>NC_139397.1:6994596-16994596 GCF_054392235.1 Sus scrofa | reverse complement strand
GTGTGTGTGTGTGTGTGTGTGTGTGTGTGTGTGTGTTTGTGTGTGTGTGTGTGTGGAGAGAGAGAGAGAGACTGACAAAGAAAGAGACAGAGAGATTGAGTTTAAGGAATTGACTCACATAATTGTTGAGGGTGGCAAGTCCAAGATTTGCAGAGCAGGCCAGCAGGCTAAAGACCCAGGGAAGAGTTGATGTCACCGTCTTAAATCAAGAGGCTGTTTAGAGGCATAATTTCTTCTCCCCTGGGGGGGACCTAAGGCTTTTTCTCTTAAGGACTCAATTGATTGGATTAGACCCACCCACAATATGGAGGGTAATCTGCTTTACTCAGAGTCTACTGATTTCATTTTTTTATTGAAGTGTAGTTGATGTACATTATTGTTTAAGTTACAGGTGTATAGTATAGTGAATCACAGATTTTAAAGTTTGTAGTCCATTTATAGTTATTTCAATAAATTGACTATATCCTCTGAGTTGTACAACATATCCTTGTAGCTTATTTTATGCATAATAGTTTATACTTTAATCCTCTACATCTATGTTGCCCCTTCAGCCTTCTCTATCCCCACTGGCAACCACTAGTTTGTTCTCTATACCTTCAAGTCTTTTTCTTTTTGCTATATTCACTAGTTGGTTTTATTTTTTAGATTCCACATATAAGGTACATCATACAGTACCTGTTTTTCTGCCTGACTTATTTCACTTAGCATTATACCCTCCAAGTCCTTTTATGTGGCTGCAAGTGGCAAAATTTCATTCTTATCATGGCTGAGTAGTATTCCAGTGTGTTTGTATGTGTGTACACATCGTCATTATCCATCCATTGATGAACATGTAGGTTGCTTCCATATCTTGACATTAGAAATAATGCTGCTATGAACATTGGGATATGTGTATCTTTTCAAATTGGTGTTTTTGTTTTTGGATATATATCCAAGAGGCAGGTATTTCTGTTTTCAGTTTTTTTGAGAAACCTCCTTACTGTTTTTTAGAATGGCTGCACCAATTTACATTGGCAGAAACAGAGTATAAGGGTTCCCCTCTCTCAACATCTTCACCAGCATTTGTTATTTGTGTTCTTTTTGATGATAGCGATTCTGACAGGTATGAGGTGATATCTCATTGTGGTTTGATTTGCATTTCCCTAATGATTAGCGATGTTGAGCATCTTTTCATGTGTTTGTTGGCCATCTGTATGCACTCTTGGGAAAAATGCCTATTCAGGTCTTTTGCCCATTTTTTAATTGGGTTATTTGATGTTGAGTTGTATGAGCTGTTTATGTAGGATGGATATTATTCTCTTATAGGTCATATCATTTTTCATTCTGTAGTATGTCTTTTCATTTGTTCAGTGGTTTTCTTTGCTATGCCAAACCTTATAAGTTTAATTAGGCCTCATGATTTAACCTTACCTTTATTTCCTTGGCTTTAGGAGACAGATCCAAAAAATATTGCTATAATTTATGTCAAAGAGTGTTCTGCCTATGTTTCCCCATAGGATTTTTATGGTTTCCAGTCATACATTTAGGTCTTTAATCCATGTTGAGTTTATTTTTGTATGTGGGGTTAGAGAATGTTTTAATCCCATTCTTCTACCTTTACCTGCACAGTTTTCCCAGCACCACTTATTGAAGAGACCATCTTTTCTCCATTGTATAATTTTGCATCCTTTGTCATAGTTTAATTGACCATAGGTGCATGGTTTTATTTATGGGCTTCCTATCTTGTTCTGTTGACCCATGTGTCTGTGTTCCAGTACCATACTGCTTGGATTACTGCAGCTTTGTAGTATTCTCTGAATCCAGGGAATCTAATTCCTCCAGCTTAGATCTTCTTTCTTAAGACTGCTTTGGTTATTTGGGGTCTTGGGGTCTTGTGTTTCCATACATACATGAAAATGTTTTATTCTAATTTGGTGTCTAATTCAATATCCACATGGTAGAAGCAACTCCCAAGAATAGCTGCCACCCATGTCTTTGTCCCTAGGGTAAGCTGTGTTGCCTCCTGCCTCTCTGGGAGACTCCAAGATCAGCAGGTAGGTCTAGCCCAGGTTACTGTCAAATTACTGCCTTTTCCCTGGGTCCTAGAGCATCTGAAATTTTGTATGTTCCCTTTAAGAGTGAAGACTAATTCCCTCTGTTCTCTGGGACTCCTGGAATTAAGCCCACTGGCCTTCAAAGCCACATGCTCTAGAGGCTTGTCACCCTGGGGTAGGACCCCTGGGCTGGAGAGCCTGATGTGAAGCTCAGACTTCTCATTCATTTGGTAGAATCCTGGTAATGTAATTATTCTTGTTTGTGGGTTGCTTACCCGAGGGTATGGGATTTGACTATGTCAGTAGTCTTGTCTTTCCTCCCATTGTTTTATGGTTCCCCCCCCTTTTTTTTTAGACGTATAGTTGATTTATAATGTTGTGTTACTTTCTGGTGTACAGCAAAGTAAAAAAAGAAATATATAAATCCGTTCTTTTTTCCTTTTTCAGTTTCTTTTACATTATAGTTTATTATAAGATAATGTGTAGTTCCTTGTGCTATGCAGTAGGACCTTGTTTTTTATTTTATGAATAGTAGTTTGTAACTGCTAATCCTAAACTCCCAATTTATCCCTTCCCCCATCCTTTCCTGCTTCAGTAACCATAAGTTTATTTTCCATGTCTATGAGTCTGTTTTTATTTTGTAAATAAGTTAATTTTTATATTTTTTTAGATTTCACATATAAGTGATATCATATGGTATTTATCTTTCTCTGACCTACTTGGTATGATAATCTCTAGGTATATTGATGTTGCTGCAAAAGGCATTATTTCCTCCTTTTTATGGCCAAGTAATATTTCATTGTGTATGTTTGTGTGTAAATACACATATATACACACATATATATGTATATGTGTGTATATATCTATATATATAAATACACATATATCTTCATATATCTTCTTTATCCATTCCTCTGCTGACAGACATTTAGGTTGCTTCCATGTCTTGGCTATTGTGAATTGTGCTTCTGTGAGTGTTGGGGTGCATATATCTTTTCAAATTAGAGTTTCTTCTGGATATATGCCCAAGAGTGGGATTGCTGGATCATATGGTAATTTTTTTGTTTTTAGGGCTGAATCTGCAGCATATGGAAGTTCCCAGGCTAGGGGTCAAATCAGAGCTGTAGCTGCTGGCCTACACCACAGCAGCAGCAACACTGGATCCAAGACATGCCTGCAACTGACACCACAGCTCACAGCAATGCCGGAACCTTAACGCACTGAGAGGTGCCATCGATCAAACCCTCATCCTCATGGATACTAGTCAGATTCGTTTCTGCTGTGCTACAATGGGAACTCCAGATCATACAGTAATTTTATTTCTAGTTTTTTAAGGAACATCCATACTGTTCTCCATAGTGGCTGCACCAATTTACTTTCCCACAAACAGTGTAAGAGGGTTTCTTTTTCTCTATTCCTTCTACAGCATTTATTTGTAGAATTTGATGGCGGCCATTCTGACCAGAGTGATGTGATAGATACCTCATTGTAGTTTTAATTTATATTTATCTAATAATTAGCAATGTTGAGCATCTCTTCATTTGCTTGTGGGTCATCTGTATGTCTTCTTCGGAGAAATGTCTACTTAGGTCTTCTGCATATTTTTTGTTATTGAGTTGTTTGAACTGTTTCTATATTTTGGAAATTAAGCTGGTTGCATCATTTACAAATATTTTCTCCCAATCCGTAGGTGGTCTTTTTGTTTTTGTTTTATGGTTTACTTTGTGAGCAAAAGCTTATAAATTTGATTAGGTCCCATTTGTTTATTTTTGCTTTAAGTTCTATTTCCTTGGAAGATATTTTTTTTCTTTTTAGGGCCACACCGATGGCATATGGAGGTTCCCAGGCTAGGGGTCTAATTGGAGCTATAGCTGCTGGCCTATGCCACAGCCACAGCAACATGGGATCTGAGCCATGTCTGCGACCTATACCACAGCTCACAGCAATGCCATATCCTTAGCCCACTGAGTGAAGCCAGGGATTGAAACCACAGCCTCGTGGTTCCTAGTCAGATTCGTTTCCACTGTGCCACATGGGAACTTCTCCTTAGAAGAGTGATCCAAAAAAATATTGCTACAATTTATGTCAGAGAATGTTTTGCCTATGTTCTCTTCTAGGAGTTATATGTCCTATATTTAAGTCTTTAAGCCATTATTAGTTTTTTGCATATGGTGTGAGGGAGTGTTCCAATTTCATTGATTTACATGTGGCTATCCAACTTTTCCAGCACTGCTTGCTGAAGAGACTATCTTTTCTCTGTTGTATATTCTTATCTCCTTTGTTGAAGATTACTGACCATGGGGTATGAGTTTATTTCTGAGCTCTCTATTCTGTTCCATTGATGCAGATGTCTGTTTCTATGCCAATAACGTGCTGTTTAGATTATTGTAGCTTTGTAAACTGTCTAAAGTCTGGGAGGGTTAGGCCTCTAGCTTGGTTCTTTTTTCCTCAGAATTGCTTTGGCAATTCTGGGTCTTTTATGATTCCATAGAAGTTTTAGAATTATTTGTTCTAATTTTGTAAAAAACATTATGGGCAATTTGATAGGGATTGTGTTAAATCTATAGATTGCTTTAGATGGTACAGAATTTTAGTAATATTGATTCTTCTTCAATCCAAGAGCATGGGATAGCTTTCCATTTCTTTGAATCATTTTCAGTTTCCTTTATCAATGTTTTATAATTCCCAGCATGTCTTTCACCTCCTCGATCAGGTTTATTCCTAAGTATTTAATTTTTTTGATGTGGTTTAAAAAGAGATTGTTGTTATAATCTTTCTGATAATTCATTGTTAGTGTAAAGAAATACAACAGATTTCTGTATGTTATGCTTGTACCCTGCTACCTTGCTGAATTTATCAGTTGTAGTTGGTTTTATGTGGAGTCTTCAGGGTTTTCTATATAGAGTATCATGTCATCTGCATATAATGACAATTTTACCTCTTTCCTTTCTGTTTGGATACATTTTATTTCTTTTTCTTGTCTGATTGCCTTGGCTAGGACTTCCAATAATGTGTTGAATAAAAGTGGTGAGAGTGGGTATCCTTGTCTTGTTCCAGATTTTAGCAGGAAGGCTTTCAGCTTTTCCCTGTTGAGTATTGAATTGGCTGTGAGTTTTTCATAAATTAGCTTTTATTATGTTGAGATATGTTCCCTTTTGGCCTTGAGATATATTCCCTCCCTGATTTAAATGCTAATCATATCTGAAAAAGTCTTTCACAGCAATATCTAGACTGATGTTTGACACCGTGGCCCCACCAAGTTGATTGAATACCATCACAGCTAGGAATATATAGTAAAATTTCCTTAAAATTGGGTATAATTGTTGTCTTTCATACTTGTTTATTTGAGTGCCTGTAGCAAAAGATTCCAGTTCCCTCTCATCTCCTCATCTTGGTTCAGGTCTCATGCTGTCATTATTTCATCAGCTGGTAGGGCTGTCTTCCAAAGCAGAGTTGGTTAAATGGCATAGAGTCTTCATTGTGTGTGGTTGTGTGAATGCTCTGACCTGCCAACATACCCTGATAAATGTCAGTGTTATACAGAGTTCTGCCAGCTCCTTGGTAAACAGCCGTTTTTGTGCAGAGACATGATGAGGGGTATGATTTCACCAATTACCATTCCCAATTAGATGGGACCCAGGTGTGTGTGAATAAGCTCACCCTTTCTATAACCTTAACAGCCCCATTTGACTTGATTTCAGGTCTTCCATGCATTTGATACTGTTCAGTTGATTATATGGCTGCTGTTCTAATTCTGAAAAGTCTTCTAACATCTGGAGACCTGCTTTTTGTTAGAAAACATTCCAGTTGTTCAGGAATGTAACTCATCAGCACCAGGAGCTCTTACCTTATCTCTCTGTCTTTGGGAGACTGGTTACATTGCTTGGGGGCAGATCTCTTCACTGTTGGACAGTAGAGCCTGACAGCCTCACCCTCTCAAGGTAGGAATCAAGTGATGGATCACCATGGGCTTCTCGTTTGGGAATGCTGGGTTAGGTCGGGACCCCCATGGACTCCCAAATATGTTGAAACACTGTCTTTGCCCTTCTCCTCAGTAGTCTGCCAAGTTTTGTAGCCCATTCTAACTCTTCACTTCTCACAGCTGTCCTGGGATTTGGAAGCCTGGTTTTGGCTTACGTTAATTACATCTTTGATAAACCCAGAGAGGGAGTGCCCCTGCTTAGAGAGTGGTTAGTAATGTACACTTGGTATGCTGATTTGGCCAAATAAAAAAGAACCCTCCAAAGTAACCATCCCAGGAACAAGGGTGGATTTTGGTGGGAGTAGGGGTGGGAGTGATGTTCAAAAGTGTTCACATCAAGTAAAATACATTGCTAGTTCTACTGGGTAAGGGCACACACTATTACTGAACATTTGTAATTACAGGACATTAATATGTTCAGGATTAGAAGATATTTCCTGATCCATAACAGGATGAGAGTGTTACCTCAACCCAGAAAGGCGGCAGCATCCATCTGAGCATGTCTAAAGTTGTGTATTTTACTCATCACTTCTCTTTACCTCATTCATTTGGCCCTTTTGATTTTAGGTGTGGTACATAATACACAGGCTAATAGTATCAATTGTTAGTATCAATTCCTGATGAAAAAACTGAATCTGAGGTTTGGTTATCAAGGCCAAGGAACATCTTCTTGAGGCGTCATGCCTGGTCTGCTGAGTAGTTGTCTGCCTGGCTGGGCCATCAGCTCCTAGCCCAGAAGCCCTCTGCCTCGCAGCCAGACCTCCCACCTTGCATCTGATGGGTGAGAGAGGAAGCTGTCTGAGATTGTGAGCTGAAGGGACCAGAGCCATGTTTACCTTCCTGTTTCTTGTCTAAAGAGCAGATTGAATTATTAGTACTCGTGTTTTTAATGATAATTATATGTTTCAAGTACAAAGCAGAATTCTGTAGAATGTCTTCTAAGATGTTTTACTCCTTGCCTTTTTAAAAGGATGACATTATGCTATCCTAATTAGGCTCAAGAAAACAAGTAGGAATCTGCATATCTTCATCACTGTTTTCCCCAGGGCATATTTGGGTGGTGTACAAGCTGTTACTTCAACTTAAGAGTCTGCTGTTAACCCGAGGAATATGGAGATCAGAGAAGTGATGGTCCAGCAGTGAGACAAATGGTGTCTCCCAAAGCAAGGAAACGTAATTCCTTCTTGGTTTGTGTTAAACACTGTGTTAGGAACCTCATAATAATGACAAATGGTGTCTCCCAAAGCAAGGAAACTTAATTCCTTCTTAGTTTGTGTTAAACACTGTGTTAGGAACCTCATAATAACGATCATGATAATCATAATAATAGCAATGATAATTACAGTAAAAAATAACTCTAATATTAACTATCACTACATTGTGACAGCTAACATGTTTTGGCTCCTACTTTCTGCCAGATCCTGGACTCAGCATTTTATTTGCATTCTCTCTCTTAATCTGCACAGCATTCCTATGAAGGAAGGTCCTATTCACATCCACATTTTATAGTTGAAGAAACTGAGGTTTAAAGAGATGAGATCAGTCACCCAAAAGTTAGAGAGCCAAACCCCAGGTGGCAGAACAGGATGTAACCCTGCAGATAGCATAGAATAGGTCCGACCTCGCTGCAGCTTTGACCCACATGCTGGTGTTGTGGCCAACACTCCTCTCGACTTCACCACTTGCTGCTGTCCACATGCCCTCTGACCACCACCTACTGTTGACATATGTCTCTTCTGCATTGAGACAGCCAAAGCATTCACAGATATCTAAGTAGTTCAAAATTGTTAAAGAATATTTGGCTTATAGGGAACAGCAAAAAGAATGGAGAATAAAAATCACCTAGTTTTTTTTTAATTTTTTATTTTTTTACTTTTTAGGGCTATACCTGTGGCATATGTAAGTTCCCAGGCTAGGGTCAAATGAGAGCTGCAGCTGCCAGTCTACACCACAGCAACATGGGATCCAAGCGGCATCTGCAACCTATGCCGCAGTTTATGGCGGTGCCAGATCCTTAACCCACTAAGTGAGACCAGGGATTGAACCCACATCCTCATAGATACTAGTCAGGTTTGTAACCTGCTAAGCCACAATGGGAACTTCAAAAAAAAAAAAAAACAAAACAAAACAAAAAAAAAAACACCCAGTTTTAAAAGATCCCAACTCTATAGTCACAGATTAGTGTGCTTTGCTATGGCATTTCCCCTTGTGAATAGTTTGTTCACATAGTCTACATTTTAAGTTTTGAATTTTAAATTTCATGTAGGTATTGCCTTTGCTCTCATAAGCGTGCATTAATGGCTGCTCAGCTCTCTATTAAGTGCATGTGGTTAGAGTGTTTTTAAGCCTTTGCCACAAGAACTTATATCCTTGAGTTGCTTCCATGTGACAAGTGTAGAGCTTCTGCTCACCATATTGATAGTTAATTTCTGCCTACTGTTAGTTGTGTCTACACCACCTCAGGTTGTAGATACCCTGTATCTTGAGAGGGGTTTCTTTGGGGTTTGGCAAGAGTCTTCCTGGCCTTGAAGCCCAGGAGACCCACATTAGGCTCTGAATTGAAACTGGCCACAGTCCTTTGAGTAAATTTATCTGTGGACCACTTAATCTCGTATGCACTGTAATTCCGTAAAATCAGGGGTTTTCTGGGAGTTCCTGCTGTGGCACAGCGGAAGTGAACCCGACCAGTATTCATGAGGATGCGGGTTTGATCCCTGGCCTTGCTCAGTGGGTTGGGGATCTAGCATTGTTGTGAGCTGTGGTGTAGGTTGCAGATGAGGCTCGGATCCTGAATTGCTGTGGCTGTGGCTGTGGCTGTGGCTGGCAGTTGTAGCTCCAATTTGACCCCTAGCCTGGGAACTTCCATATGCTGTAAGTGCAGCCCTAAAAAGCAAAATAAAAATCAGAGGTTTTCTGAACTCTCTTGATTTATAACCCAATTAGTTACAATTAATGTAACAATTTTGCTTTTTTGTTTTAGTTTTTCTTTTTAGGGCTGCACCTGTGCATATGGAAGTACCTGGGCTAGGGGTCAAATTGGAGCTGGAGCTGCAGCTGCAAGCCTACACCACAGCTTGCAGTGATGCCAGATCCTTAACCCCCTGAGTGAGGCAAGTGATCGAACCCTCATCCTCACAGATACTGTGTCTGGTTCTTAACCTGTTGAGCCACAATGGGAACTCCCTGATGTAGCAATTTTTGTGGGCTCAGCTGGCTTACTCTGAGTTGCTTTAAGCAGGGAATTTACTTTTTGAAGATGACCAGACCCATAAGCTCTTGGAATGTGAAGTGTCTGAGCTACTTAGTTTAATTCTTGCCATTCTCACTTCTGTGCCCCCACACTGCCAACTTTTTCCCCAGGCCTACATGGATACCCGCAGAGTTGATCGTGCAAAATCTTTGCTCAAGAAATATGTGTTGAGCAAATGAATATATGTGTCCAGAAAATGATATTGTTCTTTGTATAAGAATCTTTAGCTTAGTGACTGATCTACTTATCAAATTAATAAGACAGTTTCATTTAGATATGATGGTTTTATTTATAATAAACAAGGCCTTAAGTTTACCAAGTCTTTCATAAAATATTTCAGAGCAGTTTCCCTACAAAGTTGAACATCGCTTCTTTCCTACATTGCAGATGAAAGAACACTGATTTATGGAACTTGGCATTTTCCCCCCATATTATAGCGTGAGATAGGTTTTTGCTTAGGTCACAGCAAAATCACAGCTTAAAATGTAATCATTCTCTTCATTTAGCAGAAAGAAAAAGGTCGTTGGGGGCTTCCTGCTTTCCTAGTGCCACATATCTGGACCTGTGGGATTACATGGTTGGTTCTGACTGGCTCACTCACTTCTCACCTGGTGATGATGACCTTGAATTGGTTTGCATGTATCTTGAAGCCATCTACCTGCATCATCACATGATAGCTAAGACTCTTGGAATAAAGCTGCTTCCTAGGAAGCCAAATCTTGCCATTTCTGGCCCTATATTCTGTCACAGGCTAAAAGGCACAAAATTCAGTGTTCCCACCACCCTCCCCGGAAAGACCTTAATTTGGTATTGATCTTGGTGCAGAAAGCTTGCCTCTGTGTCCCCAGATCTGATCATTAATTTGTCTTAGCTTTTCCTAAGTTAATGTGATTGCAGTGGCTTCACTGGCCCCAGTGGGGTAGGATGAGCACTTGGAAGCACCACGTGGTATTTGGTAAACCTGCTGGCAAATAGACAAGTGGCTTGGTTTCAGGTGTGTTTGTGTTTGAAATGCTATTAATAATAAAGCCTCACTTGTTTAGAACTTTGTATCTGTTGTCTCTTGCACAATAATAAACTACCCCAAACTCAGTGGCTTAAAACAACAACCATTTTATTTGCTCCTGATCCTGTGGGTCAGCACTTTGGACTGGGCTCAGCTGGGTGGTGGGTCTGCTAGTCTCACCTGGGGTCCTTCATACCACCATACTCAGCTCATGCCTGCTAGGGGGTTGATGTAGGGGGTCTCAGTGGGGATGACTAATCTCTGTCATGTGGCCTCGTCTTCCAGTAGCTAGTCCAGGCTCCTTCACAGGGCTGGTGTCTGGCAAGAGGATACACGCTGAAGCTGCACATTCTACTGGTCAAAGAAAGTCATGGGGCCAGCCCAGAGTCAAAAGGATTGTGTTGAAAATAGACTCCATCTCTTAGTGGGAATAGCTGAAAAGAATTCATGGCCCTATTTGAAATTTATTTAGGTTCTTAGCTTTGATATGAAAGCATTCTGAAATTATTTTAAAATTATTTTATTTCTTTAAATCATCTTGGAGGTAGAGATGATATTGTCAACCCATTGAGAGGAGAGAAATCTGGAAACTAGAGGACTTCTGTAACATACCTAAGAGTATAATAATAAAGATGATAATAACAGCAAACATTAATATTGTTATTACTGGAGTTCCCTTTGTGGACCAGCAGAAATGAATCGAACTAGTATCCATGAGGATGCAAGTTTGATACTTGGCCTCATTCAGTGGATTAAGGAGCCAGCATTGCTGTGAGCTGTGGTGTAGGTCGCAGATGTGGCTTGGATCCTGCCTTGTTGTGGTAGAGGCCAGCAGCTGTAGCTCTGATTCAACCCCTAGCCGGGGAACCTCCATATGCCAGGGTGTGGCCCTAAAAAAAAGAAAAAAATATATAATTATTACTATATGCCAAGCACTGTTTTAAGCCCTTGACATATCATAACACATTTGGTCATTAGAGAATCTTATGAGTAGGTATTACTTTATGCCCATTTTATAGGTGAGAAAACTGAGGCACCAAGAGGTTAAGAACTTCCCTCTGTGTCATAAGGCTACTAAATGGAAGAACTGGGATTTCACCCCAGGTGATCTGGCTTCACAGTCTGTGTATAAATCCTAAGTGCCTCTCAAATTCATGGAAACGATAAATCTTCCTGACTCAGAGTTCTTTCTTGGGCCACATAGCTTTTTTAGAGACAAAGGGATTGGTTATTTGGAGAGGGACACTAGGCCTTTCCAGGCACATGCAAGTGGCCAAAATTGGGTCTAGTCATAATTGTAGGAGATGCTAACTGGGGATCATAAAGACACTAGTTCCCATGGAACAGAGAGAAATTCTTCTGGGTATGTAAGTGGGGGATTATCTGGTCCTGGTATCATTCTGCTCTTTTACTGGGCAAGTGATTGAAAAATGAGACTATTTAATAATGTTCTCACTTGCCTTTCAGATAGCCTTTTGTTCTTAGATTCAGGTAACCAGAAAGCTTCAGTTCCAAAGGAAAGAGTGTTGTGTTTATTTAGCTTTTTGTTTAAGGACTACCGCAGGGAAAGGTTGGGTTGACAACCTTCTTTATACAGTACTTGCCAATCTCCAGGTGGTACCATGTGGTTTATCTAAGGAGAGTGACACATTTCACTGAATTTATGAGGCCATCCTCGCAGCCATGGCTTAAGTGGTCCATGGTGCCCACATCATAGTGATGGGCCATCAGGTGCTCCTTGGTGTGAGAGAGGTGCCTGTGGAGCAGGTTTTGGAGCCAGGATGAGACTTGAGTCTCAAATTGGTCATTTCTGGCTTTGCATTTAGCACCAGAATGGGGAAGAAACCACTAGCTTAAGACTTGAGGGCAGTCTTTCTAGCATTTCCTCTCTGTTAAATCCCATTTGTCTCCTGATTCCACAACTAACCTCCTCCTCCTGATATCCTCATCCCCCTATGTTGACTCAGGTTAGCATCAGTGACTGTCACTGTATCTGAGAGGTATTTGCTACATCTGTGCCTATATAAGAGCCTGCATGTTCACCATAATATGGAATCAAATAGAATCTGAGTGGACGCTAGGCCATCTTGTTGTGCACAGTCCCACCAGAGTGGGCAGGATATGGGGTAGGGACTGGGGAGACCCATGCTTCTGGCTGCTGCCCCTTCCAGCACCTCTCACCTTCCCACCCCAGGAACTTCCTGAAGCCAGGTCTCTTGATTGTCAAGTTCAAAATCCTATGGATGCCTTTTCCATAGCAGTGAAACCTCTGTTACCTTTATGAACTTTTCCTTCAACTAATCTTGAAGAGTTTATGATCCTGTCCTTCATTAAGTATTTTTTCTTTTGGATGCTTACTTCTCCTTCCTTTATTTTTTCTTATTCAAACCAGCTGGGACAGTTTATCCCCTAGCATGGGAAAGAAGCCCTGCCAGGCAGGTCTCTACAGGAGAGTCTCCAAACAGTGCATGACTGTCAGAGGTGGCAGCCCAATAGCTCGTCCCACCTTTTTCACATGGAGTGGGAGAACAGAACACAGGCAGGGAGCTGCTTGTGTTTCCAGGGTCTTTGGGGGCTGTTCTTTCCTGACTATAAACCTGATTGCTTCCCGGGATGGATCTGACCGTGTTTCTTTGGCTCCCTCCTGTTGGGTCAGCCAGATCTGCCAAAGCCTACACCTTTGTCAGTGGGCTTGGTTGAGCAGCATTGACTGCCTTGAGCTGTTGCTGACATTGCTCCTCTTGAGGACCAGCAGAGACCATGAGAAACATGTCAGTATGTCAGGGGAGACAGTTGAAGCATCAGAGCCACCTGGACAGTGGTGAGCAGGATTAGGTAGTACACTTAGCAAACCGGGGTTCCCGAGTGTTCTGGGGTGCACACCAAAGTCCTCGTTCTCCAGAAGAGGACACCATTCAGCTTATCCCCATAGAGAACATTTCAGATGCAGTATTTCCTTGAATTTACTGCAGTTTTGACTCACCCTCAGATTGCTAGGTTTCATTGCTCTCCTTTATGCCTGATTTATGACCAATGTTATGGGAAGACAACCCTTGAAAGTTTGTGTAAGCCCCTCTTTTTTTTTTTCTCCCTAAGCAGTGAAGACGACTACTCTACAATAAACACAGAAAAAGAGTTTTTAAAAAAACTTTGCTCCAGGCTCGCTCTTGGCAAGGAAAGGTGGGCTGGAAAATGCAGTTTCTAAATAGTTAGGATGCATATTTACACATCTGCATATTTACACATCCCACAGTCATAGGCTCTTTAGCAACTTATCCTCACTGGCTCTTTCTCGAAAGCTGGTTATCAACCAAAGGACACCATTTCAAATTTAGCTTTAAGTAGCTCTTAAAATCTTATCTTCAAAAAATCTTCCTGGAATAGATGAAAACTTCTTCTGTGTCTGCACATGACAAGCCTATGCATGATTCTCCTGTTTTCACCACGATCGTTTCCCATATTGAACCTGAGAACATTGAGTCCTGTCTACTTATTAGCTGTGTTTCTCCCATTTGCTGCGTGTGGGTCCATGTGAGGATAAAAAGGGCAAAAGGTGGTTTTACTCTGGAATGGCAGATCTGTGCTAACCACCCAGGGTGGTGCCACCAGACAGACGGTGAATAAATGTTTGGACAATGATGTCACCTGCAGCACACACTCTGATCATAGGAGCCTAGCTCTCTTATGCATTTAAATTTCAGGTATGCTTTGATCAAGTATATGGTCAACCCTTTTTACTTAAGTTTACTTTGATGCCTCAGCAATATATCCTATCAGATTGTTGCCAAAATCATGCATAGTGTTAACCTATTGGCTTTTGTCCAGCAGAACTCTAATATGAGACAGTAATGTAGATGGTTACTTGCTACCTATTAAATTAGTTTATTTTTTATATTTTAGTATCACTTAATTTGTATTTAAACAATATTTTAAAATTTTTTATTGAAATATAATTGTAAATTTAAGGTTTATAACATGATACATTTATATATTGTAACATGATTGTCATAGTGATAATATGTCTATTGTGTCACATAATTATCATTTATTTTTAGTGGTTAGAATAATTAAGATCTAGTCTCTTAGCTGGAAACAACCTAAATGTCTATCAACAGAAGAATGGATAAAGAAGATATGGTACATATATACAATGAAATATTAACCATAAGAAAAAGAATTAAATGTCATTTGCAGCAACATGGCTCAACCTAGAGATATCATACTAAGTGAAATCAAAGAAAGACAAACATCATATGATATCACTTATATGTGGAATCTAAAAAATAGATATAAATAAACTTCTTTTAAAAAACAAAAACAAACTCAAGCCAAAAACAATTTTATGGTTACCAAAGGGGAAAGGGATGGATTAGGGCTTTGTGATTAGCATATGCATAGTGTTGTATATGAAATGGAAGGTCAACTTCTGTATAGCACAGGAAACTCAGTATTCTGTGATAACCTATATGGAAAAAGAATCTGAAAAAGAATGGGTGTGTATACATGTATAACTGAATGAGTTTGTACAGCAGAAATTAACACACCATTGTAAATCAACTATGCTTCAATAACATTTTTAAAAAATGAAAAAAAATCTAGCTTCTTAGCAAGTTTGATCATAATACAGTACTGTTTGTGTTCACTATACTGTGCTTTTTTGTTTACTAGTTGCAAGTAAACAGTATTTTAACATATTTCCTCCAAAAGGGTAAATTCGAGTAATACAGAATAAAAAATAGTGGAGAGATTTAGGTTCATTAGGGAATGAGAATCCCTAATGCATTCATAGATTTGCTTCTCGGATTGGTTATAACTCTTGACAGGGAGAGATTTTCCATTTTCAAGCCTTTAAAAGGAACTGTCATGGTAGAGGCTTTTACTTTCACTTGTCTGCATGTGTTTATCCTATTAGAATAGGACATTGTATTAGTTTCATATAAAGGATTCCTAAAATAAGCAAAGCATTGACCAAAAGGTGGCATTCCTATAGAATTTCTCTCCACCAAGGATACAAATGTTCTCTCTGCCATTTCTTCTCTGTCTCCTCCATCCCTGCGATCACTAGAGGCCTAATGGATAGTTCTGTGGATAACTTTCCTCGAACTGTGAGCTGAAATACAGACTTTAAATGTAGAGTTTTAAGATGTTAGGAAGGAAGGCGACATTGATTTATGTGTTCTGTTCTTGGCCAGCCTGAGAAACCTGTCTCGTCAGGTAATCAACAACTGCTTTTATCCTAACTAGTGACTTCAAGAGAGCAATTACTCAGCCCATTAATACTGTTCCCCCTGAGTCATCCAGGCTGGCTCCTATCAATTTCAACTGAATAAGAATCTTCAGGAGTTCCCGTCGTGGCGCAGTGGTTAACCAATCTGACTAGGAACCATGAGGTTGCGGGTTCGGTCCCTGCCCTTGCTCAGTGGGTTAACGATCCGGCGTTGCCGTGAGCTGTGGTGTAGGTTGCAGACGCGGCTCGGATACCGCGTTGCTGTGGCTCTGGCGTAGGCCGGTGGTTATAGCTCTGATTGGACCCCTAGCCTGGGAACCTCCATATGCCGCAGGAGCGGCCCAAAGAAATAGCAAAAAGACCAAAAAAAAAAAAAAAAAAAGAATCTTCAAACCATGGACTCAGGACTAAGGTACCTGTTCGGTAATATGAATTACATAAACATGTCTTGGACACAGAGCCATGGCTCATTCTGGAAGGATACCATATAAGTTCGGGTTTTTAGCTGAGTCTGTTTGTAGACTCGTATGATCCAGTATGGTCTAAGTGGTCAGCACAGAATGAGTATGTGAGCAACCAGACCCTCCAGCCTGCCTAGTGTTGTTCTAAGGGGCAAAGATATGGCTGTAAAAACAAATGGTGATTCGGGACCATCTTGTGCCTGTACCTTCTCAGAAGTGCTGTAGGTTGACCACTGAGTAGTCACTGGGGATCTTAGTAAAACCCCTTTAAGGCTTTGCCCTTTGAGGGTGCTGAGAAAGCCTGGACACTTAAGATGCGTCCCATCAAAGGTACTACTGAGAGAAAGCTGGGGTCATTTCCACTTTACAAATGCTGTCTGTCCCATGCCATGGCACTATTCTCAGTACTATTCTGGGGCCAAATCATAACATATGATTTGGATGGCAAATCTGAGGCTGAATTGTCTTGAGTCAAGTTTGGATGTATAGGTAATTGTAGAAATCAGTATTTATTGGCATGTATGTTCAGTTCTGGTTCATTCCAAAGTTCAGTGTATTTCCAAGTTCTTAATGTTTATGTTCACCACAGACCTAGAGAAACTTAGTTTGGAGGGGGAACTGAACTGTCTTTTCTGATTTAGTTGAGCCATCACATGTTAATGGGAGGGTTTGACATGTAGAAAAGAAAAAGGCAAATGCTGGGTGCAAGTTTGTGGGTTAGTTGAAAATCCCACCTCTTTTGCTAATTCTTAGCTAATCCTTTCTGGGTTTAAGTAAAATCGGCACTTGCTTTTACAACAGCTATTCTGTCACCTCTTTCTCTCTTCAGGCACTTAAAATAGATCATTAAACAACATCAGAATTAATCCAAGGTCCTTTAGACTATAGACTGAGCTGCTTGGGGCAGGAACTTTGCTTTCTTCATCTTGAATTCCTAGGACTGGGAAAAAATAAGGATTGAAAAAAAATGCCCGTTTTAAATAAGCAGATGACCAGGTATATATGAAATAATTAGTACTGTGAAAATACTGGTGATTTGACAACATGTCCTGTAGGGTCAGTATTGGATGGAAACCTGGGCACAGGGGAAGCAGCTGCTCAGGGACTTGGACACACCTGCAGGGAAGGTGCTAATGCAGGCTCTGTAGTGGGTTGATTTTATCATTGCTCTGGCTGCCTATGTTGAAATAGGAAGGCTCAGCCCAGACAAATGCTAAGAAAACAAGACCCACTCTTTTATTACTCTCTCCAACATTTATAGCCACGTCCTATTCAATGCCCTTATCCTGGAGCCATTCTAACAGTCATTTTAATGATTTATTTTCTTTTTCACAACCAAGAAACAAATAAAATATTTTACCACCTTTTGGGTAGACTTGGTGTCTTTTTCTTCATTTCATCACTTTCTGGGTCTATAAAACTCCCCTTAACTCCCAGTTTTTATAACTCAAGGATAGGAATTCTGTTTTTCTCATTCTTTATGTGAAGGCTTTTTTTTTTTCCCCCAAGTCTGAAGATTTCCCCGCCTGTATCCCCAGCTTGTTGTTGTTGTATGTGGTGGGGTGGAGGCAGGGGAATAGGGAAAGGGGGGACTCAAGGGCACGTGTTTGCAGTAATACATGCATTGCAGGGAAAGGTTTTGAATAAGAAAAAATATTTTTCAGTGCTGTTCTCCACCATGAGAACATCGGAGCCATTAGTGGTGAAGAAGTGGCTGTGTTGGTTTAAGAGGAAAATACTGCTGAAATTTGCTCTGCGGCTTCTTTCCCAGGATCTGCAATAAAAACCAATGATCTGTGTGCAAACCCACAGCATTGTGATTACCCTTCTCCATTTTGAATTGTATGTCTTCCCCCCAAGCTTCCTGCCTTATAGCTCACACAGACTCGTTTTTTCTGCTCTTTACCCTTTTTGCTCATTTCTGCCTCATTTTCCATATGCCTCCTTACAGTAAGTTGTCAACAGCAGGACACCCACTCAGACTAGTCATCACCAGCCACAGAAGCTATTAACCATATGTGTGGATTTGTCAGGACAAAGCTCTTTTCAGGTGGCATTCAGTCTGAGCTGATGCAGTGTGAGATTGCATCCAGTTCAGTGGTATAACTTGGTGATCTGGGAGGTCTGTCTTTTGCCCCTCTAGTCCCTTCCCCAGCAGCTCTAATGAAGAACATAGAATTGTAAGGGTCTGGGAGTCTTTCCGCTCAAGGATCCTGATCTGCGAGTGCAGAAGTGTCTTTGACATCGTCCCCATTGGTGGTTGCTCCTCCATCCTCTGCATGGATAATTCCATTGGCAGGGTGCTCCTTAAGCTGAGGCAGCCCATTCTCTTGTCAGGCATTCCAAAACTTCACCCCAAATGGAGTTTTCTGCAGCTTTCTTGAAGTCATTTTCAAAAGTAACTTTCTCCTCTTCAACTATTTGAAAAGTTATTAGTTGAGGATTAATTCTCAATCTCTCTCCCCCCCTCCCTTTTTTTTGCCTTTTTTTGTCTTTTTTTTTTTTTTTTTTTTTTTTTTGTCTTTTCTAGGGCCGTACCTGTGGCATATGGAGGTTCCCAGGCTAGGGGTCTAACTGGAGCTGTAGCCCCTGGCCTACACCAGAGCCATGGCAATGCCAGATCCAAGCTGCATCTGCAACCTACACCACAGCTCACAGCAATGCCGGATCCTTAATCCACTGAGCAAGGCCAGGGATTGAACCTACAACCTCATGGTTCCAAGTCGGATTCATTAACCACTGAGCCACAACAGGAACTTCCCCACTCCTTTTTTATAAGAGTTTTCATTTCTCAGGGCAAACAAGTGTAGCTCTCAAATATTGTAACTGAGGCAGAGTTTTTAGACCTCTTGGTATCCTGGATATCTGGTTCTTCAGGCCTTCTAATTAGAGGTGGATGTTGTGTTCCAAAGGTGACCAAGACTCATGAAGAGCAATTTTGCTTGATCAAGATTTTGAGATCCAAAGATGAGACTTGGGCGTTCCCATTGTGGCTCAGTGGGTTAAGAGCCTGAGATAGTGTCCCAGAGGATGCAGGTTGGATACCTGCCATTGCTCAGTGGGTTAAGGATCCACTCTTGCCACAAGCTGTGGCATAGGTTACAGATGCAGTTTGGATCTGGTATTGCTATGGCTGTGGTGTAGGCCTTCAGCAGCAATTCTGCTCTCACCCCTAGCCTGGGAACTTCCATATGCCGCAGGTGCGACCCTAAAAAGAAAGAAAAAAAAAAAAAAGACGAGACCCAGTTGTGCATTAGCTTATTTAAGCAGCAGCACTATTTATATAAATATAATTATGAGTCTTTATATAAGCAAATTATGTGTATATATATAAATGACAGTGGTTTTAATAACTATAGAATTCATAGAAATTAATTTCTGTCTAGTAAGGTCTTGGTTATTCTCTGCCTATACTGTTAATAATCCGATCAAAACACGCAACTTCACGTTTAGTATCATGTTGGTTTCTTGATGATATAATCTATCAAGTCTTTTTTCAGACCTTGATTCTGTTATGAAACATAGTAGCTGTCTTTCCTGGCTTAGCCCTCAGTAGGTTTCATAGGAAATTACCTGTCTTCATTCAAGTAGTTGATAAAAATGTTAAGTAGCATAAATAAAGACAAAATTGTACAGCATACTTAGGGTTGAGGCTCATCTATTAAAAAACATCATTGGGCAGTTTGTGATTTGCCATCGTCTCCAAAATGATAAGAAATTTAATTTTATGTACTGCCTTGCCAAAATTCAGGTATGTAGAGAATTCCACTGATTTAATAACCTGATAACCATATCACAAAGGAAGAGTGATTTGTTTGGCTATGCTTTCCCTTAGCTTACCTATCCTAGACTTTACTAATCACCTCTTTCTTTCACTTTGTCACAAACTAGCTGTTTGCTAATCTGTGCTTTCATTTATTTAAATGCAAAGAGATCTGTGAATCTTCAATGCCTATTACAACATGCAATATATGGGACATGGTTCTTGCCTTCAAAAAGTTCAAAGTCTAGTGAAGGAAAAAGATATATAATGATAATATACACAAGTATGTATGGGCACTTATAGTACTTGTACAATAAAGAGAGAGTGTATAAACACAGCATGGTAAATAACACCTAGTTTAAAGCATTACTGAGAGCGCAGACACCTGCCTGGTGATGAGATCATGGACAAGGCCTTGCAGAATAAGGGGTTGATGATTAGTTTTGGAAGGGATGGGAGGCATTCAAAGAAAGGAAGAAAGCCTCCAAGGATAAGTGGCCTGTGCCTAGATTCTAAACCCTGGTCCGCCTAGATCCCTGTGTCTGCCACTCTGACTTCTAGACTCCCAGACCTATTGGCTTGCACTTGGTCATGCTGACTTCTGGCTTTTTTTGCCCTTAACCATCTGACTTACAGTCTTCTAAACTAAGTCTGGTTTTTTGGCTTTGGTGAGGCATTCAGGATAATCATGTGACTATAGGCAATTGACAGGACCTGTCTGGTAGCCACTTACATCCTAATATGACAGTCACCTCATAGATACTGTGGAAAGCAGTGATATTTTGACCTTGAAAGATGTCACATGCAATCATATAGGATGCATATCTGACAGACATCAAAACTGGGGTAGCGCCCATGCTTTAAACTAATAACTCTACTGAAAAGACACTATCCCACCCCACCCCCCGCCCACACAAAAACTATGCTATCCTCATGCCTTAAGACATCCTAGTACCTTGACTTTGAAATATTTCATCTGCTTTCATCTTTAGTTAAATTGTTCGGGAAGATTTGGAGTAGATCAGTTCAGCTGTGTTTGCATTTTCCAGAGCATGAAAAATGGTGTTTCAGTGATTACATGCGGAGAGATGAGATGAGGAACTAGTTGTACAGACCCATTTTTTTAGATTGCAGGTGGAATTGGCAGCATCAGTAGTTGGAGAAATGGCCCCCAAACATGTGAGCTGAATAAATTCAGTTCACGCCACACAGAATAAACCTGGAACTCTACAACGGCAGTTTTTCTTCAAAGGAGTTTCCGACCATTCCTCATTTGGAAAGGGAGGGCTTTTATTTTTCTATGTTGGACCTTTGTTTCCATCAAACGTGTAGCCAGTTGGCTAATATAGTGACTTGTAAGGCTGACTGGGATTCTGTCTTTAGCACTTCCTATCCTGGCAGGAAGGAAATATTATAATTGGGTGTCTTAGCTGTTCTGCCATCTGGCCATTTCCTCCTGTCTCTCATTCCCCTTCACCTTGTTTCTTTGGGAGCCAGTAATGTTGCTTTTTTATGTAGAAAATGGATGTAAATGACCAAGGGCTTTGAAGCAGCTCCTGTTTTGCTTTTTGGCTTAGAGGATGGTGTTTCAAGAGTCAACAGTAGGAAACTTTGCCATGGGGTTTGCAGGGGTTCGGGAGAGATGGCTGATGCTCTGTGAACAAATCTCATGCCTGTCAAGCACTTTGTTACTTCCCTGAAATGAGCTGCTTCAGTAGGTGGTTCCCAGAGCCTGCTTACAGTGCTGATAGTGGTTCAGCTCTATCTCCCACCTGAACAGGAATGCTCACATGGTGTCAACCTTTTATATTCCCTGGCCCTGTTCCTTTGCCACAATTGAAAGTGAAAAAACTTTTTTTTTTTCTTCTCTTTTGTCTTTTGTTGTTGTTGTTGTTGTTGCTATTTCTTGGGCCGCTCCCGCGGCATATGGAGGTTCCCAGGCTAGGGGTCAGATCGGAGCTGTAGCCACCGGCCTCCGCCAGAGCCACAGCAACGCGGGATCCGAGCCGCGTCTGCAACCTACACCACAGCTCACGGCAACGCCGGATCGTTAACCCACTGAGCAAGGGCAGGGATCGAACCCACAACCTCATGGTTCCTAGTCGGATTCGTTAACTGCTGCGCCACGACGGGAACTCCAAAAGTGAAAAAACTTTGAAGGGAAGTCACATATATTGAGCACTTACTATATACTCTAGGCATTGTGAAACACACTTATAATTAATTCACTGCTTCTTATCATTTACTTCTCACCACAATCCTGAAAATGAAATTTTTACTGTCCTGATTTATAAATGAGGAAACTGAGGCTCTTAAGCAATTTTCTTGAGTTAATCAGTTCCTGATAGTGATGATCAGAGCCTGAGTTCAGGATCTAAACAAGGTTTCTCGGACTTGAGTTAAATCCATGACACTAAACCTTGAGAAAAACTTGTGTTCTGCTGGGGGCTAGATATTTAAATACTAAAGCTGAGAAGCAACTGGGCTCCCAACCCAGCATTTTTTTTATATAGAATAAGACATATAGATAGTGACTCATTGTTCTTTCTTTTATTGTCAGCCAATAATGTCAGAGCTTTATTAAAATTATAAAATGGTATAATGAAAACATCTTGTCACTGCTTAGGGGTCAGTGCAGAATTAAATCAAAGTCAGTTTTCTATCACTCAGCACTCACCCACCCGTCTCAAACAAGACCAAATTGTGCTAGCTGAATGTCTGGTCCTTTTAGCCCATGACAGATAACAGAAGTGATTTAAACTATGCAGAAGCCATGCCCAGATCACAGAGCAGGGTGTCAAAAATAAACAGCTATGCATTTCCAACAGCTTCAGACACTGGCAGCTAACTCACCTTGCTTTTGAAATGTTGTTTTCCTTTAAACTTCAGAAATACCTGTACTTTCCTCCTGATACGAATGCATTGTAGACCTGATCTTCTATGCCAAATGACCATTTTATGAAGTCCTGCAAGGCTGTTGTTGATATCCATTCTTCTTTTTCTTAACAAATGGTGTACCCTTGCACTTACTCTAGCCAGTAGGTCTTGTCAATAAATCCGTCAGAGGCCAGGCCAGTCTGCAAAAAGCATGCTTTACACCTTCCCTGGCAGGACAAAAGGCAGCCGTTTAGAGCTTGGTAGGATAGAAATTACTTTTCTTATCTAGCTCCCAAGAATAAAAGAGTACCCCTGTCAGTTTTCACTCTTGCCTGGCTACCACAGTGTCAGGAGATGACTTACTGTTTCTTCATTAGTCACTTTTGTAAATACCCAAGTTTGGGAGCATGGGGGGGAAGTTCCAGCTGTACTCCATGATCTCAGAATCACTGACTAGGGGCAGGCAAGAAAAGAATTGCATGCTGGGAGGCTTGCTTTCCTTTCCCACAGTGATGCTTAAGTGCCATTGTTCAGGATAATGGACAGGGAAGTTTGTGCACCCAGTTACCAGATGGAGGATCAGTTTCTCCTGGCATAATTATGGGTCTTCGATGAGGTTAGAAAGCTCTACATTTATGCAGATGACTTTCAAAGGCAGCATGAGATCTTTTACTGCTCACGCCAAGTCCACTCATCTCAATAAGTCAGCAGCTAGCTGATGATGGTAATAACTATTGTAAAATCTGGGGCTTTCATCTTGATGAGTTGCTCGAGAAGCACTGAGAGCTGGGTAACCTATTTTAGAGTGATTTTATATTTCTAACAGGAATGATTAAAAACTAGGCTCTGTTGTTCAGGTCAGCACCTATGCCACAAACATAATTTTTCTCTCCAGTTTTCTAACTGGGATATATTTCTGTTTGCAGTATTGGTGAGTGCCAGAAAGGTCATTTTGATTTGTTGTTTTTTGAACTGGGCATTCTGAATGCAAAGGTGTTAGATTGAAGAGAGCTGTTGTTACTTCATACCATACAGTCCCTTTTGGAAGTATCTCTTACCATTAATGTCACTGCAAACAAAGTCACAATCCCCTCAGAACTCTTCATCCTGAAATGGTCACATCCAGTCCTGCCAGAGGAAAGCTTAGCTTGTGCTGTTGGTTTGTGTAACATCTGTATTCACTCCAGTTTTCCTAAACTTATAGATGGTAGCATAGTTTAGGAGTTTAGTTAGATGAGATAATTCACTAAACTGGTAAGAAATCTTTCAGCCTAAGTTAAAATGGAAACAGCTGTATCTGGAGTAGAAATTTTCTATAAAATTCTATCACTTTTGTTTATTTTTCTTGACAGTAAGATAAGGAAATACCAGAATTGAAAGTCTGTCCCTTTGTAACTGGCAAGAAGGTGGGTTCTGGTTTGCCTAACTTTTCTCTGGGTAGATTTAATCAGTGCTTGCTGTCAAAGAAGAGAAATATCTAGCTTTGGCAAAGACACTTTGTCTGTCTCGATAAACACAGTTAAGGTGACGGTAGGCCCTGTGTGAAAAAGTGAAGGGAATAAATTTTTATGATTGGAATACAAAAAGACAGATTTACTAGGGGCTCTGCTGGGCTTCTGCCCCTCAACTTCCTGATTCAGCGGGTAATGCAGGAATAGGTACGATGTTATATGCTGTTATACAAGTGAAACCAGCAGATTTAATGATTCTCTGCTTCTGGGTCATAATTCTTTGGTAACAGCAATATTCCAAACCTGCCTTTAGCTTCCCCAGGGCACACACATCTTTTCGTAAGGTGGGGGTTTTGGGTGGTTTTTTGTTTTGTTTTTGTTTTTGTTTTGGCTTTAGTCTTCTAAAAGCGACTGCAATGAGGAAAAAAAGAAATAATCAAGTGTTGAAATATGAATGAATCAGAGTAAAGTATTAACCAGGCCCTTTCCTTATTAGACGCTCCATAAGTTTTATTTGTTGGCAGGAAGCTTAACGCTGATACAAGCTCGAGTGGGCACCCCTGCTGTTGCCCTGAGGCTCAGCCTGGCTGGTGCGTGCAGGGGCTTCTCCCCAACATGGCCCTGCTGCCTGTGTTGGTCGGTGAAGGGTATCAGGGACTGGCCCTGCTACAGATACAGTAAAGGGCCTGGAGGGATCCTGGCCAGGGGCTTCACAGGACATTAAATGATTTATTCTCTGAGTTCTCTGTTGCCCGATCTCCCCACCAGCCACCTGCAGCTTTACTGAATTCATATTGACCAAAGTGTGTATAAAATTGACAAGATTGTATGTAGGTGTATAATACAGTGATTTAATGCGTGTATGCATTGTAAAACGATGACCAGTATTAATTAACACCTCTGTCACCTGATACAGTTACCTTTTTTGTGGTGAAGACACTTAAAACTTGCTTTCTTAGCTAATGTCAAGTGTGCAATACAGTGTTACCTATAGTCACCATGCTGATCATCAGACCCCCAGAACTTACTCATAATTAAAAGTTTGTGTCCTTTGATCAGCACCTCCCCATGTCCTCTACTGCCCGTCCTGGCAAGCACCATTCTTTCTGGTTTATGACTTTGACTTTATTTATTTATTTATTTATTGTCTTTTTAGGGCCTCACCCACAGCATATGGAGGTTTCCAGGCCAGGGGTCTAATTGGAGCTGTGGTCTCCGGCCTACGCCACAGCCACAGCAATGCCAGATCCGAGCCACATCTTTGACCTACACCACAGCTTACAGCAACGCTGGATCCGTAACCCACTGAGCGAGACCAGGGATCGAACTTGCAATCTCATGCTTCCTAGTCAGATTCATCTCCGCTTTGCCACTATGGGAACTCCGACTTTGACTTTTTTAGATTCCACTTTTAAGTGATAGCATATACTATTTACCTTTCTGTGTCTGGCTTATTTCACTTGGCATAATGCCTTCTGGATTCATCCATGTTGTCGCAATTGGCAGGATGGTCTTCTTCTTCTTCTTCTTTTTTTTTTTTTTAGTGTTTGAATAATATTCCTCACATATATACAAGAAAACACATACCTCTTTAAAAAAATTCATCCGTTGATGGACGCTTGGATTGTTTTTGTATCTTAGCTGTCGTAAATAATTCAGTGAATGTGGGGGGGGGGGGATTGTACATATCTCTTAGAGATACTGGTTTAATTTCCTTTAAATATATATCCAAAAGTAAGATTGCTGCATCGTACGGGAGTTCGATTGCTACATTTTGAGAAACCGCCATAATGTTCTCCATAGTAGCTCTACCAGTTTACATTCCCACCAACAGGAGACAGGGTCCCCTTCTTTCCATATCCTTGCTAGCAGTTGCTGTTTCTTATCTTTTTGATGACAGCCATTCTAACAGGTGTGAGGTGATAATTTATTGTGGTTTTGATTTTTGTTTCTCTGATGATTAGTGATATTTAACATCTTTTCATGTCCATGTTGGCCATTTGTATGTCTTATTTGAAAAATGTCTATTCAGCGCCTTTGCTATTGAATTGTAGGAGTCCTTTTTTTTTTTTTTTTTTTTTTTTTGTGCCCGCAGCACATGGAAGTTCCCAAGTTCTCAGGCTAGGAGCCAAATTGGAGTCCTTCGCCACAGCCCCAGCAATGCCAGACCCCAGCCACGTCCATGACGTGCAGCTTGTGGCAATGCTGGATCCTTAACTCACTCAGAAAGGCCAGGGATCAAACCTACATCCTACTGGATACCAGTTGGGTTTTTAACTCACTGAGTCACAATGGGAACTCCTCAGTTCCCAATTTAAAGTAGTTGTAAATGCCCCTCGAATGGCCTCACTTGCCCTGTGACCTTGAACTAGACCCTGAACCTCTCTGTGCTGCTTCCTCATCTGTCTGTGACTGAAATTGGGCTAGATCAGTGGCTTTTCAGATATTTTCAGCTATGGAACCCTTTACCCAAATGAAACTTTGTGGAGTATCCTAATAAAATCGATTTTTACAAAATCAAACCTATTCTCATTCAAGTGTGGGTGAGGGACCCAGAGCACCTCCCATCCCACTCAAATCCCCTTCATCTGTTGAAACTCCAAAAGGCCTGTGGGGCTACCCCTAGTTCAGCCTAATAACAAGCTGGCTGAACGCAGAGTCAAAGCAAAGCCTAACAATGCAGGTAATTTTACCTTTGTCAATCCTGAATCCTGGAGACATCATATTTTATAAGTTTTAAGTCAATCAATCTAAAATGGCTTAATCCATCATAAATTTATAAACATCAATTCTCTTCTGTATTCCCTTTTCCTTGTAATCAGAGTATTTTTAGCTTTGCTGTTGTTCAGTGATGTCCAAGTGAATTGGGTGATGAATTGTATAAAACACATCCACCTCAACATTTTAGAACTATGTCAGGCTTTCTGCCACCCATTCCTGGATTCAAGAAACCCAGACTCTACTAGTGGAACACCATGTTAACCTCTGTATGGATCATGGCAAAAAAAAAGAGTCTCATTGCTAGAAAGACCAAAATTCAACTCCTGACTTGAACTGTCTGCAAGTTACATGATTATCTAATTTTCCTATCAAACCCTATCTCCTGCTTCCTTCTAATACCGATCCCATTTCAGTAAGTTATTCTCTCCCAGTTCTCTGCCTCTAAGCCGATGGTCATGCTCTTTACCTGGTTCTCCCTCTTCCTTTCCCCATGAAGACCCCATATCCTTTTTGTTGCCTGCCAGTACCCTTTACAGCTCACCCTTCACGTCTTTCCACACTCCCTTTTCTTCCTTCCATGGTACTTACTGAGCAAGGAGGCAGTGTAATGTGGCAAGATTACAGAACAGGGAGACAATGCTAGTACTACCATCCTGGAATTCTGCCACTTACTTGCAAGGTGCCCTTGGCTGCCCTTGACCACAGTTTCCTTGTCTGTAAAATGAGGCTATTAATATATCTCCCTTGCCTACCTCCCAATGTCGTCATAAGACTCAAACGAAGTATTGTATGTGGGTGCACTTTGTTATCACTTGTTGTACCCTAAAGCACTTGTAATTATTAATCACCTCTGCCCTGTACTCACTGTGGTCACTTCATGTATGATATCTAGTCTCACTAGTTCTTTTGGTCAAAGATTTTTCTTATATTTAAAATATAACTCCAGCAAAACTCTACCCTGGTCATCACAGTGCTGAGCACACAGTAGGTACTTCATACTGATTTGTGTAATAGAATTTTGATTTCTGATATTTCTCAACAACTTAGTATTTTTGTGTGCTGGCAGTAGTGGCCATTTAATTTTTAGAAGGATATTTGAATTACTGGCATCTTCCCAAAGCAAGATTGAAATTCTGAGGATCTAAAATGGACGTGGGAGGCCTTAGAAGCAGGGTAAATAAGTTGTTTGGGTGAGATGCTCTCTTGAAAATGAACTCAAGGTAGAACTCAGTTCTTGGACCAGCTGTGATGAGTTTGGCAGTCAGTCCTCTGTCACTGTAGCCTTTTAGAAACTCTGGATGCTCACAATGGGCAGGGCCAGAAAGTCCCAGTCAGTGAGGCTGCCACCTGGACCATCAGAACTACACCTGCATTCCTGAGGAGGCTGCTTCAGTCCAAAATATCAGGAGAGCCCTTTGTTGGCTTCAGGTGATGACACATTTTAGCAGACTACATGATTTTGCATCCAGCTTTTTCCTAGTCAAATACATTCCAGGAAAATAGGTTCTTGGATTATATTCATTGTCAGAGTCATTGCTGTCAGTGCCTCAGTTAGTGGATGGCAAGTAATTCACAGAAGTTAAAATTATTTTATTTTGAATCATATAGAAATAGACCATTTTAAAAAGATGTCTTGAATACCTTTAGGAAAATAAGGTGAACGTGTTGTGATAAGCTCTCCTTGGGAGGACAGGGGCGTGCTGGTTACTTCTTACTACCCTGGAGGTTTAATTTGCAATGAACAAGCTGGTAATCAGTAAAACTTGATCTCCACCCTCTCCCAAGCTTGACATATCTGGTGTGCCTTATGCTTCTGGAAGAATTGAACTTTGTTGGAAGGGTAAAATTTCTGAACCAAGAGTGGGGACATGGGAGCTATGAAGTTGGCTGAAAATCATCAAAGATTTTACCCAATCCCTAGTTTAGTATATGGACACAGAACTTCAACGTGATACCTGGTTGGTGCCACAGATGTAAGCGTCCGTCTGCTCCCATCCATTTTTGGTGGTATCTGCAGAAAGCCTCAGCCAGTATGCTGCTTACTTATTTATTTTTTAAGAAAAAATGTTTTTCTTGAGACATTTTCTCTGTTTGGCCAAACTGTGTGTAGATTTGTTCTTTGCTTATTTCCTATATGATTTCATCATAAATAATATGCTTCCCCACCTACTACACACTACAAGAATCACTAGCATTTTAGAGAAGTAAATGTAGGAGAGTTAGTGACACTCCACAGTCCATTGTATCAATAGCAACTTTCTGTATTTGCCACTTGTATGTGGAGTTGCCTTCATCGTTATATTCAAGCTTGAGGGCATGGACCATGTCTTACTAAATTTTTACTTCTAATTTTTCACTAAATTTTTACTTCTAATTCTTCATTCCTGAATCCTATGTAGATGTTCAGGGATGCTTATTAACTGAAAAAAGAAGTATATGTATTTGTGTGTATGTGTGCATTTTCCATTTTTAAAGTTTATTAATACTTCCTCAGCTAAGGAAAAAACTCCAAAGATGAGATTGGATGGATGATGCTGAATGTGAACTTCTAATCCGGTGCTCAACACAATCAACCATACAAAAGGAAGCCAAATGCATGGGATACATGGTGTGGCCATGCTGTAGCTACGGGACATTACCAAGTTTTCTTAGACCTCCTATAGGGCCCAGTGAACCCAGACCCAAAGGAATTCTAGTGACAGCACTCTTTCAACTCTTCCTTCATGAACTGCCATTGCCATAAAGTATAGAAAGTTAAGTAAAAGTTTAACAAACAGGGCTGATAGTATTTTATTTATTTATTTTTTTGCTTTTTAGGACCGCACCCATGGCATATGGAGGTTCCCAGGCAAGAGGTCAAATTGGAGTTACAGCTGCTGGCCTACGTCACAGCCACAGTAATGCCAGATCCAAGCCGTATCTGCCACCTACACCACAGCTTACGGCAATGTCGGATCCTTAACCCACTGAGCAGAGGACAGGGGTCAAACCTGCAACCTCATGGTTCCTAGTCAGATTCATTTCCACTGCGCACAACAGGAGCTCCAAGGCTCCACCTAGTATGCCTCTGTAAGGTATTAAGTTCCTGAGGTTCTGGAATTTTCCTTGAGGGATTTAATAACCAAATCAAGCTTGTTAGAATACTGATTATTGCTACTGCTGCTGTTTTCCCAATGGAAGCTCCCAATTCTATGTTGATACTTTTCTCCTACACTTTAACCTCTTTCTCTCTTTCTTATACAGACTTGCAACCTTTAACTGTTTTGAGTTAATGGTGAGAAATCTACAGCTAATCTTTGCTGTAAAGTATGTAATAAGAACTAGCCATGTCATTTTTAACATTCTTTTTTTTATCATAGTTGATTTACAATATTGTGTTAATTTCAAGGGTACAGCAAAGTGATTCAGTTATATACTTTTTCAGATTCTTTTCTATCATAGGTTATTAGAAGATTTGACTATAGTTTCCTGTGCTATACAGTAGGCCCTTGCAGATTAGCTGATTATCTAATTTACACACAGTAGTATCTGCTAAGGCCAAATTCCCAGTTTATCCCTGCTGCCACTTTCATCTTTGATAACCCTAAGTTTGTTTTCTATGTCTATGAGTCTACTTCTGTTTTGAAATTAGTTCACTTGTATCATTTTTAGATTCCACCTATAATTTATATCATATGGTATTTGTCTTTCTTTTTCCGACTTGACTTTTCAGAATCTCTAGTTGCATCTGTGTTGTGAGAATGGCATTATCTTGTTCTTTTTTTATAGTATTCCATTGTATATATATGTACCACATCTTAGTTCATTCATCTGTCAGTGGACATTTAGGTTGCTTCCATGTCTTGGCTATTATGAATAGTGCTGCTGTGAGCATTAGGGTGCATGTGTCTTTTTTCAAATTATGGTTTTCTCCAGATATATGCCCAGGGGTGGGATTGCAGGATCATATGGTAACTATATTTTTAGTTTTTTAAAGGAAATATCCTCATTTAAGTGTAGTTTGCATATGCAAGTATTTTATTATTAAATCCATTGTCCCATCAAGTACTCCTTAAAAGAAAATGTGACTTTGCCTTTATACCTCTTTTCTTCATCCCATGATATCAGCAAACATTTGGGCTCCTGCTCTGTGCCAGGAGGAGATGAAAGACTACTCCTGCCTTCAGGAAGCTTGAATGGGATGAGAGAGAGGGAGACAGATACTGGCTTTGCGCACACCTTCTTCTTCCCATGGAAGAATCTGATGTTTGGTTTGTATTGTTGTGTGGGCTTCTAGGGCATTCAGGGATTAAAGGCAGGGTTTATTGGGGACCAAATAAGGAAGTCATTGAGGAGAATAATTGTTCAAGTTTAGGGCTTCAAACTCTATTCTCACATTAACCTGGAAAAACAGCGGCAGCAATTGCCATCTGCTAACACACCCCCCATGGACAAGAAGTCAGTGTTCCAGGCTGGTCGGCTTCCTGTGAGCAGAGCCAGAAAAGGAGCCCTGATTAGAGCAATTAGAGTAACTCCCTGAGCTGGTTCATAATTTGCTTAATCACATTCATTTCATTGAACTATGTTTTTGGCTTTAGGGGGTTTTAGGGGAAAATATGCAAAGTTTGGGGAAAGGGAAAGGAAGCAATTAGAGAGAATTCAAGTTGATCCTCCTCCTGAGTCACTTTGGGTTTGTCAGAAAAGAAAGCAAATGACATCAATGACCAGGTGTAAATATAAGGAAACTGATTTGGAAAATGGGTCCTTTGAGTCTTGTTTGGGTGAGAATCATGAGATCACAAAAGGAGGCAGCTGCTAAGTTCCAGAAACCTGTTTATGTAAGCCCAGAATTTGAATAATGCAATAAATGGAGTGTAATGCATATATTTAAATATTTATGGACAAATGGCTATCATTTTTTAGCCTGCTCTGCTGTGGTTCCATGACTTGATACAATTGCTTTTAAGTGATCGTTTTTTTAGATGCTAGAAAGGAGGCATTGTACAGAAGATGAGAATCACAGCAAACTAAACAAAAATGAAGAGACTACTATAAACCAAATATATCCACAATAGCCAACTATATTTAAGAAATTTTGAATGCAGTTTAGTGTAGAGATTAAGATAGAGGAGTTTGAGGGAGTTTTCTTGTGGCACAGAGGGTTAAGGATCCAGTGTTATCACTGCAGTAGCTCAGATTGCAGCTATGGTGTGGGTTCTGTCCCTGGCCCGGAAACTTCTACATGCCACAGGCATGACCAGAAAAACAAAAAAACAAAAAACAAAAAACAAAGAGGAGTTTAGAATTGGACCTGAATTTTAATCCTATTCTCTGACTTACTAGCTTTGTAGTCTTGGGTAAGTTACTTATCCCCTCTTTAAACATCAAATTTTTCAGCTATAAAGTAGTGGTAACAGTAGTACCCACCTCATAGGAGCACCATGAGAATTAAATGAATTAATGGTGCTCAGTGTCTGACACCCATAAGCCCTCGGTAAATGTTAGCTTAAAAAAGGAAGTTGTGGAGTTCCCACTGTGGCTCAGCGGGTAACGAACCCAACTACTATCCATGAGGATGCGGGTTCAATTCCTGGCCCTGCTCAGTGGATTAAGGATCCATTGTTGCCCTGAGCTGCAGTGTAGGTTGCAGACATGGCTCAGATCTTAGATCAGGTGTGGCCATGGCTGTGGCTGGCAGCTGTAGCTCTGACTGGGCCCCTAGCCTGGGAACTTACATATACTGTGCTGCAGTCCTAAAAAGAACCAAAAAAAAGGAAGTTGTGGAGGCAACCATCAGCAAAGCATGAGCAAGCCAGATCTCGGAGAGCTACCACTTTGTTTTAGGGACTGAAGCCACTGAAGTGAACAAAACGATGCCTGGCATGTGGTAGGTGTTCCCTAACTAATGATTGAACAACTGAAAAAACGGGTTTCATGCATTTAGGGTGTATAAACTGGATTAGTCTATGAGATTAATTTAAATGTGCATATTAAATGAGAGAAGTATAAAGAAAGAAGTAATGGGTGAAAATTTTGAGTGTGACAGATGTCTATTTCAAACTTATTAGCTGAAAAAAGTTCATCCTCTCACTTCCCATCAGAGACACAGAGTATGATTCCCTTTTCTTCCCTAAGATGAAATGATTTAGGGGAGCTGTTTTGTAACGTTCTGCATGCTGTGCTCCTGGCAGCATCTCTGGTCCCTTCCTCTTTGTCTTGGACCGTGGTCAGAAGAGACACTGTAGGGGAGAGACAAGCACATATTTAAACTGCTGATTAAAAACCTTCTTTTATCTGTTTACTTCCACATTGTGACAATTTAGTATCTCCTTGTGATGGAAAAGACAGGCTTGGAGATGCCAGATCCCAGAGTCCAACTGCATTTCTGTCCTCCATTTGTAAACAGGCCATGCCCAGTTCTCTTCTAAACTCTCCCATGAAGTGGTGGGCTGGTTGGTTCTGCCCTTGTCTGTGTGCAGTGCTTTCCTCTGCTCCCTGTGTTCCACCGGTGGGAAAAGGGAATGACAGTCTCTGCCTAACCCTCATCTGAAGTCATTTCTCAGACAAGATGTGATGAACAAATACTGCCTTGGGAGGAAGACGTACAAATTTGCCAAAGAGAGGAATGCAGGTCTGGGACCTCCCAGCTGAGGATTATGCAAATCACTCAACACTGGTCAAATCAATATTAGGAAAGTAAATTAATTTCCATTTGTACCAGAGCTAATTAGTCCAAGGAAAATGGTGACAGAGGATGTATTCTGTAACTTCGCAGGAGACAGCCCTGGAAGTCTGGTTCCAGAGAGAGTTTTCAACATATTCACCTCTAAGATATTACACGCGGGTAGCTAGTATTTATTTTGTACTGTCTCCAAATATTATTCTAAGTGCTTGTGACATGTTAACTCCCTTGAGTTATTATTTATATTATTTATCATATCATTATTTTCATCTCTTTTTATAATGAGGAAACTAATGCACAGGGAGTTTAAATGACTTGCCCGATATTAGCACTAACTTTTAATGCTTGATTCAGTATGTAAGGAAACTGAAATGCTGAGAAACAGCCCCGACACAGCAAAGTATTTAGCGTGTCACTCAGCTAATTAGCAGGAATTTGCCCTTACTGTCTGTGCACAAGGAACCCCTGCATCCTTTTCTGTGGGAGTGGGTTACAGCCCCTCTTACCTAGGAAGCCTTCCTGCTACAGGCTAAGAGAGGGGCCTCCCAGGCCACCTCCCCTTGTCTGATTGAAAGCTGAAATCTGGGATTTCAGAGCCTCAAATGGAGTCCCAGGAGATAAGCCATTTCTCATATTTCAAAGAGCCTAACAAATTTCTCATTTAGGGGCAAGAAAACAATGTGGCTAATGAGTGTGTAAAAACTGTTTTTTGCATTTGTCAAAATTAAGTATATCATGTGAATGTAATAATTACTTTGTGTGAGTCAGATACTTTTCATATCAGTTGTGCTTTTTTTTTTTTTTTGTCTTTTTAGGGCCACCCCCACGGCATATGGAAGTTCCCAAGATAGGATTGAATCGGAGTTGTAGCCACCAGCCTACACCACAGTCACAGCGATGTCACAGATCTGAACCATGTCTGCAACCCACACCACAGCTCATGGCAAGGCCAGTTCCTTAACCCACTGAGCGAGGCCAGGCATTGAACCTGTGTCCTCATGGATGCTAGTCAGGTTCGTTACCGCTGAGCCACAACCAGAACTCCCAGTTGTGGATTCTTAATCTTAAAAATTATCTTCATGGAGTTCCCGTCGTGGCGCAGTGGTTAACGAATCTGACTAGGAACCATGAGGTTGCAGGTTCGATCCCTGCCCTTGCTCAGTGGGTTAACGATCCGGCGTTGCCGTGAGCTGTGGTGTAGGTTGCAGACAAGGCTCAGATCCCGCGTTGCTGTGGCTCTGGTGTAGGTCAGCAGCTACAGCTCCAATTAGACCCTAGCCCAGGAACTCCATATGCTGCGAGAGCGGCCCAATAAATGGCAAAAAGACAAAAAAAAAAAAAAAAAAAAAATTTATCTTCTACATACCGCTTAGACAAATCCTTCTAAATGTGGAATCTTGGGCCTGAACCTTACTTAGGGATGAAAAAATTAGCACCTACTGGCCTGTAGGGAGAGAGCAATGTGTGTTGCTAATAGTCTAAAGTCATGCATGATGTACTCAAATGGATAGAACACTTCAGTTCTACAGGAAGGTAGGCTTCCTGGATGTTTATCTTCCTTACCTACATTCTTAACCCGCTCTTGTATTGCAGGTACCTGTGACTGTGTTCTTATACGATCACAGGAGCTTTACCAATGGAATTTGCAAAATGTAATTAGGATGGGGAATTGTCTGGTACTCGCATCCCTACCACCAATTGATACATTTCAAAGCCAAATAAAAATCCTGTTTTGTATCATCTGCTGTTTGGGTTTTCCAAACCCCACGTCCATTTAGAGAGAACTGTTGAGATTTAACTCTATAGTAGGTGCTTACCCATAAACTATAGAGACAATCAAACTGCTTTAATTTTTGAATAAGTCATGCATTCATATGGATCAAAAATCAAAGCAGTGAAATGAGGCACCCTCTGAGAAATCTCCTTCCCACTTCCATCCCTTATAGTGTATTGTTTACTCTGTTCCTCCACCTGCTTGCATTAATTTCCTGTGTACTGTTACTGAGTGTATTTATGCATATAAGTAAATACATACAGTTTTTAATCCTATCTATGACAATGTATAGTTTTTTATTTTTTAATCCTTCTGTAAGATAAAAATGACATGATATTCATCTTTATCTACATTCATATGTATATATACATATCTCCATTCATATATATGCACACACATATATAGATATATACATATACGACTATATATATTTCCTAGGATTTTTTTCACAGCAGAATGTAGGGAACATCCTCATGTGTGTATATAAATATGTGTGAGTGTACACATACATATACATACCCCACAGAAACACACATACTCTTCTGAAGGGCACTTGGGTTTTTTTCAGTCATTTGCTAGTACAAACAGTGCTGCAATGACTATCATGGCAATATATTATTTTGCATGAAAGCAGACTATCAGTTGACAAAATACCCAGGGGTGAGATTTTGAGTCAAGGGTAAATGCATTTGAAATTCTAACAATGTTCTTTAATTTCTCCTTGGGGTCACATTCCCACCAGCAGTGTATGAAAATGACTGACTTCTCATGGTTTCCTCAAAAGAGAGTTTTAGAAAATATTTTTACCTATTAGACTAGTCAAAATATGGAATTTCTAAAGTATACTTTTAATTTATACTTCTTTTTAAAAAGATGCTCAACTTTTCTCATGTTGTTTAAAAGTTTATTCATTTTTTCTTTGAAATATCTATTAATGTTCTTTGCTATTTTTTTTGTTATGTTGCTGATAAATTTCTCACTGATTTTTAGTAGCTCCCTCCATATTAGTGAGATTATCCATTGTTTTGTGTACAGCATGAGCTGAAAATATTTTGCCCAGGTTATTTGTTTTTTAACTTTGCTTATGATTTTTTTTGTTATTAGAAGTCGTTGTTTAATGTAATTGAATTTATAAAACATTCATTTTATACTTTCTGAGTGTTTAATCATATTCAGAATGGCCTTTCCCAACTCCATGGACGTCACTCGTATTGTATTTTTTTAAATTTTATTACAGAAAATTTTAAGCTTATACAAATTAGAGAAAACAGTAATAATAAACCCCAACTACCCATAATCCAGCTTTAAAAACTAGGAATATTTTGCCAATCTTGTTTTACCTTATCCTCCCATCTATTTTGAGACTATTTAAAGTAAACCTTAGATGTTACATTTTCTTTATATCAACATATATCAATAACATGTAAGAACTTTTTAGAACATAACTTCTATATCATGATTACACCAGTAGTTCCTTGAAATTATCCAATACCATTCTGTGTTTCAAATTTTCTTTCCTGGAACTGTTTTGGCTTTGTTTTTTGTGTGTACCAACCTTATTTTTTTCCCCTGACTACCTAGTTGTCTCAACTCAGCTTCTTAAAGTGTATTCTTACCTTGCTGGTTTGAGATGCCACCTTTACCATATAACAAATTCCCATGTGTATTTGAGGCTGTTTCCTGACTTTCTATTCTGTTCCACTTGCCTTTCTACTCAAATGGCTACCACTGTACTGTTGTATTTACTGTGGCATTACTGACCATTTTAATGTCTTTCATGACTAGTCATTTCCCAAATGAATAGCAAGTCATCTACCCAATTCATGCTGTATAAAAATGGCAGGAAATTATAGTTTACAGTTCACAGCCTTCTCAGATCCATGGTAAGTCTGGTGATTTAGAAATCAACAAGGAGTGGGAGTTGAATATGTGAGAATAAATGTGGTCCCTAAGGAAAGCAATAGTAATAACACTACAGGAAAGTAAATAGTAACAAATTACATAAAAGCTTGAAACCTGGGGCAGGTCCTTATCTGGAGGTAGGCAGAGGAAGCAAAACCAGCAAAGGAAAAAGAACATAGCTTTTGGTGGTTGAAGCATGCTTCTCTCTTGGGTATAGCCAATCCTGGTTCTTTGCCAAAGAGAGGAAGGCCAATAGTAGAGGAGGTTGCAGTATTTGCTGTGCACCTGCCCTAGGGAACCTATCAGAGACAGAAAGTACACTGCGGAGCCAAGAGGGCCCAGGCAAAGTCAAGGAGGCTATATTGTCACACTGCTCTGGGCAGTTCACCAGCCTGGATGGGCAATAACTCTGAACTCCAAGCCTGCTTGTGCACTGGTTTGTGCCTCTGAAGGTGTGAGAGTGAACTTCAACAGGCTCTCTCCAGGGAAAGGATGAAGATGAATTATTATGAATCCTCTTTCCAGGAGAAAGTATTAAATCTACCTAACAAGATACCTTTACTGGAAAAGGCCTGAGAGAGAGGACTTCTAATATGACTTGTTATGGGAGAGACATCTAAAGTATTTAGCAGAGGCAAATCATAATACATGTTATTGGTTTTAAAATGCACATATCTGCTAGACTCTGCACTTCACAAAAGTCCAAAGAATGAGGTGGTCAAAGTACTGGGAAAAGGCCTGGATCCAGAGCGGGTGGAGACTGAACGGGCATGACTGCAAAATGACTTAATTACCCCACAGGCACCCTTTATAACCTTTGGCACAGCTTGTTACCTCCTCATCCAATTTCCTCCTTATAACCTGAAGGTGAGTGCACCGTGCTTACCTCACAGGGATGTGGGGAAGATTAGTTTCAGATGGGAAAGTTCTTTGCTGATGAGTCATGTGGTGTAGTAAATGTGCTCATTTGAGGCTGCACAGCCATGGGTTGCCAGCTGTCCAAACCTAGACACCAAAGGGTAAATGGAAATTAGTCATCATCAAAGTCAGGGGAATGGACTTTGCAAACGGAATTGAGTGTGTAAAGTCAACCTGATGTGGGCATATTCAACGATTCCTTGCTGAGTGTCACCCGTGCATAGGGTGATGGGCAGCTGAGGGGACAGGACGAAAGTCAGTAAGGCATGGCAGCCTGAGGCGCAGGCACCGTGCTGGCTGCTGGAGTGGCTGTTGGCCACAGTGGAAGACAGGAGCCCAGAATTGGAGCAGAATTGGACTCTTGGCCCAGAAGTCAGCTTTGCCATTCATGATGTGAGCTGGACAACAGTTACAGTCAGCTCCACATTCCAGCATACTGTGAATAATCAGTAGGATCACTGGCACTTTATCAGTCCTCTCACTTTCCAGATGCTACCCTTACCAGATCCCTAAGCTTGTCTTTTCTCTCAGGTGTTTTCAGGGAAAAGAATCTTTGTGTTCATTAACAAATGGGGAAGAGAAAAGAAACACCTCTTTTGGCCTCTTTGACTTCCATCATGGCATGCCACTGCTTTAAAAAGTACATTCAAGGTGTGCTTTATTTTAAGCATAAGGTAAAGGGAACTATTTTAGGCATCATCATAAAACACCTTCTCTGCCAATAAGGAGTTTTATGATCTGGAAATTGGTACAGAATATGGATGAGAATTCAATGTACATTTTAAGCTGAACTTTTTTTTTTTTCTCTTTCAGGTGTCCTTGAGTGGTGTTAGCAGTGAGTGAAAGAAGAGAAGAAAATTAAGCAAGGTGAGAACAAGTAAATTTGGAAGGTGAAGTAAGGGGCTTCTCTGGGCAAATGAGGCTAACTAAGACCATTATCACAATAGGAAGATTTGGGACTGCGGAAAGTGAGAGGTAACAAGAGAATAACCAGAGGGCATTTCGGGAGAAAGTCCTTAATTTAAGTGAGAAGCCCATTGTCACATAAAAGCATAGTGTTGTTTCTTGAAATATGAGATTTTTAAGGAAGGAGAGCAGAGCAAAACACCATTACATTAATATGAAATTCTGGTTTTCAATTTATTTTTATTTAAAAATTTTTATACAATTTAAGAATTTGCATTTACATTATTAACAAAAAATATTGACCATATTCCCTGTGTTATGCAATCCATCATTGAGCCTGTCTTAAACCCATTAATTTGTACCTCCCATTCCTCCACCCCATGTTGGCCCCCTGACCCAGTAATTACTAGTTAGTTCTCTACACCTGTGAGTCTGCTTCTTTTTTGTTATATTCACTAATTGTCTTTTTTAGAATCCATGTGTATGTGATATCATGCAGTATTTCTTTCTCTGTCTGACTTATTTCAGTTAGAATAATGCCCTCCAAGTCCATCGAGCTTGTTGCAAATTACAAAATTTCATTCTTTTTTATGACTGAGTGGTACTCGTATGTGTGTGTGTGTGTATGTTTGTGTACCACTTCTTTATCCATTCATCTACTGATGGACACTTAGGTAGCTTCCATATTCCATGTCATAGCCATTGTAGATGATGCTGCTATAAACATTGGTGTGCATGTATCTTTTCAAATTACTGGTTTTATTTATTTATTTTTGGGGGGGATATTGGAGAGGAATTGGAATTTCTAGGTCATATGGTAGCTCTATTTAAAAAAACAAAAAACAAAAAACAAAAAACAACTTCCATGCTGTTTTCCACAGTGGTTACACCAGTTTACATTATCACCAACAGCACAGGAGGGTTCCCTTTTTCCCATATCCTCACCTATATTTGTTATTTGTGTTCTTTTTGATAACAGCCATTCTGACAGGTATCAGGTGATATCTCATTATGGTTTTGGTTTGTATTTCCCTCATGATTATTGATGTTGAGCATCTTTTCATGTGCTTGTTGGCCATCTGTATATCCTCTTGGGAAAAATGTTTGATTCTGCTCACTTTTTAGTTGGGTTGTTTGGTTTTTTGGATGTTGAGTTGTATGAACTGTTTATATATGCTGGATATTATTCTCTTAAAAGGTCATATCATTTGCAAATATTTTCTCCTATTCTGTAGGTTGTCTGTATTTTGTCAATGTTTTACTTTGTTGTATATAGGATTTTAAGTTTAATTAGGCCCCATTTGTTTATTTTTGCTTTTATTTCCTTTTATTTAGGAGATGGATCTAAAAAAAATACTGTTGTGATTTATGTCAGTGTTCTGCCTGTGTTTTCTACTAGGAGTTTTATGGTTTCAGTCTTACTTTTACGTCTTTGATCCATTTTCAGTTCATTTTTCTATATGGTGTAAGGGAATGTTCTAATTTCATTCTTTTATGTGTAGCTGTCCAGTTTTCCCAGCACAACTTATTGCGGAGACTGTCTTTTGTCCATTATATATTCTTATCTCCTTTGTCATAGTTTAATTGAGCCTAAGTACGCGGGTTTATTTCTGGGCTTTCTATCCTAATCCATTGACCTATGTGTATACTTTTGTACCAGCATCATATTGTTTGGATTAATGTACTTTTGTAGTATAGTCTGGAGTCAAGGAGCATGATTCCTCCAGCTCTGTTCTTTCTCAAGATTGTTTAGGCTTTTTGGAATCTTTGTTTGTATACAGATTTTAATTATTTGTTTTAGTTCTGTGAATAATTCCACTGGTATTTGAAGGGGTTGCATTCAATCTGTAGATGGCCTTGGGTAATATAGTCATTTTAACAATATTTATTCTTCCAGTTCAAGAACAGCATATATCTTCCCATATGTTTGTGTCATCTTCAACTTTTTGCATCAACATCTTAGAGTTTTCAGTGCACAGGTCCTTTGCCTCCTTAGATAGGTTAATTTCTAGGCATTTTATTTGTTTTGATACAATGGTAAATGGGATTGTTTCCTTAATTTCCCTTTCTGATCTTTCATTGTTAGTATATAGAAATGCAAGAGATTTATGTGTATTACTTTTGTATCCTGCAACTTTACTGAATTCATTGATGAGCCCTAGTAGTTTTCTGTTGGTATCGTTAGGATTTTATATGTATAGTGTCACGTGATCTCCAAACAGTGACAGTTTTACTTCTTTTCCAATTTGGATTCCTTTTGTTTTTCTTCTCTGATTCCTATGATTAGGACTACCAAAAATGTGTTAAGTAAAAGTGGCGAGAATGGGCATCCTTATCTTGTTCCTGATCTTAGAGAAAATGCTATCAGCTTTTCACATTGAGTATGATATTAGGCATGAGTTTTTCATACCTGGTCTTTATTGATTTATGTTCAATGAGCATTGCCCACTTCCTGTAGAGTTTTCATCATAAATAGATGTTGAATTTTATCAAAATTGCATCTACTGCAATGATATTATGGTCCTTATACTTTAATTTGTTCATGTGCATCACAGATTGATTTGCAGATATTGAAAAATCCTTGCATCCCTAGGATAAATTCTACTTGATTATGGTGTATGATTCTTTTAATGTGTTATTGAATTTGGCTTGCTAATATTTTGTGAGAATTTTTGCATCTATGTTCATCAGTGATACTGTCCTGTAATTTTATTTATGTCTATGACATCTTTGTGTGGTTTTGGTATCAGGGTGGATGGTGACCTCATAGAATGAGTTTGAAAGTGTTCCTTCCTCTGCCATTTTTTTTTCAGAAGGATAGGTATAACTCTTTAAATGTTTGGTAGAATTCACTTGTGAAGCCTTCTGGTCCTAGACTTTTGATTGTTGGAAGTTTTAAATTTCTGATTCAGTTTCATTACTGGTAATTGGTCTGCTCATATTTTCTAGTTCTTTCTGGTTTAGTCTTGGGAGATTTTACCTTTCTAAGAATTTGCCCATATCTCCTAGGTTGTCCATTTTATTGGCATATACTTATTCATAGTAGTCTGTTATGATCCATTTTATTTCTATGGTGTTAATTGCAAATTCTTCTTTTTCATTTACAACTTTGATTTGTGTCCTCTCCCTTTTGTTTTCCTTTATGAGTCTGGCTAAAGCTCCATCAATTTTGTTTATTTCTTCCAAGAACCAGCCTTTAGTTTCATTGATCCTGTATATTTTTTTTCAGTCTCTGTTTCATTGATTTCTGCTCTGATCTTTATGTTTTACTCTATTCTACCAATACTGGGTTGTGTTTATTATCCTTTCTCTAGTCTCTTTAGGTGTAAGATTAGGGTGTGTAGATTTTTCTTGTTCCCTAAGTTTGTATCATTATAAACTTCCTTCTTAGAACTACTTTTACTGAATCACATGGATATTGGATTGCTGTGTTTTCATTTGTCTTTAGGTGTTTTTTGAATTCCTCTTTGATATATTCATCAATCCATTGTTTTTTTTTCCCCTAGCATAATATTTAGCCTCCACGTGTTTGTGGTTTTTGCAGTTTTTTTTTCTTGAAATTGATTTCTAATCTCACAGCATTGTGGTCTGAAAAGAGGCTTGATTTCATTTTTTTTTTAAGTTATCAAGGCTCGTTTTGTAGCCTAGCATGTGATTTATTCTAGAGTATATTCCATGTACATTTGAATGTGTTTTCTGCTGCTTTCAGATGGAATGCTCTATAAATATCAATTTTGTCCATTTGGTCTAATGTGTTATTTAAGGCCTGTGTTTCCTTACTGATTTTCTGTCTTGATGACCTTTCCATTGATGTAAGTATAGTGTTAAATTCCCCCACTATTATAGTGTTATTGTTGATTTCTTCTTTTATGGCCGTTATCATTTCCCTCATATATTTAGGTGCTCCTGTGTTTGGTGCTTATATATTTACAATTCTTGGATTGATCCCTTAATCATCATATAGTAACCTTCTTTGTCTCTTGTAACAGTCTTTATTTTAAAATATCTTTTGCCTGATATAAGTATTGCTATTCTGGCTTTCTTTTGATTTCCATTTATATGGAATACCTCTCTCCATCTCTTCACTTTCTGTCTGTATGTGTCCCTAGATCTGAAATGAGTCTCTTGTAGGCAGCCTATATACAAGTCTTGTTTTTTGTATCCATTAAGCCAATCTTTTGGTTGGAGTGTTTAGTCCATTAATATTTAAGGTAGTTATCAACATGAATGTTCTTATTGCCATTAAAAAATTGTTTAAAAGGGGCAATTTTCCCCTTTCTTTTACTCTCTTCTCTTTGTGATTTTATGACTATCTTTAGTGTTATGTTTAGATTCATTTTTTTTGTGTGTGTGTGTATATATCTATTATGGAATTTTGGTTTGTGGTTACCATGGATTTTTATATAGCAGTCTGTATATATACATGATTGTTTTAAGTTGCCAATCTCTTAAATTCAAGTTCATGTTTAAACACTGAATTTAGGAGTTCTCTTATGGTGCAATGGGTTAAAGATCCAGTGTTGTTACTGCAGTATCTGGGGTTGCTGACCTGAGAACTACCACATGCTGTGGGTATGGCCAAAATAGAAGAAAAAAAACTCTGCATTTGTACTCTCTTCCTCTCAGAGTTACTATTTTTGACATCATATTTTACACCTGATTGATTTGGCATCCTTCAACTGCTTATTGTGGACACAGATGATTTTACTACTATTGTTTTTTAACCTCCCAAGTAGCTTTGGGTGTAGATGAGTTCGTATCTTTCTTGTATGTTTGCCTTTACTGATGTGTTTTTTCACTTCTGTAATTTTCATATTTCTAGTTGTGGCCTTTTCTTTTGCTTAGGGAAATTCCCTTAACATTTCTTGTAAAGCTAAATTGGCAGTGCTGAATTCTTTTAGCTTTTGCTTGTTTGTGAAATTTTGATTTCTTCATAAAATCTGAATGTGATTCTTACAGGGTATTCTTGATTATAGGTTTTTCCCTTTTATCACTTTAAACATGTCATGCTACTCTGTTCTGGCCTGCAGGATTTCTGTTGAAAAATCAGCCAATAACCTTATGGGAGTTCGTTCCCTTGTATGTTATTTGTTGCTTTACTCTTGCTGCTTTTAATATTCTCTTTTTATTTTTAACATTTTAATTACAATGTGTCTTCATGTGTTCTTCTATGGGTTAATCCTGTATGAGATTCTCTGTGCTTCCTCAATTGACTGTTTCTTTTCCCAGGGAAGTTTTCAGCTATTATGTCTTCAAATATGTTCTCAGACCCTTTTTCTCTCTTCTTCTTCTGGGACCTCTATAATGCAAATATTAGTTTGCATTATAGGCTTGGTGTTGTCCCAGAGGTTTCTTAAACTGTCCTCACTTCTTTACATTATTTTTTTCTGTTCAATGGCAGTGATTTCCACTACTCTGTCTTCCAACTTATTGATCCATTCATTCTTCTGTATCATTTAGTCCACTATTGATTCCCTCAAGTGTATTTTTCATTTCAGTTATTGTATTCTTCATCTCTGATTGGTTGTTCTTCATATATTTTGTTTGTTAATACTTTCTAATTTCTCACTCTGTGCATCCTGAGTTCTTTGATTATCTTCACTATCCTTACTCTGAACTCTTTCTCAGATAAGTTTCCTATATCTACTTCATTTAGTTCTTTTTTTCTGGGGTTTTATCTTGTTCCTTCATCTGGAACATATTCCTCTGCTGCCTCATTTTTTTCTAAGTTGCTATTTGTATTTTTATGTGTATGGTTGTTTGGTTACATTTCTCAACCTTGGAAAAGTGAACTTCTGTAGGAGGCATCCTATGAGTCCCAGCATTTCACTCCCCTCTCATCATCCAAGCTAGATGCTCTAAGCTTTCCCCAGAAGAGGGCTTTGTGGGTCCTTCTGTTGTGGTGAGGTATCTGGGCAGTCTGGTAGGCTTCATTGGCCCTAGTTGGTTGCTAGACTTTGCCTCGTATGGATACTGCTGGCTGCTGTTTAGTGGGATATGGCCATGAGGTGGTTGGCTGAAGAATATAAGTGGGTTCTGGGGCCAGTGCTGGCTCATTGGTGGGCACATTCAGGGTTCTGAGTACTCTAGGGCTGTTGCCCACCCACTGGCAGGTGAAGTTAAATCCTAGAGTTAGTGTCAGACTAATGGTAGACAGAGCTATTTACCATAATCTGGCTGCAGGGCCTAGGGATCCCATAGCTTATTTCAAATTGCTGAGGGTATGTGTTGGGGGAATGGGGACAGTTCCTGATATAGTTGAATATGGGGTCTGGGGTGTCCCAGTGTTTGCTTTGGCCTGCCAGTGGACAAAGCAAAGGCCCAGCTGGTCCCAGGATAAAGATTGTAGTTTTCTTGCTTCTGGTGTCTGCCCTCTAGTGAGTATGGGTGATCTAGAGGCCAGTACAGTCTTCCTGGAAAGAAGGGCCAGTGCCTGCCCACTAGAGGGTGGAACTGGGTCTTGGCCCTCTGGTGGACAGGGTCATTTGCAGAGGCAGCTCTGGACTCATAAAGTCTTAAGACAGCCTATATGCTGATGGATGGGGCCATATACACACCCAGTTAGTTTTTTGGCATGAGGCAACCCAGGACTGGTACCTAAAGGCTGTTAGGTAGGGCCAGGTTTTAGTGCTAATGAGCCAAGATAGCAGCAGCCAGCAGCATTGATCACCAGTGGAATGCTCCCAAATATGGCTTCCACTAGCCTGAGCTGCAGCCACATGTCCAGTAGACTCTCCAAAACCAGCAGGTATGTCTGGCCCAGGTTCTTATCAAATTACTGCTTTTGCCTGGGTCCTGGTGTGCATGAGATTTTGTGTGGACCCTTTAAGGACCCTTGCCCTTTAAGGTGAAGTCTTTATTTTCTCCAGCCCTATGGGGCTCCTAAAATTAAGCCCTGATGGCCTTCAGAGCTCTGGGTGCTCCTCTTCTTGGTGCAGGATCCTCAGGCTGAGGAACCTGAGCTGGTGCTCAGAAATCTCTCCTCTGTAGTGTTATTCTCCAGTTTATGGGTCATCAATATGAGGGTATGGGAACTGATGATATCTCAAGTCAGCCCCTCCTACTTGTTTTGTTGTGGTTCTTTCTTTATGTCTTAGTTATAGATCTTTTCTGGTAGGTTCCAGTCTTTTTCATTGCTTTTCTGCAGATATTTGTGATTTTTGTGTGCTCCTGAGAGGAGGTAAGCTCAGGGACTTTCTTCTCTGCCATCTCGGCCACTCCACTCAGTGAACTTATTATATTTAAATAAATGTACATTTCTGTGCAGATATGTATTAGGTTTTATGATGCAGAGTACAACCTTGAATACACTAAAGCTTCAGTGGTTCATAATAATGTGTTCATTTTTCTCAGCTCTTTTATTGAGTTTCAGGAATTTTGTGCCTCTCTCCTCCCTCCCCTCCCCCTTGTTTAATGATGTTCTTCAGTGATGTTAGGAGCAAAAAAAGCTGGATTTTGGTGGGCTTGTGATATTTTCATGTGATTAAAATATTATTTAGTGAGATTTATCTTCTGGTTAGTATTCTCATTTTCTTTCTAATGCTTTAATTCTTTTTTTAATAATGATTTTTATTTTTTCCATTATAGCTGGTTTACAGAGTTCTGTCAATTTTCTACTCTATAGCAAGGCGACCCAGTTACACATGCATGTATACATTCTTTTTTCTCACATTATCATGCTCCATCGTAAGTGGCTAGTTCTAGTTCCCAGTGTTATACAGCAGGATCTCATTGCTTATCCATTCCAAAGGCAATAGTTTGCATCTCTTAACCCCAAATTCCAAATCCATCCCACTCCGTCCCCCTCCCCTTTTAATGCTTTCATTCTTACCTTGATTGGTTTATAGCATTGATGCAATTGTTAGTTTTCTATGACCTAAGAGCAACAATTGCACTTAATGCTTTCTCAGTAAAGAGTACTGTTTATTCACTGCAACTGTTCCTGCTGTAACAGCAAGTTCTGCTGTTTGGTTCAATATGGCTCTTTACTGGGTGCTTCAAGCCTGGATTCAAGGCTTAGTCAGGGTCCTGGTGGGAACCAGATGGCATATTAATACTGGTGTTATTTGAGAAAGTGAATAAGGGGTGGTTTACAAAGGTGTAGTCTAGATTAGGGAAATCATCAAGAGACGTCCCAGCCTCTAGGGTTAGCAACAGAGGGAAGCCATTTCTATTGTACAGGTTTAAAGGATAAGGTAAAAAGTTTAGCAATACCCAAGAAAAGGTAGTTGTGGAGTCAGCCGATGGGATGGGAGCTGAGGGACATGATAACAGCCTGGTTGGGAGTTAGGGGAGTAAATACCCTGGTCTCACTCTCTTCCCAGCCTCCAATCTGCCAGTTCCTACCACTGGCAACACCAAATTGGAAGCCAGCAGGAAAGAAACTTGTGTGCTTTGTCTTCATAGCTCGGCTTCCCAGGGCCAGAGCAGGGTGGGAGAGGTTGGAGGGTGGAGTTGAAGGAGCAAGAAGGGAAAGCTTCACCCTTTTAGGATAGCTTGGGGAGATCGTGTGTTCATGAGTGAGAAATAATGGAACTAGGCCTTTAAAGAAGAGTGGGAAATACAAGCTAATAACACATATGAGAGCACATGTTGCTTTTTAAAGCAAACTTTATGAGAACCTCCCATTATTCATGAGCATAAACAAAGAATATAGATTTATCAGAAAGAAGATAAATGAAAATGCTCCACTGAGGCTTCAATACTGTTCCCACATATATTCTAGGGTAGTTTTCTTAAAATTGCTTGTCAGAGGAATTTTATATTCTTCTCTCATAAATGTTCAGATAATCATAACATTTGAGAGCTGCAAATATATATATTGAATTTTGATCTCAAGTCTAGCTGGATATGGCATAATTGTAATGATTTCAGCTGATATGTAATTCATTGAGGACCATAAATCTCTATGTTTAGCTTTTTAATCCATTTAATAATTTGGCAAAATAGCAGTGGGTAGGGACTTATTCATTTTCCTTTAATTCCACAAAACTCTACAAAATGGTTTTTAATATTTCTGTTTTACTGATGAAGAAACAGTCTAAGAGTGTAGAGGGATCAGCCAGAGGTAGTAGATCTGACTAATAACAAGGTCAGAATTTATATCCAGGCCTGAGAGCCTCTCAAGGCCATTCTTCCCCTGTTATAGTAGGCAGCATTTACACTTGACTTTACCCTTGTGGGATTGTGAACTATTGCTTAAATGTCATTTTTCATGTTGCAATTAAAACACTATTTAATGTACATAATTTTTCTGTTTCCTCTGGGAATATAAAATTATGCACATATATATCTTTATATATGTACATTTCCTTCTGCTCCTAGTGGTAATAGTGACAATTTATAGAGCAAGTGACATGTTATAACTTTGTTATATATGCAGAATGTAGAAATTTTTTATTAGGATTGCTTTTATAAGCTTGTCAGCTTCCAGAGAGTGCTTTGAATAATCTGCTCTGGATTTTGTGACTATGCAAAAGTCAATATGATACGCTTTTGCCCTTGCATGTAGTTTGTTGTTGGTTTTAAAATGCCCTCTTATTTCAGAACGATACCAATGAACATGTTCTTGTATAACACATTTTTAGATATAGAATCAAGTAGAATTTGAGCTAGTGTTATCAGCAATGGTCAGTGGCTTAAAGCCTCGGGATAGAAGAAAGACAGTAGGACCAATGCGTAGCAACAGTTCTGCATCCTAAAGCTTCCCTAATTGAGAGATAACCAGGCAGGCACCGAAAGCAGCTGACAAGATTGGTAACACAGTACCTTAAACAGAGTTCTGGAGACATTTTTATCACTGGGCACATGGCTCTTAAGTATTTAATTCATTGAATGAGATGCGTGTATGTATGTGTATATTATGTGCATATACACAGACACATAGCCAAATGAACTTATTTGACTGCTGCTTCAGTATAGACATTCCACCGTGTTAGAATACATACAGAGAGACCCAAATGAGAAATGTATCTGTATACACACTTCATTTTTATGTTCACTTTTCTGTCAGCTGAGACTAAATGAAGTCAGACGTGCTAGCCATCACGCCTTTGACTCTGAAAGCTCTGTTTTCTCAGCTGTGCACTGTATGCCGTGTGTTAGAAAATGCATCCTGGGGATGACACGCCTCCACTCAGCCAGTTTGAAATAATGGGTCCTTAGCCAGCTGTTGGACATTTCAGCCCAGATTTCTATTATGAGAGGTTTGATTGGTTATTAAAAGAAATGAGTTCAGTACAGCAAGTGACGACCGGGAACATAAAAACAACGTCTTCCATGCCCAGCCTATGCTGCCACTCCGTTTATATATCCACGCAGTTCTGCCAGTGAAATCGCCTGTTAACAGCACCAAACACCTGCGTGCCTGCAGCTCCCCTGCAGAACTTCTGTCCAGTTATTATATCTTCCTCACAAATTTAAAAACACCCCTCTCCCATGGAAAAGAAAATGATATCCCTTACTTGCTTGCCTGACAGCAGAAATATCTTTGTAAAATTACCTCTTAATATTATGCCCTTGGTTTTTGTTTTTGTGTTTGTTATTTTTTAAGAAATGGCCAAATAAGTGATGCATCTGGAGCTCTTCAAAACAAATTTTGGGCATTATCCATATGTTGTTTGGTGCTCTCCATGTAAAAATGCATAGGGCCCATTAATTTGAGAATTAAGTATCAGGGAAAGTTTCTTTCTTTTTTTTTTTTTTTTTGTCTTTTGTTGTTGTTGTTGTTGCTATTTCTTGGGCCGCTCCCGCGGCATATGGAGGTTCCCAGACTAGGGGTCAAATCGGAGCTGTAGCCACCTTCCTACGCCAGAGCCATAGCAACGCGGGATCCGAGCCGCGTCTGCAACCTACACCACAGCTCACGGCAACGCCGGATCGTTAACCCACTGAGCAAGGGCAGGGACCGAACCCACAACCTCATGGTTCCTAGTCGGATTCGTTAACCACTGCGCCACGACGGGAACTCCGGAAAGTTTCTTTTAACAAAGAATGGGAACATGTGTCTCACTTGACTCTAAGGAAGTACAGAGCAAAGGGTAACCCAAAGCAGAGGGACAGCATTCATGGATCTTCATTATTTCTCTCATGCTGTATGGTTTTTACGTCATATTTTGGGGATATTCATGCATAAGCGACTTTGCGTAAGCCTTCCAAAAAATCACTTATGGAAGTAAACTGGGTAAAAATTGTCCAACCCATGTGAAGGATACTCTCAAATTTAATTAACTAACATTTTTATTAGGTTCTTACCATTTTTTTTCCTTTTTTTCCCCCTTTTAAAAATATTTTTATTTTTTACCTGCATCATATGGAAGTTCCTAGGCTAGGTGTCCAATCGGAGCTACAGCTGCTGGCCTATACCATAGCACAGCAATGCCAGATCCGAGCTACATCTACAACCTACACAACAGCTCATGGCAATGCTGTATCCTTAGCCCACTGAGCAAGTCTAGGGACCGAACCCATATCCTCACAAGCACTATGTCGGGCTCTTAACCCATTTAGCCACAACGGGTACTCTGGTTCCTAACATTTGTCCAAATACTTCAACAAAATGTAACCAATTTTGATTCCGTTAAAAAGAAGTCCAGTTTCCACTTCCTAAACATTTAAGCTTTTAAATTTTGTGCATGTGGAGTTTTTACCTCTTACTCCTCCAGTGTTATAGAAAGCCTTCTCAAAAGAATGTAAAATTATATCTTTGACGAAAATGCACTTGAAAAGCTATTACTTTGGAAGTGTCTTTTAGCTTTTCCTTTAAGTCACATTTGTAAAATTGATTAGACTGTTTCATCACCCAAATAACACATTTAAGGTCCTGTATTAATTCATGATTAGATTTAAAATTGATCTGTGTAATGACATTATTTTAAGGTTAGCACTATTTTAGACACTATGTTGTATCATGTTGCATGTAGCAGAAAAACTAACTTTAGCACTGCAAAATGTATAGTTTTATGTTTAGAAATGAGATACTCAGTTCTATAAGCTTTTGATCCTGTGCTTGATGAGATTTTTTTCTATAGTATGATGTCATCTGCATATAATGACAATTTTACCTCTCCCCTTCTAATTTGGATAGTTTCTAGTGTAAAACAAAGTGATTCAGTTATACATACATACATATTCTTTCATGTTCTTTTCCATTATGGTTTATCGCAGAATATTGAATATAGTTCCCTGTGCGATACAGTAGGACCTCATTGTTTATTTTCTTTATAGCAGTTTGTATCTGCTAATCCCATACTCCTTATTTCTTTTTCTTGTCTGGTTGCTCTGGCTAGGACTTCCAATACTATAGTGAATAGACGTGGTGAGAGTGGGCATCCTTGTCTTTTTCCAGGTTTTAGTGGGAAGGCTTTCAGCTTTTTACCATTGAGTATTATGTTGGCTGTGGGTTTGTCATAAATAGCTTTAATATGTTGAGATATGTTCCCTCTATATATACTATGGTGATAGTTCTTATCCTGAATGAGTGTTGAATTTTATCAAATGCTTTTTCGGCATTTCTTGAGATCATCATTTGGTTTTTGTTGTTTCTTTTGTTGATGTGGTATATCACATTGATTTGTATATGTTGAACCTTCCTTGTGATCCTGGGATGAACCCAACTTGATCTTGGTGTATGTGTTGTTCAATTTGGCTTGCTAATATTTTGTTGAGAATTTCTGCATCTTTATTTATCAAAGATAATGTGATTTCTTTGTAATTTTCTTTTTTGGTATTGTCTTTGGTTTTAGTATCAAAGTGATGGTGCCTATATAGAATAACTTTGGGAATACCCTCTCCTTTTCAGTCTTTTGGAAGAGTTTGAGAAGGATCAGTGTAAGTTCTTCTTTGTATGTTTGGTAGTATTTTCCAGTGAGACCATCTACTCCTGGATTTCTGTTTGCAGGGTTTTTTTTGTGTGTGTTTGTCTTTGTTTTTTTTTTTTTTTTTTGTCTTTTGTCTTTTTAGGGCTGCACTCGCAGCCTATGGAAGTTCCCAGGCTAGGGGTTGAATCAGAGCTGCCAGCCACAGCCCCAGCAATGCGGGATCTGAGCCAAGTCTGTGACCTACACCACAGCTCACGGCAATGCCATATCCTTAACCCACTAAGCAAGGCCAGGGATCAAACCTAGTATCCATGAGTGTCCTCATGGATGGATACTAGTTGGGTTCGTTAGCCACTGAGCCATGAAGGGAACTCCTGTAGAGAGGTTTTATTTTCCTTTATATATATATTTTTTTTCTACTGCACAGCATGGACCCAGTTACACATACATATATACATTTTTTCTCACATTATGTGTTCCATGATAATTGACTAAACAGAGTTCCTGAGAGGTTTTTTTTTTTTAATTACAGATTCACTTTCAGTTCTAGTGATAAGTCTGTTCAAATTTTTTTTTTTTGGTTCAGTTTTGGTGGGTGGTATGTTTCTAGAAACTTGTCTGTTTCTTCTAGGTTGCCCAGTTTGTTGGGATAGAGTGGTTCATATTATTCTATTTTTTTTTTATTTCTGTGGTATCAATTGTTGTTTCTCCTTTTTCATTTCTTACTTATTTGCATCCTCTTTCTCTTCTTGGTGAGCCTGCCCAGTGATTTATCAAGTTTGTTTACACTTTCAAAGAACCAGCTGTTTTATTTTATTCTATTGTGTTTAACCTCTGTTTTATTTATTTTCTCTCTGATCTTTATTATTTCCTTCCTAATGCTGACTTTAGATTTTGTTTGTTCTTTTTCTGATTCTTATAGGTGTCAGGTTAAGGTGTTGATTTGAGATTTTTTTCTTTAGGCAGTCTTATATTCTAATGAACTCTCCACTAAGAACTTCTTTTGGTATCCAATTGATTTTATATGGTTGTGTTTTCATTGTCCTTTGTTTCAAGTTTTTTTTTTTAATTTTCTTTTTATGACTGCACCTGTTGCATATGAAAGATCACGGGGGTAGGGTCAGATCAGAGCTGCAGCTGCAGGTCTGTGCCACAGCCACAACAACACTGGATCTAGATCTGAGCTGCATCTGTGACCTATATAACTAAATACAGAATCAGAATTTTTTCTAGTTTTTTTTTGGCTTTTGGCTCTAAAGCCCATTGTTCACCCCGCCCCCATCAAAGATGATTGTATTAACTTCTGGAAGTTACAGCTAGCTCACTAGTGGTCACATTAACTTTTTGTCTCCAATAATGTATTATTGCACAGGGACTGTGTCTGTCTTATTCACTGTTCACTAAATGCTTAGCACAGTGTCTCATGTGAATGCATGGCTTTTAATCATGCTGCTTTCAAGATTTGAACAAGCTGTAATCAGAGGCTGAATCATGATTCTATTTTCCCCTATTGAATGTTGTTATGCAAGAGTAAAAAATCCATGGTACTCCATGGAGATGTTGTACTTTCAGATAAAGATGATAGATTGATCATAAGCTAAACTTCTCATATTTTACTCCAGGCACATAGAAATGTTGAATTCAATATTTTAGATTAAACTTGAGCATGACCAGAAACAGAGAACCTGTGGAGAAAGTTACAAGCTGAGCCTTAGGAACTGGGCTCTCTGCCCAGGTGAAGCTGGACTGAAACCTCAGTTCCCCTCAAGGAAGAGAGGTAGCACAGAGTCTCAGCCTAGGTTCCATGAATGAATTTCCTGAAGTGAATAGGAACCACAGTATTCCCATTGGCCAACCTCCCCTAATAGCCAGAAACAAGTAGAACCACCTTGTGGTAGATGGTGACGTTTTCTGGCAAATTTCTCCTTTTGAAAGGAGTGTCTTCATCTTCTCCAGTCTTTCTGAGTAAAATTCCAGTACTAATTTTGAATTTCCTCTTTGCCTTCTGTCCTTTTAACAAGGGAAACCAGGCCTATTAAACTTTGTCTTTAAAGCATCTTGTTGCAGGATAAGTGATGCTTACAGGAAGGTGTAAATGCGAGTGTTGATAAGCATGTTGGACTTAGTAGAGCTGCTCCCCTTAAATTATCTATTTTATTTGTTTTATTGGCAGTTGAGCTTGGCCTGGTGCTTGCTGACTCATTTTTAGCAATTGTGTAAGAAGTGCCAGTATTTACCACCTCTGCTTGGTCTCTTCTGTTTCAGATCTCATTTTTAATCCCATCATTTCTCTATTATCTTTGGATGTTCTGTTGGCTCACTACTGCCCACACCCTTTGTATTACTTGCTAAAAAGGTGCTCCTTATAGGTTATAGCTAATGATACTGGTTCCATTCTAAAATATATGTGCTGAATGTGGGTGTAGGGAATATAAAAAGTAATATAGGTCCCTTTCCTACCTCAAAAGAGCTTGAGGTCAAGGATCTGCTACCTCCTGAGGCCCATATGTTCCCCAAGGAAGCTTAATGCCACATACAGGATGAGGTGATGACCATGGCTCATACTTGGGAAATAATCCTGTTTCTGGACCAGATGTCACACAGGTCCTTTACTCTGGGCAGTAATGGGCCAAAGTCTTCTGTGGGGTTTCTTAATGTATGAATCTGGCTGCCTGCCATTCCCTGGAATGTCTAGAAGTGGCCTATCCCTGTTGTACCCCTACAAATGTGTCTTACAAAAATCTCTTCCCTCTCTTGGCAAAGAAGCACACTGCTGGAGTTCTGTGGTGGCCTAGCAGTTACAGGATCTGGTGTTGTCACTGCCGTGGTGCAGGTTTGATCCCTGGCCCAGGAACTTCCACATGCCATGGGTATAGCCAAAAAAAAGAGGGATGGTGGATGGCACGCTGCATTCTGGAACAAGAATTAACCATTAATATACCTTCTAAAGCGAGGACTTGTAAAAAGAAGACCAGCACCATAGGTGAGGAGCTTCTGACAAGGCTTACTCTCTGGGAAAGCTGGATGATGGTAATGAGCTGTGTCTGGGGAAGAGCTGTCTCTAAGTTTGAAAAGCATGGGCCAGATACCTAATGTATATGTGGAGCTTTCTTAGATGTTTTCTTATTTTAACACTAAGTTACAGGAAGTTGAATCATAATGGCTGTATTCTGGCTCAGTAAGCAGTTGTTTTTAACCATTGTCAGTCTCAGATTTCTTGAGACTAACCCAGGGGGAAAATATGTATGGCACAAAATTTTGCAAATAACCTTATAAAACTTACAGATCCCCCCTCCCCCATAGGAAGAATTTTGCTCTGTGTGATGGTCCTGGAGAAAGTACCAGAATGGTTTAGTCTAACTTGTATTAAACATTTTTTTTTCCTTCTGGAGCAGAACACAAGGTCTGCTATAAGCTTGTTCTGCAAGAAGATTGCAACAGGAGCTTACTCAGCAATCTCAGCAGATAACTTGTAGTTCAGAGTCTCTGTGAGATGATTCCAAATGTAAAACAACTTTCAGATCCTATAATTTAGTCATTTGCTTTTTCATTATCCTAATGTCTTTTGGTTGTGAAAAATAAAAGTCATGTTAACACAAACCTATACACTGAAAAGTAGATAGAGATAAATATAGGTGTTTGGGAGACAAGAAGTATGTAGGAATCGATTACAAAGAATGCTCTGAAAATATGAGACATTGTTATTGAGTGCTTTCCTTATTTGACAGGTAAAACCTTTGCAGTTTTGGAGAATTTTGATAGAATAAGGTTATGCTGTTTCATTTAAAAAATGGACATGAAAATACATCTCATCTACATGGAAGCAATATTCTTGAGGTCTACCTTTCACTGGTATTCATTCAACTTCGTAGGCTTGAACAAGCTGTCCAGACCTGTTTTGAGGGATGCTGTGGCCATGTGCTAGGATCTTTGCACTGCCCCTGAACCCCCATCCTTGGTTATATAGTAGTAATGAGACTGCATTCCCTACAGTGCTCTTTCCAGGAAAGGAGGAACCAAAACACAAGTCTAATGGTTGGGTTTATTGTTCATTCAGCTGTTTTTAAGTCTCTTGTCATCCTTCCGGAAGAACTTGCAGTGTATCTGAGTTCTGGATTCCTCTATGTTCAATTATTAATTGCATTCCTTTCTTCCTGGAGCCTGAAATAAGGCTGAGTGTGGGACCAATTACTACTCTTTGGAGATGAGGCTTTCTTGTTATTTCTCAAAGCTAAATAATCTAAACAATTTCTTTAATTTGCTGGATCTGAAGTCCTGCCATGGCTTATTAAGTGCCTGTGTGGTCTGTTCCCCCCTCTGTTTGCTCCAGTCCCACTGGCTGCTGAGTTCCTGCAATGCAGCATACTTCTTCCCATCTGAGGTCTTTGGTTTCTTTTCCCTTGAGTCTTTGCTTGGATGCCTTCTTCTCAACATTTAATTCATCTGTTCACATGTCACCTACTCAGGTATATGGGCCCCCCATATATGTAAAGCAGCTCCTCTTATTTACCAATGTCACCTTACTGTGTTTCACCCATAGGATTTATGACAATCTGAAATTATAGGTTTTTTTCCATATTTATTGCCTGTCTTCTCTCTCAAATGCAAACTGCCTGAGAACAGAGATGTTGTTGGGGATTTAGTGATAAAAATGTCTGTCATGTCTTGGTGTCAGTAATGGCATGTTGGAGAGGGAATGGCCTTTTGGCTGAGATTTCATGAGGAAATTCAGGGGTTCTGACTTATGAGTGCAAAGTGTTCAGGATTTGTTCATAGTAGTAAATACTTAAAAATTAGCAAAGTGGTGAGAAAAAAGCTAATTATATAGTTCAAGTGCTTTATATGCATTAACTAATTTAATTCCTACAACCCTATGAAGTTGGTCTTATTGTTATTACTCTCATTTTATAGATGGTACAGGGAGGTTAAGGATCTTGCATGAAGCTACGCAGATAGTAGTTCTGGAAACAGGAACTTGAGCCAGTGCTCTTTACTACCAAATAGAAAGTGCTTGATAAATACAGCTTTAACCATGTGCCCAGCACTGGCTGGGTGCTTTGTATGCATGGTGTCTTTCAGTCCTCACTGCCACACTATGAAGTAGGAACTGTCATTATGCCTGTTCTGCAGATGAGGAAGCTACGGCTTGGAAAGCTTAAGCAACTTGTCTCAAGTTCCAGAGTCACATAGTGATACAGAAGGGACTTAAATGTAGATAATATGAAGTCTGTGATTTAGGCATCCTCTTCATACTACAAGAACACCTGTGGATTTCTCTTTGAACACAGTCATTGTGAGGTTTATGAGGGAGGAATTAGTGTCCTGAACTCAAAATGTCTTCACTGGTATAAAGAAAGGGTATTCATTACTTGGCTACAGACTCATAATGAATATGGAAAAGTCCAACTCACAGGAAGGAACAGAAGCAGAATTTGTGTCAGTATAACCACTTGTCTGTAACGAATGACATAGCTGGTCCAATGTTCATTTCTTTCGAAAGAGCTTAATTATAGAATTTAGAAACCTGCTAACTGTGAAAGGTCAATTTTGGCTTCTAAAATAAACAAAGGCAGAATTATATATATATTTGTATCACTAGGTCAGATGCTTTACTGAGCTGAAATGCAGTTTACAAAACTAAAAACCATTGTTTTGTGAAACTTAAAAAACTTGCAACTTTTTTTTTTCACACTGAGACCTCCCTTAAGGACTCAGTTCTCTTTGGCAAAAGCCATCGGGTATGATGTCATGGGTACATTTTGTCTAATACTCACTCTTTCTCTCCAGGCAGGCAGGCAGGCATTATTAACCACACAGGCAAAACCAGCATACTCACAACACTAGAGGGGGACATGAAAATCGCTAGAATTCACACATTGTTTTTCTAGCTTCAAACAAAATATCCATGTGAAGGATTATGCTTGGTTCCCATCACAGTTCAGCAGTCATGAACCCGACTAGTATCCATGAGGACATGGGTTCAATCCCTGGCCTCACTTCGTGGGTTAAGGGTCCAGCTTTGCTATAAGCTGTGGTATAGGTCACAGACGAGGCTTGGATCCCATGTTGCTGTGGTTACAGCTCTGATTCAACCCCTTCCATATGCCACAAATGTGGCCCTAAAAAGACCCCCAAAAAATTATGCTTGGATATGTGGAGATAAAACTTTAGCAGACTTCCAAAGCCCACTGAGACCAATTGATTCAGCAGGTAGAAAAGGGTTCAACAATATTGGCTAAACCCAAAGATTTATCATTTCCACAGCACTTGTATTACAGGTGCTCTTACGCACACAATCCTGCGTGATCCTACTCAAGCCTCTATTTGATGCTCACAATTAGCCAAATGTGTGGGCAGGGCAGATGTTATTAAGCCACTTTACAGATGAGGAAATTGAGACTAATAGAGTTTAAAGAGCTTGCTCAAGGTGAGCACTAATAAATAGCAGAGCCAGTATCTGAACCAAAGTCTTTGAACCCAAGTTATATGCTTTTTTCTGCTGCCTACATTTCCCCCTTGTTAAAGAGGACCTATCAGTGATGATACAGGTTCTGAGCATTGCTCTTGAAAATTTCCTTACTAGCAGGTCTGCTTCTAGGGGTAGGACCTATAGGGCTTAAGATGTAGCTCTTTCTCAGTGCTGCTTCCACCCTGCTGACTTTAAGTCAATGAAAAGGATGAGCAGTATCTGTGGGTCAGGACTAACGTTACGTGTATGGTTTTCAGCTTTTCAAACAACTGTTATTCTGCTTCCCCAAGAATCCTTCTGGCAGTTTCTCCTTGCTCCCGCTGTGACAGAAACAGGTGGGGATAGCATTTCACCGTGACTCATGTTATTTTCTCACTGTCTATGTGCTCTGGGATCCAGCAGAGACTGTTTCTCAAACTCACTGTTTATTTTACCCACTCCTTCCTACTGCTTCAACTTCTATTGTTTCTTTCAAGTTTTTAAAGAGTTGCAAAATATATCAAACACAAGCACTTACTCAGGGAATGGGATTTCAGATAGGTGGTTCAGTAACTTCAGCTGAACCTGCCTCCCAACATGGTTACTAAAAGATTAGGATGGGATGGGTGCAGGTGGGCCAGTGCTGCTGCATGACCTCCTGGAATTGCGAGGCCACTGGGTGTCCTACAGAGTCCAGAGGCCTGACCAGGAGGAGGCAGGGTTTGCTTAACTTTCATCAGATCAGGAAGAATGCAGTTAAACTCACAGGTGCTGGCCCTACTGAACAAGTAGATGGTTTAATATATTTGAATAATCGAGTTTTCCAAACAGAAGTAAAGCATACTCCTAGTGACGTGTAAAATCCAAATAAACTCAACCAAGTCTCTCTTCACTCTAGGGAGACGAGGTCAGAATGCTGCTCCTCTGTCATGCCCTCGCTGTAGCCATGGTCCAGACCTTCATCTTCTCAGAAAACTGGGCATTTGCCAAGAACATCAACTTCTATAATGTTCGGCCTCCTCTGGATCGTAAGTAAAGGTTGCAATCCTCATCGGTGACAAGGGGTCAGAGTAACTGTTTGAAGTCCCTTTTGCCACCTATTGTAACTTAGCCTTTTGGGTTTATACTCAGAATAAATCAGAAAGCCTTCCCTCCTCCTGTGAGTAAGGGTAATACATGGGGACAGAAACTTTCTCCATTTCTTTAAAATGGTTTGGATTCCTGCTAAAGTCTCAAAAGGGTTATTATTTGAAATAATAATACTGTTCCTAAGAATGGCTTAGCAGGGGGAATCCAGCATTCTTTGTTGACCTCTTCCTTAGATAAAGATATTGACTGTAGGATGTTTGTTTATACATAAGTTATATAGCCTTTGCAATGGTCATTAACAATTTTGAAAACAGATTTGCATGTTTATTTGAAGGGGAATACTACTTGGATTTACATTAGTATCACACACAGTCACTATTAGAAAAAGCTACCACAACTCAGCTTTTCCACTATTACATGTATTATTTATTATTTTAAAAATTACCTGTAGATGAGTTCCCGTCGTGGCTCAGTGGTTAACGAATCCAACTAGGAACCATGAGGTTGCAGTTTCGGTTCTTGGCCTTGCTCTGCTCAGTGGGTTAAGGATCCGGCGTTGCCCTGAGCTGTGCTGTAGGTCACAGACTCAGTTTGGATCCGGTGTTGCTGTGGCTCTGGTGTAGACTGGCAGCTACAGCTCCAATTAGACCCCTAGCCTTGGGAATCTCCATATGCTGTGGGTGTGTCCCCAGGAAAGACAAAAAAAAATTCCATACAGAATGATAAATATTTTATATGAATATGTATGTGTATATGTGCTTGTGTTATATAGCTATATATGTATCATCTCCTCTCCTTTCTCTCTCTTCAGACAAGTAAAACTTCTCTGATATATGAGAATTTGTTATAAATAAAAATGTAAAAATGATTTGGTAGAAATGCGAATGCCAGTGGTTCCCACATCTGGAAGAGTATCGGCATCACAATAAAAGCCTTTTAAAACTACATACTCCTGATCCCTTCTCCAGAGATTCAGCAGTCAGGAGGGTGGGATGCAGGATATTTTTTTCTCTTTTCTCCCTCTTCTTAAAAATGCTCTCCTGATGCTGTTGATGCACAGCCAGGTTTGGAAACTACTATCCTTTTGCTTTTTAGGAATGCAGATGCGGCTAGGGGTCAAATTGGAGCTGCAGCCTATGCCACAGCAAAGAGGGGATCTGAAGTGTGTCTGGAACCTACACCACAGCTCAGGGCAATGTCAGATCCTTAACCCACTGAGTGAGGCCAGGGATCAAACCTGCATCCTTTTGGATACTAGTTGGGTTCATTACTGCTGAGCCACAACAGGAATTCCCATGGAAACTACTGCCTTTTTATATAGTAATACTATATAGACTTCATTTACAAGTAATATATGACTACTGTGATTACTGTTCTGCACTTTGTTATAGACATTAGCGTGTGTGAACATATATGTACTAAAAGACATATACATATACACAAGTATGCCCGATATGTCAACTATCATTTATTACAAATTTCTAAATTGGTAGTGATTGTTTAGTGATAGCTTAAATGGCATGGCATAGTCATAGTTTTCATAATATCTATATTGACAAATTTTGAGCTTTTTAAGCTTAGTGCAATTTTATGGTGAGGAAAATTACAGAGGAAAAAATGATATTTGAATATTATAGAAAATTAAATTTCAGAGACAAAAATATGTAAAATAAAATTTATTCATAATCCCAAGATTCAAAATGAGCTTTTTTTAAAAAAAAAAAATACATTTGATCCTTGAACAACGCAGGTTTGATCTGCCTAGGTCCAGTTATATGTGGATATTTTTAAAAAACTGAATACTCTAAGTAGTGCTACGTGGTCTGCAGAGGGACATATGGAGAGCTATAAATTACAGGAGGATTTTCAACTGCATGGAAGGCTGGTCTCCCTAACCTCCACATTATTTAAGGGTTAACTGTATTTCCTCCTACTCTTTTTTTCTAAGTATATTAAATATGTGACATACTGTTAGTTATGTCACAAATTTAATTTTGTAGTAGCATTTATTCCTTTACATTGTATTTTGAGTATTTTACCATGACTGTGAAATTATTTTAATGTCTCACACTCAAAAGTATTTACTCATATAACTGGCTGAAACGTTACTGTTACCCCAAGCTTCATATAAGCTAAGTGTTAATGCTTCATTGAAAATCTTTTTAAATGCATTTTCCTCTTCAATTGGCTAATGACTTTACCAGAATCACTAAATCAAAAACGCTGTGCCAATTTATTCATTAATTATTCACTCCCTAACATCGAGTTTCAGGTTTTTTTTTAAACTATAATGAATTAGGTGAAAATGGAGTTCGTTATTTATTTACCTACCTAATTCACTTTTTTTTGCATAGGCATAATTGCAATATATTTGCTATAACTAACTTGGTGCCCCCTGAACTTTTAGCTTTTGATATTTTGCTCTTGTTTTATATGTGGATATACATCCTCCCCTGTATATGGAATACCTGCTGCTTTTTAATTATCATCTCAACTTGCGGTCAGATTAGTAGGATGGTTTGGGTTACCTTGATCTTCATCTGTTTCATTCTCCAAAAATAGGGGAATTGAAAGTTTCACGCAGGGCTTTATATTCTGGTCCATCGAGAAACATCAGATTTATTCTACTTTTGACTTCTTGCCCAACAAAATACAAAGCAGAAACAACATAAAGACACAAAGAGCATACTAGTTGCTCTCAAGTCCAGATGGTCAGCAGCTCATAATTCTTCCTTTCTTTAACGTTCTTGCCTGAGTACAAGTGCCTGAGAATTACTATCATCCTTATATTCAAATGTTACATTCCTAGTTGAGGTCTAATGTTGGGATAATTGACATATATCCAATAGGATTACTTGTTTGAAGGTAAGTATAGCTGTAATGCAAGTACATAGGGATGAAAATCAACATGGTTTGATGTGCCAGGGACTCTACTAGATATTTTTCTTGCAACCTCCTGTTTAATCTTTACTATTCCTCTGCAAGTCACAGGGGTAAACTGTTACTGTAAAAATTATTTCTTAGAGGTTGAAAATCCTGCAGCTGATTAGTGAGAAGGGCAGAATTTAAGCTCTTAAATTAATCTGACTCCAGTTCTTTTCAGGGCCAGTATGACATCAAAGTATTGGTTCCTATACTGCCACCACCCTTGCCCATCCCCTTAACCCTCATTTCTTCTTAACTTGTAAATTAGAACAAAAACCATGGATACTTCCAAGTGGCTTATGGAATCCTTCTCATTATTCAATAGGAAATATTTAAAGAAGAGGGAATAAAGAAAATGCCCCAAAGTCTAGCAGTTAAGCCTAGCTCCATAGAAACAGAAATTGTCAGAATGATGACTGGTAAATTTCATTTGATCTATTAAAGGTTGCTAATTTTGTGTCATATTTGATGTTTGAAATTTGTCTTTTTTAACCATATTGTTTTCCTTTGCATTTTTTTAAAGCTACACCATTTCCAAACAGCTTCAAGTGCTTTACCTGTGAAAATGCGGGGGATAATTATAACTGCAATCGATGGGCAGAAGACAAATGGTGCCCACAAAGTAAGTGTGCTAAGTTTGGAGGACTCTTTTGTGATCCAGCCTCATTTAGATCCCTCCTGACTGGCCTGGAGCAGATAGGTCCACATGATGAGATTAGCAGACTAAATAGGTTGATAGAGTCCCATAGAAATCAGAGATTTTTTTGACAAGACTGTCTAGCCATCAGACTACTCTGAGAATACGTGGAAACTGGTGGCACAGCCCCTTTTGTAGCTGTGTGCACCTTGAGGAAGAATGTCTTAAATAGTGTTTACCAGAGAGAACAAATAGACCACAGCATTGACTAAGAAATTACAAGAATGTAAAAAATGCTTGATGATACCTCTAGGAAAGTCCCACTTACTGGCTAAAGCAAAGAAAGTTTTCTGTACTCTCAAGATACTCGAGATGCTTTGGCAACTCATGTATTTGCCAAAATTCGAGCATCATTTTAGTTTAGTTTCCTGATAGATCCCCAGTGTCTAATCCAGTACCTGGCCCATATTAGGTTCTAAGTAAATGTTGACAGAATGAATGGATGCCTTTGACTAGGTAGTCAGGAAATCTTCTCAGGGTTATACATTTGAACTTGACCAAAACAAGTCAGCTATGTGGCAATAAGAGCATGACAGAAAGAGGCAACAGCAAAGGCTGCAAAGATGCAAGATTTGGCTTCTTCAGTGAACAGGAAGAAGGCTGGCCACTGAGGCTTAGAGGGAGATAGAGAAAGGATCTGATGGTGATAAGGACTGGGACATGTAGCATCTTCTTTTTTCTGATAAGGAAAAATGTGATGGGAAAGCACACACATGCGATGCTTAAGCTTTGGAGTAAAGAGGCTAGGTGTGTTCTGAAATATTGCTCTGGTTTCTATGTGCAGAATGAATGGCTGGGGACAAGAGAAGGGAACACCCAGCAGGGACTTTCATTGTCTTTGAGCAGGAGAAGATGGTGGTAAGGATATGGGTGGGGGGGGGGCAAGAAGTTGAACCATTGAATACATACAGACTTGGAGGTAAAGCAGACAGGATGTGCTGATGGGTGATCTGGAATTGAAAAACTCTACTTAAAAGTCTAAGGATCAGCCTATTTAGATTTTAGGATGTGCTGTTTTTTAGGTTTTTAGATATAAAAGGCCAGCAAAAACAAACTCTTCCAAGCTTAGAGATAGATGACCAGTTTTGGTGTACTACTGCCTTGAATCTTTTGGAAATTTCTTTATCACATTATGACAGTAGAAGAGCCTTGCCTCTTCCGAATGATGCCAAAGTGTGGAACCAATGAACAGTATACACTGGAGACCTCAACTGGGCCTGAGAATCTTAGGGTGTAAAGTAGCACAAATGGGTATGATATCGACACATGGGTATTTTTCATAGGTTTATAGTTCTGAGGCGTGATCAAGTGAAATGTGCTTGTGAGTTCATGTGTGTTCCTGCCTGTTTGCTCTTTGGGGATTTGTTTCTGTATTTTTCCCAGTTTATTTCAGTGTACTCTTCCCAGTTTATTTCAGTGTTGTCAATGTTGGTTGATGGCTGTCTTTACTAGCTTATGTCAGAAGGTGGGTATGATTCTTTAACTATGTGCTTTAAATCCCCCCCCCCCAAAAAAACCTAGATGGGAAGGGTTTAGAACAGTAGATTGGGGCATCGATGTCCAAGCTGCTCTATGGCTGGCACTGTTCTTTCAAATTTTGCCAAACACTGTTCCTATAGGTCTGTTCCCACTCCAGTTTGTTATTTGTTAATGGGAACATGCAAGAGTATTTCTAGGTTTTAGAATATATCTCTGTTGAAACATGGGAGCCAAAGAGGGACGCTACAGCTTTTTGCCATCAGGAAAGTGTCAGGGAGAGGAAGGGAGGGGAAGGTCAGCTCTTCCACATCCACCCTGACAACCTGACTCATAAGGAGAGGGACACAGAATGACCCTGCTTTCCAGGATATGTTATTCTACCTTCTTGTCTGTATACCAGCCAAGCCCCAAAGCTGCTAACTATCTGGGATTCTGAGACCATAATTCCTCACTTTTCAGCTTGTCATCATTGAGGGGAGTGATAGTCAATGATTTCTGGGGGCAAACAGGCCTGTGGCTATTGTTGTTTGACCTCTCGGGTTTCCTTTTCACCTACAGCTTCACTTCTCTGATCTGTGGTCTGCTGGCATTGTTAAGAGAGAGTCTCTTGGTAACAGGCTATGACAAGAATGACATTTCTAATTTTATTTACCCAGGCTTTTAAATGATTTGTAGGGCTGTTTTAGCATGTATGACAGTCTTTATGAACACATGCAGTGGCCAGCTGTCAATGCTTCTTTGTGTGAAGTACAAATTGAATGCTCCTTCCCCTCCTGAACCCCAGGCACTGTTCTTATAGCTCACTCTGCACCCAGTTCAGTGCTGACTTGAAAGGCACAGCAGCCTTACCATGAAGAACACACACTCTGGAAAACTGCTATACAAGCATCTAACCTTCTACCACTTTCTACCCCATGACCCTAGGCAAGAAACTGTGCCTCAGTTTCTTTACCTGTGAAATGAGGGTGTTAATATGACTTATCTTAAGGCTTACCGTGCGGACTGAATGTTGTGAATACATGTAAGAAGAGTGCCTGGGTGGTGGTACTCATTTAATACGCATTTGTTATTGTTAATATTACTTAAAGCTTATAACAACCCTATCAATATGCTGCCACACTTCTTATCATCCTTTTACTAAAAAGAAAATGAGCTCGAAGGGTCTCACATGGCTTGTGACAGAGGCAGTTCCCTAAGCTTTGTGTTCTCAAATTTGGTTGAATTTTCCTCCTGCCCTCCCACCACCACCTGTTCTATGGCGCTGCTGCTGTAGTCCCTCTCAGTAAACTAGGAAGTATTTCACTGGCCTGAGATGACTATAGAATAAGAGCTGCAGAACTAAAGTAGACTGTTGTATGATAGTGAATGAAATTGCTCTCTTGAAAGAACCCTAATAAGATGTGAATGAATAGTTAAAGGTATGAAGATAACTCAGTGTGGGAATGAGCTAGCCATGTGGAGGTGGAGGGGACAGAGAAGATGAGAGCTAACTATAGAGGGGAAAAGATGGAGAACTTTAGGGAAAAGTCAAACACATTGGGAGGATTAGAGTGTGAAAAACTAGAAGAATAACTGGAAGCACCTGCTTTTCACTCCAGTTTGCCACGTGGCCTATTATTATATAAGAAACAAATGTTGAATAATCCAACAAGAAGTGCTCTGACCTACTTCATTTTATATTGTTTCCATTTTAGAGTTAGATAACATGAGTTTCTGATGGGGAGAGAGAGTAATACTGACACTTTCTTAGGACATGAACAAACCTATGGTTTTGATGAAAAGCTTGTCCAATTTTTTTTTCAACTTTGCCTGGCACCAAAGGATAAGTGCTCATTTATATTCATTTAAAAAATACACATGTGCTTCAGACCCTAATGCCTGTTCAGGAGTACCACCTAGCAACCCAAGTTCATGGCCATTAAATTTCTTGCCTAGAAATTTAAGGATCATCCTGGATTGTAGTCATTTCTGAAGTTATTGTTGAAAGTTTCTTCTTTGCAACATAAAAAAATGAAATTTTTTTTCCTGCCTAGATACCCAATACTGTTTGACGGTACATCACTTTACCAGTCATGGAAGAAGTACATTCATCACCAAAAAGTGTGCCTCCAGAAGTGAATGTCATTTTGTTGGCTGCCACCACAGTCAAGATTCTGAACACACAGTAAGGGAGTGTGTGTGTGAGGGAGGGAGGGAGAGAGAAGTTATTGTCCTGGGGTTTCTTGCTAGTGATAGTTGGTTGTATATAGGAAATACATCCAATGTGTATATTTTGAGGAGAGACTCCTTTACACTGATGCACTGGAGATGAAAGTGAAGTTGAAGACTTTCTGTCCATCAAACAATAATATTACTAAAAATGAATGATAATTCTCAGACTCCAAAAATAGTATCTCAGGGTCTAGACCTTGGACTTTGAGTGAGTTGTCTGAAGTTAGCTCTGGAAGCCCAAGAGCAAACCATCCATGTATGAGAGGTGGGATTCAGCTCATGTGTTTTGTTTCTAGTGAGAAATCAATCACCAGGAACACTGCACAGAGACGCTGGTAGGTGGAAAGAAGAATGGTCATATGTTCCTTTTACAGAGGAAACCTTGTCTCACTCACTGCCTCTGCTTAGATTAGGAAGCAAGAGTCTGAAAAATTAACCCTAGCTTATTACAGTGACCTATAGGTCAACTGAGTGCTTTGGAGTTCTCATTCTATCATTCTCAATGAGCATTTTACTCTTTTATATGCCTGTAACCCTAAAATGTTTGAGAAGAAATTACTTGAAATTATATTAATTTCATGAGAGCTTAGAATTTGATTTAGCCTATACATACAGAAAGTGGTCCTGACACCAGTGGCTTTTAGCTCTGGCTACCCAGGGAATCTCCTAGGGGGGTTTTACAGTCTGTTGGGGGAAAGGGAGCTCAACCCATACCAAATGAAACAGAACTTCAGGGTGAGGTTTTTGTTTTTAATTTCCCCAAGGCGATTTTAATGTGCAGCCAGGGTTGAGAACCACTGAAGTAGGTACTTTATTAAATGGCTTTCAGGACGGCTATATCAGATATAGTTTATCCCCAAAGCATCTATGAATATCTAAGTTTATCAGGTTGAGGTGTTGTACCAGGTACTATGATGGGAGGTTTTCCCTTAGTGCTGTGAGGGAGCAAGCCTTTTCACCACTAGCAAACCACTTCCTCTGTAATTATAAGAATCAGGTATTCCAAAAAAAAAAAAAGTATAGGCCAGTATCACTGCTGAACAAAAATCCTCAACAAAATATTAGCAAACCAAATCCAGTAATACATTAAAAGGAGTGAACACCATGATCAAGTGGGATTTATCTCATGGATATATTAGGATTCTTTAGTATCCACAAATCAGTGTGATATACATTAACAAAGTGAAGATTAAAAACCATATGATTGGGTTGGGATCAAGATAGCTGAGGAGAAGGACATGGAGCTTACCTTCTTCCACAAACACATTAAAACAACAACAAAAACAAAAACCCATCTACCTGTAGAATGGTTTGCACATAACAACTACTGAATGCTGGCATAAGCCCTGAGAATTCCAAAAAGGGCAAGAAACCCTCCACACAACTGGGTAGAACAAAAGGGGGGAAAGAAAGGAATCAGGATGGGAGCTGTGAAAGGGAAAAGTCCTCACCCTGGGAGGCCACATAACTGTTGGGAAGATCAACTGGGACAGAGGAGGAGCCTCAAAGCCTCAGAGAAAATTTCAGCAGCTGGTCTGAGGAGAGAAAAGCAGAGAGTGAGCCTCACCAACCATTGGTACCACTGCTTGGCATGTGTACCACAGCCTGAGTCGTTTGGGGAGAGCCTGGATGCTGAGACTCAGGCTTTAGAGGTCAGTTCCAGGGAAAGGTCTGGGACTGGCTGTGTGGAAACAGCCTGAGTGACTAAGGAGCAATGCACCACAGGAGGAGGCCTAGAACCACAGATCAAGATACCATTGTTGGGGAGGGTGAGATGAGGAGGGGTGGCCTGCAACAGGAACTTCATTGTGCAAGTGCCAGTTCTCAGCAGGACACCTCTTGAGTGGGCTACAGGGGTGGGTGTAAACTGCCACAGACGTCTCAGACTCCAGAGGTGGGCACACCCTGCCACCGCTGAGGGTCCTGTGAACAGGCACTGCATGTAGCCCCAGTCACTTCAGGGGTTGCTGCCGCTGAGGGCCTCGCAACAGAGCACCACATATTTATTGCCCTCACCTCCCTGGAAACACTCTCTTGCCACTGCCAAGGGCTCTGGGCTCCACCCCCACTTCCCTAAGGGTCACTGCCACTGCGGCCCTGCAAAAAGGAGCAGCCCACTGCACCCACCTCCCCGTGGGTCCCTGACACTGCCAAGGTCCCAGCAACCAGGTGGTGCCTGTTGCCCCCACCTCCCTTAAAGCATAGACACACCCCCTATCAAGGGGATAACAACCTGTACACAACTGATGAAAGAGACAACAAGCATCCAAGCCAATAGCAGCCCTCACGCCAAAAAAAAAAAAAAAAAAAATAGGGTTATCAAGGGATACTTCCCCATATAAAGAGCCCACCAAGACTACAGTAAATAATGGTTTTCCCTAAACTCAGAGGGTAAGAAAAATATAAGCAAAATGAAGCACAGGAACCATTCCCAGTTCAAAGAATGGGAGAATTCCCCTGAAGGAACAAACTGAGTTCAAAAAGGAGGTAATGAAAATACTGAAGGAATTAAGAATGGACATCAACATTAATGCAGGTTACTTTAAAAAGGAACTAGGAACTATAAGGAGGAGCCAAGAAAAATTAGAAAATTCATTTGCAGAGATGAAAGCTGAATTAAAGGCACTGAACAGCAGAATTAATAATGCAAAGGAACAAAAAAGTAACTTGGAAGATAGAATAATGGAAATCACCCCATCAGGACAGCAGGCAGAAAGCCAAATCAAAAAAAAAAAAAAAAAAAAAAAACCAAAAAAACAAAAACAAGAAAGCAATATGAGATCTATGGAATAATATAAAGCATGCTAATTTACACATAATAGGGGTTCTAGAAGAAAAAGAAAAGGGGATTGAAAATATACACTTGAAGAAATTATGGCTGAAAACTTCCCAAATCTAAAGAAGGAAATAGATATCCAGATATAGGAAGCACAGTGGGCCCCAAACAAGTTGAACCCAAACAGACCTACACCGAAACATATTATAATAAAAATGGCAAAAGTTAAAGAGAGGATTCTAAAGGCAGGAAGAGAAAAACAAAGAGTTTATTATAAGATAACTCCCATAAAGCTATCAGCTGATTTCTCTACAGAAACACTACAGGCCAGAAGAGAGTGGCAAGATATATTCAAAGTTCTAAAAGGAAGAATTTGCAGCCTAGAATATTCTACTCAGCAAGATTATCATTTAAAATAGAAGGAGTAATAAAGGATTTCTCAAACAAACAAAAACTCACAGAATACAGCAATACTAAACTTATTCTAAAAGAAATACTGAAAAATCTCTTCTAAATAGGAAAGCAGTAAGAAGATACAGGATGGAGAAAATCACAGTTGGAAAGTAATCACTTATATAAGTCAAATACAGATCAAAAAGAAAAAAACTACTTGTGAAAGCGATGATAAACACAAGGAGTAACAAAGGATAAATATGAAGATGTAAAAAAGATCATCAAAATCATAAAATGTGAGGAAGCAGAGTAAAAAATATGGACTTTTTTTTTAGTATGTATTTGAGCCCATATAATGATCAGTTTAGAGCAAGCAGATATAGAAAGGGGTTAATATACTTGAAAAATAGGTCAACCACACACCAAGAACAAATAGCAGATTCACAAAAACCAAAAAGAGGAGGGCACAAGTATAAAAGGAAATCATCCAATCACAACAAGAAACAAAGGAAAAATACAGAATCAACTGGAAAACAAGGTTTAAAATGGCTATAAATACATATTCACCAATAATTACCTTAAATGTTAATGGACTGAATGCTCCAATCAAAACAGTGGCAGACTATAATAAAAAAATAAGAGCCTACAATATGCTGACTACAAGAAACCCACTTTAGGGCAAAGGACACATATAAATTGAAAGCAAGGGGATGGAAAAAGATGCTTTATGTGACTGGAATAACAGGAAATCAGGAGATGCAATACTCATATAAGACAAAATAGACTATAAAGGCTATATATATAATATATATGTATATATAATATATGTATATATATAAACTATAAAGAAAGATAAAGGACACTATTTAATGATAAAACAATCAGTTCAAGAAAAGGATTACAACCATCAATATATATGCTCCTAATATAGGAGCACCCAAATACACACAACAAATACTAACAGACTTAAAAGGACTGTTGATAGGACTACCATAAGAGTAGGAGACTTTAACACCCCACTCACATCAATGGACAGATATTCTAGACAGAAAATCAGTAAGGCAACAGAAATCCTAAATAACAAAGTAGAACAGTGAGACTTAATTGATATTTCAGGACATTACATCAAAAAAAAAAAAATTAGGGAGTTTCTGTGGTGGCGCAATGGTTAACGAATCCTACTAGGAACCATGAGGTTGTGGGTTCGATCCCTGGCCTTGCTCAGTGGGTTAAGGATCCAGTGTTGCCATGAACTGTGGTGTAGGTCGCAGACGCGGCTCGGATCCCGTGTTGCTGTGGCTCTGGCATAGGCTGGTGGCTACAGCTCCAATTTGACCCCTAGTCTGGGAACCTCCATATGTCGCAGGAGCCGCCCAAGAAATGGCAAAAAGAAAAAAAAAAAAATCAGAATATATATTCTTTTCAAGTGCACATGGAACATTCTGTAGGATTGACCACATACTGGAGCACAAAACTAACCTCAACAAATTTAAAAATATAGAAATTATTTCAAGCATCTTCTCTGACAACAGTGGCATAAATCTAGAAATCAACCATAGGCATGAAAATGTGAAAAAAACTGACTACATGAGGACTAAACAACATGCTACTAAGAAACCAATGGGTCAATTAGGAAATCAAAAAGGAAATTAAAAAATACCTTGAGACTAACAATGAAAATATAACCATTCAAAATCTATGGGATGCCACAAAAGCAGTGCTTAGAGGGAAGTTCATAGAGATATAGGCTTTCCTTAAAAAAGAAGAAAAATCTCAAATCAACAACTTAAGCTACCACCCTAAAGAATTAGAAAAAAAGAAAAACAAACAAAACCTAAAGTCAGAAGAAGAAAGGAAATCATAAAGATCAGAAAAGATTCAAAAAACAATAGAAAAAAATCAATAAAATCAAGAGCTGGTTCTTTGAAAGGGTAAACAAAATTGACAAACCTCTGGCCAGACCTACTAAGAAGAAAGAACCCAAACAAGAAATGAAAAAGGAGAAAACTCAACAGATACTGAAGAAATACAAAAAGCCATAAGAGAATACTATGAACAACTGTATGCCAACAAATTTGACAAACTACAAGAAATGGATAACTTTCTAGAAACATATAGCCCACCAAAACCAAATCGAGAAGAAATAGATAATTTTGTTTTTTGCCTTTTTTTTTTTTTTTTTTTTTATTAGGGCTGCATGTGTGGCATATGGTAGTTACCAAGCTAGGGGTCGAATCTGAGCTGCAGCTGCCAGCCTACACCACAGCCACAGCCAAAGCCAACATTGATCCACCACCACAGCAAAGCAAGATCCAAGCCGCATCTGTAACCTTCACCACAGCTCACGCCAACACCAAATCCTTAACCCACTGAGCAAGGCCAGGGATCGAACCTACATCCTCATGGATCATAGTCAGGGTTGTTACTGCTGAGCCATGACTGGAACTCTGAAATAGATAATTTGAACAGACTGATCACTACAAATGAAACTGAGTATGTAATTAAAAAAAAAAAAACCCACTCCCTACAAACAAAAGTCCAGGATGGCTTCACAAGTGAATTCTACCAAAAATACAAAGAACTAATACCCACCCTTCTTAAACTTTTCCAAAAGGTTGAAGAAGGAACAATCCCAAAGATATCCTATGAAGCCACCAAAGATACTACCAAAAAAGAAAATTATAGGCCAATATCTTTGATGAATATAAAGTTCTCAACAAAATTTTAGCAAACTGAATCCAACAACACATAAAAAAGATCATACACCATGACCAAGTGGGATTCATCCTAAATTCGCAAGCATGGTTCAGTATATGCACATCAATGTCATACCTGACATTGACAGAAGAAAGTCAAAAACCACATGATCATCTCAATAGATGAAGAAAAAGCATTGGACAAAATTCAGTATCCATTTGTGATAAACTCTCACTGAAGTGGTCTACAGTGACATATCTCAACATACCAAAAGCCATTTATGACAAACCCACAGCCGTTATAACACTCAGTGGAGAAAAGATGAAAGCCTTCCTGCTAAAATCTGGAAAAAGACAAGGATGCCCACTTTCACCACTTTTATTCAACATAGTATTGGAAGAGCTAGCCACACCAGTCAGACAAAAAAGAAAGAAAAGTAAAAGGTATCCAAATTGGAAGAGGTGAAATTGTCACTATATGCAAATGACATGATACTATATATAGAAAACCATAAGGACTCTGTAATAACCTATATAGGAAAAAAAATGGATATATGTATAACGATTCACTTTGCTATACACCTCAAACTAACACACCATTGTAATCAACTGTACTTCAATAACATTTAATAAAAAAATCATGTGTTAGTATAGACAATAGTCATAATTATCGCCTAATAAGCAGAACCAAGAAAGAAAATCAATGACCAATCCAAAAGGTTCCTAGCTTTCATTTTTCAGTGTTCTCCTTACTAACCTCCAGAAGATTTGTTGACTCAGTCAAGCAATCTTATTCAGTTTCCCTTTTTCTTCCTTCTCTTGCTGATGCTCGCTTGATGCAGATAAATCACAGTTAAAATGAAAAGACTCTCAAGATAGTTTTTACTTTGTGGTCAGTAGGGGGAAGGATGCCCAAGGGTCTGGATGACTTTTAGACTGAAAACCAACTCCAATTCTGTCCTCAGAACTGAAGAAGGCTTTTGTTTCACCCTTCCTCTTCTTCCCATTATTAACTCACTCTTTCCCTCTCCCCTTCCTTTTGTAACAGGAGTGTAGGTCTTGCTGTGAAGGAATGATCTGCAATGTAGAATTACCCACCAACAACACTAACGCGGTCTTCGCAGTGATGCATGCTCAGAGGATGTCTGGCAGCAGTGCCCCCTCGCTCTACCTACCAGCGCTGGCTTGGGCCTTTATGCTGCCATTGATATGATGCCATCATTCCTGGGAGAGGCAGAGGCCAGCCCACACTAACAACTGTATCAACAGTGAACTTTGGAGTGAAGACCAATCTTGCGCTTGAAGAATGTGCACTGGACCCCAAAGCAGAAGCCAGTTTGCTTAAGCTAAAATGCTTCTGCATGAGGCCACTGAGGAAGGGGACTTGGCGGGGACTGAGGGATTATGTGGCTTTGGCTTCTTGATCAAAGGGTCTCCATTTTTTCACTTCTATGAGGGGGATCTTACCACCATACACAAAGGTTGCAGTAACCTGTGTTGTCCCCATCTGATGGTTCATGGAAAGGATTTCATGGCCTGCTCGACTCCTTCAGGGGCTACTGGGTCAGACCTTCTCATTTCTGCAACTGGCTCCGAGCATCTCTATGAAATCTAACCCTTCTCCCGACAAGAAAGCAATTTCCCTGCCAACAATGTAGTCCATGAAAAAAAGTCAACTATAGGAAGAAAACTTTCAGTTGAAAGAATATGAAACCTGTTTATAATTGTGGGGGGAAATAAAGCTTTTAAATTATGTAATGTAAAAATGCATGCATCTCTGTTTCTTGGCTGATGTGGAGAACTCAGAGGAAACACATTAACTGGTGTCATACAGCAGGCCACTTGAAGTTATGTGCTCAGGCATCACAGGTGATATATTCTGGCTTAAAGTATAAAACTTTATGACTTTTTTTGAGGAAAGGACACTTCTTAGGATGCTAAATGCAAATTTTTTCCTGAAAAGATCAGGAAACCTCCCTGATCAAGGATGACTCCTCATCATGTGATGTACCCTCAGAAGTAGCAGCCCAAAGTCAGAGAAACTGGCAAGAATATCCTTGTCCCCACACACTCAACTTCTCTCTGAACATCAGGGCCACCAAGAGAGCCACATGATGGGATGTTTGGTCCCCCCGGCTTCTCTTTCCTTCCTATAACACATTTCTAGAATTTCAAACAACTTCTGTTTCTAGAATCCTGGTTTCCTACCTTTACACAATGGGGTGAACTTTAAATCCTACCTTTGTACGGATAGTGAGGAGTTAATGACTCTTTGTTGTTCTTGTTAACTGGGCATCTCTCATTCGAGCCCCGAGTGCTCCATAGCATCCACTGAGGATGCTGTCCTTGCCATCATGGGGGTTGGCAAACTATGGCCCATGGGCAAAATATGTCCTGCTACTCTTGGTCTATTCTGACTGCTATGACAAATGAACTGTTGACTGGGTGGCTTCAACAAAAAACATGTAATCTTCACAGTTCTGGAGGCTGGCAAGTCCAGGAGGAAGGTGCTGGCAGACCTCCTGTCTAGTGAGAGGCTTCTTCCAGGTTTGCAGATTGTGGTCTTGCACCCTCTTGGGGAAGGGAGTAAGCTCTGCTCTCTTCATCCCTTTATAAGGCTTCTAATCATGTTCATGAGGGCTTCGCCCACATGACCTAGTTGGCTCCCAGGGACCCCACAGCTGGATGCCATCACATCAGAGATTTAGCCTTCAGCATAGGAAAGTGGGGGAGACATGAATACTCAGTCCAGAGCAACCCCCTATTTTTGTGAGCATAGTTTTACTGGAACACAGCCATGCCTATTCGTTTATTTGTTGTCTATAGCTGCTTTTGTGCCACCACAGCAAGGATCAGTAGATGCAGCAGTGAGTGTGTGGCCTATGAAATCTAATCAATTTACTCCTTTGCCCTTTATGGGAAAAGCATGCTCACCTTTGGAGCGGGGGAGAAGTATATCTGGAGAAAGCTGCTCTGCGAGGCCCAGGGTGCTCAAAGTGGCTACTCAGCCTCTGCCGTGGTTGCCAGATCATTTTCCTTACATGCATCTGTGAATTTTTCTTCTCTTTGCATTGTCCTACTCCTTTGATTCAGTCTCTTAGTAGTTATGTGCTGTTGTCAGGTGCTGGGCCGTATGCCTGTTTCTCCTCATCCTTGACACCCTGGGAGCATCTCACCTTAAAGCTCTTAAGCTGCCAGTAAAGCAAGGAGGCAGCAGACATCATTACCTCCCTGTCTCTGGCCGAACCACAGACTCACCTGGAAAGCATCAGTTTTGAAGCCTGATGTAGCTATATCCAGCCTTTCACTCAGCACCTTGAACTGTTTTGAGTTTTCATAGCTGATGCTTGTTTGAAATTAATTATATATGGCTTCAGTTGGAACACTTTAATAGCATCTTTGGTAGGTGCCTTTTTATTCCCCAGGATTTCTTTTGTTTTTGCAATTGAAGAATTGTCTGGGTAAAAAACCATTAGCAGACAGGGTTTTTTCCTTCTGATTTTGTTTCTGTTGTCTAGATTAATGAATTTTCCTTTGTGATGTTTTTTTTCTTTCCTGAGGAAACATCTCAATTTTCTCTTCTTCACACCACACATCATCTTTTCATGGATTGCCCTCCTTACCGCTGCTTCCCTAAGCATTTAAGCTAGGGCTATGCGGAGCTAAAGAGGGAAGGCTCAGAGGAAACGAACTCCTTCAAAGGTGGCCGAGTGTGTCAGGGTGCCAGAATGACAAATAAAAGCATGGGAGGCAGCATTACATCAGAATTTCAGATAAACAACTTATAATTTTTTTTTTTTAGTATAAGTTATTCCTCAACTCACAAAACTGGTTCATCTAAAGACATGTTTTCAAGTCCTTGTAATAAATCAGAATCTCTGGGTAACTTCAAAACAATACAAATTCCCAGGGCATCCTGGAGATGTTGACTCAGTAGATCTGGGATGGGGACCAAGCCTAACCCCAATAATTAAATGTTAAAGGAAAAGTTCCCAGATGATTGTGATGCTCAGCCAGGTGTATTACCCTTTACCTGAGAGGCTTAGTTCTTCTTCTGAAGCCCAGTCCTTGGCCACATAATATAAGCGCTAATGAATAATAAATATGCTCACAGGCAACTTGGGTTGGAGCTGTGGTTCTCAAAGTATGGCCTCTAGACCAGCAGCATCAGCATCCCCTGGAAACTTCTTAGAAATGCAAATGCTCAGACTCCATCCCAGATCCACTGAATCAGAAAGTCTGAGGATTCAATCTGTTTTAATAAAGTCTCCGGGTGCTTCTGATCACATACAAGTTGGAGAACCACTGGACCAGCGAAGTGCTTCCCAAATGTCTTTCTTGAATGGGTTCTTGGTGGCAGCAAAGAAATCACTCAGGGAGCTTATATTTTAAGAAAAGAAAGAAAGAAAATCAGATTCCAGGGCCCCAACTCCAGAAAGTTACACTCTTTTTGTGAAAATCTGTAGTTTTAATCAACTCCTCAAGTGATTTTGATACATAGCCACCTTGGGAACCACTAAACTAAAGACAAAGAGATGGGGGGTGATGTTAGTGACCAGAAGGCCCAAACTCTTAACACCCGACCTTGAGGTCTAACATGAACTCTGCATTGTAAAAATGGACTTGAAGTGGGGTCTCCCGTGTAACTATTTGTAAACTAGAATCCTAAAATCTAGTCATTATAGTTCATTACAGGAATTTTAGTCCATTGCTTAGTGACCTAGACTGGCCAAGTGTTGCAGACCTCAGATCAATTTCATCTGCCCCCTAATAAGCCAGGAAATGAAATGTACCTTGTTGTCAAAATCTCCAATGATAAGTGGAGTAGTGGGGGCAGGAAAGGAGAATATGTAGATCTGTTCTTACAGGAGAGACAAGGAGGTTAGCTACGAATATGAGGAAGGTCTGAGGGAATGACCTGTCAAAGGTCCATTTTGAATACATCTATATTCTAGAATAAACTTTGAAAAAACCAAAAAAGTGGTAAAGAACACATCTTTATTCTGCTTGGTTTAAACTCTCCCTAAATCCAACTTCTGAGTGCAGTTAGCTGCCAGGAATTACAGGCATTGTTTTCCATACAGTCTGCATTCTGCTGTGTCAGTCACTGTGTAAAATACATGTTGTAAGAAAAGGGAAGGAAGTGGGTCGGTTTCTCTTTGTCACTGGGAAAAAACTTATAAAGCTGTGCAAAGAATGAAATAAGCAGTATGAACTGGCATGGACTTGGGAAATGAGGTGTGGTGTGGAATTAAGAAACACATTTCACAATTTAGAAATTACTCTTAGGCGCAATTGTTGGGACGTGTTGATCTCCAGCTTATGAAACTTGGCTCTGACCTTTGGATCTTGGACATTTGATTTTTCACCTAGTTCTCTGTCATTGAGTCCATGATTTGTGGAAGATTTCTCTGTGGTGCTGGATGTGTTGGGGGGGTGAATCAGACCAGAGGATGAAGCTGAGTGGTAGATGTACAAAGACACAAGTTATAGAAACTGGAAAACAAATGGCTGTCATAATTTGAGTCTGCCTTTCAGCATAGCTTCATGGCCATGACCCTGAAACAGTGTAGCACCTTCCTATCACACCTCCCACTTCTCCCTTGGCCTTCATGATTCTGTCTCCTTCCCAGTCCCCTCCCTCATTGTGCTGAGGCTCTGAGCTGAGCTGTCTAGCAAGTAATCTGGAATATGAGCTAATCATGGTTCAGGCTATGAAAAATGGGGCTTTCATAGCTCAATTCTGGGAATACTATTCAGCAAGTCTAGGAATCTGCATTCTGAACAAGCATCTGGTCATAACTCTGATACCGATACTGATACTAGTAGTCTTAGGGCATCATTTTTATTTTTATTTTTTAAAATAAACTGTATTGGAGTATAATTGACTTAGAAAGCTGAGTTAGCTTCAGGTACACAGCAGAGTAAGCCAGTTATATACATATACATATATTCTTTTCAGATTCTTTTCCCATGTAGGTTATTACACAGTATTGAGTAGATTTCCCTGTGCTATACAGTAGGTCCTTGTTACTTATTTTATATAGTAGTGTGTATATGTCAATCCCAACCCCCTAATTAATCCCTCCTGTCCCATGTTTCCCCTTTGGTAACCATAAATTTGGTTTCAAAATCTTTGAGTCTACTTCTGTTTTGTAAATTCTTTACTATCTTTTTTTGTTAGATTACATATATTCATGATCTCATATTTATCTTTATATGACTTACTTAGTATGTTAATCTCTAGATCCATCCATGTTGCTGAAAATGGCATTATTTCATTTTTTATGGCTGAGTAATATTCCATTGTATATATGTACCACATCTTAATTCAGATCTCCATCAGTCTACATTTAGTTTGCTTCCATGTCTTAGCTATTGTAAATGGTGCTGCAGTGAACAATGGGGTGCATGTATCCAAGGAAACCATCAAAAAAGCAAAAAGACAACCCACAGAATGGGAGAAAGTATTTGCAAATGAAGTGACTGACAAAGGATTAGTCTCCAAAACATTCCAACAACTCATGTAGCTCAATAAAAAAAAAACTGCAATCAAAAAAATGGGCAGAAGATCTAAATAGACATTTCCCCAGAGAATAAGCTGGCCAAAAAAACACATGAAAAGATGCTCCTCATTATTTATTAGAGAAATGCAAATCAAAACTATAATAAAGTATCACCTCACACCAGTCAGAATGGCTGTCACCAAAGAGTCTACAAACAATAAATGCCATAGAGGGCATGGAGAAAAGGGAACCCTCCAACACTCTGTTGGTGGGAATGTAAGCTGGTACAACCCCTGGTAGAACAGTGGAGGTTCTGTTAGATATACTATGGAGGCTTCTTAAAAAACTAAACTACCATGTCATTCAGCAATCCCATTCCTGGGCATATATCTGGAGAAAACCACATTCATAAAGGGCATCATTTTAGAAACAGTAACGCAGGGCCTTAGTAGAAAGCCGTACGTTTTTGGTCTGTGAGAAGTGGTCCCAGCTAAGGGGCTAGGACCACCTGGAAGACACGGTGGCTTGGCAGGGCTGCCCTATTGGGGATGGTCCTGAGAGGCCTGGACATATGGGCCTCTTCCAGCCAAGTAGGGTGTCCAGGTTCTGAGCACTGACTGGGCTCCCTGTGAGTTACGGTTGAGTGAAGCAGTGGGAGCAAAACAGAGCAAAGGGCAAGGTGAGCCCATCCACTGGGGCTAAGCAGAGACTAAACATCAGCACCAATTCAAATATTCAAGGATAAGCAATAGGGGTAAAACAGGTCCTGGAGAGAGACTCTGACTAGGTTGCTGAGGGTTCCCAAGGAGGATACCTTTTAGAGAGTGTGGTATTCATCAGAAGGACATCAGTTACCAATAACAAGATGCCCAAGAAGGTTAGTATAAATAAATTTGTTGGCCCACACACAACTCACACAACCGACAACTGGAAGTCCAGAGGGAGAGTGGGATTCAGGGTGGGCTTAACTCAGTGGTTCTAGCTCCACGGTCTGCTGTTTTGGCTCCACCTCTCCCATGTCCTCTGGTGAGGAGATGGCCAGAGCTATCCCCTAAGTCCCACCCAGTGTCCTGGGAATAGACAGAGGGAGGCTTCTGGACACTCCAGTCTCCCAACAAATCGCAACCAAGGAAGATGTGGTCGACCTTGGCTTAGTACAGCTAAAGGGAGCTCATTGTCCCCTGAGGCATGTGTGGTGTGTGGCACAGAGTAGACAGCTGAGCAAAACAGGGATTAAAAAGGAGGAAGAAGAAAGGGATCTGGGAGGGCAGCCAGAAGTATCTGCTCCAGATTCCCACAGTCTGAGGCTGTGTCAGGAGGCAGTTGTTAAGGTAGCTGAGAAAATGCTATCATGTTAGAGATAAGCCTGCCAAACCCTGTGGAGCTGCACAGACTTGCCCTAACCACATGGCTAGCAGGTAGCAGACCAGACAGAGAAGCTCCCCTGCTTGCTGCAATTTCCACATTCCCTTTTGATTAATGTATGTTGTAAATCTGCAAGGAGAGGATATTCAGCACTTCCTGAACTATCCTGCAAGAGAACCTTTTCTTCCTTGAGCACTTGTTTAGCCAATACCACTTTGCAAATATGGAGAAAGAGGAGGGGGGAAAGCTGCAGAGCTCAGGGGATGGCTAAGACACCGACCCCTAAAATAAGCGGTATATCCTAGGTGCTCGGTGGAAGCACGCTGAGGGCGTGAACCTTGACTCCTTCTAAAAGACTCATTTCTCCAAGAGCTCTGGCTCCATCCTTTATAGATTTGTGTCCATTATCCTTAGGTGAGCAGATGTAGAAAACTGAGATACTGTCTAAAAGGGGGCAAAATGCTTTAAAAAAAATTCTATTCTTGGTCTTTGACATAAATCACAGCAATATCTTTTTGACTCCACCTCCCAGAGTAATGAAAATTTTAAAAAAATAAACAAATGGGGCCTAATTAAACTTAAAAAGCTTTTTCACAGCAAAGGAAGCCATAAATAAAACGAAGACAACCCACACAATGGGATAAAATCTTTGCAAACAAAGCAACCCACAAGGGATTAATCTCCAAAATATGCGAAAATCTCATACAGCTTTATTTTCAAAAACAAACAACCCAATCAAAAAATTGACAAATCTAAATAGACATTTCTCCAAAGAAGACAGAGGACCAAAAAGCACATGAAAATATGCTCAATATCTTGAATTATTAGAGAAATGCAAATCAAAATTACAATGAGGTATCATCTCATACCAGTCAGAATGGCCATCATCAAAAAATCTACAAACAATAAATGCCGGAGAAGGTGTGGAGAAAAGGGAGCCCTCCTACATTGTTGGTGGGAATGTAAACTGGTACAACCACTAGGGAAAACAGTATGAAGTTTACATTAAAAACTCAATATAAAACTACCATATGATCCAGCAGTCCCACTCCTGGGCATATATCCCGAGAAAACCATAACTTGAAAAGACGCATGCACTCCAATGTTCACTGCAGCACTACTTAACAATAGCCAAGACATGGAAGCAACCTAAATGTCCATCCACAGAGGAATGCATAAAGAAGATGGTACATATAGACAATGGAATATTACTTGGCTGTAAAATAAGAATGAAATAATGCCATTTGCAGCAACAGGGATGGATCTAGAGATTATCGTATTAAGTGAAGTCAGACAGAGAAAGACAAGCATCATATAAGATTGCCAATACGTTGAATCTAATAAAAATGACATAAAAATGTTTTCACAAAACAGACTAAAAGATTTTGAAACCAAACTTACGGTTACCAAAGGGGAAATGCTGGTGGGAGGGATAAATTGGGAGGTTGGGATTGGCGTACACACACACTACTATGTACAAAATCAGGAAGTAACGAGGACCTGTTGTATTTCACAGGGAAATCTCAATACTCTGGTAGACCATATGGAAAAAGAGTCTGAAAAAGAATGGATGTAATTGGGAGCTTGGGTTTAATAGATGCAGACTATAGCCTTTGGAATGGATTAGCAATGAGATCCTGCTGTGTAGCCCTGGGAACTATGTCTAGTCACTTATGATGGAGGCTGATAATGTGAGAAAAAAGAATGTATACATGTGTGCTTACCAAGGTCACCATGCTGTACAGTAGAAAAAAAATTGTATTGGGGAAATAACAATTAAAAAAAAAAGAATGGATATATATATATATATAACATAGATATGGTGTATGTATGTATAACTGATTTACTTTGCCATGTAACTGAAACATTATAAGTCAACTATACACCAATAATTTTTTTTTTTTAATTCTGATCTCATATTGTTGACCTATTCATTATCCTGAACTAATTTTGATCCCACTTATGGCATTTTCTTCTAGATCTGATGGGCCCACTACTCTTAGGACTCAATTGTAAACCAATCTGGAAGGCAGTGTTTTCTGAGGATAATGTTTTCCTCTCTTTCTATATGCCCTTTGAAGAATTATCTGAGGTAGTCATTTGTTATTTCTAAATATTTTTAGATTATGAAACTAATCTCAGGTCAGAGATGGGTCCTGAATATTAAGTACTTATCCTTATTATAACTAATGAATTTAGACAAGAATTTATTAATGGACTGAAGATGCCTTTTTGTCAGATGTGGACATATTCTCCAGATAAGTCTGTATCCAACCAAAAAAAAATGAAGATATAATTAAGTTGAAAAGTAAAAGAAACACTACAGTATTTTACCTAATATTTTTCTTTTTTTTTTTTTTTTTTTTTTTTTTTGTAACTAATCAGAAATCCAAACGTCTAACATTGATTTAGGAAGATTTTTCTTGGCAGTATTCAGGGTCTCTTTTATACTTAACCAACTGAAAAATTGTGGAATTTGAAAAAAGATGAGAAAGATTTTGATCATAGTTACAATAGTGTCTCATCTTTAACTACCTGGGGGCAGGGAGCAATTATTTGACTGATAAAATAGATTAGTGAAATAATTCTACATGATATTTGAAACATTGCATTAAAAAGAAAAACACAAAGTGAAACGTGAGTTTAAGTGGAAAGATAATCCATGATTGAATAGGATAATGAAGAACATATTGCAAACAAAGGAATATGGTAAAAACTTAAGAGTTTATGGTTAGGGAGAAAACAGTCCAATAGATCGAGGCAAAAAATTTTGATTTTTTTTTTTAAAGCAAGAATGCTAGATCTTATCTACTTTTTAAGTGAGGCAAGGGGCAAGGCCAAGTCTTCCCCATTTCATTATTAACTGCTCTGGAAAAAATGCAATTACCTGGAGGGGTTTAATGTCCCTTGTCAGCTGTGGGTAAGTGTCTGTGCTAACGAGGCAAGGACAGCCCCACAGTATGTGGGGTGCTGTTCTCAGGGAGCACGTGCAGAATCCTAATAAGCATTTAGTTTTTTTTTCCTTGGAGACGCCTGCCATGCCTTGCGGGGGAAGTGTAATCTGAGATTTTCAACAGACGTGCGGAGGGGCTTTGCAGTGCTTACTCTCTTGGAATCTGCAGGGGTTCAGTGCTGCCTTAAATGCAGCAGGAGGCAAGACTGACTTAACAGGTTACCCTAGGGGAGCCTTGGCAAGTGCAGCTCTGTTCTGCAAGTAAGCAGCCAGGGTTTGAATGACTTATATCCTAACATCCTAAAGCCACTCAAGACCTGGTGTTCAATGACTCTTACTTCCTCTGGTTCTCTTGGATGGAGGATGGGTGGCTGACACTGGGCAGGTCAATAGGTGTGAAGGTGAATTATTTGTAAAATGGGATCGGAGAATGACTTAGCAATCTAATATATATAATATATTTGAGTCAGCTTCTTCCCCACCCCTCTTTTGCTTCACGGGATTGAACTCTTGCCTGTGTTCATGATACATTTCTAAGACTGAAATTGTAGCCAATTTTTGATGTATTCATCCTTTGTGGGGAGCAGTTAGAAACCAAGCTCTGGTGAGCTCCTTACTAAAAATGAATAGGCAAGAAGGGAGGAAGTATAGAGAAAGAACCTACTGTATAGGAGTTCCCATTGCGGCTCAGTGGTAATGAACCTGACTAGTACCCATGAGGATTAGGGTTTAATACCTGGCCTCACTCAGTGGTTAAAAGATCCAACATTGCCATGAGCTGTGGTATAGGTAGCAGATGCAGCTCAGATCTGGCATTGCTGTGGCTGTGGCACAGGCCAGCAACTGTAGCTCCAATTTGACATCCGGCTGGGGAACTTCCATATGCCATGGGTGCAGCCCTAAAAAGACAAAAAGAGAGAACCTACTGTATATCACAGAGAACTATGTCCAATCTCTTGAGGTAGAACATGGTGGAATATGGTATGAGAAAAAGATTGTATGTATGTGTAGGACAAGGTCACTATGCTGTACAGCAGAAATTGACACAACACTGTAAATCAACTCTACTCTTAAAAAGAAAGTATAGAGAAAGAAGCTTACTAGAACCTCAGCAGTCCTCAAAGCTTATAACTTAGCCCTTGAAGACTTAGATGAATGTGTCCTAGGCATGTGACAAGAGATATGATGATAAACTGAGCATGAGCACAGGGAGTCCTCAACTTCCTGCTTCTGCCACCTCCTAGCACACGTAACATTGATTCCTGTGATTGGGCCAATGGCAGATAAACCAAGGCTTCACCCAACAGGAATAACTGTTGAAATGAAGCCATGAAATATTTTTCACAAGGTACTTAAACTCATCAGCATTTGGTGGCCCATTTGTTTATTATTTATTCCCCACCAGCATCCTAGACATTGCAAAGGACTCAAGTAATGACTCTTAGATACTGGTAGTTGGCAAGTGCCACAGACAAATATGAACTTTTCCATTTTATTTCATGTCAGTTATATTTTATGTGCCCACTATATTTCTGGTGGTTTTGAAGTCATTAAAATGCCCCTTATGCACGCATCAAATTGACTTCATTTTATTGACAGATTCTCATTTGATTTTCATTAATTAGTTAAGATTTCCCCAAACTTTAGATACTTCATTTTTTAAAACAATAGGAAGTATGTGCTTTATATAATATAAAGTGCAGATCTTCCTTTAATGGATTGTTTGGCTCATTTTCTTTTAGGCAAATAAGCAAATTAATCTATACAAGCTATTAATACCAATTATTAATGCTTTTCATTTTGTTGGTTTCAGCAACTTCTGCATGACACATACTGCAACAAAATGGAAATTGATTTTTACCAAGCTTGCAACACTGTAGTGTTTTATAGCCTTTGCAACAATGCTTATTTGAAAGGCTGGGTTTAATTTTTTTTTGGGGGGGGGTCTGCATTTCAAGATGCTGATAGATAACAATTCTATTGTACTTGACAGTTAAAAGTAAATTCATCATAGTCTTCCTACACTGCCCTTGATGCTTGTCACATAAAGAGATTTTAATATGCCCACCGGAAAAGGCTTGGCCTAGCTTATCTGTGTCTTAGATTTTTGCTGCTCAGCACTTCCTTGCTTTGGAAGTCATTTCCATCCCAGGCTTGCACACAGGGCCCTTGTCCTGACCCAAGGAACCTGGCTTTCTGACTCTCCTCCCTGAGAGGCAGCCTGGCACAGCAGTTCCCTTCTAAGTGGCGAAGGGCGGGCTAGAACTATGATTGGCCAGGACACAGCTTCAAGGATCCTTTTAAAGCTAAATGTGACAACATAAGGCAATCTTCCTCTCACGGCCTCTCATCCCTCTTCCACATCTCAAACTTCCTCACTATCGAATCTATTCCATCAGCATTTGCATTTCAATTAATAAGTCCATGCCTGGCCAACTAGCATATTTTTTCAGTGGCTTAAAATATTGACAATGAATGGGATTGGGAAACATTCAGTGTTCCAATGTTCCAGATCACAGGGGCTATGTTTATAAAAGGACAAAATCCACAGTGACACAACAAAGGTGATAGAGATGACAGCCCAGAATACCTGATTTTCCTTTGGGCCTGACCCTCTTATTAGTTGCTCTGAGTTTTCAAATCAACACCTAGTCATGTGGTAGAGCAAGAGGCTGCAAGTCCAGGGCTACACTGACTGGGTAGGGAATTAGAATGTGTGAGATTTATACACATAGCATTTAATTAGGTCTCACAGAGGTGAAGTCCATCTTGAATGCAATCAAGCTGTAACTTATTGCATGTTTGCTGGTGTCGCTGTCGTGATAATTGATATAACATTCATCAGTCTCTTCCAACTATCCACACTCATTCAGGAGGCCGATATGGTTCCACTTTTGGAGACTTATGACCTAAATATCTTTATGGAGCTTTTCCAATTTTCTGCTGATCTTGCTGGTTGGTCTGTCTGACAGAACAGAGGCCAGACTGATAAGGTTTGCTTCGAGAAAGAATATTAAAGTAAGGAATAAACAAGGTAACTTTATTTGGCCAATATTCCATTTGGCCTTTTTGTTTCCATTCTGAATGTTTAGATGGTTATATTTATTTATTACGCTCAAGGAGGATTTAGTTCTCCTGGTGGACATTTTCTGAGAAATGTGTGACACTGTAAGATAACCTGATTTTTGAAAAACAAGCCACAGGGTTAAAGGTGTTTAATAAAATGATAGAACTGATGAAAACTAAAACCCAACTGAAAATGTGATTTCTTGCTTCTGCCTTGTCCTGTGGTTTATGCTTCCTAAAGCCTCAGTAGAGGTCCTGAGGAACAGCCCAGATTCTAGAAACCAAGTCTGCATCAGAAACAATGTAAGCAGACTTTCTCATGTCTATGGGGCGTGATCTCTTTCCACACCCACCATGACATTACAAGGTCTCCATGTCACTAAACACTGAGCATGCCTGGCTGGGCTTGCTCCCCTCATCCACCTGGCCTCCTCCCCCTTGTAATGGATGAGGGTCCTCCTTGCCCTTTGGATTTGCCATTGGGTATGGGGGAGGTGCCAGTTCAAGTGGAGGTCTCACATAATACCAGTTTTCTGGATCATTTGATTTATCTAAGTACCTACAATGCCAAGGCCCCTGGGCATTCATCCAACCAACTGCTTATGTTTCCATAAATAATGTCAGCTCTGGGACTCCACTGAATTAGGCCAAGGGCTAGCCAGAGGGTTGTCTCTCCTGTTCCCTGAAGGTCAAAAGACTGACTATCAGTGTATAAGAGCTTTTTTCAGGAAAGTACTCCAAGTTCAAACTTTTAGAAACATTGTCTCATTCAATATTTAAATTTCATTGCATTTAAGTAATCTACATGTAAGTTTTGTGTTCGTTATTGTGGAGAAAGGAGCTCTAGAAATTGATGTGGAGAATTAGAATTTAACACCTACTGATTAACCCTCACAGATTTATACTAAAAGACAAAGTCCAACAAGCGGATACTGAAATGGCAGTAAAGAATTCAGATTGATGAATTCCATTTTGAAATGCCAAGGTCAAGGAGAAATTCAAGTACATGTTTGAAAATTCAGTATTTTTTGCTCCCAGACCCTAATGATTAATATAAATACATCGTACTGGCTTAAATAAACAAATAATTGACCTGAATCTTTTTCAATAAACCAGTACTATAATCAATATTTTTTCCTGCCAAATACTTAGGAGATGCGAAGCATCTGGACAGCATTTTCAGTGGATAGTCAAGGAAAAGGGACAGTCACTTCTAGCTGGTCTGCTGCAGAGAGGCCTCAGGTAAAATGATGCCCACATCACCATTCAGAACTAACACATATAACTGCAGGTAATCACAGACATCCACGAAATGCCAAGCAGATACTTTGAGCAGACGTGGGAACAGACAATCCAAGAGTTTCTAGGTTTTTTTTTTAAAAAAAAAACAACAACAAAAACCTTCCCCAAAGTGCTGTTTTCTGTAGGAACTGGTTCCCTAAGTCCTTCTGCTCTATTACCCACCCCACCCAAGACAAACCCACCCTTCTGCTTTCCTGCTGCCTGGCCCCCCAGCACCGCTCAGTACTCAGAGGGCAGAGCATGGCTTCCCAACATTAATCCCTCTGCTTTAACCCTCCATAGTTAAGACCATAGCGCCCGGTTTGAAGAAAGCTTCATTGGAGGTTAAGGATCTTGAAGAGGAAGAACACAACACAACACACAGCAACTGATGTGGACACTTGAGGTGGCTGCCCAGGCGTACTCAGTGGGGACTGCCTCCCTGTGCCAGTAGCCAGCTCACCACAATCCATTCCCTGCCTTGTCCACAATGTCCACAGCAACCCTAATGCTTTAGTTATGTGAGGATCCGTCTGTACAGAGAAGGGAAGGCATTTCTGTTCCCCTTCGGTTTAGTCTGTCTCCCAGGCGTGTGTGGCTGCGTCAGCTCAGGATGACTGAATAGGAATGTCGACTTCATTCAAGAGACCCTCGCCCCCGACTCTCATGGTAGATTATGACCCACTGACCTAGAAAATAATTATATAAAAATAGTGTCAGCTGGATCTAGACAAGATGGCAGAGTAGAGCTCACCTCCTTCTCACAAAAACACCAAATCACAACAACTGTTGAATAACCACTGACGAAAGAGACTAGAAACTCCCCCCAAAAATACACTCAAAGAGGAAGCCTAAGAGCCAGCAGGAGGGGTGCTTCTGAGACCTAAACAAAACCCATATCTGCCGAGTGGGCAACCCACAAACCGGAAAATAACTATCTTGGAGGCTTTCCCACAGAAGTGAGGGTTCTGAACCCCATGTCGGTTCAACTGAGAAGGCAGCCCTGCCAGACTGTGCAGTGTTCACTCTCTGTGTGTCTCACTGGCTTGGAAGAGATTTGCTCTGTTTTTGTGTGGTATGAAAAGGCATTTTACCTTAGTTGTGTTGTGTCCCTTCCTAGGATGTTGTTGCCTTGCAGAGCACTGAGGAGTCATCCTGAGTGTGTGCGCGTGTGCACGTGTGCGCCTGTGGTGTGAATAATTCCTCCGTGAACTCTTGGCTGGCTTACACGGTGAGGTCATCTTTACTCTTCGTGATGCTAAAAAAGCTAAGTGGAGGTCTTTTTTCGAAGGAGGTACCATTCTTCATTGGCTACAATAGCTGTTACCGCTTTGCTTTTACCCAATAAACAGAGCATACTGCTTATAACAAGAAGAGTGTGATTGCTTAAATAGACATGTTTGAAATAGACATGTTTGAGTACCTCAGTCATTCATTTAAGAATCTGAAAAAAGGAGTTCGCTTCGTAGTGCAACAGATATGAATCTGACTAAAATCCGTAAGGATGCAGGTTCAATCCCTGGCCTCGCTCAGTGGGTCGGGGATCCGGCATTGCTGTGAGCTGTGGTGTAGGTCTCAGATGTGGCTCGGATCCTGTGTTGCTGTGGCAATTATGTAGGCCGCAGTTGTAGCTCCAATTCGACCTCTAACATGGGAAATTTCACATGCTGTGGGTGTAGCCCTGAAAAAAAAAAAAACAAAAACAAACAAACAAACAAAAAAAAAACAAAAAGAAAAAAAATAATCTGAAAAGAATCTGAAAAGAATCAGGATGTGGAAGGTGCCAGAAATGTAAACATATCCCCTGTCCCCAAAGAGCAGAGTCTACCGAAGAGCCAGGGTGCAAAGTAATTTAATAGATACATCCCTCTTCACAGTTAATATTTGTTATAATTTTGTCTTCCCAAAAGCAGACCCTAAAAACAGGATTTGGATATGGGTCACTTTCTTTCTCTCTCTGTCTTGAAATCTTATTAATATTAACTTATGCACTGTCCAAAGTGGAATACTGCTTAGGAAAAGTCCTCCATCTGGAAGATAAACTTAGGAGGGACATGTGTGTGGCAGAGCTGACCACAGTGATCATGTTCTTAGGCTGGGGAAAAGGGGGATGTGTGCCACCACCAAGAAGCAGGAGGGAAGGCAAAGTGGCTGGTATTTACTCCTGGACATCAGAACTTTCCAAGTAACCAATGATCCAAAGAAGAAATTATCAAACCAAAAAGACAACCTGCTCATGTAATTAAAATTGAAAATTAAGAGATCAACTTCCAACAAAAGAGTATTAATTTATCTATTCATATTTTACTCCCCCTGCCAGGTTAACCTTATTCTAAGATGGTATCATCTAGCCTACAATGAACACAGGGCACACATAATTAGAAAAATATCTCCAAATAACCTTGGTCCTAACCATTTCAAAGAAAACCTCTGAAAGTGTTACATGGTCAGTCTATTTTCTAGGTGTCTTGGAAGGTTCTACAAGCTACCCTCCATCACAGAGAAGCGTGAACCCAGGAGATACCTGACACCAAATTAACATAATAATTCCAAAGGCAGAGAGAGAGTGGAGGATGTGGGGACAAGGAGGTATCAACCCTGTTCCAATAAAGACCAAATGTAGAGGGGAGATAAGAGGGACCAGAAACAAAAGCAGAGTTAAGAATCTGACGTCAGTGGCTTAGATCACTGTGGAGGCATAGGTTCAATCCCCAGCCCAGCACAGTGAGTTAAAGGATGTGGCATTGCTGCAGCTGTGGCAAAATTTGCAGCTGTGGCTTGGATTCAGTTCCTGACCCATGAACTTCCATGTGCCATGGGTGCATCCACTAAAAAAAAAAAAAAAAAAAAAAAAAAGAGAGAGAGAGAAGAAAGAAACAAAAGCATTATTTACCTACCAAAAGTGGCTTCTAAGAAGTGAAATGACTGTCACCACTTCCTGGTGGTGCAGATTTGAAAGTCCTGCAAATTCCTCAGGAATTCTTTTAAGTCCTTCAATTCTACTGGCCTGAGAATTTACTGATGCATGTAAACAAATACATCAGTAAATTCTATGCCTATTTCCAAAGACACTGATTCACTGGACATGGTGTTGTGCCTATGGAGGAGTATTCTTAAAAACAAAGATGAAGACTGTGGAGAAAGTTCAAAATCCACAAACCCAAAACCAATATGGCTTGATCCTTGCCTTTCTTATTAGGGAGAGAAATAAGAGCTCCTTTCCACTTTCTAGATGTAGCCTCCTCTGGTTTTATTAGTATTAAATGTATGCATATATGAGTAGGCTGTGTTACTGGAGAAGTGTTTATGTGTATGGAGGCAAGGAGTATATTCTGGAAACATTTCATCTTGGAAGAAAAAAAGGGGCTATATTCCACCCTGGTCAAAACACTTCACCTAAAGTGCATTCAAAAGGCCCAGGCCCTCTATCTGAGCACGGCTTCCTTTTTTCTTTTTGGCCACACCCATGGCATGTGGACCTTCCCAGGCCAGGGATCAAACCCATGCCACAACAGCAACCCAAGCTGCTGCAGTGACAATGCTGGATCCTTAACCTGCTGTGTCACAGAACTCCCGAGAACAGCTTACTTTTGACAGAGTTGACTTCAACGGACCTTCTTCCACTGTCTGCGTTAACCAAAAGGCACTGGTAACCCAACTTCTCCTTTCAGATGATTCCAGTCCTCACTCATTAGCTTCTGAACAAGCTGCCTTCCTGTCCTCTCTTACTAGTCTTTGATCATTCTTCTTCCACATTAGTGACAGAAAAGTTGGAGAAAGGATAATGCTTCAAATCAGAAGAAAGCTTAAGTTACTTTAACATGAAAGCTAATAGATGAATCCCTTATTCTTCTTGCTTTAGCAACACTCAGCATCAAACTCCTTCTTAGGGTCTACAGTTTGCTAACTTCCCCACACAATGATGGTTCTTAAAGAGAACTAACCCCCCACAGCCACCCCATTGCTGGAGCATTCTAAGTCCTCCTGAACATAACTACAGGCAACTGGCTTACAAGTTGGATAAGAAAGTACTTTAAACCTCATCACTCCCCATCTTACACAGGCAGAACTTGCCAACTAACAGACTTGCTTTCCTATTATCCTTCAACATAAAGGACATCCAGAGGATCAGAAAGAATAATGGCCATAAAAAAATCCACAAATCTGTAGTGATATGCAGAAAAAGGCTGAATGAGGAAAACTCTTCACAAATGAATGCCAGCAGCTCAACACTGAAGCAATGAAAGCATCACAAAACCACCATCTTGCAATTCCAGTGTAATAGCCAATTCAGGCTGGGATCAAAGGAAGGTAAAAATGCGGTTGAAAAGTTGTTAGGAAATAGAATTTTTGCATTTTGTCAAAAATCAGCCCACAAATTCTTACTAAATTGCAGAGGAAAATATAGTTTTCTGGTGGAAAGACCCAAGAGTCACCAGCTCTGCATCAGTAATACTGAGACAGCAGGACATTATGTGACAGGAAATTTACAGCGTCACTGATGAAGCAGTTTTGGCAAAAGTGTTTGCTACAGGAGTTCCCACTGTGGCTCAGCGGTAATAAACCCGACTAGTATCCACAGGTTCAATCGCTGGCCTCGATTAGTGGGTTAAAGGATTCAGCGTTGCTGTGGTGAAGACTAGCAGCTACAGCTTTGATTCAGCCCCTAGCCTGGGAATTTCCATGTGCCTCGGGTATGGCCCTAAAAAGAAAAAAAAAAAGTTTTCTGTAAACTGAACATCTATTCCCCTCATACTCCTACTGAGCTCTAATCCCCAGTGTGATGTATTTGCAGGGAAGGCCTTTGGGAGCTGATCAGATTCTGAGGGCACAGCCCATGGATGGGGTCAGTGCTCTTATAAAAGTCTTGCCTTGCTCCTGCCATGTGAGGGTACATAGAGGCCATCTGAAGCCCAGAAGAGGACCCCCACCCAACCATACCATCACCCTGATCTCAGGTTCCAGCCTTGGGATCTGTGGGAAATAAATTTCTATTGTTTATACACCATCCAGTGCATAGTATTTTTGTTACAGCAGCCTAAATAGATAGACTAAGATAATAATTTTAATCTGAATCTACTCACACATCTAAACCTAACTTCTAGTCTACAAGAAATACACACGCTCAAGAAGACATAAATAATACATGAAGAAACCATCAGGAAACCCATAATGTGGGACCTTCTCCAAGACAACTAGCCTAGACTCTCCAAAAGTTTAAAGAAGGATGTGAGAAGACTGTTAAATTAAAATGAACAAAAAAGACACAACCAAATGCAACTCATGAATTTGATTAGATCCTAATGTTGAAAATACTAGATATTAGAGGATAAAACATTTCTTGTTAATTTTCTTGGGTTTCTACCGTATTACTGTAATGAAGGGGAAATGTCCTTATTTTCAGGAAATACATTCTGAAGTATTTAGGGGTAAAATGCTCTGATGGCTAAAACTTAAAGTAGCTGATAGACAAAATACTGGTTATGGCGCAGTATACTGGCGCGGTACACACAGGAAGCTCTTTCTGCTCCATAGTCCTGCCTTCCTGGGGCATCTTACTCCCATTTTACTTCATCCAGTGTCTCCAGGCTCTGGGTGGGGACATGCAGTTCTGCACAGGCTTCCTTATCTGACAGCAGGAGCCTCTGCTGAGGGTGCTAGAGCTGGATTTCCCTCACAGAGCACACCTCCAAGCACTCAGGCAGGCAGGCAAGCCCAAAGCTGTTCCACGCCCTGAATCCTCAGTTCCTACAGGCAATGAGGTAGAAAGGAGGCCTGAGTTATGGCTGCCCCTAGCCAGGTTCAGCTGACAAGCTTCTCTGGCAGCCTAAGAACAGGGTAATTAATGATTAACCACACAGAGCAGAGTCCAGCCAACCTGGGCCCTCGGTTGGCACAAGAAAAGTCCCAAATCATTTCAAGTAAGAGCAATGACAACCACAGTTCCTGAGTACTTACTAAGTGCCAGACACCATTCTAAGTGCCTTATGCATCGCAATGTATGGAGTTACAGGAGCCATCAGGCTTTAACCTATTATCACTAAGTACCACCGTCAAACACTGACTGGAACCCCACTGCAGGCAAGGGCTAAAGAGTAATTTGTAACAGTGCTCACATTCAGAAGGCTAAGTCATCAGTGACTGAAAAAATGGGATTGACCCTGGAGGTGGGAGGAAGATCAGTATGCCTTTCGTTCCTAAGACCATTAAGGCAAACCACTCCTCACCTCTTTTAAGTCTCGGCATCCATAACCACTTATCGTGAGAAAATAGGTACCGCAATCAAAAATCACAACTTGCTCCCTGACATCAGGCAATCACAGCAAGAGAAGCAAAGGTACATCACCTTACCCAGTTGTTCCTCCTGCACCAGTGCGCAGTAGCCACCTGCCTTTGCACACAACTCTTCACACATTAACGTTAGAAAATTCAGAGACTGGCATTAAAAAAGAGAAGTCCCTTCTCTTCTCAAACGGACTGAAGACAGCAATCAAGGGTGGGGAAAGCTAGCTTCAGATACCCCTTGGGGATCGAATAAAGGGGAAAAACACCTTCAACCATCAAGGAAGTTAGGCAGGCGTTGGAATCTTGGAGGTGGACAGCTGAATTACATGAACGTGTACAATAAGTGCAGCACCATTTAGGGCTGACTCTAGCATTGAGCTGCATGGTAACTCTACAGAGGACAGTAACATTTTACTAATAAAATAGCAAGGCTACACTGGAATATCTTACAGCAGCTGGAACTGAAGAGTGGCAGAATGTGACACACCAAACTAGGACCCTAGGAGTTTAGGGCCTGCCACCCCCAAAGCATGCCAATCTCGTATGTTGAGTATCTTGAGCTGTTGGCACTGGCAAAACAGCAAAGGCAGGGAGAGGCTTTCTCCAAACTCCCCTACCTGCCTAAAGGCAGAGTTTCCAAAGACAACTCACTTGTTATAGCCCCCCACCCCCCACCGGGAGTGTCATCAACCAGGGAAGATTGGCTCTTACTACAGGAGAGACCAGAAGTGGAAACAAACTTTGTGACAAACTCTCCTACCTCCCATCTATTCTTCAAGATTGGCTCTTAGTACAGGAGAGACCAGAAGTGGAAACAAACTTTGTCACAAACTCTCCTACCTCCCATCTACTCTTCAAAGGCCCATTCCCCCTCCTAAAAACAATTTACTCCCCCCTAAGAGGCCTATATCCTCCTCTCCTTTCCTTATTAAGATGGGCTTTTAATTCTGAAATCTCAGCCACCTGAGGGAGTTACTACTTTTTTCCCTGGTACCACCCATATATATCCGAGGTACATATGTTAATACAATTGTTTTCTCCTATTAGCCTTTTACCACAGGAATCTCAGCCAAGAGCTCAGAAGGGTAGAGGGAAAATTCTTCCTCCACTACGGAATAAATGGGTATCACTAGAGGCAACAGCATGGATTAAATCTCAGTGTTGAACAAAAGCAGCCAGATCCTTCCATCCTATGACTATGTATAATTTTATGTAATAAAAATTACATGCTATGACTATATAGGATGTATTGGTATAATGTATATGTTTTTATGTTTTATAATACACTCTAAATACATAAACAGAATAAAACTCAAACCAAGCCAAAAATAAATAAATAATTAAATAACACTTTAAAATTCAGAATAAGGTACTTTTTTTTTTTCTTGGAGGGGAGAATCACATTTTACTTACTATCTCTCCCCTGCCACCCTCCCCCAACACTGAGCAGATAACTGACCAATCCAGGATGACAGTTGCTGGTGGGGTTCCAGGTGGAATGTTGGGGTTCGTTGTGCCTGGTGGATCCATGGTAACTGAGCAGAGCCCCTTGCTGGATCCGTGCCATGGAGGGGCTGCCGTCCTCTGTGGAGCTTGGCTTCGGGCTGATCCTTGGGAAGCTGAGGGAGGTGTTGGTGTTGCTGCTGCCCAGCGGCTTTGGTTCCTGGTTCACCATCCAGAACCTCCAGTGGGAGACCGTGGCGTGCAGGTCTGTTATCATCCCCTTTGTGGTAGGTCTCTTCTTTACATTGCGACTGCTTCAGTCTGTTCGAAGTCGACTTTACCTGCGACGTGAACAGCAGCTGGCAAAAGCACTGGCTGCACAGATTGACGAGAAATGCCAACTCATTGACAAGATTCATGCTGCTCAAAAGGAGCATGCAGAGGTGGAGGCATCCCTAGAGAATGCCAGGCTAGAGACAGAGTCATTAAATGTACCTGGCCTCACTAACACCCACAGAGAGATGCTGAGGATCAACCTGATTTTGATGGAGGAACTCGATTCTCTGGCCCAAGACCTGGAGAACGAGAGAGTCAAGCAGACCAGACAAGAACAGGAGATGGTGGAGATGTTCAAGGAGCTCCAGGCCCTGGAAGAGGTCATGAGAACCACCACACTACAAGGGGCCTTTCCCAACCAGGAGCACCAAGCACCACGCCCTGATGGCCCCTTCCCCAGCAGTGGGCCTGGGTATTAGAGCCGACCTCTCCATCCCTGCCACTCAGGCCTCCCAAGCTGCCAGGTCGCATCCATCCCCTCTGAGGGATCCTCAACTGAACTACGCCGAGGCCGGTGGTTGCAGGGAGGCTCTTCAAACTTTACCTGCTGAGCACTGAAGTGAGTTCCTTCCCAGTTATCTTCTACCATCTAAATGTATTTCAGGTCCAAGAACACACCAAGAAATGTGGGACTTTTTCTATATTCACAGAATGCTTGGGTTCTTTCACATCTGTGGCGAAAGAAATATTGTACTGAAGAGACTAATCTTCAAACTCAGTTTGAAGCTTCCTTAAGCCACATTTCTCAAAACAGTTTTGCTAACTCTTACGCAACAATCTGACAAGTATATAGTATTTTCTGTCTAACTATTGCATTATAACTTTGAAAGTATATGCAGTTCATCAATACAGACTTTTAGTTGGAAATAGTAATATTATTTTCCTAGAATTAAATTCCCAATAGTTGTAAATTGGTGAAAGCAACATTTTGCCCATGTTTGTATCATTAAAGAAAAAACCTCTTTTGAAATAAATAGTATGCTTAGAAATAAACTTTATCATTTAAGATTTACATTCTAATATGACAATGGTTACATTTGAAAAATCAAACTTGATAAATTCCATGCACTTTGTTTCCTTTCCTTACTGAAGTCTGAGCCCCACAGTCACTACCTTTATTTATTGATGGCGTCCTCTCATTAGGCATTAAGCACAGGCGGGTTTTTTTCACAGTGGAAGGGAGGCAGCGCACAACACTTTTATAATTGGAGGGAATCACACAAGCAACTGACAGAGGCAGTCATCATGATGAGGTGAAGGAGAAGTGCCTGTGGTGACTCAGTGGGGTAAGAACCTGACATCGTGTCTGACAGGATGCAGGTTTGATCCCAGGCCTGGCTCCGTGGGTGAAGGATCCAGTGTTGCCACAAGCGGGGGTATGGGTCCCAGACATGGGTGGGATCCCAAGTTGCTGTGTCTGCGGTGTAGGCTGGTGGATACAGTTCTGATTTAACACCTCATCTGAGAACTTTCCCAGGCCAAGGTTGTGGCCCTGGCCACTATGCCCCGAGTCTTCTCTCAAGCCTGACAGCCACGCCTCCCCAGTGCGTGGGGTGGGGGGCGGGGGTCTCCCAGTCCACTTTCCGTGGTCGCCTCCCCCTGGCGTTCAGGAAGTGAGTATCTGACTTCTATTCATCGCCAGTTTCTCCAGAAGAACTGGTGCCATCCCCCTTCACTTTTCCTCCTCCTCCTTTCCTTCTCCTTCCAAGGGGTGGAGAGCCCTCCCCTTCTCAAGAACTCTTCCTCTGCCTGCTGGTGCTGGTCCTGGCTGCCACTGGCCGCTCCTCTTCCCTGGCAGCTGTAATGCCCGCGATGCCTCCAGAGAGCCACCTGCTGAGTTTCCAGCCAGCCTGGCCAAGCGTGTCCCCTGATTGCACCCCAGGTCATCCAAGAACAGATTGTGTTGGCCAAATGCTGGCCCATCTTTCCAGAAGTACTGTCGTTGCACCTTGGATACCCTTTCTCCAAAGCAGACACACTGTTGCCCCAAAGGATGGAGACTGCTACCCTCCTCAGAACTCTTCCTCTGCCTGCTGGGGGTGGTCATGGCCAACGGGGGCCACTCCTCCTCTGGGCTTCCGCACTGCTATAAAACCCAGGCTACCTGGAGAGACCCCACCTGCAGGGCTTCTGAGCATGCCTAGTTGCCCCACTGGTGCAGCCACGACTCCCATGTGCCTGCTCCATGAAAGCCCCACCCCACACCCCCTGTGGGCTCCCCAAAGTGGAGAGACTCACCCAGCCAGCTTGGCCACGTGTCCCCTCATTGAGCCCTAGGTCGTTCAAGAACAAATTTTGTTGGCCAGTTAGTTTCATCGTGTTCTCTCCTAAGGTGGTTTCCATGAACGGCTTGTAAAGGACCAGAAGGAAGTAGAGCCTTGGGCACAACTTACTGATGAAAGGCCATCAGCTCAGTTACGACTTAGCACTCCGTGGAAAACCCTTCCCTAGAGAGCAGCCTGACACCTTTATTTTTTGACATTTAGTGAAGAGTTTGTTCATACAGAGCAATATACTAATTAACAGAGGGCTTCCTGGCTTTTCCTTGTCTCCAAGTTTACACCTTGGGAGTAAATGAGACAAACGTGTGGAAAAGACACAAGTGTGTGTGCTTGCACACACACAAACAAGCACACAGTTGTTGCTGTTTTAATCAGAGAAAAAGGATCTTGCTAGATAGGCTAGCTTTTGAAATATCATGTATAACTCAAGAGAAAGGAGAAGACACTAAAATGGGAGAAAGGAAAAAAAAAAAGAAAAGGGGAAAATGCTAGGAAGAAGGGGGAGGGAGAGAAAAATAAATTTCTTGCCGTACTTTAAGCTAACTACATACAAACAAGTGGAAAACATCTCTAAGTGGCAAAGATACCAAGGCTGCTTCACAGCAGGCTAAAGGCATTGTAAAGAGTATGTAAGGAAAGCTTAGAGGAGAACCCCACAAGGAAGTGAACTGGGAGATTTAACTGAGAGACTTAACCCCCGCCTTGCCTGAAAAAGCATTTCCATGCCTTTTCAGTTCTGCTCAGCCTCAGTCCATCCTCCTCATAATTATGTAGCAACTACGTGCCCTATGTTCAAGCCAGCAGCCCTGCTAATGCTGCTCCAAGCATTGCTTCTCAGTTTCGCTTCTATAACCTTGCTTGCTCAGTTTCTTCGGCAGGAACATTGTCTGCTCCAGGAATGAGGAGGTTCCGGATTGCTTGCATGGGAGAAACAAGACCCGATATTGTATAAAAGGTGCTGAGAACAAAGACCCGGTGCTCAGACTCTGGAGCTGACTCCTCTGAGCCGGCACTGGTGCCGAATAAACCTTGTTTTTCTGCATCTCCAAGTGCCATTTACCTCCTTCCACGGCCACGGTTTCTGCAGGTTCTCTGGGAGCCTCTTGGTTCTCATCTCCAACAGGCATCAAAGTGTGTAGTACTCCCAAGAAGCCTGTGGGACCCCAAAACAATGCTTGATTATCCAGTCTTCATGGAGTCTTGTAGCTTCCACACCAACTTCTTTGAGCTTCCCATACTGGGCTCCGCTACCCAACATCCACTCAGCTCACAGGCTCACCTTCAGACCCTGGAGAAAGCAGCTGGCCCTTAACTGTTCACAAGACGGCTGACTCCCCCAGAATAAGGTTACTTTTGGAGAGAGTGATAACTACAAAGGGGCCCACCGGGCAGCGGATGTCTCTGGGGCTGGTAAGATTCTATTTCTTCATGTAGGTGGTGGTTATAGAGCTGTGTTCCACATGTGAAAATTCATGGAATCATACTCTAATGTGCATACTTTCCATAGGATGCTACACTTCAGAAATTTAACAAAAATGTGAAAACACAAACCACAATGAGGTATCACCTCACATCTGTTAGAGTGGCTGTTATAAAAATAAAAAGGAGATAGATAACCACTGTTGGTGAAGATTTGGAACAAAAAGAGAACATTCATGCACAGTTGGTTAGACCAGAAATTGGTACAGCCACATGGAAAACAGGATGGCCATTCCTCAAAAAGTTAAAAATAGAACCATGATATGATTCAGCAGTTCCCCTCTGGGTATATATTCATGTCCAAAGGAAATTATATCATTATCTCAAAGATATACTTACACCCCCATTTTAAATGCAGCATTATTAGCACAAGCCAACACATGAAAATAACCTATGTGTTCACTGACAGATTGAGTGGATAAAGTAAATATATGATTATACACACACATACATGTGTGTGTGTGTATGCATGTATAGTGGAATATTATTTAGCCCTCAAAACGTCCATCAACAGACGAATGGATTACGAAGATGTGGTGTATATACACGATGGAATACTACTCGGTCATAAAAAAGAACAAAAGAATGCCATTTGCAGCAACATGGTTGGAACTGAGTGAAGTCAGAAAGAGAAATACCATATGAGATCAGTTAAGTCTTGAATCTAATATAAGGCACAAAGGAACCTTTCCACAGAGAAGAAAATGAGGCACTTGAAGAATAGACTTGTGGTTGCCAAGGGGGAAGGGGAGGGAGGGGGAGGGACTGGGAGCTTGGGGTTAACAGGTGCAGAATGTTGCCTTCGCGATGGATTAGCAATGGGATCCTGCTGGGTAGCACTGGGAACTCTGTCTAGTCACTTATGATGGAACACGTAATGTGAGAAAAAAGAATGTATACATGTATGTGTACCTGGGTCACCATGCTGTCCGGTAGAAAAAAAATACATACAAATAAATAAAAATTTTAAAAAAGTAGTATCTTAGGAAAAAAAAAAAGAAAAATCCTGAAAGTACTGGAGCCCGCATATTAGGCAAGTAGCTTCTGAAAGGCACTAGACACTAACGGAAAAGGTGATTTTCTCATTTTAAAAATTCCATTTTGAGGAAAAGCTTCAGTCTGCACTGACTAGGAAACTTGTATATAACGCATAGCCTTTCTGAGTTAAAGAACAGAAAAACAGAGTTAGTACAAACACAGTCAAGGCAAAAGGAGGAATGAATTTGGGAAAGGAGAAAGCCAAAGAAAGTTAGATTCAGATTCTATTTACAAACTCTATTGAATTCACTAACACTGAACCATTTCAGTGTGGAACAGATTCCAGTATGCCAGACAAAGCTAGAACTACGAAATAATATCTGTATTACCACCCATGAGAAAGAGGTTGTAGTTTGAGTCAAACTATGTTAATTTTCTGCTGAAAGAAAATAGGCAAAAAGACAAAATCAACCCTCTGAAGGAGAATAGAACAATATTCAGACTTCTTCACTGCATGATTTTATAACATCCAAGATAGAGTCCAAAATTCATTGATACACCACTGTCCAAGAAAATTAGAGCAGGCCTTGAAATGGTACCAGAAAGTAGTTCTTAGGGCCATGCCTGCAGCATATGGAAATTCCCAGGCTAGGGGTTGAATCAGAGCTATAGCTGCTGGTCTACAGAACAGTTCATGGCAACGTGAGATCCTTGACCCACCAAGACAGGACATGATTGAACCTGCATCCTCTTGGTTCACTGCCGCTGAGCCACAAATGGAAACTCCTAGATTTTGTTCCCGGTGAAGTTGTGCGGATCCTTAGAGTTGTGGGAACTCAGCTCAGGAAACAGTAGGGTTGAGATAATCATTTAAGCAACACACTGCCATACAACCATTATTACACGTTTGCCATATAAAAGGACAAAGCCTATATATCACTCCTTTAAATATGAGGCTTTAACTTCAAATCTTCTGGTTATCAATCATGCAGCTTTGGTCACATTACATGGTTTATCTGAGTTTGATGTCACCTGAATACGGGAACAATATCTCTCTCACATACAATAAATGACATATTTTTAACACAGTGCCCAGTACATATTTCATTTGAATAATAAATTCAGAGAAAAAATTGTATGCAATGATGATAACACCCTTTAAAATTCATTGTGACTTTTGGAACCCTTCTAATTTTACTGGAATAAAGCTGATGTTGAAGTATTAAAAAAATAAGAAAATATATGATTATACACACCTATACTTGTGTATGTATGTGTAATGGAATATTATTCAGCCATCAATAGGAATTAAATCTTGTCATTTGCAACATAATGTAAATGCCTTGAGGGCATTATGCTGAGTGAAATAAGTCAGAGAAAGAAATGCTATACGATCTCACTGATATGTGGAAACTAAAAAACAAACACAAACCAGAAAGCTCATAAGAAAACTTATCTGGTGGTTACCAGAGGTGGGGGTGGGTGGATGAAATAAGTAAAAGAGATCAAAGGGCAAAAACTTCCAGTTATCAACTAATTAAGCCATGAGTATGTAATGTACAGCATACCTCCTGCAGTTAATACTACTATATAGTGTATTTGAAACTTGCGAAGAGAGTAAATCTTAGAAGTTCTCTTAAGTGTAAGGAAACTCAAGTCTAGGAAGAACAGAGTCTCCCAAACAGGATAAACCCAAGGAGGAACACACCAAGACACACAGTAATAAAACTGACAGAAATTAAAGACTTAGGTATTAAAATCAACAAAGGAAAAGCATCAAGCAGCATGTAAGGGAACCCCTCATAAGACTGTCAACTTATTTTTCAACAGAAATACTGCAGGCCAAAAGGGAGTGGCATGATATATTTAAACGAATAAAAGGGAAAAACTTAGAACCAAGAATACTCTACCCAGCAAGGCTCTCATTCAGATTTGATGCAGAAATCAAAATTTTACAGAAAAGCAAAAGCTAAGAGAGTTCAGCACAACAAAACCGGCTCTACAAAACATGCTGAAGGAACTTCTCTAGGCACAAGGAAAAAGCCACAAGTAGAAATTAGAAAGTCACCGCTAAAGGCGAACATACAGTAAAGATAGGAAATATTCCACACACAAATGTAGTATCAAACACAAATGTAGTATCGAGCACAAATGTAGGATCAAAACCGGTAATCACAAGAGGAGGAGGGTACAAATGCAGGATATTTGAAATTCATTTAGAAGTAAGAAGTCAGCACTTTAAAACAATCTTGTATATATGCAGACTGCTATTTTAAAACTTCACAGGAACCACAAATGAAAAATCCATAAAAGAGGTACACATGAAAAAGGAATATACACATAACACTAAAGACAAGTCACAAAATCATGAGAGAACAAAAGCAGGGAGGGGAGAGCTACAAAAAAATTAACAAAATGGCAATAAGAACATATATATCTATAATTGCCTTAAATGCAAAAGGACTAAATGTTCCAACCAAAAGACAGAGCCAAAGATACAGGCTGACCGAATGGATATTCAAACAAGACTCATATATATGCTGCCTAAAAGAGATTCACTTCAGGTCTAGAGACATATAGAACTAAAATTTGGGGATGGAAAAAGGCATTTATGTAAGTGGAAATCAAAAGAAGGCTGGAGTAGCAATACTTATCATTTCAAAGTAGACTTTAAATTAAAAACTGTTACTAGACAAAGAAGGTCGCTACATAATGATCACGTGTATCAATCTGGGACCAATCCAAGAAGATTTAACAACTGTAAAAATACATGCATCCAGCAGGGGAACATCTCAATGTATAAGGCAAAGGCTAACAGCCATAAAAGGAGAAATTGACAGTAATACAGTAATAACTGGAGACTTTAACACCCCATTTACATCGATGGACAGATCATCTACACAGAAAATCAACAAGCACACACAGGTCTTAAACGACACCCTAGACCAGACAGACTTAATCGATACTTATGGAACGTTCCATCCCAAAGCAGCAGAATATATAGTCTTCTCTAGTGCACATGGAATATTCTCCAGGATAGATCATATCTTGGGACACAAATCAAGCCTCAATAAGTTTAAGGAAATTGAACTATCCAGCATCTTTTCCAACCATGATGCTACAAGATTAGAAATCAAGGTCAAGGAAAAAAAAGAAAACAGCAAAAAAATAAAAATAAAAAATTGTTGAAAAGATCAACAAAATTGAACTTTTTTAGCTAGTCTCATCAAGAAAAAAGACGGGGGGGGGACGAGGGCTCAAATCAATAAAATTAGAGACGAAAAAGAAGTTACAACAGATACCATAGAAATGCAAAGGATCATAAGAAACTATGGCAAGAAACTATATGCCAATAAAATGGACAGCCTAGAAGAAACGTACAAACTCTTAGAAAGGTACAATCTCCCAAGTCTGAACCAGGAAGAAATACAAAATATGCACAGACCAATCGCAAGTACTGAACTTGAAACTGATTTGACAAACAGGAATTCCCATTGAGGCTCAGCAGGGTAAGAACCTGACTAGGATCTATGAGGATGGTGGTTCTGTCCCTGACCTTGCTCAGGGGGTGAAAGATCTGGCATTGCTTTGAGCTGCAGTGTAGCCTGGGAACTTCCATTTGTCTGTTTGGAGGGGTGGCTCCAAAAAGACAAAAAAATAAATGCATTTTTTAAATAGAAGAACTTCCAACAAACAAAAATTTGGGATGAGATGGCTTAACAAGTACATTCTTTTGTCTTTTAATTCTTGGTCTTTTTATGCCCTCTCCCATAGCATATGGAAGTTCCCAGGGTAGGGATCAAATCAGAGCTACAGTTAGTTGTTGGCCTACACCACAGGAACACCAGATCTGAGCCATGCCTGTGACCGACACCACACAGCTCATGGAAATGCCACATCCTTAAACCATTGAGAAGGGTGCCAGGGAGGGAACCCACATCCTCAGGAATACTAGTTGGTTTCGGAACCCACTGAGCCACAACAGGAATTCTCAACAGGTAAATTTTACCAAATATTGAGAGAAGAGTTAACAGCTCTCCTTCCGAAACAACTCCAAAATATGGCGGAGGAAGGAATACACACAAGCTCATTCCATGAGGCGACCATCACCCTGACACAAAAACCACACAAAGATACCTCAACAAAAGAAAATCACCGGCGAATATAGACACAAAATTCCTCAAGATATTAGTAAACTGAATCTAACGATTAAAAGGATCACACATCACGATTAAGTGGGATTTATCCCACAGATACAAGCATTCTTTGATATCCACAAGACAATCAGTGAGAAATGCGACATTAACGAATTGAAGAATCAAAACTACATGATCATCTCAACAGATACAGAAAAGGCTTTTGAGAAAATTGAACACCCATTTTTGATACAAACTCTCCAGGAAGCGGGCATAGAGGAAACCAATTTCAACGTAGTAAAGGCCATAGGTGACTAATCCACAGCTAATATCATTTCCTCTAAGTTCAGGAACAAGACAAGGATGTCTATTCTCACCACTCTTATTCACCATGATTTTGGAAGTCTTAGCCATGGCAGTCAGAGAAGAAAAATCAAAGGAATCCAAACTGGAAAAAGAAGTAAAACTGTCACTGCAAACGACATGGTACTATGCATAGAAAATTCTCAAGATGCTACAAGAAAACTTTTAGAGCTCAATGCATTCAGCAAAGGTGAAGGATACAAAATGAAGACACAGAAATCTGTTGCATTTCTACACACTGACCATGAAAGGTCAGAAAGAGAAATTAAGGAAACAATCCCATTTACCATCATACCAAAAAGAGTAAAATACCTAGGAATAAACCTACCTAAAGAGGCAAAAGATCTGTGCTCTGAAACTCCTAAGACGCTGATGAAGGGAGACAAAAATGACACAAAGAGATGGAAAGATATACCATGTTTTTGCATTGGAAACATCAGTATTGTCAAAATGACTATACTGCTCAAGGCAATTACAGATTCAGTGCAATTCTTATCAAATTATTGATGATATTTTTTGCAAAACGAGAACAAAATTTTTTCAAATTTGCATGGAAATACAAAAGCCCTTATTAATCAAAGCAATCTAGAAACACAAAAACAGAACTGAAGGATCACATCAAGACGGCAGGTAAATAGGACATGGAGTTCACCCTCTCCCACAAATACATAAAAAAAGAAACTCTACCTGCGGAATGATTCTCACAGCACATCTCCTGAATGCTGACAGGAGAAGACCTCAGGCTTCCAAAAGGTCAAGAAAATCACCACATAGGTGGGTAGGACAAAAGGAAAAACAAAAAAGAAGAGAGAAAAAGGAATCAGGGCAGGACCAGCATCCCCTGGAGGGAACTGTGAAAGAGGAAAGATTTCTGCATACTGGGAGGTGCCCTGACTGGTGGGGAGATCAGCTAGCAGAGAAGGGGAGCTCCAGAACCCTGCAGAAAAGTGCAGCAGCTGGTCTCAGAAGAGCAAAGCAGAGAGAGGTCCACACAGAAGGTCAGTGCCACCACCTAGCACATCCCAGCCTGAGATGCTCAAGCACTGGGGCGGGCAGGTCCCGGATACTGAGGCTTGGGCTTTGGAGGCCAGACCTGGGGAGAACACTAGTGTTGGCTGCATGTAAACAGCCTGAGAGTGCTAGGGTTTGGTGCACCACAGTCAAGAGAATACAAGAGGAGGCCTGGGCCTGCCAGAGAAGCAAGCTATGGTTATTGGCAAGCACAAGAGGAGGGGAGCAGGACTGCCTAGAAACTTCTTGTTGCATGCAGGCTACCAGGCAGCACCTGCATGGGGTACAGGGGTTGGCACAAGCCACACAAGCCATCTCAGGGTCCAGAAGCGGGCTTGGCTCAGCACTGCCAAGAGTCTCACAACCAGTCACCACACACCGCCTCCCTGGGAAGGTGCACAGCCCAATGCCACCATCATTGCTACTGACAAGAGCCCTGTGACCAGCTGCCACTCATCACCCCCATCTTCCTGGGAGCACACATGCCGCATTGCTGCTGCTTCTGCTGGGGGCCCCACCACTAGGTGCCACTTGCCCATCTCACCTTTCTTGGAGTGAGCAGAGGCTGGGCGCCTGCATGTCCCCTATCAAGGGGATAGTGGTCTGCATAAACTGAGGAAAGGGACAGCAAGCATCCAAACCAAAAGCAGCCCTTACGCTGAAAACATGGTAAACACACAAGCTACCAGGGATGCTCCTACATATCAGTATGTCTCACTACAGACATATTGCAGTCTCAAAGACTAGAGCAGATAACTGTTTCCCCTAAACAGAGTATGAAAAATATAAGCAAAATGAAGAAGCAGAGGAAGTGTTTTCATTTTCAAACAGAAAAACAAACAGAAGCAGTCCCCTGAAGGAGGAAACAATGAAACAGACCTCTGCAGACTGACGGACATGGAGTTCAAAAGGAGGTAATGAAAATACTGAAGGAATGAAAAAAGGCTATCAAAGAAATGTAGATTACTGTAAAAAGGAACTAGAAAATATGAGGAAGGGCCAAGAAAAATTAGAAAATTTATTTGCCAAAACAAAAGCTGAGATGAAGGCATTGAAGACCAGCATGAATAATGCAGGACTTGGAAGATGGAATAATGGAAATAACCCACTCAGGACAGCAGATAGAAAGCAAAATGGAACAAAATGAAATATAAGAGCTCCATGGAACATGTCATATCTATGCACATTAGGGATTCCAGAAGAAAAAAGAGAAAATAAGATGGAAAAAATAGTTGAAAAAATTATGGTTGAAAGCTTTCCAAGTCTACAGGTGGAAACAGGTATCTATGTATGGAAAGCACAGAGGATCCAAAACAAGATGAACCCCAAAAGACCTACATAAAGAAATAGTATAATAAAAATGGCAGAAGTTAAAGAGAGCATTCTAAAGACAGCAGAGAAAAAGAAAGAGTTAATTACAAGAAACCCCCATAAGGCTATCAGTTGATTTCTGCATGGGGAGCTACAAGCCAGAAGGGAGCAGCAAGATATATTATTAAAAGTGCTAAAAGAGAAAACTCTGAAATTTAGATTCCTCTAACTCAGCAGGATTATCATTTAAAATAGGAAAAATAAAGAATTTCTCAGAAAAAATATTTGAAACAAATATTAAAACTAAAAACTAAAAAGAGTACAACAATACTAGAACTGCCCTAAAAGAAATATTGAAAGATCCCCTCTAAAGAGGAAAGAAGAAGATAGAAGGAGGAACAGTAACAGGATAAACATGAAGATGCAAAAAAAGGTCATCAAATCATAAAATGTGAGGGAGGAGAGTAGGAAAATATAGACTTTTCAAGAAATGTATTAAGGCTATATGACTACTAGGTTAAAGCAAACATATATAGGAAGAGGATAACATACTTAAACAACAGGGCAACCACAGATCAAAAACAAACAATAGATCACGAAAAGCAAAAATAAGAGGACACAAGCATAAAATAAGTCATCCAACCACAACAACAACAAAAAATGATAAAGGAGAAACAAACAGGCAACTGGAAAACAGGTTTAAAATGGTAATAAATACATACTTATCAAGAATTACCTTAGATGTCAATGGATAGAATGCTCAAATCAAAAGACACAGAGTGGCAGCCTGGATAAAAAACAAGAGCCTACAACATGCTGCTTACAAAAGACTCACATTAGGGCAAGGGACGCATGTAAATTGAAAGTGTGGGTATGGTAAAAGACATTTCATGTGAATGGAAAAGACAGGAATGTGGGAGTCGCAATACTCATGTCAGATAGAACAGACTTTTAAACAAAGGCCATAAAGAAAGACAAAGAAGGACACTAATGATAAGAGGATGAATTCAGGAAGAGGATATTGACACTCATCAATTTATATACCCCTAATAGAGGAGCACCCAAATATGTACGACAAATACTAACAGATGTAAAAGGAGAAATGGATGGAAATGCGGTAATAGTAGGAGAATGTAACACCCCACTGACATTAATGGACAAATCCCTAGAGATAAAATCAATAAGGCATTAGTGATCCTAAATGACACAATAGAAAGGTTAAACTTAATTAACATATTCTTAGGGCATTACCTCCCCCCAAAAGTAGAATATACATTCTTTTCACGTGCACATCAAACATTATCTAGGATTGACCACATACCGGGGCAAAAAATTAACCTCAACAAATGTAAGAGGGTAGAATTTATTTCAAGCATCTTTTTTGACCACAGTGGCATGAAACTATAAATCGACTACAGGAAGAAATATAAGAAAAAACTAGCTACGTGGGGACTAAACAACTTGCTACTGAAAAACCAATGGGTCAACAAGGAAATCAAAAAGGAAATTAAAGAATATCTTGAGGAGTTCCCATCATGGCTCAGTGGTTAATGAATCTGACTAGGAACCATGAGGTTGTGGGTTCAATCCCTGGCCTCACTCACTCAGTGGGTTAAGGATCCGGCGTTGCCATGAGCTGTGGTGTAGGTTGCAGACACAGTTCGGATCCAGCATTGCTGTGGCTCTGGCATAGGCTGGTGGCTACAGCTCTGATTAGAACCCGAGCCTGGGAAACCTCCATATGCCATGGGTGTGGCCCTAGAAAAGACCAAAAAAAAAAAAAAAAAGTATATCTTGAGACAGGGAGTTCCTAGTTGTGGTGAAGCAGAAACAAATCCAACTATTATTCATGAGGATGCAGGTTTGATCCCTGCCCTCATTCAGTGGGTTGGGGATCCAGTGCTGCCATGGATTCTGCATTCCTGTGGCTGTCGTGTAGGCCGGCAGCTGCAGCTCAGATTCAGTTTAACCCCTAGCCTGGGAACTTCCACATGCCCTAAAAAACAAACAAGAACTTTGAGGCAAATGCCAATGAAAACATAACCACACAAAATGTATGGGATACCACAAAAACCATTCTTAGAGGAAATTTCAGAGTGATACAGGCCTTCCTCAAAAAACAAACAAACAAAAAATCTCAAATCAACAACCTAATCTATAACCTAAAAGAATTAGAAGAACAAAAGCTAAAGTCAGCAAAAGGAAGGAAATCATAAACAGAGAAAATAAAAGAGAGATTAAAAAATAGAAAAAAATATCAATAAAACCAAGAGCTCATCCTTTGAAAGGGTAAACAAAATTGACAAACCTCTGGCCACACTCACCAAGACGAGAACACAAGTAAACAAAATAAGAAATGAGGAAGGAGAAATCTCAACTTATACCACAGAAATACCAAAAAAAAAAAAAAATTCAGGAGTTCCCGTCGTGGCGCAGTGGTTAACGAATCCAACTAGGAACCATGAGGTTGCGGGTTCGGTCCCTGCCCTTGCTCAGTGGGTTAACGATCCGGCGTTGCCGTGAGCTGTGGTGTAGGTTGCAGACGCGGCTCGGATCCCGCGTTGCTGTGGCTCTGGCGTAGGCCGGTGGCTACAGCTCCGATTCAACCCCTAGCCTGGGAACCTCCATATGCCGCGGGAGCGGCCCAAGAAATAGCAACAACAACAAAAGACAAAAAAGACCAAAAAAAAAAAAAATTCAGAGAACACTATGAGCAATTATATTCCAACAAATTTGAAAACCCAGAAGAAACAGACAACTTTCTAGAAATCTATAGCCCACCTAAAAATAAATCAAGAAAACAATAGATGCTCTGAATAGACGGAGCACTAGAAATGAAATGGAGTATGTAATGAAAACAACCAAAAGTCCAGGACCAGATGGCTTTGCAGGCTAATTCTACCAAACATACAAAGAAGAACTTGTAACACATCCTTCTTAAAATCTTTCAAAAGACTGAAGAAGGAACACCCACAAAGACCTTCTGTGAAGCCACCACTACTCTAACACCACAACCAGACAAAGATACTACCCAAAAAGAAAATGATAGGTCAATATACTTGATGAATATAAATGCAAACATTCTCAACAAAATTTTCGCCAACTGAATCCAACAACACAAAAAATGATCATACACCACGACGAAATGGGATTCATCCCAAGTTCACAAGGATGAGTCAACATACACAAAGTCAATGTAATATACCACATTAACAAAAGAAAAGACAAAACCCACATCATCATCTAAATAGATGTAGAAAAAAAATTTTTTTTGTCTTTTTGCCTTTTCTAGGGCTGCTTCCACAGCATATGGAGGTTCCCGGGCCAGGGGTCTAATTAGAGCTGTAGCTGCCGGCCTATGCCAGAGCGACAGCAACTTGGGATCCGAACCACGTCTGTGAGCTACACCACAGCTCACGGCAACACTGGATCCTTAACCCACTGAGCAAGGCCAGGGATCGAACCTGCAACCTTATGGTTCTTAGTCGGATTCATTAATCACTGAGCCATGACGGGAACTCTGATGCAGAAAAAATTTTGACAAAATTCAATACCCATTCATGATTAAAAAAAAATCTCTTACCCAAGTGGGTATAGAGGGAACACATCTCAACATAGTAAAAGCCATTTGTGACAAACCCACAGTCAATATAATATTCAAAGGAGAAAGGCTAAAAGCTTTCCTGCTAAAATCTGGAACAGGCAAGGAAGCCCACCTCTCACCACTTCTATTCAGCATTGCTTTGGCTAGGACTCCCAATGCTATCAGACAAAAAAATAAATAAATAAATGGTATCCAAATTGGAAGAGAAGAGGTACAATTATCACTGTATGCAGATGACATGATACTCCATATGGAAAATCCTAAGGTCTCCACTCAAAAACAACTATGATAAATTCAGCAAGGTAGGAGGATACAAACTTTATAGAAATCTGTTGCATTTCTTCACACTACCAGGGAACGAGCAAAAAGAGCAACTATAAAAATGATCTCTTTACAAATCACATCAAAAAATGAAATTCTTAGGAAAAAATTTGACCAAGGAGGTGAAAGACTTATGCTGAGAATTAGAAAACATTGATAAAGGAAATTGAAAATGATTCAAAGAAATGGAAAGATACCCCATGCTTTTTGGACTGAAGAATTAATCTTATTAACATGCCCAAACCACCTAAAGCAATCTACAGATTTAAGGCAATCCTTATCACATTACCCATGACCATTTTCACAAAACTAGAACAAAGAATCCTCAAATTTATATGGAATTATAAAAGACACAGAATTGCCAAAGCAATTCTGAGGGAAAAGAACAAAGCTAGAGGCATAGCTCCCCCAGACTTTAGACAATAATACAAAGCAACAGTAATCCAAACAGCATGCCATAAAGCACACATATTCATCAATGTAACAAGAGCCAAGAAATAAATCCACACATACCTGATCAGTTCATCTTCAACAATGCAGAAAAGAATAAACAATGGCCAAAAGACAGTCTCTTCAGCAAGTGATGTTGGGAAAGCTGAATAGCCACACCTAAATCCATGAAGTTAGCACACTCCGCACATCACACACACACACACACACAAACCCACAATGACTTGAAGACTTAAATATAAGGCATTACACCATAAATCCCCTAGAAGAGAACAGAAGCAAAACATTTTATCACACCAGTCATAGCAAAGCAAAATGAAAAGGAAGCACCACCTCACAACAGCCAGAAGGGACATCATCAAAAAGTCTTCAAACCATAAATGCTAAAGTGGGTGTGGAGGAAAGAGAAATCTTCTACAGTGTTGGTAGGAATGTAAGTGGGCTCAACAACTATAGAGAAAACTATGGAGGTTCCGCAGAAACTAAAAACAGAATTATCATATGATAGAGGAAGCCCATGCCTGAGAAGCTATCTGGACAAAACAAGAGTTGGAAAAGATGCACCCTATGTCCATAGCAGCACTGTTCACAATAGCCAAGACATGGAAACAACCTACATGTCCATCCACAGATGAATGGATAAAGAAGATATGGTACATATATAGAAGAGAATATGAACCAGCCTTAAAAAAGAAGAAAATAATGCCATTCTGAGCAACATGGATGCAACTAGAGATTATCACACTCAGTGAAGTAAGTCAGAAAGAGAAAAACAAGTCCCCTGTGATATCACTTACTTGTGAAATCTAAAATATGGTACAATGAACATAGGGGTGCGTGTATCTTTTTCAATGAAGGTTTTGTCTGGATATATGCCCAGAAGTGGGATTTCTGGGTCATACGGTAGTTCTATAGTTTTCTGAGGTACCTCCATACTATTTTCCATAGTGGTTGTACCCATTTACTTTCCCACCAACCGTGCAGGAGGGTTCCCTTTTCTCTACACCATCTCCAGCATTTGTTATTTGTTGGCTTGTTAATGATGGCCATTCCGACTGCTGTGAAGTGTAACTCATGGTGGTTTCGATTTGCATTGCTTTAATAATCAGTGATGTCGAGCAATTTTTCATGTACCTGTAGGCCACTGGTATGTCTTCTTCAGAGAAATGTCTATTCAGGTCTTTTGCCCATTTTTCAACTGTGTTGTTGGTTTGTTTGTTTGCTGTTGAGCTTTATAAGTTGTTTGTATACTTTAGAGATTAAGCCCTTGTGGACTGCATCATTTGAAACTATGTTCTCCCATTCCAGAGATTGTCTTTTTGGTTTTCTCGTGGTTTCCTTTGCTGTGCAAAAGCTTGTCAGTTTGAGTAGGTCCCATTGGTTCATTCTTGTTTTTACTTCTATTGCTTTGGGAGACTGACCTCAGAAAACATTTGTAAGGTTGATGTCAGAGAATGTTTTGCCTATGTTCTCTTCTTGGAGTTTTATGGCGTCTTGGCTTTTGTTTAACTCTCCCAGGCATTTTGAGTTTATTTTTGTGCATGGCGTGGGGGTGTGTTGTAGCTTCACTGATTTACATGCAGCTGTCCAGTTTTCCCAGCACCACTTGTTGAAGACACTATCTTTTCCCCATTTTATGTTCTTGCCTCCTTTGTCAAAGATTAATTAACCAAGGGGTCTGGGTTTATTTTGGGGTTCTCTGTTCCATTCCATTGGTCCGTATGTCTGTTTTTGTACCAATTTCACACTGTCTTGGTTACTGTAGCTGTGTAACATTGTCTGAGGTCTGGGAGAGTTATGCCTCCTGCTTGGTATTTGTTCCTAAGGACTGCTTTGGCAACACCCCTATGTTCACTGCAGCGCTCTTCATAATAGCCAATACAACCTAAAAGTCCATCGACAGATGTATGGATTAAGAAGATGTGCTACCTATACACAATGGTATACTGTTCAGCCATAAAAAAGATCCAAATAATGCCATTTGCAGCAACAAGGGTGGAACTAGAGTCTCTCATACTAAGGGAAGTAAGTCAGAAAGAAAGAGACAAATATCATATGATATAACTCTACGGAGGACAGTAGCATTTTACTAATAAAATAGCAAGGCTACACTGGAATATCTTACAGCAGCTGGAACTGAAGAATGGCAGAATGTGACACACCAAACTAGGACCCTAGGAGTTTAGGGCCTGCCACCCCCAAAGCATGCCAATCTCGTATGCTGAGTATGTTGAGCTGTTGGCACTGGCAAAACAGCAAAGGCAGGGAGAGGCTTTCTCCAAACTCCCCTACCTGCCTAAAGGCAGAGTTTCCAAAGACAACTCACTTGTTATAGCCCCCCACCCCCCACCGGGAGTGTCATCAACCAGGGAAGATTGGCTCTTAGTACAGGAGAGACCAGAAATTGAAACAAACTTTGTGACAAAATCTCATACCTCCCATCTATTCCTCAAGATTGGCTCTTACTACAGGAGAGACCAGAAATTGAAACAAATTTTGTGACAAACTCTCATACCTCCCATCTACTCTTCAAAGGCCCATTCCCCCTCCTAAAAACAATTTACTCCCCCCTAAGAGGCCTATATCCTCCTCTCCTTTCCTTATTAAGATGCGCTTTTAATTCTGAAATCTCAGCCACCTGAGGGAGTTACTACTTTTTTCCCTGGTACCACCCATATATATCCAAGGTACACATGTTAATACAATTGTTTTCTCCTATTAGCCTTTTACCACAGGAATCTCAGCCATGAGCTCAGAAGGGTAGAGGGAAAATTCTTCCTCCACTACAGAATAAATGGGGATCACTAGAGGCAACAGCATGGATTAAATCTCAGTGTTGAACAAAAGCAGCCAGATACTTCCATCCTATGACTATGTATAATTTTATGTAATAAAAATTACATCCTATGACTATATAGGATTGGTATAATGTAAATGTTTTTATGTTTTATAATACACTTTAAATACATAAACGGAATACAACTCAAACCAAGCCAAAAAAAAATAAATAAATAACACTTTAGAATTCAGAATAAGGTACCTTTTTATTTTTGGAGGGGGAGAATCACATTTTACTTACTATCTCTCCCCTGCCACCCTCCCCCAACACTGAGCAGATAACTGACCAATCCAGGATGACAGTTGCTGGTGGGGTTCCAGGTGGAATGTTGGGGTTCGTTGTGCCTGGTGGATCCATGGTAACTGAGCAGAGCCCCTTGCTGGATCCGTGCCATGGAGGGGCTGCCGTCCTCTGTGGAGCTTGGCTTCGGGCTGATCCTTGGGAAGCTGAGGGAGGGGCTGGTGTTGCTGCTGCCCAGCGGCTTTGGTTCCTGGTTCACCATCCAGAACCTCCAGTGGGAGACAGTGGCGTACAGGTCTGTTATCATCCCCTTCGTGGTAGGTCTCTTCTTTACATTGCGACTGCTTCAGTCTGTTCGAAGTCGACTTTACCTGCGACGTGAACAGCGGCTGGCAAAAGCACTGGCTGCACAGATTGAGGAGAAATGCCAACTCATTGACAAGATTCATGCTGCTCAAAAGGAGCATGCAGAGGTGGAGGCATCCTTAGAGAATGCCAGGCTAGAGACAGAGTCATTCAATGTACCTGGCCTCACTAACACCCACAGAGAGATGCTGAGGATCAACCTGATTTTGATGGAGGAACTCGATTCTCTGGCCCAAGACCTGGAGAACGAGAGAGTCAAGCAGACCAAACAAGAACAGGAGATGGTGGAGATGTTCAAGGAGCTCCAGGCCCTGGAAGAGGTCCTGAGAACCACCACACTACAAGGGGCCTTTCCCAACCAGGAGCACCAAGCACCACGCCCTGATGGCCCCTTCCCCAGCAGTGGGCCTGGGTATTAGAGCCGACCTCTCCATCCCTGCCACTCAGGCCTCCCAAGCTGCCAGGTCGCATCCATCCCCTCTGAGGGATCCTCAACTGAACTACGCCGAGGCCGGTGGTTGCAGGGAGGCTCTTCAAACTTTACCTGCTGAGCACTGAAGTGAGTTCCTTCCCAGTTACCTTCTACCATCTAAATGTATTTCAGCTCCAAGAACACACCAAGAAATGTGGGACTTTTTCTATATTCACAGAATGCTTGGGTTCTTTCACATCTGTGGCGAAGGAAATATTGTACTGAAGAGACTAATCTTCAAACTCAGTTTGAAGCTTCCTTAAGCCACATTTCTCAAAACAGTTTTGCTAACTCTTACGCAACAATCTGGCAAGTATATACTATTTTCTGTATAACTATTGCATTATAACTTTGAAAGTATATGCAGTTCATCAATACAGACTTTTAGTTGGAAATAGTAATATTATTTTCCTAGAATTAAATTCCCAATAGTTGTAAATTGATGAAAGCAACATTTTGCCCATGTTTGTACCATTAAAAAAAAAACCTCTTTTGAAATAAATAGTATGCTTAGAAATAAGCTTTATCATTTAAGATTTACATTCTAATATGACAATGGTTACATTTGAAAAATTAAACTTGATAAATTCCATGCACTTTGTTTCCTTTCCTTACTGAAGTCTGAGCCCAACAGTCACTACCTTTATTTAGAGATGGGGTCCTCTCATCAGGCGTTAAGCACAGGCTGGTTTTTTTCACAGTGGAAGGGAGGCAGCACACAACACTTTTACAATTGGAGGGAATCACACAAGCAACTGACAGAGGCAGCCATCGTGATAAGGTGAAGGAGAAGTGCCTGTGGTGACTCAGTGGGGTAAGAACCTGACATCGTGTCTGAGAGGATGCAGGTTTGATCCCAGGCCTGGCTCCGTGGGTGAAGGATCCAGTGTTGCCACAAGTAGGGGTATAGGTCCCAGACATGGGTGGGATCCCAAGTTGCTGTGTCTGCGGTGTAGGCTGGTGGATACCGTTCTGATTTAACACCTCATCTGAGAACTTTCCCAGGCCAAGGTTGTGGCCCTGGCCACTGCGCCCCAGGTGCTCTCTCAAGCCTGATAGCCACGCCTCCCCAGTTCGTGGGGTGGGGGGCGGGGGTCTCCCAGTCCACTTTCCGTGGTCACCCCCCCTGGCGTTCAGGAAGTGAGTATCTGACTTCTATTCATCGCCAGTTTCTCCAGAAGAACTGGTGCCACCCCCTTCACTTTTCCTCCTCCTCCTTTTCTTTTCCTTCCAAGGGGTGGAGAGCCCTCCCCTTCTCAAGAACTCTTCCTCTGCCTGGTGGTGGTGGTCCTGGCTGCCACTGGCCGCTCCTCTTCCCTGGCAGCTGTAATGCCCGCGATGCCTCCATAGAGCCACCTGCTGGGTTTCCGGCCAGCCTGGCCATGCGTGTCCCCTGATTGCACCCCAATCAGGGGTCGTCCAAGAACAGATTGTGTTGGCCAAATGCTGGCCCATCTTTCCAGAATTACTGTCGTTGCCCCTTGGACACCCTTTCTCCAAAGCAGACACGCTGTTGCCCCAAAGGTTGGAGACTGCTACCCTCCTCAGAACTCTTCCTCTGCCTGCTGGGGGTGGTCATGGCCAACGGGGGCCACTCCTCCTCTGGGCTTCCGCACTGCCATAAAACCCAGGCTACCTGGAGAGACCCCACCTGCAGGGCTTCTGAGCATGCCTAGTTGCCCCACTGGTGCAGCCACAACTCCCATGTGCCTGCTCCATGGAAGCCCCACCCCACACTCCCTGTGGGCTCCCCAAAGTGGAGAGACTCACACAGCCAGCTTGGCCACGTGTCCCCTGATTGAGCCCTAGGTCGTTCAAGAACAAATTTTGTTGGCCAGTTAGTTTCATCGTGTTCTCTCCTAAGTTGGTTTCCATGAACTGCTTGTAAAGGACTGGAAGGAAGTAGAACCTTGGGCACAACTTACTGATGAAAGGCCATCAGCTCAGTTACGACCTAGCACTCCGCGGAAAACCTATCCCTAGAGAGCAGCCTGACACCTTTATTTTTTGACATTTAGTGAAGAGTTTGTTCATACAGAGCAATATACTAATTAACAGAGGGCTTCCTGGCTTTTCCTTGTCTCCAAGTTTACACCTTGGGAGTAAATGAGACAAACGTGTGGAAAAGGCACAAGTGTGTGTGCTTGCACACACACAAACAAGCACAGTTGTTGCTGTTTTAATCAGAGAAAAAGGATCTTGCAAGATAGGCTAGCTTTTTAAATATCATGTATAACTCAAGAGAAAGGAGAGGACACTAAAATGGGAGAAAGGAAAAGAAAAAGGAAAAGGGGGAAATGCTGGGAAGAAGGGGGAGGGAGAGAAAAATAAATTTCTTTCCGTACTTTAAGCTAACTACATACAAACAAGTGGACAAAATCTCTAAGTGGCAAAGATACTAAGGCTGCTTCACAGCAGGCTAAAGGCATTGTAAAGAGTATGTAAGGAAAGCTTATAGGAGAACCCCACAAGGAAGTGAACTGGGAGATTTAACCAAGAGCTTAACCCCTGCCTTGCCTGAAAAAGCATTTCCATGCCTTTTCAGTTCTGCTCAGCCTCAGTCCATCCTCCTCATAATTATGTAGCAACTACGTGCCCTATGTTCAAGCCAGCAGCCCTGCTAATGGTGCTCCAAGCATTGCTTATCAGTTTCGCTTCTATAACCTTGCTTGCTCCATTTCTTCCGCAGGAACATTGTCTGCTCCAGGAATGAGGAGGTTCAGGATTGCTTGCATGGGAGAAACAAGACCCGATATTGTATAAAAGGTGCTGAGAACAAAGACCCGGTGCTCAGACTCTGGAGCTGACTCCTCTGAGCTGGCACTGGTGCCAAATAAACCTTGTTTTTCTGCATCTCCAAGTGCCATTTACCTCCTTCCACGGCCACGGTTTCTGCAGGTTCTCTGGGAGCCTCTTGGTTCTCATCTCCAACAGGCATCAAAGTGTGTAGTACTCCCAAGAAGCCTGTGGGACCCCAAAACAATGCTTGATTATCCAGACTTCATGGAGTCTTGTAGCTTCCACACCAACTTCTTTAAGCTTCCCATACTAGGCTCCGCTCCCAACATCCACTCAGCTCACATTCTTCAGACCCTGGAGAAAGCAGCTGGCCCTTAACTGTTCACAAGACGGCTGACTCCCCCAGAATAAGGTTACTTTTAGAGAGAGTGATAACTACAAAGGGGCCCACTGGGCAGCGGATGTCTCTGGGGGCTGGTAAGGTTCTAGTTCTTCATGTAGGTGGTGGATATAGAGCTGTGTTCCACATGTGAAAATTCATGGAATCATACTCTAATGTGCATACTTTCCATAGGATGCTACACTTCAGAAATTTAACAAAAATGTGAAAACACAAACCACAATGAGATACCACCTCACATCTGTTAGAGTGGCTGTTATAAAAGTAAAAAGGAGATAAATAACTACTGTTGGTGAAGGTTTGGAACAAAAAGAGAACATTCATGCACAGTTGGTTAGACCAGAAATTGGTACAGCCACATGGAAAACAGGATGGCGATTCCTCCAAAAGTTAAAAATAGAACCATGATATGATTCAGCAGTTCCCCTCTGGGTATATATTCATGTCCAAAGGAAATTTATCATTATCTCAAAGATATACTTACACCCCCATTTTAAATGCAGCATTATTAGCACAAGCCAAGACATGAAAATAACCTATGTGTTCACTGATTGATGAGTGGATAAATATATGATTATACAGACACATACATGTTTGTGTGTATGTATGCATGCATAGTGGAATATTATTTAGCCATCAAAACGTCCATCAACAGATGAATGGATTAAGAAGAGGTGGTGTATATACACAATGGAATACTACTTGGTCATAAAAAAGATCAAAACAATGCCATTTGCAGCAACATGGTTGGAACTGAGTGAAGTAAGTCAGAAAGAGTAAGACAAATACCATATGAGATCACTTATGTCTTGAATCTAATATAAGGCACAAAGGAACCTTTCCACAGAAAAGAAAATCAGGGACTTGAAAAATAGACTTGTGTTTGCCAAGGGGGAAGGGGAGGGAGGGGGAGGGACTGGGAGCTTGGGGTTAATAGGTGCAGACTGTTGCCTTCGGGATGGATTAGCAATGGGATCCTGCTGGGTAGCACTGGGAACTCTGTCTAGGTACTTACGATGGAACACGTAATGTGAGAAAAAAGAATGTATATATGTATGTGTACCTGGGTCACCATGCTGTCCAGCAGAAAAAAATACATATAAATGAATAAAAATTAAAAAAAAAAAACCCAAACTAGTATCTTAGGAAAAAAAATGAAAAATCCTGAAAGTACTGGAGCCCGTATATTAGGTAGGTAGCTTCTGAAAGGCACTAGACACTAACGGAAAAGGTGATTTTCTCATTTTAAAAATTCCATTTTGAGCAGAAGCCTCAGTCTGCACTGACTAGGAAACTTGTATATAACGCATAGTCTTTCTGAGTTAAAGAACAGAAAAACAGAGTTAGTACAAACACAGTCAAGGCAAAAGGAGGAATGAATTTGGGGAAGGAGAAAGCCAAAGAAAGTTAGATTCAGATTCTATTTACAAACTCTATCGAATTCACTAACACTGAACCATTTCAGTGTGGAACAGATTCCAGTATGCCAGACAAAGCTGGAACTATGAAACAATATCTGTATTACCACCCATGAGAAAGAGGTTGTAGTTTGAGTCAAACTAAGTTAATTTTCTGCTAAAAGAAAAGAGGCAAAAAGACAAAATCAACCCTCTTAAGGAGAATAGAACAATATTCAGACTTCTTCACTGCATGATTTTATAACATCCAAGATAGAGTCCAAAATTCATTGATACACCACTGTCCAAGAAAATTAGAGCAGGCCTTGAAATGGTACCAGAAAGTAGTTCTTAGGGCCATGCCTGCAGCATATGGAAATTCCCAGGCTAAGGGTTGAATCAGAGCTATAGCTTCTGGTCTACAGAACAGTTCATGGCAACGTGAGATCCTTGACCCACCAAGACAGGACATGATTGAACCTGCATCCTCTTGGATGCTAGTCAGGTTCACTGCCGCTGAGCCACAAATGGAAACTCCTAGATTTTGTTCTCGGTGAAGATGTGCTGATCCTTAGAGTTGTGGGAACTCAGCTCAGGAAACAGTAGGGTTGAGATAATCATTTAAGCAACACATTGCCATACAACCATTATTACACGTTTGCCATATAAAAGGACAAAGCCTATATATCACTCCTTTAAATATGAGGCTTTAACTTCAAATCTTCTGGTTATCAATCATGCAGCTTTGGTCACATTACATGGTTTATCTGAGTTTGATGTCACCTGAATACGGGAACAATATCTCTCTCACATACATTTATTAACACATATTTTTAACACAGTGCCCGTACATATTTCATTTGAATAATAACTTCAGAGAAAAAATTGTATGCAATTATGATAACACCCTTTAAAATTCATTGTGACTTTTGGAACCCTTCTAATTTTACTGGAATAAAGCTGATGTTGAAGTATTTAAAAAAAGAAAATATATGATTATACACACCTACACTTGTGTGTGTATGTATGTGTAATGGAATATTATTCAGCCTTCAATAGGAATTAAATCTTCTCATTTGCAACATGTATATGCCTTGAGGGCATTATGCTGAGTGAAATTAGTCAGAGAAAGTAATACTATATGATCTCACTGATATGTGGAAACTAAAAAACAAACACAAACCACCAAGCTCATAAGAAAACTTATCAGTGGTTACCAGAGGTGGGGGTGGGTGGATGAAATAAGTAAAAGAGATCAAAGGGCAAAAACTTCCAGTTATCAACTAATTAAGCCATGAGTATGTCATGTACAGCATACTTCCTGCAGTTAATACTGTTTTATAGTGTATTTGAAACTTGCGAAGAGAGTAAATCTTAGAAGTTCTCTTAAGAGTAAGGAAACTCAAGTCTAGGAAGAACAGAGTCTCCCAAACAGGATAAACCCAAGGAGGAACACACCAAGACACACAGTAATAAAACTGACAGAAATTAAAGACTTAGGTAGTAAAATCAACAAAGGAAAAGCAACAAGCAGCATGTAAGAGAACCCCTCATAAGACTGTCAACTTATTTTCAACAGAAACACTGCAGGCCAGAAGGGAGTGGCATGATATATTTAAACGGATAAAAGGGGAAAACTTAGAACCAAGAATACTCTACCCAGCAAGGCTCTCATTCAGATTTGATGCAGAAATCAAAATTTTACAGAAAAGCAAAAGCTAAGAGAGTTCAGCACAACAAAACCGGCTCTACAAAACATGCTGAAGGAACTTCTCTAGGCACAAGGAAAAAGCCACAAGTAGAAATAAGAAAGTCACCGCTAAAGGCAAACATACACTAAAGATAGGAAATATTCCACACACAAATGTAGCATCAAGCACAAATGTAGGATCAAAACCGGTAATCACAAGAGGAGGAGGGTACAAATGCAGGATATTTGAAATTCATTTAGAAGTAAGAAGTCAGCACTTTAAAACAATCTTGTATATATGCAGACTGCTATTTTAAAACTTCATAGGAACCATAAATGAAAAATCCATAAAAGATGTACACATGAAAAAGGAATATACACATAACACTAAAGACAAGTCACAAAATCATGAGAGAACAAAAGCGGGGGGGAGGAAACTACAAAAAAAATTAACAAAATGGCAATAAGAACATATATATCTATAATTGCCTTAAATGTAAAAGGACTAAATGTTCCAACCAAAAGACACAGCCAAAGATACAGGCTGACCGAATGGATATTCAAATAAGACTCATATATATGCTGCCTAAAAGAGACTCACTTCAGGTCTAGAGACACACAGAACTAAAATTTGCAGATGGAAAAAGGCATTTATGTAAGTGGAAATCAAAAGAAAGCTGGAGTAGCAATATTTATAATATCTAAGTAGAGTTTAAATTAAAAACTGTTACGAGACAAAGAAGGTCGCTACATAATGATCACGTGTATCAATCTGGGACCAATCCAAGAAGATTTAACAACTGTAAAAATACATGCATCCAGCAGGGGAACATCTCAATGTATAAGGCAAATGCTAACAGCCATAAAAGGAGAAATTGACAGTAATACAGTAATAACTGGAGACTTTAACACCCCATTTACACCGATGGACAGATCATCTACACAGAAAATCAACAAGCAAACACAGGTCTTAAACGACACCCTAGACCAGACAGACTTAATCCATATTTATGGAACATTCCATCCCAAAGCAGCAGAATATACAGTCTTCTCTAGTGCACATGGAATATTCTCCAGGATAGATCATATCTTGGGACACAAATCAAGCCTCAATAAGTTTAAGGAAATCGAACTATACAGCATCTTTTCCAACCATGATGCTACAAGATTAGACATCAAGGTCAAGGAAAAGAAAACAGCAAAAAAAAAAAAAAAATTGCAAACAGCCTGGGGGCTAAACAATATGCAACTACACAACCCATGGATGACTGAGAAAGTCAAAAAGTAAATTAAAAAAACACCTAGAGATAGGGAGTTCCTATTGTAGCTCAGTAGTTTAAGGACACAACATTGTCTCTGTGAGGATGCAGGTTCAATCTCTGGCCTTGCTCAGTGGGTTAAGGATCTGACGTTGCTGAAACCTGCAGTGTGGGTTGAAGATGTGGCTCAGATCCAGTGTTGCCACGGCTGTGACATATCCCACAGCTGCAGCTTCAATGTGACCCTAGCCTGGGAACTTCTATATGCTGCTGTAAAAAGAAAAAAAAAAAAAAAACCTAGAGACAAACGACAATGAAAACATGATGGTCCGAAACCTATGGGTTACAGCAAAAGCAGTTCTAAGAGGGAAGGTTATTGCAATACAATCTTAGGAAATAAACAAACAAAAATTTCAAACAACCTAACCTTATAACTAAAACAACCTGAAAAAGATGAAAGTTGGTTCTTTGAAAAGATCAACAAAATTGAAATTTTTTAGCTAGTCTCATCAAGAAAAAAGACGGGGGCGGGGGGAAGAGGGCTCAAATCAATAAAATTAGAGACGAAAAAGAAGTCACAACAGATACCTTAGAAATGCAAAGGATCATAAGAAACTATGGCAAGAAACTATATGCCAATAAAATGGACAGCCTAGAAGAAACGTACAAACTCTTAGAAAGGTACAATCTCCCAAGTCTGAACCAGGAAGAAATACAAAATATGCACAGACCAATCGCAAGTACTGAACTTGAAACTGATTTGACAAACAGGAATTCCCATTGAGGCTCAGCAGGGTAAGAACCTGACTAGGATCTATGAGGATGGTGGTTCTGTCCCTGACCTTGCTCAGGGGGTGAAAGATCTGGCATTGCTTTGAGCTGCAGTGTAGCCTGGGAACTTCCATTTGTCTGTTTGGAGGTGTGGCTCCAAAAAGACAAAAAAATAAATGCATTCTTTAAACAGAAGAACTTCCAACAAACAAAAATTTGGGATCAGATGGCTTAACAAGTATATTCTTTTGTCTTTTAATTCTTGGTCTTTTTAGGCCCTCTCCCATATAATATGGAAGTTCCCAGGGTAGGGATCAAATCAGAGCTACAGTTAGTTGTTGGCCTACACCACAGGAACACCAGATCTGAGCCATGCCTGTGACCGACACCACACAGCTCATGGAAATGCCACATACTTAAACCATTGAGAAGGGTGCCAGGGAGGGAACCCACATCCTCAGGAATACTAGTTGGTTTCGGAACCCACTGAGCCACAACAGGAATTCTCAACAGGTAAATTTTACCAAATATTTAGAGAAGAGTTAACAGCTCTCCTTCCGAAACAACTCCAAAAAATGGCAGAGGAAGGAATACACACAAGCTCATTCCATGAGGCGACCATCACCCTGACACAAAAACCACACAAAGACACCTCAACAAAAGAAAATCACCGGCGAATATAGACACAAAATTCCTCAAGATATTAGTAAACTGAATCTCACGATTAAAAGGATCACACATCGCGATTAAGTGGGATTTATCCCGCAGATACAAGCATTCTTTGATATCCACATGTCAATCAGTGAGAAATGCGACATTATCGACTTGAAGAATAAAAACTACATGATCATCTCAACAGATACAGAAAAGGCTTTTGAGAAAATTGAACACCCATTTTTGATACAAACTCTCCAGGAAGCGGGCATAGAGGAAACCGATTTCAACGTAGTAAAGGCCATAGGTGACTAGTCCACAGCTAATATCATTTCCTCTAAGTTCAGGAACAAGACAAGGATGTCTATTCTCACCACTCTTATTCACCATGATTTTGGAAGTCTTAGCCATGGCAGTCAGAGAAGAAAAATCAAAGGAATCCAAACTGGACAAAGAAGTAAAACTGTCACTGCAAATGACATGCTGGTACTACGCATAGAAAATTCTCAAGATGCCACAAGAAACTTTTAGAGCTCAATGCATTCAGCAAAGGTGAAGGATACAAAATCAAGACACAGAAATCTGTTGCATTTCTACACACTGACCATGAAAGGTCAGAAAGCGAAATTAAGGAAACAATCCCATTTACCATCATACCAAAAAGACTAAAATACCTAGGAATAAACCTACCTAAAGAGGCAAAAGATCTGTGCTCTGAAACTCCTAAGACGCTGATGAAGGAAGACAAAAATGACACAAACAGATGGAAAGATATAGCATGTTTTTGCATTGGAAACATCAGTATTGTCAAAATGACTATACTACTCAAGGCAATTACAGATTCAGTGCAATTCTTATCAAATTATTGATGATATTTTTTGCAAAACGAGAACAAAATTTTTTAAAATTTGCATGGAAATACAAAAGCCCTTATTAATCAAAGCAATCTAGAAACACAAAAACAGAACTGAAGGATCACATCAAGACGGCAGGTAAACAGGACATGGAGTTCACCCTCTCCCACAAACACATAAAAAAAGAAACTCTACCTGCGGAATGATTCTCACAGCACATCTACTGAATGCTGACAGGAGAAGACCTCAGGCTTCCAAAAGGCCAAGAAAATCACCACATAGGTGGGTAGGACAAAAGGAAAAACAAAAAAGAAGAGAGAAAAAGGAATCAGGGCAGGACCAGCATCCCCTGGAGGGAACTGTGAAAGAGGAAAGATTTCTGCATACTGGGAGGTGCCCTGACTGGTGGGGAGATCAGCTAGCAGAGAAGGGGAGCTCCAGAACCCTGCAGAAAAGTGCAGCAGCTGGTCTGAGAAGAGCAAAGCAGAGAGAGGTCCACACAGAAGGTCAGTGCCACCACCTAGCACATCCCAGCCTGAGATGCTCAAGCACTGGGGCGGGCAGGTCCCGGATACTGCGGCTTGGGCTTTGGAGGCCAGACCTGGGGAGAACACTAGTGTTGGCTGCATGTAAACAGCCTGAGAGTGCTAGGGTTTGGTGCACCACAGTCAAGAGAATACAAGAGGAGGCCTGGGCCTGCCAGAGAAGCAAGCTATGGTTATTGGCAAGCACAAGAGGAGGGGAGCAGGACTGCCTAGAAACTTCTTGTTGCATGCAGGCTACCAGGCAGCACCTGCATGGGGTACAGGGGTTGGCACAAGCCACACAAGCCATCTCAGGGTCCAGAAGCAGGCTTGGCTCAGCACTGCCAAGAGTCTCACAACCAGTCACCACACACCACCTCCCTGGGAAGGTGCACAGCCCAATGCCACCATCATTGCTACTGACAAGAGCCCTGTGACCAGCTGCCACTCATCACCCCCATCTTCCTGGGAGCACACATGCCGCATTGCTGCTGCTTCTGCTGGGGGCCCCACCACTGGGTGCCACTTGCCCATCTCACCTTTCTTGGAGTGAGCAGAGGCTGTGCGCCTGCATGTCCCCTATCAAGGGGACAGTGGTCTGCATAAACTGAGGAAAGGGACAGCAAGCATCCAAACCAAAAGCAGCCCTTACGCTGAAAACATGGTAAACACACAAGCTACCAGGGATGCTCCTACATATCAGTATGTCTCACTACAGACATATTGCAGTCTCAAAGACTAGAGCAGATAACTGTTTCCCCTAAACAGAGTAAGAAAAATATAAGCAAAATGAAGAAGCAGAGGAACTGTTCTTAGTTTCAAACAAACAAACAAACAAACAGGAGCATTCCCCTGAAGGAGCAAACAATGAAACAGACCTCTGCAGACGGACGGACATAGAGTTCAAAAGGAGGTAATGAAAATACTGAAGGAATGAAAAAAAGGCTATCAAAGAAATGCATATTACTGTAAAAAGGAACTAGAAAATATGAGGAAGGGCCAGGAAAAATTAGAAAATTTATTTGCCAAAACAAAAGCTGAGATGAAGGCATTGAAGACCAGCATGAATAATGCAGAGGAATGAATAAGTGACTTGGAAGATGGAATAATGGAAATAACCCACTCAGGACAGCAGATAGAAAGCAAAATGGAACAAAATGAAATATAAGAGCTCCATGGAACATGTCATATCTATGCACATTAGGGATTCCAGAAGAAAAAAGAGAAAATAAGATGGAAAAAATAGTTGAAAAAATTAGGGTTGAAAACTTTCCAAGTCTACAGGTGGAAACAGGTATCTATGTATGGAAAGCACAGAGGATCCCAAACAAGACGAACCCCAAAAGACCTACATAAAGAAATAGTATAATAAAAATGGCAGAAGTTAAAGAGAGCATTCTAAAGACAGCAGAGAAAAAGAAAGAGTTAATTACAAGAAACCCCCATAAGGCTATCAGTTGATTTCTGCATGGAGAGCTACAAGCCAGAAGGGAGCAGCAAGATATATTATTAAAAGTTCTAAAAGAGAAAAATATGAAATTTAGATTCCTCAAACTCAGCAGGATTATCATTTAAAATAGGAGAAATGAAGAATTTCTCAGACAAACAAAACTAAATATAGTACAGCAATAGTAAAACTGCCCTAAAAGAAATATTGAAAGATCCCCTCTAAAGAGGAAAGAAGAAGATAGAAGGAGGAACAGTAACAGGATAAACATGAGGATGCAAAAAGGTCATCAAAATCATAAAATGTGAGGGAGGAGAGTAGGAAAATGTAGACCTCAAAAAATGTATTAAGGCTACATGACTACTAGGTTAAAGCAAAGATATAGGAAGAGGATAACATACTTAAACAACAGGGCAACCACAGGTTAAAAACAAACAATAGGGAGTTCCCGTAGTGGCGCAGTGGTTAACAAATCCGACTAGGAACCATGAGGTTGTGGGTTCGGTCCCTGCCCTTGCTCAGTGGGTTAAGGATCCGGCGTTGCCTTGAGCTGTGGTGTATGTTGCAGACTCAGCTGGGATCCCGCACTGCTGTGGCTCTGGCATAGGCTGGTGGCTACAGCTCTGATTCGACCTGTAGCCTGGGAACCTCCATATGCCACGGGAGCGGCCCAAGAAATAGCAAAAAGACAAAAAACAAACAAAAAAACAATAGATTCACGAAAAGCAAAAAGAAGAGGACACAAGCATAAAATAAGTCATCCCACCACCAAAAATAAATAAATAAATAAATAAAGAAGAAACAAAGAGGCAACTGGAGAACAGGTTTAAAATGGTACTAAATACATATTTATCAAGAATTACCTTAGATGTCAATGGACAGAATGCTCAAATCAAAAGACACAGAGTGGCAGCCTGGATAAAAAAACAAGAGCCTACACAATAGCCAAGAGCTGGAAACAACCCAAATGTCCATCAACAGACATTTGGGATTGGGAAGATGTGGTATAGATACACAATGGAATACTACTCAGCCATAAAAAGAATGAAATAATGACATTTGCAGCAACATGGATGGACCTAGAGACTCTCATACTGAGTGAACTAAGTCAGAAAAACAAATACCATATGACATCACTCATACCTGGTATCTAATATCCAGCACAAATGAACCTTCCCACAGAAAAGAAAATCATGGCCTTGGAGAACAGACTTGTGGTTGCCTGGGGGGAGGGGGAGGGAGTGGGAGGGATTGGGAGCTTGGGGTCAACAGATGCACACTATTGCTCGCAGAATGGATTTACAATAAGATCCTGCTGTGTAGCACTGAGAACTATGTCTAGATACTTGCAAAGCAGCACGAAAATGGGAGAAAAAATTATGTATACATGTGTGTGTAACTGGGTCCCTATGATGTACAGTGGGAGAAAAAAGCGTTGAGGGCAGTAACAATACAAATTAAATTTAAAAAAAACTAAAAAAAAAAAAGAAAACTATTAGGGAAAAGATAAAACTAAAAAAAAAAGAGCCTACAACATGCTGCTTACAAAAGACTCACATTAGGGCAAAGGACGCATGTAAATTGAAAGTGTGGGTATGGTAAAAGACATTTCATGTGAATGGAAAAGACAGGAATGTGGGAGTCGCAATACTCATGTCAGATAGAACAGACTTTTAAACAAAGGCCATAAAGAAAGACAAAGAAGGACACTAATGATAAGAGGATCAATTCAGGAAGAGGATATTGACACTCATCAATTTATATACCCCTAATAGAGGAGCACCCAAATATGTACGACAAATACTAACAGATGTAAAAGGAGAAATGGATGGAAATGCGGTAATAGTAGGAGAATGTAACACCCCACTGACATTAATGGACAAATCCCTAGAGATAAAATCAATAAGGCATTAGTGATCCTAAATGACACAATAGAAAGGTTAAACTTAATTAATCTATTCTTAGGGCATTACCTCCCCCCAAAAGTAGAATATACATTCTTTTCACGTGCACATCAAACATTATCTAGGATTGACCACATACCGGGGCAAAAACTTAACCTCAACAAATTTAAGAGGGTAGAATTTATTTCAAGCATCTTTTTTGACCACAGTGGCATGAAACTATAACTCGACTACAGGAAGAAATATAAGAAAAAACTAGCTATGTGGGGACTAAACAACTTGCTACTGAAAAAACCAATGGGTCAACAAGGAAATCAAAAAGGAAATTAAAGAATATCTTGAGGAGTTCCCATCATGGCTCAGTGGTTAACGAATCCGACTAGGAACCATGAGGTTGTGGGTTCAATCTCTGGCCTCACTCACTCAGTGGGTTAAGGATCCGGCGTTGCCATGAGCTGTGCTGTAGGTTGCAGACACAGTTCGGATCCAGCATTGCTGTGGCTCTGGCATAGGCTGGTGGCTACAGCTCTGATTAGAACCCGAGCCTGGGAAACCTCCATATGCCATGGGTGTGGCCCTAGAAAAGACCAAAAAAAAAAAAAAAAAAAAAGAATATCTTGAGACAGGGAGTTCCTAGTTGTGGTGAAGCAGAAACAAATCCAACTATTACTCATGAGGATGCAGGTTTGATCCCTGCCCTCATTCAGTGGGTTGGGGATCCAGTGCTGCCATGGATTCTGCATTCCTGTGGCGGTGGTGTAGGCCGGCAGCTGCAGCTCAGATTCAGTTTAACCCCTAGCCTGGGAACTTCCACATGCCCTAAAAAACAAACAAGAACTTTGAGACAAATGCCAATGAAAACATAACCACACAAAATCTATGGGATACCACAAAAACCATTCTTAGAGGAAATTTCAGAGTGATACAGGCCTTCCTCAAAAAAACAAACAAACAAAAAATCTCAAATCAACAACCTAATCTATAACCTAAAAGAATTAGAAGAAGAAGAACAAAAGCTAAAGTCAGCAAAAGGAAGGAAATAATAAACAGAGAAAATAAAAGAGAGATTAAAAAATAGAAAAAAAAATCAATAAAACCAAGAGCTCATCCTTTGAAAGGGTAAACAAAATTGACAAACCTCTGGCCACACTCACCAAGATGAGAACCCAAGTAAACAAAATAAGAAATGAGGAAGGAGAAATCTCAACTTATACCACAGAAATACCAAAAAAAAAAAAAATTCAGAGAACACTATGAGCAATTATATGCCAACAAATTTGAAAACCCAGAAGAAACAGACAACTTTCTAGAAATCTATAGCCCATCTAAAAATAAATCAAGAAAACAATAGATGCTCTGAATAGACGGAGCACTAGAAATGAAATGGAGTATGTACTGAAAACACTCCAGACAACCAAAAAGTCCAGGACCAGATGGCTTTGCAGGCTAATTCTACCAAACATACAAAGAAGAACTTGTAACACATCCTTCTTAAAATCTTTCAAAAGACTGAAGAAGGAACACTCAGAAAGACCTTCTGTGAAGCCACCACTACTCTAACACCACAACCAGACAAAGATACTACCCAAAAAGAAAATGATAGGTCAATATACTTGATGAATATAAATGCAAACATTCTCAACAAAATTTTCGCCAACTGAATCCAACAACACAAAAAATGATCATACACCACGACGAAATGGGATTCATCCCAAGTTCACAAGGATGAGTCAACATACACAAAGTCAATGTAATATACCACATTAACAAAAGAAAAGTCAAAAACCACATCATCATCTCAACAGATGTAGAAAAAAAATTTTTTTTTGTCTTTTTGCCTTTTCTAGGGCCGCTTCCACAGCATATGGAGGTTCCTGGGCCAGGGGTCTAAACAGAGCTGTAGCTGCCAGCTTATGCCAGAGCCACAGCAACTTGGGATCCGAGCCACATCTGTGAGCTACACCACAGCTCACGGCAACACTGGATCCTTAACCCACTGAGCAAGGCCAGGGGTCGAACCTGCAACCTTATGGTTCCTAGTCAGATTCATTCATCTCTGAGCCATGACGGGAACTCCGATGCAGAAAAAATTTTGACAAAATTCAATACCCATTCATGATTAAAAAAAAAAATCTCTTACCCAAGTGGATATAGAGGGAACACATCTCAACATAGTAAAAGCCATTTGTGACAAACCCACAGTCAATGTAATATTCAAAGGAGAAAGGCTAAAAGCTTTCCTGCTAAAATCTGGAACAGGCAAGGAAGCCCACCTCTCACCACTTCTATTCAGCATTGCTTTCGCTAGGACTTCCAATGCTATCAGACAAATAAATAAATAAATAAATGGTATCCAAATTGGAAGAGAAGAGGTACAATTATCACTGTATGCAGATGACATGATACTCCATATGGAAAATCCTAAGGTCTCCACTCAAAAACAACTATGATAAATTCAGCAAGGTAGGAGATACAAACTTTATAGAAATCTGTTGCATTTCTTCACACTAACAGGGAACGAGCAAAAAGAGCAACTATAAAAATGATCTCTTTACAAATCACATCAAAAAAGGAAATTCTTAGGAAAAAATTTGACCAAGGAGGTGAAAGACTTATGCTGAGAATTAGGAAACATTGATAAAGGAAATTGAAAATGATTCAAAGAAATGGAAAGATACCCCATGCTTTTTGGACTGAAGAATTCATCTTATTAACATGCCCATACCACCTAAAGCAATCTACAGATTTAAGGCAATCCTTATCACATTACCCATGACCATTTTCACAAAACTAGAACAAAGACTCCTCAAATTTATAAAATTTATATAAAAGACACAGAATTGCCAAAGCAATTCTGAGGATAAGGAACAAAGCTAGAGGCATAGCTCCCCCAGACTTTAGACAATAATACAAAGCAACAGTAATCCAAACAGCATGCCATAAAGCACACATATTCATCAATGTAACAACAGCCAAGAAATAAATCCACACATACCTGATCAGTTCATCTTCAACAATGCAGAAAAGAATATACAATGGCCAAAAGACAGTCTCTTCAGCAAGTGATGTTGGGAAAGCTGAATAGCCACACCTAAATCCATGAAGTTAGCACACTACACACATCACACACACACACACACACAAACCCACAATGACTTGAAGACTTAAATATAAGGCATTACACCATAAATCCCCTAGAAGAGAACATAAGCAAAACATTTTATCACACCAATCATAGCAAAGCAAAATGAAAAGGAAGCACCACCTCACAACAGCCAGAAGGGATACCATCAAAAAGTCTACACACCATAAATGCTAAAGTGGGTGTGGAGGAAAGAGAAATCTTCTACAGTGTTGGTAGGAATGTAAGTGGGTTCAACAACTATAGAGAAAACTATGGAGGTTCCGCAGAAACTAAAAACAGAATTATCATATGATAGAGGAAGCCCATGCCTGAGAAGCTATCTGGACAAAACAAGAGTTGGAAAAGATGCACCCTATGTCCATAGCAGCACTGTTCACAATAGCCAAGACATGGAAACAACCTACAGGTCCATCCACAGATGAATAGATAAAGAAGATATGGTACATATATAGAAGAGAATATGAACCAGCCTTAAAAAAGAAGAAAATAATGCCATTCTCAGCAACATGGATGCAACTAGAGATTATCACACTCAGTGAAGTAAGTCAGAAAGAGAAAAACAAGTCCCCTGTGATATCACTTACTTGTGAAATCTAAAATATGGTACAACGAACATAGGGGTGCGTGTATCTTTTTCAATGAAAGTTTTGTCTGGATATATGCCCAGAAGTGGGATTTCTGGGTCATATGGTACTTCTATAGTTTTCTGAGGTACCTCCATACTATTTTCCATAGTGGTTGTACCCATTTACTTTCCCACCAACAGTGCAGGAGGGTTCCCTTTTCTCCACACCCTCTCCAGCATTTGTTATTTGTTGGCTTGTTAATGATGGCCATTCTGACTGCTGTGAAGTGTAACTCATGGTGGTTTCGATTTGCATTGCTTTAATAATCAGTGACTTTCAGCAATTTTTCATGTACCTGTAGGCCACTGGTATGTCTTCTTCAGAGAAATGTCTATTCAGGTCTTTTGCCCATTTTTCAACTGTGTTGTTGGTTTGTTTGTTTGCTGTTGAGCTTTATAAGTTGTTTGTATACTTTAGAGATTAAGCCCTTGTGGACTGCGTCATTTGAAACTATGTTCTCCCATTCCAGAGACTGTCTTTTTGGTTTTCTCCTGGTTTCCTTTGCTGTGCAAAAGCTTGTCAGTTTGAGTAGGTCCCATTGGTTCATTCTTGTTTTTACTTCTTTTGCTTTGGGAGACTGACCTCAGAAAACATTTGTAAGGTTGATGTCAGAGAATGTTTTGCCTATGTTCTCTTCTAGGAGTTTTATGGTGTCTTGTCTTTTGTTTAAGTCTCTGAGGCATTCTGAGTTTATTTTTGTGCATGGCACGAGGGTGTGTTGTAGCTTCACTGATTTACATGCAGCTGTCCAGTTTTCCCAGCACCACTTGTTGAAGACACTATCTTTTCCCCATTTTATGTTCTTGCCTCCTTTGTCAAAGATTAATTGACCAAGGGCTCTGGGTTTATTTTGGGGTTCTCTGTTCTGTTCCATTGGTCCATATGTCTGTTTTTGTACCAATATCACACTGTCTTGGTTACTGTAGCTGTGTAACATTGTCTGAGGTCTGGGAGAGTTATGTCTCCTGCTTGGTATTTGTTTCTAAGGACTGCTTTGGCAACACCCCTATGTTCACTGCAGCACTATTCATAATAGCCAATACAACCTAAGAGTCCATCGACAGATGTATAGATTAAGAAGATGTGCTACCTATACACAATGGTATACTGTTCAGCCATAAAAAAGATCCAAATAATGCCGTTTGCAGCAACATGGATGGAATCAGAGCCTCTCATACTAAGGGAAGTAAGTCAGAAAGAAAGAGACAAATATCATATGATATAACTCTACGGAGGACAGTAGCATTTTACTAATAAAATAGCAAGGCTACACTGGAATATCTTACAGCAGCTGGAACTGAAGAGTGGCAGAATGTGACACACCAAACTAGGACCCTAGGAGTTTAGGGCCTGCCACCCCCAAAGCATGCCAATCTCGTATGCTGAGTATGTTGAGCTGTTGGCACTGGCAAAACAGCAAAGGCAGGGAGAGGCTTTCTCCAAACTCCCCTACCTGCCTAAAGGCAGAGTTTCCAAAGACAACTCACTTGTTATAACCCCCCACCCCCCACCGGGAGTGTCATCAACCAGGGAAGATTGGCTCTTACTACAGGAGAGACCAGAAGTGGAAACAAACTTTGTGACAAACTCTCCTACCTCCCATCTATTCTTCAAGATTGGCTCTTACTACAGGAGAGACCAGAAGTGGAAACAAACTTTGTCACAAACTCTCCTACCTCCCATCTATTCTTCAAGATTGGCTCTTACTACAGGAGAGACCAGAAATTGAAACAAATTTTGTGACAAACTCTCATACCTCCCATCTACTCTTCAAAGGCCCATTCCCCCTCCTAAAAACAATTTACTCCCCCCTAAGAGGCCTATATCCTCCTCTCCTTTCCTTATTAAGATGGGCTTTTAATTCTGAAATCTCAGCCACCTGAGGGAGTTACTACTTTTTTCCCTGGTACCACCCATATATATCCGAGGTACACAGGTTAATACAATTGTTTTCTCTTATTAGCCTTTTATCACAGGAATCTCAGCCAAGAGCTCAGAAGGGTAGAGGGAAAATTCTTCCTCCACTACAGAATAAATGGGTATCACTAGAGGCAACAGCATGGATTAAATCTCAGTGTTGAACAAAAGCAGCCACATACTTCCATCCTATGACTATGTATAATTTTATGTAATAAAAATTACATGCTATGACTATATAGGATTTATTGGCATAATGTAAATGTGTTTATGTTTTATACTACACTTTAAATACATAAACGGAATACAACTCAAACCAAGCCAAAAAAAATAAATAACACTTTAGAATTCAGAATAAGGTACTTTTTTTTTTTTTTTGGAGGGTGAGAATCACATTTTACTTACCATCTCTCCCCTGCCACCCTCCCCCAACACTGAGCAGATAACTGACCAATCCAGGATGACAGTTGCTGGTGGGGTTCCAGGTGGAATGTTGGGGTTCGTTGTGCCTGGTGGATCCATGGTAACTGAGCAGAGCCCCTTGCTGGATCCGTGCCATGGAGGGGCTGCCGTCCTCTGTGGAGCTTGGCTTCGGGCTGATCCTTGGGAAGCTGAGGGAGGGGCTGGTGTTGCTGCTGCCCAGCGGCTTTGGTTCCTGGTTCACCATCCAGAACCTCCAGTGGGAGACCGTGGCGTGCAGGTCTGTTATCATCCCCTTCGTGGTAGGTCTCTTCTTTACATTGCGACTGCTTCAGTCTGTTCGAAGTCGACTTTACCTGCGACGTGAACAGCAGCTGGCAAAAACACTGGCTGCACAGATTGAGGAGAAATGCCAACTCATTGACAAGATTCATGCTGCTCAAAAGGAGCATGCAGAGGTGGAGGCATCCTTAGAGAATGCCAGGCTAGAGACAGAGTCATTCAATGTACCTGGCCTCACTAACACCCACAGAGAGATGCTGAGGATCAACCTGATTTTGATGGAGGAACTCGATTCTCTGGCCCAAGACCTGGAGAACGAGAGAGTCAAGCAGACCAGACAAGAGCAGGAGATGGTGGAGATGTTCAAGGAGCTCCAGGCCCTGGAAGAGGTCCTGAGAACCCCCACACTACAAGGGGCCTTTCCCAGCCAGGAGCACCAAGCACCAAGCCCTGATGGCCCCTTCCCCAGCAGTGGGCCTGGGTATTAGAGCCGACCTCTCCATCCCTGCCACTCAGGCCTCCCAAGCTGCCAGGTCGCATCCATCCCCTCTGAGGGATCCTCAACTGAACTACGCCGAGGCCGGTGGTTGCAGGGAGGCTCTTCAAACTTTACCTGCTGAGCACTGAAGTGAGTTCCTCCCCAGTTATCTTCTACCATCTAAATGTATTTCAGGTCCACGAACACACCAAGAAATGTGGGGCTTTTTCTATATTCACAGAATGCTTGGGTTCTTTCACATCTGTGGCGAAAGAAATATTGTACTGAAGAGACTAATCTTCAAACTCAGTTTGAAGCTTCCTTAAGCCACATTTCACAAAACAGTTTTGCTAACTCTTACGCAACAATCTGACAAGTACATATTATTTTCTGTATAACTATTGCATTATAACTTTGAAAGTATATGCAGTTCATCAATACAGACTTTTAGTTGGAAATAGTAATATTATTTTCCTAGAATTAAATTCCCAATAGTTGTAAATTGCTGAAAGCAACATTTTGCCCATGTTTGTATCATTAAAAAAAAACCCTTTTGAAATAAATAGTATGCTTAGAAATAAGCTTTATCATTTAAGATTTACATTCTAATATGACAATGGTTACATTTGAAAAATTAAACTTGATAAATTCCATGCACTTTGTTTCCTTTCCTTACTGAAGTCTGAGCCCAACAGTCAGTACCTTTATTTAGAGATGGCATCTCTCATTAGGCGTCAGGCACAGGCTGGTTGTTTTCACAGTGGAAGGGAGGCAGCGCACAGCACTTTTACAATTGGAGGGAATCACACAAGCAACTGACAGAGGCAGCCATCATGATGAGGTGAAGGAGAAGTGCCTGTGGTGACTCAGTGGGGTAAGAACCTGACATCGTGTCTGAGAGGATGCAGGTTTGATCCCAGGCCTGGCTCCGTGGGTGAAGGATCCAGTGTTGCCACAAGCGGGGGTACAGGTCCCAGACATGGGTGGGATCCCAAGTTGCTGTGTCTGCGGTGTAGGCTGGTGGATACCGTTCTGATTTAACACCTCCTCTGAGAACTTTCCCAGGCCAAGGTTGTGGCCCTGGCCACTACGCCCCGGGTGCTCTCTCAAGCCTGACAGCCACGCCTCCCCAGTGTGTGGGGTGGGGTGCGGGGGTCTCCCAGTCCACTTTCCGCGGGTCGCCTCCCCCTGGGGTTAAAGAAGTGAGTAACTGTTCTTCTATTCATCGCCAGTTTCTCCAGAAGAACTGGTGCCATCCCCCTTCACTTTTCCTTCTCCTCCTTCCCTTCTCCTTCCAAGGGGTGGAGAGCCCTTCCCTCCTCAAGAACTCTTCCTCTGCCTGCTGGTGGTGGTCCTGGCTGCCACTGGCCGCTCCTCTTCCCTGGCAGCTGTAATGCCCGCGATGCCTCCAGAGAGCCACCTGCTGGGTTTCCGGCCAGCCTGGCCAAGCGTGTCCCCTGATTGCACCCCAGGTCTTCCAGAAACAGAGTGTGTTGGCCAAATGCTGGCCCATCTTTCCAGAATTACTGTCGTTGCCCCTTGGATACCCTTTCTCCATAGCAGACACGCTGTTGCCCCAAAGGATGGAGACTGCTACCCTCCTCAGAACTCTTCCTCTGCCTGCTGGGGGTGGTCATGGCCAACGGGGGCCACTCCTCCTCTGGGCTTCCGCACTGCCATAAAACCCAGGCTACCTGGAGAGACCCCACCTGCAGGGCTTCTGAGCATGCCTAGTTGCCCCACTGGTGCAGCCACGACTCCCATGTGCCTGCTCCATGGAAGCCCCACCCCACACCCCCTGTGGGCTCCCCAAAGTGGAGAGACTCACCCAGCCAGCTTGGCCACGTGTCCCCTGATTGAGCCCTAGGTCGTTCAAGAACAAATTTTGTTGGCCAGTTAGTTTCATCGTGTTCTCTCCTAAGGTGGTTTCCATGAACGGCTTGTAAAGGACTAGAAGGAAGTAGAGCCTTGGGCACAACTTACTGATGAAAGGCCATCAGCTCAGTTATGACCTAGCACTCCGTGGAAAACCTTTCCCTAGAGAGCAGCCTGACACCTTTATTTTTTGACATTTAGTGAAGAGTTTGTTCATACAGACCAATATACTAATTAACAGAGGGCTTCCTGGCTTTTCCTTGTCTCCAAGTTTACACCTTGGGAGTAAATGAGACAAACGTGTGGAAAAGACACAAGTGTGTGTGCTTGCACACACACACACAAACAAGCACACAGTTGTTGCTGTTTTAATCAGAGAAAAAGGATCTTGCTAGATAGGCTAGCTTTTGAAATATCATGTATAACTCAAGAGAAAGGAGAAGACACTAAAATGGGAGAAAGGAAAAGAAAAAGGAAAAGGGGGAAATGCTAGGAAGAAGGGGAGGGAGAGAAAAATAAATTTCGTTCCGCACTTTAAGCTAACTACATACAAACAAGTGGAAAAAATCTCTAAGTGGCAAAGATACCAAGGCTGCTTCACAGCAGGCTAAAGGCATTTTAAAGAGTATGTAAGGAAAGCTTAGAGGAGAACCCCACAAGGAAGTGAACTGGGAGATTTAACTAAGAGACTTAACCCCCGCCTTGCCTGAAAAAGCATTTCCATGCCTTTTCACTTCTGCTCAGCCTCAGTCCATCCTCCTCATAATTATGTAGCAACTACGTGCCCTATGTTCAAGCCAGCAGCCCTGCTAATGGTGCTCCAAGCATTGCTTCTCAGTTTCGCTTCTATAACCTTGCTTGCTCAGTTTCTTCGGCAGGAACATTGTCTGCTCCAGGAATGAGGAGGTTCAGGATTGCTTGCATGGGAGAAACAAGACCCTATATTGTATAAAAGGTGCTGAGAACAAAGACCCGGTGCTCAGACTCTGGAGTTGACTCCTCTGAGCCGGCACTGGTGCCGAATAAACCTTGTTTTTCTGCATCTCCAAGTGCCATTTACCTCCTTCCACGGCCACGGTTTCTGCAGGTTCTCTGGGAGCCTCTTGGTTCTCATCTCCAACAGGCATCAAAGTGTGTAGTACTCCCAAGAAGCCTGTGGGACCCCAAAACAATGCTTGATTATCCAGTCTTCATGGAGTCTTGTAGCTTCCACACCAACTTCTTTGAGCTTCCCATACTGGGCTCCACTACCCAACATCCACTCAGCTCACAGGCTCACCTTCAGACCCTGGAGAAAGCAGCTGGCCCTTAACTGTTCACAAGACGGCTGACTCCCCCAGAATAAGGTTACTTTTAGAGAGAGTGATAACTACAAAGGGGCCCACCGGGCAGCGGATGTCTCTGGGGGCTGGTAAGGTTCTAGTTCTTCATGTAGGTGGTGGTTACAGAGCTGTGTTCCACATGTGAAAATTCATGGAATCATACTCTAATGTGCATACTTTCCATAGGATGCTACACTTCAGAAATTTAACAAAAATGTGAAAACACAAACTACAATGAGGTATCACCTCACACTGTTAGAGTGGCTGTTATAAAAGTAAAAAGGAGATAGATAACTACTGTTGGTGAAGATTTGGAACAAAAAGAGAACATTCATGCACAGTTGGTTAGACCAGAAATTGGTACAGCCACATGGAAAACAGGATGGTGATTCCTCAAAAAGTTAAAAATAGAACCATGATATGATTCAGCAGTTCCCCTCTGGGTATATATTCATGTCCAAAGGAAATTATATCTTTATCTCAGAGATATACTTACACCCCCATTTTAAATGCAGCATTATTAGCACAAGCCAAGATATGAAAATAACCTATGTGTTCACTGACAGATTGAGTGGATAAAGTAAATATATGATTATACACACACATAAATGTGTGTGTGTGTATGCATGCATAGTGGAATATTATTTAGCCCTCAAAACGTCTATCAACAGATGAATGGATTAAGAAGATGTTGTGTATATACACAATGGAATACCACTCGGCCAGAAAAAAAAAGATCAAAATAATACCATTTGCAGAAACATGGATGGGACTAGAGACTCTCTTACTAAGGGAAGTAATTCAGAAAGATAAAGACAAACACCATATGATATCACTTATATATGGAATCTAATATATGGCAGAAAGGAACCTATCTACAGTAAAGAAACCAACTCATGGACATGGAGACCAGACTTGTGGTTGTCAATGGGGAGGGAGTGGGACAGACTGGGGTTAGGGTTTAGTAGATGCAAACTACTGCATTCGGAGTGGATTAGCAATGAGATCCTGCTGTATAGCTCAGTGAACTAAATCTAATTATTTGTGATGGACCATTATGGAGGATAATGGAGAAAAAGTGTATATATGTATAACTGGGTCACTTTGCCATACAGCAGAAATTGACAGAACATTGTAAATCAAGTATAATAAAAAATTTAATAATCAAAAATCACAAAGGAAATATTAAAAAATTAAAGAAGTCTTAATGAAAATAAATAAGTAAAATAAAATTAAGTTGTGATGATGGCTATACAACCATACATTGAAAATAAAAGTCTACAAACAATAAATGTTTGAGAGGAAAGGGGACCCTCCTATACTCTTGGTGGGAATGTAAATTGGTGCATCCACTACGGAGAACTTTATCGAAGTTCTTTAAAAAACTAAATATAGAACTACCATATGATCCAGTTACCCACTCCAGGGCCTACATCCAGAGAAAACTCTAATTTGAAAATATACATGCATCCTAATGTTCATTGCAGTACTATTTGCAATAGCCAAGACAAGGAAGCAATCTAAATGTCCAACAACAGATGGATGGATGAAACAAGATATGTGGAATATTACTCAGCCATAAAAATAATGAAATTATGCCATTTGCAGCAACGTGGGTGGACCTAGAGATTATATTTAATGAAGTCAAATATAATATGATATTGCTTACATGTGGAATCTAAAAAAATGATTCAAATGAACTTATTTATAAAAGAGAAAGACTCACAGACAAAATGAGCTGCAAAAAGTTGAGAAGAAGTAGAAGCATGAAAAAAATGGCAAATCCTCCTTCCCTAGAGGCCTGCTAACTCTATGTGGGATGGCCTAGGGTGGCTCTATCTATATATAGGGAAAGGTGCACTAATATATGTCCCCGAAGGTGCCTCCTCCCCCTGCAAATCTAAGCCAACAGCAGCATACCTGCCCCCAAAACTTGTGACTCCCACTGCAGGAATGAATTACTTCTCAAAGCCCTGAATCTGCTAAAGAGAATGTAGTTACTGAAAATGAGGCAAGACAGAAAAAGAGAATGTGAATAGAAATGGCACTAGAAAACACACTTACGGTGAGTTCCGGCGGAGAGCGCGGTGAGAAGTGGATCGCGGCCCTCTGTCCCGGGGCCCTCGGGGCTCTCTGGCCTCGGGAGGCGGTGAACTAGGGGGGCTCTGGGACAGGCCTGACCTGTGCCCTGCAGAGCCCCAGAGTCCTCACGGCCGTCCATGGCCCAGGCCTTGGAGTAGCAGCGAACCTCTCCGCCGCCCCCACCTCCGCAACCAAACGGTGGCGGACCCCGCAAGCCCGGGCCCAGCCGGTCGCCGGGTCTCTCGGCCCAGCGCTGCAGGGCTTAGGCGAAGCCTCTGCCACATCGCCTTTGGGAGTCCAGCGTGGCAGGGCGAGAAGAATGGCAGCCACTTGAACGCCACGGAGAGCCGTTAGGGCCTCGACGGCCCGAGAAGGCTGCCACCCTTGGGCCTTGGAGCCCTGCGGGCTTGGGACCTGTGCTGGCCGCTCTGTGCCGGTTGGACGAGACCTCACCTCCTCCGGTAAACGACGGACAAAGGCCTTTACGGCCCGGAAGGTGAGCGGAGCCGCATCGACGACGGGTGGAACGTTAGTGGGCCATCGCTGGCTCTTGTTCTACCGAGACCTTGAAGATAGAAATGGCAGAATAACGCACCACATGTGGCCAATAGGAAGTGCCCACCTCCTTTTGGGAAGATTTATTGGCCGTTGAGAGGCCTGTGTATATAATATGAAAAAGCTGCTCTCAACTTTCCCCCCAACCTTTCAGAAGGAAACTTTTTGCTACATCTAGGCCTCCTAGGCCTTCTAGTTGTAAAGAGGTTGCCACCGTATGATAGAGTTAGAAAATCACATGTCTTGTAAATGCCCATTTTGGATTTTTTTTTTTTTAAATCAAAGAAAAGGAATGTCTTCTGGAAATGACTTTGAGATGGAATTGTTTGACCACCTCTGAAGTGACATCAGGAGTGACAGAGATCCACCTTTGTTCCGTGGGTTAGAGGACATGGAGTGGAAGACTTCAAGGAGGAAGAAGGTTGTGCGCCAGACTGGTCATACTTAGAAGACATTTCCATATTATAACCATTGTTTTGTGTGTGCATTTTATTCCTCACTTCTATATATAGATGACAATAAGCACTTTTTTGAAATATCTAGGCTTTCTAGATTTTTTGAAGTGCCTGACATATGTTAAAAGTAGAGATAGTAAAAAGACATTTTGTAAATATCTTTTTGCTAAAACTCATATGAAATATTGTTTATTTGGGGGGAGGGCGGTTGGCCAAACCACCTCTTTGAATAGTGCATTGTGTTTGTGCACTGGTTCAAGGTCGGGGGAGGAGAAGGAAGTGCAGAGAGCTCTATGCTAGTGTTTATAGCAAGGCAAGGTTAACCGTTGTTCTTTTTACGTGCATTTTGTTTCACTTTGTGTGCATATGGTGTACATAACGGACAAATGAGTCCTAATTTACAACATCTGGTCCTTCTAGATAAAGAGGTTGCCAGTGCATGATAGACATAGAGATAGTAAACTAATACATCCTATACATTTTGTGTCCTGAAAATGTGAGCATTATAGCCCTCTGGGTTGGTGGAGGGGGGAGAGAAGAGAAGGGGGGTGGTCTTATGCTAGAGATTATAACTGTTACATGTCACAGTTTATTCGAGACTGCTCTGTATATAGTGGACAAATTAAGTCCTTATTTGAAACATTTAGTCCACCTAGATGTTTAGACATGCCCGACATATGCTAAATGTAGAGGTAGTAAAATTTCACTTTGTAAACATCTTTTTGCTAAAATTCATAGGAAATATTGTCTTTTGAAATTGGAATTGTTAAACCACCTCTGTGACCAGTAGTTTGGAGTAGGTGAGAAGGAAAGAATTGCAAAAGGTAGTATGCTAGTGTGTTTGGACATTTTCAGACAAAACCATTTTTTGTATGTTAGGTGCATTTTGCCTTTCTGTGTATATAGTGTATATAATGGACAAATGAGTCCTAATAGGAGAGAGACCTGGAACAGACCCTTCCCTGATGCCTTGCAAGAGAGATGGTCCTGCTGACATCTTCCTCCCAGACTTCCCTCCTCCAGAGCTGTGAGAATACATTCCTGCCTTCCGTTTGGGTCAATTATGGCAGTCCCTGAAAACTAACACACCTGCATAGCCCAGGTATGGCAATGCTGGTTAACAAGGCACTTCTATGCTCATCTTGTAGATGAAGAAACAAGCACAGAGAACTAAAGCAATTGTCTGTGTAAGTCACGTAGCCCACACTGACCAAGATTAGAATTCAGGAATCAAGAAAAAAATGAGCTGCAAAAAGTTGAGAAGAAGTAGAAGCATGAAAAAAATGACAAATCCTCCTTCTCTAGAGGCCTGCTAACTCCTATGTGGGATAGCCTAGGGTGGCTCTATCTATATATAGGGAAAGGTGCACTAATATATGTCCCCAAAGGTGCCTCCTCCCCCTACAAATCTAAGCCAACAGCAGCATACCTGCCCCCAAAACTTGTAACTCCCACTGCAGGAATGAATTACTTCTCAAAGGCCTGAATCTGCTAAAGAGAATGTAGTTACTGAAAATGAGGCAAGACAGAAAAAGAGAATGTGAATAGAAATGGCATTTTAATAAGTAATAAGACTTCAAGGGAGGCCAGTGGTTCAGAATCACTTCTGAACTTTTAATGTAAGAATGAATCTACATCATCTTCCAAAAATGTCAGTCCAGCAAAAAGCTTGCACAATTGTGTCCATTTCAAATGCAGCCACAGAAAATAAAAATGAACCTCCAAAAGCCATCAGTGTTAGGGTGGGTTTTATAAATTGATCTCCAGTGTGTACCAGCTATTGTTGAAGTCCAAACTCTGGTGTCAGTAATACCTAGATCTCATTTAATATTAGCTGTAATAAATTGGCTCCACTTATAGTTTATGAAATGGAAAACCACACATGGAGAAATACTGAGGAATTCCCTTGTGATGTGGCAGGTTAAGGATCTGGCAATGTCACTGCAATGGCTCAGGTCACTATTGTGGTACAGGTTTGATCCCTGGCCTGGGAACTTCCACATGCTGCAGGTGTGGCTAAAATAAAAAAATGAAAAATAATGTTTAAATAAAGCGATGTTAATCAAGCACCTGCTACCTATTGGATATGAGTCCACACTAGAACATCAGATCTGGGGGTGAACAAAACACACACTAGCCTTGCCCTCACAGATTTTAGAGTGGAGCTCACAAACTAGATTCCAGAAGTAACTCATGGGGTAATATTCACTGGTCTCTAAAGGAGAACACTCTTTAAAAAATTTAATGGGAGGGTGATTTAATAATATTGTCTTCAAAGACACTTTTCAGAGAAGGACAGTGTGAATAAAATGAAACTTGAATAGGCTACAGAATACAGGCAACTGGAGACAAAACCGATACATAATCTTATTCTTTAGAGGAGTGTTTTTCCTCCAACAGAGACAATCACATAAAACTGGTTCTTTATTAAAAAAAATCTGTTTTAATTTTACTGGAGTACAGTTGACTTAGAATGTTGTATTAAGTTTTTTAGTTTTCACTGTATGGCAATGTGAATCTCATATACATAAACACATATCCATTTTTTTTCAGATTCTTCTCCCATATAGGTCACTACAGAATATTATAGATTTTCCTGTACTATATATACAGTGGGTCCTTGTTACTTAGCCATTCCATATATGGCAGTGTATATATGCCAATCCCAACTCCCCATTTTATCCTTCTCCCCAACATTTTCTCTTTGGTAATAAGTTTGGTTTTGAATCTTTGAGACCGATTTTGTTTTGTGAACAGATTCTACTGTATAATTCTTTATTAGTTCCATATATTAGTGACCTCATATGATATTTTTCTTTCTCTGACTTAGTACGATAATCTCTAGGTCCATCTGTGTTGATACAAATGGTATTATTTCACTCTTTTTTATGGCTGAGTAATATTCCATTGTTTATATATGTACCATATTTCTTTATCCATTCCTATGTTGACAGACAAGGACAGGTTGCTTCCATGTCTTGGCTATTGTAAATAGTGCTGCAATGAACATTGAGATGCATGTATATTTTCAATTTTGAGTTTTCTCTGGATATACACCCAGAAAGTGGGATTGCTGGATCATATGGGAGTTTTCAAGGAATCTCCATACTGTTCTCCCTGGAGCCTGCAGTAATTTACATTCCCACCAACAGCGCAGGAGGGTCCCCTTTTTTTAACACCCTCTCCAGCATCTATTGTTTGTAGACTTTTTTTTTTTTTTTTTTTCTTTTCAGGACCACAGTTGCAGAATATGGAAGTTCCCAGTCTAGGCTCAAATCCAAGCTATAGCTGCCGGCCTATGCCACATCCACAGCAACATGGGATTCAGGCCAAGCCTGTGATCTATAGCAATGTCAGATCCTTAACCCACTGAGAAAGGCCTGGGATCAAGCCCACATCCTCATGATACTAGTTGGATTCATTACTGATGAGCCACAAAAATTTGTACACTTTTTCATGATGGCCATTCTTACTGCTATGAGATCATACCTCACTGTAGTTCTGATTTGCATTTCTCTAATAAATTAGTGATGTTGAGCATCTTTCATATGCTTTTTTTTGCCATCTGTCTGTCTTTGGAGAGATGTCTATTTAGATACTCTGCCCATTTTCTATTGGGTTGTTTGGTTTTTTGATATAAATAAAGGGGAACTTTTAGTGACAACTATCTTAGAAATTTCCGTCTGTTCTTCTAGGTTTTAAAATTAGCCAGACCTCTGAGCCCATCATTGAAATTAGTACCAGAGGCTGCCCTCTGGGCTCCTCTCAGGTACAGTGTATGGGAGACGCGTCCCCTTCCTATGCATGCCAACTTCAAAAAAGTTCGAAATGGGCAGCTTGAAAATCCAAAGTCACCAATTTAATCTTCAAAGGACCAGTTAACTTCAAGAAACTGCACTTATTAAACAAAGTCCTACTGTATAGCACAGGGAATTATATTGACTATCCTGGGAATATTCAATTATATCGAATATCCTGGGAGTATTCAAATATATTGAATATCCACTTATATTGAATATCCAAGGAATTATAGTGAATAAACCATAACAAAATATAAAAAACAATGTTCATACTGAGTCTCTTTGCTGTAGAGCAAAAATCAACACATTGTAAATCAACTATACTTCAATAAAAAAAAAAAATTTAAAAAAAGAAAGAAACTACCTTGGCTGACAACTCCACACTTCAACTCAATCATTGGTTTACAGAAAGGAATATGCCCTCCAGCAGACTCAGAGGGGAATCCAAAATATTTCACGAACTGAGAGGAGAGCAAAGCCAATACAGAAGATGTAGTCATGGCAGGAAACAGGCCTCTGTCCAGCCATCATGGCACTTTCCTGGGCGGAGGCAGGGGTGTGAGGCGCAGTCCCTGCACCCTGTACATGGGACACCTCCGTCCTTCAAGGGCCCTCTTCTGGCCTGACACCCTGGCCCCATGACATGACACTGTAAGCACACCAGGCAAAATAACAGCACCAACGGGTACAGTCCTCATGTGAATTCCACGATTTCCCTTTCCTATCGAGCACCAAGAGGTTCAGAAGCAGCCTCTTTAGCAAAGTCTGCTCTTCATGAAGCAGCAGCACTTGCTTCCAGGAGCAACCACTCAGCTTTCACCCAAAGCTACCCTGTCAGGACTTGATGTCATTCCAACTTTCCTTCTTTCCCAGTGAAATCAAGTCACCTTCAGCCAAATGACAAGTTGAAAGCTAGAGGCCAGTGTGATTAACTGCAGTTTTTACATAAAATTTGCATTCTATCCATTAAAGACACCCAGTACTTTGAGGACACAGGCTCACCCTGGATTAATGGTGCTGGTCTCTCACTGCAGCACAGGTGAGCGCCAAATTGGAGCAGGTATAACGCCTGTGTTCACGTGGATGTGCTCAACTCACCTCACTGACTTTAGAGAATAAGATGTGTAAAAGTAGGAAACCTTAAAACCACTCCCCTCATATCACTTTAAAAACCTACTTTGAGGAGCTGCTACAGGGCAGTCCGAGGGAATTATTTTTTTTTAATTACAGTTATCATTTCTTACTAAATGTTACATTGTCTTTAAGAAAAATCAGAACATATAGAAATACAAGTTTCCAAATACAGGGGAACATATCTTTCAGAGTTAATATATTATGTCCAGGTGACCACAGAAACTGCCAGACACCACAGCCCTCACCTCCCTGGGCTGCTGGAAAGCTGGGGAGCCTCACTCTCTCCAGAGCTCCCTGCTGACATCACTGGGGACTGCCTATGCTCTAGGTGCACCCCCAGGAGGATTTTTGCCTCATCTTTTCAAAGTTGCAAGGGACATCCTTGGAGTTAAAAGTGAGCTGCCAGGGCGTCCTATTATGGCATTTTAGAGACCACTGATGGCTAAGTTGGCCAGTTGTTGCCAGAGGTACTGATTCTCATCTCCACAAATTACAAATGCCTCAAGTATGTGGTGGGGAAACCTGCAAACTCTGAATTCTAAGGAAGGTTTTACTTCTCCCTCCTAGAATTTCCTTCCTCTGCCCTATAATATAACTAACCCCAACGCCAGCACATCTTAACCCTGACACTACATTGCTAGGGAATTTACAAAAATGCCTTGAGCACCTCAGATTTAAAACATTTATAATAATACCCACCACGAAATAAAGGCAACCAAATATCTGTCCATTTCAAACTTTAGTCTTTTTTTTTTTTTAATTAGAGTGAGGATTTTTCCTTTACTTTTTCACATAACATATGCTCACTATACAGCCTATTTATTAGATCCAGAATTTTTTTTTAATCCCATTACACACAACCATCATCAAAAATCCTGTCATAGAGCCTGGTGGCATGATTTTAAAATGTTCACTAACAGACTGCTAAAAAAGTTCTCATTTCAGTGTTAAATCCTGACATTCCACTTTTCCATACTCAAAACCCCCTTTCCCTCTAAACCATTCTTGTCTGGATCTTTTCTCCTGGATTGGCCTCCTTCATCCCTTGGGCCTCCTGCCTCCATCAGTAGAAACAACCCCAATTTCTTAGGCTTCCTTGTATCACTTTTAAGAAGGTAGAGCTTTGTTATGCATTTGATTTTGTTTCTATTCCACTCATCCTCCAAGCCTGCCACAACACACTCAAAAAAGTACCCCATTCGTATTTTTAAAAAATAATGTGGATTACATATTTGTCTTACCTGTTTCATAGACTGTTAAACCTTTAGTGACTAGAAATACTAAGCATTTAACAGCAACATGAAAAACTTAATATACTCCTATGACCTATATTCTAATTTCTTTCTTGTAAAATTTTCCACACATACCTAGTTAAATTCAAATTATTTGTACTAGTTTCCAGGTTCATTAATCATAGGGCTTTCAATAATTTCTGCCCTGTACTCCTCCATTGACATAAACCAAAAAGGTTTTCTGCTTTCCTTTCTCCAAGAAGAGATTGATGACTTTTAAAGACCTAAAATCTTTTTATTAGAATCCCATTAACTATTTAATTCCATCATGTTGGGATTAGCACAAACATATACATTCATTTAAATTGCTCAGAAATGTGAAATTTAATAAAATGTACAAACACATTGCAAAACATAATATAAAACCATAACCATAAACATATGTATCCATCAAACCAGAAGTTGTCAATATAAACTTGGCTGTTTCTACATTTTCCTATTAACTTTGGCTTATTCCACTGAGCTCAGCAAAGTCCCATAATGAAGCATCAAACACTAAGTGCCAAAGGTTTAAGAACAATTCCCAAGGGAGGGAAGGAGAAAAGAAGGAAGATTTCTGAATTTAAAAATGAAAATCACAAAAATTTACATAGTATATCTGTGGTTGCGAATTAAGAAAAGATCCCCTTCACTTAACTTTAGCAACAAAACAGAGCCCTCGGAATAACGTGAGCAGCAGAGAGCTCTACTTCAGGACCCTCTCTCCCTTTCTCCATTCTGTATGGACCTCCAGTTACTCTGCAACCTGAGGCCAATGTGTGAAAATGAGGCACCGCAGTGGCTTCTCAAACTTTCATATTCCTCAGAATGACCTGTGCATCTAAGAAATACTAATTCTGATTGTCTGGGCTAGGACCCAAGATTCCACTTTATAACAAGCTCCACTGCTGCTAGTCTGGGGAACGAAAACTGAGTAGCAAATACAGAGACTTCAGCATCTTAGAACTTTGTAATTACTAGGCTTACAGTAAGAATTTTCAAAATGCAGCTATAAAGGATTGACTGGCTCACTTTGTTTTATTAAACTGAAGTGAAAAAGTCATCTTGCTTTTCCTTAATATGAACACAGGTTGAATGCATACTATTGCATATTAGCAGAATATATCAGAACCTGGTAACGTGCGTGCCTGGAGGAAGGAACCAGCCAACTGGAGGAGGAGGGAGGGAAGGGAGGGTTTTCACTGAACATTATTTTTGTAGCTCTTAAATGTTAAATCACATGGGCAAATTACTTATTCAGAAAAATAAATTGTATTTTAAATCTTTAAAGCATTTCGTAGGATATTTTCTGGAAGTTGGCTAAATGTTAAACGAATCCATTTCTCAGGAAAGTAAGAGATAGGCCCGGGGAGACCACGTGCCTTAAGTTAGCACTTTTCCTCAAAGAGGGAGCACGTTTTAGTTTAAACACCTTCTAGGATCACGCCAACATCATATTTTTATGATAACATTTTTCAACCTCATTACTCTTCTCTAGTAACAGAAGGGCCCAGCATCATGCTCCATTCACAACAGACTCAAAAAAGCTTTTTTGTGCACCCCTAGTAAGTCAGGTGCTCACTGCAGAGTACTTTCTAATCTCTTGTCTGTAAGTTTGAAAATTGGGCCTCTTTGCACTAAATGCATTCCTATTATGGGCATTCAAGTTGGTGTTCAGAGCTACAGAGAAGTAATAGCAACTGAAAACAGAAACTAAAGGACGGAATGGGTGAGAATGTGTGTGTATGCACGTGTGTGCACGGGTGTGTCCTCACATAAGCGACCCTATGGCTGACCCCGAGAGTAAACATTAGCTCGACCATCTGACCTGAACTTAACCCCTATTGACCCAGCCCCATCTGCACCCTCCCAGGGTCTCTAAGGCAGACATTCCCTTTGCATAACTTGGTCATGACTCAGCTATAAGCCTCTTTGAAAGTGCCTTCCCCATTTGCAATGGGTGAATTAATATTCATCCCTAAACCCTTAAATGCTTGTTTTGGTTCTGCTTTTTACTGAGTGGCCTTAGAGCAGAGGCCAGACACTGTGTTCTGTTGAGGCTGCCTCACATCTCTGGCGCGTCTGCTCCTCCTCAATTCGTGATGCCTGGCTTGGGTCTCCATCCTCCCTCATCTCTGGCACAACCTGTGCTTATAACTGAGAGCGGGAGTGGCAGGAGCTAAAGGGAACGGGTCAGAGACAGCAAACCCAGGCTGGAGGACGCTCACAGTCCTGCCCCAAGGATCTCTGGCAAGAGTCCAACACATGTGTCTAAAGACTCATGGGCCACCATGCCTGATGCCAGTTTCCAGGTTATCCAGGAGACGAAGCAGTGGTGGGAGAGAGAACTAGAAGCATCAGGGTGGGGGGAAGGAGGCCCCAGCAGCACAGAGGATCTTCCTAACCCTCCTGGAAGCACAGATCCCCAGAGGGCGACAGACACAGCCCAGAACCAGCATGGCTCCCAGACACATGGAGGGAGAACTTGATGGGGAGCCGAGCAAGGACCAGGCAGAGCCAAGGACCAGCCCAGGGGGCTGTATTTCCAGCAGGAGCATGGGTGCCAAGCAGGAAAGCAAAGAAAAACTTCAGAATCGTAGGCCCAGAAAATATCATGAAGACTGAGACAAGGCTATCGTTCAGCTCGCGTGGGTGCTCTCGCCCAGGGCTTGAGCTACATTCTGGTTTCCTACCTGCCAGGTGCTGGATGTGAAGTCACCGAGGTGCCTCTGCCCATGTCAGCAGCAGATCAGCGACTGAACGCTACTGAGCTGGCCCTGCAAATGAGAGGCAGGAGAAGCTAGAGTTGCACAGGGCTAGAGGAAGCAGGTACATCTGCCCAACTGCAGTTTCCCCTCACTCAAAACCCTCGGTAGCTCCACCTACCTCACCACCACATCATCATCAAAATCAGCAGCAACTGGGCATAATTGCCTCTAAAGATATCACCTGCTACCATGCTCCTCCCTCTCACCACGCTCGTACCTCTCACCACCTCCTGACAATCCAGCCCTTTGATGATCCTAGAACAAAGTAGGTAAGTCGCTACCCCATGGCCTTTGCACCTGCTGTTCCCTCTTCCCATAGGCACCTTCACAGATCTCTTTCTCTCTCCTCCTTCAATCTTCACTTAATTAGCTTTCCCTGTGTGTTTTCTTTCTACAGTTGTTTATTGTCCCCTTCACCTTTTAAAAGCACATGTGCTGAGAGGCAAGGAAAGGGGAAATAAGTTTCCAGAGAGAAAGAAGAGTATCACAGGAAAAACAACAAATGTCCATCATGTCTTTTTTCTCCTTCCAATGACACAGCCAATTGCTTCCCAATCTTTAAGCTCTAGATTGAAGAACCTCTTCCTTGAAGTTTTCCTTCATGTTGCTCTGCTTCCCTCTGCACCCTTTCTCCAAACTCCCATAGCACCGTCTGTTCCGTGCAAACTCCATACTAACAATAGCACCTGCCTCACTGGGCTCCTGGGGGGACTAGGCCAGTGAATTCATGCTTAGAAAAGAAATAGGACACTGTGGTGCTCTAATTATCCAATAAATCATAGCCATTACTACCATATTTAGTATATTGTATCACATATACTGATTAAAGTTTTATTTCCACAACTAGATCACAAGTAAATTGAGGAAAAAGATCTTACCCTGTATTTTTGAATTTTTCCCCAGAGTACTTGACACAAGTTGTTAATAGTTATGTGTCAACTGATTGAAACCAAGCATTTCCACGTTTAAAGATTCATTTGAAACCCCTCAGGACCTCTGTTTAGACGGTGATTTCAATCATTTACCTCTTCTAGGCCTGACCTTGTGTAAATACAGCAGATTCCTAAAAATGATATTTATTATAGGAACCTTGCTAGAGCATGAATAGCAGAGCCAAAATACTATATAAAAGATCAAACAAATATTGACTCAAAGGAATTTCCCCCAAGGCAGCTATTACAGTCTTATCTTGAACAGAATGTTTGCACAGTTAATTAAGTATTGCTATGGACCCAGCAAAATCCCAGGCAGACCCTGCCAGGCTGACTTTCACATTCTACCATCTTATCACTATTTACAAGTCCCTCCCCTCGAACTCCCTCACCTATCACCACTGCTCATGCAGTGTGTGGATTAAATGATAAGTAAGTCATATGCTTTTTATCCATGGACAAAAGATAAAGGAATCTCAATGCCAAAGATTCCCTTCACCTGCCCACAGCAAATGTGCTGTCTCTACCCTCCCAGAAGTCAGTCAGGATGCATCACTTACTACCTGTTGACTTCTCAGAAATGTATGAAATAGTAGAACCACGTAGAGAGAGGTGTGTACAGTGTCAGGAAACATGCCTCTATACACCAAATACTTATGAGACTTTACTTCCTAGGGTTACAGAGCGTAATAAAGTCTGACACAAGCCCAGAGCCTCCAAATGCACCTCAAATCACAGACTATTCTGTGCAGGAAGCAGGCTACTTACACTGGGTTGTCTAAAGTGTGGACGTGGAGTTCCCATCATGGCTCAGTGGTTAATGAACCTGACTAGGATCCATGAAGATGCGGGTTCGATCCCTGAAATCACTCAGTTGTTTAAGGATCAGCGTAGCCATGAGCTGTCGTGTAGGTTGCGGACACAGCTTGGGTCTGGTGTTGCTGTGGCTGTGCTGTAGGCGAGCAGCTACAGCTCTGATTTGACCCCTAGCCTGGGAACCTCCATAAGTCGAGGGTGCGGCCCTAAAAAGAGCCCCCCCCCCAAAAAAAAACTACGGAGGTTGACAATTAGGACAGGAAGGGGCAGCAAGAGTTATTCACAACCTTTGACCTTCCTGCCCTCTATCAGCCCTTGTTTCCTGAGCATTTGTAGGATGACGTCATATTCATATGATGGTCCAGGCACTCATCTGGGCCCTGGGAATTCCAGAGGGAATAAACCTACTGAGCCTGCAGGAAGGTTATTCTAGTGACAGAGAGAGAGCTCAGCAAGGGAAATAAGCAACACATACATTGTGTTAGGGATGCAGGGCGCTAAGGAGAAGAGAAAAAGCCCCAGAAAACAAACTAGGGAGGCAGGATATGAACTGTCAAAAGGCCAAAAGGAGGGAGTGAAATTACAGATGAGGAGCCCAGGGCGTCCTGGGCGAGAAGCCCATGTTTGAGTCTGAAGGGAGTGAGGGAGCCCAGCTTGCAGATCAAAGGGGAAGAGTATTTCCAGCAGAGGAGATGCCAATGCTAGAGTCTGTGGCAAAACACAGCTGGCCTGGGAAGGAGGGTGGCATACATGCACAGGGAGAGGTGCAATATGTAAGATCCGAGAAGAGCAGGGACAGGACCATACTTCCAAAATATATGCCCTTTCTTTTTTTTAATGGCTGCACTTGCAGCATATCGAAGTTCCTTGACCAGGGATTAAATCTGAGCTGCAGATGTGATGTATTTTGCAGCTGTGGAAATATGGGATCCTTAAACCTACAGAGCTGGGCTGGGGATCAAACTTGTACCTCTACAGCAACCTAAGCGTCTGCAGTAGGATTCTTAACCCATTGCACCACAGCACAATCACCAACATATGCCTTTTAATCGGTCACAGAAAGCCTACCCCTCTACCCAATTTTCACTTACTCAAAACTCTTCAGTGGTTATTTTTCCAAGAATTTATCTCTTCATATTTCAAGAGAACAACCTGCCCCTTACAAAAGAAAAAAAAAATGTTATAGAGCAAGCCAACATATTTGCCTGGGAAAAAAATCCTAAGTTTCTATTAATAAAAATGGAATTGGTTTGTGGTTTTGAGTCTAAGCTTCTATAGGTTTTGGGACCAGGCGTCACAATAGAGAACATAGCCCAGCACCACAGGCAACTGGACATGCAATGATGCTATAAAGAGATGTCAAGCTGGCTAAAAAGAATAACATGCAGAATTACAGGAGACCGAAGCATTGAAATTTACCACAGGGACTTTTTAAAAATGTTGCAATACCCGAAACTCTTTGGCAAATTTAAACGCCAAGCTGGCTAACGCAATATCCAGACTACACGCCCTACCTGCCCAGCCAGCTTCTCAACAAGAAGATGCTATCAGCCAAGATCTGCAACAGCAGGTTTGGGGGTGGTACCATAAGATCTGCTATCTTCCAATTCCATTCAGTCCCGATCAGTCCAGTTTCAAGCATCCCATATACAGTTTTCTCCTAACTAATTCTACGCAACCCATTGCAGTGACTGTACTGTTGTTGAGAATACACGGTGTCATCAAGGCAGGGAGCATGGACCACAGGCACTATGACAAAAAACAGCTATAATTACTAATACCTTGTAGTCATAATCCTTCCCCATCAGGTTCTGCTGAGGCCACCCCCACTGCCCCACCCACAAAATGGACAAATTCTTGTTGTCTAAGTTATTTCATGCCTCTCCTTGGATGGACGTCATCAAAAGAAAACTAAGTCAGTGGGACTAAAGGAATCTATACAGAGAACGTCATTTCAGAGGAAGAAATGGCTAGAACTTCAGAAAACTGTGGATCAGAGGAGTGAAAGTGAGTTTTGAGGAGACACAAGCAGGAAATGTAAGGCAGGAGAGAACACTTAGAGATGTTACTTGGAGTTTTTTTTTGAAATATGCACTGAATCTCTTTCTAATATTCTCTGAAAGAGGCAAGTAAAGTTTGCAATTTGGAAATACTTATTACATTAGTTTCTGACCTGTGTTTCTCTGGATGGTAAATTGCATCAACTACTCTTGAAACAGACTTGAGTGAAGAGTCTAGTCCACGGACATAAAAAATGCAGTGAGTTCTTCCCCTGACACAGCACATTCTGCAGTATTGAGGGCAATGACGTTTTCCAAAACAAAGCACAGGAAAGAAGTTACAGGGAAGATAACAACCAGATGTCTCCTACCTGTCTTAGCACCAAAGACAGTTATTCTACAGATGTTCAAATTCACATGCCAAAGTCCTCCCAAACTACCTGAAAAAGCAGCGATTTGGACAAAGATTCATTCTTTTGTGCATTTGTGGCAGTCTCAGCCAAGAGACCAGGTCAAAAAAACCTGCTTCTTGCAATGGTGTTCTGCAGTCATTTAGAAGTTTCTAAGAAGAAGAGCTAAGAAACAAGAACTTTCTCTAGGGATCAGCAATCTAACTGGTCAGTCCTCTCCCCTCCAAGACAACCTATCAGGCAAGTTGAGGAGCATGGTCATGCAGCCTTTGACAATGAAGGCGTTTCCACCCCCTGGGAAGCCCCTGGTCAAAGAGGATTCATACGTAATATAGAATATGCCCCATGGTGAGAAATCAATTAAATTACTCAATTGTAACAAAAAAGATAATAAATTCTCCATTCTGGCATAAAATAAGTACTTGAGACATCGATGATTATTCCAGACTTCTAAAAAATTATAAAAAACTTAAGAAATAAAACTTTTAACTAGCATAAGAACAAAACAAAAATTATCTGAGAGGATCTTCTAATACCAAGGAAAAAAATCAAAGACTATAAAGTACCATTTTATAACACAATGTTAAACACCAAAATCTAAATATATAGGACGGTTTCCATTCTGTTTTACGCTTTCTCCTAGTTTCTTGGTTTTTTACAAGGATCATATATAATGCCCACAATCAGGAAAAACATGAAAATTTCAAAATTATGCCAAAAAGATAGAAATAAAATTACCTTTAAAATGTTATGAGTAAATATACCTGACAGGTAAGTTCCTCTTCTCAGTTTTCTGTATTTTCTGAAGCTTTTAGAATGAGAATGCAGTCATTTACAATGAAAAACAACTTTGAAAAAGATGTTCAAATTATTAAAACGTCAAAGGACTAAAGTATTTATTAAGGGTCATAACTGTATAAATACTAAATGTAATCAGGAAGAAAGCTCCCACCACTGATCAAGCTCCCTTTCACAGCTAAATAAGTTACACGTCACACACCAGTGCTTCTCAGCCTTGAGGATGCACAGGAGCCACTTGGAGGGGGTGTTAGGCCACAGCGATGGGACCTGAGCAGGTCTAATGAGCTCTCAGGTGATACTAATGCTGCCAATCAATAGACCTCACTTCGACGTGGATGGAAGCGACAAGTGAGCAGAGCCTCAGGAAGCCTGCCAGCCTCACTCCAGAGTGAACAGAAGTGAAACTGAACTCAGAATCCCACCTTCTTTCCAAGCAGGGGCACAGATTCCTCTCTCTCCAGTCTGCCCTTGGTGATGAAACACTTAGTCATGTCCTGAAAAGGAGGCCAATGAAATGAAAATAATCATGACTCCAGAATCGAATGAGCTTGTTTAGAGCATTGGAAGGAGCCAGCCTTTGACTCCGACTTGGCGGACCGCCTCCGTGCTCCCTGGAATCCTCCATCTCAAACCTCTTGGTGGCTTTCAAACACCGCCTTGTTTCCTACAGTGATTCTGTCACATGCCCAAGAACAGGGGGCAGTTCACGGATTCTACATCTATCCCTCACAGGGAGACCAAAAAAAGAAAAGCAAAAAAGGCAAGCACGTACTCCACTCCACAAGCTGAGCAAGTGCTTACTCCGAGCTGACGGTGAGCATCCTGGGGTTGCTGGGAAGAAGGTGAACTTGTAAACAGTCCAAACAGCTCCTGCCCCTTCTCTCCAGACCTCACACTCCCCAGCCACCTCGGGGTCCAAAGGGAGCTAAGCACCAAAACCCCACTCAGAAACTCCAAAAGCCTCAGGAAGACTGAACGGCCCAAGAAATGACAGAGGCCCTCACCCAATCTCCTCCACCTGGCCAGCCCATCAAGGCGCTAGAGGGAGACTAGTGTTTCCTTTCGGTTTTTGTTTGTATTAAAGCATCGTTGATTTACAGCGTTGTGCCAATTTCTGCTGTACAGCACAGTGACCCAGTCCTACATATATACACATTCTTTTTTCACACGCTCTTCCATCATGTTCTGTCCCAAGAGGGTTTTCTCTTCACCCTGAGGAAAAAGGTACCTGGCTGAGAGGCCCCAAGTTCTCCACAGTGAGAACCTCAGAAAGAAACTAACTTAACCCTTCAGAAGAGCACAGAGATTTCCCCCAGTCCCCAGGTCCCCAAAACCACATCTGCCACTCACTCCCACCCCCATGCTGTCACTTCCTTCCTACAGTGAAATAATTACACTCAGTGGGAATTCTGGAGCTGCCTGTTCTAATGTTTATCTGCCGTTAACTTGTGTGACCTCAAAGACATTTCTCTAGTGCCTTTATTTCCTTTGCTATAAAAGCAAGATAAGGGAATGACATGCTTGACAAAGTGCCCTAATACAGCTCTACAGTCATGACCACCTACAAATGCTCATAGGGATGGTAATTAACGTGTTTCCTTTGCTAAGGTCTTTAAAGATAACTGATGACATGTTGTGAAAAGCATGGGCTCTCAAATGATATTTCATCTTTTGCTAAACCAAGTTTCAGGGGCAAATGCTAACTATAAAGTGACTAATAAAACAATATTGAATGTGCTTCTTTAAAAGTAAAATAGGATGTACTTTTCCATAACCATAATTCCAACAGCAGACATGGCTTCCTAAGCAGAAGAGAGAGAGAAAAAAAAAGCACCTCAAATTAGATTTCTATAATTTCACATTGAGCACTGAAAACATTGCGAAGTTAAGTGCTTAGTGTACTCCCTTACCAATGAAATATTTGCACCCCCTTGAAACCATGATTTAGAAGACTAGTTAGTAACCCAGTCTGGGCATGTGAGAAAAGCTGGTTACAAAACATTCTGTATACAAAATAATCAGCATAATCTAATTTTTTGTACATCTATGTGGGCCTAGAAAAATATTCAATAAATGGCTGGATGTCATCTTTTTCCCTACTATAAGCAGTCAGGGAGAGTAAACACATGCGTGGGAGAGTGGAACGGCTAACCCCTCAAGCTGAGAGCCTCTTGGACTACTGCATGTAGCAAATGCACAGCAACCCAGACCCCGCGTCCAGTTCTCTACCCACTTTGCTCAAGTCTGTACTTAAAATTACACCTGTATGTTGACTGGAGCCAGCCATTCTCTTGATTCACTCTGGAAACACGTGCATTCCATCTGAGCCATCAGGTAGCCAATATCCGCCTTGCACTGGAGTTTCTAGCTGGTTCTGTGCAGAAAGCTTTGGAGGACTTGAGACAACAGCATTGATTTTTTTGTCCAGGTGCCTCGGCTATTAATTCACCGACTAAAACTAAATCTCTGAGCTTTGTACCAACTCCGCCAATTGACTCTACCTTACATTAAAAAAATTAAGGCCCCAGTTCTTCCTTATACATTTGAACGAACTATATATTAAAGTTATAACACATGTTAATCATTTATGTGTCAGAATTTAATGCACACGTTTTCCAGTATCTTGTGCCTTCATTATAAAAGTTTTAAATTTTAATATATTTAGATCTATAATTTTTTCTCCACTCATTGTTCCTTTTCCTTTAAAGCCATGAAAATTGTCATTCCTATGCAGGTAAACTTAATATTATATTTTCTGCTAGTGTCTCTATCATTTGATTTGCACTATTCATCTCTTTGGAGTCTATATTTAGGATATAGTAAATTTGATGGGGTCCAAATTAATATTCTGTCCGAATCAGTTATTAAATAATCTATTAAAAATCCTTATTGCCCTATTTTGAAAATTTAGCATGAGTTACAGGTAGTTAGAAAATGATTCCAATTTACTTTTTAAAATACAAAGTACAAGAACTTCAAAATACAAATGCAAAGATACATAACGCTTTTATACAAAATCTCAGTGAGCAGTATGAGCAAATCAAATCATCATCCAGCCATTTCATCTTCAGTGGGGCATCAGTCAACTAAGTGATAATTCCTGTTTAAAATCAGTTCTTCCTATTCAGTAGAAGGCTTTGAGAATGTAATTGTAGGGTACATAAGTATATGGTAGCTGAGTCACCAACTGTTTGAATCCTCTGCTTATTTTAATGGACAGAGACTACTTCTTGGGTGGCAGTGTTATCCTAACCCTGACACACCTGGAAATAATACCCCTTGTCCTAAAAGGAAAAAAAAAAAAAAAAAAAAAAAAAAAGGAAGTCAAAGAATTCATTGTCTAATTTGATCAAGATTTAAAACCAATATTTTCATTCTATTGATTTCTCCTCCAGATATATTAGAAATCAACATACACAGTATGTGCTATGTAATTGTGCCCCTGTGTTTAGGTTTCTAAAGTCTGCATCTTGCCACTCCCATTAACACAGAGGCACCAGGAAAGCAAACGCTGAGTTTATTAGAGAAGGAAGGAAGGAGGGGCTCATTTGCAATCCTTGCAGCTACCTCTTTGAGAGCCTTGCCCACTGCGAACATTCAGAAAAGGCTACCAGTGGACCAACTATCTCAGCATCTCAGCCATAACTGATGCTTAAAGAAGAAAAGGAAGAAGAACATACATCACTCACTGAGTGCTTTCATCTGACCTCATCTCCCCTACTAAGTAATATGGACAGATTTCTGCCACCAATTCACACCCTGAAGCACAAGACACGATGATCTTTCTTTTCATTTGCATAGCTACGACTCGTCATTATCCAGCCCTATTTTTTTGACTCAACAAAATAGAATCGCTCCATTAGGATTTCAGCGTGTCTATGCCTGCAGAGACTATTTTGAATTGTGCCTTTTAGAAGCAACCACTTTAAGAAAAAACATTGTAACTTCTAAGGTATCTATGTGGCTTGGTTTTAGAATGTGAGCTTCCATGGTATGTTTTCCTGCAGCTTTTAACCAGGTCAGGGGAATGGCTGAGAGAGGTTCCTCTGGACCAAGGCACTTGATGGCAGTGCTCAGCCTGGCGTTCTCTGCTTTTAATCTGCTTCACCAACAAACGCACTGGAGAGAGCATCATCACAAATTCTGCCATGTACTGAGCATCTTCTGTATCCCAATCACGTGCTAAATGTTAAACTTGTTATATCTGGTCCTGTTTTGTTACCGGAAAAATTCTAGGATGTATTGCCTCCCCATTTCTGAAAAAAAAATTGCTCAATTTAATACTATGCTTAATTATTAACTGTAATTTTAGAGATCTTAATTTTTCAATCTCATAAGTGACTAGCATGTTAAGTTTGATACTTCATTTCACAATACAGTCTCATACATAAAATAGAAAAGTTTAACTATAAGAATGTCCTCCCTGCCCCGGCTGCTCTCTTTCTGTCGGAGAGGAATGGATGAGTCTGTCGGCAGTGTAAGGACACAGGCAACAGGAGAGAGATTACCTTCCAGGCTGGCTCCTCCCATCCCTGTCCCCATGCTACTCCCAAGCCCCAAGGAGGCTGGGAGAACAATACCAACCAACACTAACCAACCGGCTGCCTCTCCCTTGCCTCTCTCCCAGCATCTGCCTGGGAGAGTCCCCTGCAGAGTCAGGCACGCCTCACAGAAGGTTCCCAGGGAGGAGAAAGCAATGCCAGGGAGCCCAGAAAAATGCAGTTCCTTCAACTGTACTGGGAGAAAGGCAGCTGCAAGCTCATGTAAGCAAAGACACTCTTGGATGTACACAGGAAGTCTTACAGAAGAGTTCACATCTGCTAACATGTTCAGGAATGTCCCTGCAGCCTGGTGAGCCTGAGAGAGGCTACCCAGTGTTTCTGCAGGAACACCTCGGCCTCTCCAGCCTTTCCAGTAAGTGTCATTAGAGGCAATTATCATCCCCACTTCAAAGAGTCAAACCCACATGAGAACATTTTCCCTTAAAATGTACCTTCTCCCCGAAAGATCTGAGAAGCAGGGCAAGAAGGCATTCACAGAGCCTCAAGGTCAGTGCGTGGACAAATGCAAGAAGGGCACTGAGTGAAGCCAGGCCCCTGGGCTCAAGCTTGTCCAGGTGAGTGTTGGCTTTGCCCCCAGGGAAACTCCCTCTAGAAGCTGCATGGGAAGGAAATGCCAGTGCAGCTCCTGCTACTTCACTGTTGGCCCCAACCTGTCACCCCTCCCTGTGCCCATGGCCTTTACCAAGAGACATTACACCTCCTCCCACTAACTGGGCCAGAATCACCCCCAGCTCCCTGACCCTGGGCTTGCTGGCCTGTGGCTTGCTTTGGCTGGAGGAGCCTAGGCCTTAAGAGGCCTTGCAAGTTACCTCTCATCCCTTCCAGCTCTGCCACGGCCTTGGCAGGAGCCGTCAGGATGTGTGCTGCCCTCAGCCTGGACCCCAGGGGAGCAGATGAGTCCCCAACCTGGCCCCAACCACTGGGGCCACAGCTTGAAGCCCAGCTACTCAGCTAAGTCCAGCATGGAACGGCCCAGCCCCAGGACCAACCCACAACCACAAATCTGGGCTGTATCACTGTTCCAACCATAAGGCATCACCACTCCAGGCTGCAATGTTTCGGGGCATTTTTCACCTAGTGTGATTACACTAATAGCTGGCTGGTGCATCGTCTAAGGAGATGCCCACGCAAAATACGATATGCCCCTTTGCCCTAAAAATGACAATTAAATTGTAGTCAGTGCTTACCATGAGCCTTTTTTTTTTTTTTTTTTTTTTTTTTTTTTTTTTTTTTTTTGTCTTTTTAGGGCCATACTTGTAGCATATGGAGGTTCCCAAGCTAGGGATCCAATCGGAGCTGTAGCCACTGGCCTATGCCACAGCAACGCCAGATCCAAGCCACATGTGTGACCTACACCACAGCTCATAGCAATACTGGATCCTTAACCCACTGAACGAGGCCAGGGATCGAGCCTGCATCCTCATGGATGCTAGTCCGGTTCATTAACCAAAGAACCATGACGGGAACGCCAAGAGCCCATGTTTAAAGAGATTTAAGTCAATGTATTTATTCCTCATCAGAGTCCCATAAGACAAAGAGGATTTTATCCCTATTATAAAGAGGAGGCAACAGAGACACAGTTAAGTCACCTGCCCACACACCTGCCAGGTAGTAAAGGTAGGATTCGAACCCTAACCACCTGTTCCCACAGCCCTTGCCTATAAACTTTATCCTCAACAGCCTTGGAAACCTCCAGGTCCAATCTGCTGAAAATTCCACTGTGGGTTCTCACATCCTCAGGGTAAAACCCAAACCCACAAGCACAGCTGTAAAGTAGTCAAGGTCCTTCCCAGGCTGACCCCCACTTATCCCATCCAGGTCCTAGTCCCTCCTCCTCACCCCCCTCACTGCAGGCTGCAGCAAGGACTCTGAGCCCCTACACTTTACCAAACTCCCCAACTCCTTCCCACCTCCACTTGGAAGGCCCTCCCCCTTCTTTCTGGGCCACCTCTGGGTCCCCCTGGGCGACCTCCTGCAGCAACACTCTCTTTGTCTCCAGCCAGGAGCACATGGCTGCTCATCCCGAGTGTCCCTCACTTCCAGGACCTTCAGGAAAGGGTACTGACCAGGTCAGGCTGCCATGCTCTGCTTAGCTCCTCCCTGAGCCCGGCCACTGGGCCCCTGAGGTTGAGGCCTGGTCTTACTCATCTCTGTCAGCCCAGGGTTCTGCAAGATGCCTGGTCCCAGCATGGGAATTCAACCAAACTATTAAATTAGAAAGTAGATGCGAGGGACAACATGATGGAGAAAGGGATAAGGAGACAGGAGGTCGCATTTTGATTTTTAAATAGCAAGTCTTCGTTTCTAATAAACACTAAATTGTCCAACACCCCTGGGTCTCCAGCTATATATTCCCCCATTAAATTGTTCTTTCATGAAGGTTTCCTCTGCCGAACCCTCCTCAGAGGCTTCACCAGGCCATCCTGGGACAAGTAACACAAGAAACTATGTTTGCTTGAAACACTGGGGAAATTGAAGGCCTGCTCCCTAAAGATTCAGTCCTGGCAACACAAGAGCACACGTACTCTGATTTCAGAAGAGACGGAGGACAGGCCATGGCAGAGTTAGGCACGTATTAAGGACTGAAAGGGAACTCCCAAACCAGGGAGAGGATGGGAGATGACTTGACATGGGAGAGGCAAAGCTTATTTAACACCAACCAGCAAGTGACTCTGGGGAGAGGCCCCAAGCCCGGAATCCCAACTCGCAGCTGACAGGCGGTTGTTCCTGCCTTAACCTCAGAGACATCCAGAAGGTTCAGGACTCAGCTACCTGACAGCACCTTGGAAAGCTGACCAGGGCCGCAACACAGAGGCTACAGCTGCCCTCAGAGTCACGTGGCTCCCAGGCCACTTCAAACAGCCAAGCCCCAAGCTTTGAGCAAAGGGGAAACTATACCCAATGACAGTGAAAAGGTCTGTTCGGAGAGTCAGAGGCCAAAATCCTACACACAAAGATCCCTCTCCCCAAGGCAGCTTCACAACCACTCATGAGCAGTGTTTCTGTTGCTACAGACACATGTGCCTGGTGTTTCCGGGCAAGGACGGGAAGAAGCTGAGATTGTGAGTGTCCCTGATCCCCCTCACACTCGGTGTAGACGGGATGTCAGAGTTGTTGACAGCTGGGATGAAGAACCCAAAGACCTGCGAGGTCAGGCCCCCTAATGATTTTCACGTTCTAGTGACTGTTTGTTCAAACAACAGCTTGCAGAAGCGCAAGTACAAGAGAGGAACTTGAGGCTGCTCCCTTTGGCAGGGCTGGGAACCCCAAGTGTTGGTACAGGGACAACCTGTGACCTGGCTTGACGGAAGCTTGGGAATTTGGTTTGGAAATCACGCATCTAGTCCAAGCTGCATTTTGCAGTATACAAACCATGGCTAGAGAGGGTGACTCATCTGAGATCACACAGTCAGAAGGCAGGACTGGGGACAGCACTCAAGTTGCTCACTGCCAGTCCAAGCACTCTTTTCTCCACACACTTACCCCCCGCCCAACTCCCCCTTCAGCAAGTTCCAAGGCCACTCTTGGGCTCAGACTGAGGAAAAGAGTAACTTGGTGACAATGTGTGTTACCGATGCATTGCTCACACACCATAGGGAAAGCTCTGCTTTCCAACAACCCATCCCCCCCCTTCCCACCCCAACTGACCCCCAACATGGGCAAATCATCAGAGGCTTTCAATAACCCAGAACTTTCTCAGGATCCCCTTCACCACCCCCTTTCTCTTTCCATTGCATTTCTTACAGCGCTGAATCAAATGCCTGCCTGCAGTGCTCTAGTCTTCAATTTGCTGGGCTTGTCTCTATATGTGCACAGTAGGGGTGCTTGTTTTTATTATTATTATTATTATAGTTGATTTACAGTGTTGTGTAAATTTCTGCAGTATAGCAGAGTGACCCAGTCATACATATATATACATTCTTTTTCTCATACTATCTTCCATCATGTTCTATTCCAAGAGATTGGATTCATTTCCTGTGCTGTACAGTAGGGCCTCATTATGTGTTTGGTTTTAAAATGCTGTTTGCTCCACTTTTAATTTCATTTCTGAAAGCTGCAAGGAGAGAAGCTAACATTTAATCGTAAGGACTGGAAAGGACTTTACAAACTGCTTATGGAGCACAAATAGAGCAGTTATTTTCCTATTTTCTTTTTGATTGAGTTGGCTGCTGTATCATGCAGTAAACAGTGTGAACCAGAAAGCATTTCTGCATCCTTATCTCACCCCTCATATACTCAAAAGAAAAAAAAATTGTAATAAAAAATGAAAAAAGGAAAGAACCTTATATTTGCTTAAAAGTTAAATAAACTTGAAAGTTTTGTAGGGAAAATTCATTTCCTTTTGTAGCCTAAGACCATAAGGTTCACATTCCATTTTAGCAGTGGGATGATAAAAAGTAACCTGATGTTCTTTTAATCATCATAATAAATACTATATAACAAAGCTAGAATACAGCATTTCTTTAAACAGCAAAATAAAAACAGAAACACTTGTACCATACAAGTCTGAATTGACACATTTTTTAAAAAAGCCTCTGTAAACATTTTTAAGGTATGTACCTATTTAATTGCTTTTGTTAATACCACTTTCACTCTTTCCTAAAAAGATGACTTTACAATAAGGACACAGGTATGACTTTATATGCATCCTAGTTAATCCTCTGAATTGGCAAGTTTAGAATGGATGGAGTATGTTCTTTACAAAGAAAGTTGAAAGTACATCTAAACAGAACAGAAAGCCTCTCACAGCCTCTGGGTCACTCGGATATGGAGTTAGATAACATCCCTGTCCTTGTCAGTCCCACATCATAAGCACCTCTTAGAAGGACAAGGCCGAGTAGTCTTCTAGGGCAAGGTGAAGCAGAAAACCTAGACAAGTTATACTGGAGCATGGGGGCTGGTGTTATATTACCCCAACCAGACACAGCAGATGGAGTCAGGAAGTGGACTCAACATGGATTGCCTCTCTGTGGAAAATACTGTGCATGTGTACGTCCATATGTATTGTGTGTGTGTGTGTGTGTGTGTGTGTGATGAAACATTTCAGAGAAACAGTTGCTGATGAGAAACAACAGGAATTGTTGAATAAGAGGTTCCTCCTGCCAAAAAATGTAAGGTTGAATAAAAAGATTTCCAAGGCTGCAGTTCTAAAATTCTCTGGTTCTGTGGGGTAGAAGTAAATGTTCCATCAGCAAACTGAGATCCAAAATCTCTAAGGGTGAAGCCCACCTCTTCTTACAGGTCACCATTTTACGTTTGTCAGAATTATACGCTTCCTATTTACGTCTCCTGCAAAAGTCTTCTCCATGAATATCTGAGGACATGGTCTGTAATTAATTCATCTTTGTGCTCCCATCATAGTACATGAAGAAAATAGGGGGATGTCAAAAAGGTTGAAAGACAGAGAAGAAAAAATGGTAGGGACAATTTGAGTTTTATTTTTAAATAACAAACTACTATATTTTAGATGATATTTAACTCCTCAATATCTAGATGTTACATGAATAGACTCCTCAATAAAATAGTTCTTTTCTATTAAGCACTATGCCAAGCCTCCCAGTGCATAGTACAAAGGGATTTTTATTGATTGATTTCATTTTTTGATTATTTATTACTCCTCCTTCCTTAGGAGGAACCAAGTAACACCACCACCAGATTCTTTGCATATAAAAACAGTCACTGAAAAACAGCTTAAATAATCCTGGCCACCTCCTTAACCAGGAACTTTACACAGGAACAAGACAAAGATATTTGATCTCATCACTTCTATACAACATAGTACCGTCATTTTTAGATAAGGCAATAGGCAAGAAAAAAACAGGTATGATATTGGAAGGAAAGACATTAAACTATCTCCATTTTTAGATGATCTTGTACATAGAAAATCCTAATAAATTCACTAAAAAACTACTAGTCAAGCAATGAGTTTAGCAAGGTTTTAGGATACACAGTCAAAACACAAGAATCAATTGAATTTCTATGCACTACCAGAAGACAATTTAAGAACGAATTTAAGACAGTTTCTACTGTAGCAGAATAAAACGCTCAGTACTAAATTTAACTAATGAAGTGTAAGACTTAAAACACTGACAATTACCAAACATCATTGTAAGAAATTAAAGAAGACCTAATGAACTAACAAAACATCGTGTTCATGACTGGAAGACAATATTGTTAAAATGAGCTAATTCTCAAATTGATCTATTGAATCTTCAATGTAATCTCTATCAAAATATGTGCAGTCTTTTTTTACAGAAATTACCAAATTAATACTAAAATTTCTATGGAAATATAAGGGGTTCAAAATAGCCAAAGCAATTTTAACAAAAAAGACAAAGTTGGAAGACTTACATTTCTCGAATTCAGAGCTACCACAAAACAAACACTATTAAGATTGTGTGGCAGTGGCATAAGGATCAATACATAGATAATGGAACAGAATTCGGAGTAAGGAAATAATTATATATTCTGACAGTCAACTGATTTTTGATGAAGGTGCTATGACAATCAATGGGGGGAATGAACACTTTTTTCAACAAATAGTGCTGGAACAACTGGATAGTTACGTACAAAAGGAAATTTTGGATCCCAAACTCACACCATATATAAAAATTAACTCAAAATGGATAAAACATCTAAATGGAAGAGCTAAACCTATAAAACCTTTAGAAATAAACTTTTGTGACTTTGAATTAGGCACTAGTTTTTTAGATATGACACCAAAACCACAGCTGAAAAAGGAAAAAATATAAACAGGATGTTATTAAAATTAGAACTTTGGTATTTTGAAGGATATTATCAAGGAAGTGAAGAAATAACCTACAGAATGAGGGAAAATATTTGTAAATCATAGATTGTATAAGGGTCTAGTACCCAGAATAAAGAACTCTTATAAATCTAAAATAAGACAAATAATCCAACTAAAAATTGGCAAAGGATTTGAATAGGTGTTTCTCCAGAGAAGATATACAAATGGCCAACAAGCATGTCAAAAGATATGCAACATCATTCATTATTAGAAAAATGTAAATAAAACTACAGAGATACGACTTCATACTCACTCAGATGGCAATAAACAAAAAGATGGACAATAAAAAGCGTCTGTGAGAATGTAAAGAGATTGGAACCCTCTCACTTCACTGGTGGGGTAAAATGGCAGAGTTGCTTTGGATATAGTTTGGCAGTTCCTCAAAAAGTTCAATATAGAGTTTTCATATTATCCAGCAAATTCACTCCTAGGTATATACCCAATAGAAATGAAAACATATGTCCACACAAAAATCCGTACATGGATGTTCATAGAAGCATAATTCATCATAGTCAAAAACTGAAAATAATCCAAGTCTCCATCAGGATGAATGGATACACAGAATACGGTATATCCATATCATAGGATACTTTGCAGCCATAAGAAGGAATGAAGTACTGGTTTATAAACTTTAAATCTTGAAAATATCATGCTAAATGAGCTGGACATAAAAGGCTGAATATTGAATGATTCCATTTATATGAAGTCTGAAATAGGCAAATCGATATGATAGAGAGTAGGTTAGAGATTGTCAGGGGCTGACAGAAGTGGGGAATTGGGAGTAACAGTTAATAGGTACGAGATGTCTTGGTGGAGTCATGAACACATTCTGGAATTAGTGATGATGGGTGCACAGCTTTGTAAATATACTAAGAACCACTGAATTATATACATTGAAAGGGTGAATTTTATAGCATGTGTATTCATCTCAATTTAAAATTAACAGTAGGAGTTTCCTTGTGGCACAGGGGATTAAGGATCCAGTGTTGTCACTACTGTGGCTCAGGTAGCTTCTGTGTCATTGGTTTGATTCCTCGCCTGGGAATTTCCACATGCTGCAGGTGAGGTCAAAAAGAAAATAAAATAACAGTAACAATGGTGAGATACTTTAAAATACTGCTGATGAGGATGTTCATTGGCAGAACTTTCTGAAAGAGAGGTCTGGAAAAGGGTATCAAATTTTTCCTGATAATTCAAAATATAAAAATTTATTCTCCATAAATAATGGTACTTTAGCTTTAAAAATCATCTGCAATGTTGACTGTAATGTCAAAATACTGGAAATAACCTGAAAGGACAACAGAGATTTTGTGAAAGCAATTCTGGTACATCCATTCAGTTTAATACGCATCACTTATTAAAATTAGTTTTATGATGTATTGTTAAGCAGAAAAAAGAAGACACAAAATACAGCATGCAGTATGAACCTATTTTTTTTAACTATAGAAAATAGAAATAATATAACTAGACTGACCAACACTATACCCAGTAGCCAATATGGATACTGAAATTTAAATTCATAAAAATTAATAAAAAAATAAGAATTCAGCTCCTTAGTTACAACAGCCACATCAAGGGCTCAGTAAACACAAGGGGACAGTGGCTACTGCACTGGACAGAACACTTCCATCATTACAGAAAGTTCTATTGAAATGAGCTGATATAGAAAGATGAACACTAAATGGACTTATAGGTGCTTTTGATTTTCTTCTTTATGCTAATTTTCCACTTTTCTGGAATACGTATAAATGGTTATAACAAAAGAATACTGTTATTTTCATTTTTCAAAGATTCAAAGTAAACTAAAGAGGGGAATTTGATAGAGATTGCATTGAATCTGTACACTGCCTTGGGTAGTATAGTCATTTTGACAATATTGATTTTTCTGACCCAATAGTATGGTATATCTTTCATATGTTTGTGTCATCTTTGATTTCTTTCATCAGTGCCTTATAGTTTTCAGAGTACAGGACTTTAGTCTCTTTAGATACGTTTATTCCTAAGTATTTTACTGTTTTTAATGTGATGGTAAATGGGGTGGTTTCCATAATTTCATTTTCTGTCCTTTCATTGTTCGTAAACAGAAATTCAATCTATTTATGTGTGTTAATTTTGTATCCTGCAATTTTACCAAATACATTGATGAGCCCTAACAGTTTTCTGGTAGTGTCTTTAAGATTTTCTAGGTATAGTATCATGTCATCTGCAAACAGTGATAGTTTTACTTCTTTTCCAAATTGGATTCCTTTTATTTATTTTTCTTCTCTGATTGCTGTTGTTAGGACTTACAAAACTATGTTGAATAACACTGGTGAAAGTGGACATCCTTGCATTGTTCCTGACCTTAATGGAAATGCTTTCAGTTTTTCACCATTGAGAATGATGTTAGCTATGGGCTTGTCATCTATGGCTTTTATTATGTTGAGACAGATTCCCTCTGTGCCCACTTTCTAGAGAATTTTTATCAGAAATGGGTGTTGGCTTTTGTCAAAATTTTTTCTGCATATATTGATATGATCGTATGGTTTTTATTTTTCAGTTTGTTAATGTGGTGTATCACACTGATTAATTTGCAGATATTGAAAAATACTTGCATCCCTGGGATAGATCCAACTTGATCATGGTATATGATCTTTTAATATATATTTGGATTTGGTTTGCTAATACTTTGTTGAAGATTTTTGCATCTATGTTCATCAGTGATATTGGCCTGTAATTTTCTTTTTTTGTGGTATCCTTGTCTGAATTTGGTATCAGGGTAATGGTGATCTCAAAGAATGAGCTTGGAAGTGTTTCTTCCTCTGTGATTTTTTTGGGAGGAGTTTCAGAAAGACAGGCATTAACTCTTCTCTGACATTCGTCACAGAACTAGAACAAAATGTTTTAAAATATGTATGGAAACACAAAATATGCTCAAATAGCCAAAGCAATAGTGAAAAGAAAAATGGAATTGCAGGGAAAGGCTCTTTGACTTCAGAATATACTACTAAGCTACAGTTGTCAAACAGTATGGTACTGGCACAAAAACAGAAATACAGATCAATGGAATAGGATGGAAAGCCCAGAAATAAACCCCAGCACCTATGGTCAACTAATCTATGACAAAGTAGGTAAGAACGGACAGTAGAAGAAAGAGTGTTTCTTCAATAAGTGGTGCTAGGAAAACTGGACAGCTACATGTGAAACACTCTCCAACACCATGCACAAAAATAAAATAAAAATGGATTAAAGACCTAAATGTAAAACCAGATACTATAAAATTCCTAGACGAAAACAAAGGCAGAATGCTCTTTGACATAAATGACAGCAACATCTTGTTTGATCCACCTCCTAGAATAATGACAATAAAAACAAAAATAAACCAATGGGACCTAGTTAAATTCAAAAATTTTTGTACAGTAAAGGAAACCATTAAAAAAATGAAAACAACCAACAGAACGGGAAAAAACCTTTGCAAATGATGTAACTTATTCTCCAAAATATATAAACAGCACATACAACTCAACAACAAAAAAACAAACAACCCAATCAAAAAGTGGGCAGGAGTTCCCATCACAGCACAGCAGAAACAAATCTGATTAGGAACCATGATGTTGAGGGTTTGATCCCTGGCCTCACTCAGTGGGTTAAGGACCCAGTGTTGCCATGAGCTGTGGTGTAGACTATAGATGCGGCTCGGATCCTGCATCGCTGCTATGGCTGCGGCATAGGGCAGCAGCAACTGCTCTGATTAGACCATAGACTGGGAACCTCCATATGCTGCAGGCGTGGCCCTAAAAAGAAAAAAAAAAAAAAAGTGGACAGAAGACCTAAATAGACATTTCTCCAAAGAAGACATACGGTTGGCCAGGAAACACATGAAAAAGTGGTCAACATTACTAATTATTAGAGAAATGCAAATCAAAACTACAATGAGGTACCATCTCACATTGGCCAGAATAGCCATCATTAACAAGTAAACAACAAATGCTGGGGATGTGTGGAGAAAAGGGAATCCTCTTTCACTGTTGCTGGGCATGTAAATTGGTACAACCACTGTGGAAAACAGTATGGAGGTACCTCAGAAAACTAAGTATAGAACTACTATATGATCCAGCAATCCACCTCCTGAGCATATATCTGGACAAAACAGTCATTCAAAAAGATACATGAACCCCTGTGTCCATCACAAGACTATTTACAATAGCCAAGACACGGAAACAACCTAAATGTCCACTGACAGATGAATGAATTCAGATGTGTTACATGCACACAATGAAATACTACTCAACCATTAAAAGAATAAAATAATGCCATTTGTAGGAACATGGATGCAACTAGAGATTCTCATAGTAAATGAAGTCAGAAAGAGAAAGCCAAATACCATATGATCTAAATATTTGGAATACTTGGAATCTAAATAAATACTTGGAATCTAAATATTGCACAGATGATCCTATCTACAAAACAGAAACAGATCATGGACATGGAGAGCAAACTTGTGGTTGCCAGCAGGGAGGGAGGAGGGAGTGGGATGAATGGGGAGTTCAGGGCTGGTAGATGCAAACTACATTTATTTTTTTTTAATTTAAACTACAAACCATTTATTTTTTAATTTTTATTATAGTTGATTTACAATGTTCTATCAATTTCTGCTGTACAGTAAAGCGATCCAGTTATACATTTATATACGTTCTTTTTTCACATTATTCTCCATCACGTTCCATCACAAGTGAATAGATACAGTTCTCTGCTATACAGCAGGATCTCACTGCTCATCCCAAACTATTACATTTAGAATGGATAAGCAATGGGGTCCTAGTGTAGGACCCACACAAGGAACTGTGTCCAATCTCTTGGGGTAGAACACTGTAAATCAACTAATAATAGTTAAAAAATAAATAAAAAACTAAACAGGGGACAAGGGATCTTGAGAAACACTCAGGGCTGCAGGCTCCGCCAACACCACAGATGGAGGAATCCCTATGATCTGGGCAGCAAAGGGGCTGGTCCTCCCCTGCTGAGACAACACCTCTGCACCACAGGGCAGGGGCACGCTTTGCAGACTGTTGCGTGCACCTGATGAATTACCAGAGTGACAGAAGGGCTGTTCCTGTTCATTTTGTCCAGATTTATAGTTGCTTTCTGGGGAAGAGGATATGCAACCTCCTCACCTGGCCACAGCCGCAAGTCCTACTTCCTAATATAGATATCGAAAAACAATACTATTGGTTCTTCCACAGGCCTGGGGACAAGGCACTCTCAGACGTAAGGCAATTAATCCATGCTTTTTGGAGGACAACATGGAAATAAATATCTAAAGCCTTAAAAATATTACAGCCCTTTGAGCAACTGTGGTCACTTCCTGAAACTCTATTCTAAGGAAATAATTGTCCATGTGCTCAGAGATTTAGCTACAAGAATGTACACGACAGTTGTTGATAGGAGTAGAAAGCTGGGAGTTCCCTGGTGGCCTATCAGTTAAGGATTTGGAGTTGTCACTGCTCTGGGTTAGGTTAGATCCCTAGCCTGGGAACTTTTGCAAGCCATAGGCACAGTGAACAATGAATTTGAGCTAAGGGTACAAGATATGGCTTCATTGTAGAATATTATAATAGTCATTAACAATAATGCTGTGCAGAAATATTTAATGACATGGAAAATGTACACAAAGTTTAAGGTTTTTTAAAAAGGAGTTTTAATACAGTGTGAAAGGTATCAGTTTTTTCTAAGAAAAAATATGTATATACATGCATATGCATAGAAGAAATGAAAATGGTTAAAACATGAACAGCATTAATAACTATGCAGTGGGAAAATACCTGATGGGGGAGATAATCTATTAATTTCCACATTGTCTATAATGAACATGTATCATGGTGGTAATAGGAAAAAAATAAAAGTTACTATTTTTGAAAAGATGAAATCATATGATTTAAGACAGTAAATGTTTGTCCATAGAACTTGTAACAAAATTATCACTATAGCTGAGTATTTGTACATTTAGCTCTGGGCTTCCTGGCTGCCAAGTCACAAAGAGAAATACATAGAATTATGTAGGTATCCACGGCTTGATTTATCAGTTCGTCCCAGTAGATAAACTACCGCCCTGGCACCAGATCCTAGACATGTATGTACATTCCTCATAACACCAATGCCTGCCATGTAGTGTAGGACAGCAGGGGATTGCTCATGGCCCTCATCTTTGTTCTAACTATTCTTGCAGCTGATTAAGAACTGTTGTCCCGTACCTTGCAAAGGGACAAATACCATACTCACAGTGCCCCCCCTTTTTTTTTTTCTTCACAAAGTACTTCCATCCCTATTTTCCTCCCATAGCAAAGAGTCCCCAAACGAATGACATGTTTTCAATAGGACACGAAAGATGCAATATCCAGCTTTTAGGCAATATTTTGATGGTGTCACTGTTTCACGAAAATACTCAGGAGACCGTCTCACAGATGAAGTGGATCATGAAGACTGCTGAATGCAACATACTTTGAGAATGTATGTTTCTTGAAAATACATCACTTTAAGAGCCCTCTGAGAAGAGAAAGTAGAAAAAATCAGGACAATGGTTATGGATTGCTGCTCTAAAAGCTGATGGAAGCCACAAAGAGGCAGAGCTAAAACTACCAGCCCTGAGGTGGCCCCTGACAAGCTGAGCCTTCACCATGACAAGAGGTCGCTTCCAAACTGCATCTGTCAGAGTCCATGTCCCTGAAGGCTCAGACATAGGAGGCAGTGCTGTTAATTTATGGCGACATCTATCCTCCCTGTAGAAACAACTGAAATTTATTCCCCTCTGTGTCCCACCTAGAGTTTCTCTCAGATGCTATGGATCCAAGTCACTCCAAGAGAGAGCAAAGATTGTGTGGAACTTGGGAAACTATAAAAGAGCATTCCCCTTCCATATCCTCCCCACTCCCAAATGCCTTCCATTCCCTATGTCTGACACTTACCTTCAAGGCCAAAATCAAGTCTCTCCTGACCAGTCGTGTGACCTTTCTCTCATCTGTAACCTTTAAAAGCACATACTGAAGATGGCAGAATAGAAGGACTGGAGCTCAACTTCTCTCCTAAAAACAACAAAATTCACAACTAAAGTCTGAGCAGTCTCCACCCAAATGGACTGGAAACCTTAAAAAAGATACCCTACCCCAGAAGAAAAAGAGGAGGCCACATCAAGAGGTAGGAGGTGCGATTTCATGATATGAACAACCCCATACCTTCCAGGTGGGAAGCTCCACAGACTGAAAACTAACTGGCTCACAGAGACTCACCTACAGGAGTGAGAGTTCTGAGCCCCAGATCAAACCCTCACGTGCGGGGATCTGGCAATGGGAGAAAGAGCCCCTGGAGCATCTGGCATTGAAGGCCAGTGGGGCTTGTGCACAGGAGCTCCACAGGACTAGGGGAAATGGAGACCCCCATTCTTAAGAGGCACACACAGACTTTCACATGCACTACATCCCAGAGCAGAGCGAGGTCTCCATAGGAATCTGGGTCAAACGTGACTGCAGTTCTTGGAAGACATCCTGAGAAAACAGGGGTGGATGTGGCTTGTTGTGAGGGAAGGACATTGAAGGCAAAGTTCTCAGCAATATTCAGAAGCTGCCTTTCTCTGGAGGTGGCCATTTTGGGGAAATCTGGCCCCACCTGTCAGTCAGCCTGAGAAGCCCCAGGCCAAACAACAATCCAGGTGGGATCACGGCCACACCCCTCAGTAAACAGGCTACCTAAAGACTCCTCAGGCACACAGCTGCCTCTAATCCTGTCCAGAGACTAAGCCCCACCCACCAGAGGGATTAGAATCAGCTCCACCTATCAGTGGGCAGGCATCAGCCCCTCCCATCAGGAAGCCTACAGTAAGCCCCCCATACAGACTTCAGCCACAAGGGGTCCAGACACCAGAAGCAAGAGAGGCTATAGCTCTATTATCAGTAAAAAGGTCACCACACCAAAAGCCTATAAAAATGAAAAGACAGAGAACTATAACTCAGATGAGGGAGAAAGGAAAAATCCCAGAAAAACAGCTAAGTGATGAGGAGATTCTCAGCCCCCAGGAAAAAGACTTTAGAATGGTGATGCTGAAGATGATGCAAGACATTGGAAATAAACTGGAGGCAAAGATGGATAACTTACAGGAAACACTGACCAAAGAGATACAAGATATACAACTTAAACAAGAAGAGATGCAAAATACAATAACTGAAATAAAAAGTTCACTAGAAGCAGCTAACAGCAGAATACAGGAGGCAGAAGAATGAATAAGTGGAGGACAGATTAGTGGAAATTACGGATGTGGAACAGAAAAGAGAAAAAAGATTGAAAACAATTGAAGAGCGTCTCAGAGAACTCTGAGACAACGTTAAACGCACCAACATCCGTATTATAGGGGTGCCAGAAGGAGAAGAGAGAGAGATGGGGACAGAAAAAATATTCCAAGAGATAATAGCCAAAAACTTTCCTAACATGGGAAAGGAACCACTCACTGAAATCCAGGAAGCACAATGAGTACCATATAAAATAAACCCAAGGAGGAATACACCGAGACACATATTAATCAAACTGACCAAAATTAAAGACAAAGAGAAAAGCTTGAAAGCAGCTAGGGAAAAGAAACAAGTAGCATACAAGGGAACTCCAGTAAGGTTATCGGCAGATTTTTCAGCAGAAACTCTGCAGTCCAGAAGGGAGTGGCATGATATACTTCACGCAATGAAAGGAAAAAACCTCCAACAAAGATGACTTTACCCAGCAAGGCTCTCATTCAGATTTGAAGGAGAAATCAAAACCTTCACAGATAAGCAAAAGTTGAGAGAATTCAGCAACACTAAACCAGCCTTACAACAAATACTAAAGGAACTTCTCTAGGCAGAAAAGACAAGACAGCAACAGGAAACAAAAATTCCACGAATGACAAGGCTCACCAGTAAAGGTACATATACAGTAAAGATACGAAATTATCCATGCACAATTATACCATCAAAATCAGAAATCATGAGAAGAGGTGGGTACAAATGTGGGACACCAGAGATGAACTTGCAACTAAGAGAACAACAACTTAAAATAATCTCATATACATATGGACTCATATCAAAACTTCAGAATAACTGCAAACCAAAAATACAATTGATACACAAACAAGGAATCTCTGGAGAAGAAATATATCTCATAGTAAATAAGTGCATAAACCACCATGAAGGGGGTCATTTGACATCATTCTTGGAATGCTGAAGTCTTCTTACATCTGATTCTGATTTCCTCTCCATCAAAGAATTTATGATAAGCATAATTAAATAATGCAACTGTACAATTAAATAATACAGTTCTACAATTGTATTATTAATAACCATTTCTCTCCATGGTACAATGTAAGGTCTATAATGTCTCGTTTATCACATCACCTAGAATGGTGTAATGCCTATATTGAAGAATCAATAAGATGTAACAAATTGTGAGGACATATTTATATAGTTATACTGTTTTTTAACCAATTTATGCATTTTATATTTTACTTATTTTCAGAGGGTATATTATTTTTGTTATTCTTACTGGTTAAGCTATTCTTTTTATTATGCTATATAAAATATTTAATGGTATATAAGGCTTTCTTTATAAATTTCAGTTGCATAATATAACAATTTTAATATAATGCTAATTTTTAAAGAAAAATTGAAATGTAATAGATAATACTAAATAGTAAGAATGAAAGCCATACAAGATGGGATAAATTATAGAATAAATTTCCTATTTGTCTCAGCATATTTTCCATTCCACTTCTCCAGAGGGAGTCACTTAATCTGTTTCTTAAGATCTATGATATAATCATCTGTGTGAATGTAATTGTATTTAAATATATGCATTTTATTCTGTAAAAAATAAAAATAAAATTTCAGAATAAAAATAAAAAAGTAGTCACACAAACAAAAGTATTTCAAGTTGTAGTAAATAATAAGGAAATAAAGAAGGAATAAAGACGGAGAATAATAAATTCCTTGAAAAAGAATGGACAGTGAAGACCTCAATGGAGGAGTTGCTATTAATACTGAAAACAAATAAAAGGATCAAGCCCTGTGAAGATGGGGTTGAGAAGACATTCTAGAGGGAGAAAAGCAAAGAAGCTCTTGAGGCAGCAAAGAACTTGGCATTTTCCAGGCACTGAAAGAAAATTAGTGTAGATGGAGCACAGGGGTACAAGATCTTTTTGGTGGTAGGCAGTCAGAGTCTGGATCAAGTAGGGTGCATTAAGGAGTTTTATTCTAAGTACTGCTCAGGGTTTTTAAGAGAGGAGAGGAGAGCAATAATTATATGTATTAAGAAAAAGATTACTATGAGACACCAACATCAAATGCTTTCACTGACATGTGGAATCTGAAAAAAGGACAGAATGAACTTCTTTGCAGAACAGATACTGACTCACTGACTTTGAAAAATCTATGGTCTCCAAAGGAGACAGTTTGGGGGGTGGGGGGATGTGCTGGGGTTGTGGGTTGGAAATCCTATAAAATTGGATTGTGATGATCATTGTACAACTATAAATGTAATAAATTCATTGAGTAATAAAAAAATAAAGTAAAATAAAAGCACAGACCCACTACACAGCTCACTGACAGTCATCCTGCACGGCACGTGTCCTCAAAAGGCTGTAGGCTGTGAAATACAAGGCATCTCCCCTGAGCACCTACACAGGGTCTCATGCATGAGCCCAAGGTGACATGTTCATCTAAATTCCTAGTTTGTCCACTTCCCCCTTGCTAAGTTATAGATAAGGTCAGTAGCATAAATGTTAGCAAAGCAATGTTGCTAAAAGGCCAATGTTTCTTGACTGGGAGCACAGTTTTCTATGATTAATTTAACAAATTAAATTTTTGTGCTAATCACTTTGGAGAAAAAGAAGGAAATATTCTTTTTGACATCTAAGAAGTTCAGTCTCGTGGGGATTAAAGACACAGAGGTAGCTGACTGGGATAATGTTATTAATGTGTAAAAAGCAGAAGGACATAAAAACTGCAAAGAACAGCTGTCAAAAATGTTCTTCAAGAGATGGCTTTGATTTACATCGCCCTGAATTTGGGCCACGGGACTAGAAATAGTGTCTAGAAAAAGACAAGGGACCCTTCCTCCACTCTGGGCGGATTTGTCACTTGCAGAACCCTGACCTTTGAACTAGGCCATCATTTGCAGAGAACACCACACACTGAAGCCCACCTAGTGCAGGACATTGGCCAGGGCAAGGAGAACGCTGAAACACAGGCAAAAGAACCAGCATTACACCAGGCACAAGAAAATTCTGCGGAGCCAGGAGAGTGATTGTGAAAGCTCTGAAAGCTTGTCTAGTGGAAGATGAGCTGGATAGGCATTTTTCTTATAGCAAAAAACAACCCATTGGTGGGTTATGAAACCAATATAGAGACTTATAGTAAGTGATGTTTCATAAAATGTTTGTCATGAGGATGATTGTATGTGTGTGTGTGTGTGTGTGTGTGCGCGCGCGCGCGCGCGCGCATGTGCACTGGTCATGCAAACAGATTTCTTTAAAAACATTCTACAAGTCTGTGAATTAGACATTATTCAGTAGTTTACAGAAGGACATATTTCAGTTCAACAGAAGGAAAACATTTCAAATGAGTAAAACTATCTCCCAGTGGGGTTTATTTCTGTGAATGACAGGGAGATTCCAGCCTCTGAAGGACTTCAAGCAGAGCACAGGTTGTCACAGAAGATACTCATATTAGTTGAAAGTTAAATGCAAAGAACTCCCCTTCGCATTTTTCTGCAAATGTGGAAAAGGAGAGTTTCCTCCCCATTCTATGAGACTTTTCTCAGTCCAGATCACAGGGACTCAACTACCACTGAAAGCACAAGTAGAAGGGAAACAACTCCACAAAATCACAGGCGTGAATGTACACAGCCTGAAATTTCATTCAGTTGTTTATACTGGAACAGCACCTCTGTGAAAAGAAAAGTTGTGATAACTTAGACCAAGGTTCGTTACCTAGGCATACATCAGAATCACCTGGGGAGATTTTAAAATACCCATGCCTGGATCCCAACACATATCAGTTAAAACACTGGGGCCCAAGATTTGTATATTGTTTAATGTTCCCCAGGCAACAGTTGGAACCACTGATTTCTATGGATAAAATAAAAAAGACATTTATAAAGCACAGAAGGAAGGAAAGCAGTTCTAGGATTTTGCATGAAGATCATAAAAAGAAAGAGCTGTAAAACATCAAAACAGGCCTTTTGGATTCTACTCAAAGTATAGAGAGTTTAAAAGAGCACCACTCTCATGCTTATAAATAAAAAGTCAGAGAAACTCCAAGTTCATCTCTTTCTTGAATCTATTAGACAACTGGGTCTTAGGGGAACAAACTAGCCCAGAATCTGAGGAGAACCTGGCACCTGAGGAAAGCAACAAGACATGAGCACTTGTTTACCTGAAGAAGATGCAACAGGACATTGGCTAACATGTATCAGGTAACAAATAACAATGGCATACTCCTGGGAGAGTTGAAAGAGTGTGGAGGTGGGCCACTCTGGGGAAGACCTAAGGCTGACATGAAACAGACAATGAGAAAAGACCTTCAGCAAACAGCACCAGCTCTACGCTCAGGTGTCTCTAGAGGAATCTGAAGTCTGTGGTGCACTGAGGGTAAGCACACCAACAACAGACCTCAGATCCAGTCAACTCCTGACCAGCTCAACCCCACGACTGAAGGCCTATTGGAAACAGAAAGGCATTCCCATCTCCTGGCACAAAAACTATTTACCTCAGTCTCTAATGTTCTACACAGTGTCTAGTTCTCAACAAAACACAGAGCACACAAAAAGCAAGAAAAAGCAACATCGCCCTTATTTTTGGCTATAAAAGATAACAATGTTTAAAGCAAGGGTCAGCAAATAGGAACTGCAAACCAAATCTAGCTCACAGTCTTAGGAGGACCTACAAGCTAAGAATGGCTTTTAAATATTTTTTTAAGTGTTGTTTAAGAAAAAAGAATATGCAACAGAGACAGCCTGTGTGGCCTTAGAGCCTAAAGTATTTACTTTCCGGCTTTTACCATAAAATGTTTGCTAAAGCCCACTCTAAAGCAAAAATAGTAGCAATGTTTTATTTAAGGCACATGTAGAAGAAAAATGATAACATGAGCACAAAGGATGGAAGAAAAGAATTGGGAATATACTGCTGTAAGTTCCTTAAACTACACATGAAACAGTGTAATATTACTTGAAAGACTAATTAAAGATACACCGATATAGATAAACGTTCTTAGGCAATCACTAAAAATGTTAAAGGAGCATAAGTAAGTGGAGATAAAAGGTAATTCTAAGAAATGCTCTTTTAATAGGGAAAAATGGAACAAATAGAAAACTAGCAAGATAGGAGGTTTTTAAGCCATATTAACACCATAATAAATGCGAACGGTATAACACATCAATTAAAAGACAGATATTGTCACATTGATTTAAAAAGTAAGATCCAACTATCTGAGGTCTACAAGGGACTGGTCTTAAATATACAGACATAAACGGATTAAAATTAAAAGAACAGGAAAAGATACGGATGCAAACACTAAGCAAACAAAAGCTGGAGTACCTATCTTAACATCCAAAGTAGTACAAAAACCCTCAGCTAACATCATACTTTATAGTAAGAGATCATTTCTCCCCTATTGTAAGAAACAAGTCAAGGATATTCTTTCTGACCACTCCTATTCAACACTGTGCAAGAATTTTTAGACAATTGAATAAGGCAAGAAAAAGAAAGAAAAGATATGCGGATTAGAAAGGAAGAAATAAAATTGTCTTTATTCATAGACAGATAACATGACTATCTATCCCAAAGACTCTACAAATAAACTTCCTAGATCAAATGCAATGTCAAAATTTAAAAAAAATCAATTTTGGTTTTTTTTTTTTTTTTTTTTTTTTGGTCTTGTTAGGGCCACACCCACAGCATATGGAGGTTTCCCATACTAAGGGTCGAAATGGAGCTGCAGCTGTCGGCCTATGCCACAGCCATAGCAATGCCAGATCCAAGCTTCATCTGTGACCTACACCACAACACATGGCAACATTGGATCCGTAACCCACTAAGCAATGCCAGGGATCAAATCTGCATCCTCAGGGATGCTAGTCAGATTCATTTCTGCTGAGCCGGGATGGGAATTCCAATTGTATTTTTATATACTAGGAACAGGAGCAACCCCCAAAAGGAAATACTTAAGTATAAATCTAACAAAACATGTGGAAGATCTATACCCTGAAAACTACTGAATGCTGATATAAAAATCAAATATAAATGAAGAGATAAGCCATATATGCTCATGGTCTGGAATATTCAATATTGTAAAGACGTCAATTCCTCCTAAATGAATCTATAGAGTCAATGTAATCCCACTCAAAATCCCAGCAGGGTTTTTTGGTAGATACTGACAAGCTGACTCCACAACCTACATGAAAAGGCAAAAGAACTAGGAGAGCTATGACAATTTCGAAAAGGAATAAAATTGGAGGATTTATACTACCTACTTTCAAAAATTATTATAAAGTCACAGTATCAAGAGGGTGTAGTGTTGGCACATAAAGGACATATAGATCATGGAATAAAATTAAGAATCCAGAAATAAACCCTTAAGATTATGGCCAATTGATTTTCTACAAAAATGTCAAAGACAGTTCAATAGGGAAAGGATAATCTTTTTAACAAATGGTGCTGAAGCAAGTGGAATCCCACATGCCAAAAGAAAAAAAAAATTCCTTGACTCACAGTTCACATCTTATATAAAAATTAACCCCAAATGGATCATAAACTTAAGTGTAGGAGTTCCTGCTGAGGCTCAGCAGTTAACGAACCCAAATAGCATCCATGAGGACGCGGATTCAATCCCTGGCCTCGCTCAGTGGATTAAGGATCTGGAGTTGCCGTGAGCTGTGGTGTAGGTCCCAGACGCAACTTGGATCCCACGTTGCTGTGTCTGTGGTGTAGGCCAGCGGTTATAGCTCTGATTCGACCTCTAGTGTGGGAAACTTTGTATGCCATGGGTGAGCCCACCCCCCAAAAAAAACCTTAAGTGTAAAACGTAGAACTATGAAACTTCTAGAAGAAAGTGTAGAAGAATTTCCACACTTTAGGCAAAGAATTCTTAGTTGCAACAACAAAACTCTGATCCATAGAAAGATTGATAAATTGGTTTACTAAAGTTAAAAAAAACTTTTGCCCTGAGAAAAATACTGCTATGGGCATAAAAAGATAAGGCACAGACTGAGAAAATTCATTTGAAAATCACATTCCTCAGATAGGACATATATCCAGATTATGTAAAGAACTCTCAAAACTCAACAAGAACCCAATAAAAATAGGTAATCAAAATACCTCTGCTTAATACTTTTTGCAATAAATTTTTATTTGACTTTGTTTATTTTTCCCAGCCAGTTATAAGTCCAAACTCGAATTCTCAAGTATTTTTATTTGCACAGTATTATTTTACCCTGGAATTAGGCTTTTGATCTATTAACCTCTGCTGCACTTTATACCAGCCTAAAAAAAAGTATTTTCTGTGAACACAGAAGATAATTTTGAAATACAACTTTAGTAGAGACTATGTTTTCCTATTAAATAAAATTGGCTGTTTACACACACACACACAAAGTTATAACTTTCTGAGACATCAAAACTATATGTTGTCATCTTTTACTTTATTTATTTATTTATTTGGTCTTTTTGCCTTTTCTAGGGCCGCTTCCGCAGCATATGGAGATTCCCAGGCTAGGGGTCTAATAGGAGCCGTAGCCACTGGCCTACACCAGAGCCACAGCAATTCGGGATCCGAGCCAAGTCTGCAACCTACACCACAGCTCATGGCAACGCCGGATCCTTAACCCACTGAGCAAGGCCAGGGATCGAACCCCCAAACTCAAGGTTCCTAGTTGGATTTGTTAACCACTGCGCCACAATGGGAACTCCTATGTTGTCATCTTTTAAATAATGAACCCTGAGCATGAACCAGCACATTTTTAATTGCCATACTTGTTTCTTCCTCTGCTACGAAATCTAAACAATTCTGGAAAACAATGACGAAAGAAATGACCCTGATTTTTCTCTTTCCTCATATTTCTTCACTTATTTCTCTTCACCTCGTACCTTGTTTTGTAAGGCGTTGTAAATCATGTTGCGAACAATGTGGAGTATAACAAATGAAGAGATTCTGCATGAAAGAAATCCTTTAAGATCAAATTATTCGATATGTAATCCTCTCCTTCCGAGAGAATGTCCTTTTTCGCCCAATACCATACCTGCTCTGGCTGTATTCCTCACTGGAAATCAGAGAGAAACTAAGTCTTGAAGATTTCTAGCACTATGTCCAGCTTGTTGCCAACTACTGCATCCTTCTCGGAACCTACCTTATTTTTCATTGTGGTCCTTCTCATCACCTGACACAGGAAACAAAACATAACTATGTTTCCTTCCAGCAGAGTGGAAGCTCTGTGAGAACAGAGACTTTGAGGTTCTTGTATATTCTTTTTATCCCCAGAGCAATGTCTGAAACACAGTAGGTAATTATCTGTGAATAAATGCCTGCTCAAGGCCTCTCTCCACCTCATTCCTGCTTCCAGTGATCCTGGGCAGCCCCGGGCAGGACTGTTGATGGAAACAACTAAATACGCTGCCCTTCACTCTTTCTTCCAGGATTAGCGACTAGGTCTTTCTGCAAGTTTCTGTGCTAAGTAGATACTGAGAATGCTGGTTGATGAGAAGTAGTGTCCTGCTTACCCAACTGAACTCCCATCCACCTATGTCCACCACATCCAACGGAAATAAAAAGCAGCACTCGCTTCATAGTTCATATGAAAACGGGATAAATGCTTTAAAAGAGTAGACAGTGGAGGCCTGCTTCCTACTAAACACAGCTATAAAATATTCACCCACTGGACTATCAGCTGTTCTCTAGTCCAGGATCTACCACCAACTGCATCTTCACCAAGCCCCAGCCTGTTAGTTTGAAAGCAGGAACTATATGGAATCAAAGATACCGTTTATAGCAAATGTTCTCAAGAGGGGGCAGCTGAGAGCTGAAGAGGGGCAGGGCTTGGGAGGCACAGTGGAACCAGCTCTGAGGCTTTTCCAAACTACACAAGGCCCTCCCTAAATTCCTCCAGCACAAGCCACCCTACGGAACTGCCTCCATAGAGTGAGCCTCTGTTGCTATGACTATGGGAGGATGACAAACTCAGAAAAACTCTTCCAGGTCAGGTCTTGAGTGCAAGTTTTTTGAGGAATGGGACAGAGATATGGGCTGCTTACTGCTACCCAGAACAGCATCTAAGACAGGGCCTATCTCTGTGTCTCCAACCTCAGTGCCTTTCCCCCCTCAGCCACACCCCACACTTCTCCCATGTACTGAATTCTCCTCATTGCCCATAAGGCCTTGTCTTTCATCATCTGTCCCCACCTGTGGGAGACATGACTGCCTACCTTAACAGTGTAAAAGGTGTTCTCACTTTCTGCCTTGTTAACAGAATTCTGATTCTCAGAGATGGGCACCAATGAGCTCAGGGAAGGTGAACCCTCCTCCAGCTCCGGAACACTGCTTGGCCACGACAATCACAGCTTTGACAGTGAGAGACTGAGCACAGACATAGGACCATTCTGGCCAAAGGGAACTTTTGAGAAATTCTGTCTTTTGTTATCCAGAGGATCACTGAAACGTTGTCTCCCTCCCTTTCAGCTTTGGAAGTTATCACGTGAAGGCATGATGGAGCTCCAGTCACCATGTGGCAGAGCAGAGAAAATCTAAGAATCACCAAGAAGCCAATCCAGCACTTTGAACCACCTACCTCTAGACTTCTTAATCAAGACAGTAACCTAAATATTACTTATGACATCTTATGATACCTTAGGATACCCTAACACACTCCACTGCTTGGCCTTGGAAGTCCTTTCAGGTTTTTCTCCTAGAGCAGCCCTACTCATCTCCAATTCAGAGCTCAACTACAGTTTTCTTGGGAAGTTTTTTTTTTTTTTTTTTTTTTTTTTTTGTCTTTTGTTGTTGTTGTTATTGTTGTTGCTATTTCTTGGGCCGCTCCCTCGGCATTATTGTTGTTGTTGTTGCTATTTCTTGGGCCGCTCCCGCAGCATATGGAGGTTCCCAGGCTAGGGGTTGAATCGGAGCTGTAGCCACTGGCCTACGCCAGAGCCACAGCAACGCGGGATCCGAGCCGCATCTGCAACCTACACCACAGCTCACGGCAACGCCGGATCGTTAACCCACTGAGCAAGGGCAGGGACCGAACCCACAACCTCATGGTTCCTAGTCGGATTCGTTAACCACTGCGCCACGACGGGAACTCCGTTGGGAAGTTTTTGCTTGTCCCCAGTTAAACAGTCCTGGACACTGTGTTTTTGTTTGTTTTTTGTCTTTTGTCTCTTTAGGGCTGCACCCATGGCATATGGAGGTTCCCAGGCTAGGGGATGAATCAGAGCTGTAGCTGCTGGCCTAAACCACATCCACAGCAATGCGGGATCCGAGCCTCATCTGTGACCTACACCACAGCTCACGGCAATGCTGCATCCTTAACCCACCAAGCAAGGCCAGGAATCGAACCCACAACTTCATGGTTACTGGTCAGGTTTGTTAACCACTGAGCCACAATGGGAACTCCAGTCCTGGATGCTGTAATCTGTACATCTTCCTCTCCAACCAGAGTGTGAGCTTCTTAAATGCACACATTATCACTCTTGGCAGAGGCTCTGGCATATATTGGGCATTTAGTAAATGTTGAATGAATCAAAGAATGAACAACAAAACAGTAAACAAAGGATGAACATTCAGGATGTCTTCCACGTCTTGGATAAAGACCTAAAGAATGACAGCTGGTATTTGGAACCTAGACCTCCTATACTCTACTTCCTTTAGGTGGTGGTGAGCAAAGGCAGAAATAGTCCTATTTAACAAGTCCTATTTTTATGTGCCCAGAAGTCAGGCTTCTCATGGGGCACTGTCCCTCCCAAATCCCCAGCAGCTATAAGGATAGAAGAGATGGAAGAGGAAAGAGACATTCCTCCTATCTCCCTTCTCTCTAAAGAAACAGATAAACCGGAAGGTGCCAGTGATTTTTAATCACTCCATACTTAGAACTAAACACAGAGGGAAAAAGAGGATATACACATGAAAGTGAACAGACCCTACAACCTTTTATGAGTCCTCGGATGCCAGAGCTAAAACCCTCAACCTTTTCATTTATATGATTCAATCAATTTCTATACTGCATAAGATAATTTTCAAATGACCAAAACACAAGCCAAAGCAAAGAATTCTGACAGAGTCACTGATAATGAAAACAAGCCAATAACATTCTTTCTATGTTGAGGGCCTGTGCACTGTCACCTCTCAAACTTGGCTTCTAGGATGGGGTCAGGAAGTAAGACAGCCTGGAGGAGGTCTATCCATGAATAAGTCAGAGTGAGAAAAAATGGCACCCCCCCCCCAAAAAAAATACACACACCACCACCAGAGCCACCATCCCTCTCCCTCCATCTTCCCTCCAAAGTAGAATAATCTAAGCCTCCTGGGTCTCCCTTTGGTTCAAAACTGAGTAGGGACCTCTGAGAGGCACAATGTGTTACATTAACATATAGAGGAAAAATGGAGAAAACCTTCACCAAGCAACATGCTATGGGCTTTATGAATATCACATAACTTAAGGTTGTTGTAATGATTGTAATACCCTTTTTACCTTTGAGAAAACTGGGAATGAGCGAAGTTAAGCAAGCTGTTGCTCGAGGTCACGCAGCTAATAACTAGAATTTAAATTCTATACTTTTCCCACTTTATCACTCCAATGGCCAGGACCTGAGCGAGAAGAGCACCCCTCCACCTCCACCGAACCCCCACAGCACCCCAGGACACACAGACCTGGATGGAGTCTTACAACCTTAGGCCCCTGTAGTGAGAACAGCTTCACGTACCCTCGGGGTAACTAACACAGGTGCAGTGAAAGTAAAACACCGAGGAGAGGGAGCAGCGGCCCCCGCGCAGTTCCCTGGGAAGCTCCACAGAGGAGAGAAAGGAGCTCCCTCCCGGCTCCGCCCTGCTCCTCCCTTCGAGGGCCCAAACCCTGGATCCAGCTCCACTCTCCATTCAGCCTTTGGCCCCTTAGCCTTCCCCCCTCCCCACAAGCGCCGCGCAGCCTGGGCGGCTCCAAGACCCACGTAGCCCAGGTCCTAACCTCCAACCCCCGCCCCAGGCTAATACCCCGTGCAGGAGTTCGCAGCTGTTCGCCCCCAAGCAGCGACAGGACTCCGAAAGCACCACTGCCCCGGCGCGCTTGCTTCCCAGGCACGCAGGCCCGGGGAAGGCCCACATTGCCCACCGCAGCCACGCTGCCCCGCGGGGCCCGGGCGCGGAGCCCACCGTTTCTGGCTGACCGCCGCCCCCACCCCGCGGCGCCCGCCCGGCTCTCTACTCCCAGACCCGGTCACCCTGGGTCCTGGCACTGAGGGTCGGCGGGGAGATGGCATTGGTGCGTCCCCCACTGGGCGGGGCGGGGCGCGGCTCCACCCTGCCCCGAGCCACCTGGGGCGCCCGGGAGGGGGCGGGGCCGGGATGGGACAGGTGAGCCCCGCCCCTGCCGGGAGCAGCCCAAGGCTTGGGCTCCTCTGGGAACCTCGTGCATCCTCTGCCAGGAGGAAGGGAGGCCTGGGAGGTCGCGTAAGAGATGAAACCTGGGACGGTTAGGTCTTGGGAAGCGGCGGGGAGCCAGGGCTCTGCCTGTTTCTACACAGCCTGGCCCGCTGGGGAAACGGTTGGCAGAGCGTGAGAACTGTGCCAGGGGGAGCACTGAGAGCAGAGGCCAGTCCCTTTCTCTGTGGGCTGTAGAAACCGAGAACCGAGACCCTCAGGCTGACAATGATGGGGCCAAGGGCAAGTTCGTTCAGAACTGGAAGAGCTCAGAAAGGCCTTTTCTGATCATTCCCTAGCCCCCATTCCTACTTCAATCACCCCTCAAATGAGTGTCCCCTTTTTAAATAATGGCTTTAAACTAAAATAACATCATTTCATATAGTGATGTGCCCCCTTCCAAGACTGTAAGCTCCATGCAGGGCAGGAACCTCTCCTGTCCACTGTTGAATCACCAGAGGTGAAAGAACCCAGGACAGTTAATACCTGATGAATAAATGAGGTGTGACTGGATCTTTTGAGTCCAGCCTCCTATTGCTGCCCCCAGGCCAGAGTCTGCTCCAGCGTCACCCCGACTTTGTCAAGCTGCGTGGCTTCCAAGCCACCCATCCCGTTAAGCAGCTGGCTTGCGGCAGGTCCACATGCCCAGTGCACCTTTGTAAGCTGCCAAGCCAATCTTTAACTTCTGAAGATGTTACATGCAGGGGAACTCAGAAATATGATGCTTTCCTGCCTGCCTTGCACAGTGCAAACATAGCCCAGAGTTTGGACCCACAGCTGGCAGCAGAGCTGAGTCTGGGGCCCTGGAGTGCTGCTGGGACCTGCGGCTGGGAAGTCCTGAACTTCTGCAGAAATGGGGGCTTGGATTTGGTCTGAGTTCTCTAATCTGTGGCCTTTCCAGTCTTCTCAGTGGTCAAGTGTGACCTGAGACATTTGCATTTACTGAGGCCCTGACAGTTTCAAAAACAAAGACATGTTAGATTAGGAATGGAGGATGTGGTATATATTTTTTGGTGTTCCATTGAACAAATGAATGATCTTTACACACACACACACACACACACACACACACAAAGATGATGTGATACTTATACTCACAGATTAATTTCAAGACTCATTACAGAAATGCATTCCAAGTGCACAACAGGAAACCCTATACAACTTTAAAGTTTCATGGAGAACATTCTTTCAGTCAGAGCCAAGTGGCCTGCCCTCCCTCCCCCCAACAATAGGCTCAACACTCTCAAGGCCTGGACCCCATCCCCCTTCATCAGGGAGTTCTGCACAGATAGGGGTTTAAGATATAGTGTTGCCTAGCTGGCCACTTCACACTGGGCCAGGCCAGCCTGGAAAGAGTCATAGAGGATGCCCCACGCAGATGTGCCCTGGTCCCGCTGTACTCCCTCTGTGGTGGGTGGGGAGGCTGGTGTCCCAGAGTGGGGCTGTGAAAGGGCCTGCCCTTGGGACAGACACTTGCACCAGTAGGTGAGGCTGAGCTCAGGAGCCCCTCCGGGTCTCACCCACATGAAGTGGGCCCAGCCCTTCCTGTGTGTTGGTTTCAGTCAGTGGAGCATGTGATCCCAGTGATTTAGGATCCTCCTTCTGTGTGTGTGATCTTGGCTGGGCCAGCCTGGGAGGTGCTGTCACCCAGACTGGCTTGGAAATCGTCAGGCAAGTACGAGTTCTGCCCTGGTGTCATGTTCTCTGTATCTCTGTCCTGTGAGGGGAGGAGAGCGGGTTCCAGGAAGCAGTATGAGGGAGAAGGGAAGCAGGACAGGGAAGGGAGCAAACCCATTAGGAGAACACAAATGAGCAGCTTACCTCTTGGCAACTATGGCCTGGGACCTTGTGAGAAACTGTGGATCATACCTCAAGCTGAGGCATTTATCACTGATTGCTGGTATAAACCTGAGGCCCCTCTTGGCTGCCCTGTGCACTGACTGAACAATTTTAGCTCCCTTCAGAGAGAGCTGCCTGAAGCTTTATTGCACAGGGTCAGCCAGGGGGCTGTGGGTAGGGCAGTGACAACTTCAGCTCAAGGCACAGAACAACACTTCAATACTTTCAACATTAATATTAAATGCCACAGCTTCTCCCTCTATCACAAATACTGTTATTCTTCTCTCCCTCCTGCTTCTCTTCCTAGGATTTCTCCAAGAACTTCAACAATGTTCATTCTGCCCAGGAATCTACACCTAATCCGAGCATCTTGACAGAAATTCAGAAAACCTCAGTCCACCCACAGCCGTCTTATTTTGGGATAGTTGTCACTCCCTTTTTGCTGTTGAAACATTGATGATCCAGCCATTGCTGAAAACTCTATAATGAGCCATGACACTGGAGTCTCATAACCTGACACCTGGGATGATGCATGCCCACCGAAGAAGAGAGTTTTGGTGATGTAGGTCCTGGGTTAGAGATGAAAAGTCTTAACCTTCAGTTGTTTTGCTCATTTAGTGTCATTCTGATCCTCCCCAGAACTGGGTTCCCAAAGTCACCAGCTCTTTGGGGTTTTAAGGACACACATTCCCCCAGGCATTCCTATGGTGTCACAGAAGGTAGATGGGTCCGAGGAATTTCCAGTCGTGGCTATAAACTACATCTAGAAAGAGTTCTTCTCCCACCTCTATATCTTAGCCCCTGAGATCAGATGAGATCTTTTGCTTTTCAGTCAGCCTGAAATTCTTTTCTGCCCCAGGCTGAATGATATTATTTTAAACCTAAGCCTCCATCTTCTCACAGGGCCCTGCATCTCCCAGAGAGGCACTGATGAAAAAGTAGGCTTAAGTAAACTCCTACCCAAGACTGCCTCTTACTGACCCTTCTGCATGGAACACTTCTCCTTTTACTCGGTAAAGTTCCATGACTCTGAGAGAACCAGAGAGTTGAGGGTGAGAATGAGGATGTGGTAGTAAATAAGGATAGACACATAAGAATTGAGATAACCGCTTTGGAGACTGAAGAAAGAGAAAGGTGGAAGGAAATTTGGAAAGACAGAAGGAAAGGCAGAGACACGGAAGGAAAAAAAAAAAAAAAAAGAAGTACCTCTCCTTTTGTAAATCTTTACTATAATGGGAAAAACAGGGCTTATATATGTGACAATATCTTAATGTCCACAAAGAAAATACATAAATCAGGAGTTCCCGTCGTGGCTCAGTGGTTAACGAATCCGACTAGGAACCATGAGGTTGCGGGTTCATTCCCTAGCCTTGCTCAGTGGGTTAAGGATCTGGCGTTGCCGTGAGCTGTGGTGTGGGTCACAGACGTGCTCGGATCCCGCGTTGCTGTGGCTCTGGCCTAGGCTGGTGGCTACAGCTCTGATTAGACCCCTAGCCTGGGAACCTCCATATGCTGTGGGAGCGGTTCAAGAAAAGGCAAAAAGACAAAACACGAAAACAAACAAACAAAGAAAAATAAATCAGTGCAAAGTACTGTGGCTGCAAAGGGCCATGCAGGGAGGTGCTCAATGACCATAGGTACATGGCGGGGCACAGGAAGTGGGCTATCACTGCCACCACTGAGCAATCTACTGTATCATGTCTGGATGCTGCCCTTTAAGATTTCTGCTACTGTGATTTCTATATATTGAACGTATTGCCAAGTCACCAATTTTTCTTTTTAAAGTGTATGCTTGTATCTCAACTTCCTCCTCCTTGAACTGAGATACAATTTACTCATTTTTATTTCCATTTAAATGACTGAAAAGGTGTTTGCAGCCATGAGGAGAGGACTGAAGGAGAAACTCCCAAGGGTGCAGCTAGTGTCAACTATGGTATTCCTGTTTTGTTCGTCACCCTAGAGTGAACCTTTACAATGTGCCGAGAAGCGCTAGGCTCAGTTTAGTGATGGTAGAGGCTGTTATGAACTAAATGTTGCTGTTCCCTCCACTCCTTTCTGATGTTGACATCTCAACCCCCAATGTGATGATATGAGAAAAAGGCCTATGGGAGGTGACTAGGTCACAAGGGTAGAGTCCTGACGAACCGCTTTAGTGCCCGTATAAAAGGGACCCCAGAGAACCCTCTTGCTCTCTTTCTGCCACGTAAGGATACAATAAGAAGCTGCAGTCCAAAAGAGGGCCATCATCAGAGTCTGACTGGCACCTTGGTCTCAGACCTCCAGGCTTCAGAACTGTGAGAAACAATATTCTGTTGTTTATAGGCCACCCCGTCTCTCGCACTTTGTTACAGTAGCCAGCAATGAGACAGAGACCCACTATCAAATGCCTCAATGCTTCTATGAATGAGCCAGAACTTTTCCACCTTTTGATTTAACTCCCTAGCACATTTTAGCAAGCCAGTAAATTGTCTTCATTGTCTTTGTCCTAGAAGCATTAAGACTCCTTTTCAGGGCACTGTTATTTAAAACTTAGTTTTAATAGTGGTCTAATCATTTTTCTTACGTATTATTTTAATTCTGACTTTCATGAGAAACAGATGGAAAAAATGAACTATTATTCTGTTATAGATTCTGGATTCAAGAGGTTACAGCTTAATTTCCAGGTGTCTTCTTTTGCCTGCCTACATCCATTCCCTCAACAAATCTTTCTTGAGTACTGAGGGTGTAAACAAGGTTTTATTGGTCTTTGTAACAACAGGTTGTACCCTAAGAGAAGCAGGGAAGACCAAAAAAGAATACAAATATCGAAACACAAAGTGTCGAGAACATGGGAAGGGCTCCTACCATTTTACAAACGTGACTGGCTTCACCTTCAGAGCGTCCCTTTGGGTGAATGTAAATGAGATGATCATCTTTATTGTATTACTTTTGTCTGGTGAAGAGATTTAAAATTTTTATTCCATACTGTGCTTTGTTCAGACTGAAGTCATGAAGGAGGCTGCTCTGCTTGCTTAAGGAACCGCGCTGGACATGTTGAGTTCAAGTTTTAACATACAGGCTCCTCTTCAATATTGCTTCATCTGGTCAATAATATGAAGAGAGCCAGAAAGCTTCTTCAGGCTACACCTATAAATTATGTTTGAGTGTGATAATCACATTTCAAAAGGGCCTCTGGGCACACATTGCTGCTTCGTTCCTGAATAAACTCAGATGCATGCTGATTGATAAAAAAAAATCACTGTAGGACTAATTTCTCCTTTAAACTGAAAACAAAATCTTCATCTGTAACACTTTTTTTAAAGTTATGGTCTTGACTTGGTTTGGGGATAGCTGAGGAACTTCAAAGTTGGATATATGACGTGAGTTTAAAAGAAAATCTTTGGGCAGATTAGATATTGCCACTGAGGTCGAGTTCATCATCAACTCTGACACCCAAGTCTGTGTGGGACACCTTCAGAAGAATGGAGCAAAGTTTTCACAAATCATTTTGCTGCAAGAATGCTTCTGAGCTGCAAGGAGCTAAGTATTCGGGTTCATAATTTTAGAACGAAGTTTTCACCCTCTAAGGGACCTTCAAGACTTGTTCTATCATGTTTCATCCCTGTTTATTTCAGATCTGTCCAAAAGACTCACTCTCTTTCCCAAGTAGCTGTCATCGCCTGGACTCTTTTTTACATGCTGCTCGACACATCTCCTAGTTTCATGCCTCCCTCCAAAGTCCTTCCTCTGTACCCAGTTGACTCTGTGGCTCATATAGTTTCCCATCTTCCCAATCCCTCCCGTCCACACGATACCCTAACATCCCAATTCCTCAACCTCAACTACAAACTCCTCTCACCTTCATAGCCTAAATATTTTTCACTGGAAACTAAACCAAATTAAAATTCTCAGATTGAAACATCTCATCTTTGTTCACTCCCAACTCTAAACGAGGCTCACTGATGCTTCTGCCCTCACTGCCACAGATCTTCAAATTCCTTCAAAATCATGACCTTCACTTCAGTGATCCCAACACTTTCTCACAAGTTTTGTCTTACTTTGGTCTCTACCCACCTTTTTGTTCATCACTGTACTGGGTGTCAAGTGCACTCAAGCCTGTACCCTCTCTCTACCTCTGTCATACCTGTCTGTAAAACTTCCACTTTTCTCCATCCATGTCATCTAATATTGTGAAAAAAGCATGAAAACAGTCTTCATATAACAAACCCTGTTCATTTCCTTAATAAAGAAACTCTCGTCATTTTGAAGGTAACAACTCACTACCATCTTATATAAACTTTAGCCTCTCTCTTACTTCCAGTTGATAATATGCTTCATTTTTCACTGAGAAATCAGAAGCTATTGAACAGAGTTCTCAATTCTCATAATGATAGAGTCCGAAAGTTGATCTTCATCTGCACCTGTTTTCTCTTCTTTCTCCCTTTCACTATGGATTTGTTAACAGTAAATCCCGTCTTTTTTCTACTAGACCCCATTTTCCTTCTTTTCTGCATCCTTCTACCTACACTACATAATTTTTGAACAATCAAGAAGTGAAAAATAAAATAACTGTCCAATCAGAGAACACAGAGAAATAAGATTGAGGAGAAGTTAACACAGCCTTGGTAGCCTACAGAACATATCAGACGATCTGGTATATATGTAATTAGAAACCAAGAAAAAGAAAGAGTAAGTAGTAGACAAAATTTGAAGAAGTGCTGGCCTAAATTTCCCAAATTTGATTTAAAAAACCATCTGAACTTAGATACTCAAGAAACTCAGGGATCCACAAGCTGAATAAACACAAAGAAATCCACACCAAGGCACCTCATGGTCAAACTACTGAAATCCAAAGATAAAGGGATAATCCTGAAAGAAGCCAGTGAAAGATGTCTCAGTGCAGATAAGAATGAGGTTATGAATGATGGCTTGACTCCACATCAAACACAATGGAGCCCAAAAGGCAATGGCAAAAACAAGACAATGGAAACCAAATGACAACTTGAAAGTGAGAGAGAAAGCAAACATGTCTGCTCTGTATTTCATATATACTGATTTTTTTTAAACAAATGAGGATGGAATAAAGACATTTTCAGATAAATGACATGAGAGAGAATATGCTGCCTACAGAATTGTATCATTAAGAAAAGCCAAATGTTTCATGTTGAAAGAAATGAAACCATGTAGAAGCTTGAATCTATAGAAAGGATTGAGAAGCACATACATGATAAATGAGTAAATATGAAATAATATGATTTTTCTCTCCTAAGGATATCTGACTCTTTAAGACAAAAATAATGACATTTTGGAGTTCCCGTCATGGCTCAGCGGTTAATGAATCTGACTAGGATCCATGAGGTTTCGGGTTCAATCCCTGGCCTTGCTCAGTGGGTTAAGGATCTGGCATTGCCGAGAGCTGTGTTTAGGTCACAGATGCGGCTTGGATCCCACATTGCTGTGGCTCTGGCGTAGGCTGGTGGCTACAGCTCTGATTAGACCCCTAACCTGGGAATTTCCATATGCCAAGGGAGCAGCCCTAGAAAAGGCAAAAAACAAAAACAAATGACATTTTAAGGCAGAGTTTAAGATGATGGTAGAAATAAATGATGGGACAATAATGGCACAAAAGACGAGGTGGCAGGCAAAACAAAAGTACATTGTTACCAAGTTTTACATTTGTGAGTGGGAAATAGAAGTTGAAGTGGAAAATACAAGGAAAAAGTGTGAAGTATGAGAAAGTCATGAAATGTAAAACAATACAATACTAATTTTAGTGAGCAGTAAAGATTGACAGACACTGTCCTAAGCTCTCTCCTAGATGGCTTCATCTATTTCTAAAGCTTTGAAAGTCAACTCTATGTTGGTACATCTCCAATTTCTAACTCCAGATCTCTCCTCTAGAATCTAAAGTCATATATCTAGCTGTATATTTGACAGGGTATATGGCTCAATGGCATTTCAAACATAAACATACCAAAATGGAATTCTTGATTTACTCCCTGTCCTCCAATCCACTCCTCCTTCAGTCTTTTCTATCACAGCAAATGACTCCACCATCTACCCTGCTCAAACCAGAATGGAGATTTCCTCATTTTCCTTTTCTCACATTCTCTGTGATCTATCATACCAGTAAACCTAGTTTTTATTTCTAAAATACATTTCTACCACAACACCGATCTAGGGGAACCCCCATCTAAGCTTGTTCCTTGTCATCGCACTTCCGCACTCACGGTGTGAATGATCTTTCAAAAATGCCAACACAACCTTGATACGCCTTTGCTTAAATCACTTTGATGACCTCCTGTGACCCCAGAATAAAATCCATACTTTTACCTCCCCTCTTATTTATTGCACTCCAGCCACTCTGCTCTGCTTCTGTTTCTCGCTCCCTGGGCTGGGGCCTGTGTGAAGTGAATAACTTGGAAAACATGAAAAATTTAGATAGGATCAGTACCAGTGTTATACCAAGCTATACTGAAACTTGAGGCAAAAGGAAAAGTTAATAATACTGAACATATCTTTATGTAAAACATTGCTATTTTGTTCACCACGGATGGGTTTTTTGCATTAATTTTGATTTTGAAAATATGGCACTAAAATATTATTCTTCTGATTTTTTGCCACCCCCTTGCCTTGCCCTTATCCCTGCCTTGCTTAAACCATCAAAGCACTTCCCTGCTTCATGATCTTTGCTCATTCTTCTCCCTTTGCATGGAATCTACCATCAGGCAGATCACTGCATGTATGGTTCCTTCTAGACCTCAGGACTCAGCCTACAGGACACCTCCTTAGGGAATGTGATCATCCTATGTTAACACTTATCCCACCTGACCCCTCTTTATCCTTTATCATGGACAGCATCCTTTTTTTCTTTTAAGGGATTTTCACAAGCTATAACCATTTGGTTTGCTTATCTGTTTACTTGTCTATTATCTGTCTTTCCCATTAGCAGACAGTCCATATGAGCTAAGAAATCTAGCATTATGCTCAGATCATAGGAGCCATTCCATATATACTTTTAAAGTAAATTAATGAATAGGCTGAACCCATGTTGAATAATATTCTACCCTTCCTTTCCTGGTCATTGTTTTTTATTCTATTATGATCTCTCTCTCTAGTCTATGAGAGAATGAGCTCTTCCTGGAACAAATACCCTCGGAGTTTTCTCTGAAAACAAAACAAAACAAATTACAAACAAGGTTACATGGAAACCAAACCAAAATACAGTTGGGGGAAGGTAGATGATGATCCTCTTAGGTCTGCCTCAGATTTTTATTTGTTCAGGATTTATGAATTAGTAATTATTTCCATGATTGCACAAAAGCTTATAGTTAGAACCACTGAATCCAATTAACTGCTGAGCCTATTCGGTATATTCAGTGATTTTTTTTTTCTTAATTTAACCACAGGAAGAAACTCTTATTAAATTTTCAATATATAAAACCTGGCTTCTAGGTTTTCCTTTTCCATTTCTAAGATAATAAATCTGCCAATGTTTTATTCATTCAATAAATATTTATTGAATGCCCACTGTATTGCAGCAGCGCTCTCGGGGCTGGGCAAACAGCAACGAACAAGTCAAAGTCTTTGCTTTATGGGATTTATCTTTTGGCAAGGGAGACAGTGAGCTAGAGAGCAATCCAGGGAGAGATGCTGCTGGGAAGGAAACTACAGCAGCACAGGGGAATGAAGGGGTGCAGAGAGTGATGGAGGGGACCTACTTTAGGGACAGGGATCATCAAGGCCTCTTTGAGGATGTGCCATTTGTGCGAAGGCCACTAAGCTGTTTTGCCTTGAAGTGTTCGTCTTGCTTTGTCTTATACTGTATTCCAGGCCATCACGGGTTGGATTCTCTGGGAGAAGATGCTGAAGTAGGCTTTGGGGTGCATGATGTGAGTTAGGGATCAACACCCATGAAAGAAAGGGAGGGGGAAGCACTGGACAGAGAAGGCTACTGAAGGGTTATGCTCTGCCTAACCTATGTCACCACACAGGCCTTCTTAAAAAAGCATTTCCTTCTTATAGCTTTATTCATTCAAAAGTTCAAATAATCAATAAATTGTTAAGTGTCCCACTGAATAAATATTTAATAAACATCAACGAAGTACTAAGTACTCTGATAGGGACTGGAGAGGAAGGAGAAGCATGTTTTCTGCCCTCACAGGGACAGATGTGCACATGAACACTTTCAGTTAAATGTGAAAACTGTATATCAAAGGGGCTCTTGAGGTGCACCAGAAGGCATGGTTAAAATGATCTACCTGGAAGTACATTTACAACTGAGAAACCTGGCAAGCTCATTGGTATGCAGGCTTCCTCAAAAATCAAGTATTCCACTGGCAAACTATTAAAGTTATATTTTGGAAGAGCCAGAAGAAAGTTGATAAACCCTGCCCTCAGAATCTCCCAGATCTAGAACAGCTCTTCCACACTTTATCATTCAGGCCTCTGGGCTTCAGCTGATTAGTTTCTGGAACATTTGAACGGATAATGAATAAATAAAACTTTTTTTCTGGCAAGAGACTAGGTCTTGAATTATTTTTACAGGTAAGCCCTCATAGTTACAGCTGCACAAAATGCATAAACACATAATTTCCCAACCCTTAGCCACTTCCCTTTGAAGAAGCAATATGTAGTTGCTTGGAAGGTATTTATATGTTGTAACAGAGTATACACAATCTATTTGTATTCATCTAATGTCTAAAAGCTTTATTAAACAGGACCAAGGAGCCAGTCCTTTCCAACCTAAAATGAAAAGAAATCTAGAAATTCTAAAGAAATGAAGAAAGCGAGGTAAGAAGTTAAGTAAAAATAAACCTAATAAAAGGAACTGCATAAAATTTGCATTTAGAAAATTCCAGAAGCTTTATTTTAGAAAGAGAACATATCAACAATATAATTATTGTTGACATTTTTTCTATGCATCTATTTTTCCTTATGCAAATAACATACTAATTGAAGAGTTCCGGGAATGCTTGAAAAATAAAACGAAACAAATACTACTTATAATCTACAATCAAGAATAACTACTTTGGTCTCACAGTTTTATTTCTATGTATATTTTTCCAATTAATTTAAAAAATTGAACAACTTTTTAGGCCACTAAAAAATTCAGAGGTGAAAAGAGGACTCATCCTAGAATGAAAGTGTCACATAGAAGCAGAGAAACTTTATTTCAGCACCATGAGTTTGAAGGGTGACTTGGCTGTAAAAGGCTTATATTACATTTTGGCACTGCTGGTTCAAGTGACCCCAGTCTAGTTCAGTCTTTAATCCTATACGGGACACTTGATTTCCATCCAGGAGAGGACAGCGTGAACTCTTGTACTGAGAACAACTGGACTTATTTAGGGGGGTTTGTTTTTAACATAAAAGTGTGAGATGGTTTAGGAACAAAAAACCTATATTGGAATTGTTTTATCTTCTAATTCCTTCCTCCTCGGGGACCTTTCTAAGTTAGGCAAGCCTTTAGTGAGAACCCAATTGCCTGGGAAGCTTGAAGCAATTTTTCCACAGCTGGATGAAATTTGTCCCAGACTAAAATAACATGCCTGTTTGCCAAGCCTAGTACAATTTTAGGCTAGATACATGGGGCATGTTTAAAAGCACATATGTAGAACATGCATGCTTTTAGAGACCATCATTGAAGAAGAAAAATTTTACCTGCAAGTCTGCTTATCAACCTTCTAAAGTGCTTGGACAGGATCCTGAGATTGCATTTTACTTCTGTGCCTTTTCTAGGATAAGATGTTTCATATGTGATCTTTGCATGCGGCATAGCAAAGCACAGATATAGACATTAGGTTTCAATCTGAGATGGTGACAAGTTCACTCTGCAAGGTGCTGAATGAAATTCCTTTTATCACACAAGTACAAAACCACTTTTTTTTTTTAATCATTGGCAATGATTTAAGTCCAGAAAATGACTTTTTCTGTAAATCACTTTTCTAATTAATATCTTTCCCTACATCATCTTTTTTTGCTGTTGAATGAGAATAGTCTGCCATAATGGGGATCATTAAAAAGTCAGTGCTGCCCTTATCTTCATTGTATAGGGAATAGAATGGTTTTTAATATTCAAGTTGATTTTTTTTGGTTTGTTTATGAACAATGTGATGTGGACCAAAACAGTAATGAAATACTAAAGATTTGGTTAAAAGTAGACTAGATTGACTAGAGTACATATACTACCATTTGGGAAGAACGTTTACAAGACTATCAGTGCTCCTTGGTAAATGGTCACAGGAGCCACAGTCTGAAATACAGTTGTGTCTCTCTATTTCTTGGGCATGTTTTACATTCATGAAAAGGGAGAGGCTTCTCTAACACATGCTAAAAACTGAGCAGAACCCATCACTTTAGAATAATGAGATTATGCTAAAACCCAAGAACCTTGTTTGCTTTCCATTGCCTTTACTTAACTAGAGGGTTTCAGTATTTTACAAGCTGAGAGGGTCAGCAGTTGACAGATGGTTAATTTCCTGTCCTCAGGGATGCTGGAAGGCACTTCTGGAAGTAGGGAGATTGGATCTAATTCTCCTTGAGTGGTCAGCATCATCCCTCCAACTTGTGATGCACCAGCACACATTTCCTACCACCACTTTCGTTAAGACCATCTGCCCCAGCAACTTAAGTCAGGCATCAGGCAAATGTAAAAACGTCTCTCTACCCTACTCTTCACTGTCAATTATTCTGGGTACAAATGAAGATTTAAAGGATTTTAAAGTATTTTTTTTTCATGCCGAATATGTCAAAGCCTTTGTTTTTGGACCTTAGCCATTGTACCGTATAAATGTAAAGAAAATTCAAAACCTGACACTGAATATTTCCCCTCGGTTGTGAACATTTTGAACTTGACCTAAGGTGGCCCCCCTCAGCATTTACAGTTTTTTTTTTTAAGGCATGTTCTATGTGTATTCTCACCATAAGAAATAAAGTCTTGGGATAGAATGTTGATTTTATGTTTTCAGACAGTTCAGATGCTGCCAAAAAGGGATAACAAAGATTTTGATTGCACAACTTGCTTGCCAACCTTCTGAATAACCTTTTAGGACTTTTAGGTATTTCCATGTAAAGGTACATCAAATGATTTTTAAATGAGATGGTTAGAGATTATATAAGAGGCCATACTTCACTGTTATGACCCGAAGAATGAAGCAGAATAAAGTCTCAAGGTATTTATTCTAGAATTCTCAACCCTGAGGATATAAATGCCATTCAACCTGACACTCAGGTTGACATACATCTCCTGGCATCAGCATCCTCACCTGCAGATGAATGCTTCTGCTTTGGGCTATGGATTGCCTACTCACTGCAAGACCAGCTGTGGGTTCCTGCCAAGTAGAGGGCACTGCTCTATGCACATTGAGAATACCGACTCAGTGGGGACAGTAGAGCGTGTTGTGTCTCACAATGAGGTTTGTGAGGATTTAAGTCTGGAAGAGGGATAGTAACGACCATGGTAGTTCTACCTTCACCTGTAGCTGTGTTCTCAGAAAAGCAGGTCTTCTCATTTCTAAGAACTGAAGAGGAAATTTAGTTTTATGGTCACAGACCTGGACTGACAGCAGATAAAGTTTGTTGACTACTCAACAGCTAACCCACCTTCTTCCCTGCTAGCAGAAGCTTATATGGGTGGCAATGTGCTCAGGGAAGGGGAGTCCCTTCCAAACCCCCAGGCCTTCTAGGAAATGCTTCTGCCTCTAATAAGTAGGGAGCATATATCCCAGTTTTCTTGAGATAGTACTGGTTTATGTGTATTGACCTGGTAAAATTATTAATAATACCCTCTTTCACTTTAAAAAATTCAAATTCAAGTGATAAAATATATGCTCTTCCTGTGACTATGAGAGAAATCACTGCCTATCTTCCATTCTGTCTCTGGTAATGTAAAAGAGGGTATGATGCCTGGAACTGAGGCAACTATTTTATGCCTAGAAGGATATGAGCCAAGAGAGAATCAGAGAATCAGCTCTAAAATCAACTGATTGTGGAATTATACAGCCTCTAGACTTGACATTAAAAGTGAAGGTTTGTTTTTCTTAAGACCCATAGGGGAATATTCTGATACTTGCAAGGAAGGGTATGAAGAAAAGGAGAAACAGAGAGGAGGCCTTCCCATGGAAAAGATTTTGAATCCCTCTGGGTAAGATTTCTGAGTTTTATTTAGTATTATTTTCTCCATCCCTCTTAGAAATTCTGGAAATCACATTTAGTTGAGAGGGATAGCAGATAATAGAAGAATCATGGTTTACTGCTCAGTGAAGGGGGACGGGCATTGAAAAGGAGTAACTTTTTCATACTCCCTATGACGAGCCCTTCTTGGGACCAGAGGAAATGGTGGCAATATGTTTAGAGAAAAATGTTCTCACTTTACACCACCAGCCCTGCCTCAAGGGTCACCAGCTAGCCCTGGGGAGTACTCAACTTTTACATCACCAAATTAATTATGTTCAAATTCACATTTTCTTTGTATATATGATAACCCTTATGTACTTTTTCAGAGGAAACATTTAGTTGAGAAGCTCTCTAAATTGCTTGAAATTCTTTCAAAAATGGACAGAATAGAGAACATATTTCCATTTACTTATTTGAAATCACTTCGGGAAAATAATGACTAAAACACAAAAGTTCCATATGACTCGGACTGAAAAATGACTCAATTTTCTACTAATCTGTGGAAAGGCAAAGCAAATTAAAAGGCTTCTTAAAAATTGTTTCTAGTATTAATACCAAACATCAAATTGCTCAAGTCTCCTCCAGTACATACATTGATAGATGTTTATTACACCTTGGAAAGCAAAGCCACTGACTCCCAAGGGATAAGCACATGGGGAGAGGACTAACACATATAGAGTCTCCAGCACTATGCCTGGCCTGTAGTTCGCTGGGGCATTTCCTTTCTTACTATCTTCTTCACTGTGTTATTAGATGATGATGTCATTGGGAGAGGTTATGGTTTATACTTACAGGAAAGTGTGCTCGAGACAGTGGGTTCTTCTTTGACTCTTAAAGAGAACAATATTCTTTTAATTTCTCTTTCTCTAGGAGTCCATACAAGATGCTGTGCTTATGGTCAGTTGAAAAGTAGTAGGTCAGTCTGTGGGTATTGGCTTGTCTGAATGAGTTTGACATCTGTAAACATCTGTAGTGATTCACAGGAACTAAAGCATTAGTCTTCCCAGCATAATTTCCATTCTCCCTTGCATTGGGTCCTAGGCCACCTTGGGCTTATCTCCAAGGTGGAGCAGACATCATAACTGACAGGCCCCCCCCCACCCCATGTAAGACTAAAGGGAGTGAAGAGAGTGTCTAACCCTTGGCACTTTGCTAACAGCACATAAAAGTGCTCATTTCACTCTACACTTGCAAAAAAAAAAGGGGGGGGGGATATTTTTGTTTTGCATTAAATGGTAAAGATTTTTAAAATTAGCCTTTCATCAATGTGTTAAAGTCTTTTCATTAATTATGGCAGAGAGTGCATTTTTGCTACTGCTTTTTGGTTTTTAGAATTTCCTGTTCCTGCCTTCTCACTTTCCATCAGAGTATTCTCTTTTTAGCTTGAATTTTTTTGCGTAAGTGAAATTTTTTGCATGTATATGTTCTTAAGACAGTGATCCGAAACTGGGCTTAGGCTTGAGGGAGTAATGTCAGCATCACCCCATGCCTAATATTTCAAAATATTAACATTTTGAAAAAATAAGATAGGAGTTCCCTGGTGGCCTAGAGATTAAGGATTCAACATTGTCACTGCTGTGGCTTGGGTTTGATCCCTGGCCTGGGAACTTTTGCATGCTTCAGGTGCAGCACCCCCTCCCCCCAAAAAAAAGATATTCTGATACTCCCAACAAATTGATTAATTAGGTAATAAATCAATTCACCCATTTGTTATTCCACAAATATTTATCGCATGCTTCCTCTTCTAGCCACCGTTCTGGGAGCTGGAGGACAGCTTCAGTGACATGACACAGGCTGCCTGCAATTTACATAGCAGTGGAGAAACTATATGCCAAACAGCAAACAGCCAAGTGATAGATGCTAATGTCCAGTATTGAGGAGCACTATAAAGAAAAATACAGCAGGGAAAGAGGATACAGTGGGATAGTGGTGGGGATATTTTAGATACTATGATCTTAGGCTCACTGTGAACATTATCCTTGTCTTTTAGACAAAGAAGTAAGAGTTGTCATTTTCCCCTTCCGTCCGTCTGTCCCTCCCTTCTTCCCTCCACCCTTTGCAACTGCAATTAGGACAGCTAAGGCAAAGTCATGAAGAGAGCTGGGGTTATTTTTTTCTGTTTCTTCATGGAAAAGCTTAATCCTGGTAAGTATTTTACTATCACTTCCAAGGAGATAATTCTGCCTTGGTGAAACTGGCTAATATCTGCAATAAATAAATATCCTTCAGGTCCTTCAGCCCTCTTTCTTTCCTGCTCAATTCCCAAAGGCACCTGAGCTTTTGCATAACACACTCAGCTAACAAGGCTTTTCTTGGCCTGTGTGTACTGGCTCATCTCCATTTTTGAATAGAGGTGCAATTAATTTTCAAGCATTCTTCTTAATTCAGGCTTATGATGTCAAGGATAAAAATATTTCTCTAAAATAAATTCATACCAGTTCACTCTGTCCAGCAGTATTTCACCATCAGACTTCTCCTTATAGTTGATCTCAAACTCAGCCAATGAAAATCTTGTCCATTCAAGCCTGTTTTTAAGGAGCAATCTTAGACTGATGCTTGTACGGGGACACTCACTTACCTCACCTGCGAAGCTCAAAGCTTCCAGTGCGGAGGGCTCTGTATGTATTTATATACATTAGCATAATGTCCTTGGCATCTTCTTGGCTCCTCACTTTTTCTCTGGAAGTTTAAGCACTGCCTTCTTGAGACTGCTGGACAGTGGATCTGGACATGTGTCATAGTCCTTTAAAATTAAGGTACAATCCCAAACATTAACATTAAAATGTGGCTGGCATACTAATGCTGTTGTCTTCTTACTTGAGAATAAAGGATAATAGGAAAAAGTAATGTAAAAATAAAATTAAAAGTACCTAATCTTCCTGCCTATAGATCTGTTTACTAGTAATATCTTTAGAGCAAAAAGGTCATATTTTCCTGCAGCAGCAGAGTCACACACAAGAAGGAGGATTCTTTTCTGTTCCTTTCTTTGTACCAAACCCTTGAGCCAAGTATTTTTTTTCAACCACTCTTTAAATTGTTACTATTTGCACTACCTTGATTACCATTGCTAATGGTGGTGGATAATTTAAGAATGTTCCTCATCCAAAAATAACTTAAATTTAGCTTTGAAATGCATTGTGGGGTTTTCATTTTAATATGGGATAATTAAGATGTATAATATTTCACACAAATGTATCTAGTTAGATTATTTAAGGGGGTTAAATATGCTTATGGAGCAACAGTGACAGGCTGGGAGTGTGGACAGCAGCAAACACACCTGAATTCAGAGCACGGCTCTACCACAGAACGACAGGTAATGTCAGCCTCGTTGTTAAACTTGAAATGGTGGTAATCCTCACCTCTCAGGATATCTGTAGGGATTAAAAAAGAAAAAAGCATGTAATCACCGAGTAGGGTCCTCATTACATTGCAAGCTCTCAACATTAGTTGTTGTCCTTGTCTTTATTCTGGTATGTATCAAATACTGCATATATGTTTTTGATTTTCAAAAGGTCACAGATTAGATTTCATGTCAAAATCTTTTCTAGACTTTGGCAAATATATTATCAAGGATAAGAAACCAGATTAATGCTAGGAAATGTCAACTAAAAGTTACATACGTACTCCTTTGTTTCACCAAGGCCAAATGTGGGGTTATGTTGCAGTTGATGTTGACCCCATAGATTTTTGTTTCATAATTGTTTTGAAGGCAGGAGTATGCACTGATGTTGTCAACTTTACAAAGAAAATCAAGAAACTCTGTAACTCTCCAGTAGATTTATTCCAGAAAGCAAATGGAAGGCTCTGTGAGTGTTCTGAGAATGTGGTAGACAGATGAGCTCCAGTGTGGCAAATACAAATGATACATTTCTCAATAACATACCTGAAAGGAAAGCTAACAGCTTGGATCCAGGTCAGCCAGGATGGCAACTGTTATCTTCCTGAAATCTGCCAAAAAGGCCCAGGAAGCTGGGCGTGAGAGGGAAGGATTCTTAGGCAATGCAGAGCTCACTCACCTCGAATAGCATCACTGCACAATGAAACTGTAGAAAAGATTTAATGAGCACTGACCAGCTTCAAAGACAGTCACCAAAATGCTCAGGAAGCCAGAAGGTCATGTATAAAAAAGAAACTCCAAATCTAAGCCTCTACCAAGAGAGAATAAACCTTAGAGGTGTCAAATCTAGAAATACAAATGTAGGGAGAATATACCAAACACACCAACAGAATTATAAAATATGAAAATGAACTTACTGATTAAATTTTGGCTACTAGGATGGGTGGAATACCCCTGGAGGCTTAAAAGAGATCATTTAATACACAGAAGGCAATATTTTTCATAGAAATAATGAAAATATAGGACTTAAATCAAATAAATAAAAATAATGTAACTTCAAGGGGTAACAATGGATTATTAGCTTAAAGTGTCAGATTATTTGGACAAATGAAAAACGTTTAACTTAATGATGCTAGCACAGATAGCAACTTTAACACGTCTTTTGGTTTCATCATAGGGAAGTTAGATTGAATTGTCCATCAGTCTGATACAGTAAGGTAATTTCTTCATATTTTTGTCAATTTGGTAGAAATAATTCTATTCTACTCTTTTCTATTCTTTTTAAGGCTGCACATGTGGCATGTGGAGGTTCCCAGGCTAGGGGTTGAATTAATTAGAGCTGTAGCTGCCGGCCTGTGCCACAGCCACAACAAGAAGGGATCTGAGTCACATATGCAACCTACACCACAGCCCATGGTAATGTCGGATATTCAACCCACTGAGCGAGGCCAGGGATTGAACCCGAATCCTCATGGATACTAGTTAGGTTCATTAACCACTGAGCCATGACAGGAACTCCACAATCTATTTTAGTAAAATTAAAATTGAAGTACATATGCACGTAGAAAAGTGCACAAATCAAAGTGACAGTTTGATGAATTAGTGCAAATTTAAAACAGTCAGATAACTACCTTCTAGGTCAAGAAATAGAACATTACCCCAGAAGGCCCAGTTGGCACTTTCCCAGTCACTAACCCCTTCCTCCACAAAGGCAATCACTCTTGTAAACTTCAGTGTCACAGATTAGGCCAGCCCATGTCTAAGGTTTTTTTTCTTTTTTAAATAATTTCCCAAATACATTTTTTTTTACTACTATACATATACTACATATAGCATGGTGACCCAGTTACACATACATGTACACATTCTATTTTTGCACATTACCATGCTCCATCATAAGTGACTAGACATAGTTCCCAGTGCTACACAGCAGGATCTCATTGCTAATCCATTCCAAAGGCAATAGTCTGCATCTATTAACCCCAAGCTCCCCAACCACCCCCTACCTCCCCCTCCCCCTTGGCAACCACAAGTCTATTCTCCAAGTCCATGATTTTCTTTTCTGTGGAAAGGTTCATTTGTGCCTTATATTAGATTCCAGATATAAGTGATATCATATGACATTTGTCTTTCTCTTTCTGATTTACTTCACTCAGTATGAGTCTCTAGTTCCATCCATGTTACTGAAAATGGCATTAATCTGAGCTTTTTTAAACAGCAATCATAAGGTATGTATTCTTTTCCATCTGGATTCTTGATTTGTGTTTGTGAGATTCACTCATATTATTACATGCAGTGGTAGTTTATTCATTTTCACTGCTGATTACTATTCACTTGTGTGAATATACCACCATTTATTTATTCATTTCAGTTATGGGCCTTTGGGTTGTTTCCACTCTGGGGCTGTTAGGAATGAAGCTGCTGTTGCTATTTTTTGCACATGCTTTGGTGCACGTATGGATGGCCATCTGCAGAGCATATACCTAGGAATGAAATTGCTGGGACATAGGGTATGCCTCTAAAAATCGAACATTGGAAACACAGGAAAATTGCCCAAGCCTCTTTCCCCACATCAACGCCTTGATGTTTCCTACATGCTGGGAAGCGTAGCTTTTCTGCAAATGAGCCAACTGCTGCTCCTGAGTCAGTCCTAGGATGAAGAACACATGTTTTGAAGCTCCTGGGTGTTGTGGCTTGTCGAGCAGTTTCAGATCCTTAGAATTTAGTAACTCTGTGGCTCTCCTGCTGCTTTCATGCCTCTTGCCTTCCTCAGACCACAAGATTTGCACCCACACTTGGATAAACCTGCTTCTCATTAACAGCTTAAGAAATATTTTCTATTCATCCAGAATGTGTAATGTCTAGATGTAGGCTGCAATTTTTTTTTTCTATGTCAACAGATACTGCTACCTAATGAAAGATGAATTTCAAGTACCCGAGACTTGAGGTAGAGAGTTGCCACCACAACGCTTTATTAACGCTGCATGATCAGACATGTGGAAATAATACATACTGTACCCTGTACCCAGGCGTCAGTCAAGGGTAGAGTAGGAGGTATGGGGGCCAGCTTGTCACTGACTGAGTGTAACCGAAAGGCTTCTTTTTAAAACAGTTAATATCCTTAGAAAGGGAGTGAGTTGGCACTTCCAGTTGGGGATCTCTGACTCCCACAAGACTGACTCCTGAGCACTCCACAGCGGGTTCATTTAGCCTTCACCTTGTACGTGTATAAGATACAGAAATGTATTGCCAAAAACTTTAATTTTTTTTTTTTTTTTGGCTTTTAGGGCCACACCCAAGGCATATGGAGGTTCCCAGGCTAGAGGTCAGTCTAATGGGAGCCACAGCTGGTGGCCTACACCACAGCCACAGCAGTGCAGGATCCAAGCCGCATCTGTGACCCACACCATAGCTCACAGTTCACGGCAACGCCAGATTCTTTTTTTTTGTCTTTTTGCTATTTCTTGGGCCGCTCCCGCGGCATATGGAGGTTCCCAGGCTAGGGGTCCAATCGGAGCTGTAGCCACCAGCCTACGCCAGAGCCACAGCAACGCGGGATCCGAGCCGCGTCTGCAACCTACACCACAGCTCACGGCAACGCCGGATCGTCAACCCACTGAGCAAGGGCAGGGACCGAACCCTCAACCTCATGGTTCCTAGTCGGATTCGTTAACCACTGCGCCACGACGGGAACTCCATTTTTTTTTTTTTTTTTTTTTTTTTTTTTTTTTTGACTAGATTCTTAACCCACAGATAGAGGCCAGGGATTGAGCCCGCAACCTCATGGTTACTAGTCTGATTCGTTTTTTACTGCACCACAATGGGGACTCCAACCAACTTTATTCTTATATCTGTGATTTCTGAGCATATGCGAAGTGCTCTATGTGTACTATCTCATTTAATGTGTAGCATGGGAACTATGTCTAGTCACTTAGGATGGAGCATGATAATGTGAGAAAAAAGAATGTATACATGTATATGTAACTGGGTCACTATGCTGTACAGTAGAAAATTGACAGAACACGGTAAACCAGATATAATGGAAAAAAATTAAAATCATTATATAATAAAAAAAAATTTCCAATCAACTCTATGAGTGGATACTACTCTTTCTTGTCATAGATGGGCCAGGGGAGACTTGCAGAGGTTAAGGATCTTTCCCAATGATAAGTAAGTGGCACCAGTTGGTGGCAGAGTCAAAACTCCAACCCAGGTTTTAGAGACTACTACTGAAATTATGAACCACCTTGTGTACCATCTCTCTGCTCTGTTCCCTACTGGTCTGTTTTGGTCTTTCACGTGTGATAAATCTACTCCTGCTTCTTGGTTAATAACTTGGCAGAATTTAGGTCTCTCTCTCACAGGACTGTCATTTACCACATTCATCATTTCCGTCTTCCTTAGAGCATTCCCTCAGAACTCACTCAGCCAAAAACGCTGACACCCCTCCTGTTCCCTGTTCTATCAGATTATAGTTTGGTACTTTTGTGCAAGGGCACATTTGGTACAGCGGTTTGTCGCCAAGGCTTCTGTTTATTGGCTTTTTTAAGACTAGGGCCTCTTCAGGAATGATGCCACAAACTATAGCATGTTAATGGCTTACAGTAAGAGAGAGAGTGGTTGTGTGCCTATACAAAAATAAAAATTGGAAGATAATGTACACAAGGCTGGTATTAGTTTACTATATTCTCTGCTGTGTGCTAAATTGCTTAAGTCAACAGAACTAATAAAGAACAGATTGACTTGGAAAAGTGACGTAACAATAACTGAAGGAGAGCATAACAAGGCTCATAAGTGAGAATTAGACTAAATACATTTTTTTGGATCACACTTTACAGTTCATAAAGCATATTTGCATTTATTTTCTTATTTGAGTCTCATAACACACTAGGAGATAAGAAACAGGTATTATCTGTCCCACTCTACAGACGAAGCATCTGTGGCTCAGAGAAGTTGTTCGACTTGCCTTAGGTCACCAGTGATGGAACAAAGATTCACACCCAGACTTCCTAACTCCAGGTTCATATTCCTCTCATCATATCACATTGCTTTTTTTTTTCTCATTCTTTTTGGCCTCACCCACAACATATGGATGTTCCTGGGCCAGGGATCAAAACTGAGCCTCAGCTTAGATCCTTAACCCACTGCACCACAGCAGGAACTCCCCCACAGTGCTTTTTTTCACCAGAGGGTAGAGCTATTGGCATGAGCTACACAGTAGTAAGTCCAATTTTCATGTGCTGTCCATTAAAATCTAAAACCAAATCAATGTCTCTGAACCACATCTTCAAAGTCATCCTCATCTAAGAAATTCCGGTCAGTTACACACCTCTAAACTAAGTGAACAAAATCCCAACTCAATAAATTATTTAAGGTATGGAGATAAAAAGATGTAATGTGACCTGAATCAAATCTTCCTTAATCCATCCTTTGGGCAATAAAATAGGTTCTCAAGTGTATGGTAGGTTTCACTGTCTTTTTTTTTTTTTTAATTGTTTTTAAAATTTTAATTGCAGTAAAATACACATAACATTCATCATCTTAACTTTTAAATGCTCGGTTCAGTAGTGTTAAGTACATTCACACTGCTATGCAATTAATCTTCAGGACTCTTTTCATTTTGCAAAACTGAAAATCTATATCCATTAAGCAACAATCCCCAGTCTGCCCTCTCCCAGCCTCTAGCAACTTCCATCGTACTTCCTGTCTCTATGAATTTGGCCGCTCTAGGTACCTCATATAAGTGGGATCATAGGGTATTTGTATTTTCGTGACTGGTTATTTCTCTTAGTCTAATGTTCTTAAAGTTCATCCACTGTAACATGTGCTGGAAGTCCCTTCTTTCTTAAGGCTGAATAGTATTCTTTTGTATGTATGTACCACACTTTGCTTATCCATTTACTTATTGATGGACACTTGGGTTGCTTCTGCTTTTTGGCTACTGTGAACATTGCTGTTATGAACATGGATGTATAAATATCTCTTTGAAACCCTACTTTGAATCCTTTTGGGCATATGCCCAGAAGTGGAATTACCAAATCACATGGTAATTTATTTTCAATTTTTTGAGGAAACATCATACACTTTTCCGTAGTGGCTGCACCATTTTACAGTAGTGCACAAAGGTTCCGACTCTACATCCTCACCAACATTTGGTATTTCTGGTTTTTTTTTTTCTTTTTTCTCTTTATAGTAACCCCCCTAAAGGGGGTGAAATGGTATCTCATGGTTTTGATTTGCTTTACCCTGATAATTAGTGGTGTTGAGCTCTTTTCACATGTTTTTGGCCATCTGTATATCTTCTTCAAAGAAATTTACTGCTTAAGCCCTTTGCTCATTTTTAATTGTTTTGTTGTAGTTGTTGTTGTTGAGTTATAGGAGCTCTTTATATATTCTGGACATTAATCTCTTATGAAACATATTATTTGCAAATATTTTCTACCATTGCATAAGTTGCTTTGTACTCTGTTGATTGTGTCCTTTGATGCACAGAGTTTTAAACTCTGATGTAGTCAGCTTCCTCTTAATCAGTCTTAGGCTTGTGTTCCCTTTGAGAAGTCAATGAAATAAATACCCTCCCATCACCCTTTGCTCCCTGAAGTTTCAGCTCTGTCTTTAGGAACCACCCACCCCCAGCTCCTTCCCATTCAACAGCCAAAGAATTTCAGATCCCTGATCCAGGGCCCCAGGCTGACTAGCTGGCAAACATTCTGAATGTCACCCTTCTTACTGGAATTGTAACCATACCTAACAAAGAAAGATTACTCTCAGTATTTCAGCTGTACTGATCATAATACTGTCATCCTGTAGGTTGGAAGAAACTAGAATAAGAAATATTCTGGGGATATGTTCATTTGTGCTGGATATTAGATTCCAGTTATAAGTGATATCATATGGTATTTGTCTTTGTCTTACTGGCTCATTTCACTCAGGATGAGATTCTCTAGTTCCATCCATGTTGCTGCAAATGGCATTATGTCATTCTTTTTTATGGCTGAGTAGTATTCCATTGTGTATATCTGAAGGCCAGCTCTGGCCTAAACAAAAGAGAAAAATTCAGTCAATAACAGAAAATTCTCAGATATTACCTTCGCTTTGCAGCTCGACTGATATACTCTCTCAAGCACCCTACTTACTGGGGTTAAGACCAACACTTTAGCTGAGCATAGAAGGGATGGTATTATGTCTAAGCAGCATCCCAACCCCATCTTATCTGATGATTTCTTCTCTTTAAAGTATTCAAACTATTGACCAATTCTTTCAAGTAAAAATTTTACTAGACAGAGCTCAGAACTGATAAAAGCATATATTAAAAGTTAGACCGGAGACTGACTCTAAGCTTCAAAAGTCCTGACCAAATGTAGTCATCCCTTGATGTGTCTATTTGTGTTCATTTTGGCCAATCACCTTTTCCCTTCACTGCTAGCCATGTCTCATAGGTAAAAACTTATAGTGGTCAGTATTTCATTTCAGTAGAATCAACCAAACCCATCATTTTGATACAGTGACACCTCTTCAGCACTAGAATGTTTGCAATATTGAACATAGACTCATAGTCCTTTTTTTTTTCCCCCACCAAATAGTTGTCATTCTTTTTACACGATTGTCCCAAACTTACTTAAGTATAAAGTTAATCACTACAAAAAATGTGACATTAGTACACATTACCTGGGAATTTTAATTTATTTACCTCCTTTTTCTTTGATAGGATCTCCTTTCCCTCTGGTTGGGCAGTTCCATTTTCTGTCCATGCTGTGGTAGCAGGAGAGAAATCTTGAACTATATTCTCTTGAGCAGAAAAAGTGACTCTCATCTTGGACTGTGAGCTGAAATGGGCCTTTTCACCCAGCGTAGAAATAGGCTCTCTCTAGGTGTTAAACACTCTGTCTGGGAAATCCTGGTAGGCATAGGCATCCCACCCACTGCTTGAGAGTCACATCTGCACCAGTAAGACGAAATCCCAAGAGCACAGTCTGACTGAGGTATGCTGTGCCCATTGCTTACTTGAGGGTCTTCTCAGTTCCACTGGTCTTTCTCGATGAACATTTGCAGAGCCTTCCCTTAAAGGATGAGCTGATTGAAAAGTCACCTTGGTCTCTTCTCCTGCAAGGAGATTTTTGGAAAGACAAATTGAGGGACACTCAAATACAAATATCACCTTTTTACAACTTGAGCCTGATTCTCATCTATTGATTTATTTTTCCTGGGAGGAGAATGAGAGTAGGAAGACTCTAGCCGACTGAAAATGACAAGAGCACTGAGAGCCACCAGGAGATTCCTACCGTGGAAATGGCTCTGACTGTGTGTTTAGCGGTGCATGTTGGATGAGTAGCTTCCAGTGGTTTGTACAAGGCCTGGCTTCTCTGCAAAGGAGGTCCTGCTGAGAGAACAGCTGAAGGTTGCCCCCAGGATCAGAGAGCAAGCTTGTTCAGGTTAAGGTTTCACAGCACTGCTTTTATTACATTTTAATGATCAGAGTCATATTTTATTCATGGAGTTCAAGCTGAGCACCCTGGAGTCAGTAAAACACAAGAATTCCATTTTACATTCAGGCCAGCCTATTGAAAAGTTTGAAATGGAAGGGAAATTTGGGGACTGGGCATCCTTATTAAAAATGAACATAAAGGATTTGTTGAACACCGATAATAAAATATGTAGGGTAACATGATGACTTTGACAGTTTCTGTTGAATATGTCAATAGGTACATTTCGTTTGTTAGAGACCTAACATCTCATGAATTTGTAGGTTTAGAATTTCACAGTATACTTCTGGAAGAAATAGAATTCTCCCTGGAATTCCTCTCCAGCTGTGAAAGTTTTGGAACAGTCTGTGTTTTATCTTTTTCTTTTTGAGAGCGAGAAAGAGTGAGAGAGAGAGAGAGAGAGAGAGAGAGAGAGAGAGAGAGGGAGGGAGGGATGACAGGAGAAAGAGAGAGTAGAACTGAGTTGTCTTCCATTTCTACACATAATATGGAGAAGATTGAGTGAGGTTCTAATTCATTTTGTAGGAAAGAATTTAATTTCCTCTTTACCCTGCTGCTAGATGCAAGTAATGATAGGGGGTGATTAACTTTTATGTTTCTGAAACATTTTCACATGAAAGTCATTTTCAAAGAAACAGAAAGTAATCCCTGGTAATTTAGAGTTTGTCAGAGGCACTTTCAAAGTGACCTCTGTATTTTGGAGGAGATTAAGACAACACCCATGGAGGGTGACACTCAGATGTATAATTGGCATCCAATTGTGGAAGATTTACCTGTAATTCCACCAAAGCCCTAAGTGTGGCCAATCTTGACTTTTTCTTCTTTCTTTTTTCCTTTTTGCAGCTGTTCTTAAAGATCAAAGGACACCTCTGGAAGCAGACCCACAAGTTAATGGTGAAAACAGTTGTTCATCATCAACTCAGCATCAGTTTCTATGATCTGCTTCAAATCAGGGTCTAATTCCTACCTATTTAGCATGTTCTCTATAATTATGGAGTGAATAAATGAATGAGTAGAAGAGACGAGCATATGAATAAAATACTTCCTAATAGCAGATAATCCAAAAGCCATTTTTCCTTGAACATCAAAAGCCATTACACAGTTTTTGTTATAGATTTACTTCCTTAATTACATTTTGCCTGGCTTAATACTAAAATTCATGTTTTTTAGTGATTTCACACTAATTATGTGAATTTACAAGCCTAGAGGGAGCTGAATAGCAAAGAGACATCAAGAGTAAACTAAAAATGTTCCAGTGATAATTCTTAAGTGGGTAATCCAGTTAATTTTTCTAAATGCCAGCATATGTTACCTGTGTGTTTTACCAACTCCTGCTCCTTCCCAAACATTTGGACTTCAATGGAAGGAGCCGCCTTCCATGTATGCTCTGCACATACACAGTCAATGCTGTCTGATAAAAGGAGGGGCTTAATTACAAATGTTTCCAAACTACTTTTTGTAGATCCCTTTATTCTTGAAATGCTGCAGTTTTAAAGAGGCATCTATTTAGATGACAATAGGTCCCATTCCTAAATTACAGTTTTCTTCTTTGTGAAGAAAACAGGTTGTGAGGATTAAAGGAGATAATACACATAGAGAGATCTGGATAGTTCTTGACTCACTAAAAACATCCAACATGGCTCAGTGGTAATGAATCCAGCTGGTATCCATGAGGATGTGGGTCAGATCCCTGGCCTCGCTCAGTGGTTAAGGACCCATCACTGCCATGAGCTGTGGTGTAGGTTGCAGACAAGGCTTGGATCTGGCATTGCTGTGTCTGTGCAGCTCCGATTCGATCTCTAGTCTGGGAACTTCCATATATGCCCCAGGTGTGGCCCTAAAAATAACTAAAACCAAAACCAAAACCAAAACCCTACACTCTTGGGCATCTTCATTAATATTACTGTTCTATGCTATATATGCTCTATTTTATAATTACCATAGAGTGAATTAGCACAGATTTTGGCTCTCCCATGAAACTGTTAGTGGTTGGGATATCTTCATTGATACTGAGCACACAGGATAGCCTTTCATAAACTTTTCACTAAAAAACTTTTCACTAACTTTCCATGCTTTTGTAGCATACTAAATGAATTCCTTTTATTAAGTAATTTAAAAAATTAATTAAAGATGCTTAACTGCTGACTAGAGCTTCTGACTGACAAGACATACTCAATGCTATAACAGATTTATATAATGTCAGCTGTTTGGCAAATTAATATTTTCCTTTAGCTTTTAAAGACTATGACTTAGCTCAAAGATAACCATTTTTACCTACTGTGTATATAACCACATTTAAAGATTCTGATTTATCTGCCACTTTGTATTTCTCTAGGGTAGAATGTTGGGCAGAAAGGCAATAATACTTACAGCAATAAGTAGTTCAACTACTTTAAAGATATGGAAACTGAGGCCCAGAGTGGTAATGTTAGAGGCAAGGTTGGGACTAGGATCAGATTTTCTAATGCCAGTATAGTTGTTCCTTGGTATCTGCAGAGGATTGGTTCCAGGAGTCCAACGAAAACCAAAGGTCTATTATATAAACTAGTATAATACAATAAATACAGTTGCCTCTTTGTAGCCAAAAGTTTCACATTCATAGCTATGGAAGACTAACTGTACTGCACTTTTCCCCATGTACCACATGAATGTCCACATTAAGGGAAACTAAATCATCCTTCACTATCTTAGTGCATTTTTAGTCAGAAGGTTGAGAATTAAGGTTCTTTGCCCATAATAAAGATAATAGCTGAGAGCATTGGAGTAGTTCCTATGTATAGTCACAATGATAAGTCCTTTATACATATAATCTCATTAAATATTCATAGCAACTTTTGTAGTTCCTTTGTGGCACAGTGGGTTAAGGATCTGGAGTTGTCACTTCAGCAGCTTGGGTTGCTGCTGTGGTGAGGATTCGATCCCTGGCCTGGGAACGTTGTATGCTGCGGGCACAGACAAAAAAAATATTCACAGCAATATTATAAGGTAGGTTCTATCATTATCTTTATGTCATCGTTGGGAAAGCCAGGCTCAGAGAGATTAAGAACTCAGATTGTAAATTGTAAGCCAGGATTCCAAATGAGGCAGCCATGACTCTAGACAAGTCCAGGTCCTCTTCTTTGATCACTCCATGGAATGGCCCCACCCCCACCTAATCCCTGGGTGAAAGTGATGGAAAACAATGTTTGGCATCTATGGCTGCTCACCTCAGGAACTTAGGATAATCATGTAAATAAAGGCAGAGTCATGGGTTCCAGGCTGGAAAAACCAAGGAACTTCGATCTATACCCTGTTCACAGACTTCCTTTTTAGCTCAGGCTACTTGTCTTGTAAGGATAGTCATGGCCTAATGAAAGACCAGTGAAGATATGACTCCATGAGTAAAAATCCTTCTCTACTTCTGCACATTTAACTGTCAAATGAATCATTCAAGGACAAAAAATGAGGACAAGGGAAACTATAAAATTACCCAAATAGCAGTCCATGTGCCTCTTTATTTAGGAGAATCCCTCTAATACTTTACTCTTCCTTCATGAATTGCTTTTGCATGTTTTTGGCCATTTTTCACTTGAATGATTTTTAAATTGGTTTGCAAGAACTCTTTACATACTAAGCCTATTAACCCTTGGGCTGTCATAAATGTACAGCTATTCTTCTATCTCTTGATTCCATTATAATTTTATTCATTCTTTACCTATAAAATTGTTACCATTTTATGTAGTAAAATCAATCCTTTATTATTTCTCCTTTGAATATGATAGAAAGTATACTCCCATCCCAAGAATATAATAATATTCACATATATTTCTTCTATTGTTCTTATGGTGTCATATTTTTACTTTTAAAACTTTAATCAAATTGGTTTTAATTCTGGTGTTTTATATAAAATGGAAAGATTTCCCTATTTTTCCTGAATTTTTAGTCTTTTAATCCACCCATATGGTGAATAATCAACCCTGTTTCCATTTATTTGAAATATTTTAATTTCTGATATATCTAATTTCTTCATAATTTCTATGGTGTTTCATCAATACATTTCTGCATCAATATCATACTAGTTTCAATTGTTGTTGGATATGCACTTAATTTACACTTATTTATGCAATACTGGACTGGGTTTCTAGTTACTCTGTCCTTAGTAAATGACAGGCTCTTAAAGGGAGCATAGGGAGCATGAGCACATCAAGAAACGGTTGTGGGGATCAGCCCCACTAAAAGGTGGGAGGCAGAAAACATTCCAAAGTAGTATTAAAGACTCAATCAAAGTTATTTGGATTTACTTATAAGTCAAAACTCTTTAAGAATCTTTAAAACCTTTGAGACTTTGACTGAGTGACTGATATTCATAAAGAGCTCAGGTTATAAAAAATAAATATTCACATATTCACAGACTGAGAACTAATATCTTAGACTGAACTAGGTCATAGTGAAGAATGGAGAAAACTCAGACCCTGTTCTGCCAGCTTCATTTTATTAACAGATTTCAGTCCCTACAAAATATAGATCCATGCAAAATACAGAAGTAAACTGGAATCAAAACTTAAGTCAGGAGTTCCCACTGTGGCACAGCGGAAATGAACGTGACTAGTAACCAAGAGGTTGCAGGTTCAATCCTCGGCTTCACTCAGTGGTGCCATGAGCTGTGGTGTAGGTTGCAGACACTGCTTGGATCCTTCGTTGCTATAGCTATGGTGTAGACCAGCAGCTGTAGCTCTGAGTCAACCCCTAGCCTGGGAACCTCTATATGCTGCGGGTGTGGCCCTAAAAAGAAAAAAAAAGAAAAAGAAAAAAAAAAAACCCTTAAATCAGCTCACAAAATATTTAAATAAATTATTTGGCAAGTATATATTCTTCTCTTTGGAAAACTGCTCATGGAAATATTCAAATTTTGTAAAGATTACTTTAACGAATGCATAGCTACTTAAACCAGGTTATTTTAACCTTGGGTACAATTGGGACAACTGGACTCCTGGAAGAAATAATTCAGCCTTGGCATGCCCATATTTCTATCTTTTCTAAAAGTTCTTCCCTTGCAAGGTCTAAGAATAAGTAGCAACTTATTAGGGTTTGAGAGGTTCTTACAATTGTGTGCCTTTTCACTGTTCTGAGGAGAAATCTTGTAATAGCACTGAGAGAATAGTGAGCTAAACCATTCATGTGGAAGAGGAAGAGGCCATGGCCAGTTTTATAGTTCAATTTTAAAATTGAAAAAATAGTTTTCATTCCATAAAACATACTGATTTTACATGAACAGCTTGATAGGTTTTGACAGGTATGTATATCCATGTAACCAACATCCAAATCAAGATACAGAACATATCTACCACCTTAGAATTCCCTATGTCATTACTCACTAAAATCACCACTCCTGATTTGCTAATGTTATAGATTGGTTTTGCCTATTTTTATAATTCATATAAGTGGAATCATATTATCATATGTACTTTTTGGGGAGGAGCGGCTGGCTTCTATTAGTCAGTCAAATGTTTTTGACATGCATCCATGTAGTTGTATGAGTTGATACTTTGTTTCTGTTTATCACTGAGTCATAGTTCATTGTATGAATAGGCCACCATTGTTTTATTCAATTACCTGTTGATACACATTTGAATTGTTTCTAGCCCAAAGGCTATTATCAATAAAGCTGCTATAAATATTGTTATGCATGTCTTCTTGTGGACAGGTGTTTTAGCTTCTCTTGAGTAAATACCTGAGAGTAGACTTTCCAGTCAAAGGACAGATGTATGAATTACCATCATAATTTCCCATAGTGGCTGTAACATCCTAATGTCCACAGTATTTGTAACATCTTAACATCTGAACAGGAGTGTGTGAGAATTCATGTTATTGCATATTCTTCCCAATATTGGTATTGTCAAACTTATTTAATTTTAGCCATTCTACTGAGCACATTTTCAGATGCTTATTGGTTAGTTTTATATCTTCTTCTATGCGGTGACTATTCAAGGCTATTTAAAAAATTGGGCTGTCAGGAGTGTCCGTTGTGGCACAGTGGTTAACGAATCCGACTAGGAACCATGAGGTTGCGGGTTCGGTCCCTGTGCTTGCTCAGTGGGTTAATGATCTGGTGTTGCCGTGAGCTGTGGTGTAGGTTGCAGACGTGGCTTGGATCCTGCGTTGCTGTGGCTCTGGCGTAGGCCGGTGGCTACAGCTCTGATTCGACCCCTAGCCTGGGAACCTTCATATGCTGCAGGAGCGGCCCAAGAAATAGCAAAAAGACAAAAAAAAAAAAAAAAAAAAAATGGGCTGTCAAAAAAAATTGAGCTGTCATTTTATTATTGATTTTTAAGAGATTTTTACATATTCTGGACACATGTCATTTATCAGATATATTGCAAATATTTTCTCCCATTCTGAAACTTTTTTTTTAATTTTCTTTTTTTTTTTTTTTCTTTTTCTTTTTTGCCACTCCCATGGCATATGGAAGTGCCTGGGCCAGGGATTGAATCCAAGGCACAGCTGCAACAACACCAGATCCTTAACTCACTACTGGGCAGGGGATAGAACCCATGCCTCCCACCTGAGCCACAGCAGTCAGATTCGTTTTTTGTTTGTTTGTTTTGTTTTGTTTTTGTCTTTTTAGGGCTGCACCTGTGGCATATGGTTTCCAGGCTAGGGGTAGAATCGGAGCTGTGTGGGATCAGAGCTGTGTCTGCAACCTACACCAGAGCTCAGGGCAATTCCAGATCCTTAACCCACTGAACGAGGCCAGAGATTGAACCTGTGTCCTCATGCATACTAGTCAGGTTCATTAACCATTGAGCTATGACAGGAACTCTGGGTTTCTTTTTTTCTTTCCTTTTTTCTTGTTTTGTCTTTTTGTCTTTTTTTAGGGATGCCCCTGTGGCATATGGAGCTTTCCAAGCTAGGGGTCTAATCAGAGATGTAGCCACCGGCCTATGCCAGAGCCACAGCAACGCGGTATCTGAGCCACATCTGCAACCTACATCACAGCTCATGGCAACACTGGATCCTCAATCCACTGAGCAAGGCCAGGGATCAAACCCACGACCTCATGGATACTAGTCAGGTTTGTTAACCACTGAGCCACGATGGGAACTCCAACAGTCAGATTCTTAACCCACTGCACCACAGTGGGAACTCCCTGTTTTAAATTTTCTTAATGGTTATTTTAGGAACAGAACTTAAATAATTTGATAGTTTAAATTATCAGTCTCCCCCATAGTTATTGCTCTGTGTGTGTGTGTGTGTGTGTGTGTGTGTGTGTGTGTGTGTGTAGTCTAAGAACTCTTTGCTTGTTTCAAGGTGATAATCCTCTATGTTACTTAGTTTTGATTAGATATATGATCCATCTCAGATTAACATATAAGTTAGGGAATGAAGTTTACTCTTGTCTCATATAAATATCTACTTCCAACAGCATTGTTTTTTTCTTTTTAGGGCCGCACCTGCAACACATGGAAGTTCCCAGGCTAGGGGTCATATTGGAGCTAGAGCTGCCAGCCTACATTACGGCACAGCCTTAGCAATGCCAGATCCGAGTCGCATCTGCAACTTACACACCACAGCTCACAGCAACGCCGGATCCTTAACCCACTGAACAGGGCCGGGGATTGAACTCGCATCCTCGTGGATACTAGTCAGATTTGTTTCCACTGAGCCACAAGGGGAACTCCTACTTCCAGCAGATCTATTGAAAACAGTTTAATTTTCCTACTGAATCATCCTGGGGTGTTGTAAAAACTGGTTGTTAATGTGAGGATCTGTTTCTGAATCTTCCTTCAGAACTCCACACTCAGATATCCAGATGCCTTACTGGACATTGACACTTGGATGTCTAATAGACATCTCAAGTACAACATATCCTCAAATCAAACTTATCCCCCTTCAAACCGGTTTTACACACGGCCTTCATCAAAATTCCATCCTTCTAGTCATTTCAGCCAAAGATCTTGGCATTATGGAGGATACTCTCTCATACCTTATACTTCCAAAGTGTGCATGTTTACTTTCAAAATACATTTGGAATCTGACCACTCTGTAGCCATCATCATGACAATACTGATCTCTGCTTCTGCCCTTGCCCCCTGGAGCCTACTTTCAAACAGGTGGAGTTTCAAGAACTTTTGAAAACATAAGTCAAATCACTCCTCTACTCAAAACACTCCAAGGACTTTCCCTTTGCACAGGAGAAAAGCCAGGAACCTGAAAACGATCTCCAAACCCTTTCCAGCCTCATCTCCTACCAATCCTTTCTCCTCTTATTCATCAACAGTCTCTTCTACGCCATAGCTTGATGGCTAGTAGGTCCCACCTCAGGGCCTTTGAGCTGCTGTGCCCTCTGCCTGGAATATTCTTTCCCTGTATTTCCATATGGTTTCCTCCCTCATTTCCTTCATGTCATTGATCAAATGGTATCTTACCAGTGAGGTGTCACCTACTATTTAAAATCTTATTCCTCCCAGCACTTACCATTTTTAATATGTTATATAAAGCTTAGTTTGTTTACTGCCTGAATGTAGCTCCGACAGGAATGTTAACACCCTGAGAATAGGGATTTTTGTCTGTGTCCTGTTTATTCAGCATCACAAGTACTTCCTGGGACATAGGAGACATTCAATGGATATTTCTTAAGTAGACAAATTGAGTCCTTCCCACCAGGGGTTGCAAAATGTTTTAGTGTATAGAAATAAAGACTCATATTAAAACAAATTTGGTGTTAATCTTGAGACTCTTTGAATTTAGCCCCTCTTGGGTCTAATTCCTAAAAACTCAGAACAGTAACTAAAAATCCAGGGGTTAAAGTAAAAGTACAACATTCTTCCCACAGAGCTCCCTGTGCTCTAGTCCTAAGACAAATCTTGTCTCAGTTTAACGAAGTAAGGCAGAAATGCACTGAACACATTTCAGAAATACTTTCAACTAAAATTATAGAAAATTTAAAGGTTTAATACAGAATTAGGCTTTAGTTATTTGCAAAATGCATCGCATTTCCAAACAATGCTAAAAAAAGGAGTTATTATATACATTATCAATATGGTTATGTAGCTGCTAACATTAAAGCATTCACCAAATCCCAGGTAATATGCTTAGGACTTTATATGAATTATTTCATTTTAATCCCACACCAATCCTGGAAAATAGAATACGGTACTATAAATACATACATTTTAGAACTTATGAACTTGATGCTTAAGGAGGTTAGGGAATTTGACAGTTGCCTACATATTTCTTTGAGAACATGCCATTGAAAATAAACATTCTCTTAATTCCCAATGCCCATTGCACAGTCAAGGGGCTCTTCAAACCTCCCTTCCAGAGAAAATAATAGGTAATAACATGAAGAGAAACTTCAGGCTTACCTTGCTACCATCCAACTAATCCAAAAGGAAAATCCCATGGGCCCTCTGGAGTCCACAGGAAGATTAATTTTTACCCGAAGAACTCCAGACTTGAATACAGTTGGAAAAGATCTAAGTTTCAAGAGAGAAAAAACATTCTAAAGACATATTTCTAGTCAAGTTGTTCTATCTTTAGGACTTAAAGACTCCTCCAAGTACCTCTGACCACACATGCATACAAGCAAAGAGATAAGTTGCACTTAAGCTTAGAAACAATTCCAGGAGATACTAAAAAGATGCTGGGCATTGTTAGATTGAGTGAATGTGTCCTCTGTGGAAGGAGGAGTGATCTCAGGTTTGGGTCCTTTTATTTTTTTTATTTTATTTATTTTTTTATTGTAAATGTATTCTTTTATTTTTTTTATTTTCCCACTGTACAGCAAGGGGGTCAGGTTATCCTTACATGTATACATTACAATTACATTTTTCCCCCACCCTTTCTTCTGTTGCAACATGAGTATCTAGACATAGTTCTCAATGCTATTCAGCAGGATCTCCTTGTAAATCTATTCTAAATTGTGTCTGGTAAGCCTAAGCTCCTGATCCCTCCCACTCCCTCCCCTTCCCATCAGGCAGCCACAAGTCTCTTCTCCAAGTCCATGATTTTCTTTTCTGAGGAGATGTTCATTTGTGCTGGATATCAGATTCCAGTTATAAGTGATATCATATGGTATTTGTCTTTGTCTTTCTGGCTCATTTCACTCAGGATGAGATTCTCTAGTTCCATCCATGTTGCTGCAAATGGCATGATGTCATCCTTTTTTATGGCTGAGTAGTATTCCATTGTGTATATATACCACCTCTTCCGAATCCAATCATCTGTCGATGGACATTTAGGTTGTTTCCATGACCTGGCTATTGTGAATAGTGCTGCAATGAAAATGCGGGTGCATGTGTCTCTTTTAAGTAGAGTTTTGTCCGGATAGATGCCCAATAGTGGGATTGCTGGGTCATATGGAAGTTCTATGTATAGATTTCTAAGGCATCTCCAAACTGTTCTCCATAGTGGCCGTACCAGTTTACATTCCCACCAGCAGTGCAGGAAGGTTCCCTTTTCTCCACAGCCCCTCCAGCACTTGTTATTTGTGGATTTATTAATGATGGCCATTCTGACTGGTGTGAGGTGATATCTCATGGTAGTTTTGATTTGCATTTCTCTTATAATCAGCGATGTTGAGCATTTTTTCATGTGTTTGTTGGCCATCAGGTTTGGGTCCTTTTAAAAGCAGCTGAACCATGCTTGGGAGTTTCAATGCCATGATACTCTAGTTGGCACCCTGATGTCATCTTTTTCTGGTCTTTGCAGCCTTGAGTTACTTTGCCCACAAGTACAGGTAGGCCTGTCTTCAGAATCTGTTTAAATCTGCTTCCATGTGAGGAGAACAGAAACCTCCTCGGTTGGTTCACTGACTTCTGACAATCTCCAATTACACCCCAAAGTCCCAGAATTGGGCTCATGCTTCATTTTCCCAAGACCTAGTTTCTCTCTGACCCTTATTCCAGTAACTATAACACTGGTTTAACTTGTTTTCCATTAGCTCCTCCTTTCTTCTCACTTCCTTTACTCCTCATCCTTCCTAGGTTTGCTGCTGAAACTCAATTCCTGTGGCAGCAGTTTCTGTGACGTTTCCTGGGCCTTCTTCAGGTCACCTGGTGTCTGCGTGGCCCTTAGATTCTGGCTGTTCATCAGGAGGTCATTCCATCACACTCTTTCAATTAGGAAACATGAGCAAGATGTGGAAAAGGCTCCTGATCAAGGCAGCCACACAGTCATGCACAGAGAGGGAACTTAGGTTCTGTAGCACAGGCTGCAGCTCATGTGCAGCCCAAAGAAATAACTGGCCTGATAAGAGTGATGAGTCTATACAAGGCAATAGTAAGAAATGACTTCCATGGGGGAGGGCTTGATTTCATAGAGGCTCAACAGTCAGGCTGAGGAATTTTATACTTGATGAAATAGGCAGAATCACTGGAAATGCCTGTGTGTGGGGTAAAAGGATGAAAGCAAAGCTTTAAAAAAAATTAGTCTGGCTCTTATGGTGTGTCGGATGAATTCGAGGCAGAGAGACTGCATTTAGGAAGGTTTTAGAGCAACAAAAGAATGAAAATCCACAGATCATGCTTATAAGAATGGACAGTAAGATGCAAAACCAAGGAATTCTTTGAAGGAAAAACAAACAAGAGATGGTGACAGACCGCATTTATACTCACGAAGCAAAACGGCTGGGAGAAAATGGAAATATGTATTTGAAAATCCAGATGGTCTCAAATACATATTCAATTCAATGTTAGATGAGTCATACTTCCACATTTTTATAATGGTTTTTGTTTTCTTATGGTTAATGGCTACTTTCTAGGCACATACATGCTATGCATAGTCAGGGTCAGCAATATTTAAGAACCAGCTAATACATTTTGACTAGATTTGAGAGCTAGTTAGTGTGTTACTAAACTGTAAGGACCATCTGGATAGAGGCCAATACACTTTAGGAATTAAAGATAAAAAATGCTTTTATATTGTAATATTTTTCTATTAGGAATACTCCCGAGACTTGCTTGTCCCTACTCACCTGGGAATAACACATTTGGCCATTAACAAAAATGTGAATTTACATATATTTATTCTTCTGGCTTGGAGAGAGAGTGGGTTGGTAGGTATTGTTATTCTGCTTCTTGGAAGAGTGAAATTTTTTTAGAGACAGAATGATGTGCTGTATTGTGGACAAAACAGCTATTTGAGGTCAGGCCGACTTGGGCACTAATTTCTTCTGTGCTATTTAACAGCTATGTAATCTGGGCAAAAGCACCTCCCCTGTGAGGTGGTCGATTTCTTATTTGCAAAATAGGGGTAATAGTACATATTTCATGAGGCTGTCTCATGACACTTCAGTGAGTTAACAGTGTATTAATGACAGCTCCATGGAAGGCGCTCAGGAAATGCTAGCTCCCTTCCTTGATAAACTTCAGGAAAAGCTCATTTACTTAGCCAAGCACTGAACAGATTATCTTGATTAAACTAAGGAAACTAGTGTAGAATTTATTAGGGGTTGGAGAAATATATGTGTAATCCATGCTACCTCCTATCAAATTGTTCCAGAGTGTTGCCTCTAGTGGACAAGCAAGGACAAAGAGATGGAGATGACAAAGAGATGGAGACGGGGGGCAAAGTTGTCCTCTTAAAGAACAGTGAGAAACTAAGCTAGGACGTTAACCCGAGCAATAAGTTATAATTCCATCCCAAGTCTGAGCAGATTTATTTCCATTTTTGGAGGAGAGTAATTGTATCAGTGAATAGATGGAAGGGTCAACAACACAAAGATAAAGAAAGGACCAAATCATAGCAACAAGACAATAAATCCAGCACTTCTGAGGAAGCCAAACATGAAAATATAAAAATCAACAAGAATAAATGTCTGACTTTGTTTTTGGAGGCAGATGTTACCATGACTAGATGCAAATCCTAGGCACAATGTGAATGATTACGTCTTTTGTTGCATGGGAAATGGTGATTTAATATTTGAGAAATTTTTATTAAAAAATTTGTTTGGTGGAAAATAAGGACATGTGATTAATAATCAAACTGAAGGATGAAAAAGGGACAAATCAAGTTGTGAATAAAGGAAGAAAAATGAGGCAGAAACTTATTTAAGGAAGCCAGGCTAAAATATGTCCTTCAAACCTGCATAAATAGCTCCAAACAAGAATAGCAATTAGTAAGGTAATGGCCCAGGATTTATAAAACCAATAACTTTTCTTCTGTGTGTATTCTGGGTGTAGACATACTGAAAAAACAACATATTAGTTGTTAAAACTGAAGGAGCTTTGGCTTAAAATGAGGACAAATACAAGCCAAATAGCTCACATATATCATTTAATTTGTTCATGAATCCAGTTTGAGAGAAAAGAAGAAAAACATAAAAGGAACAGTGCAAGGAGATTTAAGAGGGAACATTCTTTCAAGATATTTTAGACTAAAATGAGAATCTCTGACTTCATACAGATCAAGGGAGGGAGCCAATTCCACCCTTTGAAAATGGCAAATGAGGGCCAAGGAATGAAAGAGAATGATTTCTGAAGACAGTTTTACAGAAAACTGTCCAATTATATGCTCCTTAAGGATAGAGATCATGTCTCATTAACCTGCATCAGTAATATGCTTGGGGTACTCATTTGGTGCTTTTTGAATTACCCTAATTCCAGAAATTGAAACCTGTATGGATTCAAAGAAATTCCACTTCTCTATTATTTGAATAATGCTTATTATGGTGCCAACAACAATAATTTGTCTTAGGATCTCAGCTCTGATATTCCAGAGCCTTGCCCCATGCTACTGGCATGTTTTTCTCTCTACTTTTTGTCCACTTGAGATTGCATACTGAATCAGAGGACCGTCATGTAGACAAACACCTGTGGATGTGTCCACAGATACAGTGTCATATCTGTGACAAGTTTCCTTATTTAGAATTTATTTAATTAATTAATTAATTAATTTTTTTGTCTTTTTGCCATTTCTTGGGCCGCTTCCGTGGCATATGGAGGTTCCCAGGCTAGGGGTCTAATCAGAGCTGTAGCCGCTGGCCTATGCCAGAGCCACAGCAACGCGGCATCCGAGCTCAAGGCAACGCCGGATCGTTAACCCACTGAGCAAGGGCAGGGACCGAACCCGCAACCTCATGGTTCCTAGTCAGATTCGTTAACCACTGCGCCACGACGGGAACTCCCTTATTTAGAATTTAAATGTCCAGTCAGTGGAGGAAAAGATCTAGAAAACACTAAGGATGTAATCATAAATCGACTGAGTGGATACTGAGTGAATGGCTATCAACATCTGCCTTAATGAAGCCTTAGGAAGGGCACCACGCCATAGGCACACACACTAACCTCCAGCATCTTCATGTTCTCATCTCAACCCCCATCTAGCTTCCTTCTAATATTGGGTGGGTTGACCCAAAGGAGGGAGGAAGCAGTGGGTAGCCAGAGGTAAACCCCTCTCAGGTAATGGAGAATTGACTTTAACAATCAGTTAATTTCTAGCTCACAGAGTTTAGGGATATTAACCTAGTTTGAGAGCAAACTCTCCAAAGAATGTAGCTGAAATCATCACATAAATCTTTTAAGATAAGTTAGGAAGCCAGGTCTAAAGAGGTTTCATGATGAATGATAAAACACAGGCGCCTGCATTGCATGCCCCTGAGGAAAGCAAGTGGGTGAAGTGCAACTCCGTGTGCACTTAAAGGGAAACAGGACAACCATCCCACAAACTCCGGCAGTTGTTGTTTTAATGGCTTATTTATGGCATTACAAAGCCAGTCATGTTTACTCTGCCCCACAGTTAGTCATCATTATACAGAGAAACTCAGTGAATGAATTCTTCCCAGTGAAGAAACAAACCTCCTTGCTCTAATGGGGTAGTAGTTTCGTCTGTCATCAGGTTACAGAAACCAATCATTATTTTCGGGGGAGTACTGAAATTATTTAGGAATCCTCTGTCCCCAGGCAGATAGACCTGAAGTTTTCAGCTGACCTTCATTGCTTCTGCCATTAGGGCAGTAAATCTCCCTTGAAGGCAGACAGCACTTAGGTAATTTTAGAGAGGGCAAGGGAGCAGAATTATAGGTTGTCTGGGAAGGGCTGAAAGATTAGACCTCTGGAGGGAAAAAATAAAATGAATCATTTTGAAGGGCAACTACTACTTAGGGTCAAAGTTTAAATGTCTGTAACCCATGTTTTAGTTTGACTTGCTGCTGGGATAATTAATGTTCTCAGTTCTTAGAATAACTGAAAATAAACCATCCCATTTAGAAGAGATGAATTCATTTCAAAAACCAAAAAAAAAAAAAAAAAAGAAAGAAAGAAAAACCATTAAAGGAAACCCTGCCTAGCAGTCATTGAACACATGAACACATGAAGACAAATACAAATGATTTACTCTTCTGAAATGAGTAATTTCTTTTTTTTAACGAAAAAAATCTTTAAAGGATACGAGGGATTTCTTTAAAACAAGAATGGTGGAAAAATATTAGGGTAGATTCTCATCTTCTTGTCTCTAAATGCTTCTCTCTGCATGTAACTTAATGTGTATACACGTTAAAGCTTTGATTCAAGAGCCACAGAAGATCTTGGAAGGAATCATGGGCTTCTGATTCCACCATCTAGGGAGGTGGTTGCAGAACCAAGCCTTAGGCAACACATCTCAAATGTGTGTCAGGCAGTCTTGCACACACAAGGCTTAAGCAAACAATGTGGTACCTGAAAAAGTCACCTTTCTTCTCAGCAGAAAGTTGACTAACACGACATGTTTAATCATCTATTTAGACAAATTTTAAATATTTCTGGTTTTAAAAAATACAATGCCTGATAACTCTAGAGCAAGAATATAAAATATTTTGTTATGTCAGAAAAAACTTAAACCCTAGTCTCATCTATTAGCCTGATTGAGTTACTTCGTCCTGACTTACACAGGAAACAGACATCTAAATAAATAGATGGGAAACTTAAAAAATTCAAATCTTCCAGATATCCCAAATTCTCTATGTATTTGTAGCCAATTTGGTAATGTATAAATAAAAAGTGTGGAGTTCCCGTCGTGGCGCAGTGGTTAACGAATCCGACTAGGAACCATGAGGTTGCGGGTTCGGTCCCTGCCCTTGCTCAGTGGGTTGATGATCCGGCGTTGCCGTGAGTTGTGGTGTAGGTTGCAGACGCGGCTCGGATCCCACGTTGCTGTGGCTCTGGCGTAGGCTGGTGGCTACAGCTCCGATTCAACCCCTAGCCTGGGAACCTCCATATGCCGCGGGTGCGGCCCAAAGAAATAGCAAAAAAAAAAAGACCAAAAAAAAAAAAAAAAAAGTGTGACATAGAAGTCCATGACAAAGGAAGACACTGGTTAAGTCATAAAGACTTGCAAACATTGTTTTCAGGTGTTGGCTGAGCATCGGTTTAATTGAACAGTGAGCATCTTGGGCGGTGGCTGATCAATCCCAGACACCTCTGCTGACAGGGGTGCACCAGTGTACCTGGGACAGCTGGCTCTCTCTGTTCTCTTATCTGGGCAAGTATTTCTTCAACTCGGCCTCAGTTTCGCTATTGTCTAACATCTTAGCGTAGTTATGCCTTTCAATTGTCCTGCAGTGAAAATGAAATCTCCCATTTTTATGGCTGCTATTGCTCCCTCTAAGCCAGATTAACTGAGGGAACATGTAGCTTTGGTCCTGGTCAAACTAGCTACCACTAGCTATGTTGACCTTGGCTTCTAATGAGATCCCTCTGGACCCTGAGAAGGGGCCCGGATATCTGGTCCATCACTACAAAGATTTGACAGATGAAATGAGAAGCAATTATGCAGATAAAGTCAATCTCCCCCTCTTCCCTGACCTCGCTACAAAAACCCAACAAGCAAAAAACCCCTCTTTTCTGCTAGCTAATTTCATCAGACATCTTGAAAGAAAATATTACAATCTTTTTTTCTATTATTGCTCTGTCACCTCAGTTCTCTGCTTTACTTATTTTCATACTTTTCATGAAAATAAGCTCTCACATTTCCATCTTCAAGGGCTGGTAGCCAAAGTCGAGTTTAATGGAGACCACAGAGCAGAGCCGTCTATTTCCTTGTGTGAAGACCCATCTCTGGGGAAAGGCTTGGCCCACACAGTGACCCAAACCCAGCCTTAATGAAATAGCCAGATGAAAATTATCTGTCTATCCACAGATATAAATCATTGCTTGAATACATCCAGCTGGAGGCAGCAAGGTTTGTCAACTAAGGCACCACATGTGTTTCTTGTTCCACCCCCTGAGTCTTCATCTTCTTATTGTAATAACCTTCCAAAGAACGTTGTACCTTCCGACAATCTAACAATTTGATCTCCAGCTTTGAATGACTTGATTGACTTGCAGGTTATGTTTGTTTGTAGCTTGCAGAGTTCAGCTCTCCACGCTCATTAGAGCTAATTGTACATGGACACCTTCTGCGTGGTGCCTGAAGCCCCATGCCAGGCATGGCATGGTATTTAAATCCTTTGATAACATGATTATTGAGGATTAAGAAGTAATTAAAACAACTGTCCATGACAATCAGTTCATCAGCAACTCTGAAGGAAGTCTGCTTTCTTAAAGGCACAGAACTGTGTGGCAAGCACCTGATGCTTAGAGATTTGTTGGAACAGATGAACCCTTTCCCTTCCCAGAGCGGCGGGTAATGTCATTTGGCTGCAAGTCGGTCTTTAATTATGGTGAGACTGCTCAATGCACCCTGATGGCCTTACTGCTTGCTCTTTCCCATTAATTCTGAAGTTGTAACCCAAGTCCAGAGCTGTTTCAGTGTGACCCTGAGGTTACTTGAGTTTCCCATTTGTGTTTAAGTAAATAATTGTGATCAGTAATTTTCTTCTGGAACCCTTAGAGTATGTCAATTACATGAAATCTGTTTGGCTCTGTCATGCATGCTCAGAGTTAGAAATAAATGCATAGCGCATTTGGAATGATAATTTCCAAGATATGCCTGAGCCCCTCAATAGCTCTGTGTTTCCTCTCTGGCTCATCAATATTCCCGTTGTCACTTTGAACTACACAAACTCAAGAGATAAGGTAAATACAGGGTATATTTTTATAAGCCACAGAGAAGGGATGGTTTCTATTTTTTACCACGAAGCTGAAACCATGTATTTGGTCCAAGTATAAAAGCTAGTGCTTGGGGTGATATTTTCTTTTTTTTTTTTTTTTTTTTTTTTTTTTTTTGGTTGAAAAGGTATATTGATATTTCTGAAGTAAACCATGCTATAGTTCGCTAGGAGACAGGCTGGGTTGGAGAAATGAATTAAAGTGTATGTCTGAGTACCCATTTAGAAGAGTATTCACATTCTCAACAGCTCTTAAAGAAAGGAAGTACATAATCAATAATGATGTACTGTTTGGTGTTCTGAAAACAAATCCTCCTGTAGTGAAAGAACAGATTTCTGAGATATTAATTTTACAGAACCACAAGTCAAGTTTATAGCAAGTGAAGAGGAATAAAAATCTTGGCATATCAACTTCGTAGAAATTAGGTGTTTAATTATGCAGCCTATTTTACTGCCTTGTAGAAATTCTAGAAGATCTTGTGTTCTAAAATACAAATAGTACTACAGAGTTTTATGATGACTAATCCATAAACTGATGTTATAAACTCTAATAATTTAAGAAATGACAATTGATAAAGTGGATAAAATAGGCAATAAAGTAGAAAGGCTCCAAATCTGCTAAAAATAAAACTGTCAAATTTCACTATGCAACTTAATAACCATTAGACACTGAGCAAGTCCCTTAATATCCCTGAGCTTCAGTTTTTTCATTTATGAAACAGAGATGCCAATATTTTACTCAGGTCACAAGGTTACCATGAAGACAAATGAAATATTTATGATAGCTTATTTAAAAACCATACTGTGCAGTACAAATATTAATCTAGCAATATTTTAATGTTTAATATCACGTGGCAAAAGTTCTTCAAGGATTGCAACCTTTGCCATTATTACAATGAGCTCACTGGTAGAGTTCTCTCATGGTGCAGTGAGTTAAGGTTGTTGTCACTGCAGCAGCTCAGGTCACTGCTGTGGTGCAGGGTCAACCCCTGGCCCAGGAATTTCTGAACGCTTTGGGCATGGCAAAAAAAAAAAAAAAAAAAAAAAAAAAAAATCACTGGAGTGCTGGTTGTGTAAGCTCACATTTTCAATTTTCTTCATAGATATTTATCCCTATAATTTGGATCAATGATCTCCAGCAGCATAATAATGCTCTAAATACCTTAGCTTCTCATAGATATGGATAACAGAAAAAGTTAATTCAATAAACTTTTCTACACATAAAATCTTTTTTTTTTTTTTTGAAAGGATGCCTAGGTTCTCCAATGTTAAGTTTATTTATTTATTTATCTTCATCTTTGTCTTTTTAGGGCTGTACCCGAGGTATATGGAGGTTCGCAGGCTAGGGGTTGAATCAGAACTGTAGCTGCCAGCCTATGCCACAGCCTCAGCAACACCAGATCCAAGCCGTGTCTGCGACCTATACCACAGCTCATGGCAATGCTGGATCGTTAACCCACTGAGCAAGGCCAGGGATCGAACGCGTGTCCTCATCGTGGATACTAGTTGGGTTTGTTAACCACTGAGCCACGATGGGAACTCCAAACTTTTTTTTGCTTTTTAGGGCCGCACTAGCGGCATATGGAGATTCCCAGGCTAGGGGTCCAATCAGAGCTACAGCTGCAGGCCTACCCACAGCCCACAGCAACGCCAGATCCTTAACCCACTGAGCGAGGCCAGGGATCAAACGTGCAACCTCATGGTTCCTAGTCGGATTCATTTCCGCTGTGCCATGCCAGGAACACCTCCAAACTCTTTTTGAAAATGAATCAAGAGGGAAAACTTTTTTTTTTTTTTTTTGTCTTTTTTTGCTATTTCTTTGGGCCGCTCCCGCGGCATACGGAGGTTCCCAGGCTAGGGGTTGAATCGGAGCTGTAGCCACTGGCCTACGCCAGAGCCACAGCAACGCGGGATCCGAGCCGCGTCTGCAACCTACACCACAGCTCACGGCAACACCGGATCGTTAACCCACTGAGCAAGGGCAGGGACCGAACCCGCAACCTCATGGTTCCTAGTCGGATTCGTTAACCACTGCGCCACGACGAGAACTCCAAAAATTTTTTTTAGTACCAAACCCTCGGCACATGTAGGTTCTCAGGCTAGGGGTCTAATTGGAGCTACAGCTGCTGGCCTACACCACAGTCAAAGCAATGCAGGATCCAAGCCATGTCTGCAACCTACACCACAGCTCATGGCAATGCCAGATCCTTAACCCACTGAGCAAGTCTAGGGATCAATCTGCAACCTCATGTTTCCTAGTCGGATTCATCTCCACTGTGCCACGACAGGAACTCCAGAAGGGAAAACTCTTAAAAATAGCCACTGTGGCTAGATCTTAAAGAGGCACATTGGAAAGACCAGTGCAGAGAGTAAGTAGTAAAGAGAATAATGACATCTTTCTTGCTCTATTGTTAACTTGTGTGATTTCTTCTACATCCCTTCAGATTCCCAGTCGCCTGTGAAATTTGACGAAGACCAGGATCGAAACTATGAAATGCTCTTTAGTTAAAATTTATTGGAGACGGGGTGAGAGGAGAAAAGTCAGCCAGGATAGGGTTCCTGTAAAGTTGAGCCTTGGCCACATGTCTCTGGCATAAACCACTGCCCATGGTGGAGGGGTGAGGGAGGCCTGAGGAGGGGCAGCTGTGAGCCCTAGTGGGCTCTATTGCCAGCACCCTGGGTGGCATGCACCAGCCAGCAGAGACTTCCAGGTAGGGCATTAAACAGCATCTACCACAAACTGGCACACATTTGCTTAAGATACTGTCTAACAGAAAGTCAGAGAAATATGAATTATAAAGAAATTCTCCTCAAAAATTACTTTCTGCTCTTTGTTTCATCTTTGTCAAACTACTTTGGACTCTACCTTAAAACCTTGTTAGTAGGCTTACCTTCCTCACATGCAACCACCCTGTGGTGGTTTCTAACAGTATCATCTCATCTTCCAGGGAAGGGTCCAAGAGAAAGTCTATACTGCAAGAAAAATGGTAAGTTGATTTAAATGGCTTTGACAACTAAGTTATAGCTTCTCCTTTTCTATATTACCTTCCTATTACCCATTTCCTATAAATATACAATTTACTCTCTGATTGACCATCTAGGACCAGCAGGTTGAAAAGCTGTCATCAAAACTAGGTAGCAGGTAAGATCCTGTCGTGGCTCAGGGGAAATGAGTCTGACTAGCATCCATGAGGATGTAGGTTCAATCCCTGGCCTCGTTCAGTGGGTTAATGATCCGGTGTTGCCATGAGCTGTGGTGTAGGTTGCAGATGCAGCTTACCTCCTGCATTGCTGTGGCTGTGGTGTAGGCCAGCGGCTAAAGTTTCAATTCAACCCCTAGCCTGGGAACCTCCATATGCCACGGGTACAATCCTAAAAAGACAAAATGAACAAACAAACAAACTCAAGTATTAGGTATTTAATTATGTAAATTTCAGAGCAAAAGTATATAATAGTGAATAAAAACTTACAGTGGCCTTTTTCAAAGAGAGCCTTTCACTCCCTAAAAAACATTCCAGAAATACAGATTTCTGAAGCTAAATAACTTCCATTTGGGACATGCTACATGATTTTTTCATCTCAGAACTTCCTCATAAACATTTGCAATTTGCTTTCTGTCTCTTGCATATTGCCCGCCTTCTACTTGATTTTAAGTGACTACAGGTATAGATGTCTCTTCTGTTCACTACTGTATCAACACCACCCAGCCCAGTGCCTAATTCATCACAGCTCTGAACAATTATTTGTTGGAAAAAAAATTGTGAACCTGAGCCTATTGCATCCTTGAAAATTCCTAGAGCAGGGAAGCCTGTTTAAATACATTAATTCAGTGTTTCTTAAATGAAATTTATGCCCCGACCTACCCCTCTCTCCAGCCCCTATCTGAAATATATTTTGGAAAATGCTATCTTAGAGCAAGAAAAGACAGTCAATAGAGCTTGAGATCTGGCTTTGGCCTAGATGGTGACTGGGCTGGTCATTCACCTTTTGCCCTTCCCCAAATCCATTCTCCACCTTTTTCTATCCTGACCTTACAGGCTCCATCATCTGGGCTTTATCCACCTCTGGCTGCTGGCTGATTTTGGCCAATGTGAGACAATGAAGAAGAGCCCAAGGTGCAGGAGGAGAGAGGTCAGTGTAGTTCCTTCCTCCTCCCTCTTCTTGGTGCTACAGTTCTGTCTTCATTCTCCTAGACACCTGCTCCTCCCCAGGGAAAACCGTCCATTCTCCAAGCTCACCCAGGCTCCAGTAACATGTTCCCTTCCTCCTTTCCTTTTCAGTTGTCAGGAGGGTAATGACTTCCTCTGGCACTATCCTCAGATCCTCAACTGTGCCTATCGGCAAATCATACTCAAACTTCCATGAGGAGTCCTTCTGTTGGTCTTCCAGAATCCCATGAGAGAATGCCTTTTGTATCCTGGTGGCCCCTGACCACACAATGATGGCCTCTTCAATCTGGTATGGATTGCTGAGAGGAAATCAAACAGCTTTCTGGCAGAGTTAGAGCTTCACATTGTGGTTTTGTTATTTTGATTGAAGTTTTATGAATTCCCAGAATTTCATCCATACCTGTACAGGTTAGTATAAAAATAAATCCTGGAGCCAAAGTAAGGTATTCTTATGAGTTATTCATCTTTCTAGCTCACAGGTGGGAGGTGAACTATGTACTCGATGGTTTTAATCTATTCCTCACACAGATTCTGAGCTTCAAAGAAAATAGGAACGTATTCCTTGGGGCCGTCACTCCTAATTTTTAATATAGTTCAGGACACTGAAGGCACTCAGTGCACATTAATTTAACTCATGTATTCATTTAGATGATGGCTACAGCTGCTGAGAGCAGACAAGTGGCAGCATTATTCATTAGCTTCAGACTAAAGGATAACATTTGGCAGCCCTGTGGACAAAGGGAAACAGGGACACACTTGTGAAAAGAAGGCCCCAAATCCCCAGGTATAATGTTTAGCATCTTTTTATGTGACATAAAGATGGGACAAATACACTTAACTTTGTATTATAACAGAATTGGCCATAATTAGGGTCTGTCCAGTAGTGGCAGAATAATAAGTGTGTTCTTTGGGTCTGTGAGCCTAAGTTCTATAGGTGGGGGTAATTGTGTCACTGAATGAACTGTTGGTTCACTGTTGCTTTTCTAACTAGCTTTGGTAAGTATATCTTAGAAATCAACAGATATGGGATACAGTAAGTCAAACAATGTTGCAAAGTAAAGTTCTCCAAGATAATGTGGAGAGAAAACTTCCCATTTCTGTAACCCACGAGGTTATACAAATCCATGTCTCATGGAGGCCCCCACTGGCCCTCATGAGCAGGAGGACTGGGTTATGATTAGGGGACCACTAGTCATGTGTCCCTCCAAACAAGTCTCTGAGGTTGGTCAGGTAGTAACCTATTTAGTATCTCAGGAAGCCTCCAACAGTGGCACTATAAACACATGACAGTCTATTAGAGTTGGTCATCCTTTCTATAAAGATTTTGTGAGAAGTAAATCCAATATAACCAACTGCTTCTGTTTTGATCTCTTTGTTCCTTTTTTTATTGGAGACCATTTCTTCTTGGCATAGTTTCCATCACCTTGGAGATTATTTTGCAGGATAAAATGGTTGCTTTCTAGTTTTGCGGCTCCTTTATGGATTATGTTTCCCTTCTATGGACCTGGTTCCTAGAGTTTCAGACTAAACCTGCTTGGGCAGCTAAACTTGTGATGAAAAGAATAACAACCCAGTTCTCCTGTTTTGCTTATAATTATTAATAATCATTTGTTTATCTCCTTCTCTAAGTATTAGTTCCTTGAAAGCCTGTCTCTTTAGTCTTTATCTTGTCACAGGAACTGAGTCTTCCCAGGATGACTAAGAATGGAAATAATCCTTTCCCCTGGGGAAAGCCCAACCCTGGCTTTTTATCTCCACCAGAAAAATGGCATCAGAACCCATACGTACATTCCCCAAATCTGAGTTACTCAGTCTTAACACCATGTGTAGCCCATCAACAGTCAAGGTTAAGCTTTAGCCTGATCTGGAGGTAACCACCATTACTACTCCTGAGACTACAGTCTAGGCTTATACCATTCTCCATTCACACTGTGTGGTCCCAGCCTCATAGCTCTTCAGTTTTCTCTGCTTTTGACATTGATAATGTTTCTTTCTTTCTTTTTTTAGGGCTGCACCTCCAGCATATGGAAGTTCCCATGCTAGGGGTCAAATCAGAGCTGTAGCTTCTGGCCTACACCACAGCCACAGCAATGTGGGATCTCAGCTGTATCTGCGAACTATGCCACAGCTTGTAGCTTGCAGCAATGCTGGATCCTTAACCCACTGAGTGAGGTCAGGGATCAAACCCACATCCTCACAGACACTATGTTGGGTACCTAACCCTCTGAGCTACATCAGGAACTCTGATAATGTTTTAAGTTTAGTAATTATAGCCAGAGGATCCAAAGCCCTTATTTCTAGTAATGGTATCTATCATTTGCATGAATCAATGGTCAATTCTGGTGGTTTTCCCAGAGAAAAACAATAAATTTTTATCAAGGTGAACCCAATCTCTTGCCAGTTGAAAGAAGCTTTGTTTTTCATTCCTATTATCTCCATTAAGACTTGAAAGATTTTGTAGATAGGTTTCAGACAGAGAATAAACCAGAGTATTCTGTATATTTCCCACACTGTCCTCTACATTTGATATACTTATATAGCCCTTGAAAAATTCAGGTAAATCATGGCAAATGATGGAGGACCACCATAAACTTAATTACTAGAAGACATCAACAGAGCCTAGGTATGTAACTCTTCATTAGCACATAAACCATTCAGGCTGCTCAGAAAGCAGAAATCCAAAATAGTTTCCATTCACCCAGGCTGGGCAGCTACAATGGGACTCTTGTCCAAGGGCTATGTTAACTGTTCAGCCCTCTGACAGAAGATAATCCAAAAGGACATCATTATCATGATATTCCACAGAGCAGCATACTAATCCACTGCTGCTGAGTTATTTTGGGCTCCTTCTGCCTGCAGTCTAGTAGGGAGAGAAAGGAGTTATTAACACTGATATCTTGGGGAGATATGGATACTGCTACAACACTGGAGCAGGAAGAAATACATCTGAAACACAAGAGTCACTGGGGATGCTTTCTACACCAAATACCATGAAAGGATGTTCCCTCCCATGTCCCCAGGCACAAAACACTCCCTTACAAACCACAGCTTTCTACTGTGAGACCAGCTGCTTTCTGTCTGTAGGTTTTCCTCTTGGCTCATGCATAAGGCCGATCCAAATGCCAGAGCATTGATATTCCTGGAAACAGATCTCAACCAGCAATGGGTGGAAGTTGGTGGATAAATACCCCAGCTTCCTCTTCCTTGAGGGGGAACCAAATACTGCTTTCAACAGGCCACTGCTGCAGAAGTTTAGGGAGAGAACAGCCGTGGTCGTCTGACTAGAAAAGCCTTCATGGAAGAGGTGGAAATTCATCTCCTAGAAGAAATGTTAAATTTTGACAAGTGGCAAAGAGAGGGGAGAAGATTAGAGAGGAGGAATGGTGTGGGCAAAGGTCTAGGAGTATAGTAGCTTAATTTTATTCCAGGTAGGTTAAGCTAATATTTCTTATCCTCCCTTATACATACCAAGCACTGTGCTAGGTTAATTGCCTCCTCTATTAAGGAACAAGAAACAGATTGATTTGACTGGGAGTATTTAAGCAGAGAAGCTTAAAATGTATTAAAAACAGATCTAGGAACTTGAACTCCAGCAACAAAAGTTTGAGGTATACAGGTGGGATTTGAGTAGCAGATGTGAATATGCCACATCTTAGAAGCTAACTCAATAGCGTGAGTATCAAAGGCTGGAAGAAAATGATACTGGAGGGTAGGAGATCATTTGAGAGACCCTTATAATAGGCCGAGAAAATATGACATGACACAACATAGGCCTCACCAGAGTGAGGAATGGATAGGAATGTTCAGACATGAGCCTGTCAAAGATATGCATTAGGGAAGAGGGAGAAATCAGTAATGAGCCCAAGGTTTCTTACCTGATGCTGCAGGGGGCGGAGAGACAGCAAATGACAGAGAAGGAAGGGATAGTCTGAAAAGTGGAAGAAATGACCAGCTCGCTCTACCACACCCCTCTTCCTCTTCCCGAAAACCCTCAGAGCTATGAGCTTCTGAAACACAACACCAAATTCAGTGTTTGAAGATTGGAGTCATTAAGGGAGGTAGTGTTGAACCAGATTCCAAGCCTTCCTGAGCTCCTGCCTCCTCTACGCTTTATGGATCATAACAGTTAATGAAATGGGAACCATACTAATTCGCATTCCAATTCGCAGTCCTCATGGAGAATCTTATTTTTGCAGCACCACTAGACATTCTAAATTTGGAATTTCCCAACTCCCATCAGCATAAGTGATCATTTTGATGTTTCTTAAATATAGTGTTTGGGCATTTAATTATATTATGCAGAATTTGTTAACAGCTATTTCCAAATAGGGCTGATTAAACTGAGTCTGCAAGGTGTGGTATTTATTAGTATTATATTTTCAGAACCAAGTGATAAGAGTGACCTAGCTCTTGAAGTTGAAAGATGAGTGGTGCCTAGAAAATGATTTAACGGTGATGACGGCTGGTATTTAAGTTTCAGTGAAACAGTTTTGATGATTTCTTGCGGAACTGATTAGTCCCCCAAGGGGCTGGCTGAGAGAGACACCTGTACTCTACTTTTCTCCTTTCCGTCACTCACATACACCGTGGATTCTCCTCACCGATTCCAGACTTTTTGCTCTTGTTCACATTGCTAGATGTTATGTCAGCTGAAAGAGCTGCTGACCAGGAAAAATCCAGCACTGTAGATGCTGTAGATGAAGATGGCTGTAGGTAAGAGATCAGGGGATTGTGATAGAAAGGTGATGAATGGAAATGCTGAAAATAAAATTCATCTTTCTGCTGGCCCTTCAGGGAAAGCCTGGTTGATTTTTAGCTTTGGTAAAGCCACCCTTCTGTCACATGACGATGTGCCACCTGAGTCTCATGCCTACTGTGTTGCTATGTTAATTTCCTCAGGTTTCTTTGCAAAAAAATAAGGTACCTGTGGCAATACATTCTAAAACCCCTCTCATTCTCTGTATACCCCTCCCGATTTGTACGTCCTCTCTTATTTTTAAGGGATTCAGCAGTGAATCCTGCTTGCTACTGGATGATTTCTGGTCTCTGAAACCTGCTTCATCCCAGCATGAACAGGATTCATCTGTAGCAGGATTCCACAGCCAGGCTGTTGTTCCAGAGACTGACTGGTGAGGTAGCAGTTTGGGGCCTTATTTAAAACTTTTGGCAAGATTTCACCAAACTATGTCTCAAGATCATCACCAACATGCAGAGTCTGTCTTTCTGTCTGTGGCCACCCTGGGTAATAGATGCAAAATACTAGGCTCATTTGATCATATATAAATACCACTGGTAGCTGCTCTTGGCCCACTTTCCTTTCCCAGAACTTCTATGAATATTTTAAAATATGGATATCCTGCACAGAAATGTAATTTTCAGGACATAAAATAGAGAGCAAATTAAAAATCTGTGAATTCCATATGCACGACTTTTCTTCTGTTATCTCAAATTCCAGTCTGTGAATAGCTTTCCTTCCTCCCTTGGAGCTGGAGGGATGATGTTGTCATGGGCTGTATATCCCAGGGCTTAAGCTCTAGGAATCATTTCTATGCCTCCCAGAAACTATGAGGAGCCACACACTCTATGGTATATTTTTCAGTTGTGTGTTTGGTTCTTTGATTACTTTGGTGTCAATACATTCTTACCTTTTCTGCTTTTTGTGATCCTTTTTTCTTTTTTGCCCCTAAAATTTTTCCTTCTTCTTAATGGCTCCTCAGTATTTGTGTTTGCATATCTGTGTATCATCTTAACTTTCCACTGGTAAAGGCCTTTGGTTATATTACAAACTAATTATATGCTCTTCTCTGAAAAAACCAAAAAGGTTTATTTTTATCATTTTGGCATCTTTTCCTCTCAGGAGCTAGCTGCCCCTCCCCTATTTGGTGATGCTGACTGACCACATGGTCTCACCTCCTCTGGTACCCAGCTCTGCCTGGCCCATCCCTTTAGCCTGCATGTGGATTGGTTCAAGTGTGAGCATGTGACCTAAGCTAAGCTAATCAGAGTCCTCTTCAGAAATTTTGTGAGAGTAAAACTTAGGACTGGCAAGTATTATCTCTGTCAGTATTATCTCAGCCAGGGGGAGTCTCCCTCAAAATGAAACCAGGACAGAGAAAAGCAAAGCCAGGAGAGGGGGCTGCATTGAGCCCCTGACAGCTTGGGTCCCAGGCTCCTAGTCACTCCTCCTCAGGTATCTGGGCCAGGAAGTTCCCTTTTCTGCATAAGCTATTTTGAGTTGCTTTCTGTCATATCACATAAAAGATTTCTGACTAAAACACAAATGTGAAATGCCAGTTATAAGTCAAGAAATGTCACTTTAAATGAGAGAATGTCTAGCCTATGACTAGAAATATAATTTCACATACATTAAGTAATGAGTTGTGAATGAGAGGGTCTAGATTCTTGTCCTGCTGAGTTCTCTGTCACCAGTGCTCAGAAATAGTCCCTCTAAGGGTCGCTAGCATTTTTATTCCTTGTCCCACTGCCTCATCATGTTTTTTGAAGTTCCAGGGCTCTGTATCCCTCAAGCCAGCATCAAACACAAATCTGGCCTTGTAATGAACAATGGAGACTGCTCTTCCCTTTACCATTCCTTCTCAAACCCAAGAGAAGGTCCTTCTCTTCATCTCGAACCATAACTGAGAGAAGAGCATAAGTGTGTGGGGGCTGGCTTTATTCACAGCCCACCAGCCCAGTGAGGAAAATGCCAGGCCATTCCAAGTTCTGCAGGTATGTCCAGCCCTCAGAGCCAAGGTCCATAGAAGGGATGCAATTTCTAGTTCCTCCAGCCTAAAGTCTACCTCTTCAAGCCTTATTTCCTGTTCCAGAAGCAACCTAGGCCAGTGACAGTAGAATGCCTTCTCCATGTGTGGAAAGCCTACCCCATCCAAAAGAATATGGTCTTGTTTACTGGCCCCAGTGGGAAAAGGATGGAGTACATACTGGCCAACACCAGTGCTTCCAGCCCTCAGTGACACCCTGCATGGGAGAGCGCCAGTCCAGTCCAGTCCCGTTGAGTTACTTCCTCCAGTGCCCTTCCCCCAGCAAGAGGCGGTGCTCACCCCTTGGTACATACCACAGCCGTCTTGATGCCTAGTTAAAACCCGCTCATTAACACTGTCTAGAATTGAGTTTGAGAAAAAAAAAAAAAAAGTGCAGGGTAGAGAGTAAAGGGAACATGTGAGGGAGTGCATTTAAATATGGTCATGAAGGAAGTGGTCTTTAGAGGAGACATCTAAGCTGGTTCCTAAAGGATTAGAAGGAGCCACGAAGAGAACAGTTTGCTCCTGGATGTGCAAAAGGCCCCAAAAAAGTTTTCAAAAAAAGTAAAGGGAAGCTGAGCACAGAGGGAGAGAGACAGGATGGCAGGGAGGGAGGCAGGAGGCATGTGGTGCAGTTCACAGACATTTAACTTATTCTGAATACAATGAGAAGCCATTGAAGAGTCCTACACAGGTAGGATACTTAATCAGATTTATATATTTAAAAGACTAGTTTGGTTCCACATGGAGAATAGAGGAGAGGAGGCGAGATGATAAAGAAAGAAGCCCAGTTAAAAGGCTTTTGCAGTGAAAGATGGAGGTGGCTTGGCTAGGGTGATGAAATGGAGAGATGATGAGATGGAAAACGATTTGAGATATATTTTGGAAGTAAAAGAGACAGTTCATTGATTGATATGTTGTAGGGGGTGAGGGAAGAAGGCATCAAGAATGATTCCTAAGCCCCCAGATTACATCAACAGATGGATGGTTGTACCATTTACTGAGATGGAGAAGATGGGGGGGAAAAAGTTTTTGAGAGGAGAGAAATCAAAAGTTCAGTTTTAAGGAGGACAATTTTGAGATATTTATGAGAGATCCACTTAGAGACATCCTATGGCAGGTAAATGTACCAGCTGAAATTCAAAGCCTGGGAAATGTCAGCATGTTGGTGCTATTTAAGCCATGCAACAGGATGAGAACACATGAGGAAAGGTAGAAAAGAGGCCCTAGGAACCACAAACATCAGTGGTGAAGGAAAGGAAGTTGGCAAAAGGGATTGTGGAGCAGCTGCTAAGGATGGAGACAAAGGAGAGCTCAGCTGTGAGATCTAGAAGCAAAGATCAGAAAAGAGAGCACTCGGTTTTGCTACATGGAGGTGATGGATGACCTTGACAAGGGTGGTTTTGGTGGAATGGAAGGGACAAAAATCAGACTGGGTCGAGGAGGGAAGGAGAGAGAAGGAGGTGGAGACAGCAATTGTGGAGATTTAATTGAAGCCCTTAGTAAAGAGAAGCAGGAAAAGGAAGTAGTCCCTGGGGGAAAAAAAAAATGTGGGCTCTGGAGTGTTTTGATTTTCTCAGCTAGGAAATACTGGATAGTATTTACTGATAGGGATTAAGAAATTAGGGGGAAAGTAAATGAGGATTTAGGAGAATGAGAATGACAAAGTGAACTAAGCTCTTAAGAAGGGATAAAGTTAAGAGTAATGCTTTCTAAACGCTGGTGGTTGTGAGCATGTAAACCCCCCAGGGAGCTTGTTAAATGGTAGATTCCAATTCGGGGGGGGCGGGGGGGGCGGTGCTGAGATTCTGCATTTCTAGTAGTTTCCCAGGTAATGCTGATTCTGGTGATCCAAAGACCACTTTGAGTACCACAGGGGGGAGCAAAAAGGGATATGTTTTTAAATGAGAAAATGGAGAAGAGAAAAGAGGGCATAAAAGCCATTCCTGAGAGGGGGAAAGTAAGCCCAAAAGAAATGTCGTTAGATATGGGGGCAAATTGAGGGCCCATTTGAGGTGTATAAATATGAACCTAATGTGAAACCAGTATACAACATTTAGCAGCTCGGCTGCCCACCAGGAGAGGGGATGGTTGGATTTCTCCACTGCTGGGGTTTTGCCAACTGAGTATGAGAGTGGGAATAGAGGTTAGAGAGGAAGGTCTTTCACCACGGATTGTAATGATGAAAATGGAATCCAAGCTGGGTAAGAATGGAAGTAGACTTACTGTTCCTGTATGTCAGTTGAGATGGCAATATTAATTTCTCTGAAGAGACATGTTAAAGTCATTCTGGAAAAAATACTGGTTCCTTATATAATCACATTGCTATTATTTTACAAAGCACTGATTTTAACTGAGAAATGAGAGGTATGAGATAACTATGGGTTTTCTATGATTCCTATATATTAGCTGTAAGAACAGATTACTTAACAAACAGTAGCCTAATAGTATCTAACATAACAACAAATCTAGAGGTTAAACCCTGTTGTTCTTTTCAACTGCCCTGCAATGCCATTTTGTATCCAATGTCTTTGAATCATTTTTGTCCTCATAGTTATTTCCTCCTGCTTACAAGAGGATGCTGCTGCTCCAGACAGGCCTTCCATTCATGTCAGGAAGAAAGGAGAAGAGGATGATGCCAACTGCAATTGCCTCTTTTTAATCAGAAATGCAAAATCTCTCCCAGAACCCCTCTAACAGACCTCCACTTAAACTGCATTGGCCAGAATCTCATCATCATATACACATTATGCAAGGGAAGTGGGTAAAATAAATATTTAACTTTCCGACTCTCCACAGTAGAAGTAGACAAGAGATAAAGGAGTTGGGAATGGGAAATATGTGTCTCGTCAAGGGTTGGATGGAGAGTTTATTTAAGTATCTCTGTTTCAGAACAATCAGCCTACCAACAATATTCTACAATATCAAATGTACTGTGCTAAATAATAAATAACTATCTACTCCTCTACTTGGCTGGCTGGCTTCTTTCCTTCCTTCCTTCCTTCACGCCTGCCCCTGTGGCACATGTAAGTTCCCAGGCTAGGGGTCGAATTAGAGCTGCAGCTGCTGGCCTACACCATGGCCACTCCATAGCAACACCTGCAGCTTGTGGCAACACCAGATCCTTAACCCACTGAGCAAGACCAAGGATTGAACCTGAAACCTCATGGATACTAGACAGGTTCTTAAGCCACTGAGCCACAAAGGGAACTCCCTACTTGGTTAACTTTCTAGTCCCAGATGGCATGAAGTTCTGAGTTTGAGTAGGAATATGGAATATACTTTTATTCTCTGGACCTGCAATAACTTTTAACTGGCTCATATTCCATCCCCAGATACTTCAGTGCTTGTTCAGGGGAAAGATAAAAAACGTCAAAGTTTGGAGTTCTCATTGTGGCACAGGGGGTTAAAAATCCAACTGCAGTAGCTTGGATCGCTGTAGAGGTGTCAGTTCAATACCAGCCTGGTGCCGAAGATTAAAGGATCCAGCGTTGCCATAGCTATAGCATAGGTGGCAGCTATGGCTCAGATTCAATCTCTGGCCTGGGAATTTCCATATGCTGCAGGTGCAACCATTAAAAAAAAAAAAAAAAAAAGAATGTCATTGTTAAATAAACATTTGCAAAATTAAGAAAGATGGAAGAGTATGAATTATAGAGGCACTAGAGATATATCAGCTGACATGTAACTCTGACATCACTCCTTTCCAGAAAACAGAGAATGCACATTCATTTGGACTAGAATTCAAGTGTTTTATGTAATTTGTAAGTCTCAGGCTTCACATAGTGATGGGTGTGCTATGTCACATTTGTAGTAAACCCCTGCCTGCCTGACTGGTATGATATCTGACTTCCTCCCATGGTCCTCTGTCCTGTTGCAGTAAGAAAGCTCCCAGTGTGCTTACAGCTGTCCCCAAATGTCATCAGCCTTTCTCATGTATTCATTGTCTACAGTCAAAGGAGATGGACTTTGAAAGCCCTAGAAGGAGAAACTTTTCTAAAAGTACAGATTAGGAGCCAGACTGCATGGGTTCAAATCTCAGTTCTGCCACTCGTTAGAGACGTTACTTTAGCCAAATTTGTTAATCTCTATGTGCCTCAGTTTTTCCATCTGCAAATTAGAAATAATAATATCTTTTCTAGAATGTTGTTTAGATGATTGAATGACAATACATGTGAAGTGCTTACAGCAGTACTTGGCACTTAAATGCTATAGAATTGTCTGCTATTATTGCTGCTGTTACCACTACTGCCCTCATTTATATATCTATATATCTATATCTATATCTATATCTCTCTCTCTATATATATATGTATGTATTTTTTTTTTGTCTTTTTGTCTTTTCTAGGGCCACACCTGTGGCATATGGAGTTCCTAGGCTAGGGGTCTAATTGGAGCTATAGCTGCTGGCCTACATCAGAGCCACAGCAACATGGGATCCAAGCAGAGTCTGCAACCTACACCACAGCTCATAGCAATGCCAGATCCTTAACCCACTGAGCGAGGCCAGGGGTCAAAGCCACAACCTCATGATTCCTAGTCGGATACGTTAACCACTGAGCCACGACGGGAACTCCCCTCATTTATATTTTTAATACCAGATAGTGTCTTGTGCCTTGGACACTAGAGGCAGTCAATAAACATATGCTGAAATGTGTCCTGAAGGAAGAATGATGAGGGCAGTGAGACGTAGGTGAGAAGACTGTAGCATCTATTAAAACTGATACTGATTTTTAGCCCAAGAAACCAGAGTGAATAAGAAACAAGAGACTGCAGTAGGGAGCATGTCTTTCGTGCCCTCTAGCTTAGATGTTAGCCATCTGTATTCAAAGAAATGAAATCCTGGGTTGCCAATTCCTGGATGGCTAAAACCCTCTATAAAAGTGCTTTTCGTGCCTCTGACCCTACCCCTGCTGGGAGCTTGCATGGGCTGCTCCTGTGGGGTGGAAGCCCTGCTCATGAGACCCCAACTCAGCCAGTGCGGCTCCACTGTCAGCCGTTTTATATATTGTGGTCTTACTGCTTCAAAAGGTTTTTTCTAAAAAGTCACTGCACTAGTTGAATCAAGAGAAGAGAAGATGCAGCTGCCTTTTAGGATTTTGTGTTCGGCTAACCCAGACCCAGCACATCATGCCCTTCCTGGTAGGTCTGAGTAGAGCACTGTGTGAATTGCCCTGTGTGAGTTGAAAACCAAGCAAACAGCGTGCTTGTCTAAAGACCTTTCTCCCTGCCCTCTCCTCACTTTTTATTTCTTACTGTCCTTTTGTGCACCGGTTATGCTATGCATTTTCTTTTTATGTTTTTATGGCTGTTGGGGTTGCTTTCAGAAGGATACCATAAGACGCAGAGAAATTAATGCATCAAGGGACTTCAAGCGGAAAAATCCATCTGACCTGGTGACAGTTGGTAAGCATTGGAGAAAATCTCATTTACTTGAGAACCATAAGTTTGGCAATTTCATTTCGGCTTACTTCACTGCCCTTCCCAAAGCTCCGGGTTCAATCAAAGAGAAGAGAAAAAGGCGACTTCACTGAATGTGGTCAGAGAGAGAACTTTGAAGCCCACAGCAAGGCTGTTCAGGGAAAAGGAACTGTAAGAAAAATATCTCATTGTTGTTGGTGCAAATCTGACTTCCTGATGGCCTACTGCATTTTAATGAAAACGTTAAGCCATGTACCAGCTTTCCTTTTCAGCTGATGGATGGAGAGCACTGCTCCATAAGAAGGTACACATTCGTTCTGCCTTTTTCTCTTTCCACTTGCTTTACTGGGTGTTTTATCTCGACTACTTACCATCGTCCTATGATGAAGGCTGCATTCCAGCTCATCTTGGAGTGGTTTGTGTTCTCTCACAGGGAGCGGGCCAAAGAAGAATGTCTTTTTCAAGAGAGGAGAAATGGAATTTGTCAGTGATGCAAACCAGACAGGAAGGGAAGGAAAGAGACTCTGGTCTTTCACGAAAGGGTTCAAAAACACTAAACAGTGAGCCCCGACAGATTCAGTCAGCAACTGAGGTCATCTGCCTGTAATTTGGTGATCTGGTCTCTAATCACAGAGCTGATAGGAAGAACCAGGGGCCTGTGTGGGGCTGTGCGCTTCTCTGTGCTTTGACGGTACTGACAGACACAGAGGGTTTCATCAGGCAGAGTGAGGAAGCCTCTTTCTTGGGAAGACCTTTGACCTGGTCTTGCTCTTTGTATGGTTAAGCCTTCCACCTGCACCAAACTTAACTTTTCTACACAGGCCTGAGAAATGGTTGTATCCTTCTTAAATCAATCCAATTTAAGAACTCAAAACTAAAACAATTTAATTTCTACGCAAAAGTCCATTTTAGCTTGCTTTCCTATGATGTCACCATCTCTTTGAGGATAATGTACTTTCCTGACCAGTGTTTTCTAAAATGGACTTTTAAAAGGAAAAAAAAAAGATTTCATGACAAATAGTCTAATATTCTGCAGAGTCTCTGAGGCTACATTTAATCTTATGGGGGAAAAAAAAAACCTAAGAAATAACCCAATTTTGTCTACTTTGGATGAGTAGTTTAAACCTAAATGTCAAGTAATTATTGATTGTACAACTCTATATTTATTATGTGCTAAGGCCTATTCTAGTTAACACGGTGTGCCAAAGAGTTTCAATACTTTTTGTTCATAAGATATTCAAAATTTAGCTGGGGAAACAAAATAATCTCAAATAGTAATTAGTGAGAAGACAATGTGATAATTAACTATATTTTATACTGTCAAAATAAAGTACTAAAGAGTCAAGTACAGAGAACAGAGTTGGGTAGGATAGGTGTTAATTGCACAGGATAGATTAAAAAGGCAAAAGCAGTTACAAAGGGGCCACTGTGGCACAGCTTTGTTAGGGAACTGAGGAGAAAGCTCTTAGGCAGTGTTTTGTTCTTGGTTGTATTGCATTGCTCTGCAGGCAGTTTATGATTCTTAATATCAGATCCTATTAGTTACCTTAATGTCTGGACAAAAAGGAATATACCAGTATTTCTATAACATGTTAGGTGGGATTTGAGTGTTCCTGGGAAGGGTTACCATGGGAAAAGAGGTGCGAATTTAAGCTTTTACCAGACAGCTTCCCACTGACTAAACTCATTCTTCTCTCTTAAAAATGTTTCATAGCTTTCTCTAAAATATCTAACAATGTTCTTGGGGACTAATGCCGGGGGGCTTTTCAAAGGAGTAGATTTCATTACATGATTTCACTTACCATCAACCATGTTGCTACTTTAAGTGGCAGAGAGCTGGGCCCTTCTCACAGGCTCAAAGCCCAGAGGTGTGTCAACGTGTCTTTTGAGTAATGAGGATCCTTCTTCAGCTGTTTTGCACTCTGTTCATTGGGGAAGCTAAAGAAAACAAAGAGCAAAATAAGTAGCACAGTTACAGGAGACTGTGGCAGCCCTCTGAAAGAGTTCTCATTAGTTAATGCCCAATGCTACCAAAAACAGACCACCAAAGACTTTGCTCATACACTAGTCTTTTCTTAGACTCTGTCTCATTTCATTTCCTTTGGCACCTATTCCAACAGAGGTTTCATGGTAAGCTTGGGTTTATTACAGATAGCAGGATTTCTGCAAAAGTCATACTTAATTGTACATCTCCAATTTGTGGAGTGAATGGGAACAAAATGGCCTGGGTGCTGTTTTTCATCTGAAACTGGTAAGGTGCCAGCAACTGACCTGATGGACTACCAGGGATCACCAGTATTCTTTGGATTACACTATGGGAAATACTGTGCTAAGGGCATCAAGAGACTGGGCTATGTTCCCTGAAAGAGAATCAGATGGGAATTGGCACTTGAGGATGGAAGAATGAAGAAGCCTGATCCTGGAGTGTGGTGGGTTTTCCTGAGGCCCAGCCTTATTGCCTAGAAAGAGTTTACAGATCTTTTTAACCAAGAAACTGGGGGCAATTGTAGGGTTCACTTCATTTGTTTCCAATCTTGGTACAGGGAAGGGGGATTCCTGGTTGAGCCTAGTAGTTTCCCTGGGTTGAGGAAATGGAGCTGGGAGTCAGGGAAGGCCAGAGTACTGGAGAGGTTACAGCTGCACAGAGAAAAAAACTCTAGTTCTGAAGGGTTCCCTCCATAGTCAGCTGAGTACGGATCAGTGCTTGCAGGGGCAGAAATTACTCAAGGCTGGCAAAGAACCACCTGAAAGTACCAGTGGGAACAATCAGCAGGGATCATAAAAGGCTGGAAAGGTGCCCCTTTTCACCATGTAGACCCCGTAATTCACAGGGCCTCAGGCATATGGAAGGATATTGCCTCAATGGTGGGAAAAGTTAGCCATGGACTAAACTCTGCTCTGATCTCACCTAACCAAGCTTAAAAGGAAAACCTGATAGGATCAAACTGTTTACAGTTAACGTCACTATACCCCAGAACAAAGTTCAAGTCTATTTATCTTAAAAGAAATTGAAATATCTAGCACCAAAAAAAGGAAAATTCCCATTTATAGTACCCAGTCAAACATTACCAGGAATGCAAAAAAGCAAAATGAAGAGAAAAAAAAAAAATCAATGAATCAAAACCAACCCAGAACTGACACTGATTATAGGATTTGTAAAGAAGGACATTCAATCAGTTATTATAACCATTTTCCATATGTTTAAAATGCTAGAGGAATGTCTAAAGATTATGAGAGAAGTAAACATGAAAAAGATGCAAACTGAACCCCCGGAGATGAAAACTATAATGTCTGAGGTGAAAAATATACCAGGATGCATTAACAGCATTTCACACATTACGGAAGAAAAGGCTAATGCATCTGAAGACAAACAGAAACTATCCTAAATGAAAGACTGGGGGGAAAAAAGATTCAAGTTGTGAACAGAGCTTCAGTGGGCTGGGGGAACACTTCCAGCAATCTAATAAGTATATATTGTCCCTGAAAAGCAGGGGAGGAGACAAAAAAAAATATTTGAAGGGATAACAGGAGAAAATTTTCCAAATTTTGTGAAAACTATAAAATCACAAATGCAAGGAGCTCAAAGAAAAGCACAAGAAACAGAAATGAAACTACTCCAAGGCATGTAATAATAAAAATAGTCAAAGCCAATGATAAAGATAAAATCTTAGAAACAGCCAGGGAATAAAGACACATCATATACAGAGGACTAAGGATAAGGATGACAACAAATTTCTCACAAGAAAAATTCAAGTGAGAAGACAGAAACATTCTTAAAGTGCTAAAAAAAAAAAAAAAAAAAAAACCTTGTCTATCTAGAATTCTATACACGACAAAAATGTCTTAGAAAAATAAAGGCTTTTTCTTTCAGATATACAAAGGTGGAAGGAACTCATCACCAGTAGACATCAGTACAAGAAATATAATAGGAAGTCTTTTAGACAGAAGGAAAATGATACAAGGTAGAAATATGATGGATCAACACAAAGAAATGAAGAATACCAAAACTGGTAACTGTATGGGTAAGCATATAACATCTTATTACCTATATATTTTAATAAATAATTGACTAAACAAAAATAATATAATGTGGGGTTTTTAATACAGGTAGAAATACAATGTGTGGTAATAATAGCACAAAATCTGGGAGGGGAAAAATAAAACTTCTTTGGTTAAGGTTTTTATATGTAAAATAGTATTATATAGATTCAAGGTAGGGTGTGTTAACCCTAAAGAAATCTTCAAAAAATAAAACAAAAAGATATATATAAATAAAAACCAGGGAGATAAAATAGGGTCATAAAAAAATCCAAGTGCAGAAAAAGAAGGAAAAAAAGAAAAAGGGACAAACAGAAAACAAATAGCAAGATTGTAGATTTTAAACCTAACCATATCAATAGTAAAATAAAAATTCCAATTAAAAGGTAGAGATGATCTGAATGGATAAAATGGATAAAATAGACCTGACTCTACACTGTTTGTAAGAAAATCACTTTAAACATAAAGACTTAGTAGGTTAAAAGTAAAAGGGTGGAAAAAAAATATGCCATGCTAATGATCACTAAAAGAAAGCTGGGGAGTCCCTGCTGTGGCTCATCAGGTAACGAACCCTACTAGCCTCCGTAAGGACATGGGTTTGATCCCTGGCCTCTCCCAGGTGGTTAAGGATCCGTCGTTGCCATGAGCTGTGATGCAGGTTGCAGACGCAACTCAGATCCCATGTTGCTATGGCTCTGGCGTAGGCTGGCGGCTACAGCTCTGATTCGACCCATAGCCTGGGAACCTCCATTTAATTTGGTGATGAAACTTAGCATCATTCATTATAGGACTTGATATTATGTGCCTCTTGAAAGGACGTAAAATTAAGTATACAAGCATCACCATCAAGTGTTCATACTATTTCCAAAGATGCTGGTTTACTTGGCCTGAAGTAGAACCCGAGCATTAGCACCATAAGTCTTGAAAAATTCCCTAGGTAAAGCTAGCATGCAATTAAGTTAGACAGCAAATCACTAATTTAAATATTTGAAAGGTAAATATCGATACCTCTGAATTATTTTGGAATTACATGTTAGAGTTCTAATGAAATGAGCTGAAGAAAGACACAAGTACAATGGGATATCATCTTTCTGGTTCTGGCAACCTCTCAGCCAATTTATCTTTTCCAAAGATCTTCTCCCTCCTCTTATGCACTGTTATAAACTTTTAAATGAATATGTGTCTTTAGAGCATGTTATAGCAAGAAATTGCAAGTCTAATGGAACAAGAAGTTCTACAGATCAAAAACAGTTGAGTGCCAACTCTATAAACATTTATACAACTAATAACAAAGCTTCAAAATACATGAAGCCAAAAACTGATAGAACTATAAGAAGAAACAAGCAAACCCACAATTATGGTTGCAGATTACACCACACTTCTCTCAATGATTGATAGATCAAGTAGGCAGAAAATCAGCCAGAAAACCTGAATACCAGTCCCAACCCATCTGACCTGACTGACATTTATAGAACATTCCACCTATCTACAGCAGGCACATGGTACATTTGCCAAGAGAGATAATATTCTGGTTTTTAACATAAATCTCAATAAATTAAAAAGGACTGAAGTCATACACAGTGTATTCTCTGACCACAAAAGAATTAAAATATAAATCAAAACCAGAATGATATCCAGACAATCTCCAAATATTTGGGGGAAAAAATAGCACGCTCCTTCATTACCTATAGATCAAAGAAGAATTCAAAAGGGAAATTAGAAAGTATTTTGTACTGAATGAAAATGAACCCAATATGGAGTTCCTGTCATGGCTCAGTGGCTAACGAATCCGACTAGGAACCTTGAGGTTGGGGGCTTGATCCCTGGCCTTGCTCAGTGGGTTAAGGATCCGGAGTTGCTTAACCGCAGATCACAGACCCGGCTTGAATCTGGCATTGCTGTGACTCTGGTGTAGGCCGGCAGCAACAGCTCCAATTAAACCCCTAGCCTGCGAACCTCCACATGCCACAGGTGCGGCCCTAGGAAAAAAAAAAAAAAAAAGAAAATGAACCCAATATATCAGAATTTGTTGAATTCCACTAAAACAATACTAGGAAATTTTTAGCCCTAAACTTCCATATTAGAATAAAAGAAAGACTTCAAATCAGTGACTTCAGCTTCTATCTAAGAAGCTAGAAAGGAAGAAGGAACTAAATCCAAAACAAGCAGAAGAAAGGATTGGGGGAGTTCCCGTCGTGGCGCAGTGGTTAACGAATCCGACTAGGAACCATGAGGTTGCGGGTTCTGTCCCTGCCCTTGCTTAGTGGGTTGACAATCTGTGGTGTAGGTTGCAGACGCGGCTCGGATCCCGCGTTGCTGTGGCCCTGGCGTAGGTCAGTGGCTACAGCTCCGATTAGACCCCTAGCCTGGGAACCTCCATATGCCGCAGGAGCGGCCCAAGAAATAGCAAAAAGACAAAAAAAAAAAAAAAAAAAAAAAAAAAAAAAAGAAAGGATTGGGCCTTATTCTTCCACGGTAAGCTGTGAGACCTGGGCTATCACTGTTCTCTCTGGTCCTGCCTGGTTTCATCACTTGACAAATGAAGACTGTAAACAACATCCCTGTGACATCAGTGTTTGCTAAATGCTGGGCCTGCTGCATACGAATCATAAGGGAGCTTGTTAGAAACACAAGCCCTGACCCAGGGGTGGGGAATCACCATTTCCAGGAAGGGCCTGAGAATCTGTGTATTTTAAACATCAAAGTAATAGGAATTTCCAGAGTGGTAGGCACTCTGTTCAATGACATGACTTCGGACGGGATGCAAGCAAGGACAGCTCTACCCTGGACAGGAAGGCTTTCAGCTTCAGCATGATTCCTGCCCCGTGACTCAAGTGGCCAAGTTATCATGGAGGATGGAAGGACCTGGACGGCGAGGATATGAGCAACGACCTGGCGGGACCAGTGATACAGATCTTCTGTACATACTATTACAGCTTCCTCAGGAGGCAAAAGAGACTGATTGACCCAAGTTGGTCCCTAGCTTTTCTAGCAATGTGGGAACTTAAAGGATGATTGAATTTGTTTCATTTTCATTTTATTTGTGCCTATTTCTGTTCCATAATGTATTTCTTTAATCATAAATGGATATTTATTTCTTCGAACAATCTCAACAAATTTATGCTGACATCTTTTCAGAAGATTCTCTAAGATGAACTTCACTTGGAGTGAATTATTCTTCCAAGTCTTGTTTCTTGGCTGTCCTTTGTGAAATTAGTCCTTTTGCCTGTGTGTCGGAATTTTGGTTTGCAGGCTTGTTTTGAGTATCCCCTGCAAATTTTTCCCTTCCTGACCGGCTGTCTAACCCAGCCTTCCTATTCCTAAACCAGAACCAGGTTTTACAATTGAGCTTGGGATGTACTGCCCCTAGGGACCATTGAGGGATATGGCTGATCCATTTACAGAGTGTAGGCAGTTGGCTCCGTTCCTGGGAGTAACACATTGTCTTTGCCCTTTGTCTCCTCAGGCTCAGAGCTGTATCTGAAGCCACAGTCCCAGTGGAGGGAAAGCTCTCTCTGCCTCTGGCATCAAACAGGAAACCTGGCCCTGCTCCAGGCCTCATTCACATTTAGAACTCCTTGTCCCACAGGGACCAAGCTCCCAGTCAGTAGTGCCTCCTTCCAGAGCCTAGACAACATCAGTTTGTGTTTTCCTTTTACGTCTGGTCCATAGAGGTCTAATCTCATATCAGAGTCTAGCTGAGTTTTCCTGGTTTCCTTCCTTCCTCCCTCCCTCCCTCCCTTCTTCCTTCCTTCCTCCCTTTATTCTTGCCTTTTAGATATTTCATCTGTCATTGCTATGCATTCAGAGTAGACAGGTGAACTCACTGCCTGTTGATCATTATAAAAGTCTGAATTACTTCATTTGAAATGGTAAAGAAATGACATTTTTTCCAACCCCAAGTCTCTGGAGTAAGATCCACACCCTCTACCATGACTGACTCCTATTTACTCCTCCACTTGGCAGAGCCTGAGCATTTAAATCTCCTATTAGTGCTTTCAGTACATTATACAAGTTGGTATTTATTGATTTGTTAGAAATGTTATGTGTGTGCATGTCCTGTTCTCCAAGACAATCTGCTAACTGCCTGACAGCAGAAACCCTGACTTATCATTAAAGTATTCCCCAAATGACACATTTTCTGATAGCCACACACAGAAAACCTCAATAAACACCAATTACCAGATTGATTTACTTCACCTATCTCAAATTTCCTTAATTCCTCCAATCTAGTGCATCGTGACACTTAATAAAAATATTTATACATCCAAACATAATGTTGAAATACAAAAATGGACAGCTATATTCAATAGACAAGTTATGTACACATTTGATATTTTTGGTTGTATTTCTTTTCTTGCCACGTGCTTTCAGAGTTAGCGCCTACTGATCTTTCAGCTTGGAAACGTGGCATAGCTGCCTACTATCCATTTCCCAGAGAAATGGAGAAAGAAATATTCCCAGTGAGAGGAAGAGAGAGAAGGCCTCTAGGCCTGCCCATCAGGAAGTCAGCTACCTGTGACCAGAGAGGAGTACATTCTTTCTCCAAGCAGGTGTTAACCCACCCCAGCTAGTTAAGAGCCTGCAGGGCCTCTACTTTGGGAAGATAAAGAGGCAACCTGTGTGGGGTCCCTTCTCTTCCCTCAACAGAGCCATTTGTTACTGGGGATACACCCCCTCCAGGAATCTTTCAATGCTCTTCAAACCACGGGCATGCAAAATGCACCTGACCTTGTTCAAAGGCATGGGCTACACTGCCCCAGGCAGAGAGTGAAGAAAAACAGAAAATTACATCTCTTTCCAGGCTCTTTTATTCCATTGTATGGCAAGGCTCCTGTATCTGTCGACCAAAACACTTATTAGTTCTCCCATTTTTTCTTTTCAATTTTGTAATGCACACCATCAGCTGTTAATGATTCAGCAACAGGAATCCTCACTTTGATAACATGCAGCTGGGGGATGGGGGTGGGGGTGGGCACACAAAACTTTGTATCCTCTACACTTCAGAGCCCTCATTTACCTCTGGGAAGAATGCTCTTTCTGCCCTTTCATTGAATCAGGAATGGACTTTGTACGAAACATGTTTTATCCTGTAGAAAGGCTCTTTGGAGAGAGGCATTTACTCAAAGGGAACAAATGCCTGCAGGGTGTTCTTACCAAAGAAGGGGTGGCTGGGGACAAGGTGTGACATCTGCAGAAGAAATACAGCCAAGCACTTGAGCCACCCAGTACTTCCCAACAGACCTAAGGCTCACTCACGAAACAACAGCAGAAATTTGGCTTATGTTTGAAAGACTATTTTACTCAGAATTCCACCCACCCAATGGTACTTGCATTTTAATTATAAAAGAGGGCAAGGGATGTGAAATCTGTGTGAGGCCACCGCTGTCACCACACATTCCTGCACACATGGGCAATTCCTGGCTTAGAGCAACAAAGGCTATAAATCCACAATAAGACATGTGTGTTCATGTATCTGTGTGAGAAAATGACAGATACTTAACAAAAACATAATTTGCTAAGTAATTGGAAGGTTATCCTTATACTCTAACTTTTCTTTCAAGTTTCAGCTTGGGCTTTTAAAGACAAACTAGAGAGATACCACATTCCTAAATCCTTGTAAAACGGACTTAAAACTGATTGGCAGATTTTAAAAACGTGTGTGGGTTAAGGGTGGAACGGCAGGAAATGTTTTAAGGTTTTTAATCAAGGGAGTACTCACAAGTGAAATACATTCACGCACTTGAGAATAGTCATAGAAGGGCGCTGTTGAATATGTTTGCCAGAAGATTTAGATTCTAAAAGGGGAAGATGTGAAAGGCAAGGCTCCAGTGCTCCTTGACTTGGGAAAAAGCAGGAGCTTGAAAGAGTTCATTGAAGCCCACTACCTGAACTCATCTCCTACAACAGGGAGTGTTATGGGTTCAATTGTGCTCCCAAAAAGCTATGTTGAAGTCACGATTCCTGAAGTCCTAGAATGTGACCTTATTTGAAAAATATGTCTTTGTAATTAGTTACAATAATACCATACTGGATTAGGGTGAGCCTTCATCCAAGGAGGGTGTCTTGTCCTCCAAGAAAGAAAACAGAGGAGACAGAAGACACACAGGGAGAAGACCTTGTGATGAAGGAGGCAGAGATGGGGTGACACTTCTACAAGTCGAGGAATGCAAGAATTGCTGGAAGCACCAGAAGCTAGGAGCGAGGCACAGAGCAGACTCTCCTTCAGAGACCTCCAGAAGGACACCTTGCTCTTGGACCTCTACCGTCCATAACTGTGCAAGAATACCTTTCTGCTGTTCTAATCCACCCAACTTGCGACACTTTGTTATGGAAGCCCTGGGAAACCCACAGAGGGTTAACATGTCTTCCAGGCGTCTGATGCCTGAGCATGGAAAAAGGGCTGAGATCTCAGCTTTAGAATCCAGATTTTCACTGAACCCCTTGATTCCAGCATGGCAGCTTTTGCTTTGGCTTACCTTTTAGCTGATGAGTGTATGTGGGGAGGGGTGTTCATCATATTATTCTAAGCTTGCATATGTATGAATTTCTTAATAATAAAAAGCTGAATTAATAAATATCCTTAGAGAAATGAGAGATGCTGTATCTGAGTAACAAAAACAGGCTACCAGAAAATCAGAACAGAAGACTAAAAAGAGCTCTTAGAAATGAAAAATAAGTTAGCAGAAATTTTAAAACATGACCAAAGGCTTGGAAGTTAAAATTGAAGGAAATTCCCTTAAACTGGAACAAACAGAGAGAAAATAGAGAAGAGATATGAAAATTAGAGGACAGATTAGGAGGGCCAAAATCTAGTAGGCATTCCAAAAAAAAAAAAAAAAAAAACAGAAAATAAAGGATAGGACAATTTCAAATCAATAAAATTTCTCTACACTAAAAAACATGAGTTTTCAGATTGAACTCTCATCACTACTACCATAGTTACAGAGCACAGTATAATAAATGAAAAAAGATTAATAATAAGGCATCATCGTGGTGGTTTTAAAACATGCTCTCAAATTCCTTGACAGTTCTCCTATCAAACAGTGGAATCTAGTAATTTGCCTTGAACTAGTAAATGTTGGCAAAAGCAATACAGCATGACTCTTGAAGCTAAGTCACAAAAGGCTATCCATGAGAAAGGGCTCCCCTTGTCTCTCTCTTGGGAGGCTTGCCCTTGGTAGCCAGCTACCATATTGTGAGGAAGCTAAGCAGCCCTGCAGGAGTAGGTGCTGTGAACCCAGCAGAGGTCACAGAGGGCAGCCACTGACTGGACGTGTGTGAGCAAGGTTTCAGGTGGTTCCAGCTGCCAGTCCTCCTACCAGCGGCCCCAACTGATGCCAAGAGGAGCAGAGACAAGCTGTCCCTGCTTTGCCTGCTCTACTTTCAATTTATTTTTGCATATATTGTTTTCATCTATTTAGAAAAATTGACTGAATGATCACATGGAAAAACCTGGGATATCTGCTACTCTGCTCTACTGGCCTCTGTAGTCTTGGGTCCCTGTACAATAATTTATTTGAAGAGCTGTTAAAATAGCACAGGCAACTTGTCATTTTCCCAGGATTGATGTTTTAATTTCTGGATTTTTCTAGGCCTCATCATGGTTTTCTCATCCATCTGCCACCTCAATAAATTATATTATCTCCTTAAAATATATCTCCTTTTTCCGTTAAGTTTCTTCATTTCGAGGTCATTAGGGTTTTCATTTGAGTTTGTAGAAATAATCCCTTAATCCTTTGGTAACTTAGGCAAATGGATGAAGTGAGCACCCTTTTGTGTTTCTTTGTATTTCTTCCAAATCATATTTTTTTAAAATTGTTGCACCCTTGGCATATGGAAGTTCTCAGGCCAGGGATCAGATCTGAGCTGCACATGTGACCTAGGCTGCAGCTGTGGCAATGCTGGATCCTTAACATACTGTGATGGGTGAGGTATCAAGCCCATGCTTCTGAAGCAAACTGAACCTGAGCCACTGCAGTCAGATTGTTAACCCACTGTGCCACAATGAGAATCTCCCCAAATCATAATTTTTAAAACACATTTAGCCACAAGTTTCTTGACTCCCATGTGCCCCTTAGATTTAGGCAAAATTTGAACTAAACCCTCATCCTAAGAAAGTGCTATTTCTTTCTTTTCTTTTTTTTTTTTTTGTCTTTTGTCTTTTTTTTTCTTTTGTCTTTTGTCTTTTTAGGGCTGCACCCAGGGCATATGGAGGTTCCCAGGCTAGGGATCAAATCAGAGCTATAGCTGCTGGCCTACACCACAGCCACAGTAATGTGGGATCCGAGCCATGTCTGCGACCTGCACCACAGCTCATGGTAACGCCAGATCCTTAACCCACTGAGTGAGGCCTGCATCCTAATGGATGCTAGTCAGATTCATTTCCACTTCTGGGAACTCCAGAAGTGCTATTTCTGAGAAAAGGCAGCCTTACCTTGGTAAGTGGTGCTGGCATCTTGGGTGAAGCCGTGGCAACTCCCTGGCTGGAAGACGGACCATCAGAACACCCATTTCGCCATGACTCTCAGCACTGCTGCATGGCTCCTTCTCTTAGGGAATATCACCAAAATTATCTAAAACTTGGAGATGAGGGGAAAGGTGGGCAGCCTATCCTTTCTATGCCACACAGGGGCCAGACCACCCAAAGATTAGAGAAATGGACTATTTAATTGCAGTTAGTGTTTATTATGAATTATAGGTCCGTATTAACTTACAGATTTTTTGAAGTTAAATATGAACAATTTGTGTTCTGTGGAAAAGATAATTTTTAAGTTATAGTTTATGAGGCAGTTTTGTATCCAGAAATCTTATCTTAATATTTCTTTACTATGTACACAAACACACACACACACACACACACACACACACACTCCCATTTCTCAAGTGCCCTTTGGATTACTTTTAATATCTTATTTCTCTCCTATTAACTAATGAATTGAATCAGATCTTTGACATATATTCATTTTATGTCTTTTGTGGAGTCAAGTCTTCTAACTTTTTGAGAATTACACTTTAGCAGGAGCCTGCAATGACTGAACCAAAGAGAGCTTCAAGCTCAGAAAGCCAAGGCCCCCACATTTGCTGGGTGCTACCAGGATTTTATGAACTGAACCCCCTCTTCCTAAGGGGCTTCAGGGGGTGAGCAGTATTAAAGAGTGGTAAAGATATCCATAGGATCACTGTCATTTAAAGTCTAAGTCTTAAAGTACTTCCATATATGGTGCCAGGGACTGATGAAGTGAAATTTCCAGCTTCTCAAACCTACCTACTGATCCTTTAGTAGGGAGTTTTATATGCAACCATCAAAGATGAATGGTTTTTTCTGGGCGTTACTGGTTCTGTGATGACCCTATCCATACTTTCATTCTCCACCCTCTTGCCGTGGGGGCTCTAGATGCTCTGGCTAAAAAACATTACCCACCCCATGCTTAGAGCTGGAGACATGCCTATCACTCAGAAGTGTAGAAACCGGTGAACTGGGAAGAGCAGAGAAGACACACCCCACAAAAGTACCCAAGAACTTTAAACTAACTTCCTTGGCTGTCATCAGAATTAGCAAATTCAAGACGACCTATCACCCCATGGGAACTTTGGAGATGTGGCAGTGGTATGGGAGCATTGACATCACACACAGCCAGATCTCAAAGGCCCTGCTGTTCACTCTCTCCCAGTTGCATGTTCATTTGCTCTTAACTCTTAGCTTTCAGAGCCACCACCTTTGCTTCACGGTTCTTCAATATTATCGCTGCATTTTGAGCATGACGATTCCATTCCCACCTCCACCTCACCCGCCCGCTCGCCAGTGAGCACGCACATACACGCAGCACGCACCGTAAGGCTTCTCGCTCACCAGGATTACAGTGAAGTAGTCTAGCAGCAACTCACTCTTAATGTAGTATTCTTAGGTGCTGCTGTAAACTGTTCTTGCAAACAAGTCCTAGGAATAACATATAACGCCTGCTTAGATACTTTGTTTCCAAAGCTCTTCTCTTACCTGTCTCATTTAACCCTTAAACCACAATTTTAGGCACCATTTTATACGGGAAGAAATTAAAGTTTAGGGAAGTAGAATTACTTGCCCAAGTTCAAGGTGGGTTCAAGGTGGGAGAGTAGGAGGCTTGAACTGCCTTTCTTATTATTTTATTATTTATATATTTATATGTAATTATATAAGTTATATACTATTACTTGTTATTGTTCTCATTTTATTGAACTGATCATAATCTTTCGCTGTTATTATTTATTTTAATGTTCCAATTGTTCCAGATATGGCCAGTGGCAGCCCCTTTAAGCTGGCTCCTGTATCCTTTTGACATGTCCTCCTTGTTATTTGAGACTTTCTGTACTCTCTATCACAGAAGGATGTTCCAGGCTCAATTTTCTACTTTCCATGCCCCAACCCAGGAATCAGCCATTTTTATAAGGTGCCCCATGTACTTCTGTGCAGAATGGAATTTAGAAACCAAGATCTTGTGTTAGGTGTGCTTATTGTACAGGATGTGGTTGCTTCTAGTCCCTGTCAATGAACAGAACTAGAGGGGAAAGTTTATATCTATACCTTTTACTGCTTCAATATCTGCTTCAATAAATATATTTATATAAAAACAAACACAACCATATATATATATATACACACACATGCATATACACATGTATATGCATAACTTTTCTATATCTAAATTTAAAATAAGTTTATATCGACACCTCAAATTTTAACTAATTACCTCAGAGTCCACTCTGTTCTGTTAGTTAGTAGGGGAAGTTAAAAGGTTCCCACTCAACCCCAACAGTGAGGAAACTGGCCAAGTAAATGAATACTTTGTGGTTAATGTTTTCTGTCCCTCAAGGATCACTGTTCTTCCTTGTCTGATGCTCAGTATCTTGCAAATCATTGTTTCACACAGATATTGTCCATTTTTTGGTTGTTTCCAGTGGGAGGGTAAATTTAGTCCCTGCTGTTCCATCTTAGCTGGAAGCAGAGATCTACTAATGATTTTTTGATGAGTTTTTTAATATCTTGTTATGAATACCTTCTGCATGGGCACATTATTTGAAGAAGTAAGTTGGATGTTTAATCCCTCAAGCGTAACCTTCTGAGGCTCCCAATTTCCTCTGTTAACACTCTCATATTTCACATTTACATGTTAGATTATTTGATCAATGACTTTGTCCCTTGCTAGACTGAAAGCTCAATGAGACACCGTATCAGCTATGTTTTTGTTTTGCTCATCATTGTCTTTTCAGCTTCTAGTATGTACCATTTGTTGAATAGCTATTTGGTAAAAGAATGAATTTGCTCTGTCAGCAAAACACATGGCTATTTGCATTGCTATGCTTTGAAGACAGGATTCCAGGGAACTTTAACATTTCCTCATTTGATTACTCTGTGTACTTTCACAGTGTCAGTCCTAGGACACCTCTACATCTGCTCAGTCTACCAGTCTTGGAGAATGTTGGCAAAGGGGCACTTTTGTGTTAGACCTGTGAGACTGTGCCTTGTGCTTTCCACCAAAGAGGAAGGACTGGCTGCTGGGATCCCAGGAGCCTGTGTCACTCAAGGATCTCCCAAGTCTGGACAGCCAAACACTGTGCAGAGGGCAACAGGCAGAGGTGTGTTTCTAGAGAACTAGATGATCTTATTGGAGATTCCTGTTTTCTTGTTAGAAGTAAAGTCTCATTGGGAGAAAGGGGAAGAAAATAGCTATATAGCATCCAGCATATAGTACTCTTCAGAAGACCACAGAAATACCAATAGATCAAGCAAAGCTAAATTTATTAGCTCTGCTGCAACATGGGCAACATCTCCTGGACAGACTAAGTAGAGACTCAAAATCAGAAAATTAGGGAAGGATATAGAAGACTGAACATACAAATACACAGTGGCCAAATCGTGTATAACAATAGAGCTCTGATCCACAGCTTCTGTAACAACCAGCCCAGTAAGCCAAACCACAATTTCTGCAGCAACTGGCCTAAATTGGTCCAGACTGGTCAATGACTGATAGCTCCTCTAATTTTGCACCCCTACCCCAAATTCAGGACTAACCAGAGAAAGCCAAATATGCTTTTCAAACCAATAACATAGCAGTCCCTGCTTCTAGTTAGCCTACCTCCAGTTTCTCCATTACAACTTCCAATCAGAGCATACCAGAAATCATCCTTTTTTTTTTTTAATTACAAATCTTCACCACTTTTCTGCTTGTGTTTAGTCTCTGCCAAATGCAAGTGATGGTGGCTGAAATCTCTTGCTATAGCAGATTCTGAATAAATAGCCTCTGTTCTCATCTGAGTTCCCTACCTTTATTGCCATAGGTATTTATGAACTTTGTAGAGTTGGAGCTGGGATTTCTAGGCAAGTCTTGAAAAGCAGGGACTGGTTGGAATGGGCAATCTATGACATAATACTTTTGGAAGGCATAGCAAGGCGAGAGTCTGGAAGTACTCACTTAATGAGAAGTTAGCTCTGAAATGCAAGCAGTTTAATATGCTCACAGTTTTATTTTCCAGGAGTAAGTATTCCCCAGGGCAAAGAGCTGGGCAATTGTTTTTGGGTCCCAGGAATATTTAACATAGGGAAAGGAAAGTATGCCTGATCCAAGAACTGGTTAACACAAGGACAGGGAATTATGGTGGTTCCAATTCCCGAGGTTGATGAGGGAAAAAATTCATTTTAAGTCCATTTTTTTCCCCTTTTTTACTCAACCTAGACAACATGGTCAGTCACTTGAATAATTCCCTCATTAGCATAAACAATTTCCGCAGCTACTGTCCAGTTGTACTAACCCACAAAGTGCTAAGCCTGGATTAATTCTACCATGTGTAATAAAAATGCTTTTCATCTTTTGTTCCAGCAACTACCTTTTGGTGGTGACTAGAGGAATAGAGAACTTGGAAGGGTGCTGAGACCAAGTGAGGTCTCAGAATGAACAAACACATGTCTGCTATGAGCACAAGGGAGGACTAGAGAGAGTTTAAACTTTATACTTGTCTCAAAAATGTATGTCTCTCTTGAACTTTGGATCCACATATCCAGCTACCTCTTGAGAAACCTTATCCGGATGTTCTACAACCCCGCCAATCTTCATGTGTCCAAAATTGAAGTTATAATTGTTCTTCTTCACCAAAGGTTTGTGACTCAGTCCTACAGATTGACCTTGTGATCCTTGTCAGTACAGTGGTCTAGGCAGCCACTACCATGGCTCAAATTAGCAGGCAATTTGAGAAAAAGCCTCTTTGCGATCTGGCTAAGGAAATGTGCTCTGATTTTGGAATTTTAGGCATCAGCAATGGGAATGAGGGAAAAAGATGATGAGATGATGGAAACCCAACCTCTTGAAATTGTATGTATGTATGTATTTAGCTTTTTAGGGCCAAAAGTGTGGCATATGGAAGTTCCCAGGCTAGGGGTCCAATCGGAGCTACAGCTGCCAGCCTGCCCTCCAGCTATAGCAACTCAGAATCTGAGCTGCATCTGCTACTTACACCACAGCTCAGGGCAATGCTGTATCCTGAATCCACTGAGTGAGGTCAGAGATTGAACCCTCATCCTCATGGACACGAGTCGGGTTCGTTGCCACTGAGTCATGGCAGAACTCCTCTTTTTTTTTGGGGGGGGGGCTCATTATAGAAGTAAGATCAGAGGGGCAAAGATTCAACCACTAGTAGATTATCTCAGGTACAGTGATAGACACTGGGAAAAATAAAGGCCATGAAACTTTTAGACCTTCTTGGATTGATTCTTTATTAGAACATAATAGTATATAATATCCTGTTTAGCTTACATATATCTGCCTCACAACTTCCTCTCCTTAATCTCCAACTTTCATTATCAGATGGTATAATTAGGAGACAATTCTATTTATGGGAAAAAATTAGTGTCAATTCTAAGTAGGGTGGCATCTGTGTTTATGCAAAAAGTCCTACCAGGTATAAAACTGATTGATGTCTTAAAGCAACTGAGGGGTCTCTGCTGCAGTCAAGATTACTGTTTCCTAGTAGAAAAACTGGTGGAGAAAATTGAGTTCTTATAATAAATTCCATAACTGCTTAGCAGTAAGTGATTTTTTAAAAAGTCACTTGACTGTGCAAACTGGTTAGAGTAGAAATATTTTAATGATATTTCAAGAGTTTAATGTCAACCATCAGTGTCCAATAAATGAAAATTACTTTTAGTGATACATCTGGAAATATGATGGGCTTTTGAGCCAAAATCTCTCAAGCTTTGCATAAAATCTGGATTTTTATTTCTACTGTGTGCCTGTTATATAAACTTCTAATATTTGTTATAGAGAAAAAAAATATAAACTAGATACTACCTGGAATATTGAAAAATCAGTAGAATGTTAAGACATATTAAATTTATTGTTTGTTCATTGAGAGAAGAAAGTGAATAATTTATTTAAGGATACTTAAAGAAAGGGCAATATTTTAATAAGTAGAAAGGGGAAGGGAATATATTTTGAAATAGGAGCAGCATCACTGGAATGAAAAATGTAATGTGACAAAGCAGCTACTTTGAAGGAGAAAACACTCATCTGAATGGGAAATTTTTTTATAGTCTTGTAAAATCCCCACTTTATCTTCCTTCTTATCTGTACATTCATTTAACTAGTATTTATTGAGTACCCACTCTGTTTACAGGCATTGTGTGAGGCATTGGTGATATTTCATTAAATAAGATAGTTTCTTCTCTATGAAGACTGTTTAGTGGGATTTTCATTAATGATTAACTTATGCACTCATTATATTAGGTAAAATGAGCTTTAGCTCTGCGTGACAGAAAATTTGAAGTAAAAATGGTTTAAACAATGCCTTATATAAATAAATCATCCAGACCTTGAACTGCAGGTCCATCACCACAATAAACCTCCAGTCTTTTTATCTTGCTGTGCTGCCATTCCCAACCAGTATATACATTTAGATTTTGAGTCTGTTTTTGTTCACTTAACATAGTGCATTGGGGTACATAATGTTGTTTGTATCAACCGCCTATTGATCTTTTCACTGTTGAGGAGTATTCCATTCTATGGATGTACTACATTTTGTTCATCTATCCCAAGTTGAGGGACTTTGGAGTTGTTTCAAGATTTTAGTGATTAGCTAATGCAAATCAAAACTACAATGAGGTACTACTTCACACTGGTCAGAATGGCCATCATTAAAAAGTCTACAAATAACAAATAGAAAAGAGAACCTCCTATACTCTTGGTGGGAATGTAAATTGGTGAAACCACTATGGAGAACAGCATGGAGGTTCCTTAAGGAACTAAATGTAGTACTACCATATGATCCAGCAATCCCACTCCTGGGCATATATCTGGTCAAAATTACAATTCAAAAAGATACATACAGCTGTAATGTCCACAGCAGCACTATTTACAATAGCCAAGACATAGAAACAACCTAAATGTTTATCAACAGATGAATGAATTAAGAAGATATGATACATATACAAAATGGACTACTACTCAGCCATAAAAAAGAACAAAATAATGCTATTTGCAATAACATGGATGCAACTAGAGATTCTCATATTAAGTGAAGCAAGTCAGAAAGAGAAAGACAAATGCAATATGCTATCACTTATTCGTGGAATCTAAAATATGGCACAAACAAGTCTATCTGCAGAATCAAAACCGACCCACAGAACATGGGGAACAGATTTGTTATTGCCAAGGGGGAAGGGGGAGGGAGTGGGATGGACTGGGAGTTTGGGGTTAGTAGATGCAAACTATTACATTTAGAATGGATGGGCAATGAAGTACTACTGTATAGCACAAGGAACTGTGTACAATCTCTTGGGATAGAACATGATGGGAAATGATATGAGAAAACGAACACATATATAGCACGACTGGGTCACTTTGCTGTACAGCAGAAATTGGCACAATATTGTAAATCAACTATAATTTCTTCAAAAAATCAAAAAAAATATTTTGGTGATTAGGACTTACTTCCATGGCACAGGGGGTTTAAGAATCTGACTGTAGCAGCTCAGATTGTTGCAGAGGTGTGGATTCAATCCCCTGCTCTGAGCAGTGGGTTAAAGTATCTGGTGTTGCTGCGGCTGGAGCTCAAACTCAATCCCTGGACCAGGAACTTCCATCTGCCATGGGTGTGGCCATAAAAAAAAAAAAAAAACTTTTAATGATTAAATTGCTATAAATATTTGCTTGGAGCTTTTTGTGTGAATATAGCCTTTCATTTCACTTTGGTAAACACCCAGGAATGGAAAATAGGGCCATATGTATAATGGTATAATGAACTTATAAAAGCTGTGAAAACTATTTTTAGAGTGGCTGTATCATTTTGCATTCCATCAGCAATGTATAACAGTTTAGGTTGCTCTGCATCCTCATCAGAATTTGGTATTATCAATTTTTTTTTTTTTGTCTTTTGTCTTTTTTTTGTTGTTGTTGTTGCTATTTCTTGGGCCGCTCCCATGGCATATGGGGGTTCCCAGGCTAGGGGTTGAATCGGAGCTGTAGCCACCAGCCTACGCCAGAGCCACAGCAACGCGGGATCCGAGCCGCGTCTGCGACCTACACCACAGCTCACGGCAACGCCGGATCGTTAACCCACTGAGCAAGGGCAGGGATCGAACCCGCAACCTCATGGTTCCTAGTCGGATTCGTTAACTCTGCGCCACGACGGGAACTCCGGTATTATCAATTTTTTACATTACATAAATATATAGTAGTATTTCATTGTAGTTTTAATTAGCATTTCATTAATGACTAGTGATACTGAGCTGTCTTATACTATTTGTCATCTGTATATCCTTTTTGGAAGAATACCTATTCAAATCTTTTGTCCATTAAAGAAATTTAGTTGATCGTTTTCTTATTGTTAAATTTTGAGAGTTCTCTATATATACTGGCTGCAAGTCCTGTGTCAGATATATAATTTACAAATATTTTCTCCCAGTCTGTGGTTGTTTCTCATTCTTTCAACACTTTTGTTTGACGAGCAAACATTCTTAATTTTGATAAAGTCCAGTTTATTTGTCCTTTATGGACTGTGCTGTGTATCTTACAATTGTATATTTATATGCCAATTTATAAGCCAAATTTATAAAAAAACTAAAAAATAAATTCCTCCTAGTAATAATAGATTATCTATAAATAGTACATTAGCTAAGTCTCCTAAATGTGACATCAAACAAGAAGAAATTAGATAATTTTTGCTGGGAGAACTAGATTACAGTTATGGAATATGAGACAAATGATCTAAATTTTTGAATTTAATATTAATTTAAAATTTTTGAATTTAATATGTAAAGATTTCTTTTAATTTTTAAAGATGTCTAAAATCTTTAAAACTGAAGATTTTTAGATTTTGTACAATTATAGTGTGTAAATACATGAAATGAAATGCTTCTCGGGGGCTTCAAATACCTATTTACTTATTCATCCACTTATTTCTTTAAAAATTTTTACTGAGCACCTATAGTGAGCCAGGCACCATGTTCTGAATGAGGGCACAAAGATGAATATGATGGGATGTGGAGCTTTGGACAAATAAATCAACAGATTATAACACAATGTGGGAAGAACTATAGTGGCACCTGTTCAAAGTAAACCATGCTTCTTTTAGCACAGGTAGTTATTTCATCACACTTATCTCAGTTTGCAATTATTTATTTGTGTGGTTAGCCTTAATGTTTGTCTCTCTCATGGTCTGCTCCAGGAGTATAAATATGATACATATTTTCTTCATTGTGGCTGGCACATAACAGGAGCTGGATTAACAATCGTTGAATAAATAAAATGCTTGCTATTGAAGTGCAGAGAGGAGAAGTTGCTAAATATGCAACTTATTTAAAAAGATGACATTTGAAGTAAGTCTTAAAGCAGAGGTAGGAACTTGATGGTTGGGTGGGGGTGGGTAGGAGGAGAAGGGCAGCATTGCAGCACTGTATAGTCTTAGCCTTGGGCACATGAAGTCTTATAACACTTATGGGAAGGACAAAAAGTCCCAGTGGGTTAGGACCATCCTATGTAGAGAAGTGTGGGGGCAGCAGATGAAGCCAAAGTGGAAGGCAGCAGCCAAGATGGGAAGGAAGGGCTGTATCAACCATTATGACTTTGAACTCCACAGCATTGGAGTCGGGGGTACTAAAGGATTGTAAGCTTTTTTTTTTTTTTTGTCTTTTTAGGGCCGCTCCTGTGGCATTTAGAGGTTCCCAGGCTAGGGGTCAAATCAGAGCTGTGGCCTAAGCCACAGCCACAGCAATGAGGGATTTGAGCTGCCTCTTCGACCTACACCACAGGTCACAGTAATGCTGGATACTTACCCCACTGAGCAAGGCCAGGGATTGAAACCATGTCCTCATGGATACTAGTTGGGTTCATTAACCACTAAGCCATGAAGGGAACTCCAGGATTGTAAGCTTTTCAATGACACCACAGAGCAGTTAGGACTGTTGATGAAGCCCTATAAGAGATGATAAGGGTGTGGCAGCAGCGGTAGAGAGGTTGAGAAGGGACAGACCTGAAAGCTATTCCCATTAAGTCCAGAAGACTGGATTTATGGGACTTGGGGATTGATAAGATAGGAATGGGTAAAGTAGAAGGAGAATTTTTTAGCTCTTCTGATGCCTGAAAAGTATTGTATGTAGGGAGTTAACATATTTAAAGTTTTTTTCCTGATTAATACACATTCTTTAGAATATATAGTAAAGTATAAAGAAGACAACAAATCATCTGTTATCTCAGCACACAGAGACATTGTGAGCACCTTTCTATCATTCTTCTAAAATACATTTTTGAAAAGAGAGCCTAAGGATTCTATCTCCACCAGGAAATGAGAGTCTCATGAACTGCATTAATATATTGACTTTAATTTTGAACCCAAATGTCGTTCTATGCTGAGCTGATTTTATATATATATATATATATATATATATATATCTCAAGTGAGTTAGGTACATAGATGGGAACTTCGGAAGAAAGAACTGTCATCCCTGGAAACTAAATAAAGGGCAGCAATGACACCCAGGACATGACCTCATTAGTAACAGATTTGCAGAGGTAACCTACCCAGTCACTGAGGGACATTTCCAGGTTCTGTCTGATTAATTCATGTTCAATTCATTCAATGTGCTGAGCCCTGCAGGAAGGCAGCACCGCAGCGATCATCTCCCGTGTCCAAATGTTCTAAAGGAGTGCTAATTATTTTTGCCCACCTGAACCTAGAGCTTGTGTGAACCTGTGCATATAAACTAAGTAAGAGAAAACCTTTCTGAGGTCCAGGAGCTGTTAACCAAAAATATATTATTTGTGACCCTTCCAAAATAGAGGAAATCAGAGGGAAGTTTCCAAAAAAGTGGGGAAAGGGATATTTTTATGTTGAGAGGGAGTGAATTAGGGGGAGGAACAGAAGCAATGGGATTCAGAGGCGGTCTGCCTGAAAAGAAGCTGGAAAAATAGAAAGGCCAAGGAGGAGAGAAAGGGGCCTCAAAGACGAAAGTAGCCACCGGGGCGGGCTGTCCCAGCCAAGGCAGTCTGCAGGCCAGGTACCAGGTGGAAGTGGGGCAGCGGGGGGCAAGCTTCCAGCTCCTGGGTGAACCCGCTGAGTCCTCCCTCCAGACCTTCCTGGGGACCTTCCATAGTCACCCGCCTCCACCCCCACTCAATCAACCCTCAGCGGTACTCAGAGCAGAGGCGGGTGGAGCAGTGCTCCGCTTCCATTCTGAAGTTCTGGATTGAAAGGTCCAGGAGACTCAAACATGATTTACAACAGGGAGGAGAAAAATCAATGCCTGCAGAAAGGTTAGGGGTGGGAGAATTTATTTGAGGGCGGAAGGTGGGAGAATTCTGCCACCAAAGAATTCTCCCACCAAAGCCCACGACTCCCACTTCCTCACGAGGACCTGCCACCAGCACCCCGCCCCGACTCTCTCCCCAACTCCGTGGTCCGCCCCGCCGTGTGGGTCTTTTATTGTAAAAGTCAAGTGGTCCAGGTCTGCCCTGGGTTCGACTTACTTTTCAGTTCTGGTTATTATGTGCAGCGGGTTTCTCACGGCCCCGGGGGTGGCGGGGAGTAAGTTTTGGCTGGGGCCGTTTTACACTGCCAGGCTTTCCTTTACTCAGCTACTGGCCAAGGAAGCGAGCGGCGCAGGGGGTCGCTCACTGGAAAGGGTCAGTGCAACCTGAGCAAACACTGCTGATTTTGAACGCTCACCGCGAGCAGACTTCAAAGACAGGTCTCACATCCTCCCGGTTCCGTCCGCGGAACTCGGCCACTCGCCCTGACGGTCGCAGCGTGGAGCCAGGCAACCCACCTGCGCCCGGCAGTCAGCTCTCGCCTGCGGGAGTTTGCACACTTGGCGCTCAGGCCCACGCCCTCGGAGTTGGGTTGTGCGCACCGAGCCAATGAGCTCGCCTGGGGAGAGATCGGCTCTCCCCGCGCGCGCTGATTGGTCCCACGACCGGCGAGGCCGAGCAGGCGGGCAGCAGCTGCGGGCTGCAGCGAGAGCCCGGCGCGAGTGGGAGTGGCGCGGGCGCCCCCCGCCGCCCTGTCCCTCCCCTCCGCGTTCCCTCCCTCTTTCCCTCCCTCCCTCTCTCCCTCCTCGCACTCCCCGGCTCTGGCCGCGCGCTGGCGGGGCTCCGCATTGCACACTCTGGGGGCGCCGCAGTGTTCGTGGGATGGGGCAGCGGGCTGCCGCTGGCGGCCGGAATCCGCGTGCAGCCCGGGTGAGTAGAGGCGGGCTTCCCGGGAGAACACAAAAGGAGCTGGGGCTCGTGCCAGCGGCCCAAGCTAATGTGGGGCCTGGGCCAAGCACGGAGTGGCTTGAGTCCCTGGAACTACCCAGGGCTAGGACAGTCCTTCCCCCAGCTCCCCGTTCCTGGCCAGCAGAACTGGGGTCCTCGCCTCTGCATCCCGCTCCGGTGTTTTGCCCCGGAGCGGGCAGCAGCACTGTGCGCAGCCTGGAGGGGCGTGTGTGTGCGTGTGTGTTTTGCTGGCGCGCTGGGGGTGAGATGGAAATGTCAGAAGCTGCCAAGTTCAACGCTGGATGAATCTTTCCCAAGAGTAATTTAGCACCTTCCCAGGGCCCAGCGTGCGTCCACTAAGAACTCCAGCACAAGGGAGAACCCAGGCAGCGAAGTGGCAGAACCCCACATGTTGCTGCGGGGCGGGCGGGGGTAGGGGTGTGGTGGAGTGGGGGTGGGCGGTGGCAGTGGCCCGGCTGCGTCCATCCAGAGGCGCTGCGGGAGGGGCGGTGAGCTGTGGAGCCTCCAGCCATTGCCAGAAGGCACGAGGCTCTCTAACCACCCTTTCTGGGGACTCGGAGAGGGGGCAGTTCACCCACGGAGCCGGGGCTTCGCCTGGGCTTGACTTGGTGCTCTGCTTTTCTCTCCAGTAAGAGCAGTTCCATTGATTACATTTGGTTAAACAGCCTATTTTAGTCTTAAGCTCTCTGTGCGTCGGTTTATCTGACTCGGTGTGACCCTCGCCACAATCTCACCAGCTCCCCGCCCCCAGTCCCTGCTCTGGGCACCTCACTGCACGGTTCAAAACTTGATGTTTGAGCATGATTGCATCCGGCGTGGTCCCTAGAATCTCAAGTGTCAAAATCATTTCCCATTTCCTAGGGTTCTCCAAGGACTTGTAATTTGGGGTTGGGGGGTTGAGAAGGGAGAAACTCTGGTAGCGAATTTGTTGGTAGAATAGCAATGACTTCCCAGAGCAAATGACAAAAAGAATGTTAAGCTTTTCCCTGTGGTAACTTATCCAAGGTGTGACCTCCAAAATTCAATTTTCTTTGTGGGAGGCTAGGGAGTTTAGATTCTCCAGGGGGAAGCTTATTTCTTGTTAAATTGACTTACGGTGACATACACTCTGTTCTGCTCTGTTCTGGCCAGCCATTGCAGATGTCTTGATATTATTAGAGCAATTCCCTTAAAGCCATTACATTTTTTTCAGTGAGAGGAGCTCAAAGTAGCTGTTTAAAATTTTGGATCTGCACCTTATTTCTCTAGAAGACATTAATGGTTACTGTATATGTGCTCACGTGTACCAAGTTTGCAAAAGGTATTTGTGCAATTGTCCATGAAATGGCTTAATGCACATTTATGTTAAATCCATTTAAATGTAAAACATCTATCTGTTTTCCATTTTAGTTTCCCCCTTGACCAATGGCACCAGACTGAAACAGGACTTAAAAGAGTCTTCCTTGTTTAAAATAGGGTATTCCAGAACTCTAGTCCTGAGAGCACACAGTAAGCTTTCTGAGATGGTAGGCACATAAAAGCTGTTAAAATTTTGAACTGTTTTTTTTTTGGGGGGGTTAAAAATATTAAAAATGGAGTTCCCATTGTGGCTCAGTGGTTAACGAATCTGACTAGGAACCTTGAGGTTGCGGGTTTGATCCCTGGCCTTGCTCAGTGGGTTCAGGATCCGGCATTGTCGTGAGCTGTGGTGTAGGTCGCAGAGGAGGCTTGGATCCTGTGTTGCTGTGGCTCTGGCATAGGCCGGCAGCTACAGCTCTGATTAGACCCCTAGCCTGGGAACCTCCCATATGCCACAGGAGTGGCCCTAGAAAAGGCAAAAAAAAAAAAATATCAGAATGCTTCCAAACCAAAAAAGGTTGATACCGTTCATACGTCTACATTTTGAAGTTGTTGACAGTCTTTTTAAGATGAGTGTTTACAACACAGAATGCATAAATGAGGCTGTTTATAGCAAATAAGGCCAAGTTTAAAAAAAACCAAACCACACTTCACATCATATTGTACAGTTTACATGGCACATTGAGATCTACTATTAAAATATCTGTAAGGAAGTCATATTTTATCACCCCCGTTTTACAGGTGGAACAACTGATGCTTTCAGAAATTGAGTGACCTTTCCAAGGTGAATAGCAGAGTTCAAGTTTTTTGCTTTTATTTTTTCCCCACAAATTCTCCCCTTGCTGGCTCCCTCCTTCCCTTCTTACCTTCATGCTGGGCTTCTTTCTTTCCTAGTCTCATTTCTGTACCTCTTTTTACTATTCAGCACATAGCTTTGGGACCATTATGTACTGTTCCTAAAAGGCTTGGGTTTTTGCTAAGTACCACTTATAAGGCATGGGCTGGTAAAGATTTAAGGAGAAAGCTAATAATGGTTTTCAAGGGACTGTCCTTTTCAAATAGGTATATTATTTTTATTAATGAGTTGTTAAATATGCAGGTAATCAAAACCCTGAAGAATGATGTCCTTGTGATAGTGCTTCAGGATTATCAAATGACTAATTGTGGCAGAGGCGTTTGAGAAATGTGTAAGTCTCCCACTCTGTAAGCAGAAACTCCTCATAAGTTCAATAAACAATTACAATGATCCCTGATAAATGATTATCTCAGTGTCATTCAAATTTTAAAAGAATTGACAAAACAGATTCCTTAAATATACCCAGAGCCACTCTAGAAAAGAAATCCCACTTATCAAAAGTCTTGAAATCCTTATTAACTAGTTTGCAAATGCAACAGAAGACACTGATTAAAGACAAATCATGTTTTTACTTGCATAGCTAGCAATACAGAGTTACAGATATCTGCCTACCTGATTCTTTATTGAAAACCCATAGTTTGTAAATCTTTTTTTAGGAACCTATGGCTCACAATATTTATTTGTGACATTGTACAATGTTTATTAAGATGAGTGGAATTAATTTTGTTTGCATTAATGAAGATAGGAATATTTGAAGGGTCAATTTATTAAATTAAGCCCAAAAGGGTGACAGATCCCAGGCACACTAAAAATGAGATAGCCAAAAAAGAGTGCGGAAAAATCCTTGCAGTGGATTCCCAAAACAATAATAAAAGACTCTTACATCCTTTGAAATGAGAATTGTGGAAGTACTTGGCTTACATCGCGTCAAACATACTCACAGATAAAAAGAGCACACAGTTTAAATAAATTCTTTGCTTCTGCTTTTGCTGAGTAATATTCCTACATCCAGGCTTTCTCAAACAATAAACACACTGGAGGTAATAGATCAAGAGATGGCAAGTGCTCAGGATATTCCAGAACTAATCAACAGACCAGATACTAAATCACCACAATGGCCATCACCCAAGTGTGTTGAACCTTAGTGTGTAAGGGACAGCTCTCCGGGATATTTTCTGGTGCCCTCAGGGGGGCTCCTGTGAGGGGAAGAGTTTTGGGGAGATTAAGCCAGATCCGTGTCTTTATGGACAATTGAGAGATCTGTGTTAAAACTGAACACAGATTACGTACGGTAATACCACTTATTTTGAAGAGAAGGGGGATAATGTATTACATTACATTAGAGTTTAAGGAGGAAATATATTTGTGGCTAAATGTGTTGCAGAATATGTTTTATTTTTAAACTTTCAAAAAGCCTGACTGGATTTCAAGTCCTAGTCCCCTCCCTATTCAAAACTTTGTTGTTTGGCCAAGAAACAAGAAAAAAAAGGAGTGGAGATAAATATGCATTTCTCTGAGCGGACAAATAGACTCTTCCAGATACTAGTCAGGATGGTTTTATTTATTTATTTATTTATTTATTTGCTTTTTTAGGGCCACATTCATGGCATATTGAGGTTCCCAGGCTAGGGGTCGAATCGGAGCTTTAGCTGCTGGCCTACACCACGGCCACAGCAACACCAGATCTGAGCTGAGTCTGCTACCTACACCACAGCTCATGGCAATGCCGGATCCCAGGATCCCTGACCCACTGAGCGAGGCCAGGGATTGAATCTGCAACCTCGTGGTTACTAGTCAGATTCGTTTCCGCTGAGCCACAGTAGGAACTTTTACAAATGTTTATGGATAGTATATGGTTCTTATGGGTAAGTGAAAACCACACTGATTCAGTTGAACCATAGGAATAACCTAAAAGGCAACCTAAATGGGAGGAGAAATAATAGAAGATTAAAGTCAAAATGGAAGATTGAAGATAAGTGTACTTGGGAAAAGCAACCTTGAGCACATTTACAGGAGATGGTTTTAAATTCTGTTCCCACCAGCAATCAATGTGGCTTGACAATATTCTCTCAGGTCTCTTTAAAAAAGGTTTGTCCACTAAATTAAAGTCAATATTGAGAAAGGAGAAGGATATAAAATTCTATATTAATATGATGCCATTAAAATATATAGTTGAGTAAGTTTATATAAATTCTTTCTACTTATCTGTTCATCTATCTATATAGAAAGAAAGGCACCAATATATTAATAGTGACTATCTTGGTATTATGGGATTGCAAGTATTTTTGTTGTCTTCTTTTACTTCAGTACTTTCCAAATTTTCTTCAATGAACGTATATTGTTCTTATTTTAAAAAGTGTTATGAAAATAAGGTATGGGAGTTTCTGTGGTAGTGCAGCAGAAACGAATCCAACTAGTATCCATGAGGATGCGGGTTCAATCCCTGGCCTCGTTTAGTGGGTTGGGGATCCAGCGCTGACATGAGCTGTGGTGTAGGTCGTGAGTGTGATTCGGATTTCACGTTGCTTGGCTGTGGTATACGCCAGCAGCTGCAGCTCCAGTTTGGCCCCCAGCCTGGAAACTTCCATATGCTGCAGGTGTGGCCCCAAAACACAAACAACCAACCAGAAAAACAGAAAAAGAAAATATAGTGCTATAAACTCAAATTTCATGTAGTCTTACTATAAGGAAGGCGCACTTGATTATCATTTCATGTCTTCTGCAAATCCGTAGTTGAAAAATTTGCCTGTTCTTATCCCTAATTCCCTGCATATAAAAAGCAGCATGTTTATGGAGTTCTTGCTGTGGCACAGGGGGTGATGAATCTGACTTGCAGTTACTCAAGTCACTGTGGAGGTGTGGGTTTGATCCTCAACCTGGTGTAGTGGGTTAAAAATGGTCACTGCAACTACAGCGTGAGTTGAAGCTTTGGCTTGGATTCAATCCCTGGCCTGGGAACTTCCATATCCCAGAGGTGTGGCCATAAAATTTAAAAAAAAAAAAAAAAAAAAAAGGGCAGCATGTTTAAAAAACTTTTTTTAATGATATCACTTATAACTGGAATCTAATATCCAGCACAAATGAACATCTCCTCAGAAAAGAAAATCATGGACTTGGAGAAGAGACTTGTGGCTGCCTGATGGGAGGGGGAGGGAGTGGGAGGGATCGGGAGCTTGGGCTTCTCAGACACAACTTAGAATAGATTTACAAGGAGATCCTGCTGAGTAGCATTGAGAACTTTGTCTAGATACTCATGTTGCAACAGAACAAAGGGTGGGGGGAAAAATGTAATTGTAATGTATACATGTAAGGATAACCTGACCCCCTTGCTGTACAGTGGGAAAATAAAAAATAAATAAATAAATAAATAAAATTTGGTACTAGGAAAAATTATGGCTAAAGAGGAACACCTGTGCTTTCCTTAGGTAGTGAGGATTGGGAGATCCAAAGGCATCCCATTTTGCTGTAACAATCAGGATATGAAGAACCAAGTTAATGGAAGCTGGTATCTCTTGTCCAGAGACAAAGCTTCCAGGATCTTATAAAAGATGTACCCAGTTCCCAGAATCACGGCCCTCAGAGAAGCCCCAAGTATGATATCCCCATCAGGTAATTTTCTTTTTCTCTCAGTCTGCCAATTAGGGGTCATAGTTATAATTGGTAACTAGGTACCATAGCAAGTAACCTACTTGACAGTTTAACCCTCATGAGGTTGCTACAAAGGAAGAGCTAGACAGAAAAAGTTACAGATAGAGTGAACTTGGATTCTTTTTCATGAAAATACAAAACTAGAACTAAAGCACATCTGTTGATATTTGAAAGCAAGGAAATTTGGACAGAAAGTAATAAGCTCAAAGACTAGGAGTTCCTGTCATGGCTCGTTGGTTAACGAATCCGACTAGGAACCTTGAGGTTGTGGGTTCGGTCCCTGCCCTTGCTCAGTTGGTTAAGGATCCGGTGTTGCCATGAGCTGTGGTGTAGTTTGCAGATGCGGCTCAGATCCTGTGTGGCTGTGGCTGTGGCGTAGGCCAGTGGCTACAGCTCCAGTTCGACCCCTAGCCTGGGAACCTCCATAAGCCGTGAGAGCAACCCTAGAAAAGGCAGAAAGACAAAAAAAAAAAAAAAAAAAGCTAATACCCCTCTCTCCTGCCCTGCATCCCACCTGCTTATCCTTATTCTCTCTTTTGCTAAGAGAGGATGCAGGCTAAAATTCAAAGTCGGTTCCAAAAAAAAATTTAGGTGTATGCATGAATGATTACTACTTACCGGATTGTAAGTGAAACAGAAGTATTGGGTGTGAAATCTTCATCTTCTTATAGATCTTTTAGAAGCCCTAGATGTAAGAATTCTTAAAGCCGAGACTGTCCTGTTATCTCTGACATTTTTTTTTTTTTGAAATCATGATCATTACTTGAATTATCAAACACGTATCTCTAAGCATTGTAAATGCGTAATAACAACACGATTAATATATTTGCGTGGTAGAATTTGAGGTGAGCATTTTATTTTATTTTTTTATGGCCACACCCACGGCATATGGAAGTTCCCGGGGCCAGGGATTAAATCCGAGCTGTAGTTTCCACCTACGCCAAAGCTGCAGCAACTCCCGATCTGTTAACTCACTCTGTGGGGCCAGGGATCGAACCCTGGCTTCTGCATCAGTCTGAGCCGCTGAAGTTGGATTCTTAACTCACTTCACTACAGCAGGAACTCCCTGGGTGAACATGTTCAAAAATACGCTTTATATTTTGATGCCCTAAAAGGTAGGATAAATAAAGATTGCATTATTCTCATCCCATTCCCCCTGCCCTTTTCAGTACCAAATAGTATATAGACTAGCGAATGTACACATTTGTTTCCATCAAGACATCTAGAAATACTAGTTTCTTTATGCCATTAAAGCAATTTATATAATATATACACTTACTTGAACTTACAACAATAGAGTTTATTACTTTACTTTATATGGCTTTTCATCTGCAGGATTCTACCTGCTTATGACAGATTATGTTAATTTTCTGTTGGCAGAGAGGCAGTACAGAGCAGTGTTAGAGGCTGGGATCTCCTGTGTTGTAATTCTGGCCCCACCAGTCTTGGCTGACTGTATGACCTTGGGCAAGTTATTTGGTTTCCTTCAGTTTAACTGGTTACCATTATCTAGCTAACTGACCTTTAGCAAGTTAGGCATCCAGTGTCTGGACTTCATTTGCTTCAACTATAAAATCAAGGGGATGGAATTCCCATCGTGGCTCAGTGGAAACGAATCTGACTAGCATCCATGAGGACGCTGGCTCTATCCCTGGCCTTGCTCAGTGGGTTAAAGATCCATTGTTGCCATGAACTGTGGTGTAAGTCGCAGATATGGCTTGGATCCCACGTTGCTGTGGCCGTGGCGTAGGCAGGTGGCTACAACTCTGATTCGACCCCTAGCCTGGGAACCTCCATGTGCCTCGGGTGCGGCCCTAAAAAGACAAAAAAAGAAAAAAAAAGGAATTTAAAATCAAGGGCTTGCACTAATTAAACTTTAAATTCCCAGCTGAGGAAGAACCAATGTATATATTTTTGACATTTAAAACCACCCAATAATGCAGATCTAATAAAATGGTTTTGAGCATCTAAAAGTGTGGCATAATGTCGGTACTTAGAACAAAGTAAGTTAAGAAGACAGAGTTCTTGACTTCTAAGAGCATGAGATCTATAATAAAAAATTTAAAACACCGAGTATTTCTCCCTGAAATTTGTTCTTTTCTTGCTATGTAGATATTCACTGTTCTTTGACTTGATCATCCATGTGGAACACATTGGATTTCTCAGAGTTTTTTTATCTTGCAGATAAAATAGTTGACTTTCAAGTGTTCTAAAAATATTAACTCTTAAAAATACTGACTTTAATAGAAATAATATTCTGCATTTAGGTAGGGCCCTTCTGTACAAGATCAAAAGAAAGGTATTAGAAGTGGATGGTTTTTCTTTTATGTATAACTTCATAGAATTTTTCTTTATGGAATTCATTTAATTCGTATTCCCGGTTACCCAACTGAATGAGTTCACAGAAACTTTTGTAGCAATTCTGACTTGTTCTTGGTCAGGTGTGTCCTTGGTCAGGAGTGTCTTTCCATCCATTATTTCCCAATTGACAATTCTTTTTGATCTGTCAAGGCATAGTTCAAATGCAGTCTTCCCAAAGAAGGCTTTTCTCCTGATTCCCCCATCAGTGTAAATTTTACCTATACCTATATTTTGTACAGATGTATTGTTTTTCACATTCTAGCTTATTATTTACATCATGTCTTTTTTCTCTTGACTGCTAGCATGGGCATATTTTTTTTGCACAGAGTAAGCCTTCAATGAAAAAGTTGAATAGACTTGTGCTTTCACAGGAAAAAAGCTGTAAAGATTGGCAGGGTAGTGGGGGCAGGGGTGGGGGATGGGATCACAGAAGACTGGTGTAGATGGAAGGGATAGGTTTTGGAGCTTATGACTACTGCCTCTAATCTTAGTCTCTGAATGTACACAAAGAAAGTGCAAGCTGTAACTGTTCTCCTCAGAGACACTTCCCTGCTTTTATTTCCCAGGAATACTTTCTAGATATTGAGAGTCTTTACAGAACAGATGCTAAAGCCATCAATTTCTATGACCCAGGACTTGGACAAGTTAGACATGCCATCTTCACAACTGGAAATAAAAGCTGGCTGATTTATACTTTCATACTAAGCTGTTCTGTACTTTTTTTTTTTTTTAAGTGTATGGATAATTTCGGTTAAACAAAAAACAAAGGAAAATTTCAAGGAAGAAAATAAGTGTTTCTTTTCTCATCATCCCAATTTAATTATTCATATGTAATTTTTACTACCTTAATGGCATTCTTTTTCTCTAGGTTACATGGTAGCTACCTAGCTATATGTATATAGCATATTTTTATGCTAATAGAATAAAACAGAAGACCATATATCAGATTTGCTTTATATAGGTAAAGAGCTCTTCTTTGCTCTTAACCTTTCATGAGTTTTCAACATGTAGTTAGGGTTGACACTTTTTAAACAGAGATCTAGACGAGGTTAGATCTGTTTAACCTCTAGTAGCCAGTGTTCTTATTTCTGTTCCATTGTCATAGATTGGAATCACAGCCAGCTAAAATGTTGTTTTAAGGACCACTAGGTGAGATGTGGCTGGATCAGCATCAACTCCACCCAGTTCTGAGAAACAACTCAGGGTTTATATTTTACCTTTGCCAACATTGTGATTCTTTGGTATAGCTAAACCAGGCAAGTTAAAGTCAACAGGATGCAAAAGATATTTTTCCTATCAAAGCTGTTCAGAAGCTCAGCTTTCTAAATGAAGGGAGTGAAGGCAATATGAATCATATAATAGAATAGACAGCTTTTTTTGCGAGGGAAGCCTGCAGCATGTGGAAGTTCCCAGGCCAGGGATCAAACCCCACCAGGCCACTACAGTGACAACACCAGATCCTTAATCCATTGTACCACAAAGGAACTCCCAGTAGTAGCATTTTAAAGAGAGGTACAGTTTGTAATGGTACTTTCCACTCTCTGTGCTTGGGAACTATGTAGGCGAGACCTTTGCTAGGCCAAGTGATTTCAAGAAATATTGAATGCTGAGCACCTAGAGACCTTGCAGGCAAGCGGGTAAACTCATTTCTTACAGATTCTGGGCAGTTTTGACATTGCAGGAGGGTTTCAGATCTCTCCCAGAACAGCGTACCAAGTAAAGTTGACCATGGAAAATGAAAAGAAGAAAAAGGGTGCGGAAAAGACAGAGCTGTGGAGTTCCCTTCATGGCTTAGCAGTTAAGGAACTCAATTAGTATCCATGAGGACTCGGGTTAGATCCCTGGCCTCGCTCGCTCAGTGGATTAAGGATTCGGCGTTGCCCTGAGCTGTGGTGTAGGTCCCAGACGTGGCTCAGACTCTGCATTGGTGTGGCTGTCATGTAGGCAGCTGTAGCTTGGATTTGACCCCTAGCCTGGGAACCTCCATATGCCGCAGGTGCAGTCCTAAAAAGACAAAAAAGACAGAAAAAAAAAAAAAGAAAAAAGAAAATAAGGAGCTAGAGAACTTACAAAAAGGAAAGGATCACCTACTTTATAAGTCACTGAAGAAAACTTTCCAGTCCTATCTGATTCTGATCTTATCTGGGGAAGCCATAAAATAAATACCTTTGAGGAGAGCCACAAAGCTCTCTCTGCCTTAAGTTACCTGTGTGTTTCCTCCATTAGGGCCACTCTGGTGCCAAGTCTTTGTCTCAACTAAAAGACCACTGTTAAAGGCTTCCCTGAGGGGAAGCACATGCTAGCCAGTGAATGAAGCCATACTGGTTAACAGCTGCATATTGGTCAAGAAGCCAAGTAAAAGTGGAGGGAATCTAAGATGCCAAAGGATTTGAGACAGAGACACAGAAGAGGCAACGATTTTCTGGAAAAGGGTGGGTGGAAAGGAGAGATGTTAGGATCTTTGCTTATTTCCCACTTTTAATCTAAACTCTCACCAGACTGAATTATCAACCACCAATTAATTATGGGATTTTGGCCAAGCTAGTTAACTTCTTTGAACATCTTGTTCCTCGTCATTTATAAAATGACTACACGATCAGCACTTCTAGAGCAGGATCTGCAGGAAGAGACACTGGTTCCTTGGGATGTTGAGGGAAAAAAAGTACAATGGTCAAAAATATCTGGGAAACAATGGGTCAAACAATTGCAGAATTTATCAGAACATTTAGTAACTGAGTGATCACTTTAAATATCTGAAAGGAGGTGTACTCTTCAGTGAATCCCAAATCTTGTTGACAGTGGAACCCATTGTGAAGGTGCATCTTTTGAGTCATTGTTCTGTGCAACTACAAATATGGGACTAGCTGTTGTCTGAGGTTCTTCTGGGTTTTAAACTCTGTGAATCTATGATTACATGGTTCATCTCTCTTCCTGTTTCTTTTCTAACTAGCTCCTTGCCTCTTATCCAGAAGTCTTTTTGTGTTGTATAAACCTTTTGAGCAAAAATGTATTCTGCTAGAAAATCACCACATCTACTCTAAGAGCACACTGAGATAGTGCAGTCCTGCTAGCTATGCACTTTTCCCTTAGCTTTTATGTCTTAGACTGCGTAAAGCCATAGGCAATCAAAACACGCATAATGAATTCCCTGTATACACGCACACACACCTTAACAAAAGTATTAAACATTAATAGAAAGGGGCTAATATTTCAGAAGAAACAATTTATAGAGGACCAGATTGTATTCTGACAGAGGCATTTGTTTTCCTTCCTTCTTTCCTTCCTTCTTTTTGTGTTTTTAGGGCCTCACCCGCAGCACATGGAAGTTCCCAGGCTGGGGGTCTAATAGGAGCTGTAGTCGCTGGAGTTGCTATGCCACAGCCACAACAACTTGGAATCCGAACTGTGTCTGTGACCTACACCACAGCTCACAGCAATGCTGGATCCTTAACCCACTGAGCAAGGCCAGGGGTTGAACCCATGTCCTCATGGAACTCCAGACAGAGGCATTTCTGAGCAAAGCACTGCAATTAATCACAGCACTGTATAACGTAAAGATGAAAAGATGAATACTGAATGTATACAAAACATGCACTGTTCTTCACTTCATCTTCAGGATTACAGGAGATCTTCATCACTCCTCACCCCACCAACACCAGTCTTGGATTTTCTTGCCAGATTCACCCTTTGCTGGGTGAGGAGCTGGTAACAGTCTTAGAAGGGTCTGGGTTGTGTCTCCTCCTGCTGAAATAGCTCCCCTCTCAGAGGTCGTTGGGGGTGGGGTGAAACAGGACATAATCTCTAGGTTAGAAAGAAAGAATAAGGATTCACACTGGCTAATTTTCCACAGTGTCATCATTGCATTTTGTGGATTCTCTGCAATTAGAATAATCTAAATCTCTACCGGTAACCTACAAGTAATCTGTAGCAGACAATTTACAGTGGGCTGTGACTTTAGCTTTCTTTATATGTTTTAAAAGAAATTATCACATAGCATAAAATACAAAAGACAAAAGATGATCATAATTTCCCCTTTACAATTAAATTTTCCTGTTGCACTATTTCTGAAGTTTGGTTGTCTATCTCCACCCTTATTTAAAATTTATAAGGATCTTTGTCCAATGTTCTGTCATTTGAATTCAAGCTTATTTCTGATGAAACATCAGTATTCCTATTTAGTTTTTCTTGTCTTGTTAAAAAAGTTGGAATTAGTTGTACACATATATTTTTAAACTCTAAACTGAATTTTGAAATTTGGTGAACAATTTGTAACTATTTTTTTCCCAAGTGACAAAAGATGTGTTATGATGTTGGCTTGATTCAGAGGACTCATGTTTTCCTCACTTCTTTGTGTTGTCTCGGTGAGGAATCCAAGCTGCACTGTGCCCAGGTTTTTGTTTTTCTGTTGGTTTTTTTTTTTTTTTTTTTTTTTTTTTGGTCTTTTTGTCTTTTTAGGGCCACACTCATGGCATATGGATGTTCCCAGGCCAAGTGTTGAATTGGAGCTGTAGCTGCCAGCCCACGCACGCCACAGCCACAGCAATGCCAGATCTGTGTGGAGTCTGCTACCTACACCACAGCTCGTGGCAACGCCGGATCCTTAGCCCACTGAGCAAGGCCAGGGATTAAACCCCCATCCTCATGGTTACTAGTTGGATTTGTTTCCACTGCACCACAACGGGAACTCCTGTGCCCAGGTTTTTGAATTCAGCTTTCCCGATTTCAGAGGCCACCTTTCTCTTCCCTTAAACGTGTGTGGTGCTTTAGTTCACTGCTCATGGAGAGCCCTGGCACAGACCAGATGCTCAGTAGGTATTTGATGAGCAGAGACTCTCCCTACTCCATCAGCATTTGCTGAGTAAATGAACAGGTTAGTTAACGAGCAGTGCTTCCTGTAATTATCACCACTGTCATACCAGTAATGTAACCATTACCTACCATACAAGGCTTTTTTTTCTTAGCAATTTAAAGTAAAATTTTTATAACCCACCGACATGATGCTAATTAAGAGTTTAATGTTCATTTTCCTGTTTTGAAAGATACACAGATAAAAGAATTCCACTTAGAGGGTTTTGTACAGATTTCACAAAACAGAACAGATGTATCCATGCAGCTGGTTCTGTACTGCAGCAGCTCAGTGAACTTCAGAGAAGACCTAGACTTCTCACATAGGCACGAGATGCTTTCTATTGGACTGAACTTCAGTGCCTTGAAACCACTGGGTAGGGTTCGTTTGGCATGTTACAGCATTCCCCTGTGGAATGCTCAGTCATTTTAGGGATGCTGAATTTCCATAAAGCTTTCAGCATAAACTTCAAGTCATCTTATGTGAAAGAGAATCTAGTTTGCATTTGGTCTTTACTTGATTGCTGATATTTTATAGGCTGTGCTCTGGAGGTGCAGAAAGATTGAGTCTTCCCAGCCATTTTTCAGACTTCTTGACTAGCAGGTTTCCTTTGTTAAATATAAGTTATTTGAAAAATGAAACAGACTCACAAATATAGAAAACAAACTAGTAGTTGCTGGTGGGGAGAGGGCAAGGGGGAAGGGAAAGACAGTGAATTAAGAGGTACAAACTATTATGTATAAAATAAATAAGCCTCAAGATTATATGGTTCAACATAGGGAAATGGCCAATATTTTATAATAATTATAAATGTAGTATAACTTTTAAATTGTGAATCATGGAACTCCTGCCCTGATGCAGTGGGTTAAGAATTTGACTGTGATGGCTTGGGTCCCCAGCCTGGCTCAGTGGGTTAAAAGGATTCGGCATTGCCACAGCTGTAGTGTAGGTTGCAGCTGCAGCTTGGATTCAGTCCCTGGCCTGGGAACTTCCATACGCCGAGAGTGCAGCCATCCGATAAAAACAGTAAAAATATAAAAAATAAAATAAAATTTCAAGTCACTGTGTTGTTACCTATAACATATAATATTGTACATTGACTATATCTCAAAAAAAGACGTGTTTGGGAGCTAAATATACTGGGTATATACCCTTCTCTTTTCAAACAGGAGGGGAAAAGTCTCCTCCTTTATGGCATTCCTCCAATATCCATAATTTCCTAACAATTTGCCTAGGTCATTATCAACATCATCACTTGGCAAAGTGGAATCGAGTTTTTAAAAGCACCTGTTCATTTTAATAATAAAGTTAATGACAAAAGAACTCAAATGGCTTGTTTGGGGGTTGGCATTGAAATTGATTTTAGTTGCTATAATTTACCCAACAAATGACAGTAGTAGGGTTTCCTTTCCCTTCTTTTTTTGGACAGGTGTTTGTGTCATTTTTTTGGCAGCACTTGAGAAGCTGTCCCTTATTGGTGATTTTGAGAGTTGTTCATACTTGAATAGATTATGAGTTTAATTTAGATAGCTTTGAAATCTTTAAAAAATAGTTGTCTTTTAATATTGCATCAACACATCTATATTTAACATGTCCAAAGATGTGAATGACAGAATATTTTACACTTGCCAATGCAAACATGGCAATAATTAGGCACCAAGTGCTCCTTTTCTGGGCCCTACCCAAAGACATAAAAAGGAAGGATAAGACATGGCAACTGTCCTCATAGAAATTGGAATGGCTTCTCTCTCTCTCTTTAAATATTTGAGAACCAACTCATGCCAACCACAATTCAACGTGGAAACAAAACAGTGAATGAAATAAGCAAAAGTCTCTGGGGATAAAGTAGTAAATAAGACTCACAAAATCCCTGCCCTCATAAACTTCCATTCTAGAGGAGTGGAGGCAGAAGATAAGGACATAAATGAGAAAATATGCAGTATGCCAGGTGGTGATAAGTGCTATGGAGAAACTGAAGTGAAGGAGAGGTAGAGGAAATGTTAGAGGTGGGGGGGAGGTAGTAACTTTAAATGTGGTCATTGGAGACCCCACTCTGAGGGTGTCATATGAGCACCTGGATCAGGTGAGGGAGAGAGCCTTGGGGGCCTCTGTAATAAGAGCCTTCCAGACAGAAATGCAGAGGTGCTGTATTGGCCTCATGAAATCACTTGCTTTCAAAACAGCAAGGAGACCAGTGGTGAGAGCAGTGTAAGCCAGAGGCAGAGTAGTAAAAGCTCAAAGAGATAGGGAGCAGACAGAGCCTTAGAGGTTATCTCAAAGATGTTTCCTGCCTCCCTCTCTTTCTCTTTCTTTCTTTCAACTAAGTTGGGGAGCCATTAGAAGAATTTGCACCAAGGAATGACCTAATGTATGATTTAAAATATCTCTGGCTATGGTAAGAATAAATAATAGGAGGGAGGCTGAAGGAGGCTGTTGCAGGAATCCAGATGATACTGGCTTAGATGGATGTGGTTACAGTGGAGGTGGTGAAAAGGGGCATTCTTTGTCTGTTTGGAAAGAGCGGCAGAGATAGGATTTACTGAACGGTAGGATGTGGGGCATGAGCGACAAAGCAGATTTCAAGATGGTTCCAAAATATGGGACTGGAATAACTGAAGGGGTGGGGTTGTCACGTCCTGAGCTGGGGAGGCTGAGGAGGACCACGTTTGGAAGAAGATCCGATCAGCTTGGGACACCTTGCATTGGAGATGCCTGTTAGGCTTCCACACGGAGATGGGGAGTCAGTGGTTGGGGATATGACTAAGGGTTCGAGGGAACAATCTGGGCTGAAGATAGAATTTGGGGAGCTTCACTCTCTCTGTAAAAGCCATGAAACAGGAGCAGGTCCCTAGTGTGAGGAGAGCAGATTGGTCTGTGAGAGCAGAGTGAAGACCCTTAAGTGGCAGCTGTAGGTCTTTTCTTTTTTGCTACAGCTGTCGAGAGAACTTAGGAATGTGTGGGCTGGAAGAGATGGAGCAACTTTATGGAAAGTGTGAGAATGTGTTGCAGATGGATAATATTTGAGGGGTAGGAATAATGAGGGGAGAGCATTTGGCTAAAAGGTACCAGAATTAACACACCACAGCCCCTTAGCAGGAAAGCAGGGAGGGAAAACATATCAAGATCACCATAGAATTTCCTTGCTCTTGGGAGAGGTGGGATTTCTGGTCTCTTTCCCAGGATCAAGATATGCAAATGATAGAGTCTTGAGTCCCATAAAATCTTGAGTGTTTTCCGACTCTTTAGCAACAGCTTCTCTCCCTTCTCCCCACAGCTGGTGCTGCTTTATTTTTTGTAGTAACTTGAAACTGATGTTTGGGGAATTTTAAGTACATGTGTTATCAAAACAGATGTTTCACAGACTTTTATAGACTATCGGGAGGTCAGCTCATCTTTCAGAAAGCAGCCTGGAATTTGCATTTAGTTGGCCTCATAATTTTATGTTCTCCAGAGTCACAGCATGGAAAATTTTAAATTTATTGGCAACTTTCTCTTGTTCTTGGATTTTAGACAGATAGCAATTTTAGTAAAAGTGAAAAAAAATTGTGTTACCTAGAGGCAAATTATTGAACAACTTTACTTGCCTGATAATAAAATGCTTACATGCGGTGAGTAATATGTGGGGTCATATTTTATAAAGGAAACACAAACCTCTGCCTTCCTTTTTGATGCAGAGTGGTAATTAAAACAAAAATGAATTTCAAAAAATAATGCAGTGCATGCCAACTTCAGAACGAATAGAATTTTGCCTCTTGTTCCCTTCTCCCTCACCTTCTTACTAGAATCTGGATGAGGATCAAATCTCATGTTTATTCTGGGTAAAAGTTTTTCATGGAGTGGGGAAAGCTGAGGACAGTGGCAGAACCCCCTGAGGTTGTAAGTTCTATGTTTCTGTGTTCATTTAGCTAAAGAATACCTTTAAAATAATGTGATGTTAGTGGTTTGGCACAGATAGGTATAACATTTCCAGGCCCCACTTTTTCCCTGCGTTTCAGGGAGGCACAGAACACAGCTCCAGCAGGCAGTGACAGTTTGTGAAGCCCCCAGGTGTTGGATGGAGAGCAGCAATCAGGGGTCCACTGGACCCTCAGGCATTCCAGTAGAGGGTTCCAGTCTCCTGTGGGGACAGAAATATTCTGCGTCTGCCCTGGCCAATGTGTACGCATTAGCCACATGTGGCTCCTGAGTTATTGAAATGTGGCTGGTACAGCTGAGGATCTGAATTTTATTTAATTTTAATTTACTTAAATTCAAGTGGCTACATGTGGCCAGTGTCTGCTGAATTAGGCAGCATAGCCAAGCTGACAGCTCATCTTGGGCTTCTTGGAGCATGCAGGGGGCAGATGCCCATTCCTGGTGAGTGTCCACAAGCAGATATTTCCCATCCAGACACAGCCCCCAGGGTCTCTTCTTCTTCGTCTCCGTCCCCTTCCCCTTCCACTTCCTCTTCCTCTTTCCCTTTCCCTTCCTCTTTCCCTTCCTTTTCCTCTTTCCCTTCCTCTTCCCCTTCTCCTTCTTCCTTCCCCTTCTTCCTCTTCCCCTTCCTCTTCTTCCTCCTCTTCCTCCTTTTCTTCCACCACACCCATGGAATATGGAAATTCCCAGGCAAGGGATTGAATCTGAGCCACAGCTGTGTGACCTGCAGCATACATCACACCTGTGGCAACACCAGATCCTTTTAACCCCATTGGGCTGGCTGGGGATTGAACCTGTGCCTCTGCAGTGACCAGAGCCACTGCAGTTGGATTCTTAACCCACTGCACCTCAGTGGGAACTCTCCCATGGTTACTTCTTGTGCCTGGAGATAGGACAGCACTTTGTGAAATACTTCCTCCCTGTCTTTCATGGGAGTGGGGAGAAGGAAAATAAACAGGCAGAGTCATGTTACGTGGGATGAGGTCATTGTTATGGTCTTAAAGACCTTCAATATTGAACACTGTGATATTAAAAATAGCCTAGGAGTTCCCATTGTGCCTCGAGGGTTATGAACCTGACTAGTATCCATGAGGATGCTGGTTCAATCCCTGGCCTTATTCAGTGGGTTAAAGATCTGGCATTGTGATGAGCTGCGGTGTAGATCACAGATGTGACTTGGATCCTGCATTGCTGTGGCTGTGGCATAGGCCTGCAGCTGCAGCTCTGATTTGACGCCTAGCCTGGGAACTTCCAAATGCTGCAGGTGCGGCCCTAAACAGAAATAGATTGTTTAAATCATTGAATATTTTATAACTGATTAGGCCAGAGAATTGTCCTGGGGAGTAGATTTTAAAAGTAAAATGTGAGATAATCACTTCACTAGTGTTTTGAAAGTAGGGATTCTGTGAGGGACTCGCTTTTTTTCCCTGCAGAGGGTTTCTTGCTTTATAAGGGGTGCTCTTAAGGTTTTTGCTCATTTTTTAAACTGAAGAGTGGATTATAGAAGGCCTGCTAGGTGCTTTCACATAAATACCAAGGGTGTGTGTATTGCCCTGGGTGGGGGGGGGATTATTAAGGAGAGAGATACACAGCGCAGGAGGTGAGATGACTAAGGGCTGCTCTAAGGCAGGAGGGAGGGTTGAGGGTGTGGCCAGAACCATGGTGTCACCAGGATCCAGCCTCAGGATCCTCTTTTGGGATGCCGGCATTATGAAGTGTGCCGCATTGAAATTATACTCCAGGGTCCTGGTGGGTGGCAGATCGAGAGAGAGAAAGAAGGACTCTTGCCTCTCAACAATCAGTTTTTACCTCAGAAGTTTTCCACACATGGGCAGTCTTACCACTGCAATGATGCGCTGTCCCCATTGAATTTGAGGATAAAGGTTTTTAAAAACATTTGTTGATTGATATTTCTGTTGTCATTCTGCCACTCTCCCTCATAAAACTAAATGGAGCCTTTGTGTCAGGGCCTATGCTTCACTTGCTATCCAAGTAAGGAGAGGAAAAATGGGTAAGCAGACCAAGAAAACCTAACAATAAAACAGGCAGTGAGATAGATGCTGAATGGGTGGTCAGACAGCGAAGGCATGTCCCCTGCACTTGTCCTCAAAGACATCATGGGCCTTCAGGTAGAAGAGGTACTGCACTTACCCTCTGGGGCTCGGAAGGCAAAGCTGGTGCTTCTTTCTCATGCGGTGGATGGTTTCTGAAGGCCCTTGTGTGCAGAGCCATCTGGTGCGAGAAAGGGATTTAGGAGGGGAGGTGTGAGCAGGAGGTGGAGATATGACAGTGGGAAGACCCATTCCATTTGGTAGAAGGGGAAGCTTCAGGAATAGGAGGGGCTGCCAGGAGAGGATTATCCCCCTTTGCTGGAGGTGTCCCCACAGAGACTTCCCAGACACTGGGTGGGAAAGAGGGGCCTTGAGGTGGTAGAGCAATTCAGCAGATTACCCACACTCCAGGACAAGTCCTCTCCCTGCCTCCTTTTATAAATAAAGCTTTATCAGAACCCAGCCATGCCGTTTTGTTGAAGTGTGCAAGGCTGCTTTCCCGCTGTAAGGGTAGAGGTGGGTAGTTGTGACCAGACCACATGACCCACACAGCCTAATTTACTGTTTGCCCCAGAGCAGAAGAATTTTGAGGGCCCTAAAGAGGATTGGATGCAGTGATATGTAAGATCCTTTGTAATTCTCCAAATGTAAGGGCTTCGGACAGGAACAAGCTTGTGGGAAGTGCAGAGAAGGGCTCCTGTGAGAGATGGACCTTGAAGGAAATTCTTGCTGGCCCTGGTAGAGAAGGCTATTCCACCTGACCAATTGGGCACCTCAAGGAGAAGAAATCAGTGGACCTGGGATGCTGTGAACAAACTTGTTCCAACGTCCATCCATTCAGTAGTTTGTTCATTCAGTCATTCTTTATGCCTGTAGCACATTGTCGGGCAGGGTAGACAATAATCTAAATCATTTCTCTGCCTGCTCTTGGTAATATAAGCACAAAGTCTTGCATGAGCTCCTGCTTTGGAAGAGCTCATTAAGTTCAATGTTTATAGGAGTTCCCACAGTGGTGCAGTGGGTTAAGAATCCAATAGTAGCAGTTGGGGTCACTGTAGAGTGTGAGTTCAGCCCCAGTCTAGTGCAATGGGTTAAAGGATCCAGCACTGCCACAGTTGTGGTGTAGGTCGCAGCTGTAGGTCTGATTCAGTCCCTGGCCCAGGAACTTCCATATGCCCCGAATGCAGCCATAAAAAAAAAAATTCAGTGTTTATTTTTTTATTTTGTTTGCTTTTTATGGCTTCACTTGTGGCATATGGAAGTTCCTAGGCTAGGGGCTGAATCAGAGCTGCAGCTGCCAGGCTACACCACAGCCACAACAACACCAGATCCAAGCCACCTCTGCAACCTGCATCACAGCTCACGGCAGTGCTGGATCCCTGATGCACTGAGTCAATCCAGGGGTTGAACCCACATCCTCATGGATACTAGTCAGGTTTGTAACCCACTGAGCCACAACTGGAACTCCCAAAAGTTCAGTATTTATAATTGAGTTTTATGGAGTTATTTTAAGTATAATAGCCTCACCTAGACTCAACTTAGAATTTATTCACCTGTTTGGCTTAACTGTAGAATATAAGAAATGGTTGTTCAAAAATGCAAGCCTCACTGTATTTGGCAGGAGATGTGGCTTGCAGTATTAAGAAGAGGATGCACATTACTATTCATGCCTTTTTAATTGATTAGCCTTTAAGGCTTCTGAAAGCCTTTAAAAGTTGTTTTGTCAACATTAGACCAGCTGCTGTGTAATTATGGTAGCTCTTCTTGCAGTTAAATTCTTTTAATAACGTGTTCAATCTGCCGATGCCAAAGTGCTTTGAACCTGTGATATATACTAGAGAGAGCTTTTGTTTTTACTTACAGATGGTTGGTGCCATTTCCTGGGTAACTCTGTAGAATTTTCACAGAAATTTTAAAGATGAATGACTTCAAATGGGAGGCAAATGAATTTGAACATCAGGTTACTCCTCCCTCTATAAAAATTGTTCATATGTGACTTGAATTTTGAACTTGACTCAGAACAACCTAAATATGCTCATTAAAAAAAATCTGTTCCTTGAAAACCTTTAAAAATCTCTTTTCACTGACTCTCCAGGTTGTAAATCAAAACTTTCTGGCACCAGTCAGATGATGGTATAAGCAGTGAGACTTGTGATAAAGATCGTTGCTTTATGAGGAACCAGGCATGGTGGTTCTGCTCTCCATGCAGGGGACTGAAGCTTTGCTCAGAAAACCAGATGTGACTTTAGCAGTGTGTTTTGCTATTTTTAAAAGGAGTTCTATCCTGAGGTCTGCCATGGGAAGGTATAACTTAGATAGGGACTGGTGTTCAGAAAGAGGCAAACAGAAGATCCAGTGCTTCTTTCTTCCTGGTCCGCTGTTCTCCCCAGACACTTTGAATCCTATTTCTAAGGACAGGTTGTAGTGGTGTGTAGTACAGGTAAGAGGTGGAGGTGGTGATGATGGTGGCTTTGGGGGTGGCTCCTGATAGCTCAGGCCATCTAGATAACTTCTTCCCTATGCCATTCATTCTAAGAGAGAAAGGCAAAGCCACTTCAAACAGAGGCACAGAGAAATTCCTTGATGGCTCAGCGGGGTGAGGATTCAGCATTGTCACTGCTATGGTGCATTTATTTATGGCGTGGCCATAAATAAATAAGAAAAACAGAGACATAGAGCATCAGCACCTGGAGGGACAAGAGGCTAGAGGGAGCCACAGCTGGCTCTCTCTGGTCCCTTTGTCCCATGTATATTAAGGAATGCATCTATGTTGCTGGAAAATCATGATGTAAGTCTTTCGATCACCTGTGGTGACCTTTTCTCTCCACTTTGTGGCATAAGGGGGTTGGCAGAGAAATTGACCCTTTACTGTATGAAAAAGCCAGACTGTTTCAAATTTGATTAGATGTTCAGGAATTTTAATAATCTGCAAAATCTGGAGAAGCAGCTCACCTGGAAAGTACTGGCTTATGTAATGATAGTGCCACTGACAATCATCACTTGTGCTCACTCACTCAGGAATTGAAGATTTGTTTTCCTTGGGAGCTCATGAACCCTAAGAATTGACCAATTTGGGAGGTTTGAGGACCCATGGACAGTTGAATAGAGTATTTGTGTGTTATGAAGTAGCCATTGAGACACTGTTCTGAAGAGAACTAGAATTTGTGTAATTAAAAGTTGCTTAAGTTAATTCTGTTTTTTCCTGTGGGATAAAACTCATTCCTGGTAAATGGCTTCATTTGCTCAAAGTTATAATGAATGTGGATTCAGAGTATTTTTAATATTTCAGGCTGGTAAAATAGTCTACCCAGCCATGACCAAGAAAACTAGCATGAGTCTCGTGTTCTGTCTCTAAATGTCAAAACTTGTTAATATCATTATGCATTTTTTGGTGATATCACCTTTTGCTAAGGTACATAGTTTACATTGATATGATAGGTATTAAATCCACCTTCAAGTGTTAATTTTTTTTTTTTTTTTGGCTTTTGTCTTTTTAGGGCCTCACCTGTGGCATATGGAGGTTCCCAGGCTAGGGGTCTAAAAGAAGTTGTAGCCACTGGCCTACTCCAGAGCCACAGCAACGCCAGATCGGAGCTGTGTCTGTGACCTATACCACAGCTCATGGCAATGCCGGATCCTTAACCCACTGAGTGAGGCCAGGGATCAAACCCGAAACCTCATGGTTCCTAGTCAGATTCATCTCTGCTGCACCAAGATGGGAACTCAAGTGTCAATTCTAATCATTTACATAAGACCTGATATCCTAGTTATTCTTATCACATTTTATATGCTTTCACCTGTAATGCTTGTCGCATTATTTTATATGCTTTCTCAAAGTCTTGCATAGTTTTAGAAAATTATAAACTTTGGAAATTTCTTTTTTTAATTTAATTTTATTTTTAATATGATTTTTATTTTTCCCATTATAGTTGATTTACAGTGGAAATTTCTCTGAGGGCTGTAAAATTGTTTTCGTTATTCTTCCACAGTAGTCTCACATTATCTTTCGATTGCATTGAATCAGGGAAGGAGATGTTGCCTTTAATTTCTGGTGCTAAGACTTGATAGATATAAACCTACGTGCATATATATGTACATTTCTACACACATATGAGTGATCAGTTCCCAAAGAATCCAAAGATCAGCGAGGCAAAGGACTTGTGCCTGCTCAGATGGTGGGAGTTGTGGATGTCTTTGCTTCTCAAACTACTCATCCAACTAAAGCTCCTATTATATTCAGAGGTACTCAGGTATAACATCTTTTGTTATTTGTATCAAGCATTTAGATTCTTGTTTAAAAGCAACAAAAACCTAATTTAGGAACATTTATTTTTCAGGCATTATCTCATGCCTGGAGGGAATGGATCTTTTTCTTACCCCTAACTTATTCTCTTTGGACTCACCTTTGGACTCTGGGTTTGTGTGCTTAGCTAGGAGGATGTTTTTGTGGTGTTGGACTGTGCTGCCCCACCCTTGCATGAATAAATGGAGAAAAATTGAAGGAAGAGTCAGATAGTGAGACTGATGGAAGACCAGGGCTATAGCTGGGCCTCACCAGCAGGGACCTAAATGTATCCAGTACTCTCTCCCCATCTCTTGATTTCTCTCACCTTGTTGGTTTCACTCATTCTTACTGCAGCCCAGGTGCAGAGAAGGTGACCTCTAAAGCTCCTGAGATGTACACATCTCATAGTTTATGCCACCTCATGGGACTGACTCATGCTCTCTCTGTTCCCAGAATCAATAGTCCTGAAGAAGAGAGCCTATTGCCCCAGCCTGGGACAGATGTCGACTTGGACCAATCAGCTGTGGCTGCGGGTAGGACCACACTGTACTTGGTGGTGGTGGCTTTCTTGTGTATCAGTAAAAGGAGAATCAATATGCACTGGAGAAGCTTGAAACCCAAGAGGTGGTTTCCTTTCCCATATGTGGGCACATCACCTTTTTCTTACCAACCGTGACTAGTGGCATCTTCCAGATGCTTTCTTTTTCCTGTCACTTCTGCATTGCATGCCACTGCTTTTCATGCTTTGGTGAAGAACCTGGGACAAGACATAGTGTAGATAGAAGGCAAGTTCCTGGATCAGTGATTTAGAGCAGGTCTCTTCTGTTCTTTTCCCGTGAGCCTCAGTGATGCTCCTCATCCTTGTTGAAATGTAGACAGACGTGGCAGCTCGGGAGAAGGCAAATAAAAAGGTCAAATGATGAAGCTCTCAGTCTGCTTTTGGCCCAGGAGATAATGCCCTTTTCTAAAGGCTAAATGTTTTCTCAGAATGAATAGATCAGTCATGAGTCCAAAATTTCATGACTACCTTAGGAGTTATTCTTTATGTATGTGTATAATTGTTGGAAAAAATGTACTTCTGGTTTCGTCTTATTTCCTAATTTGTTTTCATTATCCAGATTCATTTGCACATACTTTTTAGACTAAGAAAGTTTTCCAAATCCATTTAACACATAACTCTTCGAAAAATTACTGGGATTCTCTGTGTGTTCACTTAAATGGGAGTCATTCTTTTTTTCCCCCAAGTTAATGGTGCTAACTCACTTATGTTCTGCTTCTGACAGCCCTTCAGCAGCAATGTGTCCCCAAAGGAGCTGCGGTTGATTTCTAAATCTTTTGTTTTCAGCTGCTGCCTAGTTATCCCACCCTGATTGGCATTTAACCATTGAATTAGATTTTTCTCCGACTAAAGAGAGCTTTATGAGCTTTAACTTCAAGTGCCTCTATCACAGTCTGATGTTTGCATTATAATTGACACTGAGTAAGCACTTTATGCTGGAAAAGGCATTGTCTCCTGGAATTGAGGGAGGATTCAGACACAGTTACCTGACACCCTTTTTCAGGGTTCAGCTGAGTGTGCTTCGGGGTGGCTCTGTGGGTGATTAATAACAATCACCCATCTCATGTTAACATGCTTACTTTATTTCTATTGTCAGTGGTGGTCATATTCCCTGAGCGCTATTCTCGGGGCTCGTTGACTGCTGTGGCCAGAAATATAGCCCCGAAGGGTAAAGCTTGGCAGTTTCAGTACAGATGTCAAAAATAAATGTCCCACTGTTTTAGTATTATAATTTATAATCCTACTGCATAAAATGTAAAGTGATAGTTTAATTTCCACTCTCTTTTTGATATGATGGCAGAATAAATAGAATTAAAAATTTAATCAGATAAATTTTGCTGACTGTATTGTGTACATTGTTCATTCTTTGCCCCTTAAGTCATAGAATATTTTATGTTTCAAAAACAGCACCACCTTTGGACTCCTTATCTTTAATTATTGACAGTAAATAAACAAAAATTGTTCTCTGCACCTCTAAATGGATTTTGAGGGAAGGAAAATATCTTTGCCTTAAAGAGACCACAGAGTGCACTTGATGTTTCTTCTTCTTTTTCTGTTAACATATTCATTCATTCAGCCAATAGATATCAATTATGTATCTGCTTGTTCTACCTCTGGAAACTTAAAACTAGGGAGATATAAACATAAAAAACTTCCAGTAAAGCGTTATAGACACCATGATAGAAGGTGCAGTGGGACACAAAGGAGGGAGTGGTTAGTTCTTATTCAGGGAAGGCTCAACTAGAAGATGACAGCTGAAGGGGGCCATCTGACCTGGGAAGAAGAAGAAAGAGGAAGGAAAAATGTGAACTAAACCTCAGGCTTAAGGCAGCATGGTCAGTGGAAGGAGGTCATGTGTGTGAATAAGATTAAGATGAAGGGGATGTGTAGGTGGAAGAGGAACACAGAAAATGTAGAATAGAGGCCCAACCAGGGAGGTATTTATATATATAAAACACACGTATACATATATACACACATACACATGCGTACATGCATATACATGTATACACACGTGTATGAACATACACATGTGTATCCAATTACAGAATGTGGATTTTATTTTGTTTTTTTAAATTAAATTTTATTTTATTTTATTTTTTGGCCATGCCAGCATAAATTCCATGGCCTGGGAATTGAAACTGCGCCACAGCAGTGACCTGAGCCACAGCAGTGACAATGACAGATCCTTAACCCACTGAAACACTAGGGAACTCTTCGATTTTATTTTAGATATTAATTTTTTTCAGTCTTTTTATCTCTTCCTAAATTAAAAGGATTATGAATACTCTTGTGACTCTACCTGCAAAAATGTAAGAATCTTGTAGGATAGAGGAGAGGGGCAGATTCATAATTTGAAAAACCCACTGAGGATTACAGCTAAACCCAATAGAAGTCACTGAAGAATTTTAAGTGGGGGCTTATATTGTCTTTTAATATGAGTGAGCTAATTAAATTACTATTTCAATTTACTATTCTTTAAATAAAAGACTTTAAAAATTAGTTATTTGCCTCCTCCATCTCTGGGCTCTCATGATCCCCCATGTAATTTTTCCATGAGAAAACTCATTTGTTGCCCTGTTGTCACAAACACATTTTAAAAACTAATGGAAAAGGAGTATCGGGGGAAAGAATATAAAACTGAATTTGGAACAAAAGATGGAAGCTATTGTTTATCGTTTCCCATCTTTGATGTTCATAACCCAGGTCATTTCTAGGACCCCTTGTGGAGTGTCCAGGCCAAGTAGGAGAAGCGGTGGGAGAGAGTATGGAAGGCACAGTGCCTGGTGTGTCGTAGGCATGCAATGGCTGTTAGTGCCCTTGTCTTCCCCTTTCAAGCTCTAGCCCCCTCCCCCCGCCGCTTTGTTTTGGAAAATCAGGACCCATCAGAGTTTCTGTTAGTGGTTAATGTCTAGAGTGACTAGTTGAAACTGAGAAGAAAATGATGACTCAGATGTTTGATCATGTAAGTTAGAATGAGAAGGAAATTTAAGGATTGTCTGATACCCCTAGCTTCTCACTTCACTGATAGGAAAACCAAGGTCCTGAGAGTTGGAGTGACTTATCCAAAGTCACAGAGCTAATAAATATGGAGAAAAGGGCCCTGGTCCTCTGACTTGACTCCAAATATCAGATCTTTCCACTCTCTCAGACACATTGATGTCATTTCTATATGCTTTGCCTTTTTTGGTAAACAGAGTTGGCCCCTGTAAAGGTTCTACTGGGCATATCCGAAACATATCCCTCCATCAACTGCCCCCTCTTTTTCTTTCTGTTTTTTAGGCCATTTAGTGGCATCAGCATCTACCTGCTGCCTGAACCTGGTCATTTCAGCATCACTTTGGTTTCCTTCTTATATTCACTGGGTCACTTGGTCCTGTCGATTTCACTTTGGAAATGTGTCTCAGATCCATCTTTGTTTTCATTTCCTGCATTCCTTTGTCACCTGAGTCTATCTTCCTTTCTTCTCTAGACTACTGAAGTATCTGTAAGTTGGGCCTGCCTTCTGCTATTCACTCTCCTCACTGCCTGCAGCGTATTCTTTGTAAAACAGACCTCGTAATGATGGGTTCAAGAGCGTTTGGTGACTTTTCATTCTATGAAGTCCCTCTCCCTTAATGTGGTCCTTTATGATATGGCCTTAATGTACTTCTTCAACATTCCCTTCTGTTATTCTCTCCTCCTTTCAGGTTCTAATCACACCAGCCTGTATTCCCAACTTTTTGGTGTACTTTCCTGGGATGCTCTTTGCACAAGTTTAAGCACATATCAGTGCCCAATTTTATGCATGCATCACTCTCTTCATGAGGCCTTCTCTTCCTTTCCTGGTAGAGATAGAGCCATCTTCTGTTCCCCCAGAGCACTTTGTTTTTATTTCTCTAATAGCCCTCGTGGTATTGTCAGATGTGCTCCAGAATTCATGTTCTTTTTTAAAAAATGGGTCTGCTGTATTTAATAGTATGTGAACTCCTTGAGCTCAGCAGTTGCATCAGATTCATTCTTGTATCCTAGAACCTGTGATAAACTGAATAGCGGTCCCCTAAGTGTCCATGTCCTAATCCCTGGAACCTGTGAGTGTTTCCTTACATGTCAAAAGGGATTTTGTAGATGTGATTAAGGATCCTGAGATGAGATGATTACTTGGATTCTTCTTGCAGGCCATCTATAATCACAGGGTCCTTAGAAGAAGGAGGCAAAGGGTCAGTGGCAGAGAATGTATTGTGATGAGGGAAACAGAGAGAGAGGAGATAATCCATAGATGTGGAGGCTGGAATGTTGTTCTTTGAAGATGGAAGAAGGGCCCCCAGCTAAGGAATGCAGGTGGCTCCTAGAAGCTAGATAAGGCAAGGAAATGGATTCTCCTTTAGGGCTTCCAGAAGGACCACAGCTCTGCCAACACTTGATTTTATCCCAGTAAGACCCGTTTCAAACTTCCGCCCTCCAGACCTAAGAGATAAGTTTGTATCACTTTAAGCAACTAAGCCTGTAGTAATTTGTTACAGCAGCAATAGAAAATTAATACAGTGCCTACCACATCCCTAGTATGAAAAAGAACTCAGTATTATTCGCATCTTATCTGGATTAAGCAGAGTATTATTCCTGGTCCTCATAATTACAGTAGCTAATATTTATGCAAACTTTCATTGTGTGCCAGTCACTGTGCTCAACTCTTCAGGCATGATCCTCATAATGACTCTTATTAGCCCCACTTGGCAGATGATGAAACACATGCATGGCAGGTTTTAATAGTTTGCCCCAAATCACACTGCCCCCAGGTGATGGCACTGAGACTTGAAGTGAGCAGTCTGGTTCCTGGGTCTTGGTCCCACTTCTGTCTTGTCCAGCCACCTACTCGCAGCACACATAAATTTACCTGTGCTCCCCCAGTATGACACAGCATGAGGAAAGTGACACTCCATTTGGATATCGATATCTTCCCTAATCCATTGGCTTTGTAAATTGGGCAAGTCAGCTAACCTAGATCTGTGTGCCAAATCTTCCTTCCAATGTTACAGGGTTACTGTGGGTATTGAATGATGCATCATGTGTGAAAGAGCTCTAAGATGTATCAGGCACTATATGTCTGCCCTTTACCATGATATATTTGACTGCTTGTGTATCATCCACCTTCCCCTAGACCAGGGGTATGTCACTGACTAGCTGTGATGTCTGACACATGGCTTAACCTACTTGATAAACACATTTGATAAAAATGCCATTTTGGGAATTTCTATCGTGGCTCAGTGGAAATTAGTCTGACTAGTATCCATGAGGACGAAGGTTTGGTTCCTGGCCTTGCTCAGTGGGTTATGGATCCGGAGTTGCTGTGAGCTGTGTTGTGGATTGCAGCTGAGGCTTGGATCCCGCGTTGCTATGCTACCACTCCAATTCAACCTCTAGCCTGGGAACCTTCATATGGCATGCTTTCAGCCCTGGAAAGACAAAAACGAAAACAAAAAACCCCCGCCCTTTTGCCCTCTTGGTTAATAGGAAAAACCTAAGAACTCCCAATTTAGTCTCCAGCATAGAACTTCAGTTTTGTTTTTCCTTTTAAGACAAATCCTTCTCCTTGCACTCCAAAGGGAATATTTGTATCATGTAGCCCAGAGGAAGGTATGACTAACAGAAGGCTTGCAGTGGTTTCAGCAGCTTTCCAGTGGGGTTCCTTAGGATGAGGGAACATTTGGTCCCTTGAGGATGCCTATCACATGTGGTGGAGAATTCTAGGCTGGGGATGAGCAAATCCTGAGGCGTCCTGCCTCTGGAAGATTGGAAGTTTAAAAAGAAAGCCAGTGATGTGAATTTTACTCTTTCTCCCCATCCTGCCTTAGCCTGAAAGGCTACTTTCCTTCATGATGCTTTAATTGCTCATTGTCTGCCCTTTGGTGTTGAAATTAGCTGAGATCACCAGGAAAGCAGAAGGCTGAGATGTGACCTGATCAGACTTGAACTGATTGGCAGGTTCTCAACTTTTTGAAATATTGATGAGCCGCAGGATGGCTGGTTTGGGTTGAAGTGACACCTAGCTAAAAATCAGCACTTTATTATGACCTATTGTTCCTTTTGTTTACCTGTCAGATGTTTCCACCATAACATTGGGTCTGCAGAGCAAAGTTGTTGGGGTTTTTTTTTGTCTTTGTAGGTCTGCACGCGTGGCATATGGAGGTTCCCAGGCTAGGGGTCCAATCAGAGCTGATGCTGCCAGCCTATGCCACAGCCACAGCAACGCCAGATCTAAGCCACTTTTTTGACCTACACCACAGCTCACAGCAATGTCGAATCATTGACCCATTGAGCGAGGCCAGGGATCAAACCTGCAACCTCATGGTTCCTGGTTAGATTCGTTTCCGCTGCGCCACGATGGGAACTCCATGCAGAGCATAGTTTTTGATGCATGTTCAAAGCAAGTCCATCCTCAATGGTCAGTATCCCAGCCTAAAATAACACTATGATATCCTTATGTGTACATTTTTGTTCCTCTAATTATTTCCTTGGGATGGATTCTTAGACATGGAATGAGTCAACCAAGGGAATGAACTTTAAAACAAAATGAAAATTAAAACTGAACAGAATGTGAGTTCACATCGTGGCTCAGCAGTAATGAAACTGACGAGCATCCATGAGGACAAAGGCTCGATCCCTTGCCTCACTCAGTGGGTTAAGGATCCGGCATTACCGTGAGCCATGGTGTAGATCACAAATGCGGCTCAGATCCCACATTGCTGTGGCTGTGGTGTAGGCCAGCAGCTACAGCTCTGATTCGACCCCCTAGCCTGGGAACCTCCATATGCTACAGGTGTGGCCCTAAAAAGAAAAAAATATAAACAATAAAAATAAAATAAAATAAAACTGAACAAAATGAAAAAAATTGGTGTAGATGAACAAATTGCTTTCCTTAAAGACTGTGTTAATTTACATTCCAACTAGTAGTGTATGAGAGTGTGTATCTCATCGCAACCTTTGCCAGTGCTCACTTATTCAGTAAATATTTATGGAGTTCTCACAACCTCCCAGGTTTAGATTTTTTTAGTGATTTTTTTAAAATTAAAGTATGGTTGACTTACAATATTGTGCCAGTTTCTGCTGTACAGCAAAGTGATCCTGTCATACATCATACATTTTAAATTTCTTAAATTATCTTCCATCATGGTCTATGCCAAGATACTGGACATAGTTCCCTGTGCTTTGCAGTAGGACCTCATTGCTTATCTAAGTGTAATAATTTGCATCTACTAACCCCAAACTCCCAGTCCATCCCACTCCCTCCCCTCACCCCCTTGGCAACCACAAGTCTGTTCTGTGTATTGGGTTCAGACATTTTTAAAAAGTTTTCTGAAGTGCCCCAAGTGATTTGAAGTGTAGCCAGTTGAGAACTACTGGTTTGGTTGATGGAAGAAAGATAAGAAAGGAGAATTTCTCTCATCCCTTCTCTATGATCTGAGTGTCTCTCCCTATCCCCTTAGAATACATCAACTTCATTAGGTCATTCCTGCTTTGTTTTGTTTTATTTACAAGGGACACAATATTCCTAAGAGCAACCCCTTCACACTCAGTCTAACATTGTCTTGAAGCAATAATTCATAGTAGTGTCAACTGTAGGCTTAGTAACACAATTCTCTGCCCACACAGCGCTTTCCAAGTCTCAAATAGTTCTGCCCAGCGGGACTGCCTTTCAACCAAAGAGCATCTTCTTGTTTGCAGAGTGCTTCACTAATATTATCTCATTTAACTATTGCAGCAGCTCTGTGAATCTGACATTTTCATTCTTTTATAGAGAAAAGGAGAAAGACCACAACTAATAAGTAACCTTTCTCTCTGGCTACAGAAGTAGTAATCATGTGTTAGGAGCTGACTCAGTGAAGGTTTTCTCATTTCAAGGTCAGAGTTTCTAATGCTATGTCATTACCTGCCATTGGGATTTCTCTAGTTCTGCTCCTGTTTTATTACACAAATGAATCTGGTTGTTAGATTGTTTTAGGTTATTTTATTTAGTGTCTTCAGGTTTTGCTGTGCTTTCCTTTGCTCATTTTCTTTCCGACATACTCATCTAGAATTCTAAGCATCTAGAATCGTGTTTCTCAACTTGTTTTCATTATCTCTCCCTCCTCAAGGGGGAAGATTAATTTAAATTTTTTCTAATAAGAGAAATGAAATACTAAGGAATAAGATCTTGTCAAATAGGACTGAGCTTTGGAGGGCCACCACCTATTGTTATGTGTAAGGTGGGGGTTTTTTTGCCGCCTAACAACCAATTTTCATCTTCTTGGGGGTTAAAAAATGCTGTTCATAGACAAACTAATTTTGATGACCTTAACCTTGGCTGTCAAGGCAGAGAGGTGGACTGTAGGATTTACAGAAAGAACGGTTATCTTTGTGTCGTTAGTGGGGCACATATGAACCTGACGTGGGTCTTGACTGAAGGCTGTTCAGAAAGCTGCAGACCAGCTAATTGCTTAAAAGGCTGCAGTGCTTTCATGTGAATTGCTGATTATTTAAATATGCACACAGCGTGATCTAACCACCTGGAATAGCACACTTGCCTTGGTTTTTCCATATGCTGTGTGGGTCAGGTAGATAATGTCTTCCCCCTCCACCCACTGCCTACTTTTTCATAAGCTTTGTGTGGGTTCTTGTCTGCTTATTGCCACAACTCTGGGCTCAACGTTCAGATTTATTAGTTTCAGATTTGTGACAATTACATATGTTTCCATTTATAATTTTGTAGAAATAAATGCTGGCGTGTTCAGAGGCAGGAAAACACTGCCTTGGTAGATAAGGGCTGTCCCATGCTGGGCTTGACAGACTGCCACCAGCTCTGACACCCTCTGACCCTTGGCATGGAAAGAATGTAAATGAGTGGGAATCAAGGGCCCCAGGTAGCTTCTGTTTGTTTTTGCAAGAGAGCCAGATCTAAGGCCTTTGAGAAGATGCCAGATTTTATAAACAGGGAGCCAAAGAAAAGAACCAGGATAGCAGGGAGGGGTGAGGCACTGGGAAGGTGTACCTTTGGGGAGTAAAGCTTGGTGGAAAATGAACTTTCATTCACTTCCATGGGCAGAGTTTTTAAGACAAACATGCTAATTTCTTTATTGAAGTCGACCAAGATTTTAAGTCATTTATCAGGGTTCATAGAGGGCCTATTTATGGAAGTCAGAATAAAAGTAAATGAACCATGAATGCTAACATGCCTCTAACAAATTTAATAAGATTTACAAGTTAAATAAACCAACGGAGCCTATAGTTTTCTCCAGAGCCCCTTTAAAAGTTTTAACCTTATTTCCCTTTCTTTAAAAAAATTTCTCTCTTCATTTTACACAGTGTCTTGTGTGGATTCTTTAGTCTCAATGTTTAGAACATGAAAACTTGTTTTTAGAAGGAATTTCATTTTTAGTTATGTTATGAAGCTTTGGGCTCATGTGCCCATAGGGTATAGCCAAACTCTGGTAATGGATGTTTGCAGCAATGTAAGGGTTTATTTGCAGGGTGCCAAGCAAGGGAGTGGGAGACAAGCCTCAGATCCACTCCATCTTCATCTTTGAGTTAGGGATGTTTTATTTTATTTTATTTTATATTGTCTTTTTAGGGCTGCACTCACGGCATATGAAGATTCCCAGGCTAGGGGCTGAATCAGAGCTGCAGCCTCTGGCCTACACCACAGCCACAACACAGGATCTGAATCACATCTGCGACCTATACCACAGCTCATAGCAACACCGGATCCTTAACCCACTGAGCGAGACCAGGAATCGAACCTGTGTCCTCATGGATACTAACCAGATTCATTTCCGCTGAGCCGCAGTGGGATCTCCAGGGTCTTTTAAAGAGGAAGAACAAAGAAACTGGGATTAATCACATCTTGTGATGTTGCTGTGACACTTCTTCACTGCGGCTTCGCAAGTCAGGATGTTTCTGAATTATGATTCTCTGGCTGGTTAGTCCAAGGCTCAGAGGTCTGTAAGCTCATCTTGCCCTGGAGAAACAACCTGAGTTTGTATGTTAAGGATGATAATAACAGCAATTTTAGCATCTACAGCAGCAATTTTTGGTATGTTAACGATGTTATCAATAACAGCAATCCTAGTCATGTAACTCTGGTTGATTGGCATTCAGTTAGCACAGGATTGAGGTCAGAGGGGACAAGAAAGGAATTGACATCAAAGAAGACAAGCAAAGGAGTAAAGTTTGGGGTAGTGAGATTAATCATAAACTCAGTAAGGGAATTCGGTTTCAGTTAAACATTTCGTTCATGATGACTTTCTGTTCCACCTGCTGAAAAATGGAAATTTTCTTTCCCTCTCAGACAGCTAGACTTTCAATAGGGATAAATGAGATTGTGCTAGTTAGCCTTTGCTGTATAACAAACTGCCACAAGTGGGTGGCTTGAATCATTTTTTTTTGGGTATGGCTAGGGTGGGTTTTGTTTTGGGGGTTTCTCACAAGGTTGCAATGAGTCAATTGTTCATCAAAGCTGGCATCTTATCAGAAGACTTACCTGGGGTAAGATCCACTTGCAAGCTCACATGGTTGTTGTGAATTCAGTCTCTGAGGCCTCAGTTCCTAGCTGCTTTGAAAGTCACCCTCAGCTCTTTACTATGGGGGCCTTCTCCCCTGCTTTGCAACTTGCTTCCTCAAATGCCAGCAAGAGATACAGTCACTATAAATAAATCCCATCACCTTTGCCATATCCTGTTGGTTAGAAACAAGTCACTAGGGCTGTCCACATTGAAGAAGAGAAGACTATATGGGACATTAATACCAGGTGGTGCTGTCTTAGGAAGCTATGCCAAAGAGTTATAAGGCTTTATTCCAGCAAGCCTTAAGGATCTTGGATTCTTCAAGGCAAGGGACCTTGTCTTTTCTGAGATCCATCTTTATAGAGTCTTTGCTAAGTGGCGGCCAGCACTTTCTGGGTTCTACATCCCTGGGCCACCGCAGGCCAAAACCATTCTGCGAATACATGTACACAGAGAACCACCTCCAGCAAGAGAAAGGGAAAGCCCCAGAGCTTTCTAAACAAGGGCAGGAAACACACCCTCATGTTTTCCTTCTCATTTTCAAAGCTGTAACAGAAGGAAGAGAATGTATTCTGGATCTGGAGATGTTCAGTTTTTTTTTTTTCTCATTAATTTCCTGCTTGACGCTCTAAGATACCCAGAAAAGCTGTTTTGAATTGCAGGCACAGTGAATACAAATATAAGAAAGACAATCTCTTCCCTTAAGGGATTCACAGTCTTGTGTACAAGACACAGATGAAAGTGAACAATTAACAAATGTCATCAAAGCCCTGCGAAAAAGTTATGCACAGGGATGGTGGGAGCACAGAGGCTGTAAACCAAACCCTCAGGTGCAGGTGAGTGGGTATTTGGTAACATTTAAGGAAGACTCTCTGGAAGAAGTGGTGCTAAGCTGAGTTAGTTGACTTAGCCTTTGGATAAACATGGGCAGGCTTTGCAGGGTGGAGGTGGCATTAGGTGCAAAGGCTCAGGGGCAGGAGGAAATTTGGGGCCCCAGGAAACTGCAAGTCATTCAGTGTGGACAGAGTTTGGGGGCCCACTGATAGAGGATGCAATGCCAGGGTTCACCAGGCAGGACTCAAATCATCAATCAGAGTACTTGGATATTGTTCCAAGGAATTTGAGTTATACCTCAAAAGAATCAGGGGATACGCCAACTAGATACATATTTTAGGAATGGAGGAGGGTTGAAGGAGTGTTAAGAAAGAAGGCCGAAGAGGATGATGTGACAGGGTCTAAAATACGCTAAAGTCAGAACGGAGGTGTGAGGATGTATTTGAGAAATACTAAGGCTGCAGAGTCCTTATGTTCCAGGTATGGAGCCGATTGTAGAAGGTGAAGCAGAGGGAGCAGTGAAGCTTGCCTCAGATTTATGACTTAGGTGACTGGATGGGAAGTGGGGTGATTTCCCAGTATAGAAGGCATGAGAAAAGCAATAGGTGTGAGTTCAGTCTTGTAATTATTGATTATAAGGTCTTGTGGGACATCCCAGCAGAGACGAGCAGTGATCTGGGGAATATAGGAGCTCAGAAGAGAGGTCTGGGCTGGGTGACTTAGATGTCATTTCAGAATTATTTGCCTAGGTGGTCGTCAGTGCTGAGTGTGTGGAGGAGAGCACCATGGGAGGACACAGATCCAGAAGAGCAAAAAGCTAAGAGTGGGGTCCACTGACCTCACAATTAGGGGAAGGGAAACCTGTAGGAAAGCAAGATAAAGAAATGGTATGGTAATTAAAATTCCTGTGGTTGTTGGCCAAGGAAACAAACCCAAAGTAAGCAAGAATTTTTTTTTTTTTTTTTTGGAATTTATTACAAGGCTAGTGAAGTATCTGAGGCACTGAGAGTTCTGAAACTAGGGACCACAAAATCACTATGAGGGTCCTTCTCTGTCTCTGATATCTTGGGAGGGCTGTTTCTTTTTATTTTTTAAATTTATTTTTATTTTTAAAATTTTATTTTTATTAGAGTATAGTTGATTTACGGTGTTGTGTCAATTTCTGCTGTACAGCATAGTGACTCAGTCATACATATGTATATATATTTTCCTCATATTGTCTTCCATCATGGTCTGTCCCAAGATCTGGATATAGTTCCCTGTGCTATAGAGTAGGAGCTCGTTGCTTATCCATTCTAAATGTAGTGGCTTCCAACTACCAACTAAGTGAAGAAAGAGAAAGACAAATACCATATGATCTCACATGTATGTTGAATCTTCTTTTTATTTATTTTTTATTCTTTTTATTTATTTATTTATTTTGTCTTTTGGAGCTGTACCCACAGCCCATGGAGGTTCCCAGGCTAGGGTCAAATCTGAGCTACAGCCACAGCCACAGCCATGCTAGATCTGAGCTGTGTCTGCAGCCTACACCACAGCTCATGGCAATGCCCGATCCTTAACCCACTGAGTGAGGCCAGGGATCAAACCCATGTCCTCATTGATACTAGTTGGGTTTGTTAACCACTGAGTAATGATAACTCCTTCTTTCTTTTTAAAGAAGGTTAAAAAGGTTTTCCTCCTCACTGAGTTGCCTGCAGGTTGCTTGAAGATAGTGCCCAGTTGGGATCCTGGCTTAGATAGGCTAACTCTCAAGGTCCGTAACAGTCACTGCTAAAGAACAAAGCTGAGGATGTCTGGTCCTGCCTGGGACCTTCCATCCCACCCATGGCTTCATTTACCAAAGGATCTGGAAGGTTTTTTCCATGCATCTTAAGCCAGGCTAAATGAAATTTACTAACACATTGACTTAAGGGAAATTTATGTAGAGAAAGGAAGAGAAAGTAGACTTATAGGTTATGGCATATTCTAAAGAAATAGATTTTTTTTCTCTGGGAAGTGTTCTACTTTAGTTCATCAAAAGGAGGATGGAATGATGGTGATTTTATCCAAATTACTTTCTTATCCTCTGCTCCCCCACCCCCAAAACTTCAAACTGAAGAGCGAGCAGTTCTTTTTCCCTTTGATGTATAGGAAGCAAAACTGTGGCTAGTGGTAATTTCTTCACAATACTAGTCACCAACACTTTTGAGTGCCTTGCATTTGCCAGGAATCATGCCATCAAAACCCACTTAGTGGTCCTTACCAGCTGATATACTTAGCACAGATTTATCTGAGGCGCCAGACGGTGCAGCCTGCAAGACTGGTAGCAAGGATACTTGGTAAGCCTTGTTTTGTTAGTTCTTCCAGACTTTGGTAAAATCTCCAAAATACACCCAGTCAATCCTAATTTATATTTTGGATTTCTCATCTTGACCCTGGAGAGGACTATTGGACCACTGAGAGAGCAAAAGCAAGCAAGTCCCTGGGCCTCTCCTTCCCTCCGAAAAAGGCTTCAGAAATTCCAAACCCTGGGGAGGCGTTTCTTTGGCAGGAGGGGCTGAGGTATTCTAGGGGCTTGGCTTCCCTGGGCTTTTTGTTGGAATCGGTCCTTGTTCTGGAAAGGGAACAAATCTGGGACTGTGCCTTGAAAATAGAGACCTTGTAGCCTTCCTCCAGGTAAAGTTATAATGGTGACTGGGTGCCCTGAGGCTTTATCAGCCTTTAAGCTTCCCCCACCACAGCCCATCCTTGTTAATTGCAAATACTTGTAACACAGCTGTCCTAGTAAGACCTTAAGCCTGATAAAGCCTCACTCCTCTATTAAGATTGTAACTGTACACTTCACTCGTGCTGTCACATTTTTGTCAGTTTGAAGACTCTGAATCAGAAAAGTATGCTGACTGAATTTACCTAGCAGATTAGTTATCTGGATTGGCTCAGAGCCCATGAATAGAAATATTAATCCCTGGGTTGTCTTAAATACCTAGGGCAATTCATGGGGACAGCTTAATCCGGAGTGCTATGTGGATTCCATTCTCACTTGTTAATTAACAAGCTCTTTTGAGAACTTGAGATACTGAAGCTGAACACCTGACTCTAAGGTGACTCCGGGATGTTATTATCTTAAAGCTGGTCTAATCATTAATGTACAGGAGCATCTAAAGTTAGATTAGGTTTAGAAAAATTCATCCATGTAAGCCAATTTGTTTGATGTTCAGGACCAAGCAAAATGAAACCATTATAATAAAGGCCAGAATAGTGGTTACCACTGGTAAAAGTGAGGACAGGGCAGAGGCAGGAGCTTTCTGGAGTGTAGGGAATGTTCTATATCTTGCTCTGGTGGGAGTTACACAAAGACATACATGTGTACAAATTCATGGAGCTATATACATCATGAAAAAGAAAAATATTCTCATCTAAGAGTCTATGCCATCATCTCTAAGCCCACAGACTTTGTTAAAGATTCTCAGTGTAAACCTTTGCAGGGTTTTAAGATTGTGTAGGGAGTTACTCAGTGAGATTTGTACTTCGAAGAGCTCTCTCTGGTTGTTGTTGGAGAAAGGATGGGGGAAAGAGTGAAAGTGGGGACAGTGGTTTAGGAGGCTGGTCCAGCAGTCCAGCAGGAGACAGTGGACACTTGAATTAGATGGTGGTGGCAGGGAGAGAAGGGGGTGGTGGGATGGATGGGGTGCAGGAGAAGGAGGTGTTGAGGAAGACTCCCAAGAGTCCAGCATAGCAGCGTGGATGGAAGCGCCATTGCCTGGAGATCAAGACCTCAGCTAGAGATGTGTTAAGTTTCAGATGCCTGTGAGCCAGCCTGAGAGATGACAGGCAGGTGATTAAGTAAATGAGTCTGGAGCCAAAAAATAGATCTGTGCTGAAGTTATAAATGAGTGAGTTGCTGCTGTGGTATTTAAAGCCATGGGAATGCGTGAGATCACTTGGGCAAAAGCATAGAGTTGGAAGAAGAGCAATTCCAGGACTCTGCCCTGGGCAATTGCTGTGTTTAGAGGTCAGAGAGGGGAGGAGTCAGAAACAGAGGCTAAATGGGTGTGCAAGGGAGGTAGGACTGCAAGGAGACTGTGATGCTAGGTGAGGAAGGAGTGGTCCTCGGAGCAGGGAGTGGTCACCTGTGGTGGATGCTGTTGAAAGTTAAGTGGAGCACTGAAATTTTCAAGTGGATTTAGCAGCAGGGACATCATGGTCACATCAGCAAGAATGGCTTGCTCGGAGGGGTGGTGGTAGAAGCGACCGAAAAGACAGATTTGCTTTTCCATGCAGGTTTGTTGCTCTAGCTGTAGATTCAAAATAGCCTTCCTAATGTAACAATTGCGTGACAACATTTAAGTTTAATTCTAGAGTACAACGTAAAAGGTATTAATTGGGGTCCCAATTTCTTATTTGTATTAGTGAAAGAAATTGAACTTAGAAAATGCTGTGGAAAATTATTTTTGAATTCATATATTTTACAGTAGGATTTTTACTTTTTATTTTTTAACTTTTTAATTAATTTTTTAGGGCTACAACTCGCAGCATATAGACGTTTCCAAGCCAGGGGTCAAATCAGAGTTGTAGCTGCCAGCCTACAGCACAGCCACAGCAACGCCAGATCCAAGCTGCATCTGTGACCTACACCACAACTCACGGCAACACCGAATCCTTAATCCACTGAGCGGGGCCAGGGATAGAACCCCCATCCTCATGGATACTAGTCAGGTTGTTTCTGCTGATCCACAATGGGAACTCCTCAATAGGATTTTTTTTTTTTTTTTTTTCAGGGCTGCACCCACCACATACGGAGTTTCCCAGGCCAGGGGTCTAATCAGAGCTGTAGCCGCTGGCCTATACCACAGCCACAGCAATGCAGATCCTTAACCCACTGAGCAAGGCCAGAGAGTGAACCCACAACCTCATGGTTGCTAGTTGGATTCATTTCTGCTGCGTCATGATGGGAACTCCCTCGGCTGGATTTTTAAAGAAGTCATTTCCATGGTCCATTCCTCCCCCACCCTGCAGAAATGAATTGCATGATACTTGAGGCATGTTGCTTTAAAGGACAAAGTCTTGAGTGAGCTTTCTTGGGACAGTCAGAATTTTTCCAGCTGATATTAAGGCTAAGAATCCCTCTAGGCTAAAAGGACCAGCATCTTTTCTTAAACCTATTACATAGAAAGAAACCAGGACAGTCAGTACTTAATGCCACACTATTTCAAAGGTCAAAACATACTGTTTTGTTAACTTAAATACATCAGCTGAAAAAAAGGGAGGGGTGTCTCAAAATCGTGCCCAGGTCTTCACTATAGGAAGTATTTTGTGTATATGATGCTTTGGTCGTAACATTGAAAAAGAGGTAGAAGTATGACTCTTACATCCTGGAGGGTCCTGGCATCTGAGTGTTCCACAATTCTGGGAATGAAGGCAACAATTTGGGTATTACCTAGAGCCCAGCAAGTAGTGGCTGCCCAAGGGATAGCAAATGTTGAATAATATTACGAACCCACCCCTGACAATCTCCTTTCTTTTGCTTTCTTTCTGAGTCGTAGGCTCTTAAGAGAAATGATCTGTATTAAATTTCATATTCTTTTTCCACTTAGGAGATTTCTGCTGAGAATTGTAAGGTTAAAATTATAGTGAGTTTTTTATATACTTAGGTCAAGGGGGAGTTTTAACATCCTGCTTAGTAGGAAAGTGGCACATATTAGGCTTTTTACTATAGGTGGTTCATAGTTTTAGGATGAAATTTGGTTTTACAGTATAGCCACATTTATTAAATATTATATATAGAGAGATTATATAGAGATATAGATATATTTTCTATCTTTCCCCCTACCTACCACTTCCCGCTGTTTTTGCACAAATCTCCTTCTCATACACACAGGTACACCATTTTTATTTGGGGATCCATTACTTCTTCCATACCCCTTATTGCTGTCAAAACCACATGGGCTGAAGTCTGGACAGACACGTCTCCTTACCCTCTGTGTGTGGTTGGAAAACTTTTTTTTTTTCTGAATAAAAAAGATTCTACTGGGATTCCCACTGTGGCGCAATGGGATTGGTGGCATCTCTGCAACATCAGGACACAGGTTCCAACCCCAGCTCAGTACTGTGGTTGGTGTTGCCGCAGCTGCGGCATAGGTCTCAGATCTGATCCTTGGCCTAGGAACTCCATATGCCACAGGGTGGCCAAAAAAGGGGGAAAAAAAAAAGATTCTACTTCCTAAAAAGAAGAAAAAACACTTACATGTGTAATTATATATTATATAATTATCAAATATTATATCTATTTGGTTTTTCTTTTCTTTTTCACATGGGCTAGGTTGACCAAGGAGAGAATGGAGTGAGGAGCTTAATTGGCTCTGGAACTATGCCAGGATTTCAGGAAATGTTGGATGTCTAGCTTGGTCCAGGTGAGCTTGAGTCTCCAAGGATCTAGAGAGACTTGGGAGATCATCTGTGACCCATCAGAAGAGATATTTCACAAACCTCAGGGTTTACTTTAGGTTAGAATGTATGTTTTTCCTAGATGGAAGTGGAACATGTGTGTATTTATTTTGGAGATGGCCAAAACAGGACTTGCCTGATTTCTTGAGGATTTTTCATTAGTGTGAAGGAATCTTGCAAGTACTCATGTGTCATTTTTGACATGTAGGTGATATCAGGCTAAACCCTTCTGAGACTTGGTGAGGCTGTCATGGAGCTGTTGGGATGTGGGTGGGAGCAGGGAGAGACCTGAGTGAGAGCTTTCTTTTCCTCTGAAGGCCAGTTGATGATGAGAATGATGCCTGCTGGGTTTTGGTCACAAGCTAACAATGTGGTCCTGCCCTGTCTTTTTTTTTTTTTTTTTTTTTAATTCCTTTTAGGGCTGCACCTGCATACGGAAGTTCCCCAGCGAGGGGTCAACCTTCCCTGGCTAAGGGTCAACTGAGAGCTACAGTTTCCAGCTTACACCACAGTCACAGCAACACCAGAGCTGAGCTGCATCTGTGACCTATGCCACAGCTTGCATCAGCATGGAAGCCTTAGCCCACTGAGCAAGGCCGGGGATTGAACCCTCATTTTCATGGCTACTAGTCATGTTCTCAATCCACTGAGCCACAACAGGAACTCCCCGCTATCTGTCTTGGCATCATGAAAATGAAGCCCAGAAGGTTTACGTGTGTTCTGTGACCCTGGGGTCCCAACAGTCTCAAATGAGATTTGGAAATGTATCTTTTCTATCCAGAATCAGGAGAGCTGAGTTCTCCTGCTGCTAGCTCTTGGTAGACTCTTGTTTCCCTGCATCTTCCACTCTGCCTTCTTGCAGACCCTCTGTTATAAATGATACCAAGACATTTGAAAGTCCTTCCCAAATGCCAGGAAGGGATCACTTTGTTACTGTTATCGCTGTTGTTATTATTACTGTTACTGTTGTGGCAGAGAGGTGAGAAATTGGGTTTGACAGGTAGAAGAGGGGGGGCTCCAACCAGAGAGTGTAGCTGGATGCAGGGAAGCCCTGAGGCTAAGATGTGAGAGAGCTGTGCAGGATATTACTGATGAGAACAATGCCATACATATGCAAAGCATACAGAACTGGGCATCTGGTTCCAAAAGTGCTACCATTGCAAAATTACAATTGCAGCATTTTCTCAGTACAGAAGCCAAGTGTTATTGCAGCCCTGAGAGGAGGCAGCTGAGCTGGAGATAGTGAACACACCTAAACAAACACCGTCCAGGATGAAGCTGCAAAAACAGAAAAGGGCTGCCTGCTGGCATGGAAAGCGCCCTGGGGCTGCAACAACAGAAGCTGAGGTTGAGCAGTGTCTGCCTGGGCTGTGTGGTTTGCCCTGGCTCTGTTTTGGAGGCCTTGGGAAAACAGCCCTCTACAGATAAACTCTCCAGATTTGCAATCCAAAACCTGTACAAAAGAAATGGCTCTCCCAAACTTGGCAATGTTGAAGAGCTTCCTGGCTGCTAACTCACATTATGCAATCTCTTTGAGAGCCCCGAATCTCATCTGAATACTATTAATATAAATAGAGATCACTATCTCATCACCCACCCCACTGACCCCAATACTTTTTCCTTCCTTGCCTCTGAACTTGCAGGTCGGGCCCTTCTAATCTGGAAAACCCAACAGAGGGATGTTTAAAGGCCAAAGGCTTGAATCAGGTGAACCTAAACTCCTATCTGTAAAACGCTACTACTGATAACTCTTTGGCAGGAATGTTATGAGAATAAATGCAATTAATTTTATTATTTAACTGCAGTGTAAAAAGGTATTATCATTAGATGCCTACATATGTCAATGGTCTAATCATAATATGTGACTAGGTTCTCATCGTGTCCTGTGCACTGGCTTGCTGGCTTTGCTCACAATATCTCATAGTATTAATCCAAGATTACACAGCACATACGGAGCAGAACTGAGATTTGAAGTCCTTAGAACTGACAGCAGAGACCCCATGTAACCATTGCTACTGTCCCTTCATTTGGAATCTGATTTGATAGATGCAGTACTAAATTCATTTAATTAAGTATAGAGCAGTCTAGAGCTTGTGTGTTCTTCTCTTTGGGTTTTATTTAAACTGTCCATGGTGCAGTAACCAAACACTGTCCCATCCTGCCTCCTTTGTCCCACGGTGTCAGGAGATGGCATTAAATTTCACCTCCACCATGCATGGTTATGCGTATATGAACTATTCACTGTGGGGTTCCAGTGTCTTAACTGGGTTTCAGACCACTACCACTAAGAAAACTGATGGCCCCTGATTTAAAGCTTTGTTTAATAAGAAAGATGAGAAGTCTGTTCTACTTCAAATTAGCCAGGTGGTTTTTCTGTAACAAAGTAGATGACTTAGTTGCTTGCTTTCTTTTCTTCTTTTTTTGGAAAATGCACTGTCCATTGGGTCTGGGTGCAAGGAGACAGTGCAGGAATCTGCCTGCTTTGCTTAATGACCTGAGAAAACCACAACTGCTGAACAAGCCCTGGGTTGCAGTGGGCACGGTGCTCAGGAGCTGCTCTGTCAGACTTTAAGTGATGCTGCAAGAGGCAAGAGTGGGCTCTAACCTTTGGAAGGCACAGCGGCTCTCACAGGCCCAGCAGTAATGTGAGGGTAGAAAAGCAAAGCAAGGGAAACTAACTATGTTAGGGCTCCTCTGGTCCTTCCAACCTCCCCATCATCATCTTTGCTGGCTTTATTGTTATTTTTGCCCTGGAGACTCCCTCGGCTCTGGCTCTGCGTTCACTCTTCACACATGCACTAAGCATCTCCCAGGCCCCGGGCCCTGAACCTGGCCCGGGGGATCCAGTAAGACAGAATTCATATCTACATTTTGTCTGGCTCTGCATTCGCTCATCACACATGCACTAAGCATCTCCCAGGCCCCAGGCCCTGAACCTGGCCCCGGGGATCCAGTAAGACAGAATTCATATCTACATTTTGTCTGGCTCTGCATTCGCTCATCACACATGCACTAAGCATCTCCCAGGCCCCGGGCCCTGAACCTGGCCCGGGGGATCCAGTAAGACAGAATTCATATCTACATTTTGTCTGGCTCTGCGTTCACTCTTCACACATGCACTAAGCATCTCCCAGGCCCCGGGCCCTGAGACCGGCCTTGGGGATCCAATAAGACAGAGATCATATCTACATTTTGTCTCTGCTGTTTTCTAGGCAGTTTCTAAAGCTGTAGATGCCTAATACTCATTCTTGGCAATGACTCTCCCATGTGGACTTCCTGGTAAGAATCAAAGAAGCTTATTTGATCGAACTTTTAATTACAGTACTTGTCCTATTATTTCATTTTAGTTCTCTTGTTTTTAAGTGGTCAGTTTAGCAGCAATATTTTAACTTATCCTAATATTTCACTATGTTTTTAACAAATAATTTTTGAATGCCTGTTATATGCAAGGTACCACATGGCTCCTGTTTCTGATGAGTGATTTTTTGATGTGCACAGATCTTTTAAGTGAGAGTTTGCAGAAATTAAGAGGGAAGTTTTGTTCTCCACAATCTCTCATGCATTTAATGAGCTGGCCATCTTATTTTGTCCCCTTCTATGATATAGCCCCTTCGGTCACCCTGAGCAGCCCCAGAGGGAGGGGCAACCCGCCATCTCCATCACTCGAACATACTCTTCCTCCGTTTATTATAGGGCCCGTCTTCCCAGCTTTGCATTGTTGGTTTGTCTTGCAATACATGTCTTACTGCCCCATCCAGGAATCTCATGCCTACACTTTGGTTTTCTCTACAATGTTTAGCAAAGTGTCTTGCAAGGAATACAGATACACTGAAAGTACTGGTTGCCTGGATTAAATGATTTTTGTAAGAAAATGATTCTTTTTGAAGATACCAAACAGGAAACATTGTTATGACCTCATGGGCTATTGGAAGAAGATATTTATTCACTGAATTGTCAGAAGGCTGTTGTCTAAGGGAGCTTTGGGCATTTTGTAAACCAGAGTTTGGGTTGGGTCGAGCATGAAGAAGGGTGTGCCTCTGTGGAACCTGAGTTCCCTGAACTCCAGGGCAGAAAGGACATCCTCAGAGAGGAAATTCAGGCTGCAGCCCAGGAGGAAGAGGGAGGTGGAAGAAGCAGAGACCATCAGGCACCACTGAGACCTGTGTATTGACAGACATTCACCTTGGGCCTTCTGTACAAAATGGTTAAACCACCAGAAGGCTGATCTTTATAAGCTGCTGACCTTAAATGTTTAAGGGTAAAATTCAGAATAAAAAAATACCTTACCAAAGGTTGCCCAGTGCCTGGTGGAGTGGAATAGACCTTCATTTAAAAATTAATACTGGTGGAGTTCGTGGCTCAGTGGTTTACAAACCTGACTAGTATCCATGAGGACATGGGTTCGATCCCTGGCCTTGCTCAGTGGGTTAAGGATCTGGCATTGCTATGAGCTGTGCTATAGGTCGCAGATGCGGCTCGGATCTGGTGTTGCTGTGGCTGTGGCTTAGGCCAGCGGCTGCAGCTCCAATCGGACCTCTAGCCTGGGAACCTCCATATGCCATGGGTGCAGCCCAGAAAAGGCAAAAATAGATAAATAAATATAAAAATTGATATTTGAAAATCTAGATAAGCCTCTTACCAGGTTCAACCAAAATTAGCAGTAGGGGAATTTATTCTTGTGTTGTGATTAAGCTTATCTTTGTGGGTTTGTGCCTTCTCTGCTTCTCAAGAGGGAAGGAACCTTGCCCTGAGCTTGACTATGGCTTGATCAGGTGGTCCTTGAGGTTACAATATCTCTCAGGATTGGTTGTGTCTTTTAGAAAACAGGAATGCTGTCTTCTTGCCTACTTCAGAGAAAGGGAGTTGACTAGGAATCTGAAATCCTTTATGGCCAGTAGCTGTGATTCTATAATTTACATTAATTCAGCAGGTATTTACCAAGTGTAACCTACTAAATGCCAGGCATTTAGTGCCAGATGTATAGCAGGGAACAAGCAGACAGAACCCCTATCCTTGAGAAGCTTATATCTGCAGGAGAACGGGAGACAGACATTAAGCAAAATAAATCAGTAAATGATATTTCATATTTGATGGTGCAAAGTCAGTACTATAGAGAACTATCTAAAAATAAAGTAGAGCGGGAGGATGGGGAGAGATTTGCAGTTTTAAACAAGGCCAGGGAAGATTCTACCAAAAAGGTGACTTTGCACAGAAACTTGATGGAGGTGAGGAACCAAACCATATGGATCTCTGGGGAAAGAGCATTTCTGATGGGGAAAGAGCAAGTGCAAATGCCCTGGGGCAGGAGCTTGCTGGCAAGTTTGAGAAATGGCGATGAAGTGATCAGGTGAGAGTGATAGGAGGTGAAATCGGAAAGGTAATGAGAAGGGGCTGGATTACATTGTGTCTTGAAGCCTTTGGGAATAACTCTGGATTTTGCTCTGACTGAGAAAGAGTCACAAGAGGGTTCTAAGCAGAGGGAGGACATTAACTGATGTGTCTTTTAAAAGAATCGCTACCTGCTATTCTGAGATTGTGGCTAGGCAGAGGGTGGAAGCAGGGACCCCAGGTGGGAGCCTATAGGCTAGTGCAACATTCCAGATAAGAGGTGGCGGTGGCAGAGGAGTGGTTGAGAAGAGGTCAGAAGCTGGATATATTTTGAAGATTTGCAGATGGTTAGGGTGTAGGTGTGAGACTAAGAGCAGAGTCAAGGATTTTGATACATTTGGACCTGAGTGACTGGTTAGATGGATGGTCATTAGCAGGTGTTGGGCACCAAGAGAGTACAGCAGACAGATCAATAGTTCCATGTTAGCTTTACTTTTTCTATGTATGTTAGACCTCCAGCAGGAAATGTTGAGTAGATAGTCAGATACGGGAGGTATGCAGTTCAGTGGAGACATTTGGGCTGAAAATATACAGTTTTGAATCATGAACAAGGAGATGATATTTATAAGCCGTCTTCCTGGAAGAGATCACCAAGGAATCAGGGCATTTTAGAAAAGAGAAGAGGTTGTTTTTTTTTTTTTTTTTTTTTAATCTTTTGTCTTTTTTAGGGTCGCCCCACGGCATATGGAGGTTCTCAGGCCATGGGTCAAATTGGAGCTGTAGCCACCGGCCTACACCACAGCCACAGCAATGCAGGATCTGAGCTGCGTCTGCTACCTATATCACAGCTCACAGCAACGCCGGATCCTTAACCCACTGGGCGAGGCCAGGAATCGAACCCGAGACCTCATGGATGCTAGTCGGGTTCGTTAACTGCAGCACCACGCCGGGAACTCCTAGAAAAGAGACGAGGTCTAAGGGCTGACCTTTGGGACTTGAGTCTGGGATAGGGAGGAGGAAACAGCAATGGAAAGTGAGAAAAAGCAACCATTGTAAAAGAGAGAAAGCCAGGACAGCGGGGTGTCCCAGTGGCCAGGTGAAGAGAGCTTTTGAGGAAGAGGCAATGAGTTGTGACAGATGCTGAGAGTAGGTCATGTAAGACGACAACTGAAAATTGCCCAGTGGAATCAGCTCCCCAGAGGTCACCGGTGGCCTTGATGGGAACTGTTTTGGAGAATGAAGGGGGAGATGCTTATTTGGAAGGACTTGAAAACAGAATGGAAGGAAAGGAACTGGAGACAAGAATAAATGACTCTTGCAGAGTTTTGCTGTAAAAGAAAGAAGATAATAGGTTGGTAGTTCACAGGGGAACTGGAGTCAGAGGGCTCTATTTTGTTGTTTTGTATTGGGGGTTTAGATGGATACAAACACAGAAGGTTTGTTTGCTGCTAGTACTGATCTGGTGGAGCAATCAATTGTATCGAGGGCAGAATTGCTGGAATGTAGTTAGCGAGTATGTGGGAGGAGATAGAATCTCCTGGAGAGGGTGTCCTGTTTTAGGAACATGGACATTGCATCCCTGTAGCAGGTGCGGGGCTAAGTGTTTGGGCACAGATTCTGCCGGGTGGATACAGGTGATAGCAGGAGCATGGGGAAGCTCTTTTCTGGTTTCATCAGATTTCTCCGTGAGAAGCAGGTCACCCACAGACAGTGATGCTAGGGTAGAGGTGGTAGATTTTTGAAGAGAAAAGAGAAGGTATAACATTGTCATCCAGGAGACTGGGAGCGAAAGGGGACTAAGGTGTAACACTCCAGACTGATTTCTAATGCCAGTGGAAGTTATTATCAACCACTTAATTTATGACATATTATTATCAGATTGCTGTATCAATGCGCATTTGTCAGTCCTGTTCCATCTACTAAGTACTAAGTATGCTGATCAGCCTGACAAGGGATGACAGAGAGGTGAGGTGACAGAGAAAGTCAGGTGCGCAAAATCACACAGCTTGGAGTAAAATTTTGTGGGAATTCTAGAACTGTGTCTAGAACTCCTTTCCTCCATTAAGCTTCTATTTTTTTTTAATGAGTGTTCATTACTAATGATTTCCAGGTATGAAAGTCCTTCACAGGATCTGTATTTTTCCTTGTGTTTTATTACTCTGAATAGTCCTAGACAGAAAAGATTAAATAGTCTTTGTCCATCCTTATATGAGTTTCATCATCTTTAGCTGTGGTCCAGCGTATAGTGAGTTTAATGATGAGAAAATCCTCGCAGATTTAAAAAATGAAATCTACTTAACTTAATAGGAAAAACATAGCCTTGTTAATGGAAATTCTGGTTGCTCTCCAGATCATAAATACATTTTTAGAAATACTTTTTTTAACATGGAAAGTTGTAATTTCCTTAAGTGCAAAGTATTGTTATAAATAGGAATAAGGAATGAAATTATTCTTCTTACTCTGCAGTCATAGCTCATATGATGTTAATTGTGCCATATGCATAAGTAATACTACAGTAAAATATCTCTCATTTTCCCTTAGGTATGCTTAGAATTTCTAAGGTGGAATTGATTATTTTCCTGTTGTATCAGAAGCAGTTTAATCAATTCTGACTTCTACATCTCTCCCTCAAAATGCTGACTCCTTGAAACAAACTCTTCAACCTACTCCACTTTCTGCATATTTACTTGCTTCTTTTCACCCTCTTTTAGACCTAGGTCTGTGGCCCCAAATTGTATTTGCAAAACTCACACTGACATCAGTCAATATCCCAGTTGAGTGTTACTGACTCTACCATAAATTTCTGGAGTTCCTGAATCTCTCAACAGCTTGATTCAAATCTCATGTAATCTTTACTTGGTGGAGAACAACTTAGCTATGCACAAATATTAGTCATACATAAAACCTGTGTATTGAATTGAAACTATTCAGAATGTCTATAGAAGAATAGCAGATACTAAATGGATAGGCTGTTATAGTACTGTTACTTAATTTAAGAGAAAGTTATGAAAATATTGTGGACTGATCTCAGCCGGAATTCTTTCAGACAGACTAGGTTTTCATATTTTGTTAATACTTTACATATTGATTTTGCCTGGTTGCAAGGCAATGCACTTTTAGTTAAAGAGAGTCTTCTTTTTTTTTTTTTTTTTTTTTTTTTTTTTTTTTTTTTTTTTTGTCTTTTTGCCTTTTCTAGGGCTGCTCCCCCAGCATATGGAGGTTCCCAGGCTAGGGGTCGAATCGGAGCTACAGCTGTTGGCCTATGCCATGATGGGAACTCCAAGAGAGTCTATTAAAAAGAGTTTTTGCTGATCTTTTAAAATATTTTCCAAGGAAAATGGTAAGAATAAAAAGGTTTAAATGTAAATATCTGGTTTATAAAGAAAGTATTCCAGTGAATGGGCTTTTTGGTGTATTTTTTATTGTGGTAACAATATATAACATAAAATTGACCTTTTAAAAAGGTCACACCAGCAGCATGTGGAGGTTCCAAGGCTAGGGGTTGAATCAGAGCTGCAGCTGCTGGCCTACACCACAGTCACAGCAATTCAGGATCCACGCTGCTTCTGTGACCTACACCACAGCTCATGGCAATGCTGGATCCTTAACCCATTGAGTGAGGAATGGAACCTGTGTCCTCATGGCTGCTAGTCAGATTTGTTAACTGCTGAGCCATGATGGGAACTCCTAAAATTGACCGTTTTAACCATTTTAAATGTATAATTCAGTGGCATTAACTGTATCCACAAGGTTGTGCAACCATCACTGCTGTTCCACTACCAAAACATTTTGTTAGCCCAAGCCTAGTAAGTGCTAAAATTTAAATTACATGAAAATATTAAAAGTTTTCTATACCAACTGACTCACCTGGAATAAAGCCTCAAATTTTAATAGGTCATTTAATGTGTTTTAGGTCAAAAGCTATTCAGTATGAGTGTTCATTTGGTAATATGCTCATTTCTTACTAGGTTGAGCTTGACCACATCTTTGGTCTGCTTGATTATTGCTAAAATTCAGCTTTTTCAGGTAAGGTGATTGGTTTTATGAGCCTGCCCTTAATCCTTTTATCAAAGCACCACAAAATTAAACTCAACATCTGTTAGTTTAACATCAAAGTGATGTGACAATCATGTGTGTTGCCACATGTACAGTCCAAAGATCAAAGTCAGTTCAGTTTAAAGAGACCCCAGATGACAGATGGCCAAAGGAAGCCGTTCATGGAAACTCAAATGAGAGAAACATTTATCTTATCTGGTCATTATGGGTCCAAACCTCCCATGAACTGTGTAAATACCATAGAATGGAATCAGTTTGGTAAATTATGATGAACTGAGTCTACTTTGAGCAAATTTATAACTTCTCATTTTCAACCACCAATGCATCTGCTTTGAGATAGCAGGGGTGATGACTTCCTGGTAACTGATGATAGTTAACCAGTAAATAATAAAAATGAGTTTTCCTACTTATGGTGTGCTTGCCACGATCTGTATTTCTCTCTCCACTTACACAACAGGTATTGATCCTTAAGCGATTCAAATTAGGTGCTATTTCTTTTGTGATGCTTCCCCAACTGTTGTAGTCAGTCATTGAATCTTCTTAGTGCTCCGATAGTACTCTGCAAAAAATCCATATTGCAGCAAATATCACATTAAATTCTCACTTCCTCTGTCCTCTGAGCTTCTCAGGGGTAGGCGCTATGGCTTATTTTTACTTGTATTCCCACTACAGTTCCTAGCAAGCAGTAAAAACCTATGAAATGTTGACTGACTGAATGCATGAAGTAATCAATTTAAATTTCTGTGCTGGAGTTTTCATTTTTTGACAGTGCCTCAATTATAAGATGTGGATATTTTATTTACTAAGGCAATTGGTAAAATATATAGGATCCAATTTTGTGTTGACATGAAATTGTGACGTAAACTGAAGACAAAATATTCTTATCACAAACTCCTGCCCATGACCATAGAAAGCTCACAATGGCATCCTCTATAGAAATTTTTGGATGACTGCATTTGTCATGAGAGTTGAGAAAGCACTAGCTGGGAATATATCTCCTCCAGGTCCTGTGGCCGAGTGTGAAATCTTCATCATCTACTTTATGCCTGGTCCCAGTTCCAGGCACTGTCAGGGAAGCATTCCACATAACATGGTTCTTGCCACGGTTGGGTGCAAGTGTTGGCCTGGTCACTAGCTCTACAGAGGAAATTACAGCACCAATGAAATAGCCTGTCTTGCAATGTCACCATGAATCTTTGTGACTAGACTGTGGAGCTTCCCTTACTCTTCATGAGGCTCTGTCCATGTGCAATATAGCATCCTTCTACCTTCCTGTGGCTTCATGGAACCCATTCTCTCATTTTCCCTCTCTCCCCTTCAGTTCTCTTCAGGTCCCTCTTTGCCCAAAAGTGAGCTCATGAAATTCTAGGTGGCAGAGTGTGAACAAGTGACCATGGGTGTTCATAAGCGCCTTGTTTCATTCACTGAGACCAGTCTTGCAGCATTCAGAGCAGAAGCATCTGAAAGGCACGTTGCTTTCCCTAACCTCTCAAGAGGACAAACCCAGCAAGGAGTATCAGATTTATCTGGGTTTCACAGTATTTATCAGAGATAAGCCCTTCTGTTGTGCAGAAGAAATGGGTGATTTAGATAACTAGTAACAGATGTGATAGTAACAGATTTAGATAACTAATAACAGACACATCCTGTCTGCATAAAGCTACCCGTGGTGACCTTTTTCTTAAGAATTCAGGGACTTAACTGGTCTTCCCAGCCAGGCAATTGGGGAGATTTATTTTCTTGGACTGAAATAAATGAATTTAAATTAAATTGGAAATAAGTAAATTTAGCAAAGTCAATTAGTCTTGTTCCATGCAGATACTGAAAATTTTCTATTCCCATGATTATTCAACAGAGAGATCAAACTTGTTTGTGTTCTTTGCAGAACAGAAGAGCCATGAGAAAGGGGAAGGGGGAAAGGGTTGATTTTTCTTTGGCACTTGCAAAAAAATCACACATCTATACTGAGGGGGCGAGGGGAGAGGAAGAGAGTGGACTGGAGAAGCACCTGCTTTGCAGAGTGGCGTGGCATGGGGCTCCCTTTTCAGGCATTGGACAGTTAAGGCAGCACTCGGATCTAGAATGTTGCCACTGTTCCCCAAACCATTGTTTGCCCAGTGTGGCTTAATGAACACATCTTGGCAAAAGATCAAGAATTTCTCCCTCTCCCCAAGCCTGTAATTAGCCATTATAATTGCCTATGTTTCCCCAAATGAAAATGTTCTTAAAACCAAAGCCATCTATTTTAACCATTTGAATCTTCTGTAAAAAGATAAATAGCATGTGGTGGAAGTTACCTGTTCTCGAAGAATGAAGACAAACCTGAACTTAGTGATAATTATAAGGAAAGATGAATCTTCAGAACAGTAATGGCAGGGTAGGATGTTTTACTTCCTATTGCACTTAGGTTTAGAGTGTCTTTGTTTCCATTACAGCCGCCCAGGAATTTCCCCCTCTTTGTAAGATGATTCTCAGATTTCTCATCTACCCTGTGCTTTAAATGTTAATAAAGCTCATTGACGTGGAGGGTCCAGATTTTCTGCTTCTCACCGATCTCATCTTCTTGCCTTCCGCTACTAGAAGCTTTTCTCTCCAAAAGAAGCCTGATTGCAACACATAGCCTTCAGCAGCAAGGGTGGAAACAGGTCCTTTATTATCAGACTCAGTCGCCACTCAGATACCTGCTTCCCAGGTGGAAGGTACTTACAGGCATATTCCAACCTGCTGAAAGGAAGGAGGAGGTTAGTACAGAATGATATTGGTAGTGAAGAACCATGCCTTTTAGCTGAGAGCTGACTCAGAAAATAGACACATGAGCACAAATCTGAAGACCAGTGGGATTTCTGAAAAGGGAAGGAAGGGATGTGAGATGCACTGTGGTCAGCACAGAGTGGGGGCTTCTGGTAAACCAAAACTAGTGTCCCCTCTCTTGATGACAGCTTGCCACCAATCAGCAGGTGGCTATGTGCAGTCCTCATGACATTTGCTACCTGTCGAGTATAAACAATGAAATAAATTGAGAACATAGAAATATGTTTTATCAAGACTTCAGATGTCTTCCAGTCATTTTTGCATGGAGTACACAAAATTAAGGCTTATCCATCAGCCTTCCTGCTCCAGTTACGAAGATATGGTGCCCTGCCCACAACCCATTATAACTGCAGGACCTTGTGCTGCCTAGAGGGGTTAGGGACTACATGGTAAAGGATGAGAGCAGGGAGTTCCCATCATGGTGCAGCAGAAACAAATCTGACTAGTATCCATGAGGATGCAGATTCTATACCTGACTTTGCTCAGTGGGTTGGGGGTCCAGCGTTGCTGTGAGCTCTCGTGGTGTAACGGTTGCAGATGTGGCTCGGATCCTGTGTGGATGTGGCTGTGGCCCGCAGCTGTAGCTCTGATTCCACCCCTAGCCTGGGAACCTCCATATGCCACAGGCACAGCCATAAAAAGCAAAACAAAACAAAACAAAAAAAGGATGAGAACAAATGGAAAATCTTGCTGCACTGAGTGTGACAGCAACACTGTCCCTCCAGCCACATTGAGATGCTTTTCCAGAAAGCCAACTACTTCTTTTGTTTGAGACTCTCTATTTTTGTAGTAGTTTTCAATTCCGATATGAACATCTAAACAAAAATATTTCTTCAAAATGAGTAGAATCTAGGGCAGATAGTGAGACTGGGTGTGGATAGTAAGAGAGTGAAGAAAATGTTTTAATACTTTTAATTCTGTGACTTTACTCCTCCTCATACTTCTCTCTCAGGTGAAATCATTTTGAGAAATCAAAATCCTTGTTGGGTTGCAGGTAGAAGGAAGCAAACTGGCATCTAATTACATTCCCTCTCAGACTTTGCCCTTTATTCAAATAACACCATTGTAAGTTCATTTCAATGATTCATTCTTTCATGTATTTAATAAATGTTCACATAAGATTTACCACACAGGGAGTTCCCTTCTGTGGCTCAGCAGTTAATGAACCCGACTAGCATCCATGAGTATGTGGGTTCGATCCCTGGCCCCTCTCAGTGGGTTAAGGATCTGGAGTTGCTGTGAGCTGTGGTGTAGGTTGCAGATGCTACTCAGATCCTGTGTTGCTGTGGCTGTGGTGTAGGCCAGCAGCTCCAGCTCCAGTTGGACCCCTAGCCTGGAAACCTCCATATGCTACAGGTGTGGCCCAAAAATACAAAAAAAAAAAAAAAAAAGATTTACTACATGGGAGGCACTGTGTCAGAGGCTGGTGATGCAAAGGTACACAGGAGAGGTATCAGGCTGGAGGAGCTCCTGGTGGTGTGGAGGCAGACCTACCAACAGTGGCTATAGCACTGCATGCTCTGAGAGTGACCTTAAGGAATCTGGGAAGAAGTGAGCAACTCAACAGGAAAATCCTGGGAAATGGTTTTTGAGGAGGAACCTGTTTGGACCGAAATAGAAAGATGGACATTCACTGGGAAGATAATGAGAATGAGACATTCACAGCAAGGGGAACAGGACAGGCAATTGTAGGTAGATGAGAGAATGTAGAGGGAGCATGAGTATACATAATGGAATAAATTGAGAAAATGGGAAGTTTTTTTTTGTTTTGTTTTGATCAAGACTTGGAGCATCTTCCTGTTCGTCTTGCATGAAGTACACAAAACCAAGGTTCATCCGTCAGTCACTTTTGACCCATGGAAGGTGGGGTCTAAATTGTAGATGGCCTTGGTGCTACACTAGGAGTCTGGATTCCTTCTAAGTATTTTATACAGAGCATCAAAGGATTTGGCGTTAGAAATCCCATGTCCATATTTGCATCCTGGAAAGTGTTTCGTTATAAATGACCGAGCCAGCTTAACTACCTATGCCAAAAGAGGATTTTTTTTTTTCTCGTGTAAGTGTGAGGTCTAACGGGTGTACTGGTTTCAGGTATAGTGGAATATAGGGGTTAAAGTGGTATCATCAAGACACTGTCTGCCTCTCTGTCCTTTCTCTCAACAAATCTGTGTCATTCTCCCTTTTGATTCTCTCTCAGCACCTCTTCTATATGACTTGGCTTGGTTCTTAGGATACCTTCACATGTTACAAAGATGGCCACTGACTTCTTCCTCATATGTATGTATCTGTGTGTTTACACACACACACACACACACACACACACACACACACACACACACACGGCAAAGAGCTTTAGGGCAGACGTGTGGGGAATTATCTGGTTGGCTTTGTTTTACATTCCTGAAACCAATCTTTGTAGCTAAGGAGATATATATTTTATCTAGGTCTGGGTCAGAAACCACTCCTTTTACAGGTGTTGGGGGAATTAAACCTGTAATTCCCTAAACTAGTTGGGATGGGCCTCCCACTTGGTACAGGATCCTGCTAGCCACAAAAAAGGCAATAGGAGGAGTTCCCATTGTGGCTCAGTGGTTATGAACCCAACTAGTATCCATGAGGATGCAGGTTTGATGCCTGGTCTTGCTCAGTGGGTTAAAGGATCCAGGGTTGCCGTGAGCTGTGGTGTAAGTTGAAGATGAGGCTCGGATCTGGCGTTGCTGTGGCTGTGGCATAGGTCAGCAGCTACAGCTCCAATTCAACAAAGTCTGAGTGGGAACTTCCATATGCCATGGATGCAGCCCTAAAAAGAAAAAAAAAGGCAATAGGAAAGTAGAAAAAATTCTACCTACCACATTCCACTATCCTATAGAGGAAGGAAGGGGAGGGAAACAGGGACAGGAGTTAATTGAAATACTCACTTTCTTCTAAATGTTCTTAAATAATGACTTCAATTTTATTTAAATAATTAAATATGTTGAACTAGTTTTCCTCTCACCTTATTTGTTTTCTAAAGCTGATATACAAAGACAAAGGGCATTTCATGTTTGAATGAATTTCTATGAAATAGAGAAGAGGGTAACTAGTACTCATAGTGTACTGTGATACAGTGCTGTAGGATTAACCTGGTACAGCTTCCTCAAGTGTTCACATGAGTTCACAAAACACATTGCTTTATGTGAGAACAGGTGAATATATTATGGAGCAGAGTGCAGTTGACACTTAAAAAACTCAAACATGAGGCATTGCGTCGATTTCTACTCTTTACTATGGGCTGGGTCTCAAGCCCCCAGGGATAGTCATTTGCTGTACTCTACGGTCGGGGTTGTTAAGAGGAGAAGGTTGGGTGTACTGTGCACTATCATCCTGGATCAGGGGAATTTATACACAGTGAAGCCCTCGTGCAAAAATGCTGTGTCAGGAGAGCATATCTGGGCATTGGTTAATGCCCGTGGAATCTTCATAACAGCAGGGGAAGGAAGTCAGGGGGTGGGGTAATTGGGTATGATGGGCGCGGGGACAGAGGGAGGGACATGTAATTCTTGCACAAATGCTTGTGTTTCTTTTTATAAGATGATTAACTACTTTTGAAATCTGCTCTTCATATGGTCATCCCTTGGTATCCACAGGGGAATTGGTTCTAGAACCCCAGTGGATTTCAAAATCCACAGTGCTCAAGTCCCTTTAATGAAATGGCATAGTACAGTCAGCCCTCTGTGTCCATGGATACAGAACACTGACTGTAGTTTTAGCTTCATGGAAGTCAAATACCTTTTCTCCTGCTCTGTGATTTTACTTTATGAGCCGCTCAACTAAACCCATTTTCAATAACATTCAAGTTAATGGTACTTTGACTTACCTAAAAGGAAGATTAAAAATTCTCAACAGCCTGGTGAACTTAACTAATGCTGGGAATGTTATTTTTCTTCTTTCCTGGAATGACTGGGATAGTTCCAGAAAGTTCCTTGCCCAACAGAATGGTTTAGTATTTTACTGCCCTCTTTACAGTAGACAGCAGATCAAGTTACAGCATAGGACTTAAAGGTCAATTATACCCGATTTTAGAGGGAGGGGAGAGTGGCTGGGAGGTAAAAATACCCTAAGCCTTGGCTTTTAAAGACTTATAAAATTGAAGTTGCTTTGTGACATTTGAGTGATCACTTTTCTTAATCTCCATCCTGATAACAATCTCCCTAAACGTTTTCCGAGGAAGCTCTTTGATGGCAGAAACACTGTCCTATGGATGCCTGAGAGAGATGGGGCCACTTGTATGGGATGGGTGACAAGGGGGTACCCATGTCTCTTTGAATTGATATCTTAATGTTTTCCTGGGTTCATGGAAATCAAGACACCTGAAGAAGTTAAAATTTTAAGCCATAAAAATATTACAGTCACAGCTAGGCATTGACCTGTCTTCTGAGGGAGAATGACCGCGTTAGGCATTTAGAGGATGAGAACCAAATTAGAGAAATATGAAAATTAGAAACAGAGAAGCCAGAATGGCACCGTGCATTAATGAATGGCCTGAGGGAACATCTGTGCCTGTCTGCTTCTTGCCTTACAAACTGAATCCAGGCACATTTTCATCAGAATGGCTGCATTTGAATCGCTGCACGAAGGTCACCCAGATTAAGAATTTTGACCTGTCTCTGAAATGGGGCTTTGGTTTGGTGTCTTTATTTTTGCTCTGTAAAGTCTTTTGTTCTGTGCAAAGTTGATCTCTCCCTGTGCCAGGCCTCGAGTGGAGCCTCAGGTTTCCAGTTAGTCCCTCATTCTGCTCCTGATACCTCAGTCTTGTTAGCACAGGAGCCCCAGGTCCTCTGTTTGGGGTTGGGGTGCATGCATGGGGCGCACCCCATGCTAGGCGGGGCATGTCCATGGCCAGCATGGTGATTGCTCCCTTAGGATCATGCACGCAGACCCTTTCCTTATCCCTGGCTCCTGATCGGTTAGCATTTAACCTCCGAGCAGTATTCCCAAATGGAGTGACGTGTGTAAGCACTCTGAAAACCATGACAAACTGCTTGTTAATTAAATGTAATTGATTATAATAATTATTTTCCTTTGAATTTCTTGTCAGGAGATATGCCATTCAGATAGCTCCCTCATATTTTGGACCTTGAGCCATTTTCAAAACACTCTGTGCTGAAGATCTGGGAGAAGCAACCAATCATGGAAATCTTTAGCCTTCTAGCTCTACAGTGTGGTCTGCTTTCTGGCCTCTTCATCTCAGCAGTTTCTTACTCCATCTCTGTTTTGAATACTCCTCAGAGAAGACCTGCATACCTGTGATAGCTATGAACCTATGTGCTCGTTGCTTTGACCAGTTTAGGAATTTAGGGAGGCCTTAATTGTCCTCTACTCCTGTCCGCCACTCATCCAGCACTTCTGGTGGTTCTGTTTCATTGCAGGTTTTCATGTTGGCTCATTCCTACCTTGCTTAGTGGCTCTCTGCCCTACTTAGAGATAACCTACTTTTTTGACTTTCTGGATAATTCCTTTGGGCATTGCTATTTGGATTTGTGGTAATAGTACCTACCTGCCTCAACCACACAGGCCCTGTCCCTACTGCTTGACCCCAGGCATCAGGGGACACATCCTAGTTTATGTTTTAAATTTCAGGCTGTGAGGTCTTATGATAGCCAATTCTGTGTTCTAAGTACTATGCATCATTTCTGTCCATTATGAAATATTACAGTACATTAAGTCAGCAGACAGTAATTGAATGGAAATAGCTAGATGTAGTTTACAGATGATAAATAGGTTGTGACAGGACGCAGTGAGTATAATTGGATTTAAATGTGGACTCTTGTTTGGAGATACTCATCAATAATAACAGCCTTTCTTTGTTGAGCACATACACTGTGTTTGAACTGCTTTATGTGTTTCCTCTAACGTTCGCAATAATCCTGTATGGTGAACATTAGCGTCTCCATTTCACAGATGAAAGAATTGATGCACTTGCCCAAGGTGAGTGGCAGAATCAGTGTCATTGTGCAGGTGCATCTGATTCATAACCAAAGCTTTCCGTTGGGCTATGCAGCTGTGTATTTACAAAGACGAATCCTGGAGTGATCACCGGTAACCCACTCTCAGCAGGAGGAAACATTCTCTTGAACGAGGCATCACATTTGTTTATTGAATGAATGACTGATTGAATTCTTTCTAGCTGTGTGCCAGATACCGAAATGGACTTTGGAGTTTTATAGGTGAATAAAACCCAGCCCTTATCTCTGAGGATTTCACAGTCTAGTGGGGGAACCTCTTGTTCAGCATCACTGACTTAGTGTTTGGTGCCTAATATAGAACATTCTTAAAACCATCTTTGAGGAGTTCCCGTCGTGGCACAGCAAACGAATCTGACTAAGAACCATAAGGTTTCGGGTTTGTTCCCTGGCCTCGCTCAGTGGGTTAAGGATCTGGTGTTGCTGTGAGCTTTGGTGTAGGTCGCAGACGTGGCTTGGATCCTGCATTGCTGTGGCTGTGGTGTAGGCTGGCAGCTGTAGCTCCGATTGGACCCCTAGCCTGGGAACCTCCATATGCAGCCCGAGAAAGCAAAAAAAAAAAAAAAAAAACCCACCATCTTTGAGCTTTCTCTTATTTCAAACCTTTTTCTTTCACCTGATTATGGAGACAAGTGCTTGCTCTGAAGTTACTTGACTTGATGACATAAACTGTAGTAAGTCTTTGTGTGTGTGTACGGGTTTTTTTTTTTTTTTTAATAATTTTTTATGGGAGCTGTTACTAGCTTTTTGCATTGAGGTCTGATTCCATAATAAGCTAAGATAGTGTGATTGTATTTCACATTTATATGGCCTCTCACAACCTATAAAATGCTTTCCAGATACATTATATGCTTTAATCCTTATAAGGGCAGATATTAGATGCCTGTTTCATAGACATGACTCTCAGAGGCCACTCAAGAGCATGTGATGGGCTGAATGTGTCTCTGTCTTTTCTGCCCTGACACACCACATTTTCAGTGGGAGGAGGACGTGTTGCTGATAAAGGAAGCTTTCTGAAAGAGTACGTATGTCCAATAGAAGGAAGTGTCGTTATGAATATCCTGACTTGTTTGTGGGGAAGTTGAGAATAATGGATGTACCTTCAGCAGGACAACTGGAACCAAGGTACTGAGCAGAGGGAAACCTTAGGAGGGTGTCCTCTCTGGCTTCCACAACACAACCCCACACACTGTGTGGCTTAAACTATAGATCTTTATTTCTCAAATTTCTTGAGGCTGGAAAGTCCACGATCAAGATGCCAGCTGATTCGCTTCCTGTTGGGGACCCTTTTCCTAGCTGGTAGGTGGCCATCTTCTTCCTGTGTCCTCACATGGGAGAGAAAGGACAGCAAGCTCTGTGGTGCCTTTTATAAGGATGCTTATCCCATCAAAGGGCCCCACCCTTACGACCTCATCTATTCCTAATCACCTTCGCAGCCTCCACCTCCAAATACCAACACACTGGGGGTTGCGGCTTCAACATATGAATTTGGGGAGCTGGCGCTCAGTCCATGGCAGAATGTGTGATGGAGGAGAGGTCACACGTGTAGAGGAAGAGCTCTCTCTAGGCCAATCGGGGCGCCGGGTGTGAGTATGTGTGGGTATCCCAGGCACAATCACCACATAGAAAACGAGTTTTCCATGGTGGTTTGGACTGAAAGTAAGAGGAGGGTGGAATCTGTGACTCTTCCTCGGCACACTTCTGCCTTTCTCTCAACATCTCAACATCCCAGGGATTCATTCACTCGTGATTGTCAAACCTCCTCCTCCCACCCAGCCCCAGGGAAGAAAAAGCCCCAGGGAAGAAAAAGGGAAGCTGCGATTGCATAGTAGTGACTGTTATTCCCATTTATGTAAGCAGGATGCTGCCATAAAGAGGCATTATGTCAGGGGTTTTTTTTGAGGCAATACAAAAAGCTTGAACATGTATCCTTTTGAAATCCTTGAAGTCCAAATCTCACCCCCTGGTAAAATTTCCTGTCAGTTGCAAGGATGTGGCTTTTGATGGGAGCCCACTAGAAAAGGAGTCCTTGCACCCTGGCTCAGGTGAGTGATGAAAAGGGTATGGTCTTAGGTTCTTTTGATATACACACCTGGTTCAGGTAGAGCCTTGCATAAGTCTTTTCTTACTTCAGAAGTTAGGAATGATTCGGTGGTGGTAACGATAAAAGTCGCCTTTCATGGTAATTACAATCAGAGTTCTGAATACATTTATGCAGAGAGAGCTTTTCAGTTTTACACTTAAATAGATGCCATCAGAAGTATTTGGAGGGCCAATTTAGCTTGGATAGTTTCCACTTAAAACCTATTCTTGTGTTTCTGGCATTTTCATCAGCAGAAAACAAGAGAAGTCGGTCTGGTCCCAAATGCCCATGGTGAGTGCCTGAGTGAATTCAGAGGTCTTAGCCCTGTGAAGACAGTGTATTTCCTCCTTACAATGACAGAAGCATACATTTGCAAAATAAATAACTCCATATTGGCTCTTTCAGGATATCAGGAGGCACTGACTCACGTCTTTGGCACCATTAGGCCTGTTGAGTTAGCGGGCATAGAGGATGGAAGGTGTACAGGGCAGCCTCACCATGCAGGGTTGAGACAAGTGTGTCCCGCTCCCCCTGTGCAGGCAGCTGTTGGACGCAGACCCTGAGCTGCATCAGGGAGCTGCCATTTTGGACACGGCATTACTCTAACATCAGAGGGTATTATGCCCACATCTGAGGAAGATTAAGGGATCTGGGTTGCAGTGTACCGTGAGAGAAGATGAGATTAGCTTTCCCCAGCTAGAAAGACTGGTTACATTTTAAAAAGTATTTTAGCCACAGGGATTTCGAAGTTCTCTTGGAATCTATTACCATCTATTAGCTCCCAGGGCTTTGCAGCGGGGACTGCTAAAGATAGGGCAGTAGCAGGGTGATTTGCTTTCCTTTGTGGTGGGGTTTGAATACCAAGGTGCCAAATGAGACTGGAAAGGCTTCTCCAGACCCCATGACAGAGGTGGGAAGATAATACACAAAGCCTGCTTACAAATCTAGTGGCTTGACCACCTAGAATAAAAAGTGCAGTGAATCAGCTTACACTGTCACGTTTCCATCAGAATGACAAGAGAATTTAAAGACCTTCTGTTCAGAAAGTCAGTAGCCAGTATTTTTTTTTCAACTCTTAATTCACAGTGATGTCATCACTTCTCACTACACAGCTGTAAATGAGCCCAGATTCCTTTTCCTCTCCACAAAGGTGGTTTTAGAGCCTTTAGCGATTCTGTGAGCTGCCCTTCACTCTGGGTTCCTGAGGTCGTGCTCTTGCTATGACTAGACTGGGCTGAGAGCAGGTGACCTCTGCTGTTCTGGAAACAGTGATAGTAGTTGTGATCATTACTCTGTGTACCAGGCTCGTGCTACGGGCTTTCACTCTCCGCTTTATTTAAGCTTCACAAAAAAGAATATGAAGACCCTCTGCCCTGGCATCCTTTTAAAATACAGTGTTTTATAACTGAATTTATATCCATACCCTTGTGTTTCATAGTTTTGAACCCTTTTTTGATAATGGCATTTATTTTTCCCTGATTATATAAAGTAAAAATCATCTAAAATTCATGTCTCTGTGATAACCACAAATAACATTTTTTAAAAATTTATTTTATTTTTTTTTTTAGAGCCACATTTGCAGCGTATGGAAGTTCCCAGGCTAGGGGTTGAATCAGGGCTATAGCTGTTGGCCTACACCCCAGCCACAGCAACACCAGATCCGAGCTGCATCTGTGATGTGCATCTCAGTTCACTGCAACACTGGATCCTTAACACACTGACCGAGACCAGGGATTGAACCCATATCTTCATGGATACTAGTTGGGTTTGTTACTGCTGAGCTACAACGGGAACTCCTCAAATAACATTTTAATGTTCCTTCTTTCAACTCTCTCTCTCTCCACAAACATACTGTGGATATGTGTGTGTGTAATAATTCTTCACAAATTAGATCATATAACACATTTGTATTTATTGTGGAAAGCTTGTAAGAATTACATTGTCTGCTCCCTTCCTCCCTTCATATCAGGACTCTCCCACTCCCCCATTGTTAAGCAGTGCTGAACAATCTAATTTATCGCTGTCCATGTTTCTCTCCATGTATTATATAACTATCTATGAATATGTATATCTATGTTTCATTCTGCTCAAAGAGATATCTTCCAAAGCAGTGTGGGTCATGTGCTCAGGATTCATGATCCACAATTTTATTATATTTTTTAAAATTTTTATTTCTTTCTTTGTCTTTTCTAGGCCGCACCTGAGGCATATGGAGGTTTCCAGGCTAGGGGTCTAACCGGAGCTGCAGCTGTCGGCCTGTGCCAGAGCCACAGCAACGATAGATCCAAGCCGCGTCCACACGGCTTATCTTTTTTTTTCTTGTCTTTCTGCCTTTTTTAGGGCCGCTCCTGCAGCATACAGAGGTTCCCAGGCTAGGGGTCTAATCGAAGCTGAAGCCACCTGCCTACGCCAGAGCCACAGCAATGTGGGATTCGAGCCACATCTGCAACTTACACCACAGCTCATGGCAACACCGGATCCTTAACCCACTGAGAAAGGCCAGGGATCGATTCCGCAACCTCATGGTTCCTAGTTGGATTTGTTAACCACTGAGCCATGACAGGAACTCCCATGATCCACAATTTTAAATGGTAGATAGGACATTTCAAAAATAGGGGGATTATGGAGTTCCTGTTGTAGCTCAGCAGGTTAAGGACCCAACCTTGTCTCTGTGAATGAGGTTCTGGGGTTCAGGTTCGATCCCTGACCTGGCTGAGTGGGTTAAGGATCTGGTGTTGCCACAAGCTGCAGCTCAGATCCAGTGTTGCCCTAGCTGCGGCATAGGCCTCAGCTGCAGCTCCAATTAACCTCTGGCCCAGGAATTTCCATATGCTGCAGGTGTGGCTGTAAAAAGGAAAAAAAAAGGATTATTATAAGTTTTCTCAATCTTTCTCTTCCTGCTAAGCGGTACATCATGGGCTTCCCTTTCTGAAATGGCGCACAGCTAACTCACTCTCATCAAAGTCCTCATAATAGAATGTGGGCTGCCCCATAGTTTCCTTTGTTTCTATATGGATAGTCAGTTGTACATGTGCCATTTTTCTCAATAAGCTGTTCCCTCCACAGTGAATCACCATATCACTTTGTCATAGAGAAGCTTCTGTTCTATGAATGCTGCTAATGACTAAGTGGGGTTTGCTCCAGAAATGATGCTGGGATTCATTTGGGGCTCTTCATTCTGTCCTGTTCTTTATTCCTACACCATGTCTTGATTCTAATGGGTTTAAGTCTGGTATGGCACTCCCCTCACTATTCCTTTTCAAAAATGTCTTGCAAATTTTTGGACATTTAATCTTGCCAACACATTTATTATATCCAAAAGATTGCGGTTTCTAATTGGCATTGTATTAAACATAGGTATGAAATTTGAATTTATATGTTTATCTCTAAATTTTCCTTTCATTTTAATGCTATTATGTTTAAAATTTTTCCATTGCAAATATGGAGAAGAGCTCTGAACTCTCCCAGCTACCTGAGCAAACTCTTTCATTGATTCTAGTAGTTTTCATTTTAAAACTGGAGTTAGAATTTCTAGTTATATATACGTATCATTAGCAAAAAGAGAAAATCTTATCTCCCCATATACGATAAATTAACATTTTTCTTGTCCTCAGTTCACTGTTGCACTGTAATAATAGCAGGTATCCCATCTTATTCCTGGCATTTGATTGTTTGGAATGATGTTTGCAATCGATTTGCAAGAAATAGGTATTTTCATATTCAAGAGGTTTCTTTTGATTTATATTTTAATTGAAGTTTTACAAGATGATGTAGCCACTCAGTTTTCCTCCATGCAGTTGTTGCTATTATGAATAATGTTGAGGATTTGCTGGTGTGGAAACTTGATCATTGGCAAAATTCACTTTGTCTACTTTTGCATTTTCTTGCTACTATTTTATTTAGAATTTTTACAAATGTTTATAAGTCTAATTGCTCTGTGGTTTTCTTTTACTGTGCTACTTCGACTACCAATTCCTCCTGGTTTTAAGCCTAACTCAGTTTTATAACATGGATTTAGGGACTTCATGTTTCTATAGTCTTGAATAATTTAAATAACGTATTTCTATTCTTTGTAAGTTATGCGGAACTCACTGTAAAAATCATCTGTTTCTGCTCCCTTTTCCAATGGTAGGAATTTAACCACTTTCCTAAGCTCTCCAATGGCAATCGGTCTATTTGATTTTCTCCGTGAGTCGGTTTTGTTAATTTATATCTTGCAGAAATTCATACTAAGAACTTTGGAATGCAGTCGCTCCTCCCTCTCTTCCCCCTGCCTCCAGCCTTGCTCCTTCCAAGTCCTACATTTTCTTTCATTCTTGACAATTACTATCCCCTTGCAGCTTGTCTCATTTTGGAAATCTTTAACATCTAATTTACATGCTCTCAGTCATGGCATCCACAGTATCTTAGATTTCACAATATATTCACAAAAGGCACTTCTCGCCAATGTTTCTTTCTCCTTTGCTCTATCTTGAGGTCTCTTCCCACGTGTATGAGTCTTTCTCACTATTTTTTACATATGAAGAGTTTATTTTTGAATCATTGCATTTCGTCAAGGATTTTCTTGCCTGCTCTATAACCTTTGGAAATTTATTTAATTTTTTTCTAGGCCTTATCTCCTTGTCTGTGAAATAGGAGTATTAATAGCAGTTGCCTCACATGAATGTTGTGAAGACTAAAGAGCTGGTGTAAGCGTTCTGATTTTCTATTGCTATGTAATGAACTCCCCCCAAACAACAATTTGTAACAGCAGTTTGTTACTTTTTCTCATGGTTCTCTGTGTTGGTTGGGCTTAGTTGGGCAATTCTTATTTGGAGGCTTTCATGGACCCAGAGAGCAGCTGGGGCTGGACGTGTGAAGAAGGATCAGCCAGGCTGTATGTCCAAGGTGACCTTTTCACTGACATTTCAGTTTCCCTCATATAACCTCTCTCTATCAGAGAAGCCTAAATTCTTTACATGGGAACTCAGGGCTCCAAGAGGCAGAAAGCTGACAGTCTTCATAATGTCTTGGCTTAGAACTGATACAGTGAAGCTTCAACCAGGTTTTGTGAGTTGAGAGACTAGGCTTCAACTTGAGTTAGAAAGGGAGGGAAGCAATTAATGGCAGCCACTTATGCAGACAAACTGTGACAGGAGGTGAAATGCTTAAAACTGAAACTGTCACTGAATAAGTGCTGTTAAAGTATTAACTCAATACTACTGTTGTTGTCATCGAATTATCTTTAATACTTCCTTTTACTCTGACAGTTGAATATCTTATATGGGTACAGAATTCTGGGGATGTGATTCTTTTCTCCCAGTAGTGCAAAGATAAAGTCTGATGCCAGTCCATTCTTTTTCTAAGTGGCTTGTTTTTGTCTAGAAGATTTCAAGATTTTTCGTTAAAATCAGAAGTAAGAAAGCTGTTACCACTTTTTAACAGACTTTTGGACATTCTAGAAAATATAAGACGAGAAAAGAAAGGAGTAAATAAGTATTGAAGAGGAAAAGGTAAAATTTCCTCTTTGAGACGATAATTATTTTTAGAAAATGCAGGAGACTATATTAAGGAAAAAACCAACTAGAATTAAGGAGGGAATGTGATAACGTAAAATGTAAGATAAATGCATAAAAGCAATAGCTTTTCTCTGTTCTAGCAAGTACCAGGGTTTTCATTGATATATCTTTTATAATTATTCTTAACTTGGAACTGGACAAGTTCTTTCAACCTGCCAAGTGAATCTATTCGCAAACCAGGGAAATTTTTACTCTATTATCTCCCTGGTTTTTGCCTTTCCTCCACCTGCTCCTTTTTCTCTAAATATTCTTATTATTTGCATGACTATGATATGCCGACTGCCTTTCCTTGGGAAGAGCTGCCTTTTTGTTATTAGGTTCTAATTTTCCCATTTTGGAATGTCGTCTTTTATTTTATGATGTAATGGGATGGCAGAAGATGGCAGTGTGTGTGAGTGTGTGTGTGTTTGTGATAGTTCATAGTTCTCTTACTGGAGGATGAGAGGAACAAATCTTATTTCAACTCTGGGATTATGTATTCATGTGAACTTTGTTAGAGGAAACTGCAAATGTTACTGGCCATTGTAATCTTGTTATTTTATTAGCACTTGATTCAATGTCGTATTTAAACTTCTTGGTAACAGAGTTGTTAATAGTGTTTGCCACTTAGTTATGACAAAATTTTTAAGAAGTGTCAGGGCACCCTTCATTTCATGTTTTGATAAAAGTGAAGGATTTGGAGTTTGCTATTGGATGTTAGAGTTTGCTCTAGGATTTAGAGTTTTCCCCAGAATATGCAAATAAATTAAGTAAAAGAATAGTAATGTATAATTGTGCTATTTACCTGTATGACATGGGCTTGTTTCTATTTACATACATTGGGATGCAGCCTCACTCCAGGACCTTGACTCAACCTGGATTTACTTTTCTCAATACCAGGGAGACTGGAAGCTGGCAGTTCAGGGCAGACGTGACAGTTCCTGGAGACCAGGCTCCTTCCATCTTTCCACTCCTCATGCTCCCCAGAATGATAGCCCTACCTCTGGACTTCTCATCTGTATTTCAGGCAGCAAGACGGCTGACAGGCAAAGAAGGAAAAACAAAAGCCAAATGTGAGCCAGTGGCTCTCCTAGAAGCCCTACTGCGGCTTCCACTTATCCCTCATTAGCGGGTAACGTGTCCCATGATCACCCTAGCTGGGAGGAATCCTAGGAAGTGTATTTTGAGTCAGGTAGGATACCACCCTGAACAAAATTGAATTTCTATTTTTTTTTTAGGTCAAAGAACTTGTTTAATTTAGTTTTAAACCTGCATTTGGAGAATTTATTTTTCCAGTACTTTTTTCTTTTTACCACCATAATGGAAAAAATAAAAACCGTTTAAAAATGAATTTCTATTTGTAACACAGAAGGAGTGATTGGATTTTGCACATGCATCCAGCAGCCTAACTCTGGGCCCTTTACCATCCCTTTCTGCCTTCATGCCAACTCCTTCCCGCTCAACTGCAAGGCTCTATCTGTGTCGTCTTCTCCAGGAAGCCTCCTAGGAGCCCCAGGAGGGGATAGATGGCCATTCTTTGAGTACTGATGGGGCCCTTTAGCCATACAATTAAAATGACACCTAACTTATCCGTAGCATCTGGAACTATCTGTCTGTTTTATAAAAGTGTCTCCTCGTTACACATTGGAGTAGGTTTTGTGTCCAACTTTGACTCCCAGCTCCTAAACCAGTGCTTGGCACACAGTAGGGGCCTAGTTAAAGTTTGTTGAACTAAACTGTTGAAAATCAGTTAAACTTACCAAAATTTAGGGATCTCAATGTACTTTTAAAATTTCTTTTTTTGTTTTCCTCTTTTTTGAAGTATAATGTATACAGTTATAAATTCATCTGTGGGGCATGTTTTTAGATGTTTTTAATCTTGTGAAGCATACTGGTCGTTGATGCCAGCATGTGTGGGTATGTGTATGTATGCATGTGTGTGATCTGTATCTGGGTACAGTTATTAAATATACCAGTTATTTCCTGTGGCACCAACTGCTTTGACAACCATAAACCTAGTAGGTGGTCTCAGACAGGATCCCAGTGCTGTGAGGAAGGGGCAGCTCACCCCCCCAGGGATGCTGGAAGACAAATGAGGTGGTTTATCTGAAAAGTATTTTGAACTCTTACATCTCCAGACAAAAGGTGCTATGTTAATTCCCAGTACAGTTAATCCTTCATTCCCCGTGTCGATAAGAATAAAAAGAGCACAGATTTTCTAAAGGTCATTGATTTTTGATTTTGGAATTGAATTATAGTACATTTTGGCTGTTGGCAGGAGACCAGCCTCCTGTGTGGGTAAAATAAAGCTATTATTAATGTGAGTCAGTATTTCATGAATGTTTATTATCAGCTCCTGTCTCATCATCCCTATCAGAGTCAGGTGATGTGGGATACGTTTGTTTTAAGAAGGGCCAAGGCATGTGTAGTACATTTATATCTATGGCGCTTTTCAAGTTCCATCTTCGTTTTCTGACTAGGTCATCAGAAGCCCTATATTTGGGCCTCAGTAGCTTTAAAAAGGCTTTCATTGGGTTACGTTTCAAAGTTTTACTGAAATGCTTATGGGAAGATTATCTCCAGACCACTGGTAGCACTACCAATGACGTCCCTGACCATTCCAGATGAATGAATGAATGGTTGGTCAAAGATCCCAGTGTCACACATTGTGGTCCCCAAGCAGCAGCAGCAGCATCACCTAGAACTATGGATAGGCAGTCTCAGGCTCCACCCTGGACCTACTCAGTCAGAAACTCTGAGTGGAAGGTCCAGCAATCGGTGTTTGAAAAGCCATCAGGGGGGAGTTACCATCGTGGTGCAGTGGAAACGAACCCAACTAGGAACCATGGGGTTGTGGGTTTGATCCTGGGTCTTGCTCAGTAGGTTGAGGATCTGGCATTGCCCTGAGCTGTGGTGTGGGTCGCAGACACGACTCGGATCTGGCGTTGCTATGGCTGTGGTGTAGGCCGGCAGTTTTAGCTCCAATGGGACCCCTAGCCTGGGAACATCCATATGCCGCGGGTGTGGCCCTAAAAAAAAAAAAGCCATCTGGGGGATTCTGATGTGGGGTCACATTTGAGAGCTGAAGACCATAAAATCAAGATGTTTGCAAACTGTCTTGCATCCTGTGTCTTAAATTTGGTGCCCAGTAAAACATGTCTCCTTTGATATACAAGCAGGAAATCTTTTCCCAGACGAGAATGATATCACCGACCATGTTTCCACTTTTGCCTTTTCCTTTGGGAAACTTGGAACTATGCTACTTGCTCAATCATAGTCAATACATTTGCCTGGGCTTTTTATTTCCTCTTCCTTTCCATGAATTTTATTTTCTGCTTTTATTTAATTCTCTTACTATGAGCCTTTTATGATAGGCCTTCCCAAATCCATTTTGCTAGTAAGTGGGTTGGCGCTGTGGGTAGGATATAATTTGAAATAAATTGACTCACTCAGTGATTGACAGTAGAGGTATTTGACTAAGAAATGTACTAGATAGTAAAGGGAGCTAGCGTGAGATTAAACATATCTTGCAGAAAACACCATGCACGCCCATGAATACTTACTTATACATGGTAAGAAAATGTAAGCAGTATAGAAAGATATAAAATGAAAGTGTCAACTGACAGTCCTACATAGGGATGTTATTTAGCTCTCATCTTCGAATAGCCAAAAAACGTTTTCACTGCAATTCCTTATTAAATATATGGGTTGTCAAAATTATTTTTACTTATTTGTCTTGAAATATCTTTTTAAAATTTGCCAGAAACAGGGAGTTCCCATTGTGGCTCAGTGGGTAAGAATCTAACTAGTATCCATGAAGATGCGGGTTCGATCCCTGGCCTCACTCAATGGGTTAAAGGATCCAGCATTACTGTGAGCTGCAGTATAGTTCATAGACGAGGCTCAGATCTGGCATTGGTGTGGCTGTGGCATAGGCCAGCACTGCAGCTCCTATTGGACCCATTGCCTGGGAACTTCCATATGCTGCGGGTGTAGCCCTAAAAAGACAAAAATAAATAAATAAATAGGTAAATTTTGCCAGAAACATCTGTAAAATATAATTTCTCTTTAGGTAGGTAAAAGGCATTTTAACTATGAAAGATGGTCATGAAATAATAGTTATAGATTTAATTTTTTTTCTGGGGAATTAAGTTAATACCTTTGAATCTACCTAAAAACCTGCCACCATATTTATAATTGGAACATTACTTATATAGAGAGCTATTTCTAGTGTACATTTTGTTTTATATTCCATGGTTATGCAACCAGTCCCTTATTGACATATAGGTGACTTCCAACCTTTGCCATTTCAAACCATGTAGCAATGTCTAAGTATTTAAAAATTCCTATCATTTCTTCCCCAATGAAATAGTTTAATTGTATGGAATGTAAATTGTATTGTAATAAAGTTGTTTAAAAAGAAGATGATTATAAAGAAGGAAAGTGTCAATTGAAAAAAAACACACAATTTGGAGTTGTGAGTTAAGTTTTATTTGGAGGCAAATGAGGACTGTAGCCTCGGGGTCAGCCTCTCCAACAGCTGTGAGGAACTGCTCTGAAGGTGGGGGTCAGTATATATATACAATCTTAGTGAAGGGGGTACTTGTGATATCAAGCACATATTTTGGCAGAAAGTTGCTGCTAGTGACCAGGGACAGATGTTACTCTTGATGATTTCAGTGCTTTTCTAGATCTAAGATACAAGAAATTGGGCTCATATTTTCATTCTTGTGAAAAGATCTAATTATTTGAAGTCCTGTTCTGCCAGTTCTTCCCAGAGCACAAAGAGCCTCACTCCTGATTTCTGCCCAGGGTATGTTGAAGGTCAGTGGCTGCTGTGGCTAGGGACTTCATTCTTTTAGAACCAGAGGATGATCAATTTTTAGTTGGCAAAGGTAAAAACTTTCCTCACTCCCCCATTGAAGGCACCCTCCTCAAAGATAATCATAAACAATCTCTGGTGCATCTTTTTATTTAATAAATTTTATAGGGCCCACATATATATGTATATGTATTTATGCACTTTTAAGAAATGCAAAAAGCTGGAGCTTCTGGTGTGTCCCAGTGGGTTAAGAACCCTGCTAGTATTCATGAGGATATGGGTTTGATCCCTGGCCTCACTCAGTGGGTTAAAGATCTGGTGTTGCCACAGACTGTGGCGTATATTGCAGATGTGGCTTGGATCCAGCATTGCTGTGGCTATGGCATAGGCCAGCAGCTGCAGCTCTGATTTGACCTCTAGCCTGGGAACTTCCATATGCCACAGGATTGGCCCTAAAAAGCCAAAAAAAAAAAAAAAAAAAAAAAAAAAAAAAAAAAAAAAAAAGCACTACAAGTTCTGGTCACCAATTATAATGTGAGTGTGGAGGGTGGGGGTTTCCCCACACCAGTAAGCAGTGCTCTGACACCAGCTGGGTGTCCTACAATTCATCCCATCCCAGTTCTGACACTGTGTATTTGTAGAGAGCATCACAGGAGACTGTCCCACCTCCAGCAAACACTTTGGATGCCAATCTCAAGTCCAGGTTGTTACCTGTGCTTCTGATGGCTGTAGATTGGAAGTTCCAACCACTCCCTCATTGGATTTGATTAACTTGCTAGAGGGCCTCACAGAATTGAAAGAAACATCTAACCAGAATACTGGTTTATTATCCATTTTTACAACTCAGGGCCAGCCCAGTGGAAGAGATGCACACAGCAGGGAATGGGGCAGGGCACAGAGCTGCCATGCCACCTCCAGGGGCTCCACCCTCCCAGCATCTGCATGTGTTCCCCAACCTTGAAGTTCTTTGAACCATGAAAACCTTTGAAGTTTTTCTGGAGGTCTCATTGTTTAGGCATCAACAATTGACCCATTGGCCATTGCTAGTGATTTAACCTTCAGCCCTTTTACCCTCCCCAGAGCTGGTGGGGGTGGGGGTGGGGGGGCCACATCTTAGGTGGGACAGTTTGCCTCATTAGCATAACAGGACACTTTTAATCACTCTCTCCACTTAGGGAATTCCAAGGGTTTAAGGAGCTCTGTGCAGAAATGGGGAATGAAGACCAAATATGTATTTCTTACTATAAATCACACTATCACAAGCACCTTAGTGTACATTCTCAACTGCATCTTTTTTTTTCCTTCATAATATATCATAATGGTCTTCTCTCTTTCAAAAAGCTACACAACAGTCCTTTGTAATACATCCTTTGTAAGGTTGTATTTTGATTTATAAACCTACCTCCTATTACTCAATGTATATCTTGGCACACTTGGACTATACCTGCTGGGTGAATTGTTAGAATTTGGGGGTTGAAGAGTATGCATATTTAAACATTTGATAGATACTGCTTAATTACCTTCCAAAAGAGAGAAACTAATTTACTTCGCCAATGAGATTGTTGTCTCTTTTCCCACACACTCACTGACATAGGGTATCCGCAAACAAAATGTTTTTGCCAGTTTTATAGTAACCAAATTCTGTTTCTTTGAATCATTGTTTTGATCCACCTTTGTTAACTCTGATAAGACTGATCATTCTAAAGAAGATTTATTCACTAATTTTATTTCTTTTTTTGTGTGTGTGAACTGTTGTTTAGGGGTGATTAGATTTGTTTGTTTTATATACAGATTTTCTAGTTCTACCTTAGACTCCCTGAGTCTGTTTTTCGAATTGTATTCTTTTTTCATACAGTATGCTGTGTGAACACAATGTCCAGGAGAGGTCTCCCCACACAGGCAGTGTCTCTGCACTCTTTTCCAGTTAACCAGAAATAAGTATTCCATATTTCATTGTGAGCACCGTTATATTCGGGAGCCAAAATACTTGGTTGACTTTTTCCTTCTTTTAAGATAAAAAATTATATATAAAAAGTCATCACATATTCAGATCCAATCTGTCTTTTGTGGTAGAGATGAAAATGGAAGATAGAGAATAAATATTTCAGGGGAATTTCTGTTTGTGAATTATGTGCCAATGAAATGTGCTTCTTTCAAAATCATTAATGCATCATGCTCCCCATACAATTGTTTGAGTCAGGAAGCCCAGAGCTGAACTTTAAGACCAACCACAGTAACAACATTTTGCTAGGTTTCAGTTATTTTAATCTTCCTTGCATTTCTGTTGTTTTTTGACAATGTCACCCTCATCTCCGAAGAAAACCTCTCCTATGGTTTGCCTTTCCCTTCTCCCTGACGTTATAAAGGATTGACATGTCATTAAACATCACCCAACAGTTCTTATCCTCACACAAGGCAAACTGTCCTAAATATATTTAGGACACCTCTGCTTGTCCTCCAGATATATCCCCCAGTACTGAACCTGAGGTCCTTGCCACAGAGCCTTTTCTTCCTCCGCGAGATTGGGGTAGGGAAAGAGGAGGTCAAGTTTGTGAGTTTCTGGATATATTTCCTACCTTCTCATTGAACACAACATTATATGAGAAAACAGATCAAGAGAAAAGTCAGCCCAAATTTTATCATGGGTAAAGAAAAAGGAAACTTGATTAGAAAAAAAAAAAGGAATAATAACAATAATAATAAAAAAAAGAATGTCACCTTTCTGCAATGTTGCAGACTTGCCAAACCACCCTTTCTATGGCCCACATTCTTTCAGGCTTTCTCATCCCACTTCTTTTGTTCTTTCCCACCTCATTTCTCTGAGATTTGTACTTAGCATTTGTTCTGGAAATCAGTTACCAGCTAATCTATTCCCTGGCATTAGGGCTTCCCCTGGGAGTGTACCAATTGATTGGCCTTTTAATCTGGTTGTTAAAATTCCCCCAATACTCACTGGCACGGAGAAGTTTTCAATTTGCGTTTTAAAGCATTGGCCAGGGTCGTTAGGAAAGTGAGGTTCACACACCTGCTTTGTGGGACTGGCATGGTACCAGGAAACTGATTTGCAATGTGATTGTGGGCTTGTGGGGGAAAGACGTGTTTGGAACAACTGCCAAGCCCACTCTAATTCTGGCCCCCATCCACGTGCTGCCCCTTACAGCTCAGTGAGAACACACTTCACACCAGGTTAGTACAGATGTGGTTTTTTGTGGATTATAATTCTGGGTCTGTATCATTTCCTTTTTTATCCCCTTTGACCCCTACCCCAATAATGAGGCCAGGAGTGCCTGGATAGAAGCAGCTGTGCCATATTTTCTGATTTGCTGTAATTGACACTGCTGCATTGGTACTTCTCTGGGCAATCATTGCTCTACTTCACCCTAGTCCTAACTGGTTCTGAGGTCACAACTTTAATGACTGGTTTTCATTTATTTATTGCTAAGTTGGAATGCCACTAATTTAGAACCCAATATGGCAGCCACGGCCCACATGTTGTTCTTTAGTTTAAATCACAGGTAAAGTGGAATTTACCTCCTCAGTCACACATTTTGGTTGCTCCGCAGGCCCGCGTGGCTAGTGGTTCCCATCCTATTTGACCAGCCCCAGTGTAAAACATTTCCATCATTGCCAGAAGTCATACTGGACAGTATGACTTAGACCCTTGGTTTTACTTGTGTACACAGGATCATTATAGCATCTCCTGTCACTTCTTATTAAATCCCTCTGCACAAACAGGCTAGCTAGAAACTTCAGATCCCTACAATCATGAAAATAGAAACTGGAACCATCTGTCATCTCATATCAAAACCCAGTCCTTTTAAGGTCTTTGATTCAGTTCCTTGGCTTCTTCTAGTATAATTCTCTGCAATATATTCTTGGTTTTGTTTTTCAACCCATATGAAAAAGACCTGGCAGGATACACTGCAGCTGCCTAAATTGTGAGGTTTTAATATTGGAACTTTACAGAGTGAAATTAGGATGAATGTATTACTACCCTTCCTGTTTTTTCTAACTGCTTTACTTGTATTTGCTCCCTTTTGCCTTATTCTCAGCCCTTTCTTTCTATGGATAAAATCAGAACAAGTGGCTAGAAAATCAGAGAAGACAGAAAATTTGCCACCTCCAAAGAGATAGGGCACTTAATAATCAAGCCTTCGCTTCGCAATCAGAGTCGCTCATAGGGGAAATGTGAGGGTGAGAGTCCCGAGAATTGAAGGTGTCTCAGTGTGACAGATGAGAGACTGAACCGCAGGGCAGATTTCTCACTCAAGTTCACATGGCTCTTTGCAGTAGGACCAGAGTCTGAGCTCAAGTCTGCAGTGTGCAAAAGCCATTCTCTCTCCATCACTCCATGCCACCTCCAAAAATGTTGGCATATTGGTTTCCTTTCTCAAAAACTCGCCTATCTCTCTGGCTGCCTTTGGAGGACCAGTCGTGGGAGTATGTTGGTCCCAGGAGAGGCCTTGAGACATTTTCTCTTTTGCTATACAAACTAAGCATGCCAGGTCGGAAAAGTAGCTTGCACTTCCCCCCCAGGCATTTTAAGGAAGCACATCAAGGGCAACTCAGGGCAATCCCTTCACCAAGATGAAAACCACTTTCGTGAAGTGATTACCAAAGAAGCCAAGAGGAGCCGGTCAGGTTTGGAGCCAGAGCAGTGACGAAACCAGGTGGGAAACTGAGGTCATTTCACAAGTCCTGGCCTGCCCGCTTCCCTTCCCCAGTCCCCTGAGGGGCCCGAGAAGGAGTGGCGGAGGAGACCTGGCAGAATAAACTGCATGGATTCTGCTGGACTGCTTCATAGTTCCAAAGCCAGGGCTGGGGAACTTTTCAGCATGGTCTGTCGGTTGTGCCCATGGAGGAAGGGAACAGATTTTGAGGCTGTTTTCTTCCACCAGCAATTTGCAGAAGAATGTTAACATTTCCCCCAACTTTGCTGCAAATTTGAATTACCTGGAGGGTTTTTGAAATCCAAATACCAAATTCACACTGCATACCAAAGAAATGGGTGAGAGTTTTGTCTGTGTTGTGTAAGGATCCCCGCGATTCTAAAGGGCAGCAAATTTGGACCCTTGTCCTTTTTTGATCATCCCTTCTCTGTCTTAGCCTCTCTCCCTTCATTATCCTTTCTCCTGCTCTTCTTCTCTCCATGTATTCACCTTAACCCTTGATTCTTCAGGAGGGCTGGCCAGGTCCTCTGCCCCACCCAGAACAAAGACAAAAGGACACCAAATATAGACGACCTCTGGTGGCCTTTCCCCTCCAGGAGGAGATGCTGGCTCTGACTTAGTGTCCTTGCAGTGCTCACTGACTGCCTGAACTCTTCCTCCATCAGCCCATCCCTGGTGTACGCTATGCCTTCCAGGTCAGGGCTTCCCAAAGCGCTGTCCGCTCCCTCCTGGGCATCTGCAGATGAGTCCTCGGGCCCCTGCCAGTTCTGAACATTTAAAAATCTGTGTCCTCATTTCTTGGTGCTTCAGTTTTCTCATCTGGAAAATGGGGCAATAATAATGCCTACTTGACAGTGCCATGGGGACTAAAGAAAGCTCTTAGCACCTCGCACATGTTGGCTTGAACCACATGAAATTGCCATCTTTGTAGGGCAAAATGATCAACTAGTGGCAATTTCATAATTGTCCAACCCCATAGTAAGTGCTCAAAAAAAAAAAAGCGATGGCTATTTTCTCTTTTATTTAATTATTGTATTTAATTTGAATGTGATTTTATGTATATTTGATAATTTTTGTTTAGCTTTAAAACTCTTACATGAGCTTTCAGCAAAGGAGCTTAATCCTAGTTTTCTATCTGTGCATACATAAGCAGCAGTATAATTATTATAATCAGGATTAATTAGTTGACAGTAGGAGTAGGAGAGGTTCTGTCTGTGAGCCTTTTTTCTCTTTAAAGGGGAAAGCATTTTTCAAATTTGAGAAGGTCCTGCCCTAGACCGTACTCAGTCTGCTGCATTTAATTCACCTGCCCTGTGTTTTTTATCCTCACTGCAGGATGCTGATCTAAGTTTGGCATCAGCTAGAAAACCTGGGCTTTTGATTTCTCCTCACAGTACTGGATATCACATAGGCGCCTTTTGGAAGACCTTCAAAATCTCCTTTCTAGATGGGAGAACAGACCATTCAGAACTAGCATCTTGACCCCAATGAGTAACCAGATGGCTTGCTAGGTCACTAGAGGCTGACTTTGAGAATTATATTAGCCAGCAGATATGTGCTTGGGATGCTTCAAAGGGCTCTGTGTGGATATCTCCTTTAGTCCTAAGAGCCCAATGATGTAGGTATGATTTCCCCCATTTTTCAGATGAGGAAACTGAGGTGCAGAGAGGTTAAGAAACCTCCCCAAGGTCAATCAGCTATCAGTAACAGTCAGAATTCTAACCTTAGAGTTAGAATTAACTCTCTTAGAAACTGCTCCTCAGTCTGCCCAGACATTATCTGTTTGTCCTCCCAACAGTCCTCAGGGGTAGGTAAAGGGGTCTGGGTCTCCATGGCTCTGGAACTGGCACTTAACACCCTCAACACTCCCTCTGCTCTGTTGACCGGTGCCTGGTCAGCCCTGTGTGTCCCTGCTGGGTGCCGCCTTGTTGCTCCCCTTAGAGTGGCCTCCTTTGCAGTCCCAGTGCCTCTCCCCTCCTTTGGGTGGTAAGATGTTATTTCTCTAACCCTTCTTAAAATAGTTTAAAAGCACATGCCAATTCTCTTGACTTTAACTGCCCCTTTGTCCTAGAGATGCCCTAGTGTTCTTTCCCGGTTGGGCAGTCCTTGAAGATTTGCCCACAGGCAGTGCTGGAGGACCAGCCCAGAGCGATGGAGTTCCCTGGCTGATTGCCTTCCCCAGCTCTAATACCACTTCTCGAATTACCAGTTATGAGAAGGTCCACCTTTGTGAATGTGCTGGCTTTCCTTCTCTCTCTCTCTCTCTCTCTCTTTTTTTTTTTTTTTCGTTACCATGAGAGTAGAATGACAGCATGTATTTTTATTTATTAACCTAACCCATTTCAGAGAGAAAAAGCATATTAGTGGGAATAGTAAAAGTTGTTTTTTGCATCGCTGTGGCCAGGGTTAGCTGATCCAGGTTTTTAGGGAGGAGCTCTCCTTAAGGAAAAGAATATATGAATTACAATCCTAAAACTAGGAAAGGGCCTTGGCAGAAGACCCTGCAATCATGGTCCCTGAGTCTTACCCTTCAGTATGTGATAAAGCCATCTCTGGCTATGACAGTTTGGAATTTTAACATCTTTTTTTTTTCTCTAATCCCTCTTTTTTCCGGTGTCCTATTGCCAGTATACTTACTTGACTATTCGTGTGAACATGAAGGTTAACTGGATCTTTATCAAATGAAATGGGTCATCTCTGTCTCCATTGCTCCCTTGCTTCCTTTTTCCAGCTCTGCTTCCCTGTTGGTAGGAAGGAATGTGTACCTCTTGTTGGATTTTGTTGATAATGTCTTGGGATCTCCTCCCCAGAGGCCCTGTGTAGGGTTGGTGGGACATTGTGTTACCTGGCTCCTCTACCTGGCATTGCAGAAATAGGTGGCCTTGGTTGTAAGCACAGCAGGTCAACCTCAGACCATGACCATTCTCGACTAAATGACTCAAAGATACATCATCTCTCTCTCTTTTTTTTTTTGTCTTTTTAGGGTCCCACCCAAGGCATATGGAAGTTCCCGGGCTAGATTGGAGCTGTAGCTGCTGGCCTATGCCACACAATGCCAGATCGGAGCTGAGTCTGCACCCTGCATCGCAGATCATGGCCATGCGGGATCCTTAATCCACAGAGCGTGGCGACCGCTCCTCTACAAGGCTACTAGTTGGGTTCTTTACTGCTGAGCCATAAGGGCAACTCCCATCAACTCTCTTTTTAAAGAGATTTCTTAAGAATTGTGTTAATGGTTTTACTAATAGAATTCAAGCATTTGTGTATTAAGCTGGAGCTATTAATAATAACATGTATGACAGATAATGTTATCTTTATCTGCCTCATAGAGGATGATGAATGAATGGATGAGTTAACAAGAGAAATGGAAAACAAGGAGGAAATTGAGGAACAGAAATAGAACTCAGTAATGAGGAGGAGGGGGAGAGGAATCTTGCTCTCAGCTGGCTCTTTTAGTGTCAGCAGTCAGGGAGAGGAATCTGCCTAGATACCTACATTTCCTTATCCACAAAAGCCTACTCACGATTTTCTCCCCCAAGAAGGGAATTAATTTAGATGCAAAACCAAAAAATTTCTATTATCAAGGACAATTTTCTTTTATTAATAACTCTTGTATCTTTTTCTGCCTGAATGAATACCATGTAAAATCTTATTACGAGTCTGTTTTGCTACAACAGTAGGCTTATTTAATAACCATTATTTATGGAAACTCGCAAATGAGGATGATGCATTAGGAACTGAGAATGCCCATCTCAGTGAGACAGAGTGAGGGGGTCATTTGATACATTCAAACCCAAGGTAAGGAAAGCCTTCCTTCCTTAAAATGACTGCTAATTTGTTGAATGTGCTTGAAAAGTCAAATTATAATTTAGACTGTGAGTGTCACCAAAATGACACTGTGTGTTGATCTTTGCACTCTTGGAAGAGAGACATACAGTGTGTAGCCTAAGTTATTTTTTTTTTAATTAAAAAATTTTTTTATTTTATTTTTTGCTTTTTAGTGCCGCATTTGCGGCACATGGAGGCTCCCAGGCTAGGGGTCAAACTGGAGCTGTAGCCGCCGACCTACGCCATAGCCACAGCCATGCCAGATTGGAGCCTTTTCTGTGACCTACACCACAGCTCATGGCAACGCTGGATCCTCAACCCACTGAGCAAGGCCAGGGATCAAACCTGCAACCTCATGGTTACTAGTCGGATTTGTTTCCAAGGCACCACAATGGGAACTCCACCTAAGGTATTTTTTGATCAGAAAATTGGGTGATGAGTGTACGGATGTGTTTGTTTTAAAAAACATATTCTTTATTACATGAGAGGCATTGGCTAAGATTTAGTACTGATCTTCCTCCACTTACCATGGTGTTACACCTGGATAAACCTATGGTAAGTTGAAAATATCATAAATCAAAAGTGCATTTAATACACCCAGCTTATGAAACATCGTAGCTTAGCCGAGCCTAGCTTAAATGCACTGGGGACTCTTCTATTAACCTACAGTTGAGAAAAACCTATTTTATAATAAAGTGTTGAATACTTCATGTAATTTATTGAAAACCGAAAGAGAAAAACAAATGTTTCTATGGGTACAGATTGTTGTAAGCTTATGGACTGTTTGCCCCCATGGTCACGTGGCTGCTGGGAGCTGTGGCTGCTGCTCAGCATCTTGTGGGAAGACTGTACTGCATATCGCTAGCCTGGGAAAAGATCAAAGTTCCAAGTATGGTTTGTACTGAATGCTTATCACTTTTGCAATATTGTAAAGTTGAAAGTTGAGCCATCATAAATCAAGGACAGTCTATAGGTAGCTTCAAAGAACCAAGTGATTTGAAAAAAAATAAAGCCACAGGGTTTTTACATAAGCCATTGTTAGCAATTTGATTTTTTTTTTTTTTTCCCCACAAGAAGAGAGAGCACAGGCTGGCTCTCCCACCCTGTGAAAAATTCTGAAAGGGCTTGCCACACCTACAGAACTAACAATTACAGTTTCCTTGAACTCGAATTACAAATGGCTAAATGGAAACCATCTTCAAGGCCATTTCTTTGACAAAAACTTGATTAGGATTCTTGGAACCCTGGGCTAAACCCTGTTCTATGCAAGAAAGTAAATAAGATTTAGATGGGTTGGTTCTCCTTAATCTTGGGTGAGAGTCGGATTAGGTTAAGATTGCGAACAGTTGATGATGGACCGCACTCTTATCCTCCAACCTTTTCCTGACAGCCAGGAGGGCAGCTGGTTTAGCCATTGAGAGGAGGAGGCAAAACGTTGATGAGGAAGAGCCATGATTTGTAAGCTACAGTGGAGGGAGGGGAATTTTGGTTTCCTCCTGCCCCCGGAACCCATGGAGCTTAGGAGAATGAATACCCTCCACTATAGGTTGTGCAAGAGGAAGTGGTATTTTCTCTGTGAGCCAGGCTTTCATGCATACATATTTCTTGAAGAGATTAGAGATGTGGGGTCATTTGTTTACATCTGACTTTCGGAGAACATGGTGAGAGATAGGCTGGAGAGGCAGAGAACCCTTAGTGGGGGTGAGCATGGCAGTGGCCAAAGGCCCCTGGGTGGGGTGATACAGAAGAATTCATAGGCCTCAAGGTCTCAAAAAAGAATCTTCACACCAGGTCTCTAAAACCAAAACAAAGTGACCCTAAACATCACGCAGCGGTCCCAGACAGTAAAACTTGCTTCAAACATTGCAGGACATCTCCGTGAATTTACAGCCGGCAATGACTGCTTTATAACTGATTATTGCTAGCACTTCTTGCTTGTTTCTGAAGTTTTGAAACACTCTAAATTAGCAGAGGAAAGATGAATGCACCACTCTGAATACAGCGAAGACTGCCTCTGTACATACCAAGATAACTCTCCTTTGATCAAGAGGTGGAAGACGTCTGTCTGGCAATCTGAATATTGGATTTGGAGCTGGGTTATTTTGAACACAAGAACAAATATGTTTCTGATTTAATCTACTTATAATTATCATATTTTTTCTGAGTACATTTTAAACATTCACGTTTTTTGGAAGGTTTCTAAGATGAAAATTCCTAGAAAAAAATAAAATGAAAACATGACATCCTTAAACCTAGAGAAGCATTTAATAACAGACACAAAAACAAAGATTTCTCCAAACTGCTGCACCCTTCCAAGTGAATTTAAAATGGCAGGCTGGGAGTTCCTGCCGTGGTGCAGTATAAACAAATCCAACTAGGAACCATGAGGTTGCAGGTTCGATCCCTGGCCTCACTCAGTGGGTGAAGGATCCGGCATTGCCATTGTAGGTTGCAGACATGGTTCGGATCTGGCCTTGCTGTGGCTCTGGTGTAGGCTGGTGGCTGTGACTCCTATTAGATACTTAGCCTGGGAACCTCCATGTGCTGAGGGTGGGGCCTTAAAAGGGTGGTGGGGGGGGGAAGCAGGCTGTTGCTGTAATGTACCCAGTGTTCCATTCCTGCCTAAAGAGTTCTTGGACTTTATACCCTATGGCTGTTTGCACTTCAAAATGCCTTCTTGTCAAGTTCTTCAGAACCTCCAAATTGTTAGAGGAAGCAGTAAGCATACAGCCAACAAGCAGAAGAGAGTTAATACAACATCTTTTAGAAATGCGAACATAAGGCTAGGCATACTCGTCCAGACATCATTTATCCTTCAGGAACTGAAGCATTTTTGATGCAGTTGACCTTTAGATCAGATTAGGGCAAAACAGAAAGGCAGCTTTTCCCTATAACTCAAACTCTTGCCAAGGGATTCCTGAAAAAGAAATACAAAATTTTTTAAAGCGTTGATTTTTATGCAGATAGATCCTCAATTCAAATTGGGAGCATATGAACATCATTTACCCTGCTGGTTATGGAAATGGAACATCAATATCTATGAAGTCTAAAGGAGGTAATCTCTGCCTGCTTCTCTATTACTGACATTTAAAAACCAACTCTAACATTTTAGTTGGTATGCCTTAAGGATGTATTATTGTAAAGCACATATTTATTTCAAAGGAAAATTTAAACTGGTAGCTGCACTGGTCCCTTTTGGAGGACACTTGACTTGGTCAGAGCGCCTCATTGCAAGGGACAAAAAGTCACCACATAGTAGCCTGGGCAAAAGAGACTGTTTATTAGATGGAGACTGAGGCTTCTAAGGGAAGAGTTAAAAATTGGCCACAAGCAAGTGTTGCACGCAGCTTAAGCTTTTCTCTCCATGTCTCCTCTCTGTCTGTCTCACTTGGCTAGCAAGCTTTGTTCTCTTCGTGTGGTGAGGAACATGATATACACATGTTCCTGAGTTTTGCTTCTTGGGGGATTCTATTTCAGAGAGGGCTAATTGTTTTTTTTCCAGTTCTGGCTTGAAAAATACCAGGAAGAACTCTGATGGGCTTGGCCTCGGCCCAAATGACAGTGGCCTGTAGGACGGACCATGGAAGAATGTGGTGTTTTCCAATAGCAGCACTAATGTGTGTCTATTGAAGAGCCATCTCCCTAAGAGAGGGGAAGTACAGGGCAAAATGGATTCTAAATGCCCACTTGAATTATGGGTTCTTAGGTTAAAACCTTGCATTTTGATTTGAAAGCTGTAATGGAGACATAATCCATTTTATAGAAGAAAATCATATCAACAGGTAACCTCGGCACCTCTGGCATTTGCAGAAATATTCAAGTGACCTACTGTAAGCATAATCTTGCACTTCCAGACCGAGGAGGTTATTTAGAAATCCGTATTGTTTGTCATATGGACATCTGTGCGATTTTGCTGGCCCAGGATCCAGTTTTTCTTCCTTAGGAGATAGTGCTTTAGTTTTTCTTTTAGGAAACCAGTACCTTCTCTATTCTCAAACTATGCGATTTCCATGAAGTTGACACTATGTGCTTGTCTCAACAATGTGCTAGTGACTCAGCCTTGGCCAATGGAATGCCACATTCCCCTGACCAATTATGGTCCAAACATGGACTTCCTCCCGGTTTAAGGGATTTTTCTGGAACAGTTGGGAAATGGCATCCTTGGGAATGCTTCTAAAGCTGCTGGTGGCCACAGCTTAAGAAGACCTGAATGAGCATCAAGGTAAGAGAGGGGACAGAGCAGGGCCAAGTGATGGAAATTCCTGATAACAGGGTTAAAGCCCAACTGTGTCTAAGCTGGACAGTGAAGTGAGACAGTAAAACTCTTCCCCTTCCTCTCTTCCCCTCAGATTTGATTATAGCTTGTTTGATTTGGACTTCTGTGCCTTGCAACAAATGTGAAAAGTAGAATTATCTTCATGACTAGAACTGAAGTTCATAATTAGCTCTCCTGCTTGAGTACCTTATGTTCTAGACTATTCCCACATGACAAACTACCATAAAACCTAGTGGCATAAAGAAGTAACCATCATTTCATTTTTGCCGTGGTTTTTATGGGTCAGGAATGTGGGAGGGGCTTGGCTAGGAAGTTCTTGCTTGGTGTGCCCATTCAGTAGAAATCAAACAGTGGTTGGAGGTGGGGTCAAGGGGAGAAGAGTGTGCTGGAGCATCTGGGGACTGGCAGCAAAGCTCTCTCTCCTCATGAACTCTCAGTAGCTCTGTTTGTACTACTTGAACTTTTTCACAGCATGGCACCCACAGCACTCAGACTGCTTATGTCTTCAGCGTTGAGTATTCCAGAGCCCTGGGTGTAAGGTGAATCACCTTCTATGACCTATCTTTGAATGTCATATAGTATCATTTCCACAATACTCTGGTCAACTGGTCAATAAGCTTGGCCCAGAATTAAGGGGAGAAAATGTAGACCACACTTCTTTTTTTTTTTTTTTTTTGTCTTTTTGCTATTTCTTTGGGCCGCTCCCGCGGCATATGGAGGTTCCCAGGCTAGGGGTCGAATCAGAGCTGTAGCCACCAGCCTACACCAGAGCCACAGCAACACGGGATCCGAGCCGCGTCTGCAACCTACACCACAGCTCACAGCAACACCAGATCCTTAACCCACTGAGCAAGGGCAGGGCCGAACCCGCAACCTCATGGTTCCTAGTCGGATTCGTTAACCACTGCGCCACGACAGGAACTCCTAGACCACACTTCTTAAGGGTGACACATCAACAAATTCGCAGACATGTTTTAGAACACCACATATTAGAGTTCCCTTGTGGCACAGTGGATTAAGGATCTGGTGTTGTCACTGAAGTGGCTCAGGTCGCCACTACGGCTTGGGTTCAATTCCCTGGCCTGGGAATTTCTATGTTCCATGAGCATAGCCAAAAACAAAAACAAAAACCCACCACATATTATGAGCAAGCCCCAAACTGTGAGAAGGGCACCATGGTCAAAATGATATATTTAAGTAGACTTAGTTTTGTGATATTGTGCCTTAGTTTACACTTTGGGAGCTGGATTGACTTTTTTGGGTCATTAAGGCACCACATCTAGTCATGTATGGAAAAGTAAATCAAGATTTGTTGTGATCTTTCAGGCTTTAGAATTCCGTTTTGTTTTCTTATTAAGGCATTTCATATTTCTTTTTTTAATTTTATTTTTATTTATTTATTTATTTATTTATTTATTTTTGTCTTTTTAGGGCCACACCCATGGCATATGGAAGTTCTCAGGCTAGGGGTCAAATCAGAGTTGTAGCTGCTGGCCTACCCCACAGCCACAGCCACAGCCACAACAACGTGGGATCTGAGGCGCATCTGCAAACTACACCATAGCTCACGGCAACACTGGATCCTTAACCCACTGAGTGAGGCCAGGGATCAAACCCACATCCTCATGGATACTAGTCGGGTTCATTAACTGCTGAGCCACAACGGGAACTCCGCATTTCATATTTCAATATACATAGAATTGAAAAATATTTAGATTTGAATTAGTTCTCTACTTCACAATTGCTTATATATTGACTTAGTACTGAGACACTGTCATTTAGTACTTGGCACCTAATTCAATGGAAGCTTCCGGAAGTGCTTCATTGTCTTCCATTGACCAGTTTAAGGAGTTGAGAATAATCTTCTTTTACGGACTCTGTATGACATAGCCATTGGTATGGAGATTTGTAAAACTTGACTTGGGTTATGGTTCTATCACTTCTCTGACTATTTAGAAATCCTCTTTTATACTGTCTCGTACCATGGAGTAAAAATCAGAATGCAGGTCTTTCCAACTTTCTCCCAAGTGGAGGAAATCTAATAGATCTTGAACTAATTTTTTTTTTTTCTGTTTCAAAATGTAGCAAGTAATCTATTGGAATAAAACCAGCAGTTGAGTAACTCATGCAAAGGTAATTTAGAGCACAAATTAAATCTGTCAGACTGGTATTAGATTTGCAAAAGCTCATAAATAACAAATGAAAGGTCACAGAGCTGTGAAAATGAGAGTGTACTTCTTCATAAGAGAGGGACTGATCCTCAGTGGTTATTCAAATAGCAGTGCACAAAAAGGAAATGCAACATCTTTTCTAAATGTCTAGAACAGTCCAAAGACACAGTGGGCTCCAGGGGAAAGCATCAAAGTCCTAGAAAAGACCCTTCATATCCTTGAGCATGTCCAGCATCGTATTTGTCGGGTTGAGGGATTAAAGCTCCATCCACTGCTGAGAATCTGTAGAGAAAAGATACACCCCCCTCAGCAGAGGCCATATTTCAGTAGCAGTTAGACTAACTGGGAGTGTGTGTCACTCATCTTTCACTTTTCAGTTCCTAGAAAATACTAATAGAGTGAGTGGTGTTTCATGATTTACTGTAGGAAAGAAAGCAGTTGGTGACATTATTAAACAGGCCCGCCCATCCTGTTTTCTCCCGGAAAAGAGAGGTGGAAAATATGGCTCTGGCTACTCTAAAGTAGACACATTATTTTACTGTGCATTGCATGCAGATCTGTGGTGTGTCTGTGCTGTGATGAGCTTGACTTGTGTAGGAAAACAAATTATCTATCTATCTATCTATCTATCTATCTATCTATCTATTTTTTTTTTTTTAGGTTCACATCCGAGGCATGTGGAGGTTCCCAGGTTAGGGGCTGAATCGGAGCTGTAGCTGCCAGCCTATGCCACAGCTACAGCAATGCCAGATCCAAGCCACATCTGCAGCCTACACCATAGCTCACAGCAACTCTGGATTCTTAACCCTCTGAGTGAGGCCAGGGATCAAACCTGCGTCCTCGTGGATACTAGTGAGATTCTTTTCCGCTGAGCCACAATGGGAACTCCCAAATCTCTCTTTATAAAAAGCAATGTGTAGGCCTCATCTATCATGGAGAAACTCAAAAGTCAGCACAGAGAAAGGGAGAAAACATCTGCAAGTCATATATCTGAAAAGAGTCCAGAGTCCAGCACATAGAAAGAACTCTTACAACTCCACAATAAAAAGCCAATAACTCAATTTTTAAAATGAGCAAAGAATTTGAATAGGCATTACTGCAAAGAAGATATACAAATGACCAGTAAGCACATGAAAAATGTTCACCATCATTAGTCACTTGGGAAATGAACATCAAAACCACAGTGCACTTTACACTCACTAGGATGGCTAAAATTAAAAAAAAAAAAAAGAAAAAAGAAAAAGCAGTGAAAGTAGGTGTTGGTGAGGATGTGGAGCAATTTTTCAGATGGGAATGTAAAATGGTATGGCCACAGTCGAAAACTGTTTGGCAGTTCTTCAAAAAGTTAAACATAGTTACCATAAGACCTAGCAATTCCACTCTTAGGTGTATATCTAAGAGAAATGAAAACACGGGTCCATACCAAAAAATGACATGAAAGTTAATAGCTGCATTATTCTCAATAGCCGCAATGTGGAAATTACCCAAATGTCTACCAACTGATGAGTGGTATATCCATACAACAAAATATTATTCAGCCATAAAAGGAATGATGTACTGTTTCACGCTACAACATGGATGAACCTTAACAACATTATACTAAAGTGAAAGTAGTCAGACACAAGCTATATGTTGTATGATTCCATTTACGTGAAATGTCCCCAGTAGGCAAATCCATAAAGACAGAAGGTACTTAGTAGTTGCTAGGGAGTGGGGAGAGGAGGGAGATGGGAGTGACCACTAATGAGTGCAAGATTTCTTTTTTGTGTGATGGAAATATTCTAGACTAGGTGATGGTTGCACACTATTATGAACAAACAAAAAATCCCACTGAATTGTATTATTTTTAAATGATGCATTCTGTTACGTGAATTTTATCTCAATACATTTTTTTTCAAATAAAAATAACAAAACTCTAAAAAAAGCAACATGATGTTTACAAGAATTGTTAGCACATACACTAGAGATAAACCTCGAATGTTTTCTCAGATTCCTGACTGGTGCCTTCTTTTTCTTTTTTTTTTGGGGGGGGGGGGCTTTTTAGGGCCACACCCATGGCACATGGATGTTCCCAGGCTAGGGGTCCAATTGGAGCTTGCAGCTTCCAGCCTACGCCATAACCACAGCAACACCAGATCTGAGCCGCGTCCGCAACAACTCATGGCAATGCCGGATCTTTAACCCATTGAGCACGGCCAGGAATCGAACCCGTGTCCTCATGGATATAAGTCGGGTTCATTAACCAAATGAGCCATAATAGTAACTCCTTTCTCTTTCTTGATCAGAGGTCCATCCACACGAGGTTGACCCTCCACTCTGACTGCTGAAATGTAGGGGAGTGAGTTCTTTGTGGCATCAACCTTGATCAATGAGAAACAAGAGATAGGAAGGCAACAGGCAGATAAATTCTCCCTTTCTCCCTCCATGGACCACTAAGTGCAGGTAGTCCTTGAAATCCTCCAGTTCTCTGTGGCTTCTTAGGAAATGATGAGCAGCACGGTAACCTAAAATCACATTGCTTTATATTTTCTAGCTTCATTTTGCCTGTCTGTCTCTCCCTCCCTCTTCTCTCCCTCTCTCACTCTTTTTCCTTTACTCTCATTGTCTTGGGCTTGCTTCTCCCAAGTAAAGTCTTAGTATCTTTAGTCCTTGCACAGCTTCTGCTATGAAGGGCGCCTGGCCCATGACAGTAAGCAAAGGGCATGGCAAAAGTGGGAAAGAATATGCTATCAAATAGGGATTCTACCATTTTAGAAGAGACATGGACATTTTTGAGTTTTTATCCATTGGCTTTAGGTGAAAAGCTGGCTTTTATTTTTGCATAAAAAGTGAAATCATTCTATCAAACTCACTGCTTGAAAAGCACTGGTTTTCGAAGAATTGCTTTCTTCTTTATAAAAGTAAAACATGCTCATCCAAAATTTTTGAGCATGCAAATTGAGCAAAAAGAACATCAGAATGATTAGAAATCGAGCATCATTTTCATCTTGGTCCTTTCAGTTCTCTTTCTAATCATAAATAAGCCTAGAAATACATTTTTTTTTCTTAAAGAAGAAACAATTTCATGAGTAAACTGTGTTGGATTAATAAAGTGTCATCTACTTTAAGAATCTGGAAATTCTCCATTAAACACACAAAACTCATGGCTTAAAAATAAAAACCCTCCACATTGGAAAACAAGTCAGGCCTAAAGAATCAAGCTTGCCAAGGAGAACTGAATCTCTTTTAATGAATGAAATGGTTGTTTTAACTTCCTGATGCTTCACCATGTGTGGGGCGTGGGAACCCATGGGGAGACACAGGCTTGGAAAAGGATACAAAGTGATGTGCTGGAGACCTGTGCTCCTTCCTTATCTTTTGAACAAGTAGATCCTAACAAAGCAGTTATGTAGGGATCATGGGGCAGGAACATATTGTAGGGTAGCCTGGGGACAGACGGAGAGGGTGTAGAACAGCACCCACCTGTTGGCTTCCTTGATAGGGACAGCAGCAAGACCCCTGAGTATTCATGAGCCTCAGCAGATTAAAATGCTGGTGACATTTAGGCCTCTCCCCACTGGCTTTGTCCCTGCCTAGCTGGCCATAGAACTGAAGCTGGGGTTGAGGAGACATGGATTGCAATGTGTCATAGTAGTTTGGGGAATTGTCACTTTTTTTTTGATTTAATGAAAGTGAGCTGTATGTTGAGCCAGAGATAACTACGCCATGTTTACTCTCATTTAGAAAACGAAAACCGACTGATTTTGAAAACAATAGCAGTAAAAATATTGGGAAATATTACATGTCATTTGCTGTGTGACATTGTTCTTAGTGCTTTACATATGTTGGTTTCTTCCATTCCCATAGTGCATTTTCGAGGTAGGTAGTATTAGCCTTGTTTTGTAGATGAGGATGCTGGGGTGCAAGAGTGGTTAAGCAACTGGCTTGAGGTTGCACAGCAAGAAAGTATTGGAGTAAGGTTTCAAATCCAGGCATCTAGCTCTTCCCCTCTGTGTGTAACTCACAAGCTGAGAAATGAAGGCTTATGGCTGGGTAGCCATGTCACCGAAGTTGTGGTAATGTTAATTTCAGATGACATTAAGTAATGCATGATGCTTAGTGCAAGGATTGTGCAGAGGGAGACCTTTAAATCGATAACTGGAAGGAAAACTGTGGTGTAGAAATGTTTTAATGAAAATGAGTCTCTTGCAGTATTTAGTATGTGTTGACGTCAAGTTTCACATTAAAAAGGACTTCGGTTAGCAATTAGTTTATATTTAATGTTAAATTATGTGAAATAAAACCTGAAAGCTTTCTTCACCATCCCTCTTGTAACTGAGCCCCGATTGTGAAGAGATGGGGTGTTTATGTGATTCATTCGAGGTTCCAGGGGGTGCTGTGCAAATCTTACCTGACCTGATGGATGTGCAAGGAAACACTGTTGCTTCATTTAAGATGACATAATGTTTGCGTCTGTCACTCTTGGAGGGCAAGAGATCCTTGATATTTGTTTTCTCATCACATTGTTTAACCAAGTGCCTAGCACAGTGCCTGGCAGTCAATGAATGAAGTGAACCAGCAGCTCATTCCCTTTATGAATGCAAACTTGCTTAGGGGAACCAATTCCTAAACAGAGGAGGGAGTAGTGAGCATAAAATTGGCAAGGCTGGCATCATCAAGCTGTTAGAGGTTGATAAGAGTTCTCTATTTTCTAGCAATTCATCTATTTAAAAAAAATAATGAACACGGCAATTCATCTAGAGTTAATTTTAGTGTATTGTGCATTGTTTGGGGCCTGTTAATCTTTTCCACAATATTTAATAAAGTTATCATACTATTATTTAATATTTTCCTGTGCCGTAATTTTGAAAAATTGCTTGTATCATGAAATAGCTCTATTTCTGAGCTCCTTAGAGTGTTCCACTTTCTGAATTCATTTTTTATACCTTCTATCATTCTGTTTTGATTAATATTACTCTATACTGTGTTCTAAAATCTGATTAGTCCATATTGATTTTCTCTATTGATTTTGATTTGTAATATATTTACTCTCAGTCTATTTGTTTTGATAGAATAATTCTAGAATTTATTTTGTTATGCTATTTTAAAAATATCTTTGGAAATTCCTTTGTGGCTCAGCGGTAACGAACCCAACTACTATCCACGAGGACACAAGTTTGATCCCTGGCCTCGCTCAGTGGGTTAAGAATCTGGCATTGCCATGAACTGTGGTGTAGGTCACAGATGCAGCTCAGATCTGGTGTTGCTGTGGCGGTGGCATAGGCCGGCGGCTACAGCTCCAGTTCTACTCCTAGCCTGGGAGCTTCCATATGCCACAGGAGCAGCCATAAAAAAACCAAAAAAAAAAAAAAAAAAAAAAAAAAACCCAAACCAAACAAAACAAAAAACCTAACTTGACACCTTACATGGGTGCTAAAATAATGATATGTGGAAAATAGTAGAATTGAGGAACAGACTCTATAAAAAAGCTGTAAAATGGCAGGTGAATATACACAAAAATTAAGATGTATAGTTACATTCTAAGTAAGCTGGACAGTTCAACCTAATAGATTTTATTGTTCTCAATTGTAATTGAATCGTAATTGAAAAAGATTTAAAGAGAGGAGAGAATGATAATTTCTTAGTGTTAGTGACACCTTGATCTCGTTTCTTCAGGTTTTGTTTATGCACCTTGAATCAGTCTTTGAAAGAACATAGTATCACCTAGTATTTAAAAACGTGGATGCAGTGGCTGGACTTCCTGGGTTTAAATCATCTCCTCTGTGTAATTGCTGGACTTCAGTTTCTTCACAGTGAGATGATAACAGTGCCTACCTCATTGGGTTATGGGGTTATAAGGAGAATTAGATGATATATATACATAAAGGACTTCAGTGCTATGCAGCCAGTAATATTAGTTGTGTTAAGGAGATTTGGAGCTATAAAGACTCATTTTGGTTCAGGAGAGGACAGTTTACCTATATGCCTTTTTTTTGCCCTGAACCTGAAAGTCTCGCCTGTACAGGTTTCCCCAGGGCAGCAGAACCCAGGAAGGCCGCCCTCTCATACCTGGCCTTCACCGTTATCAAGGAAATGCTTCTGAGCATCTGCGCCTGACTTATTTATTGTGGCCTTCTGGCAGCCATCCCCTAGACTCCTGGCAAAATAGCTGGGTTTCATTAAAATTCAATCTCCCTTGATACCATCTCTGCTGGATATTAGCGGGGACTGCTAGCCATGGAGCTTTAGCAACATAATTAGGAATAGATTTGGGTTGAAATTTTTTGTGCTCTACAATCACAGTCTGGAAAGTTTCTCTCCCATCCACTCACTTCCTTGTGCCCTCAGCTCCTTTCCTCCCTGCATCTGGCCTGCTCGGGAGCTGGGCAGGGCCCCCCGGGCCTTTCTCCAGTTGCACCTTGAGATGAATCTTGCTTTGTATTTCAGGTGAGAGTCCTCTTTCGTCGTCCTAAGTCCCCACTCCTGGGCCCCCTGGATGAGTGACTCCTGGCTCTGCCATGGAGGCTGGCCCTGCCCTGGCCTGGCTCCTGCTCCTGAGTCTGCTGGCTGATTGTCTGAAAGCTGCCCAGTCCCGAGACTTCACCGTGAAAGACATTATCTACCTCCACCCTTCAAGTAAGACTCTCTTCTCTCTGCTGCAGAAAGGCCACTTGACTTCAAATAAGATCTGAGTTGAGAGAGTTCCTGTTGTGGTTCAGCTGGTTAGGAACCTGACATGTTATCCACGAGAATGTGGGTTTGATCCCTGAACTCTCTCAGTGGGTTAAAGATTCAGTGTTGCTGTGAGCTGAGCCATAGGTCGTGGATGTGGGGTAGGCTGGCAGTTGCAGCTCCAACTTCACCCCCAGCCTGGGAACTTCCATATGCTTTGGGTTCAGCCCTAAAAAGAAAAAAAAAGAAAAAAAAGATTTGTAAGTTGAAAAATGGCAGGAAGGTGGCAGCCTTCCATGCAAGGGAGACCTGGTAGTTTAATTGGGAGGTGCTAGTGCTACCAAAACATGTGGTATGTTTTACCGTCCCCTTTTTAAAGGGTGCATTTTTATTTTAAGATAAATTATGGGGCTTGTTTTCTCTGTTTCCCTGCACCGTTGCTTTGAGTCTGAACACCCTTCCCTCTGATTCTGCCAGCCCTGGGCCACTTATCAAAGTGAGCGCCGTCCCGGGAGGAAGGTGTTTGTGAGAGATCAGGCCTTTATAGGCAAGATAATAGCTGGTCTTCCTGTCTGTGCACCTAATTCTCAGTTTCAGTGTAATTGCCTCCTACCGCTTCCTATTCCCTATCTATCCCTTTCGGTTTCCGGTGTTTAAGAATTACCTCAGGAGCGCATGATAATGTGCATCCTGGGTCCCTTCCCTGGAGGTCTGACTGCCTGTGCTGGGGAGGTCCCCATGGGTTTTTGCTTTCAGCAGGAATTTCAGGTGCTTCTGCTGCTGCTGCTGCTACTATTCTAAGTATCACATGTTGGGAAACACTTTAGCTTTACTTCCTGTCTTGGTCACCATCTCTGTATTTATCTCATCTCTTTTATTATATTTGCTTGACCCTCTGCAGGATGGCCCCAGTGGTGGTGAGATCGGGGTATATTGTGTGCGAGGGCATTTGGCCTGAGGTGCATCACTCTTTTGAAAAACTCTGTTCAGCAAACTTTTTTGAGCAGCTACTATGTGTTAAGTGTTGTGATAGGCAAGAAAGATATAAGGGCAAATCAACCACAGTCCTTTGCTTCTCAGGATTTTGCAGTCTCCAAGGTAGAGGTTGTCACTTGGACTCCTTTGGTGCCACATGGTTAGAATATTTAACATCTCCGGGTCCTGGTTAAATGAGAGGCGGTGGGAGGAATGCTTGCAATCCACCTGACCTTGGGTCAGCACCTTGTTCAGCTGCTTCATAGCCTTCTGACTTGAAATAAACTCCCTAACTTTGTGGAGATTAAATAAAAGAATGCACACAAAGCACTTAGCACTGTGCACGATAGTAAAGCTCAATAAATGTCAGGGGAATCTTTTAAAGTGTTGATTTCTACATTTCTAACATGGCTAAAATTATATACCCTTTAGCATTAGTTTGTGGACTAGAAATAATATCTGTAAAAGGCTAAGCACATACATAGCAGGCGATCAGATGCTTGGTGTTTATGACATTGTCGTAATTGGCTCAGGCAGTAAACTGAAGATCCTAAAAATACATCACTAATTTTTTAACTTCAAATACACTTTTTTTTTTTAATGGCCACAGCTGTGGCATATGGAAGTTCCTGGGCCCAGGACCGAATCCGTGCTACAACCACCAGATCCTTTAACTCCCTATGCCAGGCTAGGGATTGAACCTGCACCTCCACAGCAACCTGAGTTGCTGCAATCAGATTCTTAACCTACTGCATGCACCACAGGAGGAACTCCCTAAATATACTTTTGACAGGCAGCACATAATTTCTTTAGACTTGTCATTTTACGCTCTCCCTAGTATAGGCTGGTGCCTAATAGTTAATTGTATGAAAAACTTATCAGGCTGCTTATTTTTGCAGGTCTGTTTATTTTAGTAACATTTGTGAAAAGAAGACGCTTTTTTCATAGTTTCTCTGCTTTCTAGAATTGCATTTTGTTCTTCCCTTCAAAACAGCCATGAGTTTTTATCACAAACCTAGGTTTCAGTCACTTGGGTTTGGTTGCCAGAACTTTCAGCTTCTATAGGATTCTTTGTCCACTTCAGTGACAGACTCAGAAGTTACTGGGCCCCAAAACAGACCCAAACCAGGCTTTCTCTGAGGCTGTGATTGTATATGCATGGTAGGAAGGAAAATTAAGGGGACTGGATTTAAGTGAACAAGAACAGAACACATGCACACACACACCCACACATTGCTTTTGCCTCAGTGGTGTGGCAGGTCATTGCTTGAGTTGAGTGGTCCCCTATTTGGAAAGTCTACTTATTTATTTATTTATTTATTTATTTATTTATTTATTTTTGTCTTTTTAGGGGCACACCTGCAGCATATGTAGGTTCCCAGGCTAGAGGTTGAATCAGAGCTGTAGCTGCCAGCCTATGCCACAGCCACAGCTGCAGTATACACCATAGTTTACGGCAATGCCGGATCCTTAACCCACTGAGCGAGGCCAGGGACTGAACCTCTGTCTTCATGGATACTAGTCAGATGTGTTTCCACTGAGCCACAACAGGAACTCCAGAAAGTCTGTTTAGAACAGGATCTTTGATGGATGATCTCTGCCACGCTGAAGGGACAATCACGTCCATGCTTTAGAAGTTGGTGGAAAAGTTCTGTTCAGCTGGCCCATGTCAATTAAATAGAGTCATGGACTGATTAAAAAAAAAAAATCACCATACAGAAAGAATGGATGGAGTTTTCTGATGTGATTTTGGAATATGGAGAAGGGTAGAAGAAGCTGTTCCTAAGTTACGTTGTATGTACATGATTCAGCGGTATGTCTAGGCTGAGTTTTCTTTCTGTCTCCATAGCTGGTCATGAGGAATATAAGTTTTCTCTGGATTCCTGTCAATGGTTCCTACTTGGCCAGAACTTTGTTTACTCTGCCTACTTTAATGCAAAGTTAACTTCACATTTCTCTGTACTATTTCAAGAAGTTGTTGCTGTGTGTCTGTTTGTTTTACACTTTGATTTTTTAATCGACCTCGGTCCTCTGCCCCTGTGTAGCACCTGCTAGGCTGTTTAGATGGAGCGATGTCTCCACAGATAAGTAGGTGTCTGTGAACATAGACCATAAAAAATATATGAGGGAAGCGTGGGATTATTTTGATTTTGAATTATTAATATAATCACCTAGACAGAGACACAAAAACTGCTTTCTTAAGGTCAGCAAGTAAGCCAGATTCCATGAATGTTAGATGCTGTTCACAACCTTCCCAAAGAGCAATGCAGTGATGCTGGAGATGTGAGAAGACACACAGGTTTTCTACACTAGACAAACATAAACTCATTTCTTCTGGGTCCTAAACAGCCCTCAGAGATAATAAGTAAAATGAGACTGGAACCCGTGTTGGGAAAGTTCAATCTCCCATGACTAATCTCCTTTGCTCTTGGTTCTCTAATCTTTGACGTTTCTGAGCCTTTTAAGAAATAAACTTGATGGCTTCCAAACTTGAGGCAATGTCCTCCATAACATTCCTTTCTATAATTTGAGCTTTTTTTTTTTTTTTTACTTTTTCATGTGAAAATTGATAAACTTCTTCCTAGCCCCCAGCCTGATTAAAGTACCACAGCCTAACAAAAACCTTCAAAGCAGGATTAGTATTAAGAAAAATGGAGCTCCTTATTTGGTTGTTAGACCTCATCCAAGACAGCAGAATTTAAGAGCCTAAGAGTCTTCATTCTATTCTTAGTCTCCATTTCTTTTCTTGTAATAGAAGCCTTTCCTGAGAAATCCAATTTTCTTCTGTTGCTTTCCTTATCATGTGGACCAAAGAGCTATATGGCTGCAGTGGGCTTGTTTACACCCAGCTAGGGTGCCAAGAAAATTTTCCCGTAATTGCACACTACAGAAGTCTTGGGGAGGAAGGGAACTTTCTAGAAAGATAGCAGGAAATTCATTTCTATCAGAAATACATTCATGGTATTAAAATTATACAGACATATTTTGTTGCCTAGTGGACTGAGAAGGAAGACCAAATTATTAGATTTCTAGAAATTTTGTATTTGCATCCAGTTTCCAAAAAACAATAGAAATTAATTTGGCAAGAATTAAACATCATCATACATTTCAAGACAAGATTCTCTTCTTGCCACGGTTTTGGTCGCTGAAGGCCTTTGTCCAGGCACAAAGTTCCGAGAGATGGAAACAAAGACAAAATCCTTTCTGATGCCTACAAATGAATTATGATCGGTTGAACTAGGGCTGACCAGGAGAGTTAATGGACAGATTATATTACAGGAAGTAACTAGGCACTTTGGAGTTTCTTTTTTTCTTTACAATCACCTTCTCTTGAGGGACCAAGGACTCATGCCCTGAAATACAAAGTACTCAGCATATTAACTCTGTGATCAAGAGCCAAATTAGATTCATTCACAGCTGGGGCCACGATTTGAAACCCTACTTGCTCTATAATGCTTTGAAGTAACAAAGAAGAAAATAGCACATCTCTTAGGAACCTCTTTCCATCCTTTTGAAAAAACTTTATCAGATGCAGTATCAGTTAGCAAGCTGCTGAAGATAGTTGTTCATCTGTGAGCCTGTTTTTTTGGCTAAATATTTCCAGAGGGGAGAATTAAGCCATTACATGGTATTGTGCTATAATTATTGACTTCAAGCTGAGTCTTTTTTCAGAGATTTGTCACTGAAAAGGGTTTGCTTATTCACTGATCAGTACTACCTGCCAAGACATAAATACAGATTCTTATAAGCACGTATTGGACTGTCGGTCTTGAGAATGCACACAGATAGGATATGAAGTTGTCGACTTCAAAAATAAAACTCACCAAAAACGAGATCATTTGGTTAATTGTCAATGATCCATGCTGATAAATACATTCAGAGATAAATGATTTTAAACAGAGCTTTATTTTGCCACTGTAGTGTTTTAGCTCATACTCTTGTTTAAATTTTGATGTACTTTAATTTCAAAGTCCAGGCCTACTTGTGTCAGAAATGGCAGTTTTTAATTTAATATGTCACTCGTCTTACAAAAGATGATTTTGAAGAGTCTATTAATCCAGATTTGGGAACACTACAACTTATTAGTGCTAGGTTCTCAATAAGTTTATTCTTGGAACGGCTGGATCATCAATCCTCATTCAAAGTTCTTAATTTATCTCTTTGATGGGAAAGTTTCCAGGAATAACTAATCCAACATTCCAGCTAAAAGTTTTACTGGCTGCAGTGACAGACAGATAAAATTGGATCCTCTAGTGAATTAATCATGCAAGCTGAAGTATTATGGTTAGCTTGCAGTTATAAACCTCGGTGAATATGATCATTTTTTGAGAAATGCCATCCTTTGACAAATCATTTACATCTTTTTTGGAAACCCCTGCTTTAATAAGTCTACTTCAAATCTCACAGACTATTTTAAAGTTCTCTTTTACACTCATTTATATATTAAATATTTTAAAGCAGATAGTGAAACTATTTTTAATGTATCCAATCAGGAAAATTTCCCAAAATATTCTATATGGTTTTTCACAATGGTATTTATACAAATAATTTAATGAAAATGTCCATAAGAAAAGTGGACATTGGGCCTTTGGAATATGAGAACCATTTTATTTTATTTTATTTTAGTTAAATTTAATTAACTGATTGATTTATTTAATGGCTGCACCTGTGGCACACGGAAGTTCCTGGGCCAGGGATTGAATCTGGTCCACAGCTGCAGCAACTCCAGATCCTTTAACCCACTCTGCTGGGATGGGGATTGAGCCTGCGCCTCTGCAGTGACCTGAGCCGCTGTAGTTGGATTCTTAACCCACTGCTTCATGGCAGGAACTCCAAACCTATTTATTTTAAATTCTTCAGGCATGTAGTTACCTAAACTAGCATCTTAACTTGAATGTAACCCACTGGTGGGATGTGAAGATATAAAAAAAATCTGTGTGTAGTTTTGCAAAACAGTTGATTTCTGTTTTATTATAGTTACATGATAGGGAGAACATGTTTAACCAGTGTGAAATTTCCTCGTCGGGAATGCAGCGGCTAGATGGCTATGTCTCAACTGCCTTCCATTCCTCAGTTTCAGATGATCCATGCACTCAGCCTCGTTCTGTTTATGAACTTAGGTCACCAGCCACTCAGAGGAACATAGAACTCTCCAATGGGCCCGTTCAAAGTGCCAGCTACCTGTCTTTTTTAGACAGTTTACGACTTCTGACCACGTTAAAGTTGTTGGATATTGTCAGTCAGGTCTGTGAAATATTGCAAGCAAGAGCAAGGATGGGCAGCTCTTCTAGGCAAGGTGAAAAGCAAAGTTATATCTGGCTCATAATTCTGGCCTTAAGCTGCTGCCTCCTCCTTCATTTATTTTTGATAAGATACTTAATTGGTTCCATGTGGGCCAAGCAATTTACCCTGAGATGATTATTTCCGCCAGTGGGACATGCAGGCTCAGCCATCTGCGAGGGAGAACAGTTGGCTCCTGCAGATGAAGTGTTTGTAGCTTTCAAAGAGGACAGGTAGCTTTACAAATTAACACACACACACACACACACACACACAGGTTCTGTGTGTAAAAGACAAAACCCTATGCAGCAAGTGAAAGTACATCCGTGAAAAAGGCAGAGACGCCCTGGCCTGACATTGCTTGTGGCCTCGTCTTTGATGCCAAGGACACTCTGGAGTGCCAGGCACTCTCCAGAGTATGACTCTCATTGACACAGCCCCACCAGGCACAAAGGCAGGCAAAGAGTGCATGTGCCTGGAGGCCTGTCCCTTTAGAAGGCAGAAAGGGGCAGCTCAGGGGTGGGAAGTGGAGGGGGTGGATAGGAGGAACCTCCTGGAATATAGAGCAGCCACATCCCCCCGTGCCCTCTGCACACTGCCCTGTGACATTGAACTGAGGCCCCTAAGGAAGGTCCCTTCTGCACAGGGAGCACGTATTTTAGCAATGAATTATTTTATCTTCTCTTAGCTGATACTTACCTGGGGTTCTTAACTGCGTCAGGTCCAACCAAATAAAAATATCAGACTAAATGAAAGCAATTTTGTAGGTAAGAAATGATTAAACATCAAGAAATTGTTAATGATTGAGCCTAATATTTACATGTATATGTTGATAGGTCTACATAAATTAATGCATAGAAATAAATCATAGAAAATCCTGAGTGCCTTTTTTCAGTTGACATTTTCATTGAGATTATTATAGATTTATTGGCATTTGTAAGGAAAAATGTAGAGATTCCATATACACTTCCCAGTTTCCCCCCGTGGTACCATTTTAAAAAACTGTAGGATAATATCACAACCAGGTTATTGATGCTGATATATTATTCTACTGGTCTTATTTAGACTTCCATCTTTTACTTGTCTTCCTTTGTATGTTGTGTATTTAGTGCTACATAATTTTATTCCATGGAGGTTTGTGTATCCACTATCACAAGTCTAGACACTAAGCATTTTCAGTAGGACAAGGATTCCTCCTGTTGGCCTCACACCCACATTCCTCTGACTTTGCCCTCTACGACTGTCATTCCCAACACCTGGCAACCACTAACCTTTCCTCCACTTCTAAAGTCTTCTCATTTAAAGAATGTTAGGAGTTCCGTTGTGGCTTAGAGGTGACGAACCCCACTAGTTCCATGAGGACTTGGGGTCAATCCCTGGCCTCGTTCAGTGGGTTAAGGATCCGGCATTGCCATGAGCTGTGGTGTAGGTTGCATACTTGGCTCGGATCTGATGTTGCTGTGGCTGTGGTAGACTGGCAGCTACAACTCCAATTGGACCCTTCCCCAGGAACTTCCACATGCCGTGAGTGAAGCCCTAAAAAGACGAAAATAAAATAAATAAAAAGTTAAAAAATGTTACATAAACGGACTCGTACTGTATATAACCTTTAAGGATTGACTTTTTTCACTCAGCATCATTTCCTGGAAATTCATCCAAATTGTTGAATGTATGAATAATTCATTTTCCTTGCTGATGTGTTCCATGGTATGGATATACCACAGTTTGTTTAACCTTTACCCATTGAAGGACATCTGGGTTGTTTCCAGTTTTTGGCTGTTACACATAAAGTTGCTGTGAACATTTGTGTACAGAGATTTGTGTGAAGGCAAGTTTTCATTTCTCAGGGATAAATGTCCAAGTATGCAATTGCTGCGTCATATGATAGTTGGATGTTTAGTTTTTTTAAGAAACTACTGGGCTATTTTGAGAATCCTTTTGAAAAAAATGAACATAGTCTAACTTCGCTACCCAGGATACTGTGCTCAACTTCAGAAATTAATCTTTTTTCTTGATCCTTTTTTTTGGCAGCCACACCATATCCTGGTGGATTTAAGTGTTTCACCTGCGAAAAGGCAGCAGACAATTATGAGTGCAACCGATGGGCACCAGATATCTACTGTCCTCGAGGTAAACTCTCCATGGACATACTGGGCTCCCCAGAGCTGTCCACAAGTGAACAGCCTACTGACCTCAATGCGTGTGTAGAGAGATGCAGGCTTGCAATCTCAGCCACGTCTCTTGTCTAAGGCTATTAGTAGATCTTTTATGTCACATCAGTAACATATCATCAGACACTGTCAGAGACATAAAGTGATCCATAGGCTCACCCCCTTTCTTATGAAGCATCGTGGGAGCTCCAGACGAGGTGAGTGATCCTTCCCACCCCCAGGCCTGCCAAATGCAGGATAAGAAAAGAGCAACCAGCCTGTAATCCACTCTTTGAAGCATTAGTCATTGCATAGTAACTTCCTTTAAGTGAAAATATGAATTGCTGTTCATATAAAGGCCCCATTTATTACATATCTTGCCGGAGGGTCCTATCCTGAGACTGCATGAAAGCTGGAATTCTCAATGTCATCATTGCACAAATAAAAACCCTGTGCTTTTTAAACTGTTAAGTTCTCTTTGAAGGGCGAGGTGGATGCCCAATCAGAGCATGAAATTTTGAGTCAAAGGCCCATTTCAAGATGAAGTAGATGCTTCATCTTCACACTCAGTTCTCTTTTATCCTCTTGAATAAAAAAGGTGGTTATATTTGGATATGAAGTCACTGTTAATTGGCTGTTTTATGTTGGAAGGAAAGTCGATTCATTTGATGGGGAGATGATGAGATTGGGATATTTTATTGACAAATGCTTGAGCGAGAAGTTAGATGGGCCTCACTGCTGATCTAATTCAGTGGTTAAAATGACTGAACACATTAACACCAAATCTGTTACTTTTCAACATAATGCAAGAGCTCTTATATTCACCCCTGTGGATGACACTCTGTTTTCTCTGGAGGCTTGGACATCAGGAGAGCATGGAAACTGCCATGAAGGACAGGTGTCAGCCATCTAAGCCAGTACTATTTATTTAACCCATGAGCTTGAGTGGAGACCCGGACTGCCCAGGAGAAATACCTGTGGGCCTTTTCAAATCATGGAGACCTGTATTTTGCTTCAACCAGTGGTTCTCACACTTTAGCATGAGCACCATTCCCTGGGGGGCTTAGTGAAATGCAGATTTTTGCCCCCATCTCTGCATCCTCCCCCACCTTCCTAGTTTCTGATTCAGTAGACCTGGGTTGGGCCCATTTTCTAAAGCATTCCGCAGCAATCCAGATGCTGCCTTCCAGAAGCCAGGTGTTAGGAACTACAGCTATACATCTGTTGAGCCCCCTCTCTGAGATTCATTCTCTGCCTCAGTTGTGTAAATATCCCAGGTGACTCTAATGAGCAGTAAGGGGTAAGGACCACAGGGAGCTCCCCTCCCCACTCATAGAAAGCAAAATGGAGTGTTGTCATCTCTAGGTTCTTCTTGTTTACTTTGAGGTAGACATGCTAGTGAGGGCCCCTAAGACCGCAGGGAGTAGAAAAGCATGGAGACACTGAAGATTGGCTTAATCACAAGCTAGGTGTCCAGCCACCCAGGTAATCAGAGAAGTCCTGAATGCATTGCCTTCCACGGTCACACACTCAGCCCGGAACCTGCAGTGTTTTCTAACATCCCCAGTCAACATTTGGGTGGGTTGCTGATGGACCTCTTTAGATCATTGCTTCTCAAATTTGGTGGCACATTCAAATCATAGGGGAAAACACGGATGCCTCAGTCCATTCCCAGAGATTCGTATTTAAACAGTATGAGTGTCCCCTGGCCCTTGGATTTTTAAAAGCTCACCGGGTGGTTTGAATATGCAGCAGAATTTAAGAACCGCTGTAAATAGTGACTCTGAACAAAACCAGGATGATTTGCTTGGGTAGCCAGTAACCTTTAGGTTGGTTCCTGCTGGGACGAAGCTGGCAGATGAGCTTTTGAAACTTGTGACTGGTCAGAGCTACTGTTCAGATAATGCGACTGCACTTCTCTCAATATTGTGCTGGCACAGATGATGCAGCAGAAAAGGAGGGACAGTGAAGTGCTCTTCTCTGGTCTTTGGGCTGTATTTCACAGAGGCCCAGTCAGTCCAAGTATGAAGCTGTACAGGTACATCCCTGTCACAGAAGGAAAGCAGGGACCCACAGCTCTCTGCCTGAATTCCTCTCCAGAAAAGAGGTCTTGATGCTTTGTTTTGAGGTTAAAATCCATCCGTCTAAAGGACAGATACCTAGAAGTATCACAGGTCTTTCCACCATTTCTCCTCTCCCCTCCCTTTCTCTCTTTTAGTTTTGTGTCCTGAAAAATTATAGGAAGAAATGGAAAGTGACACCTTGAGAACCACCAGGCCAGGCCTGTAGGGGGATGATGCGGGTGAAAGATAGGAATCTGGTTTCTTCTTTCAAGGAGCCCACAGTTTAGCCAGGGAGATAAGATCCGAACATATCAAATGTCAAAAATAGCAAGACAAAGGCCAGGGCCAAAGGAAACATGGCATTCGCTGGTTTAAGGGAAGAATTGCTCTTTGGGGGGCGGAGGTGGCCAGTGACAGAGTGACAGCATCAGGGGCTGGGGAGGTGGCAGCAGCCCTGCAGGTGAGCTGCGGGGTGGGAGAGCGAAGAGGGCGTCTTCCGGGAAGTCACTCAGAGTAGAGGGGTGGTGCGTGCCCAGGTGGGCTCGGGGACGGGAGAGACCTGAACTGGGCGCAGCAGAACATACTGGGGCACAGTAAAAGCAGAGTAGGGGAGCCAGGCTATTTTGTGGGGCCTTGAACGTCTGCTAAGGAGTGAGGGCTAGAGCTGTAACCTGAGAAAAGGTAGTTCCTTCTTGTCTAGTCTTGTTTCCCATGAGCCAACTACCTTTTCTCCACTGTTAGATTTTTCTAACAGTGAAAATAATGCCATTATTATTAGACTAAAATATAAAATGTGTCTACTGAACACTACTGACTAAGCCTGCATTTGTTTCTTCTGTTTATTATTAATTTGTGTGAAGCAGCTATAGGACTGCCAAAAGGCTTGCTAAGGGCAACTCAGGAGCTACTTTGGAAAGACACCCTGGCTTTCTGGGACATTCCTGGTGTTCTGTTGGTTGATTCTGTGGTATATTCAACAGGGTTTTAATGATCAGATGATATGAAAATGACTGGTTGAAAGTGAAAAAAAGCACTTCATTTAAATATTTATTGTATCTCTATGGAATAAGCTTGCATCCCAAATTGCTTGGGAGATTGGCTGAATTTCAAATTTCCTGTCACTCTGACTTTCAAAATGGGTGTCATGTAAGTACTTTCTCCTCTATTCCATGTTATTGCCTGTGGCACTTGGCACTTACAGATTCACACTCTGTAACCCTCCCTCCCGAGAAATGAGAATTTAAGACACCCTCCATAATGGACTGTTGTCACTTCACCATCTCAGCTTCCATTTGGTCTTTGGTCCCTGAGCACTTCCTTTGCAATAACCTTAATTTCATCAACTGCTCATTATAAATCTACGCAATTTTCTTGACTCTGTGAACCGGAATGGGAAAGGCTCTTGAAATCCTGTTCTACGAGAGACCAGTTGAAGGAATTGGTGAAGGCAAACAAAAGTTGAACGTCCCGTGCTCAGATCTATGTGGTTTTGCCTGTGCTTTTCTCTGTGCTGCGAGATTAAGAGCTCCTTGAGACAGGGATGGTGTAAGTGTTTATTAAGCGTCGGTGGAATTAAATGTCAAGTCAAAAACAGTGCAGGGTATTTTTAAAGGCTTGTTCTGTGGAGGATACCTAAGCCGCCAAGGATTTTATGTTCCTTCTTAATTATGAAGTGCAGATGCCTCCCTTGAAGGCAGAATCTTCACTGGAAATTATTGCTGATATAAAGTCAGGCCAAGAGCAATCTAGAGGTAGAAGGACACATATCCTTTTGGTTCCAGCTTCAATGCCGCTCAGTGTTTTTTTTGTGAAAGTAAAGGAAATCTGGGCATGTTCCCTTGGTGGCACTTTCTATATCTGTTATCTGGTTTAAGTAAGGAATATAAATGTGATCCCCAGCTCAACTGGAGACAAGCCCCACAACTGGGTTATAGCTCTTCAGGAAAGACTTTTTTTTTCTTTATAGGGCCGTGCCGGTGGCATTGGGAGATTCCCAGAGTAGGGGTTGAATTGGAGCTATAGCCATTGTCCTAGGCCACAGTCACAGCAATGCCAGATCTGAGCTGAGTCTGTGACCTATACCACAGCGCATGGCAACACCAGATCCTTAACCCACTGAGCGAGACCAGGGAGCCAACCCACATCCTCATGGAGACTATGTCAGGTTTCTTAACACAATGAGCCCCAGTGGGAACTCCAGTGAAGATTTCTTTTTTTTTGTCTTTTTGCCTTTTTCTAGGGCCGCTCCCACGGTATATGGAGGTTCCCAGGCTAGGGGTCCAATCCAATCTGTAGCTGCCAGGCTACACCAGAGCCACAGCAACTCGGGATCCGAGCCTTGTCTGCGATCTACACCACAGCTCACGGCAACGCTGGATCCTTAAACCCCTGAGCAAGGCCAGGGACCGAACCCGCAACCTCATGGTTCCTAGTCGGATTCGTTAACCACTGTGCCACCACGGGAACTCCCTGAAGATTTCTTTATTGTCAACTATTTTCAGACCAACTCCAGGCTGAAACAGACAAACTTTTCATTTGCTCACATAAGAGTGGATTTTTTTTTTTCTCTCTCTTTTAGGCAATTGGACACATAGGGTGTAGCCTATTAGAACTAGGGTTTGGAATTTCTGTGTGTGTGAAGTTCATTAAAATTATATTTTGTGTTTTCCAATAGTTGACTCAGCTCTCTTACCCAGTTGAGATTTTAGTCGAATTCCTGTGAGTCTCCCTGTAGAAGACTTTTGTTTCACAGCCTCTGGGAATTCCATGCAGTTGCAGAATATGAGATTTAGAGGCTGAAACTAACCTGGTAGAAATTCAAATCTATCTTTTATCTTTTAGATAAAAGTCTTTGAAATCCTTTTAGTGTGAAGTTATCAGCAGGCTGGATTCTCATATAACCTCATTACCAACCCAAGAATTATTCAAAATGTTCAGAGAGCAAGACTCTGTGGCTGAAACTCAGTTTTTTTTTTTTTTTTTTTTAATCAATTCCACTGTCCAGTGATAAGCCACATGTGGTTCACCTAGTTCTACTCAGGAAATTCTGCCTGCTTGCCCCCGCCCCCCTTGGAGATCACAATGCAAATTCAAGGCTCCTAAGTTATGCACTAAAGAAACCTGTTCAACTTTATTGAGCATTTCCAAAACTTATTTAACCACAGAACCTTTTTTGACATTACATTTCATAACTCACCTAGAGTTTTTGTGAGGTAAGAATGAGTACATTCAAGGGATTGATGCTTCAGATCTGAGGTATCCACTGCTGGAAGTAATGAGATGTTCTCAACTCTATCTTTGTTTTATGGAATGGACTTGGTGAAGGGTAAGAAATATTCTTATTCAGCTTCATTACTGATTGTCCTTCTCCCCCCAATATGGCAAGAATTGGCTTATTAGATACTGGGCTTTGGTGTAGTTTCCTGGAAAAAAAAAAAAAGAAAAAAGAAGATTCTTCAGTTGTTGTCTCTACTTTCATTCAATGGAATAAGCTTCCAAATAATAAAAGAAAGTTTGATATGGACCTAAACATATGAACAAAAGTAGTTATATAAAGTTCAGCAATAGTTATTTTAAGTTTTACTTAAAATAATTCCATACTTGAGGGGCAAACCTAATTTCCAAAACTGAAGCCATGTAATGATTTACTTATTCCATAAATGTATGATCTTATCTGCTCAGATTTACATTTGGAGCAATAAAACTTCTGGCAGCTGCTCCTGGTTGTCTGCGGGAAGAGGAGACAGGAGATAAGAACATTCCTGTTTTTATTGCTTTCTTGAACATCTGAAGTTGGGGTGGGGGTGAGAAAAGTGTCCCTAACAAGGCCATAAACATCCAAGTCTGATACTAAACAAGGAAACCAGTCCTCTTTGGAAGACGTGATAAGCCTCTCTGGGCACTGGCCTCCATTTGTTAAATCCTGCTAAAGGCTTAAACAATCAATAAAAAAGCATGCTACCTCCTCTTCATCAGAAGAACATTCTCTCCACATTTAAAACATTTTAGAGCTTTGGGGGAATTATTGCCAGCTGCAAGACTTTCACGTTTTCTTGTGAGTTCATAGGGTGACCTTTCTTACCCAACTCCAAAGAGTTCCCTAGGATCCCGAGCAGGCCAGGGACAGCGCTGATCTGACCCCAAATAATGAAATTCTACTTAGGTGCGGTGTAGGAGCAACATTTAGGGGATGGCACTGACACAGGGTGCACACATCGTTCTTGGGCAAGTCTTCGCCTTTAGCAAGAGTCAATCAGGCCTCTCAGGCTCCTGTCAGGTGGAGGAATCTGGGAAGAAGAGTAAAACCCCTGAATTTTCGTGTCTCCCAAGCTGGGTCAAGGTGGTCTGTATTAGCTCATTCTCAAGGCCTAAAATTCCTGTGCTTTCTTCTCTTGATGTTAGTACTTGGGTGAGGGGAATTTTGATTGCCTGATAAATAATATCAGAGAAGGTCATAATTCCATATTAGCCACTAAATATCCAAAATGTATAAAGCATGCAAAGTTGGGGCCAAGATATGGATGAAAAACAGCTCGGTGACATTTCTTAAGAATTATCCTTTTTTTTTTTTTTTTTTTTTTCCGTCTGAAAGTGAAGCAGAAACATTCTCTTAAATCCCAGGCTTAGAAAGCTGAGCACTGCCTGGAGGCCTTAAAGAATTACATTGACAAAGTCATTTTTCTTTAGTCTTTAAATTGCAAGTAAAAAAAAATTCTCCGTAGAGTTTTGGAAGAAATCTCAAGTTTTCAGACGCCAAAGACTTAGAGGGACTCTAGACACTGACTTCATGGTTTTCATTTGCCTTTTTGGAAAGATACCAAAACCTTGTTAGGAAGAAAATATGCCTCTCACTTCCGGTGGTTGGGTTAGTTTTCTCCTGTCATGAATTGTAGGATCCAGCTATGCTCATAGGCAAGAAGTTCTTTCTTCTGGATAAAGTCATCTTCTCCAGATACAATGAATCTATTTTTAATCATTCTGTCTTACTCAGAAATAGCTGTTTCCCAAGCAGGTGTAGGGGCTTGCATGGAGACACACACACGCACACGCACACGCACGCACACACACACAGAGTCTCTGCTATACTCTTTTCTCTCCTCGAAGATTTTTGTTACCTGCCTGAATTTTTTTCTTTTAACCTCCTGTTCTTTGAACTTTTTCACCCCTTCATCTTCCTAAAAATTTCTATGACTCTCACATCCTAAATCATCACTCCAAACTTCTCCCCGCTCCAAAAAGTGAAAATCAATATTGTGGCAGAATTCGTTGGAAGGCAAAGAGTGATAGCATCGAGTCTTGGTTTATGGAGATTCTGTGGGCAGAGAGACCAGTATCCTTCAGAAGGTCTCCTTTCTACCCCCATGAAGTGGGTCTCGCCGAGAAGATCTTTGGGATCCGGTACAAACGTAACACGGCATATATTCCCTCTGCTGTTAGATCGTAGTGTTGACACTCCTATTCAGGCAGATTGGGCCAACATTTCCCATCGCAATTAAAATATATGTTCTCTGTTGACAGAGACTAGATACTGCTACACTCAGCACACAATGGAAGTCACAGGAAACAGCATCTCTGTCACCAAGCGCTGCGTTCCACTGGAAGACTGCTTGTCCACTGGCTGCAGGGACTCCGAGCATGAAGGCCACAAGGTCTGGGCAACAAAGCAAGTGACGGTACAGCATAGACAGCCTTCCTTTCCAGACCCGACCAGTGCTCATGAGCAAATTTTTACTGCTCCCCCACCCCTGTAGGCTGCTTTTGACTGTCTTTATGCCATTGTGAAAAGGTGCTTCCTTTCCTGTTTGTGTTAAAAGAGTAAAAACTTGTAATGGGGCATAGGCTACTGGTATAAATTATGGAAACACAGCACGAAGAGTCTACTGAAAATTATTGTAAGCCCTTTCTTCATGTAGAAGAAAGTACTAAAGCTACCAGAAAGAAAAGGAGCAAGGGACTGGTTATGCGCTCATCGTAGGGCATTGCAAGTGTACTAACAGTTCATTAAGCTGAGGACAGCCAAGGCAATTTAGCTTTAATAACTTTTTGGCATTTGTTTTTGTCTTTTTGAGGCATATGGAAGTTCCCAGGCTATGGGTCAAATTGGAGCTGCAGCTGCTGGCCTACACCACAGCCACAGCATCTTGGGATCCGAGCTGCATCTGCTTGCAGCAATGCCAGATCCTTAACCCACTGAACGTGGCCGGGGATCGAACCTACATCTTTATGGATACTCGGTTTCTTAACCTTCTGAGCCACAATAGGAACTCTGATAACTTTTTGTAAAGTGGGGCTTGTGTCTTTGTTGGGATGCTGATTTGGGGAAGGTATTCACTGGCTCCTGAGTCATTTGAGCGTATGAGAAGGGAACCATCTCCTTGTGGGTTTGCTTCTCTTAAACTTCATCTGGCACCTGGACAGAAGTACTCATTGTAAAACAAACTTGGAAGGCAGCCTTGAAGGAGAATATAAAGACTCAGAGCAAGGCAGCCTGACTCACAGTTGGAACGGGGAATGCCCCGACTCTTCCGCCAGTCGTTCCGGGCAGGCTATATGCATGATCTTCTGTATCAGCCTTTGACCTTTATTTGGAGTCTGCCCACTTCTCCCCATCAACCTACATTCCTGGTGGTTGGGGGCACCTCCTACTCTCACGGTTCATGGGGGCTTCCTTCTCTTAAGAAGACACCCACTTTTCAAGCAATTTGTCAAATACACTAAATTAATGTTTCCAGTTTGAGAAATAATTATCATACATAATAATTGAAATGTGAAAGGTAAACCCAAGGGTTTTAAACTTGACCTCTGCCCCTCCCCCCCAAGCTTGGCTTGACTCTTAGGCATAAGGATGGCTGTTTTACAAAGGAGGAAGCTAGAGATCAGAGAAGTGAAGTCATGTGCTCAGGTGATACAGCTACTACTAAATAAAGAGACAGAATCCAAACTCACTTCTGACCCCTAGTTTCTCTCCTCAACATATAATATCTTCCTAGCCCATATTGACTGTGACCATACTCAGATCTCTGCAAGATAATGACTGCATAGGATATTAAGCATCACAGAGTTTTTCCAAACATTACTGTGCTTATGAATCACTTGGGGATCTTGTTAAAATGCAGCTTCTAATTTGCTAAATTTGGAATGAGTTTTGAGATTCTTTTTTTTTTTTTTTTTTTTTTTTTTTAAGCTGTGCCCTTAGCATGTGGAAGTTCCCAGGCCAAGGATCAAACCCAAGCTCCAGCAGTGACCCAAGCCATAGCAGTGACAATACCAGATCCTTAACTCCTAGGCCACCAGGAAACCCTAGAGATTCTGCATTTCTACTCAGTTCCCAGCTGATGCTGCGGCTACTGTACTTTGTGTAGCCATGGCCTAAAATAATTTCTGTTAATAATCCTTTGGGTTTACTTTTTTTCTTTTGAAGCATGAGGGAAGCAGTATAAAGCAGGAGTAATTGCATAAATGGAAACCCTTCAAACTGTAGCTCATCCATGGGAATGGAAATAATTATGCAGACAGTTCTAATGAAAGTAAATATTTAAATGTAAATTAGCCAGGTTGTAAACACTTCACTTTCGCTGTGAAAACTTGGCAAATGAAAGTGTACCATGAGATCCTCCCTGGGAAAGGTAAGTATTACAATTCCCATTTCACAGATGGAAGAGGTGAGAGCTAGGAAGACTGTAAAACTGTAATAACCACAGGGTAGGATGTCCAAAACAGAACCCACATCCCTAGAAGTTTAGTCTAGACAGGGGGCTTTAATTGCTTCCAGGTGAAATTCATCCCATCCCCTTAAATGCAGAGCTGGTGTGTCCTTTGTAGGACAGGTAATTTTCATATGAGTCTGGCTCTGAGGGAGACAGTGCCTTCAGAAATCCCTGTCTCAGGAGTTCCTATCATGGCGCAATGGAAACAAATCCAGCTAGAAACCATGAGGTTGTGGGTTCCATCCCTGGCCTTGCTCAGTGGCTGTGGCATAGGCCAGTGGCTACAGCTCTGATTTGACCCCTAGCCTGGGAACCTCCACATGCCACAGGTGCAGCCCTAAAAAGCAAAAAAAAAAAAAAAGGGGGGGGGGATCTCCCTCTCCTTCCCAGGCCTGCCAGCTTCTCATCACCCTTTTTTCTTTTCCTTTCTTTCAGGTCTGCACTTCCTGTTGTGAAGGAAATATCTGTAATTTGCCACTCCCCCGGAATGAAACTGAAGCCACATTTGCCACAACATCACCCATAAATCAGACAAACGGGCACCCACACTGCATGTCAGTGATAGTGTCCTGCTTGTGGGTGTGGTTGGGACTCACATTATAGTTGCTCACAGGCACCATGGGTAGTGGCGTCCACCAGGATTTCCATGGTCCCTGGTCATGCATGAGTCATTGGCCTGACCGTAGTTACACATGTAAAACCATAGCACTCACGTCTTCATAGCCAAGCACTTCCACTTACCGTGAGGAACAAACATTGCTTCCATGTAGTCATTTCAAGTCCAAGACCTCATCAAAGCAGCCTGCCTCCAGCACAGCCCCTGAGTTCTCCATAAACCTTTGTCTTTCCTCCAAGAAATAGTTCTGCATTTGCTAAGATGTAGGGCTCTAATTTAGAATACATGCACAAGCCACGGGAGGCTCTGAGACTCTCGGGGATGTCAGACTAGATGGTATGTGGACACATATAGATCTCTGTTCTTCAGGAGAAAGGTATGGGACCACTGGGTTAGGTCCAATCATGAATTCATTTATAGCTTTAGAGTTTTAAAACTTTGATTCCCAAATGAGTGGACTCTACCTGGAGCTTCTGATCGAGTCCTTAGAAAAATGGCAAGCAGTTTGTCCAATTTAATTGTCCTCATCTTCTCGCAGTGATGGGAACCACATTCCCTCCTCTTGTGTGAAACATAAAGTAGGCAATCATAAAAGTTTATTGTATGGGAGGAGGGACGGCTGGAGAAAATTTTCCCAACTTAATGGAAATAGCATCCATAAGGTGGCCGTTTATCCCTTCGTGTAATTGGCAAAATTGGCCTTGATTTGGCGCGTAATTGTGCTCCATGAAATCCTGGATTATACCTGGACCAATAGGTGACCAAAGAGTCTGAAAGCAGAGTGGGGTTATTTCCTCCAATCACGGGGTACTATTCAGGCGTAGCTAATAGAGACAGAGAGAGGATTTCAAGACAAAAGGAAGATGTGTGGAGTTGATCCTAGTTTGTTGTGAGGACCCAGTAAGTGTCTCCACCAAATCTTTCATCTGCAATTTATGCTGCCAAAGGGCCCTCCCCATTCTTCCTCTTCCAAGTCCCCAACGACTTCAGGGAGAAGGTTCTGTATTACGTTATGTCAAGATTGATAAGGAAAGAAGACCTAATATCCAGAATGAGCAGTAGGTGGAACAGTGGGGTGATGATGAGACTAGTAGAGAGACCCAGTGAGAAGTTTTTATTTCTTTTAGATGATCACTTTTGAAATATATGGTAAAACTTTCACCATCCTTCCTATATATTTGGCACCTCAAGTTACACATTTTTCTTCTTCCTTATAAATCATTTATACAATATTTATTTTTGTATGGCATAACTATAAACTAAAATATATTGAAAAGATTCTTTATTCTGAGCAAACGATCAAATTAGAATACATATTTTTCAACAGTGGTAGAGCGTGTAATATATGTTTATGGAACGTTATCTATAATACTTGCACCAGTGTTGAAAAAAAGTTAACGTTGTGAGCAAGAGTAAGTAATATGTTGGCCTCAAGGATTTTGCTCATGGTCTCCTCAGTGGTGTTGTCCCAGAAGTATTTGGGGCTGGGGTGACATCACTAGTTTCTCTGCAGGGTTAGGGGGCACATTTGCATGAACTTTGGTGCAGTCTTTGCTGGTCAGGAGGACAGTTTTGTCATGGTCCATATGACCACCAGCACAGGAAAAGGTCTCGGGGTCAGAAAATGAGCCCCTCTCAGGGACCAAACATGAACTGACAGCAGTGACTCTGCATTGCATCAAATGGCCTTAATTCAGAGTTGGGTAGGCTTAGCCATATGTTGCTTACCCTTGGGGTGGGGGAAGTAGAGGGGGAGAAAGCAAGACATTTATTAAGCACGTCTTATGTGCCAGACACTACGCTAAGCACTTTACATGATTTGGGTCGTGTGGTCCCTGCAAGAACCCTGTAAGGAGTGTTACTGCTATTTACACTGTACACATGAAGGTACTGAGCTCTAAGAAGCTCGACAACATGAAGCCTTTCCTTCCAGTTTAGGTTAGATGGGGGGAGGTGGGGTTGAAGAGGAAGGGAATGTGGAATTGCCACCCGTGCGAAAAATTCCAGGCATCATGAGCACTTGTCCATCTTGTGGAGTTTGTCTAGCCCTGCTTCTACAGGATGTCACTTGTGTGTCCCCAGATGATGTTTTGTTTTGTTTTTTTCTTTAGGGGGAGGGGGTGGAGGCATGGCTTCCTCATTCATTCCTCTTGTTGTCAAAGAGGAGACAGGTTGGTCCAACATCTGAAGATGGTAGAAGACAATGACAATTTGATGTTGTATATACCCACAACTACATTTTTCTGCATGGGTCACTCTCCACGGACACTTTCTAAATACTGCATGTGATTAGAATAAGACAGAAAGTCCAAATCTTGGTTCTTGGAGAAAGCACCACTCCAAAGCCTCCCTGGCTGGTGTGCAGGGACCAGGTCCACAGCGGGGAGGACTCATCCGCCACCCACAGGGTACCTGCAAACTCGACCCAGATGTGGCTGTGTGTGCCCCATATGCCTGTCAGAATGGCTGGCATTTCATTCTCTTCAAAGAAAGTCGTTTTCTCACCATCCCCAGCCTCAAGGAGCCAAGGACTGGCCATTCATGTGGAAGGCCCAGGACTGGTCATCCATCTGACTTTTCTACCACATCAAACCCTCCATTAAATCCTACCGTAGGTGACGGCTTGAAGTGCAAAGAGCCACATGTGTATATTAACCTATGTGCCCCTTATTTATTTTTAGACTCCCCACAGCATTCATGTCAATATGGGATTAATGCCTAAATTTTGTAAATACTGTACATTTTGTAAATCAACGAATAAAGGTTTTAAGTGTATCTCGCCAGGCTCCTCCCTGCAAATGCACATGCCAATCAATGATTAAGGCAGCCAGGTGTTGTACAGGCATTGACTGGGCTTAGCATTACAGTGAACTTCCTTCCAGGAGCTCACTTTTTAGGTGTATAGACAAGAAATACATGCATGAAAAGACGCAAGACAATTCACCCATGCCAAATGATTCATACAGACAGTAAGTGCTGCAGAAAATCAAAGAAGGCAAGATTACGAGACCTTTCAAGTAGATCTGCAGTTTCCCTAGAACATTTTTTTTGTTGTTGAATCAGGAAATATAAAAAAGTGTGTGTGTGTGTGTGTGTGTATCTATATATTTAAATACTATCCCATTAACTCTTTTTTTCAAATCTTTTTCTATTCTGGGGGTCAATTATGTTGGTGATGATACAATAGAAAAAAAATTTCCTTGATGGTTTCTTCTGAAACAGGAAACAAACACCTGAATAGCATAACTGTCATTTGCATTTAGGCAATGAATTTACAGCATTTTTTTTTACAGTCGCACCCACAGCATATGGAAGTTACTGGACAGGGATTGAATCTGAGCCCCAGCTGTGACCTGCACCACCGATGATGGAACCCCTACTTCCACAGCCGTCAGATTCTTAACCCACTGTGCCACAGTGGGAACTCCTTTATTGCATTTTTCTTAGTAAAATGGTAGACCTGGAAAATAACCTTGAAACACTCCAGCACATTTGCGATTCCTGGTTATTCTTTTTCACCCTTTATTTTGAAATTTCCAGGGAAATACATGTTTTTCCCAAAGTTGAGAATTTTCTATTAGGCTCTGGATTGGTAATATGGTTGGTATTCCTTAAAGTATCATACTTACATGAAGATAGCTCTAATAACTAATCTCTGTGAACACTCTGTGTGTTTAATGTAAACAGCACTGAAGGCAGACTGTGCTTTTACAGAAAATATGCTTTTGAAAACATAGATTTACATGCTTTCCAAACCTTGCCCTATTCTTTACACTTTATCTTTCCCTTCATGTAAGTACCAGGAATAAAGTGCCTCAAGTACGAGGCTGAAAATATTAAAGTGGGAGTGTCCATGGTCATGCTCAAAAAAAGCATTTCCCAACTAAGTCAGATGTTCACCTGTGTACCAAAGGTTGGGTCCCTCTTCTGAGAGTCCAAGGCAGTACTTGGTTACCCTATTTGTTCAGTGGGTAGGACTTCTGAGCAAGGCAACCAAGGACCCTAGTGCAATCATATTCCTAGTAGTCCACCTGGGTGGCTTGGAGCTCCCAAGACAGGTCCACAGAGAGGCCCTCACCCTCCCTTCCTGGAAAATGGAGGTGGTGATGGGCCAGCTAGTTGAACTAGATACTCCTGTCAACTGATCTCGACATGTTCAACCCTAGCCCAGCCCAAACATACCAACTACGCTTTGCTCCCAGACTTTTCATGCTCCTAAGAGACCATTCAGTTCTTTCAATTACCCAACTTTGAAGACAGGGAGTTCCCGGGAGGTCTGATTGCACATTCCATGTTGGTCTCGGGCTGTCTTGAATGGAGGAAGGTGTGTCTCTACACAATACACTTGGTTTTTAGGTCACTGGCAAAGCATGCACAGGGTCATTAGTTGACTAAATATGATATTAAAGTCAGGGGTGGGCCCACACTTTCGAGTGTTTAGAAAGACTTTACAGGTGGGGATAAGCCCAGTTCTAACATGTACTCAGGCCAAGCCAGGCTGTGTGAGTCACGAATGAGTCCAAATGTGTTCTCAGCTCACGGAGATCTCCTCTGCACCTCCTCACACAGACACCTCGATGCAAAGCCCCTCAAGCATGACACCTGTCCTCAAACAACTAGTCTTCACACACTACTGTGTGATGTGACCCCTTGTTGGTCACTCAGCCCTGTTTTATTGTTGGGAGAGGCTAGGTTTGAGGCAAAGCCAAGCTGGTGGGCAGCTGTGAAGCTGGACTGTAGCCATTGCCCCTTGAATACCAGGGAGAAGGCAGATGTAGGGAAAGCTCAGGCTTTGGAGGCAGACTCCTATGAGCCAAACTGTCTGTTTCTATAGAGAGAATAGGGGTTAGAGGGTAAGTCGATTTTGGATTCTCAGAGATGAATGGGTGTGTTGAGAGTATGACATATTTTCAGCCCTTCCTTTTGCATCATGGCTATTTCTGGTGGCATTTTTTCATTTTGCCCATACACAACAGAATTGCTCTTCACATGCCCTTTCCCCACTTTGACAAAAGGATTCTTTCACTTCTTTAGGAGGACTTCAGTGGAGGCCTAAATTCCAGGCCTGAATGTGCCATTGGAGGCCAGGTTTTGACACTGGATGTATCATAAACCTTGAGAAAACCATTTCTGAATAACTGATTACCTCTACTTTAGACAGATAATCCTACTTGTTTAGGCCATGATTCTGAAAATGATAATGTCCACTGAATATTTTTCAAGTTAGAATAAACGATCTGTTTCCATCAGGCTAGCTTGCTTTCTTGGCTAAAGTTTTCCCTCTCTCAATTTATTCTCTGCCCTTTGCTATGCTGGTGGTCCATACGGTACTGCCCATCCCACAATTGAGTGAAGGAAGAGCTCTCTCAACTGTTTTCATTACCCAAGGCTTAATTACTTTGAGTATCAAAGAAGGGACATTTTGATGAGTTTTCTCTTTAACACACGCAATATGGCTTTCTTTTTCCCTCCTGTGTAAAATTAAACGGGGTTGGACTAGACTTTTCTAAGTTCCCAGTCACTTCTTTGTGACCCAGAACATGACTGGTGAAAGTGCCAGAGTAGGGTTGTCATGCATGTCATCCTGGTGACAAGTGTGTGAGGCACAAAGAGTCCTGGTTCAGGAATCAAAGTCTTCATGGTATAAACCACTAGTGGGACCTCCCTTAACCACTCCAAAGCTTGAGCTGTGAAAGCTGTAAGTGAGGTCATGTTGATGAACTGAAGCAATGCGTATGAAAGCGATTCGATAATGAACAAATACATAAGAATCAGGGGTAGCTATTAAGAGACCCTTTCAGAAATCATTTCTCAGCCTCTAGATTTTAGATCTATTAAAGCTTAAAATGCAGCTACATAGAGATTACCCCTCACACCCTGTTCAGTTTCAACCACTGCAAGGGATTAAAATTTGCCAAAGGAAATAGCAAGATAATGGTATTTGCTAATGGGAAAAGCCGTAATTCTAAAATGAGCTAAAGAGAGTAACTGCTAAAAATGAAGGCTTGATCTGAAAGACATTTTGAAAACCTGCATTGGTTTTGTAATACCAAATTGTAAGTTAGAAATTTTTATGTTCAAAAAAATTCAGAGACCTGTTTTCCAGTAGATTCTAGTGGAGAACACATTCCAAGCTAAAGTCATGCTGCCTCGTATTCATGCTTTAGTCCTGTTCCCAAGTTGCTGCACAGGCTTAGAAAAATGGCAGAACCTCTTAAGGTCAAGTTCTCCCAGTTACAATGTGGATTGATAGCAGATGCTCAAAGAGTTTTCACATATTTCACTCCTAGTATGTAAGTTGAAGGTCATTTATTAAAAGCATTTGAGAAAGCACTTTTGGTATTTCAGATAAAAGTTACCATAATATAGCTAAGATACCGCATCTGGCTTTACATACTTGATATGCCCTACATGTTGTTTGTAAATAAAATCCTATAAATGTGTTAGGAAAGGGATATAAAGTGCCTTTATAAAGTAAAGGATCCTTTTTAGACCCCAACTCTATGGAGATGGATAACACCTCCTTTTTATTCTCAGCTTTTTTCCAAGTACCTGGTACATAGAGGAGACAGAAGAGACATTCATTAATTTACCAGATCAAACTGATATAGCAGGAACTTCCCTATATAATATTCCCAGTGGATGTTGTCCCACCAAAGACTGATCTTGGCCAAGTTGATGCATAAGAGTTGGAGGGTTATCTTCCACTGGTTGATCCTGTCCAGTTATACCTACCTAGCTCAGAAGGAAGAAACAATTCATTTAAACTGGGTTATCAAGCACAGATCTAAAAAACAGGCTGGGAGGATTAGAGATATGTATTTCCACCTAGTGCAAACTTCTTGACTGAGAAATCCTTGGCGTACCGGGACCAGCCTGTACAGCCATCCTCCGTCTCAGCTTCTTCCAACACTACGCTTTATCAGTGTCTTGAAACTTGGACCTTGCAGGCACTTGAAACTAGAGGACTTGACAAGATGCTAGACTAACCCCTTTGTTTTCCTCTCTCTGTAACTATGAAACTCTTGTTCCTAAACAATAGAATGGCTACAGGCAGACTCGGGGCTACACTCACATGCACAGAGTATTTAATGAAATCTTTCTATTTCCTGGAGAGACCCCTGCAGGTCACTAATAGCAAAATCAAAAGGAAAAAAATTACTCTAATTTGGGAAACTCTAGTTTCTCCAAATACTGACACAGAAAAGACAGGAAATAATCTGCTCAGTTCAAACAACAGTGGTCACTTGCCACCAGGGTAGAAATACATTAAAGATCTCCCTAGGAAGTTAGAGGGAACACTGCAGCTGGTTCTGGACTCAGAAAAATTCTGGATCTTTGAGATGAGGTTTTTGAAAAAACAAAAAACAAGAGGCTTCTTGTCAACTTGTGTACCAGGAAGAGAATATTTGCTGCAATTAGCCTTGCAGAAGAAAAGGAGGCAACCTACAGCAAAGTTTCCTCTCACTTTCTACAGAGCACGTGCTGTTGGTAGCAGAGAGGAGCCTGACTTGGTGCCTACTGTGTGGGGACCAATTTGTAACTTATTATAATTTTTTTTTTTTTCTATTTCTTGGGCCGCTCCTGCAGCATATGGAGGTTCCTAGGCTAGGGGTCAAATCGGAGCTGTAGCCACCGGTCTACACCAGAGCCACAGCAACGCGGGATCCCAGCCGAGTCTGCAACCTACACCACAGCTCACCGCAACGCCGGACCCTTAACCCACTGAGCAAGGGCAGGGACCGAACCCGCAACCTCATGGTTCCTAGTCGGATTCGTTAACCACTGCGCCACGACGGGAACTCCAACTTGTTACAATTTTTAAGTTCACCATTGGTCGTCTTTTAGTAGGTTATGACATGGTAAGCAACAACCCTAAAATCTCAGTGGCTTCAAAAACAGAGTATTTGTTTTGCTTTGTTTTATTTTTCCTCTTGCTCACATATCATCAGCTGCAAGTTGGCTCCGTGGATCTTCTTTATTCTGGAATTCAGGCTAAAAAGGCAGCCCCTTTCTGCAACATGCTGTTCTCTTGGTAGTAGGAAAGGAAAATCAAGACGACTGGAGGAAAGATTAATACATCCTAGAGGTTTTTGGGGGGATCGGCACCTTTTTACATGTACTCACATTGAAACGGAGCAGAACACTTTGGGTCTTTCCCCCATGTCCTCCACCTGCCTTTAGTCTGTGGGAAAACTTTAGCCAAAGAATAAGTTTAATCAGGTAAATGAGAAAATGCAGAAGCACAGGAAAGCAGTCAAACAGTACAAAACAATAATAGTCACTAAGCAAAGTCAAAGACCTTCAGTTCCTCCTCAAGGGCTACAGATACTCTTCTGAGCAACATCCTGCAAGCTGTCTTGTAGATACTGAAACCCCTACCAGGCGGAAGAAGTTAACTCCATGATGACCATGACAGAAGCTGCCACAATCCTGAGAACTGGCCTCAAGGAAATGCGAAAATGGACACTGGAGCTGAAGATGAGTTGTACTCAATCAAGTTGATGCTGGTTAAACCACCACATCACCAATTTCAAGATGATTGTCAGAGCTGACTGTGCTGTTTCTTCATGTAGCCCCCCCACCCCCTCTGCCTATAAAACTCTTGCCCACTAGTTGTCAGTGGGGGGAGTCGACTTTGGATAGGAGTTTGCCCCCCACCCATCCCGGCTGTCCACCTCCAAAATAAAGCAAAGTTTCTTTTCCACCAACCTTGCCTCATTATTGGTTTTAGGGGGGCGAGAAGACAGACCCCACTTTCACTACCAGCCCTGGGACCCAAGGCTGCTGTGCCCTCGCGATATCTGGCTCTCTCCCGTTTTCCGGAGAAGAGCGGTGGCCAGGACCAAGGTCGGGATGGTTGCGATGCGCGCAGTCACGGCCAGCTGGCTCCCAAAGAGGGCTTGGAATTGTGGCGGGGACACGTTCCTAGCAGGGGTTGAAGCCAGAAACCACTTGTTTCTGGGATCCTCCCTGTTTTCCCCCTTGTCAGCAGTGGCTGCCAACTTAACACTTCCCCTTGGCAGAATTTAAAGATGCATCCTGATGCGCTGGCGACCTCCAAGACCAAGTAAGTCCACCGGTGTGCTCCGCAGGCAAACTTCTCTTTAGAGCATGAAGTGCTCTCTGGGCATTTTGCTAATCCGCTCTGGCGTGTCGGCGTGCTGACCGTTTGTGATGGGGAAGCGTTTGTTGGGACGCTGTATTGGTCATCCTCTTGGAGGATTTCTGACAGTTCTGTCTTCTGGTGTGTGAGTGTATATATTCCGTTTGCATGATTGGTATTCTTGTTGCCTCTTGTAAAACGTGACCATGAGTTTTTAAGACTCCAAAGAAAATTGGTTAAGATGAAACTCTCTTGGAATTCCAAAACTGGTTCTTTTTTTGCATATGCAGTTAGAGAAAGCTAGCTTGATAAAATACTTTTTTTTCTGACCCTGAGAGATATGTGCTTAGGAGAAAGCTTGCAGTTAACTGTTACCATATCCTTGAAATAAAAACATAGCCCACATTGCCTGAGACTTCAGCCTTGGGTTAATTAGTAGAAATTCAAGCCGGGGGGAAAAAAAGGGAGGGACGATGTTTTAAACTGAAGTGTATAAGCTTAATGTATTTCAACTGTTATTAATAGACTCATAAGTTCTTCATTGAAATATTTGATTCATGAATAAGTTATAAGTTTTAAGATAAAGCTATGAGATCTCTGAATGCCCATATTTCTATGTGTGATATTGTCATAAATGGGATAAAATCTTTTGAGTGAACATTTTGGGAATTATATTTTAAGAATGTCTATCTAAAATAATTTTTCTAGATTTTCTGCAACTTGAAACTTTAGAGTTTTGCTAAATTAAGTTAAATGATGAAAATTAAGTGAATATCTAAATCATTTTTAAGAAAAAATACTGGAGCATTGCTGAACGAATCTAAGTTTACCTACTTTTGCCTTCTTATGAGAGGAAAAACACTAAAGATATTTGGATTTATTAAATGCACATCTTGTACTATATTAAAAAGAAACTGTGCTGTGATAAAAATGTATGGATTTAGAGGTTATGAAATATGTTCTAAAGTTTGCCAATCAAAAAATGCTGGTGTAACTGTTCAATTACTTGTTTCCTTTTTTTTTAAGGTTTTTGAGGATTAAAATTATATAAAAATGATAAAGGGAAGCATTTCAGTATGTAAAGCAAGTAGGATATATGTTGTCAGTGAGAAAAAATTTAAATGCTGGAGATATATTTGTCAAGAAAAAAATGATGATAATGATTTTGTCCTACAGTTGGTTGTTTCTGGGTGGGAAAAAATGGGACAAATTAATATGAATACAAAAAATGATACACAGTTTGTAAAAAAGAAATTTTGAAAAAAATTTTATGTCGTCAGAATTGATTATGATTAGATTAGGTTTAATTAGGTGAATGATAAATGAATTTGGTTATTAATTGTAAGCTGGTACAAGACTGGAATTTGGCTTTCTTTCTCCCTGTAAGAGAACAAAATTTTCCTGGAATATTAAGCTGCTTTTGATAGCAGTTTGTAAGTTTCTTTCTCTAGGTAACTTTGAGTATTCCCAAGAGCTCCTAGACATCTCAGAAGAAAGATTACAGTAAATAAGATTACTTGGTATGTTAAACTATGTGAAAAACATTTGATAACTTTCATATCATACTGATGACCTGGGCAGCTGTAGCTCTGATTAGACCCCTGGCCTGGGAATTTCCATATACCACGAGGATGGCTCTAAAAAAAAAAAAGAAAAGAAAAAAAAAAAGAAATTCAAAGAATTATAATGGAAAGCTATTATCACTATTGTTTTGCTTCTAACCATATTTTTGACAATGTTCAGGAAGGAAAAAAATTGTCTAGTGACGCTGTCACAGTGCGACTACTCATGATGTGTATCACTGCTGGCTTTAATTTTACTACTAAAAGCACATGTACAATACCTGTGTGACAATTAGGACTGAGTGATAAATTGTGTGGCCTATAAATTGTTTCCCTGTCAGCATACCTCTGTTCTTGTTTGTTATGTCTGATTAGTTTTCCCCAAACATGGATTACTAGGAAAATGTATAAACAAAAAGTAGGCCTAGCACCACGGGACATGAGCGGCAACTGAGCCACTCTGGCAATGTCGGAAAAAAATATTGATTATCAATGTTCCTATGAAAAGATTTACAAAAAACGGGGGCAAATGACAGAAGATTTTTACATATTGAGGTACAGAGAAGTCATTCTGGCTTACACGCTATTGAATTTGAACCTCAGGCTAACCAAAACAGACTGTGACCTATTAAACATACACTGTACATCTGCCTTAGCCATCAAGAAAAAATGCATTCAGAAAATAGTACAAAGATGCATTTTGATTATTATCCTCACCATAATGCATCTACTAATTTTCAAATGTTTGTCCAGGTGATTTAACAAAGTCATCAATGAGCAAGGTAATATTTTCATAATATAAAATATCAGTGCTAAGCTTGGAATGTGAGTTTATCTATCTCGGTGTCCATTCCCCAGATTTGGGCAAGGCTATGCCCTATTCAGCAAGAAGCAGCCAGAGCGATCGTCGCTCCATTCCCTCGAAGAGTTGGGGAGAATTGAAACAGAGATGGAAACTAAAACTGAGTAGTTCCTCTGCCAAGGTGAAGATTAACCTCTCTATCCAAAACGTTTTTCCCTTTCTTGTTCTGTATCTGTCCTTCCACAAGATTGAGGAGCATCAAAGAAATGGGGAGATCGTAATGGAGCAGGACCCTATAGTCCTTCCCCACGCATGTGCTCTGCCTGCTTTTTGTCTGTAGAAAAATTTTAATCAAGGAATAAGTTTAATCAGAGAAGAGAGAAAGTGCAGAAACAAAGGAAAAGTCATACAAGACCAAATAATAATAGTTCAGTCATTAAGCAAAGTCAAGCCCTTTAGTTCCTCCTCAAGGGCTTTAGATACTATTCTGAGCAACATCCTGCAAGCTGTCTCGTAGATACTGAAACCCTCACCATGTGGAAGAAGTCAACTACATGATGACCAGACTGTAGCCATGACCGAAGCTGCCAGTTCAATTCTGAGAACTGGCCTCAAGGAAATGGGAACAAACCAACCCTGTACTTAGATGAACTGTACTTAAAACAATCAAGATGACACTGATCAGACTACTGAATGACCAATTTCAAGATGACTGTCAGAGCTGACTGTGCTGTTTCTGCACGTAGGTGCCCCCCCCTCCCCGTTCCCCACCCCCGGCCTGTAAAATCTCTTGCCTACTGGTTATCTGTGGAGGAAGTTGGCCTTTGGACAGGCATCCACCTCCTCCCACCCTCGACTGCTGGTCTCCAAAAAAAGCAAACTTTGCTTTCTACCAGTCTTGCGTATTTATTGGCTTTAGGGTGCTGGACAGCCAGGCTCCACTTTCAGTAACAATGTTTCACTGGCCAAAGCAAGTCCCACTGTGAGGCTGCTACCCATAGGGGAGGGCAGTCCCTTCCTCCCCTGGCTCTTACAGTCACTGGACTGGGGCAGGTGGAGTGTGGGGAGGGACAGTCAACGCTCAGGAACAACTACACAATCTATTACAAAATCTCGGACTCAGCTGTTTGTCTGAGTCCCAGAAATGCTGTTTCTCACAGTGCAGTTCATGCCTTTTGACATGTTCTAACCAGTAGCTCTCAAGCCAAGGGCATCAGTATTAAAAACCAGGAATGTGTTAAGGTCAGGCTTGCTGGGAGAGTGGAAGTGTGGCTTTCGCCACCCATTATTTTCCCCATTACTTACAATGGTTAGATCTGATGTGGTGCCTACCTTTTCCAAAATTGATCAAGATTGCAAAAATAGGAAAATGTCTATAGGGTATTTTCTTTAGGGCTGAAGCTTGGCTTTTTTTAATGTGGAAAACTGTTATATGGGGGATTTTGAGTGGAAACTATAAAAAAAAATACAATTTTGAATGATTTATGAGCCAACTTTCCCTACCTGTGTGTTCAGATAAAAGAAAGGGAAGCGTATGATAGCTGCTTTTTAAAAATCAAGTCTATTTTTTTCCCCATGAAGATCAGCTTCAGACATTAATGATTCTGAAATGCAATTCCAGCTCCAGGCAGAAGATTTTCAGTAGATAGTTTGCCTTGAATGTTTCCTGCTGGTATCTTCAGGTGTTCAGCTGCCTCATTCTGCCCTCTGCCAGGAGAGAGCCTGTGACAGCACCCCGTCTGGATCAAGAATCTACAAAATTCAGCAAAAATGTAGGAAGCATGTACTCTGGGCTGGGAACTGTGCCAGCTAGAGCTCTCTTGATGCTTCCACATAGCCCCTCCCTAAGGAGCCAGTGATGTCAGAGGGGAAAAAGTAAATGGGAGGTTATCCTAGAGTAATAACCGCTGCCAGGTGAGACACCCATAGAGAACTGGTCAGGTGCCAGGGAGGGAAGTATAACTCACAGTTGCAAACTAGGAAGAGTTCCTGAAAGGAACAGGGATTGAACCTGCATCCTCATGGATACTAGTTGGGTTTGTAACCCACTGAGACCCAATGGGAACTTAGGATGGAAGGATTTTATGCATAGCTCCAAGACCCGTTCCTTATTCTCCACACATTTCCATCTGGTGTGGCTCTGCTGGACTGTGGCAAGGTGCTTTGACACTCTGAACCTCTGAAATATGTGAAAACCTCCCACTCCGAGCATGCAATCTCTTTTTGCCCTCATCCATTCATATCCTGCCATCATCACCATGAGTCAACACCAGCCACTTCTTGCTCTCAACACCTTTGTGGTTCAGAGACAGTTCCCCGTATCTCTGGCTGATTCAGGTTTTACCTACTGGGCCAGGGATATTGAACAGGCTGGGGGCTGGGGTGGGTGGAGGAAGGGTTGCCAGATTCGCTCTGTCTCTAGAGGTGAAGAATTAGAAGACCACAAAATGTGTTTCTCAATCCAATTCCACCATCCTTGTAGTTCATGGAAATTCCTCTTAGATTCTGACAATAGCTTGACTATTGATACTTGCTCTGGCCAAGTAAATATTTATATCTACTTCTGGGTTTTCTGAGATTTTAAGTGGAAAGTTGGGAGAGAAATGAATCAGTGGGTCTTCAAACCACATTCTGTTGTCAAATGGAACTTTCTTTCTCCCTTTATTTTAGAATGTGTAGGTCCAGTCAATGAGGTTTTTTTTGTTTTGTTTGTTTGTTTGTTTGTTTTTTGCCTTCCTTCCCAGCCCCCTCATATCTGGAAACTGGAAATGCAAAGGTAATTAGAAATGCAAAGGTAATTAGGCAGAGTTTATCATGTTTATTGAAATGTTTACTGATTTTTTTTGAAAGCTACTTCCAGAAATGTGAGGTTTACACTAAAAGGAAGTTAATTCTGAAGCTCACATTTTTATGATTCTAGATGTAAACTTGAATGCACATATTGAGAATGTGAAATGACAGGCGGTATCTTCTGTGAAGACAGGCTGGGTTTCTGCCTGTTTGTCCCTCCTCACCCCTACCCCCAACTATGAATATTGCAGCTCTGTCCTGTGAATATACGTGACAAGCGGAGACATGGTTCTTCCAGGGCCAGAGACTAAGGGTTTCCCCGTCAGTGGGTGCATTTCTGCATCTGGGGGACCCGGCTGAGTGAAAGGGGCAGCTCACTGGAGGGAAACGAGTTCTTCTGCTGTAATAGGTTTGGAATGTGGACATGGGATCTGTCAAAGGAGCTTCGCTGTTCTCCATGCTGACAGCTTGTGCTCGCTCCCTGACACGTGCGCTGCAGAAACATGACCTGGAACTGATGTGTTCTGGCAGAAACAAGCTGGGAGCTCTCACCCTCTTTCTTTCTGCTCTTTTCTCTCCTCCCCAACGGTACTGAATTGTTGGAAGGGGTGGGGGGCACATAACTCTCAGAAGGGGTTCCCAGCCCCGCCATCAAAGCCAGTTCTGTGGCTCACGAAATCTGCATGAAGGCCGTTCCTGAATTCTTAAGAGATGATGCTGTTTTGTGCATGTGGGAATTTACCAAATATCAAATAAAACTCCAGGATGGGCTGTCTGCTAAATAGAGAATGAAAGAATGAAAAACAAGATCAACTTTGTAGACGCAAGTAAGTAACTGTGACCACCAAGATAACAGAAAGTAATACCGAAACAGGAGGCAATGACCTGGTTACTCAATACACACAATCGATTTTGATGCTGGAAGATAAAGAGTGTATTGTGATCTGGCCCAACTGCCTGTTATAATGAGATCCAACTCTTTCTGTACAACTGTAAAATTTCTTTTTGGGAGGAGAAGTTTAGCTTTTGAAAATCCTACCCAGGTCATCAAGCATGAGAGTAATCAATTCACCCAACAAATATTTGAAGAGTATGTTAAGTACAGGGTATGCAGATGTGTAGAGGAAAAAGATGATTCCCATGGGGAATGTCTTTATCAAAGGCAGAGATAATAAAAAGTACAGAAATAAAATATCTGATAAGCGCATAAAGTATACATATATCAGTATGTGAAGGAATCCAGTGAGGGGCTGAAAGAGAGGATTTGAATGAGAGGAGAGAACTTCTTAAGCAGACGTGGACTTCGAAGGTGAGAGTCAAAGGATGCCAATGAGATAGTCCTATAAGGGTCGTCAGGTGAGGAAAGGGCATCTAGGTAGAGGGAAGAGTACATCCAAAGGAGAGGCACGATTTGTTCAAGGAACTGAAAGAAAATCACGTGGCAGAAGTTAGGAAGGGTGAGAGGGGTAAAGGGGGCCGGAGAGGCCATCAGGGGCAGAACGAAGGGCGTGGTAAGGAGTTTGGGGTTTGTTCTTAGTGTGATGGGAAGATGATGAAGGATTTGAAGCAGGAACTTCTCTCTCTCTCTCTCTCCTTCTCTCTCTCTCTCTCTGCCTCTCTCACTCTTTCTCTTTAGTTCTTTTTTTTCTCTCTCTCACACTCATTTTTAAAACAATCTCCAATTCAAACTACAGCCTTTCCTCCAGAACCACTTGAGTTATAATATGGGACCCTGTATTAGTTACCTACTGCTGTGTAATATGTTAACTCCCCATTGAATGGCTCATAACAACATTTACCTGCTCAGAGTTTCTGTGGGTCAGAATATGGGGATGGCTTAGCTGGCTTCTCTGTCTCACAGTCTCTCACAGGCTGCTTATGCAGTGTTGGCTGGGCCACAGTGGCATCTAGTCATGTGCAGAAGGATTCCCTTCCAAGCTTGCTCCAGTGATGGTTGACAGGATTTGTTTCTCCAGGCTGTTGACTCAGGCCCTGTAGCTCCTTGCTGAGGATTCAATTCCTCCCAGGCTGTTGGTGGGAGGCTCCCCTCCTTTCCTTGCTGTGTAGGTAGGGCAGCTCCCAGCTTGGCAGCCCATGTCTTTCAGAGTGAGGGAGCAGGGAAGGAGGAAGAGCACCCAAATGGGAGCCACACTCTTCTTCTAACCTAATCTCCCAAGGGCTATGCTGTCACTTTTACCATATTCTCTTAATTAGAAGTGACTCCCTAGGTATGTGTCATGCTCAGCAAGAAGGGATTATACAAGGGCATGAATATCAAGAAGTGAGGATCACGTAAATCATCTTAGTGGTGACCACCACATGACCCGTCACCCCAAACACCTTGCACCTGGGATATTCTCCTGCTAACCACAGTGCCATCACCCAAATTAGGAGCTAAATTGATACATGACTATTATCTAATTCTCAGACCCTTTTCAGGTTTTGCCAATTGTCATAATAATGTCTTTAAAGCAAAAGGATCCAGTCCAGAATCAAGCTTTACTTTAGTTGCCACGTCCCTATAATTTCCTTCCATCTGCTTTTGTGCCTCAGTCTTGCCTTGCTGATCATGATCTTGATACTTTGAAGTTTGCAGGCCGGTTACTTTGTTGACAGTCTCTTTATTTAGAGTTTTCTGATGTTACTTAAAGACTGGGTTCAGGTGATGCATCTTTGGCAGGAATATCATAGAAGTGATGCGTTGTACCCTATCAGGTGGAACAAGGCTTTAAGCAACCTATTTATTGCTGGTGATTTTAATTTTGACCACCAGATGAAGTTGATATAAGCCAGGCCTCTCCATTGTAAAGTTACCTTTCCTTTCCTCTGTAATTAATAAATTTTTTGGGTGAGGTGCTTTAAAACTATGTAATTTCCTATTCATCATGAAATATCCAATCTATTTGTTTATTGACATATCAGTATGGACTAATAGCTCCTCATTTTGCTCAATGAATAATTATTATTAGTGTCACTGTTTATTTTGATGCTAAATAGTTCCAGCTTTAACCAGTGAGAGCCCCTTCAATCTAGCCTCTATGTTCTTTTGACATGTCCTCATCATTTTTTGAGCATTTCCTTACTTTCTGACATGAAACATGTACTTCCCGTACCCCAGCTGTAGGATTATGCATTTCACTAAGGAGCCATGGTTCCTCTCCATGGAGAATGGTATTTAGAAACTGAGACATGTGCTTATTGTCACGAGGGTGTCACTGCCCTCATACCAATGGACAGTGCCAGGTATGTACATATGCGTGTGTATGTTCACACACATTTACATCTTTGTTTTATGTCTATCCATATATATTAGAAACCATGCATTGACACCACTGTCTCCAATTCCAATGCAGCACCATATAGCGAATTCTGTGTTTTCATTTTTCTGTATTTATAGCCCCCTTCTCCCACAGTGAGAAACCTGGCTTCCATTATTCTTAATATATATGCTTATTTGATCAGTGCCCTTGCACGCAATCAACCTTGCAGCTCTGCTACCGTTCCTCCTGCCCACCTCCCAGCATGGATCATCTTCCCACCCCGCTCAGACTCCAGTGGCCATGCTGTAATGTTACCATCAGCACCACCTCCTCTCACCCATCCAGACTCAGGCAATAGGCACCAAGCTATCTCTCCACATGGATGCCCGCCTCAGCTCTGCTTAGGTTTTGATAGCCAGATCTGGGTCATTGTGGCTGTCACCCCTCTGCGTGGAAACCTATCTTGTTTAGTGCCAGTGAAGGGCTCTTGGACTGAATGTTAAGGAACAGTAGGAAAGCAAAGAAAAGAAACAGAAAGAGGAAGAACCACATGTTGGTTCACCAAGTAGTTCCTAAACAGAGAGACACCACAGAGGCAGACCACTGCAGACTGACAGGTGGCAGGTTTGATAATTAGGAAAATTTACATATGAAGCCTGTCTACAAAGAGTAGATCTCACCCACCAGAAGAATCTGGTTTGTTTTTTTTTTGTTTTGTTTTTTGTTTTTTGTTTTTTTGTTTTTTGTCTTTTTAGGGCCACACTCACAGCATGTGGAGGTTCCCAAGGTAGGGGTCGAACTGGAGCTGTAGCCGCTGGCCTACTCCACAGCCACAGCAACACCAGATCCGAGCCACATCTGCAACCTACACCACAGTTCACAGCAATGCCAGATCCTTAACCCACTGAGTAAGGCCAGGGATCAAAACTGCATCCTCATGGATACTAGTTATATTCATTTGGGCTGAGCCACGATGGGAAGTCCAGAATCTTAAAAGTTTATATAGAGGTTTTAACTGAGTTCAGTCGCATAACACAGTGTCAATGGTCTCAACACCATTTTACTATCTTAAGACTGCATTTTTAGGCAGCTTCTAGCATGGGGAAAGCAAGCAGAATGTACATTTCAAAGGACTAGGGAAAGGGTGAGAAGCCCTGATGGCTGGGGTCCAGCCTGTGGGTCCACCAGTGTCACATCCTCTCGATGATGTCCTCCAACTCCACAGTATATTTAAAACCATTATTTCTTATTATTGAAGAGGACAGGATCCGAAGCAGGGGGACCAGTTGAAAAGCTGCTACACAAAATCCTGTGAGAGATGATGGTGCATGACTTAAGAGGTTGGCTGTGCAGTGAAGAAGAAGACATTTGGAGGGTTGAAATCACTTTCACTTGGATTGCAGGTGGCAGGTGAGGGAAAAGGCGTATTCCTTGGTTTCTGTCTTAAGCAACTCATTGAAACATGGTGCCCTTCACTAAGTTAGGAAAGACTGGGGCTTGGGGGTATAGTGTGTTGGAAAGAGACAATCATTTTTTCCAAATATATCAAAATCGATGTATATAAGAGGCTTCATCTGGGGACGCCACAAGACAGTCAAGACCTGACTAGAATGAGCTTGCCTCATATATATATATATATATATATATATATATATATATGACATATAAGAGGAGATGTTAGATAGGCATGTGTATGAAGGTGAACTCAAAGCAGAAGTCTGGGCTGGTATTGTAATTTTGAGAGCCATGAGCACAGAGGGAGGGTTGAGGGAGGGATCGCCTCTAGGACTGAAACTCAGCAACTTCAACAATCAGATGCCAGGGAGAAGTGACTAACTTAGCAAAAGAGCTTGAAAAGGAGAGGCCAGTGGAGTAAGAGAAAAAACAGAAAATGAAAGTGTTACTTCAGAATGAAGTGGGAAGCATGCTTCAAGAATGCAGGAATAGTTGGTTATATCAAATATTGTTGAGAAGACAAACATGAGAATCCCAGTATCCATAGGCTTTGTCAATAAGGACGTCATTGATGATTGTGACAATATTAAACTCAGTGTAATGGCTGGGGAAGAAACCAGATTGTAGTGGCTTAAGTAGTTAAAGAGATTCATGGAAATAGAAATGGGACATGAGACAAGACTTTTGAGAGACTTGCTCTAAGTGATAGAAGAGGTTACCATGGCACCACAACTGGCAGAGCATTTGGGGTCAAGAATGAGTCATTTTAGGGTGGGTGGTGCTGAAATCTCTATGTTGAGGACAGTAATCTCAGAAGAGAATGATGAGGCCAAGCAAAGGGGAAGATCCTAAACAGAGAAAGCCTTGGGGGTGATGAAGAATGTTGTCATAGGACAAGTGGAGGACTGGCCTTTGCTATGAGCAGTCTCAGTGATGAGTGGGAAAGATACATGGATTAACAGATAGAATTGCAGTATAGTAAGTTGGATATTTAAAAAATATATTGTAATAAATGTTTTCTTCATCATCTGGATTTTTCTTCCCCTGATGACTCTCTACTAAATAACTCATCTTGTCGCATCAGGGAAGAATTAGAAGATAATGCCTTGGTTAAAGCACAAAGAAAAGAAGGGGAAAACATGAAGTGAGGGGAGTTCCTGCCATGCAGACAGGAACATACAAAGGGAGGGGAGGAAGTTTGAAAAGAAGAGCCAGCCACATGAATCCTCTTAGGTCTAACCTGAGAGTATGTTATGTTGGAAAGTCTAGATAGATTTGTAGGAAACAGAATCTGGATGGTTGGTCCTTACTTTCTTGGGAGATCACCTAGGCTGGCTGAAATCCTCTCACATAAGCCCTGCTTTTGACATGGCATCACATCCAGCAAGGCATAGGCCTGGGAGGAAAATCAGGCTGTAAGAGATGCTTGAGTGCTGTCTCTGAGAGCCTCCCCACCAAACAAACCCACTCCCACAAGTGTGAGAAAGCCACTGTTTCCAGCTCCCTGGAGGAGTGGAGGTGCTGAGAAAAAACAGGCTCAGAATAAGCCTGAGGTTGGAATGAGGAACCTGTGATGTGGCAAGAGACCAAGGCTTCATCTGGGGATGCCACAAGAATGCCAAGACCTGACTAGAATGAGCCTGCCTCTAGCTGGGCCCTAGGGAGGCCCCCAAGGCCAGTGACTGACCTAAGGCTCCTCCCACATGGCTGTAGATGTACATGAGCTTCCGCTCTGTCCACATGCTACCCAAGGAGCAGAGAAAAGCCACAGGTAAGAGAAAACACATCGAAAGATTGAATATTTACTCCAAAGAGACTATTTAACCAAAGCCTTTTAAATCAAAAGAAACCAGTTTCATTCAATGACTTGTTTTCATTTTCCCTATGGGAATGGGGGCACCAGAGAAAGATGAGGTCAACTGGAGAAAAAGCCACCATTTCCCCAAAGGTGAGATAGCATAGTATAGCACACGTTTTGTACAGTAGGATAGTATAGACTATATTTTCACAGCAGTGTGGTAGGCTTGTTGGTGAAAAGACCAAGAAGTGAGGTTTCATCAGCAGCTTTCCCTTTTTTCCCCATGAAATACGAAGTGTGGGTGCTCCTTCAGAGTGAGGGTTAAGAGGTATGGGAGTTTGACAAAAGAAAACTTATAAAATTTTTATCTCAGGGGAATTCAACGTGCATATTAGTATCTTAAAGTCTCTGAGAAAAAAAAAAAAGACAGCTGTGCAAATTTATATTCAAGTTAGGGCAGACTCAGGTTTGGTAGATCCTGAAGCCCTCTTCAAGGTTTTCCTTTGTCTTTTGAAGGCTCTCTTTAAAAAACGAATGCAAAATTATAAATACAGAGTTTAGAACTAAACCTTGGAAAGGACACATGAAAACAAGGGTCCTTGAAGCTTTAGTTTTATTAGCTTTATGGTAAATCCACCTCTGTCTACATGTTATATGATGGTATTTGCTCGTGAGAAGATTTCCCACCCAGTACCTGCTAGTAATCCCCAGACCATGCTGACTTAACTGCTGTGGCATCTCCAACTGGCCTCCCTTCTGTCTCTCACATCTTTCCCCTCAAACACATGTACATCATTCCACAACTGCTTGCTGTCTTCCTAGAACACCAGCCCTATACGCACACCACATCTCTCTTCATGACTTAGCCTCCAACCACTCATAGATGGGTGCCTTTCAAATCTCTTAAATCACAGTAAGAAATACATTTTATGTTGTAACCCAATATTCATACACATTACATTCACAAAATGCATCTTAATTTTTTCTGCAGTGTATTCCATCCAGCATTTTCTAGCTGGTATAGTGCATATTTTAGTTGGACCATACTAAGATTATTCTTATAGCCAGCAGGTTGAGAAACACTCTGGCTAGTGCTGTATCTCTAACGCTTTTTTGTGCTGTCATTCGTTGTTTATGGGGCCTCCTCACTCTGGGTTGCCCTAACCTCTTCTATGATTTTGGAGATCATTTTCATGCCTCCAGTTGCAAATAAAATTCTATCTTTTATATAAAATCATATGTTAAGCCCTCTGTGCTCTCTTGCTGTTTGCATTCATATTGCATGGCAGATATCTGATTCTGCTTTTTGATTACAATTAGTTATTTAAAATCCAGCCCTCTTGACTTGATCGTGAAGTGTTTAAGAGCAAAACCATGTCTGATTCTGACATGGCCTTTTCTATGAGCCTTACAGCATCCAGAACCTAGTACCTTGAAAATTTATAAAGTAGGAGAAAATAATAGTGGCTCATAGGGTTGTTGTGAGGATTAAATGAAATAATACATTTAAATAACGGTGGTATACAACTAATATTTATTATACTTGTTTTACAGTTGAAGTATTTGTCTTAAGATCACACAAATAGTTATTGATATAGCCAGGGCACAAACCAAGCACCACATTCTTATTCACCATGCTATGCTGTCTTAGTTAACTGCTTCACCCACAGGAAGAACTCAGTAATTGACAACAATTAGCATCACTTAACCAAATGGTATTGGATCAAAACTGAACAAATGATGTGGAAGAAACTCTAGATTATCTGTAAAAGCTTTTGAATCTTGGGTAATTCCTTTCATCATTTTGATATTAGTTTGCTGTTTAATCTGTTGTTTTATTTTTCCGTGTGAATGGCTGTAACTCTAGGATTAAAAATCACCCGATTGGGAAAATGAATTTACTGTCTTTAGGAGACACAATGACCACATCAGATTAACTGCAAGACTAATTCAACTATGCACAAATTAGATATTCAGATAGATGAAAAGAATCCAATTTGACCAAAAAATGATTTTGAGACTGCATAGATCAAACTAATTTTCTTCCTTTTGCAATTCAGTTGAATTCCAACCTTCAAGTATATAGTGCAAGGTACTGCAGGGGACAAGAAAAATAAGCAACATCCCTTGTTGCCAAGGAGTTCATAATCGAGTATGAGAATCTTGAAGGTGGAGGTGGAGGGAATAAGATGTCTACACAAATAACCCTAATGTAAGAGAGGGTAAGATTTGTTTCATGAGGTTTCAGTGAATCCTGAGGTTCCCAGGAGGAATGGATTGTTTTCCAAGGAGGGAATTAGGGAGAGGGGGAGAGTTGTTGAAACCCTGGAGTGAAGCAAGTGTCATTATAGTTCTCAAAATGAAAAAGATGAAGCATTTTCCTCACTACCATTTTGTAGAAATTTCATGATTCCAAGCAAGATTCTAGGATTATTTATTAATAGGATGTTAGGGAGAGCCCATATATGGGAGGAATCTGAGGATTACTACATATGATTGTAGAGGTCATATCAAATGAATCTTTTTTCTTTTCCGGAGTGTCATGGTTATTAAATTGGTACAAGTAAGAAATGTGATACATATAGAACAACTGAATTTCAGGATAGCCCTGGGGACAAAACAGAAGAAAAATGAAGTACATTTAAATTGATGAATTGAATAATTGTATTCAAAGGATGCTGATTAATAGATAGATGTTACCCTGAAGGACATTCTTCAGTGTCTTTTCATAGTGTTTAACACTGTTTGATTCATATTTAATCAGAAAGTTGGATAAAGATATAGAAGACACATTCATTAATCTGCAGATGAACTGGAGCTGGGAAGAATGGCAAACAAATATTGACAAAATTAAGATCTAAAAAGAAATGATTGCTCAGGTTTACCAAGGTATAAAGCTCAGTAGTTTTCATCTTGATCCCAAAAGTCAACAGCATATGAAAAAGATGATAGAGATGTGTAAAACAAGCTTTTAGTTTTAGTTACTGTGGTTAATCACCTTGACCCTGAAACCGTTACTCCCACCACCGTCACTACCACGGCCTCAACCACCATCGCTACTGTCGGCATCACCACCATTACAACAACAATTTAATCGGCTCTTCTACTGCATTCATGGAAAGACTGTCTCTTGGGGGTGGGAGGAGCGTAGTTCCACCAATTGCATCACACTTAGATCAATGCACACAGTTTGGTGTGCCACCTGCACAACTTAGAGAGTGTGCAGGGGGAGGGCAATGACATGGGAGAAGAAATATCAAAATGTGTTATGTTCAGAACATTTAAAGGCCCTGGAGCTGGTTAGCCTGGAGTAGCAAGAATATGATAAAAGTTTCTAAATGGTCCAAGAGCTGTCATATGGAAAAGCAATTTAACTTCTTTTATAGAGCTTCAAAAGGCAAAACTAGAACCAGTAACATTAATTACGGGAATACAGCCTTCAGTGTATTAAAGAAAGTTCACATAGCTAGAGTTGTTTTAAAATGGAAATCATGGATCCTGATGCAGTATTTCTTATTGCCAGGGTGTTCAAGTACCGGCTGCTCACTCACTGGGCACCTGTGCTAGGGGTTCAGGCATCTGACAGGGAGTTGGAATTTGGCATTTTCAATTCTAGCCTGACCTCACTGAGCATGGTGGGAACCTGGGGGCTCAGAGGAAAGACCGATGAAAGAGTTTCCTAATTAGATGGTGGGACCATCAAAGGAGTCAGTTGCAGGGCACAGGCAAGGGAATGATAATCTGGAGGTGGCTGTAAGAATTTTGCTGAGCCTGGCTCTGAACCTGGAGAAGGGAGAAAAAGAGAAATGGAGAGATTTCCCACTGATGTGCATGATAAATGGAAAGGCAGATTTTAGTAGGAAATATACGTGGGTTAGTGTTGGCTCACACAGGAGACTGTTTACAATAGAACAGAGATACTGAAAGTAGCTGAGGGAGGGCAGAGGGATCTGTGGGAGGTGCTGTCTGCATTGCAAAGCTTAAGGGTCTTGGAGTCGGTGGAGGGCCCAGGACAGCAATCAGAGAGAGTAAGAATGAAGAAAGCTAGGGTGGAAGGCTAGTTTGAGTGCCATGTAGGCAAGAAGAGAAGTGCTGAGAGGCAGAACTTAGTGAACAGGAATGTCTCCAAGACCCACCTCCTCCCTGCTTCCCCTCTCACCTTGGGTTTCCGCACCTGGGAAGGTGGGGCTCACTTTGTATCCCGTTGGCACAAGGCTCTGAACTCTTGCTCTGTGTAAATCCTGGAACAGAAATCTGGCTTTAGGAGCTTCTCTTTCTTCTCTTAACATATTCATGTTTGCTCTGCGGTAACTTGCTATTCCCGGCAGGTTGACTTCATGTGCCTGGCCACCTTCGCCCGCTCCTTTCCCATCCGCAGACATAGCCTTCACCATAGTAAATGATGGATTTAAGGCACATTTCTGTGCCTGAAGCATCGGTTCTGAAACAAGAACTAAGTGAACAGGAATATATATATATATATTTTCAAATCCTGAGAAGTTCTGTCCTAATAATAGCTGGCTTTAGGAGCAAGTAGGAGGTGTTGGTATACCATCCCTCTCAGAAGGGTCTCTAAACACGTTAACTAAATTCCTTGTGCAGTATGTGACTTGGTAAAATAGCTGATGGTATGCTCGCTAGAAAGCATCCGCAGAAGGCATTTAAAGAGAAGCTGAATTTTCTTCCCACATTTGATGTGGCTGTGAGTCTTCTTAGCCATAGGGCAGCATTTGCCTTCTCTGCTAAATAGCCATTTTTGCTTGTCACAGAATCTGAAATAAGATTGCTTTGTGTACGATATCTACTGTAGTTATCTAAGACTTTAATACATTTTCTTTAAAATACTATTTTTACAGATTCTTCCCATCATTCCTTGGCCTCAAATTGTCAAGTTGAAAAGTATAGAAAGATGGTAGGAAGACCTTTTGTCATTTTAATTTTCTTCAAAAGCCGTTTACATAAATACTGCAGGAGGGTATTCTGTTCTACTCCGCTGGGCAGGCAGGGATCACCATACCTGCTTGGCTGTTAGGAAAAAGACATTTTTCCTAATGTCACTTCGCCTCTGGCAGAGCAAGCACAAAACAAAACAGTACCCCATATCTTCCGTTGTTCTCTTCTTTCAGTGAAAGAAAATCATTTTCTCCTCTGTGTTCCAGACTGTGAACACTAATAGGTGCAGACTGTACGTATTCTACCCATCACTCTACATCTACTGCCTGGCCTTGTGTCTGGCACTTAGTAGGCCTTCAGTAATACTGATTTATGTATGTATGTATGTATGTATGTATGTATTTAGTCTTTTTAGGGCTGCACCCGTAGTATATGGAGGTTCCCAGACTAGGGATCGAGCCAGAGCTGTAGCTGTCAACCTACACCACAGCCACAGCAACACCACATCCAAGCCTTGTCTGTGACCTACACCACAGCTTACAGCAACGCCAGACCCTTAACCCACCAAGCAAGGCCAGGGATAGAATCTGCATCCTCATGGATACTAGTCAGGTTCGTTTCCACTGAGCCAAGATGGAAATGAATTATTATTATTTATTACTATTATTATTAATTTTAGTAATACTGATTTATGTTGAGGGAATTCTGCTAGGTTACGTTCTACCCAGAGGAGCTTTTCTGATTAATCAAGAAACTGCTATTAGATTTGTATGAAAACTAGACCCCTCATGAGACTTAAATGTAAGAGAAAGAAAATTTATCCTCTTACTTATGTGGAGTCAGATATACCTGCCTTGGAATAAGTCTCATAAATACCATCCCACAGAAAGTGGCTTTGTTGGTCGTTACTTTGAATCATCTCATGACGGCCAGGGAAACTTAAGCTGCACATGTAGAAAGAGCTTAATAAATGGATAACAGGGAAGCAGAAAATCTGATTAGGCAGACAACCCCACCTAATCAGAAAATAACCACATAGGCTGAACACAAATGTGCTGTTCTCAGCTGATTGCTACTGGAAGCCTCTTCTCCAGGAGATTTTTTTTTTTTTTTTTTAATCTCCATCCATTTTCTTTCTCTCCCATTTCCTCTTTCAATATCCTGGTCTTAGGTTTCTAATGAAGTTGGCCTGTGTACGTGCGATTTTGTTACAAGATGCAAAGGCAACCTGGCTGTGCGCAGGGCTAAACAAGCCATCTGTGTAAATATGTTTGGATTTGTAATCTCATCCCCACTCCCCAGCCTACAACCTTTGATAGGATTAGCTGAAAGAATGGTGCCCAGGTAAATTTGCACTGACTAAACCCCGTGTGAGCCCCTGGTGGGTTAATCAGACCATTATAATCAGGTTCCCAAGCCTGAGAGCAATGTTCTTTGGGGAGCATCATGGGTGAGCATTCTCTTTGTACAGAGGGCGGGGGAAATAACCAGAGATGAACTTCATGTCTTTCATCACTGGGTCCTTTTGTGAAATAAACCATGTGCAATGTGATCCAGAAAAGCTGGAAAACAAGCAGAGCTGTGGGTTAGACTATGGCCAGCGATGTCGAAGTGTTCAGTGTTGGGCAGGTGCAGGAAGCCTCTGGCTGAGGCAAAGCTGTTGACTGGTCTTCTCTACCCAGAGGTGATGGGGACAGTCTTGCCAGTACAGGTGGGCCTTTCACCCCTACTCCTTGCTTAGTGCATCTTCTACTGCCATGGACAAATGAGGGCACTGGATTTCCTGGCAATTGAGTGAACTTGGGTCACAACATCTTGATGACTTGTTGGGCTTCTATCAATACCCATCAGGTAGGGAGAATGGATGCCATAATCTAGATAAATCCAGATCCCCAAAGGCCTGTTGATTGCAAAATCCAGTTAACTGAGTTGAGAGTGAGCCAAGAGGGATCAAGGTCCTAGTCACCTGGGCAATCAATCGTCCCTTCCCTCAGGACACACCAACACACTGACTCCAGGGTACATGTCCGAAGCTTCCCACCCAGGCCGGGTCTGCAGTGCTTGTTAGAGGTCTGGTTTTAGCTGCCAGCAGGATGCTGCATTCCAGGGAAAATAGGACTGATTTCTTTTACAGTCACCATGTGTATCCTGACTTAACTCACTGGAAGGTGATTTGTCTGTGACTTTGGCCTCTTGATCGAAGCATTGTTTGCAGGACTGATTCAGCTTTACTAGACGTAAAGCTTACAACCTTTCGAAGATTTTCTTTAAGAAAAAGCATAAAAAATTGGGTGCAAGAGTTTCAAATAAAGCTAAACACACCTCCTCTGTGACCTAGCAATTTCATTCCTAGGGATATATCCAAGAGAAGGTTAACCTGTGTCCATAAAAATACTAGTACAAGAATATTCATAACAGTGTTACTCATAATAAATCCAAACCGTAAACAACCCAAATGCCTAATAACAGGTAAATACATAAGCAAAAGAGATTCAGCCATGCAATGAAGTACTACTTCACAGTAAAAACACAAACAAACAAACAAAAGAAACTAACAGCTGGTACATATATCATGGATGAATTTGTATACAATTTTCTAGGCAAAAGAAGCCAGAGAAATGATTCCATTTCCAAACATATCTTGTTTTATTCACTTCACTTTATTACAGATTGAAGGTTTGTTGCAACCCTAGGTTGAGAAAGCCTATCGTGGCCATTTTTCCAATAGCATTTGCTCACTTTGTGTCTCTGTGTTGCGTTTTGGTAATTTTTGCAGTACTTCGAACTTTTTTATTATATGTGTTATGGTAACCAGTGGTCCTTGATGTTACTTCTACCACTTGTTGAAGGCTCAGATAACGGTTAGTATTTTTTTAAGCAATAAAGTATATTTTAACTAAGGAACATACTTTTTTTTTAGACATAATGCCATATTATTGCACATTTAACCCATCATGCTACAGACTCAGTGTAAATTTTGTGTATAGTGGGAGGCCAAAAAGTGAAAAATTGGCTTTATTGTGTTATTTTGGAACTGAATCCACTATATCTTCAAAGTTCACCTGTATCCAGTGTTCTAAAACAGGTAAAAATAATTCATGGCACTATCTATTATAATGGATAAATTAAAAAAAAAAACAAACCCTGAACTATGGTGGGAGTGCAGAATGGAACACTCACTTTGGAAAATATTTTGAAGGTTTCTTATAAAGTTAAATACACACTTCCTGCACAACCCAGCAATTCCCCTTCTTATTTTCCCAAGGGAAATGAAACCTCTGTTCACAAAAAGTTCTGCACATGAATGTTTAGGACAGCTTTATTCATAGCCGAAACCTGAAAACATCCCAAATGTCCCTCAACTGGGAATGGGTAAACAACTGTAGTACACTAACATAATGGAATACACTCAAAAAGGTGGCGAAGTTTTCGTCATCTATCTTAATGGAAGAAACCACATCTAAAAAGCTACAAACATGCTCTGTTTCTATTTATAGGGGATTCTAGAGAAATCAGACCAAGGACTTCAACAAGCTGAGAGTTCATGGACGAACTGTCAGCAAGGACTATAGCGGAAGTTCTTGGAGAGACATGGATGTTCTCTATGTTGGACATGTGATGGTGATGACTTTGCTCTGTTGATTCATCAAATCAACACACAGAAGTGTGGCCTTGACTTTCTGGGTGTTGCTCCTTCAGCAGAAGCTGTATGTATTATAGGAACCATGAAAGAAACAACCTGGTGGGGAGAAAAATCAATGAATTAGACCCAAGGAATATCCAACAGGAGACTTAGCTACTAGCATCCATATCCAACTCCTTCTCATCTCTTACAATCCCTGACTGTGAGGGCTGGCAGGAGTAAGTAGCAGTATACTTTTCTCTCTCCAGGAATTTTATCTCATGACTTGGCAGCCTAGATATCTTCTTATTAGATTAGGGAAAGCGTCCCTCTTGGCTGAGAGAGAACTGAAGATAAGGAGGTAATTCCTCTTACCTGTTAGGTTAGGCTAAGTTGAGGGAAGAAATAGACCAAACAGTCCCTGGCTCACTGTGGTAGAAGCTAGCTAGAGCTCATCCTGGTAGCCCCTCTGACTCCGAAGGGATGCTGTAAAATGAAGTTGAGGTGTGTGCTGGGAGACGAGGTGAAATGGATTTTGGTGGCCAGCATATGGTCCCCTTCACACTTGGAAACCATCCAGAATAAAAGATGATACCTTCAGTGGCTTTGCTTATCAAGGATTTGTCTTAAATCTGGGCAACTATTCAAATAGCTACTATTTTTATTAGTGCTTTTGGTAGAAAGATAAAGGAGAGTGGCAAAGAAGGTGAAAAACTGTGGCTTTCATGATGGCATAGCTTTCTTTGTTCTTTATATCATAGATAATTGATAGGGGTTGAAAATTATTGATAAAGCTAAATTTTTATCTGATGCAGCATTCAATAGGCAAATAAAGAACTATTATGTACAGCTGATTTTGAGTTGACCTGAACTTCAATGGCAGAATAGGATGAAATCTTCCAGACAGTAAGATAATGACAAGTGAGATCTTTGTAGGCTTTGCATGTGGTTTATTAAATTTTGGTTTGAGCAAGGGAAATTAGTGGCACTGGGGAAAATTTCTCCAAAGGACTGATATAGACAGAACTAAACACACAGGCATTAATTTGGAACAATTCTAACAAGCAGTAGTGACAATATAAAGTAAACAGCTATAGTTGCAGCAAAAGACAACAAAAGGTAGGCCATCATTACCAGGAGCAGTGGAAACAAAACAGAGTATTACTTTATCTTTGCATCAAAATGTAGAGGTCTACACCAGTGAGAGGTGCTGGCTGCCAGTCACTGAAAAAGACAATGCTACTAAGTACCAGTAGGTAAGCAAGGACAGAAAGAATATAGAATATATATTTGGGAGTTCCCATTGTGGCTTAGAGGTAACAAACCTGACTAGTATCCATGAGGACTCAGGTTGTATCCCTGGCCTCCCTCAGTGGGTCAGGGATCCAGTGTTGCAGTGAGTTGTGGTATAGGTCACAGACTCGGCTCAGATCCTGCATTGCTGTGGCTGTGGTAGGCTGGCAGCTAACGCTCCACTTCCACCCCTAGCCTGGGAACTTCCATATGCCATGGGTGTGACCCCTCCAAAAAATAAATAAATAAAATAAAATAATATATATGTAAAGGTAAACTACAACACCACAACAAAAGAAAGTAGAACTTTTTATTCACTGTGAGAAAGTGCTCAATAAATGTTTATTAAATTAATGCCTATGTGAATCAAGTCCTGTAGGTTATAGAACATTTACCCTATTTATAGACATATTAACCAGATATTGGAAGTATGGATTAAAGAGATAAATTTAGCACACTCACATAAAAGGAAGAAGTATTTTACACAACAGTAAAACCTAAGGAACTTCTTTCCTTAAGGGACAGAACATGAAAAAATTAGTAGGACTGGGTATAAATAAATCTACAGATTATCTATATCACTATGGTAATAAGGAAAGCAAAGGGTGTTTGAGGGTTATCTTTGAGACTGCTGCTAAAATGTAATGTAACCCGGGGAAAATTCTTCAAACTGTCTTTCTGCAAACTGTCCCTTAATGTCATCATCAGAAAGAGGATGGGCTGAGTGGCCCATATATCCCCTATATTTATTCCTTTATAAAAACAGGCATTTAAAGTAAAGCCAGACCTGAAAACAGGCAATTGCTTCACTCAGTACTCGTAGGTTCGACTGCCTTCTCAGAGATGCCCCGGAGGAGTCTTGATTGATGAGCCGATCTCAAAAGACATCTCCAATAACGGAGGGGGAGGGCCTAATCAAGAATTGCCTGTGTACCCATCTGTGTCACAAGACAGTCCCAGGAATAATTACGATAGAACTTCTCCAGCATGTGGGGTGAGGGTGGGATGGTGATTAATTAATGTTCAGAAGATTGAGAGAAAGAGCACTAGCTATTTTTGGTTGCTGTGTATTTCTGGGGTAGAGGACTGAGAAGGGAAGGAAACAAAGTGGAGAGAAGGGAGCAGAAGGTACCAGGAACCCCACAAGGACACGAAGCTTTTGTGCCAGAGAGCTGGTCCCTTGGGGGCGAAGTGTGGTTATTTCAAACAAGCAGAAAATTGTGCATGAGTCTCTGGCCCCCACACACCAATATCAGAGGATCACAGCCAGAGGATGTCTGAGCGGCATCCTGGAAGCGCCAGGCAGGACTGTGAGGATAAAGGAATCAACCTGCCTATCTACACAGCTCTGGAGACATCCTTTCAAATCTGGTTTCCATCCTGAGATTTCCCCTTTGATCTCTCAGTTGAAGAGTCTGGTCCCCACAATGCACAAATCCCTGGTGCTGGGATATTGTGTGCTGCATCCAGGTTCCTCTTTAGGATGCCTTGTCTGAGGCATCACCAACAGGCTGACCCCTGGGTCTTCCTGTCATGAGCAAAGCTGTATCAGTTGGCTATAAGCATCACTTGGATGCTATATCATGTAGACAAACGTGCTTTTTTCCTCCGTGCTCTGGGGCTTTTTGTTCCCTGCCTTCCTTTTTGTGCACCTGTGTCTCTTTTCCCCTCTTTCCCCTCTGCCTGCCCTCTCTTGATTGCTCGTTCACGCAGGACATTTTTCAGTCTACAAAATGTAGCAACACATTTATTACCCCTGGGTAACTCTGCAGACAATCAAGAAAATGCATTTCAGCATGATGAAGTGTCATGAACAATGAATGTATAGCAAAATAAATTACTCTATAAATGAAGGAAAACATTTCACTAATGCAGAATCCAGGCATATCTGAAGGTAACAATTTACTTCAATTAGAAATGATTTAAAAAAAAAAACCTATGAGTCAAAACCTGATATTTATAAAGGGTTTCAAGCTTGTAGAGAGCAATTACATAGCCAGTGGGTTTGCTGAGAAGGAGGTGGGCTGCCATCACTGGAGCCCTGCTCATCCCTTATGTCAGGTAGCCTTCTGTCATCCCAGGCCTGAGCTGATGCCCTTCAATTCTCATTACCCAGGGGCATACCTTTGTCTGGCACTAGCTTGTTTGGGGATTGCCATTTCATGTATGCATACCTCTGGCTAGATTGCAAGGATCTGTATCCTGGGCACCCAGGACAGAGTCCCTAATGTGGTGGATGTTTAATACATGTTTGATACATAAATACATGTGTAGTTGATACTGACTCCAAAATGCTGACTAATCTCCACAAGATGGCACAGTATAAAACCCAGGGTGTGGCTTCCTGCCTCCTTGTGATCTGAGCAATGCAGCTGGGCCAAGTGACCTGCAGGATCAACTGCCTATCATGGGTTGGCCTCAAGGCCAGCCTCACATAGGTTGGGTCTCAGCAGTGACCTTTTACCACAAGTTCATGCACCATCATTGTAGCATTGGGTCATATTCAAGTCTGCTGAAATATCACTTTCTCCCTGAGGTCCCCTCTGAGCTGCACAGTCCCCCCCACCCCACCAGGATTCTGTTTCCTCTTACCCTGCTCCCCACTTTCCTCCGTAGCTCTTATCTCCTTCTAATGTAATACATAATTTATTTATTCATTTTGTTTACTATTTATCATTGATCTTTTCCAGCTAGAATTAAAGCCCCACCATGTGCCTGGCACACAGTAGGCATTCAATATATACATGCTGAATGCACCAATGAATACTATCTTGTGGCACTGGCCAGGAGATATAAACTGCAGCCTAAGACAGTGGTTTTTTCGTGTGTGTCTTTTGGAAACTAGAGTTCCTCTGAGATGTTTCTGGCTGAAGGAAGCCGAAAGGGAGGCAAAGAGGGTAGGGCTTAGGGGACCTGTCCTTCGTGCAACCTCTTTTTTTGTTTTATAAAATATTTCTTTTGAGAAGGACTTCTTCTTTTAAGAAACATGTTGGATTCTACTCTTTCCGTTCCAGGAGGAAGTTGAGAGCTGAGATTTTTCATCTGCTTGCTCTGGGCTGAGCAGGGGGATGTATGTCACTTACCAGCCCAAACAGCCGTCTCTGTTTTCACCCAGGCAGCTAAATTGAGCTGCACACATTAGAGCTCCAGTACTGACAAGACAGAAGCCAGTCCTCTGGGGAGCATCCCCCCAGAAAAGCTGGGGTGCTAGATGCATATACCAGTGTTCCTTCCCCTAGGTGAGGCTGGGAGTGAAATAAACCCACAGTGGAATACTAGTCAGCCTATTTTTAAGAAAAGAAGGAAGCTCTACAATATGTGACAACATGGATGACCCTTGAAGACATCATGCTAAAAGAAATAAGCCAGTCATAAAAAGCAAATTCCACATGATTCCATTATATGAAGTAGCTAAGAGAGTCAAACACATAGAATCGAAGAGTGGAATGGTGGTTTCCACAGGCCAGGGGAGGGAGAAACGGGGAGTTACTAACTGATGGATATAAATTTTCAGTTAAGCAAGATGGAGTTTAGCTATACAACATTGTACCTATAGTTAGAAATACTGGATTATACACTTAAAAATTTGTTGAGAGGGTGGATCTCATGTTAATGGTTCCTATCACAATAAAATAAAGAAATTTTTTTTAAGGAAACATGTTTAAAACCTACTGATTCATAGCAAAAGATACCTTTTTCTATATTTAAGCAAAAATATACCATGGAGGATCTTTATTACCTATACCCTGCACCTTATGTAAAGTAAAATGAGTTCTTCTGTATTGCTTTTCAAGGTCTACCACAGGTTTTCCTAAGCTTTTTCTACATTTTTTTTCCTCAAATGTGTCGGTCGTTAGTCCAGACATTGCATGGGAGCTGGTTAGAAATGCCTCAGGCCCCACCCCAGACCTGCTGAGTCGCTACCTGCATTTTAACAAAATCCCCAGGTAATTCTAAGTCATCCCAAGGATCGGTTTTCCATCTGCAGTTTCTTACTCTTCTTAGGGTGCCGTCAGTGCAGTGGGCAGCTAGGCTTTGTTTGTGCTGCCTCTCTTCAGGCAGAGCTAGTAATGCAAAGGACTGCCGACAAAGTTGGGTAGCCAGAGCAGGCAGAGAGGGACAAGGGTGCAAATGGACATCCCGCGTTTGAGATAATTAGACTTGAACAGCTGACAGCATGCCTAGGACTGAATTGTTTGTCTAAAGAATAGAGTGAGAGCACAAGTAATTGAAATATACCATATTCCCTGAACTTCATTTCAGCCAATACTTTCAACCTCTTCCTGTAATAAATCTTCTACTGGTGCTGCTAGCAAAGAGGTAAAATGAATGGAATTACATTTCAGCTCCTTTCTCCGTTCCCTTCCCAAGCGGAATTACTAACAAGGGATGACATATCTTGAAAATAGGCATTGACAACAACAACAACAAAAAGAGGAAGAGGAGTGAAAGAGGAAGAAGCCAAAGGCCTAGACAATCCAAAAACATGTTAACTAAGCTATAGCCTCTGAAAAAGTAAGGTCTGACTGCACATTAATTTGCACATACAACCTAAAAGTCAAACTTTGTTAATTATGCTTGGAAAAAAAGTTTATTTAGGCAGCTTAGCTTTTACCCATAGTATATTTTTAAGCTGTATGCAATCAAACAGAAACATACTTCACTATTTCTTGAACAATTGTAAGAGATCCTATAAATACCTTTCAGCTTCATTTTATCTTCCCTGTAACTTAGGTTTGTGGTTCTTGATGAATGACTTGTTATCTTCCTATATGATTTTGATCATATCATTTAACAGCGCTGTAGGAGGGCACGTATGTGGTTTAGCTCTGAAACTACCCATTAAAAGATGAATAAAAAGTCAACAACATTATCCACATCATTAGCTTATGTAATAAAAAGTGATTAAATACAGCTAGCTTTCAGATGCATGTAAAATAGATCTAGCTGAAAGTATAAATTTTTATAATGTTTATGTTCTGCTTGGGTTGAATTACCTTAAATAACAGAAAATTGCCATCCCACCTCACTGATAACCATCAACACTGAAATCATTATTGGATTATGAACATTTTGCAAAAAAGGTTGGACAATGCTATAATTTACATTGCTGGTATTGTTGCACAGTTCATTGGATAACCACCTGTGCCACCCCCACCCGTGCCCTAAAAATGACCAGTTATATCTTCAGCAAACAAGAGTTAGAGCATGAGGTTTTAGGCTGCTGGGGATGGGAGTAGGATGTATCAAAGAGGGAAAGATAAACTTATTACTTAAGACTTAAGAAATGTATATGTTTTTGTATTACCCAAAGATATGGTGCGTTGAGTATTTGGTTTTCCCTCTCTGATTTCAGAGACTACCAGAAATGATGGGAAAGTCCCCACCTGTTTCTACGTTTCCTGGATTTCTCTGGGTGGAGGTTATGGAGAGGCAGGACCCAAGGAACTGTGGGTTTGGAAACTACATCTCTAGGATACCCTCCAGGTGGTTGAGTCATGTCTTATTACTGACACTACTTGGAAGGCCACCAAGTCTCAGTTCCTTAATCATCTCATCATCAGAAACTCCTTTTAACAGTGACAAACCATGTTCAACCACAGTTAGCATTGGTCATGCCTTCTCATCCAAAGATTGTATCCAGATTTGGGTTTTATAATGTAATCTATTTATGTTACATTTTCACCATGGAATTACATTAAATTTTCACAACCAGCATTTATCAGTCTTCATCCTTAATGATCTCTTAGAGTCTAAACCATCCATCTTTGCTGATGCCACTTTCTATTTGAAACATTCTCTTTCCTTGGTTTTCATGATAGAGGATTATCCTGGTGTTGCTTCTGTTTTTCTGATGAGCTCTTTTCTCTCTCTCACACTCTCTTATGGTGGTTCAATCTCCTCAACCTGAGCATTGAAATTGGTGTTCTTCAAGTTCATTGTCTTGTGGTCATCAGTCGATAATTCCAGACTGGTTCTTTCGGCTTCTTGCTCTGTTCTTTCTCTTAGTCAACCTCATTCACTCCCTGACTTCAATGACTGTTTACATGATAATGACTCCTAGGTTATTATCTTCAGGTCAGAATTATCTATTGGGCAGCAGTCTTGTAGAGGCAACTTTCATCTCAATAGCTCTGCTTGGATTTTGACAAATACCACTTCTCCCTTCCCAGTGGATTTCTATCCTATCCCATTCAAAAGCACAACCATCCAATAAAAGCAAGCCAGAAAACAAGGCATGTTCCTTGCCACCTGCCTCTCCCTCACCAGCGACATTTACTCATCACCAACCATCTGCATTCAGTCATCACCCACTTATCATTTTATCCCCAAAATCTCTCTCAAGTCTCTCCACCTACATAATCACCAGCCCAGTCCAAGTTTTTATCTCCCACAAGGATTATTTTGATTGAACTCTCTCCAAATCATTCCACACACTACAGCTAGAGTGATCCTTCAAAAATGCAAATCTAATCATGACTTTTCCTGTTTAAGAGTTTCATATTGTTCTTAGCTTAAGGACCAAGCACCCTCAACCTGGCCTACAAGGTTTATACAAACTCACCTCTGGTGACTCAGCCAGTCTCATCTTTCCCCTCATTTACCTCTGGGCTCTACCACATTGGCCTTCTATTTCAGCTCTTCACATTGTTTCAGGCTTTTTCGGGCCTTTTTCCAAAGAGTTTTTCTTTCTGGAATTCTGTTCACTCCCTTGCTGCCTTCCTATAACATTTCTCAAGATTTTCATCTTGGACGTGATCTCTTCTCTTTGGACTTTCTCCCTCAAAGCATTTAACCACTTTTAGGGTTCCAGTAGTCATTTCTGTGTAGGCAATTCCGAAGTACACCTCTTTTTGCAAATGAGCATTGACAATAATGGATATTTATACCTAAATATTTTATAGATGTCTTAATTTCAACATGTCCTATGCTCATCTTCTCCCCAAATCTATATCTTCTCATGCTCTCTATGTCTTGATAAATGGAATTTCCAGACTCAAAGCCATTCACTTTTTAAAGTGACATCTTTACTGAGATGTAATTCACGTACCAAAAGAAAAAGCTACCCTTTAAAACATGTGAGCCAGTGGCTTTGGTATATTCACAGAGTTGTACAATCTTCACTTCTATCTAATTTTGCAATTTCATTACCCTCCAAAGAAACCTCAAGTCCATTAATAGTCACTCCTCACCCTTTCCTCCCCGAGACCTGGAAACCAGCAACAGACTTTCTGTCTCTATGGAATTGCCTATTCTAGTAGACACTTCAAATAAATGTAATCATACAATATGTAACTCTTTGTGTCATTTTTGTGTCATTCATTTAGCATAATGTGTTTTCAAGGTTCATTCATGTTGTAGCATGAATTAGTGCTTCATTCCTTTTTACAGCTGATTAATGTTCCATTACATGGATATAGCATATTTCTTTATCCATTCAACAGGTGATAAATATTTGAATTGTTTACACTCTGGGCTGTAATGAATGATGCTACTCTAAACATTCCTGTACAGACTATTGTGTAGACATATTTTTCTGTTGTTTTTTCCATCATATTGCTAAGAGTGGAATCACTGGGTCTTTAAAAACTCCCAGTGAGGAGAAACTTCTCCTCTTCTCCTTTCTCTGTTTCTCTGTACTTTAGTCCTGCCTGCATCAAATTAATAAGATACAGCCAAAATAAAGCTCCAATTCTGTCACTTCATTGGTCAAAAATCCCTCAAAGACTTCCCAATGCCCTCCATAGCATTGTCCTTGCCTAATATTTTGGTATGAATTCCAACTACTCTAATATAAAATTGGCTTATTTGTAAAGTTTTCCTGAAAAATCCCAACAACATCCCCAATTAAAACATTATAGTCTTTGGAGTTCCTGCTGTGGTGCAGAGTGATCGGCAGCATCTCTGCAGTGCCAGGACTCAGGTTCATTCCTTGGCCCAGCACAGTGGGTTAAAAGGATCTGTTGCAGCTGTGGTGTAGGTCACAACTGCGCCTCAGAGCTAATCCCTGGCCTGGGAATTCCATATGCCTTGGGGGCAGCCAAAAAAGAGAAAACAAAGCAAAATAAACTATATGGACTTTACAAACTTTCCTAGAACTTCCATTTGTACTAGGATATAAGTCCCAGAACAATGTGCAGGTCCTAGAACAATGTACATAGTAGGTACTCAATAAATGTGTATTGAATGAATAAAAAAATGTATCTTGTACAAATATTTCTTTTCATATCTTTTCCCCATGTGTTCATTGAATTTATTCAACACCACCTATTGTGTCTGAAACATCTTTGACTCTTCCACTGGTAACACAATACTTGGTCTGTACTGTTTTAAATAAATAAGTGTTAAGGCCCCTTCTAGCCGGGGGGGGGGCCCTCTGGGGCAGGGGTGAGTGCTCCTGCGAGCTCCTCCGCCCTTTTCCCGAGTTCACGTGGACAGAGGACAGTAGTGCAGGTCTTTCCTTGCAGGGGTGTGAGAGCAGAGTAGCAACTGTGGGGTCTGGAGTCATGGCAGGACAGGCATTTAGAAAGTTTCTTCCTCTCTTTGATCGAGTATTAGTTGAAAGAAGTGCAGCTGAAATGGTAACCAAAGGAGGCATTATGCTTCTAGAAAAATCTCAAGGAAAAGTATTTCAAGCAACAGTAGTAGCTATTGGATCAGGCTCTAAAGGAAAGGGTGGAAAGATTTAACCAGTTAGTGTGAAAGTTGGAGATAAATTTCTTCTGCCAGAATATGGAGGCACCAAAGTAGTTCTGGATGACAGGATGAGCTGAAACAGTATTACAAATGTGGATTTGAGAACATTAAAATGAGCCCCAACTATAGTAACTGATATTTACAGCTCAGGGACAGTACCACACAATCTGGGAAATTTTAACTTAAACCCTGGAGTAAATGAGGGGGTTGTCCACAGATGGAGAGTCCTATCTAAGCCTCTGCTCTCTACAGACCCTCCCATATCTCTCTAAAGGAGGCAACATTTAGGAAACACTTGCCTTAGAGTCTCACTGTATTTAGTAAAAGAATTGGTGATTTGAATGGCTGTCTCTGTTGCTAGAGTCTAAGTAACTTATGGGGCATTTTCATACTTGTATCTCTGCTTAATAAATATTTACTGAATGAATAAATCTTTTGATATCTGGAAAAAAATAAATAAATAAGTGTTGAATAACTGAATCAATCACTCACTCAATCAAAACCAAATTACTATTTTCCAGTCTTTGGACATGCTTTGAAATTCCCCACTGCTTTGTCTTGGAGAACACAGTTTCTTGGAATATCATCTCTCTCTCCTAAAAGACTCATGCCAAGTAATACTTCGTCTATTATACCTTTGTCCTCCCTTAGTCCAGTAAGAAATAATCTCTCTTATAAGGTTGTAGCAGTTTATTAGTAACTTTCTCATGGAAAATCCTTCCCTCACAGATATTTTTGGATCCTCTTATTCAGCACCTCTCGCAACTAGCCCTTCCCTCAGTGACAAGCTACATTAAAAAGAGAGAATATGTAGTTGACCCTTGAACAACGTGGGAGCAAAGTTGAAAATCTGAGTGTAACTTACTCTCAGCCCTCCATCTAAATGATTCCTCTGTACCTGAGGTTCCACGTCCACGGATTCAGCCAACTGGGGATCTAAGTATCCACATATAAGTGGACCAGTGACCAGTGCATTTCAAACCTGTGTTGTTCCTAAAATCATGTTGTGCACACATGTGGATACCTTAAGAGGATGCAACAGAATTCCTGCTTTTTTTTTTTTTTTTCCACCTTGCATTTTCCCATTTCAGTTTATGGTAGGTACCATTAAACCAAAATCTGAAATAACCTTTGATTCCTCTCCTTTCCTGGCCCCCACATCAACCTAATCAGTAAGTTCTATTGATTATAGACCTCAGAAAAGATCCCAAATCCCTCTGCCTTTCTTTGGCACCTTGGATTCCTCATCCCCAGCCCCATGTCCAAGTTGTGGTCTTCTCTTATCTCAATTACTGCAGCGAGCTTGCAACTTGGCTCTTTAATTTCACTCTTGTATCTCTATAAGAATAAACATGTATATTCCTATTGTTAAATGTATGTTTACTTTAAGCACTTTAAGAATATATATCTGATTTATGGCTTTCTCTGGCACATAGATTAAATCTAAAGTCCTTTGCTTAGATGGGGTCCCTAGGCTGGACCCTGTTCTCTCGAGGGTCCGATGGCCTCCCAGTCCCCTTGCTCCGTCTGTCAGTGACACTGACCTGGAATTTCAGGTGGGAGTTGTATTTTACCTCCCATTCCGCTAAAAACGTGCAACTTAGGTCATGTCACTTTACTCCTGGGACACCAACACCTATCTCTAAAATGAAGAAAGTAGACTAAATGGTTGTCAATGGTCCCTTTAATTTCATTATCTTCTGGGAGTTCCCGTCATGGCTCAGTGGTTAACGAATCCAACTAGGAACCATGAGTTTGTGGGTTCAATCCCTGGCCTTGCTCAGTGGGTTAAGGATCCGGCATTGCCATGAGCTGTGGTGTAGGTTGCAGACAAGGCTCGGATCCTGTGTTGCTGTGGCTCTGGCATAGGCCAGTGGCTACAGCTCTGATTAGACCCCTAGCCTGGGAACCTCCATGTGCCGTGGGAGCAGACCAAGAAATGGCAAAAAGACAAAAAAAAAAAAAAAATTTCATTATCTTCGGAGTTCCTGAAGTCACTTGTCTCTACAGCCAGGATGGGTTGTTAGCAGGAATCATTTTTAAAACTGCCAGACAACAACAAAAAAATACATGTTGGTAATGTTAGGCTGTAACAATTTATTATGCTCAAAAAATACATCTTTGGAGACCAGGAAGATGAAAGGAGTGCTTCATAAAGTATATAATGTCTGAATTATTTTGCTTTCTTTTGAATAAATGAAGATTCCAGACAGTCCCTAAAGTGACTGCTGCTATTTCACACATGCCGTGTTGATTTATTTTGATGGCATATTTCTTTTCCAGAAAAAGTTTGGAGTTTTTTCTTTTATTAAACATGATTTTTTTTTGGTTGGGAGGGAGGTTTATCAGTTTCTTATTGGTATTGTAACAAATTACTGCAAACCTGGTATCTCAAAATTGTACGAATTTATTATCTTATATTTTGGGGCATCAGAAATCCAACATAGGTCTCACTGGACTAAAATCTAGGTGTTTGCAGGGCTGGTTCCTTCTGGAGGTTCTAGGGATGGTCTGTTTCCTCACTTTTTCTGGTTTCTAGAGGTTGACGGCATTCCGTGGGTCATGGCTCGTTTCCACATTCAGAGCCGGCAACGTGGGGTTGAATCTGACCCTCCATCTTCTGACACCAACACTCCCACCTCCCTCTTTCACATTGAAAGGACCTTTATAATTCCATGGGCCCACCCAGACAAACATAAAATAAGGACACACTTCTAAGGACCAAAGGAGTTTATTTATTTATTTATTTATTTGTATATCCTTTTCAAGTTTGCTGGTTAGCAACCTTAATTCTATCTACAACCATAATTCTCCCCATGCCATGTAACACAATACAGTCACAGGTTCCAGGGATTAAAATATAGACATCTTGGCAAGACCATTATTCTGCTATGGGGAGGCAGAGAGATTTTCATTGATGCCTATTTGAATTCTTCTGGGTTTTTTCTTAAATCTATCTCTTCCCCAAAAGACAAATGACATGAATTTTTTTGGCGGCAGTATTCAAAAATGGCCAAGTTCAACACTCTTTTTTTTTAAAAAAAAATGTATAAAATGAAGGCCAGAGAGTTTACACAATTTGTCCAAAGACATCTGTGAGTACCCAGGACTGAAACCTATGTTTTCCAACTTCCAACCTAGTATTCTTGCCAACACAAAAGCCATTGACGGCTGGTATTAATCAGTTGGGATCCAGTAAAATTCTACTTTTGTATTCGGCATTCAGATCTTGGTTCCATAAGTACTGCAGTCTATCATTTAAAGTAATATTCACTTAGTCATACAAATAGATTAAAAAATCTTTTTTGTTGTTGAATGAATGATGGAATCAACCAATCAAAATGAAACTGCATTATTCCCTGGTCATTGAACATGCTCTGAAGTATATTACCTTTCAGTAAGTATTTGTAGAGCACCTGTTACATATGTAACAATGGACTAGTGAAAGGAGAAGATGTGAATAATCATAAAATGCTGCATCTTTGATAATTCAGGACTCATGATTTTTTTGTGGGGAGACAACACAGTGATACCTTGGAGAGTTTCATCATAGTGCAAGGTATTGTGGGGTTAGTTGCTAAATGAAATTATTCAGTCAAATGGTGATACTGATGTTCAGTAGAAGAGGACAGTATTCAAATGAGATGGCTTGTGAGCTGGGTCTTTCTTGTTCAAGAAAATGCATATAGGATATGCAGGGGAGGATGCTCCTGGAGAGAAACATCATATCAAAAGCTAGAAAATTAACCCCAACATGTTGTTTGGGGATCTAGTAAGAAGATTGTCCAGCCTGCAGGTAGAGATTCATATAGACAAATGGCAGATTACAAAGTGGGATGGAAAGCATAGTCGGTGAATTCTGAGGGCTCTAGTTTGAATTATGAATGCCAGAGTTAAGGAATGTTGTTTTGTTCAATTTTTTGGGCCATGCCCACAGCATGTGGAAATTCCCAGGCTGGGGATAAAACCTGTGCCAGAATAGTGATCCAAGACGCTGCAGTGACAACACCAGATCCTTAACTCACTACACCACAAGGGAACTCTTTGTTTTGTCAATTTTTGTAAAGATTTTCAATTTTTCTCTAGCAAAAGTAAAATGTGTTATTTTTATTGAGAAATTTCAGAAAGGTTCTTGGCTTTGATAAATCACACACACACATGCACAAACCACATAAAACTATACACTATTCAAAGAACAACCAAAGTAAAATTGTACATTATATGTATTTTTTAAGTACCTACAGAATTGAGAAATGAGAAGTAGGGATATATATATTATATAATTATCCTCTGAGATAGCTCCACCCTTGCCTCTTCAATTCATGGAATCAATAACTCTGGAGCCTTCCTTTGTCTTGAGTGTTGTACTAATGGAAGGGGGATTGTTAGGGTCAGGAAAAGTTATTTGGGGGTGATGATGATTTGTGAATGCAAAATATGCATAATGGACAAGGTAGGAGAAGCATTCCATCTAAAGGGGAGCAGACAAGCCAAGGAAAAGCTTTGAGGTATGAATCATGGAATTTGTGATGCCAACATGAGGGTGCCTGAAGGCTATTAGAAGATTAAGCTGAAAAGGTAGGCAGGAGGCAGATGATAGGGGGGTTCTTTATGCCCTGCTGATGACTTTGGATGTTACCATTTGGGGCAGTTGTTTCTAAATGGGTTCTATGGAGCTCTGAAGTTCCTCTGCCAAGGGGGCACTGTGCGGGGTTATGAGGGGATAGAAGAGGCTTCTCTCATTGTTCAACCAAGGCTTAATATAAAAATTATATTTGATCTATTTATGCCTCTATGTAAGTATGCAAATGAAAATTCGCAAGGCTTAAACAATTAAATGCAAGTTACTAAATGCAAAAGGAAGTTACAGTAGGACTTTTTTTTGTTTTTGCTTTTTAGGGCCGCACCTGCTGCATATGGAAGTTCCCAGGCTAGGGGCCACAGCCACAGCAACTTGGGATCAGAGCTGTGTCTGTGACCTACACTACAGTTCATGGCGACGTCAGATCCCTGACCCACTGAGCGAGGCCAGGGATTGAACCCGCATCCTCGTGGATACTAGGCAGATTTGTTTCCACTGCACCATGATGGGGACTCCTACAGCAGGATTTTGAGTAAGACAAAATCAGGTGCATTTTAGAAAAATCCCTCTGAATCCAGACTAGAGCATTAGTCTCCTAGTGACTGTATTCCAAGTATGCAAAGTTGGCTTGATGGTTGTCAGTGGGCACCACACACCTGGTCTCTCCCAAAGCTGGGAAATGGGTTTCCCTTTAACTGTCTTTCCAGTAGTTATGCGTTAGTTTCTGATGAGAAGAACTTGTGGAGAATTAGCAGGCCAAGGTGAAGCACATCCCATTATACTCTAAAGCTATGGGGGTAATGGGATGGTCTCACAGCAGTTTCCTGGGACCCCATAGGAAAACTGAGTTCCCATTTCTCAGTCCTCTTTTGTGATGAAAATTTTTTTGCTTCTCAGACTTCTGCAAACTCCAGCTTTTCCCCTTCAAATTTAAGTGGTGACTATTTCTCCAATCTGCCAACTACCCCCTTTCCCCTGCTTGCAGACAGACCTTTGCCTCCTAGCTTCTCCCTCCTTCAGGTAAGTTGACATTCTTGTTTAACACGAATGTAATTCTTGTAGCATCCCCTACCCTGACAGACCCAGACTGATATGTGATTATTTCTGAGTATCAAATAATCCATGGCATGGGGGAGACCATCTTAGAACTTCTATTTATATTCGTTGTTTCTTTTCATCTCATGCCCATTTTACGACATCCATAACGGTGAAAGAATGAGAATACATCTTATAAATGAATCAATGTGCATGTATTGAGGGGTATGCTCAAGTTTGTTGCTTATAGTGGTGTGATGTTTTAAAAGTTTGAGGATGTTGGTAAAGAAAATGGCCTTGGGAGAGAGACAAAACAGGAGGCTATTACAGAAGTGGGGGCGGGGGGGGGAAGATTTAAGAGGATCTGTGGTGAGGCAGGAGCCGGGGTGGGGGTGGTCCTGGTTTAAGTGGTATTTAGGATGTAAAATAAATAGGAAGCATTTATGGATAGATCACCTTTGAGGAGGAAAGAGAAGGATGCTTCAAAGATGACTCCCACTTTTGCAGCTTAAGTTCTTCCTTTCACAGAGCAAGAGCTGCTGGTTAGTTGGTCAGTTTGTGTTTGCTTTTTCTCTCACCCTGCTCAACGATTTTGAAAAAAAATAAAAGAAAAAAAAAAAAACACATGCCAACACCAAGTAGAGTCCACCTCAGAAACATGAAGGATGACAGGAAAACTGTCTCCAAAATATATTGTATGAAAGCTCATAAGAAAGAACATGATTGTGGTAGATCTGTGAACAGTCCACCCACACTCTGAGCACTCTTCACCCAAATGGACCAGAAACCTTCAAAAAGATATCTTACTCCAGAAGAAAAAGAGGAGGACACATCAAGAGGTAGGAGGGGCGATTTCACGATATAAACAACCCCATACCTCCTGGGTGGGAAGCCGCACAGACTGAAAACTAACTGATTCACAGAGACTCACCTACAGGAGTGAGAGTTCTGAGTCACACATCAAATTCTCACGTGTGGGGATCTGGCATGGGGAGAAAGATCCCCAGAGCATCTGGCATTGAAGGCCAGTGGGGCTTGTGTGCAGGAACTCCACAGGACTGGGGGAAACAGAGACCCCATTCTTAAAAGGTGCACGCAGACTTTCACGTCCACTGGGTCCCAGAGCAAAGCAAAGTCTCCATGGGAATCTGGGTCAAACCTGACTGTGGTCCTTGGAGGACATTCTGAGAAAACAGGGGTCAATGTGGCATGTTTTGAGGGAAGGACATTGAAAGCAAAGCTCTCAGGAATATTCAGCAGCGATGCCTTTCTCTGGAGGTGGCCATTTTGGGAAAATCTGGCCCCACCCGTCAGTCAGTGCTGAGAAGCCCCAGGGCAAACAACAATCCAGGTGGGATCACAGCCCCACCCCTCAGGCACACAGCTGCCTCTAATCCCCTCCAGAGACTAAGCCCATCATCAGAGGGATTAGAATCAGCTCCACCTACCAGTGGGCAGGCATCAGCCCTTCCCATCAGGGAGCCTACAGCAAGCCCCCCATACTGACTTCAGCCACAGGGGGGCAGACATCAGAAGTAAGAGAGGCTACAACTCTACTATCTGTAAAAAGGTCACCACACCAAAAACCTATAAAAATGAAAAGATAGAGAAGTATAACTCAGATGAGGGAGAAAGGAAAAACCCCAGAAAATCAGCTAAGTGATGAGGAGATTCTTAGCCTCCAGGAAAAAGACTTTAGAATGGTGATGCTGAAGATGATGCAAGACATTGGAAATAAGCTGGAGGCAAAGATGGATAACTTACAGGAAACACTGACCAAAGAGATACAAGATATACAACTTAAACAAGAAGAGATGAAAAATACAATAACTGAAATAAAAAATTCTCTAGAAGCAGACAACAGCAGAATACAGGAGGCAGAAGAACGAATAAGTGAAGTGGAGGACAGATTAGTGGAAATTACAGATGTGGAACAGAAAAGAGAAAAAAGATTGAAAACAATTGAAGAGAGTCTGAGAGAACTCTGGGACAATGTTAAACGCACCAACATCCGTATTATAGGGGTGCCAGAAAGAGAAGAGAGAGAGAAGGAGACAGAAAAAATATTCCAAGAGATAATAGCTGAAAACTTCCCTAACATGGGGAAGGAACCACTCACTCAAATCCAGGAAGCATGACGAGTACCATATAAAATAAACCCAAGGAGGAACACCCTGAGACATATTAATCAAACTGACCAAAATTAAAGACAAAGGGCAAATCCTGAAAGCAGCTAGGGAAAAGAAACAAATACCATACAAGGGAACCCCAATAAAGTTATAGGCAGATTTTTTTTTTATTTTTATTTTTCAGATTTTTCAACAGAAACTCTGCAGGCCAGAAGGGAGTGGAATGATATACTTAACGTGATGAAAGGAAAAAAGCTCCAACCAAGATTACTCTACCCAGCAAAGCTCTCATTCAGATTTGAAGGAGAAATCAAAACCTTCACAGATAAGCAAAAGTTGAGAGAATTCAGCAACACTAAACCAGCCTTACAACAAATACTAAAGGAACTTCTATAGGCAGAAAAGAACAAGAGAAGAAGGAAAGAAAAAAGAGTAACAAAAACAAATCCAAAGCAATTAATAAAATGGCAATAAGAACATACATATCAATAATTACCTTAAATGTTAATGGACTAAATGCCCCAACCAAAAGACATAGACTGGCTGAATGGATACAAAAAGAAGCCCCATATATATACTGTCTTCAAGAGACTCACTTCACTTCTAGGAACACAGACAAATTGAAATTTGAGAAGATGGAAGAAAATATTTCATGCAAATGGGGATCAAAAGAAAGCTGGAGTAGTAATACTCATGTCAGACAAAATAGACTTTAAAATGAAGAATTTTTTAAGGGACAAAGAAGGACATCACATAACGATCAAAGGATCAATCCAAGAAGAAGATATAACAATTTAAAATATCTATGCACCCAACACAGGTTCACCACAATATATAAGGCAACTGCTAACAACCTTAAAAGGAGAAATAGACAATAACACAATAACAGTGGGGGACTTTAACACCCCACTTACAGCAATGGACAGGTCATCCAGACAGAAAATCAATAAGGAAACACAGGCCCTGAATGACGCATTAAACCAGATGGACATAATAGATATTTATAGGACATTTCATCCAAAAGCAACAGAATACACACTCTTCTCAAGTGCACATGGAACATTCTCTAAGATTGATCACATCCTGGGCTACAAATCCAACCTTGGTAACTTTAAGAAAATTGAAATCATATCAAAGCATCTTTTCTGACCACAATGCTATATGACTGGACATCAACAACAAGAAAAAAACTGCAAAAAAACACAAACACGTGTGTTTGTGTTGGAGACTAAACAACATGCTATGAAACAACCAATGAATCACTGAAGAAATCAAAGAGGAAATGAAAAACACCTAGAAGCAAATGACAATGAATATACGACACTCCAAAATCTATGGGATGCAGCAAAAGCCATTCTAAGAGGAAAGTGTATAGCAAGACAAGCCCACTTCAGGAAACAAGAAAAAGCTCAAATAAACAAGCTAACTTTACATCTAAAGCAGCTCCAGAGAGAAGAACAGACAAGGCCTGAAGTTAGTAGAAGGAAAGAAATCATAAAGATGAGAGCAGAAATCAAGGAAATAGAAACAAAGAAAACCATAGAAAAGATCAATGAAACGAAAAGCTGGTTCTTTGAAAAGTTCAACAAAATTGATAAACCCTTAGCCAAACTTATCAAGAAAAAAAGAGAGAGGACTCAAATCAATAAAATGAGAAATGAAAAAGGAGAAGTAACAATGGACATCACAGAAATACAAAGGATCATAAGAGACTACTGTATGCAACTATATGCCAATAAAATGGGAAACCTGGAAGAAATGGACACATTCTTAGAAAAGTACAGTCTTCCAAGACTAAACCAAGATGAAATAGAAAAGAAGAATGGACCAGTCACAAGTACTGAAGTTGAAACTGTGATTAAAAAACTTCCAACAAACAAAAGTCCAGGACCAGATGGCTTCAAAGGGGAATTCTATCGAACATTTAGAGAAGAGTTAACACCTATCCTTCGGAAACTATTTCAAAAAATCACAGAGGAAGGGATACTCCCAAACTCATTTTATGAGGCCACCATCACCCTGATGCCAAAACCAGACAAAGATACCACAAAAAGAGGAAACTACAGGCCAATTTCACTGATGAACATCGATGCAAAAATCCTCAACAAAATACCAGCACACCACATCCAACAATACATTAAAAGGATTGTACATCATGATCAAGTGGGATTTATCCCAGGGATGCAACGGTTCTTCAATATCTGCAAATCCATCAGTGTGATGTACCACATTAACAAACTGAAGAATACAAACCATATGATCCTCTCAATAGATGCAGAAAAAGCCTTTGACAAGATCCAATACCCATTTCTGATAAAAACCCTTCAGAAAGTGGGCATAACGGGAACCTACCTCAACTTGATAAAGGCCATATATGACAAACCCACAGTGAACATCGTTCTCAATGGTGAAAAGCTGAAAGAATTCCCGCTGAGATCAGGAACAAGACAAGGATGTCCGCTCTTGCCACTACTCTTCAACATAGTTTTGGAAGTCCTAGCCACAGCAAGCAGAGAAGTAAAAAAAGAAATAAAAGGAATCCAAATTGGAAAGGAAGAAGTAAAACTATCACTATTTGCAGATGACACAATATTATACCTAGAGAATCCTAAAGACTCTACCAGAAAACTGTTAGAGCTCATCCATGAATTTGGCAAATTCGCAGGATAAAAAATTAATACACAGAAATCAATGGCATTTCTATACACTAACAATGAAAGAGCAGAAAAACAAATTAGGGAAGCAATCCTGTTTACCATTGCATCCAAAAGAATAAAATACCTAGGAGTAAACCTACCTAAAGAGACAATAGACCTGTACTCTGAAAATTATAAGACACTTATGAAAGAAATCAAAGATGATACAAATAGATGGAAAGATATACCATGCTGGTGGATTGGAAGAGTTAATATTATCAAAATGACTATACTCCCCAAGGCAATCTACAGATTCAATGCAATCCCTATCAAATTACCAAGGACATTTTTCACAGAACTTGAACAAAATATTTTAAAGTTTGTTTGGAAGCACAAAAGACCTAGAATAGCCAAAGACATCCTGAAAAGGAAAAATGAAGCTGGAGGAATCAGGGTCCCTGACTTCAGACTATACTACAAAGCAACAGTCATCAAAATTATATGGTACTGGCACAAAGACAGAAATATAGATCAGTGGAACAGGATAGAAAGCCCAGAATTCAACCCACGCACCTACAGCCAACTCGTCTATGACAAAGGAGGCTAGAATATACAATGGAGAAAGGACAGCTTCTTCATTAATTGGTGCTGGGAAAACTGGACAGCCACATGGAATAGAACACTCCCTAACACCATACACAAAAATCAACTCCAAATGGATGAAAGACCTAGATATAAGACCAGACACTATAAAACTCTTAGAGGAAAACATAGGCCAAACACTCTCTGACATAAATGACAAAAACATCTTCTCAGATCCACCTCTCAGAGTATTGACAACAAAAATAAAAATAAACAAATGGGACCTACTCCAACTTCAAAGTTTCTGCACAACAAAGGAAACCCTAAACAACACAAAAAGACAACCCACAGAATGGGAGAAAATCTTTGCAAGTGAATCAACTGACAAGGGATTCATCTCCAATATTTATAAACACCTTCTGCAGCTCCATACCAAAAAAACATACAACCCCAACAAAAAATGGGCAGAAGATCTAAACAGACAGTTCTCCAAAGAAGACATACAGATGGCCGAGAAAGACATGAAAAGATGTTCAACATCACTCATTATTAGAGAAATGCAAATCAAAACCACTCTGAGGTACCACCTTACACCAGCCAGAATGGCCATCATCAAAGAGTCTGCAAACAATAAGTGCTGGAGAGGGTGTGGAGAAAAAGGAACACTAGTACACTGTTGGTGAGATTGTAAATTGGTGCAACCACTGTGGAAAGCAGTATGGAGATTCCTCAGAAAACTAAACATAGAACTACCATTTGACCCAGCAATCCCACTCCTGGGCATCTACCCAGAGAAAACCATGACTCGCAAAGACACATGTACTCTGATGTTCATTGCAGCACTATTTACAATAGCCAAGACATGGAAACAACCTAAATATCCATCGACAGAGGAGTGGATCAAGAAGATGTGGTACATATACACAATGGAATATTACTTAGCCATTAAAAAGAACGGAATACCGGCATTTTTAGCAACATGGATGGACCTAGAAACTATCATGCTAAGTGAAGTCAGCCATACAATGAGACACCAACATCAAATGCTTTCACTGACATGTGGAATCTGAAAAAAGGACAGACGGAACTTCTTTGCAGAACAGATGCTGACTCAGACATTGAAAAACTTATGGTCTCCGGAGGAGACAGTTTGGGGGGTGGGGGGGTGTGCCTGGGCTGTGGGATGGAAATCCTGTGAAATAAGATTGTTATAATCATTATACAACTACAGATGTGATAAATTCATGTGAGTAATAAAAAAATTAAGAAAAAAATAAAGTGATGGTAATTGTTAAAAAAAAAGAAAAGATCTTTTCCTATCACATAATAGTTGTTGCATATATCTCATAATTCTATTTATAGTTATCACTAATTCAAAATAACAGTAGCTGTTAGAGCTGCTGCTACATCTTTTAATTTAAAGCACTAATAAAAGGCACATGCATTCCATCACAAATTAAAAAATATTTTGATAAGTGTATTTTAGAATAATTGATTTTTAATAACATATATTTGATGTATTTAAAAATATTATTTTGGGAAAGGGCCCATGGCATGAAAAGAGACTAAGAACCCCCTAAAATTATATATCCTCAATATAGCAGCGAATATCTAATTTAAAATGAAAGGGCTACTGCTTCCAAACTTTATATTTCTAGTTTGAATACCAACTAAGATATTAAAAAATAGAATTATAATAGTTAAATCTTATAGTAACCTTAGGCATCAGAATATTATTAAGTAATGTGATTAAAACAGTTTCATGAATTAAACAAACCTGTGCACATTTGCACATGTGTGGACACATGCATGTAAATGTCTGTCATCCTTTTTATTGAGGGTAACCATAGCCATTTATACATATTAAGGCTTCTTTTAGGATATTTGTTTCCTATTAATTCATGCAATCATTTTATAAATAGTAAAATTCTTGTTAAGGTATTTACAATAATCTTTTTTTTTTTTTGTCTTTTTTTGTCTTTTTGTCTTATTAGGGCCACACCTGTGGCATATAGAGGTTCCCAGGCTAGGTGTCCAATGAGAGCTGTAGCTGCCAGCCTATGCCACAGCCATAGCCATACCAGATCCGAGCCACATCTGTGACCTACACCACAGCTCACGGCAATGCTGGATCCTTAACCCACTGAGCGAGGCCAGGGATTGAACCTGCAACCTCATAGTTCCTAGTCGGATTTGTTTCCGCTGAGCCACGACGGGAACTCTGGTATTTACAATATTCTTAATCTTCATTTAACCACATAAGCAGGTGTTTATATTGAATAATATGTGAATTATATATGAGTAAAAACATTCTGTTTTATTCACGAGTCATGCTGGGGATTGCAATCTTAAGAACTTTAATTTCATCTAAATTTTATTAATCAGTTTAAAAAATTGTTCCTTTCCCCCCCCAATACCAGAACTCAAAGTCTTCTTGAACTTTATTTCCCAAAGGCAGCAGAATGTGCTCTGAACCCCTGCCATGTAATCTTGTATTATGAACCCTTTCCATTTATGACTTCTAGGCAGCTAAAAAAAATCACTCCTCAAATCACTTTAAATCATATATAAATCACTCCCTTATAATCAAGAGCCCTTCCTTCTAGTAAGCTATTCAAAAGATACTTCCAAAAGTGAGAAGGCTGACCAATGATTTTCACAAGATAACGCAGTGTGAAAAATTGGGACATTCATATGAGAAAGACCTGAGTTTGGGTTCCTGGTCCATTACTTACAAGCTTTGTGACCTTAAATATTTTTTATTTTTTTACGAGTTTCAATTTCCTTCTCATGAATTGGAGATGCCCACACTTACCCCATACTGTTTTTGTGAATATTAAATAAGATACTTATGTAAATTTCAACAGATTAATGTCTATACAGAAAAATTGTTAATTCTAATCCCTACTGATTTATAAATAGAGTCATCACAATAGATGTGAACAAACAGTTTGACCTTTACAATAACTTTGCAAAATCTCTGAGTAGAAAACTTTTTTGTACCAGGGTAGAATGTTTAAAAACTTGGCTTTACAAACAAATAGCATCTGCCACTATAAATATTGATACTTTAAAATGTCTATGTTTCTCACAGTGTGTGTGTGTATGTGTCTTTCTCAATTTTTGAGATGGAGTTCTTTGGATCCAGTTTTTTGTGTGTTGGGTTTTGAGGTGCTGCCCACTCAACTAAAGGGAAACTATTTAAAATGCCAAGTTTCTGACAGATGTCTCTGAGCATATAATGACTGATTAAATCTAAAGCAGTGAATTCCATGATTACCTAAGTTTACATACTATCTATGTGTTAACAGCTAGTGGGAGTATCCCATTTGTTTGCTTTGGATGTTATGAATTGTTTGTGATGATATTATTTTTCCTTCTCCAAAGTTGTGGTTAGATTAAGGACTGAGTGTTTTGCCAAGCACACATCCTTTTGAAGTGGTTTGTATTACATTTTTAGGGAAATATATTTTGGGGGTAATTTTAATTGTTTAGATGATCATAAAATTTGTACACAGAGATCAGATAATAATAGCAGCTAAAATTACCAACCTTTACCCTAGAAAATGATAACAAATGATTTGCACATGTCATTTCCCCTAAACCACACAATCTGTCCATTAGATGGGTGTTATCAGGGAAAGTAAGTAACTTGTCCAGGGTTGGAAAACTTGTAAGTGGCAGAACTAAGATCCAAACCCAGGTGTCTTCCAAAGCCCTTTTTTTTTTTTTTTTTAAGAGCCATGATGCTATAAAGCTCTTTGTCTATGTATCTGAATTCAATGATAATTTATGGTATGTTGTAATGCTAAGAATTTCAGAAGCCTAAAACAGGTTGGAATTTTTAAAATGAGCGTGAAAATATAAGCCGTCTGATTTCCTAGAAACAAATAGAAATGAATACAAGATCAAATATCAAATTATTAGACTACATGAGAGAATAAAAGATAAAGCATCACTCCCCAGAGCTCTGGTGAGGAAGTCTGTCAGCATTATTTTCCAATAGGGCTGAAAAATATTTGTTTTGATCTCACATCCAGCTGCATCCCCTCCCCTGGATCTCATATTCAGTAATGGAATGTTTTGAATACTCAAGTTGAGTGAGGAACACATACTATTCATTTCTGTATCTTTAATACTGACTATTCTGTGAATTCTGGATTCCCACATTCAAGTACCTGCTAGATATTCCCATTTGGACATTTACCACAATTTCAGCTTGAATGTATCTAAATGTAAGAGGGCCAGCTATATGCACAAACAAGTATTTATTACCAAGACCATCGGGACAGGCATTAGACTCCAGGGCCTGACTTCTTGTGTTCCAATTAGATGTTACTCCTTATCTGTGTGAACAAATACATCATCTTTGCTTCACATTTCCCATCTATGCAGTGGAAATAATAACACTTATTTTATGGGATTGTTATGAAGATGAAAGGAATTATTGCATGTAAAGCTCTTAGTCAAGTGCTGGGCACATAGCAAGTACCATGGCAATATTAGTGGTTATTAGTTTTCTTCTCATTCATCCAGGCTGAAAACTATAGTCTTTTGTTTGGATTACTAGATGTGGGCAGGATGTGGGAGCAAGGCTAAGGGAGCAGTTAGCTGCTGATTCCTGTTAGTCCTTCTTTTGGAATATTTATCCCATTTTCTATAGTCTTCTCCATCACAAAAGTAATCTTTTTATCGCTGGTAATTTTGTGCCTACAGTTTACGCCCTATACCACCAAAAGATCTATCTTTTTAAACAATGATTTAACAGAATTAGTCTCCTACTCAAAAACATTCAATGTTTAATGCTATAGCATATAGTGCAAATTCCTCATTCTGGGAAGAAAATCCCTTCAATCCAGCCCCAACCTATGTTTCTAGCCTCATCTCTCTCTCTTGTATGTCAAGGAAGCTTAGACAAACCAGTTCACTCAATGCTCTGTGCTCTCCTTCACGCCACGTTCCTAGGGCCTGAATATCCTCTTATCACTATTCAAATCCTACCTGCACTCTTGGGTCAGCTCCAATTTTGTGTCCCCCAAAAACTCTAGACATGCCATAAGCTCTATAACTTGGAGCACACATGAAGGGCATCAGGATAAAAAGTCAAATTTTATTAATTCCAAGTGCACATATATAGGGGATGATTTTAAGCAAAGAAAAGGTAGGGGGTTTGAGAAATATTCAATGAATTATAAAATTTTAAAACTACTCAATTATTTTCATATTTATATAATGATGCAAGCAATGACTGAGGTAACCAGCAAAGGGCTTTCTGTATCCTATTTTGATATATAGGTCTCTTGTATAACTTTATGCTTGAAATCACTGTTCAAGATCAAATTAACAGCCCTCTCCATTTCCCTTGTCCATTCTGCTATGAGTTATACTCCTAAGAAATCTTGCAGCTCAAAAAAAGTCAATGGAAAAAACAGGAGTTTCAGATTCATAACATTGTTGAATAAGGAATTTCAATAAATGTGCTTTCTTATAGCTATAGATGTATGATTATAAAATGTAAACCTTACTGAGAAAACCCAGTATTTTATTATATCAAAGCTTTTCTCAACTACTGCTAGCACCACTGATAGCCAGAACTTCTTATCATTCCTCTCATCTCATATACTAAAGGAAGCAGAGCTGCTCAAATAAAGCAGGAGTGCTGTGAGCAAGTTATAGTTTCCTCTCTGAGGATGGGGAAGGTTCCTAATTAAGACTGCATTACAAACAGATGATCATGTCATGCAAATTGAAAGCTGACACTGTACTTGAATAATTTTTCCATAGAAAAGGAAATATTAACTTCACAACTACCTGCCAAATTATCATGAATTGTCATTTACAGAAGTAATTGCAAAGACTAAAGAACCAGGTAATCTGGATTCTGATTTGACCTTGGGCAAATCATTTAAGACTAAAGATTTGAGTTGTCACACTTAAAAAAATAAAGGGTGGGATAGATGGTTTCAAATACCCCCAAACACATCAATATTTCTATGCCCTTTTCTTTTCTTACCTATAAGGCTATATATTATTTGTGCAAGGTTCTGTTACCCACTTACCATGACCTTAAAGTTCAATGAATATGTCTATTCTCACATACCTTACTTTTAAAAGAACTAGATTATAAATTCTTAATATTGAAATAGTTATAAATTTTGAATTTTCTTTTATAATTCAAAAGACATTTTGGATTTTAAATGCCCTGTTCCAAATACCACATAATTACCTAAAAAATTCAGTAGATTCATTGTCTTCATACTTTTTCCTATACTTCACAGTATCATACATATATATTTTTTTGGCCTTGCTCATGTCATGCGGGAGTTGTGGGGCCAGGGATCAACCCAGTGCCACAGCAGGGACCTGAGCCACTGTAGTGACAATGCCCGTTCTTAACCTGCTATGCCACAGGGGAACTCCATGTATTTTTAATGACTCTAAAACCCTAACTACATTACTGCATTTCCAAGGCCTAATAGTTTAGTCTTGTTAATTTTTTGCTTTCAGAATATTTCAGAAACATAGTCTCCTTTCGCGGAGACAAGAAGCATCAAATAATTGCTTAACATGTTAATGTTAATGTTCTGGGATTATTTGAAATCTGAGACCATGTTGGATCTTTTGGTTTAACACAGCATTTAGTGACTACTTCAGGATTTCTTGGTTATCTTGCTGGTGAGGATAATGTGAACACCTCACACCAGGTCTCATTGCTTTCTTTATGTGTTGTGTTAGTGGTCAGGAGTTCTTCTCCCAGTCTTTCTTTTGTGATTCAAGCAACTGGAATGCACTGTGACAAACAGATACCTTTAAGGTTTCACAACCTGAAAAATGAAAAAAAAGATGTTTATAACTACTGAACAGTTTTTGTTGTTGTTGTTATTTCTAGGGCTGCACCCGTGGCATATGGATGTTCCCAGGCTAGGGGTCTAATCAGAGCTGTAGCTGTCACCTATGCCAGAGCCACAGCAACGCCAGATCCGAGCAGTATCTGCAACCCACACCACAGCTCATGGCAATGCCAGATCCTCAACCCACTGAGCGAGGCCAGGGATCGAACCCGCAACGTCATGGTTCCTAGTCAGATTCGTTAACCACTGAGCCATGACGGGATTCGAGCAGTTTGACTTATTATGCTGAAGATTCGATTTATATTTTAAAGATAACACCTTAGTTTTGCAGACCAAATAATAGCATCAGAAAAAAAAAAAAAAAAGGCCAAGTAATGAAGTCATTAGCCAAGTAAGGAATCCATCTAAATAGAATAGTTTAAATTTTAAATCAGCATAGCTGATAAGGTAGGATATTCTTCTTTAAAAATCAGAAGCCCCAAATTCTTTGCAAAAATGGAAGTCCCAACTTCGAGGAATTCTATGTAATTGGATGGTGACACCTATTGGCCAGATTTATCACTGCAAGCCTGTTATTTCAAACATCTATAAGCATAGTTAAATAAAGGGTTAGTGAAGTCCCAGGGACAAAATTAGGGATTTTTATCCATTTAAGATATTCATATTGTGGATACATATTAATGTAATATTTTAAATTAGATAAACATACCTCACATATATCTGTTTTGCTTTTAGAAGTTGTTTTGTTCACTAGATATATGCTCTATGAAATGGAGTGGTACAGTGGAAAGACCAACAGCTAAAGGCAATCCTGGGCTGCCAATCCTGGACTCCTCCTGCTGACTGGGACCGAACTATCCATATCAACTACAGGAGAGATCTGCTATCAGAAATGACTGTGAAGTAATGAGATTGATTTTTACATGTAATTTATGTAATTAATTAGTCTCAGTGCTTTTCAGATATCCTTCATAATACTCAATGTCAGAAAACTAGCTATGTTAAGCTTCTACAGAATCTTTAACTTGCCAGTGAAAATAAATTTAAAAATGAAAAACAGGATTAATTTGAGAAGCAGGCCAGTACATCATACCTTTTCTACTTTATTGCCACACACACTTAATTTTCTTGGAGGGAATCCATGTTCACTGTTATAAACAAAACTTCCGAAACAAAATCCATAAAGCTTTCCGATAGGCCCAACTTTAATATCAATTGTATCTCCACTGTAGATGCCTTGATCAACTCTCAGGTTTTTTCCAATATACTAAAATGATTTTTGCCACCTGGAGACATTATTGTCCTGAATCAATGTAGAGCTTGGAGCTTATTTGCATAAAAGTACATAGTATGTTGATCTACATTTGATTCTAAGGGAACTATAAATAGAGAGCAATCTAAAAGCCAAGTGTTCATCCATTTGAGATTAATTGCCTCTTCCAGGTCACTAATTCATACTCCAACGTCCCAGGAGAGTTAATTTATGTCCCATGAGTGACCACTTGACTTTGCAAAGGTATTTTAATGCACTTGGGCTTAATACGGGACAAATCTTATTACTGTAACTTATTTACACTGCAATAGACATAGTTCCCCTTCTCTTTCCCAGCTTGTTTACTCAGTGCCAGAACAAAGTCTTCCTTTTGACCCTCCTGGTGATTTAACTCAGTTTGAACGGCTCCAAATCCAGGAATTTACAATTAAAATCGTGAGACAGTAGAGATGGAATTCGTATTATTTAGAAGAACTTTAATCAAGGGTAAATGAAGTCACATGCTCTGTAAGCAAATTACAAATGGATCTCATGTCTTTCTGCTATCAAATTGGAATGTGGAGAATACATTTTCCCCAAATATTGATTCCAGTGTTAAGGATCTAACTTAGTCATAGCTTTTTAAGTAGGAGAAATAAATAGTAATCAATGAACAGTACCATGAACATTCACAGGTAAAAACCTGTCATTAAAAAATGATGATGAATCAGAGGTTTAGCCCTGCAAGTGCTGATTTTTTAGGCACTCAAAGTTTGTATGCTTTTCAACTCTAGTAGGTATTTGTATGTTTAAAAAATGTAGTTAGTTTGCAATTCTCTTAGCGAATCTTACACAAAGTAAAATTAATGCCTCTTTTTTTTACATAGAACAGTAAAATCAAAGCAGACTATAGCACTGCAACCATATCTGTTCGGTTTGTCTTCATTTTAAGGAAGCAAATTTAATGACTGGCATTTCATGTAAATATACTATAGTAAAATTACAAATGTGACAAAAATGAAATATTTCATGAAATAATCAAATATGATAAAACAATGTTTAGATCAATTAATAACTAAAGGAGAAAATCTACAAAGAAGACTGAATGTTATAAACTCTAAAAGAGAATGATTTAACTATCCAAAGATTAAGAGGTTCTTGGAAAATTTTTTTTCTCTTGTCTTTTTAGGGCCAAACCCCGTGGCATGTGGAGGTTCCCAGGCTAGGGGTCCAATCGGAGCTGTAGCTGCCTGCCTACGCCAGAGCCACAGCAACTCGCAACTCAGGATTAGAGCTGCGTCTTCGACCTACCTACGCCACAGCTCACAGCAACACCAGATCCTTAACCCACTGAGCAAGGCCAGGGATCAAACCTGCAACCTCATGGTTCCTAGTCGGATTCGTTTCTGCTGCACCACGACGGAACTCCGGTTCTTGGGAAACTCATTCAGCCCTTGGCAAAACTGATCATGTTATTTAAAAAAATGTCTAATACAATTGTAAGGAAAGTGAAATGCTTTAAAAACTTGATTCTTGGTTTAACCTAAGAATTAATATACAGGTGAAATTATATCTATTTAAAAAGAAAAACCATAGTCTTGTTTCAAAATTTCTGAGTTAACTACAAATTTTAACTACGTTCTTTAAAAGTGAATTCAACTTTAAGGGGCTTTTTATGGTACCTGATAGCCTTAAATAGCTTTTACCACTATTTTAAAAGTAGATTGTATTTTTAAAAATTTGTACCCAAACTAAAAAAAAAAAGAACATGACTAACACCCCAGAAGCCCCCTTCTCCTTCTTCCCAGTCACTACCCTTCCCCTCACAAGGGTAAGCACCACCCTGGCCTCTATAGCAGCAGTTTTGGTTTTGTACTTCATTGAGTGGAATTTATATGCAGTATGTACTCTTTGGTGTCCGTCTTATTTCACTTATTAGTAGTCTTCATTTTGTTGCAGCTATCATAAAACACTCATTTTCATTATTGTATATCTCACTATGTGAATATGCCACAATTGACATATCCTCTTTGTTGCTTTTGGGCATTTGAGCAGAGTCCTACTTTTGGCTCTTATAGATAGTGCTGGTATAGACTTTCATGAGGGCATGTCTTTTGGTGAACAGATGTGTGTATTTCCGCTGGATCTATAGCTCAGAGTTGAAATGCTAGGTCCTAGGCAGGGTATACTAAGCTTTTGAACCACCAGTTCTCTGAAATGTTTATACTATTACATTTTCTGTCAACAATAGTTGGACTTGCTCTACATCGGTGCCACTTCATTTGAGCCATTCTGGGCACATGCAGTGAGTGGTGTGGTATTGTGGGTTTAATTTGCATTTCTGATGATTAATGAAGCAGAGCACCTTTTCATGTTTACTGGCCATTTGGATAGCTTTCTGCAAATGTTTATTTTTTGCTTACTGATTTTAGGAATTCTTTATGTATTTTGAAGACAACTTTTTATATAATACGTGTTACATATATATAATCTGGATTATTGTGTATATGTATGTATATACAGTTCTGTTGGTTGTCTTCTTCATGATGTTTTTGATGATTATATTAATTCTAATATGACATAATTTTCTCCTTGTATGATTAGTGTTGTGTCCTGTTTTTTTAAAAAAATCCTTGCCTACTCCAGAGTCACAAAGATCTCCCCCCTCAAAGGCTTTGTTTAATCTTTCATTTAGATTTGCAACCCACTTGGAAGTGATTTTTTTATGTAGTGTAAGGTAGAAGCAAAAATACATTCTTTTCCTAAATGAATATCCAGTTGATACAGCAATATATATTCAAAAGATCATTCTTTTTCTCACTGCAGTGTCACCTTTGTCATAAACGAAGCCACCACTCATGTACATGGTTGCTTTGTTTCTTCTCATTGGTCTATTGTCAGTGCCACTTGTCTTATTAGTTTTATAACAGCAACATGGTTTTTAAATGATTATATAACTCCAATATGATTGGAAGGCAAATGCTTAAAGCCTGAATTTGAATATTCTGGACAATTAAGTTATAGCTTACACATATTCTATTGACACAAAGAAGGGAGGGCAAAGAAAACTTATGAAAAAGTTAAAATCTCCTGGCTAGTGATGAGATGAGAATGAAGGTTACTACTGCATGTTTTGTGCAGTGTTTAAATTTACTAGGGAGTTGAATGGCTACTTTTCAGGTATGGAGGGAACCAAGACAACAAAAGATAGAAAACAATTATGTACAAGTATGAGGTGCTGAATGGTGTGGCATAAACCAAGTCCTACAAATGAAGAAGGCAAAGGAAAGATCAGTGAAGAATGGAATAGCTAGCAAAGGCTTCATAGAGGAAGACTCCTTGAATTTATTTGAGCCTGATCAGGTCACTCTTAATGCAGAACATTAGAGACTTCATTTTTGCTTCCTTTATCTCCTTATTAAATCCATGATCATATCCTGATATTATTTTTTGTCTTTTTGTCACCTGCTCTTATTTCTTCAGATGTGCCTTTAAATCTCTCCTACTGGGTTTCAAAACAGACTTAATGGTTTTAATCCTAACTGTACATCTGAATCATCTGGGAAACTTACCAAAAAAAAAAAAAAAAAAAAAAAAGAGATACCCAAGCCTCTTTAGAATAATAAAACAATCTGTAGATGTGGGGGCCAAATCATTAGTCTGCTTAATTCAACACTTGAATCAAATGTACAGATGAAGTAGAGAAATGACGAGTTAGAAAGTATGTTTAATCAGTGGTTCTCAATTGGGGATAGGTATTGTCAGATAAAATATAGGATACCTGGTCAAATTTCTTTTAGATAAACATCTTGCTCCCCAGAAGAAATATGGCACTTTTTGGAGATATTCTCTGTCATGACGAGGGGCTGCTATTGGCATCTGGAGAATGGAGGCCAAGGATGCTGCTAAACATCCTATACCCCACATGACATCTCCCAAAACAAAGAATTATCTGGTTCAAAATGCCAAGGTAGATAAATACTGCTTTGGAGCAACAAGAGAACCAGTCATAAGAAGAGGAAACAGAATTGGAATTAAAGGCAGAATTTTGTCCAAATGTAAGGATTATATTGATGTTGCAAGAAAGAATTGAGTTTTGAACCTGAAGCCAGAGAACTGTGTGAAGTGTAGCATATATAATTGAATTTTTAGATACACTTTTCAGTACATTTTCAAAGAAATCCAGAGCATGTAGAGTTCAATGGAATGAACTCAGTTTATAAAATGGGGCAGCAGTATTAGTTAACCTCAAAGTTAGATTCTGTGACTCTTTGATATTTTTAATTGCTTAATAAATCTTCTTGATAATGACCATGAAGAGTCTCTTACATAAAAACCACAGCCAATTTTCAGGACAGTCTTTACACTAGCTGTGTGAGCTGATGTATGCTCCTATGTTTCCCCTTTTATCTACTATACAATAATTCCTAAGTTCTTGTTAAAATAGAGATTTTACAACAAAAACATATTTTTCAGTGACAGATCTAAAATCAAATTCAATGGCTCAGCCTTTAAAAGGAAGCAAATTTATGTTTCAGCTATAATTTTACCAATTTTTTATGGGGTCCTAATCAAATGAATATAACAAAACTGATCTGTGTAATGTTTTCTTACTGCAATACATAATACTTAACTATTTTCTATTACTAAGAATCTCTTGGATTGTATTTCCCAAACCTAAATTTTGTCATAACATTTCAAGGAAAAAAAATTTAAGCGGCAGTTACTGCTTTCCATGCTCTTTGTTTCTGTAAATCCTGTTGGAACACAACAGGATAAAAGGAGCTTCCCCCCCCATGTACCTATCCCTCATACAATACAATCCATAGCCAGAACCACCTAAAGGGAGGAAGTATCCTTTTCAACCAGTAGATGGTACTTTAGACTTAAATGTTGAAATCTCATGGAAAAAGGCTCAAAGAAAGATACAAGGTAGGAAAAGCCTGAATAAGCAATATGTATGCTTGTGAAACAACGACTGGTGCAAGGCAGTGGACCAAATAAAGGACAGCCTTTTTTTTGGGGGGGGGGGGAAGCTGACCTTTGCACTGTAGCATGTTGAGTAACAAACAACTCTGGCCTGTAGCTACTGGATGCCTTAAACACTCCCCCACCCCAAGTTATAACAATCAAAAATATCTCCAGATACTGCCAAATTTCCCGAGGGGCAAAACTGTCCCAATTCAGAATCACTGAGAAGGCAGAGCTATACAAACAGGCAATCTATAATTAGGCACAGTAAGGGTGAATCTCACATTGCTGAGTGAAAGAAGCCAGAGTGAACATACTACATATGGTCTCATATATAAAAAGCATCAAAACAAGCAAAACCAATTTATACTGCATAAAATCAGGAGAGTGGCTACTCATGGAAGGGGGCAATTAAGGAGAAATGCCTGAAAGGGAGGGGGATGAGCTTGTGGGGTGCCAGTAATATTCCATCTTGATATGGGTGCTCCTTACATAGGTGAGAATTTATTGAGCATATATACTTCAACAAATTTTTTTTCAAAATTCTATGGAAACCACTTTTTCATCATCTTCATAGTGAAGGAAAACATTGTAGCTCTTATTTGAATCATAAGCAACACTTATTATTGAGCTACACATTAATTAAGCAGTTTTAAATAAAGTTGTAAACTAAATTAAAAAGTTGGTCATCTCCATGTATTCATTTAAAAAACAGGCATTTAATCAAAAAATACAGAAAAGTCAATTTCAATTAATTCATTTGGTGGAAGTTACTTGTTCTTTCCAGATCTCTATTTCTATAGACAAAAGACACACAAATCAAAGATGATGCTAAGTTTAAAATGCTGTGAAAACAGCTCTGTCCCATATGGGGCAATTCTGTAAAGCACTGCAGTTTCCATCTATTGGTAAAATTGAGAAATATGACTTAGCAGCTGAGGTATAATTTTGCCTGAGAATAAACTACATTTATCTGTCTCAACCTAGGAGTTAAGAATTACTTTAAGTATGTTTAAAGATGAGATTCATGCTCTTTTACATGTAAAAATGTATTATTACCCTTATTCTTCTTTCCCGCACAAACATTATTTCAAAGCAAAACTGAGACTGATACTAGGACATGTGACAGGTAATAAAGAAAAAAGTAAGTTAACAAAAGTTTAATCTATACAATTCAGACTTATCATTGCATTTATTTAAAAAAAACTTCAAAAAGATTAATACTGTAGTTTCTTAAGAATCTTAAAAGCTGTATTTTTAAAATATTGCAATGAAAAAGGCATATGATCAGAACCAAATGTATGATTTATTTTTGGAGAAAAATAATTAAAACTGAGGTTTTTTTTTTTCCAATAAAGAGGAGAAATAATAAGAGATGATACCCTGGTTACATGTTAATTACCACATTAGGTACAATGTGGATGTGCTTAGTATGTGCTTAATGAATGAACAATGCGAAATTTAAAAGATCACAAACCACCTGCCAAAAGTGTAAATTCATAAATGTTGAAATAAATACCTACAAGTAAATTTTAAAAACTGAATGTTTTTGCCAATGTTTATAGATCATCCCAAATTGTTACATACAAATAGTAGAGCAAATAAGTTGACATTACTGCTAGTTTCCACTTAATTTCTTCATAATATGGCTGTCCGGTGTTGCATTAGTGAAGATACTTCCTACAACCACGTGGGTACCCCAGAGACTGTGACGAATCACTTTACAGCAGCCAAGATCATCAACGGAGAATCCTAAATGTCGATAGCGTTCATCTGTCTCAAAAAGAGTGTTGTTTGTATATGGTCCAAAAAACTGAAAGAAATAAGAAGTCATACTTTCATTAGAAAGGAAGATAATGAAGGAATAAGTTTTACGTAAACATGAATGAAGATCTATTTTAACACACCAAAAGTTTAAAAAATCAAGTAAGAAATAAAAAGGTCACTAACTACCCTAACAGCTCCTCTCCCCTCAATACAGGTGCATTCTGGAAATGTGAAGTGAAGGATCTAGCAGACTGCCTGTTATCTAGAACCAAAGGCGTAACATCACATGATCTTTAAAGATGAAACAAACCTTAGGCAATCATCGATGGTTCGCCTTCATAATTTTTAAGATACTGAAACTGAAGTCCAGAGTAAGTTTTTCATTTTTAGTACTCAAATCTTTCTTTAAAAAACTTTATTATAGCTGATTTACAATGTTCTGCCAATTTCTGCTGTACAGCAAAGTGACCTCATTATACATACATGCATACACACACACACACACATTCTTTTTCTCATATTATCTTCTATCGTGTTCTATCACAAGTGATTGGATATAGCTCCCTGTGCCATACAGGACCTCACTGCCTATCCACTTAAATGTAATAGTTTGCATCTACAAACCCTCAACTCCCAGTCCATCCCATTCCCTTCCTCATCCCCGTGGCAACCACAAGTTTGCTCTCCATGTCTGAGTACTCACTAAATCTTGACTTTGAAAAAAAAGTTTATACTCCTATCTTAAAGTTTAAAAAAAATTATTACTATATGTAACTAAAATATACACATAGAATTTACTGTATGATCACAACAGTGGTTTTATTTTCTTTAAAGTATAACTTTATAAATGTTAATTTCCAAAAAGTTACTTTTCTAAATATTTCTTTACCATTTATATTTTCTTAATTTTAAAAATAACTATTTCTTCCTCAATAAAACTACTGATCTCTAATTTTTATCTAATGAAAAGTTAACACACTAATTCAATGTAATTCAAATAATACCTATTAGTGAGGATGGAAAATAATACATTTTAAAATTATTTTTAATAAAATACATTTAAAGTGATAGAGAAGCTTAGCTATGCTAGAGGTTCTCAAAGTTGTGAAGGCAACTGCCTCTTGGTAATTCTTTAAATAAAATTGTGAGGTTTTCGAAATGTCCTAAGTAATATATTTGTACCAAGGTTCTAATTGTAAACAATTTTATAATAAAAACCATTCCTACTTCACATTGTATTCCAAAATGTATTTATTTATTTATTCATTTTGGTCTTTTTAGGGCTGTGCCTGTGGCATATGGAAGTTCCCAGGCTAGGGGTAGAATCACACCTGCAGCTGCCGGCCTACATCACCGTCACAGCAATGCCAGATCTGAGCCATGTCTGTGACCTACAGTGCAGCTCACGGCAATGCCGGATCCTTAACTCACTGAGTAAGGCCAAGGACTGAACCTGTATCCTCATGGATACTAGTTGGGTTCTTAACCCTCTGAGCCACAATGGGAACTCCAAAAATGTATTTACTAATTACTCACTGCCAAACCAGATGATGGGTCAATAAAGTCAGCCCAATAGCCTTCCGCTCGAAGAGCATAGCAGATTTCTTTAGCACCGTTGATGAACTGCATAGAAAAAGACAAAGGATATGCTCAAGATAGCATGACTATAGACTTTTATTTTTCAATAAATTTTTAAATAATTAACTTTTGCTCCAGATAACACAATAAGATTAATAAAAAATTAAAACTAATGTCAAATTAAGACTATTATAAAGTCCTAAGTTATTTTCATCATTCCAAAAGATTAATGGTTCACATAATACTTTCATTTCTTTTAAAAAGTCTAAATTGTAATTTTTTATTCTAGATTATTTCTTGTGCTACTAACTCCCAAATTTGTCATGGATTATAAACCATACTTGCTATTTTGTATCATTATGGAGATATTAGAAATAAAGTAAGGAAAACAAAATGTTCATAATGAAAAGATCTGAACCATTAATTCGAATGAAAGTTGTTTCTATACATGTACGTGTCTGTGTGTCCTTCAAAGACACATCTATCCCCTGATATAGTCATTAAATATTTCTGAGAAGGCACATAAAAATAGGCGAAATGGATAGATTAAGTGCAGGTCTGGACAGCATACTTACTTTTCACTATACATCCCTCTGTATCTTTTATACAGTAAATAAACATTACAGACCATGTGCATGTATAACCTATACAAAATCTTGGTCTTACTATCTTAATTCCTATGTCATCTTTATTAGCTTTATCAGAAGTCTATTCAATGAAAAAGGCTAGTAATGAATAGTAGAACCAGATTAGAATGTTTTTTTTTAAAAAAGACAGACCATAAATGTTTAAAAACTAGGGCATAGTTCCACTTCCAGCCACAACAGAGTAACAGGTATAAAACCCGCCACCTGCTGAAAACTGTAAAACTGACTTAAGTACATGAGGCGACTATTTTTAGACACAAAACAACAGTCAGACAGAAGTGTAATCCTGAGAGAAAGGAAACAAATAAGGTGATCTTTATATATGCTGCAGCCTTCTGGCTGGGGACACACTTTTCTGGTTGCATGACAAAGAAGTGGAGCCCAAGCAAAGTGATAGTGTTTGAGGAGTGACTGAGCTGAGGCAGAAAAAGAAGGCAAGAGTTCTGGTCTGTTGAATCACCTGGAATTTGTGGGGTAGGGTACTGGCAAAGAGAGATGCACAAATGAGGTTCCAAGTAGTCTGCAGAGCAACATGTCCTGGGTAAGTAGCCAAGGACTGAGCTGTGGACATACAAGGTATGATTCCTTGAGGTCTAGCAGAGAGTGTCAGCTAGAGGCTGAGAGCTGAATGGGATATTAGGGGTTATGCAGTGCTGGCTAACATGAGTTCTGGCCCATTCAGAGTGATGAGACCTCACTGACCACCTCTGGCCTTTAGCTGAGATCCTCAAAAGTCTAAGTCTCAGGCATATGGGACACATTCTAAATAAGGGGTTAGCAAGTGACAGCTTGCAGGCCAAATCTGTCTGTCTGTAGAAACACAGTTTTACTGGAATGCAGCCATGCCGGTTCATTTATACACTGCCTACGGTTTCCTTAATAATACAAAGGTAGAACTGAGTAGCTGAGACCTTATGACTTACAAAACTTAAAATTTTACCATCTAGCTCTTTACAGAAAAAGTTTGCTGATCCCTGCTATAGAAATATACAACACAAGCTAACCTATTTTCTCCAAATACAGGCATATCTCATTTTGTGGGGCTTTACTGCACTCTGCAGATAATGTGGTTTTAACATATTGAAGGATTCTGGTAACTGTGTGGCCAACAAGTCTACTAGCACTATTTTTCCAATAGCATTTGCTCACTTTGTGTCTCTGGGTCACATTTTAGTAATTCTCTCAATATTTCAAACTTTTTCATTCATGATTATATTTGCTATGATGATCTGTAATCAGTGATCTTTACTGGCGTTTTACTACTATGACTCTTAATAGGCCATAGTATAGTATAAACATAACTTTTATATACACTGGGGAACCAAAAAATCCTCGCTGTGAGTCAAAAAGACTCACTTTATTGCAATATTTGTTTTATGTTAGTCTAAACCAAACTTGTAGTATCTCCAGGGTATGCCTTTCTTGTAAACAAACAAACCCCATACTGTATTCTTTAGGTTATCTTCATATCTAATATTTACACTTATTGCTGTATGTCATTAATCCTCATAATTCTTAAAAATATGAAAACTGAATATGATCCAGAAAAGTCATGAAAGGATGTGCCATTTACAAGAACTATTGGGTGAACAAACAATACATTTAAAGGTTTGTAAAAGTTATCTAAGAGAATCCCAAATAACCACAAAAAGAACCAGTGTAAGTTTGTCTCTTAAAGATTTCTGCTCAATAGCAAACACTGACATCTGCTGGAAAAAACTAAAATAGACTTAAACTGTAAAACATAAAATATCTCCTTGGAGAGTAAGCAATCTGTGGTTCTAAAAAAAACCCACTAACATATCTAAAATAGAAAAACATGTTTCTTCTTTCATAAAAAAGAAAATAGCTTTAGTCAATATAAAATTAAAAGTCACATGATAAATAAAGTGTGTTGCCATTTCAAAACCCTGAAATTGGTTACAGAAAACTAACTTATAAGTATACTGAGATTAGTGTCAAATGAGGCTCAGAATCTTGAATAGATCAAAAAGTAGTACTGTTGTAATGCATATTTGAGAATGAGCTCTCTATCATTGAAATGATAGTGATAATAAATATATTTATTAATCGTGTCAATGTATAAATAGTAAATGTTCATTGGGTTATTGTATATTTAAATTTCACCTCTCCAAATTCAGATCTTTTAAAAAAATCAGAGATGGAGTTCCTGTCATGGCACAGCGGAAATGAATCTGACTAGGAACCATGAGGTTGTGGGTTCAATCCCTGGCCTCGCTCAGTGCATTAAGGATCTGGCATTGCTGTGAGCTGTGGTGTAGGTCGCAGATGCAGACTGGCAGCAACAGCTCCTATTAGACCCCTAGCCTGGGAACCTCCACATGCTGTGGGTGCGGCCCCAAAAAGACCAAAAAAAAAAAAAAAAAAAAAAAAAAAAAAAAAAGACAACAACAAAAAAAATCAGAGACAATGTCTTATGCCGCTCTGTAATTTCTCTGTTAACTAGCATATAACTTGTTCATGATTATTACTACATGGAATTTATTAGCAAAACTATATGAGAAGATTAAAGTGTGAAGTCTTTATCATAAAATACTCTGTTGAGTATGTAAATAATACTTTTATAAATGAAGAGAATCATAATCCAACCCTAAAGAAAATATAAAATATTTTCAAATATTATTCTGCATGTATGTTAGTAAAAAGAATTTCCGTAAAGAGAATTTTTTCAACTACAGTAGCTAAGTCAGCTAATCTTAACTTGTCATACAGACAAAACAGAAATATTCCTTTCTATCTTATAGACAAAGAAATTGATATAACTCAACATCAAACTCAGATAATTATATAAATTTTAAGTATAAGACTTTAATTTACCACTCATCATTTCTCTGACAATCTTTTCATGGGCAAACTGACAGTGTCCATCATTAAAATGAATATACTCCTGATTCAGCAATTCCCTATTTAGGAATATGTAGATACAAGTATGTGCATAAAAAAGATATGTACAGGAGTTCCCGTCGTGGAGCAGTGGTTAACGAGTCCGACTAGGAACCATGATGTTGCGGGTTCGGTCCCTGCCCTTGCTCAGTGGGTTAAGGATCCGGCGTTGCTGTGAGCTGTGGTGTAGGTTGCAGACGCGGCTCGGATCCCGCGTTGCTGTGGCTCTGGCGTAGGCCGGTGGCTACAGCTCCGATTGGACCCCTAGCCTGGGAACCTCCATATGCCGCGGGAGCGGCCCAAGAAATAGCAACAACAACAACAACAACAAAAGACAAAAAAAAAAAAATAAAAAAAGATATGTACAAATATAGTCACTGCCTGTAACAGTAAAAGTCTGATTTTCAACTCACCAATGACTAACAAAAATTTAAATAATTAAAAAAAATTATGGTTTGCCAATGTAATGTAATAATTTGAAGATTTTACAAAGAATGAAATATAATCTATGGATAATGCTATGGAAAGGTATCAAAACATTATCTTCTAGCTAAAAGCAAAGCATGGGGAAAATGTGGGTCTTAGAATTATTACATTACTATTGCATTGTGCATTGTTTACTCCTTGAAGAAGGCTGAGGTAATTTTTACTTTTTACTTGATATGCTTGAGAGAGGGAGAAAGAGAGAGACAAAGAGATATGGAGGGAGAGATCAGAGAGAAGGACAGAGAGATGGGTACAGAGAGTTAATTTTACTTTTTTGTTGTTTACTATATTTCCAAGTTTCCTAAAATAGAAATCAATTCTAAAAAAATCTGAGGAGGTACTTAGAATCTAAGCTTTACTTTTTAATTTTTTTTTTTTGGTCACTCCCACAGCATGCAGAGTTCCTGGGCAAAGGATCAAACCCACACCACAGAAGTGACCTGAGCCATAGCAGTGACAACACTGGATCCTTAACCAACTAGCCTACTAGAGAACTCTTAAGTTTTTAAAAGATACTAAAACAAAAACATTTTTACTCTCAGAAAACATGTAAGTTCTTTAATACTGAAATACACCAGCAAAGAATTAATAAAGGCTAGAAAAGATAGCCATCATTTTAAAATACTGGTTCACTGATATTTAAATAAGACAACATTAAATTATCAGCAGTTGAAACAATTACCTTTTCTAAGAGCATTTCTCTTTCATTTTCTACCTCCTCACTCCAAACAGTCATATCATTCTTAGTTTTCTGTGTTACAGTCAGGATCATTAGTTTGTTGGTAGCTACCTCTGGAAACAGTGATTCAAAATCTAAAAATGAAATAAGAATATAACTCCAGAAAAAGTTAATTAAACAAAAAGTGCATACTATACTTCAGGAAAGTGATTATGTTAAATTATTATGGTACCAAATTAGGTTTATAAATGCATATTATTTTTGAAAAGGATGCAATGAATTTAGTTTTGGTTTACTTCTTGTTGGAAGAACTAAGACATACTGTCAATAATTCTGAAGAGTAAGTTGGGTTACATGTTGTTGGTCTTGTAATTAAAGAAATAAGTTTATTATTAAGATTTTTCTTGTGTATTAGGTCATGAAGTTATACCTGTAGTAATAATCACCCAGGAGTGGGATAACCTCAGGGAAAGACTTAGGAAAAAAGTTATTAAAAAATCTACCTTTCCTATCTAATGGCAGATGTCAGGGGACATTTGAAAGCCTTTATCTTGGCCATGCAGTCATCACTTTCAGCCAGACATGTTAACACATTAAGTGGGAGTTCCTGTCGTGGCGCAGTGGAAATGAATCTTACTAGGAACCATGAGGTTGCGGGTTCAATCCCTGGCCTTGCTCAGTGGGTTAAGGATCTGGCATTGCTGTGGCTGTGGTGTAGGTCGACGGCTACAACTCCAATTAGACCCCTAGCCTGGGAACCTCCATATGCCGCGGATGCGGCCCTAAGAAGACAAAAGATTTAAAAAAAAAAAAAAAAAAAAAAAATCAAGTGACAAGCCATTACAATTTCTATGGAGTATATTACTCAACACATTAAAAGATCAGTGACATTATCTAACATACACTATTGTTAAAACACATAAAGTGCAACATACCTTTTCGCAGCAATTCTGGACATGTCTGGATTGCACACTCTACTTTGGCACTTTCAAAGTAGGTTTCTGCACTGTTAATTTCTTGCTCAACAGGTGCATCATTATTCTAAGGGGAATATGATATATAAGTAAACGAAATCTGGAATTCAAAGAAAATATCCTGCCTGTTATGAACCTGTTTTTCATACAGAGTGTGTTTTTTGTTTTTTTTTAAATAATCCTGATCTAACTGGTGATGGAGTAACAGTCAGTATTTGCTAACATACTCAAAATTTTTTCTGTGATGTCAGATTTGAAAATCCTAAAAAAACGCTGAATTAAAAAAAGGAGCATATAAATATACTGATATTCTAAGACTTAATATGAATAAGTTTGCGTCTTACAGTGTTACCTCTTCTGATATTTTGTGCTACATAATTATCCTTTCTTTTGTTCTGTAATTATAAAATGGGGATAAAGACACTAACTTACAAAGCAACACAATTAAATCTACAGCTTCTCCTACAGGAAGAGTTAGAAGCTTTTATTCAATTGAAATTTACTGGGTGCCTTTATACATCTGACATTATGACAGGGGCAGGCACTACAATGGTAAAAAATCCAGTCTTCACTCTTAGTATATAAAAGTTAGTAAAAGAAAAATAAACCAACGCAATCAATATGAAAAGTGCTATAGAGTTATGAAGAAAGTTTTCGGGAGGTGTAGATAGAGAAGAATCTTGCTTTGCTGGGAGAAGTCAGGAAAAGGTTGAAATCATATTTGAGCCACATATTAATTAATCTATTAATCTTAATAGATTAAGAATTGAGAAGAAAAAAATTCAGCAAGAGATAATTACAGTGCAAAGGCTTGCAATAGTCAAAGAGAATGGTGTAATTAAAACAACTGCGATTAGAATGCAGAAAGAGAAGGAAGTAGTGGGAAATAAGGTGAGAAAGAAAGATAAGGGATCAAAACCGTGGAAAGCCATTTATGCCACATGAAGAAGTTTTCGACATTAGTTTAAAAGCAATGAGGAATATCAAGGTATCTATAAAAAGCTAATGATAGTATTACTGTGGAGAATATATGGTAATGAGGAGGAGCAGGCAACAGACTAGTAACAACAAACATTTATTGATCAGTGAATTAAGTACATACATTTTCACATTTAATCTTCATAGAAACTTTGTGGGTCAAGGATTATTATTATACTCATTTTACACATAAAGAAACAGAGGCTCTTTTCTGAAAGATTAAGTAACCTTCTTAAGGTCATGAAATTAAGTAAACGGCAAAGGTAATCTTGACTAGAGATCTATCCTATCTCCCTAGTCTATCCTACTAAAATACCTCTAAGAACTAAGGTAAGATAAGGAGGACTTGAACTTTGGCAGCAATTGAGAATTGAAAGGACAATAATTTAAGAGCTATTTTCAGAGACGGAAGCAATGCAATTCTGTCTCTATTTATGGGACCACGATGAAGGAAGGAGTTGTAAATTTTTACTTTTGGGACAGTGGGAAGATGACTAAGTCATTCATAATACTGACAACAAAGAAGTAAGGACAAGTTTTGAGAGAAAAAGGACTAATTCAGTATTAGACATGTAAAATTTGGGAACTTCTGAGACATTCAGATAAAGACATTTGGGAGGTAGACAGCGATATAGAACCAGAAATGTCAGAAATAGAAATAATAAACTAGGAAATATGAAAATGTAGCCTGTGGAGAAAGCCAAGGACATAAGTGACCAGGAAGCAAGAAAAAGGATAAAATAAAGGACAGAGACATTTAAGAAACACAGCATTGGTAGACAGAGGAAGAGCCAAGAAGACCGAGGAGGAATTATCTGAGGTTAAAAGTCAGGGGAGGTCAACTATGTCTCAGAGTTACATTATCTGATATAACCCATAATTGTGAGGGCTGTTGCTTTCAATAATATAGCTTTCATCAAAATCTCAGCCTGGGAGTTCCCTTCATGGTTCAGTGGTTAACAAACCCGACAAGGATGCGGGTTTGATCCCTAGCCTTGCTCAGTGGGTTAAGGATCTGGCGTTGCTGTGAGCTGTGGTGTAGGTCGCAGATGTGGCTCAGATCTGGCGTTGCTGTTGCTGTGGCACAGGCCAGCGGCTGCAGCTCTGATTCAACCCCTAGCCTGGGAACCTCCATATGTGGCAGGTGCGGCCCTAAAAAGCAAAAAAAAAACCACCTCAGTCTGAAACTATGTAGAAATATGAAAAATGATAAGGATCAGCAGTTTGACAGAAACTCTGAGTTGCATGTAACTTTGTTTGATTAAGCAATGATGCAATATTAGTTTTAAGACTCATTTAAAAAATTCATTATGCAGTACCAGTTTAAAAAACTCATTTAAAAAAAAACCTCAGAAATTGTTTTTTAAAAAAGTTTTGGAGTTCCCATTGTAGCTCAGTGGGTTAAGAAACCAACTAGTACCTGTGAGGATGTGGGTTTGATGCCTGACCTCCCTCAGTGGGTTATAGATTCGGTGTTGCCTCAAGCTGTGGTGTAGAAACAGCTTGGATACCATGTTGCTGTGGCTACGGCATAGGGAGGCAGCTGCAGCTCCAATTCCACCCCTAGCCTGAGAACCTCCATATATATGCCACAGGTGCGGCTCTAAAAAGACGAAAAAGAAAGTCTCTTTGGGAGTTCCCGTGGTGGATCAGGGGGTTAAGGACCCGACAGTCTCTGTAAGGATGACGGCTGATTCCCAGGCATCGCTCAGTAGGTTAAGGATCCAGTGTTGCCACAAGCTGTAGTGTAGATTGCAGATGCGGTTCAGATCCAGTGTTGTCTTGGCTGTGGCATAAGCCTAGCTGCAGCTCTGATTTGACCCCGAGCCTGGGAACTTCCATATGCCACAGGAATAGACATAAAAAGGAAAAAAAAAAAGTTTTCCTCTTTAGGTTACTGTATCTTTTTTTTTTTTTTTTTTTTTTTGCCTTTTCTAGGGCCACTTCCACAGCATATGGAGATTCCCAGGCTAGGGGTGTAATCGGAGCTGTAGCCATCGGCCGACACCAGAGCCACAGCAACAAGGGATCTGAGCCGAGTCTGCAACCCACACCACAGCTCACGGCAATGCCGGATCCTTAACCCACTGAGCAAGGCCAGGGATTGAACCCATAACCTCATGGTTCCTAGTTGGATTCATTAACCACTGTACCACGACGGGAACTCCTGTATCTGTTTTTAAATGGTCAGAGGAATATAAAACTAGTTGGAATTTGTTCCATATATAAATTATAATTTTGATTTATAAAAGTGAAAAGCAGAGAACCTAAACTTCCAGTAACATGAAATTATATATATTTGAAATAAAAGGTTATTTAAAAACGTATTTTTGAAAGAATTATTTAATTACCCAAGAGACTGCAATGTAAAGTTAAGTGAAAAAATTATATAGCAAAAGCTGTGTATAAGTCAATGCCAAGTTTTTAAAAGCTATATATGTTGTTTTTGAATATACTGGAATTAAGTAGATATTTTTTACTCTTTTAATGAAAGTAACTTGCTCACAGTTATCAGAAATTAATACAGCATTAATAATTAGAAAAACAGAATAAGTGATATCAACCACTTACCTGAAATTCATTCACATACTGTGCCATTACAAACTCATGTCTTTCACTTGATAAAGGTTCTGCTAAAATATCAGGTAAAGTTCTATGAACCTGGCTTTTCTTCTGTGATGTGGTCCCATTGAGATGACAATCAAAACCTATGTTTCCAGGAAGCTGGAATCTCTGATCCTGAGGCCCAAATGGTCCCATAGTTTCATCCGGCCATACTGTTCGAGAGCCTGAAGAGGAAGAACAAAATGAGTAATTTTTTATTTACTAGTTAAGTGCACTGTTGACTGAAATAATGCTCTTTTTCCAATCAGGTAATTTTTACCTAACCAAAAGATATTCAAAGTTTGCTCCCCTGTCTTAACATAAATTAGTTTCATGTCATTTCCAAAATACTAATCAAAGTAACCAGCTGTCAGCTCATACGTAAGTCCATTATTAGGGAAAGAATTCAATAAAGTACTGTAATCCATGCTCTGTAATGCTTGAGAGTCATTAAAAAGAATACGGTAAATATTTACTGATAGTGAATGAAGTCTAGGACAACTTACATTAAAAGAAAAAACTATGTCAAAGAATAGCATACATGACATTTATTGTACACCCTTATTTTTATGTTTTTAAATACAGAAAAAAAGATCTGAAAGGAAATATACCAAACTTAATAGTGGATACCTTTGGGGATATTCAGCTAGTGTTACCTGGAAGCACAAAACCTTAATAGACTGGGAAAAAAATCTTGTATGAACCAATGTAACATAATACCTACTGTTTATTAGCCATATGAGTTAATATGAATGAAATACTTAGAGAAGAATATTACACATTACTTGATTCACTTAAAAAAGTTCTAATGTGAAAAATTCAAAAAGATCTGGAAAGAATAAATTAGAAAATCAAACAAATAAATACTCAAGAGTAGGGGTTTTGTTTAGAGAAAGGAAGGGATGACTACTGTAGACCTCAGTTGGTATAATATTTATAAATACTTGGCCAGAACTGAGTGACTGAAAATGGATGCCCCCAAGTACCACCATATCCCTCCTCCATACCTATGACAGACATCACCCATCATAGAAATTTTTCCCACTGAACCCAGATACAGTCACATAATTCTCAACCCCAACACTAGCCCAGTACATTTCAAACTTTTAAGCATTTAAAAATCATCTGAGATCTTCTCAAAAGGCAGGTTCTGATTTACTAAGTCTGGAGTGGAGCTCGAAATACATGGTTTCTAGTAAGTCCCAGATGACGCTGATGCTATACCACGCTCTGCTACACTGAAGGTCTTATTGAGTAACAACGCTCCAGACAGTCACTAATGATTGACTAGAGTCAGTGCACGAGCTAAAGCTTATCAGCTATTTTTGAGTAACACAGGTTTTAAAGACTATGTAGATCTGTCTCTTTAAATAAATATCCCATGTTAATAGTGGATTCTTTTCTTTTCTTTTTGGCTGTGGCGTGCAGTTTTTTGATGTGGGATCTCAGTTCCCAGACCAGGGACTGAACCTGGGCCACAGCACTGACAGTGCTGAGTCCTAACCACTAGACCACCAGGGAACTCCTAGATTTACAAAAATTCTTCATATAGCTGTCCCTAGGTATTCCCAGGGGACTGGCTCCTATGCCCCCACAGATACCAAAATCTGCATATGCTCAAGACCTGTATGTAAGAGGGCACTGTTCAGTTGACTTTTGTACAACTCAGGGGCTAGGGACACTGACCCTATGTGCAGTAGAAATCTGAGTATAATTTACAGTCAGTTCTCTGGATAGTTAGCTACATATCCTCGGATTCAGTGAACTGAGAATTGTGTAGTACTGTAGTTATTTATTATTGTAAAAAATCTGCGTATGAGTGGCCCTGAGAAACTGAAACCCATATTGTTCAAGGGTCAACTGTATGTGCATATACGTAACCTACAGAAACCTATATACATCCTCCCATATACTTTAAATCATCTCCAGATTAGCTACAATGTTGAATACAGTGTAAATGACATTTAAGTAGCTGCTGGTGTTTGGCAAATTCAAGTTTTGCTTTTTGGCACTTCCTGGACTTTTTTCCCCCAAGGATTCACCCCCCTGGTTGGTTGAATCTGAGGATTCAGAACCCATGGATAGGGAGGGCTGGCTGTATACTCACAATATAAACCCGTTACATATACTGAGTGAAAAATCTTTCATGTAAAGTACATATATGTTTAGCCTTCAAATTACAAAAACTGGAGCGTAATCAGAGATGGAATTAGAAAATGGGGGCAAGAAAACCAGGGAAGGCTTTGCATACCCAAGTGAACTTACATTACTAAGTAATGCTTTACATGAAAAAAGGATTCCATGGCCAATCTCTTTAGATATATTAGGTAAGGTTTCCAAAAGCCTTCCCTTAATATTTTAGTGTACATTATAAACCTCCAAAGCTCCACAGGATTGTATGATATAAAACATTTCTCAAACTTATCGCAGAATTTTTTTTTTTTTAGACTTTGAACAATGACTTATAGCTTGAGGATAGTTTAGTAACTGCTACCGAAAGCAGTGGGAGATAACAAAGCCTTATTAAGCAGGTGACATGATTAAAGTATTTCAGAATGATTACTATGATAGTGGTGTGAAAAATGAATTAAAAAAATCAGACTTGCAGTGAATATACACGTGCATAGTAAAAAGTGCCAGCTACATGTAAGTTATTCAGCAAAGAATGGCAAGAAGTAGTAACACAGTTTAATAGGATCAAAGGAAGATTTGTTTCAGGGAGGACAGTGTTTGAAGATAATTAGAAAGAAACTAAAGTTCAAGAAAATAAAGTTTTAAAAATATTCATTTTTTTCATATTGTAGCTTTCTGATACAAATATTTAGGTAGTTCTGATTTCATTTTGAACAGGATAAACTCAAAATCAGAAAATCAGTAAAAGCTCAAGAGGAAATATTACCAGAAACACAGCTCAAAATGTTATGAAACAGTTATAAGTTAAGTAATAATAACTTTTACTTACATATATCTGGAGGTGCAGTGGCCACATGAGACTCATCAGAACCTGAAGATCCTGCAGTTGAAAAGGCTCTTGGATTGACAACCTTTTTAACTAAAGAGCAAAATCCTGGCAGATAGGAAACCAATCTGGCTCTGTTACAGAGCACCTAAGAATGACACAGAAAGCAAAATTATTCTGGATATAAATGTTATACTAACACAGACAATCTCTGGCAAATACTCATACTGCAATGTATCTTTTAAAACTGACATTTATTCTACTATTATTGAGCACCTACCATATGATAAGCACCATGTGTGTTTAAAATTTTAAAAATAAACATGATTATTAAAAAAAAAAAAACATTAAGTTACTTTGGGTAAAAATATTTGGCTTTTCCAACAAAGGCCAGAATGAAGAGTGACACACAGAATGAAAACCTGTAAAAGTTGCCCTATTTAGCAATGAGATTCTTCTATTCTCAAAATAACTTTCAAACCTCTACTAGGACCAAAACCTATTTACTTTCTAACTCTTCGCTTACTGCTGTAAATGGTACTAATTATCTCCCATGCCATCTTTTCTCTTGGTTTTATGGCAATGTCCACTTTCCTCCATTTTAGCACCTTCGTGTACCCCCTTGTGATACACTTTCTGCTTCTATGTTCATTCCCTAGATTCTGAGCTCAGTTACAATGGATGAATATGTAACCATCTTTCATGTGTAACCTTTAAATCAAAACATTTGGGTCAGAACAACTTAGTGCAGAGGTTGGCAAACCATTGTCACATGTAGCCCTTGGTCGACTTTGGTGAATAAAGTTTGAAACACTGCCACACAAATAAATAATATTTATGTATTGTCTATGGCTGTTTTTATGTAGTAAGGGCAGTTAAGTAGTTGCATAAAGACTCTATGGCCTACAGAGCCTAAAATATATGCTATCTGTTCCTTTACATTAAAAAAAATTTGCTCTTAGTGGAAAAAATATAAGAACAAATATCACATCATTGTTGAAATGCTATTAAAAGATTTGAACAATTAAGAGATCTTTGAAGGAATATGAAAAACGTTTCATGTAGAATATACTTGGTTTTGAAGAAATAATATAAATTTTCTGGGGAAAGGGGCATTTCAGTGACTGACTTCCAGGAACAAATGTATGGAGTCATAAAGAATGTATTCAGAAGAATGGACAAAGTCCACTGAAGTGGGTATAAGGTAGTGTGGTGAAAAACAGGCTCCAAAGTTAACTTGTGAGCAACTGTAAGAGGCAGTTTATACTTGACGCAGACAGTAAAGGGCCTGTTACGTCAAGGTAATAAATCAGAATTTTAATCTGTAGGCAAAGAGGAAGTTTTAAGGAATGTACCACTACAGGCCTTGTAGAGAATGGACTGGAGCGGGATCAGAGAAGTGGTATGAAAGTGATTTACCAGGATGTTGAAAGAGTCTAGCCCTTGGAAACTTTAGAATCATTCTTTTTCCCTTTCACATAGTATCTTGAAATCCAACACACGAATTCTTTCTGACTGTATTTCTCATCTTAAACATAAGAAAACATCCTAACTGGGCTTTTTACCTCTCTAACTACTTATTTACTATTTTTATCTTCCTTTGTCTTACTCTACTCCCTTGTCACATAAAAACATCTACCCAACATTTCCCATATTTCTCTTTCTTTTATATTGCCATAAGATTTTTTTCTGCTAAAATATCCTTTTTCCCTCTCCTCCTAGGCCTGAAAAATTCTAACTCTTTCTTCAAGATTTGGATAAACAGAACCTCCTTTTTAAGTCTCCAAAATGCAATGCCTATTTCCAGAGCATTCTGCCCACCTGAAAATTTAAGCATCCTCCCTTGGGTATGTTCCTAACCTGCTTGAAGAGACAAAAATGATAATTCTCAATGAGCAACTGTGATATTTCACACAAAAGACCCAGATTTTGGCTGTTCTTAAAAACTCTGAAGATCTGGCAGCACTGGACTCACATTCCCAAGTGACATTTAGTTGGCCACACATCACTAAGGAAAGGTTTCTCCCTTTATACTGGAAATGAGCATTTCAGTTTGTAAGTCCCCACCAAAGCGTCTTAATTTACCTGTTTAGCCTCTAAAGCATGGACATTTCTGACCCTTGCTATGTATGCTAACTAAATTGTTGAGGACACACACGTGCATATTTCATTACTAACATCCATTCAGCATTTACAATGCATATAAACTAACACAAATTTTTAAAAGTATATTATTTTATGTAAACTTCTAACAATAAAGGATTTGTAAAAGTATTTTTCAAAATGCCCTACTGAAGTAATTTATTCATTCAAACCAAAATAAAGCCAGGTTAAATATTAGCATCCTACCTTAATTAATACTTCTTCTTTGAGAGTAGAACACCATTCTTTTACAACATTCCCTTCCTATGATTATGCCTAGGTAAAAATTCATCTTAAAACATAGGCCAGACTTGTGGTCTACTTTTATGACTTGGCCCTATAGTCTCATCCTTACACTATTACTATATCATGTTCAATTACAGGAATACTATCCCTGTTAATTGTTGTCATATTAGTCTTCCTAACATGTAGCTCTAATTACATCACCAACATTTAAGGAATAAAGTCCAAATTACTGAGTTTGTTTGGATCCACAATCCAACCTCATTTCCCACTTATCTCTTTATATTTTATCTTACATTAAGGAAAATAGACCTGAGTTACCGATTTTTGAAAAGAGGGGAGGGTGTCACTGAATATTCCTGCTATTCTGCCCACCCAAACCTCAGATTATCTAAATCTCACCCATCTTTCAAAACTCAAATTAAATGCTTCTCTGATTAAGTGAACCCAAACCCTACATAGATACTGTGCTCTGAATCTGCACTATACCTTTGGGTAGCTTAAAAAAAAGTTTCTATTTTTATTGTAACTGTTTTCACATATGTCTTATGTCCTCTACTATATGAACTCCTTATGGCAGGATGTGTCTGAGTAATCACTGGACAGTTAAAGTTAATAAATATATCTGGTCTATGGGAATAGTATCTCTTAGTCTCATTTTGTAGTATTTGTAACGTTATTTCCTGTACTGAAACTGCTACAAAACCTTCAGTTGACCTAACCAAAGAAACAGAAAACGTCTTAAAAACAGATTCTAAATATTTACTGAAATGGCTTTTAAAAATGTTGAAAGGATGCTGGTACCGAATTTTTTTCTAAAAACGAATCTGTAGAATAAATACACCTGTATTGAGAAGTTTAAAGCATATGAACCTAACTGCACACCCTTTTGCTTCTCTTAACATTTCTGATACACTAAGCATGAGTAACATTGTGCCACCAGTATCATTATAAGTAAACCCTTCCACTTTCCTAGCAAGTTCCCAAACTATTTCATTACCATACTGGTGCTTAAGAGACTGATTTACTCACATTGGCCATTTCTGGCGGAAAGGGCAGACGCAAATTATCTTTCCTTTCGTAAAGTTATGCCTGGGAAAGGACAAAACAAAACAGGCCGGTGACGGATTCAGCTCTGACAGACGGCTCGGGTAACGTTCACCACTGCCTGTGTCCCTCCACCGTCAAAGGCACCGAAGTGCAAGCTCTCCCCGTCCCCCAAGGAAGCCAGGATTCGTCCCCAGCCCCTACAGCGCACAGACCACGGTCCAGAGGCCGTGCAATTCTCGGCCCGGTTTGTGTCCGCAGAACACAACTCCGACTAGATGGGGTAGACTGAGAGACCGTCCACCAGTACGGAATCCTGAGGCCCCGAGCAGGTTGTTAACACAGGCCTGACCACAGCTCTAAGCGAGGGTGGGGAACGTGGAGCCGTCCACAGGGACAGCGTCCTGAGGCTCCGGGTAGGTTTTTTAACACAGGCCTGACCACAGCTCTAAGCGAAGGTTCGAGCAGCGCCGAGGGATGAGAAAGCAAAAAAAGTCCTAAAGACAGGACGACAGGATAACTGGGGACAGCGACAGGAGCCTTCTCGGAATAGGGGCAACACTGAAAGCTGGGGCACGAAGACTGGCGAATTTGGAGAGAATAACGCGGGTGGAAACAAGCCGTACCAGTCACCACCGCCGCCGCCTCCAGCTGTCCCAGCGCTCTACGCTTCCCGGCTTCAAAATGGCGGCGCGACGGCGGCGGGGTGAGCGTACGCGGGCAGCGAGCAGACTGAAGGAGTTGCTTCCGAGCGCGTCGATGGGCAGGATCGTCGAACCACCGCTGCGCACGCGCACAGTAGGCTTCCGTAGCGCCCCTTCCATTGGATAGTCCCGCCTGGCTGTGGGAGGAGAAAAGGTGAGTTGCGGTGACTGGAACTTAGAAGACGGAGGGCTTGTGAGCTGAGATTTGATGGGTCTTTCTCTTTCCTTAACTCAGTGAAATATTTAAAAGCCTTCACTCTCCCTAACACTTTCTTTTTGCTTCTAGGAAGTATAGTCCTCTGTTCTTTGTAACGTGGTTTGTTTTTTTTTGTTTTTTTTTTTTTTTTTTTTTTTTTTTTTTAGTTTTTCGTGACTTACTGTTTTTGAGAATAGGGCATTTATGTTTTTCTCTTGATAGGCTCAGTAAATATATATCAAATGATGGACCTAGAGATTATCATACTAAGTGAAGAAAGCCAGACGGAGAAAGATAAATATAATATCAATTATATGTGGAATCTGAAATTTGACACAAACATTTACAAAACAGAAACAGACACACATAGAACACAAATTAATGGGTTCCAAAGGGGAAGAGGCTGGGAAGGATGAATTGGGAGTAGGGGAGTTAACAGAAAGGACATTACCATATATAAAATAGATAAACAAGGTTTATTGTACAGCACAAAGTACTTTATTCAATATCTTAGAATAAACAAGGAGTTGAAAGAATATATGTCAAATGACTTATTTATAAAGAGTATATATTTTCATTTGTCAGTTATACTTAAAAAAATTACCCTAAGTCGATAGTTTATTCATGCAGATATTTTTAGCTGGATCATGGTGGGTAAGTTTCTTTTTTTCTTTATGCATTTAATTTCCTTACTTCTAAAACAGGAATAATAATAATGCTTAACTCATAGATTGTTTCTGAAGACTAAATCAGTTCATCTATAGCTAACACATTATAGCGAGCACGCGCATGCACACACACACACCTCATAGCTTGAGAATCATAGAGGGTTCTGAGAAAAACCACTGAACTAAGTCTTGAAGTTACTTACACCTCGTTATTTTTTCATGCCTCATAATTTCTCTTTCAATTTGGCTCACTTGTCCAGGTTATATAATAAGATTTCTGGTTGAATGATATTCGTAAGCTTTTTGAATCTGGGAACCATATGTTATTCATTATTGCCAGGACAGAAAGTCCTCTGTCAGGTAGAGGTGGAAGTTAAGTGTCAGTGGTCAGTGGAATGGCAGGAGGCTGTCAGGAATAATTTCATAGTAGGAGTGATGCTTGATCTGTGTTTTGAAAGATGAGTAGGTTTTTTTTTTTTTTCCCTGAATGCCAAGAAAAGACAGAAGGGTGAGGACATTTCAGTCGAAGGAAGCTGTGTGGTCAGAAATAAGGAATTCAGAACACTATGGGCAGTTGGGAGATCCACAAGTAATCAAGGGGTTGAGTTGGAGGTTGACAGGGGCCAGATCATAGTTGGGCTTCAGTGCGTTACTAAGGTAGATTAATCCTGGAAGCAGATTTATGTAGAATTATGGCATTATCAGATTTGTGTCTTGGGGAGATCTTGGGCTTCAGTATAGCAGATAGGTTGGAAGGATGTGGAATTGGAACTGAATCGAGTGGTTAGGAAACTATTGCTGTGTCCATGAGAAAGAACATGAGAGCCTGATTTAAAGGTGAGGGGAAAGTTGAGGAATCAATACTGCATAGCTATCCATTAGTTGCAGATGAAGAAAAGGTCAAGTTGAAGAGGACCTCCTAAATTTTTGACTTAAGATTTATGGTGAATGGAGTTGCTTTTGCTGAGATTGGGAATCCAGTGATAGTAATTTTTGAAATGTATGTTGTGTGGTGGCACTTGGGATTTTCCCATTATTTATTTTAATTCTCATAACAATCCAGAAAATGGGTGTGTTATTATCCTTATGTTAAATTTGAAGAAAATAAAGCACAAATAGATTACATGTATCACCAAAGCTTCCAGGGCTGGATTTAAATCTAGTCTCTTTGGGAGTTCCCATCATGGCTCAGTGGTTAATGAATCCAACTAGGATCCATGAGGTTGTGTGTTCAATCCCTAGCCTTGCTCAGTGGGTTAAGGATCTGGCATTGCCATGAGCTGTAGTGCAGGTTGCAGATGCTGCTCGGACCCTGTGTTGCTGTGGCTCTGGCGTAGGCCAGCAGCTACAGCTCCAATTTGACCCCTAGCCTGGAACCTCCATATGCTGCAGGAGCAGCCCAAGAAATGGCAAAAAGACTAAATAAATAAATAAATAAATCTAGGTCTCTTTGGTTTAAAAATAGTGTTTTCTTTCCCATAGGTGTTGTCTCCTAGGAGGAAAACAGGTTTTAGGAGAAAAGTAATGAATTTGATTTGGAATATCTTGAGTTTTAAGATGCCTGAGGGGCATATGTATTGGATTGTCAGTAAGTCATTTGGAAGTAGGCTTGTAGTTCAGGAAAGTGGTTTATGTGGGAGACAGAGATTTGAGGGTCATTGACGTGTGTAACGGTTAAAACTGTGGGAACCCCTTACTCTGGAGGTCAACAATAGGCTTTAAGGAAGGAAGGTCTGTAAAATTCCAGAAAATGTGTGCGGATTTTTGTATATTTGTAAGTAGATCCACCCTCTCCCCTTCCATTGAGTGAGACCGGGAATCAAACCCTCATCCTCATGGATTCTAGTCAGGTTCGTTACCGCTGAGCCACGACAGGAGCTCTGCCTCTTCGGATTGCTAAGGAGTTCATGACCCTGGTAAGATCAAGAACCACTAATGTAGAATATAAGGGAAAAGGGCACAAATCAGAAGACTAGGAAATATTAATTAAAGGGGGTAACAGAAGAAGAAAAAATGAGCAATGGCGACTGAGAAATTTTCAGTCAGAGGGTAAAAGGACATCAGGAGAGTATTCTAGACATCAAGAGGATAATTGCTCAATTTTATTCGCTGCTGCAAAAAGGTGTTATCAAGGACCCAAACCAATCCGTTGGATTTGATAACTAGGGCAATGGTGACTTTGTCAGAGGTATTTCAGTGGAGTAGTAGGGAGGTGGAATTTTGGTAACACGGAGTATTTAAGGGATGAAACACAGATTCTTGAGGGGAGAGACCTTCTTCACTGTAGTCCTTGGGCTTCATTGTATTCCTGCCACAGAGATGTGATTGGTAATATTTGTTGAAAGTTGAGCAGGTGAAGAAGTGATGACCATTAATAACCAGCTACCATTGCTAACAGCTGCTTTCTGTTCTGTTGTTTCCAGGCTCCATATTGAATAGTATTTATCTACCCAGTGACTGGGCTGGAGAGGCAGTGGTGTCTCTGTATATAAATGATGAAACTGTGACTTAGAGAGGCTTAGTAAACTGCCTGATGCACACAACTACGTGCAGTGATGAATATGAGAGTCAAACTTGGATTTGCTCCAAAGTCTTTGTTCCTTCTGTGGCAGTAAAGCAAAGGAGAAGAGAAAGGTGTGAGTATTTGTCTCTCAACTGTCATTGCAGTTTTCCTTTCTCTGCCTTCTTCCTTTCACTCTCTCTTGGATTGTTCTTACTCTTCAGAGACAAAGCAGGGCCTTCATCAAACTGTAAAGATTCATCAAAGTACCCGATTCTGAGATTATTCAGAGGCCAACATGTAAACCTTGGGGTTTTCTTTCTCATCTCACTCTCACAGCTGCCTGCATTCATGCTTTTTGATAAACACATGGCTTCCTTTTTATTCTGAAAAACACTAATTCTCAACTCTGAGCACTCAACTGTGAAAAGCTACTGTATCACTGTAAAGACAATAGGGTTATAAAACCAAAAGAGACTAGAGGGAATATTTTCTACTCAACCAAGCATTTTAGAAGTTTGGAGACAATATTCTGTGCTTTTTTTTTTTTTTTTTTAAGTTGCATGGAACTATCACCTCATTGCAAGAAAATAACGTGAAAAAGGATAATGATAGAAATTTTAAAAGGGTATAGATAAAAGAAAGAATATATGAATGCTTGTTTTTTTTTGTTTGTTTGCTTTTTAGGGCCACACCTGCGTCATATGGAGATTTCTAGGCTAGGGGTAGAGTTGGAGCTACAGCTGCTGGCCTATACCACAGCCGCAAAATGTGGGATCCAAGCCGTGTCTTCAACCTACACCACAACTCACGGCAATGCCAGATCCCTGACCCACTGAGCAAGGCCAGAGATCGAACCTGAATCCTCATGGATACTAGTCGCATTAGTCCACTGCACCACGATAGGAACTCCCCAAATCAACCGTTGAGAACACTTTTTTTTTTTTTTTTTGAAATTACCTAATGGTGCAGTAGCTCTTAAGTGTTCGGTAGATTAAGACAGGTATATGTTTTGGCCATTTCAAGAAAACTCAAGATTTTCCTGTAATCCCCTTCTTGTTTTAGTCATCCATTGCTCTGTGGCAATACGTGGATGTTAGAGTAATGTTACAGGGTGAATGTTACATGTCTCTAGGACATAATGGAGGAGGAGCCTTTGGTTTAACATTTTGGTTTTTAGTTTGAATGTAATTCATCCAGTCTGTCACTGGATTTTGTGATATAAGATGATACTGCCTTGGTCTTCCTGTCTCTTTGGTATCAGGAAATGGTTTGGTCTAGAAGAGGCATGGGTTTAGGTGGGGTTTCTGGATGTTGGCCTGATTTATCTTGAGCTACTTCTCCTTGAACTGATTATGGTTGTGTTGTAGAGCTCAAAGCATTAGACAGAGCAGAGAACAGGGGTGAGAAGATTTAAGCAAAATCTGATTAACAACTGAGTGAGAAGCATATACGTCACATCTTGTAAACTTAAGATTCAGGCTGTGGTGATCTGGCTACCAGAAGAAAGAAGTGGAAGTACTGCAGTTTAAATGAGGGGTATAAAGCTACCTGAGAGCTTCTTGGAAATGCAGACTCTCTGTCTCTAACCCAAAGCTCCTAGCCCAGAATCTATATTTTAACAAGATCCATAGCGATTCATATGTGCAATGAAGTTCTCTTGAATGAGATTGACCAGAAGGGGGAATAGGGATGGTAGCATTGGGCCTTGCATGATGTACATCACTCATCCCAGATGTGCAGAATCAGAATTTAATAAGGGAATAAGGAAGCTGAATTTTCAGAAACCCTTCAGGAAATTTTTATGGAGCCTAGAATTTGAGGACCACAAGTCCTACATTTTTATGAACACTGGAATTTGAGGACCTCCAGATGAAACTGTGGTGGGGAGAAGTGCAATACATACTATGAACACTAGCTGTCACTACTCTACAATTTTAAAATGATCCTGCTGGTTAACATCCATGAGAACTATTATAACATGTTCTAAATTTGAAATGTAAAGATCTAAGGAAAATGAACTCTAAATTAAACAAAGTTGGATTTTCCTGTGATTTTATTAAAGATCTCTAAGACATGTGAATGACTTAACAAAGAGTAGTGGTTGAAGATGTAGAAATCTTGGTACATGTGAATAAACCTATGTCCAGAAAATAATGTCTCACTGTACTTGGGGAAATAAAGTGAATGTTTTGTGATTTTAAATAACCAAACTGGGCACTACAGTCTGAAAGTGTATAAGGCAGTGTGACTCTTTATTAAAATATCTTTTCCTGACCTTCTGTCACAATGTTGGGTTTGTACTGCGTTTACCAGATGTTTAATTTTCATCATCGTGTCAGGGATTGAAAGCCCTGCGTGATGTCCATGTGAACACTGTCTTTATTTGTAGATGCTACACTGTACCGGGGGGCTTGGATTCAAGTTCTGGCCTTTCTGTAAAGCTCCGTTTGGATCACCATGATGATTCTTTAATATCTGTGAGCCTTGAAACAGGCTGATAAAGATGCCCACATAGGGGTTGTCATGAGGAGGACCCAGATAATATAATAAATATGAAATACTTTATAAATTGTAAAGTATTAAATAAATGCAAAATATTCTTTGAGTGCTTACAGTATTGGGTCTTTGGTTCACTATTGGTCTTTGAAATCCTACCAGAACACCTTTTCTATAAAAATGAGTCTAGTTCTGCTAAGAGCCTAGGTATTTTCCCCAACCAGGTCTTTTGTTTCACCCCATACAGGGTTAACTGAAAACATGTATGATACTTGGTTACATTTTAGTTTCAGATAAATAGTGCATAATTTTTTAGTATGAGTAGATCTAGATATTGCATGGCAGTCTGGAAAATCTCACTCAAAGGCAAACTAAGGAAGTTGTTTCATGTTTATATTTGTATATTTCTACACCCAAAAGTCATCTAATTGTTCAAATCTTCTATTTCTCCAGGTATGGAAAAAGTCGGGCACAAAGATAATAATGTAGAGCCAAAAAATGCTTTCAGAGAGTTATTGTTAGCTGAAAGCTCACATCTTCAAAAATGTTTATACTTCCTGTCTAGAAATGGCTTGCTTGGGCTTATATTCAGAAGACTGCTTAGAGGGAAATAGGGCCTTTTAAGTAATTAATCTTTGGAATTATTTTCATTTTTGTTATAGTCTGTTATTCTTTTGGTTTTTGGTTATTCGTTAACATCTCTTTCTCTCTCCCACTGTGTGATTGTGGGACTAGAAGGAGGGAAAGTATGAAATCTCCAAAATGAAAGTCACTTAAATGTTGATGTTACAAACAATCCTGATGCACTTCTGGTACGGCCTTCTCTTCCCAATTATATTTCATGCAGAAAAGTAATACTTTTAAAATGTGTAGACTATACAGAGAGAGTCCACAACCCAGTAATGGAGAAAAGTGGGTAGAGGGCAAGGTGGGAATCAAACATATGCTAAGTGTTGAGAAAGAGTTTTTCTAGGGAATAGTTTACAGTTTCAAAGTACACTTGAGGAGAATCACAAAATGGGGTTTGACTACAATAAAATGAAACCAAAATTATGCTTTCATGGGTTTTCCCTGAAGTAGAATGAGGACTCACAGTAGAAATCTTGATGTACTGACCAACCAAGTCTGAGGCCTTTGGAGGGTGACTGCGGAGAAATGGCACCTTTGAGTTCACCTAATGTTAATGTTAGTCTATGGACACTAGGTGGCAATACAGAGCAATGTGAGGATTTAGAATTTGTGGTGGAGATGCTGAATGAGTGGGGGAAGAGTTGCTAGAAGAGTTTTGGTTTCTTGTTGTTAACACAGACCCTTTCAGTTTATGGCAGAATGTTCCTCTGGCTGTGATCTTAAGAAACTTCAGTAGGTGCAGGTTTCGGGTCAGATTCACCTTTGGTGATTTCCTTCTTTTTTTCTGTTCCATTCTAAGACTGATGACTTCACACCTCTGCAGAGTACTTAATTAGTCTCATCAGGCATCCAAACTTGATACCTATGTCTAAATTTAGATACAGAGATGGTGAAGCTGTTTAATTGGTGTTTGGGGCCATTAGAGGGAGCCCACAGAGGAGGATGACATTGTGCTGAGGTGATTTGAGCCACCAGTGAGGGTAAGGCTGTGTTCCTGGGCTGTGTGTTCTTGTCACTAAGAACATTTGCTAATCTGCTGACAAACTGCAATGGGAATATCCCTTGGACATGCTGAAAGCCCAGTGCCCTGTCATTTGAGTAGAGCAGGCACTTCCCCAGCACAGGAGAGTATTGATGATTATCCTACTCTTTGGCATAAGGCTTCTGTTTTCTTTATGATTTGATGATGTTTGCTGGCATCTGTGATGTGTGTTTGTTAATTGCTTAAAGAAGCTTCTGTCTTTAAAAAAAACCAATAAAATCTTGGATCAGGTAAATTTTTCTCTATTTTAATTTTTATTGGTATTTCTGAGTTCCAAGGAAATTACATGCATATCAAATGATCACATTGAAAACTTTTTCCTCCATTGTTTTGGGAATTCCCTCTTGTATTTATGCCCTTTCTCTTGCCTAAGTAAAACAGATTTAGTTAGAATTTGAGGATGAAATTTACTAAGCCTGTGTTTTCAATAAAAATTGGGGATTTAAGTTAATTTTCATGCCCAAATTGTTATCCTTCTGGCCCCCTTTCCATGTTCAGTTTTATCTTCAGCTATCTTCTAATATTACCTACTGTTCGCTAAGCACACTATGTTTATTTCTGCCCAAGTCTCTCTCATCCTGTTAACACCTGCTGGTGTGCCCCTTCTCCCTTCTTTTCAGTATTCAGCTCGAAGGCATCTTCTTTAAGAAGCTCTCTCTGGGTCATTCACAGTAATCTCTTGCTTTCCTGAACTCATGTAATGTTACTCAGGTTAGCTCATGATTATAATGTAGTCTCAGTGGCTTTTTGATTGGTTTACGTGCACGCACGCACAGACACACACAGACACACACAGAGATACTAGATCACAGGCTTTTTGAAGGTGAGAACTGCACCTCAGGGACATCTAGCAGTGTGGTATGTATTGAATATACATAGTAGATATCCATCTTTTGTCCCCTTCTGTGATTCCCAAAGCCTAAAACATAGTAGGTGTTCAATAAATGTTTGTTGAAACAAACCACTGAAGAATTTAAATACTCTGCTGAAGTACTAGATCTCTGATATTAGATTGTGACATCTACTATAAAAAATGTAGTAGTTAACAGCACAGACTTTGTGAGTAAGCTTAAACCTTATTTCCTCCATGAGCAGTTCCCAAGGCCGGTACAATCCTGGTTTCTTCTGATTCTGATGTACTGAATTATCTTGTCTACTTTCATCATGTCTATATTGGGCAAGTGCTTAAGGTTCATATGTGTAGTTGAGGGTTAATACTGGTGCCTATCTGTTAGGGTTGTGATGATTAAATGACTTAATATATATATAAAACACGTAGAACTTTTCCTGGCGTATGGTAAGTGATTGCTATTGTTTGTTATTATTGATATGAGTATAGGATTGTTCACTGTTTTTTTGCATATAGAGCTTATCCTACCAAGGGATTGTAAATTTTCAGGGGAAGGCATCTTCATTTTAATATCTTAGAAACTGTAATTGTGTCCCTTTTTCAATCCAAGTATTGGAAATTTGTGTCTTTTTTCTTTTCCTGATTAGTATGACCAGAGGTTTATCAGTTTCATTGACTTTTCTCCTAGTTTTTGGTTTCATTGTTTTTGTACTGTTTTTCTCTTTTCAATACCACTGATTTCTGCTCTTTATTATTTTCTTTCACTTGCTAACTTTGGGTTTAATTTTCCATTCTGAGTATAGTGTTTTATAAATGTTATTTAATTCAAGTTAGTTTATTTGCTATAACTCCCCTCTAAACTCTGCTTCAGCTGCATTCTATAAATTTTGATATATTATGTTTTTATTTTTAAAGTATTTCCTGTTTTTCCTTTTTTCTTCTTTACTCATGAGTTATTTAGAAGTATGGTGTTTAATTTTGAAATACTTGGGGATTTCCCACATATCTCCTGTTGATTTCTAGTTTAACTCTTTGGTAGACCTAGAACATATTTTATATGATTTCAATTCTCCTAATTTTATTGAGACATTTTATGGCCCTGAATATGATCTGATTAGATGAATGTGCGCTGTGTTCTTGGAAAGTTTGTGCATTCTGCTGTTGCTGAGTATAGTGTTTTATAAATGTTATTTAATTCAAGTTAGTTTATAGCCTAGTTCAAATATTCTGTGTCCTTCAGACTCTCAGAATCCTTATTCTATTAGTTTCTGAAAGAGAGATGTTAGTCTCTAATTAAAACTAAGATTTGTCTATGTCTCCTTTCAATTTTACATATTTTGTTTTGGAATTTTGTTAGTTGGTATATACACATTTAGAACTGTTGTGTTCTTGATGAATTACCCCTTTATCACTAGGAAAAGTCCCTCATGATAATATTTCTTATTCTGAAGTATACTTTGTCTTTATTAATATTGCCACTCAGATTTTCTTTTGATTGTATATTTTTCTATAATTTTACTTTTAAGCTATGTGTGTCTATATATAAAGGGATTTTCCTGCAATCATTTTTTTTTTTGTTCCAAGTGGCTATCTCTGCTTTATAATTGGAATGTTTAAACTATTTGTATTTAATGTCATTATTCATATGGTTGGATTTAAATCTATCATTTCATTGTTTTCCAATTGTACCACATGTTCTTTGTTCCTTTTTGCTGTTGCCTTTCCTTTTATTGAGAGTAATTGACTATTTTTTATTAATTACTTTTTATTTACCTTGTTGGATTATACCTCCTTGTTTTTTCTTTTTTTAATTAGTTTCTCTCAGGTTGAAATTATGTAATTTTAACTTAATCACATTCTGCCATCAAATAATATTTTACTTTTTCATATGGAGTATGAGAACCTTACAACAGTATAATTCCATCTATTTATCCTTTATGCTGTTGTTTTCATATATTTTACTTCCACAAATTCAGTAAATCCCAAATGATAATGTTACCAATTTTGTTTTAAATAGTCAATTATTTTGAAGAGAGTTTAAAAATGAGAAAATTGTCTTTTACATTCCCCCACATATTTGTCATTTCTAGCTTTCTTCCTTCTTTTGTGAAGGTTTAACTTTTATTTATTTATTTATTTTTGCTTTATATGGCTGCACCTGTAGCATATGGAGGTCCCCAGATCGGAGATATAGCTGCCGGCCTACGCCAGAGCCACAGCAACTTGGGATCTGAGCTGCATCTGCGACCTACCTGGCAATGCCGGATCCTTAACCCACTGAGCAAGGCCAGGGATCAAACCCACAACCTCATTGTTCCTAGTCAGATCCATTTCTGCTGCACCACGATGGGAACCCATAACTTTCAATCTTGTGTTGTTTTACTTATGTCTTCCTAAGAAACTCAAACATTTTTGGAGTGATGTTCAATTGGAGATGAATTTTCTTAGTTTTGTTTCTCTGGAAATACGTGTTTATTCATTATTTTGGAAAACTATTTTCCCTTGGTAAAGAGCTGTGGGTATATAGCGTTTTTTTTTTTTTTTTTTTTTTTTTTTAATATATTTGGCTCCCATAGTTTCTGATGAAGAGTGTGCCGTTATTCTTTTCATTATTGCCCTGTAGGTAATGTGTCACAGTGTATCATATTTTTCCTGGATGATTTTAAGATTTTCTTTTTATCATTTATTTTCAGCATTTAATTATATTGTGCCTTGACATGCAATACACCTCTGGGGATTCTACTTGATGCTATGTGTGTGTGTATGTGTGTGTATGTGTGTGTCTATGTGTGTATTCCATTTTGGCTTGAGGGAAGACAAACTATTCCTAGTGCTCCGTGACTCACAGGGGCTTTTCTGACTCATTCCTTCTTATAGTTTTTTCTGTATCCTTGGGCCATTCCTCTCATGCAGACACAGACTCCACTGGAATTCTTTCTTTATGCAGCTGCTTTCTCTATAGTACTATGTTCTACAAATTCTACCTTTCTTGGTTTTACCTCAATTCTTTGTTTTTTTTAATCACTCAATGAATTTATTACATTTATAGTTGTGCAATGAACATTACAATCTAATTTTATAGGATTTCCATCCCACAACCCCAGCGCTTCCCCCTACCCCCCCGAACTGTCTCCTTTGGAAACCATAAGTTTTTCAAAGTTTTTGAGGCAGTATCTATTCTGTAAAGAAGTTCATTGTGTCCTTTCTTCAGATTCCACATGTCAGTGAAAGCATTTGATGTTGGTATCTCATTGTCTGACTGACTTCACTTAGCATGATAATTTCTAGGTCCATCCATGTTGCTAAAAATGCTGATACTTCGTTCCTTTTAATGGCTGAGTAATATTCCATTGTGTATATGTACCACATTTTCTTGATCCACTCCTCTGTTGATGGACATTTAGGTGGTTTCCATGTCTTGGCTGTTGAAAATAGTGCTGCAGTGAACATTGGAGTACGTGTGTCTTTTTGAGTCATGGTTTTCTCTGGATAGATGCCCGGAGTGGGATTGCTAGATCAAATGGAAGTTCTATTTTTAGTTTTCTGAGAAATCTCCATACTGTTTTCCACAGTGGTTGCACCAGTTTACAATCCCAACAGTGTAATAGGGTTCCTTTTTCTCCACACCTTCTCTAGCACTTATTGTTTGTAGACTTTTTGATGATGGCCATTCTGGCTGGAATAAGATGGCACCTCATAGTGGTTTTGAATTTTGAGTTTATTTTTGTGTATGGTGTTTGGGAGTGTTCTAATTTCATTCTTTTACATGTGGCTGTCCAGTTTTCCCAGTACTACTTTTTGAACAGGCTGTCTTTTCTCCATTGAATATTCTTGCCTTCTTTGTGATAGATTAGTTGGCTGTATGTGCATGGGTTTAATTCTGGGCTTTCTGTCCTGTTACTCTGATCTATATTTCTGTCTTTGTGCTGGTAGCATACAACAATTGATGATTGTTGCTTTGCAGTATAGACTGAAGTCAGGGAGCCTGATTCCTCCAACTCCGTATTTCTTTTTGAAGATGTCTTTGGCTATTCTGGGTCTTTTGTGCTTCCAAACAAACTTTAAAATAGTTTGTTCAAGTTCTGTGAAAAATGTCCTTGGTAATTTGATAGGGATTGCTTTAAATCTGTGGCTTGCCTTGGGTAGTATAGTCATTTTGATAATATTGACTCTTCCAATCCAAGAGCATGTATGTCTTTTCATCAGTTGTGTTGTCTTTGATTTCATTAATCAGCATCTTATAGTTTTGAGAGAATAAATCTTTTGACCCTTTAGGTAGGTTTACTCCTAGGTATTTTATTCTTTTGGATGCGATGGTAAATGGAATTGCTTCCCTAATTTTTCTTTCTGATGTTTCGTTAGTTGTATATAGAAATGCTGTTGATTTCTGTGTATTAATTTTATATCCTGCGACTTTGCCAAATTCATGGATGAGCTCTAACAGTTTTCTGGTAGAGTCTTTAGGATTCTCTAGGTATAATATCGTGTCATCTGCAAATAGTGATAGTTTTACTTCTTCCTTTCCAATTTGGATTCCTTTTATTTCTTTTTTTACTTCTCTGCTTGCTGTGGCTAGGACTTGCAAAACTATGTTGAAGAGTAGTGGCAAGAGCGGACATCCTTGTCTTGTTCCTGATCTCAGCGGGAATTCTTTCAACTTTTCACCATTGAGAATGATGTTAGCTGTGGGTTTGTCATATATGGCCTTTATCAAGTTGAGGTAGGTTCCCGTTATGCCCACTTTCTGAAGGGTTTTTATCATAAATGGGCATTGGATTTTGTCAAAGGCTTTTTCTGCATCTATTGAGAGGATCATATGGTTTTTATTCTTCAGTTTGTTAATGTGGTGTATCACACTGATGGATTTGCGGATATTGAAGAACCATTGCATCCCTGGGATAAATCCCACTTGACCATGATGTACAATCCTTTTAATGTATTGTTGGATGTGGTGCGCTGGTATTTTGTTGAGGATTTTTGCATCGATGTTCATCAGTGAAATTGGCCTGTAGTTTCCTCTTTTTGTGGTATCTTTGTCGGTTTTGGCATCAGGGTGATGGTGGCCTCATAAAATGAGTTTGGGAGTATCCCTTCCTCTGTGATTTTTTGAAATAGTTTCCGAAGGATAGGTGTTAACTCTTCTCTAAATGTTTGATAGAATTCCCCTTTGAAGCCATCTGGTCCTGGACTTTTGTTTGTTGGAAGTTTTTTAATCACAGTTTCAACTTCAGTACTTGTGACTGGTCCATTCATCTTTTCTATTTCATCTTGGTTTAGTCTTGGAAGATTGCACTTTTCTAAGAATGTGTCCATTTCTTCCAGGTTTTCCATTTTATTGGCATATAGTTGCATACAGTAGTCTCTTATGATCCTTTGTATTTCTGTGATGTCCGTTGTTACTTCTCCTTTTTCATTTCTCATTTTATTGATTTGAGTCCTCTCTCTTTTTTTCTTGATTAGTCTGGCTAAGGGTTTGTCCGTTTTGTTGAACTTTTCAAAGAACCAGCTTTTCATTTCATTGATCTTTTCTATGGTTTTCTTTGTTTCTATTTCCTTGATTTCTGCTCTGATCTTTATGATTTCTTTCCTTCTACTAACTTCAGGCCTTGTCTGTTCTTCTCTCTGGAGCTGCTTTAGATGTAAAGTTAGCTTGTTTATTTGAGCTTTTTCTTGTTTCCTGAAGTGGGCTTGTCTTGCTATACACTTTCCTCTTAGAATGGCTTTCACTGCATCCCATAGGTTTTGGCGTATCGTATCTTTGTTGTCATTTGCTGCTAGGTATTTTTTAATTTCCTCTTTGATTTCTTCAGTGATCCATTGGTTGTTTAGTAGCATGTTGTTGAGTCTCCACGTGTTTGTGTTTTTGCAGTTTTTTTCTTGTTGTTGATGTCCAGTCATATAGCATTGTGGTCAGAAAAGATGCTTTGATATGATTTCAATTTTCTTAAAGTTACCGAGGTTGGATTTGTAGCCCAGGATGTGATCAGTCTTAGAGAATGATCCCTGTGCAGTTGAGAAGAATGTGTATTCTGTTGCTTTTGGATGGAATGTCCTGTAAATATCTATTGAGTCCCTCTGGTCTAATGCATCATTCAGGGCCTGTGTTTCCTTATTGATTTTCTGTCTGGTTGATCTGCCATTGCTGTAAGTGGGGTGTTAAAGTCCCCCACTGTTATTGTGTTATTGTTGATTTGTCTTTTTAAGGTTGTTAGCAGTTGACTTATATATTGTGGTGAACCTATGTAGGGTGCATAGATATTTTAAATTGTTATGTTTTCTTCTTGGATTGATCCTTTGATCATTAGGTAGTGACCTTCCTTGTCCCTTAAAATATTCTTCATTTTAAAGTCTATTTTGTCTGATATGAGTATTGCTACTCCAGCTTTCTTTTGATTCCTGTTTGCATGGAATATTTTCTTTCATCCTCTCACTTTCAATTTTTCTGTGTCCCTAGAAGTGAAGTGGGTCTCTTAAAGACAGCATATATATATATGTGGATATATATATATATATATGTATATATATATATATATATATGTGGATATATGGATCTTGTTTTTGTATCCATTCAGCCAGTCTATGTCTTTTGGTTGGGGCGTTTTTTCCATTAACATTTAAGGTAATTATTGATATGTATGTTCTTATTGCCATTTTATTAATTTCTTTGGATTTGTTTTTGTTGCTCTTTTTTCTTTACTTCTTCTCTTGTTCTCTCCTCTTCCTGTTTGATGACTCTCTTTAGTGTTGTATTTGAATTGATTTTTCTTATTTATTTATGTATCAATTGTAGATTTTTGGTTTTCAGTTATTCTGAAGTTTGGATATAAGAGTCTATATATATGAGATTAAGTTGTTGATCTCTTAATTGCAAGTTCATCTGCAGTGTCCTGCATTTGTACCCTCCTCTTCTCATGATTTCTGATTTTGGTGGGATAATTGTGCATGGATGATTTTGTATCTTTACTGTATATATATCTTCTCTGGTGAGCCTTGTCATTTGTGGTATTTTTGCTTCCTATTGTGGCCTTTTCTTTTCTGTCCAGAGAAATTACTTTAGTATCTGTTGTAAAGCTGGTTTAGTGTTGCTGAATTCTCTCAGCTTTTGTTTATCTGTGAAGGTTTTGATTTCTCCTTCAATCTGAATGAGACCCTTGCTGGGTAAAGTAATCTTGGTTAGAGGTTTATTCCTTTCATCACGTTAAGTATATCATGCCACCCCCTTCTGGCTTGCAGAGTTTCTGCTGAAAAATCTGCCGCTAACCTTATTGGGGTTCTCTTGTATGGTATTTGTTTATTTTCCCTAGCCACCTTCAGTATTTTCCCTTTGTCTTTAATTTTGGTCATTTCGATTAATGCGTGTCCCAGGGTATTCCTCCTTGGGATTATTTTATATGGTACTCCTTGCGCTGATGGGTGGGGCTGTGATCCCACTTGGATTGTTGTTTGCCCTGGGGCTTCTCAGTGCTGATGGGTGGGGCCAGATTTTCCAAAAATGGCCACCTCCAGTGAAAGGCACACTGATGAATATTCCCAAGAGCTTTGCTTCCAATGTCTTCCCCCCACAATAAGCCGGTTCACCCCTGTTTTCCCAGAAGGTCCTCTAAGAACTACAGTCAGGTTTGACCCAGATTCCTATGGAGACTTTGCTTTGCCCTGGGACCAAGTACACGTGAAAGTCTGTGTGTGCCTTTTAAGAATGGGGTCTCTGTTTCTCCCAGTCCTGTGGAGCTCCTGCACACAAACCCCACTGGCCTTCAATGCAAGATGCTCTGGGGGTTCTTTCTCCCAGTGCCAGATCCCCATACATGGGAGTTTGAGAACTCTCACTCCTGTAGGTGAGTCTCTGTGAAACAGTTACTTTCCAGTCTGTGGGGCTTCCCACCTGGCAGGTATGGGGTTGCTTATATTGTGTAATCGCCCCTCCTACCTCTTTATGTGGCCTCTTCTTTGTCTTTGGAGTAAGATATCTTTTTGAAGGTTTCTGGTCCATTTGGTTGAAGATTGCTCAGCATTTAATTGTAAATTTTGTTGTTTTTAGGAGAGAAGTTGAGTTCCAGTCCTTCTATTCCACCATCTTAACCCCATCTCAGGTTTACCTGAATTCTTAACCCTGCTTCTTCAACTCAGGAAGAGTGCTTGACTCTTTGTTGTTGCATTAAAACTTCCTCCAGAAAGTGAACTGGTGAATGTTGAGGTTCTGTTGTCTCTTCTTTCTCTCAGGTCAGTCTTATAGTGCCTCTTCTCTAAGTCTGTAAGCCATTGCTTCCTACATTTTGTCTGATTTTTAAAATTGCTTTTAACACAAAGGGTGATTGTGGTGCTAAATCCATCCCTTTTTAAACTTTGTTTTGGCTTGAAAGCAAAGTATCTGTGGAAATAGTAATGAAGCTTTAAGGTGATTCTCACTTCCTGACACTTTGTTATTAAAGACCAGATGAACACCCCAGAGATTATGATAGAAGAGTATATCTGGCAAATTAATGCTCAGACTAGAGCAAATATGAGTAGTCCAGTAACTCCCAAGCAATGATATATAAAAGAATCACAAAGATCTTCTGAATTAGATTGTACTTTAATCTGCAACAGTTATGGTGGAACAATATTGTGAAATGTAGAGTCCTTTACTTCTACAATCTCTGTAAAGTCTTAGATTTTTAGAAAGTATTGCTTGCCTTGTTTTAGATGGAGTAACTAAAGTCTAAGGAGGTCATTAGCTTTTTATCTGGCAGACAGTTGGCAGGAAGGGCCCGAAAGTAAAACTAATACACCAGCTGCCTTAATAACGTGTGTGCTGGTGTAGGTAAATGAAAAGCAACTTTAGTCTTCCTACTTCACATTAGAAGACTATATATTTAACTTCCTAATAGATATAGACTTAATTGCCTTTCAGTTCATCTTGTTTAAACAATTCCTCCTAGAATTTTGCTTTGGTATGTTGCTTTAGCTTTGGCATAAATCCCTAAGTGTTCAATGCAAAACTCTAAATCTTCCTTAAAGAGAGTACAGCATTTTTATGGGCATTGTAATATCATTCAAAATGATGTAAATGTACACAAACACACATATAAACACTATATAAATATATATATATATATCTTAAAACTCTATTAAGGATTATAATTCTAACATTTTCTTTTATTAGTCTTTTAAAGTGTCTTGAATTTTCAGATAAAACTCCTTTCTGTTATTGCTCACTAAGAGATTGTTTTCTAGGGAATAATATGTAAATTATTTGCTTCTTCAGAAGTTGTTATGGTTTCCCAATGTTACATAGAACAATATATTGGGAGGATTTTTCTTTTTTGTGGAAGCTTTTACCATCTTTAAAAACTGGTCAAAATTCATAGTTACAATATCTTCATGTTAAATAATTTAAAAAATGTTCTGCAAAAAATATTCCTAGGATTAATGGAAAGATTTTTTTATATTGGCCAATTGTACATTTCAGCCATGAGTCTTAATAAATTTCTCTTTGACATGAATTTCTAAATACCAATTATAGTGAATCTGCCTCTCTAAATGAAAGTTGTTAAAACCAAATGATCCAGGTTTGTTTTAAAAATGAATGAATAAAGAAAACTTTTTATCTGCTTAAGATGCTATTGCTTTTTTTTTACAGAATGTCAAAAAAGTAATCAGTCTTCCTTTGATTAGGCTTGTGCCTTATCTTTCTCTCAAATTTCTTGACTTTTTATTTGCAAAGGAAAAGAGATAGAAAGGTATGAGGGCAGTGAGAGATAACAGCTAAGGATTTCCAAAGGATTTGATGATAGAGAAACAGGAATGACTCAGGTAGACATTGCATCAGAATTCTTGGTAGACATTGCATCAGAATTCTAGTGTGTGGGCTGTGCTACTACAGTCTTTCCACAGTTCTGATGATTGAAGTGTTATATTCTGGGCTTGCACATAGGGTGGGTGAAGATAGGAGAGTATATGATAAAAGCAAATGCTCATAAATGGAAAGGACAAGTGAGATTTTGAATAATTTTCTTACTAACTTGTTTCTCTTTATTTAAATTTGACCACCCCCCAGAAAACATGGTTAGATGATAAAATCTCTTAATTATATCTAAAGCTTATGTTTTCTTATGTGTTATAATTTTTCAATGAAGAGAATGCCACAAGCTGAATTGCAAAGAGTAGTTAAACATTTTAACATCTACTTTGAAAATATTTTCTTCACTCCAGAGCCACTTCTGGGGAAACTTTTACATAAAATTAAGGCCAAACATTTCCATATTGCCTGACTGTCAGTATATATATTCCTCTTCAAATGAACAATCAGCTAAGGATTTACTATATTTTCTTTAGTCTCTATTATATGCTGAAAATATTGCTGTAACTATAGAAACACAGAGAAAGTGTGAGTATTTACAATGTCAAGGAAAAGAGACATTTAAGTGGAAAATAATTTTAGCATTATATTTGACTTACCATTCTGGAGGATGAAGATTTGATGCTTTTCAGCCACTTGCCTGACCATGCTTAGTGCATGCCTCGTCCTGCCTGCCTCCCAACATGGCCATTTTATTAGGACAGTAAGCAAGATTTCTATTTTTCTGAGTATGTTATTTATTACTTATGTATGAGCTGAGTTGTATGCCATAATCGCTTTTCTTTTCCTGAACAACATTTTGTTCTCCCTGAAATCTGGTTTTATTGCCTTTATTTTTTATTTTAATTTTTTGTAAGATTTTAATTTTTTCTATTATAGTTGATTTACAATGTTCTGTTAGTTACTTTTATTCTTTCAGTTTTCTATGATTTTATCCCTCTCTTAGACCACACTCTCCCCCAGTTGTGGAAATGTGATCTTAGAACTTTCAGGCCCACTAGGGTTCTATCAGATTCATCTTCTTGACTAAATCTCTCCTGATACCTTTCACCTGCTCCAGTGTTAGACCAGTTGCTCTATAGCTCTATATCAGAGCTGTCATCCTGGGATTTTCTTCACAGGCCTCCTCTTTCCTGTATTACATCCCTTGTTTCCTGTCTTTCTCCTTCGCTCACTGTCTTGTATTGGAGGAACACATCTTCCAGTAGCTTTTTGAGAAGGCTTACATGCCAAATTAAATTTTTGATATTTTTTTGCCTCTAAAACTGTCCTTATTTTGCCTTCACATATAATTGTTATCTTTACTACATATAGAATTCTAGGTTCCAAATAGTTTGCCCTCAAATTTTGGAAGACATAACGGTTGTGTGCTGTGATTTCAGTGTTGGAGTTGAACAGATCTATGTAATGGTGAATCTCAGAACTTTGTGTGCACGCCCTTTCTCCTTCCTTTCTGGACCCTTATGGGATTGTCTGTTTTTCACCTCCCATGTTACGAAATTTCACAGTGATGGTGTTTGGTGTGTGACCGGATCTCATTCATCATTCTTAGCACTCACTGGACCATTTCAGTATGGAAACTCATGTCTTTCAACTCTGGGAAAATTTCTTAAATTTTTTAATTGACTATTTTCTCCTCTCCATTTTCCTTTTATTCTCACTAAGTAGCTTTAATTAAATATTTAACACCTTGTATTGTTCTTCTACTTTTATGGTTTTTCTTTCCTATTTTTTGTATTTATTTTTTCTCCTATTTTTGGAATATATCCTCAGTCTTTCTCCCAACTCTTAAGTTTTATTGTAAATGAGTATTTATACAAGCTAAGAACTGCAAATTTTAAAAAGCTGCCAAATACTATAAATGCAGTATTTTTGTCATACTTTCAAATAATATATGTTAGTAGTGTGAAATAAACTCAAATCTGTTAAAGATCATTATGAGAAGTCAGCTGCCTTCTTTTATTGACATTGCTTGTCAAATCCAGTAGTCACTCTGTTGCCTTCTTTTTATTCAGTTTCCCAGCAGCATTTGACGTAACTGACCACTTCCTAATTCTTGAAACACTTTCTTCTCTCAACCTCAGTGATCCCAGTGTTGTTCTTTCTTCTACCTCACTGGTTGATCCTGCTCAGTATCTTTTGCTGGGCTGGCTTTTCCTTCTCCATTAAGTTTCTAGAAAATAGAGTAGAATGCCCCAGCAATTTAATCTTTGGCCTCCTTCTCTCATCTTACTAACTCCTTGGGGGATTTTTTAATTTAATAGCCACTTTACTGAGCTATAATCCATATACCATGAGGTTCACTGTCTTAAACTGTGAAATTCAGTTTTTATTGTGTGTGTAAGAAGTTGTACAACCATCAGTATCTAACTTCTGAACATTTTCATCACTCCAAAAACAAACCACCTACCATTAGCCGTCACTCCTCATTACTCTTTCCATTGCAATTCATAGCAACCACTAATCTACTTTTTATCTGTATGAGTTTGCCTATTCTGGACATTTCAAGTAAATTAATCACATAATATGTGTCTGCCTTCTTTCACTTAGCTTAATATTTTCAAGGTTCATTCATGTAGCATGTATTCATAATTTCTTTTATAGCTGAATTATACTCCATTGTATGGATATAACACATTTTGTGTATCCATTCATCAGTTGATAGGCATTTGTGTTCTTTGTACATTTTAGCTATTATGAAGAGAGGTACTAAGAGTACTCATGTGAAAGTTTTCATGTGGATGTATATTTTTATTTCTCTTGGGTATATACTTAGGAGTGGAATTGCTGGGTCATGTGATAACTCTATGTTTAATTTTTTGAGGAACTGCCAAACTGTTTTCCAAAGTCACTGCACCGTTTTATGTGCCTGTCAGCAATGTGTAAGGGTTCACATTTTCACCAACCCTTGTTGTTATTCATCTTTTTTATTATAGCCATCCTAGTGGCTGTGAAGTGGTATCTTGTTGTGGTTTTGATATACACTTCCCTAATCAATAAGCCTGTCAAGCATCTTTTTATGTGTTTCTTAGCCATTTGTGTGCCTTTCCCTGACCTAGGACTGGACTATTGTCCTCAGTCTGACCGTACATCCTAAAATAACCCTGTAACTTGGCTCCCACCCCTCTCAATTGTAGGCTGGGAGCTGTCCTGTCTACCCAAGTAGCCATCTAGTGATGTGCTTGTCAATGCCCTGAAGTCAGGCCCACTAGCCTCACTCTTGACTGGAGATCTTGAAGGAACCCTGTAGTCTGGCTTCAGCCACTCCAAACTTTGATCTGAGAATGGTCCTGCTCAGGAACCCAGAGGAAACTCACTCATCCATGTGCCTGGAGGCAGACCTGCTGACATTGGTCTATGAATCCAGAGTCACCTTGCGACTCAGCTCTAGTCCTATACAACTAATTTTAGGGAGATATTCCCACCCAGAGACCTGGAAGGAGACACACCCATCAGAGCCATTGACCTTGGAAGTTATGGAACCGGAAGTGGTTCTTTGACTCAGTTCATAACCCCACCTCAGCAGCAATATGGGAATAGTCCTACCCCGCAAGCACTGGGTAGAAGGCACATTCCTTGTGTCCCTGAAAGAAGGCTGATTACCTCTGTCAGATTTCAGATATTGAAGCAGCCCTGTAAACTGGCTTCAGCCCTGCTGTCTGGTCTGGGGTGTCCTGCTCACTCAGGAACCCAGCAAGAAGCATGCTCATTGATGCCCCAGGAGGCAGGCCTGCAGATTTTAGTTCCAGCTGTGGACTCTACAGCAGTCCTGCATCTTGGTTTTAGCCTCTCTTAGCTGTAGTCCAAGGCCCATTCTGTCCACCTGGGAATTCTTTCAGAGATTCATAGAAGCCACACCTGTCTGTGTACCTGGTAACAAGCCTGGTCTGTGGATCCAGCTGCAGACCCTGAGGTGGGCACTTGTCCACCAGCCCTAATGTCCATGGCCCTGGAAGCAGTCTTCTCTACCCAGGGACCAAACAGGATCCATATCCACCTGAGTCTCTGGTAATAGGCCCAACAATGATGGATCCCATTGTGGACCCAGCAGCAGACATGTAACCCAGCTCCAACCTCAATGAACTGCAATTCTAGAGGCAATACAATCAAGCCTGGAACCTAAGAGAAGGTCTTTACCTCCTAAAACCCGTCTGTAAAGACTAGAAGAGTGTTTGCTCCTTCAAATACATAGACACTAATACTAGACATGACACCACCAAAGGAAACTAATAAAACTCCAGTAACCAGTCCCAAAGAAATGGAACTCTATAAATTATCTGGCAAAGAGTCAAAAATAATCATAATAGGAGTTCCCGTTGTGGCTCAGTGGTTAACAAATCTGACTCAGAACCATGAGGTTCTTGGTTCGATCCCTGGCCTTGTGCAGTGGATTAAGGATCAGGCGTCGCCATGAGCTGTGGTGTAGGTCGCAGATGCGGCTCAGATCCCATGTTGCTGTGGCTATGGTGTAGGTTGGCGGCTACAGCTCCAATTCGACCCCTAGCCTGGGAACCCCCATATGCCATAGGTGCGGCCCTAGAAAAGACAAAAAAATGTAATAATCATAATAAAAAAAACTTAGTGATGTGTGAAAGAACACAAATAGAGAAATAAAATCAGGGAAACAATATATGAAACAACGGATTTGAACAATGCTGTAGACCAGATAGAACTAACAAACATTTATATTAACACTTTAGCCAAAAGTGGCAGAATATTCATTCTCCTTAAGCATACATGGAACATTTCTCTGGAGTATTTCCCATGTTAGGTTACAAAACAAATCTTAACGCATTTAATTTAAGAAGATTGAAATTGTATCAGGTACCTCTTATGACCACAGTGAGATAAAACTAGAAATCAATAGAGACAGAAAACTGGACAATTGACAAATACATGGAAATAAAATAACATACTCTTTAACAACCAGTGGGTCAAAGAAAAAATCAAAAAAGAACTTAGAAAATACCCTAAGACAAATGAAAATATGGCATACCAACTCCTGTGGTATGCAGCAGAAGCAATCCTAAGGGAAGTTATTAGTGATAAATATCTACATTTAAAAAAAGTCATAAACAGCATCTAAAGAAACATGGGAAAAAACTAATCTCAAAGTTAGCAGAAAGAAGGGAATAAGGTTCAAGCAGAAATAAATAAAATGGAGAGTAGAAAAATTAATGAAAATAAGTTTTTTTAAAGAGAAAGAAAATTGATAAAGTTTAGACTAAGAAAAAAAGAGATGACAAGTAAAACCAGACATTACAACTGATGTCACAGAAATGAAAACAATCTGAAGAGACTATGTGAACACCAACAAACTGGACAACCTAGAAAACATGGATAAATTCCTAGAAACATAGCAGCTTACCAAGACTGCGTCATGAAGAAGTAGAGAAGAAGTAGAAAGTCTGAAGAGATCAAAAACTATATACTACAGATTGAGAACAGAACAGGGCAGGGCAGGGCAGGGAAGAGCACAGACTGGCAGGAAATAGGCCCATTTAATAAGGTTTTGATAATTGAGATTGTATGAAACAGTTTATTCTATCAGTCTGCCATGGTCTGTAACACACATGCTCACTCCCTAGCAGTTTCAGCCCATGCATGTACATGTGTTTGTGTATGATTATCTTAGATCTTTGCTCGGTCTGTGTCCTAATCATGAGGAAAGTACAAGGTGGATCATTTTAAGATTGTATGTGAAACGACAGTTCACACTCCTGTTTTCAATTGGTGCTTAACATTTACATAATGCCAAAACATCTGGTCTTGTCCATCATCCCAGGCAAGAAGTTAGCCCAGTTGATTGCTTGGCGTCATATACAGAAAGCAGCTGGCTGGTTCACTGGAGTTTTGATTATGGCTGGATTGGCTGGATGTTGGTGTCATGTAGACTGATGTTATGACTGGATACAGAGGTGGAACAGAGCCAGTTACAGGAAAAGCAGTAAGTGAAATAAACATTTGTGTGGAATTTCTTTGGAAAAGATAATTATTTGTCTCTAAGACTGACTCAGAAACACTGAGACCTGATACAGTGTATCTCTAGTGTCCCTTCAGTCCCGTTTTAGCTCCTTGTGCCCACATGTACCCTGCTGCATACCTGACATCCTCAGGCTACCCGGGGTCAGGCACCCCTAAGGAATCCCACTCCGGGATTTTCCTCTTGTGTCCCTCTTCCCCTTTGCCCCTCTCATCAAATATCATCTGTCCCGTTATTCAGAGACCTACTCTCTTTTGAAAGGTCAACTGGTCTTAGAATCTGGAGGACATTATGAGTAATGAAAATAAGCCAGCGACAGAATGATAAATACTGTATAATTTCACTTACAAATAGAATGAAAAAAATCCAACTCGTAGAAGCGGAGAATAGAATGGTGGTTGCTGGGGGCTGGGGAGAGAGAGGAATGAGAAGATGTTGGCCAAATGGTCCTATTATAACAAACTCTCAGTTACAAGATGAGCAGGTTCTGAGGATCTGATGTACAGCATAGTGACTGTAGTTAGTGATACTATATTGTATAATTGAAATTTGCATAGAGTGGGTCCTGTGTTCTCACCACACACACACACAGTATGTATGTGAGGTTATTGATGTATTTATGAGCATGGTTGTGGTAGTCACTTCACAATGTTTATGTGTATGAAATAATCACATTGTATATCTTAAATTATATAATTTTTATTTGTCAATTATACCTCAATCAAGCCACGGGAAAAGCAATTTAATTTTCATGAAGATGTTTGTAGGTGATACTGTGTTAATATTTATTATTTCATTTTTCCATATGTGGATGTGGTCTCCAGTGAGACTGAAATTCAGGCATATCTGGCAGTTTTTATCTTGTGTTTGCCAGGAACATGTTTACATGAGCAGTGAGGAATGTCTTGGGGAAAGGATAAGACAGGCTGGATGGCTTTTAGAAAAGAGCCTTGAATTTCCGGGGCTGGGCTGGTCAGCGTGTGCCATGGGTTTAGTCACCTAGAACTGTCCCTCAGCGCTCCTGGAAGCATATGTGAGCTTTGTGGAGAGCACAGAGACGCTAAGATCTTAAGGGAAGTTAGGAGGGTGGTGTGTGTGTGAGAGAGAGAATGAGAGAGAGCACGGAGGGGGAGGTGAGGGAGGGAGAGAGACAAAGACGGAGAGACAGAGATAGGGAGAGAGAGAGGGAGGCAGAGAAGACAGAGACAGTGAGAGAGAGAGACAGAGAAGCACAGAGAAAAAAACTGTATGAGTGTTTAAGTCCTGGCATCAAAATGGAAGTGAGATGTTCTTTGCTTTACACAATTCCTGACATAGATTTGGTTTCTGGAGGGCTCTGTTAGGGACGGGTATAATTGCAGGAATGGGGGTTGAACCCAACCAAGGTCATTGCAGGAGCCGGCAAGATGAGGATTATTTAAAAACAGGTCTGGAGTTCCCGTCGTGGCTCAGTGGTTAACGAATCCGACCAGGAACCATGAGGCTGCGGGTTCGATTCCTGGCCTCGCTCATCAGGTTAAGGATCTGGCGTTGCTGTGAGCTGAGGCTCCGACTAGACCCCTAGCCTGGGAACCTCCATATGCCATGGGAGCGGCCCTAGAAAAGGCAAAAAGACAAATAAAATAAAATAAATAAAAACAAAAAAAATAAAAACAGGTCTGAGGTAGCCTCTGAAGACCCCAAAACATTGGAAAGTTTTGGAAAGGAGTTTTCAAGGGATAGGTTGGAATAGTGGGGTGGGGAGTTGCTGAAGACATGAGGGCCTAATAACATAGGGGGACATACAATCCAGGAACATTGAAATTATTCTTTTAAATAAAACTTCATTTTCAAGTCATGTTGAGATGTGAAAAATTCAGTTATGTCTCAATCATATTTGCCTTTTACCAGAGCCTTTGAATGCTTTGAGTCTAATAAGTAGATTGATAGTGGCAATTTCAGATCACACCAATGGTAAATTGGTGAAGGAAAATTACTTTTAGGCATCCCTCTAAGTATGCTTCAAATAGTATTTAATAAGTTTGCTTCTTATCCTGCTGGTTTTGTTAGCTTAAGACATGAGGACTTAAAATATCACTATGCAATTATTGACTGAGGCTTCGCTGCAGCTGGGGAAGAGAAAGGTGTGAAATCCTTAACACTTATGAAACTGAAGTTCTCTTTCTTTATTAGCTCACAACTGGCAATATTACAATGGGAATTATTTTAGTTTGTACAGATGATTAAGGTAAAATGTGAATTAAATAATGGGTTTGCTGATAACTGTTAACAAAAGCATACCCAGTGTCTGCTCTGTATCATGCATTCTGTGGGGCTCAGGGTAAACTGGTGAATTCAGCAGATTTAAAATCTAGTGCAGGTAAATCGTGCTTAACTTCCCTTGTTGACTAGCTGATTTTATCAACTGAAAAAATATATTTTGGAAAGACTATGCCATATTTATACCCCCCCCAAATTATACTTAAGAAGAATTTTACTTTATATTATCAGGGAGTAAGTTCCTGCTCCCAAGATCTGTATGTGGGTCATGCATATCAATGTTTAATGTGTGTGTGTGTGTGTGTGTGTGTGTGTGTGTGTGTGTAGAATTATTTGTGCCTGTACCCACTGGAGCCTTATATGGCTAAAGATGTCAGTAATGTAAACATCAAATATATAGGTTTCATCTGTGGAAAAAAATTTCCAACTTTCATTTAAACTACCAAAATCGTAGTCCGCTGCTGAGAGAAAAATAAAGGCAAAGATCCTGTTTTCAAGGCATGGAGAGTTCAGCCATCAGATGGCTTTGGTTAAGATGTACTTTCTCTTTATGCTGATATTTCTATTAGAAACATCATGAGCTGGTGGTTACCTAACTGTCTAGTGCCTTCCTGGGTTTTTCTTTGTGTGTGTTTTTATAGTACCTTCATAGTGATACTGTTGATTTTTGACAGTCTTTACTGAAAAGTTATTCTTCCACAGCTTTTCTACCAATGTATAGAGTTGTGTTCTATAATGGGCAAGCTTCTGATTTTTTTGGGGGGACTATGGTTTTCCCATTACATCTCAGGGGCTCTTTCTGCCCTACTCTTACTTTCACCAGTAAGGGGTTGGTATTAAATCTTTACCCCACCAAATTATTAGTATTTAACTTATAATGGGCTTGGCCTCTCTACCTTATCTATGCTTTAGAGTGCTTGTCTATGCAGGGATTACTTTAGAATGTTTACTCCCTGAAGCTACCCTGCCATGCCTACAATAACTAAGTGATAAATCACCCCATACTGAGTTCATATTCTGCCCCATGGGAAGTGTGCTGTTGGGTGAGTGGGCCCCACCACTTCGAAAGTGGAGAGTCAAGCTGTCTGTTTGCAGAAAGGGTCACAGCATTCTCATAAATGTGTGCCAGGACTTGTAGATAGGGAAGCTGATCTTGAACGGTAGTCATTCCCCATGCCTCTTGTGCTTGAGCACTAAGGGACAATCTTATTGACTGACTCCACCCATAGAGGCAGGTTGGTTTGTTTGCCTGCTTAGACACTGGATTTAAACCCGTTATCCTCATTGTCTAAAAATAAGAACTGCTAGGCACCTATTGCTGTAAGGGACCCAGTAGACCCACCTATGAGTTATTTTTTGCATTTCCCCTCTATTAAGGATGTATTTTCTACCTAGAGGCAAAGCCACTCAAAATATTCAGACTTATTCATGTTTTAGATGTAGAAAAAATTTCTCCATGTGGCTACCATTGTATGTCCTCTGTATATTTATTTGCTTTTCATTATCCTCTTTCAAGCTGACAGTGATCATTCTGGATCAGAGCTGAAGATGTACTTGCCCCCTTGTAAGCTGGAAAAAATATACATGAATTATGGGAGAATGAAAAACCTCCTAGTCACAATCCTTCTTGGCTTTTTTCCTTTGGTAGAGAGGTGGGGGAGAGAGAGGGAAAAAAGATACCAGAAACATCATGGACTATTCCTCTTTTTCCCTGGAGTCATTGAAATAAACCTGTTGGTTCATTAAAGAAAATCAGGAGTTCCCATTGTGGCACAGCGGAAAAACAAATCCGACTAGGAACCATGACGTTGTGGGTTTGATCCCTGGCCTCGCTCAGTGGGTTAAGGATCTGGCATTGCCATGAGCTATGGTGTAGGTTGCAGACATGGCATGGCTCTGGCGTTGATGTGACTGTGGCATAGGCTGGCAGGTATAGCTCTGATTAGACCTGCCTGGGAACCTCCAGAAGCCGCAGGTGTGGCCCTGAAAAAAAGCCAAAAAAAAAAAAAAGGGGGGGGAAGAAAGAAAATCATATTCATCTATTTTTAAAAACACCTGTTTGTCCTATTTCTCTTATTTTTCTTTAATTCTGAAAGGTAATAGATGGAAAATATGCATATTCTTTTTCTTACCTGCTTTGTAATTAATTCAAATAAAACTGTGAAACATTATGTTCTAGCTTGTAACCTAGAATTGTGCAAAATTGTGTCATGTGTGCTTCAAAGTGTGTGGTGTGTAAATATTTACCTGCAATCACTACTTCTTTCTTTTGGCTTTTATCTCTCATGGCCGATATTTTTTGTTGGACTTGAATTTGGTTAACAAGTAGAATGCTAACTCTTAACAAGTATTTTTGCTACACGTATTTTCTAGTATTTGTAATTAAATGCCTTATTTATATAGTGCTTTTTAAAACTTTATTATCTTTATGCTTTAGCTCCTTATAAGCTAAAGTAAGTGTTAAAAACAGTTGCCATTGTATTCATTTTACGGGTGGCAAATTAGGGGCCAGATAATATTCATGACTTATTTTAGGTCACACATTAGGTTAGTGGCAGAGCCAAGATGAGAAGTCTTGCTTTCTACGAAAGTTGGCCACCTTGACCAAGTATGTCAGAGGGTAGGCCCTGGGCTTTGGCTCAAAGTTGCTCAAAGTACAACTGTCCTCTCTCTTCTGCCTCTTCATGAAGTCAGGAGTCTTGTCTCTCTTGTTCACAATTTTAGCCCTAGTAAGTTGCATAGTAAGTACCTGGAATGAAATAGTTGTTCAGTACATTTGTGAATGAATGAGTGAATAATTCAATGGATGAAGTACAAAAAGATGCTGAAGGTCTACTTTGAGTACCAATATAATATGCCTCCTGTCCCCTTTCCCCATGTGTCTCTTATTATGCCTAGAAACAATATTGTAATTTGAAACAATAGAGTCTGGCAATGACTTACTGTTTAAGCACTTGATATGGTTTTGAGGCAAAAATAACTTCATTTAAAACCCTATTTCTTTCTCTGACTTACTTCATGTAGTATGATAATCTCTAGGTCCATTCATGTTGTTGCAGATGGCATTATTTCATTCCTTTTTATGGCTGAGTAATATTCCATTGTGCATATATATAACACATCTTCTTTATCCATTCATCTGTTGATGGACATTTAGACAAATATCATTTGATATCACTTCTATTTGGAATATAAAAAATGATACAAATGAACTTATTTATAAAAGATAAATAGACTCACAGACATAGAAAACAAAGCTATGGTTACCAAAGGAGGTAATGAGGGAGAGGATGAGATAAATTGGAAGTTTGGGATTAACATGTACACATTACTGTATATAAAAAAGGTAAACAAAAAGGACCTATTGAATAGTACAGGGAATTATACTCAATGTTTTATATAACCTATAATGGAAAATAATCTAAAAAAGAATGTATGTATACATGTAACTGAATCACTTTGCTGTACACCTCAAACTAACACAAAATTGTAAATGAACTATACTTCAATTAAAAAACCTTGTTTTTGAGTTTGTCACCCTGGAAAATTAAATTAATCTTTCTGGGTCTTTATATCCATCTAGAACTTGGCTATAATCCTAGAATGATTTGCAATCTGATTCTCTGCATTTGAGGTCTGCTTTAGAGGGCTGGGAATATATCTTCATTATATTTTTTCCAGTTTAACACATTGTGAGTCTTCACAGGGTTGTATTCTTCCCTTGAAAAATCTATCCCTGGGAAGATGTTGGTACTTTTGGATATTACTTTTTTTAGGGCCCCCAGGGAACTAGTTAGTGGCCACATACCATCACGCTCAAATCCCTGCTCAGCCATGATAAGTGCTGTGGCAGGACATCCTATTCACAAAAGCCACACTTTGTCATAAGGTTTTTGTGGAGAGTTTCCTCTATTCTTTTTTTTTTTTTTTTTTTTTGTCTTTTTGTCTTTTTGTCTTTTGTTGTTGTTGTTGTTGTTGTTGCTATTTCTTGGGCCGCTCCCACGGCATATGGAGGTTCCCAGGCTAGGGGTTGAATCGGAGCTGTAGCCACCGGCCTACGCCAGAGCCACAGCAACGCGGGATCCGAGCCGCATCTGCAACCTACACCACAGCTCACGGCAACGCCGGATCGTTAACCCACTGAGCAAGGGCAGGGACCGAACCCGCAATCTCATGGTTCCTAGTCAGATTCGTTAACCACTGCGCCACGACGGGAACTCCAGTTTCCTCTATTCTAATCCCAATTTGGGATTTTTCAGGCAGGCAGGGCATATATATGTATTTTTTTCTTTCAGGGTCGCACCTGTAGCATATGGATGTTCCCAGGCTAGGACTTGATGGCAGCTTCAGCTGCCAGCCTGCACCACAGCCACAGCAACACAGGATCTGAGCCATGTCTGTGATCTGCACCACAGGTTATAGAAATGCAGGATCCTTAATGCAGTGAGCGGGGCCAGGGATCAAGCCTGCATCCTTGTGGATACTAGTCAGGCTTGTTACTCCTGAACCATAGCAGGAACTCCCAGGAGATCTTCTTTTGGAGGTTTTACTTGAATGATTAGTATATGCTTGAAGGAGGGGAAGCAGCCAAGGACATGGTCTGCGGGCCCCCGAGATACTGTGGAGATAAGTAGATACTGGACTGTTATTTCCATCATTTCATTTTCCCACTCTGAATGTCTTAGATACTGCGACAAATAAGACCTCTCAAAGAAGGGAGGACAGTTATCCTCTTTTTCCCCACCTCCTCTTTCTGTCCTATAAAAGTTTCGCAGACTCAATCCAAAATTGTTCTCTGAGAGCCTGTAGGGATTCTTCATCGTGTGGCAGGCTGTCATAGCATTTTTACGATAGAAAGTGTTTTTGTTTTTGTTTTGTTTTTGTCTGAAAACCAGATAACTGAAATATAGGTCAAAGTTTGGGAATTGATGCCTGCTTGTCATGTGAGAAGAAATAATTGGCGTAAAATGTAGTTAAGAATGCCTGCCATCAGCACCAAACACCACCAGCCCCTGAGAAAAGGCCTGCAGCCCAGAAAAGCTAGAACAAGCTTAGCCAGGCTGTGAATAGATCTGCCTAATTCTCGGACGGTTTTTCTGAGTCGGGTTGCCCCGGGGAGGAGCCTCTTGGGTTTCCAACAGCCCTGCTACCCGCCCAAGCCTCCAGGGGATGCTCTAGTGGACCAGCTGCATAGGAATGCCAGCTCCAGGCAGGACCCCCTACAGCCCAGAAAAGCTGCAACAAGCCTGGCCTAGTCGGGAAAAGATCTCAGACGGTTTTTCTGAGTTGGGCTGCCCTGGGGAGGAGCCTCTTGGGTCTCCAATGGCCCTGCTACCTGCCCAAGCCCCCAGGGGGTGCCCCACTCCCGCGGAACAGCTGCTCAGCACCACCAGCCCCCTGGAAGAGCCCCTGCAGCCCAGAAAAGCTGCAACAAGCTGGGCCAGACTGTGAAAAGATCTGCCTACATTCTCAGGCTGTCCTTCTGAGTTGGGCTGCCCTAGGGAAGAGCCTCTTAGGTTCTCAGTGACCCAGATAGCTGCTCCAGCCCCCAGGGGGTGATGCACCCCTGAAGAGCAGCTGCCCAACACCGCCAACCCCCTGCAAGAACCCACAGCCTAAAAACACCAGAGCAAGCTCTGCATGACCAAGTGAAATCTGCTACCATCGTGGTGTGGACCTCCCAGTCCTGTCTGCCCTCAGGAAGTCCTCCTTTACCTCAAAGAAATACTGTTAGCCCCATCAACACTCCAGAAAAGCCACACTGCCTCAAAAAAGATTGACCAACAACGCCAGCCCTCAGGAAATATTCCACGGCAGTGACAAGGCAAACACTGCCCAGCCACAGAGAGTACAACTCCCTCAGGAGAAAGAAAACAAGCAAGATGAAGAAGCTGAGAAACCACCCCCAGGCAAACCAACAGGAGAACTCACCTAAAACAGCCAACAATGAAACAGATCTCTGCAGTCAGACAGACCTGGAGTTCAAAAGAGAAATAGTGAAAATACTGAAGGAATTAAGAGAAGATATGAACAGTAATGCAGATACCCTCAGAAAGGAACTAGAAAATATAAGGAGGAGCCAAGAAAAACTAGAACATTCATTTGCAGAGATGCAAACTGAACTAGGGGCAGTAAAAACCAGAATGAATAATGCAGAAAAACGAATCAGTGATATGGAAGATAGAATAATGGAAATCACCCAATCAGGTCAGCAGACAGAAAACCGAATCAAAAAACTGGAAAGCAATATAAGAGACCTATGGGATAATATAAAGCGGGCCAATCTACGCATAATAGGAATTCCAGAAGGAGTAGAAAAAGATAAGGGAATGGAAAATATATTTGAAGAAATTATCGCTGGAAACTTCCCAAATCTAAAGGATACTGGATTCAAGATACAAGAAGCACAGAGGGCCCCAAACAAACTGAACCCAAACAGACCCACACCAAGACACATCATAATAAAAATGGCAAAAGTTAGTGATAAAGAGAGGATCCTAAAGGCAGCAAGAGAAAAGCAGAATGTTACCTACAAGGGAACCCCCATAAGCTTATCAGCTGATTTCTCTACAGGAACACTACAGGCCAGGAGGGAATGGCAAGAGATATTTAAAGTGCTAAAAGGAAAAAATATGCAACCTAGAATACTCTATCCAGCAAGAATATCATTTAAAATAGAAAGGGAAATAAAAATTTTTCCCAACAAACAAAAACTTAAAGAATACAGCAACACAAAACCCAGGTTAAAGGAAGTATTGAAAGGGCTTCTCTAAACCAAAAAGAAAGGAAGGAAAGGGAAGAAAAAAGAAAAGAAAAAAAAAAAGAAGAAGAAGAAGAGGAAGAACTAGGACTGAGGAAACCGCAATCAGAGAGCAGTCACTCAAATAAGCCAGCATACAGATTTAATCATGAACATGCTTCAAACAAAATAAAATTAAAAAGAAAAAAAAATAAAAAAATAAAAAAGAGTCATCAAAACCATAAAATGTGGGCAAGGGATTTTAGGAAATAAATAACCCTTTTTGTTTGTATGTATGTCTCTCTTCTTAATTTTAATATAGTAATGAAGTGTTTGAACTTACAGGACCATCAGGCTAAAACACACAATTATGGGAAGGGGTTAGCATACTTGAAAAACAGGGCAACCACAAGCCAAAACCAAATATTGCATTTGCAAAAAATGAAAAAAAAAATACACTCAAGCAGATAATAACAGGAGACCATCCAACCAAAAAAAAAAAAAAAAAAAAGAAAGGAAGAATGGAGAACCATAGAATCAACTGGAACACGAGGTTCAAATGGCAATAAATAATCATCTATCAATTATCACCTTAAATGTCAATGGACTGAATGCCCCAATCAAAAGACACAGAGTGGCTGAGTGGATAAAAAGGCAAAAACCTTCAATATGCTGCATGCAAGAAACTCACCTAGGACAAAGGATACATATAGATTGAAAGTGAAAGGGTGGGGAAAAATATTTCACGCCAATAGACATGACAGAAAAGCAGGAGTCGCAACGCTCATATCAGACAAAATAGACTTTAAAACAAAAGGCATAAAGAAAGACAAAGAAGGACACTATTTAATGATTAAGGGATCCATCCAAGGAGAGGATGTTACTATCATTAACATATATGCCCCAAATGTAGGAGCACCCAGATACATACAACAAATATGAACAGACATAAAGGGAGATATTGATGAGAATACAATCATAGTAGGAGACCTTAATACCCCCCTCACATCAGTGGACAGATCCTCTAGACAGAAAACCAATAAAGCAACAGAGATCCTAAAGGAAACAATAGAAAAGTTAGACTTAATTGATATCTTCAGGACACTACATCCAAAAAAAGCAGAATACACATTCTTCTCAAATGCTCATGGAACATTCTCAAGAATTGACCACATATTGGGGGACAAAGCGAATCTCAATAAATTTAGGAGCATAGAAATTATCTCAGGTATCTTCTCTGACCACAATGCCATGAAATTAGAATTCAACCATGGGAAAAGCAGAGAGAAAAAACCTACTACATGGAGACTCAACAACATGCTACTAAAAAACCAAATGGGTCAATGAGGAAATCAAGAAGGAAATTAAAAACTACCTTGAAACAAATGATAATGAAGACACAACCTCTCAAAATCTATGGGATGCTGCGAAAGCAGTGCTCAGAGGGAAATTTATAGCAATCCAGGCCTTTTTCAAAAAAGAAGAAAGATCCCAAATTGACAACTTAACCCTCCACCTAAACGAATTAGAAAAAGAAGAACAAAAAAGACCTAAAGTCAGCAGAAGGAAGGAAATGATAAAGATCAAAGAAGAAATCAATAAAATAGAGACTCAAAAAACAATAGAGAAAATTAATAAAACCAAGAGCTGGTTCTTTGAAAAGGTGAACAAAATTGACAAACCCCTGGCCAGACTCACTAAAAAGAGGAGAGAAAGAACCCAAATAACCAAAATTATAAATGAAAAAGGAGAAATCACAACGGATACAGCAGAAATACAAAAAACCATAAGAGAATACTATGAACAACTATATGGCAACAAGTTTGACAATCTGGAAGAAATGGACAATTTTCTAGAATCTTACACCCTGCAAAAACTGAATCAAGCAGAAACAGACCAACTGAACAGACCGATCACTAGAAATGAAATTGAAGAGGTCATAAAATCACTCCCTACAAATAAAAGTCCAGGACCAGATGGCTTCAAAGGTGAATTCTATCAAACATATAAAGAGGAATTGGTGCCCATCCTCCTTAAACGCTTTCAAAAGGTTGAAGAAGAAGGAATACTCCCAAAGACATTCTATGAGGCCACCATCACCCTCATTCCAAAACCAGACAGAGATACCACCAAAAAAGAAAACTATTGGCCAATATCATTGATGAATATAGATGCAAAAATTCTCAACAAAATCTTAGCCAACCGAATCCAACAACATACCAAAAAAATTATACACCATGACCAGGTTGGGTTCATCCCAGGTTCACAAGGATGGTTCAACATATGCAAATCAATCAGCATCATACACCACATTAACAAAAAAAAAGGTCAAAAATCATATGATCATCTCAATAGACACAGAAAAAGCATTTGACAAAGTTCAACATCCATTCATGATCAAGACCCTCGCCAAAGTGGGTATAGAGGGAACATTCCTGAACATAATCAAAGCCATTTATGATAAACCCACAGCAAATATAATACTCAATGGGGAAAAACTGAAAGCCTTCTCACTCAAATCTGGAACAAGACAGGGATGCCCACTCTCACCACTGCTCTTCAACATAGTTTTGGAAGTCCTAGCCACAGCAAGTAGACAAACAAAAGAAATAAAAGGCATCCATATAGGAAGAGAAGAGATCAAACTGTCACTGTATGCAGATGACATGATACTATACCTAGAAAACCCTAAGGACTCAACCCCAAAACTCCTTGAACTGATGAATAAATTCAGCAAAGTGGCAGGATATAAGATTAACATTCAGAAGTCAGTTGCATTTCTGTATACCAGCAAGGAAACATTAGAAAAGGAATACAAAAATACGATACCTTTTAAAATTGTACCTCACAAAATCAAATACCTCGGAATACACCTGACCAAAGAGGTAAAGGACCTATATGCCGAGAACTATAAAACTTTAATCAAAGAAATCAAAGAAGATGTAAAGAAATGGAAAGATATTCCATGTTCCTGGATTGGAAAAATCAATATTGTAAAAATGGCCATACTACCCAAAGCAATCTACAGATTCAATGCAATCCCTATCAAATTCCCCATGACATTTTTCACAGAACTAGAACAAACAATCCAAACATTTATATGGAACCACAAAAGACCCAGAATCGCCAAAGCAATCCTGAGAAACAAAAACCAAGCAGGAGGCATAACTCTCCCAGACTTCAAGAAATACTACAAAGCCACAGTCATCAAAACAGTGTGGTACTGGTATCAAAACAGACAGACAGACCAATGGAACAGAATAGAGAATCCGGAAATAAACCCTGACACCTATGGTCAATTAATCTTTGACAAGGGAGGCAAGAACATAAAATGGGAAAAAGAAAGTCTATTCAGCAAGCATTGCTGGGAAACCTGGACAGCTGCAGGCAAAGCAATGAAACTAGAACACACCCTCACACCATGCACAAAAATAAACTCCAAATGGCTGAAAGACTTCAATATACGACAGGACACCATCAAACTCCTAGAAGAAAACATAGGCAAAACACTCTCTGACATCAACCTCATGAATATTTTCTCAGGTCCGTCTCCCAAAGCAATAGAAATTAGAGCAAAAATAAACCCATGGGACCTCATCAAACTGAAAAGCTTTGGCACAGCAAAGAAAACCAAAAAGAAAACAAAAAGACAACTTACAGAATGGGAGAAAATAGTTACAAATGATGCAACTGACAAGGGCTTAATCTCTAGAATATATAAACAACTTATACAACCCAACAGCAAAAAAGCCAATCAATCAACGGAAAAATGGGCAAAAGACCTGAATAGACATTTCCCCAAAGAAGATATACAGATGGCCAACAAACACATGAAAAAATGCTCAACATCGCTGATTATAAGAGAAATGCAAATCAAAACTACCATGAGATACCACCTCACACCAGTCAGAATGGCCATCATTAATAAATCCACAAATAACAAGTGCTGCAGGGGCTGTGGAGAAAAGGGAACCCTCCTGCACTGCTGGTGGGAATGTAAACTGGTACAGCCACTATGGAGAACACTTTGGAGATACCTTAGAAATCTATACATAGAACTTCCATATGACCCCGCAATCCCACTCTTGGGCATCTATCCGGACAAAACTCTACTTAAAAGAGACACATGCACCCGCATGTTCATTGCAGCCCTATTCACAATAGCCAAGATATGGAAACAACCCAAATGTCCATCGACAGATGATTGGATTCGGAAGAGGTGGTATATATACACAATGGAATACTACTCAGCCATAAAAAAGAATGACATAATGCCATTTGCAGCAACATGGATGGAACTAGAGAATCTCATCCTGAGTGAAATGAGCCAGAAAGACAAAGGCAAATACTATATGATATCACTTATAACTGGAATCTAATACCCAGCACAAATGAACATCTCCTCAGAAAAGAAAATCATGGACTTGGAGAAGAGACTTGTGGTTGCCTGATGGGAGGGGGAGGGAGTGGGAGGGATCGGGAGCTTGGGCTTATCAGACACAACTTAGAATAGATTTACAAGGAGATCCTGCTGAATAGCATTGAGAACTATGTCTAGATACTCATGTTGCAACAGAAGAAAAGGTGGGGGAAAAAACTGTAATTGCAATGTATACATGTAAGGATAACCTGACCCCCTTGCTGTACAGTGGGAAAATTAAAAAAAAAAAAAAGAATGCCTCCCATCCTGACAGCATTGGGTCTTCTTTTTTTTTTCTTTCTTTTTTTTTTTTTTTTCTTGCTATTGGTTTTGGCTATAATTTCCAGAAAAATAATGGGCAGGTTCATAATTCTTAGAGTATACCTTTATTAACTCTGTCAACTTATGGTGTCTTGGGGCCCCAAGAGATAGCCTGGAAATCTCCACTTGTGCCATTTCTATGTGAGATATGTGACTGTACACACCATGACAGATTAATACAGATAGAATAATGAGTTTCTCCTATCCCCATGATAGATCTTTGGAGAAAACATCTACATCCTTTGAGAGATTTGGGAGCTGTATATGAGTTCTATGTAGAGATTATTGTTTTGAATAATATTTTTTTATTCTTACACTGGAGTGTACCCATGTTATGGGAAACGTCTGTCTCCCAATGGGTTGGATCCCAACCATTTGATTTTGGAATAATGCACACATTTTCATTTATGAAGACTGTTACAAGTAGTGTTTGAGACCTAGGACTAGCCCACTTAAGAATCTACAGAGTATTGAGTTCCCGTTGTGGCTCAGCAGTAATGAACCCGACTGGTATCCATGAGGATATGGGTTTGATTCCTGGCCTTGCTCAGTGGGTTAAGGCTCTGGTTTTGCTGTGAACTGTAGGTCACAGACATGGCTCAGATCCAGTATTGCAGTGGTTGTGGTGTAGGCTGGCAGCTACAGCTACAATTTTACCCCTAGCCTGGACACTTAAGACCCAAAAAAATCTACAGGGGAGTAGAAATACATTGTATCTTCATTTAAAAGCAGTAGGAAAACCATGGTTTTAATACTAGTAATTAGACAGAATATAGGATCAACAAGGTTGAAGAAGAAATAGCTTTTGCTTTTCTCGGAAAGCAGGTGCTTATGGCTTGTTTAGGAGCAGGCAAGCCAATGCCTCCAGGTGTTCTAGAGTGGCTTTGGAAACATTCAAAGGTTTAAGAGTTGGAGGCCAGTTTTTTTTTTTCCCCTAAGTTTGCCATCTTTTTTTTTTAAAGTGGACTTATTAGAAAAGAACACCTAAAGCAACATTATTTTTTCTCACTAACACATTTTTCTGAATAGCTTTCCCCCTTGGATAAGAGCTTGAGCATGACTCATAGCTTTTTAACTTACTCTCTAATGATTAATAGTCTTGCAGTAACTCTGAAGCTGCAAAGAGTACAGTTCATTATAATAATATATCTCTTGTCTTTAAATTTTCTTCCATCCCAAGCAAGGACCAGACTAAGGATTAGAAACCTGGAAGGGGAGTGGAGGAAGGAGGGAAAAAGGGTGGAAAGAGACAGAGAGAGAGAGAGAGAGAGAGGTGTTTTCTGGTCCCTCCAGAACCGGATGAAGGCGAGATCTTACCAATGTAACTTTTTCATGGGATGCTTTAGGGTGAAGCCCCTCTGGGACTCTCAGGTACAACTCTAATTCCTGTGAGTTGAGTGATGCCTCATGCATGTTACTTTGACACAGTGTTCCTCTGTTCCTGGACTTCTGGTGGCTGTTCATATCTTGAGTCACCTTGTCCTTTAGGCAGTTTTTTCCAGGATCCTGTGTGGCCCACAACTGGTCTACAGAAAACTCAGGTCTTCTTTTTCTCTCTTCATTGCTACTTCAGGCCTGTTTAGGCACAGCCTCTTATGCCAGCACTTAAAGTCTCTTTAACTCTGAAGATACTTGTCAAACTCTCCAAGTATCCCCTTGAATTTGTTATCACTTGACTTAAAGCAAGAAATTATTGGGGCAACCATACCTCCAGTAATTCTCCAAAAGATTCTTCTTCTGCAGTTCTTCCATCTCAAAAGTTTTTATTGGTTGGAGATGTTTGTAGAAGTGGTTTTATAGTCTTAGCAATTCTGAACAGGGCTCTTCTTCATTATTATATAATAATTTTGAAGCCTTGGCTGAAGCTTATATGGAAAGAATCCCATTTATATTCTGTTCAATGTCTAATACATATAGTTTTATTGTACTTTCCTATATAGGTATTAATAATAGTGCTTGAATCAGCTACAGTTTGAGTTCTTTATGTTCACAAATAGGGGTATGAGATAAATGGAAAGAAATAAATTGGTAAAAAAAGATGCTCTTTTCTTTGAGATAAATCTGGCAGATATATATGATGGGGGAAATTCAAATAGCAAAAAATGCTAAAAACATAGTCCAGTGTGGTCTTGAGAGTAGAAGAATGATGGTGATAAAGGGAAGCTTCTAGTAAGAGGCACTCACTGTCAAATGAGGACCACTTGGTGATTTTGTGGTCCCTGAAGGGGAAGGAAGGACCAGACATGGTGGGCAATTAAATATGACACTTCCCACCCATCCATTAACAACCTGGAAAAGATTTATAGTCATAGGGAACATTATTCCTCAAATTAATCCCTTGATTCTTATCTCCTTGTGCCAGTGCATCTCATACCTTAATTTTTTTCCATTAACCTCTTATATTCCCAGGTTTCGCCAATGTGACCTAGGAAAATCGGTTATTCTAAACTGTTTATGAAACACCTGTTAAAGGCAAGGCACTGTGCTTGGGGGTTGAAGATCTATGTTGTGATGTAGCTTATTCTCAAGGATGTTCCATTTGAGGTGATAAATCCTTTGTGTGAAGGATTGCATAGAATCATAGACCTGTTAGTGTTATGTTATTTAGTGTGTGCTTGTAGTTTTATTGGTAAGAAAACTAGATCCAGATTGGTTAAGTTGCTTTAGAGTCATCTAGTTAAATAATGGTAGAGCTAGAGCTGGAGCCCAGTTCTCTCTACTTCTGCTCAGTGCTGCTTCTATTACACTTTCTCCCCTCTCTTAAAAAATACAACACACAACACCTTGATGCACTGTTACAAAGTATCTGGCAAGTTAGTCTGATAAAAAATTATGTGCTAGAGCCAGCTCTCTCATCAGCTCTCAAGAGTCAATTGTGAGTGCTTGTCCAACTCCAAGTTTTGAAATTGGTTATGAAAGGAGAATTTATCACATAGAAGTTGGCAAACACCTACAAATCAAGGATCCCCTCTCTTTTCCAGGGAGAGCCTGTTATTTAGCAGTGTACTCCTGCTTATAAAAAATAAATGTGAGGGGAGTTCCCGTCGTGGTTCAGTGGTTAACGAATCTAAGAACCATGAGGTTGTGGGTTCGATCCCTGGACTCGCTCAGTGGGTTACGGATCCGGCATTGCTGTGAGCTGTGGTGTAGGTTGCAGACTCAGCTTGGATCCCGCATTGCTGTGGCTCTGGCGTAGGCCAGTGGCTACGGCTCTGATTCGACCCCTAGCCTGGGAACCTCCATATGCTGCGGGAGCGGCCCAAGAAATGGCAAAAAGACAAATAATAATAATAATAATAATAAGTATGATAATTTCTTCATGAAGGGGATGTCATATGAATAGATCTTATGGAGACCTGAGACTTAAATAGAAAATGAGGGAGGCTATTTGAGAATGGAATTATGGAGTGAATAGTTTCCTGGGATATTTAATAGCATAGTTTGGTTGGGTGGGAGAAATGTTGGCCGGGACTTTCAAATCACATGCCTGCAGAGACTAGGCTGAATACATGACATTTATTATTAAATATAAAAAATTTATTATTAAATATTAAAAATCAGGGTGGAGTTATGAATAATAGGGAATGTTGGGATGGAAATTAAAGACTAAAGACTTGCCTAAATGTTTAAAAAAAAGAAAAAAGCTTGGTCTATTCTACCTACTTGGAATTTCCCATAAGGATCTAACAGAGCAAACGTGGAAAGCAGTATGAGTCAGTAAGGCTCTGAGAAGAGAGTATCATTTGCCTTCTTAAAATAGCACTAGTTTCTTTGACATAAGGAAGGCAAAGTTGAGCATCCTAACTTAAGTCCTCCTTCCTTCTTACCTTGTTTCCATGTTCTCGATTGGAAATACCTGTAAATTTTTGTTTGTTTGTTTGTGGGCTTAAAAAAATCATTCAATCAGTGTTTTCTTTCATTAGTGTGGATAATGTGGGATTGTTTTTTTGTTAGTAAAACCATTCTCAGCTTTATCATCATTTATCAAGGACAGCCCTGAGGGATAAAGATTCATTCATTTTTCCAAAAGATATCATTCATATATCCGGTTTTCTGCTGAAAAAAATATTCCTATTATACAAAGTGGAAAGTTCATATAATTTATGGAAAGATCTAGAAATATTTTCTGTAATTGATTGTCTTTTCCGAATGTCCCCGAATTAATTTCACATAGCCTTTTAAACATGTTCCTTTTGTATACTAACCTGTAAGAACAGCTCCACATTGATCAGCAGTCTTTTTTTTTTTTTTTAAGTCAGAATTTCTCCTTTCAGAGATAGCTTTACTCCAACATATCAAATCCACAGGAGTCTATAATAAATGGAAGATCAGTGGAATAAATGAGTATGACTCCTAAGGAAAAGTTTTTCTGTATAAAGCAAAGTGTAATTCATATGAAAAAGTCCTAAATTCTTAAAATTCCCTAAATGTAATCATACCTCAAAGAAGCCCCCAAAAAACTATTGAATAACTCTTTGAAAATGTTTCACAAGCCCCTCTAATGATAGTGACATCCATTGTGTGTGAGAAGGACCTTACTGATATTTGCTGCCAGTAGTACACATCATCTCTTGCATCAAAGATGGATTTGACTAAAGTTCTGCCCGTGATGAGTTGGTCAGGAATGGAGCATGGGAGGAGTGGAGATAGATTGTGGCATTCAGACACTGGAAAATAAGTGACAATGTAATCATGAGAATCTCATTGACAACTTAGACCTCCTTAGCACAGACGGGCTAATTGACGGAACCTGTAACAGGGGGTTTCAGTGCCTGACTTGCTTGCCACTGTAACTCTGCCAGGGATGTGAGAGGGAAGTAGGTGCTTAATACGTGTATGCTAAAGAAGTCAGGGAAGGAGAGGGATGGTGGTGCAGGCTTTCTCATGATTTTAGGTCTGCTTCCACCTAGACTCTGGGCCTCAGCCCACGGTCCCAGGCCTCTCTCAGGATCTCCACTGCAGCGAAAGACAATACCCAATAGACTCTACCAGGCCAGGAAAATGCAGGAAATGCCATGCCAGTGAGCTAAGTTTTGGGCATTAAAGTACAAGAGATGCTGAATTTACCTCAGAGAGGGAAGATCAAGCCTGAGTGGGAGTTCTAAAATGGCCTTCTTCTTCAAAGCCTCTGAAAAGTGGCTGAAAGTGCTTTGGGAGGTACCATGTACTCTCTACAATAGCAACCAGATAAAAAAAATGTGCTCCTAGAGGCCCAGGTGTGCCCATATAGCCAGGAGAAAAACTAGCACCGTGAGTTTCTTGCTAGGATGCATTGAAATGATATTGTTTTCACTGAGATGTGTACCGTACCCACAAAACCAAAATTCCAGCTTTTGTTTGGGTTGCCAACATTTCCATCCCACAAAAATATCAGACTTCTGCTTCCTCTTCTCAGATTCCTTTCAGGTAATATTTTTACTTCTGGGATTTGTCCTGTTGCAAGACATGACTTGGTTTTAGCTCTTCCTCCCCTGGTTCGATTTGGTGCTTAGTGCCCTGAAGCACACACCATCCATGCCTCTTTCCTCCTTCCCTTCTGATCATTCAGTGGGCTCCTTCTGACGTCCATCTCCCAGTATTTTCATCTTGGTATCTGATTTCTTTTCCCCTGGCACTACAGAAGACTACTGTGTCTATGATCCATGATCAGTAGTTAACAACCCCTAGGAGCAGTCCTCAACTAATGATCTCAGGAGTTGGGGTGTAGATACCCTTGCTCCCTTACCCCTTTGGCACCATAATTTGAAAGTGTATGTTTTGTGCTGGCTTTTATCGTTTCCTTAGTGTTTCCTCAGTGAGATTAAGCTCAAATCACCTACAGTGATAAAGCATCCTTCTTTGTTTCCCTTCCTTACTTTCATACCGTTACTCCCAGCATTTCTCCCCAAAGCTATTTGCACTAAAATCCTTGTTTCAGGGTATTTTCCTGAAAGAATACAAACTTATCTTTGTCTCTAATGTTAGTGGGCTATATTCTATCTGTTCATCACTTTGGTCTTTTTAAAACCTCTCGCCAAATCGTATAGATTCTATTTCTACAGAAGATTGGGCAATGGTTCAGAAATTTTAACAAATGAAATTATATAAATAGGAAAATAATATATACTCATGATATATATTCCATGATTTTGAATCATTTGACCAAATCAAAGAAGGAATTTAGGAAAATCTGGATAGTTTAAAAGCAAGTAGTATGGTCGAAGTCTGAAAGATACCAAAGGATACCAATAATCTTTTAGGAATGATAAAAGCAGATCATGTATTGAACACTAACATGCTAGTGATGATGCTAAGCCATATGCACATGTGGCTTGCACACCCACACTCACACACACATATTTAATTATTCTCTCTTTTTTTACTGGTAAGTATAAATGGTCTTATGTAATTTGTTCCACATCAATCAGTTTGTAAGGGGAAAAATTCAAATTCAGAAGTAAAATCTTACTTTTGCTAAAGTTTATTCTCTTAATTACTTTACTGTCATCCTTAGAAGTTTTCTTCGAAGTTGATAAGCGATATGTGATCAATCCTGTGACTGATGCAGAAATGGAATTGATAAAATCAAAATTTTACAATAATGAAATTTTAGTTTTTCTTTAAGAGGATTGAGTTGGGTGTAAATTATGGGAGAAATTAAGATTTTAATTCCTTCAAGAGACTACTTACATTAATTATTTTATAACATTATTGGCAATATGCATTAAGTAAAGCTAGAAAAATGGGTCAGAGTTTTAGACATATTTCTTATGGGGCATTTTGCTATTAGTCTAAAAAGATTGTAGCAGATTAGTATCTCTAAATCACAACTTGAGGCTCAAATTTGATGATCCTGGGAAAGCTGAAATTCAGTGCTCCTTTTTGAGATTAAGCTGTGGCTGCAAGTAATTTAAAGAAAACTGACATTCCTGATAGACCTCAAAAAAGGGAAGAAAAAACAAATTGGATCATTCTATCAGTCTTTTTCAGAGCTTAGAAATCTTAATTTAAGGTGAACTGGAGAATAGGGAAGATAGGAATAGAAAGAGAAGATAGAAGAGAGAGGGAATTGACCAGGAACAATGAATAAACTGCTTACAGTGGTCTTCCATAAGAATTCAAAAGTTTCTAACTTCTGCTTACTAAGTTCTCTTACTTCTGTGTTCTAACTAATAGTTTTAAATTATATAATATATTTTAGATTGTTGGCAATTGAAGGTGAGAGTATATCCCATTTGGCTGTCTGTACTAGTTTATTAAAATACTTTGTTGGAGTTCCCATCGTGGCGCAGTGGTTAACGAATCTGACTAGGAACCATGAGGTTGCGGGTTCGGTCCCTGCCCTTGCTCAGTGGGTTAAGGATCCAGCGTTGCTGTGAGCTGTGGTGTAGGCTGCAGATGCAGCTTGGATCCCGTGTTGCTGTGGCTCTGGCGTAGGCCGGTGGCTACAGCTCCAATTGGACCCCTAGCCTGGGAACCTCCATATGCCGCAGGAGTGGCCCAAGAAATAGCAAAAAAAAAAAAAAACAAAAAAAAACAAACAAAACAAAACAAAAAAACTTTGTTAATATACAAGGTGTTATCAAGTGGAATAAGTATTTGACCTTTCAGTGTGACCATATGGTATGTGTGCTACATAGAATTGTCTTCAGATGCAAGCATCAGAAGCCCTGAGTTAAAATCCTTCTAGACTGATGGAGTTTTCTTTTCTCAAGTGACAAGAAATCTGAAGGTAGGTGGCTGCTAGAGTTCAGTGGCACAAAAATGTGAGGGTCAGTATCTGTGATTCTTGGTTGCAAGTAGCAATTGTAACTTAATCCAGTTTATGCTCAGGGCAGAAAGAAGGGGGAATGGATGGAAAAAGCTTTTCCATAACCCGCGTGTAAACTTTTCTTACGTTTCATTAGCTATAACTGAGTTCTGTTGACAACCTTTAGTTACAATGGAGATCAGAAAAAGCGAGTGTTTAGTTTCGCTGCCAATATAGAAGAGGAGGTTGGGAATGGATGTAGAATTACTCAACCAAAGTTCTTGTACACTGCTATCGTGTAAGTAGAATTATTCAATATTTTATGTATAAGAAAAGCAGTTTTAGCAAGACATACCAAGAAGGACTTATTAATCATCCTGGCTCCGCCCGTAGGTAACGCATTCCTTGTCATTGCGTGTATTTAAACGTTGAGTGCATGAATATTTGGCCAATCTCCCAAGGAGAAGATTTAAGCATTAGATGGATAAGTGGGTGAACTAGCTCTCTTTTAAAGTTGCCTTCAAATCTTTAAGATGATATTTCTTGCAATATAAGGAAGCAGTCCAATTTCTTACAATTTGAAAATTTTCTCTTTGTGGCTCACTTCCCTCTTATGTCCATTGGCACAAATCTGCTTTTGTTTTTATCTTAACATTAATACCCAGCAGTGAGATATCTAGATAGTCTCTATAAAGAAAATATCTTTATCCCCAACTGTGTTTATATCTTTAAAAAGGCCATCTTCTTCCCCCCCGGCAATGTTGACAGAATTAACGTCAGAAGAGTTTTTTTTTAATGGATGTAGTTTTTAATTTGATGCATTTTAAATCTTCAAAGGCTTTACTAAAGCTCTCACATGTTGTCCTTAAGATGCGCAGTAGGAATGTCAATATCCGTGGAAATCCTGAAGCAGGTCTCTTGTTTTTTTGTTTTCCTTTGAAGTATAAATGTGCAAAAAGAATCTCTCTTTGGGTTTGAGTCAATGTTCATAAAAGACAAATTTTTTTGAAGAGAAAATCATATAAATAGTGAGTTGAAATTTTAAATTGAATAATATTGAAAATTTTGAAATTTTGCTAAATACAGGCCAAATTAAAATGTTTCTTATTCCTAGGGAACATTGTATAGAATAAGACTGATTTTGTTTTGCTTGATGAAAGGCTAAACCAAAGATGTTAGAAAAATGCAATAATTCTTAGTTTATTCAACAGCAAATTATATTTGCCAATTCCTAGAATCAGATGAATGTTTCAATTATACCCTGTAAGTCTCAAGACAGAGAACTGTTATTATTCTCCTTTTAGGCAAATAGCACCAGGAAAGACCAATTAAACAAGAAAGTAGAGGATAAAAGATAACCTTAAAAATAAAAACAAACTATCAACTTTGATTTGTCAAAAAAGAATTCAAATGGAGTGAAAATTGAGATATATTCTTCCTCTCTTGTCAGATGTGATAATTATTAGCATTCAGTGTTGGTGAGGTTATGGGGAAATGGCCCCTTCATTTATTTCTCCTAAGGCTGATAATTGGCCAAAATGATTAGAGAGTAAGTTTTGCAGTATCTGCAAAAAGCCTCCCCAAATATAATAGTCTTTAACTCAGAAATCCCACCTCTAGGAATTTATTCATCTTAAATTCTTATATAAGTTGCAGAATATAAGCCAGAGAACAGTACTATAGTATTGTTCGTAATAGTGAAAAATTATATATAACCTAAATGAATAGCCATATTGAGAAAACTGTTAACATTCATAGAGTAGCACACTATGTAGATTAAAAAAACTAAGTACTGTAAATGAAATGTCTATGATATGTCCATTTGACTTTTAAAAAGTATATGGATGTGTGCACTTTTAAAAATGCTTTGAAGGTTGTATCATTATTATCTAATAGTTGTCACAGTTTGAGGGAAGAGTTTAGCATGATTTTATTTTATTTTATTTAAAAAATTTTTTTTTTGTCTTTTTGCCTTTTCTTGAGCCGCTCCTGTGGCATATGGCGGTTCCCAGGCTAGGGGTCTAATTGGAGCTGTAGCCACCAGCCTACACCAGAGCAACAGCAACGCAGGATCCAAGCTGTGTCTGGGACCTACACCACAGCTCACGGCAACACCAGATCCTTAACCCACTGAGCAAGGGCAGGGACCGAACCCGCAACCTCATGGTTCCCAGTCAGATTCGTTAACCACTGCACCACAAGAGGAACTCCAAGTTTAGTATGATTTTATAGAACAGTGTCTTAAAAGTTGAATTTGATTCAAGGGCCATCCATATAGTTAACTCTCAAATTAAGATTATTGCCTTCATGTTAGGTCTCTTAAAAGCCATCCATACTGTTCTAAGAGCAGTAATTTTATAAACACGATGTGGGGAGAAAGAACTGCCTGAGAAATTAGTGGGAAAAAAATCAGTTGGAAATTAATTCATTTCCATAGGCTATTTTTAAATTTGGCAGGTTGACTAAATTCAATGCTTTGGTTTGTCTATCTGAAAAATGGGAAGCTTAAAGATGAACTAGGAATAATATGAAATGTTTCTATGCCTCAGTGTTGAGCAGTCTTTAGTTATCTCTTCATTCCTTCTTTTTTTTTTTTAATTTTTAACACGGGTATTTTTAAAGATTAAGTAATTCTAAGTTTACTATCTTTACATTATTAAATTCACTGAATGATTTCTTGCTGTTAAATTTCTTGTTATTAGAAGCTGTTGCATTAGAGAAAAAATACTTTTCTCCCCCCCTTCTTTTTGACAGGAAAGTAGGATTTATTGGTGGGTGTTAAGGAGGGGACAACGTGCCAAGGCTCTCACGAGTGCAGGGCCTGCCATTTGTCCAGGGGTGTGTGATTAGGGATGTATTTGACCCCACGGCCACCCCGGATAAGCCACTTTTCTGCCACCATGTTTTCAAATTCGTCTGCATGGAACTAAGTAAATTCCTACTTCTTGGAGACATGGATCTTCTGGTGGCTAGGGAACTTGAACTTCGCCCTGCATAGGGCCTCAATCACATGCTCCTTGTTTGCAGCTTGGTGCGGATGGACCTTATGACTTGGCCAATATGGCCCCTGGCCACCATGCCCTGGGGCTTTCCAAAGGTACCACACATACTTGTCTGGAGCCTAGACTGGGGACAGCATGCCAGTCATGAATGTCCACTGGAAAGGGCTGTCTCCAAGGTCCCTGAGGGCAGTCTATACAGGCAGCAGGCTGCATGTACTACCAAGAGGGCTGCTGCTTGCAGCCATTGCACACCAGACCCCCATGGGGAAAAGAGGCTTTTCTCATTTTTGGAATATCCTGTCACAGCTATAGAGTACACTTCCTTAGTAAGGGGTAGGAAAATTATACAGAACAATTTAACTAATTTAGCTGTTTCTTGGGAGTCTTTATCAGCTCTCTCTCTCTCTCTCTTGCATGCTCTGTCATCCTGCAGCTTTTTATTTCCTTTGCACAAATGGCTCATTGTAGGCTTATACTTCCTTTGGACTCAGTGATATTTAATAAAGCCTTTGCTATGTATTCCAGATCAGAAGGATGTTACTGTTTTCTCATGGTTAGGCTGTTTTCTTATGATTCCTTCTTTTCTATTCAGTGGATGAAACTAGTGGCACTGAGTAGTGGTTGGTGAATTTTTTTTTTTTAATGCTAAGTCTTTTCATTTCTTGTATCTCTTAATTTCCTTAAGAAAAAAAATTATAGGCCACAAATACAGTGGTCATCTGTTTTTCAAATACCTCTGATTTATGAATACGTGGTCCTACATTATGCATACATTACAGAACATATTGAAAGCTGAGTTTGAGAAAAAATCACAAGTACTAGGAACAAATCTACTTTTCTAATTTCTTATATTTCAAGATGTTGTTTTGGAAAAAAGTGCTGTGACATTTGCACAGCACATACATCAGTGCATAAGCTATTATGTGTCATTTGCTGTTTATTATTCTCAGTGGAGCTGCGGGTTGAGGAAGTCACCTCTAGGCAAGAACAGCATTAGAATATTTCTGCTTCAGCATTTGGTATGACTTGGCACGACATAAAGATCTTAATGCAATTGTTTAAAGAACTTCCCAAGCTCTTTGAAGGTCAAGGTCAGTGCCATTTAAACATGATTAATGGGCATTAATTAGTTTTATTTAATTTGCCTTTTACATTCTTGTCAACTCTAAATTTTAAACAAATTTTAATTGAACCTGTAAGAAAGAGTGAATTCAAATTAATTATATTTGCAAGGCAATTCAGGATTACTGAGAATGGAATTCCTAGAAAGATTCTTGAGCATCTAGATCAAAGATGTCCAGTAGAAATATAATGTGACCCACATATATAATTTTAAATTTTCTAGTCACCACGCTAAAAAATAAAATGAAACAGTTGGCATTGATTTTAATAATATAGTTTATTTTAATCAATGTAATCAAAATATTACCATATCATCTCATAATCAATTTAAAAATTATTGAAATTAAAAATTCTCTGTACTAAGTCTTTGAAATCTGGTGTGAATTTTATACTTACAGCATATCTCAAGTTCAGACTAGTCAGATTTCAAGTGCTCAGTAGCCATATTTTCTAGAGGCTACCATACTGGATAATGCAGGTCTAGGTTAGTTGAAACTAGAGCATTAGTTCAATTTTATTTTATCTTGGCTGGTATATTATAACTAGAGTAATTAATAAATGTTTGGAATGACAACCAAGTCTAAGGACATGCACTGAACCACCACTTAAGAAAGAAAATGTAATGGATACGTTGCTGATTTGTTGCCAAGGGGTAAAGAAAAATACAAGCTGCTAGTGCCTGCTATTATGCAACAAATAAAACTCTAACCCACAAATCTAAAGGGAAAAGTAAAACTAATGAGCTTTGGTTGGAACGAGACCAGTGTCAGAATCAGTTTGACCACACAAGCATTTCCTGTAGTCTCTTGGAGAGATGGATTTAAGGGCCACACTGTGCGCCTGAGGGCAGGATGCCAAAGGCCAAGACAGAGATCTTCCAAAGGTCAGTTTTTTACGTTGCCCATCTGTTAGTTTCGTAATGAAGCTTGGTAAACTGACAAGCACACTGCCTGATTGTATGCACAGTCAGGCTGTAATAGTATCATATTACAGTTGATAGTAGCAATATCTTACATTTATACAGTATTCAATTTTTCAAAGGGCATTTTCTTTTATCCTTCCACATATTTTTACGGCAAATTTTACTAATTATGGCATACCAAGCAAGTAAGGCCAAAAATTTCATATAAGCAAATGATTATTGACTGATTAATAAGCAAATAATTATGTTGGTCTTCAAGAGGTAATGCTAATTATCACTTGAGCACTTAGTTACGTGAGGCCTCACATATCTGCATTTTGAAAGTAACAATTGGAATCTTATGATTTCAAGATAATTTGTCAGAGCTACTCCAGGAAAATGCCCAAGTCTTGATGCTTAGCCAAGTCGATCTGTTTCTTCATTCTGGTAAATTGGATTGGACCATGAAAGAGCCTTAAGGAATTTTTCCCTCAGACTCAAGTAGAGCCAATTAAGCCACTCTATTTTTTGTCTTCTGGGTTCCTTTTAGCTTTCCCACTCTACTTTCAAGGAGGGGTGGGAGGATCAAAGATAATTGATGAAGAGTTACTCTTCCTCTCTTCATTCTCTACCCAAAGATTTGCTTGATCCTCAGTGCTCTTGGACACATGTTGGAGCTCTGCTTGCTGGAAGTGGAATTGTCTGTACATGTGTTGAAGGTGATGGTGACAGTAGAGATGGGAAATGGGATAAGATCTTGAATTCTCCCTTGGTGCCAGCATGAGATAGGGCAGAGTATGCCACCAAATCATTCCCAATATTATATCTTTCTTATTTTAAATCAACTGATTTAGCACTCAAGTGTAGTGATGTAGAAATATTGTCACCTCTTTCATGAGAGGTGAATGGACTTTTTTTTTGTGTGTGTGTGTAAGATACTTACTCCTGTTTTTGGCATTATTCTTATTTACTTTGAACCAATATGGTTGGCATTTTTTTTAACCTTTTATTTTTTTTTCTACTGTACAGCATGGTAGTTACACATACATGTGTACATTCTTTTTTCTCACATTATCATGTTCCATCATGAGTGACTCGACATAGTTCCCAGTGCTATACAGCAGGAGCTCATTGCTAATCAATTCCAAAGGCAATAGTCTGCATCTATTATCCCCAAGCTCCCAGTCCATCCCACTCCCTCACCCTCCCTCTTGGCAACCACGAGTCTATTCTCCAAGTCCATGACTTTCTATTCTGTGTAAAGGTTCATTTGTGCTTTATATTAGATTCCAGATATAAGTGATATCATATGGTATTTGTCTTTCTCTTTCTTTCATCACTCAATATGAGAGTCTCTAGTTCCATCCATGTGGCTGCAAATGGCATTATTTTATTCTTTTTTATGGCTGAGTAGTATTTCATTGTGTATATCTACCACATCTTCCTAATCCAATTGTCTGTTGATGGACATCTGGGTTGATTCCATGTCTTGGCTATTGTGAGTAGTGCTGCAATGAACATGCGGGTGCATGTGTCTTTTTCAAGGAAAGTTTTGTCCAGCTATATGCCCAAGAGTGGGATTGCAGGGTCATATGGAAGTTCTATGTATAGTTTTCTAAGATACCTCCATGCTGTTCTCCAGAGTGGCTATACCAGCTTACATTCCCACCAACAGTGCAGGAGGGTTCCCTTTTCTCCACATCCCCTCCAGCATTTGTTATTTGTGGGATTATTAATGTGGCCATTCTGACTGGTATAAGGTGGTATCTCATGGGAGTTTTGATTTGCATTTTTCTAAACATAAAGGATGTTGAACATTTTTTCATGTGCTTGTTGGCCATCTGTACATCTTCCTTGGAAAAATGTCTATTCAGTTCTTTTCCTATTTTTCCATTAGATTGTTGGCTTTATTGCTGTTGACTTGTATAAGTTGTTTTTATATTTTAGAGATTAAGCCCTTGTCAGTTGCATCATTTGAAACTATTTTCTCTCATTCTGTAAGTTGTCTTTTTGTTTTCTTTTAGGTTTCCTTTGCTGTGCAGAAGCTTTTCAGTTTGATGAGGTCCCATTGGTTTATTTTTGCTTTTATTTCTGTTGTTTTGGGAGACTGACCTGAGAAAACATTTGCAAGGTTGATGTCAGAGAATGTTCTGCCTATGTTCTCTTCCAGGAATTTGATGGTGTCTTGTCTTATATTTAAATGTTTCAGCCATTTTGAGTTTATTTTGGTGCATTGCTGTGAGGGTGTGTTCCAGTTTCATTGATTTGCATGCAGCTGTCCAGGTTTCTCAGCAATATGTGCTGAAGAGACTGTCTTTTTCCCATTTTGTATTCTGGCCTCCTTTGTCAAAGATTAATTGACCATATGTGTCTGGGTTTATTTCTGGGTTCTCTATTCTGTTCTATTGGTCTGTATGTCTGTTTTGATGACTGTGACTTTGTAATATTGCCTGAAGTCTGGGAGAGTTATGCCTCCTTCTTGGTTTTTGTTCCTCAGAATTGCTTTGCCAATTCTGGGTCTTTTGTGGTTCCATATAAATTTTTGGATTGTTTGTTCTAGTTCTGTGGAAAATGTCATGGGTCATTTGATAGGGATTGCATTGAATCTGTAGATTGCTTTGGCCATTTTTACAATATTAATTTTTCCAACCCAGGCGCATAGGATATCTTTCCTTTCTTTACATTTTCTTTAATTTCCTTGGTTAATGTTTTATAGTTCTCAGCATATAAGTCTTTCACCTCCTTGGTCAGATATATTCCCAGGTATTTTATTTTTTGAGTTGCAATTTAAAAGGTATTGTATTTCTGTATTCCTTTTCTAATATTTCATTGTTAGGATACAGAAATGCGACTGATTTCTGAATGTTAATCTTATATCCTGCTATGTTGCTGAATTTGTTGATCAGTTCAAATAGTTTTTGGGTTGAGTCCTTGGGCTTTTCTATATATAGTTTCATGTCACCTGCATACAGTGAGAGTTTTACCTCTTCTCTTCCTATTTGGATGCCTTTTATTTCTTTTGTTTGTCTGATTGCTGTGGCTAGGACTTCCAATACTATGTTGAATAACAGTGGTGCGAGTGGGCGTCCTTACCTTGTTCCAGATTTTAGTGGGAAGTCTTTCGGCTTTTCTCCATTGAGTATTATATTTGCTGTAGGTTTGTCATAATGGCTCTGATTGTGTTAAGGTATGTTCCCTCTATACTCACTTTGGTAAGAGTTTTGATCATGAATGGATGTTGGATTTTTTCAAATGCTTTTTCTGCATCTATTGAGATGATCATGTGGTTTTTGATTTTTCTTTTGTTAATATGGTGCATGACATTGATTGATTTGTGTATGCTGAACCATTCTTGTGCACCTGGGATGAATCCCACCTGGTCGTGGTGTATGATCTTTTTGATATGTTGTTGGATTCGGTTGGCTAAAATTTTGGTGAGAATTTTTGTATCCATATTTATCAAAGATATTGGCCGATAGCTTTCTTTTTTGTGGTATCTTTGTCTGGTTTTGGAATTAGGGTGATGGTGGCATCATAGAATGTCTTTAGAAGTGTTCCTTCTTCAACATTTTGAAAAAGTGTAACGAGGATGGGTATAAGTTCCTCTTTGTATGTTTGGTAGAATTCGCCTGTAAGCCATCTGGTCCTGGACTTTTATATGTAGGAAGTGTTTTTATGACCTATTCAATTTCATGTCTAGTGATTAGTCTGTTCAGGTGATCTGTTTCTTCTCGGTTTAGTTTTGGCAGGCTGTAAGTCTCTGGAAAGTTGTCCATTTCTAGGTTGTCAAATTTGTTGGCATGCAATTGTTCATAGTATTCTCTCATGGTTTTTTGTATTTCTGTAGTATCCGTTGTGACTTCTCCTTTTTCATTTCTTATTTTGTTTTTTTGGGTTTTTTTCTCTCCTCTTCTTGGTGAGTCTAACCAGAGGTTTGTCCATTTTGTTTACATTTTCAAAGAACTAGCTCTTGGTTTGGTAGATTTTGTCTATGGATTTTTGAATCTCTATTTTATTGATTTCGTCTTTGATCTTTGTGATTTCCTTCCTGCTACTGACTTTAGGTTTTGTTTGTTCTTCTTTTTCTAATTCATTTAGGTGGTGGGTTAAGTTGTCAATTTGAGATTTTTCTTCTTTTTTGGGAAGGCCTGTATTGCTGTGAACTTCCCTCTGAGCACTGCTTTTGCAGCATCCTATAGTTTTGACTGGTTGTGTCTTCATTATCATTTGTCTCGAAGTATTTTATCCTTCTTTATTTCCTCGTTGACCCCATTAGTTTTTTTAATAGCATGTTGTTTAGTTTCCATGTAGTCAGTTTTTTCTCATTTCTTTTCCTATGGTTGATTTCTAGTTTCATGCCATTGTGGTCAGAGAAGATACTTGAAATAATTTCTATACTCTTAAATTTGTTGAGGTTAGCTTTGTGCCCCCATGTGTAATCATTTCTTGAGAATGTTCTATGTGCTCTTGAGAAGAATGTATATTCTGATTTTTTTGATGTAGTATCCTGAAAATGTCAATTAAGTCTAACTTTTCTATTGTGTCCTTTAGGATCTTTGCTGCCTTACTGATTTTGTTTCTAGAGGATTAGTCCATTGATGTGAGTGGCATGTTAAAGTCTAGTACTATGATGGTATTCCCATCAATTTCTCATTTTATGTCTGTTAGTATTTGTTGTAGGTATCTGGGTGCTTCTATATTCACGGCATATATATTGATGATTGTAATATCCTCTTCTTGAATGGATCCTTTAACCATTAAATAGTGTCCTTTTTTTGTCTGTCTTTATGGCCTTCGTTTTAAAGTCTATTTTGTCTGATATGAGTATTGCAACTCCTGATTTCCTGTCTTGTTCATTGGTGTAAAATGCCTTTTCCCATCCCCTCACTATTATGTGTCCTTTGTCCTAAGATGAGTTTCCTGTAGGCAGCAGATTTAAGATTTTTGCTTTTTTATCAAATTTGCCACTCTGTGTCTTTTGATTGGCACATTTAGTCCATTGACATTTAAGGTGATTATTGATAGATATTTATTTATTGCCTTTTTAAACCTTGTTTTCTAATTGATTCTATGTTTCTCTTTTTCTTCTTTTCCATTTATTTTATGCTGGAGTACTTTTCAGTTTTTGTGAATGTAATGTTCCGTTTTTGATTTGTGGTTGTCCTGTTTTTTAAGTATGTTAACCCCTTCCTATATATGCTTGCTTTAGTCTGATAGTCATATAGGCTCAAACATATCATTAAAATAAAAAAGAATCTATATTTTCTTACTTCCCTTACCCACATTGTATGATTTTGATGTCTTTTTTTAAAATATCTTTATGTTTACATCTGTAGGTTGGCTTATTTAAGTGACTGCTTTCCAATTGTGGTTTCCTCCATCTTAGTTCTTCCTTTTTTCATTTTTCTTTTTTTTTAATTTAGAGAAGCCCTTTCAGTATTTCTTTTAGAATGGGTTTAGTATTGCTGTACTCTTTCAGCTTTTGTTTGTTGGAGAAATTCTTTATTTCCCTTTCTATTTTAAATGATATTCTTGCTGGATAGAGTATTCTAGGTTGCAGATTTTTTTTCCTTTCAGCCCTTTAAAAATATCTTGCCACTCCCTTATGACCTGTAGTGTTTCTGTAGAGAAATCAGCTGATAGCCTTATGGTGGTTCCCTTATATTTGACACTTTGCTTTTCTCTTGCTGCCTTTAGAATCATCTCTTTGTCTCTGCCTTTTGCCATTTTTATTGTAATATGTCTTGGTGTGGGCCTGTTTGGGTTCAGCTTGTTTGGGGCCCTCTGTGCTTCCTGTCTCTTGATATCAGTATCCTTTAGATTTGGAATGTTTTCAGCCATAATTTCTTCAAATATATTTTCAATCCCCTTTTCTTTTTCTTCTCCTTCTGGCATTCCTATTATGCATAGATGGGCCTGCTTTATATCATCCCATAGGTCTCTTATATTGCTTTCATGTTTTTCATTTGGTTTTCTGTCTGCTGCTCTGTTTGGGTGATTTCTATTATTCTGTCTTCCATGTCACTAATTCGTTCCTCTGCATTATTCATTCTGGTCTTGATTGCCTTTAGCTCAGTTTGTGTCTCTGCAAGTGAATTTTCTAGTTTTTCTTGGCTCTTCCTTATATTTTATAGTTCCTTTCTGAGGGAATCTGCACTGCTGTTCTCATTCTCTCTTAATTCCTTCAATATTTTCACTATCTCCCTTTTGAACTCCAAGTCTGTCAGACTGTGGTGGTCTGTTTCATTGTTGATTGCTTTAGGTGAGTTCTCCTGTTGCTTTAACTGGGAATGGTTTCTGAGCTTCTTCATCTTGCTTGTGTTTTTCTTTTTCTGTGAGTTTGGAGGAACCAAACTGTAGTCTTGTAAGGCTACTTCTATGCGTGAGTACGCCTTTGTATTTTTTTTGGGGGGGTTACTATTTATTTTTGGTGTGAGAGTTTGAATATTTGCTGTCTCTTTCTTTGGTGTGAGTAGGCTGTTATCCCCAGGATGCTCCGTGTGTTTTCAGGGAGAAGGATGCAATTGGTAGGGAAGGCAGTCAGTGCCTGGTTGTTGGGCTCTCAACAGCAGCAAGGACCTGCAGGAAGGTGGCACAGGCTACACCTAGTTGCAGGGCCCTTGGAAGTTGTAATGAGCTCTAGGCAGGTCTACAAGGTGACCATTTGGCAGTATCAACAGCAGGCTGTGAGAGCAACAAGAGCTAGTGTTTGATTGCAATGCCCTCCTCTGAGGTGATTGGAACCACAGCTGGTTCCTGTTCAGGGACCCCTACTGGGAGTGGACCATGACCATGTCTAGTGTCAGTAGTAACTCCAGTGGTTTGGCTCTGCCACCTGTAGACCATGCATGAAGCAACCCGTCTCACTTAGCCCACATAGGAGGTGCTGCACAGGCTGTTCTTATTTGCAGGGTCCTGGGAAGAGACCTGGAATATGGGTTCTGCCCAGAATATTCAGCACTGGCAGCAACAGGGCCAGTGTGTTCCCAAGGGTACGAGAGTATCAATAGGTGGTATTTGGTCACGATGCCCTCCTCTGTGATGACCTTGAGGTGATTGGCGCTGCAAGTGGTGTCTGTTCATGGATCTCTAGTGGTTTTGGGCTGCTGCCACCTTTGGAACCTGAGATAACTGTGGTGGTTTCCCCCCACAACCTGTAAATCTTGCAAGAAGCACCTCATCCTGCTTAGCTCACACAGAATGTGCTGTACAAGGCACTCTTAGTTGCAGGTTCCTAGGAAGGGACAGTGATCAAGCATCTGGGCACTGTCCAGAACATTTGGCAGTGGCAGCTGCAGGGCAAATGTGCTTCCGGGGGAGCGAGAGCAACATCAGGTTGTGTTCCGTCATAATGTCCTTCTCTGTGATGCTCTCTGAGGTGGTTGGGGCTGCAAGTGATTTTTCTTTAGGTATCCCCAGTGGTGGTGTGCCATGCCCACTTCTGGAGGCAGGGATATTTGTGGTGGTTTGCTCCAGCCACCTGCAGGTCTGGTCTGCTGTGGGCTAGCAAGCAGCTTCCTGTGGTTGGAGATGCCTGGTCTGCAGCAGGCTAGTAAGGGACTTCTGGCCTGGGGTGGGAGGTGGGGGTGGGGGAACTGTGCTGGGGACGCTCCGCCCTCTGGGAGCTGGCGGGCACATGCGCATGCTTGGCATGCAAGGTGTTTCCTATGGCGTCCCGCCCCTCCTCCTTTTGTCCTCCCCAACAATGGCACCTTGCCTGTCTTGCGAGTTTGGACCTTTTCCTGCGTTCCCTCTGCCCTGGCTTTCCACTCCCCAGCCCTTAGTGTACTGCTCCCCATGCTCATGGTGCACTGTTCCTTATCCCCTTAGGCTATCCCCACCAACCCCAGCCCGCTCCTGGGGACTGACCTTTGGAGCCTTAGTCTCACCCCCCATCTGAGTGTCTCAGGCTGTGGTGTCTGTGCCGGTGGTTCAGATGATCTGTGTGTCTCTCACTCTGCTTTTCCATTCTCAGACCTGCTGCTGTGCTTTTCTTTGAGGTCCCTCCGACTCAGCTGATTCTTCTGTTGGTTAGGTGGCTCCCCAGAGTGGGGGAATCCTTTTCTCCTTCACACCTCCCTCTCTGGTATGCTAGTGCCCTCCTGATTCCTTCTCTCTCCCTCTCTCTCTTTTTTTCTTTTGTTCTACCCAGTTACGTCAAGAGTTTCTTGCCCTTTTTAGAGGTTTAAGTTCTTCTGCTAGCATTCAGTTGATGTTCTGTGTGAGTTGTTTTACATGTAGATGTGTTTTTTTGATGAGTTTATGGGAAAGGGTGAGCGTGTCCTCTTACTCTTCTGCCATCTTGCCTGCATCCCCTGGTTGGCATTTTAATCAATTTGACTATTTATAAGTGTGTCATTTTTATTGTCCGTAGAAACTACTGAAACATGTCATGTAATTACTTTAGTTATCAGTAAATTCATTCTAAAGTCATATTATACCGTGGCCAGTCATTCAATTCTTATATTATTTACTCTCTCAATTGTGCCTAGCTACTGTTGAACCAAATTTCCAAATGTGGACTATATATTTTTTAATATTTTATTTTATTTTTATTGAAGTATAGTTGATTTCAGTATTGTTAGGAATACATATTTTGCACCAGAGTTATTACAGGTTCGACTAAATAGTACATTATTAGTAATGTAAAAAGGCCTGAAACTTGCTCTCCTATCTTTTGTGGTTTTTATATTACAAGAATTTATCTTCTTTTCAGGTCAATTTTTTATCCTTATATAATACACGAAAATCGCTTCTTTTGTACAAAAATGTTGGACTTCCCCCTCTGACCCTGCTTGGTACAAATTAGAAGGTCCTTATTCAGAGACCCAAGTAGAGTTTCTGGAGCAAAATATTTGTCTTCAGATGGTCCCACTTTTCCAGTTATTGAAGATGATTGACAATCATAACACCAGTCCTGGTCCTAAGGAGGCCTTATTATCAAAGATGTTTGACTTCAAAGGGGAGGAAAGCAAAGGAGAGATGTCTCAGGAGTTTGGGGGAAGCTATTTTATTTACTTTTAAAGCAAGAGAGACTTCACGTGGTTGTTATAAAAAAAAAGTCCACTAGAGAATGGGAGATGGTGGTTTTATTATCTTTATCTTTAGTAACCAAATGAAGATGGTGGTGAGATTGAGGTGGTAGATATTTCTTTATTTAACTTTTTAAAACTAAAGTATACTAGATTTACAATGTTGTGTTAATTACTGCTGTACAACAAAATGACCCAGTCGTACATACACACACACACACACGCACACACACACACACACATTCTTTTTCTCGTATTATATTCCATCATGTTCTATCACAAGAGATTGGATATAGTTCCCTATGCTTTGCAATAAGACCTTATTGCTTATCCAGTGTAAATGTAATAGTTTGCCTCTACTAACCCCAAATTCCAAGTCTATCCCCCTCCCTCCCCCCTCCCTCTTGGCAACCGAAAGTCTCTTCTCCATGTCTGTAAGTCTGTTTCTGTTTTGTGTATAGGGTCATCTGTGCCATATTTTAGAATACACATATAAGTGATATCATATGGTATTTGTCTTTCTCTTTCTGATTTAACTTAGTATGAGAATCTCTAGTTGCATCCATGTTGCTGCAAATGGCATTATTTTGTTCTTTTTTTGTTTATAGTTCTGCTGTTCCATTTCTTTTCTTTTTTAAAATAAGTATAGTTGATTTATAATGTTTCTTCAATTTCTGTTTTATGGCAAAGTGACCTAATAACACACATTTTCCTATGCCATACAGTAGGGCCCCACTGCCCACCCATTCCAAATATAACAGTTTGCATCCAAAAATCCGGAACTGCCCATCCATCCCGCTTTCTTCCCTCACCGCTGGGAACCACAAGTCTGGTCTCCTTGGCTGTTATCTGTTTCTGTTTTGTAGATAAGATAATCTGTGCCATATTTTAGATTGCACAAAAAAGTAGCATCATATGGCATTTGTCTTTTTCTTTCTGGCTAATTTCACTTAGTATGAGAATCTCTAGTTCCATCCATGTTGCTGCAGATGGCATTAGTTTATCTTTTTTTATGCCTGAGTAACATTTCATTGTATATATGTACCACATCTTCTTAATCCATTCATCTGTTGATGGACATTTATGTTGTTTGCATGTCTTGGCTATTGTGAATAGCACTGCAATGTACATAGGGGTGCATGTATCTTTTTCATTGAAAGTTTTGTCTGGATATATGTCCAGGAATGGGATTGCTTGATCATATGGTAGTTCTATATTTAGTTTTCTGAGGTACCTCCATAGTGTTTTCCATAGTAGTTGCACCAGTTTACATTCCCACCACAGTGAAGGAGGGTACCCTTTTCTCCATACCCTCTCCAGCAGTTGCCATTTGTTGACTTATTAATGATGGCCATTCTGACTGGTGTAAAATAGTACCTCACTGTGGCTTTGATTTGCATTTCTCTAATAATTAGTGGTGTTAAGCATTTTATTCATGTGCCTGTGGGTCATCCCTATGTCTTCTTCAAAGAAATGTCTATTTAGGTCTTCAGCCCATTTTTCACTTGGGTTGTTTGTTTTTTTGTTGTCAGGTTGTACGAGTTGTTTATCTATTTTGGAGGTTAGGCCCTTGTCTATTGCATCACTTGCAAAGATTTTCTCCTATTCTGTGGGTTGTCTTTTCATTATTTTTAATGGTTTCCTTTGCTGTGCAAAAGCTTTTGATTTTAATTAGGTCCCATTGGTTTATTTGTGTCTTTATTGTCATTATTTGAGGAGGCAGATCAAGTAAGATGTTGCTGTGATTTACGTCAAAGAGCGTTCTGCCACTGTTTTCCTCTAGGGGTTTTATAGTGTCTAGCTTTATACTATTTAGGTCTTTAATCCTTCTTGAGATCTTGAGGGTTTTTTTTTTTTTTTTTTAGGGCCACACCTGTAGCATATGGAGGTTCCCAGGCTAGGGGTCCACTTGGAGCTGTAGCCACCAGCCTGCACCAGAGCCACAGCAATGTGTGATCCAAGCCACATCTGTGTCGTACACCACAGCTCACAGCAATGCTGGATCCTTAACCCACTGAGGGAGGCCAGGGATCAAACCCACATCCTCTTGGATGCTTGTTGGGTTCGTTAACTGCTGAGCCATGACAGGAACTCTGATCTTGAGTTTATTTTTGTGTATGGTGTTAGAGAGTGTTTTAATTTCATTCTTTTACATGTAGCTTTCAAATTTTCCAATCACAATTTAGCAAAGAGACTATCTTTCTTCCATTGTATGTTCTTGCCTCCTTTGTTATATATTAGTTGACCATAGGTGCTTGGGTTTATTTCTTGGCTTTTTATCCTGTTTCATTGATTTATGTTTCTGTTTTTGTGCCAGTACCATATTGTTTGAATAACTGTAGCTTTGTAGTATTGTCTGAAGTCAGGGAGCCCAATTCCTCCATTTTCATCTTTTTCTTTTCCTTCGCTATTGCTTTGGCTATTTGGGATCTCTTGTGTTTCCATACAAATTTTAAAATTATCTGTTCTAGTTCTGTGAAGAATGTCCTTGGTAATTTGATAAGGATTGCATTGAATCTGTAGATTGCCTTGGGCAGTATAGTCATTTTGACAATATTTATTCTTCCAATCCAAGAGCATCATTTATCTTTCCATCTGTTTTTGTCATCTTTGATTTCTTTCATCAATGTCTTGTAGTTTTAAGAGCATAGATATTTTGTCCCTTTAGGTAAATTTATTCCTAGGTCTTTTATTCTTTTGAATGTGATGATAAATGGGATAGTTTCTCTGATTTCTCTTTCTGATTTTTCATTGTTAGTGTGTAGAAATGCAATTGATTTCTGTGTATTATTTTTGTAGCCTGCAACTTTGCCAAATTCATTGATAAGTTCTAACAGTTTTCTGGTACTGTCTTTAGGGTTTTCTAGGTATAGTATCATGTCATCTGCAAACAGGATAGTTTTACTTCTTTTCCAATTTGGATTCCTTTTATTTCTTTTCCTTCTCAGATTGCTGTGGCTAGGACTTCCAAAACTATGTTGAATAATAGTGGTGAAAGTGGACATTCTTGTCTTGTTCCAGATATTAGTGGAAATGTTTTCAATTTTTCACCATTGTGAATGATGTTAGCTGTGGGTTTTTTATATATGGTTTTATTTGTTTTTTTGTTGTTTTTGTTTTGCTTTTTAGGGCTGCACTCACAGCACATATAGATTCTCAGGCTAGGGGTCCAATCAGAGCTACAGCTGCTATCCTGCACCACAGCCACAGCAACACCAGATCCAAGCTGCATCTGCAATCTACACCACAGCTCACGGCAATGTTGGATCCTTAAGCCACTGAGTGAGGCCAGGGATCAAACCTGCAACCTCATGGTTCCTAGTTAGATTCGTTTCTGCTGTGCCCTGATGGGAACACTGTGTATGGTTTTTTTATGTTGAGGTAGTTTTCCTCTATGCCACTCTCTGGAGAGTTTTTATCAGAAACAGGTGTTGAATTTTGTCAAAAGCCTTTTTTGTATCTATTTAGATGATCGTATGGTTTTTATTTTTGAATTTGTTGATGTGCTATTGTTTAGTCTCCACATGTTTGTGTTTTTGGCAGGGTTTTTTTTTTTTTTTTTTTGATAAAGCTTATAATCTCCAAACCAGAATAGCTGCTGGTTGTTTTTTTTTTTTTTTTTTTTTTTTCCGTTTTTATGGGCACACCTGTGGCACATGCAAGTTCCTGAGCTAGGGGCTGAATACGAGTTGCAGCTGCAGGCCTATACCATAGCCATAGCAACATTGGACCCATCTTCAACCTAACACTGCATCTTGCAGCAACACTGGATTCCTAATCCACTGAGTAAGGCCAGGGTTCAAACCTGCATCCTCATGGACATTACGTTGGGTCCTTAACCTGCTGAGCCACAATGGGAACTAGAATAGTTATTGTTCTTAAAGAATTCTATAGAAAGAAGCCACTCCCAATGATAGCAGTCAAGTATAGTGATTCTGAGTGTGGGCTCTGTAGAGGAAAGACTGAGTCCATAGTTTATATGAATGGATTTGGAGAATATGCTTAAGTATTCCAAGCCTTGGAGTTGCTACTATGGCACAGGGGGTTAAAGATCTGGTGTTGTCTCTGAGGCTGACTAGTGAAGTGGGTTAATGACCCTTCATTGCCACAGTTGTGGCTGGGGAACTTCCATATGTTTCAGATATGCCCCCCCAAAAAGGAAAATAAATCCAAAGCCTTTTTTTTTGTAATTAGCAGAATGCTTATGACAGTAGTTCTTATGAAGATGAAATTAGATAGTTCAGATAACGCACTTAGCATTTAGCAAAAACTCAATAAATTTTAACTTTTATTATTTCAGTTTTCTCTTGAATCACTTCCAGAAGTGAAATTCTAAAAGAGTATAGGTACTGAAGTGCAAATTGATTTGCTTAATTGTTAGAGTTTGTTAAAAGAAGTTATTGGGGAAAATGTTTAATATTTTGGAACTAGCATCTGATTTGTGAATATATCTGTATTTTCTTTTTCAGTTTTGGTGTCTGCTTTTAATATGAGTCATTGTGGTTTGGCTCAGTTTTCCCCTCATGAACAGTTATTTAATTATGGTCACGGAACCAACTTTATTGCATTCTGACTTTTGGAATATTTTAGGATTTGATGTTCTCACTGGGGACAGGATTGTGAACTATTTAACTGCTTTCTTTTTGAGCTTCCCATCCACAGATAGGTACAGTTAAAATAAACTAGGAATACACTAGCGTGAAGGGACTAGAATAATAATATTATGCATAAGAAAAGGCAACAATACTTAGTAGTGTTTTATAGTTTTCTTCTGAATAGATTTGGAGTGTCTTATGCTGTGTTTTCTTGGAAGCTTAATAAATAACCACCTCAAGAAATTTTTATCTTTTCCACATATATGTTTTTTCTTGGACCCAAGATTACATATATAGCACTTAAGTTAAACTCTATTCTCTTTATGTGCATACTTAGACATTGAAGCATAGACCATTTATTCTTATGGGTCAGGACCCTGTAAAAATTAATGAAATGTGTCAGAATAGTGCCTTTGGGGATGACAGAACTGGTGATGATATTCCAGATGGAAAACAAGGCAAGTTCTACCAGTGGGGGGCATTACCCACCTGGTTCGGTAGGAAAAGCCCAGTTCTGGAGAGCTCTTGTTATGATCTATCCAAATGAGTAAACTCAGTACATTTTAAACTATAAGTTGGAATAGATCAAGATCCAAGATTATGTTAAAAAAATATTGTTATACCCTTTCTACATTGTTCCAAACTCCTTTTCTAGGTGGATTCTAATTTTAGGAATATCAAATTACAAAATTCAAATATAGAGATGAGTGACTTGATTTACCAAAGGAGTTTTGTTCCCTGAAATACTTTATATAGGAATCTTTTAAATTAAGACTCACAAAACTAAGTGCTTCCAGTGATCAGTCAGGATCTATACAAGATGTAAAGTGGGCTGGATGGAGATCTAGAGACTTCAGTCCACTGGCTAGACCTAGTTTCTTAAATTTGTTCACCCAAGTCTTTAGCTGGTATGGTAAAAATAACAATGGGCTCCGAAGTCTGCAGAAGGAGTTTTAATCTGCTCTCTTCTGCTTATTGGTTTTATAACCTTGTGCATCAGTATCTTTATCAACAAAATAGGGGCTTGAAATAATCTCTAAGATGAGTTCTAGCTTTGAATAGTGGGAGTTTGGGGATACTAGTCACTTGAGCCACTTCATCCTGTAAACTTCTAAGTCATAAGGAAAAGTCAAAAAGAAAAAAAATGGAAACAAAATATGAGTTTTATTTGGAACTCTTTAATGGCTAGTTGGAGAGCACTGAAGGGATTTCTACCTCTTCCTCCCAATAAAGGTCTTAACCATTCCCCTAGACTTATTCCCCACCCCCTTTCTCACCGCCTGACCCCCGCAAAAAAAAAAAAGAAAGGGTTAAAAGTGATAAGGTGAGGAAGCCTTGCATGGAGACTGTAAGTATAAATTCTGTGAAAGTTGCGTAGAGGCAGGTAGAAGAAAGAGCCAGAAAAGTGAAATTATACTTTATTTGAAGGATGAGCTTTTATTCATAATCTTACCCAGAAGTGGACTGTCAGTCACCCAGAACATGTTGGGCTCCCATTAGGCTCTTGTATTAGACATGATTGCAGTGGAGTAGGGGTGGGGCGATATTTCCAATATTAAATTGAAACGTTTGAACCCTCTCTCCCCATTCATGCACACATACTAGTCAGCGTTCTTAGTTGCATAAAATAAAATCTAGTCTACCCAGTGTAAGCACAAATAATTTAAGTGTGAAGGTAACTTAAAGAATTGTTAAAAAAGGTGAATCCGCTTCCAAGAATGATTTCAGAAGCCCCATGCTGCTCAGGGAGCTACGCCTCTTCTTGGTTAGGACGCTCTGACCCGCTTAGCTGCCTGCTGCAGAATTTTACTACTTCTGATAATTTAACAGCAGCAAATGGCCAAATCAGAGACTTACTTCAACTGCCAGCTCCAGAACATGCCTTCTTTGCCAGGGTTGCTGTTAGCCTTGCACTCAGCCTCTCTTGCCGTGGAGCTCAGTGTGAAACAAAGTTGTGTGCCAGTGCATTCAATGGGCAGAACCTAGATGTCACCCAGAGCCCTCGCTGCAAGGGAGTCTGGGAAGTGTCGATTTTAGTTTTTTAACCCCTAATGTTGTTAGAAGGCAGTTGGAATGAGGGTTGCATGAGTCATCTATCATCTGATAAATCATGTTGCCTTACGCCTTCTGCTTCAGAAGGAAACGACACCACAGACAGGGCAGGAGGGAGCGTTCCTTGATGTGTTTAGCAAAACAATAGGCCTAAAGCCAAGCCTTAGAAGTTCTCTAAAATGTTAGCATATTAAGGACCAAGGCAAGTAGACAGATGATACAGTTTTTCTCAAAGTCTGGAGAAGATTAAAGCCTGTTAAAGCTTGGCCAGAATGCTTGCTGCCCAATAGAGAAGGCAGATAATGGAAAAAACGGGAGAGAGAAGGGTGAGACAGAGGTAGAAGAAGGCAGATGTCAGAATTCTTATTTTTTTTTTCTTCCTCTATTAGAACCATCTAGCTAAATAGAAGGAAGCTTAAGAATTTAAGGAGTCTTCTGCCCCCTCTGGATTAGGAATCTGGTATTCAATTCCCTGGCAGCCACTTCTATCGCCCAGTAAACTGAGTGGGGCAGCGTGGATAAACAGAGGGGCTGCTGGAGTTAAGACAGGGAGTTTCTGTGACCTGAGTGGAGAGGATATGGGAGGTGGGAGAGTTGAATACTAGCAGACATGCCGTGTTGACCAGGGTTATAGGGAAGTGTGGCTCTTCAGCAGAGTTGAGGGTTTACAACTCATGTCATGGTAGAAAATGTGGAGACATTCAGAGAGTTCAGGTCAGATAGGCCCTCCTCTGCTAATTCTTCTCCAACCACTTCCTTCTCCCATTTTATCCCCTGGCACTTCAAGGACACCAAATATCTCTCAGTAAAGTTTCCATAGCTCATTGTGCATACTTCTATAATGCTACCTCATATGATATTATGATTATTTGTTTATGTAGCTATCTTTTCACTAGATTGTGAACTCTCCAAAGGGGGCTTTTAATATCTGTATCTCTAGTTCTCTGCATGTTTCCTTTTGGTAGGGGCTCAATTAACATTTTTTAATATAGTAAGACATATTCTTTATCCTGTGTGTAGTTATACTTGGCCTAATCGTGTCATGATTTAGAATGGGTAATATTTTCAGGGGAGGATATGAAATATGATCATGAACCTTTAATATGGGTATGGGATCTTGTAATGTAGGTACGGAATCAGGAAATAAGCTTGTAGAAAGGGAAAGAATAGGAATTTGGAAGGGCAAGGAAAAGTAAAAAGAGTTGAACTAAGTATCTGGAGGAGGTGTGACCTTTCTCTTCTTTTCTGACTTTCTCAAGCATTTTTTTTGTTGTTGTTTTTTTGTTTTTTGGCCTTTTCTAGGGCCGCTCTTGCAGCATATGGAGGTTCCCAGGCTAGGGGTCGAATCGGAGCTGTAGCCACCGGCCTACACCAGAGCCACAGCAAGGCCAGATCCGAGTCGTGTCTGTGACCTACACCACAGCTCATGGCAATGCCGGATCCTTAACCCACTGAGCAAGGCCAGGGATCGAACCCTCAACCTCATGGTTCCTAGTCAGATTCGTTAACCACTGAGCCATGACGGGAACTCCTCAAGCATTTTTAAAAGTGAGAAATGAAATGATCTTTCTTGTTTTTATTTTAAATTGTGTAAATTATATAATTAATATATAAATGCATTCTAAGTGTACAGTTTAAACCCTATAAAAAAAAAAAAAGCTAAAGTCCCTTTGGCCTCTGTGGTAGGCTGAATAACAGTGTCCCCAGAGATGCCTATGTTCTCACCCTGGTTCCTGTGGATAGCCACCTTGCAGGGTAAAAGAAACTTGGTTGAAGATCTTGGCAAGGGGGTATAATCTTGGATTATCCAAGGTAATGATAAGAGTCTTTATGGGAGGGAGGCAGGAAGATCAAAGTTAGTAGTAGTTGTGATGATGGAAGCAAGAGTTTGAGTTGATTTAAGGAAGGGGCCACAAGCCAAGGAATGCAGGTGTCCTCTTGAAGCTCAAAAAGGCAATGAAATAGATTCTCCTCTCAGAGCTCTCAGAAGGAACTGGTCATTTCTACACCTTGACTTTAGTCCAATGAAACTGATTTTGGACTTTTGACCTCTAGAACTGTAAGATAATAAATTCACTTTTTTTTTTCAGAAGCCATTAAGTTTGTGGTACTTTATTACAATGGCAATAGGAAACAAATCTAGCCTCTTAACCTTACTCTCTCTACCAGAGGTAACCAGTGTTGTCAATGTGATGTGTATCTTTCTAAACCTTCTTTTCCATATCTATCTATCTATCTATCTATCTATCTATCTATCTATCTATCCATCCATCCATCCAACTGTGCATGTGTAAATAGCATGGGTTAGAGTGTTATTAAAATTTTACTGTGTATATTATTATACACTTTGCTTTTTTTAACTTATCATTGTGTCTCAAAATTGGTTTTGATTGGTATATATTAATATACTTCCCTCCTTTCAGCTACTCTTTGATTTTTCCATTCTGTGGTCTTTCATAACTTACATGACCACTCCACCAAATCATTTTATACACTTAGATGTTGAAATTTACCTTTCTGACATATAGGGGGAACATAACTGGTCGAAAAGCATAAAGTTCTTGCTTTAGGATATTAAAGAACCCTCAGATTTAACTATATATGATCATCATTGGAAATACTTTATTTCTCCCATGTGAACCATTTCAGGGGAGTGTGCCTGATAAAGCAATGTTAACAAATCCTGCCTGATCCAAGATTCTTATTTGTGATTTTTTTTCTTTTTAAGTCTTAGAGTTTCGTGAACAACTATGTTTTTTATTCTGTGATAGATTATAGCTTTAACAGATTAAAAAATGATAGTGAAAGATAATCCCACCTTGCAAAGCAGTCCTTTTTGATGCAGCCTTGTCAAAGCAGATAACAACACATAATAAGATGTCACAGCTTGGTGAGAAATGCAAAGCAGGTTTTAAAAACTGCCAATACTGCATAGCGACTTTAATACTGAGGATAGTAAATATGTGGAAGAAGAAACCATTTGCTGCCATTCTATTTAAATGTCTGGAAATATGTAGTTATCAGAGCACCAATAAATGTCTCCTGTAGGTCAAGTTCTTTTTTTTAAAAAAGCGCTTTGGTTTATAGAATCTCTTTAGAAATTAAATTCACTTTGCTACCCAAGACCTGTTCAAAGCACTTGCTGTCAGTCAGTAGAAAAGATTTGGCTACCACCTTGGTGTTAAATATAAATGTAGTCTAAAGGTTTAATGGATTAAAATTATGCTATTTAATTTGAAATGGAATTTCCTACCCTCCTAGCTTAGGTAGTTAGAATTTTGTGGGTTTGCTTTTAATTCCAGCCTGGTTTATAGGTCTAATAGAGAAAAGGCAGCCATGGGTTGAGAATGCAAGTGTATCAAATTTTGAATTGCGGAGACAGGTCTCCTTTTGGTAGAAGAATAAGGGACAAAAACAGCCTATTAACTCCAACTTGTTAAAATTTACCCCCTAGTTCATTATTTTCCCTCCCCCTATTCACACCAAAAGAATAGATAAAAGGTAAGCAACAACAACAAGAGATATTATATGCAGAGGTGAACACGATATGACAAGGTCTTCTTTTAATAACCAACAGTGTAAACTCTCTAGGAGGTAGACCATATGAAGTACAGCAAAAACTGTAATTATGCTCTCAGCAGGAAACCTGTTTTGGAGTGACAGTTAAGAGTGTCTCTAAAAACCTGTTAGGTTATGGCTGCTAGTCTTAATTATACGTATTAAGAGTTTGTATCTTCACTTTTTTCCTTTTAAAGTTCAAAGAAGAAACCTAATTATAACTTGGACTCAAGTGAATTGCGCCATATTTAAACAATGAACATTTGGCAACCTCATTGTGCACCATGATGTGTCGTACTGGTGCAGCTGCTATGGAAGCCAAACTGGCTCCCCCAGATAATTTGTTTTTGCTGCCTCGATGACAGAGGAAAAACAAACAAAAGCTAGGCAAGGAAAATAATGAAATTATGCTTTTTTTTTTCTTCAGTCAGTGACACCCAAGCCTTCTAGAGGGGGTGATCATTTCTTGGGTTCTGTTAAGATTAGATTATAATCGTATGAGTAAATGTCTGAATATAGGGATTGTGACCTAATATTATTGGGATCACTTATTAAGATGACACTTTATGATTTTGCTCATGTTACAAAGTTGTGAGGTGAACTGACCAAAATTAATTTCATGAGTTTAATGGTAAAATTCATGCTGATATGACTGAGCTAATGAATCTAGCTGATAAATGTGAATTTAATCTATTTGATACCCTTCTTTATGACTCTAATTCCTTGAAGTTCTCATGGGTTCCATGACCCAGGCAATTACAAGATGGTGTGGGTGAAATAATGATGGCTGAATGATTTGATCCTGAATCATTTGTTTCTCGCTATGCTCCCAGGTAGAAATGGAACTCAGAGCTAATATATTTCCTTCTCTTTGGCATGTATATCTAACTAAATTGAATTTCTATAATTTACCTTCAAATAGTATAAAACCAGAGTGGTTTTGAAAGGATTTAAGTAAGTGCTTAAAATTTTGGAAACCGTTTGTATATTGTGTATTTATTGGTACCCCCATTGAAGTTTGAATCTTGGGTAATCCAACTTTCACTTTTATTGAAATACTAATTTAGTCTTCATTATATTTAGCTTGAGGAAAACAATCACTAAGTCTAAAGTTATTAATAGTTTTATGTAGAGTCACATGGATTTTTTTTTAAAGTGATAGGGATCTGTAGACTGAATAATGACATTTCTCTAATTAAACAGCAATTGAATAAACACGATAAAAATCAAGGGTGAGCTATTCATTAATTATGATGTATTTAGCACAACTTAAATTATACTTCATAGAGTTTTTGTTATTTCTGTGTTGAATAATTTATGAAAGTAATGAGTAACATGAATCATTGTGAAACTTTTCTATATTTTATCAAAATAAATTATTTGTTGAAAAACAGAGCAAGGTTTATAAAGGAGGCATGAATATTAGTGAACGTTACTAAAAAGAAACATTAGATAGTGAACAATAACTGTTCCTATGCTCCATCCCTAAAATGTGATCAGTTCAAGCAAAGCCTAGTACAAGTAAGTATGGTTAGATGACCAGTTGCCATGATAGTAGAGCTGGTAGAAAAGATATGAGAGAACAGAGTCTCATTGTATTAAACGTGAATTTTATTTTTTAATTATTATTTTTTAAAGGCCACACCCATGGCATATACATGGAAGTTCCCAAGCCAGGGATTGAATCTGAGCAGTAGCTATGGCAACATGACTTTTTAAAAATGTCATTAAAAGGAGTTAGAGTCTTTCAGCTTATATAGCCACACAAAGCAGTAAATTATCTTAAGTGTTCCAAAACTGGACCATGAAATGGTGAAAGGACATCCTCATATTTGGGTGGCAGTTTTCCCACTTTTTATAGAAATTAAGTGGTAGAAAAGATATTATCTGCACAATTTGCGTAGTATTATCACTTTCATTAAAAGTGAAACTCAGTGCATTTGTTTTCCACTTCCTATGTATATCCATTCTTGAAGGAGCTGAATGACCATTCTGTGTAATCTTGAAGAGTGTGTTACTATATATTTTCAGAGTTAAAAGGAAACCTGAATGACTGACTTATCAGTTTCCTGTCCTTCAAGCAGAGTCACATATAAGTTAGTTCATACCAGTAAAGTTTTGAACTTTCTTTAGCAAAACCTTTCTTCTCTCACCCAACTTCTAGTGAGTTTAGTAAACCTCACAGTCAGGAAAACATCCTTAAATTTTAACTTCCATTTCAATCAGGTCCATTTTTGGGTTCCATCCTCTACAGAAATGAATGCTAACTGGTCCAAGTGTGTTTGAGATTCTTGGCTTTCTTTTGACTGTATTAACATCTACATTCATTTTGGAGAATTGTTTTATTTTCCTTTTTTCTTCCTTTTTGTCAAAAGTATTAAGTGTCATCTGGCTTTTTATTTTTCTTTAAGTTAAATACATTAATTTTGGTTGGAGAATATTGGGACAGTATTTGAGGTAAGCTGAGACCTACTAGGATATTTTATATTTGAGTTTGGAGTCATTGTTTTATGTGTAGTAATATTTTGAATTCTGAAAGTTGCCAGTAATACTTCTGTCTTACTCTTTTCTTAGTCAAGTAACTTGATCTTCTCTAATATTTCACATAAATACATAATCTGTATATAGTTATCTCATATAGACTGTCAATGTAAGTAGAATATGAATTATCAATATGAGTAAAATAGACTAATATTTATCCCTGAAGAGCTGTCTGAACTAAATACTCTCATAAATTCATAATTCAAGTGAGTAAAGGCAAGGATATTGATCTTTAATATGTAAATAGGTTATATTTTACAACAGTAACTAAATAATCAGCAAATTTTTATTTCATCTATTTTTTATTCAGTTTTAAAATGAAAATGATGCCAAGGAATTAATCTTAAAGTATTGTAAATCATCTAGTTGAAGAAAAATATTTTTATGTCAATAAGGGAATCAAAACTTCTTTAAAAAATTGTTCTGCTCTGTCCCACATCTAATAGGATTTTGTTTGTTTTATTATTTTTTTTATAAGAGGATAACATTTTACCATTAAATGGAATAGTTTAGACTGGTTCTGGGGTTTAGAGTGATAGATAATACTGTGCATTTCTCTCTTTACTATGAGAAGCTACACCTGATGTTTACCCTTGCTATAAAAGATTCAAACTCTCCAATTTGTTAATTTTCTTGAGACTGGCATCATGGTAGCCCCACTCATTTGGGTCTTACCCTATAGTTTAAGCAGTCAATTCAGTTTGCATGGAAAGGGCATAAGGACAGAGAAGGGTTATGAAAATTCTCCCTGAAAAAAGAATAGTGAAGCTGCATTCATCATTTGTCCTGATTCATCTCAGCCTCCTTTAACATGGGAGTATTCATACTCCTTTTTCTCTTCACTCCAAAATTATGTTTTAAGTGTAAATTCAAGTCTAGATTTAGGACGATTTTTTAGTTTTAAAGGACAAGTCTGCATTTTCCATCTCAGACATACATATTAGAAATATAGTCAATGCCACTTGAATAGAGGAATTTCTTAACTCCAAAATTTATGAGACGTCTGTCTATTAGGAAAAAAATATGGGATTTTCTTTCCTTAAGACATGTTTTTATTGGGACAGCCTGTTTGCCATTGCTGCTTAAAACTGATCCCTAAAGAGTAAGACCTCAATGAATCATTGGATTGCTTGCCTTGGAGCAAGGCCAGGAACAGTACTTTTTCAAGATAAACAGTGCTCAGGCTGAAAGAATGCACTGGTTTCTCAGGTGGAGCGTTCTCACTTCCCTTCTGGCATGTACTGTATTATACAGTGTCTTTCAGATAAGGCTTGAGGAAGATAACTTTATTTCATGATCCTTACTTCCTGGCTGTTTTATCCAAATACTTGTTTGTTTGTTTTATTATTAAAGTAGGTTGATTTTCCATGTTTTTTCAACTTCTCTTGTACAGCAGAGTGACCCAGTCTCACACAATCCCCAATGTCACAGTTTGCACCCACCACCCCAAACTCACCATCCATCCCATTCCCTCCTCCTCCCTCCTGGCAACCACAAGTCTGCTCTCCATGTCCATGATCTGTTTCTGTTTTGTAGATAGGATCATCTCTGATCCATATATGTGATGTATGATATTTGTCTTTCTCTTTCTGACTTAGTTCATTTAGTATGAGAATCTCTAGTTCCATCTGTGTTGCTGCAAGTGACATTATTTTATTCTCTTTTATGGCTGAGTAGTAGTCCATTATATATATGTACCACATCTTCTCAGTCTGTTCGTTTGTTGATGGACATTTAGATTGTTTCCAGGTCTTGGCTATTATGAATAGAGTTGCGATGCACTTAGGGGTACATGAGTCTTTTTGAATGAATATTTTGTTTGGATATATGCCCAGGAATGGGACTTCTGGATTTTAAAATTTGTATGGAAACACAAGAGACCCTCAACAGCAAAAGCAATATTAAAAAAAAAAGTGGAAAGGGAGGAATCAGGCTCCCTGACTTCAGGCAATACTACAAAGCTACAGTTATTCAAACAATATGGTACTGGCACAAAAACAGAAACATAAATCAATGAAACAGGATAAAAAGCCAAGAAATAAACCCAAGCACCTATGGTCAACTAATCTGTGACAAAGGAGGTAAGAACTTACAGTGGAAGAAAGTCTCTTCAATAAATGGTGCTGGGAAAACTGGAAAGCTACATGTAAAAGAGTGAAATTAGAACACTCTCTAGCATCATACACAAAAATAAACTCAAGATGGATTAAAGACCTAAATATAAGGCCAGATACTATAAAAGTCCTAGAGGAAGACAGTGGCAGAACACTCTTTGACATCTTACTTGATCTGCAACATCTTACTTGATCTGCCTCCTCAAATAATGACAATAAAGACACAAATAAACCAATGGGACCTAATTAAAATCAAAAGCTTTTGCACAGCAAAGGAAACCATTAAAAATAATGAAAAGACAACCCACAGAATAGGAGAAAATCTTTGCAAGTGACGCAATAGACAAGGGCCTAATCTCCAAAATAGATAAACAACTCGTACAACCTGACAACAAAAAAACAAACAACCCAAGTGAAAAATGGGCTGAAGACCTAAATAGACATTTCTTTGAAGAAGACATATGGATGACCCACAGGCACATGAAGAAAATGCTTAACATCACTAATTATTAGAGAAATGCAAAGCCACAATGAGGTACTGTTTCACACCAGTCAGAATGGCCATCATTAATAAGTCAACAAATGGCAAATGCTGGAGAGGGTATGGAGAAAAGGGTACCCTCCTTCACTGTGGTGGGAATGTAAACTGGTGCAACTATTATGGAAAACACTATGGAGGTACCTCAGAAAACTAAGTGGAGAACTACCATATGAACCAACTATTTCTTGAATAGTCCAGAGAACATGGTTTTTAATTCATTGACACTCATTTATTGAAGCCTGTTTTATATTCATCTCCATACTTTAAGCAGGGACCTTTGTACCTGTTTTGTTCACTGTTGGATCCTGACTTCTATCATAGAGCCTTTCCCAGACCAGGCACTCAGTGAATATTGATTAATTACCTGTTGAATGAATGAATTCAGGTTCACATCAATTGAAATTTGATTATAAACATAATTCTAGGATTCTGTAAATGCAGCCAAATTATACCAGACTGTAACTTTTAGTCTTTCTAATTGGCTGTGTTTATGCCTTCTAAATAACTACTGCATGATATACTCATTTTTTTCATTCGCTCTTTCATTCATCCAAAATATATTGATTACTTCATCCATGATTTGCATTGTGCTAGCAATTAAGATACAGCAATAAGATACATCAGGCCTCTGGATATATCACTTGTCCTGCCCTCCTTGGTTTTGCCATTCTGGATTTGGTTTAAGCAAGGACAAAAATATTTACAAAATAAAGTCAAGGTGGAGACTGACCAATGAGAAATTATCCATTTCCAAGGGATAAAAGAGGCTTAACAGATGGAACTAGGGCTCAAGAAGGTAAAATTGGTGACAGTGAGCTTCTCAGTGCTGCATGAATAATGTTTGTGTGTGTGTGCATTTGAACACATGACTGTAAAGAAGAATCGAGCAAAAAAAGAAAGAATTGTGGTCCAAAATATATCCATTTTTGGAGTTCCCGTCGTGGCGCAGTGGTTAACGAATCCGACTAGGAACCATGAGGTTGCAGGTTCGGTCCCTGCCCTTGCTCAGTGGGTTAACGATCCGGCGTTGCTGTGAGCTGTGGTGTAGGTTGCAGACGCGGCTTGGATCCCGCGTTGCTGTGGCTCTGGCGTAGGCCGGTGGCTACAGCTCCGATTCAACCCCTAGCCTGGGAACCTCCATATGCCGCTGGAGCGGCCCAAGAAATAGCAATAACAACAACAACAACAACAAAAAGACAAAAGACAAAAAGGCAAAAAAAAAAAAATCTTCAAAATATATCCATTTTTAACCTATGTTTGTACTTTTTGTTACTCTATCCCTATATCTGTGGAGATTAGAGACCCCTAGGGTGAGCGATTGCATCTTTGCATTCCTCATAGTCCTTTGTCAGTATATATTCCTGGTCAGGTTTCTGGAACTTACAATGGCCAACTTGTTTGGGTTGAAAGCGCAGCTAACAGGTACGATAATGCCTTGTTCAGGAGACCAAGGTTAAAGACATTTAGTTGTTTCTGCTTGCTCATCTCACCCAAATCAACTATTCATCAGAACTTAGTGCAGTTTTTCTAAGTAAGAATGTTATACTGGGGGATTGTAGATGTTTTCTTGGAGTACAAAGGTATCTTTTTTTTTTTTTTTTTTCAAAGGTATCTTTTTAACAGAAGATGTTTGTGATTTTCAAGAGTTCATACAGTAAAAAGCAAAAAATATCATACATTTCGGGAACTTTTATATGAATAAAGTTTAATTTATTTGTTCATTTTTTTCAACTAAATTTTACTAATAAGTACTTGTAGATCACTTGTTTTAGGAATCCTGTTGATGTTTTATTTATTATTCAAGACTATAGCTCATTTTCATGCTCAAGTGTTCACCCAATATTCAGGAATGGGTGTGTACAGTGAGTTGTTCTAGATTAGGCATTAAAAAAAGTCAGTGAATGGACTTGGTGCAGTCCATATATCCTATGTAATTTTATGAAATATTCACTCAATCAGTCCTCATTATTCATGGATTCTGTGTCTGTGAATTTGCATACTCAGTAAAAATTTTTTGTACCCCCCAAATCAATACAGTGCTTTCATAGTTCTTAGTAGACATGCACAGAGCAGCAAAAATTTGAGGTTGCCCAACATACACTCCCAGATGAGGTCCATCAAGGCAACCCTTTGCCTTCTCGTTTCAGAAATCATACTGTCAGTGTGTCCTTTTACAGTCTGTTTGGTGCTGTGTTTTTCATATTTTTGTGCTTTCTATTGGTGATTTTCCTGTTTGAAATGACCTCCAAGCCTCCCAGTGTTATCTAGGGCAAGAAGGCTATGCTATGGCTTATGGAGAAAACATATGTACCAGATAATCTTCATTCTGGCCTGAGCTGTAGTGCTCTGGTTGTGAGTTCAATATTAGTGAATCAACAATCTATATTAAATAAGATGTCTTTAAATGGAAAAACAAGGTTGTATAGCTTGGTCTATGAAACAGCTATGTCCAGAGGTTCATAGGAAGCTAACTGCATTTTCCCCTAGTAATGGTTTAGTATTCATCAATTCAGTGTTCTTGGTGACTTTATAGAACATAACTTTGGTAACTAACAAGAATTGGGGCACATGTGTTTTTCTGGGACAAGGAGGTGTAATACTTATCAGATTCTCAGTGGGAACATGACACCCTGGACAAGAACCCTTGTCTCTCTTCAGAAGTTCTTCCCTTCATAGTATTCTTGGACTCCTAGGGCTGATGTGTAGAAACTGGAGGCAGTGTTATAGTATTTGAAGTGCTAAAGAAAGAAAGCAACACAGACACATGAAACCCAGAGACTCAAATCTTCACCTTTCCATTTATTGAGTACTGTCATCATTATTGGCTTTTGCAATCAGACAGAGCTGGTTTGAATCATAATTTTCAGTTGTTTTTAGCTGTGTGATCCTGGGCAAAAAATGTTTAGCCTTTCTCAGTTTCAGTTTTCTTCTGTGTCAAGTGCATACAATAATGCCTACCTTGAAGAGTTATTTTAAAGATTAAAATAGGTGATGAGTTTAAAGAGCCATGTAAAGTCCCTGGGAATAGTCAAAAACCATTATTGTAAATGTCAGTATGGTATATACTCAATAGATCATTGTTAGTTTCTCTCTTGTTCTGCCTCCCACCTGGAAATAGTATGAGATCCCTTTTCTAATATCTGGATGAATTACTAAATTCATTCTGAAATTGCTTCTTACCAAAATGTAGTTACTAGTGGAGGAAACAGGACCTACTCTCAGTGCCCTGATTTTTTCCTGCTGATGTTTCTGGTCTGGAGCTCCACTGCAGTGATGATGGATGATTGGGGCTCTGGGTGGCACTGGTGGTAAGCAGTAAGCTGTGTTTTGGTTGCCAGGGGAATAACCATTTCCAACTCCTGGCCAAGAGTGGAGGGTTCATGGGCAGTTCTCTCAGAGGGAAGATGGGGTGACTGTAGCAGTTAAGGGGTCTGGGAATGACACCCATGTGCCCTCTTCACATCTACCTCAAGGGGACTCTTAGGGATTTCACTCTTCTGATTTGAGAACCTGAAACCCATTTCTCCCCAAGAATTTCTTTTCTTAGGCAAATCATTTCCCTTAGCATTTCACAATTCCCCTGACTTATATTATATATGCAAGACAAGGTGAATACAATGACACATCATTGAAGAATGAGGTGTTCTACAGTAATGGGTTTTCCAGGTGAAACCGGCCCCTTGCTGTGTTTTGCTTTAATAATTTCATGGAAATGGCCGTAACTTGTACTTGATACTCTTTTCACTTCTTATATGTATTTAAATAAAGTGAATAATTTAAACTTTTATTGATGACTGATGAGTCAACTACTGTACTATGAAAGAACACAGACCCTCCCCTAGCACCTGCTAATGCAAGGAGATGAATTGTCCACATATATTAAGAACCCAAGATTGCTTTCCTTGTGTTTGTTAAAAATGTTGTTGGATTTTTGTTACTAGGTGACATAAGTAGGTGAGGAATGCCAATGTAGTTTGCCTGTAGAATGAGTTGTGGTATAAACGGTAAAATGAGTCTTGATTATTTACCTACCAACACAGTCACAACTATTTGCATACATGTTTGTTTACTAAGTGTATTGACATTATTATATTATTTATAAATATAAAGTGCTATAGTATTATAGTAATATATTTGATATTTTAATGTATTAATAGAACATTTTTGAATGGAGTAAAATATACACAAGACTTTCGTATATACTTTTCCCTCTTTCCTGTGAATTCTTGCTCCAGATGAGCCAGTGAAATAGGCCTATGATATTTTATGGCCCAGGATAAAGTTGGTTACTGAGGAGTTTCAAGCCCCAGGATATCCCCACGTTTTGCTATAAATTGGTTGCTTTAGTCCCATTTATGTTTCTTCAAAGTGCAGGGTTTACATACCAACTCCCATCTCGTTCTAGGCCTCTGAGGTTGACTCTTAGGTACCACCGTCTTCTGTCTATAGGTGACATTTATAACCAAGGGCTCATAGAATGACCTCATTCTTTTTAGCTTTGGCAAAATTAACCTTCTGTCTGCAACATAATCTCACTCAATTAAAAAACAACAACAGTAGCCAGAGTAAATAAAAACAACAGCAGGCCTTACTCTCCAGTGCGTCTGTTTTGCCAGGATGTGGGGAGTGAGAGAAGGTGGGCCTGGCAGGCAGTCTTTCTCTTTCTCTCTGTTGACAACAGCCAAAATGGCCGTCTGCATAATTTGAAAACTACACATTCTGTAAAAGAGAGACAAAGAAATGTAGTTGCTGTGAAATAAAATGACTGTCACAAAGGGAAAGATCAAATGTGAGAGAAGGTGCATTCAATGTAAAAAACACAACTGGGTGTCATTCTATTTCAAAGCAGCCTAAGTGGAGAGTGCAAATATAATGCATGATAATGAGGGTGCCCAATTTTGGAAAGTGGTTTTTAAAATGCTGCAGCAGAATGCTATCTAGAGTCTCTTAGGAAAAAGCAAAATCTCATCAGGGACCTTTTCAAGCATCATTTTCTCCTGTTTTAAATGATCTCACGTGAACTGGCTGTTAGTCGACTTGGCATGACATTCTATTATTCATTATTTTTGACCATTTGCAAAAGGAACAAAAAGCCTGTTATTAGTGATTTGCCAGTTGTTGAGAGACTTAATCTAGGTACTTACAGAGCTCTTTGCCTCATGCTTATTTTGTTGTATGAAGTTGTATGATCTAAGGGAATTCATAACCCCCCATGCTCAACATAGGTAATCTCTTCCCAAGTAATTAGTTTGGGCATATTGGCAAAGCCTTTTTTACTCCTGCAGGAGATTCTGGATTTGGGGTAGAGAAAGCTTTTCCCTTTGTGTATAGATTCCTTTCTTCCATTGGATGAAAACACAACCTTCTGAGGGTACAGTGAAGAAAATGGCGATATTAACAGGGTCATTTGTGACCCATTGAGCACCTCACTGCTTGCTGGACATGCTGTGTCATATGTGGTCCATTCTATGGTATTACTTTTCAAAAGTCATTAAAGTTCTCTCTAAGGAATTGTAGACCTAGAGGGAAGTAGAATACAAGTGACATAAGAGATAAATTGCTACATTGGTGCAGAGGAAGAAGAAATCTGATTCATGAGACAAAAGGAGAAGGTCCACCAAAAAAAATGCCATATGCAGAGAGAATGAGTAAAATTTCAACATGTAGAGATTTTAAGGGATTGTAGGATGGGATTTATAGATGGCATGAAGAATGTGAGAAAAGTAGCAGAAGAATAGAATGTATCTCTCCAGAAGTCTAGATATCAGAAGCAACCTAATACAGAGTGTTCTGAAAGGATTTTAATTGATCTTATTTATAGTAATGCACATTACTATGATTCATGTGATGGTGGGTTTTGTGGGCTAGGAAAGGACTGTTTGGTAGCATCTTGTTGACCTGATGGATTCTTATGCAATGGCTTTGATCCTGATGTACTACCACAGTAATGCCACAGGCGCATTTTGTGGTAATGCTAGTCGTGACTGTGCTTGGTCATTTGTCTGATTTATAATAATCTTTTGAAGAGCCGAATTTTGATCATGCATATATTTATTTCCATACTGTTTATAGTGAAAAGAAAAAATTGATAGACTACATACAGAATATTTTGGGTCTGAATCTAGTCTTTTATTTTAAATCATGGTTTTTTGTTGTTAAGATTTCTGTATTCTAGAAGTATCATTATTTCTGAATAGTTTTGAGCTAAAAAGTGTTCCACTGTTAATGAAGCACAGAGTTGAAAAAGAAAACAACACGAAAAAAACCAGAGGTATCCTTTGGGCTGTATTAGAGAATTTGTGTAGGAAAATGTAGGTATTTAGATATCAGGATCAGATTAAATTTGCAATGAAAAATAAAACACATAAAAATTAACTTCGGAAAGGGAAGTTTATACAAGAATCTATAAGAAATAGCATGTATTGTCTTTCAGCTGTCTTTCTTCTGGGCTTGAATGTGTTTAAAACTAGCTTATATAGTGAAATGAGTTTTATAAAAAAATCAAACATCTCAGTATTTTTCAGGATATAGTTTGAGCTTAAATGATCTACTTTTCTCTTTTTTGGAGAAAGGGAGTAGGGGAAGGGGAGGGGGAGGGTAGAGGGACTGAGGGGCTGGCTTGTCACTGCCTAATACGAAGCAGCCATTTGGGACAGTTTCGAGCCAGTCCCCAACTGCCTCATTCCAGCTCTGTGGATTTGGGCAAGTTTCTTAAATCCCCTGCAACTCTGTTTCCTCATCTGTGAAATGGAGATAAAATGCCTATGTGATAGGGTTGTTGTGATGCATTACCTATGTAGTAATGTACGTAAAGTACATAGTCCTGTGTCAAGTATATATTACCCACTCGCTGTAGGCATTTATCCACATACCGTTTTTGAGCAAGACACTTTGACTTATGCCTTTTACTTAATCCTCATAACAGGCCTGTAAGTATTATTATGACTCTCAAGTTACAGATAAAAATCTTGAAACTTAAGGGACTAAAGTGGTTGTTACAAGTTTAACCAAACTGAAGGGTAATAGCCAGGAGTTCAACTTAGATCCGATGATTTTAAGTTTGCAAACACCATTTCATTAAATTCAGTCATTCCCTCCCTCTCTCTTCTCTTTGCTCCACTCCCTTACCTTCTTTCCATAATTCTTCCTTCTCCAAGGTAGAATCTTTGTTTTAAAATGTTCCTCACGATAACATATAAATCAGATGGAATGAAATAATGCTTTCATTCCAGTAAATTGAAATAAATATGATGACATCATATTTCCAAACACCATTTTTTCCCTTCAGAAAATATATCACATTCTTTTTTATATACTCAAGTAAAGCATATTAATTGTATAGACATTAGGACATATGTAATGTCCTAATGTCTATACATACACACACACACACACACACACGCATAATAAACTATTTGATATTTAATATTCAAAGACAATCATATGTTACATTTTAGTACATAGCTTCAATTAATACCTATCCACATATTATGTTTTCCCACTTATAGCAGTATCATATTACAGTTTGTTTTATAATGGGCTGTTTTTAACCAATGAATATTCAAATATATCTTTCCAAATTGGAAAATGTATGTTTACATAATCAGGTCTATCAGCTACGTAGCATTCCATTGTATAAAAGTACCTGATTAAAATAATCCTTGTTATTGGATGCTTATATTTTTCCAGTTTTCTAAACTACAGACTCTAGCATATGTATCTTTGTGCTCTTGCCCAATTATGCCTTTTGGGTATTTCCCTAGAAGTGGAATGTATGGGTTGCTGTTTATACACTTCTCTGGCTCTTAATATCTATTGCCAAATTCCCTCCCTTAAAGCCAAGATGACTACATACTTCTTTTAGCAGTGTATGAAGATGCTCATTTCTACACACCCACATTAATGGTTATCAGGCCTTTTAATCTTTGAGAACTCCATTAGGCAAAAAAAAAAAAAAAAAAAAAAAAGGGACTTTAGTGCTTTTCTTTGCATTCCAGTGTCTATTCTATAATAATCACATTTCTAAGTCTACTATCTAAACAAAATGTAAACTTCATTAGGTCAAAGACGAAGTTTCCACATATTTAAATATTTACATCTGCCATCCTTTTAAAGTAGAATAAATCCCCAAAGAGGCATTTGAGACACAACTTGGCAGAAAACCATGGATTAGCAGTATATAACCTTATTAAGAACATCCTTGAATTTTATTTTAAACCTCTAGCTCATCATTCTCAGAGCTCATTTGCTTCGTCCTGAGAATGGCAAACATTCCCCCAGTCAGAATCTCAAGAGAGAGGAAAGGAAAAGGTTATGGAAGCTAAGCCTTGGCATCACTGACTTCTATGTCTCCATGGGACTTCATTCTCCTTCAATCTTTGTCTCTCTGTGGTCAGTGCCAGAGTGGCCAGGGGTGTAATGCTGATGCCTCCTTATGCCTTAGTGAGAAAAAGGGAAAATTATGCAAAATATGCTTGATGGATTTGTTTGGGGGAAAATTTAACAGAATTGAGTTTGACCCTTCATGAATGTGTGTCCCCACTCAAAAGAAGAAGAAAACTCCAGCACTTGTCATTTGTGGACTTATTATTAATGATGGCCATTCTGACTGGTGTGAGGTGGTATCTTGTGGTAGTTTTGATTTGCATTTCTCTTATAATCAGTGATGTTGAGCATTTTTCATGTGTTTGCTGGCCATCTGTATATCTTCCTTGGAGAACAGTCTATTCAGGTCTTTTGCCCATTTTTCCATTGGCTGATTGCTTTTTTGCTGTTGAGTTGTATAAGTCGTTTATATATTCTGGAGATTAAGCCCTTGTCCATTGCATCATTTGAAACTATTTTCTCCCATTCTGCAAGTTGTCTTCTTGTTTTCTTTTTGGTTTCCTTTGCTGTGCAAAAGCTTTTCAGTTTGATGAGGTCCCATGGGTTTATTTTTGTTCTTAGTTCTAGTGCTTTGGGAGACTGACCTGAGAAAATATTCATGATGTTGATGTCTGAGAGTGTTTTGCCTATGTTCTCTTCTAGGAGTTTGATGGTGTCCTGTCATATATTGAAGTCTTTCAGCCATTTGGAGTTTATTTTTGTGCATGGTGTGAGGGTGTGTTCTAGTCTCATTGCTTTGCATGCAGCTGTCCAGGTTTCCCAGCAATGCTTGCTGAATAGACTTTCTTTTTCCCATTTGATGTTCTTGCCTCCTTTGTCAAAGATTAATTGACCATAGGTGTTAGGGTTTATTTCTGGGTACTCTCTTCTGTTCGATTGGTCTGTCTGTTTTGATACCAGTCCCACACTGTTTTGATGACTGTGGCTTTGTAGTATTTCTTGAAGTCTGGGAGAGTTATGCCTCCTTCTTGGTTTTTATTTCTCAGGATTGCTTTGGCAATTCTGGGTCTTTTGTGGTTCCATATAAATGTTTGGATTGTTTGTTCTAGTTCTGTGAAAAATGTCATGGGTGATTTGATAGGGATTGCATTGACTCTGTAGATTGCTTTGGGTAGTATGGCCATTTTTACAATATTGATTTTTCCAATCCATGAACATGGAATATCTTTCCATTTCTTTCCATCTTCTTTAATTTCTTTGATTAAAGTTTTATAGTTTTCGGGATATAAGTCCTTTACCTCCTTGGTCAGGTGTATTCTGAGGTATTTGATTTTGTGAGGTGCAATTTTAAAAGGTATTATATTTTTGTATTCCTTTTCTAATATTTTATTGCTGGTATGCAGAAATGTGACTGACTTCTGAATGTTAATCTTATATCCTGCTACTTTGCTGAATTTGTTAATCGGTTCAAGTAGTTTTTTGGGTTGAGTCCTCAGGGTTTTCTATGTATAGTATCATGTCATCTGCTTACAGTGACAGTTTTATCTCTTCTCTTCCTATATGGATGCCTTTTATTTCTTTTGTTTGTCTAATTGCTGTGGCTAGGACTTCCAAAACTATGTTGAAGAGCAGTGGTGAGAGTGGCATCCGTGTCTTGTCCCAGATTTGAGTGAGAAGGCTTTCAGTTTTTCCCCATTGAGTATTATATTTGCTGTGGCTTTGATTATGTTCAGGAATGTTCCCTCTATACCCACTTTGGCAAGGGTCTTGGTCATGAATGGATGTTGGACTTTGTCAATTGCTTTTTCTGCGTCTATTGAGATGATCATATGATTTCTGACTTTTCTTTTGTTAATATGGTGTATGATGTTGATTGATTTGTGTATGTTGACCCACAAATAATAAGTGCTAGAGGGGTTGTGGAGAAAAGGGAACCCTCCTGAACTGTTGGTGGGAATGTAAACTGGTCAGCCACTATGGAGAACACTTTGGAGATACCTTAGAAATCTAAACATAGAACTTCCATATGACCCCACAATCCCACTCTTGGGCATCTATCCGGACAAAACTCTACTTAAAAGAGACACATGCACCCGCATGTTCATTGCAGCACTATTCACAATAGCCAGGACATGGAAAGAACCCAAATGTCCATTGACAGATGATTGGATTCGGAAGAGGTGGTATATATACACAATGGAATACTACTCAGCCATAAAAAAGGATGACATAATGCCATTTGCAGCAACATGGATGGAACTAGAGACTCTCATACTGAGTGAAATGAGTCAGAAAGACAAAGACAAATACCATATGATATCACTTATAACTGGAATCTAAGTCCAGCACAAATGAACTTTTCCACAGAAAAGAAAATCATGGACTTGGAGAAAAGACTTGTGGCTGCCTGATGGGAGAAGGAGAGAGTGGGATGGATTGGGAGCCTGGGATTATCAGATACAACTTAGAATAGATTTACAAGGGGATCCTGCTGAATAGCATTGAGAACTATGTCTAGATACTCATATTGCAACAGAAGAAAGGGTGGGAAAAAAATGTATACATATAAGAGTAACTTGATCCCCATGCTGTACAGTGGGAAAAAAAATTAAATTAAAAAAAAAAAAGAAGAAAACTCCCTAAATAATACACAGCTACTACTTTGTTTTGAAGAAAATTCTTATCATATTTCCCCACAAAGAAAAACACTGGAATAGTATTGTCTTTCTATATAGAGTAGATCAGTTTGTCAAATAAGTGGGTTATTTGCAGTGCAATAAGTGGTTACAGATTTTATACACCCCCCCACACATACATATTTCATCAGGTGCTGAAAAATAATGGTGACCAGGTACCACTACGAACCCATGTGTTCCAGTCAACAACCTTTGGTACCATGTCCTGGGAATGAGATAGCTAAAGTCTTTCTGAATTAACCAAAAAGAATCTGAATGTGAGTGTGATAATAGATTTTTTTTAATGTGTGTATGTGTTTGTGTATATATATATATATGTATATATATGGCACCTCTTTCAAAAGTTGCCTGTTTGAATGTTCAAGATGAACTGGAGGAAGTCTATAATACAGTCACTGTGAAGAAATCAAGAGTTGTGAAACACTTAGAGTTTATGAAGGGAACAAAATATCACAAAACTGTGGAGTAAAGCCCTAGATTCACTGAATAATCTGAGAAAGGAGTGGAAGAAATAACATGAACTCACACTTACCTGGCGCTTATTACGCGACAGCTGCTATTTTTAGTGCTTTATATGTATTAATTCCTTCAATCCTCCAGACAGCCCTGTAAGGAATTTTATTTTATCCAAGAGATCATTAAGACACAGAGAGGTTAGATATCTTGCCAAAGGTGACACAGCTGGTAAATGGCAGAAGTGTAATATGAATTTTCTTCTGATTTTAGATTGTTTGTTTAGATGGCCAGGTGAAAAAGGGGCACTGCCAAGCAAGTCTCAAGGAAATGTGCACCCTCCACAGGAAGTTTTATTATTGGCTTCTGGGGAAGTGGTAAGTTTGCAAATATCATCACACATTTAAGTGCATTCTTAAGACACATGTGACAGCTTGACATTTGGGAGAGAAATTCTGCTGGTTTCTAAGTTCCGAGTCTGCCATGAAATGTCTGTGGAACCTGGGTTAAAACATGTCATTTTCTGACTCTCAGTTTCTTCTGTGTAAAACAAAACGGATGGATGATGTACAAAATGAGGTTCTCCAATTCTTTTATGAGACAGGCACTTAAGCACATTGTTGTGCTCTGGTAGGGAAATCTTTCTGTCTACAAAGACCTCAAAGAGGACACAAGGGTAGTGTTCTCTGCTATGAAGTGGATTCAGTGGAAGGACTTGATCATATTCTGAGATACTTCAGCATTTTTGCCTTCTGTAAATTCTTCACCTATGAAACAGGTTAGAGCAGGAAGGAAAATGGCAATTGTAGGTTTAGGACAGAGTGGAGCAAACCTTTCTTGTTTCTCTTGGGGATTAGCTTCAAGGATGGAGGGAGGGTATTGATACTGACAACAGAGACACACTCTTATCTGAAATTCAGATCAAATGATTCCACCCTGTAGAGCATTCCATGACAATGGCCTTTCCAGGAGCATGAATCTATACACAGCCCAGTAGTTAATTTCAATCAGCAGGCTTTGCTGGTATTGCTGCTCCCATTTTAGATTTACAAAGCCATTCTTGATGAAGACAATAAAAGCCTCCTGTCCCTCTGGTATTGCATTATGCTCTGACACTTTATCAGGGCACACAGACAGACGGTTGTTCTAAACCATATATAAAATGGAGCAAGCTCACAAATCATGCTTTGATATTGCACTGTGCAAACACCAAGGTTAAAAGGTAAATCTGTGCTGTAACCGTATTGATTAATTGATGTTAAGAAAGGTCAGATTAATCTTTATCTTGCTTGAAAAACTCTAGTTCTCCATGGCAGGGCTGTTGAAATGGTTCCTGTATAAAAAGATAAAAACAACAATAAGAACTGGAACCTTAATGCAAAAAAAGTGAGGGAAAACTCACCTAATAATCACTCAGAAAATGTTAGTGAAAGGAACCCTAGTGGAGAGACAATGGGGAAATCTCATCAGTCGCTCAGGTAGTTAAAGCACTGAAACAGGGACTGGAAAGTGGAAGTTATTGCGTTTTCTGTGTATTTGGGATAGGCTTCCTTGGAAACACCTTCACTAGTGAAGCAATTGTAGAAGTAAAAATAGTGACTTTAGATAATAGCCTTAAGCCTGTTCCAAGAAGGCCAGACAAGAGAGGAGAGCTTCTACTCCTTTTTTCCAATAGGATTGAAATCAGTTGAAGTAAAATACCTAACTTTCCTGACCTTCAGGTCCTACCCAGGTGAAAAACTGTCACATAACATTTCTTATAAGATCGTTTCTGTATCCCCAGGGCCTGGTGGGAAAGGGAAATCATCTCTTCCACATATGGAGATGCACAGACAACTTAAGAACTTAAGAACAACTTGCCCAACCTACTTCTGGTTCAAATGATAAAACCGGGTTTGAAGGCTAAAATTTAGGGTTTTGAGAAAACCAAGAAAAAAATAAGGAAGGATTAGTGGCTAAATCTATCTAAGAGTGGAAGAAGAAAAAAAAAATCTAGGGACCAAGAGGACAGGATGCTGGTCCTGAATGAACAACGACATTGGACAAAAGAAGGGCAAGAGCCAGGGGTGGGGATGGGAGTGGAAGGGGATGGAATTGGGAGTGAAGGTTGGCTGTTTTTTCTCAATATGCTGAAACCTGAAAAGACCTTCAGAAGCAGGTGTCTGAACCTGAAGAACCTAGCCTGTGATGTATTCACACGCAAACCCAGAAATGTCAAAGACTTACCATAATGCAAGTTTCTTTTCGGCTCAGGTGAAGCCATGTTGCTGGGCAATATTCCTGCATCTTACAGCTATGACATTTGGAACATGTGGCCTTATGACATCAATGAGGGGATTCCTGGAGGATTGCATGAGATTTTTTCCTCTAGGTTTATTGAAAAATAATTGACATCCATCACTATATAACTTTAAGACATACAGCATGATGGTTTGCTTTACATATATTGTGAAGTAAGGACCACAATAGATTCAGCTAACATCCATTCACTTGAGATGTTTTGAAAGACGGATCTGGAAGTAGATGATATTATCTTTCTTATAAATCCTACTGTCCTGGGTACAGTCAGAGAGCCTTCAACTAACTGCAAGGGAGACTGGGAAACCTGCCATAAAAAGTTACCTGTCTAGGTTTACCTTAGAGCACAAGGGCTTTAGGTTTTCATATAGAAAAGTTTCCGTGATGTATAGCACAGGGAACTATATCCAATCTCTTGGGATAGTCCACAATGGAATATAATACAAGAAAAAGAAGGTTGGAGTTCTCATTGTGGTGCAGCAGAAACAAATCTGACCAGGAACCATGAGGTTGTGGATTTGATCCCTGGCCTTGCTCAGTGGGTTAAGGATCCACTTTGCCGTGAGCTGTGGTGTAGGTCACAGATGCGGCTCAGATCTGGCGTTGCTGTGGCTGTGGTGTCAGCCGGAAGCTGTAGTTCCGATTAGACCCCTAAAATGGGAACCTCCATATGCCGCGGGTGTGGCCCTAAAAAAAAAGAAAAAGAATGACTGCGTCACTTTGCTGTACAGAAGAAATTGACATAACATTGTAAATAAACTATACTTTAACTTAAAAAAAAAGAAAAAGAAAAGTTTTCAAAGATTGCATTGCTAAATGTTGGAAGGAATTACCATGGGATGTTTAGAGAACTTGACTATTCTTTCGGGTTCTCAAGGTGGGAGATTGGACTCATTTTTCAGTGTTCTATTCTTTGTATAACTTCATACTTCCATAACTATATAGACTTTTTATTTGTAAGGGAAACATGAAAAGTAAGCCAGATATTTGGAATTATTTTCTTATCAAGGTGATTTAATTATCCCTTTACTTGTTAACCATGGCTACTTCCTACAGGTAGGTAGGGAAACTTTTAAGAAAGCACAGACACACAAAAAAGGATGGAATCAAAAATTAAATAGATTGTATTCATAAATATATCCATTTTTTAGCCTAAGGCTAGCATTATTAATAATAAACAGAGACATAAATCATAATTTGGTACAAATCTGTATGTAAAATATAAGATCTAACCTTAGCATCATAGTCACTGGAATTCTGATAGGTTGTATGTGACACATTTTGCATTTTTGTGTTCTTTGCTTCAATATATGTTAATAGATGGTAATTATATGCTTTTCATTTGGACAGCCCTTATCCAAAAATGATTTAATATTCGTACATCTAATGGGTCGCGCACAGCTATTGATCATTTGGATCAGAGTTCAATTTGAACTGCTGCTGGTTAGATTAGAAATTGTAATCATGGTAAAAGATAAATTACAAGGTCTCTGAAGATCAGTTCTGTTTTCAGATTAGATGCACTTTTAGATTTTAAACATCAAATAGGGGAGGTTAGAAAAGATCTGTGGTGGTGTTGTTGTGTGAATTTTTTAAGAAATACATCCAGAGATATCCTTCCCATCATTGATCAGGAATAGATGATACTCTGTCATGTTAAAGATGGTGAAAAAAATCCATAAATTATTTGTGAATCAGAAAAGGATGCTTATTTTGTAAATATTAATTTTGATATAATAAATCAAATGCTCTATCATTATAGTTGTGCAATTTTTAATACACAGAGAGTTGGTTTGGGTTAGAAGACATCTAAATGAAGATTAATTTAGATGAAGCAAGCCTCTGGTGACTTCAGTATTAAAGGGATTTTATCTTTGTTGAATTATAAAATAAATTTTTTTTTGTTGAATTATAAAATAAATACATTCTCATCATAGACAATTTAGAAAATTCAAAAAACTCTATTCAAGGAAAGAACATTCACCATCCTCTAACCCGCATGTGTTTTTGTTAACATCTTGAGATACCTTGTTTCAGTCCTTTTATTTGAATTTTTCATGAAATATTTCAAATATATGGAAATAAGGAGAATAACCAAACCTCACACACACCTACTACCTAGATTTAAACATGTTAAGCTTTTGCTGTATTTACTTTAGAACTCTCTTATTGACAAATACATACGTTGTAGATACAGATGCTCTGCTTTTTGCTCTTCCTTCCATTTTCCAGAGTTAACTATTATTGTGACATTTCCAATTCATAATTTTACTGTGTGTCATCCATAAACAATGTATGAAATTGTTTTTATGTTTTAAAAGTATATGTGTTATCATCATCATGGTGAACATTTATTAAGCATTTACTATCTTTCAAGAAGTGTCTGAAAGCATATTATATATATCAACTTTAGAAGGTTGGTGCTATTTTTATCCTCATTTCATAAACAGGGAAGCTAGTTATAGACAGATTAATCAACTTGCTCAAGGTCATATCCCTATTCTTTTCTAATTTGCTTTTTTCATGCAATACTGTGGTTTTAGATTTACCATGTTGATATACATGGCCCTAGTTCATTCATTTTAACTGCTGTATAGTATTACATTGTGTGAATGTCATAGTTTATTTCCCTACTGATATATCTTTGACTGTACTTTATGTATTCTTTGTGCATATCTGTGAGAGTTTCTTTAAGGGAGTTATATAGAATTTGGATTGCTAGGTTATAAATTATAGATTATATAGGTTCTATATGATTTTAGAAAATTTTGTTTATTGATCTTATAGCCATCTCACTGCTTTGCTAAACTTTTTTTAAATCGGAGTATAGTTGATTTACAATGTTGTGCCAATTTCTGATGTACAGCAAAGTGACCCAGTCATATATATCTATATATCTATACCTGTCTACATTCCTTTCCTTTCCTTTCCTTTCCTTTCCTTTCCTTTCCTTTCCTTTCCTTTCCTTTCCTTTCCTTTCCTTTTCTTTTCTTTCCTTTCCTTTCCTTTCCTTTTCTTTTCTTTTCTTTTCTTTTCTTTTCTTTTCTTTTCTTTTCTTTTCTTTTCTTTTCTTTTCTTTTCTTTTCTTTCTTTTGCTTTTTAGGGCTGCCACAGCCACAGCAATGTGGGATCTGAGCTGCATCTGTGACCTACATCACAGCTCACAGCAACGACAGATCCCCAACCCACCAAGCAAGGCTAGGGATTGAACCCACATCCTTATAGATGCTGTTGGATTCATTTCTGCTGAGATGACAGAGACTCCCTGCATTCTTTTTTCTTGTGTTATCTTACATCGTGTTCTATCCCAAAAGATTAGATAGAATTCCTTGTGCTATGCAATAGGACCTTGTTGTTCATCCATCTAAATGTAGTAATTTACCTCTCCTAACCCCAAACACCCAGTTCATCCTTCCCCCTCACTCTACCATCTTGGCAACCACAAATCTGTTCTCCATGTCTCTGAGTCTGTTTTTGTTTTGTGTGTGTCATAGATAGATAGATTCATGTGTGCCATATTTTAGATTCCATGTAACTTATGATATGTTATATCATATGGTATTTGTCTTCCTCTTTCTGGCTTAATTCACTTGGTATGAGAATCTCTAGTTGCATCCTTATTGCTGCAGATGACATTGTTTCATTATTTTTTATGGTTGAGTAGTATTTCACTGCATATATGCACCACATCTCAATCCATTCATCTGTTGATGGACATTTACATTTTTTCCATGTCTTGGCTATTGTGAATAGCACTGTTATGAACACAGGAGTGCATACATCTTTTTGAATTATAGTTTTGTCTGTATATATACCCAGGAATGGGATTGCTGGATCATATAGTAGTTCTATTTTCAGTTTTCTGAAGAACCTCCATATTGTTTTCCATAGTGGTTTTACCAATATACATTCCCACCAACACTGCAGAAAGATTCCCTTTACTCCACACCCTCTCCAGCATTTGTTATTTGTTGACTTGTTAATGATGGCCATTTTGAACAGGTGTGTGGTGGTACCTTATTTTAGTTTTGATTCGCATTTCTCTAATAATTAGTGATGTTGACCATCTTTTCATGTACCTGTTGGCCATCCGTATGGTCTTCTTTAGAGAAATGTCTGTTTACGTCTTCTGTCCATTTTTCAATTGGATTGTTTGTTTTTATGTTGTTGAGTTGTATGAATTGTTAGTATATTTTGGAGAATAAGCCCTTGTCAGTTGCATTGTTTGCAACTATTTTCTCCCATTCTCTAGGTTGTTTTTTTTTTTTTTTTTTTCATGGTTTCCTTTGCTGTGCAAAACGTTGTAAGTTTGATTAGGTCCCATTGTTTCATTTTTGTTTTTATTTCTATTGCCTTGGGAGACTGACATAAGAAAACATTTGTATGGTTGCCTATGTTCTCTTCTAAGAGTTTTATGGTATCTTGTCTTATGTTTAAGTTTTTAATCCATTTTGAGTTTATTTTTGTGCATGGCTTGAGGGTGTGTTCTACTTTCACTGATTTGCATGAAACTGTCCAGTTTCCCCAGAACTATTTGCTTAAGAGACTTTTTCCCATTTTATATTCTTGCCTCCTTTCTCAAAGATTAATTGACTGTAAGTGTTTGGGTTTATTTCTGGGTTCTCTGTTCTGTTCCATTGGTTCATATGTCTGTTTTAGCACCAGTACCACACTGTCTTGATTACAGTAGCTTTGTAACATTGTCTGCATTCTGGGAGAATTATGCCTCCTGCTTTGTTTTTTTAACTCAGACTTGCTTTGGCAATTCTGGGTCTTTTATGATTCCATATAAATGTTTGGATTATTTATTCTAGTTATGTGAAAAATGTCATGGGTAATTTTATAGGGATCACATTAAATCTGTAGATTGCTTTGAGTAGTATGTCCATTTTAACAATATTAATTCTTCCAATCTAGGAGCATGGGATATCTTTCCATTTCTTTGAATCCTCTTTAATTTTCTTTATTAAAGTTTTATAGTTCTCAGCATATGTCTTTCACAGTCAGCTTTATTCCTAAGTTGTTCTTTTTTTTTTTTTGGCACTGCTCTGCAAGGTATTTTGTATATTCCTTTTCTAATATTTCATTGTTAGTATATAGAAATGTAGCAGATTTCTGAATATTAATCTTATATGCTCTACTTTGCTAAATTTGTTTATTGGATAGAGTAGTTTTTTTTTTTTTTTTGTCTTTTTGCTATTTCTTTGGGCCACTCCCGCAGCATATGGAGGTTCCCAGGCTAGGGGTCTAATCGGAGCTGTAGCCACCAGCCTACGCCAGAGCCACAGCAACGCGGGATCTGAGCCTTGTCTGCAACCTACACCACAGCTCACGGCAACGCCGGATCCTTAACCCACTGAGCAAGGGCAGGGACCGAACCTGCAACCTCATGGTTCCTAGTCAGATTCGTTAACCACTGCGCCACGACGGGAACTCCAGATAGAGTAGTTTTTATGTGGATTCCTTGGGGTTTTCTTTATGTAGTATCGTGTCATCTACATATAGTGACAATTTTATCTCTTTTCCAATTTGATTGGCTTTAATTACTTAATTATTTTTTGTCTGATTGCTATGGCTAGGACTTCCAATACTATGTTTAATAAAAATGGTGACAATGGACATCCTTCTCTTTTTCCAGATTTTAGTTGGAAGGCTTTCAACTTTTTTCTGTTGCCTATTATAATGGCTGTGGGTTTGCCATAAATGGCTTTTATTTTGTTGAGACTTTGTTATTAATTTTTTATTAATTTTAGTTATCTTTGTTTTTGTATGCTGACAGTTATATTTTCTGTAAATAGTGACAGTTTTTTCCCTTCTATTGCAGTTTTACATATTTTCTTTTCTTCTTCCTTTCTTTCCTTCTTTCTTTGTTTCCTTTGTTTCTTTTTTTTAAATGAAGGTATAGGTGATTTACAATGTTGTGCCAATTAAAATTAACTCATTTAATCTTCAGAGCAGTTCTTTAATGTAGGTATTATCACTTACCCTCATTTTACAGATGAGGAAACTGTGTCAGAGAGAGGCTAAATATAATTAGCCCAAAGTCACACAGAAAAGATACAAGTAATGGTAGCCATTACAAAAAACCAAAACAGAGTACAAATCTCAAACCAGGTTGTTGGTTTCTGGATGCCACAATGCTGGCCATCAGACAACTTCCCCTGGGGAATCCTGAGGCTACATAGTTTCTAGCCTTATTCTTCTTTTCTGATCATTTGAAGCCAACATCTCAGATATACTGCACAGATTATTGTTCATTTCTTGTGGAAGGGCATGTTTCTCTTTCTGCATTTTCAGACTGCTCCATGTTGAAGGATGTAGAATTTGTTAGGGTTAAAGTCACATTTTGGGAGAGGAGGCTGGAGAAATAGCTCCTTTAGTGTGTAGGTCAGCAAAACAAAATGAAGCAGTGGTGATATCAAACCATGTTCAATTTGTGGCCACACCTTCATCACTTCCCTGTCAGGAATTTTTCTCTTTCCTCTTAGAGTTTTAAAAAACTTTTTAGTCATAGGGAAGTAAATTCTTTGCTCCCTATCCTTGACATTAAGGCAGTACAATACAGAATATGCTCAGGTGCTAATCCTTGGGTTGATTTTTTAAATATCTCTCTAAATGAAGTAAGAAGGATATTAACCCTGGGGAAAATATTATGGACAACAAAACATTTTTGGCTTTACAGCTCACAGGATGAGTTGGTACCAATCGTAGCTTATTTTCTCAATATTGTTTAATGTAATGGAAGCCAAAGGAACCTACCAGCTCATGGTTTTATTTCAACACATTAACTCAGCCAGTAGAATTAATTTCAAGTTCACTTGTGCATGGATCATTTAGGGTGTTAATTTGTGAGTTTGCAGAGGGACTGCTTTTTTTTTCTTTTTTTTTTTTTGCATCACAAAGTGACTTAATTAATTTTGCAAATTAATTGTTGCTATACTTCTCTTTCTATTTTTCCCCCCTAAAGCAATGACTACTTTTTGTCATCACTCGTTGGACTAGACCAGGTGCTCCTCTATGATTTTTTAAAGACCTCTGTGCACACAGCTGCTCTGGCAAGTCAGGAATCAAACTGACAACCCATTGGAAAGGCACATCCTGTCACAAGCCTAAAGAGACACGGAGCGACAGTTCCTAGGCTCAAGTGCAAGGCCTGCCTCTCAGTCGTCTCCAGCAAGGATTTTGGGTGGTGAAGGGTGCTGCTGCCAGACAGCAGAGGGCCTGAAGTAACAAAAACAAGGTCCAATGAGGTGATTGGGACTGACAGAATGTGTGCCTGTCCCACAGGCTACTTTCTCTGCAACAGGCAGCCACGTTTAATGCAGCCTATGAAAGTCTGAGCACACACATTGTTTGCTCTCTTCCTGCTACTTTCATTATTTTTATTCTTATTTTTTATTTTGGCATAGGTTTATTAATCCATTCTTCATCTAGGTTTGTAATCTGAAAAGTAGCATAGAAGTCATTTTTTCCCCCCTTGTATTATAACTCATCATGAACCATCAAGACAGGAAACACACCTAGAAATCCAAATTCACTTATATCTGCAGATATGAAAGTACTTACTACTGATTGTCACTGAGGGGTCTCTTACAGTCCATGTTCTCAGCTGCTGTTATTGGTGTACTTGCCACTATATACAAAGGGTAGAACTCAAACTTTGGTTCAGGTTCTTCAAACTTTGGAGTAACCAGGCACATATAATCTACTCAATGGTGAAGATACCAGATCTCAAAAATAAAGAGTAGGAATGATCTTTCAGAGAGAATGGTCTGGTTAAAGAACAGTGCTATTTATGCCAGTAGCAGTGGGCAGGTCACATAGGATTGACGCTCCTTATCCCCATCCCCCACCCTAACCCTTACTCGGTGGAGGTAGTTTAGAATTCAGTTAACTTTCCAGAAAGACAGATGTATTAGTCATTCTGGCTGTGATAAGAAAAGACCACAGATGAGGTAATTTACAAACAGAAATTTGTGATAGTTCTGGAGGCTGAGAAGTCCAAGATCAAGACTCTGACAGATTTGAAGAACCTGATTCTTTAGACAGCTGCCTTTTTGATGTAACCTCACATAGGGGGAAGGGGGAGGATCTCTCTCTCTCTCTCTCTCTCTCTTTCTTGCTCACTCTTGCTCTCTTTTAAATAAGGGCAGCAATTCTATTCATGAGGGCTCTGCCTAATACCAAATACCATCTTCTTGTGGGTTGGGATTTCAGCATATAAGTTTTGGAGTGACATAAACGTTCAGTCCATTACAACAGGTTTCCTGGATCACCCAGATTTGTTTTGGTAAGTTAAGGCTTATTTTTATCCATCAAAATATAAGATGAGTCAGAATGCAGGACTGGGTCATTAACAGTCAGGATATGGAGCCCTGAGGGGGCTGGAATTTGATTTTTAAATAAGGAGAGGAACCTACAGTAGTGGAAATCACAATTTCCTAATTCTGATGAGGATAGTATTCATGCCAGAAAGAAAGAAGCTATCTGCCAAAAACACAGTGCTGACCTTTAGAATGGGGTCGGGGGGGATGTTTAGGGAATCCACTTAGCAGTTAGATGTCTGTCTGAGCCAAAAAGCAGCCATCTAGACTTTTTCTTGCCTTAATCTGGAACTCTTAGAGCAGTTTATTAAATAGCCATTTCCTTTACTTCTTCCTTGCCACAGTAAGTTTATTTGGTTTAGAAGCCAGCTGGCTGTAGCCACCAGGAAGAGTCTGAGCCCTTTCCAGTCCTCAGGGAGAGAATCTTGTCACTGTATAGTAATAATTCTATTATTATCAGAATCATAATTCTGTCATAATAAGTCTAGCCACCTTGATGGTGATTAGATTCTGAATGAAATGTGCAGTATAATTCTGACCAATGAGGATGCTTCAGTTGACAGAGCTTGAGAAAGATTTTTTGATTCTTAGAATAGGTGCAAGAGAAAGTTCAGTTGTTTACTGTCTCTGCTTGAGGCTGGGTGAGAAGGTGATGATGGATCTACTGAATGTATCCCGTAATTACGAGAGGAGCTAGCCACAGGACCAAGAAGCATGTTGAAGATGGCAGAGGGCACAAACAAAGAAGCCAGTACTTTGAGGATGTCAAATAACCAGCTCCTTAACATTCTGCCTCCTTGCTTCTTGAGACATCAGATAATAGATTTTTTTTTAACTTTTACTCGGAAATTCATTTTTAGTCAAAACTTATTTAATGTCATTATAGATAAATTATATGTTCCATTACTAGAATCAGATCAGAAACCTGCATATGTAATCACTGGTCTGTTTTCTTGCTAAGTCATCCATTGGACACTGGTCTAGAGATATTTGCTCATTTATGGGTTCATTCATTCAAGATTATTGAGCCTTTACTATGAGCCAAGAACTGGGGATGAAGTATGAACCAAATCAATATTGTTCCTACTTTGATGGAATTTGTAATTGAGGAGCAGGAAGTAGGGATGCTGAACACGTGTAGTGGATTCACTGATGCTTTTACCTGAAGCATCAGCATTGGCCTTTTCAGGATGTATGCTGGGGTGAGGTGCTTATCTGGAGGCCATGATAACCTGGTCTCCCTGTAATCAGACTGCAGTGGTTATTGCTTCACAGAGAGCTGCAAGGTTATAAAAGGCCACTGGCAGGCAGACACTCGGGGCCATGCGCTTTCTCTATCCATTTGAGTAAGTCACAGTACTTTACATCATGTTCTGTTTTTTGCTCTTTGGATTGGTTCATTATTAGTAAAAAAAATGAAAGTCAGAATATATTAATATCAATGTATAAATGCAGTCCCCAATAAATAATATGTAATACAGGAATATTACTTATTATTATTCCTAATTAATATTTGGGAGAGATGGCGATCCAGATTTTAAGGAGGTGGGGTCCTTCATTAGTCTAAATTTTCTTTCTGAAATTTTCTCACTCATGGCTTCTTTTCTTCCACTCTGCAAATATTTATTCTTTGCTGTGCCCTGGGGGTTGCAGTGAATAAAGCAATGAATAAACATTGGTTTCATTTTGCCCTTGAAGAGCTTTGTTTTAAGTTAAGAGTATAGGCTTGGGAGACAAACAGCAGGTCTTGAATATTGGCTGTGACACTTATTAATTGTGAGTCCTTGAGTAAGTCGTGAGCTCTGTTTGACTTCAGACTCTTTGCATATAAAATTGTCAATAATTATAGTGCCCATCATGTAGACGTATATGGGGATTAAATGAGATAATGCACATAAGTCATTTAGCTGAATGTTTGGCACAGGGTATTGTTCAGTAAATCATAACCACTCAGAGAGCAGGTGTGTGCATAAGCAAGTCTAACACAAGCTAGCAGGCAGAAGGCCACAAGAGCTAGAGGGAAAATGCTGCTTGGACTCAGAGGAAGGAGTCTCTGGGACCAGGTTAGGGGAGCCACTTCCAGGAGGAGTGCCATTTCACCTGGGTTATCTCAGTCCTGCCTTAAAATTTCTCTTTCTGTTTCAACTCGCCTTCGTTAAGCGTGCGCTCTGGCTTTTTGGGGTAGACTCCATCTGGATGAGGGCCAGATGACTTTCTCATATTCCCTCATAACACAGCTGACTCCAAGCAGTCACTCCCTGAAAGCAGGAGCAGACATGAGAATGAGATAGGGAAGCCCATCCTCACTGCTAGAAAAATATCACTTGTTTGTCTCAGAGATTGCTTCACTGAGAGTGCCAGATCCTCGAACGAGCCATGTGACATTAAACAGATATTTTTGTTCCCCTGACCTTAATTCCCTGGTGTTCAAAAAGGGACAGATGGACAACACAATCAACAGAGGAGATCCAGTGATGTGGGCTGAATGGGATGTGGTTCATAAAGTACTCAGCACAGTACTTTGAATAGAGGTTACACTCAAAAGGCATCGTTTAAATATTAATAATCATAGATCTTATAATTCTTACTGTATTAGTCTGCTGTTGCTGCCATAACAAATTACCATGAACTTCATGGCCTTAAACAACTGAAATTTATTATCCTGTATTTTTGAATATCAGAAGTCCAACATGGGTTTCCCCAAGCTAAAATCACACCCTCGACAGGCTGCGTGGTCCCTTTCTGGAGATTCTAAGGGCGTATCTGCTTTCTGCTCATTCAAGTTATTGGCAAAATTCAGTCCCTTGTAGTTCTGGGAGTAAAACCCCCTTTTTCTGTTGGCTGTCAGTTGAGGGCTGTTCCCAGCTTTTGTGGTACTTTATTACAGCAGCCCTAGAAAACTAAACATCTGCTTTGTGAATATGCTATCGTTTTTTATGTTATTTTATGATATGCTTCATTCACTTAGCAACATGTCATGAACATTTCTCTTTAGGTAGCATATTTTAAAACAAGGGTATTTTCAATCCCTGAGCAGGAATGTAGACCTGGAGCTGCTCGAGGCTCCTTTCCTCAGGTCAGAATTGGATCTGGGAAGTAGTAGAAGTCATGGAATAGTTTCCTCTGTGGGAAATGGATCAACATGGGTGGCGGTGTGGAAGGCGAGGACTCAATAGTCCTTTATAGTCTTTCTCTTGCAGTCCCCTCATGCACCAGCACAGAATTGGACTCAAAGAGCAAAAAAAGTCTCCCTCACACTCAGTGTGCACCTGTGATACCACAACATGAGCACTGGCTGAGCAGGTAGGTCCCTGTTTTAGGAAAACCAGTGTCAAACAAATTACCAAACACATGTGAAGACTTCAGTAGTTTGATACTCTAGGAATTCCTCTGTTTGCTGCTGCAAGTAAAACCAGCCCGCCACCGTGAGAATGCAGGACTCCATTGGTGAAGGAGCAGTCGTTTATTTAACTGAGGGTTTTTTGATCTGGGGGAACTGAAACCTCATGTAAGTTAAGTGGCTGAGGAATTTTTCCTCGTGAATGTTTTCAGGATGGGTGTGGGTGTGTGTGGGTTGGGATGGGGATTGTTTGTATTCCCAGGAGAAATGGTAATGTCTGTAGACAGTTTTTGCTAGCCATAATTTCCATGGTGTCTAAATAATGATCAAATTTTGAGTGAATGCTAGGCCACAGTAAATAGAACATGGCTTTCAGGGCATTTTATATGCCTTCTAGGTTCAGCCTTCCAAAAGTTTTAAAAGTGTGTACAGCAAGTAGCATGCCAGGAATTCTCTACATATTCATGCCATTCTTGGAGTGATTTATCCTTGAAACGAAACAGCAATGGAAAACTAGGCAGACATTGCTTCCTTTTAAGGTCACTTGTCCATAGCAAAGCACCCTGTGTATGGGGATTGAAATAGGAAGGTTTATTTAGGGAGAAGACATTATGGTTATTTTGCTAGTCTATCAGGTGATATTTTATTTTGCCCAAAAATGGTAGGAATTTGGTCCTATTAAGTTAGCAATAAACTTAATAGGAAGAATTAAGAATATAAGAATATCTAAGAATACTCTCAACTTGAGTTATATTTCTTAAGTTAATGTTTAATTATTTTGACATTTATGCTAACTCTATGTACATTTTACTTTTACATTTATTTTATCTTTCAGACTTTTCTAAATCCCTCATGTAGCTTTAGACCATAGTAGCTACTTCATAGAACGAGCCTATTATTGTTCAATGTTTCATTGAAGATATTTAAGAATATCTTCTAAATAATACATACAACTTCTGTGATAATACATATTTGGCTATATGGACAGAATAAAATGAAATTGGATGATTATACTTAATTAAATCAAGATAAAGGCCCAAAACAACAAAAAGGCAATAACTTTATTTCTCTTTTTGTATTTCCTCAAGGTCTTGTATATGGGAGATAATTTGTTATATGATGGCTTCAGACTCGTGCTTGTGGCTTCTGAACTCTATAGATCTGCTTTCCTATAGGGAAAGGGAGAAGGATGATTGCCTTATAAGGAGAATAGTGCCAAGGGGCTAAGAGAACACAGGTGTGTCTGTGCCTGACTAAATCTTTTTCAGCCTAAAGACTTTCAAAATCCGGATTTATGTTGATTTTCCTTCTTAGATCATCAATCTGTAATGATGGGAAAACAAAAGTTAGGTAATGTGTGCAGTGGTAGAGTAATCCTTATTTTGTCTCCAAAAATTATATAACTGTATAATTTTTACTTCTTAGCTCACTTAGCCTATGAAGATGTTGTTTCATGAACAGTGCTAAGAAAATTTAGGAAAAATTTTGGCACAAGCATAATTATACAGAACCAGTTCAAATGTTTTGCATGGTGCTTAGAATTTGAGAGTGGTATGTGAGCTCCCAATTCAATTTGTGTTGATTAAATACTTGCCAAACCCTGAAAGAAAATCCTTTCCATAGATAAACTCTAGATATGGAGGCATGTATATGAATGTAATGGTATGAATGAAACTTTTAAGCAAAGGAATTCTCTTGCCTTAGAACATAATGAGAGATTCTATGGTATAAACCTGTAGTCAGAAAATTTGAGACAGTCATATTATTCATCGTTCCATTTCCCAGAGTGTTTTATTCCCTTTACTTATTCTGTAAAAGTAGAAGGAGGATGGAATAGGGACAAGATCAAGAAGGAGCGATACTTGGAGTTCATATTTTCTAAGATTACTTATGAATAATATTCTCTGCTTTCTGCTTTATAATAAAATATATTAATTTTTTAGAAGACTATTTGGAGGAATGTAACATCCTATTAAGAAACAGCTTTCTCTTCCTAATCCACATGTATTAGTTAATATAGGCTAATGGCATATGTGTATATATATATAATATATAAAATATATAATAGACGTTTATTTTTCTTTTATTTCATAGTCTGATGTGGATCAGTGTAGGGCTCTGCTCCATGTGGTCACTCAGGAGACCAGACTCATTCCCTTGTGTGGCTCCACCATCTTCTAGGACCTAGTTGTTCTCTGCCTTCAGCTACATGCATGTGGAAAGTGAGAGAATGTGGAGAAAACATATCCACTCTCAAGTGCATTGCTCCAGAGGCAATTCATGTCACTTCTACTTACATTTCACTGGCTGGAACTCAGTCCAGTGATGCCGTATAACTATAGGAGAGTCAGGAAAATGTAGTCTGGTGTTGGGGCCTGAAGAAGAAGAAATGAACTCTCTCCCACTATGTGCAGTAATTTTCAAGGAAATATAAAGAAATGGGTTTGATGATAAAAGCATTATGAAATATATTAATATTTATATTCATACACTGCTTATTATTATGAATACCAAGATTTTTTATACCGTAGATTCATTCATTTATTTATTCAGCGAATATTTATTGAATGCCTACTTTGTGTCACTTTGCTAGACTTGGGTAGTATGAGGGTAAGCCAGATAGTTATAGTCCTTGAATTTATCCAGTTATCAGCTTAGTGGTAGAGACAAGAAAGTGCTAGTAATGTTTCATTTCAGAATATCCAGATGCAATTTTGCAGTACTCCTGGGTAGTACAATGCCATATGAAGAATGTTTATTTAACTTCCCTTCAAATCTGTCTTTGTCATGTCTCATAACATATTCTTAATTATTTAATTAATATGCCTTTATTATCCATCAGGTATAATAATTTTCAGAGTATCTAGTGGCTGACTGTCATTCCCTAGAGATAGTGGAAATGGAGAGTTGCTTTTATTCAGAGTCGGGTTTGAACCAATTTCATCATTTTATCCCCCTTGATAAGTATTTTTAAATGAAAATCCTTTTATTCTATTCCTTTCAAACACTTACCATGAAGATATTAAAAAAAGAGTTCCTATTTTGCAACTCAGGCCTCTCCTCCAACAAAAGTACCTCAAAAGGTGAGTAACTTGAACTGGAACAGCCGAATAGAGGTTCTGGCAGAGAGGTGGTGAGAACAAAGTCTGTCTGGGACTGGGTTGACTTCTCACCTCAGGACAACCTCTTAGAAACCTCATGTGGCTGCATCTGCCCCAGACACAACCAGCCACCACCATCGTAGGTGAGATCTTCTCAAGGAATGCACATGCTTGAGAAAAGATTTGGTGCATTTTTCCACAGCCTGTGATTGTACTACATTTCACTTATTTCACTATCAGAACAGGAAAGGCTATATTAGACAAGTTAGAAACACAAGTTTGGGAATGTCCTAGTAGTTCAAGTATCTGGTGCCTTTATTTTTGGAGGCACACAGATATGAGAAGACATCCTTAAGTGACTATACCATAAGAGACCACCATTCTCACAGTCTTCCTGAATGGGTCCTGGGCTGAGGGGGCTGGGCTTGGGAGTGGCGGGCAGTGGTAATCTTGAGTTCCCAATGAACTGAGAAGCTAAAGGTCTCATCTGAGGCTACTTGATCTCCCTGGAGACCCCAGCAGCCTGGGAGCAAAATTGAAATCTATGGAGATTGCTAGAGAATGTTCTCTCCAGGACAATCTAAATATATAGTAATTCTTTCAGAAGAAAAATAACCCCAAGGACCTTTGACCTCTCCCTGTGTGCATTTGTAACCACTATGAAATTAAAAAAAAAAATCTTGACTATTTCTTGGAATTCAGTGACCCTAAACTTTGCTGATGTTCCTAGTTGTCAGTGAGTTCAAGCAAAATAACCAGACCTTAGGAAAAAAGAACACTTCTGCACAAATGACCTCAGCATAGGGCGGACCAACCTTTTTCTAGAAAAGAAGCCAGAAATGATTGAAACTCTAGTTTAACTATAGTTAAACTAAACTATTAACATTTCATCATGAGCTTTCCTCTGTGACATAGGGAAATATTTATGAGTGGATGCCAGTCCATAAGGAATGAAATGGACTGTCTGTGGAATATTAAAAGGGATAAAACTGTGTCTGGTATTAATTGACATATTTCTGAGGTACATCTCATCTCCAGAGAAATAATTTATTATCTGTAGCCTCTAGAGTTTTCAGCTCTCTCTCTCTCACACATACACACATTTATTTAAGTGATACAAATGGAAAATTCAGTACCTGTGTGTTTGCAAGAACTTTCCAATGAAAAATTTAAATTTCTTAGATATTTCTTAGGTATTTGGGGGGACAATCAATCACAAGATGAATTGTTTCATATTGAAAAAATATAATGGTTGCCAACTTGCAACTACTTCGGTCGTAAATTAAATGATAAATCTTTTCCATTGGAATTTTTCTGTTGCCAAAAAGGATTCCTCTTTTTCTGTTTGTGAAGAGCAGCTCTTTTTGAAATCTAAAGTAAAATTCAGAATAAAGCCCTTTTAAGAGTGAAGAGATTAAATGTTATTTGGGATAAATATACTTGCTGTTCTTGTTCAAACATAGAACATTAAAACATACATATATATTTGTCCAACATTTCTGAACCTCTGAAGTTGTGAGTTTTGCTCAGACTATAGAGATCATCCTCAATTGGGACATAAAGGAGAAAAAAATAGAGGGGAGCAAACAGGTGGCTTGTTATTTTTTTGTGTTCTTAACTTTTTCTTTAGCAGAATTGACTGTGCTTTGATCTCCTGAGTGATTTCTCTTTTTTGGAGGCACCCATTACATGATTTTAAGCTTAGTAAGAAAATTTGGTTACTTTGATTTTTTTTTTAGGAATGTCTTTGCTATAACTGTTCTTAGTAGATGAGTATTATCAGTGGCTCTTTAGAGGATAATTCATAGAAAAACAATGCTGATATGCCCTATGGTGTGTGATGCTTGTGAAGTATGTATGTGTGTATTGCATGTGTGTGCAGTTTCCGTGGGCTAAAACCTGGAAGTTGAACATTTAATTTTTATTTATTGATGTTTAATGTCTGCCAGGTGGATGACCAAATCTTCAGAGTTATGAACTTTTGTCTGTAAGTTTAAAACATTTATCAAAGATTGTAGAGCTTTTTATCCTTAGCTAGTTAGTCATCTGAAAATCTAGTCAGGAAGGTCAGTGATCATAAACTCTGCTGGTGGGCTTGACTATGAAATTGTCCTGCTATCTGGCACTCTCTTGCCTCAGATTCAGGTAAGGTTATTCATATTCAACCAGCTTCTTCAAGGTGGCAGTGCAGTAGGGTCTTGATTTTGAGCTGCTGACCTGGTTTTGAGAACTGCATCAACATTTTTATTGTTTGTATATGTTAAAAAACTTACTTAGTCTTTATTTTTTGTCCCTTAATATCTTCAAATCTTTTCATACATCATAGATAATGATAACTAACTGTGCCCAGTTTTATCAGGAGTAAATGAAAGGGGGGGAGCAAAACTTCTCTTTTACAGAGTTCTTAAGTGATGCTAGGTGTTATTTTTTGTTTTGAAATTTAAAACCACATGTTTCACTTGCCCTGTTCTTAAGTTCCCATTTATCTAGTATTCAAGATACACTGAATCCCTACTGAATGTCAGATCCTGGGCGGGACTAGGGTGTGGTGACTGGAAGTCCTACTTGGAACTAATAGCTCAATGGGAAATCTGATTTTTAAAGGAATATTTTAGCAAGTGTGTAATCATGCCTGGTGATAAAAGCTGAGGTGGAAGAATACTCATTTCTAGGAGAAAGTATAATTGAGATTTAATTTGGGTTGTAGGTCAGGGAGGGCCTGCATGAAGAAAGACAGCCACTTGATGTTGGATTACAAAGAAGATCTGTGTAGGTGAAGGGTGGTCGGTGTGTCTTCTCAGCATAGGGAGTAGCATGGGCAGTTACTCTGTGATAGGAAACAAGGCTAGTGTCCTGAAGGAACTGAGTGATGGCCAGTGTGACTGAGGGGTAGAGAACTAGGGATGGGGTGGGATGAATGTTGGAGGATAAGGCTGGAAAGGCAGGCATGGGCTAGACCTTACAAAGATTTGTGTTTCATTGAAAATTGGTTGGAGGCCATTAAAGTGTTGGGAGCAGGTTAGTGGCATGAGTTGATTTATGTTTTCAAGAGTGTAAACCAAAGTAATAAGCCATATAATCAGCTATACCTGTAATTTCTCTTTCTGTAGCTTGATGACTCTTATAAAATATAGATAACTCCTCATAAACATTCAAATAATTTACAAAAATACACCAAGGAAGGCAAAATTCATTGTGAACTCCATCAGTCAGAGAAAGTCGCATTTGGGTGAACTTTTTTCATATGATATTATAAATGCCTACAATTCTATATTCAATTCATTAAACTGTATGGTTTTTCCACCACTGGCCTTGATAAAAACTTTCAGCATTTTGTGGTCATCTTTCATGTCAACAGTGATGTACAGCAATATGCTTGGTGGATGCTTAGTTGTGCATTGTAGTCAATTACACTAATTGGCTTAATTCCCTATTGACAGCTTTTAGCTATTTCCGATTTTTTGCTAATATACTGATATGGTGGGCATAGATATATTTCATATATGTGATTATCTCATTAAAGCAAATGTTAAAAAGGAAAAATGCTGAAGTGAAGAATTTTTGCTTTTTTTTTTCATGCATATCGCCAGTGGTCTGGAATTTGCTTTAGATAATCATGTGAAGAAGGATCAGAAATGTTTGCTAAATGAGTAGCTATTTGTCTTATTCACAGCAAAAATATGATGGAATTTTTAAAGCAACGGAAACTCTAATTTTACTCTTTGAAAATTTAAGGCTGATTTCTCTCCTTTATTTGTGTGCACATCAGTTTCTCTTACTGGACCATAAACTCCTTTTAGTGATAGAAATGTTTGCCTTGGGCCACATGAAGCTTCTGTTCCAGCTGGGCTATTTCCTAGCTGCAAGACCAAAGACGAGAGGCTATTGCAGTAGCTGTAATTTAGCTTTAAAACTCTCTAGCATGGACAATAATGTGTGTGAATGAGTGAGTGTAAATTAACTTTAATGCATGCCTAGTTAATATTTGAAATAACTTAATCCAGAGTATACATCAGAAGCCTGCTTAGTTAGCATTAGAAAGGCTCTGAGGAGTTCCCGTCGTGGCGCAGTGGCTAACGAATCCGACTAGGAACCATGAGGTTGCGGGTTCGATCCCTGCCCTTGCTCAGTGGGTTGACGATCCGGCGTTGCCGTGAGCTGTGGTGTAGGTTGCAGACGCGGCTCGGATCCCGCGTTGCTGTGGCTCTGGCGTAGGCCGGTGGCTACAGCTCCGATTAGACCCCTAGCCTGGGAACCTCCATATGCCGCAGAAGCGGCCCAAAGAAATAGCAAAAAAAAAAAAAAAAAGAAAGAAAGACTCTGAGCAGGCCTGAGTGGAAACCTTCAGCTTCTGCTATCTCAATCTTCATTAGAGGGTTTTCAATGAGCGTGAGAACTGCTGGAAACTTTATTTCATTGGCGAAATGTATAGCGTGCCAGATATGTGGGTTAGTTAGAAATACTGTGTAGTTCTCTGGCACCTCCACCCTTGCTGCAAAATGAGTGGCACCCTGCCTCCAATTCTTTTTCTGTGTCTTCCACTGTTGAAACCCGATGCACTTAATCCAGACAGAAGCTCAGCTGAGTTCTGCCTCTATGGGATTGTGTCACCACTTTGTCCTTCATGCAAAGTCCTCCTTGGTGGGTGTAAGGTACCTGGAGCTGGGACAGGCCCAAACTTCCAAGGATAGGATTACAATGATTTATGTAGACACTTGGTAATAAGTGTAAGGAAGTATTGCTGAATTTGGTCTGAGATTTCCATGCAGTAACCTGGAACAAGATTATGAGGGAGGAGTTTCCGTCGTGGCTCAGGGCAGAAACAAATCCAACTAGAACTATGAGGTTGTGGATTTGATCCCTGGCTTCACTCAGTGGGTTAAGGATCTGGCATGGCCTTGCCATAAGCTGTGGTGTAGGTCGCAGACGCAGCTCAGATCCCACATTGCTGTGGCTGTGGCGGCTACAGCTCTGATTCGACCCCTAGCCTGGGAAACTCCATATGCCGCGAGTGCAGCCCTAAAAAAGAAAAAGATTATGAGGGAGAAGGCCTGCTGTCTTCCAGACATCCACCAGAGAGAATCTGCTAGATGTGCAGGCCCATCATAACACTCGGAATTCCTTGGAAATCTCTTTCCTTTCCTTTTATGCAAATGTCCAGCCAAGGGACTTTAAGTGACTCCTGACTGCTGGGTCCCCTTGAGCAGCCTCTGGGCTGAATTGAGATTCGTCACAAACTTTCCTTGTGCCCATACCTTTTTCCGAAGAAGAAGCTCATACCAAAAATAATGCAGATAGTGCAAATATTGCTGTAATTTTTCATGGGGAGAAGAGGAGACTGTCAAGTTACAGGCAAAGTTTAAGAAAACTTCCCCTAGATTTCTTTGTGCTCTCTCTCCAATCTCATCTCTCCTCCCCCATGCTCAAGTTTTCCAGTTATGGTTTCTTTTCTTTCCATTTCCCCATTTTTGTAAAGCCTCTAAAATCCCATTTGTTTATAGTCCACACCCTTGCAGCAAAACAAAATTGCTGCTCATCTATGCCGGCAGCACTATAGTGCTCTCCTCTCCTTGCTATAAATGAGGAGGGCTGTATCATGCCCTTTATAAATCCTCTAGCAAGAAGTTTCGGAAGGACAGTGCATTCCTTGCTCCAGCATGTTTTCCCCAGAATCCTGCTTCACGGCTGCTTGGCCCTCCACGATGCACTCGTCACCTCTACCCATTTTAGGGAAGCTAAAGCCTTTGAAACATTGTTAAAACAGAATAAGGCAAATACTGCAGGGGGGAGTGTCCCAGGGAGAGGAAGTGTTCCCAAGGGCATATTGGAGTCTGCATTCCATTTCCCTCAGAGCAGTGTCAGCAAACAGTACCGAGTGTGAAAAAGACATTTTGGACCATGTTTACAGGGCTCTTGGATGCACTTCTTGTTTTAGAGGTATGAACTCAAGTGTGTGAAAATCTTTTGATTAGCACCTGGAGGCTATGCTGCTTCAGGCCTGCCCTTGTGAGGGTCTGTAAGGAACTGACCCAGCTCTGAATGTTCTCTCCTCGAGAACTGTGTGGTGTGCCTTAAATTTTAACCCCCAAGCCTCAGGTACTTACTGTTCACAGGAAGATCTTATGTATCTCATGAAGTACTTTCTGGTTTGTACCTTGATTATAATTGCTACTTTTCCTGACTACTTAGGTTATTTTTGATCCTCTTAACTCTGCAAGGTTGATAGTGTGTAATGTGAAGGGGGAATATGGTCTAGTGGTTAAGGGCACAGGGAAATAACCTTTATTCTGCCATTAGCCAGCTCTGTAACTTTTGTTAATTACGAACTCCTCTAGATCTTAGTTGTTCATCTGTAAAATGGGTATAATAACACTACTTACCTTATAGCATGTTATGAAATACAAATGAGATAATATACATAAAATGTCTAGTGTGTAAGTCAGTAAATACTAGTTTTCATCTTCCTTATCATCCAATATTATAGTTTGAAAGTGGAATGGCTGGGAATCAAACCCAGACTTAACCTTCCAAGCTTCTGAATGATCATGTTTAACAGCAAAGAGAACAGGTAATCAGAATTAACATTTTACATTGAATTCTACAAATACCTTCTGGGTACTATTCTAAGCACAATACACATTAATTTCTTTTACAGTCATGTCAACCCTGTGAGATAGGTACAGTTATTATCATTATCCATATTTGAAGATGGAGAAACTGTGACTTAGAGAGGTTATGTAACTTGGTCAAGATTCTTGGTGACAGTGGTGAGCCTGCAGTCTGACCCAGGAGTGCAGGCTTGTAGCCACTAAGCAGTGCTCTGGATCACTGTGTGCATATGACCTGACACTGTTTTTCAGAAGTCTTTCCTAAGTGTGACAATCAATGTGTTGGTACTTCTCATGTGAGCCAGGTAAGCATGCTTGCAAAGCTGGCTGGAAGAGTATGCCAGGGGTCTCTCAGCAAACACAAGGAGTTTATCCTCCTTGTAAAGGAAGAGGACATCCAGGGAACTCAGGATCAGTCCAGAGGTGGTAACTGTAGGGGAAGGACAATTTTGAGTAAAATTACAGAGTCCAATAACCAGATTGCTTCCTGACTCAGCTTCATGGCTGATGCCTGATTAGAGAGCATAAAAACAATGATATTATTCATTTTTATGTATCACAGCCCCATATGAGTTATCTATCATGACAGTCATTTGCGTTAGGTATTATGTTTATATCCATTTTTCAGATGAGAAATTTGAGGTACAAAGAAGTTTTAAAAATATGCCTATTACCATCACAATGCTGGCGATGATGGGGTGGTGGTATAAATCTCAACACATAGACTCCAGGGCCCGTCTCTCCTTTGGATGCGATTATAGATTGACTGGCAGGAGGCATCAGAGCAGCCATGCCGTACAGGACGCTGCTTGTCTTACCTGGGACCCCAGGGAATTTTCTGAAAGAACCAGGATTTGGCATTGAGGTGGGGAAGTTGTGCACACTTTGAGATCTTATCAGTAAGAAGAATAACTAAATAGGGCTGACTAAAGTGATTCTGTTGGTCTTCTTCTGTCCCAAGATGGTGTGGCTTGAGGCAACACATTGTAAAAGAATGGTTAGGTCAGAAACTCTGCAAAGAAGGTCGATTTGGTTTTCCTGGGAGGGCCAAGCCATCAGTAAATGAAGCACTTTAAAGAAGGCATGTTTTGTAATTTTCATTAGTTTGAGCGAGAACAGTTTTCTGAGAGTAGAAAAATCATAATGGAGGTTCTGCTGTCTTTTGTAAGTGGAAAATGGTAATAATTCAGTGATGTGGCTGACTGATCATGTTTCTTTTCTCTGGGACATCATTCTGACTTAAGTGAGAGTAGTTTTTAATTATTAAGATAATGCCAGACCAACAACTCAGCTAACTCTAGCATGCTCATTAATATTTCTATCAGAAAAACCTGCAATCATTTGCGCCTTGTGATTTCACGTCAAATAAAACCTTTGCTCACCAGGTGTTTTAAATAATATAGTTTAGCTCCAAGACCTACATACAGTGTTTTCTTTATGCTAAATTAGTTTGCTTAAGAAAAGCCTCCAAGATAGGTAAAGTAAAAAGCATTGCTCCCAAGAATCAAACCAACACAACCATTTAAAACCTAATAAAAGTACATTTGGCTAAGAGAATGAATAGGATCTCATTATTCTAGTGAAAATATAGTTTGCGTTTTATTTCACTTAAGTTCGCCTTTCTATGAGTCATAAATAAGAAATGCCAAGTAATAAATACACTGTACAAAATGTGTTTTAATAATCCTAAAGGGTTTCATTACTGTGGCTATAATCTGGACATGTAAATTATGGCTGATACTCTAGCTCTCATTTATTGACTTCAGAGATTCCAGTTTTGCTGCTAAAACGCTGTAGAATTATGCTACTTACAGAATACATTAACTTGGTACAGCGAAATGGAATTGTTTTTGACTATATAAAAGATAATATCAAAATCTTTAAGGAATATATCATGATATCTAATGTTGTATAGTTTTGAATTTTTTTTTTGAAAATGAAAACAATCCATACTTCAAGGTAATAAATTGGAAAATTACCCGAGAGAAACCTAGCAGCTGTTTTCAATAACACAGGTAAATTCCAGTCATGGGAAAATCTTTGTCTGCCTCAGCTGTTGGAAAAATAGTGCATTCAACAGGCCTTGGGACTAGCAGAAAATTCCCTTATATTGTCTGTGCCCAGTCCATTGTTCTTGTTTTGTTTTGTTTTCTGTTCTCCATATTTACCTTGCGTTCCACTGAGTCTGGGATTTGGGATATTTATTGCTCCAGGAATAAGCTATATAGCACTGTATATATGTACTAAAGTCTTGTTGTTGATCTGGAATGCCCTTTCCAAAACTCCATGTAGCTATACCCTCCACCAAGTTCTAGACCAAAGGCCACGTTTTCGCTGAAGTACTTTAACTCAGTTCTTGACCCCTTCTCTGAAAGTCCTTTCTGATGGTTTACTTATATTCACATGTAACAGATATTACATAAATCTTTTATTTTTGATTTATGAAGTTTTATTCTTGGTTTATGATTTGTTTTTGATTTGTCACACAATTTTGATTTTTCAGACTTATACTGTAGTATCTGTGAGGACAAAGATCTTATCTTAAACTTACATGCATGTCCCAAGTTGCCTAGCAAGTGCTTTATATGCATTTGGGATTCAATGAATATTTGAATATTTGAACATTGAATATGTAAATGAGTGGGTTTCTCACAAACTGGCCTAGTCCAGTAGATCATTTGTTATGCCTGATTAGCTTCTGGTTTTGTTGCTATAAATGCCTTAGGTTTCTGCCAGCTATTAATGGAATAAATTAACATGGGAAATGGATTATTGTGCTTTTGAAAGGACATCATATAGTGTTCTTGGAATTGCTTAGTAATGTTTGTGCCTTATATTTTCAGTATATGTTTTATTCTTATCATTAAAAAGGCTATGAATGTACATTTGTGTATATTTTTTTCCAGGGAAGATTAGTAACTTTTGTTTTTCCTTATCCTATCCCACACTGCTCTGATTTAACCCAAGAGAACCAGAGCCTAATTTTCCCTCTCAGTGGGAAAAAAGTGGGGGTTACTATAAATACATGGCTACATCCTTGGATCACAATGGTCATTGCTTTTTCTAGTAATGCTATTCTTCTCTTCTAGAATGCTGTTCATGAGCCATATTAATCCAAGTCCACCATTTTACCTATGGATGAGCTCAAAAGTTACCTCTGCCTGAATGCCTTGTCTGACCAGCCTGTTTAACTATGTACACACAGTTCCTTCACTATTTATATACGTCATGTAGGCTGTATTATTTTAACATTCGTAAATTTACTTATTTATTCAGTAAATATTTATAACATCTAAGCCCGGTACTAGGCAATGTGACATTGCAAAGGTGCCCTAGACACATCATGTCCTCAAGAAACATATAGCATAGTAGGAGACATTGAATTTATCTGGTAATATTAGTGAGTTCCACAGGTAGTAGTAATAAGCACCACAAAAAAAGGTACAGATGGGACAATACAGGAGCTCAGAAAATAAAACCTATTTTAAGCTGAGGCTTCTTCGATTAGGTTTTCCTTTGAATGAGGCCTTAATGGGCAGCTAAAATTTGAACACCTGGTAGCTTATTGCTTTGTGATAGTTCTGTTTTGGACTAGATAGCACATCTACATGAATAGCTTCAGCTTTTTTTTTTTTTTTTTAGGGCCCACCTGCTGCATATGGAAGTTCCCAGGCTAGGGGTCAAATCAGAGCCATAGCCGCTGGCCTATAACACAGCCACAGCAATGCAGGATCCAAGACACATCTGTGATCTATGCCACAGCTCACAGCAAGCTGGATCCTTAACCCAATGAGTGGGGCCAGGGATCTAACCCACATCCTCATGGATCCTAGTTGGGTTCATTAACTTCTGAGCCACAAAGGGAACTCCTAGCATCAGCTTTTTTCTCACTCAAGACTTCAGTGAGTCTGATAAGCCCAAGCTCCCGATCCCTCCCGCTCCCTCCCTCTCCCATCAGGCAGCCACAAGTCTCTTCTCCAAGTCCATGATTTTCTTTTCTGAGGAGATGTTCATTTGTGCTGGATATTAGATTCCAGTTATAAGTGATATCATATGGTATTTGTCTTTGTCTTTCTGGCTCATTTCACTCAGTATGAGATTCTCTAGTTCCATCCATGTTGCATTGAGAACTATGTCTAGATACTCATGTCGCAACAGAAGAAAGGGTGGGGGAAAAAACTGTAACTGCAATGTATACATCTAAGGATGACCTGACCCCCTTGCTGTACAGTGGGAAAATAATAAAAAAAAAAAAAAAGAAAGAAAAAAAAAAAAAGACTTCAGTGAGGAATCAGCAAGGCTTTGCAATGCCCTTAAAGAAAATATACTCCACAGAGCATGTATGAGAAATGAAGATTATACCAACATCTACATAGGGAAGAAGAAAGTGGGTTTTAAGTCATGCATTCAGAGAGCATCTTTCAACCCCTTCACTCCCCCCAACTCCATTAACTTTCTCCCCTGTTTCTCTCCTCGGCCTGGAGGTGGGATCCCTTCTCTAGAAGTGCTCCCCTTAGATATGAGAGCTTCACTGGCTCTAGCCTCCCACCTCTGCATCTACTGGGTGCTCTTCCCTGCCGCTTTCCCCTGTCTCTGCTTCTCATGAAGCACCCTTGATCTCCTTTGAATGCTCCCACCCACTACTTAATAACGGCTAACCAGAGGCCATTATTATGTCAGGATTTCACTGCACTCAGTGCTTATCAGCATCCACCCTCCTTTGAATTCAATGAGAAATTATTAATAACAACATTTTTGGTCATACTATAATTACTTTATGTGTGCATATTCCATCTCTAGATTGCATTCTAACACCCGCAGGGGGTGGGCCACATGTTATGGTCCTTTGGCTGCCCTCTCTTGCTTCTTTTCTGGCACCTGGTGTGGTGCTGTCTGTACAGTAGGCTGTGCAGAAGGAGAAGCAAAGCTTGCTCCCTCACCGGGCAGGGATCCTGGCTCAGGCATCACTCTGCCAAGTGAAGCAGAAGCTGCAGCTGAGTAGTATTTGCCACTGACACAATAGATGATGCCTCTTTCCCCAGAAGTAGGGTTTGCTTCTGTTGATGCAGGAGACCCTTAGAAGCAGAAGCTTCTTCTGGCATCTCTAAGTGTGGGACAAGGCTTGAGTTTTATGTGCCCTGCTGTATCCCCTGGAAATGATCATGAAGGACCTGGAGACTAAGGAAGGTAAGATAAGGACACATTCCTTTCTGTCCCTGGATGTCACCCAGTGACATCTACAGCTAATATTTATCATGGCGGTTTGCCCCTTCCAGATCCAAAAAGAAAAGCATTTGACAAATCCTATTCATTAATTCTCATGATACATGCTGACATGTGACGTGCAAATAGTTCTACCATCGCCGTCAGGATCTATTTCCATATGTCATATTTATGGATGTAATAAATGTACATATGGTTTGTTTCCCTCTTTATGGTCTAATTGCTATAAATAGCATAGAGCTCTTTTAACTCAATTGAACCACCATGTATTACAAGACTGTTTATTTCTACCTTCTGAAGTAACACATGGAATTAAAAATATTTTGGAAATGAGAATCCAGTGTTTGGTGAAATGAATACAGTAAATATATCCTATGCATAACATTAGCAACATATAAAAATATATATCTTGGTCTCTAGCCACATAGGGAAAAGAAATTCCTGGGTTAGAATGTATTTGAATGTTAAAGACAAAACTAAAACCATTGAAACTAAGTCTACCACTCATAGTTAGAGGAAACTACAGGAAATCCTCTTTAAAAACTTTACTTTTTTTTTTTTTTTAAGAATGCAGATATGGGAGGGTCAAGGGCAAATCTAGGTCTTTAGCTGTAGCAACAAACAAGCAAACAAAAGTGAGCAAGGGGACAGTGGTTTGAATTTAGGCTAGTTTTTACAAAAACAAACAAAAACATGCCCCAGTAAGTTAAAAGTCTTTGACTATGCCATATATCAGGCCCATCCTAGATGCACAGCAATGCAATATAGAGCCAAAATGTTCTTGGTGGTCATTGGGTACAAGTGCCACCAAAACCAGATGTGATATGACTCAAAGCTAATTCTTGGCAAAGCTGCATCTAATGTTTATGCCTTCTAACTGTTAACCCAGTGCTCTGTTGGTCCTCACTCTCTAACATCCATTTTAGCATTTCTTGTATCTAGAAGCCATTTTTGGAATGATCATTTTTGGAATAAAAGTTGTGACTCTTGGAAGATTTTGCCTCATCATTAGTAAATTTTACCTGCATATAAGAACTCAGATATCCTCCTGCCTGTTAAAGCATTATAGTCTGTTTTCTCCCTTTTTTACACAGTTGCCATTCAGATCTTTGTCTTGAAAGTAATGGCAGGATTGAGGTGTCATTAGTTGAACTTCAGCTTGGAGATTCAGGAATACGCAGATCCAGGCAGCTCTCCTCCTATGTGTGGAGTCTCTGAGGATATAAACACACAGGAAAAGAGAACAGAGAGCCACTTTATTATTAGCTTAACTTTTTGCCAAAACACCATTGAAAGCCCTAATAATTGGTCCAAAGGCATAAGGTAAACCTCCTTTTCTCCAAAACAAATCCTGCTATCGGTGAACAAGAGATAGAATAGATGAGGGCACCAGAGCATGAGCAAGGAAGGAAAATTGGGGTGGGACAGTGTTGGGGAGCAGGATGGCACTGGGTCTTTTTACTGCTTAGACTGTGCGAGACAATTTTTGAGTACAGAGAATGGAGCCTGAGCTGATTTTCTTGCATGTGCTCCAGTGGAAACTATAGCTTTAACAGCACAGAGGCATGGAGAACAAGAGCCACATATCAGCAGTAACCTTTACAACCACAGCGTTACTGCCTTCTAGCAAGTATGGCTCAGTCAGGGCTGTATCATTTTACTAATTCCCTCTGATGAATGATGAGGACAAAGAGATCTGTGGTAGAGAACCTGAGAACCACCCTTTCCTTTGGCGATGAATATTATCATCTTCCCTAGGTTTGGCACCTCTGGCTTAAATGCCCACAGTTATCTGCTATGACTACCATGTCTTTCAGCATACCGGTCATCTTCTTCCGAACGTCCTTCCTTTGTCAGCATCCCCAGAATGGTGTGGAAGTCTCCAGACTTGGTATGACTGGTGCATATGAAATGGCCTTATTCTAGGCCACTGGCATGGTAAAAGAATATATTAAAATTTCTTTTTATACTTAATTTATCATTTATATTTTTATTTCATATTTCTAATTTCTAGTTTTTGGATTTTACTCTGATCTATAAATATGTCCGTTTACTTCATACATGTATGTTTATAAGTAAATAGATGTATAGATATAGATACAGTTAACCAATTTTTTTAATAGAGTATTGTCAAAGGTGGTATATTAGATGAATTAGCCAATCATCATCACTGGGAGCCTGGGGTTAAATTTGACCCCTTCCTACACATGAGCAACAATCTCCAGGCAGAAAAGCATAGATAAATATTTTATGTTATCCTCTCAGTCTCTATTCCCATTGTATGTAGTCAGGCCTTTATTGTTACTTTTCTGTACTATTGCCATTGTCTCCTGAATATTCTTCGTCTCTGACTTGCCCTCCCTTACAATAGCCTCCATGGGCCATTGCCTTGCTTAATGTCCTTGCTTAATGTTTGGTAAGTTCAGGTGAATATTCGCCCCCGTTTTTATTTTGAAAAAATTAAAACACACAAAAAGAGCTGAAAGACTTGTATAATGAACATGCATTATACAATTAGCCTGTATCTATAGTCAACAATGTTTCCACACTTAACTCTTTTTTCTCTTCCTCAAAGACCTTTCTTAGTTATATCTTTTTAATGAACCATTTGAAATACATTGCAGACATTCTGACACTTCAAACCTAAGTAGTTCATTATACATCTCTCAAAAATAAGGCACTCAGGGAGTTCCTGTCCCGGCTAAGTGGTTAATGAACCCGACTAGTATCCATGAGGAGGCAGGTTGGATCCCTGGCCTTGCTCAGTGGGTTAAGGATCTGGTGTTGCCGTGAGTTGTGGGGCAGGTCACAGATGTGGTTTTGATCCCTTGTTGCTGTGGCTCTGGCATAGGCCAACAGCTACAGCTCCAATTCAACCCCTAGCTTGGGAACCTCCATATGCCGAGGATGTGGCCCTGAAAAGACAAAAAAAAAGGGGGGACATTCTTTTACTTATAACAATGTATTAACTTTAATGTTCATTTAATTATACATTTAGTATATAATTCTTATAGTAAATGCCTTCTTCTTCTTCTCCTTCTCCTTCATCTTTTGCAAATGCTTTCTTAACACACACAGTGATTTTTCTCCTTCTCAACTGGTATGTTTCCTACAACAGGATGTATCCTTCTCTTGCCACCAGGGTAAAAATCTCTTGATGTCAATGAACTACCCCTATTTTAAAAAAGCTAATATTTAGTACAATGCAATGCTGTATTTCCTCCTGGCACCAACATGTGCATCCCCCTCTTTCATGCCTTATACTGTCTATATAGATTTATGGGCAGTGGATGTCATATGTGTTATTCTGGATTCTCTTCCCAGTTGTTTATGCCAGAGAATCATTAGTAGCTTCCTTGTCCATGATTAGTTTTTCTCTTTTTTTTTTAATGATTTTTATTTTTTCTTTATAGTTGGTTTACAATATTCTGTCAATTTTCTACTGTACAGCAAAGTGACCCAGTCACACACACATATATATACCTTCTTATTTATTTATTCATTTTTTTATTGTTATTTCCCCAACACATTTTTTTTCCCACTGTGCAGCATGGGGACCCAGTTACACATGCATGTATACATACTTCTTTCTCCAATTGTCATGCTCCGTTGTAAGTATCTAGACATAGTTCTCAGTGCTACATAGCAGGATCTCATTGTTAATCCAGTCTACAAGCAATAGTTTGCATCCGTTAACCCCAAGCTCCCAATCCATCCCACTCCTTCCCCCCCGCCCCCGGGCAACCACAAGTCTATTCTCCAAGTCCATGATTTTCTTTTCTGTGGAAAGTTTCATTTGTGCTGTATATTAGATATGAGTGATATCATATGATATTTGTCTTTTATCTTTCTAACTTGCTTCACTTGAGAGTCTCTAGTTCCATCCATATTGCTGCAAAAGACATTATTTTGTTCTTTTGTATGGCTGAGTAGTATTCCATTGTGTATATATACCACATCTTCCTAATCCAGTCATCTATCGATGGACGTTTCGGTTGTTTACATGTCTTGGCTATGGTGAATAGAGCTGCAGTGAACATGCGGGTGCATGTGTCTTTTTTAAGCAAAGTTTTGTCTGGATATATGCCCAAGAGTGGGATTGCTGGATCATATGGTAGTTCTATGTATACATTTCTAAGGTACCTCCATACTGTTCTCCATAGCAGTTTGGGTAAAAAAGCAAAAACCTTCAATCTGCTGCCTACAAGAATCTCACTTTAGGACAAAAGACACATATAGATTGAAAGTGAGGGGATGGGAAAACATATTTCATGCCAATGGACAAGATAGGAAAGCAAGAGTTTCAATGCGCATATCAGACAAAATAGACTTTAAAACGAAAGCCATAAAGAAAGACAAAGAAGGACGCTATTTAATGGTTAAAGGATCCATTCAAGAAGAGTATATTACAATCGTCAACATATATGCCCCAAATATAGGAGCACCCAGATATGTACAACAAATATTAAGAGACATAAAAGGAGAAATTGATGGGAATACCATCATAGTACTAGACTTTAACATGCCACTCACATCAATGGACTAATCCTCTAGAAACAAAATCAATAAAGCAACAGAGATCCTAAAGGAAGCAGTAGAAAAGTTAGACTTTATTGACATTTTCAGGACATTACATCCAAAAAACTCAGAATACACATTCTTATCAAGTGCGCATGGAACATTCTCAAGATTTGACCATATATTGGGGCACAAAGCTAACCTCAGCAAATTTAGGAGTGTAGAAATTATTTCAAGTATCTTCTCTGACCACAATGGCATGAAACTAGAAATCAATCACAGGAAAATAAATGAGAAAAAACCTACTACATGGAGACTACACAACATGCTACATTCTTTTTCTCACATTATCCTCAATTATGCTCCATTACAAGTGACTAGATATAGTTTTTATTTTAGTGACCCTTTCTTTTCTTGGTTTTACCATTTTATCTGAATTTTTTCCCCTTGTTCTTTTCAGATTTCACTGTAACATTTTCTTGAACAGATCCATTAAAACATTTTGCTTATTTACATGCTTGCTTTTTCTTTGTTCAAATGTCAACAGGAAAGAAATACAACTTAGATGACTGTTTCAAGGGATGCATGTGAAGAAAAAACTCTAGACTAATTTCATTGTGTCAGGACCAATTAGAGTGAGAATATTTGAGAAGGTCTACATGGCCGTAAAAGTGTTGTCATCAACGTGCATATGGAAACGTGTCCTTTTCAGAAGAGGAGACTTGATTCATTACTTGCCTCATCCCCAGATGCATTGGTTGAAGTGCCTAAACAATGTCTTCCCTAAACTGTTACAATTATGTATCTACTGGTGCTTGAATAGCAGGCTCTTCAGTTAGATTATAGAAGAATATCAATGCTATAAGAAAGGGCATTGCTCATTTAGCTTATCTGTTCACCACACGTAGAGAGAGTTAAACAAATGAATTAGAAGCTGACTAGTATCAGATAATGCTTATGAAGGCACTAGTACTATATCTAATACATGATAAGTATTCCACAAATTTAGTTCTTCAGCTCCAGATAGAAGTCTTTTTTTGTTGTTGTTGCTTTGACAATGCAATAATAATTAATATTGATAATGAAGACTGAAGAGCTGCCTGATTCTTCTGAATATTAAAAAGGTTTAATTTTATTATGTGTATTGCAAATTTTGAAAACTAGAAATACTGTTTAGGAAACTTTCTAATGTGTATTTGATTCATAACAATGTGCCTTTCCCCATCCTGTATAGTCAGAATCATCATCATCATCATCATCGCCTTTATGATGCACTATTTACAGTTGTCAAAGACCTATCTTAGGAAGTCCTGTCGTGGCACAGTGGTTAACGAATCCAACTAGGAACCACAAGGTTTCGGGTTCGATCCCTGGCCTTGCTCAGTGGGTTAAGGATCTGGCATTGCCGTGAGCTGTAAGGGAGATAAGGCTCGGATCCTGAGTTGCCGTGGCTGTGGCATAAGCCAGCGGCTACAGCTCCAATTCGACCCCTAGCCTGGGGACCTCTATATTCCACAGGAAGCAGCCCTAGAAAAGGAAAAAAGACAAAAAAAAAAAAACCCACAAAAAAAACCTGATTATATAAATCTCATTTAATTTTCATACTGTTCTTTTGAGGTAAACAGGAGAAGTGAATTCTCCAAGACTTAGTTTTCTTTCTTGTAAAAGAAAGAAATATGCTTACTTATATGAATGTTAAGGTAAATTGCATGTGGTCTTTGCCAGCTCTTTGATGGTCAGTTCTTATAATACTACTTGTGTTAGTTTTCTGTAGCTACTGTAGCAAATTATCATAGACTAGGTAACTTAAAATAACAAATTTAGTCTCTCATAGTTCTGGGGGCCAGAAGTCTAAAATCATGGTGTTGGTAAGACTGTGTTCCTTCCAGAGGCTCTATGGGAGATTTCTGTTCCTTGCTTTTTCCAGTATCTGGTGGCCATTGGCTTTCCTTGGCTTATGGTTGCATCACTCCAGTCTCTGCCTCTGTGCTCACATTGCCTCCTCCTCTTCTATCTGCCTTCTCTGTGTTTCTCTTATAAGAACAATTGCCATTGGTTTTGGCCCATCCAAATAATCTAGAGTAGTCTCCTCTTCTAGAGATCTTTTTATTATCTATATCTATAAAGACATTTTTTCCAAATAAGATTACATTCACAGTATCCAGGGACTAAGACATGGACATACATATTGAGGGACCATGTTTCAGCTCATCACACAAACCTTAGAGGAATACATTGAGATTATGTGCTGTAACAGATCTCTGACTCATAGTCTGCACTCTGCAGATTTTGGATTATACTCTTTAACAGTGTCTCTCTACTTCAGAACTGTGTCCTTAATTTTTCTGACTTTATGCTTGTTCAACTTCCTTGGTGTATATAAATGATTTTCCAAGGTCACAAGTCAGTGGGGTGAGATCTTTGTTTTAATTTTTCAGTCCAGTGCTTTTTCTAACAACCATACTATTAACAGTATTTACTCTAAAAGCAAAATGGGACTCAACAATAAGAAAACAATCTGATTAAAAAAAATGGGTCAAAGACTTTAACAAACACCTCTCCAAGGACGATATGTAGGTAACAGATGAGCATATGAAGAGATCTTCCACATCATATGTCGTCAGGGAAATGCCAATTAAGACAAGAATGAAATGTCATTACAAGGAGTTCCCATTGTGACTCAGCAGGTTAAGGAGCAGATGTTGTCTCTGTGAGGTTGATCCTTGGCCTCACTCAGTGAGTTAAGGATCTGGCCCTGTTGCAAAGCAGTGTCGTAGGTCACAGATGTGGCCAGCCATGGCTGTGGCATAGGCCACTGCTGCAGTTCTGATTCAACCCCTAGCTTTCATATGCCTCAGGTGTGGCCATAAAATAAAAATTTTAAAAAAGGGTGAAATGTTGCTACGTACCAATTGGAATGGCCAAAATCTGGAATACTGACAACATCAAATGCTGATGAGAATGCTGAGCAGCAAAAACTCTCACACATTGCTGGTGGGAATGCAAAATGATACAGTCACTTTGGAAGATATTTTAGTGGTTTCTTACAAAATTAAGCATACTTTTACCATACAATCCAGTAATTATTCTTCTAGTATTCACCAAAAGGAATTGAAAACTTATGTCCACTCAAAAACCTGATGTTTATAATTACCCATGATTGACCAAACTCTGAAACAACCCAGACCCAGATGTCCTTCAGTAGGTGAACGTATAAATAAACTGTGGTACATCCAGATGTTGGAATATTGTTCAGCATTAAACAGAATCAAACCATCGAGTCATGAAAAGGTATGGAGAGCCTTAAATGCATGTTATTACATGAAAGAGGCCAATCTGAAACAGCTACATACTATATGATTCAAGCTGTATGACATTCTGGAAGAGCAAAACTATGGAGACAATTAAAAACAAAAAAGAATGGTTGTCAGGGGTTGACAGAGATGAAGAGGTAGAGCACATCGATACTTAGTGAAAATACTCTATAATCTTGTAATGGTGGATACACATCATTATAAATTTGTCCAAACCTATGGAATGTACATCAGCAAGTAAACCATAATGTAAACTGGGGACTGTGGTGATTTTGTTGTGTCAGTGTAGGTTCAGCCTTAGTTAAAAAAATGTACCATGCCGTGAGTTATGTTGGTAAGTGGAGGAGGCTATGCATATGTGCGTGCAGGGAGTGTATGTGAAGTCTCTGTACCTTCCTCCCAGTTTTGTTGTAAACCTAAAACTCATCTAAAAAAAAGTCTTTTAAAAAAAAAGTGCTTAGTGTACACACTGCAAGTGATATTTCTCATTAGGATTGTGTATGAGGCTATCTCTGTTTGCCTATAGAAACAGAGAACAATTGTATGGGTGCAGGATTATTGGCTAAGAATAGCCAGGATGCTTGTGTTCAAGTCTCAGTTCTCTACTTATGAGGATGTGACCTTGGGCAATTTATTTTACCTCTCCATCTCTCAGTTTCCTCATCCATAAAATGGGAATAATAACAATAATAGTAATAGTGACAAACTGTTCATTAAATGAGTTCTGTGCAAAAGTGGTTAGAGTAGTGTCTGGTTTGGGGAAGCATAAGTGATAACTTCTGTTATTATTATTATCATCTTTATTCTTATTTTTGTTCTTGTTATGATAACTATGTAATGGGAAATAAGCTGGTCTTTGAAAGTAAGGTTTTCTGTAATTTGGAAGACCATGCAAGGTAGACTTTTAAGGGAAGATGATTCAGTTTAGGAAAAATTAAGAAACTCAAGGAACAAAGCCAATGAGGGCTAAAAAAAGGAATTCTGGGAATAAAAATGGTACTTTGTGTTTCTTTAAAGAGCTTAGTAACTGAGCTTGTTTTTTACTGCTAAATAATAAACTGTCAAATTTAGCAACTGGCTGCTTGCCCTGATCAAGGATTTGGAAAAGTGGGGGAAGGACAGCTAGTTGTTAAATAAAATTATTTACAAATGGTTTATTTTTCTCTTACATATACACATATGTGCCTATTACTTGACTCTGAGGTGATCCCCCTTCATTTGATTCAGTGGGGAAATCAAACCAAAATGTTAGTGTAATGGAGAGAGAAATGATGTGTGTTACCCAGTGGTGCTAAATGGAAGGGGTAATAAGGCACAGAATTTGAAGAATCTGAAGCCTTCAGTTCATTTCGGAGGACCTGGTGAGAGGCTAATTCAGAACTTCCTTGCAGGAGGGCTTGTGTAACAGGAGTTATTTCATTGGCAAGATTCATATTCCTCTGAAGCCTGTTCATAGGGCAGCCTGGAAACACGGGCAGCCAGGCTGTAAAGAAGCTTCTGCGGTGTGGTGTGAAAGAGACTCATATTGCTCTGGGTGCTCTTGGAAAGGTTCGACCCCAGGCTCTTGGCTGGGTTAAAACAACATGTCCACAGACCCACAGGCAGCCAGGCTCATGGTCTGTTCTCTTCTGAAAGCCAAAAAAGCTACAAAAACAGGAAGTTTTTTCATAACTCATTTGGGAGTAGAACCTGACCTTAACTGACACAAGGTTATTTAGCATCTTTACTTAGTGAGTGCATTAGTTTGCCAGGGTTTCCATAACAGGGTGCCATAGCCTTTAAAAACAGAAGTTTCTTTCCTCACAATTCTGGAGGATGGAAGTCCAAGATCAAGGTGTTGGAAGGGTTGGTTTCTTTCAAGGCCTCTCTTCAAGGTTGCAGTCTTTTCTGTCTTTCCTCTATGCCTGTCTGTCCTACTTTCCTCTTCTTCCTAGGACACCAGTCAAATTGGATTAGGACCTACCCTAATGACCACATTTTAATATAATTACCTTCTAAAGGCTCTTATCTCCAAATGCAGTCATATTCCGAAGTACTAGGAACTTTAACATATGAATCTCAAACATTTAGTCCATGTAGTGTAAATATGGACATTAAGAGGACACAAACATTTAGTCCATATAGTGTAAATATTAATGTGTCTCTAGGAGAGATATTACTGTGTTTGATTATGGGGTACTGACCCCACTGGGGGTGTGATGTTTTATGTTCCATGTACTCTATCACCTTCTAACATGTCCTTAATTCTGAATTTCAAAACACATTTTGTTTCAAGGGTTTCAGAAAAGGGCCTGTGGACCTATAACAGTTATAGCTGAGATTTCAACCAAGGCTGGGCTCCTGTTCTTTGCCATAGTGCGAGGCCATAAAATGAGGGGATGGAGTCACTGGTCTCCTAGGTGTTCCCAGCCTTTGTTATTTCATTGAATTTATGAATGAGAAGAGATGGTTTTTAAACAAATCTTCTCTCCTAAAAACTCATTGGGTGAGTGTTAAGGTGGAGCTGTATCCTATGGCCATAGAAACAGACTTGGGCTCTTTGTGTGAGTCTGTTCTCGAGTCCTGAGTACCTGGGGCTTCTTCTAGAAGCACAGGGTTGGTATGAGGAAGCCTCTCTTGCTTTGTGTGGAGGGGTGTGATTGGAGGAGAGCTAGAATGCGGTATCCTTGAACAGAGAACAAATGTAGGCAGCTGGAGAGGGCTTCATTTTAGGGGTTGAATGAGGAAGACAAAGGCTAAGAAATCCCACTGGGCAAGAAATGGGTTCATTTGTAAAGCTTATGGAGTGTGGAGTATTGGTTTCCTTCTTTTGTTCTTACTGATGGAGAGCTCCTTGCTCTTGGAAGCAGTTCTCAGGAGATATGAGGGGCAAAAATTCTCTACTGTTTCAAAGTCAACAGAAAATTCAAAATAATATATTAAAAAGCTCTTAGCATTCATTTTAGCACACTTTAAAGAGCTGGTTAATGCCATGTGAGCTCTGAAGTTTTTAGATTTTTGAGGGAAAAAGCTTTGCCTTTTAAAAGAGTAATTGCTGATATGGGGTATTAGACTTTTAAAGTATGTTTTGATACTGAATGTTTCATTAAAAACAAAATCCAAGAAGGAATACCTAAGAGAATGCTTACTTGTGTTTGATGTCTTACAGCAAACTGAGATTAAAGAAATGTTTCTCCCAGTTTTTAAAACATTTCTGTTTTACAGCGAGTTCTGATGGGTTTGTTACATGAGGAATTTTTAGGTACTCCTCAAACACATGGTCAGATAGCTTACAGAAGGGTCACATATGCAGGACATTGAGCTTTGGCAGAGAATTTGGTGCTATCCAGACTAGTGTCTTATCTTCTCTGGGCTTGAGTTTCCCTGGTCATTGGGCAGTACTGAGTGAGTGAAAACAAGACCACCAGATCTCCAAAATCTAAGGCTGAAGGCCATGGGGGTTCAGAAGAAGTAGACTGGTCTCAAGTGTGGACATGTCCTTTTGAGTTGAATGAACACTGTGAATACAGCTTCAAAGGTCATTGTGGCTGATGACCAGAGCTTTTCCCTGGAAGCAGCCAGAGAGTGTAAATGGTGTGTGTGTGATTGAGTGAGAGCATAAGTGAGTAGACAGTTCCCTTAGTGCTTATGAGGGTACTGTTAGAAAATGGTCAATGCAGAGGAATCTGCCATGTGAGCAAAGCCCAGAACCAAGGGTTAGCGGCAGTTTATACCATATCAGCTCTCAGGAATCTACTCTGTTTCTAGTAAGGAAACTCTTGCTGGTCCACACTTCTGTATTCTGTTTCTGAGTCATCAATCCAGCAGCAGGCCTGGTCACCATACGTCCATGGTCAAGCCAGTTCTCCATGCTTCTTCTTTGTTATGGCAGCACCATGACCTGAAACAAGCAAACCTTTGACAAATGTGAATCATATTCAAAAATGACCTCAAGTATCCTCAGGCCTCAATGTCTGACATCATGGGATGCTTCCAGAAACACCTGCCTTTCCAAGCTCTTTTGTGTTCGGAGCTGAGCTTGATTTATTCCTTTAGGGCAACCAAATTCAAATATTTGGAGCTCATGGAGCTTCTCTCCTGCTCTTCTGCTGTCCCTTTTTATACCACACTGTGTCTGAGGTTGGGCTGGTTCACCCATGTACCCAGGAGGGCACTTTCTATACTGTGAGTATTTGCACAAGTCTGCCCTCTAAACCCAGGGGGAGTTTCAGTCCTCTACTCGGTGGCTTCAGAGGTAGCATTTGACATCTCTGTAGGTGGAGCCAAAGTCTGTGATACTGAAGAGCACAACACAAATAAGGAGTCAAGATAGACATGAAAACTAAGCGTGCCTTGTGAAATAAAGATGAGATGCATGAGTGGCAGACAGTAGGTGATAGGAGCTTTTTGAAGGAAAGAAAGGATGGAGAGCTGGAGTGGCCAAGGGAGGCACTGTGGAAGTGCTAAGGTTTGAGTTGAGTCTTGAAAGTGAGTGGAAGGGAGCCTGAGTCAGGAAGGGAGCTCCTTTTTGATGGACAGACCAGCATGGACCAAGTTGGACTGAAGAGTGCTTACTTGCTGGGGACCTGAATTGGTTAGTCAGACTGAAAATTTTTATTGTTAGAACTCTGTAATGTAGTCAGTCCCCCTCCGGACAAAGATTCTGTCGGTTTATCATTTGAAGTACTTTCAGGCAGTTTTTCTTCCCCAAAATTCTTATAATCGGAAACATACCATCAGCATGTCTGGGCTATAACTACCTCCTCTGGCCTCTGGATCAGTCAAAATTCATGCTCGCAGAGCAGAATGGACCCCACTGACTTTTGTGTTCTTTGCACAATTTCTGCTAGATCTTCTGATCCATGCTGTGCCCTGAGGGCTGCCTTTGGAAAGCAGCCATCCTTGTGACCCCCCTCAGCCCCACTCCCAGAGCCAGCTCTGAGGTACCGCGAGAGGGAGGGAGAGAGAGGGGAAGGCAGGGGAGAGGGGAGGAGGGGAGAGGAAAATTTTTTGTTCTAATGTCATTCTTTCGTGCAATAATTTTTTTTTAATGTGACATATGTTATTTTCCCTAAAAAGCACTCTTTTTTTTTTTTAAGTTATCCAAGTAGGCAATTGGATTTACTTGAAGGCTTTGTAGTTCAGAGTGATAAATACAGTAACACTTTATGTGATCCCCACTGTCTAATTGTGTGGGGGCAGCAGTCTCTGCTTGTGAAGAATAACTTTGTAGTTTCCCTTGGGAAGGAATGCATCCCCAAATGGGTTAATTCAACTCGGATGTATTATCTTTTTAATGTTAGAGTAAACAACTGTGGCTTCTGTGTCCTAATAAGCATCTTTCAAGTGTGCCATACTTCTAAATAACCTCCTTGGATTTATTATTTATTCAGATGAAAATGAAAGTGTTATTGGCAACTGAATGAACTCAAAACTAATGAAAGAAGAAGTTTCTTAATTGGTGGAAGCTTTCTCTAATTGGAGTATGTACTGTGTACTGTGGCCCTCATACTTGATGAGGGATGTGGTAGAAAATGCTGTGGATCACATGTACACAGAGAATGTGGGAAGTTTCCAGTAGGGTCAGAAATCCTGGTCATGCTGTGGATCTGGATACTTTAAAAAGAGGTACTCACTACAGATTTCCACTGCTTCCCAGTGTCCTCTGGAGCTTTGAAGTAGCTACACAGTTAGTGTTCATGCCTAAGCTGTCTTGGTGAAGCAAAGGTCAGTATTTAGAGTGGAAGTTTCTGCTGGGACAGCTCAGCGGCCGTCTAGTTATATCCTCCTGAGCTATGTAAAATGATGGTTGGGGCAATGCTCCCTTGCAGTGGGTTACATACCAAGGCCGGTCCATCTCAGAAGGAATGAAGAATTTTCCCATGCCTATCACATGTATTTCTAAGGAGGATGAAATGCAGATACCTGACCTCCTGTGCACCTGCCTTTCCCAATACTATGTGTTCACCACAGTACACAGTGTATGGTCATCAGCTTTTGTGTTTGGGCCTGGCCTCCATATCCAGAGTGGACCTCAATGCTAAGCATTCTGTCAGTCTTCATCTCCCTCACCCACAGACCTTCTGCCATTCCTACTAGCTACAAAGGACACTGGGAAACAGGAGCACACACAAGCCTGATAGTTCTACCTTGTTGCTTTGGGTTTTTTTCCCTTCTTGTTTACAGGTACTGGTAATCTACAGAGTAAGTCACAAATTGTTCTCAGAGCTTTATTTTTTTTAATTATAGTTTTTTAATAATGATTTTTATTTTTTTCCATTACAGTTGGTTTACAGTGTTCTGTCAATTGTCTACTGTACAGCAAAGTGACCCAGCACACACACATATATACATTCTTTTTCTTACATTATCCTCCACCATGCTCCATCACAAGTGACTAGATATAGTTCCCCCTGCTATACAGTATTTCTTCAATTTCTGTTGTACAGCAAAGTGACCCAATCACACACAGTTCCTGTGTTGTACAGAAGGGCCCAATTGCCCATCCATTCCAAATACAACAATTTGCATCTGAAAATTCCAAACTCCTGGTCCTTATCCAGTCCATCCCACTCCATAAGTCTGCTCTCCCTTGACCTTGATCTGTTTCTGTTTTGGAGACAGAAAAACTGATCCCAGAGCTTTAAATGAAATGTACGCAGCTCTTCTGCAACGAGCTGTCCTAGTTGCTTGACGGTTCCTCTGCCCTTTCTTTTTAGTTCCCCCTCACATGCTGCTGAGTCCTAACTCTAAAGTGTCTCAACTTCCTGCATATTCTCTGAGCCTGGCCTTTATCCTCTGATTCTAGAGGTATATTGAGCCTGCTCCACTGTTGTGAGTGAAGGAAGCTTCTCTTGAGTGTTTCTCAGGCTCTTCACCCATTTTTCTGCTCTTGTTTTGTAATCTCAGGGAAAGAGGCATCCTTCTGCTTTGTCACTGTTCTCCTCAATCTCATGTTCTCCTGCTACCCCTTGGATCTTGCTTTTCTGGTCATTTCTCATATATATTTTTTGCTTTTTAGGGCCACAGAGGTGGCATATGGAAGTTCCCAGGCTAGAGGTCTAACTGAAGATACAGCTGCCAGCCTATGCTACAGCCATAGCAATGAGCTGCGTCTACAGCCTATGCCACAGCTCACAGCAATGCAGATCCCTGACCCACTAAGCAAGGCCAAGATCAAACCCCCATCCTCATGGATACTAGTTGAATTTGTTTCCTCTGTGCTACAATGGGGACTTCCTATTTAAAAAAAAAAAAAAAAATATATATATATATATATATATATATTTTAGGGCCACAGGTGTGGCATATGGAAGTTCCCAGGCTAGGGGTAAAATTAGAGCTGCATCTGCTGGTCTACCCCACAGCCCACAGCACACAGCAATACCAGATCCAAGCCTTGTCTGTGACCTACACTGCAGCTTGTGGCAGTGCCGATCCTTAACCCACTGAGCAGGGCCAGGAATTGAACCCACATCCTCATGGATACTAGTCAGGTTCATCATTGCTGAACCACAATGGGACTGCCTATATTTTACTTCAATTCGTTTTCCAGAGACATGATTGCACATCTCCCTCCGTTTGACAAACATACTCAAGTTGCCATTAACTAAAAACAAACACACAAACTGAAAAAACAAGTAGTCAAAATAATAAGCAACTCCCGCCCCAGAACTCCTTGACCCTGATACCATTTCTCCATCTTTCTTTTCTTTTTTTTTCTTTCTCTTCTTTCTTTCCTTCCTTCCTTCCTTCCTTCCTTCCTTCCTTCCTTCCTTCCTTCCTTCCTTTCTTTCTTTCTTTCTTTCTTTCTTTCTTTCTTTCTTTCTTTCTTTTTTGCTTTTTAGGGCCTTAAGGGTGGCATATAGAAGTTCCCAGGCTAGGGGTCAAATTGGAGCTATAACTGCTGGCCTACCGCACAGCCACAGCAATTCAGGATCCAAGCCGCATCTGTGACCTACACCACAGCTCACAGCAATGCTGGATCCTTAACCCACCACTGAGCGAGGCCAGGGATCCAACCTGCATCCTTGTGGGTGCTAGTTGGGTTTGTAACCCACTGAGCCACAACAGGAACTCCTCTCCACCTTTCTTTGCTGACAAACATCTTAGTCTGCCCCTGCCACCTCTTTGGAACCCACACACTTCTAGGAATATGAACTCAGTATTATGCTCAAAGTGTTCTCTTCTTGTCATCAAGAGCTCAGGGTCTGTAACTCAAAAGAACTCATCTCAGTTCTTAACCTCTCTACTCTCTCTGCAATATGGGGCATCTTGGCTAGCCACACTGGGATGGACTGAGTGTGTCCTTCCAAAATTCAAATGTTGAAGCCCTAATCCCCAGTGTGATGGTATTTAGACTTAGATTTTTGGGAGTAATTAGGTCATGAGGCTGGAGCCTTCTTGAATGAGATTAGTGCCCTTATAAGAGACTTTCATAGAGATCATCTATGAAAAGACTTTCATCTTTTCATAGATGATCTTTCCTTCCACTGTATAGGAATACAGCGAGAAGGCAGCCACTTACAAACTAGGGAGAGAGCCCTCACCAAGAACCCAACCATACCAACACCCTGATCTTAGACTTCCAGCCTTTAGAACTGTGAGAAAGAATTGTTTGTTGTTTACTCCAGCTAGTCTATAGTCTATAGTATTCTATTGTAGCAGCCCAAACAGCCTAAGGCGCATACCTTAAAATTTCAGTTGAACTTTGTGATGCTGAGTGCTTCTCTGTTCCTCTGATTCTTTATTACTACTATAAAGACTTGCCCTTTGGTTCTCTTCCTTATTTCTAAATGAAGATTCTCCTTCTTCTTAGTTCTTTCATTGAACTCCTTGGCTGTAGTCTTTCTGTAAGTGATTTTATATAGTCACAAGAATTAAAATAGCACCTTTTAAAGAATACCGCCAAACCATGTATCACTGCAGTGACCTGTCTTGGATGTGCATTTTCAATTGTTTGATGCATATTTTCACCTAAAAGATGACACATTGATTCAAACTTAAACTCAGCATGATCGAAACCGAACTCACTTTTTTCTTCTTGTTACTACTTTAGTTCATTCTTTCATCACTAGTTATGAAGAATACAATACATTCCTAACTGATGCTCTAATGTTTGGATATTCTGTTCATAATTTATATATGCGTGGATAAATTTAGTAATGAGAGATTATTTTTCAAACTTTGGCCTTGTTTAAAAACATTCAGTAGCAACTATTGCCTACTGAATTATACCTAGTCAGAAGCTTGCCTTTAAGATGCTTTACAATATGTATATGCCATTTTCAGACTTATTCTTCTAAAACACTCTACAAATTCCCTGTGCCACATATAAAACTGACAACTCATGGTTCCATGGATGTGCTTTGTCCATTCTTGTTTCCATTTCAATAGACTGACATGAAAAAATGGTTAATAAATAATAGATTACTTTTAAAATGGATACTGGTGGATTCATCCTGGGTTGAATCCATTAACCGACAGATGATGTCTTTCTCTAAACTGTCTCTGAATGTAGCTAAGAAAAAAATTGAGTGGAGAGGTATATATCTGTTATAACTTGTTTGTCTTTGATCATTGCCAGATTTTTATAGTGTATGTCTTCTCTCCCAAAGAATGCTGACTGTAAGTTCCTTGTGGACATGACATGACTTATTCTTCTTTATATCTTCTAAAATATGAAGAACACATAATAAATATTTCACATGTATTTGTTGAAAGGACATATGGGTGGTTAAAAAATGGATACTGTGCATTTTGTCCTTTGAGATAACTTATCTATTATTTATCATACAAGCCTGGTTTACCATTCCAAATGAAAGCTTTATGGTAAACATCTGAAGTCCTAAACAAATGGAAATTAAGCTGCTCACAAATTTATCTGGTGATTACAAGTCACTTTGTGATGCTTTTCCCATTTTATCTTCCAGCTTAATTTTGCTGGAAAGCATACCTCATGAATGGCTCTAGCAAGTTGTGATGCCAGCTGGGGGAATTTTGCCGTTTATAGCACGAGCCATTTCACAGATTTTTCAGGGATTTTTGAGACTGGTGATACTGCAAAGATAATGCGCATTCTCTATGTCAAAAGATGTGAATTAATGAGGTGAAGGAAACATTTATCTATTGCAAATGACCAGGGAAGTTTTGCCAAATTTCCTCAAGTTGTCTCTTTTCTCTTGGCATTCACTTGGAAGGAGTATATCCTGGTAATGGGAATCACATGTGATTAAAGAGACCTTCATGAACTGATGCAGACCTTCACACGGCTATAGTCAGGGGTTTGGAGGATACTGGAAGTTGACTTAATCTTTGAGACAAATCTAGAATATATAGGAAAATGTGATCAATGAAAAATGTGCAACCTCTGTATGTCCAACGCAAAGTCATATGGTATGTGTGTGTGTGTGTGTGTGGTTATCCCTATGTGAAGTGGTAATTAATATGCTGAAAATAAAAACCGTTCTAGAGAAAAGTCCTAAAAGCTGACAAAGGCTGTTACCTTTAAAGTAAAATTCCTGGATAATTGAGGATGTAGACCATCACTTTGGGAGCTTCTCTTTATCCTCTGAGTAAGAAAGAAGAGCGTTTCAGGGATTTGTGCTCTCTAGATGCTGTGTATCCACTTAACTAAAAAATAGACTCTACTTGGGGTCTACATAAAGATTTTCTTATACTTACTCTGCCTTCAACTCTACACATTTATGGCAAAGTGGAAATACTTTTTGCTCTTATTTCCTAGGCTAAACAGTCCCTTATCTGGTTCAACAGATTGACCTCTGGCCTAAAGGGCAAGTGAGACTCTTCAGATAGTTTTGTCTTGTGGTCTGTTGGATGCCATTACTCCCACGTAGCTAGAGCACATTCTTTCATTCTCTTTGGGCCTTGATTTTGCTCTTTAAAATTAACTAATTAATTAATTTTCTTTTTATAGCTGCACCTGCAGCATATGGAAGTTCCTGAATCAGGGATTGAATCAGAGCTACAGCTGTGGCCTGCACCACAGCAGCCCTGGATCTTAGCTGCATCTGTTGCAGCAACGCTGAATCCTTAACTCATTGAGTGAGGCCAGGAGTTGAACCCGCATCCTTACAGAGACTATGCCAGGTCCTTAACCTGCTGAGCCACGAGGGAAACTCCTTGATTTTGCTTTTATCTGCCTTTTTTGTTCTGTGTCAGATCTTCCCTCATCCCACTCTTTACTATTCCTATTCTTTCTTCTGCTTCCTTTGTTTTCATCTGTACAAATTTGAGATGCCTAGAAGTTAATGTGGCTTGTTAAATATTCTCTGCACAGAGCCTGGAGAAAAGTGCTGTATATATCAGGTATATAATGATAAGGAATCAAATTCTGCTCTGTACTTTTGCCTCTTTCTGGTAGTAAGTTATGTAATAATGTTATAAATGATCAATTGGCAGCCTGGTGGGGTGAATGTACTTCTCTGAGTGCCTCGTGAACACCCTGGGAATGGCTTAGGTATGAGGAAGAATATAAACTAATAATACATGCCAGCTCTGATTCCTTTGAGAATTCATGTCCTGAGAAATTTCAATGGAACAATCTAATTTTTTCATCCACAATAGTGTTTGATTTGCATTCAAGGAGGGATATTTTCCTGTCTGGCTACTTAGGGATGGAGTTCAGAGTCAGAAAACATTTTATATCCTTAGGTTTTCTTCATTGCCTATTAACAGTGAATACTCACTAAGTTCATGGCACTGCTTGGAAGGAGAGCTGAGTTAAGATCAAAACCAGGCTGGCTGGTGCCTTTGAGAGCCACTACAGCCACAAACACTGCAAGTGTCCCTTGCCGGGAACCCAGCTAAGGAAGGACTCCTCTGAGATAGCTACTATCCTGATCTGCCAAATTGCATGTACAAAAAAGAAAAGCTTATTACCTGTCGTTGGAGAATGACAACTAGATATGATAGCATTGATAATACCAAATCCCAAAGAGATGGACAGTACACTTTTTTTTCCTGTAAATTGTTTATAATTTTATTGAAACATATTATGCTCACTTAAAAACAATGTCATAGTCCTAACAAATCTAAGAGAATAAACACCTTATAAAGACTAAGGAAAGTAGGATCTTCATGGACTACAACTATCAGAGGAAAACCTCATGGAGATGGTTGAAGGGCTCTGGCTATAATGGACCAGTGGGGTATAGTGGAAAGAGGAGGGTTTTTTGGAACAAATTGACCTGGTGTGAATTCTGTTGGGCTACTTCCTGGGTGTTTGACCTGAGACTAATTGCTAAACCTCTCTGTATCTCAGTTTTCTTCTGAGAAAATTTACAGTTTCCTAACAGGTGCGGTGTAAGGCCTAGATGTAATTGGATGGAAGAGTGTGGAAGACAGCCTGTTACACAACTGAAAGAGTGGAGCAAAGGTGTGGAACATAGGGATGTGAGGCTACTAACTGGCTACTGCAAAAGGTGATCTGGAGAGGAGTACAAAGTAAGGTTAGATTGTGGGAGAAAATAGAGAATGTGTAGGTCAAACATTCTTGAGTTATTCATGTTAGCCAGAATTCAGTCAAATGCAGCACTCAGTTCTCTAGTGTGAGGGGGCTTATTGTATAAATGAGCATGCTCCTGAGAGTGCTTCAGGTTTCAGCTCTGATGTCACTTCCCTGATCTTCTGAGTCTGAGTCCTGTCTGTGCTCCTTCTACTTATGCTACATTGCAGTTGCTGTTCCTGAGACTGGCTCCCACTCTAGATAGATATGTTTCTTTAAGAGGAGAAGTCTGAGTTGAGCCCATTTTATTTACTTTTTTATTCCAGTACTTAGCACAGGATCTGGCTCTTTATTAGGCACAGAGTAGGTGCTGAATGAATATGGGTGAATGCGAAGAAGATAGGAAAGAAGAAAGAAAAAAGGAAAGAAGAGAAGCAGAAAGAGAAAGAAGAGATAACTAACCAAGAACTGGAAGTGAGGAGATTCTGGTAGATGAAGACCGTTCCTTTGAAAGCTGGTTGGTGAGCAAGGAGGGAGAGTTGACCTTTTTTATTTTATTTTTTTATTTTTTTTATTTTTTTAAATTTATTTTATTTTATTTTTTTTATTTTCCCACTGTACGGCAAGGGGGTCAGGTTATCCTTACATGTATACATTACAATTACATTTTTCCCCCACCCCTTCTTCTGTTGCAACATGAGTATCTAGACAAAGTTCTCAATGCTATTCAGCAGGATCTCCTTGTAAATCTATTCTAAGTCGTGTCTGATAAGCCCAAGCTCCCGATCCCTCCCACTCCCTCCCCCTCCCATCAGGCAGCCACAAGTCTCTTCTCCAAGTCCATGATTTTCTTTTCTGAGGAGATGTTCATTTGTGCTGGATATTAGATTCACGACTTTGGGTTTTGTTTTGAACAGGCCAGAAATTTAAGTTTCAAAGGCATAATTGATTCAGAGTCCCTCTACAACTACCAGACAGAAGTGCATTTTCCTTAAAAGCCCTGCTCCTCTCCTTTCTGTAGCTATTTTCAGTTGCTTAAGTGCAATTGCAAAAAGAAGGGAAAGCAACAATTCAGATAGTCATTTCTTGAAAAAAGCAAGCAGCCAGGGAGGACTACTGGGCTGGAGAAATATCTGTTTTACTAGCCTCTCACCCATCAATTATACTACTTATCACTGATTCTAAAAAATTTTTTTCATATGTTAACATCTCTGCACTAAGGATGCATTTTATAATCCTTGGCTTATTACAGTTATAAATGGCTATGGTTTTACTTTTTTGGTCATAAGTAAAATAGTTGTGCATCTATTAATCAATATCTTAGATAAAATGAAGAAACTGAGGCCTCAGCTAATTGAGGGGATTTCCAAAGGTTACCCTGTAAGTCTGTAGCAGAGCTAGGATGAGAATTCTGATCCTCCTTCTCCCAGGGCCTTCTAGCTCTGTGCTCCTGCTCCTGCTCCCTTCTCTCTCTTAATAATGTCACACGTCAAAACTGCATATATATCATGGTAAAATAGCTTTTTTTTCCTCCTAGCTACAATATACCAATTTCATTCCAGGATTGGGGAAAGATCACTTAGGAAATGTGAAGGTTGAGAGTTTATAATGATGTGTGTGGGACGCAGGAGAATTCACTGTTGATCCGTGCTCTGTGAAAGATAAGCAGAAGATGTTTGCCACCAAATTGGTTCAAAGAGACTCAGTTCCATCTCTTTGAAATGAGGGGATGCAGCAGGGACACCATGGCAACGCACATTTCCCACATTTCCATCATTGTTCTCTGGCCTCTTCTCAACCCCGAGGGCCTGTATAATGAGACCTTGACTCGCCTGGACTGGGGCCAATTGCAACGTACTTTATTGTTCAGTGACTGTTTGGATTTTAATGCCATTGTGGCCTGGATCGCCTTGCCTAACAATCTGGAAGCCTGAGGGAAGTCAGTCTCTTTATATTATGCATGATTTGAGGGTCCCACAGTCAGTCATCCCTGTTCCAAATAATGAATGGGCAGCTGCAAGTCTCTGTAGGGAAGGAAGATTTGGAACCCTGAGGTTTTGATCATGCTAGTCTCTGTGAGTGTCTTGCTGCAGGACTCACTTGGCTACATTTTTCTATTTCCTGAATGTGTATGCTGTCTTGGTCTCACAAAGAACCGTCTATTTCTCATTCTAGAATTTTCCACACTTAAAACTGTTGCCTGTTGTCTACTTGTCATTTTCTCTTTTTGCCACTGTGGAATTTATTATGTTAAATATATTGGATAAGATAAAAAAAATTAGAATTTGTCTGGTATTGGTCATTAGGGTGTTGGGATATTTCCATGGGGCTCTTACACAACTCTTGACTTACAGGGCCTTGAAAATACCATAGTAGTTGTTTTTACATGTTACACCATGATAACAATCTGAATCTTTCTCTTTGGCTATATTTTCACCATTGGAATTTTCTAATTCTCTGGAGAATTTAGTAATTCTCCCAGGATTAGACTTTATAGTTCTACAAGAATCAAATTATCCATTTAGCAATCAACTAGTTTCAAAAGAAAAAAAAACGCCAAATTGAATTAGGAATAGTATTTAGAAACATTTAAATAAATAAAATGTTGAGACGCAATAAATGCATAAAATGTTGAGACATAAGTCAAAGGTAAAAAACTTCTGACCATACATTATGGCTGTTATCACCTGCACACATTTACTAAGTATTATTTCTTCTAAATAATTATAATAGCTTACATTTAGCACTTCTATGTGTAAAAAATAAATTTTGGGACCTAGTTTTCTGAGTCCGAATTTAGAGAACTTGAGTAGCTGAGTATATAGGTATAGAAATTTTAGTAGATTCCCATTGATTTTTTTGTTTTGTTTTGTCTAGATTTGGGTTTCCCCCTCTGAGAAGTCTCTCATCAACTTCTCTCCTCATTAGAATGGAAATAATCAAGATTTGACATGACCCTGTTTCTCTGATCATGGTCCAGAGATTGACAGAAAACTCAAGTCAAGGTCTCTGCTGGCCACCTTGTTTTCCCTCATGGTTATCTGAGGGAGAGAGAAATCTAGAGCTGGAGATGAAGCAAGGAGAAGTGTAAAGGGGAACAGGGATGGGAGGTGGGAGGCCTTTCTAATGGTGTCAGAGGCCCTGTCCTAAAGCATGGCTTACTCCCAGCCTTGTGGCTGCACAGTGATTTCCATCTTGTGTTTTTTTTTTTTTTTAATTTATTATGCGTGGTTTCTGTTGTTAGTAACCAGAACTAAGATAGATGTTTAATGTGAATGAAATTGTAAGACTGTCTTATACAATAACCCAAGTCCAAACTCAGTTTTGAATTCTACTTTATTTAGCCTAGAAAAGCTTTGAGGAGTAGGTGGGATGCTTTGCTAAATGAAGATAAAGGACTTATAAACACACTTTCTGTATTTCTCCTACTTTTTATATTTTGGATTCTCCACTCAGCAGCATTTACTGAGCTTGAAAACCACTGGAGGGAGCAGTAGAAACAAGGATCCTTTCTACTCACATAGTCTCTATCCTTGAGGATCCTGTAATCTAGTTGAGAGAGAAAATACATAGAGGAAAAATTCTTAAATATACTCCCAAAGTATCAACTGTATGAATACAAATTAAACAGGGCAAACTAATTGTATAAATGCCGAGGGATGACAGAGGAATGAGCAGGTTCAAGGGAATCGTCTCTAAGATCTGTTTCAGCTACAAAATGCCATGAGATTGCATAGGACTGATAGTTGGATAAGGCAGCACTTAGTAACCCTCAGCCTTGGGGAGGTTGAAGAAATCAGGCCAAAGAAAAGCAAAGATTTGAATAAAACTTGATTATTGGGAGTGTGTGCTGTTCTGGGCTCCAGCATACAAGGGGACTCTGGATAGGGATTTGAAATTTGCCTGAGAGAGAGGAAGGCAAGAGAGGAAAGGCAGCAGGTCCTCTTTCAGGAGGCTTTGGCAAGGAGAGAAAGGAGAGGCCATTCACACCACACTGTCTCTACAGCTTTAAGACTGCTTCCGACGTTTGCCAAGGCAGGGTACATCTGATGGCCTTCTAGATTATTGCCATCTGAGTTTCGAATCAGCATATGTACATATTTTAATTATCTTATTTCCTATCATTAATTTGGAATATTACTTCTGAAGATCCTTATTTTAAACAAATACTGTATGGAGTGTCCTTGACCTTATATATTAAGAGATTTTGATGTGAGCTGTAGCAGCATAAACAACTACGTTTTGGAAATTATCAGACTCAATGATTGTAAGATGCTTATTTACCATTTTTGCTCCCTAAACTGTTAAGTTCCTTGACCACAAAGAATATAGCTCTTAAAAGAAAAATCTTATTTTTCCTTGTTTTTAGCACAGTAGCGGATGCCTAGTGAGCACTGAATAGAGGCAGAATGCTGAATAGTTAAAGATGGTGGACACTGCAGTCAGAGTTTGGGTTTTGAGTATTGACTCTATGAACTTGAATATGGACCCTTGAGCAGGTGAATGTCATTGTCTGTTAAAGGGGGCACTAATAGTATGTACCTTATGTGGTTATTAGGGTAACAATGATAAAGAGCACTTAGCACAGTGCCTGGCTCATGGTATGCTCTTGATAAATGGTTGCTGCCTGTTTTATATAATAATGTCTGCTTATTGAAGAAACAAATGAATACATGAATGGTTTGATAGCATTCTGTGAGAGAAGTCGTAAAATAAATATTTTGATCCAGAAAAATATATTGAAATAATCAGAAAAATTTAAAAACCTCACTATAATTAAAGGCTATGAAATTGGTTTCATCCTCTCTCCCACAGAGGATTTCATTTTCACCAGTGTTATTAGAAAGGATGGGAAAAGGACTCCATATCAGGAATTCACTTAGATTTGTGTGTAGCTGGGAACAGGGGCATGCCTACAGGCTTATGGGTTACAGTGTGGAGCTGGATCTTATTGCTGCTGGAAGCATCCCTGAAGCCTAGAAATATCCCCATCTCTTCTCTGGATGTAGTGACAAGCATATCTGCAGATGCAAGATGGTCCTGGCAGAAACTGAGCTGTCAGGCAAATAATGATAAGTCTTTTGTCATTTAAACTCATTTGGAGGGTGGGAGAGGCAGAACTGCCTTTTGTGCTAAAGCTGAAATGCAAAGGCATTACATGGGCCTGAGTCTGTGGATCTTGTCACTAAACTTCCTTAGCTGTTGCAACATAAAATAAGGACCTCCTTTGATAATGGAACTGTCTTTTTTTTTTTTTTTTTTTTTTGAACAACTTCATTTGCAGCAGCAGTGGAACTAAGATTAAATTCCATCTTTGAGGCCAAGAAAAGATAATTTAATAAAAGAGAAAATCAGAACAGCAATTCAGCTATAGCTAATCAAACTCACCAAGTAATAATGGGGTGGGGGGAGAAGGAAGTCGAAAGAATTTTCATTCATTTGCTAGGGCTGTCTTAACAAAGTAACACCGAGTAAGTGGCTTCAAACAACAAAAATGTATTGTCTCACAGTTCTACAAGCTAGAAGGCTGAAATCAAGGTTTCTGAGGGCAAGGTGAAATGGGGTAACCCATGCTTGAAAGACTCAAATTCCATGGTGGGTTTCAAGGAAGTTTTTTTTTTTTTTTTTTTAAGGGTATAGTTGTCACTGTAATCAACTGTACTCAAGGAAGCATTTTTAAGGCAAGGTAAGGGGGTGGGGTTTGCAGAGTGTGTGATCACTTCGTTGTTGCTGCGGGAACAAGGCGGGTTTAACATCATCATCCCCAGACTCCAGTAGGTCTAGGGCCCTGTGCTTATGGACATCAACTAGTTGACTTTTTCCATTGGGTAGGGGTTTTAGCATCTATAAAATAACTCAGGAAATATGCCTCAGATACTGTTATCTAAGTACTTCAGTGGGATTCTGTGACTGTCATATAGCTGATTTACTGCCTAAATTCTTACCAGTTCTCCTGGCCCAACTGCTTTTTTGTCACTACATATTCACATCCTTTCAATAGTAGATTCTTGAGCCAGGCTTTTGCGACTCAGGTGAAGCCTGGGAGACTACAGCTTTTCTAAGAAGAAGCGGCAGGCAGAGAACATGGTGGGGAGAGATTTCAGAAAGTCCCCATAGGGTCCTGCTCATTTACATTCTCTGTGTCCAAATTTCCCCTTTTTATAAGGACCCACCCTTATGCCCTCATATTAAATTGGTTACCTCTGTAAAGACCCTCTTTCTAAGTAAAGTCACATTATGGGGTAGTAGGAATTAGGACTTCTACATATCTTTGGGGGAATATAATTCAACCCATACTAGTTAAGAAAACAAAGCTTAAGTTCTCACATCTTTTGAAGGGGTCATACTTACTGCCTTAAGTATACTTTATTTAAGCTCAGGAATTTTCTAAGTGTTGCAGAATGACCAGCTATATATGAAAGAAGTCAACTTGAACTCTGGAATCCTAGGATGTGATGGAAAGAAGCACAGTGTTTGCCTTAACAGCAGGGAGGACAGGAAGGATATTGCTAACAAGTGAGTTAGCTTTTCTTTGGGGCCTCAGTGCTGGCGCAAAGGGACCATCTGGGTGCTTCACAGCTGCTCTGACCACACATACTGCCTTTCAGAACCAGGCTGTGGAGAGCTGCTGGGCTTCTCTATGTGGCAGCTGGGCCCTGTTGGACTCTGCCCCAGGACTTCCCACCACTTCACATTTCAGTCTTTTCCATGGGGACGTGGGGGATGGTGGACGCTGAAGGTCTTCTCTCTGTATTCAATTAGACCACTCTCCTAGGATGGTCGTGAGAGTTTCTTGATCTGTTGCATGTAAAGCCATTAGTACAGCCTCTCTCAAATAGAAATATCCAATAGCAATTTGAGGTGTGTTTTTGAATATAATATCAGCTATGAAATAATCAAACTAGATCGAGTTTTAAAAATCAAAGAATTTTTTTAGTTGATAGTTAGGAAAAATGATCAAAACAGTGGTGTTTAAGAATGGATGTTTAGGGTGGGCTGAGGGGTCTTATGTCCCATGTAGATTCTAATCTTTTGAAAACTAGAAATCATTGCATAACTATAACTTATTGCCTGTGTTGCAAATATGAAAACCAGCAAAATGAATATAGAGAGGTGATTTAAGGAAACATGTTGATTGATACTCAGTGAATTTTGAAACTGAAAGTGACCATTATTAATTTCATTACAGCAAATTTAATGAGGAAGACAGTTCTTCACATTTTATAAAGAAATGTGGAAAAATAGAAGTTTCCCAGCAACAAATATTAAAATCAAGATGATTTATTCTTAGCCACTATGTTAAAATTTTTGTCATATCGTGCTCTATTTTGGTTAATTCAGTCTTTATGGATTAAGATTTTTTTTTTTTTGCTTTCAGAAAGAGTATCACTATTTAGAGGCAAATATAATTTTGTAATGTTTGAATTAATTTATATATATATGCATTTAATTTATTTAAAATACTGACTTACCTCCATATGTATTGATTACTAAAAATGTAACTAAGATACAGGAAATGAGAAATGAAGACAGAAAAATAACAACAAGAAAGATAAATATAGAGAGTGGGCTCAGGGAAATTCTCTCATTTTCAGCGTGCTAGATAAATGCTCTACAATTTCCTGGCCCCAGGGAATGTGCTTTTATCTCTGCAGTTCTGTGTTTTCTGTAATTTGACTTATCATTTGTTCAGTAGATTATAAAGCGTTGTTTCCTTGGTCTATAGCCCTGAGGCTCTCGCCTTCTCCCCAGCCTAGGAATTCTGCCTCTGAATCACCACATGCAGTTGCTAGATGGAGGCAAACTTCATGTCTATAGTTGCCCAGTCTTTTATTAGAGGATGGGAACTTTTCCGTAACATTTTCTCCTGCTCTTCAAAGAACCAAGTTGAGATAAAAATTTTAACTTCTCAGATCATAGGTAAAGAAAGAGCTCTTTTCTCTCTCTGTAATTTCAGTGCTGCTGATCCACAAATATGTGCTTGGCAGTGGCAGGACAGAGGTTTGGCTTATGAGCTCAGGGCTGTTGGAAGGCAGTGTAAACTTAGGGACTCTTGGTACTTGAAGTCTTTAAAGCCAACTGTAACATCCTTTGTCTTAGCCCTTTCCACTAGAATCCCTGTCCTAACTTCACTTTCCATAATTCTTTCTCCTGTTACAACTTTTAATTCCAGTCAACATAGCAGAGCATGGTTCCACTTTCATGCCTTGGTTTTACAGTGTTGACCATTACAATGGAATTCTCAAGCCTAAAGCTAAGTCATGTCAGCTTTGCATTTACGGTATGCACCTGCAGCTTGGGGCGCAGCCTATACCAGTGTCTCAGTGAAGGGAGTTCTGAGATTACTGAACATCTACACAATCTTATTTTTGCATCTTGTTAACTCTGATTTTTTTTCCCTTGGGAGAAAACTTAGACAATCCCTTGCTTTTTCTGATTGCTTTTGGTCACCAGACATAAAACATATATTCCAATAAGTAAATATAGTGTCCAGTCCCACATAATTATCAAAACTGCCAATTTGATTTTAAGGAGAGGTGACTCTTCTTTCTCCAGTTTGGGATTGTTGCAGGTAGAAAGTCTGTGATTGAAGAAAGGCAGTGTGTTCAGCTGTTTTTCTAAACTCTTCTGCTCTTCCCAGTCCATATTCCTGTGGAGTCTGGGATGGGGGGAGGTGGGAAGGAAGAGGGAGCATTGTTTAACGGTGCGCAGTCTGTCTGCGCTGGCAGTGCGCCGTGGCTTGGCAGGTGTTTAAAGTGGACTCTGGTTTGTATGGTCCCCCCAAGGCTCTTCAGAGCCCCCTCACCTGCTAACTACTGAATGTCTCTCACCTGCGGTTCTGAGGGAGAGTCAGTGTATTTCCTTGCAGGCTGCAGTCTTGCTCCTTCCTCAGGCACTTAGGGATAGCTTCAGAAGTTTTTCTGTTACACAGTTCCTTTACATTCTTTCATATCTTTCTTCCTTTTATTTGCATATTATATAAACAGAATGAGAAAAAAATTATTCAACATAAATGTAGGAAAATAAGTCAGATCTTGGGCACCATGCAGAAAGTTTCTCAGTACATTTATTTCTCTTGAGTTCTCATAGAAACATATGGTGTCATTGCCCTAAACAGTCTAGACTCAGATATGGAGAGTACATACTGCATCACAAGTGACTTTTGCAGCACTTTTGATTCTGTTGCAAGTTAATGTGCTTAATGAATTCTGCCATTTAAGGCAGTTGAAAACTTTAACAAACATGGGCCAGTCTCCATATGAATAGTCTTTAGTAACTCTTAGTGATAATTGGCCCATGAATTAATTCCATTTGATAGATGATGAAATCAAAGTTCAAAGAAGCAAATAACTTGGGTGAGGTCACTGAACAATACTGTGGAACAGAACTGGAATTCACAATCAGATCTTTCTGACTGAAAATTCCATAGCATTTATACTATACCCTGCATTATCCTGAAATGTATCAAAATAATAGAGACTTTTTAAGAAAATGAAAATCTGGTCAGTAATTCCAAATATGCAGGTAAAGATACAGAGGGAAGGGGGCTAAACAAATGGCTTTAGGTAGGAGGCTGATATGGTTGTGGCCATGTGAAGGTCACCAGTTCAATCGATTTGGCTGCGCAGGTAAAGGAGGACCACTCTTTGGTCAAAGGGTTGGGATCCCTGTTCCAACCTCTAGTGAGGTTCTCATTAAATTTCTGTAGGTGGAAGTAGAGAATAGGGTATATGAAGTGGCACTGTCATTGGAAAGCTTTAAGAAAATGATGTCAGAAGCTTTAAGAGGCAGATGTAGCAAGTAACTTCCTTTCAGGGAATTTTTAAAATAAAATATGAAAAATGTTCAAAAAAGGTTATATAAAGTCTCTATATATACAGGGGTGTGTGTGTGTGTGTGTGTGTGTGTGTAAATGCTATGGAATTTTCAGTCAGAAAGATCTGATTGTGAATTCCAGTTCTGTCCCATGCTTAAATATGTTTATAGGCAGGAGAAGAGGGCACCTAAGAGGTTGCTTTAATCAGGAAGGAAGATCATGACATAAACTTGTCATAGCTTGGGGGCTATTAATACAGATGACAGGGCTGGCCATGAAAACAGAGATAAGTTTCTCTTTTGAGTCAAGAGTAGAAAGGTGAAAAATGAGAGAAATAGGGTGAAATGAAGAAGTTGAAAATTTACAAAGTTTTCTGTATAATTAACATGACCACAGAATTTATAATCTGTACTAGATCATTCTGAGAGTGAAAGGGGTGTCCTCTGGAAGAGATGTTGGAGTAACAAGTACAAGTCAAGGCTAAAGGAGATGTCTGGTCACCCTCTGAGGGTTTCAATCTTCTTCTTTTTTGGGGGAAGGGAGGGAACTTCCTGATTTTTACTTTATTTTTCAGTACCTTTCTTTTTAAATTTTATTTTTATTAGAGTACCTTTAATTTACAGTGTTGCATCAATTTCTGCTGTATAGCATAGTGACCCACTCATACATATATACATATATATGTATGTGTGTATATATATATTTATATATACACATACACACACACATACACACACACATTATTTTTCTCATACCATCTTCCATCATGTTCTACCCCAAGAGATTGGATATAGTTACCTGTGCTATACAGTAGGACCTCATTGCTTACCCTTTTTTCTTTCTTTTTTTTTTTTTTTTTGTCTTTTTTGCCTTTTCTAGGGCCGCTTCCACAGCACATGGAGGTTCCCAGGCTAGGGGTCTTATCTGAGCTGTAGCCGGCTGGCCTATGCCACAGCCACAGCAACGTGGGATCCGAGCTGAGTCTGCAACCTACACCACAGCTCATAGCAACGCCAGATCCTCAACCCACTGAGCAAGGCCAGGGTTCGAACCCACAACCTCATGGTTCCTAGTCAGATTCGTTAACCCCTGAGCCATGATGGAAACTCCCGCTTATGCATTTTAAATGTAATAGTTTGCACCTACAACACCAAACTCCCCCTCCATCCCACTTCCTTTCACATCCCCCTTGGCAACCACAAGTCTGTTCTTCATTTCTGTGAGTCTATTTCTGTTTTATAGATAGGATCATTTGTGCCATATTTTAAATTCCACTTATAGGTGATAGCATATGATATTTTTCTTTCTTCTTCTGACTTATTTCACTTAGTATGAGAATCTCTAGTTGCATCCATGTTGCGGCAAATGGCATCATTTTGTTCTTTTTTATGGCTGAGTATTATTCCATTGTATATATACCACATCTTCTTCTTATTAAAATTAAGGCATCTCCCTTTATTTTTGTTTTCCAAACATCCCCTACTTTATGACGTTAAGTGTATACCTATTTGGTATTTATTCTTCTATTCAAAAAATATTTTTTCAAAAGTTTTTATATACCACACAATATTCACAGCACCCAGCAAAAATTTTTTTGATAACACACCTTTTAGACTTTTGAACATGGATCCTCAATAAAATTAAACTTATTTGTTCATAAATAACATACCACTGAACTAATATGTCATGTCGATTTTATTGTAAAAGAGAAAAGTTTAAAGGTCAGATAATGCTGTAACATGCAATATTTTAAAACTTTATATTCATTGAGGACAAAATCATTTTGTTCCACATGAAGTACTAAACTTACTAGTGATAGACTTTATTAATACTGAATTTATTACAAATATTTTTAATTTTTGAAATTAATTATTTCATGTTTGAAACACAGTGATTCATAGATTGACTTCTAAGTAGACATACCTGGTTTTAATAATATGCATAACTGGAAAAGTTACCCTCAAAAGCATAGTATATGCAAACATGTAACATACACTAAGGCAAAATTTACAATGTTAGATATCTATTCATACCTCAAATAGGCTTGACAATTTTTTTTTGCCTGACTTTGAGACAGCACCCATTATGTCATCATGATATAACCGACTTATCTGCTATAAATGATAAGCACATCATTGACAGCACATCATAAACTATAGCACATCATAATACGATCATAATACTGATGAGTGAGTGAGGAGACCACTGTCATTTTTCTCAGCTCATCTCTCAGGATATTTTGTGAACCCTGTGTGGTATGTTACTATGTGATCTGGACTAAAATGGCCCTACTGACAAGCATAAGTCAAGAAGAAATAGAAATAGGAATTTCAATGTCTTCTTTCTGCACCCTAGCAGGGTGACTTGCTCATGCTTGGGGTGTAGGCATGGGCTTTGATGTCGTACTGACTTCGGTTCAAATTTTTGCTCTAACGCTTAGAAGTTATGTGATCTTTGATAAGTTATTTTATCCCTTTGCAATTCAGCTAGCTGTTTGCTTTAAAATGGTGATAATACTTGACTCAGATTTGTTTGTTTGAGAATCAGCTGAAACAGTGGCCACGAAAGAAATCCAACCAAGAGCCTATACAAGGCAGGTGCCCACTGACCCCTAGGCTGTCTCCCTCTCTGCTTCTCTTCTCCCATCTTGTTTTCTGGCCTAGAAGGATTACCCCACCTGCCATGCTTTGTTCCTATGTTTGAAAAATGAAAGAAAACAGGAAATTTGGCATATATGACCAGTTCTTTTGAGTCCTCAAATTTATTTTCCTAGAATGGCAGCTAGCAGACTTCTGTTCTATATTAGAAAGCCAGAAAGAGGACCTCTCTCCAGGTTCATATATGCCACATGTTTGTCCCAGAACTCATCAGCCAGAAAAACCTGTAAGGTCACATTCATAGTAAAAGCTCAAATTCCATTAGTTTTTCTGGCCTTCCTCACCTGTTGGCAAAGGACTTTCAGCACTCCTCTGCCAGCCCACCCACCAGTATTTCTGGGACTCTCTGTAGGGTGTCTTAAATGAGCTTACAAGCAGTTTCACCCTGGATCCACCCGGCACTACCAGGAAATTTTGTCTGCCCATTGCTCTTGTGTGCTTGGTGCCTCCCTGACACCACCCTGCATACCCTCTCCTGGGCTTGGGGTTCCCCTTCTCCAGGCTCCTTCCGTGGCCATTTCAGAACCTCATCTGGCTCTGCTCTGCACAGTCAGCAGCTGGACTGATTCCCCATAAAGACCTGAGGCTCCATCACACCAAATTGCCAGGGGAATTGTGTCAGAGATTTTCTCCCCTTTTCCTAATGTTCTCATAAGGTGGGATCACAGCAGACAAATTATACAATTTAGTATAAATAATCATGTTAATTAGCAATTATAGTTCTCTCTCTCTGTCTTGCTTACACATGTATCCAGGATCTTGGGGCATGGACAAATCTTAAATGTGTCTACCAGAATGTACCCAGGACTCCATTCTGATAACTAAGCCCTGGTAATGGGTCAGCTTGTTATATCTTCACTTCTTCCCTCAGCATAAACTTCCTACAAAAAGGCTTTTCAGCCTCCATCCAAAAAACCTTTGGGCCATCAGATTATCTAGCTATACCTAGATGCGCCTAAGTCCTAGAAGGGAGCATAGCTTGAATTCTGGTTCCAAGAGACTTCTTGACATCAAAGTGAGGAACTTTGATAAGTATTGTCCCTCTAGTTCACCAGAAAGCCACAGCATCAACTTCATTCTCATTCTCATCTTCATCCTTGTCATAATTATAACTATCATTAACCTAACAGCCACCATTTAAGTGCTTCTGGCCACCTGGATGCTGACCACAGCACTATTTAAGCGCTATTTAGGTGCATCATTGCCTTTGTACATAGGACTTGCTTGAGCTGACCCGAAATCCAGCAGGTGAACTTAACCCAAGTCCAGGATGAGTTCCTTCTACACCAGGTTCTCTTCTTAGCCTCCAACATTGCTAAAACCTGCCATACTGGTGAAAGGAGGTGTGCAGTGAGGAACTAGGGGCCTAGAGCATAGAGGTAGAGACTGGAGAAACCATAACATAATGTATAGATATGAGCCCCCAAAAGCATTCACAAGAGGAGACTAAAACTGTATTTTTATCTCCAAATATTGAAGCCTTCAATTCCATTATTATTTCCACAAATTTGTTCTACAGAATTCATTTAAAGGGCAAAAGTAACTTATTTTGCTGCATTATGCATTTTAATGAAATGCCCTGGAAGCATCAGCATCTCCTTATCTTTCTCTCCTTGGAAAGAGCAATATGTAATGAATACTCTGACACTGAAATGAGTAATTAATATGCAGCTTATTTAGTGAAGTATGAATCAGCATTTTGATGATGTCTTGTGAGGATAGGATTATAATTGGCAGGACTTCTGCCTTAAGGTTGGTAATTCTGCATTCTAGAAGGAAAAAATTCATCAGACAGTACAATGAATTTGTCGTATAAAGCATACAGCTTTACCTAGGACAAATAAAACTTTTGGAAGAAACAAATTAATAAAAACTAATTAAGGAGCTCCCACTGTGGCTCAGCAGAAACGAACCCGACTAATATCCATGAGGATGTGAGTTCAATCCCTGACGCCACTCAGTGGGTTAAGGATCCGGTGTTGCTGTGAGCTGTGTTGTCACAGGTGAGGCTCGGATCTGACGTGGCTGTGGCTGTGGCTGTGGTGTAGGCCAGCAGCTGTAGCTCTGATTTGACCCCTAGCCTGGGGACTTCCATATTCTGTACCTGCAGCCCTAAAAAACAAACAAACAAATAAAAACCCTCCTAATTTAATATATACTAGCTCTGGAATATTCAAGTCATTATAAATTTCTGAAAACTATTGAGTTATTCAAAACAATAATTTAAAAAAAATTTAGGAATTCTCTTCTGTGATAGGTTGTCTGTAAGATTAGTAGATTCTTCAAGATTTGTACACCATTTTGTCATTGACCTCATAGTAATTGTAATTCAAAGTGCTGGTTGACTTTACCAGTTACCTGATTTCTTAGGACTGCTGCAGTTCTTAGAGAAAGCTCACTTAACCATGCCTGGTTTGGAATCCATGTCTCTTTCATGAACATAGATTATTCTCACCCTTGGAAACATGTTTAATTTTTGAGCCATTGTATGGTCTTTCAGTCTACCATGTCTTCCTCTCCTTTCTCCATCAAATTATTAACCTCTCTCTTTAGAAATTCTGCTCCTACTTCTGCAAAGTTCTTCCTGATTAATCCTCTATGACCCTAATATCTGCTAGGACGGATTTAGCAAATGTGTTTTGGGGGACATACCTCTTCTGTGATGCTCTGCATCAAAGGTTTCATAAACAAAGAACTGAGGGAAATGTCGCTTCTATCACACCCCATCTGAGAGCCTTACAGCATGTTCTAAAAGTTCTGCTTTAAGGAGTTACTGTTGTGGCAAAGTGGAAACGAATTGACTAGTATCCATGAGGATTCGGATTTGATCCTTGGCCTTACTTAGTGGGTTAAGGATCCCGTGTTGCAGTGAGCTGTGGTGTAGGTCGCAGAGAGGGCTCAGATTCCATTTTGCTATGGTTGTGCTGTAGGCTGTCAGCTGTAGCTCTGATTTGACCCCTAGCCTGGGAACTTACATTTGCTGAGTGGCCCTTAAAAAAAAAAAAAAAAAAAAAAAGTTCTGCTTTAAGAAGCACAACTTGATGAACTTATTTGATCACACATATATCCCTAGGAACTGTTCTTCTACAGAATGTGCCTGAGGAACCACTACTGCAGCTGTGATAAATTGGTATTAGGCTTAAATTTGCTTATATCATTTTCAGAGTACTTAGTCATTTCTCCCCCACTTGATATAAAGGGCTTCGGCGCTGTTGTCCCATCTCCCCAAGTTCACACGTGGCACTGCTCCCAAGTGGGTTTTTAATTCACATAGACTGAATGAAAAATAGAAAGTTCTTGTGAAAGATCTGAAAATTGCCATTCCTATGTGGATTTGAAAAGATTCCTCCTATCTTTATTAATAGGATCTTAGCAACTTTGTCTTATACTGACCCTGTCTGGCCCTTCTTTAATTCTCTGGATGCCACCTTAGTTACAAATGCTGCAAAGCATACTCAACTTCAAAGCCTTTTATTTTAGCTTCTCTGGCCACAGTCTGGCCTTTCCCGGGTGTGCAAGTCACAGCTGGTAATGATGGGGACCAGATGATGCCCCAGCAGCACATGAAAGGTTTTTACCAGGATGTGGTTTGATGGTTTTGCTGGGGTATTTTGTTGTTGTTATTTTTTTCCTTTGGAATGTGAGTTGTGGCCAAGAATTATTTCCCTGATTACATTTTTCCTGTTCCTGTGCATTTGGAGAGGTGGGGAACATACAGAGATGTAAGGAACATGCTTATGAACTACTTCTCAAGCTAATTAAGAGGCTCTTGTCGGGTGACCTTTAGCTGTGACCTTTTGTCTATTCAATAAATATGCTTTTAATTATGTCCAAAGTATCCTGCTGATATCTTGGTCTATCGCTTTTACATCATTATTCTAAATCTTTAAAAAACTTAAATGTCTATAAAGATAAGTCATTGAGTATTACAGGAGAAATCCCGCCCTTATGCTGATCTTCACATCATGTGGTAGCGTGAGCATGAGTTTGGGGATCCCTGGCTGCAGAGCACTGTGTACTGTCTATAGGCTGTTACTATTTTAAATATTTATTGTGTTTTTCTCCTTGTAGAATTGTTGAATGTTCATGGTAGAAAATTTGAATGATAGAGAAAAGGACAAGGAAGAAATTAAAAATCATCTGTAATCTCAACATCATACACATCTCACTCCTTTTTTCACAGTTGGGGAAAAACAATGGAATACATAAAACCGGCCCTCCAGCCATTTATTTCAGGATCATAACTAGAAAGTCTGCCTATTGGTAATATTCACTAGGCTCAGCCTGTTAATGATTTTTGTATTCAGTGGTTCTAAAACTTGCAGCTGCCTAGTCCTGAGATGCCTTTTTTTTTTTCTTTCTATATATCTGTACTCTCTTTAGGTCATCTTTACCAGTCCCTGGGCATCGAACTGTGTACCTCTCCACAGTGTGTATCTTCAACCCTGGCCACTCTTTGCAATCTTCACTCATGTGTGAAACTGGCATCTTAGCATCTCCATTTAGATGTCTAACAGGGCTCTCAAACTTAACAAGGCCAAAGCTGAACCCCTGATGTTCCTCTCTCCAGATTTTTTTTTCCCCAGGCAGTTTTCCATATCTTAATAAGGAGCATCGCATCCACCCAGGGGCTCAGGTCAGAGTCTGAGAAGTTGTTCCTGATTCTCTCCTTGCTTCACCCCTTCCTCTCATCTAGTGTTTGTGAGTCTGGGGAGAGAAATATTTGGGATAATGCCAGTTTTTTCTGGGCCAGGCTATTATTAAGTAATGTAATTTATAGGGGTATGTTCTCCCTTGGCTAGAAACAAATGGAATCCTGTCAACTCCCATGCTGGGGGGTAGGCATGACTTTGGCAGGACAGATGTTTTCCATATTTGAGAAAAGGAAGAACTCTTATGGACGACCCAGAAATATGTAGCAGACTTCAACAACTGCTGTTTTTGGCAGCAGAAATCAACCCTAGGGGCTGAAAATTTCAAGTAGGGGCCTCTTGCGTAGCTACCAATGAAGAGTGTGCAGCAAGATTAGCACAAAGCAAAGTTCCCAGTGAGCCAAGAAACTAGGAGAACCTGGGTCAGAAGAGGTCAGATCCCAGGACAGTAGGTTATCTTCTTGGGGTGATAGGTTAATCCATTTTTCCTCTTCCACAAGGCACTTGCTGGAATGAGCTGTTGGGTAGGGCTGGGCAGAGGGCATTGAGAGAAAAGGGGAAAAAAGGAAGGTAGGGAGACTCTGGTGCAGTGCTTCTCCATAGGGACAGTTGCTCTGGGAAGGACACTGTGTGTGTGCAGACTGCCCTGCCCACTGGGGCCCACTTAGCATCTCTGATCCTGAATGCCAGAAGTAAATGCTAGTAAATGCCAGAAGTGCCTGTCAGTCACTGTGGTAACCAAAAATGTCTGTACATATTGCTGTAGGTATGAGCAGTCCCAACCTCCTTGGAGTCTCTTGTGAGAACCTATTAGTAAGGAAAGAAATCTTTAGAGGGATCTGAAGGAAAGATAGGTGTGTGGCAGGGGGAGAGATATTGACTGATTGCCGAGAGAGTACCTGGGATGATCAGACTTAGGATGTGGAGACACATGTGATCAAGAGCAACCTCTGCCTCAGGATCCTCAAGGATCCTAAGACAGAAGAGAGTGTCCATCAGGGTCCTTGGAGAGAACCTCTCCATCCTCAGCTGTCAGGGGATTCTGGGGCCCAGCCAAGAGTAGATTTGTTTTGCCGTATGCATCTGCAATCCTGTTGGAATGAGTTGACTACAAACACTTAAATAGCCAGAGTGTGCGACACATGGGAGCGTCTGTGATGTCATTTTCTCTGTGATACATTCCACTGGTCTGAGTAATACCACCTAAAAATCATATGTTCTAGCTCCCTGCAGCCTGTGCTTGGGACTAGAAATCACTTTGCCAATCATACTCATATGGCAAGATGGGTACAAGGGATAATCTTAGAGTGTGGACTCAAACCTGTCAAGAGCATTCCATTTTGTAAGTAAACCAACTTGCAGCATCCCCTTAGGTTGGTTATTTTATGTCTCTGAACCTCAGTTTTCCTGTCTGTAAAACAGAGCACTATTAATACTGTATAACCCTGTAGCAAAGAATGGATAAAATAATTATGCAAAATACCTGATACATATAATAATTATGTAAATTATCCGACTCCATAAACATTAATTCCCCAACTATCCACATAGTCCTGGAGTGAGGAAACAACTTTTGATTCAATGATCTTTTATAGTTTTATAAAAGTTTGTCTTCTTCAAGTTCTTTCCATCCTTCCTCTTGCACAACCAGTGCTAGACAACTTGGGAGAATGACTCTTACCCTCATCCACGTAGATAGCACATCACACTACAATTTACCCTGCAGCATCTGACATGTGGGGATGTGAACAGGAAAAGGGGTTCTATTTTTATACAGCCAAAAACGGGGTTCTGTTTTTTATAGGATGCAGTATACAGGTTAATCTGGGCATCAGATGTCAATTTCCTTCTAACAAATTGGTAGAAACAAAGAGGCAGGGGAAAAAAATTGCACTCTGAACTGATCGAGGCTTCAGGCAGCACCAGCATCTCTACTTGTCTTTGCATGACTAAGCATTTGTCTGCTGTCATGTAACATAACTTTGCTGTCAGTTCTTTTAAATATCTGTGAGAAACTCAAATAATTGGAGAGATTCTTTAAGAGGCATGCAAAAGTTACAGAAGTCAAGGATGTCAGCAACAATATAAACATTAAGATGGTGAGAATGAGGTTAGTATACATATAATCAGACATCAAAATGGAACAGGTCATTAATGATGCTTCCTTTTGCTGCTCTTCTTCCTTTCACACATCTTTTTTTTTTTTTTATTTAGACAACCTCTTCTCTTTTCCCCTAACGCCTCTCTCTGTGCTTTCTCTTCTTCCCACAGCACAGCCCCTATGCTCCGCCCCACCCCCAGAATATATCTTGAACACTACTAATATCCCCCATCACAGAATGGATATTGAAAGGTGTCTTTATAAGTTTATATTGAACATGAACCTAAAACAGTAATTACAAGAATTGCTGAAGCAAAAAAAAAAAAAACAAGTCCCAATATTCTCATTTACTAATTAACCCAGACAAAGGCACACTTTCCAAAGCTGCTTTCATTTCATGTAAGAGTGCCAAAATTAATGAACTATTCAACTAATTTACCTCGGCTGGAGTCTCAAAAACATGATACCTAGTTCTAATGAGAAGTGCCTTTTTTTTTTAAATAAAGCAGAAAAACTGGGAAATGAGCCAGTGGCTTCTGTCTCTCCTCCATTGTCTTCTGTCTTGGCCTTGAGGTTAAATATACTCATCACAGACAGAGGCATAGACATAGATGATATCATAGGGGCTGAACAAGAAATTAGAAACAGCAAGAGAGGCAAAAAATAAACAATGGATCATTGCTGAGATTTGTGTCATATTTGAACAAAGTAATAATAGCTGACATTAATTGGATACTCACTGTATATGTGTGAGCCCCTGTGCTGAGTGCTTTTCAAACATTATTTATCTATTTCTCATGTACCTCTAAAAGGTAGGTAATGATGATAATAGAAAACATCCTGGTAGTATGACGTATTAGGTAGAGATCTAAGCATGTTGGAAACATTGACTCATCTAATCTTTGTAACAATCATGTGAGATAAGTTCTGTTAGTATTTTTGTTTTATTTATAAAGAAATTGAGGCGCAGAGAATTTCGGCAACTTGTGCAAGATCTCAGTTAAGAAGTAGTGCACCTAGAATTTGAACGTGGGGAGAGTTGGTATCAAACAGTGCAGTGACCACTCTGCTATAGTGTTATTGGCCTAATTTCTCTGAGGTTAAAATGATGATTGGCAATGGACATTTAGATTGTTTCCATGTCTTGGCTATTGTGAATAGTGCTGCAATGAACATGTGGGTGCATATGTCTTTTTCAAGGAGAGTTTTGTCCACATATATGCCCAAGAGTGGGATTGCTAGGTCATGTGGTAGTTCTGTATGTAGTTTTCTAAGGTACCTGCATACCGTTTTTCCATAATAGTTTTACCAGTTTACATTCCCACCAACAGTGCAGGGTTCCCTTTTCTCCACATCCTCTCCAGCGTTTGCTATTTGTGCGCTTATACCTGGAATCTAATATATGGCACAAATGAACCTTTCCACAGAAAAGAAAATCATGGACATGGAGAACAGACTTGTGGTTGCCAAGGGGGAGGAGGAGGGATTGGGATGGTTTGGGAATTTGGGGTTAATAGATGCAAACTACTGCCTTTGGAATGGATAAGCAATGAGATCCTACTGTGTAGCACTGGGAACTATGTCTAGTCACTTATGATGTAGCATGATAATGTGAGAAAAAAGAATGTATGCATGTATGTGTAACTGGGTCAACTTTCTGTACAGTACAAAATTGACAGAACACTGTAAACCAGCTATAATGGAAAAAATAAAAATCATTATAAAGTTAAAAAATACAGAAAAAAAAGGATGATTGGCTTTTTATACCCAAAGTTTATATGTCTTCTGAGTCGCCAAGGAGAGAAGAAAGATCAAGATGACCCCAACTAGGGCGGGAGTGAGGTGTGATGTGTGGAGAAGATGGGTGAGTCGGTGCCCTGTGAAGGCAAGACATACAGAAGGTGGGAGAAAAACAGTGAACATGCACCCTCTTTAAGGATGCACTCTTGCTGAATTTAGATAGGAAATGCCCTTTGTATGACTTTACAGGGTCTTCGGCCTTAGTCCCTGAGAGATTCATTCTGAGTTGCTTTGCTTAGTGGCTGCACTGTATCCAGATAGCCATCATCTTTTATCTAGACTGAATTCCTAAGTGTCACTCTTGCCCTTCTAGCATTCTTTATCCACTTAACAGCCAAGAGGGAACTTTTAAAAGTTCAAATCAGGCTCCCCTGTTGGAAATCATCCAAAGCCCATCCCACTTGGAATTAAATGCAGACTCCTCACCCTGGTGTTCAGGGCCCTGTGGGACCTGCCCCTTTGCCTAATGAAGTATGACATTTTAGTCTTGAAAAGGACATTACAAAATGGGTATATGTTGCTTAGCTAAAAATGTTTTCCTTCATAAAATACTATGCACTATCAAACATGATGGAGAAATTTGCATGTGTATACTTAGTTTTCAAAGATTTAACTGGGGAAAAAAAACCACAGTTTTTTTCTCAAATAATAATTTAATTCCAGTGTTTGCCCTGTGTACTGCCCCACAACGAGAAAGATCATAGTTGTAAAATCATAATTTGGTTCCAATGCACTAAGCCAAAAATATACATCAAGTCCTTCCTTTAAAAGCAGTGATGTACCCAACACATGAACTATCTTTTAGGATAGCCTTTGAAGAGATTATACATTGAATGTGAAGGGAATGAGAATATGCCACCCTAAAATATGCCACTTTGGCACAGGAATTCTTTTGAGCCAAAGGCAATTGAGAATCAACAGATCAGGAAGACTTCTCCGATTTCCTCCTATCTGCCTAAAAACAAGGCATAAATTTCCCTTTGAGGAAGGAAGTCCACCCGCCACCCCGCCCCCCATTCCTAGGGCCAGGGAGAGGAGAGCAGGCTCATCCTGAAGGTGGGGAGTCAGCACCAAGAGAAGCTTGCAGCAGACCGTACTAATATCGACCTTCTCTTCCACTAGTTCCCTCATACAGGCCCTAGTTTCTTTCTCAGTTTGTTGTCCTCTGAAGCCCAAACCCTCTTTCCTTTCTTAAAAAGGTCTAATCCATGAATCTAACCTTTTTGAGTTTCATTTCTTTTCTCTGAGTTCTATGCATGTAACAGTTAATAAACATTGTGTACCTTTTCTCCTGTTAATTGGCAGGCCTGCTAATCACTACCTAACAGGGTAAAGGAAAACTTTTTCTTCCTCGGCAACTGCATATATAATTGTAACATCCAGGCATTCCTTTTTATATAAAACCAAGAAACAAAGAAAGTGCAGGACCGTAGTCAGAGGCATCAAAGGGTTGTCAGGAAAACTTAACCCTTCACCCATATCCAGGACATAACTGGAGAGTTTTTCAGAGAGCTGTGGGTGAACTTCAGATCTGGTCCCCTTCCTCTAAAAAGAGGGAAAGAGTGGGAGGTACAGGAATACTTCCTTCTTTACCTTCATTCAAGAGAGATTTAGGAGTTCCTGTCGTGGTGCAGTGGTTAACGAATCTGACTAGGAACCATGAGGTGGCGGGTTCGGTCCCTGCCCTTGCTCAGTGGGTTAACGATCCAGCGTTGCCCTGAGCTGTGGTGTAGGTTGCAGACGCGGCTCGGATCCCGCGTTGCTGTGGCTCTGGCGTAGGCTGGTGGCTACAGCTCCGATTGGACCCCTAGCCTGGGAACCTCCATATGCCGTGGGAGCGGCCCAAGAAATAGCAACAACAACAACAACAACAACAAAAGACAAAAAAAAAAAGATTTAAAGGTGTAAAATAAAAACAAATTCAGACTGAAGGAAGGAGAGACTTTATTTGGAATTTTTTTGCAATAGGGTGAATGTTCTGACCTCAGAGTGTGCGAAAGTCTCAAAATTCAATAGAAAAGGGACTGTCTTTTATAGTTGGTAGTCAGCGGGACTAGCAGGAACTCTTGGGGAGCAGGGCAGGTGGTGGGGATGAACAGACAGCATGATCAGGGACATTTAGCAGGATATGTTTCTCTATGAGATCAGCTGATTTTCAGAATGATCTGTGGGGGAGGGGGGATGTTGTTCCCTTAGTGCTTTAGTGTTTGCTCAGACTTGGGGGGCAAGCCAGAGTTTAGGGGCATACAGGGAAGAGAGAAGATTGACCAAAATACGGTCAAGCTGCAGTTTAGTGGGTAAGTAATGGACAGTTGCAAGCCCTTGATCAAAGGGTATCATCAGAGGAGCTTAATGCATTTTGGGGGAGACACCACGGCCCAGGCTCTGCTTTCTGTGTGAGAAATATGTCAAGTGAGAACCTGGCTTCAGTGTCCTCTAGCACTAAGGAAAGGAGTCCTCTTTGTAAAAATAGTTGCACTTGGAGACTTGGTTGGGAGAATGTATGAGTTTTCCCTGGCTTTCTTGCAAAAGAAGTCTTAACTCAGAGGACCATCTGGAAGAACAAATGGACTTTGGCCAAGAGAAACTGATGGTATTGCTAGATTCATAGAGTCTGAAACAGAAGGGTGGAAATGTGTTAGTCTTTAGCAAAGGAAGAGCAGGTTGGAGATCCTCAGAGATTGGGATCTACAAAGAACTCATAAAGGAACTTCATAGAGAATGAATTAGTTTCCAACACTTACCAAATTCAAAAAACTCTGACTTCAGACCAATAAAACAGTACCATTTAAGTATGAACTTTGCTGTGCCCCTTTGCTTTCTTTCGACTCCACTGTTCTTCCCTAGATGTCATAAATCCATGAGCATAATGTATATGGGAAAGGAGAAACCTGGCTACGGAAAGGTTTTAAATTAAAAGAACCAAACAGAGAAGGCAATGGTTTTAGAGCAAGGCTGACATGTATGCCAAACCTTGGGAGTGAGTATTCAACCCACAAGGTAGATTGCCTAATTGTGTAAATGTTACTTATCTAAAAGTGCTGTCAAAATAAAAGATAAAGTTGCAGCATATGTGCAGCATTGCTGTTTATTATAAGACAATGTGAAAAATATTCTGTCCTTTAATCACTGCTAAGGCCTTGCCACACATTTATCTCCCTGTACCATAATGGACACCAGAATTTCCCTTTTGTTTGGAGAATATTTCTGTTAACAGTTGATTAATAAATAGTTCAGACTGTAGAAAACTATTGAGAAGCATGGAAGCCAAAGCAATCAAATGGCTGAGTAATCTGTTAGGCTCCTCAAACCTTTTAAAATGCCTTTGGCTGGAGTCCCGATTAATAGAGTATGATGACTAATAGCATCAATTCTCTTTCCGCCACACCAAGTGCTCTGAGGATTGTGTCTCATAGAAGCTCCCTGTAGCTCTTCTCTACAATATTTTGAAGTCGCAATATTGATTTCTTCCTGAGAGACTCCCTTGAGACATCGTGCTTACCTCATCCAATGCCAACACCCAGTTCACTTGAGGACAATTAATGATCTGTTCAGGTCCTGATCAAATTGCTTGGTGTTTCCGTGATTATGCAGCCTCCTGGACTAGGAGCAATAAGGCAGAGAAGTATTAGGACATTGAGAGATTGGCCTCATCAGTTACCTGCTGTGACCACCAGAATTTTGTATATTAATAAGGAAAAAAATAGCCTGCTGATTGTCATTTAAATTACATGAGGATAAATTGTCTTTTGAAACTCCAAGTCATTTAAATGTGATGTAAGATCAAAATTCGCTAAAGAAGGAGAAGAGATGTTCCAGTGAACATTTCCCAGGAGGCTGAATATAACCCTTGCACAGTAGAGAAGACAAGTACATTTTGTATTCAATATGGAATACAATTTAATCCAACCAGCATATATTGAGTACTTATTATGGGCAAAATGTTGCATTAGGCCCTGAGGAAAAGAAAAAAACTGGGACCTGGGGGCCACAAATCTCCAGAGTCAATCATTGAAACCAACATGTAAATAAACATAATCCAAGACAGACTGTAACATAACATGAAAAAAAAAACCAAAAAAACCTGCAGAACCTCCAACCTGAAAAGACTACGTTACTTTGGAGCAATTAGGAAAATCCTTATTGAGAGGGGAAATATTTGAGTAAGATTTTTTTTTCTTCTTGTTATGCATGTGCCTTTAGCATATGGAAGTTCCCAGGCTAGGGGTTGTATTAGGCTGCAGGTGAGGCCTATGGCATAGCCACAACAACACCTGTTTGGTACCACCTCTGTGATCTACACCACAGCTTACAGCTTTGCTGGATCCTCAACCCACTGAGTGAGGCCAGGGATTGAACCTTCATCCTCACAGAGACTATGTTGTGTCCTTAACCCTCTGAACCACAATGGGAACTCCTTTGTGAGCCTTTTAAAAGATAAAAATTGTAAGAAAGGAATTACAAGTGAAAATAGGTGCAACAGCAAAGGCGTGATAATGGGTGTGGCAGATGCTGAGTGTAGTCCTACCATGTATTATGGGTCAGACTTTCCCAGTGAACACTGGTGGCTACTCTCTCCCAGCTCTGCAACTCTCCTGAGAGCTTTCTTTGGCTATGGGTCATGCTCAGTGAACACGCAGGGCAGGCCACAAGGACAAATAGGGGCTTCCTCACCTCTCAGGTGGGTCAGTTCCAAGGTGTGTTCTGCACTATCCCCTGGAGATACCTAGCAGCACTGCCCTCAGTTACCCAGAATGATTGATGCTTACCAACTCATTCTACATTGGCTTTCTGTCCTTTCCTGCCTCACTTCTCCACTCTCCGGATTGTTGCTTCCTGGGGTCTCCACCCAAATAAACTACTTGTATTCAAATTCTTGTAATAGATGGTGCTTCTGAGGAACTAAGCCTAGGGCAATGGACAAGCAGAATCAAGTAAATAACTAGCAAACTTTCCAGCTTTTTAAGGAGGACATGATTTATAGGACCCATAATAGAGGAAGCAGTAACAGTTTTGGCTTTTTACTCTGTGCCAGCAATTGTGTAAAGCACTCTGACACATTATATCTCATTTAATAATTGAATCCCACCCCTGGAAACTCTTGTACTCAAATACTCATAATAGATGGTGCTTTGAGGAACCCGCTGTAAGTTAGGTACTGCTACGAATCAGAGATACAGAGAGGTTAATTATGTTGTTCAGGATTGCGTATCTGTCAAGTGGGAAAAGCGGAATTAAATTGCATTTCTATGAGATGCTGAAACTAGACTTTGAAACCCAGTGCTCTTCTGTCTCCCTAATGTTGTGGGGATATTGAATACCCATCTGGAGAGTTTCTACCCACCTGGAGAAGCACTGAGTAGCCATGGAACTTCCTGAGACAGCTGAAGAACCACAGAGGGATGCTTTCATCTGCTTGCTGACTCAAACAAGAAAGAGGAGTGTTAACACTGAACAAAGAAATGATCTGTAAACATCAGGTGAACTCTGGGCATGTAAAGACCTACCTACCCAGTGCATCTAGTCCATGTGTGGTCATGTTTGGGGAGTTGCAAAATTAACATTAAGGCTCCAATTTCATAGAGAAACCTCAATTAGAGCTCTGGACCCATCATTACTGTTTCTGAGATTTCGAATGAGGTGAGTTACCTCCATTCTTTGAGTCTCAGGTTTGTTATTTGTAACAAGTTACTTCATATGGTTGCAGTGGGGATCAGCATAACTAACACATTTACAGAACTTCACCTTTTGCCTGACATGTTTAATGTATGTTAGCTACCATTATTAAAGCCTTGGGAACTATGTCTTATGTACATATACTTACTCTTTTAGGGCTCACAAAATTTGACCTCTTTACCAGTTTCCAGAAAACAATTCAGGTACACAAAGCATGTCATTGCTTTATTGAAGATTTGTCAGTCTAAATGTATGGAATAAATATAGAGATAAATTCTTGGCAAGTTGTATCCTAATAAGACCTGTTTCTCTGACCCTTTCTTACTTAGCTGTCAGAGTCTTGTAAGACTGCCAGATAGGGAGCACAGTGGCAATAGGTCATACTGGAAACTACCCTGGTATGTATGCAAGGAGGTCTGCTTTCTTCTTGCTGTGGAAGATGCTCTAGTGGCAGCTCCACTGAGGACCAAGTTCACGGATGCTGCTGCTGCATTTTGGCACGTGCAAGAGTGTGGAGAAGTTAGAAAGGAAAAGTTTAGTTACTAAAAGGCAAGCTGGTAGAGTAATCTACAAGTTTAGGGCACTCTCTCAAAATGGCTTGGATTTTTACCTATTATATGAAATATTCTTCTGTAATATATTTTATATTCATGTAATACCATTTTCTTTGTCTTAGGTAGAATTTAGGACATAGTATTTCTCCAAATTATCATCCATATGCTGATGGATATTTTTAATTGCAGTGCAGTTTGATTTGATATGAAGGGTATTTTACACTTAATTCTAGCCTTGTGCTTGGTCTTATAGGGAGAGCCAGAGAAATGGAAGCCATGTTTCCTTCCTTCTCTAAGAAGTTTATCATTTCACCAGGGAGAGGAAAATAAAGAACTAGCATGTGTTTAGAAAAAGAAGAATCTGGCTGTGGGTGTGAATGTCCTAAGGAAGAGGGAGACGCCATGTGGAGCTTGGATGTAAAGTGGCTGTGACTGGGTGAAAGCTGCAAATGACATTCATGAAGCAAAAAGCAATATGTCCAAAGGTGGAAGAAAAAGTAGGAAAGATTTATGCAGGTGTCCGTGAGCATATTATCTTGTCAGGCAAGGGAATCTTTGAAAGTAGGTTTGGAAGAGAAGACTCAGATTGGGCAAGTCTTTGGCTGCCAGGGGGAGGCGGCATCCTCCCCACATTGCTCCAAGCTCCAAGCTACCATCTTCTCACTTATATGAAGCAGCAGAATCCCAAGTATTTCCTGGAATCCAATTTGTGCCACTTACAGCAAATGATATTTTTTTAGAAACCTAAATTAGCCGTAGCACTTTCCCGCTAAAACCCCCTCCAAGCTTTGCTTTGCTATGAGGAGAAAGACAAAACCTTTAAGATGACCTTTGAGGTGATCTGGATTCTGCCGGCCACCGCAGTTTCACCCTACCTTCTACTCTCTCTTCTGCTCTTCCCTTTCACACTCTCTCCTAGTGCTCTTTGTTCAGCCCCACTGGCTTGATTCAGTTCCCCAGTAGATCCCTCCTGCCAGCCTAAAGCCTTTGCTTGTGTATTTCCTCTGCCCAGAAGACTCTTGCCCTTCACTTCTTTCTTTGACCTAATTAAGCAATTTCTGTCTTACATACTGCAGCTTACTTAAGACTGTCGAGGGAAAGCTTTCCTTTGCTCTCTAGACTAAACCTCCTGTTATATGCTCACAAAACACACCATCCCTCTCTCTTATAAGGCAGAATCTCAGTCTGTACTTAAACCATTTATTTATTTGACTATTTTAATGCCATCATCTCCTACCAGTCTTTAAGCACAGAGAGGAAAGGAAATATGTCTCTTTTCTCACCATTATATCTCTAGCACTTAGCACAGTGCCTGCCAGATTTAACAGAGATCTCTTAAATTAAGTCATGTTGAATGAATGGATTGGTGAATGAGAAATTTACTCACAAAAAATTGGATCAAGTTTGATATCTACTTTCTCATTATTATCAAGTTTGAGAAATATTCAATACTTGTTTAATTTAAGCGCTTCCTATGTCTTTCTTCAACCAGTTACATTATTGTTAGAAATACTGCTCATGAGTTGGAAAACCAATTCCACAGCTACCCTTATCTTTTATTCCTCTGAGTCTTGCTTATTTTAAAAAGGAAAGGAGAAAAAGTAAACACTTCAGTTTTGTGGTTCAGTTCACATTTCAGTTTTTCTCTCTTCTCTCTTATTTTGAAGATTGTAAATGGCTTGAGAAACCAAGCTTTTGCATTTATATTGCTCGTTTCATCTACCGATTTCTAAGAGCTTTAAAACATATATTAATACTTACAATAGTATTCTAAACTACAAAAATAGTGCCACATTAAAGCTCCTCTAAGATATAGAACTGTTAACAGGTTCATAATACAGCAAAAAGAAATTTCAGATACAAACTGGGGGGCTTGATTAAACCCTCTAAGTTGACTGATGGTGAATTCCCCCTAGAGGATCCATCATTCTAAATCCAACAACAACACTGTCTCTTTGAAGAATACATAGATTTAGAAAGCTGTAGTTTGAAAACTCAAGGATTTGAAGGATTTGCAAATAAAAAGGGCAGGATAGCATTTATTCTGCTATTTCTCACTTCTTGAGAAATGTAATTGGATTTTTAGACCTACATTTTCCCCAAATATATACATTTAAAGCTATAAATTTTCCTTCAAGCGCAGGTTTTTCCTGTACCCTGTGAATTTTGATATGTTATATTTTAGTTATTTTTACTTCAAAACATTTTCTAATTTCCTTTGGAATTTCTTTCTTTGATCCATGGATTCTTTATACATGTATTGCTTAGTTTCCAAACATTTGGCCAATTTATAGTTACCGTTTAATATTACTATTATTATTATTGCTTTTTAGGGCCACGCCTGAGGCATATGGAGGTTCCCAGGCTAGGGGTCCATTCAGAGCTATAGCTGCTGGCCTGCACCACAGCCACAGCAACGCAGGATCCGAGCTGCATCTGTGACCTACACCACAACTCATGACAATGGCAACGCCAGATCCTTAACCTCCTGAGCAAGGCCAGGGATCAAACCTGCATCCTCATGGATGCTAGTCAGATCTGTTAACTGCTGAGGCATGACGGGAACTCTCTTTTAATATTATTTTGATTTCAGTTTTAATTCCACTGTGATAAAAGTTCATTCTCTGTATGATTTCAGTCCTTTGCAGTTTCTTAAGACTGGCTACATAGTCTGTATACAAAAATTTATAAATATAAAATGCATATTTTTAAACATATTATTATACATGTCAATTAGATTAAGTTTATTAGTTGTGTTATTCAAATCTTTTATATCCTTCATGATTTATTTTTGTTTATTTTATCAGATAATGAGAAATGCTTTCTAAAATCTCCAAGCATATTTGTGGATTTGCTAAATTTTATTAAATTCTGCCAGTTTTTAATTAATATATTTTGTTGTTATAAGTGCATTCATATTAAGGATTATATCTTTTGGGAAGACTATCACTTTCAATATCATAAAATGTCATTATCACATTTCTTTAGCCTCTCCTTTTTGTTATTTTAATATAGTTATATTAGGGTTTCGTACCTTGTAGGAGGGCCATTTTATGTGATTTTTCTATTTCCATCCTTTTACTTGCAACTTGTCTCCTTATATTCAATATGTTTCTTCTAAGCGGCATATATATATATATATATATATATATATATATATATATATATATGCATATATGTATATATTTGTTATCTGTTCTTACAGCTTTTGCCTTTTAACTAGAATATTTGGTCTGTTTACATTTAATGTATTTTTTGATATATTTGATTTTTCTCTTTATCTTTTGGGTCACTGTATTATTTTCTTGTCTTTTCCATTTCTTTCTCTCTATTGGCTTGCTAACACATATTCTTTCATCATTCATTTAGTGGTTTCACTAGGAATTATAATATACATCCTTAGCTTTTGATAGCATCATCTATAATGTAGTACTTTAAAACTTCCCGACAGTGCAAAACTATTAAAACACCTCAACTCCATTTAAGTCCTTCCTTCTTTTTGGACTATTATTGATTTCTATTTCAATTCTATTTATATATTTTTGTATTTTAAGCCTACAGTGACATTTTTATTGTATTATAAAGTTAATATTAACTTAGATTTTCCTCACACATTAACCCTTTTCATTGTCTCTGTTTTCTGTAATTTCATGTCTCCCACTAAGATAGTTTTTCTTTTTCTTGAAGAATCTTTCTTAATCTCTGGCAACTACCAATCTTTTCTTCACCTCTTTAATTTTTAAACTTTTAATTATTTGTTGTTTCATTTTGTTTTCAGTCTGTTTCTCTCTGTTGTTCAGATTGGGGAAATTCTACTACTTTATTTTCAAGTTCACTAGTTCTTTCCACTGTTGTTTCCATTCTGCTGTTGTGCTCATATAGTATATTTTTTCATTTGGTTATTGATTTTTCTTAATGTTTTCTATTTCTTTGCAGAGGTCTTCTATTTTTTTACAGAGGTTTTCTATTTCTTTGCAAAGGCATTATATTTTTTTTATTTGTTTCCAGCATGTTTGTAATTAATCTTTGAAGCATTTTATGATGGCTGCTTTAAAATCCTGGTAAGATAATTCTAGCGTCTGTGTCATCTTGCTGTTGGTATCTGTTGATTGTCATTTCTCATTCAAATTGAGATTTTTCTGGTTCTTGTTATGCCGAATGATTTTTAAGTGAGCCTCTACATTTTGGGTATTATGTCAAAAGACTCTGGATCTTAGTTAAATCTGCGGTATTTTAGCTGGTGTCCCCTAGCATTGGGCTAGTGGAGAGAAAAGGGTGCCACCTCATTATCAGGAGGTGGGAGTGGAAACCCAGTTCCCCAGTCAACCTATTTGACACTTTGGCAAGGGAGGGATTCCTTATTATTATTGTAAAGGGATAGAAGTTCTGGCTCTACACTAGGCTTTCATGATAACACACCAGCGGGGAAGGACAGAGGTACTTACCATTGGCCTCTGCTGACACTGACACTGCGGATGACTGGGGAATGCCAGAGGGAGGGTTGCTCTCATTAGAGCTCAGTGGTAGTAGAATTCCTGATTCTCTACTAGGCCTTCTTTGACACCACCCCAGTGGTAAGGGTAACTCATTACTGATGTGTGTTGGGGAAGTTCAGGTTTTCCCCCCTCCCCAGTTTCCAGTTAGAAGGGAGCTTGTTACCAGTTGGTAGGAATGAAGGTCCCAGCGTACCTCTTGGCTTTCTCTGACATCAGAATGGTGGGAGTTGGAGTCATTCTTATTTAAAGTCACATGAGGTAAGTCTAGGCATCCCAGTTAGTCTGTGTTGATGGAAATGGGGTTGGGATTCAGGTTTTCTTGTGGTCTTTGGTTTGAGTAGGGTGATTATTGTATAAAAATTTTATGTATTGCTAGACTGTCTCTTTCCTGGTCATTTTGCTAGAAAGAGTAGGCTTTTCTTGAGACTTTGTTGCCTTACCCATTGGTATTCTAGGTTGCTTCTTCATGGTGTTCATTTGATTCCCCACCCCCAAATAGTTATTGATTTAGATCTTGAATGTTTGTAACAATAATTGCCAGAAATTGAAGATAAAAAGTTTTGTATCAATGTCATTATTGACCCCTAGGACAAAATTTTCAAAGTTGTGAACTGTCTTAGTGAACTATCTTAGTTATCTAAAAAGCCAAAATTTTACAAAGATCAATTGCTTCTATTCTATGTTCATTATGGATAAAATCTTCTTTTAAATCCACAAGTATGTGTTCAAGGAAAATATTTGTACACATAATACTGTCTATTATTTAAACATACAATACTACATAACATAAAATAGCAGTTTTCTTGATATACATCAAAAATCATGAGGGAGGGAATTCCCGCTGTGGCTCAGTGTTAACGAACCTGACTAGTATCCATGAGGATGCAGGTTCGATTCCTGGCCCTGCTCAGCATGTTAAGGATCTGGCATTGCTGTGAGCTGTAGTGTAACTCAGAGATACAGCTCAGATCTGGCACTTCTGTGGCTGTGGTATAGGGTGGCAGCTGTAGTGCTGATTAGACCCCTAGACTGGGAACTTCCATATGTTGTGGGTGCAGCCCTAAAAAGAAAAAGAAATCATGAGGGAAATAAAGCAGTCTGGCAACAAAAACCTTCTTGGCCAGTTTTTAGAGCCAAATAAGATTATATTCTTTTTTTTCATTTAATATTTACAGAAGCTCTCCAGTATCCTGTGAGTGACAAAGGAGAGCATGTGAGGGCAGAAAGATGTGGCAAATCACCCTACCTTATCTCCATCAAATCTTTTTGGCTAAATATTCTCAAGAATGGATTGCATGTTTCTCAAGTATTTGTTTGTATTTGCTTCTTAGGTAGGGAAGTTTCTGGAATAAGGTACCTAATAATCGAGTCATCCAGGATTTGTTCAAACAAGAGACATTTCATAATTACCTCAGAGATTGTTACTCTTTGAAGTAGGAAAAAAGGCAATAGATGCCAGATTCAGCTATTAGGCCAAATTCTCCTACAGTTATCCCCATATAGGGGCACAGTCGGCTCTAAAGTGAATTATCTAATGTCGTTAAATATTTACAGATTAGAGAGTAGAGGTATGGGCTTTGGAATCAGATAGAACTTGTTTTAAACCTGAGCTCTGCCACTTAGTAGGTACTTGACTTGAACAACTTATTTAGCCTTTCAAAATAAATTTAGTCATTTAAAATTGGCAATATATGTTGTAATCATTATTTAATTAGATATCATGATAAGTAGAGTATGAAAGTGTTAGTTACACTTAGCACATTTTGTGATCTGCACACTTTAACTTTTTATTTATGATTGTAAGGAAAGAAAGAGAAACAACTATCTCATTTAGATTCCGTCTTTCTTTGGAACCTCTTAAATATCAGGGGAGAGAAAAGTGGCCCATTTAGAGTGGTGTCTGGAGGTTTTTATTGCCAATGAACCCACTGCCCTGGAAACTCATATGTTAACACTATGCCTATGAGTACCGTGCACTTTGAATAGAGGTAGCACGTGATTCTGCAAAGACAAAAAGTAAAGGCAGATGGTAGGGATAAAGATACACTTGAATGGCAGATTGAAGCCTTGTCCATTTGAGAAATGACAATGCAGTATATAATGGGTGGTTAAAAATGTGGAAACTAGAGATGGACAATTTAAGTTTGAATCCCTCCAGCAATAGCCAACTATAAAACTTGAGATCAATTATTTTACTTCACCTCTCTGTATCACACTTTCAACATATACAAAATAGTGAATGTAATAGAATCTATCTCTTATGGTTTTGTATATAAAAATATTAGTAGATATAAAGTAGGTAGAACATAGACTGGTATATAGTAAGCATTCCATTAATATTAGTTACTATTTAACTCTGACCACAGGAAGAGTACAACATGGCAAGGCCCAGTCTGTTGTATTCCTGCCAGGTAATTTACTTATGTTTTTACTGAGAGAAAGATGAAAGAATGAGATTTTCTACAGCCTTTATATTTTGTGCTATGTGAAGAGGATTTTTTTCATGCTTCCTGCTTTGTAGTATCTTTTTAGAGACCAGAAAAAAACTTGCCTCCAGATGTCCTAATTGATGAAGAAAAATTTTATAACTGGATATCACCACCATCAATTACTTTGTTTTTGTTAACAAAATAAGCGATAACCTCATGGAAAAAGTGGACTGAGTGTCTCTAGAGTTGACTGTTGATGACCTTTAAAATGGGAAGTGGAGCCAGTGTTCAGTGCTGTCCAGTATTTTCAATAGTTTGAGTAAACTAACAGAAGGCTGAGAAACTAACGTGGGTAACGACTGATTATTGCTTAATAATATCTTTATTAGGACAGTTGCTAACTGTCTCTGAGTTCTGGATCTTTTATTCCTTGTCATAATGAAATAACTCTTCATCCATGTACAGCCTAGCAAGGAGCAGGTGTTTCTCCTTTATCTACAGATAAAACATTTCATGTAAAACAACATCCCAGTAGATTTACACAACAACCAATATTTTGACTACATCTGCATTTTTCTATTCTTATTGCTATGTGAATAGACTGTGTAGAAAATACTCAAGTTTTAGACTTGTTTTTTCCTAAGTTAAATATAATTGTTAAAAATCCTTCTTTATTGAGGTATAGTGTTCATACAAATAAACATACTCTTTTGAAGTTCAATGAATTTTAACAAATGTACACACTTTTATAACCAGCACCACAATCAAGATATATATTACATCTCTATCAGCCCCCCTAAATATTCCTGTTTTGCGCTAATAACCACCCTATCCCCCACCTAGTCCCAGGCAGCCATTGATCTCTTTCTCTCAATATAGATCTGGATTTTTTTCTTTCCTAAAATTTTATGTAAATGATACCTCATTTGTACTCTTTTTTGTGGCTGGCTTATTTCACTCAGCATACCGATTCTAAGATTCATACATATCATGGTACTTATCAGTAGTTTATGCTCCCTCTCTCTTTTTCTCTTTTTGCTACATAGTATTCCATTATATGAATATACTATAGTGTGTTTATCCACTTACCTGTTTTATGGCTATGGGTTTTTAGTTTGGAGATGTTATGAATAAAGCCACTCTGAACATTTGTTTATGAGTCCTTTTGCTATTGCTAATTCTTCCTACTGATATTTACATGAATTTTATGTGTGTGTGAAACACTTCATAGAAACATGAGAGGAGATAGACATAATATAATGACAATGTCCTTGCTTTTGTTATTTAAATAAGTGTTTTTCTGTGTTTCTAAAGATGGCGTGATGTCATCCTTTAAGTATTGGGTATGCCCTGGTGTGCCATTTGCTTGGTAGTTACTGTGTTACCAGTTACCCAGGGTACCCAAGGTACATGGGAGTGGCTAAGCATTTGGGGGTTATTTCTGTTCTTTTTTACATCTCTCTCTCCTCTGTGACATAGTTGGTGATGTCATATGGAGAGGAAGTGAGTATGTAGAGGGTATTCAGTACTTCTTTGAAGATTTTAATAGTTTTTACTGGGAGATTTTTCTTCTCTTCCTTTGTTCTGTATTCTGCTTTAGTTCATTGTACAAGCTCTCATTCACTGACACACCCCTACCCCCCAGGTGTTTCCTTAACCATTAGCCTCAGCACTGAAGCTACTGGGAAACTGGCCAAGAAGAACCAGTTTTAACAGAGTCATGCACTTCAAGCTTTTCTTGATTTTACCCTCATTTGTGCAATATGTGACATCAGCCTACACAGTCCACATAAGAAATGACTTAATTCCAAGAATCAGGATCAGTGATTTACTTACACTCCAGATTATGGTGAAATCCCAACCTTTCTCAAACTTGGAGTTCCCCTTCATTTAATTTCTTTCTGCTTTTATAGTCACCTGAATTATTTTATTTAGGTTCTGACTATCATGAATATCACCCTGAAATTCCTTAGTCAGTAATCCAGACCTCAGAAACAAGTTCTTAGAAACCACTCAAATCCACAATAAAATAAAAACCTGAGAATCTGAGACAAGTAGATAAGAGTAGCATCCAGACGTTCAGCCCTGATTGTTTTGAAAAATTCAGAGCATACAAAGAAGTGTATCCCAGTGAGGTGGTAATTACTGAGCTCAGCAGCCTATTGTTAAGATATTAAATTAAAGCCAAATAAGATACCTAACAACACTGCTTCTTAAAAATAGTGACTCATAGCCTAATTGACGTGAGAATCAAATAAATATTGTGGAACTGCTTTAGGGGGAAAGACTTCTTTTGGATTTAAGTTTCATTTAATGGAATTCATTGAACATATCCAAAAAATTTCCATAAATTGTCTAATAAAAAGCATAAAGTCTTAAAGAGTTTTAAAAAGGGATGATGAAATTCTTTCCCTTTGCCACCCACTTCATGAAAGGAGGAATATAGTGCTGTAAATTCCCCTGTAATTTTAGTAATGGGGACCTGGATTTGGAAGAGAATGTCTAGGTAAAGAGTCCAAGCTGGCACAAAACTGCCCAAAATATATAAGGAGGTGGGCTTTCAAGAGTTCTGACAAGAGAGCAGTTGGATGGAGGAACTTGACTATGATGCATTAGACATATCAGTCCCAGAGTAAACGTTCACTCAGTCAGCTTGTGGTTTTGTTTTCCTCGTGACAGAATATTGATTTGATGGGTTCTTTTCTTCTAGTTCGCTCTACAGGTTTTATTTTAAGCAGCTTCTATGTTGCTCTCTGTTATACCTTGGCATCTTAGAAGGGTTTCTACGTAACAGTTAGGTAGTCTTGATAACTTTTGTCACTGAAACTAGGTCCTTCCCAATCAAGTTGAGAGAGAGTCAGAGGAGACCTTAATGTGAGGCAGAATGAGCAGACTATTTGGCATCACAGAACAGAATTTTTTCTCTAATGCATCTGAAGGTGTATTTTCAGTGAAATTGTTAGCATTTTGTTTCTTTGCTTTCTCACTTAGAATGAGAGGATAAAAATACTTAGAGGATCCCCATGCTGTACAGCGGGAAAAAAATAAAATAAAATAAAATACTTAGAGGAATCTTGTGTCATTAAAAGAAATAATGTATGCAAAGAATCAGATTTAGTAAGTGCTCAAAAAAGTTTCCTTTGGGCATTTTATTACTGGAAGGCTATTTTCTAGCTTTCTCCTCTCTTACTTTCTAGATTGAATGTGCCTCAGGGTAACTGCCAGAGTCAAATTCTTTTTGTAAAAAGATAGTATCATTATAGGTCAAGTATTTTGTATATGCAATGTACAATTCTCAATTAAAATGACAAGTAATATAAAGTGATAATAACATAATAAGAAATACAAATTGAAAAAAAATGTGAACAGGAAAGACTTTTAAGGCCTGAGATAATGGAGCAATCAGACATAACAAATTAAAATAACTTTCCTTAATGTATTCAAGGGGATAGAAGAACAGATGGGGGATTTGGGGAGAGGCTAGTAACTCTTAAAAGTCTAAGAAATTATAAGATTGGAAGATGAAATATTTGAAGTTGAGGACTCAACATGTGACAGGAAAAGCAGGTTAGATACAGCTAAAGAAAGAAAAAATAACTGAAGGATAGGCCAGAGTAAAATATCTAGAATGAAACTCAGAGAAGCAAAAGAGTGTGGGAAATAGAAGAGAGGGCCAAAGACAGTCAGGAGGTCCTACATGCATGTAGTGGAATCCTAGAGAAAGAGAGAATAATGCAGAAGCAATACTTGAAGTAATGCCCGAGAATTTTCTGAAACCAATTGAAGACATCCAATCCTTAATTTCAAGTTCTACATATTATGTCCCTAGGCAAGATCCAGTTTCCTGAACGGCCATCAGGGGGGTCAGCTCATACAACCAGTGCTGGAGAATTAGCTGCGCATGAATGGAACTTAGAACAGTAAGAAATGGAGGGTATCTAGAAAGATAAATTCCCCTTCCATTCTTTTCCATTGACTGTTCCTAGCTGTGGTTCATTCTTGCAACCCCTACATAGAAGTTAGTGTGCTCAGCTACTAAGCAGCCTATCACGTCTCTTGGTAGTTTGATGAAATATGTTACCATATGTTACCATATTTCATTAAACTTGTATGTTGAATTCCTTGTATATTTTTTTGCCTCATTACCCCTTTTCCATATTCATACCACCCTGGGGGTACACTTCTCAAAGTAAAACATACATTTCCTAAGCACAATGTTGATAGAAAAAATACCGATTATAAAGGAGTATATATATTGTATGGTTTCATGTATGTAACATGCAAAGACAGGCCGAACTAAATTATAACATTAGTATTCAGGATAGTGACTAATTTGAGAAGGAAGACAGAATAAAGACTAGAGATGAGGGCCATTAGGGGAACTTTCCATGGTGCCTACAACTTCCTATTTCTTTGACTAGAACAGTATATATGTTAGTGTTTACTTTATGAAAACTTTTTGAATAGCACATTTGAGTTCTTTTCTATATATGTATTATAATTCACAATAAAAATGTAAACATCACACTAAAAATAATTTTAGGCGTCTTTCAAAATATGCAGTGATGGTTTTTGTGTCATGTTACACTATTTGGGAATCATCTCCCCACTTGTTAACTAATGGCAAGTATTCTAAATGAAGTTATACTGTTTGCTGGACGTCTTAATGCAGTTGACCCATAACACACATTTTTTATATTAAGAGAAAATGTTTCTATTCCTTTCTCCTTATCAGCCCCTCCAAAATATTCACATATGACCATGGGGCAAACACACAAAACATGAGGCTCATTTGATTCTCAGTGAACCATATGGTCCATCTAAACTATTACACAATTCCAGACTCTAGCCAAAATAAGCAAAAAAAAAAAAAAAAAAAAAAAAGTTTTGGAAAGAAAGCTAATGCTTATTCAACATCTATTATCCGTTACGGACTGCACCAGGACCTTATCTTTTGAAATTTCATGACAACCCTGTTAGATAGGGAGCCTTATCCTTATTTTAGTATCATTGATATTCATGTCAAATTCCCAAATAGATAATAAATGCTGCAAATGCAGCAGTTATTATTTCAATTCTTGGTATTGCATTAGTGCTAAATTAATAGATTATGAATAAGCCTTCCTAGGCCTTGATTTTTGATATCTAATAATATCAAAATCACCTCAAGGAGAATATGAGGTAAAATATCATGAAGTAAAATTTTAGTGTGCATTCATTCTACACATTTGGATCCTAATCATGCAATTCCCTGCTGCTGCTTGGCAGGGAAGCCAGTTCCAGGAAAGAGTTAATCTTCCTTTTAAGACATAGTTTATTCTCTTAACATTTTTCCTCTTTTCACTGCAGAAACAGGCCTATTAATCATTATTTTGAATCAAGGTTATGCAAGTCCAGGCAGTTCCAACTTGCAAACTGACGGAAGTTTGACCAACTAAGTCCAAATTTCCAGGACTACATTTAAGCACAGTGCACTTGTACCTTTACCTGTACTCATACTTTGCCAAGTGCATTTTCTCAAACTTTTCAGGGCTGGGATGCCTTCAAACCCGAAACAGCCTTCCTTGTATGCGGAATTTCCTCCATGCAGACCTCTAGGTGTTATAACACAGAGGCAGGTTGTCCTTGAGTGAGACTGATAGATAAATGAACCCATATTTGCTTCTTTGTTTCTCATCCCCTAACTTCAGCTGCTTTCTACCCGCTCCTTCCATGGCCAGTGCTTTTTCCTGCTGTTTGGCTCTCATGGTTCTTAGTTTAGCTGGGTTATAGCAGGTGGAGGTGGATTCATTATGGAGAAAGATCTAGCCTCTGTTTGCTTGTTATGTAGTTAATAAATCACCTTTCCCAGGGCACATCAGCTGAGCCAAACTAAAAGGAACATTTCTCAAGGAGGCCAAAAGGCAGGATAAAAATCTTTCCCAAAATGCAGTTTACCAAAGTAGCTGCCAACTCTACTCTTTGTACATGGAAGGCCAGTCTTCGTCTTATTTGTAGTCTCTAAAGTATGATCTGATATCTCACAGGCATTTCCTTTCTGGATCTTATTTTAAAATTAATTCTCATTTAATGTGGGCTTATAATGTGGTTGACACTGAATAAGAAATTTCACAAGTTTCTTTCTATCTCACTAAGCCTCAAAGGCAACTTGGTGAAGTAAATATTTTAATCCTCACTTTATAGATAAGAAAACTGACAGTCAAAGAGGTTAAGTGACTGTTGAAGTCCTCCTGGTAAGCTACAGAGCTAAGGCCCTAACCTCCACCTTGTTCTTTCCACTACACAGTTTGGGAGGAAAAGTAATTAATATGAAGATTCATAGGCCGTGTGCATTAAGCTGCCTACTTATACTCAGCAGGTCTATTATAAGATCGTTATATTTATAAAGCGCAGGATTATACATGCAGTTTGCAATCAGATACCTACAGGGATCAAACTACTTAGTTCATAGTGCTTTGATCTTAGCCAAGGAAAGGTCTTTCCTGAATCCATGGAGCAGATTGTGAGGCATGCTCCTCGGAGGTAAATAAGGAAAGAGAGGTGATATTAACAAACTTTAAAACCTAGATAGTCAGAGATAATATTTGATGATGCAGCACAGAGCTTTCTTATAGTAAAAAGCATAGTTTAACTTAGATAAAAATGTTGCAGTGGGATGACTTCATGACTGTTCATGAATGCAATCAGCTTCCTTACTGAGCATATTCAATTTTTACTGCATGAAAAAATTTTGGTGCTATTTTAACCCTCTCAAGTTCAACTTGCATTTTTATGTTCATTATTTTGGGAGTTGATGTTTAATAGGGATAAAGATAAGCTAAAGAGAGGAGGGAAAATTATATCTGTTTGTAAGATTTTTAGTGGTTTAATCTATAGAGCAGAGTATAGCTCAGGGAAATTCCTGTGGTGATATCTGTAAGCAAAATGTTTTAGCAAAATGTTAGATTTACTGAGAAGGCCATGTTACATTTTTCTTAAGTTGAGGTTGGAAGGTAGAAAGACTGACAAGTATTTTTTTCCTTTTTTATCTTGCCCAGAAACTTATACACACACACCTGGCACAACACATGTCATTCAGGTAGACCTCATCATTCATTAATAAGGCATCAACACAGTGTTGATTCATTCATATCTTTTTCTGTAGAATCTAATTGACCATCCCCTTTGCAGAAAAAACTGATGAGTCCTGTTGTTGAAGACCCCTAAGAGATTCAGATAGTTCAGGCCAGGATTATATGTTCCATTTGCCTTTCTGATTCAGCAAATGAGTTAAGAAGTCACTGTGTCTTATTCCATTGTGGCATTTGTTTGGTCCTTACACCTTTGATTTTAGTGATTTTTAAAGGCCCTTGCTGTTGATGCTGCCATTGTTTATTGGGGGAATTGAAAATGTAGTTATACATAATCATGGCTTATTGTGTTTGCTTTTGTAGAAAGAAGGATCCAGAGGGTAAATGTCTTTTTGGTATTTTCCAGCAGTGTGAACCATTTCTGGAAAGTGGCTATGATGAAAGTCCCCAGCTCAGGCACTGTTGTCATAGTCCTCTGTTCGCCCACTCTCTGGCTTCATGACCCAGTTCTTTCCTTTGCTTATACCACAAACCTTGTCGTCATTCTCACACTTCAAACACTGGAAATCTGTTTGTTTCTACTTTTCAGATATAAACCTACCACTTCTCACCAGTACCATGGTTGCCACCCCTGATCTGAAGCACCATTATCTCTTGCCTGAGTTTCTGACTAGTTTCCCTGCTTCTTCCTTAACTTTCCTACAGCCAATTCTCAACCCAGCCCTAGAGTGATTCTAAAATATACTGCTCCTTAGACTAGAAGCATCAGCAGAACCTGAGAGCTTATTAAAAATTCAGAATCTCAGACCCTGCTCCAGACCTTCTGAATAAGAATCTGCATTTTAACAGGATCCTCAGTTATCATAAGACTATCAGTAGTGAAAGATTATGAAAAAAGTGATCAACCAACCAATGAACGAAAACAAAAACTCTTTGAATTTATCATAGACCAAAATGCAAAAAAAAAAAAAAAAGCCAAAAGTAAAATTTAAACACATGAAAAATGGGTATAAAAGTGCAAGTCCTAATTTGTATTTTTTGACTCAGCAGATCTGGAATTCCTCTGTCAAGCTGCTACAGAAGTTTCTAAATACCCCAAAATCTTCACTAAAGTTTTTGCAGACCAGTTTCACAGACTGGCACCTGCCCAAGGACCACTCCCTCTCTTTCAGATCTAGCTGCTGGCTTTGCTCTCCTTGATGGTCCTGATATCACCTTTGTGCTTGGGGCCTGTGCTCCAACTGTTCCCTCTGTCTGGAGCCCTCTTTCCTAATTAACCACATGGTTAAATCCATCACCTTTTCAAGTCTTTGCTTAAAAGGTGATACCTGCTCTACTTACTGCTTGAATTGTTCTGAGGCTTCTCATATCTTTTTGTCCTTAGTCTTTGTTTAAATGTCTGTGACTCAGTTTCTTCATCTCTTAAGGAAGAATGACAGGGTTGTTGGGAGGATTAAATAAATGTATATTTATAAAGAACCTAGAGCAGTGCCGAAAACATTTTAGTATATTATTAAGTGTTAAGTATTATAATGATTACTGTACCTTAAATACATGGACGAAGGACTGCAAAATGTGGTAACCCCTGGGAAGGGTTGTAGAATTGATGGTGGGATGTAAAATATTTTGTATTTTTCACTAAATCATTTCTAGCTCATTTAAAAATTTTGCAATGGATATTTGTTTCTTTAACAATTAATGAAACATGCTACAGAGGATGAAAGGAAAGCTTTTTGTGGTTGGTCTGCTTCTTCTATCTTATTTCCCAAAGGGACGTGTACTTGAAATTAAATTGTCATTATTATAACCACCAGAAGAGCATTAATAGTAATAAGATTTTGTGCAGTATTTACACTATGGTGCTTGGCCTTGTGCCAAGTGCTTCACATGTATTATCTCACTTACTTTTTAAATTCTGGATTTCATTTATTTTTATTATTTTTGTGGTAAATATTGTGCCATTATTAATTTATTGCCTCTCAGCTCCAAATTTATCCCTTAATACCTGCTCTATCATGATGCATAGAGCTCCTTGAAGGATATCTGCTTTAAAGTGAGCGCGAGGTTAAGGGTTCTTAGCAGAGGGTGATAGAGGGGCATTGTAAGAGAGAGGGTCTCCCCCACGTTTCCAGCTGTAGCACACACAGCAAGTCCCTGGTGTGGATGTGAGGCTCTGGCAGTTTCTTACTTTCTGATGCTTCAGACTCATTTATGTTTCCTACTTAAGTCTAAAAAATCAACCATTTCTCTAAGAAGCCCTGGTTCTTTCTGATGGAGACAGATGTTACAAATCTAGATCTGCGTGCTAAGTGTGTTTTTGCTACTGAGGTGCTGTCAGTCTTTTTAACTTTAGCCATTCTTGTGGATTGTTAGTATTATCTTATTGGGATTTTAAGTTTCTTTTTCACTGATGAGTAATGAGGTAAGCACCTTTTTATATGTTTTTTGACGATTTGCATATTGTTATTTATGAAATGTCCAGATCATGTGCCCATTTTATTGCTTTTCATAGTTTTAAAAATTGAATTGTAGGACTCCTTTGTGTATTCTGAGTATGATTGATATGAGTCTTTATTGAATATGCACATATACAGGCAGTATGTTGTAATTATCTTCTCTAAGTCTGTGGCTTGCCAGTTCACTTATTAATTAATTCATTTTAAAATTTGTGTGCAGTGGTATTGATTTATTTTGTTGTTTATATAATTTTAAATATGTTAGAGCTTAAGTTTTCCATTTCATTATTTGTTTTCTATTTGTTTCTTCTGTCTTTTGTTCACCTATTTCTCTCTTATTGCCCTCCTGGGAATTCTATGAACATTTTTGGGGTTCTCTCTTCATTTATAGTGTTTCTAAGTATATCACTTTGTATAGCTTTATTAGTAGTTTCCCTGGGTATTAAAGTATACATATATAACTTAAAACAGTCAGAGTTCCTGTTGTGGTGCAGGGGGTTAAGAACATGATGTTGTTTCTGTGAGGATATGGGTTTGATTCCTAGCTTTTCTCAGTGTGTTTAGGATCTGGCATTGCTGCAGGCTGTGGTGTAGGCTGCAGATGTGGCTTGGATCCAGGGTTACTGTGGCTGTGGCCTAGACCTTAGCTGCAGCTCTGATTCTGTCCCTAGCCTGGGAACTTCCATATGCCACAGGTGTGGCCATAAAAAGAAAAAACAGACAGTCAACAGGTATCAGTGTTTTACCACTTCAAGTAAAGTGTAGAAATGTTACTTCCATTTAATTTACTTTGCTTCCCCACTTTTAAAAGAATTTTAAGAGTTTTTTTCTCTATATATCAAATACCTCATCAAATGATGTTATAATTTTTATTTCAATCATGAAATATAATTTACTGAACTCATGAGAAGGATTCTCTGTTGTATTTCTTATTCTATCTATATCCCTAGTTTTACCCATTCCAATAGTCTTCTTTCTTTTCTGAAGTGTCAAGCCTTCCTTAATCATTTGTTTTGTGTTTAGAGAACTTCCATTAGCAATTTTTCAAGTATAGGTTTACTAGTGACAAATCCACTTAAATTTTGTTCACGTAAGAATGTTTTTAATTCCCTTTAATCCCTGAAAGATATTTTTGCCAGATATAAAATTCATGTTCTATTTTCTTCTGGCCTGATGGTTTCAGATGAGAAATCATTCACTCATATTGATATTCCTTTACAAATAATGTGTCACTTAAAAACTTCTTTTTCAGAGTTCTCACGTGGCTCTGCAGGTTAAGGACTCAACATTGTCCCTATGAGGATGTGGGTTTGATTCCTGGCCTTAATCAGTGGGTTAAGGATCCAGCATTGCCACAATCTGTGGCATAGGTCACAGATGTGACTTGGATCTGGTATTGAAGTGGTTGTGACAGGCCTCAGCTGTAGCTCCAATTTGATGCCTAGCTTGGGAACTTACATGTGTTGCAGTTGTGGCTGTAAAAAGGAAAACAAATAAAAAATTTAAAAACCTTCTTTTCCTTTGTCTTTAGCTTTCAGAAGTCTAATTATGAAATGTCTTAGAATGAATTTCTTTGAGTTTATCCTACTTGAGTTTTCTCATCATTTTGAATCTGTAAGTTTATGTCTTTTTCAAAGATGGCACAAACAGAAAGATATGCCATGCTCTTGGATCGGAAGAATCAATATTGTCAAAATGACTGTGATACTCAAGGCAATCTACAGATTCAATGCAATCCCTATCAAATTATCAAAGACATTCTTCACAGAATTAGAACAGAATATTTTAAAATTTGTATGGAAAAACAAGAGACTCCACATGGCCAAAACAGTATTGAGAGAAAAAAAAATGGAGGAATCAAGCTTCCTGACTTTAGACAATTCTGCAAAACTACAGTCATCAAAACAATATAGTACTGACACAACAATAGAAATATAGATCAATGAAATAGTAGAGAAAGCTCAAAATAAACCCAAGCATCTACAGACAGCTAATCTATGACAAAGGAGGCAAGAACATACAGTGGAAGAAAGTCTTTTCAATAAATGGCGCTGGGAAAACTGGACAGCTACATGTAAAAGAATGAAAGTATAGCACTGTCTAACACCATATATAAAAATTTACTCAAAATGGATTATAAAGACCAAAATATTCATCCAGATACTATAAAACTCTTAGAAGAAAACATAGGCAGAATGCTCTTTGACATAAATCACAGCAACTTCTTGTTTGATCCACCTCCTGGAATAATGATAATAAAGACACAAATAAACCAATGATATCTTTTGCAAATTTGGGGAGTTTTCTGTAATTATTTTATTTGAACCACCCACTTTTTTTTTCAGTTCCTGTCTCTCTCTTGTTTTTCTGGGACTCTGATGATATGAATCTTAGCTTTTTTGTTATTATCCCATAGATCCCTAATACTTTTCTTTTCCATTTTTTTTCTCTATGTTGTTCACGTTGGGTTTATTTTATTGATCGGTCTTCATTTTCACTGATTCTATCATCTATTATATTCACTATACTCTTGATCACATCCAGCTAGTTAAAAAGAATTCAATTGTCATATTTTATAGTTATACAATTTTCATTTGGTTCTTTTTAAATAATTTATTTGTTGTTATTGTATGGTCTTCTGTTTTTTCCTTTGTTTTAGAAGAATTCTTAAATTATTTTTGTGGTATTTTGATGATGGTAGTTTTAAAATCATTGTCAGATAATTTCAATACCTGATTCATCTCATCTTGGCATCTGTTTGGTTGTCTTATCATTCTGGTTGTGATTTTTCTGGTTCTTGGTATAATAAATAACATTTGAGTATCCTGGATATTTTGCATATTATAGTATAAAACTCTGAATTCTGTTTAATCTTTTTTAGCCTGCATTCCCTTGTTGAGGTGTAATGCAAAGCCTGGGTGGGCATGTATATTCAGCTTGCCACTGTGCAAATGTGGGGCACTGGTTCACACTGCTTTTTTGGCAGAAGGGTGGGGTGGAAATTTGGTTCCTCCCTTGGGCCTTCTGATACCTTATCAGTGCAGGTGTGACATGGCTCAGACTGAGTTTTTCCTCAGAGAGGGCCCAGCTGACATCAGGGGAGGAGTGAAGTGTCAACTAGTGCTTTCTTTGCCTTGCTGGTATCACTGTGTGGGGAGATTGGGGTACCATTGTCTAACATTCCCATATAGAGGGTGAGGGAAGTAAAGTGGTAGAGGATATGGGAGTTAAAGATTGACTTGCTTCTTGGTCCAACTGAAACTGTAGGACTGTATATAGGAGGTGGATTTTCTGTTGGTGTTTGGTTTTTGAGTAGGGTAGTTATGGCCTTAAGAAAGGCTACCTCTTTTCTGGTATTCTGACTAGGAGGAATAGGCTTTTCTAGGAATTATGTACCCATTAGCAGTTCTGGGTTGGAGGCTTCTGCGGGTATATGGAAGGCAGTAAATAAATGCAGAAACTCACCTTAAGTCCTAGGGTTTCTACACAGTATGCCTTTTTCTGTCCACTTTCTAGAGCCCATGTGTTAGGTGAATCGTGAGAAGTTGAATCAGGGAGGAAAGGGGCTAATTTATTTCAGTTAAAACTGAAAGTCACCAAGTATACCTTTTAAAGAGCCTATGTTTTAAAATTTTATGAGATTCAAGTTACAATTTTGTTTGTGTGTTTTTTTGTTTTCATGGGTAATAATCTCAAACTAAAAAAGATGTTAGGTGTTGATTTTTCGTGAACATTGTTATGTCAGGTTTAGGAAGTTTCTATTTCTTATTTGTTGGGAGGTTTTTTTTTATTAGTCATATGTATTGAATTTTGTCAAGTGTTTTTCTACTTTTGTTGAGATAATTATGTTTTTATTAGTTTCTTAATCTGCTGAAGTACTTTTATTAAGTTTTGAATGTTAAACTAACTTTGTATTTCTAGCACAAATCCCACTTAGACATGATGTACTATTTGTTGGATTAAGCTTGCTGAAATTTTGTTTAGAACTTTTGCATGCATTTTCATTAGACATAATGGTCTACAGTGTATTTTTTCTTACTGTTCCTTTGTCAGGTTTTGGTATTAGGGTTTTTCTTCAGTACTACTGCTTATACATTTGCTAACTTTTTCAGACCTTCTCAATGCCCACAAAACTCATTTCTGTTTCTTGTTTCAGCAGGTCTTCTTTTGATATATTCCCACTTTGCCAACAATAATTAAAGCCTCTAATGGTTAGTAATTAACTTCAAGGTCAAGAATAAATTAGTATACATTTGAATTACAATCTTTTGATTTATGGTGGCTCCAAAATGAAGGTAATTAAATATTACAGCATTAAACTGTGATCAAATCTTTAAGGATGAATATTCAAGTGGTTTATTTAAATTAAAAAACTTGAAATAAAAGGCTACAAATTTTATAGTAATTCTTCCAGCTATCATTTCTACAGCTTTTTTTTTTTTTAAGGGCTGCACCCATGGCAAATTTAAGTCCCCAGGCTAGGGGTCTAATCACAGATGCAGCTGCCAGCCTATACCACAACCACAGCAACATGGGATCCAAGCCATGTCTGCACCCTACACCACAGCTCACAGCAACAACAGATCCTTAATCCACTGAGCGAGGCCAGGGATCAAACCCACGTCTTCATGGGTAATAACTGGGTTCATTATTACTGGGCCATGATGGGAATTCCAATGGCAATTTTTTTTTTAAGTTTCTTTTCCTAGTGGAACACTTTAGTGACGATGAAGGATACAAACATGGTCCATCCTTGAACTTGTTCCTCTTCCCCCACTTTCCCTGACAGCTGAACTTCCCTAAATTATTGTGAACAAGTTATGTAAAGTGGTAATTACTTTGCATCTTTAGACAAGTGAAAACTTTTTACAAAGGATGGTTATTAAATGTTTAGCTTATTTAAGGAGGATGAAAACAGAAGAAAAAAGTTATTATTAGAAGAAATTTGGGATTTGAAGAACAAAAGAATACAAATACTAAATCTTTGACCCTGGGTTTAGTACCTCAAGGAGATTCTTCTATCTTTTTCCTTTGGACTAGTTTCACATGATGCAATTCCCTGGATCCTTAAATGCAATAATGCCTTACTTTTGGTATTTAAATCAGGTGATCACTAGAAACTAATTTTTTTTTAATTTTTATTTTTTTATTTTTTATTTTATTTTATTTATTTTTTTATAATTTTTACTTAAAAAAATAGAAGTAGGTATAAGACTGATAAATAGAATATGAATCTTCGATATGTTTCACATTTTTAAATTGTTTTCCGTTGTCCATAAAAGGGTTAACATGAATCTTAACATTTTTAGGTAATTTTAATAGCAGTGGTGTTTTAATAGCAGTAGAAAAATTAGGGCTACTTTTTTCTAGTACAATGTTAATGGGAGTGTTTACATCTATCAAGAAGTGTGTTTTACATCTCTATTATGTGCCTTGAAATGTGTCAGACATTTAAAAGGTTCTCAAATGCTCTTGTGCAAGGTTAGATCACAATGCAGTGTATCCCAAAAGAGAGCGTTGTTACAAAGTAAACTGTTTTTGAAATTTTTCTCCATGAACCTTCTCAAGTATTTTCATGGGAAGGAGAGGAGGAATTTTTCCTCAGGACCTTCCCTGTTCCTTCCATCTGCTACCTCTTGGTGTTCCCTCACATTGTACTTGCACAATAGCTGAGCCCTGAGAGCTTTCTGTTTTTCAGAGTTGTTCAAAATTCTGGGTTTACCAGTTAAACTCTTTGTTTTCAGATTATTTTTGAATATTTGGAAAGTTGTATTTTCTGTCTTTTCATGGTATTTCAGCAGAAGATAAGGTGTTATATGTGCTATCTTTATCAAATATACATTTAAACGTCACAATTACTCTGGATGGTAGGTAATGTTATCTGTACATGACATTTCTTTTTTTCTTTTTTTTGATAGAGGGTGAGGATGAAACTCCAGCGTGGAGAAATTGCCATATCCAAGGTCACACAGCTAGTTGATAACAGAGCATGTACTAAATTCTAGGTATACTTGAACCCACAACCCATGAACTAGAGTCAGGATGGTCTAGAGTCCATTTATAAGAATGTTCAGCAGAAGTGGACACCATGCTGTGAACAGCACAGATTCATACAACACTTGAGACACACTGGGAGGGTATATTAAGAATTCCTTTTACAACATTATCTAAAGTGATAAATGTTCAACCATGTCAGATAAGCAAGTGACTCTAAAATGAATGAGTGTCATTTTTCTACTTTCATGAGTTAGCAGATCTACTTATCAGAATTTCAGTGATATAAGTGAAATCTCAGCTTTCTTTTTGCACTGAATTAAAATTCCATAAACCTTAAAATTCCAAGAAAACCAATATTCTTATTTTTCTACATGAAAAGACAGTAAAATTAGAATGGAATTGGAAGATTCTGAAATCTTTGGAAAAGAGTGAAAGCTACCTCAGATATCATCTACAACCAAAAAATCTCTTTTTTGGCTGAAAGTATAGCTGTATGGCTAACATTAATGGATAGAATTTTGTATTTCTTATACTTAAAGATTTTATTTCACATTATTTATTAAAATAACTCCCCAATGTTATTATTTAATCATTAGAAATATTTATTTTGTTACTCATTCTCTTACAGAAAAATGGGATAATAGGTTTGGTAGAATTGGTAGAATTGTCAAGAAAATTGAGATTTATCTTTTATCTGTATGTATACTGTAGGGGAGGGAAATTTTTTCTTTACCTTTCTTGGTTATTAGATATTCTAATAAGCAAATTAACATATAGGATGGATTATTAGGAGAAAAAAACAATTTTAGTTACTACTTATGGGGTCCCTATAAGAAGACAAGACCCACAGTCACTCGGGCAGTTGAGGCTTATATATCATTCTGAGCTCAGGAGAAGCGGGGTAGGGATCTGGAACTTCGAAGGGGAGGAAGATAATTCATAGGAGGATGGGAAGAGTAGGTGTTTGGTGAGTGGATGGTTGCCATGTCATGTGATGACAGTAGACACAGAGAGGAATTTGATCTCCAAGCTCAGCTGAACTCTCTGCAGCTTGTTACACCAAGCCTGTATTCTTTGTAGTTATCTCTGGTGATGGCTCTCCCCCTGGACCAGTCTCTATCTAAATTCTTTTAGTCAGTTCAGGGAGAGGTAAAAGTTTTCCTTGAATCTTCTGGGTCTTGATTGTCTTCAGCTCAAAATACTCCACATACCAAAGTGACACATTTTGCAGAGACTTGTTTTGACCCCCTCACTGCCTTCATTCTGTAGAGGGTCTCACTAGCCTTAAGTTTACAAGGCAGTCACAAAACTCTGCTTAATATGATATTGAACACTGGTTCTCAATAAACACTATAAAAACATGACATAATATAGCAGACTCTGTGGATGTCTCTCTCTCAGAATATAGGGGAGCTCTTTGAAGGCTGTTGTAGTTGCTGAGGGTAATGACTCTCACTTTTAATCCTTTGGGCGCTTGGAACCATCACATCCAGATGGGCCTGTGTGTCACAGAGTCATTTCTTAAATGGTAGGGGCACCAAATACCCACTGCCTTGCCTCCACATGGGAGACAGCAGCTTGGTATGATCTTAACCGCATTATAGTGAGGCTAGTTGCACCAGAAATCAATTCCTTGCTTAGCTTCTCTGCTTTTTTTAAAAAAATCAACTATATTTTAATACTTAAAAAAAACCCAAAAATAAAATAAACACATGCTGTTACTTACCTATTATGACAGATACTAAAAGGCTATTCTGTCCCACTTCTATTTTTTTAACAGTTTTATTGAGGTGTAATTTATATACTATAAAATTGTAAAGGTACCCATTGTAAGGGTATGGTTTGATGATGTTTACTATATTTACAGAGTTGTGCAACAATCTTGCTCTCACTGGACTCTCCTGAGAACCCTCCCTTAAAAAATAACACACAGAAAAATCCTAGTCTCAGGATGGCTGTTTAGGGAACTAAACAGATGTGGCAATTTAATCCAAAAGAATTATCTCCCTTGCCTACATTTCAAGAGATTCCTGGATTCAATTTTGAAATATATAGATGGATGCCTATATAGCCATTAAAATTACTGCTTGTATTGCTTGATTCTATTTTTCCCTTTCTCTATTCTCTTCTTTCATTGGTGGAGGAAACTGGGGTTATATATTATAAACATTACAAAGAATTTCATAGGCTGTTGAATGTGAAAAGAAAATGCTCATATTATTGGTATTTTTGAGGAAATTACTTAAAGTACAACAGATAGCAAAGTCACAATTAATGGTAATCACCTCCTTTCTTTCTGTATGTTTTAGAAATAATTTTATAATCATTCTTCTCTCTGTTCCAAGTTTTATTGTCTCCCATCCATTTCTCCTGCTGGCAGCTTCTCCCTGTGTTTTATGTGTTTGTCATTTTACCAGACTGGAAATACAACAGATATGAAACAGAAGCTGATTTTATCCCCATCTATGTGTACACCGTTACTTTATAACAAAGTTGTTTTGCTTTTTTTTTTTTGAAAAAAAAATCTTAGAAAAAGACAAGTAGCTGTTTGATGGAAAATCTCTCCTAATCAGTTAGCCAGAGAACAGAGTTTGAACATGATATAAATTGATAGAGGGTGAAAAAATAATTTTCAAGCAAATAAGTTAGTGCAGCTAGGATGGGCAGAACAGGATGGCATTTGCCGGAGAGAAAACACAGTGTATGTGGTTAGGCAGTGCACTTGGAAAAGGTGACACTGGAAATCGTGAAAATCAAGCTTACCAGTGTTTATAGTAATGAAATAGCACTAAAAAAGTGTTACAAGTGAAGTTTTGGATATGTGACATATAAAGGAGGTTCATCTGCCCAGAATCCTTTTGATATCACTGTTCTGTCTCAGTTGATATTTTCCTAAACACCAGTAGAGGCCTCCAGACACTTCATTAAGTAGCAAACACACCATCCACACACAGTGGAGGGCACGATACCCAGGATGTCCACTGACGTGGAGAGGAATCAAATGAAATCTTTGAGGAGGAGGATTTCAGTAAGAGTCAGCTGTAATTAGAGGAGGTACTGAGCTTTGTTGCATAAGCTGCCCAAAGGTCCGTTACACCAGAAAATGCTTGGTCTAGAATAGAAGGAGGTCATGGTAGGTGTAATTATTGTTATTTTAGATCACATTTAACAAGCTGTTGCAATGTGAGCATTTCTCTGTTAACAATCTATTATGTTGTCAGTAAGACAGTTCTCTCGAGCCACCTAACTTGCCCAGTATTCTTGGAATCTAAACACAGCAATTGGACAGGAATGCAAATAAGGTAATTCAGAGACCCCCAACCTGAGTTATTTGGCAAATACCACTTTTCTGTCTCAAGTTTTTGACTGAGCATCGTCCTAAAAGAGGAAAAAGGAAAAGTTCGCAAGAGTCACTCCCCATGAAAGCTTCATCAAAAATATAAAGAGCCTACTAATGACAATCTGAAGCATCTCTTTTATTTGTAAGTATATGTGCATTTATATGTATGGTTGCAGATAAGCACCAAGGTCTACATAGCCATTATTGATTAACTACATGCCCCACCCCTAAATTTTAATGAATAATCACAATTGGAAGTCCTCTAATGCCTGCCCTAGGATGTCTGCTGCTTCTGATATAAATCTCCATTGGATTCTGCGTGTCACTGATAATATCCATTCAGCCCTAAACCTTTATTTACTGTTTTTAAAAACTCTAGCAGCTTCTTTATATTTTAAATTTTTTATTTTTTATTTTTTGCTTTTTAGGACCACACCTGTGGCATATGGACTTTCCCAGGCTAGGGGTCAAATTGGAGTTACAGCTGCCAGCCATAGCCACAGCCACAGCAAGGGCGGTGGAGGGGGGAGCCGCATCTGCGACCTATACCACAGCTCATAGCAACGCGGGATCGCTGACCCACTGAGCAAAGCCAGGTGTCGAACCCACATCCTCATGGATGCTAGTCGGATTCGTTTCCACTGCACCGTGACCGGAACTCCCTAGTAGCTTCTTTATATTTCAGACACTTTTCTGACTGAAGCTTTAGCTGACAGCATAAATACATTCATTTTGCTTTCACATCAATTGATTTTAGCTAATTAGGAGCATTGGGGGGGGGCTTAATTTGATAAGGAAGTGTGAATGTGTTTTCCCCCCACAGCAGGATTGTTATTTGCTGGAGTATTAGGGGAGGTTAATTAGGCACCGTTCTTCTGTCAGGTTGATGGTTTTTAAACAGCATTCCCCACACAGAAGCTAAAATGGTCAGAGTGAAAGCTGGGGTTTGGCCATTGGTTTGATTTGTCGGGTCAGGTTAGTTGCCTCTGGAATGGGAATCTGACAGAGATGAACACTTGTATGCCCAAGAGGCACCAAGTCTGACCTCTCCTTTTACAGACATTCCTCCTACTGCAGGTCTCCCCCTCATTTCAGAACCTCTCAGAGGAGGCTGTCTCTCTTCAGGCACTGTCGTTCTCTCCCAACCCAACAGCATCCAGTTTGGTGTTCATCCTGGCTCTTCTGAATTTTAAAGCCAGAGTCGCAGGTTTTGAAAATTCACTGGCCCTGAAGTATTTGCAGAAAATCTTTTGAACAGTTTGGGCCCTGGGATTTCTTTGTTCAGTCTCTTCTGCTGAAGGCAGAGCAGGGCTGGCTGGCTGTGGGTCGGCCAGGAGCAGTGAAGCAAAGGGAAACAAACAACAGAGCAGCTGAGATTCCTGCTAGGAGCTTGTTTGTAGATGGAGCCCATTCAGTGTCTTTTGTTTATTTGTGAGGCTTTACGTAGGGAATGCATAAAAAGGAACTTGAAATAAGTAACCATTTAGGAAAGGAAAAAAGGGACGTCTGACCACAACATTTTTAATTTTGAGGCGGAGAGAAATGCTCATTTATATAATGTGGATTCTCTGTGAAGATACGGTTGCTCTCTAAGGCATGTGCTTTGTGTTCCCTTTGTTTCTCTTGTTTTAAACTAATCATTTACCCATTTGTCTCTTATCCTGCTTGGGATCAATTCATAAATCCATAAATAAAATAATCTCTGAATGTCTTCCAGTAGTAACCATTTGATTGTGCAAATCAAACCTTGAATGCTAGTCTTATTACCAAAAGACTAGTTGAATTGTTAAAACCTTCATGGGCAATACCTGCCATTGTCTGATATTTATAACTATATTGACTATATATGCCTAAAATAGAGTGGAGGGAGGAACCTCTTAACAGAGTGCCTGGCTCTCTGAAAGAGTTCTTGGTAGAGTGGAAAAAATAGGATATTTGGAGATGCCATCTATCTGTTGGTTATAAATTTGTTCAGTTGGTCTTTATGATTTAGTTGTCTTCTTTGTAAAATGCAGATAATAATGCCTATCTTCTAGCATACTTTATCAGTATTAATTTTTTTCTTTTATTGTCCTAGTGTTTAGCCTGATCCTTCTTTATTTTAAAACAAAAGCCACAACCATTTAAGAATGGTTGGCAAATAATATGTATTTGTTTATATTCTGTTGCCCCCCATTAATATAAGCTCCATGACGATGTGGTATGTGTCTCATTCACCACTGCATTCCCCGCTCCTGTCATGCAGCAGATATTCAATAAACATTTGTTGTACAACTCAGTGAAATATCAGCTATTATGGCTCCTAATATTAATATTATTCTTATTTTTTGTAGTTAAAAATGAACTAGCTAAAATCCAACATAAACATAAATTATACAAAAATAAAAGCAGTATTTATATTTATATTTGAAATAAGGCTAAAAATGAATTATGTAAGCTTCCATCACAAAAACACAGGAAGAAAGAAAATAAAAAACAAAGGAAAAGAAAAAAATTCTAAAATTAAGATTAGAAATTGATGAAAAAGGAAACAAACATAAAAGAAAGTCACCAAACCAAATTTGATTTATTAAAAATACTGACAAAAGTGATAAATCTTTAACAAAACTGACCCAGGGAAAAAGAGAGAAAACAAAATATTACCAACATCAGAAATTAGAAAGGTGGGTTTTAATATAGACACTAAAAACATTTTTTTTTTTGCTCTTTAGGCCCGCACCCACAGCATATGGAGGTTTCCAGGCTGGGGGTGGAATGGGAGCTACAGCTGCCAGCCAACACTACAGCCACAACAACTCAGGATACAAACTGTGTTTGCAACCTACACCACAGACGGCTCATGTCAATGCCATATCCTTAACCCACTGAGCAAGGCCAGGGATTGAACCTACATTCGTTGTGCTTGTTACCATTGAGTGACAACGGGAACTTCCCTAAGAACATTTAGAAAGGCGATATTTGAGAGCACTTTAGGCATCTACCATGTAGAGGAAATAAAACATTTTATGCAAAACAACTTACCAAAAGTGATACAGTCTAAATGATCATATATATTTTGAGGAAATTGAATATATTATTACTAAAACTTCCCACAAGAAAACTCCCAAGACCAAATGGCTTCCTCAGAAATGCTTCTAAATATTTATTATAAAAGTAAGCTTGCAACAGCTATTTCAGAGAATAGAAGAAGAACATTTCTTAATACATTTTATGAAGCCAGCACAACTTTGATACCAAAATCTGATCAGGACACTACAAAAAATAAAAATTAGTAACCAAACACAGATATGAATTTCCCTTAAAATTAAACCCATAAATCCATGGCACACACACAAGTATCTATATCCCATTTAAAATGGGGCTTATTGTAGTTATTTAAGAGGGGGTTAACATTGAAATATCAATCAGTGTCACAGTTAAGTTCATAGCAGCATTACCTTAAAAAGTTATATACTAGAAATAACCCAAATGTCCATTAGCAGGAAAATAGGTATATAAATTGTGGTATTTAAAAAAAAAATTGAAATATAGTTGCTTACAATGTTGTGTTAATTTCTGCTATACAGCAGAGTGACTCAGTTATACATATTCTTTTCCATTATGGTTTATCACAGGGTATTAAATATAGTTCCTTGTGCTACACAGTAGGACCTTGTTGTTTATAATAATTTGCCTCTGCTAATCTGAAACTCCCAATCCTTCACTCCCCTACCCACTCTTCCCCTTGGCAACCACAAGACTGTTCTCTGTGTCTGAGTCTGTTTTGTTTAGTAGATCTATTGATTTGAGTCATATTTTAGATTCCACATGTAAGTAAGTGCTATCATGGTATTTGTCTTTCTCTTTTTGATTTATTTTGCCTAGTATGCTAATTTCTAGGTTCCTCATGTTGCTGCAAATGGCATTATTTCATTCTTTTTAATGGCATCAATGTCTGTTGATGGACATTTAGGTAGCTTTCAGGTCTTGGCTGTTGTGAATAGTGCTGCTATGAACATAGAGGTGCATTTGTCTTTCAAATTATAGTATTGTCTGGATATATGCCCAGGAGTGGGATTTCTGGATCATGTGGTAATTCTGTTTTTAGTTTTCTAAGAAACAGTTTATATTCTCACCAACAGTGAGGGTTCCTTTTCTCCACACTCTTTCCAGTATTATTTTTGATGATGGCCATTCTGACTGTTGTAAGGTGCTCCCACATTGTAGTTTTGATTTACATTTCTCTAATAATTTGTGACGTTGATCATCTTTTCATGTGTTTTTTGGTCATTTATATGTCTTTGGAGAAATATCTATTTAGATCTTCTGCCCTTTTCTTTTCTTTTCTTTTTTAAAGGGCTGCAAGTGTGGCATATGGAAGTTCCCAAGCTAAGGGTCCAATCTGAGCTTCAGCTGCTAGCCTACACCACAGCCACAGCAACACAAGATCCGAGCCCAGTCTGTGACCTACATCACAGCTCAGGGCAACGAAGGATACTTAAACTACTGAAAGAGGCCAGAGATTGAACCCACATCCTCATGGATGCTAGTCAGGTTCATTACTGCTGAGTCACAATAGGAACTCCCTTCTGCCCATTTTTTGATTGGGCTTAAATGTCCGTTATCATACAAGTGAAGTAAGTCAGACAGAGAAAAATAAACATCATATAAAATCAGTTATATGTGGAATCTAAATTTTAAAAAGAACACAAATGGAGTTCCCATTGTGGCTCAGTGGAAACCAATTTGACTAGTATCCATGAAGACGCAGTTTCTATCCCTGGCCTCTCTCAGTGGGTTAAGGATCCGGCATTGCAGTGAGCTGCAGTGTAGCTCACAGACGTGGCTCAGATCTGGCGTTGCTGTGGCTGTGGCATAGGTCAGAGGCTACAGCTATGATTCAACCCCTATCCTGGGAACCTCCATATGCCTCAAGTGTGGCCCTAAAAAGACCAATAAAGTAAAATAAAATAGGACACAAATTAACTTATTTGCAGAGCAGAAACAAACTCACAAGTTTTGAAAACAAAGTTATGTTTACCAAAGGGGATAGGTTAGGGGGAGGGATGTATAGGGAGTTTGGGACTGGCATATACAAACTGTGGTATATGGAATGGTTGGCCAACAGGGACCTGCTGTATAGCAAGGGAACGCTATCCAATAGTCTGTGATAATCTATATGGGAACAGAGTCTGACACACACATACGTATATAAAACTGAACCACTTTTTTGTACAGCAGAAATTGTCACAATATTGTAAATCAGTTATACTCTGATAAAACTTAAAAAGAAGTATAAATTTCTTTAGAATTAAAAAAAAGAAACAAAATCCTTTACCTGAACATTTTAGGTGGTTTTCAAATTACTGTCATTCTAAACAGTGCCTACATGGACTCCCTTTGCAGTGCCTGGAGTGCTCTGCTTCTGGCAATCTGTCATATACTTTCCATTCCACCATCATTCACTGCCAGGTCCACACAATTACTATGGTAGTGAGAAATGCCCTCCAGTGCATCGAGGGATCTTAATCATTCCAGACTTCTTTCCCAGAATGGCATCTCATAAGCTTATTTTAAAATAATGTTTCTAGAGACCATTCCTAGTTAGAGATCTTAGGTCTAGGTAAAGAAACAACTCAAGATTCATTACTTTAAACTCAGCTATGTTCTCTGAGGAGACTAGGACATCAGGGAGCAGTTGTTCTAAAACTTTCCAGTAGTTAACATTTTGCACATTTTTTAACCTAAAAATGATATGTTCATTTTGTGAGTATATTTAAAATTCCTAGTAATTCCTCAACTTTCCAGATTTTCTGATTCCAGCAGAACCAAATTCTGATTAAAAGAAAAAGAAATGAAAAGAAATAGAACTCTTAAAACATAGCAGTTCTTCATTTTCTTGATACTATATTTCCACCCAAGCGAATGCATACTCTCAAGGTGGTAAATAGATGTTCATAATTCATTAATCCATAGTTCAAAATAATGAAGTGTGTTTTTGTGCCAACGTTTATCTAAATGAGAGTAAAAGAGTGTGATGCTGACTTCACTGCACTAAGATTATTCACAAAGGTGAAAACAACATAGCTCTCCTTCACATGAGTTGCAGCATCTACACTGATGAACCAGCTGACTCTGCAGTAGCTCTTGAGATTAAGAGGTGATAAATCCATGGAGAGAGTTGCATAAAGCGAACCTGGCCAGAGGCTCAAACTCTGTAAAACTTGATTTGAGTCAAGCAGGGAAGGTAACTTCCTCCTCAAAATGCATGGTAGATGGAATCTCTTTCCTTTAAAATGTGTGGGTAAGATAAGCCAATTCATTACACTGTACAGTGTTACTTTCCTAGGAAAATACACCTTGAGGAATGACTGGTTTCATTGTCTTTTGATAAAAGGGGTCTTTCTCTTTAATCTGTCATTTTTACTGTAGTTTGTAATGAATCCAATTTGCTTGGAGACCTATTAAAATTCATGAAAAAACAAAAAATGAGGAGCTCATGCTGTGGCATAACAGGTTTGGAGGCGTCTTGGGAGCTTCTAGGATGAGGATAGTTTGATCCCCTGTCCAGCACAGTGGGTTAGGGATCTGGCGTGTTACTGCAGCTGCAGCTTAGGTTAAGACTGGCTCTGATTTCATCCCTGGCCCGGGAGCTACATGTGCCATGGGACAGCCAAAAATAACCAAAAAAATGAAACAAAAACCCAAAAAACCCAAAACAACAACAACAAAATGACTAAAGTGGAGAAATGTGCCATCATGTCTTTTTATGTTTCCACACCTTTGAGAAAGGGTCTTAGTTAATCTGTTCTCTAATACCAAGGTAACTTTGAGTAGTCATCATTTGGGGTAGTTTGCTCTGATATTCTTGTTCCCTGACCTGATTCATTAGCTAAAAGGTGTTCTTTTTTTTTCCTCCCTTTAAAATTGTTGACCACATTAGGCTTTCCATAAGATAGAGAGCTGCTGCAAAATCCAAAGAAAGGTGACAACATAGGATAAATGCACTAATTGTTCTTCCAATAAAATCTGTAAAAAAAAAATTAAATGAACATCTGTTTGAGGGATAGAGCTATTAAAGGAAATGTTCTGCACAAACAGTATGCCATGCAGAATAGTTGTACAATAATGCTGTGAAATTTTTTAATTAACTCATAAAAGGGGGAATCTAGTAAAGGAAATGTATGCAGTGCACTCTGGAGATATTTGACAGTCTTCAAGAGCAGATGTGATTATGATTATAATTATTTTAGTAAATTGAGCCATAATTTCTCTTTTTGTTATAAAATAAGTAAAGTATATTATGAAGCTTAAGTAGAAAAAACCCTTAAATATAAATAATTCATGCAAATCCTGACTTTTGTTGTAGCTGCAGCATTGCTGTCATTTCCTTTTTTCACTGAGGTGCACTTTCTTTTTTTTTTTTTTGCCTTTTCTAGGGCCGTACCTGCGGCATATGGAGGTTCCCAGGCTAGGGGTCGAATCGGAGCTGTAGCCGCCGGCCTACGCCAGAGCCACAGCAACGTGGGATCTGAGCCGCGTCTGAGACTACACCACAGCTCACGGCAACGCCGGATCCTTAACCCACTGAGCAAGGGCAGGGATCGAACCCCAACCTCATGGTTCCTAGTTGGATTCGTTAACCACTGCGCCACGACGGGAACTCCGAGGTGCACTTTTTAAATACAAGTGAGAAGAATAAGTATTCAGGATGGAATTCAGGTTGGTTTTATGCGTACTTTGTGGAAATTGGTCTCAATAGTTTGTAGATGTGACTTTCACCATAGATTTATATGTCCATAAAAATATATTTTTATCTCTAGGAAGTATTAATTATTTGTAACATCATGGTGTGTAGTGGGTATGGAGTAATTTTATTTTATTACCAGAGAAACTCAATCAGAGACTCTACAGTATTGAACATGAAGGCTATAACATCATTTTGTGTGTGTGAGGTCAACCAGTTTGACTTGAAGTGAATCACTAACCAGACATTATACATCAAGTTTGTTTGATATTACTAGGCAAATTTATTAAATCTATGCTCCTTATTATTTTTCATCCTTCTTTATTTTGGAAATTACATATTTTTATATTCATACATTTAGTTAGTAATTACAGGAATGTTACATTTTCTATATACTGCATTTATCGCTCTTATTAACTAAAATTACTGCTAGACAGAAATTAATCAGACAAATTAGTATGCTTCTTCATGAAACCTAGATTATAGTAAACCCCAAGATTAAGACTAATGAAACAATTACTTATTTAATCATTATTAAAAATGGGAACATTGCTCATATATCTGACAGTAACTGCAGCAGGCTTTGGAAGTAGACAAATGAGTGTGTTTTTCTTGACTGCTCTTTCATGAAAGCAAGATTATTATCACCTGCTGGGAGTTTTGCATTCATATTCAACATTTTCCCTAGGGAAAAATAGTCTCTTCTTACTAGGGAAAGAGAAAATCTAATTTCTTCAATAGATTTCTCTCCTTGAAACTTAAACTATTCTGATTCTGACTTTTCAAAATTTAAGGTATGTGCAAAAATGTTCATAAGTCAAGACTGTAGACATTTATTATAGGCATAATACTTTTAATACTTTATAATAAATACTGTATTCTAAGTATAAATATTTGCTTAAGGTACTTCTTAACAAGCTTAAATTTTTAATTTAAGTTAAATATATATTAGAAAGGAAAAAGGTACTATGAGGCTAATACTGAAAATCTATCATCTTCTCCACATGTCATTGCAGCCAGCTTTCCTGAGCCTAGGGACAACTATGTTCAATCATTCCTGCTTTTAACTCTTTTGATGATTGCCTTAATGTTGGACTGCTTTTCTTATTTCCCAAATTTAGCAGTTTTTTGCTGTTTTAGCTGAAGATTTTATTCACACTACTTTTTACAACCCATTCCCTCTCTATCTAAATGAGTCCTGAATTTATTAGCTACTTTTGAAAATCTAAATGTTATATTAAAATATCAATATATTTTTTTCTATCAAATTCAGGTGCCATCCCTTGATTCTCCATATTATAAAGTGAGAGTTTCGGCACTCCTAACACTTCCTTAATCTGCTTTCCACCATGCTTGGGTTACTGGATAAAATATAGGCTACCTAGTTAAATTAGAATTTTAGATAAAATACTATTTTTTTAGTATAAATTGTCCAACTCTGTATAAGGCATATTTATATGAAAAAAGTATATATATTCATTTGGAAAATGGAAAGCTTGATAAAGTGATGTTTTATTTATTAACTAGACATGAGAAAGAAAAATTAGTTGAGGAGTGACACAAACATGACAACCAATTTACCTACATAATCCCAAAGTCTTAGGAGTTTGGGGTACCAGATACTTCTGCATTGGGCTTAGGAGATGAAGCTGAAGTCAGAAAGATCAGTGGAAAGTTCTTTCTGAGGAACAGCTAGACTCCAGATCATTTTCCCAAGCTTTCATAACCAAGCTAAATCCCAAGCCCCACCCCAGCAGAGGAAATGAAGTTTCCATTTCTGGCAAGGTTGATCTAGAGAGACTCAGGGAGAGCAAGCAAAACTAAGTACAGGGTATGGCCCTGAATTGGAAAACAAGAAGATTGAGTGATAGTCTTTTTTAACTACTGGGAGTCTTCCAGCCCTCTTTTCCTTTTTGGCTCTCAGAATGCTGATGGCAACAGACTTTAGGAATAGCCTAGGGAGTTCCTATTCTGGACTCAAAAGACTGGCTCCAAACAAAAGTCTTAAAAAAACTCTCATTAAGGCTTCTCAAGTGAAAAGCATGGTCCCTACTTTATCACTCATGGTAAGAGCCATTAATTCACAGCTAACTTCCTAACTAACTTCCTTTCTTAGTTTCTTTCCTTCTTTCCTCCTTTCTTTCTTTCTTTCTTTCTTTCTTTCTTTCTTTCTTTCTTTCTTTCTTTCTTTCTTTCTTTTTTCTATCTTTCTTTCTTTCTTTCCTTCCTTCCTTCCTTCTTTCCTTCCTTCCTTCCTTCTTTTTTTCCCCAGAGTTTTAGGACCTCACTCTTAAATATAAATTGCTGGCCAGGGAAAACCAGACATTAAATGTCCCTATAGATGACAAAACCAGAATGAACAAGAAGAAAAGAGAGATTCAGAGTAAACACATCTGTTAAAGGAAAGAGAATAAAACTTAAAAACCCCCAAAAACCTACAAGTAAAGTTCTCAGTAAGATGAGGCATTGCATTTGAAATAAGAACAGGATACATTCATAAGAGAGTATCTCATCTCTTGATCAAAAAAGGATGCTTTCAAACTACAAACAGAATAATAGAAACTTTGAAATCAGTACAATGTTTGGAATATATATTTTAGGCAGTTTTCCCCAGAAGTACCATGGAAAGGCCAAAAGGTGAAAAATCAGAATAAATGTTAGGAAAATAATATTTTTTGAAAAGATATAACTGAATAATGTGAGTTCCATAAAAAAGAGACTAGGAGAAAAATGGGGGAAATTGTAAATAAAGTAATACATTTCCTAAAAGAAATGGACATAAGTTTTCAGATTGAAAGGGTTCATAAAGATTGCAGGAAAAAAATCCACTAATAAATACCAATCCTGGAATTCCTGTGGTGGCACATTGGCAACAAACCTGACTAGAGTGTCCATGAGAATGTAGGTTCGATCCTTGGCCTTGCTCAGTGGGTCAGGATCTGTGTTTCTGTGGCTGTGGCACAGGCTGGCAGCTGTAGCTAAGATTGGACCCCTACCCTGGAAACTTCCATATGCCATGGGTGTGGATCTTGAAAGAAAAAAAAAAATAGCAATCCTGGAGAAATGGATCACGAAATTTCACAACCTCAGAGATGAAGAAAATAAATCCTTAAAGATCTGGGGAAGAGAGAGAGGGAGGAGGAACAGAAAAAGAGGAGAGAGAGAGAAGGGAGAGGAGACAGTCATACCATATAATTAAAGTATTAGCAACTTTTCAACAGAAATATTGAAACCTAGAAAAAGTAGAGCACTGTGTAAAAATCCTGAGGGAAAATAATTTCCAACCTAGAATAATGTACTCAGCTAAACTATTAATTGTGAAGGCAGAAATAAAAACATTGCAGTGTCTCAAAAATTTACTTCCCATGCAACCTTTTTAAGGAAGCTACTGAAGAGTGTGCTAATAACAAAGTGGAATAAACTAAGGAAGAGTAAAACATGGAATCTGAGACACAGGGACCAAACAGAAGGAAGATGAAGAGAACATAAAGATATTGGTGAAGGAATATCTTAGAAAAATAATTTCTCAGCAAGTCCAAATTGGAGAGAGAATGCTCTAGTGGATATGGAAAGCTTACCTGATGCATTTGACTATGCTCACATATACTTTTAAAGATGTGAATGGACTAGTGTTCATTATTTATAAAGCAAAACAAATGGAAAAAGAAGATGCAAGTGCTAACTCCAAGAAAAACAAAATATTTACAATGAAGGGAACATAATTACAGTATAGTACCTGGCTGAATTCTAATAAATATTTCTATTCATAAAAATGATATAACTAGATTGAGAAGATGATGAGAAGGTAAGAGAGAGGGAGAGAGAAGTGGGTTTGCATTGAGTCAGATTCACATCTTGCATTGTTGGAAGTCATTAGATTGTATGAATATATAATATACCTAAGAAATGAAGATATAGGTATATAATATTTTATTTATAAATAAGAAGTGAATACCAGAGGAAACAATTAAAAAGAAAAGAAAATGATTATTTGTGCTGATCAGGACTTTGGAATAGAGAGAAATGGAGCAAAAGACAACTTTTTTCTTTTGCTACCTATAGAGGTATTTGATTTTTAAAATTATGTATATATATTACTTTGATATAAATAACAATATAATGAACAAGTAAACTGATGTGTTAGATGTTCTTTTGTTATAGAAAGGAAGAAAAGAAATAAGTAAAGCCATGAGAACCCAGTAAAAGAAAGTATCAGAGGAGCTGCAAGAATGCAGACATGGCCATTTAATAGCTTAGAGGAAAGCTGATACATTTTTCTGGAGCAATTCATCTAGTGTAATTTGTAAGCTCATAAGAAACAGGAAGTGAACTGTGACTGTGGGTGGTTCCTTCTTTGTGCTCACAGCCTTTGAGCTAAGGCCACTGTGGGAAGCAGCAGTAGGCTTGTGTGAAGGATTCTTGTTGGCAATGAAAAGGCAGAGATGCCACCAGGCTTCCTCTAGTTATAGGAGCCATAGACACTGATAACTGAAAGACTTGGTGCACTGCAGTCTTTTTCAATGTGGGTTTTAAAACTCTAGAACATTTGTCACCGCTGAAATAAAAACAGTTGCTACCTTTTGCAGACCATGGCAGTTCTTTAGGACGGACCATTTGGACTGATCATCAAGCATCCCAGAAAGAACCAGTTGTTATGGGATAGGCCTTAAGACACTTCCACATACGCTATGTTATATAATCTTCCCCAAGGCAATGGAAATTAAATAAAATAGTGACACACATATGGCAAATAAAGTTAACTCTTATATTTCCAGGAGATATCACAGCTTTACTAAGCCAGTGCTGAGCTCAGTAGAATTCACTTTTGTTAAGAGGGTTAGTAGGATACTACTAGCAATGCAAAGTTAAGCTACACTAATAAAATTACGGAGTTTAGATCAAGGAAGACAATGGTTTCTCTGGAGTTTGCCTGGGTCATACCACATTTGGAAGGTTGTGGGATCTGGTCAAATTGGGGCACAGGCTGAGTAAAGGAAAAATGACTGAGGAGAATTAAAAGCAGGTAGCATGGGAAATATTTAGAGGAACCAAATATTTAAGCCTGGAGGAAAGAAGACATATTGGAGCACATAATGGCTATTTTGCCATTTAAGTACTGTTGCTTAGAAGGACTGGATTTTATCCTGGATTGTTTCTGAGACTGGAACTGATAACGCAGAAGTTTTAGGAAGCACTTGAAGGAGTAATTTCTAATGAGTAGTGAAGGGTAGGATACTATGTCTCACAGATCACTTGCTGACCCTTCATTGGAATTGTTTGAGGAGCAACCAGGTGATCATCAATTCTGCACTTTGGGAGAGGATTCCCACATTGCAAGAGAGGTTGTAACAGCTGCAGTTAAGTCTCTGATTTGGGTCTAATATTCTAGGTTCTTTGGTATGTCAGTTTTGTTATTGTCTCCAAAAACTGATTATCCAATAAATAAATATTGGCCATCTCCTGTATATCAGGGAACAAAGCAGACATTGTCCTACCTCCTGGAATGCTAAATCCAGAAGAAGAGCTAACAATTAAGTAGATCAGATAATTGCATAGATAATGTTAATAGTAATGAACATTATGAAGAAAAGAATATTATGAAAACTTGTAACACAGGATCTAATCTAATTTGGAGGGAGATGGGAGATTTCATTAAAGAAGTTATGTTTAAGCTGATATAGAGGCTGAGTTAGCCACTAGGAAACAACTCCAGATCTTGGATTAGAAAACTACACATATTGAAACAAAAATTCTGCTTTAGCACTCAACCAGTCTTAAAAATATCCCTTAGCACATCTCTTATTTATTGATATTGACTGAAGGCTACTTTTCTGCTTTATGGGGAGTCCTCTTTACTCACAGCCTAGTTGATTCACTTTGAGTTCAAACTTTGAAACCTTTTAGTTTGATGGAATGATTTTGTTGTTGTTTTTGGCCCTGACTGATATCAGGACACTACTCTATATTTGTAGGTACTCAAAAGAGTCAGATTCTGAATTATAGCCACAGAGGCAAGTGGAGTTTCTTCCCTGTCCTTGACTTTAGAGCTGAAAATATTGTCGTTTTAAATACCACCAGCAAAACAGAGGAGTAGGGGAGGGATGGGTCTAGGAGTAATAATCCTGTCCTCCTGAGTGAATTTTAGAAACCTGCAGAGTGAAATCTTTCATCTAAATTAAAGATGGACCCTCACAGAACTTCAAAGAGTCTGAAGATCTGAAAGGAATAGCCAGGGCCCATGAAGTGCTGGTGAATAATTACAACTTGAGATTTATTGGTGACAACCCTTGTGTCAAAGGTTGACTGATCAGAAAAAAAAAAGAAAGAAAAAAAAGATAGTGGCTTAAGGGAGGAGTCTCAACTTCTAAGGTGTTTTCCAAGGGTAAAATCAGCATTAATATGCAAGATAGGGAGGGAGGTCTTTATATAGATTTAGCTGGCTCAGGCTGCTTCATTTGACAGTGTCCAATTCAGTGTTTGAGAAATGTCATCATGTTTTAGACCTTAGGGATACCCTTCATGCCTGCTAAGAGCTGAAAGGGACATTCCTATGTCTTTGAGGTATTTTATTGAATCTACAGTGTTGGTTATTTTCAAATCAGTTCAGAAATACAAGGTCATACAATGACATTTAACAAGGACCTTATCAAGGATCATATAATCAAAAATGTCACCTAAAACATGATTATGAGGACATGATTGAGTGAGTTTTCATACCATTGAATATCTGTAGGGTATAAGATACTCGGATAGTCACTTTTGTTTCATATCCAGTATAGTGAGGCCTGTAAGTGCTAGGGGTCAAATTGGAGCTGTAGCTGCCAGCCTGTGCCTCAGCCACAGCAACATGGGATCTGAGCCACGTCTGTGACCTACACCACAGCTCACAGCAACACTGGATCCTCAACCCAATGAGCAGAGCTGAACCTGTGTCCTCATGGGTACTAGTTGGGTTTGTTACTGCTGAGCCAGGATGGGAACTCCCTGCCTGGGTCCTTTTGATAACAGAGCTTACAAATGCGGTCTCCAAATTGTATAACTAAGTAGAAAATTGTCACACTAAAACTGAAAGCTGAACATTTTTTTTTCAGAGAAAGCTTTTATCTTCATTCCAAAATCTTGATTTTAATTTTTGAAATAATCATTTGTTTGGCGATACAAATACTAACCTAGAAAAGAAAGTTTATGAATGAAGCAAACTGGTCACTTCAGTTTCTCTTGAATGATATTAGTAAATAAGTTATAACAGGAGAAGTGGAGAAAAAAAATTTTGAGGGCTCATTTATCTCAGTCAGTTATTCCAAGGCTCTAGATTTGGTCTTTGAGCTTTTCAAACATAATCTATAAATGCCAGAGGATATCTGCAACAACAGATTGCAAGTTTGCAGAATAAAACACCTTTAGATTAACAGAAACAAAATTTGATGAAAACCAGAATAAACTCACCAAAGAATTTATTATATAAACTATATAACTTATGTACATAAAGTATATATAAACTGTACTTTTATCATTTATCCTATATTCTAGACATGAATTTCTCAATATTTATTAAATATATTCTCAATATATTATTGAAAAATAATAATAGCTTACATTTATTGAGGGTTTACTATATTCCTGGCACAGCTAAACTCTTTTCACATATCGTCTTATTTATATTCACAACAACCCTATGAGGTACGGATTGTGACTCCCATTATAGATGAAGAAACTGTTTCATAGGGAGATAAAGTAAATTGTCCAGGTTTATACAGTTACTAAGCATTGAAGAAAGAATTTGGGTTAAGGCATTCTCAGTTCAGAGCCTGGATCTTAATCACAAACTTCACTGCAGTCTACATAGCAGCATAAATGATTGAAAAGCGATGAATTCAAACAACTTGTCTTCTTTGCGTACCCTTAAACAGCTATTTGGCTTTTAAAGTGATTTTTCCATATTTTTTATGAATTGGCTCTGTACTGAATATTTTGAAATGATGTGGATATTGTTACAAATCATACCCCCATTTACCTGCAGTAATATCACAGATGGTATTCCTATGTGAGTCAGGGGATGTTGAGAATTCTGGAGGTAGCATTTGGACTTTCACGTGACATTGATAGGTTAATTAGGACTGGAGCCTATGATTCTTTATCATAATTGTTTCCATCTTCTCGTTGATATTAGACTGTATACCAGGTAGCTGGTGACTTGTAGCAGGTAAATGAAGAATTTAGGGGGAAAACTCATGAGCATACTTTTTAGGAACAATTAGGTAATCAAAGCTAGAGTTTTTAGGATGGAGGCATTCCCTTTTCAACAGTGTCGGCTCTGAAATATGCCATTCCTCAAAGTTTTATAACTTCTAGAAACATGGTATACTTCATTTTCAAAGATCTGCTAGGTATGTTAGATGAAGTCAAGAGCCTTGAGAGTGAACCTGGCAGCCATGGAAGGAGAGAGAAAAGAATCTGGCAGGAGAGACTATCATCAGTAAAAGGAAAGTGGAAGTTGGAGCAATAATGTAATGTGTTTGGCCAAATTACATAAATTATTCAAGTTCTTCATTTTATGGATGAATTTTTCTTTTCCATGGAGTAATTAGTTTTACAGTTTTAACTTTTTAATATATTTTTATCCAAGTGGCTTTGATTGGAAATTTACCTATATAATTCTAATGTTGAATATTTTTAAAAAATATATTCTGCATTTTTGAAGTTTGGTCACCCATTGGTCCAGTCTTCAGACTTAATAGTTGAAAGAATAAGGCACAGTTATTGCGTTTCTCCCCTCATACTCTTTTCATTTTAGTAATATGTAGCATGATGTTCTTGGGCAAGTAAGACATTTGCCTTGCTTTTTCACCAGAGCAAAATTATTTTTGATTAGGCATTACTTACTTCTCAGTTCTTCAAGGAATTCATATCTCACTTCTGGAATACAAAATGTGTATCTTGAATACAAAAATATTTTGACGTTTTTATGTGAATGAGGTTTCTGATTCAAGGGCTAGGTTCATTATTTTGTTAATTTTTCATTTCATTGTCCAAATTGACAAGTGTATATCAATGTAGCGTAGGATCCAGATGCAAGGATACGAGTTTAGATGCTCACTTCTAGCTACAGCACATTTCAGTAGTGCAGTATCTGCTGTGTGGCAAGACTGAGAAAGTTTCTTAATCAAATTTTCTACGAATCTTTGATGTCTTGCTTATTTATTTTCTGCAGAACAGCAGTCTCTTCATGTTTGATGTCCTAGTAGCCAGAGCCTCTTTCTGTTAGTTTGATTGTAGAAAGAGAGGTGTCCTCACAGGGAGCCCAGCTGGATGTTTCCTGCTTTGGGCCCTAGTTTCTTTCATGGTAGGAGAGAAAGGAGAAAGAAGAGCACATGATAGAATTGGTAATTGTTTGTACTACTGGCAGAGCCTCAGATGATATTTATTCTATCGCAGTCACTTTCAACCAGAGGATTCATTTTTTGCAGCAGATGGAAGGTGGACGGCATGCAAATGCTTGGATTAAACACATTCCAGTGCTTTGAAACGCTGTCCATGTAACAGCGTTGTTTGTAGACCTATTTTGCTGCTGTTATGTTGGTATTTAATTAGACTAATTACTAAGAAAAGTTACAGTGATTTGTTTGGCTGTAATTTCCTACCAGATATTTGAATAGGAGTCAGGTGACTATTAGGATGGAAGGGAAAAATGCAAAAATTTAAGATTTGGCTGTATTTTAAGAACTTGTGTTTTAATGATTCTGGCGATGTATACAGTCTCTTAAAGGTAATGGGACTGCTATTTCTCCACTTTTTTATGGGAAGAGAATGACATTAATTGTTAGGGGATGCCACTGGGGAACCTTTGCTTAAGAGTTACTTTTGAGTTTATTACTGGAAACGAATGAAACTGGCAGGAACAAGGTCCGTTTTCTATTATATCTGGTGACCGTTTCCAGGAAAGTTTGGTTCGCCAAACCACATGGATTCTTGGTCTCTATTATAAATTGAGGAATGGGATGTCCACCCATAGAAAGTGTTAGACTTGTTTATTTGTTTTCTTATTATAATATTGGCATCTGTAAGCTCTTCATGGTACAAGGAATAAAATCTTGAGAAGGAGACGGAAAAGATACATATTCTGAGATCCAGCAAATGGAAAACACTTTGTTCCACAATTGGAAGATCTCACTGTGTACTGGATGGTGGGAAAACTCATTCTAGAAGTAAGAGAGGTTTTGTGTATTCAGCCTTCTTCGTGGATCACTGATGAGACAAATTGATTTTAATTTATATATTCTAATTTAAATTAATATTTAAATGATAATTATTAATATTTTAATAATTTTGATAGTCATTTATCATAGTTATTAAACACCTGAGACATTCAAATTAGAATAAGGAAGGTATTCATTCATTCATTTATTCATTCAATCAAGTACCTTATAAGGGGCAAACACAGGTATTTGTAAGACAATCTGAGCAAAATAAACATGTTTCTACTTTCATGGAGCTTTCACCTTAATGAAGTAATACAAAATAATGCAAATATTTTTTAATGCTAACTTTATGCTACAAAGGAAAACTTTTGCACTCTCAGCAGGTCATGAAGTAAAGATTTTTTTTTTCTTTCTTGGTTGGGATATACTCATGTTGATCCATGTAGCATCTTTGTTTCTGATTTGCTTGTGATAACATTAAGCATTTTTTTAGACAGGGTGCAGACTTTGTTTAATGTTGGGTCACACAACAATGTTAACATACAAAAGATTTAATTTATAGTAGCTACTTTACTTGTTCTAATACCTAAGCTGACCAGTTGCAGTATTAATTGAACTCCTTTCTTGGCTTTGAATTTACTAGAGATTCATGATTACGCAAAGGTCTGTCAGCCTGCTTTTTTAAAATTTACTTTGTGCCTTTTAAAGAGACTATTCAGTGACTTTGCATCCATTCATTGTGGATATTATCGCTAATAAACATGGAACTTATTAGTCATATAGTTAATATAATTAATTTTTTCAAGTCTCCAATGAGAGACAGAGTTTTCAGAGCTTATAGAGCATGACGGCCTTATATTTATTACATTTCCAGATGTTATTGTTGTTTAGATTCATGTGACTGTGATCATGGTATGTATTATCCATTCTAGTTTGTTTTATGGTAATGTTTAAAAAGCATACATATTACATTCAAAGTGAGGTAACAATTTTGACAATTATATATTTCCTGCAATTAGTTCAAGCAGGAAAGTCTCCATTGGTTATAATAGTGAATCTATGATTAGTTGATAGCTCTAATATCAAAGGTTGTGAATGATTTAATTTTTAAAATAAATTAGAAAGGACTCAAGGTTATCTTTATAATAATCTCATTATTCTGTATTGTATACTATGATAAACTTATTTGAGAGGAAGATAAAAAATGAAATTGCTCTTGATTAGCTCTTAGCAATCTTCAAGGACCAATTATCAAGAGGTAAATGTAAGCTTTATTCACCTATTCTTTAGCATGGCGTTTTGTTAGCTGAATATAAAACAAAGAGAATGGACAGTTCCCATTGTGTCTCAGTGGTAACCAACCCGACTAGTATCCATGAGGATGCGTATTTGATCTCTGGCCTCCCTCAGTGGGTTAAGGATCCAGCGTTGCAGTCAGCTGTGGTGTAGGTCTCAGACACTGCTTGGATCCTGTGTTGCTCTGACTGTGGGGTAGGCTGGCAGCTGCAGCTCCGATTCACCCCCTAGCCTGGGAACTTCCATATGCCACGGGGGCGGCCCTAGAAAGACAAAGAACAAAAAACAAACAAAAAACCCAAAGAGAATGGTTTACTGGAAGAACTTGTGTTAACTCTTCTTTTTTTTTTTCTTTTCCTGAAAATATTTAGAGAAAAGTTAAATGGGCATCTGGTTAAGTTAACCTAAATTGTACTTAGAATTTGGTGGGGTTTTTTTTACAGGTGATAATTGCAGCACTATAAATTTATATCTATATTAAGTTTAAAATATTGTGATTATTAGATATTTATTTTCAGATAGAAATCAATTAGTTGAATCTAAAGGAGTTAGAAGATACTCTGGAAAATAAAAAAGTATATATAAAACCCGTCTGGATTTGCAAACTTCTTAATATGATATAACAGAGCATTAGGTAGGTATTCATGTCTAGAGATTTCCACAATGGGGATTAGAATGATTTTCAGAGCTCATTTATAGGGGAAAAATACTTCTTATTTAATTAACAAGAAAAGGCACATCCTACAAAATATTTGTGATCTGTAGAGTTTTGGTAAACTTTGAATGATTATAACTGAACCTTGGGTAAATGTCTTAAAATTCAGTGCAAAGCTTTAGAGAGCCATACAACAGTTTCCTCTTTAGATAATTAACTTGCTTAGGAATTTGGTTCCATCCAGACAGAATTCCCAGATCTTTTTCACTTACTGAGATAAGACTGTGTGCCTTCATGTCTTTAAAAATGGCATGGAATCTAGGAAGAGGGCTCTTTATAAAACTGGAATCAAGCTAGTTTATTAATATTATACTAAAGCAAAATTCCAGTCACAGCTTTTTTTTTTGTTTTTTGAGTTTTTTTTTTTTTTGGTCTATTTGCCTTTTCTAGGGCCGTACCCGAGGCACATGGAGGTTTCCAGGCTAGGGGTCTAAAAGGAGTTGTAGCCACTGGCCTACGCCAGAGCCACAGCAACACAGGGTCCAAGTCGCATCTGCAACCTACACCACAGCTCATGGCAACGCCGGATCCTTGACCCACTGAGCAAGGCCAGGGATGGAACCCACGCAATCTCATGGTTCCTAGTTGGATGAATTAACCACTGAGCCATGACGGAAACTCCAGTCACAGTTAATATATAAAATGGTTTTATCCTCTTCTCATCTTACCTTTTTATGTTTTTATCTTTCTTTTTGCAACCCATATATACTCAAGAGAAAATAATGTCTAGTTTATGGACATTAGCTGGTGGATGCAACTTTGATATTGATAGGTTTCTTTGCAAAGAAAAGTTTTTCCTGACATTTAGACTTTTTCTATTGAATACTAATCCCATGTAAGATCATTCACAAGAGAGTATTGAAATTCTTCCACTCTGGTCAGCTTGTACTATGAAATCAAAATGATATTAGTGTCTATCTCATAACATTACTAAGAGAGTTAGTATTTGTAAAGCACTCAGGCTAGCATTTGGCACATGGTAAATACTAAAGAAGTTCTTGGTGAATCAATCAATCCGTGTTCTTTCTATGCTGTATTAATTACTATCTCCATTCAAGAGCATGTAACATTCTATCTGCTGGGTTTGGATTCCCACTCCTCTACTTATCTATATCCTATGGTTTTTTTAGGAACTTGTTCAGACTCCGCCTTCCTAAGTCTTTTGTGACTACTCCAATCTTAACTGACCTCATCTTTCTCCTATGCTCTATTTCACTTGTACACAAATACACTGTGTGTTTTTATTTGGCCCTTACCATTGGTTCTTAACCAAGGGAGGGCATTAGAATTCCCTGGAGAGCTTTTCTAAAATGTATATCCCTAGGCTCAATTCCCAAAAGTTTTTAGATTTGGGGAGTTATGCTTGGCACCAAAATATGCACATTTTATTAAAGGTGTTCAACAAAACTGATAAAAGCCCCCAGTCAGGATACACTGATAAAAATTATCTCTTGTGGAGATGTGAAATTTCTTTCATAATGAGATTATAAACTTCTTGAAGACATGAACCATGCTTTGTTCTTGTATATCTCCCCACAATGCTGAGAACATGGCCACGACTGGATAACATTCCTTTTTCTTGTTCGACTACAAGATCTCTGAGAGTGGGGCCCACAATACGCATTGTCAGAGGATTCAGAGGGACAGAGATCACAGGTGGATCATTCAACTGTTGCCACAATTATGCTGTGTAATAAGTAACTGCAGAACTTCAGCGACATACAACAATGTGCATTTGTTGTTTAGGTATTTGGGATCAGCAGGGATAGGCTAAGCATCTCTTGGATCTTTCCTGTGCTTACTCACATATATGTGGGGTGTTAGGCCAAGCTCACTTAACTGTTTACATTTCAGCAGCTCACTTATGGATCCAAGAACTGGCTCTGTTTCATAAGACTTTGATAGCTCCTTCTGGGACATCAGGCTAGTCAACATGAGTTTTCTGAAGAAAATAGTAGAGAACAAGAGGACAAAACTAGATGCAACAAGCCCATTCCAAGCCTTTAAGTGCAATCATTGACCAAAGCAAGTCACATGGTAAAAGCTCATGGAAGGAGAGTACAGCATAGTTACATAAACAACTGTGCACATCAAAAGGTGGGATGAAGTATTGTCATTTTCCCAAGCTACCACAATGGAACTCGCATTAATGTCTTTTCTTTACAGAGCCCACTCTAATGCTTTTCTGAAGGTCAATTCTCGTTGTGTATAATCCCAATCAGGATGTCTCTAAAACAGCCTTACTACCCTTGAGTAAGCAAGTCAGTAATCTTGTTTGGAGGGGAAAAATAAGTTTCAAATAAACAATCACACTAATGCCACTTCATTTGCCATTAAATAGAAAAATACCACCTTGTATTTCACAGACTTGACAGCACCCAGGTAATATGTCACACTTCATTGAACGAGAACATCAACTGCAGAAGACAAAATGTTTGTTGTTCAATAAGATTATCTACTACATGAACAAGGTTTGTGGAATTGTCAGCATGATGTGTTTGAATTCAGGAAATTAAACCAAGAACTGTGACTGAAAATGTTAAAAACACCACAAATTTGCTTTGAAATGATACAGCATCTTGTCTTCACTTGTGATTTGACCACTGGTTTCATCTTTATTACCTGTGGTGCTGCTTAGTGAACTATTGCAAAGCAGCCCATGCAGTCTATCATGGAAGTTCAATTTAGTGTTGCCAGAGAATCATCTGGGGGCTGATGATTCCTTGGCTTCCAGCAAGGCCACACCATCTCTTTGTCTAAGGAACCTTATCTCCTAAAAAGCCAGGGAATTATAACAGAGTAGCAATTATATAACTTATGCTCCTATCTGTCTATCTCTCTCTCTATCTATCCATCCATGTGTTCATCACCAAAATAATAGCTAAATTACTATGACTATTTTTTTCTAAATTAATGTACTCATTTTCCATCGATTCTTTATTTACCCTCAAGGTAGGTACTTCATTAACTCCTGAGGAGTGAGATTGATCAGCAAAACAAATATTATATAAACTGTAGAAAGGAAAATTGCTTTCTAATCCTACTTTGTCCTTACTTTTTCATGGGATTTTAGGTAATCTCTTAACTAATCAATATTCTTATCTATAAAAGCAGACAGTTTGTATATATGAATGGCAAGGGTCTTTGCCTTTGTAGCCCAATAATAGATGAAGGGTCTAAAGTAAACTCTGGGTCAATAAAATATATACATTTTTGTTTATATAGGAGAGGGCAATGTAGAATCACCCTGTAGGGGCAGGTTTGTCTTTTTATTAAAGTTGTTAAGCTGAGTTTTGCTTGGTTTTCCTTTCTACGAGGAAGGAAATTAACTTGTAGGATAAAAGGCAACACAGAGACACAGACAAAGATGTGAGTTTGTGCAATATATCTAGTAGAGTTCAGTTTCACTACCTGGCATTGATGGACAAAAATAAGTGAGACAAATTGGTATTTACATATAACCAAAAAGTTTCTTTTGAGATTTTCTAAGTATTAGAGAAAAGAAGAGCTGAGAGAGGCTTAATAAACTCTTTCTCTGACAAAAGGAGACGTTTGAGATTTTTCCATGAATGTGATGATGATGCAGCCAGGGAACACACCCATTTTCCTGGAAAGTCAAGAGTCTTAGCATTCCACAGTATTCAGGACCATCCCTCCTGCACACATGCAAACATACATGACTGATTCGTCTCTAGGCAACACAGCACCATTGGGAGCAGGCTGGTGACAAAGCTAGGTCCTCAGGCAAGTGGAGGTTAAAAGTTCAATTTCACTTTCTCAAGTGGAAAATTCTGTGTACTAACATTGTAGTCTCTTTTTTAGTCACAAAGAGGGAATAATTGAGTTGGAATTGGGGAAAAAACTTTTGTTTTAGTTCCCTTATGTATTTTTTGGTAGAGCTTTGTACCTGGTGCCACTTGCCACAAAGAAAATCTAGCAAGCACTTGGACAAACTACTCTGGGCCTAGGACACCAGGTAATTAAGGGAAGTTGTCTGGATGGTTCAAAAGGGGGATGAGAGGAACAATAGCTGGTCTTCCACTTGGGACCAGCCCGTGTTAACCTTGGAGGAAGTGGAGACTATAATAGGAATAAAGCTAGTGGCAGAAAATTAATTATTTCAAAATGTTTGTTTTCAACACAGTTTGAATTGTGGTGCCTTGTATGTGGATACATAAGCAATACCTAAAAAAATACAATGCTATGAATGTTTAACAGTCAAATGATATCTTGATGTCATTGCCACTCATATGTACATGCATTTTTAACTTGATTTGACTGCTGCAGTGGGACATGCTAAAATTGAAGCATAGTTATTTCCAAGACTTAGAAGTTTAAAAATTCAAGCTACATGGTGTTGTCTTGGGATGAAGAAATCAATCCTGTAATGGCAAAAAGGGAAAAGCATGGAAAAATAGATAATTATTGCCTAAATTTATAATTTGATATTCACATTTCAGAGATTACCAATATATTCAACAAGAAAAAGCAATAAAATATTTTTCAGGGGACACCCTGTGCAAGAGGAATAGTATACTGTTTAATTTGCATGTAGAAAAGTTGGGGTCCTTGTTTCCACAAAAAGAGAAATTGTGATTAAATAAGGGTAATTGGTGATGCTCAGTGAGAACATTTGATTGTGTGACTCATGTTTTGGAACACCGCTGCCCTATCAGAAAACTAGACTGAGACCCTCCTATTGCTGGGAATTGTCTAATTAGATGACAGGTTTTAATTAGATAGGACTCTTCAGCCTGCTTACTCTCTGCCTTTATCTCTCCATGAGCTATTTCCCCATCAGAAGGATGTGGTAGCTATAATTATTCCAGTCATCCTAAAGAAAATGTTTTAAAGTACAGTAGTTAGCTGTCAAAATGAAAGGCTAATTTCCAGTTATGAGAGCATTTTCCAAACGGAAATCTTCCTTTCATTCTGGATAGACATTTTTGTGTCCATTTCTAGCTTTATTAGACTCCATTTTCTCCTTCCTGGACAGCTAATTTCTTTTGTAACTGTTGAGAATTAAAGGAATTCCTCAATTCCAGAAATGTTTCCAGCTGTTTTAACTCTAGCCAGACTGTCTACATTACCTAAAAAAGTACCTAAAGACATGGCACATGTAATAAAAATTGCCCAGCAAGAGCATAATGGAACCAAATAATTTGGAAGAATTTCTCATAATACATGGTATTTTAATAGATATAAAGTAAAAAGAAAATCAATGGTATAATATTTGGGCAATTAAGAGCTAAATGAACAGACTTCTTTACTTTAGGATTCATCGGGTTGTTTACTTACTGACTGGCATAAGCCCTTTGGCGTCAAATTTCCGGATCTTTCAGAAGATGTGGTATATATACACAATGGAATACTACTCAGCCATAAAAAAGAATGACATAATGCCATTTGTAGCAACATGGATGGAACTAGAGACTCTCATACTGAGTGAAATGAGCCAGAAAGACAAAGACAAATACCGTATGATATCACTTATAACTGGAATCTAATATCCAGCACAAATGAACATCTCCTCAGAAAAGAAAATCATGGACTTGGAGAAGAGACTTGTGGCTGCCTGATGGGAGGGGGAGGGAGTGGGAGGGATCGGGAGCTTGGGCTTATCAGACACAACTTAGAATAGATTTACAAAGAGATCCTGCTGAATAGCATTGAGAACTTTGTGTAGATACTCATGTTGCAACAGAAGAAAGGGTGGGGAAAAAAATGTAATTGTAATGTATACATGTAAGGATAAACTGACCCCCTTGCTGTACAGTGGGAAAAAAAAAGAAAGAAAGAAAAAAAAATTTTTGAATCTTTCTACCTCTGTAGTCTTTGCACAGGAAAAGGGAGCATGGGGGAGATAGGTTTTCATTTGAGTAACTGATAAAATCACACTTTTTTTTGTTTGAAACCAACATGTGACAATATCCTCCTTCTATGTCCCATACTAAAAAGTTTCAAAGTCTCTGTGATGTATGCTAAAACTAGAATCCATATAATATTTGAACTCATCATCTCATTTGCTAACCCCTAACTCAAGCTATTGTCATCTCTTTTCTGGACAATTGTAATCACCTCCTGCTTGTCTCCCTTTTTCCACTCATGTCCGACTACAGGCTATTGCTCACCCAGCAGCCAGAGTGGTGCATTTAAAACTGGAGCCAGATCGTGTCCTTCAAATCATCAAATGGTTCTCTGTGGTAGGCAGAGTTCTAAGCTGGCCACCAAGGTTCCCACCTCCTCATGTGCACACTCCATGCGATTATTTGCAAGAATAATCCCTTGAATGTGAGCAGGACTTGTAAATGTGATGGGATTTCACTCTCAAGATTGTTACATGACAAAATGTATTTTGCACCTGTAATTAAGGTCCCAAATCAGTTGATTTGAGTTAATTAAATGGGAGATAATCCTGAGTGAGCTTGACCTAATTGGGTGAGCCCTTTTAAAGTGTCCAGGTGTTCCCAGAAGTCAGAGAAATTTGCTGTCAGGGAGAGATGCCCCTCCTGCCACGATGGAGGAAAGCTGCCATGTTGTGAGGAGGAGGGGCGTTGGCAATGATTTACGGGGCAGCCTCTAGGAGTAGGAGTTATGAGTAATCTCTGGCTGATGTACAGCAAGAAAATAGGGACCTCAGTCCTACAATCACAAGGAAATACGTTCTGCCAACAACCTGAATGAGATGAGAAGAGGATCCCAAGCCTTAGATGAGATCATAGCCCATGCTGGCATCTTGATATCAGTCTGTTGAGATTCTGAACGGAGAACCCAGCTGTGTCATGCCCAGACTCCAGGCCCACAGAAACTGTTACGATAATAAGCTCTTTAGTTTGCGGTAGTTTGTTAAGGAGAAAATGAAAACATGTCTCATCTCTCGCAGAACATGAAAAGTAGTAAGGATTTTGGTATTGGCCTGAACTTTCTCTGTTATCATGTTCTGTTCTGATACTTCTTTGCTCTGCTGCAGCTGAACTGTTCTCACTGATCCAGAACACTGAGACATGCTCCAAACTCAGCGCTTTGGGTTTTTGTTTGTTTGTTTTGTTTTTGTTTTTGTCTTTTTAGGGCCACACCCGTGGCATATGGAGGTTCCCAGGTTAGGAATTGAACTGGAGCTCCAGCTGCCGGTCTACATCATAGCCACAGCAACATCAGGTCTGAGCCATATCTTCGACCTACACCACAGCTCACAGCAACGCTGGATCCTTAACCCACTCAGGCCAGGAATCAAACCTGCGTCCTCAGGGATGCTCCGATCTGCACAGGACCTCCTATCACACATCATTCAGGTTCCTAGCAGAGAGCTCCTCCCTGACCACCCAGACTGGTCAGGCTAGGTTAGGTTTTGCTGTGCCAACAAACAATCCCCAAATCTAGATGATTTAACATAACAAAGTTTTGCATTTGTGTAATTTGGATCAGCAAGAGGGCTCTGCTCATTGTGGGTTTAAGGAACACGGACCAATTAAGGCTATTGTAATGCCGTGATTTCAGCTTTATTTTGATTAGTGTTAGCATGTATAAACTTCTCTATCCCTTTATTTTTTTCCCCTATCCCTTTACTTTTATCTATTTATGCCTTTATGTTTAAAGTGAGTTTCTTGTAGATAACATATAGACAGGTTTTGTGCGTGTGTTTGTGTGTGTTATATGCTCTGCCAATCTTTGTCTTTTCATTGGTATATTTAGGTCATTGATGTTTGACATGATAATTAATATAGTTGGTGTAATATCTGCTATATTTGTTACTACTTTCTATTCATTGCTTTTATTCCTTATTTGTTTCTTTTTGGGTCTTCCATCTCTTTCTGCTGGCTCTGTTTTTAATATATGATAGACTCAGCATACCAATTCTATCATTTTTAACTTTTTTAGTGATTTCCCTTGATTTTGCAATATGCAATTTTAACTAAGTCCACTTTCCAATTACAGCACACCACTTCATAAGTAGTACAAATACTTTATAGTATTCTCTGCTTCTCCTTCCCATAGCTTACAATATTTGTCATTAATTTTACTTATCCATAAGCTATAATACCAAGTACAATTTTGATATTATTTTCAACAAATTCTTTTCTGTTAGATACATTAAAATAAGAAAAATATTGAGAGAACTACAAATCAAAACCACAGTGAGATATAACCTCACACCTATCAAAATGACTATCATCAAAAAGTCTACAAATAACAAATATTGGTGAGGATGTGGATAAATGGGAACCCTAATAGTACACTTTTGGCGGGATTGTAAATTGGTGCAACCACTGTGGAAAAAGTAAGGAAGTTCCTCAAAAAATTAAAAATAAAACTATCAGTAATTCCACTCTGGATTGTATATCTGAAAAAAATGAAAACACCAATTTAAAAAGATACTTGCACCACAATGTTCATAGCAGTACTGTTTATAACAGCCAAGACATGGAAGCAACTCAAGTCTCCATCAACAGGTGAGTGAATAAAGAAGTTGTATATAATTTTGCTGGATACAGAATTCTAGGATGATATATTTTTTAAAAAGCATTTTATACATTTCACTCCACTGTCTTATTGCTTGCATAGTTTGTAGAGAAATATGATGTAATTTTTAACCTGCAGGTGAGGTGTTTTTTCCTCTGGCTTCTTTTGAGATTTTTTTTTCTTTGTCTTTGATTTTCTTCATTTCGAATATAATATTCCAAGGTATATTTTTATATCTGTATATGTCTTGTTTGGTATTTGCTAATCTTCCTTGATCTTTGGTGTCTGCTATTAATTTTGGAAAATTCTCAGTCATTATTGCTTGAATTTTTTCTTCTGTTACGTTTTTTTCCTTCTCTCTCTGGTATTCTTTTTATGCATATGTGATACCTTTTATAATTGTACCACGGTTTTCAAATATTCTGTTTTACCTTTTAAACCTTTTTTTCTCATTGCTTTTCAGTTTTGGAACTTTTTATTAACATTTCTTCATCCTCACTGATTCTTTCCTTGACTATTTCCATTGATGAACCCTTCAAAATATTTTTTCCTTTCTGTTAACAGTGTTTTGATTTCTAGTATTTCCTTTTGATTCTTAGAATTTCCATCTCTCTGCTTACATTACTCATTGTTCTTGCATGTTGTACACTTTTCTATTGTATCCCTTAACATATTAATAATAGTTACTTTAAACTCTTGTCTAATATTACAGCATACTAAATTCTGGTCTAATATTACAACATCTCTGCCATGTCTGTTCTGATTCTTGCTTTGTCTCTTCAAACTATATATGTTTTTGTCTTTTAGCATGCCTTATAATTTTCTGGTGAAAACCAGACATGGTGTACTGGGTAAATGGTATGAGGTAAAGAGACTTTTAGTGTGAGGTTTTGTGTTTATCCGATTAAGAGTTAGGCTGTCTTCATTGTTTGCTCTGGCTGTGGGTGTCAGAAGATGCTCTGTTTATTGTCAGTCTTTCCTCTTCTACCTCCACCAATGTGGAAATCATGGGAACAGGGTCTTTGTCTATTCTATTCTATTTGTTGATTTTTATCCCCAGAACCCATAATATTCCAGTGCTCAGGACATACTTGGTGAATGATTTAGCGAACGTATTTTGTTTAAAACTTGAGAACCCAGGAAAGTGAACCATTTAATCAGCTGAATCTGGCTTAGAAATGCTTTCTGACAGGGATGAAGCTGCATAAACCTTGTGAAGAACCTTTTTCAGATTAGCTGGGTAGATCCTTTGCTATTATCCAGCAAAGAGAGAATGAAAAAGCCTTGAAAGTTCCCAGGAATGTGGTGCTATTTTAAGGCAAGGGTATACACAGCTTGAGGGAAAATTAATTTGAAAATGAGTTTAGGAACTTCAACAACACAGGTAAAAGGTGTTAGTAACTTGAAAAATAGGTAAATTTAAGAATCTTCCCATCTCAGGTTTATGTTTATAATCAAGGATATTCAGCTTTCATTCCTTGTTTTTTGAAAAGCAAAAAGCTAAATTACCTCTTGAATATGAAATGTAGATGCAACGCGTAGAACATTTTCCTTCTCTAGGAACAGACCTGCCAGATCCTGGGATGGTTGAAATGTGGACTTCCTGCTGGTTCAGGCACACTGTCTTTGTGCTTTTTTAGGCTTATTGTTCACTCCGAGCTTAATGGGTGCATTCAGGCATGTAATGAAGAACAACACCAGCACACAAACAATTCATTCAAGTCCAAAGATAAGGTGATTTTATCAATTATATTATTCAGTAGAGTACATTTGCAATGTATTAAATAATACACAGACTGAGTGGCATTTGGAACACTGTCGTGTTGACACCCATGATATTAACAGCTGTGCTATAAAAAGAAATCTCGAATTGATGGTATTTCTTACAGTGGGTATGAAGCTTTTGTTTCACCACTTGCTAGAGAAGAGAGGTAAGAGCAATGCAGTTGTGGACTGCAGTTCCTTCTGGTGTGAAATTCATCCTGACTAAGCTAAAAACATTTGATGGCCAAAAGCATGGGCTCTCATAGCAAATTATTTTTATTTTCACCTCCATTAACCTTGACTAATGGCATGAACACAGGCTGAAAGGCAGGTGAACCACCCTCTAAGTTATCCAATAGTTACTTGATCTAAGCAAATCACTTTCTTTTCTTCTCTGTATAAAGTGTGTTATGGAGCTTTCAGAGCATGTTCATATATATCTCACTTGATCTTACAACAGATGAGGTTAGCTGGTCAGGGGTTTTCACTTCTGTTTCTAGACAAGGGACACTGCAGCATGGAGAGTAAGTGGGAAGAAGAACAATGATTTTATCTCTAAGTTCAGTGCTTTTTAAAAATTATATAACAGTGGTACTCTGGGTCTCAGCCTTCTCACTTCAAACCAAAGATAAATATACTTAATTTGTCATCTTAAGTTGTAGGAATGACAAGAGATAATTAATTTTTTAAATATTCTGACTAGTCAAAGCCTTATGCAATTATAAAATAATCATTTTGCTTTTAAGTCCAGGAGCTCTGTCCTTAAACCATAAAGCCTTCTTCTCCACATTCTTCTATAGAAAAAAATGTCCAAGATGAATACACGTGTAAAGCCCTGGAATCTTACATCTGAAAAGATTTAGGAATGAGCCCTCTTCGAGGAAGAATAGAGTTATTAAAAAGCAGTCAATGGTAACTCCTATTTGGCCCTCTCTCAGGACTTTTTATCAAATTAAGTTTTTTAAGCAAAGACTTTTTAGTTTGTTCCAATATTCTCTTTTCTAACTCATTGATACAGATATCCCTCTTATTTTGGACTAGCCTTTGTCATATAGGACTGTGATCTTCAAGGACAGAGTACAATAAGGAGTAACTATTTTAAATTCCAAAACGTGTTCTGACTGACTCTTTTTTCAAGAATACAGAGCAGGGGTTAGCGAGCTTTTTCTGTAAAGTACCATTTGTAGGACACATGGTCTCTGTCATGAATACTCAATTTGACTGTTATACAGTGCAAAAGTAGCCATAGATAACATGTAAATGGATGAGTGTGTTCCAATAAAAACTTTATTTATGGATACTAAAATGTGAATTTCATATAATTTTCCTACATCATGAAATAGTATTCTTTATTTTATTTTTTCCAACTATTTATTAATGGAAAGACCATTTTTAGCTCATGGACCATGGAAAACAGGTGATGGGCTATATTGGTCCATGGGCCATGTTGAACACTAACATGGAGCACAAGAAAAGTATTCATTGCTACTGTAGACACTACTCTGTTCAAATAATTCTTTAGGTTGAAAAATGTTTCTAGGGAGTGTATTCTTACAACACAAACTTTCAGCACTGTTGGCACTATCTAACAGTGAGGCTCTAGAAGTTAGGTGGTCATCCTTGCATAGGAAAAGTAGAAGTATGTGCTGATCAGAAAGTTAGAGATCCCAGCTTTATATTCAAAGGAGGGAAATTAATTAACACAATTTGGCATAGAGCTTGCAAAATCTTGGGGGCAAAGACATTCTCACAGGGCTAAGTACATTACCGCTCTCAATTTGGTGCTCCATAAATATCTGTTGAGTTAATTGAAATTCCCACAAAGTTCCTAAGTTCCTGCTTATTATGTAGAATGAAGTGAACATAGACTATAATTGTCTATTTAGAAGACAAGGGGTTAATGCAATGAACTTTTAAGTAGCACTCTTCACTGCTATTTAGGAAGGGTGATTATGAAAGACTTAAATGACAGTGAGATTTTACAAAAGTGCTAGGCAGTAGGGCAATGTGTGCACAATATCTAAATGATTATCCATTATGAGCTTGATAATACCCGTGACTAAGCTAATCTATGGCTATAAATTGGGTATCTATGGAACCTGCTAAGTTCTTTTAGGTCTCTAGCGTGAAATTTAATCATAATGAAGCGGCTAATTACTGCTATGTGCTATTATCTTAGAAGTTCACACATATTCTCAACTCCGATGCCAAAAACAGGTTTAGTATCTATCTCATCTTTAGTTTTTTTTCATGTGTGCTACTTTTACTTCTTCAACTATATCATAAGTTTCTTTTGGACATGATCTTATAGCATAAATAAGATAATACAATGATTAAGAGCAAGGTTATGGGGGAGTTCCCATCGTGGCTAAGTGGAGATGAATCTGATTAGCATCCATGAGGACATAGGTTCGATCCCTGGCCTTACTCAGGAGGTTAAGGATCCAGCATTGCCTTCAGCTGTGGTGTAGGTGCTAAGTGCAGCTCAGATCTGGCATTGCTGTGGCTGTGGTGTAGGCTGGTGGCTACAGCTCTGATTCAGCCCCTGGCCTGGGAACCTCTATATGCTGCAGGTGTGGCCCTGAAAAGACAAAAAGACAGAAAAAAAAAAAAAAGAGCAAGATTATGGATTCAGATTTCTGGGGATCAAATTCTGCTTTGACATTTACTAGTAATGCAACTTGGGACACATTGCATAGTCTCTCTTTGTTCTCAGCTTATTAATTTGTAAATAATGATAATAAAAGTATTCATCTGATTGGAGTAGACTGCTGTTAGAGTTAAATGAATCAATGGTTGCTGCACACAGTAAGGGTTCAAGGAATGCCAGCTAAAAATAGACCTCTGGATCCTAGCCCAATGCTATAAAATACTGTTCATAAGCTGATGACTTCTCCTGTCCTGATTCCTCCACTGAGCCGTACATAAGTTAGTTATCCACTGGGAATACTTAACACACCTCCACTTTGAAATAGAATACTCATCTCAGAGTTATCATGCCCACAAGATGCACTTGTCCTCTTTCTCATTCCAAATCCATTCTCCCTGAATCTTTCCCATCTAACATGTAGGACAACCTCACTCTTCCAGTTTTTCAGGCCAAAAAGCAAATGCAATCCTGACGCCGTCTTTGACTTTTTTCTTTTTCTCACATTCCACATCCTATCTTTTAGCATACGCTGTGAGTTCTAACAAAATACAGCTAAATCCAACTGACCCTCCCCAACTTTTCCACCACCTTACCTGTCCTTATAGTTCGAGTGCAGGTGCCTTTCACACAGGCTGTTATTGCAATAGCCTCCTGTGGCGTCCCTGCTTCTGTCCCTGATCCCTCCCACCTAGTCTTCAGGCACCAGCCAGGCTTCTGCATCCGCAGCACTTCCATGGTCCTCACACATGGTCAGGAGTCAATAAGTAAAATAAAGGAACATTTGTTTGAAATATTTGAAAGCTAATTGACTTCTGACCTTACTAGAGGCACCGAAAGAAGGCCTGTTCAAAATGATACAAAATTCTAAGTAATCTCTGCCTTTAAAATTGCCATAGTAAACAATTCCTTTAAAAGTAAGCATAGAATGAGAAGGTAATATCCATCAGACTAAAATTCTATGAGTCTATGACTTGGTAAAAGCCATAAGGCCAAGAATAAGGCAGGCAAATCAACCTAGATAAACCCTTTAGAATATTTTTGAAAAGTCCACCAATTTGGAAGGCTTAGTTTTATGAGTCCTGAATTTGCAAAGAAAGGTTGATTTTTGAGCCCCACATTTGCACCAGATATGGATATTTTATATTCATACCTAATTAGTCAAGTCCTATCACTGTATGGGGAAAAAAATCCCCATAGATAAGGATTTAGGTCTTTAATTAGGAAGCTGAAGTAGAAAAATATTTTGTGTCAAAAATTATGAATCGCAAATATTTTGCTTCTTTGGCAGTACTGTTTCAGCCTGTGAATCTTTTATTTAAGGCTTTTAAAACAAGTTAAACTGGTATAATTTCTTCGAAAAACAAAGTTGTTGCTTTTTAAGTTTATGTTTAATTGATGGGAGACTTAGGTATAAGATGTTTTTAACATTAAACCCTGGTTCTTCTCAAGTCTCTGTTGTGATTATATGTGGACCAAGGGATTCTACGAAGGACAGTTGCCAGGAACAGCATTCCTTATTCTTTTGGTGGAGGACCAGGGGCTTGGTGGGCCAAGGCCTGCTGCTGAATGCTGGTAGGGCTGCCACTCTTCCTGGGACATTTCCAGTCTGTAGCACCTCTCCTATCTGTCTCCACACTTTTTTGAATAAATGAGGGATATTACATGATTTCTGTGTCTGGAAAATTCAAAGGCTCATTTCTCTTGACTGGAAGCAAGGAGATTATGAATAAACATGGGAAAAGAAAGAAAGAGGTAAAAGAAAAGAAAAAAGATAAAGACAGAATGATAGCCAGAAATGGAAAGGGGGAAAAAAAATGAAAGGAGAAGGGGAAAAGAATGTAGAAAGAGATAACTCTCAATTTTGAATGATGTAGAGAAACTAAGGAGGGAGCGAGGAGAAACAGAGTGTGTGTGTTGTAGCAGAAAATTTTAACAGTCCTCAGAGAATGATAGGGACATGTCAAAAGGACATGGGAGCCAGCTTGAATCTGTCTCCACTGAACAGATTTGGGAACAATTTAAGCATTAAAATATAATAACAATTATACTAGTTATATATAATAAGAATTCATAAGTCCTTTTTAATTTAAATTTTAAAAACAAAGAGAAGGGAAAACTGCTCTTCTTTGCAGTAGAATGACAACCAATAATTCTAGAAGGAATCACAAAGTTAGAAAATCATCAGTGGATGCTGGTGGGTAAAATTGGTAAGTTAATTTTTTTTTCTTTTTTTGTCTTTTTAGGGCCGTACCTGCAGCATATGTGGGTTCCCAGGCTAGGGGTCACATTGGAGTTGTAGCCTCTAGCTTACACCACAGCCACAGCAGTGCAGGATCGGAGCCGCCTCTGTGACCTACACCACAGCTCATGGCAACACCGGATCCTTAGCCCACTGAGAGAGGCCAGGGATTGAACCCGCAACCTCATGGTTCCTAGTCGGATTTGTTTACACTGTGCCATAATGGGAGCTTTCAGGTGAGTTAAATTTTGATGAGCCAGGACATTTACATAAGCTTCACGTATCTCTAAATAAATTATTTATCAATTGCAGAGGGGCAAATAGCACCTTTTCAATCTAGAAGCCTGGCAAATACCAAAGTAAACATCATCCTAGTACTGAGACAACCAACATCAAATTCCTCCAGATATGATGGAAAGGACAACCCGTCACTTCCATGATAGTTATACTAGAGCATAACCTGAACTAATCATGAAGAAACATTAGACAAACTCAAACGAGGGTGTATTCTATGAAGCAATTGACCAGAAATGTGGAGGTCATGAAAGACAAGGAAAGTCAGAGGAAATGTCAAGGTCATAAAAGATAAAGTCAAGGGAAATGTTCCAGATCAAAGGAAGGTAAAACAACATGACAGCTAACTATAATGTAAGGTCCTAAGTTGGATCTTGAACCTAGGAAAAGAAAGCAGCTGTAAAAGACATTATTGGAACAATTGACAAAAATCTGAATATAGACTGTGGGTTAGTATCTTAGTCTGTTTGAGCTTACATAACAAAATACCACAAACTGTATGGCTTACATAACAGACATTTATTTATTCACAGTTCTGGAGACTGGAAGTCTAAGATCAGCATGTCAATAGGGTCATTTTCTGCTGAGAACTCACCCCGTTGGTTGCAAATGGATAAATGGCTTAGGGGTGCATTGGAGGTTGGGGAGAGAGAGCAACAGGAGAGGGAAAGAGAAAGAAAAAAAAGGAGAGAGGGAGAGAAAGAGGCTGTTTGGTATTTTTAATTTACGGGCACTGGTCCCACCCCATGATCTCATCTACCTCCTAAAGGCCCCAACTCTAAATATCATCATATTTGTGGTTAGGGCTTCAACATATGAATTTGGGTAGGAAACAAACATTTAGTCCATAACATTCAGATATCAATGTTAAGTTTCCCCATTGTTGGCAACCACACAGGGGTTATGTAAGGAAATCTTGCTCTTAGGCAATATATCTTAAAATATTTAGGGGTAAAGGAACATATTATCTCCAATGTATTGCCAAATAGTTCAGAAAAAAAAAGTATATATACATTCATAGACAGAGAAGTAGACAAATCAATCAAATCCAGCAAAATGTACATCAAAAGTATACAAAACAATTTATGCAAGAGAATCCTTGGAGGTTTAAGGTAGACCCTTATTATTCTTCATTAATCAAGCTATTACTACTCATCCTAGGTGTTAGCAAGCTTTCACCATTGTATTTATTCTTCTTTCCTGAAATGTTGGTTAGTCTTCTGACTTTCAGAGAAGATATATAAATCTGAGAGTTATCAGGTGAATAGAATGAAAATTTCCTAGCATTGTTAACATGAGGTTAATGTGAATAATGTGGCATTTTCTGTAAAATCTAATTTAATAGGGAATATACAAAGACATTTGAATTTAAAAAATCAATTGTTTGGGAGTTCCCGTCGTGGCGCAGTGGTTAACGAATCCCTCTAGGAACCATGAGGTTGCGGGTTCGGTCCCTGCCCTTGTTCAGTGGGTTGGGGATCTGGCGTTGCCATGAGCTGTGGTGTAGGTCGCAGACGTGGCTTGGATCCCGCGTTGCTGTGGCTCTGGTGTAGGCCGGTGGCTACGGCTCCGATTGTTCCCCTAGCCTGGGGACCTCCATATGCCGCGGGAGTGGCCCAAGAAATGGCAAAAGGACAAAAAATAAATAAAATAAAATAAAATAAAATAATAAAAAATCAATTGTTTGGAACAAAATCAGAGAGATGATGTAACAATTGCTTACATGAAAATCAGAATTGATAAGTAAATATAATATAAACCTGAAATATAATTAGCAAACTGAGAAAATATAATTTGGGGCTTTTCTCTTTACCATGTCAGCACATGACCAATTTTTCTTTATGGCAGTTTTATTTTTAGCCTTAACTCTATGTGATTACTCACTAATAATCTATTTTTCATCAAAAACATAACTTTTTAATTTGTTTTTACTTTGAAAGTTAATTTAAAAAATCAGAACAGGATTTTTCTCCACCTTTTTTGTTAATAAATGGAAAACCATATGATGAGGTATGTGATCTAGTTGGTGGATGGGGAGCAGAGGAGATATTTGATGCTATGCTATGTCTTATTTACTTATTTTTGCTATCCAGTGTGGCCAGTTCATTACTCACTCACTGATTTGCAGCAGTTTTTCTTTTTCGGCTTTAGCCTTTTTGCGTGAGTATTACTTTCTTTAATTGAGGTATAATTGATGTATGATATTGTATAAGTTTCAGATGTACATAATAGTGATTCACAATTTTTGAAGATGATATCCCATTTACAGTTATTATAAAATATTGGCTATATTCCTTGTGTTGTACTTTATATCCTTGTAGCTTATTTATTTTATACATAGTAGTTCGTATCTCTTCATCCCCTATCCCTATCTTGCCCTTCCCCACTTCCTCTCCTTGCTGGTAACAGCTAGTTTGTTCCCTATATCTGTGAGTCTATTTCTTCTTTGTTATATTCACTAGTTTTATTTTGTTTTTTTAGATTTCACCGGAGTTATATTATGTAGTATTTGTCTTTGTCTGATGTATTTCCCTTAGCATAATACCTTCCAAGTCTATCCATGTTGTTGCAAATGGAAAATTTTCATTCTTTTATATAAATAGGAATACTACTTAGTAATAGGAAAGAATGAAATTATATATATATAATTATATATATATATATATATATATATATATAATATATATATATATGACACCACATCTTCTTTATCCAGTCATCTTTTGATGGACACTTAGGTTGCTCATATCTTGGTAACTGGTAATAATGCTGCTATGAACATTGGAATACTTGTTTCTTTTGGATTAGTGATTTTGGTTATTTTGGTTCTATATCCAGGAGTGAAATTGCTGGGTTGTAGTTCAGTTCTTAGTTTTTTGAGAAACCTCCATGCTGTTATACAGTGGCTGCGCAAGTTTATAGTATCACCAGTAGTATACAAGGGCTCCTTATTTTCCACATCCTCGCCAGCATTTATTATTTGTAGTTTTTGATGATAGTCATTTTGACAGGTGTGAGGTGATATCTCATATTGGTTTAACTTTGTATTTCTCTGATGAGTAATAATGTTGAGCATCTTTTTATGTGCGGTTGGCCATCTGTATATCTTCTTTTGAAAATGTCTATTCAAGCCTTCTGCTAATTTTTAATCTTTTTTTTATTGAGTTATATGAAGTGTTCATACATTTTGGATATTAACCTCTTATTAGTCATATTACTTGCAAATATTTTCTCCCATTCAGTAGGTTGTTTTTTTTTGTTTGTTTTGTAGACAGTTTCCTTTGCTGTGCAAAAACTTTCATATTTAATTAGGTCCCATTTGTTTATTTTGGCTTATATTTCTTTTGCCTTAGGAGACAGAGCAAAACAGTATTGTTACGATTTATGTTAAAGAGTGTTCCACCCTATGTTCTCTCCTAGGAGTTTTATAGTTTTTAGTCTTACGTTTATGTCTTTAACCCATTTGAGTTTATTTTGTGTCTGGTGTTAGAGAGTGTCCTAATGGCATTCTTTTACGTGCAGCTGTCCAGTTTTCCCAGCACCATGTATTGAAGAGACTGTATTTTTTCCCTCAGAATATCTTTGTCTCTTTTGTTTTGTAGATTAATTGTCCATAAATGTGGGAGTGTGTTTCTGGGCTCGCTCTTCTGTTTCATTGACCTCTGTGTCTGTTATTGTGCTTGTAGCATTCTGTTTTGATTACTGTGGCTTTGTAGTCTGAAGTCAGGGAGTGTGATTTCTCTAGTTCAGTTCTTCTTTCTCGAGATTGTTTTGGCTGATCAGGGTCTTTCATGTTTCCATACAAATTTAAAAATTATTTCTTCTAGTTCTGTGAAAAATGCCCTTTGTATTTTGATAGGGATTGCTACATACATACATACATATATACATACCTCTTAGTGAAGCACTTTTCCTCCAAGATATCATAAACATATTTTCTCTTTCTAAAGAGAGCATAATTTACAAAAATAAGAGTTTGCATTTATTTCTTTTAAATTGTAACTTCCTTTTTTATCATTTGGAGTGTATTTTCCCTACCTTTTCAAAATACATGTATTTGAAATAGCAAGAATATATTTATTCTCATTTTCCATTTAAGAGAAATACATCTTTGAAAGTTGCAATGTTCATGTATTAAACAAAAGCAATTATTTATGTGTGTTACAGGCATAACTTTTATGCCCACATGTGGTGTGGGCTACTTGAAAAATCTTATTCCTACATAAACGAAGGAAGGAGCTCTGGTGCTTTAAGGAATCACATGGTCAGGTGCCACCACTGATGATACATTGGCACCTCATTGTAAATCACCCCCTTTGCCTAATTCTTTATGAAAGGACCACGTGTATCACAGAAATAATGTTTTATCTTTAGAGTAACTGTCATGGCAACTTCATTTTTCTCCCAAGGCTTTCTCTCACTTTATAAACCATTCTGCTTCACTTTTTGCACAGTCCTCTTCTCCCTTCGACCTGTGCTGAGGATCTGTGTGAAGCTGACCTTGGCATGAGTTCCCTGCTGTGAGGTTTGTCCTGTGCAAAGGGAGCCAACAGTACCACTCTGCTTTCCTTTCTGGGCACCTAGAGCAGACTGCAATTAATCAGTGTGCCAGCTTGTTCCCAAACCTGAAATCTGCGTTCCCTCTCATACACAGACTAATATTTTCTCAGAGAGGCAAGGAGGGACATAGCATTTTCCTTCTCAAGAATCTGCCAGAAATTTCAAAACAATCTAAAGCATTACAGGCAACATGCAGAAAGCATGTTGATCTAGATTCTTCCCTTTGCAGACCCTTGAATCTCATCTCACTGGCATTTCTTTGCTGCCACTTCTCCTGCCCACTTGCCTGCACACACAATAGTGGGCATTACTACATTTGTGTACTTCTTCCTGATGGCTGGCCTTTCTTCCTACATTTTCAGGGTGATGGGCAGAAAGTTTTCCTCAGGAGCATTGTATGGAAGCTGACAGGGGACAGTTACATAGCAAGGATGAGGTTCTACTATACTTGAGTTTCTATGGTCACAGGGAGTCAAGGCCAGAGAGAAATGTGAAAAAACAAGGTGGTGTTAACACAGCTGTGTACGAAGATATGTCCTGATGGTCTGAGGTGATTCAGAAAAGGTTCAGTATGTTTCCCTTTCTTTTTCATCATTGACAACAGAATCTATGATTTCCTTTTGAGATTTTTGGAAAAGATATGACAGTGAGGAGGTTAGGGTGAGATATGTGCAAACTTTTAACCCCAAAGCACAATTGATTCATCACTATTGTTCTAAAAATAAAATAGGAATGATCCACATGTAGCTGAATATAGGCTACAGTCTAGTTTCTCTTTTTTATTAAAGTCTTTGGCTACCAGTGATTTTTTTGCCTTTCCCTTAGGGAATAGGAAAGACGGAGAAAGACAGAAATCAGTGTAACATTTAAACAACAGTGTTGTCGTGTCTGTGATAGCCATCTCCACGTGATGTCATGAGTAGCTGGTGTTGCCTTGGCAACACTACAGTGGTAAACAAAGATGTTTTCTGGATGGCTAGAGGAAATGTAGCTTTTAAGCTATCTCACACCCTCCTGCCACCAACCCCCTACTATGAGTAGAAAAGACTTTCTTTCCCTTTGCTATGAATTTTCCACTTTGAGATAGAATAAGTGAGGTGATCCACTCTTTTCTACATCTATTTATTTTTATGTTCCACAATTTTACAATGCTAAAAATTTTGTTGAAACACCCTCTCAAGTTAGCAGCTATGGTATTTCATGTGGAATTCTAAAATCCCCTGTTGTGTGGCATCCCTAAGAATACACGAGGGAAAATTCTTTGATGTGAAATCTCAGGGTCGGACAAGGTTGACAAGATGAGCTTGAATGACCTTACCTCATGTGGCTGCACAGCCGAGACTACCAGTGAGGTTCTCAGAAACAGATAAGACAGCTGAGGAATGGCTCTCTTGAGATAAACGCTGAGCTGCTGTAACCAGAGTGGAAAAAATAAATCTAGGACGTTTTAAAGCATTGTTTAAAGAGTACAATAATGCAATGCAACGAATAATGGAGGACAAGCATAAAAAATGTTTTTTATAATTTCCCTATAAGCTCCACAACAAAGATGACAAATCATTATTGTTTTGTAAAAACAAATATATCTTTTAAATTTCAACTGGGAAAGGAGGATGGAAGGAAATATAATGTGCCAAAAAAAGCACTCATTAAAGTATTTATTGGTGAACTGTGGCTGTTTTTCATGAGGTAGTGACACCTACTGTAATATATGGAGAGGGAGAAAATTGTCAAAGGCACTGTTGCTTGAGATCTTCGCAGTATTTCTCACTTAAGAAGGACTAACTCCTGTGTGAGGAAGGTTATTAAAAATAAATGTAGATAACAAGATATAAATGTATGTCCTTATCAGGCCCATTAGCACAAGTAGTTTATTTCCTAGACCTGGGAGGAAATCGGATGCTTGATGGGATGCAGAAGCAGATGGACACATTTTGATTGGGGTCAGGATGTGGGAAACAGTGATCGGGACCTAGGATTTGGGTGACAATGAGCCTGAACCTCAGCTAACAAGCCTGGGTCAAAGCCTGTGATCTGGAGAGAAAATGTCCAAAGAGGAAAGGAACTGGCGACCAGCGTAGTTACAGAAACACTTCTCTCCAGGATAAAGCCAATTTCTTTGTTTGCTGAACCATAGCCTAAAAAAGCAATGCTCAGTATTTATGAGCTCTGATTCTCAGTCAGACTACTGAGAGCAACTTCCATGATTAGAAGAGAGAAAGAGATTGACTTTTGGCATCCGAAAACACATGTCCCTCACTAACTCAATTGTGACTGCCTGCAGGAGAACAGAGCTCTCTCTTTACGGCAACTGAGAGGTTATACGAAAAATTGTGTAGTGATGGGCAGCAATAGTGGTAGAGGGGCGGGAAGAGGGTCATGAGGATGAGAGGGATAAGGAAAAGAGAAAGAAACGAATGGTTTCTAAGTTTCTTGTGTTTCTTCCTTTATCTGTTTCCTTTCTACCTACTACTTCATGATTGCTGTAGGTATGTACATGGAGTACCTTAATTTGTGAGCATCTGTTCATTCAGTTTGAATTTTGTATTCTCTAGGGGAAATTTTGTAATGCAATGAGCATAAAATGAGTTGCAAAGCCATTAGTTGCAGCAGAGGTGGGGAGGGGGTCTCTTACCTGAGGTGCTGCTTTGAAAATGGCCTCTGGTACTCCTGGCTTTCCTAATTAAATGCTATCAACCCTACAGATGGTAAAATGATGTATATAATTTGCTGAATTCCCTAAACAAAGAGGCTTTCAATGGAGGAGTGCAATAAGAATATTCTTTGAAAAAAGTGAGAGCCCCACTGGAATCTGTAAACTTAACCCAAAGTAAATAAAACCCGAAAAATATTTTTAAAGGCTATACGAATCTTTGATTTATGCTAAAAGATTGAGAATCATGAAAAAGAAACATGTTTTTAAGGAGATTTAAAAAGTTTCAGCTCCCATCAAGAGCCAGACATGTACATAATTCCTAATGATTTTCAAGGAAGGTTTTAAAACCCAAACTACAGTTATGATATATTTTAGCATTCCAAACAGGTATTTAAAAATTATTTTAAAAATAATTATGTTAAGACAGCATGCATAACCTAGGGCTGTCCTAAGCAAACTAGACAATTGAAGCATGGCCATCCTACATAAATCCTCATTCTAGAGAAGTGCACATTTAGTTCTAGAACCATTGCTGCAAATCTTTCTACAGATTGGAGGAGAGCTCACCATGTTGTAATTCACTCTGTAATTGGGTTCCTCACATTTTCCAAACAGTAAGCTGAATCCTCAGGGAAGTTAACTTTCTTATGGTCTCATACCAACGCATGCACCATTTTTCTCTTGTCCCTTAGAAGTATCCTTTCTATAGTTCCTAGATACTCAATATCTTATCACCTTCCTGAAACTAATTACAACCACAGCAGTAACACCCCTAGGGACACAGTTTCAAGATTGTGATTTTTTTCCCCTGGCACTCTGCACTTATAAATTATACTAATTTTTATAAGCCTCAAGGCGTGATTGTCTGGAGTGCTGTCATATTCAGAGTGCTATTCAACTATGAGGTTGTAATATTTCTTTCTTGATAATAGGAGATCAACAAAATATATCTTTCAATATATCCATGGAGATCAAGTCTTTGAACAGTCCTAAGTCAAGGGATTGTAGTGTCAACTTGCCATTGTTTCTGGATGGGTGGCTTCTTTTTCTTATTTTGTTAGGGTAAAGAGAAAAAGACAGGTCTAACCCTTAAGTCTCTTTGCACTGCTGAACTTTCTCCCTTTAGAAGCAAATACCAGGAATGAATTCTGGAGTACAGAGAAGTAAACTAGCAGTAAAAGCACAAGGGCTGATGCTTTAGCGGAGTCTTGAGGGACAGATTTATACCAACAAGGCCTTTAGGACACTGTATATCTAGAGGTTCCAAAGTATTCAGGAAATAATTGAAAATAAGGAAATTTTGTAGTATCGTGGACTGTTTGTGGGGAATGGTGCTGAAGGACTTTAAGTAGGAAAGAGTGTGTAGAATGCACCTTTAAGAAGAAACTCAGGTGACTCTGAGAAAGCTAGGTAGGGGATGCAATACAGTGCAACATAATGGCTGAGGACCAGCTAGAAGACTCTTGCCAAAGCTTCAATAAGAGAAGAAAGATCTGAACTACGGATCTTTAGAAAACTGATAAAAATAGATGGTCAGCAAGAGATTTAGATATTAAACTTACAGGACTAGGTTTTCGCAATACAATAGATAATGAAACTGTACCAAACAACTTAAGGAAGGACTGTATTATGAAAAATAAAAGAGGAGAGGATGGCTAACAGATTTCTAGCTATGGAAACAGGGTAATTGGTAGCTTTCTAAACTGAAGGATTACTGGAGAAAGAGGGAGTATTAGTTGGGCATTGGTAGAGGTAATGAGTTACACCTAAATGTGTTATTTTTATGTGTTCATAAAACATCAGTTACAGGTGTCTGGAAACAGTAAATGTCATCCAGTCCAATTCTCTTTGTTTTACGTGAGGATACTAAGATTTGGAGGAATGAAGTAAGTGTAGGAAGATCACCCATAGTCTTACTGAAGAGTTAAGGCACCAAGGCCCTGACATTCAGTCCAGAGTTTACAGTGAGTCTCTTTCTCTGAGCCCAAACTGACCATGTCTTCACATTGTTTATTTGGTTGGTCAAAAGAAAAATTGGTTGAGTTAATAACATTTTAATTCCTGTAAAGACTTGGCCTGAGTGTTGCCCTTTTCTTAAGTTATTGCCTTGCATGCTAGTTGTGTTTCAGCAATAGTTGTCTGCATTAAGAAATTGCATAAATCCTGCTTTGGGAGCAAAATTCTATATGGAAGATGACGCATCTCTGTGATGTCACAGGTTCCTGAGAGGGTTTTCTAAAGGCTTTTGCTGAAGGCAGTAATATTCGGCCTGGGTGTCCCTGTTTCCTCTTTTTGTTTTATTTTGTGCAGCTGCGTTGGAAACAAGCAGAGGAAGTAACCAAAAGTGGATCTGGATTAGAGTGATTCTCCAACTTCCCTTTCCAGCATCTGTCTTACTATGGGGCAATTCAAACAGGAGGCAACCTCACAAACAGCCCTTTGTCAAAGTTAACAGCATGTTTTTCTTGTGAGAAATGCTTTTGCCTAATGTGAGTTTTGAAAACTGTTGCTCATCAAAAGTGGAAGTGTTTGACCTTCTTTGGAGTACACTTAATGGTGGTAATGTCACCACTTCCACAAAGTAAAGACAGATGTTTGTAATACGAGGTTGACACTGAAAAAAGTTTTTTAGGTTCACATTAATATATCATTAATAAAAGATTAATTTTCTAAAGAAGAAACAAAAAGCTCGCGGCCTGTCATTTCAACTTCAAGACATTTCTCATAGGCTTTTCCATTTATCTAATTGCAGCATGAAAATTGCCTAAACTTATGGTGACGCAATGAAGTTTCTTTGGTTGTTTTGTTGTTTGAGGGTTATTAGAAGATGGCAACATCTTGAGCTATTAGATTAAATTGTCAGTGGTCTACATTTTACTAATCCCATTTTTTAACTCTCACAGCATTTTTTTTATATTTAAGTTGATTTTTTTAATTTTTAAAATTATAGTTGATTTATAGTGTTCTTTCAATTTCTGCTGTATAGCAAAGTGACCCAGTTATACACACACACACACACACACACACATATATATATATATATACACATTCTTTTTCACATATTATCTTCTATCATATTCTATCCCAAAAGACTGGATATATTTCCCTGTGCTATACAGCAGAACCTCACTGCTTATCCATTCTAAATGTCATAGTTGGCATCTACCAACCCAAACTCCCTGTCCATCCCACTTCTTCCCCTCTCCCTTGACAACCACAGGTCTGTTCTCTGTGAATCTGTTTCTGTTCTGTAGGTAGGTTCATCTGTGCCATACTTTAGATTCCACATACAAGTGATATAATATGGTATTTGTCTTTTTCTTATAGTGATTTTGTTCAACTTGAATTAGCCAGACAGGACTCTCATATTTTAGGATATTAGCTGTGACTTTTACCTTGTAAGTCTCATCACATCTGTATTCTTACTTACTTCTGATTTCCAATTCAGAAATTATTACTTTGCCAAACGATTGTTTTTTTTTTTTCATTGCATTTTTTCTAGTTGTATTGAAGTATAGTTGATTTACAATGTTGTGTTTTGGTTGTTGCTTGGCTTTGCTTTTTTTTGGCTATAGTTAAGGCAAAGATAGATGGTTGTTTATTTATTTCTTGGTCTTATTGTCCTTGGGTAAATTCTGTCACTGAATCACTCCCTACCAGATATACATACGTGCGGATACCCATGCTGAGGCATATCTCTGCTTAAGGGGTACAGTCTTAACCTGTGACAAGTCTTCCAACTTGAAACACCCAAGTTATTAGTCCTGCAGTCACTTTAATGGGTGAAGTTTCCCACCATCTGTTTTAGGGCCTTGTGGTTTGGATTGTTTCTGTGTATTAGCTGTGCTGTGAGTGACATACTTGCTGAAATGTGCGCCAGTGGCTTTGACCTCCCTGATCACATGCAGGAAGGGAAGGAAAGAGAGGGTTGAAACTCCATGACCATCTCATTCCCATGGAAGTTTTGCTTGTTTTGTTGTTGGAACACTAGAAGGCAAATGCTTCTCACTTCTTTTAAGAAATCCCAGCTGCAGAAAGAGTGCTGACCACAACAGAGGCTGCTGCCAAAGCGCTCTATTGGAGTGCTGCTGTGGCCCAGAAATAGCTGCAAATAAGCAGAAGTTTTCAGGAAAAAAAAAAAAAAAAAGGAAAATTAAAGCTCATGGCAAAATTTCAGGATAAAAGGACTTTTATCTATGATTATGCCTATAGAAACAGTTTGTGGGTTTAAAGACCAAGTCTGCATTACTGTTCATATTGTTCAGGCTCTTTTGCTCCTGCTAGGTTGGGGAAACCCTGCCCTTGGCTTAGATGACATCAGGTCGCAACTGGTGGCTCTGTAATATTTTAAAACCCACATATTGTAAAAAAGTAAACAGAAGTTAATAAGTTGTTACTTTGTTCAGAGAAGGTAGCCTTCGATATTATAGCTATGGGCATAGTACACAAGTGGTTGGTTGCTTTTATGATGCTGTGTTTCTGTATCTTTGTGGAAATACCTTCACATGTGTTGTTTACAGTTTACTGTGACTCTAAACATGTCGTTAGTCTCAGACTGTGAACAGAATATGGCAATGGGGAGGAAAACAGCCTCTGGCTGAACGTATCAGTATTATTACTTCAGGCTGCAGGCATGACCCTGGGGTCATATTATTACTTCAGGCTGCAGGCATGACCCTGGGGTGATGACCCTGGGTTGATGAAGATTGGGATGAAGATCTTCCACCGTAGAGTGATTTCTGTGAGAGAGATTTTTGGTGAATAGCCATTTGGAGGCTTTTAGGGAATTAATAAATAACAGCCCCCTTTTCCCCCTCCTAACTTGGAACCTATTGAACAATAAGACAGAAGCCAAATAAAAAGAGTCCAAAATAATTGTTTTGTTATATAAAAGCTGCATCAGAGAATACAATTTAATATGTGGCCAAATGGACATTTAATATTTTCTTTACTCTTCACAATGGATTTAATCTAGCACTCAAAACTAGTAGAATTCCTTTTGCAGGGAGGAGGACAGCCTGCATGGTTGAGAGCAAAACATAATACCCTCTCTGTCCAGGCAGGGAGCTTGGTGAGGGAGCACAGCCCACAAGAGTACTCTCCCAAATTCACATGGCACTGACTCACTCATCCTCCCAGAGGGAAGTGTGGGAAAGGAATGAGGAGCAAGGCCAAGGGGAAAAGAGTAGGAAGTTCCTCATATAAGGCAAGAAAAGTCAAGACCCCCCCACCCCTTACCATTCATAAGCTGCATAAAGAGAGAGGAGATTGGTGCAGAGAGAAAGGTCAGCACCTAAGAAGTTCTAGGAGCGAGATAGACAGTGAACCTGCTGGTAAAGGTGTTAAAAATAGGGGAGAACAAGAACATGTGGAGATTAGAGACCAGTGTTTGTGTCCACTTTAGCTGGTTCATATGGACGTGTACGAGGCTGAATGGCACATTGGACAAGTTTAAAGGGCCAATAGTACAAAGAGTCCAAGTTCTGTCAAGGGGCAAATTCTGATGGATCTTGCTTTCCTTGTGTTTGGAACCCCAAAGGGCTTCACCCTAGGAGGAAGGGCAAACCCAAAGTAAACTGATGCTCAAAGGAATTGCATCTCATTTAAGGATCCTTTGTAAGGCTTGTAATTGAAGTGAGGTGATTCCAGAATTCTAGTGCTAACAAGTAACTGACAGAATTGAACACAAATACTCTCTATCCTAGTCCTCAATGTACTTATACAAACAACATTACAAATAAAGTGTCTGGCACATAATAAAAATATCCATACACAAAACCAAGATAACATGAATACAAATGAATGGAAATATTAGACAATAGACAATAGAAATAGATCCTCAGGATTCCAGATATTGGTGTTATCAGACATAGACTTTAAAGTAAGTATTATTTTTATTGTTCAAGGAGAAAAGAGAAAAGACTGAGAATTCTGGCAGGAAAAAAAAAAAAGAAACTTTAAAAAGTAATCATATTGAAGTTGTAGGTTTCAGAATATAGTAACCCAAATTAAGAACTCAACAGATGTTTTTGGAGTTCCTGTCGTGGCGCAGTGGTTAATGAATCCGGCTAGGAACCATGAGGTTGCAGGTTCGATCCCTGGCCTTGCTCAGTGGGTTAAGGATCTGGCATTGCTGTAAGCTGTGGTGTAGGTTGCAGACTCTGCTTGGATCCCGCATTGCTGTGGCTCTGGCGTAGGCCGGTGGCTAGAGCTCCAATTCGACCCCTAGCCTGGGAACCTCCATATGCTGCAGGATCGGCCCTAGAAAAGGCAAAAAGACAAAAAAAAAAAAAAAAAGAACTCAACTGATGTTTTTAGTTGCAGATTAGATGCAACTAAAGGAAGAATTGGTGAGATGGAATATAGGTCAGAATAAATTATACAGAATGAAGCATGGAGAGACTAGAGGAATGGGATATACAGAAAAGAGCATAAGAGAAGACATAATAAGAAAGTGAAAAATATGTAATTGAAGTTTCAAAAGAAAGAGAGAAAACAGGTCAAGAGTAATATTTGAAAAGAGAATGCTTGAGAGCTTTTGAAAACTGATGAAAGACATCCCATAGCCCTGAAAATCCAGGGCAGTGTAAATAAAAAGAAGACATATCGAGATATGTAATAGTAAAATTGTTGAATAAAAAAAGCAAACAGAATTTAAATCACGGGAAAGAGGATTCTTGTTGTTGGTGATGAGAAGGCAAAGCAAATGTAGGGATCAACATAATGCTGAGAGCTGACTTAGCAGTAACAGTGGCAGCCAGGAGGAGTGATATCTTCAAAATCTTGATATATGATTACACAAACAAAACAATCACTCCAAAAATCAATATCTTGTGGAAACTATGCTTAGAAAATGAAAACGAAGTAAAAATATTTTTAGTCAAACAAAAATAAAGATGCTTTTTTCACCAGCAGATTCACAATGAAAGCAATGTTAGTGAGTATTCTTTAGGGTGGAAGAAAAATGACTCTGTGGAAATTCAGAGATGTTCCCAAGAGAAACAAAAATGGTAATTATAGCATTCAATAAATTAATGTTATCTGTATAAAATAATAAAATTATGCCATTTTATATATAGAGAGAGAATTAAAATAAGTTATAACAGTCATATAAATTGGGAAAATAAAATAAAGTATTTAAAGATCCTTACATTGTCTAGGAAAAGAGTAAAGTACTAGTCAATTTATTTTATAAATCTCTAGTGTAGGCACTGAAAAAATAGTAAACAAAATGCACGTTAACTTCTCAGCCACTGGAGAGGAGCAGTAAATTAATTGAAAATAATCCAACAAGAAGAAAAGAAAGACACAAATAGATAACTAAATAAAACAAAACAAAGACATAGAACAAGTAGGATAAATAGTAAAAAGCAAGTAATATGGTAGATTTAACTTTTACATGAAAAGGCAAAGTTGAATAGCTAAAACAATTTTGAAAAAGAATAAGTTGAGAGGAATTAATCTACCTAATTTCAAGACTTACTATTTAGCTATAAAAATCAAGACTGGTATTGGCAGAGGGTAGGGTAGATATTTAGATCAATGAAAGAGAATAGAGAACCCAGAACTCACAGCATAACCAACTGATGTTTAACAAAGGTGCAAATGCAAGTCAATAGATAAAGGTGAATCTTTTTAACAAATGATTCTAAACCAACTGAACAGCCATGGCACCCTCCCCTTCCACTCCCAATAAAAAAGAACCTAAACTTCATGCAAAAATTAACCCCAAATGGATCACAGATTTAAATGTAAACATAAAAGCATAAAGCTGGATGGAAGATAGCATGGGGTAGAGTCCTCAGGACCTAGCACTTGGGGAAGAGTTCTTAGACACGACAACAAAAGCAAGATTCATAAAAGAAAAATATTGAAAACTGCTATGTGAAAGACCATGTCAAAAGATAAGTTACTAACGAAATATTTGCAAACCGTATATCTGACAAAGAACTCATATCTAGAATATAGAATAATTCTCAAAACTCAACAGTAAAACAACCCAATTAGAAAATGGGAAAATGATATGAAGAGGCATTTCACCAAAGAGGATATATGAATGGCAGATAAGCACATGAAAAAATGTGTTCGGCGTGACTGGACATTAGGGAAATGCAAATAAGGATCAAGATGAGACATCACTACATACCTACTAGAACTGCGAAAATGAAGTGACAGTATCAAGTGCTGGCAAGGGTGTAGAGAAATGGATCTCGTACATGGGAACGTCATATAGTATAGCCACTCTGAAAAATTGTTTGGCAGTTGCTTCAAAAATTAAACACACATTTACTATATCTGTTATCAATTGCATTGTTGGGCATTTGTCCTAGAGACATGAAAACTTATTTCCACACAAAAATCTACCCATGATTATTCATAGCAGTTTTGCTTGTAATAGCCAAAAACTGGATACAACCACAGTTCCCCAGTAGGTGAATGGTTAAGCAAGCTGTGGTACACGCATACCATGGAGTCCTAGCCAGCAGTAAAAAAGAATAAACTATTGATACATATAATAACTTGCATGAATCAAGAACATTATGCTTATTGGAAAAAATCTCACAAGAGTTACACACTGTATGATCACTTATATAACATTCTCAATATGACAAAATTACAAAGATGGAAAGTAAATGAGTATTTATGGTGGGTTAGGACTGGTAGGCTTAGGAAGTTGCTGTGACGATGAAAGAGTAGCACGAGGGAAACTTTGTGGTGATGGTATAGTTCTGTGTTTTGTTTGCGATTGTGGTTACACAGACCTATACGTGTGATAAAATGACATACTGTGCATACCCTTTGTACCAATGTCAAATTCCTGTTTGGATATTATACTATAATTATACAAGATGTAAACCAAATGAAGGGTTCGGGGTCCTTCTTATGTTATCTTTGCAACTTCCTATGAATCCATAGTTATCTCAAATGTAAAGTTTAGAAAAATCACACACATTCATCAGTAATTACATGAGTGTAACTGGATTAAATGCTTCAATTGTAAGAATATTAAATTGCCTAAGATTTTTGTTTTTTAAAGCCAAATCCTGTTTACAAGGGACTTTTTTTTTTTTTTTTTTTTTGTCTTTTTGCCTTTTCTAGGGCCGCACCCGCAGCATATGGAGGTTCTCAGGCTAGGGTTCTAGTCGGAGCTGTAGCCACCAGCCTATGCCAGAGCCACTGCAACGTGGGATCTGAGCTGCGTCTGTGACCTACACCACAGCTCATGGCAACACCGGATCCTAACCCACTGAGCAAGGACAGGGATCGAACCTGCAACTTCATGGTTCCTAGTCAGATTCATTAACCACTGCGCCACGATGGGAACTCCCCAAGGGACATTTTAACAACATTAATACATAAGAAGTTTGACTGTAAAAGAATGAAATTGCTAACCGAAGAAAGATTACCTAACTATATTAATATCAAACAGTCAGTTGAAGCAAATACTGCTTGTGAACGATTGTATGGTTTTGTAGATCTGTTCTTTTGAGCATTTGTCTAGTGTTGCAGAATTAGCTGGACCATGGTGTCACTGAGGTAAAAAAAATAAAAATTCATACCTCACTAATGATGGAACAGAACTGATAGGGATGGAATAGGCGCATAGGCACAGGTATTTGTAGAAGTCCCAATAAAGGGTGATATAGAAAGAAGGAAACCTAGGGGACATTAGGAGACCACTGTAAATTAACAATTGCTCAAGTAATCCATCAATCAGAATAAGGCAGGCTTGCTTGACTAGTGGAGGTGCAAGAATTGCTCAGGTCATTGGGTGGGGGATGGGATGAAGCCTGCGTTCAGACTCAGACCGAGGGCAGGAGTTTGAGGACTGTCCTTCTGAAGATTTAAATACACACCTTATGGGATACTAAGGAGCTACTGCTTGAAGAAAGAGGAAGAGGCAGTCTTTTTCCGACCCCCACTCCTCTTGGATGATAAAACTATAGCCCAAGGATCCTCCGGGCAGAGCCTCCTTGACTGCTCGCTTGCATCTCTCACAAGAGTCCTATCTTGATAAATCTATTTCTTGCCCATCACTTTGTCTCTCACTGAATTCTTTCCACACGGAGGCATAAAGAACCTGAACCTCAGTAAGTCCAGACATCAGGTGAGTGATTCTAATTTAAAACATGGGTTCAAGTCCCAGTCTATGTTCTGGCTATGTTCAGGCTGTTAGTGCTGTCAGTTTCAGAACCATTTCTCTCTCTCTCTCAAGCACACACACACACATACACACACAAACATGTGTGAGCACGCATGTGCATTATTTTGTAATAGTTCAACATCAACTAGTTTTTAACTTTAAAAAAAATTAGTAGGCATTATTGTGGTTCATCTTATGATTTCTTTCCTAACATCCTAACCAGGTTATGCTATATGAATAGTTTTATTTTGTTTTCTTTTATTGTATTGTCTGCTTGTCTTTCTACTTGCCCTATGGAGTGAGTGTTCAAGGGTCTTCAGAGAATAGTATATATCCTATTGTTTTCAGCATACTTATTTATTCTCCCATTTTATTAGTAGCCATGTCTGGACTTCATAAATACCTTTATTGATTTTGTACTTAACAATTCTGGTATCATAAAGCCATTCAGAAAACAGCGGCATTATTAAAATGCAGAAAGTAAATGGATCTCTAGGAAGAGGAATATTCAGTGAGCATCTAGAGAAGGAACTACAGAGACTTTATAAGCGTACATAAAACAGCCATTTTGCCTGTTAAAATCAGCTTATTCCATTGCAATCTCTCCCATGGATAATCTTTTTCTTTCCCCCTGAGAAACTCTCTAATAACGATCCATCATGATGAAACTCTATTTGAAAATGAAAGCACAAAAACTTCCTCTGAGATTTAGATGCCATTTAAATTTATCTTTACACTTACACTGCTTGAATACTAATTGCTGCTTGCCCAACTCAGGGGTAAGATATTTACTATTATTATTATTAATAATAATTAACTTTAAGATAATGATTAATTAAATCATCTACATTCTTATAGTTTTAAATTTTACAAGGCAATTCACATAAACATTTTTGTATTTCATCTTCACAATGTGCTAAGAGTTATTCATGGCAAGTGCTATTATTCCTAAAGGAAACTAAGGCTCCGGGGTGTTGCCTACCTTACCCCAAACTACACAAGTATTCAAAAAGCAGAGCTTGGTCTCAGACCCAGTCTTCATAACTTCTAGCCCAGTGCTATGTTTACTGCTCCACGCTGCCTCCCTTCCTTTATTGATAGAAGTGCAGTGACTCCTACTCTTAAAAGGAAGAATGTACACACCCATGTCTGGCACCTTCCTCATTCTGTGCTTTCCCTTCAAGCTTTCCTTTGCCCAGAGCCTAACTACTGCCTGGGGACCATTCTGTAGTCTGCCTGCTGTGAATTTGTCTTTCCTCAGCACATTTATATGGTTGTTCCTGCAACGACATGTGGTCCCATGGCAAATTCATGGCAGGCTGATAGCTGGGTGGTTTTTTTTTTTTTTTTTTTTTTTTGCCTCCCAATAAAGCCAAAGTGATTAAATAAATCCAAATCAGGCTGAGTGCAGTGCCAGGCATAGCCCACATGAAAAGCCTCAACTTTGGAAATAAGATTGGCAATGTTGTATTGAATATTCTGATAAAATTTCACTGATGAAATGCAATTAAAGACTGCTGAAGAATAGAAATGAAAACAGTGTTGGTTTTATTCTCAATTTTACAAAGAAGACAACTTTATTTGGATTCACATTCTAGTCTAATTATTGATTTCATCACCGCAAATGAAAAACAGAAGGACTATTAAAAAGTTAAGATCCAACAAAAACACAGCAAAAAGGTGGGGAGAGAGTGGAAGGAATGCAGGGAAAGTGCATACAAGGGGTATAAAGAACAGCCACTTTCAGAAGAGCTTTTTGTAACTGGAAAAGAGAGTTTGCAGCCGCTTGCATTTCAAAAGTTTCTGTGCATAGCCTGATGCCTGTCTTGAGATGAGCTTGAGAGTTTCATGATGATGGAGCTGAGGTGTCTCTGGAAGACAGGATTCATCTGGTATGGCAGGGTGGCCTTGTGTGCACCAAAACATTTAAAATCATTTTTTTCTCTGAATAATTTATACATTAAAAATAAACCGCCTTAGAGGGGTTTGCTTTTTTTGGATGACTTTTGGAGGTCCTGCAGTTTTAACCATTCCTAGCAGAATCTGCTGTTTTATATACAAAGTCAGCCTTTGATGTATGTAGGACATATACATGTCAGTCTGAGAACTCTGAATAAGATAATCAGGGAAGAAATTTATGAGAATAGGCAACAACCTTTAATAAAAGCAGTTGAGAGGTTTTTGATGGGAAATTTGGAAAGAAGGGAGAATTGGCCACGGGAGTATGATGGAGAGTGGGTTAGACTAACCAGTGAACTGGCCACTGCCCAGCTTCCTTCAACTGGGTTGTATTTCCCAAACTTCAGTCATTCTCACAACATGTCCTTAATTTTTTTTTCATATCACCCTTCGACCGCTCAATGTTTTTATTTAATATTTTTATTTGAATTGTTTCTTTAAAGCAATTTAATGTGATACACCATAAATGGAAAACCATTAACACTTCATATAAACAGAAAGACATGTGAAAGGAAATAAAATACAATTTTATTAAATTCTAACATATGCTATTGCTTGCCCTAAATTCTAAGCTTGAGGCCTTACTTTTTGTTCTTACTAGAAAAAAATAAGATACAACAGAGGAGTTTTAAAATTGTCATCATTAAACTGATTCTTTTTCTTTGAAGTAGTCTGAGAGTTTAGAGGAAAATTGTAAATCAAATAATATTCTTAATTTGTGAGTAAGTATTATTATTACTCTTTGGTGGTTTGGTTTTTTTTATTTCAACCAACAAAAACCATTATTAGGAGACAATGAAGTAAGTCACTGTAAATGTTCAATTGAAGAACATGAACTGATCACTATAAAGTCATTTCCAAATATTCTTGGGTGAATCAGCCCCTCCTTGTGCACAACCTGCATCCTACTAATCAAGACTGAAAGATTCAAAGCAGGAAGCCTAATTGGCTTAGGGAACATTTCTGTTTCTTGAATAGTGACGGCAGGGTGTTTGAGGGTAACTTCTGAAAGGATGTGTGAAATAAGAAGGTGATAGTTAATTTTATGTGCCAGCTTGACTGGGCTGCGGAATCCCAGAGATCTAATTGAACATCATTTCGCATGTGTCTGTAAGGGTGTTTCTGAAAGATGTCAGCACTTGAATTGGTGGATTGCGTTGAGCAGGTGGCCCTCCCCAATGCAGGTGAGCATCATCCAGTCTGGTGAGGGCCCGAATAGAACCAAAGATGAGGAAGCTTGAATTGTCTCTCTGCCAGACTAAGCTGGGACATCAGTCTTCTCCTGCTCTGCATGCTCCTGGCCCTCAGGCCTTCAGCCTCAACAGAATCTACCCCATGGGCTCTCCAGCTCTCATGTCTTCCAACTACACTTTTGGCTTTCCTCATCTCCAATTTTCAGGGGACAGACTGTGGGACTTTTCAGCCTCCATACTCATGTAAGGCAATACCTTATAACAAATCTCTTTATATAATAAATCTATCTATATCTGTCTATCCTATCTGTTCTCTTACTCTTGAGAATGCTGATTAATACAAGGATAGAGTTTATTCTTCCAAAGGAAATTGAAGCTCTCGTACCACAAGAAAGAAAGAAATGGATGTTGTATAATAATAATAATTTTTTAAAAAGAATAAATCTTTACCACATGGGTGTTACTCATTTGCCACAAATGAGTACCACCAATGGTTTACATCACCTCAGCCCTCAAACTCTGGGAAACACTGTGAAGAGAGAATTACTGTCCTTTCTGAGAGAGCATCTGTGGTGAACTTGGTCAGCAGCAAAAGACGAAACAGTCTTGGGACTGAAAACCGCTTGAAAATTTCCTAAAATAATCCTAAGAACAACACAGAGTCATTGAAACAGAGGAATGATGTGAGAAAGATGGTGAAATTCATCTTTTTTTTTTTTTTTTAAGGATAATACCTGAGGAGAGGCGTTCAATAATAGTGGTCAAAGTAATTTAGATAAATCCTCCTACTGTTCAAAAAATCTAGATAAAAATAGAGAAAAAATCCATTAAAATTAGAAAGCCGTTAATATTGTAACAAGACTGTGATAAATTAAGGAGCTAATAGTTTAGAGAAGACAGAAACACCATAGAGACTTCTGCTGATTCTGGGGGAAAAAGTGGCTGAGAAATTGAAAGCAGAGCTTTCAGTCTATTTATGAGGCAAGAAAGACCATAAGAGTCCTTGAAGCATGGAGCGTAAGAGTCTCTCATGCTGTACATGAGATATGCATAAAGCTGAATACTGACCTTTCACTAAGCATAACACTTCCAAGATTTAGCCAGGTTGTATGTAGCATGTATTAATACTTCACTTTTATTGCTAGAGAAAATTTAATTGCATGGATATATCACATTTTATTTACTCATTTATAAATAGACATTTTGGTTGTTTCTGCTGTGTGGCTATTATAAATAATACTTCTTTGAATATTTATGGATAATTTTTTTGTGTGGACATAGGCTTTCATTTCTCTTGAGTTTATACCCAGGAGTAAAATTGTTTAGTCATATGGTAACTCTATGTTTAACTTTTTGTGGAACTGCTGAATTGTTTTCCAAAATGTCCCATTTTATGTTCTTACCAGCAGAATATGAAAGTTCTAATTTCGCCTCATCCTTAACAACACTTGTTATGATTGCCTTTTTGAATATTGTCATCCTAATAAGTATAGTGTGGTATCTCGTAGTTTTTATTTCATTTCCCTAGTGGATAATGATGTTGAACATCTTTTTATGTGCTTATTATCCATTGATTATCTTCTTTGGAGAACTGTCTATTCAAATCCTTTGTCCCTGTATTAGGTTGGGTTATTTGTCTTTTTATTATTGAGTTATAATACTTCTTTATATATTCTAGAAATTAGTCCCTGAGCAGGTATATGATTTGAAAATATTTTCTCCTATACTCTGGTTGTTGCTTCACTTGATGAAGCCCAACTTATTTAATTTGTTGTTGTTGCTTGTGCTTTTAGTGCCATAATTAAGAAGTTTTTGCCTAACCCAAGGTTATAAAGTTTTACGTTATAATTTTTTTAAAGGTTTTATAGTTTTAGCTTTCACATTGAGATCTCTGATTCATTTTGAATTCATTTTTGTGTATGGTTTAAGGAAGAGAATACTGTTTTTTTTAACCTTTTAAATATAGTTTCTTTTTGTTTAGTTTTTATATAATGATTTTTAATTTTTTTGTTTATAGTTGGATTACAGTGTTATGTCAATTTTCTACTAGCATGGTGACCCAGTTACACATACATGTATACATTCTTTTTTCTCACATTATCATGCTCCATCTTAAGTGACCAGACATAGTTCCCAGTGCTACACAGCAGGACTTCACTGCTAATCCATTCCAAAGGCAATAGTCTGCATCTATTAACACCAAGCACCCCATCCATCCTACTCCTTCCCCATTCCTCTAGGCAAGCACAAGTCTATTCTCCAAGTCCATGATTTTTGTTTCTGTGGAAAGGTTCATTTGTGCTGTATATTAGATACTAGATATGAGTGATATCATGTGGTATTTGTCTTTCTCTTTCTGACTTACTTCACTCAGTATGAGAGTCTCTAGTTCCATCCATGTTGCTGCAAATGGCATTATTTTGTTCTTTTTTATGGCTGAGTAGTATTCCAATGTATACCACATCTTCCTGATCCAGTCATCTGTTGATGGACATTTCGGTTGTTTCCATGTCTTGGCTGTTGTGAATAGAGCTGTAGTGAACATGCAGGTGTATGTGTCTTTTTCAAGGAAAGTTTTGTCCGGATATATGCCCAAGAGTGGGATTGCTGGGTCATATGGTAGATTTATGTACAGTTTTCTAAGGTGCCTCCATACTGTTCTCCATAGTGGTATCAGATTACATTCCCACCAACAGTGCAGGAGGGTTCCCTTTTCTCCACACCCTCTCCAGCATTTGTTATTTGTGGACTTATTAGTGATGGCCATTCTGACTGGTGTGAGAAGGTATCTCGTGGTAATTTTGATTTGCATTTCTCTAAACATCAGGGATGTTGAGCATTTTTTCAAGTGCTTGTTGGCCATCTGTATATCTTCCTTGAAAAAATGTCTATTCAGGTCTTTCGCCCATTTTTCCATTGGGTTGTTGCCTTTTCTGCTGTTGAGTTGTGTAAGTTGCTTGTGTAATTTAGATATGAAGCCCTTGTCAGATGCATCATTTGAGACTCTTTTCTCCAACTCTGTAAGTTGTCTTTTTTTTTTTCTTTTTGGTTTCCTTTGCTGTGCAAAAGCTTGTCAGTTTGATTAGGTCCCATTGGTTTATGTTTGCTTTCACTTCTGCTGCTGTTGGGAGACTGACCTGAGAAAACATTTGTAAGGTTGATGTCAGAGAATGTTTTGCCTATATTCTCTTCCGGAAGTTTGACGGTGTCTTGTCTTTTATTTAAGTCTTTCAGCCATTTGGAGTTTATTTTGGTGCATGGTGTGAGGGTGTGTTCCAGTTTCACTGATTTGCATGCAGCAGTCCAGGTTTCCCAGCAATGCTTGCTGAAAAGACGGCCTTTTTCCCATTTGATGTTCTTGCCTCCTTTGTCAAATATTAATTGAACACAGGTGTCTGGGTTTATTTCTGGGTTCTCTATTCTGTTCCATGGTGTGTCTGTCTGTTTTGGTAGCAGTACAACACTGTCTTAATGACTGTGGCTTTGTAACAGTGCCTGAAGTCTGGGAGAGTTATGCCTCCTGCTTGGTTTTTGTTCTTCAGAATTGCTTTGGCAATTCTGGGGCTTTGGTGGTTCCATATAAATGTTTGGATTGTTCGTTCCAGTTCTGTGATAGATGTCATGGGTAATTAGATAGGGATTGCATTGAATCTGTAGATTGCTTTGGGTAGTATGGCCATTTTTACAATATTAATTTTTCTACCCCAGGAGCATGGGATATCTCTCCTTTTCTTTACACCTTCTTTAATTTCCTTGATTAATGTTTTATAGTTCTCAGCATATAAGTCTTTTGCCTTCTTGGTCAGGTATATTCCCAGGTATTTGATTTTTTGAGGTGTAATTTAAAAGGTATTGTATTTCTGTATTCCTTTTCTAATATTTCATTGTTAGTATACAGAAATGCGACTGATTTCTGAATGTTAATCTTATATCTTGCTACTTTGCTAAATTTGTTGATCAGTTCAAGTAGTTTTTGAGTTGAGTCCTTGGGGTTTTCTATGTATACAGTATCATGTCATCTGCATACAGTGACAGTTTTACCTCTTCTCTTCCTATTTGGCTGCCTTTTATTTCTTTTGTTTGTCTGATTGCTGTGGCTAGGACTTCCAAAACTATGTGGAATAACAGTGGGGAGAGTGGGCATCCTTGTCTTGTTCCAGATTTTAGTGGCAAGTCTTTCAGCTTTTGTCCACTGAGTATTACATTTGCTGTGGGTTTGTCGTAAGTGGTTTTAATTATGTTAAGGTATGTTCCCTCTATACCCACTTTGGTAAGAGTTTTGATCATGAATGGATGCTGGACTTTTCAAATGCTTTCTCTGCATCTATTGAATGATCATGTGGTTTTTGACTCTTCTTTTGTTAATCTGGTGTATGACATTGATTGATATGCGTATGCTGAACCATTCTTGTACACCTGGGATGAATCCCACCTGGTCGTGGTATATGATCTTTTTGATATGTTATTGGATTCAGTTGGCTAAAATTTTGTTGAGAATTTTTCTGCTCCTAGTTGCAGGATCCTGGGAAGTGACAGAGATCAGGAGTGCAGGTATTTCTTGGAGCTTTTGGCAGTTGCCCCAGCAGGGCAGGTGTGTTCACAGGGGTGCGAGCGCTCCAACAGGTGGTGTTCGGTCACAATGCCCTCCTCTGTTATTCCCTTGAGGTGAATGGGGCTGCAAGTGATGTCTGTTCATGGATCTCTAGTGGTGGCAAGCCACTCCCACCTCTAGAGTCAGAGATGTGGTGATTTGCCCCCACGCCTCCTGTAGACCATGCAAGAAGCACCTTGTCCTGCTTTGCCCCAGCAGGAGGTGCTATACAAGATGCTCCTAGTTGTTTTTTGTTTTTTTTTTTTTTTTAATATTACTGTTTGGATCTAGAGAGTGTTGCTAGAGATAGGGCAAATTCCAATATATGTGATAATGATTTACAATGTTAAATGTAATCTTTTGTAATTGTTTTTGCAATACTGATAATAATCTATCAAATACAACTCCATTGTACTGTTTGAATGTGATATAGGTACATGTAATTTTTAGGCTTATTTTTTTAAATTTAATTTTAATGGAGTTTAGTTGACTTATAATGTTGTGTTATTTTCAGGTATAGAGCAAAGTGCTTCAGTTGTAGATAAAATTATATCCATTCTTTTATCCCATATAGGTTATTACAGACTATTGAGTAGTTTCCCCTGTACTATACAGTAGATTCTTGTTGATCATCTATTTGATACAGTAATGTGTATGTGTTATTCCCACCCTCCCAGTTCTTCCCTCCCCCTGACAGTTTCACCTGTGCTAACCATAACATTGGTTTTGAAATCTGTGAGCTTATTCCCATTTTTAAAATAAGTCCTTTTGTATCATTTTTATTAGATGGTGCATATAACTGATATCATGTAATATCTGTCTTTGACTTATTTTACTCAGTATGGTAATCTCTGGGTCCATCCATTTTGCTGCAAATTGCATTATTTCGTTCTTATTATGGCTGAGTAATATATTCCTTTGTATACATGTACCACATCTTCTTTATCCATTCCTCTGTTGATGGTCTTTAGGTTGTTCCATGTCTCGGCTATTGTAAATAGCACTGCAGTGAACATTGGGGCACATGTATCTTTTCGAATTAGGGTTTTCTCTGGAAATGTGCCTAGGAGTGGGATTACTATACCATATGGTAGTGTTTTTTTTTGTTGTTTGTTTGTTTGTCTTTTTGCTATTTCTTTGGGCCGCTCCCGCGGCATATGGAGGTTCCCAGGCTAGGGGTCGAATCTGAGCTGTAGCCACTGGCCTACGCCAGAGCCACAGCAACGCGGGATCCAAGCCGCATCTGCGACCTACACCACAGCTCATGGCAATGCTGGATCCTTAACCCACTGAGCAAGGGCAGGGACCGAACCTGCAACCTCATGGTTCCTAGTCGGATTCGTCAACCACTGCGCCACGACGGGAACCCTACCATACGGTAGTTTTATATTTAGTTTTTTAAGGAACCTCCCTACTGTCTCCACAGTGATGGCACCAATTTACATTCCCATTAACAGTGTGGTGGGGCTCCCTTTTCTCCAAACCCTCTCCAGCATTTGTATGATGGCCATTCTGACTGGGTGAGGTGATACCTCATTAAGATTGACAAAGACAAATGAAAGAGCAAAAATGAATAATAGCAAACATGAAAAGGGGGGAGATCACTACAAACCCTATAGGCATTGAAGTCACCATGAAAGAATATTATGAGCAAACTTCAGAATAAAATGTAGAAATTTTGAGGGGAAAATAAAGACGCTTAACCTAGATTATACCCTAAGAAATAGTCTATTGAAATGTTGTTTTAAAAATATTGATTATGTAATTAAAATTATTCCCCTAAAGGAAATTCTAGGCTTAGATGGCTTCACTCATAAGTTATACCTAATATTTAAGAAAGAAGTAACATCAATCTTACACAAACTCTTCCAGAGAAAAGGAATGACTTCCCAACTTATATTATGAAGCTGACACAACCTGATTCCAAAACTTAATGAGGCTATTAGAGAAAAGAACAGTAATAAGGAAGTAAGACTCATGAACCAAATCCTGCAACATTATAATATATATCAGTCAATTTAGACTTATTCCAGTAATGCAAAGGTGATTTAATATTTTAGTCAATCAGTGTTCTCCACCAAATTCACACAATAAAGGAGAAAAACAATATATTCATTTCAATAGATACCCCAAAATAGCATTTGGTAAAATTCAGCATCCAGTTATAGGTAAAAAGTAATAATTCTTACCATACCAAGAATAGAAAAGAAGTTCATTAATCGGATAAATAACATTTACAAAATACTTAAAGTGGATATTATATTTAATCATGAAATGTTGACAGCTTTCTCTCAGATTAGGCATATGACTTCTTCTCAATAAAATATTGGCAGTTCAGTAAGCTAATAAAAAGAAATAAAATACATGGCATTTAAAGAGAGGTTAAACATGCTGTTATTTGTATTTGATCTGCCTGAAAATTTAGGAAAGCCTAAATATCTACACATAAATTATAAATGACTTTATTAGCAAGGCTGATGTGTAAAAGTCAATATATAAAAATGAATTGTTTCTCTATACCATTAAGAAGTTCTATGAAAAAAAAATTAAATACCTTTACAATAGGCCAACAAAACCAATTACCTAATAATAAATCTAAGAATGTAAAAAATTCCTACTCATGTGTGTGTATATATATTTATATTTATATCTTTATATTTGTATATTATTGTAAGAAATTTAAGGAGACTTAAAAAATGGAAGGACATATCCTGTTCATAGATTAGAAAATTCAGTATGGATTCCAGGAAGAGAACAATGTATAAATGGACACTTGATTTATTATATGTGACACATACGTTGATGGGGAAGGATGGACTTTTCAAAAAGTGGTATTTGTTTAAGTAGATATTTTTACCAAACTAATAAACAAATAGAAAGAAAAAAAGAAAGTTAACCCCTCTCTCACACAATACACAAAAATTAATTTCAGGCTCATTGTAGATCTATATATGAAACACAAATGAATGCAGCTTGTATAGGATAATAAAGGAACACATTTTAATGTTCTTGGCATAGAGAAAACAATTTTAAACAGGATACAAAATGTATCAATCAAAAGGGAAATTATTAGTATATTTGACTGTTAATAAAAATGATCATTTCTGTATAGCAAAAGACATCAAGAAATGAAAAAGCAAGGCAATCAAAATAATAAAAAGATCTTGTATTCAGGATATATAAAAAAAACCTTTTAAAATAAAAAAAAAAAGTCTACCTAATATAGGCAAGAATCTTGTACAAACACTTTGAAGATAAATAAATGGCTGGCAAACAACCCTCCCAGTAATAAGGAAAATACAAATTGAAATTATAGTCAATAATGTCCAAGAATGGGTCAATGGATAAACAGATTCCAAATACATTCCTACAATGAAATACAACTTAGCAATTAAAAGGAACAAACCACCAACACGTGACAACACATATGAATTTCAAGACCATTATGCTAGGTGAAATAAGACAAACACAAAAGACGACATACTATATTGCTCTATTTATTAAAGTTCTAGAAAATGCCAAGTTACAATGACAGTAGATCAATACGTTGCTCGGGTCTGTGGGTAGAAGAGGGAATTGCCTGCAAAGGGACATGAGAAAGCTTTTGGGGGTGTTGGATCTATACTGTGTGTGGTGGTGGATACAGGACTATTTTGTTAACATCACTAACTTATTCATACCATGAAAAATTATAAGCAGTAAAAAAATAGTCACTCTACCAACATGGGTGAATTTTAAAAATAAAATGTTGAGAAGTAATAATAATAAGAGAATTTATATTCTCAACTTATAAAAACAGGTAACTCTAAACTGTGGTACTTTAAGTCTGGGTGGTGGTCCCCTTTGGGCAGAGGGGAGGGGCTGATAATTGAGAGAGGATATGGTTTGAGAAGAGGGTCTTGTGGGGATGAGCAGTGTTTAGTTTTTCACCTGGGTAGTGAGTTTGTGGGTGTGCATTTTGTGATGAGTTCCTGAGTTATGTATTTATGTTTTCATTACTTTGATGATGATTATGATAAGTGTCTGGCTTTTGGAAAGGTGGGAAGTGGGGATGTGTTTAAATGTGTGGTTCTGTTTTATAATTTTTTTTTTTGAGATGGGAGATACTTGAGAAATATTACTTTTTCATGTGACTGATTCATAAAGAAAAACAGAAAGTAAGCGGTTTGAAGGGATAATTAACAGTACACAACTTCTTGAGGAGAGAAGATTTGGAGTTGAGCTGAAAGGATTGGCTCTGGATTAATGAAAGGGAGTTGGAGAGAAGGTGTGCACATGTAGGTTTGTGGGTGAGGAGCAGCAGGAGTTCCCATCTCACAGCTTCTATTCTCAGTAGATAAGAAATGAGGTGATTTGGAGGGAGGAAGTAGAAAAATGTGCAGATTTGCACTTGAAGAAATAGAGACGTTTGAAAAGATAATTGCCGAAGGGAAGGTCAGATTGACCTGGAATTCACTTGCTATTGTTTTGAGCCCAAAATGGCTTCCTGAATTTAACATATAGTTGGGGTTCTATGCAAAGAATCTCTATTCTGGACTCAGACTATAGCAGTGTGTAGCTTGGCCTCTTCAACATGCTTGCCATGGCTAAATTCCAGATCTCAAGGGGCACATAGATTATATATGAAATCACCATAGCTCTAAATAAGAAACGACAGCTGGTTCTGTGAGGAGCACATAGAGATGGAGTCAGGAAGGAGACCTGCACCTGGGGTGGGCGAGGTGACTGGAAAGAGGAACATTACCCATCATCACAGGTATCTTGACGATGGGGTAGTCTCCAGATACAACCTGTGCATAAAATCAGAGGAAACATTCTCATACCTGAATTGTCTAAGTCATCAAATTCAAAAATAAAGACCATGAAAGTATGTGCTTACCAGATGTGGCTAGATGTGGATCTTATTTTGCCTAATGCTGATTTCAAATTCAGAAGGAAAATTAGCAAGAGAGTATGAATGAATCAACAAGAATAGGTCAACTATTTGTTTCTACTTTTGGAAAGTAATTCAAAGCTGTTGTCATAGAGAGGATTAACCAGTAGTATTATTTTTGTGTTTGTAATCATGCAATCTTGTTTTTAATAGCATTTATACTAATCTTGTATATTGGAAGAGATAAAGTTCCTTTGAGGGTAATTATAATTACTTTATCAAATTAAAGTGACACCTAGCTCAAACTATTAGGCATCAATAGAAAAGATGAAAGTTTATTATACTCCATTGAAAATAAATAAAAACAAGCAGATTTTTTAAAATAGTATTCTGGTATTGAAACATTATTAAGTCTATATTTTATTTTATTTTTTAAAGGCATGTGTACATTTTCTTGGGGGAATATTTAAAAAGATAAAAAAAGAGAAATGACAGGCAAAAATATAAACACATTTTTCTTTTTCCTATCAGCTCTTTCTTTTGTAAGTTGAGAAAGAGAAATATCAGAGAAATAGAGACTTTGGATAAATTTAAAGCAAAAGATTTACATTCAGGCTCAGATGGGGAGCAAAGATTGGTAGAGCCACTTGAAAGCAGATCCTTGGATATAGTGTTAATTATTAAAAAGAAAGATTATAATCAAAGTTTGTGTGTGTATATAATTAGTGATCAGCCATTCAGTTAAAGGACCTTAAATGCCCAGTAGGATCTTTGAGCTTATCATGTTAACTGAATTTGTTTTATTTTATGACAGTAATAGTTGATTATTTTTAAGGTTAAAAAATAAAAACATATAAATGAATAGTTAATATTCTTAGCCCTCTTTGTTCCACATTGAGCTAAGAAGTCATGTTAACTGTATCTTTATTTTCAGATATTTCTGTGTTTATTCAATCATATGAAAACAGGTATTTTTTTTTCTCTGTATGTGTGTATGTGTGTGTGTTTAAATGCAGACATGGGATCTACATAAACAGATTACTCTGAAATTTGCTTTTATCACTAAAAATATATCATAGTCACCTAGTTCAACAGTAGATATAGTATAACTCTACTCAGTAATAGTTGTGGTATATTACATTATGTATATATGCACCATCATCTACTACTTTGTTCTACTACTAATATACATTCGAGTTACTTGACTTTTAGGAATTTGCTCCATGATTCTTGAACCCAGCAAGTGTGAAATCTACAGGACAGGGTGGCATACTGGACACCCAGGGAAGAGTTGATATTACAGCTCAAGTCCCAAATCAGTCTGGAGACAGAATTCCTTTTTTCCAGGGGAACCTCAATTGCTTTTCTTGTCAATTGATTGAATGAGTCCCACCCACACTATGGGCTTTAGTCAAAGTCTGTTGACTTCAATATTAAATTAATCCCATTTAAGTATTAATTCACAGCCACACATAAACTGGTTTTTGACCAAAAACTAGGTAGTATGGACTAGCTAAGTTGGTACATAAACTTAGCCCTCACATTATGTGTATTCCTCTGGGATTTGCTCTTTTCATTAACCGTTTTGTTTTTGAGATTCTTCCAGACTATAGTTTAATTCATTCATTTTTTTCTGCTCCACAGTATGCCATTGCATGCATGTGTCACAATTTATTTATTATCCATTTCCTCCCATTGTTGAATGCCTGAGTTATTTCCTTTTTTTTTTTTGTTACAAAGAGTTGCATCGAACATTTTAAATTATGACTCAGTATTCAAGTATAAGAGTTTCTTTAGATTATATCCCTAGAAGTAAACTTGCTAGGTGTTAGGGTGTGCACACATTCAGTTTACAGGATAATGCCAAATTGTTGTTCAAAGTAATGTGTCAGCTCACAAGCCCACCATCAGTGGAAGTTATATCCCATTGCACCCCACCTTGGTCTTGTCAAGCTTTTTAATGTTTGCTAGTGTTTTAGTCAAAAATAGGGGTCCAGGATTCTCTCATGAAATCTGCTAAATACTAGCTGTGTGACTGTTCACACAAAACTATGAGGCTCTTGCCAGCCTTAAATTCTACTGGTTCCAAAGGCTCATCTCAAACTACTCATATAGATAATGTCAGAAAACAAATTCACACCAACTTACTGTGCACCTACACCAAAGATGTTTAATTTAACTTCTTCAAGATGTTCACTGGGTTAATGAGCTAGATTATAAATCAAGCAGTTGGGCGTCAGTTTCTGAGTAAGGAAGCTAACCTATCTATATGGCTGTTTTTACACAGGACAGTTGAGTAGGAATGGCATTAAAGTTTGCCTATAGCAACAAATGAGATGATTGCAACTGAGTTTTTTGTATTAAACAGATGTCACAAAGTCATTTTAAATAGTGCAGTCCACTATGGGTTTCTTACTATTTAACATATTTTCTATTAGAGGGCTGTGAATTTAGGGGAACCAGGGACAGTTGGATGGAGGCTTTCAGATTTTCATTTGAAAGCTTTGTTTCATGGAGTGTTGGTTTAAAGAAGCCTTTTGTGAGTTTTTAAAAAACAATTTTCTACTCAGATAATTATTTCAAAAAGTCTTAATTTCATAAGCTATCTTTTAAATGAAAGCCTTTGCTATTCATTGATTAAATGAGTCCCACCCACACGATTGGCTTTACTCAAAGTTGGTTGACTTCAATATTAATCCCATCTAAGTGTTAATTCACAGCCACATCTAGACTGGTTTTTGACCAAAAACTAGGTAGTATGGACTAGCTAAGTTAGTATATAAACTTAACCCTCATGCTATGTGTATTCCTCTGGGATTTGCTCTTTGAAAAAGGCTTAATTTCAGAAGCTACCTTTTAAAATGAAAGCCTTTGCTATTCATTGATTGAGAGAGTCCCACCCACACTATGGGCTTTACTCAAAAAATACTTACTGTAAGAGCAACAGTTTTGGACTTTGAAAAGAATCAACAATTCCATTTCTATCTCTTACTAGTGCCAAATGGAATTTGGATGAAAATGTTTCTGTATGAGTTGTAACCATATGTATGAACATCAAGAACTTGCTATAAAAGTTGACCAGAAGAAGGCTTCTTCTCTCTTAAACAAGTTCTGTTTAGAGATTGACCATGGTCAGCATCCTTCTCTCTAAAGGACCAGATGATAACTATTTTGGGTTTTGTTGGTTATACAGTCTGTTGCCTCTACTTATCTCTGATGCTGTAGCTTGAAAACAGCCAGAAACAAGGCATATGTAAGTGGATGTAGCTGTGTTCCAATAAGACTTTACTCAAAAAATAGATAGTAGACTGGACTTAACTTGCAGGTTGTAGTTTCACCCTAATTTAAGACCATTAAATAAATTATATAAAGTATTAAGCATAGTGCACAAAACATTTGTTACCATGCTCTCTCCTCTTGCCTATATAAACCTCTGGTTTCCCTCTAGTATGAGATAATCCCTCCCATTCCTCCTTATTATTGTTTTTCAGAGGATAATTGCACTGAGCTTTGTGTTGAGGCATTGGTACTGTATTCAAAAAGGTTAATGCATTCCTTCTAAAGACATAGTGCATTTCATGGGATTGTTTATAAGCAAGTTTTGACTGATTGAATCTGTTTATTTATTGATTATAACAGTGCTTCTGTCAGGTGGGAGAAAGGGCTGCTCAGCTAGGCTGGTTAAGGCTATGGATTTGACAGGTATTTACGCTTTTAAATCCAAGGCCCATAGGGAGTAGGTGAGCCTTTCCCCTTTTTTACCTGTTTCCTGCTGGCAATCAACATTCCTCCCACTACCTAAACGTGCCAGCTTTAAGAGGCAAAAGGCACACATTGTGACTTATCAAGCTGTTCTTCTGCTTCTTACAATATCAGCAGAGCACAGCATGGAACACAGGGTGTAAACCTGAACCAGCAAGTTTTGCTTTTAGCTAATAATCATGAGGAATGATCCCAGACTTTCATGGGTATAACACACCAGTCAGGGGTTTATATTCAGATGGACCATGATGTGTGTGCCTGAGATGTGCTCCCTTTTATTTCTCAGGAGCCCATTGTCATCTCTCCATTGCCATGCCACTACTTCTCGTGAGAGTAGCCATCTTTCTCTTCGATTTCCGCTTCTCTGTTTCTGAGTCTTCTCACTTCACTCTCATCTATTCTCTACACAGAAGCCAGAATGACCTTTTAAAAATGCAATTCTCATCATGCCACTGCTTGTCTTAAATTTCTTTTTTGGCTTCACACTGTGCTTAGGAGAAAACTACAATTATCATGACTTTCTCTCAAGACCATGCATGCTCTGGCCCCAGCTCACCTCTGCAACCTTATCTAACTCCACTCCTTCCCATGCTCTTGTGTTTCGGTCATACCTGCATTGTTTAGTTCCTTGAACAAGTTCTCCATATTGTCTCCAACCTGGAAGGCTTTACTCCTTTATTCATGCTATTGTCCTATCAGTCTTCTGTTTATAGTTTTGATTTCTTAAATAAAGAGAGTACAATACACTATAGTCTATTCTATCCAAGTCACATTGTATAGGGCCTCAACTTGTTCTGTCAGTTACTACAAATCAGATATGCTGCTTATTAAATTTAGTAATCGTTGTTTTTGGCATTAGTCTAGATATGTAAAGAAAATATATGCAGTGATCTTAATAAATGCATGTACTTCGTCTTATGAAATACCGGTTAAAGAGTTCTTGAAGTGAGTGTTGCTGAAAGCAATGACCTCCAAAATTTAGTAAGTCTGGAAATTACTGATAAATTGGGCTGGAAAAAAAATCAACTTTCATGTAAAATGTATAAAAATTTGAGTCAAATGTAGGTTTATGTTGGTTATGATTTGTCTTGTACTTGGTTTAATTTACTTATCCAAGAAAAAAAAATTGTTACTTAACCCCCCCAATCCCTAAATGTGGGGTTCATGTTACCTTGTAGCAGCTCTTGAAGTTCTCCATAGCCTTTTATGAAAGCAGAGATTCAGCAAACATTGTTTCCAGGACTTCCATCCACAGGCAGAAGTGACTTTGTGAGAGCTATGGGATCCAAGCAGGAGATTGTTAAACGCTGATTTAGTCCAGAACCAAGGAGAGCCATTTCAGTGAGCTATTTCAAGATGACAGTCTCATACCCAGGTGGCTTACTTACCAGAAGCCAGTCCCACTGCAGACTTGGAAACAGCTCTGTACCCTGAGGTTTTTCTAACAGTTCCCATTTAGCCTTGGTCCCATCACCACCACTCTATGCCCAGGGATGTGGGAGGAATCAAGCCACTGATTTATCATGTAACTGGCATATAGACCTAAATCTGAGCTGTGGACCCAGAAGTGGTCTGTGAACCTGCTCCAGCCCCTTTCAGCTGCAGTCCAGGTGTCTCTGGAGGTAAACATGCTAAACTTGGTCAGACTTTAAATTCTTAAAGGGCCCTTAACCTGGCTCCAGTCAATGCTAGTCACAGTCAGCTAGCAACCTTGCTGGCACAGAGCTGTGGCAGGAGACACTCCAAGCTGAGACCCAGGAGACCCTTAAAGTGTCCTACACTTGGCTTCATCTCCTTGAGTAGCAATCAAGGAGCAGTCCAACAAGCCCAGGGACCTGGAGGGGGTCATACCTATCTGTGCTTCCAGATCCAAGTTTGCAGCTTGGCTGTGAAACCTGAAACAGTCCTGAGGCTTAGCTGCAGCCCCTCTCAGCCATAGTCCAGGGCTATGAAGTGATCAGACAGGTACATTCCCAGAGACCTGGATGGAACCACATCCATCCATACACCTGGTAATAAGCCTACTGTCTGAGGACCCAGCTTTGGACACTGAAGCAGACTCCTGTCCAAGTGCCACCCTACTGAACAAAGTACTGGAGGAAGTCTCATCCACCTGGGGTGATATCAGGCAGTATCCATGCCTACCTGAACTCCTGATGACAAGCCCACCAACCACAGACCTCACTGCAGACCCAGAGATAGCCTCATAACTAGTGCCAATCCAGTGTGACTACAGTTCCAGAGATAATCCTATCGGCCAAGGAAACTGACACAAGAAGGTCTTTACCTGTTGAAAGCAGTCTATAAAGATTGGAAGAGATGTTTGCTCCTTCAAATTCATGGACACCAATGCAAGGCTACATGGATCATAAAGAATCAGGCAAATATGACACTTTGACACCACCAAACACAAATGCTATCTGATCACAGTATTTATAGAATCTTAAAAAAAAAAAACAACTCATAGAAACAGAGGGTAGAATGATGGTTTCCAGGGACTGGGGGTGTTGGAGAAATGGGAAGATATTGGTCAAAGGGTATAGATTTTCAGTGGTAAGATGAGAAAGTTCTGGGGACCTAACATGCAATGTTGTCAATAAGTATATATAAAATCCTCTAACTTCATTAGTCATCAGGGACACACATATTTAAACCTCCATAGTTTTATAACTATATACCCACCAGAATATCTAAAAATGTTTAAGACCTACCTTACTTAACCAAGTGTTGGTGAAGATGTGAAGCAATGAAACCTCTCATTTATTGCTGAGAGGAATGTAATTTGGTACCCCTAGTTGGGAAGACTACCTGTCATCATTTACTTAATGTTAAATATGCTCATACCCCTGATTCAGCACTTTTCCTTTTGGAATGTCATCTATAAAAATGCTTGTATATGTGCATCAAAAACATGTATAAGGATATACATTGTGGAGTTCCCGTCGTGGCGCAGTGGTTAACGAATCCGACTAGGAACCATGAGGTTGCGGGTTCGGTCCCTGCCCTTGCTCAGTGGGTTAACAATCCGGCATTGCCATGAGCTGTGGTGTAGGTTGCAGACGCGGTTCCGATCCCGCGTTGCTGTGGCTCTGGCGTAGGCCGGTGGCTACAGCTCCGATTCGACCCCTAGCCTGGGAACCTCCATATGCCGCGGGAGCGGCCCAAGAAATAGCAACAACAACAACAACAACAAGACAAAAGATTAAAAAAAAAAAAAAAGGATATGCATTGTAAAGTTATTTGTTTAATATCCCCAAGCAATTCAAATACCTTTAAATAGTAGAGTGTCAATATCTTTGTGCAGTAATGAAGTTGCTTTTCAGCAATGAAAACAAGTGAACCCCTGACATGTATAAAATGAGCACTTTTCCTATTCTGTATTTCCTATTCTGACTTCCTATTCCAGTAGAAGTCAGGTACTCAACCACATATACAGTATAATTCAGTTTATATAAAATTTACACAGTGGCAAAATTAATTTGTGGTGTTAGAAACCAGCTACTATTACCTTTGAAGATGGAGGAGGAATTACCTACTCCGAGGGGACTCAGAGGAGGATTCTGGGGGCAGTGATAATATTCTATTTCTCATATATCCATTTTGAACTTTTTTTTTTTTCGTCTTTTTAGGGTCGCACCTGCTGCATATGGAGGTTCCCATGCTAGGGGTCGAATCAGAGCTGTAGCCGCCAGCCTATGCAACAGTCGCAGCAACGGCAGATCCAAGACATGTCTGTGACCTTCACCACAGCTCATGGCAATGCTGAATGCCTAACCTACTGAGAGAGGCCAGGGATTGAACCTGCAACCTCAAGGATACTTATCAGATTTGTTTCCACTGAGCCATGACAAGAGCTCCCATATATTCATTTTCTATGTTCACTTTGAGATTTCTTCAAGCTTCTCACTTATAATATTTTCCCTTTTTAATATTCAGATAAATTTAACATTCAAATAGGAAGGGAAACCAGTATCTGAATCCTTGGTTTTCATGTTTCCTGTAATGGGTGTCTAATTGTGTGGGAGATAGATGGAAATAATTGATTGACCTTGGATGCTCAGTAAAGTGATGGCAAATTCCCTGACATTTGTGTTTGAAGGTTAAATTTGAATTGAGATCTGCCTCATAAGCTCAAAACACTGAGTGTGTGTGCAGGTTTTCAGTGTTTTTCTATTATTTATGCCATTTCACTCCTTTTCTATTTCTTTTAATCAATAATTTTATGAAATGATTGACGCAAGGACCTAGAAAATCTTCATGTAAACTGAATTGATGATTCTTCCGTTGCTGTAATAGAGGACATCATTCTTCTTTTATAATGCTAAATGCCAGTCAAGGACAGGAATATTTATACTTTTGAGCACAGCGGTCGGTGCTGTTACAGGTTCATATTATTCCTCTCATCTCTTAAAGGTTATGGTCTGGACATGGGGCTCTTTTTCAAGGCATACATCTTAGTTGACTGTCTGAAGCAATTGCTGAATCAAATAATGATTTTCCAGCAAAATGCTTTGAAGCCTTAAAGAAAAGCATTCCTATTCTTATTAAGAAAGTTGTAATTTTAATTATAAATATAGACCTGAACTTTAAAAGAACCGTTTATACCCATCTGAAGTTTTCAGGGTTAAATTATCTTTGATGGTTGGAGTACGTTATCCGTATTGGATTGAACTAAATTTTTTCTGTTGCAATGCATCTTCATCAGATTATATCTAATTGTAAGCATCATGTACTCTCTGAACAACTAATAAAATATTCACTGACTGCTGCCAATTAAAACTGCATTTCTTATATTATTTCATTATCTCTGGCAGACTTCAAATTTTTCGAGAAATAAATGTACTTAATTTCTTCATATACAGTAATTTGGAATATTTGGACTTATAAACATGGGTAGCATATAGGTAAAAGAAGCAATTGCCTACCTAGAATGTAGTATGGTTTTAGAGTATTGAGAGAAGTTCCCCTACGAGTGTAAACTCAAAACATTAACAACTTGTTTTTACTTTAAGTTAAAACAAAGGGTACACAAAGAAGGTAATCATTAAAATAAAAATATTTTTATCTCTTAGGGGGGTAACATATGTATTTGTTTTCCTTTTTTTTTTTTTTTTTTTTTTTTTTTTGCTTTTTAGGGCCACACCTGCAGCAGCATAGGGAGATTCCCAGGCTAGGGGTCCAATCAGAGCTATAGCTACTGGCCCACACCACAACCATAGCAACTCCAGATCCAAGCCTCATCTGTGACCTACCACAGTCCACAGCAATGCCGGATCCTTAACCCACTGAGTGAGGCCAGGGATCAAACCCGAAACCTCATGGTTCCTAATTGTTTTCCTTTTAATATAAATCCTACTTACAAATTAGAATGAGATTGAAATGCGGCAAAGTGAAGACCCCTGTGTTCTGCTCTCTTGTTGGACCTCCTCCTTGTCATTCACTCCGCCGTGATTTCCTTAGGTCACACCTCCACCTGCAGGCACACAGGAGATGGGTATCCAGGGTAGGTGCAGGACTTGTGAATGCTTTGTTCTCTGCTTGTACTTGCTGGAATCTCAACCAGTGAGAGAAGTGAAAATATATAAATAGGAAATAGCAGAATATGGGAAATTGAATCTGAATAACAACAACATCCTGCGGTTAGAACACCAGATGACTTTGGTGTTGGGCATTTTAGCACATGTGATTAGAATGTCTTTGTCATTGTCTCAGTCAATACTTACCTACCCTCATCCTGAGTAATTATTATATAATAGCTGGCATTTGCTCAGTGTTTTTTTTTTTTATATATTTTTTATTTTCCCACTGTACAGCAAGGGGGTCAGGTTATCCTTACATGTATACATTACAATTACATTTTTTCCCCCACCCTTTCTTCTGTTGCAACATGAGTATCTAGACAAAGTTCTCAATGCTATTCAGCAGGATCTCCTTGTAAATCTATTCTAAGTTGTGTCTGATAAGCCCAAGCTCCCGATCCCTCCCACTCCCTCCCCCTCCCATCAGGCAGCCACAAGTCTCTTCTCCAAGTCCATGATTTTCTTTTCTGTGGAAAGGTTCATTTGTGCTGGATTTAGATTCCAGTTATAAGTGATATCATATGGTATTTGTCTTTGTCTTTCTGACTCATTTCACTCAGTATGAGAGTCTCTAGTTCCATCCATGTTGCTGCAAATGGCATTATGTCATCCTTCTTTATGGCTGAGTAGTATTCCATTGTGTATATATACCACCTCTTCCGAATCCAGTCATCTGTCGATGGACATTTGGGTTCTTTCCATGTCCTGGCTATTGTGAATAGTGCTGCAATGAACATGCGGGTGCGTGTGTCTCTTTTAAGTAGAGTTTTGTCTGGATAGATGCCCAAGAGTGGGATTGTGGGGTCATATGGAAGTTCTATGTATAGATTTCTAAGGTATCTCCAAACTGTTCTCCATAGTGGCTGTACCAGTTTACATTCCCACCAGCAGTGCAGGAGGGTTCCCTTTTCTCCACAGCCCCTCCAGCACTTGTTACTTGTGGATTTATTAATGATGGCCATTCTGACTGGTGTGAGGTGGTATCTCATGGTAGTTTGGGTTTGCATTTCTCTTATAATCAGCGATGTTGAGCATTTTTTCATGTGTTTGTTGGCCATCTGTATATCTTCTTTGGAGAAATGTCTATTCAGGTCTTTTGCCCATTTTTCCATTGATTGATTGGCTTTTTTGCTGTTGGGTTGTATAAGTTGCTTATATATTCTAGAGATTAAGCCCTTGACGGTTGCATCATTTGTAACTATTTTCTCCCATTCTGTAAGTTGTCTTTTTGTTTTCTTTTTGGTTTCCTTTGCTGTGCAAAAGCTTTTCAGTTTGATGAGGTCCCATGGGTTTATTTTTGCTCTAATTTCTATTGCTTTGGGAGACTGGCCTGAGACAATATTCATGATGTTGATGTCAGAGAGTGTTTTGCCTATGTTTTCTTCTAGGAGTATGATGGTGTCCTGTCGTATATTTAAGTCTTTCAGCCATTTTGAGTTTATTTTTGTGCATGGTGTGAGGGTGTGTTCTAGTTTCATTGCTTTGCATGCAGCTGTCCAGGTTTCCCAGCAATGCTTGCTGAATAGACTTTCTTTTTCCCATTTGATGTTCTTGCTTCCCTTGTCAAAGATTAATTGACCATAGGTGTCAGGGTTTATTTCCGGATTCTCTATTCTGTTCCATTGGTCTGTCTGTCTGTTTTGGTACCAGTCCCACACTGTTTTGATGACTGTGGCTTTGTAGTATTTCTTGAAGTCTGGGAGAGTGATGCCTCCTGCTTGGTTTTTGTTTCTCAGGATTGCTTTGGCGATTCTGGGTCTTTTGTTGTTCCATATAAATGTTTGGATTGTTTGTTCTAGTTCTGTGAAAAATGTCATGGGTAATTTGATAGGGATTGCATTGACTCTGTAGATTGCTTTGGGTAGGATGGCCATTTTCACAATATTGATTTTTCCAATCCAGGAACATGGAATATCTTTCCATTTCTTTACATCTTCTTTGATTTCTTTGATTAAAGTTTTATAGTTCTCGGCATATAGGTCCTTTACCTCCTTGGTCAGGTGTATTCTGAGGTATTTGATTTTGTGAGGTGCAATTTTAAAAGGTATCGTATTTTTGTATTCCTTTTCTAATGTTTCATTGCTGGTATACAGAAATGAAACTGACTTCTGAATGTTAGTCTTATATCCTGCTACTTTGCTGAATTTATGAATCAGTTCAAGGAGTTTTGGGGTTGAGTCCTTAGGGTTTTCTAGGTATAGTATGATGTCATCTGCATACAGTGACAGTTTGATCTCTTCTCTTCCTATATGGATGCCTTTTATTTCTTTTGTTTGTCTAATTGCTGTGGCTAGGACTTCCAAAACTATGTTGAAGAGCAGTGGTGAGAGTGGGCATCCCTGTCTTGTTCCAGATTTGAGTGAGAAGGCTTTCAGTTTTTCCCCATTGAGGATTATATTTGCTGTGGGTTTATCATAAATGGCTTTGATTATGTTCAGGAGTGTTCCCTCTATACCCACTTTGGTAAGGGTCTTGATCATGAATGGATGTTGGACTTTGTCAAATGCTTTTTCTGTGTCTATTGAGATGATCATATGATTTTTGACTTTTTTTTTGCTAATGTGGTGTATGATGCTGATTGATTTACGTATGTTGAACCATCCTTGTGAACCTGGGATGAACCCAACCTGGTCATGGTGTGTATAATTTTTTTAATAGGTTGTTGGATTCGGTTGGCTAAGATTTTGTTGAGAATTTTTGCATCTATATTCATCAATGATATTGGCCGATAGTTTTCTTTTTTGGTGGTATCTCTGTCTGGTTTTGGAATGAGGGTGATGGTGGCATCATAGAATGTCTTTGGGAGTATTCCTTCTTCTTCAACCTTTTGAAAGAGTTTAAGGAGGATGGGCACCAATTCCTCTTTATATGTTTGATAGAATTCACCCGTGAAGCCATCTGGTCCTGGACTTTTATTTGTAGGGAATGATTTTATGACCTCTTCAATTTCATTTCTAGTGATGGGTCTGTTCAGTTAGTCTGTTTCTACTTGGTTCAGTTTTGGCAGGCTGTAAGATTCTAGAAAATTGTCCATTTCTTCCAGATTGTCAAACTTGTTGCCATACAGTTGTTCATAGTATTCTCTTATGGTTTTTTGTATTTCTGCTGTATTCATTGTGATTTCTCCTTTTTCATTTATAATTTTGGTTATTTGGGTTCTTTCTCTCCTCTTTTTAGTGAGTCTGGCCAGGGGTTTGTCAATTTTGTTCACCTTTTCAAAGAACCAGCTCTTGGTTTTATTAATTTTCTCTATTGTTTTTTGAGTCTCTATTTTATTGATTTCTTCTTTGATCTTTATCATTTCCTTCCTTCTGCTGACTTTACGCCTTTTTGTTCTTCTTTTTCTAATTCGTTTAGGTGGAGGGTTAAGTTGTCAATTTGGGATCTTTCTTCTTTTTTGAGAAAGGCCTGGATTGCTATAAATTTCCCTCTGAGCACTGCTTTTGCAGCATCCCATAGATTTTGAGAGGTTGTGTCTTCATTATCATTTGTTTCAAGGTAGTTTTTAATTTCCTTCTTGATTTCCTTATTGACCCATTTGGTTTTTTAGTAGCATGTTGTTTAGTCTCCATGTAGTAGGTTTTTTCTCTCTGCTTTTCCCATGGTTGATTTCTAATTTCATGGCATTGTGGTCAGAGAAGATACTTGAGATAATTTCTATGCTCCTAAATTTATTGAGGTTAGCTTGTGTCCCAATATGTGGTCGATTCTTGAGAATGTTCCATGAGCATTTGAGAAGAATGTGTATTCTGATTTTTTAGGATGTAGTGTCCTGAAGATATCAATTAAGTCTAACTTTTCTATTGTTTCCTTTAGGATCTCTGTTGCTTTATTGGTTTTCTGTCTAGAGGATCTGTCCATTGATGTGAGGGGGGTATTAAGGTCTCCTACTATGATTGTATTCTCATCAATATCTTCCTTTATGTCTGTTAATATTTGATGTATGTATCTGGGTGCTCCTATATTTGGGGCATATATGTTGATGATAGTAACATCCTCTCCTTGGATGGATCCCTTAATCATTAAGTAGTGTCCTTCTTTGTCTTTCTTTATGTCTTTTGTTTTAAAGTCTATTTTGTCTGATATGAGCGTTGTGACTCCTGCTTTTCTGTCATGTCTATTGGCGTGAAATATTTTTCACCACCCTTTCACTTTCAGTCTATATGTATCTTTTGTCCTGAGGTGAGTTTCTTGTAGGCAGCATATTGAAGGTTTTTGCTTTTTTATCCAGTCAGCCACTCTGTGTCTTTTGATTGGGGCATTCAGTCCATTGACATTTAAGGTGATAATTGATAGATGATTATTTATAGCCATTTTGAACCTCGTGTTCCAGTTGATTCTATGGTTCTCCATTCTTCCTTTCTTTTTTTTTTTGGTTGGATGGTCTCCTGTTATTATCTGTATTTTTTTTTTCATTTTTTGCAAATGCAATATTTGGTTTTGGTTTGTGGTTGCCCTGTTTTTTAAGTATGCTAACCCCTTCCCATAATTGTGTATTTTAGCCTGATGGTCCTGTAAGTTCAAACACTTCATTACTATATTAAAATTAAGAAGAGAAACATACAAACAAACAAACAAAAAGGGTTATTTATTTCCTAACATCCCTTGCCCACATTTTATGGTTTTGATGACTCTTTTTTATTTTTTTCTTTTTAATTTTATTTTGTTTGAAGCATGTTCATGATTAAATCTGTATGCTGGCTTATTTGAGTGACTGCTCTCTGATTGCAGTTTCCTCAGTCCTAGTTCTTCCTCTTCTTCTTCTTCTTCTTTTTTTTTTCTTTTCTTTTTTCTTCCCTTTCCTTCCTTTCTTTTTGGTTTAGAGAAGGCCTTTCAATATTTCCTTTAACCTGGGTTTTGTGTTGCTGTATTCTTTAAGTTTTTGTTTGTTGGGAAAAATTTTTATTTCCCTTTCTATTTTAAATGATATTCTTGCTGAATAGAATATTCTAGGTTGCATATTTTTTCCTTTGAGCACTTTAAATATCTCTTGCCATTCCCTCCTGGCCTGTAGTGTTCCTGTAGAGAAATCAGCTGATAAGCTTATGGGGGTTCCCTTGTAGGTAACATTCTGCTTTTCTCTTGCTGCCTTTAGGATCCTATCTTTATCACTAACTTTTGCCATTTTTATTATGATGTGTCTTTCTGTGGGTCTATTTGGGTTCAGTTTGTTTGGGGCCCTCTGTGCTTCTTGTATCTTGAATCCAGTATCCTTTAGATTTGGGAAGTTTCCATTGATAATTTCTTCAAATATATTTTCCATCCCCTTATCTTTTTCTACTCCTTCTGGAATTCCTATTATGCGTAGATTGGCCTGCTTTATATTATCCCATAGGTCTCTTATATTGCTTTCCAGTTTTTTGATTCGGTTTTCTGTCTGCTGACCTGATTGGGTGATTTCCATTATTCTATCTTCCATATCACTGATTCGTTCTTCTGCATTATTCATTCTGGTTTTTACTGCCCCTAGTTCAGTTTGCATCTCTGCAAATGAATGTTCTAGTTTTTCTTGGCTCCTCCTTATCTTTTCTAGTTCCTTTCTGAGGGTATCTGCATTGCTGTTCATATCTTCTCTTAATTCCTTCAGTATTTTCACTATTTCTCTTTTGAACTCCAGGTCTGTCAGACTGCAGAGATCTGTTTCATTGTTGACTGTTTTAGGTGAGTTCTCCTGTTGGTTTGCCTGGGGGTGGTTTCTCAGCTTCTTCATCTTGCTTGTTGTTTTCTTTCTCCTGAGGGAGTTGTACTCTCCGTTATCAGGCAGTGTTTGCCTTGTCACTGCCGTGGAATATTTCCTGAGGGCTGGCGTTGTTGGTCAATCTTTTCTGAGGCAGTGTGGCTTTTCTGGAGTGTTGATGGGGCTAACAGTGCTTCTTTGAAGCAAAGGAGGACTTCCTGAGGGCAGACAGGACTGGGAGGTCCACACCACGATGGTAGCAGATTTCACTTGGTCATGCAGAGCTTGCTCTGGTGTTTTTAGGCTGTGGGGTTCTTGCAGGGGATTGGCAGTGTTGGGAAGCTCTTCCTCAGGAGTGCAGCCCCCCCTGGGGGCTGGAGAAACTATCTTGTCATTGAGAACCTAAGAGGCCCTTCCCTAGGGCAGCCCAACTCAGAAGGACGGCCTGCGAATGTAGGCGGATCTTTTCACAGTCTGGCCAAGCTTGTTGCAGCTTTTCTGGGCTGCAGGGCCTCTTCCAGGTGGCTGGTGGTGCTGAGCAGCTATTCCGTGGGAGTGGGGCACCCCCTGAGGGCTTTGGTGGCTAGCAGGGCTGCTGAAAACCCAAGAGGCTCCTCCCCAGGGCAGCCTGACTCAGAAAGACCGTCTGAGATCTTTTCCCGACTCGGCCAAGCTTGTTGCAGCTTTTCTGGGCTGCAGGGGGTCCTGCCTGGAGCTGGAAGTCCTATGCAGCTGATCCAGTAGGTCTCAGCACCTCCTGGGGTCTTGGGCAGGTAGCAGGGCCACTCAAAACCCATGAGGCTCCTCCCCAGGGCAGCCCGACTCAGAAAGACCGTCTGACATCTTTTCCCGGCTCGGCCAAGCTTGTTGCAGCTTTTCTGGGCTGCCGGGGGTCCTGCCTGGAGCTGGCAGTCCTATGCAGCTGATCCACTAGGGCTCGGCACCCTCTGGGGGCTTGGGCGGGTAGCAGGGCCACTGGAAATCCAAGAGGCTCCTCCCTGGGGCAGCCCAACTCAGAAAAACCATCCGAGAATTAGGCAGATCTATTCACAGCCTGGCTAGTCTTGTTCTAGCTTTTCTGGGCTGCAGGCCTTTCCTCAGGGGCTGGTGGTGTTTGGTGCTGCTCTGCGGAAGTGTAGCCCCTCCAAAGGGCAAGCAGGCCTGTGCAGGGACAGCCCCTGCGGTGGTAGGCTTCAGGCAATTGTTGAGGCCAGCCCTCCTGGATGGCAGGCAGCCCCAGGTCCGGCAAGAGCGTAGGGGGTGGTGGGGGTGGGGGGAGGGGATGCACTGGGAAGCACAGCTTTCTGCTAGCTAGCGGGCCTGTAAGCTTACTGTGGCGTGGGGGGTATTCTATGGGGACCCACCCCTTCTTCTCTCCCCTCCCCAGCACAGGCGCAGACCAGGCTCTTCTCCCAGGTTCCCTCTGATGCGGCTTTCCACTTCCCCACTCCTGGAGTATTGCTCCCTTCCTCTGCGACAGCTTTGTTTTCTAGTCTCCCAGGTAGTCTCTGCCCGGTCAAGTCACAGACCGGTTTCTAGACTCCCAAGCAGTCTCTGCTCCGCCCCCCACCCCAGCCCTTTCTCAGGGACTAACCTTCAGAGGCGAGGTCTCGGTGCCCAGCCCCCACCCAGGCGTCTCAATTTTTGGTGACTGTGCCCGTAGTTCAGATGGTCCGTTGGGTTCTTGGTCAGCTTTTCAGTACTCCAACTTACTGCTACACTCTTCTCTGCATCTGGAGATTCCTCCGGTTCGTTTGATCTTTCGCCCGGTAGGTGACTTTCCAGGGTGCGGGATCTCTTTCTCCTCCGCAGTTCCCTTTCGGGAGCCCCCGTCTCGCTCGGATTCACCTTCTCTCACTCTCCTCTTTTCTCCCGTTCTGCCCAATAATGTCACGAACTTCTTGCCGTTATTGGAGTTTAGGTTCCTCTGCCAGCGATTGGTTGCTGTTCTGTGCGAGTCATTTATTCTGTAGATGTGCTTTTTTTGTTGTGTTTGTGGGAGAGGGCGAGCGTGTCCCCCTACTCCTCTGCCATCTTGTCCTCTTCCCTTGCTCAGTGTTTTCAATATGCCAAGCACAGTGCTAGCTCTTTTATTTTGTCCTGTTTAGTTCTTTTAAAACATTTGGGAACATTATCCCCATTAACAGATAAGGAAATTGAGGACCCAGACAGTTAAGTAACTTGACAAAGGTTCTATAGCAAGTAAATTATGAAGCAGTGAATTAAAATCAGGTCAATCTCATCCAGAGCCACAATCTCTGTGTATCACATACTGCTATCTCTCCAATTCTTTTGCAGACTAAAAATAGAGGTTCTGTGCTTCCTTTTTCTTTATATACCTTGCACCTGGCTCAGTGGCTGAAGGAGTTCATGTTCAGCAGATGATTGATGAAATCAAATCCTACAGAGAGCTACAAGCCCTCTGTGAGAGACTGCTTGGTTATAGCTTATCAGTCATAAACCATTCTGTGTTTGCTGAGGCTGCCCTAATCTAGGCAACACTTGGTTTATGAAATCTCCCATTGGCCAAAGCTTGGCAAATGGTTTGTAGTTACTAACCAAATGCTGCCTCACTTCCCATTCATCCCCAGGTAGGAGCGTGGAGGGCCCCAGGGGGCTGGGGATCCAGGAGATTTCCCTCCTCATGTACTTAGCGTGAGGGCAGAGGAGTAAGAGGAGGAACTCAGCGTGCACTCAGGGTGCTGGTTGACCTTTGCACTTCAGGCTGGGGAAAAGAAGGCATTTTATAGGGCCAGAGAGCACAGCTGTCTCCTGGAAACAGTTGGATTGACAGGGCCGAGTGGCAGTTATTTAAACAGTCAGTAGTTACTTAAGTTCCCGGTGATTTGATTGCAGCCCACTGATGGCTTTTCCACTTGCATGCCTTCTCGAACAGTGGCTCTTAGAAAAGAGAACTCAGAGTAATTATGTGTGAGAAATACCTGGGTTCACAGTGGGGTATGATCAAACTTGTGAACTGCACCTTAATCCATTTAACCTCCTTTTTCTCTTGGTTGCATGAAGCCATGCCCACTGGAAGAGTCTTTTAAGCCATCCCCTTTTATCCCCTCACCTTACTATCCTTAAACACCAGTAATCCTCCTTTTAGTCTCCTTCCCCTTTGAACTATGCCTCTCACTACCTCAAAAGGAAATATTTACTCCATACTCAATCTTTCGGAAATTACTCTTGGGCAAATACTATAAGTTTAGGCTCTCTATAAGCACACCTATTATAGGATATTAGTGATAAAGTTTTAAGAGATTCAGCAGAGAAATCCAGCCGAAGATATTTAAACCTGTGTGGTTTAACTCTGTCTTTGAATCTCTCCATATACCAATCCCTTATGTATAGAATCTAGCTAACTTCCAGCTCCAATAATCCAAGTGGTGATTTGCCACCAACCACAACTGGTGGGCTTATTGTCCTAGGTGTGGTTTTAAAAAATCTCATTGGCTGTTTCTTAGAAGAAGGAAGGAAGCATATTCATACCTGTAGCAGCCTGAGTCTAAGGTTAATTCCTAGGGTAACTTTAGGCTAAGGACACAAAAAAGCCTTATAGAAGTATGCGATGGTTGGGAAGAGGCTTCGTAATCTGAATGATATTTTAAATAAGAACCAGGAATAAAACAATGTTTGGAGTCCCCCTCCCCTTCCTGGATAAATTCATTCTGTTCCGTAGATATTTTCTTGGTTTTCTGAGAAGTACCTAAAGTGAATGCATGCCCCTTCTTAGGTTCTTTGGAAAATCACTTTGCATGGAGATAGGCATGCAGAACATTTCCTGGAGAGCACTCACAGCAACAGCACCTGTGGGGAGGTAAGGGTGGTAGGATTAGGCAGAGGGATGGAACCGCAATGTGGTTGCATAAAGGCTTCGTGCTAATCCCTCATGGAACATTGGAGTGAAATGGTCTTTCAGGTTGCCCTGAAATCATGCCAACTGTCCCCAATGAGGGGGCATAACCATGGGCAAGGAAGCTCTCATTTCTTGGTGAGAAATTCAGCTGTGAGCCTCTAGCTGGCTGCACCCCCAACAGCCAAGAAAATGAGCTCCTGGACCTTTCTCATTGGTGCACACCTTGTATCCACTGTAGTCCATCCTTGTGCTGCTGGGATCTCCTTGCCTTCTATGATTCTTTCTCTCCATCTGGGAACAGCTCCTCCATGATTCCATATTAGAAGTTTAGTGAGACAAAACACAGTGCCTGTCGCAATAGCTGGTCTTGGGGCCACAATTAATACTCAACATTGCTGCCCATTTAGATTTCTTAGTTGCTTCTTATGTAGCACTTTTCCTGTCAGGTTGACTTATCTAGTGGAATGTTTGAGGTTGTCATCTGGAAGGGGTCTGAGCCCCTGATCACCATGCCCTTCTTAGACCATAGCTGCTACATTTATTTATTTTCAAAGTAGGAGAGAGAAAAGGCAAGACGTGCCCATACATTTCTCAGGCCAGTCTCATTCCAAACTAAGTGCATGGTCAGGTGCATCACTCAAAGCTATGTCAACGAAATGACTCATCTCATCTGTCATTCAGGGCCACCCCTGAGCAGCCCTTTCTCACCTTTTATCCATACACTAAGGCAACCCATTTACTAACGAAAATTACACTTTTTTCCTTTTTTATCAGTTGGTCATAAGGGGTCCTCCATGCAGTCACATGTGTGAGCAAAAAGAGAGTAATCAGAGGTAGATAATATGAAAGTCTGAGTACCTGCTCCTACCACTTACCTGCATCCTCTGGCCATGATGCTGTCAATGCCAGATCTATCACTTCTGTCTTATGATGAATTATTCCTGGGCTCTATTCCTTCTGTCTTAGGATGAATTATTATCATCTGACTCTAGGATTTGGTGTGTCTAATGGAACTCAGCTCATGATGGACAGTTCTAGCAAAATGGTCCTTTGTCCATTAGGTAGTGTCTCAGAGCTGTTTTTTGTAGGTTGTACAATTCTCTGCTGTTGATAGCATGATTATGCTCTAGAACCCTAGAGGAAGACCTTGTGATTCTCGTACTGGGGCTGGTCTTAAGCACTTCATGGTGTTTTTCTCACCATAGATAACTCTTAAGATCTTGGGCTCTGATGTATTGTATGATCCCTGGAATGTATACTTGCACTGAAGCCTGGACTTATTTCGGGGCCCTTTCCTTCTCTGTGATGCACTCAAGGCTTGCAGTTTTCCATACCACTTAGTAAACATGTAGAGGATTCCCAAGTAATGGTGCCTTTGGAACACAAAGGAGTCCATCAGATGTTGTGCTTCCTTCTTAGTGATGGAAGGAATGAGATGGACTACTTTGTCTTTTACATTGGATTGGCTATACTACCATAACACTGACCGTTGGACTATAAAACTTCCCTGAGCCTCGGTAGTGTTTATTTTCTTCTTTCTGTAGAAGACATAGTACATATGTCTTACCAAAGTCCCCACTTGCCAGGTCTTATTCATCTAGTACAATTAACATGATCTCATTGATATAGGGAACCGAGGTGATAGTCTGTGAAATGTCCAGATTATCTAGGTCACTTCAGAATATGTTATCATGGAGTATGAGAGGACAAACACAGCCCTGGGACAAGAAGGCAAATCTTGTGAATGCAAACTACTTCTCATCTTCCTTCTTGATAGAGATGAGAAACAGTACATTCTCCAGGTCATAGTCTTTATACCATGTATCTGAGATTATGTTAATCTGCTTTAAGCAAGGCACCAAATGTAACCCAGGAGCTATAATCAGAAATTTCACTTAAACCAAGTTTGTGGCAGGCTACCAGTATCATTCTTTTGTTTTAGAGGCTGTATTGGTGAGTTAAATTAAGATATGATAGGGACCACTCTCCTTGCCTCTATTAAGTCCTTAAGGCAGTCACGGAATTTTACTATTAATGTGATTTTTTTATCCACTGGGGTGGGAAAGGGTGGTTTTCAGGTTTTCCGCTAAACCTCTCCATGACTATAGGTCTTAATCCTTCAGCTCAAAAGCAACAATATGGGGGTAATGCCACCTGCCACATTCATTCCAGTTATGCATTCAGGGACCTGAGAAATGACCACTGAGGATGGAAGATGGGGGTCAGTGGACTGAGGATACTTTTGTGATCTGGATTCAATTCAGCACTCCACTTATTATTTAGCTCTCAGTACTTTAATAAGAGGGCCATTGTTATCTTTCTTGTCTCTAGGTATAAAAGTCAGCTAAAATATCTGTTCAATGTCCTTGAAATGTCTGAGTATTCCATTGCCCCCAGTGAATGCGTCCCCAAATAATTAGCCATAGATCCCTTGAGGAAGGATTGGGGATGCCATGGTGACTCAGGGTTCTTCTACTTAAGAACAAGCTTCTCTTTTAGTCAGTGGGTTCTGGATCTGAAAATTAGCTCAGATTCACAAATTGGGTAAGGAATCATGACTTTTTATTGGGCTGGGTGCCCTCAGTCTCTTGATCATCAATACTTAATTTCTTTTGAGGGTTCAAGTAGTACCCTTGTTAACTGCACCTAGGAGTGCCTTGTTCTACTAGCCATATCCATAGCTCTCTCTAGTTCGGCGCCCCCCTCCATACTACTCTAATCTTGCTGCTCATTATGATAATTACACTCACTTTGATTTTGATGCCTATGCACTTACATTTGACCTCTTTTATTTAATTCTCTATATCCAGTGGTCCCCAAACTCTACTGAACATTAGAATTATCTAAAAAGCTTTTAAAAATACTGATGCCCAGTTTGCAACCCATTCACAGCATCTGGGGTCAGGTCTAGGTATCAACAATTTTTATTTTTACTTTTATTTATTTAATTTTTGTCTTTTTAGGGCCACACCCGCAGCATATGGAGGTTCCCAGGCTAGGGTTCTAATAGGAGCTATAGCTGCCCACCTATGCCACAGCCACAGCAATGCAGGATCTGAGCCACGTCTGCGACCTACATTACAGCTCACGGCAACGCCAGATCCTTAACCCACTAAACAAGGCCAGGGATCGACCTGTGTCCTCATGGATGCTAGTCAGGTTCATTAACCATTGAGCCACAATGGGAACTCCCTCAACAATTTTTAAAGATCCTCAGGGGAGCAGTGGCTACTCCTGCTACAGTCCATGTTCCTATCATAGAGCCCAGTTCTGCAATAGCGTCTCCTACAACCAGTCAGCAGTGAACTTATCAATGATGCTAGTATCCTTTACACAAACACATTTCCTATCCCTTTGGTAAATGGGGTGTCCTTCAGGACTTCTGATGGAATATAACCAGATAACTGGTTTTCAGGCCTTCACAGAATATCCATTTACAGCACCCATTTCTCTGAACCATTTGCGCCATTTGTTCTACCACCCACAGCCATAGTTTTGAAATTTCTCCTTTACTTACTGCAGGCTATCACTTTCTCCCAGTTTCTAAGAGCTATTATAGCAGCATGTTATCCTGATTTTCTGGGGTTCTTGCAAGGATGTTAAAACTTGTATAGTATAGGAGAGTGTTCACTTAATGATAAATCCTCTCTTATCCACGTTTATGTTCTACACTCCTCCCATGCCACACACACACACACACACACACACACACACACACACACACACACATTGACACAGCACTTTAAGATCTGGTCTCATGCAGACTCTTCCAGCACCTATTAGTATGATTGACTGGGTCTTGCAGCTCCTTCAACAAATCATCCCATTTCTCCTTTTGTAGGCCCAGCATGTCCCCAGGTTGGTTATACTGTGACATGACCCAAGGTATTGGCCTGGAGACAGGAGAGGAGGAGTGGGTAAATACTAATTTGGGGAGGTGTGGCAAGTGTTGTCTTCCAGACATAGGCCTTTGTATTGTCCTCAAAGGGGAAGAACTAGCCTTGTAAAGGCAGAAGCAAGCCCTTTCTATAGCTCTAGAAGGTTTAGGAGACTTTGGAATTTCTGGTTTTTTAACTGCATAGATTCAGATATTTCTTTTTTGGTCTCAGAGTCCCATCCCTTCCTAGACATTGCCCTGACCTTGGCCCAGCACTGACTGGAAGTGAGAATTCAACTTTCCCTAGTGCTTCTCTGCCCTTATCGTTAAGTCCTAGACCAAGGGCTCAGCTTATTCTGCCATCCTAAAGATAAGACTCTTCATATGTTGCCAGCAGGCCCTTTAATTTTCACACTTTGCCTTAATTGGTAATTAATCATACTCAGACTTTCTTTGTCTCTTTCTAGTGCATAGACGGCATTCAGCAGTGTGCTAAATATCTCGTTGTGTTATAATTAACTACTTTCCTTAAACTTTTTAACATCTGCAATATTGCACCCAGGTAGCACTCCCCTTCCAAAGGTGCTCCATCCAAGTTGGCCACCAGTGGAAGTTATAACAATTGTGCTGTGACAACATCCCATGGAATGTGTATAGCAATGGGTTCCACCTCCAATATCTAGTTTTAGGTTTTGCTTCCTTGAACCACTCTTAGCACCAACCTTCTTAGACTGGGTTCCCAAGGATGCAGACTCTGGAGGGCAACTTGCACTTAGGAGGTTGCTTGTAGTTCAGCAACAACACCTGTGAGCAAATGAACTAAGAAGTTGTTAAAGTAAAGGACAATTGCAAGGAAGGCCTCAGCTCATCCCACTACAAATTTTGGAGTTAGGCAGACCTTTAGGGTTGTCCTTAATTGACATGATAATTGACATGATTCATACCCCTGCCTTGGCCAGATATTAAAATTAGGATGCCTCAGTGAGAGGCACTTCCCTTTGGCAGAGGGCTATTCTGAGACGGGGTTTGGTTGGCACCATTCCCTGCAGCAGAGGGAATGAGGAAGTAATTTTAGGAGTGGGGATTGCCAGTGCATCTTGACCATGGTTTTGGCTGTTAATAGACTGATCAAGGGGACAGTGACTCTGGGGCCAAACGAAAACCTAGGAACATAAAATATTACCTTCTTTGCTTTATAGCTTCTTAATCATGGGCACATGCAGGATAAATGCAGGATTCCTGATTTACAGTCCAGGACCCTGTTACTTTTACCTCACTATGCTTTACGTTATGCGTACATATGTCGTGTACCATAAATACAGGGAAGTAGGTAGGAAATAACAATCACTATTCCAGGTTATATTGAAATAATTTTATAAAAACTATTTTAGTGTTTGCCATTGCTAAGCAAAAGGTGTGCTTTAATTTAGGCAACAAACATGCTTCTAAAACATTTAAACAAGAATCATATTCTGAAACAAACATCTCTATTGTTCAAAGGGTTGCTGCCTCCCCTAAGGGAACTAAAGTTAAACAAACAGAAAACTGGATGTTTTTGATGTATATCAACATTGCCCCAGGGACAAAAATCCCAGGCATTGGTGACCCATTCATTTTTTCTATTCTTCAATCCTCTTCCTCCCATTTCTGGAAAATATTTCTTTCTACACTCTTGAATTTGTTTTTGTTTTTTTTTTTTTAATTTGTGTACCGACTTGGAATTCCACCACATAGACACATGCTCAAATGAATTTAAGTATTATTTTGAAAGTAAAATACTCATTGAAAGGATGACAGTATTCGAAATTATTCCTTACTGCAAATTAGCTGATTCAAATAGTTGTTCTTGACGCATGGCTGGGACTGTCTGCACTGAGAGAACAGGGTTTGGAGTGAAGAAAGGAATCATTCATGAGCACCATCATGGTGCGGCAAAAGCTGAGCAGGTTCCACAGGGAAGGACATGGATGGGACCTGGCTAAAGGGTGAGGTGCAAGGAGTAGAAGTACAGATGAAAAATTAGCAACTAGCAAAGATTGTAACTGTCTGGGGCCATGAGTGTAAGTGAACTGACTTTTCTCTTTCCTCTCTCTGCAGCACCAGTCTCCTGCTCTGGGCACCCCAAATTCAGGCCAGTGTAATTGCTACCATTTTTCAGCCACAGTGGGGCTTAATAGGCCTTTGTGGGATAATCTGAGTTCTAACTACTGTTTATTTGATAAAAATATAGGCTGAACCCCAAACCACCAATTTACAGACTTTAGTCATGGGTATCAACAGAGGAATGACTTGCGGAATCTTTGCCTTGAATGACATGCAGGAACTTTCCGTCTTCCATCCAGATTGACATCCTGATGCAAGGTGTCTCTTTTCTTCAAACCTCAGATGTTCTCTACACAGGTATAGACAGTAGAAATATTTATTAAATAAATTCTGTGATGAAAAATGCTATTCCTCTCATTTGAATACTACCTCCTCAAGGTAGCTGTGTGAAAGACAAAACTGATTATTTTTAGAAATGGCTGTATTTTAAGGCAGTTACCACAGGACGATGGAATTCTTAGGTGGAGAATAAACTCTTTTGATTGAGAAAATTTCCCAGTGGTTTTAAGATAAGCACCACCGCCCCCCCCCAAGCCCCAACTATGCCTCGTAAAGTCTGTAGGAGATAGTGTGGAACAGGGAACAAAGAGAGAGCCAACTTTCTTCCTAGTAGGAAGTAACAAGAACTTGGGTGTTGGATGCTGGCCACTTGGGTAGGGTGGTGGGAAAAAGATAAGACAGGAGAAGGATCTCTGTAGAGACTAGAAGACTTGCACTTTGACAGAATTTAGAACTTAAGGAGATAAATGGCTTATGAGAAACTCCAGACTGTGGTGGTTGTGGAATATCAGTAGTATGATGTCTAAAATCTAATCGTAAGTTTTTTTCCTTTCCCCTTACTCACACTCAGAGCTAAGTAAAAGGGGGCTATATGCAGGGGCCGTAGATGGACCAAGAGAAGGCTTGTGTAGAGGTTCTTTGGGAAAGGTCAGGGAAAGGACAGGGGAAACAGAGTGAAACAAGGACGGCCGTTGGGGGAGATGAGTCAGGAGGAGAAATTTGGAACAAATAGTAATCAGAAAACAAGTTCCTCGGAAATCCTTTAACAATGTGAAGGCCCTGATAGTCCCTAGCATATGGGATAAGGGCTTGAACTGTTTTCTTTGGGACATTAAAAAAAAATTAACCCCAGGAGGCTGGAAGACTAGGAAAAACAAATTATAAATGTAAATTTTGCTTTCATGTATTGAGTTTTCAACATTAAAAACTTGCATCTTGATGATAAAGTTCCTATTTTCCATTAATTTATTTTGGTGCCTCTTTTCTAAAAGAGATTTTCTGAATTCTTTGACTTTCAAAATCCAGGCTGAATGAATTATTTCTCTGCAGTCAGTATGGGGGCCTTCTTGCCATTTGTATGCCATTCCCTCCACCCTGATATAGTGAGACCCTTTATGTCTGTGTATTTAACTCTACATCCAGCACCTTATGCTGGGCAGGAAATGTGTGCTGGGAAGCAGCCTAGGCTAGTGGTAGAGGGCACAGACGCTGGAACCAAACAGTTCAAGTCCCTTTTGTCTCCTCCACTTATAAACTATACATCCTAGGTAAGTTACTTAAACTTTCTGTGCCTTGAAATGTCCCCATTTAAAGGAAGATCATAATAGCACCTACACAGTCTGAGGATTCTATGAGTTGCAAATGTAAAGGACTCAGAAGGATGTCTGACATTCAGTAAATATTAACTTACTATCATCACAAAATAAAAGTTTTATGGGAATATTTATTGAGTGGCTAAGAACAGGATCTATTGCTGAGTTCCAAGAATTATTTTCTGTCTTTATGGAAACTAAAACTGTGCATCTAGGTGGATCCACAAATAAATTATTTTGACTGAGAGATTCCTGAAGTTGGGAACCACATCTTCCCTAGGCTGTTATGACAGGACTCAGGGCTTCTGTGCAAAGGAAGGAGAGTACCACTTTGTGTGCAAAGGAAGGAGAGTACCACTTTGTGATGGTCAAAGTAGCTTCAGTTTGGTTTTGATCTTGTGGAGTGTGCAGAGAAATTACATTATTTATCATAATCCAGACCATTAGAGAAGTATGGAGAACAATACTGTCCTCAGATAGTAAGAAAGCCCATTTTAAAATACTGTTTCTATGTTTGTGGGTAGTATAGCCTAATATGCCAAATTCAAGACAGTCAGAACTTGGGGAAAAATGGAATATAAAGGCATGACATTGAAAAAAGATATGTCTGGATTCAAGATAGATTTTGGTATTTACTAATTCTGAGTCCTTGTGCATAATCACCCATCTACCTATCACCTGACTCAGGATTTATTTATTAATTTATTTGTTTGTTTTTTGCTTTTTAGGGCAGCATATGGAAATTCCCAGGCTAGGGGTTGCATTGGAGCTACAGTGGCAGCCTACACCACAGTCATAGCATCACCAGATCTGAACCACATCTGTGATCTACACCACAGCTCACGGCAACTTCAGATCCCTGACCCAATGAGCGAGGCCAAGATCAAATTCGCATCCACATGGATACTAGTCAGATTCATTTCTGCTGTGCCACAAAGGGAACTCCCTGATTCAGAAATGATTTAGAAGCAACTTACAAACTGATATTTAAAAGATGTAGTCAAGGTCAAAGACAAAGGATAAAATTGGAAAAAGTAGTTGGGTCATATATGACATAAAAATAGCTCTTATCATTGACAATTGACATTCTGACAAATTGGAGTTCCCGTTGTAGCGCAGAGGAAATGAATCTGACTAGCAACCATAAGGTTGAAGATTTGATCCCAGGCCTTACTCAGTGGGTTAAGAATCCAGTGTTGCTGTGAGCTGTGGTGTAGGTTGCAGATGTGGCAGGGACCTGGCCTTGCTGTGGCTGTGGTGTAGACCTGCAGTTATAGCTCCAATTAGACCCCTAGCCTGGGAACCTCCATATGCCTCAGGTGTGGCCCCAAAAAGCAAAAAAAAAAAAAAAAAAAAAAAAAAACCCACAAAACATTCTGACAAATTAGTACGAGAATGAACAACCCAAAGGGAATAGACAAAGGACATGAATAATCAATAAAGGAAGAAATAACATGTGAAATGATATCTAATTTCAATAATAGTCAAAGAAATAGAAACTAAGGCAAAAGTGAAATTTGAAATTTTCTTTATTAAATTGGTACTGATTTTATTTACTTTTTTAAGAGTAAGCTATTTCATTTTTCCTTATGTATATATAATATATATAATTATTAAAGTGTAGTTGATATACAGTGTTGTACCAGTTTCTGCTGTACTGTGTAGTGACACACATACATACACACACACACATACACATTATCTTTTCTCATATTATCTTCCATCATGGTCTGTCTATCCCAAGAGATTGTATATAGTTCCCTGTGTTGTACAGAGGACCTCATTGCTTATCCATTCTAAAGGTAATAACTTTGCACCTATCAACCCCAGACTCCATGTCCATCCCACTCCCTCCCCTCTCCCGCTTTACAACCACAAGTCTGTTCTCTCTGTTTGTCTGTTTGTGTTTTGTAGATAGGTCCATTTGTGTCATGCTTTTTACTATGCTATACACTGGGTGAGGGCCCAGAAAATAACTGTACAAGGGTGCTTCTAAGAAAATCATAAATAAAAAGGTCATAAGCCATCTACCTGAATAAATTCTGCATCCAATTTGGCCAACATTTTTGAATACTTCTTGGGTACGGAGAGTAGGTCATCCACTGTGCTCTGGGTGCCTACCATCGCTGCAGGAGACCCACACACAGGACCCAACCACCCATACGAGGCAGAATAAAACAAGTGCTATGAAAACAGAAGAAATAAAAAATTCTCACTGACTCAGAAATCTGAGTAAACCTCTATCTTAAGTGCTTAATTCTTCGGTCACTCATGCGCTTTGTCACAGTGGACGTGTGACAAAGGGAGGTTTGGATGTCAGTCTTCCATCTGTACATATAAGCCCCATTCCCCCAAAAATTGCATGAGATAGGCTGCATTGTCTCTTGGTGCCATGTCTGGAGCCAGCTCGTGGTAGAGTCTAGACAAGAGGCCCTCCTTTGAGAACCGCTTGGACTCAGGGCGCCCACATCCCTCTGAGTGGTGTTCAAAGCTGGATAATGAAGGTATATACAGCCTGCCAGTCCAAGGGTACCCATCAACCAGTGTGGTAAAGGGCTCTTCCTCTGACCCCTCCTCTATGTCTGTGTGCCCTGGTGGCAGGTGCTCCAAGTCTCTGAGCTGAGGGGTGTATGAATGCAGCTGTGTTTGTGGATCCAAGTTGGTCAAAGGTGCCTGTTGCTCAAATAGCTTTCCTTATTGGGATGCCTTCTCCTGTGGATTGGACTCCTGATCTCCAGGCCCCATGGAAATGTCATTAGTTCTCACATCGTATTCATATCTGGGGGCATTGTTCTGCTGGGTGGCGCCTGCTGCGTTAGTTAGGGAAGTCTCTCTGGTGCTTTTCTCAGAGTCACACATGATGTCCATCAAATATGAAGCATACCCCACGTGTCACACCTCCATTTCTTCCCAGGGGGACTCCTGGTCCTCACTGGGCTTATTCAGGTCCCACACATCATCGGTGTTTTCTATCATGCTTGTATCCTTCTGCGAAGATTTAGACTCCTCAAAAATATTGAGGGTGGTAAAGTTCATCACAATTTTTTCAGCAAGTACAAAGAATCTTCTGTCAAATTCACTTCCATAAATCAAAATCAAATTTGCTGGGTGTTTCTCTTTGCCAACATGGGTATATCTGTACATGAAAAAGCCTGTCCACAGAAAAAATAAACATGGTAACAGATATGGGCAAAACATACCAGATTTTAGCCTTCAACTCTGATGTTTGATCTTTCAAAATGCTGACACACTGCTTTTCAGAAGGCTGAGTGAGGCGAGGAGGGGCTGGGACCAAGGACTCTGCAAGAACGCAATGCACAGTGTCTGGCTCCAGCCAGCTGAGCACCAGCGTGTGGTTAGTCACACACTGGGACCACGTTCAAGTATAGGCACTGATTTTTTAAAAATGAGGAAAACTAATGACATTCCCAGCTAACAAGAAGAAACAGAAAAACAAGCAGTCTTCTAAACTGCTTGTGCAAATAAAAATTATTGCAACTTTATTGGGAGATGATTTGGCAACATTTATCAAATATCTTAAAAATGTGCATGCCATTTGAACCCAGAATTCCACTCCTAGGAATTTCTTCTAGAGAGATAACAGGACTAATACACAAAGCAAATCACACTAAAATGTTCCCTGCAAAACTAATTTCCAAATTAAAAATTGGAAGTGATGGGCACTCCCACTGTGGCAAAATGGAATTGGCAGAGTCCTAGGAGCACTGGGATGTGGGTTCCACCCCTGGCTTGGCCCACTGGGTTAAGAATCTGGTGTTGCTGTTGCCACAGCTGCGGCTTACTTCACGCTGTGCCTCAGATCTGATACCTGGCTCTGGAGCTCCATATGCCATGGGGTAACCAAAAAAAAAAAGGAAATAATAAATGCATATCACTGGGAGATTTAATAAATATTAGTATGTTCATACTAATATAAAAACCATTCTATATAGTTATTATATATTAAATAATTTAACAAATTACCATTATTAATATTGGCTTAATTATTAATAATATTAATTAAATTATTATGTAAACATTAATCATCTCGATATTATATATAAATTTGTTATATATGTATTATAGAAAGGCCATACTATGTTACTGTCATTAATGAAGAACTATTAGATTAAAAACCATATGCACAGTCCTGTCCTATTTTTCTAAATATGTGTGCCCAGGCACACATAAAAAAATGACAAAAATATAGTGATTCTGTTATTAATGCTTCTTTTTGGTTAGCGATATTATAGGTAATTTTTTGTTTTTTATTTAAATTGAATTTTTTCAGGAAATATGGATTGCTTTAATAATAAAAAAATCGATTTTTATTTTGATAAATAAAAAAGGAACTAACAACCCAATACTAGTTGACACAACTTCACATTACTGCCTTGTTTAAAATTCACAACATCAGTAACAGCCACCATTTGAGTTTCTGTTTTGAATATCAGGACACTTCAGTCTAGATGTAAGATAGTCCCCTTTCCTTTGAGGTCAACTCTGAACTCTCCCATGAAGAAATGGCTACTTAGTTATGCAGCACTTTCTTGGTCCACCTCCATTAACAGCATCACCTCCTTCCCTCTGTCATCTTTTTTCTCTGCACTTCCTAAGATAGCAAATAATCCACTGAAAGACAACAACTTCGTGTCTGTGATGGGCTTCTGTGTAACTCCGCTCATTCAAATAAAACAAGGCTGGGAGGGAGAATCATTAACACTAAAATGAACACAACCTTCTTGCTGTTGGAATTTTAATGCTCTCCGAAGGCCCATTAGTACACAGACTCGCTAGAGTCTAGTGGCATTTGACCTAATTTGGTGGGAGTCCTAAGCTCAGGGGCCCTGGATCCTGAGAAATCCTGCACAGGCCTGTGTATCTTATAGACGCTACAAATGGGCAAGCAGGATGCACTATACATAGATTCAGACACTGCATAATGAAAAGTTTTAAATGCGTAGACAGAGTGATTATCATTATATTTACTTGAAAAAGTAAGAAAGACTCTTAGCATTTTACAACTCAGAAGTCTCCAATACACCAGATTTATAGCAGAGTAATTTGTAGAGAAGGAAAAGCTGACACTGAAGGAATAAATTCAGTAGTTTTCATGAAAACTATTTAGTGCAAATAGTATTATTGATGATGTAATTTTTCAAGGTGATGCTTTAACTGTGCCATGAAAGAATTTAATAAGAGAAGCCCTAAAATAGCATGGCTTTAAAAAATGTAGTTTCAATTTTATTCACATTTCTAGGATATTGATTATTAGTTATGCACAAAAAGGAGTTTCCTCCTGCTCCATATAAAAGTGAATTTTGTATGCAACTCATCTTTGCCAACATTTATGTAAAAATGTTCTGTAGCTAGAGCCAGTTCCTTATATCCAGGAGGACTTAAGTTAATTTCTAAGTACAAATAGTTAAAGATTTCATTTTATTCCAGTTATTCTTAATGTAGCCATGCTTCCATAATGCACAAATTTCTTTTAAAAAAATCAAAGCATTTTAATGAAATCCTTCAGGATAGGAAACATTTACCAACTCAAATGTGAATAACAACATCTGCAGTTATTCGGAATGTAAGAGAGATGCTGAACAGGGCTTCCAGGAAAACTCGGAGTAGAACTGCTACTCAGACACAAAACTATTTTTTAACTAAACTCTATGCCAGTTGGTACAGCAGATTTAGAATTCAAAGTTTTCCTGCATTTAACTTAAAAATATGTTTCAGCCAAATATATTATTTCTACCTTAAAATCAATATTTACTCAAATTTTTCCCATATTTTTTTAATTGAAATATCATTAGCTAAAAAATTCTTAGTTCTGTTAAGGTTTTTTAAACTACCTTTTATTCTACATTGTGGGTTCACTGTGACTACAAAGTTTTAACTTAAAACAAAAAATTAAAAAATTTTCTAGTTCTGTGGAAATGTATATACATTTGAAAGAACTTTTCTTCCTATGCTTAAAATGCAAATTTTCTGTATTCTGCACTGATCTCTAATCTCCTAGGATCTGTTTGTTTTCTTGTGGCAAATGCAGCTTCCGTGTTTGGAAAACATAAGTTCATAATGATTTATGAGAAACACATTGAGGTTTCTAGATCAGGTCACGGGGCTATCTTAATGGATGTAAATAAACAGAAATTTTCATAAAAACCAATAGAGAGAGGAAAAGGAAGGGAAGAATAGCCAAGAGAGAATATTTTGGATTTTTCCTGACACACACATACAATTCTTAACAAATGATTATTAGTATCTGGCAAGTTCCAAATATAGAGCGACTTGTTTATTCTCTGATCACACACACTTCCATTAGCTATGCAGTCAGCAGGATGTTTTTCTTTTGACTTTTCCTCATTTGTCCATTACTGTCAGAATTTTTGTTGAAGTAGCCTTGAGATGAGGTTAACAATGGACTGTCTTCTCTAAGTGAACTGGCTTTGTCTCACCTCCATTTTAAGAACATATACATCAGGGTAATGGTTTTGCAAACTGGGCAAAATGTCTAGCTTGTTCTTTGAGCTAATTTTTAGAAACCTCATCTCTTAAAGTGAAATTATTCTGGGTTAGTTCCATGTACTAACTGGTTGGATGAAGTGGGAAAAACTTGGAGTGAGCCCAGAGGGGAGCAGTGCCATTTACTTTCCAAATGTATTAGTTCCCCTGGAAGATGGGCACATTTCCAAACCACCAAGCAGGAATTGTTATGGATTGGTGTCCCCATGGCTGCTAACTTATTTTTTGTGGGGCCATCATGGGTGAGTTAGAAGCTTAGTTTATTGCTGCTTGCCTCTTCAGCTCCTGGGAAAATGAACTCTTCATACGATGCAAATGCAGTTTTTTTCCCCCTAAATAATTACAAAGCAGTAATGGTTTAATAATTTCCTCTATAGTTCACAGATATACTTCTCTAGATTTAATTATTTTTTTCTAACTGAGGGCCTGATAAAACTCTCTGGTTTATATCTCTCTACTTCCTTTATTTCAAACAAACAAACAAGAAAACATCTATTAGATATATACTATGTATAAGACACCGTGGGCAGATGTAAATGCAGTTAAGCTAGGTTTCTGTCCTAGGAAGAACAGGCATAAACTCAAAGAGTCCTTTCCTGAGGTATCCCCCAGGGTATGCTTAATTCCTTCAGTAACGTATTGTGACAGCATGTGTGAACTGTCTACTGGGGAAATTCATTCTTGAGTGTCCAAGATTTTCACTGAGGATTGGATAAGTAGGCACTGACCACCTGGCACATACCAAAATTTCAGACTTTCAAAAGGAAATTGAATATTCAACATAACTGTATTGTTTGTACATTTTAGACACAGTGAATCACTCTTATGAGTTAGGAATGGTGGGAACAGTCTTGAAATACAAGCTCCCAGAAGCCAGCCAAGGGCCAACCTTGCAAGCTCGTTTTTCTAAAGACAGCAGTGTCAGGCCCACTATATTACCTCTTCCGCGTGGAAATGTACTCAAAAGCAAAAACAAAAAATAGTCCATGTGTTAGATAAAAGATAAACCTGTGAGGAAATAGCAGCTAAAGATAAAAATATAGATCAATGTAACAGAATGTAACAGAATCATAAATCCAGAAATACCTAAGAAATGTGTGGTCAACTGATTTGAGACAGAGGGTCCAGGTAATTCAGTTGGGAAAAGAATAGTCTATCCAATAAAAGGTGTTGGAATGATAGGACATTCACATGCAAAATAATGATTCCCTCCTCTTATATAGCACCACACATGAAAATAAATATAAAATGTATCATATACCTCAATATAAGAACTAAAATTATAGAACTTTCTGAAGAAAACATTGGAGAAAATTGTTGTGACGTTGGGTTAGGCAAACATTTCTTAGGACCAAAAGCATGAACTACTAAAGATAAAAGATAAATTGTGTCAAAATTAAACTTCTGCTCTTTTTTTTTTTTTTTTTTTTGTCTTTTTGCCATTTCTTGGGCCGCTCCCACGGCATATGGAGGTTCCCAGCCTAGGGGTTGAATCGGAGCTGCAGCCACTGGCCTACGCCAAAGCCACAGCAACGCTGGATCCGAGCCGTGTCTGCAACCTACACCACAGCTCATGGCAACGCCGGATTGTTAACCCACTGAGCAAGGGCAGGGATCGAACCTGCAACCACTGCTCCGTGACAGGAACTCCAAACTTCTGCTCTTTGAAAGTCATTGTAAGGGAAACTGAGAAGGCAAGACTGGTATAAAATATTTGCAAATACATATTTAAGAATATGTGTATGTTATTTAGGGCAAGTTTTAAAATTCAGAAATCAATAATAAGAATATGATGCCATTAAAAATGAGGGAAAGATTTGGTGCCACAGAAGGATATCGATTACTACATGAAAAGTTCTTAATATTAGTAGCCATTAAGGAAATACAAGTTAAAACTAAATGGAGTTACTATTTAGTAAAATGAGTTACTATTTAGTAACTCCATTTAGTAATATCCACTAGATTGGCTAAATTAAGCAAATTGACATTACCAAGTGCCGACAATGATGTGGAGTAACTGGAACTTTCATATGTTGCTGGTGAGATTATAAAATGGTACAACCACTTGGAAAACAGTTTGGCAATTTCTTATACAGTTAAATATATGCATACCATATAGTTCAGGAATCTCACTCCTGGGTATGAGTGAGAAATGAAAGCATATAACCACGCAAAGAGTGTGTGCAAATCTTAGCAGTAAGGAAGAACCCATATGTCCATCAGTTGGACAGAGAGGCAAAGCAGGAGAGAGGTTCATTCTGCCTCATTTTTTCTCCACATTTTCTCCACAGTTCTAAAGAGCTCTTTTTGCCTCTGAGAATTCTGAAAGCTCAGACCTATCACTCTCCTGCTGGCAAACCTTCAGCTGTTTCCTATCACCCAGAAGATCCGATCCAAATTCCAAACATGACATGCACAGTGCTGGTGACCTGGCTCCTGTCCATCTTGATTCCCGTTTCCTTCAGAGTTTCCTTTGCTTTCTGAATTATCGATAAGTGAATGTTCCCAGCCATTAGCTCTGCTTGGGGCCTGGTCAGAGCAGCAGTGTACTGGCCTTTAGGTTGTAGGTTTGGGGAAGGCAGGCAGAGGGGGAAAAAAAAAGGCTAAGCCAGAATTCTTGCTAGGAAGTGAAACACATTTGCTAGGCAAGAATTCAGAAGGGCAATTGAAAGAGATAATGAATCCTACTTCTTGGAACTCTAGGGGAGTTTCTAGCTCAGAGGCTTGTTTGCAGGAATTCTTTTAATAAAACAAAGGTACTGGATGTGGGAGGTGTTGTGAGCTCAGAAGTGAATGCTGAAGTTTCTAGTGCAGGTCAGCACAATAGAAGAGGCAGCATTGCACAGTAGCTAAGAACATAATCCTCAAGTCTCCAAACTCTGCCTTTCCACCTGAACAGCTGTGCTATTTCGGGCAGGCAGCTGACCTTCAAAACCTCAGTTTCCCTATCTGTAGGTCAAGTAAATGCGACAATGCATTTAAAAGCATTAACACAATCCCTGGCACATAGCAAGCCCTGATCAAACGGAATCCCTTAAGTGTCAAGAAGAGGAAGTAAAGTAACTAAAGTCTCTCTTTACTCCAACTGGAGCATTTGAAAGGTGATGAGTCCCTAAATCTACCTGAGAGGAGTAGTAGAATGTGGCGTTCAGATGAATTAAAGGTTACATCTACACCTTGTAAGGCTAGAAGCAGTGCATAAGGAACAATGGCTACGAAAACGTGAGTGAATCACTTTACCTCTTTGGACCTCAGTTTCCTTATCTATAAATCTGGACTTGATGATATTTTACAAACCTTCCAGCTCTAAAGTGTTATGACTCTATAAAATGGGATGGGTTGTTGAATTATGACAAAAGTACTCTTTCATTTTATATGACCTTAGAGAAGAACAATGCCCTCAGATGATGTGACATTTTCCAGCTCTAACTTGCCTCATTAATTCAGGATTGAAGCAATAACAGATGGGATTGACAGTGAAATTGAAATTGAAATTAGCACATAAATTATATAGAAAACTATTAATTTGGTATAGCAAACCATGGTTGTTCACAAAGTTTGGGATAATAGTTTTGTTGAGGAAAGTTTCTTCATTGGTTAAAAGTTCATGGATCTGTTTCTCTTAAACTAATTCCTCTTAATGAAATTCAAACTAGTTGAAAAGTTTTCTGAAATTATTAATTTGAGTCTAAAAATCTTTAAAAATCTTAATTCAAGTCCAATATGGAGAATAGGAATGCAGTAAATATGAGTTCCTATGCTTTTCTTTTTTCTTTCTCGTCCTATCATAGCTCCCAGCCTAATGGCACTGTAGTCTACTGAACACATTCATTTATGTGAACTGCTGCTTTGCTGAGCTGTTTTCTGTAAAAGGAGGAGAAGACTCAAAAGCCCCTTCCCAGAAATCAGCTGGGATCTGCAACCCGTCAGAACTCCCCAGTGGGGGCTGTGAGCTAAAGCACGATCAATTCCAACTTCCTTAAACTTTGCAAGGGATGGTTTGCCAAGATCTCAATTTCAGAGTTATACTTTACTGCTCAGGGAATCAGTCAGTTGCCTTTAAATGCTTCTCATAAAAATTAGATACCAATGTAGTTCTCTAACAGCCAAGGGAATTTATAGAAGGCATGGAACTTAGCAAAGAATACTTGATATGTAGAAATTTCAGAACCAATGATTTCTGTTTCAGGAGTATCTGTTGCAATTACAGACTCAAAATCAGGAAGAAAAAAAAAGTCCTGTCCTTCCTCTCAGCTGAAGCTTTTTGTCACTGAGTTCACAGAAAGTTGGCTGAGGAAAGCCTTTTATAAATATGGATTTATGTATACCCCTTCCATCAACTGCATAGAGGACAGAGAATATAGCTGGTAGAGAGAAGGAAAATGTAGGTAAGAGAAATATCTGCTGGACCAAGTAAAACAACCAGAACTTTCCCAAATATCAACAACAGCAAAAAATCCAGGAAGTCCATATTTTGTATAAGCATGATGGAAAGAAATGAAGCCTCCCAAAAGAGGGCACTTACAGTGAGATTTGAGCACTTGCAGATGCAAAGATTAAGGATTGTGTAAATATTATCTCCAGGGACCTGACAGGTAGAAACAGCTCATCACACAGTGAAAAACTGCAGACCTATAGGTCTCACAGAAGAGAATCAGCAGCAAGGGAAACAAGGGAACACGGGAATGTTGTCACCAGCCTACTCCTCTGGCCCATGGAGGAGCAAGTGGAGGTTGACACCAGTGCATTGAGTGGTATTTTCAGTCATGGTAATTAAGATTAAGTTAACAGGTAATAAGGTGGAATGCTGGTCAGAGAGCTCACAAAGGAAGGAGATCAGGTCTTGTATGTGAGCAGGATTTTTGGAAATGTCTCTCAACTCCAGAGAAACTTCTGTAATTAGTAGCAGGGACTTTTGCAACCTCTGTAATTAGTAACAAATAGTAGCCACTTTGAGCTTTCGTGTGTAAGTGAAACGCCAGTGAGCATGCCCCAGTAATGATAAATGCTCTGAAAACGTTCTTCGTGAGGGGCTAGTTTTGTGAAATGAGCTATGTAAATGTGGAGCCAAAGATAAATTGTAGAGACAACAGAGAAGGTACCGCTCATGGTTTTCCTTCCTTGCTCTGCCCTCATGCTTTGACTCCAAATCAAATATTGAGTGAACATGTTAAAAATATCTGTTTGAAGTTGGACACAGTATTAGTCTGTCTGAGATGCCCATGTGTCTCTGTCCAGCCAGTGTAAAATTCAAACAGCTCCTAGTTCAAAGCTTGGCTTGAGTAACTCTCAACAAACCCTTGATTATTTTCACAAAGAACCGATGTCCAAGACTCCCTAGAGATGCTGTTGTAGAACCCTTCTAGTTTGTCCAATGTGCAGCATCCCTGACTAGCAGAGGTGAGTTTCTAGGACTCTCTAAAAAACCAACTCCTATAAAAAGCAGTTTTATAGCCCATTTCCATCTGGATAAACTACAGTTTCCATTTGTATTTCATTAACTCTTTTCCATTTTAGTTCTCTCATTTCAAAGCATCGCGCATGCTACAACTGGTCTTATCTGTCAGAGTCCCTTGTAAAAAGTGGTTTAGAAATATCTCGATAATGTCTCACTTAGAAGAGGCTAATATCTGGTGGCTAATATATCCAGTCTGTTTCCAATATCTAGTTGAAAAAAGAAGTCAGTAATAAATTATTTGTTCCTACAAACGCAGAGGGTTTTAGTAAATTTGTTGCAGTGGATCTGTATGGTGTGTGTATGTGCATATGTGTGGCACTACATGTTATCAGAGAACATGAACTTGTGTACAGGATTACATGTGACAGAACAATGTCCTGAATAATTAAAAACATAGTAATTTATTATTCTTAACCTGATAGTGTATTCCAAGTTACTTAAATCTTCCTAGGCCACCCTTTTGCATGAAACCAACAACATACCCACTTACTTTTAGGTATGCTTAACACCCCACCTTGACAGAGTTCCTGTTCTTTTAGAGCTGGGCATCCAAGACAACCAGTATGTGTCCACCTCTGTGATCAAGCTGTTCAGAGCAGTAGAGGTTCCTGCTAGGCATAAGTTTGAGACTGTCCCAAAAGCTCCAAAGAGAGAAGGAAGGTTAATTCCAGGCTAAAATGCGACCAGTGTGAACACTTAGCTGCTCCAAGGAATCAAGACCAAGGAAAATAGAAGTGCAAGCCCCCTTCTTCATAAGAGACCAGTGGGAGACTCACTTCCTCCTCTGATCTCATGCTTATGAGCAACAAATGCAGTTTTAGAAAGATGCTAGCGTTCCCCACCCCTCACCCACTTTGCCTGTGTGTCAAGGTGTGTCCAAGTCATTCTACTCAACAGGAGACACATGGTTCAATTTCACCCATTTGGTGGGTTTCTGAAAATGAGAAAAATAATTCCAGTTCCTTTATGTAATTTGAAAATTAACTTAGATACTCCTCTAAGATGAAAAAAAAGCTCATACCCATGTGATGAGAGAAAGCAGGAAAGTAGCTGAGTTCTGTTCTTTTTTGCTTTGCTCAGCTCTGCTGCATTGGGACTCAGATGAGTATTTCTGTCAAAGAGTTTCAAATCTAATGTTCGACTAGGAAATTCATAATCCTTTGAGAGGAAGCAAACGAGTGGTTTTAGAGAAACTAGACTGACTAGATTCAAATCCAAGTCCTACCACCCCTAGTTATGTGACCTTGAACATTCACTCAACTCATTTTCTTCACCTCTAAAATATGATACTGTTAGTATCTGTCTCTTAGAGTTAATATGAGGATTAAATAAATAGTATCTTTAAGAGGTTTAATAGGAAAAAATCAGTATGTATTAGGTACTATTATTATTTTCAACTAGGCGATGGACTCTGGTTTTTATCCTCAGTTCCAATTGGCAGCTAAAATATCTCACTACCTCCCCCTCCAAGTTACTCTTCTTAATCTTGAATATGGAAAGTTAGAGTCATGGAGTGTATCATAGAGAATGGTGCTATGGAGACTTGGAGTTTGTGTGCCAATGAGAAGAAAAGAAAGCCAAAGAACAGAAACAGGAGCATCTTTTCACTGACCAGAACTAGAATGGTCCTGTTAGGCCAGTTAGGCTGTACAGCCTTTTGTTCCTTTGATTCCTCTTTCTTCTCTAATCTCAAGTTAGAGGTGCCTCCCTCTCCTTCAAAAATGAAGGCTAAGTATCAGAGTGTCTGTGAATTTTCAGACTGCAAGGGGCTGGTTTTGAGGAAAGTAATGGCAAGAAACACACTGTCTTTGGAGAGTATATTTTGTTGTAATTAAGGGAAATGATCAGCTTTACTTCTCTTGCAGAAATAGGCATTGCCAATTGAGTGGTAAAATATGTAGGAATGAGGAACCACAGCAGATTCTTATTTTAGTTATGTTCTGTAAAGTTGCTACAAACACTGAATCAGCAAATACTGAACCATTGCTCCTTAATAGGGTTAGGTTCCTGTGAGCCTCTGGTCACAACAGTTTCTTTAACCAATCAACACATAACCCTATTTTATGTAGGTTTCTGTTTAAAGATACCTTATTTAATATATACGGTTTGTTCCTTAATATTTAACCCGTGGCCAACAGCAAGCTTATATAATGCACATATTTTCTCCGTAAGACCCATCACAGCATTTTTGCACTTAAGAACAGTAGGCAGCATTTCACCATTATCTTTAAGGGCCATGTTAAACACCAAAATCATCAAAAAGGGGACATAAAGAGGCAAAAAATCTGGCATTAAATAGACTGTAAAAAGAACACTTGTTTACAGTGAGAGGAGCTGAGAGGAGAAGGCAGAGTGTCACCCTGTTCAGTGTCAGCTGGGATATGCTCATTAGGGAATTCATGGTTTTTACTCTTCTGTACATTGTCCACGCATGACTACAAAAGCACCACAAGTATGGATTTGGGGGCCACAAATAAATTTTAATGAGTAAGCAAATTCGCAAATACAGAATCCATGAATAATGAGGATAGAGTACCAGTGTACTCTTCCAGCAGTGTATATAAATTCCTCTGTTCTACATTCTCACAGCACTTGGTGGTTTCAGATTTTCATTTTTACAATTTGGTGAATGGTTTTATGTGTAGTTACCTCATTATAGCTCTCAATGCCTTTAACATAAATGGTACACAATAGGCACTTGATGTATATTCAATGAATTAATACACAGCTAGCCCACAGAATCGAACTAGTTTGCAAATTAGGAAAGCTTCCATAAAAGTTCATTTTTTTTAGGCTTTATTGGAACACTGCGGTATCTTTTTTAAATGTCAGGCAGATCAGTTACCTTGTCAAATTCACAAAGAACAAAAAGTGCTATAAATACGTTTACATTATTTTTTTGTGAATTTTTTTTCTCTTCACTCATTTAGAGGCATTCAGGTGATTTCTTTTTTTTTTTTTTTTTTTTTTTTTTTTTGTCTTTTTGCTAATTTCTTTGGGCCGCTCCCGCGGCATATGGAGGTTCCCAGATTTCTAATTATTGCACACACAAAAGAAAATGTCATGGTATATTGAAACATTATTTCCTCTACTTCCTCCATCCAGTAGCCTTTAGGGATTGAAAACAAAATCCTTAAATTTTAAATCAAGGTTGAAACTGTACCAAACTTTACCAGGAGGAATAAGGTCCAATATATAGCATATATATAGTTGTTTTATACTCTCTGGTTTTTGACCTTTTTGAATATAAGAAATGATTAATTAGTTTTATTCGTGAATGTTTACTTTCTTTCTAAATGTACTTTCAATCCTTATGTCTTCAGTGTAGTTTGGATGTTTCTTCTAAGAACATAGTATTCACTTTCCAAGTCTCATGTGAGACACCAGCTTTATTTGTTTAAATTACTTGGAAAATTTTATAGTCATATAGTATTTAACTTGGCAGTTTCATATAGGAGCATAGAAAGGAAAGCTGCCTTAAGTTTCACTAAAATGTGAAAAGACAAGTCATGGCATCCTCAATCTTTCATAGCCTTCTCTAAAATGGCTTATTTACATTACTCTTTTCTCTGAGACAAAGCAGGAAGTTGCCCAGACTTAAAAAAAAGAGTTGCTTTTGTTTCTAAGGAAGTGGATTAATTAACCATTTGTGATATTAACTAATTAACCTAATCTACATATACTTTTCAGACAGAAAAAACATAGTAATGTTGCAAAATGCAGGACCCAAGAATTGTCAACGCTCAAGGGCACTCAAGGGGCTCTCTTCTCTAAGACCCCTTTCTCAGTGAGAGGATTCTACACTGTTGACCCCTCTCTCAGTGAAGATGCTGGAGAGGTGATTATTGTTGTTTTTATGTATTGACTAACCTAGTGTTTTAGTCTGCTCAGGCTGCTATAACAAACTACCATAGACTGGGTGTCTTTAAGGGCAAATATTTCTGTCTCCCAGTTCTGGAGTCTGGGAAATCCAAGATCAAATTGCTGGCAAATCCAGGGTCTGTGAGGCCCTGCTTCCTGTGTTCTCTATGTTAGGCATAGGAGCTCCTCACTGTCTTAGACCAACTCCACCTTATTTACTTCTGATACTGATAGTGATGCTGTTTTTTGTTGGTTGCCAAAATCCCTTCATCCCATTCAGTTTACTCTGCTTGCTCTTCTTCCTCTTCTTCTTACACCCATTATATTGTTATTTTTCCTTTTACGGCCACATCTGCAGCATACGGAAGTTTCTGGGCTACAGCCACAGCAACACTGGATCCAAGCTGTATTTGTGACCTACACTGCAGCTTGCAGCAACGCTGGATCCTTAACCTGCTGAGTGAGCCAGGGATCGAACCCACATCCTCACAGACACTAAATCGGGTTTTTAAGCTGCTAAGCCACAATGGGAACTCCCCCTTACTGTTCTAAACGTTCCATGAAGTTTATATTCAAGATCCTTAAGAGGCAGTCCTGTGTTTCCCCAACTCCCATAATACACGCACATACCTTTTAAGGTTTTTGTAGTTGTTGTTTTTTAATGTGTGTATGTGTTTGTTTTGTTTTGTTTTACAGTTTTGGCACCTGTTCCCACTAACTTACTTTCGTGACTTGGATTATGACCTCCCCATGTAAGGGAAGGCAGTATAGTTACTGCCCCATCCCCATTCCTACCACTGAAATAAAATTCATGTCTCCTACACTTCTAAACACTACTAGATTCAAATAGGCTGACAATCTGCAACTCCACCTAAAGATCTCTCAAATCTTGCAGGTAAGAAATTTTATTTTCATCACAAAATATGTGCAATGATTAACCTGTCTATGTGAACTTCTAAAAGATGATGAATATTTTCTAAACTACTCTTCCCTTCATTAACAACTTATGATGATTATGAATGTATGTAACCCTCATTTGAACAAAATTTCGTACTCACTATATAGGTCACATGTATATATGATGTGCTGCGTTCCCTGTTGTAGAAGTAGCACATAGGAATATAGTAGGCATTCAAAACATAGGTCTTAAATGAAAGAACATTTACAAGATATTCCAACTCAGAGTGTCCTGGAAAATACAAATTAAAGTAACAATAAACTATACTTTGCATCTATTAGACTATAACAATTTTTTTTTTTTTTTTTTTTTTTTTTTTGCTTTTTAGGTATGCATCCATGGCATATGGAAGTTCCCAGGCTAGGGGTCAAATCAGAACTGTAGCTGCCAGCCTATACCACAGCCACAGCCACAGCAGCAGCCACAGTAATGTGGGGTCCAAGCTGTGTCTTCAACCTGCACCACAGCTCGTGGCAACACCAGATCTTTAACCCACTGATCGAGGCCAGAGATGGAAACCACGTCCTCATGGATACTAGTTGGGTTCATTTCCACTGAGCCAAAATGAAAACTCCACAATTTTTTGAGTTAAGATTCCTATTATTAAGGAGGATGTTAAGAGAAGGTATTTTCATGCATTGTTTTGACAATAGGATTGTTAACATCAATTTGAAAGGAACCTGGTCCCACCTATGAAAATACGGTACACATACCCTTTAAATCAGCAACCCAGTTCTGAGAATCCTTCTCCTAGGAAGAGAGAAACCATCTATAAGAACATATAGTCTATAGGTAGCTGTGTTTGAATATGTATTTTATGTATGTATATGCAATATGCAATAAATATATATATGTATGTTCACTTGAGAGGAGGAAAAATAAAACATTTGTGTTTTTTCAACACTGGAAAATTAGGTAAATTATTATATATCATATTTTGAAATGGTGTATAGTCATTAGAAAGATATAGTAGAGCTGTAGCATTTGACTCAGAGGGTTTTCCATGAATATTACTAAGCAAGAAAAGCAACAGAGAAAAGACTGCATAATATATTATGGATCCACTTTTCTTGATTTTCTTTGATAAAATGTGTACCACTAAATACCATTCTTCTCTTGGTTGCTCAAGTTGGTCCTCCTTGTTACCCTTATGCGTCTCCTGTCATTAATGACACTTCCAATCTAAGGCAGATGCCATTCAAACAGGCTATCAGTTGTCTTTACTTTTCTAAGTGTGGTGGTGATTAAATTGTGGATTTTTTTGTTTGATTTTAATTCCCTGGATATGGAGAAGTTGATGCTTCATTTTGATAACCTGTATTCTTTATTTCTTAATTATCACCCTTGAAAACATTTAATGAATAGATTGTTCACTTAATTTTCCCTTTACAAATGAATTAGCATTCTTTATTCTTCTTTTTAAATGATCTTAAAATGGCATTTTTGTGTCAAAGCAATTTTAGAAAAATCACAATAGGAAAAATAATAAGAAAGTGTCTCAATAACACGGAAATATTTTCTCTTATAGATGTGTTTCTAGCTATGAGTTCACAGATCGTTAGTTTTGCAATCATGATTTTTCACTGGAAAAGGAAAAAGTTTCTATTTTTTTCTTTAACAAGCATGGGAAAAGTAATTGTATAATTTTTCAACAACATTGAAATGATATGTGTGCTACTCAAAATATAGCCTCATATCATTCATTAGCTCATCTACCCACTAGATTTACCACACCTTTACAATCATATGTGCATGAAATAATGTAATAAATTTGTAGGAGTTCCCATTGTGGTGCAGCAGAAATGAATCCAACTAGGAACCACGAGGTTGTGGGTTCCATCCCTAGCCTTGCTCAGTGGGTAAAGGATCTGGCATTGCCATGAGCTGTGGTGTAGGTCGCAGACATGGCTTGAATCTGGCGTTGCTGTGGCTCTGGCGTAGGCTGGCAGCAGCAGCTCCGATTAGACCCCTAGCCTGGGAACCTCCATATGCCATGGCCCTAAAAAGACAAAAGACTAAATAAATAAATAAATAAATAAATAAATAAATAAATTTGTATATGACTTGCAGCCACGGCATTTGTGAATTTAAGATGTTTATTGGCTTTAGGTTTGTAGGTATCATTCATTCATTCACTCATTCATTCAACAGATGTTAGGCTGCACTGCATTAGTTGAAAACTATGCAATAGTAAATAAGAAAAGTAGTGTATTCTTTAATGCCATGTAGCTCACAATATAGAGGAGGAATTTTATGAAAGACACATACAAATAATTAAGCTAGGACCAATGTCATAAGTGCTGTTGAGGAGCTATATCTCTTGCTATAAGTCTTTACAACATATGAAAGAGACTCAGGATGATGGGAATAAGGTAACTTGAGGAAGTGAGGAGTGAGCTAGAGCTGAAGGCAGAGCAGGAGTGAACCTAGTGAAAGACTATGGGAGTGTTCCAGAATGGGGACACAACCTGTACAAAAGCTGGGGCAAGAAGGAGCATGACGTGTTGAAGGCACAGATGAGAGCTGTGCACACAAGCACTGAAGGGGCACTAGGAAGTGGTGAAGCTATAGGGGCCACAAGGGCAAGATCAGGGCTTCTGAACTGTCTGCCTTCAGAATAACTTGGGAAGCTTGGAGCAGCCCCAGACCCTTCAAAGATACCCTTCATGGACCCAAGCAGGGCCCATGCAGTGCTACAAAGATCCTGAGGGATTCTCATGTCAGGCAGTGTTCAGAGATGCTTGACCAGGCCAGGCTGCCTTAGACTATGTTAGGAATTAAGATATTTCTCTAAAAGTGATGCATTTTAATTGGAGGACAACAAGCTCAGATTTGAGGGTTGAGAATACCATTTAAGCTGCTATGTAGAGAATACGTTGTTGGGTTGTGGCATAGTGGATTCATACACAGGTAGCTGCATAGGTAGTCTAGCAACAGGTCTCAAGTGAAGGGACTGGTGGAGATGGCTGGAATATTGAAAAAATAAAATAAAATGAAAGATATTGCTTCATTCACTTTTTGTGTCCAGCATTGTTGTTGAAAAATCAAACATTAGTCAGATTCTTATTCATTTTTAGGTGATTCTCTTTTTATCTCCAGAAGTTTTCAGCATGTTCTCTTTATGTTTCAAATCTCACTATAATATGCTTAGTTGGGGTTTTAAACTTCTTAAATTTAAATTTTTTTTCTTATTTATCTTTTTTGACACACTTTTTGGCATTTATTCAGCTAGAGGTCTTATATATCTTTCTTTAACTCAGAAATTCTGATTCATTATTTTTTCAACTTTTTGAATTTACTGCATAAACACACACACACATACATACACATATACGTATTTTATTCCTTGTTGAAATATTCTGAGAGAGTTTATCAACTTAAACTGCCCATTTTATAACCAGTTTTCCAGTTTTATATTCTGTTCAACCCATCCAAAGAGGTCTCTACTTCAGTAATGATGCATTTCACCCTAATATTTCCAGGAGGATCCTATCCAAAACTGCTTGTTCATTTGCCATGTTTCCAGTATCTCACCACTTCTCTTCTGTACATTCCATTGGTTGATTTCCCCATGTAAGTCATTCTATTTGTAGTGTGGTTTTTTTTCCTCTGTTGTTCTCTGGCTTAACAAGTATGTTGGGTGGTAATGTTGCTTCAGGGAAGAAAAGAAAAAAAAAGCAAAAGTCCAGGTCTTGTTTGTGCTCTTAAAACACATTCTGCATGTGTATGGAGAGGGGGTGAGCACCTCAGGACCATTCTTTGTTCCTCCATCCACCTCCACCCTCCACTTCTTCTTGCTGCCAAGCTTGTCAGCATAACTGTCTTGTACTTCAGAGTGACTCTTACTGGGGCAGCTGCTTCTAATAGCCAAGAAGTGGGGTTGTTTAGGGGCCAGTCAGGCACAGGACTTCCTGCTTGTGGCTCTCAGAGCCTTAAGCAAGGTGCTTATGGCATCTTCCCAATGTTCCTTATTGCTCTTGGCTGTGCTGCTGTTGCTTCCCTATCCAGAATCAAATAGATGGGCAATAATCTGGGACTTTGGCTTTGAAGCACTGGTGTGGGCCTAACCTGGATAGAGAAATAAATACAACCTGAATGCCATCCCTTACCCATTCCCTGCTGGGATCCAGGCCGTATTTCCCCACCAACCACCACTGCTCCCACCACTAGGAACCTACTCTTTCTTCTCAAGGATTCTTCTTGGTTTCTTGGTTATTTGCTGCGTAGGGTTTTGACACCGACCAGCCTTCCTCTTTTCACTCTAGAATCTTCCTCGTTTCACTCTAGTTAGATGAGTTGAAACAACATCCATCCCAGTTTACATTTCTTTATCAAACCACTCCTAGTAAGTCAGAATCTATCCTTGTCCTTTAAAAGGCCTTCCTTCTATAGACATACATGTAAGAGTACTGTGCCCTTAAACTTTTCCAGTAATTAGATTTCAACCCTCAGAAAACTTCCATTCTTTGTCCAAATTATTTCTAAATACCTTCTCATAAACTGCTTTACTTTTAGCAGAATGTAAATCCCCATGATAGTTCCCACAGGTGGACAAGGCATGAAGTTTCTTATAAAATTATGATGTGATTAATTTTTCTCATATTTCTAGCTTTTTCTTCATATATTAAGATCCTCTAACATGTTTTTATAAATGTTTATGACTTTATGGGGGTGTTTTTATATTATTTTATATTATACATATAAAAGTATTCACCTTGAATTTAATATTGTGACTATATTTGCAGTAATATTTGTCTAAGAAATCTCTCACCATTTGCTTTTATGTTCAAAATTTCTGCTTGAAGATATACCCCAGCTATGGATTAAGTATTTTTAAAGCAATTAGAAATTTTTTCACTTTTATAGAGGAGTGTAAACCATCCATGCTTAGTTTTACTTTTTCCATATGTTTTCCTGTGCGTTGTTTGTATTTTGTTATCGTTTTGTTTTCTGCCTTTTGGAATATGGATTTTTTCCCTTCAGTGGTTATTTAGTAATTTTAAAACTGTATTATGTTTTAAATTAATCATGAATTTTAAAATAAATATTTCTCTATCAAATTAAGGAGAAATCCACAAGATGAGGAACCTAGCAAGTCATTATTCCTCCTACACTTTATTTTCCCGGTATTTTTAACATACTATAGAGACTTTTGGATTCAGAACATTATGAAGATTCCATATCTTCTGCAATAGTAATTTTTAGCATTGATATTGCTTTGTGTGTATGTCTTTTCTAGGGCCACTCCCACAGCATATGGAGGTTCCCAGGCTAGGGGTCTAATAGGAGTTGTAGCCACCGGCCTATGCTCGTGCCACAGCAATGCGGGATCCATTGTGCTTGGGAGATGATTGGTCCATCTGGAACAGCCTGTTTCAGTGAGCTATTGTTACATTAACAAAATGCTCTACTGTTTAGAGATTTAAAACAATAAGCATTTAATTATTACTCAGGCGCCTATGGATCAGCTGGGTAGTTCTCTTTTTTTTTTTTTAATTTTTTTTGCTTTTTACTTTATTTTTTTAGGGTTGTTCCTGCAGCATATGGAAGTTTCCAGGTTAGGGTCAGATTAAAGGTGCAGCTGCTGGCCTACACCATACCCACAGCAATGCAGGATTCAAGTCATGTCTGTGACCTACAACACACCTCATGGCAACCCTGGGTCCTTAATCCACTGAGTGAGGCCAGGGATCAAACCTGCATCCTCATGGATACTAGTCAGGGTCATAACCCACTGAGCCACAATGGGAACTCCTCGGTACTTCTGATGATAGGAGCTAGACTTGGCTGCTCTTCTTTAGAATTGCTCATGTGATGGAAATCACCTAGTGAATTCACTGACAGATGGCTTCAGGTAGGATAATCTTCCTCTGGTGCACATTTTTCAGTTGGCTAGCTTGGGCTTATTCACAAGGTGATGATGGAGAATCAGGGAAGAGAATAGAAGGACACAAGACCTCCTGAGGCCTGGCATATTTTCACTTATACCACATTTTTATTGGTCAGAGACACATTTTATTGGACAGAAACATCTCAGATTCAGGGATATCATATTGTCACTTATACCACGTTTTTCTTGGTCAGAGACATCTTTTATTGGGACATCTCAAATTGAGTGATGGAGAAATGGAATATACCTATGGATAAGAGGAGTGGCAAAGTGTGCGGATTTGAAGTGGATGAATATTTGGAGACATTTTTACAAAATAATCTGCCATGATACCCAAGTGGTCTATCAAATTAGGAATTTTCTTCAGTTTTGTCTGTGGTTATAATTTCTTTTCAATTATATTTTTTGTTATTGTGTCACATTCAGAGACTATAACTTAGTTTAAATCTTTGATCTCTATTCTGCATATCCATCATCTTTTTTTCTTTTTTCTTACTAGTCATGTCCTCCCCTTTTCTTTTTGTTCTACATGCTAGGAAAATTTTTCAAAATCATTTTGGTCACTTCCTTAGATTTTCTGGGTGACAGTACTATTCTTTACTACATCTAAATAGTTATTCGAAGTTTTGAATTGCATTTTTTATGTCTTTGCAATTCTTTCTTGACTAATTTATTTTTCTCTCATCCTATTTTGCATGTTTCTTCGCATTTCTCTCATAAATTTTCTTTTTTTTCCTCCGCGAGTCATAGATGATATTAAGTTTTAATTCGGTTGCCAACATGTAATAATTAAGAGATTTATTAGAAATCCTGAATTCCAGCTCTTTTGAAGTGAGGGATCTGGTAACAATACGTCTCAGATCCTGGTTGCAACAACAGGCTGTGACTTCTCCCTTTAGATAGAATATTTGAATCCAGTTCGCTACAAACTCTACCCTCCCTGACCCTGAGACTAAATTGTACTTTATCATTATACTCATGATTTTTTTATCTTATGCTAGTGTTAAATAGGAAATAAAATATTCTTGATGCCTATTCTAGATACTTATGTCCATCAAAAGGTGAGAGGGGAATGAAAGAGTGAAAGGGCTGCTTGTTTAAGAAAAATATTATAGTGTACACTGTTTATGTGGCTGTGAAGAATGTTTCTACATGCATCATATGCAAACAAAGCCTGTCAGTCCTGAAAGAGCTCCAATTAGACCCTTGCCTGGGAACCTGCACATGCCGTGGGATCCAAGCCGCATCTGCAAACTACACCACAGCTCATGGCAATGCTGGATCCTTAACCCACTGAGCAAGGCCAGGGATCGAACCTGCAACCTCATGGTTCCTAGTCAGGTTCGTTAACCACTGAGCCACGATGGAAACTCCCCTGATACTGCTTTTGGATCCAAAAATTACAGAGTTCCTGCTGTGGCACAGTGGGTTAAGGATCTGACTGTAGCAGCTTAGGTCATTGTAGAGGTGCAGGTTCAATCCCTGCCTTGATGCAGTAGGTTAAAAGATCTGGTGTTGCCACAGCCATAGTGTAGGTTGCATCCGCGGCTCAGATCCAGTCCCTGGCATAGGGACTTCCATATAGTATGGGTGAAGCCAAAAAAAATTTATAATCATTTGTTATGAGTCACTCTTAAGACATTGTCTATGCTGATTGCCAGTTTTATGCCATGACTTTTCCATTATTGATGTTCTTATTAAATTGGGATTGAATTTTAATTTTCAAGGATCTTTTAAGCATTAGATTCTGTACATAAAGTACAAACATAGTGCCTGGCACAGAAACAATCATTTAATAAAAATAATATTATTTTCTTATTTTGGGGGGATGTGAAGGGGCATTTTAAATTAGTAAAATAATAGCCTTTAAAAAGAGTAGCAGAGTTCCCGTCATGGCTCAACAGTAACAAACCTAACTAGTATACATAAGGAAGCAGTTTCCATCTTGGCCTTTCTCAGTGGGTTAATTAAGGATCCAGTGTTGCCGTGAGCTCTGGTATAGCCTGCAGATGTGGCTCAGATCCCACATTGCTGTGGTTGTGGTTTAGGCCCGCAGCTATAGCTCTGATTTGACCCCTAGCTTGGGAACTTCCATATGCCCTAGATGCAGCCTTAAAAAGACAGACAAAAAAAAAAAAAAAAAAAAGTAGCTTTTAAAAACTACTAATGGTGTTCGTTATTTGTAATTTATCACTTTGAAAATACATCTTCAGTAAGCCCCCCAGAGAAGGAAAGTATAATTTCATATCTTTGCATATATAAAATAGTTTTTTGTTATCTGAATGCACAAACATGGTTAAGTATGAGAGTTTTGTAGCATATTTATTTCTAACTTTGCACTTTTTTATCTTGAATTTTCTCTGTGTTTAGTTTTTCAGAAGAGAAATATAAGGCCATCCAATTTTTAACCTTTATAGCATGTTTTCTCCTCTCCACCTCTTCTCCTTCCTTCTCAACTTCCTTCTTCATGCTCATCCTCTTCTACATCTGATTGATTATAGAGTTTTTTGTTTACATAGTTGATGTTTCAGCAAGTTGTAAATATATTTCTATTCATTGTGCTTTAAGCTATGAATTAGAAATTAAAGGAAAAGTTAAGAAAATGCTCATCATTTGGGGCATTTTCTACTGTAGCTGGTGAAAGCAGAGATTAAAAAATACCACAGAATTAGCTACATCTAGAGTCTTGATGAAAATTTTGATATGACCAAGAAATTTTGGACATTAAGCTATGATAGATAGAATTTCGCAAAATGATGTTTTTGTATGTTAAAAAGTTTAATGTTGTCTTAGCAAGATCAATATTTATCTACAAAGAATATTCATGAGATGGCTGAAGTTAACTTCAAACTTGTTAGAATACTTATATTCATAGCTACATACTTGAGTTTCCATTGTGGCTCAGAGATAACGAACCCACCTAGTAACCATGAGGATTCGGGTTTAATTTCTGGCCTTGCTTGGTTGGTTAAGGATCTGATCCGGTGTTGCTATGGCTGTGGCATAGGCTTCAGCTACAGCTCCGATTCAACCCCTAGCCTGAGAATTTCCATTATATACCACAGGCACAACCATAAAAAATAAAAAATATAAAAAATGTTATTATAAAATAATGTATGTATTCTCCATGTTGTACAATATATCTGCATAGCTTTTAAATTTTATTTATGATAGTTTCTATCTCTTAGTCCCCTAGGCCTATCTGCCCCCTTCCTTCTTCCTTCTCCCCACTAGTAACCACTAGTTTGTTTTCTATATCTGTAAGACTTGTTTTTTTTTATATTCTCTAGTTTGTTTTAATTTTTAGATTCCATACATAAAAGATATCATAAAGTATTTGTCATTGTCTGACTTATTTCATGTAGTGTAATGCCATCCAAGTCCATCTGTGTTGTTGCAGATGGCAAAATTTCATTTTTTATGGCTGAGTAGTATTCCATAGTGTGTTTCTGGAAACAGGTTGCTTCCATGTCTTGTTTAGTGTAAATAGTGCATTTATGAACATTGGGATGTATATTTTCTTCTAATTTAATTTAATTTTTTAAATTATTTCCCCAAGACAATTTTTTTCCTACTGTACAGGATGGTGACCCAGTTACACATAACATGTACACATTCTATTTTCTCACATTATCATGTTCCATATGTGACTAGACATAGTTCCCAGTGCTACACAGCAGGATCTCATTGCTAATCCATTCCAAAGGCAATAGTTTACATCTAGTAACCCCAAGCTCCCCAAACACCCCACTCCCTCCCCCTCCCCCTTGGCAACCACAAGTCTGTTCTCCAAGTCCATGATTTTCTTTTCTGTGGAAAGGAAAAGAAATTGTGCCTTATATTAGATTCCAGATATGTGATATCATATGGAATTTGTCTTTCTCTTTCTTACTTACTTCACTCAGTAAGAGAGTCTCTAGTTCCATCCATGTTGCTGCAAATGGCATTATGTCATACTTTTTTATGGCTGAATAGTATTCCATTGTGTATATATAACACATCTTCTTAATCCAGTCATCTGTCAATGAACATTTGGGTTGTTTCCATGTCTTGGCCATTGTGCATAGTGCTGCAATGAACATGTGGGTGCATGTGCCTTTTTAAGGAAAGTTTTAGTGGGATATATGCCCAAGAGTGGGGTTGCTGGGCCACGTGGTAGTTCTATGTGTAGTTTTCTAAGGTACCTTCATAATGTTCTCCATAGTGGTTTTACCAGCTTACATTCCCACCAACAGTGTAGGAGGGTTCCCTTTTCTCTACACCCCCTCCAGCATTTGTAATTTGTGGAAATTAAAGGCATCCAAATAGGAAGAGAAGAGGTAAAACTGTCACTGTATGCAGATGACATGATACTGTATACATAGAAAACCCCAAGGACTCAACTCAAAAACTACTTGAACTGATCAACAAATTTAGCAAAGTAGCAAGATATAAGATTAACATTCAGAAATCAGTCACATTTCTGTATACTAACAATGAAATATTAGAAAAGGAATACAAAAATACAATACCTTTTAAATTACACCTCAAAAAATCAAATACCTGGGAATATACCTGACCAAGAAGGCAAAAGACTTATATGCTGAGAACTATAAAACATTAACCAAGGAAATTAAAGAAGGTGTAAAGAAAAGGAAAGATATCCCATGCTCCTGGGTTAGAAAAATTAATATTGTAAAAATGGCCATACTACCCAAAGCAATCTACAGATTCAATGCAATCCCTATCTAATTACCCATGACATCTATCACAGAACTGGAACGAACAATCCAAAAATTTATATGGAACCACCAAAGCCCCAGAATTGCCAAAGCAATTCTGAAGAACAAAAACCAAGCAGGAGGCATAACTCTCCCAGACTTCAGGCACTATTACAAAGCCACAGTCATTAAGACAGTGTGGTATTGGTGTCAAAACAGACAGACACACCAATGGAACAGAATAGAGAACCCAGAAATAAACCCAGACACCTGTGTTCAATTAATCTTTGACAAAGGAGGCAAGAACATAAAATGAAAAAAAGACAGCTTATTCAGCAAGCATTGCTGGGAAACCTGGATGGCTGCATGCAAATCAATGAAACTGGAACACACCCTCACACCATGCACCAAAACAAACCCCAAATGGCTGAAAGACTTAAATATAAGACAAGACACCGTCAAACTTCCGGAAGAGAATATAGGCAAAACATTCTCTGACATCAACCTTACAAATGTTTTCTCAGGTCAGTCTCCCAAACGCAGCAGAAATAAAAGCAAACATAAACCAATGGGACCTAATCAAACTGACAAGCTTTTGCACAGCAAAGGAAACCAAAAAGAAAAAAAAAGACAACTTACAGAGGGGGATAAAATAGTTTCAAATGATGCAATGGACAAGGGCTTCATCTCTAAAATATATGAACAACTTACACAACTCAACAGCAAAAAAGGCAACAGCCCAATGGAAAAATGGGTAAAAGACCTGAATAGACATTTTCTCAAGGAAGATGTACAGATGGCCAACAAGCACATGAAAAAATGCTCAACATCCCTGATATTTAGAGAAATGTAAATCAAAACTACCATGAGATACCACCTCCCACGTGTCAGAATGGCCGTCATTAATACGTCCACATATATCTTTTTGAATTTATGTTTATCTCTATATATATGCACAGGAGTGAGATTGCAGGATTATGGTAGTTCTATTTTTATTTTTTTAAGGAAACTTCATACTGTTCTCCATGGTAGCTATACCAATTTACATTCCCACTCAAGGTGTAGGAGGGTTCCTTTTTCTACACACCCTCTCCAGCATTTATTACTTATAGATTTTTTGATGATGGCCATTCTTACCAGTGTGAGGCGATAGCTTATTGTAGTTTTGACTTGCCTTTTTTTTTTTTTGTCTTTTGTCTTTTGTTGTTGTTGTTGTTGTTGCTATTTCTTGGGCCGCTCCCGCAGCATATGGAGGTTCCCAGGCTAGGGGTTGAATCGGAGCTGTAGCCACCAGCCTACACCAGAGCCACAGCAACGCGGGATCCGAGCTGCGTCTGCAACCTACACCACAGCTCACGGCAACGCCGGATCGTTAACCCACTGAGCAAGGGCAGGGACCGAACCCGCAACCTCATGGTTCCTAGTCGGATTCGTTAACCACTGCGCCACGACGGGAACTCCTGACTTGCCTTCTTTTGATGCTTAGCAATATTGAGCATCTTTTCATGTGCCTTCTGTATATCTTCTTTGGAAAAATGTCCTTTTAGATCTACTCATTTTTTGATTTTATTGTTTGCTTTTTGATATTGAGCTGTATGAGCTGCTTGTATATTAATCCCTTGTCACTCACATCATTTGAGAATGTTTTCTCCCATTCTGTAGGTTGTCTTTTTGTTCTGCTTATGGTTTTCTTTGATGTGCAAAAACCTATAAGTTTAATTATGTCTCATTTATTTATTTTTGTTTTTATTTCCATTATTCTAGGAGATGGATCCAAAAGGTATTGCTGCAGTTTATGTCAAATAATGTTCTACCTATCTTTTCCTTTAGGAGTTTTATATTATTCAGTCTTACATTTAGGTCTTTAATTCATTTTGAGTTTATTTTTGTATATGGTATTAGAGAATGTTCTAATTTCATTCTTTTACATGTAGCTGTCCAGTTTTCCCAGCATCACCCAATGAAGAGCCTGTCCTTTTTCCATTGTATATTCTTGCCTCCTTTCTCATAGATTAATTGACCATATGTGCAATGATATATATATATGTGTGTGTGTGTGTATGTGTATATGTAATATATATGTAAACAACTAAATCACTTTACTGTATACCTGAAACTAACACAACATTGTTAAATCAACTATATTTCAATAAAAAATTTTAAAATTTGCACTATCTGTTCATGCAGGTCTGTTATAAAAGGTTGAAAATAGGATAATAATATACACAGTAGTTAATGCAATAAACTGTATTCATTCTATGTTTCATCCATCCTTGAAGTAGATGCACGATAAGGTAGATTGTTGTACAATATTGAAGCTAGGTCAGAATGAGTTGGTAAAGGCATTTTTTAAACTACTGAAAAAAATTAATTTGTTCATGTTTTCCAAAGAAATTTCTTGCCCCTGCTTCTCAATGAAAGAATAGGTCAAAATTTTATTTTTCGGTTAAATAACAACCCAACAAAATGTATTTGAATATTTCTGTGCAAGGAAATTCCAATTAATTACAAATGTTTATTATTTAATTTCTTATTAATTTCTAGTGAAAGCATGTTGTATTAGTTTCCGGTGGTTGCTATATCAAATTACCATAAACTTGCTTTGTCAAAACAAAGAGATTTATTCTCTCACAGTTCTGGAGATCAGAATTCCAAAATCAGTTTGTTGGCTGAAATCAAGGTGTCAGGAGGGCCATATTCCCTCAGGAGGCTCTTGGGAAGAATCTGTTTCTCACCTCTTCTAGCTTCTGGTGTTTGCCTGCAATCGTTGGTTTGCAGCAGCATTATGCTAGTTTCTGTGACCACACTGCCTCCTCCTCGTCTATGTCTTTAATCTCTGTTTCTGTCTTACAAAATTACTTGTGATGACAGCATTTAAGGCCTATCTAGTTGGTCTAAAATAATCTCCCAATCTCAAGATCTTTAACTTAATCAAAATTGCAAAGACACTTTTTCCAAAAAGAGTAATATTTACCATTTCCAGGGATTAGGATACTTTATCTTTGGAGCCATCATTTAGCCCACTATACTCACCTTTGGCAAATTCATTTAGGAAGAAAAAGTCTGGCTCATTTTCCTATGCTGAAATTAGTTTTAAGAAATGAAAAGAATTTGATGAATTACATATCCAACATTGTGAAGATGAACATTGAATTTCAAGAAAGGCTATATAGTTGTAGACCTTATGAAAATGAAGTAAAATTGATTAATTTCCTATCTCAACCAATACTGGTAGTATGAATGAAGAAATACAACTGGAAGATGCTGAACTAAAGGGCAAAATGGTACTAAAAACTAAATCTGAAGCTGTGGGAATACCAGGTTTCTGAAATATCTTGGGAGTAATTATCCGAAGCATAAAAAAGGACATTCATGGATTCTTTCCATGTTCAAAATATGTACCTTTATGAACAGCTGTTTTACATTATGAAGCAGCATAAAAATAAATATTCTCAGTTAACATTTTCAAGGATGAATTATTTACTGCCTATCATAACTTGAATATTAGATTTAAATGAGTATCTTGGTGCAGAAGAAAATGAGTAAGGTTCATAGTTAAAAATCAATGTAATGGCAATGAAGAAAGAAACATTTAATAAGAAGTCATTTTCAATTAAAGTTTTTAAAAAATTAAATTTGAAATATAGTCTAATATAGTCCATGGTTGAATTATCTTGTGTGGTTATATAGGATAATTTAATTATAATGTAGAAATCTTTATTATGTGTGTAGTAATTGATATTTTCACATATTCTGCCTTTTCTTACTCTGTTCCATTATCTGCATAGGCCGTGTGTTGTTTTGAGTTTTCAATCCCTGGCTTATGTCTTCTTGCTTCTCATGGATGAATTAGATTATTTTAAAATTCCTGTTCTATTCCTAAGAATAACTTTATGAGTTTATCCTTCCTCACTTTAGCTCTAGTCCTATATTATTGAGGTAATGCCAGCTGCTTCCTAGATCCTCATGCCTCAGTGGTTTAGCAAAATAGAAATGTACTTCAGAGTCACATAAACAAAGTGGATAGTCCTGATATTTGGGGCAGCTTCCTTACAAGGAGTGATTCAGGGACTCAATTTCCTTCCATCCTTTGGCTTTACTATCTTCTCTGTCTTTGTCTGATTTTGGTATCAGGGTAATGATGGCCTCAGAATGGATTAGGAAATATTCCCTCCACTTCAATATTTTGGAATAGTTTGAGGAAGATATTAGCTCTTATTTATATGTTTGTTAGAATTCCCTTGAGAAGCCTTCTGGTCTGGGACTTTTGTTTACTGGGAGTTTTTGTATTATAAATTCAGTCTCACTTCTTGTGATCAGTCTGTTCAGATTATGTATTTTTTCCCTGATTCTCTCTTTGAAGTTTGTATATTTTTAGTAATTTATCCATTTCTTCTAGATTGTCTAATTTTTCAGCATGTAGCTGTTTGTGGTTTCTCTTAAGATATTTTCTGTCTCTGTTATATTTGTTGTTATTTCTCCTCTTGCATTATTTTATTTTATTTATTTGGATCCTCTCTCTTTTTTCCTTGATGAGCTTGGCTAAAGGTTTGTCAAATTTACTTATCTTTTAAAAAAGCCAGCTCTTGGTTTTATTGATCTTTTCTACTGCTTTTGGTTTCTATTTTATTTATTTCTTTTCTGGTCTTTCTGATTTCCTTCCTTCTGACTTTATGCTTTGTTCTTTTTCCAATTCCTTTAGATAGTTGGTTAGGTTGTTTATTTTGAGATGTTTTATTATTTCGTGAGGTAGGCCTGTAATCTTATAAGCTTCTTCAAGCTGATTTTACTACATGCCATAGTAGTAGTTTTTGTTTGTCTCAAGATTTTTTATGACTTCCTCTTTTATTTCCTCATTGCTCTATTGGTTTTTAGTAGCATATTCTTTAGTCTCCATGTGTTTGTGCTTTTACCATTTTTCCTATTGTAATTAATTTCTGTTTCATACAATGGAGTCAGAGACAGTGTTTGATATAATTTCTATCTCCTTAGATTTGTTGAGACTTATTTTGGAGCCTAGCATGTGTTCTATCCTGGAGAAACTTCCATGTGTGCACTTGAAAAGTTCGTGTATTCTGCTGGTTTTGGATGGAATGTCCTATAGATATCCATCAGGTACAGCTTGTCTAATGTGTCTTTTAAGGACACTCATGCCTTATTGATTTTCTCTCTGGATCAATGAACTATTCTTTGATGTAAGTGGGTGTTAAAACCCCCTATTATTATTGTCAAATTCTCTCTTCATGTCTGTTAACATTTGCTTTATGTATTTAGGTGCTCCTGGATTTGGTGCATATATGTTAATGAGTATAATATCCTATTCTTGTATTGATCCCTTTATCATACTATAATGTTATTCTTTTTCTTTCATTATAGAGTTTGTTTTAAAGTTTATTTTGTCTGAGTGTTACTATCCCCACTTTCTTGTCATTTCCATTTTCATGAAATATCTTTTTTTCATCCTCTCACTTTCAGTCTGTTTGTGTCTTTAGCTCTGAAGTGAGTCTTTTGATGGCTCTTGTGTTTTTTATTCAGTCAGTCATCCCATGTCCTTTGACTAAAGTTTTTGGTTCATTGACATTTAAAGTGATTATTGATAGGTATGTACATATTGTTATTTTGTTACTTGTTTTCTAATTGTTTTTGTACTTTGTTATATTCTTCTTTCAATTTCTTCCCTTATGGTTTAATAATTTATTTAGTGGTATGCTTGTATTTCATTCCTTCTAGTTTTTGTATATTCAATGTAGATTTTTGATTTGTGGTTACCATGGGTTTATATATGTTGGCTTATAACTATATCTACTTGTGTTAAACAGTAGTCATTTAAGTGAGGAAACATTCTAAAAAGTCTATATATTTTATTCCTCTTTCCCAACCTTTTGTGTTTTTGATGTCATATTTTATATCTTCATGTTTATTCCTTTACTGATTATTGTAGTTACAGTTGATCATATAATTTTTTGTCTTTTAATCTTCATACTAGCTTATTTAAGTGATTGATCCTCAGCCTTTTCTTTATATTTGCCTTTACTACTGGGAATTTTCCTTTCCTATAAATTTTTACTTCTTGTTATAGTCTTTTCCACTAATAGGTGACCCTTTAACATTTCTTTTAGGGTAGGTTTAGTTCTGTGTAAATTCTTAGTTTTTGCCTGCTTTTGAAGTTCTTTTAACTCTACTTCAATTTTAAATGATAATCTTGCTACACTTATCCTATATTGCATATTTTTCCCTGTCAGCATTCTGAATGTACCATGCCACTCCCTTCTGGCCTGCAAAATTTCTGCAGAGAAATCAGCTGATAGCCTTATGGGGGTTCCTTCATATGTATCTCTTTGTTTCACTCTTGCTTGCTTTTATAATTCTCTTTATATCATTTACTTTTGCTATTTTATTTTGATGTGTCTTGGTGTGGATCTGTTTGGGTTCATCTTATTTGGGAATTTCTGTGCTTCCTGTACCTGGATATCTATTTCCCTCTTCAGTTTTGGGAAGTTTTAAGACAAAATGTTATCAAAGGAGTTCCTGCTGTGGCTCCATGGGTTAAGAACCAAGTATTGATCCCTGGCCTTGCTCAGTTGGGTTAAGGATCCACAGTTTCCACAAGCTTTGGTGAAGTTCACAGGTGCAGCTTGGATCCAGTGTTGCCATTGCTGTGGTGTAGGCTTCAGCTACAGCTCTGATTTGAACTCTATCCTAGGAACTTCCATATGCTGCAGGTATGGCCATAAAAAGAAAAAATAAAAAAATTTTCAAATACATCTTTGATGCTTTTCTCTGTTTCTTTTTTTGGGACCCCTGTAATGCCAATGTTGGTATGTTTACTGTTGTCCTAGGGATCCCTCAGACTTCTCATTTTTTTAAATGTGGTGTTTTTGTGTTTTGTTTTGTTTTTAGAGTTTCTGATTGGGTGATTTCCATTTTTCTATCCTCCATGTCAGTTATGTGTTCTTTTGTATCACCTAGTTTGCTGCTATAAATTTTAGAAATATTTTAGGAACTAGCACCTATTGCAGTGAAAAAGTATTTATCAGAAGTGTCAGTGTCACTTGATTTTATTCACTTTTATGTTCTAGGAAAATTAATGATAATATATTTATTTTAAATAATATTTAATTATCTTATTTTGTAAAAGTGTTCTTATATACATTTATCTACTTATTCTTCTATTTGAGTATATTCGTAAAAGAAATTTGGCTTGGTTTTCCAAAGTTAACAATGGTTATTTTCAGCTCATGGGATTGAATTTGTTTTCTTTAGTCCTTTTTTGTTTTGCTTGGAAAGAATTTTTTAATGAGAATGAATCATTTTTACTTCAAAAACAAGATTACTGTTTTTTCAGAGCTGTTAGTGCAGATTTCTATTTTTAACTTATCAATTTGAAAATAGTGTACACACATATGTGGGGGTATGTGTGTGTGACTTTGTGTGTTTATATGGTATATACACATGGTAAATGTGTAGGTTGTTTACTGATACAAAAGAATTTTTGGAGCATATATACAAAGTGTAGAACAGTGCTGTAATATGATTTATTTTGATATTTTCATGTATATGTGTGTGTATTGTGGTTTACATGTATATATAGGCATTAAAGCAATTTGGAAGACTATCAAATGTTGAATGATTCTCTCTGGGTGTTAAGGTTATAGGCAAATAGCATTTTTTTTCTCATGTGTTTTTCCAAATTTTTGAAATTAACATAAGTTAATTGTACAATTAAAATAGTTTATTAACTTATTAACTTATATTAATATAAGTGTATTAACTTATATTCCTGAGAGACTGAGAAAAATATCTGTGGCTTTTAAGAAGTGCAAAGCTTCCTAATTACTTTGTACATAAAAACTTACAAAGGTAATTAAGTAAATTTACCTGGTTTCCTGGTGTCCTAAAATAATTAATGTTTTTATGAAGGGTAAAGAAAAAATTGCATAACAAATAAACCTATTAAAAATTTCTACAGAAAGTTTCCATTTTTTATGCTGTTCTTAATAGGAAATGTTTTAGCTGATATGAATAGGCAAGGAAATTTTCCCAGTTTTTTAGTGCCAAAATTTTTATGAAATCTCATCAGGCCAACCTATTTGTTCTCTTTTTCATTGTCATTGCACTGTGGTTTTCATTATTATTTACTAACTCGATTAGAGTCTACTGCTCTCGTCAAATATTTCCCAGCTTTTTTCATGTGAAGATTTCTTTTTTTGTTAAATGCTAGTAATTCATTCATTTGATTTCTCTGTGGAGGATGAATAGCTACATAGCAATCTCAAAGCCACAGGAGAATGTCAAAGGTGTTTCTTAATCTGTTTTACAAATGATTATAACAGCTGAGAAATAAGTCAAGGAGAGGAAATCACCTTCTCCAACTAGGAATTTATTGTCCATTTAGGTCTAGGAAAAATCTTTAACCCAGTGGGGATGATTACATTTTCTTTATTTTAAATTTAGAAGACTTAGAAGAGACACAAAAGAAAAACATTTAGAGTAATGTATGAATGTTTACAGTTTAGACAACTGGAGTTTTCAATGGAATACTTCTGTAAGAAGACCTGTAAAAATACAGACATGGAAATAGCCAGCTAGACTCTATTCAGAATTTGTTCATTTTTCCTTGAAAAGCTTTATTTGTGTATTTAAATTTAAGGATTTTTAAAAAAAATTATATTACAGATAGAATCAGATAGGGTCTTACTTTCTTCACATGTGATGAGAAGCAATGATATAGAAGAAGCATCATTGAGAGACAGGAAAAAACTCTTTATTTCATTAAGATTGCCTTTCATGGATGAAAAGTATTCTTAAAATATGATATATATTTAAATATAAATATCTATGCACATCATATGCCTTTTAATGTTTCAAAAATTGACAATTTTATAAACTCCAGGCTATGTGTTTTTTCCACAGAAGCAAATGGGGCATGCATGTTTCTCTTCAAATCTTCTCAACCCTCCTTGGACTTCAGCCATTGCTGCCCCAACCCATTCTATACTGCTTTGACCACCTTTGCACAAGCATAACCTGACAGGCTTCTCTTAGAACCACACAGTTTACCTACATATCACTTTCTACTCCAGAGCTTCTCCAGTACAATGATGTGGGATACTGTGGCAATTCGCCTGGCACACAGGATGTTAATTCCCAAAGGTCACCCTTGATCAGTGGAAGATGGGACTCACAGGAATCCAGTGTGTAAATATGTTTCCATTTCTTCTGTCAAAAAATAATTCAGAGACTCATCTAATAATGCTCCCCAAGGTGGTCACTTGCAGTGGTGTCCAATACAATTGGCCTACTGTCCTTTCACTTTACTATCCATAACTCTTCCTCTTCCCTCTAAGATCTCGTTCTACCCTAAGGACTTAACATACACAACTCTGGCTCAGCCTCTGTATTTGAAGAAACCCAGGTTAAAACAGAGATACCAAAAGTAGCCACAGAAAGCTGTCAGGATGGGATTTTGGAACTAGCAATAAGCACTAATTGCTGGTTGTAAGTAAGGTAGGCATAACTTCAATAGTTTCATATATCCAAAAATAGTCCTACAAATAACATATTCTAATAAATCATATAACAATCATATAATGTTTTTAATCTCTCAATAATAAAAATGTATCAACTATGCTAGAGGAAACTTTGAATTATCTTTCTAGTTTCTCTGTAGAAAATGTTACAAAGTTGTCATATGGAGAAGAAATCAAAGTGTATACAGCTATAAAAAGTAAGATTAATAGTATTATGCATTTGATATTGGGCATAAATTTTATGTTTTTTTTTCTAGTGTTTTGTGGTATTATTTCAGGGGTTGGTAAGTGACCTGAGCTAGTCTAATTTGAATTTCAGATCTTATGATGATGAACGGGCATTTTCGCTGGATTCAAACCTGAAAGATTATTGTCCCAGGGGCTATAAGCTACTTTCTTGAAAGCATGTAGGCTTAGATAATGGAGCCAATAGCAACTAGGAAATGCTTAAAAATTAAGAAAGAAGAAAATAATTTGACTCCTAGAATAAGAGGAATCTGAAACCACTGTTCCATTATATGAGGCAATAAATTCCTCTTTCTTAGACATTTGAGTTGGATTTTCCATTACTCACTACAGAAAGCAAAGGTACACAGGGATTACTATCCTCTTGAACACAATGAATGACAAAACATTTGGCTTTTTTCTGGTATAAAAACCATATCTAATTATTTCCAATGTTATTTCAAACATGGCCCATGACATCCTGAGTAAACTGTACTTATTCCTCATTCTTAATTTTCTTATGATTTCTTCAGGGAAAACTATTTTGGTTTTCATTAGTTTATTTTCTCTGATTTGCATTCTTATAGCACCTTATATTTCATTTTTATATTATATATAAATAGATGATAGATTGATAAATAGGTAGACAGATGATAGATAGACGATAAATTTGTCTTCTGTATCTCCCATAAGACTTTAAGCTCCAAGAGGGAGGCTTACCATCTTCATTTATTTTCAAAGGTATATGCCTGGCATCAAGCCCAATGTCTGTATGAAAAGAATACTAGTTAAGTGAGAAAATAGTGCCTGATGGAATGATAGAATGAATGAATTATTTAACTCATATAAACATGAAAAGCCAGAATCTTCAAATTGCTAATAAATACATGAGTATGTATATACTCATATACAATTATGTATGTATACTTATTTTATACATATTTGTGTATGTATGTGTGTACATATATAGATACATATATGTGTGAACTTATATATGTAGACACACACAGAAACATACATGTTAAAGAATGTGAAGGGAAGATCTATACAGGCCTGAATGCCATGTAATAGTCACAGTGCTCAGGATCCCTTGAAAACCCATTTGATCTTAGAGTGGAGTAGGTAGTAGAGCAGATGACAGAAAAAGAGGAAGGTATGCTCTAAATGCAATCAGCAAATACTATTTTGTTTTATGTTGAGATATTTTTTTCTACACAAATTACATAAGAAAATTACACTATCTTGGTATAATATGTGTGATGAGGATGGCTAAACATTTGCAATAAGAATAAGTCATTAAATATCCTGGGGCGAAAATACCCATAATGAAATACAAATGATCTCCTTGGTGATTGTGGATGCCATGGGACAGAACACCAACCACAAGAAAAGAGATTACCTGACTATAAAGCCAAACTGACTGCAACCCAGGGAAGTGACAACTGACTCCATTTCTACCATAGCCAAATAAGGCAGCACTATTCACAGAAGCCAAGACATGGAAACAGCGTAAATGTCCATTGACAGATGAATGGATTAAGAAGATATGTTATATATACACAATGGAATACTATTCAGCCATAAAAAAGAACAAAATAGTGCCATTTGCAGCAACATGGTTGGAACTAGAGACTCTCATACTAAGTGAAGTAAGTCAGAAAGAGAAAGACAAATACAACATGATATCATTTATATCTGGAATCTAATATACAGTACAAATAAACCTTTCCACAGAAAAGAAACTCATGGACTTGGAGACCAGACTTGGGGTTGCCAAGGGGGAGGAGGAGGAAGTGGGATGGACTGGGAGTTTGAGGTTAATAGATGCTAACTATTGCCTTTGGAGTGGATAAGCAATGGGATCCTGCTGTATAGCACTGGGAACTATATCTAGTCACTTATTGTGGCACATGATGGAGGAAAATGTGAGAAAAAAAATGTATATATGTATGTGTGACTGGGTTACTTTACTGTACAGTAGAAAATTGACAGAACACTGTAAACCAACTATAATGGAAAAAATAAAAATCATTTAAAAATGAGAATCATCTTATGATTCTCCAGAATTGCCTCCCTCCACAAAAGATTTTATTCTGATGTATCCATTAGAATTAGGAAAAATTATCCTTATCTTGGAAATAAGACAAAAAAGAATACAGCATATTTTTTCAGTGACATACTGGGACATTTTATCAACAGGTCTACCCTTGGATTATTTGCTTCTCTTGGAAAATATAATTCTGAAGCTACTCTCCAAGGAAGGAGAGATTTTTTTCTCATAAAAAGATCACCCCAAAGGTTGTGTTCTTATTGCCTCTCTTGGACCCAAACAAGCTTTCTGTCTTACCTAGACAATTAAAGTTCATATTTTCAAACACCTGTAACTAGTTTCTCAAAAGTTCTTTGAACCAACTTTATCATCCTACTGGTCACATGATTAATGAGTTAACACTCAGTGATACCCCTGTTGTATAAAAGACTTGTGTTTATTTTTTGGAAAAATTACCCTTTGAGCATGAGAATCTATGCTCATTCCTATTTATTTAGCACAACAGTTTTGAGGAATATTTAAGCCATTAATAATTTTTTTTATGACCTCACCTGTGGCATGTGGAGGGTTCTGGGCTAGAGTTGAGTTGGAGCTCCAGCTGAGGCCTCTGCCACAGCCACAGCAACACTGGATCTGAGCCACATCTGTGACCTATGTGACAGTGCCAGATCCTAACCCACTGAATGAGGCCAGGGTTTGAACCTGCACCTCGGAGAAACATCAGATTCTTAACCCACTGAGCCACAATGGGAACCCCAGTAGAAGTATTTTGAAATTATCTTTTCCTCCATTGACTTCTATTGAGAAAAATGTTGGGTTTTTCTGTATTTTAAGACATTAAGGCTACTTTTTTCCTTTTTGGGCGAGTGTTTTGTAAAGTGGGTCCCCCTCGTAGCAAAGTTGCTCTCTTCTCATTGAGACTGGTTAAATTTCACACCTGGTGCCTACACATTCTACCCTTACATAATGGAGTTTGACACATCATATGATTTTAATGGCCCTCATGCGCAGCCTGTGGATGTTAGCAACTTCAAGTGTTTGGGTAGTCTCAGCCTTTCTTCCCCCCACTTTAGTATTCTTTTTCAGCTTTCGTAAGATCAGAAACCAGTAGGCAGCTCAAGGAACTGACTTAGTAAGTATTTGAGGCCAACTTATTTCTAGATATTATGAAAGTGGTGTGAGGTGTGACAGGAGCACCAACACAGGTGACTTGTTACTGAGGCAGGGGGGCTCAAGGGGGTGCTATTAACAGTGTCTTCTAGAGCCATCTTTTTGGCACCTCTGTCCCTGTGAAGCCAGTACACCATCTGGCAGTTAGGCATAGTGCCATTTTAACAGATGGGACCCATATAGGAGGCTCTGAGACCATTTATTACTATCAACCACAGTGTCGGACAGAGTTTTCTGAGGAAATATTCAACTCACTCATTTTCACCTTGGCTTTTAATTCCTCAGTAAAAGTAGATAATATTTCTTCCTTTAAGTGAGGAAAAGACAAGAAATGGTTTTCTCTTGGGAGTCTGGTGCTATCAGAGAATGAGTTGATGCCAAATCTTATACACGCTCATTATTCATACAACTTTAGCAAAGTGACTCTTTTTTTTTTAAATATTTCCCTTTCAAAATATTCTATAACAGCCTAGTTTTTAGCCTCATAATTTGATATGTATATGTATATGTCTTTTGGATGTGATTAAAAACAAAACAGATTGAGTCATTTTCCCCTTTTGATGTCCTAGAAAGAACTGAAATTAAGAGGGAAAAAGCTATCAATCATTGGCCACTTGGAAAAATTTTGGTGGGTGCTTAACTTAGGCATATGATATTTTTATGATTCAAAGGAGTAAATGATACAATTTTTGCCCTCAAAAAACTTATCAGTTTGTTGGGAAGATAAAACACATACCTAAAATGACATTTCTTCTTTCACTGTAAAAGTAATTCATAATTGGAATAGGGCATTAGAAAAATACAGACAAATGGAAGAAAAATAAGTTATCCATAACCTTATCACACAAAACCAATTCCTGCTACACTTTGAGGTGTTCATCCCCAGTGTTTTGTTGTTGTTGTTATTGTTGTTGTTTGTGGGTTTATTGGTCTTTTTCAGTGCACACTATTTGGTTCATGTATTTATGATCCTATTACATATCTAGCTTTTGATACTGATCTTTCATAATATGCTATGATCCTATTACATATCTAGCTTTTGATACTGATCTTTCATAATATGCTATAGAGATGGCTTTAATAAACATCTTTGTAAATGAACTTTTTTCTTTTTTATTCTTATGTGCTTAGAAAATATCTCCAGGAGTTCCCGTTGTGGCTCAGTGGTTAATGAATTTGACTAGGAACCATGAGGTTGCGGGTTCGATCCCTGGCCTTGCTCGGTGGGTTAAGGATCTGGCGTTGCCGTGAGCTGTGGTGTAGGTTGCAGATGCGGCTCGGTTCCTGTGTTGCTGTGGCTCTGGCGTAGGCCAGTGGCTACAGCTCCAATTCGACCCCTAGCCTGGAACCTCCATATGCTGCGGGAGCGGCCCAAGAAATGGCAAAAAGACAAAAAATAAAAAAGAAAGTATCTCCAGAAGCAAACTTTCTGGGTCAAAGGGAATACTTGTTTATCAAAGAATTTTCAAGAGTTCCCATCATGACTCAGTGGTTAATGAATCTGACTAGGAATCATGAGGTTGCAGGTTCGATACCTGGCCTGGCTCAGCGGGTCCAGCGTTGCTGTGAGCTGTGGTGTAGGTCACAGACGCAGCTCAGATCTAGCATTGCTGTGGCTGTGGCGTAGGCCAGCAGCTGCAGCTACAGCTCCAATTAGACCCCTAGCCTGGAACCTCCATACGCCATGGGTGCAGCCCTAAAAAGACAAAAAAAAAAAAAAAAAAAAAAGAATCTCCATACATTATAAGTATATATTGTTTAATAGTTACTGAGTATACATTTTGTTTCAGACATTATATGAGGCATTTGTATTTACAAAACTTCCCTTTAACATTCATAACTACCATCGTGGATAGATATTTTAATTCCAATTTAGCTGACAAAGCAACTGAGATACACATGTCATGAAACCAGTCATGAGTATAAATGCAAGGAATAAAATGTTGTCTTTTGCCTCCAATCTAGTTCTTATTCCACCAAAATATTCTGGTTCCTTTAGATGGAGATGTTCAAAGAAGAGTGAGCTTATTATTTACCTACTCCAAAAAGTTAGTAGCATAGTTTAACTACAGACAAATATTAACTTCCGGCAGATTTTTTTTTTATTTTTTTTTTTTTTTTTAATTTTCCCACTGTACAGCAAGGGGGTCAGGTTATCCTTACATGTATACATTGCAATTACAGTTTTTCCCCCACCTTTTCTTCTGTTGCAACATGAGTATCTAGACATAGTTCTCAATGCTATTCAGCAGGATCTCCTTGTAAATCTATTCTAGGTTGTGTCTGATAAGCCCAAGCTCCCGATCCCTCCCAATGGCCTTCCTGCTTCTGTGTTTGAAGCCTGAGGTCTTCTCTCTCCCTAGAAGTATTCTTCTCTAGGTTTTACAGATCTTATCTTCTGAACAGGAATAATCCTGATAGGGAAGGAATAATTATAATTATCTGTTGCAATAAGTAATCTGCATGTTGTTTGGAGAGTTTACTCTGGTAAATCTTTCTATCTTTCTACCTAGTGGTTTTGAAACATAAACCTATCATAAGGTAGGAAATCTACAATGGTGAGAATTTTGAATATTTCAATTCAAGTCTAAGTTTACTTTCTGTATCTCAGTTTTTTAAGCATAGTTGTTGCGCCAATTTCTGCTATATAGCAAAATGACTCAGTAATACATATATATACCTTCTTTTTTTATATTATTTTCTATCATTCTCTATGCCAGGAATCTGGATAGAGTTCCCTGTGCTATACTGTAAGACCTTATTGTTTATCCATTCTAAATGTAATAGCTTCCATCTACTAACCCCAAACTCCCAGTCCATCCCACTCCCTCACTCCCCATGCTTGGTAACCACTAGTCTATTCTCTGTGTCTACGAGCCTGTTTCTGTTTTACAGGTAGGTTCGTTTGTGCCATATTTTTAGATCCCACATATAAGCAATATCACATAATATTCATCTTTCTCTTTGTGACTTACTTCACTTTGTATGATACTCTGCAGTGGCATCCATGTTACTACAAATGGTGATAGTTCATTCTTTTTTATGGCTGAGTAGTATTCCATTGTATGTATATACCATATCTGCTTAATCCATTCATCTGTCAGTGGATATTTAGGCTGTTTCCATGTCTTAGCTATTGTGAATAGTGCTGCTATGAATATAGGGGTGCGAGTATCTTTGAATTTTAGTTTTGTCCAGATACATGCCAGAAGTGGGATTGCTGAGTCATATCCTAATTCTATTTTTAGTTTTCTGAGGTTCCTCCATACTGTTTTCCATAGTGGTTATACCTGTATTTCATGTTTTTTAAGAAAGCACTTCAGAGGGATATATTTGATCTATTAGTTTCATTATTTGTTATATTTTAATGTGTTTTATGTGTATACAACTTATTTTCCCACCATGTTTTAAGTTCCTTGAAGTTAAGAATTAGTTATTATACATAATTCTCTTTATGTAATAATTACAAAAATGCCCAGAAAATGGCATGAAGTGTTTATATGTTATAAATTACCTTTCTTTGTATAGAAAGGCAGATACACTATTGTTTCACTGAAGTATTCACTAAAGTGTTAAGATATCAAAGAGAATTGTTCTTGTCATATTTGTATTCCTTAAGCAACATCACTATGCATAGATGCTCAGATATCTTTTTGTAAAAAAGTATTACAGAAAACATATTTGTAGTAATACAAAATGTTTCTACTTCATGGGATTTATACTGCTCTTGGACATCTCAAGCATATGCCTGGGAATGTGATAACAATAGAGGGCCAGCTGTCATGAATTTGCTGCATTATTTTGTTTGGGGCCATTGTATGTATATTTATGACTTAGTTCACAGACCAATCTGTTGAAAAGTGCTATTGGTGATAGAATATTACAGTACCAAAACCCACTGTGATAAAAGATAATTCTTCAGACAAAATATATATTTGGAATTTTTTTTCAAAAATAGAAATTATATAAGCCAAGAAATATGTAAGTATGTATTGATAGACCAGATATTCCATTGAAATTAAAATAAGGTTTGAAAATTATTCATTTTCAAGTAGAAGTTTATATTGGTCAGTATTCTGCTTTGACAGATATAGCACAAGTGTCAATTTTAATGGCCTTGACAGAATAGTTCCTTATCATTAAATTTTTAAAAGTTTAACCAAAAATATACATTTTTTAGTGGGAAATTACCCTTGCTCACATTTCTGTTATTAAAAGTAAAATTTGGAATATATGTTTTATTTTAAATGGTTTTAGGATACTGAAAAATTACATGAAATCACAAAAGGGTCTTCTTCAAGAAGAAAAGGTGAAAAAAGCATAAATACTAGTAAAAAGGGACTTGCACACACACGATATTTTATACATACTATAGACACTAACTCTCTATCGGTGTCACATTCATTCTTTGTTGTTATCAGTTATCATTGATGAGTGCAAAAAAGTCACATGAAATGCTTGTTGAAATAGTAATTCTTCTTATTGTTCTCATATAGTTCCTGTTGACATTTTATTACCTAATATGATTATTCATTTAATCAGATTGATAAGTACTGTTGTTATTTTCTATGGTCTTTATAGGAACCCTAAGCATATTCTTTAAATGTCACTCTAGAAATTTTAGAGAAAGTCTTGTACATTTGCAACCCACCACATGCATAAGAATCTTCACACTTTATACTGGAAAAACAAATAAGCAAATAGATATTTTTTTTAATCCCAAACTGGAAACAATTGTGTGTGTGTATATATATATATATATATATTTTAGTCTTTTTGACTTTTCTAGGGCCACTCCCACAGCATATGGAGGTTCCAAGGCTAGGGGTCGAATCAGAGCTTATAGCTGCTGGCCTGCTCCAGAGCCACAGCAACACGGGATCCGAGCTGCATCTGTGACCTACACCACGGCTCATTGCAATGCTAGATCCTTAACCCACTGAGCGAGGCCAGGGATCGAACCCACAACCTCATTGTTCCTAGTCAGATTTGTTAACCACTGAGCCACGATGGGAACTCCAACTGTGTATATGTTTACAGTAAAAAGATATAAACACAAAATGTGGTATTTCAAAGAGAACTATATAGCAATGAAAAGGAATAAGCCACAGTGATGAACAGTAACATGTTAACAAGTATCTCAAAAGCTTATACTTACATAAAAATCAGATTATCGAAGAATACTCACAGTATGAATATATTTATATAGACTTGAAAAATAGTAACACTAAACAAATGGTAAAGTGTAATTTAAAAATAAGGTTTATTAGCTCAAAGTCAGGGTATTGGTTAGGGGAAATTAAGGGACTGCAATTGAAGAGTATATATAGTCTTTTTGTTTGTTTGTTTAATTGTTATTTCCCCAATACAGCTTTTTTTCTACTGTACAGCATGGTGACCCAGTTACACATACATGTACACATTCTATTTTCTCACATTACCGTGCTCCATCATAAGTGACTAGACATAGTTCCCAGCACTACACAGCAAGATCTCATTGCTAATCTATTCCAAAGGCAATAAAAGGTCTTACTTTCTAAACTTTTTTAATGAGGACATGAGTTCATTTTATCATTATTTATATGCATAAGTTTTATAGAATTTCTTAATGCATAATACTTCCACAATAAGGAAAATTTTTAAATTCTTGATTAAAATAAACAATAGCAAGTGTTTTAGTGTATTATTTTTACTAAAAATAAACAATGTAAAGACACATGAATCATGAGAAATTCTCCAGAATGCTAGACATAGATGCAGAGCACCCAGGTTGAAATTTTACCACTTCCACTGACTATTGGAGCTTTTGGCAAATCACTTGACTTTACAATACCAATTTTCTCATTTATAACCTAAGAATAATTCGTAGCCAATTGCTTTATGGTAGAATTTTTGTAGGTTCAAATGAGCTGTTGAATGCTCAAATTTGAAGATAAAATTTTTAAAAAATATATAAGCTTTAAGTTGTAATATATGAACTATACAGCTAAATTCTGTAATATTGGAAAAAATTATTTGAAAACTTATTGGATAAATCCTTAAGTGTAAATCATAATATGACATGAACTTTCAGCAGTTGTATTTATATAAAACTCTTAAGTGCCAAATGCAAGTGACTCTGACTGTTCATTAATAAGAAATGGCTTTTCACCATGAGGCTTATACAATATTAATAATAAAACTCAGGGCAAAGCAAATGTCCAGAATTATAGCTAATCAATATACCTAATGGCTGTTTTGCTAAATATTGGTTTGTTGTAAATTATTTCACTAAGCAATCAGTTTTCAGACTTCACTTAATTGACCACATATTCCAATTTGTTAATGACTTGTTTTGGTAAGTATTAATATTTTTCCTTTATGATTATGTAATGAATGCTATAGCAATATTTTAAGTGATGTTCAACTAACTGAAAATTAGCTAACATTAATTGCTTAGTTTTCTCTTGAACTTTGGCATATTCTTTTTCAAGAGGTAAATGTAATATTTATTCAATACAGTCAATACAAATAATACCATAAAATGTTTTTGAAAATAAAGTGAATTAGATAAATTTGGTAAATTTTACAAATTGATTATTTACTAAATTAATTCTCTGGAGATTCACTTTTTTGGCGAACTAACTTGCTTCTTTATGGCAGGACAGGGACAAATTTATTATGTTTTAAAGCAGGACAGAAACGCCTGGAGAGGAAATCAGTATGTGTGAGAGGGGAGTTATAAAAAAAAAATTTTGGAAGATTTAAGTGGATGGATATTGAACTAATGCACAGGATTGAATTTTCAATCAAACTCACTCAAAACAGAGATTTTAACTAGTAATCAAGCTTTACTAACAATTCCAAGGATGTAAGTGATCAAATAAGCGCTAGATGAAGTAGAGCGTTGAATAAATATCCCACCTGCTTCCCTGGGTCTGTCTTTTTTTTGACATTGGACACACGCAACTGGCCCAGAATGATAGATGGAATCTCTAAGTGAGGTTTGTGAGTTTACTCACATAGCAGAGAATGTTTATGAAACATCTCCATTCTATACTCCACAGAGGTGACTAATTTATGTGGCATTCTTCAAGGATCCATATTTCAAAATCTTTGGATCTTGTGTTTATTTGCTACAGGTAATACTTTGACCAGGGATATTTTACAAAGGGAATTCTAAAGATTAAGTATTTTCCTTCTAGAAAATCTCACTAGTCTGCTAACATATAGGTCCAGTGGAGAGGCCTCAGGCCAGATCATTGGCTTTCTTCCGGTAACTGTAGGCATATCCCACTGGAAAAAGAGGAAATGATTATAAACTGGCTGCTTATCTCCTTTCTCTCAGAAATTTGGGTGAATTTAGAGATACACATTGCAAATTATGAAAAAAGAAAAGCAAAATGGAAAATCAAAGCAATTAGAGACTCAAGGAATGTGTAAGAAAGACAATAAAATCCAGTGATTCACAGCTCTTCAGAGAACAATATTTCTGTAGTCATAAAAATGTAAACAGATTTATAAATTTAAAATTCAGCCCTGATTGTAGAATGTAAGTGTATAAATACACATAATATAATTTTAGAATTAAGCAGTAGGTGAGTGGAAAGGAATAGTGTGGATAATAAAATTATTATCTTAAAAAGTCATAAGGTACTCTCCATGTTAATAGGACAAAGAATAAAGGAACTAGTATATCATTTTAAGTTATAAGGTTAACCAATTTTGAACTAAAAGTAATAGTAAAACTTTTACTAAGAGGTTGAAACAAAGGTGGTGTAAGTCAGTCAAGTCCTCATAAGCCATAACAATATGTCAGAAAACAAATGTCACAGTGAGGAAAATACTTGTTTTATAGATATAGAGAACACATGGAATATTTTCCTTGATATAGAAGTCATATACACAAACCAAGAAGAAAAAAGAAAATACCGGCTAGATAGAGAAATGAGCTAAAAATATGCATAGGTAGTTTATCCCCAATTTTTAAAATTTTTGCTTTATGTATTTATTTTTTGGGGGGAGCAGCACCTGTGGCATATGGAAGTTCCCAGGCTAGGGGTTGATTCAGAATTGCAGTTGCTGAGAGGACAAGATGGCGGAGGAGTAGGAAGACACGCTCGCCCTCTCCCACAAACACAACAAAAAAAGCACATCTACAGAATAAATGACTCGCACAGAACAGCAACCAATCGCTGGCAGAGGAACCTAAACTCCAATAACGGCAAGAAATTCGTGACATTATTGGGCAGAACAGGAGAAAAGAGGAGAGTGAGAGAAGGCGAATCCGAGCAAGACGGGGGCTCCCGAAAGGGAACTGCGGAGGAGAAAGGGATCCCGCACCCTGGAAAGTCACCTACCGGGCGAAAGATCAAACGAACCGGAGGAATCTCCAGATGCAGAGAAGAGTGTAGCAGTAAGTTGGAGTACGGAAAAGCCAATCAAGAACCCAACGGACCATCTGAACTACGGGCAGAGTCACCAAAAATTGAGACGCCTGGGTGGGGCCTGGGCACCGAGACCTCGCCTCTGAAGGTTAGTCCCCGAGAGGGGGCCGGGGGACGCCTGGGTGGGGGCTGAACACCGAGACCTCGCCTCCGAAGGTTAATCCCTGAGAAAGGGCCGAGGGACGCCTGGGTGGGGGCTGGGCACCGAGACCTCGCCTCCGAAGGTTAATCCCTGAGAAAGGGCCGGGGGACGCCGCCTGGGTGGGGGCTGGGCACCGAGACCTCGGCTCCAGAGATTAGTCCCCGGGCTAGGGGGGCGGGGCAGAGCGGAAACTGCTTGGGAGGTCTAGAAACCAGTTGACGGGGCAGAGACTGCCTGGGAGACTAGAAAACAAAGCTGTCGCAGAGGAAGGGAGCAATACTCCAGGAGTGGGGAAGGGGAAAGCCACATCAGAGGGAACCTGGGAGAAGAGCCTGGTCTGCGCCCGTGCTGGGGAGGGGAGAGAAGAAGGGGTGGGTCCCCATAGAATACCCCCCACGCCACAGCAAGCTTACAGGCCCACTAGCTAGCTGAAAACTCTGCTTCCCAGTGCATCCCCTCCCCCCACCTCCACCACCCCCTATGCTCTCACGGACCTGGGGCTGCCTGCCATCCAGGAGGGCTGGCCTCAACAATTGCCTGAAGCCTACCACCGCAGGGGCTGTCCCTGCACAGGCCTGCTTGCCCTTTGGAGGGGCTACACTTCCGCAGAGCAGCACCAAACAGCACCAGCCCCCGAGAAAAGGCCTGCAGCCTAGAAAAGCTAGAACAAGCTTAGCCAGGCTGTGAATAGATCGGCCTAATTCTCGGACGGTTTTTCTGAGTCGGGTTGCCCCGGGGAGGAGCCTCTTCGGTTTCCAACGGCCCTGCTACCCGCCCAAGCCCCCAGGGGATGCTCTAGTGGACCAGCTGCATAGGACTGCCAGCTCCAGGCAGGACCCCCTGCAGCCCAGAAAAGCTGCAACAAGCTCAGCCAGACTGTGAAAAGATCCGCCTACATTCTCAGGCTGTCCTTCTGAGTTGGGCTGCCCTAGGGAAGAGCCTCTCAGGTTCTCAGTGCCCCAGATAGCTGCTCCAGCCCCAGGGGGTGATGCACCCCTAAAGAGCAGCTGCCCAACACCGCCAACCCCCTGCAAGAACCCCACAGCCTAAAAACACCAGAGCAAGCTCTGCATGGCCAAGTGAAATCTGCTACCATCGTGGTGTGGACCTCTCAGTCCTGTCTACCCTCAGGAAGTCCTCCTTTGCTTCAAAGAAACACTGTTAGCCCCATCAACACTCCAGAAAAGCCACACTGCCTCAGAAAAGATTGACCAACAACGCCAGCCCTCAGGAAATATTCCACGGCAGTGACAAGGCAAACACTGCCCGATAATGGCGAGTACAACTCCCTCAGGAGAAAGAAAACAACAAGCAAGATGAAGAAGCTGAGAAACCACCCCCAGGCAAACCAACAGGAGAACTCACCTAAAACAGTCAACAATGAAACAGATCTCGGCAGTCTGACAGACCTGGAGTTCAAAAGAGAAATAGTGAAAATACTGAAGGAATTAAGAGAAGATATGAACAGTAATGCAGATACCCTCAGAAAGGAACTAGAAAATATAAGGAGGAGCCAAGAAAAACTAGAACATTCATTTGCAGAGATGCAAACTGAACTAGGGGCAGTAAAAACCAGAATGAATAATGCAGAAGAACGAATCAGTGATATGGAAGATAGAATAATGGAAATCACTCAATCTGGTCAACAAACAGAAAACCGAATCAAAAAACTGGAAAGCAATATAAGAGACCTATGGGATCATATAAAGCGGGCCAATCTACGCATAATAGGAATTCCAGAAGGAGTAGAAAAAGATAAGGGAATGGAAAATATATTTGAAGAAATTATCAATGGAAACTTCCCAAATCTAAAGGATACTGGATTCAAGATACAAGAAGCACAGAGGGCCCCAAACAAACTGAACCCAAACAGACCCACACCAAGACACATCATAATAAAAATGGCAAAAGTTAGTGATAAAGAGAGGATCCTCAAGGCAGCAAGAGAAAAACAGAATGTTACCTACAAGGGAACCCCCATAAGAATATCAGCTGATTTCTCTACAGAAACACTACAGGCCAGGAGGGAATGGCAAGAGATATTTAAAGTGCTCAAAGGAAAAAATATGCAACCTAGAATACTCTTTCCAGCAAGAATATTATTTAAAATAGAAGGGGAAATAAAAATTTTTCCCAACAAACAAAAACTTAAAGAATACAGCAACACAAAACCCAGGTTAAAGGAAATATTGAAAGGGCTTCTCTAAACCAAAAAGAAAGGAAGGAAAGGGAAGAAAAAAGAAAAGAAAAAAAAAAAAAAGAAGAAGAAGAAGAGGAAGAACTAGGACTGAGGAAACTGCAATCAGAGAGCAGTCACTCAAATAAGCCAGCATACAGATTTAATCATGAACATGCTTCAAACAAAATAAAATTAAAAAGAAAAAAATAAAAAAGAGTCATCAAAACCATAAAATGTGGGCAAGGAATGTCAGGAGGTAAATAACCCTTTTTGTTTATATGTATGTCTCTCTTCTTAATTTTAATATAGTAATGAAGTGTTTGAACTTATAGGACCATCAGGCTAAAACACACATTTATGGGAAGGGGTTAGCATACTTAAAAAACAGGGCAATCACAAGCCAAAACCAAATATTGCATTTGCAAAAAATGAAAAAAAAAACCACTCAAGCAGATAATAACAGGAGACCATCCAACCAAAAAAAAAAAAAAAAAAATGGAGAACCATAGAATCAACTGGAACACGAGATTCAAATGGCAATAAATAATCATCTATCAATTATCACCTTAAATGTCAATGGACTGAATGCCCCAATCAAAAGACACAGAGTGGCTGAGTGGATAAAAAGGCAAAAACCTTCAATATGCTGCCTACAAGAAACTCACCTTAGGACAAAAGATACATATAGATTGAAAGTGAAAGGGTGGGGAAAAATATTTCACGCCAATAGACATGACAGAAAAGCAGGAGTCGCAACGCTCATATCAGACAAAATAGACTTTAAAACAAAAGGCATAAAGAAAGACAAAGAAGGACACTATTTAATGATTAAGGGATCCATCCAAGGAGAGGATGTTACTATTGTCAACATATATGCCCCAAATACAGGAGCACCCAGATACACACAACAAATATTAACAGACATAAAGGGAGATATTGATGAGAATACAATCATAGTAGGAGACCTAAATACCCCCCTCACATCAATGGACAGATCCTCTAGACAGAAAACCAATAAAGCAACAGAGATCCTAAAGGAAACAATAGAAAAGTTAGACTTCATTGATATCTTCAGGACACTACATCCAAAAAAAGCAGAATACACATTCTTCTCAAATGCTCATGGAACATTCTCAAGAATCGACCACATATTGGGACACAAAGCGAATCTCAATAAATTTAGGAGCATAGAAATTATCTCAAGTATCTTCTCTGACCACAATGCCATGAAATTAGAAATCAACCATGGGAAAAGCAAAGAGAAAAAACCTACTACATGGAGACTAAACAACATGCTACTAAAAAACCAAATGGGTCAATGAGGAAATCAAGAAGGAAATTAAAAACTACCTTGAAACAAATGATAATGAAGACACAACCTCTCAAAATCGATGGGATGCTGCGAAAGCAGTGCTCAGAGGGAAATTTATAGCAATCCAGGCCTTTCTCAAAAAAGAAGAAAGATCCCAAATTGACAACTTAACCCTCCACCTAAACGAATTAGAAAAAGAAGAACAAAAAAGTCCTAAAGTCAGCAGAAGGAAGGAAATTACAAAGATCAAAGAAGAAATCAATAAAATAGAGACTCAAAAAACAATAGAGACAATTAATAAAACCAAGAGCTGGTTCTTTGAAAAGGTGAACAAAATTGACAAACCCCTGGCCAGACTCACTAAAAAGAGGAGAGAAAGAACCCAAATAACCAAAATTATAAATGAAAAAGGAGAAATTGCAACGGATACAGCAGAAATACAAAAAACCATAATAGAATACTATGAACAACTGTATGGCAACAAGTTTGACAATCTGGAAGAAATGGACAATTTTCTAGAATCTTACAGCTTGCCAAAACTGAATCAAGCAGAAACAGACCAACTGAACAGACCGATCACTAGAAATGAAATTGAAGAGGTCATAAAATCACTCCCTACAAATAAAAGTCCAGGACCAGATGGCTTCACAGGTGAATTTTATCAAACATATAAAGAGGAATTGGTGCCCATCCTCCTTAAACTCTTTCAAAAGGTTGAAGAAGAAGGAATACTCCCAAAGACATTCTATGAGGCCACCATCACCCTCATTCCAAAACCAGACAGAGATACCACCAAAAAAGAAAACTATCGGCCAATATCATTGATGAATATAGATGCAAAACTTCTCAACAAAATCTTAGCCAACCGAATCCAACAACATATCAAAAAAATTATACACCATGACCAGGTTGGGTCATCCCAGGTTCACAAGGATGGTTCAACATACGCAAATCAATCAGCATCATACACCACAGTAACAAAAAAAAGGTCAAAATCATATGATCATCTCAATAGACGCAGAAAAAGCATTTGACAAAGTTCAACATCCATTCATGATCAAGACCCTCGCCAAAGTGGGTATAGAGGGAACATTCCTGAACATAATCAAAGCCATTTATGAGAAACCCACAGCAAATATAATCCTCAATGGGGAAAATCTGAAAGCCTTCTCACTCAAATCTGGAACAAGACAGGGATGCCCACTCTCACCACTGCTCTTCAACATAGTTTTGGAAGTCTTAGCCACAGCAATTAGACAAACAAAAGAAATAAAAGGCATCCATATAGGAAGAGAAGAGATCAAACTGTCACTGTATGCAGATGACATGATACTATACCTAGAAAACCCTAAGGACTCAACCCCAAAACTCCTTGAACTGATCAATAAATTCAGCAAAGTGGCAGGATATAAGATTAACATTCAGAAGTCAGTTGCATTTCTGTATACCAGCAATGAAACATTAGAAAAGGAATACAAAAAAATGATACCTTTTAAAATTGTACCTCACAAAATCAAATACCTCGGAATACACCTGACCAAAGAGGTAAAGGACCTATATGCCGAGAACTATAAAACTTTAATCAAAGAAATCAAAGAAGATGGAAAGAAATGGAAAGATATTCCATGTTCCTGGATTGGAAAAATCAATATTGTAAAAATGGCCATCCTACCCAAAGCAATCTACAGATTCAATGCAATCCCTATCAAATGACCCATGACATTTTTCACAGAACTAGAACAAACAATCCAAACATTTATATGGAACCACAAAAGACCCAGAATCGCCAAAGCAATCCTGAGAAACAAAAACCAAGCAGGAGGCATCACTCTCCCAGACTTCAAGAAATACTACAAAGCCACAGTCATCAAAACAATGTGGGACTGGTATCAAAACAGACAGACAGACCAATGGAACAGAATAGAGAACCCGGAAATAAACCCTGACACCTATGGTCAATTAATCTTTGACAAGGGAGGCAAGAACATCAAATGGGAAAAGGAAAGTCTATTCAGCAAGCATTGCTGGGAAACCTGGACAGCTGCATGCAAAGCAATGAAACTAGAACACACCCTCACACCATGCACAAAAATAAACTCCAAATGGCTGAAAGACTTAAATATACGACAGGACACCATCAAACTCCTAGAAGAAAACATAGGCAAAACACTCTCTGACATCAACATCATGAATATTTTCTCAGGTCAGTCTCCCAAAGCAATAGAAATTAAAGCAAAAATAAACCCATGGGACCTCATCAAACTGAAAAGCTTTTGCACAGCAAAGGAAACCCAAAAGAAAACAAAAAGACAACTTACAGAATGGGAGAAAATAGTTTCAAATGATACAACTGACAAGGGCTTAATCTCTAGAATATACAAGCAACTTATACAACCCAACAGCAAAAAAGCCAATCAATCAATGGAAAAATGGGCAAAAGACCTGAATAGACATTTCTCCAAAGAAGATATACAGATGGCCAGCAAACACATGAAAAAATGCTCAACATCGCTGATTATAAGAGAAATGCAAATCAAAACCCTCATGAGATACCACCTCACACCAGTCAGAATGGCCATCATTAATAAATCCACAAAGAGCAAGTGCTGGAGGGGCTGTGGAGAAAAGGGAACCCTCCTGCACTGCTGGTGGGAATGTAAACTGGTACAGCCACTATGGAGAACAGTTTGTAGATACCTTAGAAATCTATACATAGAACTTCCATATGACCCCGCAATCCCACTCTTGGGCATCTATCCGGACAAAGCTCTACTTAAAAGAGACACATGCACCCGCATGTTCATTGCAGCACTATTCACAATAGCCAGGACATGGAAACAATCCAAATGTCCATCAACAGATGACTGGATTCAGAAGATGTGGTATATATACACAATGGAATACTCCTCAGCCATAAAAACGGATGACATCATGCCATTTGCAGCAACATGGATGGAACTAGAGAATCTCATACTGAGTGAAATGAGCCAGAACGACAAAGGCAAATACCATATGATATCACTTATAACTGGAATCTAATATCCAGCACAAATGAACATCTCCTCAGAAAAGAAAATCATGGACTTGGAGAAGAGACTTGTGGCTGCCTGATGGGAGGGGGAGGGAGTGGGAGGGATCGGGAGTTTGGGCTTATCAGACACAACCTAGAATAGATTTACAAGGAGATCCTGCTGAATAGCATTGAGAACCATGTCTAGATACTCATGTCGCAACAGAAGAAAGGGTGAGGGAAAAAACTGTAACTGCAATGTATACATCTAAGGATGACCTGACCCCCTTGCTGTACAGTGGGAAAATAATAATTAAAAAAAAAAAAAAAAAAAAAAAGAATTGCAGTTGCTGGCCTACACCACAGCCACAGCAATGCAGGATCCAAGCCGCGTCTGTGACCTACACCACAGCTCACGGCAATGCCGGATCCTTCACCCACTGAGCAAGGCAAGGGATGGAATCCCTATCCCCGTGGGTACTAGTCACGCTTGTTACCACTGGGCCATGATGGGAACTTCCCCCAACTTTTTAAAAATAAATAACTAAAAAGGACCAACAAATATGTGATGCTCAATTTTATTCATACTTTAAGGCTTAAAAAGCAAGTCAATGAAATAACTACCAAATTCGCAAAAACACAAAGGAGTGACAGTCAAGGTTGTGGAAGGTATGGGGAAATAGAAACTTTGCTAAATGTTGACAGCAATATAAATTCATGTATATTTTACAATAAGCTTTTTTTTTATTTTAGAGCAGTTTCAGATTACAGAAAAGTTGAGAAGGTAGTACAGAGTTTCTGTACACCCCATGCCCAGTTTTCCCATTATTAATAACATGATATTACTGTATATTTGTTACAATTAATGAACTAACATTAGTTCTTAAAATCCAGACTTCATTCAGATTTCCTTAGTTTTTACTGCATGTCCTTTTCCTGCTCAAGCATCTCACGTTACATGTAGTCATCATGTCTCTTTAGGTTTCTCTTGGATGTGACAGTTTGTCAGGCTATGCTTGCTTTTGGTGGCTATAACTGTTTTGTAGAGTACTAGTCAAGTATTTTGTAGAGTGTCCCTCAATGGGAATTTGTCTGATGTTTCTCTTATGATCAGACTGGTGTTAGGAGGAATACCATAGAGTTAAAGTGCCATTTTTAACACATCATATCAAGGACATGTACTAGGAACATAGCTTGTCACTATCAGTATTGACCTGTCAACATTACTCTACTGTAAAATCACTCATTTTTGTTCTATTTCCATACTGTCCTCTTTGGAGAGAAGTCAGTATGGGCAGCTCACACAGTGCTGGGAGCTATATTCCACCTCCTTGATAGATAGTCCACATAAATTATTTGTAATTCTTTTGTATTCTTTGTATTTTTATATTCTTTAGAAGTTTTGCCTTTCCCAGAAATGTCATAGTTGGAATAATACAGTATGTAGCCTTTTCAGATTGGCTTCTTTCACTTAAAATATGCATTTAAGATTTATCTATGTCTTTTGTGGCTTAACACATTTATTTTTATCTTTTCTACCACGCTTTATCCATTTACTTACTAAAAGATGTCTTGGTTGCTTCTGATTTTGGACAATTAAAAATCAAAGATACTATAAACATTCACATGCAGGTTTTTGTGTAGACATAAATTCATAAGTTTTCAAATTTGTTTGGTAAATGCCTAGGAAGGCAGTTGTATCACGTGGTAAGACTATGTTTAGTTTTGTAAGAAACTGCCAAATTGTCTTCCAAAATGGCTGTACCATTTTGCATTCCCTCCAGAAATGAATTAGAATTCCTGTGGCTCTACCTCCTCACCAGACAGGTTTTTTTTGGATTTTAGCCATTCTAATAGGTGTGTAGTGGTTTATAGAGGACAATTTGGTACTGGTTCCCAAAATTTGAAATGTTACTATCATTTGACACATCCAGGGATTTGCCCAATAAATGAGATTGCAAGCATATGGAAATATATTTATAACTGTCCTTATAAAGCAAATCATAACACTCTATGCAGAGTAGAGTTCCATTTGCACAAATATATATATATGCATAAGACATATCCATTGGGGCATGTAAGAAGTCATTACCAATGATTTCCTTTGGAGCAGGAAATTGAGAGGATTTAAGTTGGAATTGTGATGAGGAAGGCAACCAAAAAAGAGAGACCAGTTATTTATTATTTGATACATTTCTGCAGTGTTTTCATTCAACAATAATATATCATCTCTTTTTATAAAAAGATGTAAATGCTTTACATTGGCTTAAGTGTATATTGGCTTAAATTTATATTGGCTTAACTTCTAAAAATAGAAACTTCTTCATATGATCTGAAAAATATGGATTGAGATGATTTCAAGCAAAATAATTCACTTTCACATTTATAAGTTCAGTTGTGCTCAGAATTCAAATTATGACTTTAATAAAAGTCATGTTAAAATGATATATGGACAATATCCTTGACATCTGTAGCATCCTCTACCTTCTGACACTCTCCTGCCTTTTTCCAGAAACTCCTTCCAATCTGTAGAAATCTTCAAACTAGACCCATCATTATTAGAGGTTGGAAAGCATCCTAAGACTGTTGGGTGTATGGCTTAATCTGCATATGAGCTTAGATACACCTGACCTAATACCTGTACAAAGAATTCAGTAAAAATTACTTGATAGGAAAAGAGATTTTGGAAATCTCTTTACAGAAACATAGAAGAATGTAATCCATTAAGCAAATTTAGATCATGGCAATCAGTCATCTCTTTGACCAACTGATTTGTTCATGTATTTTTAATGAAGCTTCAACATACAAAGATTCACTGATTTGTGTTTTTCAGATGAGCTCAACGCATTTATTCTCAGTTTCCTGTGCTGACTTTCTACCGAGGCCAATTATAAGAGAAACTGGCCAAAGATTAGAGGTTAGGTCTCAGAGGGAGTTAATGAGTTTCTTTTTAAAAAACCTCAGCATTTCAGTTAGAAGTAAACACTGAAAGAGAACAAGCGTCTCAAAATCCTGCCAGTTGCAACCAGCAACCCTTACTGAGTTCTGGAAGTAGTTGAGACTACAGACGGGGAATTGATGCCAGGTGGAACCTGGACACTGACTCTAATACAGCTCTATATGAGCTGCATTTACTCCTAGCAAGCGGGGCTTTGTAAGTGAAAGCAATGAATGTTGAATGTTTTAAAATAATGAATAAATATACTTATATAAAACAACTACTAATTTTTCCTTCTTTTCTTTTTGTTGTTGCCACTCATTTTCAGAGAAATGTAGCTTTCGAGTTGCAGAAGCCACTAATAAAACTGATTATATAAAAATGTCGCTATTACAGGTTGAACTGTGTCCCCTTAAAATTCATATGTTGAACCCCTTACTCCCAGTATGTCAGAGTGTGACTGTATTTAGCTATAGGGCCTTAAAGAGGTAATTAAGTTAAAATGAGGCCATTAGGGTCAGCTCTAATCCTCTCTGACTAGTGCCCTCAGAAGAAGAGGAGATTAGGACATACAAAAAGACACCAGGGGCACATGCCCACACACACAATTTTGTTGTTGTTAAAAAATAAAGACCATGTAAGGGCATAGTGAGAAGGCTGCCATCTACAAGCCAAGGAGAGAGGGCTCAGAATGATACTGACACACTGCTGGCCCCTTGATCTTAGACTTCCAGCCTCCAGAACTGTGAGAAGATAAATTTCTGTTGTTTAAGTTCCTCTGGTCTGTGCTATTTTGTTAGGGGCAGCACTGGCAAACTAATACATTCATTCATACCGTGTTCAGGGTCCTTAGGAAGAATTCCAGCTGAAAGTCAGAGAGCAGAATGCATTTACTTATAAATGCCTAAGAATAAAATGTATTTTAGAAGAGGATTTTCAAGACGGTACAAGTGATAAGAAAGCAAGCCTGGATTGTTACCCTGGATCCTCCTGAGGGGTTAAGGAAGCAATTCCTTATGTGGGATGGGGGATAAGGGCAGGGACACCTCAGCCTGCAGACCCTCGTTTTCTGGGGATGAGCCCTCATGCTAATAATAGCCATACAAAAAGAAAGCTAAGCCCAATCCCCTCCACAAAGAATGCCAGAACCAATAATGGTTAGTGCCAACTATATAAATAACTCAGCCAAGGCCCCTTATCATGATACTTTGTAATTATAATTTCCAACATGAAGGCTCCACATAATTTCAGTGTCTAAGTTTTAATATTCACAGAAAGCATCTGAGAAATAAGTAGAATGTTTTCTCATCCAGCCTGTCCCTAAAGAGCTTATAGTTTTGGTATCAAGCTCAAAGCTAAAACTGGATCAAAATTTTCATTGTTCTAAATGACCTCATTCATCACAAAATCCTGGTTGATTTTAAATATATCAATCCGTTTCAATTTTTTTTTTCTTCCAAATGCTAGAACGTTTTTTTTTGTTTTTGTTTTTGTTTTTTTTTTTTTGTCTTTTTGCCTTTTCTAGGGCCGCTCCTGCGGCATATGGAGGTTCCCAGGCTAGGGGTCTAATCGGAGCTGTAGCTGCTGGCCTACACCGGAGCCACAGCAACACAGGATCCGAGCCGCATCTGCGACCTACACCACAGCTCACAGCAACACCAGATCCTTAACCCACTGAGCAAGGCTAGGGATCAAACCCACAACCTCATGGTTCCTAGTCAGATTTGTTAACCACTGAGCCACAATGGGAACTCTCCAAACGCTAGAACCTTAATTGTCTATAAACTAAGATGGGAACAAATTCCTTAGGAATGAGGCTATGGGTAGAAAGATTAAAGTAGAAGCCATACACGGATTAAACCATTACAGAGCAGGATCCAGTCAGCTGCTGGAGAATATAGAAATTAAAGACTACTTGCCAATTTATCTCAGTCCATTTCAGATGGAGTCCATGTCCTCCAGTCCCAGCACAAAATGCCTACAAATGTTGGCCAATTTTGAAGGTCTTGATTGGTTTCACAGTAGGGAATGAGTGACAGAACCAGAGAAACATAGCTGTACATTACATTTGGAATATAAAGAGTTTTACTTTTTGGCTAAGGGTACTACCAAAAGTCATGTAAATTACTTTTGTCACATCCAGTGCCAGAGTAACCACCGATTAGAACCAGTAAGCATCATTAGCTACTTGTATGACATTTGGAAGGTTGTGGTTGTGGCGTGGATGGGGAAATGACTTGGGAGTCTTTCCCTGCCTGGGTGATACCTGCCTGACTTTGCGGGAAATCTAAATTTATTGACCACTTACTATACACTAAGGTCTGTCTTAGGCATTTTAGTTACATTTTCTGAGTTAATCATTGGATAAGAAAATGTAGTTTTTCCTAATTGCTCAGAAAATTAGGTTGTTTGCCCAGAATGACCCACCTGGAAAATCATGGATCAGGCAAGGCAACCAGGTCCACCTATTCCAAGTTGTTCTTTCTTCAGTATTTTGCTCTGTATAGCTTTGTCTTTATATTGTGATTCAACTAAAAAAAAATACTCTTCTTTCTAGCATGTTTAAGAGTACACATTCTGAATTATATGCATTCTGACCAGCATCTCCTAAATAGATGTGGCATACCTAGATTCGATCATCATTGGTATATTCTAACTCACTCATTCTTATGGTTAGGTTTTAGTTATTTATTTGAGGGACAAACAGCTTGGATAACTAAAAGGAATAGTTAACTTCTCCAACAAAGGATAAGTGTCTTCATTAAGTAATATGTGATTTTGTATAATCGAGATATTAATGGGAAGATGGCTTAGTTTGAATTCCTTCAGAGCAAAACCTGAGATGAGAATTCAAGTGCAGTAATTTAGAAAGTATGGGAAATATAAGTAAGGAAGTGAGGAATCAGTACCTGGAAAGGAAGAGGCCAAAAAAGGGTGAGGTATTAACCAACCCATTTACCACAGTGAGTGAAGGAAGTTTAATCCTGAAGGAAGTTTAATCCTTAATGAAGCTCTATTGAGGGACAATGGAGCTGATGTATTTGTACGCCAACTCCTGAGAGTCACAGGTGGGGACTGTGACTCTTCTGGAGGAATGAATTTCCTAGTAACTCTGGCCTGTACTGTGCCTGCAGTTGAGGGAGTGCCTTCTGTACTTCTGGGAGAGGGTGCCACAGGGATGCAGATGTTGGCAGTTGGAAGTTAGCTGGATGTTCTAAAGGATATGGGCAGGAAAGGACAACTTCTGCTACCAAAGGAAATTATTATTTTTGTCATGTGCTAATTTCAGAAGCCTTTGGCTCTCAGATCAAAACTGTGAGAAGAGTAAACAGCTAAAATTTTGAAGGTTAAATAAAAAAGAAATTTTGGGTTTCTGAGGTGGGCAAAGATAGAAGCATTGGATACTTAAATTATGGAAAAGTCCCAAGCCTTTGTCAAGAAGAGACTAATTCTCCATGATTCTTGCTTGGTAGAACCCCTCTCCCCATGTCTCATTGCTTTCTGGAGGGAAAAAAAAGAAATAAGAGAGATGGGAGTGATAACTTCAGGGTTGGGATTAACATGTACATACTACTATATATAAAATAGATAGGTAACAAGGACCTACTGTATAGCACAGGGTAATCCACTCAACACTGTATAATAACCTATATGGGAAAAGAATCTGAAAATGAATGGATATGTGTATATATATAAGTGACTGACTTTGGAGGAGGGATTAAGATGGCAGAATGGAAAGACTGGAGCTCAACTTCTCTCCTAAAAAAAAAAATTTACAATCAAATGCTGAGCAACCTTCAACCAAATGGACCAGAAACTTTCAGAAAGATATCCTAATCCAGAAGACAAAGAGGAGGCCACATCAAGAAGTAGAAGGGGCAATTACATGATATAAGCAACCCCATACCTCCTGGGAGGGAAGCCCCACAGTCTGGAAAGTAACTGGTTCAGGGAGACTCACCTACAGGAGTGAGAGTTCTGAGCCCCACATCAAACTCCCACGTGTGGGTGTCTGGTACTAGGAGAAAGAGCCTCTGGAGCATCTGGCATTGAAGGCCATTGGGGCTTGTGTGCAGGAGCTCCATGGGACTTGGGGAAACAGAGACCCCATTCTTAAAAGGTGCACACAGACTTTCACATGCACTGAGTCCCAGGGCAAAGCAAAGTCTCCATAGGAATCTGGGTTAAACCTGACTGCAGTTCTTGGAGGACCTCCTGGGAAAGCAGGGGTAAATGTGGCTTGTTGTGGGGGAAGGACATTGGAAGCAAAACTCTTGGGAATATTAATCAGCATGCCTTTCTCTGGAGGTGGCCATTTTGGGAAAATCTGGCCCCACTCATCAGCGCTGAGAAGCCCCAGGTCAAACAACAATCTAGGTGGGACCAGATCCCCGCCCATCACTACACAGGCTGCCTAAAGACCCCCCAGACACACAGCCACCTCTAATCTCACCCAGAGACAAAGCCCCACCCACCAGAGGGATAGGCATCAGCCCCACCTACCAATGGGCAGGCATCAGTCCTTGCCATCAGGAAGCCTACAGCAAGCCCCCATACCAACTTCAGCCACAAGGGGGGCAGACTCCAGAAGTAAGAGAGGCTACAGCTCTATCATCTGTAAAAAGGTCACCATGCCAAAAACCTATAAAAATGAAAAGACAGAGAACTATAACTCAGATAAGGGAGAAAGGAAGCCCCCCACCCAAAGCTAACTGATCAGGAGATTCTCAGCCTCAAGGAAAAAGACATTAGACTGTTGAAGCTGAAGATGATGCAAGACATTGGAAATGAACTGGAGGCAAAGATGGATAACTTACAGGAAACACTGACCAAAGAGATACAAGATATACAACTTAAACAAGAAGAGATGCAAAATACAATAACTGAAATAAAAAAATTATTAGAAGCAGCCAACAGCAGAATACAGGAGGCAGAAGGACGAATAAGCAAGGTGGAGGACAGATTAGTGGAAATTATGGATGTGGAAAAGAAAAGAGAAAAAAGATTGAAAACAAATGAAGAGAGTCTCAGAGAACTCTGGGACAACATGAAATGCAACAACATCCATATTATAGGGGTACCAGAAGGAGAAGAGAGAGAGAAGGGGACAGAAAAAAGTATTCAAAGAGATAATAGCTGAAGACTTTCCCAACATGGGAAAGGAAGCACTCAGTCAAATCCAGGAAGCACAATGAGTACCATACAAAATAATCCCAAGGAGGAATACCTTGAGACACATATTAATCAAACTGACCAAAATTAAAGACAAAGAGAATATCTTGAAAGCAGCTAGGGAAAAGAAACAAATACCATACAAGGGAACCTGAATAAGGTTATTGGCAGATTTTTCAGGAGAAACTCTGCAGGCCAGAAGGGGGTGGCATGATATGCTTAACGTGATAAAAGGAAAAAAACTCCAACCAAGATTACTTTACCCAGCAAGGCTCTCATTCAGATTTGAAGGAGAAATCAAAACCTTCACAGATAAGCAAAAGCTAAGAGAATTCAGCAACACCAAACAAGCTTTACAGCAAATACTAAAGGGACTTCTCCAGACAGAAAAGAAAAGAAAAGGCCACAGCCAGAAACAAATATACCACAAATGACAAGGCTCATCACTAAATGTTTATATACAGTTAAAGATACGAAATCATCCACACACAATTATGCCACCAGAATTAGAAATTGTGAGGAGAGGAGGGTACAAATGCAGGACACTGGGGATGCACTTGCAGTTAAGAGACCAACAATGTAAAACAATCTTGTATATATATATAGACTCATATCAAAACTTCAGAATAACTGAAAACCAAAAATCTACAATTGATACACAAGCAAATATGAAAAATTAACTCAAATACAACACTAGATATAGTCATCATACCAGAAAAGGAGGGAACAAGAGAGGAAGGGAAGAAAAAAGTACAAGAAAAACAAATCCAAAGCAATTAATAAAATGGCAGTAAGAACATACATATCAATAATTACCTTAAATGTTAATGGAATAAACACCCCAACAAAAAGACATAGACAGCCTGAGTGAATACAAAAACAAGACCCCATATATATGGTGTCTTCAAGAGACCCACTTCACTTCTAGGGACACATACAAATTGAAAGTGAGGGGATGGAAGAAAATATTCCATGCAAATGGGAATCAAAAGACAGCTGGAGTAGCAATACCCATATCAGACAAAATAGATATTAAAATGAAGAATATTTTAAGGGACAAGGAAGGTTACTATCTAATGATCAAAGGATCAATCCAAGAAGAAGATAGAAAAATTGAAAATATCTATGCACCCTACATAGGTTCACCACAATATATAAGGCAACTGCTTACAACCATAAAAGGAGAAAAAGATAATAACACAATAATAGTGGGGACTTTAACATCCCACTTACAGCAATGGACAGATCATCCAGACAGAAAATCAATGAGGAAACACAGGCCCTGAATGAAGCATTAGACCAGATGGACTTAATAGATATTTATAGGATATTCCATCCAAAAGCAATAGAATACACGTTCTTTACAAGTGCACATGGAACATTCTCTAAGACTGATCACATCCTGGGCTACAAATCAAACCTCAGTAACTTTAAGAAAATTGAAATCATATCAAGCATCTTTTCTGACCACAATGCTATACAACTAGAAATCAACAAGAAAAAAACTGCAAAAAACACAAACACGTGGAGACTCAACAACATGCTATGAAGCAACCAATGGATCACTGAAGAAATCAAAGAGGAAATTAAAAAATACCTAGAAGCAAATGACAACAAAGATGCGACACTCTAAAACCCAAGGGATGCAGCAAAAGTTGTTCTAAGAGGAAAGTTTATAGCAATACAAGCCCACCTCAGGAAACAAGAAAAAGCTCAAATAAACAAGCTAACTTTACATCTTAAAGCAGCTCAAGAGAGAAGAACAGACAAGACCTGAAGTTAGTAGAAAGAAAGAAATCATGAAGGTCAGAGCAGAAATCAATGAAATAATAGAAGAAAATCATAGAAAAGATCACTGGAATGAAAAGCTGGTTCTTTGAAAATGTCAACAAAATTGATAGACCTTTAGCCAGCCTTATCAAGAAAAAAAGAGAGAAGACTCAAATCAATAAAATTAAAAATGGAAAAGGAGAAGTAACAACGCACATCACAGAAATAGAAAGGATCAGAAGGGACTACTACATGCAACTATACGCCAATAAAATGGAAAACCCAGAAGAAATGGACAAATTCTTAGAAAAGTACAACCTTCCAAGACTAAACCAAGATGAAATAGGAAAGATGAATGGACCAATCACAAGTTCTGAAATTGAAACTGTGATTAAAAAATTTACAACAAACAAAAGTCCAGGACCAGATGGCTTCACAGGTGAATTCTCTCAAACACATAGAGAAGAGCTAACACCTATCCTTCTGAAACTATTCCAAAAAAATCACATAGGCAGGGACATGCCCAAACCCATTCTATGAGGCAACCATCACCCTGCTACCAAAACCAGACAAAGATATCAAAAAAATAAAATAAAACTAAGGCCAATTTCACTGATGAATATTGATGCAAAAATCCTCAACAAAATACTAGCACACCACATCCAACAATACATTAAAAGGATTGTACATCATGGTCAAGTGGGATTTATCCCAGGGATGCAAGGATTTTTCAATACCTGCAAATCAATCAGAGTGATACACCACATTAACAAACTGAAGAATAAAACCATGTGATCCTCTCAATAGATGGAGAAAAACTTTTGACCAAATCCAACACCCATTTCTGATAAAAATCCTTCAGAAAGTGGGCATAGAGGGAAACTACCTCAACATAATAAAGGCCATATATGGCAAACCCACAGCTAACATCATTCTCAATGGTGAAAGTTGAAAGAATTCCTGCTGAGATCTGGAACAAGACAAGGATGTCCGCTCTTGCCACTACTATTCAACATAGTTTTGGAAGTCTTAGCCACAGCAAGCAGAGAAGTAAAAGAAATAAAAGGAATCCAAATTGGAAAGGAAGAAGTAAAACTATCCCTATTTGCAGATGACATGATAATATACCTAGAGAATCCTAAAGACTCTACCAGAAAACTCTTAGGGCTCATCCATGAATTTGGCAAAGTCGCAGGATATAAAATTAATACACAGAAATCAACAGCATTTCTATATACTATCAATGAAAGATCAGAAAGAGAAATTAGGGAAGCAATCCCATTTACCATTGCATCCAAAGAATAAAATACCTAGGAGTAAACCTACCTAAAGAGACAAAAGACTTGTACTCTCAAAACTACAAGACACTGATGAAAGAAATCAAAGATGACACAAATAGATGGAAAGGTATACCATGCTCTTGGATTGGAAGAGTCAATATTATCAAAATTACTATACTACCCAAGGCAATCTATAGATTCAATGCAATCCCTATCAAATTACCAAGGACATTTTTCACATAACTCAAACAAAATATTTTAAAGTTTGTTTGGAAACACAAAAGACCCAGAATAGCCAAAGATATCCTGAAAAAGAAAAACGGAGCTGGAGGAATCAGACTCCCTATCTTCAGACTATACTACAAAGCAACAGTCCTCAAAACTATATGGTACTGGCACAAAGACAGAAACATAGATCAGAGGAAAAGGATAGAAAGTCCAGAATTAAACCCGCACACCTACAGCCAACTAATCTATGACAAAGGAGACAAAATTTACAATGGAGAAAAGACAGCCTGTTCAATAAGTGGTGCTGGGAAAACTGGACAGCCACATGGAAAAGAATGAAATTAGAACACTCCCTAACACAGTACACAAAAATAAACTCAAAATGGGTTAAAGACCTAAGTAGAAGACCAGACAGTATAAAACTCTTAGATGAAAATGTAGGCCAAACACTCTCCAACATAAATAGCAGCAACATCTCAGATCCACCTCTTAGTGTAATTACGATAAAAACCAAAATAAACAAATGGGACTTAAATAAACTGAAAAGTTTCTGCACAGCAAAGGAAACCCTAAACAAAACAAAAAGACAATCCACAGAATGGGAGAAGATATTTGCAAATGAGGTGACTGACAAGAGTTTAATCTTCAAAATTTATAAACACTTCCTCCTGCTCAATACCAAAAAAAAAAAAAAAAACCCAAACAATCCCATCAAAACATGGGCAGAAAATCTAAACAAATGATCCTCCAAACAAGACATAGGGATGGCCAAAAAAACACATGAAAAGATGTTCAACACCACTCATTGTTAGAGAAATGCAAATCAAATCCACTATGAGTTACCAAAGTACACCAGCCAGAATGGCCATCATCAAAAAGTCTACAAACAATAAGTGCTAGAGAAGGTGTGGAGAAAGGGAACCCTATTACACTGTTGGTGGGATTGTAAATTGGTGCAACCACTGTGGAAAACAGTATGAAGATTCCTCAGAAAACTAAAAATAGTACTCCCATTTGATCCAGCATTCCCACTCCTCAGCATCTACCCAGTGAAAACCAAGACTTGAAAATACACATGTAGTCTGATGTTCATTGCAGCACTATTTTCAATAGCCAAGACATGGAAACAACCTAAATGTCCATTGACAGAAGAGTGGATCAAGAAGATGTGGTACACATACACAGTAGAATATTACTCAGCCATTAAAAGGAACGAAATACTGGCATTTTTAGCAGCATGGACAGACCTAGAAATTATCATGCTGAGTGAAGTCAGTCAGACAATGAGACAGCAACATCAAATGCTTTCACTGACATGTGGAATCTGAAAAAAGGACAGACTGAACTTCTTTGCAGAACAGATACTGCCTCAAAGACTCTGAAAAACTTATGGTTTCCAAAGTAGACAGTTTTGGGGGGGCAGATACGCTGCGGTTGTGGGATGTAAATCCTATAAAATTGGATTGTGATGATCATTGTACAAGTATAAATGCAATAATTTCATTGAGTAATAAAAAAATAAGTGATTGACTTTGCTATACACCTGAAACTAACACAACTTTCTAAGTCATAGTCAAATAAAATTTATTTAAAAATAAATAAATTGTAAAAAAAATAAGAAAGAAGGGCTCTGAATAAATTAATATTCAGTAATTTAAAAGCAATAAAGAAAGTAGTGATATGTATGAAGGGGGAGGACTATTACCAAAGGAAAACTAAAAAATTAGTCTCTTCTTGAAAAAGCCATTGACTACTATAAAATTTAATACCAAATTCCTACTTAAATACAAAATGTGAGATGATTGAGTCCTGAGAGTTATCAGAAAGAGAGAGAAAAGAGGGAGAGAGAAATCATGATATACTTGGAATATTTTGTATGTGGGCTGTCATAACACTGTACCCACTGATCAAGATATCTACTGGCTAGTAGAACCAGGGCAAAAAAAAAAAATTAAACACATGAGAAAAGGTAAAATATTAACTGTATTGCCAACAGATAGACAGAATAGCTTAGAAGAGTGGAAGTTTTCTTATGTTTACTGAAGAGAAAATTGGCCAAAGAGAATGGAGTTGGGGATAGACGCCTGGCAGCTGAAAAGGAAGCTAATTGCCGTGCTCGTTACTTTGCCCCCAACTCTTTATCTGCTCATCATCTTCAGCCACTTGGCCTTCCTTGTCTTGGGTTGAGTATGTTAACCTGATCCCATCTCAGGGCCTTTGCCCTTGCTGTTCCTGCTGCCTGGATCACTCTTCCTCTGGATATTCCCAGGGCTCGTTTTGTCACCTCCTACAGATCTCTGCTCAAATGGTAGCTTCTCCAGGGGCCTTCCTTGACTACCTTTTTTGACACTGTATCCTTCTGGCATCCCCTGTTCCTCATCCCTGGATTATTACCTCCCCAGCTCTTTGTGTCTTCTAATATTAAATATAATTATATTATATTTAATAATAATTTCTTTTTAAGCATCTGTCCCTCCCCACTATTGAAGGCTCCAGGGATGTTTGGCTTCTGTGTTCAGTGCTGCCTCTCCAACACCAAGCACATTGCCTGATGCAGAGCAGGCCCTTCATAAATATTTGCTAAATGAATATTCTAATCGACAAGCATTGATTCTTCTGAACCGTAGGGTTTTCTTACTGGGGAGACACTTGAACATAAGTAAGAGTCACTACATAAAACATAAGCAACAGATTTTAGGTCTTAGACCAGACAGACTTGGATTTGTATTATATTATGACCTAAGGCACAGCAACCAGTCTCTCTTTCCTCTTGTGCAAAATAAGGTTAATAACCCTTACTTTACAGGTTACTATTAGGATTAACAAGATAACAAATGCGCTGTCAACAGTGGTCTGCTTCAAATTCAAAAATTAGAGGTTATGTTACAATTAATATTGATAATGAATCTGGCTAAGAATTATTTGTTGATATTATTTTGGTTCCTCCCAAACTATCCTATATGTTGGTTTGAAGTTCTGAGTGTCAATCATACGGAAGGCTCCTTGTAGCATCCAGCCAGGAAGTGCTATGTAGTGATCACCGTGATAAAGACATTAGACAGAGGATCCGTGAGTGGGGCCTGTCTCCTGTGCATGTTTGTACATGTTCACAAGGTGAGGTGCTGGAAAACCTTACAATTTTCTATCAGTTGTGATCTGCCATTTAATTACTCTGCCTCTTACCCTCTCTGTGCTGAGTAAGAATGGCTTTCCCTCTCAGACCTGGATGACTGTAGATCCATCAGCCAGATGAAAGCTCTCTTCCTGCAAGCAAGCACGCAGTTCATAGCACCGTCTGGAGTGGAAGTCACTCGAGCTGCCCAATCTTTGGACTTCAGAGAAACTGTTTGGTTTCCAAGTCTAGCTTGACTACTGTGAACAAATACCTGGCTTATTATCAAGAACATCCTTAGTTAGGCAAATACGTAACAATAGCAGTAGGAATTTTAAAAATATGTTTGGCAGTTTTTTAAAAAAGAAAAAAGACCCTACCTTTGGAAACAAAATCAGTTTCACTGGTCTTGCATTACTTAGGCAGCCCGGGACACTGAACTGAAATTGCCTTTCCACAAAATTGGCTCTGGCATCTGGCAGTCAAATTTGAAATGTTTCGGGCAATACAGCTGCTTTGGAATCTCTCCCACATACCAATACATCTCTTGATCTTGAGAAAACATTTCCCGATATTCAGGAACTTTTCCATTGTTTCTTGCAATGTCCCCAAAGGATATGCAAGGCTTTCCTAGACCTCTCGACGCCCACAGAACCTTCCCATACTAAGTGCTGGCTGGTCAGAAGGAATCTCCATTCATTGGAGACCAAGATTTGAACACTCGTTCATAGACTTTTTGATTTTCTAAAATTCTAGAGATGAAGAAAGGGCCTGAGAATTTGGCTGAGTTTGAGTGAAAGTGTGCATGGAGTTCTCTTCCGCTCTGTTGTCATAGCAATGTCATCAACATAGCATTGTCCCTAATACATTTTGAGCGAGGAGCTAGCTGCTACTGAAAGAGTTAAATTTTATGTGAATCCAAAGTAGTTTTGGGTTACCAAAGGTATGTTATGGTACCTACCTTTCTTCTGTCAGCCAACTTATTCTTTTTATAGCTCATACAGAACTATCAGACTTGCCAGCTCTAAACAAGTCATTTTCCCCATGGTATGTCCTTGAACCTTAATTCTCTGACATGGCCCAGGAAAAAGAAGATTTGCTAAGGCCAAGTGACTAGGAATTCTGTATCATATTACCTGTTTTTATAAACTTACCATCTATATTAGCACATTGAATGACCTGAAAAAGGCTGCCAAAAAGAAATCTGTTTCACTTGGTTTATTCCAGTATTTACCAAATTTTTTGGACCACAACTTTCTTTTTCTTTTGTTAGATCTGGTAACATTCTGCATATCTAGCAAGTACTATAGGAAACTCAGCTTGAGTGACACTGTTCTAAATACAAATAATGTAATTAAATGTTGTTGAGAGGTCAGAGTTCTCAAAACTGCAGCCTTTGGATTTTTTGCTAACCCCCAAATGGATTGAAGGGGTCTGTAAACCTTTTCTGTAAAGGGTCATGCAGCAACTATTTTAGATTTTGTGTACATTTAGCCTGTCAAAACTGTTCAACTCTGGTTGAATGTGAACTTAGCCACAGGTAATTTATAAACGAATAGGCATAGCTGAATTCCAATAAAATTTTATTTACGAAAACAGGTAGCAACCACAGTCTGGGCCAGTTTGGGCTGCAGTTTGCAAACCCCTATATTAGAATGGGGCTGTCAACTCTCATTCACAATTCAATTATCTGATACATTGAGAATACATGTTAAGATGATTTAAAAAAAAAGTTTATGGTGATTTTTTCTCCACCTAAGTTTGGTCTACTTGAACTTTCAGGGGACTGGAAATGATCTTAGTTCATTCAGATTAGTATCTAAAATTCTTCTCAGGGTCCAGACAAAGTAAAGAACATGTCTGTTCTTTGAAACTATGAGAACAAGGTGTTAGGTAGTTGCCCTGCTGCTTTGATATTTTGCTTTAATTCTCTTCAGATGGCTACTCAGCAATTTCCTGGTTAAAAGGGAGGAGATTTGCCAGTAGGACTCCAAACTTCCTTTGGAGCTTAAGTGAAACAGGGAGGTGTTTAGGAAAGGAAATCTGCAATAAGTGCCAGAAAATACCAAACCTGTAGTTATTTTAAGTTAAGCCCTACTGTAGAATCAACAGTGTCCATTAGACACAAGGGACCACCCACCTGAGGAGCATCCAAAGATAATAATCTGTGAGCAAGAAAACCACAAAAATGCGGATGCTGAATTTCTGGCAGGACCCTGTTTTTCATGTTTAAAGAAGTGATTGTCCCTTAGATATCAACCATTTTACCGGCTTTATGCTGGCAAGGTTTCTGTTTATTGATGCTTTATCTTTGGTAGACTCTGTTTTAACCTTTTCCAGTGAAAGCATTTTGATCCCCTGCAGGAAAGTGTTAAAAGTGGGCAGAGCTTTATACAAAGCTTCCAGACTAACAGAATGATAGAATTTTAGTACCAGGAGTAACCCAAAATGCCTAATCTATGAACATTAAAAAGATCAACTCTTTAGGCATATTGTCGAAGAAACCAAGCAATCAGTGACTAGGTGTGAGAAACAGGTTTCCTGAGTCATTCTCAAGGCTGTACAGAGGATAGAGATCTCAAACTGCTGTCCTAGACCTTGTGAAGATTCCATTGTCAGGTCCCTGGATGGGCTTCTATTCTTAGCAAAGATGACATGCACATATCCAAGGTAGGGGCTGTGGGAGACTGCACGCACACTTGTTTCTACTCTGTTGCAAATGGAGTGTATACTTCGAGAACAGTTAAGGCTACTTGAGGTCCATCTATTCTCAAGTAGCAGGGGCATACTGGTTAAACCTAAACTGGGAAAGAACCTCTGACTGTGCCTGCAGAACTGGTGATCTATAAACCTCCCTCACGAGTTGATGTACCCAGTGGGGAGGTGGTGCTGTTGGGAATAAGTTTTGGGCTAAGGTCCCTGTGGTAGAAACAGGAAATGGAGGGGTTTGTATTTGTCTCCTGCTTGCATCATAGAGACTAATGTTTAGGCTTTTTGCAGGCAGAGTCCAAGAGGAACTTTTACACCAAAGACTTTATTAAAATTGGACTTCAAACAGCCCTAACTGGAGGTCCAGACCTGGGAAGAGTGGCTTTTTTTTTTTTTTTTCATTTTACCTTTAGCACTAGGAAAGTTCAAGGGAACCCAGTGCAATTTGATGGTTTTAAAGGCTTTGGTGACCCAAAGAGATGGCATGCAGGCAGGAAAGATATTTTTCATTGACACGTTGGCACATTTGAAGTGGCCACGTGCAGTAAGCTTGAGTGCAAGCATCTACTGTGTGTGGATTTGTCCCTGAGACCTTGTGGGAGATACCCTGAGAACAGAGCATGATGGTATTGGGAGGAGAATTCTCTAAGGCCAGCCCCCATTTATACACATGGGATAATGAGCCAGCAAAACTGAAACATTAATATCAATGGGTCTGCATTTTTAGCCATAGGCTGTAGAAGTCTGGGAAATACTTGACAATATTAAGATTTAAATTCCCTGTAGGAATTTTAAAGCACTTTTCCCAAATAAAAGAGAAACTTTTACTTTCTGCAAGTCATGATTCATATACTGTCGCAACCACAAAAACCCACACACAACTGAAACTGAAATATCTCAATGTGAGCAGTCTCAGGGCGGTATGTTTTGACTGTTCTCTTGTGTTTGTTCAGTATAGAAAATATCCTGTGGTTAGTGCTCCTCTCTATTTACATTCTAAGTCCCTTTTTCTCCCCCAGACAACTTTGAGTGACACTGTCTGTATGTGCAAAATCGGTTAAAATATGGAGAAATATTGTCTTGTTTAACCAATGCAAGAACATAAAGTTCCCCAACTTCAGGATTTCAGAACAACACTCACTCCAGGTAGTTTGTGCAAATAAGTGGTATTGTGTTTTGTGCTTTTAATTGCAAATGGTGGCATCTTTTTGTAAAGTTAAACTTTGAAATGGACCTTCTGTTAAATGCTCAAGAGTACTTCTTTCCAAAATGAACAATCAGGCTTTGCCCGGGTGGTGGGTCTGTGCTCCTGAAAGATGTTTTGTGTATCCCCTGCTTCTCCCCCTCCAGTTCAGCTATGCCCCCCCCCCACCCCCACCGCTTGGAATGGTTCTTCCTCCAAATCAGCATGACACTCTTTGATCCACTTAAGGGGTATCATACTCTCCTTGGCCTGCCCTCCCAAGTGGAGGGTCTTTCCAGATAAATCTCTTTTTCCATTTTCACATCTACAGCTCATGCTTGTGACAAGTGAATATCCTGCCCTCAGTGACACACCAGGTCACTGGAGTTACATGTGATCGGGAGGCTGACTGTGTGTCTGTCATGTGACAGACCTGGGTGTTCTGACCCTGGGCAGCCTTCCAACAGTTAGGATGAACTTTCGCATTTGAAGATCAGTTTTCAAAGGTGGAAGGCGTGGCTGTGGTAGCAGGGCTGCCACCATTCTCATGCTCATAGAAACCTGGGCTTGCCTGGGCCACCAACCCCAACAGTCATGAAAATGCCACACATTCCAAGGCCTGTCATCTTGCCCTGGCTTTGGATTATGCAATTTCTGCTTAAGACTGACCTCAGCCCTTCACACAAGCCAAACCAGTCCTACCTAAGATTCTTTGAACAGCAGCACACATCGCCACCTCCCTGCTTTCGGTCACACTGTCACTCCAGCTGAAATGCTCTCCCAGCTTTCTACAGACTCACCCACTTTCATCCTGCCTTCAAGCCCCAATTCCAGTTTTACTTCCTTTGTAAATCTTTTCGCATGCATGCCACCCACAGAGGTCTCACCTTCCCAGAACCTCATGGAACTTGCTCTCTGTCTCGTGGCATTCTCTAAATTCTCATCTTGTGTGAAAACTTGTTCATTTTCCAACCTTCATTTGGCCTTTCTGGTGATTATGGCTTACTTTCACAGTTAGGTTGTGAAAGAATTGATTTGTATTACTGTTTTGGGTTTGGAAAGTGTCTTAAGTTCAAATTCTATTGCTCAGAGTATTCAGTATGATTTGGGCACAGAGTAGATGATCGGTGAATATAATACCCTAGCAGCCACCATGTTTCACACCTCTCAGCAGAAGGGGAAAACTCCAGCTGTTTCGTTTGTACAATTTTCCTGATTTCTTAGAGTTAATAGCTACTTTAACATCATGTGATACAAATGGAACAAAATCATTTGATCATAATGCAATGATTAATTCTTTCAGGAAACAGTGTGCCTAGTATTGTGTCATTACTGACCTGCAGAGTTTTGATGAAGAGCTCTAATAGATTTGACTTCCCCATTTTTACTTCTTTTAATCACCGGCAAATTGCTTAACATTGTGTTAAGTCTCAACTTCTCTCTTTCAGTCAGTGTTTGTGTGTCTATATGTATTCATTAAGAAATTTAAACAGTATAATATAAATCACAGGGTTTTTATTTATTTATTTATTTATTTATTTTTTGAAATTCTTTTTTTTTTTATTTTCCCACTGTACAGCAAGGGGGTCAGGTTATCCTTACATGTATACATTGCAATTACAGTTTTTCCCCCACCCTTTGTTCTGTTGCAACATGAGTATCTAGACAAAGTTCTCAATGCTATTCAGCAGGATCTCCTTGTAAATCTATTCTAGGTTGTGTCTGATAAGCCCAAGCTCCCGATCCCTCCCACTCCCTCCCCCTCCCATCAGGCAACCACAAGTCTCTTCTCCAAGTCCATGATTTTCTTTTCTGAGGAGATGTTCATTTGTGCTGGATATTAGATTCCAGTTATAAGTGATATCATATGGTATTTGCCTTTGTCGTTCTGGCTCATTTCACTCACTATGAGATTCTCTAGTTCCATCCATGTTGCTGCAAATGGCATTATATCATCCTTTTTTATGGCTTAGTAGTATTCCATTGTGTATATATACCACCTCTTCCGAATCCATTCCTCTGTTGATAGACATTTGGGTTGTTTCCATGTCTTGGCTATTGTGAATAGTGCTGCAATGAACATGCAGGTGCATGTGTCTCTTTTAAGTAGAGCTTTGTCCGGATAGATGCCCAAGAGTGGGATTGCGGGGTCATATGGAAGTTCTATGTATAGATTTCTAAGGTATCTCCAAACTCTTCTCCATAGTGGCTGGTGCCCATCCTCCTTAAACTCCTTCAAAAGGTTGAAGAAGAAGGAATACTCCCAAAGATATTCTATGAGGCCACCATCACCCTCATTCCAAAACAAGACAGAGAAACCACCAAAAAAGAAAACTATCGCCCAATATCATTGATGAATATAGATGCAAAAATTCTCAACAAAATCTTAGCCAACCCAATCCAACAACATACCAAAAAAATTAGACACCATGACCAGGTTGGGTTCATCCCAGATTCACTAGGATGGTTCAACATACGCAAATCAATCAGCATCATACACCACATTAACAAAAAAAAAAGTCAAAAATCATATGATCATCTCAATAAACGCAGAAAAAACATTTGACAAAATTCAACATCCATTCATGATCAAGACCCTCGCCAAAGTGGGTATAGAGGGAACATTCCTGAACATAATCAAAGCCATTTATGATAAACCCACAGCAAATATAATACTCCATGGGGAAAATCTGAAAGCCTTCTCACTCCAATCTGGAACAAGACAGGGATGCCCACTCTCACCACTGCTCTTCAACATCGTTTTGGAAGTCTTAGCCACAGCAATTAGACAAACAAAGGAAATAAAAGGCATCCATATAGGAAGAGAAGAGATCAAACTGTCACTGTATGCAGATGACATGATACTATACATAGAAAACCCTAAGGACTCAACCCCAGAACTCCTTGAACTGATCAATAAATTCAGCAAAGTGGCAGGATAGAAGATTAACATTCAGAAGTCAGTTGCATTTCTGTGTACCAGCAATGAAACTTTAGAAAAGGAATACAAAAATATGATACCTTTTAAAATTGTACCTCACAAAATCAAATACCTCGGAATACACCTGACCAAAGAGGTAAAGGACCTATATGCCGAGAACTATAAAACTTTAATCAAAGAAATCAAAGAAGATGTAAAGAAATGGAAAGATATCCCATGTTCCTGGATTGGAAAAATCAATATTGTAAAAATGGCCATCCTACCCAAAGCAATCTACAGAGTCAATGCAATCCCTATCAAATGACCCATGACATTTTTCACAGAACTACAACAAACAATCCAAACATTTATATGGAACAACAAAAGACCCAGAATCGCCAAAGCAATCCTGAGAAACAAAAACCAAGCAGGAGGCATCACTCTCCCAGACTTTAAGAAATACTACAAAGCCACAGTCATCAAAACAGTGTGGTACTGGTACCAAAACAGACAGACAGACCAATGGAACAGAATAGAAAACCCGGAAATAAACCCTGACACCTATGGTCAATTAATCTTTGACAAGGGAGGCAAGAACATCAAATGGGAAAAAGAAAGTCTATTCAGCAAGCATTGCTGGGAAACCTGGACAGCTGCAGGCAAAGCAATGAAACTAGAACACACCCTCACACCATGCACAAAAATAAACTCCAAATGGCTGAAAGACTTAAATATACAACAGGACACCATCAAACTCCTAGAAGAAAACATAGGCAAAACACTCTCTGACATCAACATCATGAATATTTTCTCAGGTCAGTCTCCCAAAGCAATAGAAATTAGAGCAAAAATAAACCCATGGGACCTCATCAAACTGAAAAGCTTTTGCACAGCAAAGGAAACCCAAAAGAAAACAAAAAGACAACTTACAGAATGGGAGAAAATAGTTACAAATGATGCAACCGACAAGGGCTTAATCTCTAGAATATACAAGCAACTTATACAACCCAACAGCAAAAAAGCCAATCAATCAATGGAAAAATGGGCAAAAGACCTGAATAGACATTTCTCCAAAGAAGATATACAGATGGCCAGCAAACACATGAAAAAATGCTCAACATCGCTGATTATAAGAGAAATGCAAATCCAAACTACCATGACATAACACCTCACCCCAGTCAGAATGGCCATCATTAATAAATCCACAAATAACAAGTGCTGGAGGGGCTCTGGAGAAAAGGGAACCCTCCTGCACTGCTGGTGGGAATGTAAACTGGTACAGCCACTATGGAGAACAGTTTGTAGATACCTTAGAAATCTATACATAGAACTTCCATATGACCCCGCAATCCCACTCTTGGGCATCTATCCGGACAAAGCTCTACTTAAAAGAGACACATGCACCTGCATGTTCATTGCAGCACTATTCACAATAGCCAAGACATGGAAACAACCCAAATGTCTGTCGATAGATGATTGGATTCGGAAGAGGTGGTATATATACACAATGGAATACTACTAAGCCATAAAAAAGGATGACATAATGCCATTTGCAGCAACATGGATGGAACTAGAGAATCTCATAGTGAGTGAAATGAGCCAGAACGACAAAGGCAAATACCATATGATATCACTTATAACTGGAATCTAATATCCAGCACAAATGAACATCTCCTCAGAAAAGAAAATCATGGACTTGGAGAAGAGACTTGTGGTTGCCTGATGGGAGGGGGAGGGAGTGGGAGGGATCGGGAGCTTGGGCTTATCAGACACAACCTAGAATAGATTTACAAGGAGATCCTGCTGAATAGCATTGAGAACTTTGTCTAGATACTCATGTTGCAACAGAACAAAGGGTGGAGAAAAAAAATGTAATTGTAATGTATACATATAAGGATAACTTGATCCCCTTGCTGTACAGTGGGAAAATAAAAAAAATAAATAAATAAAAATTAAAAAAAAATCTTAGCAAGTTTTGGACAATTTATAGTTGGTCTAGATTGTTCATAATCCTCATGTGCAAAAAGATTCCGTGTGATTTCTTTGAAATAAAGGCTCATTAGCAGCAAACAATCCCACCAAGTTACATTTCACTGGATGCCTAAAGGCTTTAGTGTTTATCTTTCCAAATAAGTTTCAGAGCCCAGAGCTTGCGTTTCACATGGGTCCTACTTGTCTCAAGTTCTCACACAAGTTTCCAACCCCATCAAGAAAACTAACATGGTCAGAAAATCCTTGGCAATTTATCCTTTTGAAAAGGTAAAGTCTGTCTATTTGAAAATGAAAGAAGCCCAAACAGCCTATGTTAACCCATAAGCAAGATAATTTAAGTGCCTGTGTGTGGAAAATTTCCAATTCGGAACTGCTTGGGGTTCCCACACGGTCAAGATTAATGTCATTCCGTTCTGACTGGCTCTTCCTGTCCCCACGGGTGGAAGTGGGTTTGGAAACATGTTGGATGAAGAAATTTCCCAGTGTATCACAGTTACCAAACCAGCTGTGCAAGGTCATTTTTACACGGATAGAGTTGAAATGTTACAGATTTCTGACAGGCTTAATTACTGTACCTATCTTGTGAGCTCTGGGATCTAGGCCAGATTACAGAAAATATGGGAAGTTTTCTGGATGGTGGATAAGGATGCTCATGTGTATTGTAAAGAATTTTGGTCTAGGACTTAGTTCCAAATCGATGTCAGCGCAAACACAGACACCGGGCCTTTGTTGTTTATCAGAACATACATAGTAATAACAATTAACTACAATGTTTAGAGAGTTGGGGGTTTGGGTTTCCATTTAATTTAATTTTCTGGTTGACTTGAGATTAAACAAACACTTTTTCTATTCAAGCCTTTGGAAAGGGGAAGGAAGGAAATAACATTTATTGACTATTGTGGCAAATATAATGCTAGCTTTTAAAAAATATGTTATCTTCACGCTAAGCCTATGAAGCATGTATTATTTAAAAAAAATTCATATGAGGAAGAAGTCTCAGAAAGGTTAAGTTGCTCAAATGACAAAGCTAGCATTCAGAAACGTAAAATTAAAACCTAAGTTGGTCTGCTTTCAAAAGACCATGTCTGCCTATTATTTTAACACCATGACATTCTATTTCTTTCTACGTGTAGATTTAAAACAATGAGCATGTTTCAATTTTTCTTAAATCAGTGTTTTTTGGCATCTATTATTTTATTTCTTTTAAGTAATTTTTAATAGTTATTCCCCCAATACAATTTTTTTTCTACTTTACAGCATGGTGACCCAGTTATACATAACATGTACACATTCTATTTTCTCACATTATCATGCTCCATCATAAGTGACTAGACATAGTTCCCAGTGCTACACAGCAGGATCTCATTGCTAATCCATTCCAAAGGCAATAATGTGCATCTGTTAACCCAAAGGACCCCATCCATCCCACTCCCTCCCCCTCCTCCTTGGCAACCACAAGTCTACCCTCCAAGTTCATGATTTTCGTTTCTGTGGAAAGGAAAAGAAATTGTGCCTTATATTAGATTCCAGATATAAGTGATATCATATGGTATTTGTCTGTCTCTTTCTGACTTACTTCACTCAGGATGAGAGTCTCTAGGTCCATCCATGTTGCTGCAAATGGCATTATGTCATTCTTTTTTTATGGCTGAATAGTATTCCATTGTGTATATCTACCACATCTTCCGAATCCAGTCGCCTGTTGATGGACATTTCGGTTATTTCCACATCTTGGCTTTGTGAATAGTGCTGCAATGAACATGCAGGTGCATGTGTCTTTTTCAAGGAAAGTTTTGTTGGGATATATGCCCAAGAGTGGGATTGCTGGGTCATATGGTAGTTCTATGTGTAGTTTTCTAAGGTACCTCCATACTGATCTCCATAGTGGTTGTACTAGCTTACATTCCCACCACCAGGGCAGGAGGGTTCCCTTTTCTCCACACCCTCTCCAGCATTTGTTACTTGTGGACTTATTAATGATGGCCATTCTGACTGAAGTGAGACAGTATCTCATGGTAGTTTTGATTTGCATTTGTCTAATAATCAGATGCTAATCTTTGGACTTACTATTAAAGATGGAAAAGTGAATTCTATGTAATAATGCCTTCCAGAGACTTTCAGTAGCAAAGGCATTACTTAGTACTAAATACTTAGAATACAAAGTGTTGATTTCTGTGAAATAGTCGTTTTTACAGTATTTTGGGGACAAGATAATGAGAGTTACTTATTAATAGCTATGGGTGGGAGCATGGCCTCAAAAAGTCTTCAGAAAGAAGGCAATTTGAGCTGTAAGGAAAGGGTACCAGTGGGCATGTGATGGTACAGTGCCATGAAAGTGCACAGCACACTTGAAGCTCTGCAAGTGGTTTAGTACAGTTAGAGGATCAGAATGGGGACATATGCGACACTGATGGAAAGTGAGCCTGGAAAGGGAAGGGAGGAGACATGGCACCTATGTTATATCATATGGTCTGAGTTGTGCTGTGCAGGTGATAGAAACTGAAAGTGTGGGAGTTCCTAGGCTAGGGGCTGAATCAGAACACCTACACCGCGGCCACAGCAGCAAGGGATCTGAGCTGTGTCTGCCACCTCAACCGTGGCTCGCAGCAGCGCCAGATCCTCGGCCCACTGAGTGAGGCCAGGGATTGAGCCTGCATCCTCGTGGATGCTAGTCAGGTTCTTAATCTGCTGAGCCACAATGGGAAATCCCAGAAAACAAGTTTTAATTCCTTTCTGTTTTTGGTATCTTCCTCCTTGTTTCTCCAAATACCTGGCCACTGAAAATGGGGGGTGACTATGAGAGAGAACACTTCCTAAACACAAACGCAATTTGGGGGAGGATGAGCCTTCATTAAGATATGAGTCTGAAGTTTGACTTAGCCAAAATTGGAGATGGAAACTTTAAAATTACATTTTTCATGCCTTAATAGTGAAAAGATGGCATTAAATTGCTACATTAATAACACATTTTTGTTCAAAAACTCCAAATATATTTCTAGATTCACATTTCCAGTTAACTTTGCTAGAGAATATAGTAAGCCATTTGTTTATTTTGGGGCGATTTAGTGTGTGTGGATTCAGAATTGCACCAGAATCGATTAGTGAATTATAAACCAGTTCTGTTTCCTACATCTTAACTGGCTTAGACAAGCTAGACCATGTGAAGTTTTCTCATATGCTAAACATAATATTGACCTGATACATCTGTTTGAGAAATAATCAGTGAATATTTCTTAAAAATACTGTATAAGTAAAAAAAAAAAAATCTGGGAAAATTACCTAGGTCCATGTTGTTTACAGTAGTTTTATAGTACAGAAAAAAAGAAGAAAGAAAAGAAGAGAGAGAAAGAAAGGAAGAAAAAAAAGAAAAAAAAGTCTGCAGGCTGTGCAACAGTGCACCAGATCCATCTAAAAATGAATGGATGAAATTTCCTTTCACTTTGTAAACTGTCTGATTGTGATACATCTAGATATGTGAAAGATTTTTAATGTTTTTTTTTTACTAGAGGTTCCTAAACATTAAATTTTAAAAAAGCATTAAGCTGATATTTTTAAAGCTATGTATTTTAATAGGGTAATCATTATTTTACAAGATATCTACTATGTGCCCAACACATCAGATACTGAAAGAAATAAAAAAGATGTGGTACATGTAAAAAAAAAAAAAAAAAAAAAAGAAAGAAAGAAACTGAATGTGGAGAGACTTCAGATACGCATATAATATGATCTCTTCAAAATGAAGGGAAACCATTTAAAGTTATTTAGAAGACTCCAAAAACTTGGTGAAGGATTACCAGTTGAAGAGAGAGGAGGCTTCCAGTTTTAAATGAAGACCCCACACATCATCAAAATCGTCTGCAGGAACCCAGGTGCCTTGGGAAGAGTGACAGGTGTAGAACAAATGATACAGGATTGAATCTCACTGCCTCCCAGGCATACTCTAAAAGTTAAATTTTAAAAACCTGTTCTTGAGTTAGGGACTTGATATTTGTTTTTCTAATAAGTGAGGAGTGTAGAAATATCTTTAGATACTGTAAATTTCAAAAATTATTTGCTGTTATTTCTCCTGAAGCTGTCATTTCAATCCCCCACAAAAGTGGATCCTCGTCTTGGCTATTGTGTGAACAGAGCCGCAATGAACATGCGGGTGCATGTGTCCTTTTTAAGGAAAGTTTTCATATGCCAAAGAGTGGGATTGCTGGATCATATGGTAGTTCCATGTATAGATTTCTAAGGTTCCTCCATACTGTTCTCCACAGTGGCTATACCAGCTTACATTCCCACCAACAGTGCAGGAGGGTTCCCTTTTCTCCACATCCCCTCCAGCATTTGTTATTTGTGGACTTATTATTAATGATGGACATTCTGACTGGGGTTAACAGATGCAAATTATTGCTTTTGGAATGGATTAACAATGAGATCCTGCTGTGTAGCACTGAAAACTATGTCTAGATACTTACAACACAGCACAACAATGGGAGAAAAAATAATATATACATGTATGTGTAACTGGGTCCCCATGTGGTACAGTGGGAAAAAAAAGTGTGTTGGGGGAAATAACAATTAAAATTTTTTTAAAAAAGTGGATCCTATTCTTTTTCTTAACAGGAGGAAGGTAAGGAATGGCCATACTGGGGGGTTTGGGGAGAGGTCTAAAAAAACTTGCCACAAGTTTTTTTATTTCTTTGAAGTCATTTTATTTAAGCCACGTGAACCATATATTCTGCTCCATTATATATTCATTTATAAAAATTTAAAATATTTTGTTAATTTCTTCACTTTTCTCCAAAATTCTTGAATAAATCTGAAATGCCAGGAAAACATACCATGTTTAGCAAGTAAATTCTTATTTTGTCTGGCATAACCCTACTTTACATGGAGAATCAGGTACGACCCTATTTTGTTAGCCAAAGGCAGGCAGCCCATTCATTTAGGAAATTAATAAATGGATCCTCATTTTTAAAATCAATATGAAGTAAGTAGTCTTTCCCAAACTTTATTCACAAGAATCACATTAGTTGTGAAAAAGGAAAGTCAGAATCCATGGAGACTATTTTAACATAAAATGTTCATGGAACTAAGATTTTTTTGAAAACAAACAAACAAATAAACAAACCTAAGTGACTGTCATTGTTCTCCAGTGCGCACACTGAGACACTCAATTTCGCTGAAACTCTAGACTATGGGCAATACCATGTGGCCCGTGGTCCCTATTATCTTCCACTGCGATGTCTTGCACACTAAGCCTGCAGCTGCCTAAATCCCACATCCCTGCACTAATAGATATAACACAAAAAGGCACTCAGGTAAAAGAGCCAGAAATTTCACATCCTCTGGGCTGTAGGTATTAATGAACTCACACTTAGAGCCACTACACAATGGAACTGCAGTATATTATGAGAGCAAATTTTGCTATATGAAAGAATACTCTTTTTCTTTTTTTTTTTCTTTTTACAGCCACACCTGCGGCATATGGAAGTTCCCAGGCAAGGGGTTGAATGGAATTGGAGCTGCAGCTGCTGGGTTACACCACAGCCACAGCAGTGGTGAATCTGAGCCACATCTGTGACCTATGCCACAGCTTGTAGCAATGCCAGGTCCTTAACCTACTGAACAAGGCCAGGATTGAACCCACATCCTCACAGATACTTTGTTGGACCCTTTACCCACTGGGCCACCACAGGAACTCTGAAAGAATATTTTAAAGCATATAGAAGTATAAGTATTTTATAAAATAGTGCTGAAGTTAAAAAAGGCAAAGACAATAAAAAAAGAAAGACAATCTAAAAATAAGTGGTTATGGGGTACCTTCCAAAATCTGTTAAGCTGAGTCTTCCATAATCACTTCAGTCATTTAAGGAGTGTGAAAGGAACTAACTGTCAGTAAACGCCCACTGTATAACAGATAGAACCAGTAATGAGGTATAGATATTTTCCCACTTTTCCCAAAGAGAAGACAAAAACTTAGTGAGGAAGGTTGAATAGTAAAGTTAAACAAAAGAGTACTGGAACTCCTCCAAACTTACAAGGCTTTCTCTGGAAGCACTGTTACCTGCTTGTAATGCAGCACTTGGCAACATTCACATCTCTTTGCCACAGCCTGGAACTCTAAAGAAAGTCTCCTCATCCACAGAAGACAAAGGTGAGATGACAGATAATCTGGGGGAAGCCATTTGTCATTGGAGATGACAGCAAGGTCTCAGGAAAGAGGAACATATGATGCCACTCATATGACTTAAACTAGCACGGGCACCACCCTGCACCATCTCACCCCACGCCCAGTGTCATGGCTCTGCTCTAGGGGCTGGAGATGCAAACATATCACTCCCTCTAGATCACCAACCAACGAGTTATCAGGATTCCGGCTGGCTTTCAGAATGGACTAAAATAATTAAGGACCATGTATTTCCATGTCAGATTCTCAATCCCATTTCAGTATTGGAATAGGCTGAAATAAAACCGGAAGAAAAGACCCACATATCTTCTTGTTGACGTGTTAAGTCTTTCAGGAGAGCATGTAGCCCAGTGCCTTGCTGGCTTTCTGAGCACTGGGCTTAGTCCCATGGAGAAAAAAATGCCAAGACCTTGCAGGCTGAGGGTGCATCTTTTAAAGAATTTGCAGTGTTAGTGGTTTTATTCTAAGCAAACTTCCTAGCCCCAGAGGGCTGGCAAGCTGGGACATGCTAGGGTAATGACTAATTGGTCACACCCAAATGCCTTTGCTTCCTGCCTTGAAAGTAAAATCTTGCTGTTACATGACTAAGTAGCCTTGAAGCTCAGGGATACACCTGGGATCTAAGTCATGCAAGCCACATGCCCTTTTAATAAAACTGACAAGCAGAGCTGCAATGCTCACAGGTTTCTTTCTCAGGCCCTCTTGCTGCTGGCAGGGCAATCTTTGATGCTGAAGTCACATCCATTTCTTTTACCCCGGAGAAGAGATGTGGTGGCTATCCTTTGAGTCGCTGGTCTCAGTTCTCTCATGTTATAGCACCATAACAAATGACTGTCTGTCATTTGGGCAGGAAACATCTTCAGGGAAATGGGGAACTGGCTTTTTCACACTAGCACTTTATGGTACTTCAAAACCAATTACAGATGGAACCCAAAAGTACAGTTTTCTCAGTTTCTGATATGCTTTGCTAGATTCTGCCAGGCTCAGTGGAAACATTTCAGTCCTGAATGTCAGAGGAATGAAGCAAAATGAGACCTACCCATCATTCACTCCAACATAAGGAGGACCTTTCAGGAACTACACTGACAGTTCATGCAACTCTGAATCCAGGGACCTTTAGAAACTCAGCAGCAGTTTGATACATATGGAGAACAGGAGGCCCAGGTTCTAGTTCTAGCAATGTGAACAAGCCAGTGTTTGCCCTTATGAAATAGGAGGAGGAATTAGGTACTGCAAATATATTTTTGATAAAATTTCCAAGATTCTGACAAAGAATCTTGTGTTGTGTGTTGGAGAAAGAACAGGATCAATAACAAGGAGCAAATAATATCTGTCGTGCAAACCTGGTGCTGCACTGAATCTTCTCAGTAGCTGTATGAGGCAGGGTTCATTGTCCCCATTTTACAGATGGAAAAAGACCTGGAAACATTGAAGAGGCAGCCTGCGGTCACATTTAATCAGTAGCAGAGCAGAGATTCAACCCATATCTGTCTTGTTCCAAAGTCCACCTCACTGCATGGCCTCCCACCTGGCACGTGCGCGCGCGCACACACGCACACACACACACACACACACACACACACACACACACAAGCTGTAAGGCCCTGTGCTCATTACTTTCTTTCTTTGGACCTTAAAGCTCTTTTATTCTGCCCTGACAGGACCTAAAGGGTGCACAGGAAGCATATCAAGTGTAGGGAGAGGACTGGGAGGAGATAAGGGAGAAATGTTTAGCCTTTGCTTCCCCCACTCTCTTCCTCCTCTCCCAGAATAGTTCAACTATGAGGTATTTATATATTGATCCTCTTAGTGAGTTTTTGTTTTGTTTTTTGTTTTTTTAGGGCCTCACCTGTGGGATATGGAAGTTCCCAGGCTAGAGGTCAAATTGAAGCTGCATCTGCCGGCCTATACCACAGCCATAGCAAGGGGGAGTCCAAGTCGTGTCTGAGACCTACACCACGGCAACACCAGATCCCCAACCCACTGAGCAAGGCCAGGGATCAAACCCACATCCTCATGGACACTAGTCAGGTTCATTACTGCTGAGCCACAATGGGAGTTCTGAGATTTTTTTTTTTTTAAATGATACCACTACTTGAAAAAAGGAAAGAAGGGAGGGAAGGAGAAACAAAGCAATGAAGGAAAGAGGAAGAAATAAATGAAACTGCAAGCTACAAGTGACTTTTTTATTTCATCTCTTAGGATTTTCAGAGCTTAAGCACTCCTTAAAGTGGCAAATCTAAAAGAGAGTTCACGTTTGTAAACTATTTAATAAACTGCTTCATGAGCCAAGTTGCGCTCGTCAACTTTTATGCTTCAGTAGCACAAATCCTCAAAGCTCAGTGGCTTACAGCAACTAATGTTTATTACTTCTCACTCATATTACTAGCCCTACACAGATTGACAATGGCTATGTTCCACGGTGTTTTCATTTCAGGACCCCAAATGAAGGAGAAGCTCCTATCCAGGACATGAGCTTTTGTGCCAGAGAAAAAGGACCAATGGTAGACCCATGAGATGCCACGTCAATCTTCTGTGCTTGATTCCACTCTGGTTTCATTGATTTAAACAAGTCACACAGCCAAGCCCAACAGCCAAACATCGAGAGATATTACCTTCTTAACAAGGTGAGGAGGCAGCCAATAATTTGGAACAATATAACTTTTCTCACCTGACTTACCTTTCATGATTTACTATATCCTCTAGTCACAAATGTTTATTTCTGTACCTTCCTTGAATGAAATACATGTTCCCTCTCTCCAAGAGAGAGACTATAAAGTCCACTCCAATCCAATCACAGCAAGAGGCTCACTATCTAACATTTGATGATTTCATCTAAATCGGGGAAAGGTGGGGGTTTTTTGATCCAGAGCCTACAAAGTTAAAATAAGTCACCTGCCCACGCCCTGTCACAATACACGATAGTTGAATAAGGGATAGAATAACCATAAGAAATTGTCTCACTGAGAAAGCAGAAAGGTTGGTGACACACAGCAGTCACTGGGCTACAGCAATTCTGAGGTCTTGCTGGTCAGACTTTTCAAGTACCACCTTCCTGGGCACAGGGAATGTTCCTTGATTAAGCTCTTGGTCTGCTCCCTTCCAGGAGCTCCCTACCATTTACTCCATGGGGTCTTGGCTTCACTCTCCAAGAGGGTCGCTCTTTTTCATGATGATTCTGGCCATATACGATGACAATGTTGGAAATGTGCCTTTGGGAGCTGGTTGTGTAGCTTTCTCTGCCTGATTCCTACTGTGAAAGTTGGGACCGCAAAGTTGGTTTTAATCTCAAACAGTCAAGAGTCTATTGCATTCCAGGTTGATAGCTCTTTTGATAGTACAATTCTCCCTAAAACTTAAGTGGATATTTATCTGTTTGACTTCAGACAGTACCATGTACAAACAGCCATACCTATAATTCTTGTAGAGTCTGACCTTCCTCTTATTAAACCTTATGGTTTAACTACAGCAAATAACTGGGGACAATGATACAATGCTTCCATGGAGAATAAGAAATAAAGGTCCAGAAAGTCACATGGACAATAAAAGCACTGCAGTCTCTTTACAGGTCTATATGAAGTTTAGAATAATGATGAAAGCCTATATATGTACAGGGTCAAATTTAGATTCCTCAACAGTAGACTGATTCTTAGGGTATGTGCCAGTCTGTGTCCCTTTCTCTGATAATTAATATTGATCTACTGCCCTGTCTCTGTGCCCTTCTCAGAGTTTGCCTCAAATGCTCTTAATGAGAGGGTGGCTTGCTGTGTAGGCTATGTCCCCTGTTCAAAGTTTATTGGGTCAAGGTCAGACACCTAAACTGAGGAACTAATCAAATTTCTTTCTGAGAATTTGGTTTGGGACTCAGAGACTCTAGCTAACCTCTGCTGGAGATCTGAGCAAGGAGGCCATCACTCAGGCTATATTATCCTGGGAACAGAGACAGTGATAGTCTTGAGGGAGAGAGAAAAAAAAACAGAAAGAGAGAGAGAGAGGCAATAATAAAACATATACACTGTGGGAAGCAGAGAAATGTGTCTGCCCTTAGGATCTATGACATAGTCCTTTGCAGAAAATTTTTCTTTGCCTGAGATATTTTAAGTGAGTTTCCATAGCTTGCCACCAAATAATCATTCATACCTCCTGGTTAAACAAATTCAATATTCTTCAACCAATCCTTCCTGAGTTTCTATGAACATGATACTAAGAAAGAAAGAATTCCCAAAGAATAACAAGATGAATATGACACAGTGACAGTACTTAGGGTATTTATAAGCTTTTAAGAGAGCTAAGAACACAAATTCTCATAAGGAAGATAATAATAGAAGCACATAAAATATTGTGGCAATTAAAAAGGGATCATGATCACATATGATTAGGAGAATCAGAATTTTTTATGGAAAAATGTCCAATGAGATACAGCTATAGGATGGACAAAATCTGAGGGGCAGATTTGATAGAAAGCTTCAGGCAGAGTAAATGGCATAAGTAGAGGCCTGGACTAAGGAAATTTGGTGGTGCACTATTTCTCTGGAGCACAGGAAACATATTGGGAAGAGGAGGCAAATACCTGGCAAGATAGTCTGGGATATTGTTACAAAGGATGGTAGATACAAATATTTATCGACTTATTTATGCAGTGAATAGAATCCCACAGAAGGAAATGATACAATCATTTGGAAATGTGGCCCAGCAGCAATGTGTATAGTAGGTCTGCATGGGAAAGAAACTATATACAAAAAAATTAATAAGGTATTGAAAGAAGTCCTAATGTTTTGAATAAGATAGTCTATGTGTTAGCAGGAAGGAAGTATGTATAACTGGAAAGATAGTGCACTTGGAAGTTGGAGGGCCATGCATCCGAGCAGATATGACCACAGTGAGAACAGGGATTTGAACAGCAAAAAGCTTTCAATTCTTTCAAAGGAAATAAGGACAAGGATGAGACGCTGGAGGGAAAAGGCGTTTGGACTGATAAATTAAATATACCATGACATCCAGGTTAAGATAGGTGTCTGGTAAGACACTAGATATCATGAAATTCTAGATTTTTAACGTAAGAGAATGCTTAGAAATCATTCTGTCAACCCCTTCATTTTATAGACAAGAAAACTGAGGTCTAGAGTAATTCTTATTGCCTTATCCCAAATGACGAAGTTTATGATCTGGGCATTCTGTTGATAGAGAGTTAAGGAGTGAAAATCCAAGCTTAATGGCTCCAACAAATATCCAGACTGAGTGAGAGGAGCAAAACGTGGCTATGTAACAACTCTCCATTTGCCAGTCTGTGTGGGAAGTGTGTAAATGCCGGTCATTGGCAACATGGCGCGCCTGCTGTGTGCTAAGTACCCCACTAAATACTGTGCAACGCTTCAAAGGACATGAACAATACAGACACCATGTGCCTGGGGAAGCGCAGGCTCTAATTGGGAGGGCAGGCCAACTCTGTGAGAGCAGCCCTCACTGAGGGGTTCCAACCTAGTGTGCAAACAGAGAGACCTGGAGCTCTTGGGATTAATCAAGGAAGAATTGTTCAAAGTGTTTCTAATCCAAACAGACAAAAGGAGAGACGTTATTATGTCTTAATAACAAAACCAAGATTCATCATGTCGTAAATTCTACCCAGGATCTTACTGTCAGAAGTTGGAAGTGACTTGCTTTCTTCATTGAGGATGGTTAGGTTCTGTTTACTGAATTTACATTCAGGAAAGCTAGTTGTTCTGAATATGTTCTGGGGATACCTACAACTTTTCAAATTAAAAAATAAGAATGCGTACAATAAACATCATATATTATCTGTGATCCTTAGGTTTTAGGGACTGCTAAACTGTTTTAATAAGAAATTGAATTTTTAAGGCGGAAGTAGAAAAAGAAGTATTAATTATAATTACATTTTATTAATATCTATGCACATGCTATTTTAAAATAACTTTTAAAGCTACTTCTTTGGGAGATTTGACTGTGATACAAGACTGGTTGAAATATGCATTAAACGTCTTAAATTACAAATGAAAACTACTTTGAGCAATGCAATAGTAGCAGCATCCTTGGAAGATCTGGGATAATTCCTAGAATAACACTCAACTTTTCCATCTTGTCTCCTCTGACCCTCACCATATTCAAAAGGACAAAAGAAGGCAAGATAGGTTTTTTAAAATTCTCAGCTGTGGCCATGTAGGCACTCTTCCTGCCTGTTGGTGATTATTTTGACCTATTTATATGCAAACGAAGAAGGTCCCTGTCCACTTTAATTTGGAAATCTTGCTTTGACAGCTGGGATTTTGCCTTCTTTATCAGGCAGCACATTCCTATTCCTAAGATTTCAGCAACTAGGTGGAACTTGCCCCCTCCTTAAGGCAGCCCCTTCAAGGTCCACATTGGAGGGCCTGAGGATAAATGCCTCATACAGCATTACCGCTGTTAGGTGGCAAGTAGGAAGCCAAGTTTTCTCTCAGAGACAAAGCTTTTCAAGGCACCCACGTTTTTAAGAGACACACAGATGGTGCTACTTAAGACCTGAATAGGGCATTCTCTGCATTCCACAATGCATTTCTTTCAGAAGCAGCATTTCCCATCCTGCGGGTTATCAGGATGTCAAAAATGTTTGGGCCAGAAACACCTACATAAACTCCCACACAAAAAGAAAAACATGTTTTCAGAGCACAGTTTTCAGTCAAATACATTTTAAGGCCGTTTTCTTTTTTTCTGATACTAATGACTCATTTTCTGCATAGGGAAAAAAACCTCTCCTCACAAAGGTTAGTGTCAAAATATCAAGGTAGGCCTGCCAAACAGAGGATCTCCACCATGAAACACCTTTCTACTTTGGCGGAAAGATTTGAGGCTAGAGAATAGCATGCAACATCTCCAAGGTCACCTGGAGGTAACACGAAGAGAATTATTTTTTTCTACTGTCATAAAAGAAATTGCATTGACATATATCCAAAAAGGAGTCAGCTTATGGAAAGGTAGCAAAGGCTGTGGTGGTTATATTTTGGCTGTAAAACACTCAAACTGTTCTCCCCCCGCCCTCCATTTCAGCATATTGATAAGCAGCTCTCAAATTTGACCAGAAAATAATGACATATTTTTAAAATTGTTTGTATTATGAACTAAAGAAAAAAAACTGTTTCTGAAGCCAGTAAAATGTAATTTAAATTCTGGCTTAGATAATGAGATCCTACAGTAGAGCACTGGGAACTATGTCTAGTCACCTATGATGGAGCATAACAATGTGAGAAAAAAGAATGTATACATGTATGCGTGAATGTGTCACCTTGCTGTACAGCAGAAAGTGGACAGAACACTGTAAACCAGCTATAATGGAAAAATATAAAAACCATTATAAAACAAAAAAAATTTTTTTAAATAAATTCCAGCTTAGACATGTCCCTGACATAGGATGTTGGGTAATTAATATCTGTGAACATCAGCTCCCTCATGGATGTATTAGTATTTCCAAGGCCTGTCAAACAACACACACCAGATTCAGGAACCAGGGCCAGAAACTGATTTAATGGAAAGAAGATAGCTCATGGAATCAGCTGAGAGTCTCATGTTTGGAAACAAAAATTAAGCCAGGGAGACAGAGTGTGTGAGGACACACATCAAGCCAGGGGGCTGCCTGGTTAGAGCCCTGTCAGGGTTAGATCCCTGAGCACTGGATGCAAGATGCTACCACAACAATGGATGTCCACCTGTCCCTGCTTCTTTGGGGATGCTTGGTGTAGAAGCCAAATTCCTGTCAGGCATCTGACTAGCCACACTTGAGATGACATACCTTAGGCCACCTCTAGAGTTCTGGGAGGAGAAACATCAGATCTTCTCGGCGATCTTGGGGAGAGGCCGGGCTCGGCTTTCCAACAAGAATCACACAAGAAGGATTTCTGAAACACAAACACAGAACAGCCTGTGTGTTAAATTGTTTAAGGGACAAAATTAAAAAGTATATCTAAATTACATCTGTTCCTGAGCCCAACCTATTTTAATATGAAGGAAAGAAAAGAGTATTGATTGAGTTCTATGTGGTCAAGAATTATACTTGCAAGATCAATTGAAGGAAACACACACACACACACATACATAATTATACATTATCTATACATAAGATATAATTACATATGTATGGTAATATATATCTGCAGTCTGCTGAAGTCTGTTGGCTGGATGGCATAAATTTTCTATCTTTTCTACTTTATTGGTAAAAATGTAGTCAACATAGTACTACCTGTCATGGATAGAGGTTTGGACTCTCTTAGTGTAGAAAAGACATGAGCAAAAGTTAAGAAGAAAGCTTAAGTGATTAAAATAGGAAACTGAAGAAGTTTGAGGCACCATTAGAAAAGCAGTGAAGTAAGTCCCTTGCAGGATATGAACCTGCTAAATGCTACCTCAGGTGCATGCATTTCAAAAGCAGAAGGGAAGTGGTAGGGAGCAAGAGGAGGAAAAGGGGCCTGGCCTCAAGATGACCCTGGACATTTGAGAAGGGACCACTAAAAGGTGCTGAAGAGCTCCCAGAGGGGAGTGCTAGAAAAATGACTGAGAATGGAAAAATAACAATTGAAAGAAAAGAAAAACCCAAGTAAGACAAAGGAAAAGCATTATCTTGACACAGTTAAGAGTAAAAAATAAATGGAAGTAACTAAAGAAGAGAATTAATCTCTTATGATCAGCAAATGGACAAGAGCAAAAATAAATAAATAAACAAAGCACAAAGTAAGCGACCCTAAAACAGATGCTCATAGAGGCCAAGGAGAGAAATAATCCACGGGGGCCAAGCAAAGAGTCAACAGGTCATTTCCTCCTGTCAGGAGTCTTAAGGAAACAACTCTTGAGGCAAGACTTATTACTGTGACTGAGATGGCAAGGAGAGGAGGAGAGCAAGAGAAGGGAAGCTAGATGTCCCGCCAATGAATGCTTTCAAAACAAATAGTAATCAAGACATACTTGAATATTAAAAAAATTATATTCCTATATAGTATACATACAGGAAAGTATCTTCTTCGTAAATTCATTGCTCAGTGAATTTGTGCAGTTGAGCACACCTGTGTAACCAGATCCTAAACCAAAATACAGAATATTATTAGCACTCCAGCAGCCCAAAATAATCACCTCCTTTCCCACTAAGGGTAGCATCTTGCAGTGTGAGAGAATATACCTTTATATGTGCTTTATATAAATGGAATCATAGAGTAGTGAACTCGTTTGCGTCTTACTCTTTTTGTTCAACATTGCATTTGCAATATTCATCCATACTGTTTATGCCAATGTAATTTCTTTATTCTCGGTGCCGTGTAATATTCTATTGTTGATTATGCCACAATTCATTTACCTCCTCCTACAGCTGACGGACATTTGGGTAATTTCCAGTTTGGAGTATTATAAATAAATCTGCCATGAACATTCTAGTACATGTCTTTTGGTGACTAGGCGTACATTTCTGTTTACTGTATACCTGAAAGTGGAATTATTAGGCCATAGATATGCTATAGTAGACTGTCTACAAATACCGTCTACTAAATAAGTAATAGAAATACAAATTTCTATTCCCACCAAGCCCATGTATTTTTAAAACATAAAGGTTAATGATAATAGTTATCAGTAAGTTAAGATGCTTTCTGGAAGTAAAGACAGAATGGCATTAGAGAGTAGCATTAATTCATATGGATTATAATGAAAACATTACAAGCCAACATAAGAATATGATGTAAGAAAGCAAAGACGAATTTTTTTCCCCTCATAAGAGGGATTTCCTTGAGTTCACAGATTTTGAAATTTTCATATTTGTATCTCCATACAAAACTTGGTGGAAAAAATGGATCCAAGAAACATTTGCTGTGGTAAAATTCGGGATTTAAGCTAAGATTTTTAACTAAAGAAGTGAAGGCAGTGGAAATAGGAAGATTGTCAAAAAAGATATATTAACTTTATCCCAAATATTTTGACCCTGACATTTGGACCTCATGGCAATTCGAACCAAAGATGATTGCGCACACTTTTCTATAGATAAGTTAAAAAGGGAATGCTAGCTGTCATTATTTTGCGTTAGAAACTGAAGCTACTGTTGTAAGCTTCCAGGGAGTGACAGAGGCATGGTCCACATGCCATAAACCTCAGTGTTCACTGAGAGATCACTTCCCTAATGCCGGGGAAGTTGGAACTTCATTTCAAAGGCCTCTTCTATGGAGACATACAAAACATAGGGGAACTTCCCCCCTGGAATTATGCATACACAACCAGAGTGAGAAAAGTGATGCCAATCTGATTTACTCCTTAATGTAAAACCAAAGTGACTTAGCCATATAACCTTGCCAGGCATCATGTTTTATTTTTCTTTTCTTTTCTTTTCTTTTCTTTTCTTTTCTTTTCTTTTCTTTTCTTTTCTTTTCTTTCCTTTCCTTTCCTTTCCTTTCCTTTCCTTTCCTTTCCTTTCCTTTTCTTTTCTTTTCTTTTCTTTTCTTTCCTTTTCTTCTCTTTTCTTTTCTTCTTTTCTTTTCTTTTTTTAGCCATGCCTGCGCATGTGGAAGTTCCCAGGTCAGGAATTGAACTCTCACCACAGCAGTGACCCGAGCAACTGCAGTGACAATGCTAGATCCTCAACCTACTGTGCTACAAGGGAACTCCTATTTATTATTTTCTGATGGTAATTTTCTCTACAAGCAACTGAAGAGTATTCCCTTCTGAGAAAGTTTCGCATTTGTCTTGCCAATAATTCTTTTTCAGTTTAAATGTTATGATTAGAAGTTGGAGAGAAAAGGGAAAAGAGTTAAGCCAGCCTAAAAACTTTGTTGTTTTGACAGCTGACTTTAAGGTTTCGCTGTCAAATGACTGCTTAGGTATGATGCCCTTGGTAACATATATACTGCTGATTCTATTTTGTCAGAAGTTGCATTTATCTCTCTCTTCAATTTACATTTGTAGCTGCTTTACATTAATAAAGTCACTGTAACTAAGCACGGAGCTGAGGCTTGTGTGCCTGCCTATCGCTATACCCACTTCACCAATGGGAAAATTTCCCCTGCTATTTATTTATTATAAAATTATAACACATGTGCAATATAAAAATTAAATAACAAGAGATGTTAATTGAAAAAGTAAAAATCATCTCCTCCTTCCACTGACCATAGCTTTATTCACAAGAGGCAACTTTTTTTTTTTTTTACCATTTATGATCTTGTTTTCTATGGTTATAGTCACAACACTAAATTACATATTTGAAACTTGATTTGTCAATTTCTCCATTTTAGACCTTATCTATTTACTCCTGAATATGAAAAATGGAGAATTTAGTCCTATTTGTTGCTTTCATTCTCCACCTGTTGTTAATTTTTCCTATTCTTCTAAGGGTTAACTTTACACCTGTAAGCATTAATGTTTCTCGACCCGTCACTTTAGACAGAATCCATTGACTTCACACTGTCTTAGGTGAGGAATAAATGCGTGTGTGTCTTGCCTTACTTCTCCTCCTTCATTCCCCACCCCTCCATCCAGGTTGGTTATACCTTTCCTTTTCCATTGCAAAATTTCTCTCATATGTTTCTCTCTTTAACTGCAATGAGGTTTTCTACTTTAAATTGATTAAAAACAATAAGCAATATATACAATAATATGTTTGCACTGCCAGAACCAAGAAGTGTGATTGTGCTCATAGAGAAAGAAATATAACCCTACGTTATAAAGCTCTTCACTTCAATGACAGTGTTCCATGTTTGAAGGTCACACAGAATGCCTTGCTCTGTATATACTCCATAATTGGCATAAAAGTCATGCCGAATTTTATTTAACTTGATATTGGGGGCCATACTTTTCTTGAACAAGTTTTGGTTTTATCATCCAGGAAAGGGGGAAGAACAGTTTGTCCAAGCCATTCCACAGACACTCGTTAGCAACTGCCCTGATTACAGCCCTTCCTCCTTTCTGGCTTTAGCATCAGCTGGACCTGCTGGGCACCTCGCAGGGAAGGTAGCTGCTCCTCTCAGTGTCACTGACTCCTGTGCATCTTCAGAATATAGTCTTCTCTGTTGGGGCCTTTTCATGAATATGATTTTATCTACTTTCCTTCCCTGCAAAATTTATTTTCTTTCTTTCTTTTTCTTTCTTTTTTTTTTGTCTTTTTAGGGCTTTTTAGTAGCATATGGAGGTTCCCAGGCTAGGTGTCGAATTGGAGCTGCAGCTGCCAGCCTATGCCACACCCACAGCAATGTGGAATCTGAGCCTGGCCTACAACCTACAACACAGCTCATGGCAACACTGTATCCTTAACCCACTGAGCACCGCCAGGGAGTGAACCTGCATCCTGATTCTAGTCAGATTCATTTCTGCTGAGCCATGATGAGAGCTCCTGCAAAATTTCTAATCTCTCGATGGATCTTATATTAGTCTAGGTTCTCCGGAGAAGCAGAACCAATAAGATATCTATATCTATTTCCATACTTATCTATTAATTTATTATGAGAAATTGGCTCATGAGATTTTTGAGGCTAAGTGCCAAGATTGGTAGTCAGCAATCTGGAGACCCATAAGAACCAGTGATATATTCCAGTTTGGGTCCAAAGCCCTGAGAACCAGGAAAGCCAATAATATACGTTCCAATGAAAATCCAAAGGCAGAAAGACCAATGTCCCAGCTTGGAGACAGGCAAAGAAAGTGGATTCTCTCTTAGTCAGTCTTCTGTTCTATTGAGGCCTTCAGTGGGTTCACCCACATCAAGGAGGACAATCTTCTTCACTAGGTCTACAAAGTAAAAAGTCTTTGTAGACCAAGTAAAGAAGATTGTCTTGGTTAACTAAACATCTGGGCACCCTGTGGCCATTCAAATTGACACATAAAATTAACCATCACAAATCCTGTCTCGTTTTCAGCTCCATAGAATCTTTTATGGCATTTCTATGGAGTTTTGGAGGAGAGATAAACACAGTCTTTATTTTAAAACTAGAATTATTGTTTGCTTCCTGATGCTAGAGTAGTAACTAACAGGAATGTTATTCTTCTGGATAATGTCTACGCATGCTCAGCCCGCTCCCCTTTCCCTTTTGTGCTCTTCCCTGTATTGAGGGATCTGGATACCTAGAAATTGCATTTCCCAAACTCCTTTTCTGACAGGTTTCTATTAAGTTTTGCCAACAGGAAGTGTTTCAGTGAGATTGCAAGAACAGCAAAGGGGGTAGTCTTTCTGCTTTTGGTTCCAGCAGGAGCTGAGGCCAGAAAGTGCGAGTGACTGTGAGTGACTAAGACCTCCAGCAACATCAGTGGATCTGGAACTAGCAGGAAGCAGTAGTGGGGATGACAAATGACCACTGGCTCCAGCAGCAGTTGTGGCAACCTCGCAGTAAATGCATTATTTTTGGACTTTGTAAAGTACCACCATTCTCCCCTTTACTCTTCCACACAGCCAAAATATTTGTAATCAATTTTTGAGTATAAGTTCACCTCTATTTGAAATTTTCAGAGCATTTATGTTTTACTGACTGGACCATGAGTTATACTCACTAACATTATGTTTCTTCTCTTTCATAGATTATTTTAAATTATTACTTCCCCAATACATTTTTTTTTCTACTCTATAGCATAGTGACCCAGTTACACATACACGTACACATTCTATTTTCTCACATTATAATGCTCCATCATAAGTGACTAGACATAGTTCCCAGTGCTACACAGCAGGATCTCATTGCTAATCCATTCCAAAGGCAATAGTTTGCATCTATTAACCCCAAGCTCCCCATCCACCCCACTCCCTCCCCCTCCCCCTTGGCAACCACAAGTCTGTCCTCCAAGTTCATGATTTTCGTTTCTGTGGAAAGGAAAAGAAATTGTGCCTTATATTAGAGTCCAGATATAAGTGATATCATATGGAATTTGTCTGTCTCTTTCTGACTTACTTCACTCAGGATGAGAGTCTCTAGGTCCATCCATGTTGCTGCAAATGGCATTATGTCATTCTTTTTTATGGCTGAGTAGTATTCCGTTGTGTATATCTACCACATCTTCCTAATCCAGTTGTCTGTTGATGGACATTTCGGTTATTTCCACGTCTTGGCTTTGTGAATAGTACTGCAATGAACATGCAGGTGCATGTGTCTTTTTCAAGGAAAGTTTTGTTGGGATATATGCCCAAGAGTGGGATTGCTGGGTCATATGGTAGTTCTATGTGTAGATTTCTAAGGTACCTCCATACTGATCTCCATAGTGGTTGTACTAGCTTACATTCCCACCACCAGTGCAGGAGGGTTCCCTTTTCTCCACACCCTCTCCAGCATTTGTTATTTGTGGACTTATTAATGATGGCCATTCTGACTGAAGTGAGACAGTATCTCATGGTAGTTTTGATTTGCATTTCTCAAAACATCAGGGATGTTGAGCATTTTTTTCAAGTGCTTGTTGGCCATCTGTATATCTTCCTTGGAGAAATGTCTATTCAGGTCTCTTGCCCCTTTTTCCACTGGGTTGTTGCCTTTTTTGCTGTTACGTTGTATAAGTTGCTTGTGTAATTTAGATATGAAGCCCATGTCAGATGCATCATTTGAGATTCTTTTCTCCAACTCTGTAAGTTGTCTTTTTTTCCTTTTCTTTTTGGTTTCCTTTGCTGTGCAAAAGCTTGTCAGTTTGATTAGGTCCCATTGGTTTATGTTTGCTTTTATTTCTGCTGCGTTTGGGAGACTGACCTGAGAAAACATTTGTAAGGTTGATGTCAGAGAATGTTTTGCCTATATTCTCTTCCGGAAGTTTGACGGTGTCTTGTCTTTTATTTAAGTCTTTCAGCCATTTGGAGTTTATTTTGGTGCATGGTGTGAGGGTGTGTTCCAGTTTCACTGATTTGCATGCAGCAGTCCAGGTTTCCCAGCAATGCTTGCTGAAAAGACGGCCTTTTTCCCATTTGATGTTCTTGCCTCCTTTGTCAAATATTAATTGAACACAGGTGTCTGGGTTTATTTCTGGGTTCTCTATTCTGTTCCATGGTGTGTCTGTCTGTTTTGGTAGCAGTACAACACTGTCTTAATGACTGTGGCTTTGTAACAGTGCCTGAAGTCTGGGAGAGTTATGCCTCCTGCTTGGTTTTTGTTCTTCAGAATTGCTTTGGCAATTCTGGGGCTTTGGTGGTTCCATATAAATTTTTGGATTGTTCGTTCCAGTTCTGTGATAGATGTCATGGGTAATTAGATGGGGATTGCATTGAATCTGTAGATTGCTTTGGGTAGTATGGCCATTTTTACAATATTAATTTTTCTAACCCAGGAGCATGGGATATCTTTCCTGTTCTTTACATCTTCTTTAATTTCCTTGGTTAATGTTTTATAGTTCTCAGCATATAAGTCTTTTGCCTTCTTGGTCAGGTATATTCCCAGGTATTTGATTTTTTGAGGTGCAGTTTAAAAGGTATTGTATTTTTGTATTCCTTTTCTAATATTTCATTGTTAGTATACAGAAATGCGACTGATTTCTGAATGTTAATCTTATATATCTTGCTACTTTGCTAAATTTGTTGATCAGTTCAAGTAGTTTTTGGGTTCGGTCCTTAGGATTTTCTATACATAATATCATGTCATCTGCATACAGTGACAGTTTTACCTCTTCTCTTCCTATTTGGCTGCCTTTTATTTCTTCTGTGTGTCTGATTGTTGTGGCTAGGACTTTCAGTACTATGTTGAATAACAGTGGTGAGAGTGGACATCCTTGTCTTGTTCCATATTTTAGTGGAAAGGCTTTCAGCTTTTGTCCATTGAGTATTACATTTGCTATGGGTTTATCATAAATGGCTTTGATTATGTTAAGGTATGTTCCCTCTATACCCACTTTGGTAAGAGTTTTGATCATGAATGGATGCTGGACTTTTCAAATGCTTTCTCTGCATCTATTGAGATGATCATGTGGTTTTTGACATTTCTTTTGTTATTGTGGTGTATGAAGTTGATTTATTTGTGTATGCTGAACCATTCTTGTGCACCTGGGATGAATCCCACCTGGTCATGGTTTATGATCTTTTTGATATGTTATTGGATTCAGTTGGCTAAAATCTTGTTGAGAATTTTCACATCTATATTCACCAAAGATATTGGCCTATAGTTTTCTTTTTTTTGGTGGTATCTTTGTCTGGTTTTGGGGTGAGGGTGATGGTGGCATCATAGAATATCTTTGGGAGAGTTCCTTCTTCTTCAACCTTTTGAAATCATGCATTCTGCTGCTGCTACTGCCAAAAGCTCTGCCTAGAGCTTATTATGACTTCCCAGGGCCCTGAAACTAGGAGTAGCCTGTGGCACCTTCCTGCAGGTCCTTGCTGCTGTTGAGAGCCCAACAACCAGGCACTGACTGCTTGCCCTTCCCATTGTCTCCTTCTCTCTGAAAACACACGGAGCATCCTGGGGATAACAGCCAGCTCACACCAAAGAAAGAGACAGCAAATATTCAAACTCCTACATACAAAATAAATAGTAAACTTCCCTCCCCCCAAAATACAAAAGGGTACTCATGCATAGAATTAGCCTTACAAGGAGTTCCCGCCGTGGCTCAGTGATTAACGAATCTGACTAGCAACCATGAGGTTGCGGGTTCGATCCCTGGCCTTGCTCAGTGGGTTAAGGATCCAGCATTGCCGTGAGCTGTGGTATAGGTTGCAGACAGGGCTTGGATCCCACGTTGCTGTGGCCCTGGCGTAGGCTGGTGGCTACAGCTCCGATTCGACCCCTAGCCTGGGAACCTCCATATGCCGTGATTTCCCAGGGGGGTGAGAGCAACAACACCTAGTGTTCGATAGCAATGCCCCCCTCTGAGGTATTGGAACCATAGGTGTTGTCTGTTCAGGGACCCCTAGTGGGAGCAGGCCATGACCATCTCTAGAGTCTGTGATAACTGCGGTGGTTTGCCCCTGCCACCTGTAGGCCATGCATAAATCAACCCATCTCACTTAGCTCGCATATGAGCTGATGTACAGGTTGCTCCTAGTTGCAGGATCCTCCAGAGCTTGAATCTCAGCACCCAGCCCCTGCCTGAGCCTCTCAGGCTATGTTGTCCAGTCCAGTGGTTCAGGTGATCTGTGTGGCTCTCACTCTGCTTTGCTGTTCTCAGTCCAGCTGCTGCACTTTTCTTGGCAACTTTGAGGTCCCGCCGACTTGGCCAATTTTTCCGTCAGTTAGGTGGCTTCCCAGGGTGTGGGTTCCTTTTCTCCTTCACTGCTCCCTCTCGGGAATGCTAGTCCCATCCTGATTCCTTTTCTCTCTCTCTCTCTTTTTTTCCTTTTGTTCTACCCAGTTATGTCAAGAGTTTCTTGCCCTTTCTGGAGGTTTAAGTTATGCCAGCATTCAGTTGATGTTCTGTGCAAGTAGTTTTACATGTAGATGTATTTTTTTGATGTGTTTGTGGGAGAAGGTGAGCGTGACCTCTTACTACTCTGCCATCTTGCTCCGCCTCCTAAAGTGTGACTTCTACTACTGAACTTCATTTAATGGTTTCTGTTTTCTGCTTTCATCACATCCAGCACAGACTCTCCCAAGGCTGCTTGTCAACACAGTTAGAAATCTCTGCTTTCACCCTTGCCCTTCAGTTCTTAGCTGAGTGACGAGAGGCCAGTCCTTTAACCTCTCTTCATCTCATTTGCCTCATCTTGTTTTCCAAGCTAGTAATCCTGGTATAACTCCTATTACATGTGTCCGATGCAGAGTGAGGCCAAACAAACAGAAAAATCAAGAGTTTGGAGCAGAAAACAGTCTATTGCAGGGCCATGCAAGGAGAATGGGAGCTAATGCCCCCAAACCTCATACTTTCTGATCTATTTCTTGTCTTTCTTTGAGATGATGTGATATGTCTTTAAATGACAGTATCAGGTCAAAGAAAAAGTTAAAGCTAAGGGATGGTCACTATCTCTTATTTAATGCTTGTTGTTTTCTACTTACAATAACTCTAAGATAACTGTTATTATCCCTATCTTATAGACGGCAATACAGGGTAAGTTATGTTTATTTGACCCAAACCACACAGTACAAACTGACTTCCAAATTAGATTCTACTCTTTCCATCTGAGAAAATCATAATGATGTTTGATACAAACCCTAGCAAGTTGACTGAGCCTATGAATAGCTGGCATTCCCCTTCATACTTAAATTTTCTTAATAAAGTGAGAAGCAGGTTAATCACTTTATAGTCTTGGACTTTGAAAAGCTGGTTGATTGATTAAAATAGTCCAGAATTCAGCAGAGCTTTCCATTGCAGACAATTAAGGTAGTTATTCTAGTTATTAATGGTTATTCTAGTAATTTTTAGTCGGTAATATCTTTTAACAGTATGGTTTACATTTTTATGGTCCATGTACTGGATGGAAAAAAAGAAAAAGTTTTCCTTAGAAGATTATGGTCTTCTCATTAAAAAAAAAAAAAGTTAAGGGAAAGGAGAAAGGGAACCTCTTGCATATTACCACACAGTAGCACCACTGCACACAGAAAAATTAGCAAACAATTTTTCACCTGCTCATAGATTTTAGCTAATAAAGATGGCCTGAGACATTGGTCATGTTGTTAGGAGGATATTTACTAATCAATTATCCTCTCATGAACATGGGAGGAAGAAGATTAGTTTGGGGAAGTTTAATTCCTTGGGAAGCTTTTTGGAAAAGTCATTCCAGAAAATCACCAAGCATATCTTTCAGTTCCCAGCATTTATTGTGACAGATTTTATAGTTAGCCACATTCCCTTTGGACTGTAATGTGCCAGCAAAGTTGTTCTTAAGTAAAGAGCTCTTACAAATGTGCAAAAGAATAACACATTCGAGACATCTGTATACCCATACACGCATTTGTTTCCCTCTGCACGCAGCCACACAACCCAGATCTAAGAGAAATTGAGCTCTGCTCAAGGACATAATGATGTTTTTATGCATGCCTGGTTGCCTTTGCCATTTCTCTGCTCCTTGACAATCTTCTCCTCATAGGACTGGGAGAGCCTGAGTTAAGCAATTAGAAATGTAGAGTGAACATCCACTGTTGCACTCAGAAAAGAACACTAAGCCCTGGAGTCTCTGCTCTTTGGGGCTGACCTTGAAGCATCAGGATCTTTCATTTCCAAATATATACTTCCAGTATAATATTCCATTAGCTACCACTCTACTTAAATTTTAATCTGACTCATGTGTCTCTCTGTTTTACTTAGAACAAAGGGAAAGTCTTTCTTTTGAGATCAAGAATAAAGCACCTCTGGCGTGTTTGCATTATGTGTGTGCAAGCAGTAGCCACTCATCACTGAAGAAGAGTATTTCCCCATTGCCAGGAGCATGCATTCAAATGGTCATAGGCACCAACTGTGTCCTGGTGCTTGCCCTGATGGTCTTCATTTTGACAAAATAATTTAGCAAGAGGTTAAGTCTCAGTGTGACTATAATTTTAAAGGTTCAGTTACCCTTTGCAGATTCGTAGGATTATTGATGTTAGGAAATGGGAGGAATTCTAAAAGTAGACTTTGTTATTTTGGTAGTATTAGCAAAAACAATTAGAAAAAACATCCAATGTAGGGGCTACGTAAAGTATTGATATATGTGCCAGATGTATTTCTCCATCCTTTTAATTGAAGTGAGAACCCTGAAGTTCAGTATGTGTCTGGGCTAATGCACATACCCAACCTTCACTGAGTTTCCCAGTTATGATTAGTCAAGCCTATGTAAAAGTGTAAAATTCTTGCAGAAAGGTAATGGGAATAGACAGCTCTGAACAGCCAAACCATTTATATGACCAGAAGATTGGTAGAGCTGGACAGTTCTGGAAAAATCACATTACCACAACCTCATTTTGAAGATGCAATAACTGAGGACCAGCAGAGTTAAGTGGCAGTTCTGCATCACCCAACTTGTAGTAGCAGAGCTTCATCTTAAAAGCATATTTCAAAATGAGCGCCTCATGTAGTATTAGTTTCTGTAGCTCTTGATTTGCCTGGAGGAAAGTCTTTGAGATGGAGAGCAGTGAGAACTCCAGGTGGAAGAATGTCAAATGCAAAGTCCTGGATCCCATTCAGCACATGTCATGTTCCTGACTGCTTCCGGTTACCCGTAAATACACACATTTAGCTTATGAGAATTTGAGTTTGTGAACAATGTGTTAATATCCCTTACATAAGAAATAAAAGCTCTGAGCATGGCAAACAATTTCCTAATCAAAAATCAAGACACATGTTGTAGAGTAGGGGAGGTACTATAATAAGGTCATACATCTGAAATCAGAACTTTCATTTTTCTACTGCTTAAATTACCCTGTAATAATTAATTAATTATCCTCAAAATATTAAAGACAGGTATGGGAATTTCTGTACAAAACGCAATGATGCCTTAGCATATTTTTACTTGATTCTCATGACAACAGTCTTTTAATGACAGCATGTAGGAGCTGTCAGCTAGCTGGTGTTAGAATGCCTGGTTCATCAAGCAAATCCAAATAAGTGTCTGTGAAAGTACTGCATGGTTAGGAAGGAAAGCATGTAAGAAAGATGAAAATGCAGAGGGGAATAAGAACAAGGTCTAGATGCTCCACTTCACTGTTGTGCACACGTGTGTGCTTGTGTGTGTGTGTGTGTGTGTGGGTGTTTGAAGGGAGGATCTTCTTCACTTCTGTCATGTACTTAACTTATTTCAGTCACCATGCACTGAAGAGAAGTACAAATCATTAAACCTTAGTTTTAGAGCTGAAATATTTTCCCACTCAAATCCTTGGATTACACAGCTAAGATGCGAGGTTCTCAGATTTGCTCCCCCATGGACTGCAGGACAGAGATAAAAACTGATGAACAGGGAACTAACTCTGTGCTTCCTTGAAGGTCATGGGGTTGTGTTCACAGTGAATTAAGTGCTTGTCAGATGAGGAGGAACACAGGGAAGTCCAGAGTGTCATGTCTTCCTTTGTAATGAGTAGGAGGAGGAGTGTTTTCTAACCATTAAAGGCGTGTTCCTTCCCCGTCAAATTCCAAACCACACAAAATCATCCAGGATGTGGTTTCCCTAAACCAAGGCCAAAGGTCCTTGGCAGACAAAAGGAATGAAGTTTCTCTTTTCATTGATATCAGCAGGGTCTTCTCCTGGCCCTGGACAGCTTGCTGTGAAAATGTGTCATTTAGAAGCTGTAGGGCATAGCTTCACAGCTTCTCTGTTTTCTATCTCTTCCTCCTTTCCTTTCCTTTGCAAAGTAATTTCTCCCTCTAGATAAGGGACAATGCAGTTTGAAGGATTTGGCTGGGCACTAATTGAAGGAAGCAGTTGGAAAGGTGGCGAATTGGACAGAAAAGGTAAGAGATGTGCCCCACTTGCCCCCCACTGCAGATATCTCTGCGGGAAAAAGTACTTCAGCAAGGCCCACAGTTAGTTTGGATGTGTACCTTTTTCTATCATTCATTTCATTTGGACCTAGGCAAGATAGTGTATGTGTATGTATATACAGCATCTCTGCTTCCTTCTGTCATACATAGGTGCAAGAAATTAATTTAGACCTAAATTGGAAAGTGCTTAGGTTAGGGAAGGGTGGGGAAGTCAGTCAATTTATCTATCTAATCATCTTCAAATCAGAAATGAAAACCAACTGATTTTCTGAAAACCCTAAAATACAAGCTAATTTCTTCAAAATTATTTTTTGGAGCATGGCAAACAGAGATTAATATGATGAGGTACAATTTTCAGGTTTTCTCCTATTATGAATCTGTTGTGATGAATTGGAGCAAAGGAAGTTAAAGTTGCCCCACACTAGCTGCTGTGGGGCAATTCCTCCTTCTCCCAGTGTGTCTATCTAAAGGCTTAAGCTTGCTTGTTAAACTCAGGAACATATGTAGGGGTCTAATTTAGGTCCATCAGCCTCCTGGGATGTTGATTTGGAATTTTACACTGATGAAGCTGAAACCATGGGAACTTTACAAGATGGGGTTTAATTGTCACCTACAACTTGAAAGTGATCTCCTCTCTCTCTTCTCCTCATCATTAGACATGTACATTTTGGTGCTCTTACTATTATTTTTTTAACCCTTTGAGTAAGTGGTTTTGTTTTTTTGCTATAATGTTCTTATTTGCCTAAATTTGCTTTTATGCCAGCAAGATGTTAAATCTGTTTGATGGATGACATGTCAGAGAAGCCGTTTGATGGGCTAACTCATTACTTATTACTCCTGGAATGTGAAAAGCTTCAGTTTCATTCAACAGCATTTACACAGCTGTGCATAAGGACACTGTACGAGGCCTTGGAGTTCAGTCACTCAGCAAAATCAATCAATCAGCAAATACTTATTGGACATTGACTCTGTTGCTAGAGCAAGGTATCTAGAGTTGGGGGTAGAATATATTACCAATGCACAGAGAAATAATTTATACTCAAACACTTTTAATATTTATCAAATATTGCAGGTGATTATTTAGGAGGTATTCAGAGGAGCTGATTATATTATGAAAATGTCTGTTTAAAATTGGACATGTTTTGGAGAGCAATAGACACAAAGTCTAAAGAAACTTGCAGTAAGGTATCCAGAGTCCCATTGCATCCCCCTCATGGAACAAACCCAACAAACAAATAAACAAACAAAAACATCAAAGGATTTTCTTAGACATACAGGGTGGATGTCTTTGAGTGAGTTCAACTCTTGAGCACTGTAAGATATGCTCTGACTAAAACATTGAAAGGTTAAAAAAAAAAAAAAAAAAAACCCAGCTGCCCTGTAGGAGGCTGACTCAGTGAGTCAAATAGGCATACAACATCAAGCCAAGCCACAAACTCCAGGGAAGTCTATGTCAAGGGTTTTCAAGAAGACCGTTGCTGCCTGAAGTCTGGGGGACCCTTCTGGTCCCTCTGCCATGAAGCCTGAGGATGGTATTGATTCCTACACATCATAATAACAGCTGCCTTCTGAAGTGGTGCTGAGCCAGGCACTGCTCTAGACAACTTAGGTGTATTTTCTCTTGGAACCCTCTCAACAATCCTTGGGGGTAGTGAGTCTTAACTCTATCTTACAGATAAGAAAATTAACAATAGGTTTAGTAATGTTCCCAGGGTCAAACAACTAATAAGTGGAAGAATTAAGATTCCAATCTTGGTCTTACTTGAAATCCAAGCTCATACCCACAACACATGCTTTCATCATTTTTAAGAGCTTATCCTACTTGACATGTCTGATTTTATAGGCAAGCTCTTTAAATTTATGTGTGGGTAAAGTTTGTAGAAACATTTAGATACATGATGCATCTTTACATGGATGTGCTATAATTTCTCTACCTTTTCCTGTGTCCTCCTAAAATGTATTTCATTTCTATATTATTTTGTATGTTTTTATCACCCAACATGACCAGTTTTTCTCTTCTAGGATATACCCTGATAAATGTTTATTGAGTGAAAGGATGAATGAGTATTTCCCAAAACACTAATAGCTAGATCTTTACCCATCATCATCAATATCAAAATTTTCTTTTTCTATTAAGTGGCCACAGGTCAAAATCAATAATGGTTAGGTCCATTGCAATTTCTGAGCCAAATGAAACAGCTTCTCAGAGGGGCAGAAACTCTATCTTAATTCATGTCTGTGTTTGCAGCATCATATTTTAGTGTCTCACAAATAGTATGCTCAATAATTATTTGTTGAATGATTCAATCATTATTACTTAAAAAAATAAACATTTATTCTGTAAAAGCTGTGTGTAAGGCACTCAGTTTGGTGATGAATGGAGTGCAGGAGAGCATCATGATAGTGGTGGTCATTATTAACCTCATGCTGTACCCCGTGATGACTACTCCCTGTCCATGTAGCATTGCCCTGAATCCTCCCCAAACCTCGTAGGTACCATTGACACTTCACTGCTGGAGACGGGGAAAGTAACTCTGAAAGAAAATAAGCAAACTGATGAGCAATGAGATCCTGCTGTATAGCACAGGGAACTATATATCTAGTCATTTGTGATAGAACATGATGGAGGATAATGCGAGAAAAAGAATATGTATATATATATACATATATGACTATATATATGTATATATATATGACTAAGTCACTTTACTATACAATAGAAATTGACAGAACACTGTAAATCAACTATAATGGAAAAAATAAAAATCTTAAACAATAAAAAAAAAATAAAAAAGAAGTTAAGCAAATTATTTTCTCAAGCTCCCGTAGCTAGTAATTGGCAGAAACTAGACTCAAACCCAGGCCAGGTATTCTAAAACCCAGTGGTCTTACTTCTGGTAGAAATTCTTACCTGGCATTAAAATTTATTTATTCAGAGAATCATCAAACAATGATGCATAATCCATAATAACTAAATATATTTTCTCTTAGCTTAATCATTTAAGTTCACATGAATTCATCAAACTTTTTTGCTAGAGTCAAGCTTTGCAATTAAGTCTGAATCCTTCCCTTGGAATCCAGTGGTGTCTTTGGTGTACAAACCACACCCACAATGCATTGTCTCCAATTTCCCCTTTCAGTTTCTATTAAATGGAGCCAGAACTTAAAGACATTTGAAAAACAATTTTCAGCATAAACTCTTTCCAGATTTCTATGATTTTTTTTCCCTCAGTCTGTCCAGTTGCCTCATAAACACCAAATCTAAGAGCATTTTTTAAAACAATCTCTCTTTATCAAGTTTCTCAAAAGACTTCAACCTAAATCTCTTTTTTGAATGCTACTTAACATGTTTCCTCATAAGATTCAGTTGTTTAATTTAAAAAGCAAAATTTACTGTCATAAATAAATCCGGGAATAAGCACAACCAAGTCTTGATAAGCAAAGAATTCTACTGGTGGGAACAGGGTTGGACAAGAGAGTAGATGGGAATCATAAGCATTCATCATCCTAAGGCTTCAGCTAATGCTTTCAGAGGCAACTGAACATTAATTAATGGAGTTGAGTTTACTTAGGCAAACTTCTACTGTTTAATCACATATATTTTCCTTAGCAAACACCGATATAACACTTACTGTGTGTCAGTCGTTCCTAGGGCTTCACAATATTTATTTTATTTACGCCCAAAGCTATCCTTTAGGTATGTACTGTTATTAATCCCATTTTACAGAGAAGGAAACTGATGCTCTAAGAAGTTATCTACCTTGTCCAAGTTCATATGCCTAGTAAGTAGTGGAGCTAGGATTTGATCCAGGTAAAATACCCTTCACCTCTTCTCCCAGGCCTATCAGACTCAAGTCAGTGTACCGCCTCTCCAAAATTACAATCCACGTAGAAAGGTCATGTGTATTCCCCATCCAGACTTGCATATGATAATCACCTAATGAGGGATCCGGGGGGGTTCCCCAACATCTTGTCTAGTGGTGTTCACGAAAGATGCAAATGAGTTCCAGCCAGCATTTGATAAGCCTCACTTGTAAAATCCAGTTTCTGTGTTTCTCCCCTCTCTCCTTCCCTAAATGATAATGATGAACAGGGGCCTTCAGTTTTCTTTTGTTAGGCCACTTTCTCTTATCTCTTTACAACCATTTCCTGTATATGTTCTATCCTTTATGGCTTGCAGGCCCTGGAGTGATAATGCAGACCACGTGTGAGAGACCAGCAGGCTGGGCAGCCCTGGAATGTGTCCTGGAGGAGTACCTCAATCCTTTTATCTCTCTCTCACGGATTATGCACAGTAATCCCCCCAGCTTCCTAGGATTCCAGGTTCAAGGTCACAGAGTAATTTTCATCTCCCAATCAAACTACACATTTTAATCTTAAGCAAGCATCTTTAATTTTGTTGCCACATGGACCACTTTTATGGTCTTTATTTATAGGCCTATAAGAGAGGGGAAATGGATCTGAATTCTTAACAACTTTTGACTGGCAATGACCTCTTCTCCTCAAAAAGTGGTTTTGAGCCATCAGAACACATGAATAATTTGCGTCAAAGAAAATGTTTGTATTGCATTTTTAAAAAATATTTAATATTTCATTTAAGTTGGTAATATGTACATTGTACACATAACAAACATACAGATGTTCCTTAGAAAATCTTACTCCTATCTCTGTCTCAAGGTACCTACCATCTCTGAAAAGCACACACCATTCCCTGTTACAAGGAACATTTTAAAAATAAATATTTAAATGATCTGAAATGTCTTAATCAGTAAGATAAATGGTTACAAATAGCTATGAAGATGAATATTTAATGCCACATTTTAACTAAAATATTGCTTCTAAATATCAGATTTCCTGGAATCCTCTTAGCATCCAATTAATTCTGAGAGTAGCTGACAGAACAAGAATTCTAACATAAAAATACAAAGGCCTGGCCCAGCATTTGGACTATGAGAGATGACTTTTCTACCCGGAATACATGTGATGCTTTTTTTTTTTTTTTTTTTTTTGCTATTATAATGAATTGAAGTTAAATGATGGTAGTATTATAGAGGAAGAGAATTAAACTGCAACTCTAAGAAATCTTATTTAATGCTCTCTCTAAGAAATCAATTTTCAGTCTTGTATGTTAATTCAATTATGAATGTAATCATAGGTCTTTGTCAAATATAGCAAAGATCCTTGTAACTCTTCATGGAGATGCTTTAGTATGAGAAAGAGACAAAAGTTGTTTCAAGATGGAGCAGGAAGGACCACACCCATAGGTAGCCTCCCCCTGTCCCTAAGTCATAACACCCAGAGATGAACAGTCCATTGGCAGGTCATGTCCTGTACTTAGAAACCATCCCATAAAGAAACAAAAGCCGACAACTACTGCAGCCTCTGTGCCTTACAGTGATCAGTATGTGAGTAGGAATGGAAAAGGTCTAAGATATGCCCCAAATAAGAATCAAGATGAAAAGTTATTTGTTAAGGATATACATTCTTGTATATCCAGTTTATCTGTGCTTTAGAATAAAAAGTAATCAGCTAATTCTCTTTTGGAAGTTTAGAACCCAAAGCCTTATGAAGTCTCAGTTCTAAGTTGCATAAAAGAAAAAATTGGGAACAAGTTCTAAAGCATTTTTAGGACTGCATTTATTTTTAATTAATTTATATATTTATTTTTGCTTTCTTTTTCGTCTTTTTGCCTTTTCTAGGGCTGCTTCCCGCGGCATATGGAGGTTCCCAGGCTAGGGGTCGAATCGGAGCTGTAGCCACCGGCCTACACCAGAGCCACAGTTACGCGGGATCCAAGCCTTATCTGGAACCTACACCACGGCTCATGGCAACGCTGGATCGTTAACCCACTGAGCAAGGGCAGGGATCAAACCCACAACCTCATGGTTCCTAGTCAGATTCGTTAACCACTGAGCCATGATGGGAACTCCTATTTTTAATTTTTGATTCATGTTGTTATGGAGTCAGGATGAGGATGCTATGAAGGAGAGACATACACATCAAGTGGCTTCTCTAAGAAGCTGTGTGTGAATTTTTAACACTAATTTCCCAGAAAAAAAAAATATATCTGGAAGCACTTCAGCTTGTATTGTGCTGATTTGCCTATTGCATGCATTTTGTTGCACTGTCTATCTGTGTACTATTATTTAGGCAAAAAATATAGGGCAAAGACTTGGTCCTGATTCAAGCTGATGTGATCCAGATGAATCTCATCAAGATTTTAGTGCATACATTATATCAAAAGAGTTTTGGAGTTCCCATCGTGGCGCAGTGGTTAACGAATCTGACTAGGAACCATGAGGTTGTGGGTTTGATCCCTGCCCTTCCTCAGTGGGTTAAGGATCCAACGTTGCCGTGAGCCATGATGTAGGTTCCAGATGCGGCTTGGATCCCGCGTTGCTGTGGCTCTGGCGTAGGCCAGTAGTTACAGCTCTGATTAGACCCCTAGCCTGGGAACCTCCATGTGCCGTGGGAGCGGCCCTAGAAAAAGGCAAAAAGACAAAAAAATAAAATAAAAGAGTTTTGTTTTTAATGAGCTAATCTGCTAGTATTATATAATATTTGGACTACTCCCTGTGTAGAATCCTCAAGAAACTGGATTAAGCTCTGCTGGGATGGATTTGCCTTGTTTTCAAATACGGAGGACTTGCCTATACATTTTCTTTCACACAGCAAGACAGTGTTTCATTTGGGATTCATAATGGCAAAATCCTCATGTAAACATGCTGTAAGATGTTTACAGTTCTCCATTGCAAAAGAGATGTGACAGATAGCAAAAATCTATGTTTTATCTTTCAGAGGATGCTGCATTTCACAAGAAAAACCCTCAAATGAAGTATGCTTATTTGGTTTTGTGAGTCAGGGCTGCCTATACACAAAGGCAAACTTAACTTGTAACTTAATTACAATTAGTCATCCTTATGGGGGACAGGAAGAACCTAATTGAATTCCACAGAATGTCCCCCAAACTCATTTATTGATTATGTTATCCTTGCCTACCCCAAATGTAATCATTTTAAAAATAGTAGAGTTGCCTTAAGCAAGGTTAGAAGTTATGAATTTCATTTCCTTTAATTTCTGCTCTTCTTAGCTGCTGGCCACCAAAACAAGCAGCAGAGAAGAGAACCAGAAGTTGAATGTGCTTAAAGGAATCCACAAACTTAAATTTTTTAAATGCTTCTGAATATTCGTGATTTGATTAGGATAATGAGTCTCCTGGTATGAGTACTACATTCTGAAAATCATATATTCTGAGTGTTGCTGATTGCCACGTTTAAAGTAATAACTTGTGCCTGGAGTTCGGTGCTGTGATGACGCATTTAACTTTGGCCATCACTATCGTCACCATCAACATATTATATAAAATCACAGTTTGCCGTGTTATACTGAACCCCGGTTTAGGCCTTGCCCAGTCTGAATGGCCCTTGTCTATTAACAATTATATCCATATCTGTATGTTCTAGCCTTCAAAGCATTATTTTCATGTCTCCAACAAACTAGATCCTACAATTTAGGGTCAGTGACCCCTGGTGAATGGTGCAGCATCCATCAGATTTTTATGCAGAAGTGTGGTTTATTTGAAATGAAACAAAATTAGATCAAAACAAAACAAAATGTGTATAGGTATCCGTATCAGGTATCCTGCTGTGTGTGAAATATGAGGGTAAATGAGATCTATACTATCCTTATCCTTGTGGTAAGTAGGCCCCATTGGCAGAAAAGGAAAGTATAAAAGTCTGTGCAAATACATACACACCTGATCCAGGCGTGGCAGGTGGGGCATCAGGGAAGGAAGTCTTCCCTAAGGAAATGCTTCTGATTTGAGACATGAAGAGTGTATAATAGCCAAACATTAGAGGCTGGGGGATGTAACGGCTGTTCTAGGAAGACTAACTGTTCTGTTAAAGGTACGGAGGCTAAAGGGCACAGGAGTGTCCAGGAAATGGAAGACATTCAGTGTGATGAGGCTAAGGATGGGAATGGAAAATGATGAGCGATGAGGCTGGAGAGGAGGACAGGATCCAAAGCGTATCGTTCAGGATTTTATTCAACTTGATGGTTGATGGGTGGATTTAGACATTATTCTAAAAGCAAAAGGAAGGCACTAGAGAGTTTCAGGAAGGAAAATAACATTACATTTGCATTTTGAACCTTTTGCAGTGACTGGGATAGAGAGAACAGAACAATGGTGGGCCAGTTTGGTAGGAAACAGTTACAGCAATCTGAGAAGTGATGGAAGCAATGATAACAGAAAGGAGTAAATTATTTTTAGGAAGATATAGTAAATATGAAGAAATTGTAAATTCCTGTGATGAATAATAACTGTGGTTAGTGTGAAACTTAAGCATTAAACCTGACTTCCTGGTTGGCTCATAGGAAGATGACCCAGACTGAGGAGAAAGTTGATGAATTCTGTTGCAGAAATGTTGCAGTTCTGGTTGGAAATCCAAGTGGAAATATCCAGACATCTGTTGAGTAGAAGGATCTCAAATTCAGGAGGCACATCTGTGAAAAGTTGTAAAATTGAAAATCAACAGATATACCCTTGGAAATAGATGAAGTTGTCCAGTGTGTGATAAAGAGATTTTCTGAGGAGACTTTTAAAGGATGGAGAGAGGAAGGGTTCCAGGCTAGAAAGCCAAACCATACCTCTGCAGCAATAGGTAGGCCCCAGTGGAAGATAAACTCCCATGTGAAAAATGCCCTTGCTGTATGGGAGGAAAGAAGACATTCTTATCAGCCCAGAGGTGGCACCAAAGGAATCAGCAAATAAACTTTATTCCATTAGTTTTCTCCCATATTTTACCATCCTTCCCTTTTTCTGACCTTAGAAGCTGAAACTGCTCCCTTTTGTTCTGTCATTGCTCCACATCTGTATTGTCCTTTCTTGAAGATGCTGTAGAAGCCGGACTTCAGCACCATTTTTAGTTATTTCTGGTTTAGGTTTCCCCTACGTGCTATGCCCTTTACATGTTAATGAACTATTTTTCTTTTAAAAATAAAAGCAAAAAAGAGACTGAAAAGGAAAGATCAGAAAAGTGGAAGAGGAGTTCCCATCGTGGCGCAGTGGTTAACGAATCCGACTAGGAACCATGAGGTGTTGTGGGTTCGGTCCCTGCCCTTGCTCAGTGGGTTAAGGATCTGGCGTTGCTGTGAGCTGTGGTGTAGGTTGCAGACGCGGCTTGGATCCCGTGTTGCTGTGGCTCTGGCGTAGGCCAGTGGCTACAGCTCCGATTGGACCCCTAGCCTGGGAACCTCCATATGCCGCGGGAGCGGCCCAAAGAAATGGCAAAAAGACAAGGAAAAAAATAAATAAATAAATAAATTAAATAAAATACTTTAAAAAAAAAAAGTAAAACTGTTTAAAAAAAAAAGTAAAACTGTTTAAAAAAAAAAAAGAAAAGTGGAAGAAAAATCTGAAGAGGTGAAGAGGGTAGAACCATGGAAGCTAAGAGATGGGAGCACTTCAAGGAGAAAGCATTCAGTGATGCAAAGAAGTCAAAGCAGACTATGACCACAGGCTCAGGGCAGTGCTGGCAGGGGAGGACGTGTAGGAGGCGAGGACATGGCAACCATAAGTATAGGCAGCACTTTCAAGAAGTTTGGTTGATAAAAGGGAAGAGAAAAGCAAAACAGGATCCTTTACAAAAATAAAATTCCTTATAATATCAGTTAAACTTAAATATTATTCAGCATTGCACAATATTGAAACACAAATGGCTCTAGAGAACATTTCAAAGGAAATGCCTTTCTCTCTAATTCTTAAATATTTTGAACTTGTGCCAATGCTTAATATTCAAAATTCTTGTTTAGCACATTCCTTTTCATCTTAATCCATTTCTCTGAGCTGAAAAAGTCAAATGTTTCTTCTAAGGGCATCTTTGGCTCCACAAAGGTGGCTTTCAGCCATTTTTGGAATCAAAAGCCTGTAAGATTGCTGGTTTACACAACCAACGAGCCCTTCAGCTGCTCAACACTAACGAGAGGAAAGGGTTTGATATGCCTTTGTACCTTTTCTAAAATCTTGCCTCTTTTTTCCCACTGGGAAATAATTGAGCTACCTTAAAGTCTGACTAATTTAACCTTCCTGGTTTACAGATGAGGAAATAAATGCTAAGAGAGTTTTGGTATGTTCCCAGACATAGAATATGTACATGACAGAATGGAAACCAGAATCCAGACCTCAGTGATTTGGCTGCATATCTCATCTTTTCCCAATGAATATATACCTCAATGTAGAAAGAGTCCTGTTCTAATCAGAAAAGTAAGGTTTTTAAAAGATAGATTTCATCTCCTTTATGATATTAATAATTATTAGTGGCCACTTGAATTCTAGATGAAATGCTGGACTCTTCTGTAATGTCTGCTCATGTGAAGGACCTCAGTATGGAATCAAATATAAACTACTTCAGCGAGAGTGCTCTTTAGAATTAATGTTGACAAGAGTTTGTTTTCTTACTAAACCAAAACCATGTTCACACTTCTGTTTGATAAGTTAACCAAGAATTTCAATAGACATGTAAAAGACTACTATGATTGCAAGTATTGGGCAAGTTTCCCTAAATGTGTTAGATAAAAACTTTGCCAAATACTGTAGATATTGGAATAATTCTATTCCAGGATAAGAAGCTACTCTAGGCATTAAGTAGAAAATTTGATTACTCAAAATCCATCTGTTGTGGTGTTTTTTTTTTTTTTTTAAGGAAATTTTTCAGGAAGAAAACTGGCAAAGAAATTGTTGAAAAAAATAATAGTTGAACCAAAATGACAGCTTTGGCTGTTGGAATGAGTAGATTTGGGGGCAGTATATGAATATAAATATGAATATACACAGAGAACTTTAGCTGCAAAAAACAGTGGTATTCCAATACTACTATGAGAATCCCTTTTAAAGAACTTGAAGCGGGGAGTTCCTGTCATGGCTCAGGGGAAATGAATCTGACTAGGATCTATGAGGACGCCGGTTCAATCCCTGACCTTGCTCAGTGGGTTAAGAATCCAACATTGCCATGACCTGTGGTGTGCATCACAGATGCGGCTCAGATCTGGTGTTGCTGTGGCTGTGGTGTAGGCCAGCAGCTATAGCCCTGATTAGTTTAGACCCCTAGCCTGGGAACCTAAAACAAACAAACAAAACTTGAAGGGAAAAAAGAAAGACTATTAAGACTATTGTCTTTATGTCTTCTTCAAAAGAACTGGTTCCATATTTCCCACAAACCACTGATTGACCCCACAAGTGATGTTCTATAAAATCAGCAATGACTTTTTCTGTTTAGTGGCAGCTTCATACCTGCTTCAAAATTTAGACGCTGACACAAAACTGTGATGTATTTTACTTGCTTTCTATCCATTTTTATTTTGGTTATAATGTTTCAACTCCATGTATCTATTTTCTTATCAAATCTTTCAATGTAATATTTTTATCAGCAACAAAGTAATGTACAGAGAAAAAATAATATTCAATTTAATAAATTAACAGAAAAAATAATAGTCACGTGAATAAGCTCATAAATATAACATCTAAATACTGCAGGGAAAATAAGGTTTTTTCTCATCAAAATATTAAATTTAAAATGAGGAAAATTTAAAATTCACATAAAAATGCCAAAGATTCATTTTGGACAGATAGTCATGATAGAATATGTCATTTAACTTGAAGTCTATTAGACAAAACTGGAAATGAAGGGGAGCTGAGAAAGTTCTTGTTTGTTTTGTATTATTTTCTTGATTCAGTGGGTAATAAATACTAAATAGGTGATATGTGACCATTGATGTATTTTTTAATGAGATGAATGTGGACGAGAATTTCTGTTTGCTGTCCTGTGTTTTTTTTTTTTTTTTTTTTTTGTCTTTTGTCTTTTTTGTCTTTTGTTGTTGTTGTTGTTGTTGTTGCTATTTCTTGGGCCGCTCCCGGCATATGGAGATTCCCAGGCCAGGGGTTGAATCGGAGCTGTAGCCACCGGCCTACGCCAGAGGCACAGCAACGTGGGATCCGAGCCGCGTCTGCAACCTACACCACAGCTCACGGCAACGCCGGATCGTTAACCCACTGAGCAAGGGCAGGGACCGAACCCGCAACCTCATGGTTCCTAGTCGGATTCGTTAACCACTGCGCCACGACGGGAACTCCTGTCCTGTGTTTTAGAGTAAGAATGGAGTAGCCTTAGAAACAGTTATGCTCTGAGAATTGAAGAAATAATATAAAACTAAACCATTTTGTAGAAGCTACTGGTAACATTTAAGTATGAGTGAAAATGACCTGTTAAAAGAGTTTATTACATCTTTGTTCACTTTTATAAAATATTGGCTTATGTTGTTCACAGGTTTACAGTGTTCAAAGTGCTTTCATTTGCTATATTTCTTTATTTTCATAAGCTTCTTATATAGTACTCAGTACATATAAAGGACTTGAATATATTCAGGTTTTGATATCTATGGAGAGTTCTGGAATCAATCCTTGAGGATATCTATGAAGGATTAAGTCTGGATAAGGGAAAACATGTAAATTGGAAGCTTTCTACTTCTGGTAATAATAGAGTAGGTAATTCAACCAATACTCTTACTAAAGACTACTTGCAAAGCAGAAAATATATTTTTTTAAATCTTTCTGATGATATGGGCATTAACAATATGGGAAAGAATTTCTGGGATAAGATCTGGCAGAAACACTGATATAAGTGAAGCCAGAATTTTGGAGTTGTTCTCCCAGTCACACTTGCTGATTTCAGTGGGAATAGCTGAGAACCTAAAAGACGTACTGGTTTATTTGTGACAATGTAGAGAGACCTTGAGGATGTTATGCTAAATGAAATAAATCAGACAAAGAATGACAAATACTATATGATAGCACTTACGTTCCAATCTTAAAAAAAAAAAAAAAAAAAAAAGACAAACTCAGTAGAAACGGAGACTAGAATGGTGGGTGCCAGGGAATGGGAAGTGGGGGATTGGGGAGATGTCGGTCAAAGGGTAGAAACTTCCAGTTACATGATGAATAAATTCTAGGGATCTAATATACCACGTGGTGATTATAGTTAATAAGTCTCTATAGTATACTTGAAGTTGCTGAGAAAGTATATCTTTAATGTTCTTGCCACAAAGAGATATGGTAACTGTGTGATTGGATGGAGGTGGTAGCTAATGCTATGGTAGTAATCGTTGTATGTTTTAAACACACACAATATGTCAACTATACCTCAAAGCTGTGGGGTGAGGAAAGACTTTAATGGTGCTTTTGAGTGTCTCACTAAGCCGCTAAGATAGGAATTAGAATTCTCACATTTGGGAGGCTTGATGAAAGCCTTTTGCATACAGTTGGAATCATGAATGTTGAGACTCTAGGAATAATGATAAATTGCAAGTAGACAGATTTGTGTCGAGGATCACAGTACAGTTTTGAATCACCCCAAAGTCTGAACTTTTATCGTTGGAATCAGAGAGACCTAGCAAGATGGAATGTATCATTCAGGCCTCAAATTATTCCTGCCAACAATTTTTACTAATAAAATGAATAGCAACAAATCAAAATAACCAGGAATAAAAAATGGAAAATAAACATGAGCAGACACCAATAGAAATAATAAGTAGAAGCAGAACCTCAGAATCACAGGGGCGCCAAATAAAGAAGCTATCAGATACAGACTCTTAAACAATTATTCTTACTATATTAAGAGATATAAAAGACATTAAAATTTCAACAGAGATTGGAAACTATAAAAGAAAGACTGATTATAACTGTAACACTGAAAAAAAGGTCTAGATAAACAAGGTTAATAGCAGATAATACTAAGCTGTAAATTTAGTGAACTAGAAATTAGAAAAAAAAATCTAGAATGAAGCATATAGTGGTTAAAGGAGGAACATGGAATACAAGATACCTCTGGTATCTGAAAGTGGAGCATTCCTACTAAAACTTGCATACAACAAGTGGTGTAAAGTGAAGAAGCAATTATCTTTTTTTTTTTTTTTTGTAAAAGTGAAAATCCTCTTCAGATTTCTTTCGGTTAGTGAAAATAGGTACTAATGTTGGACTTTCCCAAACGCAGAATGGTGTAAAGCAAACTTCTGAAAAGCAGGAATGCCTGTAGTGAATCTGAGACACAGATGTAGTGGGAAAATGTAAAGTGTGTGAATCAAAATCTCCTAAGTCAGAAGAAAGAAAATAGGATAGAAGCAGAAACTGAAGAAATAATATTAACTTTCCAAAACTTCTAGGAGACATTTAAAAAAATCTGTTAAACTTCAAAGCAAAATAATTAAAAAAAAAATCCTACATCTACAGATCAAAACAAAATGGTTAAAAACGAAAAGCAATAATAAAGTCTTAAAAGTAGCAAAATCAAAGACTCTTAAAGAGGGAAAATGGCTGACAGCTGACTACTCAATAGAAATGCCATACACATGAAAAACATGGACCACATTCTTTGTTTTAACCACATAAGAACTTATTTATTTCCTTTTTATCTATTTGTTTATTTTTAATTGAGGTATAATTAGCCTATAGCCTTATATAAATTTCAGGTGTACAACATAATGATTTGATATGTTTACATACTGGAAAATGATCACCGCAATAAGTCTAGTTACCATCAGTCACTATGGAAAGTTATAATTTTTCTCTGTTGATAAGAATTTTTAAGATATATCCTTTTGGCTACTTTCAAATAGACACTACATATTATTAATTATTATAGTCACCGTGCTGTACATTACATCCCTAGGACTTAATTATTTCATAATTGGAAGTTTGTACCACATAACCCCCTTCACCCATTTTGATCACGCTCCAACTCCCCTCCCCTCTGGCAACCAATATTCTGTTCTCTGTAAATTTTGGAGGGTTTTTTTTTGTTTCATCTCTTCATTTGTTTTGTTTTTCAGAATCCACATATAAGTGAAATCATATGGTATTTGTCTTTCTCTGTCTGACTTATTCCACTTAGCATAATACGCCCAAGGTCCATCCATGTTGTCTCAAATGGCAAGGTTTCATTCATTTTTATGCCAGAGTCGCATTCATTTGTATATATACCCCATTTTCTTTATCCATTTATCCATTAGTCAATATTTAGGTTGTTTCCATATCTTGGCTATTATAAGTAGTGCTGCAGTGAACAAGGTACACTTATCTTTTTGAATTAGTTTTTTCATTTTATCTGATTTAAATACCCAAAGTGGAATTGCCAGATCATATGGCAGTTCTAATTTTAGTTTTTTGAAGCACTACCATACTGTTTTCTGTAGTGGCTATGCTAATTTATATTCCCTTCAACAGTGCACAAGTGCAACCTTTTCTCCACATCCTCCCTAACATTTGTTAATTTGTAGACTTTTTGATGATAACCATTATAATAGATGTGAGGTTATATCTCAATACTGTTTTGATTTGCATTTCTCTGATGATTAGTGATGATGAGCATATTTTCATGTGCTGTATATCTGTATATCTTCATTCGAAAAATGAAGATCTATATATCTTCTTTTTTTTTCTTTTGACTTTTTGCCATTTCTTGGGCCGCTCCCGCGGCATATGGAGGTTCCCAGGCTAGGGGTCGAATCGGAGCTGTAGCCACTGGCCTACGCCAGAGCCACAGCAACGTGGGATTGGAGTCGCGTCTGCAACCTACACCACAGCTCTCGGCAACGCCGGATCGTTAACCCACTGAGCAAGGGCAGGAATCAAACCCGCAACCTCATGGCTCCTAGTCGGATTCGTTAACCACTGCGCCACAACGGGAACTCCTGCATATCTTCTTTTTGAAAAACATCTATTCAGGTCATTCTGCTCATATATATATATATTTTTTTGCTTTTTGCCATTTCTTGGGCCACTCCCGCGGCGTATGGAGGTTCCCAGGCCGGGGTCTAATAGGAGCCGTAGCCACCAGCCTACGCCAGAGCCACAGCAATGGGGGATCTGAGCCACGTCTGCAACCTACACCACAGCTCACAGCAACACCAGATCCTTAACCCACTGAGCAAGGCCAAGGACCCAACCCACAACCTCATTGTTCCTAGTCGGATTCGTTAACCACTACGCCACAACGGGAATTCCTCTGCTCATATTTTAATCAGGTTGTTTTTTGATATAGAATTGCATGAGCTGTTTATAAATTTTGGATATTAACCCCTTATGAAACATATCATTAGCAAATATTTTCTCCTTTTCAATAGGTTTTTTCATTTTTAAGTGGTTTCCTTTGCTGTGCAAAAGCCTTTAAGTTTAATTGGGTCCCATTTGTTTATCTATTCTTTTGTTTCTGTGCCTTAGTATCCAAACAATATTGCTATGATTTATGTCAAAGAGCATACTGCCTGTGTTTTCTCCTAGGACTTTTATGGTTTCAGGTTGTCATTTAAGTCTTTAATCTATTTTGAGTTTATTTTTGTATGTGATGTGAGAAAGTAGTCCAGTTTGATTTTTTTGTGTGTGTAGCTGTCCAGTTTTCCCAACACCATTTACTGAAGAGGCTTTCTCTTCCCCATAGTAATTACTGCCCTCCTTTGTAGTAGAGTAATTGACAATATAAGTGTAGGTTTACTGCTAGACTCTGTATGCTATTCTTGTGATCTACATGTCTGTTTTTGTGCCAGTACCATACAGTTTTGAAGACTATAACTTTTTAGTTTAGTTTGACAAGATATTTGGATTGATAGGCCTTAATTATTGAGGGTATGCCAAGACCTATCAGTGTCCCAAAAGGAGGGCTCTCAGTCCACACCTAGTTTCAAACAGATTGGAAGTCAGACCATCAGGCAGCAGCTTTTAATGTGCGCAAATACAGTCCTATTGGGCCTCAATTGTAATCCCTGCTGGCCTCTAGACCAGATGATCTAGTGGTGTCCTCTAGACAACTATTGTAAAAATCAGGTCTCCAAATGAGTGCATAAGCTTATTTTGGGGAGGATCAGAGCCCTTCTTTGGGCCATCAGCAATGAGGCTGCATCCCTGAGAGCATTTTTGAAGCCTCTAGATACATTGCAAACCTGAAGCCTGCCACTCAAGCTCAAGCTCTAGGACAGGTAATTGGGCATTTTTTACAGAAAGACTGAGGGTGTGTTTCAGTCATCTGCCTGTGCCGGGCCCTGCCATAAAAATCAGGACAATGCTTACCCTGGTGTGGGGAGAAGAGGGTAAGAATTGGGTAGTGTCTGGGAGAATAGTTTCTGTCCTTGATGTGGGAAGAGATTACAGTTTACCTTGGGAAAACTTATTAAGATGTATGTTTTTGTTTGGGGTGGTTTTCTGTGTGTGTTTTATATTTCACGATATAAAATGTTCCAAGCACCAAAACAACAAAAATCTGTGCACTGGCTGAATGGCCATGAAAAAATAGAACATGTTAGTGCATTAGTATTTATTTAGGGGTGTATGGTTGTGTTCTCAGTTCTCCATTCTTTATCCAAAACTATCAGTGTTTTGGTTCAAAATTTATCTAACATTGAAGGAGCCATGATTATGACATTTTCAGAAGTGCATAACCAAGAGAGATGACAGAGTCAAGATTCAAAATGTTCTTGACAGACTTGTAATTCTAGCCCTAGACCAAGAAGAGGAAATGTTTCAGGGATAAAGGAGGCATAGCACACTGAACACTGGCTGCTGGGGTTAGGCAGCAAAGACTCCAGGGCTCCTGCTGCCAAGAAGTGTTTCAGGAGGTGCCCATGAAAATGTCAGACAGGGCTCCATGAGTGGGTCTGGCTTCAGGACTCTGATGAGCAAGTGGGTCTTGCATTCAAAGGGAATTTAAAACACTCACTCAATCACAGTAACATAGAACTGTTAACCTTCAGAAAGTGCACACAAAGAGCCTTCAGGACAGAAAACCAAAGAGTGGCAGCAGTAGCCCAGAGCTCCTCCTGTCACCTGGCAAAACAGGCCACAGAGTCCAGGAGGAACCAAGGCTGGATACTGCAAAATGGTTCTTTAAGCAACATAACAACTCACCAAGACCAGTAATATGTCCTGCATTGATCATGGGCCAGACCTCTCATTATAGTCATCAGGGGACAAAGCAAAGGGGATGCAGAGGAACCAGAACAGAGATGGTTACCTCTACCAGCCTGGCAATCACGACTGGAGAATATGAGACCAGGTAATAAAATGTTTATAGTTCTTATACATAATCACAGTCCCATCATTCTTGTCAGATGCTCTGGCTACATCCATAAAGTCTTGACTTAAAAAGCCCTTCCAGGTGTTGTTAAATGCAGACAGCAGAACCTCCTGACTTGCCCAGGAGAGATTCTGGCCCTCCATGTGAGCCAGATGACAGACTCCCTCAGGAGTTCTGTCAACAGCCTTAAATCCTTTCTGGCTCAAGTTAGAGGTGTCCATAAATCAGTTATACCAGCACAGCACAGGTGAGAACTAGCCTAAGACATAGTTGCTGCCTTGCTTGTCTGAATCCTGACTCTGGCAAGGCAGGGAGTGTGTCTGTCTTGACGCCTTCTGAATCCCCACGGCCAAACCCCAAGTAATACTCAATAATTAATGATGAAGGAGAGAAGAAATGCTGGCAGGCAGACAAGCAGAAAGGAAGGAAGAAAAAGTCAGGGAAAATGTCCTGCAATTTACGTCTGGCTATCCTTCTCACTCTAAGAGAACACAGTAACATGACCCAAGCAAACATATTGGTAGCCTGCAACAATAGAAGCCCCAAATCTAGACAGAGGGAGGGAACAGTTAAATTCCACTCTGGTGAGATCTCATCTGCGCTTTTTAATACTTAGCTGCCACAGTTAAAAAGCACATTATGAAAGTCCAGGGGTGGTAATCTAAATGATGATAGATGTGCAAACCACGTCCAAGAATAGTTGAAGAAACCAGAGCTGTGGGCTTGGAAAAGACAGGATACAGATGATCATATCCCCATATTGGAAGGGAAGGGCTGTCATGTAGAAAGTGTAAGCATATTTCTCAAACCTAACTGTGCATCCACATCACATGTTAGAGTGCAAAAACATGGACACCTCAGCCTGTTCCACATCGACTGAATCAGAACCTCCTATGGTGGTGCATGGACATCTGCTTTGCACAAAGCTGCCTAGATCACGCTGGTGTTGTCACTACAAAGCTGAAACTGAGAACCACCAGTGTAGTACTATTTTGCTTGTCTAATTGAAAGTCTTAGGACTTTCATTTGTGTAGAAATCATAGGGAGGTACATATGAGCTTTAAAAATGAAAGAATAAATAATCTTGTTAACAAATATTCTGCAAGAGAGAAATGTATGGGTTGGCAATAAAGTTAGTTTTGGAAACTATTGTAAATATAAAGAAAGATGGAAAAACAACAAAAAAATCTTCTGAGGATCCAGCGAAAATAATCCCCATCCATGTGTAAGGCCCTGTAAAAAAATCTGAGGTCCTTTCTAAGGTTTAGGTTTTTTGAGTCAAGGTACAGAACTGCCTCATTTATCTAAAAGTCAGATTTCTAGCAACCATAAGCTTTCAGAATGCACGTACTCAGAACTTTACTACACAATTTGGCAGCATGATTATCTGTTTCTTTTCGAGCCTGTATGAGATTAGGAGTTAAGAAGTAAAGATGAGAAGGCTGCTCGAAGTCACAACAGTGACAGGTACAAGAGTGAACAAAGAGGAAGAAAGCAGATAAATGTAAAAAGCAATAGATCTGTTACTGCTTCGTACATCAGTGTTTAAAATGATGTCCCTGAGTTACCTGCAAATGCTTGAATTGTGGTGAATATGCTATTATAAGAAGGCAGTTTTCACAGAATAATAAAATTTTAGGGAAAAAAAAAACCTAGAAAATTTTATTCCAAAATATTCTTACAGAAAAGTATGACATCAGAAACATAGCTCAATACATTTAAAAGAACTAAACACACCACGTAACCAGCATCCAGACTAAACAAACAATCAAAAAAACAAAACCCCCAACAAAATAGAAGATCATTTCTAGCAGTCAGACTTGCCCCTCCCACTCCATTCCCTTCACTACACTCTCCCAGAGATAGCTGCTGCCCTTCCGACTGCTTTGTCTTTGTAACTCATACATACAAACAGTCAGTGTGTATTCTTATGATATTTTATGTCTGATTTCTTTGTTAAACTCTATGTCTTTTAAATGACTCCCAGGATGCGACAGTCACTTTTTGCACAAATGACAAAACAAGAAATACAAGAAGTCACAGCTCTTGATTTCCAGACCAGAGCATTTTCACTTTCTCTTTCAGAAAGTTTTTCCTTCAAAAGAAAGTCTTTAAAACATGTTTTTTTTTAATCTAAAATGATATTTCAACTATTTGAGTAACCAAAGGCACAAAGATGCAAAAATAATAAAATTAAACGCCTAAATAAGTTATTATTATATACAGCCCAAATGTCAAATTTTGTCTTTTTATTCTCACATATTGTTCAGATGTAGGTAAATTATTGTTTTGAAAAATGGTCATTTGGGGAAGTTCCCGTTGTGGTAAAGCAGAAACAAATCTGACTGGAAACTATGAGATTGAAGGTTCAATCCCTGGCCTTGCTCTGTGGGTTAAGGATCTGGTGTTGCCATGTGCTGTGGTGTAGGTTGCAGACACGGCTCAGATCTAGCGTTGCTGTGGCTGTGGTGTAGGCCAGCACTTGTAGCTCTGATCAGACCCCTAGCCTGGGAACCTCCATGTGCCGCAGATGCAGCCCTAAAAGGAAAAAAAAAAAGTGATCATTTTGATTTCTTCTATGCCTCCACAGAATTAATTTTTTCCCAATGTGCCAATTTTCAAAAGGCTAATTATCTTTATGAATGTATGGCCTTAGTAATTAATTCTATCTTTGCATGCACTAGTATTATGACCAATATGGTGGCACAGATGGCGAAGTAAACAAATAAAAAATTAGTAAATTGACTCCAGAATGCTAAGGCCATGGTCTTTACCTCAGAGATTAAATATGCCTTCTCTGAAAGCAAAGGGGATGCCAGCCACACCTTGTCGATACCTGCCAGTTGAATGACCCCTCTTGGTCTTGGCCTGAAAGTTGTCAGTTTTACTTTAATGCTCCCATTGCTCCAAAATCCAAATATTAATAATGCTTTATTTGGAAACAACCTAAAATCAAAGACAGAATTTATCACTCTAAGGTATAAATTACAACGCATTTATTTACAGAAAGAAAAGAACCCCTAAATGGCATGTGTATGTAGAAATTCTTAAAATTTTTAAAGAGAAATGTTTGAAGAATGTTCTAGTTTACTAGTGTTTGTATGGCCTGTTTGTGGAATACTAGTGAATGTGATATCCCACAATGTTCTTTTCTAGGTTTGTGATGCTATTTACATGCTATTTAGCATCTTTTTAATGCTATTTCTTTTTATCTGGCCCACTTCAGTGTTCTGCTTAGTATGAACTACAGTATTGATTACATACTGACTTGTTAATTTGACATACATTATAATGAATGCACAACAAAATTTGGTTAAAAATTGTGTTCTCTTTAAATCTAGCAACACTAGTTTAGAATAATAACTTTGGGTAAGGCCTATAAACACTCTATAGTATAGAAAAGAGTAATTTCAGCACGCAATTGGCAATTGGATAATATGGGGGAAAGGAGCCGATGTAGTTGTATAAATAAGCAAGTAAAAAGGATACACACAGAAGCAACACCATCTCAATTTTCAGCTCAGAGGTCTCACACGACAACAATTTAAAAAAAAAACTGCTAGTTGAAGTTAACCCTTTTTTGATACTGTGTCTAAATTTACACCTTATAATTGCATGAGGCATATCTAAACATAAAATTTGTCAGTGTATATTTTTTTGAATCACTCTTTTGTGTGAAACACTCATTTGAAAAGCATTTCAGGTGACACTTTTCAAATATATTTTAAGTAATGGTTAACTTTTAGCCAAAGATTTAAAATTATATTCACTTGGCTATTTATCTTTCAAGACCCCATATAACCTCAGGATTAAACTTTCCAGTGCAACATGACAAGGGATTCTAAAATTATCTCCAGGGTTTCACAAAATTCTTAAATCCAGATTGATTTTAGTTTGGAAAAAAATGTCTAAACATTATCTTCAAGTGTAGGAACCTTTTATATGCTGAAGAACACTGGCTGAGTCACTTAAACAATAAATCCTTATTCTTTTTTTCATAAATTATTATTTTTCATAAATTATTCTTTATTTTTTATTCTTTATTTATTTCATAAATTATTCCTTTTATTCATTGACATGTTCCTGTTTGGAAAATGGCATAGGGTCAAGACAGTAGAGCCCGTGTTGGCACAACAGGACAATGGCAACAGGGAACAGTGCTTAGGAAGCCCCCAGTATAGTCCTGGGGATGCTGCTATTTTCTGTACATTGTATATTTGTTTCCTACCAAAGAGTTTGTTTGGGAATAGAAATGCCTCTTTGTATTTGTGCATGATACACATCATTTCATTGATGTTCAATTTCCCCGTCTATAAAATAGTGACAAGAACTTCCATAAGGATTTCTCACATTTAAAAACCTAGGCTTTTAAAAACCAGCTAGGGATTCCAAGGTAGATAGCATGGCTTGGAAAAATGGAGGAAGAGGAAACTGAGGAATGGTTCCTTTTCCCCATATTTCCAAATCACACCCATTCCCAAACCTGACCAGACCAGCTTTCCCAGTATCACTGCTTCTGATGTTGGATCGTGACTGGAAAAAAAGAAAGCAGTAGGATAAATTATGGAGAAATCCAAGGGTGAAGCAGAAGAGTGAATCTACATCATCTAAAAGGAAAAGCGGAACACCATTTTCTCTAATTTCCTGCCTCTGTTCCTGAATTCCTGGTGAAAGTATTCAGAGAGTCCAATCCCCAAACTCTTACTCAGCAAACAGATAGAAAATCAAGGTGAGATGAAGGGAGCAAAGACCAGAGGAAAGACATGTACAGAATTGAATTCCAGATGGGAAAAGATGAAGGAAGGCAAATGGCATTCTGGCGTTCCTTCTCAACGCGTCATGCATTTTCCTATGGGAGGAAAAGGAGGTGGCTCCGTCTGGATGTTCCAAGTCAGGGCAGACAATAAAACATCACTGCAGTGACAGCCCAGTTATTACTTTCAGGCTTGTGACCAAAATGAGACCCCAGCATGGCAGAATTAAAATTCACAATCTCATCCGTGAAAGGATTTTCAGTACCAGACGTTTTGTTAGAGGTCTTTAAAAAATTAAAAAAAAAAAAATAGCCTAATGTGTTAATATTGAAAATAGATGCATGTAATTCGAGTGAGTATAAAATACCATGTGTATTAAATTAATAATGTTTCATTACTCACCCATCACAGAGTCATTATTTTAAATAACCATATTTCATTTCAGTGGACAGAGTGTAAATGAGTATGTATTTTTATGTAAAGTGGACCTGCATCATTATTTATTCATGAGTTTTAAAAGGATCATTATTTTTGACAGACAGCTCCTGTCAAAAGATTTATGCATAAGAGCTCATGTTTCCCCACAATAATCATCAATCAATAAACTTTAGAACCTGGTACTTAAAATTCAGTGTTATAGAGATGCACATTTTGCTCTAATTAAACACATGTTTGCATTTGGAAAATAAACTGCAACCTCAGTTCAATTAAATATAATCTGAAATATCAATATTGCATGTGTAGGGTGAGTCATGGTTTTAGTTTGAGAATGTGTCTTGTTACATTTTAAGTGATTGCTTTGTTTCCACACACCACACTCTTTTTCTGTATCCCTGTGGGGCAAGAGGGGAAGCTTACAAGATTTAGCTTTTAACACTGTAATTGGTTATCAGTGGCTGTGGTTGGTAGTTTTTTGAGCACTGATGCTATCCCTCCCTGCTTTAGACCTTAATTTTAAAGGACCTGGGAGGGCATAAACCAGGCATTTCAGTAGCATAGAAAACAGCACATGTCTTTCAGTATGGGGCTTGGAAGTCAGTTGAGAAGATAGGGCGAGATGATGTACAGATAACAGCATATAATTACAAAACAGCAAAACTGTAACTGAGACTGATGACAAGGCTGGCAGAAGACAGCTTCTGCCTCTCCAATAAGGACCAAAAAGGCGATGAGTTACCAGTGTGATGCGAAGGCTCACTGCTCAAAGGAGAATTCATGGTGGTGATGTGGCCTTAACCCCAGAGGAAATAATTGAAAGTCTTGGAAGTCTCCTGGGACCAGCTGGCCCTACAGGATTTCCATAGACATTCCATTAATGTGCTTTTCCCAAATCATTCTGTCTCAAGATGAACTGATGATGCTCAAGACTGTTATTATCTGAAATGTCCTTTTGAATAATCTGAATCTGAATGCCTGAACTAAATATGCTTTACTATTTGGCAAAGTCCATTTTCATATCTAGGTTTCTAGAATTTAGATTATCTATTATTTTGATGCATCACTACTATCAAACAGCAGTACCCATTCCATCAGGGTTTGGAATTTGAAAGAGAGACTTTTCTCTCTCCCACTTTCCCCACACAGGAACTAGCAGTCATGGTAAAGCCTGGAGACAGTCAAGAGACCCCCAGGTAGAGAGCACTTTTAACCTTTGTCTGGGAGATATGCAAATCCTATTTTCAGGGCCAGTTTCTTATCCAGCGACTAAACAGCAAAGCTAATGAACAAAATGTCAGTGCTTCCCTTGACAGGGAGAGGGTGGAGAGGGAAAAAGGAGGCGGGGGGGGGAGGAGGAGGTCAGCAAGAGCAAGAGAGAGGGGAAAGAAAGGAGTCCTGAGAAGTGCTAGGAGCTGGGATGGATGTACCAACAGGACACACGCTAAAGCAGGCCTGTCGTGCAATCACAGAAATAATGGTGCTCTTATATTTTTCATTTTATTTAAAAGTGTGACATTAAGAGCTACCCATAGAATTTCCATCCAAGAAAGAAACCATCTGTTTAAGAACACATTAAAAAGATGAATTCATTTACTTGAAGAAGGATCGGTTGGGTAAAAGAGTTGTAGAAAGAGAAAGTGGAACTTTTCTATAAGAGGAACGAACACTTTAGAAGAATTCAATTTAGAGTTAACAGTCTGAGGTCAGTTTGGGGAGAATCTCATTGCTGGAGGGGGGATCTCATTGCTGGAGAATCAGAGACTTAGGAGAAAAAGCTGCCAGTGAGAAATGTTAGGAATGTCTGCAAGACCAAGAGCTGAGTGTTTATTATAAAACAGGTTTTTAAAAGTATTTTGGGGAGAATGAGAACAGAGTTCTCTGCCGCATGTTTGTATTGCACAGGAGAAGATAACTGCGGAAGAGGAGAGTATGGGGGAGGCAGAAATGAGAGAGAGGGAGAAAGAGACAAGGAGGGAGCAACAGAACCAATTCATCTAACTTCTGAGAAAGCTTTCTGTGAAAGAGGATTGGAACTATAGGTAGGGGTGCCAGGGAGAAAAGTCAGTTTTCTTTATGAATTATATTTCAACTTAAAAAGATAGTAACTCAACTATATTGCACATCAAACACACAGACACACATGTATATATTTTTTCCTTTTTCAGCTGCACTGCAGCATATGAATGTTTCTGAGCCAGGGATCTAATCCCAGCCACAGGTGCAACATACACTGCAGCTGCAGCAACTCCTGATCATTAACCCACTGCTGGGGATCAAACCACTGATTCCACAGGGACAAGCTGAAGCATTAACCCACTGTGCCACAGCAGGTTTATATATATATATATATATATATATATATATATATATATATATATATGGTTTTTTTTTTAGTGCTGCACCTGTGGCATATGGAAGTTCCCAGGCTAAGGACAGAATAGGAGCTGCAGCTGCTGGCCACAGCAATGACAGATCCAAGCTGTAGCTGCAACATACACCACAGCTTGTGGCAATGCCGGATCCTTAATCCACTGAGTGAAGCCAAAGATCAAACCCACATCCTCCCAGAGACTATGTCAGGTTCGTTAATCTGCTGAGCCATAATGGGAACTCTCTCAAACATGTACTTTGAGTGTCACAAAATTAAACTATTTTTGCATTTGGGGTATTTGGCATTTTTCCCTGGAAAATATGTTGTTGGGAATTTTATTGTGGTTCATACTTACCAACTAAGTCTTATGTCCTTATAAACTTCTTGCTGGGTAAATTTCCAAGGGACAGATTATCATCTTAAGAGACATGAAAGGTATCAGATGTCAGTAGAACAAAAGGAAAGTTCCAAGGTGCTGAGCTTCCCCAGACAGCTAATAATCTTCCTAGTCAAAGGCAAAGGTCTATTCCCCTTTATTAAAAGGAAACAATTGTATTTAGGGAAATATTTAATGTCCAGTTGGGGAGGGACCCAAAGAGTCAAGATTTCTGAAAGCCTTGAGGATATAGATTTCTGTGTATCAGTATAGGAAGCATTTTTATGTACTGCCTTTGTTGTTTTTTTTTAATTATAGTTGATTTACAATGTTCTGTCAATTTCTGCTGTGCAGCAAAGTGATCCAGTTATATATATATATATATATATATATATATATATATATATACACATTCTTTTTCTCATATTATCTTCTATCATGTTCTATCAAAAGTGATTGGATATGCTCTGCCTTTGGATTTGGTATTTGGTTGGTTAGTGTGTGTGTGTGTGTGTGCACGCGCATGTTATAAATAAGTGTAAGTATATCTACTTTGAACTACTTAATTATTTTATATTAATTAAAATATATACCTGCATATGCATTTGAAAATCTCCTGAGGTAGGGCCATAGTCTTCTTTGGATTTGGACTGGTTTCATGTCTTTCTTTCCTTTTACAAATCCTATCAATAACTTACTCTTTCCAATTTTATCACTTGTAACCAGAGTGAGAAAATGAAGACAATTGCTCAACAATCTTGAGTGTTGCAACCATCTATACATTTATATTTTCTGCCCAGTCTTTTATGGGTTGGTTTTCCTTTTCCTCTTCCTTATTTGAAAGTAATTCTTTCTAAGTTTTTACAATTGAAGAGATAGAGAAAATAAATTCTACCTAAATGTGAGTATAAATATTTTGACAGATTTTCTCCAAGTGAGCACATCTTTCTAACTGCTGCCTAGATTGAGAAATAGATCATTATAATATCCCTTCTTCTACCCCTATCAGTCACCTTCCCACCCCCCCAAAATAATCTCTATTCTGACTTCCATCACCATAGATAACTTTTATCTGTCGTTGACCTTTATTTAAATGGAATCACATGAGGTTTCGGGTTTGATCCCTGTCCTCTCTCAGTGGGTTAAGGATCCGGCATCGCCATGAGTCATGGTGTAGGTCAAAGATGCGGCTCAAATCCCGTGTTGCTATGGCTCTGGTGTGAGTCAGCAGCTGTGGCTCTGATTAGACCCCTAGCCTGGGAACCTCCATATGCCCTGGGAGTGGCCCTAGAAAAGGCAAAAAGACAAAGAAACAAAAAATTAAAAATAATAATAATAATAAAATAAATGGAATCATATAGAATATATCCTTTCCTGTCTTGCCTCTTTCCCTCAAATTTGTATTTGTGAGATTTATCTAGATTGTTAGATTTTGATGTAGTTTGCTGATTTTTATTTCTCTCAAGTATTCCATTATATAGCTAAACCACAATTCTACTAATAATAGATATTTGGATCACTTCTTGTTTTTTACTATTATCAGAGTGCCACTCTGTACATGTCAGTACATATCTTTTGGGAACACACTGCCTTTGTCCTGAGTAGATTCTTAGAAGTTGAATTGCTGGATCACAGGGTATATAATTTTCATTATTTGTGATGCTGTCAATTTTCCAAAGTGGTTGTGTTAATTCATATTCCCATGGTATATGAGAGGTTTAGCTACTCTCTATGCACCATCATTAGCAGGAGGCACTGTTAGTCATTTTTATTTTAACCATTCAAGTATACATGTAGCAGCATGGCATTGTAGTTTGAATTCATATTTCCATGATAATTAAGGGGGTTGAGTATGTTTTCATATCAGTATCTTCATGTGTTAAATGCCTAATTAAGTCATGAATTTTTATTAGTTTTCTTATTGATTCATAGATTACATGTAATACAGAATCTGAGTGACTCACTTGGACTGATTGCAGTTGATATGGTTTTCCATAGAACAAAAACTACTTTTTTGCACTCATATTTTATAAATTTTATTCATATTTGATAACTCATAATTATAAGAACACCTCTAACAAACCTAAGAGACTGTGGGTAAATATTCAGTTCATCTTCTGGGAGTAGGATGGTCTAGGCAGGTAGAGTGGCCTCTGAACAGGAGGTGAGTGTATGTCAGGAAAATAGGCTGACATGTCTTATAGGTGGTACTTTAAAGAAACAAGGGATGGTTAACTTGGCCTGTGTCTTAAGTGGAAGATTAATCCAAAACATCTTAATGAGTTTCTCACTATGAAATTATCTACAGAAGAAATAGATTTTGCTTGGTTCCTACTGTGTTTGCTAACTCCAAAAAGCAGGCACTGAGTTTTCTTTACCCTCCGTTAGTCAAAAACTCAGTCTGATATTTAAAAGCGTGGATTTTTATGTCTCAAGATCACTCTTTCATCTAGTTGGGAACTTGGTCACATTACCTCCCAAAGTTTTAGTTTCCTTGTTAGTAAAATAGAGATAATAATAATATTTACATCATGGAGTGAATATGAAGGTTAAATGAGATGATGTATTTAAAGCACTGGGATTGGCATCCTGGCATATTGACATTTAGTTCTTGGAACTATTCAATAAATTTATCTAATTTTTTATCTTTAGGGAATTAGTTCATGTAGCATCCAACCTGTGAGAATTTAGGGATGAATTTTCAAGGAATCTTAAAAAACGCATAAGTTCTTTCTTGACTTCACTGTGTTATCACTAAGAAGGTTTATTCTGTTTTTTAAACACATATTTCACAAAATACTGAAAAGGACACTGCTATCCCAGCATGCTCACGTGGTCTCCTTAAAATGCAGAATACTTGACGCTAATCTAAAGGCTATTTGCTGTAAGAGCAGAGGAAAACTTTTACCACAGTGAAAGGTACCGTCTGTACCTATCCTCTTTTACTTTTTAGTTCCTTTATCTTGCATTTTTAGAAACTTAACCTGCTTGCATTGTTTATTTGCTTGCCATGACTAAGCTTTCTACTGAGGCATAATTTATGTATAATAAAATCCACAGATTTTAATTATTATGGATCAATAAATGTGATAAATGTATATGTCCATGTAATCGCTGGCACAGTCAAAACAGAACATTTTTAAAAAGTGCAGTTGGAGTTCCCATGGTGGCACAGTGGAATCAAATCCCACAAGGAATCATGTGGTTGTGGGTTTGATCCCTGGCCTTGCTCAGTGGGTTAAGGATCTGGCATTGCAGTGAGCTGTGGTGTAGGTCGCAGATGTGGCTTGGATCCCACATTGCTGTGGCTCTGGCGTAGGCCAGCAGCAACAACTCAGGTTAGACCCCTAGCCTGGGAACCTCCATATGCCGTTGGTGCGGCCCTAAAAGGACAAAAGACAAATTAAAATAAATAAAATAAAATAAAATAAAATAAATAATAGAGTTGACATATAATTCAGTGATTCAACATTTATATACATTACAAATTGATCATGACTGAAAGTCAAGTAAATATTTGTCACCATATAAAATTTTTGCAATGTTATTGACTGTAGTCCCTATGCTATACCTTACATCTGCAGAATTTGTTTATTTTATAACTGGAAGTTTATATATCTTAATCTCCTTTACTTATTTTGCCTAACCACCCAGTCCTCTTCCCTTCTGGCAGCTACTGGTTTATTCTCTGTATCTATGGGTCTGTTTCTGTTTTATTTGTTCCTTTGTTTCATTTTCCACATATAAGTGAAATCATACAATATCTGTCTTTCTCTGTCTGACTTATTTCACTTAGCAGAATATCCTCTAGATCCATCCATGTTTTTGCAAATGGTAAGTTTTCATTCTTTTTTATGGCTGAGTAATATTCCATTGTAACTGTATATCACATCTTTTTATCCATTCATCTATTGATTGGCACTTAAGTAGCATTCATATCTTGACTATTGTAAATAATACTGCAATGAATATAAGAATGCATATATCTTTTAAAATTAGTGTTTTTGTTTTCTTTAGATAAATATCCAGATGGGGACTTGCTGGATCATTTAGTTCTATTTTTAATTTCAAAAGAAACTTCCATACTGTTTTCCATAGCGACTACACCAATTTACATTCCCACCAAGAGTGTGTGATGGCTCCCTTTTCTCCACATCTTCAATAACACTTGTTATTACTTATGTTTTTGATGATAGCCATTCTAATTTTTTCAAGGTTATAGCTCACTGTGGTTTTGATTTGCATTTCCCAAATCACTAGTAATGTTGAGCATATTTTCATGTGCCTGCTGGCCAATCGTATGTCTTCTTTGGAAAAATGCTTATTCAAGTCCTTGTTCATTTTTAATAAGATTTTTTTTTTAGGGCCACACTGTGGGCATGTGGAGATTCCTAGGCTAGGGGTCGAATCATAGCTACAGCTGCCAGCATACACCACAGCTGCAGCAACAGGTGATCTGAGCTGCATCTGCATCCTATACCACAGCTCACGACAATGCCAGATCCTTAACCCACTGAACAAGGCCAGGGATTGAACCCGCATCCTCACGGCTCCTAGGTGGCTTTGTTAACTGCTAAGCCATGAGAGAAACTCCCTAGATTTTTTTTTTTTTTTGAGTTGTATGAGCTGTCTATAAATTTTGGATATTAACTCCTTATTGGTCATATCACTTGCAGATATCTTCTTTCATTGAGTAGGTTGCATATCCATTTTGTTGATGGTTTCTTCTCTGTGCAAAAGCTTTTAAGTTTAATTAGGTCCCATTTTAAAATTTTTTCTCTTGTTTCTCTTGCCTGAGGAGACACACTTTTAAAATATTGCTAAAATCTATGTCAAAGAGTGAACTGCCTATATTTTCTTTAAGGAGTTTTATGGTTGCAGGTCTTATTTTGAGGTCTTTAATCCATTTTGCATTCTTGCCTCCTTTATCATAGACCAATTGAGCATACATGTTTGGGTTTATTTCTGACCTCTCTGTACTATTTCATTGATCTATGTGTCTGTTTTTGTGTCGGCACCATACTATTTTAATTACTGTAGCTTTGTAAGATACCCTAAAGTTAGGGATCATTGATATTTCTGTGTTTTTTTCTATAAATTATGTATGTCAGGCATATCTTTCAGTTTTGAAGGCGTGGACTTACATAGGTGGTGTTCTGTGGGGCTCAGTGGTACAACTCCCCAGAGTTAAGTGTCCCAGGATATTGTCTGTGTGGGCTACACAGTCTCTCCTATTATGTTTGGCCCGTGTTTGCTATGGTGTGCTGGTGGGTAGGGTCAATATTATTGAGGTTGGCTGAAAGGTTTGGCCACAACTGCTGCATGGGCTGATGTGAGGGGCTGGATCTCCAGAGCAAGAGTTGCTTTTGCAGGGCACCTCTGCCAGCCAAGGCAGCCTTCCAGATGCAGTCTCCCTTTAGAGGGGCTGGCTGGGGCTGATGGATTAGGCAGGTCTGGTCCTCAAGGGAGTATGAGGTGTTAGGTTGATGGAGAGTGGCACTACCACCACCTGGCCATTTAGGTAGAAAGAGAGTGAAAAAAAAAATGGTGTCCGCCAGCACTTGTATACCTGAGGAAGTTTCCACCAAATCCCTGCCCCTGTGGTACATGCCTCCAAAGCAGTCAGTGAATATTTTCATATGACCCAGTTGCTTTCCAAACTGCTGTCTCTTCACTGAGACTTGGAGAAAGTGAGTTTGTGCATAAGCCCTTCAGGAGTGGAGTCTCAGTTTCCCTCAGCCTTCTGGCTCTTCCCACAGCCCTACTGGTCTTCAAAGCCTGATGTTATGGGAGCTCATCTTCCTGGTATAGTTCCCCTAAGTCGGGGGCCTGATATGTGGCTAAGACCCTTCACTACTCTGGGGGTCCTCTGTAGTTGTGATATCCCTTCTGGTTCTAGCCAATCCCACTAGGGGGTGGTTCTGACTAGACTGCATCTCTGCCCCCCACTACCCATCTCAATCTGGCAATTTCTTCATATCCTTAGTTACAGAAAAATATGTTTGACTAGTTGGGTCAGGTAGCTCTTAGGTATAATTGTTCTGTATGTAGTTGTACTTGTGGTGTGTTTGTCAGAGAAGGTAAGCTCAGGATCTTCCTACTCTGCCATCTTGTTCTTACCTTTGCAAGGTTGTTTTGCAGTTAGACTAATCCTAGGCACAAAAATTCTCTCTCTCTTTTTTTAAAAAAAAGTTTTATTGAAGTATAGTTGATTTACAATGTGATAATTCCTGCTACTCAGTGAAGTGATTCAGTTATACATATACCCATATCAATTTTTTTCAGATTCTTTTCCCATATAGATTATCATAGAATGTTGTGTAGAGTTCCATGTGCTATATCTTGGCTTTTCTCTTTCCCTAATGAATCTTCAGAATCTGGTCTTCGGCTCTGGTGCTTCATGTTCCAGCCCTTCATGCTCTGAGCTGAAGTGAAACCAAGAAATAAAACATTTCTTAAAAAAATTTTTCTGTCATCTAAAAAAATTCCTCTGTGTTTAAGTCAGCATTCCCACAGACAGTCTCTCTTCAGATTCCTATCATCACACATTTGAGTTTTTTTCTGTTCTAGAACTTGGCCAGGCACAGTATTAAGTATGTCCCACCCTCTTTTTTTGTGCTCACCCTTACTTGGGCCTGATGAAGTCAACTGAAGTTTCTTTTTTTTTTTTCAATTCATCCAAACTCCCCCATCCATTAATTTCCCTGGCTGCTTGGGGTTCTGCTACTCTGTGTTGTCATGGAAATCTCAAAGTGTATCTGTCCTATTATGGAATGGAAAATGAAACACTCTGAGAGCCATTATTATATTTCACCTACAGTTCCTTCCAGACTGTAATAGTCAGAGTCCTTGTGTCCTATCCAGAAGCATTTGATTTTATGTCTTTTTGCAAGAGAGCAAACTGCAGGGTTTCTTATTTAAGTTACAGTATACAGTCTTAATATCATAAGGAGAGTGTAAGAGATTTGTGTCTAATTTTTTGCTATCAAACCATTTGGAAGAAATAAAAAATCATTATATCTATTGCCAGCAATACTTGTACATCAAACATTACCTATAGACTAAAAAAGTAAAAGTGCATGATGAAATGTTCATTGCAAAAGTTGGCACCATTCTGCATGAAATGAACTGGGAATCAATGTTCCAAAATGTATAGGATGCACATAGCCTAAAGTATGCCCAAGGTGATGACTTAAATCATAGAGTAAAATATTAGGGCTGCTATATATACTTATAGTTTTCCTTATGTTTTTATAATTCATTTGTGTGTGTGTGTGTTTTAAAATGTCAAATGCTGCACAGGGACATGTTATATAAAAACAATATTTGGGGAGCATGGGCCCCGTATTATCAAAAAGAGTTTGGAGTGTACAGCTGGTGGACCCAAATGTGCACTTGTTGCCTTATCAGAAAGCTCATTTGTCGCCACAGGGTTGAGTAATGACATTGTTCCTTGGATGCCATTTGCTCCCTAAAGGATTTTTCGCTTCCTGTTGAATTTTGAAGCAAATATATTCCTTAAATATTTTGTTATTCTATAGTTTTGCCTAGTAGCAATAGCACTTCGCAGAAGGCAGAGGGGAACATGGAAACAATTTGTAAAGACATAACATCCTCAGTTTTTTCTGACCTCTATTTTAAACTCTAAGAAGGCTTTCAAGGACTTATTTCCCGCAATCAAGAGTAACTATAAAATTCTGAGGGAAAAAAAAGACGTATACATGTAAGGATAACTTGATCCCCTTGCTGTACAGTGGGAAAAAAATAAATTAAAAAATAATAATAAAAAAAGAGTAACTATAAAATTCTTTGCAACAATTTTTTAATTTTTAAAAAAATTTTAATAATGATTTTTTTTTCCATTATAGCTTGTTTACATTGTTCTGTCAATTTTCTACTGCATGGCATGGTGACCCAGTTACACATGCGTGTATACATTCTTTTTTCTCACATTATCATGCTCCATCATAAGTGACTAGACATAGTTCCTAGTGCTATACAGCAGGGTCTCACTGCTTATCCATTTCGAAGGCGATAATTTGCATCTGTTAACCTCAAATTCCGGATCCACCTCACTCCCTCCCCCTCCCCCTTGGCAACCACAAGTCTGTTCTCCATGTCCATGATTTTCTTTTCTGTGGAAAGCTTCATTTGTGCTGTATATTAGCAATTTTTTTTAAAATATGTGCCATCCTGCTCTTCCCATGCCTTCTGGAAACCTCTCAGTGGAGGAAGTTTACGAGTTCTAGCTCAGTTTTCTTGAGGAGGGAAGAGTAGAGGCAAGTCCCAAGGATCACCACCTGTGGGGAAAAAGAGAGATTGGAAAAAGAACCTGAAATCTTGCAGAAACAATCACTGGCCCTCGACAGAAATGCATGTGGATAGACAAAGATGGGAATGTTTTCCTTAAATCTCCTAGTAGGCATTCAAAATATATTTATAGACTTTATTTATAGAAGAGATTCATGAAATAAACTTTGTCCTGAAAGCACAGATTTGTTAAGATATCTAGTTATTCTAACATGAAGAAGTATTTTAAAAAGTTGTCTTAACATGGCTGTTTACATGACTAAATCTCAAACAAGTTTGAATCTAAGTGCCAGAGGTTTGTTGTATTTATATTAAATATATGACAAAAGTGAATAGGTCCTTCTTATTAAACGAAAGGAAATGTATAAAAGATATGTAATACTTGATATAATGATGCTGGTAATAATATAATAATGATGATGATGGGGATAAAAAGGCATTGGTAATTGGTTTCATTGCTGCTGATGGATATATCATTTCTCTTTATTATCTTAAACGGCGAACATAACAGATTGGAAATGAAGAGCCAATGACCAAGGGCAGCATATTGTTATAAACTCGGACCCAATTTTTCATTTACATCACGAAGCTTTCATTGCTGAAACAATGTTAATCCTCAAGCTCTTGGCACAAAGAAAGCAATTCACTGCCCCTAGTCCTGTGAATTGTGTACGTCTTCAATAGACACAACAGGAGGTCACCCGTGGCTAATGGAGCAGTGTATTTCATCAGATCTGCATTTACATGTTTCCTGAAAAAAAAAAATGGCACTTGAAGATTAAACTCCCTTGCTCTACTCCATCTAAGATCAAGAGAAAAAAGCTTTATGGACTTCCTTTTTCTTCTTTATGACAAACTTTTATGCTGCATCTAAAATCATAAAGTTACTCTACCCTTACAGAAAAAAAAAATCTTGTTTGCAACTCAGAATTACTTTTGTCTCATTCAAACCAATAAAAACATTTATTAAATACACTTGCCCTCTGGAGCACACCTAAGGAGAACATTCAGCATCATCTGGGAGAGAAGATAGTTATCTGAAATATGTGTCTGATTACACAACTGCACAGCCACACTGATGAATTATTACACTCCCTGCAACTCTTATAGCTGTAGAAGAGATAAACCATGATTGGGTTCCTCAGTGGCATGTGCAGTTTCAGGGGGGCGATGAATTTGCCAGGTCATTTTCACTAATGGCCTTCGGGAAGAAGATCCTTGAACATGGCATGTTGAAAGCAAATTTGATCCAAACATGCTGTGGCTCTCAGGATGTCAAGCCCTTTGGAAATGCAAGGCACTCAAGACAGCCCCACATGATCAAAAATGGCACCAGCATCAATTAACGCCAACAACTGCAATTAGGAAACCACAGATGAGTAAGGACATGAGAGGCTCTAATTTCCCTTTGCCTGGGATCTCTGTTCCTGGTGACACCTGTCATGTTTCATTGACGTGAATACTTTTGGAGGCTAGTCACCGTCTTCTTGAAAATTGCATTTCTGACCAGAGCTCCCCAGGCACAGTGTCAATTTATCTTCATTTGCAATGGGTCCCTGGATAGACTCTGAGTGCTCCCAGAGATAGAGCTTTTACATTGGAAGAAGGGTGCAGAGCAATGACTAGCTGCAGCCATGCAGTTTAATATAGTCTTGTGGGGGAAATAAGATTAATTGGTACATAGGGAAATCAAAGTCACAAGTGCCAAGAAAAAAAATATGGCAGTGGTGCTCAGAAATGCCTTTCTATCCTTGTTCAGGAAATCAGGATCTAGAAAATAGCCCTATACTTTGGAATTGTAATATAACAGTTGATATAATTTCAAATCCATGGTAGGAATGTCACTTGGCAAAATAGAGTGAGTATAATCAAAGTAGACTATCTCCTATTATATGTCTTTTAATTTTTAAAAATGTAGATACTATGATTGCACATATGTCAATTTTTAGGGGGAACGATGGTGAGAATTAGAGTTGGACTAAGTCAGACTAAAAAGTCTCTTATTTACTCAGACAGAGATACACACATATAACACCCTTCACATTAAATAGCATTCTGTAAGTAAACCAATAGGTGGAGAAAAGCATCCCTAGATCTGCCAGCACTTAACAAAATCCAGAGACTAATTGCTTTCATCTTTTGCTTTTTCATAAGAAATAGAAGTGCTGAAGATTGAGATACTTCTTGATAATATCTTTCTCTGTAAGAGAGCTTGGAAATCCTAGAAGCCAATTCAAATGCAAATACAATTTTGTTCCTCCTTAACAGCTTCAGATAGATAAATTTGAGAACTATGCTGTAGGTCGGTGAAATGTTGTTTTTGTTTTCTTCGCTGCTATTTCAGGTCTTTTGAGAAGACATTTTTTCTAGACCTTTAGGTTCAGCCTAGAGTACTCATCAAACATTGTACTACAAGGATGCATATTAAGAGCATAAATTTACACCGGTTGGTATTTTTTCCTCACCTAATAGAATCGGGTTTAACACACTGAAATCTTGATGGATGATCCTAAGTAGTTAATTAAATCTCGTCTTTCCATTAATCTAATTTTATTGTCATAGATGTGGTCTCAGCAGTTTATCTTTAGCAGTAATCAGATTTCATTTTTAATCCAAATAAGTTCAAATGGGCTATAACTTCTACATGTTTTCCTTATTCTGCCAACATTGATCTAGAGAAGATTAGGATTCTGCAAGGGCCTTTTTCTAGCCTCTCTCATATCGATATTTGAGTAATTGTTTCTCTTTATGGGAGATGCATTTGTCCCACAACCAAGATAAATATGTGGCAGGGGCAGAAGGCGATGGCAAGTTTGAAAGCTAATGACAGGGTAGAGCAGTAGAAAGAGTTTGGGACCTTGAGGTGAACCAGACAAGTTCCTCCTTTGTAAAATGGGGGCTATGTTAATATTCACCTCATGGGGCTGTGGTGATGATTAAATGAGATGGATACTTGACTTAGAGTCGGCATTAAGAAGTAGTTGCCACTCTAGTGAAGTTCTGAGGATATTAAGCTGGTTATAGCAGATAACATTTAATGGTACTTCAAAGAGGAAAGTGTAATTTTTTAAAGAGGAAGTTCTGAAATGTCTTTCCCTCACCGTTTGGAAGACTAATGGTGTGGGTGAGCAGGATATTTAATTTTATGGGTGTTCAGTATGTTACTGGGCAGGAGACAAGAATGGGAAGCAGACGTGGACCTTGGGAGTGAGGACTCATGGAAGGAGGCCAGATCTACTTGTAGACTTGGGGCTGCAGTGAGGAAGTGGGGGGCGCTCTCTTGCAGTATCATTCCCTCAAGGCATAATGGTACTACTCCTCGTGACACCTGCAGCCAGCAGTGAGCGAATTTCACTGGAGAAGAGTGAAAGTAGGATGATGCTAATTAAAAATTGATCAGTCCACCTGTCATCCTTGTTATTATACCTGGGTGGGTATCTTCTGCCTTATAGTTCTGCCTTGTTCGTTTTAGAGTTTTACTTTCTAATACAGTGGTGACTGGCCATATGTGGTGATTTAAATTTAAATTACATAAAAATAAAACTTGATTTCCTCAGTCACACTATATCCACCTTTCAAGTGCCTGATAGCCACATTCAGCTAATGAGTGACATTGGAAGAGGCAGGCTGAGAACATTTCCATCATCACAGACAGAGTGTCACCGACAGGCTGCCAGCAGAGGAGGCTGTGGGATGGAGAGCAGTGGGGGCGGCCTGTAGAAACACCATGATCAGCATGGTAATCCTAGCCCCAGAGTTCATTCGCTGTTCTTTATGCTGGTTCTGTAACCTCTCTGAGCTTTATTTCCTTAAACCGTTAAGTGGAGACTAATAACGGCCATCTTGCAGGCTATCCTAAATATTGAAGAAATGAAAAAAGCCAAGCTTGGTGTCTGACCCAGAGTAAGTGCCTCCAAATGGCATTAATTATTATTATTATTATTATTATCGGTAACAGCAAATGCTGAAACAAATTAATGAAAGACTCTAAATTGGGAAAACGGAACTGTGGTGTTTCAGGTGCAGCAACATTTCAGTTTGATTACACCACCACTAGCTTTAATGGGTCTATGCTTCCTCATGTCTGTATTACAGAGATACCTTGACAGTTAGATTTGGAAAGTAAGGGGAAAATACAGGGCACTAGGTGATTTTTCATGAGAAAAAAAAGAGGCGAAATGTTAAAATATCTGTTTTTTAATGCATGATACACTCTAAACATGAATGCCTCTTTCCCATCAAAAACAAATGCTTTTGTACAGTTATTAATTTAAGATTAGCTTTTTCCCTACTTAATATGCAAAACCTACTGTGACAAAAATGGCCCCAGGCAGGAAAAAATAAATGGCCAGAATCACTCATTATAATTACAATGAAATAATGCTTCCCAGAAAACAATATTTTCTTTTGTTTTCCTTATCCTGATAGGAAACTGTGAAAATTGAAGCTCTATTCAGTTCATCCTTTCGTTCCACTGCAAATGCATTCCTGACAGCCATTTCAAAAGTCTTTCCCCAAACTAAAATTAATATTTTCCAGGCTAGTTTTGAGAATAGCCGCTTGTTTGCCTGATTCTCTAGCAACCAAAGAATAACTATGATTGCATATCGGGGCAGAAAGGGGCTGGTGATAAATTATTCAGACTCCAGGGTTATTTCTCTTGGATCATCAAACACTAACACTGCATTTGTACTTCAGTCAACAATCCTTCTCTGTCTCTGTGTACATCTTTTTGCGGAGGATGCTCAATTCCTTTGCAAAATATCTTCTCTTTTCTTCTCAGCAACCCTGAGGCCTTATGCTCTCTGTAGCTCTGGCTCCTGGTTCAGGATTCCAGTGGCCACAGCGGGTGTGATTCTTATTCCATCTGCTCTGGACTGAGGCAGGGGTTGCCTTGGTCTAGCTAGGGCTGTGTTTTATGAACATTACTGACTGGAATGATATCAATGTGATAGTCGAGAAATAAGAAATGTATTTGTCCTGCCTGTCCAACAGTTTATGAATGACTGGATTTTGATATTAATTTAATTAATATCAAATTAATTAGAAGGGCTTTATTGCAGCATCTGCCACCCAACAGCACAATTTCTTCCTTGTGTGGTTCAGATTATTTTCCTTGTGGTAAAAAGAAGCTGGCTAGTATAAGGGTGTGTCAATAATCGAGTTTAAGAATCACTATTTTAAAAAACTTTTTTAGATATGTAAATAGCTATGCCTATATGATTCATTGAATCAAAACTGCCTGTAATTAATAATAATATCATAAAACTAACATTTATTGAACTTTTATAAGGTAACAGTTGCTGTTCTACATGCTATATTAGAGTTTATTCAGTATTGCAACAAACTTTTTAATTATTTGAAATGTCCAAAAACAGAATGAATTCTCTTGAGAAGTAACTCCATCTAACTCTGAGGAAGGCAGTAACAAAAATCTTTTTAAATTTTATGGAAACTATAAGGTTGGGTAGTATAAGGAAGTTTTACTTTGGCTCACTGAGTTTCAAGCAGATTTTTAAGAAAGAAGGTCAGGGTGTTTAAATAAAAATGTAGGTGATTAAAAGTTCCTACTATGAAATCCTCAATTATAGTAAATCCCTTCCCCCTTAGAGCTTCAGAATTTCTTGGTGTGTCCTTTTTTTCTTGACTGTGTAGCTGAGTTTACAGTGTAGTGTGTGTCAAAGCCTCACAGTAACATTTTAAATAGTATAAGCAAAATAAAGTAAATTAAAGTAACAAAACAGCCCCAGGCAGGGAGAAAGCCTTTGATAGGAATCTCGGAAATGCCTTGTAGTGGAGCCCAAGCCCTTGCCCTGCCTCTTGATCCAGGCCCCCTTCCTGAACTTGGGCTCCAGTGCCTTTAGGATAAGCTGCATGTGAAGCCCTATTAGTGACCTGAGACAATTTGCTGTATCAATGTGTGCTGGGCGCTCCTATGCCAGCCTGCCTGGCTTCAAATCCTTGCTCTGCCAATTCCTACTTGCCTGACCTGGAGCACATTTTCTTATCTTTCTATGCCTCCATTTTATCATTTGTAGAATGAGGGTGATAATTAATAGTATTAATCTCATCAGTCAGTTGTAAGGATTAAATACCTTATCATACATAAAGGAATAGGGCCTTAGAATAGGGCCTGGCCATTGGCTTTTTGGTTCATGAACTACACCTGTTATTTATTTCCTATAATAACCTGATTTTCCCTGGTTTCTGACTTGGCTTGGCCTCTTCATTTCACCAGGGGTGTCAATGGAAACCATAGTTTGGGCTTTTTTTCTAAAATAAATACAGCAGCCAAATATATTTGGGAATTGGAACGAAATGTAGTTATCATTTTGTCTCCAAAACTATCTTTCCCAGAAATTAAAATAACGCTATTGATTCTCCCCCTGTACTAGGTTACCTTTTTGTGTTTAAAAACTAAGAGATGAGTAGAACTTGTTCTAGATGTGATGTGGGTGTGTCGTGTATCATGTCTGTGGCAGAATTGGGTGGGCTGGAGGAAGTGAGGCAGGAGGAAGAAAAGTTGTTACAAAGAGAAATAAACATAAAAACAAAAGTACACAAGATAACTAAGCAGAGGAAATACTGAGGACAGGGGGAACATAGATAGAGCTGGCCTGGTATTCCTAACTGGAAAATTGGTATCCAGTGGAGCTGGCCCATTTTGAGCTCTTTAACAACTGAAGTTTTAATGATAATAGTTCCAATCAGATTTGGAGAAAGGGGAGAGATGCCAATGGCAGGATCAGAAAAGCAGGTGAGATATTAAGGGCTAGATGTTAAATATGTCAAATTTATTCATAGCATATTTCATCAGGCAGGGAATCCATGTAAAGGCTCTACCCACTGACTGTAACCTCATAGTATTTGATTTCTCCATGGAGCCTGCTTGACTTCTCATTTAGGTTGAAGTCAACCCTAATTGAGTTGCACACTCCATCTCTTTGCGTCCATAACACCCTGGGAACAGATCCTTCTCTAACACACTGTTTTTGACATTGTATCATGATTATCTGCTTATGCTTCTGGTGAGAAAAGTTTCTTGAGAACACAGTCTAAGATGTATCCATTACCAGCCCTAGCATGTGCTCAGTATTGGTAGAGTACATTGTATATGTTGCCATTTCTTCTCTATGCCATGAGCACATAACATAGAGGACAGAGGTTTGAAGTTAAGGAAATAAATTGCATTAGCAATTTTAAGCAATGTTGGAGATTTCTCATAAGTGTTCACACCAGTCTTCTTTTCAGGTAAATCTGTTTAAAGGGCTACCCAAAACAGAGCTTGATTGGCAAGAGGGTCATGTGGATTTTGAGATTCTTCCACACAGACTGGGGATGACAGCCTGAATGACTGGTTGGCCCTAAATGCATATGTAACACAGTTGAACAAAGTAGGCTGGCCGGCATAAATGAAGGATTGTGCTAGTGTTCTGTTTCTCCATGCTGCATTGAGAGTTCCTTAGATATTTTAATATAACAATTTTGTTCTTTATATGTCCTCTAGGAAGAGACTTGGCCTCTTGTGAGCCCTTTGATCGGTCCTCTCTTCCACCCTCAACAGGGGGCACATTCAAAAAGGTTTCCTCCACAAAAGCTCTCTCATCCCCTGGCCCCTCCCCTTTCTTCCCTGGCTCACATCAAATCCACTTGCATTAAGCAGATGCTCTGGCACTTAGAGACAGAGAAAGGCATCCTTTAGCTGGTGGATGGGCCAGAGAGAATGTGATGGCAACTTTCAGATCGAATACCATCCATTTGCTTCAAATACAAACCTCTTTACAATGGGCCTTTCCTTATTAGCATCAAGGAGACTTTGAAAAACTGCTTTTAATAGATGCAGGTTCTCAGGGTGAACTCCTATTTTAGGACATCTTGGCCGGATCTGCTGAGTAGCTTCTGGGAGCAGATTGAAAATAGGATGATTTCCCATCACAGCTGTAAGGAAGCGCCAGAAGAGTCTGATGCAGGTCTGTTTTTATGGGACCTGAAACTGATGCCAGGATAGAAGTTCTCAGTGTTCTATTTTCCATCAAAAGGCACCAATGCTTTATATGTAGCCATAATATATTAAAAAAAGGATACCAGAATAGGAATGCTTATTCTCCATGGCTAAACAATAATTTTAAAAGAACAAGCTTGCATTGTTGAAAGTGACACTGTAATAGTGGAGCACACAAAACCACAATGCAATTATTAGCAAGAAGCTGGTAAGTGAGGTGGCAAGATATATTTGGGATGCTTTTGCAAATGGGTTCCATATTTAATGTGAAACAAACACCTAGTCCAGGACACCTCACAGTCAGCCTGTAGATAAGAATATTTTGATCTGTAATTAATAGTAACTAAAACTACTATGAGGTGAAGAGAAACTAGAGTCAACACAACAGGGCCATCCAAGGCAGCAGAGCTTGGTGGCTGAAACGAGCACAACTTCTAGAGCCAGACCGCCTGAGTCTGAATTCTGCATCTGTTATTTATTATCTGTTAGCAGCAATGCCTGTATGCCTCAGTTTCTTCATCTGTAAAATAGGAATGATAATAATAGAACTTACTGAAATCAGGTTGCTACAAAAATTCTGTTAATTGATATATTTTTCAAATATATTAACATACTGCTGGCTGGCACGTGAATATTTGATAAATGAATAGCATAATCTAATACTTCCACAATAATTTATTATACATTTCTCTGGGAGAAAAAAAGTCTCTTCTAAATTTAATGACTTGGAGTTCCCATTGTGGCTCAGTAGAAAAGAGCCCGACCAGGATCCACAAGGACCCAGGTTCTATTCCTGACCCCACTCAGTGGGTTAAGAAACCAGCATTGCCTTGAGCTGAGGTGTAGGTTGCAGATGCAGCTCAGATCCCCATTTCTGTGGCTGTGGCATAGGCTGGCAGCTCTAATTCAACCCCTAGCCTAGGAACTTCCATATGCCATGGGTGCGGCCCTAAAAAAGGCAAAAAAAAAAAAAAAAAAAAGTAAAGTAATATTAATATTATTATATTAAATTATTTGTTGATGCTATGGACTTATAGAGAGGCATATAAAATACAAATGTTGGTCTCAAGGAAACCATATCCTGGTTATAAAAGCAGGACATAACAATATAAAAGACCGAATATCAGTAACAAAGATATTAAACATGTACTATATTATATACTACATGTACTATTCAAAACATTTAAACATGTACTATAAAATGATTTTCTGAAAGTGCACTTAGAGAGTAATTGTGAAAGAAGGTCAGGTAAGGCTTGATTAGAGAAAGTCCTGTAAGGGTGAAAGTTCCACCAGAAGCAGCTAGGTTTCTATCAGAGAGTAATTTACATAATAAGAGAAATGGGAGGTATGCTTTGGGATGTAAAACTACCCTGGCCTCTGCTCAAGCCTCTCCTTCTAAAGAGTACTGCCTTGGTCATTCACTCATTGGTAGCCAGGAATATATATATATATATAAGTTATTTAGCAGTAGCATGTTTTATGCCAATTTTTTTCAACAGTTTCTGAGCACAGAAAAAGATTTACTGTTAATCTTCACGGGTTTTCTTGTGCTCCATCCAAAAGAGTACATCTGGTTCACATAAGATCAGGCTTTGCTTTCCCCACCACCACCACACACACAAAAATTCTGGTATAAAATTTGTTTAGAATCTAAACATTCGAAAAAGAAAATCAGTTATGGCTACTCGCAAATAGAAAACAAAATAATTAGGAGTGCACAAGACAAGTAGACATGAGCTCTTCCTAGAATTAATCCAACTAGTGCTCATGATAGAGTCAAGAAAACCAGAGGCACTAAAGAAAATACTTGATTATTTCTGTTGTTGCTGCTGCTTCCCTTTCCCCTCTCTCCACTCCTCCCTTTCCTCCCTTTATTGGCTCCTGTCCCTTTTTCCTCCCCTTCTCCTCTTCTTTCATTTTTGTTATTCAGTGGTTTTTGCATTCTTGGTGTCAAGAACGCAGTCTGTTGGTTTCAGGCTATTTCCATAATCATGGCAGATTTATTTATGTTATCATTTAGAAAAAAATTGAAGTCCATACTTTTTCAATATTACTTTTTATATGTATGATTTAAAACATATAAGGTTTTTCTTAAGGCAATTTTGGCTCGTGTGGTATAGGCACCAGTGTATATCATTACCAGTAAAATAGCATAGCAAACCGAGACATTGTGACAGTAGCTGCAGAGTAATACACCGAACCTGAAGACTAGTCTTGTTGGAGTGACTTAACAGACTTAAAAATGTCATGCTTTGTGCATTATAGCCTTAGCTGGACTAAAAACCCTATACGTATTTTAAGCTTCACATGTCCTGTTAAATTACAGTCATCTTACGTAACTTGTGCTCACTTTCCAGGATATTACTTTATTTTTAAAAGAAGTTTTTGAAGTCATATTTCTCACACCAGGAGCAATTACGTACAGGGCAACAAAAGCTCAACCTATAATGAGGGAGGATACTGTCAACAGATCCAAAACGAAATAGAGCTATGTCAGTGACCTAGAATCAACAGTGATGAGACACATAAGCCAAACCATCTACTCCAAATACTGGATGTTCTTACATTCATGTCTACTTGGAGTGAATTTGTTAGAACAGTGTTTCCCAGAGAGCTACTCCATGAGAAAAGGTCTCTACGGTTAAGTAAGACGGAAAACATGATATTCTGTATCTCCATCTTGGAAATTTATAATGCACATTAGCCAAAAACTCCTCAGAGAGCTCTTGCCATTGTTTTTAAAAATTGAGATGTCATTCACATACTATAAAGTCACCATTTTATTGTTTATTTTTATTTTATTTGTATAAACATATTCTAGGCCCCAAAGGAATGAATAATTTACCAATCAAAAGTTGGGGCAAATATTCCCGATTATGTATTGTTTCTTTTCTTTCTTTTGAACTTTCTCTTATCTCCCAGGAAACACATTCTCAAACCCACATACTCATACACACATAAAAATTCAAGTCTAGGAATTCCCTGGTGGTATAGCAGGTTAAGGATCCAGCATTGTCATTGCTGTGGTGTGGGTTCCATCCCTGGCCCGGGAACTTCCACATGCCATGGGGGTGGCCAAAAATGAAAAAGTTATATCAAGTTTATAATGTAGAGATAAGAATATTCAGCTATTTTAGAGGAAAAATAGTGAGTTTAAGAAGACTACATACAAATGTCACCTCAATGCTACATACTTTTCTCTAAAGTTTGTGATTTATTTTTGCTTTGTTTTAGCATTTTATGGAGATATAATTCATATAACAAAATTTACCATTTAAAAGTGCATATACTTCAGTGGTTTTTAGTATGTTCATTATGGTGTGTACCCATCACCACTATCTAACTTCAGAACATTTCAATCATCTCAAAAAGAAATCCTGTAACTATTAACAACTGGTCTAAATTCCCTCCCTCTCTCCATACCTAGGGAACTGCTAACCTATTTTCTCTCTCTATGGATTTGCCTAATCTGGACATTTTATATAAATGGAGTCATAAAAGACACAACTTTTGTGGCTGACTTCCTTCCCTTATGTTTCCCAGATAACCCACATTGTAGCATCTAACAGTACTGCATTCCTCTTGAAAGCTGAATAATATTTCATTGTATGCATACACTACAATTTGTTTATGTATTATGTATTATCACTTTATGGACATTGGATTGTTTCTACTTTGGGGCTGTTATAAATCATGCTGCTGTGAACATTTATGCATAGACTTTGGTATGAACATGTTTTTAGTTCTTTCAGGAATATACCTATAGTGGAATTGCTGGGCCATATTGTATTTCTGTATTTAATCTTTTGAGAAACTCACAAACTTTTCCACAGCAGGTGAACCATTTTGCATTCCCATTAGCAATGTATGAAGGTTTCAATTCCTCTATTTCTCACCAACACTAGTTATTTTCCTTTTCGCCCTGAGCTTTATTGAGATATAATTGATACACAACATTATATAAATGTAAGTGGTACAATGTGTTTATTCGATGCAATTATATATTGCAAAATGATTACCACCATAGCATTAGCTAACACTTGCATCACATAACATAATTACTATCTCTTTTTTGTGCTTAGAATATTTAAGATTTACGCTCTTACAATTTTCAAGTATATGAAATTGTTAACTATAATCATTATTGCTGTACATTAGATACCTCGAAATTATTCATCTTATAGCTGAAAGTTTGACCAACATTTTGACCAACATTTCCCCTTTTCTCCCATCCCCAGCACTTGGTTATACCATTCTGGTCTCTATTTCAATGTTTGTTTTTTAGATTCCACACATAAGTGAGAACATTCAACATGTGTCTTTCTGTGTCAGACTTATTTCATTTAGCATACTGTACTCAGGGTCTACCCATGTTCTCACAAACAGCTGGATATCATTTCTCATGGCTGCATAATATTCCATTGTATAGATATGTCACATCTTCTTTATCCATTTATCTGTTGAAGAACACCTAGGTTGTTTCCTTATCTTGGCTGTTGTGAATAATGCTGCAATAAACCTAGGGGTACAGATATATTTTTGATACCCTATATTTATTTCCTTTGGATATATACCTGGGAGTGTTAGATCATTATAGTAGTTCTGTTTTTTTAATTTTCCAAGCAAGTTCCATACTGTTTTCTATATAGGCTGCACCAATATGCATTTCTACCAATGGCACAAAGAATTTCTTTTTTCTCCACATCCTTGCCAACACTTGCTATCTCTTATCTTTTTGATGATACCATTCTAACAGGTGTGAGATAATATCTCATTGTGGTTTTAATTTACATTTTTCTTATAAGTGATGTTGAACACCTTTTCATGTACTTGTTGGCTACTTGGATGTCCTCTTTAGAAAAATGTCTACTTAGGTCCTTTGTCCATCTTAAAATTAAGTTATTTGGGTTCTTTTTTTTGCTATTGAGTGGTATGAGTTCCTTGTATATTTTGGATATTAACCCCTTATCAAATATGTGATTTACAAATTCTTTCTCTCATTCCCTAGGTTACCTTTTCATGTTGCTTATAGTTTCCTTTGCTGTGCAAAGAGCTTTTTAGTCTGATGTAGTCCCACTTGCATACTTTCACTTTTGATGCCTTTGCTTTTGGTGTTAATTCCAAAAGATCATTGAAGTTCCTTTGCAGGTTAAGGATCTGGCATTATCACTGCAGCATCTAGGGTCACTGCTGTGGTGCAGGTTCAATCCCTGGCCTGGGAACTTCTACCCTCTGTAGGTGCAGCCAAAAAAAAAAAAAAAATCCAAAATATCATGACCAAGACCAATGTCAGAGATCTTACTCTTAATGTTTTCTTCTAGGAGTTTCAGGGTTTCAGGTCTTACATTCAAGTCTTTAATCCATTTTGAGTTAGTTTTTATACATGATGTAAGATAATGGTCCTGTTTTATTCTTTTGTTTGTGGCTGATCTATTTTCCAGCACCATTTATTGAAGAGACTGTTCTTTCCACATGGTATATTCTTGAGTCTTTGGCCAAAAATTAATTGACCATTTCTGCATAGATTTATTTCTGGGTTCTCAATTCTGTTCCATTAGTCTATTCATCTGTTTTTAATGACATTATCATATTGTTTTGTACTATAGTTTTGTAAAATAGTTTTAATTTTTAGAAAATGTAATGCCTCCAGCTTTGTTCTTCTTTTTTAAGATCACTTTGCCTATTTGAGGTCTTTTGCAATTCTATACAAATTTTAGATTTAAAATTAGCCAAAGAAACCCTTAGAAAGGTCTTATACTTTTAAAAAAATTGAGAATTGAGATATAATCCATATACCTTAAAAATCACCATTTTAAAGTGTACAATTCAGTGATTTTTAGAATATTCATGAAGTTATATAGCCATCACAAACATATCTAATTCCAGAATATTTACATCATCTCAAAAAAACCTGTGTACTTTATTTACCAGTCCATCCCCATTCACTCTTTCCTCCTAGCCTCTGGCAACCACTAGTCTGATTCCCATCTCCACAATTTGTCTGTTCCAGAAATTTCATCTAAATAGAATCATATGTGATTTTTTGTGCATGGTGTCTTTTACTTAGCATTATGTTTTCAGGGTTCATCTATGTTGTGACATGTATCAGAACTTCATTCCTTTTAATGGGTGAATAATATTTCATTAATAATTATAGCACATTTTATTTACCTATTCATAATTTTTTTAATATAATGATTTTTATTTTTTCCATTATAGCTGGTTTACAGAGTTCTGTCAATTTTCTACTGTGACCCAGTTACACATACATTCTTTTTTCTCACATTATCGTGTTCCATCATAAGTGACTAGACATGGTTCCCAGTGCTACACAGCAGGTTCTCATTGCTAATCTATTCCAAAGGCAATAGTCTGCATCTGTTAACCCCAAGCACCCAATCCACCCCCCCCCCTTGGCAACCACAAGTCTATTCTCCAAGTCCATGATTTTCTTTTCTGTGGAAAGGAAAAGAAATTGTGCCCTATATTAGATTCCAGATATAAGTGATATCATATGGTGTTTGTCTTTCTCTTTCTGACTTCACTCAGTATGAGAGTCTCTAGTTCCATCTATATTGCTGCAAATGGCATTATTTTGTTGTTACTTACCTATTCATAATTTGAAGGATCTTTGAGTTGCTTTTTTGATTATTAGGAATAATGGTTATATATACATTTGTATACTTTTTTGTGTGTAAGTATATGTTCTAATTATCTTGGGTATACGTAAGAATGAAATTTTGGGATGATATAGTAACTATGCTTATCTTTTTGAAGAACTGCCAAACTGTTTTCCATAGCAGCTGTAGCATGTTACATTTCCCACCAGCAGTATATGAGGGTTCTAATTTCTCTACATTCTCACAAACACTCATTATCTTCAAATCACCCCAGTGGGTGTAAAGTTCAATCTCATTGTGGTTTCAATTTGCATTTCCCTGAAGTCTAATGTTGTTGAATATTTTTCCATGTGCTTATTGGCCATTTGTATATCTTATTCTGAGAAATGCTTATTCAGATCCTTTCCTCATTTTAAATTGAGTTACTTGTGTTTTTATTTTTAAGTTGTGTTTTTTTAAATATATTATAGATACTAGACCCTTATCAGATATGTGACTTGCAAATACTTTTTCTCTTTCTGTGGGTTGTCCTTTCACCTTCTTGATAATGGGGTTCTACAGTGATTTTTAAAAAAGTATTCATTTATATTTAATCCCAAAGTTTCTAATACTATTTGACATCGATGAGAACATCTTTTAAAACACCATGCTAGATGCTGAACTAGGTCACTGTCAGGCTTTATTTTTCCTTGGATTATATATAGATAAGAGATTAACAAAGGAAAACAAGCTTTAGAAATACAAGGAGGGACTGAATTGTCTGTATTTCAGTATGGCTGAAAGATCCCAATAGTAATGATGATTTGTTTATATAATATTAGCCCAATTTAAGAAATACTTCCAGGGAGTTCCCCATTGTGTTGCAGCAAAAACAAACCTGACTAGTATCCATGATGGATGCAAGTTCAATCCCTGGCTTCAATCAGTGGATTGGGGATCCGGCATTGCCATGAGCTGTGGTGTAGGTTGCAGATGCAGCTTGGATCCCTTGTCACTGTAGGCCAGCAGCTACAGTTCCAGTTAGACTGTAGAGGTTAGTTCCAAGCCTGGGAACTTCCATATGCCTCAGGTAGGGCTCTAAAAAGCTAAAAAAGAAAAAGAAAAGAAAAGAGCAAAAAAAAAAAAAAAAAAAAAAAGAAAGAAAGGAAAGAAAGAAATACTTCCAGACTACCTTTAGAAAATTTTTTATTAGTCCATGATATTGCACTAATGTAAATGAGAGAAGAATAGATTTCTCTAATTATCCTATAAACCCTAGGAGATAATGAGTTAAATCAAGCTCCATGCTATGTACAGATAAACCTGTGCTTTTCGCAACCTAGAGATCCCAGTGTGGATAGGATGAGAAGATATCAGGAAAAACAAAAGAGGAGGGAAGGAGCCCCTTCCAAAATACAGGACTAGAAGTCCCTTGTGGTGCAGTGGGTTAAAGATCTGGTGTTGGCATTCAGCAACTCCAGTCGCTGCTGTGGCACAGGTTAAAATCCTGGCCCAGGAAATCCCAAATGCCACGGACATGGCCAAAAAAAAAAAAAAAAAAAAGAAAAAGAAAAAGAAAAAACAGGAGGTGGGGGGGAACAGGACTAGATCTGAGAACTTCTCAGGGAGAACATTTTACTTGCTAACTGCCTGAGGAGGGACACTCCTTAGGACTTTTGTTTCAATGACCCAGAGTCCTTACTTCAAACCCATGGAAGCTCAGAGTATAAAAGGAGTTCTAAGTGTTTTACATACATCTATCAGCTTACCACAACTTTGCAAAGTAGGTAGCATTATTTCCATTTTACAGTGGAAAATATTGACAGAGGCTAGTTATTTTCCCAAGGCCAAACAGTTAAGGGGTATTGCTGGAACCACATAGCATTTAAAGAGAACAAATACCTTCTTAATGTTCTAGACCAAGCTTTAGGAGGATAGTCATTTTGGAGAATAAAGTATTGTCCATCATCAGATATGAAAGTTAATGCTAAGACAAGGAGCAGTTTGTCCTCATTGGTACCCATAGTAAAGAGGATTAATAATTTCCAGATGCTTCTTCAATAAATATACCCAAGGGATATATTTGGAGTTACTAATAAATTCCTAACATGATACTAGATAATTTTTAATGTCTCCCTTTCCCTTTCTCTGAGAGTATAGGGACCGTACTATCTTGTTCCCTTTGCAATACCAGAACCCAGCATAGTGCCTGATACACAGTAGGCTTTCTAAACCCTTTAGCCAAAAAATTAATGAATGATTGTGTGAATAAAAGAATACATAAATAATAATATGTAACAGTTTTATAAGTTTTACTATGTGCAGATACTGTCCTAAACACTTCTCATCTATTTCTTCATATAAACCATACATCAAAAAATAAGCACAATCAAGTACATTCACTGTACCAATGAGCAAACAGGCACAAGGATCTATTTCTGTAGCCTCTGCTCTTAAGTGTTGTGCTAAATACCCTCTCCAAACAGTGAACTAAAAGCTTATTTGTGTAACCACAGAGCCAGCCACAAACTGTTTCTAACATGATCCTGAGCTGTTTTTCAGAGATAGTAGATCAAAACTGCAGGTTATGCAGCCGAAGCATGTGTAGAGGAGAAAATTTTGGCCTCAAACAAGAGCTGAAACCAATGTTTCTCCCCACCAGAGCCCCAGGGCCAGGATGGACAAGAACCTGAACATTGAACCCTTCCCTTTCAGAAGGGAGGGATCCTCTGTCCAGAAGGTCTGGTGCTAAAGCCCCTTTACCATACCTTACCACAAAAGTGAAGTTCCAGAGCCCTGCAGACAAAACCCACTCACCGTCACTTCTATATATCAGCCTTCCTCCCCTAACTCAGAAAAGTTTGACCAAACCCCAGATATGGGAGATAGATATGAGCCATGCTTTCTGTCTCCCTGTTGTTTGACCTCACAATAAAGCTTTTTCTTTCCTCAAAAGCCAATGTCATAGTATTGGCTTCTCTGGACATAGGACAGCGAGCCCTTGGCCTGGTAACAATTTCCTGCCTCCATAAAATCAAGAGGATTTAGAAAGTAGTCACCTTCCAATCTAGCCTTCAGGTCCTCTTGTCTCTCTAGTCTTTAACAAATACTTATTTGATTGGTGGTGGCACTGAGAATGCTAAAGATCTGGGTTCCTCGTTTTTCCTTTTCTTTCCTCCGCTGATGACTGACAGAGGCTGAAGGAAGGTCATGAACCCTGCAGACTTCATTTATGCCTGTCATGCCAAACTACTGGAGGCAACACAGAAGCCAGAGTTGTTCACAGAAAGTTTGGATATCCAGAATGGTCAAATAAGGGGTAGCTTCTTTATCTGGTGACTCAACAAATGAAATCACCCATGCAGGAGTGGCTGCATGTTTCCAGTGTATAGGCTGACTGGGAAATTGCACCTCATCTTTAATCTGGCCTTGACATTGTGTTCTTATCTGACACAGGTTAATATAAAATGCAGACCACCACTTTTCCTGCTTGGCTAGGATGAATGCTAACCAGGGAAGGGATCTAAAGTGGTATAGGATTAGTCCTGCTCTTAGGAGGTAGTGGAAACACATGTTCAGCGATCTTTATCCCAGTGATCTTCTGAGGGAAAGGTCTGAATTTGAGTCTGAATTATCTGAAGCAGTCACGGCTGATTCTCCTTCCACCATGCCATGGGTGCTAAGGACTGCTATGTTGCTGACATCTCTCTCACAGCAGTAAGAGTGGAGCCATGTTTAAGACTAAACATATATCTCTGAGTAGCCAGGTTCTCAACTCATCATTGGGCTAATAAAGCTACTGATTCACAAACTTACTCAGCTGCCCATTGCAGTCGCCTGGGGAGTTCAAAAATACTGATGCCTATATCCCACCCTCACTCATTCCTGGAATGGTATCTGGGTGTGAGAATTTTCAAAAGCTCCCAGATGATTTTGGTAAGCAGTCATGGTTGAGACTCACTACCCTAGAGGGTCGCTTCAAAACTGCTCAGCCCTAAATTAGTATTTTTACTACACCTATTGATGAGAAGATTTTTTGTATCTTGCAAAGTTATTATAGAGATCAAATGAGATAATGTCTGTAAATTTCTCAGCACAGTTCTTAGCAAAAATGAGGTCTCAATGAATGCTAATTCTTATTTTCCCCAGCTGGGTGTATGTGCATGTACACACACACACCCACACACACATGTATCACAATCCTACCATCAAACCGTAAGTTAATAAAGTTATAGGAATTTTCCAGTTAACTGAAGATCAATCTCAGATTTACTTAAAAAATTATATGAAATTATTCTAGATTACAATAGCCCACTTCTCTGCTTAAGGCTGCCAAGCCTGACTGACAAATAATTTCTTCTTTGAACATTTAGGACTATTTTAGTGAGTCATGGTTTCTATCTTTGACATAGTCATAGTACCAGGAGGTTCAAATATAAAAATTCAGGCTGTGTTCAAAGGTGAATGGTTTATTTTATTAATCCAAGTTGTTAATTTAGTTTTTAGCAATATGTCTCTTATCTTTCACAAAGGAAAGCCAAAAGAAATTTAGTAAAAGTCCTGGCCAGTTTAGATGAAAATAATGCTTTATTGTAGTTCTGAGTATTTTTCACCATGAGACTGTGCTCTTGTATATGTGTTCATTTGAATCATGTTCAAACTTAAGAAAAATTATGCAAATTATGCTTTGATCAATGGAGTCATCTTTATGGATTCACAGGTATCTATCTATCTATCTACCTATTGCTTTTTAGGGCCATGCCCATGACATATGGAGATTTCCAGGCTAGGTGTCCATTTGGAGCTAACATCTACACCACAGCCACAGTGGCACAGGAACCAAGCTGTGTCTTCAACCTACACCACAGCTCACAGCAACACCAGATCTTTAACTCACAGAGCAAGGCCAGGGATTGAACCCATATCCTCATGGATCCTAGTCGTGTTCGTTAACCACGGAGCCACAACGGGAACTCTGTGGTATCAATATTTTAAATTTCCCCTTCAAGGCGATTGGAAACATCCTTTGAGAACAAAGTTGTCCCATTACCTGAATGGCTATGTTGAGACACTCAGGAAATGAGTGGGAGGGTGGGCAGGATAAACCATAAGAGAGAGAAAGCAGCCTGTGCAGGAACCTGAGGTATGACATGCATGGCAGATCCAAGAAATGAGTGAAGAATATTCTAGAAGATTCAAAAAGTAGAATGGAGCATATTCGGCAGGGAGGCTGGAGAGATATAGAGGCTCAGGTCTGTATCTTTGTTGAGACTTGATTCCTCATGCTGATCCTGAATAGTGTAAGTATCAAGAAGCCTTTTTGATTATAATGCAAATGCATGACATTAAGCCTTTGATTACCAAGGCATCTATTTCAAAGACATCCACCATAAATAAACATATCGCCAGCCCTATGACATAGCTACTAGGTAAACAACAGTTTGAGGAACCAGGCTGCCCTACTCATGGAGTCCCCTTCTAAAAAGCCCTGGGTTTCCTAGATAACTGATTGCTTGAGTGACCGCATTTTGTCTTCCTGCACTTTAATTTCTGCTCTTATGTATTATTGTATTTTTTAATTTTAATTGTAATTTTATTTTATTTTATTTTTTGTGTCTTTTAAGGGCTGCACTCTCAGCAAAAGGAAGTTCCCAGGTTAGGGGTCCAGTCGGAGCTGCAGCTGCCAGCCTATACCACAGCCACAGCAACATAGCATCCAAGCCATGTCTGCAACCTACACCACAGCTCATGGCAATGCTGGATCCTTAACCCACTGAGCAAGTCAAGGGACCGAACCCATGTCCTCATGAATACCAGTTGGGTTCGTTACCATTGAGCCACGATGGGATCTCCTTGCTCTTATGTTTTAAATTCTCCAATAAAGAATGAACCCATAAAACACTAGGCATGCCACCCTCAGCCCCAATAAAATCAGAGCCCATGGTACCCACTCTCTCTCCACCCATAACCTTGCCATGTAGCCCTCATGCCTGCTGTATACCCTCAGTAAGTTATAAACATTTTTTTCTTCAAAATTCCCTTATGGTGGTTGCTGAGGCATATCTTGCAATTGTGACAAGACCCACAGGGGCCAGTCCAGCCACAGCATTGGCTCTGGTTGGGGGAAGATCTGTGGGGGTCTCATCACAAGTAGTACACACCTAGCCTCAGGTATTCCTAGCCAATAGCATCACCATCAGTAGGCCAAGACCTACATGAAACGTGTATAATAAACATCCACTCATTCTCAACCTGTTTTGACTTCATGGTAAGGGTCAGCTATTTCCACAATAATTCTGTGTAATGAAACATCCTAATACTTGGTTTTAACACAATTATTTATTCTCTCTTACACATCTGGAAACTGGCTGGGAACTGGCTGATCTAGGCTGGGCTTGGCTTTAAGCAGCAGGTTGGGGCCAGATTTACATCCATAAGTCTCTCATCTCACTGGACCAGTGGGCTACCTGGGGTAGCTTCCCTCATGACCCAGGCATGAATGCAGTGGGTAAGCATAAGTACACAAGCACGTTTGAGCCTCTGCATGAAGCGTGTTGCCAGTGTCTCACTGGACCAAAGTCACAAGGCTGGGGAGTGCACTCTGTTCATAGTAGGAGGAAATACAGGTTTTAGGAGCTAAATGGTTGGGAGAAGTTTGGGCTAAAAAGTTAACCTGCCAGATCCAAGATGTTGTTTTCATAATCACCTTATGCTGCCCTGGTCATCCAGTATCACCTGTGCTGTTTTCCTGCTATGGGGTTCACAAGATCTTTGTTCACCCTGATATGTCATCTGGCCCTTATTCCCTTATGTTCCTTGAGTTATTCCCCAAAAGAAAGAATAAGCACAGTTATTCCTATACATTTACTAAGGGAAGACTTCTGGAGAATTGTTTTTGTTTTTCTTAAGTTTTCATCTGGATGTTTGACACTGTGTCAAAAGTTTTACTCTGAGGAGTTTATTTAGTGTGTTACTTCCTCTCCACATTATAGTAATATACTGGAGTTTCACAAAGATGCCACCCCTGGGGATGCTTGTCGGGAACCATGTCACAGGGGAAGGTGGATAAAATAAGTTGCCTTCTGATGCTCATTCATAGAATAAATTCCATCATAAACCTAAACGAGTTGGCCCACTTTAGAAATAAACTCATGCCTTGTTTTGTCACATTACACTGAAATTCTAATATGCAGGAGATCCTTGGTGTCCTTGGGTTTAACAACCACATTTTCTACTGTTTGGAGTGACCCTTCGGTCATGGCATGCAATCCTATTTCATTTTTGTTGACATATCTGTTTGAATGCCATGTGTCCCCACCTGGGTACCACAGTTTTGTTCTCTAATTGTTGTTGCATGTGCCTTTCTTAAGCAAAAGTCACTTTAATAGAAGTGTTTGCAAATTTGGAAGTTTTCCAAGTATCTTGAGCTATAACCTGTGTGAATGTTGAGAGTCTTTCTGTCTTCCTCTTTGAGAAGGAGAGTAGCCAATGAAATCACGGTACAATACATTAAATAAAATGAAGCAAAAATACCTCAGAGCACCTATAGCATGTATTTAGTGAAAAAAAAATATATAAGGATAGATAGATAGATATAATGTATATATTAAGTATTTTACACACTTTTTGTTCCTTCACTGATTTTTCTGCATCAGTGAAGCACACACAGAGTGAACATATGAAAGTAAAATAATAAGGAGCATAAAGGTTAGAAAGGGTGATGCTACATTTTCATTATCTGCTAATTATATTAATGCTAGAAAATGAGAAAAAAATAACTATAACACTATTACAATTAGAAATTCATTGTTGTGGGGGAAGGGCATTGGAGGCAAAGCTCTTGGGAATGTTCATCAGTGTGCGTTTCTCTGGAGGTGGCCATTTTGGGAAAGTCTGCCCCACTCATCAGCGCTGAGAAGCCCCAGGGCAAACAACAATCCAGGGGGGACCACAGACCCACCCATCAGTAAACAGGCTGCCTAAAGACCCCCCAGGCACAAAGCCACCTCTAATCTCACCCAGAGACAAAGCCCCACCCAACAGAGGGATAGGCATCAGCCCTACCTACTAGTGGGAAGGCATCAGCCCCTCCCATCAGGAAGCCTATAGCAGGTCCCCAAATTAAGCCACAAGGAGAGCAAAGTAAGAGAGACTATTATTCTATCTTTTGAAAAAAGGCCACCACACCAAAAACCTATAAAAATGAAAAGACAGATGCAACTGACAAGGGCTTAATCTCTAGAATATACAAGCAACTTATACAACTCAACAGCAAAAAAGCCAATCAATCAATGGAAAAATGGGCAAAAGACCTGAATAGACATTTCTCCAAGGAAGATATACAGATGGCCAACAAACACATGAAAAAATGCTCAACATCGCTGATTATAAGAGAAATGCAAATCAAAACTACCATGAGATACCACCTCACACCAGTCAGAATGGCCATCATTAATAAATCCACAAATAACAAGTGCTGGAGGGGCTGTGGAGAAAAGGGAACCCTCCTGCACTGCTGGTGGGAATGTAAACTGGTACAGCCACTATGGAGAACAGTTTGGAGATACCTTAGAAATCTATACATAGAACTTCCATATGACCCTGCAATCCCACTCTTGGGCATCTATCCGGACAAAGCTCTACTTAAAAGAGACACATGCACCCGCATATTCATTGCAGCCCTATTCACAATAGCCAGGACATGGAAACAATCCAAATGTCCATCAACAGATGATTGGATTCGGAAGATGTGGTATATATACACAATGGAATACTACTCAGCCATAAAAAAGGATGACATAATGCCATTTGCAGCAACATGGATGGAACTAGAGAATCTCATCCTGAGTGAAATGAGTCAGAAAGACAAAGACAAATACCATATGATATCACTTATGACTGGAATCTAATTTCTAGCACAAATGAACATCTCCTCAGAAAAGAAAATCATGGACTTGGAGAAGAGACTTGTGGCTGCCTGATGGGAGGGGGAGGGAGTGGGAGGGATCGGGAGCTTGGGCTTATCAGACACAACCTAGAATAGATTTATATGGAGATCCTGCTGAATAGCATTGAGAACTATGTCTAGATACTCATGTCGCAACAGAAGAAAGGGTGGGGGAAAAAACTGTAACTGCAATGTATACATCTAAGGATGACCTGACCCCCTTGCTGTACAGTGGGAAAATAAAAAAAAAAAAAAAAAAAAAAGAAAAGAAAAGACAGAGAACTATAATTCAGATGAAGGAGAAAGAAAAAATCCCAGAAAAACAGTTAAGTGATCAGAGATTCTCAGCCTCAGGAAAAAGACTTTAGATTCTTGATGCTGTGGATGATGCAAGACATTGGAAATAAACTGGAGGCAAAGATGGATAATTTACAGGAAACACCGAGTAAAGAAATATGAGGTATAAAACTTGAGCAAGATGAGATGAAAAATACAATAACTGAAATAAATTCATTAGAAGCAGCCAACAGCAGAATACAGGAGGCAGAATGAATAAGCAAGGTGGAGGACAGACTATAGGAAATCACTGATGTGAAACAGAAAAGAGAAAAAAGATTGAAACCAAATGAAAAGAGTCTCAGAGAACTTTGGGACAACATTAAATGCACCAACATCCATGTTATAGGAGTGCCAGAAGAAGAGAGAGAAAAAGAGACAGAAAAAATATTTGAAGAGATAATAGCCAAAAACATCCCTAACATGGGAAAGGAAGCACTCAGTCAAATCCGGGAAGTGCAATGAGTATCATATAAAATAAATCCAAGGAGGAACATCCCGAGACATATGTTAATCAAACTGGCCAAAATTAAAGACAAAGAGAAAATATTGAAAGCAGCTAGGGAAAAGAAACAAATAACAGGAAAGGAAAAAGGAACCCTGATAAGGTTATTGGCAGATTTTTCAGCAGAAACTCTGCAGACCAAAAGGGGGTGGCATGATATACTTAACGTGATAAAAGGAAAAAAAACTTCCAACCAAGTTTACTATACCCAGTAAGGTTCTCATTCCAATTTGAAGGAGAAATCAAAAGCTTCACAGAGAAGCAAAAGCTAGAGAATTCAGCAACATTAAACTAGATTTACAACAAATACTAAAGGGACTTCCCTAGGCAGAAAAGAAAAGCCCTCAGCCAGAAACAAAAATACCACAAATGACAAGGCCCAACAGTAAAGGTATATATACAGTAAAGATACAAAATCATCCATGCACATTTATGCCACCAAAATCAGAAATTGTGATAAGAGGAGGATACAAATGCAGGACACTGGAGATGCACTTGCAGTTAAGACACCAACAACTTAAACCAATCTCATATATATATACGCTCATATCAAAACTTCAGAATAACTGCAAACCAAACATCTACAATTGATACACAAACAAATAAGAAAAATCAACTCAAATACAACACTAAAGATACTCATCAAAACAGAAGAGGAGAGAACAAGAGAAGAAAGGAAGAAAAAAGAGCAACAAAAACAAATCCAAAACAGTTAAACTGGCAATAAGAACATACATATCCATAATTACCTTAAATGTTAATAGAATAAACGCCCCAACAAAAAGACATAGACTGGCTGAATGGATACAAAAACAAGACCCCATATATATGCTGTCTTCAAGAGATCCACTTCACTTCTAGGGACACATACAAATTGAAAGTGAGAGGATGGAAGAAAATATTCCATGCAAACAGGAATCAAAAGACAGCTGGAATAGCAGTACTCATATCAGACAAAATAGACGTTAAAATGAAGAATATATTAAGAGACAAGGAACAACACTCCATAAGATCAAAGGATCAATCCAAGAAGAAGATATAAAAATTTTAAATATCTATAGACCCAATATAGGATCACCACAACATATAAGGCAAATGCTAACAACCTTAAAAGGACAAATCAACAATAACACAATAACAGTGAGGGACTTTAACACCCCACTTATACCAACAGATAGACCATTCAGGCAGAGAATCAATAAGGAAACACAGACCCTGAATGAAGCATTAGAACAGATGGACTTAATAGATATTTATAGAACATTCCATCCAAAAGCAACAGAATACACATTCTTCTGAAGTGTACATGGAACATTCTCTAAGACTGATCACATCCTGGGCTACAAATCCAACCTCAGTAACTTTAAGAAAATTGAAATCATATCAAGCATCTTTTCCGACCACAACGCTATATGCCTGGAAATCAACAACAAGAAGAAAACTGCAAAAAACACAAACACGCGGAGACTCAACAACATGCTATGAAACGACCAATGGATCACTGAAGAAATCAAAGAGGAAATTAAAAAATACCTAGAATCAAATGATAACAAAGATACAACACTCCAAAACCTATGGGATGCTGCAAAAGCTGTTCTAAAAGGAAAGTTTAGAGCAATACAAGCCCACCTCAGGAAACAAGAAAAAGCTCAAATAAACAAGCTAACTTTACATCTAAAGCAGCTCAAGGGAGAAGAACAGACAAGACCTGAAGTTAGTAGAAAGAAAGAAATCATAAAGATTAGAGCAGAAATCAATGAAATAGAAATGAAGAAAACCATAGAAAAGATCAAGGAAATGAAAAGCTGGTTCTTTGAAAAGATCAACAAAATTGATAAACCCTTAGCCAGCCCTATCAATAAAAAAAGAGAGAGGACTCAAATCAATAAAATTAGAAATGGAAAAGGAGAAGTAACAACGGACATCACAGAAATACAAAGGATCAAAAGAGGCTGCTATAATCAACTACATGCCAATAAAATGGACAACCTAGAAGAAGTGGACAAATTCTTAGAAAAGTACAACCTTCCAAGACTAAACCAAGATGAAATAGAAAAGATGAATGGACCAATCACAAGTTCTGAAATTGAAACTGTGATTTAAAAACTTCCAACAAACAAAAGTCCGGGACCAGATGGCTTCACAGGCGAATTCTCTCAAACACATAGAGAAGAGCTAACACCTATCCTTCTGAAACTTTTCCAAAAAATCTTAGAGGAAGGGATACTCCCAAACTCATTCTATGATGCCACCATCACCCTGATACCAAAACCAGACAAAGATACCACACACACACACACACACACACACACACACACACAAATTATAGGCCAATTTCACTGATAAACATAGATGCAAAAATTCTCGACAAAATACTAGCACACCACATCCAACAATACATTAAAAGGATTGTACATCATGGTCAAGTGGGATTTATCCCAGGGATCCAAGGATTTTTCAATATTTGCAAAGCAATCAGTGTGATATACTACATTAACAAACAAAAATAAAAACAATATGATCCTCTCAGTAGACGGAGAAAAAGCCTTTGACGAAATGCAACACCCATTTCTGATTAAAAAAACCCTTCAGAAAGAGAGCATAGGGGGAACCTTCCTCAACATAATAAAGGCCATATATGACAAACCCACAGCTAACATCATTCTCAATGGTGAAAAGCTGAAAGAATTCCTGCTGAGATCAGGAACAAGACAAGGATGTCCACTCTTCCCCTCTCACCACTACTATTAAACATGATTTTGGAAGTCCTAGACACAGCAATCAGAGATGTAAAAGAGATAAAAGGAATCCAAATTGGAAAGAAAGAAATAAAACTATCCCTGTTTGCAGATGACATGATACTATACCTAGAGAATCCTAAAGACTCTACCAGAAAACTGTTAGAGCTCATCCAGGAATTTGGCAAATTTGCAGGATACAACGTTAATACATAGAAATTGACTGCCTTTCTATATACTAACAATGAAAGATCAGAAAGAGAAATTAGGGAAGCAATCCCATTTGCCGTCACATCAAACAAATAAAATACTTAGGAATAAACCTAACTAAAGAGACAAAAGACCTGTACTTTGAAAGCTATAAAACACTGATGAAAGAAATCAAAGATGGCACAAATAGATGGAAAGATATACCATGCTCTTGCATTGGAAGAGTCAATAGTATCAAAATGACTATACTACCCAAGGCAATCTACAGATTCAATGCAATCTCTATCAAATTACCAAAGACATTTTTCACAGAACTCAAACAAAATATTTTAAAATTTGTTTGGAAACACAAAAGACCCAGAATAGCTAAAGATATCCTGAAAAAGAAAAACAGAGCTGGAGAAATCAGGCTCTCTGACTTCAGACTATACTACAAAGCAACAGTCATCAAAATTATATGGTACTGGCACAAAGACAGAAATATAGATCAGTGGAACAGGATAGAAAGTCCAGAATTCAACCCATGCACCTATAGTCAACTAATCTTTGACAAAGAAGGCAAGAATTTACAATGGAGAAAAGACTGTTCAATAAATGGTGCTGGGAAAATTGGAGAGCCACATGTGAAAGAATGAAATTAGATCACTCCCTAACACCATACACAAAAACAAACTCAAAATGGATTCTAGACCTAAATAGAAGACCAGTTACTATAAAACTCTGGGAGAAAAACAGGCCAAACACTCTCTGACATAAACCATAGCAACATCTTCTCAGATCCACCTCTTAGAGTAATGACAGTAAAAACAAAAATTAACAAATGGGACCTAATTAAATTGAAAAGTTTCTGCACAGCAAAGGAAACCCTAAACAAAACAAAAAGACAACCCACAGAATGGGAGAAAATCTTTGCAAATGAATCAACTGACAAGGGATTAATCTCCAAAATTTATAAATGCCTCCTGCAGCTCAATACCAAAAAAAAAAAACAACAACAAAAAAAACCCACACACAAACCCCATCAAAAAGTGGGCAGAGGATCTAAACAGATAATTCTCCACAGAAGACATACAGATGGCCAAAAAACACATGAAAAGATGTTCAACATCACTCATTATTAGAAAAATGCAAATCAAAACCACTGTGAGGCACTACTTTACACCAGGCAGAATGGCCATCATCAAAAAGTTTACAAACAATAAGTGCTTGAGAGGATGTGGAGAAAAAGGAACCCTATGACACTGTTGTTGGGAATGTAGATTGGTACAAGCACTGTGGAAAGCAGTATGGAGATGCCTCAGAAAACTAAAAATAGAACTACCATTTGATCCAGCAATCCCACTCCTGGGCTTCTATCCAGAGAAAACCATGACTCAAAAAGACACATGTACTCCAATGTTCATTGCAGCACTATTTTCAATAGCCAAGACATGGAAACAACCTAAATGTCCTTTGACAGAGGAGTGGATCAAGAAGATGTGGTACATATACACAATGGAATATTACTCGGCCATTAAAAGGAATGAAATAATGGCATTTTTAGCAACATGGATGGACCTAGAAATTATCATGCTAAGTGAAGTCAGCCCTACAATGAGACACCATCATCAAATGCTATCACTTACATGTGGAATATAAAAAAAAAGGACACAATGAACTTCTTTGCAGAACAGATACTGACTCACAGCCTTTGAAAAACTTATGATTTCCAAGTGAGACAGTTTGGAGGGTGGGGGATGCACTGAGGATTTGGGATGGAAATGTTGTAAAATTTGGTTGTGATGATTGTCATACACTTATAAATTTAATACTATTCATTAGGTTGACGGCACAAAATTAATATACAAATTTAATTATTGTCCACAATGTAAATTTCAAAAAAAAATGATAAAGCATCATATATAAATGCTCAGATCTATTCGAGGAAAATTTTTAAATTCTGTTGAACTTGAAAGACTTAAATAGAAATCAAGATCTGACTTGTTCTTAGCTAAGATCAACTTTGTATATAGAACAGCATTTCTCAACTGTATTTACATTATAATCTGCCAAAGATCCTGTTTAGATATATTTTTTCTTCATCTTCCTCTCCCATTAAATTCAGTACCCCAGATACACTAAACATCTGTTTATATCCCATACATATATCTGTACTTTATACAGAAAAATATATTTTTTAAAAAAAGTAAATGTTTTTACCTCCAAGAACTATTTTTTTTCTTTCAGCTTGATACATCCCCATTAAGAATGCATGAAATATACATTCTCTCCTAATTTATTCATAACTTTAATTCATTACCAATAAAAATACCCATAATAACTATTGACACTGGATACACTGATTCAAGCTTACAAGACTGGCTAGAAAAGTTTCAAAGTATAAGAATTCTAAAGGGGGAGTTCCCATTGTGGCATAGTGGGATCAGCAGTGTCTCTGGAGCTCTGGGATGCAGGTTTGATCTTTGGACCAGCACAGTGGGTTAAGGATCTTGTGTTGCCATAACTGTGGCCTAGGCCACAACTGTAGCTTGGATGTGATCCCTGATCTGAGAACTCCATATGCTGTGGAGTGGCCAAAAAAGAGGAAAAACAGAGAGAGAGAATACTAAGGGGGACTATTTCTCCTGTTAGGTATTAGACATATTGTAGAAAAAGAGTTTAAATATTATGTAATAGATTTTCCAGGGTAGATACTTTATAAAAGCCAGTATATGGTGGAATTTAATATATGATAAAAAGTGAATGATCAAAAAAATGGATTTTAAACAACTATCCAGAAGAGTAAAAATAGGAAATTTATCTCTATTATACACTTTACACCAAAATAAAGAAAATGGTCAAGGAGTTCCTACTGTGGAACAGTGTGTTAAGAATCCAACCATAGTGGCTTGGGTCACTGCAGAAGTGTAGGTTTGATCCCAGGCCCAGCAGAGTGGGTTAAAGAATCCAGTACTGCTGCAGCTGCAGTGGGCTCTGGCCCAGGAACTTCCATATGCTATGAATGTGGCCATTAAAAAAAAAAAGAAGATGGTCAAAGATTTTTTTTTTAATTGCCCCAATATGTTATTTTTTTTCTATTGTACAGCAGTGGTTACCCAGTTACACATACACGTACACATTCTATTTTCTCACATTATAATGCTCCATCATAAGTGACTAGACATAGTTCCCAGTGCTACACCGCAGGATCTCATTGCTAATCCATTCCAAAGGCAATAGTTTGCATCTATTAACCCCAAGCTCCCCAACCACCCCACTCCCTCCCCCTCCTCCTTGGCAACCACAAGTCTATCCTCCAAGTTCATGATTTTCGTTTCTGTGGAAAGGAAAAGAAATTGTGCCTTATATTAGATTCCAGGTATAAGTGATATCATATGGTATTTGTCTGTCTCTTTCTGACTTACTTCACTCAGGATGAGAGTCTCTAGTTCCATCCATGTTGCTGCAAATGGCATTATTTTGTTCTTTTTCATGGCTGAGTAGTATTCCATTGTGTATATCTACCACATCTTCCGAATCCAGTCGTCTGTTGATGGACATTTCAGTTATTTCCACGTCTTGGCTTTGTGAATAGTGCTGCAATGAACATGCAGGTGCATGTGTCTTTTTCAAGGAAAGTTTTGTTGGGATATATGCCCAAGAGTGGGATTGCTGGGTCATATGGTAGTTCTATGTGTAGTTTTCTAAGGTACCTCCATACTGATCTCCATAGTGGTTGTAGTAGCTTACATTCCCACCAACAGTGCAGGAGGGTTCCCTTTTCTCCACACCGTCTCCAGAATTTGTTATTTGTGGACTTATTAATGATGGCCATTCTGACTGAAGTGAGACAGTATTTCGTGGTAGTTTTGATTTGCATTTCTCAAAACATCAGGGATGTTGAGCATTTTTTCAAGTGCTTGTTGGCCATCTATATATCTTTCTTGGAGAAATGTCTATTCAGGTCTTTTGCCCATTTTTCAATTTGGTTGTTGGCTTTTTTGCTGTTGAGTTGTATAAGTTGTTTTGGTCAAGGTTTTTTTAACGCAAAAGGTGATGTTATACCACCCAAGTATGAAGGAAAATATAGAGAAAAAATATATTTTTTGGAGGGAAGGTCTTGACATAAAGTCCAGAAGCCATAAAATTAAAGACATGTAGCTGTGCATAAAAATGAAAATGTTTGCATGGTTAAAAATACCATAAATGAAATTAAGGACAAACAACACATCAGAGTAAATAAACATATATATATATATATTTTACACAGTCCTTGACTAGCATTTTCAGAGCTAAATATACTACAGATGTATTCATATTTTTAGTTAAAGACATTTTTTCAAAAATGTTCACAACAGCATTTTTCTAGTAGCTAAGAGTAAAATGTCCAACAGGAAAAGACTACTTGCATGATGATGATGATGTATTCATATAATGGATACAATATAACTGTTAATGAAGAATGATTTCTAAGATATGTTAAAGGGTGAAAAAGCAAAGAATTAGACAGTATATACAGTGGTTAATGTTGTGTATCAGCTTAGCCAGACCACAGCATGAAGTGGTTTGTTCAAACACTAATCTAGTTGTTGTTCTGAAAGTATTTGTAGATGTGATTAATATTAATAATTAACTTTAAATAACACACATTACCCTCACATATTGCGGTGGGCCTCATCAAATCAGTTGAAGGCATTAAGAGTAAAACTGATGTTTCCTGGAAAAGTAATTCTGCCTTAAGACAGCAACATAAACTCTTACTTTAATTTCTAGCCAGCCCTATATATTTCAGACTTGCCATCCCCCACAACTGAGTGAGCCAATCTCAAAAAACTCTCCATCCTCCACACTCCAGTGTGTACAGAGATTACTATATGGGTTCTGTTTTTCTGAAGAATGATGTCTGATACAGTAAGTTATCATTTCTTTTTAAAAACATGTACATGTCATGATTGTATATATTCAGCAACCTCCTCTGGAAGGACATTCAAAAGAATAGTAACAGTGGTTGTCTAAACTTGTTACTCTAAGTTTGTTTTGAGTTACAAAGTTTGGTTTGCCCCCTGCAGCATCAAGTTGGGAGTGAGTTAGAAATGCAGGATCTCAGGCTCTGCTCCAGGTCCATGGATTCGTATCTTCATTTTAACAAGAGGCAGAGTTTAAGAAGCACTGGCAAAGGGATTGGGGGCTAGGAGACATCGAAATGAAATGCCACAACTCCTTCAGCCTGGACTCCCATGTACTGGTTGAACTTTCTTCCTACTGCCTCCATCCTCTGCCTCCCCAAATCACCTATCCATGGTGACAACCCTGCCTGTCCCCTTACATAAACTGCTTCTGACATGCCTCCTATTAATGGCCTTTTCTCCTTCAGCTATTTTTTTTCTTTTTTGGAAGTAAATTCTAACAGTCCAAATTAATTCCTCCTCACATCCTAAGATTTCCTACTCCGAGTCCTTGATGACTCCAGTCTACAAGACACTCTGGGGCTTGGAGAAAGGGAGGAGGTGTGGAAAACAGACACTGTGCACTTAGCTTTGCTGAATTTTCCTCAGCAATTGGAGTCAGGGGGCTAGGCTGTCAAGGAGAGGGGATAGAATTTTTGTTGTTGTTTCTGCTCATACTGTGTCTAACAGAATTTTTTTTTTAATATCTGAAGATTTCATTTAATGATAGGGTTTATCCCTCGATGCTCACAGCAGATCTTGAAAATTTTAACTTTGGGAGCTATTAAAAGTGGCGTAATTGGCTGCAGAGGTCAGTAGAAGATGAATTGATCTTATTAGAGAGCAAATTATCCAATAGGGGCTCACCTGGTTTAGAGAAACGCTGTAACTTAAACAGGAAGAGAGGAAAGAAATATAAAAAGGATGACCTTGGGAAAAAATTCAGCATGAATAAAACCTGAAAACTTTGCTTGTTTCTTGCTGTTAAGCTATGGCTCTTGTAATGTTTCCAGAGAATAAATGAGCCTGAAGCCTGACACAACTCAATATGACCTTAGAGTCTGTCTTATAACAACTCTAAGGCCATTCAAAGAACTTGCCCACCAAATGGATTCCCTAGGCTGCTCCGTGGCTTTGAGAAATGAGTTTCTATTTTGTAGGCAGCCTTCCCTATTACCAAGCTCTAACTTTGATGCTCACATTCTGCAGTGCATCAACTTCAAATAACTACCCTCAACATCAGAGACCTTCTTGTCTCCACTTGTTAACGTGTTTTCTGAGCACTTTAGGCCTAGAGGCCAATCAGACCCCATCTGTTTAGCATAGTCCAATGACACAGACATAACTCTGCAAAGTACTTCTTACTGCAGATGGGAAAGGGTAGATGGGAACATTAGGCCAATTTTAAATATCACTTGCCTGAACCTTTTTACTCCCATAACCACAAAAGAAAAAAAAAAAACAACAACAAAAAACAAACAAGCAATAAAAAACAGGCTCAAGCTTGGACTTTGGTATGGAGTTACTCTGAAGAAATGTACATTTATATTACCATATAAGAACATTATTATAATATTATAGCCCAGCTGACTCTGATGTTAATATGACATAGCAGAGATCCTATTAGTCAGGTACACAATAATAGCTTACTGTTGGAGTGGAAATTGTTGGTACTTCAAAGAACCAATTTGTGAATCACTTCCCAAGCAAGGAGAATGCCAGTATTTTTTAATAAAAGTATAGTTGATTTACAATGTTGTACCAACTTCTGCTGTACAGCATAGTGACTCAAATATATATATATATTCCCTTTCTTATATTATCTTCCATCATGTTCTATCCCAAGAGACTGAATATAATTCCCAGTGCTATACAGTAGGACCTTATTTTTTAATTCATTCTAAATATAATAGTTTACATCTACCTCCTCCCACCCCCTTGGTAATCTGTTCTCTATGTCTTTGAGTCTGTTTCTGTTTTGTAGATAAGTTCATTTGTGCAGTATTTTATATTCCATATATAAGTGATATATGGTATTTTTCTTTCTCTTTTGAACTTACTTTACTTAGTATGATAATCTCTAGTTCTATCCATGTTACTGCAGATGGCATTATTTCTTTCTTTTTCATGACTGAGTAGTATTCCATCATATACATGTACCACATTTTCTTAATCCATTCATCTGTTGATGGACATTTAGGTTGTTTCTATGTCATGGCTATTATGAATAGTGCTGCTATGGACATAGAAGGTCATGTATCTTTTTGAATTATAGTTTGTCCAGATATATGCCCAGGAGTGGTATTGCTAGATCATATGGTAGTTTTATATTTAGTTTTCTGAGGAATCTCCATACTGTTTTCCGTAATGGTTGCACCAATGTACATTACCACCAACAGTGTAGGAAGGTTTCCTTTTCTCCACACCCTCTTCAGCATTTGTTCTTTGTGGACTTATTAATGATAGCCATTCTGACTGGTGGAACCTCAGTATTTTGATATATCCCTAAAGTATAGGTGAAGCTTTCCAATTGTAGTTCACAAATTTTATTTTTATAGTATAAAATTCTTTAATCAAATATAATTTTAGGTAGAACCTCAATAATTAGAATAGAAAAGTGAGAATGCTATTAAAGTAGATAAGTGGGCACAAACTGCCGCCTATTAACGCTGCCTCTCACTCCATGATGTACTTTGAAGGACAATTATATAATTCAGGAGTTCCCTGGAACATAATTTGCAAACCACTGGCCTAGATGAATACTAATTTTAATTTGGTGTTTTTGGTTTCCCAGTTTTCTTAAGTTCTCCTGCTAGATCCATATCCTCTTGAATCCATAATTTGTATAACAGTCCTAACAGGTGGGTTTCTTCTGGGATTGAGAAACTCACACTTCTAAACACCAAGCTTTTAATCTTAATCTTGACTTTTTGAGATAAAATCTTTCTAAAGCATATTGTGCATTTCCTAATGTCCTGAAGCAGTATGGTAAATAAATTTTAATCTCTTTTGGCTAAAAGTCATCATTTTGAAAACTATAATATGTGCGATTATACTTGATAGTTAGTATAATATAGTAGAAAGAACACAGGCTCTATAGTCCATGGCATACAACCCACTGAATGGCTATGTCCTTAAGCCAATAATTGTTCCTATCTTGGTTACTTAAAAACAAAGCTCATAAATTGGAATAACACCTAATTGGCAGAAATGAGTGTAAAACTTGAGTGGAATAATGCCTGCCACAAAGTACCACATAATTTGTAAGGAGAATGTAGGGAGGAGTTGATAAGACTGCTAGCTTCCTCCCAAATCCATATTCCCCACTGAATTTCCCTGCTCACAGATCTGGTAGCGGAAAGGATTTACCGGCACCACCATTCCAGGACCTTCACTGAGTGGGACTATAGTGCCTTTCTCACTTGTATCAATACAAAATGCTGACCCATTTCTATTGCAGATCCAAAGGTTTTTCCTCCTTTGTTGGTTGAGTATGGTGAACCTCCGAGAACAGAACTGTAAAGTGGGGGAGAGGCAGTAATACAACAGAGGGAGGTAATACAACAGAAAAGGATAACCTGTTTATCTACTTACTTGTATCTTTCAGATCTGCTGGGGCTTGACTGGCACCTGTGCTATTTCCACCAAACAGTAAGTTACTGGGCCACTCACCTTGAGTCTGAACTTTTAACTCGGGGGGACCTGATGGAATCATAGAGGCTCGGGTTACATAGTCACTTGCTGTTCTATGGTCAGGAGCACAGTCTCTGCTAGGCTAGGGGCTGCTTTGACAACACTGAGTAGTTTTCTGTCCCATAAGACCCAGCCTTATGCTGGACTGCTAGGTCTTTGCTCTGACTCTTCTGTGGGAAATGACATGTAATCACCATAGATACCTCTAGAACCAGTATCTCTGCTGAATCTTATAGGCCAGGTGATGGGGCCAACAGTACTGCAGCTAGAAATCAAGTGACCCAATTCTTCAATGTCATTCTAAGAGTCTTCTTTTTAGGGTTATTTTGAGGTCTTAGTGTGAGTTTTTCGGAAAACAGAGCCTGAGACAAGGGCTTGCGTGTTGGTCACTAACTTTGGGAGACAATCCCAAGGAACTGCCGTCAGAGTCTAGAAAGACAGGAACCAGGAAGTAGAGCAAGCCAGTCCATGCATCATTCTCATGCAGTTCACAACAGTGGGCAATTGGGCTCCATGTCAGCTTGGGATCTTCTGAGGGTAAACTTCAGTTTTGTCCACTCAGGTGACGGAAATGTCTGTTTGTCCACTGACTCTGCCCCCGTGGTCATGTGTGGCTTCCAGAAGTTAAATCCAGGTTTGCTTATGCACAAGAATGGATTCTTTTTGTGCTCAAGTGGCAATGCCAGAGAAGGCTAAGGGCAGAAAAGGACCCATGTGATGCAACCCAAGCAAGGGGCTTCCAGGTTCCCCCCGCCTGCAGCCAGCATTGCTCCCCCAATAGAGTAAAAATGTAGAAGACAGGTAAGCTGTTTTCCTCTAAACAAAATGGCTGCTATAGCCCTGTTTCTTTAGTAATAATAATAAAGTAATTACTATTGCTTTTACTCTGCTAGTTATGTTGGGTAACTATTTTTTTTTTTTTTTTTTTTTTTTGCTTTTAGCTATCATTTCTTATTGCCATCCATGTACTAGTTCTATGGCGCTATTTCTAACTCCCACTAATCTGTTTCACTTCTACCATGTATTTGAAAGTCAGTTGCATTGCAGAGTTGGTTTCAAGGATGCATAAATTAAAGGTAAATAGGCCCTGGGTGGAGGCCTGAAGCAATTTTTTAAAACCACGTAAGGATGCTAAACTAAACTTATTGTGGTAATTATTTCATTATACATGTAAGTTAATCCATTATGCTGTACATCTTAAATTTATGCTGTGAGGTATGTCAATTATAGTTCAATAAAACTGGAAGAAAATTATTAAATTTAAAAAGCACAGGATATTATGATTTTTAATACGTCCATTTAGCCGACACAGTGGCCTTTTATTTCCTTTTAAATTTCTCATTCTTGTGTTACAATTGGGTGAAATGGTTAGAGAGCCAAATTATAAACTAATGTGGCTATTATTTTGATTTAACATGGGCTATTATTATGATCACATAGGATATTTTACTGTTACCATTGTTATTATTTTGTAATGAGGTAAAATTTCTGAAACTATTTCATATTATGGCAGTTTGCTAATTATTATAGATTTATTTTCTAATTCAAAAGTTATAGTCAATACACATATATGAAATTAGTACCAAATTAGTAACTGTTAAATTTACTTCATTAAATTAAAAAAATAAAGAATTGTTGGGAGTTCCCTTTGTGGCGCAGCAGGAACGAATCCAACTGGGAGCCACAGGGTTACGGGTTTGGTCCCTGGCCATGCTCAGTGGATTAAGGATCCAGCGTTGCCGTGAGTTGTGGTGTAGGTCTTAGATGTGGCTCAGATCTAGTGTTGCTGTGGCTCTGGCATAGGCCGGTGGCTGTAGCTCCGATTGGACCACTAGCCTGGGAACCTGCATGTGCCTCAGATGCGGCCCTAAAAATACAAAACAAAAAAGAATTGTTAAGCCCTACATAATAAACAGAACTCCCAATACAGGATTCCTGATCTGTGTTCCCGGAAAAGAAAGGTATTTATTTTGAAAATGAAAGATTTAAGTCAAATATCTGCTTCCTCCAAAATGTTTTACAAAAAAGTAGTAGGAGCAAAAATAATAATGGAGGAAGATAAATAAATTCAACTTCAGATATCTTTTTTCTTTGGTACAGGCTCTATCAGTTCAAATTGAGCAAAGATAAAAATGCAGATACCAATTTTGGTGTTAGCTGGGCTTCCAAGGTCTTTGAAATGTTTAGAAAATAGTCTGCACATTTTTCCCTTTTTTTTAAGTTTTATTTATTTCTTTTTTAATTGTTATTTCCCCAATACAATTTTTTTTTCTACTGTATCACATGGTAACCCAGTTACACATACATGTATACATTCTTTTTTCTCACATTATCATGCTCCATCATAAGTGACTAGACATAGTTCCCAGTGCTATACAGCAGGATCTCTTTTTTTGGACACCACACTCTTTCCAGCATTTCTTTGACTTGCACATCTGGAATCACTAAAACATACAGCTGGGAAGAGCCACCAGTGATAGTTTGTTTTCTTGACTAAGAATTAGAACCTTGGCCTTACCAAAGGGTATTTATTTGGGCAAGTTAATGATGAATTCTTGAGGAGTGATGACAAGATGGAGGCTTGGGTAGTGGCGACCATGGGATTTGGAATTGAGTTTGTCACTACACTTCTCTGAGTTTTATGAGATGCTGTTGAAGCTCTCACACCACCTATGTCAAACCTCCTGAGTCTCCTATCTGCTCACGTGCAGAGTAAGTCGTGGCCTTCTGCCTCTAGTGTGGTCAGAGTCTTACCAACGCAGGCAGTAGGTGAAAGAGGAGAGCATGGCCCACTCTCTTGCCAGCAATTCACCCCAAGTATAAATACAAGAAACACAAATCCACAGTGACATGTCATAAAGGAGAAAATAGCAACAAAGAAGATGGAGGCTTTACAAATTCAGTGGATTAGAAATAGTCCAGGAAATCAAAGAGGAAAATAACATGGCAGTGATTTTGTTTTCACATCTCTAAGCTTCCCTTAAAAAAAAAAAAAAATAGCTCATGTAAAGAAATACTGATGAATATAGGAAGGTCAGTTGCTTAAATAGTCTTCCTTTTTATGTTATTTAACAAACACTGTAAAATGTAAATTAGTAGAAACACTGGAAAAAATGTTGGCAATGCTTATAAACATTAAAATAGGTATGACAGAGCAGTTTTTCTCCTGGCAACATGCCAAATAGAAACGAGGACACCCCAGAGGCTCATACCAGCTTTTTCCATAACAGCTCCCCAACATAAATAATTCAGTCATCTACCAGCAGTAGAATGGGTCGATGAATTGTGGTCTAACCACATAATAGAATATTCAGAGCAACAAAAAGAAGAAAATACTGTTACACACAAGAACATGGGTGTGTCTCATACGCATGACATTAAGTGAAAGAAGTCAGATGCAAAAGGGTACAATTCTATGATTCCGTTTGTATGAAATTCAAAAGAAATCTAAACTAATCTACTATGATCAGAGGTCAGATTAGTAGTCACCTGGAACAGGGGTGCTGCTGACTGGTAGGGGACCTGGGGAGCCTTGTGGAATGTTTGAAACATTCTACTTCTTGATCTTAGTGTTCATTACACAGAAGAATTTAAGTGTTAAAATTCTTCAGGCCATTCGCATGATATTTATGTCCTTTACTGTAAGATGTATCTCAATTAGAAAAAAAAAAAATCACAGTAGTGAATAATACACAATGAAAGTGTGAAATTACTATTGAAATCAATGACACATAAGCCATTATCTTATTTGAAGAAACTTCCCTATGAGAGGAATTCATAAATTAATTGCATAAACATTTCTGGGCCCACATATCCAAATGAGGGAAGTCACTTAAAGTAGTCACCTTGGAGGCCACTATTCAGATTACACTGACATTGCTCTCTGATTATTGGAGCTCTGTTTTAGATAACCTTCCTAGACTTGGGGATATTTGTCCTTTGAAAGTTTTCCAAATTTTTACTATATATAAATAATTTGAAACTACTTTGGGCTGTACAGAGGATTTGCGATATGACGAATACCGTTTCTGTTGTTCAATCATGGGATGTGGTTGACTACAAAATGAGTGTAATTATGTCATCTGGCTCCAAAAATATTCCTAAGGTTGACTGAAAAAAAGATTCCTAAACTGTGTTGGTTTTTTGTTTGCATCAATGTTAAAAGGTCATGGCTTACCAAAGCCTCAAGTGTTTGTGAGGTCCAAAAGAATTTGACTCTTGGAACCCAAACAAGTCCAAATCCAGAAAACTAAGTAACTTCATATTTATTTGGGCAATTCTGACAGGAATTTATCATTGTATATCCTTATTCTCAGGAGGTGTTACAACCTTAGTTTACTGTAGGGTAGAGAAACAACCCCAGGAGTTTCCTCTCTAGTCTAAATACATCTCATTTTTGCTTTAAAGAGATGAGTGCCTCCTTTTTCCCTTCTTGAGGGTTGGGGTCTATAGCAGTGACATTTAAGTCCTTTTACCTATGGTTTTCAAATAATCAATTTTATTTAACCAACCAAATATACATTCTTTACTTTCACATCTTTCATGATTATCTGGTCATTCTCACCCTGCTATTTGAAAAATCATTCAATGGAGTGGGCAGACAAGGTTTCTCATTTCACTACCCACCTTCCTGAAGGGTGGTAGTTAAAGAGATGTCTGATCTCTCTCGGTCTCAGTTTCCTTGTTTGTGAAATGATGATGATGTAATGGTGCCTCTCCAGATTGCTGGGGAGTTATTTAAGGAGCATTCTTGGCTAAAGATCAGAGGAGAGGCCCTTCTCCCTTCTAGATCCTCCCTTAATTCATCTGCTCATTTTTTTAAGCATTGAGAGAAAAGTTCAAAACTCCAAGATGAGACAAAAAGGATTTTCTACAAGCTCTTTTAATTTCTGGTCTTGATAATATTAGATATTATTCATGTATTTCTCACATTGCATTTACAGCCATCTCTCTTTGGGGAGGTTTCTTTCTTTGAATTATATAAAGTAGTTAAAGCAGTAAAAGCACTGACAAAGATGACATAGGTACTTTCTGGTCTCATTTCACCTGGCACTAAATGACACTTTTCATTTCCTTTCTGAAGTGATGAGAGTGACGACATCCAGTCCCTCCTCATTTCTTATATGGGGCCCTGAGATGAGGACTTCTGTCTTTTCTAACAGAAGTATAACAAAATATCAGCCTGTAACAGTTCTCATGCTTTCATTCTCTTTCCTTTATGTAACATATAAAGCGTTTCAATTGATAGAAAATTGATGGATGCAGTGTTTTTAAAGGTTTAATACATTTTGATTTGGGGCTGCTTGGTACATCTATAGCATAGGAGAGCTTTAATATCCTACGTATAAATTCATTTACGTCATCAACTCAGAGACCACCATTTAGGAGAATTATTCTGGTTACTAACAGCTATTTGCCTTTTTGTTGAGTTTACTTAATTTCCAAATCTATAATCTCTCCTTGCATTAGTTTCTAAACAGTGTCACATCAGATGGTTTCATTTTACTTGTTCTAAATTAAAACTATCCTCAGACTGAAATGTATCCCAATTCACCTCAGGTTTCATAACCAAGGATGGCAATTCTGGCAGTAATAAATATCAAGCAAAAATACAATATATGCTTCTGAGGTATGCTATTTTCTTCCTTTGAGAATGCAGTAAATTTGGGCTTCCTAGCTTTACAGGCTCAAATAGGCACTGAGAGAACATCAGTCGGTTTAATTAAAATGCACACATGTAATTACTAATCCTAATGTAAAAACTATACAGTCTTGTATTACATTCAAATCAGTGGTCTGATATGATAGCAAATTTCCCTTGAAGCAATGCCAGTTTTTTGTCGGTCTGATTCTTCGTTTTGGTTTTGATTTGACAACAAATGCAATCAATAGAATTCTAAGACTCCCAGGTTAAATGAGTAAAACAAACCAACTAGAGGCACTGGTGTACACACAGAGATGCACTGACAAGCTAAGGGATACAAAAATAACATTTTTTTTAAGTAAATGAACTGGTACTTCCAAAGGGAACAACTGGGCAATGTGATTTTTTTCTAGCAGAACTCATTTGATGTTGGAGATGAGATATTGTATATAATATTATCCTATAAATCTGAAGGGATATTTTTGGTCTTACATATTCATTCTCTAACCATTATCATGTTTCTTCCTGCATGAACTTGCTCATTGAAAGCTATGACTTAAGTTGAAGAATGTTTCTGCTTGTTTATTTGTTAAGATTCATCACTTCTCTGGTTATTTATACTCAGTTCTTATCTTTACTTCTCTGAGCAAGGGACCTTGTTGGCGCCCCAATTGCTTATATCAGTGAATGTCAAAGAGTGAGTACATTGTGGTACTAGATCAAAGGCCTCCTCTTGGGTTCCCCAATTCTCTCACACTGGAGTGTAGCTGACTCTTGTCATAGAAAGGGTCAAGTTTCCTAATGTTTATTCCAGTAGATGGCCTCAAAAGATTAGGGTTGCTTTAATTATTAAAGAGCCATTTAGATTTATGCAGAAACTTAAGAGACACTTAAACTATCTTTCTACTTTATATGCTTTGCAAGTCTTGGGCTCTCAGGGGCTCAAAATAGTGAGTATTTCTTTGTCTATGCAATAACCTAGATCTGAAGTATTAAAAAAGCAACTACTGGAGTTCCCGTCGTGGCGCAGTGGTTAACGAATCCGACTAGGAACCATGAGGTTGCGGGTTCAGTCCCTGCCCCTGCTCAGTGGGTTGACGATCCGGCGTTGCTGTGAGCTGTGGTGTAGGTTGCAGATGCGGCTTGGATCCTGCGTTGCTGTGGCTCTGGCGTAGGCCAGTGGCTACAGCTCCGATTCAACCCCTAGCCTGGGAAACTCCATATGCCGCAGGAGCGGCCCAAGAAATAGCAAAAAGACAAAAAAAAAAAAAAAGCAACTACTTTAAGGTCTCCCCCACTCAAAATACCAGTGAACACTACTGAAAAGTCTGCCATGTTAATAGAAATACTAGGTGTAAAATTAGGTATTGTTGAACATAGTCTCTTACCCTATTGTTACAGCATTTTTCTATTGCTGATTTAGGATGTACATAGACAAATTATAATAGGCATTTGTCCCAATCCAGTGATTACCTTTTTAATTAATAAAACAGTCAGTCTTCTCCAGAATGAACCATGTTCCTGCACAGTCCAGTCTCTCCTCACAGATAATGTCCTAGTATACAATTTGTTCTATAGACACACATACCAGAAGTCCATGGCTGGTCTCCATGTGCAGCCCTCTCCACAAAGGACTGCAAAGCATCACAGTCTCCTCTAGACTTCTGCAAAAGGAGTTCAGATATGCTGTAAGTTGATTTTCACACCAGAGAGAAATGTCTTGTATTATAGGCTCTAAATAGTGCAGAATCGCAAAAGGCCAGAGTGATTCTACGGAAGTTATGTTGTAACTTCAGCAATGAGAAATAATTGCCATTATCAGAAGTAATGGGATGGTGGGAACCAAATTAGGAAAAGATTTACAAAGGCCTCGTGACTTGGTATCCCTCTGAATGAATTGTGTTTCAACTAAGACTCAAGAGACCTCTAGTAACTACGCTATTCTCCATGCTCTTCTAGAAACACAGCTCCCCTGGACCCCTAGAGACCTTTCAAAAGTTCCATGCCACCACATCTTGTTAAGGGCCATGACATGGAGAAGTTACTCTTGATTTGGGTAATATGGCCAAGAAGGTATGAGCATACACAGTGACTTGTATAGAATCCAAGATGCTTAGTTGTTGGGCCAAATACAAATTCTGATTCCTTTGTAGAAATCTGAAGAAAGGTCCACCTAACTAATAAATATCTATGATTCTTCTTTAGAAGCAGTTAACTTCCAGAACAAGAACTCTCAGGGAGATTCCCTCCCTGAATTCCCTCCCCGAATTCGCTGCCTGAATTAATGATACATCTCCTTTTAGACTTACATGAAATAGAAGACAGAGCTTCAAATACTCCTATCTTCAAATTGCCTCTAAGCCATATACATTTAATAGCCTAAGTAATGGTAAGATGTTAGTCAAGTCTAAGACACCTATTTAAATCATACCATGAAATAACATACGCAAAGACTAGCACAGGAGTTACATTGTGGTTTAGCAGTAATGAACCTGATTAGTATCCATGAGGATACAGGTTTGATCCCTGGCCTTGCTCAGGGGGTTAAGGATATGGCGTTTTTGTGAGTTGTGGTGTAGGTCACAGATGTGGCTCAGATCCTGTGTTGCTGTGACTGTGGTGCATAGGCCAGCAGCTGCAGCTCCAATTTGACCTCTAGCCTGGGGACTTCCATCGTGTGGCCCTAAAAAGCAAAAAATGAACAAACAAACAAACAATAAACAAGAAGACTAGCACAGAACCAGGACGTGTTGGTCCTCTTTCTTCGCTCCTAGCTCAGAGGGTTGATGAGAGTATTGCTATCAAAGTATGTTAAGTATGTGAAAGTATGCTGTTGAATACACCAGTACAGGATTTTAAGGTAGCATTATACTCCTGGATTTTTGTCCTACTGGACTAAAAAAAAATATAGGTAATCATTCAACAGATTTAATTCTGCTCTTACATGCACTTAGTTGTCAATTCATCAGTAATATTCAGCAAAAATTCATTCAGATTATAATCACTACTAATATCTGATATCTGCACAAAAATTATGTTTAGAATTGTTCATCAGTATTTTATGTATTTATAACTTTGAAAATTAGAAGCCATTTAGTTGTCTAACAACAAGGGACTGGTTAAAGACAATTATGGTACTATTCAATAATTATATCATGGTGGAAAATAATATTTAATAATAATCTAGGAAAATAATCACAATTTTTTTTTTAGGTAAGAGAAACATTACAAATACTAGATAGAGGGTATATGTAAAAATATATATACATATAGATAAATAAGAAAATTTTTAAAGACTTTTAAGAGATATTCAAAAACATTGGGAGTTCCTGTAGTGGCTCAGTTGTTAACAAACCCGACTAGTAACTATGAGGTTGCTGGTCAATCCCTGGCCTTGCTCAGTGGTTTGAGGATCTGGCATTGCCGTGAGCTGTGGTGTAGGTCACAGATGTGGCTTGGATCCCACATTGCTGTGGCTGTGGTGTGGGCCAGCAGCTGTAGCTCCAATTCGACCCCTAACCTGGGAACCTCCATATGCCATGGGTGCGGCCCTGAAAAAAGACAAAAGACCAATTAAAAAAAAAAAGAGAGAGAGAGAGAGATTCAAAAATATTAGTATAGAAAAGCTGGATTTAAAAAATACTCACAGCTGTACTTTAATATAGTGTGTATATTTCCCATAATGAATATACATTACCTTTTGTAGTGGGAAAAACCAATTATTCAAAAAGAAGATAGTCAATACAGTAAAAACAATTAATCAGACTGGCCATAGAGATTGTCTAGGCAAAACACAATTATTGAATTTTCCAGTTTTCCACCAGTTGTTTTGATTATGTAGTCACGGCTCCATTTGTCCGTGTGGAAGCACAGACTTCCAGAATGTCCAAACAAAGAAGATGTAGACAGAAGTACTAGAGGTCATTAATTTTTCCATTAGAGCCATCATCTGACTCTCCGGTCTCACGTCTCTCCAGCCCAGGATGAGTTTCTAGCTCTGAGTATCAGTCAACTCTGAGCAGGGCTACAAGAGTGTTTGTGCATGGTCTTGTGAGTGGTGAGTGGTCCCAGGCAGATATCCAAGAAGTCCAGATGTTAAGGAAGATCACTGATTGTAAAGATTCAGGGGTATTTCATATCCTTATGACAGAGGAGACACCATAAAGAGACAGTGAAAAGCAAATGGTTACAGGATGAGATTCAACTGAAGGGTAAGGTCAAATCCTTTTGTGACATCAGAAAAAATCAAGACGCTGAGCCATGAACCAGGGTTTTTTTCTTTTCTTTCTTTCTTTTTTTTTTTTTTTTCAATTTCCCCTTACTCAAATCAAACTAAAAATCAGAGAGTTCTCTGGTGGTCTAGCAGTTAGGATTCAATGCTTTCACCACTGCAGCCCAGGTTCAACCCTGGCCTAGAAGGTGGGATCCCACATCAAGTGACTTCACGCCGTGTCCAAAAAAAAAAAAAAAAAATCAAAATTTTCTGAGACATGAGCCCAAATCAGAAAATAAACGTTACTTGGGCTTTTGCCACAGGTTTAGTTACCACCGCTAGATCATGTTTGATTTACTTGTTTTGGGTGAATTGTTTTTGTATTATATTTCCTTTTGAGAAAGACAGTAACCACATAGGCATCCTAAGCAGGTGCCAATCTCTCTTTTTTGTTTTCTGCTTTTTAAAAAATTTTGCTGGAGTTCCTGTCGTGGCACAGTGGTTAACGAATCCGACTAGGAACCATGAAGTTGTGAGTTCGATCCCTGGCCTTGCTCAGTGGGTTAAGGATCCGGCATTGCCCTGAGCTGTGGTGTAGGTTACAGACGCAGCTCAGATCCCGCGTTGCTGTGCCCCTGGTGTAGGCCGGTGGCTGCAGCTCCAATTGGACCCCTAGCCTGGGAACCTCCATATGCCGAGGGAGCGGCCCAAGAAATGGCAAAAAGAAAAAAAAAAAAAACTTTGCTGCCTTATTTTAAAATGAAATAATTTTTTAATATACATTTTCTAGGGGCAGTCAAAGCACTTTCCACCAAGAAATGTTGTAGATGTTCCAAGTAACTGAGAAATTCTAGAGACCCTTTTTAAAATACCACATCTTACTAAGATATTGCTATTTTGTTCATCATATTTGCTTGTAATTTTTTTTTGTCTTAAAAACTTATATAAAGCACGTGGCAGAGGGACTGGGCTGAGGATCTCCAGGTCTCCACAGAACAGGGGCACTTGCCTTTTCATTATTACCTGCTTCTGCTGTCATGGTGGGATGGAAGCATATAGAAAAATCATGAGTAGACAGAGTTAAAACCCTAGCTTATGGGGGCAGGTCTGGCCCTGAGTGCTTGGAATGGAATGCTTTTATTTATTTACTTATTTATTCATTTATTTATTTTAGGGCTGCAAATGCAGCATATGGAAGTTCCCAGGCTAGGGGTTGAATTGTAGCTACAGCTGCTGGCCTATGCCACAGTCACAGCAATGTGGAATCCAAGCAGCATCTGCGACTTACATCACAGGTCACGGCTATGTGGGATCCTTTAACCCACTGAGCGAGGCCAGGGATCGAACCCATGTCCCCATGGGTACTAGTTGGGTTTGTAACCCACTGAGCCACAACAGGAACTCCTGGAACCATGCTTTTAAAGCTAGGTTTTAAGTACAATTTAGGGGACTTTCTGATCAGAACAATGAGACAGCAAGGTAGACAAAAAAATAAATAAATAAAAAGGAAAAAGGATTTTATCTTTTAAACCTGAGTTTCAGACCTATCTCTGCTAGCTAAGTGTCAGCTATCCCCAGGGAAGCCACTAACCTCCAAGATGTATGGAGGGGAGACAGTGATTTCCTTTTCACTGTCCCGTAATAAATATAACTTGCAACTGCATACCCACCTCCCATGCCATTTCTGCCCCAGCATTCTTGATTTCCCTTGTTAAAGTCCACTCTTTCTTTAATCTATAGAACCTGTCAGCTTCTATCAGAGTGTATAAGTATTTTTTATGTCTTTTATAGCTTCCTTCTCCCAGAATATAAGACCCATGAAGACAATGCTATTCTCTAGTTTGTTCATTATCTTCCACCAGCACCTAGAACAGTGCCAGCTTTATAGCTCATTACCTGTTTTTAAATGCATGAATGAATGCCTTATGTGCACCACATACTCAAATGAGATGTTGTATGAATCTGGCAATGTAAATCATTATTTTTTTTTATTAGAGAGCCAACTAATGAAACTAACTAATTCTGTAATATAACTTCCTCCATTAAGTTTGCTGGTACATCCCAGGAAAGATTTGATTAATTCTCTTACAAAAATTCTAGGGATCCTAATTCTGGTCCTATATATTTTGTTCTGCCTGAGCTGATGTTGAGCATTGAGGATCAAAGCAAACCTGCTTTAAATTGTGTTACATTCTATACCAGTGTCTCTCTCTAGGACAGGGTACTTGGGAAAAGTTTAGGGAAGTGTTTCCTTTCTTTGAGGCAATCAGGAGATTACTTTTTATTTGTCATGGGATAATTTGTATTTTCCAAGGTATTTGAGATATTACTTTGTGTTTTGCTTTTACTGTTGTGAAAGAAACAAAACATATAGGATCTGTTTATGATTTTTTCTTTATTTTTCTCCTTTTTTCTGATTTTTAAGAAGGAAGTTAGGCCTTTCCTCCTCCTTTCTTCAGGCGCTGTCTCAAAGGACAGACTGAACTTCTTTGCAGAACAGATGCTGACTCACAGACATTGAAAAACTTATGGTCTCCGGAGGAGACACTTTGGGGGGTGGGGGGGTGTGCTTGGGTTGTGGGATGGAAATCCTGTGAAATTGGATTGTTATGATCATTATACATCTACAGATGTGATAAATTCATTTGAGTAATAAAAAAATAAGAAAATAAACATTAAAAAAAAGCAGTATCTTCAGATAAACAGTTTTCCCCTACAAGTCGTGAAAGCCTGATCTTACTCTGGAACATACATCAGAGTGAGTGGAAAAAGAGGGCTCCATTAGTTTGAGGAGAGGCTGAGGGGTGGGGGTTGTGAATTGTCTAAGGTCTTATTAGGCATTGTAAGGACTTCAGCTCTTACTTGGAGTTAGAAGTGAAGCTATCAGAGGGGTTTGAGTTTATGAGTGAGGTACTATGACTTTCATTTTAATATGATTGCTCTGGATTTTTGTTGAGAATAATCTGAAGGAGACAAGGAGTGTAGCAGGGAAAAGAGTTGGAAGCTGCATTAATAATCTTGGCAAAAGATAGTGGTGGTTCGAACAAAAGTGGATGCTGTGGGGCTGGTGAGAAGTGGTCACCTCTTGGCAGAATAGGCCTTTGGGTGCTGTTTTTAAAGAAGAATTAGGGATGGGAGTGTTTTGACACATTAAACCCCCTCTAGCCTGCACCCCTTCAGCATGTATTTCTGGGCCTGGTGGGATTTGAGTGTTGTCTGCAGATGTAAACTGAGCAAAGCTAGCTGGTCCAAACAGGCATTGAACCCATGACCCTGATCTCATTAGCTTCAATCCTAATCAATTTAACTAAATGTGGGCCATGAACCTACAGAGAACCATGCCCTGTCCCCCCGCCCCTTCTGTAGAGTCTTACACAGTCTATGCACTGTCTGCCAACCACATATATAATCCTTGAAGTTCCTTCGCCTTTGTTGTTGGAAGAGTGTTAAACGCCTATAAAGTGGATTTAGAAAATAAAGCAAAGTTTACAGAGAGATCTGCCACTAAAAGAGTAAGCCCTGCCTACCCTGGACTCACATAACCATTCTCAAGTCAGTATTTTTATATATGTCCATTTGGATAGTCTTTTTTATTGAAAATAATTTAAAATGTCTGAATTTGCTCACTTTTTCACAAGGGACCAATTCACTTTGTGGGTACACAATGGTACCTGCTAACAGGCTTACTTAGAGTAAAGAAGTACTGTATATTACAGCTCAAATGGTAATAAGAGAGGGAGATAACCACCTCTTGAATAATAATTTTTACGCCCTTCTTCACCCAAGGCACAATGTTCCTTCACAGGAGAATTGTCACGTGAGGAACATACCAGTTAGGCAATTGGTTTGTTTTTCTAGCAGACCTGCTTTATTAGGAGGCTTCTAATGTGTTACACGTTCAGTTACGAAGTGTGACAATTTATGGTGCATTCTTGGGATTTCAGAAAAGAGAAAGATCTTGCAAATTATTATCTGTGACAGAATTATAATTTTACAAATGATTAATCTCAATCATCCATCTCTTTTTCCTCTTGGGTTAAGCAGGAAAATTATATCCTGCAAAATTAGCTGTCAAAATGTGAGCCTGTGGTTTTGGAGTATTTGTGTGTCGGGAGAGTGAAAAGAAGATCTTTATTAATGAGCTGGATTAAGTAAATAAAAAGGTTATTGTAAGAGACGTGCTGCTTTGTTGCTACAATATGTCTCATGATTTCCCAGTAGTCAGATAATATTTACCAAATTGTATCATGATTTGAAATGACTGTTACTTGTTTCCAGGGATATCCTATCACCTAAATAGGATATTTTTACCTATATCCCCTTTTGGACTGGGTGCAAATGAAGATGCATGTGCTTTTCCTTTGTTATTTGATTACAATGACTGTAGGTAAATATTTTGATCACAGAAACATTTGGAAAATATCTCAGAGTGGAGAACCTTTTACCCAATATCAACACACTGGTGCTAAGCAGTAGCTCAGGGAAGAGGAGAGGATTTAGAGAGAGAATTAAAAATCAAGAACCACCTGAACAAATCAAGAAATCTTGACATCAGCTATTTCACCAGACATTACTTTGCAACTTCAGTGCAATGAACTTTATGTCATCATTCGTATGATGTAGATCACCTATTTCTTTGACTTGTAATTATCTATGTATATGTGTCATTCTCCCCCATGCCAGGCTGCAAATTCAATTTCTGGAATATAGTAGAAATTTAATAAAGAAAAAAATAAAATGTGAAAAGTGGAAGGGATACTGAATAAAGATGATTAGAAATCACAGTGGCTCATAGGTTGGGCTGTGTACGTACCTAATCACGTGATTAACATCAAAACAGTTCCCATCATGATATATCTTTTGAAGAGTCAGGGACTGTAAGTTTTCTAAGCACACAAAATAAGGCAAAAAACGGAGCTTTTGTAAAGGCTGATGATGCTCAGGCTGTCTTCATGAGCACAGATGTAGTGACTAGTTTTCTCCCCTCTGGCTGTGCCTGAGAATCATCCTCCACATTGTAAAAAATGTGGATATCTGGACTTCCTCCACCTTAGATCTGCTGGTTTTAAACTCATCAAAGTTTCCAGACCTCAGTGTATTTCAAAGTTTGTTTTAAAGTTGCATGAGTAACCTTGAGGGCCAGGCAGCGCTGAGGATGCCTGGCTGAGGGTTGTGGCGCCGGTGTTTCTGAGGAAGGGCAGGAGACTACTTGACTTGGCTCCCTTTGCTCTTTATCACTCTTGTTTTGTCAGGCTCTTCAGCTAAAAGAACTGAAGTTTCCGTAATAAGAAAGGGAGCGGATAATAAGGGCACACATAGAACTGGAAAATGGTCAAAGTTGAGGCAACCTTCATCTACAAATTCCTTCCTTATCCTGAGCCACAGTCTCTCTCACCTCCCTCCCCCTCCCTCTCCTCTCCCTCCTCCTTTCTCTCCCTCCTCTCTCCTCTTCCTCCCCCTCCTCTGTCCTCTCCTTCCTCCCTTCTCTCCCTCCTCCGTCCTCTCCTTCTTCTCTCCTTTCCCTCCTCCATCCTCTCTCTCCTCCTTCCTTTGTCCTCTCCCTCCTCCCCCTCTCTCCCTCTCTCCTCTTCTCTCTCGCTCTCATATTCACCAGATTTCTCTCAAAAAATCCCTGTGTCTAGTGATGTGTCTGCTTTTCTCTCTATTCTCTATGGAAAGACTTCCTCATTCTTCATGGGCTCTTTTTCTGGTCTGTGTCAGAGCCTCTGGTTTCTCTTAATTTTTGCTTTTCATAACTTGTTTCTACCTGATCCCTGAGAACTGCCCATCTTGTTATAATGGTCTGTCATGCCTGGCTCCCTTTGCTAGCTACTTCCTTCCTGAGAGAGAATCTAATGGGCTTTTTTGCTGTGAGGGATAGCAAATTACGCTCAGAGACTAAGATTGCCTTTGCCAATAAACAAAACAAGTTCATTAAAATGATTTCACCAATTAATAACAAACAGGATAATAACTCTTAAGAAGCCAGTCAATAACATACCCCCAAACTATGATGGATTCATTATCGTATTGTTCCAGGCAAGGGGAGATGACAGAAATAAAGCCAAATTCAGTTGAAGTGTACCATTTCTATGAGTTTTGGTTTCTCAGGAGAGGCAGTTTTGCCAAGGAAAAGCTGACATTCATAGGCAGGACAAAAATAAAAGTCCCTTGCTGCTGTGAAATATGATGCTGTTGGGCAGGCTAGACTGCTCCATGTGTATCAGCCTGGGGACCATTGCCATGGCAGGAGCAAGTGTCTCAAGATCTTCAGACTAGATCAGCAGAGGGGTAGCTTTGCCCTGACTGACAGACACTCTAGGACATTCCTCTCAAACTCACAGTATTTTTGCCATGCCCCTTGCCATAGTTGCTCCTCCACTTGTTCTAATCCATAAGTCCTCATCAGGACCCTCAGATGCCGAATTAATAAGTGATTATCAAGGACAGCAGATGGGAGATGAGAGCCTGACACAGTTCCATTCTCATATCAGAATAACTTTACTCCTAAAGACAGCAAACAGGTGGGTCGGAAGTCATATCCAATCGATACACAACATTAGCTCAGATCATCTTTTCACAAAAGGCATGTCTCAGTTTGCTGGCTCTAAATACGTTCAAGTCAGGTGTCACCTTGAGAGCAGTCATCTGGGACTGGAATTTGGTAGTCATGTTGGCCAAAGTCTATGTGCCTCAGAATGGTCATTTTTAGGGGGGCTACATGTTGGAAGATTCCTGGTATCTTGTAGAGCATGTCTCAACATCCACTGTGTTTTAGTGTTACATTTTATATATATATATATATTATATGTGTGTCATATATATATTATGTGTGTGTCATATCTATCTATGTATATATATTTATGTAACCTGGCTTCTCATTTTTGAACTGCTGGAGTGCTGATGCACTTTTATATCACCATTGGTATTTAGCTACATACTTGGAATACTTTCTTTGTCCAATGGATGCTTGTTGCATAGGTATAGTACTTATATCCCTCTCCCTTTCTTTGCTGCCTTTGTTTCTTTCTATCCTTTCTCTCTCTGTCCCTTTATCCCTCTCTTCATCCTTCCTTTTCTCTCTTCCTTCTGTTTTTCTTCCTTCCACTACATGTAAGGACATACTATGTCAGAGACTATGCATTGTAACGTCATAACTCAAAAACAGAGTTCCTGCTGTGGCTCAGCAGGTGAAGAACCCAACTAGTATCTATGAGGATGGGGTTCAGTTGCTCAGTGTGTTAAGGATCCGGCATTGCCACAAGCGTGGCGTGGGTCTTGGATGTGGCTCAGACCTGGCATTGCTGTGGCTGTGGCCAGCTGCAGCTCCGATTTGACCCCTAGCCTGGGAACCTCCATATGCAGTGGGTGCAGCCCTCAAAAGACAAAAAAAAGAAAACCTCAAGACGTATTGGCTGCCATCAAGACGCTCACACTGTAGTAGGGAAAAGAAATCTATAGTAGGATGTCACATTAGGAATAGCATGTTTGTCCTCCTGATGTTTTGTTCTTCCCCTACCTCCGTTAGTTTACTGATTCCTTATTATGTCATTGCTTCAGGGGTTTTTCTAGGGCAGTATACAGAAGAAGCAGATGTCAGTGTTTCTTCTTGCCTTTTGTAAAATGTCTAAACACACTGAAGGGATGTTGTATGTGTCCTGGGGGGAAATTGTGAGAAGGTGTTCCTCTGAGAAAACAGGAGAAAAAAAGGAAGAAAGTCTCCTACAGCTGGGAGGAAGTGTGTGCTCGGGGCAGAGGCTCCGAGGAGGAGTGGAGATCTTGTCCCCTCTTGGTTGTGTGCCAGCGAGATGAGGGATCTCAGAGCAGACGGTGCTGGACTCACATGAGGCTCCCAGCTTCCCCACAGCATGGGAATAACAGTTCTTCTCTCTGCTGCAGCTATTTGGACTTGGATCTTAAGCAGGGCAGGAGCAATCAGTGTTCAGAGAACCTGTTTGACATCTTCTGAGTGATGCCAGATGCTGGGACCTCTACACAGTAATGAGCAAGAAGCATTTCCCACTGAGGAGTGAAACAGAACTTTACACTAGCTGGATTGAGAAAGGGCTTAGGTAAATTTAAAGCAATGGAAAAAATGGTATTTCTTATAAGACTAAGTTTGTGAAACCTATTATATATACGAGCGTATGGCTGTGATATAGGAAACTAATTTCTTGTTTTACTAATGTATAGTTGATTTGCAATGTTGTGTTAACTTCTGCCATACAGCAGAGTGACTTTATTTTTTTTCATTACGATTTAATCTCAGGGTATTGAATATGGTTCCCTGCGTATACAGTAGGACCTTGTTGTTTATCCCTTCTATATGTAAAAGTCTGCATCTACTAACCCCACACTCCCAGCCCATCCCTCTCCCACCCCACTGCCCCTTGGTAATCACAAGCCTGTTCTCTATGTCTGTGAGTCTGTATGTCTGTGAGTCTGTTTCTGCGTCATCGATAAGTTCCTTTATGTCATAGTTTAGATTCCACATACAAGTGATATCATATGGTATTTGTCTTTCTCTATCTTACTTCACTTAATATGATAATCTCTAGTTCCATCCATGTTGCTGAAAATGGCATCTTTCATTCTTTTTTAAGGCTTAGTAGTATTCCATTCTGTACATGTACCACATCTGCTTTATCCATTCATCTGTTTTTATATCTTGGCTATTGTGAATAGTGTTGCTATAGTAAACTAATTTCTGATGGCGACAATTGTGACATTCTTTGGAACTGTAGAAGGAGCTGTGATCACATCTAACTTAGGAAAATCTTTGCTTTTCACGTGACTATCACCATGAGCTTATGGAGTATGTCTCTTAATTTAGGGATAAAACTAAAACCACAGGCTAGAAAAAATAAACTCTAGGCCTATGTACCATGGGGTGACACCATGATGCCTTATCATCAAGTCACATCAGTCTGGTGCCAGCTGCCCCTTGTAAGCTAGCTGACTTAAACCAGAAGTCAGTGCTCTGGTCCTCACTGTCCACCCAAGTTATTTGTTGTTCTGTTAATTCTGACAGAATTTAACCTCCTGAAATCTCATTCAGTTTCCTCTTTTGAGAAATGAAGAAACTTTTTAGAGAAACATACGACATGTTGAACTTGCATATATAAGATTACTTATAAACTATAAAACACCTTATAAAAGTCACACACTCTAAGTAGTTCTACTAGTATAAACAGTTTAAAGTTTGTCAGTCTTTGCCCCAACTAAGTATTTTAGTTCTGTTCTAAAATCTTCAACAAGGAGCTTATGCACACTGAGGTATATGGAATGACTGGCCAACAGGTATTTGCTGTATAGCTCAGAGAATTCTACCCAATATTCTGTGATCATCTATGCGGGAAGGGAATCTGAAAGAGAATGCACGTCTGTACATGTATAACTCAATCACTGTGTTGTACAGAAGAAACTATAACAACACTATAAATCAATCGTATTTCAATAAAACTTTTAAAAATGAAAATAAAGAAAAAAAAAAGAAACAAAAAACTCAAACAATGAAAACAGTATTTATTGTAAGCACCAAAAAGCATCTTTGCATGGTGTTATGTCATTTACACATATATTTATCAATATGTATATGAGGCCAGGCCCTATGTTAGGAGTTGTAGGGAAGCAATATTTGCTACCCAAAATGTGACTCTTTGTCATGTGAGGAAGAAACAAAAAGACTCAGAAAGTGTTTCTTTTCACCTTCTTCTTAACTACCTAAAAGATAGGGGAATATTCCAAGAAAGAGTACTGACATCGGAGATATGTATGGTAAAATATGAACCATGTGGTGTGCTCATCAGGGAAGAATCTAGCAAGGTCTGTTTTTAAAAATTTCTCTCTATGGTCCCATTGTTTCTACATGGCCCAGCAAACATTTGTTTACCAAACATTTGCTCTTTTTCATCTTCCTGTGAATTGCTTTCCTTCCCTTTGAAGTCCCAGATCCCTGCCCTCTTCTCCTTGACCCCAAATGACATGTATATCTCATTTTGCCTGACTGCTTTTGGAACCTCCCATATTGATGCAGATTCCCTGTATGTATGTAATTAAAATTGTTTTTTCTCTACCGTTTATCTCATGTTAGTTTAATCTTTGGGGCAGCCAGAAGAACCTAGAATGGTGGAGGAAAATAATTTTCTTTGCCAACAGTGTTTTGTGTATTGGTGACTATTAGACAAGATGCTTGGCCAGAAGAGATTGAGATCTAGTTAGGGAGGCTAATATTACACAAGTTTAAAAAATTGTCAGAAATGCCACCAAGGTCAAGAACAGAGTGTTTTAAGAGAGATTAAGAGGAGTGAACTATACAAGAGTGAGCTTAGGAAACATTTTATAAGAAAGTGAGGGTTGAGTTCTGAAGGACGAATAGGTACCAGGCAATGAAGGGGGTGGGAGGAGAGAGCTGGGGGTGGGGGTAGAGATTGAGAGCTTTCCTGGTAGAGGCATAGCATAAGTAACCATCTCTGAGGCAAGAATGTTCGTGGTGCCCTAAAGTAACGCAGAAATAGTGCATACATTGTTCTTAAAACCTTCTTTGGTTGAGTCATTTTTATGAGCATTAATATTTTAAGAAACTTCCTGGTGGTATTCAAAACATGGCTGCATCAAAGCTTTCAAAAATAGCAAGGGAGGAGAGGTACGTATTTTATATGGATTAATTCTAAAATTTTGTATGTCTTAGACGTATGAAACAATGTTACATTATAATTTGCCAGGAAATTCGGCAGATTTTAGGAACTCTTATCTCCCTCTGGTAACATTTAATGTAATTTTTACTGCCAATAAACATCCAACTGTCTATATTTCTTCCTTTTTCTCTCTCATAAAAAACAAAGCGTCAATATTGTTTACAAGACCTATTTGCCACACTTGCTTAGCTCACTATACTTAATGCTTTACATGTTTGAGTGTAAGTTATAGTTTAGTATCTTCGTTGTCCCAATGACTGAAATTTTATTGATTCTCACTACATTACAATGATAGTAAAATCAAAATTTACATAATGTACTGTTTGTGTTTCAGAATTATTTCTGATCCATTTAGACAGATGTCATCCCCAAATAGTATAGCCTAAAACAACGTGTAGTCTGTTGACACAAAGCCTTTTTTCCAAAGTGATTAGATGCAGCCAAGCAGAATCAGCTCTCCCCTCCGTAAAGTATCATACTTTTCATTACCTTCATTAATGTATCTAACCATCACCGTGAAATGCTGCTCTACCACCGATCTGTTCCTGTTTGTGCAGCCTTCTGGCTACACCCTGACAACAAGTTTATTTTACGGAATTTTGCTCAAACTTTCTTTCCACTCAGCTTCAATTATTGCAGTTATTGAAATCATGCTACAAAAGATACCCTTATGTTGCTAAAAGTGGGGTCCAGCTGCTCACACCAATAAAGAGGCAAAGTTGCTGGAAAGGAAAGTTTGTTTTATTTCAGAGCCCTCCAACCAGGGAAGGGGTAGGGGAGGTGTACTTGTGTCCAAAGGCCAAGTCCCCCCACTAACAACCAGTGGGCAAGAACTTTTATAGGCAGAGGGAGGGGGCCACATGCAGAAACAGCAGAGTCAGTTCTGACAGGCATTTCGAAATTGGCCATGCAGTGGTCTGACCAGCATCATCTTGATTGTGTTAAGTACAGTTAGTCTTCAGTCCCAGAGTTGGTTTGTTCCCATTTCCCTGAGGCCAGTTCTCAGCATTGTAGCAGCTTATGTCATGGCTACAGTCTGGTCGTCATGTAGTTGACTCCTTCCACCTGGTGGGGGTTTCAGTAGCTGCAAGACAGCTCACAGGGTATGGCTCAGAATAGTATCTATAGCCCTTGAGGAGGAACTAAAAGTCCTTGACTTAATGACTAAAGTATTATTATTTTTTCTTGTGTGACTACTCTACATCGTTTCTGCATTTTCTCATTTCTCTGATTAAATTTATTCTTTGACTGCAGTTTTTCTACAAACAAAAGGCGGTTGGAAGACATGGGGAGGGAGAACCATAGGGGCCTGCTCCTTCTCACTTAGAGCTTGTTGCAATTGTTGTATGAATCAACACTATTTTCCCAGTGGCCAAACTGGAGCAATCTGAGTGACAGAATCATGTAGGATTCAATTATAACCCAAAGTATAAAATACATGTATAAAATATGTGTGCATATATATATATGTACATATCCATACTGATATAAATAAATGATTGAATAAATACATAAACGGTGAAAAGGAGACAGCTCTCCTTAGAAAAGAATCCCAAAGATTATTTCAACAAAACAAAAGAAAGGCTCCAGGAGAGTGGAGCTTACCCCCCCTGACTTAAGTTTTGGGTTGGATTTTACCCTCCTCCTAAGACAGTATTTAAAGGGAACAAGAGTAATTTTATCATGGAGAGACCAAAAGACACTACCCTCACAGATAGGTCAATGTTAATCAGGACAGCTTCACACCATACTGATATCACGGACCTCCAGATAGGACGCGGTGAAAAGGGCACCTCTCCACTGTCGAATTCTTCCCTAAACCCACGACCCTAGTCTAATTGTGAGAAAAACCACAAGAGAAAGCTAAATTAGGGGACATTCTACAAAGTGAATGGTCCTTAAAAAACCAGTATTATCCAAACTGTCAAAGTCATGAAAAATAAGGGAGGACTGAAAAACTCACAGACAGAGCAGACGAAGGAAATGTGACAGTGAAATGGGAGGGGGGGGTGCCCTGGGTGCGATCTTGGAACAGAAAAAGGGCGTTCGTGGTTAAACTGAAATAAAAATAAATAATAAATAAATTAATTAAATAAACAAAGGCTGGAGTTTGGTTAATAGCAATGCATCAATGCTGGCCTTTTGGTTTTGACAAATGTCCCGATATTATGTAAGAGGTTAACATGGGGAAAACTGGGTAAAGTCTGTGTAGAGACAGTATAAGGTCTTAGCAAATTTTTGATAAATCTTAAATTATTCCAAAATCAAAAGATTTCTAAGGCAAGCAAAAAAGTTATTTTACTTCTGACAGATTCTTTATTCATGATAAAAGATTACAAGATTATATTAACAAAAACTAACATGTTTTGACGGCTTACATTGTGCCAGGCACTGTGCTAAGTATGTATATAATTCTGCTTGATGCTTACAGTGCTTAGGTGAGGCAAACACTATGATAATTCCCGTTTCACAGAAAAGAAAACACTCCAGGTCCCATGGCTAATAAATGTTACAAAGCTTTTACAGACCTTAGAGTCATCAAAGAGAGAGAGAAAATTATTTTCAGTAGTTTTGTAGAATTAGATAGTGAGGGCCTACAGTGTTTAATTCATTGAGAATCAGCAAACTTTTTGCTAGACAGGCTATTCAGTTTTCGAGAACCAATCATTTTCTAAATTATTTGTGTGTGGCACATATGCACATGTGTGCTGTAAAAATAAAGCACATTGACTTTTGTTACTTCTTCACCATCAGAAACTTGATTTCCAAAGGCAGAAACACTGGCTACTGTGTGATTCACCCCAGGTCCCAGTCCTGGGGCTGTTCTCTGCCCAGAGGGGGGCTCTTTGTGTGCTAGTGCCCAACCCTCTGAATGTGCTGCTCCAGGAAGGCTGGTCCAAATCAATCATTCTTGAAGTGAAAAATTTACATTTGAAAAAGGCCCTTCCCAAGTACCTTGGACACGACTATCAAAAGAGGGAAAAACCAGAGAAATCCCTGGTTTGATTGTTGTGGCAGTGGTCATGGTTTGGTAGCGGTAGTTTTAATTTTTATTTATTTTTTGTTACAGGAATCTAAGTTGTCAATTTAAGCATTTTCATCCTGAACTGATCCGATTAAATAATTATGTTATCTTTGTGTAAGAACCTCTAGGGCGGAGATAAATTTAGAAGGGAGAGAGAGTCAGACAGACAGACAGACGAGGGTGAGTAATGGGAAGATAAATAGGTAAAACCATATTCCCACCTAATATATTCCAGCCCCGGTTTTCCTCCAGCTCACATCTTTAGTAACTAGCTTCCACAGCCTCTGAAAGGGACCAGTGAGTGGTTTTGACCAGATGCAATATACACATAGCAAGACGCTTCAAATATGACCCCGCTGTTTGTATCACCTGCCTATAGTAGCTGTTTACATAGCATGCAGATAAACAGAAAACTCATCTGTTTGTTTCCAGTATCCATATTAGCTAAAAAGAAAGTTAACGAAGGACACTGCAAAGGAGTATGGTGTGTTTAATAAAACACTTTCCCGGGGAACTGAAGGGAGCCGCTGCATGTGGGATGCGGCAGCTTATCACTAATTCAGAATCTCCCTTCAGCCTCAGACTTTTGTCTTTCTTCTTCCTGGTAGCCGCACTTTCAAGCGTGATGGCTTGCTTTGTAGTCTTCTGTGCTCTGGAAGGGGGCTCAGAGGAAACGGAGCGAGAGAGTTCATTAGGGATATTTCAGAGGCACTCAGATCCCAGGGTCTCCGTCTCATCTTCGCAGATCCCACTGTTCATGGAGAGTCTTTCTTTATTTTGTTACTTATCCTTGTACTGCCAGAGTCTACAAAGACCAGGGCTCCTGCATATGTTTCCATTCACATCAGCAGAATGTGAGCACCATTCAAAGCGTGTCCTATACTGGGGTGCATTCACTGATTGCAAATCAGCTTATTGTATTTAAAAAATTCCACGTTTTCTTGAAAATGCAGCATTTGAAGATGAAAACTTATTCTCACAGAAGCATATTACATAAAGGAAAAAAAAAGAGAGATGAGACAGAAAGCAGAAAGGAGAAAAAGAACAAAGGAAACAAAGACAAATGGACAAAGAGAATGAACAGGTAGGGTTTTGTTTTCAAATCCAGACAGCTGACCTATGAAAATCAAGTTTTGTTTGAGGTTTTCATTTACTTCTACGTATACATTTCTTTTCAGAAGCCTCTCCTCAAAGCCAATCAGCATTGCTAAAGTACTAGTCTCTTTCCTGCCTGGCGATATCAAACTGAGCCAACATTATTAGCGCTCTGCAAAATCAAAAGAGCCAGGACTGTTCTCCACCAAATGGTCCCGTTTCTCTCTCACTTTTCTGGATGTGGACCTTTGATTACAGCACATTCTCCTAATTAGGAAGTTTACTTTGAACATACTGCTTTATTCCTAGAAAGCCAATGCCCATTAATAATCTGATCACTGAAATCCATAGTTACAGGTGGGCATTTGCAGCTTTAACATGTGCTGTCTGTTCAGAGAACATTCTTAATATTAGTTAATAGGAGCTGTACATTTTTTTTTTTTTTTTTGGATCCATAGAGGAATGCATTTCATTTCCTGCTGAAGAAATAAAACTTCTAAAGCTCCAAAGAACGTGTGGATGGAAAAATGAATGAACCCTCCTTTTAGAAACCTCTATGTTTTCTTCTCTGCCCAGATGCAGTATTTATTCCATTGAGTTTGTATTAAATCTAATTTTCACTTGACGAAAGCTAAGATTATTAGGGCAGAAAAGCTGACCCAGTAATGTAGAAGCTGGCTGCATATACTTTACTTCATGAAAAGGACAACTTTTTCAACTCCAAACAACCCTCTAAAGGCTTCTGTTTATTTGTGAGTGGCTGATAGAGATACACATTCATGTCTTTAATTAGTATAACAGGCACATGTAGAGATTACTTTGTACTCAGAAATAGAAACTAGTAGGATCTTTCCCTATAAAATCCAAAGAGCATTTATTCAAAACAGCAGAACTATGTTTAACTGAGGTTCAGGGACTTCCCTTTTCCCCAGACCACTGAAACAATACAAAAGAATTTTGGGGGTTTTTTTGCACCAGACTTCTCTCAATTGCATCAAATCAACAAGTGCCCCCATCTCTGCCTGCCTCCTGGTTCACACAGTGCCAGGGAGCATCACCAACACAGTGTGAATGCCGCCCTTGGAGTCTGCAATGTGGTGATATTAATGCCCACTACGTGCAAGGAATTGGGATAGGTCCTAGGGAAATGAAAATGGCACAGTCCTTGACCTTAAATCATTTAGACTTTAGATGATATGCCATTATGTACGTATAAAATGAAATCGTAATCTAAGAGCTAAGTTATGATATTTGAGAATATAATATGTATCACCAAACACTGGGTGGGTTCATTGCCAAATGTGCATAAACAATGAGTGTTATATATTCAGATGAAGAGCAAGAGTTCACATTACACATTGTACCTTGGAGACAATGAGAGCAGTCCTCACTTGTGGAGCTATGTGAGCCTTTCCAAACCATGTCCTGGCTACTTGGGCAAGCCAGAGGAACACATCGGTGTCATGCTTTAGTTTTAATATGCTGATCCATTTTCAATTCAGCTCTGCTGCTTATTCTGTAATTTTTTTTCTTTTTACTCACTTGTCCTTTGAAAGCCTGATCTTAGACTCTGAGCTTTAATATTCTGCATTTCCAATTCTGTTAGTTTTCTCTGCAGCCAAATGTGCTTACATTCTTGTTCACCCAGTATTAATAAAAAGGATGTTTGCACAGCGGGGAAGCGCATTCTCATTTATCTCTGACCAGAATTGTGAGGAATGGAATGGCCTGATGGCCATTATCTTAACCCTATGTGACTGCAAACATTTTGAAGTAGTGAAAGAGACAATTGGACCACAAAACCCACATTAAAGTTTGCTTCTCTCATCTATAGACTGTAGATTAAGTCCCTAGTCACATTTCATACATAGGATTTTTTCTTTTGCTATAAATAAATATAAGATTATTTTGTGTTCCACAAAACAGAGTCACCTAACTTGAAAGACTGCAAAACCCATGAGTTCAGAGTTATCAGTGGGAGTTACTTGGCATATCATTCTTTGAAATTCCTCCCATCCTATTAAAGATAAACATTAAAGGTCGTGACTGTGTTGCTCTGTTGGGATGTCCTGGCCATCCTGTGGAAGGAAGTCAAAGCCATGGAAAGCTGTTTAGGTTATTTGAAGAGTGACAGCATTTTTTTTTTTTATATTCAGTTTGCTACAAACAAGATATAGACATAAATGAAAGAAAAAGGACATATGCGGATGTATGTATTGATCTATCCCTCAAAGAGAACATAAGCAATTCCAAGCCTTTACACTAATAAGGAACTCTTTGAGAGTAGTATCAGAAGCCACACACACACACACACACACACACACATCCCTAAAGACTAGTAAATATTTCTAAGCAAACTGTAATCAATGGAGAATAGTCACAAAGAATCTTTAAGTAAAAACTCTTTCTGATTATATATTTTCACTTACGGAAAAGATTTCCAGTAGGAACATGTTTTAATAAGTGGCAAGGACCAGATTCTCTCTAGTATTATACCATTCCCCCTAAATTAAGGGGTTGAGCACGAATTAATCTAATAACTCATGTTTCTTGGATATCTACTATTTGTCCAACATAGAATGGGGTGGAGGGGGAGAAAGAAAGAGAGAGAACTTCTGTTCATTGTCTAATGTCTGTAAAAGACAATAAGGCAATTCGTAAAAAGTCTACACTGAACCCTGATGGTGAAAGTGCTGACTAAAGGAAAGGCTGAAACAGCATGAACCTGGGGGCAGTTTGGCAATGCAAATACGGTGAGGTTGGTCAGAAAATGGCAACACGAGAGCGGCTGTTTTCACTGAGAAAATGCGGCTTGAGCAGAGCTTCAAAGGATAGGACTAGAGAGGGCCACTCGACGATTTGACTTGAAGTTTCAGAACAGTTGTCTCTCTGTATCACTTCCAACCAGGAGCAGTGCTGAAACACCAAATTTTTATCAAGGTTCTTGGCTGTTGGAGGGGTTACCATTATGGAGCAGGGAGGAGGTTGGAGCTTCTGGTCCCATATACCTCATAAAATACCTTAACTCTCCTCCTCTCTGCCCAGGAGCCATAGACTCCTTTCTTCTGCCTCTGGGTTCATGAATGTCACTTGTAGGAGAGATGTACCCTCCCCTAAGCCTCCTAAACTTGAATGGCATTGGGTCGAAGCACTAAATCAGGGCGAAGAGTTGAAGTCAATCGGAGAGAAGGGACTCACAACATACAAGAAAACCAAGTCTCAAAAATGATCATAATTAATGTGGATGTGGGAGTTCCAGAATTCTCTCTCCCCACTCAGTCCTCTATGGAGGTCTCTGTCGCTTTGCTTTGGAATTCTGTGGAAAACCACTAGCACAGGCTTATGCCCAGTCAATTGTGTTTTCTCTCCTTTATCTGAGTAGTCGAGGCTTGTGGTCAAGACAGATAGTGTGAAGGTGCAGAGTCTGAGCAGTTACATGCAGTAGCCACTGCAATAGCCCCCAGCTCCTCCAGGCACATGCCAGCCTTCCCATGATATGAGGTGTTTGAAAATATTCAGTGAAAGAATGAAAGAATGCAATGTTAAGACTAGAGTGCTTCCCACATGCAGATATTAGGGGGGGAAACCAAATAAAAACATTTGTGGCCTGAATGGTTATCTCAGGCCCAAGACAAACACTTCACTCTGGTGGTTCAAAGGTTATCTCTTTATACCCCTTTTATGTATTAGGGCTTTGAATGAGCCGCTGAGAAGCAGCAGCAACAGATGCTGTTCCCATAAGGTTTCTGGAATCTACTTGGCCCCCGTCCACCTCAGCAGTAGGCATTTGGACAATGTCTCAGAACAGCAAGCCTGGCACTGAAACTGCTACAGTGCTCGTTGCTGTGCACCCAGGTCTGTGTCCCCAGGCCAGCTAGGAGCTCTTTCTCACACATCCTCGGAGTTTCTCAGTCTGCCCCCTGGGAGGGAGGACATTTGTGAACGATGAGGAAGACAGAGGCTTTGCACTGGGCCTCTCACCACTCACAGTGAAAAGTGGGCACTGAGCCCTGCACCCCAAAGTGTCCTGAGGAATAGGAGCTTTCTTTTTATCGCCCCCTGTGAAAAATGTGGCAGGCCCATAGATGAGACAAAGGAAACCAAAAGAATTAGCCGATATGCTGCCAGGGCCTTAAACGCTACAAAACGGACATGGTGGACCTCGTCCCAAAGGTGACAGGAGCAGGCGGTAGTTATTTCAGCTACACTGACATCCTGAGTCCTAAGACCTCTGCTCAGCCAGCCCATACTCTGCAGAGAACAGAACTGAGAAATGGGAAATTTGTCCTCAAAGTCTTCTGATGTGATTACATATAAAACTTCAAACAGATTGTATTTTATTAAACAGGTTTATTTTTACTTTATTTCATTTTATTAAAAATTAACATTATTATTTCACTCAAGTTTTTTAATTAAGATTTTTATTCTATGAAAAATAAGGTTTTGGAGTTTTCTGATGGCTCAGAGGGTTAAGGATCCAGGACTGTCACTGCTGTAGCATGGGTTTGATCCCCGGCCTGGGAACCTCCACATGCCATAGGCATGATCGAAATAATAATAATAATAATAATAATAATAATAATATGGTCTTCAGTTTGACATCTAGACAGCAGCCAGGAAAGTAGATGCTTAATTGTTGGGCCAATAGCAGGATGATTCAAGTGCTCAAAATGCAAGCTAAGTCCGGGCAGCTACCAGGCATGGTCCTGTCTCTCCTCTCCCTATTTCTTGGCTCCTAGTTTATGAGGTGAGGCCAGAAAGAACCTCTTTATTCACTCTAGGCATAGGGATTTAGTTGGCTAATAAGTGCTTGGCTCCTGCATGGGGTGTAGGGCACACCCAGTTTAGAAATGGAATGAGGAAGCCCAGGCTTGCTTAGTCCTGTAATGCTTTCCAGGCTGCCAGGAGAGCCCTGCCCTGCCCTGCTCTCCTGATCTGAAAGGCAGGAGGTGATCCTGCCCAGTTTCTAGGAGGTGAGCCAGGCTGTGGAACAGCACAATGTCAAGACCATGTTTGCCTGGTTTACTCAACTTCTTTTCTTTTCTTTTTTTTTAATACAATGATTTTTATTTTTTCCATTGTAGCTGGTTTACAGTGTTCTGTCAATTTTCTACTATACAGCAAGGTGACCCTGTTACACATACATGTATACATTCCTTTTTCTCACATTATCATGCTCCATCATAAGAGAGGTTTACCCAACTTTGGAAGGAAAAAGCTGGTGTCACCACCGCTTTAGGGAAGGATATGTGTTCATCTACTGCCTTGTAGGAAAAAAATCTAGGAAAGAATTTAAAAAACGATTTCAGGAAAAAATACAAAAGTCACTGCAGGGCCCACACTATTTAAATACGGAATGCCCCCATGACTGGTAGGCTCTCAGCATCTTCAGGTCAACTCCACCAAGATGTTTTTCTCTGAAGATTAAGATTTGATGATGAGAGTTGTGTCTTGATTTCTTGATTTGCTTAACTATAAAAGAAACTGCATACTTGTTCAGAATTCATGTAGCTAACAAAAAGTGATGTTTAGAAAATTGGTATATGTCTAAACAATAGAAAGTGCTATTAAAATACTTGTAAACTTCAAAACATTGTCGTTCAAGGGAGCCCTGAATTTTAGCTAACTGTGTCATGAGGAGGTCCGGTGTCGTGGACAAAGGGTTTCCCTTAGGAAAGGACCCCAGCACACACACATTTAACTGCACTCACTGTACATGTCACTTATTACCACTATCACTTAGGACTCAAATGTGACTGACTTTGGGCAAATTATAGCTGTTTCCATCTGTGGCCACAAGAGCGCAGAGGTGATAACTGCTAGAAAAATGGTAACTCCTACAATGACCCCTAATAACAGACATCAATCAAACTGAAACCAATTCCTTCTCTCTCGTTTATTGGGATTCCTGGGGCTTGGAGAGGCCCACAGAGTCCTTCCTTCCACAGATGTAACCAACATACTAGTAAATGCACATCACTTACAGTGATAAACAATGTTTATAAGTGGGTCAATCAAATTATAAAGTGAAATACTAACAATGCTCCAGTTGTTAACTGTCATTTTATCATCAAAGCTACACAATGCAGTCATGGTCCTAAGGTCACAGCCTGAAGCTGGAAGAGGTCAGGTGTCACCTCTGAAGGTCATCCCTGGCCGGTGTGAACTGGCTCCCTGGGCCTCACTTCTGGTGCCGGGAGCAGCACGCAGTTCCTCAGTTACTCACACCTGCTGAGGGGTCATCTCTGCCAAAGCAACCTCCCCACCCTGGTCTGGGAGAGACAAGCCAGTCCCACCACTGCCACACCCTGCCTCTCCCTCTCAGGGACTCTGCGTGAGGAATCAGAGATCATTGCAGCATCTACAATTCAGAGTTTCTAGAACATCCAATTCTAGGGCCTTCAAGAATTTTCTCTTTTCTGACTGGAATGAGAACTCTATTGAAACCATTTCTACCTTCCACTTAGACTTTCTCCATAGAGGGTGCTGGTTCTCAAACATTTGATTCATGATTCAGGGAAAGAGAGAGCAATGGAATCCTGGTTTATGTCACAATAGAAATAGTACTGTATGAGATAAATCACCTCTAGATGTATTTGGCCTACAGGATTACCCAACATTTTAAAAATGCATTAGTGATCAGTGTTTTAAAAAAATGAGAGGATGTCCCGTAAAAATCTATGCATGGTTTATCTTGAAAATGTTGACTCTTTGGCAACACCAGGCCTGCCTTCCAACATGGTGCTGTCAGCTGGAATTGGTTTGAGTCTTTGCATGGGGCATGCACTCTCCAGGTCACCATGTCTCTGCTCTGCCCTAGTCTAAGTGTGATGCGAAGGCCAAGTGATTGGAGCCATGCAGCACCTCAACCTGAACCATTGTCCTTCATTGGCATTATGTGCCTGGCTTCTGCAGAAGTCTGCACTGTGATCCCTGCCCTAAGCTCCACAGTCCCCTTTGTGTGTCACTTACACTTTGCCTGCTGCCCACGAGAGCTGACCTGGACATGTTAGTACAGCCTTGGTGCACCTGCTCCACAGAACCCCTTCCAGTTTGTCTGCCAGAAGGGGCACATCTCAGGATGACTTTGGTCACCTTGTATCTCTTGCTTCCTTAAAACATCCAAGAGAAAGTCCTGCGGATAAGCGTACAAGCCATTATCTCCTCGTGAAAAATCTACCTCCAAATATCTAGTAGATTTGCCAACAGCTTCAAGTTAATGCCTGTCTACCCAAAGAGAATGACCAGCTCTGTGAAAAGATGATTCTTGAGCATAAATAGAGGCTCCATAATTCCTCCAGATAAGTTGCCCCAAGTTTCATAAGTAATTTAAAGGATATGTGACAGAGTTATTCAGACAAGTGTAGCTTCTGAAGTACAGTAGGAGAGTAAGACACGGAAAGCAGGCTGGTGCCTTTAGTAGCAGTGAGTGCTTGAGGGCTCAAAGACAGAATAGGCTGCTGGGGAAGTGCAGTTCACAGACCTAGCCTTGCAGCCAGGCCTTGAAGAGTGGGCAGGCTCTGATCATGTAGAAGGTGAACGGAGGAGTTTTATGTATCGAAATAACAACCTGCAAAATGCACAGAAGAGGGGAATTGCAGGCTGTGTACTTGGAAATAGAACAGTTCAGTTTGCCTGCAGTATAGTTGCAATTCTCAAACTCAAGAACACTCTATAGGGAGTTCCCATCATGGCTCAGCAGAAATGAATCTGATAAGCATCATGAAGACATAGGTTCAATATCTGGCTTCACTCAGTGGTTTAAGCATCCCGTGTTCCCATGAGCTGTGGTGTAGGTCGCAGATGTGGCCAGCATCTGGTGTTGCAGTGGCTGTGGTATAGGCTGGTGGCTACAGTTATGATTAGACCCCTAGCCAGGGAACCTACATATGCCTCTGGTATGGTTCTAAAAAGACCAAAAAAAAAAAATGCTCAATGGTTTTAAAGTTGAAGATTCCAGGGTCCACCTCTAGAAACCTGCCTTTTAATCATCATTACAAATGGTTTTGCTATAAAGGGATCACAGCCCCTCTGAGAAAAACTTGCATCGTGTATATAGTGGGTAGTTGGAGAGGTGGCAGGGTCCAGGTTACAGATACTTTTCCTAGCAGTTTAATATTTGATATTGGGGTAAGGGAGAGGGATGCCCAAGTTTGGATCCTAGGAGGCACCACAACAGAAACAGGAGGCATGAAAGAGACTGGGAACAGCCCTTGGTTCACTTTCTGCTGTTAGCTTTGCTTGGCCTCTGCTTCCTTTGATTGCCTCTAACACCACTTTCAATGGACGAGTAGATGCTCTTGGATGCGGGTTCAAATCTCTCTGGTCTTGGGCTGGACACACTAATTTTGCAGGGGTAAGCTCCTCATCTGGAAGATAGAGATGACATTGGAGTATATTTCCTGCTCTATTAAGTATCTGAATTGGGTAACACATCTGAAAGGCCTTTAGAGGACTGTTCATATATAAAAACTTAGTTCCCTAGGGAGAAAACCCAATGTTTTAAAGCTCCTAGTATGGCTACACAAGTGCTAGTACACCTGTGCCATGGCTGACCTGTGTTTGCAGGATATGCAATAATAATGCTCATTTTAAAACATTAAAAGGAAAAAAAACTGGATACAAAATTGAATCTGTAGAGTGATTATACTTTTAAAATTAAGTATCATATGTGGAAAATGTAGCTGTATTTCAACAGCTGTTTTCTCTAGTGGCGAGATTATACATAAATTCTTTTTTTTTCTTTGATTTTTCCTCCACATAGTTTCAAAATTCTCTTCATGACCATGTTTTTGTTTGTTTGTTTGTTTTCAGTTCCAGAGCTCTAAATCCATTTTGAAATCAGAAAAGTTGGAAAGCAGGATGCTCTTATGGCCTTTCTTCAAGGACCCCATTTTATTTTTATTTTGATGTTTCCTGCTTCAACACAGACCCATTTTTTCCCCTAGCTTTTTAAAATGATTTTTAAAACTGTAGTTGATTTACAATGTTGTGGCAATTTCTGCTGTACAGAAAAGTGACCAAGTATACACACACACACACACACACACACACACATTCCCTTTCTTATATTATCTTCCATCATGGTCTAACTCAAGAGACGGGACATAGTTCCCAGTGCTATACAGTAGGACCTCATTGCTTATCCATTCTAAATGGAATAGTTTGCATCTCCTAACTCCAAACTCCCTGTCCATTCCACTCCCTCCCTCTTTCCCCTTGGCAACCGCAATTCTGTTCTCTCTCTGTGAATCTGTTTTTGTTTTGTAGATAGGTTCATTTGTGCCATATTTTAGATTCCACATATAAGTGATATTATATGGTATTTGTCCTTCTGTTTCTGACTTACTTCACTTGGTATGAAACTCTGTAGTTGCATCCATAAGACCCATTTTTTTGATTGACTCTGTGTTGTGTGTGTGTGTGTGTGTGTGTGTGTGTGTGTGTGTGTGTGTGTGTGCAAAGTTTATCAAGTTCTTAGGGAAAAGGAAAAGGAAAATGCTGAAAGGTGTGCCTTGAGTTTGTGAAGACTAAGCCAATATATCTTGATTAGAACATGAATCCTTCCAATATTTACACTTTTGCTTCCAAATGTTTGCCTTCTTAATGGATTGTAAATAAATTGGGAGGGACCTAGGATGGAGCCCAATAAATACCGAGGATGCTGATGTCTGGAGAAAGGAAAAGAAGGGAATTTGTAGGAACAAGCCAATGTTAGTTCCCATGGGGCGTTATCTTGTTTCAGACTTCTCTGATTTTTTGTGGAGGATGGGAAGAGTGAAAAATCAGGAGTATATGAGAGGAGGCTTGCCTTGCATCTTGCCCTGAGCTTCCAGAGAAATAATACCTGGTGCCTTCAGGATGTTTAACAGGCTCCTCACAGCTTGAAGCCAGAGCAAGATCAAACTGCATACAAAGCTAGGACTTGCTAATGTCAGCGTGGCAGACTTCTAAGGCCTAGGAATTAGCTAGATGAGAAGAGAGACGTCTGTGTCTTCATTATGTGAGTTACTGGAATTATTAGAATGAAGGACAGAGACCAACTGAGCCATAAAGTACAGGTAATAAGTGTTTCAGAAGATGTCCCTAAGGTGGGACTCATGTCCATCCAAACTGGATTTCCAATTCACTGATTGTTTATTCAGATTATTCATTAAGGCCAATGTTTTGAGACAAAATGATCCTCTAATATGTAGTCCTACCTCTTTTTGTTCAGAAGAATGTTAGAGAGTTCAGGAAGCAAAGGGAAAATGAATGTATCAATCCAAGAGGGCAATAGCAATCTATATTATGTTAATAGGTTTTTAACATAAATTGCAGGAGTAAATTTTCAGACAATTACCAAGGGAAAAAAGTGTATAATAAAGTGTCTTATCATGCTTTCAGGCCAACTCCACCTTTTTTCACCTAAATTCATTTCAGGAAAGCAAATGAAAATATGTATGAATGTGACCTAAGCAACTCAAAGTATTTGAATGTTTATTGAATTTAGCCACTAGGTTTTTTCTGGTCTTCACAGAATGCTTTTACAAGAAATAAAGCATTTAATTGTATTCCAAAGGCCATTTATTTTCCTATTAAAGCAAAGATAAGAACTAAATGCTCTAAATTTCTGTTATCTGGAATATTTGAGGTCTTAATTTTGATATTTGTGTATGTGTGCTTATTTTTGCTTATGTTTTTATCTTTGGAGGTGGAAGATAGGATGGGTCGACTCAAACCGATAGTTATTGTAATTTTCCACTTTACCTTGCTGGCATAGGACTAATATAATTATTTTCCTAGCATTTTTTAATGGTTATCCCTATATGTCAGAAGAATAAGCCTGTGTTTAAAAAAGAAATAAATCTACACTTATAATCCCCTGCTGATTTGGGCTCTCTTTTTATTTTAAAATATTAATACTACCACTTAAAAATACATAGTTTCTACTTATTTCCTTTTAAATAGCCTCTTATTTATCAAAACATTACATTATTCTCCTTAGAGATAACCTCAGAATTTTATCACTAAATACTGGTACCCAGGAATACAATAAAGACAAAGTTGAATGCAATGTTTTTTCTTTTAGATTCATGCTGAATGTAAAGACATTAATTTTACAAGTATATTTGTGTAGCTGGTGTAACTGATAAGGAATATACAGATCTGCACTTTAAAATTTCAATACCACAGCAAACTGTAAACAGTAAAGTAAAACTCTTTTAAAATGGTGATTGCTTTTTCTAAGAATTATGAATTCTCTTTCCCTTAGAATTCTGTTCATACTAAGTGTAATTTCATCCCCCAAACAAAACTAGTTGGTGACAATGACAGGGAAACACTGATTCCTCATGAAGTATTAAATCCTGCAGCCAGTACCCAAAAGATCCAGAAGGCAGAATGCGGTGTCACTGTATTTATTTTTTCCCCCTCTAGGTCAATTAGGTTGAAATGTGAGGCATGTGAAGAGGTATCATCTTTAAAAGAAACACAAAAATTCAGCAAAAACCCAAAGTCAGATACCAAAAAGTTTGTTGTTGTTGTTTACTAAATTTTTAACTGAAAACCACATTAGATGTCTCTTTAGAACACTAATGCAACAGAAAAAGTTCATAGGAACACACTATCCCAGGCTATTAGAGCAAATCAGCCTTCTTCCCCAATCCCACTAAAAAATAAGAAACAAACAAAGAAAAACTTGTCTGTCTCAAGGAAATAAACAAGTAACACTAAAAATGCAAAATGAAACAATTACAATAACCACTCACCTGGTAATTGATAAATGATGATTGGAATGGCCCAGGGGGCCTTTTTCCACCTTGATGTGACATTTTATCTCTTTTATATCACTTACCTGTTATTCTCAGTGAAGGGAAGGGAAAAGAGAGAAAGTGAAAAATATCAGGCAAATCTCAATCCTGAAGGGACTTCAAAGTCCCAGTGGGCCCACGAGGGATGACCTTTTAGCCTCTCAGAGCTCCTTCTGATGGTGAGCCTGTCCACTGCACATCCCACTCCAAGGAATGCTCCTCCCAAGGATTGTGTACTTCCTTCTCCTCAGGAGAGGGTTGAGGCAAATACGCTCTATGTACTTTTTTATAAAAGGACTATTTGAGACTTCACCAGGTGGAAGACGTGTTATTGTGCCAACACTTCGCAATGTATTTTATTTTATTTTCATTTTATTGTACCTCTCTTTATTGGACGTTGCAGATACTGCATTTTTTACAAATTGAAGGTTTGTGGCAACCCTTCATTGAGTGAGTTGATGGGCACCATGTTTTCTAACAACATTTCATCCCTTCGTGCCTTCGTGTCACATTTTGGTAATTCTCACAATATTTCAATCTTTTTCAATATTATTATATTTTATGGTGATCTATGTTCAGGGATCTTTTTTTTTACCATTTTTATTGAGGTATAGTTAATTTACAATGTTTTTTAAGTTTCAGGTGTACAGCAAAGTGATTCAGTATATTCTTTTTCAGGTTCTTTTCCATCAGTGGTTATTATGAGATATTGAATATAGGTCCCTATGCTAGACAGTAGGTCTTTGTTGGATACTTATTTTGTATATAGTAGTATGTATATTTAATCCTAAACTCCTAATTTATTATTCCCCCCAACCTCCCCACCCCTGACTCCCCCACACCCTTGCTATACCCTTTGGTAATCATAAGTTTGTTTTCTATGTTTGTAAGTCGATTTTGTGTTGTAAATAAGTTCATTTTATCATGTTTTTAGATTACACATATAAGCTATAAAATGATATATATCTTTGTCTCACTTATTTCACTTAGTATGGTAATCTCTATGTCCCTCCATGTCGCTGCAAATGGCATTATTCCATTCTTTTTATGGATCTGTAATATTCTATTGTATAAATATACCACATCTTTGTTCATGCCTCTGCTGATGGACAATTAGGTTGCTTCTATGTCTTGGCTATTGTAAATACGGCTGCTATAAACATTGGTGTGCATGTCCTTTTTCAAATTAGAATTTCCTCTGGATATACGCCAAGGAGTGGGATTGAAGGATCATATGGTAACTCTATTCTTAGTGTTTTAAGGAGCTTCCATTCTGTTCTCCACAGTGAGTGGTGGTACCAACTTACATTCCTACCAAAAGTGTAGAAGGATTCCTTTTTCTCCACACCCTCTCCAGCATTTGTTGTTTGTAGAGATTTTAAAGATGGCTATTCTGACCTGTGTGAGGTGATACCTAATCGTAGTTTTGATATGCGTGTCTCAAAGAATTAGCATAGTGAACATCTTTTAATTTGCCTTTTGGCCATCTATATGTCTTCTTAGGAAAAATGTCTGTTTAGATCTTCTGCCCATTTTTCGATTGAGTTGTTTGGGGTTTTTTTAATATTAAGCTGTATGAGTTGTTTGTATATTTTAAGGAGGGAAGAGTATACAATGAAGAGAAGACATTCTCTTCAATAAGTGGTGCTGCGAAACTGGACAGCTACATGTAAAAGAGTCAAATTAGAACATTCTCTAACACTATACACAGGAAAAAAACCTCAAAATGGATTAAAGATCAAAATATAAGAACAGGTACTATAAAACTCCTAGAGGAAAACAGAAGCAGAACACTCTTTGACATAAATTGCAGTGATATTTTTTAATCCATCTCCTAGAGTAATGAAAATAAACAAATGGGACCTAATGGAACTGAAAAACTTTTTCACAGTAAAAGAAACCATAAGCAAAATGAAAAGACAGCCTATGGACTGGGAGAAAATATTTGCAAACAATGCTACGGGCAAGAGATTAATTTCCAAAACTGTTCACATTTTAAAAATCATATCAAATTTCTGCAAAACAGTGATATATCTAATAATGAACTTTTAAGCAAATAATTTTCTTTTTTATGAGAAACGTGACTTACTAATTATTGCTACTGATGTAGCAATATAAAAATCTTTATATCTGGGAAGAATTACAAGCTTTTAACTGTATTGCAATGTCATTAACCTTATGCCTTTGGGTTTGAAACCAAAACTATTTTCTCATCAACATAGATGTATGGAAAATACAATGAAATAACCTTGATTTCACCCTCTGAGAGGAAGTAAGAGACTCACACCTTTCGGCTTTGAGGTTTGACTGTTAGGCAGAGGAAGGACCTCAGTGTTTGTTTTCACGTGTTTTTCTGCAGCATCCTGTTATGACATCACTGTCCTATCTGTGGTGTGAAGGGTAAAGAAGGTCATAGTCTAGAAATGAACCCCATCTGAGAGCAGATCACACATAGTCCTTCCACATGCATTGTCTTTGCAATGATGTGAAAATATGAATCACTATGACTCATTTGCTTCCTGACCTAACCAGTTGTCTGGCTCTCCATATTTCATAAATTTACCTGAACTAGCTTCTCTGTCTACATGTGTGACATTATGGATTTCACCTTTTCTTTGACAAATGTTAGCCTGAACATTTTACTGAAACATTAAGATGCATTCAAACCCCAGATATTTAGGACCACATAGGCAAAATATGTCTGTGGACTCCTTAATATTACATAGCTAAATTTTATGTTTTCATTGCAAAATATTGAATTCTTTGGGCAACTCAGTCTCACCATAGCCAGAGAGTCTGAGAAATGGGGGCTTTGAAATGAAACCTTAACCGAAACTCTATCCTTTACTTTCTTTGGTCTACCCTCTTCTTGTTCCCCAGTCATCCCCACTTTGGACCAGTAAACGACAGAGTGTGGAAGCTCAGAGATGCTCTCTTCTAATACCTTTTCCAGAGAAGGGAAAAGGTAGTTCAGAACAGTGAAATGCTTTCTTTCAAGTTGCATTCAGGTCTGGGGCCCTGTGCAGCTTTATCACAGATTCTGAACAGAGTTCAGTGAGCTCAGTGGAGTGTTGGCTTTGAGGGTGGGGGAAAGGTAGGGAGGCTGTACCATTAGCAAATGGGAAAAAGCTTTCTGAAGCAGAGAAAAAGCATTTCTATAGCCAATTAGACAAATCACCCTAAAGGGGAAACATATTTCTCCATTAAAGCCTGCCAGCATACAGTATTTCCCAATTAGTTCAAAGAGCACAGTCACAGATGTGAGCCAAAATATGCAACCTCCTTTACAAGTTCTCATATCAATGGTTAGGATCTCTTTGATTTCATGAATGAGTTTAATGTTGTGTGGGGTATAGTTTTCCTTTAAAAAAAAAGGAGAGACATATAACCTGAGAAATGTAAACACGAATCCACCCACTGAAAACACACGTTGATAGCATGGCAGATGTTTCACACTAGAGTATTAAAATGGGCAAAATAATAAATACAAGTGCAAACTGCTGGTGTTCCAGTTTGAAATACCTTTAATATAAATCCAACCCAAAAAGCTAAATAAAATGCCCTTCCTTCTATGAGTAGGATTGCCATATTTAGAAAATAAAAATATAGGACACCCAGTTAAATTTGAATTTCAGATGCATGGAGAATAATCTTTTCATGTAAGTATGTTCCAGGTAGTTTCAGGGGTATTTCGGTTATTCCTGGTTTATTGAAAATTCAAATTTAACCTGACATCCTATATTTTATGCGGCAATCTTATCAGTGAGAGAATCGGGCTCCCTAGCTCAGAATGTATAAAGTTATTCATAAAAAATAAACACTGGCACATAACAAATTGCACTTCACACTTCTTGCTGAATGTTCCCAGCTGTGGAACTTGCTAACAGAGGACTGGTCACTGGGAGAACTGTAACCAGCCAGGACGTGGAGTCCTAGAAGTTTGTACCTTGAGACAATCTGTGAGAGAAAAAGACATCAAAGGAAAATATATTAGAGCAACAGTAAGAAAAAAAATGTTTTCCTGTCCACCTTTTTGCCAGTTCTTCTCTGTTGCCAAGTGGCCAGCTGGTACATTTTTCTCTTCCTTTGGCCCAAGTCCATTTACAAGACCTGCACTGGGCTACATCATTGGGCAGGCTACATTGGCGTTTGCCACAGTACATGCTGTAAATGAATTCCATGTGCTGAAGAAGTGGGGGGGGGATTCATATTCTCATAAGACTTATAGACTCTTGGAATGTTAGAGCTGAAAAAGCTTGATTATTTATAAAATCATCTAATTCCTTTATATCACAGATGAGCCGGAGACTCAGGCCCAGGGAACCTAAGTGATTTATGTGAGGACTCACAGCAGGAGCCAGGGCCAGAACCCCAGTGATGACCTCAAGTTTGGGTCACTGCTTTGCATCTCATCATCAGCAGCTATTGTGACTGGGATAGACCATGTGTGACAGTGAATGAATGATAATCCACTTGTTAATATTTTCAACCCTAAAAACCCTCTTGTCCTTTTGACCACTTTACACCCATGGTATATAATTGTAGTCACAGCTACTGATGCAGTGATGCCTCATGGGACTCATTCAGACCTACTCCTGGCTGACCCCTTACTACAGCTGAGGATGTGGGTAGGTTAGGAAAGCTCCCGACTTCTCAGAGCATGTCTTCCTTCATCTCTGGTACCCACTTCAAAGGACTGTCATGAGGATGATATGACACATGCAGGTAGAGTTCTGAGCACAGAGCCTGCCACTGAGTGAGCCCCTGATCACTGAGGAACATTGCCCACTGTTCTAAATCATGGATGTAGAGGTAGGTCTTGTGTTGACTGAGCTCATGTTCCAACCCAAAACAACACACATAGGCATCTCTACTTGAAAAGAAATGTTTAAAGTATTTCCTCTTGAATCAAGGCACAATATTTTATGAAATAAACAGATGATTTGGGCTATTATCCAACCAAACCAGGGAAACAACCCCATCCTTATTATTCAGAACTCAAATCAAACCTGCAGAGCAGGCTGTACCCATGGTGTGGGGAGTCAGGCCACATATTATATATCTTCTCTTTTCCTCTCACTCCTCTGAAACATTCACATGTGGTGGGGCTGACTTTATTTGTGCTATTTTAACAACTGTGTCCAATTACATCACTGACATTTAAAGATGATTGAATATGGGAAAAGCAAAATCACAGAGTCAGCAGAATTTGATTTTGGCAGCATCTCACCTCTCAGTTTCCAATCTTCTCTCACTACTTCACACCCTAAATATCCAGTACCTTTTTGTGATGGATTCCTAAAAACCCAATCCTGTCACCCTCATACACTCTGACAGAGTGCTGGGACCAAATAACCTTTCCCTACACTGTCCCTCTGCATGCCTGTTAAATTTCCTGTTTCTTAAGTGGATGGATCATGTAAGCATTTTGAAGAAAGAAAATTTAGCTAATTAAGTCCAAAGTGTACCTAACTGGTGGTCCAGTTAATTCAGCCAGATTTTTCACTTTTTTAAATAAGACACTTTCAGCCCAAAAATGCAGTGGCTTCTTCTCAGTTGAGATCTACTTTGAAGTGGGAATATCTGAGTGAGAGAATTTTAAGTCATGTGACCTAAGGAGCATAACCCAGATGTCCCCATGTTCCCTAGGCTTCAGGAATCACTCATCTACTTAATACCAGCTGACATGGAATGTGCCCTTTCGCTAAAGCCCTGGCATGTCAGCCTTTTTTGCCTTGTATTTCTGCAGCTCCAAAGGAATGGTGACATGTTGGACAAATCCATCCTGTAGTGATTTGTCGGTTCTTGCTCTGATCTGCTGCTCTGAACATCTTTGCCAGATACCCCTTTCCATGTCAAAACCCTGCTCTGGGCTGCTGCCATTCTGCCTAATATGTCTAGACACTAAATATTGCCTTAATATCCTCCTGAATTTTTAGAAACACCAAACCTAATACTAGGTTAGGTATTTACAAAATGTTACCAAGGCTTGGGGCTATATGTGAATTGCAATGCAAAAGAAAATAAAATTCAGAATTTAAAATCACTGCTTATAGAATCCAACCTCAGAGTTTCCGTTGTGACTCAGTGGGTTAAGGACCTGACATTGTCACTCTGAGGAGACAAGTTCGATCCCCAGCCTGGCTCTTTGGGTTAAGGATGGGCATTGCCACAAGCTGTGGCATAGACTGCAGCTGCAGCTCTTACTCTGCCCCTACTGAATAAGAACTTCCATGTGCTGTAGGTGCAGACCAAAAAAAAAAAAAAAAAAAAAAAAAAAAGAATCCAACCTCAGAATCTTTCCAAAATATTTCCTACCATTTCTCTTTTAAGCTCCCCCTGCACACCCTATCCTTTGGGTTGAGCTTGTCCTGTGTTCCAGGATTTAGATCATCTACTAATTCTATATGAACTGTGGAAATGAACTAGTGAGGTGTCCACCTAGATCTTTCCCCATTTGGTGCCAGACCCTATGGAATAAGATGGGCTAGGAGGTCAAAGGACATATGATCAACCAGGAGAGAAACTGACTTTTGCCAGGTGAATTCTTCTCCAAAGATGTCCTAAGAAGACATTTCTTAGAGCAATACTTAGCTTAGGAAAACAGGAATCTCCCAGGATCCATTTCTGAAATGCATTCAATTGAGAAAAAAAAACAACCTGTTTTTCAGGCTTAACTTCTCAGAGGGGGTGTCCACACCTAACTCTGTTCCCTCTCAGTTCCCCCCTTTTGCATTATTTTCAGAGACAAGATCACATTGATTTATTCGTTCATTCATCAGTTATTCACCAGGTATTTCCTGCATGTCAGATAGGTACGTTGTTAGCTGTTAGGGAGAAAGGAATGAAATAACATCCCCAGTCCTTCCCTATTGGAGCCTCTGTCAGCAGAGAATTTATGCAGTACAAATTCTTCAGTATATAAAATGCAAACTGTTTTAAAGAAAAGGGCATGACTCCTTAAAAGTAATTGGGGAGCTGCTCTTTAGGGGATTGGAAAAAGTTTATGGCCAGGAGATATTTAATTTGAGAAAGGATGAGAAAGAATTAGCTGTGTGAGGAGAATGTATAGGCATGGGTGTGAGTATGGGGTGGGAGGGTGGGAGTGGGGTGGGAAGAGAAAAAAGCACTTATTTCAAAGGAACAGCCTGTGCAAAAGGCCTCAAGGGCTTTAAAAGAAGTGGTAGGGGAGGGAGTAGAGATGGGGGCAGGGATGTGAGAGGGGGTGGAGAACTAAGATGCCTGGACTAGAGTGAAACAGATGTTAGGAGAGTTACAAGGGCATTCACTGTAAGCCTCAATAATGAATCTCCATTTTATTCCAAATATAAAGGGGAGGATGAAGGAGGAGAGTACAATGATCAGGGTTATGGTTTCTTTTTTTAATTGAAGTACAGTGGATTTACAAGGTTTCAGGTACACAGCAAAGCGATTTAATTGTGTGCGTGTATGTATATAAGTAGATTCTTTCTCAGATTCTTTTCCATTATAGGTTATCATGAGATACTAAATATAGTTCCCTGTGTTATACAGTGGATCCCTTTTGGTTATCTATTTTATATATAGCAGTGGATATCTGTTCATCCCAAATCCCTAATTTATCCCCCCTCTTTCCCCTTTGATAACTGTAATTTTATTTTCTGTTTGTGTCTATTTTTGTTTTGTAAATAAGTTCATTTGTGCTATATATTAGAATCCAGATATGTGATATCATATGATATTTGTCTTTGTCTGACTTACTTCATTTAGTATGATAATCTCTAGGTCCATCTATGTTACTGCAAATGGCATCATTCTGTCCATTTTTATGGCTGAGTAATATTCCATTGTATAAATATACCACATCTTCCTTATCCAGTCCTCCATTGATGGACATTTAGGTTGCTTCCATGGCTTGGCTTTGTAAATAATGTTGCTATGAATATCAGGGTGCATGTATTTTTTCAAATTAGAGCTTTCATCTTTTCTATATATATGTCCAGGAGTAGTATTGCTGGATCATATGGTAGCTCTATTTTTCTTTTTTTTTCTTAAGAAACCTTCATCCTGCTCTCCCATAGTGGTTTTACCAATTCACATTCTTACCAACAGTGTAGGAGGGTTCTTTTTCTCATAGTTTTGATTCCTTAAAGATCACTCTATAGAGATAAGAAATTGACAAAAGGGTGAGTGGACAGACAAGGAGGAGGAGTCCAGGTGATTGGTGATCATCATGACCACAGAGGAGATAAGGAAAAGATTCAAGAAAAATTATGCAGGAAGAATAGTCAGGACTTGATGGAGGTTTAGATATAGAGCAGGATGAATCTGATTTTCAGAGGGTCACAAAGGAAAATTCTGGTATCTTGAAAAGGACCACAAGTGTATTCATAGGTAGAGATTTCTTGGATTGTATACTTCAAATGCATTTTATGCTTTTTACACTCGGTAGACTATACATGAAAACAAACGTTTGAATGAGGTTTCTGGCCCTGCCACCGTAGAGATAGCAGTGCCCTTTTCTCAGGTGGGGAGGCCCAGAATAGGATAGGCTTCTGTGGGACTTGAGGGGTGTAGGCTCTGAGACCCCTGAGAGTCACCCACATAGACAAGGCACGAGGGCAGCTGTATTTGTACGCCTGGAACTTAAAGGAAAGACCTGCACTAATATTATGACCTCTTCTCATTTTCAGAATTTTACTGCTACATTCTGAGGAAAGTCAGATAGGAAATAATAAACACACCTTCTGAGAAAAAAAAAAATTTAGGAAGTTAAACATGTTCATAAAATATTAAGAAGTTTTTTTACACAGACTGCTTCTGGTTTCTATTGAAATTCCAAAGGTCTGATGGTAACCAGAAGCCCTATAGGTTTTCACTTTATGTAACATCTCTGAAATTCTGGCAGCAGAGAAAATACACATAAGGATCATTTTTAAAAATTATGATTGGCCTAGATTTTATTATTCTTTAAAACCTTCCACAAAACCACAGTACAACTTTTTGTGTGTATGATCCTAAAGTGGTTAGATACCAACCAGGCCAAACATCATGCCACCTATGCTTTCCAAAACTTTGGAAAAAATCATCAGGAAGAAACATTCATATTAAGCCTTTTTTATGACCTAAAGGATATGGTAAGTCAGCATGTTGACCTTGTTAGTTTAATACATGCTAGTTATCAATCACTGGCAATATATCTGCACCTCTCTCTCCCAAATTCATACCTTCTTTTTCTGAACTTGGAGGTATAACATGGGGAATTGAAATTATCCAGATAAATTAAAAATTTTTAAATTTTTAAATTCATATGAATGAATCAGATCACCAGGCATAGCCCCTGAAATTAACAAAATTATTATTTAGTATTTTGATTATATACTATTCTACATCACTGATCCTTTCAAGATGAGTGAATCTTAGATGAGTCAATAAAAACAAATATAAAAGTAGATTTGTGCTTTTGTGTTTACACACACACACACACACACACACACACACACACACACACACACGTTTTACTCCCAGATTGCAAAATGCAACCATTGTGATATGTTTACTATAATGAGTAGTTAAGAAACATAATCCCTGCTAGGAATTTGCTCCATGAAGGACTCGTTTAGAAAGAGATCTGCCACCCACTGAACACAGTACACTTCAAATCTGCAGGTTATTACAGTTATACCCGAATGGCAAATTGCATGAGAATTCAACACAACATTGAAATCACGTGGTGATTTCTGCAGAGCTGGGAGAATAATTTTCTGGCCCATCACCATCCAGTTTACAGCAAATCACTGGAGACACAAAAACATTTTTGAGACTCCTGCATCCCAATAAATTATACAAATTATCTGTCAAAAGCGAGTTTGATTTAGTAGGCACGAGTGCTAGGGCAAGACCCTCAGGGGAGCAAACCAAAAGCCATTGATAGAAAATACACAAAGACTGGAGGGCAGAAATTCAACAGGAAAAGACACAAGGACCATATGGACCAATAGCTTGAACGTGGCTGCCATTTCTTATGCACGGCCACGTTGTGTGCACACTTTAACAAGCCAGTCCAGACTCTTTGAGAGCACAAAGGCACAAGATTGTAGATATTCAGTGCGTGGCATGAATGAGAGATGGCAAGGTTAAAATGACAATTAAAGAGGTAATCAGCATCTATATTCTAAGTGGTTATTGGAGTTTCAAGAGATAACATGAAATGAAAAGCAGCCGAAGGAACCAGATTTGGCTTATTGTGTGGTAAAGATGAACATGCTAACATTTATTGGCCACACAGAAAGCAGTGCAGTGTAGGAGGGGCTGAGCAGTGAGCTGGAAACTGGGCTCCTGAAGAAGGTTGAATCCAAGCTCAGCCCCTTCCTAACTGTGGAGCTGTGGGCAAACTCAGGCCCTCTTCCTGCCTTGGTTTCTTGGTCTGTAAAATAAGAATCCTGATGGGACCTTTCTTTTTTTTTTTTTTTTTTTCTTTTCCCACTGTACAGCAAGGGGGTCAGGTTATCCTTACATGTATACATTACAATTACAGTTTTTCCCCCACCCTTTCTTCTGTTGCAACATGAGTATCTAGACATAGTTCTCAATGCTATTCAGCAGGATCTCCTTGTAAATCTATTCTAAGTTGTGTCTGATAAGCCCAAGCTCCCGATCCCTCCCACTCCCTCCCCCTCCCATCAGGCTTTCTAATAATGAGGTTCTCTTGTGATGAAATGTGTTATTTCTTGTAAAGCACTTAAACAATGCTTGTTAGATAAGCAGGCACTCAGTAAATGGTAGATCTTGTTATTTGGTGCCCATGAAAACAATTAGCTCAAGAGTAAGCTTTCTTTTAATCATTCATCTCGGGGACTTATTTCATGTTTTGCAAGAAGGCAAGAGAAGCAATTCATAAGTTTGTTCATGTCATCATTTATTTTGATTTCTACTGAGAAGTGAGGGTGAATGGATCACCTGGCACAGTCTTGTTCCTTCTCCCCATTGATTAAAATTTGACCAAATCTATGACCAATCTGTCTCAGTTTGGAACTAAGGTTCTAGAGATACACAAATATTTAGTGCATGAGTATGTTTATAAATCACATGCTAGGCTTTGTGGGGGGTACAAAGTGTAAAAAAACCAGGTCCCTGACCCCAGGATCTTATATATATATATATATATATTATACCGCCATCTGTGAGACTTAGGCAGAGTAGGTGAATAAGAAGTGGGGAAGGTGCCAAGCTATGCTGTCTGACACATGGTTTATGCTCAGTAAAGTCTTTCCAGTCTCATCCCTACAACATATTAAAGCTTTCTTGGGCAGACCTTGAATTCTAGCATTTCACAGTTGGAACATAGAAAAAGCAAACCAGGATTTTCCAGTATTCATTCTAATTTTCAAGCCCCATTACTTACTGTTTTCACGAATTGAAAAAAAAAATGCTATTTTCCATTGTATTAAAGACTTCCTTTGGTGGTTCCCCACATAGAGAGGAAATGAGATGCGTCTATGACCTATTATGTCATTTTATGGCTATTTTTTGCTTATATAAGATTGTTCCCCATAGAACAATTGCCTATCTAACTATAACCAGCTCATGTCATGATGTTTTCTCCACTAGCTTTTAAAATTTAAACAATGTCAGATTTTGCGATTAAAGAATTTTTCTAATATGGATAATGAAGCTAGTTCATAATAGGAAATGATAATTTATAGTAGTCCTGGAAAATTCACTCCTACAAAGCAGAAAACAAAATTTAGAACCATAAGTAGAAATCATATTGTAAAATATCTTTGCTATCTCAATCTGGAACTAACATCTTGTATTATTACAATACTAAAAAATCGCCGTTCACATTCATTTGTCCATTTCAGGATATCATAGATCTTTGCTACTATATAGATTAAAATAAAAACTACACTCTTAGAATTTTCTCAACAAAGAATGCTGCAAAGAATAATTCAAATGAGAAGTGAGCAAATATTAATAGTAGGAGATATTTTCTGTATTTTAACATTGCATACATTTAGTACTTTGCATTATAAAAAGTCATAACTTTTTTCTAAGTTTTATGGAAATGTAGTTAATTTACAAGGTTGTGATGATTCCTGCTGTACAACAAAGTGACCCAGTCACATGTATATACACATCCATTCTCTCTCAGATTCTTTTCTCACATGGATTATCACAGAATACTAGGTAGTGTTCTCTGTGCTATACAGCAGGTGCCCATTGGCCAATCATTCCATATACCTTGTGTCAATCCCAAACCCCCAATCCATCTCTCCTATCCCCATCTGTCCCTTTTCATTCATAACTGTAAGTTTTTCAAAGTCTGCGAGTCTGTTTCTATTCTGCAAACAAGTTCATTTGTATCCTTTTTTTTTTAGATTCCACATATAGGTGATATCATATGATGTTTTCTTTCACTATCTGACTAAGCTCACTCAGTATGATAATTTCTAAGTCCATCCATGTTGCAAATGGCCTTATGTCATTCTTTTTTATGGCTGAATAATATTCATATATATATATATATATATATATATATATATATATATAGAGAGAGAGAGAGAGAGAGAGAGATCTATATATATAACATCTTTATCCATTCCTTTGTCGACGGACACTTAGGTTGCTTCCATGTCTTGGCTATTGTAAATAGTGCTGCAGTGAACATTGAGGAGCATGTATCTTTTCAATTTATGGTTTTCTCTGGATAGATGCTCAGGAGAGGAATTGCTGAAACATATGGTAGTTCTATTTTTAGTTTTTTGAGGAACCTCCATACTGGTGCTCCATAGTGGTTGCACCAATTTACATTCCCACTGACAGTGTAAGAAGGTTCCCTTTTCTCCACACCATCTCCAGCATTTATTATTTGTAGACTTTTTGATGATGGCCATTCTGACTAGTGTGAGTTGGTACCTCATGGTAGTTTTGATTTGCATTTCTCTAATCATCAGTGATGTCGAGCATCTTTTCATGTGTTTTTTTTTTCACCACCTGTATGTCTTCTTTGGAGAAATGTCTTCTTAGGTCTTCTGCCCATTTTTTTATTGGGTTGTCACTAGAAGGAGATATTTTCTCTATTTTAACATTGTGTACATTTAGTACTTTGCATTATGAACAGTGATAACTTAGACCAAATTAGTATTGTGTTGTGGAAAATTATCCAAAAAAGTGAATTTATTTTTGTAATAGAGTTTGGTCATCCATAGTAAAAACCATCATCAGTGATTTTCTATTATTTTATGTCTAACATCACAGTCCATTCATATTTTTGGACCCTCTATAGCTCATTCATTTATTCACTCATTCAAAAAATGTATTTATTGAGTTTCTTCGTTGAACGCTGCAGTGGGATCAGGGTGGCAGAGAGTAAGACAGATGAAATCTTCTTTCCTCTGGAACTAATATCACCTAGTTCCTGAAACATTGTCCTAAATTCCATGAGAAATACAAATATTCCTTTGCACTAAAAGCTGGTAAAGAATAGTCAAGGTAAAAACATTGGCAAACATTTTATACACTGTTATAGCAATATAATAAAAGAAAAGTGACTTTTACTAGAAACACTCTTCATTTACCAAAGACCTGGTGTGTATTAAGTTAATGAGCTAAACATTTTATACACATTATTTTGACATCCTCAAAATCTGATACAGTACACCATAATTATTCCCACTTAACACATAAAGAAAGTATGTTCTGCTTTTTGCCCAAGGCCACACAGCTTTTAAATGAGTATGGATTTCAACATAGATCTGAGGCTCAATACAGATTTTTAAACACTATGCTCAATACATTCTGACTGATACAAGAGATTGTTGCAGCACCATAAATTGCTAGGAAATAAAGGAGGCCATCTAGATTAAGGGCCGATGAGATATTGAAAAACCAGTTAAGTGTTCAGAAGTACTCCATTAGAAAGTCTAGCTATAAGGCTGTAGAATTGGCATTTGCACAAAGAACTAAGGGTGGTGCAGTGCGGTCTTACAAATACATGTGACGATAATGCTTAACACATGGAAAAGTTGGGTGGCCCAAAGAGAAAGCATTGTTCAAGGGGACAAGAAGAGGATGCAACATTCCTGAGCTCTGTTTCACCTTGGTTTTCACCATTCCATTGCATTTGTTCATGGCTTGTTTTGAGTCATTCAAAGATCATGTGATTAGAGAGTTGTTTTCTCGGTCTTTTTCCAGGCACCTCCCATCATGCATATGTAGTTGATCGCCTGTTCCCTGTTTGAGGAAAGTAAATGAAAATAGCTCCATTCTTTTCAAGTCTTAGAGAAGAATGCCCAACAAGGAAGTCAGTTACACAGAGGGCATGGGACAATGGTGGCATAAACAGCAGGTGCTTCATGAGTCAGCAATAGCTGGGTTACATCTCAAGGACTGCGTTCTTTGAGATTTCTGAATACTCATGTCCTGATAGATTATAAACACAGGGAACTTCTATTTTGTCTATTTCGAATACCTTGAGTAAGTTTCCTGATAAAGCCAACTATAATTCTGGATAATTTGAAAACAAAACAAGAAATCTTCTAAGCCATCATGAAAGTGGAAAGCTATGGGAATCCAAACCAAAGAGAACACCAGGAATCCTGGAACTTATTCAAGCACCAAAGTTGGCTTTTATTCTAGCGCTAAAACTGGGACATTTGGAGCTTCTGTTCTGATGGCTACACAGAGAAAAAAGCTCAAGACATAAGACCTAGAGTTGAGAATTTTCCTCCTACCTCCCAGACTAATGCTTTGAACATTCAGAAAATTTCTGATGTGTTTCTTATTGTTCCCTTCCCCCAAACAAGTCAGAGCTACAATTAAATGTCAAAGACAGGAGCTTAGAGAACAGTGGATATGAGTCTGGGACTAGCATGCCTTCCTCTCATCTAGATGGTGGAAGAAGCCATGTAAACCTGCCCTCTTCATGCCCTCTCTTAGGGCCTACAGGAGCAAGTCAAACTTTCTGATAAGTGTGCCAAGTCACAGAACACATGCTTGACCCTAATAGTGAGCACAGTGGACCATGGACGTTGAGAACACAGTTCTGCACCACACTCTGCTCTCGTCCTCCTAAAATCCTGGAGACAAGCTTGAGTGCCAGTCTTTCATAGACTGGAACAAGGGCAGTCACCTAGAGGGTGTGCTGGTGGCTAAGGTTATTCGCATGCCTGGCAGTGTTTATGCCACATCTATATTTCCCTGAGCCACACCCTCAGATTCCTGGCAGCATTGCTTGTAGGACTTCTGTGACTGGTTCTTGCCCTCATTGTAAGTCTTTAGATTCTTTCTAGGTAATTACTGATGGAGTGGAAGAGAGAATCAGAGACCACAGAAAAAGAGTAACTGCTACTGCTTGCTGATTCTGGGCTGACCCTCCCAAGTCCTGACCACATGTGATAGGTACTGTCACCCCCCTTTTATTGGTGTTGAAACCGAGGCTCAGACGGGTCTAGAAACCCACCAAAGTTGCACAGCTAATAGGTAAGTCAGGACGCTACAGTCTGCACTCCAGTGCTACCAAACACAGCCTCTACTGGGCTGGCTGCCCCACTCTCAGCTACTCTGCTCAGGTACTGGCAGTGGTGCCTCTTAGAAGCTATGAGGTGTGGCCACTCCTGGTGTCAGTATCTCCAGTAACCCCTCTGTCCAGTCATGGCAGAGCTATACACTAGGAGTCCTAAGCCAGGACTTTTAATGCAGCAGGTTTAAAATTTTCTGCATACTTTAGAGAAATGGGATTCTTAAAATCCTGAAATTATATGACTTCCATTTTGTAATTTGTTTAGCAGCTTGGATATATTATGACAGCAGCCCAGTTACAGTGATCACAGGAAAATAGGTTTTTTCAGACAGGATTAAGATGGTGGAATAGAAGGACTGGAACTCAACTTCTCTCCTAAAAACAACAAAACTCACAACTAAAGACTGAGCAATCTCCAGCCAAATGGACTGGAAACCTTAAAAAATATACCCTCCTCCAGAAGAAAAAGAGGAGGCCACATCAATAGGTAGGAGGGGCGATTTCATGATATAAACAACCCCATACCTCTGGGGTGGGAAGCTCCACAGACTGAAAACTAACTGGTTCACAGAGACTTACCTACAGGAGTGAGAGTTCTGAGCCCCACATGAAACCCTCACGTTCAGGGAACCAGCAATGGGAGAAAGAGCCCCTGGAGCATCTGGCATTGAAGGCCAGTGGGGCTTGTGTGCAGGAGCTCCACAGGACTGGGGGTAACGGAGACCCCATTCTTAAAAGGCGCACATGGACTTTCACGTGCACTGGGTCCCAGGGCAGAGCGAGGTCTCCATAGGAATCTGAGTCAAACCTGACTGCAGTTCTTGGAGGACATCCTGGGAAAACAGGGGTGAATGTGGCTTGTTGTGAAGGAAGGACATTGAAGGCAAAGCTCTCGGGAATATTCAGCAGCAGTGCCTTTCTCTAGAGGTGGCCATTTTTGGAAAATCTGGCACCACCTGTCAGTCAGCTGAGAAGCCCCAGGCCAAACAACAATCCAGGTGGGATCACAGTCCCTCCCATCAGTAAACAGGCTGCCTAAAGACCCCTCAGGCACACAGCTGCCTCTAATCTCATCCAGAGACTAAGCCCCACCCAACAGAGGGATTAGAATCAGCTCCACCTACCAGTGGGCAGGCATCAGCCCCTCCCATCAGGAAGCCAACAGCAAGCCCCCATACCAACTTCAGCCACAAGGGGGGCAGGCACCAGAAGTAAAAGAGGCTACAGCTCTATCATCTGTAAAAAGGTCACCACACCAAAAACCTATAAAAATGAAAAGACAGAGAACTATAACTCAGATGAGGGAGAAAGGGAAAACCCCAGAAAATCAGCTAAGCAATGAGGAGATTCTCAGCCTCCAGGAAAAAGACTTTAGACTGTCGATGCTGAAGATGATGCAAGACATTGGAAATAAACTGGAGGCAAAGATGGATAACTTACAGGAAACACTGACCAAAGAGATACAAGATATACAACTTAAACAAGAAGAGATGCAAAATACAATAACTGAAATAAAAAAATTCACTAGAAGCAGCTAACAGCAGAATACAGGAGGCAGAAGAATGAATAAGCAAGGTGGAGGACAGATTAGTGGAAATTACAGATGCGGAACAGAAAAGAGAAAAAAGATTGAAAACAAATGAAGAGAGTCTCAGAGAACTCTGGGACAACATAAAATGCAACAACATCCGTATTATAGGGGTACCAGAAGGAGAAGAGAGAGAGAAGGGGACAGAAAAAATATTCTAAGAGATAATAGCCAAAAACTTTCCTAACATGGGAAAGGAACCACTCACTCAAATCCAGGAAGCACAATGAGTACCATATAAAATAAATCCAAGGAGGAACACACCAAGACACATATTAATCAAACTGACCAAAATTAAAGACAAAGAGAAAATCTTGAAAGCAGCTAGGGAAAAGTACAAGTAACGTACAAGGGAACCCCAATAAGGTTATCAGCAGATTTTTCAGCAGAAACTCCGCAGGCCAGAAGGGACTGGCATGATATACTTAATGTGATGACAGGAAAAACCTCCAACTAAGATTAATCTACCCAGCAAAGCTCTCATTTAGATTTGAAGGAGAAATCAAAACCTTCACAGATAAGCAAAAGCTGAGAGAATTCAGCAACACTAAACCAGCCTTACAACAAATACAAAAGGAACTTCTCTAGGCAGAAAAGACAGAAACAGGAAACAAAAATTCCACAAATGACAAGGCTCACCAGTAAAGGTATATATACAGTAATGATACAAAATCATCCATGCACAATTATGCCACCAGAATTAGAAATTGTGAGAAGAGGAGGGTACAAAAGCAGGACACTAAAGATGAATTTGCAATTAAGGGAACAACAACTTAAAACAATCTCACATACATATAGACTCTTATATCAAAACTTCAGAATAACTGCAAACCAAAAATCTACAATTGATACACAAACAAGGAATCTCTGGAGAAGAAATATATCTCATAGTAAATAAGTGCATAATCCACCATGAAGGGGGTCATTTGACATCATTATTGGAATGCTGAAGTCTTCTTAGATCCAATTCTGATTTCCTCTCCATCAAAGAATTTATGATAACTATAATTAAATAATGCAACTGTACAATTAAATAATACAATTGTATTATTAATAACCGTTTCTCTCCATGGTACAATGTAAGGTCTATAATGTCTTGTTTATCACATCACCTAGAATGGTGTAATGCCCATATTGAAGAATCAATAAGATGTAACAAATTGTGAGGACATATTTATAGAGTTACACTGTTTTTTAACCAATTTATGCATTTTATATTTTACTTGTTTTCGGAGGGTGTATTATTTTTGTTATTCTTCCCAATTAAGTTATTCTTTTTACTAAGCTATATAAAATATTTAATGGTATATAAGGCTTTCTCCTTTATAAATTTTAGTTGCATAATATACACAATTTTAATATAATACTAATTTTTAAAGAAAAGTTGGATGTAATAGATAATAATAAATAGTAAAGATGAAAGATATACAAAATGGGATAAAGTATAGAATAGATTTCCTATTTGTCTCAGCATATTTTTCATTCCACTTCTCCAGAGGGAGTCACTTCATCTGTTTCTTAAGATCCATGATATGATAATTTGTATGAATGTAACTGTGTTTACATATATGTATTTTATTCTGTAAAAAAATAAAAATAAAATTTCAAAAAGAAAAAAAAAAAAATAGGCTTTTTCCTCTAATTGAATAAATCCGTGACATATGGTGAGGTGAGTAATCTTCAAGGCTTCATGCTCTCCCAGACGGAGATTTCTCATGATTCATGAGACAATAACTGAATGTCCTTGGGGGTCTTACAGATAAATCACTCCTCTTCTGATAGTGTTAATATTCAGCTGTTATTGAGCAGGTCCGTTCTTGGCTTTGTGAGGTCATGGCATACATTTTTGGAAAACCCACCCGTTTTTACCAATTGCTTTTACTCAAAAAAAAAAAAAAAAAAAAAAACTGGGAACAGGCTTGCACAAAATATATTGAATTATGTTTGGGAAGAGTGCTGAGAAAGCTGAACTGATGATCCTCCAAAATCTGCTTGTCACCTGCTCTGAGTTTTTGAATCATGCCATGAAGAATAAAGTACTGCCAGGAGTGTCTCAGATAAAGTGTCAAAAGTGTCTGATTTAATTGTTAGCTTAAGGATTTAAGATGCTGTTTTTCCCTGGTGCTAACACCTCTCATTGATTCCAGAGCATTTCCATTTGTTGTTTAACAGAATCAGCCTTGGTATTTATAGCCCTATCACTCTAGAAGGGAAGCATTTGCAATTTGCACTTTCAATTTTGACTCCCAGACTTCTTTTTCTCTAAACACCCTTCAAGTGGGTGTCAGACTGCAATTCAATGAATGCTTTGTAAGCGGTTGCACAGAGTAATTCTCATCCCCACAGGCAAACATTTCAGAAGGACCCCCAGAATCCTTTGCTAATTAAAATCTAAATTGATGAGCCCCAGTTAGGCACAACCCCAGTGAAGTCAGGGTGTGTGGGTCCCATTTGTGTGTGTGTTCATGTGTGTGGCTGCATGCTGCAAATGGAGTCATATCTTATGGCGGATTCTATAGTCTAAGGGTGGTCACATCAATATATATTTATATCCCATTCCACATACTTTTCTTATGGTTAAATGTTAGCATACCTCCACCAAGATGTAGGGTTTTGTTTTCTCCTTTTGAACTTGAAGGGATATTTGTAAATTGCTTGACCAATAAAATGTAGTAGAAATGGTGCTGCATTATTTCTGAGGTTAAGTCATAAACAGCAACGAATATTTTGCCTCTCTGTCTCTCTGTCTCTCTGTGTCTGTGTCTATCTGTCTATCTGTCTGTCTGTCTTTCTCTCTTTCTGCTGACCTTGGAACTCAGCTATCATGTAGTCAGGAAACCCAGGCTACAAGGAAAGGCCACAGCGGATGGATAGAAAATATAACCATAAATCAGTTACATTTTGGAGAAAGCTTGAGGATTGAAATTGGGACAAAGGAAAAAAAAACCTTATTTTTCATCTTGTAACTTTTTAGATTTTTCTAGCCAAATACATTATTTACCTCATTTGATAAAAATCCCAACAAGCTTATGTCAACAGGGACATTGTAGTCCAAAACTTATTTTCTTCTTTGTGTTTTTTCTGCGTTTTTAAAAGCATGCTATTAACTATCTCATTAATGTATGGATATCTTTCTCACTCATTTCTTACATGTAGAGAATCAAAGTTGAATTTCTCTACCAATTATATAAATAAAGCCTGCCAGACTCAAAAAGAGAAATTAAAAGAAACATTTTTTAAAGAAAGGAAGTATATAAAGATTAGACCAAGGAAGCACATCTTAATAAATACCTCTTTGTAAAATAGCAGTGGGTTTTCTAGTCAACGTTACCATGTGATTTCTTTGCTGGTATCAGTGCACATCTGGGGATGGTTCGTAGGTCTTTTGTTAAACACTTAAAAAGTAAAAGTATATGTATATATGTTTCAAAGTATAGATAAATTGATATATGTATATAAGAGTACACAGAAGGACATAAAAGAAACATGGTGGCCATGTTCAGCACTCATTTTCTTACAAATTAGAACTATACTAGAGAATGCTAAATCAGATCTTAACATTTGGCCATAAAAATATTCATGACAGTTATAATGAGCATTCAGGCATAAAGTCAAGGCACATCTCAAAATAGATAAAGACTTTTCTCCAAAGGTAGCATCACTTTATTTTTTTTTAAATTACTCAATGAATTTACTACATTTAGACTATTACAATGATCATCACAATCCAATTTTATAGGATTTCCATCCCACAACCCCAGCACATCCCCCCACCACCTGAACTGTCTCTTTTGGAAACCATAAGTTTTTCAAAGTCTGTGAGAAAGTATCTGTTCTGCAGAGAAGTTCATTGTGTCCTTTTTTCAGATTCCACATGTCAGTGATAGCATTTGATGTTGGTGTCTCATTGTCTGACTGGTTCACTTAGCATGATAATTTCAGGTCCATCCATATTGCTAAAAATTCTGGTATTTTGTTCCTTTTAATGGCTGAGTAATATTTTCCTGTGTATATGTACCATATCTTCTTGACCCACTCCTCTGTTGATGGACATTTATGTTGTTTCCACATCTCGGCTATTGAAAATAGTGCTGTAGGAGCTCTATTCACAAAAGCCAATACATGGAAAAAACCCAAATATCCATTGACAGATGATTGGATTAGGAAGACGTGGTAGATATACACAATGAAATACTACTGAGCCATAAAAAAGAACAAAATAATGACATTTGCAGCAACATGGATGGAACTAGAGACTCTCATCCTAAGTGAAATAAGTCAGAAAGAGTAAGACAAATACCATATGATATCACTTATATCTGGAATCTAATAAATGGCACAAATGAACCTTTCCACAGAAAAGAAAATCATGGACTTGAAGAATAGACTTGTGGTTGCCAAGGGGTAGGGGAGGGAATGGGGTGGTTGGGGAGCTTGGGGTTAATAGATGCAAACTATTGCCTTTGGAATGGATTAGCAATGAGATCCTGCTGTGTAGCACTGGGAACTATGTCTAGTCACTTGTGATGGAGCATGATAATGTGCAAAAATAGAATGTGTACATGTATGTGTAACTGGGTCATTATGCTGTACAGTAGAAAAAAATTTGTGTTGGGGAAATAACTATTTTTAAAAATAATATAAAATGCTGCTGCAATGAACAATGGAGTACATGTGTCTTTTCGAGTCATGGTTTTCTCTGGATAGATGCCCAGGAGTGGGATTGATGGATCAAATGGGAGTTCTATTTTGAGTTTGCTGATGAATCTCCATACTGTTTTCCACAGTGGTTGCACAAAGTTGCAATCCCATCAACAGTGTAATAGGGTTCCTTTTTCTCAAGCACTTACTGTTTGTAGACTTTTTGATGATGGCCATTCTGGCTGGTGTAAGTTGGTACCTCATAGTGGTTTTGATTTGCATTTTTCTAATAATGACTGATATTGAACATCTTTTCATGTGTTTTTGGCCATTCCAATGTTTTCTTTGGAGAATATGTTTAGATCTTCTGCCCATTTTTTGATGGGGTTGTTTGTTTTTTGGTATGGAGCTGCAGAAGGTGTTTATAAATTTTGGAGATGAATCCCTTGTCAGTTGATTCATTTGCAAAGATTTTCTCCCATTCTGTGGGTTGTCTTTTTGTTTTGTTTAGGGTTTACTTTGATGTGCAGAAACTTTCCAGTTTAATTAGGGTCCCATTTGTTTATTTTTGTTTTTACTGTGATTACACTAAGAGGTGGATCTGAGAAGATGTTGCTATCCTATCATTTATGTCAGAGAGTGTTCAGCCTATGTTTTCCCCTAAGAGTTTTATAGTAACTGGTCTTCTATTAAAGTCTTTAATCCATTTTGAGTTTATTTTTGTGTAAAAAAAATAGGGAGTGTTCTCATTTCATTCTTTTCCATGTGGCCATCCAGTTATCCCAGCACCACTTATTGAACAAGCTGTCTTTTCTCCATTGTAAATTCTTGCATTCTTTGTCAAAGATTAGTTGACTGTAGGTGCGGGGGTTTAATTCTGGGCTTTCTTTCCTGTTCCACTGATCTATATTTATATCTGTGTGCCAGTACCATACAGTTTTGAGGACTGTTGCATTGTAGTATAGTCTGAAGTCAGAGAGCCTGATTTCTCCAGCTCTGTTTTTCTTTTTCAGGATATCTTTGGCTATTCTGGGTCTTTTGTGTTTCCAAACAAACTTGAAAATTTTGTTCAAGTTCTGTGAAAAATGTCTTTGGTAATTTGATAGGGATTGCATTGAATCTGTAGATTGCCTTGGGTAGTATAGTCATTTTGATACTGTGCAAAGAGCATGGTATACCTTTCCATCTATTTGTGTCATCTTTGATTTCTTTCATCAGTGTCTTATAGTTTTGAGAGTACAGGTCTTTTGTCTCTTTAGGTAGGTTTACTCCTAGGTATTTTATTCATTTGGATGCAACAGCAAATGGGATTGCTTCCCTAATTTCTATTTCTGATCTTTCATTGTTAGTATATAGAAATGCCATCGATTTCTGTGTATTAATTTTGTATCCTGCAACTTTGCCAAATTCATGGATGAGCCCTAACAGTTTTCTGGTAGAGTCTTTCAGATTCTCTAGGTATAGTATCATGTCATCTGCAAATAGGGATAGTTTTACTTCTTCCTTTCCAATTTGGATTCTTTTTATTTCTTTTACTTCTCTGCTTGCTGTGGCTAAGATTTCCAAAACTATGTTGAATAGTAGTGGCGAGAGTGGACATCCTTGTCTTGTTTCAGATCTCAGCGGGAATTCTTTCAACTTTTCACCATTGAGAATGATGTTAGCTCTGGCTTTGTCATATACGGCTTTTATGTTGTTGAGGTAGTTTCCCTCTTTGCCCACTTTCTGAAGGATTTTTATCAGAAATGGGTGTTGGATTTGGTCAAAAGTTTTTCTTCGTCTATTGAGAGGATCACATGGTTTTTATTTTTCAGTTTGTTAATGTGGTGTATCACACTGATTTATTTGTAGGTGTTGAAAAATCCTTGCATCCCTTGGATAGATCCCACTTGACCATGATGTACAATCCTTTTAATGTATTGTTGGATGTGGTGTGCTAGTATTTTGTTGAGGATTTTGCATCTATGTTCATCAGTGAAATTGGCCTGTAATTTTCTTTTTTTGTGTTATTTTGTCTGGTTTTGGTAGCAGGGTGATGGTGGCCTCATAGAATGTGTTTGGATGTATCCCTGCCTCTGTGATTTTTTTTGGAATAGTTTGAGAAGGGTAGGTGTTAGCTCTTCTCTAAATGTTTGAGAGTATTCGCCTGTGAAGCCATCTGATCCTGGACTTTTGTTTGTTGGAAGTTTTTAAATCACAGTTTCAATTTCAGAACGTGGGTTTGGTTCGTTCATCTTTTCTATTTCATCTTGGTTTAGTCTTGGAAGATTGTACTTTTCTAAGAATTTGTCCACTTCTTCTGGGTTTTCCATTTTATTGGCGTATAATTGCATATAGTAGTCCCTTATGACCCTTTGTATTTCTGTGATGTGCGTTGTTACTTCTCCTTTTCCATTTCTAATTTTATTGATTTGAGTCCTCTCTCTTTTTTTTATTGATAGGGCTGGGTAAGGGTTTATCAATTTTGTTGATCTTTTCAAACAACCAGCTTTTCATTTCCTTGATCTTTTCTATGGTTTTCTTCATTTCTATTTCATTGATTTCTGCTCTGATCTTTATGATTTCTTTCTTTCTACTAATTTCAGGTCTTGTCTGTTCTTCTCTCTTGAGCTGCTTTAGATGTAAAGTTAGGTTCTTTATTTGAGCTTTTTATTGTTTTCTGAAGTGGGCTTGTATTGCTATAAACTTTCCTCTTAGAACAACTTTTGCTGCATCCCATGGGTTTTAGAGTGTCGCATCTTTGTTGTCATTTGCTTCTAGGTATTTTTTAATTTCCTCTTTGATTTCTTCAGTGATCCATTGGTTGTTTCATAGCATGTTGTTGAGTCTCCGCGTGTTTGTGTTTTTTGCAGTTTTCTTCTTGTTGTTGATTTCCAGGCATATAACGTTGTGGTCGGAAAAGATGCTTGATATGATTTCAATTTTCTTAAAGTTACTGAGGTTGGATTTGTAGCCCAGGATGTGATCAGTCTTAGAGAATGTTCCATGTACACTTCAGAAGAATGTGTATTCTGTTGCTTTTGGATGGAATGTCCTGTAAATATCTATTGAGTCCCTCTGGTCTAATGCTTCATTCAGGGCCTGTGTTTCCTTATTGATTCTCTGTCTGGATGGTCTATCCATTGGTATAAGTGGGGTGTTAAAGTCCCTCATTGTTATTGTGTTATTGTTTATTTCTCCTTTTAAGAGTGTTAGCAGTTGGTGATCCTATATTGGGTTCATAGATATTTAAAATTGTTATATATTCTTCTTGGATGGATCGTTTGATCATTAGGTAGTGACCTTACTTTTCCCTTAAAATATTCTTCATTTTAATGTCTATTTTGTCTGATATGAGTATTTCTATTCCAGCTGTATTTTGATTCCCATTTGCATGGAATATTTTCTTCCATGCTCTCACTTTCAATTTGTATGTGTCCCTAGAAGTGAAGTGGGTCTCTTGAAGACAGCATATATATGGGGTCTTGTTTTTGTATCCATTCAGCCAGTCTATGCCTTTTGGTTGGGGCATTTAGTCCATTAACATTTAAGGTAATTATGGATATGTATGTTCTTATTGCCATTTTATTAATGGCTTTGGATTCTCTTTTGTTGCTCTTTTTCCTACCCTTCTTCTCTTGTTCTCACCTCTTCTGTTTTAATGAGTGTCTTTAGTGTTGTTTTTGAGTTGATTTTTCTTATTAGTTTGTGTATCAATTGTAGATGTTTGGTTTGCAGTTATTCTGAAGTTTTGATATGAGTCTATATATATAAGTGATTTTTTAAGTTGTTGGTCTCTTAATTGCAAGTGCGTCTCCTGCATTTGTACCCTCCTCTTCTCATGATTTCTGATTTTGGTGAGATAATTGTGCATGGATGATTTTATATCTTTACTGTATATATGCCTTCTCTGGTGAGCCTGTCATTTGTGGTATTTTTGTTTCTGGTTGTGGCCTTTTCTTTTCTGTCTGGAGAAGTCCCTTTAGTATTTGTTGTAAAGCTGTTTTGGTGTTGCTGAATTCTCTTAGCTTTTGCTTCTCTGTGAAGCTTTTGATTTCTCCTTCAAATCTGAATGCGAGCCTTGCTGGGTAAAGTAATCTTGGTTGGAGTTTTTTTCCTTTTATCACGTTAAGTGTATCATGTCACCCCCTTTTGGCCAGTTTGATTAACATGTGTCTCAGGGTATTCCTCCTTGGGTTTATTTTGTATGGTACTCTTTGTGCTTCCTGGATTTGACTGAGTGCTTCCTTTCCCATGTTAGGAAAGTTTTCAGCTATTATCTCTTGGAATAATTTTTCTGTCCCCTTCTCTCTCTCTTCTCCTTCTGGTACCCCTATAATACAGCTGTTGTTGCATTTCATGTTGTCCCAGAGTTCTCTTATTCTCTCGTCATTTGTTTTCAATGTTTTCTGTTTTTTCTCTTTTCTGTTCCAAATCCACAATTTCCACTAATCTGTCCTCCACCTTGCTTATTTGTTCTTCTGCCTCCTGTATTGGCTGCTTCTAATGATTTTTTATTTCAGTTATTATATTTTGCATCTCTTCTTGTTTAAATTTTATATCTTGTATCTCTTTGCTCAGTGTTTCCCTGTAAATTATCCATCTTTGCCTCCAGTTTATTTCCAATGTCTTGCATCATCTTCAGTATCAACAATCTAAAGTCTTTTTCCTGGAGGCTGAGAATCTCCTCATCACTTAGCTGTTTTTCTGGGGTTTTTCCTTTCTCCCTCATCTGAGTTATAGTTCTCTGTCTTTTCATTTTTATAGGTTTTTGGTGTGGTGACCTTTTTAGTGATAATAGGGTTGTAGCCTCTTTTACTTATGGTCTCTGCTCCCTTGTGGCTGAAGTTGGTATAGGGGCTTGCTCTCTGCTTCCTGATGGGAGGGACTGATGCCTACCCACTGGTTGGTAGAGCTGATGCCTATCCCTCTAGTGGGTGAGGCTTTGTCTCTGGGTGAGATAAGTGGTGGCTCTGTGCCTAGGGGCTCTTTAGGCAGCCTGTTTGCTGATGGATGAGGCTGTGATCCCACCTGGATTGTTGTTTGGCCTGGGGCTTCTCAGCTGACTGACAGGTGGGGCCAGATTTTCCAAAAATGGCCACCTACAAAGAAAGGCATGCTGATGAATATTCCCAAGAGCTTTGCTTCCAATGTCCTTCCCCCACAACAGGCCACATTCACGCCTGCTTTCCCAGGCAGTCCTCCAAAAACTGCAGTCAGGTTTGACCCTGATTCCTATGGAGACTTTGCTTTGCCCTGGGACAATTTGGTTGTAAATTTTATTGCTTTGCTCAGTTCATGTGAAAGTCTGTCTGTGCCTTTTAAGAATGGGGTCTCCATTTCACCCAGTTCCATGTAGCTCCTGCATAGAAGCTCCACTGGCCTTCAATGCCAGATGCTCCAGGGGCTCTTTCTCCAAGTGCCAGACACCCACATGTGGGAGTTTGATGTGGGGCTCAGAACTCTCACTCCTGTAGGTGAGTCTCAGTGAAAGAGTTACTTTTCAGTCTGTGGGGCTTCCCACCCGTGAGGTATGGGGTTGCTTATATCATGTAATCACCCCTCCTACCCCTTGATGTGGCCTCCCCTTTGTCTTCTGAGTTAGGATATCTTTTTGAAAGTTTCTGATCCATTTGGTTGAAGGTTGCTCAGCATTTGATTGTAAATTTTATTGTTTTTAGGAGAGAAGTTAAGTTCCAGTCCTTCCATTCCACCATCTTAATCCCATCTCCTACCATCACTTTAAAAACAAAAATTTCTGGGAATTCCTGTTGTGACTCAAAAAGTTAGAAACCCAAAAAAAAAAAAAAAAAAAGTTAGAAACCCAGCTAGTATCCGTGAGGATCTGGGTTCCACCCCTGGCCTCGCTCAGTGGGTTAAGGATCTGGCTTTGCTGTGAGCCATGGTGTAGGTCACAGACAAGCCTTGGATCTCACGTTGCTCTGGCTGTAGTGTAGGCTGGCAACTGCAGCTCTGATTTGACCCCTCTCGGGTACTTCTATATGCTGTAGGTGCAGCCCTGAAAAGCAAAAATTAAAAAAAAAAAAAAAAAAAAAAAAAAAAAAACACCAAAATTTCCAGAGTTCCCTGATGTAAGTTTAGTAGGTTAAGGAGCTGGCATTATCACTACTGTGCCTGAGGGTGTGGCTAATAATATAAAAGAAAATTTCCAACATGGTAAAGAAAGAAAAATTGTGAATAGTCTTATATCTATAAAACAAGTTGATTTGCTAGTTAAAACCTACTAATGACTGCTATATCTCCGCTATGAGTAGTAAAATCCAAAAATGGACAGTAAGCTACACTAATCCATATGCTAATGAATTAGAGACTTTAGGCTGAATTCCTGCTTAATATAGATACACATAGTTACATGTAGAAATATTTATTGATGATATACTATGATAGTGAAGGGATACAAGTATCTGTATAAAAATATGGTCATTTCTTACATCATAGCATTAAAAAAATTAACTCCAAAAGATAAAAAATAATTAAATAAATAAATAAAAATAAAAAATAAAAATTTAACTTACAATAGATCACAGACCTCAAGGTAAAACTTAACTATAAAACTTCTAAAGAGGAGTTCCCGTCGTGTCACAGTGGTTAATGAATCCGACTATGAACCATGAGGTTGCAGGTTTGATCCCTGGCCTTGCTCAGTGGGTTAAAGATCCGGCATTGCCATGAGCTGTGGTGTAGGTCGCAGACACTGCTCAGATCCTGTGTTGCTATGTCTCTGGCGTAGGCTGGTGACTACAGCTCCGATTTAACCCCTAGCCTGGGAACCTCCATATGCTGCGGGAGCGGCCCAGAAATGGCAAAAAGACAGGAAAAAAAAAAAAACTTCTAAAGAAAAAAAACACCCTAAGAATAAAAATCTTTATACCCCTGGGATGGGCAAAGATTTTTAGACAGAACACAGAAACCCAGAAAGTACAAACCATAAATTTTTAAAAATCATAAATATTATTTTATCAAATTAAAAACATTTGATATTTGAAAGACATCACTTGAAACTGAAAGGCAAACCACAAAATGGAAGAAAGTATTTCTAACATGTAGTTCTGACACAGGACTTCATATAGAATTCATAAACACATATCACAACTCAATAATAAGACAAAGAACCTACGTAATAAATGAGAAAAAGATTTGAAAATACAGATCAGAAAAGAACACACGATAGCAGATAAGTCTATGAAAATGTGTTCAACATGTTGTCATGAAGGAAACAAAAACTAAAATCATCATGAGGTCCTAGTACCTAGCCATTGAAATATCTGAAATTAATAGGATTGATAAGATCCGATGTTAGTGAGAATATGGAGTAATTGGAATTTTCAGACTGTTTTGTTGGGAATATAAAATGATAAAATCAAATTGGATAAATGTTTAGGAGCTTCTTATAATGGTAGACATATAGCTACTACAAAACTCCTAGGTATTTGTCCAGGAGAAATTAAAAATATATATATATATATAAGTATATATATATAGCCACACAAAAGCTTATACAGATGTTTATAGCAACATTTTTCATGATGCAAAAATACTGGAGGGGGGTGGTTCCCCAAACATCCATCAGATGAATACATACCTGTATGCATATGCCCATACCAAGAAATACTACCCACCAATAAAAAAATTGAACTACTGTTTTTTGTTTTTTGGGATTTTTTTTTGTCTTTTATTTTTTTAGGATCATGGCATACGGAGGTTTCCAGGCTAGGAGTCTAATTGGAGCTGCAGCTGCTGGCCTACACCACAGCCACAGCAACCCCAGATCTGAGCTGTATCTGCAACCTATACCACAGCTCATGACAATGCTGGATCCTTAACCCACTGATCAAGGCCTGCGTCCTTATGGATACTAGTCATGTTCGTTAACCACTGAACCATGATGCGAACTCCCCAAACTACTGATTGATACAACAAAATAGATGAATCTCAAAATTATTATGGTGACTGAAAGAAATAAGTATATTCTTTATTTTTCCATCTGTATAAAATTTAGAAAATGCATACTTTATGATGTTGGAAAATCGGCCAGTGGTTGCCTGGTGACAAAAGTAGCGGGTAGAATGGATTTTTAAAGGAGCGAGAGGATATTTTGACAGAGGGGATAATAAAAATATTCTATATCTCAATTGTGATATTTCTTAGGTGTACATAGATATCAAAGCTCAAGTAATAACTACATGTAGGTGCTTTATTATAAATAAATTATATTGCAGAAAAATTATTTATTTTGAGAGTCATGTACCTGTTTTGGAGAGAAGTCACCAAGAATTGAGAGAAAAACACACTAGAGTTGGAGTAAGGGGTAGGAGCCAAGCTTTAGAGCTAGCTGATACATATCAGGGAGGAAGACACTCAAGGAAAAGATACACTGGATTCTAATTGTAAGAGACTTAGCTGCTCTGACTCTGCTGTCTTCAAAGGTTCTAGTGTCCATGATAGAAGATGTTATCTGATCAAGTTAAAGCCTCTGATCCAAGTTTTCCTTAACTTTTCCCCATGCCCCCCAACCCCAGTAAAGCTAAGAGTTCTGTGAACCATGCCAGGTAAATTATAAGGTATTGTCTGTTAACCTAATGTCTCAAGTAATGATGTCTGAAAGTTGTTGAATGCCCTCTCTCATCTCTACCTCCATCCCATTTAGGACCTTTGAATTTCCACAGGGTGCTCTCATACTCAGTAGTGGAACCTACAGCAAGAACTCTCTCTCTAAAGGTGTAATGTGTGGGGCATTGTGGGTGGAGAAGGGCAGGATTGATCTTGGTCTGTGAAGCTTTTGGCTCAGCTCCTGAAACCATGAGATGCTCTTCCCCCTAACTCTAAGCTCAGCCCCGCCAAGTCATAAAAGAATACAGACCTGAGTTTTAGTGAAAGGAAAGTCTTTTGTAGAATAGATAAGTTTCCACCTTTAAAAACTTTTTATGGCACCGGAGTAGGAATCCCACTCACACAAAATCAGTGTGTCTTAGAAAAATGGCTCTTTTCCGGACAACTTCTGAGTTCTCCCTCTGTTGCCTGGACTGTGAGGTCCAACGGAGGACTCAGGTGCAAAAATGGGGTATACATGCCCTGTGTGACCTCCCCAGAACCCTGACCTAGTTGATTTAACTACTTGCTTGTCTGTAAAAGGATCCTACTAGGATCAAAGGGCATATGTATATTTTAAAGCAGGCGTGTTATTTTGAGTGGGCGGCTCTTTAACTTCTTTCCTGTGGGAAATGTTAACATCTTAAGCAATCAAAAATTATATAGCATGTATAGTAATTGTTTCACAAACTAATAATGTCCCCCCTCCTCTGCTGTTTCCTCCCCTCACCATGGGCCATAGTGATCTGAGCTGTATGCTCTAAAAGCTGTGTTGAAGTTCTTACCCCTAATATCTGGGAACGTGACCTTATTCGAAACTAGGATCTTTGCAGATATAATTAGTTAAGTATCTAGGGATGAAGTCATCCTGGGTTTAGAGTGAGCCCTAAATTGAATGATTGGTATCTTTATAAGAGGAGACACAGAAAAAGAGCCACACAAAGAGAGAGAGGCAGAGATGGGAGTGATGCAGATATGGGCCTAAAAAAGGGCCAAGGATTTCTGGGAGATAGCAGCAACTCGGAAGAAGCAAGGAAAGTTTCTCCCCGAGAGTTCAGAGAGAATGTTGCTCTGGTTTGGGGCATCTGGTCACCAGGACTGTGAAAGAATAGATACTTATTGTTTATATCCACCCGGTCTGTTGTGGTTTATTATGGTAGCCCCAGGAAACTAATACATGGGCCAATCCTGTAAACCCACCCGTATCACCAACAATATTTTGCTTAAACCATGCCCCAAAGATATGTCAGAGAAACAAGACACTGACATTAGAGTCAGTGTTTTTCATAAGTCCCATTTAAGGTCAAAGCAAAAGTCTACTAAATGGCATGCAGAGGAAAGACCAGAGCTGGTAGGATTACCAATAGCTACAACTCTTTTAGAAAAGGATCTGGAATTTCCTTGTAAAGCTGAAGATGTGCTCAGCCTTTGACTGATAATGACTGCTGCAATGGAGAGGAATGGTTGTACTTGAGGACAAGTGTGGAAACTTAAAAAACATCATTATTCCTAATAGCCTCAAACTGGAAAATATCCAAATGTCCATCAACAGGATAATGACAAGTGAAAAGCACTGTATTCTTACAAATGGCATGTTATTCTGCAGTGCATATTCATGAACTACAGTTACATTCAAAAAACTAAATGATTTTTTCAAAAATTATGTTAAACCAAAAAAAAAAAAGCCAGACAAAAATAAAGTATACCTAGTATAATTCCATCTATAGAAAATCCTGAAAGTAATCCTCAAAACTAAATTGTATTATTTGGAGAGGCATCTCTAGGTAGTAAAAGCAGAGCAAGAAAGTGATGACAATAAAATTTAAGACAGAGGGAAAGTAAGTGGTTATGATGGGGAAGAAATATACCAGGGTGGAGGGGGACATATAAACATATCAGTGGCATTTCTTTTTATTGAGCTGTGTGGTGGTTTTGTAGATATTTATTTTTCTTTTCTACACCTTCTATACCTTTAGCCATTTTACTCCTTATACATATAAAATATTTTACATATTCTCAAAAAAAGTTTTTGAAAAGGGTTAAGGATAAAAAAGAAAAGAATCCATAGATGGATGCTTTAGAGGCATAAAATGTTCTAATTCACCCTGAAGAAATCTGTTTGTTTTCATATGGTTCTTTCACATTATCTTTCTTACTCTGATTTCTCATCTGTCAGCTAAAGTCTCAGTCAAGGCATTTTCTTCTAAAACCTAAGATTCTGGGAAAGAAGGGGAATATGAAAAAACTCAACAAATCTTAACAGTTGCCTGGATGTCAGTCTTGTGGGGAATGGTGTATTTAGCTTTGCCACAGACTTGCTCCCTAGTGACTGCCAAGTGAGACTGGTTGGAGATGAGCATAGTGTGTAAGAGGCAGGCCAGCTATCATGCCACACTTTGCCATTTCCAAGGGCTTTCCACATGGTCTCCATTGAGCTTCACCCAAACCCTTTGAGAAGATCTTACTGCTTCTCTTTTACCTGAGAGATTGTTAAGCTGCAGAGATGTTAAAAGACTTGTCCAAAGTCTCAAGTTCAGGAAATACCAGGGCTGGGATTGGAAACTAGGTTTCTTCCATTCTAATGTAATGACTTTTAATGGGGTTCTGCAGCAGATGTACCAACAGGAACATACGCGTGCATGTGCCTGAGACTTGATGGTACTGAACTGATTTGATGCAGACATCTCAAACTCAGGCTGTAGAGATGAAAAAGCCAGCAGGCTCCACGGGGCTGTGCAGAAGATAGACAGGGTTTAAGCTAATCACCTTGCATCTGGGGACTTTCATCTTTTTGAGACCTGTCCTCATGGCACAGATAAAAGGCAAAATTAATATTCCTTGTGGTGGTCGGTACTCTTAGCAAAGTCCTCTGTTTACCTTCCATGTGGTTGATACTCTATTCCTCCTAAATGCTTACAGCCTCCCTGCCAAGCCCCAGTTCTTTACAAACTCAAGGTGGTGAATTACTTGGTAAAGCATTTCAGATAAACAGACATAGTCAGATCTCTGTTTGGACTTCATACTGGAGGAAGTGTGCACACCCTGTTTCATATTGCTGTCTTTGATGCCAACAAATCGACCATTTGTGATACAGCTTCTGCCAAGAAATCCCCCAGGCCCTTGTGTAGTTTCAGCAGAGGATATATGAAAAGACTGAACAAATATCAGTGTTTTATCCTCATTCCTGTCCTCAAAGCTTCTGCAAACTTAAGCAAGCTATGTTTCATGATATCCTCAGCACAGCATGGAAGTCTACCTAAACCATTCTTGGCACTGATACTTTCAGTTTAGCCGTTAAGGGGTAAATATTTGCATCTCTTAAATGCATTGATAAAGTAACAGGAATAAAATAGAAGCTAATGTGAAACCCAAACTAAGGTCTCAGAGAGCATCAAGAGGGATGGATGGATTTCTCTTATGTTTCACAGTTGATTCTCCCTTACACACTATACATAGCCTAAAACACAGGCCAGTGAGTTACTAATTGTGTAGAATGGTAAAGCTTTGTGAAAACCATTAGAATTTGGGTGACAGAGATAAGGCAACGATGGCAATGTAAAGCAAAAGCACATGGTGGCAAAGGTGGTTTATTATCTACTGAGCTGCCTGCGATGGTTTATCTGGGCATAATTCACTCCCTACTCTAACAAGGGTCTGGCCGCCTGGTGGATAAGTCAAAACTGCTTTCAGGTCACTTCCTTCTCTCCCCAGCCTTCCCTGAGAGTTATCTCCATAGTACAATTACTCACACCCTCATCATCTAAGATCATCTTTCCGATACCACCATGCTTCCATCTAAAATGAAGTACAAGAAGAGAATGAGTTTGGAATCTTAGTATAAACCTTTTGAAGAATTAGGAAGACCTAGAGTTAGAGTTTATCTTTTAAATGAGAAAAGCACATGTACCGCATAATATATAAAAAGAAGGCAATTAGTTCCTTTTAAGAATCTGGTGGAGGGAGTTCCCATCGTGGCGCAGTGGTTAACGAATCCGACTAGGAACCATGAGGTTGCGGGTTCGGTCCCTGCCCTTGCTCAGTGGGTTAACGATCCGGCGTTGCTGTGAGCTCTGGTGTAGGTTGCAGACGCGGCTCAGATTCCGCGTTGCTGTGGCTCTGGTGTAGGCCAGTGGCTACAGCTCTGATTCGACCCCTAGCCTGGGAACCTCCATATGCCGCCGGAGCGGCCCAAAGAAATAGCAAAAAGACAAAAAAAAAAAAAAAAAAAAAAAAAAAAGAATCTGGTGGAGTTTCAGGAAGACCTGTGGAGAGAATGACTGTCACCTTGAGCTAGAATCCAGCATGCCTGAGACATGTGACTCTGGTAGAGTAACATTCACATTCCTTTCTCGGTGTTTTGATTGTACATCTACCAGCAAATGAAGTTGCATCTGATATGAAAATATCCAAGGAAATAAAGAGAAGCAAATCAATATGGATTCTTAGGCTTAAATCTGCAGCAAAAAGAATTTAGCTGTTTTCAGATTTGAAGGAAACTTGGAATTGCTGGGAAGACTTGGAACTGATAAACCTCAATTTCCAAATCCGTAAAGTGGAGATAACTGTTTTTTATTCACTGGGTTGCAGTGAAGCATTAATGAGATCATATAATGCACTTAACCAAAATAAATACATGCATACATGCATACATGCATACATACATACATACATACATACATACATACATAGAGTACTTAAGAAGAAGTTGAGTATTTAATAATTGCTTAATAAAAATAACAATTAATGACCATATTCACATTATTTCCCAGAAATATTTATTTGCATGTGAAATTTCAGGTTTTCAGAGTGAATAATAGGAAAACTGCTACAGACTAGAATATTGTGTTGCAACCTACAAATCAAATTTTCTTCTAATATGTAATTTGCTGCTCACAATTAGCTGTTTCTATATTTTCCTATTTCTGAGGAGGACACCAAGGCCAATCTCTCTGGAAGTTCATAAACAAAATGCAAAGCCGGAACATTGCCCTGAACTTCTTTTATTGTGCAGAATCTATTGTGCCAAAGACTTTATCAGATACACATAAAATTAATTTCACCTATTTTAAACTAATATTCTCTAAACTATGATTTTATAATTTTGATCATGACAAAATGTTCTTTGAATTATATTCTGACTACTCTGTCTGAGAAGTGCCCTATTCAAAGAAAGCTCTTTTATTTTCCTTTTGTGCTCCTTCCTTTTAAAAATACACATATCAGAAGTACAGGAACATGTCATTTATTCAAAGGCACCTCATGGGATTTTAATCAGCTGTTATCCCAGGGACAGAGACCTTTTTCCAATCAGATTAAATATAGGTGCAAAGAATTTAGTGGCTTTTTTCCCCTCATTTTCAACAAAAGCTTTGTCCAATTAACTATGAAATAGGTTAATGGTAATTTATTACAGAAAAACTCTGTTATATCTGTGAAGTTTTGCTCTTTTCATGGGAATTGTGTGGTGATTAAAACGATTTAATAGTTTCTTAAAATAGTAGGTGACACCTCTTCTAGGTAAGGCAGTAAGCTAGCGTTTGCTGACTCTCCATCCTGTTGGAATCATCCGGAGCTTTCAGAAATGATTCATGCCTGAGCCTCACCCCTCAGAGATGCCAGTTTAATTGGTCCACCGTGGGGCCTTAACACTGCTATGATTAAAGGCTCTCCGTGTGTTTCAAGTCTGCAGCCAAGACTGAGAATTACTGAGACATCTCTGTGGTAGATGAATATAAAACACACATGGTTTACCCTCCCCTCAAGGAGCTTCAGATTCTACTAAGGAAAATATGCTTTTAAAATTCATTGAGGAGTTCCTGCTGTGACACAGTGGGATCAGTGACATCTCTGGAGTGCTAGGATGTGGGTTCGATCCCTCGCCTGGCACAGTGGGTTATGAATCCGGAGTTGCCACAGCTGTGGTGTGAGTTGCAGCTGTGGCTTGGATCTGACCCCTGGCCCAGGAACTCCAGACGCTGCAGAGTGGCCAAAAGAAAAAATTAAAAGTAAAATAAAATTCACTGACATGCTTTAAAAAGTATTTAAATGACACAATTGATCCCTGATAAATCCCACATTCCTTTTCTCTTCCTATTTATACTCTCTCACCTCTTACTCTCTAGTAAGAAAATGGTTGAAGGCCCAGCGAAAGAGACATCACAGCTTGAAATAAAAAGTAGAGAAACTGAGGACAACTTAATAACATGCTTTGTCACAGAAACCTTTAATGAAATGGAAAAGAAAAATCTTGAGAAAGGAAAGTTACTCAGCAAGTGCCTACAGAGTGTGGTAATTGTGAAATTGGAGTGTTAGAAACCAATAGTGCAGGCTTTATTTAAGGTTGTTGATACTCACTTGTTTGGTGATAAAATCGAAGTCCAGAGTTCTCCCAGGAGCTTGATTTCATCTCTGCCTTCCTCCTCAACTACACAGAGCTCTAACTCAACCCCCGTGCTGTTATTGTACCATGAGGAACCACCTTGGCCTTGTTAATAGGCTATGCCAAAAGCTGGAGCAGCCCCAGCAGAGGAAATCTGATTCCAATTTTGGGATGAAAGTACAATCCCCCCTGCCAGGTTTAAATTGAGAGCATATTATTCATTTTTAGTTAATTTCTCAGCCTGCAGAATAATTCAGCACATGTGCGCTGTGTATGTTCCCTCAGCTGCCTCCTTAGAGACCCTGACCTTGAGGGGATAGTTGTAATTGGGGGGAAAAGTCAATAAATGACAATCATAGTTAAATGCCCTATTTGTGTAAGAAAATGCATGTAATAAAAGCAAAAGAAGAACAAACACAAGAGAAGTGGATTAATACGTTTTTCTTGTCTTGGATTTAATTTTTTGCTTAATGTCAAGGTCTAAAGCACCACAGGGGCAAAGAAGTGAAATGCAAAGGTTCTCAAGACACTTGTGCTGGGAAGAAACATGATTACAGTAAGTCAGCGTGGGAGAAGCCATCCCGTTCATGGGAAAATCATACCTTCCTTCAGATTTTAACTAACTCCGTTTCTTCTGGGTAGGTTTCTTGGAGGTGTATTGGCCACCTTTGAAGGAGATCTTGTGTGCTTTCTCGTCCATACTTTTCAGGTGTATTCTTTTTTAATATTAATCATTTGTTACCATCACCTACAAGATTGTAGTGTCCATGATTCAGAAAAATATATAATGATCAAAATTCCTATGAATTCAGTTATGTCATATATATGTTATCATGTTACCATCTATTTACCTTAATATATTTATAATGTTTTACATGTTTATATGTAAATTTGTAATTAAGTGCATTTTTACGTAATTAAGGGCAATTGCATTTGCCTACATATGAAAAATATGATACATACATGTCATTTGAATGTCCTCATGTTTTGTTTTGTTTTGTTTTGTTTGCTCCTTAGGGCTGCACCCACAGCATATGGAGGTTCCCAGGCTAGGGGTCCAATTGGAGCTACAGCTATGGGATCCGAACCACTTCTGCGACCTACGTCACAGCTCATGGCAATGCTGGATCCTTAACCCACTGAGTGAGGCCAGGGATCAAACCCACAACCTCATGGTTCCTAGTTGGATTTGTTTCCGCTGAGCCACGATGGGAACTACTGAATGTCTTCATGTTTTGAAGTCCATGGTCATCCTTCCCTTTGATAGCTCAGAAAAATTCCCGGGTCCCCATCTTAGGTGTCTGCAGTGTGTGCATCCCTTCCCACTGCATTCCTGATGGTTTCCAGGAAGAGATGCTCAAGTTTCGTTTTCCCACTCTTCACCTTGCCTTCATGGCTGTAGTGCTTTTGTCTCAGTCCATCATCCCATGCATGGACTCACATTCTTCCTCTTCATTTGCCTAAGATATCCTTAATACACCAGTGTTGCACATACAACTTTCATTTAGGATTTGGGAGCAACAGAAGGGTGTGATCACATCTCAGCAAAGGAGGCAATTTACAACTGAATACAAATATCTCTGTTCAGTAATCTATCCAGCATTCCTTACCAATTATTATTGCTCCTCCCTCTCTCTCTGTCTCTTCTCAGGATCTAGCCTGGCTCCATTTTGCTGGGCTCTGTTCTCCTTTAACCAAGAATTTTTCTCATGCCTTTCACTCCTCCTTCAACAACCCTCCTCCTTCCCCACCTCAGGTTCCCCTACCAAAGCAATCAGATGTCCTGTCTTAGGTATGAGGGATGAAATGAAAATCTCTGTTATTTCATTACACAAAGAAACTTTAACCCTTTCCTTGTTACTATCTTGGGTGCTATGATTAATTTTAAAAGCCCCATTATGTGTCCTTCTTTCTGCTCTCTCAGAGAAAGCCACCCAAACACCAGTCAACTTGTAACATCTCAGTTTTTCCTCCATGCCATAAACAGGGCTGAGAATTATTTACTTGGCTGCAGCCATGCTTGGTGCACCTTCTTGAATCGAATCCCCTGCAGTGGGGTCCAGCCCAGCCTGGAAACAGATCCTCTATATATTCATAAAACTATCCATTGGGCATATGTGGCCTTTGAGACAGATCCATTTTGGTGAAAGCATTCTTTTCTCTCCACTTTATCATCAGTTGTCCTCCTTTTCCTTCTTACTTGCTTTCTGTAATAAAGAATACTTAGAAAGAAAGGGGTAAAATAAAGCTAGCAGTCAAATGTTCATTCTCCCAGAGGTGTTACATTTTAATGCACAGCACAGTCTTAAGCCATGATGGCTTAAAGCAACAGTGTCTCTGGCTGTGGGATATTAATCATCCAAAAGCCAGAGGAGACTATGTCCTTGTGTGGAAGGAGCCTTCCCAGCCCTTGGGAACCATGCTGCCTTACATGACTCCCTCCGCCATCTTCCCATTCGTTTCCCCTTACTTAATAGAGAAATTAAAATGAATGAGATGCAAGTAAAATCGTGTTTTCCTCCCCCCATTCAGGCTACTGGCTCACTCTCTCATTTATGCTTCTTTCGTTGTCCTCTAAATTGATCGTAGCACAGCTCTGAATTCCTCATTGGCACCAAACAGATTCTTCTAAGAAATCCCAGTGCCCGAATCTTATAGAGCATCGATCTATTTCCAAAAGTCAGAAATACTCATTCCTCTCCTCCTGAAAAGAGGTTAAATTGAAAAGTCACCAATCAGGATGTACACTTGCATTTTGGAATAGTGCCAAGTAAATATTCGGTGACTGGCATTATGTTGCAGTGGTTAGGATTTTGAATCAGAATTGGATCCCCTGGGTCTACATCAGTTCTGACACTAACCAGGTGACCCATGGCAGGTTATTTAATATGTCTGGCTTAGTTTCATCATATGTGAAATGGGAATAATAAGGTACCTTTCCTATGGGTTTAGTGCAGGAATGAAATGAGGCAATTCCAGTTTTAGTGCTTAAAAAAGAATATAGCAAGAAACTTAAATGTGCCTTCTCACCTCTGCTTTCACTGAGGCATCTGAGTGATAGATACAGATATCAAGGTGACTGTGAGGCTGAATTCAGAAATTACAAAAAGAAGTGCAATGAATCAGCTACACAACTCTTAAACTCCCAGCCAGTTTGAAACTATCAAATGTAAAGAGAAGAAAAAGAGACAGCCATAGCTGTTCTGAGCCCCTACAATTCCTTTTGGGGCGGGTGGTTGGGATGTATAGTCTTATACTTTAATCCGTGTTTTGTTGTTGTTGTTTTTGCTTTTTTGGGTTAGGGTTAGGATTAGGGTTAGGGTTGTTGTTTTTGGTTGTTGTTTTGTTGTTGTTGTTTTTGCTCTTTCGACCACATCCAAGGCATATGGAAGTTTGCAGGATAGGGGTCAAATTGGAGCTGCAGCTGCCGGCCTACACCACAGACATAGCAACACAGGATCTGAGCTGGGTCTGCTGTTCTTGTTTTTTTTGAACTCTGAAGTGAAAAGGGACTTCAGTAGGACCATTGTGAGTGATGGTGATGTACCTGTCTGGGGCTGAAGAACATTTTGGAACAAGACCTGACTCCCCCTCCACCCACTATGAGGACTGTGTAGACAGAGATCAGCTAGGTGCCTGGGTAGCAGAAGAAGGACCGTGCTGCTGGGTTAGGGACAGCTGCAGAGCCATTATTTGCCAGGGCAAAAGGATGCAGCAGTATTCTCCATTGACCAGAAGAGAGAAGAGAGCAAGTTACCGAGTACTAATACCGTCAGACAGAGTTGCCTGAGAGGGTTGGTGCACCCCAGCAGCTACAGCTAGCAAGGAGTATCAATGTGTTAGAGGCTGTGAAAGGAAACACCATGTGTGGTCACCAAATATAGAGAGGCCTAAAATAGTTCAAGTTTATTGCTAGAGGGCAGGTCCCTCCAAGCATCTGCATTGAGGTTCAAGAAGAATCAACAAAGTGTTCCAGAGAGAAATGCCAGTTTTTTCAACATTTGCCAGGTACAGAGAGCTGTCCAAGGGAGACATGTTTCAGCCATCTCTCACTCTCCCTTCAGCACAGCTCTGCCTCAAAGGGTCCTAAACTGGCTACAAGCTGATTGGTTGTGTTAGTCAGGGTTCTTTAGAGAAACAGAACCAATAGGATGTGTGTACATGGAGACAGATCATAGAGATATCTGTGAGATGTTTATTTTAAGGAGTTGGCTTACATGAATGTGGGACCTGGCAAGGCCAAAATCTACAGAGTTGGTTGGCAGCCTGGAGCCCCAGGGAAGAGTTGCAGTTTGAGGAGTCTGAAGGCAGTCCACAAGCAGAATTCCCTCTTGCTCAGAGGAAGTCAGTCTTTGTTTCATTAAAGCCTTCAACTGATTGGATGAGACCCATTCACATTACAGAGGACAATCTGCTTTACTTGAAATGTGCTGATTTAAATATTAATTTTATTACAATTTAAAAAGGAGAGTGAGATACCAAAAAGAACAAAACTAAGAAAGTCTTTTACTCCATAATTATTCTTACATAATATACCAGTTACAAGTGTCTTATATCTAATAAATGTTCAATAAATATTCACTATTATTATTACATATACAGATATGATAATTTAGTATAAATAGGACATAAAATCTATGCCCTTTTATATATTTCTTGATGCCAACATATAAATATAGACTCACAACCTGAAATGCATACATGTCACTGAATTGCTTGATAGGTGGAAAAGAACAAAAAAATTGTTAAAATACTTACTTTTTTAAAGTTATATTCTAATGACTGTGATTTATGTTTTAGTATTTCACATAAATACATTGCCTGGACTTTGTTCTGTGGTGGGATAAATATAAACTTTGAAATTTAAATATATTCATACTATGGCAAACACAGTTGGCTTCGTTTGTGTTTACTATTGTCTGTAGCCTGGGGGCAATGTTGACTCTTAGGTAAACAAATAATTAGCTTGCTTATTTGAATAGGAAGGTATAATTAATGAATTTGCTTACTGTTCTACTCTGCTGCAGACACATAGCCCTTTGGGTCTTTGTTCTTTCCCAGTCTCTCTCTCTCTCTTTCTCCCTCCTCTATCTCTCTATCTGCCTCTATCTCTACTCACAATATACCTTCCTACTCTGCTACTCTAGATTCCAGAAAATGTAGTTGCATCTGGTACTTAAAGTAAGGTGATGAGTCTGAGACATCAGGAATACTGATGTTCAAAGGTACATTTTTTTAGATGTTATTTTCTTGGCTGTGCAAGCAGCCCTTTAAGAGATGCTTTTAAAACTGAAGATGAAGATCAGTAAGAATAAATTTGCTGTCTGAATGTGGCAGGTTTGCATTAGGACAGAAACTGACTCAGTTACACAAATAAACCCTTTCAAATTATAGCCTTAGTGAGTCTAATTTGCCCATGGCTTTCTTGATCAATCTTTTCTCTTTCTTTTTTTTAAATTATGTATTATTTAAGAAATTTTGCACTAGATTATATGACACTTCATCTAAAATTGTTATATGGATCTTTATCTTTTGCTAAACAATTCTGCTAAAACAGTAGCCCAAGTTGTTCTTATAGCAAAATGAGATGTATGTGTGAACTCATGGGACCTGTAATCCAAAATAAATTACTACAGTGAGCCACTATTTAAAAACAGAGGTGCACTGTGGATGGCATTGTGTTAAGAATCTTACTTTTCCTGAATAATAGTGGGAAAGACTTGGCTGTCCTTTGACAACGTATTGTGTGTTAACTAATATGTGGTTAAGATTTAAACAAGATTCATGCTGGAAAATCAGGCAGTTTCAGCAACCCTATCCTCATTCCACTAGACCACTTTGAAAATAATATCTGCCAAGAGTTCAAAAGTGGGATAGAAAGAATGTCAGCCTCACCATTGACTTTTCAGTGCTGTATAAATCAAAAGACTTGCCAGCTCGAAGACAGAATGAACAGGATTCCACAGTGATGCTGGCAATTACTCTGGTAAATGTTGAGTCCCAGAAGTCAAAATTTTGTGACACTCTTCTCATATTAAACAGGAGGAAGGAAATCATCCTCAGATTTTCTGTTGATTCAAGTGGCTGATACCTTTTCAACAATCTGCGGCTTTTGTTAAAGCTTAGAAAAGCACTTTGTTAAAAAAAAAATCTATGTCTATGTTTCATTCATCAGCTCTCTGGGTAGTAAATCATAACCAATTGATCTTTCTTGAACATCCACTAGGAGCTGTGATAAACAGTGATAAAATTGGGTAACATTTACTCAAGTATGAAATACAAAAATCTGAAGTATAAATCATAAACACAAAAAGAAGACCAATTTACATGAAAATATAGCAAGAAGAAAAGTATATTTAGAAAGAAAAAAAAAGGTAATAGTAGGAAAGAAACTATTGTTTCTACCCTAGAATCCACCATGGCTATATTATATATTGCCAACGCTTGCTGCCAACCTTGTCAACAAGCCTGATCAGGATGCTTTTCCGATCCTGAGATCATTTTTAACACAGTTTCTAAGATGGTCTCCTCTCCCCTTTTCAGGGGGTGGGCTCCGCATTCCTCACTCAGCAACCAGAATTGCTGAAAGGCAACTTGCTGATGCTTCTCGAACTGAGAATGTGAGGAAGTCATGAAATTGACCAGAGTACTCCTTGCCAGCCGGACACAAGGCTTTCCAAGTAGGTAAGTGTGACAGTGATCATGCCAAGGGACAGAACAGGAGGTCCTATCTGGGTAAACAGGACATGCTTCCCCTTGTGACTTTTGGCTGACCTCCCAAAGGAAAGAGCCAAAGTAGTCAGCATCTCTGGGCGGTGAAATCAGCATCAGCAACAACTGATGCTCAGACAACTCCCTGGCCTTGGGAAGGAGCAGAGCAATGACACGGCAATGTTTCTAGGCAGAATGAATGATAATAATCCTGCAGAGACTCATTCTCAGTCTGTTCCCTACCACCTGTCACATTCCCTGTGGTAAATAGCTTTTAGACTTACGGTGATTTGTTATAAAACCAGTTATCCCATTGTCTTCAAATAGCAAGAGAGTATTTACAGCATATACTATGTGATATATGAAGATGCTAGGCCCTTTTAATTTCAGTTGGGTTCCCAATTAGGGCAGAGCATGTTGAGCTGTTATTGTGGTTTTGTGAGCTTGTTTTTAGCTCATAGAACTTCTGGCAATCACCATAAGTAAATATGAAAGGAAGACTTTGGGGCCAAACTGGTATTGGTATCATTTAATTTCTCCTTGTGTTTCCAGCCAGTTAAATGAATGGGTATCTGTGGTAATTAAACTCACTTTGATAATTAGGCATTAAGGATTCTTAAATTACTGAATGTTAATGAATATTTCCCAAGCATGGCCCCTGTATCCTAAGTGCTGCCAAGTGGAATTTATCATTGCAGTTCATCATTAAAATCTAGAGTTCATTTTCTAAAATTCCACATAGATAATTGAAACTAGAAACAGAATTTGATTTTGTTGCCTTTCTTTACATGTCTAGGCAGGTTTATGAAATTTGAACCAAAAACAAGTTTATTACAAATGAGATACAGTTGAACTCACTCCTTCGAACTTGGAAGGCCACATAGAGCAGTGAATACATTAAAGCCATAGACAGGAGATAACTCCTGCCTCTTTACAGCTCCCTGCAAACAGACAACCCATCAGATGCACACTATCTTTGCTAATAATTTGAAGCTAAGGCAGACAAAAGGTCTGAGCCATCTTGGAGGTGTGCTCTCCACACAGAAATGTACAGTGTCACCACTCTGGGTTTTCCACCAGAAGATGAGCTATACGGAGCATTTTTAATCTGAAAACTATGAATACAAGGATTCTTGGAGCTGTTTTACAACCCTTAATAATTTGTTCCCCAGGCTTGCCGTGCAAACCAATAAACCAAAACACACTTAGATCAAACACTAATCACAAACAGGAAGAACTGCAGGTACCATTTCTAGGGTATGCCTTATATACAATTATTTATTTAAAATATTTTAAGTATTCAAATATTTATTTAAAATATTCCACAAAGCCCTTCTTATGGAATCTTCCTTAGAAGGGGAAAAAGGGGGGAGAAAAGAGAATAAATGTCATTTGAGCATCTTATATGTCCCAGGCCCTGCACTAGCTCCCCATATAGCATGACTCCATCACTAAAAAGTCATGGCCTATTGATAGGGGAAGATTTATTCTTATTATTCACTAGATAAAAATCACATGAGACATTAGAACTAATCCAACATATCCTACACTGTACCAATCCACTATTTAAATCAACAATTTACAGTCACTGTGATCAGACCTGGCCCTCCAATTTCACCATCATGCTGAGGAAACTCTCTGAGCCTTGAATATCTCTTCATAAAAGGCAGATAATGACCCTACCAACTAGGAATGTTGTGAGGATTAATCTTGATAACCTGGAGAAAAAAAAAAAAGACCATAGCACATGTCCTGGTATTTAATAAGTACCTAAATACCACTTTCTCCTTTTCCTTTTTCCCTTCTTCCTAGATTAAGAAATATTCCCCCTAACCCTAGTACACTGTTGGTGGGATTGTAAATTGGTGCGACCACTGTGGAAAGCAGTATGGAGATGCCTCAGAAAACTAAACATAGAACTACCATTTGACCCAGCAATCCCACTCCTGGGCTTCTATCCAGAGAAAACCATGACTCGCAAAGACACATGTACTCCAATGTTCATTGCAGCACTATTTACAATAGCCAAGACATGGAAACAACCTAAATGTCCATCGACAGAGGAGTGGATCCAGAAAATGTGGTACATATACACAATGGAATATTACTCAGCCATCAAAAAGTACGAAATACCAGCATTTTTAGCAACATGGATGGACCTAGAAACTATCATGCTAAGTGAAGTCAGACATACAATGAGACACCAACATCAAATGCTTTCACTGACATGTGGAATCTGAAAAAAGGACAGACGGAGCTTTGCAGAACAGATGCTGACTCACAGACATTGAAAAACTTATGGTCTCCTGAGGAGACAGTTTGGGGGGTGGGGGGATCTGCTTGGGCTGTGGGATGGAAATCCTGTGAAATCAGATTGTTATGATCATTATACTACTACAGATGTGATAAACTCATTTGAGTAATAAAAAAAAAGAAATATTCCCCCTTTTCTCATGCTCAAATGTGGTCTTAAATCAGCTTTAATTGTGATATCTAATGTAGACAAAATGGAGTGAATAAAATGAATCATAAGAATGCAAATCAGCTTTAATGTTTGGAGGATCTGATATAACTCCCCAGTGAGTGGGTGGAATAAGAAAAAAGAAGAAAAAAAAAACCCTTTTTAATAGAGAAACCTATAAACTCCCTTAATAAAATTCCAATCCTCCAAGGTTGGCCCTAGGGATTGCCTTATTCCAGCCATTACCTCCACATTCCAGATAAAAGGGGCATCCCAGCTAGAGGAAGGAGCAGAGCCAAAACATGCTTTCTCCCTTTAGGTGCATTTCTTCAAAATTTACATCCCATTGGTCAGAACTTAATGATGTGGCTTCACTTGGATACAAGGAGCCTGGCTAGTATTGTATTTATTCATGGAGACCATGTGTTAGCTAAAAGGTCTATTAATGATGCATTAAAGAAGGTGCTTTTTGCCAGAGAAGAGTCATAAGGTACTCTTTGCCACAAAAAGTCATTGCAAAATTCAAGATAAGAAATAATAGCAGCTTCGAGGCTGGATATATTTTTAAGGAAGAGGCAAACAAATTTGTTGACTGACTGAAGGTAGAGTGTTAGAAAAATCACAGATGTCTCCATAGTTTTGGGGTTGGTATTAAAATGACAGAGTTGCCTTTTTTTCTATTATTTTTAAAGTTTTATTGGGGCATAGTCGATTTACAATTCTGTATTTAGCTTCAGATTTACAGAAAGTGAATCAGTTATACGTATGCATATACCTGTTCTTTTTTTCCATATAGGTTTTTACAAAGCATTAAGTAGATCTCCCTATGCCATACAGTAGGTCCTTGTTATTTATCTATTTTATATGTATTAGTTTGTAATATTAATCCCATCCTCCAAACTTATCCCCCCATCCACCACAGAGTTGCCTTTTATAGAGTTGGATAAGATACCAGTTTTGTGCTGGTCTAACCCAGGGTTCATTTGGCAGCTTGTTGTTTGAGATCCCCATTACATATACACCAGGGAGCTGGGTGATATACAAAAGTTCTGCGGGAACTTTGGGTTGGAAAATTGATGTGAAAATCATTAAGGAATAGAGGGAAGGAGTTTCAAGATCTGAGCTTGAGAAGCTAATGTTGGAGTTCCCGTTGTGGCCCAGCAGAAACAAATCTGACTAGGAGCCATGAGGTTGCGGGTTTGATCCCTGCTCTTGCTCAGTGGGTTAAGGATCTGGCATTGCCATGCGCTGTAGTATAGGTTGCAGACACAGCTCAGGTCTGACGTTGCTGTGGCTGTGGCATAGGTCAGCAGCTGTAGCTCCGATTAGACCCCTAGGCTGGGATCCTACATATGCTCCAAGTGCAGCCCTAAAAAAAGAGAGAGAGAAAGAAGCTAATGTTTAGAAATCTGAAGAATGGAGAAACCAACAAGAGACACTGAGTAGAAGCAACCAGTGAAACAGAGAAAAATCAGTGTGGTGGATTGGTGGTGAGAGCATGTGGAAGTTCTCTTGAGGTAGTCTTCCTTTGTTGAGGGAAGTGTGAGATAAGAAGCAAAACATCAGCAGAATGCGAGACAGAGGAGTGTGTGCTGGAGGTTGAGGATAGAGAAGAAGGCGTGAAATAGCCATGAATGGGTTGGACAGTATACATGTTCATCATTGATCACCATGGTGGTGGTATGGTGGTAGCTTAAGCCTTGGGAGCACAAGTGTCCACAGAGGAAAAGACAGCATTTTGGAAAGAGTTCTTATTTTTGGAGCAAGAAGAAGAACAAATGAATGTAACACAGAAAGATTTGTCAAAGAAATAGTCAGAGATATCAAGAAACAGGACCACACATTAAATAAGAATGTGAATTAGGAAGTGTGAATATTCATCTCTTTCTGGCTTTGTGATCTTAAGCCAGTAACTCAACATCACTGAACTCTACTTTTTCCCCATTTGTAAAATGGGAATAATAATAGGACCTGCCCCATAGCATTATTGTAACAATTACATGAGCTATTATTGCTTATAAAGTATTTAGAATAATACTGGCTCATAATAAGCTCACATTATCATCAGAATTGATGCAGAAGGGGAGTTGCCAAACAGCCACAGTCAATCTGAAAGATATATGTTGAAACTGGAAATTAACATCTTTGCTTTCTCTGTAGTGGGGACATTAGTAGTTCCCGGGCTGATGTTTCTGAGTGACGCATTCACATATTTCAGTCCCTGGGCCCTCTGTCGGTTCTTGCTTGGCTTCCGTGAGTCATTGGAAATGATTTTGTGCAGAATTTTCCAGGCCAGAGATATCTTGATTGAGACTCTGAATTCACCAACCTTAGAACCACTGTCTGCAGACTTCAAGATATTACATTTTTTTCTATTTAAATGATTCAAGTTGGGATTCTAGTTGGGACCTGCAGTCTAAATTATTCTGTCCAATATGCGACAGAAACAAGGACTTCCTTGGTCATAGTAAGAATACATCGAATCATATTCTACTTTTTTGATAGTTGGAATATAACAATGGAAGGCACATCTTTATCTTAATCTTTAACAATTGAATACAAAATTCTCAAAGGAAATAAATTCTGGTATAGTTTTAGAGGTACTCAAAAGTTAAATCTCCCTTTCTCTGATACAACTGAAAAAAAAATCCCAAAATGTCTTGATATTTCTTCATTGTTCCTATAATTACTGACTCATTTAATATATTCAAATGACTTTTAGTTCAATTAAGGTATAATAATAATATTTATTTTATAGAGTACATTTTCACCTAATACTTACTTAATAGAATGCATTTATGTTATTACTGAATTAATGATTAAAAGTCTTCTGGTTTCAGCTTGGAGATGTAGAAAGCCAAAAAGAATGTTATTCCCACCCTTACAACAAGAAAGAAACTGGACCCCATCAGAGAATTGAGGGCAAACAAATAACTTCAAATATGGAGAGAGACGAGACCTTTAGGGAGAAATAGCATCTGAGCATTTACTTACTTGTGACAGATTCAGCCAGACTCTACATAAGACAGTAAAAAGACACAAGTAAAATATTTTCAGAGGGAGTTCCCGTCGTGGTGCAGTGGTTAACGAATCCGACTAGGAACCATGAGGTTGCGGGTTCGGTCCCTGCCCTTGCTCAGTGGGTTAACGATCCGGCGTTGCCGTGAACTGTGGTGTAGCTTGCAGATGCGGCTCGGATCCCGCGTTGCTGTGGCTCTGGCGTAGGCCGGTGGTTACAGCTCCGATTGGACCCCTAGCCTGGGAACCTCCATATGCCGCAGGAGCGGCCCAAAGAAATAGTAAAAAGACAAAAAAAAAAAAAAAAAAAAAAAAAAAATTTCGGAAATTGCTAGAGGCTGAGTGGGGCTGCTGTGAGAGTGTAAATCCCCTGGGTGTGGCAGATATAGAGGTGTTTGCACATTCTTGCTTGCGGTGCTCATAAGACTTGGAAGAATCCTGAGAAAGCTTTTTTCATGGTGCTGACAGAGAAAGGGAATAGCAGCCACTGCCCAAACTCTGCCCAAACCCATCTCCTGTCTCCACTATAGGATGAAAGGCTTTTCTAAAGAGAAAGGAGGAACAAAAGCTGTCACCTTAGGGTACGGATGGAAATCGACTCCATCTGGGGGAAAAATGAAAAAGAAGCACCCTTCCTATGGGAGCGATACCACATGAGTATTTCTGTTTCTCCTGCAAAGTCCTGTGAAGGCCATCACCCAGGCCCAGGGACAGAGCCCTGCTTATGACTCAGGCTTAATCAGAACACCAGCAAATACTCTCCACACTCCACCCCTCAACCAGGCTAGCCTGGTGAAAAATAGCAGTGGGGAACTGCCGGGAGAGCTGCAGGGGACAGATCCTTATTAGGCAACAGTGCAAAGAGAAGATGAAAACCTAGGGAGGGAATATACATTAAAATAAGAACCTCTGTCAAACCAGCCTACACTGTAAACATAAGGTACCACTGGAGGAGTTTGGGGCCTGGGGTACACTTAGAGTAACTAAAAGAACAACAAACAACAAAAGAATCAAATGAAAATACTATAAGGAAAAGAATAAAGATATAAGGGCCTCCAACAGCTCATCAGTAGACTCGAAACAGCCAAGGAAAGAATCTGTGAACTTGATGATATATGAGTAGAAATTAACCAAAATGGGAAAAAAGAGAAAAAAAAAATTAATACAAAAGAATAGAGTGCTCAATGACCACCGTGGGAGTTTCACAGTGTAACATATATACTTGGAGAAGAGGGCAGAAATGGAGCAGGAGAAATATTTTCAAAAATAATGGCAGAGAAATCTAGGAAATCAGTAATAGGCATAAAACCACAGATCCAAAAAGCTGGCAGAACACCAAGCAGGATCAATATCACACATGCATCACACACACACACACACACACACACACACACACACACAGGCATACAGTATTCAAATTTCTGAAAATGAGAGAGAATATCTTTAAGTTAGCCAGAAGGGAAAAAAGCCTTCCCTATGGAAGAACAAACAGGAGGGTTAAAACTTCTCATCAGACTTTTCACCAGAATTAGACTTCTCATCAGAAGGTATTGGGGAGAAAGGTAAACCCAGAATTTTATATCTAGTAAAAAGAAGTGACAGAGAAAATTTTTAAATTCTAAGACAAACAAAAACTAAGAGAATTCATTGATAGTCATACTCTATAAGAAAATACTGAAGGAAGTTCTTCAGGCAGAAGAAAATGAGATCAGTCCGAAACTTGGATCTACACCAGAAAATGGAAAGAATAGGATGAATGAATGAAGATGAGATAAAACTCATCTTATGAAAATGAAGAACAGAATGAATGAAAATGAGATAAAACTTATTTTTCACTTGTAAATGTGCTAAAAGATATATGGCACATGTAAAAGTAAAGCATATGACAATAATAGCACAGAGGATAGGTGGGAAGTATTGGGAATATACTGTTGTAAAGGCCTTACATTACTTGTAAAGTAGTAAAGCATTATTTGATGGTTGACTCCAATTAATTTGAAAAGTATATTGAAAATCCCAGGGTAAACAGTAAAGACATTTTAAAAAGAGGTATAATTAATAAGTCAATAGAGATTAAAATGTAATCATAAGAATACTTAGCCCAAGAAAAGGAAGAAAGGAAAAAAAAGAAATGAATAACAAATAGAACAAAGAGAACTAGCTAACAAGAGGTTAGATTTTTATCCAGTAGCAATAATCACATTAATAGTGAATGGTCTAAATACATCAGTTTAAGGATAAAGATTGTCAGATTGAATAAAAAACAAGACCCAAGTTTGTGTTACTGACCAAAAAGCTCATTTTTAAACATAAAGACATACATTTATGTCTTTAAATTTTGAAGCTTAAGCATATAAATATGTAAAATCTATCTATATATATATATAAAACACAAAAGTTCAAAATATCAATAAAATGAATTATTAACTTCTGTAGGCACTTATTCTATGCCATATACACATACATTTTACATATACTTAAACACTTTACATCATCTCAGTTTACTATGAGGCATTTCTTATTATCCCTTACTTTAGAAATGAGAAAACTGTCACTTTAAAAATTAAATAAGGCTCCCAGTGGTTTTTGCCTAATAAATGATAGGTGGGATTAAAATCTAGGCTGTCTGATTAGAAATCCTACACAATGATTCACTATTTGAAACTGCCACTATAGATAGTTTTGGCTATGAGTTTAACAATGCCTTTTAGTCTATTGGTCAAGAATGATGTCAGTATTTTCTGATTCTTCTGAGTGCATGACTTGAATAATTTTAAAAATAGGTTTGTTTTATTATGGAAAAGATGGAGAAGGGGAGGCAGGCATGTCCTCAATTTGAAATAATTACACTCTCATTGCCAATATTTTACAGGTCTATAACAGCATATTTATAACTTTTTAACAATTTTACTTTGCCTCTGTGATCTTAAATTCTCATGCTTTCAAATTTTCTAACTGTGAATTTACATAATACTGTTTATCCTATTATTTTTGTAAAACTCTTCTGTTTTCAAAATAAATATTGGCTAGAACACCACATATTCTGACAATATCCAAGTTTCTTTAAACTTAGCCTAAGTATTGATATTTTAAAAACGTTATCTATTGCATGTATACATTCTGAATCCATTAAGATATATAAAAATATAATATAAAGATAAAGCCAGGAACTGGAAGTAATTTTCTGGAAAGCTTTGAATACTGCCAACATATGTTTATATAAGAAAAATTAGTTTAATAGGATGTTTTTATTTAAATATTAAAGTTGTAAACTTTATATTTTAGAGTTTTACTTTAGGTACGATTACCTGAATAGTCAGCATAAAACAAAATCATGTGTTCCTCACTTGATCATCACAAGGGTGTATTTGGAATGGAAAACTTCAAATTCATTTTAGCTACAGATGGTGGTTGTAAAGAACACTGAAAATGGTCATAAAGCCATTGGCCAATAAACACACCAAAAACAATAAAGTGTATCTGGAACAAACTGGCTTTAATGGCAAAAACCACCCATTGTAAGCACCAGTATCAATTTCAGCAATAAATAAATGGGTATCAACTGGGACATCTGTTAAATTTTAGTCAGAAATGCTAGACACTAGCTGGGAGTGAGAGAACAAAACTTGGAGAAAAATGTATCATCATCAGCTGACGGGAGGGGTCTGTCTTACACAGCAGACTAGATACTACACCCCACTCTGAAATTCCTCTAATGCCTAAAGTCAATCTTCCAGGTTTTCTGATTGATTTCAGTATCCAAGGAGAAAATATATACTTGACTGTGCTCTTTGGCCCCTAAAGCTACATCATGCTCCATTTCATCCACTAGAGAGAATAACAAATGAGAACCAAAGAGCAATAGACATCAACTTGATTCCTCTCTAGCTCAAAAGGATAACTGATGAGCTGTTTCCTCTCACTGCCCCATGACATAAACAAATGCCACATGTCTATGTCTTTGCTTTCAACCTAGTATGTCTGATTCCCACCAGAACATTTTCTTCTATTGAATAAAATCCCTTTGTGTACATTTGTATGTAATATTGTAATAATGTTATATTTGCTAGTGCTTATCATCTGTCAGGCACTGTAAACCCATTTTAGAGATAGCACTCCTTTTAATAGTTACAATGATTTTCTGAGGGAGTTTGTATGTGAAGACTTCTATGAGTGAGAATAATAATAAGAATTAGAAAAGCTAAGTGTCTCCCCCAACAGTGCCCAGTTAGTATGTGGTAAGCTTGGACTGAAGTCCAGGTGCCCATGTGACATTTGGGCTGAGATCTGGAACCCAGGAACCAACTGGAACCAATGTGTTCATTGGGGGGTAGTATAACCAGGACTACATGCTATGTTCAGCCAATAAGTCATTTTATGCAACTGAAGCTTAAGGCACAAGTGAGAAAAGGACAACTTTGGGAGAGATGAGCCTGTCAAGCAAGTCAAGGTCATTGGCCATAGAAAGTCATAGAGCTTTTGAGAGTCTGGCCATGGCAAGCTGCTTGAAAATGTCTGAAGAGGGGTGTGGTATGGTTGGAGTTGCAGTTACAGTTGTAAAACAATTAATTGTAGCTTCTTCTGTAGTTTGAGATGAGGTGCTACAGATACCTAAACCCTAAGACAGTGTTAGTGAAGATGAGGATAAAAGTTAGAATTGACAGCACTTACACTTGAAATGGTATCTGATGGGGAGAGGAATAAATTCAGGATAACTAGCTTTGGTGGCTGGATAGAAAGCAATACTATTAGGCAGTTTCCATTATGGGTCAGGGATAAGGAACCCAACTAGTATCCATGAGGACTTGGGTTTGATCCCTGGCTCAGCTCAGTGGGTGGAGGATCTTGTGTTACTCTGAGCTGTGGTGTAGGTCACAGACATGGCTCAGATCCCACGTTGCCTTGGCTATGGCATAGGCCAGCAGCTACAGCTCCGATTTGACCCCTAGCCTGGGAACTTCCATATGCTGCAAGTGAGGCCCTAAAAAGACCAAAATAATAATAATAATAATAAATAAATAAAAGGAGATAGAGAGAGAGAGGGAGAGAAAGCAATACTATTAAATAAGATGAAGAATTAATAGAGGAGGAAAAGGCTACATGTATGCAGGGTGCATGCCATGGTTATAGCCTGGTGGATGTGTCTAGTAGACATTTAATAGTATTTAATAATAGTTCAGTTCATTGGAGAAAGGGCAAAGAGGACAAAAGGCAATCATGAGAAATATATGAATGTCTCTTCTTTATGAACCCATCAAAGTTTATAAGATGTGATTAGAATATAAGGTTTTGGTGAATGAGACTGTATGTCTTGTTCACAGACCTTGTGGTAGGCAATCTCCAAAGACAGCCTCCATCAGTTCCTTTCCTAGGAGCAGCACACCACACCACCCATCAAGAGGTGGCATTATTTCCCCTTGCTTTTCATCTGGGCTGGCTTCCTGACTAGCTTTGTTGGGAATTCTGTCTCTACTCATGTCCAGCTTTGAACCAATTTTGAAAAAGCAGCTTCTTGCATTTCACTCAGTTGGAAATTTTAGCTCCCTGAAATTTGTGGCTTTGTTGGGACTGGGAAAATGTATTTCACAGTTCTCCTGTGGCACTATTTTAGGTTTATTCTTTGTAGGTAAGTTGTTTCTGGTGTACTCTGGTTGGGAAGGGCTAATAGTTTCTGTTCAGGGGCCAGTCGAAAGCTGTGCAAGCCTTAGGAACATTTTTCCATAAATAATGTTTTCAGATACTGTTTCTGCATGTCATGGGTGGAATTCTAGAGTCACAAGTTCAAAGGCCCTCATCACATACGGAGACATACATACCGTTTGAGCTTTTTGTTTGGGAAAATGATTTGGTTTAACCCAGATTGCTTATGAATAATTTCCAGATTAGAACAGGCTCTGGGAGCAGTTGTTAGGCTCAGTATCTATTGAAAAAAATTGGTTTCTTGAGAAGAAAAAAATAAACCACTGAAGCTATTTGCAGATTTCAATTTATGTATGAAAATGGGAAAAAGCAGTGTTTAATTTCTAAATGGAAACCTGTTTCCAGCCTGAAGAGGTCTGTGGAATAGACCTGATAGCCCTGGAACAAAGACAGTCTTCATGAGAGCAAGTGCAGTGGAAACGGTTTACCTGAGCAAAAGCAATCAGGCAATTAATTCAGCTACTTACACAAAATGACACACTTGGCTTCAGAGAAGAATTCAAATTTCTTTTTCATTCTCTATTACTTTAGGTCATGCTTTTCCCATTTTTTTCGGATAATTAAAATTTTACTATAATTCCACTTAATAAAAGATGTTTAACATGTTGCATTTTTAGTTCAAAAAAAATTTCAACAAGGCTTGGTTTTTTCACACTCACATTTTTTTCCCCCAGTTATGTCTGGCTTATCTTCGGAATCAGGAAAACAAATGCCATCCTTACCAGGGACACAGCAAAAATAGAATGATTGATACTACTTGGCACCTACTGTGCTGAATGCCTGAAGTGGAAGGCTGTGGATCAAAGGCAGACCCAAGACAGCTGATAATTTGTATACTGAGTTTATAACCAGCCAGCCATTGTTCTGATGCAAACAGATAGGCTATACATGTACTGAAACTGAAATACGGAAGAACACAGTCTAGGCAAGAATTAAACAATATTATATTCTTTCTTCTGTTGTGCTTTCTGGACACCACAGTGCCTCCATGACAGAAGTATATCTGAGCATGTACTTCAATCATGGATACTCATTTTCACATCTGGCTCTGTATATAAAATTATGACCTATAGATAATGTGTTGCATAATTTTCAATGACATGGGCACATATATGGCTTATATTTCTTTCAAATCCATCATATACATTTATGCAAGGGCTTTATTCAAATAGAGAGGGCTACAATAGAGAACGAATGTTTTCATTGCCAATTTCAGCAAAATTGGCATTTTCCTTCAAAGTACATAAGTCATTTCAATGAGCATTAAATAGGTCAATATGTGATAAAAGTAGATAATTGCAACTAATTTCCAGTAGATTCACATACACAAAAAAATCCTCACAAAAATAGATACTGAAAAAGGACAAAATGAGCAGGTTTGAGGCAGTGGTCCAGACAGTTTACACCTGATTTTAAATGATTTTGACTGGTTTACAAAGAACATCAATACATATCTTGAGGCATTTGTTATCAACTTTATAAACTACTACACTATACTTTAAAACAAGGTCAGGAAGTTCCCCAGTGGCACGGTGGGTTAAGGATCTGGTGTTGCTGCAGCTGTGGTGCAGGTCATAGCTGTGGCTCAGTTTCAGTCCCTGGCCCAGGAACTTCCACATGCCATGGGTATGGCAAACAAATAAACAAACACAAACAAAGATCAGATGTTAGGAGGAGAAGGCAGGTCTATCATGTGCTTGGGGAGGTGTGTGTGTGTGAGAGAGAGAGAGCGAGAGAAGATTCTTTGGTGTTTTGAACATACATGTGTTGTGGTAGAGGAGGGTTGGTTGAAGCGTTAATAACTTTCAGACCTTCGTTGAAAACATGCCCTGAAGGACAAAGGCATTTTTGAAGATGAATACTTACGACTGTTCTCCAGCTTGTCAAGCAGCGCTGAGAGAAAAGAGAAACCATCCAAGAATGTTGATCTGCACATAAATTCAACAGAAGGAGGCAGATGATCAATTATTTTCTGATGCCTTTCAAACAGGAAAAAATATTCTGGAAACAAAGAGCTTGCATAAAAATATATTTCAAGAACATCTCTAGCCATTTTTCCTAAGCCAGTAATGATAGCAATACTTATGGATTATCAAAACGTTTATCATTAGAAGATTTTCCTTGAATTTCCTTTAGCGTTAGTGAAAGATATATATGTCACTTTCAACAGTAAACGCGAGCTTTCCTCCCTGCCCCCACTTTGCCCTTACCAATGCAGGTGCATGTGCGCACTCGCGCGCGCACACACACACACACACACACACACACACACACACACCCCTGGAAGCCCCTTTGGTTTACACAGGTTTTTGTACTGAGGAGCATGGGAGAAATGGAATTACGGTCTCATATCAGGACCTAGAAAAAAAGCTCTGTCTAGTTTTAACTTTTATGACCACCTATTAAAGGGTAAGTTTTTTCTTGCTTTAAATCATTTTCCAAATCTTTGAATCAGAAGGGTCTCAAAAATTAATCTTTTCTACCCTTCTCCTGACAAACTTTACAAATAAGGAAACTGAGGCTGCAAATAATTAACTAACTCACCAAATAAATACAAATCTAAAATGACCCTTTCAGGATTCAACCCTTTCATAGGCCATTATCCTCTACAGAATAAAGCATAAGTTCTTTGGACCAGACTCTTCCTTTATTTTCAGTGTCATCTTTTACCCCACTTCCCTTTCCATGGTTTTGGTAAGCAACTCAGAACTGCTGAGTGCTCCCCAGTGGACACACCGATTCTGGCCTTGAGGCCTTGCTCATGGTGCCCTGTTTTCCTGGAGAGCCCTGTCCACCCCTAGCTCTCCTATGTAACTCTTCAGAAGCAGTATTCAAAGCTCAGGATAAGGCATCGTGCCTTCAGAGATGTACTTCTGATTCCCTATTTGGTTTAGGGGCCTTTCTGTGACCCCATAAAACTGAAGATCTTGACACAGATCTTAGGCCCTTGCAATTATCTGTTGATGGGGTCCTCTTCCATTTATCTCTAAGCACTTTGATGACAGAGATTGTGTTCTTTCATCTTTGTATTCCCAGCAAGCATCTGAAGCCAAATACTTTCTCAATAAATTTATGGAGCTTCTATTTTTATTACTAAAATAACGTTATCTTCTGTATTCTCATCTATATGGTAAGGATAGTTCTATTAGATTTAGAGTGTGATTAAAATTCAATAAATAAATGTCACATATAGCAACTGAATTTCTTACAGCATTTTCACATGCATCCTTTTAAGCAGATATTCTTTGAGGCAGATTATTCCTCTGTATAACAATGTCCAGATGTGTAAAAACAGAGGAAAGTTTAGGTACTCTAAGGAATTAAACTAGGGAGAAGAGGCCAAGGGAATTGATATTCTAAAATATCTGAGATACTTTATATAAAAATATGATCTATATTGAATAGTCAATGCATGAATAAAAGAAGTAGATGGAAATAGGAGAGTCGCTGATGACTGCCAGTTTAGATTGGTTTATAGAGGCTACCTGTAAATATGGATCCTAAACTTCCATAAAATACAAAAGAGCAATAAAAAAAAAGTTTTAGCTTTAACATCTGTAGAAATTTATATTTTTTTTAATGAAGTGTTAAATGATTTTAACTTTAAAGGAAAAGTCCTGACTGTTTTCTATGTCTTAAAAGGAAAATTAAGTACAATAAAACTCAGCTGTCACTAGAATTTATACAGGGGAAAAAAAAAAAGTCAAAGAGGACTGATCATATTTAGCCTTAGCCCACAATACTAAAAATCATTATTTTCATTGATAAATTAATCATGTGTTGTATTTTATTACCAAAAGAAGGAAAATTTTCCATGGGGGAAAAACGCAGAAATTAGAAAAAGGAGTACTATTTGTCCTCTGAAAACATATATCATTCTGAACTTTCCTCTTGGCTTCTTGGCAACCTCCAATTTCAAATTCCATCAATAGGCGTAACCTACATAACATAAAATTCAGGTGGCAGTCTATGCGTCTTTCTATTTGCTTTGGCAGACCTCTCATCTCTCTTAACAAGACTTGGGTAACAGATGAAAATCAATAAAATTATAGTTGGTTACAAAAGACTGCAGTCCTAGCTTACTCAGGGTTTGTATTCTACCTCCAAGGGAACACAAATTCCACAGATTTTATGCCCCTTGGGGTGGGCCAGCTCAGTTACTTGGACAAACAAAAGAAGAGGATTTGCACATTGTTCTTGGTAGTTTTCCCAGGTGTTTATTTTCTTAGAAAAAAAAAATCATAGCTTCTTTGATTTTCTAGGGAAATCCAAGCATTCTCATGGCAGCATCTTGGTCTATCCTTCTCATTCTTTCATTTGGTTTCCGTGCCTTTGCAAATTGGTCTAGTTTGTTTTCCAAGCATTAACATTTAAACCAATGGTTTATACACATGCCCATCGGTATACACAGATTTATTTGAGATTCTCTGAGGAGTAATTATACCTAAATCCCTTTTATTTAAGCTCAATAAGGCATACCAAAACGCAAGGGAGACTGATGTTATATAGATAGCCCTGAACCTGTTCTGGTTTGTGTTCAGTAAATCATTCTCAAATGACTACACTTTAACTATTATTGCTAAGGAATTGCAACATAGTCAACATCTGATTGCATCATCCAGATGTCCTCACTGAGGTGGAGAACCTCTCTTTAAAAGCTGAAATGGAATTTGACCCATCTGTGATTTTCCAATTTGAAAAAATATACCCACTGAGCTTTAAAATATTTCTTATAGTCATTCAACCTGCTTTCCTCTTTAGAAGTGTGTTATTTTAATGAATTCACCCGCTCATTCAGCTGAAACATTGAAACCGATGTGTCCACCTAACTGCAGTGACCTTCATTTCTATACCATGGAATATGTCTATTATTTTTCAGCCTAATTGTAAATCTCATATCCTATAACATGCACCCTATAGCATCATCATGACTTAGTTAGCTTTGTAGTGCCAGCCCTGGTTCATCACCTAGCACATTGGTGTGAAATTAATTCAGAAGAACTCTTATGATACTAGTGTGACAGAGTATCCCAACTGCCCCATTTTAAAAATAAAGTCTTTATGTTCTTGAATAAAATGGGTAGTCAGTAGCTTACAACTTGATGGATGTGAAGAAAGGGAACTTAAGGGTGTGAAGAAAGAGAAATAAATTTTTGTATTGGCTCCAGGAAAAAGATTGGGAAAGTTGGGGCAATAGAGAAGGATGACAGCTTGAAATGGGGCAATAGAGAAGGATGACAGCTTGAAATGGAATCTTGATTATTAAAAGAAAGGGGTAGAGCCTTAAGCTGAAGAAAATGTTTTCATGAAAGACTTTGTGAGATTCTTAGCACAGGCAGTGGAGCTTTGGGGACTAAATGGAAAAGCACACTTTAAAACCAGGAACAGAAGTGATATTCTCCCTACTTATACTTGGATAGCACTTCACTTGTGCCCTAAGCTCTTAAGGGTTTCCTCCAATCTGAGAGTCTTTCAATTATTAGTTGAGTTTATCCTATTTGGATTTATTGACATGATAGATATACTTGTTAGTTTTTGTGCGATTTGTTGTTCTTGCTTTCTAAATTATCTATTTTTTATCAATGATTTAGCTATGTTTTGTTTGGGGTATGTTTCCCAGCCAGTAGCTTCGAGGGTACTCTGCTTTTAGATCCTATAGACTCAATGTTCATAAATTTAACAATAATCTTAATGTTCCCCTCTCTCTCTCAGTTTTACAGAGTGCAATTAACTTTTCCCTTTAAACAGTGAGGAAACTGGGACATATTTTCTTCCCCTTTCCTCTTCCCCTCTATCTCTTGATTTTAGTTGTTCTGTTATTAATTCAGATTTTTCTTATGGATATTTTTATCTTGAAATAATGCATTTAAACATCCATTTTTTTGATTTAAGCAGTATCAATCAACTCCCCAATATGAAAGATTAGAAAAGTCCAATTACATTTTTTTCCCACCATTCTCCACCATCAGGAGTTTGTTAACATATTATTTCTACATTTTTAAAGCATTTAAATTCTTATCTAAAACTATAGTGCATACATTTGCTTATCATTAATGAGGGATCTGAATGGACTGATTATTTATACCTGACTGCCAAATTCTACTTGTTGGCTTCCCCCCAGGCTGGCTCCCTTCGTGGTCCTGAGACAGTTGCTTTATTGTCAGGGTCACTGCAGATAATAATATTCAGAGTCAGTGAAGGAGTTCACCTGTCTGTGTTTCTTTTTAAAGTGAACAAAAGTCACCCAGAAGAACCCTGTCATGTCCATTTCCTAGAATTGTGTCACTTCTCAACCTCAAATCAGCCACTGACAAAGACAAATTATGATGCTGGGCTAAGACTAATCATAATTAATCTCTGAAGTTCATGATGACCCCATATTTACACAAACCCAGGATCTGTTGGCAAAGAATAAATCCTGGGACAGAGGCATGCAGACGGAGGGAGTGGGTGTGAGGAATGCCTGTCAAGTGGACAACCAGCAATCTCCACTATAGCTGAGTTACAGCCACAACTCCACAGAGTATGCGTCTGCCCTTGGGATTGTCCTGTTAGATTTGGCTGCTATTCTTTCTTAGCGGTATGTGGTTGTAGCCATTTCCTAGCTTCACTGAAGAGTCTTTTCTCCTTCTTTTTCTTTCTTTCTTTTTCTTTCTTTCTTTCTTTCTTTCTTTCTTTCTTTCTTTCTTTCTTTCTTTCTTTCTCTCTCTCTCTGTCTTTCTTTCTCTCTTCCTTCCTTCCTTCCTTTCTTCCTTTCCTTCTTTCTTTTTCTTCTCTTTCTCTCTTTCTTGTTTTTTGTACTCTTTGTTCACTTTGATGAGTTTTAGAGACAATAGTGAAAAAGCCAACTTCATTCTTCTCTCAGTTAAACTAGAAATCGATGAAATGGATATTGTCCAAGAGATAAATAACTGAAAAAGCAGTAAAGAGTAATTTTACCAGTGCACTAGAGAGAAGAACATTACTAGACTTTTTCTTAGAAAATTAGGAGATTCATTCATCAAGGAGTGACCATTTCTCTTATTTGAATCTTACAGAGGCAGGAGTTCCCTTTATGGCTCAACTGTTAATGAACCTGACTAGGATCTATGAGGATGAGTGTTCGATCCCTGGCCTCGCTCTGTGGGTTAAGGCATTGCCTTGAGCTGTGGTATAGGTCACAGATGTGGCTCGGATCCTGTGTTTCTGTAGTGCTGTAGTCTGTAGGCTGGTGGCTACAGCTCCATTTCAGCCCCTACCCTGGAGACTTGGGTGGGTGTGGCCCTAAAAAGAAAAAAAAATTCTCACAGAGGCAAATATTGTACTACACTAAGAAGAGATAGAAGTGGATCAAATGATTTCATGTATTTTTTTTCTCTATTAAATACAACACTCAGAAAATTTAAATATTCCCTACACCACTTTCTTTTAGTTTTTTTCCAGAAAGTGGAAATTTTAGTTCAGGCAGTCCTGAGTCTCAGACTTGGAATAGCTTGTTGGATGATGGGAAGGTACGAAGATGGATTTGGCCCACAACCCACAGCTGATCTGTAGGGACACTCAATTGCGTGTTTATAGCAAAAGGAGGGTTCGTCTTCATCCTTTTTATAACCTTTTCTGGGGCAGAGATTGAAAGATGATGATGAAATCTTCCACAACCTTCTGTTGCCTAATCCCATTAAACTTCACCCAGGGGAAATCCCATTAAGACCTTAAACAAAGGAACAAGTCCCCCCTCTAAATAGATTAGAGAACATATATCAAGCAAGCAGCCTTTCTGAACAAAGGAGCTCTGAGTAGGGTTATTTCTTTTTCTTCGGTGCAAACAAAGCAGGTATTTTAAAGGGAAGGATGCAGTGACCCTTGGCCAGCATGATTCAGAGCAATGGCTACAGTCTCGGTGCACTGCTTTTCTGTAATCAGGATAAATCATTACATGACTAAAGCCTCGTATAAAGCAGTACTTCCTGATATCTTCTCATATGGAAACACATTGAGAAGACACTAAGATACAACAGCAGTGAAGATCAGGGGCTAGGAATGGGGGATACAACCTACATAATTTGGACATTAATGTTACCATAACTTCATTAGTAGTCTCAATTTTATGAGGATGAGGGATAAAACCAAGGCCAAGGAAAACCAAGGCCATTGCCCTAAAAGTCAATTGATCCCTGCTACTTCTCAACAGACCTCTGCCAGAAGGAACTTAAACCCATTTTTGAGATGGTGGCAGCAGTTGTGGTAAGAAGAATGATTCTAAGAATTCCTTGGGTGGTAACTTTTAGACTCCTCATGAAACCACTCCTTGGGTGGCACAATCAGGAAAGGCCCAGAAGGATCAGTCCTGTGATGCTAGGGTGTAGATGAATCCATTAATTGGATCAAAAAGTAGAATCAGAAGGAATCTCAGTCCTGCTTTGATATTATGACTGTGGTAAGATATAAAAGCCGGCCAAATGGGAAATCTGAGAAAACACAAAACAACTCCTCTTTGTGGCAACTGCTTGGGGAATCAGATATGTTAGCTAATTAAACATGGTTCCACAAATATGGTCTGTGGATTGTCACTTTTTCAAGGAACTGAATTTAGTATTTAACACCATGCAAACATATTACATTTTCTTTCATCCCTTTTTGATTATTCAGGAGACACTTTTGATCTTGAAATTTTTGTCTGGGTTCAATGGTTGCCGTCTTATATTTCTATAGGGGAAAAATACGGCTTTTTGAATGCTTCAGTGACACTTGCTACATTAGATAAGGCCTTAAAGAGGGAGTGGGTCACCTTAACTACTGTGATTTATTTATTTTGAGTCTCCTCCATCATACCGGTCCCTAGAGATTAATCAACAGAAACTACCTGATTTTAACATCTGCCAACATCTTTTTTTACAGCTTCTTTGAGAAACTGAGATAATTGCCATTCCATTGAGTCAAAACTCATATACTTTCTAAAGAGAAAAAGAATATGCCTTTAAATTTTAGAATTATCTAGACAATTATCTCATGGTTTCCCTGCAGATCTATATGTACAAAGCTAAGGTAATTGCATAATAAATTTAAGGGCTTAAAAAGTAAAACATGAGATTTACCTGTTTCTATGGTGCCTGTCTCCATGGTACCTGGCTAAAAGTACACATGCATGACCCAGCAGGTCTTTTACCTCTAATTTATGTCAGTGGCACTAATTATACTTTATACAATTTATACAATTTAAATCACAATCTTGTTTGAATCTTACATTTGAAAACAATTAGTTCTTCATACTGTTCTCCTTGGGAAACATGGACATTATTCTAGCCATGACGTGGGAGTCTTTCTAAACCTTCTCTTTTATTTTCTTTTATTTATTTTTATTTTTGTCTTTTAGGACTGCACCCATGACATATGGAGGTTCCCAGGTTAGGGGTTGAATCGGAGCTCTTGCCACTGGCCACAGCCACAGCCACAGCAATGTCAGATCTGAGCCGTGGCTGCAACCCACACCACAGCTCATGGCAACGCCAGATCCTTAACCCACTGAGCAAGGCCAGGGATTGAACCTACATCCTCATGGATGCTAGTCAGATTTGTTTCCACTGAGCCATGACGAGAACTCCCATCTCATTTCTTTTAAATGGTCAGTCTCATTTCTTCTTCACCCACCAAAATGTGTACATATCACATCAGTCTAAAGCAGTCTATAATAATGATTGAAGAGAGCATATAACAATGATAGAAATACTACTCCCTTTACACTATGGAACCCATGAAAGGGTTTTTATTTTACCACTAGTTATTTTAATTTTTCTTACAATTAAATCGAAAGCTCACCTTTTGCTTTTATTGAGTGTGTGTTTTTTTGAGCTGTTTTTAGTCATATGTGTGAAAATAAGCAGTGATCAATGCAAATTCAATGAGACAACACACTAAAATAAAAACATTCAGTAGAGTGATTTCAAAGAAAATGATAGTAATAAAAACACTATTACTGCAGAAGATGGATCAAACTAAGTTTGATAGAAAACTGGAATCAGGATGAACCCCATATCTATTCTAACATTAGGACGAGTCCTGAAATAGACAAAAGTTAGCACAAAAGCACTTACTAAGCACTAGGCACCATTCTGAGTAAGAGCTTTACACATATTATCTAGTTTAATCTTGATATCAATCCCATGAGGTAGATGATTAGCTCTGTTTTACCACAGGAAGGAAATGAGGCTTGGAGAACTTAAGTAACTTGCTCAAAATTACACAGCTAGTGCATGTTGGAGCCTGAGCTGAGGCTGTGTGGCTCCAGAGTCTGTGTCTTGTATCACCATGCTGGCTGCGATAGGTGCTAATCATAATGCAGGGAGGAAAAAAGAAGGTAGAAATGAACACCTATGCAGGAAAATGGATCCACTGCTAAAGAATTTCCCTTCTCAATATTTCAGTCCCTCTTCTCCCATGTGATGTTGATTCCAGGCCCTGCCCATGTTTTTTCTCATAGAGTCTCTTCAATTCCATCTAGCTTCTCCTCCTGCTTAATTCTATGCCTCCCAAAAATCTTTACATCAGAAAAACTGGAATCTCAAATACTTATCTTGAGGACAGAGGCAGAGAAGATACACTGAAACTTGTCACAAGGAAAATACATTTGGGGTATTTCAATCTTATTTTTAGGAAAATTGGAGGCCTGTAATACTTGAAGAAAATGATCATTTTTTTTTTTTTTGGGTCATCTGAAACAGTGCATATTAATGAGGCAGAGGATCACTTGAGAAAGTTCTTCTAGTGGGTAAACATGAAATTTGTTGTCCTAGCCTGTACACTTTTGGGGAGTCAAAGGCTCTGCTATTAGCAATGATTTGTGGTCAACAGGCTCAAAATGGGACTGTATTGGAGTGCCTGCTGTGACTAGCAGAAATGAACCCGACTAATATCCATGAGGATGCAGGTTTGATCCTTGGCCTCACTCAGCAGATTAAAGATCCTGACATTGCCATGAGCTGTCGAGGCTGCAGACTCGACTTGCATCTGCTGTGGCAGAGGCCAGCAGCTGCAGCTCCTATTCAACCCCTAGCCTGGGAACCTCCATATGCCGCGGGTGCAGCCCTAAAAAGCCAAAAGGAAAAGGAGCGGGGGGACTGTATTGGGAAAGATGGTTTATCAGATTACCCTACCTTTAGTGATTGAAAAGAGGCTCGAAGCTGATTGAAGTCAGGAAAAATGTGTGACTTTTTCCTTGCTGCTGGCATTTTTCACTTTGTAATAAATATGCTTACACTGGATTTAGATCTGTTTATTCCCTAGTCTCAGGATCCCCCCAGTTATTTACTATTGCTGCTATTATCACTTCATTGATTGGCAAATTACTATTGGACTGGCACTGTGCTGAGGACTCCATATTGTCTCATTTATACCTCACCATAATCCTATAAGGTTCAAATGGAATGAGACTGAAAGTTACTGTGGGTCCACCATGTGTTTTCAATACAAAATATCACTAAATCCTCACGAGCAGCTGATGAGGTCCTTATCTCCTTTAACAGATTAGGAAATTGAAGCACAGAGAGGTAAATAAAATTGCCCACAGTCACACAGCAGGCTGAGGCTGTCCAACTCTTGTTCTCTACTAACCAGTGCTCTATCACCCAAAGCTGGAGGTGTAAAGGAAAGCAGGCAGCTGGTCTCATAAAACTTAATATCTTCTGCCTTATCTTTCTCTTTCTGTTTTCCTTTAACTTGATGAGAATTGTTTCCAAGGTCCACTTTTGGTGAATTATTTACAACAAATGGGATCTTATACTTAAACAAAAACCACAAAAGATGTCTAAAATGAAGTACCTGCCCTGAGGGAATTTATAGTTTAGCTGAGCTGAGAAACTAACCCACATGTAAAAAACAAAATGTGTTGGACTTGGACTGTGTTAGTAGGCTGTTAACACAGAAGAATTCAGAGAGAAGGTCACTTGAGTTATTGTAGTTGTCTGTGAAATCTCTGAAACAAAGTGGACCGTGGCATAAGATCTAGAAAGATTCCTCACTGAGGTGTAAGCGTCATTGAGTTAATATGATTCTAGACCTTTAGTTCTTGAGAGATTGGACTTGTTTCTTTTTTTGTTTTCAACTAAGATTTCATTTGGACAAGAGCCCCATGGCTGAAATACTAAAAATAACCATCTTAATTTTATTTTTAATAAAGATGAGCTGGTAAGGCTATGGACTAGAGGGACGTGATGATTGGAGCAGGTAGAGAGGGAAAAGGGCCCTGAAAGGGTGTAGAGAGGGTGCCATAGGGAAACAGTTCCCTTCAAAATGTTGTCCAGGACTGGCCATGCTCAGCATTAATAGTGTGGGCCAACCTGTCACCAATACTAGAAGTTAAAATTATAGACTATTCCAAGTGGAATGTTCAATAAGAAAATTGTTTGGGCAAGAGTGGTCAATCCATGGCTGAATTCAAATGGTGTCCTGCTGACTTGACTTCCTTGGCCATGAAGTCCTTGGTGGTGCTGGCAGTCTCACCCTAAGTGTGAAACGTCACCAGAGCAGTTCCCTCTGCAGAGCCCTGAGGACAATTAACTGGTGTCCTTACCTGTCAATGTGACTTTGCCTGGACTCCTGAAGAATATTACTTAGAGGAATTCTTAGTGTGGTTATGCTTAGACTTGTCTGAGGACTCTTAGAATTTGGGAACTGTAAAAGCATAAATAAGAGATTTAAGAGAATGGCTACTGAGAGTCACCTAGTTTAAATGCTAGTCTTCTACCTGTGAATGTGGAGCCAATTATTTAACTTCTCTATTCATGCAACAAATCTTTACCCTGTACCTACTAAGTGGAAGGTGTGAAAAAGAATACCTACCTAATAGGCCTGTTGAGAATATTAAACTGGATAATGTTCATGAACTATTCAGAGCCCAGTGTCTGAAACATAATAATTGCTCAATAAATGGTAGCTATTATGCTAACAGGAATAATCAGAAGAACACTTCCACATCATTGTTAAATAGCACAGTCCATTTTTAAATTGAAATAACTGTAGAACACCTGCATGCAAAGATCTAGCCTGAAAAATTTGGATTTATTGCATACATTTCAGGTCAAATCTCATTTCCTAGACCTGCAAGAGCCAATTTAAATTTTCCTGTGTACTGGAATTTTGCTGAATTCAATATTGTTCCAATAATACTAATAATAATTATATATTTTATGAAGCTTTAAAAAACATTTTCACATTCATTAACTTTTAACTGAATTATGGCCAATAGTTTGGAAATCTCCTTGGTTTACAGAGACTTTAGTATGTAATATTTGTTTTAAATGAATTTGGCCTGGATCAGCAACTGAGGTAAAACAATTAAAATGTCCAATTTGGGGAAATTCTTGGTAGCTTTCCAACATGCCATTAGTTTTCATAATCAAGCTGTTATATGATCTTTTTTTTTTCATTATGCATGAGCAAATAGACTCCACTACACTCAATTTGAAGCAATTATTATCTGTGGCACAATATAATCAAAAAGCCACTGCTATTTGTTGAAGGATTCTTTGTTTTCCAAGATTATTAATAAAGTTATGCCAGGAGCACGTACCATGCTGCTTGGCACTCAGCAGCTGGCTCTGGCAATGAGAAGATAAATCAGAATTCTTGAGGCTTGTATTTTTCAATATTCCTGCCAGCATGTGTATTGGAGAAAAATTCATATTAAATAGCATTAATTGCCTTAATTGGCTTCAGGCTAACAAACCCATGGTACTGTTGATATGTTGTCTGGATTTATTGGGGGAACTTAGAGTCTTATTATTCCGTGGTCCAGGCGTAACACACAGAGCAAGGCAGGCAGTTGCTTGAACCTGTCATATGTTATGGAAGAGTGGGGTGTGGAGGGGCTTAGAAACCCCCTCTGATCATACCAAGGTGATAACTCTTCACATAGCCATCCAAGGTAAATAGTTCCCTTAAGAGGGCCCATGAAGGAGTATCCACCTCTTTTGACTAACTGCCAGAACAATCAGGCAAGTCTAAATAGGGAACAGAGCTCAAGATGCTGGAGGGTGGGATAGTGGGTGGAGTGTCACCTCCCCACCCCCCTACCCCAGACCATCATGCTTCATTGTTCTCAAGTAGCATGGTTTGCTTTATTTACTGATTAGTCGAATTAGAAACAAAAACAGTTGCTGATTATGCCAAATGCATTTAAGGAATAATTTTCCTGCTTAGTGGTGTTAAAATTTCATGTGATTCAGGAGTGAAAGTACTAGGATGATAACATTTGCCATTTGTAGCTGCAAATAGAGTTGAAATTTCAACTTAGGAAGAATCAGAGTTATATGTGATCAAATGGGGAAAACTTGCCATCTTAGGGACATTTGATGGGGGAGAAAAGTGCCTGAAAGCATGACTGGGATAGTTCAGATGCTCCATAAACACTTGCCAGAGAAATCGGTGCCTCCTCAGTGTGTGAAGGGTTTGGGGCTGATTCTCAGGAGATGTGGAGGAGGGTCTCAGCCTTGGTCCTACCCCTGTGTGACCTCATAATGGTCTTACTAGGGAGAGCTCAAGACTCTTCTTTCCTGTCTGCCTTGGGAGAAGCCTATAGTGCACAGGGCATGAAGGCAGAGATTGCTTTTGTTTGGAGGTTGCACAAATGTGGGAAAAGGAAATGAAAAATGAAACCAGAAAACCCCTAGAAGTGATGGAGCAGTTTGATGTATTTCTCCCTTTTTTGATGTTCTTATTAAATCTGAAGTTTATAATCACTTCCCACTCATGCTTGTGCGCAATTAAGAGCATCTGCCAACGCAAGGAAGAAAAAAATAAAAGTGAGTAATGAAATCGATGACAGAGCAGGGACTTGTTCATGTTTTTTAATCTGTAGATTTAGAAACACACTCTTGATCATTAAAAGCAGAAGTTATGTTTTATGTTCAACTATAGTTTTTAAATATTAAAGTAAAATTTTTAAAAACATAGGTAGAGATTCTTTCTGTCCCTGATAAAAGGCTTTCTCACTATGTCAATTGGTTTGAAAGTAGCACAGGATGACATCATTCTGAAGGAAATGATTTTTAATGTACTCACATTGCAGTTCAATCTCTTTGGATACTGTGCTTAGTGGAATATACTTATAAAATGTAAATGCATTGAGTTTTTTATTCATTCAACAAAAATCTATTAAGCAGTCATTATCTACTGGGCATGGAACTGGGCCCTCAAGATACAAAGATGATAAAAGGTCATGATTCCTGCCTCAGGGTGGCTCTTGGTTTATGGGTATCCTATATAAGTTAGAATGCTTCTGGTTACAAGTAACATCTTTAACCTACTTAAAAGGCATTGGGATGTATAATAGAAAAGCCAGGCATAGAGTGGGCTTCATGGTGGGCTGACTCAGTGGCCCAGCAATGTCATTAAGAATTCATGTCCTTTCTGGCTTTTCATTCCGCACAACACACAATAAGTCCATTTCATCCTCTGACTGGTTATACTAATGCTCATAGGTGCCTGCCAGTAGCATTCATGTTTTCATGCAAGGGTAGGGGGAAGGAAATAGTCCCCTTTGGTTCATAATAATAATGAAATTCCAGGAGTTCCTGTTGTGGCTCAGCAGATTACAAACCTAACTAGTATCCATGAGGATGTGGGTTCAATCCTTGGCCTCACTCCATGGGTTAAGGATCCGACATTGCTGTGAGCTCTTGCATAGGTTGCAGACACAGCTCAGATCTGGTGTGGCTGTGGCATAGGCTGACAGCTGCAGCTCTAATTTGACCCTTAGCCTGGGATCTTCCATATGCCACAGGTGTGGCCCTAAAAAGAAAAGAAAAGGAAAAAAAAGAAAAAAAAAAAAAAGAAATTCCTTGCCCCCAAACCTTAACAATCTTGTATGTCACTGGCCCCAGTAGATTCAGATCTGCAGTATCCCTAAACAGTATCTCCAGTAAGTAGGTTGGGATTGCCATAATTGGCTTAGACTAATCAAGGGCCCACTCTGCTGCAGGGACCCATCAGATTTCCTTGAGGCACGGCGGCTGTTTGGAAAAGGATTTCTATTGGGCAGAGGGAAAGGAATAGGTTCTGGATTATATCCTTTTCTTTGTTATCTTTTGTAACACAAAGATATTTCAGTAATGTGGGACTTGATTGGCAAATGATACGATTTCTAAAGGATGCTATTTCTCCTAGACCAGTGGTTCTCAAACTTGAGAACCTACAGGGCTTATTAATACACAATTTGCTGGGCCCTGGCCCAGAATTACTCAGAAGTGTGTTCTGAGTATTTGCATTTCTAACAAGTTGTGTGTGAGGCTGACTGCTGACAATTTTGTCAAGATGATGCTTCTAATAGCAATTTGGCAGCTTTTGTTGTACTAAGATTACCATGGAGTCAGACAAAATTTTCTTCAGGTTTTGAAAACATTTTCTCCCCATAGGGCAGGCAATTTTTGATTTACTATTGTTCAAATGCCTGGTTAGCCTTGAAGACACCCTTCCCTCCATTGGATGTGGCCTTGTCTAGTACATAAAGAGCCTCAAATATCTTTTGAAAGTCATTGCTACTGTTAATCTAATACAAATGGTCTTCAGAATTATTTTTAAAGCCATTAGTGCACATGTGAAATGTAAACTTGTTTTACAGCCAAGCATTAAGAAAGTTACAATTCGTATTTATGCAATTCAAAAATATCTATTATTGTGTAAATTGGGCTCTCCTACACTGACAAGAGGAAGTGTATTACTGAAAATATTGGAAAACTAAATTGCTTGGGGAATAAAAAGATCATAATGTATCGGCTCTCCACAGGCTGCATGCAGACTTTTTTTTGACATCGAATAAAGCAATTTAAACCATCTCTTCACTGCCCAGTTTTTATAACAGACGTTTGTTTAACTCAAAGGAAAGTTTGATGATCCTTGTCGCTGAACAGTTGTTGCATTTTCCAAAACAATTTGAGTTGGCAGTTGTACCACTAAGGAGGTAATTCTGAGGAACCCAGATAAATATGAGTTGTCAGAGAAAAAGTACCTGCTATAGACCAGGTACTATTCTGAGGACTGTATTCATGTTATTTTATTTAATAAATTTAATAATAAAAAAAGGAAAAATCAACAAGAGGAGCTCTCTTCATATTCTTTTATGAATTGGATTTTTTCTCTTGGTGACTGAAGAGAGATGACTCAAAGCAAAGAGCTTTACAGAATGCCTTTCCCTAGCTTAACACCCTTGGATAGGTTCTGATTTTTCATTGCATAAAGACAGTTTGTGATGGCACCAAAAACCCATGGAACTGCCTTCCTGGTAGAGCCTCACCAAGACCCTCTGCCTGGAACATCCAGCACCTAGCCATACTGACCTTCCTTTAGGGTCTGCACAGAGCCATGCTCTCTCCCATTGTGGGGGTCCCCACACCTGCCCTCCCTCAGCTGCCTCACAAATCCCTTTGCTTGATAATCCTACTCACCTTTCAGATCTCTGCTCAGATCTCACTTTCTCAGGAAAAACTTGCTGGATCATCAAGGTTTGTGAAATGAATACATGAACACAACTTATCATAGGCCAAGCATGTGCAATATATTTAATTCTTCTGTCAACTGATCAGCCTATAAGGAGTAGTCACTCTTTCACATGTGAGGACTATAATTTGCTCAATGTTGAACTAGGGCAGTGCTGAATAGGGGACCTCCTGTACTTCTGGCAAACAAAGAAGAATGCTTTCAATTTCTACAGAGCAAATAGGATTATTGTACAGTCTACCTGGATTATATATGGTCCAGAATTATCTAGGAAGACATGTGTTTTATTTACCCAAACATAAATACTGACAGGAAAAGATATTGGTTCTTTATATCTTTCTTTCTCAATGCTCAACTCTTTATTGAACTTAATAAAATCTAATATAGATGAAATGTTTTAATATAAAAATCACAAAAATTCTTTTTATGAGTAAATGCTTGATAAAAGACTTTAAGATGATGCTTAAGAATTGTTTTGATATTCTTCTAATATCTGTGTGCAGCAGAAAATTTGAATTTTGACAGAAAAAAGATAACCACGACTTTGAAGAAAAATAAACAACTTAAGATCCACTATATAAGTTACATCAGTGAAAATGCTTGAAAAATAAGTTAGGACTTAAACTTTTCTTAATGACAACTTCTACAGTGTTCAGGAGAACCCTGCATTTTAGAGATCCTCTTTCCTCCCAGCTGGTCCATAACATTCAATAGCACCATTTCCATTGTGTTGTATATACTTCACATCCACAATTTAACTGACCCTATGTCAGATAGAGTTTTCTATCCAAAGAAGATGTACAATAAATCAACGTGACCTAATCAAACTTACAAGCTTTTGCACAGCCATGGAAACCGTGAAAAAAACAAAAAGACAATCTACAGAATGGGAGAAAATAGTTTCAAATGATGCAACTGACAAGGGCTTAATCTCTAAAATACACAAACAACTTATACAACTCAACAGCAAAAAAACCCAACAACCCAATGGAAAAATGGGCAGAAGACCTGAACAGACATTTCTCTAAAGAAGATATACAGATGGCCAACAGAAACATTAAAAAAAAAAAAAGCTCAACATCACTAATTATTAGAGAAATGTAAATCAAAACTACAGTGAGGTATTACCTCACACTGGTCAGAATGGCCATCATTAACAAGTCCACAAGTAATAAATGCTGGAGAGGGTATGAAGATAAGGGTACTCTCCTTCACTGTGGTGGGAATGTAAATTGGTACAACCACTATGGGAAACAGTATGGAGGTACCTCAGAAAATTAAATATAGAAGTACCATATGATCAAGCAATCCCACTCCTGAGCATATATCCAGACAAAATTTTCTTTGAAAAAGATGCATGCACCCCTATGTACATAGCAGCACTATTCACAATAGCCAAGACATGGAAACAACCTAATGTCCATCGATAAATGAATAGATTAAGAAGATGTGGTATATATATACACAATGGAATACTACTCATCCATAAAAAAGAACAAAATAATGCCATTTGCAGCAACATGGATGGAACTAGAGACTCTCACACTAAGTGAAGCAAATCAGAAAGAGAAAGACAAATACTATATGATATCAGTTATACCTGGAATCTAATATATGGCATAAATGAATCTATCTACAGAAATGAAAGAAATTCATGGACTTGAAGAACAGACTTGTAGTTGCCAAGGGGGAGTTCAATGGACTGAGTGTTTGGGGTTAGTAGATGAAAACTAGTGCATTTGGAGTGGATAAGCAATGAGATCCTGCTGTACAGCATAGGGAACTCTATCTAGTCACTTTTGATGGAACATATTGGAGGATAATATGAGAAAAAGAATGCGTATATATGTATGACTGGATCACTTTGCTGTACAACAGAAATTGACAACATTGTAAATCAACTATAATAGAAAAAATAAAAATCTTTTAAAAAAAGCCACTCTCACATACAAATACAATTTAAAAAAATAAGAAGATGTACAAGCTCAGCATTATGGCCTAGACTTAAATAAATCCTAAATTATATGTATTCTTAGGATTCTAAGCCATTCCTGGGTTCTATTTAACTACTTCACCTTCTAATAATTAACCACTAAGATGTGGTTTAAAGAAACATTATACAAAGCTAAAAGAAGAAAATTTAAGATAAATTTTCACTATAGTTCTTTAAAGAACTTGGGGACATTATGAACACTCAGAGCAAAGTTGAAAAATAAAACATGTTTGTGATACCTGAATGAATCAGAAACTGAAGATTTGCTGGAAGATTGCCAATGAACTATAATGTACGGTAATTTTTTCTAGTAATCAAACTAAATGAAACTCGTATGACCAATTCATGTAAAGTTTCTAGAATTTTCCATAAAAGACAGTCCTACTTTTTTAATTTTTTTAACCTGTTGTATTACCTATGCCTAACATAGAGTATTCCAGAAAACATCTCATTTTTAAAGGGTTCCATTACAGTTAATGAAAAGTTCATATGGTGTAATATCATAATGACTTTTTGGTTGAAATTAATTAGATGTATGAATCTGTGAATGCTAACATTTATTTACATCCCAGGCTAAACAGTCAAAGGAGTGTGTGTTAAGCACACAATTAGAAGCAGCGATGCATTAAATTGGGCTCACCAAGAAATAATATTAATTTTAACAGTGCAATGGAAGCTCCTTGGAAAATCCAAGATAAGATTTTCTCTGCCCAGTTACCTGCTTTTGAGGCTCTTTGTCTGCCTAAGCTCTACTTTACATAAAAGTTGTTTGAAAGTTCAGAACAGAAAAGGAAAATGTATTTTCTACCTCACATCATAAGGCTGCCTAATATTCTCGTTAATCTATGGACTTCCTCCCAACTCTTTTTGATTTGCAGGGCACAAACAATATCTTACAACTCCTTTTGCAAACAGTCAGTGACCTGTTTAACCAGGGAGGGAATTCCTCACAGCTGGAAACCTTCAGTTGCAGTGTTCTTTTTTTAAAGTGTTCCTTTACTTAAACTATGAAGAAACAACAGTCCAGAAACGACAATCACTGTTGTTCTTATTTGAGTGTTAGCTCTTGGTAGAAACCATAGAACCACAGAACCAGCTGAAGAGACTTCCTTTAAGGACCATTCTGATTGATATTCTGGGATTATTTTTAATTTATGCTGGGAATTTATTGGACTGTCTCTCAGTCATATATTTAGATTAGAAATATTTTTCTAATGCTTCCTTATTCACAGTATATATAAACTAATAATGACTATCATTTATTGAATTCTAACGTTTTGTGAACACTGGGCTAGTGAAGTACATGGATTGTCTAAATTAGTTTCCTCACATGGCTCCCAGTGGGGGCGGGGTGGGGGACCTGGCCTACAGCAGCACTACCCTTCAGGCATGCCCCCGCCCCATGAGGACCTGCCTAGCCATACACCAGACCCCATGCCCCTTAGCAGCATCCGATGGGCAAAAAAGCATGGCGGGGTGCATGGGTGATGCGTACCCCTGGGTCATGCTCCCCGAGGTGGCATCAGTGCTGAATGACCCTGAGCTGAGCGAGGTGATCTGGCCCACCCTGACAGGGATCCCCGAGATCGACTTTTCCAAGATCATCCCCTCGGAGAAGCCAAGCAGCACCCTCCAGTACTTCTCCAAGGGCAAGAACCAGCCCCCCAAGGCCCAGCCCCCAAACTGCATCTCAATGAACCTCCAGAACATGATGTTGGAGCAGACCCCCTTCTGGCCCCCCAACCTCCTGGGCCAGCAGGGTGTCCCGCGGAGGCTCATGTCCATGTGCCACCCAGAACAAATGTCCTTGCTGGGCAGGACAGGTGTGCCCCACAGCCTGCACCAGGAGTCATGTCCCCAAGGCCTTATGACCTAGCTGCATTTCATGCTGATGAAGTATTGGAGCATACCGAGGGGGGGAGGGTCTACAGCCAGCACCCCCCCCCCCAACACACATATGCTCTCCCCACAGGTCTTCCTAACGGGCCCCCAGCACCAGCAGAACCTCATGGTGTCCCACACCCTGTGGCAGAGCAGCACCGTAGCAAGTCTCTGGACAGCCAGATGGGCCACCTCCCAGCGCCAGGCAGCATGGCCAACCTGCCCTTCTAGCAGTCTCCGTAGGGGCTGGGGCAGTATTGCAAATATGATAACCTTAAAGAAGTTTCTTCCCCTCCAGTGTTGGGATGGCCTGGGTCAAGGGTTGGGGTGGAGGGGTGGAGGGGGTGGGAGGGGGCTTGTGTGGGGAGTGGCATTTGTGGATGCCACTGTGCTGGGATGGGGGGCGGGGAAGTGTCAGAGTAGGGTGGGGGATTTGAGATGGGGGTTGGATCCATTTTGGCCACCAGGGCTGCCCCTTCCCCACTCCACCCAAGTCCTCTGAGCCTCAATTGTCCCTCTTTCCCTGCACGCACCCTCTTGGGCTTTGCTTTCATAGTCCTATATGGAGTACTTGGCGGGGAGAAGAAGGAGCAAGGTCCCCACCATCCCTTCTCCTCGCTGCTGTCTCCTCCTGGAGCTTCACTTTCCTCCTCTTGGTTTCTCTGCTCTCCCCACCCCCCACCCCCACTTTTTCCTTTTGCCTTCTCCTGCCTTGGTTCCTCTCTCTGCTGATGGGGCTTCTCCCACCCCACACTGCAAGCAGCTGGCCAGGTGGGCAGGTTCCAGCAGAGGCTGTAAATAGAGTGCTGCGCTTTTGTGCCAGTAAAAATAAATATAAATAAATAAATCCCTCACAAATGTTATGCATTCATAGGTTTTATTTACATTTTCATTTTATAGGAGTGAAAAGTGGGGTTTGGAAGTTGAATAACTTACTTAAACTCAGTGGCTGATAAGTGGCTAAACTGGGATTTGAACCAATGTCTGTCTATCCAATAAGCCAATCAGCCAAAGCTAAATGTTCTGGGGCAATTTTAATTGTAATTCTAAAAGACACTAGCTGATTATATCATAGTTCTTTTGTGATTTTGTGTAATGAATATCTTGTCGAACTCCCCAAAACAAATTTCACACACACACAGTGCAAAAAACAAAGCAGCTTGAGTAATAAAAATAATATTTATTGTTGTGCTGAAGAGAGAAAATATAAGATTGGGGTAAATAATTTTCAGCAACGTAAGTTTGCAATCGCTCTCTGAATTACAATCAGTAATTAATGCATTCTGTGTAGAGCTGTTCTCCTGTAATGAGATGCCCTCATGAAACTCAAATGCCCCTATTCTCCTAGTATTCTTGATAACTGAGAACTGAAAAGAAAAACAGCAGTTGGTGAACTCAGTAACAAGACAGAGTTTGTATTAGTTCAAAAGACATTTGCAAGTCAAGTAACATATTTCAGTAAATAAAAGATAGTTGCAGGCAGCTCAGAATTCCAGATTAAAGCTGTTGTGCCTTATGAAGACATTCATGTAAGAAAAAAAGAAGCAAATTTCATCATTCTTGAAAGGTGAGCACGATCTATACTTGTAGCCTACATCCACCTGGACTTTGGCTCTTGCCAAGGCAGTGTGAAGTTCATGCCACCTCAAGGCAATGAGGAAATCATCAATCCATATATAAGTGTGTAAGACTTATGACCACATCACCACCACTTCTCTCCCTGCAGTTTCTAGATATTGCATCCATGGGACTGATGGATTAGTTTAATGTTAGCTTTTCTCACCAAATAATTTGTTGTATTGGAAAAAGATAAACAAGGATGTATGAAATAAGTAGACTTATATTCTGAAAGCAGGAGAGAAAGGAAAAGTAAATTCTTTAGTGAGAACTGAAGCTTTGAGGTAACAGCTTTCCTTGTTTACATATGTAATTGTATGGCAAAGCTATTATGAACTGCTTTCATGATTTCAGTTTCATGTAGACTAATTTGATATAAAATTAGATATAAAATTTAAAGCTAAAGGAGAATTATTAAATAATCCCAGGGTCTCACTTTGTTTAGTAAATATTGCTAAGCACTTATAGTTAAGCATTGACGTGAGAGTGTAGGTGGGGAACTAAATAAAATAAAATCTTCTCTTGCTTTAATTTTACACATGAAATATAAAAATTATAACATATTATCACATCCCCTTCTTGAATAAAACATGCTACTATAAATTTATAAATATAAAAGAGTGTTTTGCCACCTCTAAAATTAAATCATAAAGCTCATAGGTTGAGGGGGACCTCATGGTCATCAGGTCTATTCATTGCCTCTAGATATAATACAAGTAGATTTGTTATTGTCATGAATCTTCTCAAAAATTCTCTTTTCCTTTTGTCCCTCAAACTTGAAGTCATTGTGTTGAACTCTTTCAGTTGTCTCTAGTTGACTTGGGAAAGAGGTGATTGCACTGTTCCCTACCTGGAAGACACACCTGACAAGTTGAAGAGAAGCAACCAGAAATGACTCAGGCAAATTGGAATTCTATAATAATTGTGGGTGATGGAAAGAGTTCAGTCTTTGATATCAACCTAAATTGGATTCTTTTTTTTTTTTTTTTTTAACTCACTTGATCAGAGGTTCTCAAGCCTTATGCTGTAGAGTTGGTTAAAACTCATCCCTGGTCCACACTGCCAATCTCATTCAGTAGGTCTAAGAGGGGCCTGAGAATGTGCAATTCTATCAAACTTCTAGGTGATGCCCATGATGTTGAAGTTGGGAAGGGGGCTGACACTTTGAGAACTTCTGCCCTAGATCACTGGGTAACTTGTTTCAACTAGCTGAGCTTTAGTTTCCTCATATCTAAAGGAATGAGGATATGAGGAGCTTTAGTTTCCTCATATCCTCATATCTCATTATCTCTACAGTCTTACAAAGAAGATGAACGAACTTATTAACACATTCCTGGCACACAGTATTTGCTCAAAAAAAAGTTTATCCCCAGTCCTGCATCAATTTACAGCGCTGAAATATTTAGGACCACCTAAATAATCCATATGTGACAAAAATACAGGTGCAGCTAAAATACAAAGTTTTTTTGGTTTGCTTTTTTAATTTAATTTTTATTTTATATTAGAGTTTAGTTGATTTACAATATTATGTTAGTTTCAGGTGTACAGAAAAGTGATTCAGTTATACAGATACATATATCCATTCTTTTCCCATCTAGGTCACTACAGAATACTGAGTAGTATTCCCTGTGCTATGTAGTAAGTCCTTGTTGATTATCTATTTGGAATTAGCATATACAGTAGTGTGTATGTATTAATCTCAAACTCTTAGTTTATCCCTCCCCCTGCCACCTTCCCCCTTTGGTAACCAGAAGTTTGTTTCCTATGTCTATGAGTCTGTTTCTGTTTTATAAGTAAGTTCATTTGTATCTTTTTTTTTTTTTTTTTTTTTTGTCTTTTTGTCTTTTTGCCATTTCTTGGGCCACTCCTGCAGCATATGGAGGTTCCCAGGCTAGGGGTCGAATAGGAGCTGTAGCCACTGGCCTACACCAGAGCCACAGCAATGTGGGATCCGAGCCGTGTCTACAACCTATACCACAGCTTATGGCAACACCAGATCCTTAACCCACTGAGCAAGGCCAGGGATCAAACTCAACCTCATGGTTCCTAGTCGGATTCATTAACCACTGAGCCACGACAGGAACTCCTGTATAATTTTTTAATTTAAAAAATTTTTAAATTTTATTGGAATGTAGTTGACTTACAAAGTGTGTTACAGCAAAGTAAATTAGTTAGACATATAAATATATACATTCCTTTTCAGATTTGTTTCCCAAATAGGTTATTACACATTACTGAGTAAATTTCCCTGTGCTATACAGTAGATCCTTGTCATCCCATCTATTTTATATATAGTAGTGTGTATATATCAATCCCAACCCCCTAACTTAACTCCCCCTCCTCCACATTTCCCCTTTTGGAAACATAAGTTTGGTTTCAAAATCTCTGAGTCTGTTTTTGTACCATTTTTTTAGATTCCACATATAAGTGATATCATATGATACTTGTCTTTCTATGTCTGACTTCACTTAGTATGACAATCTTTAGGACCATCCATGTTGCTGCAAATGGCATTATTTCATTCTTTTTATGGCTGAGTAGTATTCCATTGTTATGTATGTACCACCTCTGTTGGTGGACATTTAGATTGCTTCCATCTCTTGGCTACTGTAAATAGTACTACAGTGAACATTGGGGTACATGTATCTTTTCAAATTATGGTTTTCTCTGGACATATGCCAAATAATAGGATTTCTGGGCTTTCTATCCTGTTCCATTGAACTATATTTCTGTTTCTGTGCCAGTACCATACTTTTTTGATGACTGTAGCTTTGTGGTATAGTCTGAAGTCAGGGAGCCTGATTCCTCCAGCTCCATTTTTCTTTCCTAGGATTGCTTTGGCTATTTGAGGCCTTCTGTGTTTCCATACAAATTCAAGTTGTTTTGTTCCAGTTCTCTAAAAATGCCATTGGTACTTTGATAGGGGTTGCATTTAATCTGTAGATTGCCTTGGGTAAATCTGTAGATGGCCATTTTGACAATATTGATTTTTCCAATCCAAGAACATGGTATGTCTTTCCATCTGTTTGTCATCTTCAATTTCTTTTATTAGCTTATCGTTTTCATATTGGAGGTCTTTTGCCTCCTATATAGGTTTATTCCTAGGTATCATTTTTTTGTCTTTTCCCATGTTTTTATTTTTAATGATTTTTATTTTTCCATTATAGTTGATTTGCAGTGTTCTGTCAGTTTTCTACTGTACAGCAGAGTCATCCAGTCACACATACATACACACATTATTTTTCTCACATTATCCTCCAACATGTTCCATCACAAGTGACTAGACATAGTTTCCTATGCTATACAGCAGGATCCCATTGCATATCCACTCCATTTGCAATAGTTTGCATCTATTAACCCCAAGCTCCCAGTCCATCCCATTCCCTCCCCCTCCCTCTTGGCAACCACAAGTCTGTGTTCTCCAAGTCCATGCATTTCTTCTGTGGAAAGGTTCATTTGTGCCATATATTAGATTCTAGGTATAAGTGATATCATATGGTATTTGTCTTTCTCTCTGACTTACTTCACTTACTATGAGAGTCTCTAATTCCATCCATGTTTTTGCAAATGAATTATTCTGATCTTTTTATGGCTGGGTAGTATTCCATTGTGTATATATACCACATCTTCTTAATCCATTCATCTGTCAATGGACATTTAGGTTGTTTCCATGTCTTGGCTATTGTGAGTAATGCTGCAGTGAATATTGGGGTGCATGTAGCTTTTTCAAGGAAAGTTTTCTATGGGTATATGCCCCAAAGTGGGATTTCTTGGTCATATGGTATTTCTATATTTAATTTTCTGAGGTACCTCTATACTATTTTCCATAGTGCTTGTACTAATTTACATTTTAAATTCCCACCAACAGTGTAGAAGGGTACCCTTGTCTTTTTGATGTGATGATGAATAGGATTGTTTTCTTAATTTCTCTTTCTGATCTTCTGTTATTTATTTCTTTTTTAATAACTTTATAAAAATTTTGATTGATTGATTTTTGATTTTTTTGGGGGGGGCCCACACCCATGGCATATGGATGTTCCCAGGCCAGTGAGTGGAATCAGAGCTACAGCTGTCAGCCTATACCACAGCTCACGGCAACACCCAGATACCTGACCCACTGAACAAGGCCAGGGATTGAACCCCATCCTCATGGATACTAATCCAGTTTGTTTCTGCTGAGCCACAACTGGAACTCTGAGATTTCTGTGCATTAATTTTGTATCCTACAACTTCACCAAATTCATTGATGATCTCTAGTAGTTTTTTGGTAGTATCTTTAGGATATTTAATGCATAGTATATTGTCATCTGCAAACAGTGACAGTTTTACTTTTTTGTTTCCAATCTGGATTCCTTTTATTTCACATGCTTGTTTGCTGTTTGATTACTGTGATTTGATTATTCCCAAGTTTCCATTCTTCTGAAAAAATAATCTTAGAACATTTAGGTTGTGGTGATGATTTTATAAATATAAATATAATAAAATTCATTGAATTAAAAATTAAAATAAAAAATAATATTGATTGCTCTTTTTTATTATTATTTTTTATCCCTCACCATAAAAATTCAATATGAAACTCATATAAAGAACAAAATATCAGAGTTCCTGTTGTGGCTAAGTGGGTTATGAACCCACTGAGGATGCGTGTTCAATCCCTGGACTTTCTCAGTGGGCTAAGGATCTGACATTGCTGTGAGCTGTGGTTTAGGTCACAGATGTGGCCTGGATACCTCATTGCCATGGCTGTGGTTGTGGCTGGCAGCCGCAGCTCCATTTCAACCCCTAGCCTGGGAACATCTATATGCAGTGGGTGTGGCCCTAAACAACAACAACAATAACAACAACAAAATCTAATGTAAGATCCTGATAGCCATGTTTACAAATAGAATAAAATTTGGGGCTCACTGTTATTTCACAGAACATTCAGTCAACCTGTTCATTTTATAGATGGAAAAACTTGTACAAAGTCAAAAAACCATTTAGTGATTTGATCCCAGGTCACTCAAGTCAAGCCAGCCTAGTGCTAAGTCACCACCTCTCAAAGAGGACTTCACAACATTTTTTATTATTTTTATTTGGTTATTTATTTACTTATTTATTTTACTATTTAGTGGTATTTTTATTTTAAATAAGAAATTGGCAGGAAGGAGAGGCAGATTCTTAACCCACTGCACCAAGCCCAGGATCAAACCCATGCCTCCATAGAGACCACACCAATCTTTAGCCCAATGTGCCACAGTGAGAACTCTGAGAAAGATACAACTTTCTGATTAAAGCACCTTTAGGTTCCTCTTCCTTCAAGTCATTCCAGTAGGTTGGAAGAATTTTAGTTGCTTTCCTATCAGTTCATTTGAAACAGGGCTTGGGGATTCCATAGAGTTTCCACTCTTGCACTTTTCCAAGTAAATGAGCTTGCATTAATAGAAATATAAGTGAATGGATCTTCTCTTCAAAATCTGATGTGTCACCTAGCTCCAGAGAGAAGACCAAGTCACACCTTCCTGGGGGATGGTGAAATAGACTTTTGAAATGAGAAAATGTATGATGTGTCATTAAATGCAATTTCTTTGGAAGAATTCTCTCATTGGTAATTATTCTTATTATGTAGGTGGACAGTCTCTTAATATAGATAAAGACCTTTGCAGCTGCTCTCATCATAGGCCTCATGTTTAATATGCACTTTGTAATTAGCATGGATGTAAAGCCCCACATTTGCAGTCAGCCTCCCTTTCTGTCAGATCGGTTTTTAATCTGGGCTGTGTTCAGCTGCGAAGGGCTGATAAGCATTTTTGAAATCTCTGTACACGACAAACAGCACTTTAATCTCGTCTTTCAATTTCCAGTGCACTCATTACACAAATTCAGCTCAAAGAACCTTGATGCATGAAAATTAGCCTTCCTGGATATGGTACAATTTCTTTTCACCTTTTCTAAAATACTCTGATCCTCCAGGCCTTTCGTCCCAGGAAAATACAAGCAGTGGCTTACTCATAAAATTGAGGAAATTTATCCCCAAGGCCCATGGATGCTAAAGTTGAGCTAAACGTGAGCTATTTGTTTTAATTGAGGATGAAGGAAATGATTTCTTCAATTTTAACCTAATTTTCGGAGAATAAACATCGTTACATAGAGATAAATTATATTTCCGTGTAGTACTTTCCTATACAGAACCCTCGATTAGGCCAGCTGTCTGACAGAGCTCTCTCATTTAAACCTCAAGCCAATTAGCATCAATTTTCAACCAGTTATGTAAGCATTAACCTGTTCCTCTCTGTATGTAATCTGTCTGTGAGCCGGCTTGGAGGAGATGAAATTCTTAAAATGTCAAATTGCTTTCCTTAATACATGTTTAGGTCTTTATTTGCATTATACTCTATGCTCCAGTTTAAAGCTTTCAAAGATAAAAACATGTGAAATAGGCCTTCCTAGCATCTAGAAATCGGAGGACACTGGGGAGGGGATAAAGTTTCCCAATGCATTTAGTCTTATTTGGATTATTAAAAGTAATCAAGCTTCTGAAATTCTTCACTAGAAAAACATACATTGCTTTAACAGAAGCTACTAACACATGATGATAAATTCTTTAGTAATGATTGAAGGGCTTTCCTCTAAGTTTACAGAGCAGTATTTCCACCTTCAGCTCCTATAAAACACAAAAGTCCTGGGCTGAGCTCAACCCTCCCAGTTTGGTTTAGAGATACACTTCCCCACAACTCAGCCTTCCCCTCTTCACTATTCATAGGCAACCTGAAAAGAATGGGAGAACTTGGGGAAAGTAACTTTATTTTCAATTTAAGCTGAGGATTAAGCAAATCAAACCCAAGATATCTCATAAAGACAAAAGAATAATATTTACAGTGACTTTTTTTCAGAGCTTTCTGTAATTAGCTACCCATGAGCTTTGCTAAATTCATGACAAAGAGGACAGTTAATTCAGTAGGAAGAAATATTGGTTCTCCTAAATAAAACTCAGAGTTTTAAGAGTGAAAAAATGGACAAAGTGGGCATGTTTTATTTCCAAGGATTCAGAATTTGGAGCATCATTATACCTTCTGCACAGATGAACTACTGCTAGGTTTTAACTTTGCTTAAGCAGGATTCTGAGCCTGGGACAACAGGGCAGGGTGGAAGGGAAGTTTGGAAAGGATGGGTTTGATGAGATGACTATAATTTTCTGTTTTTAAACCTTGTTGAGCTTTGTTCTTGTAGAGAGCTGTCTTGAGAGCTCTACTCACAAAGGCAAGTTGCAGGAGACAGGTTTCCAGTGGGGTTGCTAAGTGAACAATTGTATTCAAATTACTATATCTGTCACATTTGTCTAGCCTTGTGTGTAGAACTCTAGGCAGGGAAAGAGAGTAGATTTCATTTCTGTAATGTCACTGGAGGCAAACAATAGAATTTTTCACATGGTATAATTTACTTTGTGTAATTGTAAAATTCTCTTTTTGTAATTATAATGCTATAAGCAACTGTAAAACAAAAGGCACAGGCTGTCTATTAGAGTATATCATACCTCTCAGGACTCCCCTATCAGAAAGCCAGAAAATAATTTAAGTTCCTAAGCATCCAGCCTTCCTCATTAAAGAACTTACAGTGATTTGGCTTTGGCTTTGTACCTATTGGGTAGATGTGCTGGGATGCTTATGTTGACCCCACAGACTAGACCAGGCATATCTGCTTGAGGCTGCCATACAGACCCATGTGCTCCACCCATAAGGATTCCAAAATCACCCAGAGGTCAGCCAAAGCTGTACCCTAGGCTGCGAGAGTCCACAGGTTGTGATCCATAGGCTCTGTTCTCAGATGCTCAGTGGTAATCCCATGTGGTTAACTTGCTGGTTGGAACATTATCTGTTTCATTATTACACTCATTTATTCATTTAAGAAACATTACTGAGTGTTTTTTATATATCAAGAAGTAAGCTTGAGAGAGTGGAGAGTAGGGTGAGGAAGGATTGGAGCGGGATGAGGGAGGGGATATTTATCCCCCTCTTATTTCCTCTCAGGGAGTAGATCCACTAAAGGCTCAAATAGTCAAAGAAGTATTTGTTGCTAGTGTTTCTAGGAAGATTACACATCTCTCCACTGTAGGACGCCCTCTTGTCTTATAAACTTTGGGTCATTTTCTCTCAATTACTTTGAGTTTATTATGTCTCAGTTGTTTTTTTTCATCTGCTCAAAAGAGAGTAATGGATTTTTTCCAGGGAAATCTAGAGAGGCTCTCTGAGATCTGCTAGATTACTTTAATTTATTAATTCAACAATACTGTACTGAATTTTAGAGATACAAAGAAGCCAGTATGCCTATTCCTCAAGGACCTAAGGAATTTAGAGACAAAAATAGAAAAATAAAGATTTAATTATGATGCAATCAAAGTGTGTATCATAACATAAGCTTTCTCAAAGTGGATCTCACAGACTTTTAGTTCTATTCTCTGAGCTCTCTGAGTCCTGGCACTGGAGAGAGAGCCTACTGTACTTGACTCTCTGTTCTGCCACTCACTGTTCATATCATCACAAGCAAGATATTTTGCTCCTGAACCTTAGTGTCCTCTCTGTAAAATGAAGGAGCCAGTTGCTAATTTCGTTGCAGAATTCAATGGCAAAAGACACATAATTAATTGATCCATTTCCTGTTGTATGGTGTGCCCGGTATCTTGTGTGTCTGATTTCAGCTGTGCATTCTCAGAATATCTTCTCACTATAGCACAAAAACAGCAGAGGCATGTAAAGGTAAACACAACCATGACTTATTTATGACAAAAGGGAAATCAAGAGGTAACTACTGCACACCACTGGCAGAACACACCTAACATCGATTCATTCTCCGCTTTTCTTAGGAATGCCAAATTTCTGCTTAGGAATTTCTCCCATGCTAAACCAAATTCAACACATTCCACTCTAAATTTAAATGGAAAACGTCTAGCTCAAAAATATTTCTCTAATGCTTTAAAGAATAACCCAATACCCTTTTTACGACCCACTATTTTTTATGAACCATGCAGTTGAGACTATTTTACTACAAATTATAATAAAAACACATAACGGTTTGCTTTCAGATGCTTGCATCTGCTTTTGAGGACAAGAGTTGAATGTGGAAAATAAAATGTCACCTCTTTTCAAATATGAAAGCTTAAGCAGTGAATTGGTGGCTGGGGTTAATGTGGAAAATATAGCCACCCAAGTAAACCATGGTTACTACTGACGGACAAGCAAAGGAAATGAAAGTTAAGCCAAAGCTGAGTGTGTATCTGACCCTCTGAGTCCCTTGGAGGTGTCCCTAAGTTCAGATTCACCTGTCAGGTAACCGGAGTTTCTTTCCCAAGGAAGGCATGCTACTGCCAACATTCACTTTAGAGTGTATGGATGTTCTTCTCAAGAACAACAGTGTGTCAAAAAGGCCAAACATATCATTTAGTGTCTGATGGATGCTTCAATGGGCAGAACTGAAAAATCACGAAGTTGAATTAAATTAGTTGTTTTGAATGAACAAATATTCCAAATTTCCTCAATTCTAAGATGGCTTCCATTTTAAGACATACCAAGTATTCAGTTGCTATCTTTCTGGGAAAACATGCACTTCGGCAAGAATACAAACAGTATTTTGAGTTAAAAAACCAGCATAGATTTCTCCATACGATTGCATGTAATTTTAATCTTAATTATCACAACTAATGTTGATCCCAAGCTTTTTTCACCTTCAGAGTTGAGAGATCCTTCTCAGTCACTTTTCACCGTCAGCAGCCCTGCTTTGCATCAGGTGACATCTTAGTGTTTCACTGCACTGGCCTAGAGTCATCCATTCCCTTCTCTCAGCTTCAAATGAGTAGCTGCCTACAGTGCTTAAGCCCCTTATCCCCCCAACTACTCCATTTTCCATTTTTTCTCAACCTCAGTTCATTTTCTACCTTTCTGGTCATTTAAAAACATGCTGCCTGTATCATGGAGTTTAGCTCTTTAATGGGTAGTGTCTTGTGTTAATGTTTTCATGAGATAGCATATGTAGATTGCTTTCAAAACTCTAAAATAGTTCATAAATATTCACTATTATTGTTTAAATAGTCACCTCTTCTCCATCCCCCTCCCACCCTCAAAGTTGGAGTCCTTGTGAGAATAGACTTTGTCTTCTGCCACCTTTATGTGCTGGCCAGCACTCAAAAGACCTCTAGCCCACACAGCACACACTAGTGTATATTTGCTCAGTTATAGCAAAGGGCTTAACTAGAAGCTGATTAACAGGTTGACATTTCTATTTAAAAAAACCGGTGGCGTTGATTTGCCTAGGAACTAGTTCTGGCATGCTTAGTAGCCTGTCTCCACACCTGATATGCATTAGTTTAACTACACAAAAGAAGAGGAAAAAATGAAAATAACCACCATTTTATGATTGTTAGGATTTAATTCAAATCACCAGATGTAATGGGTCCTACCTCTACTCTGGAGTCCAGATGGGGGCTTTCTTACCCCCATGGTTTCCACATGGAAACCTTTAAAAAAAAAAAAAAAAGGGAGTTCCCATCGTGGCACAGTGGTTAACGAATCCGACTGGGAACCATGAGGTCGCGGGTTCGGTCCCTGCCCTTGCTCAGTGGGTTAAGGATCCGGCGTTGCCGTGAGCTGTGGTGTAGGTTGCAGACGCGGCTCGGATCCCGCGTTGCTGTGGCTCTGGCGTAGGCTGGCAGCTACAGCTCCGATTCAACCCCTAGCCTGGGAACCTCCATATGCCAAGGGAGCGGCCCAAGAAATAGCAAAAAAAGACAAAAAAAAAACAAAAAAAAAAAACAAAAAACAAACCTGAGAGAACCACATGACTTTGTGTACTCTGTGCGATGGAGCTCTCACCCATATTTCCTATGAGTGTTCTTGTTTTCTGTCTCTTTCTTGCAATTAAAAACTAATTCTCAGAAAATTGAAGGATTAGTCAGCAGTATTGACAGAACAGGGAGAGATAAAAAAAATAGAAAGAAAAACCTTCAAGAAAGAGGAGTCTCAACATAATGTGGATAAATGGGTCCAATTTTGTCCTTAAAAACTGGTTGAAGAAACATTTGAAAAATCCCTCCTTTACCTGGAAACAGTAAACACTTTTTAAGCTTTGTCTACTCCAGTCATACCACAGGAGAAACTGTCCTGAAAAACAATTTATATATATATGTACATATATATATCCTCCTCATCCCATAATAATACAGTTAATTTTATATTTGTATTTTATTAGGGGCCGAACAAGTTTAAGCAAAGCATGACCCTGTTTACTACAACCATTTTTCTATAGTCATTCTTTGCAGGTGGCAGGTATTTTTCACTGAACTCTCTCAACTGTACTCTTGACCAATAATGACTTATCTTATAACAATAGGATATATTGCATAACACCATCCGTACCCACCAGATTCTCTGTAGGTGACAGATTGCAAATCAGAAATATTTTGTATAATGCGAACACTTTGAGAAGAGCAAGCATGGGAGAGGTAAAGAGAATGTGTTCACTGGGAGATTATTGTCACCTAACAGTCAATTATGTATTCATTTCACTCATTGTCTGCCACATGACCCATGCTGACGTGACTTTAGCACCAAGAATGTACATTGCTGAATTGAGTTACCTAATGCACCCAACATCTGTTTTTTTTTTTTTTTAAGGGACACACCTGTGGCATATGGAAGTTCCAGGCTAGGGGTCAAATCGGAGCTGTAGTTGCCAGCCTACACCTCAGCTATAGCAACACAGGATCTGAGCAATGTCTGCAACCTATACCACAGCTCATGGCAATGACAGATCCTTAACCCATTGAGCAGGGCCAGGGATTGAACTCACGTCCTCATGGATACTAGTTGGGTTCATTACTGCTGAGCTGCAGTGGGATCCCCCAGCATCTCTTAAATTTAGTAAGAGCTATTGCATTTTTTCATTCATTTATTATATACATTAACATCTAAAGATCTAACTTACATATTTTAGGACTTTTTTTTTTTTTTGTCTTTTGTCTTTTTGCCATTTCTTGGGCTGCTCCCATGGCATATGGAGGTTCCCAGGCTAGTGGTCTAATCGGAGCTGTAGCTGCCAGCCACAGCCACAGCCATAGCCACAGCAATGCCGGATCCGAGACGCATCTGCAACCTACACCACAGCTCACGGCAACGCCGGATCGTTAACCCACTGAGCAAGGGCAGGGATCGAACCCGCAACCTCATGGTTCCTAGTCGGATTTGTTAACCACTGCGCCACGACGGGAACTCCAGGAGATTTTAATATTGATTTCTAAAGATGGTACTGACTTAAAACCACTCCTCTCTAGCTCTGCCTGGAATCACACACACACACACACACACACACACACACACACACACACACACACACACAGAATCTAATTACCATCTTTGGCTTAGTAAGCCTTTATGAACTTAATGAAAGACAAAACTACAGAGATGAAATTCCTTTTGAATAATGGTCAGTCACTATCCTTTACCACATATTTATTGAGTACATTCTATGTGCTGGGAACTAGTAGATTTCAGGAAACAAAACTAAGTATCTGCTTCTACAAAGCTTGTATTTCTATATGAAGATATAGACAGTGGGAAAATAACATATTTTAAAATGTACACCATGGTAAAGTTAAGTGCTACACATGAAATTAAGTAACATGAAAGAGAGAAATTGCCTAGGGAGTGGGGGGACATTCAGAAGTACTTATCCAGTTATATTGGTCTGGAGAAGTTTCTCTAAGGAGGTGACATTTAAGTTAATACTTGAATATGGAGAAGTTGCAGTCCTATGCTGGGGAATAAATATTCCAAGCTACTGTGACTGAAGGATAACAGCCATGAGAGAGAGTACAGAGGGATGGGTTTGAGGAGTAGACAAGTGCCAGATGATGTAGGGTAAAAAAATAAATAAGTAGACAATTACTCTGATTACAATTAGGTGGTAAGATGGTGATCAGGGAAACTGTTTCAGAAAAGCAGGTTAAAGATGATATTTTTCACTCTGGTTGAAGCAGCAGAGTTCAAATTCAAAATAAGTACTGTCCTTAGGGCAGGAGGTGAACCAGATGTGGCATGGAAATAAACTGACAAATTAAAGATAGGATCTTGCTATCTTTAGCTAGATGGTAGTATTACCCTTTACTTAAAGGTTGAAAACTTGGTAAGCTGAGTATTCTGGGGTTTGTGTTGGAAATGGGGAACCATCAGCCATTGGCTCTATTTTGGCCGTGTTAAGTTTGTGGTGACTACTGGACTTCCAACAGAGGTTGTCAAGTAGACAGTTAAATATGATTCTGGAATTCAGGAAAGATATCAGTGTTGGAAATATTCATCTGAGAATTATAGAGATCATTTTCAAAGCCATTATACTAGATAAAATGGCTTAGAGAGTGAGTGTAGTTACAGAGGAGATGGCTGGAGACAACAGCGTTTGGAGAGCTGAGAAAGACCCTGAAGCAGAAAGAAAACAATGCTTCCTCTCAGCCTGGGGAAGAATGTGTTGAAGAAGAGCATCTCAAGATCTGCGAGGAAATCAGATAAGAGGAAGACAAAAATTAACCAATCGCCGTAGCAAGATGTGGGTCATTGGAGACCTTAATCAACTGAGCCTTGACACTAGGTGCTTGATTTGGATTGCACTGAGGAGAGAACAGAAGGTAAAGAAGTGGAAACAGCAACTATGTATAGAACCTTGCTAGGAATCTTGCAGTAATGTTTTGGAGCCAAGGCAGTGTTTTGTTTGTTTTAAGATGAGTAATATTAGATTCATGATGATGGAATGATGCCGAAAGTAAAAGAAAGAAATGATACCAAAGGAAAAAGGGAATGGTGTCAGAGTAAAAACCCAGAAAAGTTATGAGGCAAAGTGATCCAGAGCCTAAGCGGAGATTGAGTTGAGGCTGAGAGCAAGGTCACCTTATCTGTTGCCATGGCAGGAAAGGCAGAGTTGATGTGTACAGGTACTAAAACTGGCCGATGTGGTGGCAGCGCAGTAGCAAATTGTAGTGAGAGTAAATTGTAATGATGCATTCTCTCAAATACAGCAATTAATTGTTTTGTAAATAATAGCTAGCTATAGATGTTCTTTATTAAAAATCCAATACAGCAAATTTACAACAACAGTTGTAAGGAGAGTAGGAGTATTTTCTTTACTTCTCTCCTTATATATATATATATGTCAATAAAATTTAAATTTTCCCCTTGAAACAATTTTTATCAAATACACTGGTGGGAAAAAAAACAATTCAAAATAGAAAGGAAAGCAAGAAGAATTAATCTGCTTGAAAAATATATGAAAATGATACCAAATAATGTTGATCTTAACAAGAACATCCTTTGTTGTCAGCAGATACATTTTCAAGGCTTCCACATTTTAATTTTTTTAAATAGGGCAACTGTCAATTTGAATTACTCCATCCTGCTTTGCATAATAATTTACATATTTATCCACCAAGAATGCTCTGATAAAGGACAATATCCCATGAGAGATGAAAAAGCTTGATTCTTGAATCCCACTTTTGCATTCTTGAATGGCAAACCCTCTTTTTCAGCAGCAAAATTGTAGTATTAAGAAAGACAATGGGCCAGGTCATTGGTTTGTAGTTAATTTTTTTACTGTGAAATTCTATTATACAGAATTGCTTGAAGCAGCTCTTGTCAATACCACCCCCAGTTAAAACAGTTTTTGTTTTTTAACCATGAAAAATAATTCTTGCCTACAACAGGATCATCACAAGGAAGCTTTTATCAGCTCCAAACAAGGAAAGCCAAGCCAATTTTGAAAAAAAAAAAAAATGTTCACTATTTTCATTAACTAGTAATTTAAATATTTACTGATATCCTTTAGTGAACAAATAAAAATTTTGGCTTTAGACTTCAGACCTAGGCTATGAGTTGCTTAGGATTTTGAGAATTCTTCCTGAGGTTTTAATTCTTAACTCAATCATGAAGTTGTATGGTACAACCTAAACTTTATATCTCTTGATTTTCTGCTTCTCTATGAATGAGATATATCTATCCTGACACAGTCAAACAGCTCCGTAGTACACTTTTTGGTGTATAGGCTCTTTGCCTTGCTTTCTCAATTTCGCCAAGCATCACATACCAAAAAAGACCACATGGCACCCTGAGATCACATGTTTGCCAGAGATCTTTGGGCATCCAACACTTAGACATGACATTCAGAGTTGGAAACACTTACGGACTCCTGTGACACTAATTAAGTGAAATGCCACTGCTAACGGTGATGGTTGAAATGCCAGCTCCAGTTGCCCCACTGTGGCTCCCACTGAGAACTTCCCCCGCCGGTGTCACCTCCACTGCCCACCCTTCCACCCTGCACACCTGACTTTTCACGTCACCACAAGACAATCAGTTAGTTTGCATCCTCGCAGAGCTCAGATGTCCCTTTTAAAATCCGGTCAATAAGTGACTCCTTTTTGAAGAATGTTCTACAGAGATACAAAGTATTATGAGTGGGTCTTAGGGTCACTGCTGGGAAGCATTTCTCAGAATACCTGAGAACACTTCACTCCTATCTTTCCTTTCCAAACAGAGCATCTCCATTACTCTTTGTTTTGTGATTTTAGGGTTCTACCATACAGTTTATTTAGAGGAAGTATTCTGCTTTGAAAAGTTGGAAAAATCACAGAAATTATCCATATTAATTAATGGAAGTGGAGGGATTGGTTTCTGAGTCCTCCTAGGCTGAATTTTCACCATGACATTCTAGAGGCAATGCTGCATCCTTGTGGATCCAGGACAGAGGTGGAAGTGAAGGATGGACATTCATGGTCACTTGGTCTCTATGTGATCTTAAATCACTGGGACAGCCAGCCTGCCCAACTTAGACATGGGGAGGCAAACATTATTCAGGTGATGTCAACAAGGAAAGCGTTCTCTCCAGATATCTTAGAAAATATCTAATGTCTTCCTTCTTTCCCATTTCTTTGGGTCCTTGCTTGGTTTTTGTAATCTTTACTTTGGTGCTAGGGCCGCAAATGGAAACTTGTGTTTTTCTTGAAAAAAAAAAAAAAGTTAAATAAAAACTCATTTACAGTGTCTCCTACTTCACCTAGTGAATCACAAATCTAAATTCTCAATGATGCTTCAGTCCCTGAACACTCACAGCATGAATCAGGAAAGAAAACCATCATGTACAAGGTCCCCTACCTTCTGTACCATAGTGGAAACTTCAGAGGGAGATGTATGCTGGCAAAGGGAAGCTCTTGATCCAGGCCCACCTTGTCCAATCCTGGTCACTAGGCAGCAATGCTGTGAAGGAGCAATGAAGAAACAGAAGCTGAAAATAGACACAGAACTTGCATCACTTTTAGGATACTCCTTTGTTTAATTCTCACTCTTTCAGGAATTATTTTTGTATATCATTAAACCAGATATTTGCCTTATAACATTTCAACATTTCACTAAATGATAGGGAGTGGCTTCTTTGTTCAGGTGAGGGGACAAGAGTGAGAGGTTGTCTATTCCCCATCCCTCCCCACCACCCCTGCCCACGCCCACCCCTCCCTTCCAGGGACATCTCCATTGATTATTCTGTAAATTGTCTTATAGCAAGGTTCTGGGTCAAAATTCTGGCTTTGATGTAGAAAAAAGAATCTCTATCCTTTCTGGCTATACAGTCACCCAGCTCCTGAAGTCTCCTTTCAGGAAGGGTGAGTGGGAAGAGAAGCCATCTCACCGGCCTTGGCTATAACTACATCTAAAGAAAGAGTGGACCTAGATGCCTGGTTGGGGCTGCAAGGCTGTAATGTTTTTCTCTGATGTAGCACTCACACTTACACAGTTGGGGATGTGGTGTGAAACGGAGAGAATTATCCAACGGCTGTAATTATAGTGACTCGTTGACACAAATGCTGAGAGGCAGATGTGGCATAAATAATGAGACAACACAAAGAAGACTCTTCATTATCAAATCCAGTCCTATGTCCTCATCATGCAGGAAGTAGCCAAGGCCCCAGAGACCAATGGTGAGAAGCTCTGTTTCCCTTAAGGCTCTTTGATTATTCCCCCACCAGAAAAACTGAGCACTTGCTATCAGAGCCCTGACCTATTAGAGTAAACTGAAAAGACAAACATGAGCCATCCTCTAAGACTGCAAACTGTGTGGCGTCAAATGAAAACTGCCATATGGATGCAATAAATTGGGCATGTTTAGGGAATGTGCCAAAGCCACAGAGCAAAAGGGAAACCAAAACCAAAGCATGACTCCAGCAAAAGTTGGGCTGAGCCACAGAGACAATTACGAAAAAACAGTGAACTCCATTTTCTCAGTGGTGTAGGAGGCAGACACCACGGGTAGACACAGTAGCTTTGAAGGTAGACACACCTGGGTAACTGGAAGGAATCACTGGTGCCCGCACAGCCTGATGATCTTCTTTATAAAATGAGGGAATAGTAGCTCTTACCTTGCAAAGTCTTTGTGAGAATAAACAGATAATGATCTTGAATGTAAAGGTGAGCACAATACCAGAGATGACTTTGCTCGGTCAGTGGTGGTGTTTCTTGCTATTATTTTCCATTAAGAATAGGGTATGCATATGGGTTGAGAAGTACTCAGTTCAGAGGAGTCCCTAATTCTCTTCTCTTTCTAGCCCTCCCCCAACTTCTTCTCTCTCCCCACCAGCAGGAATATACTCATCTGCAGGCTAAAAATGGAACTCCTATTGAACACATTGACAGACTGGTTAAAATAAATGGATGCTGAGAAGGGAGGACAACATGAAGCTATTGATCATTTAATTATTGCTATAATTCATTCAAGCTTACCCTGGGAGCAGATACTCAGAGAAGAAACACAGTGTAGTTTTTTTTTGTTTTGTTTTTTGTTTGTTTGTTTTTGCCAAACCCATGGATGGCATGCAGAAGTTCCAGGGCCAGGGATCAAGCAAATGCCACAGCAGTGACGACACCAGATCCTTAACTGCTAGGCCACCAGGGAACTCCAAAACAGTGTAATCTCAAAGAGCATGGCCTCAGGAGACTGTGTGGGTACAAATCCCAGCTCCCATTTACTACCGTGTGACCTTGGGCACTTAATCTCTCTGCATTTCCAGTTTTCTCTCTGTAAAGTAGGGGGAAATGATCTACAAAATGCAATGAATGTTACCTGGATTCATTTCGGTCAAGTGCTTAGAAGAGTGCCTGGCATTTAGTAAGTGCTATTTAAATATTTATGAAGTAAATAAGCAAACACTAATAGATGGACACAGTGTAGGAGGCTGTCTCTATCTATAGCGGACAACTAATTAGAATAAAAATTTTACAGTTTTATGTTTTCTGCCAGAAATGTGCAAGATTTCAAATTTTAGGTAAATATCCCAATAGTGATAGTAAATATTCAGTTTAAATGTATATCTTTTAGAAGGAAAAAATGGTAAGCTTTGTTTGGAGTGTTATGAAAAAAGAAATAGATGCTTAACTTTTTTTTTTGGTCTTTTGTCTTTTTAGGGCCACACCTGCAGCATATGGAGGTTCTCAGGCTATGGTCGAATCAGAGCTGGCCTACATCACAGCCACAGCAACTCAGGATCCAAGCCTTGTGTGCAACCTACACCACAGCTCATGGCAACGCCAGATCCTTAAGCCACTGAGCAATGCCAGGGATTGAATCTTTGTCCTCATGGATACTAGTCAGATACGTTAACCACCAAGCCATGAAGGGAACTCTTTAACACCTAACAATTTTTTTTTTTTTTTGTCTTTTTTTTGCTATTTCTTTGGGCCGCTTCTGCGGCATATGGAGGTTCCCAGGCTAGGGGTTTAATCGGAGCTGTAGCCACCGGCCTACACCAGAGCCACAGCAATGCAGGATCTGAGCCACGTCTGCAACCTACACCACAGCTCACGGCAGCGCCAGATCGTTAACCCACTGAGCAAGGGCAGGGACCGAACCCACAACCTCATGGTTCCTAGTCGGATTCGTTAACCACTGCGCCACAACGGGAACTCCAAACACCTAACAATTTTTAAATCAATAGCATTGTGCTGACTAAAGCCTGCGTGCTGGTAGTATATGTATTACATTATGAGGCCTTCTATTTTTTTTCTTTGTCCTAATGTCTTATAATATCCCCAAATGTTAATTTATTACAGTTAGACCTTTAACACATATCATTTCTTTCTGTTTTTTGACCTAAAATATGGGGACATTTAATGGATTGGGCATTTTTAAGCCAAAGGTTTAGTTGTAATTGCTGGCTTTTATTACTGAAGCAAATATTTTTTATCATCATATAGTAGAAACTTGGGTTTTTTAGTTCTCATATAAGTTCAAGATTCCAAAAAACTTTGTCACACAATTCTTTTATTTGTGTTTTTCAGTTGCTTCACATTTGCTGCAGATGGTTCATTCATTTATCCATTCAGTCATCAAACACCAAGAATCTGTGATATGCTAGAGTCTTTCCTACAAATTGGGTACTAAATGAATAATTTTTTAGAAGCTTTCTCAGTAATATTCACTATGGTTAATGGTTATTCCACATTTCGGGACCTAGAGGGAGAATCAAATAGATTCATTAATGGATAAAATGAGTAGCCTTGAGCAGTCATTTAAAAATACTGAAACATTCACCTAATGTGATTTCTTCCTTTGTAGTAGAAGTATGCCATGATAGAAGCATTTCTCCCCTGGGAACAAGGAACTCTAGATCCACAAGAGATTAAAGATTTGGGGCAGGAAACACCAGTCCCTCACGTGGGTAGAATGGGAATGATGACAAGCAGTTTCTCTCATACTTCTGTCTGTAGGTTCCTAGATTCATGTTTTCTACATATTGGGAGCCCAACACCATAAAATTGTCAATGATTTGGGGTGTATATCCTATCCTAAAGGACACTGTTCTGTCCAAGGTATCATCCTCAAATTGGCACCTTAGTACATCTTCCAAAGATATTTTATACTATATCAACCTGGCAGCTTCTCAGCGATGCAGTATGTGATGGGACCAGTGGAGTCCATAGTCTGTGTTTACTTCTGCACCTCTCTACTGCTCTGTGGGTCCTTTTTTTTAATTATGTGGGAACCTACATCAGTAGCTCAAACAATCTCCAAGCCTTCAGATAGCTGTCCAAGCTTCCTGTGGGCAGAGAGGGTAAATATGTGATAATCTCAGTAAAGACAAATTGCTGCCTTCTGGGAGAATGAAAAGAGTTCAGTGCAATCAACTTGCCACCAAGTAGCTGATTGTTCCTGGTGGACGGTGTCATAATGAGGGTTTAACACTAGCCTCTGCTGCTGACAGGTTGTACATTAGGCAGAGGCAAACGCTTCATGAGCCCTACTGAGTAGGTGTCCATGCCACTGGCCTTATGTGTAGCCTCCATTTATGCTCCCTTGGCTACAGCACCCACAAGCTCATTGTGCCAGAACGGCAGAGGCAGAGGAGAGAGATGTTTCACTTAATGGTTCAAGCGCCTCTTCTTCAGAGGATGCTTTTGGGTAGGTATTAACAAGTGATAAAAAGATATTCACACTTCATATCCACTCCCATAATTTCATCTAGATGATTCTACCTCAGACCTTCTTGTTTCCAATATGCCAATCTTTCTTCTTCTCGGACCCAAACTAAGGAGCCTTGGGCTACTACCTTTTCCATATGAAGTCAGTGACAAGATCCACCACAGAAAACTGTTCATGAGGATTTCCCTTACTGCTACCTTTCAGGGTCATCCCTAGTGGGCTGTGGTTCAGAAACAGTTCATTTGCAGCTTGCACATGCTGAGTTGAACCATCTTTTTTTGCTTTTTTTTTTTTTTTTTTTTTTTGCTTTTCATGGCCACACCTGCAGGATATGGAAGTTTCCAGGCTAGAAGTCAAATTGGAGCTGCAGCTGCCGGCCTACACCACAGCCACAGCAACACCGGATCCTTAACCCACTGAGCAAGGCCAGGGACCGAACCCACATCCTCATGGATACTAGTCAGTTTCGTATCCCTCTAAGCCACGACAGGAACTCATGAATTAAACCACCTTTAAACCAAACTCTGCCACTTTCCTCCTCTATCAGCTATTCCTCTGGGACTTCTTGTATGGCCAGAGTATCTGAGGGTGAGGAGCCAGTGCAATGGGGGTTGATGACTCAGGCTCTGCCACCTGCTCATGCAGCTTACTTATGGTCCTGCTCATGCTAATCATGGATGTACCATTTCATCTTAAAGTGGAATACTTCTGGGCCCACTTCTTATGACTTGGTGAAACTAGCAAAAACCAACTCATGATGCATATTACTGGTAGTATGGCCCCTTGATGTCTCATGACCAGATAATACCAGGACCTAATAACATATCAGGAATGGAATTTTAAATGGTACATAGTTCTGGGCATGGCCTTCTTCCAAAACCTTAGGGTTTCTTGCCATCAACCTCACACAGCCTCTTATTCAAGCACCTGCCCTTTTATAGGAAACAAGTGACAGGGCCACTTACATCCCAGATGAAGAGCCCTTTCTCTGTCTGGGTCTACTACCCACTGAAATCTAGATGTTTTCCATGTCATGCTCTAAGTGGGTCACAGCAGTCCTCCCAAGCGTGGATATAGTGTTGTGCCACTGTCTTGTGTGTTTTTCTTTTTACTGGGTGTTGTAAGGGGCATTACTTTTTCTTTAGCTCAGAAGAGAATATTGCAGCATGTTCCAGGCTACTGAACTCTTAAAATCTTCACTGAATGTTTGTAGGGATTATCTCCTACCTTCTGGAGCATCATGGATCTTACCAAGGTCTCCAGGTACCTGCCACTTAATGCTCAATTGGGCTGAGTAAAATGATGTGGACCAAAATGACATCGTAATGTTACATCTAGATGTGTCAATATAAAATGTTCTAATCCTCTGCTGATAGGGACAGAAGAATGTATTCACTAAATCAGTGGCCACATACAATGCCCCTAAAGCCATTTTACTCTCTTCTAGCAAAGGTACCAGAGCTGGCACATCAGCATCAAATGTGGCTACTCTTTAAGTCTGTGGCTGTCTACAGTGATCTTTCAGGATCTAGCTGGTTTCTGTAGAGGCCAGAATGGTAGGTCATTTAGGGACATGATGGTGACCAGCACGTCTACATTCTTTAAGTCTTTATAGGTGACACTTTTCTTTGCTATGTCCCTAAGATACAATATTGCTTTGGATCTTGTATCTTGGTTGGGATAGGGTTAGTTTTTGGACTTCCACTTGGTCTTTCCCACTTTATAGGTCTTAAACCTATAGACCAACACAAGAGTTTGGCCAGTACCAAGTATGTTTCCAGTTACACATTTTGGGACAATGGAAATGCTTACCTGGTAAGTTCACAGAACAAGTAGATTTATTTTTTTGTAAATCTGGTACCAGGACTCCATTTATTATCTGGGTGCCACAGGACCCCACTCTAACAGGGAGCCAGGATGACACTTCGGGTCCCTGAGTATTAGTATCTACTTGGGCATTGTGTTCAACTGTTCTCAAAATGTCTGGATATTTCCTTTTCCTAGTGTATTATAAGCTCCTTTTGTAAGAACTAGGAAATCCTTTCCGTCCATACTTGGTTTAGTGTTCAAGATCCTTCTTCATTTATATCAAGTCACTCTCTCTATCAGTGGAGTCTGGATATCATAATTGGCTCAGGCCTGGAAATTAAACAAGGGACTTGTGACTTCTCCCTGGGGAAGCTTGGCTCAGCCTCTTGATCATTATCCCTTGATTTTTTTTCTGAGGAAACAATTGTAGTTTTTTCAAACAATATCTTTGTTGGTGGCCCATCTATTTTTCCCCTTGGAGCACAATGGTCTATTAACCATTTCCATACTTTGTGGGTCAGGCTCAAGACTGCCATTCTGACCTTGCCGTTTATTATAACTGTGACCACGCATCTTCTGATGGTTAGACATAGTAATAAGCTGTCCTCAGTGATTTGTGTTCCAAGCATCTCAGTGCTATTAGAGAGCCCAGTTCTGTAACAGCATTTCCTGTTATCCATCCTGGAATACAGCTATGGAGACAGCCACAACTAGGTTTCTAAAGTATGTTGATACTCTGCACACCAGTCTATATTAAGAAAGAAAAGGCCACTTCTAGAAACCTTAAGTGCTCAGAGAACTAAGATTTCAAGATTCTGGAGTACATCAAGCTCAGATTTTCCCAGTCCAAGTCTCAGAATTATATTTCTTCCTAGTCAGGGTTTTGACTTGGCTTAGAATAATAGTTAGGTTTGAAAAGACAACATTCTTTAGAATTCTTCTACCTATATAATTAAATCCTGAGACTTACCATCACCTTTTTTTATCCTTTGGCTGCAGGAGATAGAGTCTGTCTATGCTATCCAGGAAGCCCTTGGACTTTCATACTTCTGCTTAAATTGATGATTACTCATTCTCAACCCACCATTTCTCTAGTTGATGGATAGCACTCAGCTGTGATTTGATTCCTTAATATATACAATTAGTACTTCTATACCTCACAGATACTTTTGATGTTGGACCCATTCAGTCCATTTCCTTCCACCAGTATCACATTCCAGCTCACAAATGCACTGCTATAGCAGGGGGAATTGCTATCAGTGATGGAGTTTTTACTGACATTAGGCTAGTTGGTGATGGACCCCCTAGATCTCATTTACTCTTGGCTTTCTAGGAGCATACCTGGCATCAAATGCCTTAGATTGGATTCCCTGGAAAAGGATTATGAGATGGAGATTTCATGCTGGGCTATCCTTCCAGAGTTGTCCTGAATCAAGGCCTCAACTAATCATGGATGTGGGCTTACCCAAGCATAACTTTGGGAGAAGCATCTTCCTTAGGCCAAAGACAATGCTTGCTGAGGGACACAGCTGGGAGCAATCAACAACCAGCATCCCTAGCAGATGTGGGAATGAGTGCCTTAGTCTTAAAGAGGTGACAATTTCAAGCTCATTTTCAAACTTTAATTTTTCTCCTCTATTCCCTAACTTTTTTTGTTGGAAGGAATTCACACAGTGTACTCCCACATACACATGAGGTCATATGCACACATATACACACACAGCAAGCGAGTAACAAAGAGGAAGAAAAGTTGTGCTACTTCCTTTAACTTTGTCTTATAAGACATTTTCTTCATTTTCATTTCAACTGCTGATTCTTTTTTCAATTCTTTCTCAGCTTTGTGATTAGAATTCCTAACCAATGAAAGTTATAATTTTTATTCATAGTTTATAGGTCCCTGATTAAGTACCTGGATTAGGTGAAATATTTTTAATAGACCTGTTATTCTGAAATAATCATACATTCATATCCAGCTGTAGGAAATAATAAAGAGATCCCATGTTCCCTTTACCCAGGTTCAACAGTGGTAACATCTTGCAAAACTATAATACAACATCTCAACCAGGATACAGATATTCATAGTCAAGATAGAGAACATTTCTAGCACCAAATGGATTTCTTTTTTTTTTTTTTTTTCAGAGGTGTCTCTGTTTTTTATTTATTTATTTATTTATTTTATTTTCCCACTGTACAGCAAGGGGGTCAGGTTATCCTTACATGTATACATTACAATTACAGTTTTTCCCCCACCCTTTCTTCTGTTGCAACATGAGTATCTAGACATAGTTCTCAATGCTATTCAGCAGGATCTCCTTGTAAATCTATTCTAAGTTGTGTCTGATAAGCCCAAGCCCAACCCTCCCACTCCCTCCCCCTCCCATCAGGCAGCCACAAGTCTCTTCTCCAAGTCCATGATTTTCTTTTCTGAGGAGATGTTCATTTGTGCTGGATATTAGATTCCAGTTATAAGTGATATCATATGGTATTTGTCTTTATCTTTCTGGCTCATTTCACTCAGTATGAGATTCTCTAGTTCCATCCATGTTGCTGCAAAGGGCATTATGTCATCCTTTTTTATGGCTGAGTAGTATTCCATTGTGTATATATACCACCTCTTCCGAATCCAATCATCTGTTGATGGACATTTGGATTGTTTCCATGTCCTGGCTATTGTGAATAGGGCTGCAATGAACATGCAGGTGCATGTGTCTCTTTTAAGTAGAGCTTTGGACGGATAGATGCCCAAGAGTGGGATTGCAGGGTCATATGGAAGTTCTATGTATAGATTTCTAAGGTATCTCCAAACTGTTCTCCATAGTGGCTGTACCAGATTTCTTTGGGCCGCTTCTGCGGCATATGGAGGTTCCCAGACTAGGGGTCGAATCAGAGCTGTAGCCGCCGGCCTACGCCAGAGCCACAGCAACGCTCGATCCGAGCCGTGTCTGCAACCTACACCACAGCTCACTGCAACGCCGGATCGTTAACCCACTGAGCAAGGGAAGGGACCGAACCCGCAACCTCATGGTTCCTAGTCGGATGCGTTAACCACTGCGCCACGACGGGAACTCCACCAAATGGATTTCTAATGTTGCCCTTTTGTAGCCATATCCACTGCCTCCCACCCCAACTCCTTAACCCCTGGCAAACACAAATCTATTCCAGTCCTACAGCTTTGTCATTTCAAGAACATTATATAAATGGAATAAAATCATATATAACCTCTTTGGATTGGCTTTTTTTTCACTTATCATAATTCTCTGAAGAATAATCCAGGATCTTGTGTATATATATAGTGTATTTCTTTTTATTGCTATGTACAATTCTATGGCAGAAATATACCCCAGTTTAATCATTCACTCACTGAAGGACTTCCAGGTTATTTTCAGTTTGGGACAATTATGAATAAAGCTTCAGTAAACATTTCATGCGCACGTTTTTATGTGAACATAAAATTTCATTTCTCAGAGATAAAAGGGATGAAGAGCAAGGCGTGGAATTGCTGCATCATAGGTAGTTGCATGTACAGCTTTTTAAGAAACCGCAGTATTCTTCAGAGGGACTGTTCCATTCTACACTCCCATAATCAATGCCTGAGTAACCAAGTTTCTCCGCATCTCTTGCCAGTATTTGTTTGAGTTTTCCAATCTAGGAACATAAACATGAACATAGTAAGGTTTTTTGTATGTGTGCACTTTTAAAAAAAATTTATTATAGTTAGTTAACAATATTGCGCCAATTTCTGCTTTACAGCAAAATGACCCTGTCATACATATGAGCCATTTGATTTGCACTTCTCTTTTTATATTATTTTCCACCACGGTCTATCCTAGGAAACTGGATATAGTTCACTGTGCTATACAGTAGGACCTTGTTGTTTATCTGTACTAAATGTAATAGTTTGCATCTATGAACACTCTCTCTCCTCCCTCTTGGCATCTACAAGTCTGTTCTCTATGTCTTTGAGTCTATTTCTGTTTTGTAGATAAGTTCATTTGTGCCATATTTTAGATTTCACACATAACTGATATCATACAGTTATTTGTCTTTCTTTTCACTTAGTATGATAATCTCTAGTTGCATCCATGTTGCTGCAAATGGCATTATTTTGTTCTTTTTTTATGGCTGAGTAATGTTGTATTGTATATATGTACCACTTCTTCTGAATCCATTTATCTGGCCATGGACATTTAAGTTGTTTCCATATTTTGGCTACTGTGATTAGTGCTGCTGTGAACATAGGGATGCATGTATCTTTTTGAATTATAGTTTTGTCAGGATATATGCCCAAGAGTGGGATTGCTGGATCATATGGTAGAGCTATTTTTAGTTTTCTGAGAGCCTCAATACTGTTCTCCATAGTGACCAAATTTACATTTCCACCAACAGTGTGGGAGGGTTCTGTTTTCTCCAAACCCTCTCCAGCATTTGTTATTTGCAGACATCATAATAATAATAATTATTATTATTATCATTGTTTTGTCTTTTTAGGCCTGCACCCACGGCATATAGAGGTTCCCAGGCTAGGGGTCAAATCAGAGCTGTAGCCACTGGCCACAGCCAGGGCAACACCAGATCCAAGCCACATCTGTGAACTACACCACAGTTCATGGCAATGCTGGATATTTAACCCCCTGGGAGAGGCCAGGGATTGAACCTGCATCCTCATGGATGCCAATCAGAATTGTTTCTGCTGAGCCACGATGGGAACTCCTGTAGACTTGTTAATGATGACCATTCTGACCCGTGTAGTTTTGATTTGCATTTCTCTAATAATTAGTGATGTTGAACATCTTTTCATGTGCCTACTGGCCATCCATATATCTTCTTTGGAGAAATGTCTATTTAGGTCTTCTGCCCATTTTTCAATTGGATTTTTGTTGTTGTTTTTGTTGTTTGAATATTTTGGAAATTAAATCCTTGTCAATTGTGTCATTTGCAACTATTTTCTCCTATTCCATAGGTTGTCTTTTTTGTTTTTTTTTTTGTTTTGTTTTGTTTTTTTTAATGGTTTCCCTTGCTGTGCAAAAGCTTGCAAGTTTGATTAGGTCCCATTTGTTTATTTTTGTTTTTATTTCTATTGACTTGGGTGACTGACCTAAGAAAATATTTGCACGATTTCTGTCAGAAAATGTTTTGCCTATATTCTCTTCTAGGAGTTTTATAGTGTCATGTCATATGTTTAAGTTTTTGAGTCATTTGGAGTTTACTTTTGTGCATGGTGTGAGAGTGTGTTCTAGTTTCACTGATTTACATGCAGCTGTCCACTTTTCCTAGCACCAACTGCTGAAGAGACAGTCTTTCTCCCATTTTGTATTCTTGCCTCCTTTGTTGAAGATTAATCGACAGTAGGTGTCTGGGTTTATTTTTGGACTCTCTATTCTCTTCCATTGATCCATATAACTGGTTTTTTTTTGTACCAATACCACACTGTCTTGACTACTGTAGCTTTGCTGAAGTCTGGGAGAATTATGCCTCCTGCTTGGTTTATTTTTTTCCCTCAGGATTGCTTTGGCAATTTTGAGTCTTTTATGGTTCCATATAACTTTTTGGATTATTTGTTATAGTTCTATGAGAAATGTCATGAGTAATTTGATAGGGATCATATTAAATCACAGAAGCATGGGATATCTTTCCATTTCTTTGAATCCTCTTTAATTTCCTTTATTAATTCTGTAGTTCTCAGCATATAAGTCTTTTACCTTCTTGGTTAGGTTTATTTCTAAGGCATTTTTTTTTTTGGTGTGATTTGAAAAGGTATTTTTTTATACTCCTTTTCTAATATTTCCTTGTTAGTATATAGAAATGCAATGATTTCTGAATGTTAACCTCGTATTCTACTACTTTGTTGAATTTATCAGATCATCCAGTTTTTGTGTGGAGTCCTTAGAGTTTTTTGATATACGGTATATCTCCTGCATATAGTGACAATTTTAACTGTTCTCTTCCAATTTGGATACTTTTTTATTTCTCTCTTTTTTTTCTTTTTGTCTGAATGCTGTGGCTAGGACTTCTAATACTATGTTTAATAAAACTGGTGAGAGAGGGGATCCTTGTCTTGTTCCAGATTTTAGTGGCAATACTTTCAGCTTTTCTTCATTGAGTATAATATAAATATAATTATTGACTGTGGTTTGTCATAAGTATCTTTTATTATGTTGAGTAAGAATATGATAAGACTTTAAATCTATTTAGCTCTTTGATTTCTTTCATCAGCATTTTATATTTTTCAGCTACAGTATCTGTATATGTATTGTTACATTCCATTATTTTTTAATGACTGTAAATAACAGTATATTTTTATTTTTTTGCCTATATACTCATTGCTAAAATATAGAAATATTTTTTATTTTTGTGTGCTAGTCATATTCCCTAAGACCTAGCTGAACTAATTTATTCATTGTAGGAGGTATATACATGGAGGTAAATATAATACGTATTTACTAGTTGTAAGAGGTATATATGCAAACACACACATGCCTTAGTATTTTCTATGTAGCAATCAAGTCTGCATGTTTACAAAAAGGGACAGTTTTACTTCTCCATGTCTGACATATAAGCCTTTTATATCCTTTTCTCGCCTTGTTGCACTTGCTAAAATTTTAGTGTTATGTTGAATAGAGGGGTGCAAAGTGAATATCCTTGCCCTGTTTCTGATTTTAGATGAAATCATTCACTCATTCACCATTAAGCTTCATCTTACCTGTATGATTTTTGCAGATGTTCTTTATCAAGCTGAGGTGGTTCTCTTCTATTCTTGTTTTTCTGTATTTTGGATTATAGATCAAATGCCACAGATTCTTGCTGTTCTAAATGAGGTTGAGGAGATTTTCTTGAGTGAATGTTTCTCCATTTGCTGTATGCCTTTACTACAATTTCTTGAGACTTTATTTTCTAGAAAACTGAAAGTGAAACCAATTAAATTGTTATTTTTCTAGGACCGGGTTCCTGGTCAGTCCATGTGAATTGCATTTTTCTCTGTTTTCTTAAGTAGGGAAGAAAGGAGAGTATTTATCATTGTATTCCTGTAATACATGGAAATATACCTCTAGAATGAGACATGCAATATCATGTGGGTGATATGGTAAAATATTTAGGACTTCTAAGACAAATGATAAGAAATTACTAAAATTTTCAAGCAAAGAAAGGGCACCATGACTATGGTAGTTCTCATAACTGTCTCAAGAATATGAATTTGATAAAGGTAAGATTGGGAACAAGGAGACTGAATAAGAAGCTACCAAAATTGAATCAGATGTCTTATCAGCTCTCTCATTTGCAGTTTGTCTAGGAGGCAAAGCTATTACAAATGTATCCATAAAAACCTATATTAGAATGATGACATTTAAATGAAAAGGAAGAGATGGGAGAAGATTTAGTGAAAATTCTATAGGTTTGACAATGAATTAGATGAGGAAAGGGAAGAAAAATAAAGAATCAAAGGTTACATTTCGTTCCTAAGGTAACAAGCCTGTGCCATTTACAGAAAGAGGAAATTTAGACAAAGGCTCTGGTTTGCAGGGACAGCTAGTGGATTTGGATATTACTCTTGATAAAGATAAAATGCCATTACTTCATAAGGAAGGTCTGGATCCATCAGGCAATTGTCAGTTCACATCTAGACAATAGGAGAGCAGTTATTTCTAATAATGGTGTGAGTGTGGATTAAATTACTGAAATAGAATATATAGACATAAGAGAGTTGGGGATTTCCTGGAAGGCTTGAAAATAAAGAAATAAAGAGGAAAAGGGAAATAGTAAAGTATCCATTACCCTTACAACTCAGTTAACTCTATATTAATACAGTCTTTAGCATCTCAGTCCTTTTATATTCTTTTAAAATCTCATGCCCAAAGTCAGTTTGGTTCAGGATAGACTGAGCCAATGGCTCTATCATTGAATTATTACACATGAAAAGATTTTATTGTTTCTGTATAATCTGGTGATCTGTTTCTATGCCTCTATATAGGAAATAAAATACAGCATTAAAACACTGGGAAACTCCCTGTCTGCCTCCCTCTTGTATGTTTATGTGTGTATGTTTCTATCTATGCCCCTGTGCATAGATTTAAAGCAAAGGTATCTACCTCTTTGCCTAAAGTTCAATTAATTTTTAGTTCAAATGAAAGGATACATTGAGCTTAATTATCAATATATGCCTAAATGAGCTTTCTCAATTCTAGTTTCTAGTACTTTGTGTTTTGTTTTGGTTGCTCATTTATTTCTATTGCCTTTCATAACTAATTTTTTTTTTTTTTTTTTTTTTTTAGGGCACACAGGTGCAGCATATGGTAATTCCCATGCCAGGGGCCACAGCCACAGCCACAGCAACAGCAACAGCAGATCTGAGCCACGTCTGTGACCTACACCACAGCTCATGGCAATGCCAGATCCTTTACCCACTGAAAGGGGCCAGGGATTGAACCTGTGTTCTCATAGATACTAGCCAGGTTCAATTCTGCTGAGCCACAATGGGACCTCAAATAGCTAATATTTATTAAGCACTTAGTAGATACCAAATGCTATACTAAGGGTTTTAATATATCAACTCTTCTGATGCTTACGTGCACTCTCTGTGGTAGGTACTGTTATTTTCTCCATGAAGTAAAGGGAGATACAGTGACTTGTTCTTGCTCACACAGCCAGTACATGTGGCAAAAACAGGTTTCAGGTCACAGAGTCTGACTCCAGAGCTAGACTTTTCCTTTTCATCAAGTATCAAAATCTAGGGAGTTCCTGTTGTGGCTCAGTGGCTTAAGAACCCAACTAGTATCCATGAGGATGTGGGTCTGATCCCTGGCCTCATTCAGTGGGTTAAGGATCCAGCATTGCCATGAGCTGTTGTGTAGGTCGCAGATGAGGCTCAGGTCCCACATTGCTTTGGCTGTTGTGTAGGCTGGCAACTGTAGCTGCAGTTCAGCCCCTAGCCTGGGAACTTCCATATGCTGCAGGTGGCTCTAAAAAGAAAAAAAAAAAAATCAAAATCTATAATTATCAGAGCCAACATTTTCCTTATCTTTTTCAGCAGATATTTATTTTTAAAAAAATCAAAAAACCCATCCTAGCTCTCTCAGATCTTAAATACTGGAGATTAAAATAGAAATCAGATACTATTCCACTAAAAATTGACTTCTATCAGCTTTCTGAGATCTGCAGGTTCAACCAATATGAATAGTAGACAAGAATAGACAATACAATATGAAAACTATTAACAGAAAAATTAGTTTATAAACGGTTTTGGGAAGAAGTATCCTCTGAAAAGCAATCCTGCCTTTCATTAATACTTTTTTTTTTTTCAGTAAAGTAATTTTCACTCTTTATAGTTCCTTTCTCTTGGCTGAAATCTTTTGCTGGTTATTTAATCCCAGTAGAACTGGTCTCCAAGCCTCAGCTGTTCAGCCAGGCCAGCACTTGAATAAATACTATTGGGCTCAAAAGGTAAAGTTGTTGGCTATAAGAGCTATCAGTACATGACTCAGAATATGATTACATATAGTATAAGTATAATGGACAGAATGCCATTCAAATATTCAAATATCTCATCTCATTGCACATTTCAGACAGTAGTTTCACAAGAGCAAACAGGGCCAAAGATCTTAGGACTTTTTGTAAGAAAGGAAGAAGCACAAAATTCAGCTGTGATAGATATCCTTATTTAAATTAAATATTTGGTGCAAATTCCAATTAAATAAATATCCAGCTAGTAATGGTAAGACTGGAAGTGATATTGGATAAACTTGTTAGATTTTTAAATCAGCTATACAGCTGAAAAGGAACAGTCATGTCCATTCATTCACATGTTTAATCCAGGGAAGTATATCCTGGAATAAGTGTTAATTGTTAATGAGGAAAAAACATGTCTAAAGCACTCACAATTAGCACTAAAATCTGGGTCCTTGGCCCGTGTTATTTAGTCAGTTGCTACAATAAACTTTTATGACTTTTGTTCTGGAGACTTGGCCAAAATGCTCTGTCTTGCCTCTTATATGTTCTTTGGCTTTGTGAACAAGAAGTGCCCCAACATAAACCTTGAAACGTGTTTAAATCCAATTCTTTGATTCACAGCAAACAGGTCACAAGCAGCAAACCCAGTAAAATGAAATACTGGGTTTCATGGGAAATACTGGGTTTCATTTTTCATGGGAAAATGGGTTCATATGTATTAACCTATTCCATGGCAGGATGGAAGCTCTTTCTGGATTGTGACCTAGAAGATATACAAGCAAAGCAATTGTGAGAAAAGCTTACCTTCCTTTGGGCTAAACTGAGAGAATATGCATTTATCTCTCTTCTCTTTATAAGACTGTTCAGATGGAAAGGAGGGAATCTGCCTCCGTGATTCTTACTGCATGTTTAAGCCAATTCCATATACTGGGTGCAGAGAGTTGGTGGATTGCCCTGATTTCCAGAGGTGTAAGAAAAGCTGTGCTATTTGACTGATCCATTTTCACTGTCGTAAGATAACCCAACACTGCAAGTAGGACAAATAGAAGTTATTTTCATCTATAAGAAGGACCTCCAGGCTCCTCACGCTTGAAATCTGAGTAAGAATTGGACGCACTCATGAAGGTCATGTATTTAATCTGGTTGTAAAAATAACATTTGCTGGCGGGCTGCTAGAAAACGTCTATGAATGATTGGGTCCATAATTAAAAGTATGATTTTCAAGTTTCACCCTTTGGAAACCATTTACTTTTGTAGCCATTTTCGAAATATTTCCATTCTTAAGAGTTTGCCTTTAATTTTTGAGTTGGGAGGGGGGAGCTCAAAACATTAAAACCAGGAATTCAATCACAGTAGATAGGCCGTACACAGATGTCTCATACAAGTGACTCCAGAGCTAAAAGCAAAAATGAAATACTCTCGAGGGAGAGTATTATCTCTTAATGGAATATGGACAGGCAGAACCATTCACGTTAAAGCTATGTGGTACTATTAGTTACTGGATTGCTTAGCTGGTTAATTCTTATAAAGAGTTAAGAAATTTGAAAATGATGTTTCAAAAGCTCTCCTGTCTTTCTTGTCTGGACACAATGTATATTAAAAGTAGTGAACATAATTCTAAAATAGCATAGGATAGTCCAAATCAAATAGATCAACTTTAAAATATATTGGTTTTTAAGTAGATCTCTTGTCTTCCTTAATATTTTGTGCTTCCTGTCTTCAATTCAATATTAAAAATTTCTACTATACATGTTTCCAGCTTTTATGTGTGTGTGTGCATGTGTGTGTGCATATGTGTGTGTATATATATACCAAAGAGGTAAGGGTAAGGTCAGTATATGTATATACAATTTTAGGGAAGGGGGTCAGGGTATGTTCAGTCAAGCACACATTTTGGCCAAAGCTTGTTGCTGGTCACGAGGAGCAGATGTTGCCATTAATGATTTTAGTGCTTTTCTGGATATGAGAAGGTACAATAAGTTGGGCTCATAGACTCTTCTTCTGAAAATATCTAACTACCTGAAGGCCTAATCTGCCAGTTTTTCCCAGAGCACAGAGCACCTCATCCCTGATCTACACCCTAAACTCCTCTCAAGGTGTATTGAAGGTCAATGACTGCAGTGGCTAGTGACTTAATCCTTGTAGAGGCAGATGGCAGGTGCTAATTTTTAGTTGGGAGGCTTTCTAGACCTCTGTAAAGTTCCTTGCATATATTTGAGTGTCTTTAGGGGACGCCTACTCACAAATATCAACACTGACCAAATTGTAGCCAATTCTCCACTTCTTAGTGCCCTCCAAAAAGTGAGCTAAAACTGAATAACACTGTTTTTGATGATGTATAATGGGTTTTTCCCATTTTGTGTCATAGTCTATTAAATACTTCTCAAATCAGGCCTACTTGCACTCCAGTGTCTTACAGTATTTGGTGAAACAGCTCCTTGAATTTTGCATTGTTTTGTTTTCTCATGTATCAGAGTTTATTCTAAAATCCATATATGCAATCATTGCATTAGCCCAGGTGTAGATTTGCATGGGCGTTGCCCTTCTATGCTTCTGTGCTCAAAATCACAAATATGGTTTTGCAGCTGACTTGGTGTCTCAGTACCTAATTCCTTCTCTCCCTCAATATACTCTTCTGGGAAGATCCTCCAGCCCCTCAACTTACAGTGCCAGTTTGGCCCACACTAGACATGACCAGACCTTGTCCCCAAACCAGCCTGAACTCAAACTGGAACCTCTGACACAGAAACCGTGAATTGTCATTATATATAAAAGTTTATGTTACCAAGTACTCGCTGGGTTTTTATACAGAAGCTTTGCTTCTCTTTTCTGAATCAATGGCCATTCAGCTGATCTCTTTCTGAGTCGCATCTCCCAGATAGGTCCAATTTGATGAGACTCCGGAGAAATACTACAGGGAACCATGAAAACTCTGTCCTTCGCTAAAGCATTGTGATGCTGTCTGATGAAATTAGCTACAGACCGCATTTAATAGACTCTTCTTTGCTTTCATCGGGCTCACATTTACCAGCCTTTCCGCAGGGGGGTGGGGGAAGAAGAACTAGCAGTTGGCGTGCTGGTCTACTGGGACACATGGGGCAGGCACATACTGAAGGTCAACTCTACAGTCTGTCAAGTTGTGGGAAGCCCATGAGGAGGGGCATTTGTTTCATTCTCCTCTCATATCACCAAAAGTATCCAATCATGTCCCTTTGAGCAAAGGGAGAAAAAAAAAAAAAAAAACTTGGAAAGCATCAGTGCTCCTTGGATCACTTGACCATGCATTCATTTTCAACATATATAAAATTATTTATTTATGCAAAGCTATAATTTGTATAGCTTCTTATTCAGCATGAATACTACTCGTGTGCCAAACATACACAATTGTAACTTCATTAGAGTAAGTATTCAAGGCAGGAATGTCTGACCTCTAATTTCCTTCCCTGTTGTACACACACGCACACAGAAATTGCAAGAGAACATCCACATTTCCTCATTACAGACACTTTTGTTAAAAGCACTAACCAAAATGTGGAAAATATGCAGTATTCACCACACGAGATAGTTGTAATAGTATGAGTAGAATGGAGACACCAAAGCAACATCTGAAGACTAGCTGATCCCTTGAAAATGCCAGGAATTGTGCATTTCTTTAAAAAAAAAAGTTATAATGCGACAACAGAGCACAGTAAAGGGAGAGAAATAGAAGTGTTCATTTGAAATATCCTTTCAAATTTTAGAAGACAGAAGACATTGTGCTAGAATTCTATTCTTCCAGAGTTCCTGTCGTGGTGCAGTGGAAACGAATCCAACTAGAAACCACGATGTTGCAGGTTCGATCACTGGCCTCGCTCAGTGGGTTAAGGATTCAGCATTGCTGTGAGCTGTGGTGTAGGTCCCAGATGCAGCTCGGATCCCATGTTGCTGTGGCTGTGGTGTAGGCTGGCGGCTACAGCTCCGATTGGACCCCTAGCCTGGGAACCTCCATATGCTGCAGGTGCAGCCCTAAAAAAAAAAAAAAAAAGAATTATATTCTTCCTCCTTATTATAACACAAATTTGATTTTTTTTATTACTCACAAATTTGATATTAATTACCTCAGTGTTTTGAAACTTTCACAGAAAAAGAAAAGTGAAATAAAGGTATCAATTTCATCTCTAATAAAGGAGCTGACTTCCCTCTTCTGACTTCTGGATTATACTAGTACTAGAGGAAGAAGAAGAAAGAGAAAGAAGATAAAAGAAATAAACAAAAATACAAGAATAACTAAAAGTTTCCATCTTATTGAACTAAATAAAACCAAAAGGACAAACAAATGACTTTTTTAAAGGTCATTTCTATGCACCTAAAAATAATATTTATTTGTGTATTTTTTTTTCCAGAGATTGTGGCAAAAAAGGCCATAGGTGATGGTTACAAAAGAAATGTGCTGGTAGTTGGCAAGCTTTCCAACTGTCTTAATGGACAGACAGAAGGGAAATGGTAAAGACAGCCAAAACTATTCAATTGCAAAGACGAATTAGTGTTGGAGTATAGAGTTCTAGCAACACAACCCTTTGTGGAATGGGCAAATGCCAGGAATACTCTCTACTTCCTTTTTCCTCCTACCCAATCCAACTCTGAAGTAAGAAGACATTATATTGATTTGATTATTTTCAGCAAAGGAGAATGGATTCCCAAGCAAGCTGAGCAAAAGACTTAACCCTACACTTATTCTTCAAGAAGAAAGAAATCTTTCAAAGACAGTCTGCCTCTTCAATCTCACCTTGTAACTATGGGGTCCTCAGTGGATCTTCAAGGAGCCAGGTGCTAACTCTGGGCATGCCTAGTAGAACTGCCGTAGGGGAATTATTATTCAAAAGAGTATTGACAAGCCATCTGGTTTAAATTTTATCATCATCATTATTATTATTATTATTATTATTTACACAGAAGTAGGATGTAGGAAACAAATATTGGAAAATATGGCATGAAACCTCTATATCTCATCATACATACTGCTAATATCCAGGTATAAATGGGTTTACATCAACCAATCTCTGAACATGTTAAAATGACATCTACGAAAAAGAAAGGATATCAAGTATTACTTAAAAATAAGAAACATTAATCCAAGTTGAATTTATAAATTAGCTATGAATTTAGGAAATTCTCACTGAGGATGAGTGGGTTACAAACCCGACTAGTATCCATAAGGACACAGGTTCAATCCCTGGCCTTACTCAGTAGGTTAAGGATCTGGTATTTCTGTGAGCTGTGGTGTAGTTCACAGACATGGCTTGGATCCCATGTTGCTGTGGCTGTTGTGTAGGCTGGCAACTAGGGCTCTGATTTGACCCCTGGCCTGGGAACTCCCGTATGCCTCAGGCAAGACCCTAAAAAGCAAAAAAAAAAAAAAAAAGAGAGAGACTTCTGGTTTCAGCTCATGGGCATAGTCACACCCATCCTTGCAATAACAAAAAAAATTGGGCAAATTGAAAATCAATGACTTTCTTGGAGCCATCAAAAACCTGAGCTTTTAGGGAAAGATATATTAGTAGACTGGTATTAACATATACACATTACTATACATAAAATAAATGACAAGTTCCTACAGTATAGCATAGGGAATTATCTTGCAATCATGTATAATGGAAAAGCATCTGAAAAAAATATGTATACATATACGTGTGTATGTGTGTATAATTGAATTACATTGCTATAGACCTGAAACTAACACAAAATTGTAAATTAACTATATTTCAATTAAAAATAATAAAAAAAAGAAAACAGGTTTTAGGGCAAACCAATACCCTGAAATCGGAGAAACAGGCACATGGAAAAAATATCAGCCATGATCAGCTGATCAGGACCAGAAGCATCTGGAACTCATAAACTGGTAGGACACTGAAATGGTAATTTTGAATCTCTAGAAACTAAGTGTGGACCACCCTGAGAGTGATAAGCTTCTTGGGGCAGTAGTATTTAGGAGCCCAACAATTTCAAGGACTTTAACTCCTGAAGCCATACCAGGTTCTTATAACAAAGAGCTGAGATCTTTTCATGGCTCTGACAAGGAGAGAGGAAAAGTAATTTTGTGAAATATAACCAGAGCTTTCTTCATAACATGGGCCTATTCTCTTGGGAAAATATTTTTCCAGAGCCTTATCCCAAATGCAAAGGGTTTTCTTCTCATTAAATCCCCTTCTAGCCTTCTTGTCTCACTGAAGGCCAGCAGTGGTGTGGAAGAATGGAATATAGTCAGAAACAGTCAATGGAACATGGTCATGAAGTATATTTCTTTAAGGAAATATTTTGGGAATATTGGAGCCAGGGAAGTAGGGAAGTGAATACAGGTGGTGGTGATTTATACTACTGGGACACTTGTGAAGGTCAGATTCCAGAGACACAGTTCACTAAAAGACTGAGATTTAATTAGAAGCTTATAGAACACTCCCCTCTCCTGTACTACACCACCACATCAACAAGGCTCCAGAATAATTACAGCAGGTTACAACTGAAAGAGCAGAAAGACATATACTCTCTGAAGGGAAATACTTAGAGAAGGCCAAAATCAGTGGGGGAGACCAATACAAGGGTCCTGGAGGGATCTGAAGTCTCTGCCATCTACACACATGTTTGCTACAGGGAATGTTAGACACAGTCCAACTCCTAGTCAGATTAATATAATAATTCACATTAAAGACTTATTTAATCATTTTCTACTACTTGGAACAACAGGTTTGTCTTTCAGCAAATAATAACAAAGTATTCCAAAAAACAGGAGGACAAAATACACCATAGTTTGGAGTCCCCATTGTGGCTCAGCAGAAACGAATCTGACTAGTATCCATGAGGACACAGGTTCGATCCCTGGCCTTGCTAAGTGGGTTAAGGATCCGGCATTGCTGTGAGCTGTGGTGTAGGTCACATACACAGCTCAGATCTGGAGTTGCTATGGCTATGGTGTAGGCCAGCGACTATAGTTCTGATTCAGACCCCTATCCTGGTAACCTCCATATGCCGAGGGTGTAGCCCTAAAAAAAAAAAAAAAAGACAAAAAAAAACCAACACCATATTTTGAAGAGACAAAGCAACTAGTCGAACCAAACTCATATGTAACACAGAGGTTGGATGTTGGACAGAAAATTTAAAATAACTCTGATTAGGAGCTCCCTTGTGGCCCAGTGGATTGGCGACCCAGCGTTGTCACTGCAGTGGCTTGGGTCACTGCTGTGGCATGGATTCTGTCCTGGCCCGGGAACTTCCACATACCATGGGAAGGACAAAAGAAGGAAAAAAAACTGAATAATATGTTAAGGACTCTTATGGAAAATGTAGACAATAGATAAGAACAGCTAGGGGATATAAGCAAAGAGACGGAAGCTCTAAGAAAGGACAAAAAGAAAATGCTGGAAATCACAAACATGGCAACAGAAATTGGAAAATGCCTTTGATGGGCTTATCAGTAGACTTGGCTGATAAAAGAATCAATGGGCTTGAATATAGGTTAATAGAAACTTTCCAAACTAAGTGAAAAGAATTTTAAAAAATTGGAACATTCAAGAACTATGAAAAATTTCAAAAGGTATAGATGTACATAATTGGAATACCAGAAGAAGAAAGAATGAAGCAAAAAAAAAATTGAAATATTAAAGGATAAGAATTTTCCAAAATTAATGACAGACATCAAACCACAGATCCACAGAGCCAAGAAGCTCTAAACACTAAACAAGTGAAACCCATAACTAAGCATATCAGGTTTAAATTGCAATAAACTAAAGACAAAGAAAGGAATGGATACAATTCAGATAGGAATGGATTAATAATAGCATACTAACAATATTTAAAATAAATCTGAAGTAGCTATGCTAATTTCAGACAAAGCTAATTTCATAACAAGAAACCTCTTCAGGGATAAGAAGGGATATTACATAATGATAAGGGAAATTACATAGTTTTAATGTCCAAAAAGATATAACAACTTGAAATGTGTATAAACCTAACAAGAGAACATCAAGATACATGAAGCAGAAACTTACGGAACTGAATGGAGAAATAGACAAATCCACCATATAGTTAGAGCCTTAAACACCCCTCTGTCAGTAATTGATATGGCAGAAAATCAATAAGAACCTAGTTATTAACACTAGCACTGAACAGAACTAGCAACCAATTTGATGTAATTAACATATATGGAATACTCCATCCAACAGAGGCATAATAAATATTTTCCTCAAGTTTACTTGAAACATTTGCCAAGACCACATTCTGGACCATAAAATACAGCTTAGCAAGTTTAAAAGAAGAGAAATCATAAAAATGGAATTAAAATGGAAATCAGTAACATTTGGAAAATTCCAAATTACTTGGAAATTAAATAACACACTCTTGAATAGCAGGTAGGTCAAAAAATAATCTCAATATAAATTTTAAAATATTTTGGGGGTTCCTGTTGTGTCTCAGCAGGTTAAGAATCCTACACAGTGAGGATGCAGGTTCGATCCCCGGTCTTGCTCAGTGCATTAAGGATCTGGCATTGCTGCAAGCATATTAGCGTAGGTCATGGCTCAGATCCACTGTTGCCATGGCTGTGGCTTAAGCCTACAGTTGCAGCTCTGATTCGACCCCTAGCCCAGAACTTCCATATGCCACAGGTGTGCTGTGAAATTTTTTTTAAAAAAATGAAGTAGACATCATCAAAATTAAAAATTTTAAAAAGAAAAGAAAAACTTTGGACAAATTTCAGTTAAAGGACATTCTAGAAAATACTTGACTACTTGACCAGTACTCCTCAAAATTTCAAGGTCATTAAAAGCAAGTAAAGTCTGAGAAACTGTCACAGCCAAGAGAAGCCTAAGGAGACATGAAGATTAAATGTGATATGGCATATTGGATGTGGTATTGGAATAGAAAAAGAACATTGGATAATATTAGGTAATCTAAATAAAGTATGGGCTTTATGTAATAATATTGTGTCAATGTTGGTTCCTTAATTGTGACATATGTAGCGTAGTAATATGAGATGGTAACAAGGGGGGAACTGGGTGTGAGGTACATAGGAACTCTCTGTACAGATTATCTTCACAAGTTTTCTGTAAATCTAAAATTTCCTTAAAACAAAGTTTATGTTTAGAATTTAGTATTAGAGCTATACTTTGTCAACATCTTAAAATGTTTTAAAAGGTGATAAGTAGAAGACTACAAAAAATTATAAAATGATTTTACAGGCCAAAAATAACTAAAATTTATTCAAAACTAATCACCATTAACATTTTGAGGTATTGCATTTTTGACTTATACATGTATTTTCCCAAAATTAGGACCATAATATATGTACCATTTAGAACTTACTTTTTCCCACCTAAAAATATATTCTGAATGCCAGTTCATTATAAAAATAGACAGCTTCATTATTTTTATATGTGACAAAGTCTTCTGTTATACTATTTTAATTCGTTTAACCAATTCCCCTATTAAAATATATTTAAGGAGTTCCCGTCGTGGCGCAGTGGTTAACGAATCCGACTAGGAACCATGAGGTTGCGGGTTCGGTCCCTGCCCTTGCTCAGTGGGTTAACGATCCGGCGTTGCCGTGAGCTGTGGTGTAGGTTGCAGACGCGGCTCGGATCCCTCGTTGCTGTGGCTCTGGCGTAGGCCAGTGGCTACAGCTCCGATTCAAGCCCTAGCCTGGGAACCTCCATATGCCGCGGGAGCGGCCCAAGAAATAGCAACAACAACAACAAAAAATTTTAAATATATTTAAGATACAGATTTTCCTTCAAACTATGTAAGCATATATATGTACTTCATATATATGCATATATATATTTATATAGATATACTTTTTTTTTTTTTTTTGTCTTTTTAGGGCTGCACCCTTGGCACATGGAGGTTCCCAGGCTAGGGGTTGAATTTGAGCTGTAGCTGCCAGTCTACACCATAGCCACAACGCCAGATCCGAGCCACATCTGTGACCTACATCGCAGCTCATGGCAACACCAGCTTCTTAACCCACGGATTGAGGCCAGGGATCAAACCCACAACCTCATGGATGCTAGTCGGTTTCATTACCACTGAACCACGATGGGAATGACCTATGTAAGCATATTAATGAATTTTCATAGGTCAATATCCTAGAAGTAAAGATTTTCTCAATTAAAGGGTAGGTTCTTTCTAAATGCTTTAAATATATATTGATAAATTTCTCTACAGAATGGCTGTGCAATTTTATATGCCTCCCAGAAGTAAAATAGCAAGGACTTTTCTTTATACTCTCTCCAAAACTTAGGATGATATGCTTAAGATTAAAAAACAAAATTTTGCTGATCTAAAAAAAAAAATTAGTACCTTACTGTTATTTTAACTTGTATTTCTTTGATTCTTAATGAGGTTGAAGATGTATTCACTTATCCACAGGTCATTTTCATTTCCTTTTGAATAATCTCTATACTCTTTGTTAATATGAGTAACACTTTTTGTAATTGTGCTAGAACAAAAAATGTATTAATGTTTTTCTCTGGCTTAAATTTTTTTTCTTTTTTTATTCCCTTCTCTCCCTCTTTCTTTCCTTCCCTCCTTTCTTTCTGTAATAAAGTCAATTATATCAAATGATTGCTTTAAGGTTACATTTTAGAATTCATACTTATGAAAGCCCCTCAATCCTAAGAATATAAATATTTACTTAAATATTGTTTATACATTTAATCCCCTAACCCACTTGTGATGTTATTTGTTGTGAGGTAAAGACATAACTTATTTTTTTTGAAAAAGTATTAATAACCTTAACACTCCTTATTAAATAGTACATCCTTTTCCTATTGATTTAAAATTCCACTGTTATCATACTTTAAATACGTGTATGCATTTGTTTCTGTTACTTGGTCTTCCTATGCGTTCCTTTGCTTTCAATGCCTAAGCCAGTACATTCAACACTTTTATGTTTGTTGTTTTTATTTTGATGACCAAGTTGATAACGTCCTGGGTTTTTTTCTACTGCTTAGCAAAGCTCAGTAACCTTGAAAATGTACAGATTTCAGGAAGTCTTTTCTTCTTTGACTGCCTCCTGGGATGAAGGGAGGGAGTGGAATTCACTAATCTGAGGGGAGATTTCAGTGTTAAATGTTCTGGCCTCGCCTTTGTCAAAGAGGAGATGTTTCATGACCAATGATTATCTATATGTTAATTCCATTTAAAAGACAAGCAATTTAGTGACCTGTATGTTTGGATGTTAACACATGTTAAGTGCAATTGATTCTCCTGTTTTAGGTTGTAAGTTTAACACTGAAGAGGTCAAGAAGGATTAGTCTCCACACCAGTCTGTCCCCATGCCATTGCAGAGGCACAGGACAGCCTCACAAAACAGGTCAAAAGCTTTCTCACTCCTTCAAATGAATACCATCTCTCCCTTTAAGCACTATTCTTCATTGCTTCTAAGACAGTCTCCTCTGGGTGGAAAAATGCTTTTAATCAGGATTCTCCACTAATTTTTTTTAACATTTCTGAGAACTCTATTGCTCCATCAAAAAGAAAACTTGAACGTTAACAGAAGTAATTTCTTTCTTTGAGATTGGATCACTAGTTAGAGTTCTATTAGTGGATTTGCTTAATAAGATTATTAAGGGATTTAAAAAATTAAGCAGTGACCTATTGGATACATGGTAAGGTTGGAGTTATGGGTGAGACGAGTTTTCTCTCTCTCTCTCTTTTTTTTTTTTTTTTTTTTCCTAATTTTACCTCTATATTTGTTTGTGTTTTCCAGGACAGCAGCAGTTTATATTTCAGTTTGATGCTTTTATTTCTTAACATTTATGTTTCTCTACAAATAAAATGATTTAGTACATAAGAGTATGAACTCCAAAGCCAGATGACCTGTATTCAAATTCTGGATTTACTACTAGCGTGGATAATTATGTAAAACCAGGAAAGAAGACAAAGGATCACAATGAGTTTAAAAGGTTACTTACTTAAATAGAGGATATACTTCGATTTACAGCTTAGATCAGCTGCTATCAAACTTTTTAGTCACAAGACCTTTTACATTTTAATGAATTACTGAGGAAGGCAAGTAACTTTTGTGTGTATAGGTAACTCATTGATATCCTATTAGTAAGTGAAAGTGAGAAATTTTAAAGTGTTTATTTTTTAGCTCATGTTAAATAATACAAGCTGTTCACATTAACAGAAATATCGTGTTCCTAAAAAAAAAAAAAAAAAAAAAAAAGCTGGGAATTCCCACTGTAGCGCAACAGGACTGGTGGTGTCTCTGCAACACCAGGACACAGGTTCTATCCTTCGTCCAGCACAGTGTGGTGGGTTAAAGGATCTGGTGTTGCCATAGCTGTGGCGTGGTTGCAGCTGTGTCTCAGATCTGATCCCTGGCCTGGGAACTTCCATATGACCTGGGGCAGCCAAAAAAAAAGAGAAAGAAAAGCTAAATTTTAAAAAAATTTAGTTAAAAGAATGACATTGTTTTTACATTTTTGCAATTCTCTTTAATTTTCGGCCAAATTATGTAGCTGGAAAAGGGAAATCTTTAATTGCATGTTCTGAATTATGGATATTCTTTGTAAATACACCAAAACTCTACAAAAGGGTATTTTCAGAGGTTAGTTGTGACATAGAATCAAAACTACATCACTGAATTTTTCATATTCCATTAAATTAAAGTTCATTTGTATGTTTTGCAGTTTAAATGGATTATTTACCCATGCATAATTTTGTAACATCACATACTATTATCTGGAAAATAATAGTTTGTTGAATTATGCACATTTTCCAAATGTTGACAGGTTTTTTTTTTTTTACAGATACCAAAAATTGTATCGGTTAATATCACTGTTGCTCTTATCGGAATTTTTTTTTTTTTTTCCTTTTTAGGGCCACACCCATGGCATATGGAGGCTCCCAGGCTAGGGATCGAATTGGAGCTACAGCTGTCAACCTAAGCCACAGCCACAGCAACTCAGGAACCCAGCTGCGTCTGTGACCTACACCAGAGCTCACGGCAACTCTAGATCCTAAACCCACTGAGCGAGGCCAGGGATCGAACCTGCAACCTCATGGTTCCTAGTTGGATTCCACCGCACCACACTGGGAACTCCAGAAAAATCTTTATGTATGAGGAATCTATCAAGCCCACAGTTGTAAGGCACTTTTTCTAAAATTCTAATTTTAGCTTGAAAGCTCTAACTTTATCATCAACAAATATCATCAGTTCCTTTCCTTGAAGTGTCATGCTGTCTTTGTTTATATTTGAGAAATCCCTGCCAAATATTCAGATCAGAATAGTAATAACAATGATTTATTACTCTTTCCTTTTTTAAAAAAATAAGGCAACAGTCCATGGAAACAATCACCAAGTTCATTTGACAGCACAAAATGTTGCAAAAATCATTTTCCTTAAAACCAGCAGGGTATTTCAACTAAATAGCAGAAGTGCTTTATGTATACTTTTCATTTTTTTCACAATGATATTAAAAAGATGTGCATGCAAAGATTAAAATTTAATAAAATTAATGATTCTTCCTGCTATATCAAGGACATCTTACATGAAACTGGCAGTTTGTTTTTAAAAAAAAAAATCTGTCAGTATCTGGTGGTAAAGATCTTAATGGCTATTGGTACAGTTTGGTGTTATCAGTTTTACCCATCGTTGTTGTCGCATCATTGGTGCAAAAGCCAGTACAGTGAAAAAGGCGAATAATATGTCCTTACTATTATAAAAGTAGTTTTAACCTTGCCAGCCCCTGGAGAAGGCTCAGTTTCCCTCAAAGTTCCTGGACCACAGTGTGAGATTTTCTGACTCGGATATTCATGTAGATCCAGTAGGGTAGCAAATGATTTCTGCCTAGTAGATAGTGTAGCCCCAAAGTTTATTGTTCTATAAGGTAATTTGTCAAACTCATTTCAGTATGCTTTTCCTGAGTCACAATATAACATCTGTTTCTCAGACTGCTTTTTTGAAATCTGCCAAATCATTTTGCCAGCTCCTTCATTAATAGGTTAAATATATCATTTATATGGCCTCACCATGTATTTGTAAGTTGTTTTTTACCTCTTAAAAACTACACTTTGCTATGTCAAGTTGCTTAAATTCTCTATGCCTTATCTGTAAAAATGGAGATATTAATAATTACTATTCATAGGGCTATTGTAATAATCAAATGCTTTACTAGATAATACTGAATTTAGAACAGTGCCTGGCACAGCATGCATATTCTACATAAGTGTTGCCCATTACTATTTACATTATTAAGAAAAATCTCCCAAATAAATATTCCTAAATAGAGATGTGCCCTCCCCCCTCCCCACTCCTGGAAAAATCAAATTCTGATGTGAATTTTTTTTTTTGGCTCTTTTTTTTTTTTTTAGCTTTTCTAGGGCCGCACCCGCAGTATATGGAAGTTCCCAGACTAGGGGTCTAATCGGAGCTGTAGCCACCGGTCTACGCCACAGCAACGTGGGATCCAAGCCACTTCTGCGACCTACACCACAGCCCATGGCAACCCCAGATCCTTAACCCACTGATTGAGGCCAGGGATGGAACCCGAAACCTCAACGTTCCTAATCAGATTCGTTTCCACTGCACCATGATGGGAACTCCCAATGATGTGAGTATTTTTGACATGAGAACTATCCAAAATTTCAGGGTATATGTGACAATCTAAAATGAAGTTGATGTTCCTCCAAAGATCTTAGCCATCTTGCACTTCTTTCATTATAGAAAGTGAAGTCAAACCAAGGGACTACACAATCTACACATGGCAAATTTTTCCCAATGGCAAATTCTCTGTAAAATGAGCCACAAACCCAGCTGAGGTGACTCAGTGGGGTTTTGTTTTTGGACGGCTCTCCCTTGCAATTCCTGCTTTGCTCCTGTTGACTCAGATATTTGCCAGCTATTGGCGAGTGCAAAACACATGACCACAATAGAAATAAGCTTCCCATGGAGTCATGCAGACCCAGCCAGGATTTAGCCAAAAGTGCAGTGAAAATGGAATCTGAAGAGCATTTGCCAACCCACACCTGACCCAGGCTGCAATGTTTACTTGTATTGATATTCATAAAAATAGTTGGAATGTGAACCAGGAACAAACTCCCATTTTAAAGATGCCAGAAGTTTTTTTGTTTTGTTTTGTTTTGTTTTGTTTGTCCCTATCTCATAAGATAGAGTGAAGTTAGAGAATTTTAAATTATTAAAGCAGGAAAAGGAACTTTGCATTCTGTGACTGAAATAGAATGTGTCCTAGAGTAGATCTTTCCTTCTTTCCAGGAGACATCACTTTAGCCAGTCTTCTCAACCATGGAGCCGCAAAGTCATTGTACCTGGGAAAACACATCCAAAGGTAGCAGTTACAGTCTGAGCTGCTATTCCCTTATTCATGCAAACTGGTGTCTTGGCTTTTGCTGGGATGTGTATGACTGTGTCTAGTTCTTGCTCTTCCTGAGGCTTGATGGGCAGGAGTCCTGGACTTGATAGAAGAAAGCATCAAGAAATAATTCAATCTTATTTCCTAAAATAAAAAGAGTAAATAGACAATTCAAGTTTTCCTTTAACATAGTTGTTCTTATTTTTTTCATTGATGTTAGAAAAGTTTTGGCTTCATGAATATATTGGTAATGCCATGTAATTTTTTCAGATTGTTGCCAAATTTGGGGAAAATTCTATTCAGTTTTATTCCTGGATGAGTTGAAAGATTTCACCGCATTTGAAATTTTCTTGTGCGGTGACTAATCTTCATTACTCTTTGAATTGATAATATTCATTAACAAGTTTGTCACTAATGTTGTGTTTTTGTAATTATTGAGCTTAATGTTGTCTTTGCTGATATCTTTTTGTCAAATCTAAAATTTAGAGCCTTTAAAAAATGCATTCATATAGTTCCCTCCTCATCACTAATGGAATTATCAAACAATCTTCTTTAATTCTTCTTAAAATTTGTCGTTTCCTCTTAGTAAATTACTTCTTTCAATTTGATCTGAAAAAATATTTTGTTTCATCTTTTTTTCCTTTTTAGGGCCAAACCTACGACTCATGTAAATAAGGGCATATAGAAATTCCCAGGCTAGGGGTCAAATCAGAGCTACAGCTGCCAGCCTTCACCACAGCAGCACCAGATTTGAGCTGTGTCTGCAACCTACACCACAGCTCATGGCAATGCCAGATCCTTAACCCACTGAGCAAGGCCAGGAATTGAACCCACATCCTCATGGATACTTGTCAGGTTCGTTTCTGCTGAGCCACAATGGAAACTTTGTTACATTTTACTTTCGGAAGTGAGAATAATTTACTTTGATTTTATTGCTCCTACATATTTCTCGCATCTCACATTTTATTTTATTAACTTTTTTTCCTCTGCATTTTCACTAATTTTTTTAAAAGAAATATCCTTGCGTTTAGGCACAAAGATCATCCTAAAGTATATCTACATTCCCAGGATTTCCTGGAGTAACATCTCCCACCTCCCAAGGGCAGGGTTCTTCCATGCTCCAGTGGCAAAATTTAAATCATGCTCAATCTGCCAGTTGTGTTTTTGTGAGCACATTTTGCTCCCATTGTTCAAGGCTGTAGTAGCTTATTTTAGGACACATTGCAAATTTCTACAGAAAAGTGAACCTGGCACACTTTTTTTTCAGTACGCAGAGATGAGGGTTTGCTAGAGAAATAGCTGAAGGAAAATAGCTCTAACAATGCCCACGTCCAATTGTGAGAAAGGAATTAAAAAAGAAAATGAGGTTTGTAGTTTCTGTTCCTTTTTCTCTTTTCCTGGAGCATGGAAGGAAGTGCAGCCTCCACCGTGGTTTCAGACTCTAGAGAAAGTTTTATATAATCACTCACTAATTCTGACAGTTTTCCATGAATCTCTGAGAAAAACACAGGAAAAAGCTTCAGAGTGGGTCCCTGGGGATACTGAACTTGGACAGACGCCTGAGAGTTCATGTGACACTATAGAGACACGTGTGGCTCATTTATCCAGAGAAGTGCTCCTTTCCTATGTGTTTTCTTACATGTCAGCTTGAGAAAGTTCCTTCCACAAACCTTTGACAAAGTTCTGGAATCAGGTAGAAGGACTCTTGGGAGACAGATGACACCATACTTCCCATCCTTCCATGGAGGAGAGCTGTCTTCAAGTCGCCTTTGGGCAGTGACAACCAGAAAGATGAACCCTTGGAGGCTGTGCTAGTATAACACATTTGCTTATGTAAAACATCTGTCTTTGGGGCCCCAAATTAAATTTTCTCTTTTATTACTCATTCATAATGAACCTAAAAGATTTTAATGAGGTCTGTTTAGCATCTGCTAAAATCATGTCCATCGCATCTTATCTCTTTGTACCAAATGCAACCTTAACATGTCTGCATGGTTTTATCAATGGCTCCTTTGGATTTATCATCGTTTTGTTGCTCTGATTTCTGGACTCAGATAGTTTGTTCAGATTTCGAATTTGACAAGCTTCCTGTCTCAATTTCACTCTTGCTTCCACATCTGTTTCTCACTTTTTTTTTTTTTTTAAGAAACAGATGTGGCCATTCCCAAAATTGATTTGCTAAATACAATTTACAATGTCCATGTTTTCATGGATAGACTCTTTGGAGTCTGTAAATCTTTGTGAAATCTTTATGAAACAGCATTTCCATCCCAGTGCTTGTTCTTCAGACACTTTTTGGAGGTTTTGTTTGTTTTTTCTTAATTACAGAGGGATTTTTAAAGGAAAAAAAGGAGTCTATTTATTAGTACAGTAGAGTTGCATGGGTGAGGAACGTCATCTCAAGTATTAACAGCAGAAGCAGGTCTGGGCATCCAAAAGGCTGGGTTTGGAGACAGAGGAGAAAGCGAGATGGAACAAAGGCTAAGAGGAGCTCATCCAGCTGTGAGTATGCCTAGGAAAGGGACAACTGTTCAGGCCAAACATGAATTATCTCAATTGCAGGTGCTGCTGTAGGAGTGCAGATAACAAATATGAAAAATCTTTTATGTGGATGGCCTCTTGCTTGCCTAACCTTCTTTCTTTTTTGGCCATGCCCAGAGTATATGGAAGTTCACAGCTTCAACCTACCCCAGGCTTTGGGAATGCAGGATCCTTAATCCACTGCACCATAGTAGGAACTCCCCTAACCTTTCAGTGGAAAATTTGGGTTTTGGCCACTGGTCTGTGGTTAAGGGTTCTAGACCTTGAGGGACCAGGCAAGGGCTGAGCAGGACCTGACGCCTCAGTGGCCAGATAATCAAATTAGATACTCAGACCAGGGCCTAAGGAAACAGCACAGGTCTAAAACAAGTTGTCCAGAATTGGAGAAATACGAAGACAAAATGGCAGTGGGACGCATAGAAATGGGCGTGTATCAATAGAACCACTCTAAGCCGCCTGGTTGTTCATGCTGAGATACCAGTTTCTTGCTGATCCTTTTATACATTGACAGAGATGAATTCACATAAAAAGAAGAATCGATCCCTTCTCAAAAATCCTCTAATAAATACATCACAGTGGAAAAACCCCTATGCTTAAGGAAGTCAATACTCTTCTCTTGTCTCCTCCCTTTCTTCCAATAATATTGGCTTTCGAACTAGAGCTCATGGGTTCCAGTTCCCAGGGCACCTCACAGGAGAGAATTCAAGTGCAGGGTGGACAAGGCCATAGGGAAGCAAGAAAAAACCTGTCTGGAAGTAATGCCTGATACCCCCTTCGGTCTGGCCACAACCCGAAATAGCATTCCTGTTCTATGGGGGAAGGAAATTCCTCCTCCTCCCTACCCCACTCCCACCGCACCTCTCCACATCTGGAATCCCAAGCCAGCCAAGGAAGCATGGAAACAAAATTTAAGATGTGCTGAGTTGCTCCCCATAGGGAAATGAAAGCTGTAGCCCGAAACTAGAGCAAATTAGGCTTTTCCAAGCCATGGTGGGGACTGAGATTATGTAAAAGAGTAGCACACCTTTGGGGAGTTTTTGGAGTTCATTGTGCATCAAACTTTGCTTTGTATGCAGGAGGCCTCGGCTTCTGTGCCATTTCCACATGTTTACAACTGCTGGGCGTCCACGTTGAGTTCCTGCGATGTGTGTTAACACCTAGCCTGGGTGTGAGGGCCCAGAACAGCTGGCCAACATGTGTTTCCAACGGGCTGGAGCATGCTCTCCTCCAGGAGGGTAGTAAAATGCTTCACCTTGTCTTTCCTTTTCATTCCTCCCTACGTATTCATGTGGGATTTGTGAGCTAACTGTGTGAAACAGGAGGAGTGAAATGAAATCTGCCCCTGGAGTTAATGCAGGAGGAGAGGTAAAGGGAAACTTCTAGAGTCTTCAAATGGAGCAATGAGTTGATAGCCTATTGAACTGTGTTCTTGTGCATATGAAAAAAATGGCCTCAAGGGTCTAATATTTCAAAATATTTTGACTTACAATTATTGGCAAAATCCAAGCAGTATTGAGGATTTGGGGGTTTTCCTTTCTTCCTTTCTTTCTCTCTTTCTTTCTCTCTTTCTTTCTTCTTTTCTTTCTTTTCTTCCTTTCTTCCTTTCTTTCTCCCTTTTTTCCTTCCTTTCCTTCCTCCCTCCCTTCCTTCATTCCTTCCTTCTTTCCTCTCCCTCTCTCCTTCCCCCCTTCCTCGTTCTCTCTTTCTCTCTCTCTTTTTTTAAAAGAAGTACAACCAGAGACTCTTCTACTCCAGATTCTTTTCAAGTTCCCTATGTTTCAAGAATGTGCTGGAATCACTGAAATGTTATTTATCATCTGCTTCTACATAGGGATAGACTAGTTTGATCATTAATGCAAATCTCCATTGAGCAGTGCCTGGTTGATTTGAGGCAACTAACACCTTCTTCCACCATGAACCAATCAAGCTCTAGTTAATATTTGAAATGCAATGAAAAATAAAATATATCCTTTTTGAAGTTAGTTTTGAAATACTGTTGGGACAACCAAATACTGTTGTGCTCCTACTATGTACAAGGCCTAATTTGTGCAAGATGCCAAGCCTTCCTTATCTTCATGCATCAGCTCTTCCAAGATTTTGTCAGTGCTTTTACCCTGCCACCACCTCCTCCCACAGGATAATATTCTGCTTGCTACCCCAGGCACAGAGAGCAGGACCGTTTCATTTAGAGTGGCCTTATGACCAGCCAATGCAATTAAAGAAAACATGCCTAAGTATTTAAACACTGGAGCCGTTTCCCCTCTGTCCCCATGCCCCATTGTCATTTTTATCTGTATACACTGTGTTCTACTCTGGAGTAACTTGAAACAGGATATTTACAACTTAATTATTTTGTGCGTATTCTCAAAAAGGAATTTAACTAATTTTCGCTCTGTTAATAAAGCAGAGTTTTGTACAGCATATCTGTTTATGAAAGGACAGTGACACTCAAGTAAAACAATTTAAGTGAAAAAGATTTAAAATGTATATAAAAGCTTCTCTTCTAAAATGAATATAGGAATTTTTATATGTTTTATGAAGCAGTAAGTTATATATTTGAGAAGACAGGTGAATTCTCTCACGCAGGCATGTCAAAAAGATGGCAATAATGGTATTTTCAAAAGACTTTGTTTCATAGAAATAATTCAGTTTTATTTAAACCTAGATGAAGAAAACATTCACCTTTCTCTTTCTCTCTCTCACTCTCTCTCTCTCTTTGCCCTGTCTTTTTCTTTCTATAATACTTATAAAATATATATGTAATCTAATAATATATATTTATATGTAATTTAATAATAGCTCAATTTAGTAGCTGGTTTGGCACAGATTTATTATATACACAAAAAGCACTGTGGCAATTACTTTTTCTCAACTTAATCAGTTCCAAAATTTTAAATCAGCACCATTTTACTAAAACTTTTACTGCCCAAGAGAAAAATAATTTTCTTTTTATTTTTTTTCTCTGGTAGGCTTAATTTTCTGTCTACCACCACCTCCACCAATAGCAAATGAATTCAAGTGTGGAAATTTCATAGTTTCTTATCTGGTTGTTTTATCTCCATAGACACATGCACATGCACACACACTCCTCGAATCCTTAGTTTTGGGGGTCAATGAATATTTGGGATTAAAATAATACTGTTACTAGAGTTCCCATTGTGACACAGTAAAAACGAATCTGACTAGTATCCATGAGGATGCAGGTTCGATTCCTGGCCCTGCTCAGTGGGTCAGGGATACGGCATTGCCACAAGTTATGGTGTAGGTTGCAGACATGGCTCAGATCCTGTGTGGCTGTGGCTGTGGCCGGCCGCTGCAGCCCCAATTTGACCCCTAGCCTGGGAGCATGGTAACCTCCATAAACTGCAGGTGCAGCCTGAAAAAGAGGAAAGAAAAAAAAAAAAAAAAAAGCTCAATTTTAGCAACAGGAGATAAGAGGAAGGACCTACCTCCCTGTCACAAGAGTTTTAGCCTTGTGCCCTCTTCTTAGGCAGCCCAATGCTTTTTAGTAGCCATTTATTTCACTATTTTCTTCAAAATGTCTTAGACATCTAAAATTTTGAAAGCAGCATGCAAGTTTTGTTATATATACAGTTGTCTTATTCACTAAAGTTTGAAGGAGGTTGGTGTAAATGTTGCCTGACATTACTTTCATCTGTGAGACTACTTATGCTTTGCTTATTACAAGTGAAGTTTGAGGGGGTAGTTCTCCTTTCTCGTGATGGGAAGGATTTATCTGACCCCCATCTCACACGAACCAACACAAGAGCACAAGTACAGTAGCTCCAGTCAGGCCAGCCTATGTGCAAAGCTCTGTGTTCAACAGAAGTACAAGGGTGGTTAATGTGCACAAGATGAGGAGCTACTCACAGTGTTTTAGAGATGAGGAAAATGATGATTAAAAGGTTATCAGTAGCTTGCCCAGAGTCACACAGCTCTAGCCAATAGTTGCACTGAGATTTGAGCTACAAGTCATTTTTTTCCTAATGAGATATCATTACTGGAAAATTATTTCTACTCTAAGGTCAGTGAAGTGGTTTTCATATGTATATATGACTAGGAAATATATCTAAGAAAAAGCACTCATTTCAAGTTCCCCAAATGGGATTATTTTGAGATCTGAAACCATCCAAATTAGTCTCAAAAAGTAGCTCTCAATTATAGGGAAAAAAAAAAGTTAGTTATACTTGAATAAATTTATCACATTAATTTAGGTCAAAGTTATGAATATTGTTCTATTTTTTGGGGGTATTTTCTAGGGCCACACCCGCAGCATGTGGAGGTTCCCAGGCTAGGGGTCTAGTTGGAGCTGTAGCTGCTGGCCTATGCCAGAGCCACAGCAACACAGAATCCGAGCTGCATCTGTGACCTACACCACAGTTCACAGCAATGCCGGATCCTTAACCCACTGAGCGAGGCCAGGGATCGAACCTGCAACCTCATGGTTCCTAGTCAGGTTCGTTAACCACTGAGCCACGACAGAAACTCCAATATTGTTATAATTTTGTAAGCCAGATACATACCTGATAATTTGTCACAATCCTTTGTATGTTAATATTTTTATTTCATTTCTGTCCTTTTTATGATTATTTAGATACTTTTTATTTGTCAACAGGAAAAAAAACTTTAACATTGTTTTATAAATGTTTTTATCACATATAGGCAAATATTATTTACTTTTTCATTAGATACTTGATCAGAAGTACAATCCTGATTAGAATACTAGTTTCATAAAGACGTAAGACCTGCTTAGGAGTGATTCATTTTATAATGTGATTTCCAAGAGCAGCACATCGGGGTGCAAGTAAGAAATTTTATTTTTTTTCTTTTTAGGGCCACGCCACAAATATGGAAGTTCCCAGGCTAGGGGTCGAATTGGAGGTACAGCTGCGGGCCTGCACCACAGCCACAGAAACGTGGGATCCTTAACCCACTGAGCGAGTCCAGGGATTGAACTCACATCCTCATGGATCCTAGTTGGGTTCATTTCTGCTGAGCCATGACAGAAACTCCTAGGAAAAATTATTGCAAAAGAAATGTGTACAACTCTTTCAGTTTATACACATATATTAGAAGAGGAGAGGGAGGAGAAAAATGCAAAGCTCGCTCTATTGGTTTCCAAAGGCTGCCATAATGAATTACTTTCAGTTAGATGGCTTACCGCAACTGAAATGTATTCTCTCACAGTTCTGGAGTTAGAAATCCAAAATCTAGGCGTCAGCATGGCTTTGCTCCCTTTGGAAGCTCCAGGGAATTATCCTTGCTGCCTCCTGCCCCTTCTGGTGGTTGCCAGTAAGCCTTGGCATCCCCTGCTTTGTGTCACCACCTCACATGGCCATCTTCCTTTTGTATGTGTCTGTGTCCAAATATCCCTTGCCTTATAAGGGCACCAGTCATTGGGTTAGGATCCACTCTAATGACCTCATCTTAAGTTGATTATATCTGCAAAGACCCCGTTTCCAAATTAGGTCACATTCAGAGGTCCCAAGAGTTAGAAATTCAACATATCTTTTTTGGGGGGAGGGATGGGGGCAACAATTCAATCCAGTACAGTTGCCACTGAAAAGGAAATAACTAGGAGTTTGAATATCAAGCAATCACTCTTCTCAGAAAGAATGAATTAATGTATCCATATTTAGCATTTGTTTTGAAGAATAATACATTACTCACTTATGTAGCCTTCTGTGACTCTGACCTGACCAAGTTACACTAAATAAGTGAGCCAGGATGTAAACACAAATGTGAAACACAGTGTGAAGATAACTTCAGAAATTCTCTCACTTATTACTTGCTAATCAGTAACAACAGCTCTGAATAACTCAGGATATTTCATCTGTTACTTGACTTTTTAATTGAACAGGTAATTCATGAACATTTCAGAACTTCCAAATGAATGAAATTCAGCAATTAAACTACCCATTCCTGAGCCTGTTTCTGTTTCTCAAGTACCTTTCATTGAGGCAATCAGTTTCTTCTGCATCCATATGTGTCTGTATATCTGTGTGTGTGTGTGTGTGTATATGTACATAAAATACATAAAATACATAAAATCCTTTTTTTTAATACATCTAAACTGTACACATTGTTCTGCACCTTATTTTCCTCCTTGGTTATTACTTATGTCAGTATATATAGAGTCACCTCATTTATTTCATCAAATATTATATTCCACTACACAGATAAACTTTAAACTATTTACTCTGTATTTTTAAATGGAAAGATGGTTTCCCATGTTTGGTTGGTTGGTTGGCTCTTTGGTTTTTTAGCTAGTTTGTTTTTAGTTAAAATGTTGTAATAAATGTTCTTGTATATGCTTAAGAATATGTGAGAGTGTATCTATGGGATAAAGTCCTATAAGTAAAATTTCTGGGACAAAGGCTGTATACAGTTTTAATTTAATAAATTTTAACAAGTTGTCTTTCAAAGGGATCATAAAAATTCCACTTAGAACAACAATATTGGTTTCTATTTCCCAAATGTCTTATCAACTCAAATAGCATCTAATACTTTAATCTTTGCCAACGTAATAGGTGCAAAAAGAAATCTGATTTGTCATTTTATTTTGCATTTTCTTAATTATGAATGTGGTTGCCCCCTTCTTCATATATTTAAAATCCACTTGAGCATCAAAATACCTATTTATGTCTCTTGCTTACTCTTCTGTTTTGTTGTTAGTCTTTTAAAATGATTATTTAATGAATTTTTAATGAAGATTAAGAAGACTAATCATTTAAAATATGTTTTGCAAATAACTTTCCTAGCTTTTATACTTTATTAAAACTTTTCCCATTCAAAAATGTTTAATTTTCCCAATCTGTACTATTATTGTTTCTGGTTTGTGACACATTTTGAGGAAGGTTTATCCTACTCTAAAATTATATATTTAAAAAATTATTCCATGTTTTTCTATTATTTTTGTGAATCATTTAATTATGCTTAACGCTTTGATCCTTGTGACTTGATTTGGGATCAAGAAATGAATAGAGAATACAATTTTCCTCCATATGGTGACCTGTTTATTGTGTAACCCCTTTTTTCCCTCATGTATTGGAGCTATTTCCTAGATTATATTAAATTCTTACATGTTTTGTGGTTGTCATTTTGTTTTATTAAACTCTTAGTCTGAGTTTCCACTGCTTTGCAGTGAGTTAAGAATCTACCTACAAGTGGCTCGAGCCATTATGGAGGCACTGGTTCAATCTGGTGCAGAGGGTTTAAGGAGTTAGTGTTGCTTCAGCTTCAACTTTTGTAAAACAGCTGTGGCTTGGATTCAGTCCCTGGCCCGGGAACTTCCACATACTGTGTGTGCAGCCATAAAAAAAAAAAAAATTCTTAATCTCTATTCATTGATCAATGCAAGGTATTTTAATGACTAACTTTATAGTTTGAGCGGCATATGGAGGTTCCCAGGCTAGGGGTGGAATCGGAGATGTAGCCACCAGCCTACGCCAGAGCCACAGCAATGCGGGATCCGAGCCGAGTCTGCAACCTACACCACAGCTCACAGCAACGCCGGATCCTTAACCCACTGAGCGAGGCCAGGGACCGAACCCGCAACCTCATGGTTCCTAGTCGGATTCGTTAACCACTGCGCCACGACAGGAACTCCTATAGTATGTTTTAATTTTGGTAGATCTACTCTCATTCATTATTCAAAAAATATTTTAATGTAAACTTTTTTTATTTAAAAAATATTTTTGCCAGAGTTTTCTAGTTATGAGAGCAGGATTATTTTGTAGTATATAAACTTGAGACTCATCTTTTCTAAAATGCCAAAAAAAAATTGGTAATGTTTAAAATAAGAAACCTATTAAACAGTGTTTTAGAAGTAACTAACGTATTTATAATAATGTAAAAAGATAAGCTAGGCAGACAATGTTCTATTTATTGAAATTTTCTTGAGCCTCATGTTGCTGTTACTGTTTTTTCTTTAGATCATGCCTATTTGTTAAGTTTATTCCTATATTCATTTATTATCTTTTGGTCCTATTGTAAACAATAATTTCTTACCATTAAACTTTCATACTGATTATTTTATTATGCAGAAAAATTATGACTAATCCTTTATTAAATTTGTAATGATGCCCTTAATGTTTTATCATGTGTCATTTTTTGTTGTCTCTTTTTTGCTTTCTGTGTATTCTGTCATATCATAATTTTCTCTCTGCTTTTCTAATTTGTTTATACTACTGCTTTTTTTTTCTCTCTTTTTGAATTGTGTTGACTACTATTTCCAGAATAAGTTCTGATGAAAATAGGAGTAGTGAACACCGTGTCTTACCCCTTGCCTAGCATGTTGCCATTCAGCCTGACATTGGGTTTTGGTTTGTAAACTTTTAAGGAAGTGACCATAGAAGCCATAACATTCATATCTTATTAAGGTTTTTTTTCTTTTAATTCAATAATGAAAGCCAAATTTTATTATTACTTTTTTTTTTTAGAATCCATGTACATGATATCTTTCTCTGTTGGTATAATAATGAGGAAACTATTTTACTAGATTTCCTAATAAAGCATTATCCTTAAATTACTGTTATGAATCTTTTCTTATTTGTGGCACAGCGGAAACAAATCTGACTAGGAACTATGAGGTTGTGAGTTTGAATCTTTTCTTATATATCATTCTTTTCAAGTGTATTCTGTTTTCTGACATTTTATTAAGACTTTTTTGCCTAGACATTCACAAGTAAGATTAGTGTATGGATATGTTTTATTTTTCTATTTTAGCGTTGTTTTGTTTTTTTTTTGTTTTTTGTTTGTTTGTTTGTTTGTTTGTTTTCTTAGGCTGTACTTGCCACACATGGAATTTCCCAGGCTAGAGGTCGAATTAGAGCTACAGCTACCAGCTGACAGATCTCACATCAATGCCAGATCCTTAACCCACTGAACGGGGCCAGGGATCGAATCTGCATCCCCATAGATACTAGTCAGGCTTGTCACCACTGAGCCACAATGGGAACTTCCTCTATTTTAGTTTTTTGTGTCAATATTTCCTTAGATTCGTAAAATGTTCTATGTGCTCTTCTTTACTTTCTATGCACTAAAATATTTAACAGCATGATAGCTCTCTTCCTCAGAAGTTTAGTAGATTAACTTGGGAAACTTCTTTATAAAAAATAATGCTATGGGAGTTCCTGTCATAGCTCATTGGAAAGTAATATAACTAATATCCATGAGGACGCAGGTTCGATCCCTGGCTCTGCTCAGTGGGTTAAGGATCTGGTGTTGCTGTGAGCTGTGGTATAGGTCGCAGATGCAGCAGCTTGGATCCCGCATTGCTGTAGCTGTGGTGTAGATTGGCAGCTGTAGCTGTGATTTGACCCCTAGCCTGGGAACCTCCATATGCTATGTGTGTGGCCCTAAAAAAAAAAAGAAAAAAAATTAATTCTATGAATGTGTATTTTTATCTTTGACCCTAAGTGTTGAACTTGCTAATGCTTTCTCTTTTTTACAAACGTTTGATCCCATTCTGTTTATGACATACCTATTCAGAGAATCTCCAGAACATAATGTTACTGATGTTTAGATAACTGAAAAACTTTCAAGTGAAACACCGCCCAGCAGACCCACTTTCTGTCATTTCTGAGTTGACTCACCTCACCCTACAGTCAATGGAATTGTTTCAAAATTTGTTATTAACAAAGCTGACATTTTCAAGTTCACTCCACTCCTGTGGGAGCTATCATATTACACTGATTTTTGTGTAAACTAGAAAAAACATGCATATTTTATTCTCTTAGAAGTTTTACAGAATTAAATTTGTGTGTCAAATAGTTATTATTTAGTTCTAGTCATTGGTTCTATTTCTAAAAAGTATTATATAATGTATGTTATCACCTTAACTGTTGATGTTAACCTTGCGGATTGAGGTAGAAAGGGAATAAAGATAGAAAATCTTTTTAAAGATCTTCCCTTTCTCCCTCTCTTTACTCACTATTTTTAGATCACAAAGGATATGAAAGAGCTCACCTCTAGTCATACAATGTTAGAACTGAAAGGGAACATACGCATTATCTGCCCCAACACTCCTGTTTTAGAGATGAAGAAACTGAGACCAAGAGGTCACCGCGCTGATTGCAGGAGACTTGCTCACCGCCAGGGCAGTGCCTCCATACTGAGAGCAGCAGCACACCATGGTGCCACCCCAGGAATGCCTTTCTCTCGGGGGAAAGGCCTCCCAGGATCTCTGGGGTCTGAAGTGTCTAGTTTGGAGGTCCTCTTTAAGAGAAAGAGTATCTTAATTTGAAAATATAATCAAACACAGGACTCTGCGAACATGTTGCTACAGCTCCTCAGAGAGTCTTGGAAGGGACCTGTGCACATGAATGGGGCCCCCTTAGCCTTGCCCTTTATTTCTTTGAACACAAGTTTGATTCTTTTTAAGCTGGTGTCTGAATGACAACGTAAATAATGTCAATGTTGAGGTTCTTCCTAAATCAGCCCAGGACTTTTGTCCTAATTATCCATCAGAAATTTTTTAAAGCATCATCTAAACTAGATTTTTATGTCTGATGTTCTTCAGTAATTTTCACAAGTCCTAATCAAGAGGTAAAACTTCCTTGAGAGAAGCTATGTGTACTCATTCCATTCAAGGTCATGACCTGTTTGGGTTATTTTATTTAGAACTCTTGAGTATAACTTCAAGAGAGGCAAGGCGACCTGAATAAATAGCACTAAAGCCCATTAGTACTTCTTTTCACTCCATAATAACATCTGTAATGAAATTAGCTGTCACTGTCATGCAGGGTGATATATGAATCACCAAATATCAGATAGGGTCCTGGCTTCTGTGCAGAGAGGAGATGGCTTTAAATCCTGAGGTGAGCTATTTTCTTTTCTGAAGGAGAGAAATGAGTGGATACAAAGGAAGAATGCACAAACCCATCTATTTATTTTCATTTTTAAATATATATACGCACACACACATATGTATATACACATACACATGCACACACACAGACACATGCACAGAGAAGAAAAGATGGAGATTGAGGGGAGAGAGGGGTTTACAATATCAGTAAAAATAGCTGGGCAATTTGTGCCCATTACAGGGAAACATTTCTATTTTTGAAAGTTCTATGTTGATTTTCAAATATCTACTCAAATGCCTATAACTTGTGTTTTCTACAAAACTTTCTTGGCAGAATTCAAGGGATTAAACTTGTCCCTTGCTTCTCTGCTGTCCTAAGTGTTGATTTTCTCTTCATCATAAGAAAACATTTATTAAGTGCCCCTGTTGGATTTGTTAATAAATGTCATACCAAATTCTGCCTCTTCGTGGGCAGAAAAAAATTTTCATTTGTTGATGGGATTTTTAGGAACAGATTTCTGCAGGGCTCTAGGGAGACAATGTAACAGAATAGAAAGGATTGGACACCTAAAAAAAAGTGAGGATTGAGCCCTGTCTCTGTTATTTACTAGCTGTATGATCTTGAACAACTCACTTAACTTCACTGAGAATAAAAATACTGGAAGAGGGATTGGAAGGATTAGAAATGGCGTATATTTCGCTTTTTGGCCTTTTGGCTAAAATTAAGTGTAGAAATAGCACATAAAGTGCCTGACACATAGAAGATTCTCAGTAATGGTGCCATTGTGTTGTCACTTCCTGCCCCAAGGTTTACAGCCTGTGGGACAACTGAGTTCCCATTTGTATTAATTAGTTCCCAAGTCCTTGCTGGACACATTCACCCTGTCATCACTCAATACCTCCCTCAGTTGCTAAAATTCCCAGGATGATGGCATTGAACCTGAGCTAAGAAACAAGCCCACACATGTTCTTCTACCTCATCAACATCTCTCACCACTACTTCTGCTGCTGGTGATTTACAAGGGAACAGGACATTACTCCATCAAGACCAGTCTCCACTGGTGCCTTTCTAAGCCCTGAGATGCTGCAAGTGCAACGTAGGGTGGAGTAACAGGCGGGAAGAATAGGGTAGTAGTTAGGACTCTTGGATGGCAATTGTAGAGGAGGAAAATGTTTTCTTCGGCCTCCTCAGGGCCCCTGGCTAGGTCCAAAAATTAAAATGGCAAAGATAGATTAACAGGAGAAAAGCATATAAGTTATATTGAATGTTTATTTGTACTTGGGAGCCTTTGCAAGAGAATGAAGATCTGAAGAAGGGGCCAGAGCAAGAACTTTTGTACTTTTAGACAAAGGAGCAATAGATTTTTGAGGAATTGACAGGACAAAATGGGTGGGGGCTGGGGTAGTAAGTGGTGAAGAAGTAACTAAAAGAGCAAGGCTGGGGTGGGGTGACTTTCCTGCTTTTCCTGCTTTTTTGGTTTGGTTTGGTTTGTTTTTTTTTTTTTTTTTTTTTCCAAATATCTCTATATGCCAAGGGGCCATACTTTAGGGTAGAATGTCTTGAAGCCCATCCCAACTAAAGGAGTTCAACACAGACCTGTTCATATAGAAAAGAATGCATTTGCCAACCTTAGTGCATTAGTAACAGAAGTCATCAAGGTGTTCGACTTCAGAAACAATGTGCTCAGAGACTCAGAGTGACAACAGGACTCTGTCTCTTTGCATCCTTAGCTCTGCTTTCCTCTCTGTAGACTTCACTCTAAGATAGGCATTTTCCATGCTAGGTGGGCCCCAGAGTTTTCAGAATTGAATCATCTAAAACCATACCAAAGGGGGGAAAAAAGCTTTTCTTTACCTCTGGTCCCAACAGAAGGCTTATGAATTCATCCCACTGACCCTGTTTGGTTGGCTTGTAAATGAATCAACTTGACCAAGAAGAGACTCAGGTTTGAATCATGTACTGTAACTCCACCCAGATTCCACATATTATGAGTGGAGGAGGGAAGCTCTTTGAGGTGCCTTTACCAGACGGTTGAATTGAGGCTGGACAGGAACAAATAATGAACATGGTCCTCCTAACACTGTTTTGGATTTTTTCTCCAATGCAGTTTAATCCCAGTGCAAAGTCTGGCAAAGTCTTGTGTTGTTTTTTTTTTTTTTTTCTTTTAATTATAGTTGATTTATAATGTTGTTCCAATTTCTGCTATACAGCAAAGTGACTCACTCATACATACACATATATACATTCTTTTTTTTGAATTATTTTTCCATCATGATCTATTCCAAGAGAACAGATATAGTTCCCTGTGCTATACCAATAGGACCTTGTTGTTTATCCATTCTAAATGTAACAGTTTGCATCTGGCTAACCCAAAGTCCCAGTCTATCCCACACTCTCCCCCACCCCCTTGGCATCCAGAAGTCTGTTCTCTACGTTGGAATCTGCTTCTATTTTGTAGATAGGTTCATTTATGCCATGTTTTAGATTCCACATGTAAAAGAATATCGTATGATACTTGTCTTTCTCTTTCTGACTTACTTCGCTTAGCATAATAATCTCTAGCTCCATCCATGTTGCTTCAGATGGCATTACTTCCTCCTTTTTTATTCCTGAGTAATATTCAGTTGTATGTATATGTACCAAATCTTAATCCATTCACCTGTCGATGGACATGTAGGTTGTTTCCATGTCTTAGCTATTGTGAATATGCTGCAGTAAATAGAGGGGTACTTTTAGGGACACTAGTTCCATCTGTGGCTCTAAATCCTCTTTCTATACAAGTCCATATCCAGTCTGTAGGTCAATAGGGGCATAGATGTTATCATAACCAATCTCCCACCATTGCTTCCCTCTCTTCTCTTTCCTAGGCTTTCTTGCAATGCCATATACAAACTTTTCCTTAAGCCACAAAGGTAAACCCCCAGCCCGCCTGTGCACATCAATCAACAGGTGTAGACATAAATCGGAGTTCCTATTGTCGCTCAGCGGAAACAAATCTAACTAGCATCCATGAGAACCCAGGTTCGATCCTTGGCCTTGCTCAGTGGGTTAAGGATCCAGCATAGCCACGAGCTGTGGTGTAGGTTGCAAGTGCGTCTGGGATCTGGTGTGGCTGTGGCTGTGGTGTAGGCTGGCAGCTGCAGCTCCAATTTGACCCCTAGCCTGGGGACCTCCATATGCCATGGGTGTGGCCCTAAAAAGACCAAAAAAACAAAAAACAATTATAGACATAAAAGAGTGCCAACCGCCCACTAGTTGTGCAAATATCAGTCCAGTTGAGGCTCATTTAGCTCTGCTTCGTTATCATCCTATCATTATGATTCTTATTATTTCTTTTTTCTTTTTCAGGGCTGCACCTGGGTCATATGGAAGTTCCCAGGCTAGGGGTCAAATTGGACCTGCATCTGCTGGTCTGTGCCACAGCCACAGTAATGTGGGATCTGAGCCATGACTGCGGTCTACACCACACCTTAACCCACTGAGTGAGGCCAGGATCTAACCTTTGTCCTATTGGATACTAGTCAGGTTCATAATCCCCTGAGCCACAACGGGAACTCCTTAATATTATTTCAGATAGTGGATTTTCCCAGCCACACATTCTACCCTGTTGTATGCTGGGTCGGGCATGGAGGCTTTACCTAAAAATCTTAGCAATACCTAGAGCCCCTGAAGGAGTGGCAACAATCACTTCTATAGGCACAGGTTGTATAATTAGTACCATATAGCCAAGAGCCATCTTTACTCTGTGCTAACATCCTATATAAAAGGTTATATGGATGTCCTGTGTGAGAAGAGGGCAACATTGCAAAGGTGACGTAAAACATTTAGTATTTGCTTTATCCCCTCTGCACCAGCCTTCCATTTCACAGTGGAAGCAGAAAAGCAGCTTGCCAGGCTCCTAGCTGACCTTCAGAAATAGAGGGGAGAGGGAGGAGTTTCCGTGAAATTTACTTTGCACCCACCTCCTAAAATATGGCATGAGGTATTACAGAGGGTAAGTAAAAGAGAGACCTGGATAGAGAATTCTCTCCCCTCTGCATTCTGAGTATAACATGCCTGAGCCAAAGAGGAGAATTGAGCTCAGTCTGCAGGACATTTAACAAGGACTACATTTTAGAGCTAAGGAAATGGACTCAATTCCATTTACTTAGAAAAAGTCTTAATCCACAATGTGATTACTTTCATAGCAATGTTCTTTTCGCTGACCATGGCACATGAATCAGAAACTTTATACACTGCAAACTCAAATTCTAACAGAGTGTGACTAGGGATGGCAACAGAATTTAATATGACCTCCTCGTTCAATAGACTCCATTTACCTTATGCCTCAAACAGGAACCTTCCCTCAACGGGTAGAAATTTGGAAATTCTCTTCTCAATGGGGTTATTTCATAAAGAGCAGAGAATGGACCCAGCTAAGTTTCTCTGCTATGTCTGATTCTACCATAATTATAAAGGCAGAGTCAAGTTTATTTATACATTAAAAAACTGCTAGATCGGGACAATAAATAATGGAAGGATTACATTTGACCCAACGATCTTTTCCATCTGCGTCTCAATATACAGACATTGATTTCTGGTCTTGTTATAAAATATGAACTCAATTTAAATTTATTCCATAGGGATAGAGGAAAAAATTATAGCATGTAGAAGAAACAGACTCTGGAGTTAATCTGCTAAGAGCAGTCTAAGATTTCTAAAACTTCCATAGCTTTACAAGCATTTTCTTTTTTTTTTTTCATTTTTTTATTACTCAAATGAATTTATCACATCTGTAGTTGTATAATGAGCATAACAATCTGATTTCGCAGGATTTCCATCCCACAGCCCAAGCACATCCCCCCACCCCCCAAACTGTCTCCTCCGGAGACCATAAGTTTTTCAATGTCTGTGAGTCAGCATCTGTTCTGCAAAGAAGTTCCGTCTGTCCTTTTTTCAGATTCCACATGTCAGTGAAAGCATTTGATGTTGGTGTCTCATTGTATGGCTGACTTCACTTACAAGCATTTTCTTGATACATAATTTAAATAACAACTTTTGCTAAACTTGAAATTAATTACTAATACATTAAAATCTATCAATATGGAATACTGAGACTATTTTACTTTTGATAACATGAGTAACTCTAAAGTTGTAAATATGTAGTTAAGAAAATATTGATGTATATTGCAAGGTATAACAAGTAAAGCTAATTTCGGACACGTCTTCTGCTTGGTTATAAGAGGAAAATCTCAGAGCCTTTTATAATTGGCCCCTTTATTTTTGACATAATATCTTAATCATATTAACTTAGAGATCTCAATCCCTCAAACACTTTTACAATTTAATGGGGATAAAAATATCACATGTATATGTGTGGATGAGGGCATACGAAAAAGCGGCATTTTTTTTTTTTATCAAGTAAGATTCATTTCTCTAGGAGATGACTAATTGCCAATTTCACAGAAGTCTATTTGGACAATATAGCCAGAGTCATAATCAAGTTTTCAGTTGGCTGACTTGGTGCCCAAAAGTTTCAATCCTTTGGTGAAATGCCCAAGTTAAATGGCCATTTAACTGAAATCCATGGCTGAAAGCACCAGGGATTTGGCAAAGCAACAAGATTGATAGCATGACACTCTCATATGCATAGAAGAGGCAGAATAAAAAGATACATGTGGTTGGCTTTCCATCCCAAACAGAGTTTTAGTCTCAAGTGAAAGACGACCAATGCTTTCCCAGAGATGAAAGGAATCATCATCTCAGTCTCCTAAATGAAGCCATTGTTTAATGCGCACAGATACAACATCAACAAACACACAAACTCACACTCCAACAGAGGAAATGATTCAGGTTCTGGCCCAGGAAAACAACTGCACAGAGCCTCTTAACTTTATTTAATTTTAAGATACTTGGCTGATTTATGCCCTGCAGTGCTGTAGCCAGTGAGCCTTCTCTGTCTTTCACAAATCCCTTGGTTAAGTTGGCCAGAGCCATACCATAGCTTAAATGACTTTGAAACAAGCAGGGTTGCGGTTTTTTATTTATTTATTTATTTATTTTAATTTTCACTTGTCTGAATGGCTGATGTCCAGGAATCAATCATATCACCATGTGGCCAACCTAACATAGTAATTATTCCAAAATAGAAATCTCATGATAAGTTCATTAGTAACCAGTCTGCAAACATCCCAGCCTTTCAGATTCATTCCCAAGATGGAGGTAGTACTTGGTGGTTTTTTAAAATGTTGTTCAAAAAATCTTATTAAGATTTATTTCTTAATTCACTCTAGTTCTTAATTCACTTTGGTTTGGAGGTGTATTTTGTACTCAAATCCATTGACTACCATGCAGTTTATCGATTTTCACCATCTACTTTCTCTTGGTTTATCTTGCTGTTGTCTATTAGTTTATTAAATTTACTAAGTTGAACAATCTAGAATACTTTTACATATATTTTGTCTAGTTAAAACAGAATGTAAAACTATGAACTTTCCTGTTATAAACTGAATGCTTGCATCTTCCCAAAATTTGCATGTTGAAGCCCAAATGTGACTGTATTTAGAGATATGGCCTGAAAGGAGAGAACAAAGGTTAAATGAAGTTATAAAGGTAAGATACTAATCTGATAGGTCTTAACTTTAGGAAGAGACGCTAGAGCTCTGTCTTGGCCATGTGAGGACACAGTGCCAATGTTGCCATCCCTAGGCTAGGAAGAGAGCTCTCAGCAGAAACCAGCACCTTGATCTGGGACTTCCCAGCCTCTAGAACCATGAGAAATAAATTTCTGTTGTTTAAGCCACCCTGTCTGTGATGGTTTGTTATGGCCGCCCAGGTTAAGTAATACAGTTCCTCTAAATAAGGTTTTAGCTGTCTCCTTAGATTTTGATAAGCGTTCTTAACTTCATTGATCAAATATGTCATTTGCAATACCTGTATTATATTCCTCTTTGATATGAGAGTTATTTAGAACAGGGGTTTTAACATTTGCAGTTAAATTATTTTTGTTAATTTAAAAGTTGCTCATTTAATTTAAAATTATGTTTACTAAATATAACGTACATATAAAAAAGAAAAATCATGGAGTTCCCATTGTGGCTCAGCATTAAGAAGCTGACTAGTATCCATGAGGATGCAGGTTCAATCCATGGCCTCGCTCAGTAGGTTAAGGATCATTGCTGTGAGCTGTGGTGTAGGTTGCAGGTTGCAGACCTGGCTCAGATCCCGCATTGCTGTGGCTGTGGTGTATGCTGGCAACTGTGGTTCCCATTTAACCCCTAGCCCTAGAACTTCCATATGCCACAGGCGTGGAAAACACACACACACACACACACACACAAGATATTAAAAAAGAAATCATAATTTATTACAAAGTAAACATGCCTTTTTTCTTCCTCTCTTGCCAACATCCTCTTAAATAAGTCTTTGTTTTTCATTCTCTTTGGCAAAATTCTTAGTGTTGGGTCTGTTTCCCTGACTGAATTTGGTCAGATATAGTGCAGTTATTTTAAAATATATATCTGATCGTTCTAAAATCTGTTGATTTTTTTTTTTTTGCTTTATTGATAGGTTATTTCCTGTATACCTGGTTATTTTTGTTTGAGCGCTGCATACTGTATATGAAAAATTATTGAGATAAGTTGACAGCCTGAATTCTACATCCAGCTGTGGGGCTAGCAAGCTTTTTCTTTAAAGGCCAAATAGTAAATGTCACTGACTTTGCAGATGATCTTGGTTGCAATTCCTCAACTTTGTGGCGTAAAAGCAGCTGTAGATAATATGTAAACGAATGACTAAGCCTGGCTGTGGTCCAATAAATTTTTATTAAAAAACAAAAAGCAGTGGGCTGGATGTGGCTTAAGGGCTGTAGTTTGCTGACCCTTGTTCTAGAGAGGTTTTATGTTTGCCTCTGGGAAGTGGATAAGCTAGGGCCACTAGCAGTCTGGAATTGAGGAAATTCAAAGCTAGATTTCTGTTCTTGCAAACAGAATCTAGTATCTAGTTCATCCAGATTTTCAGAGCCTGGGACAGGGTTTCTCAGCTTTGGTACTGTATTGAGCCAGATAATTCTTTTGTAGGTGGGCCATCCTCGTCCCTGTAGAATGTTTAGCAGCACCTCTGACCTCTAACCCTTAGATGCCAGTAGCATGCCTCTTCCCAGTGCGACAACTAAAAATACCTACAAACTGCCAAAATTCCCGCGGTTGAAAACCACTGAGGGTACTCTTAATGATCAGACTTGAACCCCACTATTTATTCTCTTAGTGCCCCTTGTGCCATGTATATTAAAAGCTCTGTTCTCAACTTCCAGCCAGCTTTTTAAGGATGGAATAAAAAAATCTCTAGTGTGAAGGCACCCCAAAATGTTGGCCCCACTTCTCTGCATTTCCTTCTCCTTGTTTCGTTTTCCTCTGTAAAGTTTTTCTAGCTTTTATTTTAGATTATTTTCCAAGTTTAATAGTCTCTATCACTATAAATGGAACTTCCAATATATGGTACTTTTAATGGACATTTTTCCCCCCAAAATAGTTATAAATTTAGAAGGATATCATAATTTCCCTAATGTTATTCCGTTTTATCTTTAAGTAGATCTAACGGCAAGTGACAGATTGGTATAATTTTTCAGTAGATTGTTAATAGATCCCAACATTAAATTGCATTTATTATAGAACTGTTCTATATACATTAATAAGTTAATTCTAGTTCATTAAAAAACTTAAAATTAAATAATTCAATTTCCATGGGAAAAATAGAGAACTATTTTATTTCCAAATTAATTTGGCAAGTCTATAGTATAATTGAATCTTGGTATAATTTATGTTAATTATAATTTAGTACTAAAATAAAACATTCAGATCATTGAGGATACTAGATTTTGAAATGGGCAAAAATGATTTAAGTTAAAATTAGTAGGAAAAATTAAGCTTTGATCACTTCCTAGGATGATACTAATTGAGTTTGTTGAAGAGTCTTTAATTATGTGATTATTAGAGAATTATATGTTCAATATTCCTGGTTTTTTAATTAACAGCCTATGTGACTGCAGTCTATTCATTTAGCCTATTTAAGACTCTGTTTTATCTTCTATAAAATAAACTTTGAATACTTCTATCACTTTTCTATATATTTTATATATGTGTGTATATATATATATATACACACACACACACATAGAGAGAGAGACTAGAATAATCCTATAATAACTCTGTGAGATTGGTACTGTTCTTATATACCCATATTTTAGATGAGGGAGTGGATTTATGTGCTTATTATAAACATAAATGCAGTGCTTACATTTGATACAATATGACTGAATATTAGAAATGGAGTTTTAGTATGATTAATTCCATGTAACTTACATAGTTGCTATTAAATAGCTTCACTTGCATGTAACTTTGTAAAATCTCATAAAATATATTAAAAATATTACTGTAAAATACCTTAATCAGGAATATTTTAGATCATCACTGTCTTCAAATGTTCAGATGTGCCCATATATCCAAATTTAAAGCTACTAACATTCTCTTACTGCTTTTAAGGAAAGAATTAGTCAATCTTTGTCAAAGTCCTCCAAACTAGGGACTTTAAAAATAATGTGCTATGGGAGTTCCCGTTGTGACCCAGTGGTTAACGAATCCGACTAGGAACCATGAGGTTGCGGGTTCAATCCCTGGCCTTGCTCAGTGGGTTAAGGATCTGGCGTTGCCGTGAGCTGTGGTGTAGGTTGCAGACTCGCCTCAGATCCTGCGTTGCTGTGGCTCTGGCATAGGCCGGCAGCTGCAGCTCCAATTGGACCCCTAGCCTGGGAACCTCCACGTGCTGAGGGAGCAGCTTGAGAAATGGCAAAAAGACCAAATAAATAAATAAATAAAATAAAATAAAATAAAATTTAAAAAGTGCTATTGTTGTCATCTACAGTTGACAACTTCCTGGGTCCTATGCTTGAGCTTCAGCTAATTACAAAAGAAAAATTACTCTAAATATTTTACCCCAGAAAGTTTAATTTAGCAAACTTTCAAGAATCAGATTGAGAAATTATAAAACCATATTTTTACAAATTAATTTGTTCACTAATAATTGTCATGCTACAAATCATACAAATTATGTGTTTTGAATGGTTTATATGTATTTGTGGTAGAAAATTTAAAAGATAGCCAATAAAAAGTAAATTTACATACTATTTTTTTCCTCTAGTTATCCAGTTTGTCTCCATAATTTCCATTAACGGAAATTAGGCAAGCATTTGAGAAGAACTATAGCAAACTAATTTTTTTTTTTTTGTCTTTTGTCTTTTAAGGGCTGTGGCATATGGAGGTTCCCAGGCTAGGGGTCCAATCAGAGCTGTAGCTGCTGGCCTATGCCACAGCCACAGCAACGCAGTATCCGAGCCACCTCTGCAACCTACACCACAACTCAGGCTCATGACAACTCTGGATCCCCAACCCACTGGGCGAGCCTAGGGATTGAACCCCCAACCCCATGGTTCCTAGTCGGATTTGTTTCCACTGTGCTACGACGAGAACTCCGCAAACTAATTTTAAAGGAGTATCTTTCTTAAAAGCATCTTTTCTTACCTTATATATAGTACATTGTAGTTTCTAAAGTTTCTTAACACGTTTATTCTTTTTTGTTTGTTTGTTTTCATTGAATTGAAAACTCTCTCCATAATTTCTTCTTTTTAGTTTTTGTTTTATATCTTGGGGTCTCACACAATTAAGATTAATTTTCTTCCTCCTGAAAGTCCCTATATCTGTTTTCTTGTTTGTTTGTTTTTTGGGGTTTTGTTTGTTTGTTTGTTTGTTTGTTTTGTCTTTTTAGGGCCACATCCTCAAGCTGTAGCTGCCGGCCGTAACCACAGCCACAGCAATGCCCGATCCGAGCCATGTCTGTGACCTACATAAGAGCTCATGGCAACACCAGATCTTTAACCCACTGAGTGAGGCCAGGGATTGAACTTTCATCCTCACAGATACTAGTTGGGTTTGTTACCACTGAGCCACAACAGAAACTCCAACACATTTATTCTTTTGCTCAACAATCATTTGCTTAATGCCTAATTGTTTCAAGGTGATGGCCAGTGGTTTTCAACTGACATATGTTGGATTCAACAGGAAGCTTTAAAAACAATATTCTAGAAGATGGGCTGTCCAGGCATCAGATTATTTTTTTCTTTTTTAAAACTCCCCAGTGGATTCTAACATGAGCTGGATTAGGCATTGTACCCTGTGACATTATACAGGGTACAGTAAGTAGATGTTGTTCACTATGAAACACACAAAGATAAATTCCACACCAGCTCTAATCAGTTGCTAATAACACGTCAGTTGCTAATAACAAAGTGGATGAAATACCTATAGTCTATTGCAAATGTTTAAAAACTGGCTATCTGAGAGTTCCCATGAGGACACAGGTTTGATCCCTGACCCCGCTCAGTGTCTTAAGGATCCAGATCCAGTATTGCCATGAGCTGTGGTATAGGTCACAGATGCAGCTTGAATCCCAAGTTGCTATGGCTGTGACTTGGGCCAGCAGCTGCAGCTCCAATTGGACCCCCAGTCAGGGAACTTTTGAATGCCATGGGTGCAACCCTAAAAAGAGACACTTACGCACACACACAAAAAAAACTGGCTACAGGAACAAAAAGCCCCAGTTTGTGGCATTTGCTGATTTCCATGGTGTAAATACTTTCATCATGGCCAATTTCAGACTAACAACACAACTCATTGAATCCAGAGCTGGGAAGAAAGGTAAAAATGCACACCATTATACAGTAAGTATTTCTACTGCACCAAGATAACAGACAGAAATACCTCAAGAGCACAGGTAGTAACGAAATGTGCTAAAATAACTAGGGAGCATGAGTTTTGATTATTTGTTGCTTCTATTTTTGATATGAGTGGTTTAATTGTAAGTTACATAATTTAATAATTAATAATGGCTCCATTTAACAACCAGCTCACAAACCCCTCAAAGTTTAAAAAATAGTTCTTGAGAGTCCGTGCAAGCCAGCTCTAGTATACCACCACCTCCACCACATTATGATGGGTTAACTACAATAGAATAAAGGAAAGACATAAGCACCATGGAAGCTTATTTTCTCCTTTGTTCCTGAAAGCCACTTAGCGGAAGTGGTAGAGGGCATATTATCCCCTTTTGACTGATGAGGATATCAAGTTTCACAGAGATTTCAATTTGTCCCCTCCTGAGTAAGCCACAGAGCTGAACCAGTACGCCATCATCTGTCTCCCTTTCACTGTCTTACCAACACATCATTTTAGAATCATCTTAGAAACAAGGGAAATGAATGGGGGAACTTTTTCAGAAGAAGATTTCAATAAATTGAGGTATCTATATTTAAAACTTGTCCAAGCTACACCTTTCTGATCATTGAAGTGACTTCCTTTTAAAGATGAAGTATAGAATAACATTTCACGCAGAAGCTCTCTGCACCATCAATAAATACTCACTAAACACTTTGTAGTCCCGCTAGAGATGTGGAGATGGCAAAAGGAATATGAGCTTTACTCCCCACACTCAAGGAGCCTTCAGTCTTACTTGTACCAAATCACTATGTCGTATGCCTGAAACTAATATAACACTGCAGATCATCTATACTTCAATTTAAAACAAAAAACAAAAAAATCTAATGTAACTTTGTTCTTGTGTTCCTTCATGAATGTGATTCAGCTAACCTCCTTGTATCTGTTCTCATGTGTGTATGTGTCTGTCTCAGCTTCTCTCCCAACCTCTTTATTCCAGGCTCTGAACTTCCAGTTCTGTTGCATTCCTGAGAAGACTTTGAATTGGCCAGTAGTCAACCAAAAGCTTTGGTCACTGGCAGGACTTTAGATTGGCTGACCTTGGTCGAGTTCTGACAGCAGATTCTGTTCCCAAACTGGCCTTTGTAGCAGAGGTTATGGCACAGCTTTCTCCTTTCCTGGGCAGGCAGGCAGGCAAGACTGACATTTCTAGTACAGATTGAATAATTACAGAAATGCAGAAAGAAAGGTGCAAGATTTTCCGACGTTCAAAGTTCAGCCAGTGGTTGTATCAGATCAGAACACATGGCTCCATTCAGAGCAACAAATGACTTGTCTGACATCACATAATAAATTAACTTTAAACTCCAAAACTCTAGTGTATGCAGAAGTGTCAAATCACTTTCATTATCTTAGTAACAAAGTTGCTTCTAAAAATTAGTCTTTATACTAATATACTACCTTCATAAAGATTCAAAAAATTCCCCTTCTGTTTTATGAGTTTTATATCTCTGCTCTCTTGCTCAGTGGCTATTTTGTTTAAAGTGTGAGCTCCAAGGTTGAGAACATGGTTTGGCTCAATTTCATTTATTGTTCACTATGGTTCCACATCAGAATTTAAGCCAACTGATGATTCTTTCCTGTCCTTTTGTTTCCAACCATATCTGAGGATGCCAACAGCTTTTATAACTTTTTCCAAAAAGACTGTCCCTAAAGGAAACTGGGAGGTTTGGTTTTATGTTATTTAGGTCATTTAATCAGAAAGCAAATCATCTGTCTTTGATCATGCCCTTGCCAGAAGATCCCTAACTCATTAGTGTGCTATTAATGAGGCTGGATTTTAAAGCAGGTGTTGTTAAGTGCAATCAGAGCAGCTTTATTAAGCCGCAAATTGTCTTGCGATGACAAAGGAAGTCAGATTGGTCCATGCTCAGTTAACCTTTGTCTATATGCATGACTTGGCTGATTAAACAGCAATTGATAATGACCTTCAGTCTGGCAAAGCTGGAAAAAGGTGATGCCTGACGTTGGCATTCATTGTATGCAATGTGAGTGACAGGCAGGCAATCTCTTTAATTTAGAAATCTATAATGCAATTTCAGAATTAACTAATATCACAGTGCAATGAGCGACTAATTTATGTGTGTTAAACTGATATTTTGATGTGTGTGTTATATCAGAGGAGAAGCATTATTGCAAAGACAGAGTTAACATCAAGTCAAAGTAGCTTTGACTAGGCATCCTTGATAGCTAGAAAAAGAAGACTGTGGAAGATAAAGGACAGTTGTTTTTCGGAGATTATTAATTTATTTAACAAGCATACTGGGCTCCTAATATGTTGAAGACCCTGGCCTGGTGAATTAAATACAGGAGTTGCTTCTCAGAAGCTCACAATGGGGTGATAGACAGGAACATTAATTTTATTACAATTTATTCAGTGCAACAGCAGTTTTTATCATTAGCACGTGAGAAGCATGTTGTCGTTCTCAGGACCTTAACTGATTTCAAAATGTGGATGGAGAATCAGAGCTGTGTGGGGGATGGTAATTTATTGAGTGTCTATTATATGCTAGATACTTCATTCACATTACAATTCTGAATCCCTGTAACAATTCTTAGGTAAATATTTAATTTCATAGATGAAAACACAGAGGTTCATTCTATTGCCCAAGGTCAGTCAACCAGTAAGTAAAAGGCAAAACCGGGACTTGAAGTTGAGCTCTGTTAGTCTCTAAAATGTATAGCATTCTGGGGAGACACTCAAGATAAATGGAAATAAGAGTCAACAGCAAATTATGTACCATTTGCTGTGTGTGTGTGTGTGTGTGTGTGTATGTGTGTGTGTGTGTTCTAGTTTGTTCGTTGTCTGGTTTGAGAAACATAATACATGGTCGCATTGGCTTGAAATCAATTATTAACAATGGCTTCTGTCTTGTAGTTTTATAAATTTCCCTGTATTTTTTACGAGTTCATCTTCATGAACAGACATGTAATGACTTCACCATTCGTCACAGCATACATCCTTTGCACTAAGAAGGCTTTACAAAGTACCCTACTAAGATATAAATAGTCCAGAGAAGGTTGTAACTTGAAATTTTGCTAATACTTATACTTTCCAGCTTGGGGTTAAGAACATTTTTTTTCTGGGGTGTCTTAAGAGATGTGCCAAGAAAAAAGTCTAGCCAGGCTCAAATAGGTTTGTTTAACTGTTAAACAAAATTAGAGAGGTTTCTTTCTTACTGCAGGACCTTTCAGAGCCTTTAATATGCTAATGGGTATTGTGACTTTCCAAAGATAGAATTTGGTATCCAGCATTTCCCAAGTTTTCTTGACCATGAGGCTCTTTGTTCCCTGAGCACCAATTAACACTCATAAGAGTTAGTGCATACAGAGCAGAGGCTCATTCTGCCTCTTCTAAAAAATGAGAAGCCAGGTAGAGGAATAGAGAAGGAAGAGAAACAAAGATGAAAGAACATTGATACTGGAAATAGGAAAGCTCAATGATCAATTTACAGTTTTCATAACTTTGCTAGAACCTGATGTGAATACTTAAATGCTGGAAAAATTTTAATGAATTGTATGATCACTTCTGTCCTAAATATAAATGATATTCATCTAAATTGCCTAAACCAAACATCAGCAGTTACTGCAGATATTGGTTGAGTTTCTCTGAATCCTACAGCTCTCCTGAAAAACATTTGAATGAACTACAGCTCTATTAGTGGTATTGTCCTAAGTCAACCCTGCTTGTACTTGTAGAATCAACTTTCAGAAGCATATTCTTAAAACTACCAACCCAAGAACAAAATCTCTGATGTACGGTCAGGGTCAACTGTCAATCATTCCCCATCAGAATGGGGGAATAATATTTCTTTGGTCCTGTCCGGAGCCCTCCACTTTTTTCTCTGCTCTGCACCATTTTGTTTCAGCTCCATCTTCCTGCCACTGGTTGCTTCCAGCTATCATTGCTAGGAAACTAGTTAACGTCAGATACTAAAACTCTCCATCTGCAATGGCAAAGAGGTAAATTACAGGTTATCTCTGCCACTCCAAGTCCATTTGCTATATTATAATTGTTATTGCTATAGTGCTTCCTGTCCTCGTCCCGTTACTGCATTAATGCAAGTATCCCAGTAACCATGGGAGCCTTGAATTCCCCTTGAAGCTGCTGGAATCTTTCCAAACATGCACTATAATAGAATCATTGCCTGGAAATGCCTTTGGCTCACAGGGAAAGAAGGCTGCTTGGAAGACTGAGAATTGTCATATTTAAGTAGGAACCAACTTCACTTGCCACCACTTTGTAATTATTTTTTCCATTTAAACATATTCCAGACTTCCTCAGAAGACCGCTTACTTCTACCCACCTTAAAGAAGTCCTATTTCCTCCTATTTATTCTATAATTTTGCAGTAAGCATATCGCAATATAACAAATGATAAAAACAGTAACTGGTATTAATTGCAGTGAGGCCACCTGTTCAGCCCAATGACCATCTGAGTTGACTTCCACATATAAGCTAGTGTCCAGCGAATAGATGTTGGTGGTGCCTGGTCATTTGGCTTTTTGATGAGACAGGGCTGGGATGTGACCCAGATGAAGAGTTTTGTAAGACAGAGCAAAACTTACTCAAGTTTTCCTTCAAGGTCATTCATTTCCATTTCAGATAATGAACAGGATTGAATAAGGATTATTTTACAGGTTGAGCAATCACAGATTGTAACTTGGATATGTAAAAATTATTTGGGAGAAGAGGATAAGAAAAGTGTACTCTGGCTGATAGATGTTTCAATTTTCCTGAGAAAAGAAATGCATTTACCAGATCATAATCATTTTGGTAAATTACATTTCAATGCTGAGTCATCTGCACAGCAGTGAGGTGGTGCTTGCCCCGTTGAAAGATAACTTATACAGATGTAGGATGCAAACCTCTGTGCTAGAAATGGCTTGAGAGGAACTGTGAGAGGAATACAAGGCATGCTGGAAAACTTACAGCTTTTACAGTTGTCTTTTAAAAAGGAAAATGAGTCCAAAGATCTGAGGAAGAACCTCCAGGCAATATTTATACTGGAGGTAACATTGCTGTAAATGACTGCCTTGTTCCCCAAAGTTGTGCAAGTGACCGTCAGATGGATAAAAAGGATGCAAAAAGCAAGATGGCATCTCGACATTCATTCAGTTGAATTGAATAAAGTTACAACTATTTCGCTGCTTAAATCTACTCATACTCTTTTATCAGTTTTTTCACTTCACAGTTACACAAGAAGTAGTGTGATATACTGGCATCATGGTTCTCAAAGTGTGGTTCCCAGACTAGCAGCATCAGCATCATCTGGGAACATGTTACAAAAGCAAATGCTGGGACTCTATCCAGACCAACAGAATAAGAAACTGTGTGTGGGGGGGGGGTACTCAGAAATCTGCCAGAACAGACACCCCATGTGATCCCAATCCATGCAATGATTAGGGAACTTTGCAGAAGCTCTCTGGAGGTAGGAAACTGCAATTGGTCAAATTGGCTGGATGAGCACAAACAAATCCTCCAGTTTTTCTGAAGTTAACCTCTTATCAGCAAATTGAGGAGTATGTGTTACATAATTTCTTAGAATTTTTTTTTTTTTTTTTTTTTTTTTTTTTTGCTATTTCTTGGGCCGCTCCCGCGGCATATGGAGATTCCCAGGCTAGGGGTCCAATCTGAGCCGTAGCCACCAGCCTACGCCAGAGCCACAGCAACGCAGGATCCGAGCCGTGTCTGCAACCTACATCACAGCTCACGGCAACGCCGGATCGTTAACCCACTGAGCGAGGCCAGGGATCGAACCCGCAACCTCATGGTTCCTAGTCGGATTCGTTAACCACTGCGCCATGACGGGAACTCCATGTTACATAATTTCTGATTGTGTAATCCTACATAATTCCTCACACATTAAAATGAAAATTCCGGAGTTCCCGTCGTGGCGCAGTGGTTAACAAATCTGACTAGGAACCATGAGGTTGCGGGTTCAATCCCTGGCCTCGCTCAGTGGGTTAAGGATCTGGCGTTGCTGTGAGCTGTGGTGTAGGTTGCAGACTCGCCTCAGATCCTGCGTTGCTGTGGCTCTGGCATAGGCCGGCAGCTACAGCACCCATTCAACCCCTAGCCTGGGAACCTCCATATGCCGCAGGAGCAGCCTAAGAAATGGCAAAAAGACCCCCCCCCAAAAAAAGAAAGAAAATTCCTTCATAGCAGCACTATGTACAATAGCCAAAGCATAGAAGAAACCTAAGTACCCATCAACAGATGAATGGATAAAAAAAGTTGTGGCATACACACACTCACACACACACACACACTCTAGACTATTACTCAGCCATGAAAAGAATGAAATAATGCCATTTTCAGCAACTTGGATGGACCTAGAGATTATCATACTAAGTGAAGTAAGTCAGACAGACAAAGACAAATATCATATGATATCACATATATGTGGAATCTTAAAAAAAATGATAACAAATGAACTTATTTACAGAACAGAATTCCCCTCACAGACATAGAAAACATACAGTTGCCAAAGGGAAAGGGGCGGGGAGGGATAAATTGGGAATATGAGATTAACAGATCACACTACTGTCTGTTAATGAAATATACAATAAGGACATACCATATAGCACAGGAAAATATATTCAAAATCTTGGGGCGGTGGTTTCTCATTATGGCACAGCAGAAATGAATCCAGCTAGTATCCATGAGGCTGTGAGTTCATTCTCCGGCCTCGCTCAGTTGGTCAAGGATCTGGTGTTGCCGTGAGCTGTGGTGTAGGTCACAGATGCAGCTCAGACCCTGGATTGCTGTGGCTGTGTTGTAGGCCGGCAGCTGTAGCTCCAATTCAGCCCCTAGCCTGGAAACTTCCATATGCCACAACTGAGCCCCTAAAAAGCAAAAAAAAAAAAAAAAATCTTAATAGCCTATAATGGAAAAGAATACTTTGTGTGTGTGTGTGTGTGTGTGTGTATCACAATATATGTGAATCAATTTGCTATACACATGAGACATTGTAAATCAACTATATTTCAATTTAAAAACTAATATTTCACCATAACAGCTCAGTGTTGAAAGTTCATATTCAGAAAGCCATGATTTCAAGTCCCTACTCTACCCTAGTAGCTGTATCTTCCTTCTTAGGTTAAATCTCTCAGAGCCTCAGTTTCCTCATCTGTAAACTGGAGATAATAATAGTGCTCAGGTTATAGATTTTTGAGAGTTAAATCAGATAATCCATGTTGAGTGTTTACAATGGTATTTGGCATATAAGGACTCAATAATGGATGACGGTTGTTAACTGGAAGTAGAGCTGTGAAAAAAGATGCTGAATTTTCAAAAGCATAGAATTAGACAAAAGACGTCCATTTGAAACCCTCTGAGTAGAGACTGCACATTTCAGAACAAATGGGCATGTTTAGCTTTAGGTACTTGTCACTAATTGATTCATACTATTAAAAAAAAATTCATGGGCATTCAAGACTTCCATTCTTTCACAGGGGAGAAAATGTGCATCTTTCTTACAGTATTTGGTTAAAGTGCAATTATTTTAAAAATGGAGGGACCACAACATTGTAAATCAACTATACTCCAATTTAAAAAATATGGAGAGAGCTGTGGTGCAATTTGCGTGGAACAATGAGATGCTAATATGATGATGGTGATTTTTTTTTTTCCTTAACAGCTTTATTTTAGTTTGGTCCAAAAAAGAAAACACAATTGTTTGCACTGTATTTGCAAACAATCAACAAGGAAATCATGCATTAATTGTTCCGATGAAAGCATGATGCTGCTCATATTTATCTGTGTTTATCATGCACCAGACGGTCTGATTGGGTAAGTGCTCCAAAGCAGGAGAGCCCAGGAAACAGGCGCTAATAGAGGCCTCTTTCGTGTGAGGTGTTCAGTATCAGACAAGCTTTTGTTGACCTTGTTCCTAAGCACAACGGGTCTGTGTGGAGGGCTGTATGCGGCAGCGCCTCGGCCTCTGTTTTAGTTCTTAATTTCTTTCAGGGCATCAAAAGCCTTTTCTATTCAAAAGCTTTTCTTTTTCTTTTACTCCTGAGCATCTGCAATTGAGGCTGGACTGCAATCTACCAGCAGCAGCCTTTGTTCTGGCCTTTCAGGAGGCAGGGGAACAGTGTGAGTCCTTCCTAATTAATCCCTGGACCAATGAAATTCTTCGCCAAGCCAGGAGAGGCTGCAGTCCCACAGCCTAAGTGGCAGAAAAGAGGGGAAAGGCCTCTTTAATTAAGACCCAACAAAACTGGGGGAAAAATTGTATTTTGCTCTCTACAAATGTCTTTTTTAAATCCCTGTGAATGCTGGCACATGTACATGCTTTTAAATTGTGCCTTCACTTTTGCCAATGGACTGGCTACAGACTGTAAAAATTCTGGCCCCTAAGAGTGTAGGACCCAGCAGCCATGAGCCATGTCTGCGTTGCCTTTCACTAGAGACTCAGGCTGTGCTAGAGGCAGTGAGCTGATCATCAGGAGAGGGTCTCCACTTATAAAAGTGATACCAACAGCCATATCTTATGGGCTTGGCACTTAGGATGTTCACAAATGTCATTACCCTGCCGATGCCACCTGTGTGTTAATATAGTACTCTCTTCTGTTTCCTGTCTCTCTTTTATGTCTTTCATCCTTAATGCATTTATTTTTTTTCTTTGGTGACCCCCTGTGTGACTTAATACATTTAGGTTTAGAAGCTGAGTGTGCCACTCTGCATGATCATTCTGGTCCCTCTCTTAGATATGTTTTGACTTTACCTTATCATATGTATGCAAATGTTAGGTTTTGCTTCTTTATTTTCAAACTAAATATACTTTCCCTCAATTTAAAAATGTATAAGCATTCATTGTAAAAAAAAAGATATTTAATGTAGATAATCATGTGTTATTTCTTTATTTTTAATTTTTTTACTGCAGCTCAGTTGATTTGCAATATTATTAATTTCAAGTGTACAGCATAGTGATTCGGCGTCTTTATTGATTATACTCCATTAAAAGTTATTACAAAATAGTGGCTATAATTCCTTGTGCTGCATGGTTTATACTTGTTACTTATCTACTCTATATATTGTAGTTTGTATCTCTTAATCCCACTTCCCTGTACTGTCCCTCCCCGCTTCCCTCTTCCCACTGCTAAACTCTAGTTTTTTTCCTATATCTGTGAGTCTGTTTCTGTTTTGCTATAAATACTCATTTGTTTTATTTTTTAAATTTCTACATGTAAGTGATATTATCCAGTATTTGTCTTTCTTTATGTGACTTATTTCACTACGCAAAATATTCTCCAAGTCCATCCACATTGCTGCAAATGGGAGAATTTCATTCTTTTTCTGGCTGAATAATATTCTATTGTGCATACATATCACATCTTCTTTATCTATTTGTCTGTTGATGGACCCTTGGGTTGCTACCATATCTTGGCTATTGTAAGTAGTGTTGCTACCTACTGAATATTAGGGTGCATGTATTATTTTGAATTAATGTTTTTTTTTCCAGGTACATACCCAGGAGTGAAATTATTATATCATATGATAATTCTAGTTTTAGTTTTTTGAGGAAATTCCATACTGTTTTTCCATAGTGGCTGCACCAGTTGACACTCCCACCAACAGTGCACAAAAGTTCTGTTTTCTCCACACCCGGTCCAATGTTTGCTATTTGTAAACTTTTTCTTCAGAACACCATCTCATGAATGAAGGCGTGATAATTAAATGTACTGTAAGCCAGTAGAGATGTTGCCATAAGTGATAAAGCTGATTGAGGCAAACGCATGGTTTGTGGTGATCGAAGAGCAGGGGCACTGTGTAAGGGGAGTGTTTTCGGAGTGGGAAATGGAGTTTGAGGTGAGGTTTGGACATCCGCAGAAAGATATCGACCATGCAGGGGGAAAGGTGGTTGAGAGTGACCTTCAGGGTGAGGTTCTGCCACATGGAACCCACACAGCTGAGGCAGCAGCTAGAGCTGCTGGTGTGGGTGGCAAGGCACCAAGAAAACCACCGTGGTGCTCACCTATGCCCAGAGGTAAAAAAAGAAAGAGCATTCAAGAGAAGGTCTTGAAGGTAGTGCTCAAAAAAGGAAGGGAGGTACAGCAGAAATTGATAGAATATTATAAATCAACTATAATGGAAAAGATAAAAATCTTAAAAAAAAAAAAAAAAAAAAGGAAGGGAAACGCAGATTCTACAGCACAATGGAAAGACATGAGAATGTTCCCAGAGGGTGAGGGAGGCTGTGAAGAGTCTGTCCTCTGTGGGCCTGGCAAGGTGCTGAGCATAATCAACAGTGAAACAATTTCACATGAATGAACTTATTTAATTTTCCCAATTACCCCATGAACCCCACTTGGGGAAGACAGATCAGAGAAAATTTCAATAATTCACCTGTGATCATGCATCTCATAAGTGGATCTGTCCGACTCTAAGGCCCATGTTCAACAGTGTAAATTCATGTGCAGATATTCACAGAGAATAAGTGATAAGGAAGAAAGGAAAATTCATGGTTTTTTTGTTTTTATTTTTATCTTTTGGTGGCATCCGAGGCATGTGGAAGATCCTGGGCCAGGGACTGAACCCATAACACAGCAGTGACCCCAGCTACTGCAGTGACAATGCCAGATCCTTAATCTGCTGCACCATAAGGGAAGTCCAGGAACAGTCAATTTTGAAAATGTTCGTACATCTGAATGATAGTTGTCTCAGTAGAATGAAAGGGCAGTTTAATGGAAAAAAAGTAGTAAGGAAATAGAACCAATCATTATAGTTTACTTATTCCTAAAAGATGACAATGCAAAAAAAAAAGCTATGTGTCATTATTAACAAGAAAAATTGGCTGTCTTTTCATTATTTTAGAACAATTCAGAAAGGTCTTAGAAATAAGGAGTCCAAGGGGAGAGGATGATTTCTTGAGGTTCAATTCAATAATCAGTTTAATCTTTATATAAATCTAAAGAGTATTATCCTTTTAACTTTAGTTTTTATGTCTTTTTCATTTGTTATAGTCGATTTACAATCTTGTGCCAATTTCTTCTGTACAGCAAAGTGACCCAGTTAGATATATATATAAACTTTCCTTTTCTTACATTATCTTTCATCAAGGTCTATCCCAAAAGATTGGATATAGTTCCCTGTGCTATATGGAAGGACCTCATTGCTTATCCATTATAAATGTAATAGTTGCATCTACTAACCCCAAACTCCCAGTCCATCCCATTCCCTCTCTTCTCCCCCTTTGAAATCACAAATCTGTTCTCCATTTCTCTGAGTCTGTTTGTATTTCACAAATAAATTCATTTGTGTCATATTTTAGATTCCACATGTAACTGATATCATATGGTATTTGTCTTTTTCTTACTTACTTCACTTAGTATAGTAATCTCTGGTTGTATCCATGTTGCTACAAATGGCATTATTTTGTTCTTTTTCATAGCTGAGTAATATTCCATGTTGTGTATATACCACATCTTCTTAATCCATTTATCTGTTGATGGACATTTAGGTTGTTTCCATTTCTTGGCTATTGTGATGAATATAGGGGTGCATGTATCTTTGTGAATTATAATTTTGTCCGGATATATGCCCAGAGTGGGATTGCTAGGTCATATTGTTGTTATATAATTAATTTTCTGGGGAACTTCCAGACTGTTTTCTATAGTGGTTGTACCAATTTACTCTCCCATGAACAGTTTAGGAGGGTGCCCTTTTCTCTACACCCTCTCTAACACTTGTTCTTTGTTCATTTTGACTGGTGTGAGGTCAGAATGAACAAAGTACTTCTTAACCTTGAGACATTTATAGGAATTGACTCTGGCTTAGATTTCACTGGCTCACTATGCTGCCAAGGCATGAGAGTCACCTCAGTCTTAGGTCCTCCTTGTTTAATTACTTTAGCAATGTTAACAATTCTGCCCGTCCTAATTTCCCTTTTTATAGTTCAATGAGAAATTCATTTTCTTTCCTCTAACCACCATGTTTTTATTAATTCAAATATTAACTATAAGAGCCTCTTTTTTGAAGTTGTTCAAAAAATTTGCTATATTGTTCTCATTCAAGCACCTAAATGCTCACCTAATTTTGAAATTTAAGAACTGCCTGTCAGTCTGAAGTTGGCGTCGGTAAAGAAAGATGATAAGAAAGGATGGACGTACAGAGTTGTGTCAGTTGCCCCGGTGTACTTGCTTCCTCAATCAGTGATGGGTTTTGGTGGCTGTGAATCAAGAACAAAAGACACCTCTCAGTGGGAGAGCAAATTATGAACAGTAATAAGGCTCCTTCCAGTTTTCTTTGGCACATTTGTTCTCAACAGTAAATCCATGCAGGGTCCAACACTGGATTGGCAAGTGAGGAGCCCAGCAAGACTAGTCCAGGACTGCTTAGCAGGAGCTCTTGTAAGTTCAGAGGAGCCGGGATGCCTGGGTCGAAGCCATCCCCAAATGCTTCCCCTGGAATCACATCTCCTAAAGATGATGACAGAGAGAAGTGTGGCAAAGACTCTGATGTCCGTTGAGATTATGAAGTGGTGTTCTTATGTGATTTTATAGTAACGGCACTACCTCCCTGATGCTAAGAGGATGACTAATAAAACTCTGCCTAGGATGCCAAAGGTAATGCTGCCCAGGTCTGGAAGGGCAGGAAGAGTTGTTATAAGAAAATTGCCAAGAAATGCCTGAGGGTGGGGATCACTCCTGTGTATGTCTTTTGCAGAAGGTGGAGGCCCAAAATGTGTCCTGGGCCTGAGCTGCTTGAGTAGCAGGACCATTTCTATGGCACAAGATTCTAGATGGGTTAGGATTAGATTGACTTGGTTAAAGCAGAATCATTGTTTGTTTTTATCAGAGTTAATTTTATTGATTTAATGAGCTAGGCTTTTTTTTTTATTAAAACTTAATTTTTTAGAACAATTTTAGGTTCACAGCATCCTTCAGGGGAAGGTACGGAGATTTCCCACATACTCCTGCACCCACTCATGTATAGCCTCCATGACCAACATCTCCAGTCAGAGTGTTCCGTATGGTACAATTGATGAACCTCCAGGGACATGTCACAGTCACCCAGAGTGTATAGTTCACAGTAAGGTTCACTCTCGGTGTTGTGCATTTTATGAGCTTGGACAAATGTATAATGATAACATAATATCCATCATTAGAACATCATACAGACTAGCTTCACTGCCCTAAAAATCCTCTGTGCTCCACCACTTCATCCCTCCCCATCCCTGCTAACCCTGCCAACCACTGATGTTTTTACCATGTCCACAGTTTCGCCTTTTCCAGAATGTCATATAGTTGGAATCAAACAATCAGTCTTTTCAGATTGGCTTATTTAACTTGGTAATATGCATTTTAAGATTCCTCCATGTCTTTCCATGGCTTGATAGCCCATTTCTTTCTAGGGTATTATTCCACTATTTAGATGCACCACAGTTTATTTATTTATTCACTTACTGAAGGACATCTGAATTGTTTCCAAGTTTTGGCAGTTATGAATAAAGCTGCTATAAGTTTCTGTGTGCGGGTTTTGTATGAGAATCTCAGAGCTTTTTTATTTGTTTAGTTTTGTGATTTACATTTCATTTTATTTCACACCGTGTAGTTTTCTGCTTTGCCCTTCCTCCATATGGGCTTTCTGAACCTGTTTTTACGATTTCTTTTAACTTAGAAAAAAAATTTCCCCAATTCACATTCAGAAATGGGTGGCCCCCTTATCATTCCCAAATAAAGGTACAAAATGAAAATAAATTATGATCTTCAGCTTCAGGCTCAAGTCAAATCGGGCAAAGGTACCTTGTTGTGTTTTACTGGTTCTCTTTAAATTGAAATATATTATGTGTAACACGAGAAAAAAAAATTAATAATAAAGCAGCAAGCAGCTAAAGGAAGGCCAAATTGACTTCTTTATTATACTCTGTCAAAGTAGTAATTGATATAAAGTGTGCAAAGACTGCTAGGAATTTGTGAGAGAAACCAGAATAGATTTCAGGGTAGAATTAGGAATGAGTGAAGAGAAATACTAACTAGGCTTAAAACATTTCAAAAGGCCAATTTTATTGCTGATCCTTTTTTTTTTTTTTTTTTTTTTTTGTCTTTTTAGGGCCACACCCACAGCATATGGATGTTCCCAGGGTAGGGGTTGAATTGGAGCTGTAGCCACCGGCCTACACACAGCCACACAAAGCTGGATCCGAACTGCATCTGCAACCCACACCCCAGGTCACGGTGATGCCAGATCCTTAACACACTGAGTAAGGACAGGGGTCAAACCCTCGTCCTCATGGATACTAGCTGGGTTCATTAACTGCTGAGCCAAGACGGGAACTCCAGTGTTGCCGCTGTCCTTTCACTGAGATTTTTACTTTAACTGTTAACTCTGTTGGTGCTTTTCTTTTGACTCTGTAATGTCATTCAGGACTGAAATTTATAAAGAGAAGATTCTAGGACTGTCTTCAGTGGTACACTTTCTGGTTCGTTTGACAAGTCTTTGCGACTCCTCTGAGACTTGGCACAATAGATGTTCAGTAAATGCTTCTCAGACGTAACTGTGGTCAAATGTATAAACGAGCCTGACTTCACTGAGTGGCACTCAGGATGATTATCAGGACTTCACACTTCTTCCTGTCACTCATATTTCCATTTCTGTCTCCCTCCTCTCTCCCTCCTTCCCTTCCTTCTTTCCTCCCTTTTCCTTTCCCTTTTGTTTCTTTTCTTTCTACTCTTTCTTCAAGAGCCTTTTGTCCATCTGCCTATAATTTACTTACTGGTCCCCGAACCCCCAGTGGATATCATGCAGTGTGTCTGGGGACCGCAAGGGCTAAGGGGGTGGTGCAGCTTGCTGGATGGACCACTCACAGTCATAACTGAGATGGCGGCATTTCCATAGCTGTGTTTGTCTGGAGTGAATTTTCTGCAGTCACTCTGTGTCCTAGATATTGAATATGTTTGCCTCAATGTATTCCGCAAACCATTTGGATAACTATCCACATTGGAATTTTGAAGAGATTATGAAAATTGAAACAATGTGGGGCAAAATAGCACATTTTACAGAGGGGAAGAGTCTATTAATGGCACGGTGTAATCTATTCATTGTATTGTGGTCCTGTGTTCTCTTGGGAGAGTCTGAAATCTATGAGATATTTCTATATCACCATTTACATTGGTCTTTCAAAATCCCTCTGAAGACATTAGTTACAAAATAGATCAAGGTCTCCTCTTGCTTTCATTCTCTTGCAGCAAGTGCTCTGGGAGATTACATTTCTCTGGTTTGAGTCCCTGAAGCCCTGAGATTAACTTTCTCCTGGGAGGGCACACCAGCATCCTCGGAGAGTTTGGCCAATGCATGCTGAATTTCAAATTACAAGGAAAACAGCTAATAATGTTCTCAAAACTCACAATCAGGACCTACCCCAAATAACCCTAATTCTGCTTATTTCTTACCATTTCTTTCTCTCCCCTTTTTGCCCCTTTTCTTCCCACCACCTTTGGAATGACATGACTTCTGTAGGTTTCCTCAGAGGGCATATGCTGTGCTAAACACTTAAGCTTTGAATATTTGACTTCTTAGCCCTCCTACTGTCCCTCCTTTATGCAAAGTATATGCTTCTCCCCCAAATTTTATTTCTCAGCCTTATGCAGCCATAATGTGAAGTCCTAACTTTTATAAGATAATTTATATATGCAATCTTCTTAATATCAAATGCAGTTGAGTTGACTATTTTATGTTTCCTTTTCTCAAAAAATAAAGAAGAGGGTTCCCATTGTGGCTCAGCAGAAACAAATCTGACTAGCATCCATGAGGACCCAGGTTTGATTCCTGTCCTTGCTCAGTTGGTTAAGGATCTGGTGTTGCCGTGAGCTGCAGTGTAGGTCACAGACTCGGCTCAGATCCAGTGTTGCTATGGCATAGGCCAGCGGCTACAGCTCCAATTTGACCCCTAGGCTGGGAACCTCCATATGCTGCAGGTGTGGCTCTAAAAAAGAGCAAAAAAAGAGAAAGAAATCAAGCTAGTATTTACTCATGTTGAGAATTCAGTTTGTAACTCTTCCAAGATTAAAACTCCCCTTCCTCTTACAACCCCAATCAGTAATTTTAGGGAGAAAAAAAAAATTCGTGCTTATGGATCCTCCGACTACTGCTGTGCAGTACAGGTTTCTGTGATCACCAAAACGTGCTATGTCTGAACTGCCCAATTCAATAGTCATGAGCCACATGTGCCTAATGAGCACAACATGTGAACTTCTGTTTTTTCTTTTTTTCTTGTGAAACAAAACTCTAATAAAGATGAAAGAATATATTTCAGGATAGAAGAAAAACTGTTAGTAAGTCTTCCTCCCAGTGGTCCACAGTGCAATGGGAAAATCTAAAACTGGTATTTTTAATAAGAGATTTCTACTAGACTTGGTTACTAAAGAAATAGGAACCAACAAAAAATAGATGAATAACAAAGTGAGTTTTCACCAAGTTCTGGGTCTACCTATCATATCAGTTGGTTTTGATCAACAATTTAAAAAAATTCAGTCAGAGCCCAATAATTTATGTTCAACTGTTATTTTGATAAATTTAACCAAATCCGCTAGCATATGTAAAACCAAATTTAGGCGCTGTGGAAATCTAGTTAATTTCATTTAAAAATAATAATATTTTGTAGAGCAGTTTGTTAAGTACAACTCGCCATAATGCAGTGTGTGTCAAAAGACTCACTAAGTGACATGACAGCACTCACAGAGATGTCAGTACTGTGTAATTGGTCCACCCCCCCAAACTGAACCCAATCTAAGTGCAAAGGCACTTCTGACAGATTGCTGGGATTTGATTTACCCCTAACTGAGGACATAGTATTAAAATCTCAATGACATGCTTTATGAAACATAAGACTCTAAAGATGGGCAGGCTCGTGGTGTCCATTAAGTCATACTTCTTGAACAGGGTGTCACTCATATTTAACACTCAGACTTTTCCAAGTGACAGTGGGAAATTGACACTGAAAGCCTTAATGGGGTAGACATTCTGTGAGCCTCCCTACAAGCTCTGGTTTTGCTTGTGAGGCGAATGAGATGACTATGGGTATGGGAATGAGATGGAGAGAAGACCAGCTAGATGGATGTAAGACCACAAGGTCACTGGCAGTGTAGGGTGGGGCAGGGACAAGTCACTGAACTCTCCCAGTGCTCAATTTCTTCATTCCTAAAATAAAAAGTAAACTAAGGTGGCGGTTCATGGGTTTTTACATTTCATCATCAGTAACAGCTTAAATACATATCAGATAGGATAAGCTTTGCCAATTTTTAGTTTTGCCAAATAGGGACATTAAAAAGCACCATCTGGGAGTTCCCGTCGTGGCGCAGTGGTTAACGAATCTGACTAGAACCATGAGGTTGCAGGTTCAATCCCTGGCCTTGCTCAGTGGATTAAGGATCCGGTGTTGCTGTGAGCTGTGGTGTACGTCACAGACACAGCTCAGATCCGCGTTGCTGTGGCTGTGGCGTAGGCTGACGGCTACAGCTCCAATTAGACCCCTAGCATGGAAACCTCCATATGCTGCAGGTGCAGCCCTAAAAGACAAACAAACAAATTAATTAATTAATTAATTAACACCATCTAGGAGTTCTCATGTGGCACAGCAGTTGAAGGATACAGCATTGTCATTGAGGCCACCCCGGTCACTACTGTGGCATGGGTTAGATCCCTGGCCTGGGGACTTCCACATGCCTTAGGCACAGCAAAAAAAAAAAAAAAAAAAAAAAAAAAAAGGCCATTTTACTCTTACCCTGATTTCATAAAGGATAGGAAAGTTTAGCACCGAAACTATTAAACCTAGCTTTATGAAAATCTCTCTATTGACCCGAAACAATTGATAAACTTAGTCTCTGAACTTTGCATTACTCAGTGTTTATCACTAACCTGTTTTCTGCCTTCTACTATGTCTGTACTTATCAAGCCCTAATAGAAATCCTATGTTGAAAAATACAAATTTCATGGAGTTCCCTTCATGGGTCAGTGGTTGACGAATCCGACTAGGAAACATGAGGTTGTGAGTTCAATCCCTGGCCTCGCTCAGTGGGTTAAGAATCTGGTGTTGCTGTGAGCTGTGGTGTAGCTCGCAGACATGGCTCAGATCCCACGTTGCTGTGGCTCTGGCATAGGCTGGCAGCTACAGCTCCGAATGGACCCCCTAGCCTGGGAGCTTCCATATGCTGTGGGTGCGGCCCTAAAAGGACAAAAAAAGGAAAAGAAAAGAAAAATATGAATTTCTATAATTTCTTTCCTATTGCACTGGGTATCATTGGAAGGTAGATTTACTATTTAAAAAAAATTCCAATTCTATTTTACTTACTAAACTTTTATATGTCTGCATCAAAGAAAAAAAAAACTCAAACTCATTTCTGGTGCTCAGTTGTCAAATATGAGTAGTGGCTCTTAACATTGGACAGTAGAGAGTTATAGAGCAGAAGCATCTTCGTGGGCAGTGGCAATCTAACGCTCTGTATATGAATATGAATTTTCTTTCTTCTACCTAGAATTACTGATTGGGAAGTTTGAGAGGAAGGTGAGGGCTGACGCTTGGGACGGTTATCCACTGAATTCCCCACATAAGCCAAAAGTAGTTAGACTGGGTTTAGGGGATTTTCCTGAACCTCGATCTTTATGTCCCCACTTGGCTTTGACATTCTCTCTGCTTATGTAATAGAGCAAGGCCAAACATACTTTACGATTTTAGTTTCCTGAAACTCAGATTGAGATTCAGTTCCAGGTCCCAGTATTTTATGGGAGTGAAGGATTTTTGGAAACAGCTGCTCTGTTTGGAATACCCTGCTCTCCTCCTTCCAGGCCTCCTCCCCACCCTGTCTCCATCCACTCAGTCTAACCAGCAAGCCCGCCAAACAGCCTCAAATAATCTCCAGCTGCTCACGACCTAATCTCTATTTCAATCAAGCTAAGTAAACACTTTTTCTGGGAGAACTGGACACAGTTCTGCACTGGGGTTGAGTGGAAACCTCTCTACTCACATCTTCTACAACATTTGTTTCTGGAGTTTGTTATTCCTTAAAGTTTTTGGACCATGCTGCAATTAACACAGCAGCTTTCACTTATTTTTAAAATGATTATCTACCCCCCACAAAGCTTGTGGTTATTTGGTTAATTTAGTCGGTGGAGTCAGCCACAACTGATAATGAAGGATTCTTCTTAAAAAAAAAAAAAAAAAACCTTCAGAAAATGTTCAGTTACCCGCATTGATTTCATCCATCAGCAAGGAGGCACTTCATCCAGGGCTGTCTAGAAAGAGGGCAGCTACATCTGCATCACCTTCCCCAATGGCCTGCCCAATCTGTCTTTCCCTCACCTCCTGGCCCCCACTCTCCCTAAAAAACTCGGGGGGGGGGGGTGAAACTAATGTCACGGGATGTTTTCATGGTCAATGTGAATCCTGATACTCTCTTCCTAGAAACTGCTGTTTCTAAATGGATGGGAGGGGAAGTGTGTCACATCAAAATCATTTCAGGAAGCAGAACTAAAGACTAAAATCAAATGGATCTTGAATTTTCAATTTTCAAAATATTTATCAATCGTAAATATATTTGCCAGAAGGTCATGCATACACACATGTGTTTGTGCCTTATTTTTTTGCACAGATTATTCATGGTAGCCTCTTCTGGGAGAGTCAGTTTTACTGGTTACAGTAGAATGTCATGAGAGGTTCTTTTTTTTTTTTACTAACTTAAAAAAAAAAAAAAACAGATTTTATAATCCAAATACTATAGATGAGTTTTGTTTCTTGCTATTTTCTCAATAGTCAAGATTTCCTTAAAGCCATCCAGATTCTGTCCAGCCTTTAAGTTTCATTGCTTAGTTCTGCTCTGGTCACAAGCCCTGTTGGCTTAAGACCGTCTGGGCACTGGCCCTATTTCTGGGAGCCTATCCTCTTCATTGTTTTCAGGAAGCCAAGTTTTGTAAGGGTGCCTCTTACTCTTTCCAGATCAATAGAGAATAACCATCACTGAGCATCGCAGTGATGTTGGTGCCTTTCTCACGAATGCATTTTTCTCAGTTTGGCACATGGAGTATCCTCTAGGCCAACTCACAGAGCAGAGCTGGCCACTGAGCTTCCAGCATTATCTATTATATTGACATGCTGCTTTTCTGAGCCTTTCAGTATCTTCTTCCGCTCTCAATCACAGCATTACTGGCATTGCTAACTTCACTCAGCATGGGCCATTCATCACTTTCCCCTAGCTTCTAAGAGCCAACTGAGGTGCACATTTGCCTTAGCACTTGGGGTCCTTGCAAGGGGATTAACGCCTACATCACAGGAGTGGTACTATATTGACAGTCTTCCTTTTGAAACTTTATATTCTCCACCCACCTACCCCCACCCCGGCTTCTTTGATCAGCATCTTCAGGGTCTACAAATAGCCCTGGCTAATTCTGCATCTCATTTGTGGCGTAGTCCCTCTCCTCTCTTAGCAGACTCAGGGGTTCGTCACCTATATTACATTTTGATTTAACCACAGTTATTCTTCTTTGTCCAGGAAGAGAGGTCGACATATGTCCCGAAGGGAGTTCAGTCTTACAAAGCAGAACCCTCGGTAAAATCTATGAACAAAGAAGAGGAAGAATTAGGCTTTCCTAGAGACTAGTGGGCCTTTCCTGTGGAATCAGCAGATAAAGGGGACCTGGGGAAGCAACATTGTTTAATGCATTGACCCAGATATTCCCATCTCACGGTCCCAGTCTTTTCCGGTTAACACCCTGAACTCAGCTTAACCAAACTGCCGAGATTGAGAATTTAACCCTCTCTTAAATTCTGCTGCTCTTACAGTTTAGTTATGGACCCAATCCTCACCTTTCTCTGCCCTCTGGTTGCAGATGAGAGTTTTTTTACTTGCTGACAAGACCCTCTGGCCTTCCCTTTTCACTTTGAATTGTTTATCCATCATCCTTAGCCTGTTATTGTTTTTCTTCGGTGCATCAATTGTTTCCGGCAGTAGTCCTCTAATTCAATTTTTAATACAATTTCCTCAAACTGCTCTAAGGCCAAGAACACTCCCCCAGTACATTCCTGCCCACCATGATCTAATTCCAGTTCAGGAGCTGTGAAAGTTGTAACAGTAGTACCACTACAGCCTGCCAGGGCAATCCTCAGTACACTTACTACCTATGTTGATGGGATATATATTGCCAGTTACCCACCTCCAAAATGCCTTCTTAGTTTCTACCTTCTAGTTCCTCCCCTAGTACCCTGTTGCATATCAGATTCTCTGGCAAACAGACTCTCAGATAAAAGTTTGCACCCAGAAGTTCACTAGGATCCTTCTCGGGGGCAATACCTGTGGGTGACTGAATTAAGCAAGATTGAGAAGAGAGCAATAGAAATGTGATGCAGTCAATCCATAAGCTTTGATGACCCCATAGTTAGCTCTAGAGCTGCAACAGTTCATATTTGCCCCCACCTTAAAGCTAGAGAGCAGTGGCTTTACACTTTTACTTCAGTCAGCTCCTCCTAGGAAGTGTGCTTGTGTGTGGACAAGGAAGCCCTCTTTAGCTGTGAGCAGTTCTGGGAGAACAAGCATTTGACACTCCCAGCTTTGAAGAAGGAAGGACGGTCCTGAAGGGGAACCTGGGCAGCATCTGACATCATCCTTTAGGTAGCTTCTAGATTTCTTTAGACAGACAATATGTCTCATTCATATTTGTAAAGCCACTTCCTAGCAGTATGTGGATCCCAGCATGGTATCTATACAGTAGGTATATAATAAATGTGGTGGAGTTCCCTTGTGGCTTAGCAAGTTAAGGATATAGTGTTGTCACTGCTGTGGCTCTGGTGACAGCTGTGATGCACGTTCGATCCCTGGCTCAGAAACTTCCACATGCCACAGGTATGGCAAAAAAAAAAAAAAAATGGTGGATCCAGTGATCGTAGCTGGGATGGTGAGGGAAGGAAATCAACTATAATATGCAGATAAAGTTTAGGGATTTAGACATGTTGGATTTGATAGGCCATTTTGACTTTTTGTGCTGGTGTAGATGCCCAATAAACATTTGAATAAATAAATCCAGAGTAGAGGTCAGGGTTAAAGCAATAATTTGGGAGTTATCAGAATATAAATGTTGCTGGAGCTCTTCTTCTTTACTAATAGAACTCTAATTTTAAAAGTAAAGCAGACCTTATTTCCCAGTGTTTTGGGCAGATGGGTATAGCTATGTGACAGAGTTTTGGCTAATTGAAAGGAAGATCATGTTATTGAGTGGAGATTCCTTAAAACTTGTAAGAAGGGTGACAGATTCTAAAAGCGCTCATCTTTTTCCTGTTCTCCTTATGCCTAAATATCTGAAAATTTTACTGTCACAGCTATAACAGCTGTATTGTGACTCATCACGAGAGAAAGACCAATAAACAATTGGCTCTAATGTCCTTAAGCCACCACTCCTTCCCAGGATGACCAACCTGTCATATGAAAGAAACTCCTGTCTCCTGCACGTCTCTCTTTCTCATTCTTTCAGGTTCCACATGCAATCTATACCTGATAATGATCTCAAATGAGATGTCCCCGGGAAAGAATTTAGAGCGGGAAGAGCAGATGCTGTCAGAAACGCTAGGGAACACTAACATTTATGGAGTGAAGAAAAGAAGAGTAGCCCATGAAGAAGACCAACAGGACAACAGAAACTAGTTGCTGATAGAGAGGCCATGAAGAGAGTGAAGTCACTGAGGACAAAGGAGCAGTTAGTGTTTGAGATATGGCAGAGCAAACCATTAAGAGTTTAGATGTATCCATTGATTTGGTATTTAGGCATCTCTGTAGTTTAGAGCTCCAACAGAGAAGGCAATTGATAAATTCTCACTGGCAATGACTAATACTAAATTGATGCTGATGATTCACTTATTCAACAAATAATTTCTGAGCACCAAGCAAGTACAAGGTATCAGATTCCAATGATAGTCAAAAGAGACTGAGAGCTTAGAGTATCTTAATTTATAAAGATACTTCCCACTGGCTATTAATGAAAAGGTGAACATTTATTGCTTTTGGTTAGGAAATGCCTGGTTAAAATTCTGTCATGGAGTCCTTTAAACAAGGACCATTATATAGCCTACATTACACAACTACTTAGGCATATTCTTATATATCCCAGAAGCCCAAATCTTTCAGCCACATTACAGATGCTGAGAGCAGTCATGGGGTAGAACTTATGGATGTGTCTTGGGGAGAGAGCTATGCAATTGGGCCGTAAGTCAACAACACCCACTTAAGCAGATGTGATCAAGCTTGTGCCATTCCATCCATGTTGTGTGAATAACTAAAATAATGGAGAAGAGAACTTGACTCCAAGCACATATCTACATGTGTAGATAACAGCCAACAAAGGAAAACCTTAAAAAGTGTTTTTGAAGTGAAAGTAAATAGGCTACCATCAAGAAGCATGTGAAACCTTTTAATTATTTTTGCATGATCATTCTTTCATCTATCATGTAAATAGATAATTTTTTGGTTTGAAAAATCCAAACGTAAAAAGCCAGTGGCACATCGCAATAGGCTATCCTCAGTCTGACAACTGTTGGAATTCACCTGCAGTTCCTGTTAAAAAACAAAACAAAACACTTCATGGAGTAGGTGTAGTAGCCCTATCTCATTATAACATGTACACCAAAGACATAGCCTACTTCAGGGGATTTGGGTTTCTGGGCTTGAACTCTTTGATAGAGTGAAAGTATTTCCATTCTTTCCCCAGGCCACTCCAGCTCCACAGGTCAGTAACACTGTCGATTTAGAGGCAGTTACAAAGCAAGTCAAAGCAACAATAGGAACTGGTTATTACCAGAAGAGAAATGAAAGGGGTTGGTAAGATAAAAAACATGGGCCAGAAAATATATATTATTTGCACACTGGGTTTGTTGGCTATAGATCGAAGTGGGCACACAGGGGTGGGGGGGATGACAGAGAAAGATAAGCAGATTTCAACTACACATAAGTACCTGTATGAGAGAGATGAGTGAGAATTCTTTCTGTTAGAATCACCATGGTTTCAATTTCTAACCCTTCCAACTCAACAAGAGCTTCCCCAAAGGGCTTCACAGAATATAAATGTGTTTCACAAGTTTTGGAAGATTCTGCTACCTCTAGGTATTTTGCTATTGTTGTTGGGATATACGGAGGGCACAGAGTCAAGGAAAATTATAATAAAATAACTTTGCTAATCTTCATTGACCCCTTAGACATATTTCATTCGGTATCTATTTGGTAATTTTATTGTACACTGTTCTAATGCAAAATAGTAAGAAATACTTACAAAGGGATGGATAAAATGCAGTCATACTTTGGTATGACACATTCAATCCAAATAAATGACTAATATGAGGCATATATACTATATGAATGATATCCTGATATATAAATGACAGAAGTCAGAATAGATTGACCCACTTTCCTTTTAAAATATATATGCCTTAACATATGTATCAGAGAGTTTCTTTTAAGAAAATAAAATTGATGAAATGTCTATCTTTGAGCATATTGAGTTTAGATTTACTCTGTTTTGGGAGAGTTTAGGGATTCATTAGTCATAGTTCATAGAAAAACAAGCAGGAAAACAAACCAAAAAGATAATCCTTAAGTTTTGGGAAAATGAAAAGGGCTATAGGAAAGGAAAACTAATCATGGAAATTCCCACATTTCTCAGATGTGAACATTCTAGGCATACTTATAGGAATGTAAGTTCTGAATAATGATCTACTTAAAATACCCCCTAACTGTATCTGTAGGAAGGAGGTGAAGGGGTGTGTGTGGTGGGGTAGGGGCAGTAAATAATTCCTAAACTGAAAAGAAAAATAGCAGTATAAAAGTCGCAGGATACAAAATTAATACATAGAAATTGACAGCATTTCTATATATTAACAATGAAGATCAGAAAGAAAAATTAGGGAAGCAATCCCATTTACCATCGCATCCAAATGAATAAAATACCTAGGAGTAAACCTACCTAAAGAGACAAAAGACCTGTACTCTGAAAACTATAAAACACTGATGAAAGAAATCAAAGATGACACAAATAGATGGAAAGACATACCATGCTCTTTGATTGGAAGAGTCAATATTATCAAAATGACTATACTACCCAAGGCAATCCATAGATTCAATGCAATCCCTATCAAATTATCAAAGACATTTTTGACAGAACTTGAACAAAATATTTTAAAGTTTGTTGGGAAGCACAAAAGACCCTGAATAGCCAAAGACATCCTTAAAAAGAAAAATGGAGCTGGAGAAATCAGGCTCCTGGACTTCAGACTATATTACAAAGCAACAGTCATCAAACATATGGTACTGGCACAAAGACAGAAATATAGATCAGTGGAACAGGATAGAAAGTCCATAATTCAACCCGTGCAACTATAACCAATTAATCTATGACAAAGAAGGCAAGAATATACAATGGAGAAAAGACAGCCTGTTCAATAAATGGTGCTGGGAAAACTGGACAGCCACATGTGAAAGAATGAAATTAGAACCCTCCCTAACACCATACACAAAAATAAACTCCAAATGGATTAAAGACCTAGATATAAGACCAGACACTATAAAATTCTTAGAGGAATACAGCAGCCAAACACTCTCCGACATAAACAATAGCAACATCTTCTCAGATCCACCTCTTAGAGTAATGACAATAAAAACAAAAATAAACAAATGGAACCTAATCAAACTGAAAAGTTTCTGCACAGCAAAGGAAACCCTAGACAACACAAAAAGACAACCCATAGAATGGGAGAACATCTTTGCAAGTGAATCAACTGACAAGGGATTAATCTCCAAAATTTATAAACACATTCTGAAGCTCCATACCAAAAAACAAACAACCCCATCAAAAAATGGGCAGAAGATCTAAACAGACAGTTCTCCAAAGAAGACTTCCAGATGACTGAGAAACACATGAAAAGATATTCAACATCACTCATTATTAGAGAAATGCAAATCAAAACCACTCTGAGGTACCACCTTACACCAGCCAGAATGGCCATCATCAAAAAGTCTACAAACAATAAGTGCTCGAGAGGGTGTGGAGAAAAAGGAACACTAGTACACTGTTGGTGGGATTGTAAACTGGTGCAACCACTGTGGAAAGCAGTATGGAGATTCATTAGCAAACTAAAAACAGAACTCCCATTTGATCCAGCAATCCCACTTCTGGGCATCTATCCAGAGAAAACCATCACTCAAAAAGACACATGTACTCCAATGTTCATTGCAGCACTATTTGCAACAGCCAAGACATGGAGACAACCTAAATGTCCATTGACAGAGGAGTGGATCAAGAAGATGTGGTACATATACACAATGGAATATTACTCAGCCCTTAAGAGGAACGAAATAATGGCATTTTTAGCAACATGGATGGACCTAGAAATTATCATGCTAAGCAAAGTCTGTCAGACAATGAGACAGCAACATCAAATGCTATCACTGACAGGTGGAATCTGAAAAAAATCAGAATTAACTTCTTTGCAGAACAGATACTGCCTCAAAAACTTTGAAAAACTTATGGTTTGCAAAGGAGACAGTTCGGGGTGGGGGTAGGGGGATGCGCTGGGGGTGTGGGATGGAAATGCTCTAAAATTGGATTGCGATGATCATTGTACAACCATAAATGTAATAAATTCATTGAGTAATAAAAAAAGAAAAAAGAAAAATAGCAGTATAAGCATACTACCAAGAAATAGAACTGTAAATACCAAGATAAAAAGCTGAACATTTTCAAAGTCATTGCCTATGGAGAGAAGGAAATGGGAGAGGGAGAGGGAGAATGGTGTTCAGAGACCACTGTTTTCTCAACAAGCTTTGAGAACAGCTTGACTCTTTAAAATCTGTAAGTGTATTGTTTTGGTAAAAGTAACTACTTAAATCTAAAAATGCATGTTACACCCCAGCACATAATACAAAAACTACACGCATGTATGTATTTAAGAGTTCTTTCAGGATTAATTACAGTTAACTGCTCTTATTTCTGAGGACTGGAATTTAGTATTGGCAAGGGGAGGAGGAGAACTTTTATAAACTTCAGCAGAGTTGATTTTTTTTGAAAAGCATATATTCTTTTGTAGAAGTTATAGTTCTACATAAATAGAAATTGATATAAATTAAAAATTTAAATAAAACATTGCAAATTACATGGTCATTTTATTTATATGAAATTTTGTTTGTATTTAATCATAAGCATTGTACATGAATTTTAAAAGTCAGATTATTTGGCTGAATTATCTTTCTAACATTTGAAGGAGTTTCTATTGTGGCTCAGCAGTAATGAACCCAACTAGTATCCATGAGGACACAGGTTCAATCCCTGGCCTCATTCAGTGAGTTAAGGATCCAGTGTTGCCCCAAGCTACAGTGTACATCACAGATGAGGTTTGGATCTGGTGTTGCCCAACAAGTGAGCATAGAGAGCCCAGAGAAGTATTCTTTTTTTTTTTTTTTAACACACCCGTTATATTCAGAAGTTCCTCCACCAGGAATTGAACCTGTGGCACAGCAACAATCTGAGCTGCTGCAGTGACAACTCCAGATTCTTAACCCACTGAGCCACAAGGGGAGTCCAAGAAATACTCTTTTTTTGTTGTTTGTTTTTAATTTTACGGTCCCACCCACAGCATATGAAAATTCCCAGGCTAGGTATTGAATCTGAGCCACAGTTGCGACCCATAATGTAGCTGTGGCAACACTGGATCCTTTTAACCCACTGAGCTAGGCTGGGATCCAGCCTGTGCCTCAACAGCAACTGGAGCTGCTGCGGTCAGATTCTTAACCCACTGCCATGGAGGGAACTCCAAAATACCTCTTTTTTTGTTGTTTTTTTAGGGCTGCAACCAAGGCATATGGAGGTTCCCAGGCTAGGGGTACAATCGGAGCTGTAGCCGCTGGCCTACACCACAGCCACAGCAACTCAGGATCTGAGCCATGTCTTCCACCTACACCACAGCTTCCTCAACCCACTGAGTAAGGCCAGGCATCGAATCCATGTCCTCATGGATACTAGTCAAGTTTCTTAACCACTGAGCCATGACGAGAACTCCCCAAAGTACCCAAACGGCTTGGAACCTTCCAGAATCGCTTATCATTCAAATACTTACCTAAATAACTTTGGCTTCTGTAGCTCTTAGCATCAAGTGTAGCATTTAAATGAAACTCAACCCCCTAACTTGTGATTGATTAACTGTAAAGGAAAAAGTATGTGATTAGCTAACTCAGTCAGGGAACTTGTTGAGTACAGCTGAGTTTCTTGCTTTGATCTTCATGTGGGCAGCCTGGTTTGGTTGCATGCCTTAACCACAGACTGTGCTTCCAAACCCAGCAGTCTCAGAATTGCACACCCTTAGCCACAAAGGGGATTAGACAGTGGAGTGTGGTTAATCCATGCAAATCCATCCAAACTATCCAACAAAGAGTTCAAATAATGTTCCACTATGTTAGGTAGCAAGCAACACATTTTATGAAAGGCAACATGTTACCATTTCAATGTAGTTTAATTGACTGCTAATGCTAGAAATTTCTACTTTCTTTTGACTAAGGTACTTAGAATCTCAAAAGCGGAAGGGCCCTATAGGTCATTTGGGTCACCCCACTGCCTGATGCAGAACTTTACAGCACTCCTGGGAAAAATAATTTAGTCACTGCTTGGTTATTTCCAGCAGTCAAGGAGGTAGGGAGGATTCGTCACGTCCATGGCTACTCATTGCAGAGTTGGGCAGTCGTAATTAAAAAGTTTCTGCTGGGAATTCCTGCTGTGGCACAGCAGAAACAAATCCCACTAGGAACCATGAGGTTGCAGGTTCGATCCCTGGCCTCACTCAGTGGGTTAAGGATCCAGTGTTGCTGTGAGCTGTGGTGTGGGTCAAAGATGTGCCTTGGATCCCACATTGCTGTGGCTGTGGTGTACGCTGGCAGCTTTAGCTCCAATTCAACCCCTAGCCTGGGAACTTCCATATGCCGTGGGTGCGGCCCTAAAAAGCAAAAAAAAAAAGTTTCTGCTGTTGATGGGTCCATTGATCCTAGTTTTGTTCTGTGGCAGAACATTGAACAATTTCAAGTTTTCTATGAATTATGTATAGGTGGCCTGTCTTCCTATGCATTTTCTGTTCCTAAAAAATAGTTTTTTAAAATGATTTTTCCAAAAGCCTTGTTTTCATATTCTTTATGCTCCAGATATGTTCCAGGTTTTCAGTGTATAGGACCCAGACCTGAATACATATCTGTGTCTACCTTGTGCAAGCAGAACTACCACCTTCTTGTCTTTATAGTTTCTTGCTTGTAAAGTTCTATGAAGATAGCACAGGAAAGGCGCACCATTGGCAGCTCAGCCTGGTGTGGCATAGTTGGTCTCCTGAATTTGACCCGGTCCTTCCTCTGGGTAGTAAAAGCCACCATGACAGCAAATCAAGGGCCAAATATTGGGCCAATTTTGAGAAAGTGAGTAACTCTACTAGTGGCTAACAAGTTCCTTTGTGAGTCATGTGGTTTCCAAATCATTGCTAGCGGAGTTCCCATCATGGTGCAATGGAAATGAATCCCACTAGGAACCATGAGGTTGCAAACTTGATCCCTGGCCTCGCTCAGTGGGTTAAGGATCTGGCGTTGCCGTGAGCTGCAGTGTAGGTCGCAGATGCGGCTCAGATCCCAAGTTGCTGTGGCTATGGCTTAGGCTGGCAGCTACAGCTCCAATTGGACCTCTAGCCTGCGAACCTCCATATGCCTTGGGTACAGCACTAAAAAAGCAAAAAAAAAAAAAAAAAAAAAAAAAGGAAAAAAAGAAAGAAAGATAAAACAAATCTTTGCCATCAAACCATTAAAGGAGGACCTAATATAGATATCAAAGAGCAGATCGTTAGAAATAACTTTTCTATGCTGGATCCCTGTCCAGTTACGTAACTCAGAAAATGTTAAAGGAATTGAGTGATATTTTTTAAAAACTCTTTCCATTCTCATCTATTTATTGTGCAGACAAGTTTCATTAGTACTTACAACTACAAAAACAAAAAATAGCAATCATCTTAAGGCTGAACCCTGTTTAATTCCAACAATACAAAATGTCTGTTCATGGATTTATGAGTGAATTTTTCAAAAGCTCAATTCATCTTATTAAGAAATATATATCCACTACAGTTTTGCTTTTCATGCTTAATATGTATTTAAATGTGTAGTAATTTATGCTGTTTGAGTTAATTGTATACTAATAATAATAAACTCAAATTATCTTAAATAATGAGATTCTATGGTCACAGAAGTTTTTTTTTTAAACTTTTATACTTAAATGTATATATATATATTCTTTTTAAACAGTTGTAATTAGTAAAAGACTTTCTAACATAAAAATAAGAAAAAGTGAAATGGAAATATGAGTTCACATAAAAAAGAAAAAATGTAAAATTATATATGATTAAGAGGAGAACATCCTATACTTTAAAAATAAATGATCCTGGGTGTTCCCTGGTGGTCTAGGGGTTAGGACTTGGTGCTTTCACCACTGTGGCCTATGTTCGGTGCCTGGTCTGGAAACAGAGATCCCACATCAAGCTGCTACATGCCACAGCCAAAGAAAAAAGAAAAAAATCCTAAGTATTGTTATTAAATTATCCAAACTCCACTGAATACATTTAATAAATGACTGAAGTAAACATTTCATTTTTAAGTGTCAATATTATCAACATGCTAGAAATTATATTCTTTGGAAAGACTTCAAGAATTACATTCTTTAAAACTACTTATAATCAAAATTTATAGATGTCAAGGAAATCTTTCTTCTTAATGAAAATTAAACACATTTTAGGTTATTTTCCCTTATACAACAAAGAGAGTTTGTCACTTCCTTAAGCCTCTCACTAGGAAGCCTGGTGCTACTCACCTGTACTCTGGACTAATAGAGACACAGAAATTTTTTGGAGGATGTCTCTGCCATGCCATCTCTTAAATCTCTTGGTTGAAGACAAGGTGCCGAAAGCTGAAGTGATACACTTAATTATCAAAACAAGAGTGGGCATGGAAGGATGGGGCCGAGTCAAGACCAGTATAGGTAGGACTATACATAGCTCACCACGTTACTCTCACTACTGCAATAGACCTTGCCTACTAGACTTTTCTAATGAAACTGATATTTCTCCCATTTACTATGTAGGAGTCAAATATCTGATGTTTACATTAAGATAAAAAAGTCCTTTAAGCACATTTCCAGCAGAATATATATATATATTTCACCTACTTGTATGCTTTTTAAATCATCAAAGATCCAATGACTATCAGAATTCCATCTGTGGGCTTTCCATGACCAGTTTTAGTCATCCTGCCCTTAAATGCTTGAAACCTCTCCTCACTTATTGATTTTTCATACCATGTGAAATGAAACCCTGTCTCCTCTCATGAAACCCTGTCTCTCATGGAGTATTAGGGAAGCATACAGAGATGCTGTCACAGTCTTTGATTTAATTTGAGGGCCTCATTTCCTGCCTGATTGAGCTCATGTACTTTTATGGAAAATTATACAACCTCATCAGAACAGCCTCATGACTCAGTCCTTTGAGGAAATCCTGAGTGGGGACTTCTCCTTCCCCAGAAGAATGTCTTACTCAGCAGAGCCCAGAAAGAAGAGAAGGCAGCCTGGATGTAGCTGACTCAGGGATGCCCTGAGGAAGGGCAGCTCCTCTGGCTTCAGAAGAGTTGGAGGCTGGAGTTCCTATTGTGGTTCAGCAGGTTAAGAATTCAACATAGTCTCCATGAGGATGTGGGTTCTACCCCTGGCCTCACTCAGTGAGTTAAGGATCTGGTGTTGCTACGAGCTGTGGTATAGGTTGCAGATGCAGCTTGGATCTGACATTGCCGTGGCTGTGGTGTAGGCCAGCAGCTGTGATTTGACCCCTAGCCCAGGGAACTTACATGCACTGGAGGTGCGTCCCTAAAAAAGAAAAAAAAAAAAAAAAGGCAGAGTTTCATCCAACAACCTCAAAAAAAAAAAAAAAAAAAAAAAAAACAGCATTGCAGAATTTGCTAGTCTCTGGTCTAGCTTTGCAATTACTTTTAAATAAACCTCTTAGTGAATGTAGCTATTTGAAGGCTTGCCTATATTCTGATCAGGTTGGCACACTCTGATTAAAAATCAAATGTACAAATATCTATAAAGAATAATATAGAAAGATTAATTTTTCTTCCCGTAGCACCAGCATAACCGTTTTCATGGAATAAAGGAGTTATATACTGTATTGTGTCCATAGTTCTTCTGATTCTTCAGTGGTAATTTATGCCTTGAGATGTAGTAAATTCACCATTGGAATTACAAAAAGACCACAAAGAAATACATTTTTGGTAATGGATTAATTGAACCATAGACTTTCAGAGGTAGAGATAACATTATAAGTTATACAGTCTGGTGTCTGGTTCCAGATGAGGTAAACTGTAGCCCAGTAAGTTCAGATCACCTATTCAAGGAAGAATAATGGCAAAACTAGCACTGAAATCCTGTTCTGCTAGTGCACTGTTTTTCATACCCTCTGTTCTCTTATCTCGGCATATGAAAAAATAAGTTATGAAAATAATGGAAGAACCTCTCTCCCTTTGGCAGTTCTGTTTATTAGCATAACTCACAGGAAACCCCCTCCCTTCTTCCCTGCCACCTCCACCCCAGAAGCCAGAGAAGTTCAATACACCCACTTCTATGTCTGCTGCAGTTAGAGGCTCTCATTGACATAGCTCTGGCCAGGGAGATGCGAAGGATGTCTGCCAGGGGCTCAAGGGAAGACACTGTCTTTCTGGATAAAAGATGTATTGAGTTACCACAGTCCTATTCCTTATTCCTGCCTTGAATGTATATTTGCAACCCAGAGTTGAGCCAGCCATCATATGAAGTGACAAACATGAAGAAATCGCCATGAAAGTTATAAAGATGCCCTGACAAGTCGAGGCCACTGAACCATCAACAACTGCTATTTATTTCTAGATTTCTTGTTCTATGAGAAAAAAAAAAAAAAAAAAAAAAGAAGCTCTTTGGTTAGCCACTGTGTTTGTATCTTATATTATCTACAACCAAAAACATTCCTTACTGATACTTTCTTTCCCTGATTTGTGCATAAAATTATACTCTGCAAAGAAGATTGAGGACACCAACTTGAGAGGTAAATGTGTTCCTGATGGCTTAGGTCACCTGAGGAAATTTAAGAAGTGTTTCTTCAGCATTGACTACCTGTCCTCCTGAGTCCTCTTGCTTTCTTTCAAACTTCCTCCTTATAGAGGATGGAATTGGCCCCAAAAAGGTATTTCCAAGTCCTATCCCTGGTATCTGAGAATGGGACCTTTTTTGAAAATAGGGTCTTGGGAAATGTAATCCAGTTAGGGACCTTGAGATAAGATCCTCCTAAACTTAGGATGGACCCTAAATCTGATGACTAATGTCTTTATGAGAGAAAGGAGGCCTCTTGCCTTCTGAGCTGGCCCACACTCTGTCTGTGGCGTGTGGTTTCTCCCAAGCCATAGGCTGCATTCTGTCTATGTGATGTGTATCTTCTAGCATTTCTCACCCTCTGAGATGGCCCACACTCTGTATCTCTCAATAAATCTACTTCTTACCTCTCAAAAAGAGAGAGAAACAGAGAAAGGAGAGGGAGATTTGACACACTCAGACTCAAAAGGAAAAACGCCATGCTGAGGTGGAGGTTGAGATAGGAGGGCAGGTGCATGCCAAGGAATGCCAAGGATTGCCAGCAGCTACAGGGAGGGAGCAAAGAAGCCTAGAAGGGACTCCCTCTCAGAGTCCTCAGAGGAGCATAAACCTCAGAACTGTGAGAACATAAATTTCTGTTGCTTCAAGGCACCAAGTTTGTGGGAATCTGTCAAGTGGTTGTTGCTGTGTTGTTCTGGCGAAGGTGTATAGCAGTTTGATGTGCGATCTCAGTTCCCAGACCAGGGATTAAACCCAGGCCACAGCAGTCAAAGCACTGAGTCCTAACCACTAGACCACTGGGGAACTCCCTGTGGCAATCGCTTATGATGTCCTTCGGAACCTTATACAGGCACAAAGAGCCTTAGTGCTTTGATGCTGCAGGAGGGTAATCTGAAGAAGGAAGAGTGAGACACACAGCGTATGAAAAACACATCATTAAAATACAATCATGTTAAGAAAATCCTACTCCCTAGTATAGCACAGGGTTGGAAGGACTGGCAAATTGATGGGAAAACTGCCATTTTACTAAGTACCCTAGCAGTCACCTCAATTGCTTTTTTTTTTTTTATTTATATAATCTTTTTTATTTTCCCACTGCACAGCAAGGGGGTCAGGTTATCCTTACATGTCAACTGCTTTTTTAAGAGGATAAAGGCAGTGAGTAGACATTCCACCCAAAGGCCAGGCATTGTGTGGAATCCTGCGGGTTACAGGGAGTTACGTTGAAGAGATATTTGGAAGTGACTGGGTAGTTTAACTTGTTGAATCAATGGGACAATGATGGGTCAGGGAGGGGAAGACTGTCATTTCGCTAGGATAGGTCACAGAGGCTAACTGGTCTATTCTTCTGAAGATTCCACGTACTCAAGCGTACTGCTTCCCAAAATATCAACACCATCCCATTGAGAAACTGCCCTAGAAGATCCTGGGAAAGCTCAGCCACCAACACTCCCATTTTTCTTAAGCATCCTTTTGAGACCCACATATCTTGTGTCCATAGGAATGGGAAACTATCCTTTTTATCCACACTAATTTTGGATACTTTGTCCAGGACCATGGCTCTAAGTTTATGCCAAGCCTGCTTCCTCCTTACTTCCTTAGCTAAGGAAGGGAGAATTTAGAAAATTCAACAACTAACTCATCATTAATCAAGAATAAGGGGCTCTGTTTTATCTTAAATACCCTCTCTCTCCATTATAAATTCTAGTAGAGGCCATATTAAAATTGTAATTAATGAAAGAAATGTTAATTCCAGTGATATATTATTTAATGAGTTCATGATTCATTAACTTGCAAAGAATCCATTTGTTTGCATAAAATGAATCTTGATGGAGCTATATAGTTATTTAGTATGAATAATGATAGCACATTTAATAAAATTAGAACCATTTTTGGTAAATCTACAGGTTAAGATGAATTAATAATAGTTGCAAATAATGATTTTATATGTTTATATGTAAATTACACCATTATAATAATTTTAATGTTCTAATACAGTTCTAATATAACAACCCCAGTTGTAGCATCCTATCCTTACTCTTGGCGTAAAAGTTTTCCAAGTCACAAAAATGAGCCAATAAAATTAAAGTTGGATTCCTACTATCAAATCTCCTTCTTTAACAACAGAGGTATTTGGTGTGGAGAAATACAGTAGTTTTACCTCACCTGGTTTGATATAATATTCTCTAACAATCACTACTATCCTAAAATCTATATTATGCTCTTTATTTTTTTTCTTTTTAGGGCCACACCCGAGGCATATGGAAGTTCCAGGCTGGGGCCAAATCAGAGCTACAGCTGCCAACCTATACCACAACCACAGCAATTTTGGATCCTAGCTGTGTCTGTGACTTACACAACAGCTCACAGCAATGCTGGATCCCTGACCCACTGAGTGAAGCCAGGGATCAAACCTGCATCCTCATGGATACTAGTCAGATTCATTTCCACTGAACCATGATGGGAACTCCTATATTATTGTCTTAAGGAACAAATATTACACTTGATAGTTTTTTAGAAAGAGTATGTTATCATGGTAGTTTTTGCCTCCTAGAAATAAGTAGTGAGGTAAGGAAAGAAGGGAGTTACAAATGCTCAATGCAATTGTCAGATTTTGGAGACATGATTTAGCACAATTTTATTTATCTCCTTAGAAGAAAGGATGTCCTTTTAAAATAAATGAAGGGGTGGAGTTCCCGTCGTGGCAAAGTGGTTAACGAATCCGACTAGGAACCATGAGGTTGCGGGTTCGGTCCCTGCCCTTGCTCAGTGGGTTAACGATCCAGCGTTGCCGTGAGCTGTGGTGTAGGTTGCAGATGTGGCTTGGATCCCGAGTTGCTGTGGCTCTGGCGTAGGCCAGTGGCTATAGCTCTGATTTGACCCCTAGCCTGGGAACCTCCATATGCTGTGGGATCGGCCCAAAGAATAGCAAAAAGACAAAAAATAATAATAATAATAAAATAAAAAATAAAATAAATGAAGGGGTTTCCTTGTGGCACAACAAGTTAAAAATCTGGTGTTCACTGATGTGGCTCAGGTCACTGCTGTAGCACAGGTTCAGTTCCTGGCCAGTGAATTTCCACATGCTGTGGATGTGGCCAAAAAAATAAAAATAAAGAACAAAAACAAAAACAAAAAAAAAAATCAAAAATGAAATAAAATAACTAAAAACCAGCTGCATATAAACCATAGGGATTTCAGGTATCATGCCAGAGAGGACAAATTATTTTTGGATTAACAGAGCATTTATTTTATTATGAAGCTCTAAGAACAAACTGTTCTGCATTAGTGGTGAAAAGAGGGAGACTATTTTATACCAAGCAAACCAAGTCCCAGATAAATGAAGTGAGATGCCTCAGTCAGTGATAGGACCGAGACTGGAACCCAGATGTCCTGAATATCTGCCCAGTGTTCCATCATTGAAATGCTAGAAAGTCCCTTCTGGGAAAATGGGTAATAAAAAAAAAGAGAGAGAGAGATAAAAACCATAGGGGGAGGCGAAAACATTTGGTGCCTATGGCAGACTCGTTGACTAGGAAAATGTCATGCAAAAGTGCCCTGATTTTCCAGGAAGCTGGCCTCTTACTCTCCTCGTGGGGAAAGGGATTTTCTTCTGGTTGTGTTGCCCCCCAGGATTGCTTTGGGTCAATATTCTGCAAACCATGGCCAACCTAGTGTATATTCAGCTGTAAAAGTATGCGAATGTCTTGTAAGTTCATCCATGGAGCCTCCTGTGAATGGGGCCTTTTCACAATAGAGGAGCCACCTGTTGATGTGGAGAAAGGAAGTACAGATTTGGAATTGGGCCTAGCAAATTAACTGGTCACAAAAAAGCTAAATGGTCAATTCATATTCTCTAAAAAATACACACTAGAGTCTGTATTGTTTGGATTTCCCCATGATAACCATACTGACTAATTAATCCCAAATATCCACTTTAGCTGGCACTATATAGACTTAGATTTAAGCCTGGTGTAGACATGGCAAGTGAATTGAGTCAGAACACAGAGATAACTCTTTCATGTGGCAGTTTATAGAATGGACTTAATTCATTATTCCTTTCATAATAAATAAGCTTAGTAACCTTTTTTTTTTTTTTTTTTGCTATCTTTTCCAAGTGTCACTAATTCTGTTAATTTATATATAGTAGACAATATCTGGTTGGTTGGTTGGCTGATTGGTTTGTTTATTCATTCACCTATTCATTCAACAGATATTGGTTGAGAAATTTCCATGGGAAAAGCTTAGATGGAAATACAAATGGAGAAACAATGACCTGAAGCTCACAGATAGACAATAAGGGACAACAACACCGCAATAAGGATAAGTTCAGAGACAGTAGCATGAGGGGCATGGGAGAAAATGGTCAGCCCTGCTTGGGCAAGCCAGAGAGTTTTGTCAGGATAGAGGTTAGGGGTAGATATTTGAACAAGAAGGCAGAAGGAAGAGGAAATCGAGCTAAAGGCATTTGAGGCAGAGGAAATAGCAAAGCTGCAAAAGTCTGAAATAATACTAGCTTACAGTTTCTGAGGACTTACTGTAGCCAGGTGCTGTGCTAAGCATTTTCATGCATTGACTCATTTGATTACAATAACCCTATTACGTGGGTGCATTGACTTGGACAGGATATGAAAATTCAGGTCCAGCAAGGCCAGGTTACTCTCCCAAGGTTTTAGAGGTGGTGAAGGCACAGCTGAGATTCCAGCCCAAGAGGTCTTCACTGGAGCCCTTACCATCCTTAAGAGCATTTTGAGCCTAGACAGGGAGAGTGGTTTGGTGCGGCTGAAGCATAGGCTGGGTGAAGGAGGACGGAAGGAACCAAGAACTATGCACGGAGTTGGGGGGCCATGCACAGTCTCCAAGCCTCAATAGCTGAATAGGTGAAGACAGGAAGAGCAGAGGGACTTTTGGAAACCAGCCAATGCTTGGTGCTAGGCTCCCATGAAGGCCAGGAAACAAAAAGCAAATATTGACAAGCATGAATCAATGGCCCTGATGTAGGTTTAATCACACATACAGATGAACAGTTCTGGACTACCTTAGTGCCATAACGCTGGCTTTTATTCCTTTGTGACATTTTTATTCTCTAGTCAGCCCCCCAGAAGTGTTGGATGACATGTAATTATTTTCAGTGCGGAGTTTCTTTAGGGGGAAGTTATGACCCTGTTTAACATACCAGAAGATATCCTGAGGTGTGACAATCACAGGATGGATGGTGTAGTGACTTTGCTGCTTCATTTCTCATGATGTAACATATATGCCCGTAGTTTTCTTTGCCTCTGGACATTTCTCTTTCTTAGTCATAAAGCAGCAGAGTCAGCTAGTGAAGAACTTGAACTTGGGCAGAGCCTGTAGTCAGGAAGCCTTCGCACAGTCTGATCCCATCATCATGTCCCTTTGGAAACTATATGTGTTATGAGGAGGGGGGTGGTTTACGAGGTTATGAGGGCTCTAAAGCCAATGGCTGGTGTCCAGGCTTTAAGATACAACTGTGCGTGTTTCCTGTGGAAAGCAACAAATTGAGAAAAGATGTCAGCCACCAGGGATTTTCACCAGAGGACTTTGAGGGCAAAAGAGTCTTCTGGGCACAGGACTGACAGCCTTACAGTATTACCATAGTGATCCTGATCATGAAGTTAGTTCACATGCATCCGAGCATGAGAAGTTTGTTTTTATTCCATGTCTGCTGATAGATCAACGCATTTTCCCTCCTTTGCTTCCTTCCCTCTGGGTAGAACTGTCTCTAGGGTGTTAAATCTATAGAAGATAAAAGCTTACAGGATGGAGAGCTATTTTTTTCTCGCCTCTAAAAATGGATTCTTCTTTGGAGGCCAATTATGAGGAGGTGGAGGGGGAGAAGGAGAAGGAAGGTGGGGATGGGGAGTAGTGGAGAGAAGGGAGAGGAAGAGAGAGGAGGGAAAGGAAAGGGAGAGGGAGGGGAAGGGAAGCTGAGAAGCAGAGAGAGAGGAGAGAAGGAAAGCAATTTTCCTATTAGGGCAGCAAAACTGTCCTGTATCTGTCCACCCTGAAGCCCAAAGGTCATCTGGCCGTCACTCCAAGCAACATACCTGATCCCTTGGTCTATGGCCCCAAGTGCAGATCCAGGGACGGCAAAGCCAAGCTCTCAGAGAATACTAAAAGGACATGCTTGTCAACTTCTCTGTCACCTTGCCCTTAGCTATTTCTTACCCTATTTTCATCTTCAGTATTTACAGCAGGAGCTGCATTTGAGTTGATGACTGAGAGAAATGGAAATGTTTTTCCATGTGTTCTTACTCCTAAAGAACAGCAGGGCAGCTGTGTACATTCCACACTTGTTGAAAGTCATGACGAATGGGAGACCGTATCAGAAATAAAGCATGATGCTACTCCTACAAGAAGCCTTCAATGACTTCTCATATTTGCTTTATTATTTTTAGCTACCATTTCTCAAGCATTTATACTGTTGATAACTATGAAATTCTTATATGCTTTATCTCACTGAGTTTAATCTTCAAAACAACTTTTTGAGATAGGCTTAAGTATTCCCTAACTAGGGTCCTGGAGAGTGTAAAGGAATCAGGGCAAGATTACATGCATACTTAAGTTACTGACACTCTCAGACTCCAAAGTCAACACTTTCAACCACTCAACTATAAGAATTTCCTACCAAACACACCATATCACTCTCTTTGGTGTTCATTCTGTTTCATATACTTTTTAAATTGTTGTTTGAAGTACTGTAATGAAAAATATTTCTAATGTGGAATTAAATTTAAAAATCTGGGAGTTCCTGTTGTGGCTCAGTGGTAACAAACCCAGAGGGTATCCATAAGGATACTATTTCAATCCCTGGCCTCGCTCAGTGGGTTAAGTATCCAGCATTGCCATGAGCTATGGTGTACGTCATAGACCCAGCTTGGATCCCGTGTTTTTGTGGCTGTGGTCAAAGCAGCTGAAGCTCTGATTCGACCCCTAGCCTGGGAACTTCCCATATACTGGCATGTGTAGTCCTAAAAAGAAGAAAAAAAAAAAAAAGAAAAAAAAATCTGTGTTGGAGGGAGTTCCTCTGGTGGCTCAGTGGGTTGAGGATCCAGTGCTGTCACTGCAATTGATTGGTGACATTACACACAGCCTCTCCCATCTCCTGGGCATTCTGTGTTGCCTTTGTAGCATGCTTTGTACTTGCCTATCACCTTCATAAATCCCACACCTCCTGAGGACAGGGATCTCTACTTCTACCTGTGTGTGACCCTAGTGTGGGGTACACCTCTGATGGAAGTCAAACAGAAAGGAGCATCTCCATATGGTGGCCAGGGGTTCCCCAAGGGCCAAGTCCCCAGCATTCTCAGGAGCTTTCCCAAACTGGGGCTTGCAGACTCCAAAGTGTGCTCTCCTAGAAGATCTCAGGGTCTCTGAGAACCTGACTTTTCCTCAGAGGTCTTCTAAGTGTCTTCTCTTGATTGGAATTGCAAGAGTCCCCAGCTGTGTACTGGTAGAAATAGATATTGATCTCTGCCCTGGTTCCTGGCACAGAGCTCCAAAAATCCTTGTAATTTCTTAAGTAGTAAGAACACTGGAAGCATCTTTTGTTCTAGTATGTGGTCTTTGACCTGCTTCCTGATACAGATCTCCTAAATCCCTTGGAATTTCCTGGGTGGTAGGAATGCCTTTTGTTCTAATGAGGTGACTCTTGGTGGGGTCCTGGATGGCTTCGGAATGGGAGCTGGTCACCAGAAAGAAAAGGCTATGGGGAGTTTCCTGGTGGCACAATGAGTTAAGGATCCAACACATGTCACTGCTGTGGCTTGGATTTCTCCTGTGGTGCAGGTTTGATCCCTGGCCCAGGAACTTCTGCATGCCCGGGTATGGCCAAAAACAAAAAAACAAAACGAAAAGTACAAGCTATGATTAGAAGCTTGGATCTTTCTATCCCATTCCCCATCCTCTAGGAGACTTAGTTAATGGTCGCTCATGCCTGTGTGATGAAACCTCCATAAAAATCCCAAAAGCATAGGGTTTGGAGAGCTTCTGGGTTGTGAACAAGTAGGTGCTGGGAGAGTGGCACAAGGAGAGGGCATGGCAGCCCCATGCCCCTTCCCATGTACCTTGCATCTCTTTCTCCAGTTGTTCAACTGTATCTCTTATATCCTCTATAATCAGCCGGTAAAAAATGCTTCCCTGAGTTCTGTGAGCCATTCTAGCAAATTGTTGAGGCCAAAAGGAAGTGTCATGGGAAATCTGACTAATAGCTAGTAGGTCAGCAGTACATGGGACAACATGGGGCTTGCCTGGTGTCTGAATGGGTGCAGTCTTGTAGGACTGAGTCCTTAACTTATGGAATCTGACACTAATTCCAGGTGGACAGGGTCAGAATTGAATTGAATTATAGGACACACAGCTGATGTCTCTGAGAATTGCTTGGCATTGGGGAAAAGAAAAACAAAACAAAACAATAACAAAAAACAAAAAAAAACAGACATCTGGTGTCAAAAGCATTTTGTGTGTGAGTAAAAGAGACTATGAGAGTGTTTTTCTTGGACACCAACTATCTCCCTTGTTCCAAGTCTTAGTCCAAAACTGTGTGTATAGTACATGCTCCATACAATATGAAGCTGATAAGCCAATCAGCCTCTCTCCGGTCATTATGCTTCTCCTCTGGCTTACTCCACAGAAGATCCCCGTGCATTCACAAACTTCTTTCTTGCTCCACCTTTGAGAACTGCCCCAGGGATGGAAAAGGTAGAAAAGGTTCTAGGGAACAGTCTCCTCCCGAGATTTATGTCCACCAGCATCACTGTCTTATTCTCTCACCTTCTGAATTCTGCAATCTTCTTACTTTAGCCTCCAAGACCAGTTTTCATCCTCCTGCCTGGACAGACCCCTGAGTTTCTCAGATCTGGTTCCTGAGGGCCAAGACGAAGCATATAGCATCTTCCATGGCCAAAGAAGGGGCCATGAACTCACAGCCTGCAGGTCCAATCTGCCCCATAGAGAAGTTATTGGTTCTACTCAAGAGTTTCTGGTTTTTCCTTACAAATTCATTTGTAACATTTAAATTTTTCACATAAAAATATATTTTTTTGTCTTAAAAAAAATTGGAGAATTTGACAGCACTGGGGTCATGATTTTTTGGAAACTGACCCAAGACAGTCTAGTGAGATGAAACCCTTGGGTTCTTCTGATAGGTGGACAGTAACTGCTAAAACTTTCAAGAAGGTGGGAGTTAGCGACTCTTTCCAACTTCTCAGTAAATCTCAAACCAATATCTGCCTCAACTTTAGCATTTATTAAATAAACATTTGCTAGCAAGCTGTCTGTTAAGTGAGGTTGATGAAGCTCCACCAGGCTCTTGACCATTTTAGGTGTTTTGACAAAAAGTTCACTCCAGGAAGCTGGAGCACAGTTTAGAGGCAGGATTCTAGTACCCCCAGGGTCAGCCTCAGGAGACCTCAGTGCTCCAATCCAGTGATGCAGGGATCAAGCTTTGGGCACCATCCTTACAGGGCTCACTGGATTTTTATACAGGGTTCCTACAAGTTTGGGAAGTGTCTCTAAAATATAATTTAATTCTACAATAAGAGCCCATTTTTGAAATCTAATTAACAAGTCACTGATTTAAAAAAACTTCTGACATTCAATGTTTATGAACTAAATTTCTTATGTTGGTCTGACAGAAGAACTTCTAATAGTCACTTCTGGAATGTGGCCTTTTTGGTATAATATTGGCTGAATCCCTGCAATAGAAATTACTTGCAGTTCATGTTGCCTGCTACCCATGGTCTATAATTTAATGTTACCGCATGGAGCAGATCCCATTGTCTAGACCAGCAGTTCTTTCCTCTGGCTGAACATTAGAATCACCTAGAGAGCTTTAAAAATAATTCCACTGCCAAACACCACCCCCAGAGATTCTTATTTAATGGCCCAATAGGGACCAGATAGAAGTATATTTTTAAAGGTCCTTGGGTGATTTTTAAAGGTCTACCATCCGCTTCAGCTAAAGTACTTTACAATGTGTTACTGTCATGGTAACAATAATTAGCTAGGGCTGAGTGGAAGCTGCTCTGTTCTAGGGCAATGGAGTTCTCCATTGGCCTTAATAGGCACTTGTTTAAGTGAACCTTGTCGCTTGGCTGGTCCTCTGGCCACCCTAGAATTCATAGCAAGTCTACTTCTAGCCTCTAAAACATTTTTAAGCTCTTGGAGTTCCCATCGTGGCACAGCGGAAATGAATCTGACTAGCATCCGTGAGGAGGCAATCCCTGGCTTTGCTCAGTAGGTTAACTATCTAGCATTGCTGTGAGCTGTAGTGTAGGTTGCAGATGTGACTTGGATTGGCATTGCTGTGGCTGTGATGTAGGCCAGCAGCTGTAGATCCAATTAACCCCTAGCCTGGGAACCTCCATATGCCACGGGTATGGCCCTAAAAAGACAAAAAAAATTTTTTTATATTAAAATATTTATAAGGTCTTGTAGGTCCAATCGCTACATAATCAGTCCAGCCTTCACTACCTAGTCCTTGTCATGAAATAAAGTGAATAAAGAGAAATAAAAATTAATGAGGAAATTACACTCCCATGCAAAAGAAGGGCAGATTTTTCACTCAAAGGAATTTGCTTAAAAGATTGCATGCCTGGAGTTCCCGTAATGGTGCAGTGGAAACGAATCTGACTAAGAATCATGAGGTTGCAGGTTCAATCCCTGGCTTCGCTCAGTGGGTTAAGAATCTGGCATTGCCGCGAGCTGTGGTATAGGCTGGTGGCTACAGCTCCTATTAGACCCCTAGTCTGGGAACCTCTATATGCCGCAGGTGAGGCCCTCAAAGAGACAAAAAGACAAAAAAAAAAAAAAAAAAAAAAAAAACTATTTAAGGGAGTTCCCGTTGTGGCGCAGTGGTTAACGAATCCGACTAGGAACCATGAGGTTGCGGGTTCGGTCCCTGCCCTTGCTCAGTGGGTTAACGATCCGGCGTTGCTGTGAGCTGTGGTGTAGGTCGCAGACGCGGCTCGGATCCCGCGTTGCTGTGGCTCTGGCGTAGGCCGGTGGCTACAGCTCCGATTAGACCCCTAGCCTGGGAACCTCCATATGCCGCGGGAGCGGCCCAAGAAATAGCAACAACAACAACAACAACAACAAAAAAAGACAAAAGACAAAAAAAAAAAAGAAAGATTGCATGCCTGGGAGTTCCCGCTGTGGTGCAACTCAATCAGTGGCATCTTGGAAGTGCTGGGATGCAGGTTTGATCCCTGGCCTGCCACAATGGGTTAAAGATCCAAAGTTGCTGTAGCTGAGATTTAGGTCAAAACCGCAGATAGGATCTGATCCCTGGCCCAGGAACTCCATATGCTGTGGGGCAGCCAAAAAAAAAAAAGAAACACACACACACACAAATTCCAGGCCTGAAAAAAGTTTGAAAGATGCCAGGACAGCTCTAAAGAAGATTTTTAATTTTTCTAAGTCCTTGCACCTCTTCAGGAAGCTGTCCCCAGGCAAATGGCAGAGATGTACACTTAATGGTCATTTAAGCTGCTGTTAACTAAGGAACAGGGCAATGTAGCCACATGCCCCACCATTGACTTGAATGTGGTTTTATACAGGAGAAGTTTTATCAGAAAAGGGTACTTACTGGTTATTTATTTCACTTATTTCTTTCTACTAGTTGCTTATCACCTCATTTATTTCTTTCCACCCAATTTGAGCAAAAGTCAACAAAAAAAGTCTCTCCATGTTAATGATTTTGTGGTCATTTATACTACGAGGTGCAGATTCTGCTTATTCCAAATATTAGTTTATTTTCTTTTTCCCCCTTCTTGGTTGTCCTAAGTTACTTTCACATTTTTCTCCCCTTTCTATTTCAGCTTGTATCATCTGTTAGCTAGAATAATAGTTCTCTAACTTCCTAGCAAGGGGTGAGGGTTAGAGAGAGAAATATTTAGAATTCTTTGGATAAGGGATAGACTAGATTAGACAGGAATGAGTACTTGGGCAAAATTCCTAGGAGATTCTGATATCCAGCATCAATCTCTTCCCCTCATCTATCCTCCCCAACCCAAAAACCTCAATCCCATCTCCCACCTCCACCACACATAAAAAAATATTGAAAAGCACTGACCACAAACCAAGGCTTTACTTATTAAACACTTTCACAATTTCTGCTGGCACTCGGACCATTTAACGTGAAATTCCAATCTTAACGTCATCTGTCCATATCAGAATCTCAGCTGTCTCTCCATCTCTTTCTTCCACAACTGGTTCTCAGCTTTAATTGCTCGTTGAATCACTTAAGGAGCTTTTTAAAATGCCCAATGCCTGAGGTGCACCACAGATCAATTAAATCAGAATCTCTGGAGGTGAAACCTAATAATTTTAAAGCACCCCAGATGATTCCAATGGCTCAGAAACACTGCCCTAAATTTATGAACAAACGAGCTGCTTCTAATCCACTCACTGAATTCTTACAAGAAATTCAAAATCCTAGGGTTTTTAGACTATTGTGTAAAAGATTCTCCCCAGGATAGGGTGGCCAGGTGAGCAAATAAAAATAGAAACTCTGTTAAATCTGAATCTCAGATATACTAAGTATAATTTTTAGCCTGTGTTTGTCTCATCTGGGCTATCTGATATTCAAACTTCCCTGGGCCTCCTGGATTTTATCTGGTAATCTTACCCTAGTAGTTCATGACAATGCAGTCCTGGGCTCCAGTAGATTAGGAGTGCATCAAGAGGTCTATATATATATATATTTTTTTTTTTTTGCTCACACCCACAGTGTGTAAGTTCCTGGGTGAGGGATCATCGAACCCACACCACAGAAGTGACCCAAGACACAGCAGTGACATTGGACCCTTACCCTGCTGAGCCACCAGGGAACTCCAAGTGGTCTGTTTTTCTAAACAGATACATCAGATGATTTTATTGCAGGTGATGAACCACATGTTTAGGTAAGAGGTGGTCAGGCATGGGGGAGGCCAAAGAACCCAACACAGCACAGTATTATACATTGCTATTTTACCTGGAACTACTTTAGAATATTCTACTTTGGAGATCTTAAATAAAAATAGATGATACTTATTGATTAATAACTATGGGCCAGACCTTGCTAAGTGTCTTGCATGCATTGTTCATCTGTTATCCCAACACTCAATGAGTTTTTTACTTTGTTAGACGAAGAATGTAAAGCTCACAGAATGTAAGATGTGCAAGGCCACACAGCTAGTGACTAACAGTACCGCAGCCACCGGGCCCAAGTTCTTACTCTTTGTATGATATTTCCTCTTAAATGTCTGGCTAAATTAGCCTAAATTTTATTATCAAGAAAAGAGATTTTTTTCATTTATCCACTTATTCATTCAACAAGTGTTTATTGAACTATAACCATAAATCAGGGACTGACGGTCAGCTCTGGAGATAAAAATGTCAACAAGAGAGCTGAGTCCTGGCCTTCACAGAACGTATGTTAGAATGAGAAGGGAAAAAGTAAAATGAATACAATAATTTCAAAATGTGATTAGTGCTATGAAAGAAAAAAAAAAGGCTGAGATAGAAAGTGAGAGAATTTAATTGGATGGTCTAAGACGGGATTGAGATTGAGACTTAAAGTCTGTAGCCAGCCGTGCACAGAAAATAAAAGGAAAAACCATTCTGCAGTTCCCGTGGTGGCTCAGTGGTAATGAACCCAACTAGTATCCATGAGGATGGGGGTTTGATCCCTGGCCTCACTCAGTGGGTTAGGGATCTGGCGTTGTCATGAGCTGTGGTATAGGTGGCAGACACGGCTTGGATCCCATGTTGCTGTGGCTGTGGTGTAGGCCGGCAGCTGTAGCTCTGATTTGACCCCTAGCCTGGGAACTTACATGTGCCACAGGTGTAGCCCTAAAGAGGAAAAAAAAAAAAAAAAAAAAAAGTAATAAAGAAAATCATTCCAAGAAGGGAGAGGGACATGCAAAGACCCCGATGTGGGATAGAGTTGTCAACAGAACTGACTCCTGCCTTTGGCCACATGGGGAAATGGATGTGGAAGGTAGTTGGCCAGGCATGGCACTCTGTGAGGCTAACCGTAACTCTTTGGTTGGCATTCTGTGTGTCACGTCTCATTTGCTTCTTCTTCGAGTGATCGGAATATTAAAACATAAACTTGCCATCTGAGCCATGACCACTGTGTTGTCATCTAGAGACTCTTATCATCTTGATAAGCTCACTCGGGCATTGCATGTGAACAAGGTAGAGCTTGGCCAGCACTCAAAAGGAAAATTAGATACAATTTGAGAGGTAACAAAACAGAGCTGAGCCATCAATTAGGAGAACATAGGCATGAAAACCTAAAGTTAGAGGAGCTAGAAATATTTATTTCTAAGGTATTTTTTTGGGGGGAGCGTTACTTTTTTTTTTTTTTTTTTTTTTTTTTTTGTCTTTTTGCTATTTCTTGGGTCGCTCCCTCGGCATATGGAGGTTCCCAGGCTAGGGGTCGAATCGGAGCTGTAGCCGCCGACCTACGCCATAGCTACAGCAACACAGGATCCAAGCCGAATCTGCAACCTACACCACAGCTCACAGTAACGCCGGATCTTTAACCCACTGAGCAAGGCCAGGGACCAAACCTGCATTCTCATGGATGCTTGTCAGATTCATTAACCACTGAGCCACGGTGAGAACTCCTCTAAGGTACCTTTAATAATACAGTTTATTATTACTATTGCTTCTATGAGAAATCTAAAAAAAATGATACAAATGAACTTATATATAAAACAGAAATAGACCTACAGACACAGAAAACAAACTTATGGTTACCAAAGGGGAAAGTGGGGGTAGGGATAAATTAGGAGTTTGTGATTAGCAGATACACACTACTATTTATAAAATAGATAACCAACAAGGGCCAACTGTATCATTTTGCTGTACACCTGAAAGTAACACAACACTGAAAGTCAACTATACTTCAATTTAAAAAATTAGTGGCATAATAAAAAGAGTACAGTATATTATTGATTTATCATATATTTATAGTATTATATTATCCCTAGAAGAATCTTCAGAAATAATAAGCATGACATTGGTGTGTAATAACTTCACTATACAACATTACAAATCCAAAAAGTATTTATTTTCAGGATAGCTAGATTGATGATGAATAATAGGTAATGCTCACAGCGAATTTGCTTGGTTTTTTAGGCCTAATACTTTGTATCCAACTTCCTTTGAGCAGTGTCCATTGGGAACACCCAGCCATAGCACCAGAGGGTGTGGAATTTAGATGTGTGTAGGGAACGTTTCATTTGCCTGGTCTCTGACACTCACTTAGCAACAATCAATGAGGCACTGATAGCATTATTGATCATAGCAATGGCATTGTTGATTTTACGACTCATTGCAAGCCCTGCAGGCCTCTGAACAAGGGATCCTATTTCACAAAAGGTAATGATTTTCCAGATGTACTGAGTTTGACCTTTTACCATCTAGTAGAAAAAGGAGCACGTGGTTGGGAATCAGAATTAGCCTAAGACTGAAGCTTAGACTTAGTACCTTTTACATGTTCTCATCATGTAAAGAAAATGTAGGCCTGGTCGGCCTAACTCCCTGCCAAACCCACCCGCACAGGACTTCACAGGGCACACTGGTTCCACCCTATAAACTCCAGGAAATGCCATTCCCAGGAATTCCTCACTGTGACAGCCTTACCTTTGAAGAGAGAGGTCATTACAGTGCAATCACCATGTTGAACAAGCACAACTTGACTTATAATCAGAACTCAGCTCTTCTGTCATTGTCACCTTAAATTTAGTGACATTTTATTGCCCTTGGATGAAAACCCAGGCAGATCCATGACTTTTTCCCCCCGACTTTTAACTAAATCACAATCGCATGGCCTCTTTAAATCACAAATGAGTTCTTAAATCAGAAATTAGTATCTAGACCAGTATATTCATCAATAGCCGGAAAATGATTCAATGTCAGATCCAATGTCACTTCCAGCTCAGGTGAGCTTTAGGCCAAAATCTGAGATGAGAACAGGAGGTAGAATTGGCCCTTCTCGTGGCTAGCAGAGCTAGTATTTCTCTACTAGCTTTTCTCTCCCTCCGTCTCCTTCACACATTCTGTGAGAGAGGCACTGAGGGTTTCCTTCACTTAGCCTCTCTCAATGTGCCCCCAGCTTTTGCTTTGCCGTGGGTCCTCCTCACTCAGACCCCGTTATAGGAGTGCTCTTGCCAGCTCCAGGCTGGTTCCTTCTCTCATGGGGTCCGCAACTGGGTCCCAGACACCCTGGATACTTGTGCCCCACAGGCCCTGGCTGATCAGTATGAAGATCTGTTCATCCTGCTGCTCTAGCACACTCAGGCCGTCATCCCCTGATTACACTGAACACCCATCAACTATGTAAAGTTCCACTTGAAGAACCTCTCAGTAGCTCAGGAATTAGATGCAGACCTTCCTCTCCCCCCAGGGGACAGGGGTGGGGGGAAATAGCTCTTTCTATAGCAGCCCTATCAATAGAAATGCAATGAAACCACACCCATCAACCTAATCTTCTAGTACCCACATTAAAAAGAAATATAGAAATAGTATATTTTACTTAGCTCCATGTTTCCCAAACATTATCTTTCCGCATGTAGCCAATATATTAAAATGACTACTGAGGAGTTCCCGTCGTGGCTCAGTGGTTAACGAACCCTACTAGTAACCATGAGGTTGAGAGTTCGATCCCTGGCCTCGCTCTGTGGGTTAAGGATCCAGCATTGCCATGAGTGTAGGTCGCTGACACGGCTCGGATCCCACGTTGCTGTGGCTGTGGCATAGGCCGGCAGCTACAGCTCCAATTCAACCCCTAGCCTGGGAACATCCATATTCCGTGGATGCGGCCCTAAAAAGACAAAAGACAAAAATTACTTAATTAAAATAAAATTACTGCTGAGCTAATTTACCATCTCCCCCCCACACCCCGCCGCACACCTAGTCTTTGAGATCTAGTGTGTATTTTATACTCAAAGAACATCTCAGTTTCGAGTCGCTGCATGTGACTAGTGGCTACTACATGGGACAGCGAAGACCTCTTGAATATCTCTTCTACTTTCTCCATTTTTTAAGCAGCTTTATAAAAAGTGCAATTTACATACCATCAAATTCTCCCATTTTAATGATTTTAAATGATTTTTAGTAAATTTACAGTTCAGTGATTTTTAGTAAATTTACAGCATTGTGCAACCATTGCCTCAGTCCAATTTTAGAAATCTTAGGACCTCTTGTTTTACTATATACAAATTGAAATTAGCTTGGCCAGGTATATCCTTTACTAATTAATTGTTGGCAATAGCCACAAATTAGAAAAACTGTGCAAATACACCTTGCTTTCAAGTAGTTTTAAAGTGTATGTCTTCTTTCTCATTCTAAAGAAACATAGGAGAGGATTTTTAGAGTGCTTAATTTTTCCCAAGAAGTGTTTGTGCTAAGAATCAATTTCTGTATTATGATAAAATGTTAAAATAGGGCATTTTTATCACCCCAAAAAGATCTCTTTCTTTCTTTTTTTTTTTTTTTTTTTGCTTTTTAGGGCCCCAGGTGCAGCATATGGAAGTTCCCAGGCTAGGGGTCAAATTGAATTGGAGCTGCAGCTGCAGGCCTACGCCAAAGCCACAGTAATGCGAAATCCCAGCTGCATCTGCGACCTACACCACAGCTCAGGGCAACACCAGTTCCTTGACCCACTGAGCGTGAGGCCAGGGATCAAACCCTCCCTCATGGATACTAGTTGGGTTCGTTTCTGCTGCACCACAACAGGAACTCCAAAAAAAAAAGATCTTTTACAATCACTACCTGTTCTTATATCTAGATCCAGGCAATCCCTAAACTACTTTGTATCTCTATAGATTTGCCTTTTATTGGTAATTTCATATCAATGGAATCATACAATACATAATCTTTTGTTTCAAGTGAAGTACTATTTTTGAGGTTAATCCATGTTGTAGTGTGTTTTAGTATTTTGTTTCTTTGATTCCCAAATAATATTCCATTATATGGATATACTACTGTTTATTCATTCACTGGTTGATGGACATTTGGGTTATTTCCAATTTGTGGTTTTTAGGAATAATGTTGTGTCAACATGTGTGTACATGTCTTTGTGTGGACGTAACCTTTAATTTTTCCTGGTAGATTCCTGAGAGTGGAATTGGTGGGACATATGGTAAATTTATATTTAACTTATGAAGAAACTGCCAAATTGTTTTCCAAAGTGGTTGCAATGTTTCTTTCTACTTTCTGATTCTTTTTTTATATATTCTTGATCTTATAAGAATCTAAGAGCCAGGAAACTGGTCGTCCACAATATCCTTCAAAAGTTCTGCACGTGGAGTACTGCATTATTTGGTATCTGACAGTTATCACATGGCCATGTCTGCAGATATTAAATCTGGAAGAGCCCCATTTTAACATCTTATTATAATAAAGAGATTGATTCTCAGCACAAGTACCTCTTGGGAAAAGTTGAGTACTTCTTAAAAATGCTCTCCTGTGATTCTTCAGAATAAGCAAGAAGACATATGCTTCAACATTACTGGAAAACAGGGTGTATTTGCACAGCATTTCTAACATGTGGCTATTACCAACAATTAATTAATAAAAGATGTACCTAGGCAGGGAATTCTTAATTTGTGTATAATAAACAAGAGAGCCTAAAATTCTCTTAGTATCCTGGGAGGGGTAGTCTTTCTGATTAAGTAATACTAATGGGCAGCCTGAATTTGAAAGACACCTTGTCTCTCTCAGGAGTGCATCTATGGTAGCTATGCTTTCAATTAAAAGCCCCCGGATGCAGGAAGAATGGAGAGAAACATTGGATACAATCTCCATGTGGATTAGAGGAAACTCTCCCGTTGTTTCTTGCTTTTATCAGTTTAATAATCCTGTTGGGGTTTCTGAAAAAGCTTGAAACCAATGTCCTACGACTTCAGTGATTTTTCTTGGTGTTCACTAGAGAGGAATGGGAAAGACAATGTGTAGATTTAATCAGCATTTGATTTTTTTCCTTCATCTCTTTGCATGTAGAGAGGAGCAGCTGGTAGTAGGTAATCTTGCCCTTGGGAATTATCAAGTAAGAGAAAGAGACAAGCAGCAGCTTTTACAAAGGCAGCTTTTATGAGACTGAGCTAAAGAATCACCAGGGAAGCAGCTGGGTTCACCATTTTCATCCAAGTAATTACTGGAAGAGATAGATGGTTTTCAAGGTCAGTGGGAGAAAGAGGAACTAATGGCCAGCCCTTCCTCTGGGAGAACATTCACAGGAGGAGGATGGATGAAGACGTCAATTTCCCTGTTTGCTTGAAAGCAGCCAGGGTGATGTTCAGAATTCAAATCCTGCCTCTATCAGCTCTTAGCTGTGTGACTTTGGGCACATGTCTTAATGTCTCTAAGCTGTACTTTCTTCACTTGCAACATAGAGACAATAATTCCCACCTTGCAGGTGAGCATTAAATCAGATAATTGGGTAGAACTTCTTTCCATCCTCTCTCTAGAAACTAATTCAATAAATTTATCTAGAAGTCTCCATCAAACACAGTCAGCATCTAGCTGTCCTTCTCTTTTAGAATTCTTCCCACTGAAGCCATTTTGGAAAATGGTTATCACAGCCGCTGTAACAAATCAGACTTTTTAAAAAAGCATCACCTTTAAAACAAATTAATCTCTTTTGGGAAATAAAATTCAACGAAGAATTATTTACTGCATGGCTACTCCTCTGATCAAAACCAATTAGTAATATTCCTCCTTTTTATCAATTTCTTTCTTTTAACAACCTATCTTAATATTAAAAAATGAAGTTTTTAAATGTAAACAAATTATGTTCATCTTATTGTCATTTACATTTTATTTTATTTTATCTTTTATTTTTTGCTTTTTTTAGGGTCACACCTGTGGATGTTCCACACATATGGATGTTCCCAGACTAGGGGTCATATTGGAGCTACAGCTACTGGTCTACGCCACAGCGGTGCAGGATCTGAGCCATGTCTTCAACCTACACCACAGCTCACTTAACACCAGATCCTTAACCCACTGAGCAATGCCAGAGGTCAGATTCGCATCTTCACGGATACTAGTCAGATTCATTCATAACCCGCTGAGCCACAACAGGAACTCCCTCATTTACATTTTTTAAGTGAAATCACCTTCTATGTTTAAAATTTTAAATAGAGAGTAATAAAATAAGATACAGTACTTTCATAAGATGGGATACCATACAAAACTACATTGAAAGGTGTTTTAATGATATTGGAAATGATAAAGAAAAATAGAAGGTAATAATGGCACATTGATACAGCTATTCTTGACTTGGTTAAAAAAAAATCATACATAGAGAAACTGTAGAAACAACCACAAGCACAGTTAATAAACTCTCATGACCTAAGGATGTCTCCACTTAACTTTCAGCCTGGCTTTGTGGCTCGGATTTGTTCCAGGGAGAGCTGGTCTCTGCTGTGGCTGAACTAGGGTTTCTTCCTTCCCAGGGCCTCTAAAAAAGTGAGGTCTGATGTTATGTGAAGGTGGAGTTTGGGACAGATTTGCATGCCCATCCGTGGGTGCTATTAATAGCAATACTGAGCAAAACCTGGTTGCTGCTACAGACCCCACTGAAAATCAACTGTACTGTATAACTTTCTTACCCAGCAGTCACAGAGCTGGATTCTTAGAATAAGGAAGAGCTTTTTTCGTGTTTGGGGGTGGGGGGAGGAATACACACACACACACACACACACACACCAGTTTCCTTGAAAGCCATCATATTCAGTGTTTCAAAGAGTGTGTTCCAAACTCACATACATCAGAATCCCCTAGAGTGTTGGATAAAATGCAGATCCTTGGGCGCAGTTCCATGGAATCAGTCTCTGGGTTGGCCCAAAAATATGACTTTTAAACAACCTTCCATATGAAACTTTCAAATTAAAGCTGGAGAAACTATGTTCTCATGATAGCAAGAACTTATGTTCCCCTCCAATCTTTGCACACATTAATTTTCCCCATATTTGGCGTGGCGGGGGGGCGGGTGTGCTCATTCTATGTTGACAGTTAAAAGTTGTTAAAGAAGCCCCAGATAGCTTTGAGGTTGAACTTTTCTGTGAACAGGGAAGATAATCTTATGCTTTGGGCCTTAGGGAGATTTTGTTATTGGAGAAGAAAGAGGTCTTCATAAAGTCCTGCATTTGTGTCACTTGCTCCATTTTCTATCCGAGATGGCTAGTTCTGCAATTTCAGCTTCTGGCCTCCAGTTTTTAAAATTCTATTCTTTTTAAATATGAACAGTAACAAATATTATATTGACAGAAGGTTTGGGGAGAATATTCAACTTAGTATTGTTTTACTTTCTTATAATAGTCTTAATTCTGATTTTCTTCCTTTATTTCTTATTAAAATTTTTTATCCTATTTTTCACCTATTAGAGAGTAATCAATATACTTTCTAACTTTTTTCTTTTTAGGCTTAAAATAAAATAGATTTCATTATACATACGATTAATGTTCAATATTAGAAGTCAAGCCCATTTGGTCCTGCTCTCCCACTTGGGACAAGGCTGATCCCCCCTAAGGGCTTATAAATGAGCCCGGCTGCAATTTGCAGGTGCAGTCATTTTGCTGGAGCCCAAGTCAAGATTTACATATGCAAATGTTGTGTGGATGTGCCCAAACTGAGTAATTGTGCATGCAAATAGGTGATTAAATAGACAATTACCAAATCTGCATGAACAAATGGAAGTTGTGCATATTCAAAAAGCAGGGGGCACCTGAACATTATGCAGACAAGCAGCTTTCCTCAAAGCCTGTGAAAACCTAGCCCCTGGGGCCTCAGAGTTGCTTAAATCCCAGAGCCAGCCAGGTCTCAAATTGCATAAGTGGAATTTACTCTTTGACCTCAGCTGCAAGGGTAATGATCAGAGGAAGTACCATGGCAAAGGGTTTGATTTCTGCCATTTCTTTCCATATACTCTACTTAAAGCAAAAATTTAACTGAAATGTTCTTTTTTTTCTTTTCTTTCTTTTTTTTTTTTTTTTTTTTTGTCTTTTGTCTTTTTGGGGCCGCACCTGTGGCATGTGGAGGTTCCCAGGCTAGGGGTCTAATCAGAGCCACAGCAACCCTTCATCCAAGCTGCGTCTGCGACCTATACCACAGCTCACGGCAACACTGGATATTTAACCCACTGAGCAAGACCAGGGATCGAACCCCCAACCTCATGGTTCCTAGTTGGATTTGTTTCCGCTATGCCACGATGGAAACTCCTAACTGAAATATTCTTTAATGATCAGTGGTAAGAAATGAGTTTAGGATATTTCAGTATGCCCATTCTTCCAGAGAATCAATCCAAGTTAAACTTCTGTAGTACAATGGATGCAATTTTCTAATGCTCCTTCCCAATGCTCCTTCCCATACCTGTGTTGCCAAAATTGAGAATTTTTGATCTTATTTGATCTTAGGTAGCAGTAGGCTAGAGAAAAACACCCATTGGTTTTAACCGTTCATTTCTTCACAATTTAAGATCTCAGGGCTCTACCTCCCACATAACAGTGATAGATGGTGTTGTCAGTGGAGTACATCAATGAGAAATGATTTCACATAACTGGGGGCTTTTCTGAAAAAAAAGATTTGTGGTGATGCCTGGACTAGCCCGCTAGGACCCAGAGAGTTTGAGGCAGCAACAAAGTGCTGACTACTGAAATTCTCATACTTTTTAACCAAGATATTTCATCCCTAATATATTCTACTAGGATATTTTCCCACATTCAATTTTACATGAACTACTGAGAGTCTTTTACTTTGCAAAGTAAGAAGCAATATTACTGGAGACCATAAAATTGATTATTCAATTCAATCAATAAACCGGTTAAGTGAAATAATTTCTTTACTTAGCACTTGTCAGGAGGAGATTTCAAAACGTTTTCACCAGGATTAAGAAATGAATAGAATTAGCCCCGTTCCACAAGGGAGTAGCCAAGCCCTCTATGTAGAGTATTAGGCAGCACCATAAGACATGCCGGTGTGGAGAAGCAGCTGGCAAAGGAGATGCTCAGACACCAACTTCTGCATTGTCTTCTACAAGGGTCTGTGAGAAACCAATCAAGGACGCCTCCAGAATTGCAGGTCACACATAGATAGTCCATTTGTCCAGTAATGCATTTGGTGGAGAAACTTACTTTACCAGTTTAATGACTGAAGCAAAGAAATCTGAACATTTGACCAGGTATAAATGGAATTGTCAGTTCTTCACTTTTCACAAGTATCTAAATAACTGTTTCACCAATTAATCACAAACCAGTGACACAAATTCTGCTAAGAGGTATATATGTATATGCGTGCACGGATATAAGTATGTGTGTGTGATATGTATATAGATATTTGTAGATATATGTGTGTTTTCATAACACTAAAATAGTATCTAACTTTTTCATTATTTTGTATAATAATATATATGCATAAATATAATAATATATAACATGTAACATATAATATGTAATAAAAATATATTATAATATAATAATTATTGTTATTTTCATTTTCACTGATACTAGAAAAGCAGTGGTGAGTAAAATTGCTGATGTCTTGGTAGAAATCAAAGAAATGCTACCAGTAGCCATTGCATACTTCTATGTCAGGCACTCACAGGAAAAAAAAAAAAAAAAAGGTAAAAAAAAAAAAACCCAGTTTCACTTAAGAATGTCCTCGAGGAAAAATAAAATATGTGTTCATTTTGTTAAATCTCTGCCTTTGAGTACACATCTTTTTAACAGTTATGTGATGAATGATAAGTACACACAAGGCACTTCTAAGCTTCATAAAGAAGTATGTTGGTTGCCCTAAGAAAAACCACTGGTGTGTTTGTTTTAGTTGCAAGCTGAACGAGATACTTTTTCCATGAAATACACTTCAACTTGAAAGAATGACTAACAGCCAAACTATGGTTATTCAGAAATAGATATTTTGCAGACATTGAAAGTAGAGTGAGCCTGTATTCAACGGAAATTGCTTGTGGCATTTGTTGCCAATAATAAAACTAAAGCTTTCAGGCAAAAATTAATAATTTTGATCTTTCTCTTTTTTTGGTCTTTTTGGGGCTGCACCCGTGGCATATGGAGTTTCCCAGTCTAGGGGTCTAATCGGAGCTGTTGCTGCTGGCCTACACCACAGCCACAGCAATGCCAGATCCGAGCCGTCTGCTACCTACACCACAGCTCATGGCAATGCCAGATCCTTTATCCACTGAATGAGGCCAGGGTTCGAACCTGCAACCTCATGGTTCCTAGTTGGATTCGTTTCCACTGTGCCACAGTGGGAACTCCAAAAAAAAATTAATAATTTTGAAAGCTTGTAAGCCACCACGGAGTTTAACAGCTTCCCAATACTCAGGGATTTTTCTGAGGAAGTCAGTGAAATACTACTGAACATAACTTTTTTAGATTGTAAAATAAAGTGTATTACTTTGAAAAATAACATAGGAGTTCCCTGGTGGCTCAGTGGGTTAAGGATCTGGCATTGTCACTGCTGTGGCTTGGGTCATTGCTGTGGCACAGTTTCGATCACTGGCCTGGGAACTTTCACATGACATGGGTGCAGCGAGAAAAAGAAAAGAAAGAAAGAAAGAAAGGAAGAGAAAGAAACATAATTCAGTAGTGAGCCAGCATTTCCCAAATGACCAATGCATGAAGTTACAAAGTTATTCATGGGTAAAAGATCCATTCAAAGTATAAGATAGAAGAATGTCTTTTAATGTTATGGAGTTCAAACTGTTTATTGATATGGATTTTGATTTCACATTACAATTAACTTTTAAGAAACTATGAATTTTCAAGTTTTAGTCAATGAGGAATAGCCACAATTATCTGGAAAGACTATTAAAATAGATCTCCTTCGACTATATATCTCTGTGAGATCTACTTTTTTTTTCATACACTTACTTCTACCAAAACAAAATATCATAACAGATTTAGTACAGAGGCAGATATGAAGGTCCGTCTGCCTTCTACTAAGCCAGACAATAAAGAGATTTGTGAAAAGTATAAAATATTGCCTTTCTTCTCATTCATTACTTCTGTTTTGGAAAACAATTATTTTTTACAAAAATATGATATTATGTTTTTTTCAGGAAGGGGGACCCCCTCTAGGGCCCAAGCATAAGCTCTTGTCTAACACTCAGAAATGAATTTTCCAGACACACACTTGGTGACAAAGCAAAAGACTATGGGACTAGGGTTTGTTTCTGGGTTGTCTCTGGCCAGTCACCTTGCTCAGCCCATATTTGGTCTGATTCAGGGTCCGTCTTGGTGGCCTGTGCATCTCTCAGCCAAGATGGATTCCAGCGCCAATGATTCTGGGAGATTGGTTATCTCCTCCCTCCTATTGGCCCCTCCCAAATCCTCCTGGTTAGTCTTCAGGGTAGCACCACATTCCTTATCAGGACCTCCTGCTCTGAGACAAGTCATGCAAGCAGCTCTTATCTTCCTTGGCCAGGTGGGCAGTTTCAGTCAGTGGTTCCCAAACAGTGTCATGGCTTTAGTATTGTTCTTTTTAAATAACATAATAAATAAATATTTTAATTTTTGTGTTAATTTCAAACACGGTAAGTACTAGTAGATAAAATCCATATAAATAAATTCCCTTTGAGGTCTTCAGTAATTGTTAAAAGGGTAAAGGTGTCCTGGAACCAGAAAGTTTTAAGAACTGCCAGTTGAAAACAATGGTTTGTAAACTTATTTTTAACATCAGAACTCTGTCCTCAAAGGAATTTTATATAAAAGTCTAATTTCAAAAAAGATAAAAACAGAGTTGCTCTGGTTAAGCAGGGAAAAAGGACCCAAAGGTGCCCCTGTTTTGCCCCTCCTCTACCCCCTTCCACTCCCCACTTAGTCCCTTGAAAATCCCAGCTTGAGAAATCTCTAGGCAGAAGCTTCCTTGGTTGTAACAGGAGACAGTAACTAGGGCATCCCAGGCCTTGCGGGAGAGAAGAATGATGGGGGGTGAACTGTTAAGATGAGTGGTGGGGGAGCCTCAGATCAAATTTTAGAGGTGGATGCCTCCTCTCTCTCCTTTTAGGTCCATGAAATGACAAGTACTCAGGAGTCTGGAGACCCCTTACAGGACTGTTATATTTGTTCCTGAGAGCTTTAGATTCGTTTGAAATGTTCTTTAAATATTTAAAGTACTATACAGACTTCCCATTGTGGCTCAGCAGAAATGAATCCGACTAGTATCCATGAGGATGCGGGTCCAATCCCTGGCCTCGCTCAGGAGGTTAAGGATCCCGCATTGCCGTGAGCTGTGGTGTAGTTTGCAGACTTGGCTCAGATCCCGCGTTACTGTGGCTGTGGTAGAGGCTGGCAGCTGCAGCTCTGATTCGACCCCTATCCTGGGAACTTCCACATGCCGATATCGGGGCCCTAAAAAGCAAAAAAACAAAACAACAGCAACGAAAACGTTATGGCCACTGAGCTCTTAACTATGTATGGAATCACTGGTGAACACACACACACACACACCACTGCAAATGATGAATTTACCTTATGAAGAGAGGGTGGTATCTGAGTGTAGGGTGTATTCAGGACCCATTCTTGGCACAGTCTTTCCTCTGAATGACCAGTGTTGAGATAGGACAATTGAAGATGTACTTCCTCTCAAACTGTGGGACAAAACACCATTTTCAAAGGCCAGGGAATGGAATGCAATACAGAAACACACAAGAAAGTGAGATAACAGTAACAAGATTAGGGATGAATGGAATTCTTCCATGTGGTTCTGTGTTCTGGACAAGCAGGAGTGGTAGAGGGAGAGCAATATTGCCAGATAAAGGAACTCACCAGTCTTCATCTTTAGCTCTGACCTCTGCCCTGATACCCAGAAACCACAAATCTCCAACTTCTGGGTTTTGACTTCGTTATCTCAAAGGCAATTTGCCTCTGACTCACCCTGGCTCTGTGTCCCACTGTCATTACATCACCATCATTCACTCCGTCAATATATTCAGATCCCTTGAGTCCTGAGGATAAAGGTTTACTATCCTTAGGGTGAATAGTTGTCATCAGGAGGCCATTCAATGTCCAAAACATCCTTTCCCGTTGGGGAGAATCCACCAGAACTATTGGCTTATATTCCTCTCCCCTCTCCCTGTACCCAGAGACTTGGCACCCAAAATTCTGAGTCCAAATAGTTGGAACAGAGTACTGACCCAGGATGGCAGGTTTAGAGGGAGTTGTACCGAGTAGCAGCAACAATGTCCCTGTAATGTGGGACTCATTTTTCCTTTAAGATGGAGGAAATCCTTCCTATTCTTGACTGTCCAGAGGTTCCTTGGCAGCACATTTTCTGAATCTGATTCTCAAGCCTCACATTAATTATCCAAACCAGTCAGATAAAATCCTTGCAATAAAATCCTTTCTTCATACATAGCCAGAGTCAGTTTTTCTCAATTGCGTTAAAAATTTTTGAATTATGCCCTATTTCCTTTTTATTTTACTTTTTAAATTTCTTGCCTCCGGATCTAATTTATGTCCCCTAGTTCAAGCCCTGACGTCAGCCTTTCCCCACTCCAACCCAACCTCTTTCCAAAGATCTTATCAGAGCACTTATTTGCCTGTTAAAGAACAAAGGCGACCGCGATCTTCTTGGCTCCTTTGGCTTAAGGAACAAAGTTTGAACGTCTACACACCATTCAAGGTCTTTTAATCTACTTTCTGATATCCAGCACGTATCTCCTCGGCAATACAAAATTATCTCTGTAGCCCGAGGACCTAGCACATTGCCTGGCAAGTAGTAAGACACAACAACTGTTTGAAATGAATGAATGAATGACTTATCTTTTTTGTTTGTTTGTTTGTTTTTTGTCTTTTCTAGGGCCACATCCATGGCAAATGGAGGTTCCCAGGCTAGGGGTCTAATCAGAGCTGTAGCTGCCAGCCACAGCAATGCCAGATCCAAGCTGCGTCTGCAATCTACACCACAGCTCATGGCAATGCTGGATCCTTAACCCATTGAGCAAGGCCAGGGATCAAACCTGTGTTCCCATGGTGGCTCAGTGGTTAACGAATCCGACTAGGAACCATGAGGTTGCGGGTTCGGTCCCTGCCCTTGCTCAGTGGGTTAACGATCCGGCGTTGCCGTGAGCTGTGGTGTAGGTTGCAGACGCAGCTCGGATCCCGCGTTGCTGTGGCTCTGGTGTAGACTAGTGGCTACAGCTCCGATTCGACCCCTAGCCTGGGAACCTCCATATGCCGCGGGAGCGGCCCAAGAAATAGCAAAAAGACAAAAAAAAAAAAAAAAGTATGTAGAATGTATATGTTGAGAGGTTTTTTGTCTCACAGTATGTTCTATTGCTGGCAGATATTACAAGTTATTGCAGTCAGTTTGGTTCTGCCTGCCTTATCCGATAATACATCAGCAGTCCCAGGGCAAGAGCCATCTCTTATTCATCTTCGGACCCATGATGTTTTAAGCATGGAATAGATGCTTCACATATCCTTGCTGAACTTACCTCCCAGAGAAGAAGTGTGTGGTTAGAAGAGAGTGGGTGTATTCTGCTTGATAACAATTCCACTCCCACCACTTCTGCAGAAAAGATTTCTACATTTCAATGTTAAACATGATCTGTGAGGTAGGTTTTGCTACAAGCTCTTTGCCGGAAGAAGGACTCTACCTCTTGTTCTCTGTTCCGGGAGAGTGGTTACCCTGAGGGCTTAACATTTGCATAGGGACATCTCCTTGACCTCAACAGTTCTTCCTTCCCAGACCAGAGTTGCTGGGGGCTGTGGCACTCACACTGTAAATTGCACAGACAAAATTGAAATAAAATCTCCAAACTATTTCTGATAATGAACTGGGTTATGAAAGCCTATAAACATCTCTATAATTATCTCCATTAAAACCTTCTTATTAAATTTTAAATTCTTTTCATTTTGGTTCCTGTCAAAAGGATGGGATGGGAAGGAAGCCTGGGAAAAAATTATAAAGTTGTTAATCCTGTTTATGTTCATTTAGCACAGAGTTTGGGCTTAAGAGATGTAGTGTGTGTAGAGAAGGTGATTGTAACATCTTTGTGAACAAAACCCAATGATAATTAATAGACGTGGCTTGTTTTCCTTTGGCTGGGAAAGGGAGAGGGGTCAACCTCAGGCAATGCTTTTTTTATCTTGTCTGACATGGACAACTGTGAAATGTTTCTCATGTTTATCAATTTTTTTGCATAAACAAAACAAAGAATTTTATTTTAACTCTTTTTTAATTTAATGAGACTAAGATATACTCAGCAATGTAAACATTTCCAACTTCATGGATGGGCTGCCAATGGTTCATCAAGCTACTTTAGAGATCCTCACTTAAGAGTCTTTCTCTGAGGTCCTGAAGCTCCCTTTTTTAGGGGTGTCCCAGTCAGAAGAGCTATACCTTGAAGGCCCAAGAGGTGTGGACAAATACAGCTTGGGCAGGCCAAGTGGTGATATCGGCTCATCCATCATTTCATTTAGACAAATGAAAGATTACAGTCCTATGAGAAAAGGCAGCCACAGCCACACAATGCTTTGTGCACAAAGTAAATTACTAGTTTCCTGTGATCTTTCTGACAAGTAAATTACTGCAGAAAATAGCATAGATGGGAACACAATGACAAAAAAATGTAGAGACTTGGTCCTTCCAAGGAGTTATCAGACTTCTGATACAACCATTTCTAAAGAACTCCAGAACCTCACCCCCATCCTAATGGGAAGGGGATTCTCCCCCCTCATCTTTCCTTAGAATAGCTCGAAGAAAAATAATACATGACTGGCACCACTGGAAAAAGATTTCTCAGTGATCAAATGTCCTTTTTTGTGTATGACCAGGAAGAAGTTTAAGAAAAGAGAGGAGCTTGTTGCAGGAACTGCTGTGCCTATGGTCATATCATTCTAGTGTGGTACCTAAGACCACAGTGACAGAGTATGTTCTGTATAAGAAAAGATAGGTTCTGGAAAAGTCTTTTACATCTTAACACTTTCTATCGCTCCTTTTTTTTTTTTGAGTTTTGATTTGTTTTTTTTTGTTTGTTTGTTTTTGTTTTTGTTTTTGGCCACGTTCATTCAGAAGTTCCCAGGCCAGGGATCAAACCCATGCCACAGCAGCAACCTGAGTGACAGCAGTGACAATGCCGAATCCTCAACCTGCTGAGCCACCAGGGAACACCTCTAAATATTATTTTTGTTTAGTAATAAAACATAAATTCTAATTTTGTTTTTTATGTGAAATAAGGGAGAGCTATATTATCAGAATTCATTTCCCTTTGCCTATTCAAACCCTAAATTCTAAAACACCTCTAAAGGGTCTATGAACCCCCAATAAAAGAATAAAAGGTTAATTAGCAAAATGAAATAGAGCAGAGTAGGGGAAGGTATTGAAAATAATAGAAGTAATAAAAAAATCACAAATGCCATAAATTTTTGAGTTTCAATTTCATCAGAGAAAAATCTTGAGGTTGACGGACTTCATAAAATGTTAAAGTCAATTATGGTTTTTAGCAAGTTAGTAACATAAAATGATCCACTCAGTACCTAAAATATTGTATGGTAATGCTAACATTGGAATCCTGATGTTGCAGTTTGTTGAGTTTCCACTTCTGAAATCGTATAGCTGGGTACTATTGCCAGTAAAGCACTTAACAGGAAGGCTGGATCCTAATCCAGCTCAACTAATGTCTTCTTGTGCGACCCTGGGCAAGGGACAGACTCTTCAGGTATCACATGGAGAATGATGGTGTCAGCTGAGACGGGTATGCTCAAGTGTGCACATATAGCATATAATCAAGACCATTATCATAATTTTTACTAAAAAATAAAAATCACTCTTGCTTATGTAATCAAAACCTCAGAAAGCAGAAACTCATCCAAATTGGCTAGTAAGGTATATATTAAATGGATTAAGGAACTCATGGACATAAAATGCCAAAATCTTTTCCAAAGCTGGCAGACTCTGAGGCCCTGTGTGATTGTCAGCAATTCCTCCTTGTTCATACTGTTCCTCAATGTCCATTTTCTTATCATAGTCTGTTTTTTTCTGCATGGAGTCCCCTTTCCCCCTTCCTTGGTCTTGGCAAAACTGACCTAAGAATATAAAATCATTGATAGAAGTTTAGATACCAAACGTATCACTTCTTCCATTACATTTAAATAGCACCATTCAAATTCAGTTCAACAAACATCTTTGTACCGTTGTTGTATAAATAAGACTTTGTCCCTGGCTATAGAGACTTAAAGCTTTGTGCAAAGGATAGATATGTTATCAGTAAATGACCTCTGACTATAGTATAGCTTTATGTCATCTGTCTCTTTGTCAGCCTTATCCCAAATAATCCTGCATGCCAAGGCAACTGGTGGGAACACACATACGCGGTAAGGGAAGATGCTTTCTTCATTCAAAAGAACAAGGAGAATGGCCAGCCTTGAAAAGGTTAGACTCTTTGGGCCCTTTTCGACAAGTTTTTTATTTGAGGAGCAAGAGAACCTAGTGTTTATTCAATTACAGTAGATTTTCCTGATTTGGTTAGGTAGATATCAATGCCTGATTTTTAGATGGAGCATGAGAATTTGTATTTGGAACGAATTCTCTGGTGATGCTGGTGTGAGACCGTAATTGAGAACCCTGGTCTAAACAAGCAGAGTTCAAACTGAGACACGCAGGAGTTCCTGTCATGACTCAGCAGTTAACGAACCTGACTAGTATCCATGAGGATGCGGGTTCGATCCCTGGCCTTTCCATGAGCTGTGGTGTAGGTCGTAGACGTGGCTCAGATCCCGTGTGGCTGTGGCTGTGGTGTAGGCCGGCAAACACAGCTCTCATTTGACCCCTAGCCTGGGAACATCCATATGCTGCAGGTGCGGCTCTAAAAAGACAAAAAAAAAAAAGAGAGAGAGAGAGACGTGTACATCTAGGGATACAAACAAGCAAACTTTACCAGTGCTACTCAGGAGTAGATATTTTAACGGAATCAAGTTTCAGACCCTCAATTTCTATGCTACTCTTTCCTGATAATAAAGGAATCCATCTAAGAATTCACCATTGGTTTGATATTTTTGCCTTCCCTTTTGTGATTGCTCTTCTTGCACCTCGCAAAAGAAAACCACAACTCTATCCATCAGGATAAAGTTCAAAGAATCGAGTGAAATTACTACTAAAAAAACCTTTCCCTTTTTTTTTTAGTCATTTATGTAAATAGGGCTTCTTAGTGCTTATGTTTAAACAAAATAGGAATAGTATTAAGGATGAACTCTGTCTTACTTTACCTTAAGTAATTTTCATTCATGAATCCATGACCCATTAAAATGTAAGACCCACTCCTTATTAAGGGATGTCTTTCAAGAAAAATTCTGCTGGAGTTCCTTCGTGGCACAGTGGGTTAAAGATCTGGTGTTATCATTCCAGAGACTCAGGTTGCTGCTGTGACATGGGTTCAATCCCTGGCCCAGAAAATTTCACATGCTCAGGCAAAGCCAAAAAAAAATAAAAGGGAGGAGGAAAAATTTTCTCCTTCTAATTATTAATCTGTTCAATATTTCAAAGTATTTATTTCAGTTACATCAACTGTGTATGAAAATTAATTGTGATAATAAATTCAGAAAACTTTTTTAAAAACTGTAATAAAAACAAAATTTCAATATATAAATATTGTAGCATATTAGTGTGATAAGATTAGGAATAACATTTTTCAAACATAAATATATTAGGATGGGATACTTAGAAAAAAAAAAATGGGGAGTTCCTGTCATGGCGCAATGGAAACGAATCCTACTAGGAACCATGAGGTTGCGGGTTCACTTCCTGGCCTCACCCAGTGGGTTAAGGATCTGGCATTGCTGTGAGCTGTGGTGTAGGTCACAGATGCGGGCTTGGATCTGGCATTGCTGTGGCAGCAACAGCTCCGATTAGACTCCTAGCCTGGGAGCATCCATATGCCATGGGCACAGCCCAAAAAGGACAAAAGACAAAAAAAAAAGAAATGAAAAAATAAAATGGAAATATTTGGTCAAGGATAAATAAAACTATAATTTCTTACTATTAAAGCAGAAGTCTATATATTTTTTAATATATTTTTTTAATTATTATTATTATTTTTTATTTATTTTATTTTTTTTTATCTTTTTGCTATTTCTTGGGCCACTCCCGCGGCATATGGAGGTTCCCAGGCTAGGGGTCGAATCGGAGCTGTAGCCACCGGCCTACACCAGAGCCACAGCAACGCGGGATCCCAGCCGCGTCTGCAAGCTACACCACAGTTCACGGCAACGCCGGATCATTAACCCACTGAGCAAGGGCAGGGACCGAACCCGCAACCTCATGGTTCCTAGTCGGATTCGTTAACCACTGCGGCACGACAGGAACTCCCAGAAGTCTATATTTTTAAAACAGTGAGAGTGGGTATCAACTCACTAAGGTATTTTGACTCTTTGGATGCATTTTTTAAATTGAAATTAAAATTAAATTAAAATTACCTTTTTAAAGTAATTAATATTTTTCTTTTAAAATTATGTTTATATTATACATATAATTATAACAAATTATATTTTTTTCCACTACTTAAATTTGAGATAAAAAAGTTTTATTTCTGCCTAAAATACGTGATGGTTTTTATGTAGTTTTCCCCCCACCCCACAATTCTTTTAGACTGCAACAAAAATTTGAAGACCACCAGTATTGATTGTGCTTGCAGCCAGGATAAATTGGTTTCTCTCAACCAGTCGATGATCAACTATTGGTTTTACTAATTTTCTCCAAGCCACTCAAATAGCTTTCACAAAGGCTGATAGCTAACTCGAGGGTGAGGACATCCTCAGGACCCTTGGGGACTGTGAGGAGCTCACCTGTGTGAGTGCAACAACGAGGCTTCCAGTCCTAACTTTGACATCTCAGAGGTATCCCTTCCAAGGTTTCCATATACCCCTATCCACAGGCATATGAAGATGGGAGTAAAAGGCACATTCCACAAAACATGAGAACACCTAAAAGATCAGAACTGATGTTTACTATGAGAGGAGAGAGAAGAGGGAGAAAGGCAGACAAATGCATCATCCTTCCGAAAGTTAAGTTTTCAGCAGTTCTGAACTAAGTGAGGTGGGCATATGAAGACATTAGATTGGTCACCTTTAGATTTAAGGATGATTCGGGCGATGATCCTCCTCCTTATAGGAGGGCTGGGCTTTGAAGTTTGCGGTGAGTGATACAGTGTCACTGGAACAGTAGTAGTACAGCAAGCGGTCTGGGGAATTTGGCGTCTTAGATGCATATTCTTTCTGTTATTTCTTTCCCCCTGTAGTTCCCAATTTCTGGATTGCTATGTGCCAGTCATCTATCATCACATTCAATTTCCCCAGGATTGGCTAAAACTTGTCCCCATGTTCCCACTAGCTACAATCCCTCTTGACTTCCAAAGGTGCCAAGAGTGTCTCCAGGGCACTTCTCCGGCTTTCTTTGCTTATCATTAAGACCAGTCACCTCACCACACAGAATTTAACTGGGGCCACAAAGCCAGGGTCAAAAGTATGGGTAGCTACTTGGTATAATCAGTTTCTAATCCTGAACATCTTGTATGTGTGAAAATTGCACATGGCTGAAGGTTTAAAAAATATGTCCTCATGTACAAAGTCAATTTCAGGATGAGATTTACCCTTCTTCCACTACTTACCAAAATTAAAGCTTTTATGTTTAAAAAAAACCACTATCATGGAGTTCTCACTGTAGCTCATTGGGTTAAGTACCCACCATAGTGTCCAAGGATGTGGGTGGATCCTTGGCCCCCTCAGTGGGTTAAGGACCTGGCGTTACTGAAAGCTGTGCTATAGAAGGCAAATGTGCCGCAGACCCCACATTGCCCTGGCTGTGGCATAGGCTGGCAGCTGCAGTTCCAATTTGACCCTTAGCCTGGGAACGTCCATATGCTGCAGGTGCAGCAATAAAAATATATTAAAAAATCATTATCACATATTATGAAAATGAATTTTAATTGATAAATACGTTGACTTTTTTTTTTTTGTCTTTTTGCCTTTTCTAGGGCCGCTCCCTCAGCATATGGACGTTCCCAGGCTAGGGGTCTAGTCGGAGCTGTAGCTGCCAGCCAACAGCACTACCACAGCAACATGGGATCTGAGCCTACTCCACAGCTCACGGCAACGCCGGATCCTTAACCCACTGAGCAAGGGCAGGGATCGAACCCGAAACCTCATGGTTCCTAGTCGGGTTTGTTAACCACTGTGCCGCAATGGGAACTCCAGTAAATATGTTGACTTTAAAAAGTTCGAGGGAGTTCCTGTCATGGCTCAGTAGTCAAAATCTACTAGTATCCATGAGGATATGGGTTCAATCTCTGGCCTTGCTCACTGATTTGGGGATCCAGTGTTGCCATGAGCTGTGGTGTAGTTCACAAATGTGGCTGAGATCTGGTGTTGCTCTGGCTGTCGTGTAGGCCGGCAGCCACAGCTCTTATTTGACCCCTATCCTGGGAACTTCCATATGCCACGGAAGCAGCTCTAAAAAAGTTCGAAACAATTATGTTGAAGAAAACCATTAAGAACATAGAATATATAGAAAGGGATGTTAATTTTTTTTCATCTAAGAATGAAATGAAGCCAAATAAAGAGGAGTGGGGGGAAAAAAAGAAAATAGAAGATAAGGAGTTCCCGTCGTGGCGCAGTGGTTAACAAATCCGACTAGGAACCATGAGGATGCAGCTTCGATCCCTGCCCTTGCTCAGTGGGTTAACGATCTGGCATTGCCGTGAGCTGTGGTGTAGGTCACAGATGCGGGCTTGGATTTGGCATTGCTGTGGCGGCAACAGCTCCGATTAGACCCCTAGCCTGGGAACATCCATATGCCACGGGCACAGCCCTAAAAGGACAAAAGACAAAAAAAAAGAAATGAAAAAATAAAATGGAAATATTTGGTCAAGGATAAATAAAACTATAATTTCTTACTATTAAAGCAGAAGTCTTTTTTTTTTTTTTTTTTTTTTTTTTTTGTCTTTTGTCTTTTGTTGTTGTTGTTGTTGCTATTTCTTGGGCCGCTCCCGCGGCACATGGAGGTTCCCAGGCTAGGGGTCAAATCGGAGCTGTAGCCACCGGCCTATGCCAGAGCCACAGCAACGCGGGATCCGAGCCGCGTCTGCAATCTACACCACAGCTCACGGCAACGCCGGATCGTTAACCGACTGAGCAAGGGCAGGGATCGAAGCTGCATCCTCATGGTTCCTAGTCGGATTCTTTAGCCACTGCGCCACGACGGGAACTCCATGAAGTCTTTATATTTTTAAAACAGTGAGAGTGGGTATCAACTCACTAAGGTATTTTGACTCTGGATGCATTTTTTAAATTGAAATTGAAATTAAAATTACCTTTTTAAAGTAATTAATATTTTTCTTTTAAAATTATGTTTATATTATACATATAATTATAACAAATTATATTTTTTTCACTACTTAAATTTGAGATAAAAAAGTTTTATTTCTGCCTAAAATACGTGATGGTTTTTATGTAGTTTTTTTTCCCCCCACAATTCTTTTAGACTGCAACAAAAATTTGAAGACCACCAGTATTGATTGTGCTTGCAGCCAGGATAAACTGGTTTCTCTCAACCAGTCGATGATCAACTATTGGTTTTACTAATTTTCTCCAAGCCACTCAAATAGCTTTCACAAAGGCTGATAGCTAACTCGAGGGTGAGGACATCCTCAGGACCCTTGGGGACTGTGAGGAGCTCACCTGTGTGAGTGCAACAACGAGGCTTCCAGTCCTAACTTTGACATCTCAGAGGTATCCCTTCCAAGGTTTCCATATACCCCTATCCACAGGCATATGAAGATGGGAGTAAAAGGCACATTCCACAAAACATGAGAACACCTAAAAGATCAGAACTGATGTTTACTATGAGAGGAGAGAGAAGAGGGAGAAAGGCAGACAAATGCATCATCCTTCCGAAAGTTAAGTTTTCAGCAGTTCTGAACTAAGTGAGGTGGGCGTATGAAGACATTAGATTGGTCACCTTTAGATTTAAGGATGATTCGGGCGATGATCCTCCTCCTTATAGGAGGGCTGGGCTTTGAAGTTTGCGGTGAGTGATACAGTGTCACTGGAACAGTAGTAGTACAGCAAGCGGTCTGGGGAATTTGGCGTCTTAGATGCATATTCTTTCTGTTATTTCTATCCCCCTGTAGTTCCCAATTTCTGGATTGCTATGTGCCAGTCATCTATCATCACATTCAATTTCCCCAGGATTGGCTAAAACTTGTCCCCATGTTCCCACTAGCTACAATCCCTCTTGACTTCCAAGGGTGCTAAGAGTGTCTCCAGGGCACTTCTCCGGCTTTCTTTGCTTATCATTAAGACCAGTCACCTCACCACACAGAATTTAACTGGGGCCACAAAGCCAGGGTCAAAAGTATGGGTAGCTACTTGGTATAATCAGTTTCTAATCCTGAACATCTTGTATGTGTGAAAATTGCACATGGCTGATGGTTTAAAAAATATGTCCTCATGTACAAAGTCAATTTCAGGATGAGATTTACCCTTCTTCCACTACTTACCAAAATTAAAGCTTTTATGTTTAAAAAAAACCACTATCATGGAGTTCTCACTGTAGCTCATTGGGTTAAGTACCCACCATAGTGTCCAAGGATGTGGGTGGATCCTTGGCCCCCTCAGTGGGTTAAGGACCTGGCGTTACTGAAAGCTGTGCTATAGAAGGCAAATGTGCCGCAGACCCCACATTGCCCTGGCTGTGGCATAGGCTGGCAGCTGCAGTTCCAATTTGACCCTTAGCCTGGGAACGTCCATATGCTGCAGGTGCAGCAATAAAAATATATTAAAAAATCATTATCACATATTATGAAAATGAATTTTAATTGATAAATACGTTGACTTTTTTTTTTTTGTCTTTTTGCCTTTTCTAGGGCCGCTCCCTCAGCATATGGACGTTCCCAGGCTAGGGGTCTAGTCGGAGCTGTAGCTGCCAGCCAACAGCACTACCACAGCAACATGGGATCTGAGCCTACTCCACAGCTCACGGCAACGCCGGATCCTTAACCCACTGAGCAAGGGCAGGGATCGAACCCGAAACCTCATGGTTCCTAGTCGGGTTTGTTAACCACTGTGCCGCAATGGGAACTCCAGTAAATATGTTGACTTTAAAAAGTTCGAGGGAGTTCCTGTCATGGCTCAGTAGTCAAAATCTACTAGTATCCATGAGGATATGGGTTCAATCTCTGGCCTTGCTCACTGATTTGGGGATCCAGTGTTGCCATGAGCTGTGGTGTAGTTCACAAATGTGGCTGAGATCTGGTGTTGCTCTGGCTGTCGTGTAGGCCGGCAGCCACAGCTCTTATTTGACCCCTATCCTGGGAACTTCCATATGCCACGGAAGCAGCTCTAAAAAAGTTCGAAACAATTATGTTGAAGAAAACCATTAAGAACATAGAATATATAGAAAGGGATGTTAATTTTTTTTCATCTAAGAATGAAATGAAGCCAAATAAAGAGGAGTGGGGGGAAAAAAAGAAAATAGAAGATAAGGAGTTCCCGTCGTGGCGCAGTGGTTAACAAATCCGACTAGGAACCATGAGGATGCAGCTTCGATCCCTGCCCTTGCTCAGTGGGTTAACGATCTGGCATTGCCGTGAGCTGTGGTGTAGGTCACAGATGCGGGCTTGGATTTGGCATTGCTGTGGCGGCAACAGCTCCGATTAGACCCCTAGCCTGGGAACATCCATATGCCACGGGCACAGCCCTAAAAGGACAAAAGACAAAAAAAAAGAAATGAAAAAATAAAATGGAAATATTTGGTCAAGGATAAATAAAACTATAATTTCTTACTATTAAAGCAGAAGTCTTTTTTTTTTTTTTTTTTTTTTTTTTTTGTCTTTTGTCTTTTGTTGTTGTTGTTGTTGCTATTTCTTGGGCCGCTCCCGCGGCACATGGAGGTTCCCAGGCTAGGGGTCAAATCGGAGCTGTAGCCACCGGCCTATGCCAGAGCCACAGCAACGCGGGATCCGAGCCGCGTCTGCAATCTACACCACAGCTCACGGCAACGCCGGATCGTTAACCGACTGAGCAAGGGCAGGGATCGAAGCTGCATCCTCATGGTTCCTAGTCGGATTCTTTAGCCACTGCGCCACGACGGGAACTCCATGAAGTCTTTATATTTTTAAAACAGTGAGAGTGGGTATCAACTCACTAAGGTATTTTGACTCTGGATGCATTTTTTAAATTGAAATTGAAATTAAAATTACCTTTTTAAAGTAATTAATATTTTTCTTTTAAAATTATGTTTATATTATACATATAATTATAACAAATTATATTTTTTTCACTACTTAAATTTGAGATAAAAAAGTTTTATTTCTGCCTAAAATACGTGATGGTTTTTATGTAGTTTTTTTTCCCCCCACAATTCTTTTAGACTGCAACAAAAATTTGAAGACCACCAGTATTGATTGTGCTTGCAGCCAGGATAAACTGGTTTCTCTCAACCAGTCGATGATCAACTATTGGTTTTACTAATTTTCTCCAAGCCACTCAAATAGCTTTCACAAAGGCTGATAGCTAACTCGAGGGTGAGGACATCCTCAGGACCCTTGGGGACTGTGAGGAGCTCACCTGTGTGAGTGCAACAACGAGGCTTCCAGTCCTAACTTTGACATCTCAGAGGTATCCCTTCCAAGGTTTCCATATACCCCTATCCACAGGCATATGAAGATGGGAGTAAAAGGCACATTCCACAAAACATGAGAACACCTAAAAGATCAGAACTGATGTTTACTATGAGAGGAGAGAGAAGAGGGAGAAAGGCAGACAAATGCATCATCCTTCCGAAAGTTAAGTTTTCAGCAGTTCTGAACTAAGTGAGGTGGGCGTATGAAGACATTAGATTGGTCACCTTTAGATTTAAGGATGATTCGGGCGATGATCCTCCTCCTTATAGGAGGGCTGGGCTTTGAAGTTTGCGGTGAGTGATACAGTGTCACTGGAACAGTAGTAGTACAGCAAGCGGTCTGGGGAATTTGGCGTCTTAGATGCATATTCTTTCTGTTATTTCTTTCCCCCTGTAGTTCCCAATTTCTGGATTGCTATGTGCCAGTCATCTATCATCACATTCAATTTCCCCAGGATTGGCTAAAACTTGTCCCCATGTTCCCACTAGCTACAATCCCTCTTGACTTCCAAAGGTGCCAAGAGTGTCTCCAGGGCACTTCTCCGGCTTTCTTTGCTTATCATTAAGACCAGTCACCTCACCACACAGAATTTAACTGGGGCCACAAAGCCAGGGTCAAAAGTATGGGTAGCTACTTGGTATAATCAGTTTCTAATCCTGAACATCTTGTATGTGTGAAAATTGCACATGGCTGAAGGTTTAAAAAATATGTCCTCATGTACAAAGTCAATTTCAGGATGAGATTTACCCTTCTTCCACTACTTACCAAAATTAAAGCTTTTATGTTTAAAAAAAACCACTATCATGGAGTTCTCACTGTAGCTCATTGGGTTAAGTACCCACCATAGTGTCCAAGGATGTGGGTGGATCCTTGGCCCCCTCAGTGGGTTAAGGACCTGGCGTTACTGAAAGCTGTGCTATAGAAGGCAAATGTGCCGCAGACCCCACATTGCCCTGGCTGTGGCATAGGCTGGCAGCTGCAGTTCCAATTTGACCCTTAGCCTGGGAACGTCCATATGCTGCAGGTGCAGCAATAAAAATATATTAAAAAATCATTATCACATATTATGAAAATGAATTTTAATTGATAAATACGTTGACTTTTTTTTTTTTGTCTTTTTGCCTTTTCTAGGGCCGCTCCCTCAGCATATGGACGTTCCCAGGCTAGGGGTCTAGTCGGAGCTGTAGCTGCCAGCCAACAGCACTACCACAGCAACATGGGATCTGAGCCTACTCCACAGCTCACGGCAACGCCGGATCCTTAACCCACTGAGCAAGGGCAGGGATCGAACCCGAAACCTCATGGTTCCTAGTCGGGTTTGTTAACCACTGTGCCGCAATGGGAACTCCAGTAAATATGTTGACTTTAAAAAGTTCGAGGGAGTTCCTGTCATGGCTCAGTAGTCAAAATCTACTAGTATCCATGAGGATATGGGTTCAATCTCTGGCCTTGCTCACTGATTTGGGGATCCAGTGTTGCCATGAGCTGTGGTGTAGTTCACAAATGTGGCTGAGATCTGGTGTTGCTCTGGCTGTCGTGTAGGCCGGCAGCCACAGCTCTTATTTGACCCCTATCCTGGGAACTTCCATATGCCACGGAAGCAGCTCTAAAAAAGTTCGAAACAATTATGTTGAAGAAAACCATTAAGAACATAGAATATATAGAAAGGGATGTTAATTTTTTTTCATCTAAGAATGAAATGAAGCCAAATAAAGAGGAGTGGGGGGAAAAAAAGAAAATAGAAGATAAGGAGTTCCCGTCGTGGCGCAGTGGTTAACAAATCCGACTAGGAACCATGAGGATGCAGCTTCGATCCCTGCCCTTGCTCAGTGGGTTAACGATCTGGCATTGCCGTGAGCTGTGGTGTAGGTCACAGATGCGGGCTTGGATTTGGCATTGCTGTGGCGGCAACAGCTCCGATTAGACCCCTAGCCTGGGAACATCCATATGCCACGGGCACAGCCCTAAAAGGACAAAAGACAAAAAAAAAGAAATGAAAAAATAAAATGGAAATATTTGGTCAAGGATAAATAAAACTATAATTTCTTACTATTAAAGCAGAAGTCTTTTTTTTTTTTTTTTTTTTTTTTTTTTGTCTTTTGTCTTTTGTTGTTGTTGTTGTTGCTATTTCTTGGGCCGCTCCCGCGGCACATGGAGGTTCCCAGGCTAGGGGTCAAATCGGAGCTGTAGCCACCGGCCTATGCCAGAGCCACAGCAACGCGGGATCCGAGCCGCGTCTGCAATCTACACCACAGCTCACGGCAACGCCGGATCGTTAACCGACTGAGCAAGGGCAGGGATCGAAGCTGCATCCTCATGGTTCCTAGTCGGATTCTTTAGCCACTGCGCCACGACGGGAACTCCATGAAGTCTTTATATTTTTAAAACAGTGAGAGTGGGTATCAACTCACTAAGGTATTTTGACTCTGGATGCATTTTTTAAATTGAAATTGAAATTAAAATTACCTTTTTAAAGTAATTAATATTTTTCTTTTAAAATTATGTTTATATTATACATATAATTATAACAAATTATATTTTTTTCACTACTTAAATTTGAGATAAAAAAGTTTTATTTCTGCCTAAAATACGTGATGGTTTTTATGTAGTTTTTTTTCCCCCCACAATTCTTTTAGACTGCAACAAAAATTTGAAGACCACCAGTATTGATTGTGCTTGCAGCCAGGATAAACTGGTTTCTCTCAACCAGTCGATGATCAACTATTGGTTTTACTAATTTTCTCCAAGCCACTCAAATAGCTTTCACAAAGGCTGATAGCTAACTCGAGGGTGAGGACATCCTCAGGACCCTTGGGGACTGTGAGGAGCTCACCTGTGTGAGTGCAACAACGAGGCTTCCAGTCCTAACTTTGACATCTCAGAGGTATCCCTTCCAAGGTTTCCATATACCCCTATCCACAGGCATATGAAGATGGGAGTAAAAGGCACATTCCACAAAACATGAGAACACCTAAAAGATCAGAACTGATGTTTACTATGAGAGGAGAGAGAAGAGGGAGAAAGGCAGACAAATGCATCATCCTTCCGAAAGTTAAGTTTTCAGCAGTTCTGAACTAAGTGAGGTGGGCGTATGAAGACATTAGATTGGTCACCTTTAGATTTAAGGATGATTCGGGCGATGATCCTCCTCCTTATAGGAGGGCTGGGCTTTGAAGTTTGCGGTGAGTGATACAGTGTCACTGGAACAGTAGTAGTACAGCAAGCGGTCTGGGGAATTTGGCGTCTTAGATGCATATTCTTTCTGTTATTTCTATCCCCCTGTAGTTCCCAATTTCTGGATTGCTATGTGCCAGTCATCTATCATCACATTCAATTTCCCCAGGATTGGCTAAAACTTGTCCCCATGTTCCCACTAGCTACAATCCCTCTTGACTTCCAAGGGTGCTAAGAGTGTCTCCAGGGCACTTCTCCGGCTTTCTTTGCTTATCATTAAGACCAGTCACCTCACCACACAGAATTTAACTGGGGCCACAAAGCCAGGGTCAAAAGTATGGGTAGCTACTTGGTATAATCAGTTTCTAATCCTGAACATCTTGTATGTGTGAAAATTGCACATGGCTGATGGTTTAAAAAATATGTCCTCATGTACAAAGTCAATTTCAGGATGAGATTTACCCTTCTTCCACTACTTACCAAAATTAAAGCTTTTATGTTTAAAAAAAACCACTATCATGGAGTTCTCACTGTAGCTCATTGGGTTAAGTACCCACCATAGTGTCCAAGGATGTGGGTGGATCCTTGGCCCCCTCAGTGGGTTAAGGACCTGGCGTTACTGAAAGCTGTGCTATAGAAGGCAAATGTGCCGCAGACCCCACATTGCCCTGGCTGTGGCATAGGCTGGCAGCTGCAGTTCCAATTTGACCCTTAGCCTGGGAACGTCCATATGCTGCAGGTGCAGCAATAAAAATATATTAAAAAATCATTATCACATATTATGAAAATGAATTTTAATTGATAAATACGTTGACTTTTTTTTTTTTGTCTTTTTGCCTTTTCTAGGGCCGCTCCCTCAGCATATGGACGTTCCCAGGCTAGGGGTCTAGTCGGAGCTGTAGCTGCCAGCCAACAGCACTACCACAGCAACATGGGATCTGAGCCTACTCCACAGCTCACGGCAACGCCGGATCCTTAACCCACTGAGCAAGGGCAGGGATCGAACCCGAAACCTCATGGTTCCTAGTCGGGTTTGTTAACCACTGTGCCGCAATGGGAACTCCAGTAAATATGTTGACTTTAAAAAGTTCGAGGGAGTTCCTGTCATGGCTCAGTAGTCAAAATCTACTAGTATCCATGAGGATATGGGTTCAATCTCTGGCCTTGCTCACTGATTTGGGGATCCAGTGTTGCCATGAGCTGTGGTGTAGTTCACAAATGTGGCTGAGATCTGGTGTTGCTCTGGCTGTCGTGTAGGCCGGCAGCCACAGCTCTTATTTGACCCCTATCCTGGGAACTTCCATATGCCACGGAAGCAGCTCTAAAAAAGTTCGAAACAATTATGTTGAAGAAAACCATTAAGAACATAGAATATATAGAAAGGGATGTTAATTTTTTTTCATCTAAGAATGAAATGAAGCCAAATAAAGAGGAGTGGGGGGAAAAAAAGAAAATAGAAGATAAGGAGTTCCCGTCGTGGCGCAGTGGTTAACAAATCCGACTAGGAACCATGAGGATGCAGCTTCGATCCCTGCCCTTGCTCAGTGGGTTAACGATCCGGCGTTGCCGTGAGCTGTGGTGTAGGTCGCAGATGCAGCTCAGATCCCGAGTTGCTGTGGCTCTAGCATAGGCTGGCAGCCACAGCTCCGATTCGACCCTTAGCCTGGGAACCTCCATATGCTGCGGGAACGGCCCAAGAAATGGCAAAAAAACCAAAAAAAAAAAAAAAAAAAAGAAAGAAAATAGAAGATAAATCTTTTTCTTTCCTTTTTTTTTTTTTTTTTTTTTTTTTTTAGGGCCGCACCAGTGGCATGCGGAGCGTCCCAGGCTAGGGGTCCAATCAAAGCTGCAGTTGCTGGCCTACACCACAGCCACAGCAACTCAGGATCCAGGCTGTGTCCGTGACTTATACCACAGCTCACAGCAGTGATGGATCCTTAACCCAATGAGCAAGGCCAGGGATCAAACCCGAGTCCTCATGGGTATTAGTGGGGTTCATTAACTGCTGAGCCACAGCAGGAACTCCAAGGGTTAATTTCTTATCATTGAGTTTTGAGAGTTGTTTTTAATTCTAAATATAAATCTTTATTAGCTATGTGATTTATAAATACTGTCTCCTTCTCTTTGGCTTGTCCTTTCCTTCCCTTAATAGTGTCTTTGAAGAGAATAAGTTTTTAACTCTGTAAATTCCAATTTATCAGTTTGTTCTTTTATTGATGGTCCTTCTATCAACATAGTGAGAAATTTTTTACTAATTAAAACCTACAAATCTTTTCTGTTATGTTTTCTTCTAGAAGTTTTATAGTTAATTTGTTTTATGCTTAGGTTTAACTCCACTTTAAGTTAAATTTTGCATATGGTCTAATGTAGATATTGAATTTTTTTGCGTATAAATATCTAGTTGACCTAGCACTACTTAATGAAAAGATATTCTGCCTCCACTGAATTACCTTGCTTCTCCACTTTTGTCAAAAATGATTTGTCTGTTTATGTGGACTTTCTACTTTGCTCCATCAACCTGTGTCTACCACTTTACATCAGTTCTACACTGTCATAATTAATGTAGCAGTAAGTCTTGGGAATCAGATAGTGTTAGTCCTCCAACTTTATTCTTCCTTTTCAAAGTTGTTTTGACTATTCTAGGGCCTTTGCATCGCCGTAGGATTATTATCAGCTTGTCAATTTTACAAAATGTTATCTTAAAAATACTGAGTATTCTGGGAGTTCCTGTCATGGCTCAGTGGAAACGAATCTGACCAGCATCCATGAGGACTTGGGTTCGATCCCTGGCCTCACTCAGTGGGTTAAGGATCTGACATTGCCATGAGCTGTGGTGTAGTTTGCAGACACAACTTGGATCCCTCATGGCTGTGACTGTGGTATAGGCTGGTAGCTACAGCTCTGATTCTACCCTTAGCCTGGGAACCTCCATATGCCATGGGTGCAGCCCTAAAAAGATTATACACACACACACACACACACACACACACACACACACACACACATATATACACACACACACACACAGAGTATTCTGTCCTTTGAACAAGGTATATAACTAGATTTATTTATATCTTTTTAATTTCTCTTAGCAATTATTTATAGTTTTCAGTATGTCAGTCTTGTTCTTTTTTTTCAAATTTATCCCAATGTATTTCATAATTTTTATGCTCTTTTAAATTGTGTTGTATTTTAATTTCAGTTTTCTATTACTTGTGGCTAGATATCAAATTACAATTGATTTCTATGTGCAACTTATCCTATATCTTGATAAACTCCTTTATTAATTCCACTAATATTTTAGTTCTTTCTTGCCAACCAATATGCATGCCTATTATTTCTTCTTCTTGGCTTATTGCAATGGCCAGAATGTCCAGTATAATTTTGAATAAAAGCGGTGAGACCCCAAATCTTTGTCTTCTTAACTTTAAAGTGTCCAGATTTTCACCATGAGGCATTTTGGTAGTTGTAGGGGTTTTGTAGATACCCTATATCAGCTTGAGCAAGTTCTATTCTATTCCTAGTAGGCTCACAGCATCTTTATTTTAAAAAGGATATTAAATTTTGTCACTGCCTTTTCTGCATCTATTGGGGGGGTCATATGATTTTTCTTAGTTTGTTCATATGGTGAATTACATTGATTGATTTTCAAAAGTTAAACTGCATTCCTGGATGTTACATTGATTGATTTTCAAAAGTTAAACTGCATTCCTGGATGATATGCTTTTGGTCATGTTCTATTATTCTTTTTATATAATGTTGGATTCAATTTCAAAATAGGCAAAAGATTTGAAAAATCATTTCACCAAATAAAATATACAGATGATAAACAACTACATGAAAAGAATGTTCAACATTATTGGTCATTAGGCAAATGCCGATTAAAATTGCAGTAAGACACCATGCCACACTTACTGAATGGTTAAAATTACTATACCAGTTTTAGGGAGAATGTAAATCATCTGGAACTCTTAAATCTTGCTGGTGAGAATATAAAGTGGTACAACCTTAAACAGATTGATAGTTTCTAGAAAAGTTAAACATACATATATCATGTGTCCAGCATTCCACTCCTAGTTATTTACCCAAGAGAAGTGAAGGCATATGTCTATTCAAAACTGTGTGCTGTAATGTTTGTAAAAGCTATATTTGTAACAGCTCAAAACTGGAAACAACCCAAATTTCCACCAACAGGTAAATGGCCAAATAGTTTTGTATCCATACAGTACAATATTAATATAGCAATAAAAAGAAACTATTGATATATGACAGAATATAGATAAATTTCCAAATAATAGTGATAAATGAAAGAAGCTAGTTTAAAAAAAAATGGGGGAGTTCCCTACAGCTCCAATTCAACCCCTAGTCTGGGAACCTCCATATGCCACAGGTGCTGCCCTAAAAAGCCAAAAAAAAAAAGACAAAAAAAAAAAAAGATACATATCATATAGTACCACTTTTTGACCCCACTCCTTGGAATTAATACAAAGAAATAATCAGAGAAAAAAATAAAGATTCATGTAATGAAGCCCTAAAATACTGCAACTTATAAATAGAATTTCAGGAATACATTAATGTCCAAAAAACAAAGGATTGCTTTGAGAATTTAAGATATATCCAAATAATGAAATGTTGTGTAGCTCAGTAAGATGGGATTCTCAAATAATATCTAATAATCTAAAAATACATGCATTGCAATATTTAGGATTTAGACACTTATATAATTGTTTCATATTCATAGGTAAACTCAGACACACACACATATATGAATTATTTTATGATTAGAAGTAAATCTAGTGATAAAACATGACACAACTTTTTAAATTCCCCTTTATATATTTTCTTTTTCCAAACCTTATTTATCATGAACTATATAATTTTATAAAGATATAAATCAACATTGTGATAACATTGTGATGAATAATACAGAATTTTGTTTCTTTCTGTCATCCATATTCAACATAGACATGTGTTTACACTCAAGCCTCAGTGTGGAACTGGGAGACGGCACACGGATCAGGAAGGCTGTATAAGAAATGACTTGAGGAGTTCCCGTCGTGGCACAGTGTTAACGAATCCGACTAGGAACCATGAGGTTGCGGGTTCGGTGCCTGCCCTTGCTCAGTGGGTTAACGATCCGGCGTTGCCGTGAGCTGGAGTGTAGGTTGCAGACGCGGCTTGGATCTTGCGTTGCTGTGGCTCTGGCGTAGGCCGGTGGCTACAGCTCCAATTCGACCCCTAGCCTGGGAACCTCCATATGCTGCGGGAGCGGCCCAAGAAATAGCAACAACAACAACAACAACTACAACAACAAAAAAAAAGAAATGACTTGAGATATTTCTTTTTCTCAGGAAAAAAAATTGTTCTCATGTTCTATTAGATTAGATTATGGAAATTCCCAGGCTAGGGGTTGAATTGAAGCTGCAACTGCCGGCCTACACCACAGCTCACGGCAATGCAAGATCCTTAACCCACTGAGCAAGGCCAGGGATTGAACCCGCATCCTCATGGATGGAACTCCTATATGGTTTTCTTGTGTATCATTTCAAAGCATGTAAAATCTGTGTTGGGGGTTTGGGAGGTTTTTTTCCCCCTAAGGCAGTTGGAGTGAAGCTTTTTGCTTTAAACCAGTTATGAAGAAAATGAAGAAAGAAACAGAAAAATAGAAGTAATAGAAACATATTGAGGTCAGAGCCAAAAGTTTGCCTTTGTCCAGAAAGGAAGACAACTGCTAAAAGGAGGAAATCAGTGATTGGTAGCAGCAGGTGTGGAAGAAGTTTTGATTAGAAATTCCCATCTTAGCTCAGTGGTTAATGACTCCAACTAAGAACATAAAGTTTCAGGTTCGATCCCTGGCCTCACTCAGTGGGTTAAGGATCCGGCATTGCTGTAAGCTGTGGTGTACGTTGCAGATGTGGCTCGGATACCGCGTTGCCATGGCTGTGGTGTAGGCTGGTGGCTGTAGTTCTGATTGGACCCCTAGGCTGGGACCCTCCATGTGCCACGGGTTCGGCCCTAAAAAGGGAACAATGAGAGTCACTTGTGTCTTGGGGTCTTCTACTTGCTCCAGAAATGGCTGGCCCCAGGTCCACTGCGGGCCCCAAGTCCCTTGTTGGCCCACTCAGATTAGTGACACTGACTCTGTAACTGACAAACTAATTTCCCTGAGGAATAACTGGAGGTGTTTTCACAGATCTGAATTATGTCACCGGTTAAGGTTTAGTGACCTTTATCATACACTGTATTTTATACCTGAGTTAATCAGAACTTTCTGTAATTATAATTCCATATTCTCTAATTTATAGTTTTTTGCCCTTACACAGCAGTGCAGCATTCTTCTTTCTCCCCCTTTATATGATCTGATTTATGTTAGAGGAGTAATTTACAATGGCTCTAATATAAATGTTAAATCTCATATTTGTAGAGGCGCCTGTAGCACCTTCCCCCATCCCAGTGAATGGCCTTAGAGCATTTTTCATGTGGACAAATTATAGCCTCCATCTTTGCTGGTGCTGAGCAATTTGCCACCTTCGTACTTGCCAAGGCTCAGCCGTAAATTTATAAGAATGGACACAAACAACCTCAAGCCTTTAGATCTTTGATTATTCTGTTTGACCATTTTATCTCCTTCCTGCTATGGTCCCTCAGCTGCTCCTGTCACAGGACCCAGCCCTGATGTTAAACACCTGGCATTTCAACAGGGTTCAAGGTTTAAATGTTCAGAGAGGTAATTAGATCATGACACATCTCTACCATTTACTTTCAGCTTCTAAAAAGGAGCAACAGCATTTCCTGTCCAAAAAAATGGTGGAAAGACAAACTTCCACTGTTTACATTTCAAAGCAGCTCTGTAATAATAAACACATTCTAAGTGGCTTAGAAAATAATTGCATATATATTTTTTGAAAAATCTTTTAAACCTACTTATTATTAAACTTTGTATTGCGTGTCCAGCAATTGCATCCAGGTCTATCACTGTGACATTTCTGATCACTGTAAAAGTAAAGACCATACACATTTCCAGAAAGAAAAGAAATGTTCACGTGGAATTAGGTCAGGTATTAGAATGGCTTTGGCCTTCTCAACAATAATTTATAAAAGCTTGGAGACAATGGAACAGCCCTTTCAAAATTCTGACTGAATTATTTATAACTAAAATTCTTTACAAAGCCAGACTATCAGTCAAGCCTAAAGGTAGAACAAAGGTATTTTCAGAGCATCCACATTCTTAAGAAATTTACCTTCTCCGAGTTCCCATCATGGCTCAGCAGAAACATGGATGCAGGTTCGATCCCTTGCCTCACTCAGTGAATTAAGGATCTGACATTGCCATGGGCTCTGATATAGTTGCAGACACAGCTTGGGTCTGGTGTGGCTGTGGCTGTGGCATAAGCTGGCAGCTGTAGCTCTGCTTCGATCTTCTAAAAAAAGAAATTTACCTTCTCTGCATGATTCCCTAGGAAACTTTCTGAGAGTTTTTTCCCCACTAAACCAAGGAAGATAAGACGTGGGTTTTAACCCAGGAGAGAAGCAAGGGGACTCCAGTGATGACACATGGTGTTCTCACAGAACTACTGTGTATGAGATGCCAGTCCAGGCTGGGCTAGTTCAGGAATTATCAGGAGAAATTTATTCAAGAAGAGAAAATTGATTGAACACCTGACAACATCTGAAAATATTGAGAGGGGACTTTAATAATTGAAAGAGAGATTGGGCTATCCTTACTGATGAGTATACAGGAAACTAAGAAAGGGCAGGACAGTTACCTAGATCATAATCATGTCAACACTGAGTATTACACTAACCAAATTGAGATTTAACTATATTAGAGGCTGTCCTCAAGAAGTTGGCAAGAGTGGCAGGCTGGAATGATGCAAAAAAAGATAAATTCTTATCTTAAAGTAGGAAATCAATAGATAAGGCCAAAGAGTCAAAAAACAAATCAAGAGAGGAATAATCATGCAAATTTTAGAGATATAGAGGTATTAGAAAAACAAAAGGCAAGCACAGTTGAAAGTGGTTGCCTCTGGACATTTGAGCAGGATGCCATTGTTTTTGCAACTAGCCCCCTATAGATATATTAAACTCTTTTAAACCATTTGCTTCAACACTTTTTATCTGGAAGTAGTCACAAAAATTTGAACAAAAGGAGGTGATGAACACTTTTTTTAAAAAAAGCTGATGCTAGTTGGTTTTTCTTCTCATTACTTCTATATAGTATATTGTCTCAGCACCTTCTTTGTCCTTTGGTACACAGAAAAACTGGAGGCAGTCCTGCCCTGGTAGAGATGGTACAGTGTATACCTATTGTGAAAAGTAGAAAGTCATGGGAGTTCCCATTGTGGCTCAGTAATGAACCAGACTAGTATCCATGAGGATGCGGGTTTGACCTGTGGCCTCTCTCAGTGAGTTAAGTATCCAGCGTTGATGTGAGCTGTGGTGTAAGGTCACAGATGCGGCTTGGATCTTGTGTTGCTGTGGCTGTGGTGTAGGCCGGCAGCTGCAGCTGGATTCAACCCCTAGCCTGGGAACTTACATATGCTGCCAGTGCAGTGCTAAAAAAAAGAGAAAAGAAAAAAAAGAAAGGAAGAAAGAAAAGAAAATCAAAAGCTACTAGAGAGACAAAGTGCCATGAAGTTAGAGGAAAAGATGTCACTTGCAACTGAAGGAGGCTCAGTGGAGGAGAAGAAGGCATCTATCTATGTGGTCCTTTGCAAGGGGAGGGCGTCAAGAGATGTATAGCCCCTGGTCCCCAGTCGGAGTGGGGATGGCGGTGGGGGAGGGGTCCAGAAAGCTCAGGGTGTTTGCAGGAGGCCCTCGTGGGATTGCGTTTCTTGTAGCCCAGAGCGTGTGTAAGAGGAATTAAGCTGGGAAGGCAGGCTGCGAATATATTGTAGAGGCTGGTTCTGCCAGCTTAGTGGTTTCTGGGGCTTCAAATGCTTTTCCCATGTACTTTGACCCTTTGTTTTCAGAAATGTAAATCTACAGAAAGAGATGGCAAAGTCTAGCTATTGCATTATTCATAAAGCCTGCTGTCTCTTAAAGTTCCTTCACCTACTGAATCTTCCTAGATCCCACAAGGGACTTTCCCAGTCTGTCTAATTAAACTTTCATTTCCCAGAGGATTTGTTTTCTCATGTTATGGACACCTTTTTACGAGAAAAGCAGAGCTATATTCCTCCCTCAACTCAACCTAAGCCTTTTTCTTCCTCCCGGAAGTTGGAGAGTAGAATGAAAGTAAACACTATTAGCTTCCTGAATTCTTTCACACTTCAAGTGATTTTTGAGACAATTTTGATTTTGTACTGGATAGGCAGCATCAATTTATTAATATCAGGTGCACAAAAAATGTTTGCATATGATAGGGCAGGCTTGTGGTCAGGCTCTTTTGTCCTGCTTTTCTCACGTCCCACTTTTCTATTGTGCTCTGGAAGGACAAGCTGGCTCTGTGGTGTATGGGATCACCATGCTGCATCCCCCATAAAGGAATGTGTCAGAAGCTAAATTACCCGTTTTTAGGGTGGCTGGGCTAAAGTCCCTTACAAACAGGTAGCCTCTATAAACCTGTAAGAGGAGCTAAGGGGACAGCCATCAGGGGAAATTTATCTGAGCCTCCTATGTCTGAGCTTTTGCTCTGATTTCTATCCAATTAGGTCTCTTTAGCTCCCAACTTGGCTTTCTCCCAACTCTAAGCTTTGGATTTTTAACTCCCTATAGACCTGTCTGAGAATTGTATTATTTGTGGATTCCTTTTACCAGCCCCTCTGGGATCTGCTCACAAAGCTTACTTCCAGATTATAGATTTAATATGACCTATGATATTGCAATCTATATAATGATCTAGCACATTCCAGACTTTCTTTGTAGCCAGTCATTGGTCTTGATAGAAGTAAAAACAACAAAAGACTGGTTTAAGAATGAAGTCTGTTTCGCCAGTGTGTTCGTTGAACAATGCCCCTCCTTTGGGGCCTGGTCTTTTATTTCCATCTCCTTCTTATTTGTTTCTATGGAGCACAGCTAAATATTTGGGGGCTGGCAAGCTCAAGGCTCCTATCTGTTGCTTCTAAACCAGAGTTTGGGGGCATTTAACCACTAATCTCATGCTGGAACTTCTAACCCAGCAGCAGGGCCTTAGTAGGATGAAGTCTAGGGAGCAAAATTGACCCAATTATCTGACCCTCAGATAGTTAGAGAAACCATGATGATGGTGAAAAATCTAAGTAACAGCTTCCTCTATTCAGTATTTAGATCTCAAATAAATACCAAAGAAATTGTGAAACCAAGACAAAAAAACTAAGCAGAGGCAACCAGCCGTATCAGTTACTGGTTTAGGGATTTATTTACATTTTTCTCATTTAGCTTGGACAGAACTCTTTTTTTCAAATTTTTTATTTTTTAGTTGATTTAAAATCTGTCAATTTCTGCTGAACAGCAAACTGACCCAGTCATACATATATATACATCCCTTTTCTCATATTATCTTCTATCATGTTCTATCACAAGTGATTAGATATAGTTCCCTGTGCTATACAGGAGGATGTCATTGCTTATCCATTCTAAATGTAATAGTTTGCATCTACCAACCCCAAACTCCCAATCCGTCCCACTCCCTCCCTCTTGGCAACCACACGTCTGTTCTCCATGTCTGTGAGACCGTTTCTGTTCTATAGATGGTGCATCTGGACCATGTTTTAGATTCCACATACAAATGATAACATGTCGTATTTGTCTTTCTCTGACATACTTCACTTAGCATGACAATCTCTAGGTGCATCCATGTTGCTGCAAATGGCATTATTTTGTTCATTTTATGACTGAGTAGTATTCCATTGTGTATATATATGTACCATATCTTTTTATCTCATTTATCTGTTAGTAGACATTTAGGTTGTGACAAAAACTCTTTAAAAAGAAAGGTGCATGGAGTTCCCCTCATGGCGCAGTGGTTAACAAATCCAACTAGGAACCATGAGGTTTCGGGTTCGGTCCCTGCCCTTGCTCAGTGGGCTGGGGATCCAGCGTTGCCGTGAGCTGTGGTGTAGGTTGCAGACACGGCTGGGATCCTGCGTTGCTGTGGTTCTGGCGTAGGCCTGTGGCTACAGCTCCAATTAGACCCCTAGCCTGGGAACCTCCATATGCCGTGGGAGCAGCCCTAAAAAAGGCAAAAAGACAAAAATAAAATTAAATAAAATAAATAAATAAAATAAAAAGAAAGGTGCCTGTGTGTTTTTTGGAGGGGTAACAGACATTGTTGAACACTGTATTAATCAGCTTTTGCTATAGTGATAACTAATACCAAGATCTCAGTTGTTTTTAATGACCAACCCTGTGTTTCTTGCTTTTGAGTCTGGAAGTTGGCCCTGACTCTGTCGGACTCAGCTAGGTTTGGGTGGAATTCATATATCTTTTGTTTGGGGAGCACTAGTTGGAATATGCTTTTTATGGTGGGGGAGACACTCTCCAGGGGAGTGAGTGTAATCACATGATATCCTAAAACCTCTGCTAGGAACTATTAATTTCACTAACGTTCTACTCTTCAAGGCAAGTCCATGACCAAGCAAGCCAAGCCATCATCAATGGGGTAAGGATGCTGTAGTTGCTATGCACAACCTCACAACAATGGGCTGGTAGGTACTGTCTTTGCTGGAGGAGGGATATGGTTGGAGGTAATAATCCAATCTTTCCCAAGCCCTCAGCCTGTGCCAAGCACTTGTTTTTTTTTTTTTTTTTTAATTTCTCTTTACTAGAGTTCCCGTCGTGGCTCAGTGGTTAACGAATCTGACTAGGAACCATGAGGTTGCGGGTTCGGTCCCTGGCCTTGCTCAGTGGGTTAACGATCCGGCGTTGCCGTGAGCTGTGGTGTAGGTTGCAGACGCGGCTCAGATCCCGCGTTGCTGTGGCTCTGGTGTAGGCTGGAGGATACAGCTCCGATTGGACCCCTAGCCTGGGAACCTCCGCCGTGGGAGCGGCCCAAGAAATGACAAAAAGAAAAAAAAAAAAAAAATTTCTCTTTACTACCCTAGATTTAAGAGATAGACAGTATACCTGGCTTTACAGACAAGGAATTTGAGACTTTGAGAGATTAAGTAATTTGCCCAAGGACTGGCAAGTATTGGATCAGGAATTTTAGTCTAATCTGATTCTCAACCATTTTCTTTTTTCATTATTTTTGTCTAGAGAGACTAGAAGCCTGAGATGTAAAAGAATCTAAGACTACCAGAAAGAAATTGTGCATGAAGCAGAAATTGTGAGAATCATTTTTTTGAAGAGAATCATTTCTTTTTGATGAGAATCATTTCTATATAGAGTTAAAATATAAGCCTCATTAAGATGAATGAGTGTAAATGTTAGAAAATTTTCTTTGAAACTCTTTTTTTAACGCCATCCTCCAGAGGAATGGAGTAGAATGTGGTAATGATTAGAGTCTAGAGTCACTATACGAAACTGTAGAGAAGGTTTGTTTCCATGCTCTTCTGTCCCTCTGTGGTTTATTTCTTATTTCATCAGCTCCTGCTCTCTGATCTAAAACCTGGCTACTCTTAGCTCCTGTTGCAGCCTCTTCCTGTGCCAGCCCTCCCAGCAAATGTCTGAATTGTAGAATATTCCTCTTTTTGGTGCTACATAAAATCTCCAGACCATCAACATTCCAGTCAGAAGGTAGATATTTGCACCAAGACACGTAATCAAAATGACAAAAATTAAAGATACTTTGAAAGAAGATCCCTGAAAGAGTAATAACTGACCCCCAGGCAATATGTTTCTTTGACCCCCTGACCCTGGGACGTATTGCTTTTAAAAGAAGTATCTTTCAGTGGTGGAACTTTTCCTTTCTCTCTTTTTTGGGGCCGCACCCATGGCATATGGAGGTTCCCAGGCTAGGGGTCGAATCAGAGCTGTAGCTGCCAGCCTGCACCACAGCCACAGTAATGCCAGATCTGAGCCATGTCTGCAACCTACACCACAGCTCACGGCAATGCCGGATACTTAGTCCACTGAGCAAGGCCAGGGATCAAACCTGTGTCCTCATGGATGCTAGATTCATTTCCACTGAGCCAGGAGGGGAACTCCACCAGTGGTGGAACTTTCTGATAACTCTACAACAGAGCAAGTGCCCTCCAGTGAATTGGCGTGCATGGAAAGTTATTTCATTTGTATAAGGGCAAACCCCTCCCCGCTCCTTCTCATGCATAATCTCTTGTCAAGTAGATTTTATGTCTTGTTGAAAATAGATGTGTGGTTGCCGCTAGGAAGCCTCTCTACCTTTTTCCCCATGAGGTGCTTCTTATTTGTTGGGGAGGGGGACTTTGGTTGGTTCACTTTGGGGAGAGCCGCTCCACACATATTGATTGTGAGGAACAGAAACAGAGAGGATTACTTTTATGAGTCCTTCCAAAATAAGTTCTCAAGCATTCTACTCCACTGAAACAGAAGCATTTCCCTCTGAGGTGGGAGAAGGAGAGAAAAGAGAATGTGTCTGCAATTCTCTCCTCCATCTTTCTCTGGTTAATCTGAATATCGGTTTTTGAGCCGATAAATTACAAATTAGGCTCCTTGTAAGTAAAAATGGAGAGATTAATCCACAATATTCTTATTGTGGGCTTGGCACGTTGTTGGTATTCAACATCCGTTTGTTGAATGAATAATATGTTGCCCACTATTAAGAAGACCTTAGGGGCTTGGGAGTTCCCGTCATGGCTCAGTGGTTAATGAACCCAACTAGCATCAGTGAGGACACGGCTTCAGTCCCTTGCTCAGTGGGTTTAAGGATTTGGCGTTGCTGTGAGCTGTGGTGTAGGTCACACTATGGCTCGGATCCTGTGTTGCTGTGGCTCTGGCGTAGGCTGGTGGCTGCAGCTTGGATTCAGTCCCTAGCCTGGGAACTTCCATATGCTGTGGGTGCAGCTCTCAAAGGACGAAAGACCAAAAAAAAAAAGGAAGACCTCAGAGGCCACTGAATAGGTTAAAGGACTTTTCACTTGTGTTTATTTATATTTGAATCTTCAGAAATACTGGATATACATATCTTTTGTGATCAAAAATGGTATCTGAACCATCATAAATGCTATTGTCTGGATGTATCTGTAACCATTTTCTTTAAAAGTCACTGTAGGAGCCATCGTGCCTTTCTTTCCCATAAATGTATGTGCATTGCCAAAATATTTTTATAACATGATAGAATTCTGAATAAATTATCAAGACAGGAACTACTCTCTCTGAAAAATGTGGAAATTGTATTTGCACATTTAAAAAGAAGCACCTACCATTTAAGATTATGCAGAATACACTCTGGCACACACATACCAGAGCATTTTGCATTGCAGCCAGTATTCCTTTCAGGTTCTGCCTTGAAAAGTCTTGGTTGACTGACCTTATGGAATGGCTTGGGGAGAAGGGAATAGAGGTCAATCAGAGGAGAGTGGTGTGGTAGAGAGAGGACAAAGAGTAAGTAAGTGGATCATTGCTAAGGTCAGAATTCCAAAAATGCCTTGGATGCCTGGAGCATTCCTGCTGGAGATTGAAATAACATAACAGAGCGACCCCAGCTCCGGAGATTCCTGCCTCATTTATTTTGCTCTGGAAACCACTGTAAAAATGGTCCTTAGCCTCGCTTGAACACTGACCTACACTTAAATCGAAGGATACCAATAACAGTTTTACTTACAATTCCCAATGCCAATATGTCTGAAAAAATATGTTGTGAAGGAAAAGGGAGGAGGAAAAAAAAGCTTTCATGAGCATAACTTATCTTTGACTGTCACAAAATCAATAGGCTTTACAGAGCCAAGGAAATTCAATAGCTCGGCATTCATAATAAAGATTGGTTTGGGTGATTTGTCTCTCTCTAATAAGGCAGGCTTTGGACCCCAGCTTCCCTTCCTTTAAAACTTGAAGGGGGTGTGGATTTCACCATCACAGCCAAGTCCTCTTGCTTGTCTATTGTCAAGACTTTACAATGGTACTGCTTGTCTGGCCAAGCCTTGCTTCACCCAGGAGAACAGACCTCACATTGGGGCGTGGAGTAACAGATGCCCAGCTTTATACCAGCATTCAGCTTCCTTCAGCCTGCCTGACAGCCTTTTCATGCATCATGGATTCATCTGTTTCAATGAAAAACCCAGAGCAAAGCTGCAAGTATTTGTTTTCGTTTTTTTTTTTCTTAGAGACCATTTTATAGAATGTGTCCAGATATTCACTCTAGAAACTAAGCACATTGCAAAACATGTGCAAAAAACTTGAGTGCCCTGACCTAACCCAACTCTCATCAGGGGAAGCTTGTGCACCCATCAATGTGTTGAGTCAAGCAGAGAGATGGAGGACAAGGGAGAAAGTAGAGGCTACTCTAGTAGGTGGACACCCTACCTGAGGCTTGCCAACTCAGTACCTGGCTGACACCCAACATGGATCCTTGAACACAGCAGGGAATCAATAGCTGTCAGTTGAACTGAGATAAATGTCTAATATACATTGAACTCCTAACATGTGCCAGTCGCTTGTTTACTGTGCATTAGTCTTAATCTTCATAACATGCCTAAATATAGAGATATCAATATTCTTGTTTAACAGAATCACAGTCAATGTTACAAGCAGGAATCCAATCAACAGCCATCTGACTCTAAGACCAGGTCCTTTTTTTGGCCATGCCTGCAGCATGTGAAAGTTCCTGGGCCAGGGATCGAACCCTCATGACAGCAGTGGCCTGAGTTTCTATAGTAGCAATGCTGGATCCTTAACTCCCTGAGCCACAAGGGAACTCCCAAGGCAAGGTCCTTTTGACTACTCCAGAAGACTTCTCCTAGCTACATGATCAGGCCAAGGAATGAGCAAGCAACACCCTTGTTAAACATAATGCTTGCAAGTTGTGAGTATCTGTGGGTTCCTTCTCAGTTAAACTTATATTTAAACTCTATTGAACTCCAGAAACCTAGGTTTTACTTTTGGTTATGCAACTAACTCACTCCTTTTGCTGTGTGGATACACAAGAAGAAGCATATGAACCCACTTTCTAAATCCTAGATAGATAGTCTAGAAATGTAGGCTAGCAATTGTAGTGGAAGCAGAGCCCTGTCTGGTAAACAGAGGGAAAGGCTGATTGACAGAACAAAGGGAGGACTGAGCAGGACCAGTTGGGTGGCAGCTGTCTTTCCTTCCCAAAGCTGCTCTAATGGCCCCTCTTGGAAAAAGCAGGAGATGAACATTAATCAATCAGTCAATAAGAACCTATCATATGCTTACTCTGTGTTCACCCTTGATTAATCTGCAGGCCATCTGCAGTGTGGACCAGAGGATTTGAGGCTGGACCCACAATTGAGAAATAAGGTGATGGGAGCCTGGCTGAGTGTGGCAGCAGAGGGGCCATTGAAGAGGTCGGGGTTGTAAAGCCCCTGCTCCCCTCATCCACCCTTCCTGGGCAAGAGTCCCTCTCCTGACTTCTCCCAGCTGTCTGAGAGGCTGCCCCAGAACTACCAGGCTGTAGGAGAAGGTTGGCTTTCTTCCCTGGGATAAGCATCTGGCAGATGCACCAGGGAGAAGTTTAAGGGAGAAGAGGAAGCCAACGCACTGAATCATGGAAACAGCGTTTAGTTACACCAGCAGGACAAGAGAAAGAGCGTGGAGCCTCAATACCATAATCATCCTGTTTCCCTACATGTTTAAAAACTTCAGGGTTTAAACATGGACATAGAGAAGGAGAAACGGAGATTGTTATTTTTTAAGACCATCGTGCTTTTATATGCTGTGTATGTTAGGACTGAGTTAACTGTGAGAGACCAGAAATTAAAACAACAATGGTTTAAGTAAGGTAAAAGTGTATTTCTGTGATACAGGCATGCATGAGCACGTACACACACACATGCGCACACACACACACACACAGTCTGAAGGATGGCGGGCCAAGCCTGATGGGCCAGCATCAAGAAGTCATAGGAACTCAGACTCTTCTTTTCATCCTCTTTCCTATTTCATCTTTGGCCTGTGAGATCTGCCTAATGGTCCAACATGAAAATTCAAACTCCGGATTCCAGACAACAACATAGAGGAAGAGGAAAAACAATATAGAAAACCACCTTTTCTTTCAGTGACTTGATCAAAAGTCTTGCGTGGGGGAGTTCCTGTCATGGCTCAGCAGTAACGAACCCAGCTAGTATCCATGAGGATGCAGGTTCGATCCCTGGCCTCACTCAGTGGGTTAAGGATCTAGAGTTGCCATGAGCTGAGGTGTAAGTCATAGATGTGGCTCAGATCTGGTGTTGCTGTGGCTGTGGTGTAGGCCAGCAGCTACAGCTCTGATTCGACCCCTAGCCTAAGAACTTCCATATACTGCAGGTGTGGCCCTAAAAAGCACACACACACACAAAAGACTTATGTGACATTTCTCATATTTCACTGGCCAAAACTGATGGTTTGATCCAGCTGTCCTCACTGTTGGCCATGCTCCTAGCCACAATTTGTCTGTTCTATCATTACGGAAGAAAGGGAGAATGGATATTAGGGGCCAATTTGTAGTATATGTTGTGCAGGCGTAATTAAAAATAATGCCAAAGCTTCTTCCCCACAACCCCCAGAAGAGGCTGGCGGAAAAGGCCAGTGACTTTCCCATCCTATCTACATGAGTGACATTCAACTTGGAGTTAATGAATTCACCGCAGAAGGTGACAAAGCAAAACGTTCAAGGAAAGTAAAAGAAGGAAGAGGGAAAAAAAGAAGAAAGTCAAAAAGAATGAGTTCAAAGAGGAAAATTTGTGAAACATGGCAATTGATTAGATTTGGGGATTTCAGTACTACAAGTAATCCTACATGAATGTGCAGAGGTCCCTGGAAATCCAATTTTGGTGTTCCTCTAGCACACGCGCGCTCGCGCACACACACACACACACACCCCTTTCACTCACATTCATATATGCCCACAGCTAACTCCATTGTCAGGCTTATGTTATAGGTGAGTATTTGGGATTTAGCTAACTTGTTTTAGGTGATTTACCTAAGGGCAACTTTCTTAGTACTATATTACTCCTTCAGGATCACCAACACGTGGGAACATGTGAAATATATATTATCTGTGACTTCCTGTGGGAGTGCAAAACATATATTGGATATACAGGAAGAAGTGTTTCACTCCTCCTTCCTCTGTTGCTGAAGCTAGTGGATGAGAAAAAAAAATTATTAGACCCTTGCTTAAAAAGAAGCTTTGGGGACCTGGGGATTTGTGACAGCCCTTTCACATATAATGTGAAACATATAATCAGGCTGCTGGTGAATTTGTTGCTACATAAAGAAAAAATGTCTTTTTTCAGATAAGCTGGCTCTATAAAATGTGTAAGTTAGTAAGAGATAAATGTGATTCAAAACTCTCATTAAATGGAAAGCTCAGAAAACTTTGGACTGATTATAAAGCAGAGCCTGTGAGAAAGCCTGGTATCTTTTAGGGAAGAGTATATTTAATTGTTTATATAAATTAAAAATGTGGATGAATTTGGAAATAAATGCTGAATCTTAGGGAACTGATTTAAAAATTATCAATCCAAGGGAAATAAAAGATAGAGAAACAGTCACCAAATATCCAATTAATTTTTTCTACATTTCTTAGTCCCCTTATAATTAGGCTGGGCCGTTTGACTATTTTTGCTTAAAAAAATGTGAACGGATAGGATTTATCAATACTTCCACTCTGAGGCACTGTCAGTTTTCTAATTTCTCCCTCTGCCCCAAGCATCAGGACAAAGGAGGTCCCCTGTTCCAGATACAAGAACTACAAAATACTGCAGCCTGCCTCTGTGAACCTGACTTCCTCAGTCACCCTGGTGGACCAGTGCTGACCAGGTAGCATGAATGATAAACTTTTATGTCGTTAAGCATTTGTGATGAGATTGTTTATTACCGCAATACAATTTAACCAATCCTGACTAAAACAAGGAGTAAGTGAACATCTGGGAGAGAGCCAAACAGTGAAAAAAAATTTTTTGTGTGTGTCTTTATAGGGCTACCCCAAGCACGTGGAAGTCCCCAGGCTAGGGGACCAACTGGAGCTGTACCCACTGGCCTACAACACAGCCACAGCAACTCTGGATCCAAGCCTCGTCTGTGACCTACACCACAGCTCATGGCAATGCAGGATCTTTAACCCACTGATTGAAGCCAGGGATCAAACCCAGATCCTCATGGAATCTGGTTAGTCTGGTTAGTTACCATTGAGCCATGATGGGAACTGTCAAACTCTGAAATTAAAAATGAAACAAAGGCAAAACCCTCAAAATCTCTGGTTCTCAGTAGCTCTCTAAGCAGGAATTTTGCACTAATGAGGAAAGATTGTTGCTAAAAGTTCTGTCTAGTCTTAACACCAGCTCGGTTTTACCTAACTGCCAAAAGTGTTTCTGAATGTGGCAGCTCTGGGTTATTTGTTGGTCAACCCAGTCTACAGAATGGTTTCTGTTTATTCACTTTTATTGAGCTCTGTTACTACTGAGTTGAATAAAATTTGTGTGTAAGCGCCTCTCCCTGTGTCTGATTTGTTAGTTATCTGATAGGAAAGTCAACCCCCTCAGGCCAAATCTTTGAAAGAGGAAATTATCATGAGTTGGGCAGAATATATCTTATAGATTTTGCTAAATCGCAAAATGCACTGTGAGCATGTGTTGGAAAACCCTCAATTAGGCCCCAAACTGCAAAATGCTAACGAGACAAATTAGGAACTGAGTGATACAGAAATGGCTGTCTGAAATAGTGAGCTGATGGGGCTTGTGTCAGATTGCTGAGAGAAGGGCTTATCCCGTGATTAGCCCCAGGCACGCAGGTGTCACATTCAGCACCCCAGGGTGAGCTCTAATTTCCTCTGCTTCTCTGAGCCCAGGGACTTGAAACTACCAAGTGGAGGAAAGTAACATTTATGGAACATCTATGGTGTACTAATTACCATACTATATATTTTCTCAAGTAGACTTCCATTTTACAGATAAGGCAACTGAGGCTAAGGGTAGCTAAGTCACTCAAGAGCCAGGGTCAGGATTCAACCTGGTTCCAGGCCTTGCTATCATCCCACATGTTCACACTGACCAGCCCATTAACAAGACCACAGAGCTATACTCATCCTAAAGGAACTCTTCTTGGTGAGGCAGTCAAATGAACGTTGGTGCTCATTTTTTCTTTTAACCAAGATCTCTGAGTCAGTGTCTATGAGTGCATAAGGCCACAGATTCAATATGCAAAAGGTTCCGATTTCAGTGAAATTCTACTTTAAATGTATATATAGAATTAACTTTTTAAAAAATCATCAGAAAATGTGATATTCCTCATGTATAAATTTTCTTAATGTCCAAAGCTTACATTTTAAGGTCACATTTTAAAGTATTTTTCCAAAATTTTTCAGAATCTCTTTTTGCCCTCCTTTTTTTGACTTCAAGTTTATTGATACATAATTGATACATAACATTGCATAAGTTTAAGGTGAAATGCTACTTTGACATGCAAGCAGCAATGAGGCAGCCCCAGCAGACAAGATTTAGCATAATAAATCCAAGTCGTGCAACCAATAAGGTGGAGGATACAGGAAGAAGTAGGTTAAAAGTTATAATTAAAAATAACATTGACACTTTGCAGGTGAAGACTCCACACAGTGGAAAACATTCCTTTGTTCTACTCTCCATGCAGATTTCACTTCTGAAAAGTGCATATTAATATTTGTTTAGATTTTTTGCCTTTATTTAAAAAATACATGTAAGGAAGGAGCACACACAAGGAATCTAAGACACAGCCCTTTCATCTCATTCATTTTTTTGAATTAGAATTTGGAAATAAGAGTTTTGTTTTCCTATAAGCACATTCCTGATAAATAATCTTGCTAGTCATTGCAAATCATCCTTCTTGGATTATTTTATTAATTTAGTGGGTGGATTTATTCCTACTGTGCATGAGCAATAGTTGTCTCATCTTCACCATAGACTCTTACATTATGCAAAAACATAGAGACATTAGTTAGTCTTTTACTAAGGGTCTAGGGGTCCTTAAAAAATTAAACCACTAAAATTAACTTAACATTCTAAATACAAATTGATGACATTTCTATGTGAATAAGCCCTATTTTACTTTAATAACTTTATTCATCTGTAAAAATGTACCCCCACATATCTACACCATGGGGCAGTTGTGAGAACTGAAAAGGGAGCATAATTGAAAGAAAGCATCACTGCTTGAATCCTAATACGAAGCCAAGGTATATTCACTTTCTTTCTTCTTGCTACCAAATCCTAATTGCACATGCACTAAATGTTCACCAAAGTTTAAGCACCTTGAGGTCAGGTACTTTTTCAATTTATCTCAGTTTCTGCAGAGCCCAGAAAAGTATCTGGCACATTGAGTGTTTCTTAAATGAATGACTTTACATTTCTTTAGATGAGAATTTTTATATCTACTTGCAAATTTTCACTTCTTTCAAACTTTGAAAATTAGGCAACTGTAGATAATACTCCTAAGTTTTGATCTCTCCGGGATCTTTTTTGGCACATCATTCAATATGATTTCCCATCTCACTGAAATAATTCTCAGTTTCTCTTGAGAGTATTGCGAAAAATTACATTCATGCTCTAGCTCTAAATTCTTCTACAGAATGTGGTTTTGATGAGTAAACAAAGGCTTCAAATATTTCCTGCTATTACGAGTGTACTTAAAAGTTCAGTCTCAAGTTACTTTATACTGCTCTAAATCTGAAGTAAGAACCAGTCACTTAGAAAAAAAGAGCAGTTATTAAAACAAAACTTAGAAGTACAGATATGCCAAAGAATTTTTTCTGTTTTTGTTGTTTTGTTATCTTTTTCTGTTTTGTTTGTTTTAATATCTTAGGGAAGCCAGAAAAATTAGTTTCACAGTTATCAAAGAAAGCAAAATTAATGAAATGATTACAGTTGTCTAGCTTTTGAGTGTATTATAGATGTTTTCTTGTTCTTCTTTTTCCCTTTTTTTATCCTCCCCTCTTTCCATATTAACATTTGTTAATTAAACTGTTTTCTAGGTATTTTGAGGGAACAGTACTTTTTTTGTTGTTTTCTGGCATAACTTAGTTCAAAATTTTGTTTCAAAACAAAGCCAAGTTGCAGCCCATACCTGCCTTTATTCTGGGAAAAGCAAAACCTAGCAAAACATTCTTTGCCTTCACCCTTCAGTCTTGTCTTTGAAATGGTTACACAGTAGCTGATCTCTGGTAGGACAGCTTTAGCCCTGAAGAAAACTTCTATTTATAATGTTTACATACGATCCCAAAAAAGGAGGGAAAGAAGAAGAAAATTACATACACAGAGTTTTATTTAGTCTCCAGAATCATAACCCAGAAGTTAGCTGGTCAACCAGAAGAATGGGGAGAGGCGAGGGGTGGGGAGCTTACTGCTCTCAGTGTAAAGATGGCCTCCTCTCAGTTTGTGCCAAGAGGTCATCCATTCACAGCCTTCTTTGGCCGGGAGGGAACTACCAACCACAGCTGCTGTGCAGCTCTGAAAGTATCCTAGTGTGGTCAGCTCATTCCATCTTCAGCAGAGGAGACAATGTGTGAGGCTGAATGTAGACACTATGAGAGGTTTATTTAAAAGCAGAAACAGGAGTTCCCGTGGTGGCTCAGTGGTTAATGAATCTGACTAGGATCCATGATGATGCAGTTTCCATCCCTGGCCTTGTTCAGTGGATTAAGGATGCAGTGTTGCCGTGACCTGTGTGGGAGGTCTCAGACGGGGCTAGGATTCGCATTGCTGTGGCTGTGGTGTAGGCTGGCAGCTGTAGCTCCAATTAGACCCCTAGCCTGGGAACTTCCATATGCCATAGGTGCAGCTGGTCCTAGAAAGACAAAAACAAAAAAACAAAAAACCTGAAGCAGGTTGTAAGAGAATAAACAGGTAGCACAGGTAATTCTCAACCCCTGAAACCTGATCAGACCCACCTTCAGTGTTTGTTCCGACTGCCTCCTGAGATCTCTCCTTCTCTCTGCCAGCCTTGCCTCTGTACACGCTCCTCCATACCCACCTTTGAGAACAAGAGTCTGATGGTGTCTCTGTCTGTTACCAAAGTCCCAATGAAAACATAATTAGATATCTTAGCAGATCCATGGCACTAAGTGCTGAATTAGATTCCCTGGTGGATACAAGCAACAGATAATAAGAAATTCCCTAAAGTGATTCTTCCAAATGTAACTTAGATTTGGAATGTATTATCCATAGGGAGTTCCTAGTGGTTAAGTCTAAAAGTTAAGGATTCAGCCTTATCACTGCTGTGGCTCAGGTTACTGCTGTGGCTTGGGTTCAATCCCTGGCCTGGGAATTTCCACATGCCACGGGAGCAGCAAAAAAAAAAAAAAAAAAAAAAAAAAAAAAATTATCTACGTATTTTTTGTTTGAAAATTTTATCTTTCAAATGACTGTCACTAATTAAACTGGTACTATTCTTAATTATCTTTTGTTTGTTTGTTTGTTTAATGGCCACAGCTGCAGAATATGGAAGTTCCCAGGTCAGGGATTGAATCCAAGCCATAGCTGTGAACCTACACCTGGGGCAAGGCCATATGCTTTAAACTACTGCTCTGGGCCAGGAATTGAACCTTCACCTCTGCAGAGACCCAAGCTGCAGCAGTCGGATTCTTAACCCACTGGGCCACAGCAGGAACTCCCCATTCTTAATTGCTTCAACATTAAGCATCTTTAAGGAGACTATTCCAGAAGCGTGCTTAATAACAGATGGGTGGACCTTCCTGGAACTCAGCTTCTCACAATGTCCACCACTGAGATGGTCCACATTTAGCTGAAGAACCATGTTAACTCTCCTGTCCTGTCTTCGGTGCTGCTTGAGTGGGTATAAATTTCCTATAGCGTAGACTTGCAACCCAACCTGGGTTACAGAAATTGTATTAAAAACTAGTGTGTGGAGTTCCCTTTCTGGCTCAGCAGTTAACGAACCCAACTAGTGCCCTTGAGGATGCAGCTTCAATCCCTGGCCTCACTCAAGTGGGTTAAGGATCCAGCATTGACATGGCCTGTGGTGTAGGTCTCAGACAAGGCTAGGATCCACATTGCTGTGGTGTAGGCCAGCAGCTACAGCTCTGATTCCACTCCTAGCCTGGGAGCTTCCATATGCCACAGTTGCGGCCCTAAAAAGCAAAAAATAAATAAGTAAATTAATTAATTAATTAAATTAAATTTAAAAAGTGTGTGAATGTCCTAAAGGGCCCTCCCCCCCGGCAGTTCTCTTTGTCATAGAAGTTTGGATATGCTGGTGACAGTAATTTCACAGAATTCAAGCAATTTATCACCAGATTTTCCAATACTTTTCCTGGATAACGGTAATTATGAGGTGTCACCACTACAGCTGGCTGTCAGGGTGCCGAGGTGGGGAAGTGTCTGTGATGAAAAGAAATTTACAAGTGAACTTGGGTGAGAGAATGTTTTTCAGGCAGGAAAAGAAGAGGGTGTGTGGGTTCTGGTGTTTAGGGTGGGGGGAGGCTGTTTAGCTTCACACAGCTGAATAGAAACTGTGCCCAGGGGTCACAGCCAAAAGCCATCAGAAACCACACATTAGAGCTTGAAGCATCCTCTCTGCGTTCCCTATGGAGCTGGGGCGTCTTTATTTCATATAGCATTTATTCCTCTCAGGGAGGGATTTCACAAAGGAACGGTCTGGAATAGTTATCGAGTTGCTTGGGACACTAGCACGTTTGGGGCCCCTCCGCTTGGGGGACCATATCTAAGCCACTCAGGTTTCACACCATCCCTTTCTTCCCCCACAAACCAACTTGCTTGTTAATTTCTCTATAAAACAAGCCTTTACATTTCTCTGGAGACCTATTCACTAGCCATGGCCAGAGTCCTGTTTTTATTTGGTAACATTGCTAGAATAACATTCTGTGCAGGAGAATTTCTCTGGTCCTTCCTCTGTCATAACATATAAACACATGCTGGCAGAAGGCAAAGCAAAGAAGAAATACATTTGTTGACTTTGTCAGACTAGCTTCCCAACCACTTTCACAAGCTCTGCTTAGTGACTCCATCCATGCATCAAACATTCCTCAAAGATGTACTTACCTAAAATAATGAAAAATCTAGTGTGAGACTTTGTGGTTAGTACCACAAATGGTCTGATACTCAAAATACCACTGGATAGCTCCAGGTGTGTGACAGCAAAAGCTCAAATGTAAATGATTTTCATTCCCTTCACTTGCAAAACCTCAACATGCCACACAACTCTTTGAGGAGGTCAGAGAATTCCAAATAAACTGCACAGGAGCTCCATAACACTGGAGAGAGGAGAATAGTTGGTCTCTGGCCTTGGATAATATTCCAAATACCGGCACCCATTCTCCTTCTTTTATTTGATTTCAACATGGCTAGTGGACATGCCCACTGGGTGCCAGGCACTGAGTGGGTGGTGGGGAAAGAGCGCTTTTATGGCTTCTCATCATGGCTTTGAGAAACAGGTTTTCATCCTCATAGTGTTTTAACAACTCCCCCAAGGGCGTTCTTCCTGCCTCCAGACGTGGGTGCCGAGACTCTCTCCTCTGCCAAGTCCCCCCAGATGGCTAACCCACGGGGCATAATGCCCAATACCTTGCCCTTGAGTTCCTGTGTTCACTAAAGATAACCTAAGGTGGGTGGCCAGGACACTTTCCCATAGTAGACCTGTCTCCTCTGTCCAGTAACCAGGGTGCTGGTGTTCTGGAGAGAAGGTGGCTGTTCGGCTTGTTTGTTCAATCTTCCTCCTCCCCATCCTTTGTTGTCTGTCAACTCAAACCCCTACTGGGACACATTGGGAGAAAAGCTGTCACCAGTGAAAGGCCTCAGCTGCCTGGCAGCCCTGAGTCCCTCTGCCAGCTCCCCGGCCTGGGCACTGGTGTTAACACTGTGCCTCCGTTTAGAGGACAATGAAAGGGCCTGATGAATAGAGTTAAGCCCCTTTAGGTTTCCTTTTCAAGTCCACCCCACCTCTAGGCACCCCAAAATGGCCTCCCCAGGTTTTTCTCACCTCCCTTCCTAGGAAGAAGACAATGACATAGAGAAGAAACAGTGCTGCTCAAATTCAAAAGGCTTTGCCAATGGATTTTCTGTGCAAATCCAGAATGCTCTTTAATAGTGGTACAGGGAAATTTCCTCCTTTCATAATATTAATTTATGTAGTGCCTGCCCCAGTTTCCTTCCTCTGACTCTGTTTGAATTGCCTTCTACGCATTTAATGAGATGCAGTTCATTCTCCTTCCAAAGATCTTTGTGAGTTTGGGGGTGGGGGGAGCGAGGCTGACAGAGGAAGTGAACCAGTCCTTATGCTGCCTTTGAAAAGCGGTGGAAAATTATCGAGCCAGTGTTTTCCAATGGTGAGGGTAAAACAAGCCTGTGGGGTAAAGGGGAGCTCGAGTTACTTTAGAAAGGGAGGCAGAAAAGTTTTCCCGGTTCATCTGCACATTGCAAACTCACTCTCTTTCTGCTGCCTTTAGCAGGCTGCTAGTTCTCTCTTCATTCACCCCTTCTCTCTCCTGGAGCAAAGCATGGCTGCCGGGCCCCTGCTAGCTATTTGTCGTTCGAGTCTTTTTGATACAAGACATAGATCACCATTAGCCACAATTTTAGACACTGTTTGTGTTGGAGGAGGAGCAAATTTAAAAACAAACATACAAACAAACAAAACCAGACAAATCAGGGAGGGTGGCATAAAATAACTCAAGCTCCATGAAATGCTCGTGATATTATGGATGACTCTTCCTGGTAGGATACACTTTGGACCATTGCTGCTGTCAGGTTTTTGAACAAACAATTCCTTTTTTTTAAATAGTATTGCACTGATTAAGTTCTTCCATTTTCTCTAATGTACTAAGTCTATTTCATTGCTTTGTTCTCACTGCACTTCTAATTACCTGTTACCAAGCGTTTCTTGGTAACTCGCCATTGTTTATGATGAGAAATAATGCTGGAGAGCAGAGCAGAGGGAAGTCAAGGGCACTGTTGAAAACACCCTGTGAAACCTTTCATCCCATGTTCACTTTTGCACGTGATGCCTTAATGATGGATGGACTTATCCCCGTCGAACTGATGAACTCGATCCCAAGTTCATCCTTCATTGCCCAGCAAGAAATGGTCCTTCTCTGCCAAACTTGATGTGATTTTGCAGGATGTGTTTCCACTCCCTCCACTTCCAAAGCATCCTGTATGACTCTGCTGTGAACACTTGTCTTTCACATCTTCCTCCCCAGCTAGACCACCAACCTCTGAAGAATGGGAGCTATGTCTTTGATCTTTTGAGCTGTGGTGCCTGGCATGTAGTGGGGAGCCAGGAAGTGTTTCCAGGGTGTGTTTAAACAGACTCCTCTCTGCCTCATTCTCGCTCTTAGATCTTGCCTGAATTTCTGCTAATTGACCCCAAACATTATCTTTTTCATGGCCAATTGAGGTAATGTTGCCTACCAAACTTCTTTGAGAGTTTGGAGTGATAAGTTTGGAATTTGAGTATGTTGAATGTTTTCTAAAAGCTTATACATCTATGGTAGCAAATTTATTATTCTGTCAATTCAATGATCATAAGCCTTTTTCTTATCCGGAAAAAGAATCCTAGACTCATATGGTCCTTAAGTAGTTGATGTCGTGAATGCTTTGACACTCCTTTCCTCATCTGTGAAATGCAGGAATTGACTAGAGTCTTTCTAAAGTCTCTTTCAGGTCTTCAGTGCTCACTGAGGATTAACCCTATTGTGTGGGGCAGGTAGAGTTGGGATGGGAACCAGAAGGAAAATAATAGAGACTCATCCAACCATCATAGACTTCAAGAAGCAAATACTCACAAAGGGCTATTTTGATTAGTACTCATGGCTGCCAGCTGGGACTCCAGCCACAGGGACAGAAGCTGAGGGAGAAATTGCCCTCCTTATTTAGAAGTTGAATTGAGAAATGTACTGGGTGAAGTTGGACAGAACCTAAACACTGATAACCTCTTTTACTAGCTATGAATAGTTTCTTTCCTCCTCTGATGTTATACGATCAATAAAGAATAAAGCCTATTTTAAAAAATTTTTATTAGTTTTTTTCCCATTAAATAATATTTGGCAAAATATAATAAGCTTGTGCTTTCTTGGTATTAGTACTTTGGGGGCAATCTTCCAAAAGTTACCCAAGAAGAAATGAAGTAATAGTGTATGATCATGGCACACTTTCATATGTTACTGATGCAGTTGTGCAGACTTGCTTCATGCCAGGTTTTGCAAAGAAAATAACTCCATGGAAAAAAAGTCATATAAAAGTATTAGCTTGTTACACAGTTGATAAAAGGATTATTATTATAATTATAATTTAAAAAGATTTTTCAGTGTGTATATAAGTAGACATGTGCCAGGTCCAAAAAGAAATAAAGATGTTTTTGTTTGTTTTTGTTTTTTGCTTTTTAGGGCTGCACCCATGGCATATGGAGGTTCCCAGGTTAGGGGTCTAATCGGAGCTACAGCTGCCAACCTACGCAACAGCCACAGCAATGTCAGATCCAAGCCATGTCTTCCACCCACACCACAGCTCATGGCAACACCGGATCCCCAACCCACTGAGTGAGGCCAGGAATCGAACCCAAAACTTCACAGTTCCTAGTTGGATTTGTTTCCACTGCACCGTGACAGGAACTCCAGAAATAAAGATCTTGAAATATTTCCAGTGACATGGTACTAACAAATAAATATGTTATGGCTTTATCTCCTGTTTTTTGTTTTGATTATTTCTTCTTTTATTTTTTTTAGAATTAGTTGGCAAGAACAGTAAACACCCATAAAAGGGATAGATTAATGGAAGCACACATTAATTTCTATATAATCTTTCCTTTTTGCTATAAAATACCATTTGGGATATTTCAGTGTTGCTCTGATGTTTTGATACTCCATTCAGGGGATTTTGATAATAGGGATGGCTCATTTATTTTGCTATTCCATGTCTAAATTCTACATGGTGAGCTACACAAACATGCAAATTATATTTAAATGTGTTTGACCTGGCAAATTCATACATATTTTTTGTTGCGGCTTTGCTCTTGGTCTGCTGTATCTTTTTTTTTTCTGATATACCCTGAACAAAAGCTGCACTTATGTGATTTTGGACTCTGTACTAAATTCAGTGTCTTTCTACAGATATGATATGATGTTTTAAATTCTAAACAGTCTTTTAAGGATGGAAAACCACATTTACATCCTACTTAAAAAAAAGATAAAACAAATCAACCTTCCACTAAAAAGTGAAATGTGGCATTATATATGATTATTATTGTGTACTTATGACTCCTCTGCTTACTACATTTTATCATTTCTTTAATCTTTCCCCACCTAATCCATCTAGTAATTCCTCTCTTCCTCCTTGGGCCCCATTCCTTGCTCTCAGTCCAGCAACTTCTATGAGGCATCGTATTTTGAAGTGACACAGCATCAGGAAGCAAACTTTATTATTTACCTAAATCTCCATCAATAGGAGAAAATTGACCTAGGACTAGTTACAAATTAAGAGCATTTGTCTTTCCAAAGTAGCGAATGTTATTGTGTGTGTGTTGTGTGTATATGTGGTTTTAAAGTGACTGTTGATTCACAAATGTCAAAAGTAATGCTCTGTTATGTATTTATTTTTAAAGCCTTAGGAACTGCATTCAGTCTTGAGGATCCTGCTAATGACTTGCCCCCAAATCTGGATGGTCCAAGAATGCTTGATAAGAAGACAAAAGAAGCAGTGCCAAGGATGGGAACACCAGACCAGACCAACTTAAGTGAAACTGTCAACCCCCCAGGGAGCCATTAATAGTTTATTGGGTATGGAAGATGCATAGCAAAGTAAAGGAAGAAGGCTAATAACCTTTAACATTAAGAAAAATAACTATTATTGTGACCGGTGTAGCATGAAGTACAAACAGAATATTCTCTGGGCAACAAAAAAACTAACGTGTAGCCCAGCAGAGCAATTAATAAAATGAAAGCACAGTTTCTTGCAGATGGATATGTAGAAGAATAATGGCGCGGGGCTGCGCTGAGCTGTCATGCATCAGATACTACATCTGTTATGGAAATCAGGGGAAGTGGGGGCCTTTTGTTCATGTGAGAGCCCTCCCAACAGGGATTTGGCTGGAGTAGATTTTCTTGTTATTAAACATGATTTCTAGCTAGTCGAGAGCAGATGCTTCTGCAGCATTTGGAACTAATAACCAACCTTCAAGTGCATGCCACCCCTTAAAGAGGCTGGTACTGGTGGAGAGACCAATTTCAGCTCAAAGATAATGTGTTCTGTTCAGTTTCTACTTTGCACATGAATGACACTGATACCAGATGAGCCTTCTGGACTGGAGTTTGCTGGAGACAGTAAAACAATGACATTGGCCCTAAAGAAGATGAGAGCTTTCCAGGTGTACTTGTGAAGGACGATTCAGCACCAAGACAGCAGTGTTGACTTTGGTTGAAGAGCAGAGAACAGAGCAAAAGGAAAGATGTGCAGACTTGTACTGTGTTTGCCAAGCTCTCACATCTGAGCTGTGACTTTTGTTGAATGAACATAATTCATGGGGCTGCAGGTCACTTCCTAATCACTAAAAAAAGGGCACCTTTTTTTGATAAACCATTTGAATTCAACCGCCCAAAATGTTACTCCTGAGGTTTTCTTTCTTTTTTTCTCTCCAAACACAATGCACTAATTTAACAACAGCAACAGCAACAAATAAACAATCAAATATTCTTTCTATCCTAACTCTTTTGTAGATTTTTTTCTAAATAATAAATAGGCATTTGGATCAAAATCTTTGCAGTTATAAATGAAATTTGAATTAAAATGAAGTTTTGTTTTGTTTTGTTTTGTTTTTGGTCTGAAACTCAAAATCGATATTTGAAAAATTCTAAAATGCAAAGACGAGGAACAGCAAATAAGTATATATTTACATTTGGTGTGTATTCTTATTTATTGTTTTAATATAGTCAGAAAGAGGTATGAGGGTAGATATAGTCAGTGCTTTTACTATTTGTCTCAGGATGTTTTTTATTCCAAGAATTGTGCTGTAGCTAGAATTTACTTCCCTAGAAACAAGACAGTAATTCTGGAATGAAACCCCTGCCAACCATGACATAGCTTGAAATGGCAGCATATTAGGCATTTCTAAACACAAAAATAAGAGTCTGCATTTTGTTTTTATTATTTTCCCCAAATTTCATTTATGTATGATATGTATTGTTTATTGGGTAGACGCACGGCATGTGAAAGTTCCCTGGCCAGGGACTGAGCCCATGCCACAACAGTAACCAGAGCCACAGCAGTGACAACGCCAGATCATTAACCCACTGAGCCACCAGGGAACTCCCTTCCAAATTTTAGAGGCTGAATTTTGAACTTGCTTATTCAACCCTTGATTAAAGCTTGAAACACTATTCCTAAATATATGGGTTTTGACGTCCTCTCCCCAGATTTTCCCCTAAGGCTCTGCAAGGCCTGTCTTGATCTGTTGAGTTCTCAACCACCCCATATGATCCCCTCTTTGACACAAATTCGATTCAATATAAAACTAAGAATCCCACAGAGGAAGGATGGGACCAGAGTGCTTTCAGGTGGACTGAATTAAACTAGAAGGTTTGGCTGATTGATTAAATATACTCTTGAGACATGGGCCTGCCGATTAATAGCTAAGCCCTCCAACCAAGGCTTTCCAATGTTACCACATAGCTGGGATCTTCAGGCGCTAATACCATAACAACAACCAAGACTGCATGTATGAGTTGTTCTCACTTTGTCATGTGCTCTCACACGGTTGCTGGTATTTAATCCAAGCTTCACTGTTAGAGAAGGTAGTCCATCAAGATTTTTCCTAATTTAGCAAAGAGAAAAGCTGAGGGGGAAGGTGATCCAAGTATCTCACTGGATATCACACAGCCAGAATGTGGTGCAGCTGGAACTTCTGATCTGGTATGGAAGGGTCCATTTAAAAGAAACTTTTTTGTTTCTCTTTTTTTTTTTTACAAAAGTACTACATGTTTATTGCAAAAAATTTAGAAAGTACAAAGAAGAAAATAAATGCCAACTATTAGATTACCATCCCAGTAAGTTCTAGTTACAGGAAACTTCTTGGAATTAAAAAATATCCTGAGGCAAATAGTAAAAGCACTGACTATATCTATCCTCATCAGGAAGTTTTTGTTATATATATATCCTTTACAGATTTAAAAACATATGTATATGAATTCTCCGTGTGTGTACATATTCTTTTTTCTTAAAATACATCATAAACAATTTTGGATACCATTAAAAAAAGAAACTTATTTTAACTGCTTTATGCCCTGTTCCTTTTAAAAGTGAGATTGAATTTTTCTCCCTGAGATTGTAGCTAGAATTCTCACTAAAAATCCAGGACATATAAGATCCATGGGCACTTTTGAAGCTAACATTGTCTTTACGTAGCTGCTAAATTTTTGCCGTGTTGTTGGGCAGGTGTTAGTACTGAATCTAAGGAGGCTTTTTAAATGAGATGTAAACCTGGGCATCCCAGATACTTGTAATCTATAAAACCATGGTGGGCATATATTTTTTATGACTGTTTTTCACCAACAGGATGGTTAACCCTAATGCCCTGGCCAGTTTCCAGATAAAGGATTACAATTTGCCTTGCTAAAAACGTTCCCTGCTGCTTTAATTAGATATGGTATTTTCCCCTCCCTTTTCGGCACAGTCTGTATCTTGCTCTGTCCTGTCAACCAGCTGCTATCACTCACACTAGAGGGATGAATTGATTCTGCTACTATCAAGAGACAAAGCAATAGTCACAAAGCTGGATTTCCAAACAATATATAAACTTAAATGACTGATCGTTAATATTTAAAAATTAAACCATAGAATAGAAAAGGAGCTTTGAAGATTATCCGTTTAAGCTGGGTCAGAGGGAGGCCACAGTTCTAGGAAAGCAGAACACCAAATGAATTTATCCATCTCTGCTTTTAAAAATCTACCCAATTCTGGCGTGCACGCGCACGCGCGCGCGCACACACACACACACACACACACACACACACACAAAGAAGAAGAAGAAAGAGAGAGAGAGGAAGGAAGGGAGGAAGGGAGAAAGAATGGAAAAAGAAAGGAAGAAAGAAAGAGAGAGAGAGAAAGAAAGAAAAAGAAATGGGAGAGAAAGTCAAACCAATTGTTTTTTGTAAAAGTCTACTTAGTTGATTTGCTGTTTTATGAGTATAGTAAGAAAGGGCAGCAGATTCCTATGTATTACCATGATGGTGAGTAATTTTAAACCCTCTACTAACATCCTGAATTGGGTAAGGAAGCCTTCATTTAGCTAACCAAAAACCATTTAAACCAAGGACCAAGAAAGCAAAAAAAAAAAGAAAGAAAGAAAAGGAATATTCCCCACCTTGGAAGTGGATTTGTGATGAAAGATGAAATATTCATAATGTGTTACTGTAAAACAGTTTTCATGGGATTATGTGGGAAAGGCTATATCCCATATGGTGTTTCCAGACTGCATCCCAGAGAGCTGCCAGAAGGTGAGAGCTGGCTTGACAGAGGCGGCACCCATCTGCATTTGGAGATGCTGCCGCCCACGGAGCAGATCTCCGGATCTGGACCCGGCTCAAAAGCTGGACCGTCCACTTTGAGCCCACACAGCGACAGTCCCTTGTTTTACAAGTGAGATCGCTGTCTGACTCTGCTTCTCAGAGAACGTAAATAACTGCCTTCCCACTACGAAAATCATTCTTATTTTGGGTTGCTTCCTGTGTACACACATTTCCATGGATTCCATTTATTCATTCTACTGCTCAGCCTCACAATTCACACGCTTCTCTCTCCTTTTCTGTTTCACTGACCCGTTTTCTCCTTTTCATTCTTAATGAACCACAAAACTGGAATTTGAAAGTGGCAAGTACCATTCTTCAGGTCCTTAATACACTCATTTAGGACATTAAAAGTCTGAACAGTTGCATAAATCCAAGGAGTTTCAATGGCAAACATAGCAACATGGTATGTTTATGGCATAGCACATGGAGCCCATCTTAAATGCCTGTGTTCAGAGAGATTATCCTTAAATGAGAGAAACAGGCCCAATGTACTACAATATGGAGCAGTGGGGATTGTGGAAAACTGAAGGGCTCATTTCCTATATAAATGAGGCAACTTCTAATTTAGCGTCACATTTGATTTGTGAATTATAGTAACTAATTTAAATTTTTTTTTTTTTTTGGTCTTTTTAGGGCTGCACCAGCAGCATATGGAGGTTCCGAGGCCAGGGGTCAAATCAGAGCTGTCGTCCGGGCAGTGTCTGTGACTTACACCACAGCTCATGGCAATGCCGGGTCCTTAACCCACTGAGCAAGATCAGGGATCGAACCCGTGTCCTCATGGATGCTAGTCGGGTTGGTTAACCACTGAGCCATGATGGGAACTCCATAATTAAAAATTTTTTTAATCCCAACAAGGTCAAGGTATTTATAGTCTTAGGAGAATGATTAGAATGTTAAATTGACATTACATTCAGCTCAACGAAGCAACAGAGATTTACTGTATAACACAGGGAATATTATTCAATATCCTGTAATAACTTGTAATAGAAAATGACCTGAAAATATGCATATAGATAACTGAATTACTTTGCTGTACACTTGAAACTGACACAATATTGTAAATCAACTATACTTCGATTAAAAAAAAAATTAAGTGCTGTGAAAGACTAAGCTAGAAAATAGTCTTAGTTGTTCAAAGATGAGAGGTTGGTTTTCCCAGTCATCCAACAGAGGCAGGATTTCCCCTCTGCAGTGGCCCTCTGAAGGGCCATGTGACACATCACAGGAAGGACATATCAGCTTACTTCCAAATCTAAAGTAGGATCCTAAGATTAGGGACTTTTCCAACCACACCAAGATGCTTTTTTCCTTATTACTATACTTCATTCATCACTGAAAGATTTGCACATTTTTGTTTTGTTTTGTTTTTGTTTTTGTTTCAAGTGTCTGGTTAAAGCAGAAGTACATGAAATTGGACATTCATGGAACTGTAAAATAAATAAGTAATGCATTTAAAAATAAAGACTATAAACCAGTAAGAACAACTATATTTGATAATACCAGGGTGGTCAGCAGGAGACCTGATTTCTTGGCTTTTATGCTTACCGGATACCTGTCTTTAGACAACCCATTTAACATGTCTCGGCCTTCAATAAAATGAGAGAGTGGAACTATATCAGTCTTGTCTAAGGTCTGGATCAGTCTCACACTAGCAACAGGCTCATTCTTCAAATGAATTGGACTGTAGAATCCACTAACTGCACAGATAAAAGTGGAGTAACTTGGGAGTTCCCACTGCGGCTCAGCGGAAACAAATCCAACTAGTATCCATGGGGATGTGAGTTTGATCCCTGGCATTGCTCAGTGGGTTAAGGATGCCGAGTTGCCGTGAGCCGTTGCATAGGTCGCAGACACTTCTCAGATCTGGCGTTGCTGTGGCTGTGGCCTAGGCCAGCAGCTGTAGCTCTGATTCAACCCCTAACCTGGGAACTTCCATATACCTCGGGTGCAGCCCTAAAAAACAAAAAACAAACAAACAAAAAAAGTGAAGTAGCTTGCATAGAAACATACAAGGCCCTGACTTCCTGTTGAAATTACAAGAAGGGCTCCTCCAAGCCCCTTTCAAAGCTACTGGACAAAATAATCTCCAAGGTCCTTTCTAGCATTGAAATTCAGATTCTTTTTTTTTTTTTTTGTCTTTTCTAGGGCCACACCCACAGCATATGGAGGTCACCAGGCTAGGGGTCTAATCAGAACTGCAGCCACCAGCCTACGCTAGAACCACAGCAACTCGGGATTTGAGCCTCATCTGAGATCTACACCACAGCTCATGGCAATGCCGGATCCTTAACCCACTGATCGAGGCCAGGGATCAAACCCGCAACCTCATGGTTCCTGGTTGGATTCCTTAACCACTGAGCCACGACGGGAACTCTCGAAATTCAGATTCTTCATTTACTAGAGATACATTAAATTCTAACGGCTATGAACCTTGTGGCTCAGCAGATTAAGAATCCAGCAAGGTCAGTGCAGTAACTCAGGTCCCTGCTGTGATATGGGTTCAATCCCTGGCCCAGAAACTTCCATATGCTTGCAAGTGCAGCCCCTCCACCCCCCAAAATTTGACCCACAATGAAAATAAAATGATTTTTTTGGCTCAAAATAAGCTTCTTCCACAATTTTCTTATCAATATTAGCAATCACCTATAGAGTGCTCATTGTATACTAGAAATTGTCCTTGCTTTCAAGAAGCAATAAATTTGTGAAGATGAGATTTTTATATAAGTGAAATTCTATTATTATAAACAACTAATGAGAATGATAAATAAACTTTACAAATAATAATCCTGTTACCTGAATTACATGGTTTATCTGGTAATAAATGAGGCCAGCTTATTTTGTGGTCCAAATGACACTGACTCAAACTCCTAATTCCATACCATCCTCTAATTATTGCTGGGACTCCCCAAGGGTTACTTCACTTGTCTCAGGCCACTGTGGAGGCACAAGTTCGATCTCTAGCCCAGGAACTTCTATATGCTTTGGGTGTGGTGAAAATAAGGGGGACGAAAAAAAGTCTGTCTGCCGGAATAAGTCTTCACCCTCAGTCTATAACTCACTGCTATGATCTTTCTCTATCGCTGCATTTCCCTCTGCTAATGTCATTTCTCCAAGGGACCTTTTTGTTAGTCTGCTGCTGATTCTCCTCAGGAGACAGACAGTCTGTGGATGCTCCTTCAGTCCCTCCTCTGTGAGCTACAGCAGCTCCAATTGCTGTGGAAATGAAGAGAGAAAGCTCCCCTCCCAAAGAACACACACGCCCATCTGCTCGGTTGTTCTTCAAAGCATCACCCTGCATTTCCCAAGTCCTGAAATGACTCAAGAGCTGGCACCCAGATTCTCCACTCGTGATCTTCTGAGGTAAACTCTCAGTGACACAGCTCAGCTCAACTTTCAGTAATTTACACCTGCATTTAAGTAAATTATGCTTTTAGAGTGGTCCCCAAATACTGGAAGGGCACCTATTTCTTCGCAGAATGAAAGGTGCATTTTGAAGATTTTCTTAGCGCATCATTCGGGATAGGCTGGAATAGATCCTGCAACTCAGGATATGCAGGAACAGCAAACCATCCCTAAATCTTAGTGGGTTAAAAATAGAGATTGATTTCATTCTCCTGCTATCTGTAATTTGTGGGTGAGCTAGAGTTGGTTGTGAGTGGACAGACTCTACTCTTCTCTCGAGGAGAAGGGACTGGGTCATTTGAGGGGTTCTTCTCTATACCATCCTCAAAAACCAGACTGAGATTTCTACCACTATTGGTTATATTGTTGGCCCCTAAGGCAGTGGGAAAGACTTTTGGAAAATCAAGTGTTGACTTGGTGCTTACAACCTGAAGTATCACGTGTCACTTAAATTCACAATTCATTGGCCGGGGTAAGTCATGGGCCCACACCTTATTTCAAAAGAGCAGAGAAGTAAGTGAAATTTTACCATACATCCAAATGTTTGACTAACACTAATGATTACCACACCCACAAGCGTGAATTGGAATTTTATAAAATTTGCAATTTTATATTTTTTGTACCCTTCTACTGCTCAATATTCCAGAAATCTCAAGACTTAGTATCACCCAGCAACTTGACTTATGGTTGTTAACTCAAAACCATTCAGAGGAAAGAGTAGCCATTGCCACTGGAGAAGTTAAGGAAGGTAATGAAAGAGAAACAATATGAATTGGACCTTGAAGGAAAGGATTTCAATTTTCCAAAAGGAAATGGAAAGAATACGATGGAATCACACACGTGAAAACACAAAGGGGAGAGTAGACAGGAAGAGTGTGAGCAGTTTGCTTCCCCAGGCTATACTTTGTGTACAGTAATCCGGTGACAGAAGGTTGGAATGGTGGTTTGGGAACAGATTGTGGACGGCCATGATAAAGAATTTTGTCTTTCTTCTGCAGAAAATAGGGGCCATTAAAGATTTTGAGATGGGGAGTTCCTGTCATGGCTCAGAGGAAATGAATCTGACTAGCATCCATGAGGACGCAGGTTCGATCCCCGGCTTCACTCAGTGGGTTAAGGATCTGGCATTGCTGTGAGCTGTGGTATAGTTTGCAGATGCAGCTCAGATCCTGCATTGCTGTGGCTGTGGCATAGCATAGGCCAGCGGCTATAGCTCTCATTAAACCCCTAGCCTGGTAACCTCCATATGCCATAGGTACGGCCCTAAAAAGACCAAAAAAAAAAAAAGATTTTGAGACAGGGTGATGATTGCAATGGGAGAAGATAAATCTGTTAGTGAAGAAGTTGATGGATTGGCAGAAGGAAGGCTGATAGAGGAAACTAACTAGTCCACCCTTGCTATCGTCAAGGAGAGGGGCAGCAGGAGTGGTGGGAAGATCAACTGGAGAAAACCTGGCAGAGGATTTTCATTAGATTGGCTGGGTGGCTAAAGGAAAGGAGAAAGGGAAAGTAACCAGATCTGTGCCTACTTACTCCTCTGGTTAACACTGCCAAGAATCCAGGAATGCCAAGATGAACAGCAAGCTATCAAGTACCCCATGTGGTGGGTGTGTGGGGGTGTGTGGGGGTGTGTGGTTGTGTGTGTGTGTAAGAGAGAGGGAGCGGTTGGGGGAATGGATGTCTGTGGATGCCTCTATATAACTTTCTTTTCAGAGTTCCCATGTGGCTCAGCAGTTTTAGGATCTGGTGCTGTCACTGCAGCAGCTGGGGTCACTGCTATGGCATGGGTTTGATCTCTGGCCTGGGAATTTTCTCTTCCAAAAAGAAAACAAAAAACCAACAAACAAAAAACCTTTCTTTTCCATCTTGCTGCATGTATTAACTTGGCCCTGGGTAAAAGAGATTCAGTAAATCCAGTAAATTGGGTAGTGCCATGATGATGTTGAGTGCCTACTAGTTTTAGGATAAATAGCAATTTTGCTTGTTAGATAGAATTTTGCTGAACTGGTAGGACCATTCTGTGAATTCAGTGTTGTACTCTTAAAAATCCTTCTTTTGAACTTTGCAATTCAGATTGCCCTAAAACACTAACCAGATTTGACTGTTCAGTTAATTGGTGCCAAAAATTTCTTCTTTAAAAGTTCAAATCATACCTCCAAATATTTTTATTCCCCCCCACCCCCCACCCCCGCCACAGCCCTTCAATCAGATTTCTCTTGCAGATTCAGAGTCTGTGCTTCCAGTTTTACCATATCTTGCCAGCTCATATATTTCCAGCAACATGATATTAATATTTGTAAATATTTTCTTTCAGGGTATTCAAGAGGTTTTGCTCATGGCATTTCTCCAACTGACTGATTCAAAGGATCCTCAGGGCCAGCTGTAATTTATCCAAGTGACTTTACTTTCTGTTCCTCTGTTCTCCATCCTCTATGTTTGGCAACTCTGGGCTATAGCAGGTATTTCTGTTCATATGGTAGTCAAAAATATATTTTTTATCCCCACTCCTCCTCCCTTTCTTCAAGAGCTGCCCACAGTCTGTGCTACAAGCTATAAACACAACTCAGTATTTGCATTTTATATCCAAGAATGTGAGCTGCAGAGCTGGTTTACAGTAGAGGAAGTACAGTCACTAGGTTAAAAAAGGTGTTTTTATTTGTAACTTATTAAAGCCACCATTGTATCCAAATCAATTATTTATAAGAAAGAAGATGATTTTTAAAAAAGTGTTTTAAAGAATTCCAATATTTTTTTAAAAAAGCAAATTGTTTAATGTTCATAGCAGCACTGTTCACCATAGCCAAGATATGGAAACAACCTAAATGTCCGTTGACGGATAGATTAAGAAGGTGTGGTACATATACACAATGGAATACTACTCAGCCATTAAGAAGAACGAAATAATGCCATTTGCAGCAACATGGATGCAACTAGAGATTATTATACTAAGTAAAGAGAGAGACAAATACCATATGATATCACTTATTTGTGAAATCTAAAATATGGCTCAAATGAAACTATCTACAAAACAGAGACAGATTCACACACATTGAGAGGTTACCAAGGGGTGGGGGGAATGGGATGGACTGGGAGTTTGGATTTAGTAGATGCAAAATGCTAACATTTAGAATGGATAAATAGTAAGGTCCTACTATATATCACAGGGAACTATATCCAATCTCTTGGGATAGACTATGACGGAAGATAATATAAGAAAAGAAATGTATATATGTTTGCCTGGGTTACTTTGCTGTACAGCAGAAATTGGCACAACATAGTAAATCAACTACACTTTAATTTAAAAAAAAACTTTAAAAAACAAATGTTTAATAAGCATGAATCATGAAAAGTCAACACCAAATCAATTTTTAATCATAATCTGAACTACAGTATCATACTGATACTGAAAAAGCTATCATACTGACATAAGAATGCACTGATCATAAACAACATAGAGTCGAAATAAATTATTATTCTCCAGAGTTTGGAGTCATATTTGGCCTGACCCCAGTGACTACAATCCTAACCACCATTCCAGGGTTCTCTTGTTTATAAGCTGTCAAGGCACCATGCGACTTTAATAAAATAGTGTGGTGTAGCCATAATAAATAGATCACTGAAATAGAAAATAAATTCTAAAAAGACATTTACGTCTATGAGAGAATTTGACACATGATGATGGTAAGGAAAAGATGAATTATTCAATAAATAGGGTTGGGAAAACAGAACACTTGGGGGGAGAATAAATTGTGATCTCATTTCCAAATAATATCAAGATGATTTTTGGATGAATTAAAAAAACTGTGTGTAAAAAACCCAAACAGTAAAAAGCAATAGAAATAATATGTAATGATTAAAACATGATTGTGCTTTCATTTTTATTTTTATATAATATTATACATGCATTAAAATAAGGTTTATCTATGTGTGCTAATATGGAAAGACATTTATATTATGTGAAAAACAATGTTCTGATAATACAAAGAGTCTTAATTCCTTCTATGTAATATATATGTGTGTAGGTAAACACATATACACATACATGCACACATGCGTGCACACACACATGCGTGCACACAAGGAAAAAAGTGAGAAAGGATAACCTTCATTGCTAACAGGAGACTGGCAAAGAAAGAGATTGTAGGTAATTGGAATATTACCTATTTTTTAATCTATATTTTACTCTATTGCCTACACTAATGTTTAAAACTTAAACAGGGAGTTCCCTTCATGGCTCAGTGGTTAATGAACCCGACTAGGAACCATGAGGATGCAGGTTCAATCCCTGGCCTTGCTCAGTGAGTTAAGGATCCAGCATTGCAGTGAGCTGTGTTGTAGGTCGAAGACATGGTGTTGCAATGGCTGTGATGTAGGCCAACAGCTGTAGTTTCGATTTGATCCCTAGCCTGGGAACTTACACATGCCCTAAAAAGAAAAAGAAAAAACCTTAAACAGAAATTTTAATTATCTTAAAATAATTCTTTCAAATAAAAAATTACATTTGTTGTGGTTTGTTTAGTTTTTTGTGAGCATGCAGAAATTCCTGAGCCCAAGGTGGAACTCACGTCACAGTAGTGACAACCCCAGATCCTCAACCCTCTGAAGCACCAGGGAACTCCTTGATATTGCTTTATGTTGCAGTCCAGTGCTCATTATCCCCTCAATCAGTCTTCACAGAGGAGGCTTATGGGGAGCAATGCTTTAGCCCCCACATGTGTTGTTTCTGTGGCCTCTCCCATCTAAATTGTTTTAAAACATTCTGTGTATTTTCCTGATACCATATAGCACATTTCTTTATTTACTATCAGCTTTATTACGCTGGCCTGATCATGAGGACAGGGACCAGGGTCCATGCAGAAGCGCCATCATCTGGCACAAGGCCCAGCTTGATGTAGATAAGGAGATAATAAGTTAAGTACTGAGTGAATGAATGAATGAGTGAGTGAATTGCATGAATAAATAAATATGGATTAAATGAATGAATAAATAACTTACTCTAGACAGAAACCACTAGTTGTAAAGTATAGCCACCAAGGAGAAAATACAAACTACAAATAAAATTTACACATAACGAGAGAGGATTTAAACACAAGTGCCCAGAGAAGTATTGGGCAATGAGTGAACACTCTCTCCTGATTTTCTTAGAGTCTTTTTGAACAAGAAGCATGCCAGGAAGCACTAAGTGATGAAGGTCAGGTTTGTTATTTACGGAGCTGCCTGCATTTTCCAGCTATATTTCAGGTCGGGACTGGCAAGATAACAGGATACCCAGGAGAGTTCTTCTTTGATTCCGTAAATGAATGTTCTAAAAGAAACATATTGGTGAAAGACACAGCTCTCAGACCCTGGAAGGAGCATAATGCAGGACTGGCCTGAGGGAGGGAAAAAAATCAATAGCTTTAACAGAGAATGAGACCAGCTTCTTTATAGCTAATGTTGGCAAAGGGGGAAGCCTCCAGGGCACTGATATTGGCATTGTCTCCATCAATTTCCTCTGGCTCTGCTTGATAGCAGATACCAGCAGGGCTTAGGGATGCAGTGGGGTTCACTGAGCCAGGGAGAGGGGACCAGGAAAGCCCAGCTGGCTTGCAGAGATGGTCTCCCCCTGCTCGGTTCCCTCTACTCAGCCGCCATTGGATGCCCATGGGGAATCCACCAGGCAAGAGCCTGACCCCGGGAACATTAATTATATGCCTGAATCGAAATTAGGCCTCCAGTCAGGAGCTTTTCCTTCATCAGCCATTGTGTTCCAGCCACATAATGGAAAATAATTAAAAGACTTTGAAAATTAAGATCCTACTACTGAGGCTAGATCCTCTCAAACCATGCAAAGAACTAGGCATAGTCCTCCTCCATCCTATTGGTTAATGACAGACACACTTTATAAACCTAAACTTTGTCCTTATCACAGGGGTCTGTGTTCTTTAAGGAAAAGAAAGTGGTTTCCCATGACAGTACTCATTAATCAAAATCAATAACCATAAAAGCATTTTTTTTTTTTTTTTAAGGGAAGAGAAACCATCTGGAAAGAGAAACTTAAGTCCTCAGAAGGGAAACATCTTCAGCCCAGCATCCAAACTGAATAATCCCTTCACCAAAAGCAGTCTTTTTTTTCTTTTCTTTTAAACAATGATATCATCTAAACTTAGTTTCTGATATAGTCTTTCAGCTTGGGTTTTTGTTTTGTTTGTTTGTTTAATATAGGCAATCACATCAGATTCCAGACCCTCCTTCCTAACTTTAATTATGGCATCTTTCTAAAATCACATAGTTGAGATGGGTGTTCTGACTCATCTTTTTTTGGGGTCTATCTTTTATAAAAAAAACAAATTTTGGGGAGTTCCCATTGTGGCTCAGTGGTAAAAAACCCAACTAGTATCCATGAGGCTGCAGGTTTGATCTTTGGCCTCAATCAGTGGGTTAAGGATCTGGTGTTGCTGTGAGCTGTGGTGCAGGTCGCAGACACCACTTGGATCTCACATGGCTGTGGCTATGGTATAGCCAGCCACCATAGCTCCAATTTGACCCCTCAGCCACAGGTGAGGCTCTAAAAAGACCAAAAAAAAAAAAAAAAAAAAAAAAAAAAGAAAGAAGGAAAGACAGAAAGAAAAGATATTCCCAACAAAAAACATTAAACATATTGCTTTAAAAAAACAGAAGCAATTAGGAGCAACATTAAAATATGAAGCCGCTCCATAAATAATAATTTGTTCACTAAGGTATCCACATCAGTTCATGTTTGAATTTTCTAATCCAACTTTTAAATGTCATGTTCTTTCTATGTGTATAAATTTGCAATGTGAATTGTGATTTAAATTACCAGGAATTAATAAAAATTGCTGTTAAAGAAAACGAACTATTCAGTTACTCTTTACTGCACCAAACTAATGCCTTACACTATCAGCACTGCCATATTTTAAACAGTCAACAATTTCAGTGAGCCAGAGAATTGATTGAGTGTGAATTACACGGGTCCAAAACAACAGGGACATAAATTATTTCTACAGTAGCATTTTATTTAAGTTATATGATAATTATCTCAACTCTAAACAGGCAGGCTTAGTGTTCTACCAAAACATATTGGTGATAGAAGAAATTTAGTAGCAGTGTGTATGTGCTACATCTGGCAGACCTACCTCAAAATTATTGAAGAAAAAATTTGGCCATTGTCTAATTATTGTAATCTAATGTGGAGAAGCAAATTGAGGAAGGTTTTAATTAACCAGAAAATTAACAAATCTCTGCTTGATTATGGTTGCGCAGATGAAAGCTCAAGGATGTCTCAAGCAGTGTTTTGTTTTTAATGGTATGCTTTTCAGGTCTTTGCAGAGAATCAACCTCAGTAGTGAATACACATATATATATACCATGAATGTAGGTATATAAGTGTGTGTATGTGCCCTCAAGTAAAAAATATAAATATCTTGCTAAAATTGTGGAAAGGAGAGGAGCGCACATGTAAATGAAAGACATTTCAGAGACTAAAATAAAACTAATGGTGTACTTAGAGCTCTTTATGACAGCATGCACTTTGATGAGGCTGATGGAAGAATCAGGAATTTTATGTATGAGAAGTCACAAGGATAATCATGTCTTCAGCAAAAAGGCATGCATAGGCTGTGCTACAAGTTTCACCTCCAAAGGCGTGGAAGGGCAGGTTTTATGTTCCGGAGTTTACCCACACAGGAAGCAATTGAGTTTCTAAAGATGAAAGCCTGTAAAAGGTCCTGGGAACTAGCCAAAAACAGCTAACATCTCTGACAGGATATGATGGATGATTAATAAAAAAAAAAAAAGTACATAAAGAATAGAGATAAAATCTTTGAGTGGCTTGATTGATCTTTTACAAAGAAAGATTTTAAATATGCTTAAAAATATAAAATCTTAAGTATTTTAATATCTAAGAATAAAGGTCTATTTTCAGTGGTATTTGTTTATTTATATTTACTTTTGCTTTTTAGGTCTGCACCCACAGCATATCGAAGTTCCCAGGCTAGGGGTCCAATCAGAGCTACAGCTGCCAGCCTACACCACAGCCATAGCAACTCGGGATCCAAGCCATGTCTGCAACCTACACTACATGGCCACACTAGATCCCTGACCCACTGAACGAGGCCAGGAATCAAACCTGCATCCTCATGGATACCAGTTGGATTCATTTCCCCCGCACCACAATGGGAACTCCTTTAGTGGTATTTATGATTTACCTATCAGAGAGAAATATGAATCACTCAAAAGTCAAATTATCCTGGCGTTCCCTGTGGTACAGCAGGTTAAGGAGTCAGTGTTGTCACTGCAGCAGCTCAGGTTACTGCTGTGGTGCAGGTTTGATCACCAGCCGGGGAACCTGCATATGCCACTGGCTCAGCCAAAAAAAAAAAAAAAAAAATCTAATTATCTTGAAAGTTGTATTTTAAAATAAAAGTTACAAATCTTAGGTATGAATCTAAGATTGACTAGAGCATTTTCTGGTGGAAGATGAAGTCCCATGTTGTCATTTATGCTACTTTTCATGTATATTTTGGTGATCATGTTATATAACTTTGTTAAAACAGAAATTCCAACTTTTCCTTCTTCCTTATTTTACAAAATCTTGTTTCTAAAATTCAGTCTCAACACTTCAAAACATAGAGTAAGGTTTCTGATCTATTTTCCTTCTTCTCATGTTTCTTGTGTCTTTAAAAACCCCAACTCCCTGGCTTTGCTCTAATGAGGCATTCCTTTCTGCCTTCTTCCTGTTTCAAAATTTATCCCTTCTTCTTTCCTGTGAAAACAACACATTTCTGACTAACTTCTGAATTACTAGTCTCTGCTAGGAAACTAAGAAACTGATTTCATCTAAATCAAATAAATGGTAATCATTTTTTATGTCATTTTTCCAGTGAGAAGAGAAAAGCCATCGCTGACGTCTGGAGCTGGCCAGGCACTCACAGGTAGGTCTTGGTGTTCTCCTACTTTTTTTTTTTCCTTTTTAGGGCCGAACCTGCATCACGTGGACGTTCCCAGACCAGGGGTCGAATTGGAGCTTCAGCTGCCGGTCTGCACCACAGCCGTGGCAAAACTAGATCTGAGCCGCTTCTGCGTGCTACACCACAGCTTGCAGCGCTGCCGGATCCCTAACCCACTGAGTGAGGCCAGGGATTGAACCCTCATCCTCATGGACACTGTTGGGTTCTTCACCCACTGAGCCACGACAGGAAGTCCCTTGGGGTTCTGCTATCGGACATCAACAATGTCACAAAACATCAACATCAGTCCCAGGGCATAGGTCCCAGGGTGCCCCGGGAATGTGAGAGATCAAAGCAAAAATACGACTACTCTGTAATAATGTCTGAACACAACACAACGTGAGCCTTGCCACTGTCAAAACATACCGAATAACCCCCTTGCCCAGGTAATATAAATGATTAGTGCTTACTTACCAATGACAGATTTAGTGTCCTTCTATTTTTCCTTTTTTTTCTGCATAAAATTCATTAAGATATCTAATCACAGAATTAACCCCATATTCTGACAGAGTTCAATCCAGTCTGAACTCCTTCCTCTTTGACTCCTTCCTCAAGTCAAATCTATTACAAGCTCAGATCCTACAGTAAGTTACTCCTGCCACGTTCTTCTTGAGACGCCCTATGATTGTTTCATTTCAATGAGAGATAAAACCCACAGTGTTCACTATAGGCATGTTCTTGGTGATGTTTTGTGTGAAGGATATTGATACTAGCTAAGAACCAAAGTTTAATTGCTGGCAGAATTCAAACTGAAGGTAAAACTTTTTGAAAAATGAATGAGCAGGAGTTCCCGTCATGGCTCGGCAATTAACAAACCCGACTAGTATCCATGAGGACATAGGTTCGAGCCCTGGACTTGCTCAGTGGATTAAGGATCCGGCGTTGCTGTGAGCTGTGGTGTAGGTGGCAGACATGGCTCGGATCTGGCATTGCTGTGGCTGTGGTGGAGGCTGGCAGCTACAGCTCCAATTCGACCCCTAGCCTGATAACTTCCATATGCCACAGGTGCAGCCCTAAAAAAAAAAACCAAAAAAATTGACAGAAGATAGATTAACAGGAGAAAAAAAAATGATGAACAATGCTGACATCTTTTTAGTCAGGTACGCTTTCTTTCCCAGATGTAAGAAATCATGGCTTGAGTTCGTACATTTATCTTTATTTATCAATTGTTCATTCATTAAATCATACATTCTTTCATTAAACAAAGATTTGCTGGGTACATACATTATGTCAGGAACTGTGTTAGACTCAAAGGATAAGAAAAATCATAGCTCTTGCACTCATCAAACTTACACCAAGGTGCAATTTTTAAAAAATCTCTTCTGGTTCGATTACCTAACCCTAGAACCAATAGTTCCTGATCAATGGTTGTTAAGGATCTCTTAAACTTATCAGCATAACAAGATATAGAGTTGCATAAAAATTAGTCTAGGTGGAGTTCCCGTTGTGGCTCAGTGGTTAACAAACCCGACTAGAATGCATGAAGATGCGGGTTTGATCCCTGGCCTTGCTGAGTGGTTAAGGATCCAGTGTTGCCGTGAGCTGTGGTGTAGGTCACAGACGCAGCTCAGATCCCAAGTTGCTGTGACTGTGGTATAGGTCAGCAGCTAAACCTCTGATTCGACCCCTCCATGGAGGCTTGGGAACCTCCATGTGGCATGGGTATGGCCCTAACAAGACGGGGGGAAAAAAATTCGTCTAGGTTACAGCCATAACCCTGTCTAGTTAATTTCTAGACTCATAACTGAAGAGCTATGGATAATGATATAGTTTTTTGGGAACAGTGGGAAAACTTTCCCAGCCAGGGATATGGCATCACCAAGAGGTCAGACACTGAGCTAAGTATCTGCCATGTGATATCACTTAATCTTTATTCATGCACATATTCATTCATTCAAGCTAAATTTTTTGAGCATCTGCTAGTTTCAGGCACTAGGCTCAGTGCTGGGGACACACATTAATCAAAGAATCACAGATATAAACATGTGGTTAGAAAGGGTACAGAGTACCATGAGAGCGCTGACGGGAAATATGAAAGTGACAACATTGGACAGGTTAAGAGGAGCTTTACTGGGATGGTGCTAATTGTACTAAGAGCTAAAGGAGGCTAAGATGTTCAGATCAAACCTATGATATAGGTATTATCATAATCACATCTTAGAAAAGAGAACGGAGTCTCAGCTGTACCCAGCAATGGAGAAGTGGGTGAGGGTGGATTTGAACCCATGTCTCTGAGATTTTCACTGTCCACCGTGTATCTACCACATTTATTCACTCTGTGATCCTTCCAAAGGACGTTCCAGCTCTGCTGAAAATATGTGTGCACATCTGCTTCCCAACTAGGTGGAGATGTCCTAGAGGGCAGAAATGGTAGCTTATCTGACACTCAGTAACAGACACATGTAGCACTCTCCAAAGATTGCCTAAGTGATGATCAGCATAGTGCAATACTGTTCATTTTAAAAGACCTTTGTGGCAGAGAAGAGATTTTGGAGATTTTATGTATCTTGAAAATAAATGTCCGTGGAATTTTGAATAGATGCCGTTTCTTTCGTTTCTTTACTCTCAATTATAAAGGTATTTACTAAAAGTCATTCCATTGAAGTTAAGCCTGCTCTTAAAGCTGTGTAATTTTATTTAAATAGCTTTTGTGGCCTATTGCTATTTGAAGGCTTCCCTCTTTGTTTTATTTACCAGGAAAATCCAGACCAAAATTATGGTTTATTCTAAAGCAATCAGATCTGTGTGATATAGGTTTTGATTCAATTTGTTTTTCTTTCCTCATTTTTTTTTTGTCTATGTATATGTTATCTTGTTTTGTGTACATCTTTTAAGTCACCTATAATCCTTTATGGTATATCAGAGGATACAAATGCATAAACAAATAAGGCCTTACAAAGGAAATTAGATTTAGAGAATGAACTTCCATAAATACAGTCCTGTTACTCTTCTCTTTTGTTCTACTTTAATTTTAATCTTTGTATCCAGGGAAAAGCAAGGAAATCTCTTTAAAGGAAAAGAAAACAGAAAAGGAGATCTGAAGGGGATGCCTGGAGATAGGCCTATAGAAACATTAAATGATATTTTGGCGATGATGATGGTGGTGGAGCTGGTGATAAGGGGGCTTAGCGGATAACTGTGTGGAGATTTTCTATAGGACCTTTGTACCAACAGTAAATAGTTCTGTCACCTGGTTCCTGATTCACTGCCAAGTGCCAAAATTGAATGGGTAAACAAAGGTCATAAAACATGAAGGATACTGGTATTGATGTGAATGAGCAAAGAAAAATGGAAAAAAAGGCAAAACTACAACTCTGGGTATGCCTGGGTAGAAGAGGAGATGGGCATTTCATGGAGCTGGTGTTATAGAGAATTTGTTTCCTATTTCTTATTTTAGAAGAATAAGAATACCTTTATATCTTCCTTATGAAATTAATTTGTTTTAAGAGCAGACGTCTACAGAGCAAGCTTTGTGGCTAGAATGGCTCCATCTTAAAAGTTCAGCTACTTTGCATTTCATCACAGAGATAGCAATTTAGTAAGAGATCCAGCGTATTTTCTCCAAAGTCCTCAGGCCACTTTAAATCTCAAACCGATTATCATCAATTTTCAAAATGGTGTAACCCACAGTCTATTAGTATAGCTTCATAACTAGGTGTCCTAAACCTGAATGACACTGGGGGCGGGGAGAGTGGAGTAGGGGAAAGCGAACTCTGAATTAAGATTAGTTTTTAAGGCAAATGATAGATTTCAGCCAAACTCCTCCACAACAGGAAGATTTAAAAAGACTATGAGTGGTTAACACAAAGGCATTCTCTCAGAATCACCAAACGCAAGAGACAGTCCTACCCATTTAACACAGAGAAGAGAACCTGAATTTCATGTGAATATTATACCTGTGCTAATTTCACTGTCTATTTTATACAGAGATTGGGACATCTGAAAAGAAGAAAAAATCAGGACTTTGATCAGTGTACTCTGTATTGACGTTTGAGCAAACATGGATAGGAGCACAGATTTGGTTTGGCTCCGTAGCAAGCCAAATGGAACCACTCCCTTAAACGGAAAATGTCACCTAATAGTTTCTGTCAAGTCATGTTGCTCATAAAAGCAAAAGGATCCAGGAGGTAGGAGAGAAAACGGTGAGTAAATAGACTCTGGGACATTCCTCTGCAATATTAGTTCAATCAACCATTAAATCAATACTTAGTGAACTTGTAAAAAAGATGCTGTGGACAGATTCAAAGGCAAATACTCACAGTCCATACCCATCAGGCAATGTCAGTCAGCACTCCAGTCTTTAATTTTAGTAATGGCTTCAATAATTTTAATAACAATTTAAATCCCTTGCAAATTGCAACATGAATTGCTTATATTCTCGAGAGAAGTGTGCTACTCTTTACTTTGGTCATGATGCGGAAATTTAGAATTCTCTTCCATCTTTAATAGACTCTCCTATCATATACTATAAAAATAATTCAATGATTCTAATTCTTTGCCTCTTTTTTTTGGCCATGGTGTGCAGCAGTTTGATGTGGGATCTTAGTTCCCAGATCAGGATTGAACCAGGGCCACAGCAGTGAAAAAACAGACTTCTAACTACCAGACCACCAGGGAACTCCCTAGTGATCTTATTTTAGGGCTGCACCCACAGCATATGGGAGTTCCCAGGCTAGGGGTCAAATCAGAGCTGCAGCTGCCGGCCTAACCATAGCCACAGCAACGCCAGATCAGAGCTGTCTGCAGTCTACATCACAGCTCAAGGCGATGCTGGATCCTTAACCCACTGAGCAAGGTCGGGGATGGAACCCGCATCCTCTTGGTTCCTAGTCATGTTGGTTACCCCTGAGCTACAACTGGAACACCTCCCCAGTGATTCTCATTCTAATAGACCATTAAATGGGTCCACTTTTATTTATTTATTTTTTTATCTTTTTAAAATTTTTTATGGCCTTGCCCTCGGCATATGGAAGTTCCCGGGTCAGTGACTGAATACGAGTCATAGCGGGGGCAACATCCTTTAACCCACTGAGCCAAGCGGGGGATCAAACCTGCACCTCCACAATAATCTGAGACACTGCAGTGGGATTCTTAAATCACTGTGCCACAGTGGGAACTCTGGATCCACTTTTACTTCTAGCCAAATGCACTTCATTGTTAAAACTCATGTTATTAAAAAAGGCCTCATGGGTTCAGTGTATTTTTTCGTTGTTTATTTAACAAATACTTATTGGATAATCATTTTACACTAGATACTATACTGGGATAGGCTCATGGATCTCACAATTGAGTGGTCTTTATTACAGAAACACACATGACAAAATTTGGGGCACCATCTCCAAGGAACTCAGGTTTAGAGAACTACATTTCCAAGAATCTAGCTCCACTATTAAAATTTTTTAATTAAAAAAAATTTTTTTTTTTTTTAAAAAGCCTGGGAGTTCCTGTTGTAGCTCAGTGGTAATGAACCTGACTGGCATCCATGAGGACTCGGGTTTGATCACTGGCCTTGCTCAGTGGGTTAAAGGATCCGGCATGGCTGTTGCTGTGGTATAGGCCAGCAACTGCAGCTCCAAATGGACCTCTAGCCTGGGAACTGCCATGTGCCAAGGGTGCAGCCCTTAAAAAGCCAAAAAAAAAAAAAAAGAGCCTGTAATCTTCCTTTAGCCTCAGCAGACCACTAAGGCACTCTGAGAATGTCATCAGGAGAAGTAAAATGGTGGGGCGTGATCCACTGTAACACAGGCAGCTACACACTAGGAGACAGTGAGAAAAAAGCAGGGAGGTTGAAAAATTATAGATAATCAAGCCAGAAAAAAAGTCACTACTGTGTAATTATCTGTTACTTAAGGATGTGGTCCCTGTGGTTTCAGATGGACTTATTTGAGGCATGTCTGTCTGCAGGGTTGGCGGCTCAGCACAGCGGGTTAAGGATCTGGAGTTGCTGCAGCTGTGGCGTAGGTCAGAGGTCTGGCTCAGATTTGATCCCTGGCCTGGGAACTTCCATATGCCACAGGTGCAACTGAAAAAGGAAAAAAAAAATGTGTTAAGAAGTAGATCTCACCTTGTTCTCTTTTCACAATAAAAGAGAAAGAAGAAAGAAAGAAAGAAAGAAAGAAAGAAAGAAAGAAAGAAAGAAAGAAAGAAAGAAAGAAAGAAAGAGAAAAGAAAGAAAGAGAAAGAAGGAAAGAAGGCAAGGAATGAAGAGAAAGGTGTTCTTGGCAAACCTATGTTGCAAATTTTTTATCAGGCTCTTAGAAGAGGGAGTTGAGTCTCAGATACATCTAGCAATGGAGAAGTGGACGGGCCAGGATTTGAACCTGAGTCTCTGTGAGTATCTACCACACTGAGGTGCATGTGATGAGTTCATGATGATGCTGAGGACTAGAAGGGATCTTGCTTTGGGAAGTCTTCATCAACATCCCTTCCAGACAAGCTTGGTCTAGGACTCCAATGCTTCCCTCAGTGTCCCTCCTGATACTAAGTGTTTCTCTTTAGTAAGTACTTCTTTCTTTCTTACTTTTTTGTTTTTTGGCTGTGCCCGCCAAAAGTTCCCAGGCCAAGAATCGAACCCATGCCACAGCAGTGACAATATCAGATCCTTAACCATTAGGCCACCGGAGAACTAAAGCAAGTCAGCAAGTTGTTCTTTGGAGCAAATTGTATTCTAATTTCTAATTACATTTTCTGTTAGCTTCTATTATTATTTCCTAAGCAAAAATGAAAAATGTTGACCATAATGACAATAGAGTAACAAAGCTAAATTCCACAAACCATCTTTGAAATGAAGTCATGTTACTTCATTTTCTTCTTCTGAAGTGACACAGATTGCTTGAATGCAGTAATTAGGTTACTTTTCATATTTAGAATATTCTCATTTGTCTTAAGTCTATTTTGTAATGGTCCACTCTGGGCCCTTGAAATCCCTCTCTTTTTTTTGGAGGCCTGATTCCAGTATCATGCTTTGCATTCAGTGCCTCTGAAAATACAGTGCAAGGTGAGGTCCAGGTTTCCTGCAGAGTTTCTTCCTTCCTGGTCCTCCCACTCTAAGACTGCATATATTTTCTTGAACATAATTGCTTACTTTTTTCATGTATTCACTTGGGGTCATATTAAAAATGTCCTAGATTCTTTTCTTTTCTCAAATACAGTTAATTACGTTCCAGACTCTATTTTTATAATTTTCCATCCTTCCCTTCTCAGCACATGTTCTTTGAGTTTCAGTCTCTCAGCCTCAGATGAGCATAGCCCTCATTTGCTCTCCTCTTTCCTCCTGGGGTGGGTTACTATCCGCAGGGAAAAGAGGGAGTATTTACTTTGCTGTTTATTCAGTAAATTCTTATGTATTGAAAGCCTATCGTGTGCCAGAAATCAGCCCAAATGTTTGGTTATAATGATAACTAAGACAGAGATGGCCCTCTTATACTGTGATACCGCCTAGGATATGGGAAGAGTCGTAGATCCAGAAAACAGGAACATCTAACACAGCTTGTAAGAAGAGTGGGAATATACCTGGATCGGTGATATCAGAGTTGAGATCTGAAGGATCAGAACGAGTTTCCCAGACAACCATGGCCAACCATGGGAAGAGAGAAGAGGATTTCTGGCAGAAGGAACAGCCTATGTGAAGACCAGACAGAGGATAACAGTGGCCTCGTTTTTCTTTTTTCCTCTAATTTTCTTGCAAACAAAGGAATGCAGAAGAACACACATTAATAATTTACTGCTTTAGGAGTTCCCATTGTGGCTCAGTGGGAACAAACCCAACTAGTATCCATGAGGACTTGGGTTCAATCCCTGGCCTCACTCAGTGGGTTAAGGATCCCACGTTGCTGTGAGATGTGGTGTAGGTCATAGATGTGGCTTGGATCTGGCATTGTTGTGGCTGTGGTGTAGGCTGGCAGCTGCAGCTCTGATTCGACTCCTAGCCTGAGAACTTCTGTATGCCATGAATGAGGACCTAAAAAGCAAAAAAAAAAAAAAAAAAAAAAATTTTAATCACTGCTTTAGGAGTTCCTGCTGTGGTGTAGTAGGTTAATGACCCCACTTGTCTCTGTGGACCTACGGGTTCGATCCCCAGCGCAGCACAGTGGGTTAAGGATCCGGCATTGCTGCCACTGTGGCATGTGGTGTAGGTCACAGCCCAAGTTTGGATTCAATCCCTGGCCTGGGAATTTCCATATGCCAAGGGGGTAGCCAAAAAATAAAAAGAAAAAAAATTACTATTTTATTTGGGAGAAAAGAAGCTTATGTCTTCTATTCGTGGTATTATATAAGTAATTTTCTTATAGAATCATTGCTTACCAGCTTCGGGATCAGATTATGACGCATTTGGAGGCTCCCTTTGAATGGACATGTGGTCAGTGTGTGACGTGTGGACTGTGAGAGTAATTGACTTAAACAGATTTAAAGAAGCTCCCCAAGGGTAGAGCAGACCACAGGAGGGGAGGGAACCATTGCCTGGGAAAAGAAAAAATGTTCTAAGATATGAGACTCAAACTAGTGAAGAAGGAGCAGAGGAACTGGACTTTATAAACCATGTGACAATGGTAGAACATGATTACCGAGAGTAAGGGGAAGGTGATTTCTGTGCAAGGGGTAGCGGGCATGGTACTCTCTCCATCCATCCCTTCTTCTCTCATCGCTTCCTTTGGTCTCCAGTAAACTAGATGGGACAGGGAATTCCCTGTGTGGCACAGCAAAAACAAACCTATTATCCACGATGACACAGGTTCAATCTCTGGTCCTGCTCAGTGGGTTAAGGATCCTGTGTTGCTGTGAGCTGTGGTGTAGGTTGCAGACGCAGCTCAGATCCCACATTGGCTATGATGTAGGCGGGCAGCTACAGCTCTGATTCGCCCCCTACCTGGGTACTTCCATATGCCCTGGGTGTGCCCTAAAACAAACAAACAAACAAACCAAAAACCTAGACAAAACAGCAATAAAGAATGAATTAACATGATGCTTCCTCCTATCCCAATTTGATGAAACCATTTTATGATCATCTTAGAGGGGTTTGATTAGGATCGACCCACATTTAAAGGATCACCAAACAGATTTTATCACTATCTAACTGTGGGCAGCAATACAGGGAGGAACACACAAAAGCAGAGATCTGGGCTCTGCTGCAGGAGCTCACCATCTCCTACCTGCCTGCGGTCATCAGCACACTCCTACTGTCCCCTCCACCTTCAATCTGCTTTGTGTCATTGGGGAACTGGAAATCCAGCCCAGTGTTTCTCTTGAGATTTGTCAAGGAATGCCAAGGAAATTGGCAACATTCTATTCAGAAAGCTATTTTCTTCCTGCCTTGGTGGGACATCAGAGAGTAACAAAAGTAGCCCTGATATGAAAGAGCTACCTGACAAGTCTGGGTTGCTCTTGGCTGACAGCTTCATTTCAGGATCTTGCTTGGCCGAACACATCCTAACCTATGCAGCTGGAAGATGTACTTTAATAAACTGGATGAGTTTTTGAGAATAGAGGCAATCTGTTCCTTTCTCTCTGGACACCCATTCTTTACAATTAAGTCAACGTGAAAGGAATTTCCCACCATCTTCCATTTAAAGGTATAGAGAGTATGAGTAACTCCTGACTGAGGTGGGTTGAATAGATCCTGGGCTGAGCATTCTGAGTCTCATGCAGAAAAACCGCTTGGTATGAGAAGGAAAGACCTCACTCTCATTATCCCTCATTATGGAAAGATTTGGATTTGAATGGCTGAATTCTGTTCTTTGGGACAGCTGTCCCTGATCTTTTGTTCTTGAAGTTAATTGGTCCTACTGTATATACCAGTATCCTTCTTTGTCCAGAAACACACTAAGATGTCTTTGTTAAGAAAACACATCACTCTTTTTATTACTGATTATGAAAAGTCACACCCTCCAGTTTCTGTACCTGAGGTATGGAGGACACCAGAACCCTCTTCCTTTTAATCTAAGGAAAAATGTAAGTTTGCAGTTGGAGGACAAAGAAATACATTGCTTTCTTTTAATTTTTTTTTATTTTGAAGTTGTATTAAAGTACGGTTGATTTACAGTGTTGTGTTAATTTCTACTGCACAACAAAGTGATGGGGACATTTGATTTCATCGACAGAATTGGACTCATGGTAGTTCTCCATAGAGTTACAAAGGGAAAAAAAGGCAATCATTTGCAATTTGGTCTCCTTTTTGTCCTCTGATACTTCTTTGCATCTGTCTTTGAGATTTGGGATGCGAGCAGAGGACTTCAATAATACTAACAACACAGGATGGAGAAGACTATTTATGTTGCTTATGTCTCTGAATTGTGATTTTATTTGTCTTTGTCTTTCTCACCCATTAATTCATAAGGACGAGGAAGAGATCTAATTCATCCTTCTCTACACACAGCACATAACATAGTGTCTGACACGTGGAAAATACTCAAAATGTATTTGCTGGAAGTTCCCTTGTGGCTCAGTGGGTTAAGAACACAACTAGTATCCATGAGGATCCACATTCAATCCCTGGCCTCGCTTAGTGGGTTTATGATCCAGAGTTTCTGCAAGCTGAGACATATATCAAAGATGCAGCTTAGATCTGGCGTTGCTATGGCTGTGGCATAGGCTCCAGCTGCAGCTCCAATTTGACCCCTAGTCCGGGAACTTCCATATGCTGCAGGTGTGGCCCTAAAAAGAAAAACAAAACAAAAAAAGTATTTGCTGACTCTATCAGTGACTGGGTCCACAAGGCAAACGGTGTAGGCTGGTGGCTACAGCTCTGATTGGCCCCCTAGCCTGGGAACCTCCATATGCCATGGGTGCGGTCCTAAAAAGACAAACAAACAAACAAAAAACCAAAGGAGTTCAGGAAATGGTAGGGAGACCAGTGGGATGAGAAGCTGGTCCAGGAACTTTGGGAGACACGGAGTGAGGTGAGAAGAGCTTTCTGACACTCACCAGGAACGGCACAAGAGCCCTACCTCAAAGGAATGGTCTAGGTCTGCGATAGCAACTCTGCGAGCAAAGGCCATCACCTCCTAGTCCGAAGGAGTCAGACGGAAAGGGGGAGAAAGAGGACAGTCTTGGTTAGCATACCTAAATCAGTTTCCTACAAAGTGCCTCAGACTTAAGTGGCCTAAAACAACACTGATTTACTATCTATCTTATGGTTCTTGAGGTAAGAAGCCTGTGAGCTTCCTGATGTTATGTGTGACATGTTCTGGTTGTATGGTTATATATGCACTTACGCATTGTGTTGTTGTTGTTGTTGAGAAAAGGGGTTTATGGCTTTCATCAAGTTTTAAAAAAAAAAAACAATTTTTTTTTTAATATTTATTTTTACTGAAGTGTAGGTCTTCAAGGCTGCATTCTTTTGGAGGTTCCAGGGGAGAACCCCTGTTCCTTGACCTTTCCAGCTCCCAGAGGCCAACTACATTCTTTGGCTAGTGGCCCCTCCCTCTATCTTCAAGGCTAGCAGCGTAGCATTTTCAGACCTCCTTCTCTGTCCCTCTGCTGAGTCCCTTGTCACATTGCCACTGTCTGACTCTGCGTCCTCCTTCATCCCTCTTGTGCCTACATGAGGCCCACCTCGATAATCTAGAGTTATCTCCCCATCTAGAGATCTTTAACTGATGGCAAATGCAAAGGCACCACATAAGGCAACATTCACAGTTACTGGATATTAAAAGGCAGACTTGCTGGGGGCGCCATTAGTCAGCAGACGGGGCAGACCTAGGTGGATGTAGTCACACTCCGGCTCAGTGAGCAGATGGATGGCCAGGATGTTCAGCCTTCAGGCACCTGGGACCCCATGCTGTACACATGATGTCTGTGTCTACGGCAAGATCGTGTCATGGTGAAGAGCACAGAGGTCCAGAGCCAGCCTGCCCTGCCTGAGTTCTACTCCTGCTCTTCCACGTGACCTTGAAGAAAATTCCTGACTCCTCACCCATAAAATAGGGACCTTGATGGCACTTACCTTATTGAATAAGTTTGTGGTGTGGAGTGAGTTGCTATATAAACTGTTTAGAACGGTGCCTGGCACATAATTTGTGTGATTGCTGTGTTAGCTATCACTTTGACTGTAGAGCTGGCCATATAACAGATTGTGTTTTCATCTTTCACTGTGGAATGCCTTTCTGAAGTTTATTTGTTTTCAAATAGAGGTTCACTGTCAGTACCTCAGCACTCATGCAAGAAAGGCACTAATGGCTCCTTTCAAGAGAAACAAAATCAAAAACAAAAATCCAGGAGTTTCCCATGTGGCTCAGCAGTAACCAATCTGACTAGTATCCATGAGGATGGAAGTTTGATCCCTGGCCTTGTTCAGTGGGTTAAGGATCTGATGTTGCCGTGAGCTGTGGTGTAGACAAGGCTTGGATTCCGTGTTGCTGGCAGCTGTAGCTCCAATCAGATCCCCTAGCCTGGGAACTTCCATATACTGTGGGTGCAGCCGTAAAAACACAAAAAAACTAAAAAAAGAAAAACAGAAAAATCCCAGAGAGCATTGGCTTTGCCAATCCTACAAATTTTGTGTTAGGATTTATTAGAATTTGTATTCCCAGGGGGAGCAGAGACAAAGAGCCTTAGAATTCACTGTTAATGAATACTTTTTAAAAGAGCTTTAGACTCTCACTAAATACATATTTTCAACATTCAATAAATAATGGGTTCATCATCTTTGATCAAAGTGCTAATATAATTACCACCAACTTTTTTGGTAATCTCTTAAGGGTCAATTTCATTTTATAATTGAATTTTATTTCATTTATTTCAAACTTCATTTCATTTTCACTTTTCCAATGTGTTCATCAATTGAAGATTTCACAGAAAGTAAGCACAAATCTATGGTAATGCATGCACATTATATAACAAACAGATTGAGGGAGATTCATGTTCAACTGTGGAGGAATACTTTTCCCTATTGGACTTCTAACCAAACACATAAATCTAAGGTTCTTATGCAAATACTATGTTGATGACTGGCAATTTACACTGCTCTTCCATAATCACCATAAATGGACCTCAGGCACTAGGATGCTCTCGAAATACCTTTTGCACTACCGTATCAGAGCATTATAAATGTGGTGCAGCTTGTGGCTATGGCACTGTGTACCTGGCCGCACACTGGAATGTATCCTGCCAGCCAGGACCTATGACTCAGTTAACGACCATAGAAGTCAACTCAACCACATGGTGCATCGTGGTTTGTCTGTGACAGTCTCTAATAGATTAAAAACACCCTGGGACAGATGTTTTGTTTTGGTCAGGATTATATGCCAAGCCCAGAAAAGTGGCAGACACGTAGTAGGCACTCAATAAATATTTGGTCAATGGAAGGACAGAAATAAAAACTAGGAGATTTAGAAAAGAACGTTAATGTCAAAATAATCCATCACAAAGGACATGCAGCACTGAGTTTCAAGAGTCTTACGGGATGAGGTGGCTCTTTGTATTCCTTCTAATAAAAAATAATTCCCTGGGTTATTTCTAACTTTTCATTTAAGGTACATTCCCTATCAGACAAGAATCTTCAAAAGCAACTATTCCTATTTCTGGAAAAGACTAATAGAAGTGAGACACAATTAGAGCCTTACTCAGAGTTTGAAAACCACCTTTTAGTATTTAAAGAGGCATTAATCATGATCATTAATCAATAGAAAGGAATGTTCACAGAATACCTAGAATAAATGTTTGCTGAAGCAAAAAGTCAGAGGAGAAAAGGAAGGCATGCATGCCTAGGGCTGAAGACAAACTCTCTTCCTTTTGGTTTAACAAATTAAAGCTGCTGGAAAAGAACAATTCTCCAGAGGGAAACATTACTGTATAACCTATAAAATACTGCCAAGGTCAGCAGAAACTCAGCTGTTGGGTTTTTCCTCCCCTGTCAGTCACTGTTGAGAAACGAGTTTCTTGCAAGCCTGATTTAAATGTTACGCCTCAAAGTTACTCAACACCGAGGATTAGGAAAGTACTTTTATTTCCTTTACTATATGCCGACAAGAATGAGTTACAAATACTTTTGGTAAGGCTATGCTTTTAAAAAGACTTTTATAAGGCTATTCTGCAATCTCAAGGCTCTTTAATTTGTTCACTCATGCTAGAGACTTGCCTTTCCTTCTGGTTTGTGTTTCTGAGAACTATCCCCAAGAAAATAACTATACCCCAGGTTTCTAAAGCCAATTTAAAGAATGCCACAGAGATACAGTTTTTATATGAAGTGATTTATCTCTGTAGGAACAGCAGTTTTAAAGTCCTTATGGAGTCTCTTGGGACCTGCGGAAAAGTTACACCTTCGAGTCTTAGCTAAAGACTGGGTTTATGGGCGGGTATCCAGGCCTCTCTTGGTCCTAAGCTATTCCGTGCTGACTTGTGTTGTCCAGTGTTATTTAGAGATGCTGCTACCATAAACAAGGACATTTTTATTTTCCTTTTTTTGTTGCTTTCCTTTAATTGTTGCCATACTTGGGTCCTGGGTCATCTAAACAATTGGCCTCTGTGATCAAGAATAAGCCTTCCAATGGAGTTCCTGTTGTGGCTCAGCTAGTCAAGAATGCGACTGAGGGAGTTCCCGTCATGGCACAGTGGTTAACGAATCAGACCAGGAACCATGAGGTTGCGGGTTCAATCCCTGGCCTTGCTCAGTGGGTTAAGGATCTGGCATTGCTGTGAGCTGTAGTGTAGTTTGCAGACGCGGCTGGGATCCTGAGTTGCTGTGGCTCTGGCATAGGCTGGTGGCTACAGCTCCAATTCGACCCCCAGCCTGGGAACCTCCATATGCCTCGGGGCCTCGTTCAGTGGGTTAAGTAAGGATCTGGCGTTGCTGTCAGCTGTGGCGCGGGTCATGGCTCAGATCCTGAGCTGCTGTGGTCATGGCGTAGGCCAGCAGCTACAGACCAAATTCAACCCCTAGCCTGGGAACTTCCATATGCTATGGTAGGGCCCTAAAAAGACAGGAAAAAAAAATTAAAAAAAAAACCAAAAAACTTGTCTTGCAAGGTGGATGCTGGGTTAGGAACTAAAGCTTGAGACTCCAGAGGCCCAGGAATCGAACTAGGCTTATCATCAGAATTAAAACTGTGAGCTGAAGCATCACACTGTATTTGTTGTTTGTTTTTGTTTTTTGTTTCTGGCCGTGTTGTACAGCAGCTCAATGTGGAATCTCAGATGCTAGACCAGGGGTTGAAACTGGGCTGCAGAAGTGAAAGTGCCGAGTCCAAACCACTAGGCTACCAGGGAACTCCCAGAATCATACTGTTTTACTACTAAAGTGAAGGACATCTCCACATTTTCTATAAATTAATTCTAGGCAATGGCTCTTTCTGTTTATGATCAAATCACTTAGTCTAATTATGCTCCATTTCCTTCTTGGGATCTGAAATCATCGTGAAAACCTCTTATATATGCAGATTTATCCTCCCCCCAGGAAACTATGACCACGCCAAGAAAAAAAAATCCCAAAGTCTTTTCCTTCCAGAAATGTTAGGCAAGATTCTGTAATCACCTCTATTAAAGAAAACTGAACAGCTAAATCAGGAAGTAGGTAATAAAAGGCAGATCACATTTAGACAAAGACATGGTTACTTTTTTATTTGAAGGGGGAAAAAAGTATGTTTTAATAAATACTGCAGAAACATTGACCAAACAAACATACAAAGTGACTTCAACATTTAAAAAACTGCAACGAAAGTTCTGCTTTATAACAGTTATAACTTATTTTCTTTTTACAATATTTAAATACAGAAAGCACTTGCCAGCTATTTTGTAATACTGCCCAAAGCATAATGCTGCATCAATCAAAGCATATCATGTCTGTATTTTGTGGGAAATGACTGGAATGGTATTTTTTTTGCAGAGACAAAACAAAGTGCTTCTAAGACACAGAACTGAGTGTTGTAATTACCTTAATCATCTCTCCTGCCACTACTAAATGGGAGCACAGCTTCAACACTTCAAAAATGAAGCTTCATCATTGGAAAGAAAGCTCGTTTTCAACAAGCGCCAACAATATAAAGGTCAGATCTGATTTCTTCTCTGAAAGAAGCTCTAAAAGGAACTGGTCAAAAAATATCTGTAAACTATTTTAAATGCTGATTATTTTACGTAACAAGTACGGAACACGGGTCTTGGTGGGATGTGGGATCCGGGATCCGGGATCCGGTTAAGTGAGGTTTAGCAATCACTCTCTAGAAACGCCCTAGATAGTGTCAGGATAGACATTGCATAATTTTCCTCTAAGGATTCTCAAAAGCTTGGATCAGAGGGTCCTTCTCTTATCAGGTTCACTGAAAGAAAGTGAAGTAAACCAACTGATCATCAGATGCTAACTTCAGAGCTTCATCCCCAAATAGGCCTTTTGCTTTGTACTTCTGGTACCTTAATTCCAGACAGCTTACTCACAAACTGTGCTTTCTGCTACTATTCCTTCATTCGTTATCTCATCAGGTGAAAATAGTACCTACATTTTCCCCCCCTTGGATCATTCTATGACGTCAAACCAAGACACCTTTTATTTGACTTTGCATTTTTATCAACGATGGCAAAAAAAAAAAACAAAAAACCACACACCCTCTTTTCTAAACAGCACACAAAAATATTACATTGAGCAATTTACCACTTTTTAATGACAATCACAAGGATGAACAGAACCATCAGACTGAATAAGAACAGACACTTCTTCTCTAGTTGACCTATTCTCCATAGTGTTGGTCTGCACTTCTCACGAGACTGCGAAGCCTTTCTTGAGAACCACCTCGATGAGCTATCTCCAGGACAGCAAGATTTCAAAGCCTCACCAACTCTTCCTCTGGCTGTCCCATGGGTCCTGATACAATTTCCATTTTAATGATGAGCTAGGAGGAAATTAGATCACATCCTCTAGAAAACTAAACGCTAAGGTCACAGTGCCAGTTCCCCAGTGAGGACGGTATATTAATATATACTTTTTGTAAAGGAGATTAAAACACTTCAAAATTAAATCAAAGGAGAGATCCATGAATAGATTGTAACAAAGAAAACAAAAATGCAAGCACCATTCAGAGGGTGATTTTTCTTCTTGGAGGTACTCATATTCCTCCTCCTCAATCTTTAGCCCATCGGAATCTCTCTTTTTTGGCATATTTTTCAAGTCACACTTCAAATACGCTTCAACGTACTTACTACTTACTTCTCACCGCTTGCTCTACGGGCCAAACCTAAGGACAGGATTCCAAAAAGATGAGCATCCTTCCAAATGCCTCCTAAGCCTCCAGAATACATGACTTTGGCTGTGCACTTTGTCCAGACTTCACCTTTTTGTTTTGTTGGTGGTGTTTTTTTGTTTTTTTTGTTTTTGTTTTTACACCAGGTTTCCGTGTCCTCATTAAAGAAAACCAGAAATTCACATCACAGTGCAACTCTTGGCTTTGTCCTTTCGTAAGTCCGTAGCCACTGCCGAGAGTTCCGGTCTGCTGGGCATGTGTGAAATCCGCTTTGTTGCCCTCTGCGATTTGTTCCGCTTAACGTTTTTATTTGTCTTATTTACACATGCCAAGGTGGCAACATGAAAAATGTCTCTGACGCTATTTTCTGACTGTAAAGCTGAGCATTCGATGTAAGTGGCTGCTCCGATCTGTTTGGCCATATTTGCCCCCTGAGAAGCAAGAGAAGGGATTGGGATCAGCAATTTTAAGTCTCTGGGGAAAGTTATAAAGTGTGTTCTAACATCACAAAATAATAATGCATTGCAAAATGTTTCTGATATGTTAATTGAATTTTCCAAAGACTGAAAAGAAAACCCCCCCTTTAAAATTTTGAACTGCCTTGTTTATTACTTCCTAAGTATTTGCAGTCAAGACCCAATCCTAAGATGTTCAATTATCATCATTCAGTAGACACTGCTTGACTTCCCAGAGATGCTAAAGGCTGATCTAATTTCCTTTGGTCATCAATACACAAGGGCCCCATCACCAAATAGTTATTAGGAGGTGATTCCTTAGGTGGATCTAAGGAAGTGATTCATCTTGGCCACCAATTGCAACCATGGGTAACTAGATACTTAGGTCTTGGTCCAGGTCACAGCAAAGAAAGAGAATTACCCAGAGAACTGTACTATTGGAAAAAAGTGAAAAAGCTGAAGCTCATGATGTAAATGCTGCATTTCCCATGCAGCCCTGGCACGGTGACCTGGCCCCCCAAGCCTGTTCCAGCACCTCATGGAGCACTCAACTTCTCTTTTCCTGAGTGTAAAGGGCACTCAAGACTAGTCAACGGGCTGTACAAAAAAAGGAGTAACAGAATTTAGGATCAACTTTAAAACATATGTGTAAACTGGGTCACCTTGCTGTACAGTAGAAAATCACTGTAAACCAGCTATAACGGAAAAAATAAAAATCATTATAAAAAAATAAAACATATGATTATGCCTTAGGGACAAAATAAGTTGAGGAAAGGAGTAATACTGTTATAACATCTATAACTTAGGAAACACAAAATATGCAGTTTTCTAAACATGGGCCAGAGGACTAGTGGAGACAATAATAAACATGTGTGCATCAAAACGACTTATTTAAACAGCCAGAGTTTTGTTAACTGGAACACTGCAGGACAAAGATGACCATGGTATTTAAAATGATGGATACTAAACAAAATTCCAGCTATTTCAACATGACTCTCTTTAGAATCTGGTTGTCAGTTTTAAAAGAATGAACTGCTGAAACCAATTCTCCTCCTTTCTAAATACTCCGGGGAAATGCCTGCAGAAACGATGAATCTCTAGAAGACAGTTTTTTGGCATGCTCTACTTTACTAACAATGGCCTTTTAAAGTATTTTATTGTGTTGCTGAATGCAAAAGCAGATTAACTCTCTTTAAGAGCAATATTGATTTTGACCACTTTCTCTCTTTAGTTAACTTTAAACTCAGTAGGAGTAGCAGAGCTATACAAAGGGTTGAATATGAGCCACTGTTTATGTACTTCAGTAATCAAATATCATGTGATTCTGCTCCTGAATGACTGAGCAGTTCACGTTTTAAAAGATGTTTTTTTCAAAACGAGTCTTCTGTACCCATATACAACAAATGAATTCTTAGACAGTTGACAGCTAAATAAATACCGTGAAGCTTTCTGAGGAATTTCAAAATCAGAGCACCACCACAGCTGCAGCCAAACCTTGCCCCGGATTGCTTTGGTGCTCACTTGGCAGTTTTTACATTCATCTGAGCAATGGGCTGCCAGGAAGGGGCCTGGATGCCTCTCAGGAAGGCTGAGGCACAGAAATGCCAGCCTGTTTCACCTGTGTTCATAGTCTTGAGCCTGGACACACAGTGCTCATTCTGCACCTTAAGAAAAGGGCAGGCATCTGGGGTGGACCATTGGTTGAGCCTTTAGAAAAGCAGCTATTTTTTTTTATTGTATTTCTTAGGAGTGATGTTCCAGTTCTGTCACTCTTTAAAATTCACACGTGCACACCAACTACACACATACCTGGTCGTAGGACACTGGTGTCTGCCTGTGGTTTGAGAGCTCTACTAATGTACTGACATCTGTCCGAAGATCAGATTTGCAGCCGACCAAGAGCATTTTGGTGTTGGGACAAAACTCCTGGATTTCACCTTTCCACTATAGGGGGATTAAAAAAAAAAAGATGAGAAATTAACAATGGGCTGGGCAGCCTTACAATGGAAAACTATTTCTCCAATGGCAGGCACTGCAAATGGGACTCACAAGGACATTTAAAGGAACTGTGTCGTCACTCAGATGAAGAAGCAAACGTGCACTTATCTCCTAAGTAGACAGTAAATTTTAGTGCTTTTTAAAGTGGCTGCATTAGGGAACCATGTTATTCTCTATTCTCCCTCTATTGACTCATCATTATCTGTCCCCACTGCAAGAGACTGGCTGGGTGTTGTCAGAAGGTAGCTGGGGCAAAAAAAAAAAAAAAAAAAAGAAGGCAGCTGGGGCAATTTCATAATTATTGGGGTATCTCTGAAAGATAAAAGTGCCTTAGGAATAATTATATATTCTAACAAGTGACTACATCCTCAGGTATGTTGGGCTGGTACTTCCCAGCATGGAAGGCTGGGAATAAGCTCAGGTATGCGTTCACCGATCCTATCAAGAAAGACTGAGCAGCCACCAAGTGCTGAAATCTCTACTGAGATTGCAGAAACTGGAGAGAGCATTCATAAGGCAGAATGGCCTGCTTTTAAGGAGTTTCCCTTGGAGTGGCTGAGTCAGCAAAGACCATGACATTTGCAAAGGCCTATCTCTTGGGTTATCAGGGAGGCATCTGGTCCTATGTCTCAGAGGCCCTTGAGTTAGTTTTGAGTTGCATAAGTTATTAATTTAGCCTAATTTGGCTAGTAGTTTCATGACCCAACAAGAACTCTTAGAACCACCAGAAATGCCTGGCAGGGCATTCCAACTGTCTTTTTAAAGAGCAAATGGATGACTTTTTGTAGTTTCACTTCCCCAAGCCTGAGATGACCATCAGGACAAGAGTCAGGAGTTCAGAGTGTTCATAGGAGAGCTCTGGCATCAAGGAGGAGGGAGTGGAGGTCGCTGAGATCGGGAACCTGTGCCCGATTCTCCCTGCCCACACTCACGAAGATGTATTAAGTGCTCTGCTGAATATCGTGGGGGTTACAGAGATGATGGAGACAGCGCTTGATCCTCCAGAAAAAATTTCACTAAGAGTGAGGGTGACGAGGTCATGTATCGAAGACTAGATAAAGGGACATCCTGGAGTAATTTAAAAGACCTCTGGAGGAGACATCTCCAGATCTAGAAATGTACTGTGTGGGTAATGAGCTCCAGTCCAAGTACAATAGTGGATTGAAGGAAGTAATAGCCACTTTCCACACAGCCTAATTTATCCTAAGTCCTCCCTTCTTTCCTTTTTTCCCAGCTTATTTAGAGACATCTACCATGTGCTTCATGGAACTGGAGCAAGCACTGGAAAGTGAATTGAAAAAAAGATCTCTTCGGCCCTGAGTCACTCTAACCTCTTGGATATTCAAGGACTTAAAGGATTCAATTAATCAAGAAAAACCATAGCAGGGGTGGTTATCATGAGCCTTAAACTTCACACGGATGTAAAACACACTCATTAATATCTCCAAGGCCGAAGTCACTCTTCATTTGGTCTTAGAAGACAAAAGCAAAATGAAAGAGGAGCGAGGCTTTTCATCATAAATTATGCATAACCTGGTACTACATCAGGTAAGAACTCTAGTAAATAAGCAATCTCTTTTATCTACAGACAGGCATGAGGCCAGCTGCTAGTCTTTCTTCAGCTGTGTGATGACTCTGGCCTCTCTCTGCATGTTTAGCAATTGTTCACAAGCATTAAAGGCAGGAAAGGTGTATCCCTGCCAGAATCTGACAGTCACATTATTTACCTTACATACAATCATTACTCAAAATTGAAAGGAGTTAAAAAGCTAAGAAGAGCCTTTCATCTTTTGAGAAATGTATATTTCATTGAAACTAACTGTGTTTGTCATGTCTGGTAAAGAGACGGGGGCAGGGGCAAGGATTCACCTTCAAATCCTAATTTTGTAATGACACCCAAGACCAGCAGTCAAAAGGACAGGGAAAAATAAATGAATGAAAACACACACAATACGAAGACATGGCTTTGCTCTCAAGCACATCCTCCATCTGAGCCTGAGTGCACAGGGAAGAGAGCTCCGTGGAAGGTCTGATTCCGATACCCCACAGCACTCAGGCCAGGACAGAGGAGTCAGCTAGAGGCCAATACACGCCGGTCATTGGACCAGCACAGGCTTTCTCTCACTACCCTTACTCCTATTTTGGCGGAGCCCAAGAAATGTTCCTCCCTCCACCGGCCTCTGCAGGACCTGTAACCCACCTGCAACAGACGCCCTTCCTCCTGACCTGCCCTAGGTTCCATCCAGAGCTTCCTCAGGTCTCTTCCCATCTGCAGAGCCTCACTCACCTTAACTGCTATGTAACCTCATCTCTAACGTGTACAACTACTGTCTTGACTGGTATCTGACATCTGCCTGGTCACAATCTACCCTGTCGCATGTCTAGAAACACACCCCTATTCCTCCCTCCATTTATTCTCTTTCTGTTTCTAATAAATGGCATCATTAGTGAAACACAGCTTCTCTACTAAAACAGCTATAACTGTATTCATTTCAATCCCCAAATTAACGTGACATGTAAACCCATAAAGCACTATCTATAGAGTAAGTGAAGGGAAGAAAGAAGGAAGGCGTTCTTAAGAGTAATCAAATATCATTATTTTCAGTTGCACTACTGCCGCCCAAAGGATAAACAGAGAGGCTCTTAAAAGGGTATTTTGTTTCTTAAAATGAAATAAAATGTCAAGCGGGTTCATCATCAAAACATGGGACACACAGGCGTGGAAAGCTTGCTATAGTGTGAGAGTGTCCTTTGCAGTGTTTTAATTACAAAACGTGTAGCAGGGTATTAGCTAGAGTGTCTGAGCACCCAGCCAACCACATGCTTCTACTCTCTATCTGGGCCAGTACTGATTTGGGTTACCGTCCCCGCCACTTGCCTTTTTCAGGACACTGTCCAGAGTCTCTGGTCTACTGATGTCAAAGCAAATCAGCACGGCGTCTGAGTCTGGGTAGGAGAGGGGCCGGACGTTGTCATAGTAAGGAGAACCTGCGAAGAAACAAAAGAAATACCAGTTTTAGGATGAAAATCCCCTCGTCTGTCATGCATGAACTCTGGCCTTTTGAGTTAAATCCCTTGAATGTCACATGGCTCCCATCTCCTCTAATTCTTGGAGAAGAAAGCAAACAAAAGCCGAGTAGTAGTCATTTCTGCTAGGAGACAAGGAAGCCTCACTTGTATCTGACTTAAATTCAAGGGGAGAAGGCAGGATCTTGAGCTGAAATCTGTCTGGTTCAAAGAGTAGACCCTGGAAAAAGGGTGGGGTCAGCTAAGCAAAGAGAACCATTGTGAACCTTATCAGCACCACCCCATCTCCAAGTTCCAAGTTTGTATAAGCAGTGACCTTGGAGCTTGCTTACTTAAACTTATCTCCAAACCGTATATAGCCTCTCTTCCTGTTACAGCCAAAGAATGTCATAAAGGCCACACCAGATCATGTCACTTTTTTACACAGGTCTATCTCTGGGAGCGACACCAAGGCATGTTCCAAGGATCTTAGCCTGAGTTAAATCCAGAGTTCTCGCAAGGTGCAAGTTACCAGTAATTTAACCATAAAGCCCCCTCTAGTTGTTTAGGACATTTCTTCTGTTCTTTTAAGAATCCCAAAGGATGGACAATTGCACGAGGGTGATTACTATAAAATGCTGTTGCTATAAAATTAAGAGAGCTTGCCATGCTATATATTTTTTGAAAAGTCATTTTCAGTATACTGACATTTCATAAGCACAACATGAGTATCATTTTACTATACACACACACATATATATATTTGACTCCAGAATAGAGAAAAAAAATCTAAGCCACCAATCTTTTTGAAATCCAATTTCATTTTGACATCACTTTCCCTTTCCAGCAGAAAAAAACATGACACTTTGTCCCCTGATAAATCAAAACCTCACAAGTCAAAGTCAGGGAAAGAGAAAGACTAAAGAAGATTTTCAAATAATCTTTTACATTTCTATCAAAACAAAATTTTTCAGGAGGCTGCTCTTGAAAACTAGAAGTTACTGTATGTGGTTAGGGTGCCTCATCCTCTTTTCACAGGAAACTGTGGGTCCCTGGCTGTCACCAAGCAACCTCAGGAATGCTGTGGCCTTTTCACCAGCTGATTTTGCAATGAAGAGTGACTGCTTCAAGCCTGATGTGTCTATCAAACAAGGAAGAAGGGAGTGTTCTAGGCATAGGGAAAAGAAGTGTGAATAGGAGTTCCCATCGTGGCACAACAGAAACAAATCCGACTAGGAACCATGAGGTTGTGTATTCGATCCCTGGCCTTGCTCAGTGGGTTAAGGATCTGGTGTTGCTGTGGCTGTAGCGTAGGCCAGCAGCTGTAGCTCCAATTCGACCCCTAGCCTGGGAACCTCCACATGCCTTGGGTGTGGCCCTAAAAAGCAAAAAAAAAAAAAAAAAAAAAAAAAATTGTGAATAAATGCAGATCTACTACTAAGCCGCCGGAGTTTGTCCTAAACTGCAGCTCCCCGCCCACACCTGGAATCAAGAGTCTGATGGAGCAGAGACTGACAATAGAAAGGTATTTTCCAAAAGCTTAAAGGATCTAAGGGTTTTTTTTTAAAGTCATTTTAAGTAGTAAGGTCTATCAGAAAAAGGCCATCTCTGAAAATGACACAGAGCCTACTCCGTTAGCCAGCCACTCAAAAAAGGGTGATTTTTAAGAGAAAAATTCACAAATAGTTCATTAACTTCAACAGTTTTAAGAGGCCTCAGAAACGAGATGGCTTATCACCATACAGGGATATGCTTGCTTTCCTTTATTTGTTCTGTAAGGCTCCGACTTCCTCTAGTGCAGCTTCTCCTGTTCCCCTGTCCAAAGTCTAACCTGGACACAGCTCCTGCTGTGAACATCAGGAAATCTCTTTTTTGAAACGTGAAATCAGAAAATTCCAGGTCGTAGCATGGAAATCCAAAAGACAGGCACCTATAGAGGATTCCCTCTGGTCTTTCAGGTTAGCAAGAGACACCTGACCCCGGATCCAAAAAGTCACAGAGTTGAAAGGAACAAGCCTAAGGAGGTTTCAGAGACCTCTTTTTCAGGAAATCACTCCCATCAAGAAAACCAATCTCCCTATGATGTTTTCCAGCCCTGAGGACCTGAACCTTGGAGGACAGGCATTTCCTGGTGCCATATTCCTTCAGGACATAAACTTTGACTGAAATAAAAGTAAGTATTCACTGCTAATCTCTGATCTGAGGCTATTCTGCATCACAGTGAAAACCAGCTCTTCCAAACACAAATTAAGGAAAGGAAGTTAGAGAATTACAAAGGTGCCAAAAGAGAATAATGAAAATGGGAAGGAAAATAGGAAAATCCAAAGGAATGGTTTTAACGTCTAAGTCACCACGTGGCTGCAGAGAATACCCCTCCCTCCCTTTGTGTGGGGGTTTCCCTCTTCCTCCCATTTTATGGCCACAAAGGGGATGTGGCTTTGTCTTCAACCCACTGCTGGAGGCTCCTGCTGCCTAGGCGAGCTGCTTTCTGTACTTAGAGGTTATACCCACATACCCGCAAAATGTAGACACAGGCCTGACTTTAAAATGAAAGGGAATTTGCAACTTAAAGCAAATTCTTATGGAGGTTTGTTTTGATATTTTGAATGTAAAAAATGTATGTGTAAAAGTTGATGAGAAACCAACCACCTTGCTTGTTGAAGTACAGAGGTAATTTTTAAAGAGCATTAACGAGATCTCATTAGGAATGATGCTTTGATCTGTCCTATTACTTTTGCTAATGAACAGCACTCTTAGATCCACAAGAGTGTCCAAAGGTAGTAATAAAACTGATCTCCACATTTATTAGTTATAAGCATAATTTGTCTAACCACTAACCACCAGAGTAATTTGTCATTAAAAATAACAAGACCACTTACTCATGATTAGTGTGGGGGGGCAGACAAAATTGAAATGTTTTTGTAATAGAAAAATCCATTGCCTGTACTTCTTCATAAAAAAGGAAAACTGATACAGAATTAGAAAAGAACTGTCCTACTAGGAAGACTAACAATTCATCAGCTAAGCAGGACTTTTGGGGAAAGTGGGGATCCAGTGTAACTTTCAAGTGTTTACTTTGTGTTTAAGCATTTGGAATTCTTTCCTATAAAGCCCAAGCTACCGCACAAAGCAAAGAAGAAAAGCAAAGCTGGAGAGTGCATGGTGTAATCATACGCCTGTGTGTGATAACTTACCAGCCAAGAAAAAATAAAGAGGAATTCCAGGAATGCCCCTGTGAAGTGAGAAGCACTATGGGGAGGCAGAAATGACAGAGGAAGGGCAGAAAGTAAGCTGATGATCAGGGACAACACCTGCCCCTAACTCCTCCATCCTTCCAGAAAAGTCTTAAAGAAAAGCATTCTGTTAAGCCAAGCAGTAAAAAATTAACTTCTACAGATTTCTTAAAAAGATGCATGTGAAAAACTTCCAGGGTAACTGTAGAACTGAACACGAGGCAAGAAAAAGCACTGAATAATTTTTTTATTTTTTATTAGTAATTCTTCATAAAAGTACTGAACATTAATGGCAGTACATAGTAGGTACTGACATACATAGAGTGTAAACTCTAGTACCCAAAAATGTACTAGAGCTAGATTCAGTTAATCTAGGTACTTACTGAGCTTTATTAGTCAAATAAAACTCCTTCTCACCACGTGGAATAGGCTTTACGCACATGGAAATTCTCAGGCACAGCATTTCTCTTTCTCTTATATGAAACTTTAACCACCCAGCACTATTCCAAGGTCCTTTCTCTTTAACCATCAGATCATCACAGGGAAAATTTCAGGAAATTCCACACAGTAAGGAAACAACTACACCACATATGCAAAATGTGTGCCCCCAAACCCCACAAAGACCAAGCTTTGCTTGGATGTAGACTGGAATAGTGCCATTTGAGGTTCTCTGAGTTCTTCAAGTTTGGCAAACATCAGCAAAATTCTGAAAGGCTTCTGAAACTTCAGGTCTACCCATCTTTGTCTTCAAGATCATTAATTCTGGGTGAGAGCAGTCTTTCCAGCCCAAGAATAGTCACCAAGAGCCTCACCCAGAAACTACTTCTGCAGACACATACCTGCCTGCTGAGGTCATCTTTGCACAAAGGAGAACGCACCATATATGTACATAATTAAATGTATATGTAAGACGATTCATGCCCAAAAGGGAGGCTTTATGGAAACTTTGGCAAAACCAGTTCAAACACTGGGAGGCATTATAGGAGTCTGAGAACGGAAAATTCCTCTAGTAGAATGATGCATAAATACAACTTCTTTTACTTTAAGTTTAAAATTTCCTCCCCCCACCCAGAAATTCCTACCGAGAATAATAAAATCAGGAATACCGCATATTTCATTCAAAGAAAATATATTAAATTTTGGTATTTTTCGGTGACCACCAAGAGAACATCTGTACCAAAGCAGCAGCACATCATGTGATGATATGCCCAATTACTACAAGGTTCTGCTTCTTCCATTTCTAATCAGAGTGACAGCTTTGAATCTGCCATCATCTGAAGAATGTAAATCAGTCCAGGCAGAACGTTGGGTCAAGCTCAGTCTGAGACTCCGCTGAACTCTTTTCCGGGGTAGTTTGCATACCTGTTGCTATTTGAGCACCATGCCATCAAATATGCAGCAAGTATTCCAACGTGGGATATTTTTATTTGTTTCCACTTCAGATTCAGACTAACAGAAATTATAAACACATTTTATGAAAATCTGGGTGCATTCCTGTCTTTCTATTGGAATCAATACTTTTAATTTCTGGGAGCAAGGCAGATACATAGTTGTTTAGAAAGTCAATGAGGTAGAAATAAGATTGCTATTTTTCAGCTTTAAATAAAGCTTTAGGGTTAAATTTCCAATCCTAGCAAGATACTTTAAAAATAAAAGAATCAAAATATTTTACATAAAGTGGAACTATAGTAAGTCACAGAGTTGTAGGGGCAAAAGTAAATATGCATACATTTTTAAAATTACATTGCCATCCAGTAATAAAGTCAGATTCCTTACAGTCCCATGAGTGAATCCTATGTCATCAGGCTCATTTTTTTTTTTTTTTTAAATCAATGTGCACAACACCTGGCCAGACTTCTGAGGCAGCTTATGTTTGTGTCAGTGAAATGTCTGTTTTGTCAAGAAGGTCTCTGAACAACGTTGCCAACATATAGTAACTGAGAAGACATTTAAAGGGCATCAGAAAACGGCTGAGACAGAAGTAATTTATTTGGCACAGCCCGCCAGGCACCATGAGCTTACTGGAGAAGTTATTGGTCCTTGGTGTCATATCTACATGTAACAGAACTGGATTAAAGAGGAAACATCTGGTTATTTCAGGTGGCATCAGAATGACCAATCTGGACGCCTCACTGAAATGTGCAATTTAGCAAGAAACCAGATTGGAAAAAACTTAGCACTAAATGGGGTTTACATTTGGGGGGGGGGTATTGAGAGATTTAGACACAGATAGAGACTTAGAAAGTAATTTTTATCTATCTATCTATCTTCCTTTCTTATTTATAGTTTAAATGGAAATTGCTGCATAGGTGGGCAATTCTTCAAATATAGTTTTTAATAATATTGCTTATTGGCAATCACCTTCGAAACTCTTAGCTCTTTTGCCTTAACCTCCAACTTCTGCAGAGTTTCCAGGTGAAAACTCAAGAGTTGAACTTGGCTGTGAAACTCTTAAACTCCAAGGACTCATCATTTCCTCATATTCTAACTGGTTTTGTGCCATTCTGCCCTTGATACAGTCACAACACAAGCACTCATGCTTCTTTGTAAAATTCTTGCCCTCCTCCTTTCTCTAATAAGGTTAACTTAAAATTCTTCAGCTTTCAGAATCTTGCCTTCCCTGAGAGCCATGCAACATAAGCATGTTACCAGGTGGGAGTGACAAAGACTTCTTAAGCACTGTGTCAACCTCTAGAGATGAGGGAAGAAATTGTGGTGGGCTTTGATGAGTCATGGGTCAGGGGGCCCTGCAGCCTTCAACAGTTCTTTGGATCTTCTTGCTGCTTAGTGAATCCAGCTTTAGAACCTCCAGGCTCACCCTTCTATACACAAGTACTAGACTGTGAGTACCTTAAGGGCAGGCACTGTCCTAGCTGGGCTTGTACCATGCCCTCCCGGCTCCTTCAGCATTTAGCAGAGTTGATGCAGAGGATGCCCCAAGTGTTTACTGGTTTCAGTCATTTCTATGCGTCTTGCCTTGACGTGTTATTTTACATATGAAATCACTGAAAAGGGATCCATGACCACTTTTGATTTCACTTTTCTGGATTAATTCCAACACTGATCTCCAGCACTGCTGAGACATTTCCATCCCTGTTAGGAAATATTTCAGGAGGGCTTGTCACTGAGATCATTCTGCAAACCTGATGTATAACCTATAAATATAAAAATATAGATAGATTTACAGTTGTATAGGGTTTAGCGTCAAAGTCCGGCCATGAGTGATTAAGATTTTTCTCTCTTCCCCTTTCTTTCCTTGAAGCACAAAACTTAAAGAGTACTATGTTCTCTGCTAATAATGCTAAAAACTAGTACAGGAAATGCTAACTTTAGCACTTACGGCCTAAAAGAACCTTGTTATCAGGACAAGATTCGAAAGACTGTTTATGAAGCAATAGCATTAATTATTGTGGGGGAATATTACCAGCTAAATTGAGTACTTCAAAACTAATAATTTGCCTTAAATAAGATGTGCATTAACTTGTCCTGGTTAAAAGCTGAAATGAATGATTATTATTCCCTAAATCACATGTGCTGAAATTACACTACAATCAAGTCACTTAGGAAAAGATATGGTGATCTTCAAATGACGAAGTTTCTATTATTAGTAGGTGTTGGCTTCGTGCTACAAATTGCCTCTATGCTTGGCAAGTATGGCAGATTCCAAAGCACAAGAATACTTTGGTCTCACTTATCACTTCAAAAGGTTGAAACCATTACCCCCTGTTTTGCAGAAACTCACTGAGCGGATCTGAAAATCAATAGGCCCATTTCTATGACTTTTAATAAAAAATGCTCATCTTATCTACAAAAGGGCACCAGGAGTATTTCTAATTAAAATGAAGAAATCATGCTTCTTAACCCAAAGGCTAGCTTTAAAAATGCCCCTTTTTAGAGGCTTCAAAGTGCTATTATTTATAAAAAGTTTTGTCTCCTTTTGGGGGGGCTGGGGTTAACTTTTAGCAGCCATAAGAAATCAACTGGCCAAGTGTCCTTTGTGGTTGTTGCTTTAACTTCTATGTGCAGTGGGGGTGGCAGTTAGTGTTTCCTACCTGAGGAAGATCTAGAGGGTCTATTAGCACTAGGAATGCCTGACAGGAGAATCCACAGCAGCAAGAGGAGCAGGGCACTTGGGTTCAAGAATCTGATCAAACTGGCTCATCATAGGTTGACTATGACCTACACTAAGTGGGGAGAGCCTTCTTCCCCCACTGTATGACTACAGTCCTACCTCCACTGTATGAGTCTTAAGGCAACACTTAGTTAATCAACACTGTCTCTCTAAGGCCTAAGAGGGCCTGCACATAGTAGGTACAGAAAAAAAGGAGAGAGAGGGAATGGAAGCCTATGAGAAACTATACGAGTATAGAAACTTTGGATAGAAGAACAGCTTCCGCCTCTTTAATGCCTGCTAGGAGGCTAAACAGGATGTGAAGGCCAAAGGACAAAGTGTAAGCCATGTCTCTCCCTGTGTAAGAAAAGTGACATGCCCAATTTTCCCTCTAGCTTTTAGAAAGTTCTAGAAGGGGAAAAAAAAAAATCTGACATTTAGGACTTTAGACACTTGGCTTGAATCTTTTCTCCAAAGCAAAATTGATAGCAGTTGGAAAAAAAAATAAAGGTATCAAGAGGCATCAGGCACATGCAATTACTTGCACAACCTGAACTAAACAAATGCCTTAGCAGGCAAAGAAAATGTCAAATGTTTGTCAAAAAGTAATCCTGTTCAGAAATTCGCCATGAAAAGCTTGAGATGAAATGGAAACTGTTAAAGATACTTGAAATGATTAGTTGCTGATGCTATCCTTCTTGCTAGATGTATTTCACTGGTGAACAACAAACCAGTTTTGGTGCAAACAGTCTGCTCTTGGAATCCAAGCAGTTCCTGGCTGTGTTTAATTAACTAACATTCCACCTCACAAACATAATGGGATTCTTAAAAACTCCTTTATGCCTTTTTTCCATTATGTATAAATCTAAATTTCAATTTGAACTAAGATATCATTACTGAATAATTTTGCTATGTGATTTCTTTTAATCAGTTTTTTCATGCCTTTATATTTCAGTTAAATATGCATCAGTTTTGTTTCATTAAACAAAAATACAAGTGATTATTTCATGACAGACTTCATTTCAGGTGATTATCTTTAATTCGATGAAAGGCAATGTTTATAAAGTTGCCATTCTTTGTGCACAGGTAATTTAGGGGTAATAAGTGCCAGGAAATCTCATCTCCTTGGTAACTACACATTTGATTACTCATTTGTTCATCCAATAGATTTTATTTGGTGACTACTGTGTGCAAGGCATAAGCCTATGTATGCAGAGACTACAAACTGTAGAGTGTGGATTAAATACTTGAAGATATCTGAAGTGATATTTATCTGCACAGGTGAAGCATAACCTCCAACTATAAACTGCCCACATTTTATTTGTTTTCTAGTCTTTGAAAAGCATGTGCCTAAAAAACAAACAAACAAACAAAACCCAAACAGTTAATTTAGCCCTTTGGGCGCCTAATCTAATCTCCGTTGGTGGTCCTGTGATTCACGAAGCTTAAGACAAGGAAGGATGTATAACCCAACATTTCTATGAGCCCACTCCTGCCTCCTCCCTACCCAAATGAGTCCTTCCTAAATACACCAGGAAGCAGTGGCTCTGTGCAGAACCTGGTTTGATTTGTATGTGGTGAAAACTGCTGTATAGGACGCCAGCCCTGGGACTAATAGCTGAAGCCAACCAACATCCTGGAAGACAAAAAAAAAAAAACTTGCCTATGTGATGATCTAAGGCCAAGAAGTATACAGCTGGGAGGGATCCTGCACCTTATGTTGCTCTGTATCCTCCTTTTTTTTTTTTTTTTTTTCCCCAGATGACAAAATGACACTCAGGGAGGTGGGGATCTGCATACAGAAATCCAGTCGCTAAGATGTGAGCACACCTTTGTATCAACAACTGGATCAGACTCACAGACCCAGTGTCTAAAAAATTCTTATCCTGCATTAGGGCCAAACAGGCTGGGGATTACCCGTTTTAATTATTGGTACCATACCAGCTGTCCTGCCCACTAGGCATAACAAAGACCGTGATATGTCTGGGAATTAGAGTCCATTAAATACCAAGGTGTGTAAAAATCCGATGGTGGAAACTACTGAAATAAGAAAACACTAGAATTCTATCACTACCTCCCTCCTAGTTTCCAGAGTACATGCAACCTTCAATACAAAACACAGTGAGGTCTCGGTTCAGCTACCCTTGGCGAGGCTCCAAGGAGAGCCTGACTCGCCAGGCAGAAACAAAATCCGCACATCTTACTGCAGCCCTCTGAGCATCTGGCACTAACCGTGAGAGGCGCTCGAGAGACTTCTCACTTGCCTTTGTGCAGGGACTGCCTCTGGCGACCCTGTCAGTCTGGCCCCTTCCGGGTGCTCTCTAATCCCCTGCGTTCCTCGGGGGCTCCAGAGGTGAAAGCCGAGGGCTGTGGGAAGCTCACACAGCTCAGAGGCACCTCCACGGGGCCATTCCCAGCTGAGCGCAAGTCCATCTAGTAGGAGGCTTCCCTGCCTGACAGCAGAGCCTCCGAGTTGGCACTTATTCGTTTCTCCTAGGTAGTTTCACCCAGGATTTGATTTGGTTCATCCGCAGTAGCCCAGCTGCCTACTAAACTCCCAGATCTAAGCGCAGGGGCCTTCACCCGGCCTTCCCGCTGGCTCCTCCTCCTCCAGAGGATACACCCTTCCTGGAAAGGGCATTATTTCGGGCACCGCAGGGAGGGGCGGCTGGTGCCTGGGTCCCAGCCCCAGATTCTAGGTGATGCTCCCTCCCTCACCGCGCCGGACCCAGCCCGAACCCGTAGCCGCGCGGGGGGGCCTTCCCATACTCTGGGTACCTGATTCTCCCAACACCGCGCGCCGGGTGGGTGGGTGAGCGCGTGGGAGGGCGATAACCCGGTCTTGAACCCCTGACCCTTGAAAATAATTCACCATGCCAATAATTCAACTGGACGGGAAGGTCACAGGCGAATGGTGCGGCCCGCGGCCTGGTAGGCCGGCGGAGGAGGGTGATGCAAGGGGTCACGAGGGAATGGCGTGGGCCGGGGGACACGAGTGATCACGAGGGTGGGGGAATTCGGATCTGCAGGTTGGCGCTGAGGACGCAGGCAGCGGGGAGAGGAGGCCGGGCTACCGCCAGCTGGGTGCTGCCCGCGCCGCCAGCGCATTCCTGGCAGTAGGCGTCACGAGCGCCGCGGCTGCGTGCGCTCCCTTTACTTTCTCCCCCCCCCCCCCCCAAACGCGGGATCCGCACGTAACTGCGTCGCTTCGGGGATTTTCTCCCACCTTCCACCACCCCTGCCTTGCTCTCCGCCTCCCCGACAAGCTGCAGGTCCTGAAGTGGCACTCATCCAGTTGGTTCCAAGGCGGCGCACGCATCCCTCCGCCCCCAACATTTGCCGGGAGGCGACCCGGACACAGCTCGGCCCCCCAGCCACTCGGCTACAAGGATTTTCCACCACGGGGTCACCCTTCGGGCACACAGCGCTCTTCCCTTCCCACAGCTACCCCCAACCCAATGTCGCCCCCCCCCCCCCGCCCACCACTCAGAAGGGACCGCGGGAATCCCTCGCCAAGAAGCAAAGTTAACGGAGGGGAGCAGAGCCAGCGCTGATGGCGCGCTGGCGGATGGTGAGAGCGTGCCAAGCTTGGGGTCCTGAGACCCGCCGCTCACCCCCGAGCGGCTGGAAACCGGCCCGAGCGCCACGCGGTCCAATGACTCTCTTACCCGAAGTGTCCCACAGGCTCAATTCTATTCTTTGTGTGTCGATTTCGAAACTGGCCGTGTAATTCTCAAACACTGTAGGGACGTAATTCTGGACAAAATGGACAGAGGAATGGGGCAAAGAGGTTATTTTAAAATGCACGACACCCACAGAACACCCTCTGAAAATCGCCTCCTCATTCCCCAATTAAAGAAGTAAAACCCCCAAACCCACGACCACCAGACCTCACACTAAACACGCGGACCTTTTCCGAACCCCCCTTAACCCCCTCTCGCCACCCCCCTCCCATCTTCCAAGAGGAGAGGATCTGAATCTCACAACCCCACCTTCTGCACACATGACCGAACAAGTTTCAGAAGCTAACAGCAGAATGTGCAGTCGCATCCCAACCCTTAAACGCTCCCAGACCACTTTCCCTTTCCCGGCAGTCTAACCCAGGGGAAAGTAGTAAAGGGTGAGAAAGGCGGCTGAAAAAAGAAAAACGGGTGAAGTGGGGGAAGCCAGAGGATCCAGAGGCCCTCCTCACTCCTCGAAGCCCGGGCTGGCCCCACACTTACCTCGGGGAAGCAGTCTTTGGCGAAGACGTGCAGCAGCGCGGTTTTCCCACACTGACTATCTCCCACCACTACTATCTTGCATTTCACGTTCTGATTAGGATCCATGATAGATTTACTGGATAATTTCTGGCTGGCTCTTCTCTCCTTCATTGATCTTGCCTTATTTTCTCTTGGAACAGGAATTTTCTCTTAAGAGGAAAAAAATATATATGTTTCTCTATATTATAAAAAGCAGATATAAAAATAAATCGCAAGGCTGATGGGAACCCCTGAAGCGCCGCGCAGATGAGAGCTAGAGGAGCAGGCTCGTTACTCTCCTCCAACAAGTTTTCTGCCTGACTCCACACCGCGCTTCCCAAGTCCAATTCCGATCCGACTGCTTTGTTTCACGCTCTCTGCGCGGCTTTATACGCCCGGCCTTCCAATCCTCGTTCTCAATGGGAGAAGGAAACTGATCCGCCTCCTCCCCTTTTATGGAGCCTGGGAGCGAGCGCCGTCTTCTTACTTGCAAAAAAAAAAAAAAAAAAAAGAAAAGAAATGTAGACAGTGCGCCCTCTAGGGTAACCGGGCGGGATCTATTTCCAGACCAAGGCTCTGGGACAACTTGGAGATTGCAAAGACGCTTTGCTGAAGGATGGCACTGTTTAGGAGTACAGGAGGAGGTGCGAAATTGAATGTGCATTATTGACTTTTATTGGAATTACTTAAAGCCATTTTCATAAGGGCTAATCTACGGAAGCCTCGTGGATATTTATGAAAGCAAAAACATTATTCGCCTAAGTTAAAACATCATTATAAAACATAGGATGCAATCTTAGATGGGGAAGGGTTAAGTGGTTGTATTTTTTTTTTTTTTTTTTGTCTTTTTGCTATTTCTTTGGGCCGCTCCCGCGGCATATGGAGGTTCCCAGGCTAGGGGTCCAATCGGAGCTGTAGCTGCCGGCTTACACCAGAGCCACAGCAACTTAGGATCCGAGCTGTGTCTGCAACCTACACCACAGCTCACAGCAACGCCAGATCGTTAACCCACTGAGCAAGGGCAGGGACCGAACCCGCAACCTCATGGTTCTTAGTCGGATTCGTTAACCACTGCGCCACGACGGGAACTCCCAGTGGTTGTATTTTTTTAGGAAATGTTTTGTATCAGGTATATAGGCCATGGAACAATAGTTAAGCCAGGTTATTTCCCACTGGCTTGCTTGGGTCATAGTCAGAGACTGAATTCTGATACCTGTCAGTTTCAGTGACTTAGGATGAGGGGGGAAGGTTTTGAGGAGAGCGGAGAGGAGGTGGGAGAGGAAAAGAAAGAGAAGTGTAAGATGCTCATAACTGAGTAACATGAGACACCAAAATCTCATTCCTACTGCACTAGGGACCCAAACACACAAGGTCATTGTAGCCCCTGTTTCAGTGAGAAGAAGGGGTAAGAAGGATTCTGATCCTGCCTTTCAGCTCCTTTAACTGAAGCCTCCTCTTTTCAGGACTCAAAGCATCTTAGGCTCAACCCAGAAAACACAAATATCCTTAGCTGAAAAATGCAGGTACAACCTTCCACTCCCTTTCCACCTCGCCTCCACATCCATCTCCCTACCCACCCATCCCAAAGTCTCAGAGAGGACTAAGAATGACCATACATTTGTTCTCTCTTCCTTATAAAAAGCACTTCTTTTCTCATCTTCATCATCTCCTGTGCTTCAGATGATCAGGAGTTTTCACCTATTTAATTTTTTTTTTTTATTGAGATGTGGTTGATTTACAATATTATGTAAGGTTTTGGGTATACAACATAGTGATTCAAAATTTTTACAGATTATACTCCATTTATAATTATTATAAAATACTGGCTATATCTCCTGTGCTGTGCAGTGTATCTCTGTAGCTTATTTATCTTATATGTGGTAGTCTGTACTTAATATCCTACCCCATCTGGCCTCTCCCCTTACCCCAAGGTAACTACTAGTTTGTTTTCTGTATCTGTGAGACCTTTTTGTTGTTGTTACTGTTTTACTAGTTTTTTTTTTAGTTCACATATAAGTGATACCATACAACATTTGTTCTTCTCAGCCTGACTTATTTCACTTAACATAATAACCTCCAAGTCCATACATGTTGTTGCAAATTACAAAATTTGCAGAGGTTTCACCTGTTAAATTGTATTAAGGACACTGACCCCAAAAGCCATATAGGTTCCCCTATAGACACTTTTAGGTTTGTAAACAAGAAGAAGATGAGGTCAAAAACCAGAAAGTTCAGTGTGGGGAGTGAAAAGGCACAGTGAAGGGTGGATAGGGAATTCCCCTGTGGCACTGCAGAATCGAACCTGACTAGTATCCATGGGGATACAGGTTCAATCCCTGGCTTGCTCAGTGGGTATGGGATACAGCATTACTGTGGCTGTGGCATAAACCAGCAATTGTAGCTCTGATTCAACCCATAGCCTTGGAATTTCCATATACCACCGGTGTGGCCCTAAAAAGATGAAAGAAAGAACAGAACAGGTGGAAAGAAGGGAGGGAGGGAGGAGGATGGGAGGGAAAGAGGGAAGGAAGGAAGGAAGGAAGAAAGATGGATGGATAAAAGCCCAGGTGTGAATATCAACCCTAGGACTATGAAGCCTCAGGGATCTAAGGATGGTATCCTCTTCCTTTCAGAGTGGAGGAAACTGGAACCCCCTGAAAGGAAGACCCTGAATCAGACTCCATGTGTAGGGTTGTGCTCATACACAGAGGGCTGACTCACAGAAAAAGGGATCGCTGGCCCTGCTCAAGTTGCTAAAGCAGCACTGGCCAAAGTTTGCTCTGCAGAAAGGAGCCTCACAGAAAGGGTCCCATGTCCTAATTAGTGATGGGGATAAGTGCCTGTATCAGCCCTTGAAGATGTAACCAAACACTTTGACATGTTACAGACATGAAAAAGCTCTATAGAAAGAGAGCCTATCTAACATAGCTCTACCCAGCATTCCCCAGATCTACTTAAGCACAGGAAACTTTGATCAAATTATTTACTTTGAGAAGCAAAAGACATAATGGCCGGGGGCAGGAGATCACAAAGAAGTGTGTCTGTGTGACCCTGGGTGAGTTCTTTAACCTTCTCTAAGCCGAAATTTCATCATCTATGAATCAGAAATCATGACAGTAATGAAAAGGGAATGCACAAGAAGTTTGCAGGATAGTTTCTGGTACAATAAGGACTCCTCGACCTAGTTTATATTTCACATATAATTCTTATTTGCACTTCTCAGAACTACTGAACACATCTTGGGAAATTCTGGCCTCATTAGTGGACTCACTAATTGGAGCTAAGAGAATAGATCCACCCCCTTTTTTTCTTAGGAATTTGCACCTTTCTGGAGGTATGATTTGACCTTCCGCTTTCCTGAATTGGTGTCATTTATGTGGTTAAACTTCTCTAGCTAGCAATAGTTATGAATCATTAGCATTAGGCTGACAATGAATATAACAGTGTAATTTATCATATAAGCTGGGACACTTTGGAGGGCAAAAGCAGGTCCCCTAATGATTATGTCAGAACGACAGTTGTAAACAGGGTCTGTCCCAGGCAAAATGAGAGACCTAATCACTTTAATGAATAATCTGGAAGCATAGACTATTTTTGGAAATCAGGTGACCTGAATCTCCAGGAACCTGCCAGTTGCTGAGTGAAATTTAGTAGATATGTAATAAAGTAGAAAACCACCTGCCTAAAGTCACCAGGCTTTGAGTCCCTGTAGGGTAAGAATTTCCTTTTCTTCTTTGAGTTTCTCCTGTGCAGTATGTAGTAGATACTTAATGTATTTTATAAATCCATTTAGCATCTAGTTCAACAATTTTTTTTAAAATTTTTTGGAGTATAGTTGACTTACAAAGTAGTACAACAGATATTTATTAAGCACCTGCTGTATGCCAGACACTGTTCTAGGAAGTGTAGATATAACAAGTAAACAAGCTAGACCTGCTTGCTGCTTTCACAGAGCATATATGCTAGACAAGAGACAGATAATAGACAAAGAATCAAGTACACAAATAAGAACAAATGTGCTAAGCTCTAAGAAGACAAAACAGGGTGGCAGGATAAAGCACAATAAAGTGAGGATTAGACCCAGTGGACTGGCAATGCCTCTCCAAGGAGGTTGGAAGTTCAATGGTGAGAACAAGCCTTGAGAAGGTCCACTGGAAGGCAAGGGACTAGACAGTGAAAAAGTTTTATTCAGGGAAAGAACTTGGCAGGTGGAAAGATCAGAAGGAAGGCTGGAGTGTCTGGGCCCACAGAAGTAGGGAGAAAATGGATAGGAGAACAGAAAAAACATGTAGAGCAAAGTTATCGGGTCTTAGAGATAAGAGTAATTGAATTTGGATTTCAGTCTAAGGGCAACATGTAGTCAAACATAGGAGGACTTATGGTAATTTGAATGAAGGAATGAATGGCTCCAGTTCTAGGTCTTCACCTGTCACTCCACTAACTATGAAATTGTGATGAAACTGCTCATCTTCAATGAGCTCTTCAGATCTAAATGATACCTAAAGTCCTGGAAAAGACTAAAAGTTTATACTGCAATGAAAGCTTCTCCCTAAGGAAAGCATTCATTTGGAAGATGTGCAGCCCCGTCTCAGGAATCACACATTATCTTAGGTCCCTTTTACTGTTCTTCTTGTTTCCTATTATGCTCTCTTTTCTCTAATCAACCTTCGAGTTCAAGATAAGAGGAAAAAAAAAAAAAAAAACCCAAACATTTCAATATGGATTGGTTAATACATCATGTGCATTCAGCATTCAGTTGCCCCAAGAGGTCTAGAGCTTAGGAATTCTTTCCTTGGTGGTTAACCCTTTACTTATTAGGGGGAAGTGGCCCCTCCCATAGAAACTGCATCCCTTCAGACACAAAAAGGGTGGATTCCAGGCCTGGAGAGAGGGCTAATTGAGAAAGAATAGCCATCTAGGGAGTCAACCCATAAACAATAGCTCTGTGTTCTTTCTACCAGCACTGGACTACAAGTCAGGACTTTGACTTTTAATCCAGGCTAAACTAATGCACTGTCTGACCTTGGGCAAACACTGACTGAATTCTTTTCCTTAGCTTCATCCTTACAAGACAATGATACTATCTGCTTCCTTTAAGTCGCACAATAAGGCTACTTAGACGATCACGTGCCCTCTACTTTCCAACATTCTTTAGAAACACACTTCAGGCACCCCCTCCCCTCCCTTTTCAGGTTCAGTGTATTTATGGAGATCTGGGCTCACAGTGGAATATTGCAAGGCATAATCCTAATTGTTTATTCACGGTTGCCTGCCTCTCTTCAGACACCAGCAAAAGAGCAAGTGTGCCTTGAGGAGAAAGTCCCAGTCTCTTACAGGCATCATCAGTGGAGCAGAGAGATGACATAGAAACAAGAAAACATGCAGGATGCCTTCGTAGACGTTATGTCAGAAAATATGGCTATGAGTCATAGCATCCTCTTTGAGAATTTAATAAGAAGGTAGCTAGGAAGTTCAACATAAAATAAGACTGGGGTGTAGGCTTGTAGACTGCTCTGTACTGAAGGGGGCCACTTTCATAGCTGTATCTGCTTTGAGATAGTCGCTCAGCTGGCTTTAGGTAACATCAACCAAATAGAAGGGGTTTTTTTTGGGGGGGAGAGGGAGGAATTGAGGTAAGAAGGTTCATAAAAGTCAAAAGATTGAACTTGCTATTTGGGAAGCATTTGTTCTCTTGGAGAGGAATCTCCTTTATTTTCCTTTAAAATTAGGGCTGGTTGTCCCACTAGGGGCATTGCAATAAGCTGCAAAGGCTGTTTGGTAGGGGTACTCTTGTCTGGGATGCAGAATTTGATCCTGTTTTTCTTCAATAATGCCGACTGCTTATACGATTTACTGCTGCTGTGTGGACTTAGCCCTCACCCTTTAGCGGACAGGAAATGACACAGCTGTGTGCATGTGGAATAATAAGCCATTGCCCAACTGATCATCCTTTTCTCTGTTTATAGCAAATTCAACAATCTGCATTCTTTAGAAAGCCAGATCACATAATTTTGGTTCTGTGTATCATCAGGTACATATACTCCTTTCCAACTGCTCCTTCCAAACTTCAGTGTTATTGATTCCTGATGACATTTCTTTATTTTAGGATCTCCCAGGGGGTAGAACAAACAAACAAAAGATCAACATTCAAGAATTAATACAGGATGATAATACATTGATTACCTACCTAATCTAGTAAACATCCAAATATACTCTATATCATTTTGTCAGTACAACAGGAAAACTATTTAAGGAATTTCCCTAAGAAAAAAACTTTAAAGAATGAGTTCTATATTAATTGTTGTTTTTGAAAAACATATAGTACATTCAAAAGATAACCCATTTTTGGTGTTTTAGGAGTAGTCACAGAAAAGCAAAGATTATTACTGAACACAAATCAAGCCATCTTTCAGAGCTTTGAGAGCTTCATTGCCAATCTGATAAGATACAGAGAGCTGAGTTACTTACGGCTAAGTCCACGGTCAAGGGGCATTCAATATTTTAATCTAAGACTTAAAAAGATGGAGTAAGAGATGTCCTGTCAAATTTATGGAAAAATCCTTTGTAGAAATTCTCATCCCTTATGTTGAAATACTTAAAGGAATGTGAAAACTTAGTTTAGGTTAGTGTTTGTTTACTGAAATGGCAGTAGTTGTTAGATCATACTTATAAACAAAACATTCAGTAACTGCTATTTTTTTAATCCCTGAACTCAAAAATGAGGAAACAGGAAATAATTGGCTAGAGCAACTTGAAAGGCATCATTAGCTTAGGCAAAGACAAACAGTAGACTAAAGTTAAATAAGCTCAGTTTGTAGATATTACTCTTCAAATCAGTAGCTCTCATTTTATATCTGGGCATAGGGCTACTATTTTGGTAAATAAAACCAACCAAAAAAAAAAGAAAAAAAAATTTCACAGATATCCCCTGGGAGACCATGCCCAGAATTGTAAGTTGTGACAATTCTGATGACAAATCTATAAAGATATGTTAAGGTCTGGTACTCTTGTCTATACTGTTTATTTAAAAGTTAAGTGCGTTAGGTGGGATTATATTATAACTTGAATCATGCATGATTCATAAACAGGAATTATAATGTATCTCTCATGATTCCAGATCCGGAATCTGAGAATCACTACTCCAGACCAGTTTTTAAGGGGGAAAGGCATTTCTTTTTGACACTGACTTCAGCAGAGTGGATTTAGTACTTCAGATCATTATCTCAGCTGGAGAGGTAGCACTTACTGAAGAGTTAATGACTGTTTAATACTGTAAAAAGTATGACAATATCAATTTCTTCCTTTTTGGGGCAGAAATGAGAGCAAAATTATTTCATTTGCTTTCATTCAATTATGTGGTATGTCTTATGTTCCTATCCTAAAAGATCCTTTCAGTTAAATAGTCTTTATTTCCAGAGTGTAAGTTAAAATCCCAAATCCTAGTCTTTCCTTTGAAGGAAACATCTTTGAGGGAAGAAGGCATCCTGGAAAATATACCCTAGATGCTCAAAATGGCAAGAATATCTAAGATAATGCAGGTCCAGAAAAGGTCTTGCAACCACCAATTTTTGAAAACATATATAAGGGAGGAACAAGTGGTTATTTTACCTCTGGCCAACAAGAGATAAACATCTTCTAGTCTTGAGGGCCCTCTTGGTCCTCCTTCTTCCTTCTAGGCTTCAAAGAACCCTCTCTGAAAGGCACTGCTTTTTACCAGTGCTGGCTATACTCACTGAGTGCTATTGAATGTGACTGCAAACTGACTCTTAGCACCTTAAACCTGTCCACATAAGTAGAGGTCAAATGACTCACCACATCTGATCCTGGCTTTTATCCAAGACTTTCTGTAGGTCACATACTGTCGCCAAACTGTTACAGACTGGCTATAAGTTAAAAGAATGTGTAAGGGTTATGATGCAATGTCTGATAAGTAGCAAGATATGTAAACTATGTGAGGGGGAAAAAAAGAAGCCTGTCCTGCGTTTCAAAGGCAAAAAGGAGGTCCTAACACATCAATAGTAGAATTCATCTTAATTTTAACTCAGAGCAAAAAGCTATCTTCAGCACGTTGTATGTAGCCATTGATCTTAATAAATATTTACTGAGGATTTATGCCAGTACGCTTTGTTCTGGCTTACAGCCTCCATGCTGCTTCTGAAAACGCCCCATGGCGCTTCCACATTGTCACAGCAATGCTATGGAATCAATCCAATGACTGCTCTCAGGAGTACCCCATGTCAAGTCCCTCATACAGATGTCTAGATTCATGTTAGACGAGGTTGCTCAAGGCTCTTAACACATTGGCACCAGGGCACTTACCATGGTTTGTAAATAATTAAAACAGACACTGGAAACCAAATTTTGAAGTACGTCATAAATCTTGGCATGATGTGTAAAGGAAAAGACATAGGGAAATATGAATGCATTTATTTCTATTAAAAAACACGAATTAGAAAGAAAGGCTAATATTAGCTTCCAAAAGAGAGACTTATTTATTTTGATGTACAATGGAAGGCTGTCAACTTTGAACTGTTTTAAAAAAAAACTGATTCACTGTTGCCCAATTAATACATCTTGGAAACTTTCCAGAAACAATGCTTTCCATATCCACAGATGAATTCTCGGTTTTATTCCCTGTTGGCCCCACCTATCCTTTTAGCAGTCTTGCTGGGTGCTCCCTGGCCTGCACGCTTCAGTCGGAGGGCCCGAAAGTTGGTTCAAAAGAGTTAAAGAGGAAAGAGAATCAGCAGACTTTGCAGTTCTCAGGAGCTCACCTACTGAGCCGTCAATGGACTGCAAGACCTCTTGAGGCCTCCGAAGCCGACTGGTACTGACAGAGCTTCTCACAGGTTCTGAAACACACCAAGGTGAGTGACTAGAAAGACTTTGAGGACAGCTTCTCTAACCAGGAGATGCTTTCTGTAATAGTCCAAAATGTCTGGCTTCAAGGATAACTGGGGAAGTCCTTCTGAGGGTCAATGTTTTGGGTAATTCCAAGGCCCCGATATCCACTATATCTACTGTTCCCACACAGAGCTCTGTGTAAAGATTTTTACTACCTTGAGGAAAATTAATTTGCATTAAAATGTAAACAGAGCATTGGATGGCAGATGGAGTCTCCAAAGGAAACCTGGGAGACAAGCATGGTCTCTCGATTTTCTAAAATTACACGGGAGCAAAAACAATGAGGTTATAGTTTGGAGGGCAAAATTTTGCTTACATCTTGAAAATATAAATGACCCTCACATTTTTTTTTAAAGCCCAATAAAATTACTATGTTTAAACTAAATGCAAATAAACGGTTGTGTTCACCTCATGGTTCAATTCAATGATACGTTGCATTCCCCTTTCTGGTCTTAAAACCTCTACAGAGAATTGGCTGTAAGAAACTAAAAGGCAGTCTTGGCGATGAAACTCTTTCTCAGTCATAAGCCAGCCGTAGAGGCTTTTGGGCTCAGGCACAGCTAGTTACTCATTCTTGCCCTTCTGGACTAAATCTAGTTCAAGTATCTATCAAATGAAGCTTTAAAGTGCTGGAGGGAGACTCAAAAGAAAATGTTTAGCTGAAGAACATAGGCACTGATGGGCCAGTCATTTTTACTTTGAAAGTGGTGGGTAATTATCAGGGTGAGAAGCATCCAGCTATAATGACTTCACATGGTATTGGAAATATGGATATTTTGATCACCACAATTAGCTGTGTGATCTTGGGAGAATATTTACGCTCTCTGGATGTCAGGTTCTTCATCTATAAAATTAGAGAGCTGACCTAGATGACGTCTGAGATCTTGGACAGCATTAATATGCATGGCCTATGACTCAGATTGCTTTTTAGATCAGTGGGAAGAATCACTGTCTGCCTTCCATCCGTCCACAGCACTTGGCTCCCAAATGCAGGGCTTTGAGCACTTATGTGTCAATTTTCTAGGACTGGATCCCCAAAAGCACTTCTACATTTGGCCTCCTGAATCCCACTACCTAATATGTTGAGGTCATTGGCCAATAAGGCATTTAATTTCTGTCTTATATAGTATCATTTATAAGACATTGAGGAAAATCCATTCAAACCTAATTCAAGACATATTGCCACATGGTGAAATGAACCAGCTTCTTCATATGCACACATACAAATATAGCTGTATAGATTGTGTAAGATCACACATGCTCATGATATGATGTATACCGTGCAGATTTGGGGTTTGGGTTTGTTTGTTTGTTTGTTTTTTGCCAACAACTTTCCTTTCCTTTATTTTTTTCCAATGGTTTTTTCCCCATTTTTTTGAAGTTTTATTGAAGTATAATTGATTTACAATGTTATGAAAATTTCTGCCATACAACAAAGTGATTCGGTTATACGCATACATATATCCATTCTTTTTCAGATTCTTTTCCTATATAGGTTATCATAGAATATTGGGTATAGTACTCTGTGCTACACAGCAGGTCCCCATTGACCATTCAGTCCATGTACAGCAGTGTGCATGTACCAAGCCCCACCCTCCTATCCATCCCTCCTCACCCCACCTGTGCCTTTTGGTAACCATAAGTTTGTTTTCAGTCTGTGAGTCTGTTTCTGTTTTGCAAGTTCATTTGTATCTTTTTTTTTTCTTTTTTAAGATTCTGCATATAAATTATATCATGTGTTTGTCTTTCTCTGCCTGACTTATTTCCTTTGGTATGATAATCTCTAGTTCTATCATGTTGCTGCAATGGCATTATTTCATTCTTCTCTGTGGCTGAGTAATATTCCTTTGTATATGTGTACCATATCTTCTTTTTCTTATTTTATCAAGGTATAATTACATACAGTAAAAATGAATGAATCTTGACAAATGTATATGTTCATGTTATCAATATCCCAAGTAAGATATAAACCAATGCCTTTAAAAGAGCTTTTTTATGTCTTTTCCTAGCCAATCTCTCTTCAAAATCTTATTCTGATTTTATCTCTATAGATAAGTTTGCCTAGTTCAGAACTTTGTGTATCACTCAATATAATGTTTATATTAATCTATGTGGTTGCCTGCATTGCTAGTTTGTTCCTTTCGTTGCTAAATAGTATACCATTGTGTGAATATACTGTGATTTATCTATGCTTCTGTTAATAGACAAATTGGGTCAATACCAATTTTTGTTGTAATGAATAAAGTGACAGTGAACATTCCTGAACATGGCTTTTTGTGGGCTTATATTTTCAATGGTGTGGGGTTGGGGGGGTACAAATCCCTAAGAGAGGATTTCTGGGTCAAAAGTTAAATGAATATTTAACTCAAAGAGAAATTGCCAACAGCTTTCCAGTGCAATTGTAACTATTTTAATATCCCATCAGCAATTTAGGAGTGATTCCATTGCCCTATATTTTTTTGGTGGGATTTTCACTGATGGATGTATAATGATATCTTTTTGTGGTTTTAATATGAATTTCCCTTATAAGTATTTTCCATATTTTCATATGTTTGTTGGAAATTTATATATCCTTTTTTGGGTCTGCCCAAACTTTCCCCACTTTCTTTGGGTAGTAATCTTCCTATTATTGCTTTGTAAGAGTTTAAAAAAAAAAAACTTCTCTATGCAAGTTATTTGTTCTTAACTTTGGTATTTTCTATTTTGTATCTTTTTTTTGATTAGTTTTGATAGAGGTTTAAATTGTATTAATTTTTGTGAAGAACCAACTTGATTCTTCCAAATGTTAGTTTTATTATTGTTTGAGATTCGTTTCATTGATTTCCACTCTTATCTTTATCATTTTCTTTCTTTCACTTACTTGGGGCTTAATTTTCTTTTATTTTTCTAGAATTTTTAAGGTAGAGGGTAGGTAATTAATTTTAGAGATTTATTTTTCTAATATAAGTATTTAAAGCTATGGATTTCCTTTTAAACAATCTTTTATATGAATCTTACAAATTCAATATGTTGTATTTTTTATGGTTCCATTTAAAATATTTTTTAACTTTTCTTGTTACTTCTTCTTTGGCCAATGGGTCATTTCGAAGTATTGCCTAATATCCAATATTTGGAGGAATTTATTGATATCTTTTTGTTATTGATTTCTAACATAATTCTGCTGGTGTCAGATAAAATACTGTGATTTCAGTTCTTTTAAATGAATTGAAAATTTTAGCATATTGTCTTTTTTGTGTAATATTCTATATGTGTTTGAAGAGAATGTGTATTCTGCATCTGTCAGATGTAGTATTCTATAAAAGTCTAATAGGTCACTTGTTGCTGGTGCCATTCAAACCTTATATATTGCTACTGACTTTTTAAAAACTTATTTGTTCCATCAATTGCTGATGGTTGGCTGTTAAAATCTCCCATTGATGATTGTGACTTTATCTATTTCCCTGGATGGTTTTGTCAATTTTTGTTTCATGTATTTTTAAGTTTTGTTATTACCTGTATTACATTCAAAATTTTCCTGTTTTTGATGAAAAAGTTCAGTTTTTTATCATTATAAAATATTCCTCCTTATCTTGGATAATACTACTTATCTGAAGCCTACTTTGACATAAATACAGTCACACTAGCTGTCTTATGATTAATGCCTAGATGGTGTATTTTTCTCCCATCTTTTTACTTTTAAACTACTTGTGACTCTAACATTTGAAGTGTGTTTCTTATTGGCAACATATAGTTAGGTTTGCATTATTATCTACTCTGATACTTCTGCTTTTAATTGGAGATCATTTCCTATTTATATTTAATATAATAACTGATTAACTGATATGGTTCAGTTGGCTATGATTGTTTTGTTGCCTTTTTTTTTTCATTTTCTTGCCATGCTAAGTTTCTTTTGGTCATATATTATCTAAATAGGTTCCTAGGTGTCATCGTTTCAACTTGGGCTGTCCTTCTACCTCTCAAAGAAAGTAGATCAATAGAATATATATATACACAGAGAGAGAGAGAGAGAATATAGTCAAACAGGGAAATGGAAAAAAAGTCAGTTGGGAACATAGGATCTAGGATGAATCACACAACTCATGGTCATTATGCAGAAAGGACTTATCAAAGGATCAGTGTCAACACTGGTGGTACTTGTCTGGGGCCAGCACCAGCCCTGATACTGCTAAATATTTTCCTTGGTGATTTATGAGAATTATAATTAAGGGAGTAAATAATGTGCTGCCAGATGCAAGGGTTGGCCAGTCCATGACTGCCCAGGTTATAATAAAGAAATAATACGTTGTAGGACTAACCAGTAGCAAATAAAAAGAAGTGGTAATTAGGTAAATCTTCAACTGATACATTTAAAAACAAAGCTAAAAACAGTCAAAACTAATAAAGATGAGCAAGATTGGCAGGAAAAATATCCTTGAGGTTAACATGAGTAATCAAATGATTCTTTTACAACTGAAGTCCAACAATTCAAAAATATTACTGTGAGACTAGGGTTAAGCAATAGCAATAAAGCAAGTCACAATGAAAACCTAACTTCCATACTTAGCACCTGCAAGTTGTGGCCAGTTCTATATTCCATAGTTAACCTGAGAGAACTAGATAGATTTCAGGAAAGCATCAGAACTTTGGTTTTACAACTAGATAAATAGAGGTAAATCTGTCCAAACTTAACATTTTACTGATGATGAAACTCAGAAAGGTTGAGATATTGTATCTAAAGGCACACAGTTAGTTTGCAGCAGAACTATAGATAAAGCTGTAACATTTTTTTCCATTTTTTAAAGTTTTATTGAAGTATAGTTGATTTACAAGGTTGAGATAATTCCTGTTGTATAATAAAGTGATACAGATATACATATACACATACCCATTCTCTTTCAGATTCTCTTCCCACATAGATTATCACAGAATATTGGGTAGAGTTTTCTGTGCTATACAGCAGCTCCCCATTGGGGAATTATTCCATATACCTCAGTGTGCATATGTCAATACCAAACCCCAAGTCAACCCCCCCCAAACTTGTCCCCTTTGGTAACCATAAGTTTTTCAAAGTCTGTGAGTCTGTTTCTGTTCTGTAAATAAGTTCATTTGTATCCTTTTTTTTTTTTTTAGATTCCACATATAAGTGATATCACATGATGTTTGTCTTTCACTGTCTAACTTTTTAGTATGATAACTTCTAGGTCTGAGCATGTTGCTGAAAATGGTATTATTTCATTCTTTTTATGGCTGAATGATATTCCATTCTATATATACACCATTCCATTCCTTTGTTGATGGACATTTAGGTTGCTTCCATGTCTTGCTAGTGAAAATAGTGCTGTAATAAACATTGGGGTGCATGTATCTTTTTAAATTTTGGTTTTCTCCAGATATATGCCCAGGAGTGGGATTGCTAGATCATATTGTTGTTCTATTTTTAGATTTTTTAGGATCCTCCATACTGTTTTCCATAGTGGTTGCGCCAATTTACATTCCCACCAACAGTTAAGAAGGTTCCCTTTTCTCCACACCCTCTCCAGCTTTTATTGTTTGTAGACTTTTTTGATAATGGCCATTCTAACCTGTGTGAAATGATACTTCATTGTAGTTTTGATTTGCATTTCTCTAATAATTAGTTGAGCCTCTTTTCATGTGTTTTTTTGGCACACAAGTAGATCTGTACTCTGTACATCTCTTTGGAGAAATGTGTATTTAGATTTTCTGCCCATTTTCTTGATTGGGTTGTTTGCTTTTTGATATTGAGCTGCAGGAGGTGTTTGTATATTTTGGAGATTAATCCTAGAGCCTTAACTTAAAAAAAAAATCTTTTTATTATAGTTGATTTAGCCTTAACTTTTAAGCCTTTGTCTATTGCTCCTGCCAGCCCTTGAATGAACTAGGGATTTTTAAATGAGAAGCAATGAGGAAAGATGTAAGGAAGTGAGAGTATTCATTATAGAGAGGAAACTGTTTAGATTAGATACAATACCTATCATCAAGCCTATGGAAATTTCTTTTTTAAAAGATGGCGACCGGACACTCTGAATCTCCTGCAACCAGGACTTCACTTCCACTGAGGACTAAAGGAGAGGGAATGCAAAATAAAGTGCCACAGGAGTAATTTGGGAAATACCGAGCAAGAACCATTCCTTTTTTTTTTTTTTTGGCTTTTGTCTTTTTGTTGTTGTTGTTGTTGCTATTTCTTGGGCCGCTCCCGCGGCATATGGAGGTTCCCAGGCTAGGGGTTGAATCGGAGCTGTAGCCACCGGCCTACTCCACAGCCACAGCAACGCGGGATCCAGCCGCGTCTGCAACCTACACCACAGCTCACGGCAACACTGGATCGTTAACCCACTGAGGGACCGAACCTGCAACCTCATGGTTCCTAGTCGGATTCGTTCACCACTGTGCCACGACGGGAACTCCAAGAACCATTCCTTATATATTTTTTAAAATTTTATTATAGTGAATTTATAATGTTTTGTTACTTTCTGCCATACGGAACTGATCCAATTATACATATATATACATCTTTTACTGACCTTATCCTCCATCATGTTCCATCACAAGTGATTAGATATAGTTCCCTGTGCTATACAGAAGGATCTCATTGCTTATCCACTACAAATGCAATAGTTTGAATCTACTAACCCCAAACTCCCAGTCCATCCCACTCCCTCCCCCTTGACAACCACAAGGCTCTTCTCTATGTTCATGAGTTTGTTTCTTTTCTGTGGAAAGGTTCATTGTGCTGTATATTTGATTCCAGATATAAGTGATATCATATGGTATTTGTCTTTGTCTTTCTGGCTCATTTCACTCAGGATGAGATTCTCTAGTTCTATCCATGTTGCTGCAAATGGCATTATGTCATTCATTTTTATGGCTGAGTAGTATTCCATTGTGTATATATACCACCTCTTCCGAATCCAATCATCTGTTGATGGACATTTGGGTTGTTTCCATGTCCTGGCTATTGTGAATAGTGCTGCAATGAACATGTGGGTGCATGTGTCTCTTTTAAGCAGAGTTTTGTCCGGATAGATGCCCAAGAGTGGGATTGTGGAGTCACATGGAAGTTCTATGTATAGATTTCTAAGGTATCTCCAAACTGTTCTCCATAGTGGCTGTACCAGTTTACATTCCCACCAGCAGTGCAGGAGGGTTCCCTTTTCTCCACAGCCCCTCCAGCACTTGTTATTTGTGGGCTTATTAATGATGGCTATTCTGACTGGTGTGAGGTGGTATCTCATGGTAGTTTTGATTTGCATTTCTCTTATAATCAGCGATGTTGAGCATTTTCTCATGTGTTTGCTGGCCATCTGTATATCTTCCTTGGAGAACAGTCTATTCAGGTCTTTTGCCCATTTTTCCATTGATTGATTGGCTTTTTTGCCGTTGGGTTGTATAAGTTGTTTATATATTCTAGAGATTAAGCCCTTGTCAGTTGCATCATTTGAAACTGTTTTATCCCATTCTGTAAGTTGTCTTTTTGTTTTCTTGTGGTTTCCTTTGCTGTGCAAAAGCTTTTCAGTTTGATGAGGTCCCATGGGTTTATTTTTGCTCTAGTTTCTACTGCTTTGGGAGACTGACCTGAGAAAATATTCATGAGGTTGATGTCAGAGAGTGTTTTGCCTATGTTTTCTTCTAGGAGTTTGATTGTGTCCTGTCGTATATTGAAGTCTTTCAGCCATTTGGAGTTTATTTTTGTGCATGGTGTGAGGGTGTGTTCTAGTTTCATTGCTTTGCATACAGCTGTCCAGGTTTCCCAGCAATGCTTGCTGAATAGACTGTCTTTTTCCCATTTTATGTTCTTGCCTCCCTTGTCAAAGATTAATTGACCATAGGTGTCAGGGTTTATTTCCGGATTCTCTATTCTGTTCCATTGGTCTGTCTGTCTGTTTTGATACCAGTACCACACTGTTTTGATGACTGTGGCTTTGTAGTATTTCTTTTCTTTTTTTTTTTTTTTAATTATTATTTTCCCACTGTACAGCAAGGGGGTCAGGTCATCCTTAGATGTATACATTGCAGTTACAGTTTTTTTCCCCCAAGTAGTATTTCTTGAAGTCTGGGAGAGTTATGCCTCCTGTTGGTTTTTGTTTCTCAGGAATGCTTTGGCAATTCTGGGTCTTTTGTTGTTCCATATAAATGTTTGGATTGTTTGTTCTAGTTCTGTGAAAAATGTCATGGGTAATTTGATAGGGATTGCATTGAATCTGTAGATTGCTTTGGGTAGTATGGCCATGTTTACAATATTGATTTTCCCAATCCAGGAACATGGAATATCTTTCCATTTCTTTACATCTTCTTTGATTTCTTTGATTAAAGTTTTATAGTTCTCGGCATATAGGTCCTTTACCTCCTTGGTCAGGTGTATTCCGAGGTATTTGATTTTGTGAGGTGCAATTTTAAAAGGTATCGTATTTTTGTATTCCTTTTCTAATGTTTCATTGCTGGTATACAGAAATGCAACTGACTTCTGAATGTTAATCTTATATCCTGCTACTTTGCTGAATTTATTAATCAGTTCAAGGAGTTTTGGGGTTGAGTCCTTAGGGTTTTCTATGTATAGTATCATGTCATTTGCATACAGTGACAGTTTTATCTCTTCTCTTCCTCTATGGATGCCTTTGATTTCTTTTGTTTGTCTAATTGCTGTGGCTAGGGCTTCCAAAACTATGTTGAAGAGCAGTGGTGAGAGTGGGCATCCCTGTCTTGTTCCAGATTTGAGTGAGAAGGCTTTCAGTTTTTCCCCACTGAGTATTATATTTGCTGCGGGTTTATCATAAATGGCTTTGATTATGTTCAGGAGTGTTCCCTCTATACCCACTTTGGTAAGGGTCTTGATCATGAATGGATGTTGGACTTTGTCAAATGCTTTTTCTGCATCTATTGAGATGATCATATGATTTTTGACTTTTTTTTGTTAATGAAGTGTATGATGCTGATTGATTTGCGTATGTTGAACCATCCTTGTAAACCTGGGATGAACCCTACCTGCTCATGGTATATAATTTTTTTGATATGTTGTTGGGTTCGGTTGGCTAAGATTTTGTTGAGAATTTTTGCATCTATATTCATCAATGATATTGGGCGATAGTTTTCTTTTTTGGTGGTATCTCTGTCTGGTTTTGGAATGAGGGTGATGGTGGCATCATAGAATGTCTTTGGGAGTATTCCTTCTTCTTCAACCTTTTGAAAGAGTTTAAGGAGGATGGGCACCAGTTCCTCTTTATATGTTTGATAGAATTCGCCTGTGAAGCCATCTGGTCCTGGACTTTTATTTGTAGGGAGTGTTTTTATGACCTCTTCAATTTCATTTCTAGTGATCGGTCTGTTCAGTTGGTCTGTTTCTGCTTGATTCAGTTTTGGCAGCCTCTAGGATTCTAGAAAATTGTCCATTTCTTCCAGATTGTCAAATTTGTTGCCATATAGTTGTTCATAGTATTCTCTTATGGTTTTTTGTATTTCTGCAGTATCTGTTGTGATTTCTCCTTTTTCATTTATAATTTTGGTTATTTGGGTTCTTTCTCTCCTCTTTTTAGTGAGTTTGGCCAGAGGTTTGTCAATTTTGTTTACCTTTTCAAAGAACCAGCTCTTGGTTTTATTAATTTTCTCTATTGTTTTTTGAATCTTTATTTTATTGATTTCTTCTTTGACCTTTATAATTTCCTTCATTCTGCTGGCTTTAGGTCTTTTTTGTTCTTTTTCTAATTCATTTAGGTGGAGGGTTAAGTTGTCAATTTGGGATCTTTCTTCTTTTTTGAGAAAGGCCTGTATTGCTATAAATTTCCCTCTGAGCACTGCTTTCACAGCATCCCATAGATTTTGAGAGGTTGTGTCTTCATTATCATTTGTTTCAAGGCATTTTTTAATTTCCTTCTTGATTTCCTCATTGACCCATTGGTTTTTTAGTAACATGTTGTTTAGTCTCCATGGAGTAGGTTTTTTCTCTTTCCTTTTCCCATGGTTGATTTCTAATTTCATGGCATTGTGGTCAGAGAAGATACTTGAGATAATTTCTATGCTCCTAAATTTATTGAGGTTAGCTTTGTGTCCCAATATATGGTCAATTCTTAAGAATGTTCTATGTGCACTTGAGAAGAATGTGTATTCTGATTTTTTTGGATGTAGTGTCCTGAAGATATCAATAATTCTAACTTTTCTATTGTTTCCTTTAGGATCTCTGTTGCTTTATTGGTTTTCTGTCTAGAGGATCTGTCCATTGATGTGAGGGGGGTATTAAGGTCTCCTACTATGATTGTATTCCCATCAATTTCTCCCTTTATGTCTGTATTCCCATCAATTTCTCCCTTTATGTCAGTTAATATTTGTTGTATGTATCTGGGTGCTCCTATATTTGGAGCATATATGTTGACGATAGTAACATCCTCTCCTTGGACGGATCCCTTAATCATTAAATAGTGTCCTTCTTTGTCTTTCTTTATGTCTTTTGTTTTAAAGTCTATTTTGTCTGATATGAGTGTTGCAACTCCTGCTTTTCTGTCATATCTATTGGCGTGAAATATTTTTTCCCACCCTTTCACTTTCAAGCTATATGTATCCTTTGTCCTAAGGTGAGTTTCTTGTAGGCAGCATATTGAAAGTTTTTGCCTTTTTATCCACTCAGCCACTCTGTGTCTTTTGATTGGGGCATTCAGACCATTGACATTTAAGGTGATAATTGATAGATGATTATTTATTGCCGTTTTGAACCTCGTGTTCCAGTTGACTCTATGGTTCTCCATTCTTTCCTTCTTTTTTTTTTGGTTGGATTGTCTCCGGTTATTATCTGCTTGAGTGTTTTTTTTTTTTTTTCATTTTTTGTGAATGCAATATTTGGTTTTGGCTTGTGGTTGCCCTGTTTTTTAAGTATGCTAACCCCTTCCTATAATTGTGTGTTTTAGTCTGATGGTCCTGTAGGCTCAAACACTTCATTACTATATTAAAATTAAGAAGATAAACATACAAATAAATAAAAAAAATATGGAACGCTTCACGAATTTGCGTGCCATCCTTGTGCAGGGGCCATGTTAATCTTCTCTGTATCGTTCCAATTTTAGCATATGTGCCGCCGAAGCAAGCACTGTTTTGTTCTTTTTAATGGCTGAGTAGTATTCCATTGTGTATGTGTACCACTTCTTCCTAATCCATTCCTCTGTCATTGGACATTCAAGTCATTTCCATGTCTTGGCTCTTGTGAACAGTGCTGCAACATTCCTTATTAGTATGGTAACTTTCTTTTTTTCTTTTTTCTTCTTTTCTGTCTTTTGTCTTTTAGGGCCACACCCACAGCACATGGAGGTTCTCAGGCTAGGGGTCTAATCAGAGCTGTAGCTGCCAGCCTATGCCAGAGCCACAGCAACACCAGATCCAAGCAGCATCTGCCACCTACACCACAGCTCACACCAACACTGGATCCTTAACCCACTGAGCAAGGCCAAGGATTGAACTCCAACCTCATGGTTCCTAGTCAGATTCATCTGCTGTGCCATGATGGGAACTCCAGTATGGTAACTTTCAATATCTGTTCCCTACAAGCTTGATTTTTTAAAAAGTTCAGATGTTTCACCTATCTAAAATGGTAATCTCTATAGACGGGAGGATCTTGTTCAAGATTCCTAAAATTCTATACTACATCATTTTTATTTGCCCTTACTTTGAGATCATTTAATATTTTCTTGCAAGATCTCAATCCAGGAAAAATAAAACTGCAAATGAATTAAATATTCTCATTTTTAGTACCATCCAATACATTTCCAAGAGTGAGCTTACTCCCTGCTGAGTCTTTATTGTAAGGTTGCCACTTTTACCTTATACTATAAACTATAGACTTGTGGTGTTAGGTGAGACAGGCTACCTAAGCACTCCCTTGGCTGACCAAAATGTACTCACAAAATCTACTGGAGAGTATGATGCTACTTGTCGGCAGCAAATGGAATTTTTTTTCTGGATTAATAGTATGGCAAAATTTTAGGCATTCTTTTTTATTTTTGACATCCTTTTTTTTCACCCTATGGCAAAATTTTAAATTAAGTTATGAATTGTTCCAAATAACTTATTACCAGCTTATTGGGTAAACAAAAAACTTGATACTATAAACTACACAAAAAAACTGCAATTAAAAGTAATTACCTGTAGTGGATTTTGCTTATTGGACAAAAATGTTTATTTATATATTTATTTACTTATTTTTCTCCTTTAAGAGTTTTTTTTTAATTACTCAATGAATTTATTACATTTATAGTTGTGCAATGATCTTCACAATCCAATTTTAGAGCATTTCCATCCCACAATCCCAGTGTATCCCCCCACCCCCGAAACTTCTCCTTTGGAAACCGTATGTTTTTCAAAGTCTGAGAGTCAGTATTTGTTCTGCAGAGAAGTTCAGTGTGTCCTTTTTTCAGATTCCACATGTCAGTAATAGCATTTGATGTTGGTGTCTCATTGTATGGCTGACTTCACTTAGCATAATAATTTCTAGGTCCATCCATGTTGCTAAAAATGCCATTATTTCATTCCTTTTAATGGCTGAGTAACATTCCATTGTGTATATGTACCACATCTGCTTGATCCACTCCTCTGTCAATGGACATTTAGGTTGTTTCCATGTCTTGGCTATTGAAAATAGTGCATCAATGAACATTGGAGCACATGTGTCTTTTTGAGTCATGGTTTTCTCTGGATAGATGCCCAGGAGTGGGATTGCTGGATCAAATGGGAGTTCTATTTTTAGTTTTCTGAGGACTCTCCATCCTGTTTTCCATGGTGGTTGCACCAATTTACAATCTCACCAACAGTGTAGTAGGGTTCCTTTTTCTCCACACCCTCTCGAGCACTTACTGTTTGTAGACTTTTTGATGATGGCCATTCTGGTTGGTATAAGGTGGTACCTCATAGTGGTTTTGATTTGCATTTCTCTAATAATAAGTGACGTTGAACATCTTTTCATGTGTTTTTTGGCCATCTGTATGTCATCTTTGGAGAACTGTCTGTTTAGATCTGCCCATTTTTTGATTTTTTATTGTTGTTGTTATTGAGTGGTAGGAGGTGTTTATAAATTTTGGAGATTAATCCCTTGTCAGTTGATTGATTTGCAAAGATTTTCTCCCATTCTGTGGGTTGTCTTTTTGTTTTGTTTAGGGTTTCCTTTGCTGTGTAGAAACCTTTAAGTTTAATTAAGTCCCATTTGTTTATTTTTGTTTTTACTGTCATAACTCCTAAGAGGTGGATCTGAGAAAATGTTGCTGTCATTTATGTTGGAGAGTGTTTAGCCTATGTTTTCCTCTAAGAATTTTATAGTGTCTGGTCTTATATCTAGGTCTTTCATCCATTTGGAGTTTATGTTTGTGTATGGTGTTAGGGATTGTTCTAATTTCATTCTTTTCCATGTGGCTGTCCAGTTTTTCCCAGCACCACTTATTGAACAAGCTGTCCTTTCTCCATTTTATATTCTTGCCCCCTTTCTCATAGATGAGCTGGCTGTATGTGCGTGGGTTGAATTCTAGGCTTTCTATCCTGTTCCACTGATCTGTATTTCTGTCTTTGTGCCAGTACCATACGGTTGTGATGACTGTTGCTTTGTAGTCTAGTCTGAAGTCTGGGAGCCTGATTCCTCCAGCTCTGTTTTTCTTTTTGAGGATGTTTTTGGCTATTCTGGGTCTTTTGTGCTTCCAAACAAACTTTAAAATATTTTGTTCGAGTTCTGTGAAAAATGTCCTTGGTAATTTGATAGGGATTGCATTGAATCTGTAGATTGCCTTGAGTAGTATAGTCATTTTGATAATATTGACTCTTCCAGTCCAGGAGCATGGTATGTCTTTCCATCTATTTGTGTCATCTTTGATTTCTTTCATCAGTGTCTTATAGTTTTGAGAGTACAGGTCTTTTGTCTCTTTAAGTAGGTTTATTCCTAGGTATTATGTTATTTTGGATATGATGGTAAATGGGATTGCTTCCCTAATATTTCTTTGTGATCTTTCATTGTTATTATATAGAAATGCTCTTGATTTCTGTGTATTAATTTTGTATCCTGTGACTTTGCCAAATTCATGGATGAGCCCTAATAGTTTTCTGGTAGAGTCTTTAGGATTCTCAGGTGTAGAATCATGTCATCTGCAAATAGTGATAGTTTGACTTCTTCCTTTCCAGTTTGGATTCTTTTTATTTCTTTTTCTTCTCTGATTGCTGTGGTTAGGACTTCCAAATCTATGTTGAATAGTAGTGGTGAGAGCACACATCCTTGTCTTGTTCCAGATCTCAGCAGGATTCTTTCAACTTTTCACCATTGAGAATGATGTTAGCTGTGGATTTGTCATATATGGCCTTTATTATGTCGAGGTAGGTTCCCACTATGCCCACTTTCTGAAGGTTTTTTATCAGAAATGGGTGTTGGATTTTGTCAAAGGGTTTTCTGCATCTATTGAGAGAATCAAATGGTTTTTATTCTTCAGTTGGTTAATGTGGTGTATCACACTGATGGATTTATGGATATTGAAGAACCCTTGCATCCCTGGGATAAATCCCACTTGATCATGATGTACAATCCTTTTAATGTATTGTTGGATGCAGTTTGCTAGTATCGTGTTGAGGATTTTTGCATCTATGTTCATCAGTGAAATTGGCCTGTAGTTTTATTTTTTTGTGTGTGTGGTATCTTTGTCTGGTTTTGGTAGCAGGGTGATGGTGGCCCCATAGAATGAGTTTGGGGGTGTCCCTTCCTCTATGATTTCTTGGAAATATTTCATAAGGATAAATGTCAGCTCTTCTCTAAATGTTTGATAGTATTCATTTGTGAAGCCATCTGGTCCTGGACTTTTGTTTGCTGGAAGTTTTTAAATCACAATTTCAATTTCAGTACTTGTGATTGGTCCATTCATCTTTTCTATTTCATCTTGGCTTAGTCTTGGAAGATTGCACTTTTCTAAGAAATTGTCACTTTCTTCTAGGTTTTCCATTTTATTAGCATATAGTTGCATGTAGTAGTCTCTTATGATCCTTTGTATTTCTGTGATGTCTGTTGTTACTTCTCCTTTTTCATTTCTTATTTTATTGATTTGAGTTCTCTTTTTTTTCCTGATAAGTTTGGCTAAGGGGCTATCAATTTTGTTGATCTTTTCAAAGAATCAGCTTTTCTTGTCATTGATCTTTTCTGTGGTTTTCTTTGTTTCTATTTCAGTGATTTCTGCTCTGATCTTTATGATTTATTTCCTTCTGCAAACTTTAGGTCTTGACTTTTCTTTTCTCTCTAGCTGCTTTAGATGTAAAGTTAGCTTGTTTATTTGAGCTTTTTCTTGTTTCCTAAGGTGGGCTTGTCTTGCTATAAACTTTCCTCTTAGAATGACTTTTGCTGTATCCCATGGGTTTTAGAGTGTCATATCTTTGTTGTCATTTGCTTCTAGGTAGTTTCTAATTTCCTCTTTGATTTCTTCAGTGATCCACTGGTTGCTTAGTAACATGTTGTATCTCCACGTGTTTGTGGGTTTTGCAGTTTTTTTCTTGTTGTTGATTCCTAGTCGTATAATGTTGTGGTCGGAAATGATGCTTGATAAGATTCCAATTTTCTTAAAGTTACCAAGGTTTGATTTGTAGCCCAGGATGTGATCAGTCTTAGAGAATATTCCATGTGCACTTGAAAAGAATGTGTATTCTGTTGCTTTTGGATGGAATGTCCTATAAATATCTATAAGTCCATCTGGTCTAATGCTTCATGGAGGGCCTGTGTTTCCTTATTGATTTTCTGTCTGGATGATCTGTCCATTGCTGTAAGTGGGGTGTTAAAGTCCCCCACTATTTTTGGGTTATTGCTGATTTTTCATTTGAAGGTTGTTAGCAGTTGCCTTATATGTTGTGGTGAACCTATGTTAGGTCTGTAGATATTTAAAATTGTTACGTCTTCTTCTTGGACTGATCCTTTGATCATTAGGTAGTAACCTTCCTAGTCCCTTAAAATATTCTTCATTTTATTTATTTATTTTTGTCTTTTTTTTTTTCTGCCATTTCTTGGGCTGCTCCCATGGCATATGGAGGTCGCCAGGCTAGGGGTGGAATCGGAGCTGTAGCTGCCAGCCTAAGCCAGAGCCACAGCAATGCGGGATCCAAGCCACATCTGCGACATACACCACAGCTCATGGCAATGTCGGATCCTTAACCCACTGAGCAAGGCCAGGGATTGAACTGCAACCTCATGGTTCCTAGTCAGATTCGTTAACAACTGAGCCATGATGGGAATTCCAAATATTCTTCATTTTAAAGTCTATTTTGTCTGATATGAGTATTGTTACTCCAGCTTTCTTTTGATTCCTGTTTGCATGGAATATTTTCTTCCATCCTCTCGCTTTCAGTTTGTATATGTCCCTAGAAGTGAAGTGGATTTCTTGAAGACAGTATGTATGTGGGTTGTGTTTTTGTATCCATTCAGCCAGTCTATGTGTTTTGGTTGGGGCATTTAGTTCATTAACATTTAAGGTAGTTATGGATATGTAATGTTCTTACTGCCATTTTATTAATGGCTTTGGATTTGTTTTTGTTGCTCCTCTCTTCCCTTCTTCTCTTGTTCTATTCTCTTCTGGTTTGATGACTATCTTTAGTGTTGTATCTGAGTTGGTTTTTCTTATTTGTTTGTATATCAATTTTAGATTTTTGGTTTGCAGTAATTCTGAAGTTTTGATATAAGAGTCTATATATACACGAGATTATTTTAAGTTGTTGGTCTCTTAACTGCAAGTGCATCTCCTGTGTCCCGAATTTGTATCCTCCTTGTCTCACAATTTCTCGTTTTGGTGGCATAATTGTGTGTGTATGATTTCACATTTTTACTGCATATATTCCTTTACTGGTGAGCCTTGTCATTTGCGGTATTTTTGTATCTGGTTGTGGCCTTTTCTTTTCTGTCTGGAGAGGTCCCTTTAGTATTTGTTGTAAAGCTGGTTTAGTGTTGCTGAATTATCTTAGCTTTTGCTTATCTGTGAAGCTTTTGATTTCTCCTTCAAATCTGAATGAGAGCCTTGCTGGGTAAAGTAATCTTGGTTGGAGTTTTTTCCTTTCATCACATTAAGTATATCATGCCACTCCCTTCTGGCCTGCAGAGTTTCTGCTGAAAAATATGCCAATAACCTTATCTGGGTTCCCTTGTATGGTATTTGTTTCTTTTCCCTAGCTGCTTTCAAGATTTTCTCTTTGTCTTTAACTTTGGTCAGTTTGATTAATATGTGTCTCTGGGTGTTTCTCCTTGGGTTTATTTTACACGGTACTTGAGCTTCCTAGATTTGAGTGAGTGGTTCCTTTCTTATGTTAGGGAAGTTTTCAGCTATTATCTCTTCGAATATTTTTTCTGTCCCTTTCTCTCTCTCTTCTCCTTCTGGCACCCCTATAATATGGATGTTGGTGCATTTAACATTGTCCCAGAGTTATCTGAGACTCTCTTCATTTGTTTTTAATCTTTTTTCTCTTTTCTGTTCCACATCTATGATTTCCACTAATCTGTCCTCCACCTTACTTAGTCATTCTTCTGCCTCCTGTATTCTGCTGTTGGCTGCTTCTAATGAAATTTTTTTTTGTCTTTTTGCCTTTTCTAGGGCTGCTCCAGTGGCATATGGAGGTTCCCAGGCTAGGGCTCTAATCAGAGCTGTAGCCATGGGCCAGAGCCCCAGCAATGTCAGATCCGAGCTGTGTCTGCTCCAGTCCTATTCTGCCATCTTAATCCCATCTCCTCTTTAGACAAATAATTTTTAAATGGAGAGCAATTTCAAGTAACATTAAAATCTGTATTATGTAATCTCAGACATATAAACTTGGAACAACTTTAATGATATTCTTAGAAATTCAGAGATTGATTATTGTTGTTACTTAACTCTCCCCCAAAGATCCTGTGCTGCAAATAAAATGATATTGCATTCTTTGATAGTTGGGAGTAAATTGAAATTCTTTTTTAGGCAAGAACTTTCAGTCAAGAAAAATAACTGTGTTTTGGTTTATTTCAAGGTTGATTCTTTTCTATTATGGAAGAGTGTTTACAAATGATTCTGACAAAGGTCACACAACCAAATCATTATTTTTCTTTAAATCATGCACCTCTATAAGAGATAACAAAATGAGAACCAGTTGATGAAAGTAAATAAGTCTGTTTACTTTCCTTGAACACATGTGGGGATCATTTGACTTGTCCACATCCCAGATAATGTAAGAAGGAAGAAAAACAATTACACTATAACACCCAGTTGCTTAGAATGGCTTTGGTGTTTAAAAAAAAAAAAATCTCATTTTTCAGATTGTTTTCCATTGAGTAATATGCATCCACTGTAGGATATTAGAAGGTATTTTACTATACCAAGGAATCTGTGGCATACATTTTTTTAGGTCCAGTCATATTCTCCATATATAGAGAGAGGAGGTATGTGTAGTGGTCTGGATAGATGCTTGAGCAATGCACTTTCAGAAATCTGGTTTCAGATTTTGACCCTACTTACTTCCTGTGAATGAGCATCATGGGCAAGTCAGTTAACCTTTAGCTTTTTGGTGCTTTTGGATGATGACTCAATTACATTCTTTTGATTCTAGTCACTAGGAAGGTAACATTCCTTTCTGACTTTTGTATTATTTTTTGCTTGTCCCTATGCTTTCATGCTAGGAGAGAAGGGATACAACTTCTATAAGTCCAACAGAGCTGGTAGTGATGACACTGTAGCCATACAGGAAACCCCACAGTGTTCTCTGCCCTGCATTTCTGGAGGTACACCTACACCCTTCTCTCTCAGGCAGAATGAATCTTAAGAGATCATGAATCTTAAGAGAATCTCAAGAGTGTTTGTAAACAAATGAACTTTGCCATTGTTCAGTTTATTTATTTATTTGCTTTTTTTAGGGGCACACCTGTTGTGTATGGAAGTTCCCGGGCTAGGGGTCTAATCAGAGCTACAGCTGCTGGCCTGTGCCACAGCAACACAGGATCTGAGCCACATCTACAACCTACACCATAGCTCACGGCAACGTTGGATCCTTAATCCACTGAGCAAGGCCAGGGATTGAACTCACATTCTCATGGTTGCTAGTCAGATTCATTTCCACTGAGCCACAACAGGAACTCCTTGCATTGCTTAGTTTAAAATTACCTATGTGAATAGATTTACTTGAATATTAGTTCCACAAAGCCTGTGGTAAGTAGAGCGATACTAGAGTCAGACCTTACCTCTTGCAACCCAATAGAGTGTTTTTTTTTTTTTTTTTTTTAAGAAATAGATGCCATGATTTCCAGACTGCCATGCATCCCACCCAGAATAGCACTAGAGCTATTCTGAGGACTCCATGGTATATTTTATTCATTTCTCTGTGCTTTTAATAAGTAAAGAGAATGTCTTAGTCAGACTCAGACTCTGTGTATAGTTTATTTTCTCATAACTCTGGAGGCTGGAATGTCCAAGATCAAAGTTTGAATGGTTCCGTTTCTGGTGAGTCCTCTCTTCCTAGTTTGTAGATGGCCATTTTCTTGCTGTGTTCTCACACGGCCTTCCCTCTGTGCATGAAGAGAGATCTTTTCCCCTTATTATAATGTCCTCAGTCCTATTGGACCAGGGCCCCACATCTGTGACCTCATTTAAATTTAATTACCTCCTTAAGAGCCTATTTCCAAATACAGTCACATAGATGGTTAGGGCTTTAATATAGGAATCTGAAAGGCACAGTTTAGCCCAAAGTAGACAATAGATACGGAGATTTACTGGCATTATCTTTAGTTCATAAAACATTTTTATGAAAGAGGCAATAATTTAAATGTATAAGTAAATGTGATTTGCTTTTTTAAAACTTTGGTAGATTTTTAAAGGTAAAAGACTTTGTATCTTTGCTTGACTTTGCTAGACTTTTATATTTATGAAACATGTTTCAGATATTTCCTAAATTTGAAAATGACCTTTGTTACCTCACCAGCTGTTGTGTTTGGAAGATCACCATAGTTTTATTTTTTTCAACGGCTTATTTTTTCGTTTGTTTTTTTTTTAAAGTTTTATTGAATTATGGTCAACTTATAATGCTGTGACAATTTCTGCTATACAACAGAGTGATTCAGTTATGCATATACATACATCCATTCTTTTTCAGATTCTTTTACTGCAGAATATTGGGTAGAGTTCCCCGTGCTATACAGCAGGTGGGGTTTGAGATTGGCACATGCACACTGCTGCATATGGGATGGATGATCAACGGGGACCGCTGTATATCACTGTAGTTTTATAAAGTGTCTTTAGAAAGACTACGTGGAGAGCAGAAAACATTAACATCATATTATGAGGTCAGAAAGATTGAGTGCAGTGTCTCTTGTATAAAACTCATGAAACTGAAGTCTAAAGTAAATCACAAATAAAGAGGCTGAGGCATCGTGCAACCTTGACCAGCCTTCTGACTCTTACTGAACTTTGCTTTTCTCATTAATTCAGCCACAGTCCTTGCTCCTATCTGGGTTCTGTTAAAGTCCCGAATTAAATGTAAAACTTTTCTGAAGAATGCATACAAGGTGTAACCTGAACCTATAGCTGAAGACATTATTGTGCCTGTGAAGCAGTGACACAACTTTGACCTTATAAATTGATCCAATAAATCTGAATTTCAAAGTGAGTAGAGATTCCTAGGAATTCCATAGGTCATAATATGACCTTATTTAGGAGAATAAATAATGTAATAATATATAGCCACAACGTGAAAGACATCAACTCTGAACTGTAGCAATTTAATATTAGAAGTTGTTGGAGGGGGAAAAAACTGTAACTGCAATGTATACATCTAAGGATGACCTGACCCCCTTGCTGTACAGTGGGAAAATAATTAAAAAAAAAAAAAGAAGTTGTTGGCATGTTAAAAAATACAACCAACTTGTGCATATAGCAAAAAAAGAAGCAAGCTCATAGATACAGAGAAAAAACCATTGGCTATGAATGGAGGTGAGGGGAAGGCCAATGCAAGAGTGGGAGGTATGAACTATTTTGTGTAAGATAGGCTCAAGGATGTATTATACAACATGGGGAATATAGCCAATATTTTGTAATAACTATAAATGGAATGTAACCTTTAAACATTGTATTAAAAAATCATCAGATAGATCAGAATGCTGATACAGAGTATTATATGGGTTAATTTATAAAATGTATTTTTAGCAGTTGTCTAATAAACATTTGTCATTGACTGAATACCTACTGGCCTAATTGCTCTGCTTTCCAAATTGGGACAACCTTCCAATGTCACATGAAGTATTTTAAACTACTATTAAACATACATTCATTGTCTCGTAAACTGAAGATTTTATAGCAAGGGCAAAATAATTAAAATTTTAAAATCAAAATCATAGATTTTTTTTAAGCTAGTAAATATTTTATTATATACAAAGCTGTTGAATTCCACTGTAGCGAAAACTCTCAATTTGCTACTCAGTACAGATCAGCCATAGGAGTGAGAAGTACCAGAGGGAAAGGAAAGAAGTGTCTTAAAAGAAAGCTTGTCTTTGCTAAAGAATTGCTCAGGTCTCTCTTTAGGATCCTGAAATACACCTGATGGCAGCGTCTTAGTGCCCTTAGCTTCCATTTGTCTCTTGTCCCAGCCCCAGTGCCTCAGTGAGACAGGAAAAGAGAAGGAATTCTCTTCATTAGCTGTGGGTTGTAAAATGCTTTTGCTAATAACAGTGTAGGAGAGCACCTGGCTCAGAAGGGGTTAAGTCAAGGGCACGGAGCATTCCTGCTTTGGGTGGAAGAAATCTCAGTGATGTTACTGAGTCCAAATGTAATGGAAACTGCTGAAAAGCAATAATTAAACCTACACTTTTAACTTTGCTAAATGAATTATCTAAAAGCCCCACCCCTCTGAAAAAAAATAAAGTGGCATGGCCTGTTGTAGGCAACTGCAGTGATTTTTTTTTTCATTTTTTTTTATTACTCAAATGAATTTATCACATCTGTAGCAACTGCAGTGATTATATGGGACATGTGGTTTGGGATTATTTGGATTTGGAACAAATTGCATGTGTGGACCGTTCAACACCTAGGAAGTATTATGATTGCCTGTCACTGTTATATGGTATCAACATATATCAAAGAAGGTCAAAAATCTCCAAAGAAGGAAATCAGTTCACAATTCATAGGTCCATGAGTCCAAAAAAAAAAAGGTGAGAAGAATTTAAGCATACTTTCTTTTAGGTCTTATCATAATAAAGTTCTCCATATAAATTTCCCTAAATGCTACTTGTAAGGAAAATATTGTTATTCAGGCTAAGTGGAGGAGATAAACTGTATGGGAAAAAAAATCAAAGTGTTCAGGATATAATGGCAACTAACCTCAAGAGACTAAAGAAACAGAGACCTCATTTAATCTAGAGAGAGAAACGGATGGCTAAAAACAGCCAGGTGCTAAATTCAGCACTTCTGTTGTGGTTATGGAGATTGTAAAGAGGAATCTATTATTTCATGCTTCTTTTTAAAATTAGGCTAATAAACACTCATGCATGTTTGTGTATTTTTCAAGTCTTTCTTTTTATTAAGCCTCAGATTCTACTCCTGGCTCCTTTCTCTATGTGGATTTGTTTTGTACTGTAGATTATTAGATTCCCTGGCAGACACCATACATCTACTGCTGGGAAACACACCTATCCTGGGCACTCAGCACACCACAGCAGCCTATCAATGAATAGCCTTCTCTCTGGAAGCCAGAGTGCCCTATACTAGTTGATCATTATTAGAGCACTGAAGAGTAATCTTACTGGGAGAACTGATTCTTCTCACTTAGGCGAGATGACTGCTCTGGAGAAGAATTTGCTTTCTCTAGGCTGGTCTGCTGACTTGGCACTAACAGAATTATTGGAAGAAGCCCAAAGCATCATCAGGCCCCAGTAACCCTCGTTCTGTAGGTACATCACACAATCATCTAGAGGCATCTCAATTAAGTGAGCATGACTGTCCCAATTAGGCAAGAGTCCTCCCCATTAAATATTATTAGACTTAATTTGGTGCCCTAGGAAAATTCTTGATAAAAACCATCCCACTAAGGGCAGGGCATTATAAATCCACAGCATCATGCTCAGAAAACACTTCTATAGTAATGTTTATTAAGTCCAAAACAATATCATTTGATCACATAGTCTCTAGGGTTATAGAAACATAGAAACATCAACCATTAAAGCTGAAAAGAACTTTGGAAGGTCATCACCTGTGACCCTGTCGCTTTATAGATGTGGAAATAAACATATGTGGTGATGTGGTTGATTAGTAAGGAGAAATATGACTAGATGTTAGGCCCCCTGACTTTTCCATCCAAGAGCCCTTTACAGCATACAATCAGATATCTTAAAATATGACTCAAAGCACATTTCAAAAGCTATGATCTCTCAATGTAGTTGTGCTAGTGGTGATGGGTTTATAGTACTTAGCTTTGCATTTCCAGTGTTTTACCTTGAAGAAGTCAATTTTACTGTATCTGATTTTTGTTAATTATAAATCAGAGCTACTTTCGTGTGTTTCATCAAGTTGTGGTGCAGATTTAAGAAATATTGCATTTTGGGTAAATATAATGTTAAAACAGAGATGAAAATGTGACTTTTGGTTCCAAATGGTGGATAGAATACATGTGTTTATCTCTACCCTACCATCCTCCTTGAAACCTGCTAAAATAATAGTACAGAATAAGGAAAATAAAAACCTATAACAATAAAAATGGGGGATAGTGAGCATCCACAGACAAGAGATTTCTGACATATTTTTGGAGACAAATATGGGATGAAGGTGAATGATGAAACTGGCTCTGTAGCCATAAGTTTGTGTTGAGAGACTCATGCCCCGGCTAGAGATGATCTTCCCTGAAGAACCCTGAAAAGGATTAGAACTCAGAAATGGCAGGTACTACTGAAGGTAAGAAAAAGTTGTGGGACAAACAACAAAGAAGCTAAATTATGGGCACAACTCAGTTGAACTCCCCAATGCCTGGCATCAAGGTATCTACTCACCACTACTATCCCTGCCACTGCAACCATTGCAACCTAGGGTTCTTCTTTAAAGAAACCAAAGTGGTGGAAATTAGGGCAGATGGTGTGGGAGCTGACAATCCACACCAAAACCTCTCTCTGTATTCTGCCATTTAGGGGGCACCAAACCATGAGGGCCTTGCCTGCTGGTTCTCCCTGGGGGAACACTGCTGGTTGAGAATCCCTATCTCTGTGCTAGAGCTCAGAGTGAACTTGTATGTTGCCTTTTTCATTAATATGATAAGGCAACCAAGAAACAGAGGCATTTGTAGAAGGCCTGCAATAAAAATGAGAATGAAATAAAGAGAAAAATTAACTTTAGAGAAAAATAAGAGAATTCAGGAAACAGAGGAGAGCATAAAGTCTCTAAATGTCATCCTTTGATAGACTCAAGAGGATATTACATACATAAAAAATTAAACCAATATGAAAAATTGAGGAAAAAAACAGAGGAAAAAAAGAGCTCCTGGAATTAAAAAAATTATTGATGAAATTTAAAAAACTATACAATGTTTATCAGTAAATAATAAAATCTTTCAGAAAATAGTCAAAAGACTACAAGAAGGAAACTACATGAAAAGATTCTTTAAAAAGAGGTAACCTAGCAAATGTATTGCTCAAATAAAGTAAAATCAGATTAAGAAGCTATATTATCAAAAAAGTAGCAGAAGAAAATTTCTTGTAGCAGGACATGGATATTCAGATTGAAAGGGCTTAATAACACCTACACAAAATGAGTGAAAAACATTGAGTTCTGTCATGGTGCAGTGGAAATGAATCGACTAGGAACCATGAGGTTGCGGGTTCAATCCCTGGCGTTGCCCGGTGGGTTAAGCATCCAGCATTTCCATGAGCTGTGGAGTAGGTCGTAGATGCGGCTCGGATCCAGCATTGCTGTGGCTGTGGCATAGGCCGGCAGCTGTAGCTCAGATTAGACCCCTAGCCTGGGAACCTCCATATGCCGCATTTGCAGGCCTAAATATGTAGTTCAAAATTACGAACAAAACTCACATTTACCTTTCCAACAGCCACTCTGAATGCTAGACAACAACAAAACAATGCCTTCAAGGCTAGGAATGTGATGTACAACCCAGCCTAACTGTCAAACAAACATGGTGTCAGAATAAACTCTTTTCAGAGTTTCAAACTCCCAAACTTTCTCAGGAGTTTCTGAGGATATTTATCAGCAAAATGAGGGAATGGATTGTGACTATATTGTGATTATATCTTGTTATTTTACCCAAAAAGTTTGTACTATATTCGTACTATATATACTCCCTTACAATTTGCTTTTTTGCACACACTGTCAGAGATATACTTCCTTGTTAATAAACTTAATTTTTTATGACTGTAGAGGTTTCAGCAGATGGGCAGACCATAATTTATTTAACCTGTACCCTATTAATAGATATTTACATTGCCTCCAATTTTTCACTAATACAAGAAATGATGCTAGAAATATTCAGACACATGCTTCTCTGTTCCAGTATTTTTCTAAGATAAATTCCAAGATGTGAAATTGCTGGTTCAAAGGACACATGTGTTTTAAATTTTAATAGATTAGACATTGAAAACCCCCTTCCCCCCAATGGGCTGTACTATTTTACACTCCCACTAAAAATATGAATAGTCATTTCCCTACATTTTTATCAACCACTGATATTATTAACCTTTTAAAATTTTGTTTAATGAAACAGGCAAACAAGATTAGCTCACAACTGTTTTAATTTGATTTCCTCTGATAATTGGTGGAGCTGATCTTCTTTTCATATGTGTATTAGCCATGTGTACTTTTATTCATACATTTACATTATTATCTTCTTACTTAGCTATTTGTGTTTTTTGTTTCTGAGGAATATTCCCTTTACTATATATGATGCAAGTATTTTCTCCCAAACTCTTGTTTGTCTTTTAAGTTTTTGATTTGTATGTGTCCCAGTATTACTATCCAGGGCTTTAAAAGCTTAAGATCACTTATTTGTCTGACCTTTCTTTTTGTCTGCATTAAAAATAAATAAAAGCTACACTTAGACTGGGTAAGCAATGAGGTCCTACTGTATAGCACAGGGGACTATATACAGTCTCTTGGGATAGACCATAATATAAGAAAAAATATGTAAGAAATATATATATATGATACTATATGTAGAAATGTATGTATATGATAATATAAGAAATATATGTATACATGTATGACTGGGTCACTCTGCTCTACAGCAGACATTGGCACAACACTGTAAATCAACCATACTTTAGTAAAAAAACAAAAATTTAAAGCAGTTCCAAACTATTGAGCAAATTCTTATTGAATGCCCACTATGTCCAGTAATCACAGAAAACACTCTGATTGTAAAGATCATCCTGTACATGGAACAGATAGACCTGTAAATAAACAATTCTCCTACAATAGGTTTTGTTTGTTTGTTTGTCTGTCTTTTGAGGGCTGCACTCAAGGCATATGGGAGTTCCCAGGCTAGGGGCTGAATTGGAGCTGCAGCTGCCGGCCTACACCAGAGCCACAGAAATGCAGGATCCAAGCTGTCTGTGTCTGCAACCTACACCACAGCTCACAGCAACACCTGATCCTTAACCCACTGAGTGAGGCCAGGGATCAAACCTGAGTCCTCATGAATCCTAGTTGGGTTCATTACTGCTAAGCCACAACAGGAACTCCTACAATAGGTTTTTAACGTAATATATTGAGGATGGGGGAGAAAGAATACCTAAAACTACCTATGGCTTCTCACAAAGGAAGACATAGAGGGGTAAGAGTTTGTTATTTCTGTGAGTTCTTAACTTTTTTACACATTACTTTGACTTTACTGTTGAATACTTATTATATACTAATAGTGTATGCCCAAATATAATTTTCAACTTTTTAGTAGACTGTTTTAAAAAATTTTATTCTCAAAATTTTAATAAAATTTTCAGTTTATGTATCTTATTTCCATTAAGTCATGTAAGTATTTTTAAAAAGCAGTTGAAAGAGTTTCTGTTGTGGCTCAGTGGTTAACAAATCCGACTGGTATCCATGAGGTTGCAGGTTCAATCCCTGCCCTTGCTCAATGGGTTAAGGATCCGGCGTTGCTGTGAGCTGTGGTGTAGGTCGCAGACGTGGCTTGGATCCCTCGTTGCTGTGGCTGTGGCATAGGCTGGTAGCTACAGCTCCGATCAGACTCCTAGCCTGGCAGCCTCCATATGCTACGGGAGTGGCCCCAGAAAAGGCAAAAAGACAAAAAAAAAAAAAAAAAAAAAAAAAAGCAATTGAAGAATGAGGCATACGAATGTGAAACACACAAAACTATTTCCTTTTTAAGCATCATTTGAATATTTCCTATTTTTAATAGTCTGAAACCATTCGTATTTCTAGAAATATGAACCATCTAGCATTAATTTCTAGAAACAATTTATAAATGAATGATAAAATTAACACTTCCTGCCAACACCCTACACAGCCCCTCCATCCAAACACTCTGATTTTTAATGGAGGAAACATGTTAGAATGCTTCTCTTCAATCTTTGAAAACTTCCTTTGATAGTTCCTTCCATTCCCACACCCTTTGACTTTGGCATTTTCTAGTCTTGCATCAGACATCCCATAATAAACTCAAAATAAAGTGATGAATGCAACTGCTCATAGTATCTAAATCCCTCTTTCACCAGTTAGAGTGTTAAATACATTGGAAGGCTAGCCCACCATCAACAAGGAACCATCAGGTATTGAAATCCTTTTCACATGCCAATCCACAGCCCAGTTCAGTTCCTGTAGCCTTCATAGCATTTCTCATCCTTCTCTACCCCATCTCCTGTTCAGTTCTGTCCTTTTTCAATATTCATCTGAAAACCACAACTTTTATCTCTCAATGTCTCTCTGGTATTCCATCCCAAGAAAGACAGGGCCATATCCTCCGAATACCTTGAATTTTCTAAAAATAATAAAAAGTCAAAGTAACTTGGCTCTCTACCTGTAGTTCTAAGCAATCAGAGATTTATTTCTAAATAGCTCTGGGGGATTTCACCATATGACTGCTATTAATGAAAATGGCTGAGCTAATCTCTCTGTGTGACATTACAAATATTAGCTTCCCATCCAACTTTGTTTGAAAGTTTTCTGTATTTCTTTGGCTGTTAGAACAAGACTTGTAAATCTGGAAAGGATTTTTAAGATCAATCAAGCCAGTCTTCTAATTTTACAGGTGAATAAATAGGTTTCAGAGGCTGTTACCCACCATTCAATGGCTATATGGGTTTAAGCAATTTGATTCACTGGCATTACAGACTGGCTTGGAATTTAGGAAAGATGTTTTTAGGCAATAGTTATGTAAAAGGCAAGAAGTGAGGAGACTTGAAGCATAACCTAGGTTATCTGAATTCACTGTTGCAAGGGTTTTCTTTTATTCTACAAGAATTATTAATGCTTGTGTCAAAATTTGGAAGTTGTCCATTTAAAAGATTATATTATAGAGAACATGTTAAGGGTCACCAGATCAGCCAACTAAAGGGTTGTCATTTATAATAGGGGCTGGCATGGCAGGATGATCTCTCTAGAGTATATTTTGCTATGACTCCTTGAATAAAAAAAAACTGGAAAAAAAGTAGCAGCGTTACAAAAACTAGATTTTAATGAGCTTTGGTTGAGTGGGTACTATACAGGCCACTAAAAACCCCTGTAGGATTTTCAGTTAAACAAAAATTCAGTTAAACAAAACAAAAATTCAGTTAAACAAAAATTCTGAATAGCTTTTGAATGGGTGATGAGCAAGTCACAAGGTAGGGCAAAAAGCCCTGCTTGAATTTGGCATGCCAAAAATTCTTTCTCCAAAACATTGTAATCCTTCTTCCAATTTGTGGAAATTGAAATTCTTTCACATTTTTGGTTTAGTCCATTCATTTAGATCAAATTAAATGACTGCTTTTCTTTTTTTGATACCCTGTCTTTGTTTTTGTTTTTACTTTAGTTTTTTGGGGGATAGAAGAAATAGGTTCTTCTTTTTTATCTTTGGGTGATTTTTTTTTCGTAATTAAATATTTTAACATATTACTAGGATTACACAAGGCATATGGTATGCTTTACAAGGTATCATTGTCCTTTTAAATATCTCTTCAGGTGAAGGAAGAACATTTGGCATTCATTCATGGATGATTCATGATCTTCTGACTTTGTGTCTGTGGTGGCCATAGTGACCCAGGTCTTAAAAAAGCACACACTATTTCAGGTCAAATCTGACTTTTATCTTTGTCTCTTTAGCTTCTATTCCAATTAAGCTGGAAGACTGTGAAAAACAACAGTTCAAACAGCTTGTTTTTCCTCCGGGAGGGCAAATGTATGACTAATTAATAGAAAGCCAATCACTACTGGTGTTGTAACTGCAAATCTAAGATTTTCTAGAATAGATATCCTTTCTTGTTTATGTATATGTTTCTATCTGGAAAATTATTTTTTCAACAAAATGTTCTGAGAAATGAGTGACCACTTAAAGCCACAAATATCACAATTTCACACGTGAGAGGTGTTCTGCTTTTTTTGTTTTGTTTTGTTTTAAGTATCTTTATTTCTCTCACTGCCTAGAGAACAGATGATTTTCATTACACTACATATTGGGCTTTATCATGGTGGAAAGGTGATTTAATAATTGCAGCCTAACTATTCATGTTATTTCTGCTTTGTACTTCCTAAGGAATGGCTCATTACATGACATCAAAGCCAAATCCTGCAATTAGAAAAGAGCTTGTATTAACTGGATTTTGAAAAAAGAAAACAACAAAACCACCCCAAATTCTTGAAACAACAAAAGAGAAAACATAGCAAGAAACCAAGTCTTGGCGTTGCTCACCTCTTTTTAACCCTTACTCCTTCCTAAAATAAAAACAGGTTGGAAGAATTGTTATGAACAGGGTCTTAATTGAAAAAAAAAATTTAGGAGTATTTGAAAGGAAATGACACAGTACCTTCATTAAGCCTGGACCAAGCATACTTGTTTCGTGTTTTTCAGTCTGGTGCTGCCTCAATACTCATTTATAATCTAAATTTAGCAATGACAGTATGGGATTCTCTCACCTATGTTAGAAAGGGAATAGTGGTGAACTCAGGACAATCAACCAAAGAGACAAAAGTGTATTTAGAAACACAAGCTATAGGGCACAGCTCATGCAAAGAAATCTCATCTCTAGGTCCATGTATGCTTAGAGGGAAGAATCAGTGCCCTAAAGCTGGAGCCCCTATTGACGTTAGGAATGAGTTTGGCCTCTGGCAGTGCCTTTTTTAAAAAGGAGAGAAATGCACTGTGGAGAGAAATGCACTGCTGACAGGTGGGCTTTTCCCCTCTAAGTAGGATGGATAGAGGGAGTTGGTACAATAGCTTGCAATATTTGAGTACAGTGTTTTGTTTTGTTTTTTTCTTATAAAGATGGAAGCTATTATTTTTTAAGCATGTAGTTTCAATGGTGCAGGCTTGATTTATGACTAAGAATTCTTTTTCTCCACGCCATATTAGCACTCTTGTATAATTAAATAGTTTCCTTCTTGAAACCTATATTGGGCCAAGGTAGTGAATACGGCATGGACAGTGCAGTTTTAACACACATTAGAAATGTGGAAGATTGAGGTGTTTCTTTCTTGAATTTAACACAGTAGAAATCTCTGTCTTTTCTCTACAGTTTGAGGGCATGAGATAATACTGGTCTGAAGACTTTAGAGAGTTCTTAGCTTCACCTGCACCTCAGTCTTGTCAGAATGACATGGGTGTGTGAGCTCAGTCGGATTTAACTGGGTATGAACCTGAGCACATATTCTGAATGCAAATCAAGTCTCCCTTTTTTTTTTAACCATAAAAGGTATGAGCATAAATTCCAAAGCTGATGCCATAGTAAGTGACGTGGGAGAACAATATTACTTCCTTTTGTGGACCTGTTTCTCCTCCCACAAGATGTAAAACTTCTTTACTTCTCTTGAGGCTTGTCCATGCAAGCCTGTCAACATTTACCTGTATAAACGTATAATTAAAAAATATATCCTAATCCTTTAGCAAGTAATTATATTGAGTGCTATTCACCCTCCATAAGAAATCCCTTAAAGATCTAAAGGGTGACAGCCTCATCAAGTTTTTATTGCCTCCCTTGATGCACTTCCATTTTTGGAAGTCTCCTCTCACTTTCTGCTTAAACATACAGGAACACAAAAGAAATTCAAAGGATGGTATTTTGAAAGAAGTTAACTTCATTAAATAATTATCAAATTAGAAAATTACATACCCAAATATCCCACACATGTATAATAAGATGAGAGATACATGTGTTTGCATGTTTGGGTGAGATATACAGTCTTGGCAAGTAAAAATATGCATAATTTTCTCATACAACATAATTAGAGAAAATTACATATCTAGCCAATTAGTCTACGAAGCAATTTTCTTCATATTTTCTTTCTCCTGAGCTAAAATGGCCTTGATAACCCTCTGCCATCTTCATTTGCTGCAGCCTCACCCTCACCCACTCCCCTCTTCTGCTCTCCTCTACCACCCTTTCCATTTTATGCCTTCCTGGCAGAGCCACCTCCATCCCCCTGCTCTGGTTTTGTTCATTTTCTCCCCCTCCAAGTCTCAGCTACAGGGCAAGACTCCAGCTACTTGTGGGTGGACAAAACAATTACACAGAAACTCTAATAGACACAAAGAAGACTCCTTGTCTGATGTCACAGATGACCCTGGACCTCTGCTGGTCCTCTGCATCTATTTGTCCCTTAGTCACAAAGAAGAGGCTATGTTATCATGCTAAGCAGAATTTGGGTGCCAAATTGTCTTTCCCTTCCAATCCACGGCTCAAGGGAAGAAGCTTGCAGGCTTTGGAGAGAAAGCATTCAAGGCTCAGCTTGGCCTTGCATGTCTGTGCCTAAGAGTAGGCAGTACTGGGGAAGCCCAGCTCTGTGGTGACAAGCCTGAGTTCGATGCAGGCCCTGGGAACCACCCCCATTTGCAAGTTAAATACACACTCCCAGGTGGGCAGAGCCTGCTTTTGCCCCAGCAGCCACCCAGAGGCTTTCTCTGAAGTCTGGCAAGACCTGGGAGTTTCACATTCTGCCATCAGCTCTTGGAATACCTACCTCAGCCTTGTCGGACCGGATGCTAAGTATTCAGGCGGTATTCTTGGCTAGAAGCATAGTGTCAAGGTGGGGATTTTTCATAGATTTCCCCCTCTCTCTCCCTCTTGCCAATTTCCCTGTGAGCCTATGGGGAAAGGCCCCTATGACAGTGTTTCAAACTTTTTTTTTTTTCTAATCATTGCTCTCTGAGGGAGCCATTTAGGACATGTTTTTCCTAATAAATTAGTAAGTTAATAAAATTTCCCCCCATAACAATGTAATACCATAGATATACTATATATCTGTTTATATATGCATGGATCTTTGATACTTAACACAAATTGGATGCTTTTATTCCTGAGAACCAATCTTCAGCCTTTGGAGGTGATACGTCCCCATCACAACATGTACTCTGTGGGTTTTCCATGTCGCTAATATAGGCCTGACACTGAGTTTGGTACAACCAAGGCCTCTTTAGACTTTAGGTTATCTACCTGTGATAGTCTCCTGGGTACATCATTCTACTGCATTGTCTCAGCTGTAATTTATTTCCCATGTATTCTGTTAATATTAGGAAGCACCAGGAATCTGCAAAGGGCCGTTTGGGCCAGAGGTCAGGACTTTGTGGAGATGAGAATAGTCCAAAAATTATGTATGACATTCCTGTGGCGTTAACCACTGTACTCACCAGAAAGCATTCCTCTGATCTCAGGCTAATTGTTGCCTGGCTCTTTATCTAAATACTTAGGGATACAGAGATGGTACACAGCACACGTACTGTTAATGAAACAGTCCCAATAGAATAAGGGTTGATGCTGGGGGGATGGTGGGGTGGTGGCTGGTCTGCCTGCCTCCCAGCACAGAAATGCTGGCTGGGGGTGAGGTGGGAGGGTGAGAAAAGAAACGGTGCAGGGTAGGCCTAGTGAAGAGTAAAGAGATGATGGTCTCAGCACAGTGGTCCTTCCAAAGACCAAGGACTACACCTCTTAAGCTTTCACTTTGCACTTGCTCTAGACAATGCTTCTTGCATTTGAGACACAATACAGTCAGGGCCATTTTAGGAAGCTCAATCTCTATTCTTTAGAAATACATTTAATGACATTCAATTATCTTCAGATTGAAATGCTTTACTAAACTAACATTTAAAGGCCTCTGTTGAATAACCCTACTTATTTATGTGCTATTTTTCTCTGACCTGCAGTCTACATCCTCAGTAATACCAACTCTAAATTCATTGTGACCCAAACACATACTCACATGCCTTTACAGGTGCTATGATCTTTTTTTTTTTGTAATAAGCTCCCCTTCTCTTGCCACCTATTCAAATCCCGCCCTTCTTACACCTTCAAAGTTGGCTTCTGGAAAGTAATTTCTGTTTTTTTCCAAGTAGATATTAATTCTTCTTCCTTCACACTCTGTCTTCATTCCCTTGCACCATCACCAAAGAGGAAATTAAATTATAATAAAAAGTAGAATAAGGTGTTTAGCTCCTCCACTAACCCTTAAGCCCATCAAGGGTCCAATTATACCTATCTTTGAATCTTACACAGGGACTAGTGCACACGCTGAGAGCACAACAAAAGCAATGAATTTCTTATGCTGATTCTGTTGTGCTATTGTTTCTGGGCCAGAATAGGAAAGGCTTTTGCAGCAAACGTCCACTTCATATCATCTCCTCTGTAACAGATCATGAGACCGGAGCTAACTCTAACATTAAAGAGACTCATTTAGATAAGCAGAGAGAAGTGATAAGTTTCGTTTTCGTTGTCAATCTTTTTGTTTGTTTGGCTATGTTTGTTTCACTTTGTTTGTTTTATGTTTTAATGTTTTCTTTGAAGAAAAAAAGAACTGGTATGACCAATGGACCATATCACCTAGATGGTTTTTCCTCTTGTGGCCAAATATTTCCTGTTAACTATAAAGCTAAAAAGAATCATTTTTTTTTTTTTTTTTTTTGTTGTTGTTGTTGTTGTCTTTCCTTGGGCCGCTCCCACAGCATATGGAGGTTCCCAGGCTAGGGGTCGAATCGGAGCTGTAGCCACCGGCCTACGCCAGAGCCACAGCAACGTGGGATTGGAGCCGCGTCTGCAACCTACGCCAGAGCCACAGCAACGTGGGATTGGAGCCGCGTCTGCAACCTACACCACAGCTCACGGCAACGCCGGATGGTTAACCCACTGAGCAAGGGCAGGGACCGAACCCGCAACCTCATGGTTCCTAGTCGGATTCGGTAACCACTGCGCCACGACGGGAACTCCTAAAAAGAATCATTTTAACTGGATCTTGATAGAGATCATTCACATGGTTCACCGCTTCCAACAACCCAACTCAGGAAATCATTCATTCATTTGCTTTTATTATTTTTTTCCTCAGATCATCTTTTTCTGGGTGATCTCCCTGCTGCTCAATCCCCTCAGATTGTTTCAGGTTAAACAAGGTAGCTCTGATGCAAAAATCTAGCTTTTATTACAGATGTAGAAGATAAATGGTGTTTGGGATATTTTTTCATTGTTTTTAAAGACAAGTCATATTCAGAATCAAATGAGAAAAGTGAAACAATCCAGGAGACATTGTTCAGGTGAAAGTCATTGTGTGCTTGGGATTCAATAGCAAAGCAGTTGAAATTTGAATTAGAGTGGTTTTTTCCTCCCCTTTTGGTAACCATGGGGATAGCAGAGTATCTTATACACAAGGCTTGTGGGAAGGAGTAACCTTGGAAATTCTCCTACTGAAGAGTGATTTAATCCTTGTTCTGACACATGAATCATGGGGTGGTGCTTTCTGTCAACATTTTTTGCTGTCTTCAGAACCAGAAAAGCCAGTGTCTGCCTGGTAACTGGTGCTGCCGCAGCTGCTGGGAGATAGCATTGTGACAGTGGAATTTTTCTGAAACCATTTTTAAATAGGTTATATGTCCAGGAACACTTAAATGATATTTTCATCACAGGTATCTTTTGGACATATTATTGATATGTACTGCACTATATAAAATGACATTTGAAACAATTTAATTTTTATTCTTAATTGAGAGGAGAAAATAGTCCAAGGCATGCTTTGAACACCTGAAAATGTCTAGATGTAGCGTATAATAGAAATAATGTGCATATTTTGTTCATTTTTAATTCACTATTATCTTCAATATTCATTATCTTAAAGTGGCTATCTATAGCTATGAATTACACATTATACACGTTAATTCAAATGATTTGTATTAGCCTTTTTTCTTTTGTGGAAATATTCATTTTAGATCATTCTTTTTCTTAAAAACAAAGATAAATGTAAATATATGCAAAAAGCATTCTAGAAGTTATTAAATTATTTATCTTTAATTTTTTTAATCCATTAAAAAGGAAAATAGCATCAGAGAAAAATACATGGCTAGACCATGCAACCAACTAATTTTTTTTTTACCTATCTGAATAATGAGAAATTATTTTGTATAGCTCTTATGATCATTTTTAACTGGATTTTTTTTGGTATAAAGCTGTATGAGATATTTGTATATTAATCCCTTGTTGGTCAATTCATTTGCAAAGACATTTCTCCAAAGAAGACAGAAGATGGCCAAGAAACACATGAAAAGATGTTCAACATCACTAATTATTAGAGAAATGCAAATCAAAACTACAATGAGGTATCACCTTACACCATCTAGAATGGCCCTCATCAAAAAGTCTATAAACAATAAACACTGGAGAGAGAGTGGAGAAAAGGGAACCCTCCTACACTGTGGGTGGGAATATAAGCTGGTATAACCACTATGGAGAACAGTATGGAGGTTCCTTCAAAAACTAAGTATAGAACTACCATATGACCCAGCAAGCTGACTCCTGGGAGTATATCTACAGAAAACCATAATTTGAAAAGACAGATGCACTAATGTTCACTGCAGCACTATCTATAATAGCCAAGACATGGAAGCACTTAAATGTCCATCAACAGAATGTGGTAGGGGCCCTATCAGAACAAAGGGAAGACAATGTGGCATAATCAGTATCTGTGTGCACATGTGTAACTTTGTAACATTGACAAACCAATCAAAAGATATGTTACCCAATAAGGAAGACAAAGGGGCTAAAATGTAAAGGGGTTACTAACAATGGGTATATAAGGCAACACCCCACTGTGCTCAGGGCTCAGCCTTTGGATTTGAATCCACTGAGCCAGTGCTGGCATGAATAAAGGCTGCTTCCTGGCAATAAGCCTCAGTGTCCCATCTCTCTGTACACAAATTCTGCAACAAGAGGACTGGATAAATAAGATATGGTAAATATATACAATAGAATATTATTCAGCCATAAAAAGCATGCAATAATGCTGTTTGCAGCAACATAGATGGACCTAGGAATTATCATAGTAAGTGAAGTCAGAGAAAGACAACTATAATATGAAACCACTAATATGTGGAATCTAATTACAAATGATGCAAAAGAACTTACAAAACAGAAACAGAACCAAAGATTTCAAAACCAAATCTATGGTTACCAATGGGGGAAAGGTGGGAAGGAGGGATAAATTAGGGGGTTGGGATTGACATATACACTCTACTGTATATAAAATAGATAGGTAAAAAGGACCTACTATATAGCCCAGGATAATCTACTCAATACTGTGTAATAACCTTTATGGTAAAAGAATCTAAAAAGGAATAGATATATGTATGTATATAATAGGTTTACTTTGTTGTACACCTGAAACTAACACAACTTTGTAAGTCAACTGTAATCAACACAATTTATTGATTGATTGACTGATTGATTTTTATTTTTTTCCATTATAGCTGGTGTACAGTATTCTATCAATTTTCTACTGTACAGCAAGGTTGACCCAGTCACACACACACACACACACACACACACACACACACACACACACACACATATATTCTTTCCTCTCACATTATCATGCTCCTTCATAAGTGATTAGATATAGTTCCCACAGCAGGATCTCATTGCTTATCCATTCCGAAGGCAATAGTTTGCGTCTATTAACCCCAAATTCCCAATCCATCCCACTCTCTCCCCCTCCCCGTTGGCAACCACAAGTCTGTTCTCCATGACCACGATTTTCTTTTCTGTGGAAAGGTTCATTTGTGCCGTATATTAGATTTCAGATATAAGTGATGTCATATGGTTCTTTTTTATGGCTGAGTAATATTCCATTGTGTATATATACCATATCTTCTTAATCTATTCATCTGTCAATGGACATTTAGGTTGCTTCCATGTCTTGGCTACTGTGAATAGTGCTGCAATGAACATACGGCTGCATGTGTCATTTTCAAGGAAAATTTTGTCTGGATATATGACCAAGAGTGGGACTGCTGGGTCATAGAGTAGTTCTATATATAGTTTTCCAAGGTACCTCCATGCTGTTTTCTGTAGTGGTTGTACCAATTTATATTCGCACCAACAGTGTAGGAGGTTTCCTTTTCTCCACACCCTCTCCAGCATTTGTTATTTGTGGAAATTTATTTTTTAAAAAAGAAATAATTTTGTGTTTTCTTTGCTGGCTTTAGTTCTTTGAATAATTGCTTCTATATCACACTTCATCTTGCATTTATTAATACAACTTCACTATAAATTATTCCTTCACCCCCCATTAAAAATCAAACAAAATTCATTTTTAAAAAGTCTTCTTTTCATTTTCCAATAGGTTATATTAGATTTTTTTCTTCACTGGGTCTTCCCTTTCCATCATACCTTGACCAGTTTTCTTTGCTGCAACTCAAATACACATTCATCTAGGACACTGTGTTCAGTGCCTGAGCTCATAGGGCATCTTTAAAGTCATTTTTCCCAACCCCCAAGTGAAGGTTCCATTCCTGACAGTCTTGTGTTACCACTCAGAGTCAGAGGAAATCTACTAGTTTTCCTAATCCACCAGGCTTATGCACCTTCACCTCAATCTCTATCCCAGGCCAATACATACAAGGAGATATGTATATCTCATCCCCATCCCCCCTTCCTCCTCCTCCCTCCTCCTTCCTGTCTTCCCTTTGGCACAGCTAAGGGTGAGACTGTTCCTCTACCTCAACAGCTTCCTCACACACTGAAAGCAGCATCTTCCTGCTTGGCTCTGTCTCCACCCTGGGTAGCCAGCATCCCCATTTCTTGACTGTTCTGGTTCCAGGCCCCTTCACCTCCCAAATCTCGCTCTACCCTACCACGGCGCAGTGGAAGTGCTCCTGCCCACACCTGTCCTGGGTAATGCTCCTTCTTTAGATCCAGTGACACCCCCTGGTCTGCCCAGAGCTGTCCTGGTCTCAGCCCTGAAGTTTCCACCTCCTGGAAATATATAGCTAAAATTATAGTGTATGTTTTATATTAGCATTATATATGTCATATGTATATCTAGTACCATTTTCAGTCTCTTGTCCCCTACATGGCTTGTTTTATTCTCATGTAGTCCCCTTCAGCTTGAATTACCTCTTTTGTCCACTCTGCCCCTGCACTTTCATTCACAGGCTGGGACTACTTGACCTGGGTACCCAGATCTCATTTCCAAGTCAAGTAGTCCCTAGGTACCCTGCCCTAACCAGGAAGGGAAGGCAGGAATTTCTTGCGACTGATTCTTCTATGCTATCTTCCACTCTCATTATTCACTTGTTACCATACCACTAGATTCTATGAGTCCACTCTGCCTATGAACACTGAATATTAGTAATAGTTCCAAAATTTTTACTTGGCCCTGTTACTTTGCATCACTCACACCAAACTGCAACAATGTCCTAAATACCTTGAAGCGCTCAACTGTCTTCATTAACTACACATTCATCTTCCCAAAGACCACTATTTTTTTGAGGACAGAGAAAACAATGGGTTCATCCTAGTTTGCTGCCCAGCACTCTGCTGGGTGCAACACGTCTCATGGCTGGCCAGCAATGGAGAGATGCAGAGTGTCCTCTCCTCTTTCCAGCTCAATAAAAAAGCTTGCTTTTGTTATCACTTTAAAACTGTTGTGGGCTTATAATAGGAAGTCTTTAACTTATAATTTGGTTCTATTCCAGAAAGCACTTCTGAGGTTCTATGTCACAGAAACCTGTTAACCATCCCTGAAATAAACTCCAAGATGCAGTGCTGGATGGATGGACCTGAAATTATCATGCTAAGTGAAATCAGTCAGACAATGAGACACCAACATCAAATGCTATCACTTACATGTGGAATCTGAAAAAAGGACTCAATGAACTTCTTTCAGAACAGATACTGACTCACAGACTTTGAAAAACTTAGAGTTTCCAAATGAAACAGGTTGGGGGAGTGGGAGAATGTGCTGGGAGTTTGGGATGGAAATGCTATAAAATTGGGTTGTGACAGTCACTGTACAACTATAAATGTAATAAATTCATTGAGTAATATAAAAAAGTATATTCACACAGTTGTGCAACCATCATCACCATCCATTTCCAGAACTCTTTCCAACTTGCAAAACTGAAACACTACACTCATTAAATAATAACTTCCTGTTTCCCCTTAATCCAGCCCTGACAGCCACCATTTCATTTTCTTCCTCTATGAATTTGATTGCTCATGTAAGTGGAATCATACAGTATTTGTCTTTTTGTGACCAGCTTGTATCACTCAGCATAATATCCTCAAATTTTATCCATGTCGTAGCATTGTCAGAATTTCCTTCTTTCTTAAGGATAAATAATATTTCATTGGATGTATATAATGAATTTTCTTTTATTTTTTTTTTGCTATTTCTTGAGCCGCTGCCGTGGCATATGGAGGTTCCCAGGATAGGGGTCGAATCGAGCTGTAGCCAGCGGCCTACACCACAGCCACAGCAACGCAGGATCCGAGCCGTGTCTGCAACCTACACCACAGCCACAGTAACGCCGGATCGTTAACCCACTGAGTAAGGGCAGGGACCGAACCCGCAACCTCATGGTTCCTAGTCGGATTCGTTAACCACTGCGCCACAACGGGAACTCCTGAATTTTCATTTTTAATAACACTGTAAAAGTAAAACTTATGCCCACTAAGCTTAGTAACCGCCATCAAATTTGTGATTGTTCAAATTTTACTTTCCTAAAGATTTTGATGGTTCTTCTCATCACCTCACAACACTGCAGTGCAAAAGAAAGGTGCTTTTGTGGTTACTGAATTCTCAAAATGGACATTCAGGATAAGTTAGTAATATTCTGGAAATAGAGGAAGTTTCAAATACACCATTATTAAACTCAAAAAAAAAAAAAGTGCAGTGTTGGGTTGGGTCCTATAAGTGCAGTGAGATGACTGTGCAGAACTGCCTCCTGGGAGTCAGTGGCCATGAAACAGCGAAGGAGGAAGGCAGGGAATGAAGACAGTTTCCTGCTACCAGGCATGGCTTTGCCAATATTCTAAAATAGATAAAGATATTCTTCCATATTTTATTTTTTATTTACAATTGTCTCCCAAATCATATTGTGCTTTCCGTACTCACCTCCACATTCCACCCGCACAGTACAGTGACTTACTCAACCCCACTTCCCACCTGCACAGTGACTTTTTGCTGGTCTGTACCGTCCCTGTGAAAGCTCTGGAGGAGGAGGTAATGAGAAAGACTAAAAGAGGAAGCTGATTTTAATGAGAATGACAGCAACCCCGATTAAACTAATATCCACCAAGGCTGGAATGACTAATAGCATTTTTAATTCTTCTGTTATTTGCATTTTGATGTCCTGCCCCGTAGCAAAGGATGTCAGTTCCAGCTATTCTCCTAGTTCACAAGCTGCAACTTGCTCACAGCTCTGCTTTCTTGTTTATTGCTGTGGTTGGTGCACATGTGTGGGGTGGGGTGAGGGGTAGGGGGTCTGCCTGTTCGTTCTGGCAGAATCAGCAGGGTCTTTAGCACCAAGGAAAAGAGAACACTGAAGGGGGAAGATGGTGATCGTCCGTGTGGATTGTTTGCAAATAGAGTGTTAAAAACTGAAAACCTGTTTACACATCTAAACGTCCTTCATTACGGCTGTGTTATGAATCTACATTTTTGATAAAGGTGAATGGGGTTCTGTGGAATTAATAAGCTTGGAATTCTGTGAGCCTGAAACTCTGATCTATGACTTTGTGCTCAGAAGTTAGGAATGAGTAATATGTGAGAAAGTGCTGTTGGGGTTCTGAACCCATTTGGGGCTCCATTTCATAGTCTTTGCAGCTTGAGAAAATAATCCGCTGAAAATCTTTGGTGGGGAATGTTGCCTTCAAACAAGTTTTCTTTATTCTTTTGTGATCCTGGAAATTTGATTATATCAATTAGGGAGAGTTCATATTTCCTAAATGTCTGTAGGGAGTTTCATGTTTTATTCTTTGGTAATTCAGCTACAGTTATAAGTGTGAACAAGCCTCAGTTATGAGTGTGCCAGCTTCCTTCAAGAGTCTATAAGTAAAGAATGTTCTTTGGGTTGATAATATTTGATATAAAAGGAATCTATGAACTGCAATGATAGATTCTCCTTTATAGATAATGTAAATCTCTTTGCATATAGAAATTTAAATAACATAAATGTGTGTGTATATGTTACACACAAATTTATATGTACAATGAAATGTACATACAGCTGAATGAACATATCACAAATATTTGTGATGTTACTTTACATATTTACAAACATAATATATATAGTTTTATGCAGACAAACTTAAACATGGTTATTTCTGAAACACAATGATTAACATTAGAAGTTTGAATATAAGTTAATTTATAGCCCTGAAACCCACTCCAGCTCCAGCTCCTCTTCCCAACAAAGGAATTTGCCGGGAAGGGCTCAGCTGGAGCAGCTGTGTGACTGAGAGCATTCCTGAGTTCCTCGTGCCCTCAGCCAAGTAGCTTGAGTCCATTTGAAGTCAGATTAAAGTAGGGTCTGTGTGTGATTGTATCCTGTTGACATATTCCTCCTTGCTCAGATGACATCCGTCTGTGGTCTACGGACGGCTTACTCTTTGCTGAAACTACGTTTTTTACTATTATGCTTAATCACATTTTCTTTGGTTGGCAAAGACTTATTGAAGACCTACTAGGTGCATATACCACCATGGGGAAGATATTCCTCTTGCCTTTAGGGAGCTCCTCGTCTAGAGAGAGTCATTGCCTTGTTTATGTGTCTATAACTTTGTATGATAGCTGTATGCTCAGGTTTTCAGATTTAGGGGCTTTCTATAAAGGGTATTTATGTGCAGATGTAGTAAAACTTAAGAGAGTTACATGACATAGTTATTTGTGATGAATTCTGAGTGCAGATCTAGGAATCACATTAAAGAAAAGAGTCATGGTAATGAGAAGATAAAGTGCACCTCATAAACAAAAAATAGAGTTTTTAGTCTGTGAAGAAAATAAAAAACCAATAATGTGCATTTTTCTGACAGTGATTGGTGAGTTTCCAAATATTGCTAGCCTAAGTTATTAAAGTTAAATAGTAAAACAATATATCTTCATAAGTCCTTGTGTAACTGTGACGTTATAACTAACTGTGTTATTGATCAAATGTGCTTTCCCTTTACTAAGAAAAAAAGCCTTTAAAAATTTCATATAGCTTATTGGTGATCAAATACTTTGTAGAAGGCAACATTTTGATGAAGAAAGTGAGAATAAATCAAGGACATATGGATTATATTTACTTGCAAATGTGTAGACTTTTTAAGAGGTTATAAGGGAAATTCCTGGCCCAAAAAAAAAAAATGTCCCTTGATTTGGAGAATGAAACATTTCTGAAAAAGACACAAAAAGGTGGGTAATGAAAAAATTTAATATACAGAGTCTGCAAGAGGTTGAATTTCTTTCCTATTCAAAAATGTCTAGGACTGTTCTGGAAATACACAGCCAAGTCCTGGAATGACTGATCTATGCTAAAAATTCAATTGTGTGTGAAATTTGTGGAGCGACCCAAAGGGCAGCCAGTTGCATAATCTTAGAAATATCACCCTGAATAATATAGGATTCTCAACATGTGACTTGGAAAATCTCTTACTAGTGGCTGGCGTGTATATACAGTGTATGTACATGCCTGTGTGTGCATGTGTATGTGTAAAACATATTTCAGCAGCATTTTTTGGAAATAGAGCACTTATATCCTGATAATGCACTGTCCTATCATTTTTATGACGCATTTGCATGTGTGAAGATATCTACATTTTTTTTTTTTCTTTTGGAAGTCACCAGGCTAGGGGGTCAGATCAGAGCTACAGCTGCTGGCCTAGCCACAGCCACAGCAATGCAGGATCCAAGCCGCAGATGCAACCTACACCACAGCTCATGGCAACACTGGATCCCCAACCCGCTGAGTAAGGCCAGGGATCAAACCTTCATCCTCGTAGATACTAGTCAGATTCATTTCTGCTGAACCATGAGAGGAACTCTAATCAACCCTTTTTTTTTTTTTTTAAACCAAGCTAACACTTCCCGGAGAGATGGGTGCAGGTGGAGCAGAGCAGACATGGGCACGTCCTCCCTCCCATGTGGGGACGATGGCATAGTTTTGGGGTTTTCTCTCATCTAGCTCTCCTATCATTCATGTAAAGCCCATGTAGGAGAGATTCCAGGGTTTCTGAAACCAGCTTTTCCCCAACCAACTGCTGGAAAGCTCCTCATAGCAGGATGATCCTCTACGTGCTCTGTAAATCTTCATGCAACTGGAGCGTGTCCCCTTCTCTCTTCCATCTCCTCCTGCCAGGAGAAGGACACTGAGAAGTCCCAGGGGCGACTGCAGAAAACAGACCCAAAGGAGGGCAGCACCACTGTGGTGGGTGGTCCTCAAGGCTGAAGTGATTCGTGAGTACAACCGGGGGGACCAGGTCGTGGTGGGATGGCTCAGCATGTGGGGCTTCCTGACTTCAGTCTCCCATAACTTCCAGATGTTTCACACTTTTGCAATCTACCCAGGGCTGGCTCTAGACCTCAAGGAATTGTTCGATGGTCTTAACACCGAACCCAAGCAGAATGGAATCTCCCATGTCATTGTCTCGGTGATGCGTGTGAACCAGCTGCCTTCCTCCCTGCACAGGCCCTTCTGCAGCCACTGTTTCCAGGGCTTGTTGACTCTGAGGAATAGGAGGAGCTGTTTCCCACACTCCAGTAGAAGCCTCTACGTGCAAGTTCTTCACTTGTGTGAATATTTCTCTTTCGTTAAGTGCAATAGGACCTTCTTGAACAATAAGCAACAATAACTGTGACATTTTTTTGACAATGCCAGGCATGATCACTTTCTGCTTCTCACACCCGGATTTTCATTCTTTCCCTAGAACACTGTGCGATTTCTGATTTTAGAACAGTTTTGGAATTTACAAAACATCTGTCTCATTCTTTTGAATGGAGAGGGCCTGATTCTTGCTTTGACTCCATGAAGGAGCCAGTACCACAGCCCTTAAAGTGTGTCTTTGTTCTCCACCCACAGATTTGCATGTGAAAATCCTGGCAAAGGAGCCTGGTAGGTAACCCCCAGAGCTTACTGGAAACCATATCAACAGCAAGATCACTATAAGCACCAAGTAGTCGGGCCACCCTTCCCAAACACTCTAGGGCACCCGAGCACGTGGATGGCAGGGAATTACAGGGCCCTGAGCTTCAGCACCTCCTAGAGCATCGTGTCCAAGCTGGGTTTTCCCCAGCCCTCTCTGAAACACCTGCAGAGGAACAGACTCTTTGCTTTGGAACAGCCTGGTCCTCAGTCTCATGAAAAGAGCAAAAGCTGGAAGGGCTACACGATTCTGTGAGATTCTAGAGCCATCTTCCAGCTTGCCACTTCTCCATCCTATTTTCTATCAATGGCTCTAAAAGGTTTTGACCATGACCCATAGATGCCTCAGCCCAGCACAAATGCGCACACATACACTGATTCATACACGATATATAAGAGGAACAATCATTTCACCAAACATTACTTACCAACCCATGCTAACATACTCAGTTTTTTACATTTTTCTATTCTATTTTTATCGTCTTTTAATCCTTGTCATAACCCACAAAATTGATTTCATGAGCTACAAAAAGTAACTAGCCACAGTTTTTCTTTTGTTTTGTTTTGTTTTTGCCTTTTTAGGGCTGTGCTTGCAGCATATGGAGGTTCCCAGGCTAGGGGTTGAATGGGAGCTGCAGATGCCGGCCTACACCACAGCCACAGCAACTCAGGATCTGAGCCTCGTCTGTGACCTACACTGCAACTCATAGCAACACTGGATCCTTAACCCATTGAGCAAGGCCAGAGATGGAACCCCAGTCCTCATGGATACTAGTTGGGTTGATTAACTGCTGAGCCACGACGGGAACTCCCAAGCCATAATCTTAAATAAAGTCCTCTATATGATGCGTCTTATTTGCTGTAGGAAACATTTTAATAAAATAATTAGACATTTAACAATTTTAATAAAATAAACATATCACAGTCAGGCACTGGGCTAGGTGCTTTACATGCTTTACCTCTAATCCTACAAGACCTTCGCAAGATAGATGTTATGCACATTTCCAGAAGAGAGATTCAAGTTTAAATAGCTTAAGTTTAAACAGCTTATTTTATTTAAAATATTTAATTTTATAATATGTAGTTCAGCTTTTTGAAAGATTTCTATTCATAAAGACTGAGTAGAGGTTATATGTGTATGTGTGTGGCTATATGGAATATTTATGTACATATACATCCTATAAAGTAGTGAATGGACTCAGAAGGAGGTAGTTTGTGTTGGCAAGACAGGGCCTCTGGGAAAAATAATCCAATGAGCTTTGTGTAATAGTCATGAAACAATTTTAAGGCTTGGGGTAGCTATAAAAGGAAAGCTTGTCCTGTATCAACCAGTAAATTTTTTGTAGGCTAGCTAAAATTTTTTTCTTTCTGGAGAGAAAAATTTAATACATTTGTTTCTGTCTCTCTCTCTCTTTTTTTTTTTTTGTCTTTTTAGGGCTGCGCCCTTAGCACATGGGAGTTCCCAGGCTAGGGGTTGAATCGGAGCTGCAGCTGCCAGCCTACACCAAGGCCACAGCAACGCCAGATCCATCAGATCCTAGGCACATCTACAACCTACACCACAGCTCATGTCAACACTGGATCCTTAACCCACTGAGCAAGGCCAGGGAATAAACTCACATCCTAATGGATCCTAGCTGGGTTTGTTACTGTTGAGCCACAACAGGAACTTCTCGTAACATTTTATAAATTATTGTATTTTATGTATAGGAGCATACTGCCTAGATGTGTCTCAACATTTTGCCAACAAAGTAATTCAAAAGGAAAAAATGCACCAGAGAGAGGTTGTTGTCTGCTCAACTGGTCTCTAAACACTTGGGTAGGCTGACCATCCTCAACAGGAAATGATTCAAAGGCAGCAATATTTACTGCTTTTGTTTTTGTTCTGTTTTGTTTTTTAATCTACTCAGCATCATTGGTTCTGAAGAGTGAATCACAGTGATGTTTAAAGGGACAGACTATCTTTACAATACCCAAGTTCAAGAGCCAGGCTGAGGGAGGCCAACCCCTGCACTGATGTTCCTTGTTGTGTCACTGGCTCCTGGAATTTGTACATCTGTGCTAGGCTGAATGTTTTTGAGTGTGTTCCTTTTCCATAGGCCTAATTCTTACCATCTATTTATGCTAAGGGATGATTACAGTTTGTAGTTGACATAAAAAAGCAGGCAGTCTATCTGGATTGTTCTTTACATCCTGGAACAAACCCCTCTTTTATTTTGTAATTTTTTGCCATACCCAGAGCATGTGGAAGTTCCCGGGCCAGGGATAAAACCTGAACCAGAGCAGTGACCTGAGCCACTGCAGTGAAAATGCTGAATCCTTAACTCACTGCACCACAAGAGAACTCCCGGAACAAACCTTCTTGACCAATAGCCAGCAGAGCACAATGGGCTCTGAATCTCCAGCCAAATGCTAACTACCTTATGACTGTCCTCTCAGTGCCTTATACCCCTTCCTCCCAATCAAAGCTTTCCAGTGACAGCTGAACTCTACATGCCCAATGACAATCATAAGACGAGAAAACCAGAAGTTGCCCCCCCCAACACTCTGCAGACCAAAAACCACAATATGGAAGCAGCAGGAATTTTTTCTTTCCTTCTTTTTTAAAAATCATTTTTCTCTGCCCTTTTATGGGAGGTAGGGTGGGAAATAAAAAGAAACCAATCATGAGTCAATCAGAAACAAGTTAACACATATAAGCTTTTAGGGAACTTTCAACCTTTCATGTGACTTTTCAGGAACAGGAAACCATAAAAGCCAATTCAGATCTAAACATCAGTGGGCTAGAATCTGTAATGGGCAAAAGGATCAAATGTGACTGAAGAACCAGAGAAAAGAAGTAGGCCCTGTCTTAGTGAAATAAGATACTCCTCAGAAGAGAGTGGTAAAAGTACTACCTAGAAAAATGAGGCCAGCACAGATGCAAGTAAATGCTTGGGTAGAATGGTCTAAATGAAAACAAACATTACCTCTACAAGAATTCACGAAGAGTTTACCTAAGAAGAATCACAGGAAATAAACGGAGAGTCTTCTAGCACTTCATCAGCAATATTGTTCTAAAAGTCAAACTGTTATTTAGCCAGAATTCCTACTGTGATGGTGTGTAGGAGCACACAGCTGCTTATTCATCTCCTGACTTTTATAATTGTCCCTAAAGAGTTAAAGGATCCAGGACAGAGCTTTAAATTTTCATTCTTGGTGTTCCCTTGTACTCTTTTTAATAGAAGAGGAATCCTAAACTATTTTTTTCATTGGTTTATTACATAGGCTTCCTTAGATCACAGAGATATTTTCTTTTTTTTTTTAGATTTTATTTTTCTATTATAGTTGATTTATAATGTTCTGTCAATTTCTGCTGTAAAGTGATCGTTTTATACACACATACACACACACACACACACACATTCTTTTTCTCACATTATCCTCCATCATGTTTCATCACAAGTGACTAGATATAGTTCCCTGTGCTATGCAGCAAAAATATTTTTAATCTTGCCTGGTGTCAGTCACCTAATCCTCTTTTCCTTGACTTGTGGGAATCTCCTTCTCCTTTGTTAGGGCTTTATAGGGACCAAACTTCTCCTACTCATCAGTGACAATCATAAGACACCAAGAAAATCATATATTATCAATTACATAAGTCACTGAAAGAGAGTCTGACAAAAATTTTAAGAGGATATTAAGCTTCCATAAGACCATCCATTGGCAACTTATGATGAAACAAGGTGAATGGTGGCCGCCAACTTCCTGGGACAGAACATAGAACTGCTCCCAAGGCATGTGGGCAATGCCTGTTGAAGCTCACACAGGATAGACGCCAGTTGTGATTGTAGAGCTCTACCTACATTCATTCACTCAAAAGACTATTCACTGAAAGTGAATCTCTTCTTTCCCTTGATGCTGAAACGGTCAGACCCCCCTGAAAGATCAGAGAACTGGGTAATTATCCATCAAAGCTCACCGGGGCTCTACACACCTCAGGGATGGTTTTTAACTTAATGGAATTTTTTGTCTTTATTACCTCAATTTTTTTTTTTTAAGTTTCAAAAGTTAACTCTAGCCATGTGTACACTTTGTAGCTCCCCTCATGAAACTGCTCATGAATAGTAACATTTCAAGACTGTTTCATCTAATATGACATCATGCAAAATAAACCAAAGCAGATTTTCTAAACATACTAAGCATGACAACAAAAGCCAAGATATGGCTCAGGTCCAACATGGGTTCCGCTTCAAACATTTGGCTGGAGGAGAAAAGAAATTATGATTTTTTAAAAAGCTAGGAATATTTTTACATAAAGCAGAACAGTTACCAAAGTCACAGTTTTTTTGTATTGCCTTCAGCATTGCTGGGTTTTCAGAACTTTTTTTTTTTTTTTTTTTTTTTTTGTCTCACTGTCTGCACTTTAGCCATGGAACATAAGACAGCCAGAGGCAACATTCCTCACTCACATTACTCACAGGAGGTCTCGTGATGTGCAATAACAGAAGTTACGGTAAAAACAAAAACAAGTCCACGATCCTCAAAACCACGGCTTTTAATTATTTCCTGCAAGTAGAGCATTGCGAAAATACATGCTTGGATCTTAGGAGGACAATAGCATTCGGAACTAAAAGTATTCTTTCCATATAAGACGTGGGAAATGTAAACGTCCTCGTTTCATTTTCTCCTGATCCTGTGGGAGATTTTTTGGGTGACAGAAATCCAGATGTGAGAAAGAAATACTGAGTCTTTCTTAGTTCTCATTTAACCCACTGGCTTCATCATTTTAGTCCTTGGTTTCTTTATCTATAATTGAATGCTGTGAAAAAGAGAGTATCTAAGATTGCTTTCATTCTAAGTTTGGGGAATGTATGATTATTTTAGAACTTGGTCATGAATTCTGTGGGTGTTTGACAAACTTTATCTCACTAAAAAAGCACAAGTTTAAAAAGCTCACTATGTCGTTGGCCCAAAGGTACTAACCTCTGTGCCAGGATTCCAACAGTTCCACACCGTGAATTGCACGTTGCAGATATTACTTCTGTGATGTCATCTGGGGAAAATCCTTGTTGCTACTTGAGGCGGCATCATTGAGTAGCAGTCACAGCTTTATGTGGCCTTCAGGTTTTGCCTTAAGATTTCTTAGAAATGGAATGGGTGGTAAATACTTCACAGTTCAATGAGAAAGGGTAAGACAATTTTTACAAGTTAGAGATCCTCTCTAATTTACATCTCTGAGTGAGGAGTGACTAATGTGAAAGCAAATATTATTTCAATAAGTAAGCTTATTTGTACCACACCTCCAAGATGTAATTAATGGTAATGCCGTATGAGTTGGTGTTAGGACATGATAGCCTTAAATATCCTCTCACCATTTAAAAATGCATCCTCCTAAGGAAAGCTTTTTAGTTTAAGCTTACATGCAAAGGAAGAGAACTTTGTTTTGTTTCTTTAAATCTTGTAGTTATTTTAATAGATGTGTTTACAAGTATGCAAGGGAAAGAAAGTAGGAGGAAAGAAACTCTGTTAAAGAAAGGTTAGGACAGGGAAGCTGAATAAGGAAAAAAACAGATTCTTCATTGTTTGTGGCACAGCCTTACACATATATTCCAGATCATTTTAATTCCTCATATTGACTCCACTCATGGGAATATTTTTTCCTAGTCACTCGGTTTATGTCTACACAAACTAGCTACATAAGAAATTAAGATCTCCCATTAAATATGGTGGGGTGAATTTCTAACTACTCAATCCTCTCCCAAAGTCCTACTACAAAGACAGTGAAGGATTTTAAAAGGCATAAACAGTGCTGGGCTGGAGCCAGCTTTCACCTGGTATAAAGACACAGTTGTTGGAGTTCCCATTGTGGCCCAGTGGAAACGAATCTGACTAGGAACCATGACGTTGTGGGTTCGATCCCTGGCCTCGCTCAGTGGGTTAAGGATCCGGCATTGCTGTGGCTCTGGTGTAGGCCGGCGGCTACAGCTCAGATTCGACCCCTAGCCTGGGAACCTCCATATGCCGTGGGTGTGGCTCTCAAAGGACAAGAGACCAAAAAAAAAAAAAAAAAAGACACAGGTTCAAGACTCCTCCAAGCCATCATTAAACCACTGGTAGCTTAAAAATAGTCACAGTGGGAGGGAGACACCACTAATATTAGTGAAGGCTACAAATAGAACCTTTTCTTTTTTTCTCAGAGAGCCATTTACCAGCACACTACTGACCAAACCCATAAGGGAAAAAACAAAAAACAAAACAAAACAAAACAAACCAAACCTTCAGAGAGTAAAAGATATCAGATGAGAATTATCAGTATGAACTCAGAAGTGAAGAAACTGATATTTAAGTGGTAAATGGCTTAGTTGACTAAAACAAAACAAGGAAGACTTCAGTGGGCTTCAGTCAACCCTCTCCCCTACAGAAGTATTCAAGGCAGAAAACTCTGGAAAGACTCATCAATCTGAGACCTCACTTGCCTGTGAAAGCAGGCAGGCAAAGTGGGGCTGAAAATAGGAAGAAAGCTTATCAAAAGATTAACTGGATCCTTAGATCCTCTACTACACCCAGACAGGTAATCACTCTTCCCATAACCTGAAAAAGATGAGAAAGGTTAAATAAGACAGGCCATGAACTGTGATGCACCAGTGATGCTGAGAGCGAGTCTGAGATGCTGTACCGACCCAGAAGAATTAAGGGAGAACTAACATACTGAACGGAGAGACCCAACCTCTCTTCTCCCCCTCAGCTTCCAGGATGCTGGCAACCATGTATGAGACTGGAGGACTACGGTCTGAGGAGACTGCCCTCAGCGATGGTGAAGAGTTGGTGATGCCCACAGCTGGGGGTCTCCAATAATGGCCTGGTCCCCTCCAGGTTAGCCTGTGGGAAGACCCACTGCTGTCCTCACCCGGGTGAAAACCAGAGTTTCTACTAAACATCTTTAAAACTTTACTCTTAGAATGTCAACTGACAACCAAGAACCGACAGATACTACTTATGTAAAAGGAAATGACCAAAACAACTAGCAAAAAAGAAAGAAAAGAAAAGAACCTGAAGGAAATAGACACAGTGTAGCGGATAGGATTTTTAAATTATTTAATATCCTCAGAGCTGTAGATGAAGATATTACATGCATGAAACCAAAGAAGCATGCTATGAAAAGAATCATACAGAGAAAAAAGGACAAAATATTTGTAATTAAAAATGTTACCATGACTTAACAACTTACCAGGAAACTTGAAAGGTAAAGATGAGGACAAATTTTAGAAAGTAGAACATAAAAGAATGGAAATAAGAGAGAAAAGTTAAAAAAGATAAGGGATAAAATCTAATTTCTGAATAATTTAAGTTCTAAAAAGAAGAAATGGAACAAAACAGAATGTGAAAACTGTCAAACAAACAAACCATACAGGAATATTTCCTGGAATGAAAATGGATTTTCAGGTTTATAGTGTCAGAGACTCACAAAAAATACATTTTAAAATACTCAAATAAAGGTGCAGGGGTGTAAAAGCAACATTAGAAAGTAGAAAATAATAGAGCAATTCCTCTGAAAAACTGAGGGAAAATAATGTTCAGACTATAATTCTATTCTAAAAAATGTTAACAAGCAAGTATCAGGGTAGAAAACTATATTGTTAGTTGCAGGTAGAAAATAACTACTTTTAATTGCAAGGCCTCAAAACAACACCTCCCACATAACCATATCTTCAGAAGCTATTGGAGGATGTACTTCAGCCAACATGAAGGAATAACATAAGAGGGAGGAAGCTAGAGGCTGCAGGAAACACAGGTTCAAAAACAGAAAAGAGAAGGAAATTCCCAGGATATTGACGAAGACAAGTCCCAGGACAACAGCCCTGCAGACTGGTAGAGAGAACAGATCAGAGAAAGAGGGTGGACGACTCCAGAGAGAATAACTGATATGTTGGAAGGCCTAGTACACTTTTGGAAGACTGTTTGGAGATGAATTAGCAATTTATAGGTTAAAAAAGTAGGTAAAGGAGAAAACCGGGGTAATGCTTATTAATTCCAGGGAAAACATGTTCTACAAAAAGAAATGTAATCGTAATTAAGGACATTGTTCATTAGTGGCTAGTGTTTCCTTTGTAAAAACAATTTTGCTTTAACCGAAAGGGTAGTGTGGGTCAAGGGCAAATCCACCTGCTTTTATGTTGGGGTGAAGAAGAGAACAGACTGAAAAAGCCTCATTTTTAACTTTCACAACAGCAAGTCAACAGATAATTTCTATAACTAGCTGGCTTCTTAAATCATATACATGTACTATTCTTATAAAAATTAAATGTTTGTAAAGAAAACAACATAACAGAAAAGCACTTAAGGTAGAAAACTTAAGCCAAATTCCATCGCTTTTCCACCATAGCATTTTGATACCATTATTCGAGCAGCTCAGACATTTTTAAAAACTAAAAATCATGACTTCGATTTTCAGAGACCTCCAGGTCTCCCAAGGCTATAATCATGGTGTTGCCAGGGCTGCAATTTCGTCTGAAGCTAAGGTCTTTTTTCAAGCTCATGTGGTGGTTGTCAGACCTCCTGACGTTCTTTGAATGGACTCAGTTGATTAAGGCAAACACGCTCAAGATAATACCCCTTTAGTTTAAAACAAAATGAACTGATTTGGGGCCTTTATCACATTGGCATAATCCTTTTCTCTTCCCAAGTAAAACAACTGAATCATAGGAGTAACAGTCCCTCATGTTTACAGGTCCTCCCCACACTTAACGGGAGGGGTAACAGGACCACACGGACATAGATGAGGGTAAGGGCATCTTGACAGCCAGGTCAGACTTCCGCCCACCCCACCTGCTTTTAGATTCTCATCTACAGCTGGATTTGCTCAAAGTTAACCTTAAAACTCTGGAATACCCAGCAAAATATTATAGAATGAATCACTTTTCTTTGCACTCAGTTTTTCCCTGTCTCATCTAATGACACCCTTATTCCCTGTTTGAATATATATTCCAAATATCTCTGAGAAACTGAAATTTAGAAAGAAAATTCAGGGAATTCAAATTCTCAAGGCCAACCACTTAGGGTAGTTTTTCCAAGATCTGCTAAATTGAGTTGAATTCTTTCTTAAATATTATTACATGCGCCCTCCACCCTCCTCTCCAATAAAACAGCTGTTCCTGAAAAGGCAAGGAATTCATGCCTAGATTTTATCCGGACAAGTTTTTCAAAAGAAAACATTATAAAATAAAGCGTGCATGCTGGTGACCTTCCCACTTCTATAAGGGCAAGTAGTTTATTTGAATTAGACAGAAATAATTTGTTTTCGTAATAAGCAGCAGTTGACAAGACCTAATCATTGCTGAAATATATTGTTTTTACCTGAATATCAGAAATCCTTAAGTTCCCCCTCTCTGCAGGCACAGTATTTACCAGTATTACTTGAACACTAAAAAAATCAATTTTCTTTGAGTCTTAGAGCAGTAATCTTGGAGAATCCTCCTATAAATGTGCCTAGAAAGACGGTCATTACAAATACAGCAATAAAACTTGGAGGGTTTACAAGCCTTGGGCAGTACCTGGAATGAGCATGCGTTTTAAGATATATACAAACAAATCATTTTTTAAAAAAGCAGGTAAAGGAGATTGTTCCTGAAATTCAGTTTTAGGAACATATGGACAATATTTTTATTAAATTGAAATCAAGGAACATACCTGTTTTTCCTCTTTTAGGAAACCTCCCATTTCAAGTGAATTCTTTTTGGAATGTAAACATCTGCTTTCTGTCTTATTTGTTTTGAAATTTTGAAATTTTGCAAGACGAAATATTTAAAATGGGGTGTATTCATATAAATACTTTAACTATGTATGGAATGTTTTATTCAACAGGAGAACCCAGCTTAGAAATTATGATTTTCCAGCTCTAGTGAGTGGAAATTCACCACACTTCTGGCATCTCTTTTTCAAAGGGAAAAAAATAATAAATGATTTAAATAACTCTTAGTCTGTTCTTTGAATGTTTCATGAGAAAAGGCAAATGAAGTTTGGAAAGAAATTCCTCTTCTAAGTTCCAAAGAGTATTGCCAAACACATTTTGTATTTTCTTTTCTTTAATTTCCAATTTTTATAAAACATTCTAGAAGAGTGCTGCTAAAACAAGTTAAACAGTTCTAATAATCTATGTTACAGTTTAAATATGTTAATAGTTACCATCATGGTCCCTTAAACTAATTAAATTTTTAGCATTAATTTCTTGCTATCTATTCCTATCTTTCACTAAATAACTATAACTTTTTAAATTAATCTTAAAAATATGTTTGAGTTCCTCTAATTCTAGATAATTCAATTTTTCTCTTTTATATTGGTCAGCTCACTTCAGAAATAAAAAATGCTTTTCTATTTTCCTTCTTTAAAATCTTTGTATGATTTTCAGGTGCTAAAATTGTACATTTTGATCGAGAATAACTAAGCAACATGGTATGAAGGGAAGTAAATAAGACCATTTTAACATTTTCTTTCTTTCCTTCCTTCCTTCCTTCCTTCCTTTTTCCTCCTTCCTTCTTCCTTCCTTCTTTTTAGGGCCACTCCTGTGGCATATGGAGGTTCCCAGGCTAGGGGTTGAATCTGAGCCATAGCTGCCGGCCTACACCACAGTGGGATCCAAGCCATGCCTGCAATCTCCTCCACAGCTCACAGCAATGTAGGATCCTTACCTCACAGAGCAGTTAGTTGGGTTTGCTACCACTGAGCCAAAACGGGAACTCCATTTTGAAATTTTTAACACCATTAGCAAAACTAATATACTAGACCCTAATATATTATTATATTATTCTCTATAGAAAAATCTTTCTTATGTTTAATCAAAATTCATTTCTTTTGTTATTATAAAATAAAAATAATCACACTAAGACAAATATGTTAAAAGAACTTTTATCCAATGTAAAAGGCTGAATGAGGGAGAACGTGTACAGCAATAATAAAGACCAAAGAGACCCCTGGCAGGAAGTAAGCTGATGTAGTTGGGGAAGAGTATACAGGACCATCAGTGAATTTAATATTTTATTTTTAAAAGGGTGTTCTTTGTAGTATTGCACTTTGTATATATTCTAATAGTGCATAATAAACTTATAAAAACACATAGAATCAGCAAAGCATGTGAACTTCAGAGTCCCTCTGAATTGTATTTCTGTGGATCACAGGGAACAAAGCCAGTACTAGCACATGTAGGCCGTGTGGCTTCATATCTCCTTTATGAGTATTGGGGTGGTGCTGTCTGAAGGCAGTTATTTTGCTAATGCCTAAGAGGCCACCGCCCTGTTGGGGATAATTTCAAACACTGGAGAAGGACTGTTGTCAGCCAGGAAAACGGAGGCATAGTAAAGTGGGATGGGAGAATCTGAATTGCTCTCTCAGGCTTTACTTTCTTTTTCTTTTTATTTATTTACATATTTTTAAATTTTTGGCTTCCACATGTAGCAGCTTGATGTGGGATCTCAGCTCCCAAATCACAGATTTGCCCCCACAGTGATGAAAGGGCTGGGTCCTAACCACTAGACCACCAGGGAACTCCCCACCCTTTACTCTCTTAGCCTTGGATTTGAAGGCTAGGAGGTGAGTGCGAACAGGTCGTCTTCTAAGGTAAACCAATCCAAGAGCTGTGAAGGAGGGACTGCCTTCGAGCCAATCCTTCTTTGAATCATGTGGCAGGGGTAATCTGTGTAGACATGTGAAGTGCATTACCTAGTTCTGTGTGAACAGTGTGGGCTTACTTATTTATTTGTCACCTTAGAGCCTAGAGTAAACTACTGTTTATTCTTTCACACCCCAAGTTTCTCAGAGCCTAAAGGTGCCGGTAGGGACAAATCTTAGCATCTCTGTATCACTCGAAGGTCATATGATCTCCATCTTGTTTGGATAATATGGTCAATTTAAACACCTTTACGAGAAATAACACACATAGATTTGAGTAGTTGTAGTTCTTGAAACTTGTGGATAAGGAGACTTTTGTGATTGTAACAAATTTGTCATACACTGCGAAATAGTACGATTTAAGAAATTGGGCAAGAGTAACCACTATTTGTAAGGTTAAAAATCATGAACATTTGTAGATAATTATTTAAATTTTTTTTCAACTATATTGCTAGTGTTGACTCTAATTTTTGTAGGCAAGTTGCCAGAAATTCTCAGCCAGAACTTGCTAATATAGCAGATAATTATGTAGTTCATTGGGTTAATATGAAAGTTTTAATCAGTCTATTCATGCCAAAAAATCTGCTTTTGTTATAAATTATCCAGTCAGAAAATCTAAACTTTGTACATAAACTGAACAATAGAAAACTTTCCATTTTGTTTTATTAAGTGGGTACAGATTCAAATGATGAAAACTATAGTACAGTCATTTTTTTTTATTTTAAAAATGCAATCTCAGAGGCAAGAAATAAAATGAACAGACCACAGTCTAGCACAACTGTCTGATAATTTTATATTATTTCAATATAGACTATTTTATAATTGAATGAGATATGTACTAATATGCATAGGGGTTGGACTGTCAAAAGAATTACAAAAATTTTATTCATTCATTCATTCATTCATTTCCTAATTAAAGTTTGGAAACAATTTTTTGAAATGCTCATATTTTACAATGGAGTGGCTTTGGCTGTGCTAATGAACTCTAAGTTAACAATCACATTTTTTAAAATACAGAACTTAATATAAGTTTTTCTCTGCACTAGGCATGTTTGTGAGAAAAGTCATTTTATTTTCGTTCTTAAAAGGACGTCATGCATGAGATTGCCACTTCACGGTGTATTTATCAAACATGGACCATCTTATTTTTAATCAATGTGTTAGGAGAGGTAAATTAAAAGAGCATATACTCCTACACAAAAGAGGCAGGATAAATTTTCAAATTGTTACATTAGAGAAATGTCCCACTATATGGAGCTAAGTGTCTTCAACTGCAGTTTTCACTGCTCATGGGTACTTCTAGGCAATTTATTCAAGAGATAGTGTCTCCCAGTTAAAACTATGATAGAGGCAATTTATGTTGATTTTTTTAAAAATCACAAATCACACACACCTAACATTTTAAACAAGTTTATCCTTCCTAAGTACTTTCTGATTAAATTCCTCTTATTCATTTTTGTACTGATCTACACACTATTAGCATGGACATTCTTGAGAGCAAAAATCCCTCAGAACGGCATCTTCTCATGACTATTTACAGGGAGTTATTGGAAACCTGCACTAGAGAATGACGGATTTAGGTAAATCTGATGTTGCTCATGTCTATATATAATAATAAGATGAGCTTCTCACAGTTAAGGTAATGTATATTGTTATAGATTATAAATGTTGAAAAGTAATTAATTTCCTATCACAGAGAGCCCTGGGCAAAGTTAGATTGTGCAAATGTCGTCACACGCATTCACAACTTTTGTTTTTTTAGCCATATCCCCTACTCTAGCCGCCTTCCCTTTTGTCATATCCATGGTAAAAAACACAGACATTGAGTTAGACAGACAGAACTAGTTCTAATTTTAGCACTTTCTGAGTGCTTCCTTTACTTCTCTGGTCTTCCAAGTCTTCATCTGTAGAATACTGACAATAGTACCAGTGTCATTAAGGTTATTTGAGAAATCCCTGCCTTGTTTTTGTATGAGATGCCTAATCCAGTCTCTGCCAGGTAGAACATAATAGAAAGAAGCTCTCTGAGTTATCACCCTCCCCATCATTATGAGCAGCAGGAAAAGCAATGCTAGAGGAAGTGGCAGCAATTACAGCAATACTCGCTTAAATGCCCTGTCCCACACCAGAGTCTTTTTCTTGTGTATTAACACCTGTTCACAGGAGAAATTCTGATATAATCCTGAGGGCAAATATGATTTATGGACCCTCAACATTTATTATTATTCTCAAAAATATTATATTTAAATGAGTGAAAAAATTTTTAAATAACATGAAATTTAAGGAGACAAGAAAATAGTAAAAAACCTAACACAGAATTTCAGATATTAGCCAAATAACCAAGGTACCTTGTACCCTCATGTTCTAATGGTCCTAATTTTCTACCTACTAGTGCTGTCTTGGTTATGAATTATTTCATTACAAAGAACAGAAAACTATACACATTATACTAAAGAAAACAAGAACTTCAACAAAAGGTATTTATTAGGAGGAATCAGTGCTAGCTCATAACCCAAGGCCAGGACACATTTCTCCCTTCACATGGGCTAGTTCTTTCTTCATGTACTTGCTCTCAGTTTCTCTCCGCTCACGCACAGAGCGTGACCATCACTGCCCTGGTATTAGAAGGGACTCCCCTGAATGTTGTTTTGGGGAGTTTGTGCTTCTCCCCTTTCACTTACCACCTTGTAACAAGCTTTCTGCCTTAGGTTGCCAGCCATCTGCTAGCATAGCTGAAGCTGTCAGCTTTAAATGTAAACAAAACCGTCTAAACAGAGTCTAAATTTTACACCCATTTTAATGTATACTGTGCTCTGCCTGGGAGGATAAGCAGCTAGTGTCTTTACTTCTGTTTAGGTGGGAATTTTCCACCCTTGGTTTTGGGGGCATGGGAAGTGGTATTAAAATACCTTTTGTTTTATTCACACTATGTGAGTCTGTTTTGTGTAAAATTGTCTCTAACTCTGTTTCTATCTGTCTATCTACCTACCTATCTATCTACATACATACTTTAATTCCACCTTTGGGGCTAGAAAATGGCTTGCTTTCTACTCCTTCTCAGGTCCCAGCAGAGACTGTCCGGTCTCTGAGTCTGAATGACTGTTGACTGGAGAGAGTGGCTTTTAGGCCCATTTCAGTTCAGGGCTCTATCTTTGTTTCACTTCACACACCCCCTTTAGGAACACAGCGAAGGCAGGTTCTTTAAAAGGGTGAGAGACTGGAGAGGGAAGATTGGAAAAGAAATGTACAGGAGCATCCAGCCAACCACAGAAATCCCACCACCCAGGCCAGTAGATTTCTATTTCTGGTGTGCATGAGAATTACTAGAGACATTTGTTAAAAAATGCAAATTTCCCTGCCCCATCTTTTGAACATGACTGTTTATGTTGAAATAAGTAACACAACACATTGTTACATCTTGGTTAGGTCCACATTGCTAAGCTGTAGTAAAGAATAAAATGTGTCATATTTATCTTTTCAGTGTAAACAGGCATTTCTAAATAACATTTACTGAGTTCTCAACATAAGCAACAAAATGGAAGTGAAAATTCCTTAAATAAAAAGATGATACATGAGGTGATATTTGATTAAACTGAATAACAATATATGAGAAGTAACCCAAAACTGTTTCAGGGCCACTGCGATGTGATTTTTTTGTTGGTGAATATAGCTGTTTAAAATTTAAACCATCTTTCACGAAGCATTTTTTAAATTATTGAAATATAAATGACATTATATTTTATTAGTTTCATGTGTACAACATAGTGACTTGTCATTTTTATATATTAGAAATTATCACCATAATGTCTAGTTATAGTTACCATTATGTTATTACAATATTATTGACTATATTCCCTATGCTGTATGTTATATCCCTGTGACTTATTTATTTTATAACTGGAAGTTTGTACCTCTTAATCCCCTTCACCTATTTCACCCCTCACAACTCTTCCCCTCTGGCAACTATACATTTGTTTTCTGTATCCATGAGTCTATCTCTGTTATGTTTGTTTATATTTCTTTAAATTTCACGTGTAAATGAAATCATTGAGTAACTGTCTTTCACTGTTTATTTCACTTAGCAAAATACCCCTAGGTCTATCCTTGTTGTCCCAATTGACAAGGGGTCATTTTTTTATGGCTGAGTGATACTATACACACACACACCACATCTTTATCTATTTATCTATCAGTGGACACTTAGATTGTTTCCATATTTTGGCTATTGTAAACGATATTGCAAAGAGCATTGGAGTACATAAATCTTCTCAAATTAGTGTTTTTATTTTCTTTAAATAAATGCCCAAGAGTGGACTTGCTGGATCATACAGTAGTTCAATTTTTAATTGTTTGAGGAAGCCTCATAATGGTTTCCACAGTGACTGTACTAGTTTATTTTCCTAAAACAAAGCATGAGAATTCCCTTTTCTCCACATCCGTGTAAACACATGTATTTCTTGTCTTTTTAATAAAAACTATCTGACAGGTGTGAGGTGGTATCTTATTCTGGTTTTCATTCGTGTTTACTTGGTGATTAGTGATGTTAAGCATTTTTTCATGTGCCTCTTAGCCATCGGCATGTCTTCTTTGGAAAAACATCTATTCAGACGCTTTGGCTATTTTAAAAAATGGTTTGTTTGGGGTTTTTTGATGTTGAGCTGTGTAAATAAGATCTTTGTATATATTGGATATTAACCCTTTAACAGATATATCATTTATAAATATATTCTCTCATTCAGTAGGTTGTCTTTTTGTTTTGTTGATAGTTTCCTTGGGTGTTCAAGAGCTTTTTATTTGAGGTAGTCTCATTTCTTTATTTTTGCTTTTGTTTCTCTTGCCTGAGGAGACATACCCCCCCAAATGTATTCTAGATTGTTGCTCCATTCTTCTGTGTCATGTAATCTGCTCTAGTGTATTTTTCATTTCAGTTATTTTTTAGCTCTGTTTAGTTCTTTATATTTTCTAACTCTTTATTGACGTTCTCACTATGTTCTCCATTCTTCTCCTGAGTGCCATGAGCATCTTTATGACCATTAATTTGAACTATTTATCAGTTAACTTACTTATCTCTGTTTCATTAGGGGGTTCCCTCCCCTCGGATTTTATCTTGTAATTTCACTTGGAACATACTCCTCTGTCTTCTTGTTTTACTTGGTCTTCTGTGTTTGCTTCTATGAATTAAGTGAAATAGCTACCTCTCCCAGGCTTGAAGGCATGGCCTTCTGTTGGATCATGCCTGTGTAGACTGCATGTGTTGGGCACCTTTGGAGCTATAGCAGGTATGGGTCAGTGTGCTCAGAGTGCACAGGTCACCTTGATGATATTACTGACATCAGAATGCATGGTCAGGGGTTCCTGAGGGACACTGTGCTTGGTGCCAATTGGTGGCATGTCTAGAACTGGAGTGGGTCTTGGCAGGTTGGCTACAGTGGACACAGGCCAAAGTAGCCTGGAGCATAATGCACTGGGGCTACTTTGGCAGGACAGCTTGAGGTAGGATAAGTGTAGGGAGGGGTCCTGGGGTACCCGACTGGGGCTGTGTGTGGGGTAGGAGAGTGACTAGAGCTGCTTGAGGCATGGTGGGGATCATGTTCCATGCTATCCATGTTTATGTGTGAAAAGTGCTTAGCAGAGATACTGATAGGTGAGATACACTCAATAAATCTTAGTTTTTACCAATTACAGTAGTTGGATGTAATGTAGTAAGTAATAAGTTTTGACCTATGCGCTTTCACCATATATGTATTAACTTGTAGATGAATAACAGATTAGAAACCATCCACAGATGTCATAGAAACTTCAGACTATAGTTAGAATAACACTATTTTTAAATTTTATTTTATAATGATTTTTATTTTTTCCATTATAGTGGTTTACAGTGTTCTGTCAATTTTCTACTGTACAGCAAGGTGACCCAGTTCACATACATGTACACATTCTTTTTTTCTCACATTATCATGCTCCATCATAAGTGACCAGATATGCTTCCAAGTGCTATACGCCAGGATCTCATTGCTTATCCTTACAAACGCTATTAACATTATCATTCTTCCTAATATCTTGTTCTTACAGCTTTTCCTTCTCCAGGGATAACTGGGTAGATACATAGATAGATAGATACATAGATAGATAGATACATAGATAGGTGATAGATAGATAGATACATAGATAGATAAACAGAGAAATAAATGAATTTATATACATATTAAATGAATGCATTCTGTACAATTTACATGCAGCTTTTAGCGCAGTGTCTTATATTTTCTAGGTGTACATACACATATTTTTTATATGACAATACTTAAGTAGTTTTCCAGTTAAACATTTCAAATTATTGTTTTTCCTTTTTAGAAATAAATTTAATGGTTCCATATATCAGGTCCTAAAAATCTCATCAGACTTATTTTGTGACTGGATCCTTGGACTTGCTTATAGCTAAATAAGCTGGAGAAATTTCTACCTTCTGGAAAGAAGCACTGCTGGCATATTTGGGATATTTAAAGCCAGTTACAGCTCTCTAAATTTTTACAACTACTAGATATTCAACTCTCACGTGATTCTGTGTTCCTCCTTCTTCTGGAAAACAATCTTCTTTCCAGGAGAACTGCCGGGTAACTTCTCCTTCATCCTTTGTTTTAATATGCTAAGTAAGTTTCTCTGTTGTTTTCACTGCCGGATATCAGTTTTCTATTTGTGGGAAGGATCCGAGGGAAACTGAAGGATCTATCTAGTCAGCTCGCCTTCCCAAACCAGGAAAAAGGGGAATGTAATGTTCTATCTGCTACAGTTATGATTTTGGAATCGTGATGTAAACATTCCCCTCCAACTTAAAGCTTACAGCAAGCACAGGATGTTAACTCCCAGTCTGCATCCTCTGGCATAGGACCTGCTCAGGCATTGAAGGTTGAGTTGATGGAGGCTTCCCCCCAGTGGGGCTGAATTACAGGGCACAGAGTTGTCAGGAGGACCAGTGTGTTTGGTTAAGGCTGTGTCAACCTAGGAGTCATCAATGTGACATGCAAGCTCTAAATTTTCTAAGAAGTGTTAATATTTAAGGGTACATTAGATCCAGGAATTTGTAAATCAGCGGTTTTACTTTGAACAGATCTCCTGCCAGTTGTGACATTGCTGAGTAAATTGGCAGCCTGTTTGCTGTTGTTTCCTCTTTTTGAAATTTAACCTCTTGGAAAAACAGCAGTCTGAGCTGTTATATGTCTCAACATAGGCCACCAGAGAAGACCACTTAAAATTGTTTTTTTTTTTTTTCTTTTTTTTTTTTGATCTGGAGTATGAATTCCCCTCTAGCCCTCTAGCAACTTTCTTTCCTCCTTTTAAATCATTTTGACAGGGCAGCTTTGCTGGGTTCAATTTCTGTGCCCTTTGAAAAGCTGGGGGCAGAGGATTTAGGATGGAACATTTGCTGTTGGAGTTTCTTTCAGCTCACATTGCAAAAGGAAGGACGTTTCTCAAGTTTTCATGCCATGAATAAACATTTTTTTTAAAGCCAGTTGACTGATGTTTAATTCCATGCAATAGCATTTCAGATGTCACATTTTTAAATGTTATTTCTTAAACACATGCAGACTTAGGATTAGCTGTGTTTGAATCATCAATAGCAATAGAGATAGTGATCATAACGTAAATAATGTCATTGCTATAACTAGCATATGTTTAATATAGCACAGCTTCATGACTGTCACGTGGCGAACAAAACTACCATTTCTGGGTGGATTCAGAAGAGAAGTTTGTAGGAAAGGAATAGCCTTGGAAAAGCAATCAGTTCTAGGATATTCAGGCCCTGATGCAGTATATAGAGGTCTGGATACAGGAAGATGATGCTTCATGTTATTTCCCTTGGATTAAAATTGGTTCAGGTCTTTCTCTGCCACTAGTAACAAACTGTAGAGCTAGTCAAAAAAATCTGCCTTTTCGGCTTTTTAGTCTCAAATGTCACTTGGTAGAATTCCATAGAAAGGAGACTTTGTTTGAGACAGTCAGCCATGTTGGTAAAACAATGTTTTGTTTGGAAATATCACAGACTGCTGCTTCAAAGTACTTAATGAATGGGTATGTGTGTGTTTCTACAACATTCCTTTTTTTTTTTTAAGGAAACTAGAAGACAGGAAATGCAAACCTACATATTAAAGAGTTCTGCCAAACGAAGAGCTCTGTATTTTTTTTTTTATAGAGAAGTTCTCTGCCAAGAGTTTGCCAAAACCTAATTGCAAATGAACATCACAACTTCTCACAAACAAATCAGGAAATCCTGTGAATGGATGCCCAGTGTTTTCATGTTCATTGCCAAGAAATCACTGACCACCGGGCAGAGGTAGAAGGAAAAATACATTGCAATGTCTATATGTGGGTGTACCAATATCCTGCAGTTCTGACCATGGCTTCATAGCTATCATAATCCCTCATTTACCAAGCCTTTGATTATTTCCATAAATGGTGAGCAAACAGTGGTCCAGACAGAAAGGGATTTTATAATTTCTAGTTTCTCATAGAAAAACAAATGTTGGTGTCTCTTTTCCAAAGATGCGGCAATATGGATTCTAAATTATTTTATTTTATTTTTTATCTAGAGTCAGTTCAATTTTATTTGGGTGCTAAAAGGTCCCAAATCATAGGGCAATAATTTTATGGGTTTTTATTTTTAGTACTTAATTAGACAAAAAAATTGGTAAAATATTTTTGAAGCCATGTTTTCCTTGGCCAAACTGTAAACATAATGAATATCATTTCTTGGGTACTGTATGATAGACATTATGTTACTTCTTTAAATACTTGTCATAATTTTAATAGTTTGGATCCCTATGAGCAAGTTAACACATTTTCAAAGAATTTAGGAAATTTATCTCAAATTATTTAGCTAGCAAATGGGAGGTCTAGATTTTCAATAGAATTCTACATTATTCTATTTCCTCTGCTATTTATGACTATACTCTAATGATTTCCTTACATCAACAATAAGGCAAAGCATCTCACTTGACTCCCTAATAATTTAAAATTTCCACTTATAAGATAATTTTATCCATAGAATTAAACTAGTATTTATTTTCAAAATATCTCTCATACTTTCCTTTATTATTTCTCATACTATTGCACTGGCATAACTACTTATACTATCTTTACCCTTAATCTAACCCAGGACCAACAAATATATGGCATAGGTGCTGTAACCTCCTTTCCCTTGCGCATGTCAGACATCACTAATAGAAAACTCACTCTTCTCACCGAGGCCAGGCTCAGCCTTATGTTCCTCATCACAGTGCTCCAGCCAAATGACACCAGTTATCTGGGATTATGCCCAAGAAAAATATATTTTCCATTAGGGATTAATTTCATCCTGTACACCATTGCCAGAGAAATCTCCTTGAAATATGTCTCTTATAATTTCACCATTCTGAACAAAATTAGTCAGAGGCTCAATATTACCTACTACCTAAAATCAGATCCCATAGCTCCTCTGAGATCGTTCCAAAAGTTTCTTCTTAGCCTTTTCTTCCCTATTCTTTACTCCTCTACACAGATTTTACCTTTCATGGCCTAAATGTTGCATTCTTACCATATTTGTGTGTTTCCTCTTGATCTAAGAATGATGCTTCGCTCCTCTACAGTAATAAAATCATACCAATCATTTTAGGTAAGCCTTCCCACTATTTCAAAAAGAATAGATTTCTTCTTTTTCCAAATTTCCAAATTTTCAATATATTAGAATTTCTCTAATTTAATGAGATCAAGACCAGTGGTTGACTGACCAAATCAAGAACAACAACAAAGAATATTAAGGGAAATAGTCATAGTTCAAGTTTTTTGAATATAAAACTTAAATATATAAATATGAATATAAATATAAATATAAATATAAAACTTAAAAAAACCATGCATTAAATCATTAAGCTTCTGATATAGGGCCATTTTTCTCTTCAGTTAAGAGTCTGTTAAACAGCTCATCAGTTGAATATAAAAAAAAAGTGCAGAAGACCTAAATAGACATTTCTCCAAAGAAGACATACAGATGGCCAACAGGCACATGAAAAGATGCTCAACATAGCTAATTATTAGAGAAATGCAAATAAAAAAAAACTATAAGAGGTATCACTTGACATCTGTCAGAATGGCCATCATAAAAAAGTCTATAAACAATAATTCTGGAAGGAGTATGAGGAAAGGGAAACCTCCTACAGGGTAGTGGGAATATAAATTGGTGCAGCCACTATGGATAAAAATATGGAAGTTCCTTAGAAAACTAAAAATAGAGCTACGACATGATCCAGCAATCCCACTCTTGGGCATATATCCAGAAAAGGCAAAAACGCTAATTCAAAAAGATACATGCAACCCAATGCTCACTTCCAATAGCCAAGTCATGGAAGCAACCTAAAGGCCCATCAACAGATAAGTGGATAAAGAAGATATGAAATACATATATCTCACACACATATGTTGTATATATTATACATATAGATAGATACATCTCATATATATATTGTACCATATAATACAATATAATATATTTTTATATCAGCCATAAAAAAGAATGAAGTAATGCCCTTTTCAGCAACATGAATGGACCTAGAGATTATTATATTTAGTGAAGTTAAAGACAAATACTATATGATATCACTTATATACGGAATTTTAAAATGATACAAATGAACCTACATACAAAACAGAAATAAACTCACAGACATAGAAAACAAACTTAGGGAGTTCCCATTGTGGCTCAGCAGAAATGAATCTGACTCATATCCATGAAGATGTAGGTTCAGTCCCTGGCCTCGCTAGTGGGTCAAGGATCCGGTGTTACCATGAGCTGTGGTATTTGGTTGCAGACGTGGCTCAGATCTGGCATTGCTATGGCAGTAGTATAGGCAATGGCGAGAGCTCCGATTTGACCCTTATCCTGGGAACCGCCATATGCGGTGGGTCAGCCCTAAAAAGACAAAAAACAAACAAACAAACTTATGGTAACCAAAGGGGAAAGGGCAGGGGGAGGGATAAATTAGGAGATAGGGATTAACAGATACACACTACTATATATAAAACATAAAAATGTCCTACTGTATAGCATGGAGAACTATATTCAGTATCTCATAACAATCTATAATGGAAAAGAATCTGATATATACATGTGTCTGTATGTGTATATGTATAACTGACTCACTCTGCTGTATACTTGAAACTAACATGTAAATCAACTATATTTCAATTTTTGAAAAGTCCGCTGATATGAATTTTATAGCATCTTTCTTACATCAACATAGTCATAATACATCCTCCATGATTCCCAATTTTGGTTTTTATTAAAGTGAAGCAAGGACTTTCCGAGTGTGAGTGAAAACACTACCTTAATTTTTGTGATTTTTTTCCCCCAGTCTTTTAAGTTTTCTTGCAATACTTAATCTGTCAGTAATTGTTTCTAGCCACTCATGTTTAAGTCCTTTACAAAGCAATCAATTTAGTTTTCATACAAGCCTCCACACCTCTCTTTATGCCCTGTGTTTCATTGATTTAATTGTGATTTTAATAACACTGGTATATTTGGAACAAACATGTTTAGGCAGCACAGCACTCACTGCAGATGTTCTTGAGGGTTCTTGAGAGCTGTGGACAGGCAGCATATCATGACACTGTACTTGAATGAATGGAGAGCTGAAGTTATTCAAGAGAATTGGTTAAGTGAATGGTGAAGAGAGATCTTCCTCATTTATATTCATAGTCTATCTTGCTACCTGACTCTAATTATACAGATTGGGGGGTAGGGGCATAATTATCTATTTATGTAAACTGTTGTAGTTGACTCTATAGAGCTAGAACTTAAAGATTTATTCAGAGGCTTCTCACAGCAATCATATTGACCTTATAATGGGACTATATAAAGAATTCAATACATTCTGTTTGCTAATTAAACTCATGTGGCAAGGTGAAAAGAAGACACTTTTTAGAAATCTACAGAAGGGAAACACTCCAAAGATTCACAACTTCAAACAATCTAATATAAGTGGATGCAGACAGATAATCAGAACATAAGTGCATTTTGGAAATTAAAAGTATGGTTCCTGCACTAAAATCCTGGATGCATTATAGATAGGAAGCAGTGTCCAAAGCACAAAATAAATTAGAGATAATTGGGATAACTGTTTAGGTAAATAATAATAGAAGAACTCACGTTGAATAATTGAAATAATATTTTAGAATTTCAAACATTTTAAAAATCATTTTGTTTCCACCGTCTTAGATATTGACAAATCACTCTGTCATTCTCAGTTTAACAAAACAGAAATGGAAAGGCTGAGAGATTTGTCCAAGTGATCTAAACATAGCTAACCAACCACAGGGTACCCAAAGTGTTCTTAGTTCTTAGTCAAAAGACTTAATAGCTTTTTACCAAAAATAACTACTTCAGTCAAAGAGAGAAGGATAATTGCTACTTCTACAGACAACATAAGAAACCAGCATCTTCCAGCCCAGAAAGCAACATTAAATGACCACCCACATACTCCATCACAGATTTATCTTCTCCAGCTGCAAGATCCTCTTCTTTTGGGCTTCCTACCAACCTAGAAAGAAGAACTAATGAATAAACAAAGTTTAAAACAGATGCAAAGGCAGTGTGCATAAGAAGTGCCACTGTGCTTTAATCTCTGGGTCAGCTATTCTCTGCTCGCTGGTGCAGTCAAGCATCCAAGCTAGATCTTTGCAGAGACCGTACATCTGCCAATAAGAATAGCTGGATGTGCAAAACAGGAAACCTCAGCCAGGACTCAAAATGTTGTCTGTTTAGGCAACAGGCAACCTTTGGCTAGGGCTAATTCAATACCTTCTTTTCTGACTGGACAACAAGCTTTGTGGTTCCTAAAGGCAATCATGATTGACCAGATATGTCATTTTATCAGATGCCTACTCTCAAGAGAGTGTTCTGGCAGGATAGCTTAATATTCATCCATTAGAGAACAGGATAGAAAGTCCAGAAATAAACTCGTGCACCTATGACCAGGTAATCTGTGACACAGGAGGCAAGAATAAACAATGGAAAAAAGACAGTCTCTTCAATAAGGTGTGCTGGGAAAACTGGACAGTTATATGTAAAAGAATGAAATTAGAACACTCTCTAACCCCATATGCAAAAATAAACTCAAAATAGATTAAAAACCTAAATGTAAGGTTAGACACTATAAAATTCTTAGAGGAAAACATAGGCAGAACACTCTTTGACATAAATCACAGCAATATCTTCTTGGATACACCTCCTAAAGTAATGAAAATAAAACCAAAAATAAACAAATGGGATCTAGTTAAAATTCCCTGCATAGTAAAGGAAACCATAAACAAAACAGAAAGACAACCCACAGAATGGGAGAAAACATTTGCAATGGACAAGGGATTAAACTCCAAAACATACTAACAGTTCATGAAGCTCAATATCAAAAAAAGCAAAGAGCCCGATCAAAAAATGGTCAGATCTAAATAGACATCTCTCCAAAGGAGATATACAGATGGCCAAGAAGCACATGAAAAGATGCTCAACATTGCTAATTATTAAAGAAAGGAAAATCAAAACTACAAGAGGTTTCACCTCACGTGATGGACAGAATGGCCATCATCAAAAAGTCTACAAATAATACAATATTTTTTAAAATTTTTATTATAGCCTTGAGTGTGGCTAATAATAATAATAATAATAATACATTTTTTCTTTAAAAAAATTAAAAAGTCCACAAGCAATAAAGGCTGGAAAGTATATGGAGAAAAGGGAACCCTCCTACACAGTTGGTGGGCATGTAAATTGGTGCAACCACTATGGAGAACAGTATGGAGATTCCTTCAAAAACTAAATATAGAACTACCATATGATCCAGCAATCCCACTCCCAGGAATATATCCAGAGAAAACCATAATTTCAAAAGGTACATGGACCTCTAAGTTCATTGCAGCACTATTTATAATAGCCAAGACATGGAAGGAATCTACGTGTCCATCAACAAAGGATTGGAAAAAGATAAGGTACATTTATACAATGGAATATTACCCAGCCATGAAAAGGATGAAATAATGCCATTTGCAGCAAACATGGATGGACCTAGAGATTATCATACTAAGAGAAATAAGTCAGAGAAAGACAAATACCATATGATATTGCTTATATGTGGAATCTAAAAAAAAGATACAAATAAACTTATTCGCAGAACAGAAACAGACTCATGGACTTCAAAAACAGGCTATGGTTACCAAAGGGGAAAGGTAGGGGGAGAGACAAATTAGAAGTTTGGGATTAACATATATACACTACTATATATAAAACAGATAATCAATAAGGACCTACTGTATAGCGAAGGGAACTCTACTAAATATTCTATAATAACCTATATGGGAAAATAGTCTAAAAAAGAATGTATGTATATGTGTAGCTGAATTACATTGTTGTACACCTGAAACTAAAACAAAACCATAAATCAACTATACTCCAATATAAAATCAAAATTAAATTAAAAAAAAAGTCATCCATTAGACTTTAAAGCAGAAGTCAAAAACTAGGGGCCAAATTTAGCATTCAGATGGATACTGTATAGGCTAAATGGCTCTGTTCATGTTTTTAAAAATGTAAATGCATTTAGATGGGGCTTTTGAGATATAAGCACTATTTTCAATGTCTGATTTTAAGTCACAAACATGACATTCATAGAGAGTTGGGAAGGGATGTGCACATCAATTCTATGGCCTTTCCATCAGACACATACAATAGGTGTAAATAAATGAAAGTGCTTAAATAATAATAAAAATCTAGTAGAATAATAAAAAGGTGATGAGGTTTGAGTATTTACCATAACTGCTTAACTTATTTAATTGTAAGTTTTTATAATTTAAACTTAAATTTAAAATTTTCATAATGGCTGTGTTGAATAACCAGCTGTCGAAATTTTTGAAACTTGAGCACTTGGCTCTTAGCCAGCTGCAGCACAGCCTTGAATAACTTATCGTGACCACAGCATACATGGCCATAGAGGTTCAAGCTCTATAAGCTGAAGTTGGATCCCAGATCTTACATTTACTAGCAGTGTGAACTCACACAAGCTATTTAACTACAGAGAATCTCAATCTTCTCAGATCAGAAAATAAGTTAACAATGTTTATTTTGTTAGCTTATAGTGAGGAATAAATAAAATAATATATGTGCAGGTCTTAGCACTATATTTGGCATATAATCACTCAGTAAATAATGACAATATGTTTATTTTAACTGTGGGTAGGAATTACTTGGTTAGATTTGTTTTGCTGTTACCTTGAAAAGCTGCCTGTAGCACTGCAAAAAAATAAGAAATTTTATGAACAGAGATAGGAAAGAAACCAGAGAGGCCTGAAAAGACTGAGACAGAGGGCAACATGAGGGCTCCAAGAAAGAAAGAGAACACAATAGGATGAGAAGATAAAAAAATTAGGACGAGGGAAAATAACTCAAAACTGCAGTTGATCTTCCAAGGTCAAGCCATGTTTATGTTTTCCATTAGAAATTCAGGGTCAGTTTCTCAGAAACACTGTATATTCTCTCCACAAATGAGTGAAATAATTTCCTTGAATGGACAGCATCAAGTATCAAACAATCTTATTGGTTTAGCCCAGATAATTCAATCAATAGTGGACATGTCACCCACACTCAGCAAGCTAGATGTGGTCATCCTAAAATTTGAGATTTACACCCAGAGACTGTAGTAAGTCAGTGTTGAGTGCTACTATACTGAGCAACTCCAACTGGCCATGAGAAAATGAGGAAAGGAAGTCAATCAGCAGAGGTGGAGAAAAGCAAGGTAGCAACACATAGAAATGGAGATGGCCTGACCCCATGCAGATAAAAGGAGGCAGGAGACAAGCGATGAATTTTCAGTTCTTATAAGTCTGGCTGTAGCTCTTAAACATTGCTTCTATGAGATGAATTATTTTCTTTATAATAAATTTCCTTAACCTAAACAAGCTGGAGTGGATATCTGTTCCCTACAACCAAATGATTCTTGCCCAGATAATCTTTGCTGGTTTTAAAGTTATGTGAAAATTACAGAATCACAGTATTTTATAGCTTGAAGTAATGAGATTCCAGTCCCCTTGATCAATGTATGACCAATGAACTCAATGGAATCCAAAGAAATTAAAAGACTTGCATCAAGTCACATATTTAATGAGTAAAAGAGCTTATTCTAAAGCGCAGTTCAGTTGGGTCCATACTCCCCTGCAGGACAACCGTAATGACGAGCTTCCAATTTAGAGAGGTAGCATGTTAAGACTCCTCTGAGAGAGATACTATTCTCAATGGTCAAATCTAAATTTCTCTTTATCTGTGTCTGTTTTATGAATAATGTCAGACAGAACAAAGCAGAAGCAGGAAGTTGGTTTACTGTGAGACAGGGTTAAAGCATGGGCTTTGCAATTCAATGACCCATGTTCAAATCTTCCTCTTGCCCTGACAATCTATGTGATTATGGGAAAAAGACATGATCGCTCTAAGCTCCATTTTCTCCTCTGAGATGGAGATATATAAAATTATCTAATTTACAGAGTTATTGGAAGGTTAAATAAAATAATGCATAAAAGTACTTATTAGCAAATGACCCTGACATATAATAAACAGTCACTAAATGGTAAAATCGTTCTTGATTAGTTTTGTCAATGGTAATTGGTTAGGCAGGAATCAAGAACCAAGTCCAATGGGTTTGGTGTATTTTCACCCTAGAATACAATGATTTTTTTCCTTGACATAATAGTGTAAGTTTATATAATCAGTAGCAACATCCATACATGTGTATTTCCACATTATACAGGTCATTCTTTCAAAAATTGGTAACTACTAAATCTTTTCTTGAAAGTGCAACTGACTTCAATCCAGAATATAGTGAGATTTAATGTTCTTTGAAAATGGAAACTTTTATACTTGGTGATTAACAAAGTGACATTAAATGCAATAAACTGTGAATGTTAACCGTCAGCATTAAAAACAAGCAATACCTTTCTTGGAGCTTCTATGAGGCAGAGCTAACAATAATTACTAACCCAGCAGCTCGAATCAGGAAACACTATGTAAGCACAGCTACACTTCATTAATGCAGAAGAACCAAGCTGTTTTCAGTCAGAAGGAATGTATAATGCAACATAATTAAATAAGTAGTGATGTATCAACCTAGAAACCTTAAAGGACACCACTACAGCTCTAAAATCCCATGATGCAGTGTTTATTATAAAATCATGGTTATCTGGAGCAGTAATTATCAAGCTTCTATGGCATAAGAATCAACCTAAGGAACTCATTAAAAAAAAAGTACATTTTCCTTCTGCAAATAATAAATGCTGGAGAGTGTGTGGAGAAAATGGAACCCTCCTCCACTGCTGGTGGGATTTAAATTGGTGCAACTACAATGGAAAACAGCATGGAGGTTCCTTCAAAAGCTAAATATAGATCTACCTTATGACCCAGCAATCCCACTCCCAGGTATCTATCTGGAGAAAACCATAATTCAAAAAGATACCTACACCCCAGTGTTCACTGCAGCACAATTACAATAACCAAGACATGGAAGCAACCTAAATGTCCATCAACAGAGAATTAGATAAAGATGTGGGCGTTCCCATCATGACACAGAGGAAATGAACCTGACTAGGAACCATGAGGTTGCAGGTTCGATCCCTGGCCTCGCTCAGTGAGTTAAGGATCCGGTGTTGCCCTGAGCTGCGGTGTAGGTTGCAGAGGCCGCTCGGATCCCACATTGCTGTGGCTCTGGTGTAGGTCGGCGGCTACAGCTCTGATTATACCCCTATCCTGGAACCTCCATATGCTGCAGGTGTGGCCCTAAAAGGATGAAAAGACAAAAAAAAAAAAAAAAAAAGATAAAGAAGATGTGGTACTATATGCAATGGAATATTACTCAGCCATAAAAAATAATGAAATAATGCCATTTGCAGCAACATGGATGGACTCTAGAGATTATCATACCAAGTGAAGTAAATCAGACGGAGAAAGCAAAATAACATATGCGATCACTAATATAATGGAATAATAATAAAAAAGGATACAAATAAACTTAGTTGCAGAAAAGAAAAGGACTCACAGCTTTAAAAAACAAATTTATGGTTACCAAAGGGGAAAGATGGGGGAGGGATAAATTAGGAGTTTGGGATTAACGCATACACACTACTACATGTAAAACAGACAATCAACAAGGACCTAGTGTCTAGCACAGGGAAATCTACTCAATACTCTATGATGGCCTATATGGGAAAACAATCTGAAAAAAGAATAGATAAATGTGTATGTATAACTGATTCATTTTGCTGTACATTTGAAGCTAACACAACATTGTAAGTCAAATCTACTCCAATACAATTTTTTGAAAAATGCATTTTCCTGATTTCTATCACCAGCCATTCAAATTCAGCAATTCTATAGCTCTCTGAGTAATTATAATCCAGGTCATCTTGGAAGAAATTATCTGAGAAACACTGACCTAGAATCTCAGATAAAGTAACTTTTTGGATGGGGAAGAAGACAAGGTTCTGCAGAGATAGCTCTTCTCAGCAGGCTCAGAATGGAGGCAGGTCTAATTCTTTAAAACAAGAAAGAAACTAAACAATGCATATACTATGCCAGTCTTTCCAATTAGCTGACTCTCATTGAACCTTAAAGGGTGGGCTCTGTGGAAATACCAGATGCTAGTATTAGCTCAGTTTGTCTGAAGGGAATTGAGTGACTAATGTGGAGCAACAGAAGCATGAAGGAACCTTAGATTTAATGAATCATTCAGTGCACACGAGAGGGGTTTTTGTCAATAATCTGTAGACATACACAACGGAACATATATTTCGGCAACAGGGGTTACCAAGCATTTATATTTTTAAAAATTTCAAGAATTAAGGGATTTAAAAGTTTAGTAATAATACACTTCAGTTGATATACTCTTGTTGTACTTAGTCAAAGGAAACAGGAACAAAACTTTCTACAATAGTCACCAGACTGGTTTTTAGGGCATTAGAATTCTGATCTTATTCTTCGATATCAACTCACCCTGCAGTTTAGGGCAAGTCACTTTATTTCTCTGGATCTCAGAGTGGACTTGGTATCTCGAAAGTTCCTTTCTATTCCAATGATATGCAATAACGTGTTTACTATGTGCAGGGAAGTGCTCTAAGCTCTTCACTTAAAAGTGAACCCATTTAATCCTCACAATCATCCTTTGAAATTTGTACCCATAATGTAATCTTATTTTATAGACAAGTATCTGAGGTACAGAGAGGTTAAGTAACTCATCCAAGGTCACTGTGCTGGTTTATTTTATGTGTCAACTTGGCTGGGTCACAACTGTGGTCTGACATTATTCTGGATGTTCCTGTGAGGGTGAGTTTGGATGAGATTCATATTTAAGTGGAAGATTTTGAGTAAAGATTACCCTCCATAGTGTGGATGGGCACCGTCCAACCAGCTGAAGGTCTGACTGGAACAAAAGCTGATCGTCTAGAAATCCCAGGCTGCCAGCAGACCGTCTTCAGACTTCATCTACAACACAGACTCCTCCTGGTTCACCAGCAGCTTGCCTTTGGACTTGAACTGCAACTCTTTCCAGCTTCCCTTATCAGATTTTAGACTCACCAAACCTCTAAAATATTGTGAGCCAATACTTTAAATCTCTTTCTATATATGCATACATATCCTGTTGGCTCTGTTTCTCTGGAGAACTCTGAAAAACACGCAAGACTACTACTAGTAGTGGTAGAAACAGCTTTGGCTCCAGACAGCCTGGCTTTCCAGGTGGAGGATAAGAAAGATTTTATAATGCCAGAGGTTGGTCAAGCAACCCCTCTATGAATTCAGAGTCATCAGTGAATGCAGACTCATAAATACAATTTGTTCTTAATGGTTTTTCTCTGTATGTCTACACTGATGGTATTATTCAACTGGGCATAATAAACTCACAAAACAATAAGCTCCTATCAGTGATACTGAAGAAACTAATACCATACATGTTTGATTACAAGAAGTGATGTGTTTGGGACACAATGATTCAGAACTGATTTTAGGAATTAACACCAAAAAGTCCCTTATTGACAGAGACACCCTCGGCCCCCAATTCTGAATTCTGACTTACCCACTGTGGCAGCCGTGTTCTTCTTCTTTGTTGATCACTCTCTCTGTTCAATACACTCTGTCCTGGAAGATTCTTGGAATACTTAGTGGTAGCAGGTAGATTTAAAACTATCACTTTAAAATGTTATCCTATTTTATTTCAAGGTAAATAAATAATAGTAGGTTCTTATGAGTGTGCACATATAATCACTTTCCTTTTCAAGGCCCAAATTCAATTCTTGATTAGATAAAGGTGAACCTAGAGAGGTGGCTTCAGCCTGGTCCAAGAATAGATATCATCAAACAATCAATTATTACCAACTCTGCAAATATCTAGTAAGGAGAGAAAAAGGAGAAAAAGGCAAAGATCTCCTGCAACTTCTTTTCACCAGAAGTTAGTTCTGGATTCCTATGGAGAAAATAAAGGTTTTAAAACTCAAGAGAAGCCCCTAGCTTCAAAGGTACTTGGCATTAAGGCCGGAGAGGGTTCCCAAATGGAGGTCAGCCAGCTCCCTTACAGATGCCTGGTTTGAGCACATGGAACATGATATTTGGGAGAAACGGGGCACCTGTAAAAGAAGGAAACCCTTAGCTAAGGTTTGTGATCATTGAGCAATTTATGGTTTTCATACATGGCGCAAATATTGTCTGTAACTTCCCTTACCCAAACTATGAACTCTGAAACTTTTGTAGCACTGGAGGAAGAAGAGGAGGAAACATGAACTGTTCTGTTTAGAACAGAGGCTGAGCCATTGCAGCCAGATTCCATCAGTGCGAGAAAGAGGGGTTGGGAACATTTGGTTAGTTTCTTTCTTCCCAAATGTCTAGATTCCCCAAGGGGTGTGCAGACTTGCCTCTCACTCTTCTGGTTAAAGGCCTCTCTTCACATAAAATGTCACTGGTTATACGGGTTTGTTTGTATCATCTTTGAACTTGATGTATATTATTCTACCTTTGTCAACATCCATTCCCATTTTCTATAAGCTTTAAACTATCCCAGATGCTGAGCAAATGTGAATTCTTTGGAATGCGGTCGGCCTCTGTAATCTAGTTGCACAATCACCACTCTCCCTCTCCAGATTCTGTGTAACTGTCAATTTTAAGCGTGCATTGTCTGGAGCACTTATATGCTGTAGTTTAAGACAGATGCCAAATGTGTGAAAACATAACCTTGACCAACTGATATCAGCATCTATGCTGTTTAAAAGGAAAATGGACTCTCAAGTCTGAATGCTTATCTACTATGCACAATCACTTAATGCTTCAAAGTGTATGCTCCCAGGGTCAGTTCTTTAGTTGCCAATTAACGCATTTTCTTCTAGGCATTTAGCTTCCAGTATGTTCTGAACAGAATACAGCCAGAGCTTTAAGGTTGTGAATTTGTATATTAAATACAAATAAGCAACAAAGCCATGTGATGCTGCTTTTCCTGAGCACCATAGTGTGACCAGCTTCTCTGTGTCCAAACTGCAGAGACACAGTGTCTTGCTTGATAAAATTGTGACTGATAAAATTATGCCCTAACCTGACTGTGCAATGAAGACCAGGCCTGTGAGTAATAAAAATGCACGGCCCACATGCCTTTTGCTGAGATTTAGATCTTCCCTATCCTCAACCCTCTGCTATAGTTCTATTGTTTTTGTGCTTTTTGGTTTTATGCTGTAAACACGAAAGGAGGAAGGGCAGTCACAAACAAATAAGAACAAAGAGAACAAAGCTAATACAGGGAAGCATTTGCTTGGTCTCAGCAGACATTTGCAACATGGTTTTGTGTATTATTTATAAGTTACAGAGATAGGCTATGTTAACAGACCAAGGAAAGAATATTTTTAAAAAATCAGATAACTTTGGAATACATAGGGTAGGCCTGGGGAAAATATATTTGCTCATGTCCAAAAAAAGATCAATATGCTCCTTTAAAAGGGAGCTTTTGAGAAAAATCTCCATATGATATACAAACTTCCTGGAGCTTCCTAACATCAATGGCTCTCTTTATACTGGCATTTTAATTGATTTCCCCCCATTCTTTTTTTTTCTTTCTTTTGGGGGTCTTTTTAATGAGCAATGAGCAATTTTGTGTGGTCAGTTTAGCCACATAATAGACCTAATTCTGTTAATAAAGGAGATTGAAAATAAATATGGTCCTAAAAATCTAGCTTAAGCCATTAAATCATTGATTCACTAAATAAAAACCACATCATATTTTTGGTTTAACCACTTGTTTAAATTATGTGTCCAGCTTTCTTCTATAGGAGTTGAGAAAGTTGATTAATGAAAGCTGGCCTCTGTGGAAAAAAAGAACTTAGTCGTTCCATCTGTCATAAAAAAAACTTGATTGGAGACTTAGCAGACTATAATTCTTTCCTTTCTGGAAGAAAATGTGAAATTCTTTCCATAGCTTCTAGACTCCGATCTCAAAGTTCAATGAATTATTTTTGTCCTCAGGATTTTTCTCACTTTGAGACCAGCCATATCAAGCTTGGACTTGTGACTGGTGGGGGAGCTGCTGTAAATGGGACCTAAGCTTACCCCACTCCTCTAAGACCTCACTGCCTACCACATCATTATTAACAATGTAGTACATCTTTAAATCTTCTGAGTATTAATAAGCTGTCATCAGTTTAAAACTGATCAAAGCCTCAGGAAAAGGGTGCTAAAAAGAGTCTTAATTTTGCCTTGGGCTAGATCTGAAGCACTACCTTGTTGAGATATCCTCTTGGAGTTTAGGAAAGTGCAAACTGTGTTTTTATCTTGCACACATGCAGTTTGATTGTGTGTTTGTTTTTGCATCTTAGGACTGCACCCCGGCATATGCAGGTTTCCAGGCGAGGGGTTGAATCAGAGCTGCAGCTGCCAGCCTACTCCACAGCCACAGAAACACTGGATCTGAGCCATGTCTGTGACCTACACCACAGCTCATGGCAACGCCAGATCCTTAACCGACTGAGTGAGGCCAGGGATCAAACCTGCAACCTCATGGTTATTAGTTGGATTTGTTTCCACTGTGCCAGAACAGGGACTCTGACACCAATTTGAGAAACCAATCCAATTGTATCCCAGGCAGTGCTCAGCAAGATGTCCATGGAGCCTCTCAGGTTTCTAGATTTCTTATGGCACTTTACTGGATTGTTGAACGAGGACGTGCGAAGTTGGGCATAGGTGGTAAACATGAGTATATTCACAACAGGAGAGAGCTGCCCACCACTGGAAGGAGAGAGAATTAATCTTGCTTCTAGGAATCTTTTTCTCCTTAAACATTGCCAAGAGGGAGAGCTGGCGATAGCAGATGGGGAATGTGGCTGGAGATTTGGAAGGTAGGGCAACTCAAGACTTGTGGAATAGATCAAATATACCTTCTAATATTTGCCAAGCATTGTACTACACACTGGGGATAAAAAGACGAGTGACCTCTCCAGCCTTAATGAATGGACAGTCAGGGAGATTTATATGCAAAGATGCCTTTGCAGACAAATGCACTATGTGCAAAAAAATTTGAACTATTACAGAACATAGATGTAGTACAGAGACAGGAGTGATTACTTCATTTTTCTGAAAATAAGCTCAGGTTTTCTATGCATTAAGGTAAGAGACAATGTTCATTCAGAATAGGCAACCCACAAAGGATCTTTTTTTTAAATTAATTTATTTATTTTTAATTTTTTGTAATTTATTTTTTTCCCACTGTACAGCAAGGGGATCAAGTTATCCTTACATGTATACATTACAATTACATTTTTCCCCCACCCTTTGTTCTGTTGCAACACGAGTATCTAGACATAGTTCTCAATGCTACTCAGTAGGATATCCTTGTAAATCTATTCTAAGTTATGTCTGATAAGCCCAAGCTCCCGATCCCTCCCACTCCCTCCCTCGCCCATCAGGCAGCCACAAGTCTTTTCTCCAAGTCCATGATTTTCTTTTCTGTGGAAATGTTCATTTGTGCTGAATATTAGATTCCAGTTATAAGTGATATCATATGGTATTTGTCTTTGTCTTTCTGGCTCATTTCACTCAGGATGAGATTCTCTAGTTCCATCCATGTTGCTGCAAATGGCATTATGTCATTCTTTTTTTTGGCTGAGTAGTATTCCATTGTGTATATATACCACCTCTTCCGAATTCAATCATCTGTTGATGGACATTTGGGTTGTTTCCATGTCCTGGCTATTGTGAATAGTGCTGCAATGAACATGCAGGTGCATGTGTCTCTTTTAAGTAGAGTTTTGTCCGGCTAGATGCCCAAGAGTGGGATTGTGGGGTCATACGGAAGTTCTATGTATAGATTTCTAAGGTATCTCCAAACTGTTCTCCATAGTGGCTGTACCAGTTTACATTCCCACCAACAGTGCAGGAGGGTTCACAAAGGATCTTAACAGCATTTCGGAGCTTTCATTTGGACCCTGACATCCTCATTTTAAAGAAGTAGTGTGTGTGTGTGTGTGTGTGTGTGTGTGTGTGTGTGTGTGTGTGTGTGTGCGCGTGCGCGCGCGCGCATGAGGGCATGTGCTTATATGTCTGCATGTGTGTGTGTATTTGTGTGAGTAAAGTGAAAAGGGTGATGGAGCAAAAGTTTTTTTTTCTCTCCTTCCTAAGTGGATGGAATTGTCCTCAAGTCTCCTGGCTATACTTTCCATTTGTGGACAAAGTCTGACTTTTACAGACTTATGACAATAACTAAGCCAGAATTAAGTGAAGTGGGAGACATACAGATTCATAACTAAGATGTGTAATGGATTTTCACTTAAGGAAAATATCATAGGCGAGGGAGTCATTTTTTCACACCCTCAGCTGAGAGGAAATTGGATTGAAAGAAACTCTGAAGATGTGGAAGAAATCAAGGCAGTTCATAAAAGGTCTTAGGAAAATCGTTTGCTACTTATTAATTCTGACACAGCCCAAACACCAGAACTGACATTTGCAGAAGCAAATGAGAATAAATAAAGACCAAAAATTACCAAAAGAAAAAGAGAAGCTTCCCTTAAGGGCACTGCATTATCAAGTGCAGCCTACGAAGGGAAAGGAGGGGACTAGAACAGTTCTGTTGAAAAGAACTTTCTGTACTGATGGAATTTCTGTACCAGTGCTATCTATTACAGTAACTAAAAGCCACACATGGCTAATAAGCACTGGAAATGTTTCTTTTTTTCTTTTTTTTGTCTTTTGTCTTTTGTTGTTGTTGTTGCTCTTTCTTGGGCCTCTCCCGCGGCATATGGAGGTTCCCAGGCTAGGGGTTGAATCGGAGCTGTAGCCACCGGCCTACGCCAGAGCCACAGCAACTCGGGATCCGAGCCGCGTCTGCAACCTACACCACAGCTCACGGCAATGCTGGATCCCCAACCCACTGAGCAAGGGTAGGGACCGAACCCGCAACCTCATGGTTCCTAGTCGGATTCGTTAACCACTGCGCCACGACGGGAACTCCTGGAAATGTTTCTAACGTGACTAAAGAACTGAATTTTTAGTTTTTCTTTAGTTTTTGTTCAATTTATGTCTTTCTTTTTTTTTTTTTTTTTTGCTATTTCTTTGGGCCGCTCCCGCGGCACATGGAGGTTCCCAGGCTAGGGGTCAAATTGGAGCTGTAGCCACCGGCCTACGCTAGAGCCACAGCAACACAGGATCCGAGCCGCGTCTGCAACCTACACCACAGCTCACGGCAATGCCGGATCGTTAACCCACTGAGCAAGGGCAGGGACCGAACCCGCAACCTCATGGTTCCTAGTCAGATTCGTTAACCACTGCGCCATGACGGGAACTCCTTTTTGTTCAATTTAAATAGTTATATTTGGCTAGTGGCTTATGACTGGGAGAGGGATGGGGGTACTACAGATTTGGGATGGGTGTGATGGAGCGAAGAAGGAAGGCCATTCCAGGTATAGTTGCACATCACTGGTCAAGGCATAAAGGAGGAAAAGTGTGGGGCCTTCAGGGCAGCTGGCATAATCTGGAATGGCTCTACTGTAGTGCAATGAGGTTAGGACTGGTGAGACAGGTAGGCTAATTTCCTGAAGGGCCTAAAATGCCTACTCAGGATTTGTAGTGTTCTTCTGTAGGCAATGAAGTGAAACTAGAGATTTGTGGGTAACTGAGAAAAAGATCAGATTTGTGACTTAGGAAAATAGCTCTGGTGTCAGGGTTAACGAACTTGGAGAAAGTCATGGAGGGATGAAGACTGGTTAGAAGGATGGGTCAAGAAAAAGGTGAAGATTAACGTGGATCCAAACAAAGGGCCAATGAAAAAGAGGCTGAATATGGTTGAACAGAAGGCACAAAATTTGGTGACCTACTAGATGTGAGTGTTTAGGGAAAAGGAAAGACAAAGGCAATTGTGAGACTTTAAATTTGGGTGGATGAGTGATAATATTCATCTAGCTTGATAAGAGTGGGCTTATTGATTCAGAGGCATTAGCATGGCATTCACTTAGAGATGAACAAATAAATACAGAGATGAGTTAAAAGCCTTCATATGCGTCATGGACTAGAATCTCAAAATATGTTAAAACCTGAGCATGCATTTATTGGATGTCTAGTTGGTGTTAGGAATGCAAGTCTTGAGCTGAACAGAGAGGTCAGAAATAGCAACAGGATTTATCTGAATAGAAATGATAGTGAAAGTCATAAAAATGTGAGCTTGATTGAGAACATTGTGTAGCTCACAGAGGAGGATAAGGGCAGGATAAGGGAACATAAGGACTCATTACTTGTACTATGAGTCAGCAAAAGAGAAAGAGAAGTAAAATTGAGAATTTGGAGAGGAACTCAGGAAGAAAATGACCAAGTTAAGAAAGAATAAATTTTGTATCCTGGAGTCTACACACTCAATAACAGGTAAACACCAAAATAAGCCATTAATTTCTTTCTATAGACAGCTTTCTACCTAAGTAGGCCCCAGGGAAGGTCAAAGACAGAGAGATCAATGTCTGGGAGCAGGTCAGATTGAAGGGGCCATGGATACAACAAAGGAAGTGCACCCTATGGTGTGTATTACTGCAGACAAGGGAAAGAATGAGGAGTGGAGCCCAAATTACACGACTGAGGCCTGGAAGGAGACAATGACAATGGGAGGAACGGTCAAAGACGGACTGTTCCCTTCTCTCTAGACTCTGGACAAGTTACTTCAGCTCTGAATCTGTTTCCGCCCATCCAAATGAGGTATAATTACAGGATTCACAGCATAGTTGTGAGGATTAAGTGAGATGATGCACTTGGCATGACTAGAGTTTGATAAATGTTAGTCTCCTTCCACACTTGCCCCTCTTCACAGTTTGGCACCAGGCACGCGGCCCATGAGTGTTAACCTTAATGTGTCAGTTGAATGCGGAGTGTTTCAGTGTACTTGGAACAGATCCCAAGTCTCTGGAAAAGGATAATTTCATCACAGCGCTGGCTCTCTTAAATCATCTCCATTCCCTGGAAATCAAAACTCTTTGGGTCAGTGTCTCTGCACTCATTTTGAAGCTTATCAATTCTGGCTTTTAGAACACAAAGTTTTTAAAAGAGTGAGAGATACCAAAAATAAGTAATCATCTGTATCAGAGAAGTTTGCAATTAACCCTTCTATGTATTCATACAGCAGCCAAGCTCTTGGTGACTACCTTCCAGGAAAACAGAAGGAGGATAGGGTGGGGAAAGGGAATGAGATAGCAAAAATTTTCCTTGATTAGTCATGTCATCTGGATAATTCAATTAGAAAAAAAGTGGGGGTATCCGGTTGACAGAAGTCAATGCCTGTTTGGTGGTTAGGGAAAAGAGGAGAGTGATAGCTGCGCTGATCTATCAGTCGGATTCATCTCTCTCCACTAAAGGGTAAATATAAACATAGTTTTAAAAGATAATGTTCAAAGCTTATACTAGAAATTAGTGCTTCTCTGTAATGAGTAAGCGAGTTCAAAATATATACTTTACTTCGGAAAATTGGCACATAGAGGGACCTAAATGAGCAGTGCTGATTGGATGATTCATTGGTTCATCCTTCCATTTCTGCAACAAAATATTTATTGAGCCATACTGTGTTCCACTCTGTTTACCAGGAGCTGAGCTAAGGTCCCTATTCTCACAGAGTATACAGTCTAGTAGGTAAGACAGGTACTGTACAAGTAATTGTTAAGTAAGAAGGTTTAGAAAAGCATAACACACACAAGGGGCTCTCAAACTGGGGGTACAGTAGCAATAATAATGATAGGAGATGATACTTGTATAGTGTTTACGATGGGGCAGACACTGTTCTCAAACACTTTAAATGTAGCATTTTATTTAAATTACTTGTCAACCCAATGAAGTGGGTACTATTATTGCCCCTAACAGAGGAAGAAAGTGAGTAACAGAACATTCAGTAATTTGCCCAAGGTCACTTGGTCAGTATATAGTCAAGGCAGAATTTGCAATACCCAAAATCCTGTAAGTTTAAAAACTGCAAATTAGAAAAACAGGTATATCTAAGCCATAGAAGAAACTGATGTGTTTCAGCTTATATATTTTATGATAAAAACACTGAGAAATCTACATTTAAAAAAATAAAAAAGAGAAATCTACATTTTAATGACTTTTTTAAAGATTGATTTTTTGAGGCCATAATTGACCAACTATTTTGATAACCACAAATATTTTTTGACCCGTGTTACTTAGATTGGATTGAATTTTATTGTCTGTCTCCAAAGGCAGCCTTCTCATCAGACATTAGGGTGCTCCTTTTCAAGTCACATGGCCTGTGTTTGTTCTCATGGGAACAAGAGTAGCAACAACAGTAGCTGTTGCTTGGAATATTAAAGAAAAGATAAGCCTGAAAGCCAGACTGTGAACCTATCAGCCTTTTTCACAGCCTTTCCCACACTTACTGGTATTACAGGTGATGCAACCTGAGGCTCAGGCATGATATCAATGCCCAACTGATGCTGTGGGAATTAACACCCCCCTTCTGGAGATGCTAGGAGGGGTGCTTTTGGTGCTTAGGTCACACCCCTGGATCCACCTTGGACTACAGTGTATTTGTGTAGATATCTTGATGCAGTTCTTGCTCGTCTTCCTCATCAAAGTCAAGGAAGCCTATTCAGCCTAAAAAGAGGTGGGGGGGGCTGGAAAAGCTCCTAGGGACAACGTTCAACATTCACCATGTGGGTGTGAAGAGTAATTTAAGTCTGCACAGTTAAGCTACAAAGATTGAAGGATATTAAAAGACATATAGTCATCCAAAAACTGGGTGGTGCCAGGAGAAGGGGATAGAAAACAGAACAATACCTCTTTCCATCATTGATCATAGGAAGGAATTAAAAGACTCTGAAAAGTAGTAGAGGACTAAGGACATTGTATACAGCCATATAACGGCCATCACACAGAAAGAATAAACATAAAAACCTTTCAAATCTTAAGAATAAAGATATACACACAGCACTGGAAATGCAGATCTTACAGAAAACCATACAAAGTGAGAATAAAAACAGGGATGATGACATCCAATAGTACACACACCTGAGATCAAACATTATTTTTATATTAACAAATACATTATTGGCTAGATTTGCCTATTAAAAAGAAAACGTGTTTTATTAGAATCACAAAACTAAACTCAATTATATGTTTTGTATGATAGATGTTTCAAATGACTCAGAAAGGCTGAAAGTTAAAATGGGGGAAATGCATATGAGGAAAATATAAACAGATAGAAAATCAGGGCTCACAATCTTAGAAAGAATGAATTTAGACAAAATGCACTAGTAATAGAATGAAGGGAAACTTAGATAAAGGATGAAATTTATGATATTTAGCAGTTATGAATACCCATGTATTAAGTAATCTAGCATTAATAATCATAAAAGTAGCGAGTTTCCATTGTGGCTCAGGGAAATGAATCCGACTAGTAACCATTACGTTTTGGGTTCCATCTCTGGCCTCACTCAGCTGCGAGCTGAGGTATAGGTTGCAGATATAGCTCGGATCTGGCATTGCTGTGGCTGTAGTGTAGGCCGGCGGCTACAGCTCCAATTCAACCCTAGCCTGGGAACCTCCATATGCCGCAGATTGGCCCTAAAAAGCAAAAAAAAAAAAAAAAAAAAAAAAAAAAAAAAAAAAAAAAAAGGCATAAAGTAAATAGTATAGGAACTCCAAAGAAAAATAAGAAGAATCATATTAGAAGAAATAGACTCTGATTTACTATCATTCTGTGCTTGATCAAGTTTAAAAAACAACTAAGGATATAGGAGACCTGAATGACATAATTAATAAGATTACTTGATTTTCAACTCTGAATGGAGAACATACTTTGGGGTACTCATGTTACAGTCAAAAATTTTCCCACAAAGAAAATCTGATCAATTCATAAAAGTAGATAATAACAGAGGCAACTTTCTCTGATAACTATGTAATAGTGCAAAAATTAATGTAGAAATTGGAAACAAATAAAAATACCATGCCACCTCTAAATCAGATCCCCTCTTAAATTTTTTGGTCAAAGATTCATACATATTAAAGCTATGAATTTATTAATGTGGTTCTTGGAAGAAAATAGCTAGCACTAAAATCTTAGGTCAATCGATAAGAAATAATATAAATAGATGAATCAAACATTCAAATAAGAAGTCAGAAGAAACTAAAACAAACCAAATGAAAGCAGAAGTAATAAGACAAATGCAAAAATTTATATCAAAAATATTAGATAATTTAGTTATTAAATTAATAACCAAGTTCTTTAGTTGTTTCTTTGAAGAGTCTATAACGTTTCAATATATTAGCAAGCCTAATTATGAAAAAAATGAGGAACGTAAACTACATAAACAAAAATTACAAATAACCAAAGAGTTTATTAAAAGAAAACTTAGACATGACTTAGTTCAACACTTTGCAAGTGTGAAGAGGTCGATGGAATAATGACAGTCTAAGGTTATAAAGTCCCAATCCCAGGAATTTGTAAATGTTACCTTATTTGGAATAAGGGTCTTTGCAGATGTGATTAAACTAAAGATTTTGCAATGAGGAAAATTCCCTGAATTACTAAAATAGGCTCTAAATCCAATGACTCGTGTCTTTTTTGCTATTTTTTGGTAACACCTGCAGCTTGTGGAAGTTCCTGGGGCCAGGGATCAAATCTGAGCCAGAGCTGTGACCTATACCACAGCTGTGGCAATGCCAGGTCCTTAACCCACTGGCTGCGCTGGGCCAGGGATTGAACCTGTGCCTCAGCAGTGGCCCTTCAGAGACAATGCTAGATCCTTAACCTACTGTATCACAGTGGGAACTCCAACAACTGTCCTTATAAAAGAGAGATAAGAGAGGGAGACACAAAGAGGAGAAGAAGGCAATGTGACCACAAACAGAGGCGTAGATTGGAGTGACAAGTCCACCAGCAAAGGAATGCCTAGGGCCAACAGAAGCTGGAAGCGGCCAGGTAAGGACCCTCCCCTAGAGCCTTCAGAGGGTAATTATTGGCCCTCTGCTGCTGCCACTGCAATTTCAGGCCTCTGGCCTCCAGAACTGGAAGAGAATATATTCATGTTAATCTCTCCAGCATGTGGTCATTTGTCATAGCAGCCCTGAAACTCAATGCACAGAGAATGACATATGAATCTGAAATGCACAATTCTCCATTCTTTGTTAATGCAAAGTCTTGTATCTGTCTCTTCCATTTCCTTTTCCTGGGCTACCTCCTGCCCTCATTGCCTCACCTTCTAGCCCCAACAAAGGGCACATGCAAGAACAAAAGTAGTCTGTTCCAGAAGCAGGAGGAAAGCCAGTCTGTCCAGAGCATGGAGAACAAGGAGGTAGGTGGCACCGCTGAGTATCTTTCCCGACAAAGAGTTTCTAATCTAAGGGGAATTCTGTACCAAGATAATATGTATTTTAACTCATCTATACACTTTTCATCCGAAAAGGTCCCCCAAGGTCTGGTTGAGTTAGATAATGAAAGGATCAAAGTAGAAAGAAATAAGGACAAATTAGCAAGACAGAAAGATCACCAAGGAACAAAAATAGCCATACTGACTTTTCATCACACACACACACACACACTCGATGCCACCACTGTGTTGACAATCTCATAAACAGTAACAGTTATTTCAACATCTCAGCCTACTCTGTATATTCAAATAAAATGGAAGGAGTTAGAGTAAATGATTTCTTCTGCCTGTTTTCATTTCATTGTTTGGCTGTTTGCATTATTATACACTCAATATTTTTGTCATGGATTATTAGAAGAAATCAGGAACAGCTGCTGGCGATGTTTGAAGTACCATACCACTCCTCTTAAAACACACTCACATGTGTGTGCTTGCACACACACACACACACAGACACTCATGAATTAGCACTGAACCATGATTGAGTAGGCAGTGAAGAAAAATGTCCAATCAGAAATTATCTGCTTCCCAATCTCCCTCTGACTCCAAGATAAATACATCAAGTCTTTAAAAGAGCAAAGAATTTATAATTGTTTCCATCTTCTTCCTTCTGTCTTATCCCCTCAAAATAATGGATACTCTTGTTCTGGTCTAAGGTTTTTGTTGAATCTGGAAGGGCATCAAGCCTGCTTCCAAATTAAGTCCCTAGTATCATTTTTTTATAGTCTACATCTGCTTTTGTCAGAACTGTCTTGTTCTAAGCAGTTAGTTACTGAGGCGTATGATAGCTTATTTGGTATAGTCTAATTCTCCTATATTATTACTCAGGTAGAGGTATTTCTTCTAATAGGAACCACTTTTCAGATCCAGGAGTTTCAGATCAATGTTGTCTACTGTGTTTTAAAAAGCTAAGATATAATTCAAAGAATTTGTTATTTATTTATTACAATTCTCTTATCATTTTGGAGGTGTATTTGGAAACCTAGATCCTTTTCCTTTCAGTACGGCTAATTTAGATTTGAAGCATACATGGGAACATGACATTAATTAAAGGAGAAATTCACTGCATAACTAAATTATATAGCATGTTTCAGGCAACCTTCATCACCTCACTTCTGATACAATTTTATGAAGAGGTAACAGAGATAGTATTATTACATTTTATAAATGATACATGTGATAAACGTCAGAGTAAATTAACTTGTAAAAAACCACTGACCAGATTAAGGAGAGCCTAGAGGAGACAGGGCGCCCAGTCCTCACCTAGGCCTTTCCCGGCTTCCTGATGATCCTCTGCCTGCCGCTCGCACCTCAGCTGTTCAGGCATGTGTGATTGTGTTCATCCCGCCTCTCAGAGAACCTGGCCATGTGGCACAGCACAAGTGGCTCACTGGACAAGTGAGCAGATCTTCAATTAGAGAAGATGACATGTGATAAAAGTGGCACCTACCTCTTTTATTTAAGTATGTATTAAATGGTTTATATGTTCTAGGAGATTTTCTGGGCACTGGGAATACAGTGAGGAATAAGCAGAAAATAATTTCACGTCTACAGGACCTTAGAAGTTCATGGGGAAATGATGAATTCACAATCACACCAATAATTACCATATATTTAAAAACAGAAGGGAATTACGTTGAAGGAAAATACAGGTTTTATGAGAAAGTATGAGAAATCAAGTTTATGAAACCAGGGAAAAGTTCCTTGAAGGTTTGACCTTTAAGTTTAGATTGGGGAGTTCCTGCTGTGGCACAGCAGAAATGAACCTGACTAGGATCCATGAGGATGCAGGTTCCATCCCTGGCCTCGCTCAGTGGGTCAGGGATCCGATGTTGCCTGAGCTGTGATGTAGGCTGCAGACTTGGCTCAGATCCCGCCTTGCTGTGGCTGTGGTGTAGGCCAGCAGCTGAGGCTCCGATTTGACCCCTAGCCTGGGAACCTCCATATGCCATGGGACAGGCCCTAAAATAAAAAAAAAGTTGAGACTGGAAGGCCAGCAAGTTGGAATAAGGGCATTTTAAATGGCAGGTGCAAAGGCCTAGAGGCAAGAAAAAAAGATGTTCAAAGAACTGGAAGGCCAGAATGTGGAGAGCACAGGGAACAGGGGGGTAGGTGGCTCCTGATGATGGTTCACAGGTAGATCCAAACCAGTGCACATAGAACCTTGTGTGCATGTTAAGAATTTTCCAAAGTGAGAGAAAAAGCCATGGGAGGGTTTCAAGTAAGTGAGCAACATGATCCAGTTTTTGTTTGTAACCAATCACTGTAGTAGCTACTAGACATAGAGAAGGATGGAGGTAAGGAAGACAAGTTAGGAGGCTATTTCAACAGAACTATGGTAACAATAAAATGAGAACATGTGCGCACAGGCACACTGACACACGTTTAGTACCTGGTTCAAGTTAGGGGTGAAGTAGATAACTGACAGATTTCGTCTTCCCTTCTCACATGTCTTAATCTCATTTTGCTAAGGCCATAATCTGAGATCTCAGATCACTTGAAACATAAATAGCCATTCTGTTCTTTATCTGTAGCTGATTTCTTATTAATGTTATTACTCCATCCAATTTGCTTTCATGAGCAGCATTCCAGGCTCAGTTCTTTAGAAAACACTGATTTTTTTTTTTAATGCCCACTTTAATCTGAAGCTGCACATTTTGTGGGGGCATTTTTATGTATGTGATTCAAGCAGAGACATTGTAGTTTTTGGAGGTAATATCATTTGCTAGGATCTTAGGTTGACCTACAGAAACTCAGGACTCACAATTTGCAGGAACCACAGTTCTTTCTACCACACATTTTCTCAAGAGGCTCTCCTGGTAACTTTGATTCCAGATCAGTGAAAAGGATGACAGAAATTGTTGCTATTGTAGCTCATTTACACACAAGATGAAACCAGCAGGGCAGATGTTCCCAGAAAAATAAAATGCAATTTAAGAAAATAACTCTCTTTCAACTTCGAAAATGGCATGGAGGAAATTTGGGTTCTGATTTCAAGAGGTAAGATTTGTGAAGAGTGGTTATTTTAAGGCGTCTTATTCCCAGTCCCATCTTCAGGGTTGGATTGATGGATGCTGCAGAATCTACAGCATTTGTACTACTTTACATCGATCCTTTTCAGCACTGGGTCTCTCTTAAGGGACTATGAGAGCTTTGGATCAAAAAAAGCAGTAGTTATTAATGGATCTTTGGTTACTGATCTCAGAGATGGAGAAAAACTTAGCTCACTATTGTGTTTGCTCACTTGAGACATGTCAGGTAAGCTATTTGGTTGACAGGTAATAAAAATGAAATGTAGATTTCTCTGGAAATACCTATTACTTATAGAGCTCACTCAAATGAACATTAAAAAAGCTTTAACATGGAATTTCTCCTTCCCAAGCCATAGGAATTTTTATTTTTGATAGGGAGTGGAAAAATGAATACCAAAAGGGTGCTTCTTCCATCTCCAAAAGAAATCATGCCTTTCTTTTTTCTGTGAACACAAAAAAGAGAAGAGTGTTGTGTGTTTGTTTGCTTTACAAATGGCTGTCACTCAAAGAAAATGTTTCCCTTTCTCAAAAGAGAGCCTACTTACTGTACAGCAGAAATTGACAGAACATTGTAAATCAAATATAATAAAAAAATTAAAAAAAGAAAATCTATTTATATATGATCAGCCTTATCACTAAAACTCAGGTCTACAGTCTCTTGTCCAGAGTTCCAAAAGTGAAAATTCAGGAACTGTGATGTTTGATAAGTTTGACTCCAAAGATCATTGGGTAGCCAAATCTGATGCAAGGCTACTAATAGGCTTTATTCTACTAAGAAAGAATATTCATTTCACTGCAGAGATATTAACATATTTGGTATGTGGTGCTACTTAAAGTCTGCATGTATATGTAATACTCAGAATATGTGTGATATTTTATTTATAAAATCTAAAATATTTTAAATTTTTGCCCAAGAATTTTGGATAAGGGAATTTGGATCCGTGCCACAGAGAGCAGAAAGTTCAGCTCACTGAGTCTGACCACCTCCCAGCACATATCATTGAGGACTAGCCCTCATTCAAATGACCTGATCATCTCCTGTGAATCACTTCCTTCCTCTTCGGCCAGTCTCATCTGCTCATGTGTCACTAAGGCCAGAATGAAAGACGCACTATGTTCTACAACAGGGGTGCCAATCTAAATTCTAGATTCTAAAATATGCTCTGTTCACTAAACTGTAATGTTCAGTAACAAACACAACTAACAAGAAGTTTCATTCATTCATTAATCTAGTGAATGTTTATTAAACCCCTATTATGGAATAGCAATATGGTATAATAGAAAAAGAATAGAGCTGCAAGTCAGGAGACTTAGGTTCTAACTGGTTTTGCTATTTAACTACTGTATAAAGTTTGGCAACTCACTTCATTACTTTGAATCATTTAAATTTGGGTTGTTTTTTTTTTTTTTATTTTCCCACTGTACAGCAAGGGGGTCAGGTTATCCTTACATGTATACATTACAATTACAGTTTTTCCCCCACCCTTTCTTCTGTTGCACCATGAGTATCTAGACATAGTTCTCAATGCTATTCAGCAGGATCTCCTTGTAAATCTATTCTAAGTTGTGTCTGATAAGCCCAAGCTCCCGATCCCTCCCACTCCCTCCCCCGCCCATCAGGCAGCCACAAGTCTCTTCTCCAAGTCCATGATTTTCTTTTCTGAGGAGATGTTCATTTGTGCTGGATATTAGATTCCAGTTATAAGTGATATCATATGGTATTTGTCTTTGTCTTTCTGGCTCATTTCACTCAGGATGAGATTCTCTAGTTCCATCCATGTTGCTGCAAATGGCATTATGTCATCCTTTTTTATGGCTGAGTAGTATTCCATTGTGTATATATACCACCTCTTCCGAATCCAATCATCTGTTGATGGACATTTGGGTTGTTTCCATGTCCTGGCTATTGTGAATAGGGCTGCAATGAACATGCGGGTGCATGTGTCTCTTTTACGTAGAGCTTTGTCCGGATAGATGCCCAAGAGTGGGATTGCGGGGTCATATGGAAGTTCTATGTATAGATGTCTAAGGTATCTCCAAACTGTTCTCCATAGTGGCTGTACCAGTTTACATTCCCACCAGCAGTGCAGGAGGGTTCCCTTTTCTCCACAGCCCCTCCAGCACTTGTTCTTTGTGGATTTATTAATGATGGCCATTCTGACTGGTGTGAGGTGGTATCTCATGGTAGTTTTGATTTGCATTTCTCTTATGATCAGCGATGTTGAGCATTTTTTTCCTGTGTTTGCTGGCCATCTGTATATCTTCTTTGGAGAAATGTCTATTCAGGTCTTTTGCCCATTTTTCCATTGATTGATTGGTTTTTTTTACTGTTGGGTTGTATAAGTTGTTTATATATTCTAGAGATTAAGCCCTTGTCCGTTGCATCATTTGAAACTGTTTTCTCCCATTCTGTAAGTTGTCTTTTTGTTTTCTTTTGGGTTTCCTTTGCTGTGCAAAAGCTTTTCAGTTTGATGAGGTCCCATGGGTTTATTTTTGCTCTCATTTCTATTGCTTTGGGAGACTGGCCTGAGAAAATATTCATGATGTTGATGTCAGAGAGTGTTTTGCCTATGTTTTCTTCTAGGAGTTTGATGGTGTCCTGTCGTATATTGAAGTCTTTCAGCCATTTGGAGTTTATTTTTGTGCATGGTGTGAGGGTGTGTTCTAGTTTCCTTGCTTTGCATGCAGCTGTCCAGGTTTCCCAGCAATGCTTGCTGAATAGACTTTCTTTTTCCCATTTGATGTTCTTGCCTCCCTTGTCAAAGATTAATTGACCATAGGTGTCAGGGTTTATTTCCGGATTCTCTATTCTGTTCCATTGGTCTGTCTGTCTGTTTTGATACCAGTACCACACTCTTTTGATGACTGTGGCTTTGTCGTATTTCTTGAAGTCTGGGAGAGTTATGCCTCCTGCTTGGTTTTTGTTTCTCAGGATTGCTTTGGTGATTCTGGGTCTTTTCTGGTTCCATATAAATGTTTGGATTGTTTGTTCTAGTTCTGTGAAAAATGTCATGGGTAATTTGATAGGGATTGCATTGACTCTGTAGATTGCTTTGGATAGTATGGCCATGTTTACAATATTGATTTTCCCAATCCAGGAACATGGAATATCTTTCCATTTCTTTACATCTTCTTTGATTTCTTTGATTAAGGTTTTATAGTTCTCGGCATATAGGTCCTTTACCTCCTTGGTCAGGTGTATTCCGAGGTATTTGATTTTGTGAGGTGCAATTTTAAAAGGTATCGTATTTTTGTATTCCTTTTCTAATGTTTCATTGCTGGTATACAGAAATGCAACTGACTTCTGAATGTTAATCTTATATCCTGCTACTTTGCTGAATTTATTAATCAGTTCAAGGAGTTTTTGGGTTGAGTCCTTAGGGTTTTCTATGTATAGTATCATGTCATCTGCATACGGTTTGGTTTTTTTTGACCATGCCTACAGCCTGCAGAAATTCCTGGGTCAGGGACTGAACCCACACCACAGCAGTGACAATGCCAGATCCTTAACCACTAGGCCAATATGAACTCCTTCTTAAAGTAATTTAACATCCATTTTACAGAATAAAAAGAAATCAAATATTTGCTCTGACTTTCTAGGTTAAGTGTAATAATTGAACTTAATAATGTGCTAAAAAGCACAACTGTCCATTTCATTGAGTTTTTTGCTAAGTGCTTTATATGTGTCATACAGATATGTGTGGGGCATAAGACTGGGTGGGCATGCGAGGATGGCCAAGACACATTATCTATCCTCCAAGAGCAAACAGATAGAAGAGTAACATATGAAATTATAGGACTATTCAAGGTTTTATTTTTAATTGCTGATATGCAGAACTAAGAAATTTGGAAGAGGAGGTCTGCTGTGGCTCAGGGATAACGAACCCAATTAGTATCCATGAGGACGTGGTTTGATCCCTGGCCTTGCTCAGTGGGTTAAGGATCTGGTGTTGCCATTAGCTACAGTGTAGGTCACAGACGTGGCTTGGATCCAGCATTGCTGTGATTGTGGTGTAGTCCAGCAGCTGCAGCTCCAATTCGACCCCTAGCCTTGGAACTTCTATATGTCATGGGTGTGGCCCTAAAAAGATTTTTTTTAAAAAAAAGAAAGAAAAAAAAAGAAATTTGGAAGTGAAGCTGCTTTGAATCCTTGGGGGGGAAAAAAAAAGATATGCAAGGGGGAAGGGAGAGAGAAGCATTTGGAAGGAATTTCATCGAAAACAGCTGCCTTGCTGAGTCCCTGTTTCAAATTGCCTGTTAGCTGATCTGACATAAGACTTTTTTTTTTTAATCAAGAAACAAAATCTGTGGGGTTTGCTAGTTCAATTCATTTGCACATTCCACACAGCTACATATGGTAGGACTGGAATGATCAAGTTTCCTTAGCTTTATCATAAATCACAGAGATTCCAATGTGTCCTTCACAGCTTTAAGTTTTCAAAACCATCATGACTAATGAAATATTTACTCTAAGACCTACAGCCACTCGCATGGAGTCACGTTCCTTAGAAGAGAGACTTTGACAAAGAACCTATCAAGAAAGCAGCTGGAGGCCCCAACCCCCCAGCTCCCCCGACCCCCATGCACCCCCAGCTCCACTGTTGGCCTTTGCATCTGCCACCTTCAGGTTACCAAATGGCATCCCTCATAAACTGTGAACACAGGCTTTTTGCTCAACCCGACAACTTTTAGTTGGAAACAAATCAAACTTTAAGGATGCTACTTAAGAGCAGAAAAAAAGGTTTCTCAAGGTTTTATTACTCTGTAAAATGTATTAGACTTCAAATCAAGTTAATTTTTAAAAAGAAGGGAGTTGTTTTTACTGGATGGCTTTAAAGTTTTCACTTTAAAGCCAAATGATCTTGATGAGGACGTTTTCTCTACAGACTGAATACCAGCCAACTGTTTAGAGACAGACTAGAATGCACCTATTCACCGTGAAAGCAGCAGTGATGCAAAGGGCAAAGGGACTGAGGCTTGCACAGAATTGTTGTCCTTATGGAAGAGCCTCTTCAAGGATGGATCTGGCACTGCTTCTGTAGTCTTTTGCAATATGACCTGGCCACTCCTACCATTAAGAAGTAAATTGGAGTTCCCATTGTGGCTCAGTGGAAATGAACCTGACTAGTATCCAGGAGGATGTGGGTTCAATTCCTGGCCCTGCTCAGAGGGTTAAGGATCCAGAATTGCCATGAGTTGTGGTGTAGGTCAAAGACATGGCTTGGATCTGGCCTTGCTGGAATTCAGCTACAGGAGTTCCCTGTAAATCTGATTTGACCTAGCCTGGGAACTTCTTATGACGTGGGTGCGGCCCTAAAAAAAACAGCCAAAAGAAAAAAATTAGTTTCTCCTTTTATATAGTCTCACTAAATAGTCAGTGGGTGACCAGTTTTGAGCAACAGTATAGGACAGGAGTGATACTGCCATTTCTTGACCTAGATCTTAAGAGTGTTTGCAGCTTTTGCTTCTGCTTTCTTGAAACATTGAGACCACCATGTAAGGTAGCTGGTCCTTTGAAGATGTGAGGCCACCCAGAAGAGAACCTATGTACTCCAGTTGACACTGCAGCATCAGTTACTAAACATTAAGGAAAGACATCTTGTTCTTTTCTTCCCAGTTGACCTTCTAGCCTAATGCAACTATGCATATAAGTCCAGGTGAAACCAGCAGAAAACCCTCCCGGTCAACTCACAAAATCATGAGAAATATATCACTGTGGTTTTATGCCCCTAAATTTTGGAGTGCTTTGTTAATCAGCAATAGATAATGGAAATGCCTACGTTCTGGCTTTGACCTTGCCACTAATTAGTTGTGTTATGTGCAGAAGGTATTTCATTCTACATACTTTAGCTATCTCACATCTCAAACATGAAAATGTGGACTTTGTGAAGCTAAAGTCCCTTCTTGCTCCAGTGTTATGGTAACTTCCCCTAAATCTGCTAACTTGAATCCCTGAGCTGATGTAAAGCCATAGAGTTGTTTCCGTAAGAAGGACCAGCAGGATAAAACTTAAAGATGGATAAACAAAGTGGGTACCATTGTGGTAGAACAACATGTATCTCTAAAACACCAGGCCAAAGAATAGTTGTCGCACAGCTCATTGATATGTAAATTAGAAAAAAATAAGGGGTTGGGGCAGCCAAAGCATAAGAGAGATAGAATCAGTTTCTACAATCATTGCTCTGCTTTGTTTTCCATCATTATGGTTGAAGAAAATTTTGCAAATGAGGGTAGGTAACAATGTGACGTTATAATTTGGCTGTTGCCATGGGCCATAATCTGCTTGATCCTGAGCATAGAGTTTGTATAAGTCAACTGTCAGGAGCCAAAATGGGTCCATCTGCTTCCTTTAAAAATCTTATCCAGCTATTCATTTCAGCACTTTTATGAGCTAACATCATCTCTTGCAGACACTCTGCATAATTGGTGATTTCTGATTGCCTGGCTGAAATTTTTCTCCACACTGGTTGTAATCATTGCCTGATGGGAACATTTCATTCTTCAGCATGTGTAGTCCTAATTATTTTAGACTCCTATGTAAAGTTAATCAACCCTGAAGGAGACTCTCTGGATGTCACCAGTGGTAACATCTAACACTTCTGCTATTTTACTTTGTCTGATCTCAGTTGAATAAGTAATCATCTTCTGTTTATAAAACTAGCCTAGCAAAATTGGACTTACCATGCAAAACACAATCTGCATCTTTGGCAGATACCTACACCTGGTTATTGATACATGTTGAATATCATTACCAAAGAAATAAAATTATTTTTAGTGAAAGGAATGTGCATGAAGTAACATATTTCATTATTTTAAAGTTGCCTAGGAAGGCTTAGTTAAATAAGGAAGTATTGGGAATAGCTCCCTTCCCTACCACTGCCCTTAGATTTGTCTTACCTGCCATGACTGTTTCCAAACAATGTTGAACTGAAAATCTGTGACATTTTCTATAATAAGACAGTTTCAACACTGACATAACATATAATCTCAAAGATATTTCTAGCCTCAAATACTTGCTGCTATGGCAACTTCCAAAGAACTCACTTTTCAAAATATTTGGATATACTGAGAGCTCTTTAAAAATTTACTAACTTTACCAAAACTCTCTGATATGAACTTGGATCTATTTTTATCTACCTGTTAAAAAATATTTCTATTCATTGTAACTTTTGTCAACTTGTTTTAGAGGTTAGACTCTAGGGGGGAAAATATAGCAGTGTATTCAGAAGTAAAACATAAAATGTTTGAAAACATTGCATGAACATTGAGATTGTGATGCAACTAAAGCCAGAATTATCTGGATTATATATTGTAAAACATGCCCAATACTTGTAAACAAGTAGGATTCATATTAAGTTGTTTTTTTTTTTAACATCTTTATCTACAAAGGAGATTAAACCTTAACCCAAGGTTTGTCCTTAGAAAACAGAGCAATTTGAGGAAGTAACAATAGGTTATAGTAATTGCAAGGAAGCTTGCTCTGCATCTGCCATGCTGTCACATTTGAATGGCAGCTTCCATCGCTGGAACGAATTTTCTCTGCAGCAGTTGTCTTTGCCCTCATCTCTTTGAAGGAAGCTGTGTAGTTGAGGAGAGAAGGTAGTGTGTACAGTGTTGTCACTGCCCCAATATGGCAGTGTTTGCAGCCAACAGTCACAAGATATCAAGCCCAGGAAAAAACATTCCAGAAAATGAAGCTTTCTCCATAACTTTCTAAAGAAAAGCATTTTTGCTTCATCTTAGATGAAGCTGGCTGTACATAAGTGTGTTAATCAGACGAAGGGCGTGAACCATGTGGAAATTCTCTCCGTCTGAGGAAAAATTAATGGTCATCTTCTGAATGTTACCTTTTTCTTTTTTTTTGGAATTCAAATGACTTTATCTATTTAAGTTTTATTGGTTAATTTACAAGGCTGTGATAATTTCTGTTGTACCTGATGTCCTTTCTTTAATTTTTCTAAACCTGAAATAAACCCAGATCAGATATTATACTTTGCCTTATTATTAAGAAGGAGAAAGAGGAGTTCCCTGGGAGCCTTGCAGTTAAGGACTTGGCGTTCTCATTGCTATGGCTCCAGTTCCAGTTCCATTCCTGGCTTGGGATCTTCTGTATGCTGAAGGCATAGTCAAAAAAAAAAAAAAAAAAAAAAAAAAGAGAGAGAGAGTTTATTTTAATTATGGATAAAGTCATTATAAAAAGACACGGACTTTAGGAAGAATTGCTTCATCGACAGAATTTCATTGATTTTTCTTCCAAAGTTCAGACTTCATTCACTATCTGAGAATGTTACTGCGCTAGAATTAAAATGAACTGAGTTGGGAATTGTTATTGTGCTAGAATTAAATTGAACTGAGTTGAAATAGAACTGAAACATCTTTGGAATGTTTCAGTTTTAACATTGTTTAACAAAACTTTGTCTCTGTGGAAAGCCTGGCCTCTAGGAGGTTTATATTTCTATCATGCTAAATGACAGTCCACATAAACCTGAAAACAGGAGCAAAAGTGCAAAATCCACAACAGAGCCCAACTTCAGAAAGCCGGTTGCAGCCTCGGCTCCTACACTCCTCATTCTGGATGTCTAGGTGAAACTCCCAGATTACAGCTTCATGGTACCAAATAATTCAAATGTGAGGCGGGACCTAAGATATCATCTACCCCAATTCTTTCACTTTAGAGATGGGCAGATAGAGGCTGAAAGATGATAAGGAATTCACCTAAGATCTCATATTCCTTGGAAGAAGTACTAGGACCACAAGCTTGGTGTCCAAGATCTGCTTTCCTCATCCATAAAATAAAGAGGTGGGTTGGATGTACTTGAAGGTCTAGCTTTATTTCATTATATTAACTCTGTGCACATTAAGCCTTGGAAGAGACCACAGGAGGGAGATATCTATGGTAACTCTGCTCTACCTCAAGGGATATTGGGGTCCAAGGGGAGAGAGGAGGAAAGAGAAAATGCAAAATGCATATTATATCCTGGAAACTCCTTTTGTAACCCACCACTGACGCAGTCAATGCCCAGAAGGCTCTTCTTGCATATTCATGAGAGACTAAGTCATTAAAATATAAACCCATCTCCCTTGGAACAGATGCCAAAAAGCCCTCATTAAAACTGCATTTCTGCTTATGCAAATAGCTGGTTTTCCTTCAAAAACTGCCCAGTTGATGCTGGGTATGTGTTTGTATCATGGCTGCATGATGGGTCATGGATGAGGGAACAGACTTCAGCTCTCAAACCACTTTGGCTGGAGTTGAAAGTTATAGAACACTATAACGCAGAGAGATAGCTGCCCTATCATGTCCATTCTACCCTATTTATTAATACTCCTTTTTTGGCCACGCCCAAAGCATGTGGAAGTTCCTGGATCAGAGTTTGAACCCCCACCACAGCAGTGACCCAAGCCACTGTAGTGACAATGCCAGATCCTTAACCTGCTGTGCCATAAGGGAACTGCTCTATTTGTTAATAGAACATCTGATTTGTAAGTAGGTTTAGAGCTTCTTAGAATGTAGATTATAATTTCCTATTTTCCTTGCACTGAGGTATAGTCATATGATCAGCACATAGCTAAACCTTGTAGGGTTTCTCAACATCACATCTATTGACAATTTGGGCCAGATAATTCTCTGTTGTGGGGTCTGTCTTGGGCATTGTGCAATGTTTAGCAGCATCCTCGACCTCTGTCTACCGGATACTAGTAGTCCCCTACCTCCAGCCTATCCCAGTTACGACTACCAAGAATGTCTTGAGACTTTGTCAAATAACACTGAAGAGAAAAACTGCTCTCAGTTGAGAATCACTGAACTAAAGGCTTATAAATGGAAGCATCTGTCCTGCTTCTGGGAAGTGTCATTAAATGGTTCATTCTTTTCTCCTTTCCCTTGCCTGATGTGATGGCTGGAGCTTGAACCACTATTTTGGACAAACAGGAGGAATAGCATTATTGAAGATAGAAGGGTGGAGTTCCCGCTGTAGCACAATGGGATCAGGGGCATCTTGGGAGCACTGGGGCACAGGTTCAATCCTGCTGGTACAGTGGGTTAAGGATCTGGCATTGCTGTAGCTGTGGCATAGGTTGACTGCGGCTCAGATATGATCCCTGGCCTGGGAACTCCACATGCCGCAGGGAAGCCCCCCCGCTAAAAAAAAGAAGAAGAAGAAGAAGGGCAACAAGATGGGAGGGGAGAGGATCCTGTGACCTGTGGAGCCATTCTATAGCTATGGGTCTGCCCCTCTCTGGACATTTTCTCTAAGAGCAATGTTATCTTCCTTCTCCTTTTTCTTCATGGCTATGTTGGGTTCTTTAATGGAGACACAATTTCCTCACCACATCTTAATCATTTTCTATAATACAATAATCTAAAGAGGGAAATATTTACATTCACAACTCAGAAGAAATTGACTTGTCATTAAGGAATCCACATTTAAAGCTGCTTCCTCCCTGACAGAAGTCTTGATAAGCTAACTTTGAGGTGCACAGATATAGGTCAATGGTTCTCAAACTTGGCTACACATTAGAATCATCTGGAGAGTTTTAAACAATCCTAAAGCATAGGTGGCATCCCAGACCACTTCCATTAGAACTTCAGGGAGAAGGAGCCAGGATTTGGTATTTTGCAAAGCTCTTCAGGTAATTCCAATGTGCAGCCAAGTTTGAGGACAATTCATATTGAGGATTTTCCTTCAAGTTCTCGTTGTAATAAATTAACCTTGGTTGCTCTTATGTGCTTTGGAAAGGTAATGCATGTATTATGCTCTGTACTGGAGACATTCTTTTGCAAAGAATTATGTTTCCACTTCTGGATATTCTCATGTTTGGGGGCAAATGGTGAGAGTGAGTCAGATAAAGCTTTTACCAGTCAGCAAATTCTGGCTGGAGAAATAGTTTGGTATTTCATGCTGCTGAAAACAACTGAACTCAGTGAAGGCAAGCCCATGCTTTCACTGTTCTCTCAACATACTCTCTCTCTTTCTCAATGTGATCAGTAAAGCCAGATGAGTTTGGGAGAAGCTAATTTTGCTCTTGAAAAGTAAATATAGGGAGTATGAAAATAAACTGAAGTCCTCTATTATAGTTGGGTGAGGGGCTGCTAGGGGTCTAGACATATTTTGAAACCAAACTAGATTCTTTTAAATTTCTCTTAGGAGAATAAGCAAACCAATTCAAAATGGGGGTCCAGCATCAGCTATAGTGCAGTCCTAGGATAAGAAGAGTCTCCAACACCATCAATGACCCTGTGTATCCCGATAAGGACACCCCAGGCAGGAGGGCAAAGGACAACTGAGAACATTATTTCCTCTTTATCCACTCCCTTTAATGAGTTAGCCCTATTTCTTTTCTGTGTTTATTGTTAAAGCATTCTTAATTAAGTCACAATATGAGAGTGATCTGAGAAGAATTACAACAGACTGTCATTCCAGAAATAATTCTCCAATAACGGGATGTCTCTTAATGCTAAGGAAGGTTAAAGGAAGAAGAAGGAATAAAAGGGAATAAAACTACACTGCATTCCTACTATAAGCAGGGCACTATAGTAAACCATTTACTCACGTTATCTCCAAAAAGCAGCTTCAAAGCAGGATTCATGTAAAAGATGTCTGTGAGAGTCATAGCAAGCTGGAGGTGAAATAAACCTCAAAGATCATCTTAGGTGAGAAAACTCATTATTCGCCAAGGCTCACTTGGCTGGTTGGGACAAAAATGGGTCCAGAATACGGTCTCCTAGCTCAAGTTGAGAGTCCTCATTTCCTGCCCTCTCTCTCCCCTCTCATGTCCATCTCAGTCACCATTTACAGGTTCTAGTGAACAGAGGTTTTCCTTCTTCACCAAGAACAAATTAAAGAAACGGGTCCAAGCTGTAACACAAAGGATGCAGTAAGATGCAGGATGATTTCCTAGTGCCAGAATCTGCTTGCTGTAAGCAGAAGTTGTGCAGTATTCTTTCCTAGAGCTCTTTTAAGATACAGGTCATTGTCATCCGCTTATGGGAGTAAAGCGCAACAGACTGGCCTGAAGGTAGAATGGATGCTCTACCTCCAGCACATGCAAAACATGTCAAGAGTTCTGCCCAGGCTCTGCTTATCACCACCTTCTGGCACTGGTCAAGGATGGCCTCCTCCTCATAGTTTATCCACAACCAATAACAATGATAGCTAACATTCATTTCACACTGACTATGGGCTAGCCATGTCCATGGCGTTTTACATGTTCTTTTTATTATTCTCATTTTATTTTATTTATTTTTTTATTTTTTTTGCCATTTCTTGGGCCGCTCCCGCGGCATATGGAGGTTCCCAGGCTAGGGGTCTAATCGGAGCTGTAGCTGCCAGTCTATGCCAGAGCCACAGCAACATGGGATCCGAGCCGCGTCTGCAACCTACACCACAGCTCACGGCAACGCCGGATCGTTAACCCACTGAGCAAGGCCAGGGACCGAACCCGCAACCTCATGGTTCCTAGTTGGATTCGTTAACCACTGCGCCACGACGGGAACTCCTCTTTTTTTTATTTTTTTTTTATTTTTTTTTTTTATTCTCATTTTATAAATGAAGAGGTTTAGGCAACTTGCCTAAGTTCATACAAAGCAGTCACCAGCAGTAGAAGCAAGATTCAAACCCACATATTTAGTTTTTACAGTTCTGAGTTTAAACTGTTCTTCAATTCTTCCTCCTATTGTGAACTGTGTCATAAATACAATAATAGGAGTCCGCTTTGTGGCTCAGCAGAAACGAATCTGACTAGCACCCATGAGGACACAGGTTCGATTCCTGGCCTCGCTCAGTAAGTTAAGGATCTGGCGTTGCCTTGAGCTGTGGTGTAGGTTGCACTCACAGCTCGGATCTGGCATTGCTGTGGCTGTGGTGTAGGCCAGTGGCTACAACTCCAATTTGACTCCTAGCCTAGAAACCTCCATTTGCTGCAGTGGCGGCCCTAAAAAGCAAGAAAAAATATTAAAAAAAAAAATACAAAGATAGTACTATACTAATGTGGTTCTTAAAAAAGGCATATGCTTCAAAGGTTATATTTTAAGTTTTGCTGAGATAATCAAATATCAGGTCATTTCCAACATCACAGTAAATCACTTTTTGGAAATACACTGTCAAAGTGAAATAGTGGTGGCCACTGCTACCTACCATGCTAGGGCTTGGGTCTTAGATCTTCCCTTGTTCATCAGATGGCCAACATGGGGTAGGATGATCCTGCAGGGTTCAGACCTCATCTTGCTGTGTTTTTTGGCAATTGACTTGGTGGGAACACCAGAAGTTAGCTCTCAGGAGAGGCAAAACTGGAAGGGAACAAAGCCTACAGAGACTGGAAAAAGGGTTCCCTGAATATCAGAGCCATACATTTCTAACTAGTTCAGTCTAGGTCCTCCTTTTCTTGGCTCACAAAGAACTGGGACCTACTGGTAACTGACAAGCTCAAGGTAAGCAAATGACAGAGAAATTTATAGCTTATTTAATGTTTCCCTCAACAGCTGCTACTTGCTGGGAGGACTGGAAAGTGTAGGGCAGGGGCGGGGGTGGTGGTGCACAGACTCTGCACCAGATGGTGGATTGGACAAAACAGCTCCCCTTCAGCCCAGAGTCCTAAAAACCTAAGTAAAATGGGGAATTAAGGTAATAATGCTACAAATTCTGGGTATAACACAGAAAAAACAACAAAACAACCCTGACACACTTTTATATGTAACACTTGGGAAGTGGAGACGGTATGTTTCTGAGGCCCATGTTGCTTCAGCGCTCTGCCACTGCTTGTGAGCCTAGTGCCTACCCGAGCTAACAATGAAATGACAGAAAGCTTAAGCCCTTCAGCAGTATTTTCCTGAGCTTACTGCCTACTGATTTAAACACATGTTCCCAAAGTGCTAAATGAAATCTTATTCCCAAATTATGAAACTAAATATTTTCCTTAGACATATCTCACATTGCTCTGTATTCCAGGGAAATTTCCCATGACCCTTGGAGTCACCTCCATTTTTTTGTTCCCATACACACTTCTTCTGGGATGTAAGGCAATCCGGTTGAAGGCTAACATATAAGTATCCGGTGGCATGTCCAACAAAGCTGTTATTTTATCAGGAAGAAGTGAAAGCTCATTTCAGAAACTGAAGCTTCTCAGGAATGAAGTAAATGGTTTGGTAGACATGCCTTGAAGCCTATCAGAAAATTACGAGCATTGTTTAGTTAGGAGATAGGAATTAACTAATGTTTCTAAAATGCCTGAGTTTTAAATCAAGAATTTCAGCAACTTGATGCATTCAAGATGGAGAACTCAATTAAAAAAAAAAATTGCCACCCTCACAGCTTTTTCACTTAAAGGACAAGGAATGGGTTTAAGCTATTATATCACAGATTTTAAGATATACTCAGGAAAAAGATTGCATTTCAAGCAGCTTACACCCCAAAAGGGGTTAAATTTGGTTTAATTGTTGATTGCTTTTCAGATTCAGAGACAGAAAATTAATTAAAGCCAATACTCAGTAGACACAGTTGCTATTAAGTAGCATTTGAAATCTGATTTAATTCACCAAGGAGCTGATGGAAAGAACAACAGTCTAATTTTTCAAATCAAGTAAAATTTATTATTAAACTCACTGATAAATGCTTAGATCTAAATGAGCTAGAGAACATAACCAGGCACAAGTGACAGAACCAATTTAGAATCCACAAAGATGCACAGTAATTATTAAGACAAGTGACAGTGGTAAATATTTCAGTGACATAACAGCAAGGGGTTATTTTGCTGACTACATTCAGTTCAAGCTGTCCAATCACTTCCCAAAGTATTGGCATTTTTTTTCCTTTTCATTTATTTATTTATTTTTCTTTCTTTTTGCCTTGAGAAAAAAAAAATGAATTTGTTTCATCTCTTAGCTAAAGCTAAGGAATCAGACTGGGGGGAATAATAATTATAACAATTTATTTAGGCTTGGTGGTGGGGCGTGTTGATAAATAGGGGATAGAAAACATTTAAAAATATTATTCCATATGTTTTCATCCTTCTTATTAGACTCTTATTTTCACATAACATGTTGGATGACAAAAGTATCTGTCTTCAAGACTCTTTCCAAATGTTCACAGCCAAATTTCTGAAACTAGTCTCCAAATGTTTTATGTGCTAGGTTTTACTACTCCAAATATATTTTATCTTTGTCTTATTATTTCTGTAATTATTGCTCTATTTGCCATTACAGGACAACAAAGAATACATAAAATTTCTAAGTTTCAACATCAAATTTCTATTTAACTTGTGTGCAGTTATGGATGGGAAAAACATGCACACAATTCCTATTTGTAAAACTTTTGGTCTTGAGAATATGCCGTAGTTTTTTTTTTCTTTTTTATTACTAAAAGTATAGTTGATTTACAATGTTTCCTCAGGTTCTATTGTACAACAAAGTAACCCAATCACACACATTTCCCTGTACTGTGGAGTAGGATCCCATTGCCCATCCATTTCAAACGTAACAGTCTGCATTCCCCAAACCCACAAAATGCCCATCCATCCCCTTCCCCCCCACTGAACCCCAAGTCTGCTCTTCTTGGCCATGATCTGTTGCTGTTTTTTGTTTGTTCATTGTTTTTAGATGGGATCATCTGCTCCATATTTTAGATTCCACAAGTAAGTGATGTCATATGGTATTTTGTCTTTTTATTTCTGACTTACTTCACTTAGTATGAAAGCCTCTAGATCCATCCATGTTGCTGCAAAGGGTATGAGTTTGTCTTTTTATGGCTGAGTAATATTCCATTGTACCTACATACCACATCTTCTTAATCCACTCATCTGTTGATGGCCGTTTAGGTTGTTTCCATGTCTTGGCTATTGTCAGTAGTGCTCCTATGAACATAGGGGTGTATGTATCTTTTTAAGTGAAAGTTTTGTCCTGATATATGCCTGACAGAGGAATTGCTGGATCATATGGTAGCTCTATATTTAGTTTCCTGAGGTACCTCCATACTGTTTTCCATAGTGGTTGTATCAATTTATATTCCCACCAACAGTGGGTACATTTTTCTCTACACTCTCTCCAGCATTTGTTGTTTATTGACTTGTTAATAATGGCCATTCCGACTGGTGTGAGGTGGTACCTCATTGCAGTTTTGATTTGCATTTCTCTAATAATTAGTGATGTTGAGCATTTTTTCATATGCCTGTTGGCCATCCATATATCTTCTTTGGAGAAATGTCTATTTACGTCTTCTGTCCATTTTTCAATTGGGTTGTTTTTTGTTGTTGTTGAGTTGTGAGAATATGCTGTAGTTTTAAATTTTATTTTACACAGTGAAATTATACATATTTGGTGTTTTCTTTACCATATTAGATTCTATATTATTAGACGATCATGGATTTCTTGAGTATTGCTTTTTTGAAACACTGACATATAGGAAGAGCTGATGCCACATTATTTCCTCCAGGGGATAGAGTCTTCTGGTTTTGTGCCATTTATTTCCATTACTAACCATTCTAGATATGCTAGAGATCTTCTATTTTTACCTACAGAGATACTTGCTACCCTTTCCACTCTGCTCTCTGCCCCTGACAGAAGCTGGTTCATATGGCCTGCATCAATGGGCTCCCTTGCCCTCCATCACCCTATTGGCTTTGACTGCTGGCAGGAGATCAGAAAGCAAGAAAACAGCAAAGTTGAGGTATTTATTCCTCCCTGGATGTGCTATTCATTTTGGTTAGGCCCTGGGCTGATAATCAGGTGGAGGGTGGTATTTTCATCTGTTTGAATTTTTTTTTAAATATACAATAAATAATGTTTATTCCATGCTATGTTCTATGAAGGATTTGGCATGTTTTAAAATAATGCATTGAATATACAAGGAAAAACAAAATGAGTACTAGTAAGAAAAAAATTAGGCAAAGGGAAAATAGGGGGCAGGGAGTTAACTGAAATCAGTATCTATGCTAGCATGTGAAGTGAAAACCAAGAAGCCCTTTTCATTTGCTAAACTCATCTTTGAACTTACTAGTAGACAAAGAGAAAGAAAAATGTTAATGAACACTTTACAGAAGTGCAACATTCTTCATACCAAGAACAGAGATATTTCCATTAAGATAAAGAGGAAACTGTAATGCAGTAAATGACATCTCTGACCACATTCTCAATGACCCACTGAATCACATGAAAATATTTTCCTATCATGATTTATTCCCCCAAATAGCAAAATGTTACTATCTGACTTCTGTGATTTTCACTAAGGGAAATCTATACACAGTTGGCTAACAAAGCCAGTGTTCAGTTTTGCAGAGAACAGGAATAGACTGCAAGAGAAGTTAACTTTTAATGAGATTTAACTTCCAATGAGCTATAATTATGAGTAAGTTTAAATTAATATAAATATATACCTATTTTTTAAAGGATTCAAAAGTTTGTTGGTCACCATCAAAATAAAAAACAAAGTTAGGTTGAAGATACATTGCATTAAAAATATTTAATCAACCCAGCATTGAAATGATCACTGATGTGCAGAATTGTGATGTGGGACTGGCACATAGATTATATATTAAGGAATCTTAAAAAATCATTTTTCCTTTAAAAAATTGTAATTATGACCATAGTGCACTGGTGGTACCATTCAAGCAGACATTAATACTCCTAGAATATAAACCCATACTCTTCATCAACAAAATAGATCCTTATGGTTCTTTACAATGTTAACAGTACTATGACAACACTGTTTTAATCCTGCCACAATTTGATAAGACAGACACTATTGTTGTTATTATTATTGTCTTTTTAGGGCTACACCTGTGGCATATGGAGGTTCCCAGGCTAGGGGTCACATCGGAGCTGTAGCCTCTGGCCTATGCCACAGTAACACCAGATCCAAGTCATATCTGTAACTTACACCACAGCTCAGGGCAATGCCGGATCCTTAACCCACTGAGCGAGGCCAGGGCTAGAACCTGCATCCTCATGGATGCTAGTCAGATTTGTTTCTGCTGAGCCACGATAGTGACACTCCATTATGAAGTGCAAAACGGTGATATGATTTGTCTAATGTCTTGAAAGTGTAAAGGGGAGCTCAGAGTAGAATACAGGAGGTCTATCAGTTTTGATCTAGAGTGTGTTTACTATATCACAGTTAATGACTGAATGTTTAAGGAAACTGGGAGAAAAAAATTGTGTGTGAAAAAAAATGCTACACTCACACATTGAAAGAAAAGATCTGAGAGTATAAATTCCAAAGATCAAAGTTTAGAAAGAATTTTAGAAACCTCGTCTAGCCCCATATTTTTCTCCTTAAAAAACTCAAAATGACTGAGATTCAAAATAGCTTCATCTTCGTCCAATTCCACCGGTTGGTAACATCTGTCTCAAAGGAGTACTAAGCCAAGTGAAAGAATCTCTCAAATGTATAAGGTTTTGAATAATCAAGTTAGCAACTGTGAGAGTAATCTTTCAATAGGCGTTTTGTTTTGCTTTTGTTTTTGTTTTTGCTGCACCTGAGGCATGTGGACGTTCCCAGGACAGGGATGGAACCAGTACCAGAGTTGCAACCTGTGCCACATCAGCTGCAATGTCAGATCCTTAACCTGCAAGCCACATAGGAACTTCCTCAATGGGCAGTTTTTGATTTAAAAGCAATCACATTTTATTCCTCTACTAGGTTCTAAACTCAAGTGGCAATATTGCCTCAAACCACGGATCCCAAACTGCCTGAGGTGCCTCAGGGTCACACAGGGAACTCTCAGAGGCTACACAGGGAATTTTATTTTATTGTATTGTATTTTAAAGGCCACACCTGCGGCATATGGAAGTTCCCAGAGAGGGGTCAAATCTGAGCTACAGCTGCCAGAACACGCCACAGCCACACAGAAACCGAGCCATATCTGCCACCTACACCAGAGCTCATGGCAACACTGGATCCTTAACACACTGAGCAAGGCCAGGGACCTGGATCGTCATGGATACAAGCAGGTTTGTTATCGCTGGGCCACAACGGGAACTCCTACACAGGGTATTTTAAATCTACCTAGGGAAGCACAACAATAATTTACATCTGTTGACACCATGAAATCTGCTAGATCGAGGTAGGTCATAGTGTAAACATTAGCTCATACTACATTTTCAATGAGAGCTTATTATTCTAAAGCTGAGTTTTTGTCAGTTGCTATAATAGAAATATGGCACCATAATCAATGTGGATCCGAAACGAGGGTAGCAATGTCCAGTCCCTTTCTGAGATTTGAGATGCTATGCAGTGCCCAAGAGGTGCACACATCACATTAGCAAGTAATCGTGGCTCTATAAGAATGAACTAAAATAGCTTTTCTTTCACCTTATTTGCATCCTTTAAAAAAGTGGCTAGTAGGTTTTTAGGACATAAAATTAAGTTGCTCTGACTCAACTACTTAATAGAGGAAACATATTTGTGTGTGTGTGTGTATGACTTTGGGGCAATATTTTTAAAATTGGCAAGATACTAAAGGGTGCCATGAACCAAAATATTTGCGAATCTTTGTTCCAGCTTTACTCCTTACTAGGTGTGCCACTTTCAATTTAACCTGTCTGTGCTTCTGGTTCTCCATCAGTAAAACGAAGATTATAATGGGACATGCCCCAGTAGAGCAATTTTGTACATTAATAAGTCAGTCTTTGCAAGCCAAGTAGAAGAGAGCCAGGCACAGAACAATGTTCTCTCCCGTTAAGTATTGCCATCGCACTGATAAACAAGTCTTAACCAAAGGCAGTCTGACTGTAGCATGAACATGCTGCTTTGGTCAAATGCAGATGGCATAAGCCAGGGGACTTGTGTGTGTGAAGCCCATGAGCTAGAGAACTTTCCTCCCTCATTACTTGCTTTTCCTGCTTTATATGAAAGGAAACCTGCCAGAAAATTCTGGAGAAATTTCAACTAGGGTGGAGTGTTTTCTTGGTCCTCATTCCAGAAAAGGTAAGGGACTTAAAGTCCCACACGTACAATCAGGAGCTCTTTATGTATCCCCTTTGCTTCATAAACAGAGCTAAAATAACTCTAGAGCCGGGAGCTAGAATGGCAGTGTCTGTACTGATTATTCCTGGGAGGAAATGAATTTTTAAACAATTATCTATTCCCACACTCAAAAGTTAACTCTAGCTTTCTTTGGATCTGTAAAGCATTCATAGCTATATTTTGAAAATGTCATACCTCTTAAGATGTATTTCATCTGATTTCCCCATGTAATTATTAGTTTCTAAATGAGAGGTGTATTTTAATTTCCCTTAAATTTTTTCCCTAGCAATTATTGTGTATCTATTCTTTACCCTAAAAGTAACATAATGGCTTCCATGCAACAAAAATTTCTGTTTCAGATATTACACGAAATAAGAACAGATATATTATGTCTAATAACAAGCAAATTAATTATGACAATTCATATAAACCATGGTTTTAGAGGTTACTCCACAGCATTCTAAAACAATATAATTCAAAACTTACAACAGCCAAGACATGGAAGCAACCTAAATGTTCATCAACAGAGGAATGAATAAAGAAAATGGAATATTACCCAGCCATAAAAGCAATGAAATAATGTCATTTGCAACAACATGGGTGGACTTAGAAATTATCCTACTAAGTGAAGTAAGTTAGACAGAGAAAGACAAACATCATATGACATCATTTATCTGTGGAATCTCAAAAAAGATACAAAGGAACATATCTGAAGAACAGAAACAGACTCACAGACTTTGAAAAATTTATGATTACCAAAGGGGACAGGTCAGGGGGAGGGATGGATTGGGGGGTTGCGATTGGCATATTCACACTGTGGTATATGGAAGAGTTGACTAAAGGGGACCTGCTGTATAGCACAGGGAACATGACCCAATATCCTGGGATAATCTATATGGGAGGAGAATCTGAAAAAGAATAGATACACGTATACGTATAACTAAGACACTTTGTTGTACAGCAGAAATTATCACTACATTGTAAATCAACTATGCTTCAATAAAACCTTTAAAAAACATAGTATAAGTAAAAAGCAGAATACAAAATCGCATATCAGTACAATCCTAGTTTTATAAAAATAGAAATTAAAATATATTTGTATATGCATAAGAAAAAGATTGAAAGGAGATGCAACAAATATTTTTCATTATATCTAGTTATGAATACTCAAGAACTTTTTTTCTCTATATTTTGGTTTGGATGCAACTATTTCAACTGAAGGAAACAATATCTATGACCAATATGGCTTAAATAATAATATTTCATCATCACAGGTCTCTGAAGATGTATGATTCCGGCGATTGGTAGAGTAGCATAACAATGTAGGCACTCTAGTCAACATTTCTGGATTCTTTTGGCCTGTCTCTCTTAGAACAAGGTGGTTGCAGCAGCTCTAGAGTCATAGTCTCATATGACAATGTTCACAGCAGGAAGGAAGGGAACAAGTGACCCCTCTCGCTCAGCCCTGTCTTTTCCTCAGGAAAGAAGATATTTCCACAAAGTCTCTCAGCCTTTATACCAGAGTGGCCCAAACTGGGTCACATGTCTTCCCCTGCACATAAGATTAACACATGTGGAATAGATTAATTATGATCTATTCCTACGAGCCAGGTGCATAGCCCAGGGAAGAAGTCGAGGTTATAGTGCCAAGGAAGAGGAGGAAAACTGCTGTAGGACAGGCAAATTACAGTAGGCCTGACATCTTTTAATATATTTCCCAAATGGCCTCTGGTGGTCAAGTGATTTATCTAAAACCAAAGTTTAAATATTATAAAATGAACAAAAAGTAAAAAAAAAAAAATCTATATCATTTCAAAAACAACTCCTCATAAGATAAAAGAAATAGGAAACAGGGAAATATGAATATTTTTAATATCTGGCACATCTAGCAGACTAGAAGTGGAAAATCCTGCCATTCCATGTGGGGCACTTACTTAATATCTATGATCAAATTCCTTTTTATAAATAATCACAACAGCTTGAACATCTCATGAGTTGACAAAAGCTGGTCCAAAAACAAGAAATACTCTCAAAAATTCTGAAGGAAAAGGGTTGCTTTCCAAATACTAACATGCCAAGAAAAAGACCTCTCAGGCACAATAAGCTGTTTAAGACAGCAGCTCACTGGGCTGCTGAGGTCAAAAAGATTAGCAAAATATTGGGTATCATCAGAAACACTGTACGTTTCCTGTAAAATGACAGTGTCTTGGAATAGGATAGTGCATGGAGTTTGGAAATGTGTACTGAATGCAGAGGAAATTTACAAAGAAGTGTTGGGATAGTTACTAGGGTGTGAAAATAATTTAGAAATCTCTTCCTATAAAAATTCTGGACCAGAAGGATGACCAAACCAAATCCCAGGACTCTAGAACATTAGGCAGCCTCGAACTGGCTGTAACTCACAACTTTTAAGCATTAGCTGAGAGGCTGGTTTCATGCTGGCCACCATGACCAGAGAAGGAGCCAGTCCCAGAGGTGCAGCTAAAACTGTCAGATGACTCAGCAAAGCAAAGGGATAAGTCAGAGGAGAAGCCACAGTCAATGATAAAAAAAGCACCTAAGACAGATATTGTTGGGAGGGGAGAATTCCAAAATGCACTGAGTCTGTAAATAAAAACTGGATAAGGCCAATTATGTAGTGAGAAGAAACTAGGACTGTATGAACATTTAATGACATACTTTTCTGGTTTGTAGCATTTTTTAAGGTATAGGCTTTCCTCTTGCACTCTAGGCTTTCCTCTTGCACTCTAGAGCATCAAAGGCACTTCCCAGCCATATCTGTGCCGTAGGAGGGAAGATGCAGATAATTTTATGAATAGGTGGTACATCACTGGGGAGTGGCTTAAATCATATCCTTCATTTTGGTTATTGTAACTTAAAAACCTTTCTGGGGGGTCTCCATTATTTGTTCATTTAACAAGAAATAATTGATATCTATACTGTTTCAGAACCTGTGCTATGTTGTAAAGCTAGTGCGATGATATCTACGTTCCTGCCCATGGGCAGAATCAGGGATGGATGGACCTAACTGGGCCCAATGTGGCATTTGTTCGGTCCTTAAGTTTTCTCTTCATGATCAGAGCTAAAAAGGCATTAAATGTTTATAGCAAGACAGTCTGCTCTTCCTAGAAGCTTTGTTATTCAGACAGTAATTTCTTGAGAAGTCTCCATGAACAAAGCAAACCCTGCTTGGTTTGTGATAGTACAAATGAGAAAAGAAGAACATGCTTTTGTCCTTCAGACCCTTACTATTTAAGAATAAGTTCATCATATAACTCCATGTGCTTGGGTTTGCTTAAAATATAAACTAGAGCAAAGTACCTGCTCTGTAAACTTTTCAGAAAAATATGCAGTATAATAGAATAAATGAATTGGTTTATAAACTAGGCATTTGTGTACTTATTCTCATATAAAAACTCAACCAGAGTTAATCGTTTTATTCTATTTGAACACTGAAGCATGAAAGCAATAAAATTAATGGCATGTGGATGATAAGGCTCATGACTTGAGGTTATTGCCAAATTGTCCCAACAGATGTTAGTAAGTTTTCATAATGTTGGAGATTTTGGTAATTATTTATTGGGCTGATTGGAGATCGTGTATGGTAATATTAAACTGATAATATTAATTATATACTGTAATTATTTCTAGGCTTTTGTCACCTGGAATACCATGAAAATTCAAGATAATAAATAAATGTGAGCTTTGTTATGCTCCCCAGGGCAGGAAGCTTGTGCAGGGTGTGCTTACAAATGATAATAACAATTAATAGTACAAATAATGAATTATGTTAAAATCAGTTAAAACCACAATGATTGTTTTTTAAAAATTCCTCAATATAGAAAATTATACAATAAGCTGTAAACATTGGGTTGATTAGCCACCACTCTGATTAAAACTGGCAAGAAACTAGAGATATAAAGAATAAAAAATGTATTCAATAGAAAAAATAATGAGCAAGCTGGTAAGTATTTTGCTGAATAAGATCTGAGATATATATCTTATATAGCTATTTAATTGTGGAAGGATTATAGGGAAATATTAAAAGCCTGGGGCTCATGCAATTAGATAAAATTATTTTACTCCACATTTGCACACATTTCATTCGGAAAAACTTCAAACATTATGAAAATGTTCAAATACACAGAAAATGTGAGATGCAAATACACAGCAAATACTTACAGACCTACAGCCTATATTTTATCAAAAAATATGATTTTATACCTTAAAGAAACATGAGAAAACATTAAAGATGAGAAATCACCCAAGGAGGCAGTTAAAAAATTAACACAATAAATAAGCATCCTTTAAACAAAAGATGCCATTCAAAATATTAGCAAAATATTAAAACATCAAGAAACTAAAAAGAAGTGCACAAGATATATATGAAAGAAAATATGTTTTACTGACTCGCATAAGGCTTGAACAAATAGAAAAGCAAACACTTGTTCTTTAAATAAAAGAAAATCATTAATTATAAAGATGCAAATTCACACTAAAATAATGTTGAAATTTTTTGCAATCTCAGTAAAAAATTGAATTATTTTTACAAAAATTATTTTTTTAATTATTAGAAAGAATAAATTCATGACAGTGAGGGGAAAATGTTAAAAAAATAACAGAGGGAAGAATAATATGCAAAATGTTAAAATGTTTCAACAAGGAATAATGTTTAAAACAACAGTACAAGAATAGATTGGGAGATAAATGAAAGAGAATAGAACACTTAGAAATATATTCATAGAAAAATGGAAATTTTCATATATGTTAAAATGCATTTTCAAAACAGTCAGGAAGAATTTCACTAGTGAATATTGGCTCAAATGCGCAGGCATTTGAACAAGATACCATATTTGCTCCTTACTTCACAACAAATTCCATACACATTAAAAGTTTGAACATATTTTAAAAGTATAAAAATACCTTAGGGTAAAATGAATTCTTTCTTGGTTTCTTAGCATGGCAAGAAATAAACTAAGAAATAAATAAATGCTAAGAAATAAACTAAAACCTAGATAAGCTTGACTACTAAAATTTTCAAATATTTATGTTTAACACAAAACATTATAAACAAAGTTGCCACAATACAACTCAAAGGGTTAATTTAATAAGCAAATACTTCTAATAAATCAATAATAAGACAAATCACCCTGTAGGAATTTGGAGACAGGATATAAGAATGCAGACCATGTGGAAAGAAGTACAAGTCACCAAAAAACTTGTTAAGTTTGCACAGCCTTGTTCATAAATAAACATAAAATGATATATCGCTTCAGTCATTTAACGAAATTAGTTCAATCTAAATTATACAACAGTTAAAAATCAAGAAAACTTAAATGTGCTGTGGAAAGTTCCCCACAATAAAATTGGTAAGGGAAAAAGCCAGTCATAGAACAGCATGTGTAGTGTGGGATTGTATTTGCAAAGAAAAAATTGCATATATCCACACCTATGCATATTTATATATGGATAGAAAATGAGCAGTGGTGCACACACCAAACTCTTTATAGAGTCTAACTTTTCTGGAGAAATGATAAAGAGTGGGGGAAAAGATGCATAGGGACTTTCATTTTTTCCTTTATAAAATTTCACACTTTTCAATTTTTTAAATTTAGCATCTTATTATTTCGAGATACTTATATATTCATGAGTATTTTTAACTTATTTAAAAAAGTTTTTAAGGGTCACACCTGTGGCGTATGGAAGTTCCCAAACTAGGGGCTGAATCATAGTCACAGCTGCCAGCCTATGCCACAGCCACAGCAACACCAGATCTGAGCTCTGTCTGTGACCTACACTCACAACCTACAGCTCATGGCAATACTGGATCCTCAACCCACAGAGCGAGGCCAGGGATCAAACCCACGTCCTTATGGATACTAGTTGGATTCATTTCCACTGAGCCACAACAGGAATCCTGTGTACTTTTTGTTGTTGTTGTTGTTGTCTTTTTGCCATTTCTTGGGCCACTCCCTTGGTATATGGAGGTTCCCAGGCTAGGGTCCAATCGGAGCTGTAGCTGCCAGCTTACACCAGAGCCACAGCAACTTAGGATCTGAGCTGTGTCTGCAACCTACACCACAGCTCACAGCAACGCCAGATCGTTAACCCACTGAGCAAGGCCAGGGATCGAACCCAAAACCTCATGGTTCCTAGTCGGGTTCGTTAACCACTGAGCCACGACGGGAACTCCACCTGTGAGTATTTTTAACAATGAGCATTTGTTTATAATACAAGAACTTTTTAACATTCTGAAAGATTTCAAGAAAAAATGAAAAATAAAAGTAAACATAAAATAATAATAATTGGGAAGAATAATCAATTCTACAGCTTCCTTACTGAGGAAAAGCTGGATATATTATCATAACCCCATGCTTATGGTGTCTTAATGTGTGTGAGTTAACTGTGCAGTGACCTGTATATAATTTTCGTTCCTTTGGGTGGCCCAGTCATTTTCAGCTAATAATTTTATCTTTGCAAAGTCCACATTTAAGGTGCATATCAGGCATTATTCTAGATAAGTATCTAGAATAAGAGGACCCCACCTGCCAATTGTGGTTGACTCTGTTGCTCAAGAAAGGGCAGGACAGAGGCGTCCCTTTGCAGTGGGACGCTTTCATAAGCTTCATCTGTCACTGGGTGGGCCACACCTTCAACTTACAGCAGGTGTTTTTTTAGAGGTGACAACTGATATTCCTAAGAGCTGCTCTTTGTTCTGTACTTACTGTGTCAAATGCTGCTCTAAACTCTTTATATACTAATTTGAATCTCATTAACCACTCCATAAGAGTTTTATGCTCTTTCTTCTTTTCAGTGTGCAGATAAGGAAACAAGTTAAAGAGGCCCAGTAACTAACTCCCTCAAGGACACATATCCAGAACAGAGCTCATATTCTAATCCAGGACTTCCTAATTCTAACATTCATACTTCTATGCTCTACACTGGGTGGTGGAGTATCTAGTGATAGGGATTTGGGGGAGGGGGGGTTAAGAAAACACTTAATTGATTTATGAACTTTTATGACGACCAGATAGAGAATTGGCAAATTCACACAAAGCGTCTTAAATTCCTGCTCAATTTTCAAAGCTATTATGGCCTGTCGGGATGGTCTTTACCAATGCCCAGTGGCTGAGAAGGGCAACAAAAGTGCCAGTGATAAACTTTTTTGATGAAGAGAAAAAAATAGGGGTCAACAGTTTGGCCCACATGCTGAGTACATGAACATGAAGACTTGCCCTCATCTTATTCTTGTTAGTTGGCAGTGCTTCTGTGCACAGAGGAGCCCAGAGTCTGTCTTGGAATGGAATGCCCTTAGATGAAATTTTAAGTCTTGCAATCTCTGGGCTGCTGGGTAAAGATGTGCCCTAATGACGGGACTAAAGTATGGGTTTCAGACCCAAGCAGTCCTGCTTCAGATAAGAATGACACCCCCTGATGAGTTCCTTGAGCCACAGCATTGGGTCTCTTTTGTCTGGGTCCTTAGATGCTCAGCAGGTCTCTGGCTTGCAGGCAACAGTCAGGACGAAGTGGATGGGATTCGCTCTGTTGCAGTTGTTACTAGAGTTGGCTACCATGTTTTCCAGTCTCAAGAGGGTGTGTAGGAGTCATATTCCAGAGGCAGCTGGGAGCACACAAGACCACCCCTACACAGATATGTAATAAGCATCCTAGGGGAATTCTGGAATATTTAAGAGGGAGTCTTCGTAGAGGAGGGAGACTGGGTTTTCTGCTCATCTGGACTGAAGGATCCTGAGTGATGCCCTCTCTGGAAAAGTATTCACAAACCACACTGTGAAAGAGGATATGCCAGATACATTCCTCACAGAAGCACAAAAACTTCCCTCAGCTGGGATCCCCTTATCATATATTTTTTGAAGAGAAAAAAAAAAAAAAACAGTATCTGATGCTTGGGAAGCATGACCATCGACTGAACACCCAGTGAGTAAAATGGGTTTCTGATTTGGCATGAGTTCCAGTGTATTGATAACAATAAAAACATCTCACATAAGCAAACCTAGGTGTAATTTAACTTGAGTCATACAGATACTAGCTTGGGAGCAGTGAGTAAATGACACCCACTGCCTAGCATATAATATGGCTTAATGGCATTATGGCAAAGTGGCAAGTAATTACAACCCATTTCTAACAATTAAGCATTAATGCCCCAAGGGAAGGATATTTTCTGGACAGCTGGCCACATAAGACTGGAGATCTCTCACTAAACAATCATTTATTAAACTAAACATTTATTCTCCTATAAAGTTCTTTAGCTATTTCCACTGAATCCCAATCTGAAGGTTCTATGTGGTAATCCCTGACTCAAAGCCTTCTCTTGCAAGCAAGTCACTAAAACAAAGACTTGTGAGACCTGGAAGAAGGGAAGAAAAGGGGCATCTGAAAACTATTTATGGAGGGATTGAGCCTGTTCCCTGTGGCCACAGACCCTCGTCACCCTGCTGTGTTCCATTCCTTCACAAGCATGAAGAATACGGTATTTTTGTTTTCCAAACTGATTTGGTGTAGATAGGAGCCATACCAAATATGGAAAGGACTTCCTCACTAAACTCACTTCCTGGTACTTCCAGGCACTTGCAATTGCCCCTGATGCAAGTTTTAGGCGGTGGTATGTTTAGCCTTTGTCTTCTACCCTTCACTTTCTTCCAGCCCCAGTCCTTATTGCTGACAATACAATGTGACTACACCGTGTGCTGAACACCTGCTTTGTGGTAAGTGCAATGACAAACACACCCATCACATTGAATACGAAGTGACCCATTGTGAAAATCAGGTCACACGTGGTGTATCCATGTCATCAAAACAAATGCTACCTGGACATTGTTTTTAGACAATATTGTATATCCTTTTTTTTTTTTTTGGCTTGTGTAAGCCTTTCATAAAGTCTTGATTGCTTTCTGCCCTTACCTCCCCCTCAACAGTATTTCATTTAGGGAAACATCCCCCAAATAGGAATTATTGCGTGTTACTGTGTTTCTCTCAAGATTGTCAGGGCTTCCAAAACTTTGCCTATGGCCACCCTATGAAGCCTTCCCATCTTCTTCCATTTTCTAGCACCCACCTCCCCTCACCCCTGAGTCTTTCTTTCTTTCCCCCAAGCATTCACTTCTCCCCACTGTTTACCCTGCCATCTCAAGCCTCCTTTCCCCTTTCACAGCATGAAGTCTGGACTGTCATGTAAGTCACACTCCCAGATTCCTGCTCCGTGCAGCCACCACGGGGGATTTAGTTTCTTTTTACTTCATTTTCTCATGAAAAAACTGACTTCTAACCTTTCTTGGCAGTAGAAGTGAAGTACTCCAACAGAGGTAGAAGAAGGAAGTGAATGCTATTCAAGTGAATAATTACTATCCTAAGCTACTCCTTTGGGATCTTCACTGTTATTTTGTTGTTGAAGTTGTTGTTGTCCTGTTCATTCAGGTTTGGGCCAAGTTATTAAACTCACTTGGTAACTGACTTTCGTTTGTAGGTTTTCTCAGAATAGTTGCCGTTTGTAATCAGTCTACCCTTAACCACATCACAGGCCGGGAGTATAAGATTTTTTATTTCTTTTGACCTATACAAATGTTTTCTCACTAGTTTTGCCTCTGGGTGTCTTTGGTTTAGAAGGAAGAATTGTAATTCTGTCTCCTTTGGAAATATCTCTTACAACCCTGCTCCTTCTCTTTATTTCACTAGGTTCCGCGGTTGCTAACTAACTGCACGATCAAGCCACATAATGCAAATCATTCCCCTAATGGCTGTAGATTTCACATGGAGAACTCAAACATATGTTTCCCATTTTTCTTCCTTTTATGCTGCATACTTGTGCTGAATAGTTTTACTGGTAATGGGGGAGATGCCAGAATATTTACAGGATCATGGTCATGGGAGTATGCTGTTCTCTGGGCTGTGTCTGGGTAATGCCAACATAATCAATCAAAACGGAAACAGTTGGTCACATAAGCATTTTTTAAAATTATTAGCATAATACTAATAGCTTTGGCTATTTAACCAACCTTACAGTTATTTTGATATGATACAGAATAGCAGAATACCTTGTAAAAATTTTTCTTTCTTAAAAGTGAAGAGATTTGGTTGGAATTTCATGTAGTTGCAACATCCTTCAGGAATACAGGGTTTTATGCCTCTGCCAGTGTGATTCTGGAACACAAGATAGCTTTAACCATGCTGTGCTTCAGGTTCCTCCTTCCTAAAATATGTGTTACTGGATCTTATTTCTTTTTGGACACCTTTGAAAACGTAATGCAATCTATCACCTCCCCTTAATAAATACACATATGAAATTTCCAATATAATATTAAAACTTTAAACTCAAAATAGGGTTTTATTAAGAATTCTTAGGACAGAAGATCTTCGGACTTGTTTGCAAGGAACTTTACGATCCCAGGCCCTTTCTCTTTCGTGATACTGAGGGACTCGTACATGCCCAACCCATTGCTCCAGCACAAGCTCTCCCAGTGCCTCTTACGTAGGAGTTGTGGGTTTGCTAAACCAAGATGTCTGGTGCCATATTAGCAATGCTTTTGTACGCACTGGCTTCTTTTAGTGAGAGGGTCTCTTTAAAAATCAGGAGTATATTTTAGTCCCATCTCACAACCATCCAGAAGTGACTGACAAGCACCACCTTCTGGAGAAAACGTGTAGTAAATGCCAAAGTGGAGGATCCCTGACACAGCTGTGCTGATCTTGGGCACCCAGGGCCAAATCTCCCTGTCTTCAGCCTTAGTCCCATCCTATGTTGCTTGAACAATCTCATTTACCCTTATTCTAACCAAAGGTGAATCTATCTTTGGTTTCTAGAAGCTCTGAAAATGGTTTAAGTCTGAAAATTAATCCTGTCAACTGGAAGAGTTCTACTTTTCATTAGAAATCTCACAGTAGCAAAATTCAGATCATTTTAAGACAGTGGGATGTGGTTCATATTAGAATCTTATTGCCAAGAGACTTAAATATGACTGTTAAAGCATTGGTGAAGTAGTATTTTAAAACACTTATTTTAAACATGGTAATAATTAATGTTTTTTGGTAAATAGTTAAACTTGTCTTTTCATATGTATGGTAATTTTTATACATGCTTTGAACTTAATTATAAAATGTAAATTTTTTAATGAAAGAATTGCAAAAAAATTGAACTGTTCATTAATATAATTCATAAAACTTTTTATTATGCATCTTATAGAATCCTTTTTTTTTTTTTTTTTGGTCTCTAAATGTTTTCTCTGGTCCACTGGGTTCAGACCAATGCTAATATGGAAACATCTGTGCTAAAGGAATTCCCGAAGGAGTTCTATAAAGGTTTGTTCCACTGCTAAATTGAAAGACCCTGTAGCCTATGTACATCTTTTTTTTTGTTTGTTTTTAATCTACAGAAGCAAGAATGATTATGTTTTCTGAGAAATGACCCTTTTCTTGACAATGAAATAAATTCCTTAAAACTCATTCATGATGCATCACAGAAGACTGAGATTTAAGTCAGCTAGTGGAATATTCCTTGAGGCCTATCATATCCCAGAGCTGGGATGGTTTTCTAGGGAGATAAATTGAGTACCATAAAGTTTACTGTGGAGGAAATGCAGAAACAGACCCTTGGAAATAGAGACTTTGAATACATTATTCTATTTCTCCTCGCATTCCTAATGAAAAGTAGGCGTTGATTTTTGTTTACCTCCAGACAAAATTTCTATGTCCTGTACCTAAAAGTTCCTAGCCTGCCAAATTCTTTGCTCCTCCCAAGGGGCTATTAGTCATTCCATAGAACTATATTTATTTTTTTAACTTACTTTCCAGATGGACATACACATTGTTTCATTAAAGCCAAATGTGGTTTATGAAATTTGAGAATAATAATTAATCATGCCAGTGAGAGCACTTGAGTGAAGCAGACTGAGGGCATTTTCAGAAAAATCAATAATAAAAGTAGAAGTGATTACTATTTGGGGGGTACTTACTATATGCCAAGCACTTTTATGGATAAATGTATCTTAACTGTAATCTTGCCCAGAAAATACTATCATTCCCATTTTATAAATTCATCTCAGGGAGAGATGAAACCCATAGAACTATAATCTGAATCCAAGTCTGTCTGATCTGGAGTTCATGTTCTTTCCTTTCTGTAACACTGCCTCTTGAGGTCAAGTGTTCAAATCTGACAATCTTGCGGGTGTCCTAAATGGCATGGATTCTTTACAACTGGCAGGTGCAAAGTAAAGAATTGTCAAAATTCTACATAGTTAACCCACGGGCAATATTTGTCTTTAAATAATATGCCTGTTGGTAGATGACAAATATATTTTAATCAGTATTACTTGTCCACCACCTCAGATGCTTTTATATTTTTAGTTGAAAATCCATAAATGCAAAGACACACTAAGATATAGCCCATCATATCCTTAGGAGTCCATTAAGAACCAACTTTTTAAAAGGTACACTGATGAAAAGAGAATCTTAAAAGCAATAAACTGACAGGGTCTCATGCAGAGATAATGAAAAGAGCAAGGCAGAGACTGATAATAAACCTAGACAAAGGGTTGGTTCAAGACAATGAAAGTAATGATAGAGATACTTCAGACCATTTTAGAGAAATGAAGAGGCCTTGTGTATATTGGAAAGATAAACTCCAGCAGAAAGAAATCCCTACCATACTCCCATCATCATGCATCTGGGAAAAGTGTGGATCATGACGTCAAGGCAAATGATGGAGGCTGTATTGTTTTAAAATAGGGATCTGGCCAAAGAGAAGGAAGTTTGCAGCCGGCCAACAACCAGTGCCCAGAGAAGGAACAGATGTAAACACAGAAAACTGTTCAGATTTGCCAGCAGAACCTATCAGCCCATCACCCAGCAGTCAGAGTCTAGGAAATAATCAGAAATGCTTGCCTATAAACAAAGAGAATAGGGAAAGAGATGGGAAACTAACATCCACATTTTGAAATTGCTGAAAAAGGAGAGGATATGCTACACACCCATGCACTAAAGAGACATAGTCAAAGATGCAGCGTGATGAGTATTGCTGGGGTAGGGGGCAGTTGTGAAGCCCCCTGTCTGAGCTATTTGAGGCTGAGAGCAAGCAGACCTGAAGGGGAGGGCATGTGAAATGAATGGGCATCCATGCCAGAACTGTTCATACCCTTCATCACAATGAGGGGATTTCATAGAAATGCATCCCAGGGAACAGCTTAGAAAACCTCGGTGTGAATGGAATACTACTCAGCCATAAAAAAGGATGACATAATGCCATTTGCAGCAACATGGATGGAACTAGAGAATCTCATCCTGAGTGAAATGAGCCAGAAAGACAAAGACAAATACCATATGATATCACTTATAACTGGAATCTAATATCCAGCACAAATGAACATCTCCTCAGAAAAGAAAATCATGGACTTGGAGAAGAGACTTGTGGTTGCCTGATGGGAGGGGGAGGGAGTGGGAGGGATCGGGAGCTTGGGCTTATCAGACACAACTTAGAACAGATTTACAAGGAGATCCTGCTGAATAGCATTGAGAACTATGTCTAGATACTCATGTTGCAACAGAAGAAAGAGTGGGGGAAAAACTGTAATTGCAATGTATACATGTAAGGATAACCTGACCCCCTTACTGTACAGTGGGAAAATAAAAAAAAAAAAAAAAAAAAAAAAAGAAAACCTCAGTGTGTCTGTTTCTCGGGTAAGAGCTCAGAAGGCTCACAAACTGGAAAACAAGATGTGTATTTGTTGGGAGATTTCGTATTGTAACATTGTAGGTTTCACTTTCCAAGCTCATTCCTCAAAGACTGCCTTTTTTTCTGCGAAGGTATTTTGTTTTGGTTCTATCTACAGAGATAGAATTAGAATCTGTTGGAATTGCCAGGATTCCTACAGAGCCTTGGTTAACTGAGAATTAACATGCTTTTTTACTCATCATTTAAAACTCCACAGAAAAATTCTTTAATAAAGTGAAATGGCAGCATTAAAGAGCACTTTAAAAAAAGATTTTATAAAAACGTAACTCTAATAAAACTGGGCCTCTCTGTAACTTATCTCAGCCTGTGTCATACACAAAGGAAACATCCAGAAAGGTACTGAAAAGCAATTTAAAATGGAGTCTCGAGAAGAGACAGCGAAGAGGTCTAGCATTCTCAAGACATAACCAAACTTTCTAAAAATTCTCTTTCCCGGGAGTTGACATGGCAGAATTGATGTCTTAAGTAGTCTTCTCCACATCTGTTCAAAATTTCTCTCCTCCAGCTGAGCCACTGTTGGCTCTTCTCTCTCCAGTTCTCCCTGTCTCCCCTCCACAACACCCGCTCTCACACACTTACACCCTGGAAAGAGCGATGCCTCTGCAATTAAAAGCTATGTGTCTTCTAGTGGCGATCAGAAGCCCTTCCAGCTGTGTCAGTTGTATATATCTCCTTCATATCGGATGGGAAGAGCAGAAGCCAAGAACCAACATGACCTCTTTCTCTGGAGGAAGGACAATAATAATATGTATTTATTAGTGATTTTGGGGTCTCTATCATGTAAAGAAGACTTAACCATATGCTTAGATACTGATACTTTTTCCGCTCAGTATTATTTTATTTATTTATTTTTGTCTTTTGTCTTTTCAGGGCCGCACCCTCGGCATATGGAGGTTCCCAGTCTAGGGGTCGAATCAGAGCTACAGCTGCCAGCCTACGCCACAGCCACAGAAACACCAGGTCCGATCCAAGTCTATAAACTACACGAGAGTTCACAGCAACGCTGGATCCTTAACCCACTGAGTGAGGCCAGGATCGAACCTGCAACCTCATGGTTCCTAGGCGGATTTGCTTCCACTGTGCCACGACGGGAACTCCAGTACTTGGTAATTTAAAGAATACTGGGCAGTGGCGTTCCCATTGTGGTGCAGTGGAAGCGAATCCCACTAGGAACCATGAGGTTGCAGGTTCGATCCTGGCCTCACTCAGTGGGTTAAGGATCTGGTGTGAGTTGTGGTGTAGGTCACAGACGCAGCTCGGACCTGGCATTGCTTTGGCTGTGGCATAGGCCAGCGGCAATAGCTCCGATTAGACCCCTAGCCTGGGAACCTCCATATTGCTGCAGGTGTGGCCGTAAAAAGACAAAAGACAACCAAAAAAAAAAAAATTACTAGTTACTATTTAACGTTGCTTTCATTCTTACTTACCCTGAATCTCTGGGTCAGCCATTTAGAAAACAGATGTACTTGACCCACATAGATTCAACTCTCTGGCTTTGCTTAGGATATGAAATTCTTACATATACTTTCCAAAAGCACTCTTTCATTGTGGGAACTTTAGATTCGGTAAGAGATAATGGCAGACCTCAGATCAGTGTCCAGAGTATCTGGTTTTCAATTCAATGCTGGTTCTATTTAAAGTTAGCTGAGAAGAGGTGTTAGAGATGGAAAGTACAGAGGGATGGACAATAAAATCAGGGACTCCTGGAAGGGGAGGCCTGCATGAAAAAGATAAATGCACCTTCTCAGACTTGCTTGCCTCACCTTCTTTCCTGGCCCTGTTCTCCTCTGCTCTGTACCTACGGAGGCTCACTCCACAGGCCTGCTGGTTAATGGCCAATGGAAGTCAGTGGTGGAAGGCTGGAGGATAGAAGGTAGAGCGAGAACCAGAGCGTATCTCCTACTACCAATTATTTCGTTCAGGTACATGGTCATTTGGGTGGCCAAATTTGGCTAGAACTAACAAAAAACCATTCATTATCATTTTTCACCCAACTTTGGGTGAACAGGTGCACATTTTGCTGAGTTTGATGATGGAACACTGCCGTTGATCCTACTGGGGGTAGGACAAAATGTATGATACGTTTATCATATTACTTTCCTAAAATATGAAAAATTGTTGAGTTCTGAAATTTAGCAGCCCCAAGGAGTTTCAGAGAAGGGAACATAGACATGTAGTTTGCAAATTCTCTGTGACCTTTAATTCACAAAAAAATTAGATATGTAATTGGACATTACATTTGGCTTTTCCTGTTGTCTGGGCTTTTCAGAGAGAAAAATGCAATAGCCTAAAGGAGATGCTAGACCACCTATTCAGGACACACTTGGAGGTTATGGTACTTACTCAGCCAAGAGTAGCCCATCATCCACTTCTAGAGAAGATAAGGCAAAATTTTTATTTGGAGCTAAATAGATCGACAATAAGACTTCTTTAAAAGGAGAGCTGTTTGTGTGCTGGCCATTCATCCTTTCCCACTCATGGAGGGCCTGAGGGGCCTGTCCCCCGACTTCCTTCCAAAGGAGGGGGGCTTTAGGAGTAACCTTGAGAGTACCTCACTATGAACACCTAGAAGAGGTAAGGATGAAATCTGACTTATCTGCAAAGAGTATCAATGCATAAAGCTGTGTGTGGAGTGTGTCCTATTTGGTGGCTGAGGGAAAGGACAAATTTGAGTTGAGACAAGCCTATACTTCCACAGTTTGGAAAAGCAAAGAAAAAAAATTGTGCTCATGGTCCAGATGCCAACCTTTGGAAGGATTTCATTGAGAGAGACTCTGCAGAGAGAAGTGAGAGACCTAAGGAGAGAGATGAACTATTCAAAGCCTGAGAGCTGCCAGCAGGTGGGAGGGGGTGTCATAAAAATACCCAGAATTTTTTTTTTTTTTGTCTTTTTAGGGCCGCACATGCAGCATATGGAGGTTCCCAGGCTAGGGGTTGAATTGGAGCGGTAGCCACTGGCCTCTGCCACAGCTATACAGCAACGCCAGATCCAAGCCGCATCTATGAACTACATCACAGCTGATGGCGACGCCTGATCCTTAACGCACAGAGCAAGGCCAGGGATCGAACCCTCATCCTCATGGTTACTAGTCAGATTCGTTTCTGCTGAGCCATGATGGAAACTCTGATATTCATGAATTTTTTTAGTATCTTTGGATATCATTGCATCCAGATGTCTGCAGTGAAATCTTCTAGTCACATAAGACTTTTCTCGTCCGATGCATTTTAGCTGACCCTAGAAAATAGGAGATAAACATTGAGTATGTGGGAGAGTTGTCAACAGAAAACACTGAATACATCTTCCTTTTGTACTGCAAGTTTTCTAGCTTGAAAGAGTCACAAACAAGGGAGAAGTTTAAAATTGAATGAGAGTGATATTGAATAAAATTGAATAAAATGATATTGCTCTGGATGAGGCAATTTAACACTGGATGGAAGAGACTGTTTCTTTCAGGGCAGGCATGTGAATAAGTGATAGTAAGCAACACCCCATACATCCTGTCTAGGTAGTATTTGTGGAGGTTTCTTGCAGCTCTGCACAGATGACTATGAGCTGTGACCAGGTTGAATGAGACGACATATTTGCCATGACCACGTGGACTCAGGGGCAGGGTGCAGAGGCAAACATGCCACGTACCTGTCATCTGTAGGTTGGGAAAATGGTGCTAAAGGTTAGGGATTGATATTCTCTTTCTGAGCCAGGAGTGCTCTTTAAGAGGGTCTAAGATAGGACTCAACACACAGTTGGCACTCAGTAAATTCTTCTTTTTTTTTTTGCTTTTTTTAGGGCCACACCTGAGGCACATGGAAGTTCCCAGGCTAGGGGTCCAATTGGAGCTGCAGCTGCCAGCCCACAGCCACAGCCGTGCTAGATCCAAGCCTCATCTGCAACCTACACCACAGTTCACAGCAACAACAGATCCTTTGACCCACTAAGTGAGGCCAGGGATCGAAGGATCGAACCCATATTCTCATGGATACTAGTCAGATTCTTAACCTGCTGAGCCACAACAGAGACTCCCAGTAAATTCTTATTAAATGAGAATAATGCTAGCAGTGGAGCAAATCTTCATACTTCATGTACTAAAGGATTCTTGGCACATCTGACTACAAGCTTTTGCTAAAGAGGAAAACTGCCTTCAATACATCAACTGGATGTAAGAATAACCATCACTACCAATCACAGGACATGCCTAAAGGTGAAGCAGGCCCTGGTCAGTACAGCCCATGTTTACCTGGACCAGACTCTCCAGCTGTGATGTACCTATAAGACTGGCCTAGTAGTTAGACAGGGTCTCTAAGACAAGGCAACCAAACAGGTTCTTAGACTAGAAGCAAACGGGGTGGTTGAAGTACCCTATGCCCTCCTCCTTTATACCCCCTACCAGCTTGCTTTTGGGAATTTGGAAATGTCTCTTAAAGCATTTCTTGAATTTATATACTGACAGACCAGACCCTTGCATTGCTAGAAATACCTAAAGGGACAATTTCTCTCTCTTGAATCCATCCTATACCCAATCATCAAATTTATCTTCCTAAAGTACGGCATTGTCTGTGTTTCTTCCTGCTTAAAAAATATTCGGTAGCTGTTCATTGCTCAGGACATAGAATCCGAATTCCTGTTATTCAGAGATATCTACAAATAACACTGGCTTAACCTCCTTTTCCAGTCTGAACTTCTCCACCCGTCCTGCCCAGGTGCAGTCAAGCCACACTCCTTGAGTATTTCTTATGCCTCTTTTTTCTTCCCTTGGCTCATAATATTCGTGCTACTAGAAGTACACTGCCCCCTTCTGCCTCTTCTTCTGTCTGTCATTTGAAGCCTGTCTCAAATACTGCCTCCTTCTTGAAGTTTACCACTTCTGGCATCCACAAGCCAGAAGTTAGCTCTGCCTTAGTTGGTGTCATGTTTTTTATAGAATTTATTATATATTGTCTTGTATTTCAATAGAAAAATGGCCATGCTCCCTACTAAACATTTCCTTCTTAAGGACTTGAACCATGTTTTAGTTTTCTTTATATAGTTTAGTGCATTTGGTGCAACAGGGTTTGTATATAGGACAATAAATAAATAAGAATGAATTATGTTTAGGGTCATAAAAAGGTTTTAGAATTAGATAGAGGTAGTGATTGTGATTGCACAATACTGTGAATGCACTAAATGACACTTAATTGTTTCCTTTTATTTTTGTTATTTATTTATTTATTTATTTATTGCTTTTTAGGGCTGCACCCGCGGCATATGGAGGTTCCCAGGTGAGGGATCTAATTGGAGCTCCAGCTGCGCCCTATGCCACAGCCACCACAACGCCAGATCCAAGCCGTGTCTGCAGCCTACGCCACAGCTCATGGCAACACCGGATCCTTAACCCACTGAGCAAGGCCAGGGATCGAAACTGCAACCTCATGGTTCTTAGTCGGATTCGTTTCCACTGCACCACGATGGGAACTCCATATTTCCTTTTAAATGTTTCATTTTATTCTCCTTGAATGACTTTATTGTCACCTCAGTAATTTTTTTCTAAAAAAGACTGAATTAATGATCGAATGAATTATTATACCTTTCTAGCATTTACCTGCCAAATGGGAATCAGTTCTCTGTGACTTCTGTTTCACAGAAGAGAGCAACATGAACATGTAATTATATTTCCTCATCAGGAACGTGAATATGCTCTAAAATGAACTTCTCTCAAATTCTCCCTCTTCTAGTCAGACTATCTTTGCAAAGTGATGGTTTCGATGACCCAGTGAATGGATGGAAGTGTTTTCTATACCCTCCATCTCCGCACTGATTGAGTCAAGCCTCGCTGGCCTCCAGTCAGACCATCTGAGGGAGAATGTCACTGTCTGACGTGAAAACAGGAGAATACGTTTGAGGGTATCTGCATTTCTCTTTAGTTTGAAAGCAGGTTAATCCTAGAATTCATAGAAAAAGGTGTTTTTTTCTTATCTACCAGTGCAAATTACTGCCAATTACAAATCCTCCTTGAAAGAAATGCATTCTGAGAGATGTTATCTTTTACCATAGAAGATGACATTTTAAAATGACATTTAAACAAAATATTTAATGTGGTTTTAAAAGAGATTTTGAGTGGCATTATTTCACCTGCAATGACACTCTAGCCACCATGAATGATCCTCCTTCAAATGTGGATGGAATGGATAAACCCATGGTTTCCACTTGTAGTTTCTCCCTTCTCCAATATACCCTGAAAAATGTCACCAGATTTATCTTTCTCATATACTCCAATACCCAGTGACGTTACTGGCTATTCACTACTTACCCACAAAATTCCTTAGATCAGTGATTGTCACCCTGGCTTCACATTAGAATCACCTGGTGACTTTTTAAATGTGCCTATGCCGGGACTATCAGCATTAGAAGTGCTGGGCCCAAATGAACATCTCCTCAGAAAAGAAAATCATGGACTTGGAGAAGAGACTTGTGGCTGCCTGATGGGAGGGGGAGGGAGTGGGAGGGATCGGGAGCTTGGGCTTATCAGACACAACTTAGAATAGATTTATAAGGAGATCCTGCTGAATAGCATTGAGAACTATGTCTAGATACTCATGTTGCAACAGAAGAAAGGGTGGGGGAAAAACTGTAATTGTAATGTATACATGTAAGGATAACCTGACCCCCTTGCTGTACAGTGGGAAAAAAAAAAAGCACAGAGGAACAAACAGAAAACTATTAATAAAAACTTGACCATTATCTAACTGTATCAAAAAAAAAAAAAAAAAAAAGAAGTGCTGGCCGTGAGGCCCAGGTGTAGGTATGCTTTCAAGACTCCACAGGTGATTCGAATGTATAACCAGCTTCGAGAACCACCATCAAGAACTTTCATTAACTCTGTATAGAAAACGGCAAGGGCAGACATGGGGCATATAGAAGAAATGAGTAAGAAAGTAAAAGAAGATGTTGTACAACCAAAGAATTCAGTCAACTGAGATGCAGTTCACAGATGCCCTGGTAGGAGGAAGATAGAGTGTTTCCTCTTTGAGAACTAATAGAAAATAAGCCCCACAACCAGCTCTTGGCAATTTCAGTCTGTCTGGCTCTGGTGGAGGGGTCCGCAATGCAGCCTTTTGTGGGTTCCCACTGTGTCTTTACAGGCAACTGTTTCCATTATGTGTCTATGTATCCCAACTGTGTCCCCTCCCAAGGGACTGGATCACCAAGAGACATGATTGCAAGAGCCAGGCTTTACTGGCTGCTTATTTCCCCCATTGCATAAAAAATAAAAAGTGTGACAGTGTTTTATCTACCAATGGCTTCCCAGTAGGCTCTTTCCTCCCTGGGTCAGAATTTGGTACAGTTTGTATCACATAGTCTACCTGCCAGATTTCTGTCCCAAAGTGAAATGGAAATGTCTTGAGGGACATGAGTGATGCTGCTGTGCACAGGCAGAGACACCTTCTTTTGGGGGGGGAATCTTGCCTAGGTTTTGCTGTAAGACTGAGAATGGGCTTTATCGAAGCGCTTTATGACTGTGCTTTTGAAAATGTTTCCCTCTAGTCATCATTATGAGGTAATGTATTAGGTAATGTCTTGAAAAATGGCCAGAGGGCTAAAGTGTCAGCTTTACAGCTCACATACCTGAAAATAACAATGTTGGTTTATTATTTTTATACTACAATATCTATGGAATGCCTCATAAACAGAAATTAATGGTGACAACTCTGTCTCTGTACTTCAACACATGATGCTAAGGAAAGCCAAGGCCACTAACTGAGTGCTTTTGAGAAACATTTCTCTTCCTATTGTCCCATCCCAGGTATATTTCTGGCCTCTTTTGTCTCAGCCGTCATCGCCAACTTCAGTTACCCAAAGTTTGCTAAAATCCACAGCTAATTCATTAGTTGTACATTTTTAAAGAATTTCAACTTCTGCTCCCATATCATCTCCTATCAGAATTTCCAAGAAGGAATAGAGATATGACTTGTCATATCCAGCCCTGAAGACAAAAAGACTGGTTTGAAATGTGAGATGGCCAGCAAAGAAATGACCAAATCATTTTAAAACCATATATATATTTTTAATTCATTTCTTTTCATATTTACACTTTTATACAGGTGATCCAATGCTAATTGTTATTTTTTGGAATTTAAGAAGTTATTAACAAATGAAAAGATAATGTCTGCATATTCTGGATTTTAAAAGCATTAATTTGGATTGATGCATACAGATCATTGGAGCAAGCATTGCCTTCAAATACAAAGTTTGGTCCCTTCTCGCAAATAATGCCTTTCAGATTTTTATATGATGTACAAAGCCATATCCTACATGTCCATATACAACATACATGTATGTATGTATATGTAAAGTAGTACCTCTAATAGTCCAGATTCTAGGAAATTTACATCTAATTGAGGATATATATTTACTTTCCTGTGCAACTTCAGTGGACCCTCAAGAAAACTGTAAAATAAAATAAAATGTTCCTATTCCACACTAATCAAATTATTCATTTCCATTAATGTCCATTTGCTAGAGGTTATGGACTAGGTTCTTTTTTTTTTTTATACTCAGTGCCTCATAAAAGTAGCTAGTTCACATAAGATAATATATGTTTGTTGAATCCATTCACAGAATGTATTGTATGTGACACACATGTACATAAATGTATGTACATACATGTATATGTGCAATAGATATATACATATACAACACTTAATGATATTTATTTATTTATGTAGAATTTGGTATGTGTATAAAACTAGAAGGAAATAAATAACAAACATGATATCACATTTCCATTACGCCAGTGTTGAGAAAACAGGGCCCTCCGGAGTTTACCTTGTGATGTTACAGTGCCAGTCATAAACCACAAAATATGTAAGAAGGAATTGGTTTGGTCTGCATTTTAACTGAATCCCTGGCATGATAATGTTGTTTATTACATTTTTCTGGACACACTTTTAAAGATTTTACCCATGAAGCATATTCTGGCATTGCTACTTTTTAGTGAGGTCCTGAAAAGACTATGATGAAAAGAAAGGTGACATCCATCCAAATACGTATCTATGTTTTACACAGAAATGTACAATAAAACATGTAATATATATATTTTTATCACCTGAATTATATATTGTGAGCTCCAAAGACTGAAAAAGAGGTTCCAATGTATTTTTTCTTCCAGCACGCTTGAAGGCAAATGTCCTTTAAAATCTGCACATCATGAGAATGGAATGTGCTCGGAAATCAGCTGAAAGTTTAAAAAATGAGAGCTCTGCAGCTGTGTCTATGGGCTTAGGCTCAGCAGGAGAGGACAGGTCCCCTTCTGGCCATCCTGCAAGCTCTGATGAGCTCCCCAGGGAGTCACAGACAATAGTCTCCATCCTGACAAAGCCCCACATAGCTTTGAGCCAAACGGATGCAGGTGTACAGTAATAAGATCTTACATGTGCAAGGCACACCGTAAAGTGCTTCTCACTCCAGTCTTTTGAATTAGGCAGAAAAAAATAATTGTCCCCAAGTTATAGACAAGGAAACCGAAATTTGGCAAGCTGAGTGGTATAAGATGACGGAAAAAATACATATTTATATTGGTCTTTGCCTCCCCACTCCCCATTCCCGGCACAAAGCTCCTAAAACCCTTGTAATTTCCAAAGTGATAAGAACACTTGAGGCATCTTTTGTTTTAATAGTTGGTCCCTGCCCTGGTTCCTGACACCAAGCTCCTAAGCCCCTTGGAATTTCCTGGGTGATGGAAATGTCTTTGTTCTAATGAGGGGACTCTGGGTAAGCTTCTGGTCCAAAACCAGGATCAGAAGCGTAGAACTTTCAGTCCCATCCCTCATGCTCTATGGGACAGGGGCTGGAAATGGAGTTAATGATTGATCATGACTATGTGAAGAAGCCTTTTTAAAAATCCTCAAAGTATGGAGATCTGGAAAGTCTGGGGGTTGGAGAACAAGAGGAGGTGTGGGAGAGTGGGGCATCTAGAGAAGGCATGGAAATTCCATGCCCCCTCCCATACACTTTGCCTTATGCGTCTCTTCCATATGGATGTTCATCTGTATCATTTATCATATCATTTTTATAATAAACTGGTAAATAGTAAGTAAACTGTTTTCCTGAGTTTTATGAGACACTCTAGCAAATTAATTGAACCCATGGAGAGGATTCCATAATCATATTTATAGCCAATTAGTCAGAGGCACAGGTAAGAACGTGGACTTGGGATTGGCATCTAGAGGGGGGATGAGGGGATGCAATCTTGTAGGACCAAGCCCTTAATCTGTGGGATCTGATGCTCTCTCCAGGTAGACAGTGTCTAAATTGAGCTAAATTGGAGGACACCCAGCTGGTGTCACAGAATTGCCTAGTGTGGGAAAAACCCCACACAAATCTGGTATCATGGGAGAGTAAAGGAGAAACACAAAAGGGAACTGAGTTTTTCCTATGCAAGTGGCTTGCAAGGTCCCACAGTAGAAAGGAGTAAAATTGGACATAGATCTTGTAAATTCTATCAAATCTCCTACAGAGGTCAGAGAAGGTAAGTGTTTCCAGGCTTATTTCCTGGCTAAGAGACCTTCTGAAAGTTTCTCAAGCTCTCTGAACTTGAGCAACCTTGTCAATAAAATAGAATAAAAATCCCTCACATGGTTTCACTAAGAGAGAAATAATGTTTAGTTAAAACAGTTCTTTCAAATAGCAAAGTATTATTCAAAGTTCAAATCATACTTATTTTTTTACTCCTCTGCAAACAGTAATTACAGATTTCCAAGAAGCATCCAGTTTTTAAAAAACGGGTACACAATCTATTACCTACAATTCAGAAATTTCCAAAGCTCTAAAACCAAAACCATTTCTGAATTATTTAGCAGCAGAGTCTTTCCTGACTGACCAGTCCATTTATTATTTTGTTTTTTTCCTTATTTAATGTGAATATTCATTGTTTCACAGCAGAAATATCAATATAATTACAAGATGATGAGTTGCTGACTCAAAGCTATAGAAGGTGCTGCAATGATTGCTAATGTAGTGAACTATCTTTCTAAAATCCAGACACCCTCCATCCCAATGCATATTCAGTCTCAGAGATTTTGGAGGGATCATGAGCCCTGTAGTACGGCGTGGAATCCCACTGACCCAGTTGAGCGCCCACCCAATGACAGGACGCCGCAAGTCAGGCTAGTGATTGTGTGGATGTCACGGGCTGGGTGGTGCTAGGTCAGACTTAGGACAGTCTTGGAGCTGTCACACGCATCGAGTCCCAAGCTAGACTTTGATCCCTTGTCCTGAAGTTAATGTGGCTTTTCGAATTGTTCTTATCAGAGCAACACATCCAAGTGCTAGAACCAGAAGCCATGGTAGAGAATGGATGAGCAGAGATGTTGGTCAACATCTGATTCTGAGTTGGAATCCCTGACCTACTATTCATCAGCTCTACATCTTTGACAAGTTTGTCAAGGTTTTTAAATCTCAGCTTCTCACTATTAAGGTGGGGAGGTTAATGACAATTTTGAGGGGCTGTGATCAGCTTTAAATGGCACAGCATATGTAGGATGCTTTATATGGTGACTAATTGCCACTAAATGTCCTGCAAAGGATGGATTCCTTTCTCTTTTCCTTTGTTAGCATTTCCATGGTATTTTCATTAACAGAAATCTCTACCATAAGGCTATTTGTGAAGACTTTCTTCAAATCACTCATTGCTTTTGTTGTGTTTATTAATTAAAATAGCTGAGGATTGTTATTTTTTTTCTCAAATCTTGGTCTGGATCTGTGCCATTCTAAAGTCCAGAAAGTTGAATTTTTGGTTGAATTCCAGTATTTTTCTGCCAAGTTATTTTTTTAGGAAACAAATTGTTTTAATAATGTATGAGGTTTATAATGCACGTGTCTCACAGTTTGTGGGAAACAGAGGAAAACACCCCTAAGTGATAAAGTGTGTTTATTGTAGGTCAACTAATTACATTTCTCAATCCTGGAATATATGAAATTTGATGGTTGGCTTCTAATCTGTACCTTGGCTGTGATTTACCAAAGTTCTAATGGCTGGAGCTCATGATAATAGCACGTGAGACTTGGCATGACTAATTCACTTATAATGTTAAATAGGTCTTGAGTCAAAAAGTTCTCTCCCAAGTTGAATTACCACATGTCATAAATGCATGAAGGGAGAGTCCCTCCAGTGCTCTAATTGCCCACTGCTGCTGTGCTGGGCAGCACTTGAGCCCACGTAGAGAGACCATTGGGGGACCTCAACATTACATGTCAATGTCGCTCTCAGCCCCTTATTCTCAAGTAGAGGAACATGTGCCGCAAAAGGAAGGCTGGAGTGTTCATGAAGGTGGCCTGTAGGTCAGTGGCCTGGAGGACAATTCAATAATTGGACAGAGAGTGACAATGAAATTTAAGTGATGGTAAAATAAGAGAAACCTCACCAATGTGATTCCAAGGAAATCAATACCAGGCAAAGATAAGTCTGCCACCTGAATAGGAAAATTTTTATTTAAAAACCTAGGAAACTACCAAATGACCTCAGGATTGGTAAGGAATCTTAAGTTAAAAATTCACAAACCATAAAGGAAAATATTGCCAAACGAAAGTGTAAAATGCCTGTAGAACAAAAAGTGTCCATAAAATTAAAAAACAAGCTACAGACTGAATACAATATCTGTATACACCTGCCCAAAGATTAGTGCCTGATTCTGGTTCTATAGGTTAATAAGAAAAATTAATAGCCCAGTAGAAAAATCAGGAAAGGATATGAATCACAGAAGAGGAAAAATGATTGGCCAATAAAAACTCCTGAAAAGATGTTCAATGCAACCCATGAATTGGGAAATGCAAATATAAACAAATTTGGTGAAATCTTAAAAGTTCAACAAGTGCTAGGAAGGATCTGGTGAAATAGAGGGTCTCCTATGCTACTGAAGGGACGTGCCAGTTGGTAGAGACACTTTGGGGAGGAAATATTTGGCATTATCTTCTAAGGCTAAAGATACACCTCCTCCTTGGCAGAGCAATTCTACTCAGGAGCAGAGCTTCCTGCAGATGGCACCCCGTGTGCTGCATGTATCTCAGATGGGTGCTGAGATATTGATCCTGGAGGCTTGGGGGCAGGTGGGGAGAGAAGGGCCTGCAGAGGCCCGAAGCCCCGGTCAGTTTCCTCTGGGCCCTCAATGAGGTGCCTCATCTGTTTCCATAAGTATGCCATACACATATTTTAATTTTCTATGCAAAGAAAACAGGGAGCAACACTGCCCAAACACATGTGCCTTCACTTTCATTAGGAGGTATGCATGGGGTCATTAACACCTGACTACAGCATCGGTTATGCTGCGCTGAAAGCCATGGCTACAGCATTGTTGGACAACAAAGACTTGGAGACCACTCGAATGTCCCACTCAAAGCTTTCTAACTCAAAAAAGCCTCCTTCAAGCAACTTCCTAAAGTTGTATCTCCTCTTCTATTACCTGCTATTGTCTTACTTTGCTTTTATTGACTTCATAGATATTCTCAAAAGTGACATTCCATTATATATTTATTTGTTTCTTGTTTGTCTCCACCATTAGATGTCAATTCCATGAGGCCAGGAAACTATTTTATGCACTTCTACATCCTCAGAATATAAACTAGTATGAGGCACAAGAGACACTCCATTTTTTTGCAGTACTGAATGAATATCCATTTTCCAATTGTGTGTGTTCATAAAACAGAACACTATACAACAGTTAAAAGGTATGAATTGGGCGTCTATGAACCAACAAGAAATGTTCCTAAAAACAATGTTGTGCAGAAAAGCAGGCTTAAAAATTATAGTATGATTCCATTTTTATAAAAAGTGAAAACATACCAAATATGCCTATGGATTACTAATGTATAATATGTATGTATAATAATATAAAATGATACACACAAAATTCAGAAGTTATTGGGGCTAGCACTGGGAACACAGCAGGAGAAAAAGTGGAAGAGTGATACATGGGGCTTCAATTGTGTCTATAATATTTTATTTCTTTTTAAAAGTGACACAAATATGGCAGATGTGTTAATACTCAATAACTTTCATAGTGGCTACACAGGGTTTTTTTAAAAATAAAAGGTAGTGTATTCTTGTATGTCTGAAAAAGTCTATAATGTATGTTTAATGTAAAAACACTATTCACTTGATAAACAATTCACTTTGTGTCCTACAGGCAAATATTGTGAAGAAGTGGCAAACTGGAGCCCCTGGGATTTTTGCCTCTTCTGCTACATGGTTCAGAGTCTTCTTCCCTGACCCTTCAGTTATTTTGCCCTAGGTTTTAGGTAAGAGGCAAACTGGAGACGTTTACCACCAATGGATGTGGGCTTGCCCTCTGACTTTGGAGCTGCTCAGAAAGTCTCCGCCTTCCTGAAGATGTCTTCTAGGGCTCTAGAAAGCGTGCTTTGTTCCCTTGCTGGCCAGGTCTCCACATCCTGGAAGTCCCACAGAGTTTCCTCCTCTGACTCCTGGGATGTGCTGGGGCACAGAAGTAGCAGGGACTGTCACTGAAGCTGGGCTGCAGCTGCTGAGATTCTGATGCTGAGGAATGTTCACTTCAGACTCCTGTCCCACTCTCTGATGCTAAATAGCCCTTTCTGTCTTTTAATAGATTCACGGGGGAGGAGGAAGTGGAGGCTGAGGTTAGCTTGTTCGCTTGTGTGCCTGTCTTAGCCAGATTGGCATCTGGCACCAAGCCTACCATTTAGTCAGACGGTATTATTTTCTGTACACACACACACACACACACACACAGACACACACACACACCATGAGATCCAGCCACTCAAGCCATATGTCTCTATGCCTGCAAGTTACATTGCACTGGCCAAAATTATAACCAACCACACTCCGAGGTATATGCTCAAAATACATGTTCACTGACATCTATACAACTGTGTCAGAGGAGGTTCAGTGTTTCTCAAGATGATAGTGGGATGGAGATAGCAGATGAAACTCCCTTTAAATGATGTCTACTATCTTTAGTGAAAAGAACTTGCAAATTGTGGTGAAGGATCAGTTCAACAATTCTCTCACACACAGAGGATTTGGAACCTTTCTAATAATGATGCTCAGTGGATCATTATTGTCACTAGAACTTCCCAAATCTCCCCTGCTGCAGGCACCTAGGAATAGCATGAAACTTGGCCCTCTTCTTCCACCCTTATGTGGCTCTCTTTCAGGTTAAAAACTTCCCAGAACCTGTTTAGGTTTGCCTTCTCACTCTCTATGAGTAACTCCAGAAATTTTAGAACTATTAAAGCAGAGACTGATAAACTATGGTCCCATGGAACACAGCAACACTCATTTCTTTACAGATTGACCATGGCAATTTTCAGACTGCAACGGCAAGCTTTAGTAATGCTGAAACCATACAGTTGCAAGCATTAAACAGTCACTATCTGGCCCTTTTTGGAAAAGTGTGCTGACCCTTTGGTAGTAAAATCCCATGGTTAGGAGGACTGACTAGATTGCAGGTTATATTGTGGTCAAGAAATAAAAAGTGAAAAATTGCTGATATTCAGTTGATGCCAGGTTTATACCACATGAGCAGCAACACTGAGGGCCAAATATGTATTTCACTTATTTATTTTTTAAATATCACAAAAATAAAAACACTCTTCCACAGCATAGACCCTTCCTTGACTAGAAATTGTTTCCCGCTGCCCTATTATCATTTTCCTCAACATTAACAATGAGATAGCACTGGACTTCAGCTTCTCTGTGACTCGCTGTCTTTGCTCAAGCTGTGGCTGCTACCTAGACTTGTCATCTCATATCTGATGGCTGAGGGCCAAGATGACCATGACACTAGCATATCCCAGGGTGCCCAGGGCAGGCTGATGACACACGGCTGGTTAATTGCCCTTTCAAGGGTAACACTAACAGACTTCTCCAAGCTCTGGGTCATCTACTCATCACCAGTTTGTGACAACCACTGTCTCTGTGTCTTGGAAGAAAACTCAGGCAGTTCCTGACAGGGTATTGAAGACAAATAATACACTTTTTGTGTGTTTATACAGATCTATGAATTCCAAAACCACCTGAATGATCCAAGCTACAGGAAAATGACTATTTCAAAGAACTCCCATTCATAACTTACAGTAGTTAGTGCTGCTGGTTTCCAGACAGATCGTAACTACCAATATTACATGCATAATAATGCATTTGGCAAAGTTACTAACCCAGGAAGAATCTGCTTCATGGTGACTGGACTGAGAGCAGGAGAATGGAAGTCACGTGACTCAGTGCAAGTCACTCTACCACTTGGAGCTTTAGTTTGACTCTGGAAATGGGGAGTTTGGACTGAATAAAAAGGACACCATCTTCCTAATCTAAAAGCATTTCCACTAGTGTCCTCCAGTGTCGTTACTCCATGATTTTAGAAAAGTCCCACCATCCTTGAATGCCATTCCAAAAGCTGAACCAGCTTGGCAGCCCTGCAATGGTGTACAAATAGCAGGTCTAAGTGCAAACTTGTTTTCCACCTTGCTCTTCTTATAACAAAGCTATTGCTCAAACATGAGTATTTTAAGGGTTTGAATTTTCTTTATTTTTCATTACCAATCTATGCCCTCTGCTTACTTTGTCTTCTTGGTACACTGCATTTAGGTAACTGGTTCATTGCTGCCACCGGCCCAAGATAAGAGCGAAGTTAGGAAGTCCTGGCAGACACCCTAAAAATAACTCCAGCCTCACTGCCCAAGGCCTCATGGTGGAACTAAAGCATGATTCTGAGGATTACGGCCAGGAAGATGCTGTAGCACGCCTGAGCTCTTGGTGCTTTCTTCCCCTTCTGCTCCGTCAAAACTGTGGGAAGCATTTCACCTGCCTGAGCCCCTCTTTTCCAGGCAGCTGGGTTAATCCTGGTGGAGTCTTTGTGGTGAAAATCTCAGACTGTAATCTTTATCTTCAGAAATCTACTGAGTCTCTGTATGGACACAGGAGTGCTGTTTTGTGGATTATGGCGTGTGTTTTGGGGGTGAGGCTTGTGGTATATGAGTTTGTTCCATGCTGGATGGTGGATGGAAGGCGGAGGGGTTAGAACACACTCGGGTGAGGCCCTTCCAAGTCCCCAAATATTTTCTATAAACCCCAAGTGCACATCTAGGCTTGGATTTCCTCTCCCAGTGTTTTCAGCTAGTTGGAGCTGTACCTCTGAGGGAGTATACCTGAACAGTTGGTACTGAATGGCTGGCATGGAAATCCTCTGAGACAATGATTAAAGAAAGATGTGTATATAACACATCTTCCTAACCCAATCATCTGTCGATGGACATTTGAGTTGTTTCCATGTCTTGGCTATTGTGAATAGTGCTGCAATGAACATGCGGGTGCATGTGTCTTTTTCAAAGAAACTTTTGTCTGGGTATATGCCCAAGAGTGGGATTGTGGGGTCATATGGAAGTTCAATGTATAGGTTTCTAAGGTATCTCCAAACTGTTCTCCATAGTGGCTGTACCAGTTTACATTCCCACCAACAGTGCAGGAGGGTTCCCTTTTCTCCACACCCTCTCCAGCATTTGTTATTTGTGGACTTATTAATGATGGCCATTCTGACAGGTGTGAGGTGGTATCTCATGGTAGTTTTGATTTGCATTTCTCTTATAATCAGGGATGTGGAGCATTTTTTCATGTGCTTGTTGGCCATCGTATATCTTCCTTGTGGTAGATAAAAAGAATGACATAATGCCATTTACAGCAACATGGATGGAACTAGAGACTCTCATACTGAGTGAAATAAGTCAGAAAGACAAAGGCAAAAGTAAGAATTAAAGTAGAAAAATATTGGAGTTTCCGTCATGTGTGGTATATATACACAATGGAATACTACTCAGCCATAAAAAAAAGAATGACATAATGCCATTTACAGCAACATGGATGGAACTAGAGACTCTCATACTGAGTGAAATAAGTCAGAAAGACAAAGACAAATACCATTATGATATCACTTATACCTGGAATCTAATATATAGCACAAGTGAATATTTCCACAGAAAAGAAAATCATGGACTTAGAGAATAGACTTGTGGCTGCCCAGGGGGAGAGGGAGGGTGTGGGAGGGATGGGGAGCTTGGGGTTTTCAGATGCAACTTGGAATGGATTTACAATGAGATCCCGCTGAGTAGCATTGAGAACTTTGTCTAGATACTTATATCGCAACAGAACAAAGAGTGGGGAAAAAAAATGTATACATGTAAGTATAACTTGGTCCCCATGCTGTACAGTGGGAAAAAAAAAACAAAAAGGAAAGATGTAAGCTCTCCCTGCCCAGCAGCTGAGAGTCTGATGAGGAAAGAAAATAAATTTTCCAACTTAGTTTCTTGCTCAGTAACATTCTGCTAGTCAATCCAGTCATCTAATCCCAAACACTCAGGGACTTTAATGTGATTCTGGTGTTTCAGAAATTAAGATAGGAGCCAAACATCAGAAGATTTGGCAAGTCATAGCTAAAAGTAAGAATTAAAGTAGAAAAATATTGGAGTTTCCGTCATGGTGCAGCGGAAACCAATGCGACTAGGAACCATGAGGTTACAAGTTCTATCCCTGGCCTCGCTCAGTGGGTTAAGGATCTGGCATTGTGGTGTAGGTTGCAGACATGGCTTGGCTCTGGCATTGCTGTGGCTGTGGTGTAGCCGGCAGCTGTCGCTCTGATTAGTCTCCTAGCCTGGGAACGTCCATTTGCCATGGGTACAGCCCTAAAAAAAGATAAAAGACCAAAATATGCATATATTTATTGTCATTCACCCCCTGATGGGTTAATTTGTTTTATATGCCTTCAAAGAAGAAAAGTGTTGCACATCAGTTAGAACACAAAGTAAGCGGCAGTGCACATGTGTCTTACCAAACATAAACTTTGAGGATACTTTTGAGACCTTAAAAAAATGAACTTAAGTGGCACAGAAAGATTTTTTCAGAGCATGACCCTTAAGTAGACACCCTTGAATTGGGTGGATATATGTCCACTTAGGGCTAATTAGGTTTCCTAATTGGTTAGGACCCAAGCAACATTTATCTGTTTCAACCAAAGAAGTTTCCTTTTACTCTTCTTGCCTCCTGATATTGTGATTTCATTTGAAGAAAAATTCCCACTGTTAAAAGAAGAAGAAAAGCATTGGATTCAGTTATTTCTAGGATCCTATGCCTGCTCTAGCTTATAATGGAATGAAAAAGAAGAATAGTGTAACAGACACTATTGGAGTTTTACCCAGATCCTATTCCCCACTTTATCTCACTCACATCTTTCCATATTTGCAGATCTCAGACTTTGTCCCGATATTTGGAGCAGCCATGGGTTCAGCAGCCACGGGTTCAGGGAGAAACCATGTCTAGGCCAAAGGTCAATCTCTACCCATCTATGCCAATCAGGGTAGTCTCAATCTCTGGCCAGTCACTGCCTCAGGCATGGATGTGTGCTCTAAATTTGGGCTATGCAGAACTAGAATCTACTGAGAGGATCTGCAAAAGACTTTCCTTGGTAGAGTAAAGAGATGCACAGAAAAGTCTGTTTCCTCTTCTGGAACTCTGCATTAGAAACAACTGTATAATTTGTGGGGCCTCGTGAAAACTTAAAATGTGAAGATCCTTGTTCCTTTCCTCAACTCCCTGTCTCTCTATCGTGGTGGCTTTTATTTTCTATTTAGGCTTGGGCACCCTTATCAGCAAGGTTGTGAGCCTTATCTCAGAACTCATCATGCAGAGCATACATTATTCTGACCCTGACACCCCCCTCCACCTACCCAAAGACCCCTACTGGAGACAGTGTGGCAATAGTTGATGGGCAGGGGTCAGAGAGCAGGTGGTCTAGAACCTGCCTAGCTCAGGTGGTGTGGCAGGACTGGGCATGCGTTAAGGCGCCAAGCCTTTGGTGCATACTTCCTTATCCTATTGGACTTCACTTACGAAACACAAATTCAAAGTAAGATCATTAAGAATTTCAAGATGGTGACCACAGAAAACTAGCCCTATTAGAGGGTATTGACTGTGTGCCCGTGTGGCTGCTCCTCATGTCTGCCCGCACTACCTGAATCTGCCTCAGCCATCTTGAGACCACAAAGGAAATATGGCCAAGTTAGAAGCACCTGGGTTTCTGAAATTTTTAAGCTATTAAATTAACCAACCTTGGGACTGTCCATACTCAAGAATTCTCATTATAAGAGGTAATAAAACCCCTTGTTTTATAGGTCACTTTTACTCGGGTCTTTCCTTAGTCACAACTGCCAGTGTTGTAACTTATAGGAAAGATCTCACATTGATAAGAAGGTCTACAAAGGGACCAGAAAGAGGCAGTTAAGCTAGAGGAATTTTGTTTGAATATTCAAATCTAGAGCCACTTCACTAGAAAATGCTGTTCCTGCTTTTCCCCAGCCACTCTGCAGGGTATGAGAAGGCCAGTGTGTTCTCTGCAACCTGAGCACAACGATGCCCCCACCTACACTCCACCCCCTCACATTTCTCCACTCTTGGAAGGCTTAACAAGTTCAAGTAGGACAGATATTGGCAAACTATGACAGTGAATAAACACAACACCCACACTGATTTTTAGATATACAAGAATTGAGATAATGGAATGAGGTCATTATGAACTTCAGGGATAGTTTGAGGCAAATTGTATAATAGATGAGGCTTACTTGGGGCTCATCTACTCTACAATAGACTTTTGTGTCCTTCAGAGACCCCTCCCCTTAGGTAATATCTTGAGTTCTAGGTCATTCCTGCTTAAGGTGCCAACTAATAAATGTAAGTTACTGCTTCACACAAAGGCTTGACTGAATTGGCCTTAACATTCCTTCAAACTATGAGATTTTAAGATTCTTCACTGGCTGCTCTATGTCCCTAGAGATCCTGGAACAGTAGAATTTTGGGGACTTAGATAAGTTCCAAATCCATAAAAATCTTCCTCAAATTATGGGGAAAGAAAAACAAATAACATCGTCTGGGAAAAAACAACTTCAAGGAAAAGGTAGTATGAGAAGTTGTTTTTTCTCATAAAGGATGTAGGTCTGATAACACATCTGGAGGGAAAGTCATTCCATCAAGGAGCCCAGCAGGCATGCTTCCCTCTGCCTGAGCAGGTGGGATATAACATTTGGAAGCTTCTTCACTCCAGTCTCAGAAATGCTCAGGCACTAACTATGCTTCCCAGACATTTCTAGAGACAAGAGCACAGGTCTATCAATTCTGGGTCATTTTTCTACTCTTACAGGTTGTAGTGGGTAAACAGCATCTCTCCAGATTTATGTCCTCCTGGACCTTATTTAGAAATAAGTGTAATAAGTTAGGACGAGGTTATTTTGGATTGAGGAAGGCCTTAAATCCAAGGTATGATTAGTGTCTTTATAAGAAGGTATGTGAGGACACATAGGGAAGATGTGAAGATGGAGGCAGAGACTGGAGTTATCCAATTAACCAATCAAGGATCACGAGGACCCACCAAAAGCTGTAAGAGGCAAGGAAGACGTCTTCCCTAGAGGATTCAGAGGGAGTATGGCCTTGCCATCACCTTGCCTCTGGAGCCCTCCCGCTCCTACCTCTTCATCACAAGCCTCTGCCAAACAAAGATGGATCACAAGGTCTTCCTGTTTAAACCAGTGAGTTTTCCCAGTGACATCAGACAAGAAGGCTGAAAGCTGTTGCAAGTTCCCTCCACATTAGATTAGCAGCACATGGGCGAACCAAGCTCATACATTATTCAAAGGGGAAAAATGTGGGCTTTGACTGAACTTTGAAGGAATCAGCAGCTCTTCCAGAGGAGAGTGACCTATTGTTCTACTTCACAGAACACAAAGAGCAAGCGGCATTCCTCAGAGCATAGCTAATGGAGTGCACACAGACGCTGTGATGAACTGACCAGCGGACATCTTTTACAGGCTCTGAAGTCCTGTGCAAAGTGCCCTCTTGCTGATCAGAGGAAGGATGTTCACACTTTTTCTACTTCTATAAGATTACAACTCAGGGATGCTCAGGTCAGGAGTTTCTGGCTACCATGGTGTTCCCTGTGAAGGGTGTACTGTCAACAGCACCAAGATCCCCTTGGAAGGACCATCAGGCAAATTCAATTGACATTTATGCCTTTGTCTGGCAGATACCCCCCTGAAACTTGGGAGACCTTTCCTGCATGGTGGAGGAAGAAGAGAAATGGTTGCAAAGTTTGTTTTTTTTTTCACATCATGTGTTTCTTTGAAAGTAAAAAAAAAAAAAAAAAAAAAAAAATTTCCAAAATCAGAAGGAAATGGACCAAATGGATCAAGTGAAGCTTAACTAAGCCTTTAGTCCAGAGCATTTACAAGGCTTCTGACTTGATTCCTGGTGAAGGCTCTTTTAGTTAGTCACTAAATTTTAAACATTCTGGAAAGAACACAGAACAAACCCTGGTAAATGAAATGGCAAATATTTATTTACACCCTATGTTACCACAGTGGATTTCAAAAAACCCCCCTATAATGATAATATTATTATCTTGTTTATATTTTCCTTGAGAAAAATTTCTCAATATGTGCATTAAATTGACCTGGCATTATTAAATTGGCTAGATTTTCAAAGGTAGGAAACTGCTTTACTAAGAAAAAAATGTTGATAGTACAAATTTGATTTTAAAAATTCCATTTTCATGTAATAAGTATTTCTGGTGCTTCAAATTAAAATGTACAGTTCATCTCATGAAATACAGAAAGGCAATAAAATTATTTATATGCTTAAGCTTGTTACATAAAGTATATTTTAGGAATTAGGCAATATTTGGGGAAGCTACATGAATCTTTCTAGTCATAAGTTTTGCTTTAATAAGAAATCTTTACTATGTTTAGATATAAAACTTATTTATAATTCAATAAGTCATCCCACATTAAAATCCAACATTCATCCAACAGATATTATTGAGCTCCTACCATGTTCAAGTACTGTGCTGATAACTTGGGATAAAGACAGGATTGGAATAGATACAGGTTTTTTAATGAATATTTGAATTACGAATATGTTCTCCACGTTAGCAAATTATCTATCAGACTTAGATTTTGAAATATACTTGAGCCCCTAATGCCAAAAGATAAATTATTATCATTCTAAATCGAGAACCAGTCATTCTAGAATTTTACATACAGTTTTTTTAAAACATAATTTGTTTAATTTCTTAAGTGCTATTATCACTTTAGGTTGACTACTTTGGGTAGCCATAAACAAAGTTAATAGGCAAGTATTTAGTGTCCCTGTTTTGTGGACTCATATCTACACTCTACTGCTCAGTAGCTTTTGATGAATAACCAAACAGCCCCGTACCTCATCTGTAAAATGGAAATGATAATGGTATGTAGTTCATAGGGTTGTGGTGATGATTAAACAATTTAATAGACACACGGTGCTTGGAATAGTTCCTGGAACATAGTAAATTCACAGAAACAAGCTTATTTGATTCTCTAAAGTTGAGTTGATGACATGGCTTCAGTAATACAATAACATGAAGGAAAGCAAACAAGCAGGTTTCCGGTGAGGAGGACTGGCCTCAGTATCAGGAGAACTGAGGTTTAATCCTAGCACTGGGCAGAAAGGTTCAGTCAGTAAACAGTACTTACTTTTATTGTGAAAATATAGTACCTGGATCCCCCTTCAATCATCTATTCTTCTCTCTTTGTCACAGGAACTCAGCCTGCTTTCTCTTACTCACATGGCAATGAGGGAATGAACTACATGGTACCCTGTTCACCTCTGAAATGCTGTGAAACTTATTCCAATGAGACCACAGTTCAGGCGTGGGAAATACACTGTTAATGGACCATTTGGTTAGAAATGTATTTCTTTGCAAATGGTATTTGTAGACATGGCTGAAGGAGGCTCCTCCCACTGAGCATTTCTTCCATAAATTAAAATAAGGCAGCAGATTTTACTGCCTTGTTTTGGCATTTAATTGATCATTCCAGATAAACTTTTCTTTAGAATCCAAGGGCTTAGATTTGTTCTGAATGAAGAACTGAGAAGCTTTTCTGATAAAGAGTGCCAAATGTGTATACACTTTGAATTCTTTAAAGTGATTTTGTATCTATTATTTCATTTTCTCTACCTTGCCTGTAACTTTTTCTGAAAAATTCTGCACAGGAAACCTGATATCCCAGGCTTTTCATCAATTATATCATTGATCTCTGAGCAGCAGATAACTTAGATCTTTGGGTCAATTTACTTAGGTGAATGTCTTACTCTTGCAGGCATTGATTTTTTTTTAAAGTTACTTGGAAAAAGTTAGTTTTCAAATAGTCAAGTTTCAGTTATAAAAGGAAATATGAATTACACACCCAAGCACAGTTGAGTCTTAGCAGCCTTCGTAAGTGGCAGTTTTATTTTCATACATAGATTTTTTAATCACTGGCACATCCTACTCAAAAACTATACATTGGGGACTATAAAATTATTTAAAACATTACCATGGTATTTAGATATATATATAAGCAAACAGATTGGGCTAAAAAGAAACATACTTGTGGGAAGACAATAGTGATCAGCTATCTTATATTTCCTTGAGATGGTCTTATTAAAAATCCTGAAATTATTATGACACATTTAGGACATGTGAAAATTTGGAAAACTTAAGGAAGTTTCAGTTTAGTAGCTTGGGTCTGTCTTGACGGAATATCATGGTGCCTGTGAAATCTAACAAAATAAATTCTCAGGTATCCATCATAAATGATGAATGGAAATATTTAACCAGAAGAATGGTCAATGCAGTGACGATGTATCATGTCTTCTATCTTACAAATCACTCTTTTTTAAATAAGCAAAGATAAATTAAGTCCAATCACTTTGCAACAGACGTATAGGGAACATCTGCTGCATGCTTTTACCTATGTAATACCTCCTGGATTAAGATATGGCATCTGTCCGTGGTAGTTTGTTTTCAATGTGGTAGGCGAGATCATGCATTAATAAATGAAACAATCCTTCCAACCTCATTACATTCATCACAGCCTAAGACACCATCACCTCATACCTAGATTTCTCGTCACCCTTTCTGTTCGTCCTTTTGCACTCCTACAATTCTTTTTCCACATAGAAGTCAGTGATCATCCACTGCACTTAAGATAAAATGTATACTATTTCTCTCAGTGAAGTAGAGAGAGAAGGAATGGAGGAGAAGGAGGAAGAGGAGATAAAATATCATGCTATGTTTCCTAGCTTCACAGTTTTCAAATGTCTAACCAGTGTGCCCTGCCTATCTCTCTTATCTCAACTTCTATCACTTCTCACCTTGTCCAGGGTATAAACTATCTTCTACCACAAGAATTATGCCCCATAAGCATATATATCTTTAATTGTCTTGCTCTTTGTGACTGTGTTACCCAGAATAATATAAGGCTTGTAGGAAGCACGTAATAAATATTTGTTGAAAAAAATGAATGACTAGAAGAGTATTATATCTATCTATATTGTGATATGTTAAATTTGTAGATTGTGCTCAGGTATTAATGGGATAGCCTTTCAGAAGGCTATACATATGTGTGTGTGTACACATATATCTACATATATGTTATATAATACATATATTTCAAAAAGAAAATAATTTTTAAAAATAAGGCCAACAGTAGGCATGAGGTAAACCTCATAGAAGGTTAAGACTTGGATAAGCCTAGAATAATAATTTGAATTTTAATAGGTGAACATGAGGGATGAAGTATAGCATTCTCCATATGTGAAAGACGAAAAGTAAGCCAGAAATACGAGTGAGTGGTGGATATAGCTGAAGGAAGACAGTATGGGGGCCAAAGTGACAGACCCAGGCACTCAGAGCAAGAAAGTACAGAGACCAAACTTGTTAAGAAAGGCCAATCAGGAGTTCCCATTGTGGCGCAGCGGAAATGAATCCAACTAGGAATAATGAGGTTGCAGGTTTGACCCCTGGCCTCACTCAGTGTGTTAAGGATTCGGCGTTGCTGTGAGCTGTGGTGTAGGTCACAGACATGGCTTGGATCTGGCGTTGCCGTGCATCTGGTGTAGGCTGGCACCTGTAGCTCCAATTCAACCCCTAGCCTGGGAACCTCCATATGCTGTAGGAGCAGCCCTAAAAAAAAAAGACAAAAAAAAAGGCCTTAAAAAAGGGCAGGCAATCAAAGGACTTGAACAGATAGCAGAGGGGATTTCAAGGAGCTAGCCATCATGATAAAAGTGGTCTTTTAGGAAAATTCCTCTCTGTGGTACATGCACAGTGAAGTAAAGGAGGTAAATAACTCTAGGTAAGAAGACCTGGTGGCCAATTTGGGAATAAGGTGATAAAGGCCATATAAGATAAAGGGGAGAAAAAGACAAGCCAAAAAGAACCAAAAGAACTGATGGTGAGAATTTGGGTAAATGAGAGGGGAGAAAGGCAGTCAAAGCTAAGAAGACACAGTGGGAACCAGGAAATGTCCTTTCTTTTATCTAAGAGGAAACTGGAGAAATGCTAAGCCATATTGCCTAAAGGACGCCATTCTACCCTCAACATAGGGCTTCCCATATGACTTAGTTTCCTATGTCCTTCTCTGTGTTTGGACAAAGTTAAAGTATGTCACTCTAGAACTCTGTAATCAGGATATAGCTCTTTCAAAGTCTTTTGATGATTTATCCATCTATATTTATAGATTTTCTTATTATCAATCAACAAATAGAGCTCAACAGAATTCACAGGCTCTGTGTGATGAGCATCCATTAAAGTGTCTTCGAAGTACCTCTTATCTACCCATTCCGTTCACAGAAGAGGATCTGGCTTGTAAAACCTGATTGGACACTGAAGTAAACATCTAACTCAAAACTGGTCCAATTAGAATCTTTCCTTGTGACTTTTAACCAACAGGCAATATAGAGAAAGGAACTGACCCATGTCCATTCTGGAACTCTTAAGAAAAAGTCCATGAATTTGGAATGGTTTGGTCTCCATCCTTTCTAATTCTTCATTGTTTGAGTTTTCTTTGATGTCTTAGAATCTATCCAACACATTTCTTTTGCATTTTCTTATCTTTTTAAGAAATCTTCTGGTCTTCTGGTTTTTATTGCATACAACTCAAAGAAACTAATACCTAGGGCAAAATACTTTCAGAACTAGAATCAAATATAGATGCAGATGTTTCTAGTAGAAATGGTAAAATGAGAGTAAGACAAATGTAACTTGGGAGCTTAGAAGGAAAGCTTGCACACTAATAAAACTCTTCACAAAACTCATCTAAGAGAGACAAGCAACACTTGACTCATGAACACAGAATTAGATTTCTCCTCCTAGATGACTAATATTTTTGGTAGGAGGTCTTTGGTTTCTTTGCTCTTTTTTTTTTTTTAAACATTTCCCCATCTCATCACTTCCTTCATCAAAGGGAAATTTATAAACTTGGAGGGTGTAGAACAGATCAGCTGTGACCCTATTTAAAATGGTAGAAGAGTGGGATGCCATTAAAGGAAGCTGAGAAACTTAGGAAGTCCTTACAGGCTAGGTTAGATTACCGGAAACAATATGTGAGTTGAGATAGAGCAAGGGTATTGCTGGGTTCCCCAGGTAGCTGGGAAAAATAAGAATCAACAAGAGGGAGCTAGGAGTATTAATTCATTTGTTTGGTTCATTCAAAAATATTTATTATGCTGCCAGGTGATTTCACAGGTTTTTTGTTTTAAGGATGCAGTTCCTGTGCACTAATCTTGGGGAAGCAAACATTAAACAGAGAATTTTATGAAATATGATTATGAATTGTGACAAGTAAACTGAAGAAAAAGTACATGGCATGTACTTTTTATGATATGAGATACTCATAGAGATTTAACTTAATTAGTAAAGATTAGGAAACCCTCTCTGAAGAAGAGATATCTAAGTCTGGAAGACTGAGCTGCCCAAAGCCAAGAAAGGGCTGGAGTGGGGTGGGTTTGAAGGAAGAGAAAGGGCTTTCCAGGAAAGTGAAAAGCGTGTGCAAAGTTCTCGTAGAATGAAAGAACTTAGTGCCTTTGAACAAATGAAAGGATCCAGGGTGGCTGAGGCAGGGGTGGCAGGCCATTAAAAGGGGCTAGAAATTGAAGACAAGACAACCTAGATCCTTATCATATCTTAAGGATGTTTCCTTGTTAAGATCTACAGATCTTCATTCTTCTAATTGTTTAGTGGTCTTCTCACTGTATGAATGAACCACAATTTATTCTGCAATTTTTTATTAATAAGAATTTAGACTGTTTCCAGTTTTTATTGTTACAAATAATGCTGCATTTTCATCATTATACTAATGCAGAACATCTTTATGCATTTCTGCACACATTTAAACACACTTTCAGGAAAATGTCTATAAAATTAATTACTATAAATAGAATTGCTAAGTCAAAGGGTTTATGCATTATATAAATTTGGAGGGAAAGTTGCCAAGAGGGAGGGGGAGGGAGTAGGAGGAACTGGGAATTGGGGTTAATAGATGCAAACTATAGCCTTTGGAATGGATAAGCAATGGGATCCTGTTGTATAGCACTGGGAGTTGTGTCTGGTCACTTGTGATGGAGCATGATAATGTGAGAAAAAAGAATGTATACATGTATGTGTGACTGGGTCTCCTTGCTGTGCATCAGGAAATTGACAAAACACTGTAAATCAGCTATAATGCAGAAAATAAAAATCATTATTGAAAAAAAAATAGTAAATGGCCCTCCTAATTGATGTTTTGACCTATAATCCTGCTGGTTTTACTATACCTTCAAAAACACTACAAACTTTTATCAATCTCAAAAAGTAAAATGATAACTCATTGTTGATTTAGTTTATATTTCTCTGACCACAGAATGGTGGAATATTTTTCTATATGTTGATAAACTACTTCTGTTTCTTTGTATGACCTTCCTATTATAATTTACTACCCTTTTTATTGTATTTTTATCTTTTTTATTATTTTGTTGGAACTATTTATATATTTAGGGTTTTAGCCCTTGACTATGATATTTGATGCACATATTTTTCATGGGCTTTTGTCTCTTGTGGGGTAATTTTTGTAGTACAGAAGTTTTCATTTCATATTTAGGGAGTGAAATTTTCTCCCTTTTGTAAATCTTTTGACTTTGAGGTTGAATGACAAAATTTCCCCTACCTACCACTCAGCATTAAATATGTCAAAACAAGGACATGCATAGCATTTTTATTGTCCTTAAAGCAGTTGGCTTGACATTTCTGAAAAAGAATTAAAAGCATGAGACCATTGAGTTTGGTCATTCCAGTTCTTTTTAATTCTTAAAATATCGTGAATATCTCTCACTCATATATTTGCTATTTATAGATACCTTTCCATTGAATTCTGCCAATAACCTAATGAAACGGTTCGGGATAATGTTGCCTGAAAGTCTTAAGAGAACCTACTGTTGATTCATGAGAATAACTGCTTTTGCTTATATGGGACGTGATGTGTTCTGGACTGTAGAAATTCCTGACGACACAGACTGAAATCTGTCTTACAATCTAGTGATAGAGGCCACTCGTGGCTTTTGCCTCCAGTCTCCAGTTTCTAAACTAGTTCATATGAGGATCTCTCTATATATACTAGACTGGAAACAACTAAACACATGCTATTAAATCTGTGACAAACAAGGAGGTAATTTAATTTGATGTTAATCCAAGATAAACAAAAATAATTTCCACTACTGTTCTCTTGGTGTACTGAAATGAATGCATTAAAAATACTACCAGGTCTTTTGCTGTAATTGCACTGTGGGAGTTCTTCAAAACTTGATTCCCTCATGTTCTTGATTTCATGCTCCTCAGTGTAAAATGCTTCTAGACAACATAGTGTATCCTTTACACCATGCCTTCCCTTTGATGATTCAGTGTAAAAAGTGGCAAATACATTTAAAAGTTTATATGAGCCTGGTTTGATAAATGTAATCAGGACCTAAATATTTTTTAAAGCAAATAATGCTATAACTACTTTTTTTAATTGATTTTTTCCCATTATAGTTGGTTTACAGTTCTGTCAATTTCTAATGTACAGCAAAGTGACCCAGTCTTTTTGTCTTTTTAGGGCCACAGCTGCTGCATATGGAAGTTCCCAGGCTAGGGGTCAAATCAGAGGTACAGCTGCTGGCCTATGCCACAGCCACAGCATTGCAGGATCCAAGCCACATCTGTGACCTACACCAGATCCTCAAGCCACTCAGCGAGGCCAGGGATAGAACCTGGGTCCTCATGGAAATTAGATTCGTTACTGCTGATATACAACAGGACCTCCTATAACTTGACTTATTAAAGGATATATATATATATGTGTGTGTGTGATATATATATGGTAGAAACTTGCAAACTCTTGAGGCCATAGGAAAAAGCATTTCTATGATTCTACTAGCAAGAAAGACGGCAAGATGAAAGTGCCAACCTCTTCTTCTTTGATGACTCTATTCTATTTGCTTCTCCAACTGTGTGTCACAGAAATTTCCTAGAGCAATATTCCTAGGACACACATAGCCTCCTAGTGAAATAAATTTGAAAACTATGGGGATGAAACTAAAGGCAGAGAGATGTATTACCTAAAGAATTTTAAGGACCCTTAAAATGCTGATTCCCCTCATTAATCTCTAAGACTCTAAGAGGGAATACTGTTGTTTGCTGTCTGAAAGCAGAACTTATTTTAAAAGATTATGAGAAATACTCCTGAACATTGCATGGATTTTAAGAACAGCAGTTTTGGACACGCTTCCCTCGGGTATCTATTTGCCTTCAATACAGTGACTTCATATCTCTCCCATAAGACTAGAAAAAAATTAGCTTTTCCACCCTCTCTTTTGAGATTCACCCCCAGGTCTGCCAGGCTAACTACTGTCTGCTAGACATCACTCTTTTAATTTCTCCTTCTTTTCATATGAAAATACTAGGATTTGCGCCTTTGCTCGACCAGTCCAGAGGTGTATGTATATATTTCATGGCCTATTTTATTGTATTTACTAGAGTTTTTAGTGTTTACTTCATGTTTCTCATTAAGCCATAAATTCCTTTAGCTTAACAAAGTGTGCTCTTTCTTTTTGAAAGAAAAAGAAAGAACTGGGACACACACACAATCCAGAATAGTTCTCCACCCAGAGTGGATTCCAGAAAATGCCACTGCCGGCCCTCATCTGAGAGCAGTGCACAGTTGCTGTGTGGGATGCATGAGGATGAGTCTGTGTTTGCCGATGGTGACTGCCTCCAAGGGCAACACCTAGAGCAGAACAGAATCAATATTCAGCACAGTCAGTTCTTCCGCAGCTGAAATGAACCTGCAGGAATCTCGCTGTTGCTGATATAGTCTTGGCTGTGTGCAACTGTAAATTCACCCGCCCACCTGCACAGCTCAAGGGAAATCACTCCCTCAGCTTTGGAATACATCCCCCTCACAGTGGGTCAGATAACAAGCCTCAAAGGGACACAGTAATGAGTAATGAGAGACTGAAAGAACTGTATCCAAATAATATTTACAGGAACTTTAGTGGGCAGGGTGTAACTACAGGGTTCAGGCTTATGTGTTGCTCTTGGTTATGCATTTTTTGCAGCCTTCTATCCCTTTCCTTTGTCTCACCATCACCAGACAAGACATTCCCTTTCATCTGAGTAACTACATAATGCGATGCTTTGGTTCATCAAATATTCTGATTCCTGGGTCTTGCCACAATAGTTGAATAGTTAATTTTGATGCACGGTATTCTGAATTTTACGGTAAATCTCTGGAAATGGGTACTTGGTTGAATCACAAAGATATTCAAGATCTTGAAATGACAGAAAAATCATCACTAGGAAAACCAATGCTCCATGCAAAGTATTACACATCCAGAAAGCAAGCTGAAACTGTTCTAATCATACCACATACCAAGGAAATCAATAATTAGGGAAAAACCTTATTTCTGTTTATTTACTAGGCCTGTGTCACTCCCACAGAAGTGAACTGTGAATGAACCTTCTTTCTATTCAATTTAGTTGATGTTTCCTCTCTTTGATTGTCATGTAAAATGGAATTTATTTTCAATTAAGTGGTTTTTATGTGACAATAATAAGCCCATCCTTGCTTTTTAATTTTCAACCGAAGTATTCTCATCACAGAAGGAGGCCCTTGTTCCGAATGGGGACTTATTTTCCCTTCCTGAGATTCCCTTGGTTTTCACTGGAAATGTGTTCTTCCAAACACTGACCCAGTTCAACCCTGCTTAGTTTCTCAGAGAAGATGAGCTCATATCCTGGTGGGGTGGCGCTCTGCACTGTACAGTCCCAATAATCTGACCATTGCTTGTGTATAAAATGAAGCTCAGAATTTTAGATTGTACAGCTAGCTAACAGAGGAGGGTACTGTCTGTGTGGGGAACACTACATGATTCATATTTTCTTTGAAAAATTGAAGTCATATTTCTTTGATGTGTCAACAGTGATGACTGAAAGCAGATTGCAGAGTCTTTGTACTAAACTGGAAAGAGAAAGGGAGGGAGAGCGCGGGAGAGCAAGTGAGAGACTTCTCTGGGATCAAGCAGGGAGAAGGACGTTCCCAGTAAATATACCTACACCAAGTGCAGAGTCCGAGGAATGTAAGAGTACAACCTAATGATGTGAGAGAAGAAACAGTAAGAGGAAAGTGTAAACGGCAATAATTATTCTCAGATAGCCGGGAAAATACATGAACCGAGGGCGCTGAGAGCATGTGAATGTTTGTGTGATGCAAGAAAACAAGGACACACATTGAGTGAGAGAACAGGGAGGCAGAGGAATGCTCTGGTGCCCTGACAAGGGTGCTGTATTGAGACTCTCTGGTCCCTCTCCTTCCTCGGTTGTCATTGTTCTGTAAGCCCATTAGCATCGCTTCACAGATGCAAATTTCAATTTATCTTTCCTCTATGCCAAACATATACCAGCCCTGCCAAAATAAGAGGTGAGAAAATGAGCTCTATGTACAAAACAGTTTCTTTAATTCCATTAAAAACAGACAATCCAATTTTAGGGTCCTTGAAGGGAAGTTGGCGGCAGGTGGCTGTTCATCTCCCAAGGATGTGGGAAGTTTGAAGAGGAGGTTAGAAGAAGGAAGGAAGGTGATTCATCTTCTTCCTCTTTAGGAGAATCTGTCTCATAGTTTAGGGTTTTAGTGATGTCACCTAGTAATTCCTTTAGGAGCTGAAGTTCTGCACTTTACATTCCTAATGGCCTCATTTCCCTAACAGGTTTCTGGAGGCTTCGTTGGACATGTTACTGAATGGTTTGGGTCCTCCTGTCAGTGATTTTGCAGTCAAGCCAAGCTGGGACAGAATCTTCCAGGGGCTCAAGGGAGATTGAGCCCCGCCCCACCATCAGTGAGCATTTGCTGAGAAGAAGGAGGAACTCACTGTTCTCTCTGGGACTACACAGAATTCCCAGCATTTCATGAAGAACTTAAAGATGCTCCAAGACAGCTGCTACCCTGCTTCTAGACAATGCACAATTTCTTTTATGAGGCTCTTCCAACTCTCAAAAACTGGCACAGCAGGGCACACCAGAGAAACAGAACTGGGAAAATGGATCAGGCGGAATGCAGAGGTTGCAACTACAGTGGTGAACTTGAAAGTACTATATATAACACTAGTTTCTCTGAGTTGAATCAAATGCAATTTCCCTGCTGAGATCTCAGTAACTTAAAAAAAAAAAAAGTGGTGCCCAGTGTGACTGGATGTCCCAGCACTTTGGTAGCATGGAGCTTGTTCTTCCTGAAATCTGAAAATACTCTTATTAAATGAAGTTAGAAAGAATTACCTGGCAAGGCTTCCTCCATTGCTTTCCAGGAAGCATTATAAAATGGCAAGGGTGGGAGCCATCCCAAGTTGTAGAATATCACGCTGACAGCCCCAGCATCATTGCTTGCAAAGACCTCATTGATTGTGACAGGCTGGAAATCTAGGTGGTATAATGAGGCACATACGCAGTATTTTCAAGGGTGCTAGCAGCTATTTCATAGCTCTTTTCCCCTAAGGCAAGTAAGATTCCCAAATTCATCTGTCTATTTTCATATATTTTCTTTCTCTTCATTGTTCTTCCCCTGTATCTAATGCGCTGACATTCAGTGGGTTGTGCCAGATTTCAAATCTATACATCCCTTCAGGAAATAAAAGATACTCAGACTTCTTGAAATTTGAATTAAAAGTGAACGTCTTACTAGAGGATTTATGATCAAAATTGTTGTTTTCTAAAGATGGTTTCATATATGATCCATGACTTGCTTTATTTAGGAATTATATTTTGTTTAAAATCATCGATGTTACATCAACACTTTAAAATTATTTTAATTAAATTAACAAATCATCAAAATTCATATAAGACAAGTACATATGCTATTTCTTGTTTTAGAAATGGGCAATACAGAATAAGATTGAAGCTGTGAATAGAAAGGCTAGCGTAGGACTGAACTGGGATTATATAATTGAGATGTCCCAGTTTTCTGCCTAGCATGACCTCAATTACACACAGGATGGAGTATCAGAGTTTGCAATTTCCCTGATGCACAATTAAGAACAATGTCATAGCTTAAATGTAGAGAAATTATATTTACATAATATGCAAAGGAAAATGGATAAACCATGAAGTTTATCTTTTTATTTTGTAGACTATCTCTCAAACATATTTCACCATACAGTTTTATTGTTCAACAAATTTTACTTCTAAGATGATCCTACATGAAGCTATTTTTTTCCAAAGAAAGCCTTTAGTTATGTAAACAACCATGACAGATCAACCACACAGCCCTCTTCTCTTTGTTCAGTAGTGATAGCTGGTAGCTGAAAGAGACCCTTGATCCAACTGGCATTTTAGCTACTCCTGTACTTTGCAGGGAGAAGAGCAAGATTTAGTACAATGGGCAAGACATTTTGAGTCAATGGATCTGAGTGGATGATCCATTTTCTGTCCTCTTCAGTTTTTCCAACTATAAAATATGACTCATAAGCCCTTTCTCATAGGGTGCTGGCTTTGAGACTCTTTCTGAGAGAACTTCTCTGATTTATTCATTCACTCCCTTCCTCCTTTCTCTTTTTCTTCCTCCTTCTCCGTGCTTGATTTCTCACATGCTCTTTCATTCACATGAGGAAAAATATTTCTGAAGGCAGCAAGGGGTTCACTGTGGAAAATACTCAGTCACTACTTCTTGGCCCAGGAAAGGGGATTTCCGATGACTGTGTGTGGGAAGGTGAGATAAGAGAAGAAACAGAATAGCAGGAGCTATTCCTAAGGATGTCATCCTGCTGATATGTCCTCAGATCCTGGATGCCTAACTCAGTCTAACCCTGTGATGAGCCTCAATGCTTCATTCACCTGAAGTTCTGATGGAACTGGGTTTCACTACCTCAAGTACTCCCTGTGCTAGGTCTTCCTAATGATTTCCTAGAAAAGGCTGAGTGAACAAAATGATGTTTTAGAAGAATACTGTTCTGGAAGTTCCCATTGTGGCTCAGGGGTAACGAGCCTGACTAGTATCCATGAGGACGTGGGTTTGATCCCTGACCTCGCTCAGTGGGTTAAGGATCCAGTGTTGCCATGAGCTGTGGTGTAGGTCACAGATACAGCTCAGATCATGCATTTCCTTTTTTTTTTTTTTTTTTTTGGTCTTTTCTAGGGCCACTCTCGAGGCATATGGAGGATCCCAGGCTAGGGGTCAAATCAGAGCTGTAGCTGCCAGCCTACGCCAGAGCCACAGCAACACGGGATCCAAGCCGTGTCTGCGACCTACACCACAGCTCACGGCAACGCTGGATCCTTAACCCACTGAGCAAGGCCAGGGATCGAACCTGCAACCCCATGGTTCCTAGTCAGATTCGTTAACCACTGAGCCACGATGGGAACTCCAGATCCTGCATTTCTGTGGCTATGGCGTAGGCTGGCAGCTGCAGCTCCAATTTGACCCCTAGTTTGGGAATTTCCATATGTCCTGGGTATGGCCCTAAAAAGAAAAAAAAAAAAGAAAGAAAAAAAGGAAAAGGAATATTGTTCTTTTTATAGTCACACATGGGAGAAGAGAGAGGAAACAAACTCTCAGTATCCCTTCTAATAAGGGAACTAATCGTATCATAAGGGCTCCACCCTCATGACTCAGTTACCACCTAAAGGCCTCATCTCCAAAGACCATCACATCAGCACATGGAGGATTATGGATTCAACATGTGAATTTGGCAAAGGGGACTTCAACATTCAATTCATAACAGAAGGCTACTGTGCAATAAATACATGAAAATTCTCTATAAACTCTAAAGAAGGTACTACATTAACAAAGTGTTAAAATTATAAGGCATGAATAAAGTCAGGCATATAATACTACTAATAAAATGAGCCAACCTTCATTAAGTGCTCACTTCAGGCAAGTCATTATATGCAATATCTCATTTAACTTGGATGTGTCTGTAACACCATCGTTATTTTCATTACTAATAGAAAACAGCAACCACCCCCCGCCCCCCAAAAACTAAACTAATCATATCTAGATTATGTTCTTTGGAAAGGACACTGAAATAAACACATTTCTGACATGTTTGACCAAGCAGAAACACAAAATAAAACAGAGGAGACACAGAAATATCTGGAGTAAAAAGATGGTAAAATCACAAAACGGAAGAGATAATAAGAAACTTGAACTCATTGTTGTTCACACTTATATACTCAATTAATGAAAATAAACCTGAATAATTTATAGCTAGATAGAAATGGCCAAATTCAAGCAGTAGAGGAAGTAGAAAAGAAATACAAGATAAACGGGCCCCATTTCTACCAGTGATCCCTTCTGGTGAGGGGAGTGAGCGGGAATGGTTAAGGGGGTCCAAGGAGATCTAGCAAGTTTTGCTCTGTTATCACTAGTACTAGTTTAATCTTGTGTAAGTATTCTAATTGGGGGCAGAGATTCAATCACCAGTTTTAATTTTTAAAGCACATGTAAAGAGTTTGTACAGCACTGTTCTGTGAAGGAGTTTTAGCTTTCTTCTAGGAGAGCTATTCACATTCTAAAAAAACACCATAAGTGTAATGAGGACTAGAAAAATAACTGCAATACAGTTCACAGGATCTGAAAACAAAATTAAATCCCTTCACTTACATGCCCCAGGAAAACTTTTTGTTTGTTTCAATTCTCTGAATTGAGTTATATCTGTCTGAAATTGGTTCATATGTAAAAGCATTCTTCAGTGAAATTCCTTAAGATCTGGAGGCAGCTCTTAAAAAAAAAAAAAGAAATCTCTGTCCTGGGGATAATTATTTAGTGTTTATATGTTTGTTTTTTTCACATTGTAAAAATGTACTTTATGATGACTTTATAAGATAAAAAACAGTTAATTGCATTTTTACAAGGTGCTTCAAGAGAGGTCCTGAATTCCCCCTTTACCCTTCCCCATCACAATCACCCTAGAGTTCTAGTAACTGTAAGAACAGCTGTTTTCTTGCATAGTCCTTATGTTTTACATGTTTTCTGTTAGCATCCGCCAGTTGTTGTAAGCACAAATGAGTAGAATTGCTTAGCGTAGGATTTGGGGGCTTGTTTGGGGGTAGGTACGATGTTCTCTCCGTCAGAGTTCAAGTAACCCTCTTTGGAAGAGAGCTTTTCCATCCTCATAACTTAGACAATTAATTAGCCTGTTGCAGAAACCACAAAAACTGGGGCAGCGGAAGGTGACAAATAGCACTTGGAGATGTTGAAAAGCAAGGTTTATTCAACACCTGTGCCGGCTCAGAGGAGTCACCTCCAGAGTCTGAGCCACAGGTCTTTGTTCTCAGCAACTTTTATACATTACAGGGTCTTGTTTTTTCCCATGTAAGCATCCCCAGATCTCCCCGCTTCCTGAAGTAGACAGTGTTCCTCCCTAAGAAACTGAGCAAGCAAGGTTACAGAATCAGAACTGATATGCAATGCTTGGACCAGGATTAGCAGGGCTGCTGGCCTGGACATAGGGCACATAGTTGCTACATTATTACAAGAATGGTAGTATGAGGGGAGCATAGCTGAAAAGGCTTTAAGCTGCTTTTTTAGCTGGGGGGCGCGGGTGGTTGTTCCCTAGTTAAAACTCTTATTTCAAGCCCAGACAATTATTTAGTGTGAACTAAATAGCATCAGTGTTCATTGAGGGGCAAAGTATAATCAAACATTGATAATTGAGTAAACAATGTGCCAAACACATCAACCTCATATGTATTTTTTTACTTAGCTTTTACTTAGCTTTCATAATAACCTATTTGAAATGACCTACCGTTTTTTTAATTGGACTAGCAAAGTGAGGGACAGAAAGCTTAAATGTCTTGCTCAAGGTCCCAAAGCTTAAGCTGGACCTGGAATCTAAAACGTCTAGTCAGACAAACTCCAATTGTAAGTAAATCTTTACTTACAATTCTCTAATGGTCACTATACATTAAAATGACTTTATTTCCATTACTTAATAAAAGGATAATTATTCCTACATGTTATTGGTGTACATGTATGTCTCAGTCTCTTGAAATAATTACATTGAAAAACTGCCACAAGTTAAAATTATCTCTGAAGACAATGAATGATGTAGGACATTCAGGAAAGACCAGTACCAGGTGATATCAACTGAGGTTCACGAGTCTTGACAGTCAACGCAATACCGTATGTGAGGAATTAGCTTACAGGCACGTATGTATCAGCTTCCTGGCACTCTGCCATCCTATATGTTTTCCATTTTGCCCGCCCCATTGCAGATGGGCTTGTTTTATTAAGAGGGAATGCCTGAGTGCGTAATCAATAACATGAAAATAGAACCTGGCAGCTGTCTAGATTACAGAAGTTCTTATGTGGCTCATGCATGTGCCCGAAGACACACAGAACCCAATGGCAATAACTTCAAGACAATGCATACTGCTTAGAAAAAAAAAAATCTGCCTATTAACAGTGTGAACTCTAAAGTGCCTGAGAGCTGGGGGCCATTTTAAAGTTAGTTGCATCAGGTTAGAATGTGATGGAATGACTCATGTAAAAAAAAAAAAAATCAGCTAGAGTCCAATACCTTTCAAGTGTATTTATTGATGGCACTTGTTTTAATAGTGGCTCTTCTGGCAGAAGTACTGTTTTCAGGTGACAAGTAAAATATACCACACAAATGAAAATGGAATGGAATCAGCACAGAAATAAGCCTTATGTTTGAAGTATTTTGGAAAACTTATTGAAGAAGATGAATTTTAGTTATGACTGAAAGTCAACTAATCAAGGTTTTACCTTTCAGAGAAGGTAGAAAACCCCGCAGACAGTGTTTCACCTTTTATATGTATGAATGTACTTTTGAGATGTGTGTGGGTTATATTGCATGTGGTTGCGTATGAAAAAAAAAATGCTCTATGAGGAATGCTCTATGCATTCCTCTCCTATGAGTGGAGAGGAATAGACCCTCTGTAGACCAACTCAGGGAAGCTATGGCAGAAATATTACAAAACAAAACTACAGGTAAAGTGATCAATAATTCTCTGAAATAAGTGAGAATACATTTCACACTAATATACACAACACAAACATGCTTCCTGCAATGTAGTTTTATTTATAAATTTCACTTGGACACCACCCGAAGGAGGTGACTTGGTTTATGAACTGGTGTGGCCTCTAAGTAGAGTCCATGGCGTCATGATAAAAATGGCAGTGCTACTAAAGTGAAATTTTACATTTGAGGATAACAGTGCTGTCACCTGAATATGTGTGGCTAGTTGAGAAGACTTTCCACACTACAAACAGATCTGGCTCAAATCCCAAACTCCACCTATTACACTGTGCACTTGGCTCAGACTGAATCACCATTCTTTCCTTGCCCCTCCCTCTTGTTCTCACCCAACACTGAACTCTGCAATCCTATGAGATCTGACCCAGACCCATTGGGAAAGCTCAAGACTATGGATATTCTCAATGCCAAGAAACTTCCCAAAGTAGGGCAGCCTCCTACTGGTGCCCCCACCTCTACTATCAGCTTCCTCCAATTCATCTTCTATGCTTGCTGCCAAACTGATAGTTCCAATATGAAAAATCTAACCATGAAACCTTGGCTTTAAGCCCTTAAAATGCTTCCCTAGTGCCTACAGAGTAAACTGTAATGTAAACTCCTTTACTTGATGTACAAAGAACTTCAAGATTTGGCCACTGCCGAGATGTCAAGTCTCATCTGTCATTTCCTGCCTTGCTCTTTGCAAGCCGGTAATAGTGAACTACTTAGAGTTCTCTGAATGCACCAAGCTCTGGGCTGGTGCCCGGTTTTTACACACACACCCTCTCCCTGGAATGGTCCTCTCTGCTTGTTACCTGGAAAATCATTCATTCTTCAAGCTCCAGTTCAAATGCTACCCCTTCTGAGAAGTCTTCTTTGACTCCCCAAGAAGCTGACTGTGCCCCTTCTCACTAGGGTTCGTGCACACTCCTTTAAAGAAATCATTCTACTGTTTGACTGCATATCTCATGCCTCTATTTCAGTTACAGAAGGGCAGGGGCCACATGTTTGCATTTTTGATCCTCGGCAACTTGACAGATGCAGGCATAAAGTGAGGCTCAATGGCATGTTGTTGAATGAGTGAATGAATATGACATAGATGTTCTCCTCAAGTGAGTAAGAGAAGAGTTTAGCAAGTTGAAACAGTTCAGACTCTAAGGACTTGATCTGGGGACACAAGGCAATGTTTCCAGTGGTCTAGCTGGGACAGTACTCTGTTTTGCTCAGCAACCTAACTAACCTTGAAAGAGCATTTTCTAAATAACTCCACTCACTCTCTCCGGAGTCATCTGATAAAATCACCTGCAACTACCACAAAATCAATTCATAAATACCCAGTCTCTGTGTGACCACTGCTGTCCATTACCTTGGCAATGAAAGATAAGCAGATAGCACAAAGGTTAAAAGCACACACTCAGAGGACTTAGGCTGAATCCGGACACTGTCACAGACTCTTTAAGGCCCTGGATGAATCTAGAAATTAGGGATATTGATAGTACCAACCTCAAAGGGTTGCTGTGAATATTAAATCAAGTGTATATATGTAACAGTTGTTTAGAATAATATTTGTCATTTAATAAGCTTTAAATAAATGTAGTTATTTATCATTATTATTATTTTTTTTAAAAACCTATCCCATTCATCCGCACCTTCCTACACACTGGAAAATAGTAGCACTGCTCTGCACTGTCATGGAGACCTTAGACAAGTCCAACCTCCCCTCGCAAAGGTAACAAGATCAGCCAGAGATGCCTAAAGCCACATGCAACAATTGCCAGGGATCCTGTCTCTTGTTCTCAACAAGCTGCTACTCTGAGCTTAGCTCTGTCTGGCCTCAAAGTTTTGATTTTTCAACCAGAGCTGAATCTGGCCACCGGCCCTTTGGGATTGCGCTGCGTCTTCTAAGAAATCTAATTAAAACCTGCTCACAGACTCTGCTGTGGTTTGTCTCTGGCTCTCTGGGCTGTGTTACCTCAAGTAGAATTCTCAACAGTGGTTCCTCAGATCTCAGCCAGGACAGCCCTCCCATCACCAAAAGCCCCCCATCCACCAAAAATGGAAAGAAGTTGAGGGAAAGGGGAGAAGTGTGGCCATGCAGGTAGCAACTGACTCACAAACAGGGAAGGATGGCTTGCAGGGCCCCCTGCAGATTGCCTCCTGTAACTGTAATAAAAACCAGCCTTAGAGTTGACATTTACTTGGCAGAAAACAAAATGAAACAGAATTTAAAAAAACTTTCTAAGAGGGCCTAGAGATGGATGGGTTTCTTTAAACACTGGATACACGCTAGATAAAAATGGCTTGTTTCCTTGGGTTACAACCCCTGGGTTAAATTTTCTGGGCCTTTCCTCACTAGGAAAGTGGTAAAAAGCTTGAGAGCATGGGCCTGGGAGAAAGTTCCAAGCTGGCAAAAACTTCTATCCTGCAGCAGTGGTAGGATTCATTAAGAATTTGAGGGTTTTAAGTCCTATCCAACACAAATTTTTAGACATTGCTCTTGTTTGGAAGTTTGGAGTTTCATCCATTTTACCCATATACAGTTTGGTCAGAGAGCTATCTCATTTCCTGAGATGATAAAAACCTCATGATTGGAAGTGACCTTGAATGGATATAAGTCCATTTGCTCTGCTAGATGATACTGCTAAATTCTAGCATTACAATGAAGCTGCCTTATTTAATACTATTTTTCTTTTTTTTTTTTTTTTTCCCTGCATCTTTGGCATGCAGAAGTTCCTAAGCCAGCGATGGAACTTGAGCCACAGCAGTGACAATGGCCACCAGGGAACTTCCTATTTGACACTATTCTTAAAGATTTTCATAGAGACTCTCCGTGGCCTAACGTGTCAATGCCTAGGTGTTCTGCTAGCAGTGCATAGGCCTGTATAAAATAAACCCATGAAGGAAGACCTAGTGTAAGGTACAACTCCATAAATCCAAATATGACCCAAATTGCATATACTAATTTCACATTTAATACTTTACATTTATTTTTAAAATCATGCATCTGAGCCCCCTAAAACCATTTTCCTGCTTAAAATATCTTTCTTTGCCAACTCCTTGAAAAAAATAACATAGGTATGTTTCAATCTGAGTTTATTCATAACCTTCTAATATTTTACCTAGGGACCAGCACTTCTGGACATTGAATGAGAGTTTTGTCCATAATTCATACTATCCCATTCTATTATATGCTTAGGTTCAAATAATTTTCTAGCATTGGGATCCCTTCTGGCTAAATCTAAAATCCATATGCCTGGAAAAATTAAGTAGAAGTGAAAATTATAACTGAGCAATACCATGCATCTTGATTGTTGCATGCCATTATATCTCATACAAATTGGCCCAATATGTAACATCCACTTCAAAGTGACTCATGTAAATATGATAAGAACAGGTGGTAATCTAATTAGAATTTTGAAATGAATTGGGTGGATATTGGATTGTACCTCATAATGGACACGGGAAATACAGAAAAAAGATTTAGCTAAACATTAACTAAAAATGATAAGGCTTCAGAGAATGGTGATCAACCAATGTTCTCATTCAGTTCAAGGTTAACTTAGAAGGAGACAATCAATAACCTTTTTGTTTTCTTCAAGGAATGTTTTCTCCAAAAGGATTCTCGGCTGAAGTGGCATTCCTAATGTTTTTTCCTAAGGCCACTATCATTGCTACCTTTATAAAAACAAATTTGTCAAACACAACTCTTCAAATTCTGAAAATTTATATGATTTTATTCTTAAAAAAAGATGACTGCTTAACTAGATTCTCCATAGAAAGCTACCTCTTAGACTGGTTATTTACACAGGACAAGTTAGGATTTCAGAAACAATATAACTACATTACGAATAAGTGAAGTGATATTATTAATAGCAAAAGTACCAGAACTACCTATTCATAAAAGATACATTTCTACAACCTCTCTTTACATTAAATCAAAACATAAAAAATTATGGATGAATTATCTGCCAACTCACTTGGAGTGAGAACCCTTTTATTTTTCTAAATTGTGGTAGTGCCAAGACTTAAAAGTCTCTGCCATAAGAGATAAACCATGATGAAACTGATGACAGAATGTTTGAGGCAATCTGGTTTGACCAAGGTTAGGCATTGGCAACTGAATTCCCATGAACCCTGATTTAAACCAAGGCTGAACACAGACACCCAAATACTTAACAGACCTCTTCACTTATTTGTCCTAAATATAACTCAAATGAACATAGTTCAAACTGAATTCATTATTTTTCCTCCATCTTATTTCGTATAACTCTATTCTTCTTCTGGCTCAGTTATAAAGGTGTTACCAACTCAAATATACATGGGAATCCAGCATACAAGGAAAGTGCACTTTCAGTTAGTAAGAAAATACATGTTATTCAATAAATGGTGTCAGAAAACAATAAACCATTTGAAGAAAAAGAAAACAAAATTGGGTATCAATATAGACCCCATTACTTAAATTATTTTAAAGCTAAAAATGATTTAAAAAGGAAACATGGGATATTTTTATTACTACACAATGAAAATGGTCTTTATATAAAAGATACTATTAGCCTAACAAGAAAAGAAAAAGGCAAATAGCATGAGCAAAGAAGTTATACACACATACACACACGTACAAAACATACTCAAACACGTTTATAATTACATAAACAAAATTTTAAAAAGCTAGTATCTTCTACTTAGTAGTCCACTTAAATCAGTAATCAGGGCCACTGTACTACGCATGTTACACAACTCCAGGAGCCACCATTCACATAGGATTGTGTGTTGTACATTTTAGAAAACAGGGAGAAAACAAGCCATCTCAAACACTCACTGTAATGACATTGTAAGTGAATACACATTAATGTTTTATATACTCTACCTTTAGAACTAGCATTTCATCTTTAGGAAATTATCTTACTTACAGCCACTGAGAACAGCCTTGCAGAATAACACACTGCACAACTTCAGAGGGTCCCATTCCCACGGTCTATAATGCGAATGACACTCCCACAGAAGCTGGGTAAATAAGTGGTCCCTAACTTGGATAGTTTCTCACACATGTGTGAAAAGACATGTGCAAGAGTGTTCAGCGTTTCAAGATTTGAAGTAAACAGAAAACTGGAGGAAAAAATGTTACCCAATGAGGAATTTACTTAAATTACTCTTGGCACACACATAGAATAGCATAAGAATGGGGAGACCACAAATGTATATTTTTAATTATAAAAAGCAAAATTTAGAGCACTGCAAATACATGCTCTGATTTATACTTTTTGGGGTGTGCGTGTGCATGTGTGTGTGTGTGGCTGTGTTTAAAAATATATAAACTTTGAAAAGCAGAGAACTCTTTCAGAAAAAAAGTAAAAAGAATTTACTAGTAATAGTTGTCATTAAGAAACTAAGAGTCTGGGAGTTCCCATTGTGGCTCAGTGGGTCATGAAACCAGCTAGCATCCATGAGGATATGGGTTCGATCCCTGGCCTCACTCATTGAGTTAAGGATCTGGGGTTGCCATGAGCTGTGGTGTAGGTCGCAGACACAGCTCAGATCCTGCATTGCTGTGGCCAGAGGCTTCAGCTCCAATTCGACCCCTAGCCTGGGGACTTCTATATGCCATGAGTTCAGCCCTAAAAAGAAAAAAGAAAACAAAAAACAAACAAAAAAAAAAATAAGGAAAGAAAGAAAAGAAACTAAGAGTCTGAAGAGGTAGAAAGACATATACATTTTTGTGTTCTTTGAAAATGTTTTAAATACATGTATTACCTTCCAACAAAATAAACAACTTTATAAAAAACTAATTTCTCACTACTCAAATTGAAAACAACTATATAAGACTAAGGGATCCTAAGAAAAAATATTACAGAAGAGGTGAGATATCCTCCAGAGTTAACTCATTGAATCTGATTATCCTTTCAGAGAACCTCAGGATACCATTCCAAACAAGACAGGCACAGATGAGTAATAAAGGTCCAGAGAAAACCTTCAATGATTGAGCTTATAGCAAGCTAAAGCAATTAGGAAAATATTGTTCTAATATGATATTTCTTAATCAAGCATACAGTTCAGTTTTTCATAATTCCAAGATCACAAATCACTTGAAAAATATATATATATATTCACTCATTCTCTGATTATAAGCTTTGATTAACTGTATATTCTTTAAAAACTCAGCATGATTATAATGTATACCCAAGATTTAAAATTGTTGGGCAATAAGAAATGGAAGACTAAAAGTAAATAGATTATTACTAGGTGTGGCAGTGTAGGGTACAAGTGTTGGGGGAGGAAGATATGCAGTAGGAAGACCTTCGCAAGCAGAGTAACTTCAATGCCTGATTCTCTGCTAAGAAGGGGAATACATTTTATTTGAACAAAGGAAAGTGAAGAGGATTTCAAACTGTGCTAAATATGTGTATGTAGAAAAGATGGCTGCAGGGTTTCTTAGAGAAGTCAAAGGAAATACTAATTGTATCACCATAGCAACAGTCTGCCTAATTCTGCCTCTGCCTCTTCGCTTTCTTATACTAGCCCTCAACATTCAAATCGTTGTATGTCCCCTATATTAACAGGCATGAGCCTCATCATGAAATGATAATCGTGCTTTCCTTTCCCTCCTGTTCTATTACTATCTGTGTAGAGTATCTTTCAGATTTAAATTCAAAACCTGTCCTGTAAATAAGAGCTGGCTGATCGGGTGCCTTGAATCTACCTTTGGTGCCACAACCTTACAGAAATTCCCTTTCCTCTGAAGGGTAATGATTTTGCAGGTTGTGGTAGGCTGAAAATATGCCCTCCTCCCCCAAGATATATGCACTTTCTATTTATTTATTTATTTATTTATTTATTTATTTATTTATTTATTTATCAATTTAGGGCCGCACCCACAGCATATGGAGGTTCCCAGGCTAGGGGTCAAATCGGAGCTGCAGCTGCTAGCCTATGCCACAGCCACAGCAACACAGTATCTGAGCCGTGTCTATGACCTACATCACAGCTCACAGAAACACCAGATCCCCTTAACCCACCGAGCAAGGGAAGGGATGGAAACTCTGTCATCATGTATGCTGTTAGATTTGTTTCTGCTGAGCCATGATGGGAATTCCTACATGCACTTTCTAAACCCTAACCTGAAATGCTATTTTATATGAGAAAAATAAAGGAGGGTGACTACTATCTGCTATGGCCAAAGATTTGATTAAGTTAGAGATATTGAAAGGTAGCCTTTATCCTGGATAATAGCAAGGTGGGCCCTAAAACAATTACAAATATCTTTATAAGGGAGAACAGCATCTTATAGTTTTATAGAAATCAGAATTTGTAAGCAAAAAAAAAAAAACCCTGGATATCTAAACAAAATGTTGAAGATGTGTCCTAATTTCTTCTTGCTGCTTATAGTAAAACAAGAGAGGAAAGATAAATTAAGGAAAGAACAAAAACAAAACAACTTGATGATTTGAGAAAATTCTTGGCCTATCCAAATTGCACATGATCCCCAAAGTAAGAGGTGGCACTGCTAGAGTATCCTTTGTGGCCCAGTGGTTAACAAGCCCGACTAGGATCCATGAGGATAAGGGTTCAATCCTTGGCCTTGTTCAGTGGGTTAAGGATCCGGCTTTGTTGTGAGCTGTGGTGTAGCTCACAGATGCAGCTCAGATCCTGCGTTGCTATGGCTGTGGTGTAGGCCAGCAGCTGCAGCTCCAATTTGAACAAAACTTTAGCTGAAGAGATTAGGTGTGTGACTCACAGATCTATTCAGTCATCTCAAGGAAGCCAGGAAGTGAGATGAGATTATCCAAGAAATATCTGTGGAGGGCCCTCTTATTTTATGGTGTAAATATCTATGACGTACAGGAGACCCACAAAGTTTTTGAGAATTTTATATCAGGAGACACTATCAGTTTGAAGGAAAAAAGAGATAAAACAACATGAAAAAAGTCTATTGGACTCCCTAAATTCTACAAACAAGAAACAAGCTGATAAAGCTACTCAGCTGCAAAAATGAGCTACCATTCAAGACAAAGGAAGAATGCCTTTGAGGGTGGAGCCATGGGTGCAAAGGGCTACAGAGGTGAGTTACAGAGAATTATTTTCAAAGGCCTAGAAACCTGATACATGAACTTGCTTGGAACTAGTAACCCCTTTGTTCTTCCCATTTTCGTTCTTTTGGAATAAGCATTGCTATAACTGTTATAGTATACCTGTCCCCAAATTGGATTTTGGAAGCAGACAGCTTGTTTTCTAGTCTCACTCATGCACATGTGGAGATAAATTTTGCCCCAGGATGAATTGTACCCAACTGTCACTCATATCTGATTTATATTATTTACAGGAAGAGATCTGGGCCTTTTGAGCCAATGCTATTTAGATAAAATTTTGAACTTGAGTGGAAACTAAACTAAGTTGAGACTTTTGAAGATGTTGGAATGGGCTGGCTGTATTTTGCATGCGAGACAGATGTGAATCTTTAGCAGCCATAAAGAAAATTGTAGCAAACTGAAAAAGTGACACTTCAAAGATATATTCACTTCCTGATCCCTGAACATATGAATATTATCTTACATGGATACAAATGAATATTATATTTTATAGCAAAAATATGATGAAGTTAAAGGTCTTTAGAGGAGGAGCTTATCTTGGATTATCCAGGTGAGCCCTAAATGCCATTACACATGTCCTTATAAGAGAAAGTCAGAGAGAGTCACGGAGGGAGGAGGGACGGAGGGACGGACGGATGGCCGGACGGATGGCCGGATCCGGATGGCCGGAGGCACAGGAGAGGAGGTGATAGGAAAGGAGTTGATAGGATCACAGAGGCAGAGATTAGAGAGATATAGCCACAAGTAAAAGAATGACAACAGCCACCAGAAGCTGGAAGAGACGAAAAAATGGATTCTACCCTAGAGGCTCAATAGGAAATGCTCCTTCTGATATATTGGCTTTGGATTTCTGGCCTGCAGAACTATGAGAGAATAAATTCTTATTGTTTTAAGCCACCTAGTTTGTGGAAATTTGTTACAGCAGCCCCAGGAAACCAACATAGAGTTAAATAACACACAGTGTGGATTTAATTAATTTTATGATTAGCATGTAGAAAACATTTAAAAAGATGAAACCTACATTCAGAACACTATTCTTCACTCTCACAAACTGTCTTTCCTGATATTCTGGCAAGTAGACACTGTTGAGAAGATTACAACCTGATGTTGGTCATGAAGAGGAAAATAACTGCCTACAGACTACAATAATGGAATATCAAATTTTTCTTTTCCTTTTCCTCCCAGGCAATGATACCAAGGGAAGATGTGCAGCAGTACCTTTACTAAACCAAAGTTTATTACCATGCTCCTGGATTTTAGAAAGAACAGAGGCAAGGTTCAGCTGCAGACAAAAAAATACTTTTCTGATTTCTAGTCATTTGATCTTGGCAAAGGCATTTTCCTTTTATGAATCTTCATTTCCTCTTCTTAAAATGGGGATGGTGAGTTAGTCTCATGGGTTGCTGTAAGGTTTACATTATAACAAAAGTGACACATAACAGGCACTCAAAAATATCATTAGCCCTATCATCAACTGGATAAGAAGCTTATAATTCATCCCTTTTTGTTTTTGACTCCTAGGAGGCTCAGAAAAAAATTTAACGTTACAGTAATGCATTAACATAATTGGTTAGTGTATAGTGGTTTATTTTTATATTAATATTTTAAATTTTGGTTAATTTGAACAACCTTATTGTATATTTTCTTATCATAAGCTGCTACAGATTAGATAGCTATAATTAATAAGTGATAAACTGTAATCAGTTCACACTGTCTGTGAAGATGCTTGTTTATATTTCCTATCCTGTGTTTGTTTGCTTTAGTGGAAAATGGGGGCCTCAGAGCATTTACCAAAGAGAAATGCTTTCTCCTTGTAAACAGTCATCCGCGTGAACTACTCACTCCTTGGAAAAGGTCATCGTTCTTTAGTGTGAACATGTTTAGAAATGTAGCAAGTCCATACCACTCTCTACACACGAAAGAAAAAGCTTTACCAGGAAACACTGAAAAGGTATCTGTGGGCATATAATGCTTAGAATAAAAAGCAGAAATGTGTGTGAGAGAGAAATAAAGTTTATATTCTAAATATTAGTTAGCCGCATAAAAGCTGTCATCAATATCTCAAAAATTAATTTCCAAAATATACAAACAGCTCACACAGCTCAATTACAAAAAAAATAAAAAATTTTAAAAATGGGCAGAAGACACACAGATGGCCAACAGGCACATAAAAGATGCTAATTATTAGAGAAATGCAAATCAAAATTACAATGAGGTACCACTCAACACTGATCAAAATGACCTGGAGAGGGTGTGAGGAAAAGGGAACCTTCTTATACTGTTGGTGGGAATGTAAATTGGTGCAATCATTATGGAAAACAGTATTAGAGTTTCCTTAAAAAACTAAAAATACAGTTGCCATATGATCTAGCAATCTCACTCCTGGGCATATAGCTGGACAAAACTATAGTTCAAAAAGATACATGCCGCCAATGTTCATACAATCACTGTTTACAATTGCCAAGACATGGAAGCAAACTAAAGGTCCATCAACAGATGAACAGATAAAGAGATGTGGTATATATATATACAATGGAATATTACTCAGCAGTAAAAAGAATGAAATATTGCCATTTGCAGCAACATGGATAGATCCAGAGATTATCGTACAAAGTGAAGTCAGAAATAGAAAAATATCATGATATAACATATGTGGAATCTAAAATATGGCATAAATGAACTTATTTATAAAACAGAAACAAACTCACAAAGAAAACAAACATATGGTTACCAAAGGGAATAGGGGGTAGGGGAGGGATAAATTAGGAATTTGGGATTTGCAGATACAAATATATGTAAAGTATATAAACAACAAAGCCCTACTGTATAAAAAGGAAACTATATCCAATATCCTATAATAAATCATAATAGAAAAAGAATATAAAAAGAATACATATATTAATCATTTTGCTGTATGCCAGCAACTAACACAACGTGGTAAATCAACTTCTATTTAAAAAATCTTAAAATTATACGGGATAATGAGGTGAGAGAATAATATCTATGTATTCTAAATAAGATTTAAACTCATGTGCTTAAGTGTGTTTACAATACCCTAGAACTAATATTTATTTAAACTGATTATACATTGTAGTTCATGTATATACATTCAAGTTAACAAGGAAATCGAGTTCTTTCTTGTTCACAAGTATGCATGTTTGAGGTAAATTTGCAGTTTTGGCTAGAACCATCATGGTGAGGTATCAATACTGACTACAACTTTGAGTGCAATAGCTAACACAATAATGGAACTTTTAAATTCAATTTTCTGATAACTGCCATTTTTAGATATTGGTACTTAATAAGCAAAAGAAAAGCACAATTAATTTTACAGTGAGTCTGTCACTAAGGAGGCAATAACTTAATTCTAAACAAAGTACCTTTTTTCCACCCAAATTCATCCCTGAAATAATTTTTGGAATCAGATTAGAGAACCCTGCTGTGTAAGAGCACTAGAAATAAACATAAATGGCATTGGTAATAGCAACCATCCTATCAATACAAGGTTTCTTGCCTATATTTCCATTGCACATATTTCAGAGAGGACGAACCCCCCTTCCCCCCCACCCCCAGCCTCCAGGCCTCCCCTGGGAGGGGTGAAAAGGTGGGGCACAGGATTCTTCTACAGGCTTCTCTAAAGACTTTGCCTCTTCCCACCTTCTTTTCCTCCCCATACTCCCAGCATCTGGACAGTTCTTTTTATGCCCTCCATTCCTGCAATATTAGCCACTTGAAAAAAATCTAGGATTCTTAGGTCACCCAACTCCCAGAATCAAATCCACCCACTGGGAAGCTTTGTAAATCCTCCATTTTCCAACTTTTTAGGCCTTCCGATGCCTTCTGGAACTTTAGGTTTAGTCATCAATAAAACCCTCATATTCTCAACTTCTGAAGAGTCTCTTCAGAAGGTCCACCTTCTTGCTCTAATGGAAATCTGGCTCCCACTGAAGACTCTTCCATCCTTGTAAAGTGACAGCTGTTTTCTCTCCCACCTCCTTCTTACCATGGGCCCTGGAAGTGGGCAGAGCATCATCTTTGCTCCTCATGCTGCTTCCAGACCATTCTCCTTCCAAACTCAAGCTTTGTATCTAGTGTCTTCAAATTATACCACGCACCACCTCACAGGCTATCCCCTCATTCTGGTTGATTCTAGCTGCTAGATTATTATCAGAATTTTCAAATACTGCCCACATTTTGGTGCTTTCAGTACCCACATTTCAATACTCTGGACCTCATCTGCAGTGTCCTGAAAGTTACATCTTGTACCCCTCCTGCAACCTCAGGCACTCACTCCTATGCTTGTGAGAATCAAGAACTAATTCCTCTATCAACAATTTTAAGCATCCCAGTTTCTTACTGCAGCCACCTAATTTCCTTCCACTTTGCTATAATCCTTCAACCCTGCTGGGAACGTCCAATGCATTGATTCTAACTCCTTTTCACAGGACCTCACCTCTTCTGTTTGATACGTATCTCTTTTATAGCTCCAAGACTGTATGTTCTCACTGGAGAATTTACTTGAATTGCTTCTCAGCCTTCTTTGCTCATTCCTTCTCACTTCCTCGATCTCTTAGTATTGGAACTTGGAACTCAATCCTTATTTTCATTTTCTTCTTTATCCTTGTATCCTTAATTTCCTCCAGACTTTAGTGCCTTGAATACCATACATGCATTGAAGGCTCCCCCTCATTTTTACTTAGCACAAACGGAAAATTCAGGCAGCTCCTCTGAACCCCAGATTCACGTATCTAATGCCTACTTAGCACCTCCACTTGGATGACAGTCCTGTGGAACGCATGACCATAACTAAATTTTATCTTCATGTGCCATCTGTTCTTTCCTTTGTCTTGTCCCTCTCAATTAATGACAATTCTTATCCTTCCAGTTACTTAGGCCAGTAATCTTGATATCATCCTTCACTCTTTTATCTTTCTCACAACCTAAATATAATCTGGATGTCTCTGCCTTCGAATCCAGAATCTGCTATTTTTTTTATCATCCCCAGGGCTATCATCCTGGGGTATCATATTTTGTTTTAATGATTACAATTGACTCCTAACTGCTCTACACCTTTATTATTTTGGCTGCACCCATGGCATATGGAAGTTCCCATGTCAGGGATTGAACCCATGCCACAGTATCAACCTGAGCTGTTGCAGTGACAACACTGAATCATTAACGTGCTATGCCGCAAGGGAACTCCCTACTCTCCCTCTTACACTGTATTTTCAGCATAAGGAGAGATTTTTTTTTTAAAATAGAAATTATACTTCATTATATTCCCAAACTCCTCTTATATCTTCTTTGGCCTCTTGGTATTCCTTATCCTTCTCTCTCTGCTTTATTTTTCTCCGTATCATTTATCACTATATATATACTGCATATTTTATGTATGCATTTTGTCTATTGTCTATCTCCAGTGGAGTGTAAACTCCACAAAAACAGAGATTTTGTCTATTTTGTTCCTAGTGCTAGATACATAGCAGGTGATGCTCAGTCACTCTTTCAAATGAATGAACCATATCGTGATAGCTGTTTATATTAGCCAGCTCAGACTGCCATAACAAAATACCATGGAATGTATGACTTCAACAACAAAATTTTATTTTCTCACAGTTCTGGAGACTGAAAGTTCAAGATCAAGGTGCCAAGGCTGGTTTCTGAGGAGGTCTCTCTTCCTGGATTATAGACAACCAACTTCTGCTGTGTCCTTACATGGCCTTTCCTCTGTGATTACATGGAAAGGGAGAGACCTCTGGTGTTTCCTCCTCATCTGATAAGGACCGCAATCCTATCAGGTTAGGGCCCCACCTTTATGATTTCATTTAAAAGTTAATTAACTCCCTAAGGCCCTGTCTCCTAATCCAGTCTACTGGGGGTTAGGAATTCAGCATGAATTTAAGGGGCACCCAGTTCAGTCCCTAACACTGTCCTAGAGGATAGGCTAGTGCTTAGAGAAACTTAAAGCCCTAAAAAGAGTTGCCCTGCAGTGTCAACATGTTAACTGACACCCATACAAAGCTCAAGTAATATGACACCAACCTTCTATTTCTACTTGCAGATCTCCTCTTCATCTGAACCAACACTCATCTCTTCTAGTATTTAAGTACTTTGATTGACTTCATTGCATGCCTGTTTATCCACACACACAGGAAAAGAATGTTTACAGGTACAAACTGATCAGTACGAAACTCTGGTCTTACATGTTGTTCACTGCCACATATCCAACCTCACCCAGTGGCAGGCACATAGTTTTCATTAAGGGTTTATGAAGTGAATGCTCTTGTGGAGCAAAACCAGGTCCTTTACTCCTGTGCTCCTCAAAAAAAGGCAGGCAGCACCCCGGGAGTTTACTCCATGTTTTGGACTTGGAAGAACACATGAGAAAAGCATGTACACCTCTTTGAAGCACAGATTTAAACTTCATTCTGTGTCATTTAAAACATCGTAATTCTAAAACCAACTTGGGTCTATTGCAGAAAAAGAAAGCAAAGTTCACATAAATGCTGAAGTTAAGATGGTTTCTTCAGACATTCTCCCTCACCTTCCCCAAGGATCTATGTTAACTCTGGATTGTCCCACTTATACTATGTGCTATGGGTACCAGACAGAAAATGCAGAAGACATTTAAATTTATTCACAGATTCATATAGAGAAACGTATGGCCAAGTTCAACAATAATAACTATTCCGAGGTCATAGAGAGATTATTTTCACTGCTTTCTCTTAAAAGAAAACAAAGAGAATTAGACCACATAAAGGAACCCACAAGCACAGCCTTACAGAGACAATAAAGTGCAAAATACAAAGGCTTTTAATTTATAAGAGGAAATCGGGTAAAGACCTGCTTAATGTTTCATAAAATTAGTTGCAGGTGGTAGGACCTTCTAAGGTCTCTTGAATCAGCTCTCCTGAACCTCTACTGATGTTTCAAAATATATATACTTCTGGGTAGATTCAGGAAAAATGTCTCAATTATTTGCTCCAAATTCTGATTCAATGGTTAAATATTCCTGCTAATGATAACAGCTATATTGCCACATTGATGCTCTGGTACCTCTGAACATTTCTCCTTTGTTATGCCACTTCCCTGTATTATGGCAAATTTCTAACTGAAAACTATTCCTCTGACGTATTCTTTGTAAAGCACAGTCACATCCTATTCGTCTCTCAAACCACAAAGTCTGACTCCCTTAGAAATTCGATGTGAAATTCTCTGTTTTCCAAAGCACTCAGACTGTAATTTACAGCTCTGTCATTCACACTTCGTCTTCATCATTTGCCGCAATGATTTCAGACACCATTCTATGTGATCAGAAAGGCCTAGTCTGGCAGCAATATGTTTATGATTCTTAATCATCAACCCTCAAGCTTTGGTTGTTTTAGTTTTGTTTATGTATCTTCTGTCTTTTGTCTTACTCCAGAAAGTGACTTTAGGCAGCTTCCTTTCTTTCTAACTATCCTTGATTTCCGTTCATTTTATATTTTAGAATTGTCTCTAAAATAGACTCAGGTCTTCACATCTGCTTCAAAATCTTTTCAATTTGTCCTCTGTGTTACTCATGTTTACTGTGAATTTGACTTCCACTTGTCCCCGCTATTCATAAAGACCAAGGAAATGTTAGCACCTGACATTTACTGAATTCCTACTATCAAGAAGATCTTTCTACTCTGTCTCAAAATGAATCCACAAAGAAGTAAAACAGTTTAAATTCAGCGCTTGTGTACTTATCCAAACTAGCTTGTGGCTATCTCTCTACATACACAGCAGCATTTACTGGGACATATGTCTATGCCATTCAAAACTGTATCAGGGAAATAAAATGGCTTCGCTGAGATGCAGAATATAATTAAGAAACATGACTTTATCAGTCATGGCAAGCACTATCTTAAAATGAGAAAAAAAAGAAAAGGAGTTCCCATTGTGGCTCAGTGGTTAATGAATCCGACTAGCAACCATGAGGTTGCAGGTTCGATCCCTGGCCTTGCTCAGTAGGTTAAGGATCCGGCGTTGCCATGAGCTGTGGTGTAGGTTGCAGACGTGGCTTGGATCCCGTGTTGCTGTGGCTTTGGCCATAGGCTGGCAGCTACAGCTCTGATTTGACCCCTAGCCGTATTCAACTTCCATATGCTGCCAGTGTGGCCCAAGAAATGGCAAAAAAGACAAAACAAACAAACAAACAAACAAAAACCAAACAAACAAAAAACAAGAGGGAAGTCATCATCTGTGATAAAAATAGATGATTTCAGATATAAGGAGTGCTATTTAGAAATAACAGTTGATACAGAAAGCAGATGTCAAACACTTAAAGAGATCTGTCTCCATTTATAATCCAATGGGATACTAATTTACATATCATAATGTTGGCAAAATTTGTAAGCTACCAAGGATAAATCCAAGGGACTTTTTAATAGATTTAACATAGCCATAAGAATCAGTTTAAGCTGCAGTTTCCTTCAGAAATTTCCAATAGCAAACTGGGTAAAAAATCTTTAAATGGCCCTAGTCTTGTTTAAAAAATCAGAGTTGTAGAGTTCTCTCATGGTGCAGCCAGTTAAGGATCTGGCACTGTCACTGCAGTGGCTCAGGTTGCTGCTGTGGCACAGGTTTGATCCCTGGCCTGGGAACTCCCACATATCACAGATGTGGCAAAAAACAAACAAGCAAACAAACAAAAAAAAACAGAGTTATGTTAGTATATGTGAAGAGAATTCAGTAATAATTTTAAGAAAACATAACTGGCAGCCAGACTTGTTAACTTTTGTATGGCATCAAAGATGTCTTTCTAAATTTTGTTTTTTGAAATCATTCTCAAAGATGTGACCTTGGAAATTGAGACTATGTCAGTGGACATGGTTTATTTTCATAAAATATATTGCTATTTTGACTTTTAAAATTCAAACTCTTTTACAAATTAGCAATCCAAGAGAAAAAAAAATGGAAAAAGGGTTTAAAATGGCAATTCAAAAAGAAATCTGAAGCATAAAACGAGAGGCAAACTTCACCAGTAATACAATTTAAATCAACACTGAAATACCACTTTACACCCATCACTTTGTTAAATAATTTTTTTAAATTATTGCCAAGGTTTTAGCAAAACAACTCTCTTAGAATACTAGAAGGAGTGTAAATAGGTATATCTCATTGGAAAGAATTAGGAAAAATCCAGTGATATGAAAAAGATAAAAATCCTATGACCCAGCAGCAATTATCTGCCTAGGTTTAAGGGGTTTATTAAAAATAAGGTCAAAATATTCAATGCAGAAATGTTTGTACTAGTAAAAAAAAATGGAAAATATTGTATATATTCTCTGTATGTATATTTACAATAAAATGCTGCACAGCAGCCAAAATGAATGAGCAAGAACTCCGATTATATTAACATTGTTAAATATCAAACATTGAATGAAAAAAAGCAAGGTACAGAAAAATATATAATGCTTTTTTTTTTTTTTTTTTCTTTTTACAGTCCTACTTGCAGTATATGGAACTACCCAGTCTAGGGGTCGAATCAGAGCTGTAGCTGCTGGCCTACATCATAGCCATGGCAATGGCAGATCTGAGCCACACCTGTGACCTACACCGTAGCCCATGGCAATGCTGGATCCTTAACCCACTGAGCAAGGCCAGAGATTGACTGTGCATCCTCACAGAGACAACATTAGATTCTTAACCCGCTGAGCCCCAGTGGGAACTCCTCTAATGCCATTTATATAAATTTTAAAGTGTAAGAAGAAATGCATTTGATTAGTGAACCTATATGATAATAAAGTCATCCTTAAAAGTAATAAACGTTAAATATAGGGTAAGGATTACCTTGGAGTCGGGGGTAGAGAACCTGTAATGGGGGAGGGTGCACAGAGGGTTAAAACTGTTTTTTAAGTGGCTCGTCACATTACTCTCAGTACTTTTTTGTGTACATATATAAAATAAACCATAAAGAATGTTCAATCCAGTGTTTGATTACACTTGTGTTAGGATTAGCTTAATAGAGCTGAATAAAAATGTCACATCGGTTTCCATATTTCCATTAAGATACAAATTCTGTCACCATATGTCACTTGATACTGGTTGATGTTTTGCTTTTTCTTTTCCTACAGATGAATGCCTAAGTGGAGATTAATCCAAATGTCAGAAAATAAAATAAAAGGAATAATTGAGAAGAGCTTAAGCAAAGCATGAGCATCCTTCAGCAAATCTCTCAATACTAATTTAAGATGTGCAAATATCCATCTCAACCGTCAACCTCTTCTCTCTGTAAAATGATAGTCTTTGGCTCAGGGTTGAGTCAACGTCTGAGTGGTGGCTCTGTATCATCTTGTTTCACCTTCAGCATATTTCTTTTATGCTCTGTGCTTGTAAAGATCACACACAGCTACTGCATTTTCTAAGTCTCAATATAAATGTTTAATAGCTTTTTATCCTACATGAAAGTCAACCTGTGCCCTTGTTGCTTGTTCCTCGCTTGTACTTCTGTCTTTGTACAGATACAAAGGCACAAGACAAAAGATATCCAGCACAAGAGAGCTGCAAATTCAGATGTCACATAGGCTAGAAAAATAACTTAAATAAATGATGCAGGCCAGAGGAAAAGGGGAAAAAATGTCCCTTCTTTTAGGGACAGATACTAGCCAGGTCTAAAATGCTTTGGGGAAGTAAAAACACAGGTTCCGTATTACCAGATCCTCCAATTGTTAAAAATATACAAAAAACAAAAACAAACAAACAAAACTAGATACGTATGTTAAATCTCTTGAAATTTAAAAGCTGGCAATTAATTTAACATGTAATTTTAACTGTTTGGGTTAAACCAAACAGATCTTTAGCCATAATTACCCCCTGGGCTGCCAGTTGGAGACTTCTGCTCTATACGCTATGGAAACTGCTGATGAAGAGAAAGTAACTTATCATGGGGATGGAAAAAATAGCAAAAAATCATCTCAACAATTAAAATAGTTTGTTTTCCTAAAACAGTAGGCAGAATTCAGTAGTTCCTCAGAAGTACACATGTGGAAGAGTGTTTACCAATGTCATTTTAGAACACAGGTCCTGGAAGCCACCAGATCCTTTACTTTAGGGCTGTGTCCTGGACTTGATCCTTGTCACCCACTGGAATCAGAGGTGGGATGACCCTAGACCAAAGGGCCACAGAGGTAGTCCTAGGTGAGTGGCTTCCCTAGGTGACCCTTCCACCTCTGTTGTTAAATGCATATTTTTTTTGTTTTTAAATATTTTTACCTTTTTATTATTTATTTATTTATTTTTGTCATTTTAGATCTGCACCTGTGGCATATAGAGGTTTGCAGGCTAGGGCTGAATTGGTGTTGTACCTGCTGGCCTGAACCACAACCACAGCAATGCCAGATCCGAGCCTCATCTGTGACCTACACCACAGCCCACAGCACACTGGATCCTTAACCCACTGAGCAAGGCCAGGGATCGAACCTGCATCCTCATGGATACTAGTCAGATTCGTTTCCACTGAGTCATAATGGGAACTCCTTAAATATTTTTATTTTTTAAAATTCTTGAGCATTTAGAAATATTTATCACAATCCCTAAAACAACTTATTTGGAAACAATTTATCTAAAAGTAGGAAAATAGGTAAGTAAATTGTTGCATACATCAAATGGAATTGATACAGGTATTAAATCAATCTTTAGAAAATCTATACTCAAGGTGGAAAGTATTAAGAGTGTTAAAAGAAAAGAAGTAGAGTATTTATATTATGATTACAACTATGTAAACTGTATAAAACATCATCTCATTATTATCATAATTGTTTTAAAGTAGTGGGATTAATGGTCATTTTTTTCTCTCCTAAATTCTCCACTATGTAGTAGTATTACTTACATAACTAAAATTATTTTTAAATCAAAGTTTAAAATTAAATCCTTTTTTTCCAGAACTATGTTTATAACCAGAAGGATTATTACTTTCCTCCCCTTTGCCCCCCAAACCCATGGATGTTATAGTAAATCTCTCCGCAGTAGAAGACAGAAGAGTTTGCAATTATCTGTATTTCTGTATTCTCACATCACAGTTCACCAGAAATTTATCAAGGAAGGTTTCATGGTTGAGAGTTCCCTAGAAGAATTTCTGTAATGTTATGGTTTCAGATCCCTTCTCTGTTTTCATCCAAACTTTCTTTGGAGTCGGATAATCCATACTTGCATCAAACACCAACGTTGTGCATTGGAGTTGGGGGGTGGGCGGTGGAAGACTGGCTTGCTTTAATACTTTTGTGAGTTTCCTTGCTTTCTGTTTCTAAGTGAAAGAAGCAAAATTGGTGGCAATTGTGAGTTGCTGTGTTCCTGAGACAACTTAATCCCAATAGACACAAGACCCAAAGGGAGCTCAACAAAGTAAGTTCCTTATTTGTGATCTTTGCTTCACCTGCTTCAAACACTAAAATTCACCCTTTTTATCAACAAAAGGATTCTCTAAAATAAAAGCTAAATGATTTGCTAGTCTTCTGTTACTCACAACACTGGTTTGAAGAAAAATTCACATGCATAGGGAAGGCAAAGTTAGATGAATACATTATTTTGAAGTATAAATGTTTCCATGTGGTATTTGAATTAGTTGAATAAAGTCTAGGATGTATTCTGAGTATTGGTTCTAAATTAAGTAGTATTCATGGAAAATAATTGGAAGGGGAGAGGAGCGAATTCTTATTGTGTATCTGCTGTGTCCTAAGATCTTTACATATTACTTCCTCCAGAATTTAGAACAGTGCCACTTAGAACAGTTAGACCATCACCTTAATTTTACAAAAGAGGACATAAGATCAGGGAAGTCAAATAACCTGCCCAAAGACAAATAGCAAATGGAAGGCATAAACAAGATACAATCCCAGGTCTATCTGATTAAAAAACCCATACGTGTTTCATTCTATTAGGCTCTTTGACTGCGATCTATTGAAAATCTGTTGTAACTTAAGAAACCTTTGTTCAGAGCTACATGTAGGATCAATTTCTGAAGCCTTTTTCGCATGTATAACATGAATATTTTGGAAAGGATAGCATGCTGGGTTGTTTTTCCTTAAGTGCTGTGCTTTGGTGAATAGACAATAAAAATGGAATGCCTCCTCATCTACTGCTTTAAGTAGTAGTTTCCCAAACGAATGTTCTCAAAGTGCTCTTGGTATAGGGCAGGAAAAACTTCCTCTGTCCTCTGAGGTTCTGCGGCTGGGCCTCAGAATTAACCTGACATTTTCCCATTTTATGTTCTTGCCTCCTTTGTCAAAGATTAATTGACCATATGTGTCTGGGTTTATTTCTGGGTTTTCTATTCTGTATGTCTGTTTTGGTACCAGTACCACACTGTCTTGACGACTGTGGCTTTGTAATATTGCCTGAAGTCTGGGAGAGTTATGCTTCCTGCTTGGTTTTTGTTCCTCAGAATTGCTGTGGCAATTCTGGGTCTTTTATGGTTCCATAAAAATTTTTGGATTATTTGTTCTAGTTCTGTGAAAAATGTCATGGGAAATTTGATAGGGATTGCATTGAATCTGTAGATTGCTTTGGGTAGTATGGCCTTTTTTACAATATTAATTTCTCCAACCCAGGAGCATGGAATATCTTTTCATTTCTTTACATCTTCTTTAATTTCCTTGATCAATGTTTTATAGTTCTCAGCATATAAGTCCTTTACCTCCTTGGTCAGGTGTATTACAAGGTATTTGATTTTTTGGGGTGCAATTTTAAAAGGTATTGAATTTTTGTATTCCTTTTCTAATATTTCATTTTTAGTGTACAGTAATGTGACTGATTTCTGAATGGTAATCTTATATCTTGCTACTTTGCTGAATTTCCTGATCAGTTCAATAATTTTTGGGTTGAGTCCTTAGGGTTTTCTAGATATAGTATCATGTCATCTGCAAACAGTGACAGTTTTACCTCTTCTCTTTCAATTTGGATACCTTTTATTTCTTATGTTTGTCTGATTGCTGTGGCTAGGACTTCCAATACTATGTTGAATAACAGTGGTGAGAGTAGGCATCCCTGTCTTATTCCAGATTTTAGTGGGAAGGCTTTCAGCTTTTCTCAATTGAGTATTATATTTGCTATGGGATTGTCATAAATGGCCTTAATTACATTAAGGAATGTTCCCTCTATACCACTTTGGTGAGAGTTTTTATCATGAAGGGATGTTGGACTCTGTCAAATGCTTTTTCTGCATCTATTGAGATGATAATGTGGTTTTTGACATTTCGTTTGTTAATGTGGTATATGAAGTTGGTTGATTTGCATATGTTGAACCATCCTTGTGAACCTGGGATGAGTCTTACCTGGTTGTGGTATACGATCTTTTTTGATATGCTGTTGGATTTGGTTAGCTAAAATTTTGTTGAGAATTTTTGCATCTATATTCATCAAAGATATTGGCATAAAATGGGAAAAAGACAGTCTTTTCAGTAGGAATTGCTGGGAAACCTGGACAGTTGCATGCAAATCAGTGAAACTAGGACACACCCTCACACCATGCATGAAAATAAACTTAAAATGGCTGAAAGACTTAAATATAAGACAAGACACCATCAAACTCCTAGAAGAGAACAAACGCAAAACATTCTCTGACATCAACCTTACAAATGTTTTCTCAGGTCAGTCTCCTAAAGTGACAGAAATAAAAGCAAAAATAAACCAATGGGAACTAATCGAACTGAAAAGCTTTTGCACAAAAAGCAAAGGAAACCAAAAAGAAAACAAAAGACAACTTACAGAATGGGAGAAAATAATTTCAAATGATGCAGTGGACAAGGGTTTAATCTCTAGAATATACAAGCAACTTATACAACTCAACAGCAAAAAAGACAACAACCCAATTGAAAAATGGGCAAAAGACCTGAATAGACATTTCTCCAAGGAAGATGTACAGATGGCCAACAAGCACATGAAAAAATGCTCCACATCCCTGATTATTAGAGAAATGCAAATCAAAACTACCACAAGATACCACCTCACACCAGTCAGAATGGCCAGCATTAATAAATCCACAAATAACAAACGCTGGAGGGGGTGTGGGGAGACGGGAACCCTCTTCCACTGTTGGTGGGAATGTAAACTGGTACAGCCACTATGGAGAACAGTTTGGAGATACCTTAGAAATCTATACATAGAACTACCATATGACCCAGCAATCCCACTCTTGGGCATATATCTGGACAAAACTTTCCTTACAAAAGACACATGCACCCGCATGTTCATTCACAATAGCCAAGACATGGAAACAACCCAAATGTCCATCGAGAGATGATTGGGTTAGGAAGATGTGGTATATATACACAATGAAATACTACTCATCCATAAAAAAGAACAAAATAATGACATTTGTAGTAACATGAATGGAACTAGAGACTCTCATCCTGAGTGAAGTAAGTCAGAAAGAGACAGACAAATACCATATGATATCACTTATATCTGGAATCTAATAAATGGCACAAATGAACCTTTCCACAGAGAAGAAAATCATGGACTTGAAGAATAGACTTGTGGTTGCCAAGGAGGAGGGGAAGGGAGTGGGGTGGTTGGGGAGCTTGGGGTTAATGGATGCAAACTATTGCCTTTGGAATGGATTAGCAGTGAAATCCTACTGTGTAGCACTGGGAACTATGTCTAGTCACTTATGATGGAGCATGATAATGTGAGAAAATAGAATGTATATATGTATGTGTAACTGGGTCACTATGCTGTACCGTAGAAAAAAAATGTATTGGGGAAATAATTTTTAAAAAAAGAATTAAACTGACATAAAACAGATGAACAGAAAAGAGGCAAACACATTTATCTGATGTTTTTATGTGTGTACAAGAGTCCTCGGAAAGAAAATGAAGACCTGAAGAAATCACAATGTTCAAAAGCACATATACATACTTTTTACACAGATAATGATACATTGTGCAATTGTAACAAGACAAAGGGACTTGGGTGAGGGCATATAACTAGGAAGTATATGAAGAAACTAATATAAAATAAGGATTATTTTAGTAGATTTGTTTGGACAGGTCCATTTCAGTCAACTCCCAGGCTTTGGTGATAAAAATGTTCTTTGCTTTCTGGTACAGGGAAAACTCTTTTTTCATGGGAAATTTTAGGACCAACCTTCTAAAAGGTAAAAACTTCAAAGGTAAAAAGGGGGAGGTCAGAGAGCCCTTCCTGCGTCTATTAAGTGTCTCCAGCTCAAAATAATATGCCAAAGCAGCATATTTTGATATTTTGGAATGGCTTCTTTGGATCTCCTTCACTGACTTTTTGTTTTGCTTTTTTTGAGGCTGTGCTAGCAGGAAACAATAGTTTGGCCATTTGTATTTGATTGCAAACCAAGTAAGATGATGTTCAACTCAGGGTTTCAGAAGAATATTTTAAAAGCCAAGCAAATAGAGGAAGCTAGTCTCTTAGCGTTGCCTGATGTTTTTCCTTTCTTTTTTTTTTTATTTTTTGTGCTTTTACAAGAAGTTAATATGGTAATACCCCTGGAAGAATAGACAAAATCCCTACGATTGAAATCTATGCTCAAAATCATTATGAAACACAGATGTGATCATATTTCCCAGAGCCTGGTTCTGGTTGAAATGCTCTACTCCCCTACAGAGAGGTCTCAGAAAAATGCATATCTGGCCAAACCAAAAATTTCTCCCAAGTTATCTTAAGTAGTTATACACTATAGCAGCCTTTTAAAAATCTAAAAAAAAAAACTGCTAGAATATACAGAAATGATATAGTTTTAGGCACAGATATGGATAGATATAGAGATACAGATACTAAGGCAAGTGTAGAGTTAGACAGACATACACACACACACACAGAAAGAGAGAGAGAGATAGAGATGGGTCCAACAATTTAGAACTTATCTCTTGTTTTCAAAGACAACAATGCTTGTGTATCTAAAGTAGCCAAGGTGTGCACCTGCTTTAAGATGGTAAAGGGTGATTCCGTAACGGTCTATAAAAATGACCTCTGGATCACATTTGGGATGGAGTGGTGCCAGCATAACGATCTTTGACCCTCAGCAAGATAATGAGTCCAACAAATGTTACCTATATGCCAATTACTTTGTTGACAAATACAGTGATGATAGTGTACAACTAAGTATTTGACAATTGTTTTTCATCCAGTAACTGAGAAATCAATCGTCCTGTTCCCACAATTGGCAGATTGCCAGTGCTGGTGGTTTCCAGCACCTTGCTAGATAAACATGTAATAGCAGGCACGTAACGCTGAAAAAAAACTTTACCTAAATAGCTATAAAAGCTGGTCATCAGTAAGAAGAATGAAAGATTACTTGTTGACCATATCTAGGACCTGACTTCATCCAGCATAGGATGAAAACAGACTCCACCCAGCCCCAGCATCTTGGACAAGCATTGTATCATTGCAATTTTTTCTCATTATGTAGATTAACAGATTTTCCAATATTAAACATTGTAAAGCAGTTTTTACCTTTCGAATTATGTGAAGGCTTGTGAGCTCTGTCTGTGATCATCCCTGTGGTCCTCAGAATCCTGTCTGCAGCCTTGGGACAGGGTTCCTGAGATATCCTCAAAAGGTACATACGGTTCAGATTATCACACCATGAACCATAGCAAATCATGGTTCAAGGAGTATTTCTGGCAATCATTTACAAAATTCTTTAAGAATAATTTTCACAGTTTAGTGAAAATTCTGGAGTTGAGACTCCTAAATAAACGATATCTTATTGAAATAGGTTATTGGACATCTGATATTTTTAAATGCAAGGAAATCATAAGCATTTGAATCTTGCTTCCCCAGCTCTTGGGATTTATAGCTCTCTGAACATGCCTTAAAGCCTAAATCAAGGCTCATTTTTTACTGGTTATTTCAACCTGCATGGACTTTGTAATTGTCTTAATCCCACAGCAATTACCATTAGTGTCGTTTCTTTAGATAACTTAATCATGGACTGCTTTCTGTGAACACTTTACAAGTATGATTTAAGTTTTCCTAAGATTGCAATTTCCTTGAGGTCAGCTCCCATGACTTATACTCTTTTATACTAGTTTGTCACCAAACACAATCATACTTTCACAGTATATGCTTGGTAAATAGCTATAAAAAAGCTATTTGGGGTGGGAAAAAGACAAATGCTAAATCCTAACTTCTCTTCTAGTCACTTGGGATAACAGAAAAAAAAAATGTGTAGCAATGTGTGTTCAGAGGAGCTTTTCCTATTGCTTTGAAGTTAGCTCTAGAGCAGGGACTAGGAAACTTTCTGTAAATGGCCACCTAGATAATATTTTAGGCTTTGTTATTGATTTTTTTTCACAACTCCTTAAAAACTGTTCTTAGCTCACAAACCATACAAAAACAAATCACAAACCATATTCATACAATGGCCATAGTTTGTGCTTTCTCTAAAGCACACCAAGAAAACAACACGTGCTCAGTCCCCTCATCAAAAGTGTCACCAACAATGTGGCTCAGACTAATTAACTTATCTATTTATCTATTATCTATAAACAGATCATCTATCTCTGCAGCACTTATCTATCATTTATCATCTATAACAGAGCAAAACTCAATTATTTCAGCGATTAATTTATACCTTCTCTGAAGCCTGAGTGGTGCCTAGGCATGGAGAATCCAAGAGAATCTCTCACAGTAACTGGAAGATGCCTTCAAGAAGGGACCTTGCCTCTGATTTTATACTTAGGTATCTGCTTAGGCAGTGAATTTGCTGTCCTACCATGAGCTTATGTGAACAGTAAAGGAGAATTAGGAATATTAAAAAAGGATAAAATTCTCATGGGTGGGGCTTGAGCCGGTATGAGCCAGAACTCCACCTGGGATCTAGGGGCAAAAATCTGTGAAGTGTAATTCTGGGGGCAGGAAACGAAGTAGAAAAGCAGGTAGCAGTAAATCCAGCTTTCCCATGGAGAGCTATGCAGTTGGAAGCCTTGCAATGACCTCCAAGGGACCCACTCTTGTGCCCATGAAAGCCAGCGTGACCTGCTGATGCCATGTTCCTAATACCTAGTTGGGGTTAGTAGGAGAAGAGGTAGCTACCAACAGAATGAGGACCCCCAATAAGAGTGTGATAAGTTTGGAAACACTCACTATTTTCTCTCATGCTCCTCCCCAAGAGCATCAATACACAGAAAGTCTAAACTTTGTAGAAGAGGTTGGAAGACATAGTTTAGAAACATCCCTGGGCATAAACACTTACACTCCCCAAGCAGTCACTCTCCCAGTTAAAGCCTGCTGTAAAGGTAGGGGAAGAGAAGCATTTTAAATCAAGCTTGAGATTCATTTTTCAACTAGACTGACCATTGATAACTGTCCAAGAAATTATTAAGGAAAAAGGAAACGGATTTGACAGAGCACAGATGAAAGCAGCAAATGGAAAAAAAAAAAAATGATGATTCATGTCTGTACCCCACAGAGTAGAACTACACACATTTTCTTTCTTTCTCTTCCTTCTTTCTTTCCTTCCTCCCTTTTTTTTTCTTACCTTCTGATAGATGTGTTTATAAACATTCAACTTTAAGTTTTTTCATGAAATCTATTTGTCATTGCTAAGACCTGAAATCTGTTAGAGGAAGCAGAAGACAGATTATCTCAGATTGGCTCCTCAGAGGCAAACCTGAGAGAATGATTCCAGCTTAAGTGATTTATTAACAAAGTGTTTCCAGAGGAAGCCAGTCTGGGAGCAGGAAAAGGAGTGGGGAAAGCAGGAAGAAAGAGGAGGAAGCCAAGCAAGGAAGTGATCTTAGTCAAAGTCTTCCAGAGGCTACCTTCATCTTGATCCTACAGAAAACTATAGACTGTGAATGCAATAATATATGAAATACCTCGAAAAACTGCAGGGCATAATAGGTGTCAGTTCCCTGTCCTTTTATTGGATACACAAATACTCTTCTTTTTTTTTTTTTTTTTTTTTTTTGGACTTTTTAGGGCCTCACCCATGGCATGTGGAGGTTCCCAGGCTAGGGGTCTAATTGAAGATGTAGCTGCCGGCCTAACCCACAGCCACGGCAACGCCAGATCCAAGCTGCATCCGTGACCTACACCACAGCTCATGGCAATGCCAGATCTTTAACCCACTGAGCGAGGCCAGGGATCGAACCCTCAACCTCATGGTTCCTAGTCACATTTGTTTCTGCTGCGCCACAATGATAGCTCTATAAATACTATTCTTACATGAATGAGAAGTGGTTGTACAACCTCAATGTGAATGCCTTCAGATTCACCCTTTCATTCAATCTCTTTTGCATACATACAAAGAGAAGCCTATTTTAGTCATATGACTTTGAGGAGATGACAATAGAGACTCTTCCATCTCCATTACGTTTCAGTGTTAGAATGTGCTCCCTTAAATTAAACTGAAATTTCCATTCATCTCATTTCAACCCTATTTGCTCCTGGAGCAATATGAACTTGAACTATTCTTGAGTTAATTCAGTTGGCCAATAGAACTGAAAACTTTCCCTTAAATTAAAACCATACTACCAGAGACTAAGTGCTCATGGGTTCAGTAACACAGTAGGTGGAATATTTCCTGTGCCTTGACTAAAGCAAGGCTTTGATGCAAAGGAAACCAAAGTATTCACAAAGCATTCCAAACTGTTATGTTCTTTTCAGCTTCTGGCTGGTTGATCCCCAGACCTCATTTGTTGGTGTTCCAAACAGAGTTTGGATTTCATTAACTTGATTGAGTTGAGGTTGGGTTGGACAATCACATAGTCCTTTCAAAAAAATTGTTTAACCTGGGGGGGAAGGTTGTTGCTTAGAGTATGGAACATAAATTAAGTCATTTTTAAAACTCTCGATTGCATTAAGAGCTTAGAACAAATCATTACACAGGGAGAAAGTTCAGGGTGTCTCTATTTGAATTGCACCAGCAGCTCCATGAAAAGAGGTTGCCATATGTCATGTTAACAGCTTTGAGCAATGGCGTGACAGGCAGGAGAGTGAAGGTATGCTCCCTGGTTCACTCCTAGCATCCGGAAGACCCACATTCACTGTAGCACTATTCCTAACAACCAACATGTGGAAACAAGTTGATGTCTATCAAAAAAAAAAAAAAAAAAAAAAGTTCCCATTGTGGCTCAGCGAAAATGAATCTGACTCACATCCATGAAGATGCAGGTTTGATCTCTGGCCTCTCTCATCGGGTTAAGGATCTGGCTTTGCCATGAGCTGTGGTGTAGGTCACAGATGCAGCTCAGATCTGGCATTGCTGTGGCTGTGGCATAGGCCAGTGGCTACAGCTCCAATTTGACACCTAGCCTGGGAACCTCCATATGCCACAGGTGCAGCCCTAAAAAGATTTTAAAAAAATGGACAAAGAAAATGTGTTATATACATATATTTATTCAGCCTTAAAAAAGAAGGAAATCTTGTAGTATGGAACAACACTGATATGAGGTATCTAAAATAGATAAACACATAGAAGCAAACAAAGGCAACAAAAGAAAAAGTAGACAAACAGAATTACATCAAACTAAAAAGACTCAATAGCAAAGGAGACCATCAGTGAAATGAAAAGGCAGCTGATGAAATGGTAGAAGATATTTGCAAACCACATATCTGATAAAATTAAATCCAAAATATACAAGGAACTCAGATAATTCAATAGCACCGCCCCAAATAACTCAATTTAAAAATGGGCAAAGGACCTGGACAGACATTTTTCCAAAAAAGATATATAAATGTCCATCAGGTACATGAAAATGTGCTCAACATCACTAAGCAACAGGAAAATGCAAACCCAAATCCCAATGAGATATCAACTCACACCTGTTAGGGTGGCTGTTATCAAAAAAGAGAAGAGGTAACAAGTGTCAATGAGGATATTGATAAAATATCCTCTTGTGCACCCTTGGTGGGAATGTAAACTGGTGCAGCCACTAAGGGAAACAGTACGAGGTTCCTCAAACAATTCAAAGTAGAACTACCATACGATCCAACAATCCCACTCCTGGGTGTATGTCCAAAGGAAACAAAACCATGATCTCAAAAAGGTATCTGTACTCCCATGTTCGCAGCAGCATTATTCACAATAATGAAGGCATGGAAACAAGCTAAGTGTTTGTTGACAGAAAAATGGATAAAGAAAGTGTCACATGTATATACAATGGGATATTATTCAACCTTGAAAAAGAAGGAAATCCTGTCATTTGCAACAACATGGATGAATCTGGAGGGCATTATGCTAAGGGAAATAAGCCAGATCAAGGAAAATAAATAATACATGGTATCATTTATATGTAGAATCTTAAAAAAAAAAGTTTAACTCATGGAAACAGAGTAGAGAAGTGGTTGCCAGTGGATGCAAATAGATGAAATAGAGAGAGGTTGGTAAAAGGGGACAAACTTTTAGTTATAAGGTGAATAAAGAATGTGCACCTTATGTAAACATGGTGGCTAGAGTTGATAACAGCACTGCATAACTGAAATTTGCTAAAAGACTAGAACTTAAACATCCCCACTGCAAAAAATATATCTAAAAAAGTACATGTGTGAGACGATGGATGTGTTAATTAATTTGATGGGGGGAATCCTTTACAATGTATAGGTATGTAAATCATCACAATGTATACTTTAGATATCTAACAATTTTATTTTTCAGTTACAGGTCAGTAAAGCTGAAAAATACAAGAGGGAGGATAGAAGGAGGGGTGATTTTCAAAGAGAATAGTTGTTAACCATTCTTTATGAAAATTATGAATCAAACGTTGTCCATGTACAAGCTATGAGTCCTGGCCCCCACTGATAAGGTGTACCAGGGTAAATGTGGGATACAGTGTTTGAACCAGACTGGTAAGTGGCATAAGTATAAGGCAGCACAAAACAGCACCCAGCCTTGAACGGAGCATGTCCTGCTGTACATGTGCCCAGCATCTGGCCGTGGAGTGGGCTCTGGAGAAAGGCAAGGACCCTGTTCTCCTAAGAACATACTTTCCATGGCAGATCAATAGAGCACACCAGATAAACAGGATATAGTCAATGAGGGCTCACATGGTCTATTCTGAGCTCCGTGGGCAGCCACCAGTCTAGCTCTTGGCCTGTGAGACAATGCACTTGAAGATGGCATAAGAAGTAAGGCAGTGATGAGGGGTAAGGGGCACTTCTGGCCTGGAAAAAGGTAAGAAAACACATAGAAATGATAATCTATGGTTTCGAAAGTCCCTGAGAGGCCTCCTGGTGTGCACAGTAGAATGTGGAAAGGGGCCAAAGCAGGTAAGTTGGGCGAGGGACTCTAAGAGCTGCTGATAAGCTTTGGGATGGTCCAAGAGGAAGGAGAGACTTTAAAGGAATTGTCTCAGTGGGAATCTTCCAGCAGCAAGTGCCCTTAAACCTGGCCTCAAATGAATACACACACTGGCTTCCAGAGCTGAAAATGTTCTGAAAGAGAAAATTGGAGAAGAGAATAAAACTGCTCCCCTCCAAAAAACCCTAACTCAGAACAGAGATTAGAAAGGTTGTTGCCAGGGGCTAGTGGGAGTGGGAGGTTGGGAATTGCTAATCAGTGGGTGTAAAGTTCCAGTTACACAAGATGAGTAAGTCCTAGAGACGTGCTGTGCAGCATTGTGCCAATAGTTAACAATACTGTATTGTTCACTCAAAAATGTGTTGAGAGGGTAGATTTCATGTTAAATGTTCCTACTATGATTTAAAAATAATAGAGGAAAGAAATTTCTATGGAAACCTTAATGAGGAGTTTCAGAGGAGATCCCAGGAAAGGCCACCAGCAGAGATCTTTGCTCTACACCCGTTATTTCCTTCCTTCAGACTCATTAAATAATCTGTCCTCCATCCACCTTTTCAACTCCTGGTTCAGTCACACACCAACATCTAAAGCTGTATCATAGGTTAAAGATAGTCACCTATGTTGATTCTCTATCTTTTCCCCAACATTGACCAATATCTCCATTTTTTTTTTTTTTTTTGTCTTTTGTCTTTTGTCTTTTTTTTTTGTTGTTGTTGTTGCTATTTCTTGGGCCGCTCCCGCGGCATATGGAGGTTCCCAGGCTAGGGGTCGAATCGGAGCTGTAGCCACCGGCCTACGCCAGAGCCACAGCAACGCGGGATCCGAGCCACGTCTGCAACCTACACCACAGCTCACGGCATCGCCGGATCGTTAACCCACTGAGCAAGGCCAGGGACCGAACCCGCAACCTCATGGTTCCTAGTCAGATTCGTTAACCACTGCGCCACGACGGGAACTCCAATATCTCCATTTTTATCTCCATAATAAGAACCAGAAGTGAATGAGGTGACATCTTAAAATTCCAAGGTAGCCTTTTCCAAATAACAACAAAACGCACACCAAAAAACCCCCTCCTAAGTAGAAACTGATTCTACCCTATAGCAAAGTGTCTCTGTGCAGCCTCAAACTGCTTCATCAACACAGCAGCCTCAAAATTATTTCTTGCTTCCATCATTAAAGTGCAATCTTAGTCTGAACAGGAATAAATAAATCTTTCTGTCTCCAGGATAATTTTTGTAACTGTGTTGCTGCGACCATTTGTCTTTGTTTTTGTTTTTTCCTTAAAATCTCCTTGCCGGAGTTCCCATTTTGGCGCAGTGGTTAACGAATCTGACTAGGAACCATGAGGTTGCGGGTTCGATCCCTGGCCTTGCTCAGTGGGTTAAGCACCTGGCATTGCCGTGAGCTGTGGTGTGGGTCGCAGACGCGGCTCAGATCCTGAGTTGCTGTGGCTCTGGTGAAGGCTGGCAGCTACAGCTCCGTTTAGACCCCTAGCCTGGGAACCTCCATATGCCGCAGGAGCAGCCCAAGAAATGGCAAAAAGACCAAAATAAAATAAAATAAAAAATAAAATAAAATAAAATCTCCTTGCCAACTCTTTTAAGGCAAGTAAGGGTATCATAGACTAATAGCTGTTAGAAAGGGTCCTGGAGACATTCTCATTCACAGACGCAGGAGGAGTAAAGGCTTATCCTGACTCAGCCACACAACTATTAGCAACAGAGCTGCTTTGAGACACTGATGTCTTAGAACGTCCTCCACCCAGACAGAGCATTTGTTTTGGCTGACTCTGGCTTAACTGGCCCTTTCCTTGCTGGCACATGTCTACAGTACTCCATGATGACCTGATGAACACTCTGGGTACAGAGCTTAAAGGTCCCTATTGTCCCCAGGCATCTAGCTCTCTCCCTTTTACCTTCACTTGTATCATAACTGATACGCCCAGAAATAACAGAAATAACAAATAACTGATACCCTCCAGAAACCACACAGCTATTCTACTGAGAAGCACCTCAGGCAACCCCTCAGTCTCTCTCCTACTTTTCTCCTGTCCTTTTGCCCTCCTCAAAACTGCTTCCACATGCCCTATCCCTTAATTTCTGTCTTTCTCAAAACTGGCATAGTGTTTCCTCCACATCATCACTGACTTTGAACACAAGCAAATAAATCCTTTTTGTGGTAAAAAGCAAGGAAGACAGAGATGTGAGAAAGTATTAAATTCCAGAACCATACAAAGTTCTCCCAAGGTGTAAGTGGAAACCAGTTAAGTGGAAACCAGTTCTAGTTCTTCTCTTTCATCCTGAAACTGGAGTTTCCTAAAAGCCATGATGATTTTTCCCCAATCTCTGCATGATGAATAGGCATATGTACCCCTTCTTGCAGAATCATCCTGTCCCAATAGACAACACCAAATAAGCAACCCAGGTGCTCTCATTAACATTATTTCATTAATCTCCATGGGTATAGATGCTACGCCTTTAGATAATTTTTATTCCCCTCATTAAAGGAAACTGGCAGTACTTTTATATAATATTCTGACTTTTAAATGGGGAAAAAGCAGCCTATTATATTTCCTCTTTGAGATTCAAAGGATATATAAACATAGTCTAGGCTCTGAGAAGTTCTGCCACAAAGATACTTGCTTAACTTTGTTTAAACTATTATTTACAAAGTCTATCTAACTGACGCTGGAATTGAGGATGTTTATGCATATTAGCACCCTAAACCATAGAGTGTTTGAAACACTTGTCTAATGTAAAGGTAGCACTGACTCGCTATTAATGTTTCTTTACTACAATTCCAAAGACCTTACCTGCTCCTTCAGAAAATAATTTATCCACCTGAAATGTTTGGTTTTAATTAAAGTATACAGTTAAGGTATATAGTTAAAGTGTTATCTAATCCATATTTTCTACATCCCAGGCATTATGCTAAGCACTATTACTTCCACTGAACAAAGTTTAGGTTAAACAATGTATTAGTTAGGGAGTCTTTAGTTGTAAATAAGAGAAATCTCTATTCACAGTGGCCTAAGCAATTAAGGAAATTTTCTGATTGAGCAAGAAATCTCGAGGCAGAATGACTCTAGGACTGATTAACTCAAGGCTCAGTGACATCATCAACAACCTGAAATCTTCCTGTCTTTCTGTTTTCCCATTTTCAGAATTCCCATTTTGTCCAAGGTCACAAGTATGCCATGAAGATATGACAATGTACAGAAAAAGAGAGAGAGAGAGAAACAGAGAAAAATAACGATTTCTCTGGCTTCTTTTCAAAAGTGGAGTTAGAAGTTTTTTCTATAAGTCCTATCATGAAAAAAATCAGACTCACTATAATCAACTATTACCATAGGTGGATACTTGGGGAAACAAGGTTAAAATCTCAACAAAATAATAGATTCTTAACATCTTCATGGACCAACTGAAACCGTCTTTCACATTTACAATCACATTACTCAACTATCACTTTTTAGGTTTTCTTAATTATCACTTTAAGGTCTGCCTTCATCTCTCCTGCCATGGACTTCTGCTTTCTCCTTCCTGAGGGCCACCAAGCCCCTTCCCCACATTGGCCAGAAGGTCATTCTTAGAGGAGGTCGTCGCTTGTACCAGTGTATAAACCAAAGTCTATAATTTTGCTGTCTGAGAGAAGTAGGGCTTCATGGACATCCAGTTACTGGCTGGTTTAAAATTTCCCTTTCTCTTTCCCACAATAAATTCCTAGAAAACAATAAGGTCTGATTCTAAATTCTTAACTTGCGGTCTAATTTTCCACAATGTGGCTGAGTTCTTTTAATGTCTCTTTGCACAGACCTGCGTACCAGGGCTGGGGTGATCCAATCACTGTTGAGAGGCATGCTCTCAGGGCTGGGCTTAGAGTTGCCTAGAGAGCTGGGAATAAAGGCAGCTCTGCCGGCCTTTTCCGAGTACATGGTGGAGCATGAGCAGAACCTGGACGATATTAGCAAGACAGAAAGAAAGAAGGAGTGACTGTTTGGAAGGTGTCCAATAATACTTGCTATGAATACCTTATTATTCAGTATCAAGTACATAAAGTAAATTGGTTCCCTGGAGATGCATGGCCATACCCTCTCACCTATACTTCTGTGCAACATCTTTTTTTTTAAATTATCAATGAGCATTTACTAGATATTCATCAAAAAATGAGACTTCCATTTGTACAGAAGTAGTTTCCTTTTTTTTACATTTTTTTATTACTCAAATGAATTTATCACATCTGTAGTTTTTTTTTCTTTTTTTTTATTACTCGAATGAATTTATCTATAGTTGTATAATGATCATCACAATCCAATTTCACAGGATTTCCATCCCACAACCCAAGCACATCCCTCCACTCTCAAAACTGTCTCCTCTGGAGACCATAAGTTTTTCAATGTCTGTGAGTCAGCATCTGTTCTGCAAAGAAGTTCAGTCTGTCCTTTTTTCAGATTCCACATGCCAGTGAAAGCATTGGATGTTGGTGTCTCATCGTATGGCTGACTTCACTTAACATGATAGTTTCTAGGTCCATCCATGTTGCTAAAAATGCTGGCATTTCATTCCTTTTGATGGCTGAGTAATATTCCATTGTATATATGTACCACATATTCTGGATCCACTCCTCTGTTGATGGACATTCAGGTTGTTTCCATGTCTTGGCTATTGAAAAGAGTGCTGCAATGAACATCGGAGTATACGTGTCTTTGCGAGTCATGGTTTTCTCTGGATAGATGCCCAGGAGTGGGATTGCTGGGTCAAATGGGAGTTCTATTTTTAGTTTTCTGAGGAATCTCCATACTGCTTTCCACAGTGGTTGCACCAATTTACAATCCCACCAACAGTGTCATAGGGTTCTTTTTTCTCCACACCCTCTCTAGCACTGATTGTTTGTAAACTTTTTGATGATGGCCATTCTGGCTGGTATAAGGTGGTACCTCAGAGTGGTTTTGATTTGCATTTCTCTAAGAATGAGTGACGTTGAACCTCTTTTCATGTGTCTTTTGGCCATCTGTATGTCTTCTTTAGAGAACTGTCTGTTTAGATCTTCTGCCCATTTTTGGATGGGGTTGTTTGGTTTTTTGGTATGGAGCTGCAGAAGGTGTTTGTAAATTTTGGAGATGAATCTCTTGTCAGTTGATTCATTTGCAAAGATGTTCTCCCATTCTGTGGGTTGTCTTTTCATTTTGTTTAGGGTTTCCTCTGCTGTGCAGAAACTTTTCAGTTTGATTAGGTCCCATTTGTTTATTTTTGTTTTTATTGTCAATACTCTAAGAGGTGCATCTGAGAAGATGTTGCTGTTGTTTATGTCAGAGAGTGTTTGGCCTATGTTTTCCTCTAAGAGTTTTATAGTGTCTGGTCTTATATCTTGGTCTTTCATCCATCTGGAGTTGATTTTTGTGTATGGTGTTAGGGATTGTTCTCATTTCATTCTTTTCCATGTGGCTGTCCCGTTTTCCCAGCACCACTTATTGAACAAGCTGTCCTTTCTCCATTGTATAGTCTTGCCTCCTTTGTCATAGATTAGTTGGCTGTATGTGCATGGGTTGAATTCTGGGCTTTCTATCCTGTTCCACTGATCTATATTTCTGTCTTTGTGCCAGTACCATACGGTTGTGATGACTGTTGCTTTGTAGTCTGGTCTGAAGTCCGGGAGCCTGATTCCTCCAGCTCCATTTTTCTTTTTGAGGATGTCTTTGGCTATTCTGGGTCTTTTGTGCTTCCAAACAAACTTTAAAATATTTTGTTCGAGTTCTGTGAAAAATGTCCTTGGTAGTTTGATAGGGATTACATTGAATCTATAGATTGCCTTAGGTAGTATTGTCATTTTGATAATATTAACTCTTCCAATCCACGAGCATGGTATATCTTTCCATCTCTATATGTCATCTTTGATTTCTTTCATCAGTGTTTTATAGTTTTGAGAGTACAGGTCTTTTGTCTCTTTAGGTAGGTTTACTCCTAGGTATTATATTCTTTTGGATGTGATGGTAAACAGGATTGCTTCCCTAATTTCTCTTCCTGATCTTTCATTGTTAGTGTATAGAAATGCCATTGATTTCTATGTTATTAATTTTATATCCTGCGACTTTGCCAAATTCGTGGATGAGCTCTAACAGTTTACTTGTAAAGTCTTTAGGATTCTCTAGTCATCTGCAAATAGTGATAGTTTTACTTCTTCCTTTCCAGTTTGGATTCCTTTTATTTCTTTTACTTCTCTGATTGCCATGGCTAGGACTTCCAAAACTATGTTCAAGAGTAATGGCGAGAGTGGACATCCTTGTCTTGTTCCTGATCTCAGTGGGAATTCTTTCAGCTTTTCACCATCGAGAATGATGTTCGCTGTGGGTTTGTCATATATGGCCTTTATTATGTTGAGGTAGGTTCCCGCCTGTGCAACATCATGAATTCAAACTGAGTACTTGGGTATCAGAGTTGCTGTCTTACTCTTTTAGGGCTCAAGCAGCAAGATAAGCTCCAAGAGAACTGCTGACCATCAGAATTAGAGTCCTACTAAAAATTACTAGTACAGACTTATATTTATTCCTTCAAGGTTGAAATTGCATCAGCCTTAATTGTGCAAGTATCAAATACAGTGTAACTATAATTACTTTCAAGAAGAACATTCCAATCTAAGTATTTGTAACTTAAAATGTGTATTTTAAAAAAGAAAAAAGTGATCCAGACATAGGCCATTTTTCCCCTGGTTCAATCCAACTGGCTTGAAATTTACTGGCATTTAAGATTTGAGTCTTAAAAGCATGAAAGCCCAGATGGTTTTACTGGCTCAGATATCTTTCTGTGATTGTATTTTGTTAGAGCAGTCACCTAAGAGCATGACTAACACTGATTTGAGTTCGTCCCTTCCAAAAGTGTCCAAAATGATTGAATCAAAGAATAATGCAATAACAAGTTGATATTTCATTATGAAATGTGAAATGATCCACACAGTTCAATAAAATTTCAGGGCCAGAAATAACTTACATGGCAGTGGATTGCAGACACTGGCTTAACATGATCCAAAAATTTATTGGGTGAAAGATGGTTTATAGATGATCCAGACACTCACTAGCTTCTTAATACTTGCACTTAGAGAAATGGAAAATCAATATATGTTAGCCATTTCCCCAAGCCCACCTGGTCATCTAAAGTGAACAGTTTAAAAAACCAAAGGGGAGTGCTCGTGATAGCAGGAAATTAGAATTTTTGTGGGTTTTACACTTTGTTTCAGAGACATCTGCTTATGGTCATCCTTATGGTCTCACTATTTTCATAGTTTCAGAACAACTATTTTCAATTTTGTGGCCAAAGCATGTTTTCTTCCTTACTGCCAATCTGTATTTTTTGGAGAATTGGGCAAAGTGCTAGTATGAAATAGATCTCACCAATATAGGCAATCACACACCCCACAGTCAAAGCTGGAAAACAGGAATCATTTGCTTTCTTCAGAGTCCCCAGAAAATCTATTCTGTTGCTCTTCTCTATGATTTTTTTCATTCCTGGTTAGACAGTTTCGCCCCTTTGGCAAAACCTCTTATTGATTCCTCAAGAAGGGGAGAAACACAGATACGCACACATCCAATACAGACTCAGTATATATATTCAGTTACATCCATCATGTGTATGCTAGCTAGTCTTAATGGACATTTCATTTAAAATGTTTTTCTTTAAAAAAAATTTAAAAGCTTTGCATTCTTTGGAAAATAAATGTAATCTAAATATCTCCGACTTTGACAGCTTTTGGATATAGAGCAAGTAACATTAACCAGTACAGATTTAACATGTCTTGTCCCCATCTGCTAAGGCACCTTACATCTCCTGCAAATTCTTCTGTCCTGGGGGCATCTACCATCTTGTAGGAAGACAGGTGTAAAATATATAAAAATAATTGTACTAAAAGGACTAATGTGTGGTAAGAGACAGGCAGTTTGTGGCACAGAGGAAGAAACAATTATTTTTGGCTGACTGGGCTGAAAAGACTTTAAAGACAGAAGTTTAGTAAACAAAAAGGGGAGCAGCAGCCCACGTAGAGTGGATAGGACAGAGAGCACGAACCAGCAGCAGACGTGGGGAGGCGCCGTGTGTGCAGGGCACACCAAGTCCTCTCATCTGAGGCCTGGGGTCACTGCAGGAAACATGACTGTGGCAGCCACACTTACTACATCATTGCAAAGCCCCTGGCTCATGGTTCAGATCCATAATCTTTAACAGGGAAAAACTGGTTTCATGTGTGCTTATTTATACTGGAAAGAATGTATGCACCAGGAGCTGCCCAGAATAGGAGCCGAGCGACATTTGAGGATGTTTGTGTTTTCATTTACTCTTTTGATAGAAATGAGAGTAGGATATAAGGAGTGCATGGCACAAGGTTTTGTAAATGGTGGGTGTTCAATAAGTATTCGGAAAAGAAAGAAATTGTCATAAAAAGAAAACATTTTGCTTATTTTGACCATGGTTTGCAAAACGGTTCCTCAAGCTGTGCTCTGCAGGGGATCTAAAGCCACAGAAGTGTCACTTAGAAAAAGCTTCCCCATCCCCCACCCCCGCCACTGATATCCCTCAACTAGAAAAACCTTCACTTTAATATATCTTATATATAAGGTCTCTGAATAAACTTTTTTCTTTAAGGGAAATAAGAATTTCATGGCTTAAAACTCTTGAAAACTATATTTTTACAATAATTTAATTTGGTCCCTGAAAAGGGTCAAAGATCACTTTTAAAAGTCTGAGGAAATTGTGATTCCAGGAGATCGCTAACTTGATTACAAAATATTTAAAGTAATATTTTCAGGAAAGAGAGAACAAAGAAATATGATGAACAGTAAGAAGGATACATAAAGATGATTATGCAGGAGATCTGAAGTAACAGAAAATAAGAAATAGTCATTTTCTATAATTTTCATAAGTTACTTGCTACTTTTAAACAGTTACAAGTAAATTCCAGATACTAACAAGTGAATATCATCATATGTTGCACTGGCACTTTGTAGTATTCATTTTTGGGTAGAAGTGGAGAATGTGAGAGAATCATTTTTATACAGAAATATATCTACTAATGAGGGAATAATTACTAGTTATACATCAAATGTTATGCCCAAGAAAATCTCTGAATGTGAGAAAGGAGATTTATACACAGAACAGCTTATAAAAAGTGGATTATAAACAGTTGGCTAGGTAGAAGTCTTGATCAATGCTCTTTTGGGGGTTGTTGGAAGCAAAGTAACACAACAGTTGAGCAAGTAGGAGAAAGAAGTCTGGGAAGAGAATACATTCTATAATGGAAGATGTTTAACATAGGTAAAAACCAGATGGAGATAATAATTAACCATATTAAGATTAGCTTGACCTATGGGAAAAAATTTGGAACAAAACATATAACCACAATGTAAATTGAGATCATAAATAAAAATGAATGTAGAACAGAAGAATTCTCTTGGTGAAGAGTTCACCAACCGGGGGATTGGCTAAGTGCCATTTATTTGGGGAATTTGAAAGAAATATTTTGAACAAACTGCTGTAGTTATATTTTGACCAATAATCATGATGATTTATAACACGGATAAGACAGTTAATGCAAGCTTTTGCAGATTAACTTGTTATTAATAATGAAATATGATTATGTTTTATCAATTAGAAATTTTTATTTGGAGCATGCTTATAGCTTCTCATCTTTCAAGCACTGTAATAAACCACATAACAATTATGCTATTCTTATGGCTTGAGAAGGTAAGTGACTCTCATCTTCTCTGTAAGAAGTAACAAACAAGGGCAAGTAAATGCCATTTCTGCAGGATGCGTGTCCTTAAGCATCTTTAGGCAACACTTACCATGCAAGTGGATTGAAAAAATGAATGATAAAATCAATTCCACCAATAGTTATGAACCAAGTGTTGAACATCAGGATGCACTGATGTTAAGAGATTTCCAAAGCCTTAAGCATTTGCCTACTGCTGTGAAAGACATTGGCATCCTCATGCTTGAGGACATAAATCATTTTGCCAAGAAGTTTTGCCAAGATAGAGGAGTGGAATACAGAGTTCTTTCATATGACATGGAAGAAAGAGTCTTTAGTACAAGGTAGATTGATTTCAGACAGAGCCATCCCTACCCACCACCCTTTCTATTTGATAGAAAAAATTCACTCACAGAACTTTTTTGTTTTTTGCATTTTTGGAGGGTGTCATATTGAAATGGCTTATCTGACAAATATTTTTGACAAAAGGAATAACATAAACCTTTCCATTAAGGGCCTAGAGTCAGCATTATACATATGGTTTTAAACATCTGAGGCATTTCAACCAAAGAGAGATTCTGGAACAAAAAACTCAGACAAACTGAAAACTTTCCTTTGCTAGAGGAAGTGGTTCTGTAAGCTGAAATCAAAAGTAACAAAGCTCTGTCATTTTTTAAGAAACCCCAAACCTACCAACACCTGAACATACCACAGAATTTTTTTTTAGAAGGTTACTTCTCAATGACCTGAAAATGAGGTGTGTGTTCATAACCTTTACAATCCTGAGTGGTCGGACTTATGAAAATTCACCTCCTTGACTCGCGAGCCAAGGGTGTGGTACGATATAAATTCTACCTGAAGACTTGGAAATTCCACTGCTCCTTGAAACAAGCCTATTCCTATCCAGCAAATGCAGTAATAGGAGTTCCGTTTTTTTTTTTTTTTTAACTAGAGACATGTCTGTAGGTGTTTCCGGCATTTGTAGGTACAGAAAACTCAAAATTGATTGTCAAAGATGATTTTCACAGAGCCTTGTAAGTTCACTCTACAATATGTACTTCTTATCCAAGCCAAAAATAGCTGTCTTCTCATTGAAATTTAAAGCTAAGCATGGCTTACATTTTTAGTTTTATACACAATTTATATTCCTATAATTTTTCAAGCAATGAACATTTTTTACATTAAAGGTGAGAATAAGAGAATCCTTTCAAAAAGGTGTTTTATATTATGTCTCCATGAAAGAAATGAATATCCAATGCAATAAAAAAATGGTATGAAAGTGTGTGTGTGTGTGTGTGTGTGTGTGTGTGTGTGTGTGTGTGTGTTCCCCCCAAAATGTAATAGCTTCCATCAGATTCTCAAAGAGATTGATGATCTATAAAAGGTCAAGACTACTAATAAAAAGTTCACAAGCATGTTCTTGGTTCTGTTCTATTGAACTCTATAATAAATATTAGGTTGAATCATATACAACTGCCCATGTGTGACCATTTTTGACACAAAAACAGTAATTTTACAAAGCTCAGCCTAATATCTTAGATGAACTGGTAGGAAATACAAAACACTAAGGAAGAATAATATATGAGACCCAGAATCACATTTCAAAAAAATCTGGGCACTCTGAGATATGGGGTAAAATTTATTACATTGATGGGAACAAATATAAATTTAAAATCCTATATTGAGCTGGATAAACAAAAATTTTCAACTAGCAGATGGCAGAGTTGTTTCGCCATGCAGGTAAAAGAAACTCCAAGGACTTAAACAATGACCAACTCAGTATGAGATAATGACAAGGCTGGTACCACTAATGAAGCTAAAGCAACCTTAGCAGTAGGAGAACTGGATTTTCACTGGGTACTCTCTTCATGCAAAACTTTGTTTTTGGATTTACTTTCTTATTTAATTCTCACAATAGCACTTTGAAATAAGTATTAATGGCTCCATTTTACAGATGAGAAACTAAGCCTCAGAAAAGCTACATAACTTGTTCATAGCTAGTAAGTGTCAGTCCTGGAAAATATAATGATCATAATTATTAATAATAGTTATAAAATTTATTGAGCTCTTCCTGCAAACTAGGAACTATAATAAACCATTTTCTTTCTTTCTTTCTTTCTTTCTTTCTTTCTTTCTTTCTTTCTTTCTTTCTTTCTTTCTTTCTTTCTTCTTTCTTTTTTGCTGCTTTTTAGTGCTACATCTGCAGCAAATGGAGGTTCCTAGGATAGGGGTTGAATTGGAGCTACAGGTGTCAGCCTACACCACAGCCACAGCAACACAGGATCTGAGCCACATCTGCGACCTATACCACAGCTCATGTCAATGCCAGATCCTTAACCCACTTAGCAAGGCCAGGGATCGAACCTGCATCCTCACGGATGCTCGTCAGATTTGTTAACTGCTGAACCACCACGGGAACTCCAATTACATTATTTCATTTAATACTAATGTTAATACTTCCAACAGCCCTATTAGGTATGTACTACTCCCATTTTACAAATGAGAAAATTGAGGGTCAGTGATTGTAGCTAGCTTGATGAAAGTCTTCAAAATCCAGCATCAGACACAAAAACAGGAGCATAGAGAGTGTTTAACCAATTCCTACAATAAAGTTCAAATTTCCTATTTTACATATATCTCTGAATCATTCTGCTTCTTTGATAAAATTATGACTGATATATAATTATGTATGTATGACTGATACAAACATAATATAAATCTATCCAGGTTTAGGTTTATATAAAGTTTGGAAAGATTTACACCAAAATGTTTACAGTGGTTGTATCTGGGAAATAGAATTTGTAGTCATTTCTGACTTTTGTTTGCTCATCTGTGAGCTCTGAATTCTTAACAGTAAACATGTTACTTGATGCCTAAAATTTTTACAATGGAATAATTTTTAATTATTTTTATTAGTGAGTCCATTTATTAGATAAAATGAGCGTAACTGAGTTTGAATTCTATAGTGGTGTCACAGGTGCATGCAAGTTTCCCAATACTCAGACAAGTCAACAAATACATGGTAAAGAGTGATAAAAGCTAAACTTTGTATTTAAAAAGCAAATTCATGGAGCCAGAATAGTCATCTGTCCTATAAATCTTCCAGTTCAGCTGTGCTATTTCTTTCTGCAAACACCTTCTGTCACCATGATGCATCAGGGAGCAGGAGTGCCTGGCACTGCTCTGCTGGGCCTGGTCACATCCTTAGAGGCTGGGTGTGCAGCCTGTGGGGTAGTTACCTGGAGAGGTTGGAGGCAAAGAGAAGTGAGAGGCAAGTTGTAGTGATACATTCATGATGATGAGCCCAAGTCAGTGCTGAGAAGCAAATGGTAAAGGAAGAAACAGGAATGAAAGAGAGAATCAGGTAAGATGTTCAGAGAGAAGTAGGAAGTTCAGTGAAGGCAAGAACCAGGGCTGAAACAGCAGACGGGGGCAACTGAGCAAGCTCGGGAAAGGCAAGAGAAATGGGAAGAAGGGGAGGAGAAGTGGCAAAGAAAAGTGCAGGAAACGGTATTCTACCTCTGCTCACACATCCTTTTCTGACTTGAGTGAAAAACCACCTCCATTTGGTGCTGCTCCCTTTCATCTTCTCCTTTCATCTCTCACCTTCCTCACCTCATTAGTTCCCATCCCTCTGCCGTTTTCTCTCTTGCTGTGTTGGACCAAATTAAAATCCCTTTTGTCCTGTAAAGTCTAAAAACTGATGTAAGTAGGGAAAGAGAGCAGCTGTAGAAAGAGAGAAAGGGGGAAGAAAGAGGTAAGGACATTATATCCACCACGTCGCCAATGAATTTTTCAAAAATTGCAACTGAAACTAAAGAAAGCTTATGCATAATACAGAGAAACTCAGGTAGGGCTTGGGGAACCCCTGAACACCAGTTTAATCCACTGCTTTGTTTGTCTTGGGTTCTGCTACAGATGTGAGAAGATTATAGTCTTTATCTGGGCTGATAGCTGGGCATATTTAAAAGAATTGTGCTTAGGGAAAACAGAAATGTAATTTAGGTGTGAATTTTCTAGAAAAAAATTAGAGTGTATAAATATATTTTATGTACAGTTTCCATATACATATTTGTGTATGTACATGGAATTTTTAATAAGATTATTAGTACAGGGGGTCAGCAAACTACAGCCCAAGGGTCAAATCCAAAATGTTCTGTTTTTGTACAGCCAGTGAGCCAGGAATAGTTTTATGTTTTTAAATGGCTAAAAGAAAAATCAAAAGAAGAATTATATTTGGTGGAACATAAAAATATGCCACCAAATATAAAATTCACCTTCCAAAACTAAAGTTTTATTGGAAGAGAGTCACATCATTCATTTATTTACTGTCTCTGGTTTTTTCACTCTGCAGAGTCAGAGTTGAGGAGTGGACATATTTGCCATCTAGCCCATTACAGAAAAAAAGTGTCCCAAGCCCTGATTTAGGGCATATTTTTTTTCTTTTTTTCTTTTTTAGGGCCGCACCCGTAGCACATGGAGGTTCCCAGGCTGGAGAGCCAATCGGAGTTATAGCTGCCAGCCTATGCCACAGCCATAGCAACATTAGATTGGAGCCTCATCTGCGACCTACACCACAGTTCACAGCAATGCCAGATCCTTAACCCACTGAGTGAGGCCAGGGATTGAACCCCACAATCTCATGGTTCCTATTCGGATTCGTTTCTGCTGTGCCACAATGGGAACTCCAGGGCATTTTTTTTTTCTTGAAAGGGAAACATTTGTTTTCCTGCACTGATTCTCATGGTTTGAGATTATAAATTTCCAAAGGGTAGGGATGTTACGCTTTCAGTGACCACCACCTTAGCCTCTCTGCTTTGGCTCCTATTCCAGAAAAAGAAATCTATGGGCATGTTAATCTGTTTACTTTTTAAAGTTTTTTTCCTGACCATAAACAACAGCACCCAGATTATCATTCTGGTGTTGCTGTCCTTGTTTGGTAAAGTTAATTCAATCAACAAATACTTGACTAATGAATGAATTTAAATGTCACGTACAGCCCCTTTTTGCTTTGCATATTTACTCATATTTCTGGAAGCTGATACATCAACAAACCAAAAGAAAAACAATTTTCTTCAGATAAACACACTGGGCACTAATAAAATTAAATCTTGATTATTCAGCTCATGATCTAAATTTTCTTGAATGACTAGATTTCCCTCCTGAATATTAAGTAAAACATTATGCTAAATAAAAATACATGCCAGCCCTCACAAGGACCTTCACAAGGTCCTTCATGCTCAGCACAGCAGAAGGCACTAACAGGTAAATCAGCTACAATTTCATCGCAGAGAGATAGTGTAGAATTTTCAAAAACAGAAGATAAATAACTGAAAAAATATAGTTTAATTACATGGTTTTCATATAGTTTACTAATGTAAGAAGATTTCAGAAATCACAGAAATAATGGACTTTTAAGATGATAGCCTTTTCAGAAGCCTAACCCAACACTTCACTGAAACTCACTTTATAGTTACATAGGAAATCTTATTAGCTCAGCACATAAGTTCAACTAGAAAAATATATAAGTAATGTTCTTTTTTTTTAATAGTAAAGATTCAGTACTACAATTATAGAATCAAATTATATCATCAAAGGCACTTTTACAGCTTCCTTTGTAAAACTTCCCTTTTATTCAAACGTATGTGCAGATGAAACAATTGTTTTATAAACCCTCAAAATCAAAGCATGATATTGATACTAAAATGAAGGCCAAAGATAATTTTTTTCTCAATGCACTTTTTTTTTTATTTTAATGAATTGCTTTGTGGCAACCATCCTTTAGAACATTTAGATAAGTGAAACAGCAGATCTGTTAGGCAATACCAAAATAATCAGAATTATAAAAATCATAAGTGAAGCTAAAGTGGCAGGTTCAGACACTGTGGTTCAGCCATATAGTGTTAACCTGTAATCCTGCTAGAAGCTGAATCACCCCATTAACCATCAACCTTCCAATTAGAGCTTTGGGGTTAACCTTTTGTAATCAGTACAATATTTAAAAATAACCAGTAATTACATAATTTATAAAAGCTGCCACTCGTTATGACACAGCTACTCAGGGGAGACAGGAAATACATGTAATCTAATCTAACAGACTGATTGTATAAATGATTTGGCCACATCATTACCATTTGCAGAACAGTAACTAATGGTTCAGTTCAATCTAAAGCTCATTACTTACTGTGTGCTTACATCTTAGACTGCTGGTTCAGGTCTTTCTTTTTAAGACAACTAGTTTATAATGTCAGATGTGATATCCCTAGAATCAGTGTGAAACAAGTTTGTGCTTCAATCCATCAAAAAGAAGATTGCTTCCAAAATGGGGCTGGTACCCTGAATTAAGAGCAAATGGAAGTGGACAGAAAGGAAGCTGCTGTAATTTGAGAGCCCAGTGATAGGCTCCTCACTCAACTGTTGACTGTACACAGGGGGCTGGTGGAGATGATATTCTATTTTATGTAGAAAATCACATCCAGCTTCTTTGTTACTATTAGTCCAGCTATTCTCTTTACAAACCTTAGAATTGTGATGCATAGATTATGTGGATATTTTCAAATTTGGCACATAAACTTCTGTATTTAAAATTACATGTCTAAGTTTCATCAGAAATTGATGCTATTTATGATTGTTCCAACAACCTGGAGATGTTCACAATGATATAAAATAATTCCGAAAACTTAAATTGGGGAATAATTATCCCCTATCCTTTTGCAAACTGCCTTTTAAGACTACCTGATTTATATGTTAAGTATATTAAGTAGTTGAGTAAAAGACTACAAGGTATTGTTTTTATTGTCTTTATTATTATTATTTAGGTACGCTAAGCCTAACAGATCAAGAGACAATAGCCATTGAAAAGACAGCTTGTTGACTCCAGCTCCCAAGTGAAGATAGCAAGTAACATCATGGAGGGGCCCCATGAGCAAACACCAGGGTCAGTGTGGAGGCAGAGAGAGAGAGGGGGGCAAAATGTGAGCAATGGGTGAGGCAGGGTAAGCAGGTTTGGGGCTGGCTGGTTTGAATAACTTCAGTGGGCTCTGGGATGTAGGGGCTGTTCCTAGATGTCTCAAATCTTGCTCCTTGGATGATTAGGGCAGGTGGATAGCGGCCCAGAGTATGAAAGCCAAAAGCTAAGCAGGTGGTTGGAGATGTGGGATCTGGTTTGTTTGAGTTGCATTTGGAAAGCACACTTACTGAAGAGTTATTTATCTAAGAATCAGCTGACCCTGGGAAAAGCAGTCCCTTCAGAGTCAGCAAGGGCAATAATGTTAGAGCATCAGAACACAGAAAATAAAAGACATGGTTTATATAAGCATTCAGCCATCTGTACTGCATAGTGTTAAATGTGTTTCATTTTATTATGAAAAATGTCTTTGATTCCTATTATTACTGATAAGATTGAGACAATTCAGCGTAAACATTTTCATATTACTTTTCTCTTCTGGAAACTCTTTCTATATCTTCCATCAACTTTATCTCATATCTTCTGACTCAGGAAGAACCAGCTCACACTAATTGTGAATATTGGTCTTCATCTTACTTCTGTTCATCCGGGAAGAAAGATGTGATCACTCAGCTGATCCACACTAGACTTGGTGTGTATCGCACTTATACCCTTTCTCTTCTTCTACTTATCTTATCATCCCATTAGATAATAACCAACTCAAAGTTAGAGACTTTGATTACCATATCTTTGTATTTTTTGGTCATTTCTTGGAATAATGGCTTGGACAGAGTAAGTGCTCATTAACTATCACTAAATAAATGGTCTTAAATTCCCTCAACAGGTGTCTAAATAATATACACTGTGATGAAATTTTCATGAGAAAATATTATGAGAAAAAAAACAAGAAGATTCTACAATCCATAAAATAGATGCCCAATCTTTGGACAATTGAGAACTGGTTAGGTATCTACAGAAGAAAAGAGAAACACGCTACTTATATGTATGTATGTATTGCATGATGGTGAAAAGCACATGCTCTGAAAATCACAGTACTTGGGTTTCATATACCACCTCTACTAATTAGTAATTGTGTAACCTTGGGCAAATAATCCTTAAAATGGGAATGATACTAAGAGCAACTACCACAAAGGATTCAGCCAAGATTAACTGAGCTAATACATGTAAAGCATTTACATATGTATGTATGTATTTATTTATTTATTTATTGCATTTTAGGGCTGCACCTGTGGCATACGGAAGTTCCTAGGCTAGGAGTCGAATTGGAGCTATAGCTGTCAGACAACGCCACAGCCACAGCAACGTGGGATCTGAGCCATGTCTGTGACCTACACCACAGCTCACAGCAATGCAGGATCCCTGACCCACTAAGTGAGGCCAGGGACTGAACCTGTATCCTCATGGCTACTAGTCAGATTCATTTCCACTGAGCCACAAAGGGAACTCCTTGTGTAAAGCATTTAAAATGTACTACACACTGGCATGTGCCTCAAGAATCTGTCACAGACCTCAATCACATGGGAGGAATTTGGTTGTCACTTTTCCACTTCACTTTCCACTCCCCCAAATCAGGCTCGGTGACCATGAGTGTTCTGCATAGAAGATATCTGGCAAGGTCAGATTCTAAACAGAAGAAGCAGTCATCACAGGGAAGCCACAAGATGGGGTAAGGAAGAAAACCATTAGAGGCAGAGAGAGGTGGATTCAAATCCACCATGGCCAAGTTAATCTGGCTCTCAGAACCTCAGTGTCCTTCCTCTCTTGCAGAATAGGATCATTGCAAGGATTTGAGAATGTGACCTGGCCTTGATGGCCCAGGGAAAACCCTCCTGGTCCTCCTCAGAGTCCTCAATAAAGTGAGATATTCTTTATCACAAACTAAGATTGATTCCATGATAACTTCATCAAAGTTCTCCCATACACCACAGAAATTCTATTGTTCGGAAAGCAAAACACTCGGAAATATAGATTCCTTGTCTATCTCTCCAAACAAGAAGACTTGCTATCTTATCAGAAGAGTCTCTTCACCTCTAGCGAAACTACTAATTATTTCATACTTTCAATTATCTTCCATATGCCTAGACAAATTCTCATGTAAAAAATGTTTTAATTAAAAATATTTACATTTATCTACTAACTTAGAAAAGCTTCCAGCAATTCTATTCATTTTGAAAAAACATAATATTGCTGTGGCATTTAGATATCACTTCTAAAATGAAGAGAAATTGGAGCATATTTTTATAATGCCCCGTGACACTCGAACAATGTGTTACTGTTTACACTCTCTCCGAGAGCCTATCCATAGTCAGTGGCTGCTTTTCTAAAACAAAAATCTCCAGGACCTCATTGTGACCCTTTACATCTATAAGGCAGATAAAATCCAAAAACTCAAGTAAGCAAAATATTAAATATATATAATAAACTAAACTGAGCTTCATAAACTAGGCAAAGCTGGAGTGACAGGAGTATGCTCTGACTTTCATAACAGTTACTTGACATTCTGGAGCAGGCACAGCACACTTTCAAAGCTCATCACTTCACAGAATTTAAAAAGGCCTGGAGTTAGATCTTCACACCCTCTATGGTACATGCTGAGTTCAGCTCTTTATTACAGCCATGGATATTGACTATGATTTTTCCATATTTTTAATGTCATCTTGATTTGGATACATGGGCTCTGGTGGGATGAAATTGATTAGGACTGATCCTAAGAAAAATTATCAAGACAGTGAAGTTTATTTTTATTGGCCTTCCCCTTTCTATTGGCACCCTTTCTTCCATGCCAGCTGCTCACTCCCCCTCCCCAGGTTTCACAGTGCCTTCATAATGTTTGGGACCTCCATTAATGCTGGCCCCTTCTCCCTGGAAAATTCTTCATGTTCTAGCCCAGTGAAATTTATCTGTTGAGTGTGGCCATCTCTCAGTCCTTGCTTAATGACAACTAACCACTATGACTTGCATCTATTCTGATGAGTTAGTGAGTACTTGGCTTCGGTCGCTATAACAAGATGCCACAGACTAGGTGGCTTAAACAACATTTAGTTCTCACGGGTCTGGAGGCCAGGAAATTAAAGATCAAGGCACTCGCAGATCTGGGGTATGATGAGGGCACTTACTGGTTTTTGGTTGATTGTCTTCCTGTTGTATCTTCACATGGCATGGGAGAGAGAGAATTAGGGAAAGAGAGAAAGAGAGAGGGGAAGCTCCCCTGTGTCTTTTTTTTTTTTTTTAATAAGGACAGCAATCCTATCATGAACGTTCCACTTTTGTGGCCTAATTACCTCCCAAAGGCTTTCCCTTCAAATACCATCATCTTGGAATTAGGTTTCGACATTTGCATTTGGAAGTAACACAAACATTCAGTCCAGGCAGTACTACTATCATAATAAGCTATTGCTCCCTTTCCTAGAAAACTCTTCATTTCTCTGCTCCTTTGAAAAACTAAACTCACTCAACTCAAATATAATTTCTTTGAATCTTTTCTGACTCCTTCTGGGAATAGTTAGGTAGCCTTATTCCATGTACCCACAATATTTTGTACAGGTAGTCTAAGCTACAGCTGACGAGACTTTATTTTATTGTTTTATTATTTGGGGGGTTTGCATTGTCCTCCTTTTCCTGTTAAACACTGAGATATTCAAAGACTAGTATGTCACTTTATTTGTTTTTATGTTTCTATTGCTTAGCATGGAGTCTGGTGCTTAGTAATTATTCAATAAATACTTACTGAATAAGTCAATGACTATACTAATGTGAGTTGAAAATCTTCTCAGATCTCTCAAGATATCAAGTCTTTCAGAGGTTAAAGAATAAACAATCTGGCACCTATCGACATTAAAGGATGATTTGAGTAGATTTTTTTTTTCCTGAAAAACCAATCTGAGGACAACAACTTGCTCAGAGTCACAGCCAGCAATACCACACATATTTTATCAGTAAACCTTGGAAATGATGGAGCCCAGCACCACAGACCCCTTTGTTGGGAGGTTGTTTCCCTGACTAGACTGATTCTGTATCATTGCTCTCTTTTGTGCCAGAGAGAATTTAGTTGCACTGTGTTCCCATCCAAGAATTTGGTATCCCAAATTCCCTGTGAATAACCAATATATTCCTAGTCAAGTCAAAAGGAGATATTTTACCATAAAATCTATTCATTCACTGAGTCTCTTGTCCTTTTGGAGAATGACAGTCATTGGTGATTCCCACATACAGTCAGCCAGAGGGAAAGATATTTGGGGTGAGCAGGCCTTTCTTCAATGCCTTCCCCCAGTCACAACACAGCTGCAGCCAGCGATACCATCACACAATTTAGGCAATGACCAAAGACATTCCACAAGCTGAAGTTATGCTTCTAAACACAAATGAGAAGGATCCCTGTAAAATGACCTATTCTCACCATTCATACTGATGTGATTAGCCCTCAGTATAACAGGGAACAAAAGGATAATGCACTTCCATCCCTCATCATCAAAATTGCCTCACATAATGAGAAGAGCATGATGAAAGACATTTGGAGGGGTACTTTACTGGATGTTGTTTCCTACTGCAATAGAAAACTATGTTAAAGAGCCATTTTTGTTGTCATTTTTGAGGCCCAAGATATGTAATCATGAGTATACATTTCAGACTTTTGTGGGAAGCTAGACAAAAGCTAAGTTAACCATGAAAAAGGGGCATGTTGATCTTTGAATCATTCGCGGATACATTTATATAGGTCCTAGATATTTCTAGAGACAAATATACATGTTGAAATGTGCAATGTTTGGGATTGTGGTTAAGAAAGACATAATATATGTCAAGCAAAGGAGAAAAAAAAAACATCTGGCCTTACCAAAACACTCCTTAGTTTATCTCAAACCTATCTTTTACGTCCTCTGCTTCTCTTATTTCTCTCCTGTTCCAGATGTCTTTCTTTAATTACTTTGTATGCTGAAAACTCAGCTAGCTTTCTTATCTGATTCCATATGCTTATAATCTTTTGTCTGAAATACCTCTGCTTGAATTCCTTACATTCCATTTTCTAAATGTCTTTAATTAATTCCTCCAGCTATATTCTTAATTTTATCTTCCCCTAATTTATCCAAGACCCTGCCATCGATTACTGTGAGATAATTACAATCTTTTTTTCTTCCCTGGAATCTTCTCCTTCCAAATAGGAAGATGATAGCATGAGTAGACAAATGATCCTATTAGCCCTGTATAGAATTTTATACAAGTTTGCTTAATTCTTTGAATCTCAGTTTTCTATTCAATTTCATCTGTTTGTTCACTATACCCCAGATAAGAAAAAAAAAAAAACAAAAACAAAAACAAACAGACTCACCAACAACTGATACAAAATAGTAGACCCTAGCCTGCTTGGTGGGAGCTTTATTCCCTATCAAATACCACTGAAATCCTTCAGCAGGTTTCTCCCTTTCTCTGTTAGCCCACTGGAGGGCTGCTGAAAGTGGCATTTATGCCAGCGTTGCCCACTGTTGCCTTCCAGAGGCTGTAAGATTGCCGTTGTCCAAGTCTTAACAGTATCCATATCTGTAGCAAGGTTACTGTTTATCGAAGTGAAAGACAGAATATACTAACAAAAAAGATGCCTCTGTCCCATCACCAATCTGCTATGGTCTGTACTACTGCTTCTCCTTCAAGGACCAGCAATTCTCAATGCAGTTGACAATTTGTAAGTCAATGTCCTGTGGGGAGTTTGGAGAAATGACTCTTTTAATTTATATTAGCTCTTTGTTGCAGAACCACATAAGAGTTAAACCAGGAACCATCCGACAGATACCAAGCCGTCCTCTGGATCATTCCTGTGTACTCTACACAAATCACATTTGGACTCTTTTCCCTTCGAAAGAGCTCCTCTCCTCACCCTGGCCCTTCCCCAGGTACATGGGCCTCTCTCCCCTCCTTCTTTTCCAGGTGTACTCACACACCCAATTCTCAAATAGAGTTTAGGCTCGAGCTGTGACTCTTGCTAAAACTTTCATTGAAAAAGATACATGCAACCCTATGTTCATGGCAACACTATTCACAATAGCCAAGATGTGGAAAACAACTTTAATGTCCATCAACAGATGAATGGATTAAGAAGATGTGGTATATATACATAATGGAATACTACCCATCCATAAAAAAGACAAAACTAATGCCATTTGCAGCAACACGGTTGGATCTAGAGACTCTCATACTGAGTGAAGTAAGCCAGAAAGAAAAAGACAAATATATGACATCACTTACTTGTGGAATCTAAAATATGGAACGGATGATCCCATCTAAAAATAACAAACAAACAAATAAGCAACCAAAAAACGGAAACAGATTATGGCCAAGAAGAGCAGACTGGGGGGGAAGGGGAAGGAGTGGGACGGATAGGCACTTGGGGGGTGCAAACAGTTATATCTAGAATTGATGTACAATGGGGTCCCGCTGTACAGCACAGGGAAGTGTGTGTGATTGGGTCACTTTGCTGTACAAAAGGACTTGAAGAAACACTGTAAATCAACTATACTTTAATAATAATAAAATAAAATATTTTTAAAAATGTCATCCAGAACTAAAAAAAAAAATGTAGGTTACCAATAACAGGAACGATCTTCTGCTACTATTTTGTGGACTAAAGTGTGTATATAATATGTGTAACATATCTGGAATGGCATCTGGGGAAGAGAAGAGGGTTTCAAGGGGAGAAGCCCTGGTGCACAACAGAAACTCCAGGATGGGTATGTGATACTCAAGAGGAAACCCCAGAGAGTTTGCTCCAAGAGGAAACGTCTGTTTGATACAACTCTACGTGCCAGGCCACACCTGCCCCATGGATTCCCCCGCCTTAATATGATTTGAGAGGAGAGGGAAAGCTGTCAGGTTGAAAGGCTCCTTAAAGACGGGCCAGATCATCTCAGCGATGATCTGCCTGGACCCACCTGAACACAAAGTTGGAGGCTGCACATTCTAGGAGAGTAAAGTACAGGGTAAATCCCCCACTGACATCACATGTTCTCTTCCTTAGATGAATGAGAATTTGAAACAGAAATTAAACTGAGTTATGAACAACATATACCGTCCTCCCATAAAAGGAAAACAGTCTCAAAATAGTTTATCTCTGAATCTTCAGTTCCTTCAGTGCTTTACGATATCATATTATTTTCACTCCCATCAGTTTATTGAAACGACTGCCTCAAGGGTCAGTGATGACTGACAAATTGATGAAACCAGTATTCTTTTCCTGTCTCTTTTTAGGCAACCTCTTTACAAAACATGATGTGGCTCTCTCTGAAGTCTTCACCACCTCACCTCCGTAAAACTTTTATCTTCCCACTACTACTTTCTCTACTCTCAAGAATCTTCCTTTTTATCCTCTTTAAACAGTTTTTTCAAACTCCGTAGTTTCTGCAGGACATTACCATTCTTGTCTATAACCTTGTTCATTTGGTAAAAATCTCTCGATGCTTTATGCTTTCTCCCAAATAATCTTCTCTACCACAAGGCTTTAGTTATCACCTTTACCCATGATTCTCAAAATTTTAATGCATTAAAAATAACCCAAGAAAATTTTTAGAAAAGCAGACCCTGAGCTGCATCCATCAGAAAACTGACTGAATATATCTGTGATAAGAACCAAGAATTTGGTTTTTAGAAGCATTTCAAAGCAAGAATTGATGATGCAAATGTTCTTGGATCATCTCTTGATCTGTTCATGGCTTCCAAGTCCAAATCACCAGTGTCTTAATCTGTCTCTTCTTCCAGGCCCATATTTCTTTTTTTTTTCTTTTTGGTTTTTAGGGCCACAGGTGCAGCATAGGGAAGTTTCCAGGCTAGGGGTCAAATTGGAGCTACAGCTGCGACCTACACCACAGCTCATGGCAGTGCCAGATCCTTAACCCACTGAGTGGGGCCAGGGAAGGAAGAACCCTTATCCTCATGGATACTGATCAGGTTTATTAACCACTGAACCACAAAACCCCGTATTTCTATCTAGCTACTTAATATTTCCATTACCTAAAATGTAATGCAATAGTTTGAGAAACAAATTTTGTTACTTTATCCCCCAAACACAATTTACTCCCTAGTTTGCATTTCCTGTCTTAAGTCAATAGCACTATCAACTCAGTCTAGAAACCAGAGAGTCTCTCTACTTATCATCCAATACGTCACCCAGTTCTTTTAATTTTTCTCTCCAAAGTCTCCCTGAAATATATCCCTTACTTCTGCCAAATTTAAACATCCGCTATTCTTACCTGTACAATTTGAATAGCCCCTTACCTGGCCTCTCTGCTTCCAGATCCTCTCACATCCAGACTTCTTCTGCTCCACACTGTCAGCACTTCGTTTTCAAAAAGGCAGATACAACTATGTCAGTACAATGAAAGAACAAAAATCTAAAAACGAAAACAGAAACAAAACAAATACTTGATGTTTTTTGGCTTACAGAATTTCTATACCCTAGTATAGCATTCAAGAATTTGTGCAATCTAAATCTAATCTCAATCAAACCCCTTCTCTTCAGCCTTCCCACCATACACAACGGCAAGCTCACAAGCTCCGCTCACCCCTTTCATGCTGCCATACTTCAAGCATACTTCTCTGTTAAAAGAATGCCATTTATCCCATCTCAATATGCTGAAATCCTTTCTAAGCTTTCAAACCACACCTTTCACTGAAATATATCAAAGAAAGAATTCTAAGCTGTCTCAATAAATTTCCTCAAATGTGAAGATGTTTTCATTTACTTATTCATTAACCAAATATTTGTTGAACATCTATGATATACTAGGTCCTGTGTTAGGCACTGAAACACTTCAACAATGAACAAAATAGATTTTGTGTGTGTGTGTGTATGTGTGTGTGCGCATGCACGCACGAGTGCACACATCCGTGTGTGTAATGAGAGAGACAAGGGAGACAAGAGTAGAGTAAGAGTACATTTGAAGGGAGAGGAGAGGAACCCTGTTTTGGAGGGTACTATGGACTGGTTTGCTCAACACTAAATGCAATCAACATTTCAACATCCTGAGGCTAAAAAGCTGAAATCCACATGTTATGACTTAGGGTAGGATGAGGCTATTATAACCAGAAGACCAAAGAGTAATCAAGTAAGTTAAAGAAGACTCAAGCGTCTTTTTTTTTTTTTTTCTCTCTCCTTACTCATGTAAACATCCAAAATGGTTAAATGGACTTTGCTCCACAAAGTCATCCAGAAATTTAGGGTATGATATAACCCTACATCCTCTGGCATTGTTGTCATCCACGTGGTTGAAACTGGATCAGATTTCAGCTAACAACAAGGAGAAAAAAATGTGGATGCGGAGTTCCCGTCACGGCGCAGTGGTTAACGAATCTGACTAGGAACCATGAGGTTGCGGGTTCAATCCCTGGCCTTGCTCAGTGGGTTAACGATCCGGCGGCGTTGCTGTGAGCTGTGGTGTAGGTCACAGATGCAGCTTGGATCCCACGTTGCTGTGGCTCTGGCGTAGGCCGGTCACTACAGCTCCGATTTGACCCCTAGCCTGGGAACCTCCATATGTCATGAGAGCAGCCCAAGAAAATGGCAAAAAGACAAAAAAAAAAAAAAATGTGGATGAGGTATGACCCTGGTCTTAAGGCATCTTTACTTCTGCTCAAACCTTCCGGGCAAGAACTTTGACACATAGCCATGTATAACTTCAGAGGAGACTGGAAAACAGAATGCAGCCATATACTCAGGAAGGAGAAGATTAATTATTTCAGTTTAGCAGTGTTTTTATAGAACACTTCCTAGATTCCCTTATAGTGAGATTCCAGATACGATCTTAGTTTGGACACGGTTTCATTTCGGGTGAGGAGCAGGGTGAAGAGCTTCCGTGTTGTTGGTGTAGATCATGGCAAAGGCACCCTGGTCCTGGAAGGGAAAACAACAGCAGTGACATCCTGATTCGACATGTAGTTTCCTTCTTTGGCATATTCCTGGCAAAGGCTGAGGTATTGTTCTGGAACCAGCAGCCATCATGACATATTTCTGATTCTGCAATAAAGTTTCTCATCATGACAGAGGCAGCACCTCCCCTGGCCCAGTTCCATTGTGTGGATTTGGAAATCCTTTCTGGAATTCAATACAGTTTTTCTTCAGCCCTCCCAGTGGTTCTGTAATAATACCATGTAATAACTCCCAGGGTGCTTAGGTAGAGTAGATTCTATTCTTGAAAACTGAACTCGGAGCAATATACTTTTATGTCTCCAAAAGCCTGAAATCTCCTTGGAGATCTCTGGCTCACATTCTCATGATGTACGGACAATTTACATTGAATTCGAAAATGCATTTACTGAGAGGTATGCCAGCCTATGGATCCCCAAAGAGTATAGGAAACAGTATTCATTTCTCTAACATTTCTAAGATTCTATCCTCAAACCTCAGTACCCAACTGTCATATATTTTACAGATTCCAGAAGATCTGTTATGCTAGAGGCAGGGAGAAGAAATTTAAGATGCCTAGTGAGTTAAGTCACAACCAGAGCTCTTTCTTTAAATTTCAGTTATGACATTTGTTATGAGAAAGTGGACTGGGGTGTGAAATTTTACTTTGAAATGCAACAAGAAAATAAAGTGGAATGAGGAATGTATAGTAAACGGACAAAGGAATAGAGACATGTTAAAGCAAGTATAGTCAAATGTCAGGTAGAATCCAAGTAGTATATATATGGCAGCATAATGTAGAATTATTTCAACTTTGTTGGATGTTTGAAAGTTTTCATAATAAAATGCTGGAAAAATATTGTCCATTAAAAATAATATTATTCTTGCACATATGCAAACAGAGATACCACCTGAGAAAAGTAGTAATTTTCTCTCTTTCTTTGATTTATCGGCCAATTTGGATGTGTATATCCATATTTTCCTTTGCTACCACAAGCATACACATACATACTTTTTTTTAGGATTTTTTATGATTTTTATTTTTTCCATTATAGTTGATTGACAGTGTTCTGTCAATTTCTACTATACAGCAAAGTGACCCATATATTCTTTTCTCACATTATTCTCCATCAGGTTCCATTGCAAGTGACTGGATATAGTCCCTAATGCTATATACATCAGGACCTCATTGCTTATCCACTCCAAATGCAATAGTCTGCATCTATCAACCCTAGACACCCAGTCCATCCCACTCCCTCCCCTCCCACTTGGCAACCACAAGTCTGTTCTCCATGTTCATCATTTTTGTTCCTGTGGAAAGGTTCATTTGTGCCATATATTAGATTGTAGATATGTGCTATCTTATGGCATTTGTCTTTCTCTTTCTGGCTTACTTCACTTAGTATGAGAGTCTCTAGTTCTATCTATGTTGCTGCAAATGACATTATTTTGTTCTTTTTTATGGCTGAGTCGTATCCCATTGTGTATATATACCATATCTTCTTAATCCAGTCATCTGTTGATGGACATTTAGGTTGTTTCCATGTCTTGGCTAGTGTGAATGGTGCTGCAATGAACATATGGGTGCATGTATCTTTTTCAAGGAAAGTTTTGTCTGGATATACGCCCAAGAGTAGGATTTCTGGGTCATATGATAGTTCTATATTTAGTTTTCTGAGGTACCTCCATACTGTTTTCCATAGTGGTTGTACAAATTTACATTCCCATCAACAGTGAGGGAGGGTTCCCTTTTCTCCACACCCTCTCCAGCATTTGTTATTTGTGGACTTATTAAAAATGGCCATTCTGATTGGTATGAGGTGGTACCTCACTGTAGTTTTGATTTGAATTTCTCTAATAATCAGTGATGTTGAGCATTTTTTCTTGTGCTTATTGGCCATCTGTATATCTTTGAAGAAATATCTATTCAAGTCTTTTGTCCATTTTTCAATTGGGTTGTTGCCTTTTTTGCTGTTAAGTTGTTTGTATATTTTAGAGATTAAACCCTTGTCAGTTCAATAGTTTGAAACTATTTTCTCCCATTCCATAGGTTGTCTTTTTAATGGTTTCCTTTGCTGTGCAGAAGCTTGTCAGTTTGATTAGGTCTCATTGGTTTATTTTTGCTTTTATTTCTGTTGCCTTGGGAGACTGACCTATGAAAATATTTGTAAGGGTGATGCAGAGAATGTTTTGCCTATGTTGTCTTCCAGGAGTTTGATGGTGTCCTGTCTTATGTTTAAGTCTTTAAGCCATTTTGAGTTTATTTTTATGTATAATGTGAGGGTGAGTTCCAGTTTCATTGATTTACATGCAGCTATCCAGTTTTCCCATCACAACTTGCTGAAAAGGTTTTCTTTTTCCCATTTTATATTATGCCTCCTTTGTCAAAGATTAATTGACTATGGGTGTCTGGGTTTATTTCTGGGTTCTCTATTCTGTTCCATTGGTGTGTCTGTCTGTTTTGGTACCAGGACCACACTGTCTTGATGACTGTGGCTTTGTAATAGTACCTGAAGTCTGGGAGAGTTTTGCCTCCTGCTTGGTTTTTGTTCCTCAGGATTGCTTTGGCAATTCTGGGTCTTTTATGGTTCCATATAAATTTCTGGATTTTTTGTTCTAATTCTGTGAAAAATGTCATGGGAAATTTGATAGGGATTGCATTGAATCTGTAGATTGCTTTGTGTAATATGGCCATTTTTATGATGTTAATTCTTCCAACCCAGGAGCATGGAATATCTCTCCATTTCTTTGAATTCTCTTTAATTTCCTTGATTAACATTTTATAGTTCTCAGCATATGTCTTTCACCTCCTTGGTAAGGTTTATTCCTAGGTATTTGATTTTTTGGGGTGCAATTTTAAAAGGTATTCTATTTTTGTATTCCTTTTCTAATACTTCATTGTTAGTAAGGATTTAATATCAAATGAGATACCAGTATGTTGCATTTTATAAACTGCTTTTTTACTTTATAAATGCATAATGTATATCTTTCCAAGTCAGTTCATATGGATCTCTGTCCTTTTTTATTTTTTTGTCTTTTTGCCTTTTCTAGGGCCGCTCCTGTGGCATATGGAGGTTCCCAGGCTAGGGGTCCAATCGGAGCTGTAGCTGTTGGCCTGCACCAGCCCACAGCAACGTGGGATCCGAGCTGCATCTGTAACCTACACCAACACTCATGGCAATGCCGGATCCCCAACCCACTGAGCAAGGCCAGGGACTGACTACAACCTCATGGTTCCTAGTCGGATTCATTAACCTCTGAGCCATGACAGGAACAACTCTCTGTCCTTTTTTATTTTTTATTTTTTTTATTTTTTTTGTCTTTTTGCTATTTCTTGGGCCGCTCCCGCAGCATATGGAGGTTCCCAGGCTAGGGGTTGAATCGGAGCTGTAGCCACTGGCCTACGCCAGAGCCACAGCAACGCGGGATCCGAGCCGCGTCTGCAACCTACACCACAGCTCACGGCTACGCCGGATCGTTAACCCACTGAGCAAGGCCAGAGACTGACTACAACCTCATGGTTCCTAGTCGGATTCATTAACCTCTGAGCCATGACAGGAACAACTCTCTGTCCTTTTTTAAAGGTCAGCATTATATCAGAGTATGAATTACCCAGTTTGTTCAATTATCATGTTATTGATCACTGTTCAGATTGTCTCTGGTTCTTGGTTGCCTAAAATCATGTGATAAATTTGTCATACATGTACATATGTTTTTAAATATTTAAATATTTTTATATCTAGTAAATGAGTAATTGAAAGTGGAAGTACTGGTCAGGGAGACATATATATTTTATACTTTAATCATCTCTGCCAGATAACTATCTAAGACGGTTGTTTATAGTCCAACCAAGAGTCAGTGAGAATCTCTCTTTTCCCACAGCCTCATAAGCACTAATGATTATTAGTCATGGGCATTCTGATGGTGGTGTGATGTTTTAGGATTTTTTCCAGAGGAAACATGAAGAACAGAGATACGTCCAGAATAAATGATTCACTAAGACCACATAAGTTACTAATACCAGAGGAGGAAAAGGATCTGTGGACTTCAAATTTGCCATGTCTCCTTCTTTCTAGTTTTGAACATGCCTAAAGACACTAAGTAAGAGTACTGATGGACATTTAGGTTGTTTCCACGTTTTGGCTATTGTAAATAGTGCTGCAATGAACATTGGAGTACATGTGTCTTTGAAATGTCCATTGACAGAGGAGCGGATCAAGAAGACGTGGTACATATACACAATGGAATATTAGCTTCCTCATATCTCAGTTCTGTGACCCTAATTGCAGTCAGTGGTCAAGTAGAGTAAAATGTAAGAGTTGCCTCAATGTTCTATCATGCAGAGAGTGACCGCAGTGTGACACAGCCCACTCATGCTGCTCCCAGAGAGGCATGGGCCAAAGTGTTGGCACTGAACGCAGAGAACAGGCATTAATATGCACCCTTAGCCTGGCCTAGAGCACCCACGCATACTTTGCAAACATAGGCAGATCTTCTCCATTCCGTCTCCACTTTCCTTACATGTGAAAGAAAGAGGGGCTTTTCACATACAAGGAAGCTTATTCTATGTTTTGAAACAAAAATGTTTGCCAAACTTCCAGATATGTAGTAAAACCTTATTTAAAATACTCTATCCTTCAAAGAAAATAAAATTAGAAGGAACAAAAACTTAGGAACAAGTCATATTACATAGAATATCTTAGTCTGATTTTGGAATATTTGAGTAATTATGTCGCATTACCCTGTATTATCTATTATCAAGGTATTTTTCTCTGTAGGAGGGAAGCAGCTATTCAAGAACTTCAGAGCAAAAGGTAGTTTAAGATGCATACTCTTCCCCCATAACAGAAGTGGTATACAACTGTTTCCCACTCACAGATTAAATCACTGAAAAGTGATATTTTAATAGAACAACTCCTTATGCTGAAGCTTAAAGGGACCTATACCACACTTCCTTTCTTCTCTTTATGGGCCAGTAGGTTTTTTAAGACGAGTGAGTTAAGATGTTTTCCCAAGGTCAGAGAAACATAGAATCAACAGTAAAGAATGACAGGCCCTAAAATTTGCTATCACTACTCGTCAAAAGACAAAATAAGGATTGAAGACCTGGTATGAATGAAAGTGGGGCAAGTAATTTCAAATTTTTCAGGTAAGTAGGGATTGTGGCTGCTCTAAATCTTAGGAAATATTCACTTTTTGGGGGGAGGGCTGTATTTTCAAGTTTTCAGATACCCTGACGTCTAGGGAGTATGCAAATTCTTCCAAACATCTCTCAAAGGAAGAACTATGATGTAGGCAGGGCCAACACACTAGGGGACAGACCTTTTTTAAAAAAATCACTAACAAAGTTAAAAACATGTCTATGTGGCATTAACTCAGTGCATTTATGGATCTCTTTGAGATCATGACCATTTACTGCATTGCTTGTAATAAAATAGGAAGAGGTGGACTAGGGCTGCCTCTAGCTTGGAATCACTTCTTACACTCCCCCCAACAACCACACACACAAACACATACATACATATCAAGATAGTAGCCTATGAAAACAGAACCAAAAGGACCATTTGTCATGCTTCTGGATGTTAGCTAAGGAGATGCGGTCGTCTCAGGATCTCCTTATTCAATCTCTCCCAGTAGTTCTTAACTGAGGGTGATTTGGCAATGTCTGGAGTCACTTTTGGCTATCACAGCTGAAGAGGAGGTGTGCCACTGGTATCTAATGGGTAGAGACAGGGATGCTGCCAAACATCCTGCAATGCAGAAGACACTCCCCTGCCTCAACAATGAATTATCCAGTCTAAATGTCAGTAGAAGTTGAAAATCTTCATCTAGCTCACAAGGGCTGGCATGTCACCAACAGGCTTAGGGCCAGTAACTTGCTCAATATCATTATAAGCATTCTCTCTCTGTCTCTCTCTCCCCCTCCCATCTTCCCTTCCTCCCTAGCTCCAAATATGAGAGACAGACTACTCAGTTACCAACTGGAAAGATTCAGATATGTAATTACAGCTAAGTCCTTTTTAGAAATATGGCTACTATTGGCCATTTCTTAAATATCTTAGTATTCATATTTCTCTGGAGTTTAATGATTAATATAAGCGAATAATACCAGCTTTAAAACCCATTTTGAACAATATTTGAGCTGGTCATGTTAGTATACAGCATAGCTCAATGTGATCTACTTAAGGGTGCTCACTTTTAGGTTATTTCAGGTCGAAAAATAATAATAATCAAGGAAGATATTCAAACCTATCATGGAAATGGACTTTAGTTTCTTTGTACACTCAGGCTCTGCACGGTATAACTCTATAAGGGCATTCATGTTAGAGGTTGAGGGCATTGTACCCCCTGGAATTGTCTTACATTCAACACGCACACTCATATGTGCCAGCCCTAAACCTCAGTTGCACAAATGATATTCTTCTCTGTTTTAGCAGAGAGTCTTAATACATAGCTGCTACTTTTCTCATCCACCAAAATAGAGAGAAATGGATCAGTTCATCTTCAAAGTCAGTGACTCTTCTACCTTCCTCTTTGTGATCACTGAAGAGGGTGTTTTGCAAACTCTAATTCAAAGATCAGAAGAAAATTTCCGTGTATTTTTCTCATAAGTAGAAATATATTTCATGTTTTTTGAATATTTGAAGCATTGGTTTTATGAGATTTTGATGACAGTATACCCACTTAGGGGTTTTGTTTTATCAAGGTGTACATATTATTCGAGGCAACACTATGAAAGACCTCCTGGGTAGGTCAGAGCGAATATCCCATGAGCACAGTGCCTTTAATGAAGTGATCTAAGAATTTATCCTTTCCTTCAATGGATAAGGAACTGACAACTGGTCTTCCAGAGGCCATATAGATATTGGAAGAGTAAACTAGATCCCAGATTTTCAGTACAATCAGAGTATAATATATGTGGTTAAGTCAGACCTATCCTGAGTGAAAAGTGATAAATGCTTCTGTCAGCATGAGAAAAATCAAAGTCTTCTGAATAACTGTAACTGTGACTCAGATTTGACAGATAGCATGTCAGTGGTTACCAGCCATGAACTCATACCATCAGGATCACCCAGCTGATGGGGATGGATGCTTTTTGTCATTGCATTATATTAGCACCTTTGTTAAGATTCTTCATGTGTTGTCATGTAAACCCTTTCTCTTCAGGTATTTATAACAAGCTCATAAGCATTCAGTTCATATTCAGACATCTAAAGCATACAAAACTCTGAGAAATAAAAAGAATTTAGAGGTATTTGCTAAAAATGGAAAACCACCTCAGGCACTTAGCAACATTTTATCAAACAGAAAAGAAAATGCTGACAACTCGTTTAAACAAATTATTTTTCAATACATTTAAATCTAAAAATCATCACTGAATCTTGAAAGACACATTTTATTCTTTCTCCACATACAACAAGCTATCAGAATTATTGCCCTCCAAAGTGATGTCATTTTGTCATTGTCTTTTTGTTTTACTTGGAGTGAATATTCTTCTCCTACAGGATCAGAGGGAGGGCAGTTCTTATCACCAGAACCAGACTGTGTAAGTTCCTCTTTAGAAGCTCATATTTCCTACCACCTCTATAATACAGAACTTACTCTTTTCCTGTCGATTCATTATTTATTCTCCCCTTAAAGGGATTATAAGATTCTTTCTTCTAAAAAGTATTAAAACTGAATCTCTCATAAAGTTTGGCCATCAAATCAATAACAAATATTAATAGTCTGATCCCTCATTGTTCCAAAAAAGACATTCATGCTTTCTTATAAAGGCATAAGACAATATATTCATAACTTGGTGAACTAATACTATTTTCATTATCAAAAAGCACTGACATGAACTAATATGTGGAATAGGAACAGTTTCTAAAACGATATATCATATATTTTCCATGTTAGTATAGGTTGTATTACTGGGCCCTACTCTTCATTTCTCCCAGTATCCATTCTTTTGGTCTTGTGATTTTGCAAGTCTGCCCTTTGACCTTGGATTTAACCATGTGATTTAACTTGCTTAACATGATCTGAGCAGAAATCATTCTAGTGCCTCTATTGTACATTTTCCATTGCCATGAGAAGAGCTTGTTAATAAATTATTCTTGTTTAAAGCCACAGCTTTTTTTTTTTTTTTTTTTTTTTTTTTTTTTTGTATTTTCTAGGGCTGCACTTGGGGCATATGGAGGTTCCCAGGCTAGGGGTCTAAACAGAGCTGTAGCTGCCAGCCTTCACCAGAGCCACAGCAATGCCAGATCTGAGCCACATCTGAGACCTATACCACAGCTCACAGCAATGCCGGATCCTTAACCCACTGATCCTTGAACCCACAACCTCATGGTTCCTAGTCGGATTTGTTAACCACTGAGCCACGACGGGAACTCTAAGCCACTGAATCTTTAAGTAATTTCTTATTCAACAGTAACTGATCCATTGGGCTTTCATTGTCAAAACCAGGAACAAAACTAGCTGAAAATAACATACACGGGACTTCTGGAGTCCAAAATAAGACCAAAAGACACTCTGTGTTAAGTTATCATGTTTATCATCCTCAAACACATAAGAAAATGTTTCCATTTGGAAAACAGAATAGATTAAAACGGTCCACATCTGTTGAATGTGTTGAGAAAAATGTGGCTCCTCATTTTTCTGAAGAAGCAGTTTCCAAAGTTTGGATATTCTGGAAATGTTTCTGTATCTAGAGACTAGCAGTTCCTTGCCATTCTGAAAATACCCCACTTTAACTAATCTGTATCTCTCACTTAGAATCACATTGCTATTTCCCCAAAATTAGGGAAATTTGTTTAATTCATATTTAGCATGATTTTGTAATCAGTGGACAACTACTATTCTTCCAACTTACTAAGTTATATATATATATATATATATATATATATACATATATATATATATGTATATATATATATTTTTTTTTTTATTTTCCACTGTACAGCAAGGGGATCAAGTTATCCTTACATGTATACATTACAATTACATTTTTTCCCCCACCCTTTCTTCTGTTGCAACATGAGTATCTAGACAAAGTTCTCAATGCTATTCAGCAGGATCTCCTTGTAAATCTATTCTAAGTTGTGTCTGATAAACCCAAGCTCCCAATCCCTCCCACTCCCTCCCCCTCCCATCAGGCAGCCACAAGTCTTTTTAAAAATTCTGTTTTGTTTAATGTTGGACAGAGACTTTGAATTCTGAATAATACTTGAGAATGCTATAAACCTTTGACCCCAATGGTAAAGTAATTTTAACTGTACTAATATTTAAATAAATGAAAGAATAAAAATAAATAAGCTAGGACAATAGATTCTTATGTTTATTGGTTTCATAAAGCATTTCCTAACTAAAATATGGATGCTTTTCCACAAGCATAATCTCTTTAATGATTTAATTCAGGTCAGTCTTGGCCTGAGACTTGCTTTGAAAATGAACTCAGGATATTTACTCAGAAGAAAAAAAAAGTATAAACAAATAGCTAATGAAGGTAGAGAAATTATAAATAATTTTAAATATTAAATTATCTGAAAATGGATTATGCACTTAGAAACAAATAACTATTTTTCATTTGCTTCCTGTACAGGAAGCGAAATGGCTTTAAAGGTTTAAAAAAAATCAATGTTTCATTACCTGAAGACCTTGCTGAGGATTGAGAATATTTTTCTGCTGTTGACATCTCATTAAGATTATTTAACAACTAAGCCATACATTTGCCTCCGTGGTGCTAAAATTGATATATTTTTCAAAATACAGTCCAGAGTTTTCAGAGAAAACCCATAGATTTTGACCCAATGTCAATATCTATCACTGAAAAGTGTGGAATAAAATGAAACAATAAATGTGTGGAGTCAAAAGGACAGAAAATATATTAAGCAATAAATAAAGTCTTGCCTTAATGATGCCATTAAAAGTGGCAAAGACATAACATGCATATTCTTTTAAAATTAGATTATTTTTAAAATTGCAACTGTGCATTAATTGGACATTGACAACATATGAATTTTATTTTATAAGTATGCACTAGAAAGCATGAATATTTTGTTTGTTATCTATTTTCACACATAGAAGAGAGGCATTTTTCCAGATTCTTATAGAGGAACAGGATTTCCACCTTTGTTCATTTTTTATATAAATTCAGATTTACAGAAAGCTTGCAAGAATAGTACCCAGAATTAAAATTCTCATGTACCCTTCATCTAGATTTTATAAATGTTCATATTCTACCATGTTCGCTTTATCACTTCAATTCCTAATATATACTAAAATTGCTTAAAGGTAAATGGCAGATGGTATCGTGTTTATGCCTAAATAGGTTAATGTGCATGTCTTAAAACAATCATCTTATATAGTTACAGTAGAATTATTAATCAGGAAATTAACACTGATACTATAAGATATTCAGTTTCACCAATTATCCCAAGTATGCTGTTTACAGCAAAAGAAAAATCTCAGTTTATATATTACATTCAGATGTAATATCTGTTCAGTCTCTTTTAATCTAAAAGTTTCTGAGAAAAATTTGATTTTCATTTCACGGATATTTTTGAAGAATACAGTTTTATGATTTTGCAGAACACCCCTCATATTGGATTTGTCTGATATTTTCTTATGATTCTGCTTAACATATGCATCTTGGGCCAGAGATATCAAAGAAGTGATGCTTTGTTCTTCTCAGTGCGGCATATCAAGAGGCACATGCTGCCAATTTATCCCAGTGCTAGTGATGCTAACTTCGCTCACTTGTTTAAGGTGGTGTTATGTCAGGTCCCTACTGTGAAGTTAATACTTTACCCCTTTCAGTTAATTAATTATGGGGACAAAGTTTGAGGCTACGTAAATATCCTGGTAATTTCACCCTTTCACCTTCTAGTTAATACTAACTGATAATTTTTGCTTGATTAAAATATTATTATGAAGGTTGCTAAATGGTGATTTTGCTAATTCTATCATGTTTATCAGTTGGTTTTCCATTGTAGAGCTTTTCTTTCTTCTCCATTTATGTGTGTATGTATGTATTTCTTTTTTGCTCTTTAAGGCTGCACCCACAGCATATGGAGGTTCCCAGGTTAGGGGTCAAATCAGAATCAGAGCTACAGTTGCTGGACTACACCACAGCAACACCGGATCTGAGCCACGTCTGCGACCTACACCACAGCTCATGGCAACGCCAGATCCTTAACCCACTCAGTGAGGTCAGGGATAGAACCTGCAACCTCATGGTTCCTAGTCAGATATGTTTCTGCTGCATCATTATGGGAACTTCTATGTATGTATTTCTTTATGGGAGTAATAGACTCTTATCTTCTTCAGAGGATTATAACCCTTCCTATCATTATTTATTATTGTGATGCTCAAATCATCCCAGATTTGGCCTTAGTGAACCACTTCATGCTGACTCCTGTGTCTTTTTGACATACCCTCATTCTTCTTTGAGAACTTTCTTTTTTTGGGGCGTGTGCACACATGCATGTGCATACACATGCACATACACAATGTACCTATCCCATCCCATCCCTGGAAGCAGAGATTTCACTAAAGAGTCCTAGTTGCTATTAGGAGAGTATTTAGAAAGGAAGATTTGGGCTCTAGGAGGGTCATTGTTTTAAGGCATTCTCAGCACACAGAGCTAAAGGATGGATTTACATGTGCAAGAGCACATGCACACCTACAACTATTTCCTGTCTACCTATCTATCTCAGGATTCCTCATTCTCAGCATTCTTGATATTTTGGATTAGGTAATTCTTTGCTGGGAGCTGTAGGGAACCCTGCCCTAAGCGTTATAGGATGTTTAGATGCTAGTGGCATACCCATCTCCCACATGAAAAACCCAAAAATGTCTCTGGACATTGCCAAATTTCCTCTGGAGGGCAAACTGGCTTTCATTAGCAACCACAAATCAATCTATTAAAAACTATGAATTCACATCAATACCTAAAACTGCCACCCCAAATTACAGAGTCCATTCTATCCTACTATCTTTCTATATTGTAACTTCCTTCTCTGACAATGAAAAACTTGGCTCCCAGCATCCACTATATATTTACCTAATTGTCTACTCCCTAAAATATTTTTGAAGTGGTTTTTTCACTACTAACCCAAGCTCCTACCAAAAAAAGTATAGAACTTTGTCAAGGGCTTTTTCAGCCTCCATAGGGATAATCATATCATTTTTCATACAATCAATATAATTTATTACATTAATAGATTTTTTAATATTGAATCAAATTGGCAATTCTGAAAGAAATCCCACTTACTCGTGGCTTAAACATTTTCTTGGTGTGCTGTTAAGGCCATTCACTAATATTTTGTTTGGAACCTTTTGCCCCAATATTTATAAACAATAGCATTCAGTAATTTCTTTTTAAATACTATCAATTTTTTATATCATATTATTCTTTCTTCATAATAAGTATTGGGTAAGTTTCTTTCATCTTTAATTCTCTGGAATAACTTCTGGAGCTTTGGAATTATAGTGAAACCATCTAGGCTTGATGTTTTTTGCATGTTAATTCCTTGATAACTTCCTCTAGGAAAATTGTTCTGTTTAACTCTTCTATCTTTAATGTGGTAAATTTTGGAAATTTTTTCCCTATAAAATTATCCACTTCATTTAATTTTTAAGCTTAATATTTTGCAAAGAGGTCTGCAAAACACTCTCATAATTTTTAAAAACTCTTCCCTATGTCAATAGTTATTTACTCCTTGTCATTTCTTCCTTTGTATATTTGTGCATCCTTACTTTTATTAAGTTAGCCAGTGGTCTATCTATTTTTTTAATTAAATATAAACCAGGATTTTATTCATTCACTAGATTTATTGTTTTACTACTCTCTATCTTGTCATTTTATAATTTTATTTTTATCTTCCCTTTACTTTTATGTTTTTTTTCTAAATTTCTGTTCCCTGATATTAATTCATTTACTTCAGTTCTTTAATGTACATTGAAAAGGTGCTTAAGGCTAGAAAAATTTCAATGACACATAGACTAAAATGCAGTATCTTCATTATTGCTATTTTTTAGAAATTCTTTAATTTTGGTGTTTACTTTCACTCAAGTTATTTACCAAAAGGTTTTAATTTATAAATGGGAAAAAAAAGAAACCTTTCTTAAAAATGTGTTAATGTTTACAGTTTATTGCACTGTGGCTGAAGAATGACTTTTGGAATTTTTCTTCAACATAGAACCTTCTAGAGTTCTTTTTTCTGGTTATATGATTAATGTTTGTAAAAGCCCTCATGTGTGCTTAAGAAAAAAATGTATTCTTTATTACCAGTATGTAAAGTCATATGCATTCAAAAAGGTTTGCCTCATTGTTTAAATTTCCTAAATCCTTATTTATTTTTCATCTATTTGCCCTGTATTCTATTCAGTAGCGTGTAAATTTTCCCATTATTAGTGTGTTTCTATCTATGTGACTTTGCATGTCTTCTGCTTTTGCTTTATAAATGCGATTTCTTTGTGCATATGTAATTACAATTATGTTTACATATGTTTAAGTATTGTGGTTTTACTGTGAATGGTACTTTTAACATTAAAAGGCATCCTTCTTTGTCACTTTGCTATATGACTTGAATTCTATGTGTCTGATATCAATATCTTTGCTCTGGATTCTTCCTGTTTTTATTTGCCTGGTACACTTTTGTCTTTTTTTCATGTATTTATTTACTTTTTGGCTTTAGGAATCATGTCTCTTGAACATATAGTTGTCTTTTTCTTTAAACAGGTGAGTTAAAAGGAGAGAGCACTGAGTGGAGAGGTTGTACCGCAATCAATTTTTTTTCCCTTTTTTAATTTGTTTTCCCTTTACTTTGCAGGATCTAAACCCGCCCACTTCTCTTGCAGCTTTTTTCCCTTTGCTACATTGTTTCCTAAAAGCACTTCTCCCTCCATTATACTCTGTTCTCTCCCCAAGAGTATTCCTTTTCTAAGAACACTTTTCTAAGGCCTCATTACCTTCTGGGGGCAAAGTTAGGTACCTGTCCTGTAAGCAGTGTTTGGATCTACTGCATAACTTTTTAACTGAGGGGTTAACTTTCTCTTAATGGTGTTTAGAATAATCTTAGCCCAGGGGCAGCCTTCCCTCTAGTCTCTTCCATAGTTTTACCTACACTGTCCTTGTTCTCTATGAAGACTCAGCAGGAGTGCAGAAGTATAAGGAAAGCGCTAACTATGATTATATTTTTCTATTTAGAGTAAGTTTGAATTTCAAAATTTTTCTGTCTTCCAATTATACTGAAAGCATGAGTTTTGTTGGATATATTTTTTTTCCATTGATTTTTTTCCCCCTTCGGAGGAAATGTAGGACAATCTGTATTTAAACCACTGCCATTGCCTGGGCTATTGGGAAATATTAGAATCCATGATTTCCTGTGTTCCCTGAGCAGTTGTGTCTTACCATATGTTAGGAATACTTTTGCAACTGCAAGTAAGAGGAAACCCAATTCCTAGATAGGGAATTATGCTTCCCCTTAGAATGCTGAAAAATATTAAGGAGCCACACAGCCAACGAGAAAAAAGCTGGATAGACTACAACCTCAGCTACTTTCAGTACTATCAGCTCTTCTATTTCCTGTAGCCTCTCTTGCTTTGCATATTGGCTTTCATTCTTATGCATAAAGCATTATGGCTGCAATATGACTGCTGTGGTCTCAAGTACAAGGTGGATGAGAAGAAGATGGATCCACTCTAGCAGCCTCTGTATCTTTTGTCAGGGGAAAAAAAAAAAATTTTTTTTTAAATGGCCTCCACTAACGTCTTATTGGACAGAAGTGTCCCATGTGGCCTCTTCTGTCTGCAACAGAGGCTATAAGGCGAGGGAGTAGTTAGCTTTTTTCAGGTTCTGTGTTAGAAATTGGCAAGGGAAAAGTGAATTGAGAATGAATGTGTGCTGGGTTACCCAACACAGACTAACTGCAGCATTTATTTTCTTTTATATACCTCACAGCACTTAGAGGATTTCAGGTCCCATGAGTTGACTTGAATTGACATTTTGGCATGACCTATTTAATAATATGTATATGTAGAATACATGTGTACATAGCATTACGCTTATATCTACTGGTTCCAGGAAAATCAATGATTGTTCTCATTTAGTGGTATGCCAGTATCCCCATTTAGGTGTCCCGTAGGAATGTGGCAGTGTCATTCTCAGAAAGAACAAAGGCCCAAAATACCCAAATTTACAGACAACACAATACAGAAATTTAGGCTATAAATACATAATTAAAAGCTGACACTTGGACTAGAGAACACTGCATTGTCTCCAGCCGGGTAGCCAATGTATTTATAAACCTACCCCTTATTTAGCAATTACAATGTTTTTCTCTTAGGATTATTGTAGAAATCTAATGATTTATATAAAACTTCTTACACAGTGCTCAATAAATGCCAGTTATATGACTATTACTCTCTCTCTCTCTTTTTTTTTTTTTTTTTGCTTTTTAGGTGCACACCTGCAGCATTTGGAAGTTACTGGGCTAGGGGTTGAATTGGAACTGCAGCTGCCAGCCTACACCACAGCCATGTAGGATTCCAGCTGCATCTGCTACCTATACCACAGCTCATGGCAATACTGGATCCTTAACCCACCGAGCGAAGCCAGGGATTGAACCCCCATCCTCATGGATACTAGTCAGGTTGATTTCCGCTGAGCCACAAATGGAAACTCCCTGTGACTACTACTCTTAATAGTGATACAGTGTTTTGCCAAGCACAGTAATAACTGCTTTTCATATGTGTATAATAGTACTTATACAGTAATGTAAATAATATATATTTATGTATTCCTTGTGACAATTTTACGAAGTAGGCATTATCACTATTTTGCATGTAAGGAAATGAAAGCTTATTGACATTTACTAAGTTGTCCAAAATAGCACAGATGATACATGGAGAGACTGGGACTCCAGTCAATATCAATCTGATTCTAAAGCCTATACTTTTAATCCTTCCTTCCAACAGTACCTAATAATCACCATCTAAGTTCTGTATTATTAGAGGAGCAGCCACAAAGGTAATAGTTCCATTGTCACTCCCCTCTTTGTTACTCACTTCCATATCATTCCTGTTCTATTACTTCCCAAAGCAGGAACATTAAAATTAGCACATCCTCACAAAAGATCTAGATTAGGTCACATTTTTCCTTTTAGTCCTTGGTATAACATTCATCGCACTTTACTGTAATTATTTTCTTGTCTGTCTCTCTCAAAAAATAGGAAATTCAGGTATGTATAGATTAAATTTGTCCTGATCACCATGGTGATTAAAATACTTGTCAATTTGAAAGAATTTTTAGAGGAATTTAGCTCTTTGTCTGTCATATGCCTGTTATTTTTTTTTTTTCTATTTGAATTTGCTTTACGAACATCATTTTTTTTTTTTTCCCTGGCTAGACTGTCAGATTATTTCGACAGATGCAGACTATGTATCTGACAAACTCCGTATTCATTCATGATAGAAATGAAAAAAAGAAAAACCTCTCAGTGAACTAAAGGGAAGACCTCCCTTTCCCTGATAAGAGGCATTTGGAAAAACCCACAGCTAACATCAGACTTAAGGATGAAAGACTAAGTTATTTTTCCTTAAGACCAAAGACGAAGCAAGAATTTACTCTCTCAATTTCCTTTATTATAGTCAGCATTATTTGGAGGTCCTAGCCTGTGCAACAAGTCAAGAAAAAGAAATAAATAGCATTCAGATAAAATTGTCGGAGTTCCCTAAATGGCTCAGTGGTTAACGAATCTGACTAGGAACCATGAGGTTGCAGGTTCGATCCCTGGCCTCGCTCGGTGGGTTAAGGGTCTGGCGTTGCTGTGAGCTGTGGAGTAGGTCACAGACACAGCTTGAATCCCGCATTGCTGTGGCTATGGTATAGGCCAGCGGCTACAGCTCTGTTTGGACCCCTAGCCTGGGAACCTCCATATGCCCCACATGGGGCCCTAGAAAAGACCAAAAAAAAAAAAAAAAAAAAAAAAAAGAAATAAAATTGTCTTTATTACATACGACATGGTTATCTACTTAGAAAATCCCAAAGAATTTACCAAAAAATTTACTAAAATTCATCTGTGAGTCCATTAAGAGTGCATGATACAAGGCATAACACAATATTTTAAAAAATCAATTGTATCTATACTTACTGACTAGGAATAATTGGAAATTGAAATCAGACAAATAGTGCCACTAACATTTAAAATAAGAAAAAAAACATGAAACACTTAGGGGCAGATCTAACAAATTGTGTGCAGGGCCTACATACTCAAAACTAACTTTTCTGAGATAGAGTAAGAAAATTAATTTGAGGGAGAGATGTACTTTGTTCAAGAATCAGATAATTTTATGATATCAATTCTACTCATATTAATCTATAGATTCAAAGTAATATCAATCAGGAGCTCCCGTCATGGCACAGCAGAAATGAATCTGACTAGAAACCCATCCTCATGAGGTTTCAGGTTCGATCCCCGGCCTGGCTCAGTGGGTTAAGCATCTGGCATTGCTGTGGCTGTGGAGTAGGCCAGCATCTACAGCTCCAATTAGATCCCTAGCTTGGGAACCTCCATATGCTGCAGGTGCTGCCCTGAAAAGACAGGGAAAAAAAAAAAAAAAAAAAGACAAAGTAATACCAATCAAAATTCCAGGGCCCTGTTTGTTTTTTTTTTTTTTTTAGTAATTTGCAAACTGATTCCAAAATTCATGTGGAAATGCAAAGAAGCTAGGGTAACCAAAGCACTGTGAAAACTAAAGATAGAGAACTCTTTCTTTCTGATTTCAAGAGATATATAAAAATGCAATATCAAGACGATATGCACTATTGACGTAAGGATAGTATCAATGGAGAACAGAGTCCAAAAGTAGACCCATGCATATATGGCCAATTGATTTTCAACAAGAGTCAAGGTAATTCAAAAGCAAAGGACCCGGAGTTCCCGTCGTGGCGCAGTGGTTAACGAATCCGACTGGGAACCATGAGGTTGCGGGTTCGGTCCCTGCCCTTGCTCAGTGGGTTAACGATCCGGCGTTGCTGTGAGCTGGGGTGTAGGTCGCAGACACGGCTCAGGTCCCGCGTTGCTGTGGCTCTGGCGTAGGCCGGTGGCTCCAGCTCCGATTCAACCCCTAGCCTGGGAACCTCCATGTGCCGCGGGAGCGGCCCAAGAAATAGCAAAAAGACAAAAAGACAAAAAAAAAAAAAAAAGCAAAGGACCCTTTTTTCAACAAATATTAGATAACTGAACATCCGTATTTAAAACTGATACAAAATCAAACAGAATCTCAAACTTCACTCCATTATGTTGAGCCATATAAAATTAGCTAAAAACTTCTAAAAGTTCTGAGAAAAATCAAAAGAAATAAACTTTGTAAGCTTGGGTTAGGTAAATAGTTCTTGGATATGACACAAAAAGCACAAACCATAAAAAGAAAATATTGGTAAATTGTACCTTGACAAAATTAACAATTTCTGTTCTTTGAAAGACACTAAGAAAATGAAAAAATAAAATAAACACAGATGGAAATAAATACTTGCAAGATGTAGCTTATAAAGGACTTATATTAGAATATGTATCTGAAATCTCTTACAACTTCAATAAGAAACAATCCAATTAAAAATGGCCAAATGATTTAAATAGACATTTCACCAAAAAAGATGTACTAATTGAAAATGATTACAAATAAGTACATGGGAGGGGGAAATGTTCAACATCATTATTTATTAGGAAAATGCAAATTAAAATCCAATGAGATGATAATACTTATCTACTGGAATGACTAAAATGATAAAGGCTGAAAATGTGAAGTGTTAGTGAGGATGCAGAGCTACAAAGCAACTGGAACCCTCATGTGCTGCTGGTAGAAATACAAAATGGTACAACTATTTTAGAAGAGTTGACATTTTCTTATAAAATTAAACCCATGCTCATTATTTTGTGGTAGTCTTGTTGAAGGCAGGATTGATCTCCCTTTCCAAAAACTGGTTCATATGTCAAGATAATTGATGCTACATATGAATCAAGAGAATATGAAAAAAAAAACATTCCTCACATAATGAGGCTTTCTGGAGAGAGCAGGGCAAGTACCTAAGACAGTTCAAAATGACTTAAGCAAAGGAAGGAGTGATGATTTTGTTTTTTATTGTGGTTAGGACCTAGGTAAGCGTTACAGAATAGTTTGAAATTTTCTGCTGGCACCAAAGGAGGGAGCACATTGGCTTTTTTATGGCTTTCCCAGAGGTCGAAAAGGTGGAAAGGAAGAGAAGTGGGGCTTGAAATTTATCTGTGGTCAAACATCAAAAATTGAGTTAGACACTTTATCACACTTGCCATACAATCCATCAGTCCTACTTCTAGATATCTACCCACGAGAAATAATGTATATCTACAAAAACCTCTGTGCAAATGTTTATCACTCCAAACTGGAAACAACTCAAAAAGTCCATCAATTGGTGAATCAGTAAATAAACTGCAGTACCTGGATGTAATGGAATACTACTACGCAATAAAAATTTATAGGTACATGTAACAGCACAAAAAAAGCATTACACTCAAAAGCTTTGCACTGACCAGAAGCCAGATACAAAAGGCGACATACTCTATAGTTACATTTACATGACAATCTGAAGAAGACAAAACTATAAAGACAGAAATCAGATAAGCGGCTGCCAGGGGCTGGAGATTGGGAGAAAGAGAACTGATTTCAAAGAACAAGAGAACTTTTTGAGATTTATCTTAATTACATGGGACTACATTTCTTAAAACTTAACAGACTGTACTTCTGGAGGGTGAAATTTTGGGTATGAAAATTATACAACCATATTATTAGAGATAAAAATAAACCTTTGGAAGGCAGAGCTAATATTACTGCATAATTTCTAGATAAGTAAACTGAGGCTAAAAAAGTTTAAATGGCCTGCTAAAAACTACCCAGGGGAAAAGCAGTAGAGGCAGGGCTTAAATCCATATCACTGATCCCTCATCTCTAGATTGTTCATGGTGTTACTTTTTGTCCTTTACCTAATACAAGCACTTTTATGACTTTTCTCATCAAAGACGTAACAGAAAGGGGATTTAGATTTGTATTGTGTCATTCCAAGGATTAATACAGACCAATAGGTAAAAACTATTGCAAATCAGATTTTTAGCTCAACATTAAAAAAAAATTACTCAAACAATGAGGCCTTCCTGAAAATGGGCTGCTTGTTGATAGCGTCCAGATAAAAGCCAATAGGTCAGGGAACACAGAGCAGGGAAGGTGTTCGAGTAATTTAAAGAAAAGTATACTACTGCAGTTGCTGGTCTCTAAAAAGGTGGAAGCTCTGTGAAGAGGTGGAAGACATGCATTGCACCTGATAATGTGAAGTAAGTCATAAGGCCTGTGAGTGTGAAAAAGATGAAAAAAATAACTGCTAACCAGAAGATGCATATAGTAAAATATCAATTTATACCTATAGAAGGGGATTGCATATATGATACATTCTAAAAGCAAATACACAGCATAATAGAGTTAAATATACCTCTTTATAAATCCCGTCTAAGGGAAAATAAAGATCATTATCTTCTCAGCATAAAACACTTTATCCAAATTGTGATGAACTTAAGAAAAATCTTCAGATAATGTCTACTGATTAAAATTAAGGTAATTTAATTAATCAGAGATGGAATTTTTTTTTTAATTCTTTTTCTTACTATTTATGGGTTTAAACTCAAACCATTGTGTTAGGGTGGCGGGTTAGGTGATTTGAGCCTATTTGGTATGACTGTAAAGTATTTTAATTCTAAAGCCTTGAGGATAAAGAAATGCAGCTAATTGCTGTGTGCACAAGAATAGTGCAAACATCTACTCGGCTGGGACTCATTTAGAGCCCTTGAACTCAAGGGCAGAATTTAGCCCAGATCATTTGAAAATAACATCATCCTCCCTTATAATTACGAGATCAATGACTGTCAAGATAACTAGTATATCTGGTAATCAAGGTAACAGCTTTTGCAGATCTAATTAGAGTATATTTTGTTACTTGAATACATGCCAAAGGTGTTAAACTAATCTTTTGTACTTAAAGATGATGGCTGAATCTTAGGAAACTAATATGTATAAGCTGCATTCCTCACTTCATAAACAGTAGAAGGCAATAAATAAATCAATACTAATTATAAGTATAATTTTAGAGCACAGTTAGGACAAAGCAGCTATCTTTTCAGGAAGAACATCGTTTGAGTTCCTAAAAGTCAATCAACTGTCTGTCAATCAATTTAACTTTTAGATGAGTATTAGAGACAGGCACAGGATATGTATGTTAATCTGTCACCAACCAAAATGTCTATTTGTGGCAGCATGGTCTCAAAATCACATAAGCCTGGGTGATTTTCCTTCAAAGGGGTGTCGGGGCGGGGGTAAGAAACATGGAATGAAAGGAAGGAAGGGAGAAAGGAAGGAAAAGGAAATAAAAGCTGGATATTAACAATTAAATTCTGTGTTTCTTTTCTCTCTAAAAATAATTTGATAAATAGGGATGGAGAGCAAACAATGAACCATATTTTTAAAAATTATAATACTTTAGAAAAAGAAGGACAATGACAGGAAAAAGCAATATACCGGGAAGTGGTAAATGCAGACTGGCTTGTCTCCTAACTCAACCCATCCAAATAACTACGTACTAGGCAGGAACCACTGTGATGGTGTTTTGAGTGTCAATGGTAGTGTTTTGGTAGTGCCTAAGTTTTTGTATTTGCATTTATAATTCAAATTATGTCACACATCTTCTCCACATTTATGCCTGAAATTAGTTCCCTTTGAGTTTTTCTCCAGCTATCTACTAGAGGTTTCAAGGCACTGTCTATCTTTCCTCTCATCCTCATATTTTTCCATCCAGCCTTCTTAACTTGCGACCTCCTTCCACAGGTGACTCTCTAGTGAGCTCCATGCTACTTAATGGGCATAACTAGTGGGTAATGCTGAAAGCAGATAAAAGACCATGGTACAATCTTATAATCAACTTCTCCAAATTAGGAGTCTCTAAGACCTTTTCTAAAATGCCCTCAGCATAGGAAAGACTGGGCTATACCTTTCAACAAGACCTTACGGAAGGGTCAAGGATCACCTAAAGCTTTGATAGCGCTCAGATCCATTCTAGAGACTCTTTCTGGAAAGCTTTTCCTTTGCTTGAAATATGATATCATGTGCTAAAGAGCAGCTGACACCTTCCATCATCCCCACCCTCAGCCTCCAACAGCAGAAATGTTCCAGGCATCTTAGAGCTTCAGATCTGGACTAATATGTCTCCAAGCCTCCAAGAGAAGATAAATGATTTCTCTCTCCTCAACGCAAGGCCAACATGGAGGTCTTTATTTCCTGATCCCAAACTAACAACCATTTTCTTCATGGAAAAATACTCTACCCTCATATGTGTGGGGTTTGACCTATGGCTCAAATAACACAATTAGATAGTAGTCTGAAATCAGAACATTTCCATTTGTTCATGCTATGGTTTTTTTTTTTAAAAAAAACTACATGATACAAATTTTGATCCATGTAAGGCTGCAACAAGCTTGCTTGAAAGCTACAAATGTATATTTTGTCCAAAGGTAAAAATATTAATTTCCTCAAGTGAATAACCTGTATTTAATAGAGTATGCCAACTCAGTGGTACCTAACCCAGGGGCCCTGAACCTTAAGATAGAACATGACCTTTTCGAGATTCATGTATGGATGAATGAATACATGAGCATACCTAACAGTAAGGTAAACATATGTGGAAATAACAAATTCATGGTAACATGCAGTCCCAGTACATGATAAACCTTCTAGCTACTTGTTTCAGAACAAGAAGTTTGGTTTACTGAAACTCATCTCCTAAAGATGTTACTGAAGATTATTAACAACAAATCTTAAGTGTTAACTGCACTAGACACGCAAATAACCATTACCTAAAGAGAAAAATCTGATAAATTACATGAAATGGGCCAATTCCTTGGAAGATATGGCCTTGCAAAACTCACACAAGAAGATACAGGCAATGTGAACAGGTCTATATGTATTAAAGAATGGATATGTGTATGTGTATGACTGAATCACTTTGTTGTACAGCAGAAATTATCACAACCTTGTAAATCAACCATACATCAATAAAACAAAAAAAAAAAAATTAAGAGGAAAAAAAAATACAAAAAAAAAAAAACCCAAAACTGAATCAATAATAAGCTTCTAGAACAGAAAGTGACAGGCCAAAATGGGTTCACAGGTGAATTCTACCAAACATTTAAAGAAGAAACTATACCAATTCTCTTGAAATATATACAATCTCTTGAAATGATAGAAGCAGAACTGATACTTCCTAACTCATCCTATGGGACCAGAATTACATTAATACCAAAACCAGATAAAGAAATTACAAGAAAAGAAAACTACAGACCAATATCTCTCATGAAAATTCTCAACAAAATATTAGCAAATCGAATCCAACAATGTATAAAAAGACTAAGTGAAGTTAATAATGCAGGTTGTTACAATGTTTGAAAATCAAACATTAAATCAACAGGCAAAAACAAAAAGTCAAATGATCATGTCAATATGTGCATAAAAAGTATTTTTATAAAATCTAATCCCTGTAATTATAAAAAAACTCAGCATACTAGGAGGAAAACTTCCTCAAATGATAAAAAAAAAAAAATTACAAAAAACCTAAAGCTAACATCATGCTTAATAGTGAGAATTCAGAAGTTTTCTTTCTGAGACCTGGAAGAAGGCAAGGATATTTTCTCACACTGCTCTCTATTAACATTGTATTGGAAGCCCTAGCTAATGAAATACAAGACAGGAAAATAAAAGGTATATGGAATGCGAGGGAAGAAATGAAACTCTTTATTTACAGATGACATGACTGTCTGAGTAGAAAAATCCAAAAGAATCATTACCATCACTATCAACAACAGAAACCTCCCAGATCAAATTAAGAAAAGCTGCAGGATACAAAGTTAATACACAAATGCCAATTGCTTTTCCTATATACCAGCACTGAACAAGTGGAATTTAAAACTTAAAACACACTATCATTCACTATAGCCTACCAAATATACAACACAAAGCTATAAATCTCCTAGAAGATAATGGGTTGAGAACAGAGGATTTTTAGGGCAATAAATATACTCCATATGATACTATAATGATGAATACATATTGTTACATGTTTATTCAAATCCATAAAATATATTGCACCAAGAGTGGATCCTAATTTAAATTCTGAACTTTGAGTGATAATAATGTATTAATGAGGGTTCATCAATTATAACAAATGTACCATCCTGATTAGGGATGTTGATAATGGGAGAGGCTTTCTACGTGTGGAGGCAGGGTATGCATGAGAACTCAGTACTTTCTGCTCAATTTTGCTATTAACTTCAACTGCTCTACAAAGTAAGGTTTTTGTCTTTGTTTTTGTTTTGCTTTTTAGGGCTGGACCTGCAGCATATGGAAGTTCCCAGGCATGGGGTGAAATCGGAGCTGCAGCCGCCAGTTTACACCCCAGCCACAGCAACATAGGATCCAAGCCCTGTCTGCAACCTACACCACAGCTCATGGCAACAGTAGATCCTTAACCCACTGAGTGATGCCAGGGATCAAATCATGAATCCTAGTCGAATTCATTACCACTGAGCCACAACGGGAACTCCCAAGTTCTATTTTTTGAACACACTTAGAATGCATTTAATTAAAAATTTCTAAAAAAAAAATTTTTTTTCTGCAATCCTTGAAGTTTTCATATGCTTCACAGAGACCTTACTTTTTTTTCTTTAAAACAAAGAAGTTTATTTAAACAAGATGCTTGACTTGAAGGGAAAGCTATCTAGGATTCATGTCTTTTAGAATAATTTATCCCTACTTAAAGACAGATTGCCCTACATGCAACAGCGATGTACAAAAAAATTTATAAAATTGTCCTTGGTTTTAAAATGATAAGTGAAAAACATTGAAATTCTCCAATCGAACAAGATATGCAAGGATTTTTATGTTGTTCTTTTTGTTGTTGTTGTTAAACAGTGAGAGCAAAATAAATTACTGTAATATAAAGAGAAGAAATGAATGAGCATGCCACTAATGGAGAAAGGGGGTATATTTTCACAGAACCAGTATTTCTCCCCATCCCATCTCCATTTGATGTCAATTAAAACATACCACTGGCCATTTAGTTTAAAGAAAATGCAGTATGCTTGTGCACATACACCAGTTACTTTATGTACAATGAAAGGGAAAATGAAAGAATAGAGAGAAAACTACTGTAGTCGTCAGGATGTGGTAGAACCAAATTGCGGTTTTCTAATTGAGAATGTCTTCTTGGTCTGGAGGAACAGAATTCTGGAGTCAAGCAGCAGGTCCCCTTTTTAGTAGACACCTCCTGCCTGCTGTTGAAACACATCAATTGTAGCTTCATTCTCCATTTCTAACTGTGCAGGCGCGTCTGTTTCATTGATTGGCTGCCCGTCAAATCGGAATCTGATCTGCCTCATTAAGAAACCTGAACAGAACAAGCACACAAGCAGCACAGCACCAGGAGAGGCACAAGACAGAGGCAGCATTGGTGGAGGAGGGAGAGGGCATGCGCACGTCGTGCGCTCCCTTCCCCCACCCTGCGTGCCCGACCTTACTTTTTTTCAGCTTTTTTTTTTCTTTTGGATTTTGAGCGTTATTTTGGTAATAGTGGGTAAAGAATAAACGTTCACATAAAAGACTTCAGAAATTACTATATAATTACAATATTTCATAAATCCAGTACAAAAAAAAAAAATCCTTCTGACATGAGAAAGATTGCTTCTTCACCACAATCCTCATATTCCACTTATTCCAAGTAAGACATTTACAATCCTAACCCATGACACTCCTACATGTATACACAGATACGCAAACACACAAGCTCAACTTGCCAGTGCCTAGTCAGTTTTTACCATATTTTCCCACTAAATCAATCCTGGAGGAGACAAGCCACTGGCCAAGATGAAAAATCCCTGCCTTGGCTCAGTAGCAACAAACCCAGCTAGAAAATGTCCATGAGGGTGTGGGTTTGATCCCTGGCCTCACTCAGTGGGCTAAGGATATGGCATTGCCCTGAGCTGTGATCTGTCTCAAATGCAGCTCCGATCCTGCATTGTTGTGACCGTGGTGTAGGGCAGCAGCTGCAGCTCCGATTTGACCTCTAGCCTGGGAACCTCCATATGCACCAGGTGTGGCCCCTATAAAAAAAAAAAAAAAAAAGATTGACAAAGATGAGAAGATACTTCACTGAGATGATTTCACCATTATGAGATGGCTTTGCAGTGTCAAGTAACACTGACACTGAATAAGTGCTACTTGCCATGAATAAAAGTTACTTTCTTGACCCATGATGTTTCGCATCTAGAAATACAATCAATTTTTGGTCTGTAATTTTATTTACTTGTTATGTTTTTGTCATTAAAATTATGGTATCAAGTCTACACTGGTTTCATAAAACAAGTTAAAAATTATTCCCCCCTCCAATAGTTTGTGAAAGGATTTGGGTAAAATTTGTATTATTTCTTCCTTAAATGTTTGATAGGATTCTTGGAAGGCATCTAGACCTGGAATTTGTTTTGGGAGCAGGTTTTTAGTTGTATATCCAATTTCTTTAGTAAATTGATACATTTTCTAATTTTTTGTGTCAGTTATGTAAGTTGTGGTTTTCAAGGAATTTAACCATTGCATAAAGTTGTTCATAATATTTCATTATTAAGCTTTATATTCTTATAGGACCTCTCATTTTCTAATATTAATTTGTCTCTTGTCCTCTTTCTTCCTCTTCTCTCCTCTTCCCCAGGCCTCTTTCTCTCTTGCTCACCTATCCCTTTAGTAAGGATTTGTCAATTTCATTATTCTATTTAAATAATTAACCCAGCTTTATCGTTTTTTCTTTTCTTTTCTTTTTTTTTTTTTTTTTTTTTTTTTTTTTTTAGGGCAAGATGCAGCACATGAAAGTTCCCAGGCTGGCAATCAAATCTGAGCAGCAGCTGCCAGCCTACACCACAGACACAGACACACAGACACAGCAACATAGGATCTGAGCCGCATCTGCAATCTACACCACAGCTCAGGGCTACGCTGGATACTTAACCCACTGAGTGAGGCCAGGGATTGAACCCACATCCTCATGGATACTAGTTGGGTTTGTTACCACTGAGCCACCAGGGAAACTCCCTGTTCTTTTCTTTCCTTGACTTCCCAGTTATTATCTTTCTTTTTTTTTCCTACTTATTTGGGTTTAATTTACTCTTTTTATTAGCTTCTTAACTTGAACTTTTCTTCTTTTCTAATATAAGCATTTAAAGGTCCCTCAGGAGTTCCTGTCGTGGCGCAGTGGTTAACGAATCTGACTAGGAACCATGAGGTTGCCGGTTCGATCTCTGGCCTTGCTCAGTGGGTTAAGGATCCGGCGTTGCTGTGACCTGTGGTGTAGGTTGCAGATGTGGCTCGGATCCCGTGTTGCTGTGGCTCTGGCGTAGGCCAGCGGCTATAGCTCCAATTCAACCCCTAGCCTGGGAACCTCCACATGCCTCAGGAGCGGCCCTAGAAAAGGCAAAAGACAAAGAAAATAAAAGTAATAAAATAAAATAAAGGTCCCTCAAAGCTTTGCTATAAATTCATCTGACATATTTTGATATTTTGTGCTTTTGTTAACATGCAGTTGAAAATATTTTCTAATTTCACTTGTGATTTCTAATTTCACTTGTGATTCATGATTATTTCACAGTTATGTCAGGTATTTCACAGGGGGCTACTTGTGTCTTTATACTTAAGGTGTAGAATATGGTTAGGTTTTGCTTTTAATTCTGATAATATGTACCTTTTAAGTTTTTAAACCATTTACAAAGAATACAATTATTAAGTTTTAAATTATTTATTCTTAATTATAATATCTTAAAGTTGTTCTTAAGACTACTATTATATTTGTTTTCTATACATTCTGTCTGTTCTCTGTTTCTTTTCCTCTGCCTATCTTTTACTTCTTCTGGATCTACTTTTCATTAATCAGTTTTATAACTTCTACTGACTCCTTAGCTATATCTCATTGTTTTAATGTTTTAATGGATATTCTCATGATGACACTATGCACCCTTAGTTCATAATAACCTAATTTTATTTAACATTATATTGCTTCAAGTATAATGTGAGAAACCAGAGTTCCCATCATGGTGCAGCAGAAACGAACCTGGCTAGTATTCATGAGGTTGCAGGTTCAATCCCTGGCCTCACTCAGTGGATCAGGGATCTGGCATTGCTGTGAGCTGTGGTATAAGCCACAGACATGGCTCAGATCCCATGTTGCTGTGGTTGTGGCTGTGGCTGTGGTGGAGGCCAGCAGCCAGCTCCAATTTGACCCCTAGCCTGGGAATTTCCATATGCCGCGGGTGCGGCCCTAAAAGACCAAAAAAAAAAAGAAGCGAGAAACCTGTAATAGTATACTTCAATTTACCTCTTTCCTGTCTTTTGTGTTGTTATAATCATATACAGTATTTGTACATTAATTATATAACCCAAAATTAACTGTAATTATTTCTGCTTTAAATAAATTGCCCATTAAAGATTTTTTTTTATTGAAACTTTTGTATATTTACCATTTTCATCACTCTCTGTTCCTTCCTACAGATGTAAGTTTACAGGATCCTTTAGCCTGAAGAACTTCCTTTAGCATGTCTACTGTGTTGGTCTATTGCCAGCAAGTCTCTCAACTTCTGCTTATCTGAAAACATGCCTTCATATTTGAATGATTATTTCAGCTATGCACATAATTATCATGACAGTTCCTCTTCATTAAGTGCTGCAGAAATGGCATTCCATTATCTTCTGGTTTCCATTGCTTTTGATGACGAATCAGGCAAAATTTGTATCACTGCTCCCCTGTATGTAATGTGTGCCTATTCTCTTGCTGCTTTCAGTGTTTCTCTTTTGTTACTACATGATGGTAACTTTTTAGAAGTCCACTCACAGAAACTGAATTTCGATCCTAAAATATAAAAATCTGGTTCTTGGGGGAAAAATTGATGCTTGTTAGTACATAGGTATTTTGCCCAGGTATCTCAGAACTATCAATTCAGCATCTATCTTCATTTATATTAAACAATCTTCTTTAGCAAAATTGTTTTATAAGATCCTTATTGAAAACTCAGGAGTATGAAAAGTCATTTTTTAAAAAAGTTTGGAAATCGTGTTTTAATATCAAACTGTAGCATATAAAAAATGATATGAAAAATAACCGTGCTATTCAGAGCCTTGTTTCACACTTCTCTGTTCATTTAACACTGTTCTCAACCTGCCACCAAGACAGCTTAGTGATTATGGACAAGGACAAGAGAAACATTTGGGAATCCAGCAGGTATAGGTATAAATTTGCCATTTATTATTATGACCCGAGTAAATAACGACTATGATTCTCGATTTTTTCATCTAAGAAGAACTTGCAGAACCATTATGAGGTTTATTTAATGAAGTCCAGAGTTTATCACTGTTCTGACCCAAATTGTAGTGCTTATCTTTGAAATCTAATTGTTTTGACCTCTCAGCTTATTCCATATTGTGCCAAAGAACTCCTCAATTGTACTTACTAAAATCTTGCTCTTGATGTCATCATTTAATCAGAACCCTGTTTCTTTTTTGTCCATGGTTCTTCACTCATCATTAAGGAATCAATACTACTAAGGTCACCAGTCTGAGTGAGTAAAGGACACTCGCTATAATAAAGCCTTAGTAACATAAAGTAGGTCTGAAAAAGTATTTTAACTCAAGCACCTAGTTGTTAATGGGGGATACTGAGCATTTTCAGCAGGGGGTTATATTAGTCCAGATCAGAGGGACCACATTATATTAATAATTTTTCTGTATTTCAGTTGCTATAACCACTTTATGCCAAATTTTGTTCAATAGTGATCACTGTTATAATGAAATGATAGTGGTCATTGTCCAGGCTTTGCAAGGTCTAACAAATGGGTTTTTTCGTTGTTTTCACACATGGAAACCATACTCATCAAGCTATACTTTATGAGTCTGTACTAGACCATTCAGTATTTAATAAATTTAAAGCAAGACTCTATTAGTTATTCTAAATGTGACAGCACAGCTTTAGAGCTGGGCAGCCTCCACACAAGTAATCTGCTGATTAGGGCGAGTATGCATATCAGAAGCCAGCAAACTCCAATTTGCATTGAATGCCAGCTGCATAACAACTTATCAGAGAGGACCAGATATGAGGGTAAAGAAATATCCCTTCCTTAATTATGAGGATGTTAATGCCAGTGCAAACCTGCATTAGTATGACTGAGCATTCTGGAATAAGTTAATGCCATTAAGATTCATTACATATTCCTAATATGCATACCAGTACCTCTGAGTAGTGATATATTAGATCCCAAGCTCCAAGACTGTGCTGACAAAGTCCAATGAGAATGGAAAGAGGTCCAGCCAGGAATGCTCGTAGATTAGTAGATGTCCGAAATAAGATTTTGCAACACTTTAGAAAAGATACTTTTGGTGACTGCATATATTTATTCAGTGCAAACATCAGGTGATCTTGGTTAATTAACAGAAAAAAAACTAAAAATCTTTCTGTTTTGTATATAAGCATCTACAAAAAAATTAATGCAAAGTGAAGAGCAGAGTGGTGAGAGCCTATTTTGGTCTCAGAACTGTTTTATTTGGCTAAAATTTAAATCTGAATGACATTAGGTGACATTTGTACTGTCCACAGCCTATTGCTTTTATATTGATTTATTCATTTACATTATCTGACTGGTCCCTGAAGGTATCTGAGCTTCAGACTCCAGTTCTAAATGATGGTCTATTTGAGAGGTCAAATGTTTCCCTAAGACAGATGGACCAGGCTTGTAAATGTGACTCTGAATCATTTCCTTAGCTGCCATGCGAGAGCCTGACCAAATACAAATGCAAGATTCATTGGACCTGAGAGGCTGTAATATAGTATTTTGATTTGGAAAACAAGAAACAAGAGTTTCATTCATTCATTCATTTAATCATTTAGTCATTCAGATGACCAACAGGTACCATTGTTAGGATACAGCAAGGAGCAATAACACTACTATCTCCTAAGATTGTTGCAAGGATTCAATCTGATAATGTATGTGTATTGGGTAAAAATCTTGCTCTTCTTTGCAGATTCCCCTGGACTGCCTTCTTTTTTCTTTCTCTTGGTTAGCACGCCACCCATGCCATAAAGCACCTTTAAGCCTAGACGAAGGGGCCACACGCTAGGGATCCAGTTTGCCGAATGAACATCAAGATGCTAGATAATACTACCTGGAAATATGAGTGTGAGCTTCTTGCAGAATAAAATTTCAGCACTGGGAAGTGAAAGATACAATGGAACTAGGCAGATAAGTTTCTCCTCTTCCCCTTATCATGGCTTGCTCGAAGTTACAGTTGTTTAGAAATATTCCAGGAAAGTCTTACATGCCAAGCATTTATACCTGCTAGGTGACTTGTTCTTAGTAACACATTACAATGATTGTATTTCATTATTTATTACTCTTTCTTATGTTACTTCCCTCTCCTCTTTCCACCTTTACCACTCTGGGCTTATGTTTCCCAAATAAAGTACCACTGTGAGAACAGAGCTGAATAATTTATAGATCTTTTCCAACTCTACATGTTAGAATTCTATTATCAGCAAGGACACCAAAATTATTTACTTTTTAAAAATAGCTATTATCTAGAACTGTTAAAGCCTTATATTAAAAAAGTGATTTTTTAAAATGTAAGCATAAAATCAGAAATAGTTTTCTCTTTCTTAAAGAGAATTCCTGGTCCCCAAAGCCTATTTTGCATCTCAGAATTAAGAATAATTGCATTAGGCAATTCTATGTGAGCCACACGTCTATAATTCTATAATTTTATGATTCCATTTGGACAGTCTTGTGTTTGAACAAATTATTTTTTAGAGGGAGGAAAGGAATTACCATTTACTGTGCCCAAAATATAGTGCTAGGCACTAAGCAACTTTTACATACATTATTTTATTTAGTCTCCATAAATGCAAGAATTGTTTTTCTTTACAAAGTTGAGAAAATTAAGGCACATGAGAATGATAAATTGCCAGGTACACATAGCTAATAAGGGGCAAGCACAGGTGAAATGCCATCTGCCCAGCTTCAGAGCCCAACCTCCCCCTCTAAGTACACTGTCTTACTTTATTTTCTTCCCTCCACACGAAAACCTATTACTTAGATATCACTCATTGACCCAGAGCTACACAAATTTAACATTCCTTTAATTATTTGCTTTTTTTGCCTATGTGGTAAAATATCTAGGAACTTAGAGCCATAATGTCTCATTCAAATAGTCCACGTGGTGTCAAGGGCAAGTGATAAGTTAAAACTTTTTTAACCCAGCACATTACAATATTCACTTCTAGGATATATTTCACCTAGTTCAATATTTCATTCGCTGTAGTAATAGCATCCAGCAGTTTCTATTAACCAACACATCTGCACTCTGCAAATAAAATATAAAAAATGTTCATAAGAGAATTCTGAAACCTAAGAAAGACTAAAGGCCTTTTCCATTTTCAAAGAAAGCTTTTGTTTTATTCAACTTTACTCTAAGCATGTGTTTATTTTATTGTATTTGAATAATTTAAAACTGGTAATGCATACATGGACTAAAGTAAGTCTATGCTAAACAAACTATGAAATTATACCAATATATCATTTACAAATTTTAAGAGGCATGAATGAAATTAGAAATTAAATCTATGTTTCTATATAAAACAAAAACATTTAACTCACTTTTTTGTTACTAATTTATCAATATAATCAGATATTAAAAACATCCCAGAGGTCCCACTAGGGTGCAGTGGGTTAAGGATCTGGCATTGTCTGTGAGGCAGCACGGGTTCTATCCCCAGCAGGGCACAGTGGGTTAAGGATTCAGCATTGCCACAGCCATGGCATAGGCTGCAGCTGCGGCTCATGTTTGATCTCTGACCAGGAAACTTCCATATGCCATGGGCATGGCCAGAAAAGAAAAAACAAAAAATTTCCACATAATACAACTAAACATGTCAGTGGGAAAAGTTTTACATTAAGTATTAAACATAATGAAATACTGTCTTCAGAATGAGCTTAAGTAAATAAGACTGTCTCAAAACTAAAATAATTGTATATATCTGTGGCTCCTACACATTGATTTAATTCTTATGATTCTAATTGAAAAACTTGCTCTAAGCATTAACTGGTTAGAATACTCTGAATAACTTAATTGAAACATTAGGTTATTGGAAACTTTTATAGTATTGCATTTTCAACTTACCCCAGTCATCCGAAGAGTCTAAGAGTCAAATATAAGAAAGAAAATTATATGGAAGGACAGAGTACAGATAAAGCCACAAAATGGATAAAATACCTTCATTTTAATATAAAACAAGAGGTCTCATGTACTAAATGAAACAAAGGCATCCAAATGGCCCTAAGTGATATGTGGACGCTCAGCCAAGAGTTTTATTTCCATTATCTGTGATGATACACAGTTTCTCGTGAGTGACTCCCTAATGACTGGGTGGCCAGATGCCAAGACCTTGTATCAAGACTGAGCCCAGATTTAATCTTTTGTTTGGTGGGCAAAATAACACAACTATTTTTAAAGTGTTCTATTTTACCAAAAGACCTTCCCACTCCTGCTCTAACCACGGTGGGATAAATGTATCGATCAATATTTGCACATTCATAACAGCCAGAGGCAAAAACAAGTAGAAAAGTCCAGGGAGTTCCTTTTGTGCCTCAGTGGTTAATGAACTCAACTAGGATCCATGAGGATTTGGGTTTGATCCCTGGCCTCACTCAGTGGGTTAAGGATCCGGTGTCGCCATGAGCTATGCTGTAGACTGCAGATGCAGTTCGGATCCTGCATTGCTGTGGCTGTGGCATAGGCCGGCAGCTGTAGCTCCAATTTGATCCCTAGCCTGGGAACTTCCATATGCCACAGGTTTGGCCCTAAAAAAGCAAAAGCAAAAGCAAAAAAAAAAAAGTATAAAAGTCCAAAACTGGCAAGGCTGTCCTCAGAAGCTCACATTTCCCTCCTGCACATTCTCCCCAACTCCCAGTATTCCAGACTCCTTTACCTTTATAGGAATGTGTTAGTTCAGCCTTTCCCCTAGGTAGTCCTTTCCAGACTAAGCGATGTATGATACCGTATTAGAGAAGCTCAGAGGTTATTTATTCATATGCAAATGGATATGATGATTCATTTATTCATTCAGTTGCTCAACAAACATGCTGAGTGTCTATTTTATGCCAGGCACTGTGCTGGACACTAAAAAAAATATCACTACAGTAAACTTAGTAAATACATAGGTGGGGAAGATGGACTTTCACCCAGTTATCCACATTCTTACTTTGCTGCATTCTGAAAGCATAATATATATGTTGTTAGCCCAATGTACAAGACTCTGGTTGAAGAATTTTAAGCAGAAATATACATATTTCAAATAGGACTGGGAGTTCCTGCTGTGGTTCAGTGGGTTAAGAATTTGACTGCAGTGGCTCAGGTTGCCACTGAGGTGTGGGTTTGATCCCCAGTCTGGCACGGTGAGTTAAAGGATCCAGCATTGCCGCAGCTGTGGTGTAAGTCACAGCTGTGGCTCAGATTCAACCCCTGGCCCAGGAACTTCCATATGCTGTGGGTGCGGCTATTTAAAAAAAAAAAAGTAGAAAGGACTGCCCTAGAACTCTCATCCCTTCATGTCCCATGAAGAACTCAATAGCTGGACCTAGACCCCACAAGGCAGCAACACCGATTCCAACAGCTTCAAGCAGGCTAAGGCTCCCTGTAATTTCCCTTCTCCTCTGCTGACCCTGGAAGGCTGAGGTGTGACAAATAGGGTTGAGGTGAAGAATGAGGAGTAAGAGTTTGTAAAACAAGCCCCACCCTCCACGGCAGGTTGGGCTAAGGCAACCGGAAATGAGAAGCCGTGGATTGAAGGTGAGACTGAAATTTTGATTTAGACAACAGCAAAACTCTGACTACCCAATGACTTATTTTCACTAATAAAATGTGACTATTCTAATGCTGGAAAAGTACGAATTCTGCCGGTGAGGCAACCAAGAGGTAGGGAAAAGGAGATCCAACAAAGATGTTTGATGAGTCAGGTTGGAAAATAATTAAGCCCTTTCCCATTTATTTACACAACACAGATTTCAGCCTATTCAACAAAGTGATAATTTTTTGTACACTTATTACATATGTAGCTAAGTCAGTGGCTTTTGATAAGATATTTTTCTGCCTCTGATTTCCTGCATGCTCCTGCCTAGAAACGCTCTTTATGTCAACTGCTGTGTGGCTGCACCACTCCCATACTTGAAACAGCAACCTGCTTGCTCTAGATTCACATGTATTCCTAATTATTCAGAGCCTGCCTAATTCTCTAAATGTATGAACTGGCACTGGATTGACACCTTCTATGTTGTTCAGCAGTTGTTACACTGGCTTCTAAATTATTTCAGCTTGGCATTACAGAGATAATATGTCACTAATGCAAACTTGTGTATTTACAACATTAGAATTGCTGTCTTGTTATTTTTTCATTACTACTGAATTTTCTGAGTCCCCTCATTACCATGTGTATTGTTTCATTATTTACATATTGAATGCTATTATCTCTACGGCTGTCAGCAGAAGCATTCTGAGACAATGACGCTGTGGGAAGAGAATTATCTAAATACCGTGCTTCCCGCTCATGCTCAAATACATTATTGTCTAACTCTTCAGATGCTTCTTCTGGGTCCTCATTAAGACACATGTGGCCTAAGGGAGTTAGGAGCATCAGCTGCCTTTGTCCAAGGGTCTGAAGACACAGACACAACGCTAGAGACAGAGAAATCGATCGAGACTTGAACAGAAGGCCACTCCTAGGATAGTAACAGGGGATGTAAAAACATCCAATGAAATGTGTATTTTAACAGCAGTAACCTGGAAAGAGGATAGGATCTGTTTGAGAGTGTGAAGAAAAAAAAAAAGACTGAGATGAACATCAACTATTTCAGGTGCTTTGCTTTGTTTTGTTTTGATTTAGAGATGTCCTCTGTGAAAGCAGATGGTCCTCAGGGGACCTTAACTGATGCGCTGGCTTTAAATAACAACTACAGCCACACCTCTCAAATTACTATCCCTATCTCTAGCCTCCTCACTGAGTTTCAAGCTCAAATATCCAAATCCAAATCTGACATCTACACTTGGCTGTCTACTGGCATCTCAAACCTGATGTGGCTAATACTGAATTCCACCCCCACCCCAATCTCTTTGTTCCCCTTCTCCTCTGTCATCCAGTCTCAGTACATGTCACCATCATGTACTCTACAAAAACTCGAATCTTCCCTTCCTCCTCACATTTAACTGATCAAGTCCTCTGGGTTTGTCTCCCAAATCAATCTTGAATCCATCTACTTCTCTCCATCTCCACCAAGACTGCCAGTCCCAGCATATCATCATCTCTCAGTGAGCTCCACTCCCCAACAGAGAGCATCCTCCCCTCTGGCCCCTCTGCCCACAGCAGCAGGAGTGAACTTTGTAAGAGAGCATCATGGCATGGCACATTCCTTCTTAAAGCCCCAGTGATTCTCCTGGTACTTAGAATAGCACCCACACCCCTCCCCAAGGCCTGCCAGCCCCTAATGCCCTGCTCCTGCCCACCTCTTGCATCACATCTCCGCCCACTCTCTCCAGCCACACTGGCTCATTTTTTGCCTCATGCTCCCTGCACATGCTGACCCTTTGGCCCAGAATATTCTGCTCCCAGATCTACGTACAGATGGATGACTGCTTCCCCCATTCAAGTCTCACTCAAGATCCTCAGGAAGGACTTTCAACTCCCTAGCCACTCTACCTCACATTAAATACTCCGTCATGGTACTCATTGCCCTCTGACAGTATCTGGTCCATTCATTTGTTTGCATTTAATATTATCTGTCTTATCCCACTAGACCATAATCTCCATGACAGCAGGAAACTCGTCTCTCCAGTTCTCCACCCTATAGGCAGGATAGATAAAGGTGCCCAGCTCATAGCAGTCCCTCGTGAATATTCACAAATGAATGAATGATTGGAATTCAAATTCTTTATGACTCAGTGTCTGAGGCTGACACTGCCAGTCTTCTTGGCTATGCTAAATAGGCCTGTCCCTGGTTATCTTCCTGTGAGCCTGGGAGAATCCAAATTGGAGACTCGATTTCCAGGTGTAGTGATGGATGCTCAGGGCTATTTGCAAAGCTAGTATCCCAGGCTCTGATGAGCTAAGTCATGCCTTACCTACTGTCCTCAAAGAGAGAGATCTGGGTCCCAGCTCCCACTCTTGTGTGGGGAAGACTGCCCCATTTTCTTTGCTACCAGAGCCTAAAGCCTTGCTGCCAGGAATGCTTTCTCTTTAGCACAATCATCTCTCCAGAATGCTTTTCTCTACAGATCCCCCAGTAATCAACAGATAAAATTTACTTTCCCTGGTCTCATCAAGAATGCTCTGTTTACTGAAAATATAGAACCACTGTTCCAACACTTTTTGACATCCTACGGTGGTGATTCAGTGTAAAGTTTAGCTGTAGATTTTTATTTATTTTAGAGGGGAGTTAAATAAAGGAAGGAAAGTGATGGCAGAATTGCCTCAAAAATATTTCTCAAAACCCTGCTTAGTTTTCTTGACCATTTTAATGCCAAAAACAAACCAAAAAGTTCTCTTAGCTCTTAAGCTGATGTTGCCTGCAAAGAATCCATCTGTTTCCCCATAGATGAAACAAAATGTAAAAAATAGTAAATAATCAATACTGCTTTCTACAACACCACTGAGACCCCAGAAGGGAGGAGATAATAAAGAGTTATTGAATTGTTTCTCTGGAAAAAATATAATCTTAAACAATACTTATGAAGTCCAAAAGATAGGTCACAAAGTGGTTCACCAATGTTTGCAGAAGAGTTAGTTAATATTATAACAATAATACAGATTAATAATATAGAATCTGTGACTCTTCTGTAGATAAAAAGGAAATTTGTTTCAGCAACACATACTTCAAAAATACAAATTTGTAAACTATCAAAAAATTATTACCTAGTGAGGTCAATTTGATGAAAAATATGATTAATCCTGTACTTTTCAGGCAGCTATATATTGCATTGCAATACTATTATTGTTGCTAATAATTCATATTTAGTTTATCCCTTACTATGGGCCAAACACTATAGCATACGTGTTGCATGTATTCATTCATGTACTCGTCAAAGCCACCTATGAGGCAGATAACAATGCTGATCTACCTTCAACAGGTAAAGAAACAGAAGCACAGAAAGGTTAAGCCATTGCCTACCGGTATTTAGCTTTCAGTGGTAAGCTGGGTTTCAAAACCAGGCTACACTTTCTCTAACCACCAAACTATGCCATCTGTACCCTACTACCGGTGGTAGCATCCAGTGACATTTTCCAAGCCCTCCCACTGTTCTGGGCACCTTGAAAAGCATGTTGTAGGTATTATATAACGTAATTTTCCCAAAAATCCTGAGGTGGAGGAACTAATTATCATAACCTTGTTTAAAACTGATGATGGTATGATTTTACAGAAAGTTTCTCCTATACTGCCTGCTGCAAGAAACAACTCGTGTGTGTGTGTGTGTGTGTGTGTGTGTGTGTGTGTGTGTGTGCGCGCGCGCACTTTTTTAGGACCTCACCTGTGGCATATGGAGGTTCCCAGGCTAGGGGTTGAATCAGAGTTGTAGCTGCCAGCCTACACCACAGCCACAGCAACATGGGATCTGAGCTGTGTCTGAGACCTACACCACAGCTCATGGCAACACCAGACCCTTAACCCACTAAGTGAGGCCAGAGATCAGACTGCATCCTCATTGATACTAGTCAGATTCATTTTTGCTGAGCCATGATGGGAACTCCAAGAGACAACTCTAATGCTTTATTAAATTTTGCAAAGCTTGTACAGCCCCTGGCAGCTCAGTACCCATGACTGTTTCTTCAGTAGCCCCACGTGAGGGCCTAGAATTGCCAACTACAAGCCTTTTCCACTCTTTATAAATGTGACATCTATTTTTTACATCTAGAAAAATATTAAATCTTTCATTCTAATTGAGGCAGGCATATTTTTAAGACAATGCTTCTATATCTACATATGCAGGCCTGTCTAGGTGGTTACTCTTCTCATTGAAACCCACCACTGGGGATAAAAACTCTAAAAGAACGTGTATCCTCAATGAGGAAGCTCAATAATAGCTCAATCTGTGAGGGCTGCAAATCATAAAATACGACACCCTTCTTTGGCTGAATTAATTGGACCATATCACAGAAACACTAACAAAATCCTTTTATAAGCCTTTTATTTTATACTTCCCAGCCAGTGAATCTTTTCAAAGTGAAGCCTATAATACACTTTTATTAGTCCACAAGTAACAAATGTAATTCAGACATCAATCTTATTGGGATAGTAGAGAAATCTCTGGAGCCAAGAGAAGAGAACTGGGCATGCCATCTAGATCAGTAACAAGGTAATTTAGCAATAATCACCATTAACAGCAAAATAGGCATGCATAATTATGGAGGTAAACTATTAAACAGTAGAATTGGGACTTATTAATTACAATCAAATAAAAGTTAACACTGATTACTTACAATGTGACACTCACTGTTCTTTCTTTTTTCTTTTCTTTTTTTTTTTTTTTTTGTCTGCACCTGCAGCATGTGGAAGTTCCCCAGGCCAAGGATCAAACCTGAGCCACAGAAGTGACCCAAGGTACTGCGGTGACAACGCTGGATCCTTAACCTGCTGTGCCACCAGAGAACTCCAACAGTCACTGTTCTGAATACTTTAAATACATGATTTCATAAAAACTCATGGGGAGAGATACCATTATTATCCTTATTTTGCAGATTAGGAAACCGAGGCTTAGAAAAGCTGAATAAATTGTCCAGAATTATGCAGCCAGTAACCCAAATTTGGAACTCAAGCATTCCGAAACCTACATGTTTGCAACCTACCAGGTTTTGTCAACCCTCAGCTGAAGAGATTGGTAACACCACTTGGGCTGGTCACACTGAACCATGCACAACTCCCACAGCCCAGCAGGCATTGGCTCACTGTGGCACTCTGGTCAGGCAGTTCTTTGCCTGGAGCACCCACCTTGCCAACTCTTTTACTCTCTAAGATTCTGCCTCAGAGTCACTTTGGGAAGGCTGCCATTTAAGCCAGCCATCCCTGCCCAAGGTTTTGCCAATGGCATGATTAGATATCTTTTCTATGGCTTGAAATGCATGATTCACTGTGTGCAAAGAAGAAAACTCAAGTAGGCAACCTAAGGCAGCAAAGAGTGAGCAGGAGAAATCTGATGTCTTTGGCTACCATAGTCTCATACAGGAAAAACTAAAAAATCTACATTTGCCTGAGTTTAAATAACTCTGATTTTTTGAGTTACTGACTGTCAGATAATGTTTTCATTATTTACCTGTTTGATAAGTGCTTAGGGCTAAAGCCATGATGAAATAGGTAGGTATCTGTTATTTACTTATGAAAACTTTTTGACAATCCGGGTTCTTTTTCAGTCCAATTTTATTGGAGCATACCCAAAAAAAAGCCATATTATGAAGATAAGCTATTTTTTTTTCCTTTCCTGATATAGGAGGAAAGCAACTGTCTGGAGGTCTCTAGATAATAAATAACTTCTCTACCTCTTGCTTTTCTTGGCAGGCTTGTGAAATATTTATTGCATTTCTTTCTAAAGGCTTAAGAGTATCTTTCTCCTCCAGAGAATATTATTCTGTGACCCAAAGCCTGTCCCACTGATGCCTATTTCAGCTGTGCTTCAGTCTTCTGCCCCCTCACCTGACCTGTGTTTGTCAATGCTGCCTTTGGGTTAACTTCTCCTGACAATCTCTGCTGCCTTTCATTTAAGCTGTTACACTCCAGATGGCTCTTCTTTTTTTGATGTGGCCCAGAATATATTATAAACCATAGGACACTAACTCTCTAATGTAATAGTTCACCAAAGAATCTCTGCCCAAATCTACCCAGTTGAATTCTTAGCACAACTTTCAAGAAATGGAGAATGTCTAGGCAAAGAGAGGGAGAAGTCCCCATCTGCCTATCACCTTTGTAGTGAAGGAAATTATGCTCCAGGGCTAAATGGTTTCAGAACTTTCTACCTGTGGTAATATTAGAGCAAACAGCCATTGTGGACAAACCCACTGTCCAAAACCAGACAAGCCAACCACTGATAATTGGCTAGGAGGCCTAATTTGGCATTCAATGGCAAATTGATCCAAAGAGATTGATTTTTTTTAATCCCAGAGCTAAAAGCAAAGAGAGTCATATATTAAGAAAATTTTCACCCACCCCCACCCAATGTAAAAAACCAGTTAAAGAGCTTCAAGAGAAACTGTCCATCTTGAATCAAGCTAGGAAGTAAAAAGAAGAGAATGGAATAAAGATTGTTCATCTGTCTTTGTGATAAATAAATACTGAAAATTAAATGGATGACTCTACTGAAGATTAGAAATTATCCCACTATTTGTAGACTTGGTTTGGCATACAGCAAAGTAAAAAAGAGCGAGGAGAGAGAGATGAGACAGAGAAATAGAAGAAAAGGGGGAAGGAGGGAGGAAGAAAGGCTACATACAGGGTGTCAAGAGACCTTGTTCAATTCCGATTGTGCAGCTGAGCTGCAGAACATCCTTGAGCAAGAGTCCCAACCTCTATGACCACACTTGCTCATCAGTTAGGCAAGGCTAATTAGGACCATCCACCTTCCCCACTGAAAAGACAGAGTTCACATTAATTAACCTGGACATTCTGAACAGTCTGAATTCCACACACAAAAAGGTGAAAAGGGTATTTCATGGTTGTTAGCAATTACCTGTGACATTATTGAAGCTGTCAGAAGGAGTCATACACATCTGCCCCTGGGAGAGACCTCCCACACCACTGCAGTGACCGTGGCTCACGTTTTTTAAGAGATGCTTTACTCCCCCCCCCCCATTTCTTCCTCTCCCTCTTGCTTCCATTCTTTCTCTTAAAAGTTCTTGTTCTCTTTTATAATATGATCACTCTCTTTTGCAATTTTTATCCTGAATCTTCTGAAAGCTAAGAAGCCGATTACAGTAAAATTTGATGTACCTGCCTGCACATTCTCTCCACCCCATACCCCAAAAGACACTTCATGTCTCTTCTTCCTTTTACTACACCAAACCATATTTTCTAGCCATTACATTGGTAAATAAGAATTAATGCCTACATTGTCTGATCTTCTCTACTAACCTGATGAAACTTATTAATTGAGATGCATGTTAACACAGCATTGGCATCTAATTCTGGACAACTGAAAAAACATCACTTGAAGACTGACTTTAAAAAATGTCTTGAAGTCCCTGTTGCAGCTCAGAGGTTACAAACCCAACTAGTATCCATGAGGACGCAAGTTCAACCCCTGGCCTCACTCAGTGGGTTAAGGACCTGGCATTTCTGTGAGCTGTGGTGCAGGTTGCAGACACGGCTCAGATCTGGTGTTGCTGTGGCTGTGGCTACAGTTCCAATTCGACCCCTAGCCTGGGAACTTCCATATGCCGTGGGTGTGTCCATTAAAAAAAAAAGAAGAAGTCTTGTTTTGTGTTTTAATGATTCTATGATGTGAAAAAAAAAAAAGATGGAGATATTGTATTCGAAAGTAAATATGTCATTTAAAGTGGTAGGAGGGTAATGTGTGCAGAGTGGGCATGGAATCTCCCACAACTCTGCCTGCCCCCATAGCTTGCCCTCTGCACCTCTCCATTTGGCTGTTCCTGATTTGCATCCTTCATAATAAATGGATAAATATTAGTTAAATAAATAAATAAAAGTAAAAAGTCATTAAGCTATTTCACTGGGTAAGTCCTTATGTTTTTTTCTGATGCTTTCTTTTCCCTCAAGCCCTTATGACAAACAGTTCCACTATGACTTACAAACATGTTACCTTCTCTGACTGTGGCTAGTTCCTAGGGTCTTGTTTTTTTTAAAGGTTAGGTTATATATCAAAACTGTATGGCAAAGTTATTAGCTTGATCTTTGAACCAGAACAGGTTATCTGGGATCCAATTCATAATTTGTCAGTAATATATAAAACAAGTTGAGGGAGTTTTCTTATGGCACAGTAGGTTAAGGATCCTGTGTTGTCACTACAGCAGCTTAGGTCGCTGCTGTGCTGTGGGTTTGATCCCTGGCCCAGGAAATTCTACATGCCAAGGGCACAGCAAAAAAATAAAAATTAAAAGCAAAAAATCTGAGGGGGGATGGGGAGAAAAAGAAAAAGAAAAGGAAAATTTTGCAAAATGCACTAGTTTAAAAATATTTTATGGAAAAAAAATATATATATTTTTGTCTTTTCAGGGCCGCACCCGCAGCATATGGAGGTTCCCAGGCTAGGGGCTGAATTGGAGCTGTAGCTGCTATCCTATGCCACAGCCACAGCAATGCCAGATCCGAGCCACATCTGCGACCTACGCCACATCTCACGGCAACGCCAGATCCTTAATCCACTGAGAAAGGCCAGGGATCGAACCTGCAGCCTCATGGTTCCTAGTCGAATTCATTTCTGCTGTGCCACAATGGGAACTCCATTTTATGGAAAAATCTTTAAATATTATCCATTAACTGAAGATGTTTTAGGGTAGGCCAAAACAGAAATCATAACTATCCATAGTATGTAGTCTTAGAAAGTGAATTTGAGGAAATCTTAGAAAGTGAATTTGAGGAAATTTAAGCTTTATATCTAGACTTTTAAAATGTCAGCATTATCCATTCACCAGTTTTATTCCGTTACAGTAATAAAAATAAACTTACCTGTTAGTCGACTCCTAATTACAAATTTGGCTCCTTTGTGCCAGGTACTATAGTAGTTGCTGGGAATAGATCAGTGAAAAGTCTTTTAGCTTATAATTTAGCCAGGGATGAGGACAAGCATCTGAACAATTTCAATACCAAGCAGAGGAAGTACATAGGAAGCATGCTCGTAACTGAGTCTTTGATGATCTATCCCTAAGTCACTGGGTCAAGGGTAAGAAGCATTCTGACAGAGGGAATGGCATGTTAAATAAAAGCCTGACAATGCTGCTGTCAGTGAAACTGCAAGTGTTTTGGGACAGTTAGAGGCTGAGCGTGGCAGCTCACAAGCACAGAGCTATAGAAGAAAGCATAGAACAAGGCATGGAGAGCCCTGAATAACATGAGAAGGAATTCTGACTGTAGACAATTGCATGGTAACATCTAAGCAGTGGAGTGATATGGTTTCTGTCAGAGTTCCACTTTAGAAAGATCACTCCAGCTACAATATGAAAGATCTATGTGAGAGACTGTCCCTTGAACACAACAGATCCAAACATTTGGGTATATACTGACTCTTCTTTAAAACTTACAAAAAGGAATAATGCAGTAAAAAAATGGTATAAAACCCAAAGACCAGAAAAAACAGGAAACAGAACAAGGAAAGAAATAGACTTTTGAATGATGCTAAGTCAATGGAAGAGTAATTAAGCAGTGCGGAGAAAACTGAAGTCTAAATGCCTACAAGGAGGGTATGAATGAGCACCAGATTGGTTCACACAGAGAATGCTAGACTCAGAAATAGAGACATGATGTCTGAGATGGGGGGGGAGAATAGTGCGCCTTAAAATAGGATTGGCTGAAAGCTTTCATGAGGAGTAAATGGACTCCAGGTCTCCTCACCAGCTAACACAACTAGGCAACTCTGTTCCCTACCTAAGAGAAGACCAGATAGTTATTCTGTGGAGAAATGGAAGAGGTAAAGCTCTACAATCAGCACCACAAGATTTAGGAAAGGGCAAGTGTGAGATGCCATTCAGAAAACAGAAAAAGTCACTGAAATTCTACATCCTGAATGGTGAGGACTCTCTTGTTTGATTCAAAGAATACTGGGGAACAGTCTTCTCTCTGGAAAAGAAGCTAATGTAGAAAAAAGAAATGCAGACATTGACAGTTGTAGTCTTCCAATGAATCAGTCAAGTTCCCTTTGATCATCCTACTGTCTCCCATAAAACCAATTAAATGACAGTCGTCTATCTCAAACACACACATAAACACACCCATGACAAAGCTTTCATCTAACTCTTATTCCCTGAATTTTAAATATGAACACATGGGCAAGAAAAAGAAAGAAGAAAAGAAAAAAAGAAAAGAAAAGAAAAGAAAACTAGACATCAAGACATATGAAAGAAGCCTCCTGCATGGAAGGCAGAAAGGCAGAGACCAAAAAGAAAAAAGAAACAAAGAAGAAAGAAACTGCAGGAAGCAGGATTAATGGAGAAAGTGTAAAAAGAGCATAAAATATTTCAAAACAAGATTCATTACTAATATCTTCAGGAAAATAAGAGATACTATGTCCACGAAATAAGAACAGAAGGTTATAAGAATGAAAGAGTAAGAGAATATAAGAAAAAAAAATCAAGAAATAAATAGGATAAAAGTGTTGAAAGGTAAAACTGGAATACTCTCCCAAGTATGAAAACATCCCCTCCACACACACACAAAATTGATGGCAAAAAAAGAAAAAGAAAAAGAAAAAATAAGAGGATAAATCCAATAGATCCTATATTTGAATTATATAAAATTCAATTTAAATTCTTCTGTATTACCACAGAATGCAGAGGGATTTAAACTAAGGATATAACATAATAACATTTCCCAGACCTGAAGAACATGCATTTCTAGACTGAAAGCACTGTACGAATGCTCAGGAAAACAGCTGAAAAAGACCTACACCAAGTTATACTATTTTAAAATTTTAAAATGCCAGGGACAGGAGTCCCCTTCATGGCACAGCAGAAAAGAAAACGACTAGGAAGCATAAGGTTGTGGGTTTGATCCCTGGCCTCACTCAGTGGGTTAAGGACCCGGTGTTGCTGTCGCCTTGGTGTAGGTTACAGACACGGCTCGGATCTTGCATTGCTGTGGCTCTGATTTGACCCCTAGCCTGGGAGCCTCCATATACCACAGATGCGACCCTAAAAAGCAATAAATAAATAAATAAATAAATAAATAAATAATAATAATAAAAATGCCAGTGATGTATTGAAAAAAATCCTTACATCTTCCAGAGAAGGAAGACTTAAGAAGAACATGGCTGGGATCTCACTTATGTATGGAATCTAAAAAAGCTGAGTGCATAGAAGCAAAGAGTACAGTGGTGGCTGCGGAGAGACTGGGTGTGGAGGAAATGGGGAGATGATGGTTAGAGGGTTCAAATTTTCAGATGTTCAGGATAAATAAGTTTAGAGATCTAATATTTAGCATTGTGACTACACTTACTAATACTGTATTGTATATTTAAAATTTGCTGAAAGAGTAGATCTTAAATGTTCTTACCACAAGGAAAAAAAAAAGATAATTCTGTGAGGTCATAGATTATTAATTAACTTGATCATTCCCCAATGTATACACATACCAAAAGATCACTAGGTTGTGCATCATTTAAATATCCAATTTTTTATAATTAACCTCAATAAAGCTGGGAAAGAGAATTAGAGCAAAGCCGGAATCAGAAGAAAGGAAATAATAAAGATTACAATTGATAAGCCTCTAGCCATATTGGTCATGAAAAACAGGAAGAAGACACAAATTACCAATATCAGGAGTGACATCACTACAGATAATACAGTTATTTAAAAAATAAGGCAATTCTATGAACAACTTTATACTCCTAAATTCAACCACATAGTTGCAGTGGACAAATACCTTGAAAGACACAAACTACCAAAGCTCACTCAAGATGAAATAGATAAACTAAAGAGTTCCACATCAATTAAAGAAATTAAATTAGTAAATATCTTCCTACAAAGAAAACTCCAGGCTGAGATAGCTACAGTGGGGAATTCTACCAAAAGTACCAAACATTGAAGGAAAATATAATATCAATTCTGCAGAAACTCTTCCAGACAACTGAAGAAGAAACAGCTTTTCCCAACTAATTCTATGAAGCCAATAGTACTCTGAAACCAAAATCAGATAAAACAATACTAGAAAAGAAAACTACCTACTGATACCACTGATGAACACAGATATAAAAAAAAATCTGTACAAAAACATTGGCAAATTGAATGCAACAATATATAAAAAGTGTAACACATCATGATTGAATGCAAGTTAATTTAATATTTAAAAATCAATTAATGTAATTCACTATAGACAAAAAAAGAAAAAAACATATGATCATCTCAATAGATGCAACAATAGCAATGGACAAAACCCAATAGCTTTCTGATATAAACTTTCAGTGAACTAGGAACAGAAGAGAATTTTCTCAATCTAATAAAGGGCATCTATGAAAAATCGGCACTTAACGTCATAATTAGTGATGCAAGGCTAAAACCTTGCTCATTAAGATTAGAAACAAAAAAGTCTACTCCCTACTTCTACCCTTTTTTACTAGAGATTGTAGCCACAATAAGGTAACAGAAATAAAGGGATCTAGATTAGAAGGAAGCAATTAAAACTGCATTCAAAAATGGCATGATCACCTGTATAAAATCCTATAGGACCTACAAAAAAAAGCTACTAGAATGAATAAGTAAATTTGGCAGGGCTGTATGATCGAAGATCAGGTTGTTGTTGTTTTTGTTTGTTTGTTTGTTTTTTTCATCTATTGTATTTCTATATACTTTAAAAAACCAGTAAGTTGAAATTTTCCAAAAATACCATTTGTAAAATATTGAAAAGTATAAAATGCTTAGGGATAAACAGAATAAAAGATATGTAAAGCTTTTATACTAAGAAGTATAAAACAATGCCGTGAGATGTTTAAAAATACCTAAATAAGTGAAAACATAAATGGTGTTCATGAATCAGGAGACTCAATATTCTTATGATGGTAATTCCTAGGGAAAAAAAAATCTATAGATTCAATGCAATTTCACTGAAATCCCAGAGTGCCTTTTTTGTAGAAATTGAAAAGCTGATTTAAAAATTTGTTAGGAAAAGCAAAGGATTCAGCATAACACTTTATCAAAGAATTGTACCGGTGACAAAAAAGTACATGAAAGATACTCAATATCATTAGTCATTTAGTAGATTTTCATATAATCTAAACTACCATATCACTATTACAATATCTAAAATTAAAATGACTTCCCATACCAAGTGTTGGTGAGAATATGAAGCTGCTGGAACTCTTATTGATTAATGAGGAACAATTAGGCAGTTTCACAAAATTTTAACTTTTATAAAAAGTTAAAATTATTATTTTTTTTTAGGGCCACACCCATGGCATATGGAGGTTACCAGGCCAGGGGCTACAGCTGCCAGCCTACACCACAGCCACAGCGATGCCAGATATAAGCCACGTTTGCAACCTATACCACAGCTCAGGGAAATGCTGGATCCTTAACCCATTGACTAAGGCCAGGGATCAAACCTGCAACCTCATGGTTCCTAGTCAAATTCATTTTCGCTGTGCTACAACAGGAACTCCAAAAGTTAAAATTACATCTACCTTATGTCTCAGTAATTCTACTCTTGGGTATTTTCCCAAGAAAGATGAAAGCAAGTATTTATACAAAGACGAATATGCAAATGTTCAGAGCAGTTTTTTTTTTGCAATAGTAAAAAACTGAAACAACTTAAATGTCCATCAATGTACGTCCATATGTGGCACATCCATATGACAGAATATTACTCAGCAACAACAAAAAAATGAGCTACTGATAAATGCAAAAACACGGATGAATCTCAAAATAATTAGGAGTGAAGAAGAACACAAATTAAAAAGCATATATAGTATATGATTCCATTTTTAAAATTCTAGAAAATGCAAAATAATCTAGAGTGACAAAGGACAGATTAGTAGTTGCCTAGTTATTGGCAAGGTGAATGAAGCAGAAGAGAAGGATTATAAAAGGACGCAAGGAAGATTTTCTGGACAATGGATATGTTTACTTTTTGATTGTGCTCATCACCATGGGTGTATAAATATATCAAAATTTATCAAATTGTGTGTTTTGAACATGTGCATTTTATTGGATGTTGATTTTTTAAAAGTAGAAAAAAAGGAGTGAAAAACATTTTATTATGGAAAGATTAGTCTCAAAATGGGGAGAAAAGGAAGAAGATATGACAGTATCCAAATGAAAAGTAATGTTGTCTGTTACTAAGGATTTGGCAGATGGAATGGAGAAAGGTAGACAAATTTGAAAAGATATTGACCGAAGTTTAGTAATCTGGAGCTGGTATTGCTGGAGTGGTGGTGTGAAAAGGTCAGTAAAGAATGATTCCAAGTTTGGGGTCTGGATGACTAATTGGCTGGAACATCAGTGGAGAGGCAAAACTTAGCAGGAGAACATGAGTTTGGTTTTTAATATATTGAGTTTGAGATACATATAGAAATGCCCAAAAGATATCTGTATAATGGTCTGAATTTCAAATGGTGAGGTGAGCTTGTAAATCCTCAGCAAATGAATGATAACTGAAGCAAATATTAATTGGTCAGATCACCTAAGAGGAATGTGTTAGGATATATTTAAATATTAAGGTCTAAACCCAGAGATATACTAATATTTCGTGATTGGACAGGACTGAGATCTCATGATATAAATAGAAATTTATTGTGATAATCCAACTCTCAAAACACACACTCGGGAATTATAATTCATCAGAGTCAGTCAAAAAACTTTCAAATGATAAAAACAAAACCAAAAACAAAGTCCAACACCAGCTCGCTAGAAGATGAGAGACATTCTTCTCTAGTTATTAATTGGGAAATTTTTCTAATGGACATTTAGGCATGCAGATGATTCAGTAAACCCCATAATGACACCTGCACTTAGAGTAACTCTGGAGTAAATGGCTCTTGTTTTAGACTTTACACTAATTATGGCAGATACAATCATGTGTTTAAGGGGAAAAATTGGCTGAATTCCACATGTCATTTTTAGCCTCATAAATTTGAAATGAGAGAATTTTTCAACTGTATTGTTGCTAATTTTTCACCTGCCCACACCTGGTATATATTCTATGTTACATTTAAGTAATGTACTTGGAATTATTAATATCAGCTTTGACTGGAACCAGTATAATGACTTGAGATTATTATTCATGTTTCCCGAAATTAAAAAAAAATTATTAAATCAAGTGACAGACATATAAATGTGCTATTATTTTTCATGAAAGGTATTTCCATGAATCATATTACAAATATAGAGTGTAAAAGCTATAATTTTGGTTTTATATATAAAACTAAATATGAAATCATAAATAAAAATGCAAATAAATGATTAATACCCCATTATAAATTAGCTACCCCAAAAGACATTTATTAAAGCTCATATATCTCACTCCTTGGAAATTCCTAATCAGATTCCATAAACTCCTGTTTTAGAAATTCCTATCAAGTTTGGTTAACTGGTTTACTGCCCAAAAGCAAATTAGAAGTAATAAGCTGGCTGTAGACAGGCCCTCCCTCATTTTGAGTCAAGCACCCTAATGGCAGAAAACTGTGATGACAGGTAAAGAGAAACATTAAAAAAAAAAAAAGGTGGTTACCAGTGGGGATAGAGATGGTGGGGAAGGACAAATTAGGGGAATGGGATCAATAGATTAAAAACTACTATATCTATAATAGATAAGCAACATGGATATACTACTTAGCACAGGGAAATACACCCACTATCTTGTAGTAATCATCTACTATGGAGCATAAGATGAAAAACTACTGAATCATTATGCTATGCACTTGAAGTGAACACAATATTGTAAATCAACTTTTTTCAGTTAAAAAAAAAAAGGACATTAAATGAATGAATATCAGACACTGGAATTCATATTTGTATCATGTACCCTCCAGCTGAACTTTGCACAGCCTAACATGTAGAAAGTGCTAAATAACGGAAGAAAAATGATTTACAATATACACCCCTAAATCCTTTCTTCTTTCAAGTGACAATAAATAATAGTATCAAAACTTAACATTTGGATAACACTGTGAAGATAAATTTACATAATGAAATTATTAAATATGATTTAATCTCAAAAAAATAAATTAGCTGGGAGGAAAGTCAGTTCAAATGGGTGAATGAATGAAAGAAAAATTACTGAATATCCTAAGGAAATACAGAATAGACAGAAGCTAATGCTGCATATTAATGAGTTTCCAGGGTCACAAATTGAAACTATTTGTTATTATGATATCAATTATATATCATGTAATTTAACAATTTTAAGTAGATTGCAATTTTCATGCCAATAAAAGAATTTTAAAATGAAGTTTTACTTTATTTTTTATTATTTATTTATTTTTTTGCTTTTTAGGGCCATGCCTGCAGCATATGGAAGTTCCCAGGCATATGGAAGTTCCCATATGAATGGGAGCTATAGCTGCCAGCCTACGCCTCAGTCACAGCAATGCCAGATCCGAGCCATATCTGAGACCTGCACCACATTTCATGCATGGCAACACTAGATCCTTAACCCGGAGCAAGGCCAGGGATCAAACCTCATCCTCATGGATACTAGTTGGATTCGTTTCCGCTGTGCCACAACAGGAACTCCAAAAACAAAGTTTTACTTTAATATGCTCCTTGTTCAAAAACCATAGATTTTGGCACTCTAATGCAATTTCTATTTAATTTAATATAGTCATCCCTCGAAGATATTGTGGGTTTAGTTCCAGGCCACTGCAATAGAGTAATATCACAATAAGTAAGTCACACAGATTTTTTGATTACCCAATGCGTATAAAAGTTTATATTATACCGTGTACTGAGTGTATGACAGCATTATGACTAAAAAACAATATACAAACCTCAATTTAAAAATACAAAACAAACTATACTTTAATAAATATATAACAAACACAAAAAACAATTACAACAGCAACAAAGATCACTGATCACAGATCACCATACAAATATAATAATACTGAAAACATTTGAAATACTTTGATAATCACCAAAACGTGACACAAAGACATTAAGTGAGAAAACACTGTTGGAAAAATGACGCCAATAGACTCGCTCAATGAAGGACTGCCACAAACCTTCACTTTGTAAAAAACACAATTTCTGCAAAGTACAATAAATTGAAACAAAATTGAACACATTCTGCTTGAATTGCTTATTTTAAGGACAATTTGTTAAATAAAACTTATTTTTTAAACTTCTGAAACATATTTATATAAGAAAGCAACAACTCCAATCTTTTGACATTTTTGTTTTGAAGAATATTTTTATTATCTCTATAATATTCATGCTCAGATTTAGGGTCAATCACAATATTTTAAACCATGGTTTGGAATTTATTCAGAAATAAATCAATGGTTGAACATTATTAATTTCATTAAAATAATCAATATTTTTCTGATTATCATGCATTTTTGTCTTTTTTTAAAAAAATTATTCCTATAGTAAAATAAAGAGGTAGAGATCAGGAGTTCTCTTTTGGTGCAGTGGGTTAAGGATCAGCATTGCCAATGCCGCAGCTTGGGTCACTGCTATGGTGTGGGTTTGATCCCTGGCCTGGGAACTTCCACATGCTATAGGTGCAGCCCGCACCTCAAAAAAAGGCAGAGAATTGGTTTAAGTTAATAAGATAATGCTATATGACTGTAGTCTGCAAGTTTGATATGTAGGTTCAGTTAGGTTATAAGAAAACAAGGTGATTTCTGAAATAAAAACAAATTCTCAGAATTCAATCACACCAGAAGAGGATTGGAGGTTTTCTGTGTATAACAGAAAGTTCTTTCATTTCTGAAGCTGCACCAATGGTAAACACAATAGGCATTATAGTATAACCCATGAAGGAGAGAAGATAGAAAATCAGAGATCTGAGTCAGCATGATAAGCAAATAGTCAATCACCTGTTATTAACTCTTTTCTTGTTAAATCCATTAAGCTCTTTAATTAATATAAAAATTTAGGTGATCCTGTTTTGAAAAGAGAATTACTTGAGCAGACGGGGCAGGGGACTAATCCGTTCACTAGGTCATTCAATAATACTTAGTGCCTTAAATGTGTCAGTCACTGTGCCAGAAAAAGATATAAATAAGAATATGACATTCTTTCTCTTAAAAACTATATTGTTATCCATGAAATAAATAGCTGATAAGCTGAACTTCATTAAAATTAAAAACTTCTGCTCTGCAAAAAGTGGTGTCAAGAGAATGAGAAAGCCAGACACAGACTTGGAGAAAATATTTGCAGAAGACATGTCGGATTGTTATCTAATACATACGAAGAATTCTTAAAACCCAACAATAAGAAAATGAACGCTCTGAATTTTAAAATGAGCAAAAGACCTGAACAGATACCTCACCAAAGACGATACACAGATGGCAAATAAACGTAAGAGAAGATGCACAACATAATATGTCATTTAGGAAATGCAAATCAAAACAACAATAAACCACCACTATACGCCAAGTAGAATGGCTGAAATATAAAACACTGACAACACCAAAAGCTGACAAGGATGTGAAGCAGCAGAAACTCTCATTCATTGCTGGTAGGAATGGAGACTGTTAGGCAGTTTCTCATATTCTTACCATATGATTCAGCAGTTGCACTCCTTGGTATTTATGTGGATAAACTGAAAATTCAGGTCCACATAAAACCTGGACAGAGAAGCTTATAGCAACTTTATTCATAATTGACAAAACTTCGAAGCAACTGAGATGTCCTGTAGTAGGTAAATGGATAACTAAACTGTATTACATCCAATGGAATATTATTCAACACTAAAATAAATGAGCTGTGAACCCATAAAAAGACATAGAGAAACCTGAAATGCATATTACCAAGTGAAAGATTCAAACTAAAAATGCTACATATTATACACATATTATATATTCCAACTATACGACATTTTGGAAAAGGCAAAACTATGGAGATAGTAAAAAGATCAGTGGCTGCCAGGGATTTGGAGGAAGGAAGGATAAACAGGCAGAGTACAGATGACTTTTAGGGCAGTGAAACTATCCCACCAACTACTCAATGGTAGATATCTGACACTATACATGTGTGAAAACACAAGAAATATACACCAAGAGTAAACTCTGTCAGCCATTAAAATAAAACAGCCATGGCTGGGCTTACTTGAGAAAACAGGTTTACTTGAGATAGCAGAGGAATTGCAATTCAGAATACACAATTGGCCTCCTTGGCTGGGGCTGTTGCTTGGCAAGGATAAAATCTTCCTTTTGCTAAAGTAGTAAAGTGAATCTTTCTTCCTCCTTCTTGTTGGAGATGCAAGGTACATCTCTTCCTATTTAGGGGCGGCAGATGTCAAATGGTAGTGCATGAGAGCACCTCCTTCTGTTGGAGATGCAAGGTACATCTCTTCCTATTTAGGGGCTGCAGATGTCAACAAATGGTAGTGCATGAGAGCACCTCCTTCTGACTCCTGATTTCCTTTTTAAATGAAGTTTCTCTTTATGAACTTGCACAGCTCTCATGTAAACTCTGGACACTGGACAATAACAATGTGTTAAGGTAGGCTTATGAATTATAAAAGTGTAACAATGTGTTAAGGTAGGCTTATGAATTATAAAAGTGTAACAATGTGTTAAGGTAGGTTTATGAATTATAAAAGTGTAACAATGTGTTAGGGTAGGTTTATGAATTATAAAAGTGTAACAATGTGTTAAGGTAGGCTTATGAATTATAAAAGTGTAACAATGTGTTAAGGTAGGCTTATGAATTATAAAAGTGTAACAATGTGTTAAGGTAGGCTTATGAATTATAAAAGTGTAACAATGTGTTAAGGTAGGTTTATGAATTATAAAAGTGTAACAATGTGTTAAGGTAGGCTTATGAATTACAAAAGTGCATTGCTTCGGTGGAGGATGCTGGTAGGAGAGGATTTTGGTACATGTGTGGAAGCAGGGACTATGTGGGAATTCTCTATACTTCTCCACTCAATTTTGCTGGGAACCTAAAACTACTTTTTAAACAAGTAATCTATTTTTAAAAAGTACTGGCTACTAAAAAAATGCAGAAACGTAATCAAATCAAATGATGACATAACCAGGTCTTACATGCTATGAGGGAGGCATGTAGTAGATACCATGGAAGCACAGGAAAAAGGCAAGGAAACATCCATTCAGATTAGCGAGGCAAAGCAAGGGACATTAAGGATGGAGGTCTCTGCTTATTTTGAAATTCCCTAGAACAAAAAAATAATCCAGGCATACCCTAAGCATGTGTAGAAAGGGAGGAGGAAAAGCTGAGCAAAATCCTCTTTTTTTTTTCTGATGTTAATTTTTTTTTTTTTTTTTTGTCTTTTTTTTAGGGCTGCACCCAGGCCAGGCCAAATGGAAGTTCCCAGGCCAGAGGTCAAACCGGAGCTGCAGCAGTTGGCCTATTCCATAGCCACACCAGTTCTGAGCTGTGTCTGCAACCTATCCCGCAGCTCACGGCAACTCCAGATTCTCAAACCACTGAGCGAGGCCAGGGATCAAACCTGTGCCCTCATGGATACTAGTCAGATGTTAATTTTTTGTCTGTTTTTTTATTTTATTAGAGTCTAGTTGATTTACCTTGTGTTAGTTTTGGTGGTACAGAAAAGTGAATCAGTTATACATACACATATAACCATTTTTTCATATTTTTTACAGTCCTCTTTAAAAAGAAGAAAAATATGTTTCTAAACCCAAAAAGGGAATGAGGCTGTTACACAATTCATAATATTATTACATAAAAATCAAGCTAATTGCTAAGGAGATACTAAATCTAGATGTTAAATCTAGAAAAAAAAAATTAACTGACAGGCAAAATGTTTCCAAGTTTAATGAAAAAATCAAAGAAGCTCAGTAAATACCAAGGACAAGAAACATGAAGAAATTACACCAGGGTATACCAGAATCAATGATATCAAACCAGTGATAGGGAGTTGCCTTCATGTCTCAGCAGTTAAAAAACCCAACTAGGATCCACTAGGATGCGGGTTCAATCCCTGGCCTCGCTCAGTGGGTTAAGGATCTGGCATTGCTGTAAGCTGGGGTGTAGGTCGCAGACGTGACTCAGATACCATGTTGTTGTGGCTGTGGTGCAGGCCAACAGCTATAGCTCGGCTATACCACAAGCCTGGGAACTTCCATATGCTGCACATGTGGCCCTAAAAAAGAAAAGAAAAAAAAACAGTGATAAAGAGAAAGTCTTAAGAGCTGCCAGAGAATAAAGACACATTGTTCACAGAAGAAAGATGAGGATGGAAGCAGATTTCTCATCAGAAACAAAAAAAAGGAGGACAACAGTGAATCAACATTTTTTTTTTTTTTTTTTTTTTTTGGCTATGTGCATGGCATGTGCAAGTTCCTAGGTTAGGGATTGAACCCATGCCACAGCAGTGAAAATGACAGATCCTTAACCTGCTGTGCCACCAGGGAACTCTGAATCAACATTTTAAAGTACTAAAGAAAAGTTTGTCAACTACTCAGCGAAAAAAAATTTTTTTAAATAAGGATGCTGAAAGAATCACCAGCTGACTATGAGAAATGTTAACAGAAGTCCTAGAGGCAGAAGGAAAATAATACCAAATGGAGATATGGATCTACAAAAAAGAATAAAGAACACAGGAACGGACAACTACATATATACGTAAAATTATAAATATATATAATTTTAATTATGTAATATAATAACTAATCAAAAGAAAGTTGGAGTTACTACACTGATACTAGACAAGACAGATTTCAGAGCAAAGAATATTAGCAGGGTTATAGAAAGTCATTTCATAAAGGAGTCAATCAAGAGGGCATAAGATCTTATACGCTTATATATATAATAGCAGAGCTTCAAAAAAATGTATAGAACTGCAAAAAAAAATAAGTCTAACATTTCAGTCAGACATTTCACTATCCCTCTTTCAGTAACCGATAGAACAAGTAGACAGACGCCGAGAACAAGGAATATCTGAACAACACGCAAACTCGATCTAATTGACATTTATAAAGCTTTCCATTCAACATCAACAGAATATACATTCTTCTCAAGTGTACACAGAATATGTACCAAGAGAAAATATACTCTAGGTTTCAGAGAGCTGCATTTTTTCTGCATATTAAAGTGAGACAATTACTTGCACTGTTGCAACAGAAAGAGAGGTAAAGAGAGGGCAACAAGGAGAGAAGTCAGAGATCTGAGCCTTATTCGGGGGGAAAAAAAAGTCAAAAAGATAGTCAAAGAACTTTACAAGGTCAGAAAAAAATCTAACATTCAATTTCAAGTTTTTTGTATTGTATATGTCCCTTTCTTTTGCTGTGTAATCACAAATCTCGGCATGTCTTATATGCACAGCTGCCTCTTGTGAGCAGTATGGGAATAAGGAGGGCATAGAATAAAGAAAACGAAATGCTCCCAAATTTGACTGAAGCCAGGTCAGAGATAAAGAAGCAGCCTCAAGACTCAGAGTAATGAGAATTCAACAAAAGCAGGAAACTGGAGTCAGAAGTGACTAGCACAAATATATTTGCAGAAATCCTGAGGGCATTGGACTTGCCATAAAACATAGCTGCAGAGTTTGACCTGACCTTATCCTGAAGCTTAGGAGCAGGATGACCCCATGGAACATCTGTTTTACATTTTTTTTTCAGCTCCCCCACTTCTCCCACCACCCCCAGTCAGTCACCAGCAGAGAAAAGAAACAGTATAAATTTACTTCTTTGCTGTTATGAATTATTCCAAAGCTCTCCACCTGGAAGGCAAAACTGGCTACAGTTTGTTTTAAAGTAACATTTCTATTACACACCTATCATCCAGTTTAATTTGAGCATAGTATCTCAAAGCATAGTATCACTGTTGACACCAGCAGTGACACACAAATGAGAAAAAAAAAAAAAGGATGCTAACTCCAGGGAGGGAGAGCAGACATTCAGAGAAGGATTTACTCCCAAGAGTATTCCTGATGGCTAACTCCAGCTGCTTTTGCATAAATCGGCCCCCACATATTTTTGACATTCTTCAACTAATTGTATGTAAGATCACGAAATGCAAATCAAACCCTACTTTTGGCTTACTAATAATATAGGCAGAAGATAAAATGTGAACTTTAGGATACTGATAGCATGTTCAAACTGTTTTCTTTTTCTTTTTTTTTTTTTTTTTCAGTGGGACATATCTGCGGCAAGTGGAAGGTCCTGGGCCAGTGATCAAAACCACACCGCAGCAATGACCTGAGCTGACAGTGACAATGCCAGATCCTTAACCCCTAGGCTACCAGGGAACTCTTTAAACTGTTTTAAAACACCCCCTTCATGGAAGGGAAGGCTTGGAATTCAGTCACCTGGAGGAGTTAAAAGAGGATATTTGACACAATTCTCATCATTTGAATTTTTAGAGATACAGACTCTTGGTACCATTCATCACTTCCCAGAGATCAGTCTAACGTATTTTCCTTTGAAAGTTTCCTTCTGAAAGTTAAAACATCCCTTGGCCTCCTTGCTTGGACCAGAAGGCTGCATACAAAGAACATTTGAGCACCCAATGCTCTCACAATCAGCAACTGCAGTGGGACAGAGGTGGTAATGAAACCCAGGTCCCAGAGCAGGGAAGATATTTGAAAGGTCTTAAATCAAATACAGCACTGCTGATTTGGCTGAGTTTTTATTTGCCTGTATTGCCCAGCTATTACTCCGTAAGGGTGGTGAGACTATTTATATTACTCACTTTGTGTCTCCAGTACCTGGCACAGCGCCTCACTTGCATAAAAAGTGCTTAATAAATAGCTGTAGAATTGGACTGTGGCCAAGTTCACAGAGTATGAATAAGACTGGAATAGAACAATAACAAAATGGTTGATCATTCTGGCCAAGGTAAGAGTTTCAACCACCAAGTGGCGCTAAATCAGGTATCCCTCTAAGAGATGGAGTTGTAATTTTTCCCACTTACCAAAGCAGGACAATTCTGTACTCTTGGACACATGGCTAACAAGAAAGTGTTAGGGAAAGCATTTGCTGTCTTTTTCTCAGCATAGTATGTAACAAAGTTTAAACTGTTGGTCCAACATAAAAAGTAAGCAGAAAGTTTTACAAATCATCTTCTTTCTGGGCCTTTGCACCACCCTCTTCCAGTACTGAATTTCTTGTCTCCTATTCTGCTACAGCTGACTTCCTCTGCATTCCTCTGCTCTACCTAAATTAAGCCACGTCCACATAATCACCAGCTGAATAATAGTAAACATTTCCTATTTTACAAGACAGCACTTTGGGGAGCTCCCATTGTGGCGCAGTGGAAAAGAATCCAACTAGTAACCATTGAGATTACGGGTTCGATCCTTGGCCTTGCTCAGTCAGTTAAGGATCTGGAGTGGCAGTGGCTGTGGCATAGGCCAGCAGTTATGGCTCCTATTCGACCCCTAGCCTGGGAACCTCCATATGCCGCCGGCGTGGCCCTAAAAAGCTAATAATAATAATAATAAAATAAAGATAGCACTTTAGTAAATAGATTTTTAGCAAGGTGTTATGACTTCTAAGAACTGCCTGCATTACCCTTCTCAGGTGTATTGCATTTGCGCTAGAATAAATCACATCTTAACTCAGGAGAATGTATATAAGTGGGGATATTTGAAGAATCAACGAACGTGGATTTTAAAATATTTTTAAAAAAAGATAAAGGCCATATAGCAGGAATTTTAATCAAGCATGAAAAGAATAATTTATTTTCATTTGAAGGGAATGGGAAAAAAGAAAACCAGTTTGTTTGACTTGCGGTCCTCTACTAGTTTTAAGGCATTTAATCTATAAGGGCATTTTTAGTAGAATAACAAGAAATCTAAATTAAATATCTAGTAACATCGCTGTAGAGTTTTACTTCACCTCAAAGAAATCTGCCCACAACCTTGCATATGCGTGTTCTTTATTAGATATTAACAAAAAATATAAATCACAGTGAGACTGAAATAAACATGGTACATTTATTCTCAGTTTCCCCTTTGCCTTCAACCAAGGCCTTCCCCCCCCCTTTTTTTTTCAACAACCTCACCTACTTCTGAACCTTAACTAACTGACAAACCACAAGGCTTGCAAAAACAGCTCTTGAAAAGTACTGCTCTGAGAGCTATCTGACAGGATGGCACCAACAATCCCAAGCCAGAAGCATGAAAACCAGAACAATCTTCAACTGCAAGTTTCACAGCAATTAAAGATGCAATTGCTACCCAAGCCAAACCACAAAGATGCAGTTTCCCCTCTCCTCCTTACCTGACAAAACCCCCACCCTGATTCAACTCAAGAGTAACCTTTTCATCTGGTTTTCCCTGCTGTACATCAGATTAAGAAAGCTTTTAGAGCCTATCTGAGCTACTTAATGTATTTTCCTTTGAAAGTCTTAATATGAATATTAACATTCAAATATGACCTTCTGCACATTGAGTAATATAAGTCACATACTTTGCAGATTTTACCTGTTGCAGATTTTACCAAAACATCCCTTACCTCCTTACTAACTGGGTTCAAGATGTCAGGTGGAGTGGTGCAGAAGTTTGACTACAGTGTGGCTACTCCTGGGTGGGTAGTAGACGGATTTCTCCCTTATTCTATTTCTTCCTTTCATCTGTACCATCTTCCTTATTTTTGCAGCCTAAGACTATATAAAAAAGTAATTTGCCATAGATTCCTTAAGATTATTTATTAACCACTTTCAGACATGTCAGACCTACAAAACCTTCTGCTTTAGCAGAATAATATGCTTATTTTCCATCTATAACCAATCGCAGATCTGCATACATAACGTAATTTTTTACTTGTTGAAATTGTCTACTTTATTCTGATGAATTCACGGAGTCTTCAGAGTTGAAGGGAGACTCTGAAAGTCATCATTCATTTGTGTAGTGTGATTTCCCATGTAATATACACAGTGATAATAGTATCTTTACATTGCAGAGTATGTTTTACAATTTACAAAACATACACATACACAGGCTTTCTGGTGTGAGTATGAACACATACAGGCACACAGAGACATCCAGCCTCTCCTAAACACTACTTATGATTGTGGCCTCATTACTTTTAAAGCTGTTTACTTCTTTTTTCTTTCTTTCTTTCTTTTTTTTTTTAGGGCCGCACTCACGATATACGGAGTTTCCCAGGCTAGGGGTTGAAGCTGCAGGTGCTGACCTACAGCACAGCCACAGCAACACGGAATCCAAGTCACATCTGTGACCTATACCACAGCTCACGGCAATGCCAGATCCTTAACCCTCTGGGAGAGGCCAGGGATAGAACCTGTGTCCTTGTGGATACTAGTCAGGTTCATTAATTGCTGAGCCACAACAGGAACTCCCTATCTACTTATTCTAATAGAAATTGTGACAGCTAGTGAGGGCAAATGTAGTTCTTTGATACTGATAGCTGAATCGCAATGGTTCTACACTCTGACCTGCACAACTGCAAGAATTTTCAGTTTTCACAGAAAAGTCCTAGGAATCCTCAGAGTTTCTTGTGGACTGTGGTCCCTGCTCACTACTCTAGCCAGCTTGACTAAGATATTTCCATAGCAACTCCAGTCATTTCTACCAAGACTTTATTCTAGCCTCAAACTCTGCCCTATCACTGTCACTATTGGAACTGGATGCCTTCCCTGGAATCTCAGTCTGGAAACATGTGTCTTGCTTACATAGAACACTCTTCTGTGTTATTCTCAGCCTCTCAGAGAGCCTGTGGCAAGACTGCCTGGACCCAGATAGTTAAGGCAGGATGGTTCTCTCAGTTCACACACATATACATTTTCTCCTGAAGGCACAAACACACAGCCTGAATGAATGGGTCAAGACAAAATGCAAGATTAGCTGCCAGCAGATAACTAGAACTGGAATTGCCTTCCAGAAGGCAAACCCTATTATTGAGCCTGGGCTATACTTGATCTGTTTTTATGATGACTTCTCTCTCAGAGCCACCTTTGTCTTTTCTTGCATCTTCGACAGAGCCACTCTTGTCAGCAACACTTTTAAAGATATGCTTGAAATCTAGTTTTGGGTAGTATTGATCTCTCTCTCATCTGGTAGGCAAAGGACCCTAAACTCCATTCCAAAACAATGAATATAATTGAAAACTCAGGAGAAGAATTGCTGTTTGGATTATTCACCAGAAACTCCACCTTCTGCCAGGACAAGTCTCCTTTTTATATTTCTTCTACAAAAATATCTGTATCTTAATACCTTCTACCCTTTCATTCAAGTTGTGCCCTCTGGAGGAGAACTTGTTCTAGTGAAAGTCCACTCAGACCCTACATACCTAAGACCATCCTCTCTTTTTCAGCCTGAGTATACCAATTATTTCCCCTTTCTCCTAGAAGACAGCCGGTGGGTCATTTATCAGACTGGTCACAACTTTAGAACTGGCTCCAGTTGACTGATGTGTCTTTTAAACTTGTGCTTGCTAAGGGGTCAAGAGAGTAGGATGGACTGGGAATTTGGGGTTAGTAGATGCAAAGCATTACATTTAGAATGGATAAGCAATGAGGTCCTTCTATATAGCACAGGGACCTATATATCCAATCTCTTGTGATAGAACATGATGGAAGATAGTATGAGAAAAAGAACATGTGTGTGTGTGTGCATATATATATATACACACACACACATACATGAATGACTGGGTCACTAAGCTGTATAGCAGAAATTGGCACATTGTAAATCAACTATACCTTAATAAAAAATTAATAAAATAAAGACAAAATTCAGGGCTCCAGGTGAAGGCCAGCTTGAATGGGGTGGATGTGTCCCTCTCTTAGTCTGGGTACCATATTTCTATCAAAGAGTCCTAGGATTGGGGTTTTTGCTCATCTTTCAATACTAGCAGATACCAAACCAGTACTTTTAAACTTTGTAAAGGTTAAGGTCACTCTAATCAGACCATACAACTTTACTTGACAAATTCTAGCTAAAGTCACCAGTGACACTTACTTGCCAAACCTAGTGATCAGATACAACACTCATATATATGTCCAGCTGTTCTCTGGCCATCCCCACTAACAGGTATCTCAGACTTAATATGTTCAAAAGTGAAACCCTATTGTTTCCTCAGCTAACATGCCCCACCCACAGTCCTCCCCAAGGGAGTTTCTCAGTCATTGTTAATGTCCTCCTTCCAGTTGCTCAGGCCAAAATCCTTGGAGTTATCCTTGGATATGCTGTATATACTGCTTGTCTAATTCATCAGTAAACATAGGCAGCTCTTCCTTCAAAGTATATCCTGAATTTCTGCAAGCATCTCTTACATTCCCCTCCAGAGGTGCCCTGGTTCACATCTCTCACCTGGCTTAGTGCAGTAACATCTGAACTGGCCTCTCTGCTAGTGTCTCTCAACACAGCAGCCAAAATGAGCCTGTTAAACACAAGCCAGCTCATGGCATGCTTTTCAACATCCTCTGACAGCTTGGCATCTCTTTCAGAATAAAACCCTATAAGTCAGTGCTACCAAGTCTGGCAAAACCTGCCTTTTCCTCACCTATTAGTGCCCTTCCCTGACTCTGCTCCAGCCACTGCAGCCTCCTTATGTCCCTGAATAGGAGGAATGCTTCCTGGAATGTTCTTCCCCGAGATACCCACATACTCTGCTTCCTCACCTCCTTCAAGTTTGCATTCAAACATCATCTGTTCAAAAAAAAGAACTGGAGTTCCATGGACTACTACTAAAAGCTATTTCCAAGAATAGGCTCTTTCTATGATATTACCCACTAGAATGTTTCAGTATTTTAGGATGAGAATGAAATTTTTAGAATTTTTTAGAATTCAGATTTTTTAAAAATTAACCAAAGCATGTTAGATATGTACCTTTTGGATTTTGTAAAGGCATTAAGTTTCCTAAGTCTAATATTTGCCTTTTCTTTTCTAAAATGTTCTTAGCTAATCTGATTGGCCAAGATCCCCTTGTCAGATACCCACTCTGCATCACTGGAAGTTACACCCCTGCCCCAGTGGATGTCCAGAGGTACCTACTTCCATACTTTTATGCGCTCTATGCACAAAGCATCTTTATGATCCACTGAGATCATCCTTGCTCCCATGCCTGTAGTACTGAATGTCTCCATATTCTCTGTAACCTGGATCAGATGCTACTTCCTCCTTGAGGCTTTCTCTGACCTCGTCTGCCAAAAGGCACTTCTTGGTAACCCAGAGCATTTATTTGCACTTCTCAGTTTCCATTCTTGTATGTGACATTTTTATGTGACTTACGTCCCCTAAATAGGTATTATGTGTTTCCTGACATTATATTTTATTTGCTGCTTTATTCCCTGTAGTGCACAGAAGTACCTCACATAAAATAAATGAAAATTAAATGAGATGTTCACTAAATAATTAGATTAAAATGAAATGAGAATAAGAAATTAAGACATTCTTAAACTGCCCTATTTTTAATTATCAGTTGTAATTAGACTTATTCAAATAAGAGTCTCATTATTATCTTAAATTAATATTAATGACAGTAGTATTTGAATTGCCTCAAATGCATTTTGAGGTCATTATTTAAAGTATATTTTCATTGTTAGGAAAATACCTACTATTAATATTTCCCTTGGTTTTTTATTTTCAGAAGTGGTTGCATTTATATAAAACATATCTACTATACACAGACATCTAATATAAATCTGTTTATATATATTAGATGTGGATTCATACGCATAAATATTCAGCAATGGTCATCCTGTAGCAAAGAACATGCACATATGCACAAGTTGTATTTTCTATGAAGGCTGTGCATGTTTGTGTGTCTGGGTAGGCATCACACAACTTTTCAAGTAGGACTATTGATCAAAGATGGGAGTAACTAATATAAAAACCCTTAGGCATTTCCCAGGACGAGAATACTTTGAAGTATTTTCAGCAAGAACATATTGACCTCTTTGGGGAAAAGGATTGTGTGCAGCAATCAGACATGACTATCTAATGTTGAAGATCAAAGGGTATTGACTGAAATCTGTAGTTGCCATAGCTACTGAGCCCTGTGAATTTACTATAGTTCTCTTATTGCAAGCACAAGATTTACAGTTAAGACCTGCTTTATTGACTAGAAGGGCTATCTGTTCACTAACTCTGGGAGTTTACGAGAATGATTTTCAGCCCACATTGTTTTGCTAAATTGATTCTGATTCAGTGAAATTAAAATTAAAATGCAATGATCTCATCTACTCAATCAGTCTTTTTAGGATATGTAAAATATTCTAAAAGCAACTCCAGTCTTAGAAAATAAGATATTTATGAAACATTTTTATGTGGGGCAGGTTCTCAGCTAACTGTAACACCTGAAACAGACTTTGTGTGGCAAGGCTGACAAGTAGGACCAAGCCAGTGTGTCTCAAACTGCCTCCCACAAAATATCCTAAAGCCTTTTCCCAAGGGACACCCTGGTGACACCAAGGGGATTTCTGAAGCTAGGTGTTGAATCCCAAAATCTCAGTCATCAAAGCATGTCTGGTTATCTAAAACTACTTTGTGAAAGCTTCCTTCAAGTGAGGATTTTTAAAACATAATCCTACCCTTGGCTGCCTTATCTCCAGTTTTTCTGACTCTCAATTTCTTATTAGGTCTATTTTTCTAAAAAAAATTTCATTTATTTATCTTATTTCTGAATAAGTATTTGCCTGTTGGGCCATTGCTCCTAATGAGGTATTTCTGTAACTAAACTAGTATGGTTGGCAGAGAGGAAAAATGAAGAAGAAGCTAGTAAGTATGTCTTCAGTTACTTGTGTTAGTAACCAGATCCTCCCCAGTTATTAGCTGCTTTTGTGTTCATGAATCTGTCCCATATTGATTTATTAGGGCCTAGGGGAAAGAATTTCTAAAACCTACCTTCTTGTTTATTATTCTGGATATCAAAAAATATGCAATAAGAAGAACACCTAGGAGTTTCCATTGTGGTTCAGTGGTAACAAACCCAACTAGGACCCATGAGGATGCAAGTTCAGTCCTTGGCCCCACTCAGTATGTTAAGGATCTGGCATTGCCATGAGCTGGGCTGTAGGTCACAGACGTGGCTTGGATCTGGCATTGCTTGACTGTGGCGTAGGCCAGCAGTTGGAGCTCTAATTCAACCCCTAGCTTGGGAACCTCTATATGCCATGGGTACAGCCCTAAAAAAAAAGCACCTAGATGGAAGTCCAAAAGTGTGATTCTGTGAGCCAGCCAGGCAAGGTTTGAATTCTTGGTCAACTTTCCAATGGGAAAATAGAGAAAATATTTTCCACCTCATAGTGTTTGGTAAAAATTTAATAAACTAATATACATACATGAAGCTCTTAACTGAGTGCTTGACATCTAAGTACTCAGCAAAGTTAGGTTATTATTTTTAGGAGATTTTATTTTGCTGACAAGTTTTTAAAAGTAAAGCAGAAGAGAAGGAAAAGATGAAGAAGAAATTCTTTTTGATTCCAAATATCATTTTCAGAAGGTACAAAGAGGTCACTTCTAAATTTGTTGTACGATTTCCTATTCCCGTCTGATCAGGCAACACATTTTAAGTTTCATTCTTAGAAGACATTAATCTTTTGGAAAATGCCACAATTATACTGCAGAACTTAACAAAAATACTTCATAGTAATTAGAAACAGTGACTACTTATTCAAGTTCAGATCATTTAGGACAAAATGAAATATCAATTCATAGATTACTCTAGTTACCCAGTGGAGGGGGGAGAAACAATTTTTTGCTCTCTCTTTAAGCTCGTTTCTGGGGTGCCTTAAAAACAAACAAAAAACAGTAAAGTACATTGGAACTCCAGAACCAGAAGCCATAGCCATAGTTTACTTAGTAATAGTGGCCTAAGTCCATATGGCCCTAACTAGATAAGTGTATGAGATTTGTGAAGTTTTTGTTCAATATACAAAAGCACAACACCTTCATTTCCTTACCTCCAGGCATCCTATTTGTCAGTAAGGAAGAGCATAAGATAATATTATACAGCCATGTGATAAAAATCAGAATGTCAAATATCCATTTAAAGCATAACTTAGTATCTGAAACTGTTTAAAATACTGCAGAGTGTGATCATCAAATAGAAATCAAGGGGAAAAGTAATGCATGGAGATTTTCCATTTCCTCAGGCAAAGTGGATTCACCCAATTGCTCACTCATCTTTAAGTCACTAATTCTCTTCTCTTGCTCAGGCGATCTACAGCCTTTAGGCAATGCCTTCGAGGACAGTGTAGGCAAATCCTGTACATACATTCCTAAGACTTTCTATTTAGGTTTTTATCTACACCAATTACCTCTTCATCAAATCCAAGAAAAAGTCAAACTGGAGTCTTGAAAATCAAGAAAATATATGAAAAAAATAAAGTTGCTATTGTGATAAACAGAAGTGGGATCAAGCGCTCTGTTCTAGTAAGAATTAATATGTTTTTCAGCTGTTCTTCTTCTGAGACAGCTTTGTTGTAAATTTGGCAAGATTCAGGAATGTAGGAGGTTTTTTTCCGGTTGGCCCATGGACAATTTTATATGGGGTAGAACGATAATTGCTGGCCAAAGTATTAAAGCCCAGAAGATAATTAAATAATGCAAGAGGAACAAAGTGGACTTTGCAAGCTGTGCTGCTGCTTCCCAGACTTTTGCTCTACAGAGAATTCAGATTGCTACTCAATGGGTTTATTATATAATCTTGCTGTGAACAACTTATAAAGTACAATTTAACTAGGATTTTCATCTAAGAGAAAATAAAAGTCTTAAGAGAGGTAAACTATCATGTAGCTCCCAAATCTTCCAAATTAGCTATATTGGAATAAACAGATCTTCTCCTAAGTGCTGGAACTTGGTTCTGTTAGTTTAAATCATGAAAACAGTGAGGTTTCTATGTTTTTTCCTATTAGATTAAAATGGAATGTGTATGGGACTCAAGGGTTGTACACACAGAAAGAAACTTATCAGCAGATACTTTCTAAATAAACAGATATTTTCTCAGTAAACTTTTAAAGTTATTAGTGATTTCAAATATTATTTCCTTAAATTTGTTTCCTTTTAAATTCTAACTTTATAGACTTTAGTTAATGCTTGAAATTAAGAGACCAGTTTAAATTCTTTTTCTTCCTGAAAACAAATTTGAAATTGTGGCACAGGGACTCCAATAAAGACTGGAGCAACTAAAGCAAAATGACTTGAAAGTGAATAGTTTTAACAAATATCTTCTTTTAAATCCCTAACTTACACATTTTGCCAAAAGTATTTTTCCACATTACTTAGCTAATCAAACAAGGCCTACAAAGAAAAATAAAAATGAGATGAGAACACCCCCATTAATGATTCAAATGGACCCAAAACGAGAAAGATTGAAAAGTTATTATTTTCTATTTTAGAGTAATCATTATTCTATTGAAACTGAGTTTGGGAGACAGATCAAGATGGCAGAGTAAGAGAACATAAAGCTCACCTTCCCGCCCCAGGAACACAGAATACATCTACATGCAGAGCAGTTGCCACTGAAAACTAACTGGGAACAGGCAGAAGCACTCCCGTACAACCAAGGCTGTAAAAATGATGTACATGTTAATTGAGTAGGACTATCACTTTTCAGCCACCAGAAAGCAATATACTCAAAGAAATCTAAAGGAACTGAATTTCAAAAAAGGATGAGCCCTTCCGGGTTGATGTAAGGTTACATTACTACTCCCTCAAAAGTACCAACTGCCAAGTCTGGGCATGTGTAAGCAGATTATTTTACCAGCAAGGTCATGGGGAGGGGACTGTTGGCATATCAGACAAGGAGAAATCAGTAAAGCTTTTACCAATCATGGGAGCCTGCTTGAAGGACTGGAATCTAGGGCGGTTCTAAATACAGAGCTAATTCCTTCCAACTGCCACTGATTCTTGCCCACAAGCCCATGGTGGTACAGGATGCTTGGTGCTGGAAAGCAAAGAAATATCTCTTGTAAAGTCCTAGTGGTGAGTAAGTTTCACGAGAGAGAAATAGCTCACTACACATGACATATCTCCAGACATTTGACACAATAGGTGAACTGAACTTACTAAAGGTGTGACACCATCTCAGACCTAGCTCAACTCCTGACTGGGTCAAGGTATTATTCCCTCCCTCTCAATATCTGACAGAGGAAAGAGCAGGCCACCTCTGGGGAAAAAAAATGTATCTTGGTCTCTAGGGGTCTTTTAAGCACAATATCTGCCATACAGTTAAACATTATATGAAAAGAAACTGGAAAGTGTAAAAGATTTTTTTTAATCTTTTTTTTTGGCGGGGGGGGGACGGATATTAAAGTTCCCAGGCTAGGGATCAAATCAGAGCTACAGCTGTGGCATAGGCAACGCCAGATCCGAGCTATATCTGCAACCTACACCACAGCTCATGGCAATACCAGATTCTTAACTCACTGAGAGAGGCCAAGGATCAAACCTTCGTCCTCATGGATTCTAGTCAGGTTCCTTACTGCTGAGCCACAAAGGGAACTCCCTAAAAGATTTTTTAAAAGTTGATAGAAGCAAAACCACAGATGACCCAGATGGAGAAATTAACTTACAAGGACTTTAAATTAAAACACAAAATTGTAAATAATTTAGAGAAAATAATGGAGTATTTCAGCAGAGTAATGACCCTAAAAAGAACCAAATGGAAGTTCTAGAAGTAAAAATACAGTATCTGAGTTAAGTATTTGTTGGAAAAGCTTAACAGTAGTCTAGATTTAGTAAAAGAGATAATTACTTGTAGGTCAATATAAATAATATGAACTGAACCACAGTTATATTTTAAATGATACTTTGTTATTTTATTTCCTTTGTCTTTTGCTTCTAGGGCCTTGCTAGAGCTATTTCTTATACTTTTTCTCTCTCCTCAGAGCTTTTTCCAGAAGTCTGGTGTGGCGCCAATGAAATCTCACTGCTCACGGGTCTTCTTGGTAGGGAATCGCTGACTGAAGGCTGTGGCTGCTGCCTCTGGAGATCATCAAGCTGAGGCCATGCTTCCCTCAGGCTGCCCCAGATCATGACAGAGCATGGTAGGGGTACTGATGCAGTCCTCCAATAGGTGACTTTAGCACAAGGACTGCCCTTCAGCCTGGCTGAATTTTTTCAGGAAAAAGTCTCCACTCAAGACTTCCTGCTCATTCCTCCTTCCGTCCCTCTCTCCATGTCTGGCTCAGACCTGAAGTTTCTCCCCATCGTCTGTTCTCACTCTCTTCATCCTTTATAGGCATCGTTTACCTTTCCCCCAACAAATCTCTTGCATCTCATCTTGATGACATGTTTCATGAAGTTTGAGGTATTGTCAGCTTAATTATATCAACTGTTCCTCTCTGCTGCTCACATGATGCTAATACATCTTTGAGTACCTCTCTGACCAGAGCCTGTGGGGTTTGCTTATATATTCTTTTTTTGGTTAAAAACAAAGAAACAAAAAAATGGTGTGTTCCCCACATCTGAAATATTCTGCACACCCATATATCATCACCAGGTAATATCATCACCCAAAGCACCTTCACTGGTAAGTCTTAAAAACCATCAAAATTGCACTTGGAAGGTAATTAGCCTCATCTCCCTCCACTAACAATCTCAACTATATTCTCTGGAAGAAATCCCACACCTGCCCAAAACTGTTGCAAGAACCATTAGCATGCCATAAAGATCTTTCCGTTTAAAAAAAAATGAAATGGTCTAGAGCAATGGTTCTCAAACTTTAGTGGGTGTTACCAATTCTTGGAAGGCTCTTTGAAGTGCAGGTTACTGGGCTCTACCCCCAAGAGCTTCTAATTAGGTAGGCCTGAGGTAGGACTTGAGGATTTGCTTTACTCATAAGTTCTCAGGTATGGCTGAAGCTGTCAATCTGATAATCCCACCTTGGAAATCCCACCTAGAGGAATGATCCTCAAACATCCACGTGCAAAAGAGTCTTTGGGGAGCTTGTTTTAACTGCAAAGTCTTGAGCACCCCATTCTGCAACCCAAAAAGTTTGATTCAATAGGTCTGCATAGATCTCAGAAGGCTACAAATTTGAAAAGCTCCCCAGGTGATTTAATATTCAGTCAGGGCTAAGAACCAGTGTTTTGACAGTCTCTACCTTTCAAATGAGTTGGCAGTACTAACCGTTCCACATTTTTGCTATTCTCTCCCTTCTCTGTATTTTGAAGAGTTGGTCTGAGGCCCTCTATAAACTATAGCCCTACATTGTTATCTGCCCAATACCCTCCTCCAACCCTCCCCAGCCATCATATCCATCTCCCTTCATCACTACTGGTTTGTAGGCAGCGGATCCATGCTAAGCCATTAAAACATACGCGCTATTAGCTGCTCTTGCCTAAACTGTAAGGCAATCCAAGCAATGGAAACCAAAAGGAAGGAGCAAAAGGCTAAAGGTAACCTACAAGAGAGTAAAAAATGAGAATATTAGAATCCCTAGATACAGTTGCTACTGAACCACTAGTCAGTATAATCTAGTCTTTACTTTTGTGAGAAGTCTCATATGCTTTTTAAAAAATCTGTATTTTTTTGTTTGTTTTTATTTTTGCCACACTCATTTGACTGAGAGATCTGCAACTTATAGTCAAGAGTTTAACTAATGTCATTATAGAGGTACACATGTACCCCTCATGGACAAGACCTGATTTCCAGGATGCAAGTTGAAGGAGGGCAACTATTTTATGGATAAGAAAAATGAGGGCACTGAAGTATTAAGTGATTTGCCTGTGGTCACACAGAAAGATAGGGCCAAAAACAGACCTGAAAACTGTTCATTGGTATCTTTCTTTTACATGGCACAGCCTCTCCAAGCATAAATTTAATTTACCTAAAAACCTAAGGCAACATAGTGGCTTCTTGTAAAGTGGTTTGCGTGGAACTCCTAAGCCAGCCCAGTGAGAACAAAATAGAATTTCCAGGCATTATTTAGCTATTGCTTATAGCAAACATAAACAATATGTTTGGACTTGGCAGACAAACATCTCCAAGGTCTGTCCTTCATGGTTTCTAAGCCTCCTTGGAAAAGGTCAAGTGCATTAATGGCTTTCATTCACTCTTTGTCAGCTATGCATGAAAATCTTACTGGAAGAAGAGTCCCTGACCTATTGAATAGTGAACCCAATTGCACCGTTAATGTGTGTGGAATCCATAAGTTGGCCTCAATCCTTGCTGAACTGCAGCCCAGGCACACACCTTGACTTTTATGGCACTTGAATAATGATGTTGTACTTTAAAGAGTGTGAGGGTTTTTTAAAAATTCTGGCCTTATACCAAATACCAAGTTTTTCCAGTTCATGTAAAGGGATTTTTTCTACCTATCTCTGTGAAAGGGTACGGGAAGTACAGGGAAAGACAAGGGAAATTTTTCTTGTCTATACTTTTTCTCTCTTGAAACATGACCTACTCCTTGAGATATTGGACATACTCAAATGACCCCATCAGAATTCTCAATTGCAAGAACTGTCTGTCTTCTGAAATCTGCCTAGAAAAATGAATGAATTCTGCAAAGTTACTACTCATTTTCATTAATCTATGGATTCAGACAAAATTTAGAAAACATTAAGATAAAGCACTGTAACAAAATTCCACACACAGAGATTTTAAAATGAATGTGATGCACATATTTCCATGACCATGTACCACAACCACAAAAGAGTAATAGTTAATAGTGACTTATTCAAATCATAGCAATTCCCTATCAGTGCCAGGGCTAACTACTGTCAACAGTGATTGCACTCCGTTCAAATATTTTCATACTTAATCACCACAACCATCTTGTAAGGTGATTGTTATTATTATCCCAGTGTGTATTATATACTTACTGTTGTACACAAATTAACCCAAACTGCACAGCTTAAAACAGTAACCATTGTTATCTCACAGTTTCTGTGCGTTAGAAAGTCAGGCACAGCCTAGCTGGATGCCTCAGGCTCATGTTCCCGGCTCTGGCAGGCCTCAGGTCTTCACAGGCTATTGCCTAACGACATCAGTCTCTCTCCTCTGTTCCACTGGATAGGGCTTCTCACAACATGGCAACTTGTTCCCTTCAGAGAAATTACAAGAATGAACGCCTGAAAAAAAAACCTCCACCTTGGGAATGATATTCTATCACTTTTTCCATTTTCTGTTTGTCAGAAGAGAGTCATTCAGCAGAGTCGACATTCACGGGAAGAGACTTACACAAGTGTGCAAATACTAGGAGCTAGCTGCTTACACAGAGTTCATATTATTTTATCAATTGAGGAAATCGAGGCTTAGAGGAGAAAATGAGCTTTCCCAAAGACATTTTGCTCTTTGATAGTAAAGCAGAAATTCATTTCTAGGCTATTGGAGTCCAAAAGTCAAGTTCTTAATAAGCTATAGAAAAAAAAATATGTATATATATATATATATATATATATATATATATTTAAGAAAATAACCTTTTTGTTGAACTCTTTTGATGGTGATTTCTCCTCCTGTAGGAAAATCTGAGACCAAATAACAGTAATAATTTAGATTTATCAAACGTACTGCATAATTAGACTTACAGACATAGAGTGCTAGACTCTCGATATATTTTTATGCATTTCAGTAGTGAATTTTCTCAAGTTCATTGCTCTTTCAGGATTTTATATTAGTCAATAAAGTAAGAAATTACTGAAACAGATTTTAGTATGTTTTATGGATTGAGATTCTCAGAAATGTTTATTTGGCTAGGCTTAACATGAAGGAAGAAAACATAACTTTGTATAGAGTTGGCTTTATTAGAGAATGACTGCAAACATCCAACCTCAACCCAGTTATTCTGCTACAGTTGGAGAACTGAAGTTTCTTCTTTTATCTCAAACAAACGAACAACAACAACAAAAAATCCCAACACATGCAAGGACTCTTAAAGGCCATGAAACTATAGTCATTTATTCCTTACAGAGGACTAATATCCTGAGATTACTTACTTCAGGTGAAATGCTTGCAAAGTGTTGAACAGTAGATGAGTCCAGAGAGTGATTAAAGAAAGGGCTGTGGGCACTATTCACAATAGCTAAGACATGGAAACCACCTAAATGTCCATTGACAGACGATTGGATTAAGAAGATGTGGTATATACACAATGGAATACTACTCAGCCATATAAAAGAACAAAATAATGGCATTTGCAGCAACATGGATGGAACTAGACTCTCACACTGAGTGAACTAAGTCAGAAAGAGAAAGACAAATACCACATGAGATCACTTATATCTGGAATGTAATATATGGCACAAATGAAACTTTCCACAGAAAATAAAATCATGGCATGGAGAACAGACTTGTGGTTGCCAAGGGGGAAGGAGAGGGAGTGGGATGGGCTGGGAATTTGGGGTTAACAGATGCAAACTATTGTCTTTGGAATGGATAAGCAATGAGATCCTGCTGCATAGCACTGGAAACTATATCTAGTCACTTATGATGGAGCATGATAACGTGAGAAAAAGAATGTATATATGTATGTGTGACTGGGTCACCATGCTGTACAGTAGAAAATTGAGAGAACACTGTAAACCAGCTATAACGGAAAAAAATTAAAGTAAAAAAACTTAAAAAAAGAAAGGACTTTGTGTATGTTTCTGTAGATGCGAGTTTTATCACAATACAGGAATTAGCAACAGGAGAAAGAAAAGTAGAGAAACTTTCTGACGATTGTGTTATTTGTTCAGTCACGTCCTTTGTGCAAACCAAATGGCCTGTGTCGCAGTCTGCACAGGGGAATTATTCAACTGTCACCTCTCTTGCAACTGAAGGTTGTGTTGTGGTTGAGCTACTACATTAGGGCTTTCATTTTTATATATTGTCCCTGTGAAGAAAACTTTGGCATTACCATCAGTCCTAAGATACTCACCTCCATTTCTTTAACACCTAACACATTGCTAGCTCTTAATAAATGTTTAAGAACTGCCCTGCATTTTTATGAACATATGGATGGTTTAAGCCTTGGATTTTCATCTGTATATTGATTGGGACCAGCTGGTAACATAAGTGACAAAATTCTGAGAGACAGGTTGCTTGTTCACAATATATTTCATTCAGCCAAAGGAGGAAAGGATATAAATTTTTCAAGACAGTTAATCCTTAAGGGATTTCCAGATCACTAGCATCTAAACTTTGAGGATTATTCCTTAAATCACACCTTTGTTTTTCACTTATCTGTGAGGATATCCGAAAATCCAATTTATGCTGGAGAATATTCTCATTGTAGAAGTTAGATAAAAGTATTTCATACTTGTGAATCTAGGCATCTGTTTAACAGCCCCTCACAAACCATTACAGGGGTGAAGGAGGGAAATGTAGTTCCTTTTAGAAAGCGATATTAGTATTAGTAAAGAGTTTGATGTGGTCATACCTCTTATTATAGTCCACATTTCTGTGTTTCCAATAAATTTCTTTACCTAATCCGCCAGGTATTACTTGGAAAACTGAGTTTACACTGAGTAAACTTTAGAGTAACCATCTGTTTTATGCCATGTGAAAATAAAAAATGGCAGTTTATGAATTACACAGAAAATCATTACCATGTAAAAATTAGTATGAAAAACTGGGAATTCCCATCATGGCTCAGTGGTTAACGAACCTGACTGGTATCCATGATTATGTGAGTTCAATCCCTGGCCTTGCTCAGTGGGTTAAGGATCTGGTATTGCTATGAGCTGTGGTGTAGGTCACAGATATGGCTCAGATCTGGCATTGCTGTGGCTGTGGTATAGGCCAGCAGCTATAAGCTCTGATTCAACCCCTTCCCTGGGAACCTCCCTATGCCACAGGTGCAGCCCTAAAAAGACAAAAGACAAAATAAATAAATAAATAAGTGTGAAAAATGAATTATTTAACTGGCCATAAACAACTTTAAAAGAAATAGTCAAATGATATGTCTATACATAATTATTTCATTTCAAATTTTTAAAAATCATATTGAATTGGTACAATTAATTGGACCTCATATAACCATGGCTCAGGGCCAAAGTTTGTCTCTTCTTTCTCAATCCACCCTTATTCTATTTTTGTTTGGTTTGTTTTGAGCTATTTTGGAGGAGAGCAAATTAGGACTACTGAGGTTTGAACTGGCAGGAAAGAAAGAAGGGGGATTTGTGAGATCAAGGAGACGAGCCAGAGGTCAGTTTTGTTCACCCTTAACCTTGACTATGCCTCTACTTGTTGGTTTGCCCTCCCTCAAGTGTGAAGACGTGAAGATACTGCCAATGGTTCCTACCAGCAGCGCACGCCACTTCAGTTACTTTGTTTTTATTATGCAGTCGTATCATGTCACCATGAAGGAGAATAACTAACATTCCTTGAGTGCTAAATGCTTGGCACATTATCTAATTTAATCTCCACCACAATAATTCGAGGAGGTAGGTGGTAGTATTATCACCATTCACAGAGAAAAGTGAGGCTTCAGGGTCAAACGACTAACCTAATTTCATAGAAGTAGTAGATGATTCAGCTGGAATTAACACTCTGGTCTTTCTAACTCCCCACCTACACACCATATATACTGTTGTTCACATATTTTTGAGATGGCCATTGAGATTTAAGGATGCCATCCATGAATCACCGCGAATGTTATTCACTCAAAGGGGAAACAAAGCTGAGATTTGGGGTTTATGAACAATCCTATTTACCCAAACCATAAATTCTAACATCCCTAATGCGAAAATGGTGAGCAATATTCAGCTGTGAATTCATGAGCACACTGACATCCGACCTACAAGATTATCCAAGCATTCTTTAAGAGTAAAATAAAGCAGAAAAAAGCGTTTCTCTTCATCCAACTTAAAATTTAACCATGAACTTCTGCAGTGAGATTCTTTGTGTTTTCAATATACATACACAATAAGGTATTTTTTAACTGCATCATATTTTCTCAAATATCTAAACAAAAAGGCACATCTATCATGAATTAATCCCAACTTTTCCCCCTACCAAATTTTAAAAGATATACTTAAAATCATTAAAAATAAATTTTATTATTATTTTTTGTCTTTTGTCTTTTAGGGCCATACCTGCAGCATAAGGAGGTTCCCAGGCTAGGGGTCTAATCAGAGCTGTTGCCACCGGCCTATGCCACAGCCACAGCAACGCCAGATCCAAGCCACATCTGTGACCTACACCACAGCTCACGGCAACGCTGGATCCTTAACCCACTGAGGCAGGCCAGGGATCGAACCTGCAACCTCATGGTTCCTAGTCGGATTTGCTAACCACTGAGCCACAATGGGAACTCCCAAAATAAATTTTAATGTTTCCTTATTTTGAGGGTTAATTAGAATAGTTACCATTTCCACAAATATGAATGCCTTTTGTTTTACTTTGTTTTAGTTTTTTTTAAAAAAGCATTTGGTCCACTGGCCTGATCATCAAGCCGTGAATGAAGCCAAAAGCCTCGCTTCATGGCTTTGGTCGCTGTTGAAAATGCAACAGTATTTTCTGTTTCACAAAATCTGTCACATGGGTGAACACATGCCTCAAACTGTTATGACTTAGCACTGTAGTATGCCATGTTCTTCTCATTCACTAAACTGACTTCCCATTGTTTTAAGGAAAGAGGGTGGACATTAAAGACAAATGTTGTTATTTCCATAAGCAGACTTTTTTTTAACCTTCTGCTGTTTACAGCCAAGATTCAGATTCTTGGCCCTGGGGTCCAGACTACTCTCACATAAACTTGTTTCAGAACATGTGCTCTGCATTTGTTTCCTAGGGTGCAAATGGCTTGGCCATGTGCTGACTAAAACTCTTTACACCAAGGGGATTTAGTCAGATTCCTATAGTCTGGCAAATATTTTGCTATGAAATTTGGGTAAAGATCATAAAATAATGCTTTTTTCTTTTCTTCCTCTTAACCTCCAAACATTGGACAGCTTTTCAGATTGTTTCCAGCCAATTTTTATTGATACTGACTCAATCTTCACACTAGAAGAAATGTATATAATATTGAGCTCAGATGATACCTTTTGTATTTACTGAATTAAAATTTTCACAACCATTTAAATACATTAATTGATGAGGATGAACTTTTTGCCTAAAAGAAGACTTCTGTCACCACAAGGCACAGCCACACATACAGCCAAAATAGGTGAGTTGAAGCCTCTCTTTCCACTTATTGTATCTGGGGAGACTTGCAAAAGGCAAAAGCTGTAATAATGCTTTATACTAACATCCCAATTACTAATTTCCAAACTGCTTTCACTCAATATTGGTAAGCTTTGTTGGAAATTCAGAGAAATAAAAAAAAAAAAAGCAATTACTTCATTCTCTCTTTTTTTTAAATTAATTAATTAATTTATTTATTTATTTATTTATTTTATTTTTTTGTCTTTTTGCCTTTTCTAGGGCCGCACCTGCGGCATATGGAGGTTCCCAAGCTAGGGGTCTAATCAGAGCTGTAGCCACCAGCCTACATTAGAGATGCAGCAATGCAGGATCCAAGCCACGTGTCTGCGACCTACACCACAGCTCACAGCAATTCTGGATCCTTAACCCACTGAGCAAGGCCAGGGATCGAACCCACAACCTCATGGTTCCTAGTTGGATTCGTTAACCACTGAGACATGACAGGAACTCCCCTTCACTCTCTTTATAGATCAATTGCCAAAATTAATTTTTTTTTCTGATGTTGTTCTGTGGGCCAGGAAAATAAATCATATTTTCATTACCCAAATGTTAGAATTTCAGGAACTATCAGCCAGAATCACATTAAAATGAAAGTTGGTTGGAAAGCGCAGTGCAGTTTTTTAAAATAGGCCAAACTGCTCAACTTTTTGAAATTTTAAATGAAGTTCTATCAAGGAGTGGCCAAGATGGCAGAGCAGGAAAACCCTGAGCTGGCCTCCTTCCAAAGGCATAACAAAATCACAGCCGTTTTCAGAGCAACTATTGATGAGAACAACCTGAGGACTAGAAGGAAAGATCTTCTACAACCAAAGATTTAAAGAAGGAACATGACAAGATGGGTAGGAGAGGCAGAGACATGGTATGGTCAAGACCATACCACCAGGTAGTTCACACCACAGAGAAGGATAGTTACAATTGCAGAGGTTCTTCCCAAGGAGCAAGGGATCTGAGTCCCACACTGGGCTCCCAAGCTCAGGGGTCCTGCACCTGGAAGATGAGCCTGCAGAATGTTTTGCTTTGAAGTCCAGTGGGGCTTAATTTCAGGAAAGCCAGTCCCCTCTTAAAGGGCACACACAAAATCTCACACACTCCAGCACCAGGGCAGAAGCAATAATGTTAAAGAAGCCTGGGTCAAAACTACTTGCCAAACTTGCAGAGCCTTCTGCAGAAGGAGGAAACAACTGGGCCTCACACTGGGACCACAGATACTGGCAGCAGCCATCTTGGGGACCTCATTCTACCATGTGGACATGGTTTGCTGGCAACTGCCACTTGGGAATCCACCCTCTAAGACTCAGCTCCATTCATCAGCCAGTCAGCACCAATCCTGTGACACTGCAGGCCAAGCAGCAAGCAGGAAACAGACACAGCCCCACCCATCAGCAGAACTGCTGCCTTAAAATCCTGAGTCCTCAACCACTTCAGGACCAGCCTTGTTCACTAGAGGACCTAGGACCAAGCCCCACATACCACTGCATGTGCATCAGCCCCAGGACCCTCAAGGCCCTACAACCAGAGACCCTGGAACAGAGCTGTACACACCAATGAGCTGGCACCAGCCCTAGGATCAGCCTTACCTATCAATCAGTAGACAACAGCCCTGGGACCCCTGGGCCAACCCTGCCTACCAGTGGGTCAAAATGCCAACTCCAGGACCCAATGGGCCCTACAGTTAGAGACCCCAGGACCTGGCCCCAGTCATCAGTGGATGACACTAGCCCCTGGACCAGCCTCAGCAACCTGTGGGTAGGTATCAGCCCCAGGACCCTATGGGCCCCAGCCCTGCCTACCACTTCCACAAATCAAACAATGGGATGCCTCATATTAACAGACTGAAGAATAAAAATCATATGATCATCTCAATAGATGCAGGCAAAGCTTTTGACAAAATTCAACAACCATTTATGATAAAAAATACTCTCTGAGTGGGTATAGAAAGAACATACCTCAACATAATAAAACCCGTACATGATAATCCCACAGCTAATGTCACCCTCAAGGGTGAAAAGCTAAAAGCATTTCCTCTAAGGTCAGGAATAGGACCAGGATACCCACTCTCACCACTTTCATTCAACATAGTCCTGAAAGTCAAGAAAAACAGCAAACAGGCAAGAAAAAGAAATAAAAGGAATTCAAATTGGAAAGGAAGAAGAAAAACTATCACTGTTGGCAGATGACATGATACCATATATAGAAAATCCTAAAATGCCACCAAAATTTACTAGGAACTCATCAATGAATTCAGTAAAGTTTCAGAATACAAAATTAATATACAGAAATCTGCTGCATTTCTGTACACTATCAACAAACTTTCAAAAATAGGAATTAAGAAAATAATCCCATTGGCAATTGCATCAAAAAGATGCAAAAAGAATTTTACCAAAAAGAATAAATCTAACTAAGGAAGTAAAAGACCTGTATTTGGTACAAATCTCCAGTTACAAGATAACAAAGTAGTAGGAAGGTAATGTACAACATGATAAATATAATAAATACTGCTACATTTTATATATAAAAGTTGTTAAGAGAGTAAATCAAAGGCTTCTCATTGTAGGATGAGAAATTTTTTTTCTATTTCTTTAATGTATTTAATTGACATGATGAACATTCACAATTTTTTGGGGTTTTTTTTTTTTTTTTTTTTTTTTTTTTTTGCCCTTTCGAGGGCCACTCCTGCGGCATATGGAGGTTCCCAGGCTAGGGGTGTAATCAGAGCTGCAGCTGCCGGCCTACACCACAGCCACAGCAATGCCAGATCCAAGCCGCACCTACACCACAGCTCATGGCAACTCCGGATCCTTAATCCCACTGAGCAAGGCCAGGGATCGAACCCACAACCTCATGGTTCCTAGTTGGATTCGTTAACCACTGAGCCATGACAGGAACTTCAATGTTCACAAATTTACTGTGACAATCATTTCACAATGTAAGTCAAATCATTATGCTGTACATCTAAGCATAAACTACTGGGTGTAAGATAGGCTCAAGGATGTATTGCACAACATGGGGAATACAGCCAACATGTGTAATAAGTGTAAATGGAAAATGACCTTTAATGATTATATAAAAAGTTTTAAAAATTAAAAAAAATCATTATTCCATACATCTTAAACTTGTACAGTGCTCTATATCAATTATATCTCAATAAAAGTGGGTTTAAAATTTTAAATATATATAGCTCTGAGGATGGAATAAAGAATATCTTTTCTCACATTTTGAAGTAAGATATTTCATTGTGTTTTCATTAGAATTTTTGAGTCACGTCTGCTTTGATTTTTTTAGCATTTTGTAAACATTTCTGCCAATTTAAATCTGTTTTGAGTTCTTATTTGTTCATGTATATATGCTTATATACACAAATTGTTTATATACACAAATAAATATAAATTTATCCATTAGACATTGTTCCACAACTGCTTTCCACTGGTGAATAAAAACAGTTTCAATGATTCTCTTTGTAATCTGTGATCTGTTTTGAATAGTGCTTTATTAATTTATTCATAAACTAAATCAACAAATGCTTATATTTTACCATGTGTCAACACTAATGAAAACTCTATAGTATGTAAATACTAAATACGTATAATGAAAATTCACTAGCATTTATCCTTAAAACACTGTATTGATAGTTTCTTGACAATAACAAGAATAGTCATTTTAATTTAACCTTGAATATATATATATATATGTCAATAGGATTATAGAGCCCAATTGTCCTAAAAATAAAATGTTGTAAATGATTGAGTAAAAGGAAAGAAATTACCTTGTGAAAGATCTCACCATACATCTAAATAAAATGATATAAAATGATTATAAAATTATAATAACAGAATAAAACTCTCTGGGTAACCTTCACACACCACGTTCTTTCCTTTTTATGCTCCAATAAAATATTTACTTCCACTAATTCTCCAATAATTAAGAACAACACACAACCTCATTCTTCCTCTTAAAATTTTTCCAAACTCAATTTGGGTATAGATTTTATTTATTGAAATATACATTATAGAATATGTTTTTCCAGATTTATTGAGATATAAATGACATACAACACTTTACAAGTTTAATAATACAGTACAAATTTTTCTCTTTGTCTTTGACTTTTGGCAATTTAATTAGAATGTGTCTTGGTGTAGTGCTTTTGGGTTTAATCTATTTTGGGTCTTTTTCAGCTATTATTGCTTTAAATAGGCTTCTACTAATTATTCTTTACTTTCTAGGAGTCTCATAATGAATATATTATTCCCTTTGATGGTATTTCATAAGCACTATAGGCTTTGTTCACTCTTTTTTAATTCATTTTCTTTTTCCTCCTCTGACTGGATAATTTCAAATGAACTATCTTCTAGTTCACTGATTATTTCTTCTGCTTAATTGAGAATTATGTTGAAACTCTATTGAATTCCTCAGTTTAGTTTTTTTATTCTTCAGCTTTAGGATTTCTCTCTTTTTAAATTTTTGGTATGCTTTCTATTTCTTTGTTGAACTTCTTTTGTTCATGCATTGTTTTATTAATGTAGTTGTTTGTGTGTTCTTTGTAGTTCACTAAGCTTCTTTAAGAAGATTATTCTGAATTCTTTGTTTCTATTACTTTAGGGTTAGTTAATAGAAGCTTTATTAGTTTCTTCTGGTGGTATCAGGATACCTGATTTGTGATCCTCGATTCCTTTCATTAGTCTATACATTTGAGTAAGTGGTCTCTTCTTCCAGACTTTACAGATTCATATCAGATTCACTTGAGGTTTTAGATAGATCAGCTGAGAGTGACTATGCACATGTGAGGCTTGCTCTCAGGGTCTCCACTGCCCATGTCATAAAATTAAGGAAAGAGCCACTGTCTGGACTTTGCAGTAGTCTAGGCCTACTAGCTTGGCCCTGCTTTCAAACAGGGCAGGTGGGTAGCTCCCTAATTGTACAAGGTTGATGGCTGTGCTCTGAGGTCAGGTGGGGCCTCACACTCAGCTCTGCAATTATCTCTGGTCTGCAGAGGTCGCATGCTGCATTCCTGGTAGGGTGGTGCCATTGGCTAGACTAAGCAATTTGTCGAGGCCATAAGTGCGGCTTTGCAATCATTCCTGCTTGGGTGTGGTCTCAGGCTGTGCTCCCCCAACTGGACAATGCTTCTGGCTGGATTCTACGTTCAGGTAGGGCCACATAAAGGGCTTTCTGGTTGGTAAGGCCTCAGATTACTATGTAACCAGGTAGGAATATAAACTATGTTATCAAGTTGTATGGGACTATAGGCTGGGCTTTGAATTAGGTAGGCTACTGGATGTACTCTATTTTCTTTCTTTTTTTTTTTTTTTTTTTTTTTGTCTTTTGTCTTTTGTCTTTTTAGGGCTGCACCTGTGGCATATGGAGGTTCCCAGGCTGGGGGTCTAAGTGGAACTTATGCCAGCGGCCTACACCACAACCACAGCAATGGAAATCTGAGCCACATCTGTGACCTACACCACAGCTCATGGCAATACCAGATCCTTAACCCACTGAGCAAGGCCAGGGATCGAACCTGCATCCTCAGGGATATTAGTTGAGTTTGCTAACTGCTGAGCCACGATGGGAAATCCTGGCTATACTCTATTGTTGGGTAAAGTTTCTGACTAGATTCTTGGTCAGAAGGGTCCTCCAGCTCTATCTCACAGTTGAGTGGCATACTCAGCCAGGACTGTTGTCTAGGCTCCCTAATCAAGTAAGGCCATAGGCTATGTTCCACAGTTTAGCAGGTTCATTGGCTGGACTCTCTACCTGGACGAGGTTGCAAACTATGTTCAGTAATCAGGCAAGGCCCTAGGCTAGTTTCTGCTCGGAATGAGATGGTAGGCTGTGCTCCACAGCTCGGCAGCACCATAGGCAGTGCTGTGAGGCTCCCCTAGTCACTATTCATGCTCCCTTGTTATGCAGTGCCAGAGACTATACATAACAATTGGGCAATATCCTGGCCTGGCTCCCTGTCTTTATAGAGCTGTAGGATGGACTCCATCACTGCTCATATTTTCTGGTCTTGCTTCCTAGTTAGGTAGGACAGAGGATATACTCAACAGTTGGTCAAGGCTGCAAATTTGTTTTCCTGCCTGAACAGGCTCCACAGCTCCTAGTTGGCCGGGGACCCAAATGACGCAGAACCGCCAACTGAGCTACCTAGCCAGACACTCTGCAGATGGGCAGAGCCACTAGCTAGGATTTCTGCTCAGCCATGCTACAGGGAGGAATGTGGTCCACCAAGGTCTGAGCGCTGGTTTCTGTAAGCCCCATCCCCTTCTACCATTTTGATCCCCAGTGGTCAAGCCCTACAGATTTCCCCAGGGAACACTGGGAGACCTAGATGTTTGCCCTGGTCTCTCTGCTCACCAGGGAAAGTGTTTGTTTTATTAGGAATCATGGCTCAGAGAGCTGCGGGTCGAGACCACCATCCAGTAAATGTTCAAGAAATAAATCCTGAGTCTCATGACTGAACCCAGCCGTCCTCAGCATCTTCATGGAACAATCCCAGTGTTAAGGGATACAGAGTATGTTTTCCCCAAGGTTTTAAAATGTCATAATGACTTTGCTCTTTACCTTATCCGATTTCTGCTGTGAATCTAGTGAAAATTTTATGACTAACACATATTTCTAAGCCAGAATCTACTTAGTATTATGTAAGCCATAATACAACTGAATTCAAACTAGAATATTTTTAAAACCAAAACACATATTTTCCCAAAGTGGTATCTGTTGGTAAAACCAATGTGTATATTTAGTTAAATCTGTTTTTTATACCAGATATATATTTATTTCAAAGTCAATATATTTTAAATCAACCTCCTAAATGCTTCCCTTAGACACTTTTTTTATGTTCTCACCATATGTTATTTAAATGATACTCTACCACTGACTTTTGCGAATGAGAGGATTCCAGAAGAACAGAATTATTTATAAGTAAAGGTATTCTAAATCAACCAGGATCAGCACTTTATAAAAATGCACACTCACAAAGAAAACAACTCACCACGCATTCCACTTAACTCCACAATAAAAATAGATCATCAAACAATGAGTCTACTTTCCATAAAATAAATAGGAAGAGGAACAAAATACCTCTTGATGCTTCCCAGGAAAGTCATGCCTCCTGTAACCTTGTTTCTCTTTCCCTCTTTTGAACCACCAGTGCCTATCATTTGAGTAGTTCTCAAAAGTCTAAAAAAGGGGAAAAGATGAAACATTTTATAGTTTTGTAAATTTATTTTTCAGGAGAGTGTGCATCTCATCTAATTATGGAGCAATTATTCATCATAGATTATACACTAGACATTGTCCTAGACCCTTTACCTCTATCTCATTTGAATCTCCTCATAGCCTTACAAGGTAAACAGTAGCTACTACTTTAGATAACCAAACTGAGTATCTAAAGTTAAGTAAATGTTGGGGGTGGATAGTTAATGAACTTGGGCCACCTGTCTGACTTCAAAGATGACGTTCTCTCTCCACTTCGCTATCTGGATCATAATCTGTGTGCTACTATTTACAGGATGTAGGACATTATGATTAACTTTGTAGCAATAACTCTGTTATTTGGAGTCCAGGATATTTTCATATCCTCATAAGATATTCAAACAATACAAGCAAGGTGCCAAAAGAGTTTCCGTTTCCTGTTTGTGTTTTCCCAGTATTTCAAGCTTCTGTTCTCCACATTGCCACAGCATCTGTAGGACTCGGATTATCATATTGTCTACAGTTCAGGACCCCCACCTCTTAATATCATACCTATCACTTACTCTTGAGAACATTTTCCTTGATCCCTCATTTCTGGGGTAGACACCTATGCATTTTTGTTACAATTTTTGTACTGCCTTTTTAGGGAAGGGTCTCCTCATTTGAATTTCAGCACATTCAGCTGTCTGGTAAGTCTTCCTCAACAAGTTCGGGGAAATAATTAGTCCTCTTGGGAGCTAGTTTAAGTCACTATTTTCTCAATTCCCCCAAGAGGAATGCAAGGCTAACATTATTCTAGGTGCAAGAGGATAAGATAATTTATTCAATGGATGTTTTAAGACATTCTGCCGCTCAGAATCCCATCAAGAAGGTTGGCAGAGTGTCTTCTATTTAGTTTGTGTCCACTCTGCATACCCTCCCAGGATCATAGCATTTTCATAACTGTCAGTTAAATATTTCAAGATACCTCTGGGTTTTGTTTCTGTCCTTTGATATCTGTTCCCTTTCACTTAATCAGGTACAAGCTCCTGTACTCAAAGCCTTCAGATAGTCTTGTAACAAGATACAAGAGAAGAAATCCATGAGTCCCATAGCTGAAGAGGATGCCATGGAATACATAATATGTCTCAGTAAGAATAAGGACTGGGGACAATAAAGCTTTCCCAGAAAAGAAAGTCACTCTGCTGAGATCTGAGCTGATATGAGGGCAGCTATTGACTTTGAAAGCAGAACAGTTTCCCAGCCTAGGTCCTAGACACTGCATCTGTGAGTGAGCAAGAACTGAGACAGAAATGGTGGTGAGAACAGGCAGGTAGGGCTATTGGCAGATTTGCAAAATATCCTAGCACCCCAAACGTAATCTGGAAGAGAGCTTCAGACTCAGAAGGGCCATTTGAGCCAGTAGAATAGATGTCCCATCACTGAAGACTAATGGATCCCCAACCAATTCCCAGGAAATCCCAAACCTTAACACTATGTAAGATGCCAGACCCAAGCATAACTCTGGGGGCAAGGACATGAAACTCCAGAAAGAGCCAGGATCAAGTTTCCTATCAAAGAAGCAGAATAAAGGCTCAAAGTAAATATTAAAATATGAACCAAAGAAATGCCTGAGTTTTACACCAAGATTATACCCCTGTTAGTCTTCAAAGCAACCCAAGAATGTGACAAAGGTAGATCTATTTATTTACTTTTCTCACATGTGATTAAATTACAACTTAGACAAGTGGTTTGCCATGGCAAACAAGGGGCAGGCCTGAGACCAAAGGCTTCCTGGTTTAATTTATATCCTATCTACATTCTGAAAAAAATAGCTTCACCCTTGTAAAGTTAACCAGAACTCACCATGGAAGATTCAGCTTTTAATTTCTAGTAACTCTCAATCAAGAATTTACTTGCTAGATGTTTCTAAAAATGATATGAATAAGTGTACCAAATGTATAAAATTCAAACAATGACCATAATTAAGAAATAGCACCATTCATAACTAACAGCCATTTCATTTTTTCCAACAGAAAAATCTAAATATTAACAATATATTGATAATGTATTATCTTTAGAGTGTTATTTTGATATTTTGAAGGTCACTAGTTCATGAAATTCTGTTTTACATGATCTGAAACAGTGACACTGATGAAAATTTCTACCCCATTGGTCACAGAGTAGCAGAGCTATGATATCAATCTATGATATTTGCATATTCAGAGGTATTTTAAATTTTATGCATGCCTGTTAATATTTGCTTGGCATGCACAATGTCTTGTTATGTTTGAGGGGAGAAAATGCATGTATATATCATGACCTAAGAAAACTTACAAAACAAAATTTTATAAAGCACAGTTTACATTTATACAAATTGAATACATAATTTATGCACCGCGACCATGCAAAATACCTGTTTAGGTTAATTGGGAAAAGATTTTTTGGGGAAACAAATTACCATTTCCATTTTAAAGTAATTGTGAGACATAAGCAGAGAAGAATATACATACAGAGGGATGGAATTGAAGATGTGATTTATGGTGGGTTCAGTGGGCAAGCTAGCCTCTGAGAATATCCATCCATTATCTCACACAAGAGACATGTACTGAAAACAGTTTATACAGAGAACAGTGTTAAATGCTGAAGATACAGAGTCACTTAACACAGCATTCTTGTCTTCAAGCTTACAATTTCATAGAAGAGATAGGCAAGTAAAAATACACCAGAACACATTAAGATATATATATATGTATATATATATATACACACACACACAAATATACACATATAAAGATTCAATTCATTTTCCAGAGCTGTAGGATACAGGTAGAAAATAGAAATGAAATTAGGAAAAGGGGCTTTGGAGGGCCTGGTAAGGATCAGCTAATAACAGTAAATACTCACTGTCTACTTCTGTCTTCATCAAGCTTTTCTAAAAAGAGGTGTGCATTTGTTGCCTCAACACCATTCATCTTTTAACTCCTTACAATCTGGCTTCCGTGCCTACTGCTTTATTATTCTATACAGTCGGAAGTCCTCAATGACATGATGCACTGGCTGTCCAATCCCCGGACTTTGTCAGTCGTCATTCTCTGGAGCGTTTAGCCTCTATCTTCTCATCCAGAATGCTTTCTTTTCATGTTTTGCTGTCACCCCTGAGACCCCCCAGGGTGTCTTCTTACTTTCCTTTCTTTTCCCTTCTCCTCAACGTAGACTTCCCTTGACTTTCCTTGTCTTCTAGTTGAATGAGCTCCATTCTATATGGATGAATTCAAATTCCATTTTAGAATCTTCACTTTTCCTCAGATTCTCTAATACCTAGAATTTGACTGAGGAAATTCTACCTTGCTACTTCACCCAGGTAACTTGTATCAGTCATGTTTTTAATTGTCTGTATTTCACGATGCTTTGACATCTGGGGGCTTGCTGACTTGAGAGAGACTGCCTCACCTAGGGTTAACTAATTCCTAGGGAGAGCAAACAAACTTACCTTCCAGCATACCTTAGATACACAAAACAATCAATTCCACATTTATACGCCAACCTGCCTCTCATCAGGCCCCTGGAACCTAGGACACTCTAAGTCATCTGAGAGTCAGATGCTAGGCAACTAGAGACAACTACTATACTCAAACTAACCAATCCTATGCCTACCCAGCTGCCTCTTCCATTCCTTCCCTTAAAAAGTACAATAAAGACTCTCACCCATGCTTTCCCTTTGCTTCTTCTGCATCCTGACCAACCCTGGCGCTTTACCATACAGCCTTACATGACATACTATGACTCCTGTTTCTGAAACTCTATGAATACAAAAATCTCTTTCTTCATGACAATCTCCCCATGTCTGTATGTCTTATCATATCTGATTAAGACAAATCCAGGGTACATTTTAAAACATAAATGAGCCTATCCCTGGAAAATAAACTTCTCTTACCCCATGCTCCTCATTTTTGTATTAGTACAAGGATTCTTGAAGATACTAAAGACCCAAAATTTCAGAGCCACTTTTGGCATTTCTTTCTCTCTTCCCACAGACATTTCATCACATGCACCACTTCATCAATTACCTCTACATTACTACATCTGCCTCCTTTGTATTGTCACAGCCCTGATGTGATCTTCCATTGTCTCTTGCTGAGATTATTACAATACCCTCAAGCATCCCATCTTGTGCCTCTCCCAGCTCCAATCCATCCTACAAAATGGGACCAGATTTATTTTCCAAAAGCCATCCCCAATTATATTGTCTTCCTGTCCAAAAACCTTCAGTGGCTCCTCATTCATTGCCCACTACTTAAAAATTATATACTTAGGTTCATTCAAAAGATATAGTCCAAGTTCCCATCATGGCTCAGTGGTTAATGAATCCGACTAGGAACCATGGGGTTGCGGGTTCGATCCCTGGCCTTGCTCAGTGGGTTGGGGATCTGGTGTTGCCGTGAGCTGTGGTGTGGGTTGCAGATGTGGCTCAGATCCCGTGTTGCTGTGGCTCTGGCGTAGGCTGGCGGCTACAGCTCTGATTCGACCCCTAGCCTGGGAACCTCCATATGCTGCGGGAGTGGCCCGAGAAATGGCAAAAAGAAAAAAAAAAAAAAAAAAAAAGATATAGTCCAAGAGATAGAAGAAGATCCAAAAGAAACCAATGTCTTAAAAGCTAAAGGAAAAAAAAATTAACTGAATACATATCATTAGCATCCATTGCCATGCTCCATTTTGTTAAAATATTGCATTAAATGGAACACAGATAATTATATATACCAATAATCATATATCTCCAATCATATATTAAAGATAGAGGTAGAGACTTTGTTTAGGACTATCGGAAGGTTACAGTATTTGGGGTAAGAGGTTAAAACACCTCCTGCCTTTCTTTCCTGCTTATGAAACCCTGAGTAATTTTCAGATTTTGTGCATGTTCACTGATTCCACATTTCTGGGAAAGCTATTATTCTTCTTGAGTAGAGACCTTTTACCCCAAAGTCCACGGATAATTTTGTACTCAAACTAGAACACTATAGACCTAGTCGAAAAATTACATTATAATCTCAAAACAGAGGAACATCTGTTCACATTGGGAGTTCCCACTGTGGCGCGGCAGAAACTAATCCAACTGGAAACCATGAGGTTGCAGATTCAATCCCTGGCCTCACTCGGTATGTTAAGGATCCGGAGTTGCCGTGAGCTGTGGTGTAGGTTGCAGACACGGCTCAGATCTGGCGTTGCTGTGGCTGTGGCATAGGCCAGTGGCTACAGCTCCGATTAGACCCCTAGCCTGGGAACCTCCATATGCCACTAGTGTGGCCCTAAGACAAAAAAACCAAAAAAATAAAAATAAATAATAATAATGGCCCATGATAAGTCTTCCAGAGAAATGTAGATTGACAACAGGTTCTCGTTAACAATTTGTATGTGTTGGCATGATAATAAAAGTATATATAGTAATATGGTAAAACTTAAACCCATTAAAGCAGGAAACATTCATATGGCTTATATAGTACACATTATAGAGAAATCACTAGAACCAAGGAAGACATTTCTTTTTCTTTTTCCTTGATATTCGATTTTTTTCACCTGGCCAGACATAGGGTTTTATTTGTGGTAAAGCTTTGCCTTTTATAATAGAATGAAAAATACATGATAAACCATGTAGAAGCTGTGATGTACACAGAGTACACTCAAGACTGAAAAGAACAAAACATGTCCCACCAACTCCAAGCTCAAAGACTTGTGCATTGCTATAACAAACTACTGTTGTGCAGTGTTTGGCATTATATTACCAAGGGAGAGAGTCACACTGTGAGATAATAAGATAGAAATCTATGATAGGTAATTGTTCTAAAGGCTGGTGACACCTGCAATCTGTCCTGTAGTGTTTGATATGTCACGTATTTTCAAAGGGAACCACAACATCAGCATAGGTTCCTATCTGCCATTTCAGTATTTTGTGATCAGTCCTTGGGGTGTGCTAAGGAATTTCACAGTCAAAACAACTGTTTGAACATATGGTTACTATCTCAGAAAGCACAAACTAAAAACTCGGATCAACTAAAGTGAAAAAATTTAAAGCAGCAGGCATTTGAATATAGCTTGTTTTGTTTTGTTTTTCGGCCATGCCTGCAGCATGTGGAAGTTCCCAGGCCAGGGATCAAACCCAAGCCACTGCAGTAATAATACTGAATCATCTTTAACCACTAGGCCACCAGGGAATTACGAAGTACAGGTTTTTAAAATACTATTTGACAATGAGTTTATATCATACAAGCAGTCCTCATTTGAGTAAAGAAAAAAAATGAAAAATTTCTCATGATTATTGCATGTACTATTGGTGATTTTATTTATTCACATAGGGTATCTTCCTCATCTCAATAAGCTGGCATCCTATCTTAGGTTTATGTCATTCATATTGAAAAAAAAGGAAGGAAAGTAGAAATACTATCCCAAAGTAATTAAACAGGTTTTTCTCTATTTGTAGAATTTAATTAACATCAATCCATTTAATTTTATTGAGCACTTCGTATTGTGAAAAATTATATTTGGTAAGGGTAGGTGAAGTAAAAACTGATATCATATCCCTCCCTTCAGAGTTTAGCATCTAAGTGGGAGGGACCTACAGAAAGGTGGAAAGAAACTCTAGTATAGAGTGTAATCAGCATGAGGTAAAGGAGGGTCTCATGGGCCACAGAAGAGGGACATCTAAGAATTTCTGGGCCGGGCGAGGAGCTCCCTGGGGTTAGTTTCTAAGGACCTATAGAAGCCAGCCTAGTCAGCAGGGAAGATGAACTTTCCAGGCAGGGTAGGAGCACGTACCAAGCCTGCAATTGTGTGTCAAGAGAGTGTGCGCTTGGAAGCATGGGGGTGGGTGGTGTCTTTGAGGAAGTCGGGGTCTTGGGACTCAGAGCTCTGTTTCTCAAAGTGCCTGGGAACTGCCTAGGACATGTTTCTCAATGCGTATTCCACAGCCACCTACACCTGCTTTCAAAATCAGATCTACAGTGGTTATGAGCCTCCAAGGGGTTAAGATGACTGGAAGAGCTTTTCAAAAGTAAACTTTCTCAGTCCAAGCCTCAGAGATTTTGACTGAATGGGTCTCAGGTGGGAATCTGGGCACCATATCTCCCCAGATGATTCTATGGTCAAGAATCAACAGTGGGGCAGCTGCATTTTAACAAGCTCCCAGGTGATTCTGAGGCTCATTACTTTTCTATAATTGCTGCCCTGAGGCTCAGTGGAGCACAAGTTAAACAACATTCACCTGAGTAATTGTCCTCAAAGTGTGGTCTCTGGACTGGCAGCATCAGCATGACCTTGGCACTTGTTAAAAATTCAAATTCTTGGACTGCGACTTACTGGATCAGAAACTTCAGGGGGTGAGCCCAGCAACTTGTGCTACAACAATCCTGCAGGTGATTCTAATAGACTTTAGTTTGAGAACCACTCACTAAAGAGAAACTATTGTATTGGCCGTGCATATCGGATGACAAAGGGAAAGGAGGGCAAGTGATGTACAAATATATTTCCTCTGTTGCTACTTAAGGTAGAACATTTTTATAATGTTCCTTTCTTGGATTGAGGCACATTCCTACATGAACTGCAAGACAAGAAAAATAAAGCAGATGGTAGATGATGCTTTCAACTTGTATTTTTTCTGGTATCTGACTCTCTTCAGGCCATCCCATCTTCCTAAGGCAGCTATAGTTGATGATTATTTACAAGTGCCAGGAAACAATGAGTAAGTGAATTTAAAACACAAACTCTTGACAAAAATCTAGGCATGTGTTTTCCACATTCTCACTGTTTTAAAACGCACTTGACTGGGCACATCACATTCTGTCTCACCAAGTTTTCATTTTAAAAGGCAAGGCACAGCAGAAATGAATCCGACTAGGAAGCAAGAGGTTGCAGTTTCGAACCCTGGCCTCGTTTAGTGGGTTTAGGATCCGGTGTTGCCCTGAGCTGTGGTTTAGGTTGCAGACGTGGCTTGGATCTGGCATTGCTGTGGCTGTGGCTGTGGCGTAGACCAGCAGCTGTAGCTCCAATTCGACCCCTAGTCTGGGAATCTCCATATGCCGCGGGTGTGGCCCCAAAAAGCAGGAAAAAAAAAAAGGCAAGGAAGGAGTGTCTGATGTTCTTGAGATAGAGATACAGATGTCCACTTAACCACATGTTTGGTTAATGCTTTAGGTGTCCTCTAAGTTCTGCATTTTTCTGTCGGTTTTTAGAAACATATTTGTAGTAAAGGGCAAAAACAGCTAGTTGAGTTTCAGTGAAAAGCACTGTGAATTTCGATATTATCAACTATTTCTGGCTTTATGTTTTCCTTCTTCCCTAGGGAGGTTACATGAGCTTTGCAGTTGTAGAGGCATGGGTTCAAGCATGGGCACTGCAGCTTCTTAGCTCTGTGATGGTTATTGTGAGGAGTAGATGAGGCAAAGCACATGTGACATTGGAGATGTTCGGTTATGTTAGGTCTCTTCCTCCTCCTTTCTCTGAATAGCCACTTTTTAACTGAACTGTCATGGGATGGGCTTTCTAGAATGGATCTGGAATATTTGGAATCTTTTTCTTCTCTTCCCAGTGGTAAGTCTGGTGTAAGAAACAGCATCGCATGGAGGGGTTGGTTATCTCATGAGGGCATGGGCAAGCCAGCTCTATTTACAGCAGAGAAAAACATATAAGGATGCCAAATCATGTGAGTTAATTATAAACATTAATTCAACCCAGAAGCTAGTGAACTTTGGAGATGGCTTTGATCCTGCCCCTTATCTTCTGATTTGGACAGCTTCAAAAATATTTATAGAACAGATTTCTAGACTCAGCCACAGATACAACATCCCTTCAGTACACAGAATACTGCAAGAAAATGACCTAGAATGGTGTGGCTACATCAGCTTAAAAGCATGTTCAGACCCAGCACATTTCATAAATAAACATTTGGAAATTGCAGCACATAATTCTTTATTTGTTAAGACTTTTCCAAATAAATCTAATGGTAATACAGGGCCCCAACCTGTATTTTCTGTGGAGGTCAATATGCTCCAAAATGCAAAAGTTTGTAGTTCCTGTCATGGGGCAGTGGAAACGAATCCGACTAGGAACCATGGCATTGTGAGTTGGAGCCCTGCCCTCGCTCAGTGGGTTAAGGATCCAGCATTGCTGCAAGCTGTGATGTAGGCCAGCAGCTATAGCTACAATTAGACCGCTAGCCTGGGAACTTCCATATGCCAGTGGTGCGATCCTAAAAAGACACAAATAAATAAATAAAAATAATTTTTTAAAAATGCAAGATTTTCCTAAACTTATAGAGGAAATACTGCCCGTTTACTTTATATTAAATAATAGCCCAGTAGGTCTGGGGCAGCACCTGTGATTAAATATATTAACATTTCTGCAATATAATATATAAATATTCACATTAGTAAAATAAATAAAGACCAGAAGAATTTCACATTCATTTCATGTTTTGCCACAAAATAAATTCAGATTAAATTCAAGCTTCACAACCAAACGAGAAGGAAAAACCTTCAGAACTTTTCGACTTTCAGAATTATAAACTATTGACCTGTGATATATCTTCCTTAAATGAGTTTTCAATCCTCTGAGGTTACTAGATCCCAAATCCTCATATCTCATAGGCAATATGCAAAATAACATCTAAAACTACTTGCTCAAATCACAAAAGGACATAAATTATTTCAAATTCTGCTATCGCACTTTAGACTTGTATTGATATAAGAAGTGTACATGAATGGTGGCTTTTAGTTTATTGTGATGATTTTAAGTTATTGGGGAAAACTGTCAAGTGAGAATAAAATGTAGTTTGCCAACTTATTTCATAAGTGTTTTCCTGAGTTGATAGAAAATTTAAGGGAAATTATTTGCTTGTAAATTAAAGAAAATAAGACTTCAAAAAAAAATCACTGAAATGTTAGCTCTAAAAACTGTTAAAAAGCAATCAATGAGCACAGTTCTTCTAGCACATTCACTCCTCTATTTGAGATGGCTTTAGAAGCAGGGAGAGCTCTTTAAGACCTGTCAGGGCCCAAGTACTGTAATACCTGGCTGAGGAGTAAGGCAGTCAAATGGATGGATACAAATGTTTCATATGATCAAAACAGAAAGAAAGAATGTGCCAGGATTTCCTGGGTATTATTATGAAAGACACTCTTGGGTGGTTATATTTTGCACTTTCCCACCAATACCTATGCTCAGAATATCTTTGTGATAATTGTGTAGGGATTGCATAGGTTTTTATTCACTCAATGAATTCTTATTTGTTGAAGTGCTATTATGTGCCAGAGTACTAGGCCCCGGAGATACAATGATGAAGGAGAAGGCTTAGTTCTGTTTACAATAGAGTGAAAAGATATAAACAGTCCTGGAAAAAAAGAATTTAAGTCTCCACAGATGGAAAAAAAAAGAGGTTTTTTTTGATCCCACTACCACCACATGTTCATTAACTTGCTCTGCATGCCTTGACATAAATAGGATTCCTACCTTTGGATGAAGTGGGAACAATATACAGCTAATAAAAATAACTACCATTTATTGAGCATTTTGTGGATCTTTGTTAAGCTCAGCTACATGATTATTTCATTTTATCTTCCTAACAACTCCATTAGGCAGGTACAATTTCTATTCCTGATTTATAGATAAAACCAAAGATTACAGAGGACAAAGAACATTTTCAAGCTCACACAACTAAGTATAGGCCCCAAATCCTTTAATTATTATTCCAAAATCCAAAAAGCTCTAAAAACCAAAATAGATTTTCCTTTTTACATTAAAAAATTTTTTTCTTGAAACATAGTTGATTTACAATGTTACATTAATTTCTGATATAAAGCAAAGTGATTAAGTTATACATATATATGTATATATTCTTTGTCATATTCTTTTCCATTACGGTTAAAATCAAAATATGTCTTTCATAATCACGTAGCATCTAATCCTGCATTGAACTGCAGTCTTTACATTTCTCACATAAGAGGAAAATTCCTACATTCATACATTTCTTTACAGAAATAGCAATGTACTTGATTAAGGAGTACAGACTAGAGCCTGTCAGGAGAATAACAATACATGAGAGATGCTCTGTATTAACCCCCTAAAATAAGAATAATTCTAATTTTTGAATCATATCCAAGAATCTTAGATAAGAAAATTAGAATTCTAGCTTATTCTTTTCTAGGCTAGTCTTACCAACAAATTCTTACAACAAATTCTCTGATGCTAAATAGAGATTTCACAAACTTCTTTTAAAAGGCCTATGATACGTGAAATGGCCATATAATTTGTCATCTAAACACAAGCGAGAAAAAGAAGGCACAATTAATAATTACTTAGGGACAATGGACATAAATTAGGACTATTCCAGCCAAACTACGATGTATGGCCCATCCATGTTGGTGGCCATGTGGCCTGAAGAAGATTGAATGCCCGTTAATTATGCTGAAATCTTTGCAGCTCGTCTGGACTGTATTTGCCTCCTCAGGGAATGTGAGGACCTCTAATCCCTCAGAAGTTCTTTGGAAAGCGCTTGGCTTTTAGAAAGCTCCCTCTGGCCCAATGTGGATGCCCCATGAATATGAAAGTAAGCAGAGCTTTAAGGAGGTTACCTGAGCAATTTATATTGGGCAGAATACGATAAAGACTCAAAAGAATCTGGTATTAGTGTGAATCTGGTCTTAGTGTGGACAAAGGTACAGCCTGCACTCAGATTGCTAGGTTTTCCACTGGGTGACCAATTGGATATGGAAGATATGTGGGAGCCTAGGACAATTCCCTGTTTTATGACTTGGAAGCTTGAAAAACGATTTGTTACAATAGGGACCACAAGAAACATTAGCAGCTTTGGAGAAAATAGCCTAAGATTGTCCATTTTAAGGTGTCTATGAGATACTTCAAACTCTATTAGCAGAAAAAATTAAATATAATTGTTAGGTCTGTCCTGGGAAAAACAAGACTTAGCTCTAGGCTCTTGCCTAGCTCCTGAGGAGACATGACTAAGTCTTCCCAAAGTCATGTGACCCAATCTTAAAGACTACCCCACCCAGGAGAATGTCTAAACTCCTGTTCATATCCTACTAACAATTCTTCCAAACTGGTCTGTTCCTTTTCACCCTATTTATATAGTTTGTTGAAAGTACACAGATTGGTCTGTTCTTTTTCACCCTATTTACATAAAAAGTGGCCGATCAGCTTCTGCACAGAAACCCCCTTTCTTGGCACCCACATATAACCTCCCTCCTCAAATAGGCTGACTGCTGACCTCCCCTTGGGAGTCAGGCCGTCAATATACCTGCTAATAAACTCTTTTATGCCTGAAATTAGATCTCATTCTTTCAGCCGACCTTACAACAATTAGGTAAAAAACTAACCTTATTCACAAGGGTCTAGCACAAGGTTTAAAAAATGGTTGATGATAAATAGAGATTTTTGTCTATGATCTGTAAGCATTCTTGAGATTTTGACTTCTGATCCCAAGTGATTAGCCCTAGTCAAGGATTATTTACCTTTTAGCTTTGGCATGTCGACAGTAAACTTGGTCACATGTTCTGATATTACAGGTCGAGTCTTAATTTTCTTTTTCTAGATGTTCCTCTCTAGCAGGGTAGGCCTTTTTTTTTCTTTTTTTTTTTTTTTAACAGTACTGGCCAATTGATTCATTGATAAAATTTTCTATTCTAGCCCAGGCTTCATCTTCATGTCATTTAAGTGAAACTCTAATGCCAGCAAATTTTGACCTTACCTGTATATCTGGCAAAGTAAATCTGTCAAGATAAACTGTAAAAGACTTTGAAATGGGGAGGGGGAGAAGAGGAGATTATTAGATCTCCTATCTAACACACTCTTCCAGGTCATCTCTGCATTTCCTTGTTTTTGAGCTATTTTACAACTCCAGTTGCAGAAAATTAATAGCAATGCAAATGATCCTCATCCATAGAAACACAAATCATCTGTGTCTAGTGAAAATGCAGCTGATTATTACCCTATCAATACAGAATAGTTTCACATCTTCCTGCAAATTTATTTTAGCATTCCTAGTTGCCTAAACATGTGTACTTCTTGAATTCCACTTTGAACAATTTATAACATCTTTCTGCTTCCCTTAATTAGTTAATGAGTTAAATAAAATCTTTGACATGTTAATTTTATATTTGTATGAGAATAATGAGCTTGTCTTTATTTAAAACTTATTTGTTTACAAATAACAATGACAAATGTGTGATGTAATAAGACCTTACTATGTACCAGTTGGCACTGTGTTAAGTATCTCCATACATTATATATTTTAATTCTTACAAATACCCTCTCTGATATTTTCTACTATTATCCTTATGATCATTTTACAGTTAAGGAACTAAAGCTTTACAAGGGTATATGGCTTGCTCAAACTCACCCTGCTTGCCTGACTCCACTGTCAAAATTCTCCCCCACTGCAATATACTGTCTTAGATATTTACCAAAATTGACTGCAAAATTTATCAGAAGTCTCAATAATAAAACTATAAATGTATATATGTTCCTGATTTTCATAAACGATACATATGACAGAATGCTTACACTATATCCTTGTTCTTCAAAAAGAAACTGATTGTACAATTGTAAGGTTTGACCTACTACTGGATTACAGGAAAAAAATTCAAATTCCTAGCACACAATGCCCTTCCTGAGCTAATTCCTGCCTATCTTGGCAACCACACTCAGAGCTCTTTTCCACAAACCTCTGTGCCTTGAGCATATTGAAACACAAAGCGCCTCACATTTCCAATCATGTTATTTTCTTTGCCTGAATACTTTCCCTAATTTGCACCTTTGGAATACCTATTCATACTTCAAGACTAAAAATAAGCACTGCCTCCTCATAATGCATTCCCTGACTTTCTCATCTCCCTTGTATTCCAGGAGCATTCTGGGTACACTTTAATACAGTATTTATGACACCACCACTCGATTATGTGTGTACTTGTTTATTTTTCTCACTTTTAGGAGAAAAGTCTTGATATTCTTCATAATCTTAGAACCTAAAGCAGTGCCTGGTACAGTAGGTGCTTAAAAATACGTTTAACTAAATCATGAATTAATTAAATAAAATAATGTGAAGGTTTCTTTTTCTCCCACTAAAGCTACCTTTATGTTCTTAGAAAAAAACCACCATTTCATCATTATTTTCTAAAGATAAATGAAGGCTTAATAGACAATAGTCACAATACAAAGGCCTTTATCTCTGCCCTTAGAAGCCTAAGATTGCTTTCCATTTTTTGTTAAAATGATAGATAAGCCAGAGATCTAAGCCACCTCTAGGAATGACTTATTTTTCCTTGGGTATCTCTCTCATGTGTACATAAGGTAAATATGTTAATAAACTTCTGCTTATTTTTCTCTTATTAATCTGCCTTTTATTGCAGGTATCTCAGCCAAAAACTCAGATCAAGGGGAAATTATTTTTTCTCCCCTGCACTGAAAGTAGGAAGTAACTTTTGTTGATCTTGGTAAGTCTCCCATCTGATGCAATGTACAAATGGATACAAATTAATACTATTTCATTGTGCCACTTGAAGGTAACGATACCATATTCAAACCAATCATGGTGATATCCCCAATTAATAAGCTACTTTTATTATAACAACTTTTCATATTATTCTATTACAAGAATATAGTAACACTCAAATGCTCTAGTCAGATTTACTGAATATAATAGATCCACATAATCCGTGATAATTAATTATCTGATCAATATCACATAAGTAATATATTTTTGGAGAAGGCCTCTGAGCCTCAAGTGCCCTAATACAAAAACATGCAGCTTTTACTAAAGGGAAATGAAGATCAAAAAGCATTCCAGTTTACAAAAGAAGAGTTACTTGCTTTACTTCTCTACCCTTCTTTGAATAATTCTCCTCTATCAAATTCTTAGTCTTTCATTATAATGATTGTGATCTACTTATTATTTTTGGTAATAACATATCAGAAGCACTTAAACCATGCTGAGCTTCACAGTCTGGGCAGACATCTGACTACTTAGAAGGATTGTGTCTATCTCTCTAAAAAGACCAAAGTACACTTTGAAAACCAATAAAGGAACTGTGTTAAAAGGAACACACATCAACCCATTGAGCAAATAAATGGAGCATGTGGTGAAAATGATGCTTTATCTACACATCTGGCTTACTGATATATGCAAGTAAGGGTATTCTGAAACATCTTCTCTCTATAATTATTCCACTTAGAGTAAACAATGTCCTCAATTTATCCAATGGGGGAAGGAGTAGGGGTGTCAGTGTGGAGTAATTACATAAAATAGGGAACAGACACACAAAAGTATGACTTTTAAAATTTCATCCATTTCATCTTTAATCCCTTTAGGTTTCAGTTGCAAGATCAGGAAACATTATTGGCCTGTTATGGACCAGGTACTGGGCATGGTAACGCATGAATCAAGTACCCACCCACGATGCACTTTCTGTGTGATGGTATATTCCTTTTATAAATGCTGTAGCTTCTGGGAAAAAGGGGAAAGTGATTTTGAGGGTGTTACAATAAGCTTCAGTTCTTTGAAGTTATTAACATATGTTTGTATTTTAACATATTTTTCCTATAAATAAATATTGCTTCCAACAGTAACAATAGTGATAAGAACAAGTTGACTTCAACACACATAAATCATTACTGCACTAGCGGGTTTAGGTCCTATCCCAAAGGACCAGGATATTTGGTAGAGAAGCCTTGTTTATTGACACTTCTTTATGAAGAGAATGAAAAGGGCCAGTTTCTTAATGGACTCTATATCCTTTTACACAAGTAATAGCTGCATTGTTTTATGTTTATATGGAGAACATAACGAAGCACCTCCACTGTGAAGCCCTACCATCACCAAAAGCAAAAATTACCCACATCTTGAGTTCCCACATCTTAATAATATTGAAACAAATCTAAAGGGTTAAACACATTAGATCAACCATTATTCAGCCGGCACATGCTTTACAAGGAGAGGGTCACAGTTAACAGTTCAAACACTTGGGACTCCAAGACTAGCTGAGTGATGACAGAGCAAAGGCATCACTGCTCACATTTAGCCTTGAAAAGTTGTTGATGAGAGATTCAGGGTCCTTGAGATAAATGTCCTTGTTTAACGTGTTTATAGTAGTTCATAATTTTTAGACCTATGGACAGGAAAATTTTTCTTCCATATTTCTCCAAAGGAGATTTAAGAAGTCTATGAAACTTAGAGCAAACGATAGTTTCCTGCACCTGTAGAATGGATAAAATAATACTTCTATGCATGGAAAGACTCTGTTGGCACACTTCAGATTCATCCATAATGCAAGTCATATTATTTACAGCAAAACAAATCAGAAACCAGTCCTTTTTTTTTTTTTTTTTGTCTTTTTAGGGCCTCACCCTGGCATATGGAAGTTCCCAGGCTAGGAGTCAAATCAGAGCTGCAGTTGCGAGCCACAGCCACAGCCACAGCAATGCAGATCCAAGCCACATTTGCAACCTACACTACAGCTCACAGCAACAATGGATCCTTAACTCACTGAGCAAGGCCAGGAATAGAACCCGAGTTCATGGATACCAGTCGGGTTCATTACTGCTGCACCACTAGGGGAACTACTACCTAGTCCTTTCTATAAACAAGTTCTGGTGACTGGCCAGGCAAAGAGGCATGCATGTAATTGGAGTCTGGACCAAAATGGAAATCCAATCCTAGGACCTTGGACCCAGGAGACCTATTAAAGAAACTGGCAGTTGTACTGTGAGGAGTTATGATGTGCAAAGTAGCAAGAGTAACTGGGTTTCAGCAGTAAACCTTTGCTTTCTAGTCAAATAAATTAAGAGAAGAGGCTGGATAACAGTCAGTAAGAACATCCAACTTACCTTGGGCAAGTGACTTAACTTTCAGTGTGGCTTCATCATCTAAAATTGGGACACCAGTGGTACTCACCTCATAGAGTTCATGGTAGAGAGTAATCGCTGTCTAAGTGGTAGCTTATTATTAGACCGTCACACTATAAAAAGTATTTAACATCTGGAATTTTAACATTACCTTTGTAGTTCAAGACCTTGACCCACTAGGATAAAAATGCTAATGTGAAACTTTGAAAAGAAATTATTACATTTATTAGTAGGTATCTTCAGGTTGGTGGAGGCTTAGCCCTGACAAAATGATGGCCAGAGAATTAAAAGAAAATTGGGAGGTGGGGGGGGGATAAGAAGTTCAAAATAAAGGTGGAACAAAGGAAAGCTAGTCTGATTTCCTCAAATCTTACAAGGAGTAAAAGAGCCCTGTTTTGCAGGAAAAAACACCCATCCAGAGAGGGAAAGAATTATCATCAGAGCCTCACTCAGTATTCTAGGGAAGCAAAGCATCAGCCTTGACCTCAGAATCTATGATAAATGCAAAAAGAATCAATGAAAATAAGTCAGTGGGTCTCTTTCTTTCCCTCAGTCAATTTCTCCCTCTTTCTGCTTGCTCTTCTTTTTTCTTTTTTCCTTTTTCTCCCTTCCCTTCCTTCCTTTCTTCCTTATATATTCACTGGAGTTTAGAGGAAGCATGTAGTTTACATATAGTTTAGAGGAAGCATATAGTTACATATATAGGCAACTATCTAAATCACATCAGTTTTTCAAGAGTAAATGTTTTGAAGGCTGGTTTAGAGGCATGCACAATGGCATGTTGGTGAATATGTAAAATTGTATAAACTGAAATGAAATGAAATGAAAGGTTTTATAAAGCCATCCCCCTAAATATTGAAAATAAACATTAAACTGTTTCAGTGCAGTAAAGGGAATTGATATGTGTTTCTATTAGTTGAATTGATGCTATGGACAGAAACAGCACACAGTGAATTTAGAGCTCATTTCAAAAATTGTGTAGACTTTACTGCATCAATACTTATAGACAGCTTATCTCCTTTCTATGGCTGTGAAACTAAAAGAAACTGATAAACTTTCTAGGCTCTATATTAAGAAAGGGGCATTTCTTTTACTGAAGGCAGAGCACAAAAAAGAATATTCAAAGGTTGTATGCATATACATGCATGTATATGTACATATACATATATATACAAACATATGCGTGTACATACCTACATACATATGTCCGTGTATTGTGAATTTATCCCTATCCCTGTTTTGAGTTTATTTTAGAAGAAAGCGCTAACTCGTTGGTTTAGCTATGCATTTCATTCTTGGCTATATTGCTGTTTTCTTCATGAATATCCGTTTCTTTAGGAAGGGGAAAATTTACACACACTGCTGTCAAGAGGAAGCCAGCTAGCAAGGGACATTGTCCAAAAGGACATGAGTCTCACCAGCATCATAGAAAGATTCTCAAGGTAGGAGTGTAACTACCTTTATGGAATCTGAACTACAAATGAGTTTACACCTACTTCTGAACCGAAGGGGCTCAAAACATGCCACCTCAAAGTATGCACTCTGGCAGAGGATGACTCTGAATGCAATTGAGAAAAAGTAGACACAAGCCGAGCTCTCTGCCTTCGCTGTATCTATTTGTAAACAGAACATAAATTCCGCTTGTAAAGGTGTCCCAGCCTTTTCCATACCATGTTAGAGACAAGATGGCACCAGAGTCTATACAAACAAACCGATACTAACCAGTCCTTATTTTCTGTTAGTTGCCCCACATATTTGCCTTACCATAACTTGCCACCCACAGAAGCTCAAAGCCCTTTTCCCTTATCTTACCACTTGTCTACAACGTTCTTATTCTTCACTCAGATGTACACCAGCCCAAGTTCCAGCCTCCCCTGCGAGTTACTCATCACTGCATATTCCCATGTGTATGCATGATGCACATATTAATACAATTCTGCTTGTTTTCTCTTGTTTATCCTGTCAGTCTAATTTGCAAGGCCTCAGTCAATGAACCTAAGATGAGTAGAGGGAAATGATTTTACCCCTTCATGTGAATCCCACTGGGTCCTGAGATTTTTATTTACCAAAACGACAAATTTTTACTTACCTTAAAACTACAGAAATGATGAAAACTAGAGTTCTTATTGGAAAGGAAAGCTGAAAGATACAGGTAAGAGAGGAGATTGGGAGCTTCGGCTTTCGCAAATGCTCACCCAGTATTTCTGGTTACATAGCTAACTTCATTCAGAGAAGAAGTTCATCTCTCCAGTAGCTAGCAACAATTCCCCCAGTAACACACACAGTTTCCTCTGCGCATTTGATAACTATTTCAGGTGATAATGATAGCAGCCCCCCATATACCCCAAAGGTATCAGGAGCTAGGCATGCATTACTCCCTTATACCCTCATCATAAGAGTGTGCACATTGTAATCACTTCCATTTTACAGATAGGAAACCTAAGGCTTAATACCAAAACCATGCAGTGAGCCAGTGGTCGAGCCAATACAGGTCTACTCAGAGATACTGCAGACCACCTCAATCAAGTAATATCACACAAAGTGAGTCACACAAATTTTTTGGTTTCTCAGTGCACATAAAAATTATGTTTCTACTATACTGTAGTCTATTAGCTGTACTATAGCATTATGTTAAAATATATATATAGCTTAAGTACAAAATACAAAAAAAATTACTAAAATAGTAATATCAAAGATCACAGATCACATAACAAATGTAATAGCAATGAAAGTCTGAAATACTGTGAGAATTAACCAAAATGGTGATATGCACATGCTGTCATGGCACCAATAGACTTGCCTGACTCAGAGTTGCCACAGACCTTCAATTTGTGTTTTTTTAAACAAGTGAGTATCTGCAAAGCGTAATGAAACGAGGTATGTCTCTATGAAAACCAGGTCTCTATGACATCCACATCTAATCACTGCCCTTTCCATGCTGCTTACCATGCAGGACGGTAATGCCTTTAACTTGGCAAAGAAGCTATGAGCATAATTTCAATGTAAAAATTGTTCTCACCTGTCTACACCCAGCTCAGTGGATTAATCAAACTGAGAGAAAAGTAAAGCTAAGAAAAAGTTTTATGAAAACCATAAAAATTGAGATTCTATTCAGATATTTTATAAAAATGACTCATCCCAAACTCTTCCCATAGCAAGTTCTCTGGCTTTTATTGAATCTAGTTTCCATTTGCTGAGGTTACACTTCATTACTGCAGAATTCCTTAAAAATAAAAACATCAAACATCAAAGCAGAACTTGTTTTCTGACCTATTTTTGATGATCATTGGCAACAATGAGGTTTCTATGCATCTTTCTCTCCTTTATGTTCTTTCTTTGTGATTACTCCCATCTTTTGTAATTCATTACACCCCAAGGCAATTACTGCATTTGGTGAAATGCACAGCTTTAAAGGGAATTTCCATGCAGAGTTACAGAAACTGAATGCCACATTTCTGAGCAAAGCACTCTTCCTTAGGGCATTGTGGATTAGCCTTTCCATGCTAATGGGCTTTGATGGAGACAGTTTTTTTAGCAGTCCTACAGTGCATTGAAAAGTCTCGGAACATAATTGTCCTTTTTAGATTAGTCCTTTAGTGACTGCCTAAGACAAGTTACATCTTACATGCCTCTCTCCCTAAAACCAAATGTTGTTTGTTCATTTAGCCTTAGATCAAACTGAAATCTCTTTGTGACTGTGAGGTTGCGCCTACCTCTAATGAGGACATATTAGAGCTCTAGTCTAAAATCTTGGATTTTTAGGCCATTTGGGCCAGCTGCCTCTGTCTAGAACCTACATCACTATAAACAAAATTGCTCTGACCTTTCCCAGTTGACATTGAAATTCAGTATAAATGGCCTGAAATATCATGAGCTCTAATCAAACAGTTAAAATTAAAGATTCTTTTGTCTTCTATTTAGATGAATTAATACTTCTGCAAATTGGATCATAATAAAATTTCTGTAGCAATTTAAGTACAGATATGTTGAAATCACACACAATACACACATTTAACTAAATAAGTAAAAGCCAGTATCACTGATGTCACTGGCATTATCACCAAGGACCAGGATGGTGGGTGCCTTTGCCACATCTAGGATCACTTAGGTTACAGGCTCTGCCACCGTGGCAGTGGGAAGGATGGAAAGGAAACAGGTTACTGCATGCCTCTGCCATATCCAAGGTGGCTGGATTCACAGGGGCCACTACCATGGAGAGGGAAGACAGAGTTGCAGGTGCCTCAATGGCTGGAGAGGCCGGGGTCACTGGCCCCGCAGCCACTGCCGTCTGGTACCCTGTAGCCATGAGCAGCGGAGGCGAGAGTCATGTATGCCACCACCCCTGCCAGAACCGGGTTCTTTGTGGCTGCAGGCTCAGCTGCCACAGCTAAGGGGCTGAGATTGTGGGCATCACTTCCACTGTTCCCCTGGGATCCTGCCTCTCTATGTGGTCCAATTCACACACATTCAGATGTACAGATGTGCGGATCTCTTCAGAATTCTGGTGTGTGGGGCATAGGAACCTTGGTTGGGTTATGGATGTTTTACTAGTTGTAGATTGAAGAGCAGAGACAAAGCAGTATCTCATGCTGCCATTATGTTGACGACATAGACTATAGCTTGAATCTCCTTTTCTATATGAATGAAAGAAAAATCAACATGCTACCCTAGGTACTGAAGATAAACTCCTCTACAAAGTAGTCACAGTCCCTGCCCTTGTGGATTGCATCCAAGTAATAAATAATAATAGTAATGAGAATATTAAAAATATCAGCTAACATTGATTAAAAGCACACTATATGCCAAGAATTGTTCTAAGCACTTTAAATAGTATTGTCCCATTTAATTCCTTTTTTTTTTTTTTTTTTGCTTTTTAGGGCTGCACCTGTGGCATATGGTGGTTCCCAGGCTAGGAGTTAAATTGGAGCTGTAGCTGCCAGCCGCAGCCACGGCCACAGCCACAGAAATGCAGGATCCAAGCCGATCCATGTCTGCAACAGCTCACAGCAATGCTGGATAATTAACCCACTGAGCAAGGCCAGGGATCAAACCTGCAACCTCATGGTTCCTAGTTGGATTTGTTTCCACTGCGCCACGATGGGAACTCTAATCCCATTTAATTCTTGTATGAGTTATCTTACTGTCTTCACATCTTCACCTCCCCTTCTCTCTTAAAATGATACCATTCAGGCTTTTATTCCCATCAACCACTGAAATCATTGTGCTTAAGGTCACCAATTACCATCAAGTCACCAAATCCAACCAAAACTTTCTCAGTCCTCATCTTGCTCACTCTCATGTGGATTTGACAAAGTTGATTCCTCCCTCTTTCTTGAAATACTTTCTTTACTTGCCTTCTTGAGTACCACTCTCCTGCTTTCCTCTTGTATTACAGGCTGCTCCTCTTCCATCTCCTTTGCTGTCTCCTCTTCAAGCCCTGCCATCTTAATGATGGAATGTACCAGGCAGCTCTCATACCCCTTACATTCCCAGGTGATTCCTTTGATTTTGGTAATTTTAAATACCTTCCATATGCCAATCACTCCAGCTTCATCTGTGTCCCCTCAAGAGTAGACTGCCTACTCAGATATTCAATCTGTATTAGTTTTCTAGGGCTGACATAACAAAATAGCACAGACTGGGTGGTTTAAACAACAGGAATTTGTTTTCTCATGGTTCTATCAGCTAGAAGTTAGAGATCAAAGTGTCAGCAGAGTTGATTTCTTTTTTTTTTTTTAGGGCCACACCCACGGCATATGGAGGTTTCCAAGCTAGGGGTCAAATTGGAGCTATGGCTGCTGGCCTACACCACAGCCACAGCAATGTAGGATCCAAGCTACATCTGTGACCTACACCACAGCTCACAGCAATGCCAGATCCTTAACCCACTGAGCAAAGCCAGGGATCAAACCCACATCCTCTTGGATACTAGTTGGGTTCATTACCCCTAAGCCATGATGGGAACTCCAAAATTGATCATTTTTAACCCTTCTCTCCTTGGCTCCTCTGTCTTCACATGGCCTTCCCTCTGTGAAAATCTGTGTCCTAATTTCCTCTTCTAATAATAGACAATCATACTGTATTAGGACCCACTCAAGCTACATTAATTACCTCTTTAAGACCCTATCTCCAAATACAGTCACATTCTGAGGTATGGGGGTAGGACTTCACCATACAATTCTGGGAGAACACAATGTCTCTCCTTTCTATGTCTCTGCCTAATATAGTACTCTCACATACTCTCAAGCCTCACATCATGCTATACCTTCATATGTTAATTGTTTATCTCCCCTAAAATGTAGGTTCATTGCCTCATCCCCAGCAGCAGGAATAGTTGGCTGATACATAGTAGTTGCTCACTAATTTGTTCCTGAATGAATAAATATATTTGTAACAATAACTATTAGATAGGTATGTTATTGTCTCCATTTAACAGATAAAGAAACAAAAACTCAGCGAAGATATGTAATTTGCCTTAGGTCAGAGGGCTAGGATTTGGACCCAGGTAATCCAAATCCAGATTGCTGATAAGCAATAATATTTCAGCATGGACAATGCTGTGTCTTAGAGGAGCACAGAGAGTATTGGAACCCTTAGAAGGGGGTGCCTAATTCAAGAATTATAGTAGAAGACAACTGGTAAAAAAAAGTTGTGTGGAAGAGAGTCCCAGGCTGAGGCAACTTCACAAACGCAGGCAAGGTAAGATCCTAAACCAGACTGGTACTCCGTAATTAGTTAAAAGAATAAGTAATTAAATAGACAATTATGATATTATATAAACCTAAAGAAATCAGAGCACATTATCTTGGAAGAGCACTGTAGTGCTCAGCACTCTATTCATAGAATCATTTAACTTAGAGAAGAAGGAGAAACTGACTACCACAGCAACTGGCCATAGCTCCCAAGCCTATAATGAAGCTGTCAGAATTGACTGCTCCAAGCCAAATATATTATGGTACCATTGTTAGTCAACAAGGTCACAATAATTAAGATCTTGTTCTAACTTTATTAGGGCCTTGGGGAAATGGTAAACAGCAGAAACTTGCACTGTGTAGCAGACTTCCACGATTCTGTGAGGAAGTTTATAACTCCCTTGTAGAGGCAGTCAAAGCCTGAGTCCTTTATAATTCACAATGGGAATATTGAACCACACGCATAAAGAGAGAAAGAGATGGTTTTTTAAAACCAAAATGAAATCCTGGGTTATTTAAACTTGAAGCATTTTATTTCACCAAAGAGATCCCATTTTAGTATTCACCATGTTAATTTGATAATAAAAGCCCGCTTCATATATTAAGTACAGTAATTAGTAAAATTCCAAGAGTTAGTGAAGATATGGATGGTTAGGCAAGTTGAGAAATAAATTTCTGAGGTATGCTTCTTCCTGAAATAATGCTATCTAGAATCTCTATTCTCATGTAGGGCTACTGATTTCCCCTAGAGTTGAAGTTACCTAACATAAAAACCCTATCAGTAGTCTGTGTTAAAGTGTTAGAAAGATAATGATAGGCACTGTAGCCTACAGGCTGCAAGTGTTAGGCCCAGGTAAGTACTTAGAGAAAAAGAAAGCATATCATCAGCTGGACTAACTGATGCCACCCAAATCCAGCCTAAGGGAAATTCCTTACCGAAAAACATGCTGGGAGTTCTGTTGTGGCTCAGTGGTAACGAACATAACTAGTATCCATGAGGATACAGGTTTGATCCCTGGCCTTGCTCAGTGGGTCAGGGATCTGGCGTTGCCATGAGCTGTGGTGTAAGTCACAGACTCGGCTCAGATCCTACGTTGCTGTGGCATAGGCCAGCATCTGCAACTCTGATTTGACCTCTAGCCTGGGAACTTCCATATGCTGCACATGCATCCCTAAAAAGAAAAAGAAATTAAAAAAAAGGAAAACATGCTATTGGAAGATAATCATTGACTCCCCTTGTTATGTTCCATATTTATAAATCTGAACCATTGGCAGTGTGCTTTATCTATTTATAGTTCTGGGAAGACTTAAAAATAAACTTATGGGAAACGTTTGTCAAATTCTGTGTAAATCCTATGGGAATATTGACTAGAAAGAGACTGAATTTATAGGTTAATCTGGTAGAAACAATAGCCTAAAGAAGCTACTCAAGCCAATATTTATGATGATGGCATATCTCTTTATTTAGTTCTATTTACATATCCTAGAGCAGAATTTCTCAACCTTGGCACTATTGACATTTCAGAGCAGATATTTCTTTGTTACTCCATGCCTCATAATATGTTTAACAGTATTCCTGGCCTCTACCCATCTGATAATGGTAGCATGTCCTGCCCAAATGGAACAATCAAAAATGTCTCCAGACATGGCCAAATGTCCTCTAAGGGCAAAGTCATCTTCTGTTGAGAACCACTGCCCTAGAGAAATTCTTGCACATATTTTCAAGGAGACATGAACAAGTATATTAACTGCAGTGTTGTTTGCAACAGCAAAACATCAGAAACAACCTAGCTGTCCATTAGTAAGAGCATAGATCAATAAACTTTGGTTTATCTTTGCAACAAAATTTCATTCAGCAGCAAGAACTAAAATAGAAAAGCTAGATCTATCTGTCACTCTATCTATAAATGTGAGTATATCTTTAAAAACATAAAGTGTGAATTTAAAAAAACAAATGCATAAGATTAGTACAATGTAGTACTGTTTATATACATTTAAGAACATAAATACTCAAACAATACTTTAAATGTGGTAAAAAAAATTTTTAACTTGAATGGGAATGATTTCCATAAATTTCAAGATAAATAAACACAATGGGGCCTTAACTTAGTTTTACCAATATTATTTATTTAAAAACAAAATAAACTGAGAAAATTACGCAAAATACGCTTCAAGTCTGGATAATGAACTTATGAGTATCTGTTATATTATTTTTGGTACAATTCTGAACAGTTGAATTACTTCATAATAAAAAATATAAAATACAATTATATTTTGGAATAAATCCATGAGCTTTTTGAGGGACTAACAAATTTAAAAGCTTATGCTTTCTCAGGAGTAATTTGTTTTCCAACATTTCCTTAGACCTTTTAAACAATATCTGAATTTCACTTAACACTCATTTGTAAATGTGAACTGTTGTGGTCTGTCCACAGGTTAGAAAAAGAATTTCTAGACTCAGAGCAGGGTGAAAAGAAAAGTAAGTTTACTGAGATAAGAGATGCTGCTAGTGTAGCATGATAACTTTCTGATGATCAGGGAGAGCTGATTCTGAGTGCATGGTCCTGTCTGTTTTAATAGCCCTTGAACAAAGGAGAGAGGAGAGATCTTATGATAACACTTGTTGATTGGTCAGGAGTTGATAGTGCCCCTAGAGGGCAGGGTGAGGATTGGGCCAAATACCTTTCCTAGTAGGGGGCAGGAAAGAGTAGGCCAGGTTGCTCCAGCGGGGAGGGAGGGAGGGAGCTCAGGAAATTTGTAACAATTAAAAGGAGGCAGGTGGGATGATGAGAGTCTGGTAACTCTTATCTCTACCAGAGGTTTTTGAGTTTTATCTCCTTAGAGAGGGCTTGAAGTCCCACAAGAGCTAAACAATTGTTTCAAGTAAGCATTATTCTTCAGTTAATAATCCAAAACCCACAAGATTCACTCATAGATTAGATACTAGATCTGCCAAAAGGGCCCTTAATTTTTTTTAGTCCAAATATAAAACTCTTAACTGAATTGAGTAACATTAGAAGGTTCAAACTTTGACAGAGTATTTAGTATTAAATTATACCAGTTAGTATGCTGGACTCTTACTTTGGAATGCTTCTGATGTTGGCAGCAAAGACCATCTTTATCACTGGGATTAAGAGACCTGGACATACTGGCTGATTTACAGACCAGCTTTGCAGTTACTTTTTACAAGTGCTATAGTTTTACAAATGCCCTACTCTAACTTCAAGAAACACTATGGATTCACAGCTGTAATTAGAACTTGGCATTTCATCTTTTTACAGGATGTATTAATTCTCATTTTTTAATCAATTGAATTTCCAAAGGAAAAAAATTTAAGGTAAAAATATATTGTATAACACTGAGATTGACAATCCCTAAAAAAGTCTGTAGCTATATTTAAGTCAAAGGTCAATTCAGATGTAAATTTCAACTTATTTTTCAATTTCTACGCTTTTAAAAGGTCATGTGACTTAAAGCTATTCTTTTCATACAGCAAGAAAATGGAAGGTCCCAAATGATGAAAGTAGATGATAATAATCATAATTATGATAAAAGCACCATCAAAGTACTCTCCAGGAAGATATTGCTCCAGAGCATGGCACAAGAAATGAAGAGAGGAAAAAATATGCTTGTTCTGCTCATGTTCAGGCATTTAAAGCCAATCATATGTGAGTGATACAGAATAGCATGTTAGAGGGTGTCAAATTTAGAAATCAATCTATAAGAATCTCTTCCTTTAATGGTACAAATTGAACATGTTTCAAATTCTAGCAACACACACACAAAAATTCTAGAAGCAAGGGATGTATTTGCTTCTAATCAATAGATATTTTAGTTAGTAACGTGGTATTTTTTCAAGATATGTAAATAACTTTCCAATTTGAATTATTTATCTGTGTACATCCAGAGAATAGAATGTAGAACATTCTTGAATTTATGATTCATAATATGCGAGACATTTTTATCCTTTGTATTTAAGTGATTATGAAAAAATCACCACAGGGAGTAATTCTTTCAAGGCCAAAGACCCTGTTGAGTGACTACCACTGTGAAGAGGTCATGTGAGACCTATGAAAGCCTTAAACTTAGCCTCAAATTCATAACACTGGAGAGGCCCGAACAGAGTACCTCCTTGCCCACTGTGCTTTGCCAAAAACAAGGGAACTAAATAGAGGCTTACCAATTGAATGCTGAGACCTCCAGCCATTTTCCTGTGCTCCCCTAAATGCTAACATTCAGGCTAATATTCTCCAGGCATAAACTTGAAGTTTTATTTTCTGAGAAGTCTAAACTACCCAAGGGAAGATATCTAAAAATACTATTAGTGGAAGTTCAAAGAAGAAGAAAAAGGCCCAGTCAGATCACCCTCAGTAAAACTCATGGTTGGCAAGCCATCTGGACAAAGAACTTCAAATTACTTCATTTTTTCCCAATTAACTTCTTGGCCAGTTCTTGAATGTGAACAATCTGTATAGATCACCAGACAAATGAAGAGTGTCTCAAACAGTAAAAATCAGAGGCCAGACAGACAAACACATTAACTTGGCAGAAACAAAAAACATGCAGGGAGAATAACACCCCTGGGGGGAAAATAGCTAACATTTATATTCTCAAAGAGGTAAGATTCTATGTACGGATTCTATATACATGAAATATAAACTTGAAGCTATAAACGTGATGTTGATGTCTTCTGATGTTCTTGATAGCAGCTTTGGATATAGAGAAGACAATGCAAAAAATCTACTTACTTCGAATTTATTAATTATATTTTTAAAACTTCAATTTTTTCTTAAGCTTTTAAGGTTAGTATGCTAATCATATTATTCAGTGTTTATACCTAGCAAATTATAACGTTCAGTTTTAAGGGTTTTTTTTCCATGATTTTTTTCCATTTACAAACTCTGAGTAATTAAAACACCCTAAACTTTTCAAACTACATTGAGTTAAATCTTAGTTTTTTCTCAATTATCTGATCTAGCAGACAAAACCTATACATTAACAAATAATTCTTATAGAGATAATGTATCTATTCTGTTAATGTATCTGTTCTATTCATCTATTACATATATAGCAAATGACTCTAAAGCTTATTGCTTAAAATAAGCATTATGCTCAGGGAGTCTATAGATCAAGAATTGGGGAAGGTAAAGTGGGGATAACTTTGCTCCACAATGCTTGAGGATCTTGGCTGGAAAGGTTTAAAGGCTGGGGGTGGGGTGACTCATGCACTGGGAGAAAAAATATTCTGGAGGCATTTTCACTCACATATCTATCTGACTTGGTATAATGTGTGAGCCGGGACCTCGGCTGAAACTGTGGTCCTGAACACTACATAGCCTCTCTATAGCGGCCAGGCTTCCTCAGAGCATGGCAGCCTCCACCTTCTCATATGGTGGCTCATGGCTCTAAAGGCAAATGAGAAACCTGGGACAAAGCTACATGACTTTTTCTAATCTAGTCTTAGAAATCTTATAGCATCAGTTCTGCTGTTTTCTGTTGCTTGACTAGTCACTAGGTCAGCTTGGATTCAGCGAGAGGACATAGACCCCCACTTTTTAATAAGAGAAATGTCAAAAATTTGCAAACTTATTTTATACACTCCATAGTATTATACCTATAAATTGAGTATAACCAAAGTTCTCTTAAATATACTAATAATGTACATAAATGTAGTAATACTTCACTTAAAATCATGTCTAATTTAATCAATTATGCATTTTATTGGAAATTCAGGTTGTCATTCAAGTAACTTTATAAATGCATAAGGTACCAAAATGTGCATGAATTCCTTCTTAACATAACAACAGAGTAATTTTATTCTCTTAAACTCTTCCTTACTGAACTCTATATTGTTCAGTTAGTTGTCCATTAAGAAGGAAAATACCATCTGGTTACTTAAAACTAGAGCTCTGGCACCTCAGACATCTCAAGCGATGCAATATCGAATCCTTTTTATAGTCCCTGTGTCATGGTAAAATGGTTCTGAGACTGTTTCCAATGTGTGGTGATTCCCATACAGGACCAAGGAATTGTTCAGACACCAGCTGGGTACCACTGGGGACAAAGAAAATTCCCTCTACCTTTCTAGGTTCTTCTGGCTGGTCTAAGAATTAAACTGCTAGGAGACAGATTAACATGAGCAAATCAAATATAAGCTTAGTAATATGTATACATAGAAGAGACCCAGAAAAACCAAGAAATTTTGCCAGAATGACCAAAGCCTTCCCCTTAAAAACCATCCTCAGCTCAAGACAAAAGAGGGTGTTGAGGGTGGGAAGGCAGTTATAGGAGGTTACCAGGATAAGTAAACAAGGGTAAGGTTATTGCGCATATTCAAGTCCTTGACTTTTCCACTTACAATTTTCTAGAGATTTGGTCCTCCTCTTCCTGGCACAGTAAGGGGAACACTCTTACGAATGAAGATTTCCCTAGAGCAGCACATAGAACTCAGAAAAATATTTTACTTATTAGATTTCCAGCTTACTATGAAAGAATATAACTCAGGAACAGCCAGATGGAAGAGATGCATAGGACAAAGTATGTGAAAGGGGCAAGGATCATCCATGCTCCCTGCAGGTGTGCCATTCTCCCTGAGTCTCCGTGTGTTTGCCAACCCTGAAGTTCTCTGGACTCTGCCCTTTGTGCTTTTCATGCAGGCATCAATACACAGGTGTGGTTGATTTAACCACTGGCCATTCATGATTCAACCTCCAGCTCTTCTCCCTTCTCTAGAGGTCAGCGAATAGGACTGAAAATTACAACTCTCTAATCATGTGGACCAGTGCTTTATCCTGAGGTGATGCAGAGGCATTCCAAAAGTCACCTCACTAACATAAAAAGGACACTTTATCATTTTCTTCACTGAAGAAAGTCCAAGTATTTTAGGATGTCTGTGTCAGAAATGAAAAAATATGTATATATATTATTATAAGCCACAATATGGCTTACAAAACTTTAAAAAGGAATGGGTCTCCCAGAATGTAGGCCACTACATTCAAGCTATTCTCATTACTATTTTTTTTTTTTTTTTTTGCTATTTCTTGGGCCGCTCCCACGGCATATGGAGATTCCCAGGCTAGGGGTCGAATCGGAGCTGTAGCCACCGGCCTACGCCAGAGCCACAGCAACGCGGGATCCGAGCCGCGTCTGCAACCTACACCACAGCTCGCGGCAACGCCGGATCGCTAACCCACTGAGCAAGGGCAGGGACCGAACCCGCAACCTCATGGTTCCTAGTCGGATTCGTTAACCGCTGCACCACGACGGGAACTCCCTCATTACTATTTTAAGACTACAGTACACACCCATTATGATTATTTGACTGATCCTTCATTTCTTTCATTTTCATTTCATTTTCTTCTAAACGAACTCTGAAATAAGATATGTAAACATATTGTCTAATAATGAGGATCTTTGTACATGATGGAACTTCAATGATATGTAAATATATTATTTTATTTAATGATAAAGACTTTTGAACTTGATATACAAGATATACAAAGATATATCCTAAGACATACAAATGTATTTCCTATCTAACAAGACCTGTACATTTGACTAATACTTTGCACTATCTTATATTCTTAGCACCATTTCACTTGTAACAATTTAAAATAATGTCTAATTGACATGGCTATGTTTTATTTACTATAATAACTCATAAAAAGAGCACTTAAAGATTCAACATGTGATAGAAAGAAAAATTTAAATACAAACCTAGAAAGATAAAATTAATCTACCAAAAAGCAAAAGAAAGAATAAAAAGATAAAATTTAGAAAGAAAACATTAGAAAATTAAAGGAATAGTCAAGACATTCCAATATTCTAATAACAGATGTTCCAAAAAAAAGAAAAAGGAAGGTTAAAATCATCAGCGAAGTTGTTTTTAAAAATTTTCCAGAACTGATGTACAGAAACTTCCAGTTTCAATGGGCCCTAATGAATAACCAGACAATGGGCAAAACTAGACATACATAGACTGAGTCACTTTGCTATACAGCAGATTTTGGCACAATATTGTAAACCAACTATAATTTTTTTTAATAGGCGTACATAAAAGGCATATTAACAGGAATTTTCAGGAAGATGAAAAAATATATTTTAAGGACACTAAAGACTAGAAAAAATTCCTAAAACTTCCAGAGGGAAAAATTAGGTTTTAAAATGCCCCCCCATCTCAATAACAACACTAGATGCTGGAAGATAAGGAAGCAATGCCTTATAAATTCTGCAGGAAATTAATTAACAACCTAGAATTCTCTACCTAAGCCAACTGTCAATCTGCTATGAGGTAGAATAAAGAAATTATAAGACAGGCAAGCTCTCAAAAATGTATCATCTAAGCACCCTTTCTAAGGAATTTATTGGGAGATATGTTCTATCCACACAAGAAAGTAAATAAATACAGAATGATATGAGATCCAGGAAGTGGGAGGCAACAAAAGAGAATGGTGAAAGGGCTACGGTGGGTGAAGTGTTAGATCAAAGATGTGCAGCAGTCCCCATGGCGGCGCAGGAGCAACAAACCCAGCTGGGATCCATTAGGATGCGGGTTTGTTCCCTGGCCTCACTCAGTGGTGTAGTCCACAGACAGGCTCAGATCCCACACTGCTGTGGCTGTGGTGTAGGCTGGCAGCTGTAGCTCCGATTTGACCCCTAGCCTGGGAACTTTCATGTGCTGAGGGTGTGGCTCTAAAAATCAAAAGAAAAAAAAAATTAAAAAGATAATCATCAAGCCTTAGAAATAACATATATAAATTGGAGGAGACCAGAGAGTTCTGAGAGAGGTCACCAAAGAAAGCAAATTAATAGAATCTTTGATGGGCTTGAATGCATTAAAAAAGTCATAGATGTGGGAGCACGTTGGGGAGGAAGAAATTTTCCTCCGTCTCTCCAGGTTCTTCTGTCTGTTCCAACAGTTAAATTGATATCAGACAGCTTAACAGGAGAAAATCAAAGCTTAATAACTTGTACACATGGGAGACACCCAGTTTCCAGAAAAACTGAATAAAAATAAAACTCACCAAATTTGCCAAAACCCTCACCTTAAACACCATCTTCAGCTAAAAACAAAAGAAGATATTTGGGGGTAGTGGTTTAGAACTTCAAAGGAGAGGAAGACAAATCACACAAGAATAAAAAAGCAGAAGTTCGGTAAGCAAATGTGTTTTGGGCCATGCAGAGACAATAGGACACAGAACAGATTCTGGTCTCTAGGCCCTGCTGAGTTTCCCCACCACACCTTAGCCCATATTCCTTGCAGAGACCTCAGGTGATAGCTCTATTCTAGGAATAAGCCCTCTATCTACATTCTTTAGGCAATTAGAGGGAAGGTTAAAGTTTGTTCCTGAGTCTTTTGGGACCTTGATTGTTTTCAGCTCTAAATAATCCACATGTCAAATAGATATTTTGGGGTGGCAAATTTTGCTCCTATACACTGGGAGTAAATTAGTGTTCAGTACATTTTTAAAATGAGAGCTTTAAAAAACACAGAAATAAGATATTTATCAAATTCAATGAAACAAAAAGGTATAGATGAAGGAAATATATGAATAATAAGGATGTTAATCCTGAATATTAACTTAAAGTCACTGTAACTGTATTAGAAAGATAGGCAGAATAGAGGAAGAGAGCTGTGTATATGTGACGGTTAGAAAAGCGTGTCGGTAAAAGAGAACAAGATCCTGATCCTCCAAGTGGGAGGCTAGTCAGTAATAAATAAAATTTTTAAATCCAGGAAAAAAAAATACACATTATTTGTGTAAATGTCATATACTCCTATCCTATTTGAGTACATGGAGGTAAATATCAGAAGAATCAACTAAATATGTTGAAATGATTGTTTCTGGGTAGAAGTAAATGGTAGGGGAGGGGAACAGATTATAATAAACATTATGGAATAATAACATGCAGTAAACATTGTGAATTGAAGTTTGGCATTTGCTATCAGCCTCTACATGGAGTAAAAAAACATGAGCCACTTTAGCTACCAACCCACAACACCCCCCTGAGTGGAGCTCAGGGTGGAGACCAGGAGTGAGGCACTCTGTGACCTGGGAAAACTGGAAGAACAGGATTTCGGCTAGTCAGATATTTTTAGGAGATTTTATGTGCCCAATTCTGGCATCTCCTCATATCTAGAAAAACACTAAAATCCTTCATGGTAATGTCTGCTCCTTGCGTCTGGTAGTATCCTTCAGGAGATCAGCAACAAACTTCTGTAAAATGTATGTATGCTGCATACACCTCCCCCTTACCTTTATAGTATCCTGATATTCCCCCTTTTCCTCCTTGGGTGGTATTTCGGTCTGGTCTGTAGTTAAGAATAAAAGAAGGCCACAGTCATCTGTGAATGCAGTCACCTCTAAGGGTGAGAGCTGGTGGGTCTTGGGCTCTGAAAACTCAGGAAGCTGGCCCTGATAGTGGAGGTTCATGTTAAAGGAATGATTTCCATAAGCCTAGACCTCTTTTATTCCTGCTCCCTGCCCTTTGTTGCAAAAACTCCTGTATATCCTAGCTCCTCCCTCACCTCCTGGGAGTCATTTCTCAGGGCTACCTGAGATGCTGTCTCCCGGGCTTCAGTCCTAATTTCACCCCAAATAAAACTTAACTCTCAACTTTCAGGTTTTTTTTTTTTTAGCTGACATATTATAGAAATATATCACGTTAAAAATCATATACACGTTGTAGAAGCAGAATTCAAAGACGGCCCCCTGTGATCTTTTCTCCCCAGTGCTACATACTATGTAATCTGCTTCTTTGAGTGTGGTCAGAATCCATGACTTGCTTCTAGCCAATAGAATATGGCAAAAGTAATGGGATGTCACTTCCTTGATTAAGATAGATTATTTAAGACCCAGTCTTAAGATGGGAGAAGGGACTCTGAGGATGGCCTGAAAGGCACAAATATGTTAGAGAAGCCCTTCTGACAAGTCACCTCAGGCTACCTCCAGGGCATAGAGGCAGCTTCCACTGAGCAAACAGGAAAAGGCTGGGGTACTCAGTCATACGGCTACAAGAAAATGAATTCTACCAACAAGCTAAATGAGCGTGAGCTTGGTTAACTCAACTGTGCCTGGACCATTTTATGTTTTGTCTGTCAGTGGAAAGAGCCCAGTAAAACTATTAGCATCATTCTAAATTGAATGGAGTCTCTTGACATGAACCCAGGCTATTAGCTCTTCCAGGACTACCCCTAGTTTTCTGACTGATGAAATTAGTAACAGATTTCTTTATTCAGATATCAGACTATTCCTTTGATAGTAAACACATGTTGTTTCAACTAATCATTATGTTTTTAACTATCAATTATACTCTGATCACTTCAATATCAAAGGAAATTTCCTCTTCTCTAAGGAACTTACAATCACAGTGCTGATTGAAGAGTGTCAGAATTTGTCACACCAAAATATGCCTCCATACATAAAGACTATTTCCTATTGAAGTGGAACAGGACCCTGTGGGGCTCTCTTGGGTACAAACTTCTGTGTTCCTTTCTTGTTTGTAGGAAATAGGTCTCCGTCAGCCTCCTTCACTTTCTTTGCTTTCCAAAGGGCAGATTTAAACAGCTGCTTATCAGGGAAGGGAGGGAATGCAGAAACAAAGAAGGAGTAGTCAAGAAACAATAGGGCAGCCCTGGGGCAGGAGGAATATACATAACAAAATACTTTGGAGTTCTTCTGTAGGAACCCAGGCTCCCACTAAGGCAGAGGATGGTCACTTCAGGCTGAGCACCTTGATTCCTGCCCTGTTACCTCACCTCCAACCAATGAGAAAAAAGTCTGCACACTCTGATCCCCTCCCCAAATGATTCTCTCTTTTAAAAAAAAGCTCTCATGGTCAAAAAGAAATTTTGGAGTTTGTTGCTGACTTCCTGAATAAAGCAACTTTTCATTTCTAGTCAACTCTTGCCTATCAAGTAGTAGCTTTCAAGGGGGAATAGCCAAACCTGAGTTTAGTAACACTATTTTTTAAGGAAATAGCAGGCATAAGTTCTGAAAACTGAGTAGAGGATACCCTTCTGTAAGAGACATTTACACTTACAAGGAAAATCTCCCTTTGTAGGGTGTCTTCCTCTCTGTTCCGGGAAGAGAAGGGTAACTGCTAAATTTCTAGAAAGTTATCAATGGAGACTGATACATAACTGGCTCACATGCAATCTACATCTTCTTTTGTCCTTAGCTGGAGATGTTATTTAAGGTGATGGATCCCCCATTTGGGGGAGTTAGTAGTTTTGGGTACACATGTTATCAAACTTCGACGTACAGTTTGTTTCTTCTACAAACTTCTTTGTATGTGTTATCAAACTTCCGTTCGGCTTTTCTCCTGTTAACCTTTCTTTTATTGCATAGTGGGTCTTAGCTAAGAAGCTAGAAGGGTAGAGGAAAAATTATTTTTTCTACCCAAGAAAACACACTGTGAAACATGAATAAGTAAAAGGCAATGCTCAACAATAACTGAAGCTAACTGACTAAGTGAAGTCCACTATTGATACTATAGAAGTTTGAAGAAAGGAGAGGTAAGTGGTCCAGAGCATATGCGTGGAAGGCTTCACAGATGAGTGGTGACATTGGATCAGACCTTCCAAGAGGAGCAGGAATTTGGTAGATAAGTAGCAGAGCATCAGGCATTCCAGGTGGGGATAAAAGAATAAGCAAAAATTAGAGGCCGAAAAACTCAATGGGTGTTTAGGACAGAGTGAGTAGACAAACTGCTTATAAGATGTAATACAATCGAGAAAAAAAAAAGGGGGGGGGACAACACTTCAGGATCCAGAACTGTCATTTGCATATTACAAACACTCAGATATTTGCTACTTGAAGGGCATGAGTGCCAGGTTTGAGCAGGAAAGTGATTTAATCTTTTGGAGTTTTAGGAAGACTTAAGCCAGTTGAAGAACAGAACAATGCAGCCCAAAATATGTCTCTTTGGCATAAGGATTATTTTGAGCTGGTTACTTTTTAAAAAGAGCAGACATGGGGAAAACTCTGAAAATCAAGTAGAAATTATCCTTTTGTAAGAGACACCTACCTTCATAAAGGAAATCTCTATTCGTAAAGGGTATCTCCCTCTCTATCAGGAAGAGAAGGATAACTCAAAATCTCTGAAAACTCTTATTAATAGAGAAGACAAATGACTTAAATCTGAATAACAACCATACCCTTCTTTATCACGCTTTGCTTGATAACCTGCCATAACTGGCTCTCCTCCCAAACCCACAACATCTTTTGTCTTTAGCTGGAGATAGATGGTATTTAAGATGATGGCTTAGGCCACTTTTGAGAGCTTCTGTTTTCCTGGGAATCTCCCATGTACATAGGAGATATATATGTTATTAACCTCTGCTTGTTTTTCTACTGTTAATCTGTCTTTTATTACAGGGGGGCTCAGTCAAGAATCTAGAAGGGTAGAAGAAAAATTATTTTTCCTCTCCTACATAGTTGTACAGTGAAAAAAAGGAAGTAGTCACCCAATTTTCTAGGCAAAAGAAGATAGATAGTACCTAAGTAAGATGTCAACAATGTGACATGGACAGAAAGAAAGAAACATTTTATTTCTAAGAAACAAATTGATAAGATTTTGATTAAATAAAACAAAAATAAGGAGGAGTTCCTTTTGTGGCTCAGGGGTAATGAACCTGACTAGTCCATGAGAATGCAGGTTCCATCAGAGCCTTGCTCAGTGGGTTAAGGACCTGGCATAGCTGTGAGCTGCAGCTTAGGTTGCAGATGTGGCTCAAATCTGCCATTGCTGTTGCTGTGGGGTAGGCTGGCAACTATAGCTCCAATTTGACCCTTAGACCAGGAACTTCCATATGCCATAGGTGTGGCCCTAAAAAGACAGACAGACAGACAGAAGAAAGGAAGAAGGAAAGAAAGAAAGAAAAAGAAAGAGAAAAACAAGAGTAAGAAAAATGTTCGTTAAAATTAAAGTCAAGGCTAAGAATTGAGGTTCTCAATCCCAGACGTTTTGCCTCACCCACCTCCCTCCTTTCTCACAGACTAAAGAAGAAATGGATTTAGATAGCGAAGGAAGGAAAATACTGTACTCTATAACTTGGGGGTGCTGGGGGCAGCCCTGAGTTCTGTGTGCACAGAGATGCAGTTACTATTCACGTATTTTTAAAGACAAAAGGCATCTTACAGGGCATCTCAATACCCCCCACCCGCCTCAGGTTCCCAGGCAAAGGAATTTATCTGCAGATAGTTTCCCTAGAGCATTGTCTCTTTTTAGAGATGGAAATCCACAGTCAGTTTTCGCATTCAGAGCAGACTTTCCCCAAGGCCGCACACGTCTAGCCCGCCAGCCTGAAAGTTGAGACAACTGCTAACTCTCGTACCTCCAATATGTCTTCTCTAACAGATTTCATCTGGGGGAAGAAAGAGAACAGTAATTGTGTACAAAAGCTTCCTAACAGAAATACCACTTACAGCTGACTGAGTCATTTTGCATGTGTGCATCTGCCCCAAATTAGGAAGACTTGTGAATGGAATACCACAAATGTCTTTGAAGTTCATTACTGTCGAGAGTCACGCGCCAAGGGGGCCTTTTCCTTGTTTACATAGCATGCTATGGCCTCAGAGACTGAGGGAAGTAGAGTAACCTCTCTGGTTTACATTACAGGATGTTGCGCAGAGATGAAAGGATTTTGTGCACTGAGTCATACCTTCTGTGTTATTACCACCAGGGCAGATATTGCAAAGAGTCTATCAAGCTAATCTGCCAGAGCCTTGGGCTATGTATGTGGGGATTATTACACAAGATAATTTTACGTTCCCAGGAAGGTTCAAGTTTGCAGAGGACTGTATGACCTCTTCGCCTACTCCAAATCTATGGTTTTTATAAGGTCGCTGCAGAGTTCCCATCGTGGCTCAGCAGTAACAAACTAGACTAGTATCCATGAGGACGTGGGTTCCATCCCCGGCCTTGCTCAATGGGTTAAGGATCTGGCATTGCCGTGAGCTGTGGTGTAGGTCACCGAGGTAGCTCAGATCCCACAGCATTGCTGTGGCTATGGCACAGGCCAGCTCTAACTGGACCCCTAGCCTGGGAATCTTGGGTGCAGCTCTAAAAAAAAAAAAAAAAAAAAAAAAGGAAAGATCTTTGCCATATATCTTTCTCCTTTTGTAAGAGTTTAATAATGTCTCTATGTTTACTTAATGAACAATTTTCTTACTTTAGTATAAAAAGTATACCGTGAACCGGAAATTGGGAACATCTCAACAGAAAAGGAGAGAATGACCAACTCATATGACAGATAAGGAAAGAAAATAGGAATTTAAAGACGCTTGAAATTTAATCGCTTCGAACACCTTGCAGGCCAAATTAAACTCCACACAGGTGACACTGTGTTTAATGAACCTCTAGGTGTGAAAACCATAGAACCAGTGCAGAGGGCCCACAGAGGAAAAGTTACCGGATAAACATAGGTGAATCCAAAGAAACTCTGTGCATACCTCTAACTGTACTTGGGTTTCATCACTTTGTTGTTGTTACAACAGAGTGGGAAGCACACATCTTAATGGACATTTGTGGTGATGACACTCTGGATCTTATGTTTTTACAGTCCAGTCACCTTTAAAACCTTCCATAATAGCCCTAATCCTTTACCCTTTAAATATGTCGACAGCTCTCTGCTGAACCCCTCAATGAACAGTTTTGTCTAAGCAAATAGAAAATTTCTGTATTTTAGCAGAAAGTCCCTTCCACTTGAAAGCATAGTAGAAGAATTCCTTGGAGCTCCAGGTGCATTTTTCCAGCCTAAAAAAACTGCCTTAAATATACTGTATTTCCCCTAAGGGCTTTGCAAAAGTTGACAAAGTCTTCTTACAACCCCCTTTCCATCTTGAACTTTTTTCCATCAAGCTACCCACAAAGGCAGGTCAAAATTAATAAGCATCCTTGGGGTATTTATGTGAAGCTCCAAGCAGAGCAGAACAGAGCAGAGCATAATTAAAAACCTTTGACATTTACTTTTTATCATAAAAATTAGCTCAGTTTTTATCTCTAGTCTTTAATGTGTTCTTTGGTATATTTTATTTTTTCAACTTTATGGCAACACCCATGGCATATGGAAATTCACAGGCCAGAGATTGAATAAAAGCCCCATCTGTGACCTACACCACAGCTGTGACAATGCTGGATCCTTTAGCCCACTGTTCTTGGGCCAGGGATTGAACCTGCGCCACCGCAGCAACCCAAGCCGCTGCAGTAAGATTCTTAACCCACTGCCCCTGAAGGAACTCCTCTGGTATGTTTTCATCACTGATAATCTCAATTGATAGGTATGAGGATTGGTAGGTATGAGGATTGGCACAGATCTGTAAGGACACAAAGCAGAAGTTGGTGTCTGGTGGCATGGTGTGGCAGGAGAGAGGGGTAGGATGTGGGGAGAGGAAGAAAGAAATGAGTAGTGTAAAAATCCATCCATAGAGAACCCATGGGAAGAACTGGATAATATATAACCAATACTTCTCCGAAGAAATTGAAATAAGCCCTGATTTATGGTATAACATTATCTAAAAAAGTTCCAAACACATGCAGTCCTCATGTTGACATGACCCCTTTAATTGCCTCAACTGCACTGTATTCCCCTTAATAAGACAAATTACCTCCTACTTGAGTGGCATTGTTTCAAAATATGATTTTCATGAAATTAGAGACATGAATCTCAAACAAATACGAGGGAGTACCTGTTGAAAATATATTTACCTCACTAGTAAGGAACCTAGCAGGGTCACGAAGCTAGTTCTAAGATAGGGGAAACCGCTATGCAGAGAGTCAATGAAAAAAAGAATGAAATGTGATTCCCAGGAAAAGATACGAAAATCATAGTCATAGTCTTTAGTGTTATCTTATCTACAAAACAGAAGTCGTTTGCATTTCTACATAAGAAAAGTCACTTGCAATTTTTCAATCCTCTACAAGGTAATATCTAATGTTACTAATTTTGGATCCTAATCAGTAATAAGGTGGGCAATGTTAGGTCATGTACAGGTGTTTCAGAAACCTAAGAATGCATCAGAACCACTCAGAGGGATTGTTAGGCCAGATGGCTAGGCTCCTACCCCCAAAGTTTCTGATTCAGTAGGCCTGGGCAGCCCCTAAGAACTGGCATTTCTAGCAAGTTCCAGATAGTGCTTCTGTTGCTGATCCAGAGGCCATACTTTGAGAATCACTGTTCTTTTTTTTTTTTTTTTTTGTCTTTTTTTTTTGCTATTTCTTGGGCCGCTCCCGCGGCATATGGAGGTTCCCAGGCTAGGGGTCGAATCGGAGCTGTAGCCACCGGCCTATGCCAGAGCCACAGCAACACGGGATCCAAGCTGCATCTGCAGCCTACACCACAGCTCACAGCAACGCTGGATCCTTAACCCACTGAGCAAGGGCAGGGACCGAACCCGCAACCTCATGGTTCCTAGTTGGATTCGTTAACCACTGCGCCACGACGGGAACTCCTCTTTTCTGACACTGAAAAGACTTACAGTAATATTTCTGCATCATTTTCAAGTGTCACATATGTCAGGATAAATTGTGAAAGACTTTGAAACAGACCATCAAGATTATTAGATACTGCAGTTCCTATTGTGGATCAGCAGTAATGAACCCAACTACCCATGAGGATACAGATTCGATCCCTGGTTGCACTCAGTGGGTTAAGGATCCGGCGTTGAGCTGTGGTGTAGGTTGCACCTGGCTCTGATGCCACTGCTAGCCTGGGAATTTCCATGTGCCTAAAAAAGGCAAAAAAAAAAAAAAAAAAAAAAGATTATTAGAAATCTCCCATGGAAAACTAGGCCTTACCTAATTCTTAATTTTCTGAATCCTTGGGATTTGTGCCTTGTACCTTTCATTGTTTTTGAGATATTTTAGAATTCTTTAATTTGTAGAAAACGAATAGATATGCAAATTAATTCTGTCCAACTGGAAGGACAATCGATTTCCCTCCCCACCCTTCACTCTCACCCCTCTGTAAAAAAGCCATTTTTGCCTTTATTTGTAAATTCATCTTCAGTGTTTCTTATTTATATGTGTGAGTGTATATGTATGTATGTATGTATAAGTATGGAACGTGGTTCTCTGAATTTTACTTTGAACTGCTTGTCATATTTTACTGATTTCTTCAATTAATGATTTGAATATAATCTTGAGCACATGTTTATTTCACATTTGCATGAGTTCTGATTATATCCTCCACAAAATTATCTTTTAGCAGGATACTTTTTCTTAAAAACAGCAACAAAAAAACCCAAGTTTGAAATTTCACATTTTGTTGCTACTATTTTCATTGTAAGCAAATGAATGTCTTCCTCTAGTAGAGCTGGTTTGTAGGTTTTGGACTTCCTAACATTTAACATTTAACAGTTTTAAAAATTTAGTCTAGTGGGCCACTGACCAGACTGGGATCCTATGGATTCCAGCTGCCTCTTTCCTTTAACAATAACACAGCTGCTCCTACTTTTCTAATCCTTCTTCACTGCCATCATTTATCTAACAGTGAATTCATATTTGTTCCTTTCAAGTTGTATTATTTAGAGGTATAGTTGGGCCATTTCTATTATTCAGGGTATTGACCTCAGCCCTTAATTAACAACAGCAAAACCACAAAATGTTCGCTACCTGTTTCCAGGCCTGGAAACTCTTAGTCAGACATCTGGAGTGTGAGGAGGAGGCAGATTTTTGTGCCAACTTAGAATCCTTTGAATTTTGAGGGTCAGCAGGAAATCTTAGCTGGCTGGTGGGGTCACAGACAGATATTTTAAACTCTAAGTTCATGACCCTGGATGCTGCCCAGCTTCTAATCTGAATTGCTTCCTTCCAACAGAGCATCTGTGTTCTATAAGAGGAGCTCGGATTCTCCTCGCGGCCCGGAAGAAGCCCTTCCTGGGCCCCTCGGCTCTGGAATCTGTAACAGACTCCAGTTTGACTCTCATAGTTCAGCTCTTCCTTCACCCACTCTCAGCAAGTTCATCTGGAAGACTGTGGTAGCACCCAATTTTACCCAGAAACTAATGTTTCATTATTTCCCTGATGACTGCAGAATGCTGTAAAGTATATTAAAAAGACTATGGAGGCCAAGCTGAACTCACTGCATGTAAAAACTGCGCCACAGAGGAAATGATACCACTTATTTCTCCTGTGTGTAGAAAACTAAGGTCCTGAATTTTCTGGTTAATTGTTTTCTCATTATTATTATTATACATCGGGTCTTCTAGATTAACCCAGGTATTTTTCTATCCCAAGTACTTAGGTTTTCCATAGAAAATACTCTTAGGATGCTGTATTTTAAGCAATCTTAAGATATTTTTCAAAAGAGGGCATAGGTCACCTTAAAATCGCATTTATGCAGAACTTTTCTCTCAACATTTCCCTAACATCCAAGGGTTACTAACAGTAGGCAGGAGGCTCATGTTCTGACATATCAGTTTCCCTTTGCTAATTTTTTCTATGTAGTCAACAAAGATATCATGACAAAGACACCTTGCACCAATTTCCTCAATTTCAATGAAAATTCAATAAAAATTAGGGAATGGAGGTATGACTTAGATATCAGAATATGCCCCCAATCTTTTTTTGTCTTTTTGTCTTTTGTTGTTGTTGTTGTTATTTCTTGGGCCGCTTCCGCGGCATATGGAGGTTCCCAGGCTAGGGGTTGAATTGGAGCTGTAGCCACCGGCCTACGCCAGAGGCACAGCAACGCAGGATCCGAGCCGCGTCTGCAACCTACACCACAGCTCACGGCAACGCCGGATCCTTAACCCACTGAGCAAGGGCAGGGACCGAACCCGCAACCTCATGGTTCCTAGTCGGATTCGTTAACCACTACGCCACGACGGGAACTCCTGCCCCCAATCTTTTAGTTATCTTGGATCACCTCAACCTTTTAGGTCAATAGAAATATCACTTTAAACCTCATCTATGCCGAATGGAGAGGGAGAAGTGTTGCCAGATAAAAGGCAGGATTGTTGTAAATATTGCTGGGGACTTATTTATACTAAAAAATTACTCACTGTTTATATGAATTCCAAAGTTGATTGGACATCCTGTATTTTGTTTGCTAAATCTGAAACCCTAGGAGGGTAACTCACTGCCCTGATGCGTCTGGAGATCCTTGGGGCGCGGAAGAGCACTCATACTGCGGGTGATCTAGGCTCTCATCTACTGATTTGGCTCATTCTCAGGCTCTGTCCACTCTCTTCTCTTTCACTGACGCAAATACTAGACGCAGTTGTTTTCTTGATTTTTTCCAGATCTCTGCTCAATGCAAGTTAAATTTTTGTTGAGTACTCAGAAGTGCAAGGAGAGGTGGCTAAAACCTCAGAAAATCACAGATGTTTTCTGGATACCCTCACCACTGTTATCTCCTTGCCAGTGGAGTCTCAGCTTCCCGAGGAGGTTCTGGGCCACATCTCTGCCCCTCGATCCCAGGTCATGTGTGCCCGCCCTCTACATGCCTATCTATTCCTCACTGAAGTACATTTTGGAACTAAACTAAGACCAGGCCCACTAGGTGTGCCCCGAAACCCTCCTCTATAATAGGAAGTGTGCCTGAAGGAAGGGCAGCTACTCCTGAAAGGTAGTTTCATTATCAGCACTTAAGGTTGCTTTTACTTCCCTGTAAATAGGGGAAGTAATAAGATTTTTATAAAGTTCAGGCAAATAAGGCTGGAGAGGAGTTCCCTTCATGGCTCAGTGGTTAACGAACCCGACTAGTATCCATGAGGATGCAGGTTCGATCCGTGGCCTCGTTCAGTGGGTTAAGGATCTGGCATTGCCATGAGCTATGGTATAGGTCACAGATACGGCTGGGATCCCACATTGCTGTGGCTGTGGTGTAGGCTGGCAGCTACAAGCTTCCATTAGACCCCTAGCCTGGGAACCTCCATATGCCACAGGTGCAGCTCTAAAAAGACAAAAGAAAAAAGACAAAAAACAAAACAAAACAAAAAAAAGGCTGGAGAAAAGACTGAACAAGTTGGGATTAAGTATCCTGGAAAAGAGCTAAGACAGAAATCAGTCTACAATGTACCAATTGCTAAAATAAGTTTTAGCAACTTGTTCTTTATCTCCATTAAGCCTGTATCTGGAGGGAAATAGTCAAATTACTGCAGGAAGGATGTTGGTCACCTGAATAAATAGGCCTCTTGAGCCTGCCTATACCAAAGGAATTACACTGATTAACAACTCAGATATCATAAACTACCTCCTCTCAGCATAAAGCTTTTTGTACTAAGTCAAAGCATTAGACACCCAGTTCTGAGACTCACTTGGACACCTCCTGATTACATTCACTGCCTCTCAAGACAGTTGAAGTGCATTGCCCCAGGGCCACTGATTACAGCGCTTTCAATGAGAACCTGAATGTTGCCCTAATCTTGTTTTTTACTTTCCATATTTTTAGGATACTTAGACATCTTGGGACTTTGTAGACCTGGGAAAGAACCCCCCTTCCAGAGATAGCCACTTCCTAGAGAGAAAAAACAACTTGCCTGTGAGCATCATCCGTTCATATGCAAACCAACCAGTTCAGAATCCTGGCCCACATCCATCTCCTTTTATCAGGCTCCTGAAGTCCTAGACCCTGTCCACCTGCCCTAAGTCATCCCAGAGCCTGCTACTGGACAACTAGAGACTACCCTTACAGCCCAGACACCAGCCCACTATCCAGCCCTAATCCTGCTCACATGTTTATCTTATGTTACCATCCCTTCCTGTGAAAACCTCACACAAGTTTCTGTGCATGCTCTCCCCTTGCTCCTTTTTGCCCCTGACTAACCCTGGTGCTTCCCCATGTAGCCCTGTGTGGTGTAGTGTATCCTTCCCACTTAGGAACTGTGAGTAACAAGCTCTCTTTTCAAGGGCAATCATCCCCTAACCTGCTAGCCTCACCATACCTAAATAAAAACAAAATCCCAGGTACATTCCTAAACTGATGTCTCAGCCAAGGATGCTCTCTACCAGGGCTCCCAGAGTGATCAACTCTCAAGATGCCCTTAAAGTACTGCATACCCTGGATGTTTCACTACCACATCCTGGCAGGGACGCAGAGAGGGGAGAAGGCTCTTCCTCCTCACTGTTGTCACCTAGGATACCATAGTCCAGTGTGCCCTTTGAACACAGTGTTTTCAGCTTCTCTGCTCTGCTGCATAGAGACAAGACACTAGTTTTTGCGAGCTGAGCAGGGGTCAGCTTTCCTACTCTCCATCCTTATTCCTCTACCCAATCACATGCCCACACAAAACTCTTAGCTGCAGCCCTTTCCCAGGCAAATCATCTGATATAAATGGCCTCATGCAAATGCCTGCCTCCTAGACTCAAGAAAGGCAGGCATAACTCTTACTGAAACAGAGGACCCAGGTACTGAAAGGAAGATTCTCAGAACTTACATGTGTTGAACATTAGGGTAATTTACACAGTGTATTTAAACATCTTCCAAGGCTGTAAAAGTAGGATAATCTACCAAATGCTTCATTGAAATAAGTTGTGAAGGGTACTTACGATATTACATTATTCTATAATTCATTGAAATACACAACCTATATATTATATATAGTATAATGTGTAAATATACCTATATTCATAATTGTTTAATATATACCCTTGTATTACATATATGGGTATATAATATATACATGAATATATACATTATACATGCATATATACATATAATGAATATATATTCACAATTATTTAAAATAAAAAATTATTTAAATTTAATCATTTCAGTAAAAAATAATCAATATAATTTAATTTCTTAATTTAAAATCAATTAAATAAATTATTACAGTATACTGTCAAACAAAATAGATTTGCTCAGAGTATGTATGAATGCCTCCAGTAGAGGAGCAACTTAGTTTCTAGTCCTCATGAGAAGATAGAGCCTGTGGAAAAGTCTGGGCCAGCAGGAGAGGAGATAAACCAAGATGTATTTGCAGGAAACCTGCACTAATTGTTGTCACTTCCTTTTGTTTGGGACATCCAGCCTGACTCCACCCCAAACATAACAGTCTCAAGGCAGAACCACAGGCAGCCCTTTGCAAATGTCCTTCTCCAGAAGAAATTGTCCCGTAGGAATCAACTTGGGTATTGGGGCAATGCAAAGCTATTCATCAAATTCCTATTTCCTTGTATTTCTGGACTTTTAGCTCAGTTATATTTCCCAGCTTCCCATGAGTCATGTGTGCTACTGTGACTAAATAGAATGTGGCCAGAAATGATGGGTACCATTCCTGGGCTAACCTTTTAAAGAAGTGAATCAAGGTGGAAGCTCAAGGTGACAGTGATGGCAAAGCCATAAGATGAGAGGTGTCTGGGTCCTAGTGACTCCATCTGGATGAGAGCTGACCTCTAAACAGAAATATGTGCTATGAGTTTAGGTGAATAAGAAATAAAGTTCTATTATATCAGCCATTTTATATCTGGGGATCTATTTGTTAACCATAGCCCATGCTTTTCCAACTAAAACAGCTATCTACTCTTTCAGCAGCTTGAACCATACTTGGTATTTCTCCACCCTTCAGCAAATACCAAAAGCCATTTTCTATTTCCTTTGCTCTCCTGCAATGGAATGACAGAAATCCCAGAGGCTATAGAAGTTGCTGAGAATCAAAGATATTCCATGCCCGCTAATGCTTCTACAAACCTGTACTTAAAGATTCTACTTTGGGGATTACGGAAAGAGTACGCTTTGTGATTGCTTTTTAATTGGTACCTGTCATTTGCTTGATAGAATTTTATTAACAGAAGTGTAAACATCCACTGCAATCTACAGAACACAGGAATCTTAAACAGCTTATGGAATTCAAAGTTCTTTTTATCTTTAGTGTTTGCTGATAACTCATTAAATGTTGCTTAGTATTACAAGTTCTGCAGCAGAGATGTTCCTTGCAAATAGACACAGCCAAAGAGTTGAGGGCTGCTCAACACTGTGCCTGAGTAACAATCTTTACTTCAAAAGACTTTGCTACAGATAAGAGAATAGATAGTCCTTAGATATTACTACTTTTTCAGAGAATCCACTAAATAGTTCCTCTTGCCTACCACCCCAGTTTTATCAAAGCCATGTACTCTTTTCAGACACACACACACATACACACACACCAATGCACAAACTTTTCAACAAAAAGAATTTGTCTTGTGTATAAACCCAGGAGATTTTATGCTTGATCTAAACACAACTGGAGATGGAAATGTTCTCAAGGTCTGTAGTCCATTCGATTCCCTGGAATGCAGTTGTACTGTAACATTCTCATTCTAGCTGATCTGCCCAAAGTAAGGCAGTAACAGAGGTCTCATTATTTATGTACATTCAGCAGCTTAGGCACTGATGTGTTAAGTGACAATATGGCCAACTAAACCTCAGTTTCAACCTTGGTTATTGTGCATCCATAAAATAGAATCAGCCAAAGAGGCTGTGGCTGTTTTAAAAACGTAGCTGGATTAGGCTGATGGGGTGGAAATCCTTATATCTAGCTAGGCCCATGGTGCACCGCCCTGCACTGCTCTTATGCATGTTTCTTGTTTAACTGGAAGATGGCTTCCCCCAGCAAAGCAACCAGGTCTTCCTGGAGGCAGGTGACCCAGTTTCACGGCTGCCACTTTGGCAAGTATGTAACATGGACAGTGATATACACTACAATAAGTCTCTGGTACACAGCCTCCAAATGACATCAACGGAGCCTCTGTCTCAGAAATGAGTCACAGCAACCATTCAACTATTGGACAAATCCCTGCAATATCACAGAAGCTGATGTGATCAGAGGCCAACAAAATGGTATGAGGACTCTGTAGCCCTCAAGCCCAATCATGATTTTGAATTTTTATATCTGGCTACATTAAAATCTGAACAAATTACCTGGTTAAAATAACATTTGTCACCCTGACATGTAAGTGTGAATCTAGATAATGTATCTTCTGGGATGGTTGTGGGTAAGGAAAGACTCAAAAGTATGAACTGGGCCCTACAATGGTCTTGCACTGTGGTTTAGTCTAAAGCTACTCTCGCCCAGCCCCTGCCTTGATCAGCATAGTTCCCTGAGTGGCCTGGGGTTTCCTTGAGGCTTCCTTTCTCCATACCACAGGCCACAGGGACCTGCACCCCACTCAGTCATCCTCCACAGATGTCAGCGCAGACATTCTCCTTTTGAACAACACAGTGACAAAACCCAGAAAGCCTCATGAGTGCTGCCTCTCTCTAGCACAGACAGACACCTGACCTTTCCACATTGCTCTGCGTGGGGAATGAGAGCATCACACTCAAGCACCAGTTTTTGCAGTTCAGGGAGATACTCAGTCCTGGAGCCTCTTCTTCGCCCACCACTATACCACCATCCATCCTGTCAGTTTTTTATTTCTGTGGGAATTACAATTGCATTGCCAGTTTCTGCAGAGTTTAGATCTTTGGGACACAAACGGACTCCTCTCTCCTTCCAGTGGGTAAAACTTCAGCCCTTCGAAATACAACAGTTCATCTTCCATTCCCCCAGTGTGCTTCTTCAAAGAAACTGCTGGTCACATTTTCATACTTTAGTACATTAAATTCTCAAAGTTCATGCTGTTCAAACAGATAATGTACCTTTTTTTTTTTTTTTTTCAGGGATCTGCAGCTAGCCTGGTAGCACTTCTTGATGGTATATATACATTACTCATCATTTCTTCCACAGCATACAGACAGTACCCAGCACAGAGCAGATGCCCAGTGGATGCTTAATGAGGGAATTTCTCTTTTTTTTTTTAATGATTTAAGAATGACACATTCTTAGGCATGACACCACAAATACCACCTCTTCCCTTCATGTCACGTACTCTTTTTCCTTCCTTGTTGCAAGCACTTCAGAGAAGCAGCCACACTGGAAATTGACACCCTCTTTCATCTGACTCTAATCTGACTTGCCAGCAAAATGACTTGAGGCCGGAACACAACCCCATAATCTAATGGGAAATGTGCATTTAGCAGGTAATAGATGCCTCAGAAATCTACTTTAGCTTCTTCTAGCTTTGGTCACAGGAAAATAAATAAGAGCCTTTGGCTACTCTTCCTTCTCAAATAAATACAATGTGAATCTAGAAGAGAGTAAATTAAGTTTCAAAACCAGCTGGTTGACCTTATATCTTCTATCAGCCAAGTGGTCGCCAGAATAAATAACACTCATTTCTCTCTGTGTCAGGACTTGGTAGGTTTAGACTGCTCTGAGTGCGGCTGTGTGTTCTCCCTTCCTCTCACGCCTGGACCTCACCGAGAGCTTCAGCTCTGGGTCTGGGGAAACAGACCTCATCTGGTTTACATTTCCTTTGAGCCCCGCTCTGAAGGCTAATGGGAAGATTTCAGATTTCTTTGCTAACACTGTAGACCAAGTGATGAAAATCCCAATGGAATTCAGACTTCCTCAGTATTTATATATGTCTGTAGGGCAATTGTGAGTTAATAATCTTTTCCTGAAACCACTTTATATTTAACAATTATTTCTGGCATTATTCCCTCTTTCCCAAAGGAAATTTCCTTAAGTTTATTGCTAACACATATATAAAATGGTCTTTCTAAAATGCTGCAATATTGTTTGGCTTTCAAGTTTATTTAAATTAATTTTAAAATGGTTAAGGTCTTCTTCTAACCATTTTTATATTTTAATATGAGGCTATCTTTAAAGAAAAATTAGAAAACAGGGATTTTTTTTCAGAAGAATTTTGTATTAAATGCTAAATTATTTAATGTAAATAAAGCCATAAATTTCTCTAATGTTTGGTTATCTATCCCCTTTTAGTTTCAATAATAAATATATTTATTCAATGGGATTGAATGTAGTTCAGTTTAGAAACATCTTCCACCACGCAACTGTCAGATTCTTTAAGATATACATACACAACTTTGGGCACCCTAGCTATCCCATATTATTTAGAAATTAGGAGTTCAAAAGCTTTCTAAATAACCCTTCTCATTTACATAAAGCTTCTTCCACTCCAGTTTGACGGAGTTGTGAATTATGACCTAGAGCTCTTTCATTTCTGCTTCTTTGGCTTTGGAATTTTACCTGACATATGACATTACAAAGTGCAGGTGTTAACCCAGACCAAGGGGATGCCTAGTTTATCAGATGTAGCTCAGAGGAGCTAGTTTCTCCCTTCTCTTTATAAGTCTCCTGTCCCTTTTGATACTTTACAGCTGTCCAATAACTACCTCCCTAGGAACTGGGCTGCTTTTCATTTGAAGTCACTCATATCAGCTTACCTTGTTTTATGGGATACTCTTCATGTTCAATTATAGCTACAGCTAACGGGTGCTCTGGTCAACCAGGATGATAGGCAGCAGGGCAAAGGGGGAAGCAAAAAGGAGTGGATAAGACCAGAATTCTGTGATTGCCTCCACCATTAGCTTGTTATTATGGGAAAGCAGGCTCTCAGCTTCCCTTTTTCCAATAAAAGCAATAAAATTTATCTTAACCATCTCAGAGGGCCATTACAAGGTTAAAAAGGATTTGATAGATTTTTTTAATGCATTCAGTATGCTATTACTTGATGATACTATAAACAACCTTAAAAGGAAAATAATTTTTTCAAAAAAAGCAATTCATGAAAGTAAAAAAAATACTAGCAGCCAATAAACACATATAAATATTAACTTCTTTAACGATTAAAGAAATGCAGATGAAAACCAGTAATTTTTAAGTGGGTGGTAGGAAATGGATTTCCTTACACATCATAAGTGGAAGCATAGTTGGGTCTAAGAACGAAGGACAACATTTTTCAAGTGAATGCAATTTCATATGCATAACCTTCATCCAGGAATCCTACCTATAAAAGTCTATTCTAAGAAAGATTATCAGAAAAGTATACATATATCTGTATATGAGGAAGTTTGGTACCATATTATTTTATAGTACTGAAAAGTATATTGAAGTAAACAACAAAGCTATTATTTCGAGAGGGGACAAATGATATAATAGTCAGAATCCCTTTAGAGCACATTTAAAGCAAACTAGGAAGGCACTACATTGATTGTCAACTGGATTTACCCTTTTTTCTGAAAGTATTGTGTAAGAGGTAAGCAGACTGGCTGACAGTGCACAGGAAATATGAGTTTGAGCCACATTTTTAAGACAAATTTTCTTTCTACTAGTCATTCCATCTCGTTCTATAATCCTCCACTGCTAAATTAAGATCACAGCTCTTAGGGGATCCCACGGTGGCACACTGGGTTAAGAATCCAATTGCAGTGGCTTGGGTTGCTGTGGAGGCATGGGTTCAATCCCACGCCTGGCACAGTGGGTTAAAGGATCTGCGTTGTTGCAGGTGTGGGATATGTTGCAGCTGTGGCTCAGATTCAATTGCTGGCCCAGGAACTTCTATATGCCATGAGTGTGGCCATTATAAAAAAAATCACAGCTCTTAGCCTGTTCCAAATACACTCACACCACCCCTTCCCCACCACTGACATGCATGTGCACACAGTTCACATTTTAGCTATAAACACAAAACGCCTCAATACCATGATTTAACTATAAATACAACCCACCCCCAAAAATGTCCAAAAAACACTTCCATACGTTCAGTTAATGGCAAAACAAGATGACTTTCTGAAAACTAAGGAGTCTCACTCAGGAAGGATCATCTTGCACTGTGGTCCTTCCTATAGTATGAGTTTTGGGCACTAGACCTGTTCTTATCTTCTTATTCATAAGTATCATTTTAATTATTCATAAGTGAAGAGACTTGTGTATTGAGAACATATCAAAAGGGAGAGAGAATGGAATTGTCTTTCAGGACATCAATATACATCAGTATTTTTAAGGGTACCTAAAACATAGTATATGCTCAACAAATATTTGCTGAGTGAATAAATTATCTATCCCATGATGGGATTTCAACCACAAATATAGCTCTTACTGAGAACCCTACATATCTGACAAACCTGACTCAGAGCTGAATGCATAATAGGAAGAAAATGCCAGAGCATGGCTTTTTCTTCCCCCCAAAGCTCCTTCTATTTCATAATAACTTAATGAGGACTTTAAGCCTTACAGAATCTCTATTCCATGTAGTGCTTCACATCACCAATTCAGATGCACCAAAGAAAGATCGTTAAAAAAACTTTCCTTTTTCCTGAGAAACACTGTTTAAAAAGAAAGGACATTCGTATTGTCTACAGTTTCTATCAGGTCTTTAAGTGTTCTTGATATATTGAAATACTGCCTGATCATAAAGTGCTGCAGCCCATGTTAGCTCCCTCAGAGGGAGGGAAGAGAAAGTCCCTGATTGTTCATGCATCACAGAATGTTGTGGTGGGAAGTGGGGAGATGTCTTTTTGTCCCCTCTTCCTGAGGTCATTCTCCATTCTGAAGCCCTGAGCAATCTCAATAACTCTTAAAACTCTTCTACAAGTCAATATATAACTAACCTATAATGATTCATTGAGGTCATCAACTTTTGCTCTTCAGTTTATTAAGTTCTCTTCCTCAATGAAAGTCCATGGCACTGGGAAAAATCCAGTAATGTAATGTGCCTACCCCCGATACTTTCCATTGAGACTCATGCCTTAATAATAGCAACAATAAGACACTATTACCTAGTGAAATTAAGAGCAGCCCCTCAAAACCACTTTGAACATGAAGGTAAAAAAACCTCAGACGAAGTCTTTTCACATTCTGTTCCCAAATAAAGCAATACTGAATTAATTATAAGGTTATTCTGATATGGGTATATTTCATTTGAAGTGTTGATTAAATTCACATTGTTTCAATTCTCCAGTCTCATAATTAACCTGCAAAGGGGGAAATCTATATGTTGCAGGTTTATCAGCATCATAATCTGTATAATAATCTATATTCTTACAACAAGCATGCGCCATCCCCGGTGCAGTAAGGAAAGCTTAACCTTATTTACTAATGATAACTTGGTTTACAATTATCTTTTTCAGGTAAATATTTGGTCCTTAGCAGTGCCTGCTCCTTCTCCTCTCTGTCAGCTTCAGTGATTTGTCTGCCTTTTGTGTCATTTGTTTTCTTGTCATTTTGCATATGTAGTTGGTGAACGTGAGGTCTGTTTTCGTTAGATCTGGGACTCCCTGACATCACAATCCATTCCTATCCACCCTGCAGGTTGTCCTGTCTTACCCACTCCCTGTCTTGTCCTCAAAGTCTGCCCAGTAGATATCAGACCATTTGATACCTATATCTATAAATTGTACCCCAGTCTTCCTGAAATTCACCCATCAGTGTTCTTAGTTATATTTTCTGCATCTACCAGGTTTTTTGTTTTTGTTTTTTTTTAATTTGGCTGCATATAGTGGTGTTGAGAATGCTCTTTGAGGTGAATTTCACATAGGAAATGAAACAAACTCCCTTCTGTCTACAACTTTCCCTTCAATCTACTTTACACAACCTCATCCTGACAACATGGCCTAGGATAGGGGCTAGGGGGAGGGGAGAATACTTGTCTCACTGTCTGCCTCCCTAACCCCTTTGCTCTTTCAGTCCCCATAGCCCACCAGAGTTATAACCATGTCCTCTCAGAAATATGAATGATGAATGGCATTCAGGGAATGAAAAACAGAGAGCTTTTAAAATGTACTTACTAAATTAAAAATAGAATTACCATTGATCCAGCAATTCCACTTTTGCATATATACCTCCAAAGAATTGCACATAAGGACTCTGGGATTTCCTGTTGTAGTTCAGTGAGTTACGAACCTGACTAGTATCCATGAGGATGTGGGTTCGATCCCTGGCCTCACTCAGTGGATTAAGGGTAGGGTGTTGCCGTGAGCTGTGGTATATAGGCTGGAAGCTGCAGCTCCAATTCATCCCCTAGCCTGGGACTTCCATATGCCACAAGAGCAGCCCTAGAAAACAAAATATAAAATAAAAGAAGAGAAAAAAGAAAAGAAAAGAAGGGCTCAGAGATATTTGTATGCTCATGTACATAGATGTCCTATTCACAATAGCCAAAATATAAAAGCAACCCAAGTGTCTATCAACAGACGGATAGATAAACAAAATATGGCAGACATATAACCAAACAAAATATTACTTAGACTAAAAAAGAAAGGAAATTCTGACGCATGCAACAACATGGATGAACCTTGAGGGTATCAGACTAAGTGAAATAAGCTAAGTCACAAAAGGACAAAAACTGATTCCATTTATGTGAGGTGGTTAAACTCATGGAATTTACAGAGACAGAAAGGAGAAGGTGGTTGCTAGGGGCCTGGGGGAGGAAGGGAATGGGGACTTATTGTCTGGTGGGTATGGTATTTCAGTTTTGCAAGATGAAAAGAGTTCTGGATATGGATGGTGGTAATGGTTGTACAAGAATGTGCATGTTACTTAATGCCACTAAATTGTACCCTTAAAAGTGGCTAAGATGATAAATTGCGTGTTAAATGTATTTTACCACAACAAAAAAACTTCATGTATTTATTAGGCCTGTTTACATCAGCACAAGGAACTAAGCAGGAAAAACTCTGTGCGATGGCATGTTGAGGAAACCAACATGTGGGTTTTATTCTAAGAGGAGGAAAATAAGCATGGAGAAGGGGAGAAGGATCTGTAGTAAGAGGGATTTTCTAGTAAGCCCTCAAACCAGAAGACACTCAGGTCTGTTTGACAAAACTAATACTCTGATACTAATGAAGAAGGAACTGTTCTTTTGAAGTTATTTGCTGAGATTGTCTGTAACCACAGAAGGAGCATAATATTTACTGTTCCTGAAATTTCTTGCTCTGCATACAAGGCCACTCTTCTGCCCAAATCTTGGCTCAAAAAGATTTTCAGGGAATCCCCGTTGTGGCGCAGCAGAAAAGAATCTGACTAGGAACCATGAGGTTATGTGTTCGATCCATGGCCTTGCTCAATGGATTAAAGATCTGGCATTATCTTGAGCTGTGGGGTAGGTTGCAGTCACGGCTTGGATCTGGCATTGCTGTGGCTGTGGCGTAGGCCAGCAGCTGTAGCTCCAATTAGACCCCTAACCTGGGAACCTCCATGTGCCACAGGTGCGGCCCTAAAAAGAAAGGAGAGGTGTCAAAGTTAGAAAAACGCAACCAGTGGATAGATAGGTAAACACAACCATTAGAACAAGAACGGCAGATGGGTTTCACCTCACTCGGCAATCCTAAGCTATTGGTGGAAGTTATTGAGAACACTGTACTGAGAATAATTCTGAGGTCCCATCCAGGCTCAGCAGGAGAACATACTGTGACTGGAGACTGAGATCTGTCCTGGGTGCACACGGGGCTGTGTGCCTGTCATCTCTGCTTTAGGTGGAGGAACTCAAAGTACTTTTCTACGAAATGAACATAGAGAAATATCTGGGTGACATTACATTTCATCCTTAACAAGTCTCAAATATTTTCACTTCTTGGGGGCATATATCTAGTTTTACTTGAAGTCGAGGATGTAATTCCTTCTCTTTACTTACCCTACTGTGTCCATATTGTCTTGCCTCCTCTCAAAGAAGCCCCAACCCAAGGCCCTCAGTCTTAGGAAAGGCAGAAAGGGGGATATTGCCTCTCAGCCTGCCTTTCTTTCACACCAGTGCCCTCCACCCACTCCAAGGAAGCTGCACTCCCCACCTAGTCCACTCAACAGTGGGAAGCACCTCCTCAATGCCCAAATTTACTATCTGTAGATTTATAAGTTATATTTTACAGAATTTAAGTACTACGATACATTTTCTTTTCCATGCCCAAATTTCATAATTCAGCAGTGACTTTTTATTATTATTATTTATTTTTTATTCAGCTGTGCCTATGGCATGTGTAAGTTCCCAGGCCAGAGACTGAACACACATAAGAGCTGTAACCAGAGCCACAACAGTGACAATGCTGAATCTTTAACCCACTGAGCAAGGAGGGAACTCCCTCAATAACGACTCTGATTTACAATATTATATTGTTGACTTGGCTTAGAAAGATGTTCATCTGAGTCCCTCCAAGGAACATAAAACATGGTTAGCTGGAAAATTAAGGGCACATTACAAGAGTATGGAAGTTCTAACTCTTGACAATCTAGAAACTCACATAGAAAATGAACTATCGTTTTGGTCCATCCCATTAACTCACTCATTGATTTACTCCCCAAGCTATGAGCATCAAGTATCAAGTACCAAAAAGCACAGACCTTTTCGCAAGGTAAGCAAGACTGGCTGGAATAAATAAACGTGTATAATACTCTGGAGTTACTGAGAAATTGGTGCATCACTTCAGTTTTCTCTGGAAGCACAGAAGGGGGTACCTGACTAAATAAGAAATAAGGAGTGTTAAAGAGATCTTCCTTGGAGAAGGGAGCATTTCATCTGAGTCTTGAAAGGTGAGGAGAGGTGATCCAGTTGAAGAAGACAGAGTAAGCAACTTTAAATATAGGAAACAGCAGGCACAAATCTCTAGCTCAAACAGAATGTGGTATTTCCTTGGAACTGCTAGAGCTGAGGGTGAGTAGGGAGAAGGGATGAGAGATGATACTGGGGAAAAAGCCATAGTCATCTTCAAGTTCTCTCTGAATGATTTTTTGTGTCACAAGGAGAAGGGACGTTATTCTGAAAGGGAAAGGAAGTCAAAAGAATTGAATAAAGCAGGAAGGTAGCAAAATCACTCTTGCTAGTTAGTTTGTTCATCCGTATTTCTCCCTCCACACCAAACTCTCTGACTTGCATTCTAGAAGGATTACCCTAGTTTCAGTGAAGAGTACGTTTTAGATGGGAACTAATCTGATACCAGGTAAGGATCAGTTACAACAATTACCCAGGAGAGAAGTGTTGAGGGACTGAAATAAGGAAAAGGAAGAAGTGATGGAGCAGCAGGGAATGTATTCAGGAAATACGAAATGACAGGATTTAGCACTGAGGATCCATCAAAGGAAAGATAATATGGTGCAAGGAAAAGAGGAAGATATGTCTGCTGCTGAAAATTATGCATCCCAAATCAGACTTCATATAGGCTATGTTTCTCCTCGTGGCATATGGAAGTTCTCAGTCTAGGGATAGAATCCAAGCTACAGCTGCCAACCTATGCCACAGCCACAGCAACACAGGATCTGAGCCTTGTCTTCAACCTACACCACAGCTCACGGCAACACTGGATCCTTAACCCACTGAGTGAGTTCAGGGATTGAACCCGCTTCCTCGCGGATACTAGTCAGGTTCATTTCTGCTGAGCCACAAAGGAAACTCCCTAGGCTATGTTTCTTGAAAGATGGCAATAGCAAGGCTGCTGTTTATACTCTCAAACAAATAAAAAGTCTGGGGCCTGGCAGTTTGCTGCAGGTTAGCTGTATGGCAAGTAGGCAGATGAGAAGGACGCTTGAGAGAAAGAAGAGGCAGTTTCACCCTGGGTCCTGGGAACCTGTGTTTCCAGTTATTCTGTCTCTTGCACAACAGGTTAGCCATCAGCCTGTGATTATCTGAGCTTATAGGGGAGCAGGAATAGAGAACCAGGAACTCTGAAAATCATCAGCATTTGACTCTGGAAAGCATTTTTCAAATGATACAATTACAAGTCTATCACTATTCAAGGAATTCATGTCATAAACCCTATAATTAAGCCTGATGCAAAGATGTGACTTGAAAGTTGGAAAACTAGTTCCATGTCCTGCACCCCTGCTCAACTCCCACTAATCATGTCTCTGGTATCTGCATCTGATCACAGTGTACAAGTCTCTGGGATTATAAAATTGCCACCTTCTATTCCTGTCCTCTCCAACCATTTGCTTTCAGTGATTTGCAAGTAGATAATCTAGGCAGGATCAGCAACTTAATTTGTGAGGCCCCATGCAAAATTAAAATGCAGAGCCCCTTGTCAAAAATTATTAAGAGTTTCCAGATGGCAACCAAAGAGCATTAAACTGAGTATGGGGCCCTTCTGAATAGAGGGCCTGGTGGGACGGCACAGATGACACATCCACAAGGATGGCCTTGAACCTTGGCTTTAATGTAAAACAGCTGGGCTGAGTTGTCTTGAGGGAGAGGAGGAGGAAGCACAAACTCACTACCTTGTAACACTTCTTAAAATAAGGGAAATAGCTATTTCACTGACTGACAAAATCTTACCTACTTAAATCCGCCCCATGTGTGCCTTTCACTAACAGTCTACCCATTAACCAAGTGGCTTATCCATGGGTACCCAAAAGGGAAGAGCTGCAAATACCATTACCTAGAGTGAATGATAATTCCTATTTGAAAAAAGAAATGATGGGTGGATAGATATATCGGCTGTCTGGAAGATAAATGCAAACATGTTCCCAACCATTCTCTGGGATGCCCAGAGGAGGCAAATTGAGGGATACTAGTTTTTAATTACACAGCCCACAGTGCTTCAAACAAATGCTAGAGGAAAATCAATGATGGCTTCAGAAAGGAGAGTCTTTCATTCACTTCAGTTCCTCTGACATTGCGGAGTGCAAGACAGAAAGGAGATGCAGGGAAGGCCCTACCCCTAAACTTAACCTTAACTTACCTACAAACTGGTTGGCCTGAGGTCTGAGAGGGAAGAAGCTGCAGGAAACCAAATCTTCATTCACTGCTCAATGCATTTTCATGTAGCCATGTTAACAATATTCATTTCATCAAAAACATACATTCTCATACTTGAGGGGCTCGTGAATCTGGAGTACACCTTGTATAAGCGCTTGTGATCTACAGCATATAACTAATTTACCTTAGATAGGAAAATTCTCACAGTGTGATCATAACATGAGGTGAGATGTGGAAAGTCATGGATTTGTTTACACTTACTATTGGGGGTCAATAGTGAACAGACTGCTCATCCACCTTCAGGAGTTCTTTACCTACTTGGTACAAATTAGTACAAATCCAGAATGCCGCACTGCTTTCAGATTTAATGTCAACTTCACATTATTCTAAAGTGGTATTTTGTACATTTGCATTGCAAATGTTTATGCTCCACATAGCTAATCTATTGCATATGTCTATGAATGGGGCTCCCTCATCCTGGGCCTAAAAGACGTTGTCCTGGGACTAAGGTGGGAAGAGAGATCTGATGCTGGCCATGCCTTCTTTCCATTCCTGTCAGTTTAATCTCTAAAGATGGTATTTGGAGGCATTCTCGGTACTCTCTCATAGACCAAAGCAGAATGAAATGAAATGAAGTAGATACTGGTCAGAGTTGGGAAATAAAATGTTGGGAACTGGTAGGTTGTGTGTCTACTACATTTTCCAAACTAAGAGCTAGTTGTAGTGTTTTTAAGGACATTTTACCAGTTCTACAGGACAGAGTGGGAAAAAAAACAGACTCTAGGATTAGTAAAATCTGACCTTCCAACTCACTAGCCATGAGGAAATTCACCCAATCTCTCCAAAGTTCAGGTTACCTAACTATAGAACTGGAATATAAATACCTCCTTGTAGGATTGGTCTTTGGATTTAGTAAGTTAATATATTCAAGACCCCAAGCAGAGTTCCTGGCACAAAAACACCTGAAAAATGTCACTGCCCTTCTCTATTCTCTTTCCTTTGGTCCTCACCCTCCACTCTTCCAGGAATTGCCAGGAAGACATAGTTTATCCCTCCCCAGAAAGTCATTACAATACTTTTCAGAATGAAGCAAATATAAGATGTGAAGTATATTGTCTTCTAAACCTGAAGTTTCATATATTTCTGGTACCAAGAAGTTTATACCCATGATTTTCACATCTTACCTTGCAGAATCACATGTCTTCTTTAGCGGGAGGCAAATCAACAGGAAATTTTTTGATACCCCAAGGGGCTGTGCTTTAAGATGTTTTTCACTTCAGGGACATGGAAATATTCCTTGCTGGAGCACATGGTTCTCACAACAGTATTCATTAACCTCACTCCACGGCTAGTGCCAGTGACATTCTGTAAAAAAAAAAAGAAGCGATTCACAGTGTAAGGTGCTCATTATCCTTGGCCTGTTAAATTATATTTCAGAAAATGCATAGAAAAACACTTCTGTATACAAGCACATGTGCACACAAAGACAATTCATAGCGTCTTGTTGGAAAGAGTTGCTATGGACACTGATTACTTTTGGAAAATAGCAAAAATAAGATTAATTAACCTGAGTAGATACAGACAACTATAAAGCAAGGTTTTAACTGCATTTCTTTATATGGTCATACATCCCTACCTCCCCCTCAGGTCCCTAAATGACCAGATATTAACTGTATCTGTGGCAGACAGTGCTATATCCCTACATAATACATGTTCTCTTCTTTTTTCCACAGTTAATATAATCTTGATTTTATTGGGGGCAGCCAGATAAACAATTTCTAACTTTCTTGCAGCTAGAGACAAATATATGACATAGTTTAAGCCAGAGTGAACCAAAATTTTCTGGGATTACTGAGAAAGTATTATTTTCCCGATAGAGGTGCCATCACATTTCCCTTGCGGCTTTCGTCATCTGCCGATTAGATGGCTGAATCCACAGCAGCCATCCTGCCACCATGAGGGAAAGGCCAGGAGAATGGCAGAAACTACAGCCTCAATATTCTTGAACCACTGCATCCTTGAGGACTTCTGTAACTTGTTTAAGGTTGTGATTTGGGTTTTCCTCTGAAAGCACTCCCAAACTGACCAAGTAATCCTCTTATTTGGTCAGAACTTTCCATTAGATTAGTTTCTTTGGGGTACATATGCATAATGATATTTGCTATATCCTGACTACCACACTTGTTGAGATGACAAAAAGAGAGTCTGTGTGTATGTTTTAGAAACTGTTGAGCACCTAAAAATGGCAATTACTATAACAAGGATGATGTCATATTCATCTTTCTAGTCTCAATAGCTGGTACAGTGTTTGCCTGTGGTTGGTCATTATGCATTTAAGATGCAGGCATAATTTTGTTTTTTTTTAAATTAGATTAGCTAGAGGATAGGTAAGAAAGCAGAACCAAGGCCTGCCTATCCTGTACAAGAATGGCAAATATACAGCATACCTGCCTACAACTTCCCCTTCTTCTCTAATCTCACATATAACCAATCAATCCTATCAATGAGATAAAATTATTTTCAACATAGTGCCTTAGACAGTCATTACAAATGCAGCAATGTCCTAAAAATAAGTGATTTTTTGTAACCTATAAGAAAAAGTCAGGTGCCCTAATAAGGAGGTCAAGGTCCACTAGGACTGAGCATGAGACTATTAGAGACAGCACCATAATGGAAGGAGCAAAGTGAAATATCCTATGATGGGGAAACGACAGAGGGTACCACCCAGGAACACAGCTTTAGGACTGGTGGGCAAGTCTGGTGGTGGATGAAGGATGGCTGAGGGCCAGCAACAAAGAAGCACCTAACTTTGTTCCTATATCTCCAGTCCTACTACCACTTCACACCCATGTTCTATCCTCCTTTTTCATATACATGCATTCTCCTCACTCTTACCTGTCTTTTTTCTTCATCACCTTATAATTCTTCTCATTGAGGGGCACCATGACTCAGTAGAAATACTCTGCAACCAGGCAGATTTGAATTTGAATACTAGTGCTTACAGGGTGGGGAAAATTAAGTGGGTTGTTAAATCCCTCCATCTCTGCATTTGTCCAAAGAGAATAATGACAGACCTCATAAGTTGCAGTCAGCATGGAACATGCCTAACTATGTTAAGTACTTAACGCAGGGTCAGGCTTATTTTAAAAACACGCAGGCTTGTTTTAAATACTCTTCCTCAGCTGGAGTATGAGTCCCTTTGCCATCTAAGATCTTGGACACATTGCCATCTCTCACGAAAAAAAAAGAAGTTTCTAAAGGTTCATTAAGGTTCCAGACATTTTATAAGGACTCAGCAATTATTCTAAACCATGAAGGGAGGAACGCTTATTTTGAGCAAGTAAAGTCACGGGTCTAGTTTGTAGAAGGTAATTTGAATGAATACCTACAACGATAACTTCACCCTATTCTCAGACAAGCAATAGCCATCAGACATATTATAGTTTAATAAACTTTTTAATGAAAGGATCTCCAAATTCCACTTATATTTTCCAGTGAAATTCTATCTGCTCCAATAATTTTTAAACATATGGAATTTATTTTCCCTCACACCTGGCTATATTTAATTTGTTATGAGAGGTTCCTGACTGTGCTATGTGACCTATTCCCATGATGCTTAAGAGTTAAATGTGTTTCCTGCTTTCCTGAATTCCAAATAAACTGAATAAAATAACCAATCCTTGGATATACAAATGTAATATCCTGAGCCTGAACACACACACACATACAAAGAGACAGGCACATGCACACATGCACGCGCACGCACACACACACACACACACACACACACACACACACACACACACACACACTGTGTTCCTGTTTTCTATTAACTTGCAGCTTGTGGGTATGAGGGACGGGAGAAGTAATAACGACAAAGAAATTATGAACCATTTAAAGAGAATTACTTGAATTTTTCATATTGTGATTATTCTTAAATGCTCTCATCCATCCTAATAATTTAGTATGTTACTGACACCTTAATAACTTATTCATTTGATTTGTCTGGTTTTTTTCTTATGAGCTAAGTAGTGTGAATACTTAGAATAGTATTTCAAATTTGAAAAGGAAAAATAGCTTTACAAACATTAACAACAGTAACATAATGCCCTATTCAAATGTTAACAGTATATTTGGAAACTCTTAGGCCTATCTTAAAAATAAAGACGAAAATGTAACTACTCAAATCCATTTTTTAAAATCATGACTATTCTACACTTAGTATTGTGATTTTACCAATTTCATCTCTTGAAGACAGTCTTACATTCTATTTCCACAATTTCAACTATTACATAGTATTTTATAATACTGGAAATACATACAGTTGCACTTCACATCTAGTTTGCATATATAAAGGCAGTATGGAACAATAAAGAAGCACCATCTGAGAAACTAGACATGTAAGATATGCTTACTGTAAGCATATTTCAGACACATCATGTCGTGTGTCTGGGCCTCAGTGGGGTTAATATTTTATCCATCTCAAACCAAGGAGCTGAACTACACGATCCAGTGAAGAGCTTTAGAGTATGATATTTGTATTAATTTTGTAGCCTTGGGCAAGTCACTTAATCTCTGGATCTCTTGTCTTCACTGAGTGGTGAAGGTTAAATTCAGTGATGCCTGTAAGCCCTTGACGTGGGCCCTAATCATGCCATGGTAAGAATATAGTACAGGTCAGGTACCATGGTTGTGTTCGTTGACATAATCCAAGGATCTAGTAGACAGTCTGACACACAGTTTCTTAAATATTGTTGAATTCCACACAGCATATGGAGTTCCCAGCCTGGGAATCAAATCTGTACCTCCGCAGCAACCTGAGCCACTCTCTGTCATATCTGGTTCAGATTTCCATCTTTGGCTGTTGTTTTTTCTCCATTATAAGGCTTTCTTCTATTTCTTGATTCCCATGGTTACTTTCCTTTGCTTAGCTCTACCATACACATACCCACCATCCATAACACAAATAACCATGCTCCATGTATGTGACTCATAGGAGGATTTAGGAGTAAGGGTAAGATGGGGTAAATAGCAGAGCTGTACCCAAGACGACTTACAACTGAATGTTAAGCTCTCTTTTAAGAAAGTCCATTGCCCATAGGACTTTCCTACCCTAATTAAAAAAAATGATTCATGAGAAATAATAATGAGAATCTTACAGCAATTATTTTGAGTACATGTATTTAATTGTTCTTCTGATTTAAAAAAAAAAAACTGTATTTTAGCAGCTGCCCTCAGGATCCTTCTCAGATGAATGATGTTTGTTTGAAAAGGTTTACTTATTTACCATGAGTAGGGATAAAAATAAAAGAGCTTAAATATTTTCCAGTGCTCCTTTAGTTGATCTCACAAACGCACATCCTTCCATCAGCCAAGATGTATCAGAACCCAACTGACAATGAATACTGGAATCTCTTTGATGTGTATTCTGTACGACCTGTGCTAGACATTACAGGTTTCACTTCTGAAGGTTCAGCAGTTTGTTTAGGAAAATGCTACTCAGATAACGAAAAGAGTGTCTGTCTGGATCCAAAATTAGTGCCTTCCTCTCCAAATGTATTTGCCACAAGAAAGACGTTCTGGAAGAATGAAGCAGAGTGTTTATCAAAGTGTTCTTTTGTAATTCAGAAACTGTTAAGTCTTAAAATGAGACTGTGATATGGAAATGAAGTATGATAGTAAATGTTCTTTTGGCAAAATGGATCATTTCCTATAAAAATAATTCTGTTCCATGTAATTTCCCCTACTCTCGAGAATATTAAAAATGTGTTGGGTGTTTTTACTCCATGTGATGACTAAGAACTCCCCACTGTCCAGGGACAACCACAGGAGTTACCTACCAAAAAAGTTGTTGGGTTTTCAGATTGGTATGCTATGTCAGGAATTTCCCAAGCTCATAGAAGCAAGCTCATTCTTTCTTCCCCTTAGAGATATCCAGAGATCCAGAGCAGTATTACTGGGGATGGAAGGGCCAAAACTCTGTGACACTCCTTCAGAGAAGTGAGACCTGGAAGAGTATCCTGGACCACATCTTCCCCTTCTCCAAGAAATAGCCCTTGTTCAAAGTAACACCATATTATGCTTCTGCACCATTTTTGTAAGCACAGTGATTCATTCAACAAACCAGATGTAAGGCAAGATGCTAGATGTTCACAGGAGAGACAGCAATGTTGAGATCATGGACTTCGGCGCTAGACTACCTGGTCCCAAAATTGGTTCTGCACCTGCCAGCTTTACAACCTTGAGCACATAGAGTTTTCTGTGTTTCACTTCCTACGTGTGTCAACTGTAGTGATCACTTACCCCAAGAGATAGAAAAGCAAATCTTGGGGCTTACAGCCTAGTAAGGAAAACAAACAGTTATACGACCAACACAGGTAGCATCCAAAAAATGATATGTTAAAATAGAAGTATAAAACAAGTACCTATACATCCCAAGAAGGTGGGGATTAGGGCACATTTCCATCTAGAACACTAGAGTAATGCTAAAAAACACTCTAAGATAATATAATAAAATTGATTGGCCAAAATGACACAGGGATGGAAATCTGAAGGAAAAAAAAGGAATATTTATGAAACCACATATAGACTCTATTGTGTTTCTCATCTTCTGAGCTAGGTCCAAAAATTTTAAATATATATAAATTTAATTATATATAATTTTAAATATATATAAATAATTTAAACAAACATATGTTATCTATATTATATTTATATAATATAAATATATTGTTATAAATTCAATATATTATATTAAATTATAATATTATAACATAATATTATTTAATATATTTATTTATATTACATATTATATATATGTGCATATATAACTAACAATTAACTTAATATATACTCTTGGATTTAGAACCAAAATGCCAGGTAATCTTGCTCTATAAAACTTTATTAGTCAGTCCACACTACCAAAGACAGATCAAAACCACTAGCGTAATAATCATTATCAGAAAAGTACATATCCTTCTCCAAGTATCATACAAATCACCTTTAAAAAGACTTGTATTCAAAGTTCTCCAAATCCTAAAGTTCCCCAAATTGCTGGGAGAGAAATAATGAACTCCCTTTCATAAGAGTCACACCAAGCTCAATACTATTTTGATCATATTTCCCTCTTACAGAACCCTAAAAACTCAGCCCTGGGCTCTGAAACAACCCATAAAAACTGCAGCAATAAAAAGCAAAAAGTACAGACTTTTAAAATAAGTCTGAGAATGTCATTGTTTCCAGAAGGTAGAAATATAATGATATAAAACCTTGGTTAGAAGCAAGGAAACTGTTAGCAGCTGGCATGGATATTACCCCATTATTTATTACTGTTATTAGGTGAGATTCCTATGTCGCATAACTCAATAGAGAATAACATCTATTTGATTGCACGGATGAGAGTCTGGTCCATTATTATTAATTTGCCTTCTCTCCAGCCATTAAGTGACTGCTCCTTTGGATCATAAAAGGTAGTGCATGAATAACACAAAAAGGTTTTTACCCCATTCTCAAATAAGATAATGAATGCCAGCTACTGCACCAATAAAATATTCAGCCACCTGCTTGGGTACCTTTCTGCCATGGAGCTCAAGAGCAAACAAAACTGGGTCCAACTGGTGCCCACTGAGCAAATACTGCTCCTTCCCTGGATTGCTAACTGGTTCAGAACTCCAGGTTTTAATGAGAGACTTGCAGTTGCATTATGTTTGCTCTTGATGCTTTCTTTATATTTAAGGATGAATCAGCTTTTAGTATAATTCTTTTACACCTCACTCACCCACCATTACTCACTCAGGGCCTTTAACCCTAAATAGCATTTTAGATAATCAAAGATTTCTGCTTTAGGCACCCAAGTTTTTGTACTTTAGACATCTCTAAAATAAATCTTTCTATAATGGTTGGTATGTACCCTGTTCCCTGTTTATTTATTTATTTTTAATTGAATGTGTTATTTCTAGGTTAACATTGTTTTGTGATAGCTTTTTCATTTTTTATATTTTTGGTGGCACATGAGGCATGTGGTAGTTCCTAGGCCAGGGATCAAACCTGCACCACAGTTATGACCTGTGCCACAGCTATGGCAATGGCAGATCCTTAACCCACTGAGCCACAAGCAAACTTCTGATGATTGCTTTTTCAGGTCAAAGATTCAAAGGCAAGGCTTCTCTTCTGTGCTTTTGTTCTTGTATTAGTCATGGTTCTCCAGAAAACCAGAACCAATAGGAACTATATAGATATACAGAAGAAAAGATTTATGACGAGAGGTTTGCTCACACAATGACAGAGAATGAGGAGGCCCAGGGAAGCTGGTGGCATAGTTACAGTCCAAACCTAAAGGCCTGAGAAACAGGCGCACTGATGTCCAAGAGCAAGAGGCGATGGAAATTCCAGCTCAGGCAGAGAGAAAATGTGCCCATATTCCACCTTTTTGTTCTATTCAAGCTGTTCAATGATTGACGATGACCACCTGCCCTGGTGAAGATCTTTTTTACTCAGTCCACCAACTCAAATGCTAATATAGTCCAGAAACACCCTCATATACACACCCAGAAATAGTATTTTGCCAGCTATCTGGCATCATGTAGCCTAGTCAAGTCCACACATAAAATTAACCATCACAGCCCTCAAGCATCCAATGCAGTTCCTGGGCCCATCTCCAAGTTATACGCCCACAGAGTCCTCTATGGCAGGCAGCTCCTGAAATCCTTCTGGGCGCACCAACACCCAATGGTCTGGGCAACTCTGATTTACCCTCCACTACCAACTGCTGTCTTGGGGCAGAGTCTGTTCACCAATATCGTGTCCACTTGGTGTCCACTGCAGGCTGTTTCCACTGGGTTCCATGATCTCCGCATTGATACCAATAAGATTCCTCACTACCAGTGCTTAGAACTTTTCACCAACTTCATGCTAACCACTTGTTCTCAAACGTCACCTACACACAGAAGTGCTTGCTTCTGCTTTTTCTGCTCTTTCCAACTCTGAAGGTCTCTGCAGCCTTAGGGCCACTCAAGTCTATGATCTACTCTGCCTGGGACAGAGTATGAGTTAATGACCTTTGACACCTGGATTCATGTCAGTGGAACTCAGTACTCCAAGTTCCAAGGTCAAATGGCCCCCTTAAAGACCTCCTAGATGATGGAACAGACGTCGTTAGAGCACCTGATTGATCTTGGGCTGCAATTCACATCTGGGCCCAGATTCTATATAGTAGGTAATCAGAACAAAGGCAAATGACCTGTCAAAGACTTAGTCGTATAACCTGTGCTAAATCTGCAGAAGTATGGTCTGTAGGCATAATGAGTAATGGTAAAGAGCACAGGCTCTAGTGTCAGACTACCTGGGTATCAATTTCATCAGTACCACTTTCTAGCTACCCTTGGGCAGTTTTCTGGCAAACAATGAGTAGTATTTCTCCACCCAATGTTGTTGAGGAAATCATTGGTGTGAGAATTAAAATCATCTGTACAGCTTACTATACTGAATATATTTTAGTATTCCACTCTTTTCATCAACATAACTTTGACTATTCTAGGAAACTCTTGCATAGAGGATAAAAGTTGCAAATAGTAATTATACATTTCATGAAGCTTCTGAAAGACCGATTAACTTTTTTTGGTCTTTTTGTCTTTTTAGGGCTGAACCCATGGCATGTGGAGGTTCCCCGGCTAGGGGTCAAATTGGAGCTGGAGCTGCTGGCCTATGCCACAGCCGCAGCAATGTGGGATCCAAGCAGCATCTTCAACCTACACCACAGCTCACAGAAATGCCAGATCCTTAACCCACTGAGCAAGGCCAGGGATTGAACCCGTGTCTTCATGGATCCTAGTGGGGTTTGTTAACCACTGAACCATGATAGGAATTCCCAATTAACTTTTAATAGAAAGCATCAAATGAGAGCTTCCACCCCAGACTCCTGGACTCCTTGCTTTTAAATTTTCTTTGCTGTGCCTATTAATTCTAAACTGTTATGCCATGATCTTTATCCAATCCTAATCAAGCTCCCTATTTTGAAAGACCCACTGTAAATCGGTCTTCTAAAATTTCCATAATATTGCAACATTGCCCTTTCCTCTCCGAGGAACTACTAAGACTCTGTCGAGGTAGTGTTTTCCCTTGTAGCAGTAAGAAACTCAGCTTTGTCTTATCAATAGATTGTTGTGGTGATATTTTTGGAGTCAGCATATGTAAAGCTCTTAGCTTGATGCTGGTCTCACCATAAGTACTTTATGAAGTTAAATATATAGATGTCCTGCAGAATTAGTCACAGTAGTTAAATAGTTGAAAGCAACCTAAATTTTCATTGATGGTAAAATGGATAAATGTTATGTATAGTGCTGTTTACCCACAATGGAATACAATGGTATGTTACTATCACATACTACATTTTTCTAGATTTGCAGCCCAACTCCACCACAGTGCCTGAACAGCCAAGAGCAACTCTTCTGCATTAAAATGAAGACATAAACAAAGACCAAGGCAATGATAAAGGCAAAGGCTACATATTTAGCACTTACTATAACCAGGGGGTCAGCCACCACCGCTTGGGTTTTGGCAGAGACCCAAAGGCAGGCAAAGGAGTGAGAAAAGTTTATGGTGGGAAAAAAAGGAAGACTGTAGGTATGCCCTGAATGAAAGTCATTGGCTTGGGGAAGCAATGGGGAGGCCAACGAGATGCAGGGCATCCTTTGTGATTGGTTATGGATGGATATTTGGCTTTCTCTGCTTTAGCAGGGGCAAAAATTGGGGAAGCTGTTGGTTATTAATCAAGTCCTGGCCATTTTACACCACTTGTTACAGAAATTACTATTTAAGTTCTTGGATTGTTATTAGAGATAGCAATCAAGCTTACTGCAAGCATCAAGTTTACTGACTTACAGCAGGTTGGCTTCCTAGGTTGTTTATTATAGATAGGGGAGTTCATTTCCTGTGCAGGTTAACAGGTCACAATGTTGTTTTTATATATGATCTACCCATTGTCTATCTGTATATTCAATTTCTCAAAGCAAGATCTGTATGAGAGCTTATTTTTATCTTGTTCTTTAGGTTCCATGGCATGTTTCTGAACAGTGTAAGTGTATAAATAAATAAACGACTTCATGGTGGACGTCTTTGAAGGAAAATAAATGGATGGAATTCTAGTTCAGAACGTCTTTGAAGGAAAATAAACAGATGGAATTCTAGTTCAGCACAAGGGAAGATATGGTGAAATCTCATAGCATATCTTCTTCAGTAATACTTTTGACGTCTAAGTTTAGGTTCTGCTCCCAGAAAATGCTTCTTGGTAAAAATTTACAAGTTTTCTAGTCTTTTGGGTTTACCCTGAAAAATGTGCAACAAAATGAAATCTGACTGCTGGTTTCAAAGTATATATAGCCATGGAACTGGAGTTATGAAGCATGGAGCACTGCACAGACTGGATAAGACTATGTATAAGATCAAAGACTTGTGGAGTTCCCATCATGGCACAGTGGTTAACGAATCCGACTAGGAACCATGAGGTTGCGGGTTCGATCCCTGCCCTTGCTCAGTGGGTTAACAATCCAGCGTTGCCGTGACCTGTGGTGTAGGTTGCAGACGCGGCTCAGATCCTGCGTTGCTGTGGCTCTGGCGTAGGCCGATGGCTACAGCTCCGATTCCACCCCTAGAGTGGGAACCTCCATATGCTGTGGGAAGCGGCACTAGAAAAGGCAAAGAGACAAAAAAAAACCCAAAAAACCAAAGACTTGGGGGTGCAGAATGACAGAAAGACAAAGGTGAAAGAGAGTCTTTGGTGCCAGTTTTGAGAATGAATGCTACCCTATCTCTATCTATCTATCTATCTATCTATCTATATCTATCCTCTATCTATAACTAAATCCCCCAGAATCTGACCTCCACCTGTATTCCCCACCTCATTTCTTTATTCCTGGAAGGAAAACTGGCAAGAAGCAAACTGGCTACCAAAATACACCTTGCATTTTGTTTTGTTTTGTTTTTATTTCTTCACTTTTCATGTCATCCCTATCTTGCCTGCTTTAAATTCATCTTTTCTTTCCAAGCCAGTTCCTGTTCTACCAATCTTTTAAAACCCAGCCCAATGCCAATCTTTTAGACGCTTTCTCAGACCAGCTGAGCTGAAAAATTGCATCCCCAACCTTGACATTTTCATGATGCTCATTGCCATTACCATTTACTCACTACTAAGCACATGCTGCTTAGATTTGTTTCATTATCTTACCTTGTGTGAAAGCCTATCTCTACAACTAGACCGAAACATGGAAGGGATAATGGCTTACAGTTCCTTGCATTGCTACAGTCCCTATTTCAGAGTTTCACACATGGTAGGCAGACAGTAAGTGATGACTTACTGCAGCAATTATTAAGGGTCTCTGGCAATTGAGAAATGAGTTTTAATGTTAAAGCTTAGCTCAAATTATAAACGCAGCACATGGCTTCCCTGAAATAAGCTCATAATCTGTGTATTTATTACATACTAAATGAATTGTTCCTATTAAAACTGTATTAATTTTCCTCCTTAGTACTGGCTATAATCTCAGCGGTTAATGAATAACTAAAACAGATCACTTAAGTGAATGCTTCCTCTGTTTTCACTGCTTACAATAAGGCATTTTACACCCATTAAGTTTCCCATGTTTTTCCAAATACAGCACTATTAGCTTTGTTTTAACAAAAATTATCATTTAGGCAAACATCTGCTAGCACATGTTTCTAAGCAACTTTTCTCCAGTGATTCCAGTGAGTTTTGCCAAACTGTTCACAAAAACACTGTATTCCTGTAATTGTTTTAACTAGAGGGCTGTCATAACTTTAATGTCTACTAACATAAGGAAAATTATATTAGTTGTTCCCCAGATTCTTAATACTAATATATAATTATTTTTCCTACCCAAAGGCTAGTGTTTAAACCACATTCTCTGTTCCATTTATGTAAAATATGGCTCAAAATGTCACATTTCTGAAGTTAATTTCTATAAAATTTAGTCAATTCTATTAACTTTATATGAACTGTTCTTATATGTCTACATGTATACACTTATACTGAAACTAAACCTTAACTAAATTGGTTGATCAAGTTTACCTAAAATTTTTACTTTTATTGTTGATGTTTGGCATTTCATGATTGGTTGCTTGAATTGTGAAGTGAATGAACCAATTATTTCGGCACCTGGTGTGTATGTATGAAAACTCTCAAGGGGTGGTGTTATAAAAGTTAGGATAAAAATAAGTTTAAAGGGTAGGATAAAAACAAGGGTAGGATGAAAAATAAGTTTTATCACTTTCAGTGAAGGAAATGCTCATGCCGCCGTAGGCATCATGTAGCATGACTAGACCATCATCATGCCTGTAATTAGAAAACTTCACCGTTAATCAGCAATTATAGCAGATGAGAAGACAGAAGCTAATGATGCCAGTCCAGACAATCGCTGAACACATTTAAAAGAATCACCAGATAATTTTGAGAATTTTAAGACATTTCTCCTAGTTTAAAAATAAAAGTGGAAAGAAATCACCTGAAAACCACCACAACAGACATATTTTGGAAGTAAATACTTGAAGAAGGGCTTTATTGTAAAGATTAGGCAGTAAAGGTTTGCTTTTGTTTTTGTTTTTAAAATTAAACACAAATCAAAACTAGTTGAGGTAAATGAAAATAATGTGACTAAATTATGGAACTTGAAAAATGGAGCAAAGCATAGATAGCCAGGAAATTTTCATGAAAAACCAATTTCTTTGTCTGAATGAAAAATTAGGCTAGCATAAAAATGAAAACAAATTCTAGTGGATAAAACCTCAGTAGAATTATTTTGTGTTAGATTATATCTGCTGAGCCCAGAAAGCCTACAGAAGACACAAGTTCATAGTAAACACCTTTTGCTGGGGCTGCCATGAGGACCAATCGCTGTACTTCCCTTAGTACAATCAGTGACTTTGTTTAAAGAAAAAAAAATCACTAAAATCATTAAATCACATTTAAATTTCAAAAAGAGAATCAGTTGTATCAAAGAAACCTATCAGAATTGTATAAATCTAAATTATTACGTATGTTACCCTAGATTTGATTTGAGGGACATATGCTTACATTTAGAATACATCTCTTATGTGTAAATAACAGTATATGGATACAATAAAGAAACAGAGATATTGTCTAGACATGTATTTTTAACCCTGAACTGACATTTGAAATGTATGAAAGGCTGATATAGAAAGAAAAACAATAATATTAATAATAGGGATGTTATGTAGCTAAAATGTATCATGTAATTGCTATCCTTTAGTCCCTGAGCTGTGCTCTTTAATCATTATATCATGGACAGATATTATGCAAAATACTTTAATGGGCATATTGCTAGTAAAGTTGGGAAGCACTTGCTTGTTGGGAAGAATAGAAGACAAAGGAGATTGGAGAAAATTGGAGGTCAAACTGACTGCCAACGTTTATGAATTGGCCTCAGTCTTATTTAAATAACTGGGAAGGGATAAGAAGAAATAGTAAAGCAAGGGAAAGTATGATAGGGTCATGTGGAGAAAGAGAAATGTGCTTGAAGAAATCTCTGGGCTGTAAGTGATTTCCTACAATACTGGTTGGCTAAGATATACGATGTTAGTAAAAAATAACTGAGCCACGTGTGAAGACCTCTCCTCTGCAGTATGACACTCTTGTCATCATGAGGGTTTGGGGGCCAATCAGCAACTTTGGTGTCTCCGTGGTGCCACAGAACTCTAAGTCCAAGAAGCAAGACCAGCAACAAATTAACTGTATTAATCCCAAGGCTGGCTTTATTGCTTTATTTCTGCACTGGGAGAGAAGAGAGAGGGGTTCTCTTCCTGATTAGGAATTAGCACCACAAATTTGGGACTCTCAAAAACTAAATTCGGAAAGCCCTCGTTACACATTCCTTTAATTCAACTGCTTAACTAAGTCCTGTAGCTCTCCTCACTGGAAATCAAGTAACTCTCATAAAATGGATGCATTTTATGGTTCTTTTGACCATATCAGCCAAAACTACTTGCCGCTAGGTTAACTTTGTACCACCTTTTCCCTATAAGTTCTTAACAGTAGAATGTTGGAACTGTGTGTGTTTGCGGCAGAAGTCAAGAGAGCCAACAGCTGGGAATACAGACTTTGAGTACCAAAAAACTAATTGACTAATTGCCAGATCTCTTTTCTGAGCTCTCTTTTCTTATTTTATTTTATTTTATTTTATTTTTTTGTCTTTTTGCCTTTTCTTTTTTTCTATACTTGTTTTATTTTTTTTATAATGATCATAACAATCTAATACACAGGATTTCCATCCCACAGCCCAAGCACATCCCCTACTCCCCAAACTGACCCCTCTGGAGACCTTAAGTTTTTCAATGTCTGTGAGTCAGCATCTGTTCTGCAAAGAAGTTCAGTTTGTCCTTTTTCCAGATTCCACATTTCAGTGAAAGCATTTGATGTTGGTGTCTCATTGTATGGCTGACATCACTTAGCATGATAATTTCTAGGTCCATCCATGTTGCTAAAAACCTAGAGAATCCTAAAGACTCTACCAGAAAACTGTTAGAGCTCATCCACGAATTTGGCAAAGTCGCAGAATACAAAATTAATACACAGAAATCAATGGCATTTCTATACACCGACAATGAAAGAGAAGAAAAAGAAATTAGGGAAGCAATCCTGTTTACCATCACATCCAAAAGAATACAATACCTAGGAGTAAACCTACCTAAAGAGGCAAAAGACCTGTGCTCTGAAAACTATAAGACACTGATGAAAGAAATCAAAGATGACACAAATAGATGGAAAGAAATACCATGCTCGTGGATTGGAAGAGTTAATATTATCAAAGTGACTATACTACCTAAGGCAATCTACAGATTCAATGCAATCTCTATCAAACTACCAAGGACATTTTTCACAGAACCTGAACAAAATATTTTAAAGTTTATTTGGAAGCACAAAAGACCCAGAATAGCCAAAAACACCCTCAAAAAGAAAAACAGAGCTGGAGGAATCAGGCTCCCAGACTTCAGACTAGACTACAAAGCAACAGTCATCACAACCGTATGGTACTGGCACAAAGACAGAAATACAGATCAGTGGAACAGGATAGAAAGCCCAGAATTCAACCCATACACCTACAGCCAGCTCATCTATGAGAAAGGAGGCAAGACTATACAATGGAGAAAGGACAGCTTGTTCAATAAGTGGTGCTGGGAAAACTGGACAGCCACATGGAAAAGAATGAAATTAGATCACTCCCTAACACCATACACAAAAATCAACTCCAAATGGATGAAAGACCTAGATATAAGACCAGACACTATCAAACTCTTAGAGGAAAACATAGGCCAAACACTCTCTGACATAAACGACAGCAACATCTTCTCAGATCCACCTCTTAGAGTAATGAAAATAAAAACAAAAATAAGCAAATGGGACCTAATCAAACTGAAAAGTTTCTGCACAGCAGAGGAAACCCTAAACAAAATGAAAAGACAACCCACAGAATGGGAGAAAATCTTTGCAAGTGAATCAACTGACAAGGGATTCATCTCCAAAATTTACAAACACCTTCTGCAGCTCCATACCAAAAAACCAAACAACCCCATCGAAAAATGGGCAGAAGATCTAAACAGACAGTTCTCCAAAGAAGACATACAGATGGCCAAAAGACACATGAAAAGAGGTTCAACGTCACTCATTATTAGAGAAATGCACATCAAAACCACGATGAGGTACCACCTTACACCAGCCAGAATGGCCATCATCAAAAAGTCTACAATCAGTGCTGGAGAGGGTGTGGGGAAAAAGGAACCCTAGTACACTGTTGGGATTGTAAATTGGTGCAACCACTGTGGAAAGCAGTATGGAGATGCCTCAGAAAACTAAACATAGAACTCCCATTTGATCCAGCAATCCCACTCCTGGGCATCTATCCAGAGAAAACATGACTCTCAAAGACACATGTTGTCTGATGTTCACTGCAGCACTCTTTTCAATAGCCAAGACATGGAAACAAACTAAATGTCCATCAACAGAGGAGTGGATCCAGAATATGTGGTACATATACACAATGGAATATTACTCAGCCATTAAAAAGAACAAAATACTGCCATTTTTCTTTTTGCCTTTTCTTAAGCTGCTCCCGTGGCATATGGAGGTTCCCAGGCTAGGGGTTGAGTCAGAGCTGTAGCCACCGGCCTACACCAGAGCCACAGCAACGCAGAATCTGAGCTGCATCTGCAGCCAACACCACAGCTCATGGCAACACCAGATCCTTAACCCACTGAGGGAGGCCAGGGATCGAACCTTCAACCTCATGGTTCCTAGTCAGATTCTTTAACCACTGTGTAACAATGGGAACTCCTGAACTCTCTTTTCTAATACAAACAAAAGTTTTATCTGGGAACCTCTTTTTTCCTAAAGCATTATCTGTTTCTAGTAAAAACTTTAGACTACCTCTCATGTGTAGATATTGCACAGTGGGAAAATTTTATCATAAGAATTGAAATGTATATTTAGGAGTCCTAACGCAAGTGAGCAAAACTTCTTCATGCAACAAACTGAACAGCTGAGAAATACAGATTTTTTTAATGTTACATCAATTAGGATTTATTTTACTTAGAAGAAAAGCAAATTTCCAACTCAAATTACCTTGAACAATACAGGAATAAACTCCCTTGAGTAACTGAAACATTTGGAATGCTTTGGGTTTCCAGCAAGAGTTGATGCAATAACCCAGCAATGTCACAAGGAGCTGGAGTCTCTCCATCTCTAGCCTCTGTCTTGCATGCTGCCTGCCTCATGCTCTGTCTTGCTCCTGAACCAAGGTGGCTGCCTTTAGCCAGGCTACATGTCAGACTTCCTCAACCATGGAACAATGACATTAAGCTTCACTGTAAATGAACTCATTTAGGTCAAAGACCTGTCCTAAATCAATCACTGTGGTCAAGGGGAAGGCACCTGGCTAGAGAGCTTACCCTGCCCTAAGTAATGTCATTGTCATCACTGTGGTCAGGGACCACATCAGAACTCAAAGATGCACAGCAGTGGTTGGGAACTTTTGTTCCCAAGCCACAAACTAGAAATGATAAACTGGAAATTCTCAGAGTTTCCAACAATTAAACGGCTTTCTAAAGAGATTTGGGTAGATCTCTTTGACCAGGTCAATTGTCTTTTGGTCCTTATGGTTTATTTAACCATAAAGACTAAAAAGTGTCCAGAAGAATTTAAGTTGGGTAATATATATCTGTAAAGGGAAAGGAAATAACATGACAGAGGCTGAAAGGAAAAAAACTTTGGACAGGTTAGAATTAAAAGAATGAGAAAGCCTATAGCATACTTTTTTAAAAGCAAAAACTCAAGGAGTATTTATAATAAATGCCAGAATATGCACTGATTATAAATATTGGATTTTCACTGCTGTTGGAACATGCATCCAGGCTCTCTGTGACTAACAAGAGTCAGGAAACAGAAATTTTCAATGGCGGCAATTGATGACATTGACAGGCCATGAAAACATCTGATTATTTACCTGTTTGTGCTGGTGTTTGGAAGCAGGACTTATGTTCTCTTCGAGAGTAGATGGAGTTAGCTCCAAGTGCTTTAAGTCATTCCAGATCAGAGGAGAGACAAGTGAGGCAGGGTGCTTCCTGAGGGAGACTGAGGACCATATATTCATAGGATATGTGGGATGTTGAAGAGTTAATTACCAAAAGAAATGAGATAAATTCTGGGGATTTAATGTACAGTATGGTGATTATAATTGATATTGCTGCATTGAAGTCTTTAAATTTGCTAACGGGGGAGATTTAAAATGTTATCTCCACACACATACACACAAAATAACTGTGAACTGATGGGTATGTTAATTGATTTGATTGTGGTCATCATTTTACAATGTCTATGTAAAGCAAATCACCACCTTGTATACTTTGAAAACATACAGTTTTGGATTTCTCACTGTGGTTGCAGTGGGTTGAGGATCAGCACTGTCTCTGAGCAGCATGGGTTTGATCCCCAGCCTGACACAGTGGGTTAAGGATCTGGCTTTACTGCAGCTGTGACTTGATCAGCTCAGATTTGATCCCTGGCTTGGGAATTTCCATGTGCTGCAGGTGTGGCCAAAAAAAGAAAAAATTCATTAATTAATTTAAAATGCATACATTTTATACATTAATTAATTTAAAATGTATACTTCAATGGGGAGCAGAATCTGAGAAAGAAAGAAAATACATGTATGGTAACACAATAGACTAAAATAGGCTTTAGGTGTAAAAAAGAAGAAAAAGAGCAAGAAAAAAATCACAGTGGAAGACATACAGCCCTAATTACAATCTGGTGTTCTGAAGCTGGTCAGAGACATTCTAATGGTCTTGGACATGTAAGTACTGCTAAGTGGGCAAGTCTTATCAACTGTGCTCATTGGTCAATACACACCTTTCTCTACCCATGGAAATCCTGCAAAGCCAAACTACTGAAAAGCAAACATGCAACATCCAACACAGCCTGGGTTTGTGTACACTGTGCTTTATGCGCAATATTACATACACTATTAATGGAGCAACTAAGGTCTGAATTAGGAGTGAGAGAAGGAAAATTTTTAACTAGAGAAATGATCAACTACAGAAAGTGTTCAGTGAGAAGAGTACGGCCTGGTAGTTATTTCAGGAAAAGTGACTGAGGCTGAATGGAAAAGGAGAGGGTGAGCCCTAAGTGGTCCTGTCTGGAAGTAGGGAAATGTCTCGGCCACCTCTCAGCAGCCCTCTAGCCCCTTCTGCTGCTGTTGTCAGGGTTGGCTGTGGGATCTAAATGTGGCTTCTGTTGCTCTGCCACCAGCCATGACAGCTCATGGAACAGGGGCCAGCAAAGCATCCTGAAACCAAGGAGGAGGCAAAGCTCCATCTTTTCTGCCATCTCTTTTTGGATCAGGGTCATGACCTTCATCTTTAAGTGCTGGTGTACAGCCTGAAGCCATGAGCTGGCCATGATGGAGCACAGGAGTCGGTACATGTAGATGGCTCAGCCACTGAAGTCACCAGGGTGATGTCCATCACCCAAAGTCCCAGACAGCAGAACCAATAGCATGCAATGCTATATTAATTTCTTAGGGTGGCTGTAACAAAATAGCATGAATTCTGGCTTAAAACGACAGAAATTTATAGTCTCACAGTTCTGGAGGCTACAAGTCCAAAATCTAGGTGCTGGAAAAACCATCCTCACTCTGAAACCTGTAGGAGAAACCCTTCCTTGCCACTTCCTAACTTCTGGTGGTTGCTGGCAATCTTTGGCATTCCTGGGCTTGCAGATGCGCAACTCCAATTTCTGCCTTCATTGTCATATGTGTTTCCTGTGTCTTCTGCCTCCATGTGGCTGTCTTCTTATAAGAACGCCAAGATTAGAGGCTCATCCTACCCCACTACAACTTCTTCTTAACTTAATAACATCTACAACAACATTATTTCTAAGTAAGGTCACATTCTAACCTCTAGCAAGGGCTTCAACATATCCTGCTGCGGGGTTAGGACACATTTCAACTCATAACAGAAACAAATGCTAACTAAGATAAGGGAAATTTAGCAAAGTAAAAAAAAAAAAAGGCTAATGGAGAAGCAAAGAAATAAATTTGTTCTCTGAATCTGGAGAGCTGCAAAAATTTCCTATCTGTAACATATAATAGCTAGACCTTCAGATGTATTCAGTCTATCTCAGTTCAATCAGTGGCTCTACAGAGAATTCCTAAAGGCAAGCCTGACTGCTGTGAGAATGCAAACGGTTAAAATCAAAAATTGTATTTTGAAAAATTCACCCCTTACACTATTGGTTGGAATGTAAATTGGTATATAGCCACAATGGAGAAAAGTAAGGAGATTTCTTAAAAAACTGTAAATAGAACTATCATATGATCCAACAATCCCTCTCCTAGCCATATATCTGGAGCAAAAGCATAATTCGAAAAGATGCATACACCCAATGTTCACTGCAGCACCACTTACAATAGCCAAGACATGGAAGCAACCTAAATGTCCATCAACAGATGAATGTATAAAGAAGATGTGGTACATGTATACAATGGAATACAACTCAGCCATAAAAAAGAAATAGCCACATGGATGCAACTAGAAATTGTCATACTAAGTGAAGCCAGAGAAAAACAAATATCATATCGTATTACTTACATGTGTAATTTTTTTAACAATAAAAATAAACTTACATATAAAATAGAAATAGATCCACAGACATAGAAAACAAACTTATGGTTACCAAAGGGGGAGAGGAAGAGTGAAAAACTAGGAGTTTGGTATTAATATATACATACTACTATATATAAAATAGGTAGCTAACAAGGACCTACTGTAAGCACAGGGAACTATACTCAGTGTTTTGTAATAACCTAGGAGGGAAAACAATCTAAAAGAATAGATATACTTGTATGTATAACTGAATCACTTTGCTCTACACCTGAAACTAAAACAACACTGTAGGTAAACAACATTTCAATAAAAAATTTGTTTTTAATTTCAAAAAAGTTCAGAAGGAAAAAAAATATATTTTGCTGCCAAATATTTGAGCCTTTCTTGGTTGGTCACAGAAGAAACAGAGGAATAGCAATAGCAAAATCAAGTAGAAAATCACCAGTGATGAAGTCTTTTAAGTTCATTAACTGTACAATGAAATAAAGCAGAAGAACAATAATATTTGCTGTATAAATAGCATTGTTGGCTTTTTAGGGAAAGAAAAGAAATATGAAGGGAAAATATGTCTAAAATCCAGACCAAAATAAATTTTGTGTTTGTATTTTTTTTTTGACAAAATTTGTCTTCTTCTTAAAAAAATAAGAATTTACTATGTAGTGTAAAAATATAATCTCGGTCTATTAATGAGCAAATTCACACATAATGCTTAGACTTATTTGAAGGTTTTATTTTCAAAATCAAATTAACGTGATTTAATGTGTGTGTGTGTAAAATTTATCAAAAATGTAAGATAAGAAATACATTCTATTGTGAAATTACACATAGAGGAAAATATAACAGTAAGAGAAGATTCTTGGAATTTAGTCATATTCCAGGGTATTAACAGTTAAAAAAAATAAATGTCTTTATGACAACTTGGAATAAGATAGTTGATTGCCACGTGTGACCTACAAAGAATAATACCAGTTTAAGAAATACTCCTAAATGACTTGCACTGACTCTACATTCTGCTTTCTACGATTCATTTAACTTAGTTTATATCAATTCTGATGTTGATTTTTGCATAAACTATAGACTCTGAAGCAGGTTCCCCTAGTCATCAGCACTCAAGTATGAACACCCAGCAATCTGGCCTTGAAAAAGCATAATAGCTTTAATGAGTAGGAAATCAATTAGGAATTTTGACACATGGTGATATGCTTAAACAATTACGCCTGTCCTTAGCTAGGAGGCTCTGCTTTTACTATGACAATGAAATTGACTATGTCACTTCAACCTTCTAATGGCTTGGAGCAACACCACTCAGTGCCCATCACCAATCTGACTTTTTTAGGGAAAGCACAGAGCTGCAGGCTGATTTGTATTTGTGTTCTTGGATCAGCTATAATTATATGGGTGTGATTTATTGGTTTTCTATCTACTGCTTTCTGTTTACACTGGAAATAATGCAATTTGTTTTCCTTCTGAAGCTCCCAAAGTGAATTGTTCTAAAATGATGCGTGCTTAACTCATACAGATGATTCAAACTGTCAATGATCAAAAAGTCACTTAAATGCATAATGCATGGTGGTTTCCCCCTAATTATTTGGGCTAGACTACTGTTAACATTGCACTTCTTTACTTGTGCTTCTAGAATCTTATGTGTGAGGAAGAGGCTCAGAAATATGGCAAATGGTAGAGGAAATCAGTCTTGAGTTTTTTAATTGAGTAGGTAACCAGAAATGATATTTCATGGTCAAGTTGGTCAGAATCTATAGACATTTCAAAGTTCTTAAGATTCCTAAGAGACATGGTAATGTGAAAAATGCCTTGTCCTCCTATGAAGTGGAAATTCTGGCAGCCCACCCACAGAAGAGCAAACCTGCTATTTACCTCCCTACTCATTTGAGTCACAAACATTTATTGAGCATGCGTGCTGGGTACCTGCCATGCAGTGGTGAAAAGCAGAGAACATACTACTCCTAGTTTTAGGAAGCACATGATCTATAAGGAATTCTTGAATTCCTGCCTGCCCACACATCCCACCCCATCTTTTTCCTCTCCATTGTGTGCCTGTCCTGTTTTTTAACTTACCAATCTTTACCCCAGTTTACTTTGTAAGCAAGCTCAATATACATATTTTATTTAAAAAGGCAGTGGTTTGGAGATGGAATAGTACCTGTCTCTATCAACATAAAGCTGTACCATTAAAAAACAATTTTTCTGATTGCAAAAGTAATACCTAAATATTAATAAAAATATGGAATACATAGAGAACAACAACAAATAAGAATTTCTTGCAGTCCCAACTCTGAGAAAATCATAGTAAATATTTGGTTATTTTATTTTAGATGTTTACTTTGCCATATTTTCTTTTTTTCACTTAATGTGGAAGAATTATTTTCCATATGTTAAATTATTTGAAAAATATCATCTTACTGAATGATAATTTACCATGTGTAATTCATGTAATCATTCTCCAATAATTACTCTAGTGCAAAAATGGTCAATTTTAAAAGGACAGGGAAAATGGCTTTATTTTTGCGCTATGGCTCTTTCAGTGAAAGGTAGAAAAATGGAATACCTACTCCCTGTTTTTTCTAAGTGCTTTTTTTAAGCTATCATATAAATCAAGATGCAATCCTTTTTTTTTCTTCCCTTACCTTGGCGTCTGTATAATGTCTATTGAGGCCTACCTCTGACATTTATGATTGTAGATATAACACAGATGGCAGGGAAGAGACCTAGGGCAGAGAGCTCGTTCCTATCTGCCCTGGGGAGCTAATTTGTTCTGTCTTCATGAAAGTAGTCTAAAGCTGTGTAGTAAATACTTGTTTAAAGTTTAAGGTATGGCATACAGAAAACAAGAAAATAAAAACTAATTACTAGATGCCAAAAGAAAGAAAGTAATGGGATTCAGGACACACTACCAAAATTGGGCACCTTGACATATTGAATGATTTAAGCTAAAAGAGTTTGAGAAAACAGCAGCAGCAGAAGGTTGCTTTGACGTCCTCCCCATCCTTAGCCTTCTTCTACAAACAGGTCATAAAACTCTCCTGGGAGATCGGTCCTCCCAATACCTAGAAGAAACCAGCATCCTTATTTCTGAAGACAAAAGGATGCTGAGAATCCTAACAAATGGGCCTTGGTAAGTCTTTCCCAGTTTGCTACAATTACCTCATTCTTGTTAATGTATCATATTGCTCCAGGACTGGCCACTCTTCAACAAATCCAAAATAAAATAGGCCTAACAGTTTTGTGGGTCTTCATTTCCTTAGGAAGACCTCCATTTTATGTAAAACATATTAAATACATACACCTGCATGCTTTTATTATAATGTTTCTATTATATGTGTTTCTATTCTGCTCTTACCTTGGCATCTGTATTGCTTCTGTGTGCTTCCATTACATATGCTATTATAATGTTTCTATTATAATCTGTCTTTGTAAATTTGATTTTCGGACCCAGCAAGGGACCCTAATGAGGTTGGATAAAACGTTCATCTCCTGAGAAAGAGGGAGAGAGAGAAAAAGAAGAGAGGGAGGGAGAGGAGAGGAGAGTGGAAGGGAGAGAAGTACATAAGATAGAGTAGATATTTGTTAGCTTTGACTTCAGACCTTACTTGCTGTGTGACCTTGAGTAAGAATCATTCTTAATTATCTTCCACAATCTTTAGTTCCCTCCTCTCTACAACGGCCACAATAATAGTACCTACTGTATAGAGCTACTCAGAGGATTAAATGGCTGGAGTTAAATACCTGGTGCATAACTGAAACAAAATATATGCTCATTATTACTATTACTACTATAATGGAAATGTTTACAAGGAAAACGACTAGAGTTGACACTTTCTCTCTGAGACGACTATATCTGCTTGATTTATAGTTAACTGACTGGATTGCCATGACAAAAAAATCATGTAAAACCTTTGACTGAACACCTCCCAGAATCATCCATGGTCTTCTTGGAACAGTCACTAAGGCATATTTGTTAATAAGGACATTTCCTGGGACCCGTCATCTATATTTCCTAGTATAGGACTGGGAGAGAGAGAGTGGTCATCCAGAACTGCCATGTTTAAACCTATTTCTAGGTGATAATTATACAAGCTAAAGTTTGAGAAACCCTGAGACATCTTTACCCAGAAAAAGTTTAAACAAAAATTTTCTAATGAATATTGCATTAGTTGCTACAGCAGACTCAGAGTGATTGGTGTTTACAAAAATGTCAGTGGACAGGATGCATTCCAGATAGGCCCTGTGAATTATTTATAGAATAGCTAGTTTGGACTCAAGAGTTTTTGTATAATCTTCACTGTATTCCAAAATATTTTCTGAAATTACTGGGGAAGAGTTTCACCAATCATAAACCAGTCGCTTATCTCCCAAATACCACCACCCACTATATACACACACAGAATCAAGATTGGCTGCCTGGAAATGACAATATTCATTGATTTTGGTGGAGAAAAAAAAATGGCATTCTAACAATTACTCTGCTTAATCTCATTCAGAAAAAAAAAATCACTTCATAAAGAATTTAAAAACAAATTCTTCTAGAGAATGTATCTTTGAACGAGAATTACAGAATCAGAATTGCAAGGCTATACAGGACATTAAAAATACTTTGGTGTGTTGGGGAGGAGAAAATTTCTTCCTCTAGGTCTCTTGAGTTCTGTGGCTGAATTTATAATAAATTTGACACAAGACAGATTAACTGGAGAAATTGAAACAAATTTAATTCTGAACATAGAGAGCTCAGAAATTGCACCTAGAAAGTGGCCAAAGCAGGTAGTTTTATACATTTTAGGCAAAGAAATAATAAATTTGAGAGGAATAGAAATAGGTTTATGTACTTAACTAGTAAGAAATTTAAGCAAAGTTGGGGCTTGGGTAACAAATTAAAGTAACAAGCTTCATTTACATAGACTTCTTGGCCCTGTCTCTGGTGATAAGGATGCTTTCTACCTCTGGGTACTGGGGAGGAAGGGGGACACCTTTCACACAGGAGGTTCTTTCCCCTACTTTCAGGGAGACAGAGAGGAGCATTAACACTCTCTTGCATCAGCTATTTTGTTTTGTATTTTATTTTATTTTATTTTATTTTATTTTATTATTTTATTTATGGAGGTTCCCACGCTCCATATGGGTTGAATCGGAGCTGTAGTCACTGGCCTACGCTACAGCCACAGCAATGCCAGATTCAAGCCATATCTGAGACCTACCTCACAGCTCTCGGCCACACTGGATCCTTAACCCATTGAGCGAGGCCAGAGATCCAACCTTCATCCTCATGGATGCTTGTCAGATTTGTTTCCTCTGAGCCATGATGGGAACTCTGCATAAGCTATTTCTTAGGTAACTTTCATTCAAAATAATCAATATGCCGTTGAGGCATATCTTGGGACAAGCTGCCCTGGGCTCCAACATCTTGTTAGGACTGCACAGTGGCAGTACTCAGGCTCAGTCATGAGACTGCCCTTCCAGATGCTGGCACTGTCACTGCTGGATGTAGGCCAGGGACCTCACTGTGCCTCAATTTCTCATTGTAATGTGGGGCTGACAACTGTACCTATCTCACAGGGCCATTCTAAAGGCTCTAAGGAGTCAATGTGTATAAAATGTTTAGAATATTTCTGACAAATACTAAGTACTCAGAAGATTTTCATGATCATTATTACCACTTTTCATCTGATCCAACAATTTAATAGTTATAAAGACTAAGGATGGGTAAAACTAGACAATTTACACAGGTCTCACAAGAAGAAAGCCGAGACCAGGACCCAGGATTCCAAACTTCATGTACATCTGCTGAACTGTCAGAAGATAATTCTGTTTTTTTATTCATTCATACTTAAACCTCATTCATTGCCCTGAAAACTATAAACTACCAAACAAACTGTTACAAATAATTTTTTTCCTCATATGCATCCAAAAACTGTCACCATGGTAGTCATTCTACTCATGAATAAAATGATGATTTCCTCAATAATTTAATTCAGAAGGGAGTTTTACGTCTCATATTTTAGAGCTATGAAAGCACATATTGCTACTATTGAAATATGGAATCTAAAAAATCAATTGTGGGAAATGAACTGTGGTGTTGCTATATTGTGGCTTATAATTGTGTTCCTTTCATGTATACTAATTGCTTGATCACCTATTGTAACGTGGCCCTAATTTTATTCATAGTTTTATCATTCCTCCTCTGGGAAATACATGGATGGCTCTGGCCTGCCTTTCCTTCTCTTTTGAATTCCTGAGACCAACAATCCATTTAATTATTTTTAGTAATGACTTTGGTGAATGCATTAGGAATTGTGCTGTTTTACACCTCACTCTGGAGGTGGATGCTTTGCTAGTGCTAAGTTAGAACACTGTACTCAGGGGTGTCTTCAGGTAGTGCCTAAAAGACCCTTCGGGGATTTGCTGAGATGCGTTTCAGGTTTCTTCCCTCAGTTCAAAACAGTTTGTACAGCTTTTTCTCTACTGTGGGTTACAACCTGAAGAGAATCAAAGGTTGACCTCTTGGCCACAAGGTGAGGCAAATGGAAATGTGTTTTAGGTTTTGCCCTCATCCTGATTCCCTCTTCATTCTTCATTTGAGTTCCTCCCATTTCAGCTTACTCACTAGCCTTTATTTCCTTGACAGATACCATTACTTTTTGTTTATTTCCTAAAACAATGAATTTTTTCCTATCTCTGTAAATTATTCTCTTAAAGTTATAGTAGATAACAAAGCTAATTAAATAATATTATAAAGCCTGTTCTAAGGAACAGCACTAAGGAACAGTTATAAGGAACAGTGCCTAACATATATCAAGTGATATACATTGCTTATTAAATAAAAATAAACCTAGTAAGGAGTTCCCACCTTGGCGTAGCAGAAACAAATCCAATTAGGAACCATGAGGTTGCGGGTTCGATCCATGGCCTCACTCAATGGGTTAAGGATCCGGCGTTGCCATTAGCTGTGGTATAGGTCCAGATGCAACTCAGATCTGGCATTGCTGTGGCTGTGACAAAGGCATGCAGGTGTAGCTCTGATTAGACCCCTAGCCTGGGAACTTCCACATGCCACAGGTGTGGCCCTAAAAAACAATAAATAAATAAATAATAAACAAACAAACTTATTAAACTCTTTTATATAAATTCTTAAGAATTTTTTCTTTTATCTTTTAATTTCAGCTTATAAGGAGTTTTAATGACACAGCCTAAAGGGTAAGGCTTTTTGTACTGAGAACATAAAGTAGACATTTTGTTAATTCTAAAAACACATTTATAGCAGCCATTTACTCCACTCATCTTAGTCTTAGATAACACCCTGAAGGATGTGGTCAAAAAGAGTCTACAGCATTAGAGAAGTAATACTTCCCAATCTATTCACTCCACTGTTCCACTATCACAGATTCCCACATTTCCCTAGGGTCCAGGCCCCACTAACCAGCACTAACCTTGTGCAGTAGCACCTGCACAAGGAAGGGCCTGGCATCCAACCAGGCCATGGACCAACCAGGCTTACCAGACCATCCACATAGTCAATTCACCACAATATAAGGACCCATGCAGCCCTCTTAGGGAGAATCCCTAGAGCACATAGCTTGGGTGATGAGAGGTCAGTGCACTGCAGGGACACAAAAAACATCCCTTACAGAAAGCCACTTCTCCAAAGTCAAGAAACCTACTATATACATAAAAATACAGAGAGCAACTAAGACAAAATGAGGAGGCAGAGGAACATATTCTCGATGAAGGAACAAGATAAAACCACAGAAGGAGAACTAAGTGAAGGAGAGATAAACAGTCTACCCAAGAAAGAGTATAGAGAAATGATTGTAAAGATGATCAAAGAACTCAGGAGGAGAATGGATGCACAGACAGAGAAGGTAGAAACTTTTCACAAAGAGTTAGAAAATATAAAGAACAACCAGAGATGAAAAATACAATAACAGCAATGAAAAAATACACTAGAAGGAATCAATAGTAGACTAAAGGATACAGAGGAAGAGATCAGTGAGTTGGAAGACAGAGTAGTGGAAATCACTGCAGCTGAAAAGAAAAAAGAAAGAAGACAAACTGGATGTTGTCGTCTAGGACAACATCAGTACACTAATATTTGCATTATAGGGATCTCAGAAGGAGAAGAGAGAGGGGAAAAGCCTCAGAACATATTTGAAAACATAATAGCTGAAAACTTCCCTAACCTGAGAAAGGAAATAGTCACCCAAATTCAGAAAGTGCAGAGAGACCCATACAGCATTAACCCAAAGAGGAACACACCAAGACATCTTGTAATTAAAATGACAAAAATTGAAGATAAAGAGACTATTAAAAGCAGCAAGGGAAAAGCAACAAATAACATACAAGCAAATTCCCATAAGGCTACTAGTTGATTTTTTGGCAGAAATTTTGCAGGCCAAAAGGGAGTAGTATGATTATATTTAAAGTGATGAAAGAGGAAAATCTATTACCAAGAATAGTCTACCCAGCAAGGTTCTCATTCAGGTTTTATGGAGAAATCAAAAGCTTCACAGACAAGCAAAATCTAAGACTTCAGCACCACGCATCTAGCTTTCTATTGATTGTTAAAGGAACTTCTCTAAGTGAAAAAGAAAGGCCACAACTAGAAACAAGAAAATTACAAAATGAACAAAGTTCACTGGTAAAGACAAACACACATTAAAGGAAATAAATCATCCATATGCAAAGCTAGTAGGGACGTTAACAGACAAAAGAAGTAAAATCATTTATAGCCACAATAAGCAGGTAAGGGATACACAAAATAATTAGATGTAAAATATGATATGCATGGTTTTAAAAAAATGCATTTGAAAATAAGATATTAGCAACTTAAAAGAATCACACACACACACACACACACACACACACACACACATATACACACACACATACAAGCTATACCAAAATCTCTAGCTTTAGTTGGTTCTGGTTATTAAAATCTTACAAGGCTTGCCCTCTCCCTTATCCCTACCCTCTCAAATACAGTGAATATGAATTCAAGTAACTCTGGTTACACTGTAATGCTTGTCTACATGTGACATGGAGACGAACAGCAATAAAGTCCTATGTCTAATAGCGGCATAACTTTTCTGTGATGGGATCCATAATCTCAATGACTGTCATCCTGTTAAAATTGAGTAATCTGCCTTTATATACAGTTTTATTTTGAGGTTTTAAGTGGTTTGCTTTATCTCCTCCTCTCTTCTCCATCTCAGGAATAGAAATATAAAAAGTTCACCAACTATATTCTATACACATTGAAGTTCTCACAGTCTGGTCACTAAAACCTCTCACCAACTGAGATATCACCGCCCCAGTTCCCTTTTCTTCAGGTGACGCAAGATGTAAGGGGAAAATACTGCCATAAGTTCATGGGATATCTTTATCCTCTTGGCCGATCTACATATTTATCATCCTCCACCCAGATGGGTCAACTTCAAGTCTCTGAGGAGCTTTCAGTAAAGAGTATCATCCACACTGAGCACTTCTTTGCTTTGCATTGACTGCTCCCTTGCCCAAGTTGGTCTGGAGGAAGAGCTTAAGCTGAGGGTAGGAAGGCTGGTTGTCCAAATAATTGTTCAAGTAAGGAATATACAGCCCTTCTGCAATTCCATGATCTCTCAGTTAAATGAGGATACATTTAGTCCTAGGAGTTGTTTGTAGGAAAGTTTCAAATGCCAAGGTAAGACATAAATTCAATATTTCCTGACTAAATTGAATAATATTTCACTTCTATTAGGTTCAATATTTAATTAAGTCACTGAGTGTTAGAGTGATAGGGACCCTAAATGATATCTAGAGAAAGAAGATGCTTCTTTTAAGCATGAAGCTTAAAAAATCAAATACACTTCCCTGTATTCCATCATGAACTAGTGGAAAAAGCACTCTGGCTAGCATTCAGGAAGGCATCACAGTGTGTAAATAGATATGAATGTGGGAAAAACACAGTCCCTTCCATAAAGAAGCTTTAGGTCTGGAGATGAGGGTCTGTCAAGTGTTTAGCTAAACCACCATGGTACTGCTGCCTCTGCATCCCTCTTATTTGGCCAAAGGGCCAGCCAGGTCCTTACAACGACACCACCCCTCTTGTAAGCATATGCCCTAGAGAACAGCCCAGAGAGTTCAAGCAAATGCAAGTCCCTGATATGACCTCACCAACTACCCCTGTGATCACAGTCTCCCTCTTCCCAGCAACTTACCCTATGTACCCCTTAGACAGAACTCCCATGGAGTGCACTAAAACTCCTCTTGGTTTCAACTGACCAATCTGGCCTTAGCCCGGAGATCCCAAAGCACTCCATTCATGTACCCTAATAAAGGCATGTGCCCCGGGTCCTAACTCTCTATCTGTCTGTGTTCTGCCTTGAACTTCCCATGTGGCCGCTTGAGGTATGCTGGGTGTTTCTTCTGAGACCTGTGAGTAATAAATGTCTCAATTTCAATTTCTCTGTAGACTATTGTTGAACTGTGGTTGTCATCCAATACCCTACGTTCCAATTAACAAGTGTTAATATGTCAGATTCATCACAGGGTCTTTCCTGGAATTTACATTTTTCATTCGATTCAGTCAATAGTTGTGGAAGTTGACCATCCTAGGTTCTTCACTTGTGAATTAGAGGCAGAGACATAATTTTAACAATTCTCTCATTTTAGGGAGATAGGAAGAGTTTGCAGGACATAAAGTACCTGTATATGTATCAAAGTGCTATATTAAAGGGACATACAAAGTATTTTAGAGGCAGTATAAAGGGAAGAATTATTTCTACCTGTCTGGGCTCAAGATGGGATTTAAATGGAAGATATGTGAGTGGAACCTTGAAGTTAAAGTCAGACCCTGTCAAAGTCAGGTGGAGGACTTTCTAGGTTAGATTTCAGAGAGGACTTGTGGTAGGCAGAGTAATGACTGCTCCAAGAATGTCCACATCCTAATCCCAGACCCTGAGAATGTGTTATATTACGTGGCAAATGGGAACTGAAGCTGCTGCTAAAATTAAGGTTGCCAATCATCTGACCTTAAAATAGGGAGATTATCCTCAATTATCCCAGTGGGCCCAATGTGATTATAAGGGTACTAAAAAATAGAAGAGGCAGGCAGAAGAAGCCTGAGTGGTACAATGTAAGAAAGCCTCAGCCTGCCATTGCTGAAACTTAAAAAATGGAGGAAAGAGAATGCGACCTAAGGAAAACAGGAAGCCTCTAGAAACTAGAAAGTCAAGAAAACAAAATTCTTCCCTAGACCTTCCAGAAAGGAATACAGCTCTGCCAAAACCTTGGTTTTAGCTTAGTGAGACCCATGTTAGACTTCTGACCCAGACAACTGTAAGGTAATAAATTTGTGTTGTTTTAAGCCACTAAGTTTGTGGTGATTTGTTACAACAGCAGTAGAAAACAAATTCAGCACTGCAATAGCAATCACATCCTCCTTGCAATGCCAATTGGGGAAGATTTATACTTGTGCAGGGAGAATAAGGAAGAAAAGTCAAGGTATTCGATCGTTTTTAAGCTTCTTCTCTTTTGACCCAACCTTATTTCCCACTCAAATTGACGCTACATGGGTAAACAATGCATTTCACTTTCCTTTGGCAATGGAAAGACCCTGTCAGGTGGATAGACTAAATAATGTCTCTGTGGAATTTTTCAGCCAGAGGCTTTGTTCTCACTCAAGCAGCCACTGAGAGTTTTCCAGCTCAGGGATTGAAAGGACTGCATAAGACCACCCTAGAAGTCTGCATTCCTTCATTCTTCAGGCCTAGGGTACTGGCTGCACAACTTGTACTATGTGGCTGGTTTCTATCTCTCTGCTCTTTTTTGTGATCTGGAAGTCTGCATTCCCTGACTTCTCACTCATGTCTGTGTTTTCTGCCATTGCTTCAACTTGACTTTTGGAATGGATTTGCCATAGTCTAGGTTCCCCCCAAAAAACATAGGCTTGAGTGCAGGAAGTGACCCTAGGGTACAGGAGCCTAGGGAGAGTGGAACAGGGAAGGCAGGAAAGACAACACAAGGGTGTGGTATTAAGCTATCACCTCTCTGAATAGCTAGCCCCAGGCTACACAAAAGAAGGAGTTGCTTTCCAAGTTTGTGCAGGCTACCTGGGCCCTGCTGAGGCACCATGAGGTAACAGACACACCCCTGAACAGAATGTGAGCTGACCAGAGATACTGCTGAAGCCAGGAGTCCTTGAGTCATAGGCACTTGGAGCTGGTTGCCACAGTAACGGCATGAGTGAAGAGGAAAGATGAAAGCATGCAAGGCAGGCAGTGAATTTTCTGATACAGGGGGCTTGCAGCTTCACGATTGCTGATCACTGACCCACGGAGTCGCCCAGACCTTTCACTTTCCATGTTGCCTAATTCTTCCAGCTCAGGGTCCCAGCCTTGTTTTCAGCACCACCATCTATGGCCTCAATGCCTCCAAAAGGCCTTCTCCAAACATGGTTCTCAACTAGAGCCCCAAAACACAACAAAACCCAGGAGACAGGGTCTGAGATGATCAGACCCTAAAGTACTTTTTGCTAGTCATTCAAAGTGTAAGCCAACTCACAAGAACAGAATCACTGTCCTCTAAGGCACCACTTCCTCTAAACCATGAAAAGGATAAATATTATTTCTCAATACAATAAACAGATAAATAAATCTTGACATTTTTCAACATGCACTCTGACAATATTGCTTTTTTCTCTCTGCTTTTTTATAGTATTCTTAACAAGAATTTGTTAAGTAACTCAGGTGCCACAAAACAGAGTCAAAAGGTATAGTGTGCTTGCTCAAAGCTCCTCTGAGCCTTATTGAAATGATCAAACAGGTTTAATCTGAAGAATCTATTTTAACATTTTTCCCCTAAATATTCTTTGTAGCTAACTAACATTTAAGGGTCTTAGCAGAGACTAATAGCAGGGAATTGAGAGTTAATGTAAGCATGGTGATACAGAGCTCTTAAAATGACTAGTCCATTTGAACTGAATTCCATGACCATCATCTTATTTGAAAAAAAAAAAATCAAACAAAAAAAACACAACAACTTTGTTCCGTCAAAGTCCCCTTGGGGGGTTTCTCTACCGATGCCTTGAGCAGCATCCTCTGGCACTGAAATGGTGGCAGGGTTGCTACCTCCCCTGGAACAGGCTGCTGCCATCCACAGCCTTTGATCTAACAACTCATGCCAGACCATGTGCAAAGCTGCTACGCTAATTTATTTTGGTGGAGCATTCTCTGTCCCCAGTGGCAGGCACCATACAATGTTCAGAAGCGTTTTCTTTAACTGGCACATGAAGCTCAGAGGATTACTGTTAATTGCATGGTACATATTGATTACCCTTGCTCCTGGAGTTCATAATTTTGCATACTGCAAGTCAGCCTAGGCAGACTCTGACTCCTCACAAAGAACCAGCCTCTCATATTTTTCAGTTCATTTCTCTTCCTCCCTTCTCTCCTTCCTTCTTTACTTTTCTCTTGCTTTCTTTCTCATTTTTTATACACATCTCAACGCAAATACACAGAACTCACAATGCTCTCTTCCTCTTCCTCATTCACACAGGAATGAAAAACTTCCTAGTGATTAAGCCTATTTAAAAAGCAGACCTCAGATTCTTCTAATACACTTAAATGTCATTTTTAAGAGTCATCAAGGATTAAACTGGATTTTATTTTTAAATACATGTTTTAGAGAGAAGAAAGAATTATTACTTATCAATTAATTAGCTGCCTGGTGTGTTCAAGAAGAGTAGTGCAACATTCACGTGAAAATCTATAAAGGAAAAATCCTTGGAGAAGCTCATGTGCTGTGTAATTAGAGTTAATTAACACATTTGCTAATTGACTATTATTTAGCACTCCAGCTGCTGAGAAAAATCCATAGGCCCATTAAATATTAATTAGCAAAAGTCTATTGTCAGATCCTGTCAGATTCTGTATTGATGAGATTTTTACAAGCACAGCTTTGTTAGGCTGGGTATAGAGCAACACAGTTGGCTATTGAGGAACAAAGAAATGAGAATCTCATAATAAATACATAAGCCCTGTACTTCATTTTTTTTTCCTCATTCAACTGATTATATTGTCAAAAATATTTTAAAAAAAAGCATTTACCAGTGTTTGCATAGCTACCTACATCTTGAGATTTATGTGATTATTGTTACATCAAATTCTTGGTGCTTACTAGACAGCCTATGTGACAAATCCTTTAGAAAACTAAAGGAAAACTAACCTATAATTGTAGAAATAAAATGATTTCTATAGCTTTTTTGTTTTTATTTTTTATTAATTAATTAATTTTTTTTCATTAAAAAAATTTATTGGCGTATAGTTGATTTACAAGGTTGTGATAATTTCTGCCGTACAACAAAAGAGATTCAGTTATACATGTACACACATCCATTCTCTTTCACATTCTTTTCCCACATAGATTATCACAGAATATTTTTTTTGCAGAATAAAGTACATATATTTAAACACAATTACATTCAAACAGATTATTATATCATGGATCTTAAGAAACAGATTAAATGTCTCCCTCTGGAGAAGTGGAATGGAAAATAAGCTGAGACAAATAGGAAATTTATTCTATGCCTTATCCCATTTTGTATGGCTTTCATCTTTACTATTTAGTATTACCTATTACATTTCAATTTTTCTTTAAAAATTAGCATTATATTAAAATTGTGTATATTATGCAACTGAAATTTATAAAGAAGAAAGCCTTATATACCATTAAATATTTTATATAGCTTACTAAAAAGAATAACTTAACTGGGAAGAATAATAAAAATAATACACCCTCTGAAAATAAGTAAAATATAAAATGCATAACTTGGTTAAAAAACAGTGTAACTATATAAATATGTCCTCACAATTTGTTACATCTTATTGATTCTTCAATATAGGCATTACACCGTTCTAGGTGATGTGATAAACAAGACATTATAGACCTTACATTGTACCATGGAGAGAAATTGTTATTAATAATACAATTGTAGAACTGTATTATTTAACTGTACAGTTGCATTATTTAATTATACTTATCATAAATTCTTTGATGGAGAGGAAATCAGAATCAGATCTAAGAATATTTCAGCATTCCAAGAATGATGTCAAATGACCCCCTTCATGGTGGATTATGCACTTATTTACTATGAGATATATTTCTTCTCCAGAGATTCCTTGTTTGTGTATCAATTATAGATTTTTGGTTTGCAGTTATTCTGAAGTTTTGATGTAAGAGTCTATATGTATATGAGATTTTTTTAGGTTGTTGTTCTCATAATTGCAAGTTCATCTCTAGTTTTCTGCATTTGTACCCACCTCTTCTCATTATTTCTGATTTTGGTGGTATAATTGTGCATGGATGATTTCGTATCTTTACTGTATATATACCTTTACTATATATGGTGAGCCTTGTCATTTGTGGTATTTTTGTTTCCGGTTGTGGCCTTTTCTTTTCTGCCTAGAGAAGTTCCTTTAGTATTTGTTGTAAGGCTGGTTTAGTATTGCTGAATTCTCTCAGCTTTTGCTTATCTGTGAGGTTTTGATTTCTCCTTCAAATCTGAATGCGAGCCTTGCTGGGTAAAGTAATCTTGGTTGGAGGTTTTTTCCTTTCATCACGTGAAGTATATCATGCCACTCTCTTCTGGCCTGCAGAGTTTCTGCTGAAAAATCTGCCAATAACCTTATCTGGGTTCCCTTGTATGTTACTTGTACTTTTCCCTAGCTGCTTTCAAGATTTTCTCTTTGTCTTTAATTTTGGTCAGTTGATTAATATGTGTCTCAGTGTATTCCTCCTTGCGTTTATTTTATACGGTACTTGTTGAGCTTCCTGGATTTGAGTAATGGTTCCTTTCCCATGTTAGGGAAGTTTTCAGCTATTATCTCTTGGAATATTTTTTCTGTCTCCTTCTCTCTCTCTTCTCCTTCTGGCACCCCTATAATACTGATGTTAATGTGTTTCACGTTGTCCCAGAGTTCTCTGGGACCCTCTTCATTTCCTTTCAATCTTTTTTCTCTTTTCTGTTCTGCATCTGTAATTTCCACTAATCTGCCCACCAAATCACTTATTTGTTCTTCTGCCTCCTGAATTCTGCTGTTGGCAGCTTCTAGTGAATTTTTTATTTCAGTTATTGTATTTTGCATCTCTTCTTGTTTAAGTTTTATATCTTGTATCTCTTTGGTCAGTGTTTCCTGCAAGTTATCCATCTTTGCCTCCAGTTTATTTCCAATGTCTTGCATCATCTTCAGCATCACCATTCTAAAGTCTTTTTCCTGGAGGCTGAGAATCTTCTCATGGCTTAGCTGTTTTTCTGGGGTTTTTCCTTTCTCCCTCATCTGAGTTATACTTCTGTCTTTTCATTTTTATAGGTTTTTGGTGTGGTGACCTTTTCACAGATACTAGAGCTGTAGCTTCTTTTACTTCTGGTGTCTGCCCCCGTTGTAGCTGAAGTTGGTATGGGGGCTTGCTGTAGGCTTCCTGATGGGAGGGGCTGATGCCTGCCCACTGGTAGGTGGAGCTGATTCTAATCCCTCTGGTGGGTAGGACTTAGTCTCTGGATGGGATGAGAGGCAGCTGTGTGCCTGAGCAGTCTTTAGGTAGCCTCTTTACTGATGGGCAGTGCTGTGATTATTGTTTGCCCTGCGACTTCTCAGCACTGACTGACGGATGGGGCCAGATTTTCCCAAAATGGCCACCTCCAGAGAAAGGCATGGCTGCTAAATATTCCCAAGAGCTTTGCCTTCAATGTCCTTCCCTCACAACAAGCCACATTCACCCCTGTTTTCCCAGGATGTCCTCCAAGAACTGAAGTCAGGTTTGACCCAGATTCCTATGGAGACCTCGCTCTGCCCTGGGACCCAATGCACGTGAAAGTCTGTGTGCACCTTTTAAGAATGGGGGGGGTCTCCATTTCCCCCAGTCCTGTGGAGCTCCTGCACACAAGCCCCACTGACCTTCAATGCCAGATGCTCCAGGGGTTCCTTCTCCCAGTGCCAGATCCAAGCACATGAGGGTTTGATGTGGGGCTCAGAACTCGCACTCCTGTAGGTGAGTCTCTGTGAACCAGTTAGTTTTCAGTCTGTGGAGCTTCCCACCTGGGAGGTTTGGGGTTGTTTATATCACAAAATCGCCCCTCCTACCTTTTGATGTGGCCTCCTCTTTTTCTTCTGGAGTAGGGTATCTTTTTTAAGGTTTCCGGCCCATTTGGGTGGAGATTGCTCAGCTTTTAGTTGTGAATTTTGTTGTTTTTAGGAGAGAAGTTGACCTCCAGTCTCTATAGCTTTTTTAGAACAGCTTTGATAGGGAGGGAGTAGGCACAGGTGGTTGTAGAAGTCCCGATAGAGGACCATATTTAAAAAGGGAAACTTCGGGGACATTGGGAGGTCACTGAAAGTTAATAAATTGCTCAAGAAAACCATCAGCACAGGAGTTCCCATCGTGGTGCAGTGGTTAACGAATCCGACTAGGAACCATGAGGTTGCGGGTTTGGTCCCTGCCCTTGCTCAGTGGGTTAACAATCCGGCGTTGCCGTGAGCTGTGGTGTAGGTTGCAGACACGGCTCGGATCCCGCGTTGCTGTGGTTCTGGCGTAGGCCGGTGGCTACAGCTCTGTTTCAACCCCTAGCCTGGGGACCTCCATATGCTGCGGGAGCGGCCCAAGGAATAGCAACAACAACAACAACAAAAAAGACAAAAGACAAAAAAAAAATAAAAAATAAAAAATAAATAAAAATAAAAAAGAAAACCATCAGCACAAAGCAGGCTTGCTTCATTGGTGGAGCCTTGAGAATTGCTTCAGGTTGTTGGGTGCGGGATGGGATTACACCTGCATTTATATTCAGACCAAAGGCAAATGTTTGAGGACCACCCTCCTGTGGATTTGAATATACACCTTACCAGACACCAAGGAGGAGCTGGTACTCCCAGAAAGGAAGAGGCAGGTTTTTCCAACCCCCACTCCCCTTGGATAATGAAACTGTCGCCCATCTGATCCTTGGGGCAGAGCTTCCATGCCTGCCCTGCTTGCATCTCTCACAAGCGTCCTATCTTAATAAATCTATTTCTTGCCTATCACTTTGTCTCTCACTGAATTCCTTCTGCGCAGAGACATGAAGAACCTAAACCTCAATGAGTCCAGGCACAGGATAAGAGATTCTAATTTAAAACCTTGGGTTCAAGTCCCAATCTGGGTTTAGGCTGGGTTTGAGTCCTGTCACATGGGTTCAAGTCCCAGTCTGTGTTCTGGCTAGGTTCAGGCTCTTAGTGCTTCAGTTTCAGCTTTATTGAGATATAGTCCACAAACCATATAACTCACCCATTTAAAGCGTACAATTCAATGGCTTTTGGCATGTTGCATTGTTAATGCTTTTTAAAATTTTTAAATTAGTACAATTTTAAAAATACATTTTTAAGTATATAGAACATAAAATTTGCCACTTAAACCATTTTAATGCTACAGTCAGTGGCACCACATTCATAATGTTGTGTAACCTCCCATAGCTTTCATTAGATTGATTTGCTTTGTTGACCTAAAACAAATCAATTGTGAGTTATTTCTCCAGCAAATATGAGTTTATTCAGAATCAACAATGAATTGGAATAGTAAATTTGCAATCATGATGAACCACATGCAAGTCCCCAGCAGAAATGGCCAGGAGAACACTTTTATAAAGGGGAAAAGGAAGTTGAGAGGGCAACAATGAACAGAGTCTGTAGCTTTTCAATGGTTAATTTATTGCCAGCAAGGAAAGGAGTCTGCTATCTTCACAGGGCATGAAAGCTCCCCCTCCTGGCCCCCTCACTCTATTCAGTTCAAATTTCTGTTCATTTGGTTTCTTTATGTTTAAGTCTCTTGTGATTGAAGGCACAATCTGAGAAGAGATTCATCCTCCTTTCCTACTCTAAAAGGGTGAGTTTCCTTATGGCTAAAATGTCTCACTGCTAGGTCAGCAGTAGTGACTCCCATAAAAATTGCTTTTCTGATTGGAAGCCACTCTGTCCCACACTGGTCTTGATTGTTTTCTCCTTTCTTGATTAACTCTGCCTCCAATGTCCACAGTTGGCCAAGGAACTGTACTGAACAAGCGCCATGTGCCCTTTTTCCTGCCTCCAGGCAAGAGTCCCATTCTGCTCCCCTCCCAGGAAATTCCATTTTGGTCAAAGTCCAGGTATTTAGTATTTAGAGACTTCATTTGACAGAGACCACTTTTCTTCCCTGTCACTTATCACAAAAAAACCATCTTCATCCTTTTCCCAGAGTAGCCCTACTAAGACAAAAAGCCTACCAGAGTAATCACAAATGAACATAATAGTTTAATCTATTTATTCATTTCACAATAGTTCTGCACAGGTTCCACAGGTAATTAACTTAATGAAAAACTATTCTCTTTCTTACTTTAGCAATCCTGGAAATACCAAAAATGGGGCACAGAAAAGCTGGCACTTTTTACAGAATTCTATTAAAAAGTTTAATTTGTATTTTTAAAAAATCTAGCAATATCAGTTTTGCTTCCCATTATTCTCATTTAATCCACAAGAGATGAGGAGGTTAGGGATTATGACATAACTGTTAGGAGCATGGGTGCCACACATGAACCTGAGTTTGATTTCTGGCTTCTCTATTTACTAGCCATTGTCCTACAAAATGCTTACTGGGAAATGTCACTTGGTGCCACCTAGAAATGATAGGCAGAGGGACCCATGGGTACACATAGTCCCCATTCTAGCTATTCTATGGAGAAGCATACTTGGGCAGAGGTATAGTGGACCCTGGTGCTCCAAGAGAGGAACTCATGGGGCAACATGAGCACGACCTCACATTAGGGAATAATCATTTTGGTTCAATTCTAAAAAATCTGAGTTTAAATAAGGCCATCTGTTTAGAAAGTGCCAGGAAATGCCAGTTGCACACTTCCCTAATACCTGGAGTTCTTGCTCCAGTGAGGAATTGAAGCCTTTATACACAGCCCCTCTTGCTTAGGGAAAAAGGAGCTTCTATCCCTGCCCCCCCTCACCATACCCCCCTTGCTCATTGGGAAAACAAAAGCAAAACACCACAAAGAGCTCCCAGGTAACTTATCAATCAATCCTGTCTGTCTCCACATCTGGGTAACCTCGGGTCAGTTTTTACTCTTCTACATCTCAATCTGTTCATTGTTCACGTGGACATAATAGTATTTCCCTGTAAGTATTATGCAAATAAAATTAAATACATAAAGAACTTACTCCTGAGCCTAGTATAACCTGAATATGAAAAAATATGTTGGCTCCATTAAAATCCCCTCTAGATAACTGAGGAAACGAGGCTCTGAAAGATTTAATAAGATGCCCTTAGTCACATAACTCGTCAATGGTGTTGACTCCAAGTCTGTCCAAGGGTTGGCTCTTACAACTATGCTCTTTTTTTTTTTTCTTTTTAGGGCTGCACCTGCAGCACATGGAGGGTCCCAGGCTAGAGACCAATCAGAGCTGCAGCTGCCAGCCTACACCACAGACACAGTAATGCCAGATTCCCAAGCCGCCTCTGCAACCTACACTGTAGCTCGCAGCAACGGTGAATCCTTAACCCACTGAGTGATGCCGGGGATTGAACCTGCATCCTCATGGATAATAGGCAGCTTCTTAACTCACTAAGCCACAACGGGAACTCTGTGACTATGCTCTATTGTTTATCCTTCTCACCAAGCTGTCAAATTCCTGATCAAATCACTTCATTTCATGACCCTGAATATTTGAGGACTATTCATTTGGTCATCCTTGAGGCTGTAGTCAGCCTCTTATCTGACAGTGACCCTCCAAACCCTAGACAACTGCAGTTATATACCCTTATAATCAGACTAGAGGGCCAGTCAGTGATTCTATCTGCAGTCTAAACCAATTACCTTGTTTTATTTTTATCCATGGCTTCCGACAATATATTACTTATATTTTATTATAATTTGCTCCTCCTACTAGGCTATAAAATCCATGAAATCTCTATTCTATTTTGAGCACTAGAACAGAACCTAGCACATAATGAGTGCATAATAAATCTTTGATGATGAATGACTTTTATATCCCCAATACTGATAAGCTGAATTTGTGAAATTATTTACTTTGTCATTATTGAAATACCAATACTCTCTTTCCCTTAATTTTGTTGCCGAGATAGGATGTAGTAGTAGAGAGGGATACGATGATAAACTTATTCTGCATCCTGGCTACTTCTATATTTTCAGTCAGCTTTGTTGATGGGGAAGCTAAGCTGAGGAAGCTAAATTCCATATGGCAAGTTAGGGGTGAATTTAAATTAAAGTTTTTAAGACCTTTAATAAAATTTCTGCAGGGCAATGCTAAAATGTCCTTTTTAATTTCAAATACTAGAGCTGGGTATCTCTTTGGGGGGGGAGGGTCAAATGGTCAAAGCGCCTGGCTTATTCAAAAGTATTTGATATAGGGAAAGCAAGAAAGACAATATTGAGAAACCAGGGCTCCATGTACCATAGATCATTTGATTGATTAAATGGGACCCCCAGTGGATAGATGTGACAATAAACACTGGTTATAAAACTCTGGCTAGTATTTAGGTTTGCCAAAAATAAGTAAGAAGAAAACAAAACATAGAGAGTGTTGATTCTCCCCTTGGGATTAGAGTAAGACTATCACAGATACAGGCAGAGTAACAACATGTTCATCTAAGGTGAATTTTGGCATTTCATAAAGGGCTACTGCCTAATCAGTTTCCTTAATCTCCCATTCCTTCAAGCATGAGATTTTATTTGAGAAAGTGTTACTATAATCCCCCATACAATGGTGCATATAATGATTAAATAGCAAAGCAGCAAGAAGAAAACAGGTGAAATCTCAAATGCTATTTGAGTTGCTGACAGAGAGGGAGGGTAAATGAATGGAATGCGGAACAGAATTGCTTCAGGGATAAGGTTTACTCCTGAGAGACCTCTCTCCGTTTAACCACCTATGATGCTTTCTAATGATTTTATGTGATTCAGGATTGCTACGGAAAACATAAGTATGTGTTATTGTCTGGAGATTATAAAGAACAAATGTACATTTGCTAATCAAAATACTTTATAATGAAAATATAAATCCCTTACCATTCCCCCCCCAAATCCATTTAGAATAAGCAAAAATAAATAAATCACCAAAAATGTTAGAGCTTAAATTGAAGGTTTGTGTTCAGAGGAAAATATTTGTAATACTAAGTAAGATTTATACCTCAAATCAGTATGCCAGACAGCATAGACAGTTGGTGAGCTATGTCCACGAAGCAGACCAAGTCTAGAAACCTCATTGGATAGAGAGTCTGGCAGCTAAAACTTATCATCCAGCCTCTGTTATCACCATTTCATGTCACAAATACCATCAGTTGAACGAGAAACACTCCATGTAAGCTGCCCAAGATGGAATGTGATTCAAACCATTCTCCATGCCAGAATTCCTCAAGGAGTGGTTCTGCTGTCTGCCCACCTTCTCACCAGCCTAAATATTCTCACATGTGTCCTGCACCTCATTGAATGGACCAGCATCAATCAATGATTTCCCCATCCTTCCCTCTTTCCCTTCCCATCTCCCCCCCTTTCCCTGAATGAAAAATTAGGAGAGAAAGGAACACCTGAGTGCTCACTGGGACAGGCACAAGTGCCATTGTCCCTATGTACTTTAATTTCTATCTCAGAGTAACAGGGGTAGCAATGACATTGGAAAAAACAAAGTCAAGAAAACCTGAAAATAGATTGAACCTAATTCTATCTATACCAATACAATGTTGGTTATATAACAACCTCACTCAACCACCACCAAGGAAGGAAAAGAATAAAAAATAGAAATATTATTTGGGAAAATACAGTGGGGATAGAGAAACATGAATCCAGAGAACATTGTCTTGTAAAATCTATGTTACTTTCTGTGGCTTCACTCAAATTAACCATACCTTATTAATTTATCAATGTAAATATCCTTTATGAGAGATGAATGGATAAATAAACTGTGGTATACCTGGGCCATGGAATAGTATTCAATGCTAAAAAGAAATAAGCTATGAAACCATGAAAAGACATGGAGGAACATTGAATGCACATTTTTCAGTAAGAGAAGCCAGTCTGAAAAGATTGGTAATGAATGATTCCAACTATGTGACATCCTGGAAAAGGCAAGACTACAGCAACAATAAAAGGATCAGTAGTTTCCAGGGACTAAAGGGGAGGAGGATGAACAGGGAGAGCCCAGAGGACTTTTAGGGCAGTAAAAACACTCGGTAGGGTAACGATCATGTGTAATGTCCATCTGCTCAAACCCACAGAATGTACAACACCAAGAAGGAGCTCTAGTATATATTATGGACTTAGGGGATTATGATATGTCCGTGTAGATTCATCAGCTGTATCACGTGTACCGTCCTGGTGGCTGAGGGCAACAACAGGGAGGCTGTGCATGTGTGGGTGTCTATGGGAAATCTTTACACCCTTTCCTCAATTTTGTTTTGAATGTAAAACTACTATAAAAAATAAAGTCTATTAAAAATAGTAAAAAGTAAAACTGAAGATGTATCCTTTATAATATATGTAGAATCTATGGAAGACAAAAATTACCACCCTTTTTCTGTACATTTCGGGATAAAAGAGGCAGTCACTGTGGAACTGGTCTCAGAAGGAACTCTCGTGGCCAAGAGACTAAGGCAATGCTCCTCTCTCCAGTGTCTACTGACAGTCACAAAATCACAACAGGTGCTAGAAAGCTTTCTAGAGTAAACACTTAAAACAGAGCACAGTTGATGTTGAAGCCTGCAGAGCAGTTTAAGGAGAATCTGATACAAAAGAAATGAAAAGGAGGGACAATGGGGCTTCCTGAAAGAGGACTCACAGAAAGAAAGATGAAATTGCAGAGTGAATGAAACTGTAACAGCCCAGTGGAAGATAATAGGTGCTTCTGGCGCAGCCTGAATGGGACCTCATGGCACTTCAGCCATCTGGGGTCCGCGTGCACTGTGGAAGGCAGGGGCTGTGTGTGCACTGAAAGAGCTATCTCATTAAACCCTGAAATGACCATTAGTTCAACCCACCTTGAAATGGCATCTCCCTGGCCTCACTCCTCAGTGAGGGGAACACAGAATAGGTGTTCTTCTTCGCATCTCCCCATATTTCTGAGACTGGGTGCTGACTGTCCAGTTACAGTGGCATCAGAACAACACTTAATGGCAACCAGAATAGAAAGTCAGCTCAGAGCCTTTGGCTCTGTTGGGGCTCGATGGCAAAGTCTCTGGGTGACCTGTCATGGCAATCAGTGAAAGAAAAGGCTCACATTTGGATTCACATTATCACCCATGTTTACCCCCAAGAAGTGCTTGGTGGGAGTTGCTCTGCAAAAGACTAACATTCTTGCAGCCAGGCAGGTGAAAATTAGAAGCCACTTACATTTAGCCAGTGTTTATTTGCTTTGTTCTCACCAGGGAATAAAACCCTAGACACAGTGATGGAATAAAATGGATCCTGAGAAAATTGCCTTGATGAATCCACGTTATCTTCACTGACTCCACTTTGAAACAGCAAGGTTGCAAGAACGTATTTAGAAATGCTCAAATGTGTGGAAAAAAAAACCTTTTAAACTTATCGCTGTCTAAATTATTACTCTAAAGGCCAATTGTTGCTTCAGTTTTGGTCTCATGCTTAGTATCATGTGAGTTTACAGGCTGTAAACAGGCTGCAACTTATTGAAGTGCTTTTTGTTATTTGTAAGGCTGATTGCCAAATGTCGTGGTATTATTTTATTCATTAAGCTTCCTTTTCCTTTTGAAGTCTGAGGATACATAGGGACAGAATTACTGTTGGTGCCATAATCTTTTATTCAAATAATCAGATAAATATTTCAATGACACATAGTGATAAAGGAAATGTTTCATTACCTTCAGGCTGAAGATTCTCAGAGGGATAAAAGGAATAGAGGGGAAAAAAGTTATGAAATGTGCTGCTGTTGAAAATCCAACACAACCCACATGGTTGGGCAGCTCTCCTGCCAGAGCTGGCCTGCCCCTCATTATAAAATGGTCATTAATGTTTAATACCTGCTAGAAGAGAGAGTGGCTGTGTAAGCTGAGGGCTGGGAGATTGGTATTGTCTTCTTTCCTGATATTTACAGGAGCTTCAGGGCTCAAGTGACATTTCCATCCCACTTGCTGCGTTTCCTCCACAGCTGATTCCTTAAAGGCAGAGAAACAGGTTGCTCTCCCCATCTGCTCCATACCGCTGATCTCCAGGCTTGGCAAATTAGTTTTCAGACAAATAAAAAATATTTTGATAGTAAATCCTTGTTTATAATATCCCCCTGGGGAGGGAGTAATCAGCCTTAGAATATCAGGCAGGCCAGCAGTTTAACTGCAATTTGAGTATCACAATCTGGTCAAACATAATTTCCTCTCTCTTTGTTGCTGAATATTTTCTATCTTTCCTGTCTTTTGTTCTTCTCTTCAAAATCCCACTGCCCAAATAATATTTTGCAGGGTTAATCATTGTAAGGTAACCACAGTCATTGTAAGGTAACTGGAAAAATCATGTTTTTGTTTTTATTCTCACTTAATCGGGGAAAATGAACTTGAACTCATAAACCAGGAGTATTATCTTTTACAGCTCTGTAAAAACATAGTCTCTATAGGTTTGGGTGACTTTTTTTTAATGACTACTATATAAATATCTATGCAAAATTGCACAAATATAAAATCAGACCTCTTAATTTCTATTAAAAAATAACCAGAAAATGGCTAAGAAATTATTTAGAACCATGCTAAACCAACTGAAGTATCAATATTTTTTTTAAAAGAAGGATTGTAGTAATGTGGACTTACCTACAACTATAATTAAACAAACTAAACTGTTCCCAGTGAGTAATAGGTCTTTTTTTTTTCTCTCTCTCTCTCTTTTTGCCTTTTCTAGGGCTGCTCCCGCAGCATATGGAGGTTCCCAGGCTAGGGGTCTAATCCGAGCTGTAGCCACCGGCCTACACTAGAGCCACAGCAACACGGGATCTGAGCTGCATCTGCGACCTACACCACAACTCATGGCAATGCTGGATCCTTAATCCATTAAGCAAGGCCAGGGATCAAACCCATAACCTCATGGTTCCTAGTCGGATTCATTAACCGCTGAGCTACAACGGGAACTCCTAGGTCTTTTATATTTTGGAGAACTTTGCTTCCAGAATTCTGGAAAGCAGATAAAGGCAACAGCAGAAAAAATTTCTTACACACAGAGAACCATGGAGGATAGGAGTTTATGTGCCAGGGAGCAAAAATATAGGCAAAAAGAGGAAAAAAAAACCCAAAATGGTAATGAATCAATGAATTAAACAGCATTGCCAAGAAAAGAAAGTAGAGTGTAGAGTGTACCTCCCATCCTCTCTTCAAAATAATTCTGAAGGCATAAGCGGCAGGATCCTAAAGCAAAATCCAGAGATCTGCCTGAAAAACAGCGTGGTCTGGATGGTGGAATCACTAAGAAGAGTTGGTGATGATGCCAACAACTGAAGCCAGGAAAAGTGACCCAAAGAAGCCACTGTCGCTAGTAAGAGGGAAATGTAGAAATGAGAATATAGGCAGATTTGGAAATATTGGCCTACTATAAAGACATTGACCTATTACACAACTATGTTGATTTAATTCATAGGCAGTTTGTGATTAAGAAGGAAAAAAAGTGTGGGGCTGGGAGTTGGGGAATAAAGTATCAAAAAGCAAATTCCATTAAAGTAGTTACCCAAAGAATTCCTTGAGAAGACAACAGCAACAACAAAAGAGAAGAATTGATAAAGGAATTGTACAATAAGAGGGATATTTCGAAGTGACACATCAGCAACAGAATGTATATAGGACAGAACAAAAAGAGCAGACAGAGCACCCATACTGGAGAATATGGCTGTGGGAAAAGGAATATAAGAGAAAGAATGTGAGAATCAGTTCAGAAAACAAATCATCAGAATTAAATATGGAGGTCATGATGAGGAAGCCAAGAATTTCCAGTTCTCTGCTATGTTATTTACCTGGCTCTTACAGAAATGGCCCTTTCTTCCATCATTCTTATGGAAGCAACATTTCTGCAGAAGTCCTAGGATAGCCCTATGAAGATATATGAGACACTGTCCCTTCTTTCCAAGTATCTAGGTAGCTTGTATTAATTATAAATAAAAGTTGCTTTTTCATGGCTGAATGAACTGGATATGAGAAATAAATGAGTAATTTGAGTACTAAAAACAGCCTAGGTGACCTCTCAAGTTTAGAAGCTTGCCAAAATTGAGGATAACTCTTATTAGGGCTTGACTTTATTCCCATTCTTTGAAAACAAGCAACGAACATGTATGAAACAAAATATGTAAAGGTTATGAAAAGTACTGAGTGTAACAGTGAAAAACTGGAAATAATCCAGATTTCTATCAATAGCAAGTTGGCTAAATAAAGTACTCTTCATGCATGCTGTGAGAAATACTATGCAGATGTAAGAGAAAGTGACAAATTTCTTGATATACTCCTGATAAGGAATGATCTCCAAGAGATATCATTAGGTGAGAATAAAATATAGAACAGTCTATAGTGTGCTACATTTTACGGAAGAAATAGGGAAAATAATGCATATGTGCATTTCCTTGGTTTTGCATAAAGAAATTCTAGAAAGATATTCAGTAATTAATGATATACTTGTCTGCTGGTAACAGAAGAAAATAGGGCTGATGAAGGCAGAGGCAGGAGCAAAACTTTTTAAATAAGAAGTAAAAAATTAAATACAAGTTTGAGTACACAGAGTCTATGTATTATTATTTGAGAATAAGGCACCCATTCTCCCAAGGGAAACTCTCACAACAACTCTGCAAATGTCACACGTTCCATTTGTTGTTATCCATCACTTTTTTGTCACAGTTTCCCTACTTTCATTTTTTTCTAATGGAAAAAAAAAATCCAATGATTGACCACGAAAAAAATCCGATGGTTTTAGATCCTTTACGGTAATGTGGCCACGGTCTTTTAGAACATTGCTCCATAGCCCCCTGTACCTTTCCCACAACCCTTCTCTTCCGAAATCTTTGTTTACATATTTTAAAAACAGGCATTATTTTGGGAAGTGTAAACTTCTCACTTATGCTTAAAAACTTAATTTGAATCTTACTACTAGTATAGCAGTCTCATATAGTTCTCATTTGGCATCTACCTACTTTTACATGAAATTTGCCTATTGAGTGGCTTCCTTCCTTTGTAAACATCAATTGAGTTAGTGACTTTGAGGATCTTATTACTTAAATTGCTTGGGCTGATTCCAAGGCTATTTCAGATATCTGTTGAGGGACAATGAAGTGAAATTTATAGCATGATACATAAAGCAGTTCATTTGCTTTGGTTGCAAGTAATAGAAAACCCAACTAAAAAAAGCAAATACACTGATTCACTTCAATACAATTTTCAGGTGGAGGGATAACTGCAGCAATGAGTCAAGGGTTTATGATATCATCAGAGTTCTACATGTCTGATGATTTTTCTATGATTTTCTTGACTCTGCTTCCTTCATATGTCAGCTTTGCCATTAGACTGACTTCATGCACCAAAAGAGGCTGCAGCAGTTCCAGCCTTACCTCCACATCTTGCCATTTATGCTAAGTTATGCAACTGAGTAAAACAACTCCCACATTTTAATGGCTTCATCAACAAAAAATTATTTTCTTTTTTTTTAATTTATTTATTCCCACTGTACAGCAAGGGGATCAAGTTATCCTTACATGTATACATTTTTTTTCCCCACCCTTTGTTCTGTTGCAATATGAGTATCTAGACAAAGTTCTCAATGCTACTCAGCAGGATCTAATTGTAAATCTATTCTAAGTTGTGTCTGATAAGCCCAAGCTCCCGATCCCTCCCACTCCCTCCCTCTCCCATCAGGCAGCCACAAGTCTATTTTCCAAGTCCATGATTTTCTTTTCTATGGAGATGTTCATTTGTGCTGGATATTAGTTTCCAGTTATAAGTGATATCATATGGTGTTTGTCTTTCTGGCTCATTTCACTCAGGATGAGATTCTCTAGTTCCATCCATGTTGCTGCAAATGGCATTATGTCATCCTTTTTTATGGCTGAGTAGTATTCCATTGTGTATATATACCACCTCTTCCGAATCCAATCATCTGTCGATGGACATTTGGATTGTTTCCATGTCGTGGCTATTGTGAATAGTGCTGCAATGAACATGCAGGTGCATGTGTCTCTTTTAAGTAGCGTTTTGTCCGGATAGATGCCCAAGAGTGGGATTGCAGGGTCATATGGAAGTTCTATGTATAGATTTCTAAGGTATCTCCAAACTGTTCTCCAGAGTGGCTGTACCAGTTTACATTCCCACCAACAGTGCAGAAGGGTTCCCTTTTCTCCACAGCCCCTCCAGCACTTGCTATTTGTGGACTTCTTAATGATGGCCATTCTGACTGGTGTGAGGGGGTATCTCATGGTAGTTTTGATTTGCATTTCTCTTATAATCAGTGATGTTGAGCATTTTTTCATGTGTTTGCTGGCCATCTGTATATCTTCCTTGGAGAACAGTCTATTCAGGTCTTTTGCCCATTTTTCCATTGATTGATTGGCTTTTTTGCTGTTGAGTTGTATAAGTTGCTTATATATTCTAGAGATTAAGCCCCTGTCCATTGCATCGTTTGAAACTATTTTCTCTCATTCTGTAAAAAATTATTTTCAATTCACTATATATTTCCATTGTAGGTCAACTGTGGCCCTGTTTCACATAGTCTTTATTCTAGGACCAGGCTGGTGGAAGTACCTCTATCTGGGATCTTGCCAGTGTTATAACAGTGGCGGGGAAAAAAGAACATAGTGGAAATATGTGAGGGTTCTTAAAACTTCTACTCAGTCTATAGCCATACCACCCTAAAGTACCAAACTTGTCTGTAAAACTCCTACTCACTCACAGCACACATGAGTTTCTCCCACACTTCATTGGCCAAAATAAGTCACATGGCCAAGGGTAAAGTCAATGGAGCTGGGCAATATAAATCTACACTATCTAAATGAACAGAAGTACAGCATTCCAAAGTGAATCTTGAGATTGTATTGATTGGACAAGCTATGGTTCCATGCTCAATTGTTAAACTAACCATTTATGGCCAGAGAAAGAGAAAGCTCTGATTGGTTTAGTCTAGGTCACATGATATACCCTTGAAGCCAGAGTTAAATTTAGCTTCCCTTGCAAGGGGGGCCTCAGGAGGTTCCCCCAAAGGAAAGTGAAGGTCTTTGAGGCAAGACAGGAGAAATGGTTGCTGGGGATAGAAACCAGCATCCAGCATGATATAGATATATATTTAACAATGCTTATGTAAAACTTCTTGTAGATAATTTAATTATTGTTAAAAATGAAAACAAAGGAGAATTATAGAATGCTTTCTCTCCATATTTGAAGTCATCCTGCCAAGGTTTGTCTCCCCAAGTCTATGGAAAGAATGTGGTTTTGAGATTAGAAAGCCCCAGGTCTCTGTTAGAAAGAACACTATGTCTCTCTAATTTATTTACTTTTGTGATTATGGATATGAAAATCCTCTCTATACCTTCATCTGTAAAATAAACTAATATCACTTAACAGTGTTACAGTAAATAAGACAAATATTGTTTCCTTCCCACTCAGAAGGCCTGATAAAGGCTGTTAAATGCACGCAATGGTCAAGCATGCCTTTTTTCAACAAAGAAAAATTAATTAAATTTCATAAATGGTGCTTTAGTTGCGCCTTCTTAATCTAAAATAAACACCCCCCCCAAAAAAAACCCCAGTATTTTGCTGTTGATAATGAGATTCTCCCAAAGAGAAGTTACAAAACTCACATTCTCTTCAAAACTGAGACTAGGGACAAAAAAATAGAGGGAATTTAGAGACCTCATTATCATTGATAATGCATATATTTATGAAACAATTTGGAAATATATAAACTGTGAACCCACTGTTAACATGTTCCTATATATCTGTCACTACGCAACTTCCCTTAGAGAAGGTCCTATGTCAATTATGTTATGTACATGATATGGTTTTAAGCAAAGCCTATTCATTTGCAATTAATATTTTAGAGACTGCGCTTAAAGATCATTAAATAAAGTATAGACCTTTACAGCTTCAGAATGATTTGTCAGTTAATTATACTTGAATATCTACTTAAACTTTACCAAGGACAGGCAGACGTGATTTTGTCTTAATTGCTACCTTTAAATTGGCTCATACAGTGTTCATATATATGAATTAATGGCTCTTACATTCTCTTTGTGGCACATGCAGCAACACAGTCTCCAACATCTGTTCAAGCCAAGGTAAGAATGAATGGTAGGAAAGTTCGAAGGAATAAATATCATCATTAAAGTCTTATGAACTGCCATCCTGATTGTATAAAACTTGATTTACCCATCCCCCACCTAGCTGTATATTCTCAGAGAAGAGTCTTACTTAGGACTAGGCAGGGTAGATCAAAATGCGAACATTAAAGCAAACAAATTGCAATGTCAGTTATATAATGAAGCCCCTTTCACCTCGAGAGCTTTTCTTCCCACGTGAACATGAAGCAGAGAAATCAGCAGCTTGGTAGCTGTAGCAACCACACCATCAAGCCTGGAGAGAAAAACGTTTTCTATGCAGGTTTTATGCCTCTCTGGCGCTTTGTAGATTCTGCTAATGTTAGGGCCTCTCAGATTCTCAACTTGGTGAATTCATCCAGCTGGGAAAATTAGAGCTGTGATCAGAAGAGAAACGGAGGCTTGCTTGGTGTCTGACAAAAATAAGAAAACACCCTTCAGTTGAAGAAGACATGCTCCTAATGGCCACCCACAACAGCATCACAAATAACAGCAAATATTTATCATGCATATTCTTTAATTCTGATGTGAATACAGAGACGGATTACTTGGGTTAACAAATCATCATATTAGTTATCCCCAGAGATTGCAAATTTAAGACATATGTCCAAAGAATCTGTGTGTTACATAGACCTGGAATTATGTTCCATGTTGAGGAGTATTGATTGGACACTTGTTGAATGTTATAATCCAGCAGTCTAGCATCAAAATCCAGAAGCACCTATATAGTTGTATTGCTCCAACAGTACAAAACATAGTATTCACAAGTGAAAAAGTTTCACATTTATTTTTATCTCCCACATCATTAAAAAATTTTTACCTCTTTTTGTATGTATTTCTGGGAAAAGAGTAAATAATATGAGACAAAGCAAAAAGGAAATACTCTTCCTACCTGAGTGGTACACCCTGATTTTGTTGAATATTTATAGTTCACTTTACTACTGCTCTGGAAAGTAAAGCAGACACTGGCTGTGTCCCTGGAGCTACGTGCAAGTGGAAGCCTCACACTAAGCATATGTTACAGGGACTGAGAGCTGCCCCACAATAACCATCCTCCCTTCCTCTCTGCTAACAGAATCCTTAGATTTGGGAGAGGGGAAAAATGCAAATGTCTTAAAGGTTACATGTTTCAGTTTCCCTTGCAAAAAAATGGCAACTTTTCATTGGGCAGTGATTCCAGAGCAGCTTTTTAAAATGGGCTGCATTTATGCCCTTCCTTTTTCTTGCTGGAGCTACTGAGCATTTTATATCAGGGAGATGAAGACCAGCAGAACAGGGAGCCACTAGGAGCCGGAGTGGCAACGGTGAACTTCCTACCTATTGACATCTTATTACATGAAAAATAAATAAATACTTGTCATATTCAAGCCACTATATCCAGGTCTCTTACAAGTCACCAAATGCGCTTCCTAACAATAGATGCAGCATAAAATAATCATATAAAGCTAAAAGGGTTTTAAACTGTGTACTATAGAATCAATGCTTTTAAAATTGAGATGGGAAATGCTAGGGAATGAAGACTTAATTATTAAAGATTTCGTGGGTGTGATAGGAATAGGCTAAAACTTGAACAGATGTGAGATTTATCTTAATAAAAAGTAAGAGGTTGTTTAAGGATATAAATGAGTAGGGAGAGGTCAAAGAACACTGAATAGCCTGGACTGACTGCAGTCTAGAAGTCACATTAAGCCTGGATGAACAAATATTTGGTTTTCATCTGATGAGTAACAAAGAACAATTTAGGTCTTTGGAAAGTGACATAATGAAAGACATATTTCAAGAAAAGTAATTTGTTTTTTCAGCAGGAAAGCAGAGAGCAAAGAAAGGAGAGGAGAGCATTGTAAAGGCAATGGCAACGGTTCTGAGAGACCTGGGACTAAAGCAGTGGTGCTAGATGAGTAGTATCATGCAGGGGCAGAACATGGCCCTGGGAGAAGTGGAGATGTCAGGCTGTAGCATAAATAGAGTTGGGGAAGCCAGCAGTTTCAGAGGAATGTGAGCTGGGAATTCCCGCAGAACTATATAGAGACAGACAAAATTAGAGTGAGGAAATTGTAGGCCTGGCTACATTTCTGTAAAAGTGAGGTGAACCAAATTTGGAGTTTGTCCAAAGAGAAGAGTCAAAACAGAGGGAATTATTAGGCACCCTCTCCTCCCAGAATTCCTGGCAGTGGGATTTCCACCAACAATGCTAATAGAAATAAACAGCCCACATACAAATAAAGGAAATGGTAATTAGAAGTAGAATCTCAAGTGGTCCAGTTATCTCTCCCTTAGAGAAAAGACAGAGTTTGGGAGGGCACTGTAAGGCAGATCATGAGGTGCTGACAAAGAATTCTAGCTATGTATCAGAGGGTTACTATGATCCTGCACATTCTGAGAGGGCGTCTGGGTCCTACTGATACAGAGGTTCTCCCATCACTACTGACCCATTAGCTGAGTCAATATAGCTGCACATTCATTCCACCTGGTCCACTCCTCAGTATCACTGCCTGAACGTGGGGAAAGGCAGAAGTAGACTCTTAGAGTACCCTCTAGAAGCGGTCTGCTCTTCCTATCTATCTAAAGGATAAGGTCCACCCAGGGTAAGGAGTGGAACAGGAAGTCACTCATGGTTCTAGCAAACAGTGTTTAATATAAATAAATCAGCAAGCAAACAAAGTGGAAAAGTGTTAGTAATAATATTTTAAAAAATTGGTTGTTTTGCCACTATATTGGTACTATATAAATGTTGAGGTGGCTAAAAAATTAGAATACTTAGACATACTTTCATTCTGTATAATAGAATTTTAATTTTCACAACATCCGCTATCAACAGTATAGCTAGATATTGGTTAAATCAAGTAGAAAAATAAACAATTTCTATAAATACACACCAGCCATAAAGAGATCACAGCCAAAAAGTTACAGACTCTTAGCTGGACAAATATGTATACTAGTAGGTACAGAGAGGATGCTCATTGAACATACTGAAATTAAGATATAAAGTATATTATCACATTAACGTGATAATTAATCATACTTATCTCCAAATCACATTTTACAGATTAATTTTACTGGAGTGAAAAGGTAAGTTCTGGTTTGATAAATATTTTCTATGAATAGCCGAAATTTAAATAATCTGCCTATCTAAAACTAATATTTACCATATGATAAGCTCTATATAGACAAATGGTATGAACTTATGGCATAATAGCTATATAATTTTGTTGCCAAATAAATAGTTTATTAAACAAAAATATTAAAGTGGAATATTATAAACTACATGCAGAACCAGAGGGGATTCTGAAACGAGGAAACTCACTATTTTCATAATAGTAGAATTCACTGCATATTTGTAAAGATTCTTCAGTCTGGGCTATTTCCATGTAATTGGCTCAAAGTAAATCTATCCTTGGCTGGCTTTTGATTTTTTTTTCTCCCATTTCAGTCACTGAGTGACTGACTAGTGAAACCTCTTCCAGATGGCCCATGTGGTCTGGGTCAGACTTCATGTAGTCAAATATTAATTCCCCTGAGGCTATATGCAAATGAAAGAGAACATAAATGGAAAGCCAAAGTCATAGCAAACAATTCCAGCAACACTTTTTCTCAACTATGCCAAATAAACCACCTTAAAAATATTCCTATTTTTACCAATGGATGAATATCAGAAATCTAAATGACTTTTGAAAATGTATATTCGTGCTTAACTTTCCACCTTCAAATGCAATGCTGTAACACACACAGGCACACACATACACATACAACCTCTTAAAGAAATAATTCTGAAGTAATCAAAAAGAAATTTAAAATAAACAGTGGGAAGACAGGAGTTCCCGTCATGGCTCAGTGATTAACAAATCCGACTAGGAACCATGACATTGTGGGTTCAATCCCTGGCCTCGCTCAGTGGGTTAAGGATCCAGCGTTGCCATGAGCTGTGGTGTAGGTCACAGACATGGACCTAGGAAAGACAAAAAAGAAAAAGAAAAAAATAGCCAAAGCAATATTGGAGCTTTAATTGGCTGGGCATTTTATATCTTTAACTTAACTTTTTGAATTTTTAACACATTCACATAGTTCAACTTTAAAAAGAAAAAACTGAAATGTCTGCACTGAAACATCTTGCCTCCCTTCACTCCTATCTCCCATCTGCTCAAGATCTCTGGGTGATTTCTATTTCTCCTCTAGTTCCAGTGAATCCTGGGAGATTAATGGGCACTATAGAGAAAGCATAGAAACAGATGTGTTTAAACTCATGCATACGAACACACAGAAATTTAATACATAATATAGAGGATATTTCAAATTAGGGGGGAAGGACTTGACTATTCGCTAAAAACCATGGAATCTGTAAAAAAAAAAATTCATATTATAAAGCATAGAAATGTGAATAAATATATTCCAGGTGAATTAAAGTTATAAACCTTAAAACTATAGAATTAGTGGCACTAAATATGGTATAACTTTTATCATCACCCTGGGGTTAGCAAGAATATTGAAAGAAAGCCAAGAAACACAGAAGGAGAGACTACCAAAACTAAACTACTTAAAAGTTGAAAACTATTTAATAAGAAAAAACTCATAACACAAGTTAAATGGAAGAAAGGAAAAAGATATACATTTGCAACATGTATAACAGGCAAAGTTTTAATATTCAAAATCTATAGAGTTCCTATTTCTATACTTACATAAAAAAATAAAAAACTCAGTAGAAATATAAGCACAAGTTATAAAGAACGATTCACAGAAGAAGAAATGCAAATGGACAGTAAACATATTTTAACAGATGCCCAGCCTTACTAGATATCAAAGAAGGTACATTAAACCACCAGGATACAAAGCTTTTATCTTTTAGATTGATATCGAGTATCAGTAATAGAATGAGGAAATCTCTAGTCTCATATCTTGGAGATGTAAATAAATAAATAATACACACATGTATATGTTGAGATAGAGAAAATTTATATACCAAAATTTTTAAAGAGTTAAGAAGGCAGGCCAAGCTGGCATGGACCACATACCCTAGCCACCCTTCAAGAGAAGCAGTTATCTCAAGAGACTGAACTACACTCTTGAAGCGATTTCCAGACCACAAGGCGCGTCAGGCAGAGGGCAGTTGGCCCTTGGCAGGCAGTTGAGCAGAAGGCGGCCAGTGAGAGGGCAGAAGACCAAGTAAAGAGTGGAGGGGGATGATATCACCCATTGTGACTTCTCTTTTCTTCAAGGAGGTTTCAAAGCTTAGGAATTTGGGCTATGATTGGCTTTTTTGAGGGAAACACTGAAAAGGGAATAAACTTGAAACACAAATAAAGCATTGTAAAGGATGCAAAGGGCGAATTCATGGGGAAGCTCTGCACTACCACAGACTATGGGGTTGGAGATGGGTCCAAGTTGAACCAGATGCCTTAGAGTCAGGAAATCGCTAGTATTAAAGTTTGAAACAATAAGAAAAAACAAGAAGGATAATATGTACGTCTTTGTGTTTATGTATGTGTACACATATCTACTTATTTTGACAGGACTTAATATCACTGTTTTATTATAGCACTTTCCACCTTGGAAATAGTTTTATATTAAAAAAGTATATATATTGGCACTACTAAAAAGCAGTTATTACTTGTTTTTACTCATGACTGGCCATCCATTTTTAGAGATTAAATTCTGTCAGGCAACGAGCAATGAGGCTGTACTGTGCTGTCCTCAGACAGGTGTTCACTCATAATCTTTTTACTTGACCATTGGCTTTATTGTTTTTACTGTGTTTGTATCAAACAGAACATTCATAGTTTAATAGATTTATTTAAACTATAAGGCTAACAACTCCCTGTCTCAAGAAAAAGAAGGCAGCACCTTATCTAACCCGATTGCTTTTCCAAGTCTTGTTTTACAGAACAATGACTTTCAATTCCCTTAGTTATTTCTCTTAGATTTACCTTTTTATTTACATATAAAGCTTTATTTCTATTTTTTTCAACATCAGACATCATCTATCTACTTCCTTTAATAGAAGAGGATTTAATTCTCTTAGATTACTAACCCAACTCATGATTCCCCTATGTCCTTCTCAAAATAGGTACATCATATTTTTTTATTAAATCAAAATACTGTGAGTATATTTTTCCAGCTTGATTGAGATGTAAGTGATATACAGCATTATGTAAGTTTAAGGTATACAAGGTGATGATTTGACACACACACACACACACACACACACACACATATAAAATGAACTGATTACCACAAGATTAGTGAACATATTCATATTCATTACCTCACATAATTACCATCTTTCTCTTGAGAACGTCTCTTTGAGCTCCCATTGTGGCTCAGCAGGTTAAGGACACAAATGTAGTCTCCATGAGAATGAGGGTTCAATCCCTGGCCTCACTCAATGGGTTAAGGATCTGGCATTACTACAAGTGGTGACACAAGATGGGGCTTGGATCCATTGTTGTCATGGCTGTGGCATAGGCCATAGCTGCAGCTCTGACTCAGCCCCTGGCCCAGGAACTTCCATTTGCCACAGATGCAGCCATAAACACACACTTACACACACACACACACACACACACACAAACACACACAGACACAAAGATCTACTCTCTTATCCACGTTCAAGTATAAAATGGAATATTGTTATCTTTTTGTTTTTTTAACGGTTTCCTTTGCTATACAAAAGCTTTTGAGTTTAATTAGGTCCCATAGGTTTATTTTTATTGTTATTGACCTTATTCTAGGAGGTGGATCAAATATAACGTTTCTGTGATTATGTCAAAGAGCATTCTGCCTGTTTCCTCTAGGATTTTTATTATCTGGCCTTATATTTAGATCTTTAAGCCATTTTGAGTTTATTTTTGTTTATTTTTGTATATGAGTTTATTGTTGTATATGGTGTTAGACAGTGTTCTAATTTCACTATTATACATGTAGCTGAGCAGTTTTCCAGGAAACTTATTGAAGAGGCTATCTTCCAGTGTAGGTTCTTGCTTCCTTTGCCATAGATTAGTTGACCATAGGTACCTGAATATATTTCTAGGCTTTCTTTCCTGTTTCATTGCCTTAGATGTCTGTTTTTATACCAGTACCATATTGTTTTGATAACTGTAGCTTTGTTGCATTGTATTGCCTGAAGTCAGGGAGTCTCATTTCTCCATTTCCGTTTTTTTACAGTATTGCTTTGGCTGTTTGGGGTCTTTTGTGTTTCCATAAAAATTTAAAAATGTTTGTTCTGCCTAGTACATACAGTCAATTAATCTTTGACAAAGCACACAAGAACATAAAATGGGAAAAAGACAGTCTTTTTAGTAAGCATTGCTGGGAAACCTGGACAGCTGCAGGCAAAGCAATGAAACTAGAACACACTATCACACCATGCACAAAAAGAAACTTAAAATGGCTGAAAGACCTAAATACAAGATAAGACACCATCAAACTCTTAGAAGAGAACAAACGCAAAACATTCCCTGACATCAAGCTTACAAATGTTTTCTCGGGTCAGTCTCCTAAAGTGACAGAAATAAAAGCAAAAATAAACCAATGGGAACTAATCAAACTGAAAAGCTTTTGCACAAAAAGCAAAGGAAACCCACAAGAAAACCAAAAGGCAACTTTCAGAATGGGAGAAAATAGTTTTAAAATATTGAAGTGACAAGGGCTTAATCTCTAGGATATATAAGCAACTTATACAACTCAACAGCAAAAAAGCCAATCAATCAATGGAAAAATGGGCAAAAGACCTGAATAGACTGTTCTCCAAGGAAGATATACAGATGGCCAGCAAACACATGAAAAAATGCTCAACATCACTGATTATAAGAGAAATGCAAATCAAAACTACCATGAGGTACCATGTAGAATGGCCATCATTAATAAATCCACAAATAACAAGTGCTGGAGGGGCTGTGGAGAAAAGGGAACCCTCCTGCACTGTTGGTGGGAATGTAAACTGGTACAGCCACTCTGGAGAACAGTTTGGAGATACCTTAGAAATCTATACATAGAACTTCCATATGACCCCGCAATCCCACTCTTGGGCATATATCCAGACAAAACTTTCCTTAAAAAAGACACATGCAACTGCAAGTTCATTACAGCAGTAGTCACAATAATCAAGACATGGAAACAACGTAAATGTCCATCAACACTGATGACTGGATTAGGAAGAGGTGGTATATATACACAATGGAACACTACTCAGTCATAAAAAAGAACAAAATAATAACATCTGTGGCAACATGGATGGAACTAGAGATTCTCATACTGAGTGAAGTAAGTCAGAAAGATGAATACCATATGTTATCACTTATATCTGGAATCTAATATAGGACACAAATGAAACTTTCCACAGAAAAGAAAATCATTTTCTTGGAAAGTAGACCTGTGGTTGCCAGGGGTCAGTAGGAGGGAGTGGGGTTGATTGGGAGCTTGGGGTTAATGGAAGCAAACTATTGCCTTTGGAATGGATTAGCAATGAGATCCTGATGTATAGCACTGGGAACTATATCTAGTCACTTATGATGGAGCATGGTAATGTGAGAAAATAAATGTATACATGTATGTGTAACTTGGTCACCATGCTGTACAGTAGAAAAAAAATTGTATTGGGGAAATAACAATTAAAAAATTTTGTTATAGTTCTGTGAAAAATGCCATTGGTAATTTAATAGGGTTTGCATTGAATCTGTAGATTGCCTTAGGTAGTATAAACATTTTGATGAATTGATTCTTCCAATCCGAGAATGTGGTATATCTTTCCAATTGTCTGTGTCACCTTCGATTTCCTTCATCCGTGTCATAGTTTTTGGAGTAGAGGTCTTTTACCTCTCTCTTTGGGTAGGTTTATTCCTAAGTATTTTATTCTTTTTGATGTGATGGTAAATGGGATTGTTTCCTTAAATTCTTTCTGATCTTTCATTGTTAGTGTATAGGAATGAAGAGATTTCTGTGTATTAATTTTGTATCCTGCAATTTTACTGAATTCATTGATGAGCTCTATTGTTTGACAGTAGGGTAGAATCATTAAGGTTTTCTATATATAGTATCATGTTATCTGATATGATGAAGTGACAGTTTTACTTCTCCTTTTCCAACCTGGATACTTTTATTTCTTTTTCTTCTCTGATTGCTGTAGCTAGGATTTCTAAGACTATGTTGAATAAAAGTGGTGAAAGTGGACACGCTTGTCTCATTCCTGATCTTAGCAGAAACGCTTTCAGATTTTTCACCATTGAGAATGATGTTAGCTGTGGGTTTGTCACATATGGCTTTTATTATCTTGAGGTAGTTTCCCTCTATGCCCACACTCTGCAGAGTTTTTACCATAAATGACTGTTGAATGTTGTCAAAAGCTTTTTCAGCATCTATTGAGATGACCACGTGGTTTTATTCTTCATTTTTTTGATGTGGTGTATAACATTGTTGGTTTGTGTATACTGAAAAATCCTTCCATCCCTGAGATACATCCTACTTGATCATGGTGTATGATCCTTTTATTGTATTGTTGTACTCAGTTTGCTAATACTTTGTTGATGATTTTTGCATCTATGTTCATCAATGATATTGGCCAGTAGTTTTCCTTTTTTTATTGTGTCTTTGTCTGGTTTTGGTATCAGGTGATGGTGACCTCAAAGAATGTATTTAGGAGTTTCCTTCCACTGCAATTTTTTGGAAGAGCTTCAGAAGGATATATGTTAACTTCTCTAAAAGTTTGATAGAATTCGCTTGTGAAGCCGTCAGGTCCTGACTTTTGCTTTTTGGAAGTTTCTATATCACATTTTCTATTTCAGTACTTGTGATTGGCCTATTCATCTTTTCTATTTCTTCCTGGTTCAGTCTTAGAAGGCTGTACATTTCTAGGAATTTGTCCATTTCTTCTAGGTTGTCCATTTTATTGGCATCTAATTGTAGTAGTCTCATATAGTCCTTTGTATTTCTATGGTGTTAGTTATAATTTCTCCTTTTTTTGTTTTTAATTTTATTGATTTGAGCTTTCTTTTTTTTCTTGATGAGTCTGGCTAAAGGTTTATTGATTTTGTTGAATTTTTCAAAGAACAAGCTTTTAGTTTTAGGGATCTTTTCTCTTGTTTTCTTTGTCCCTATCTCATTTACTTCTGCTTTTATTTTTACAAGTTCATTCCTTCTACTAACTTTGAATTTTGTTTGGGTTGTTTGTTTGGTATTTTTCTTGTTTCCTGACATGAGATTGTACTATAAACTTCCCTCTCAGAACTGCTAGTGCTGTGTCTCACAAGTTTTGGTTAATTGTATCTCCATTGTCATTTATCTCTAAGTATTTTTTTTATATTTCCTCTGATTTCTTCAGTGATCCATTGGTTTTCGTTTTAGTAGCATATTGTTTAGTCTCCACATATTTGTGTTTTTTGAAGTTTTTTTGGCTGATTTCTAATTTAATAGTGTTGCAGTTAGAAAAATATAATTTCAATTTTCTTAAATTTACTGAGGGTAGATTTAAGGCCCAAGATGTGATCTATCCTGGGAAATGTTCTGTGTGTACTCATACTGGATTTTCTAGGCTGTTTCCAAGTGCTGGCTATTGTGAATAAAGCTGCAATGAACATGAGGGTGTACATATTTCTTTAAGATAGTGATTTCATTTTCTTTGTACAAATAAAGGGAAGTGGGACTGCTAATAGTTTTATTTTATGCTGGAGGTTGGGAACCTTTTGTTTTGTTTTGTTTGTTTTTATTTTTGCTTTTAAGGGCTGCACCCACGGCATATGCAGGTTCCCAGGCTAGGAATCCAATTGGAGCTGTAGCGACTGGCCTACACCAGAGCCACAGCAATGCAGGATCTGAGCCATATCTGGAAGCTACACCACAGCTCATGGCAATACCAGATCCTTGACCCACTGAGCGAGGCCAGGAATCAAACCCGCAACCTCATAGTTCCTAGTCAGATTTGTTTCCACTGAGCCATGATGGGAACTCCTGTTTTAAAATTTTCAATTGGATTATTTTGTTTTGTGTTATTGAGTTGTAAGGGTTTCTTATATATTTTGAATATTAACTTCTCACCATATATGTAGTTTGCAAATATTTTCTCCCATTCCAGAGGTTTCTTTTTCATTTTGTTGTTTCTTTTTCTGTGCCAAAGTTTTTTTAGTTTGATGTAATCCTGCTTGTTGATTTAAGGTTTTGTTACTTGTGCTTTTGGTGTCATATCCAAAAAGTCACTAGCAAGACCAATGTCAAGGAGCATTTCCCCTATATTTTCTTAGGAGTTTTTGTTTTGTTTTGTTTTTTTGTTTTATTTTTTTATCTTTTTTGCTTTTTAGGGCCACACACTAGACTGAAATTTCCCAGTCTAGGGATTTTATCAGAGCTGCAGCTGCCAGCCTATGGCATAACCACAGCAATGCAGGATCTGAACCACGTCTGTGACCTACACCACAGTTCATGGCAACACCAGATCCTTAACACACTGAATGAGGCCAGGGATCAAACCCACATTCGCATGGATACTAATCAGTTTTATAATTCCCTGAGCCAAAATGGGAACTCCCTTCTTAGGAATTTATGGTCTCAAGTCTTTCATTTTGAATTTTCACAAGTTATTTTTTGTGATCATATAAAATAGGGATTCTATTTCATTGTTTTGCAGGTGTATATCCAGTTTTCCCAATATCACTTATTGAAGAGACTATCCTTTTCCCATTGAGTATTCTGAGCTTCCTTGTAAAATATTTGTTGACCATATATGTGATATATAAATAAATGAATAAATAAATAAATAAATAGGTTTATTTCTGAGCTCTTGATTCAGTTCTATTGCTCTATGTGTCAGTTTCCACAACACTACCATCATATTTCAATTATTATAGCTTTGTAATACAGTTTAAAATGTGGAAGTGGGTTGCCTCTGGCCTTCTTCTTCTTCCTCCTCCTCCTCCTCCTCCTCCTTCTTCTTCTTCTTCTTCTTCCTCCCCCTCCCCCTTCTTCTTCTTCTTCTTCCTCCTTCTTCCTCCCCCTCCCCTTCTTCCTCTTCCTCCTTCCTCTTCCTCTTCCTCTTCTTCTTCTTCTTTGGAAGCTCCCTGTCTAGGGGATGAATCAGGGCAGCAGCTGCCAGCCTATGCCACAGCCACAGCAATGTGGCATCCAAGCTGTGTCTGTGAACTATACCACAACTCACTGCAACACTGGATCTTTAACCCCCTGAAAAAGGCCAGGGATCAAACCTTCATCCTCATAGATACTGATCGGGCTTGTTACTGCTGAGCCACAAAGGGAACTTCCTGTTTTTCTTTCTTAGAATTACTTTGTCTATTCAGGATCTTTTCTATGAACTTTAGGATTAGTCTTTCTATTAAAGTGGAAAAATGCCATGGAATTTTTACAGGGTTTCATTGAATCCACAGATGGCTTTGGGTAGTATGAATGTTTTAACAATATTAATTTTTCCAGTCCATGAATATGGAATATATTTCGATTTATTTATGTCTTCTTCAAATTTGTTCATCAATATCTTATAGTTTTCAGTGCAGAGCTCTTTCATGTCCTTGGTTAAACTTATTCCTAAGTGTTTATTGTTTTTGATGCTCTCGTAAATGGGATTGTTTTCTTTCTTTTTCAGATAGTTTATTGTTAAGTATATAGAAATCAACTTACAATTGGTACAACATTGTCAATCAACTATATATATATGTATTTTTTGGCCATGTCCACAGCATGCGGAAGTTCCTGGGCCAGGGATTCAACCTGTACCACAGCAGTGACCCAAACTGCTACAATGACACCAGATCCTTAACCCACTGAGCCACAAGGGAACTCCTAAATCAACTATACTTTAGTGAAAGAAAGAAAGGAAGAAAGTAAACTTATCAGCTAATCCTGCCAGCCAGGAGAAAGTGGGGTGGTATTATCAAAGTGCTAAAATAAATGAGGTAAACCAAAAACAAATACCTGCCAACAAAGAACACTTTACCTGGCAAAGTTATCCCTCAGAAATGAAGAAGATATAAGAATTTCTGAGATAAACAAAGGCTAAGGGAGTTCATCACCAATAGACACGCCTTACAATAAATCTACCCTTTGCCTTGATTTATAATGTTGCTGGGTGTTTTAGACAGAGATATCCACCTTGGTTTCTATTAGTTTTCACACACACACACAAAACGGGTGACTAGGTTTCATCTTCTTCCAGTCCACCAGGTAAGTTACCAGTCTTTCAATGTTTTCCTAAGAACTTTTCACACATCTTTTCTGCAGTCATGTCCCCTGTTTTTAATGACATTATGAATTTATAATTTTTATTCAAGTATTATTATTATTGTAGGAGATCTGAAAGAAGTACGAGTAAAAAGGAGATGAAAATATAATCACTAACAATTAACTAACATTCCATATATCCTCCTTCTATCATTATTTCATACTCTGCTGAACAGTTTTAACCCATATTGGCAGAGAGTAGACATATAAGATATAATAGAGGATATACTGCAAAAATTCCAAAGCATAGGAAAGTGCCAATTTTACAATTGTCCTTAGTACCTTGAATGAAATAGTTGAAGAAACAAAGGTAATTTTAAGCATATAATTAGGAAATTTATGAAGGTTATCATAAATATCATTTCAGTCCAGGAGGACTGACCAACAGTTGAAGTAATAGAACCTAGAAGAAATTATATCCAGATATATGTCATGACCTTATAAGATATGAAAAGGAAGAATTAATTGCCAAAGTATGAGAGCTGAAATTCATCTCTATTAAAATTGCTCCGTAATAACAATATATATAGTATTAATTCAGCTTTTAGTCTCATTTTTCATAAACATATTATCCCACTTTTGATGTGATATAATTTTTTTTTAGTTGATGGGGAATATATTGGTTTTGGATAATTGTAATTGAATCATTATCAGAGGCTATTTCTAGAAAGAGTAAAAAATAGGCTTTTCCATTTTTTAGATTTTTTAAAAAGAATAAGCCTATATTATGCTTGTGTTGAAAAGGAAAAAAATGTGAGAGAAACTATCCCCTTTGGAAGTGGAGGTGGGAAAAGCTGCTAAAAAGTCAAAATAAAAATCATCCCATGAGGTTATCCTAAGTTTTATAATGAAAAATGAGATATTTTCTATGATATTCTATCAAAGAGATTTTTTTCTGTATTACTCAAATATGACCACTGAGATTTTCAATGATAAAATTAGCAAAGAGTTAATGTATGTCTATTATAGAGACATGAAGGAGACATAAAATATAATCAAGCAGCCACCCAAAGTGAGTCCAATTCAAGAGTTCATCCATGTTTTGGCTTTTTCCAATTCTCTGTTTAATTTATTTTACTCTTCATTCTAGCACCCTGGGATCACTTTCCAAATAAACTTCTTTCATGCCAGACTTTCACTCAGGCTCTGCTTTGTGAGAAATTTAGACTAATCACTATTACATTTATCTATTTTCTTAATTTCATAATTTTAAAAACACCCATGTTTTATAGAATGTGGGAAAACTCTGTTAGCTATAATACCAAAATAGGATTGAAGTTTTTATTTTCTCTAACATTTCTGAAAGTTATTTTTTAATATCCAGTTTCTTTGTTAATAGGACTAGACTAGGAGGTGCTGAGTAAGTGACAGCAGCACTATTCTGGAAATTCTGTTTGCTATCTATTCTTCAGATAATTGATATGGATTTATAATTTGGAAACTGATTCACTTTTTTCAGCTGTAACAGTGGCAACTCATTAAGGGATATGTGCTATTACCACATCTTAATTTTATTATTAAGATAACCAACTATGGGAGTTCCTATTTTGGCACAACAAAAATGAATCCAACTAGTATCCATGAGGATGCAGGTTAAATCCTTGGCCTTGTTCAGTGGGCCAGGGATGCAGCGTTGCCATGAGCTATGGTGTAAGTCACAGATGTGGCTCAGATCCCTCGCTGCAATGACTGTGGTGTAGGCTGGCAGCTGTGGCTCTGATTAGACCCCTAGCCTGGAACTTCCATGTGCCATGGGTTTGGCCCTAAAAAGCAAAAGCAAAAAAAAAAAAAAAAAAAAAGATAACCAACTACAATGAGGTACTACCCCACATTGGTCAGCATGGCCATCACCAAAAAGTCTACAAATTATAAATGCTAGAGAAGATGTGAAGAAAAGGGAACCCTCCTATACTGTTGGTGGGAATGTAATTTGGTATAGCCACTATGGAAAACAGTATGGATCTTCCTCCAAAAACTAAAAATAGAATTACCATATGACCCAGAAATCCCATTCCTGGACATATATCCAGGCAAACATATAATTCAGAAAGATAGCCAGGACATGGAAACAATCTAAATGTTTCATTGACGAATGAATAAGGAAGATGAGGTACATATACATACAACCTTAAAAAAGAATGAAATAATGCCATTTGCAGCAACATAGATGGAACTAGATAAAGATTATCATACTAAGCAAGTCAGAAAGAAAAAGACAAATACTAATATGACATCACTTATATGTGGAAACTAAAATATGATACAAAATGAACGCATCTACAATACCAAAACAGACTCACAGTCATAGAGAACAGACTGGTGGTTGCCAAGGGAGAGGTGGGAGGAGGAGGGATTGCCTGGGAGTTTGGGGTTAGGAGATGCAGACTATTACATACAGAAGGCATAAACAAGGTCCTACTGTATACACAGAGAACTAAATCCAATATCTTGAAATAAGTCATAATGGAAAAGAATATTAAAAAGAATATATATATATATATGCACACATATATATGTATAACTGAATTACTTGGCTGCATAGTAGAAATTAACCCAACATTGCAAATCAACTATACTTTAATTTTAAAAAAATAACCAACTTAATATGTGAAGAACAAAGAATTATTACATTTATTTTCTGTGAATAAATGAGTCAGGTGAAAAAAATGAATTAATAACTAACACCAGAAAGCATCATAAGCCCTTCATTTACTATTTATGCATTCAAACTACATGAACTTTGTTTAAAGACCTGGTGTGGTTAGTCCTGTGAACTAACCACACTGACTTGCTAACTAGTAATGATGGGTATGGTTGTAAGAATTTAATATTTTTCCTACAAATCTTTAATCACAATATTTGAAAGATATGATCCATGATTATAGTCATTAAAATTGTCATTAAAAAAAAAACTAAAATTAAGTAGAATTGTGTTTCCCAGTTACCCCAAATGAAGAGTAGCAGGCGAAACACATATGCACACAGCCAAACTCAACCAAACTGCTTTTGATACCTCAGGGCCAAGATAAATTCACACAATTCCTTGAAGCTAAGCCAGGACCACTTCCTTACAAAAACAAACTTTCTTAAGCTACTAAGATCAGATCAGAATCACCACGAATTTGCCAAGAACCAAACTAATGACAAATCTTAGATTACATTTAGAAATGTCTGTAAAATATATTGCTGATGATTCATATTATAAATAGAAATAAAATAACTAGTTTGATCTTTTCAAATTGAAGGACTGTAATTAAAGGTGACACCAAGAACTCTAGCCTGTTGTCCAAGTAATAGTTATAATCTTGACACTTGTATAACCTTACACTGGTATATAAAAGGTATAATCTTTCAACTGGTTAACCATAAAAACTTACCACTAGGAAATGTTCTTTAGGTCCCAAAATCTAGTGTTTTCAAATGGTTTGAATTTACAACTGAACATGCTTAGAGGGGTTTTCTTTTTGGTAAATGTCTATATTGAAATATACACACAGTAAAGAGCACTGTATATACATATAGTAAGTGCACAGCTCAACAAATTCAATACACCCAGATAATCACCTCTAGGTGACTGAGAGCTTTCAGGACTGAGAGCTTTCAGGACTGAGAGCTTTACCAGCAACCCAGAAGACACCCTTTGCCCTCTCTCAATCACCCTCAATCACTATTCCTACAAAGGTAACCAATATTCTGATTTTCATCACCATAGATTAATTTTTCTTGTTACTAAACTTCATATAAATGGAATCATGCATTATCCTATAATATGTACTCTTTTGAGTCTGGCTTTTTTGCTCAATATTTTATCTGCAAGATTCATCCAAATTTTTTAGTTATAACCATAGTTCGATCTTTTTTCAGTGCTATAAAATATTCCACTGTGGAACACATAACAATTTATTTTGGATTGTTTGATGGATATTTGAGTTGTTTCCAGTTTAAGACTCTATTGACATATAAAGCTAATATAAACACGTTGTGTATGCTTTTGGTGAACCTATGTACACATTTCTCTTGGTTATATATCTAAAATCGGAATTTCTTCTGACATGAGGTCGGTATTTGGCTTTAGCAAATGCTTCTTCAATTTTCTAAAGCAGTTGCACCTTTTACATTTCCTGGGCAGTGTAGAAGAGTGTCAGCTGTTCTACATCCTTACCAATAACTGCCGTCATCTAGTCTTTGTTCTTTTCATTTTAGTCATTTTGGCAGGTGGGCAGTGCTTTGTTATCATTGATATAACATGCATTTCTCTGTTAATTAACAATGTTGCATGTTCTTTTATATGAATGACTTGCATATATTCCTTTCTATGTACCTATTAAAGTCTTTTGCCCCTTTTATTTGGGTTGCCTTATTTCTTTTTGTTACTATTTATTAAAACAAGTTCTTTGTTAGATATGTGTATTTCAAGTATCTTTGCCCCTCTATGACTTGAGCTTTAACTCTCCTGACAGTATATTTTGATGAACAAAATGCTTTAATTTTTAATAAGATCCAGTTTATCAGGCTTCCCCTTTGTAGATAGTGCTCCTGTGTCTTTTGTAGAAAGCTTTGCTCATTATGCTAAGTGAAATAAATCACACAAAGACAATTATTCTATGATATCACTTATATAGAGAATCTAAAAAATACCACAGATTAGTGAATATAACAAAAAGAAACAGATTAGATATAGAGAACAAACTAGTGGTTGCCAGTGGGAAGGAGTGGATAAGGGGCAATATGTGGGTAGGGGTTTTAAAAAAAAGAGGTCATTATGGGATTATATGAAATCACATGTGTGAAATTTGTGAGAACAGTAAAGCACTATAGAATTTAAAGAATCTTAATTCAATAAAAAGATAAAATTTTTAATTTAAATAATATATATTTTTTAATTTTTTAAAAAAAGAAAGCTTTGCTCAACTCATGGTCATAGAAATCTTGTTCTATGTTTACTTAACCTTTGTTTTACTTTCCACATTTAAGCATTCCATGTTTAATTAAGCATATTAAATCCATCTGAAATTAATTTTTGCATATAGTATAAGATAGGAATTAGGGTTTATCTTTTTTCCCACATAGATAATAATTAAGTTCAGTTAATCCAGCCCAATTCAATTTTTAAGGTCTTTCCTTCAGAATGCGTTAAATTGCATTGAAGTCAAGTTACCGTGTATGTGTAGATGTTTCTGTACTCATTATTCTGCTCAATGATCTTTTGTTTATTTTTTTGCTAGAAGGATACCACTTTAACCGTAGTTTTATGATAGGTATTGGTATCCAGTGACACAAATTGGTCAGCTTTGACTTCTTTAAGATTATCTTGACTATTCTAGATCCTTCGATTCTCCATGAAAATTTTTAGGATTAGCTTATCAATTTTCATTCAAAGAAAAGCTGATGGAATTTTGGTTGGGATTGTATTAAATCTATAAATTAATTTTGAGAGAATAGATGTTCTTGCATTTATTGCAAATTCCAATCTTTGGAAATGGTATATCTTTTCTTTTATTTAGGTTTTCCCTCATTTACCTCAATAATATTTTATAATTTTCTGTTTATAAGTTTTCAATGATTGATAGATTTATTTTATTTTTATTTATTTATTATTTATTTATTTTTGCTTTTTAAGGCTGCACCCAAGGCTATGGAGGTTCCCAGGCTAGGGGTCTAATCAGAGCTACAGCTGCTGGCCTATACCACAACCACAGCAACGCAGGATCTGAGCTGCGTCTGTGACCTATACCACAGCTCACAGCAATACTGGATCCTTAGCCCACTGAGTGAGGCCAGGGATTGAACCTGCAATCTCATGGTTCCTAGTCGGATTCGTTTCTGCTGTGCAAGGACGGGAACTCCAGATTTATTTCTAGGTATTTAATGTTTTTATGCCATTTTAAAGAATATTGTTTTGAAATAAATGTATCTGCATGCTTATTGCTATTATATAGAAAAATATAGTGTTTTTCATATTTATCTTGTATTCAGTAACCTTGCTTAACTTACTTATCCAGCCTGACACAAGTTTCTTTTGGATTTTCTATGTACACAATCACATCATATATTTCCAAAGTATGACATTTTAGAATTTTCTAATTCTTATGACTTTCATTTCTTTGTTTGCTCTATTGCATTGACTAAGCCTTCCTGTACAATACTGAATAGAGGCAATGATACTAAACATTCTTGAACATCTTATTCCTGACTTTGGGAGAGAAAGAATTTACTGTCTCCCCATTAGGTGACTAACTGTAAGGTTTTTAGACTAATATTAGTTTAAGAAAATTTCTTTCTATATCTAGTTCCTAGAGATTTTAGCATGAAAATGGGTATTGAATTTTATCAGCTGCTTCTTCTGCATTTATTGATATGATCATGTGGTTTTTCACAGTCTTTTACTGAGGCATCTTATAGTGATCAGCTTTTTTTTTTTTTTTTTTCCCACTGTACAGCAAGGGGGTCAGGTTATCCTTAGATGTATACATTGCAGTTACAGTTTTTTCCCCCACCCTTTCTTCTGTTGCAACATGAGTATCTACACATAGTTCTCAATGCTATTCAGCAGGATCTCCTTGTAAATCTATTCTAGGTTGTGTCTGATAAACCCAAGCTCCTGATCCCTCCCACTCCCTCCCCCTCCCATCAGGCAGCCACAAGTCTCTTCTCCAAGTCCATGATTTTCTTTTCTGAGGAGATCTTCATTTGTGCTGGATATTAGTTTCCAGTTATAAGTGATATCATATGGTGTTTGTCTTTGTCTTTCTCGCTCATTTCACTCAGTATGAGATTCTCTAGTTCCATCCATGTTGCTGCAAATGGCATTATGTCGTTCTTTTTTATGGCTGAGTAGTATTCCATTGTGTATATATACCACCTCTTGGGAATCCAATCCTCTGTCGATGGACATTTGGATTGTTTCCATGTCCTGGCTATTGTGAATAGTGCTGTAATGAACATGAAGTTGCAGGAGTCTCTTTTAAGTAGAGTTTTGTCTGGATAGATGCGAAAGAGTGGGATTGCGGGGTCATATGGAAGTTCTATGTATAGATTTCTAAGGTATCTCCAAACTGTTCTCCAGAGTGGCTGTACCAGTTTACATTCCCACCAGCAGTGCAGGAGGGTTCCCTTTTTTCCACAGCCCCTCCAGCACTTGTTATTTGTGGGCTTATTAATGATGGCCATTTTGACTGGTGTGAGGGGGTATCTCATGGTAGTTTTGATTTGCATTTCTCTTATAATCAGGGATGTGGAGCATTTTTTCATGTGTTTGTTGGCCATCTGTATATCTTCCTTGGAGAAATGTCTATTCAGGTCTTTTGCCCATTTTTCCATTGATTGATTGGTTTTTTTGCTGTTGAGTTGTATAAGTTGCTTATATATTCTAGAGATTAAGCCCTTGTCAGTTGCATTATTTGATACTATTTTCTCCCATTCTGAAAGTTGTCTTTTTGTTTTCTTGTGGGTTTCCTTTGCTGTGCAAAAGCTTTTCAGTTTGATGAGGTCCCATGGGTTTATTTTTGCTCTAATTTCTATTGCTTTGGGAGACTGGCCTGAGACAATATTCATGATGTTGATGTCAGAGAGTGTTTTGCCTATGTTTTCTTCTAGGAGTTTGATGGTGTCCTGTCGTATATTGAAGTCTTTCAGCCATTTGGAGTTTATTTTTGTGCATGGTGTGAGGGGGTGTTCTAGTTTCATTGGTTTGCATGCAGCTGTCCAGGTTTCCCAGCAATGCTTGCTGAATAGACTTTCCTTTTCCCATTTGATGTTCTTGGCTCCCTTGTCAAAGATTAATTGACCATAGGTGTCAGGGTTTATTTCCGGATTCTCTATTCTGTTCCACTGGTCTGTCTGTCTGTTTTGATACCAGTCCCACACTGTTTTGATGACTGTGGCTTTGTAGTATTTCTTGAAGTCTGGGAGAGTGATGCCTCCTGCTTGGTTTTTGTTTCTCAGGATTGCTTTGGCGATTCTGGGTCTTTTGTGGTTCCATATAAATGTTTGGATTGTTTGTTCTAGTTCTGTGAAAAATGTCATGGGTAATTTGATAGGGATTGCATTGAATCTGTAGATTGCTTTGGGTAGTATGGCCATTTTCACAATATTGATTTTCCCAATCCAGGAACATGGAATATCTTTCCATTTCTTTCCATCTTCTTTGATTTCTTTGATTAAAGTTTTATAGTTCTCGGCATATAGGTCCTTTACCTCTTTGGTCAGGTGTATTCTGAGGTATTTGATTTTGTGAGGTGCAATTTTAAAAGGTATCGTATTTTTGTATTCCTTTTCTAATGTTTCATTGCTGGTATACAGAAATGCAACTGACTTCTGAATGTTAATCTTATATCCTGCAACTTTGCTGAATTTATTAATCAGTTCAAGTAGTTTTGGGGTTGAGTCCTTAGGGTTTTCTATGTATAGTATCATGTCATCTGCATACAGTGACAGTTTGATCTCTTCTCTTCCTATATGGATGCCTTTTATTTCTTTTGTTTGTCTATTTGCTGTGGCTAGGACTTCCAAAACTATGTTGAAGAGCAGTGGTGAGAGTGGGCATCCCTGTCTTGTTCCAGATTTGAGTGAGAAGGCTTTCAGTTTTTCCCCATTGAGTATTATATTTGCTGTGGGTTTATCATAAATGGCTTTGATTATATTCAGGAATGTTCCCTCTATACCCACTTTGGCGAGGGTCTTGATCATGAATGGATGTTGGACTTTGTCAAATGCTTTTTCTGTGACTATTGAGATGATCATATGATTTTTGACTTTTTTTTTGTTAACATGGTGTATGATGCTGATTGATTTGCGTATGTTGAACCATCCTTGTGAACCTGGGATGAACCCAACCTGGTCATGGTGTATAATTTTTTTGGTATGTTGTTGGATTCGGTTGGCTAAGATTTTGTTGAGAATTTTTGCATCTATATTCATCAATGATATTGGGTGATAGTTTTCTTTTTTGGTGGTATCTCTGTCTGGTTTTGGAATGAGGGTGATGGTGGCCTCATAGAATGTCTTTGGGAGTATTCCTTCTTCTTCAACCTTTTGAAAGAGTTTAAGGAGGATGGGCACCAGTTCCTCTTTATATGTTTGATAGAATTCACCTGTGAAGCCATCTGGTCCTGGACTTTTATTTGTAGGGAGTGATTTTATGACCTCTTGAATTTCATTTCTAGTGATCGGTCTGTTCAGTTGGTCTGTTTCTGCTTGATTCAGTTTCAGCAGGCTGTAAGATTCTAGAAAATTGTCCATTCTTCCAGATTGTCAAATTTGTTGGCATATAGTTGTTCATAGTATTCTCTTTTGGTTTTTTGTATTTCTGCTTTATCCGTTGTGATTTCTCCATTTTCATTTATAATTTTGGTTATTTCGGTTCCTTCTCTCCTCTTTTTAGTGAGTCTGGCCAGGGGTTTGTCAATTTTGCTTATCTTTTCAAAGAACCAGCTTTTGGTTTTATTAATTTTCTCTATTGTTTTTTGAGTCTCTATTTTATTGATTTCTTCTTTGATCTTTATCATTTCCTTCCTTCTGCTGACTTTAGGACTTTTTTGTTCTTCTTTTTCTAATTCGTTTAGGTGAAGGGTTAAGTTGTCAATTTGGGATCTTTCTTCTTTTTTGAGAAAGGCCTGGATTGCTATAAATTTCCCTCTGAGCACTGCGTTCGCAGCATCCCATAGGTTTTGAGAGGTTATGTCTTCATTATCATTTGTTTCAAGGTAGTTTTTAATTTCCTTCTTGATTTCCTCATTGACCCATTGGTTTTTTAGTAGCATGTTGTTTAGTCTCCATGGAGTAGGTTTTTTCTCTCTGCTTTTCCCATGGTTGATTTCTAATTTCATGGCATTGTGGTCAGAGAAGATACTTGAGATAATTTCTACGCTCCTAAATTTATTGAGGTTAGTTTTGTGTCCCAATATGTGGTCGATTCTTGAGAATGTTCCATGAGCATTTGAGAAGAATGTGTATTCTGCTTTTTTTGGATGTACTGTCCTGAAGATATCAATTAAGTCTAACTTTTCTATTGTTTCCTTTAGGATCTCTGTTGCTTTATTGGTTTTCTGTCTAGAGGATCTGTCCATTGATGTGAGGGGGGTATTTAGGTCTCCTACTATGATTGTATTCTCATCAATATCTCCCTTTATGTCTGTTAATATTTGTTGTATGTATGTGGGTGCTCCTACATTTGGGGCATATATGTTGACGATAGTAACATCCTCTCCTTGGATGGATCCCTTAATCATTAAATAGTGTCCTTCTTTGTCTTTCTTTATGTCTTTTGTTTTAAAGTCTATTTTGTCTGATATGAGTGTTGTGACTCCTGCTTTTCTGTCATGTCTATTGGTGTGAAATATTTTTCCCCACCCTTTCACTTTCAATCTATATGTATCTTTTGTCCTAAGGTGAGTTTCTTGTAGGCAGCATATTGAAGGTTTTTGCCTTTTTATCCATTCAGCCACTCTGTGTCTTTTGATTGGGGCGTTCAGTCCATTGACATTTAAGGTGATAATTGATAGATGATTATTTATTGCCATTTGAACCTCGTGTTCCAGTTGATTCTATGGGTCTCCATTCTTCCTTTCTTTTCTTTTTTTTTTTTTTTTTTTGGTTAGATGGTCTCCTGTTGTTATCTGCTTGAGTGTATTTTTTTTTCATTTTTTGCAAATGCAATATTTGGTTTTGGCTTGTTGTTGCCCTGTTTTTTAAGTATGCTAACCCCTTCCCATAATTGTATGTTTTAGCCTGATGGTCCTGTAGGTTCAAACACTTCATTATTATATTAAAATTAAGAAGAGAGACATACATATAAACAAAAAGGGTTATTTACTTCCTAACATCCCTTGCCCACATTTTATGGTTTTGATGACTCTTTTTTATTTTTTTCTTTTTAATTTTATTTTGTTTGAAGCATGTTTGTGATTAAATCTGTATGCTGGCTTATTTGAGTGACTGCTCTCTGATTGCGGTTTCCTCAGTCCTAGTTCTTCCTCTTCTTCTTCTTTTTTTTTTTTCTTTTCTTTTCTTTTTTCTTCCCTTTCCTTCCTTTCTTTTTGGTTTAGAGAAGCCCTTTCAATATTTCCTTTAACCTGGGTTTTGTGTTGCTGTATTCTTTAAGTTTTTGTTTGTTGGGAAAAATTTTTATTTCCCCTTCCATTTTAAATGATATTCTTGCTGGATAGAGTATTCTAGGTTGCATATTTTTTTCCTTTTAGCACTTTAAATATCTCTTGTCATTCCCTCCTGGCCTGTAGTGTTTCTGTAGAGAAATCAGCTGTTAATCTTATGGGGGTTCCCTTGTAGGTAACATTCTGCTTTTCTCTTGCTGCCTTTAGGATCCTCTCTTTATCACTAACTTTTGCCATTTTTATTATGATGTGTCTTGGTGTGGGTCTATTTGGGTTCAGTTTGTTTGGGGCCCTCTGTGCTTCTTGTATCTTGAACTCAGTATCCTTTAGATTTGGGAAGTTTCCATTGATAATTTCTTCAAATATATTTTCCATCCCCTTATCTTTTTCTACTCCTTCTGGAATTCCTATTATGCGTAGATTGGCCAGCTTTATATTATCCTATAGGTCTCTTATATTGCTTTCCAGTTTTTTGATTCGGTTTTCTGTCTGCTGACCAGATTGAGTGATTTCCATTATTCTATCTTCCATATCACTGATTCGTTCTTCTGCCTTATTCATTCTGGTTTTTACTGCCCCTAGTCAGTTTGCATCTCTGCAAATGAATGTTCTAGTTTTTCTTGGCTCCTCCTTATATTTTCTAGTTCCTTTCTGAGGGTATCTGCATTACTGTTCACATCTTCTCTTAATTACTTCAGTATATTCACTATTTCTCTTTTGAACTCCAGGTCTGTCAGACTGCAGAGATCTGTTTCATTGTTGACTGTTTTAGGTGAGTTCTTCTGTTGGTTTGAGTGGGGGTGGTTTCTCAGCTTCTTCATTTTGGTTGTTGTTTTCTTTCTCCTGAGGGAGTTGTACTCTCCGTTGCCTTGTCAGTGCCGTGGAATATTTCCTGAGGGCTGGCATTGTTGGTCAGTCCTTTTTGAGGCAGTGTGGCTTTTCTGGAGTGTTGATGGGGCTAACGGTGTTTCTTTGAAGCAAAGGAGGACTTCCTGAGGGCAGACAGGACTGGGAGGTCCACACCACGATGGTAGCAGATTTCACTTGGTCATGCAGAGCTTGCTCTGGTGTTTTTAGGCTGTGGGGTTCTTGCAGGGGGTTGGCGGTGTTGGGCAGCTGCTCTTCAGGGGTGCATCACCCCCTGGGGGCTGGAGCAGCTATCTGGGTCACTGAGAACCTAAGAGGCTCTTCCCTAGGGTAGCCCAACTCAGAAGGAGAGCCTGAGAATGTAGGCGGATCTTTTTACAGTCTGGCCGAGCTTGTTGCAGCTTTTCTGGGCTGCAGGGGCTCTTCCAGGGGGCTGGTGGTGCTGAGCAGTTATTTCACGGGAGTGGGGTACCCCCTGGGGGCTTGGGCGGGTAGCAGGGCCGTTGGAAACTGAAGAGGCTCCTCCCCGGGGCAACCCGACTCAGAAAAACCGTCCGAGAATTAGGCAGATCTATTCACGGCCTGGCTAAGCTTGTTCTAGCTTTTCTGGGCTGCAGGCCTTTTCTTGGGGGCTGGTGGTGTTTGGTGCTGCTCTGCGGAAGTGTAGCCCCTCCAAAGGGCAAGCAGGCCTGTGCAGGGACAGCCCCTGCGGTGGTAGGCTTCAGGCAATTGTTGAGGCCAGCCCTCCTGGATGGCAGGCAGCCCCAGGTCCGTGAGAGCATAGGGGGTGGTGGGGGTGGGGGGAGGGGATGCACTGGGAAGCACAGCTTTCAGCTAGCTATTGGGCCTGTAAGCTTGCTGTGGCGTGGGGGGTATTCTATGGGGACCCACCCCTTCTTCTCTCCCCTCCCCCGCTCGGGCGCAGACCAGGCTCTTCTCCCAGGTTCCCTCTGATGTGGCTTTCCCCTTCCCCACTCCTGGAGTATTGCTCCTTCCTCTGCGACAGCTTTGTTTTCTAGTCTACCAGGCAGTCTCTGCCCCGTCAAATGGTTTCTAGACCTCCCAAGCAGTTTCTGCTCTGCCCCGCCCCCCTAGCCCGGGGACTAATCTCTGGAGCCGAGTTCTCGGTGCCCAGCCCCCACCCAGGCGTCTCAGTTTTTGGTGACTGTGCCCGTAGTTCAGATGGTCCGTTGGGTTCTTGATCGGCTTTTCCGTACTCCAACTTACTGCTACACTCTTCTCTGCATCTGGAGATTCCTCCGGTTCGTTTGATCTTTTGCCTGGTAGGTGACTTTCCAGGGTGCGGGATCCCTTTCTCCTCCGCAGTTCCCTTTTGGGAGCGCCCGTCCCGCTCGGATTCACCTTCTCTCACTCTCCTCTTTTCTCCCGTTCTGCCCAGTAATGTCACGAACTTCTTGCCGTTATTGGAGTTTAGGTTCCTCTGCCAGCGATTGGTTGCTGTTCTGTGCAAGTCATTTATTCTGTAGATGTGCTTTTTTTGTTGTGTTTGTGGGAGAGGGCGAGCGTGTCCTCCTACTCCTCCGCCATCTTGTCCTCCTCCCGTGATCAGCTTTTTAATGTTAAATCAACCACACATTCCTAGAATAAACTTAACTTGGTCACAATGTATTTGATTTGCTAATATTTTATGTAAGATTTTTGAATCTATATTAATCTAAGAAATTGACTTTTAAATTTTCCTTCTTGGGAGTTCCCGTTGTGGCTCCGTGGTTAACGAAGTCAACTAGTAACCATGAGGTTGCGGGTTCAATCCCTGGCCTCGCTCAAGGATTCCCTGGCCTGGCTTAAGGATCTAGCGTTGCCGTGAGCTGTGGTGTAGGTCGCAGATGCAGCCTGGATCCCACATTGCTGTGGCTGAGGTGTAGGCTAGCAGCTGTAGCTCCGATTCAACCCCTAGCCTGGGAACCTCCACATGCTGTGGGTGTGGCCCCCCATAAAAGACAAAAAGACTATTAAAAAAAAATTTCCTTCTTGTAATAACCTTGCTAGGTTTTGATTTCAAGGTTATTCTGCCCTCATCTCATAAAATGAGTTGCGTAATGTTTCTTATTTTTGTTTTTGTTTTTGTTTTCCATTTTTGGCTGCCCTATGGCTTGTGGAGCTCCCAGGCCAGGGATCACATCCAACCTGCAGTCACAACCTAAGCTGCAGCTGCAGCAACACTGGATCCTTAATCCACTGTGCCAGGCTGGGGAACAAACCCACATCCCAGTGCTCCCAAAACATCACCAATCCCATTTCGCCACAGCAGGAATTCCTCTTCTTCCATTTTTTTTGTCTTTGTTCCTAAGGATGGTCCTTTATGAGCCTGAAATAAAAGTCTAGGGTATTTATGAGGGACCTGCCTTGGCAAGTCTGAATTAGCCTCTTAGCAATTGTATTCCGCTGGGTTTCTATGTGTCTCATCCTGTGTACATATAGCTTAGAAATAACCAAATGGCTCAAGGGGAAACTGCACTGAGAACACTGGGTTCAATTCTCTGCAGATTTCTGTTCTAAGCACAAAGGACTTCCAAATCCTAGTTGTCTTGGTAGCTCTAATTGGTAATTCCAGTTTTTGTATCCCTTTCCCAGAGAAGCTGCCAGAACTCAAAGCTGCTGCTTTCTTTTCAACCTATGTGCCATGTCCTGAGGGGTGAAAACAGCAAGTGAATGTAGGACTCACCCTGATTATTTTCTTTCTCTATGGGATCTCAGCCCCTCAAGTCCTGGATGTTTAGATTGTTCTCCAGTGACTTCATAAAGATTTCTGTTTGTTGGCCTTGCATTTTATCCAGCTTTTAGGGTTATTATTAACAGAAAGATTAGCCTGGTAAGAGCGACTCCATCTTAGCTAGAACCAGAGGCCACTGTGTAGAGCTCTCAAATAGACAGCCTTACAACATCACCCCCCACTCTATCATTTTCACATCTGGGAACAAACTGCCCTTTTGCTGAGGTCAGCAGTATGTGCCCAAGTCAGGGGCAGGATAAAAGAATCTGTTTCAGAAAACAAGTCCTGGAGGGGGAGGACAAGATGGCGGAGGAGTAGGGGGACACGCTCGCCCTCTCCCACAAACACAACAAAAAAAGCACATCTACAGAATAAATGACTCGCACAGAACAGCAACCAATCGCTGGCAGAGGAACCTAAACTCCAATAATGGCAAGAAGTTCGTGACATTACTGGGCAGAACGGGAGAAAAGAGGAGAGTGAGAGAAGGTGAATCCGAGCGGGATGGGCGCTCCTGAAAGGGAACTGAGGAGGAGAAAAGGATCCCGCACCCTGGAAAGTCACCTACTCGGGGGAAAGATCAAACGAACCGGAGGAATCTCCAGATGCAGAGAAGAGTGTAGCAGTAAGTTGGAGTACGGAAAAGCCGATCAAGAACCTAACGGACCATCTGAACTACGGGCACAGTCACCAAAAATTGAGACGCCTGGGTGGGGGCTGGGCACCGAATCCCCGGCTCCAGAGGTTAGTCCCCGGGAAAGGGCCGGGGGATGCCTGGGTGGGGGCTGGGCACCGAGACCTTGGCTCCAGAGGTTAGTCCCCGAGAACGGGCGGGGGGGGGGGGCAGAGCATACACTGCTTGGGAGCTCTAGAAACCAGTCTGTCAAGTTTGACGGGGCAGAGATTGCCTGGGAGACTAGAAAACAAAGCTGTCGCAGAGGAAGGGAGCAATACTCTAGGGGCAGGGAAGTGGAAAGCCGAATCAGAGGGAACCTGGGAGAAGAGACTGGTCTGCACCCCTGCTGGGGAGGGGAGAAAAGAAGGGGTGGGTCCCCATAGATGACCCCCCCACGCCACAGTAAGCTTACAGGCCCAATAGCTAGCTGAAAGCTGTGCTTCCCAGTGCATCCCCTCCCCCCAACCCCACCACCCCCTACGCTCTCACGGACCTGGGGCTGCCTGCCATCCAGGAGGGCTGGCCTCAACAATTGCCTGAAGCCTACCACCGCAGGGGCTGTCCCTGCACAGGCCTGCTTGCCCTTTGGAGGGGCTACACTTCCGCAGAGCAGCACCAAACACCACCAGCCCCCAAGAAAAGGCCTGCAGCCCAGAAAAGCTAGAACAAGCCTAGCCAGGCCGTGAATAGATCTGCCTAATTCTCGGACGGTTTTTCTGAGTGGGGCTGCCCCGGGGAGGAGCCTCTTGGGTTTTCAGCGGCCCTGCTACATGCCCAAGCCCCCAGGGGTTGCCGAGCCCTAGTGGATCAGCTGCATAGGACTGCCAGGTCCAGGCAGGACTCCCTGCAGCCCAGAAAAGCTGCAACAAGCCTGGCCAAGCTGGGAAAAGATCTCAGACAGTCTTTCTGAGTCGGGCTGCCCTGGGGAGGAGCCTCTTGGGTTTTCAGCAGCCCTGCTAGCTACCAAAGCCCTCAGGGGGTGCCCCACTCCCACGGAATAGCTGCTCAGCACCACCAGCCCCCTGGAAGAGCCCCTGCAGCCCAGAAAAGCTGCAACAAGCTTGGCCAGACTGTGAAAAGATCCGCCTACATTTGAAGGCCGTCCTTCTGAGTTGGGCTACCCTAGGGAAGAGCCTCTTAGGTTCTCAGTGACCCAGATAGCTGCTCCAGCCCCCAGGGGGTGATGCACCCCTGAGGAACAGCTGCCCAACACCGCCAACCCCCTGCAAGAACCCCACAGCCTAAAAACACCAGAGCAAGCTCTGCATGACCAAGTGAAATCTGCTACCATCGTGGTGTGGACCTCCCAGTCCTGTCTGCCCTCAGGAAGTCCTCCTTTGCTTCAAAGAAACACCGTTAGCCCCATCAACACTCCAGAAAAGCCACACTGCCTCAAAAAGGACTGACCAACAATGCCAGCCCTCAGGAAATATTCCACGGCACTGACAAGGCAAACACTCCCCAGTCACAGAGAGTACAACTCCCCCAAGAAAAAGAAAACAACAAGCAAGATGAAGAAGTTGAGAAACCACCCCCAGTCAAACCAACAGGAGAACTCACCTAAAACAGTCAACAATGAAACAGATCTCTGCAGTCTGACAGACCTGGAGTTCAAAAGAGAAATAGTGAATATACTGAAGTAATTAAGAGAAGATATGATCAGTAATGCAGATACCCTCAGAAAGGAACTAGAAAATATAAGGAGGAGCCAAGAAAAACTAGAACATTCATTTGCAGAGATGCAAACTGAACAAAGGGCAGTAAAAACCAGAATGAATAATGCAGAAGAAAGAATCATTGATGTGGAAGATAGAATAATGGAAATCACCCAATCAGGTCAGCAGACAGAAAACCAAATCAAAAAAGAGGAAAGCAATATAAGAGACCTATAGGATAATATAAAGCAGGCCAATCTACACATAATAGGAATTCCAGAAGGAGTAGAAAAAGATAAGGGGATGGAAAATATATTTGAAGAAATTATCAATGGAAACTTCCCAAATCTAAAGGATACTGAGTTCAAGATACAAGAAGCACAGAGGGCCCCAAACAAACTGAACCCAAATAGACCCACACCAAGACACATCATAATAAAAATGGCAAAAGTTAGTGATAAAGAGAGGATCCTAAAGGCAGCAAGAGAAAAGCAGAATGTTACCTACAAGGGAACCCCCATAAGATTATCAGCTGATATCTTTACAGAAACACTACAGAAACACTACAGGCCAGGAGGGAATGACAAGAGATATTTAAAGTGCTAAAAGGAAAAAAATATGCAACCTAGAATACTCTATCCAGCAAGAATATCATTTAAAATAGAAGGGGAAATAAATTTTTTTTCCAACAAACAAAAACTTAAAGAATACAGCAACACAAAACCCAGGTTAAAGGAAATATTGAAAGGGCTTCTCTAAACCAAAAAAAAAAAAAAAAAAGGAAGGAAAGAAAGGGAAGAAAAAAGAAAAAAAAAAAGAAGAGGAAGAACTAGGACTGAGGAAACCACAATCAGAGAGCAGTCACTCAAATAAGCCAGCATACAGATTTAATCATGAACATGCTTCAAACAAAATAAAATTAAAAAGAAAAAAATAAAAAAGTGTCATCAAAACCATAAAATGTGAGCAAGGGATGTTAGGAAATAAATAGACCCTTTTTGTTTGTTTGTTTGTACGTTTCTTTTTTAATTTTAATATAGTAATGAAGTGTTTGAACCTACAGGACCATCAGGCTAAAACACACAATTATGGGAAGGGGTTAGCATACTTAAAAAACAGGGCAACAACAAGCCAAAACCAAATATTGCATTTGCAAAAAATGAAAAAAAAATACACTCAAACAGATAATAACAGGAGACCATCCAACCAAAAAAAAAAAAAAAAAAAAAAAAGAAAGGAAGAATGGAGACCCATAGAATCAACTGGAACACGAGGTTCAAATGGCAATAAATAATCATCTATCAATTATCACCTTAAATGTCAATGGACTGAACGCCCCAATCAAAAGACACAGAGTGGCTGAATGGATAAAAAGGCAAAAACCTTCAATATGCTGCCTACAAGAAACTCACCTTAGGACAAAAGATACATATAGATTGAAAGTGAAAGGGTGGGGAAAAATATTTCACACCAATAGACATGACAGAAAAGCAGGAGTCACAACACTCATATCAGACAAAATAGACTTTAAAACAAAAGACATAAAGAAAGACAAAGAAGGACACTATTTAATGATTAAGGGATCCATCCAAGGAGAGGATGTTACTATCGTCAACATATATGCCCCAAATGTAGGAGCACCCACATACATACAACAAATATTAACAGACATAAAGGGAGATATTGATGAGAATACAATCATAGTAGGAGACCTAAATACCCCCCTCACATCAATGGACAGATCCTCTAGACAGAAAACCAATAAAGCAACAGAGATCCTAAAGGAAACAATAGAAAAGTTAGACTTAATTGATATCTTCAGGACAGTACATCCAAAAAAAGCAGAATACACATTCTTCTCAAATGCTCATGGAACATTCTCAAGAATCGACCACATATTGGGACACAAAACTAACCTCAATAAATTTAGGAGCGTAGAAATTATCTCAAGTATCTTCTCTGACCACAATGCCATGAAATTAGAAATCAACCATGGGAAAAGCAGAGAGAAAAAACCTACTCCATGGAGACTAAACAACATGCTACTAAAAAACCAATGGGTCAATGAGGAAATCAAGAAGGAAATTAAAAACTACCTTGAAACAAATGATAATGAAGACATAACCTCTCAAAACCTATGGGATGCTGCGAACGCAGTGCTCAGAGGGAAATTTATAGCAATCCAGGCCTTTCTCAAAAAAGAAGAAAGATCCCAAATTGACAACTTAACCCTTCACCTAAACGAATTAGAAAAAGAAGAACAAAAAAGTCCTAAAGTCAGCAGAAGGAAGGAAATGATAAAGATCAAAGAAGAAATCAATAAAATAGAGACTCAAAAAACAATAGAGAAAATTAATAAAACCAAAAGCTGGTTCTTTGAAAAGATAAGCAAAATTGACAAACCCCTGGCCAGACTCACTAAAAAGAGGAGAGAAGGAACCGAAATAACCAAAATTATAAATGAAAATGGAGAAATCACAACGGATAAAGCAGAAATACAAAAAACCAAAAGAGAATACTATGAACAACTATATGCCAACAAATTTGACAATCTGGAAGAATGGACAATTTTCTAGAATCTTACAGCCTGCTGAAACTGAATCAAGCAGAAACAGACCAACTGAACAGACCGATCACTAGAAATGAAATTCAAGAGGTCATAAAATCACTCCCTACAAATAAAAGTCCAGGACCAGATGGCTTCACAGGTGAATTCTATCAAACATATAAAGAGGAACTGGTGCCCATCCTCCTTAAACTCTTTCAAAAGGTTGAAGAAGAAGGAATACTCCCAAAGACATTCTATGAGGCCACCATCACCCTCATTCCAAAACCAGACAGAGATACCACCAAAAAAGAAAACTATCACCCAATATCATTGATGAATATAGATGCAAAAATTCTCAACAAAATCTTAGCCAACCGAATCCAACAACATACCAAAAAAATTATACACCATGACCAGGTTGGGTTCATCCCAGGTTCACAAGGATGGTTCAACATACGCAAATCACTCAACATCATACACCACATTAACAAAAGAAAAGTCAAAAATCATATGATCATCTCAATAGTCACAGAAAAAGCATTTGACAAAGTTCAACATCCATTCATGATCAAGACCCTCGCCAAAGTGGGTATAGAGGGAACATTCCTGAACATAATCAAAGCCATTTATGATAAACCCACAGCAAATATAATACTCAATGGGGAAAAACTGAAAGCCTTCTCACTCAAATCTGGAACAAGACAGGGATGCCCACTCTCACCACTGCTCTTCAACATAGTTTTGGAAGTCCTAGCCACAGCAAATAGACAAACAAAAGAAATAAAAGGCATCCATATAGGAAGAGAAGAGATCAAACTGTCACTGTATGCAGATGACATGATACTATACATAGAAAACCCTAAGGACTCAACCCCAAAACTACTTGAACTGATTAATAAATTCAGCAAAGTTGCAGGATATAAGATTAACATTCAGAAGTCAGCTGCATTTCTGTATACCAGCAATGAAACATTAGAAAAGGAATACAAAAATACGATACCTTTTAAAATTGCACCTCACAAAATCAAATACCTCAGAATACACCTGACCAAAGAGGTAAAGGACCTATATGCCGAGAACTATAAAACTTTAATCAAAGAAATCAAAGAAGATGGAAAGAAATGGAAAGATATTCCATGTTCCTGGATTGGGAAAATCAATATTGTAAAAATGGCCATACTACCCAAAGCAATCTACAGAGTCAATGCAATCCCTATCAAATCACCCATGACATTTTTCACAGAACTAGAACAAACAATCCAAACATTTATATGGAACCACAAAAGACCCAGAATCGCCAAAGCAATCCTGAGAAACAAAAACCAAGCAGGAGGCATCACTCTCCCAGACTTCAAGAAATACTACAAAGCCACAGTCATCAAAACAGTGTGGGACTGGTATCAAAACAGACAGACAGACCAGTGGAACAGAATAGAGAATCCGGAAATAAACCCTGACACCTATGGTCAATTAATCTTTGACAAGGGAGCCAAGAACATCAAATGGGAAAAGGAAAGTCTATTCAGCAAGCATTGCTGGGAAACCTGGACAGCTGCATGCAAACCAATGAAACTAGAACACCCCCTCACACCATGCACAAAAATAAACTCCAAATGGCTGAAAGACTTCAATATACGACAGGACACCATCAAACTCCTAGAAGAAAACATAGGCAAAACACTCTCTGACATCAACATCATGAATATTGTCTCAGGCCAGTCTCCCAAAGCAATAGAAATTAGAGCAAAAATAAACCCATGGGACCTCATCAAACTGAAAAGCTTTTGCACAGCAAAGGAAACCCACAAGAAAACAAAAAGACAACTTTCAGAATGGGAGAAAATAGTTTCAAATGATGCAATGGACAAGGGCTTAATCTCTAGAATATATAAACAACTTATACAACTCAACAGCAAAAAAACCAATCAATCAATGGAAAAATGGGCAAAAGACCTGAATAGACATTTCTCCAAGGAAGATATACAGATGGCCAGCAAACACATGAAAAAATGCTCCACATCCCTGATTATAAGAGAAATGCAAATCAAAATTACCATGAGATACCCCCTCACACCAGTCAGAATGGCCATCATTAAGAAGTCCACAAATAACAAGTGCTGGAGGGGCTGTGGAAAAAAGGGAACCCTCCTGCACTGTTGGTGGGAATGTAAACTGGTACAGCCACTCTGGAGAACAGTTTGGAGATACCTTAGAAATCTATACATAGAACTTCCATATGACCCCGCAATCCCACTCTTGGGCATCTATCCAGACAAAACTCTACTTAAAAGAGACACGTGCACCCGCATGTTCATTGCAGCACTATTCACAATAGCCAGGACATGGAAACAATCCAAATGTCCATCGACAGAGGATTGGATTCCCAAGAGGTGGTATATATACACAATGGAATACTACTCAGCCATAAAAAAGAACGACATAATGCCATTTGCAGCAACATGGATGGAACCAGAGAATCTCATCCTGAGTGAAATGAGCCAGAAAGACAAAGACAAACACCATATGATATCACTTATAACTGGAAACTAATATCCAGCACAGATGAACATCTCCTCAGAAAAGAAAATCATGGACTTGGAGAAGAGACTTGTGGCTGCCTGATGGGAGGGGGAGGGAGTGGGAGGGATCGGGAGCTTGGGCTTATCAGACACAACTTAGAATAGATTTACAAGGAGATCCTGCTGAATAGCATTGAGAACTTTGTCTAGATACTCATGTTGCAACAGAAGAAAGGGTGGGGGAAAAACTGTAATTGTAATGTATACATGTAAGGATAACCTGACCCCCTTGCTGTACAGTGGGAAAATAAAAAAATTAAAAAAAAAAAAAAAAAAAGAATCTGTTTCACTCTCCTGAGCCCTGTGGTTGCTCACTGAGTAGAAGTCATCTTCACGGTCAATTTGTGATGCCTCCAGACAGTGCAGTTTCATGGCAATATTAACAGAGCTATTCATGGAGCATAATTTTACCCAAACTGGATTGCTTAATTTTGCTCAACTGACACTAAAAGAGGAGATGCCATATAACATTTTAAGTTTGGGTTTTTTTCTTTTTATTTCTGTTCAAACAGCTACCATTTACTTCTACATGGAAGAAGGATAAAATATTAACTCATAAATCAGGAATTCTGAAAATCTACCACCTGAGCAAGAACAACTTGTATACCTATGATTGATTTATTACCTGTAACTTCAACAATCACAGTATTTCAAGAGATGTTGATAGCACAGATTTCTTCCACATGGGCCCAAACATATGTCCTTGTTAATGCTGACCATACATAGTCAGAAATTTATAAGAGAGTCAAGAGAACTCCTCTGGACAATCTATTTTCTGATTTCTCTTAAAAGGATAAAATACCTATTGGCTGAAATATTTCTTTGGCACTGTATCTAAGAATTGCATGAAAACAAGTTTGCTTAATCCATAAGTCTTTTTTTAATTTTAAAAATTAATTCTAGGCTTCTGGTTTTCCTAAATCTTAGAACAGAAAAACATTAATATGATGGTACAACATTGAAAACATACTGGCATTCATTCCTGAATAGCCATGAAAAAGGATAAAGATAAGGGGTTGGAGGCCTTAGGTTAAGGAGTCATTGGTTAAGCTGATATTTTGTCCCTAGTTCCAGGTTGTTTCCGTCTTGTTTCTAGGCCTGCCTATCTCCTCAGTGCCTCTCTCCTCTCTTTACAACTTTTGGGTATCCTGGAAGGGCTCACTGTCATTGAGACTATGGAACACTAAAAACTACTGGTTTGAACTGCTTTGCCAGGGTGATTCTCTCAGGCTGATCCAGTCTTAAATGGCTGAGATTATCTGTGACTTAGCCCTGACAGAGAACTTGCTTTGGCTCTAATCACAGTGAATAGCGAAGCCTGGGACCACTTTCATAAGCAGCTCTTTATTGAGGACATTACCAAAATGCCACCAGCCTTTACAGTAGGTAACAGGTGGGAACACCTCCCATTTCTGCTTTGGGACAAAAGCAATTAATAACTACCCAATGCTAATTTCCTTCCTAAGCATCTCTAAGTAGATAATGTGATATCATCAACTTATGGTAAGAAATTGTTGCCTATTGGTGGGCTATGCCAAAGTATGGGAAAAACCAGATGTTCTCTTTTTCTTTCTTTCTTTCTTCCTTTCTTTCTTCCTTTCTTTCTTTCTTTCTTTCTTTCTTTCTTTCTTTCTTTCTTTCTTTCTTTCTTTCTTTCTTTCCTTCCTTCCTTTTTTTAGGTTGCACTTGCGGGATACAGAAGTTCCCAGGCTAGTGGTTGAATCGGAGCTACAGCTGCTGGTCTATGCCACAGTCACAGCAACGCAGGATCCAAGCCGAGTTTGCGACTTATACCACAGCTCAAGGCAACACAGGACCCCTGACCTACTAAGTGAGGCCAGGGATCAAACCCGAATCCTCATGGTCACTAGTTGGATTCATTTGTGGTGAGCCACAATGGGAACTCTCAGATGTTCTCTTAAAGAATTTCTGAGGAGTTCCCATCGTGGCTCAGTGGTTAACGAATCCGACTAGGAACCATAAGGTTGCGGGTTCGATCCCTGGCCTTGCTCAGTGGGTTAAGGATCTGGCATTGCCGTGTGAGCTGTAGTGTAGGTTGCAGACGCAGCTCGGATCCCGTGTTGCTGTGGCTGTGGTGTAGGCCAGTGTCTACAGCTCCGATTCGACCCTTAGCCTGGGAATCTCCATATGCCGCAAGAGCAGCCCAAGAAATGGCAAAAAAAGACCAAAAAAAAAAAAAAAGAATTTCTGAGACACTTATACAATAGAAGAAAAAAAAATTCAAATAAAAAGGGAAAGTAATTTCTCCAAGACTTTAAACATCAAGTCGACAAACATGCAGTAAAAGCTGCAGGGGACATGAAGACTTATAAAACATTATTCCTGTCCTTTAGCATTTCACAGACTAAATAGGAAACAATTTTAAAAAGCGTGTGTTGGAGATCCCGTTGTGGCGCAGTGGTTAACAAATCCGACTAGGAACCATGAGGTTGCGGGTTCGATACCTGCCCCTGCACAGTGGGTTAAGGATCTGCATTGCTGTGAGCTGTGGTGTAGGTTGTAGAAGTGGCTCAGATCCCGCGTTGCTGTGGCTCTGGCGTAGGCTGGCAGCTACATCTCCCATTAGGCCTCTAGCCTGGGAACCTCCATATGCCACCAGAGCGGCTTAAGAAATGGCAAAAAAAAAAAAAAAAAAAAGACAAAAAATAAATAAATAAATAAATAAAAAAGCATGTGTAGAATAACACTCACATGCATTCATAGGAGATGGGAGCTTTTCCTCACATCTGACTGTACTCATTGGTCTATATAACTATGTTTTTTTATGGCCACACCCATAGCATATGGAAATTCCTGGGCCAGGGACTGAATCCAAGCCAAAGCTGCAAATTATGCTGCAGCTGCAGCAATGCTAGATCTTTTAACCACTGTCCAGGCCAGGAATCAAACCCATGCCTCTTTAGCAACCCAAGCCACTGCAGTCAGATTCTTAACCCACTGCACCATAGCAGGAATTCCTACATAACTATTTTGAATTTGAATTTGTCTCTACACAAATACTAAGCTTTTTGAGGAGAGAAGCTGAACCTTCTACATAAAGCCTAAAGCAATATTCCATAAGTATTTGTAAAAAAAGGGGGGGGGGTGGTTGGATGTAGCCAGGGCAACTCCCTTTAGAGGAAAACTTACTCTTTCAAAGAGCACACAGATGAGAAAAGGGGATATGTTCTTATGCCTCTCGGTGCAGTAGAATGTAAACTTGTTTCTGTGGGAGTACTATTAACACCAGGAGGGAGAAAACTGCCATTCACACTTCATACTTCTTCCCAAAAGACTCTTTTGCATATGACTCAGAAATTATCTGTGAATGATTCACAAAAATGTTCTCAAAGTTAATGTGGGTTTAGTGAGTGCTGCCAAACATTTTATTGAAGCACTTGGATTTGGAGGTTGACAAGTAACCCTTCTTAGTCTTCCCAGCCTGACCTGTATAATGAGGATGGTGTTGCTGCAACTGCAGCAAAAGGTTAATTCCCAAAGCCGAAGCATATGTAAAAAATAAAGAAAATCCAAATATGTCAAAGGAGGTAATGGCTGCCTCATTAAGTGGGAAGTTTTTAGTGTGTAAGAAAGAGTCCCCTTTATACACATGCCTAAAGTGCTTTCAAATTGACTTTGCTAGGCTTCCTTCTCCTGTCATTTAAAATCACCTGAGGCCTAAGAGGTTATGAGTTTTGTTTGGTTTCCCACTCTTCAAGGTAGTTTATTCTTGAGGAAGTTCTTTCTTGTGTTATCATGACACGTTTAAAGCCATTCAGGCCCAGATAAAGAGCCCCTTTTCTTATGGGCTGTTCATGGTGGCTGGCTTTCTGAAGCGTTCAGGTCTGCTACTCAAAAATGTCCAAGTTTCTTTCAAGTTTAGATAATTATGATTAAGACAATGCCTGTTTATAATAGCAGCTCAAAAAATGCTGACTGGAATTAACTACTTCTGCAATTAATAATAATTAAAATCTATTAATAAAAAAGCAGAAAGGCAGAGAAGAATTACTTGAAAAAATAATCAGAAATCTCTTTGTTATCAGAGAAGCAAAATACACAAAAATAATGAATACAGGAAATACCCATGAATCTCATACCCTTGATTTTCAGTATATGTATCAAATGTATCTTAGTTGTTCTGTAGGAACTAAATGGGTGAAAAGCCAAGGTTCTCTCTCAGTAGGAATGACACTTTAATATAAGGAACTTGTAGTAATTACTTGAAGTAACATTAAAGACTATTCCCATATTTGTTGCAAACAAATTAGATATGTACATGGATTTCGTACTAGGATATATTATGTTATATTATGTTAGATATATGTTAATAAGCATGTGTGTGTGTTTTTAACTTTTATTCAGAGGAACTAAGATTTTTTGACTAGGAAAGACCACTATCTTTTAGGTTCTCCTTGTTAAATAATAAAAGAAAAGAAATGCTAGAGAAGGCTTGGAAAAATATGGCGCATTTGAAAATACTAACATTTCAAAATAAAACCTATGACCTTCTCTTTGTTGTAATGGGAAAGAACGTGGTTTGAATTTCAATTATAGTAAGCCACTACTAGATTCTAATGCGCAACACCTAATGAGCTTTTATACCATGGCGTACTAGGTTAAAAGTCACAGGTCTTCACATGTGTTTTACTGCCCATAATTCCTGTTTGAGGTCTGCCCATAAAGATGTGCAGATTTCAGGTCATGGAGACCAGGAACTCACAAAACTGCAGTACTTCTAGATCGGAAGCTTCACAAGCATCAACTTCAATGGCTTTTCTGAGCAGAAATCTTCTGAGTGATGGGCCTCTGTTTGATTACTACCAGTGACAAGGAACTCACTACTTTTCAGAGTGATCACCATTAAACTACTCTATTCCAGTTGAAGTCTGCCTTCTATATCTCTAATCTTGCTATTAACTCTTCCCTTTGAAAACATAGATTAAAAAAAAAATGAATCCTGTGGCCAAATTCAATCTTTTAAGGGTCAAAAGAAAGCCTCATCTCCCCATAGGGCCATTTATCACACTCAGGACATAGGAAATGCTCACAATATTAGTCAGATGAATAAATGAATTGTTTTAGCTTTTGAGCTAAAAAACAGAGGTGAGAAAGTAGGACTCCAGAAAATTTCTCTTTTGTTCTTTCCTCCACCCTTTAGTCTCATTTCCCAGACTAATATCACATTAAAACACATTTTCAGATGTACTAGTGAATGAGGCTTGTTGAAAAGCACTGTATTAACTGAGAACTCCAAAATATTAAGCCAATAAGTAAATTTGGGTTTTTAATTCCCAGAGTTGTTGATTCGTAACAAGTGTAGAAATACATGAAAGCCACCAGAGATGATACTAAACCAGGAAGGACAGCTGAGGGGTGCTTACCCTCATGGTTAAGAGATCTCATGGTTCTGCTTTTTCAAAAATAGGACTAAACTTTTGTTGCTTCAGGTGACATCTTTGAAAGCAGCTGCCAAGTCAGTGACCTGCAACATTAGCTTTTGACAATTCTCCCACTGCTTGTGACCTCAGGAGAACATTGCAGCTGTGTGAGAGTCCTTTGAAGTGAGCAATGACCCCATCTTAGTTTTTCTAGAACACAGAGCATTATTTTGGATGAAAACAACTTTTGTAAACAAAAACCAGAAGGTGCAAACTCTCACCTCAGAGTCTGGTAGCAAATGAGCCTGAAAGACTTTTTCAGAGTTGAGCTTAGTGACTGGCCAAGAAAACAGCCAGAGGTTGAGAAGGTTGTTTGAAATCATTTGGGCTTTGGGTCCATGAGCACAAAAGAAAAACAGCCATGGGGTCATTTACTTGAAAAAGGAAAACCACAAGGACTAAAATATAAACTGACATCAAGAAAAGAAAATGAAACCTTGCTCTTTTGACTTTGCTAAATGAAAGATATAAATTCTCTCTGCAAATCACAAATGCTTCCTCCCTTTTTCTCAATTGATTTACTGTATTTGCTAATCAAATTTGAGCTCCATCCAAGCGTAAAGCATAGCTAAGATGGAGAGGGAAAGGTACGTTCTCTACCTTTCTTCTGGGGAAGGCACATGTTGCCATTTTAGCATCAGTAATCACAACTGAGTACGTGGCTGCTACATCACATTTCACATGTTGCTGACCTTTCAAACACTGAATCAATAACAGAAAATGAGGCTGAATATAGATTTGTCAATGTATGTAGAGTGAACTTAAGATTTCAGAGTCTTACTGTAGGGGTTCATATCCCAGGTCCTGTTCAGTGACTCAGGGGAAGTTACTTCACTTAACTAAGTCTCAGTTTTCTCTTCTGTGAAATGGGGAAATAGCAGTTCTATAATTATAAGGCTTATTATCATATAAGTAATTATTTCATATCATTGAATTGTTTTTTATTTTTCTATTTATTTTATTATTTAACTATTTTAATTTATTATTTGATTTACTATTATCTATTATTTTCTATTTATACTTCTAATTTATCTATAATTATTAAATATCAATACTTATAAATATAACCACTAATAGAGCTATTATTGCTATTATCACCATTATTATTATACCAAGTATTATTGAATCTAAAATACCAGATTTTTTTCTGTATTTTACTCTGGCTCGAGCAGCATCTGGGGACGGAGCCAGATGCCTATGGCTGAAGAAGGCAAGCCTTTTGTTACTAATAGAGAGACAGCCGGCTGGAGCACAGAAACCTCCAGAAAGCAGTTCCCTCAGGAGCAATCACCTCCCCTCTCTCACACCCCTTGCCACATGCACAGAATTCTTCTAATCTCCATAGGCTGGTGCTGGGCCCAGCTTCTGGGGTTTATTTTGATAAATGTTTCGGGCTACAGAGTGCCAAGAAACTTGATTCCTTTGCTTTTCAAATACCAAACCTCTACCCCAAAGAGGAATGCTTAGATCGGCTCACAGAGATGAAAAGTTTTAAGTTAAATATGTAGTTCTCCCCTTAACCTATTGTCTGGTCTGTTCCTCAACTCTGAAAAGTTGAAAGAAAAATATCTTCAGATAAAAAGTGTCATAAATCACTAGTGAAAAGTTAAACATGATTTAGAAAATGTTCATTTTATCTTGGAAAGCAGAGTTGTAATGGAACAGCCTTTATGTTTCAAGCCAACAATGTTCTTTAGGGAATTATATGTATTTTAATAAAATCATTCTGCAAAATACCACAGCTCAAATTCATTATTGTGTTTCTAAACTTTTTATACCTAATAGTCAAAATAAGTTACACCTGGCTATTTTAAGAGAGACAAACACTGTATCACTCTTTTTCATTGGAAAGGAGAACTAATATTTCTTGAGTACCTGCTAAGTGCCATGTGTTTTACTTATTTGTACTATTTAATATAGCAAAACCACATCATTTTACGGACCAGGAACCTGACACTCAGAAAGCTCAAAAAACTTTTCTAAGTTCATAGCACTAACAAATAGAGGAGGCAGGATTCAAATCCAAACTCATGGAAGTACATAAGAACCCATGTGCTATCACCATTTAATGATGAACCTTGTTCATTTGTTTGCTTAAATGTTTATTGACTATGTTCCCCTGCAATAATATAGGCTCCGTTGGAACCAAGCCTGGTCCATCTCGGTCATCTCTGTATCTCCAGTGCCTATATGACAATTCCTATCACAGAGAAGAAGATCAATAAATATATCTTATTAAAAGATGAATGAATGAATGAATGAACAGCACATATCTGACAAGCCCAAGATGAGTCATTAGGAAGTCAAGTCAATTCTCTTTCCTTCTTGAAGAGAATGATGATAATAGTTCCAATTTATTGTGGCACTTTCTCATTGTGACACATATGATGCAAAAGAAATCTTTCTGTTTGGAAAATATCAGTAGTTACCTCATTAAGTCTAGAGAGCATTGTCATTCCCTATGAGTCTGTCATGGCCACCAAATTTATGTTGTTGAATCCTGAAGATTTTCTATTATCAGAAACTTCTCCTAAAAAGATGTTTTCCAAAATTCCTTTCATTAATGGTGATGAGAAGCAGTGATGCTGGGGTGATGTGGTATGATGTCCTGCTTTAGATTTGATATCAGATTCCTCTTATGGATTTGATATAATAAGATCCAGGTCATGGGTTCAAACCACTGGTACAAAAATTAGCTGAGGTTTGCTTCGTGGACACAGGATTAACTCAGAGCCCCTTCCAGTCCGCTGTACTTTGGTTCTGTGCTTGAGAAAGGCCAGAAAAGGAGTTCCTGTCATGGCTCAATGGAAATGAATCTAACTAGTATCCATTAGGATGTGGGTTCAATCCCTGGCCTTGTTCAGTGGGTTAAGGATCTGGCGTTGCCGTGAGCTGGAGTGTAGGTCATAGATGTTACTTGGATCTGGTGTTGCTGTGGCTGTGGCTGTGGCACAGGCTGGCAGCTACACCTCCAGTTCGACCCCTAGCCTGGGAACCTCCATATGCCATGGATATGGCCCTAAAAAGACAAAAAGAAAAAAAAGGCCAGAAAAAGTAGTCACCCAAAGCAAAACAGATGTTTACTAAGAGAACAGCAGATCTCACATTTATTTAAACTCCTTCAAAAAGTTGTATTACTGACTCACACTTCATTAATAATTGATTTTGTACAATTCCTAATTAAGGCTATAAACAGGGGAAAAAACCATCTATACACAAGCTTATTAAAAGACCAATTGATTTATATAAAATTAAATTGGAAAAAAAAAACCCGCTAAGATTTCCAATGATCAGAAGGATCCCTTAGGAATAAAACTTCTACTGTAATACATTAGCTAAGAATGCCCTAATGAAAAAAGCGCTACTCAAGTTATTCTATGGGTGGAAACATATTAACATAAATTGTATTTGTAAATGCTCAGAAAAGTATTAGTGACTTTATAAGCAATAATAAGAAGGCATCTCATTAACTGAGAACACTTAAGTCCTAGAGATTGACTCCAGGAGACAGACACACAGTTAAGCAGTCTAATTTTAATAAGGACTTACTCATTTTAAATCAAGCACTGAATAAGAAATTAGACCAGGGTCTGGTCCACAAAAAGACAACTTCTCCTGCTGAGAAAATGTGAGGTCTTTAAAATAACTCCAGGTCACATTAGTTTGATGAACCCAATGCTAAATGTTCTTTTAAATATAATTTGCTTTTCTTACTTGAATCTCTAAAGAATGAATGGTTCCACAATTCATCAAGTTAAAAAAAAAAGGGGGCAGGGGGCAGGTTCCAGCTAAATTCCTCTTACCAGCATCTGACTATATCTATCCCAGGTAAGCAAGTGCTTGCATCTCATCTCATATCACTCAACAAGAGCATGTCTATTCCTAGATTTCATCCTAATCATTTGTTCTAAAAACTCAGCTCTCTGTTGAGTTCAAGGAGCGTAGGGTACTTGCAGTTTGCCTAGCTATGCTTTTATTAGAAGGGTCAAAGTAATACTCCATCCAGCTCTCTACAATCTTTAGTGGAAACTGAAATTCTGGATGCCTCACTTTCTGGGGCCGTAACTTGGGACAATGTTCCAAGGTGACAGAAATATCAGAGAAGTGCTAGGGATCTCCAGAGGCATGGATACAAAAGGCCACACTGCATATTACCCCTGTCATATTTGGGCCTATGAATGAACAATTTTTTCTAATAGCAAGGGTCTGGTTATTCAATGGGATCAGGGATTAAACATACAAAAACTGTGGGATAAGCTCAGAAAAGGGAGCAAGGACATTAAAGCTATTGGAAGAGAGAAGCTAGGGTGATAGACTTCAGGATCCTGCCTAAGCAGAGAAATATAGGAAGCCAATGATGGCTTGCTTATACACTAACAGAAAAATGGAACCATCGTAAACCTAGAGGTTCTGTAAAGCCAAAGAACAGATTCCGTGGGACTAAAGAATGTGAGAGCCAGAGATAAGGGAATGTGACAAGGGAAAGATGTGAAAAGGGAAGGAGCCAGCAAGTTGAAGATCAGTTCTGGACTTGAACAACTCAAGGTGCTGGGAATCCCCTCGAAGATGTAGAAAGCTGCCCAACACCCGAAACAGTCAAGGAGACATGGTCATCTGTAATGGGATGAAGAAGAAGACAAATGAGAATTAAGAAGGTTAACACCCTTCGGAAAAAGAAGCTTTTTACTTTAGACTTCAGATAACCACAATTTCTGGAAGGAGGCAAAGTATGGTGTACTTTAAGTTCCTTTCTCACTTCATGATTCTATTAACCCAGTTCAATTTGCAGCTTTTAGGTGGGATGGGAAACTGCAAGTTGAAAACTATTTTCTCTATTAACTTTAGGCTGTCTTACGTGGAAAAAATTTCAGTGCCTGGCTTGGCTGTCCTTCTAGTTTCAAAGAAATACATAAGTTTATTATAAAGTCAAATAAAAATACCAGGTTTCCTCATAAATGGCTTTACAACTGTGGCCATCTAAACCATGACCAGAAAAGCTTGTCTTGGTTTTAAGATAGTTGTTTTGAAAGTAGGTTTGATTGGCAGTTGATTATCCATGGCTCTGAAGTCAAGATCCACATGGATAAAGAAAATTCATGTATAACTTGAAAATTTTATGCTGATGTAAACAACAAGGGAATAAGACTACCAGTTAAAATTCCTATTTCCGTCCTGGTTCACTCTTTGATGGACGTGTTAATGAGCAGTTAAATGGGCAGAAGAGTCACAAGTGGGAGAATGTCTGGGTAAGCAAGGACACTAGCAAATCTATAAGCCTGGATAATAGAATGGATAGAATGGGACAATGAGAAGTCCAGATTCAATGTGATTGATTATCCACAGTTTTGCTGTTGAGAACGTTATCTTCCCTATTAACACAACTTAGGTCCAGAATGCCTTTCATCACTCAACTCAGCTATGGTATTTTCTTCTGGCATCAGATCGGTCTCCTGGGGTTTTAACTGTTTTGTCCCAAGGATTACTAAACTATACACACACATAAACTCTGCACAAACACAGGCCAAAAAAGTACAGTTGTCACATAAATAATAAAGCCAAACGTGTTAATCCTTTGCTGCTTTTGCAGTGATCCATCAGGGAGCTTTTGCCAAAGAGACCGGAGTCAAGTCAATGCTACAGTTTTAAAATGAGAAGAAACCCTAGGCATAATAGAGAGTGCCAGTTTCCTAGCCAACAAAGCTGATAGATAAATGTGTCTATTATGTTTACTCCTTTTTATAGAACTCAGTGGTCTCCAAACTTTGTGAAATACCCCTATAGACTAAAACAAACAAACATACAAACAAACAAAAAAACTGGAGGACTCATCCCCAGTAAGTATTCGTTATATGAATGTGAATTTGTATATGAATGTGATAACAACCTACTCTAAAAGTACATTGTGGATGCAAGAATTTTCAAAAGCATTTAAGATGATGTGACAAACATCAAACAAATGTTTATAAATGTCTTATAAGTTTTCATTCTTCCCTACTATCATTGATGAACACAAAATACATACTTAGAATATGATATGTTGTTAACTATAGTAGAGGCAAGTCCATATTTCAAAATAATTACATTGATATTTGTGAATTTTTACTGACTTTTGGTCAGATCTTTTTAATGTAATTGACAAAGAGCTCTCCTGCTACCAAGAAAAGTGTCAACTCTGCCATGCTCTTACTATGAGCATCTTGCATTATTGATTTTATCGGCCATTTGTTCCACAATTGTGAAGGTTAATTCACAAATATATAAAAACATATTTTACAATTTAGTAAATATATATATAAATAACATAAATAAAGTGACAAGGGGACACCTGAATCCCAAGGCACTGCTGTACACTGGAAGTAATCAATCACAAGAGCCCCGGTGCCAACGCTCCGTGATGTGGAACTCTTACTCCTCCTCCAAGATCCTTTCTATACTAACCGAAGAATGGACATCACCTTTAATTCATTTATTAGAATTAGCTATATAAGCAACAAAAGAAAAAACAGATAAATTGGGATTCGTCAAAACTTTAAAACTTCTGCATATAAAGGACACTATCGACAATGAAAGCAAACTTATAAAATAGGAGAAAATATTTGCAATCATATACCTGATAAGGAATAATATCTAGACTATTTAAAAACTCTTATAACAACAACCCTAAGAAGAAATGAAATTCTCATACATGCTACAACATATTTGAACTGTGAAAACACTACACTAGATGAAGTAGGCCAAAAAGGATAAATAACATGATTCCATTTACATGAGGTAGCTAGAATTGTAAAATTCATAGAGACAGAAAGGAGAATAGAGATTACCACGGGCTGAGAGGAGTATAGGGGGTTATTGTTTACTGGTTAAAGGTGATAAGATCACCTCCCAGATGCTATAAGGTTTATGTATGACTTGGGATTATCATACACATGATACCTCTCAGGCCACCACATCTTGTTTCACAGGTGCATTGCACAGTGGTGACCTAAAAAGAGTTGGCTGGCTAAGGAGGTGAGTGAGTCTGAAATCTAACTAGTCCTGTGCTCCCTAAGCCATGTGCTTTGGAGGAAGTTTACATCATGCTGGAGGGAGGAGTGCATTGTTAAATCATTTTAAGACAGGATACAAAATCGTTATATGTATAGTAACAAATAGTCCTTGTTATTACTACCTAAATTCAAAACCCTAAGGCTGGAACACAGAGTTTCAGGATTTCATACTAATATTCAAGCGCATCTTTCTTGGCATATCTAGAAAAAGTTTGCCAGCTGATGTCCCATCTTGTTAACAAAGACCCTAAAAATCCATTCATTTTTCTGAGTCAAAAATGGTAACACAAGGAGTTCCTGTTGTGGCTCAGGAGCAATGAATGTGACTAGTATCTATGAGGATGCAGGTTCTATTCCTGGACTCACTCAGTGGGTTAAGGGTCTGGTGTTGCCATGGCTGCTGTGTAGGTCACAGACACAGCTCGGATACAACATTTCTATGACTGTGGTGTAGCCAGCAGCTGCAGCTCTGATTCAACCCCTAGCCTGGCAACGTCCATATGCTGTGGGTGCGGCCCTAAAAAGCAAAAAAAAAAAAAAAAAAAAATTAAATTAAATTTTAAAAAAACCTGTAAAATAGAATTGTTTAATAGTACGGGGGTGGGGGGGCTTAAGTCTCCAAGATCAAATTCACACTCACTAACCAGTAATGAATTAAAATGTATTGCAAATTATTTTTTGCCAAGTAAATGAAGACCAGGGCCTAACAGGTGAAGTGAGGTCGCCAACATCACACAGGTGATTAAGTAGGAAAACTAGCATGAGAATCTGTATCTCCAAGCAGCTGAGGCTCCTGCCACAGACAGTGAGGGTGATGGGGAGCCCAGCTCAGGCGTGGCCGGGACTGTTGGCTCCATAGAGCAGGATGTTAGTACCCTCAGTGTAGACTGTCATCTTCATATGAAGTAGAGAAAAGAGATGAATCCACTAAGAAAAATGTGATGACAGCACCCACCCTTCCATGCCATTTTGTGTGGGATCTTCTTTTCTGCTTTTCTTAGAACTTTCCAAATTATCTGTATTCTGGATCTGTTAAAGGTAACACATTGTCTTAAGCACATATCAAATACAATGCATGCATTGCATATAGGTATTTATATATTTATTTCCCTCTCCATTTACATAATCGCATTTGTTATAAAAATTAATATTATTTAGTGAAGTTCTGGAATTTCAAATGTTCTCATAAGTAAGGAAAACAAAACCCACTTCCCTTAATAAGATGTCTCTGGGCCATTTTTGAAACATAACATGTAGCTATAGTAAATTAATCTGAGGGGAAGAACCAAAACTAAGCAAAACATATATATATATTTTTTTTTTCCATTTCACTTGTAATTCTCATTCCTTCTTCTGCTCTCTACCAGTCCTCATGTGTTCATGCCATTTTTGACGTCAGTTTCCCTGAGTGAAATCCTGTAAGCTATAACTACTTAGTTATAGTAAGTAACTAAGTGACTGACAAACACTGGCCAAGTTAAATCAAGACGTAACAGGAACAATGAGAAGGGCCTGAGTTCTCTGAAAGGATGTGAAGTGAAAAACCTTCACCACTGGATTAGATTATCTCATGGCAACTGAAACTTGCCTATCCCTAATGTATCAAGAGCCATGCCTTCCCCTGTTGCCGAACACATGGATCCAGTTTGTGCACTCTCTCCAGGAATGGTGGAGATCCGGGAAGGTCTTCCAGAGGTCATTTTTCCCAAGGCCTCCAGACAGTTTTCCTCTAAAGCATTCCAGATTTCTTATTCCCCAAATCTTGAAAATGCATTGAGCAATTGACAGCTAGATGATCTCTGATGCCTATAGGAAAAAATGTTACGAGTCAAAGGGTCTTAATTTTGTTCTTGGACAAATCTGTATTTAAGGCAAGGATGCTCTTTAAAGTAAAATTCAAGTGTTGTTTGCTTGATAACACTTTAGGAAGCTGATATTAATGGGAGGTTAGATCACAGGCTAAAAGAAGAATTATGTCCATTTTGAACAAAGGCTTTTAGACAACAAAATAATCATTTAGTGTCTGTATTAGATTCCTTTCTGAATTTAGCCTTTGGGCAATTGGTTTACTAAGTATTCTAAAAGCATTTGGCTTTTATGTGAATGGGAGTGAGCTGTACAGCGTTTCTAACTCTAATGAAATCAGAAGGGTCATAAACCCTTGTGCTAAGACATTGGTTAAGGGCCAGTCTACCCCACAGCAGAGAAAAGTGCTGGGATAGCAGGTGTGTTTGGGGGAGGTAAACGATTGCCTGGGAAGCAGCTGGACTTGGCAGACTTTGGACGGAGAACAGAGAGACAGCAAATCTCTAGCACAGGGGCAGTTGGCCCATTCCTTTGACCCCCACATGCCTTAACTAGACTCCTTTGTTTCTTACAAATTCTGCCTCTTCATGGAGAAAACATGGTTTTCCTATCTTTCAAAGGAAATAAAGCTGTTTCCCTGCTCCCTCCCCTCCCCCACACCTGGACTGGGCATTATTTGTCTTGATGCAGAAGAAGGTTCAACACAACACGTGATCATATTTAATGGTCTCCAAAATTACTTCTGTGAAATATCCACCTACTTGCCATGGCTTGATTTACTGCATTGCCTGGACATAACAAATGTAATTACTTTGGAATCAACATAATATGCAGCCAGATTGCCTTAACATTCCTTTTGCTTGAGAGGAACTTAATATGAATGAGAACCAGCTGTCTGTCTGTCATCATGTGCATTTGGTCAGCTTTCATAACTGATGACAGATATGGCTCTTTTGGAAATACTTTAAAGTCACATAATTGTAATGGCCATTTTTTCTCTGACAGCTTTAATATCTATAATGAATCATGCAAAGCACATGCATCTTACCTGAGACCAAGAGATAACTCGATGTTCTCCAAATGCTTACCTCCCCAGGAATAGTTTCCCCCCACCTAAAGTTTTGGATTTCTTTAATAAAAGAGGTAGTATGTTCTTATTCAAAAAAAGAAAACAAATGAAGCTTGTGACTTCATGAGTAAAAGAATTCCCTAGTGTAACCTGAAGCTTTGAATGGCTAAAAGAGTCTTCACAGAGTGCGTGTGTGTGCATGTGTGTGTGTGTAAAATTTGATTTAATTAGCCGTTATTTAACATCTACGAATTGTCAGACTCTGCCTCAGACAATAAAATTTTTAAAAAGAACCGGAGTTTTGGGGGGAGGAGGTTCTCTCCTTTGTGTTATGTTGTCTACACTTACCTTCTTATTTAACCTTCACAAAAACCTAAACTTGTGGGTGAGATATTAAGACCCGCCTCTTTCCAAAGAGAACACTGAGGTTTAGAGACACTAGTAACTTTCCCAAGGTCACAGAACTAGTTAGTAATAAAGTTGACAGAGGGATCTAAGCCTCATTGACTCAAGACAGTAAACAAACCATTAATGAAGAAGTTCAGCAAAATTGGCAAATACAAACTTATCACATGAAAACTGGAAGCTGTCTATATACTTGTCAATAAGGAGCTAATTAAACAGTATAATACAGAAAACTAATCCCACCTTTAAGGCAGAGTAATGAGCGTGTGACAGACAAATAGATCAGTGGAACTGGAGCATAACCCCACGTTTGGATACTTGCTATATGACAGAGGTATAATTGCAATGGAAAAGGAAGGGCTAATAGGTGAGTGGTGATCAGAAAACAAGACATTCATGTGATTCTCTACTTTATACTACATAAACATTAAAATATTCCAGGAATATTAAAAACCTAAATGTGAAAGGCAAAACTTCAAACATTTAGAAGAAAATAAAGGAGACCACATGATGTTTAAGGATAGAAACAGTTCTTATATAAAACATGTAAAGTACAAATTCAAATGAAAGAATAATAAAGTTCACAGTATTAAAATTAAGACTTTTTTTTTTTGCTTTTTAGGGCTGCACTCGCAGCAAATGGAGATTCCCAGGCTAGGGGTCAAATCAGAGCTGCAGCTGCCAGCCTACACCACAGCCACAGCAATGTTGGATCTGAGCTGCCTCTGCAAGCTACACCACAGCTCATGGCAATGCTGGATCCTTAACCCACTGAGCAAGGTAAGGGATCAAACCTGCAACCTCAGGATTCCTAGTCAGATTTGTTTCCACTGCACCATAACAGGAACTCTCAAGCCTTTTTTTTACAATAAGATACAAGTAGTGAAAATAGAAGCCACATACTGGAAGACTTAGCATCCAGAACATATAAGGAATGCACAGAAATCAATAACAAAACAGAAAAATTTCTTGTTTCACAAAACAAGAAATCCATTAGTCACCTAATATGTGAAAAGATTTTTAATCTACTAGTAATAAGGGAAATAAAATTAGAACAATGAAGTATTATCTCACACTTATCAAACTGGTAAATTTTTTAAGTCTGAAAATACCTATTGTTGGCCAGATGCGATGTCATTTACTGGAGATGGAACTGGAACAACCACTTTAGAGCATGATTTGGCCACGTCTAGGAAAGGTGAAGATTCAGCTTCTATGTATATATCTTTAAGAAACTCTCTAACATGCACACAAGAAGAAATTCTAAAACATTACTGCGGCACTGTTTATGAAAACAAAACAATAGAAACCCAAATGTATTTAAATTTAAAAAGGATACATCTTGGAGTTCCTGTCGTGACTCAGCAGTTAACGAATCTGACTAGCATTCATGAGGACTCAGGTTTGATCCCTGGCCTCACTCAGTGGGTTAAGGACCTGGTGTTGCTGTGAGCTGTGGTGTAGGTTGCAGTCGTGGCTCAGATCTGGCATTGCTGTGCCTGTGGTGTAGCTACACCTGGGCTACAGCTCCAATTCAACCCCTAGCCTGGGAACCTCCATAGGCTGTGGGTGCTGCCCTAAAAAGACAAAAAAAACTAAAAAATAATGAATTTTAAAAATGAATAAATTAAAAAAGGATATATCTTGATAGATTCATAAAATGTAACACTATGCAGCAACTAAAATGAAAAAACTAATTCCACCTTCCTATAGCAACATGGAAGCCTAATGTTGACAAGGGAAATAAAATCTCAAAGCATTAGTACAGCATAATATAAAATATATAAAGTTCAAAAGCATGTAAAAAAGATAACATATTGTTTATCAAAATAACTTATGGAAATTTATGATTTGCTGAATAGTGAAATATTATTTGTATTATATAATAAATCATGCATATTAAAAAAATAATGCTCCTCTCTGATGAGGAACAGATGAGAATGAAATTGGGGCATTTTATAAGGAAAAGCCTTTAAATTTTTCTTTAAAAAATCTGAAATGAATATATGGTGTTGATAGATGATGGAAAGAAAGAGAAAAGAGCAGGGAGGCGGGGAGGAGAAAGGGAAGAAAAGAAAAATGATTGGGAGGAAGGAGACAGGAAGGAAAAGAAGAAACAATTATTTAAAGTCTACAACTCTACATCAAATCATTGTGATTCTGTCTTTTAGGGGTAGAGTCATTTAAATTAAAAACAGATTAAAAGAGATATTTCCAGATCTTTTTTGAAACACATAATGAACAAATGGGACTAGGTATGACATGATTTAATAAAATTAACTAATTTAAGTCAATTAGGGGATGGTCAATTTGAATTAAACAAATCTAGAAATTCTAAAAACTTAAACGCATGCAATATACAGCATTCTGTGCCTACAGCTGTTCAAACTGACTGCAACAGGTAGTTTACCTTTATGTGTGTGGCCGGTTTCTGCCTTGAAATGTGAAGCAGTTTGGTCTCTGTGTATCCCCTCTCCCCTCTCACTTGTACCCCAAGGGTAATTTTCCCTCCTCCCAAAATAAATCTTCGAAGAAATCTATGAGATAAGTGTCTTATTAAAAAAAAATTGTGTGTGTATACTTCTCTTTAATATCATACAATAAATACTACTTTTTCTGAACAGTGAAATATTGCATTTTTTAAATGAAATTGTATTCTCAATATTCTTTTAAAAGTTACTTTTTCCAGTTCATATTCACTATATTTGTTTCAAAAAATGCTCATCTCGCCTAATATTAGAATTTAGATTCTATTCATGGATCCAAATACACCCTGTAAGACTTACTTGTGTAAATCATAGCCAATCCAAGCCCATACAATGCACCTAATTCTTTTATTCTTTTTTTTTTTTTTTTTTTTTTGGTTGAATCAGAGCTACAGCTGCTGGCCTATACCACAGCCACAGCAACGCCAGGTCAGAGCCATGTCTGCAACCTACACCATAGTTCACAGCAACACCGGAATCTTAACTCACTAAGCAAGACCAGGGATTGAACCTGCAACCTCATGGTTACTAGTCAAATTCGTTTCCACTGAGATACAAAGGGAACTCCTAGTCCTTTTATTCTATATGTCTCTTTTTATATGGAACCCTGAATCATTATCTTACAAGATGTACTACCTTCTGAATTTGATTTCTTCTTTGTGGTGAAATTTAGCTTGTTTCTTACTTCATAATTGAGAGCTACATTTAAAGCAATGTGCCTAGACAGTATCATAAGCAATATTAGCAAATTCATTTTGCGTCACCTAAGAAAACATACTATTTGGTCGACCCATTATTAATGATACTAAGGATTAATGATACTAAGATTAGCCACTGGATTAGGATGATGACAGTTTGATTTCTCTACTTAATAGGAATATTTTCCCCTTTACAACCTGATAGGAATCTGTGTATTTGTTACGCCGATGTTTTTTCCACCATCAACCATTCACTAAATTGATAACTGACAATTGATAATCCTGAATTAATAATTTCATTACATCAGCAGTCTTTATAATAAAGGATAAAACAAGGAATTTCTGTTGTGGCTCAGCAGAAACAAATCTGACTAGTACCCATGATGAAGCAGGTTCGATCCCTGCCCTTGCTCAGTGGTTGCTCAGTGGGTTAAGGATCTGTCGTTGCAATGAGCTGTGGTTAGATCACAGATGCAGCTTGAATCCTGCACTGCTGTGGCTGTGGTGTAGGCCAGCAGCTACAGCTCTGATTTGACCCCTAGCCTGGGAACCTCCATATGCTGTGGGTGTGGCCCTGAAAAAAAAAAAAAGGCAAAAGACAAAAAAAAAAAAAAAAAGAATAAAACAAGCAAATTCCCTGCTCGCCCCACAGCAGTGTCCCCATTGCAGATGCCAATCTCAAGCACTAGCTCCCTGAGTTACCCATAACTTCTGACTTGGACACGAATCAGAAGTTGCCATGACCCCCTCTTGGATTCCATGATTTTCTAGAATTGCTCACAGGACATGGGAAACACTGACTTGCATTACCAGTTTATTAAAGAATACAACAAAGGATACATATGAATAGCCAGATGAAGAGACACATAAGGCGAGGTCTGGGAGGGGCCTGAGTAGATGTGGTCCTGTTCCCACGGAGTTGGGGTATGTCAGCCTCCTAGTATGTGATGTGTTCACCGACCTCTCAAAACCCCATACTGGTGGGGTTTTATGGAGGTTTCCCCACAGAGGCATGATCAATTATTAATGCCATTTCCAGCCCCTCTCCCCTCTCTGGATAATGAGGAGTAAGGCTAAAAATTCCAAGCTTCTGATCATGACTTGGTCTTTCTGGTAACTAGCCCCCATCCAGAATCTCAAAGAGAACCACCTCATTAGAACAAAAGACACTGCTATCACCCAGGAAATTCCAAAGGATTTAGGAGCTTCGTGTCAGGATCCAGGGTCAAAGACCAAATATGAAAACAAAAGATAGATGCTCCTGTGCTCTTATCACTTAGGAAATCAGGGAGCTCTGTGCCAAGAACCAGGGTCAGAGAGCAATACCTTATATATATTCTATTATCTCACAGGCTGTCTTCATCTCAGTTCAGAGATGGCAGCTGTCTAGTTGCATCATTAGCAAAGCAACTTAACATGTTATTCTTTTTTGAATAAATAGCCTATTCCCCCAACTTGTTCAAATGACTATTTTATTCAATAAAACAAATTTTAGCCTGATCTGAAGCTGATTCTTATGAAATCTGAATGAATTAAGTTTGAGTTGATGAAGTGCCCTGGTGCTGAGTTTAACCAGCAATAAATATCTAAACAAGTTATAATATCACTTTTCTAGCCTTAGAAGTAGATGTTTGATTACACAGTTTATTCTAATGACCTCTAAATAGAAAAGAGACATCAACTTCATAATTTAAAAAATTAGGAAAATATTATTACTGAGATGCTTACCACATATTCTTGTGTATAAACTACTGGAAAAGATAGAGATAGATGAGTCTTTTTTTATATATATTCAGAAATTCCTTATAGTTGATGTCACTGTCTGGTTGAACTTTATATTTTGACTGTAATATTATCTTATTTTTAAAGTAGATTAGGTAAATAATAGATAAAGCTAGAAATAAAAAGAGGATCTCTAAACACGAAGGTCCTATGGAAAGGAGTCATAGCTTTTTCAAGCAAATGTGGTAATTTAACATATATACATACATAACAAATAATTACCCAAGCATTACAAAGAATCCAACGAGAAGCTAATTCCACCCTGTTAAATATATGCCAAAAGCCATATTTTATTTTAATACAATAAAGATTATATCAAACATCCCCAGAATTTGGAACAAAATACGTAAGAATTATTTTGACTAAATACAAGCAAAGCAGTCATATTCCACTTTGTAATTTTTCATATCAGCCACCTTGGTAAAGTGCAAAATGCCTTTAGAATTACACAAATATCTAGTGTATCAGCTCTGCCATTTACTACATGGGACCCAGAAAAAAAGTCTCATAAACAATGTGACAAACAGCTTCCTGAACTAGAAAACTGAATCACAGTCCCTATCTCACAAGGTTGTTGAAAGGTTTCAAATAATGTGGGTAAAATATCTGATCATGAATGCCTACTGTTATTCTTTGGCTATGGTCTTTCATTAGATAAATCTGAGAAATCATTCTTAGGAGCTTTCAGTTACTTCATGTAATTGTGTCCCCAAAACAAGGTGAAATTTTCAATAATAATCTGTAGACTGCATTTGAACATGGAAAGTGGCTTTCTTATATTTATTTAACTGCAATTGAAGAGAAGTGTGCTGTTTACCATGTGGCAGACTCAGAGATGTGCCACTCAGATTCCCCTTCCAGAAAGGATTCGCTGCCCAGCTGCAAAGAATGTGGTTTGCTCTCGGCCTCCAGCTGTTAGTCCATCAGGGGCTGCTTCAGCCTTCCAGCTGAGGTCACACCACTTGTGGGGTGGCCCGTGGCCAAGGACTGAGTCAGACATTGGTAGCCAAGGGCATGCTCCTCTTGCAGCAGCCTCTAGCCAATGACCGAACAAAGCAGGGACACAAAGGTCTGCTGTTTCCAACCAATGCATCAGCCCTCACATGGGCAAGGCGTGCTTCAAGCTCCTGCTGGGCTGGCAGAGGCTTTGCCAGGTTGGCACACAGACTGACAGCACCCCCTGCCCAATCCTGCTTCTCACTCTCAATCACAGGTTCACTCCCCAGTAAATATTTTACACTTCTAACTGCCTTGACATCTGCTTCCAGAAAACCCAAATTGTGACACACAAATCTTTCAGAGGTTTATGTTACTAAATAACAACAATAAATCTGAAGGATCAATGGAAATGCAGTACTTCCTTACTTTGCCCCAAATATCTCAGACAGGCATCTACTCTATTCCTTTTCTCCCCAGCTTTATTGAGGTATAATTGACATACAACTTTGTCTAAATTTAAGGTGTGCAATGTGTTGATTTGATATACTTATAGATTCAAAATAATTACTACCAGACTGCCATCCTGTCACAGAATTACTCTTTCTTTTTTGTGGTGAAAGCATTTAAGATCTACTCTCTTAGCAATCTTCGAGTGCATAATTTAGTATTATTAACTATAATCTAATGCAGAATTTATTCATGTTACAACTGGAAATCTGTAAACTCTTTGACCAACATCTCCCCACTTCCCCTAACTCCCAGTTCCCAATAACCAGCACTCTATTCTAAATGAATAATTCAGTCTGTAAGTGTTAAACCAAAGTTAATATTTTGGGGTATTTTATCTTGTTTGATCTATTATGAATTTGCTTGCTACAAGTTAAGCCTACTTCTTCATGTATTCATTGCGAAGATGATGAAAAAAACTCCTACACTATGATTCAAGATATTTCCATTCTTTCACCATTGATTAAGATTCTCGACTTCTTTAAACATCCCTCTGAGGTCTTATTTTCCAAGCTATTAATCATGTTTATTGCCTTTCTTTGGACAATATCCAAATTCCCCATCCTGCATCTGTCTTCTGATAAAGACTTTCAAGCTCACAGCAGACCTCTAGTAGAAGTTGGCTATGGTAGAGTAAGACAGACAAACTCCATGGCCATACCTCCTCTGACAAGGATTAACCAGGAACACTCACAGCATGAGCTTTCCAGCTATGCTCACTGATATTATTAAGTAATTTGTTTATATTCCACTTCATTCTAAAGAGTATTTTGGATAGTATTTAAAATGCACCAAGAGTAAGCAATATGTAAGGCATGACTCCAGGAGAAACACAACACTTCATGTTTTCCATCAGTTCCATAATAAACATTATTAAAATCTTTCTATTAAAATAACAAGAATGGCACTTAAACCCATACACATCCTTAAAGGGGATTGTGGAGAACACAGTACAATGAAGAAGGCCCATATTCTTTTCTCTTGCTCATTTTTTAAAAGGTGTCATGCACTGGACTTGCAGCCTGAGCTCATGGTGAGCTGAGCCGGCATTCTTGGCCTCCACAATCTGGGCCAAACCCATTTTTCCAACACAATATCCGACAATCCCTTCACCCACCCTAAATTCCAGTCAGACTAAACTACATATCATTTTTCACCAAACACTGCTAATTTCCCTAGCTCTCTGCCTTACTTTCATTTCCTATGTCCTCAAATGCATTTCTTCCCCATTCATAATAGTTGAAGCTATCCAAAGCCCACTGTGAAAATTCCCTTTGCCTGGAAGTCCTTTCTAATGCCCACAGTTGTACGTTCTCCCTCCTGTGAATTCCCAGAGCACTCTGTTGCACAGTCCCATTCTACACTCTATTATCTGACAAGTAAATGTCTTACATCACCTTTCTATGGCCAAGAAGAGTCTTGTCTTAGTGCTTCTGAGAGCTTTCTGCCATTGAATTGCCCATAAATATATGCTAACCACTGAAGGAGGTATTGGAAATACAACTAGAAACAATATTGACTTGGTACATGTCCTCAAGAAACTTTTAAGCATGGAGAACTGAAAATGCAATGACAATAGTTTCATAGAATGCAGGGACTCCTGGGCTGGTGTAGGAGAAACAAGAAGGGTTTCTAGCTCAGACTTCTGGTACAGGGAGCTCTGATGAAGACTAATACACAAGCACTTAGCCAAGAGAGCTGGCTAGGTGGAGGTAGCTTCTGCCAGCAGAGGAACAGGTCATGAGAATTCAGGGGAGAGACAGCACTACAGTTTCAAAGCATCATTGCGAGGATGGGGAGATGGGTGGGGTAGTAACTAAATCCAGAGGTGTAAGCAGAAGCCAGGTCACAACAGGTCTTTTTACACAGGCAAGAGTCCAGATAATAGCCCAAGGATGATGGCAAGCCACTGAAAGACAATCATAATTTGCATTTTCAAATCATCCCTCTAGCTTTAGAGCAGAGACTAGGTTGCAAGAGAGCAGGGCAGTGAACAGAGAGACCAATTAGCAGCTTGTTCCAATAATCCAGGCCAGTCTCAGGTGGTACGACAGGACGCTTATACCCATGTATTTAAACAAGTATAATTTGCCAAATTCTAGTCTAAATACATACCTACTAGCTCTCACCTTTTCCAAGAATAAAATTTTAAGTGAAACTGACAGAAAATATGCAACTTCCTATACAATCCATCTGACTGCCCTGTGCCAGATTGCCTTGTCCAACATCTGGATTTTTAATACACCTGGTAGTACTTAAGCATTGTAACCATAATTATTATGGAGAAATTCACTGAGTTTCCAAGTGTTGCTGTAGTTCATGGTTCAAATGCTCAATCAAACAATAGTTGAGTATTTCAATTTTTGCAACAAGCACAATTAAGGTACTTAATTGATAAGCAGGGAGGACAGACATATAGAGAATAGATGCAAGAAAACCCACTACCAAAGATGCCATGTTCTCCTCCTCACATTTCTTAGACCATGTGTAAAATCAGCAGGCACTTTTATTTCTGCCTTTGTGTAAAGCTGACTGGGGGACGAGACACAGTGTAGAACCTACTACATTGGGAGTTTATCTTTTTTGGGAGAAAACTGCACAGAACTCCTTGTGTAATAGAAAACTTTTTGAATGGCAGGAAACAAAAGATAGGAAATACACCACACAACATTTCCCTAATGGCTATAGCACATACCCCTCCATGTTCATTACCAGCCGGTCTCAGAGAGAATGAATCTTCTTCACTCTAGACAACGCAGTATTACAGGAAAGAACTGGGCATCATTTTAATGGCTGCCATGGCAGCTAATCAACATCAAAAACGAGAACAATAGGAGTTCCTGTTGTGGCGCAGCAGAAATAAATCCAACTAGTAACCATGAAGTTGCAGGTTTGATCCCTGGCCTAGCTCAGTGGTTTAAGGATCCAGCTTTGCCATGAGTTGTGGTGTAAGTTGCAGACGAGGCTTGGATCCTGTGTTGATATGGCTGTGGTATAGGCTGGCAGCTTTTGCTCTGATTTGACCCCTAGCCTGGGAACTTCCGTGTGCCACGGGTGCGGCCCCAAAAAGCAAAAAAAAGAAGAAGAAGAACCATAAGTAAACCATTCTGAAAGGGTAATCGTTTCAGGTAAATGTCTTCTGCTACCTAGCTGACCCAAAATTAAGTAATTCACATCAGTTACTTAAGCATACATTTCTTTTAAACCAGGTGTATAATCATTTTGTCTTTAACTATACCCCAAAAATCTATATTGTTTATATCAGCATTCTGTCTGGATGTTATTCTTAATGTAGCTGTTATTATTTGAATCTGTTTAGTTTTAATAGACAAGGTATTTGGTTGTTCCTGCTTATAAAGCCATCTGGGCCACATGTTTTACATAACAGTCCTATGAGAAAGTATTTGAGTCCAATTTGTCTTCCTATTTGTCTATGAGTTAAAGTGGTTCAAAATTTATGGTCTGTGGATTATCTTGACCATGCTTTGTCCACAGCCTCCAGATAGGCATATCTCCTTGTCTGGCTCCTAATTTTCATAAAGAACAGTTTCATAAAGGGCAGTTGTCCCTCTTGTAAGAGATTTTGCTCAGTTGACTGACAGAGGATAAGCTATACAAGGTAACAGATGAGATCAAATTGCAAAACTCAGCTACTTGCTAGGGAAAATAACCTTATATTCTTTGTTCATCAGTAAAATATTGAAGAATATGCAATCCACCTATTCTTTTAACTATTCAGTAATCTTTACTAGGTTAAGCCCAATAAACAAATTATACAATTGGAAGGTGTCGTATTGATTTCCTAGTTAAATTTGCTTTTTTTCTGGGTGTTCTTTAACTGTCTCTCATCAGCATATGTTGAAGAACAATATGAAGAAGAGCCCTATAAAACTTGGGACTGGCGTGAGGTGGTACCTAGTCAAAATGGCTATCATTAATAAGTCTACAAATAACAAATGCTGGAGAAGGTGTGGAGAAAAGGGAACCCTCCTACACTGTAGGTGGGAAAGTAAATTGGTACAACCACTATGGAAAACATAATGGAGGTTCCTCAGAAAACTAAATACAGAACGACCATATGATAAAGAAATCCTACTCCTGCACATATTATCTGGACAAAACTATAATTCAAAAAGATACATGCACCCCTATGTTCACTGCAGCACTATTCACAATAGCCAAGACATGGAGGCAACCTAAATGTCCATCAACAGATGAATGGACTAAGAAGATGTTGTACATATACACAGTGGAGTACTACTCAGCCATAAAAACAGCAAAATAATGCCATTTGCAACAACACAGATGGAACTAGAAATTCTCATACTAAGGGAAGTCAGAAAGAGAAATACCATATGATATCACTTCGTGGGATCTAAAATATGGCACAAATGAACCTGTCTACAGAATAGAAACAAACTCATGCACATAGAAAATGGGCTTGTGGTTGCCAAAGGGGAAAGGGAGGGACTGGAAGTTTGGGGTTAGTAGATGAAAACTCTTATATTTAGAATGAATAAGCTATGAGGTCCTGTTGTATAACACTGGCAAATATATCCAATCACTTGTGAAAGAACATGGTAGAAGATAATATGAGAAAAAGAATGTATATATATATATAACTGGGTCACTTCGCTCTACAGCAGAAATTGACAGAACATTGTAAATCAACTATAATTAAAAATTTTTTTAAAAACCTGAAAATGGAAAAAATAAAACTCAGGACTATATTTACTCTCAGGATGCTTTCAAATAAAATGCATTGTCTTTTATACTACCCATGACCTCTTTAAGAGGACCCATAGGATAAATTTCTATTTTTCTCATGGATCCTAGTGCTGGAAAGAGCTGTGTATCTCCCCCACCCTGTCTCTGCACCCCCCCAGCCCCCAGCAATTGGATTTGTTTTTCTCTTATGGGCACAGTGAAACAGAGACCTGTTAATGTGTCTTGGCGTGAGTTGTTTGAAAGATTTTACCCAGATGTGGTAGCTCACAGATTCACATTAAATTACTCTGTGCATTTTTTTCTTATTACAAAAGGAAAACATAATTATTGAAGAAAAATTGAAAATTCTGACAAGAAAAAAAACAACATAAAAATTACTTGTACTCTCACTACTCCAAGGTGGTCACTATTAACACTTTGTTACATTTTTTAAGTTTATTTCTATGTGCATGTCCTTTATTCATTGTTACAAAAAAGGAATCATCCCACAAACAACTTTGTAATATGCTCTTTTACTTAATATGTTGTGAATAAAGTTTGCATCTTATTAAATTACATCTAAATTAAATTTTTAATAACTATTGAGAATAAACATCCATAGGTGTACCAACATATATTCAACCATTACTGTCCACTAGTTGAATAGTTATGCTCTTTCCATGTTTATATCATAAAAATGTTCTGATGAATATCTTCATAATAGAATTTTTACAATAATCATTTACGATAACCTTTACGTTCTTAGTAAATGTCTAGAATTAAACTGATTGGGTCAAGGAGTTCCCACTGTGGCACACTGGATTAAGAATCTGACTGTAGCATCTCAGGTTGTTGAGGAAGTGCAGGTTCAATCCCCAGCCCTGCACAGGGGGTTAAAGGATCCAGCATTGCCACACCTACACTGTAGGTCACAGTTGCAGCTCAGATTCAATCCCTGGCCCAGGAAGTCTCATACGCTGCAGGTGCAGCCTTAATACATACATACATACATACATACATACATAAAATGATGGGTCAAAATCTATGCAAAATTATAAGATTATTGCTAGGATTCAAGAAATTGCTCTTCAGAAAAACTATGCTAGTTTTTGGTCACATCAGCAGTTTTGGTTAATGATACCATGTCAGTCACAGATATCGCCACCCATATTAGCGCACACACACACCCACAGAAACACAGATTCTCTGTGACTGCTGGTGGGCCTAATTTAGCAGATATGGATGGGGAAGTCACCAGCTTACCACGCCTTCTCTGAGACTGGCCCCACAGGGGCAAGTTTTCATGCCTCTGTTCAATAATCCTGGCCAGAGCTATTTAGCTAAGGGGTAGATATTTCATCGAAGTTAGACCATTTTACTCTCTCCTAGAAATTTCACAAAGAAAAGAGGAGACGTAGAAACTGGAAACTGTTAGACTTAACCTACTAATTAAGGCCCCAATGAGCATATTCACAAATTCCTGCTGCTAGAATACTAAAAGCTGCAGTGACCTTCACCTCTCTGAGATACAGGTTTCATCAATACCAGTTCATGCTAAACTGGCCAAGGAATAATGATTAAAATAGTAATAAAGCTAACGTGTTAGATGTGTACAATGAAACAAGAGACATTCTAAGAGCTTTATCTTTATTATTTCACTCAATCTCTATAACAGTCTTGTGAGGTAGATAATCTTTATTCCAAAGAGGAGAAAACTGAAGCAAAGATTTGCTCATTATTGGAAGAATTAAAAGAAGAAAAAAAAAAAAAAAAAGGATTGACTCATTTGCCTGAGGTCACCGTAGCTCATACAGGGCAGGGCTGGGATTTTGAGCCAGAACAGTTTGGCTGTGGAGCCTGTGTTCCTACTTATACCACTAGAGTGGCCACCACTCCTTAGGAAGTCATGGAAACCTGATGTCACCAAACTCAGGGCCATGCTGTCACTACCACTAGGGTGGGCAGAACACAGACACTTCCTTCTAATCCAAGGCTACCTGTGCTTCCAGAGATCAGCAAACTGGATTTGAGGAGGCTGTCTGATAGATTCAGCTAGTGGCCACCTGAGGAGTATCACCTGGAACAGGAAGCCTTCTCCTGCTCCATACACAAATCATATTTTCACCCTGCGGCTAAACAGAAGTTGAATATGGTTGATTTTACTTGGAATCTTACAGTATATTTACTCTCAATGATCCAGGAAGGGGTGTGATTTAGACCTAAAGGTTGAGATATTATTATTGTTGCTGTTGTTCTAATATCAGGAGATCCATTCAGTCCTCACCTGGAAAGCAAGAGCTCATTAGAGAGTCAGAGAAACATCACCAAGCCAAGGTGCAGAAAATGGGTAATCCTACACAATTACAATATTACCCGGTTTAAAATATACTTATTGAGGAGTTCCCATCGTGACTTGTGGTTAACGAACCTGACTAGCATCCTTGAGCACATGGATTCGATCCCTGGCCTCAATCAGTGGGTTAAGGATCCAGCGTTGCCATGAGCTGTGGTGTAGGTTGCAGACACAGCTCAGATCCTGCATTGCTGTGGCCAGAGGCTACAGCTCCAATTCGATCCCTAGCCTGGGAACCTCCATATGCTGCTGGTGGGGCTCTAAAAGCCAAAAAAATAAAAATAAAATACACTTATTGAGTTGACAGGAAATAAGATATCAGACTGCTATACTCACTTGCATAACGTGTACTATGATTATTTTAATTATTGAGGTCTTCTGAGATGAATGCATTTTCAATAGCAAACCTGACATTCCTGGATGGAGACTCTAAAAGGATAAGCTGGACTGTGACAATGATTTCTCTAACAACGACATCCTAAAATACGTCCACACTGACTTGATTAAAAAGTGGCACACTTAGAGTCAGAAAATCAGTATTTCTCTAATTTATCATTCCTCTCCAATTTTAGAGTCCCTCCTCCCCCTCAAACTCCTCAAAAATAGTCTGGGAGTCCCCTGGTAATGGTTTACTTCTCCACGGCATCAGCTTGCCGTGGCCATAACCTGGGCATCAGCTATCCTACTGATGTCCACTGATGGCACCACTGCTACTATGGACACCAGCTAAAGATGCCTGTGCCACTGCTAGTGCCCAGCGAACCTGTGCCGCAGCCACCAGAGCCTGCTCTTCCGGCCATAAGGTTCCTGAGGAGGATGCCACATCCTATTCCTGCACGAGCTGCCAGCACCAGAGCCTCTACAACCCAAAACATCCACTGGCCCTCAGGGAGACAAGGTACACAGGCCTTGAGTTAGTTACTACCCACACTGCAGCTACATTAGCCTGAGAATAACATTATTGGGCAGCATCCAAGGTCACCTTCCTCTGTTCTCTTGGCCCACCACCTTTGAACCAGTTTTGTTCAACTCATTTGTCTTCCTCTAGGGTGTGTTCTGCCCTGGAGACTCAGGGCCTCTCATATAAACAGACACCCCCTCCACCAGACATTCTGGACATGTCTGAATACATGAGTAAACACTGATTAGGCTCAGACTGGGGCTCTTTCTATTATATCTATTATCGTTATTGCTATTTTCCTATCATTATATCATCATCATTATGTTAATGATGATGATGATGAACTGGGGTCCATTAGTGATATTTACCATATATCAGACCACATTGGGGAAAATTAGAAGCACTTATTTCCTCTATCTCATTCTTCCAATATAAAAACATTTCTAAATGACCTCCAATCTTTAATAAGCCTAGCACAGCAATTTTCTTCTTTAAAATAAACATAATTGATGTTTCTGTACTATGTGCTCTAGTATATAATTGATGTACGAGAGAAGAGATACATGTAAGGAGCTTAGCACTGATTTTTCTTCGTGCTTCAAAAAGGCCTCTCTGTAGGATATATGGCTTAGGAGTTAAAAGATCTGGGTTCTAATCACACTCCATCCTTTAACTCACTGTGTGCATGTGGAAAAAGCTCAGAACCACTCCAGACTCAGGCTCCTTGTTAATAAAATGATAATAACGCAGGGTGTGTTGAGAAACATTTTGTAAATATTCAATTCCAAGAGCAAAGTTATTTGCTTAACAAATAATTTTCATTCTGCTCTTTCGTTAATCCCCAAGAGTTATTAAAAATATTATATTAAACGTCAGTTTCAGAAAGTTGTTGTCAAGGTTATGAGTATGTGACTGGAAGATGAATACATCAGACAGATAGATATTAGCAAGATTTTTAAAGGAAAAGCTCAAAACATCTCATCATCAGGGTATTGCTGATAAAGAAACTACAGATGTGGAAGTGAGCAAAAGATTTTTTTCCTCTAAATTAGGATATCTGTCTTTCTTCCTATCTGTCTGTGTGCCTGTGTGTCTATCTATCGACCTATACAACCATCCATCCATCCACCGAGCTATCCATCACTACTCATTGTGTATTCGCCACAACCACAAAACCACAATCATCTTGATTCCTGTCTAGGGGGCCATAACCAAAGCTACAGGAGCAGCAGAAACAAGTAAGAGACATAAATAAAGGAAAATCACTGTCTTCTTTTTCCTTCTTTACCTCTCCTATCTGCCAAAACTCTACTCCATTCCTACAGATGCTTACATACCACAGACAAGATTATTCTTTATTATTATTATTAATTACTCAAATGAATTTATCACATCTGTAGTTGTATAATGATCATCACAATCCAATTTCACAGGATTTCCATCCCACAACCCAAGCACATCCCCCCACCCCCCAAAGTGTCTCCTCCAGAGACCATAAGTTTTTCAATGTCTGTGAGTCAGCATCTATTCGGCAAAGAAGTTAAGTCTGTCCTTTTTTTCAAATTCCACATGTCAGTGAAAGCATTTGATGTTGGCATCTCTTTGTATGGCTGACTTCACTTAGCATGATAATTTCTAGGTCCATCCATGTTGCTAAAAATGCCAGTATTTCATTCTTTTTAATGACTGAGTAGTATTCCATTGTGCATATGTACCACTTCTTCTTTAGCCACTCCTCTGTCGATGGACATTTAGGTTATCCATGTCTTGGCTATTGTAAATAGTGCTGCAATGAACATTGGAGTATATGTGTCTTTGCGAGTCATGGTTTTATCTGGATAGATGCCGAGGAGTGAGATTGCTGGATCAAATGGTAGTTCCATGTTTAGTTTTCTGAGGCATCTCCATACTGTTTTCCACAGAGGTTGAACCAATTTACAATCCCACCAACAGTGTCATAGGGTTCCTTTTTCTCCACACCCTCTCCAGCACTTGTTTGTAGACTTTTTGATGATGGCCTTTCTGTTTGGTGTGAGGTGGTACCTCACAGTGGCTTTGATTTGCACTTCTCTAATAATGAGTGATGTTGGACATCTTTTCCTGTGTTTTTTCCCATCCATATGTCTTCTTTGGAAAACTGTCTGTTTAGGTCTTCTGCCCATTTTTTGATGGGGTTGTTTGTTTTTTTGGTATGGAGCTGCAGAAGGTGTTTATAAATTTTGGAGATTAAAGATATACCATGCTCGTTGATTGGAAGAGTTAATATTATTAAAATGACTATACTACCTAAGGCAAGCCACAGATTCAATGCAATCCCTATCAAATTACCAAGGACATTTTTCACAAAACTTTTAAAGTTTAAACTTTTAAAGCTTATTTGGAAGCACAAAAGACCCAGAATAGCCAAAAACATCCTCAAAAAGAAAAACGGAGCTGGAGGAATCAGGCTCCTGGACTTCAGACTAGACTACAAAGCAACAGTCATCACAACCGTATGGTACTGCCACAAAGACAGAAATACAGATCAGTGGAACAGGATAGAAAGCCCAGAATTCAACCCATACACCTACAGCCAGCTCATCTATGAGAAAGGAGGCAAGACTATACAATGGAGAAAGGACAGCTTGTTCAATAAGTGGTGCTGGGAAAACTGGACAGCCGCATGGAAAAGAATGAAATTAGATTACTCCCTAACACCATACACAAAAATCAACTCCAAATGGATGAAAGACCTAGATATAAGACCAGACACTATCAAACTCTTAGAGGAAAACATAGGCCAAACACTCTCTGACATAAACAACAGCAACATCTTCTCAGATCCACCTCTTAGAGTATTGACAATAAAAACAAAAATAAACAAATGGGACCTAATCAAACTGAAAAGTTTCTGCACAGCAGAGGAAACCCTAAACAAAATGAAAAGACAACCCACAGAATGGGAGAACATCTTTGCAAATGAATCAACTGACAAGGGATTCATCTCCAAAATTTAAGATTATTCTGATAGTTGTAATTACCAGGATGAAATATTTTAAATTAGTTTAGATACCATTTTAAAGAAATTGGGAAATTTGGTACTTGTCCAAGGCAATTTGTTCTTTTTCTTCTAAAAGTTTGTATATTAAGGAGAATACGTTAGGCACTATGTTGAGAACTGTGGAGGGAAAAATGAATCAGATATAGGTTCTGCCTTCAAAGAACTAATATTTGAGAATGTAGTGGAGAATGGGGTTTACACATCTACAACAATGCATATATTGGGAGAGGGCAATGTTGGAGCTATTGCTGCAAAATACATTATCCCCAAAATTAGTAACTTAAAAAAACAAACCTTTACTATCTCAGTTTCTATGCATCAAGAATTTGAGAGCAGGAGTTCCCATCGTGGCTTAGTGTAAACAAATCTGACTAGCATCCATGAGGACACAGGTTCAATCACTGGCTTCGCTCAGTGGGTTAAGGATCCAGTGTTGCCATGAGCTGTCACTGCAGGTCACAGAGGCAGCTTGGATCTGGTGTTGCTGTGGCTGTGGCGTAGGCCAGTGGCTACAGCTCTGATTCAACCCCTAGCCTGGGAACTTCCATATATTGTGGGTGTAGCCCTAAAAAGAAAAAAAACAAAAACAGAATTTGAGAGTGGCCGAGCTAGGTAATTCTGACCCAGGGTGTCTCATGAGGTTGATGTCAGGAAGTTGGCTGGGGCTGCAGTCATCTGAAGGCTTGACTTGGGGGTGGGAGGCAAGATCTGCTTCCATGATGGCTCATTCACATGGCTGATAGCAGGAGCCCCAACTCCTTGATAGGTGGGCCTCTCCATAGACCTGCATGAGCATCCTTACAATACAAAAGCTGCTCTCCCCAGAGAAAAGGAAAGGTGGAAGTTGCAATGTCCTTTGTGGCCTTACTTAGGCAATCACGCACCAACATGTTCAAAATATCATGCTGGTTTCACAGGTCAGCTAAATTTAATGTAGGAGAGGATTACATACAGGCATCTATACCAGGAAGCAGAGATCACTGGAAACCATACTGGAGGTTGGGTTGGAGAGTCTGCTCAGCTTCAGGAAGCTTCAGGTCAGGTCACATGGATATTTCAAACTTCACCAGCTCTTTCCCCGCTCACTGACTAAACATTTCAAATTCTTAAAAGTCTCCTTTCTTCCTCAGCATTTCTTGGAGTTCCTGGATAGACTGAAGCACTGCCACGTGGCACCATCTCCTGCCTGGGGTTGCAGCTGCACTGCTCCACCAGGAATTGTCGCTAAGGAGCTCTTGGTGCCAACCAGGCAGCATTTGTTTCACAATCAAGGGGTCTCCTCTCTACTCAGAAACTTCATTTCCCTCTGGTAACTAGGTCTTTACTACTAGATCAAAGCCATCACTCTTTCTTTTCTTTTTTTTTTTTCTACTGCCTCACCTGTGGCATATGGAAATTCCCAGGCTAGGGGTCAAACCAGAGCTACAGCTGAGGCCTATGCCATAGCCACAGGAATGCCAGATCCAAACTGCATCTGCAACCTACAGCTTGCAGCAATGCCAGATCCTTAAGTGACTGAGCAAGGCCAGGGATTGAACCTGCATTTTACAGAGACAAAGCTGAGTCCTTAACCTACTGAGCCGCAACAGGAACTCCCTTTTCTTTCTTTTGGTTTTTGTTTGTTTTGTTTTGTTTGTTTTTTTAAAGCCATAACTCTTGTCCTTATCTTCTAGAAGTCTCGTCAGTCCTCATGCAAAGAGACCTGAGACCTGTCTCACCATTTACCAGGCAGGCCCATATAGGTCTGTGTTACCCTTAAAGTAGTCAGCATTTCTACCCTAGACTACCCATTATGGCTTGATGTATTCATAAGAATAAAACAGAAAGTTTAAAATGCCATAAGATGGAAAAACTTTGATACATTTGCTGAATCTCAGCTTTAGAAGTTATCTTTTTACTAGGTAAATTTCCATCACCACTACTCTTATGATTAGGTCAAATGGAGTCCAAAGTCCAGCCCATCAATCACTGGGTGCTAACCTGTAGTGATAAACCCCTTAGCAACACACGGGTGGGTGAACAAAGAGGTCAACAGCCACTTTAGTTTAATGACCAAGGAAATGAAGCTTAGATTTAACACAGAAGCTGGCTCTGCACACTCTAAGCAAAGGGAAGGCCAAAAGCAAAGTTTAAGGACACTGCAATAAACTCATCTTTATTTTTATTCCCTCCCCCTTTCCCACCATGAAAAGACTATATTTTTAGTCATCTACTTGGGTTTTCCTCCATAAAGCCTGAATTTTAGCAGAAAAATTAAGTGAACTGTATGGAATGTTAGCGTCCCACCAGAGTCCTTGGTAGGAAGAGTCTCACATTGATCCTTCTGTCCCTGATCAAAAGCTCATTGCCTTAAGTCAAAGTTTCTGTCACCACAGAAGTCAGAAAACATCCAGAACAGAAGTAAAATGGCTCAAAATGATCATTTATAAAAGAAGGAATAAACTATACAACAGACAACCAAGGCAGACAATGATAAATGAGGTAGTTTCCCATTTGATTTTTAAAATTTTGCACAGTAGAAATTCTCATTGATGAGACTAGTTGAAAATGTGAATTCATGCATTAGAATTGGAAAGTGTGGGAGTTCCCTTCATGGCTCAGTGGTCAACAAACTCGACTAGGATCCATGGGGATGAGGGTTCTATCTCTGGCCTTACTCAGTGGGTTGGGGATCTGGTGTTGCCATGAGCTGTGGTGTATGTCTCATACACAGCTCGGATCTGGCGTGGCTGTGGCTGTGGCATAGGCCAGCAGCTATAGCTCCAGTTCCACCCCTAGCCTGGAACTTCCATGTGCCTCAGGTGCAGACCTAAGAAAAAAAAAAAAAAAGAAAAGTCTAGCTTTCCTTGGCAAGGCTTTTCCACAATGACAATAAAAGTAAACTGTGCTACTAAGACTTTCAGTCAGAAATGTTTCGATGCAGTCAATGGTCTGAAGGATCACGTAAAACCATTAACTTCCTGGGAACAGACATGGGTGTATTCCTTTTCCACTTCTGTCCTAACAAGTCACCAAAAATTTAGCAGTTCAACACAATACCCATTTTATTACCTCTTGGTTATGTAGGTCAGAAGTCCAGTTATGGCCTGACTCAGCTAATTCTCCTGGTTGGAATTATCACAAGACTGATATCAAGGTGTTGGCAGTCCTATGTTCTTTTCTGGAGACTCTGGGGATAAATATACTTTCAAATTCATTCAGGTTATTGGCTGAACTCAGTCCCTTACAGTTGTTTGACTGAGGCACCCATTTCTTTGCTAGCTGAAAGCCAGGAACTTGTTTTAGCATCTACAGATCAACTCTCTGGTCCTCCTTAAACAATAACGTTTCCCATTCTCAAACCAGTTGACTTTTGCCCCCAGATGGAAGAAGCCTCTGCTTTTAAGGGCTCGTGTGATTATACTGGGCCTGCCTGGATAACCCAGGGCACTCTCCCTATCTTGAAGTCAGCTGATTAGTGACCTCAATTTCATTTGCAAAGTCTCTTTGAAAATAAGGTAACACAGTCACAGATGAGTCATCAGAGAGTGAAGGTGACAGGGCTAAAACTTCATCTACCACCTGGGAGAAGAATGTGGAATGGGTATGTTTCCTTTGTAATAAATACTTCTCTATTGCTTGGACTTTTTTCCTTACCACAAGCAAGGGATACTTTTGTAATTTTATAAGCTTTCTTTAGAAAATATTTACCATCTCTTTTCAAGAACACTTGGTGTGTTTCTCCCAGGGCTGCTCTCTCACCTTTTGAGATGGGCCACACCCTATCTCTCTCAACAAATCTACTTCTTAACTATCGAAAAAAAACAAAACAAAACAAAAAAAACCCACTCAACTTTTTAAGAATCCCTCATTCACAAACAGTATAAATTTCATTCTAAACCACTAGCTATCATTGCTTGGCTCATGTGGATATAAGATGGGAACTTTAAAATTACAAATTACATCTGTGAAGATTTTCACAAAGAAATTTCTTTTCCTAAAGGTATAGCACTGGAATCACTTACAGAATTGAAAATATATCTCCAAATGGGATCAACTATGATTTATGAAAGAAAAAAGTGTAATGTAATTAAACAAGATTTTAAAGCACGCTTTATATGCTCTCAGCACTAAGCATTGTGAGCAACACAGAGAGAGTAAATGGTCCCCATGGTATGTGAAATCTCACTGGGAATACATAGATAGGAAACACAAAATAATAGCAGCATACTCTCTCCTGTGTTATGTACAATTTGTACCTTTGGAGGTCAGAAGAAGAGACTGTTACTGCCAAGTGGGAATGAATCCTAGGAGAGGGGGACCTTGAGCTTGGCAATAATGTGCTCTTTTTGAACACTGTCCATCCACTCCTCCTTCCCAAATAGGAAGTTTGGTTTGAGCCCAGCATCCTAAATCCCAAGGAAGAGAGCAGCTGCTGGGTCACTGTGCTCCAACCTCCTCTTATCACACCAGTGCAAATTCTTCAGGGCTCTGACACAGACAGCTGCAGAGGCAATCCATGCAAATTACAATGGACTTTGCTATCCTAGGTCAAAAAAAAAAATCAGAAGTTATCACAATAAACTTAATTCTTATTCCACGTGTTATTTAGCACTCGGGAATAAAATGTGAAATATGCAGGATTTGGAGCAGTAGCTAAAATGGTCAATAGACAAACATTCTATCATACTTCATTATAACCTTTAAATTATCATCAGTTTGGCCTTCAGCTCTCCTAAACTGACCTCAGACTTTGAAAGTGCATAAAAGTTGCCACTGCTTTTCCTTCTAATTCTAATAATCAGAATTCTCCCACTTCTGAAAATACCTATCCATCTGAAATAATTTCTCCAGAATGTTAAAGACTGCCTCAGACAATGTCCATCTCTTCTCACAAGTTATCAAAGAGATAATCTGACTTGAACTGAAAACAATCATAATCCATCCCAGAAGAGTTTATCAACAAAAGTCACATACATCGATGCCTGTTACACTTGCCAAAATTCTGAATGAATTTAGTAGCATTACACAGAGTGCCTCTTAGACAAGGCTATCTGTGCCATTCAAGGAGGCTGGAAGCTGAAACCAAAATATGTTGAATGTTTAGTCTTGTCAGAGTATTATTATTAAAAACAACATTTTGACTATATAAATAATAACGTGTTTTCTCTTTTTATAGCCCTCTGCAGTTTGGAATGTTCCATGCATTTTACATAATAATATATGGCACAGGACTTGCATTTTCTGACAGGTGCTTGTCATAATGGAAAAAAACATTAGTTTTGAAGTCAGACACTAACTTGGCTCAAAAGTAACCTAAGGCCTTCACCAGCTATGAGACAGTGGGCAGTTCAGTGAAATTCTCTGAGCCTTACTTTCTCACCAATAATATGGGACTAATAATATTTATTTCTCAATATGACTGAACTGAAGAACTGAATAAATTAAAATACATAGCAAGGACTTAATAAGCGATACTGTGATTTCCCTGTTACAGGACAAGGACATTGAAACTCAGGCATCAAATTTTTTTTTTTTTTTTTTTTTTTTTTGCTTTTTAAGGCTACACTCAAGGATGTGATTCCCAGGCTAGGGGTTGAATCAGAGCTACAGCTGCTGGCCTACACCACAGTCACAGCGACACCAGATCTGAGCTGCGTCTATGACCTACACCACAGCTCACAGCAGCACTGGATCCTTAACCCACTGAGCTAGGCCAGGGATCAAACCAGCAACCTCATGGTTCCTAGTCGGATTCACTAACCACTGCACCACAACGGGAACTCCAAGGGTATCGAAATGTTTATTCAAAATTTTACAACAGAGAAATGGAGGATTCTGGGCCAGAATTTAGATTGTTGGCGGGGGGAGGGTGTGCCCTGGTTAAATGAGGTGCATACAGTACACGCATGTGTTCATTCACATGCAGGGCAAGTAAATAGGTGGGAGAGATGGGCAGATGGAAATCTGGTGTCAATATCCATTTCCTTGCTCCCAACATCAGGAAAGCCGCAGAATTACACACATAATTCTTACACATAGAATTTTTACAAGGAGCCGTGAACCAGGATATAGTCAGGGGGCTGATCTTTGAGGCCATTCCATGGCTGGACAAAACACTTTCAGTACAGGCATTTTCTTAAGTAACTAATATTACTCAAGGCAGAGAACCACATGCATCCTTCTCCAGTGGCAAAATTATCTCCCCTCCACAAATAGGTCCCCTCTGAGACCTGATGTGAGGCGGGGCGGGGGGGGGGGGGGGAGAACAGGAAGTACAGGCAGAAAAAGAAGCTACTTTGAGACCTAATGAAAGCTCTTTTTCAGGAACTGTGAAGCATGCAATGCCATCATAATGTAAAATGCATTAAACTGTCAGAATGAAGATCCTGTCTTCAATCATGTAAAGTCCCTCAAGATTTCCATGGTAAATTTTGCATTAAGAAATCTCCTGACCCTTGACCCACCTCCCCTCAAAAATGTGCCTTAGAAACAAGTTGAAATATCTTAATAAAGAGTGTGATACATGAACATACACCAAGTAAAACTATTAAACCATTTAATAGATTTAAACCCCAAATTCCAAGGATATTCCAAAAGTATTTCCATAATTAATTCCATATGTAGTATTAATTAGACATTATTTTTCTTAATAACACAAAAAATCAAAATCTAGGGGCTAGATGTTGATAATTAATTGTTAGCATTTTCCTATTTCAGGCTCAGTTATTGGATAAAACTGATCGTTTAGGTAGGCTGTGCAAATGTCCTTAGGAATGGATACAGGTCTCTATCAGACATTTTGAAATTTGATAAATATATTTTTCCCCTTGAAGTTGAAAAGGCCCTGATAACCACTGTTGAGGAAGTTCTAATTTTAGATCTCATGCATTTTAAAATCTAGAGATTCTTCCTTTATTAATAAAAGATTCACAGATAAAAAGCATATGTTCTGCCTTCATAGACAATAAAAACAACTGAATAATGTCTTCCTTTCTCCTTCTCTTCCCTTCATCTTCTTTGTAGTCTTTTCTGGTCCATGATTTTCTGGAGCATGATTATGAGAACTTGAGACCTAAAAATTAAACTAAAAGTTCAGGCTTTATGAACATGAATTCCCACACTCTCTCTTGTCTCTGATTTCCAGTTCTCTTAAAGGGCTCTATCTTCTACAGATGATGACAGAAAAACCACTCATAATTGCTAAGCCATAGGGAACAGTATTGAAGGATCCAAATACATTCTTTGTGAGCTATAAGGAATCCCAAGAATATTGGGCTCAATGACCATTTTTCAAACTTTATAGGTTTTGCATTCATACTCAATTCACAATGTCTAGACTTTGCCTCATGTCTATAAATTATCCTCCATCCTTTATTAATAAGAGTTTATTTTAAAAGATGAGCAAAGAAACCCCCAGGTATCTAGAACCTAACAAAAATCTGAAAAGACTAAAAGAAAATTATTCATGCATTCATTAGGAGGTTAAACTATTTAGTCTTAAATATTTTAATAGATTTTTATTAGAATCAAGAGGTAATGAATCAGGAATTTTGATTCTTGCTTAAATGCCTGGAAATATAACTTGTATTTATAGAAAAAAATATACTATATCACCTGCTGAAGACAACAAGCCTAATTATTTAGGGCTTTATTGAACAAAACAAGAATAACTACAAGATCAGGAGCCATTAATGAGCATAAAAAAGACATTCACAGTTTGCAAGCCAAACAAATTGTTTGCAGTCCATAAATGGAAATACATTATATTACAAAATCTTTTCATCCTTTTTATAAAATAGTAAAAGCCTGTGTGAGTGAAATCTTAGAACTCCAAAAATTGGAGTTCCCATTGCGGCGCAGTGGAAACAAATCCAACTAGTCTCCATGAGGATGTGGGTTTGATCCCTGGCCTTGCTCAGTGGGTTAAGGATTCGGTGTTGCCATGGGCTGTGTTAGGGGTGCAGATGTGGCTCGGATCCCACATGGCTGTGACTGTGGTGTAGGCCATCAGCAGCTGTAGGTCTGATTTGACCCCTAGCCTGGGAACTGCCATATGCCATGTGCGCGGCCCTAAAAAAGCAAAAAAAAAAAAAAGAACTCCAATAATTAAAACAATTGAAACTCCAAATGGGGCCATAGAGTGGGCCATAGTGCCAAAGAATCAACATCCTCATCCCCCAAGATTGCTCCTGAAGCACCTCCATACAAGTCTAGATATCACTGATAGGAAGACCTGGATCCTAGTGTGAAGTTTTTGAAGACCTGAATTCTAATCCTACAAGAAACAAGGTGATGTTGATAAGCCACTCAATTTCTTGGAGACTACTCTTTGGAATAACAGAGTTGGCTGACCACCAACAACCACCCCAACTCCAGTGCTCTGTGATTCACATGGTTTGGGGCATGGTTCGATTTTGTCCACTCCTGTTAGCAGCATTCAAATCTGGGTAAGATTTCAGCCAGTGAATTTTTGCCCCTACTGTTTTGTTTGTTTTTCTCTTCATCTCTCTGACTGACTTAGGATTTGGCAATGCAAAAAGATTGTGGCTGCACTGATGTTCTTTTCCCACCATAATTGTTTTTAAATGATGTGCAGTGGAGTCACTTAATCTAATCTTTCTGGCCCTCAGTTTCATTTGTGGTTTCTAGACAACTTTAGAGTTTGCTTCTAAAAGTCAGATTCTGTGATTGATTTTTTGGGACATATTCTTGAAGTTCAAGCTCTCTTTCCTGTCTCTTACTTTAAAGATGCATGTGATGTTTAAGAAACTCAACACTAACAGAATTGTACTATTTTTACTGTAGGCCCACAAAACTGAAGACTCTTAACAACTAAGTTGTATTAGACCAGATAATGACCTACTCCAGTATATTAGATATATTAAATGTATAACTTAGTATATATATCATTAATGTGGTTTAGGACCCTGGATGGTGCTAATATCCTTTGATTGAGAAGCCCATATATAAGGGTAGGAAGAAAGAGTCACTCTCTAAGTATACTGAGTTTAAAGAATACCTTGCATTTAAAAAAAATATAAATTTATGCCTTCAGAATGAAAATTATGCTTCTATTTATGTTTCAAATACCTATCTACAAATATTCGACAAGCAAACAATATCTACGGTTTTCTACACCAGAAGAGTAAAATAAAGCCACTGAAAGAGGTAACACTGCCTCCCCAATTCCCCACCCCAACCTGAATGATGCTTCCCTTAAACCTAAAGAAATGAGAGTCAGGTGGAAATGCCCTGATGAGGAATGTGATCAATCTTTACATATCAAAAATTAGTTACTTCAAACCTTCGTCTGGGTATCTCTGTAGCCTTCGGTGTAATGGATTAAGCTTCACAAGCATTTCTTTTTTAAAATTATTCAATGAATTTTATTATAATTGTACAACAATCATCACATTTGAATTTTAGAACATTTTCATCCCAACCCCCCAATCCACCCTTCCCTCCCTGTCCCCTTTGGTAACAGTAAGTTTTTCAAAATTGTGTTTCTGTTCTGCAAATAAGTTCATTTGTATCCTTTTCTCACATTCCACATATAAGTGATATGATGTTTCTCACTGTCTAACTTCACTTAGTAAGATGATTTTTACATCCATCCATGTTGCTGCAAATGCATTATTTCATCCTTTTTATGGCAGAGTAATATTCCATTGTATATATGTACCACATCTTCTTTATCTAGTCCTCTGTTGAGGGACATTTAGGTTGCTTCCATGTCTTGGCTATTGTACATAGTGCTGCAATGAACACTAGGGTACATGTATCTTTTCGAGTCATGGTTTTCTCCAGATAGATGCCCAAGAGTGGGATTGCTGGACCATACAGTAATACTATTCTTAATTTTCTGAGGAACATCCATATGTTTTCCAACAGTGGTTGCACCAATTTACATTCCCACCAACAGGATGAGAGGGTTTCCTTTTGTCTGCACTCTCTCCAGCATTTATTGTTTATAGATTTTTTTGATGACGGCCATTCTGGCTAGTGTGAGGTGGGACCTCATAGTAGTTTTCATTTGCATTTCTCTAATAATTAGTGATATTGAGCATCTTTTCAGGTGTTTTTGGCCATCTGTTGTCTTCTTTGGAGAAGTGTCTGTTTGGATCTTCTTCCCATTTTTTGATGGGGTTGTTTATAGTTTTGATATTGAGCTGCAGGAGGTGTTCATATATTTTGGGGGCTAATCCCTTGTCAGTCACTTCATTTGCAAGTATTTTTCTCTGAGTCTGTGGGTTGTCTTTTTGTTTTGATTATGGTTTCCCTTGCTGTGCAAAAAAATTTAAGTTTGAGTAGGGTCCCATTTGTTTATTTTTGCTTTTATTGTCATGAATGTATGAGATGGTTTATGTCAGGGAGCATTTGGCCTATGTTTTCCTCTAAGATTTTTTTTTTTTAAGGGCTGCACTCATGGCATATGGAGGTTCCCAGGCTAAGGGTCAAATCAGAGCTACAGCTGCTGGCCTAGAGCAGAGCCACAGCAATGCCAGATCTGAGCCAATTTTGTGACCTACACCACAGCTCAGAGCAGCACCAGATCCTTAACCCACTGAGCAAGGCCAGGGATTGAACCCATAACTTCATGGTTCCTGGTCAAATTCATTTCCACCATGCCACGACGGGAACTCTTCTAAGATTTTTATACATTTAGTATAGTATTACATTTAGGTCTTTAATCCATTTTGAGTTTGTTTTGTGTGTGTGTGTGTGTGTGTGTGTGTGTGTGTGTGTGTGTGTGTGGTGTTAGAGAGTGTTCTAATTTCATTCTTTTACATGAGGCTGTCCAGTTTTCCCAGCACCACTTATTGAAGAGACTGTCTTTTTTCTACTGTATGTTCTTGCCACCTTTGTAATAGATTAATTGACTGTAGGTGCATGGGTTTATTTCTGGGATTTCTATCCTGTTCCATCTATCTATATTACTTTTTTTGTGCCAGTATCATACTGTTTTGATGACTATGGCTTTGTAGTATAGTCTGAAGTCAGGGAGCCTGATTCCTCCAGCTCCATTTCTCTTTCTCAAGATTGCATTGGTTATTCAGGGCATTTTGTGTTCCCATACAAATTTTAAAATATTTTCTTCTAGTTTTGTGAAAAATGCCATTGGTAATTTGATAGGGATTGCATAGAATATGTAGATTGCCTTGGGTAATACAGTCATTTGACAATATTAATTATTCCAATCAAAAAGCATGGTATATCTTTCCATCTGTCCTTTTTGATTTCTTACACAAGCATCTTATAGTTTTCAGAGTACAGGTCTTTTGTCTCTTTTGGTAGGTTTGTTCCTAGGTATTTTATTCTTTTTAATGAGATGGTAAATGGGATTATTTCCCTAATTTCTCTTTCTGATCTTTCATTGTTAGTATGTAGAAATGCAGTCGATTTTTGTGTATTAATTTTATATCCTACAACTTCACCAAATTCATTGATGAGGTCTAAGAGTTTTCTGGTAGCATCTTTAGAATTTTCTGGGTATAGTATCATGTTATCTGAAACAGTGATAGTTTTACTTGTTCTTTTCCAACTTGGATTCCTTTTATTTCTTTCTCTTCTCTGATTGCTGTGACTAGGACTTCAAAACTATGTTGAATAGAAGTGCCAAGAGTGGACATCCTTGCCTTGTTCCTGATCATAGCAGTAATTATTTCAGCTTCTCACCATTGAGAATGATGTTAGCTTTGGGTTTGTCATATATGGCCTTTATTATGTTGAGGTAGTAGGTTCCTTCTATGCCCACTTTCCAGAGGGTTTTTTATCAGAAATGGGTGTTTGATTTTGCAAAAAAAAGCATTTTCTGCATTTGTTGAGAGGACCACATGTTTTTTCATTCTTCAGTTTATTACTGTGGTGTATCACACTGGTTGATTTGCAGATATTGAAAAAAACCTTACATCTCTGGGATAAATTCCACTTGATCATGGTGTATGATCCTTTTACTGTATTGCAGGATTTAGTTTGCTAGTATTTTTGTGTGTGTGTGTGGCTTTTGTCCTTTTAGGGCCGCACCCACGGCATATGGAGGTTCCCAGGCTAGGGGTCCAATTGGAGCTATAGCTGCTGGCCTATGCCAGAGCCACAGCAATGCCAGATCTGAGCCATGTCTGTGACCTACACCACAGCTCAAGGCAATGCCAGATCCTTAACCCACTGAGTGAGACCAGGGATCAAACCTGCAACCTCATGGTTCCTAGTCAGATTTGTTTCTGCTGTGCCATGATGGGAACTCCTTGCTAGTATTTTCTTGAGGATTTTTACATCTGTGTTCATCAGTGATATTGGCCTGTAATTTTCTTTTTTTTCCTTTTTTTTATGTAGGTATCTTTGTCTGGTTTGGGTATCAAGATGGTGGTGACCTCATAGGATGAGTTTGGGAGTGCTCCCTTCTTTCCAATATTTTGAAGTAGTTTCAGAAAGACAGGTGCTAACTCTTCTCTAAATTTTTGATAGAATTTGCCTGTGGAAGCCATCTGGTCCTGGACTTTTGTTTGTTGGAAGTTTTTTAATCACAGTTTCAATTTCAGTACTTGAGATTGGTCCATTCATCTTTTCTATTTCTTCCTGGTTTAGTCTTGGAAGATTGTATTTTTCTAAGAATTTTTCCATTTCTTCTAGCTTGTCCATTTTATTGGCATATAGTTGCTCATAGTACTTTCTTAAGATCATTTGTATTTCTGTACTGTTACTGTAACTTCTTTTTCATTTCTAATATTATTGATTCTCTCTCATTTTCTTGATGAGTATGGCCAAATGTTTATCAATTTTGTTGATCTTTCCAAAGAACCAGCTTTTAGTTTCATTGATCTTTTCTATGGTTTAATTCATTTCTATTTCATTTATTTCTGTTCTGATCTTTATGATTATTTTCCTTCTGCTAAATTTGGGTTTTGTTTGTTCTTCTTTATTTGCTTTAGGTATAAATTTAGGTTGTTTATTTGAGATTTTTTTGTTTCCTAAGGTAGGCTTGTATTGCTATAAATTTCCCTGTTAGAACTGCTTTTGCTGCATCCCATAGGTTTTGGAATGATGTGTCTTTGTTGTCATTTGCTTCTAGGTATTTCTTAATTTCCTCTTTGATTTCTTCAGTGATCCATTTGTTATTTAGTAGCATATTGTTTAGTCTCCAGGTGTTTTTGTTTTTTGCGTTTTTTGTCTTGTTGTTGATTTCCAGACTTATAGCATTGTGGTTGGAAAAGATGCTTGATATGAATTCAATTTTCTTAAATTTACAGAGGCTTGATTTGTGGTCCAGAATGTGATCTAACCTTGAAAATGTTCTGTGTATGCTTGAGACTTGCATTTCTTAAGCAGGAGACTCAAGGTCCTACCCAGGACCTGGAGGATGAAAAAAGCCAGGAACAGGGCAAAATTTCTCCTGAATCTGCCAGGCATAATTCAGGAGTATGGAGATTAGGTTTTGCTTCATAGAATACTTTTCTGCTTAACTTGGATCTAAACACTACTGTTCTTGAGTAGTAATATTTGTTTGGGGAGTGAGTGATTTTATGTACACACATATAGTCATTCTACTCAATAGTTGCTGATATGATGACCAAGAAGAATTCTTATTGTCCATTTCCCTGTGGCATGGGTATTAGAGAGAAACCAAACTGAAAATTTCTAAATGCATTCTGGATGTTTCTACTGGACCAAGATTTCCAAGCCTGCTCTAATTAAATCCACTAGATATTACTGAAGACTTGAAATCTCAAAGGTTAGGGTTGTGAACTAGTTGGGACTACTGAGTCCTACTACCATATGAGGAAAAGAGAGGGATCCAGGGCAACACTGAGTCTAACAGAAGGTGAAGATACATCCTATAGAGTTTTTAAGTAGGAGACATTCTTCCTTATATGAAGGTAGACATAAGCCCAAGGATCCTGAAAGATAGGAAATGGGGCATTTACTTGAAACAACATCTGGAAAGCATTTAAATACCTGTATGGTTTCCCCTTGGATTACAGGAACTTTCACATGAGGCACAGAATTAAAATTTTCTCTTTCTGTGATGTCGTTCCTTTTAGTTTCCCCAGTACATTCATCAGGTTGTATATACCTATACAATGTACACTGGAGAAGGAGAAAAATCAAGGAGCAAAAAGGAAAGAGGACCATGGTCTGGCTTGGATCACCCTCTTGCTGATGCTTATGCAGAGGGAGGGTTCTTCAGAGTGGACTATTGTCTAAGAGTGCAAGAGTGATCAGGAGCAAAGCAAGGGGAGGACAACGATGGAACTGGGACCAACAAGGTAGAACTGGCCTTAAGGAAGCACGTACATCAGATGACTCAAAAGGTAAACTGAAATTAACTCTACTTTTCCCAAATATATGTGAGAAAAGATACCATTAAAGAGAAAAACCGACACATGGATTGCAGAAGCTTAGACATTGGGCAGATTGGTGGTGGGAACCTTGAGGTGAAAGGCCTTTTACTTCCCATGAGCAATCAAATGAAATTTCTGCCCCAGCTTTTTAACATATATTCTAAGGTCGTATTTTTTCAAAAATTCCAGAAAATACAGTATGTCCTTGGATGCAGAGAAGAAATTGCCAGTTTGTTACTGAAACATTAAACTTTTCCTTGTTACAGGTTTCTTGGAGGCTGACAAACGATTTCATTCAGCGTATAAGTGAGAAAACAGAAAGAACAAGAGAAAACTTCATTTTACCGGGGCAGCCTTTATAATCTAACACATATATTAGGCTTGAAAAACCACCAATTACGACAAACTTATTTAGCATGCAGACCACATCTAAGTTTGGAAGATATAATTGCAAAACCTATAACACACTTTGAGTTTTTTTCCCCTCCAGACTGGCATAAAATAGTAGGAATAAGTCTTCATTTTCCTCACCTATGGCTTAGGTACCATAATTATGAATTATGCCCAGATGACCACAAGCTGAAATCAAACAAGTGCCTCACTCATAGACTACAAGACATTCCCTTCTGTATCTGTTTGAAGACCAGTTCCAATAACATATTCATTTGTTTGAAACTGTCCTTGGAGCTTGAGTTCAGCTAACTTTTTACTAAGCTATTTAAAATGAATTACACGCTCTAAATGGATCTTGAATCCTTAAAGGACAAATGCACCATATGAATACAAACACAGCACAGAGCTAAGGGAAAAATTCTATCCGGTTAAGGGATAAGGCAAATCCTCCAATAAGAAGAACAGAGAATCAGAAGAGCTGTGGGCATTGCCACCAGAAGAAACCACAGAGGATTCCAGGAGGAGGCTGATGGTGGTGACACAACACCCTGCAGAGCTGCTACCCTAGCTGCCACACAGAGGCCACGTCTGTTCTGCATACCTAAGCATTCCGAAGGTGAGACTGGTGACCCCACCCCATTTCAAACCCACAAGATTAATGAAACCAGGCTCAAAAGAAACTGGCCTTCTTCAAAAGAGTTATTTATAAGTGCCAACTATTATCATTCCCAGAGAAGGATAGCAAAATGATGACCTTTTTTTAATGTTTAAAAAAAGAGAGCAAAGTAAAATCTAAGAGGAATTCTTTTTTATTTTTTATATTTAAGGCCGCACCCACAACACATGGAAGTTCTCAGGCTAGGGGTCAAATCAGAGCCACAACTGCCCAGCTACAGCACAGCCACAGCAACACCAGATTCTTAACACACTGAGCGAGGCTAGAGATTAAACCCACATCCTCATGGATATGAGTCGGATTCATAACACGCTGAGCCACAACGGGAACCCCCTAAGAAGAATTCTTACATAGGATTTTTATGAGATTATAAAAATAATTGAGCTCTAGCACCTGAAATCATCTAATGTGGCAAAAACTTCAGGATGCTAAGATGTGCTTCCTCTTCCTCCTGAACTAACTGACATTTCTTAGCCTCCCAAGAGTTGGGTGCAATCATCTTCTGAGTTCTGGTCAATAACATGTGAGCAGATATGATATACGTCACTTCCAAGCCTGCCCCACAGAAACCCCCCACATGACTCATGTTCTTCTCTCTTTCATCAGCCAGATGCAGTTGATGATGAAGCCCTTCAGATCCTTGCTTCTCAGTCTGGCCCATGAATCAGCAGCACTGGCATCACCTGGCACTTATTAGAATACAAAATCTTAGGTGCCATCCCTGGCCTCCTAAAACAGAATCTGCACTTAACAAGCTCCCCAGGTGATACATATATGCATTCAAGTTTGAAACACAAGAGTCTAGACTGGAAGATGGTACAGGTACAAGATGAAAAGAGCATGAATCCCTGAGTTGTCACATGGAATAAAAGCACAAACTGATTAGAAACATCTGCCTGGGATTCACGAAAGAGTAGGAAGTGTAATATGTATGAATCATTACATTTTTTGCTTCTATTTTTTTTTAACACGGATGAGCTTACACTAATGAATACAACAAAACATATCTACTCCTAAACCATCTTGAGCCTGCATCTGTCCTTTTGGAATTTGGAATATCCACAAAATCCTTAAAAGCAGCTTGTACTAACCAATAGGCTATTTTATCACATGACAAATCTCTGCGTGGCTTCAAACTGAGTGTGCTTAGGGGTAGTAAATAAGTTGTGTAAAATAAACCTCCATCTATTTCCAGGTCAAGCTTTCCTTCCTTCCATTATTCCATAATGTTATCAAGCCCTTTTTAAAAGGGCCAGTGTCAGCTTCAGCATCCCTGCTGGCTTTGAGCATTTATCATTTTAAGAATGAAATCATTCTTCATGGCATATTATGAGCCTTTTTTGTCAGGTAGTTAACTAAACTGGCACCAGTTAACTGTGATCTAAACTTTATATTGACAGATCTGGCAACAGACTGACATTCTTTGCACTAATTTTGGCTGTCCAATCTGAAAAAAAAATATGTTTGAAATATGATTTATCTTAAGCTGACAGAAGTCTTCATCAGGGTGCCAGCCACTGACAGGGTAAGGGAAAGGACCCAGCATAAAATCCTAGCTGAATATGCTTTCAAGGCAGGAAGAAAGAATTTAGAGCCCCTGTTCCTCAAAGTCATAATTTAATTTAACAACCAAGGCTGGAAGGAAAACAAATGTTTCTTACTAAGCCTCACCATCAACAATCTATTTTTCTCTGATACCACATTTGTCTTACCTTGTAAAGCCCAGGATTACCATCCCCGAGTCTTACAATAATACCTGACACACACCAACTATTCCTGCAGCTCAGTAGAGCCCCTGAAATGCAATTATAGGAAAAGATCTAATAAACCAAAGATTAGCAACAGAAATGTGAGCACCGTTAACTGGTTTTTGGGGGGGAAGGGAGGAAGGCTGATATGAAAGGCAGCAACTAACCAGCTGAAGGAATAATGACACAGAAGAAACCGACAAAATTGGAAAGATCCATCAACATAATCATGGTGCATTAATGACAGTTATCTGGGTAGCAGCAGGATCATTTGACCATTAGACCCTGAATTTTTACATCTCTCTTTTCCCAATGAAAATGAGATGCAGAATACTTTCAGATATTAACAAGAAGCTGTATGGTACATTATCATTATTTCTTAGATCAATCACGCCTTTATTAGCAACCGAAACCCTGTGTTTTTAGAGTATGCCAACATTATATGTAAATACATCAATATGTAGCTATTCACTGTCATCTTTTACTGTTGGTATGATTTGATAAGAAGTCTGTATTTGTGTATATAAATACTAATGATAGGCAAAATAAAATAGTTCTGGATTCTGTGCTTAAATCCTCGAAATGGTATTTACCGCAATAAACAAGATGGAATGGGGAGGGAAAGGAATATATATATGGCCTAAATGCTAAAATTATTTCCTAGTGCCATCAAGCCAGAGTAAATAGAGTTCTCCTGGGGAAGAACTGTTTGTTCAAATGGGCTGAACTATATACACTATGGTGCCATTAAGTGCATACCAAGTAATCATTTGCCAAATGGTTAGACTTTGGTGCAAAACAAACCAAACCAAATCACTTCTGCCTCTTTATCTCTATTTATATTTTTGATAGCCAAGATGTAAGAGTAGGAATAAAAGTACATATAAGATAAAACATAAACTCTTATATATGGCAGGCCCCAAGTCAATGGGCGGTCTTTGTTCTTTGCCCTTGGTCCACCTTCCTTGTTACTCCACACCACCCACCACCCCCTGGGGGTCTGTCAAAATATTGTGACTTCCTCCCAGGCAGCACTCAACTCTTGGCTTCTTCCCTCACCTTCCCTCCTCCATTAAACACTGTTCTCTCCATCTTCTTCAAATTGGTTAACTCAAGCTTCGTAGTCATGTACTTCCTTTAGTGCTTTGAAACCAGGTTACATTCATGTAACAGACACCTCCTGTGTCTGAACCCCCCTGCAAAAAAAAATTGACTCAGAATAATTTAGATATGGTGACAAAGTCAAGGGTATAGTTTTGAGTAGACAGGCCTCTGAGCAACTTTCAAAAAGCTTGATGAAGGTGGCGACTTTTTTCTTCAAGTGTGTAAGACTGTCTTCACTACCAAAAAAAAACTTGAAAAGGCAAACAAGGGATGGGAATAATTTAAGTAAAGGGAAGGGAAGGGAAGAGAGCAATGGCAGACATTAGTCAGGTACTGTGAAACTACTGCTGTATATTTACATAATCTCAAATCCCTACGTGGCACCCCTCCTCACTTCCCAATTTTATAGGTGATGTTCCTGAGGTTTAGAGGCATCAGGTAACTTAGCCAAGGTCACAAAGGACCTTGAATCTAGATTTAGAACCACCTTTCTGGATCCCAAGGTCATTCACTTCCCTTGGCCCAGGCTTCTGGGACGCAGTATATTCTGCCCCATCATCCTGTCTAGTAAGTAGAAGGGCTCCTTTCTTTATTTTGTCTTAAAGGAAATTTGGCTGAGGACTCACTCTTAGACACAAAATCTCCACAAGTACTACCTTTCCTAATGCTTTTGAACTCCACTCCCACTGTCCAAAACAGAGCACCTACATGCTAAAAGCGTGTCTTGACCTGCTCTCCTCCTGACTGATGTCAGTATTTCAAACTTTGTCCCATTTAGGAAAACAAGGATTCTCTGTCTGCAGTATATTCAAGGCAGAGATGATAAACAGGTGGAATTCTCTTTGTAGAAGAATAAAAGCAATATATGGGGAAAACACTATGGGTGAAGCTGCAGGTCATTAGTAGCATGACACGCAAGAATTGACATTGAACCTGGCCTCTGACATTAATGCAAATCCTCACCCCAGCCTCGGGGGCTGAGGAGTTGAAAAAGGAGCAATGTGACATGATGGATACTGGCAGCTTTGCACTCAGGATGTGAGGAGGGAGAGGGGACAGCAAATACTGCCTGTGGGCTCATTCTCCCCACCCCGAAATCTCCCATTCTGGGCTAGGAAAGGATCTAGGACTACAAACAAAACAGAAAGGGCTTTGTTTTGTTATTGTGTTTATCTATCACACCCAGCAAGACTGTACACTTAGAGCAGCAGAGAGGCTGAAGTAAAACACCTCAGATCAAGCAGAATAAGGGAGAGGCGGCACCAGGCAGCGAAAGGCGACAGGGCTGACAGGCAGGCCTTTGCCATTTAGGTGAGATTGTGTATGTGACTGAGACGAGGGAAAGGAACACCATCATCTCTGAAGTCTTGTCCAAGCCCTTCCCCGCCCAGTGCTTGAGACAATGAGATATTAGGGGCTAATTCTCAGTTACCATCCATCTCCCCATACCCTCGAGGAAGCACCTAGAGGAATTTCTCTTGCCAGTGATTCTCACTGTTGACTTTCTTCTGCTTCACAACCTCAGCCAAGTCCAGGAAAGTCTTAATTCATAAGAGATGAACATGAGATCCTTATGAGAGGCAAGCACTGTGGTAAGCAGTTCACACATACCATCTCTTTTAATCCTAGATGAAACTACTTAATTATGATCGTCTCCACTTTATTTTTTTATTTTTTATTACTCAAATGAATTTATCACATCTGTAGTTTTTTTTCTTTTTTTATTACTCAAATGAATTTATCACATCTGTAGTTGTATAATGATCATCACAATCCAATTTCACAGGATTTCCATCCCACAACCCAAGCACATCCCTCCACCCTCAAAACTGTCTCCTCCAGAGACCATAAGTTTTTCAATGTCTGTGAGTCAGCATCTGTTCTGCAAAGAAGTTCAGTCTGTCCTTTTTTCAGATTCCACGTCAGTGAAAGCATTTGATGCTGGCATCTCATTGTATGGCTGACTTCACTTAGCATAATTTCTAGGTCCATCCATGTTGCTGAAAATGCCAGTATTTCATTCTTTTTAATGGCTGAGTAATATTCCATCATGTATATGTACCACTTCTTCTTGATCCACTCCCCTGTCGATGGACATTTAGGTTGTTTCCATGTCTTGGCTTTTGAAAAGAGTGCTGCAATGAACATCGGAGTACATATGTCTTTGCAAGTCATGGTTTTCTCTGGATAGATGCCCAGGAGTGGGATTGCTGGATCAAATGGGAGTTCTATGTTTAGTTTTCTGAGGCATCTCCATACTGCTTTCCACAGTGGTTGCACCAATTTAAAATCCCAACAGTATACTAGGGTTCCGTTTTCTCCACACCTTTTCCAGCACTGATTGTTTGTAGACTTTTTGATAATGGCCATTCTGGCTGGTGTAAGGTGGGACCTCATAGCGGTTTTGATTTGCATTTCTATAAGAATGAGTGATGTTGAACCTCTTTTCATGTGTCTTTTGGCCATCTGTATGTCTTCTTTGGAGAACTGTCTGTTTAGATCTTCTGCCCATTTTTTGATGGGGTTGTTTGGTTTTTTGGTATGGAGCTGCAGAAGGTGTTTATAAATTTTGGAGATGAATCCCTTGTCAGTTGATTCATTTGCAAAGATGTTCTCCCATTCTGTGGGTTGTCTTTTTGTGTTGTTTAGGGTTTCCTCTGCTGTGCAGAAACTTTTCAGTTTGAGTAGGTCCCATTTGTTTATTTTTGTTTTTATTGTCAATACTCTAAGAGGTGGATCTGAGAAGATGTTGCTGTCGTTTATGTCAGAGAGTGTTTGGCCTATGTTTTCCTCTAAGAGTTTTATAGTGTCTGGTCTTATATCTAGGTCTTTCATCCATTTGGAGTTGATTTTTGTGTATGGTGTTAGGGAGTGTTCTCATTTGATTCTTTTCCATGTGGCCGTCCAGTTTTCCCAGCACCACTTATTGAACAAGCTGTCCTTTCTCCATTGTATTTTCTTGCCTCCTTTCTCATAGATGAGCTGGCTGTATGTGCATGGGTTGAATTCTGGGCTTTCTATCCTGTTCCACTGATCTATATTTCTGTCTTTGTGCCAGTACCATATGGTTTTGATGACTGTTGCTTTGTAGTCTAGTCTGAAGTCTGGGAGCCTGATTTCTCCAGCTCCGTTTTTCTTTTTGAGGATGTTTTTGGCTATTCTGGGTCTTTTGTACTTCCAAATAAACTTTAAAATATTTTGTTCAGGTTCTGTGAAAAATGTCCTTGGTAATTTGATAGGGTTGCATTGAATCTGTAGATTGCCTTAGGTAGTATAGTCACTTTGATAATATTAACTCTTCCAATCCACGAGCATGGTATTTCTTTCCATCTATTTGTGTCATCTTTGATTTCTTTCATCAGTGGCTTGTAGTTTTCAGAGTACAGGTCTTTTGTCTCTTTAGGTAGGTTTACTCCTAGGTATTTTATTCTTTTGGATGTGATGGTAAATGGGATTGCTTCCCTAATTTCTTTTTCTTCTCTTTCATTGTTAGTGTATAGAAATGCCATTGATTTCTGTGTATTGATTTTGTATCCTGTGACTTTTCCAAATTCGTGGATGAGCTCTAACAGTTTTCTGGTAGAGTCTTTAGGATTCTCTAGGTTTAGTATCATGTCATCTGCAAATAGGGATAGTTTTACTTCTTCCTTTCCAATTTGGATTCCTTTTATTTCTTTTACTTCTCTGATTACTGTGGCTAGGACTTCCAAAACAATGTTGAAGAGCAATGGCGAGAGTGGGCATCCTTGTCTTGTTCCTGATCTCAGCGGGAATTCTTTCAGCTTTTCACCATTGAGAATGATGTTTGCTGTGGGTTTGTCATATATGGCCTTTATCATGTTGAGGTAGGTTCCCACTATGCCCACATTCTGAAGGGTTTTTTTCATAAGTGGGTGTAGGATTTTGTCAAAGGCTTCTTCAGCGTTTATTGAGAGGATCATATGGATTTTATTCTTCAGTTTGTTAATGTGGTGTATCACACTGATTGATTTACAGCTATTGAAGAACTCTTGCATCCCTGGGATAAATCCCACTTGATCATGATGTACAATCCTTATAATGTATTGTTGGATGCGGTTTGCTAGTATTTTGTTGAGGCTTTTTGCCTCAATGTTCATAAGTGAAATTGGCCTGTGGTTTTCTTTTTTGTGGTATCTTTTTGTCTGGTTTTGGTATCAGGGTGATGGTGGCCTCATAGAATGAGTTTGGGAGTATCCCTTCTGCTGCGATTTTTTGTAATAGTTTCAGAAGGAGAGGTGTTAGCTCTTCTCTAAGTGTTTGATAGAATTTGCCTGTGAAGCCATCTGGTCCTGGACTTTTGTTTGTTGGAAGTCTTTTAATCAAAGTTGCAATTTCAGTACTTGTAACTGGTCCATTCATCTTTTCTATTTCACCTTGGTTTAGTCTTGGAAGATTGTACTCTTCTAAGAATTTGTCCATTCCTTCTAGGTTTTTCATTTTATTGGCATATAGTTGCATATAGTAGTCTCTTATGATCCTTTGTATTTCTGTGATGTCCATTGTTACTTCTCCTTTTTCATTTCTAATTTTATTGATTTGAGTCTTCTCTCTTTTTTTCTTGATAAGTCTGGCTAGGGGTTTATCAATTTTGTTGATCTTTTCAAGGAACCAGCTTTTTGTTTCATTGATCTTTTCTATGGTTTTCTTTGTTTCTATTTCATTGATTTCTGCTCTAATCTTTATGATTTCTTTCCTTCCACTAACTTTAGATCTTGTCTGTTCTTCTCTCTCAAACTGCTTTAGATGTAAAGTTAACTTATTTATTTGAGCTTTTTCTTCTTTCCTGAGGCAGGCTTGTATTGCTGTAACCTTTCCTCTTAGAATGGCTTTTGCTGCATCCCATAGGTTTTGGAGTGTCGTATCTTCATTGTCATTTGCTGCTAGGTATTCTTTAATTTCCTCTTTGATTTCTTCAGTGATCCATTGGTTGTTAAGTAGCATGTTATTTAGTCTCCACGTGTTTTTGTTTTCTGCAGGTTTTTTCTTGTTGATTTCCAGTTATATAGCGTTGTGGTCGGAAAAGATGCTTGATATGATTTCAATTTTCATAAAGTTACCGAGGTTGGATTTGTAGCCCAGGATATGGCCAATCTTAGAGAATGTTCCATGTGCACTTGAGAAGAATGTGTATCTGTTGCTTTTGGATGAAATGTCCTATAAATACCTCTTAAGTCCATCTGGTTTAATGCATCATTCAGGGCCTGTGTTTCCTTATTGACTTTCTGTCTGGTTGATCTGTCCATTGCTGTAAGTGGAGTGTTAAAGTCCCCCACTATGGTTGTGTTATTGTCGATTTTTCCTTTTAAGTTGTTAGCAGTTGCCTTATATATTGTGGGGAACCTGTGTTGGGTGCCTAGACACTTAAAATTGGTGCATCTTCGTCATGAATTAATACTATGATCATTATGTAATGTCCTTCCTTCTCCCTTAAAATATTCTTCATTTTAAAGTCCATTTTGTCTGATAAGAGTATTGCTATTTCAGCTTTCTTTTGATTCCCGTTTGCATGAAATATTTTCTTCCATCCTCTCACTTTCAATTTGTATGTGTCCCTAGAAGTGAAGTGGGTTTCTTGAAGACAGCATATATATGGGTCTTGTTTCTGTATCCATTCAGCCACTCTATGTCTTTTGGTTGGGGCAATAGTCCATTAACATTTAAGGCAATTGTTGATATGTATGTTCTTATTGCCATTTTATTAATTGTTTTGGATTTGTTTTTGTTGATCTTTTTTTTTTCCTTCTTCTCTTGTTTTTTTCTGTCTATAGAAGTTCCTTTAGTATATGTTGTAAGGCTGGTTTAGTGTTGCTGAATTCTCTCAGCTTTTGCTTATCTGTGAGGGTTTGATTTCTCCTTCAAATCTGAATGAGAGCCTTGCTGGGTAAAGGTTGGTTGGAGGTTTTTTCCTTTCATCACGTGAAGTATATCATGCCACTCCCTTCTGGCCTGCAGAGTTTCTGCTGAAAAATCTGCCAATAACCTTATCTGGGTTCCCTTGTATGTTATTTGTTTCTTTTCCCTAGCTGCTTTCAAGATTTCCTCTTTGTCTTTAATTTTGGTCAGATTGATTAATATGTGTCTTGGAGTGTTCCTCCTTGGGTTTATTTTATATGGTACTCTTGTGCTTCCTGGATTTGAGTGAGTGTTTCCTTTCCCATGTTAGGGAAGTTTTTGGCTATTATCTCTTAGAATATTTTTTCTGTCTCCTTCTCTCTCTCTCGTCTCCTTCTGGCACCACTATAATACAGATGTTGGTGTATTTCACGTTGTCCCAGAGTTCTCTGAGATTCTCTTCATTTCTTTTTGATATTTTTTCTCTTTTATGTTCTGTATCTGTAATTTCCACTAATCTGTCCTCCGCCTCACTTATTCGTTCTTCTGCCTCCTGTATTCTGCTGTTAGCTGCTTCTAATGGGGCTGATTTTCCCAAAATGGCCACCTCCAGAGAAAGGCATGGCTTCTGAATATTCCCAAGAGCTTTGCCTTTAATGTCCTTCCCTCACAACAAGCCACATTCACCCCTGTTTTCCCAGGATGTCCTCCAAGAACTGCAGTCAGGTTTGACCCAGATTCCTATGGAGACCTCACTCTGCCCTGGGACCCAGTGCACGTGAAAGTCTGTGTGTGCCTTTTAAGAATGGGGTCTCCGTTTCCCCCATTCCTGTGGAGCTCCTGTGCACAAGCCCCACTGGCCTTCAATGCCAGATGCTCCAGGGGCTCATTTTCCCAGTGCCAGATCCCCACACATGGGAGTTTGATGTGGGGCTCAGAACTCTCACTCCTGTAGCTGAGTCTCTGTGAACCAGTTAGTTTCCAGTCTGTGGAGCTTCCCACCTAGGAGGTATGGTGTTGTTTATATGTGAAATCGCCCCTCCTACCTCTTGATGTGTCCTCCTCTTTTTCTTCTGGAGGAGGGTATCTTTTTTAAGGTTTCTGGTCCATTTTGTCAAAGAATGATCAGCCTTTAGTTGTGAATTTTGCTGTTTTTAGGAGAGAAGTTGAGCTCCAGTCCTTCTAGTCTGCCATCTTAATCCTGTCTTCTGTCTCCACTTTAAAGATGAGAAGACTGAGGCTGAGGCATATTAAATAAGCAGCCCAAAGCTACCAGCAAATCTGAATTGAGAGCTGAATCTAGATATTCTGACCCCAAGCTAACTGCTCTGAGCCTACAAACCTATTTCTGCTTCTGCAAATTCTCCTCAACACACACACACACACACACACACACACACACACACACACACCAACACAAATTTACACAGGGTCCAGATGGGGTGTATCTGAGCATGAGGGAAAAGAAGTATATTCAGAGAAAAAAAGAAAAAAAAAAAAGAGAGAGAGACAAGATGGCAGAAGAGTAGGAGGACACGCTCGCCCTCTCCTACAAACACACACAAAAAAAACACATCTACAGGATAAATGACTCGCACAGAACAGCAACCAATCACTGGTAGAAGAACCTAAACTCCAATAATGGCAAGAATTTCATGACATTACTAGGTAAAACAAGAGAAAAGAGGAGAGTGAGAGAAGCTGAATCCGAGCTGGCCGGGCATTCCTGAAAGGAAACTGCGGAGGAGAAAGGGATCCTGCACCCTGGAAAGTCACCTACTCGAGGGAAAGATCAACTGAACTGGGAGAATCTCCGGATGCAGAGAAGAGTGTAGCAGTAAGTCGGACTTCTGAAAAGCAGATGGAGAACCGAACGGATCATCTGAACTACAGGCACAGTCACCAAAAATTGAGACGCCTGGGTGGGGTCTGGGCACTGAGACCTCGGTTCCGGAGGTTAGTCCCCGGGAAAGGGCTGGGGGGGTGGGGTGGAGCGGAGACTGCTTGGGAGCTCTAGAAACTGGTCTGTCAAGTTTGATGGGGCAGAGACTGCCTGGGAGACTAGAAAGCAAAGCTGTCACAGGGGGAGGGAGCAATACTCTAAGGGTGGGGAAGTGGAAAGCCACATCAGAGGGATCCTGGGAGAACCTGGTCTGTGCCCGTGTTGGGGAGGGGAGAGAAGAAGGGGTGGGTCCCCAGAGAACACTCCCCATGCCACAGCAAGCTTACTGGCCCGCTAGCTATCAGAAAGCTGTGCTTCCCAGGACATCCCCTCCCCCCACCATGCCACCCCCTATGCACTCGCCAAACCTGGGGCTGCCTGCCATCCAGGAGGCCAGGAGGGCTGGCCTCAACAATTGCCTGAAGCCTACCACCACACTGGCTGTCCCTGCACTGGTCTGCTTGCCCTTTGGAGCGACTACACCCCCGCGGAGCAGCACCAAACACCACCAGCCCCAGAGAAAAGGTGTGAAGCCCAGAAAAGCTAGAACAAGCTTGGCTAGGCCGTGAAAAGATCTGCCTAACTCTCAGACAGTCTTTCCGAGTCAGCCTGCCCTGGGGAACAACCTCTTTGGTTTGCAGCAGCCCAGCTAGCCACCCCAGCTCTCAGGGGTGCTGCACTCTCACGGAACAGCTGCACAGGACTTCCAGCTCCCTACAGGACCTCCTGCAGCCCAGAAAATTTACAACAAGCCTGGCCAGGCCATGAAAAGATCTGCCTAATTCTCGGACAGTCTTTCCAAGTGGGGCTGCCTTGGGGAAGAGCCTCTTGGGTTCGCAGCAGCCCAGCTAGCTGCTCCAGCTCTCAGGAGGGGCCACACTCCCGCGGAACAATGGCACAGGACGGCCAGCTCCTGGCAGGACCCCCCACACACCAGAAAAGCTACAACAAGCCTGGCCAGGCCGTGAAAAGATCTGCCTAATTCTCAGACAGTCCTTCCGAGTTGGGCTGCCCTGGGGAAGAGCCTCTTGGGTTCTCAGAGGCCCAGCTAGCTGCTCCAGCCCTCAGGGGGTGCCGCACTCTCACAGAGCAGCTACACAGGACTGCCAGCTCTCTGAAGGACCCCCTGCAGCCCAGAAAAGCTACAACGAGCTTGGCCAGACTGTGAAAAGATGTGCTTATATTCTCAGACAGTCCTTCTGAGTTGGGCTGCCCTAGGGAAGAGCCTCCTGGGTTCTCAGTGACCCAGATAGCTGCTACAGCCTCCAGGGGGTGCTGCACTCCTGAGGAACAGCTGCCCAACACCGCCAACCCCCTGCAAGAACCCCACAGCCTAAAAACACCAGAGCAAGCTCTGCATGACCAAGTGAAATCTGCTAACATCATGGTGTGGACCTCCCAGTCCTGACTGCACTCAGGAAGTCCTCCTTTGCTTCAAAGAGACCCTGTTAGCCCCATAAACACTCCAGAAAAGCCACACTGCCTCAAAAAAGACTGACCAACAATGCCAGCCCTCAGGAAATATTCCACGGCAGTGACAAGGCAAACACTGCCCGATCACGGAGAGTACAACTCCCTCAGGAGAAAGAAAACAACAAGCAAGATGAAGAAGCTGAGAAACCACCCCCAGTCAAACCAACAGGAGAACTCACCCAAAACAGTCAACAATGACACAGATCTCTGCAGTCTGACAGACCTGGAGTTCAAAAGAGAAATAGTGAAAATACTGAAGGAATTAAGAGAAGATATGAGCAGTAATGCAGATACCCTCAGAAAGGAACTAGAAAATATAAGGAGGAGCCAAGAAAAACTAGAACATTCATTTGCAGAGATGCAAACTGAACTAAGGGCAGTAAAAACCAGAATGAATAATGCAGAAGAACGAATCAGTGATGTGGAAGATAGAATAATGGAAATCACTCAATCCGGTCAACAGACAGAAAACCAAATCAAAAAACAGGAAAGCAATATAAGAGACCTATGGGATAATATAAAGCGGGCCAATCTATGCATAATAGGAATTCCAGAAGGAGTAGAAAAAGATAAGGGGATGGAAAATATATTTGAAGAAATTATCAATGGAAACTTCCCAAATCTAAAGGATACTGAGTTCAAGATACAGGAAACACAGAGGGCCCCAAACAAATTAAACCCAAATAGACCCACACCAAGACACATAATAATAAAAAATGGCAAAAGTTAGTGATAAAGAGAGGATCCTAAAGGCAGCAAGAGAAAAGCAGAATGTTACCTACAAGGGAACCCCCATAAGATTATCAGCTGATTTCTCTACAGAAACACTACAGGCCAGGAGGGAATGACAAGAGATATTTAAAGTGCTCAAAGGAAAAAATATGCAACCTGGAATACTCTATCCAGCAAGAATATCATTTAAAATAGAAGGGGAAATAAAAATTTTTTCCAACAAACAAAAGCTAAAAGAATACAGCAATACAAAACCCAGGCTAAAAGAAATACTGACAGGGCTTCTCTAAACCAAAAAAAAAAAAAAAAAAAAAAAAAAAAAAAACGGAAGGAAAGAAAGGGAAGAAAAAAGAAAAAAAAAAAGAAGAAGAGGAAGAACTAGGACTGAGGAAACCACAATCAGAGAGCAGTCACTCAAATAAGTCAGCATACAGATTTAATTGTGAACATGCTTCAAACAAAATAAAATTAAAAAGAAAAGAAAAAGAGTCATCAAAATCATAAAATGTGGGCACGGGATGTTAGGAAATAAATAGACCCTTTTTGTTTGTTTGTTTGTATGTTTCTCTTTTAATTTTAATATAGTAATGAAGTGTTTGAACCTACAGGACCATCAGGCTAAAACACACAATTATGGGAAGGGGTTAGCATACTGAAAAAACAGGGCAACCACAAGCCAAAACCAAATATTGCATTTGCAAAAAATGAAAAAAAAAAAAAAAGAAAGAAAGGAAGAATGGAGAACCATAGAATCAACTGGAACACGAGGTTCAAATGGCAATAAATAATCATCTATCAATTATCACCTTAAATGTCAATGGACTGAATGCCCCAATCAAAAGACACAGAGTGGCTGAGTGGATAAAAAGGCAAAAACCTTCAATATGCTGCCTACAAGAAACTCACCTTAGGACAAAGGATACATATAGATTGAAAGTGAAAGGGTGGGGAAAAATATTTCACACCAATAGACATGACAGAAAAGCAGGAGTCACAACACTCATATCAGACAAAATAGACTTTAAAACAAAAGACATAAAGAAAGACAAAGAAGGACACTATTTAATGATTAAGGGATCCATCCAAGGAGAGGATGTTACTATCGTCAACATATATGCCCCAAATACAGGAGCACCCAGATACATACAACAAATATTAACAGACATAAAGGGAGATATTGATGGGAATACAATCATAGTAGGAGACTTTAATACCCCCCTCACATCAATGGACAGATCCTTTAGACAGAAAACCAATGAAGCAACAGAGATCCTAAAGGAAACAATAGAAAAGTTAGACTTAATTGATATCTTCAGGACACTACATCCAAAAAAAATCAGAATACACATTCTTCTCAAATGCACATGGAACATTCTCAAGAATCAACCACATATTGGGACACAAAGCTGACCTCAGTATATATAGGAGCATAGAAATTATCTCAAGTATCTTCTCTGACTAAAATGCCATGAAATGAGAAATGAAACATGGGAAAAGAAATGAGAAAAAACCTACTACATGGAGACTAAACAACATGCTACCTTTTTTTACCAATGGGTCGGAGTTCCCATCGTGGCGCAGTGGTTAACGAATCTGACTAGGAACCATGAGGTTGCGGGTTCAGTCCCTGCCCTTGCTCAGTGGGTTAACAATCCGGCATTGCCGTGAGCTGTGGTGTAGGTTGCAGATGCGGCTCGGATCCTGCGTTGCTGTGGCTCTGGCGTAGGCCAGTGGCTACAGCTCCGATTTGACCGCTAGCCTGGGAACCTCCATATGCCATGGGAGCGGCCCAAAGAAATAGCAAAAAGAAGAAAAAAACAAAACAAAACAAAACAAAACAATAGGTCAATGAGGAAAACAAGAAGGAAATTAAAAAATACCTTGAGACAAATGACAATGAAGACACAACCTCTCAAAATCTATGGGATGCTGCGAAAGCAGTGCTCAGAGGGAAATTCATAGCAATACAGGCCTTTCTCAAAAAAGAAGAAAGACTCCAAATTGAAAACTTAATCCTACACCTAAATAAATTACAAAAAGTAGAACAAAAAAGAGCTAAAGTCAGCAGAAGGAAGGAAATTATAAAGATCAAAGAAGAAATCAATAAGATAGAGACTCAAAAAACAATAGAGATAATTAATAAAACCAAGAGCTGGTTCTTTGAAAAGGTGAACAAAATTGACAAACCCCTGGCCAGACTCACTAAAAAGAGGAAAGAACCCAAATAAACAAAATTATCAATGAAAAAGGAGAAATCACAACGGATACTGCAGAAATACAAAAAACCATAAGAGAATACTATGAACAACTATACGGCAACAAGTTTGACAATCCAGAAGAAATGGACAATTTTCTAGAATCTTACAGCCTGCCAAAACTGAATCAAGCAGAAACAGACCAACTGAACAGACTGATCACTAGAAATGAAATTGAAGAGGTCATAAAAACACTCCCTACAAATAAAAGTCCAGGACCAGATGGCTTCACAGGCAAATTCTACCAAACATACATAGAGGAACTGGTGCCCACCCTCCTTAAATGCTTTCAAAAGGTTGAACAAGAAGGAATACTCCCAAAGACATTCTATGAGGCCACCATCACCCTCATTCCAAAACCAGACAGAGATACCACCAAAAAAGAAAACTATCACCCAATATCATTGATGAATATAGATGCAAAAATTCTCAACAAAATCTTAGCCAACCGAATCCAACAACATATCAAAAAAATTATACACCATGACCAGGTTGGGTTCATCCCAGGTTCACAAGGATGGTTCAACATATGCAAATCACTCAACATCATACACCACATTAACAAAAGAAAAGTCAAAAATCATATGATCATCTTAATAGTCACAGAAAAAGCATTTGACAAAGTCCAACATCCATTCATGATCAAGACCCTCGCCAAAGTGGGTACAGAGGGAACATTCCTGAATATAATCAAAGCCATTTATGATAAACCCACAGCAAATATAATCCTCAATGGGGAAAAACTGAAGCCTTCTCACTCAAATCTGGAACAAGACAGGGATGCCCACTCTCACCACTGCTCTTCAACATCGTTTTGGAAGTCCTAGCCACAGCAATTAGACAAACAAAGGAAATAACAGGCATCCATATAGGAAGAGAAGAGAAAAAACTGTCACTGTATGCAGATGACATGATACTATACATAGAAAACCCTAAGGACTCAACCCAAAAACTACTTGAACTGATCAACAAATTCAGCAAAGTAGCAGGATATAAGATTTAACATTCAGAAGTCAGTTGCATTTCTGTATACCAGCAATGAAACATTAGAAAAGGAATACAAAAATACGATACCTTTTAAAATTGCACCTCACAAAATCAAATACCTCGGAATACACCTGACCAAGGAGGTAAAGGACCTATATGCCGAGAACTATAAAACTTTAATCAAAGAAATCAAAGAAGATGGAAAGAAATGGAAAGATATTCCATGTTCCTGGATTGGGAAAATCAATATTGTAAAAATGGCCATACTACCCAAAGCAATCTACAGAGTCAATGCAATCCCTATCAAATCACCCATGACATTTTTCACAGAACTAGAACAAACAATCCAAACATTTATATGGAACCACAAAAGACCCAGAATCGCCAAAGCAGTCCTGAGAAACAAAAACCAAGCAGGAGGCATCACTCTCCCAGACTTCAAGAAATACTACAAAACCACAGTCATCAAAACAGTGTGGTCCTGGTATCAAAACAGACAGACAGACCAAGGGAACAGAATAGAGAATCCGGAAATAAACCCTGACACCTATGGTCAATTAATCTTTGACAAGGGAGCCAAGAACATCAAATGGGAAAAGGAAAGTCTATTCAGCAAGCATTGCTGGGACACCTGGACAGCTGCATGCAAAGCAATGAAACGAGAACACCCCCTCACACCATGCACAAAAATAAACTCCAAATGGCTGAAAGACTTCAATATACGACAGGACACCATCAAACTCCTAGAAGAAAACATAGGCAAAACACTCTCTGACATCAACATCATGAATATTGTCTCAGGCCAGTCTCCCAAAGCAATAGAAATTAGAGCAAAAATAAACCCATGGGACCTCATCAAACTGAAAAGCTTTTGCACAGCAAAGGAAACCCACAAGAAGACAAAAAGACAACTTTCAGATTGGGAGAAAATAGTTTCAAATGATGCAACCAACAAGGGCTTAATCTCTAGAATATATAAACAACTTATACAACCCAACAGCAAAAAAGCCAATCAATCAATGGAAAAATGGGCAAAAGACCTGAATAGACTGTTCTCCAAGGAAGATATACAGATGGCCAGCAAACACATGAAAAAATGCTCAACATCGCTGATTAGAAGAGAAATGCAAATCAAAACTACCATGAGATACCACCTCACACCAGTCAGAATGGCCATCATTAATAAGCCCACAAATAACAAGTGCTGGAGGGGCTGTGGAGAAAAGGGAACCCTCCTGCACTGTTGGTGGGAATGTAAACTGGTACAGCCACTCTGGAGAACAGTTTGGAGATACCTTAGAAATCTATACATAGAACTTCCATGTGACCCCACAATCCCACTCTTGGGCATATATCTGGACAAAACACTACTTAAAAGAGACACACGCACCTGCATGTTCATTGCAGCACTATTCACAATAGCCAGGACATGGAAACAACCCAAATATCCATCAACAGATGACTGGATTCGGAAGAGGTGGTATATATACACAATGGAATACTACTCAGCCATAAAAAAGAACGACATAATGCCATTTGCAGCAACATGGGTGGAACTAGAGAATCTCGTACTGAGTGAAATGAGCCAGAAAGACAAAGACAAATACCATATGATATCACTTATAACTGGAATCTAATATCCAGCACAAATGAACATCTCCATAGAATAGAAAATCATGGACTTGGAAATCAGACTTGTGGCTGCCTGATGGGAGAGGGAGGGAGTGGGAGGGATCAGGGGCTTGGGATTATCAGACACAACTTAGAATAGATTTTTAACAAGATCCCTCTGAGTAGCATTGAGAACTATGTCTAGATACTCATGTTGCAACAGAACAAAGGGTGGGGAAAAATGTAAATGTAATGTATTCATGTAAGGATAACTTGATCCTCTTGCTGTACAGTGGGAAAATAAAATAAAAAATAAAATAAAATAAAAAAGAGTATGTTTGAGGAATGTACTGAAGCCCTGCTCCTAGTTCTACCAAAGAACAAAAAAATGTACAGAGATGTGAGAGTTTGCTCATGGTAAAATCAAGTTCAAGTGCCAGATTCCAGCTTCTGCTTGAGGGAGAGATAGAGCTTCAGTGGGACATGACAGCCAGAGACTGCTTTGCATGTGACAATAAACTGAGCTGCTGTGCCCTTTGTGGTGTGGAGGATTCTGGGGGAGATGGACATACACGAAGCCCTCCCTGGGACCTTGCTCATGTCGTCTAGCAGCGTTCTGAGCTGACCAAGAAGACAGTGACATGGTGGAAGGAACAGAAGGACTGACAGAACCACCTGGTTGGATATTCATCAGGAATATAGCAGAGAGGATTCTAATATTAGTATCAATTAATTAAATTAAACTACATAGGTTTTGAAATTTCCCATCAACCCTAAGATTCCATGAGAAGAAACATACATCTGTGTTCTTACATAATTTTGCTCACTGGAGGAGGAGATGATGAGAACAATAATACTGGCAATAACAAGTATTTATGGAGCTCTCACCATGTGCCAGGTGCTCCTATCTCTGATTATTCGATGCTGTAACCCAGCACCATATGGGCAAAGACAATGGCAAGAGGTAGAACAAGGACAGCAACAAATTAATTAACGAAGTAGGAATTTAATTTGAGTGGAATCCAAGGGGGATTGTAATCATTCTGGCAGGTTGCACAAGACTTGTCCTGCCCTTCAACAATGCAAAGAAAGCATCAGACAAAGGAAGCCTCATGAGGCCACCCCACCACTGCCAATGTCCCTGGCAGTTTCCACACCTACAGGCATGAAAAAACAAAGTGGAATTGGCCAAAAGATGATACTTCTGACAGTGATCCTGACATGAGAGGCAAGCGTGACCTTTTCTAACCTCCTAGAGCCCACGGTGACAAGCAGAGCAGTAATCACTATTTATGAAAACATGATGATCATATGTACTTTCTCCCTTCATTGTTCACTTCACAGAACTTGATGCTATCCTAGCACTTCACTGTTTGCCCTCCTTGGACTCTTCTCCATGTGGCTCCCCAATTAAATCACAAGTTCTTCGAGGGCAAAGCCCTGGTCTTTTTTATGTACCTCAACAGTAGTTAGTTCAATGATAAATACACAGTAAGTGCTCAGTAAATACCCATGGAATGGAGCAGAAAAATCAATCCTGATGTGGAATCAGTAACCACTTCCACTCAGTGTGTGTGTGCACACTGTCCCTTGTTAAGATGGCAGCTGTGGTGTGTGATACCCACCTGGTCTGCCATCCCCTGAAGTCCCCCCAACCCTTGTGGGTGCCCACGGATGCAGTCCTGATGCACTGGATGCACTCCTAATGCTCTGCTTCAACAGATCCTTGCAATTCTCTGTGGGCTTCCCTATTGTTAACCCCTCTTGTGGCTTATGAGGGTCCTGCTTTTGGGGGGGGGGAGGTCCTTTTAAATGTCAGTCAATCATTTTCAAATGCTTCAGTCCTGTGGAAATGTCCTATAGTAGCTTTTCCAGAGATTCTCAAACTTTATCAAACATAACAGTCCCCAGGGTCCACCCTTAGATGTTCTGTTCCTGAATAAGACCAAAGATCTACAATTTCAATGAACCCCATCAGATGATGTCTGGTCCAAAGGTCTGGTCCATGAATCACCTTTGCAACACAATAACTTTCTCTAAGGAATTATAAAATAGGACCTTAGTCGGATGATTAATTATTATCATGATTCCCAGGAATCAGAATCCCAAATGTGCTTCACCTCTGGAGTCCTAGAATCACTGCTCATTTTCCAGGTGTCAGGTGTATCAACCAGAGGATTTTCTGAAAGGAAGCACGAGAAGGATGCCTGAGTCCAGTCAAAAAGCTGTCCATGTGTTTAGAAACCAGACAGAGACCAAAGCCAGAGAATCAATGGGAAAGCAACTACTTTAGGAGGAAACAAGGTCAACAACAGGTTTCAGGTTGCAATGAAGGGCTGTCATGGTTCTTGACAGCAGAGGAGGCTAACGAGTTGTCCTTGTGGTTTGCTTTGGCTGAAGCCCCTAGCCCCTCTGTGGCCACATCTTCATTAACTTAAAGCAGAAATGTTTACCAGGATTTACATGTACTATGAGGGGGATCCTTCAGTGAAACTGTGACATAAGTTAGGACTGGTTTGCTATACATTTCCCCTTTATCTTCGTTATCTTTATCCCTATTTTACTGTACAACCTTCCACTCATCTTCTTCATATGGTATCCAAAGGCTTCAAACTCTTTTCTTTTCTGTCCCCCATCTGAACCTACTTTCCAAAAAGTATGTGTACATTTTAGGTTAAGAAGTTTTTACTGCTTAAAATATTATCTCTCCCATGATTATTATATCTTAATGTGAATAGATTAAGGAGTTCCTGTCATGACTCAGCAGGCTAAGAACTTGAAAGAGCGTTCTCAAAGATATGCGTTCTACCCATGGCCTCAATCAGTGGGTTAAGGATCTGGCATTGCAGCAAACTGCAGCATAGCTCATAGATGCAGCTAGGATCTGGCATTGCTGTGGCTGTGGACAGGACAGCAACTGCAGTTCCAATTCTACCCCTAGCCGAGGAACTTCCATATGCTGCAGGTGCAGCCATAAAGAGAAAAATAAAATAAAATAAAAAATAAACAGTTGTGGCTCAGTGAGTTAAGGATCTGGGCTGTCACTGCTGTGGTTCTGGTTACAACTGTGCCTCAGGTTTGATCCTTGATCTGGGTACTTCCGCATGCCATAGTGGGGAGGGGGCACAAAAAATATATATTTATAGATTAAAATTATCTGTACCAAATAATGTAATTGCAAACCATCAACCAATTACGTGAAATATAACTTAGCAAGCATTAAGAATTTCTAGTACATCTTTGCATAGATATGAGACTAACATTGCTAAGAAAAATTGAAACCTTCTAAGCTGAGTATTAAATTGGCTTAGAAGTCAAGAAAAGAACATCCATGGATAAGGTTGGTTGCATGATTTATTGTGAAAGTATCCCTGCTCCTCAGTTCCCATAGCACCCAAGTCTACATTATCTAGCATTTCTCACACCATTTGTACTGAGCTTTCAGTTTCTCCCCTCCCCCACCAGTCTGCGAACCACTCAAAGAATCCAAGTCTGAGGAAGATGGCCAAATAAGACATCCCTCGATTGTATCCCCTTAACAACAATAGTTTGGCATTCATCCCTATATAAAAGTGGCTTTGTGGGAGCTGTGGGTTCATGTCAGAGATGTGAAACCCCTGTACAGTCCAAGAAAGAAAACAGGCTGCACCCAAGAGACAGACTCACTGACCAGGGTCCTGGCTGTAGACCCAGAAACAGCTCCTTACCCCTGAACACTTGGCTACAGCCAATTTGGCTTTGGTTCTATCATTAGCACTATACATCAGAGCTCCAGGTGTCTTGCCCATCTGTGCATCAGCAAACAGACCCTGTGGACTAAGTGCCTTGAAGCCACCTCCAGGCCCTCTCAGCCATGGTCTCAGGGCGCCTGAGGAACAATAACTTAGACAATCACCCATAAACAAGCAAGCCTTTGTGGAAGTCCAGGAATCTAGGGGGAAAGTTCCAGTACACTGTAGCAGCAACTCTGAGATCGGACCCCTCAAATAGAGCAAGAGAAAGATCTCGACTTTACCCACATCACACCTCCCCCAAGACAGCACAGCCCAGTACAAGAGAGGCCTTCTCAATGCAACAACTTCTCCTGCAAGAGCAAGTCAGATTCGAGAGTGAGCACCCAGCTTCTCCAGCTGTGTAGGAAGCTGCCAAAGATCCCCATTCCTCTCTCACCTCATCCAGAACAGTGAGCTGTGAGCTGAGGGTCGAATCAGAGCTGCAGGGTGATGAGCACCTGGAAGAACAGCAGCCAAGGTGCAGAACAGGTCATGCTAATGGCATTGTGGACTCCATCAAGAGGCCTGCCTATAAGCCTCTGGGGACTCCTCATCTGTGTATCCCCTCAGCTGGCCCACAGGCAACCCAGCACTTTATGCCCTCACCCACACACATACCCTCACCTCACAGCTTGCTCCTTGTGTGAGCACCCAATGCCAGTTAGTGTGAATTTTACAAAGAGCTAGTGAGCACACACAGAGAGCTGGCCTAAATTTGTGAGCCCAGAAGGAAATTACAGCTTTGAGCATCCAGCACCACTCCAGGAAAAGCAAAAGGGAAGCTGTCAGCACTTAGCCTGGCTTTGCAAGAGAAACACACAGGTTCAAGAACTCTGCCACAGAGAGAGCAAGAAGTATAAAGCAGGGATGTTCACAGAGGGTCTGAGAAAGCCTCAGAATCCCTAGCATGGCTGATAGAAGGTATTTCTCTTCCAAAGCTGAAATGAAACTGAAGGACATAACTGCTAATTCAAATGTGATGACAGCAACACAATACTTCAAGGAACATGAAAAGTCAAGGAAATATGACACCACAAAGGAATACAATTATTTCATAGTAACCAATCCCAAAGACATGAAAATCTGCAATTTATCTGATAAAGACAAATATATTTGAAATACCTATTTGCATTAAGCTCAGTGAGCTACAAGAAAATACAGAAAGACAATTACATGAAATTAAGAAAACAACATGAACAGAATGAGATATTTAACAAAGAGACAGAAACCATAAAAAAGAATGTAAAAAATTCTGGAACTGAAGATATGATGAATGAAAATTTTAAAATGCAATAGAGAGTGTCAACTTCAGAAGAGATCAAGCAAAAGAAAGAATCTGTGAAGTGGAAGATAGGAATACTTTGAAATTATTCAGTCAGAGGAGAACATAAAAAAAGAATGAAAAAGAGTAAAGAAACCCTATATGAATCATGGTACACTATTAAAAGAAAAATCTGCAAATTATTGGTGAGCTGGGAGAAGAGAGGGAGAAAGGGAAGTAATGCTTACTTAAAGAAATAATTGCTAAGAATCTTCCAAATCAGGGAAGAAATATGAACACCCACATTCATGGAGCTAATAAATTACCCCAAAATTTCAATCTAAAACAATCTTCTCCAAGACGTATTATAATAAAACTGTTTAAAATCAGAGACAAAGAAGAATTTTAAAAACAGCAAGAGAAAAAAAGTTCTTATACAAGGAAATCTCCATAATGCTATCAGTAGATTTCTTAGCAGAAACCTTTCAGTCCAGAGAGAGTGAAATGATATATTCAAAGTGATAAAAGGAAAAAAAAAAACCTCCACAAAGCCCTGCAAACCAAGAATACTTCAACTACCAAAGCTGTCCTTCAGAAATGAAGGTGAGATAAAGAATATCCCAAACAAGGGAGTTCCCATCATGGCTCAGTGGAAACAAATCTGACTAGCATCCATGAGGACACGGGTTCAATCCCTGGGCCTGGCTCAGTGGGTTAAGGATCCAGTGTCACCGTGAGCTGTGGTGTAGGTCACAGATGCGGCTCAGATCTGTCCTTGCTCTGGCTGTCGTGTAGGCCAGCAGCTACAGCTCCAATTCAACCCCTAGCCTGGAAACCTCCATACCTTGGGTACAGCCCTAAAAAGATGAAAGACAGGAGTTCCCGTCGTGGCGCAGTGGTTAACGAATCCGACTAGGAACCATGAGGTTGCAAGTTCGGTCCCTGCCCTTGCTCAGTGGGTTAACGATCCTGCGTTGCCGTGAGCTGTGGTGTAGGTTGCAGATGCGGCTTGGATCCCGCGTTGCTGTGGCTCTGGCGTAGGCCAGTGGCTACAGCTCTGATTCGACCCCTAGCCTGGGAACCTCCATATGCCGTGGGAGCGGCCCAAGAAATAGCAAAAAGCCAAAAAAAAAAAAGAAAGAAAGAAAAGAAAAAAGATGAAAGACAAAAAAAAAAAAAAAAAAAAAAGAATACAAAAGCTGGAAGAGTTCATTATCACTAGATCTAACTTACAAGAAATGCTAAAGTGATTTCTTCAACTGGAAACAAAAAGATACTAATTAGTAACATGAAAACAAATGAAAATATACAACGCACTGGTAAAGGTAAATACACAGTCAAATTCAGAATACTCTAAGACTGTGATATGGTGGTGTGCTAATCACTTAACTCTAGAGTAACTATCAAAGGACAAAAGTATTAAACACAAACATAGCTATAATAATCTGTTGATGAATATGCAATATAAAAAGGGTATATTGAGATATGAAAAAATACAAAAGGGGGAGTAAAAGGAAGGGGTTTACACATGATAGATGTAGCTATAGCATAAAGTATGCTGTCATATCTATAAGATATCTTTATCTTTATGTAAGCCTCATGGTCACTACAAAGCAAAAACCTACCATAGATACACAAAAAAAGAGAAGAGAATCAAAACATACCACTTTGAAAATCATCAATTCACAAAAGAAGATAGCAAATGAGGAAGAAAGGAATAAGAGAATTACAAAACAAACTGAAAGCAATAAAATGCATTAGTAAGTCTTTATCAATAATTACTTTAAATGTAAATAGATTAAATTCTCTATCAAAAGGCATGGAATTGCTGAATGAATAAAAAGCAGGACCTAGCTATATGCTGCCTACAAGATAGTCACTTCAGCTTTAAAGCCAAGATATAAACAATGAAATATTAGGCATAAAAAAAGGAGACTCTGCCATTTGTGACAATGGGGGTGGACCATGAGGATATTATGCTAGGTGAAATAAATCAGACAGAGAAAAACAAATACTGCATGATCTCACTTCTATGTGACATCTAAAAACTCCAAACTCATAGGACAGAGAGAACGGTAGTTGCCAGATGGTGGGGTGGGGGATGGAAGAGAAATGGGGAGATGTTTGTCAAAGAGTAGAAACTTTCAATTATAAGATGAGTAAGTCTTGGGGATGTAAAGCACAGCCTGGTGACTATAGTTAACAATACTGTATTGCATAATTGAAAGTCGCTGGGAGCAATTTTTTTTTGGGGGGGGGGGGTTGCACTTGTATATGGAAGTTCCCAGGCCAGAGATCAAATCCAAATCATAGCTGTGGCAATGTCAGATCCTTAACTCACTGTGCTGGGCCAAGGATCAAACCCGCTGCTGCAAAGACAACACTGGCTCCTTAACTCACTGCTCCTCAGTGGGAACTCTGCTAAGAGAATAAATCTTAAATGTTTTCATCACACATACAAAACGGTAAGTATGTGAAGTAATGGATGTGTTAACTACCGTTATTATAGTCATCATTTTATAATAGATATGTGTATGAAATCATATTGTATACCTTAAACTTACATGATATTATATATCAATTATATATCAATAAAGCTAGAAAAAAGTATGTATTTGGTACTTACTATTAAAAATATTAATTCAATAACAACAAAAAAAACTTTCTTAATCATCTGGTATTAGAATCACCATCCAGGTACACAATTGGTACCCAAAAAGATGCATGCTGAATAAATGAACTCAACTGACACATATTTAAGATCTAAGGAAGAAATAGAAAAGGAATTCCTCACCTTACTTTCCTATGAAATTTAGATTATTTTACCCACCCATCATCAACTATATCTCCAAGCCTTTTTGGAGGTTTGGCAACCATGGCTATGTAAGAAAAATAGGAAAGGGAGGGAAAATAATCAAAATTATATACACACTAAAATCTAAAATAATTTATATATAATTGATATACATATCTGTAATATTGATATTTAAGGGTTTTTTACACTTTTATGCATGCCTTTAAAATTTATCCTAGTTACAGTGATGTAACTAAGGAATTAATGATAAACTGATCAATGATAAAGCCTGTGGCATGCAATGTGGAAGGAGAGGGAGTTGGATGGACGGCAAGTTTTGGGTTAGTAGATGCAAACTAATACATTTAAAATGTATAAACAATAAGAGCCTACTAAATAGCACAAGGAACTATATCCTGTCTCTTGTGATAGCCCATGATGGAAGATAATATAAGAAAAAAATATATATATATATGGCTGGGTCATTTTGCTGTAGAGCAGAAATTGGTACAGCATTGTAAATCAACTAAGCTTTAATTTAAAAAAAATTTTTAAAGAGATTGCATTACTGCAGACTCATCCTTGACAAGGCAATTTCCCACCAATAACTTTAGTCTCACCATATAACTCAACCACGGATATTTCCCAAGGCAAGTAAGGAAACCAACAGCTAAGAGGCTGGCTTATCCACTGTAGATTGACAAGTCAATTAGTAAAAATAAACGCCCTAAAAGAATGTCAAATGAGGCAAATGAGTCTGCTCTTGTTCCCTTCAGATCAATGTTTTACTCAATTCAAGGCTTGGTTTATTTGTTTTTGCTCCTTTGATTTAAAGCTGATAAGGCAAGACATGCAGATGGCCAATAGACACATGAAAAGATGCACAACACTACTAATTATTAGAGAAATGCAAATCATAATTACAATGAGGTACCACCTGCCATACTAATCAGAATGGCCATCATTAAAAGTCTACAAAACAAATGCTTAGGAGGATATGGAGAAAAGGGAACCTTCCTACACTGTTGGTGGGAATATAAATTGGTACAGCCGCTATAGAAAACAGTATGGCAGTTCCTCAGAAAATTAAAATTAAAATTACCATATAATACAGAAATCCCACTCCTGGGTATATATCCAGACAAAGCTATAATTCAAAAAGATACATGTACCCTTATGTTCATAGCAGCACTATTCACAATAGCCAAGACATGGAAACAACCTAAATGTCTATCAACAGATGGATGGATAAAGAGGATTTTGCACATACATACAAAAAAATACTACTCAGCCTTAAAAATGAATAAAATAGTGTCATTTGTAACAACATGGATGGAACTAGAGATTATCATACTAAATGGAGTGAATCAGAGAAATACAAAAACCATATGATATAACTTACATGTAGAATCTAAAATATGACACACATGAACCTATCTCTGAAACAGACTAGACTCATAGACATAGAGAACGGACTGGTGGTTGCCAAGTTGGGCAGAGGAGGAAGGGATGGATTGGGAGTTTGGAGTTAGTAGATGACTCTTACATATGGAGGGGAGAAACAACAAGGTCCTACTGTATAGCACAGGGAACTACATTCAACATCCTGAGATAAACCATAATGGAAAAGAATACAAAAGAGTATGCACATACACATAAAACTGAATCACTCTGTTATACAGCAGAAATCAACACAGCACTGTAAATCAACTATACCTCAATACAATAAATAATAAAAGCTGATAAGGCAAAAATTGAAACTAAAATCACAGTGATAATAAAAGTAGTAGTAGAAGTAATGTTACTATTTTGTCACAACTATGAAACTAGCTTCATTTTAAAGCATGTATTCTAGGAGTTCCTGCTGTGTCTCAGGGGAAACAAATCTGACTAGTATCCATGAGGATGTAGGTTTGATCCCTGGCCTCACTCAGTGGGTTAAGGATCTGGCGTTGCCATGAGCTGTGGTGAAGCTTACAGAGGCAGCTTGGATCCTGTGTTGCTGTGGCTGTGGTGTAGGCCAGCAGTTACAGCTCTAATTTGACCCCTAGCCTGGGAACTTCCATATGACACAGGTGTGGCCCTAAAAAGACCAAAAAAAAAAGATTAAAAAAAAATAGAGCATGTATTCCAACAGTTTACCCCTCAGATAAGGTTAAATTATTAACCTGGATAGAGAATAAATTATTAATTTGGATGGATTAATTTTGGATATGAGTGAAGGAAGTATATGTAGATATTTTCTTCTTTGCCTGATGTAGAAATTTACTAGCTCTATTTGGGACTAAAGCAAACAATAATTACCTGAGCTGTTAATCTGCTTAATAGTAGATGTATTGGTTTGTTCATTTTTAAACCAACTTTGAGGTATAATTTATATACAATAAAATTCATCCATTTTAAGTGAACAATTCAATAATTTTTAGAAAATTTATAGAGCTATACAACCATTATCAAAATCCAGTTTTAGAATACTTGCTTCCTCTAAAAAGATGCCTTGTGTCTACCTGCAGTCACCCTGCACCCATTACCACCCCCAACCTCAGGCAACCACTAATCTGTCTCTGTTTGCCTTTCTGAGCATGTCATATATAGAATATTCATGGAATCATATAATATTGCTTTTTCACATGGCATCCTTCACTCAAAATAATATTTTGAGGGTCATCCATGTTATAGCATGCATCAGAAGCCCATTTTTATTGCTTAATATTATTCTATGTAACTATCATACTTTATTTATCCATTCAATTGAAAGATATTTAGATTATTTCCACTTTTCTCTATTATAGCTAATGCTGCTATGAATATTTACATACAAGTCTTTGTGTAGGCATTTTTGGGTAGATTCCCTGTAGAGGAATTACTGGGTCATATGGTAAATGTATATTTAACTTCTTAAAAAACTGTGAAACTGTTTTCCAAAGCAATTGCACCATTTTACAATCTCACCAGCAATGTATGAGGACTCCAGTTTCTCCACATCCTCTTCAACACTTTTTATTGTCTATTTTTTTTTATTATAACCATTCTAGTGGATAGGAAATGATATCTCCCTCTGATTTTAATTTATCTGTGATTTCATGACCAAGGATATTGAGCATAATTTCCAGTGCTTATTAGCAATTCTTACATCTTCTTTTTATTAATTAGATATTTAACATAAAGCTATAATATCCTTAATATAGAATCAATAAATTTAAAAAATGAAAAAGTACTTCAAAAATATATGATATAACCCCTTTATTTTAGATATAAAAGTAATGACTAGATGTTCAGAGTGTTTTTTGCTCAAGGCACAAAACCAAAACAAATGTCTAGCAAATTGGGACTCTATGTCTCTAAATTCTGAGCTTAGTTGAAGTGGAATTATACCAATTTTTTCTATCCTTTACCTTCCTAGATTTAATTAAGTCATTCTCTATTATAGTTATTAGTGAAAAGAAACTACCAAATGGAAAGTCAAGATTGTAGTCTCCTTGGGAACCAGAATCATGTCTTATTCATCTTGTGACTCTCTTTGCACCCAGCATGGTCTCTTACTCATTGCAGGTGCTTAATGAACAGCTACTGAATCAAATTAAATAGAAAGGCATTAATGAAGCCTTAACCAAGTCAGGATTATATCAAAGTTAAAAGCAATTATGTTTCTTAAATATATTGAGCATTCCTTGGATTTCATATTATTATATGACCTAAAATTTTTTTTACTGTGGCTACCAACAATCATATAGAGCCATTAACTCAAAGCAGTATATCCTTTAAGCACTTGCTTCAATGATCTGGAGTATTTAAATGATATAGATGCCCAGGTCTACTGCTACACTTACTAAATCAGAGTGTCTGAAGGTGAGGCTTGGGACTCTGCATTTCAAAAGCCCACTAGAAATTCTTAGGCAACAAAAGAAAAGAAAAATGAGAGCCACTGATACAAGAGATGTTAAACAACACATCTGGGGACTGTTTACTTGAAGGCACACATAGAACTAGGATTGGTTACTTAGAAGGGATCCTGGTACTAGAAATTCAAAGAAATTCTCTAACGGCTGAGCTACTTAACATGACCACATAGCTTGCCAATGGTGTACATGACTTCCTGGGAAGACTTTAAGAAGTTGTGGTTAATAATCCATGATGATTTTGCAAAAATATTAAGAGACAAAACACTCCTGGACTGGGATGGACATTATCGTAAAATGCCTTGGAGAGTTCTCTGCTCCCATCTCACAGTGCTGCCACCTACAGCCCTGCTCCAGTTATTTGGAACATGAGAATTCACAAAAAATATCAATTTTGATACATCTGTTTTTGCTTGTGTTACATTTTGGAACCTTGCATCACAACCATATCTAAATATTCAGCATTGAAATTTATCGCCTCCAGCAAGTAAGCAGAAAAGAAGAATGTAAATGAGTAAGGATGAAATGAATGAAGCGAGTGTCCAGAGGAAGTAGATAAACAAGACCAGTTGAATTTCTACCTTTCTGCTTACCAACCTCTGGCATCAATATTGCTGATGGAACATTATGTGAATGTAAACTGGTCATTTTCTCAGGCTTGCTCAGACTAGAACCTACTGCACACTGACTGAAACCTTCTCACACTCCTGCTCATGGCTACTGCTATAACTAAAAATGATTCCATCATTCCCCCACCCATTCTCTCCAATGCTTCCTTTTCTTCAAGCATATAATCTACTATATTTTCCAAAGATGGACAGACCTGCTTTTCTGCAATTGGACTTTACCACTTGCCTATTAAGAGATAGATGTTATTTCTCAAACCCCTCTTGAATTTAGGTGGGCACTGAGATTGATTTGACCAATTGAATACATCAAAAATAACACTGTACCACTGCCAAAATCAGTGGTACTTTGTGGTTTTTGGAAGCCACACACCACGTAAAAAGTATGACCCCCAAGAGATAACCATTTTGTGAGAAATCTGCTATTAAAGTAACCATATTGGGCCCAGATAGAGTCACTCACACTAAGCCCCGTCCTGGAGGATGAGACCCCATATGGCAAGAGAAAGAGGAGGGCAAGACCACCAAGATACTAGACATGGGAGTGCAGATGTCATCTTAGATGTAAGACCTCCATGCCCAGTTGCCCCAGGCAATGCCGTGGGATCAGAGATGCCCATCCAGCCAAATCCACCCCATTTGTAGCCCTTGAAATCAAGAACAAAACAGTTGTTTTAAGGCACTAAGTTTGGGGTGATTTATTATACAGTGAAGGAGAGCAGAATATGGTATACCAAAATATGCTTCTTTGGCATAAAGATTATTTTGAGCTGATTACTTTTGAGAAGGAGCAGACAGTGCAGAAGCTCTGAAAACAAGCTATAAGCTAAGCTTTTTAAGGGAAAGTTACATAAAGGAGATTTCCATTTGTAAGAGTCTTCCTCTCTATACCAGGAAGAGAAGCATGACTCTAAATCACAAAGAAACTTGTCAGGGAGAAGATTGCACACTTAATCCTATTCAGCAAACCTTACCGTGGTTTATGGTGCTTTTCCTGGTAAGCTCCCAGAACTGGCCTCCCTCTCCCCAACAAATCTTTGTCTTTAGCTGAATATGGTATTTAAGTTGGTGGCTTGAGTTTAATTTCCATGTGTATTTCCCAAGTATATATGACATACACATGTTAGTAAACTATTTGTTTTTCCCTTATTAATCTGACTTTGATTATAAAGATTCAGCCAAGAATTCAGAATGGTTAGAACAAAAATTATTTTTCCTTCCTTACAACAGTAATGGGTAACTGGAATAAAATATTCAACATGACCTTAAATTACTTATATATGTATTTACTTATTTATTGGCCATCTTTCTCCACCAGAATATAAGCTCCAGTCAAGCCATGGCTTTTTCTGTCTTATTTATCACTTCGTGCACAATGCCTAGAATAAAGCAGGTATTCGATAAATACTTGTTAAATTATTATTAAAAGCATTTTCCTCTCTGGAGACTCTGAAGACTCCCTAATAATGTACTCTGCTGATACTCTGCTTGTGCCAGCTCTTCTTTCATTTTTATTAGAGGCATTCATCTTTTTAAGGAAATACGTGTCATGCAAAGTCCAGAAAACATACTGGCAATGCAGCATCATCACATTGATCAACTGCAATTTTCAAAGCAGAACCAAGAGAAGCACTTTATTTTCAGTACAGCTTTTGAGCTCCCACCAGTGTGACAAAATAAAGAAACCAAGATTTCCTCTCTGGTCACTGCAATGGCTGATGTGTGGCCATACAAAGTAAGCAAACTTAATGTATTAACTGGAGCGAGAGGAAGGCTTTCAGCGTTAAGAAAGGGACTAGATCAAAAATACCAGTGAGAGCTTCTATTCAGATTTTATTAAGTTTTCAAGGACCTCAAAGTCCTTCACTGATGGAAGATTTACTTATCCCAGCAGAGTATGATTTTCTCCATCGAAAAACTGATATTGAAGTGTGTTCGTTTCTTCCTTTTTATACAATAGAAACCTTAAACCAGTGGTTTTGTGTCTTCTAGTAAATTAAGTGTTAAAAGCCATCCTAAATGTTTGCAAATCTGCTATTGGAACCTTTCCTTTGGCATATTTATGCACCAAATATGTTTTTTTCAAAAACAATTTCTCTGCTTCTATAAGTAGTCAGTAGCAATAGATCCCTTTTGTTTGTCTATAATGTAGCTAAGAACCTTAAATGACAAGCACACCACTGCTCTGCCAAAAAAAAAAAAAAAAAAACAAAAAGCAAAATCTGTTCCTTCTCAAATATCAGGAGTTCATTTTCCCCAGCACAGGGTGGCAAGCAATTACAGACTTAGAGATACCCTGTTCCATGCTCTGCACAGATGTCAGGGGTAGATGAATGTACATGTCTTGTGTACAGCCATTAACCCTAGAAAAAAAAGATTCATAATGGCAACAAGAATGTTAGTGAGCCTTTGTTTTCCCTTCTCTATTTTATATGAGATTTCTTCAAGTTTCTCCCCTCTATACAAAGCATCATAAACACATTTGGCATTTGGTGTTTTGTCAAGGATTTTTTAGATTTTCTTTATATAGGTGCTATTCATCTATTTTATAATTCTCTGTAGAACATGCAGCATCCTGGTATATAAGATTTACTCTTTGAGGTTGTAGAGGAAGCTTAATGAAAATTCACATTTTTATTAGCATATTAAAATTTCCCATCTTGGTATTTGATAACTATGTTCATGACTTTATTTACTTCCATGTCTCAGTTTTAAAACACACCATTCTCAATGCAGACCATCACACATGTTAAATGAGTCAAGTTGCACCTTCTGCCAATACAACATGATACCAACCTCCCCACCATACCTACCATGAACAATACTGGCAACCTAAACAATCCTCCTTAATGCCTAGCTTGGAGGCAAAGAGAGATTCTTGTGGTTGTATTCAAGTAGAATGAAACTATTAAAGAGTAAAATACCAAATCTGTTTCTGATCATAGAAAGATGATGGGGACATTAGCAAGAGATTCTGACATTGACTTTGATCACAATTTTGAAAGGACCTCTTTTCCTCCTCTAAAGTAATATTATCACATGATGGTTATTAAGATCTTGAAGAAAACACAGAAACAAAGCAAGGCTAAGACTCCATTAGAATCAGCAGTGGACTCATTTTTGCTGTAATAACCCCTGCACCCAGCTATCCAGGATCTGTCTACAGGATCACTCCCTTTGATAACAGAACTTGAAATCTATAGTTCCATAAATAGGGGACATGTTTTCAGCTTTTATCTGAAAGTTACAGAAGTTCCACCAAAAGAGGCAAAATTAAAACTGCTGAAGGAGAGCAGTAAGCATCTTGCTAAACCATGTACTCTGAGTAAAGATACAGATAGCAGAGCTGAAGATAGAAAAACAAAGAACTTCCAGGGAGACTTAACAAGAATCAGGGATTCTGTAGGTGGTTTTGCAGGGGAGCAGAGGTTCCTGACTCAAGAACATGACATCAGTATCTTAAACATGGAAGAGAGGAACATTAATCCCTCCAAAGTATGATCCTTAGAATCTAAAATTTAAGAAAATGAGACTGGTTCAGAACAGTGATTGTTCCCTTACCTTCACTTGATTACATGGTTTTACCAAACTCTACTGAAGGTACACTACTGAAGTTAATATCACACTGCCACTTGTTATCATTCAAAGTTTACATAGTATAATAATATAATTCTCATTCCATTAAACAGGCTCATTCTCTCTTAGCCAATACTTATGATTTTTTTTATAAAGTCATAGGTTTTTAAAACATTCTAGATACCTCATGTCCAAGGTAAGAGGGCTAGGTCAATAATACTTCTTAAACACTGCTGTCCTTACAAGGAGTATTTATATCTACCAAAAATTTGGTACATCTTACTTGCAATACTTTCACTGGTTCATAAGTCATAGGTGCCATAATAGCTCACACAAACCTATACAAGAACAAAGATTACAGATTGCAAATTATTGCCCATTCCTCTCTCAATGCACAAGTCTAACTGAAGCACTATCTGCCTATCAAGTGCACAAAGAAACAGGTGCCACCTAGTGTTTTACAGGCTCAAATGCATCCCAATTATATTCCTATGAGTCTAGTTCCACGTTGGGGATTATCTAGACATAGGCATGACAAAGGTGCTCTGATGTATTACATGCAAAGAAAATTCAACATATCATGGTGTTAGTTTTTCCATTAACTAGCTGGATTATATTGGGCAAAACTCCCAGGTGTCTTGAATTAGTTGCTCTCCGCAACCCCTTATAAGTTACAGACTCTGTTTCAATTCTGACTAATGCAAAGCCACCCAAAGAAATTTAACCTTTTTACACTGAAATCCCAATTTAGAGCAGAACCAAATTCAAGGCAACCAAACAACACTTTCTGAGGATAACCTATGACGTAGATTGACCCCATTCTATAGAGAAGAGTGTTTTCTCTATTGATTAATTAATAACATAGACTTGAGACAGAACTAAAACATTAAATCACTCCAGACAATGGTTTATCATCAGTTCAGCAAGGAATAAAAGAAGTAAAGACAGGGTGACCATAACTCTTGGTGGTTTTTAAAAGACCCCTAACAATTCACTATAAAAAGCATGAGAGCTGCTTAAACTTTTGTCTGATAGTTGGAAGTAGATATAAAAACTGTTCTCTAGCCTTATGCCCTAGAGGGGTCTGTAAAATTTCTTTTTAGCTAGACCACAGGACAATTAAAATCTTTCCCAAAAGCAAAATGAAAGGAAAATACAACAAAATGTGATACCTGTTAAATCTTGTTTCTTACCCCTTTGACTCCTTAGATCATGTTCTGTTCTCCTCAAACCTAGAAGGTGGTCAGGCCTGTGTCCAGTGGTTTACAAAGGCAGACAGCAATACCCTACCCAGGAAATCTGTCTATGGCCTAAGAGACTTATAATTGCTCTGGCCTGCCTGGGGGATGTATTTCCAACCTACTCCTCAGTATATGGAATTTCAGTGAACAGCATAAGGAACACTGACCCTTAAAAGCATAAACACACATTCGTCTTATGTGGACTAACTCTACAAAACGTGATGAATCCTTTGCATTAAGAATGCAGAACGTCTATAAACCATAGAGGACACTTTGTGCTTTGTGTATCATTTCTCCTTTTCAGGGCTTCCAACTGTGCAAATTGTTCCTAATGACCTGAAACAACTCAAGACAAGCCCTTTCAGCCTGACCACAAGCCAAGCTTATCTTTGATGGAGGTTGAGCTTCTCTGCCTGCCAGGGCCATCCCACATATCAATTAAGGAAAGCTGCTTATTATGAGATTCTCTGGCCTTATCTATCTTGTATGGAAGCCAATCTGTTCTGATAACTGAAGCAGGTTCTGTCATCTCTGAAGACTCAAGAGCTGCTAAGCAGATGCCTCTCCCCACCTCCTGGCTCTGAATTTGCCCAGTGTCAATCATCAGCTTTTCTTCAAGATCATGCTTCGGGTCCTATTCCTCCATCTCATTCCACCCTTAATCCCATCTAGGATCAATTCTATCTCAAAAAATGAGAGAGATTTCATTTCTCTGAAATGACTTAGGTACCAAATGGACTTGATGGCAGAGGAGCCAAATGGACTTGATGGCAGTTTCTGATAGGCTGCCTTCCTTCTTCCATTTTCTATAAGTCTCCCTGATGGCCAAGGCCTATGAGACCCTGTAAATTTTTTTGTGAAGAGCTAACCACAGACCATACTCTATATAATAAATGTCTTTGTGTCCTAAAAACCAATTATCAGATCACTCTTTGGGGTTTTTTATTCAAGTCAAATAGCCCAAATACTTTTTATTCACTTTTCCCTGTCCTATATTCTTCTGCTTTCTTAAACACTTTTTTTTTTTTGGTCTTTTTAGGGCCACACCCACGGCATATGGAGTTTCCCAGACTAGGGGTCTAATCAGAGCTGTAGCCGCTGACATACACCACAGCTACAGCAAGTGGTGGATCCTTAACCCACTGAGCAAGGTCAGGGATTGAACCTGAGTCCGCATGGATGCTAGTTGGGTTCATTAACTGCTGAGCCACTATGGGAACTCCTAAATTCTTCTTATATCCTGTCATTTTACATTCTGCAAGTCAGATATTCTTGGGCACAAATGAGATTAATTTGTCACTTCCAAATATTTCATGTCTGCACATCATATGCATACCATTTCATATCAACGGTGTCATCCTTACTTTGTTAACCCCGCCAGAAATTTGCCAACGCCAGGACAGCCTATAGCCCACTGTGACTTTGTTTCTTTCTTGCTATGCTTAGTCACCGCCCTTCATGTCATTGTATATGGGCTTTCTGTCTCATGACATGTTGGAAAACACCACGCTCATTCCCACAACATCCTTGTCAACATGAACAGGGAGTGGGTGGCTACTGACCTGGGATATTATCAAGGACACAAAGTATCAGAGATAGCTCTTTCAGATGTCATTATTTGTGATTCTGTGATTTCAATAATCTAAAGGGTGATTTTATTAGAGAGGTTAAGGCTTTCACGTTTATGACTTATTTCATTCTCATAGCCCCACTCTGATGTAAGCTGAGCAAGGCAATATATTATTATACACATTTTATGAATGCAAAAATTGAGGCTCAAAGCAATTTAGTGATTTTCCTACTGTCAAACTATTAGTAGAAATGCAAGTCACAATTAGAACCCACATTTTCCAATTATCTAGGAATCATTTTTTTTAGAGCTATTGATTTCTAATTTAATTGCTTTGTAGTATGAGAATATACATTGTGTGATTTCTTTCTTTTTTTTTTTAATGTTGCTTGTTTTTTTCTTATTTTCTTTTTTTTTTTTATTTTCCCACTGTACAGCAAGGGGGTCAGGTTATCCTTACATGTATACATTACAATTACAGTTTTTCCCCCACCCTTTCTTCTGTTGCAACATGAGTATCTAGACATAGTTCTCAATGCTATTCAGCAGGATCTCCTTCATTGTTCTATACCAGGGTTTTCAAATTTTGCTCAGAGGAAGCTCTAAGGGCTTTTGGAAGCCCTTTCAGAGACTTGCCACAAGGGAAGGAAGAGGACAAGTGGCCAGAGCTTTTTACCATGGCCCCTATTTTGACCAAGGCAGCTATTTTATCACTTAGGCTTCTGTTCATTCTTTAGTTTAAAGGATTTCTGCTTAGAAATATATATATTTATCTTTAGAAATATATATATCTAAACAGAAGTATATATTTATTATTTGAAAATATAAATACATGTATTACTTGAAAAAGAACGTGAAGGTAGTAGGGGCCAGGAAGGATGAATGGGTTCAAAGAAGAAAAAATAAGCTAGGACATGAGAGATTAATGTCAATAAATGTTCAGCCTATATCCCCCGCATATCTCTTGGGCAGCATCCCTGCTCATCAGTAGGTGACCCTTCCCCAAAGAATAATAAAGGTGCAGCAGACCTTGTTTCTACTCTTAATGAATGTGACATCCTCTGAGAAAATGGGACAGCTACATACAAAAATACACCAAGACACATATGACACAATTATGCTAGCACATGCACGACAAGAACGGTTCAGAAAGCTTTCCTGGAGTTCCCGTCGTGGCGCAGTGGTTAACGAATCCGACTAGGAACCATGAGGTTGCGGGTTCGGTCCCTGCCCTTGCTCAGTGGGTTAACGATCCGGCGTTGCCGTGAGCTGTGGTGTAGGTTGCAGACGCGGCTCGGATCCTGCGTTGCTGTGGCTCTGGCGTAGGCCGGTGGCTGCAGCTCCGATTGGACCCCTAGCCTGGGAACCTCCATATGCCGCAGGAGCGGCCCAAGAAATAGCAAAAAGACCAAAAAAAAAAAAAAAAAAAAAAAAAAAAAAAAAAAAAAAAAAAAAAAAAAAAAAAAAAAAGAAAGCTTTCGTGCTAGCATGATGCTGAAGCAGCCATGGCAAAACCCCATCTGTCTCGCTCACTCTGCCACTGCCACTGTGTGCCACTCCTCAGGAGGGATGGAGCATTTTAAAGAGAGGACTCTGCCAAGGGAAAAGGCAGTGTTGAAGAGAAAGAAGTGAACTGCTCACAGCCCAGGATCAGCCTTTGGCAAAGGAGACAGCTCAGAATGGAAGCTCTCCTCTTGATGCTTCAGGCTGTCTACACAGACACACATGCATCCCTTAGCACATGACCACCATACCTGGGAGTCCAAGACCTCTGGTGAAACCACAGAGCTTATGTGTTAGAGCTACTTACATGCAGGGACCCCCTCCATGGCCCTGAGAGAGGTGCTAGCAATGTATTTTTGAAAATTTGCCGAAAGTGAAGGTATTTTTAAGCCACGATTGTTTTGGCTATTGGTTCCGTCCATTTGGACTTCATCATAATTCCCTCGTGTAAGGAGGTGTTGGAGTGGCTCTATGCATTTTTCAGATCTAGCTAAGAGGAAGTTGGGTTGAGAAACATTTAATTTGGGTGAATGGTATATATTTATGTAGCTCACAGTCACTTCCTTATATAGTTCAGTTATTCCTAGCTATACCATTGTAGGAATGGCTTCCAGAAATATCTGCATTTACCCTCTGAGCCAAACTATAAGGACCAGTCCAGAGGTCATATTGAGATACGCTTGTTCATATAGAACCCAGCACTAGAAGCATGTGGGAAATATATTTAAAAAACAACAACTACAACAACAGGAGTCCCCGTTGTGGCTCAGAGGTAATGAATATGATTAGTGTCCATGAGGATGCAGGGGTCGTATCAGAGCTTTAGCTGACAACCTACCTCACAGCCACAGCAACACAGGATCCAAGCCTTGTCTGCAACCTACACCATAGCTCATGGCAATGCCAGATCCCCAACCAGTGAGCAAGGCTAGAGATCGAACCCGCATCCTCATGGATACAAGTTGGATTTGTTTCCACTGCATCACAACAGGAAATCCCGTTGTTATATATTTTAAATATTCTTCTTTTTTTTTTCTTTTTTTCCTCTTTAGGGTTGTACCCATGGCATATGGAAGGTCCCAGGATAAGGGTTGAATTGGAACTACAGTTGCCAGCCTACACCACAGCCACAGCAACGTCAGATCCGAGCCACATCTGTAACCTACACCACAGCCCTTGGCAACACCTGATCCTTAATCCACAGAGTGGGGCCAGGGATTGAACCTACATCCTCATGGATATTAGTTGGTTTGTTGCTGCTGAGCCAGAAGGGGGACTCCTATAATTTTTTAAAGGGTTCTAAAATTGCATAAACTTCTGGCTATAAATCCTACATTTTCTCATGCTGGGAGTGACATTTGAGGTGAATTACACTGGGAAGGTTTTGTACTTCACAGCCATTCAATGTAAACTCCTTAAACACAGTAAAGATTAAATATTATTTCCTTCCATGTCCAAACTTTCTGTTTGAGAACTTTCCTTGTACATATCACTTAGAGCAAAACTGAAGGAGTCTTCATGATTTTTACTATTGTCTTCTTCTCCTAGGAAAACATGAATCATGATTATAATTTTTATTTTTATCACCGCTCTTTGTTCAGCCTCGCAAACCATTAAAAAGCATAATCATTCTTGTAAAAAAAAATTCAGAATCATTGCCAAATGAAAATGATTCACTCTTCACCAAAAAAAGAAAAAACAATGCATTATTAACAGTAAGACCTCTGTAAGCATAAGTCATGAATCCACTTCTCAGAAATCTATTTTGCCATCCCTTTAATTTAAGGAAGTAGTATTCATATATTTTAAGTTTTCACATGCATATCATTGACTAAACTTACATTGAATATAATATAATGTATCTCCAACACAGTACCTAAGTATGAAAGTCAGTATTTTAATATAATTGCCCATTTATATTAAAAGCCTCTTATAAAAATCTTTCCCCTTCTGAAATATCTCTTTTTTCCCAATGAGAATAATAGTCATAATTACAGAGTAGTAACACATGACAGATAATGTTCCAATTTTAGAAAATTAGCTCTTTCTTAGCCTTGCAATGAAACCCTTTTTATCTGACTTTGGTATCGGTGTCATATAGAATGAGGGTATTATTTGGCTTTTCAGGGTGACGAGACACCTAGTAAGAAATTCACTAAGTCAAAATTGCTATATTAGCTAACACTGAAGGTACTCAGAGAAAAATAAGATAACCAAAGAAAATGGTTTTGTTCGAGGTGAAGCAGCTTTTTAAAATTACACTTTAAGCCATTCCTTTAAATTAAAATCAAGTTTTATAGTCAAAGCACACTGATTTTTCTTCTGGTAAATCTGGATGTCTGATGAGCAATTTCCAAATATTTCTTGACATTGTATAAGTCCAGTAGTATATCCAGTCTGTTCATCAGATGGTTTAAAATTTAGTCTCCAACGCCTCAAACCAGGTTATCTACAATACCTGAATGGCCAATGAAAATGCAGTGAAAGGAGCACTGGCCAGTGTGTCTATGCCCAGGCTCGCCACTGCAAAATCTCACTTTGTCAGTAAAGTAGGAAGTGGGGAAGGTGGGTTAAACAAAGTGTTTTTGTTTTGTTTTTGAGGACTTATTTTTTAGTAGCTATCCATCACCATGAATAAACCCATATTCTCTTTAACCTTGAGAAGTAGTTATTATTTTCTCCATTTTACAAGTGAGGAACCTGAGTCTGAGAGAAGGGAGAGAAAACAGGTTAAAAAAACAAACAAACAAACATTTATTAAGACTGCTGGAGGCTTTGCTTATTATTGCACTTTCTCCGTTACAGATAACTCTGTCAGATCTTAATCCTACTGAATAGGAAACTTGGTCTCAGTAAGGCAAAGTCTCATTGCTAGTAAGTGGAAAATTGGGCTTTGAATAAACGTTTCCTTGACTACAAGCCTTGTGTTTCTTCTTACTACGTGACTATTTCTACTTTTTTTCCTTTACTGTGGTAAGAACATTTAAATGAGATCTGCCTTCTTAAGAAACTTTGAAGTGTACAACACATCACTGTTAACTATAGGACATCATTATACAGCAGACCTCTAAAACCTATCATCTTGCATGACTGAAACTTACACCCAAATACCTTGAGTAGCTCCCCCAGCCCTTGACACCTATCATTCTATTCTCTGTTTCCATGAGTTGGACTATTTTAGATACCTCATTTAAACAGAATCATGCAATATTTGTCCTTCTGTGACTGGCTTATTTCATTCAGAATAAAGTCCATAATGTCCATCCATGTTATCACAAATGGCAGGATTTCCTTCTTTAAGGCTGAATAATATTCCATTGTGCGTATATACCATATTTTCTTTAACCATTCCTCTGTCAAAATATATTTAGGTTGTTTTCATATCTTGACTATTGTGAATAATGCTGCAGTGAACATTTGGAGTGCAGATAGCTCTTCAAGATTCTGGTTTTAATTAATTTGGATATATGCCCAGAAGTGAGATTGCTAGATTATATGGTAGTTCTATTTTTAATTTTTTTTGACGAACCTCCATACAAATTTCCATGATGTCTGCTCAATTTTACATTCCCACTGATAGTATAAAAGGGTTCTAATTTCTTCACATTGTCATGGATATTCATTATCTTCTGTGTTTTTGATAGTAGCCATCCTGACAAGAATGATGTGATATCTCATTGTGGTTTAGAGTTTCATTTCCCCAATGATTACTGAGCATCTTTCACATATCTGTTGGCAAGTTATATATCTCCTTTATTTTTTAATTTAATCTTTATTTTATATTGGAGTATAGCTGATTTACAGTTACACGGTTGTCTTTTCACTCTGGCAATTATATCCTTTGCTGTGTGGAAGTTTTTCATTTGCCATCATCCTATTTGTCTATTTTTGGTTTTGTTGCCTGTGCTTCTGGTATCATACCCAAAAATCAATGTCATGAAGTTTTTTCACTATGTTTTCGTCTAGGAATTTCAAAATTTGGGGTCTTTAACCCATTTTGAGTTGATTTTTGTGTATGATGAAAGGTAAGGATCCAATTTCATTCCTTTGCATGTGTATATCCAGCTTTTCCAACACCATTTATTGAAGAGACTATCTTTTTCCCATTCTTGGCACCCTTGTCAAAGATCAGTTGACCATATATATGTGGACTTATTTCTGGGCTCTCTATTCAATACCCTTTCATGATAAAATGATCAATAAATTATGTACAGGAGTCCCCATCATGGCTCAACAGTTAACGAATCTGACTAGCATCCATGAGGATGCAGGTTCGATCCCTGGCCTTGCTCAGTGGGTTAGGGATCTGGCATCGCTGTGAGCTGTGGTATAGGTTGCAGACACACTCATATCCCGTGTAGCTGTGGCTGTGGTGTAGTCCAGCAGCTGCAGCTCCATTTTGACCCCTAGTCTAGGAATCTCCATATGCCTCAGGTGTGACCCTAAAAAGCAAAAAAAAAAAAAAAAAAAATAGTATAGCAGCAATCTTTAAAAGATTCACATTTGAAAAGTCCACAGCAAATACCATACTCAATGGTAAAAACTGAAAGCGTTTCCTCTAAGATCAAGAAAAAAGGCAAGGATGCCCACTCTTGCTACTCCTATTCAACACAGTACTGAAGTCCTAGCCAGAGCAATTAAGGCAAGAAAAAGAAATAAAAGATATTCAAATGGGAAAGGAAGAAGTAAAATTATTTCTGTTTGCAGATGACATGATCTTATATGTATCAAATGCTAAAGATGCCATAAAAATTGTTTTAATGAATAAACAAATACAGTAAACTTGTAGGCTATAAAGTCATCATTCAAGGAGTTCCCCAGTGGCTCAGCAGGTTAAGGATCAGTTGTCATTGCTGTGGCTCAGGTTGCTGATGTGGCATGGGTTCAATCCATAGCCCAGGAACTTTTGCATGCTATGGTTGCTGCCAAAAAAAAAAATCAACATTCAAAAATCAGTTGCACTTTTATGACAATAGGAACAAAAGAATAAAATACCTAGGAATAAACACTTAACTAAGGAGATGAAAAATTTGCACATTGAAAACTACAAAACATTGAAAAAGACACAAATAAATGGAAAGACATCCAGTGTTCATGTATTAGAAGACTTAATATGGTTAAAATGTCCAAAGCTACCTAAAGATTCAATGAAATCTTTAAAAAATTCCAATGGTATTTTTCACAGAACTAGAAGGCAATCCTGAAATTCATGTGAAACAATGGAAGACCCTAAGTAGCCAAAGTAATCTTAAGAAAGAAGAGCAAAGCTAGAGTCATAACACTGATTTCAAAATATATCATGAAGGGAGTTCCCGTCGTGGCACAGTGGTTAACAAATCCGGCTAGGAACCATGAGGTTGCGGGTTCGGTCCCTGCCCTTGCTCAGTGGGTTAACGATCCGGCGTTGACATGAGCTGTGGTGTAGGTTGCAGACGCGGCTCGGATCCCGCGTTGCTGTGGCTCTGGCGTAGGCCGGTGGCTACAGCTCCGATTAGACCCCTAGCCTGGGAACCTCCATATGCCGCGGGAGCGGCCCAAGAAATAACAACAACAACAACAAAAGACAAAAGACAAAAAAAAAAAAATATATATATATATATATCATGAAGTTACGGTAACTGAAATAATGTGATTCTGGCATAGTATCAGCTTCTTAAATCAATTTTTCTCTCCTCTCTCTTCCACTTAAACAGACCAATGAAAGTGAGTGAATTGCCTAACCACCTTAGATATTTCAATGTTCCCCCAAAAAGTTCCAGTTTGACTTGTGAGGATATATTTACCAGAGCATTAAACAGACCAATGAAAGTGAGTGAATTGCCTAACCACCTTAGATATTTCAATGTTCCCCCAAAAAGTTCCAGTTTGACTTGTGAGGATATATTTACCAGAGCATTTCCATTAGCCCAAAAGCAGGTTGGAAGAGAAAAGTATTAATAGGCTTCAATTGTATTCAAGTTCTTACGGCCCAGAGAAATCATTAATATGATTTTAGAGCAAGAACTGTTTGTAAGAATGATTAATCTTTAACAATATCACTACTCTAAGTCTTAAAAAATGTTTTTAAACACATAAACCTGGATAAAATGAAAGTGAGTGTACATTAACAGCAAAATGCTGTAATTAGCAGCCTCACTGAATGAACTGATTCAGCCATACTAGAAATTATATCAGTTTCTAAATCAGGAAACTTTTTTTTTCATTTTTTTTTTTGGGGGGGGGGGGGCTGCACCTGTGGCATATGGAAGTTCCCAGGGTAGGTGTCGAATCGGAGCTGTACCTGCCAGCCTACACCACAGCCACAGCAACGCAGGATCCAAGCTGTGACTGCAACCTACACCACAGCTCACAATAACACTGGATCCTCAACTCACTGAGTGAGGCCAGGGATCAAACCCTTATCCTCATGGATACCAATCAGGTTTGTAACCCACTGAGCCACATGGGAACTCCTTAAGAAACTTTTCCAACAATGTCTCCAGGAAATAATCTTGCTTAACAAATCAAGATATTCAATGTCTTCTTTCCAAGATCAAGCAGATTCAGTGGCAGCCCCAACTCATGGACCAAATACCTGCCCAGCCCACTTCATAGACTAGATATCTAAATAGCCCACACAACCTTGGCCTGGCACAGCCTCTTCTCTGGGCAGAAGAACTGGATTAAATCTCACTATCAATAATTTACTAAAAAATGAACAACTGAGTATCTGAAAATTAGCCAAAAGGGCCATTAAAAAGAATTGACAAGTATCTTATTGCCCCCCAGAATAAAAACATAAAGCAAACCAAGAGAGTATTTGAGATATGAGCAACTTAAGGACAGAATTGTTACGCCAGACCTAAGAAAAATGTATAAGCAAAGAACTCTGAATATTCTACTTATAATCAAAATATGTGGGTTTACCAAAACCAGACACTCTTTTGACTACTAAGATTAGTCTGAATGATTAAACGTCTCCTCCTCTTTGGCAGCAGAAAGCAGCTCCTGCTGATGAATCTGCATTATGGGAGTACATAAAGGATTTTGTCACATATATCACTATTTTATAGGCTCTGGGAAAATTTCTGAGATATTAATTTGCCCTTAATCACAGGAATGAATCAGCAAGTTGAGAGCCCTGTCTGAAGACGAAGAAAAAAATTCTACATTTTTGTGCCTATTTGATTATAGTATCTTACCAGCAACACCTGCCACAACATCTGTTTGACAATTACAAAATACCCAGGTTTCTTCTTTGTGTTTTTCCTGTTAGTTTCAGCTGCTCCCTAAGCCATAAAACTAGAAATAAATCAATGTAAAGGATAAGCTTGAGGTTCTGAAAAAGAAGAGAAAGGAACCAATGAGACTGTGAGGAAAAAAGATATAAAGGACAAAGCAAGCAATCAAAAGCTGAATCCAAGAGGAAACGAGGGTCTGGGGAGCCTTTCATTTCTGGATAACCAATTCAATCTGTCACTGATATGTCCCCGTTATGTTGTTGCTGGAAATTGCCACCATCTGACAGATACCTGGTGGATGCTAAAATTCTGTTGTCTGATCTTCTTGGAAAAATCTGAGCCAATCTTCCCTTCTTGCCTCTACCACACAGTGGTCTTTTCCCAGGGTCCCCTTAGCAGATCTAATACCTGGATTCAAGAAAAAAATGCCAATTATAATGTATGACCACCCTTATCATATAAGAAATCTGTTCTTTACTCCAGAGAGCTGTTATATTCTATTACAATCTTCTTATTCACCTAAGAACTATGTCAAAAAAAATGTCTGTCTCCTGGACAAAGGCAGACCACGTGGGTTCCCTTTTACCTCTCTTCTCACTCAAATTAATTTCTACTCCATAAAATGGGGTGCATTTTACATGCCCCTCTGGGCTATTCTGGAAAATAGCCACAACACAGAATCTAACCTAAGACCTGGTTGATTTATTAAAACCTACCATTCCAGTTCCTTTAGCACAGCAGAATTACAGAATTTCTCTTATACATAGCCACAAACACACGATACAATTTGACACTAAAAGAATGTGAAAGGGAACATTTTGTGATAATTAGGGGAGGGAAAATATAAAGCATTAAAAGGGAGAGTTACAGTTGACATTAACAAACTTTCACTTGAAAGCCTCTTCTAAAGAGTCTGTACTTGGATAAAATGTCAAGGCTCTATCAGTTTTCTCCCTCTAATAGGTTATACTACATGATGACCTGTCTACTGTGGAGGCTGACTTCTTCAACACTCACCAGTAGACACTGAATATGCCACTGAAGAACTGAAAGCAATGAAACACTCCAGAACTCAAAGTAACCCTGAGGCTCATAGCCCTGAGGATCCCAAGACTAATCCCTGATGGACACTGAGTTCCATGACTCAGTATGTCATCAACACCTGAGTGCTCATCACTCTTCCCAGTTCACTTAGCTGGTGGGCTCATTCTTACACACCTAAAAACATGGGTACAATTTGGTTATAAGCCAACTGGTTTTGTCCCATTCCCAGAGGGTGAACTAACCCCTTAACCCACAGCCTTCATGCAACTATCCAAGTCCAGGTCCAAATAGGGAGGGACTTGGAGTCCAAGTGCATCTCACTTCCGTAAGGAATTTAATTAGACCCTCCCCTCCTGAAGTATGTTGGTTTGCATTTGCTTAGAAGAACAAGGACTCCATGTCTATTTCTTGTATCCTCAATGAATGAAAGCCGTATTCGAGAGATGTGAAGAAAAAGTCATGTTATCCCACAGGGCCACCAAGGGTGGGTATAACATTCATGTTGAGAGGAGCATACTGGGGTCCAGACTGTCATGCTAATCACCCTCAAACCTATCACAATTCAGATCCAAGATGAAGCTTTGCAGTGACAGTGATGAGCTGTCTCTACAACACCCAGGAAAGTCAGGTTATTGGACTTTCCACCACCATATGTCAGAATCAGGGGAGAGTGGCTGGCTCTGTAGGAAACTTGCTCTGCCATTGACAGCACTACCTGTACAGGAAAACCATCCTCCTGTGTATTTACTCTTTACTATTCACACAGAACACCACCTCTGATGCTTCTGGTTACCAGATGTGTGAAAGTTTTTCCCCAAACCAAGCAATTCTCTGCAACACTACTGGCTGGGTGCCCTACAATTTCACTCAATTCACTATCTACCTGGAGAGAGCATCAGATCCCACAAGTTAAAGGTTCAGTCCCACAAAGCTGCCATCCTCCATGGCAGATGTCAATTTCTAATCATGGTTTGCCACCTGTACTTCTGATCAACCACCTGTAAATGGGGGTTTCCATGACCCCTTCCTTGGATTTGATAACTTGCTAGAATGACTCACAGAACTCAAGGAAACACATTTACTGCTGGATTATAAAAGGATATGATGAGGGATACACATGAATATTCATAAGGGAGAGATAGGGAAGGGGATGGGAGAAGTCATGCAGAACTTCCAGGCCCTCGCCAGAAGCATGCTGCCCTCCCAATACCTCCATGTATTCAGCACCTTGAAGCTAACTGCATCCCATACTTTCAGGATCTGTATAGAGGCTTCAGCACACAGACATGATCAATCATTAGCTCAATCTCCAGCCCCTCTCCTTTTCCCAGATGATGGTGGTGGGACTGAACGTTCCAAGCTTCTAGTCACCGTTTATTCTTTCTGGTGGCCAGCCCCCAACCAGAAGCTAAACAGAAGCCACCCAGACTCATCTCATTAGAACAAAAGATATGCCTATCATCCAGGAAATTCCAAGAGGTTTAGAAGTTCTGTGTCAGAAATCAGGTCAAAGACCAAATATTAGAACAAAAGGAGCTCTTATCACTCAGAAAGTTACAAGGGCTATTAGAAGAGTTCTGTGCTAGAAACTGGGAGTAGAGATGGATGGATGGATGGATGGACGGATGGATGGATGGATGGATACACAGACAGACAGAATTATTTTTCTGTTATTTCACACTACCCGTCTGTTCCTTTTACTCTGGGAGATCTTCTTGTTCCTAGGTTTCTCACAGTCCAAGAACACTGATACTGATCCCAAAAGATAGTAAAGGCCAGAACCTCCTGGGTTTCCTATTTTGCTATTAAACAATTACAGCATTATCCATTTATTTCATCATTTCCATCAGTGAGCACTGACATCTCTCCCACATGGCTTCCCAACCCTCCTCCCTGAACCCCTGTGCTGCCTGTTTTATTTCTGAACACCCAAAGGGTTTGACTAAAAGAAAAGAGTGAATTAGTCAAAATTGTCCCCTCACATAATTGTTCTTTTGATTCTAAGTAGCAATTTATTCCATTCTGCCTTAAGATGTTCATGTCAATTCTGGTAGAACAAAAAAAAAAAAAAAAGGTGTGACCTCAGGTTCTAAGCTATGTAAATAATGGAAAGCTACGCCAAAGGAAATGATGATGGAGGGGGTACTCTGCCATCTCCATCCTCTGCTGTTACTGGGACTATCACGGTGGTGACTCCTGCAGGTTTAATGCATGAAAACGTCTGACTTGCTACCACAGGAGGATTACATGTGTGGTCTTCACTATCAAGACTAACCTTTCCAACCCAAACGAGGCAATTTCAGAGATCTGTTCTCTTATCCTAGTATTGTTGCTTTTTCTACTTCCATTAACTCTTTAATCTTCATTCTTTTTAGCCCAAGCATGGATGTACAAATGAACATCCTTTTAATGTAGGAGTGGCTTTTTCTATTTCCGAGGGGTATGGAAGGATTTATCATAAAGCTGCTAGGATCTAGATTTTACCTTACCCTATCTCCTTAGTGTGTTGTTGAGCCTGATACATTTTCAGCCCTAGAAATTCCTGTCAGGTTAAGTGACACTTCATGACTGGATAAGACTTCCACCTTGACTCCCACCCAATACTAATCTACTGCCAGAAATGAAAGCAACTGCTTTCACAGCCGAAGCCAGCACCCATGCCTGAGAATACTTAGTCTGTCAGGTAGCAATAGTTAAGGTTCATTAGGGAGGCTCTGGTTCCAGATTTGCCATGGCAACCTCTAAAGATACATATCTAGTAGTGGCATGCTGACATCATAGTTTGCTCCTTGAAAGAGGAGCAAACAGAGATAGGACGCTCTGATTTTCATCATAAGGTTATAATGATGCCATGTGTAGGGAACATGGAAAGAGAAAGCTGTTTTTCCATGGTCTGAATTGCTATCCAAGATAAGAACAGGCAATATGTTGCTACTTTGCATATTTTTTTTTATTTTTCAGAAGAAATGTCTGCTATAATAGCAGACATTAAAAAGTCTACAGGCATTTAACAACAACCAAAAATCTAATTAATTATTTAGCTTTCCAACTAATTCTTTACCCCTTTTGAAAATGAACTACAGAATACTGTTTGCAATGATGCCACAAAGTTTAGGTCTTTTCACTCATTAAGTACTGGAGTAACAATGGATCATTGTTTTCATTAAGTACTGGAGTAACAATGGATTACTACTTTAGCGGGATACTGCAATGAGGGATTACTTTTTGTGGGATACTGCAATGATGACTGAATGGGGCAATCAGATTCTTTCAAAACTAGACTCCACTTCAGCACTGCTGAAGACAGAATGGACGCGTAGAGGATGGAGTACAAAAAGAGTTAGTAATAGTTTTTTGAGCATCTCTCTACCTTTCCTACTCTTTCAGCTGGAAAGAGGGGTGTGACTAGCAAGTAAGTCAGAGACACAGCATAGCTGGTGTGGAAGAATGGGATTATCATCATCAGAGGCTCACATGAAGAACTTCCTGTTAAACTCAACCTCTGCATCTTACAGGTGTGATTCCAGTCTGGGAAAAGGGGAGATAATTGCACAGCTGAGTTGAAATGGTCCCTGTCAAGGTTGAGGTGTCATCTCCTGGCCTGCCAAAATTGGGATCAGATCTCCTTCTTTTTTATCATGATAAGACAGAATGCAGGACACTAGAGGACACAAACTGGCTGAAAATGCCTCCACTCATGTTATTCCCTTTTAAATACAGCACTGGGTCACATCTACACTTTATTTTGACTCTACTTCTCCCACCAACTTCCACCCTATTTCTTTGCTCTCTTAACTCTTTTCAAAGGCTTCAACTCTTTCCCCATTCTCTATTCAATCCAATCCAAAGAGAATTTGGTCCACACCCTTCAACCAAATCTGTTCTTACCACAGTCAAAACTGACCTCCAATGGTCCAAATGACCCTGACCTCATTCGTCTCAGGGATACCAGTATACCCAAGTTTTCCTCCTTCTTCATTGGGTTACTCTTTTCCATTTACTTGTCTGGTTCCTCCTTTTTCTCCCCTCCTTAAACTCACCCAAGGACACTGACTCCCCAGACTATCCCATCTAGTCTCTTAGTTTTAAAACACCAATGTGTACACTGGCAACAACCAAATTTAACAGCTCAGACTTGTTCTCTAAATTCCAGACAAAATAGGCTACTTAATATTTCCACTTGAATGTCCAATAAACCTCTTAAAATTTAGCACATCAAAACTCAACTCCTTGTTTTTGGCATTGAGAATGGAAGATAAAGAAACTCCTTAGGCCTTGCAGCTCAGAGAATCTTAGGCTGGAAACAATGGCAGGACGTGGGGTTGGCAGAAGATAATTACAGAACTGTGGGCAACTCCACTGTGTACTATGCAGGTGTGGTAGTGACAGACATCACTAGTTTATGTGCCATTTAAAGTGGGTCAGGAGTTCTCTCGTGGTGCAGCAGCAGGTTAAGGATCCAGCATTGTCACTGTAGTGGCTTGGGCAGCTGCTGTGGTGTGGGTTTGATCTCTGGCCCAGGAACTATCACACCCCGCAGGTAGGACCAAAAATAAAACAAAATTAAATGGGTGAAATATAAAAGTAGGAATAACACCAACATAAGTAGACCAGCATGGCAGTAAATCCTTCTAAGGACCTCGACTTTCCCAGTAATCACTTGCTAATTTTCACTAGTAATTGCATTCATAGCCATGCAAATCCCCTCACTTTAGGGAAACCTCATCACCTATCTAGCTGTGAGATCCATCTTTGCCTCAAGAATATTGTGCAATTCAGTCACCCGTGGAAATATATTCCCCAAAGTTCTGAATTATTTAGTCAAAAATGGTGTTTTCTAAGATGTCCTACTGGTATGAGGTGACTTCTCATGCTTCTTTAATTCATCTAATAAGTACATATAATGCTAAAAACAAGACAACAGTCCCAAATGGAGTCACTTTATGTTAAGCCCACATCATCAAGAAGAGACTTAATTACAGTTCTGGCTCTTCCAGAAATGGAATCTTAAACCAGTCCATCAGGAAATGCCTGATCAACATGGGTTGGCTAATATGCCTGGTAGCCCCTGTCCTATTTTCTGCCTAGTATTACCTCCATGTTCCTGCTCTCTTCTGCCTATAAAAGTTTTAATTTTGTGCTGCTCCTCAGAGCTCCTTTCTATCTGCTAGATTGGCTGTTGTCTGATTCACGAATCACAATAAAGCAAAAAAGGATCTTTAAAACCTATTCAGTTGAATTTTGTCTTTAACAATAGGAACATATAGACACACACAAACACACAAACAAGTATGCACACACACCACCTCTCATCACTAATATTGAAAATAGTGTCTTCCATGAAAAGATGCTCAACATCATTAATTATGACAGAAATGCAAATCAAAACTACAGTGAGGTACCACCTCACACTAGTCAGATCAGTCATCATTAAAAAGTCTACAAATAATAATTGCTGGAGAGGTTATGGAGGAAAAGGGAACCCTCCTACACTGTGGGTGAGAATGTAAATTGGTACCTCTATGCCACTATGGAAAAACGTATGCAGACTCCTCAGAAAACTAAAAACAGAATCACCATATGATCCAACAACCCCACACCTGGACATATGTCCAGACAAAACAATGATGCAAAGGGATATCTGTATCCCAATGTTCATAGCAGCAATATTCACCACAGCCAAGATATGGAAACAATCTAAAGGTCCATCAGCAGATGAATGGATTAAGAAGACATGGTGCATATCTACAGTGGAATAGGACTCAGCCATAAAAAAAACAAAATGCCATTTGCAGCAACATGGATGCAACTAGAGATTATCATGCTAAGTAAATTAGTCAGAAATAAAGAGACAAATACTATACAATATCATTTATGTGTGTAATCTAAAATATGGCACAAATGAACCTGTCTACAAAACAGAAACGGAAAACAGACTTGTGGTTGCCAAGGGAGGGGTGGGGGGTGGGGTGGTAGTGGGATGGACTAGGAGTTTGGGGTTGTAGTTGCAAACTATTACATTTAGAATGGATAAACAATGAAGTCCTGCTGTAGAGCAGAGGAAATATACCCAATCACTTTTGACAGAACATGATAGACGATAATATGAGAAAAATTATACATATATATGTGTATAACTGGGTCACTTTGCTGTACAGCAGAAATTGACAGAACACTGTAAATCAACTATAATTTTTTTAAAAATCTTAGAATGGATAGACAATGAGGTCCTACTGTATAGTACAGGCAACCATATCCAGTCTCTTGGGATAAACCATAATGGAAAGGAATATTTTTTTTAAAAGAATATATATGTGTGTGTATAACTAGGTCATTTTGCTGTACAAAAGAAATTGGCACAACATTGTAATTCAACTATACTTTACTTTTGCAAATCATAATAAAAGAGTAGAAAATAGTGCCTTCATTGCCAATAGCCACAGGAGACACTGCCAGCCTGCCAAGCTGGTGGAGGTCTGCCCAAGGCTGTCAAAGTACAGAGGTGTTGGTGCCAATGCTGAGAGAACCCATAACAAGGTCAGGCATCCTGGAGGAGGTGCCTCAGCTTGGTTGGAAATTGCTGCTGACACCAGTGATATCACCTCTTTGCTAAAGCTGCCCTAATCACCACTGCCTATCAATGTAGTCCTTCTGGCACACTGCCACTATGTTTTGTACTCTATATCCCTCGGAGATTAAAGAAAAAGAGCTCATTTAGTTGTTCAAGGTCTTTTACTTGAAAATCCCTTATAAATTTCCAGTGATGGAGGTTGTGTTCTCAGAAGTGCATTTTCTCGTAGACCCTCCCCCTGAGTCTTAATAAACCTGGGTCTTTATTAAGAGAACTTTGAGTCATTCACACAAACAGAGGCCTGGTAGGCCTGTCCCATAGGTCACCACATGTTCCCAGGCTGCTTGAATCCTTGGAGAAGCAGCTTAGGCTATTCAAGCTGAAGGCCACTGCTAAACTAGGGATCTGAAAGATTAGAAAGAACTGAAGTTGAGGAATATAGACAACCAAGGAAATAGCCAATGCCCAGTTAACTGAGAAAAGTAGGGGGATTGTCACAGCATAAAATGAATAATAATAATAAAATAAATCAGGGTTGGATTAAATAGTGTCAGTTTGTAAAAAAGCTCAGAGTACAGGAAGAAGTGAGAAAGATGATCTTTTTTGTCTGTTGTATGCTTCTCTGGCTTTGGGAACCTTTTCCATGATGTGGCCTAAGATCATAATTCTTGGGAGACCTTTAGTTTCAGTTTGTAGGATGCTTTGGGTATGGATTTGAAGGCTTATTATCAAAAATCAAACATATGTGGAATATTACTAAGCAATAAATAGAAACAGAACACTGTTAATTCAACAACTTGGAGAATTTCAAGGACATGAAACTGAGTGAAAAAAGTCAGTCTCAAAAGGTTACCACCCAATGAGATCGTGCTGCATGGCTCAGTGAACTCTATCTAGTCACTTGTGATGGAACATGATGGAGGATAATGTGAGAAAAAGAATGTGTACATATATGTATGACTGGGTCACTTTGCTGTACGGTAGAAATTGACAGAACACTGTAAATCAACTATACTAGAAAAAATAAAAATCTAAAAAAAAAAAAGGTTACACACAACATGCTTTCCTTTGCACAGAAATCTCAAATTGTCAAATTTACAGTAATGGAGAACAGATTGGGAGTTGAAGAAGTTAGGTTTGAAGGAAGGGTGTGACTTTTATGGGAAAGCACAAGGTGCCTCTTGTGATAATGGAATGGTTCTATATCCTAATTGTGGTGTCAGTTACTAGAATCTATACATGTGGTACAGTTTCATAGAACTACACACATACATGTGAGTGTGAACACACATGCAAACACACACACAGAGTACACTTAAAAAATGGTGAGAGGACCATCAAACTCCTAGAAGAAAACATAGGCAAAACACTCTCTGACATCAACATCATGAATATTTTCTCAGGTCCGTCTCCCAAAGCAATAGAAATTAGAGCAAAAATAAACCCATGGGACCTCATCAAACTGAAAATCTTTTGCACAGCAAAGGAAACCCAAAAGAAAACAAAAAGACAACTTACAGAATGGGAGAAAACAGTTTCAAATGATGCAATGGACAAGGGCTTAATCTCTAGAATATATAAACAACTTATACAACTCAACAGCAAAAAAGCCAATCAATCAATGGAAAAATGGGCAAAAGACCTGAATAGACTGTTCTCCAAGGAAGATATACAGATGGCCAGCAAACACATGAAAAAATGCTCAACATCGCTGATTGTAAGAGAAATGCAAATCAAAACTACCACGAGATACCACCTCCCACCAGTCAGAATGGCCATCATTAAGAAGTCCACAAATAACAAGTGCTGGAGGGGCTGTGGAGAAAAGGGAACCCTCCTGCACTGTTGGTGGGAATGTAAACTGGTACAGCCACTCTGGAGAACAGTTTGGAGATACCTTAGAAATCTATACATAGAACTTCCATATGACCCCACAATCCCACTCTTGGGCATCTATCCGGACAAAACTCTACTTAAAAGAGATACGTGCACCCGCATGTTCATTGCAGCACTATTCACAATAGCCAGGACATGGAAACAACCCAAATGTCCATCGACAGATGATTGGATTCAGAAGATGTGGTATATATACACAATGGAATACTACTCAGCCATAAAAAAGGATGACATAATGCCATTTGCAGCAACATGGATGGAACTAGAGAATCTCGTACTGAGTGAAATGAGCCAGAAAGACAAAGACAAACACCATATGATATCACTTATAACTGGAATCTAATATCCAGCACAAATGAACAGCTCCATAGAATAGAAAATCCTGGACTTGGAGAAGAGACTTGTGGCTGCCTGATGGGAGGGGGAGGGAGTGGGAGGGATCGGGAGTTTGGGCTTATCAGACACAACTTAGAATAGATTTACAAGGAGATCCTGCTGAATAGCATTGAGAACTTTGTCTAGATACTCATGTTGCAACAGAAGAAAGGGTGGGGGAAAAAATATAATTGTAATGTATACATGTAAGGTTAACCTGACCCCCTTGCTGTACAGTGGGAAAATAAAAATTTTAAAAAAAATGGTGAGAGGAGTTCCTTCTGTGGCATAACAGGATTGGTGGCATCTTGGGAGTGCTAGGTCAAAGATTTGATCCCCACCCAGCACTGTGGGTTAAGGATCCGGTGTTGCTGCAGGTGTGGCTTGGGTGATAACTGTGGCTCAGATCTACTCCCTGGCCTGGGAACTCCATATGCTGCGGGGTGGCCAAAAATGGGAATAAAAAAAAAACAGCTGAGATACGAGTAAGTGCTGTACTTGAGCCTTACTGTACCAACACCAACTTTCTGATTTCAACAACGCACTATAGTTACCTATATTTTCATTAGGGAAAGCTGGGTGAAGGATACACTGAAAATTCTCTGTACTATTTTTACAACTCTGTATCTGAATAAATGTCAAAATAAAAAGCTATTTTACAAAATCAAATATAAAACTTTCACAATAGAAAAAGAAATAACAGGCTGTTCAGAACTACCCAATTAACTATGTACATAAGAAAAAATGTGGGAGTTCCCATTGTGGCACAGTAGTTAACGAATCCAACTAGGAACCATGAAGTTGCAGGTTTGATCCCTGGCCTCCCTCAGTAGGTTAAGGATCCCAGCGTTGCTATGAGCTGTGGTGTAGGTCACAGACGCGGCTCAGATCCCACATTGCTATGGCTCTGGCATAGCAACAGCTCTGATTCGACCCCTAGCCTAGGAACCTTCAGATGCCACAGGAGTGGCCCAAGAAAAGGCAAAAAGACAAAAAAAAAAAAAAAAAAAAAAAAAAGGAATGCATAGACTTGTTGGGTACTGCAATTATAAATAAAGTGGTCATAATATTATTAGTAGTTCTTAAGTACTATTATCATCATTTTCTAATCCTCAAGTCTAAAATTTTGCCATTAAAAGGTCAGTTTTTCAGATAAGAAAAATTCTTTAATAATTGCTCAGAACCACAGTCAATTAATATTTGTTGATAAAGACCTGATTAAAAGAGTTATTTGACATGTGAAAATACACAAATCATCCCCATTTCTGAGAAATAACAGTAGTGTGAAAAATAAATGCGCATTAGTTATTTTTACTGCTCATTCTATAAGTATTTATTAGTTACTTATTTTATAATAGGAACTGTAGGTGACACTGGGAATACAAAATAAACCAACATGAGTTCTGACTTCAGAAAACTCACATTGGCCTTAAGAGTAAAAATAAACACAGTGATAATACACATCTACCGATTTCCCCTCCCCCAACTCATTTTATAATAACTCTTATTTTTCTTCCAATGCTGTGAACACAGATAAATGAGTTTGCCAAAGTTACACTGCAACAAGAATTAAAACTTGTTATCAAGCAGTTTCTTCCTGACCACAGCTAGGTAATAGGAGTTAATAGCTCTCAAAGTAGAGTGGAAGCTAAGGCAAGATAAGAGGCGACTGATTATGGTAATAAAATAATTATTTCCATTAAGATCAATTACTGACTTAGAGATTTTAGCAATTTTCTTTTTAGTCATTCACAATGGTCCTTTCCCTCTCTTACTGCCTTATGCCACAATATTTATTATCTAGAAAGGAAATTAACGCAATCTACTTTTCTCCCCTCAGTTTGATGCACAGTGCTCACATTTTCATCAGAACAGATCTTGAATTAATTCCATTCTTTACTTGTGTCATATTAACATTTCCTTTGGCCTTCCCCCAGCACAACACAATTTTAACACCCAGTGTGAAAGCCACTTACTAAAAGCATGACTAATCCTTGTTCAAGATTCCATAAACTAGAGCAGATATCTGCTTTATTCCTAATCTACTCTACTGAACGTTCTTGTTTTAAAAAATAAGATGTTTAATACCCTTGAGTGTATTGTAAATTTTAACTTGATGTAACATTTACGACTGATATAAATACTTTTAAATTTATTTGTTAACTTAAGAGGCAAACCTTACATCCACTCACTAAATGGCACTTATAATCCTGAATGCAAAGTGTGATCCCTTGAAGCCACATCAGTTTGAAATAAGTTCAAGTCTAGAGTCCTTGGTCTAGCACTGCAAATTGACCAGCTGTCCTAAATAAGTTGTGAGAAGAGGTGGGTACAAACGCAGGACACTGGAGATGAACTTGCAATTAAGAGACCAACAACTTAAAATAATCTCATATATATATACACATACTCTTATATCAAAACTTCAGAATAACTTCAAACCAAAAATCTACAATTGATACACAAACAAATAAGAAAAATCAACTCAAATACAACACTAAAGATAGCCATCAAATCAGAAGAGGAAAGAACAAGAGAAGAAGGGAAGAAAAAAGAGCAGCAAAAACAAATCCAAAGCAATTAATAAAATGGCAATAAGAACATACATATCAATAATTGCCTTAAATGTTAATGGACTAAATGCCCCAACCAAAAGACATAGAGTGGCTGAATGGATACAAAAACAAGACCCATATATATGCTGTCTTCAAGAGACCCACTTCACTTCTAGGGACGCATACAAATTGAAAGTGAGAGGATGGAAGAAAATATTCCATGCAAACTGGAATCAAAAGTAAGCTGGAGTAGCAATACTCATATCAGACAAAATAGGCCTTAATTTGAAGAATATTTTAAGAGACAAGGAAGAACACTACATAATGATCAAAGGGTCAATCCAAGAAGATAGAACAATTTTAAATATCTATGCATCCAAAATAGGATCACCACAATATATGAGGGAACTGCTAACAACCTTAAAAGGACAAATTGACAATAACACAATCATAGTGGGGGAGTTGAACACCCCACTTACAGCAAAAGACAGATCATCCAGATAGAAAATCAACAAGGAAACACAGGCCCTGAATGAAGCATTAGACTAGATAGACTTAATAGATATTTATAGGACATTCCATCCAAAAGCAACAGAATACACATTCTTCCCAAGTGCACGTGGAACATTCTCTAAGATTGATCATATCCTGGGCTACAAATCAAACCTCAGTAACTTTAAGAAAATTGAAATCATATCAAGCATCTTTTCCGACCACAACGCTATATGACTGGAAATCAACAACAAGGAAAAAACTACACAAACACATGGAGACTCAACAACATGTTACTAAACAACCAATGGATCACTGAAGAAATCAAAGAGGAAATTAAAAAATACCTAGAAGCAAATGACACTCCAAAACCTATGGGATGCACCAAAAGCCGTTCTGAGAGGAAAGGTTACAGCAATACAAGCCCACCTCAGGAAACAAGAAAAAGCTCAATAAACAAGCTAACTTTACATCTCAAGCAGCTAGCGAGAGAAGACCAGACAAGACCTAAAGTTAGTAGAAGGAAAGAAATCATAAAAATCAGAGCAGAAATCAATGAAATAGAAACAAAGAAAACTATAGAAAAGATCAATGAAGCAAAAAGCTGGTTCTTTGAAAAGATCAACAAAATTGATAAACCCTAAGCCAGACTTATCAAGAAAAAAAGAGAGAGGACTCAAATCAATAAAATTAGAAATGAAAAAGGAGAAGTAACAACGGACATCACAGAAATACAAAGGATCATAAGAGACTACTATATGTCAATAAAATGGAAAACTTAGAAGAAATAGACAAATTCTTAGAAAAGTAATTGTAATGTATACATGTAAGGATAACCTGACCCCCTTGCTGTACAGTGGGAAAATAAAAAAAAAATAAAAAAAATTTAAAAAAAAAAGTACAATCTTCCAAGACTAAACCAAGATGAAATAGAAAAGATGAATGGACCCATCACAAGAACTGAAATTGAAATTGTGATTTTAAAACTTCCAACAAACAGAAGTCCAGGACCAGACGGCTTCATGGGAGAATTCCATCAAACATTTAGAGAAGAACTAACACCTATCATTATAAAACTTTTACAAAAAAATCACAGAGGAAAGGACAGTCCCAAATTCATTCTATGAGGCCACCATCACCCTGATACCAAAACCAAACAAAAAGATACCACAAAAAAAGAAAACCACAGGCCAATTTCACTTATGAACATTGAGGCAAAAATACTCCGCAAAATACTAGCAAACCACATCCAACAATACATTAAAAGGATTGTACATCATGATCAAGTGGGATTTATCCCAGGGATGCAAGGGTTCTTCAATATCTGTAAATCAATCAGTGTGATACACCACATTAACAAACTGAAGAATAAAAACCACATGATCCTCTCAATAGACACAGAAAAAGCCTTTGACAAAATCCTACACCCACTTATGAAAAAAACCCTTCAGAAAGTTGGCACAGAGGGAACTTACCTCAACATAATAAAGGCCATATATGACAAACCCACAGCAAACATCATTCTCAATGGTGAAAAGCTCAAAGAATTCCCACTGAGATCAGGAACAAGACAAGGATGTCTGCTCTCCCCACTACTATTCAATATTGTTTTGGAAGTCAGCAATCAGAGAAGAAAAAGAAATAAAAGGAATCCAAACTGGAAAGGAAGAAGTAGAACTATCCCTATTTGCAGATGACATGATACTATACCTAGAGAATCCTAAAGACTCTACCAGAAAACTGTTAGAGCTCATCAATGAATTTGACAAAGTCAAAGGACACAAAATTAATACACAGAAATCGATGGAATTTCTATATACTAATAATGAAAGATCAGAAAGAGAAATTAGGGAAGCAATTTGGTTTACCGTCGCATCCAAAAGAATAAAATACTTAAAGAGTAAACCTACCTAAAGAGAAAAAAGACCTGTACTCTCAAAACTATAAGATGCTGATGAAAGAAATCAAAGATGACACAAACAGATGGAAAGACATCCCATGCTCTTGGATTAGAAGAGTCAATGTGATCAAAATGACTCTGCTACCCAATCCACAGATTCAAATGCAATCCCTATCAAATTACCAATGACATTTTTCACAGAACCTGAACAAAATATTTTAAAGTTTGTTTGGAAGCACAAAAGACCCAGAATAGCCAAAGATAGCCTGAAAAAGAAAAATGGAGCTGGAGGAATCAGGCTCCCAGGCTTCAGACTATACTACAAAGCAACAGTCATCAAAACTGTATGGCACTGGCACAAAGACAGAAATATAGATCAGTGAAACAGGATAGAAAGCCCAGAATTAAACCCACACATCTACAGTCAACTAATAATGACAAAGGAGGCAAGAATACACAAGGGAGATAGGACAGCCTGTTCAATAAGTGGTGCTGGGAAAATTGGACAGGCACATGTAGAGGAATGAAATTAGAACATTTCCTAACACCATACACAAAAATAAACTCAAAATGGATTAAAGACCTAAATATAAAACCAAATACTATAAACTCTTAGAGGAAAACACAGGCCAAACACTCTCTGACATAAACAACAGTGACATCTTCTCATATTCACCTCTTAGAGTAATGACAATAAAAACAAAAATAAACAAATAGGACTTAAACTTAAAAGTTTCTGCACAGCAAAGGAAACCCTAAACAAAATGAAAAGACAACCCACAGAATGGGAGAAAATATGTGCAAATGAATTGACTGACAAGGGATTAATCTCCAAAATTTATAAACACCTTCTACTGCTCAATACCAAAAAAACAAACAACCCCATCCAAAAATGGGCAGAAGATCTAAACAGACAGTTCTCCAAAGAAGACATACAGATGGCCAAAAAAAACACATGAAAAGAGGTTCAATGTCACTCATTATTAGAGAAATGCAAATCAGAACCACTAGGAGGTACCACCTTACACCAGCCAGAATGGCCATTATCAAAAAGTCTACAAACAATAAGTGCTGAAGAGGGTGTGGAGAAAAAGGAACCCTATGACACTGTTGGTGGGAATGCAAATTGGTGCAACCGCTGTGAAAAATAGTATGGAGATTCCTCAGAAAACTAAAAATAAAACTACCATCTGATCCAGCAATCCCACTCCTGGGCATCTATCCAAAAAAACCTCAACTGGAAAAGACACATGTACTCCGAGTTCATTGTAGCACTATTCACAATAGCCAAGACATGGAAACAACCTAAATGTCCATAGACAGAGGAGTGGATAAAGAAGTGGTCCATTACACAATGGAATATTGCTCAGTCATTAAAAGGAAAGAAATAATGGCATTTGCAGCAACATGGATGGACCTAGAAATTATCATGCTGAGTGAAGTCAGTCAGACAATGAGACACCACCATCAAATGCTCTCACTGACATGTGGAATCTAAAAAAAGGACACAATGAATTTCTTGGCAGAACAGATACTGACTCACAGACTTTGAAAAACATGGTTTCCAAATGAGGAAGGTTGGGGGGTCGGGGGGTTGTGGGATGCACTAAGGACTTGGGATGGAAATGCTGTAAAATTTGGTTGTGATAATTGTTGTACATGTATAAATGTAATACAATTCATTAAGTAATTTTTTTAAAAAGATAAAATGTAAAATAAGGCAATCAAAGTAAAAAAATATATATTTCTTGGAGACCTATATAATAGAGTAGAAACCACAGGAAAGAGCATCAGCAGGTACAGGATTGACTTTTTGGTTAGTATATTATATATAGTCCATTTCTTTCCTTTACATAGAACTTGAGCCATGTGTCTAACATAATTTGTGAATATATACTTTATTTACTAAATAAATTCTAACCTTATAGAGGTAAAAAATATGGATAAATCATTAATTTTTTTTTTTTTTTTTTTTTTTTTTTTTTGTCTTTCTGCCATTTCTTGGGCCATTCCCGCAGCATATGGAGTTTCCCAAGCTAGGGGTCGAATTGGAACTGCAGCCACCAGCATACACCAGAGCCACAGCAACGTGGGATCTGAACCACATCTGCAACCTACACCACAGCTCGCAACAATGCCAGGTTCTTAACCCACTGAGCAAGGCCAGGGATAGAACCTGCAACCTCATGGTTCCTAGTCGGATTTGTTAACCACTGCACCACGACAGGAACTCCATTAAACTATTTTTTTTTTTTTTTTTTTTGTCTTTTGTCTTTTTTGTTGTTGTTGCTATTTCTTGGGCCGCTCCCGCGGCATATGGAGGTTCCCAGGCTAGGGGTTGAATCGGAGCTGTAGCCACCGGCCTACGCCAGAGCCACAGCAACGCGGGATCCGAGCCGCGTCTGCAACCTACACCACAGCTCACGGCAACGCCGGATCGTTAACCCACTGAGCAAGGGCAGGGATCAAACCCGCAACCTCATGGTTCCTAGTCGGATTCGTTAACCACTGCACCACGACGGGAACTCCTAAACTATTTTTTAAACAAATTTTTCATTGTTTTCATGTCTGAGTAACTGCTTCAGTTAATGTATTGAATATGTTTATATTTTGTTCATGTTCATTTGTGGAATATCAATGAGTACACTGCAGAAGAATTAATTAAAGACCTACCAAAACATGTGCATGGTTTAAAAAAATAAAACAACAGCTCAAAATATGTCTTGCTTCAAAGTATCAACTTGCTATATTAAATTATTTTAACAACAGCCAAAACAACCACATTTTTTTTAAGTAGAGCAATTCAAATACAGAGTTGGCAATATTTCAAGTTATCTTTACAAGTTCTCCTGGACAGTTCACCCACTGGCAAATACACTCTCAAAGACAAGAGTTTTTGAAAACATAGGGTTTCATACCACATGCAGCCTAGACAGTTTTAAGGACCCTGTCTTTGGAGTGTAAATATATTGGCCTCAAAGAGAATGAAAAAGCTGAACACACTGGCCAGGGACATCAGATACTGCTGGAGCCCACAGCCCACAGAAGACATGCTGTGAAGGTAGTCTACCTCACTTGCCTCTTTTCCTTTTACCTTGGAAAAGAAAACAAGTATCTTCCAAACACAGCTCATTCACTGAGCCAGGATCACTCTCCAAAACAGTGGGGTGAACAACTTCCTCCCGGTACAGTGACCCAGGTAGGTTCAGAAGAGCAGGCATTTCCAGAAGCCTGCTAGGATGGTGTGGCAGGCTGTTTATGACTTCAGCGTCAGAAATTCAGAAAACTGACCCATTCTTCATCCATAGGGCCAAAGTGTTTCTAAAAGTGACTCTGAAGACAATTCTTAGTGAGTCTAATATCTTCATATAGATGAAATGGTAAGGAGAACCTGAATTCGGCTTACTACAAATAAAAATTCTTAGACATCACTGGATTTAAATAAAATCAATATGTGCCAAATTGAAATGATATCTATAATCCCAGTACAACTGGTCTACTATACACACTTTAACAAGCATCATTCTAGACTGACAGGAATCTACCAAATAAAACAAGGTGAGAAAAGGTTTTGCTAACTCTATCCAAGTACCAGGTCACAGTGTCATCCAACCAGATACCTAGGTGACTGACTTTCAGCTGCAGCCGCCGGCCTACACCACAGCCACAACAAAGCCAGACCAGAGCCATGTCTGTGACCTTACGGCAATGCCAGATCCTTAACCCACTGAGCAAGGCCAGGGATTGAACATGCATCCTCATGGATACTAGTCAGTTTCATTACCACTGAGCCACAACAGGAACTCCCTCTTTTTGCTTTTCTTTTCCTTGCTGAATATACACTGGGTCCACCTTCAGCTTGTTCAGATCTCAAAGTCACTTCTCAAAAGATTTACTCTGACGAGCCTATCTAAAATAGTATCACCCTCTCCTTTATTTTTTTACCCAGTTTTATTTTTCTTAATGACATATATATCATACTAACATTATATTACATATTTGTTTATTGTCATATCCTTCAGAAGAATGCAAGGCTCTTCAAAGAGGAGGGTTTTGTTAATTAAAGTCACTGCCATATGGCCAACAATGGATTAAAAAGTGTGAGAATACATATTTTTCAGCCATAGAAAGAAAAGAAAATTTTGCCATTTGCAACAACATGAATGGAATTCGAGGGCATCATGCTAACGGAAATAAGTGAGACAGAGAAAGACAAATGCCATATGATCTCACTGATATGTGAAGAGGGGATGATAACTCATAGATACAGAAAAGAGGCTGGTGGCTTTCAGAGGTGAGAGATGAGGAAGTGGGCAAAGTGATTGAAGGTGGTCAAAAGGTACGAACTTCCAGGTTTAAAATAAGTAAGTCCTGAGGATATAATACACAACATGGTAACTAGAGTTAATAATATTGGGTTATACACTTGAAAGCTGCTAAGGAAGTAGATCTTAAAAGCTCTAATCAAATAATATAAATGTTGTAGCTATGTGTAGTGATGTGTGTACGTGAGTTAACCAGACTCATTGCGGTGGTCATTTACAATACAAAAAAACACCAAATCATTATGTTGTACACATGAAATTAATATAATGTTATATGTCAACGATTTTAAAACTATTTTTTAAAAAATCACGGCTAGATTCACAGATACGGAGAACAAACGAGTGGTTACCAGAGGAGAGAGGGAAGGAGGGAGGGGCAAGATCAGGATAGGGGATTAAGAGGTACAAAGTATTATGTATAAAATAAGCTACAAAGGGAGTTCCCGTCGTGGCACAGTGGTTAACGAACCCGGCTAGGAACCATGAGGTTGTGGGTTCGGTCCCTGCCCCTGCTCAGTGGGTTAACGATTCGGCGTTGCCGTGAGCTGTGGTGTAGGTTGCAGACGCGGCTCGGATCCCGCATTGCTGTGGCTCTGGCATAGGCTGGTGGCTACAGCTCCGATTCGACCCCTAGCCTGGGAACCTCCATATGCTGGCGGTAGCAGCCCTAGAAAAGACAAAAAATAAAATAAAATAAGCTACAAGGATATATTGTACAACACAGGGAATATAGCCAATATTTTATAATAATTGTTGATGGAGCATAACCTTTAAAATCTGTGAATCACTCTATTGTACACCTATAACATATAATCAACTATACTTGAACTTTAAAAAAATCTTTTTAAAAGAAGAGAAAAAAAAAATCACTGCTCTATCCCCAACACCTAAGATAGGGCTTTGCACAAAGTAAAAGCTCAGTGATTATTTGTGGATAGAACAAGTGAACAGAGACTTTTAGATCAAATAGTTTCATTGAAATGAAGCACTAATTTCTAAACTTTGACAATTACATTACCTCAGTAACCTTTGTCTATTCCCAGGACACATGCACATACTCGGAAAGCCAGCTTACAGCATTTTCTAGCAGTCAATTAAAACAATGATTGTGTAAAGACTATGAAACAGAATAAAATACATAAATAAGAAATAATTCTATTATGAAGGTCATTATATCCTCATTATATAATCTCTCTGTATTTCTTGAGGCAGACTTCCAAGTAAAGCTAGAATATGCCTTGAGTCTCATTGAAAATCAAGTGCTTCAACAATGCAGTTTGAGCTAGAGAAATGAAAGAAATGAGAGATCAGATTAAGGGAAAATAGTGTCCTTCCCATTCCATTTCTAACTTTGTCTAACAGTTTGATCAACATCATCTCTGACAGTCAAGCGCTATTTATGTAGGAAGTAGTATAATGATACAATTCCAATTTTTTTCAGAAAAGAAATTAACAGTAGAACTTGTGGTTAAATAATTTATTACTTTTACTCTCTCTTAAAATCCACTAAAATAACAATAAAAGGATGGATTCTTTTTTTAAATACACAAAGGGAAGTTTCCATGTGGTACAGTGGGTTGAGGATTTGGCATTGCTATAGCTGTGGTTCAGGCTGCAAGTGTGGTATGGGTTCAGTCCTGGCCCAGGAACTTTCATGTGCCGTGGGTACAGTCAATAAATAAATAAATAAATACACAAGGACCAAAAAATTTGTCACTGGGAAACAGATGGATACACAGTAACTGACTTGGCAGAGAGAAGTAAGCCCAGATTTAAGTCAGCAAAGGAGAAGGCCCAGGAGCAGCTAATCAATATTTTAGAAGCCCAGAAGACCTCAGGAATTAGTGACTCTAGACAGGTACTTAAGGTGGGGATTCAAGTGATGCAGAATACAGAGGGATAGGCTAAATGTCTTTATAAACTTGTACATGTCTTTAGAAAAAGTATTCCCCAGATCACACACACACACACACACACACACACACACACACACACTCCCCTCATTCAGCCAGGCAGCTATCTCTGTAACATGTAGGTTACAATCAAATGATATATGTGTAACCAGGGTCTCATAAGGCCAAGTGAGAGATAAAAATTCATTTTCCAAAGACATACAACATACCAGAAGTACACCAAAAGGGTGCTCAACACCACTAATCATCAGGACAGTGCAAATTAAAACCATGAGATATCACCTCACTCCTGTCAGAATGGCTGTTCTCAAAAAGGCAGTATAAAAATGTTGGCAAGAATATGGAGAAAAAGGAACTCTTGTGGACTGTTGGGAGGAATGTGAATTGGTGTAGCCACAATGAAGAAAGTATGGAGATTCCTCAAAAATGATCCTATCTACAAAACAGAAACAGATCAGGGGCGCGTAGAGCAGATGTGGTTGCCGGGGGGCGGGGAGGGGCGGGGAGGAAGTGGAATGGACAGGGAGTATGCTATTGGTAGATGCAAACTATTACCTTTAGAACAGATAAGCAATGTGGTCCTACTGTACAGCACAGGGAACTATATCCAACCTCTTGGAGTAGAACATGATGGAAGATAGTATGAGAAAAAGAATGCATGTATATGTATGACTGAGTCACTATTGCTGTACACCAGAAATTGACACGACACTGTAAATCAACTATACTCTAATAAAAAATTAAAAATAAAACTACCATATGATCCAGCTATTCTGCTTCTCAACAAATATCCAGAGGAAATGAAATCACTATCTTGAAGCGATATCTATACCCCCCATGTTTGTAGCAGCATTATAAACAATAGCCAAGACAGGGGAACAACCTAAGCATCTACCAACAGATGAATAAAAAAAGAAAATGCGGTATGTGTGTGTGTGCATATATATATATATATATATATATGCACACACACACATATACAATGAAGCATTATTCAGCCATAAAAAATAATCTTGTAACCAAATGGATAAAGTGTGAGGGCATTATTTAAAGTGAATATAAGTCAGACAGAGAAAGAAAAATAGGGTATAATCTCCCTTATATGTATAAGCTAAGAATTCAGAGAAACAGAGAGTAGACTGGTGGTTACCAGGCATGGGGGTGGGGGAAATGGGTGAAGGTACAAACTTCCAGTTCCAAGATGAGTAAATTCTGAGAATATAAGTATAGCATGATGACTCTGGTTAACAATACTGTGTTGTATGCTCAAACATTGCTAAGAAAATAAACCCTCAAAGTTCCCACAATGAAAATAACAAAATAAATAAATAGCTGTGAGGTGATGAATGTATTAACAACCTTACTTCAGTAATCATTCTGCAACACGACAGACATATATCAATATGATGTATATGAAAGCATCACTTTGTATATCTTAAACTTGCACAATGGTACATATCAATTGTACCTCAATAAAGCTAGGGGTGGAGAAGAACACATTTAAAAAAAAAAAAAGAATTGAATAGAAGCACTATTTGCAAGGGAAATAGCTGAGATTTTCTAAAAACTGATGAAAAACATAAACCTGCAAATTCAAGACAATAAACCCCAAGCAGGATGTGAAAAGAAAGTCTCTCCTAGACACATCACAGTAAAACTGCTGAAAAAAATCTTAAAAGTAGCCAGAGGAAAAAAGTTGCATTACTTGCTAAGGAACAACAAAACTGAGAGCCGCCTTCTTCACAGAAATATTAGAAGACAGAAGGCAATGAAATGACATCTTAAAATGTTGAAAGCCAGTCACTGCCAACATACAATATCATGCCCTTAGTGAATATACACTTCAAAAATAAAGATGAAATAAATACTTTTCCAGCAAACAAAAGCTCTGAGAATGTTATCATCAGCACACCTAAATTAGAAGAAATACTAAAGGAAATTCTTTAGGCCAAAGTAAAATGATTCTAGAAGCAAAGGAATGAAGAGCATCAGGAAAAGTAAGATTTAAAAAATATAAAATTAATTTGACTATGCAAAACAATGATTTATTGCTTCTGTATAATTTTACATATACGTAAAATATTTATACAGCATTATAATAATCATTCAAAAGTCAAGTGGTGAAACCGCATTAAAGCATTCAAATTTTCAAACACTGTTAGGTAAATAATAAAAGAAAATGGGTAGTCCAGTCTTATCAGCCACTAGAGGAAGGCTTCTAATATGAAAGGCAGAGACCAAAGTAACAGAACTGTCTTAAGAGAAAGAGACAACATAGACCTATACTTAAAAAGATAAGAAAAAACACTGTATCTATGAAAGAAAAAAAGAAAGCCAAAAAGGAACATTCAGAAAACAAAATATAAGGTATTTTTGAAAATTAAGATAACAATAGAAGAAATTAAAATTTCAACAAAAGGACTTTTAAAATTAACTAAATCTTTCAAAAGGTAGAATAAGGAGTTCCCTGGTGGTGGAGTGGGTTAAGGGTCCAGCATTATCGCTGCTGTGGCTTAGGTCACTGCTGTAGTGTAGGTTCGGTCCCTGGTCCGGGAACTTCTACATGCCATGGGCACAACCAAAAACAAACAAACAAAAAAGGTAGATAGAATAAAAGGTCAAATAGATGACATAGGACAGAAAAGATTAGTACAAAAGATTCAACATCAGACTAATAATATTTGAGGGTCATGGGGTGGTTTATTTTTGCTTTTTAGGGCTACACCTGAGGCATAAAGAAGTTTCCAGGCTAGGGGTCAAATCAGAGCAGCAGCTGCCAGTCTACAACTTAGCTTACAGCAACGCCAGATCCTTAACTCACTGAGCGAGGCCAGAAATTGAACCTTCATCCTCAGGGTTACTAGTGGTTCCTTAACCACTGAGCCATGACAGGAACTCCAGAATAAGAGTAGCTCTAGAAAAAATAGAATAGATAGAACAGAAGGGAGGAAATTAGAAAAAAAAATAGAATAGATAAAACAGAAGGGAGGAAATTATTTTAAAATTTTTAAAATTATTTGAATTATTTTAATTTTTTTAATTATTTAAATTATTTAATTTTTTTAATTAAATAATTTTTTTTCAAGAAAATTTCTTCAAATTGATAGGCAGGAGTATCCGAGTTAAGGGCAGTAACAAAAAGAATGGAATAAAACTAATTATAAGGCACATCAATAAAAAATGTCAGATCACCAGAGGCTAAGATACAATCATTTCCAGAAAGAATTAAAAAACAAAAAGTTCAGAGTCAAAGGATCAAAAATCAATATAACATCAGGTTTCTCAATAGCAACAATGGAAGCCCCCGAATTAGCGGCAGTGCTTTCAAATATTATGCAGAAAACTGGCTTCTATCTTAGACACCTACATCTGACCAAGTAAGAAATTATGTAGGATAGACCATGATGGAAAGTAGTATTAAAATATACATATATATTCTTTTTATATTATATACATATAATAAATATATACTTAAGTATTTACATATACACATATTTATACACATAGGTGTATATATATGCATAAACATATATTTATGTGTACGAATATGTGTATGTGTATGTGTGTATACTTATATGTGTGTATGTGTATGTATATACATATACATGTCATATATTTACATGCTTAATATATGTGTATACATATATATGTACTTAGGTATATGTATATATACATACATACATATAATATATAATTTCTATTACGTACATATAATTTATATACATATGACTGAGTCACTTTACTGTATGGCAGAAATTGGCACAACACTGTAAATAAACTATGACTTACTAAAAGAAATTATGAGCAGACATGTAAGTTCCCAAATGATGTTCTCAGCTAACATGGGAGAAAACCAGGAAAGAATATGTGAGATGCAGGAAACAGGATCCATCACAGAAGCAAGGCAAAGAGAACCTTCTCAAGGGTGGGGCAGGGAGTGACGGGATAGACACTGTGCACTGAGCACTGTAAGAAGAAAGGAGCCCCAGAATGATGTCTTTTCAGCTCTCCACCTCTCCAAAAAGGACACCTAATTTGACTACCTAATATTTTCATATGTTTTTGAGAGGATATTTACACTTTTGGCAGATAGCTTGAGAATAAGTTAGTAATGACCTCTCCTAAGTTATACAGAAACCTAAGAAAAGACAGAAGAAAGGGAGAGAGAGAATGAGACAGAGAAAGTCAATTGTTAACTCCAGGAAAACCTAAACTTTAAAAGATAGAAAATATAACAATATCTTGCCGTACTTCATAGCTGTGAGTAATATTTCTACAGTACCAATAGTGTGTTTGGTGACTACTGACATCATCAAATATGACAATGCAAGGACATGAAGGGATGAAGAGGGGGTTTTGGAAATAGCTGTAAAAGCACGAAATTTTTACTTTCCATAGTCAGACCTAAAACTGAAAAAAAAATACTGCTGCACATGAGTTATTTAGAAATATTCGAGCCCGACTAGCATCCATGAGGATGCGGCTTCAATCCCTGGCCTTGATCAGTGGGTTAAAGATCCAGCGTTGCTCGGATCACAGATCACAGACGCAGCTCGGACCTGGTGTTGCTGTGGCTGCGGCTGTGGCGTAGACTGGCGGCTACAGGTCTGATTCGCCCCTAGCCTAGGAATCTCCACATGCCAGCCATAAATAGTGCAAGAAACAGCTTAAAGTTGAAAGTTTGCCCCTGGTGACTAGAAATCAAAGCAGGAAGGGGTGGAGTATGAGATAGCTGTTTTTCATTACGAACTTTGTAAAAGACTTGAGTCTTTAAACAATGTACATGTAGAACTTTGATAAAATATTAAAATTTTAAAGAGAGGGTGACATAAAGCTTTGTGAGCCCAAAATAAACTAGAGTGACTCATTGATCTGACACTAAACTTGAAATGCTTGGATTCTAAAGCTAAAGCCTTGCTTTTCTATTTCCCATTCTTCTCAGGGGATTGATTAATTCATAGTGGGGAAAAAAAAACTACTACTAATTACTAGCAATTAAAGTCTCTTTTCCTTATATCCAGTTGCAAATCATTGTTGTCTAACAACTTGGACTACCAAGCTCATTCTAAGGAGGCATATAGCTTATAATGCACCTTATAAAAGCCAAGGTGAAAATCTACACTTCTTGAACTAGTTCCCTTGTGTGACCAAACAAAAGGCATGAATGACAATGTGACTCGGGAAAGCTGAGTGTGTACCAGCTGCAAGGACGGATCGCACTTCATGTTAGTGAATACACCAAGGATTTCACTGCTAAACGACTCTGCTGAAAAGAATTACTGCCACCAGAGGACCTTTATTAGCTGAAGTAACTATAAATGAATGTAAATGCAACATAAAGCAATATAGCCATTTCCAAAGAAACAATGGAAGATAAGGGCTCTTTTGGATTTATTCAAAGAACAGCTCCACCTCCCTGCTTTCAGAACTGCCAGACAGCAAGGGTGTGCTGCTTTCTTTATCACATGGGTTTTCCAGATAGATATTTTTAAAAGCTTCTCCTTTGTTGTTTCCTTCAGCCTGTAAGCATTTTTAAGCTAATACTGAGCTTACAATGATGTCTGGTTACCATGGCATTGCAGCCGTAATTCTCATCTACAGTTTGGGGAAAACTAAGATATAATAATGGAATTCCACTGGGCCTCCTCTGACTTACCTCATTACTTACATTTTTGTTTTTTAATTTTTTATTATAGTTGATTTATAATGTTCTGTCAATTTCTGCTGTACCACAGTGACCCAGCTATACATATACATACATTCTTTTTCTCAGATTATCCTCCATCATGTTCCATCACAAGTGACTGGATACAGTTCCCTGTGGTATACAGCAGGATCTCATTGTTTATCCCTTCCAAAAGGCAATAGTTTGCATCTTCTAACCCCAAACTCCCAGTCCATCCCACTCCCTCCCCGTCTCCCTTGGCAACTATTAGTCTATTCTCCATGTTCATGATTTGTTTCTTTTCTGTAGATCGGTTCATTTGTGCCATATATCAGATACCAGATATAAGTGATATCATATGGTATTTGCCTTTTCTTTCTTACTTCACTTGGTATGAGAATTTCTAATTCCATCCCTGTTGCTGCAAATGACATTATTTTGTTCTTTTTGCGGCTGAGTAGTATTCCATTGTGCATATGTTCCACATCTTCTTAATCCATTCATCTGTCTATGGACATTTGGGTTGTTTCCATGACCTGGCTATTGTGAATAGTGCAGCAAGGAACATATGGGTGCATGTATCTTTTTCAAGGAAGGTTTTGTCCAGATATATGCCCAGGCGTGGGATTGCTGGATCACATGGTAGTTCTATATTTAGTTTTCTGAGGTACCTACATACTGTTTTCCATAGTGGTTGTGCCAGTTGACTTTCCCACCAACAGTGTAGGAGGGTTCCTTTTTCTCCACACCCTCTCCAGCATTTGTTATTTTTAGATTTATTAATGTCAGCCATTCTGACCAATGTCAGGTGGTACCTCACTGTAGTTTTGATTTGCATTTCTCTAATAATTAGTGATGTTGAGCATTTTTTCATGTACATGTTGGCCATCCACATGTCTTCTATGGAGAAATGTCTATTCAGGTCTTCTGCCCATTTTTCAATTGGGTTGTTGCTTTTTTTGCTGTTGAGCAATATGAGTTGTTTGCATATTTTGGAGATTAAGCCCTTGTCAGTTGCATTGTTTATAACTATTTTCTCCCATTCTATACGTCATCTTTTTTTATGGTTTCTTTGCTGTGCAAAAGCCTGTAGGTATTACTTACATTTGTAAATACGGATTCTTGCCCAGTGGCTATAAATGGTGGAATTTACAATGGGGATTTCTTTGTCTCCCTGGTCAAGTAAACCCACAAAATATTGAGTTCTCCATCTTCGGTTACTGAGTTTAGCCATATCTAATTTTACCTATTCCTAGCTGCCAACAAGAGAATATGTCTCCCATTTCGAAACACATCTCCCACAGAGGGAATAAGAATGGCTATAGAACAAGCAGTTATGCATCAAGTGTCATAGAAAGAAATCAATGTGATCTAAGTTTTTAGCAGTTCTGGCTGTGGGATGTTTCTGAAAATAATTCTGCAGTCACAGCATCCAGATAGCCATTTCTGAAAACTTGATTCCCATTGTGCTGATCACTTTGGCATTCTTCTAATTCTCAGATGGTTCCCATTCATACAACTTGAAAACATAGGTACTAATTGCCTTGCTCTGGACTCTCTTAGTAGGTGTAAACTTTCCATCTGAGGCATGAGACTCTAGTCCCATGATTCTTGTTAATGTTAATAAATAAAGCTCTATAGTAAAATGTTGGCCAGGGTAAAATAACTCTCAAAACATATGGACTCAAGATGATCATCCACACACAGGCAACAAAGAACTGAATCCCAGAACCTAAACCAGCTCAAACTGGTTTTCTGCTTCATATATCTGCACATAGGTGAAAAGAATGTATCCCTTGACCCTTCTATTCATCAGTTTATAGTTGGGAACACTGTGCTGTGCTTTTCCTGTGTAGAGAGATATTGTCAATGTGAGCATTTTTCACCCATCAACGCCAGATGCAAGTAAGATATTTACTGAGAATTATACAGGGAGTTCAAATCTTTGGGAGCAAATAGTACCTACACATGGAACAGTTAATTAACAATGATAGGGAGAGTTCCCTAAATGGCAAATGGATGAGGCAAATAAAATAATGCTACAGGAACTGAGAGAGGGGAGGTACACTAGGCAGGTGGGTAGATCAGGAGGAAGTGACAATGAGCTGAGACTTTAAGAAAGTTTGAGACCCAACCAAATGGAGAGGCAGCACAGTTGTATAATTTTTGAGAGTATGAACTCTGGAACAAACTGCCTTGCTTCAAATCCCAGCCCTGCCACTTAATAGCCTTGAACGGGTTGATTAACAGTGCTGAGCTTTAATTTTTTGCACTTGTAAAAGTGAGATTAAATAGTATCTGCCATGTTAAGAGGCTGGTAAGATTAAATGTGGTTAAATCATATAAGGACTTAGAACAATGTGTGGCACAGAGCAAGTCCATAAATATAGTTGCGATTATTATGATTATTATAATGATGATTAAAAATGAGAGAAGAGCGGAGGAAACGTTTTTGGCAAAGAAAATATCCCAGCACATCAAAACTAGTAAGTTATTAGATCACATTTAACCACATGATTATGCTGTTAAGAAAAGGTCATGACACACCAGCATCAGCAACTCTTGTCACTTGGCTCTGATATGAGTGAACTGGCAATTTAGAAAGATAAGTATTTAAATGGTGAGATTTTGCTTAAAATACAAATAACCCATGGCTGCATTGGAAATTTTCATTATTTGCCCAAAATGTAAAGAGTGGAAGCATATGTCATTAATTTAAAAAGAGACAGTTCACATATTTGTTTAATGACTTCAGCTCAGTCAGACATGAAGACCCAGGTGCATTGGAGGCAGGCATTAGTGCAACGCTAAAAAATAAAAAAATGAGGTGCCAAACAGTCCACATGATTTAGAACTCATTCCTCCAGTCACTATGAATGCAAATGTCTCATTTACATAAAATCCACTCATATTGATGCTAATCGGGAGCAAAGGAGAGGCTTCCACTTCTCTTACTCAGCATCAGAAACAGGAAACCAGGACTCAAATGATTCCCGTTGGAAAGAGTGATAAAGGACCTTGCAAATTGTTATGTTGATCAGCTTTAATATTTGGATATTAATTCAAGAAACAGTCATTAAATAAAGAGCACTTACTGAATGCTTACCATGACCTAGACATCATCCTGTTTTTTATGCATTTTTTTCATATAATTTTTTACAATAATCCTAACAAGAAGGTTCATTATTATCCCCTCTTTTATCAATAAAGAACAGAGGTTTAAAGAGAATGTACAATTTGCCTAGTATCCTATAGAATGTCTATCTGATTTTAAAGCCAGGGACATGTGCCTAATATTACTTAAAGTGTTAAATCTAACTCCATGGGGTCCCATCTCTATCCCCTCATTCCCATTTCCATTCCAACCAACAAAGTATGCAAAGAGTGGCTCCTTTCCCTTTACGTCTGGCAGAAGTGATGCAAGGAAGATATATAAAAGGATAAAAGAATGGTACAAGTGACAAAGTCATTGAATTGTTCAACTGAGTACAAAGAAGAGAAGCCCAATACTATATTGTTATGTCATTATGCCAACAGTAGCAACAGCCTAATTAGGAACTACATTGCCACATGAGATAGAAGAAACACTGCCCAAGTGGTTGTTGTTAGCAAATGCTGAAGACAATGTGAAAGGTCTAATGGAAGGAAATAAAATTTGTGCATTTATAGCCAGATGCATCTGATAATTTTTCATGGTATCAGAGTTCTTAAAATGTTTCATTTCAGACAATCTGTAGGAGTAAGACATAGAAACCAAGTGAATCAGCACAGAAACTTGCTGTTGATTCTTTGGCTTTTGACAGAAATATTTGTTTTCACCTTGAGAAGATTGTTTTGGGATCTTGCTGGGCTTCCGTACCATTCACTTAGCAGCTGCTTCTCCACATTACTTCTCCCACACACCAATGGGTCTTAGCTCCACCAAGGACTCCCACTCCCCACCTCCCTGGGTTCTCATACCCACACTGCTGGGCATGAGTTATGCTTTTAATATTGTACCTCTTAATTCCAACCACCACCCACATTATAAGATTCAGGGGAAACTAGCTTTACAAACAAGTTGTGAGTAATTAAAATCAAGTCCAACATAAGAAAACAACTTTAGAACCTTTATTTAAATATGTTTATTTCCAGAGTTCATGGGGAAATTAAAAACCAAAGTAACAAAACACAAAAGTTAAACCCTTCTCAGATAAATCCCATAGAGCCATATCAGTCCCTGTCTTTCTTTTTATTCTCTCTTCTCTCTTCTGAGATAGCTTCTTTCTTGAAACCTTTAAGTCAATGATCTATACCCACCCATTTAGGAGAAATCTACTGCATGACCACAAGAGTTTATTTTATTTTATGATCAAGGCAGCAGTAAGGTCCCAAACCTACATTCAGCCACAACTAACACCATGGTGGATGGTGATGTGGAGGGAAAGGGTTTAAACTCTCTACGTCTGTTGCCCACCACCACCCCCAAGCCCAGGTTACCCTCCCATGCTTTCTGATTCTCCAGTAGAGAAGTACTCTCTCAACACAAGCACTGCAATTTTCAGCAAATATTATCAGAGGATTTTCAGACAATTACAATCTCAATCCATGTTATAGAAAATAAATATTCCCTTAAATACGTTGAATTTAGTCTCAGACTATATGATTTCCCATGGAGTCATTGTCATGCCCAGAGGTCAAGTGCAAGAAAAGCAAAATCTTTCACACCACCAAGCAAGGTGCCCCTAATTACCATCTGGCTTTACCAAGGCCTGGCCAACAATTCAAAAAGACCCCTTTTCTTTCCCTCAAGCTTGATAACATTCTTCGACATGGCATCTCTCATACTCATCTCTATAAACAGAAGGATCAAAAGAGGACTCACAACTGTCTTGTTTACAGAAACTGTTCTACAGTCAAGAGCAATGTTCTACCACTTCTACTTGAAGGGGGAAAAAAAAAGTTATTTAATACAAATAGGCATCAAATAACATTTCTTTATATATTCTCATTCCAAAATCACAGCATTTGAAGAGAAAGCCAATGCACTGGTTCTATGGGTTCTGTAAAATAGTTAATGGTGGTTGGTTCCTTTGTTCCAGATAACACCTGTTTAGTTCAATAATTTTGTGTGTGTTTACTAGAAAGGGCTCTCATATGGATAACTGCTAACTATAGAAGGTCTTTCATGAGTTGCTCTGTGCTAGAGTAGCCTGAGTCTTAAGAATGCCATAAACAATCATTTTCTTTAGAGACCACAGTCCCCTGCTCCCTCATCTGTTTCCTCTCTTCTCTTTTTCTGACTTTCTTTATTCCCTTTCCCAATCTCTACCCCCTTTTCTGGTATTATGTTTCTCCCCCAGGATATCTGAAAACTGAGAGTTGGAAACAAATCTGAAGCATCTCAATTACAAGAAACTGAATTGAGTACCCCTGCCTTCCTTGGTCCTTAAAAATCAATGAATGTAAAGCAATGAACAAAGTATCGAGTTGGCTATTGTTTTTATAGCCCTAAATTGGTTTATTATCTAAGAAACATTTTAAAATATCCAAGGATGAGAAGAATAATGAAAACCTGCCAGAGAAATTAAAAAGTAGTTCTATTATTAGGTGGTGCTTAACAGAAGTACAGAGGGAATAATTTGAAAGATGTGCTCAATCTCAGTAGTAACTTGACAGGACAGAAATTATTTGCTCAACAAAAGTCAGGAAACTAAGGGCCATGGACCACACCCAGCCCACTGCTTATTTTTGTCAATAATGTTTTAATGGAACAGAGCCACACACATTCATTTACATATTGTGCATGCCTGCTTTTGCACTGCAGTGGCCAAACTGGGTAGTTGTGAAAGACACCCTGTGGGCCATGAAGCCTAAAATATTTACTAGATAGGCCTTTGCAGGAAAACCAATGTTGTATTTGGAAAACTTGTGTATCATATATTAATTAATATGAACAGAAATCTATCTTTAAAAGTATTTTCATCAGCAAATTTGTATCTTATACTGTCCTTGTACTTGGAGGTAGCTACTACCATTGTGATTGTTATAACATGTTGTGTCTATATCCTAAAATGCTTCTCAGTATACTGCCAAAAAGAATGATGTTCAGTCTTTTTCACAAGTGCGACGTGTAAAAATTAGCATTTGACTTAGTCATTGCCAAATCCATCAGCAAAACATTGTGCAGACTTCTTAAGGACCTTTTTAGTGCTACTTCTGATTGCTATAAGCCATGATGTTTCAATGGCTTGAAGGCATTAACATGGTAGTTGAGTTCAGAGCCAGATTTCTTTGGTCCAAATTCTGACTCTATAATTAAGAGCTGTGCTTCAATTTCTTTGTCTATAAAAGAGGAATAATAATATTACCTGCCTCACAGGTAAAGCTGTCAAGAATAGTGCTGGGTGATATGTGTTTAATTAGTACTCCATAAATATTAGCTGTAATTATTACCATTTGAAGGTGTGCTTTATTTAGTCCTGAAAAATGTGTTCTGTACTACAAGTTAATGGTTGACTTCTCCTAATAATTCTAGCATTGATTGTGTGTTCCACATGATGGTTTCAGGTTAAATATCCCTATGTCCTAGAATTAATCCATTAATCAATTGGTAAGTAATTTACAGAGCATCCACCCATGCAGAGCATGAAGACTGTGGGAATACAAAGTAAGAATGAGATAGAATTACTAGCACTGATACCTGAAGGAATGGATCCATCTACTCCTGACACAAACAAACAGAATGATGTTCAATTATTCTTGAACACTCTTCCAGGCAAGAGGATTGAGAAGTAAGAACGTCTTTAATATGGAATGAGGCATGAGAGTCTCATTATAATTAGTCTGTGCCAATCAATTTACCATTTGTAAAAATTCAAAAGAGAGAGCTCAATGAGCTCTGTAGTGGTCACATGTAAAGACTTCATGGAAGAGGAGAAACATGAGTTGATGTGAACAGATAGAGTAGGAGAGATCTTGCAAAAGGAAGAATCACAAATCCAGTCTGCTCATGGCAGGGCAGTGGATGGATCACACTGGACTGTGGTTATGGGGGAAAGTGGTCAGGTGCCACATGTTGAGATGTGGCTTGGTCTCAGGTATAATGGCATAAATAATACAAGAGAATGAATGAAGGGTATAGAGGGGCTTAGTGTGGACTTCTTATAGAAACTGCTAGTCTCTCAGTTTTCAAATGGGGCCATTAGTTTGCTAGTATGTATTGAACATAAAATCTGTTCAGCTCACGGTTGGTCATCAAGTGCAATCCCAAATGTGCAGACAAGTAAGGAGGTTAGGGCAGGTCACTTTACCTTTGGGTGGAACAATGAAACAGGATGTTAGATTCTCAACAATTTGTCAAATGGTTCAGAGGAGAACGACATAGAGTAAATGGGGAAACTAAGATACCATGGCAGAGGTATAAAGTGAGAAATATGTAACCTGGATGCAGGAAAGACTTTCAGAGTCATAACTGAGGTCAATAACAGACCAATCAACAGAATGAAGAGGAGGAGGGGAACTAAAGGTCATCCAAGGGATGCACCAGAGGACTTAGGAATAAAGATGCCCTTGGCCCCAATTAGAAAGTAGGAAGGAGGCCAGGCTCTGCACCAATACGTCCAGTTCTTCGCAAGCATGCCACAGAAATGAATCATCAGGACTACGACGCGACAAACACCATGTATAAACATCTACTGAATTCCTTTTGTGCAAGCGTCAAAAGAATGGTCATAGCTCCAGTATTTCTTGTGACATCTCTAACTCATCATCTTGAAAATATTTCCTATAAAACTGAAACTCCAACCTGTATGTGGGAAGCTGATTCACAGCCAAGCTATGCCTTTGCAGCAATCTTGGTAGAACCACCTACTGCTGCACAGTCAGCCCTTCTCACAATATGTATTTGGTTAAAAAGAAAAACTCAGTGCCCTGAGCACACTTCCCAGCTACACCCACATTCTAAAGCTCCTTGTGTTAGCAACCCACTACTCAATAGTCCTGAAGTCTCTAGAACAGAAGGGAAGGACTCAGATACCCAATGTGGTGATCACAGTGTGAAGGAAAAGTTGGGAGCATGTGCCTGAAATTTACCGGTTTAGAATAGATCTAATTTTTTTTCAGTTTAAACAATCTCTCATAAGTAAATGTTGCCTTTCAGATTTCTCCCCTTCCTCTGCTGTTCCCTAAGGGGCATATGGCCAAATTTAGGGGTTAAAGATGTTGAAGTGGCAGGAAGGGAGTTCTAGATCTATGTCCTCAGGTTCATGTGCTGCCCTGAGGACTCCATGGCAATGTGGCCGCTGGAGGGTCCAACCCCTCTGATGGTCAAAAGAGAGACGAAAAGAGAGGCACTGCCCCCTTGTTCAACAAAAACATAACACTGCTTTCCTGCCTTACCAGATCCAGTGCACCAAGGTGCATGATGCCCAACGGACAGGGCAGAGTGATGGCAGCCTCTGTCCTACCAGTGGCAGTGCCCGCTGGCTCGGCAATGCCCAGCAAAGGACACCACAGTGACCTGTAACTACCTAGAATCCAGGAAAGTGAGCCGGGCCAGGAAAACAGAGGATCAAATAAGTGCTAACATTCATGAGCTAATCTGACCCAAACTTCCTGAGTCTTTTTTTTTTTTTTTTTTACGGTGGTTCTATATATTTTCAGAAACACTTGAGAGCACAAAGAAAGTGTGCAAAGGTTAAAGAGATGACGTGGACAACACTGTGGCTTGTCTAATGGAGAATCCAGTGTCCTTTCAGGAAACTGAAGATACTCAAAAATTGCTCCCCCATTTCTATTAAGGACCCTCGAAAAGTGAACATTTTCTTTTGATACAAATATACAAATTTAAAATAAGTGTACAGTTCAGAATGGCCTACCACTTTCAGACGGCTTATGGGCCAGAAAATATACAGTCAATAAAAAAAATACCAGAGAGGTGGGGACAAAAGGATCTGTACAGCAAAAATGAGTATCCCTTCAGTAGGTAGTGATCTGTGGAAAAAGTGGCGTCCTTAGAAACCAGGAGCACGGAAAGACAGCAGGTCACAGATCTGGTGATGGGGGAGAAGATGTATAATAAGGCCCATTTTCCCTGGCATCATATTCAAGGACAAAAGGACGAAAGTCGATCTATTCTAGTGAGACGGCAGAAAATAGCTGGTGGAGGCTGTCCACATGGTGGATTTTTTGCCCTTCAGGCCTGAGACAGAAAAGGTGGTAAAAAACCCTGTTGATACCTTTGAATGAAATGTTGGAGGAGCAAAATAAACAGCCTTCAAATTCCTCTTGTACTTGACATCGACAACATCATAGAGTTTCTTCAGGAAGTCAGAGTCCAGGTGATTGTATTCGCTGGTCAGTGTGTGAAAATAGACTAACACATATTCCTTCACAGCAATGTGATCCATTACATGGATAAAATATAAGAGAGCTTTGTCCATATCTATGAACGTTACAGGAATGTCTCTTCCAACTACCACCATCACTATGTGACCACACTTATCGACACCTGTTTGGTATGAGGCTTTTAGAAAAGCAACATCAGATAAATCTTCAAATCTTGCTTAACATAACCAGCAATTATAATTTCTCTGATGTTGCTTCTGCAGGGCTGCCTCTGATAACTGTCCTTGAAGGATCAGTCTTCTTTGTTTATCAATATCTCCTTCCATTCGAGCAACCAAACTTCCTGAGTCTTTAGAAAAAAATACTGGGTTGTGTTTTCAAGGGGCTGGAAGCTCTGCAATGCCCTATGGAGGTAAAAGCCAGGTATACAATTTATGCAAATATTCAGACAGCATTACCCTGACTTTAGGCTCTGCTGTGTGTTCTCACTCAGCAGCTTTAAGAGAGGAACCTGCTCCTGGCCTCTGCTTCACTAGCACCACTGACCCAGCCCCATCTTCTACCTTCTTAGGGCTGCTCCTTATCTTGGCTGTCTTGTACTTGTTTCTAAGGTCTAGGGCTTGGGACACACCTTTGAAGGAGAAGGGCCTAACTGCCTTACGCTCTTTATATGTATTTTTTTAATTCATTTTAAACCTCAGAGGTTTACTGAGATTATAATAACAATAATGGCTAACCTTTGCTGACACTGAATTCTTACACTGTGCTCAGCACACTTACATATGTAATACAGAAACATTTGGAAATAGTATTCCCCCTACCTTTCCACAGCTGAGGACTGAGGCACAAGGAGGTTAATTAGCTTATTCAATGTCACACAGCCAGAAAAGTGGTAGAATAAGACCATAGGTCCAGGCATTCTGATCTCAGAACTATTTTCTTAATCAGAGATGACAGATAGATGATAGATACGCATACACACACACATACAGATGGTGGGTGGATGGATAGATGAGTAGACGGATGGGCAGACAGGCCCACCCAGACAAGATGCCTGAGAATCTAAAGGAAGCAATACTGAAAGTAGATTTTTAGACTTTAAAATGTGAGAAGCATTTCAGAGACCATCTAGTATGGTGATTTGCAAACTGGACTAAAGGCTTTTCAGGAGGAGACTTTAGGAGTGTCATGTAGGTTAGGGGAGCAGGGAACTGGAAAGCCAGCTGGGCTCACAGCCCCCAGCCCAGCTATGACCTGAACAACTATGCATTTGTCTATCGTATACACTGGGATTCTATGTAAGATTTTTTTCTAGAAAGACTTATGCTGTTAAAAATAATTTGAGGAGTTCCTGTCATGGCTCAGCAGAAATGCATCCACGAGGACACAGGTTGGATCCCTGCCCTCTCTCAGTGGGTTAAAGATCCAGCATTGCCATGAGCTGTGGTGTAGCTCACAGATATGGCTCAGATCTGACATAGACCGGCAGCTACAGCTCTGATTTTACCCTTAGGCTGGGAACCTCCATATGCTGCAGGTGTGGCATATTGTTTACCTTACCTTCCCAATAAGCAAGATATGCACATAGCAAGTGATATATATTATAAATAATTATATATAAACATATAATAAATATATTTAATTAATTAGAGAAATCAAATTATAAGTAGAATGTCCAGTCATCAAACACAACCTCACAACCCTCAGGGAGACTGAATGACCATTCAGTCTGCACATTCCCTCCCTGTAAACTAATGGCTTTCATGGGATGCCAAGTTATCTGAAGGTTTCTGGGAATTATGGAATTAGAATTGAGGGACAGGAGTTCCCTTCATGGTTTAGAGGTTAAGGATGGATCCAACTAGGATCCATCCCTGGCCTTGCTCAGTGGGTTAAGGATCTGGCGTTGCCATGAGTTGTGGTGTAGGTCGCAGACACTGATCCCATGTTGTTGTGGCTGTGGCTGTGGCCAGCAGCTGTAGCTCCAATTCGACTCCTAGGCTGGGAATTTCCATATGCAGCAGGTGCAGCTCTAAAAAAGTAAAAAAGAAGTAAAAGAAATAAAATAAAATTGAGGGACAAGGTGTCTTAAGAAATGATTCTCAGTAAAGATTGAGGCCTTTTCAGAAACCAAAAAGAAAACAAAAAGACAAATTACAGAATGGGAGAAAATAGTTTCAAATGATACAACGGACAAGGGCTTAATCTCTAGACAATACAAGCAGCTTATACAACTCAACAGCAAAAAAGCCAATCACCCAATGGAAAAATGGGCCAAAGACCTGAATAGACATTTTTCCAAGGAAAATGTACAGATGGCCAACAAGCACATGAAAAAATGCTCGACATCTCTGAGTATAAGAGAAATGCGATTCAAAACTACCATGAGATACCACCTCACACCAGTCAGAATGGCCATCATTAATAAATCCACAAATAACAAGTGCTGGAGGGGCTGTGGAGAAAAGGGAACCCTCCTGCACTGTTGGTGGGAATGTCAACTGGTACAGCCACTATGGAGAACAGTTTGGAGATACCTTAGAAATCTATACATAGAACTTCCATATGACCCTGCAATCCCACTCTTGGGCATCTATCCGGACAAAGCTCTACTTGAAAGAGACACGTGCACCCGCATGTTCATTGCAGCACTATTCACAATAGCCAGGACATGGAAACAACCCAAATGTCCATCGACAGATGATTGGATTCGGAAGATGTGGTATATATACACAATGGAATACTACTCAGACATAAAAAAGAATGAAATCATACCATTTGCAGCAACATGGATGGAACCAGAGACTCTCACACTGAGTGAAATGTCAGAAAGACAAAGACAAATACCATATGATATCACTTATAACTGGAATCTAATATCCAGCACAAATGAACATTTCCACAGAAAAGAAAATCATGGACTTGGAGAATAGACTTGTGGCTGCCCAGGGGGAAAGGGAGGGAGTGGGAGGGATCGGGAGTTTGGGATTATTGGATACAACTTGGAATGGATTTACAATGAGATCCTGCTGAGTAGCATTGAGAACTATGTCTAGATACTTATATCGCAGCAGAACAAAGCGTGGGGAAAAAAATGTATACATGTAAGTATAACTTGGTCCCCATGCTGTACAGCGGAAAAAAAATAAAAATAAAGAAGAGCCAAGACACTATGTTTATAATCTCAACCACAGCCATTCACCTTATAGTAATGATCAGAGTTGTAGGCATAATATATTACTGAGGGAATTAACCATTATCAATGCTGTGATTTTAAAATTCCAATTCAACTAAGCATCAATCTGCACCATAATAAATAATAAATAGGCCCCACATGTTAGAAGCTTCTGATTTGATGCTAAAGAATACCACTTAATGCTGGAAGGTTTTGCATCAAACCACAGTAGCTCCCTGATCTTTATCCAAGTTAAAACATACATATACAAATGTATGAAGGCACACGGAGAATTTTCCACTTCAAGTACTGAGAAAAAATTTATGTACACATGTACGTATAACTGGGTTCCCATGCTGTACAGCAGGGGCGAAAAGTGTGTTGGGGGAAATAGCAATAAAAAATAAATTTAAAAAAAAAGGATTAAGGCCTTTTCCTCTAACACTGGGTGAGTCCTGTCCAGGAAAACATAATGCCTGAGCACACTTGAGATCTCTCTTCCCCTTGATGTGGCTGGGTGGGCCGGCCCACACTGCCCTAGCTCTCCTTCTACAATTCCACGGCTGGTCAGACCCACTCTGATGCACTCTGACTTCCCCTGCTCAGATCACAGCTGTCTCACTAGCCTGGAGATGGTTCTACCTCTTCCTTCACATGGCCCAGTTGGCATGGATCCACAAGATACTAATCTTAAATGCTAAGCCTTCAAAAGCAGTCTAATTTCCCTCAAACTATTTTGGTTATTTTTGATAGAGAAAGGAAAGAGGAGGTGAACTATATCATAGCCTCCAGGTATCCACAATCCAGATAATATAAAATGAATTCTGTAAATCCAGAGTTCCACATAGACAGAACGTTTATGCCTAGCAAAATAAGATGAAGTGCCTTTTATGAGAGAATTCTTAATATCTGTCATATATGTAATATAAACTACTCTTGCTTAACTATAAATCAATTTCCTTTTTTGAGCTCTTTGCACTATTTTGAGAGTGTATTTTTAGATCCTTACACACTAATGAGATTGAAAGTGTTTATTTCATCGATATATTAAACATGTAATAAATGTTGTGACAATGAATATAAGGACAGACTCACCAATCATTTCATGTCGTATGCTCCTTCTACTACAACTCAACCATCCATCCTTGGGTCTCAAATCTACTGTTTGTCCTATGTACACCATGTGTCCAAATAGATGTATCCCATTCACTATTTTCACAAACTCCTAGTAGCATACACCTATTCCGAATAGATGTATCTACTCAGAATCTAAAGACTTTCCACCTTTTTCTTGTTCTCTAATAGGAAGAAATACAACCAAAATGTCACAAAGGCAACAGAGAGTCCAGGAGATGGACAAAGAAACAAAAATCCCCCCGCTGGATGCATCACGGTCGAGGCCAGTGAAACTCTATCTGAAATTGCCAGCTCTGGGATTTCTCCAAAAACAAATGAAAAGCCTACATAGAGCATGCATTCCAAGGATTATGAACTCATTTTGGCTTATGCTCTTTAAAAAGGTCCACAGCTGCATTCAAACTACATCCAGCTCATCTCTAGGCCTGGGACTGACACGAAGCCAGGAGCCCCAGCTGGGACATACAGGCAGGAATCAATTTAAGCCCTTCTGGCAGGACAAGGGGTGGTTTGCTATAATGAATATTAAGGAGGGATACCAGACCGTGGAGAATTGGGTGTTTATCTTTCCCGAGTATTAAAGAGATGATAAATTGATGGATAAAAGTATGTAGGAGACTCTCAGAAAAGCTATTGTTCATGCTGGATAGATGCTATGTCAGTTTGACAATGAAGACTTAATAAAAATAAATCAGGGTTTGAGGGCTGGGGAAGTCCTGACTGTGCTATTGAGAGGAGAAAGATCACCTAGGGCTTGAAGCTGGGTCGTAACAACAGAAAAAAAGTAGACATTCATTTATAGACACTTCAACATCAGCGAAGGATAAAAGCTCCCTAAGTTCTACATGTTTCTTAGTTAACTACTGCCAAGGGAGCTAATAACTGTATTGGAAAAACATAATTCAAAAGTAAAAATGATAGAGGAGGGGATATTTAAAGCCTGAAATTGGTTTTATAAGTACCAAGTGAAGTGATCTATAAATATAGTTATAATCCAAGATGTGCCTGTTCAGGTTATGAGAATTCTCATTTATGAGGCATTTCGTGTAATACTCCTTCCTTTGGCTTTTGAGGCATTTCTTCCCATTAACAGGAACCAATTTGAATTTCCTTCACCTCCTGAGCCACATGCAGTCATCTCTGCACATGTAGGTAGTGTATATTGCATTAAATTCTCCTCTCAGGGAGCTTTGGTTTTGCTAATTTATAGCAACAGAAATAATCTCAGGCCATTTCTGATATCAACTTGTTTAGTGAATGTGACATTATTTGCATTGTTTTCACTGCTTTCCTTTGTCTTTGAGTTGTGTCTATTATTGGTACACATTCACTTGTTTTTACAGTCAGGTTAGGGTTATACTATTGTCTTGTAATAGTAATACTAATATATAACTTTCTGAGCATTTCTGAACAATGTATGAGGCACTATGCCAGGTGCTTTGCACATATTAATTTGTTAATCCTCACACCTCCTAGGAGGTAAGTATTATTATTATCCCCATTTATCTGATGGGGAATCTGAAGCACAAATTAATTAACTTATTCAAGATTATAGAGTTAGTAAGTGGCAAAACTGGGATGATTTGCTTTTGAGTGTAGCTCTAAGTATACTACAATAAGGGGTAAAAATTGCTTAACAAGAGCAGTAAACAGCTATTTTTCAATTAATGAAGGGAAAACACTTTGTCAGGGCCCATTATGACAACTTATTCTAACAACTATTAAAATAATTGTGCCCAATTTCAAGGAATACTGCATTAAGTCTGGATAAACATTAATTTGAGGGCTCAAAAAACCATGTGCAAGGATCATAATGCTGAAAATTATAAAATAATGCTGATTTTAAAAATCAAAGAAAATATAAATAGAGATTTTTTTTAATCTAAAAATCCATATTTATACATTGGAAACTCAACAAAGACAGCAGACAGCAGTTCTCCCCAAACTGACCTATAGACTTAAGAGAATTTCTGTCAGAATCCCAGCAAGGTTTTAATAGACATAAACAGCTTCTTCTAAAATTTTCTAGTCTTTATATATAAAGATGAAAAAAATTAAAATAGCCAAAACAATTTTGGAAAAAAGTGAATACAATGGGTAGAATCACTCTACCCAATGCTAAGGCTTATGGCTAGCTGCAGTAATCCAGACAGTTGGTACTGGTGGAAGGAAAGACACATAGATCAGTGGAACAGAACAGAGAACCGTAATGACCCAAATAAGTATGCCTGATTTTTTTTTTCTTTTTTTGCTTTTTAGGGCCGCATCTGCGGCATATGGAAGTTCCCAGGCTAAGGGTCAAATCAGAGCTATAGCTGCCAGATTACATTACAGCCACAGCAACATGGGATCCAAGCTGTGTCTGCAACCTACACCAAAGCTCATGGGTACGCCAGATCCTTAACCCACTGAGTGAGGCCAGGGATCAAACCTGCATCCTCATGGATACTAGTCAGATTCGTTTCCACTGAGCCACAGTAGGAACTCCCTGCCTAAATGATTTTTGACAAAGGTGTAAAAGGAATTCAATGCAGAAAGATAGCCTTTTCAACAAATGGTACTGAAGCACTGGACATCATAGGCAAAAAAAAAAAGAAAAGAAAAAAGAAACATAAACATCATACTTTACATAAAAATTAACACAAAATGAGTTATGAATTTAAATGTAAAACGATAAAACTTTTAGGGGAAAAAAACAGGAGAAAACATTTAGGATCTAGAGGTAAGCAAAGAGTTCTCAGACTTGACATCAAAAATGCAATTCATAAAAGGAAAATTGATAAATTGGACTTCATCAAAATTTAAAATGTTTTCTCTGCAAAAGACCCTGTGAAAAGGTTAAGAATACATGCTACAGAGCAACAGAAAATATTTTCAAACTATAAATAAATACCTAACAGACAACGGACTAGTATCTAGAATATAAAAAGAACTCTCAAAATTCAACAAAATTAAAAAAAGATCATATTAGGAAATGAGCAAAGGATATCAAGAGACATTTCATTGAAAATATACAAATGGTAAATATGTTAACATCATTTGCGACCAGGAAAATGCAGGTATCAGTACACACCTATCAGAATAGTTAAAATAAAAAACAGTGATAAAATCAAACGTTAGCACGGGTGGAGAGAAACTGGATCACTCTTGCATTGCTGGTTGGAATGTAAAATGACACAGCTGCTCTGGGAAAATGTCTGGAAGTTTCCTACAAAATTAAAAACTATACATGCACTTACCATAAGACCCAACAATTACACTCTTGGGCATTTATCCCATGGAAATGAAAACCTAATAATTCACACAACGACTTATACATGAATGTTCATAACAGCTTTATTCGTAATAGACAAAATAGGAAATAATCCAAATTTTCTTCAACTGGTGAATGGTTAAACCAACTGTGACATATCCTACAATGGAACAGTACCTAGCAAGAAAAAGGAACAAACAACTGATACATGGAACAATTTGAAATGGGTCTCAGGGAAATCAGGTTGAGTGGGGGAAAAAAAAACCCAATTCCCAAAAATTACATATTGAATTATCCCATTTATTCAACATGTTTGAAATAACGAAATTATAGACATGGAAAAACAGAGTCATGATTGCCAAGGGTTGGGGATGACAGAGTTGGGGGTGAACTTTGGCGACGAAGGATAATATGAGGGAGCCTCATGGTGATGGAACAGTGTTGTATCTGGATTCTGGATTGTGGTGGTTGTTCCACAATTACCCACATGATAAAGCTGAATACAACTGCGCGTGCGCACACACACACACACACACACACACACACACACACACACACGAGAGTATGTGTCTGGACTGTACCAAAGTCAAGTCCCTGGTTTTGGGTACTGTATTTTAGTTGTGCAAAAGGTTACCGTTAGGGAAAACTGAGTGAAAAGTATATAGGACCTCCTTGTACATTTTTAGGCAGCTTCTCATCAATCTATAATTATTTCAAAATAAATATTTTAAACAAAACATGGAGTTTTCTGCATTTAAATTATTGGCACTTATACTTTTGAATTACAATGATTTATCCCTTTAAGGCTTTTTTCAGGAATAAATTATCCTTGCAAAATGGGAAGACTATTCAGATAATAAGCTGTCCTTTCCTTTTGAGCAGAATGTTCCCTAGAGGGATTCAGAATAAGATGCAAAATATATTATGTGTTGGGTTCCCCTCCCTGAAGCACCCATACCAACTCCCAACATGTTGATACCCAAGAAACCAAGTTTTATTGACATCAAGGACAAACTTGAAGAGAAAATACGTCACTGAAAAACAACAGACAGAAAAAAAAAAAAAATTTTGAGAGGCGTGCCTACGGCATATAGAAGTTCCTGGACCAAGGATCAAACCCATACCACAGCAGTAACCCCAGCCGCAGCAGTGACAACATCAGATCCTTAACCTACTGTACCATAAGAGGAACTCCCAGACTGAGAAATTTAAATATGCATTGTGGTTTTTATTAGGAATCAAAAATAAATCTTACTAACTTTATGGCAACTTCAAAAAAATCACTTTGTAACTGATTTAATTCACTTTGGTGAATTAGAGATTCACCACCTGCAACACTTCACCTATCAGCTAACTGGCACTATATTGCTATATCTATCCAGGCACAGATACAGAAATAGGTAGGAAGATTCATATAGAGGTATAAACTTAGATCTAGATCCTGACATGTACTTATTTGGCATAATACAATACAGTTTTTAAGAAAGATGACCTAGCCCCCACCATCAGGAAGTCACTGGATGTCGAGATGGGAAGATACCTCAAAAGTTTGTGAAAGGAGGGCTAAAAACAAATCCAGTATGCATACCGCTGTGCTTTTGACAAACATCATTTGAAAGACCTGCCAGTATATGGGTTAGAAACCTACAGATCACACTTCCCTTCAAGATCCTGTGACTAAAGAAATTAAGGGAAATTTGGCAAAACTCAGAACACTTTTTCAATGGTTTGGCATATGTGTAAACATCAACACATTTCTGGATTTTTCAACCAAAGCTTTCTATGGTCCGTAACTAAAGTTTCCTGAACGATGTTTTTCAACAATCATAATAATTTGAAAACAACACTCTGAAATCAGATGCCATCTAACACTCCTGTAAAATGACAGAAGATGCCTGCTTAAATACTGTGTAAAAACAGCTTGTGCCTGGAGCTTGCTAAGGAAGCAGGTGATGGCGAAATCATTCCCTTTTATGCACCCTTCACTCCGGTCCATGAATCAATGTCGCCTATACTGGTTTGTCATGTCCAGCATTCATTGTGCTTCTTTGTCATAAAATCCAAAGCTCTCCACCATATGGTGTCATTTTTGAAATGTTAATCGGACTGGAGCTTGTGATGCCAGTTAGGTTCCCAGCTGGTCTCTGTATTGGCTATTTCACAGACATTAGCCCTGTTTTGAATTAAACTAAATTAGAGAATAAAATGAGATATTTTCATGCAAAGTCAGGCAATATTATTTGACATCTGCACCATCTCTAAGAGCTTTATTGAGTGGCTATTGTAAAACTGAAGCTAAGATGGAAAAACCATGCAAACAATAAGTTAGGGCCAGATAACATGCTGGTGCAGCAGATAATTAATAATAATATTTAATAATAACAATAATTAATAATAAGGAAAATAATAAATGATTATGATGTTACAAGAAGAAAGACCTCTATCCACAGTTCACCTCCTGGGGCCAAAGACTAGGAAGGATAAGAACATTAAGACATTTACTTACCCAAATCTTCAGTTTTGCCTGGCTAGGGAAACAGCCATTAAGAAGGATGTGGGTCAGAAATGGCAGAACCTAACTCCATCCCAAATCCCCAGATATGGGGCAAGGCTTTGATGTGAAGAGGGAAATGGGTCCAGAATGCACAGCCCTTTCTTCCCTCCCTCTCATTTCAAAGAACACTATCTGAAAGCAGAGAGATGAATAAAAGGAATTAACCCTGCTTTGATAACCATAATTTAACATACTAAGTCCACTGTAAGAAACGAACCTCGCTAATAACTACATGCACTTGGGGGTGACTAAACTTCCTCCTTCCGCTCTGATTTTAGACTATCCTTTCCCTGAGAATTGGCATTTGTCTATGTTAGTGGTGTGTGTGTATTTCATGTGCACCAGTATGTGCACTTACATATAATCAGTTACTAGCTGGAAAATCAGAAACAAAAAATTCTTCTCTGTAGCTCACTGGAGGTAGACCTTAATAAGGATAGACCCAGAACACCAAAATTCCCCAACACCCCTCACTTGCAGATTTTCTGCAGGACTCGCAAAATCAAAGTGGCAGGACCTAACTCCATCCCAAATCCCCAGATACAGGGAAAGGCTCTTCTGTGAAGAGAAAAGTGGGTCCAGCATGCACAGCCTCTGTGGGTCCAGGAAGTTTCCTAGGGTGAGAGGAGATTTGCCCAAGCAGATCTGAAGAGCGACTCTCACCGAAAGGGGTAGATCTGAGGTCAAGTGGACAAGGATAGGAATTTGGATTGCCCTTGAGGACTACCTGTGAAGCCTTTAACGTTTTGGAGATTTTCTTTGAACAGAATTAATGCCTTTCTATGTAAATTCCCTTTAACAGGACCCCAACCCTTCAGTGACATCTAGTTCACCCTTTCAACTGAGTGTTCTGGTGATGCAATGAGAAATAATGGCAGGAGATGAAATGAATCTTCTTTCTTCCTTCTTCCTCCTCAAACCCAAACCATTGCTTCCTCAAGGAGGTCTGCTGTCCTGGGTTCCAGAGTCCAAGCTGAAGAGAAGCCATTCGATATGGTGTCATGGACGAAATGTTTCTGTCCCCCAAAGTTTGTATGTTAGAGCTCTAACCCCCAGTGGATTGGGAAAGGCGGTGGGCCTTCGAGAGGTGATTAGGGGTGAGAATAGGTGGTGAGAGTGGGACCTTCACAATGGGATCAGTGCCCTTAAAAGAAGAGGAAGACCTCCCCTTCGCTCTCTCTCTGTACACACACCCCCCTCATTTTACAGATGAATGAAGAGAGGCTTCATTTAATGAAGAGTTCTTCATTCAGAGAACATTTCTGGCCAATGATCAGAGATGGAAAGTAGTAAATTCTAGATTTAAATACAGGTTTTACTCCAAAGTCTGTGCACTTAGCCACTATACTAGTCCAGTCTCTTTCTGAATTCTCTGGGTTAATACCTGCTAAGTTCTTTTGGACTTTAATCCTCTACACTTTTTCCCCAGTGGTTAGGGCTCTCCAAAATTCTACCTCTTTCTGTCTGTCCTTTAACTGTATTTAATTTCATACTTTCAAATGTCTATTTTTCTCAGGTGGTACGACAGTATTATTTTTTTTTTTTCAAAACCCATACATGGTGCCTCGCCCTGTGAAAAGATTATATTTCTCTACCACGTTGACATCAGGCAAAGCCCTGGGATTTGCTTTAGTCAATGAAGTGCAAGTAGAAGTGGTATGGATAGCTTCCAGGTAGAAGTTCTGAGAGACAGCACCAGCTTTACCATTAATTCTTTTTCCTTTATCTGAAAAACTAGAAATATTCTAACAGAAGCTTCTACACTGTCCCGCGTCCAAGACTGAAAATGACCAAAACGGAATCTCAGTTCATTCACTATGGATACAGAACATGATCAACAAGAAACGAACTTTGTTGCTGTAGGTCACTGAAACTTTCACATCCTTTGTTACTGCAGTCTAAATGTACCCATCCTGGCTGATTCTAAGAATACCCTCTGCATCTATGTAAGCTCCATTTCACCATGCTTCTGATTATACAGCTGGGATTGATTTGTCCCCTCAGAGGATATTTATCAATGTCTGGAGACATTTTTGTTTGTTACATCTTAGGAGGGTGGGTATAGGCCAGGGATGCTGCTAAACATCCTGCAGTGGACAGAAAATCCTCCACAACAAAGAATTATCCAGCCTAAAGTGCCAATAGTACCAAGGCAGAACCCCTATTGTATACAAACCACCAAAAGGATTAAGTCTGTTGTTATGTCAATTGGGAGTGATTTATTTTCAAGGAACAGAATGCCCAAGTACAATACCCTAAACTATACAATAGTTCATCTTGTTTTATTCTGGTTTTTCCCTACATTAAAAAAAAAAAAAAAAAAAAAAAAGCCCAACGGTAGGAAGTCTAAGAATGGTGTAGGACTCCAAAGATATAACCAGGGTTTGGGCTCTTCCTACTACCTGTGCTGCCATTCTTGGTATGCGAGCTCATAAATTCATGACCATAAGAACACTGCTGCTCCTTCAGCCACACATACACACACAGCCACACTCACACAGCGACACACACAAGCAAGACAAAACAAAGGTGCAAAGGTCTGAGCCAACTTACCTCTAATCCATTTTATCAGAAAGCAAAGCTTCTTCAAACACCCCTCAGATGATGCTTTCTTTAAGGTATCATTGCCCAAAACTTCTCCATTTAGTATCCTGAGTGTCAAAGAAATTAGGAATGTGTATACTTTGCTTTACTAGTCTCCATGGTAGAAGATGTAGGAAGAAAGGGGTTGGTAATTGGTGAGTAGAGAGCAGTCGTGTGGTGCCTGCCTTTCCCTGGGTCTGGGCTATAATCCAGTCACCACTAATGTGTCAGCCAGTGAGGGGAAAGATGACATAAAAGATGATTTGGAGACCCAGGGCCTAGGTTCCAGAAGCAGCTTTATGATATAAGATGAAAAGAACCTCTTCCCTCCCCTTCCAATGTCCCTCCAAAGCATCCTAGTGGTTCATTCTCCTTTCTCAAGCTCATGTCCAACCCCAAACACCCATATTCTGGGCTTCACAGCTCCCCAGGTTATAGCTATGAACTACCATAATATGAGTTTCCTAACATGATCTGGTGTGGACTCTAGAATGCTGAAGAAACTGACCAACCAGGAATTAGACTTCTGGGGTGGTATCTGGGAGACTGGCAGAAGGACAGGAACAATGATCTTTGCCCTGTTAAGTCCTGAATTATTGGCAGTGGCTTGGCCTTTCATCCTAAATCTCATTGCACTTCCACATCAGGCTGGTTAAGTTCTTCTGAGGGTTACACAACCTATGACTCAGTTAATAGGGGCACTATATGCCCAGGAGGACTTCTAATGGAAAATGCATCCATATGGAAATACAATCCAAAAGCATCAAGGAGCACAGACCATGCATTATGATAACCTTAGTTCATTCAGTAAATCAGTGAAAGTGTGTGTCACAGTAAATTAAAAATGACTAAACACTAGCCTTTTTGCCCATTTTAAGTAATATTCCTTAATGACCTTAAATGAAACAGAAAATTAAAAATCTGTGAGATGAAGAGAAGGGCAAATTGAAATACTTACTCAGATATGGTATGAAAGCAGAAAGAAGTTAATAGTCATTTCTATGTTTAGCACACTGATGAAAAAAATGAGTTGTTTTAAGTTCTTTACAATGTTACAATGTGAATGATATTTTTAAGGTTACTTTTCATTCAAAGGCAGAATTCAAGAGACAAATAAGAAAAGTAATATACAGAAAATAAATGAAAGAAATGACTCAGTGTGGGGGCCAGGTCAGAACTTTGTACAAATATAAGATACTTAACTTCTTCTAGATTTGACTGTTACAATGATGCCTTACTCAGGGATAGCAGTCTTAGATACCAGCCCATAAATGAATGGAGAGCTTTATGCTGAACAGTTTGACAAAGGAAATTTGATTTGTATGTCAAAATCCCGAAAAAGTCCAATGGGTTTATTCTTAAAATCAATCAGAATGAACTTAACCTTATCAAAATTGTCCCACTGAAATGAAAACACTGTTCTTTTGGTAAGGAGGCTACTTTGCTATTAAGCATGTAAATGCTTTCATATATTTGTACACTGATGTTCATAGGAGCATTATTCACAAAAGCCAAAAGGGGCGAATAGATAAACAAAATGTATACAAATATCTCTTTGAGTCCCTGCTTCCAATTCTTTTGGGTGTATACGCAGAAGTGGAATTGACAGATCATGTGGTAATTCAATGTTTAATTTTTTGTATAACTGCCATGTTTTCCACAGTGGCTGCACCATTTTACATTTCCACCAACAATACACAATGATTCCAATTTTTCCACATTGTCATCAACACTTGTATTTTCTTCTTTCTTTCCATAATGGGTGTGAAGTAATATTTCATGGTTTTCATCTGCATCTGCCTAATGATTTTTGATGCTGAGCATATTTTCATGTGTTTATGGGCCATCTGTCCATTTTCTTTTGGAGAAATGTCTATTCCAAGTCTTTTCCTATTTTCAAGCAGGTTGTTCTTTTTTATTTTCATGTTGAGTTGTGGAGTTCTTTATATATTCTGAATATTAATCCCTTTCCAGGTCTACGATTTTCAAATATTTTTTCCCATTCCCTAGGCTGCCTTTTCACTCTGTGGGTAATGTCTTCTGATGCACCAAAGGTTTTTTTCATACTGATGTAGTCTCATTTATTTATTTTTGCCTGTAGTTTGGTGTTATATTCAAGAAATCACTGCCAAATACAACGTCATGAAGATGCTTCCCTATGTTTTCATCTAAGTTATCTAATTTTTTTCTTCATTTAGGTCACTGATCCATTCTGCATTAATAATTTAAGATAAGGATCCAGATTCATTCTTCTGCTTGTCAATATCTAGTTTTCCCAATACCGATTGTTAGAAAGACTATCCTCTCCCCATTGAATGGTCTTGACACTCTTGCCAAAAATAATTTGACTATATGTGTAAAGCTTATTTCTTGACTACAAATATTTTGTTTTCCTTGGAGTTAATAATGGCCTCATTCTTTCATTTGCTTCATTATCTATGTACTTGTCACTAATTTATACCCAACTGTCTCCAAGACATATAAAATTCCTCTCATTATAGTTTTTAAAACCTAGCAATCAGTTTGATACATTATCTTTACTGCTCTTTGGGAGACATTGCTCTTAGAGCCCTCTGCCTTCCTTCTCCTCTTTATAGGCTCATGCACAGCTATTATCTCAAAGTTTCCCTTCACTATCACCCTGGAAATCCCCAGGGCTCCTTTCTGAGGAAGATCCTTATTCCCAAGATATTATATATTTCCCCTTCATTCACTTGCTTGTATTGGTGAGGCACATCATTCAGTACCTTCCTGAAAATATTTGTCTTCACACTTTTTTAATATGACTAGGTATAGGATTCTAGGTTTGAAATACATTACCTCAGAATTTTGAAGGCTTTGCTCTACTGTCTTCTAGCTTATAAGGCAGCTCTTAAAAACTTTCATTTTGGACAAGCAGGAAATCACTAAAGGACTTTACATGAGATATTTCAGGGTTCTATCTTTTTAAAACAGGTCATATTGACAGCCATGCAAAGGATGAAACTAAGGGGTACATATATGCTAAACTTTAAGTCAATCTGGTTAAGAAAAAAAAAATGGACTAACTGATCTTTTGCAAGGTATGGTGTAAAGAGGATTCTTGCATTGCCTATAAAGTAAGATCAATGACCCCTAATTAACTTCCAACTTCCCTTCCATTACTCTGATTCCATAAATAATAAAGTACTATTAGCTATCCCAGCACCCAAATATGCATTGTCAAACTCATCTCACTAACGTGTCATTAATTATTTACATCTTGACCTCACTGAGGTTAAGGTCTTCCTTTTGCTCATCTTGATATCCCTGTCACAAAGCATGGAATTTACTTAATAAATATTGTGAAATAGAGGCATAGAGAAACAAAAGTAGTATAGCCTGTGCCCCTCTACAAAGTTTACTCTTTTTCTTTCCTTCACTGACCTCCACCATAATCCTTACCCACTAAAGTAACACCCAAGCTCTCACTTTCAATTTTGTGTCCTAAAGAATTTAACATGCCCATGGGACTCCTAGACATGCTATCCAGGAGTCATATGGAATCTGTTTTAGATTTTGAAGAACTTTTGATGCCCACAGGATATTTTCCCCAACAACAAAAACCAAAAAAAAAAAAAAAAAAAAAAAAAAGCTTAATCTTTTGCTTGCTGCTTTAGAGGGGACATTGTGGTAAAATAGAAAGGCATTAGACTGGAATTTGGATATTAATAGCCACCCTTAACTTACTCTGAGTCAAATGATCAACTCCCTTTCTCTGCCTGGACTTCAGTTTTTTCATCTGTAAATAAAAAGATCTGCCTGGACGCTCCTAGTGGATAGGCTTTACTTCAGACCAGCTCTGGTGGGTTGGCTGTAACTGTGTGGTGCTCTGTGAGGAGGTCTGGGCTCAGGCTGAACAGCACCCGTGTGAAGAGCAACATCTGCTGTGGGAGGGCAGCACTGTGCTATACAGATGCCAGGCCTGGATGGGGAGTCACTACAGTTCAGATGCTGTGACTAACCTACCTTATTATTCAGACCATGTGCCTTTTCTGTTCCCCTAAAGTGTCTCTGGGTTCTCCATGTTCCCTTTTAATGGAATGAACTAAAATGGGATAAAAATCTCTTGAAAAACTTATCAGATTAATATGTCATAATTCCTAAATTCCACATTCCTTCTTACAAACCATAATATTTGCTTCTTTAATTACAGAATTGAAGTGCCATCCCATGAAACATGGGACAGATAATACTAACAACAGCTAATTTTACATTGTCTTCAATGGTTTATTTTTTCAAAATAATAAAGGCAAAAGCATAAGAACACATTTTAAAAGACATGATTTTTTAATATTGATAACAAGTAAAGATTTTTTATGTTTAGTATTTATCATTCTAAAATTTTTGACAAATCGATGACCAAAGATGAGGAGTCTTACTTTCTTCCTCAAAAAGTACAAAATTCCTTCAGTGAAGTCCAATGTAACTGTATTCAAATAGGTCACTTTGTGTCTCTTAATATTACGTAAAAGACTGTCCCTATTATGTTATCACTAACTAGGCTGACATCAGTTATTCAGCCTTAAATGAACCTATGATGGTAAAATCAGAAAAGCACTGCAAAGAAAGGGGTCAAGCCAAACACAAGCCTGGGGGCTAAACAGAGACCCAAGTATGCACTGTTCAGCAAATCTGCAGGGACATCCTTGGCTGAGAACTAAAATCTGTGGTCAGTGGGGCATGCAGCTTCACGACTTTCACCTGTCTTTTAGTGTGTCATTATTGCAAATTGAATAATTCAGTTGAAAGCTAAGACAATTTTTGCACTGGCTGCAGAACCTCTCGACTCCAACATGTGACATACTTAATTGAGTCCTCTTCCACTAAAAGTCAGAATACCATGGAGTTCAAACCTAAATCTCTTAGACCTTCTCTGCCCCATTTAAGAAGGATGAGTGTATAGAATCTGACATTGCTGACTTTTTAACTGCTAAGGAAGGAAGTTCCTTTAAGCTTAAGAAAGCAAAACCATCTGGTATTGCACAGCTGTGGAAATATTGTGTATCTAATTATTTATGGAGATACCTATAATTTGGTCTTGGTATATCCCAGAAGACTTTGAAAAAGCAGTTTCATAGTGATTTCAGATCAATAGCTTCTAAATCATTATTCTGGTTCAAGATTTTTCTCATCAGAAAGAAAAATAGGAAAATCCTGTTTTCATTAAAGAAACACAGAAATGTCATCCTGGTTTATGCATCCTATGCCTATATAATGCCATAGGAAAAGTAGTCCTGTCAGTCGTTCCATAATCTTGGCCTTTCAATTCCATTGGTCAGAACAAATGAAAGAAATATATTTAAAAACAAATAGAGCAACTATACACCTGGCTATTTACTGTCTTATTCCCTCTGCAGTTTAACTACTGAAAAATAATAATGAATCCTTTTAAAATAAAATAATGAATATTAGAGTTTAACACTTGAGAGAGAGATTTTGCTTCCTATAAAAACACATTTGAGTTTTTTGTTTTACTTTTTTTTTTTTTGCCAGACAAATCTTCTGAGAACAAATGAAAACCTAAAGAGATATTTAAAAATATAAGTGTTTGAAGCATCTGAAAGTTTCAAAAACAGTGAGACTTTGAAAAAGTTGACTCTGTAGAGGAAAGGAACACAGAGAAAATAAGCTCAACAGTCAGTGGGTTCCTTTTATCCTGACGGCTTTTGCCAAGTTACCAGTGGTGGCTTAAAGGCTGAAAAGCCAAGCAGAAACCTGTGTCGAAGAAAATGAGAAACTAAACAGAACTTCCAAACATCTTAAGAGGTCAAGAAAGACACAAATTGGAGTTCAGAGCACACTAAGGAAAAGGAATCTCAATAAATCGCCAAGGCTTTCAGTCAGGACCCTTGAAAGACTGCTGTGAATCTCAGCAAATAGGGGTGATTCAGATAGTGCTGAACAGCCTCACAAGTACTAAAACCCAGCTTTGGATCAGCTTGATTCCTAGCTAGATTAAGGTGGCACCCATTACCTTAACTGTCTTAAATATGAGCTGGAAAAAACATAAATCATTTGGAACCAAAATTTTCATATATGATATCTGACATTAAATCCAAAATTACCAGAAAACAAAAGCATTTGCCCAAAGTCAAGAGAATAACTAACAGTATAGACACCCACAGAAAGTTTATTGGTATTACTTGACATGACTTTCTAAAACTATGAGTTTCAAGACACTAGATGGCAGGTTGGAGAATTTCATCAGAGAAGTAGAAAGTATTACAAAAAGAATCAAATGAAAATTTTAGAAGTAAAACTATAACAAGTAAAATTAAGAGCACAATTGGAGAAGTCTAATAGATTAAATAAAGTTGATGAGAATATTCATGAACTATATAAGGCAGGCTATGAAAAGCATATATGCTGATTCATAGAGAAATGAATAGTCAAAAAATACAGAAATGAGCATAATAGACATGTGGTACACACATATTTAATAAGAGCCCAGGAAGGAAAAGGAGAGAAAAAAAAAATGGAGTAGAAGCAACATGTAATGAAATGATTTTCCAAAGCTGATGAAAGAAATTAAGCCACAGATTTGAGACGTGCTACATACAAACCTCAACAGGATAAATATAGATAAAAGAACATCTAGGCACATCATTGTAAAACTTCTGAAAACCAAAGACAAAAAAAAGTATAAGCAGAGAAAAAAAGACCATGCTTCATTGGAAGAAGCAAATAGACTGAGAGAGGATGCCACAAAAGAAAAAAACGAAATCCAAAAAACGTGGAGTGACATTTTCAATGTGTAGAGGTAACCCTACTACTTATTTAGTGCCACTCTGCCGCCCTCATACCTAATGAGAAAATCATATCCAGAGGGTTTAATTATCTAGCCCAAGCACAACCAGACCTGAACTTCAGGTTGCCCACCACTCTTCCAGTTCACTTGCATTCTTCCCCACTCTCCTACTCAAACAACCACTAAAAGAACATCAAAAGCATTCTTTTCCAACAAAGAAATGACGTTTTCTGTTCAAATGCCTTTCCAAATGTGTATTTGGGCATCCCGCTAAAGAAAATACCATTTATATAACCCATCTGCTAAATTTCGACCCATTTAACTAACTCACCTGCAAACATACAGATTCCATTCTTGCTCTTTGCAAAGAATTCTTGCTGGGAAAGTACCTACTCTGAAAAAAAAAAAAAAAAAAAAAAAAACCCTTAAAGTATAAGCTTTATTGATTTATTTTAATTGCTACATTCCCAGCTTGTCTGGAAATTGGGTGAGGTGGAGCATCATTCTTCTGTGTATGTGACCCTTTATTCATTAGAATACTTTTCATCCCAATGTCTCAAACAGGACACACCTGCATTTTCAGACAGCCTCAGCAGACCCATTTTATTAAGAAAAAGTTCTGAATATACAACAAAGATCTTTTGGTGCACGGGAACCTCCATTTTCCTAAGTTATCTATCACACAGCTTCAGCAGTAGATATTTATAAATGTCATTCTCCTTAATGCCACAGTAGAAAATGTGGCCTTTCAACATGCTCATTTATGCAATTCAGAACAATGGGGGGTCTCCTTAAATGACTTGCCCTGAATACATTCGAGGAAACAAATTGCTCTGCATGATGACAGAGATTGGTAATATTTCTCATTTCTCTTAAATATTATTTCCCTTTTTTACATTATTGAAATGGTTAAAGAGGCTATAGCAAGTAAAATGGAAGGTGCTCACATTGAGAAATATAAAGGAGATAACACATACTATAGGAATTTTCTATCAGGGTTATAGGAAAGAATCAGAGACTGTAAAGTCTAAGGGTTTAATTCAGGGAATGTGAGGGCATTTTCTGTGTCATCTGATTTTCTCACGAAATGCCTCCTAGCACTGAGGGCACCAAATGAATATGAAAAAGCATATTCACTTTGCTGTTAACAAATAGAGAACTTTATATCTCTGACTAATGTTTTAAATCTAGTCATTACCTAAAAATAGTCTCATTATTTTTATTAATTGCGACTCAAAGATTGGCTTTTAAGTAAAGTCCATGAGTGGGCAAAGTCTATTTTTTGCCATTGTAATCCTGTACCTTTGCAGTAGCATCTGTTTTAACATTATCATGCTGTGCTAAATATCTCAGTAACCACCCATGTGTATGCCAGATGGAGGTGACTGCTCTAGCTCTACGTGGTACCTGTCAACAATCCAACAAACTAAAGGAGTTAAATTACTCCATCTGCTCTTCCAAATTGCCTAGAGACTGCCCCTCAAATGTTAATGTTTCTGTTTGTTAATAAATAATAAAAGGACACTTTGTCAGTTATGCACCTTAACTGATTCCTAATTCGTGATAACAAATTTCTGTCAAAGTGAGTTAATCTGCCAAGAAGCATTTATTAAATACCCACTATATATTTTTATCATACTAGTTAGTATAATTTATTAGAGAAAATAACTATACTATTTACAAGGAGAACATACCCAGAGAATAATTCATGGTTCAGGGCAGCATTATGCATCACAGCTAATATAATAATATAAATTATATAATATTGACAATTAAAGAACATACAAAGAAAATAAAGGGTTTTTTTTAAATAGAAAAACTAAGACATCAAAATAAGAAGTGAATATAACATGTTTTGGTTTAGGAATGCAGGTGGGGTCTCCACATTTGTTTAATCAATACCTATTAAATATGGACTACATGTTTCAGGCTATGCAAAAGGCAACAGTGGAGAAAAGAAGAATAGAGCATAGATCCCACCTTCCAAGAGTTTTCATGCTAGTAGATGTAATAAGACACAATCGTGAGGTGGTTAAGAAAGACCGTGAGCTCATAACTTCCCACAGACACACTGAATCTATACTGACATATACAGCAATTCCTCCCAAAGACCTGAAGGCTGACTAAACAGCTGCTTCACATAGAAGGACCATATAGGAACAGGTAGGAAAAACAGATATGGTATTCACAGGAACCGTATCCCAACACAGTGACCTGCAATAGCGAAGGATGTTGCCGAGGGGCCCAAGTGCAGACTCTCCTGCCCTGGGACACAGCCAAAAAACTAACACAAAAATGTTGGGTTAACTGGCACCTGTACCAAATAGAAAAGAAATCCATTTAGTAAACCTTGAGTTTCTGTCAAACAGGTGAGGAACTGCTGAAGTCAAATGTACTGGTAAGCACCATTGTTTGAGTGCCCTCAGAACTGCCCCCACTCCAGCTCTAGGCTAAGACAGCCTGGGTACAGCACTCCCCAGGAACAGCTCCCAACCCATTTATTCCCTCTAATCAGCCTGCCAAAGCCTCTTGGCATAAGCAGCCTATACAGGGAATGCTCCCACATGAGGTCACTCCTTCAAGACCAGGAGAGGTAGCTGTTTCACTTAATTCTCCTAGAAACAAAAAAATAAAAATCAAACAAAGTGAGGAGACAGAGGAATATGTTCCAAAGGGAAGAACAAAATAAAATTCTAGAGAAAAACCCTAATGAAATAGAGATACATAATTTACATGGAAAAGTGTTCAAAGAAGTGGTCATAAGGATGCTCATGAAACTGAGGAGAATAATGGGGAAACTCGGTGAGAACTTGAAGAAAGATTTAGAAAACATAAGAAATAACCAATAGAACTGAAGAATAAAATAAGTGAAATTTAAAATTCATTAGAAGGAATCAACTGCAGATTAGATGATATAAAAGAATGAATACACAATCTGGAAGACAGATGAGTGGAAATCATCCAGTCAGAACAGTAAAACTGGACACCAAAACCAGACAAAGATGCCACAAAAAAAAAAAAAAAAGAAAATTATAGGCCAATATCTCTGATGAAACGGAAGCAATAAACATCTGCAAAATATAATCAAATCAATTCAACAATGCATTAAAAGGATCATACAACATGATCAAATAGTATTCATTCCAGAGATTCAATATTTTATCTTCTCACTCTGTGCCTACATTTTTTTTCTGAGATATTGGATCATTTTTACTATCATTACTCTGAATTCTTTTTCAGGTATAATGCCTATTTCTACTTAGTTGTTCTTTTGGGGTTTTTATCTTGTTCTTTGAGCTGGAACATATTTCTATGTCCTCTCATTTTATCTAACTTTCTGTGCTCATGGTCTCTGTTCCACAGGCTGCAGGACTATAGCTCCTCTTGCTTGTGGTGTCTGTGCCTGGTTGGTGAAGTTGGTTCAGGAGCTTGTGCAGGCTCCCTAATGGGAGGGACTGATGCCAATTCACTGGTGAATGGAGCTGGATCTTGCTCAAAATCACTAATTATCACGGAAATGCAAATCAAAACTACAGTGAGATTCTACCTCACAACTGTTAGAGTGGCTATGGTCCAAAAAGTGTACAATAACAAATATTGGCAAAGATGTGGAGAAAAGAGAACCCTAGGACATTGTTGGTGGGAATGTAAACTGGTACAGCCCTTATGGAAAACCATTCAGAGTTTCCTCAAAAAACTAAAAATAAAACCACCATACAATCCAGCAATTCCACTTATGAGTATTTATATGAAGAAAATTAAAACATTAATTTAAAAGGAAATATGGGAGTTCTCGCCATGGCACAACAGGATTGGTGGTGTCTCTGGAACACTGGGACACAGGTTCAATCCCCAGCTTGGCACAGTAGGTTAAGGATCCAGCATTGCCACAGCTGCAGCATAGATCACTACTGTGGCTTGGATCTGATCCCTGGCCTAGGAACTGTATACACCATGCAGCAGCCAAAGAAAAAGAGAAAGAGAGAGAAATATGTACCCACATGTTCACTGCAGCATTATTAACAATAGCCAAGATATGGAAGCAACCTAAGTATCCATCAGTGGGGAAAAAAATGGATAAAGAAGATGGGGTACATATGCACAAAGGAATATTACTCAGCCATTAAAACTAATGAAATCTTGCCATTTGTGCAACATGGGTGGGTCTGGAGAGTATTATGCTAAGCAAAATAAGTCAGAGAAATCAAATACTGTATGATTTCACTTATATGTGGACTCTAAAACAAACAAAATAGAAACAGATTCATAGATACGGAGAACAAACTGGTAGTTGCCAGAGGGATGGGGAGTGGAGGGACAGAATAAATAGGTGAAGGGGATTAAGAGGTACAGACATCTAAGGAATCTTTTTTCCCTTGCTTTCCTTCCTTCCTTTCTTTTTGGTTTAGAGAAGCCCTTTCAATATTTCTTTTAGCCTGGATTTTGTATTGCTGTATTCTTTTAGCTTTTGTTTGTTGGAAAAAATTTTTATTTCCCCTTCTATTTTAAATGATATTCTTGCTGGATAGAGTATTCTAGGTTGCATATTTTTTTCTTTTAGCACTTTAAATATCTCTTGCCATTCCCTCCTGGCCTGTAGTGTTTCTGTAGAGAAATCAGCTGATAATCTTATGGAAGTTCCCTTATAGGTAACATTCTGCTTTGCTCTTGCTGCCTTTAGGATCCTCTCTTTATCACTAACTTTTGCCATTTTTTATTATGATGTGTCTTGGTGTGGGTCTATTTGGGTTCAATTTGTTTGGGGCCCTCTGTGCTTCCTGTATCTTGAACTCAGTATCCTTTAGATTTGGGAAGTTTCCAGTGATAATTTCTTCAAATATATTTTCCATCTAAGGAATCTTTTTTTAAATTATATCTTGGGGATATAATTTACACAGAGGGAATACAGGCAATAATAGTGTCACAACTTTGGTGATGGATGATTACTGGTCTTATTGCACTATTCACTTTATAAGGTATAAAAATATTGAATCACTATGTTGTACACCTGAAACTAACATAATATAGTATGTTAATTACAACTCAATAAAAAAGACACAATCACAAATATCTCTAATAAAACAAGGGTTAAAACTGCCAACTGAAAATAGATATCAAATGTTACCTTAAAAAGTTTAAGGTAAGCTATAAAACAATGTTGCAACAGCAAGACTGTTTCCTTTTGCTAAATGTAATGTGTTATTTCCAATAAAAATAATTTACTAGTCTTACTGGTCATCTCTTCCAACATTTGACCAAACCCCCTAGCATTCTCTACATTGTGCTAAACCGAGCATTTGTTTAATGATGACTAAGTGCAGTGATGACAGCTCAGAAATTGTTCTTGTGAAGGTTACTTTATATGACAAAAGTGAACAAAAGCCTTTTTTAGACCTTGTATCTGACAATCCACTGATGACAATTAACCGATATAAGCTATATGACTGCAGAAGTCTGAGGTGGAAAAAGGGCCATTTGAAGGCATTGTAAGAAAAGTAAACACAAACCAGATGTCTACTAACGTCTAGATGCCTTTTGAGATATAAATATGAGCATTCAAACCCAATTTTATGCCCTACAGAGATACAAAACTCTCAAAATCTTTAGAGAATTTTACATTCTCTTGGTTGTCACCTCTAGTTTTAGCTCCTAAAATTTTTGAATTAGTTATATTGGAGAACACCTCATCATCCTGTTCATGTATCCTGTTTAATTTCATGCTACATTAATCTAAAGGTGGAACTGTTTTCCTTCATTTCCCACAAACCAATCAGCCATTTGCACAACTAGGATTTCAATCTCCTGCTATGTTATATTCAACTTTCTTCTCACTCTGCCTTCTCATCTCTTTTTCCTTACCTCCCCTCATTTCCTATTCATTTCAAATTTGAAATAGTTTATCTTGGTTTCTGTCAATACAAGAATTTAGAATTTCTTTCTTTATTCCAAAGTAGCTTATCAAGGTATTTTCCTAAACAAAGTCTAGTCCCTCCTTAAGAGAAATTCTAGTATCAACCATTAAATTTATAAAATGTTTTACCTTGGTAAAATAATAATTCCTAAAGCTGTCAGAGTAGTAGAGAAAGTGATAAACTCATGCATTTTTTTCCAAGTTTTAGTTTCAATTTACACTGCCTCTAAAAATTTAGTCACACATATTAAGAAGAATAATAATGTTCACATCTTTTGCCCTGAAATCCCACTCTATAGAACTATGCCCACTTTATAGTAAATACTCAATACATGGTAGCTATTATCATTAGTTATTATTCCAAGAAATTTAAATTTATATTTGTTGAATGGACATAATGTTCTTTACAGTGTTATATATCGTAAAACAATTTGGAAGCAATGTGTCTGAAAATTGGTGAAAAGCTAAATAAAATACTAATGTTTTGTACCATATAGTGCAGCCATTAAATACTACCATGTTGCCTCAGGCCTGTATCATCTCACAAAATTTTTTTGTAAAGAAAGTTATCAGAAAACAATGTTATTTAAACCATGATTAAAATTATGCAACAAATATGTACATGGATAAAAATTTAAAGGAAACATGAACAAAATAAAAATAGAATATATTATAGTAATATGGATGTTCTCAGATTCCTATTTAACATTTCCCTTCTTGTAATGCCTTTTGTACAATAAATAAAAATCACAATAGTTTATCATAACCCAACAAATTAGCCCTTCAAAGTGACTCTGCAAGTCAATGTAAAATTCTGATGAAGATTTTTTATTACCAGTCCATGAACAGCATCTTTCCTTGAAAGGTAATTGAGAAGTCTTGTCTGTGCAGAGATGGTCATGCCACAGTTCTTAAGTGGCTCAGTAGAAGAGTAAGGCCAGCTTGAGAAGCAGACCAATCAGAATTAGACCAATCATTATATAATGAAGATAATAATATCTGCACCACAGTGTTGGGTTTCTACTGAATAGACATTGTCTTTTTTAATGCCTGATACAATGGGCAATACCAGACACATAGTAAGTAAATTTGATTACAATTTGCTTCATAATTTAGAGCTCCCTAGAAACACTCTCTGACTGCTTGCATTTAGACGATATCATAATCTTTAACCTACATGGTAAGTGAAGACCTCAACTGTAAGGCCAGGTGGAAGGTTTGAAAGGCTCCTTCCTGGATTACTGGTGAAATGGAAGGCTCACTTCCCTTGAGCTTTTCTCCAGAGTTGTTGTCTCCACAACAGGTTGTGCCCACCCCTGGGTGATACACAAATATTAGGATTTTTACTTCAATTATTTATATCTTATTCTTATAAAATTTATTTTGTGTTTTATAATTTATATATTATTTTAATAATTAGTTCCTCAAAGTAACATATAAGGTAATAAATGCATACTGAAGACATTTATTCAATTTTTATTGACAGGTGTTTGAACAAAAAAGTTTAGAGAATGCTACTGCGGAAATAAATTAAAAGAATCATCAATAAATTTAATTTCAACCAAATAAGATGCATATAATAATGTATGACAAGGTATCATAATAATCATCTCAGCTCAAGCATCTTGTACTTGTTCACTTTTGCCCTCTTACACCCTCATAATACCTATATAGTGACTTCCCCACTATCACTCTGCCTAGCATCCAGCCCTCTTCCTATCGCTAGATTTGAGCTTATGCACATCCCAGAGCCTTGTGAAATATAGACACAGAGGATAATCAGAGGGAGGTAGAGAGCTCACACAAATTTTGGTGGCATGGATGGGTGTTATTACCATCAAACAACTAATATGGAGAAATTAAGCAAAATGCCTTCCAATTTTGATGATGGTAGAATCTACAGGTAAAAGCCCAAGAGTCAGTGGGAAAAACCCATCTCAGTGAAGCCTGAGTAATAGACAAGTGAGGACACAATTTTCGTAAATATCTGGTCTTCCAGGTTCACTCACCCAGAAAAATCCAGACCTTCTTCGTTCTTCCCAGGATCAGTTTACAGGCTTATTTTAAAGAAAGGCCTCTCCCTTTTCCCCATATTCACTCTTTTTCTTTCCCTGCTCATTTTGAAACCTGCTCATTTTGAAACTTGTAGTTTCCAACTGCTAAGACATTCCACCATCACTACTAAACTACAATAAATGAGAATAACAATAATAATGAAAACAGATACATTAGCAATTAAGCACCTGCCATATGCCAGATATTGCACTAGCTCTTTATTGAGTGATAGAAGCTCATAGATTCACAGATATCTTTGAGAAGATGATAGCTCGTGGATCAGCCCAGGAACAATTCTGTATCTTTCTCTACCTGAGAGTCAGCTCTGCATTGTTAGCTCTTCACAGGAGTTGCAGCTGGCAGTAAATTTGCTAAGCACGGCTTTTGGAAGTTATTTATTTGGCCTGGTTTTGCAATGATGTGTTTTAGGTACAAATGCCTATTTTTTTTTTTTTTGCTCATAAAAATCCCCTCTAGGTTGCCAAAATTCTTACCTCTTCACACTGTCTCACACCCAGCATCATATGGTATGTTAACTACTTATTAGCTCTTGAAGGGATTTGTATTTCCCTACCATTTTTCTCTAGAGTGAAAAGTTATCTTTGGCCTTTGGCCGTGCAAACCCATTGAACATTTGTATCCGTGATTAGAATGGTGAGCACAGGGGATTGAGAAAAATGAATAGAAGAAGAACCTTTTGTGATTTAGTGGTGATCTTTTACTACTCGAGAATCTTTCAAACTCAGTCTGAGTATCTTTAGAGATAATTTTCCTCCTTGGCAGGGTCAGTTGTGTAAGTTGTAGATCCCAGTACAAAATAACTATGTGGGGTCCCTGTTTCAGAAGAATGGAAAGAGAAAGAAGATAGAAAAAACATTTGAACAAAGAACAGTCATTTTTTTTTTAATTTGGAAAACTATAAACCCACAGATGCAATAAGATCAATGAATACCAAGCATTTACATGGCACATTATAACTAAATTGCTTAAAATTGGTGATAAAGACAAAATATTAAAAACAGGAAAATGACATTGCCTAGAAGAACAAATATAAGAATGACATCAGCTTTCTCATCAAAAGCAGAAGCAAACATCTTCAGAGACAGAAGAAATTAACTGTCAATCAAGAATTCTATACCCAATGAAAATATATTTCAAAAATGATGCCAAAATAAAAACTTAAAAGGATGAAAATATCCACTGTCAGCAGACCTACACTGCAAAAGAAAAATGATAAAAAGAAATCTTGAGCTAAACAAAGGAAGGAAGAATATCAGAGATGATACATATATGGGTAAATATAAGACAATATTTTTTTATTTCTTTAAAAGGTAGTTGAGGGAGTTCCTGTCATGGCTCAGAAGTTAATGAACCCGACTAGCATCCATGAGGAAGAGGGTTTGATCCCTCGCTTCACTCAGTAGGTTAAGGATCTGGCATTGCTGTAAGTTGTGGTGTAGGTCACAGACACAGTCTGGATCCTGCATTTCTGTGGCTGTGGCATAGGTCAGCAGCTACAGCTCAGATTGGACCCCTAGCCTGGGAACCTCCATATACCATGGGTGCAGCCCTAAAAAGACCAAAAAAAAAAAGGCAGTTGAGGATTTCCCACTGTGGTGCAGCAGAAATGAATCCAACTAGTATCCATGAAGATGTGGGTTCAATCCCTGGCCTCATTCAGTCACCCAGGATCTCGTATTGCTGTGAGCTCTGATGTAGATCACAGACACAGCTTAGATCCTGAGTTGCTGCAGCTGTGGCACAGGCTGGCAACTGCAGCTCCAATTTGACCCTTAGCCTGGGCACTTCCATATGCCTTCAGTGCAGCCCTAAAAAGGAAAAACAGAAAAATGGTACTTGATACATTAAGAAAAATATAACCTTGTACTATGGGGTTTATATATGTGAAGATGTAAAATAACACAAATAAAGGCTGGGAGGAAGACTATGGAAGTATAATATTAAAGGATCTTTTACTGTACAGTAACTGTTATATTAAATGTTATATTACTTGAAATATAACACTTTTATATATTAAGCCCTTAACCCCAATGTAAACACACACACACACACTTACACACACTCTACATAATAAGCAGATAAATTAAAAAATGAAATCTGAAAAAAATCATAAAAACAGAAGAAAAAATACTAATAATAGGAGAATGGACTTAAAACCAACCAATTCAACAATCATATTAGATATAAAGAATCTATATAAATAAATTTAAAACCAACCAATTCAACAATCATATTAGATATAAATGCTGCAATTAAAAGGCAGAAATTGTCAGACTGCATTAAAAAAATAAAGACCCAACTGTATGCTATCTATAAGAAATAAACTTTAAATACATATATATATGTTAAAAGTAAAATGATGAATAAAGATTGACCACACTAACACTAATTAAAAGAAAGCTGAAGCAGCTATATTAATATCAAAGTAAATTTCAGAGCAAAGTCTATTACCAAGGTTAAGAGGGTTATCTCATAATGATAAAAAGTTCAATTTATCATGAAGAATAAGTATCCCAAAGGTTTGAGCACCAAATAATGGCTCTTAAAAATGCATGAGGCAAAACTAATAAAACTGCAAGGAGAAATAAGTAAATCTACAATTTGGGTTAGAGATTTTACCATCTCCTCATATTCTTTTCTAGGGTACATGGAACACACACCAAGATAGACTACTTTCTTGGCCATAAAACAAGTCTTAATAAATTTAAAAGATTTTAAATCTTACGAAGTAGGTTCTCTGACAATGGCAAAATTCAATTCGAAATAAATAAGAAAATACTGTCTAGAAAATATTTCCACATATTTGGAAACTTAGTGAAAAACTTTTGTATAAACCAGAGGTCAAGTAAAAATATTAAGATGGAATTTAGAAAATATTTAAAGCTAAATGAAAACAAAAACACAAAATATTAACATTCATGGGCTACAGCTAAAGCAATATTTGGAGAGATATGTATAGTTCAAAATGTCTATATTAAGGGGAAAAGTTCTCAAATCAATGACCTCCACTTCTACCTTAGAAACTAGAAAAATAATTAAATACAAATTAACCAGGAAAAAGGAAATACTAAAAGAAATCAATGAAATCAAGACAGAGTAACAATAGAGAAAAATCTATGAAGCCAAAAGCTTATTATTTGAGAACATCAACAAAATTGATAAACCTCTATCTAGGCTGATTAGCAAAAAAAAAGAAGAGAAGAAAAATATTAATACCAAAAGTGAGAATGGGGATCACTATAAATTCTACATACATTACAAGGAAAATAAGGGAATATTATGACTAAATTTAGGCCAATAATTTTGGCGAACTTAAATGGGCAAATTCCTTGATATTCTCAAACTACCAAAGCTTACTCAAGCAGAAGATTATAATTTAAATAGTCCTTTATCTATTGAAGAAATTGAATTCATAATTTTAAAAAAACTTTTCATAAAAATACTCCTGGACCACTATTTTTAATCAAGAGTAGCTAAAGTATAGAAAAACATTGACTGATACGTTCTAAATATCAACAGTAGTAATCTCTAAAATAAGCTGGAGATTACAAGTGACTTTTATTTTCTTTTGTCCTCTTTTTCGTATGTTCCAAATATTTCCATAATAAAAATCTTTTTATTTTTTTAGTTCTTTCTCAAAAAAAAAAGAAAAAACCTCCTGGCCCAGATAATTTCACTGAGGAATTCTAAGCAAGCATTTAAGGAATAAATAACACTAATTCTACACAAACTTTTCTAGAAAATTAAAGATGGAATACTTCCTGGTTAATTCTATAAAGCCAACTTTATTCTGATACCAAAACCAGAAAAAGACTTTATAATAAAAGAAAATTACATTCCAATATCCTTCATAAACATGGATGTAAAAATTCTCAAGAAATATATTAAAAGGATTACATATCATTACCAAGTGATATTTATCCCAAGAATACAAAGTTGGTTTAACATTCAGAAATTAATGATTATAATTAACCATATCAACCAACTGATAAAGGAAAACCACATATATGATCATCTCAATTGATGCATAAAAAGCATTTGATAAAATCCAACATCCATTCTTGATAAAAATTCTCAGGAAACAGTGAATTGAAGGGAATATTCTCAACCTAATAAAAGATATCTATGAAAAATCTACAGCTAAAATCCTAGTAAAGATTAGGAGCAAGAATATCAATTTCCAATCAGCATTGTAGTGAAGGTTCCAGAGAATCCTTGTAAGTCAAAAATATAGGGAGTTCCCCTCCCATCATGGCTCACCGGTAATGAACCCAACTAGTATCCATGAGGATGCAGATTCAATCACTGGCCTTGCTCAGTGGGTTAAGGATCCAGCATTGCCATGAGCTGTGGCATAGGTTGCAGACATAGCTCAGATCTGGCATTGCTGTGGCTGTGGTATAGGCCAGCAGCTAGAGCTCTGATTTAACACCTAGCCTGGGAACTTCCATGTGTTGCGGATGCAGTCCTAAAAAGCTAAAAAAAATACACACACACACACACATACACACATACAATAAATGGCATACATAAATATATGGCATCCAGACTGGAAAGGTAGTATTTGTTTACAGACAATATAACTAATTACCTACTAAGAAGATTCTACAAGATTTACCAAAAAGCTACTTGAACTATAAGTGAGTTTAGCAAGATTGAAAAATACAAGATCACGTGGAAATTCCACATGCCATGAGCACGGCCAAAACAAAAGAAAGATACAAGATCAGTGTATAAAAATGAACTGCATTTCTATATACTATCAGAAACAATCAGAAATTAAAAATTGTAATATTCTTAACAGCAACACAAAAATAGAAAATATTTAAGGATAATTTTGAAAAAAGGTTTGTAAGGTTGGTACACTAAAAACTACAAAACTATACTGTTCTCTGCTCTACTAGATTTCATTCATCCGCACCTCTTGCTTAGAGCATCTATAGTCACATGGAACTAGGAAAGGTTGTCCTCTGGGTCTCCAACACACCACTCTGACCTGACCAGCCAGCACCCACTGTGAGGGACTGGACTAACCTGCTCTACAAATGGTTTCACTTAGCACCAAGTAATAGGACTAGGCGTCAGAGGTATCAACATCCTATCCTCAATTTTTGGAGGGATTCTCTTCTCTGAGTTTTGCAGATTTCCTATTTCCAAGGAAAATTAAAATTTGTCAACTATTAAGTGGATTGGGATGCTACTCTAGTCTCAAGACAAAGACATGAATGCTGTATTCCTTTTCCAAATACGGGGTTTAGGAAGGAATATTTGAATTGCACAGCTCTTTCCAAATTCTTTTGTTTAGTTTAAAAGAAGATCTATTGGGAAGAAAACAGTTATATAATTTGGGGCTTTTCTCATAACCAGGGTACAGTTTAAGTCCTTCAGGCTGTTGACCTGTAGTCACTATTAACTGCTCCCTCAATATTGGCCTCATGCCAATTTTTCTCAGATGTATTTTCATCAGCTGCATTTACATTAACAGACACATAACAGGAAAATACTTAAGAAAAACATTTCAAATGCATTATTAATAAGCAATGACCACAGGTTTTTCTCTTAATAAATTATCATAAAGCTTTCTGGTACAGATTGAAAAGCCACATGTGAACAACTTTACATATTTCTACCTATGGATGTTTTATAATCAATTATAATAGCATTATATACCTCATTTCTGCCATAATACATTCAATTACATATTTAACATTTCCTGCTAACGTTTTCAAATATAGGAAAGCAAATCCTACCTACCTGATTGGCATGTTTGTCTAATGCATATGTTAATCTCATTATCTTTAATTCAAGTGGACATTTGCTTTCTTTGCTTACATTGCTGAATAACCAGTTATATACCTGATTTGTACATGCATTTAGACTCCTATGCCTCAGGGGATTGACACATACATATTGTTGTCATTATACTTTATCTTAACAATTTATCTCTCCCAACAGTCCCATAAAGTAGGTTGATATAACTACCCACTTTTATAGGAACCTAAAAATATTAGCACCACATTCCTGGGTGAATTTGTGCCAGTCAGTCAGAAGGGTATTAACCCATGCAGTTTGAATCTGTTGCATAACCGAGACCTACCCCACCTCCCAAGAGAGCCACCGTTTTGCAGAACTATTATAGCAAAGAGTTTAAAAAAAAAAAAAAGTAGATAGCATTTTGAGAAGAACATTTTTTTAAAAATGGAGTTCCCATCATGGCTCACCGGTTAACAAATCTAACTAGCATACATGAGGACGCAGGTTCGATCGCTGGCTCCACTCAGTGGGATAAGGATCCAGCATTGCCATGAGATATAGTGTAGGTCACTGTGGCTGTGGCTGTGGCTGTGGCTGGCAGCTATAGTTCCAATTGGACCCCTAGCCTGGGAATCTCCATATGCCACAAATATGGCCCTAAAAACGCAAAAGAAAAGAAAAGTACATTTATAACAGGTCATTGATAATTTGTAACTCTAAGTAATTATAATACTACTGAGCATAAGAGATCTTTTCCAAATATATAGTTCTTCCATAATTAACTTGTGGGGTCATGGAATAGGAGAAATTTAAGGAACAAGAACTACTTAGTATATAAGGTGTTTTGCTTTGTTTGGCATAAGTGATAGACCTGAAGGGAGAAGCCTAACCTGAAGTGCAAAATGTGCATCTGTGTTTAATGAAGTATGTATATTAAGCATGTGATTTTTTTTCTTTTTTTTCTTTTTTTTTTTTTTTTTGGCTTTTAGGGCCACACTTGCAGCATATGGAGGTTCCTAGGCTAGGGGTCCAATTGGAGCTACAGCTGCTGGCCACAGCCACAGCCACAGCAACAAGGGATCTGAGCCATGTCTGCAAACTACACCACAGCTCATGGCAATGCCAGATCCTTAACCCACTAAGTGAGGCCAGGGATCAAACCCACAACCTCCTGGTTCCTAGTTGGATTCATTTCCACTGCGCCACAACAGGAATTCCAAGCATGTGATTTTTAAGGCTCAATCACCATGATGTGACCAAAAGCTAAATGAAGAGTGAATTGATGAGTTTGTTGTGTTGTCTGTAGGCTCTAATTTTTGTTCTCACTAAACTGATTGGGTTTCATCTGAACAGGTTGGTGGTATTCATTTTATTTAATAGCTACTTATCCTGAAGTTCCTGTCGTGGCTCAGTGGTTAACAAATTTGACTAGCATCCATGAGGATGCAGGTTTGATCCCTGGCCTTGCTCAGTGGGTTAAGGATCTGGTGTTGCCGTGAGCTGTGGTGTAGGTCATAGACACAGTTCGGATCCCTTATTGCTGTGGCTGTGGCACAGGCCAGCAGCTAAAGCTCTGATTTGACCCCTAGCCTGAGATCCTCCATATGCCATGGGTACAACCCTAAAAAGCAAAAAAAAAAGCTACTTATCCTAAGAAATAAAATTTTCTAAAGCTATAGGTGCTCTGAAAATATGCAAAGTTGACCAACTCCATGTAAAAACCACTTTAAATGTTTTTAGTCCTAGTAGATTCTCTCTGTCCTATTAAGTCTGCCTCTGTTTTTTTCCCCTTAAATCAGGTTAGAGAGATGTGACAAGGAAAACAAAGAGGCCCAGAGGTCTTCACCTGGTCTTTACCTGGCCCCGAGCATATAAACACAATCATTCCAGGAGCCTAAACTATTTCTCCACTGTCTGACAGCGAAAATTTTGGTCTACACCACTGGAGCAAAATATCCTTTCACAAAGTACCTTGAGATCTTCAATATTCATCCACAGCAGACACAGCTGCAGTCAAACCATGTTTTTAAATTCCAGTCTAGGACACGCCTAGACACATCAATTTTGTACAACTGAAAGTTGACCCAAAGAAGTCTCAGTTAGTTCAAACAGCAATGAATCCTTTTGAGACAACTAGGCCAAAATAAATCTATACAACATAAATGTATTTTATGAAAATAGTAATATGTCTATAAAATTTATCAAATAAAATAACTTGAGGTTTGCCATTTATTTACCTGCCAAAGAGCAAGAAATTCTGCTAAGTGAAAAAAAGACTGAGATCATATGGCAGAAATTTCCTGGCCCTAAGATTAAGATTCTTTTTTCAATTTTTGTTAAATTGTATATAGTGAGAAACGTACATATGGTACACGTTTTGATGAATTTTCGCAAACTGAGTATGTCTGTATAACCAGCTCAAAGAAGAAAGAGAAAATGTTCAGTACCCCAAAAGTCCCTTTCATGCTTACTGCCATCATGTCTACTAGTTTAAGTTCTTAAACCCCTATGAGGTAGACACTATCACCATTCCCGTCTCCACATAAGGAAACTGAGATCTAGGAAAAAATGCTACTTACTCAAGAACACATTACCAACAAATTGTAATTTGAAGCCAGGCTGTCTGACCCCAGAGCCCATGTTTTTCACCTATACACCATGATTTTCTAACTCAAGAATCCATTGAAAGCTGATATAAAATATTAACCTTTAAAAAAGAAAGAAACAACTACAGAAGTTTCTGTTATAATGACCCAATTTCTCCCCAGTGCTCAAGTTGCTTCTCTACTGCCTATGCCTCCCCAACACAGAAAAAAAAAGTCACCATTTAAATAAGTTTAAATACATTTGTTTGCATATGTTACAACTAGAAAATCAACCAGACACTGGGAGAAATTAGACTCATTAACAATTACTCTATCTACCAACTATCACTGCCTTAGGGTAAGAGTCAGATAAACAGAAGGGGCACTGCAGGTTCCAGACTCTTATTCAGGCACAGCAGCTTGTAACTGGTAACACCTGTAATATGAACACACCAGCCCTACAGAGGAATCATCTGCTGGAGCAGAAGTGGGGCTCATGAAGTGCTTTGAGCAATGGCAATGTCATTGAAGTTCCCAGGGTGAGGAATCTGAAGGTCAAACCTCTTCTGGGTGTACTGATGCCATTGTTTTAAAAGTATACCTCATTACTTACTGGATATACCTTGTAACATTAGGAGTCTATATTGATGGGAATATAAATGAGAAAATAGATCTATCGTTTTACTAATGAGAGTATCAAAAGGCCACGTGTCACTTGGAAGTCTTGGTTCTAAGCTCCAAATGATCTACAGTTCTTTCCCTCAGCAAAGATTCTTTGAACATCTACTATGTGCCAAATACTGTTCAGGATGTTAGAGATGGAGTGGTAAATATATTCCATCAAACTATTACCCTGCTGGTTCCATGGCAACCTATCAGCATATCTACTCTCAAAACCAATTATTAGCTTCTTTACCTGAAGCTTCTAAATCTTGTTGGTGAAAAATGATTCTGTGCTTCACCTAAATGTCATTGCCTACAGGCAGAGATGAGGGCTGAGAGAAAGAGGCTGACAACTTATAAGTAGTGTGGATGCGTGAGAAATACTGGTATGGTAAATTTTGAAGAGGATTATATAAAGAAAAGCCTCATAATTCTATGCCCAGAGTTCACTGCTGGAAATGCTAACAAACCTTTAAGAAGGGGCAAGACAGTGGCAATGATGGCCAAAATCCAAACAGCCAGAACCCTGAAACTGAATATGCAAATTCTGATAAATTTAGCTTCTTTGTACAAAATGTACAACATGGAAGTTCTCATTCATTTGTGAAATAAAACAACATTTTTACTTACTAATGAGCATATGGCCTTATATACTTACAGATATATTCAAGACAGTCTCTCAATAAATGCTGGAGAGGGTACAGAGAAAAAGGCACCCTCTTACACTCTTGGTGGGAATGTAAATTGGAGCAACCACTATGGAAAAGAGCCTGGAGGTTCCTCAAAAAATTAAAAATAGAACTACCATATGATCCAGCATACCCACTCCTGGGCATCTATCTGGAGAAAACCATAATTCGAAAAGATACATGCACCCCAGTGTAAATTGAAGCACTATTTATACTAGCCAAGACATGGAAGCAACCTAAATGTCCAGTGAAAGAGGGATGGATAAAGAAGATGTGGTATATGTATATACAATGGGATATTAGTCAGCCATAAAAAAGAATGAAATAATGCCATCTGCAGCAATATGGATGGACCTAGAGATTATCATACTAAGTGAAGTTAGTCAGACAGTGAAAGACAAGCACCATATGCTATCACTTATATGTGGAATCTTTAAAAATGATACAAATGATCTTATTTGCAGAACAGAAAAAGACTCACAGACTCTGAAGAACTTATGGTTACCAAAGACAGGGTAGGGAGAGAATGGACTGAGGGTTTGGGATTGGCATATGCACACTGAGGTATACAGAATGGTTGGCCAGTGGGGACCTGCTGGATAGCACTTGGAACTCTACCCAATATTCTGTGATAATCTATATGGGAAAAGAATATGAAAAAAAATGGATGTGTGTATATATATATATAACTGAATCACTGTTGTACAGCAGAAATTATCACAAACTTGTATATTAACTACACTTCAATAAAACTTTAAAAAATGAAAAAAAAAGACATCTCTCAAACAAACAATTAGTTGGAGAATTAAACACATAAATACAAACGTAATTAAGAAATGTACTAGTTTTTTCCTTCTAAAGACATTATTCTGTCATTGTCCTAGACAAATAGGTATTTTCAATAATAAATTAGATATAAATAGATTTATTTAAGGGACATTTTTTGCTGCCATAATCACCTCACTTAACATTTTGCTTACGTATGATTGGAAATGCTAAAACAAAATGTCAAGTATATTTTGGAAATTAGAATGTAAAAGAGGCAGCTGGTGACATTATAGTCTTAATGTGGTAGAATGGGCTTTTCTTTTCTTTTCATTCCCTTCTTGCCTTACCTCCTCAGTGCTTCCTGGGTGGGAGGAGAGATGACTTAGGTAAAAAGGAAATTATGTAAAAATTTTACATAGCCTCAGAACTACAAAGGTTTATTCCCTACTCATGCTATGTCTCCATAGACATTTGGAAGAGGCTCGGATCCATGTCATCTTCTGGCATGCAGGCTGAAAAAGCAGCACCTTCTAAAATGATGTTGCAGAGAAAAGAAAGTGGTTAAAGCACAAACTGGCTCCTAAAGCTTCTGCTTAAGTGAAATGCCTTTATTTCAATTGTATTGGATGAAGCAACTCATAAGGACAGTCAATAGGGGCAGGGAAGTATAATTCTTCCCTAGGGAAGAGTAAGTATTTGTTAAAAGAAAAACAAAAAACTGCACAATAATATTCCAAAGCTTTCAATGAACGGTAGCTACCTAAGCAAAATTAAGTTTTCATGTCTTTTTCTGATGAGCCACACAGAAGGATTTAGAAATCTTACGGTACTGAATCCGCAAAGAGAGCCAAGATAGTTGAAAAACTATCAAAGGCCATGAGGGAAGGAAAAGAGATAGGCATCTGGGAAAGAAAAGATTCCCAGAGGCCCAGCTCTTTCAAAGACTGCCAATTTTGGCTCTAATATACGTGCTTCCTTTTTCCTTCAAAGTTGAATTTTTAGCTGGGCATAAGATCTCCCATAATAAAGATAATTCCCAGACTCCTTGCAGCTGGTGTGGCCATGTGACTAAATTCTGGCCAAGGGGCTGTAAACAGAAATAAAACGCAGCAGCTCCAAGACACTCCTTTCAGAGAAAGCAGACTGTGTCCTTTGCTCTGTTCCCTATCCCATCCTCTGTCCTGCTGCCTTTCAGCAACATTGCCACTTGGATTTTGAGCATGATTTCCCCACCCTAGAGTGGTGAGACAGAGTCAGAAGAAGCTTAGGGAGGCAGAAGATTCTTGCTATTTGTTATAAATACTCTGTACTATTTGTTACAGTTTATTTCAACGTTACCTTTAAATATTTAAGAAAAGAGTTTTAAAAATTGACCAAGGAAGTATCCATAAAGGAGGCTGGATTTAAAGTGGATCATAAAGAATCCAAAGAGTTCAGATAAACAAAGTTAAAGACACAGAAGAGGGGAAGGAAAGGAAACCAACATTTGTCAAGCATCTCCAACAATCACCTGCAACTTCTGAGTACTTTCTCTATACCAGGTCTTGTGCTAAGCACGTTATTTTATTGATTTCTTGCAGAAATGTCAGCATTATTATTGCCATTTTTAGATAAACTGATTTTAAGTGCTTAAAAATTTGCTCATGGAGTTCCCGTCGTGGCACAGTGGAAACGAATACGACCAGGAACCATGAGGTTGTGAGTTCGATCCCTGGCCTCGATCAGTGGGTTAAGGATCCGGCATTGCTGTGAGCTGTGTAGGTCACAGACACGGCTCAGATCTGGCATTGCTGCGGCTCTGGCATAGGCCGGTAGCAACAACTTCGATTAGACCCCTAGCCTGGGAACCTCCATATGCCGCAGGTGCGGCCCTAGAAGCTCAAAAGACAAAAAAAAAAAAAAAAAAAAAAAAAAAAAAAAAAATTTGCTCAGAGTTTTACACAAGTTTGCTATAAGAGCTCTTCTGTTTACATAAGGTAAAAATAAACACAGGCAGTCTGGAAGAAATGTATCTGATGGTTTTTGAAAGGGCGATCTGCTGAATCAAACTCATTTTAGGTAAACACTAAAAGCTTCTCATCAATTGCTAAATGCTCTCTGAATCAAATCTAAATTTAATATTGACTTTAAAGAACACAATTATGAGGATATATCTGCAACCAAAATAAAAATTTCATAATACTTTCCAAAGTCAAGTAAAAACTATTTTCAGATAATGTGCATTTAAAAATGACTTAGGGTATTATTCCTATCATTCTTCTCCATCTATATAGAAAATTAACTGCGGTGTATCCTAAATGAAGCATACCTTTAGATTTAGGAGGATTACACTATGCTTACATTTCAAATATATATTTTATATTATACTCATTTAACCATCTTATTTAACTTTGGATTAATATGCTTTGCAAAAAACCTATTACCCCAGCGTTACATACGTTCATTTAGCAACACAACATAAATACTACAACATTTGGGAAAACAATCTAAGGTCTATCTAATAGGATGCGTTGCTGCAGTTTCTAACTTTTGTTTTTAATATTCTCATCAGTGGCAGAAATGACTGCTGAATTTGCAGTGTTCAAACTTTCATTTGAATGAGCAAATGTAATTCTGTATAATATCCCAAATACAATACACATTACATGCTTATTTAGAGAAACATAATTACACAGTCTCTGCCTATAATAAATAAACCTGCAATTGTGGGGCACTGAGATGATTCAGTGAATCAAAAAAATGATTGGAATTAGAAAATTTCCTCATTTTTCTAGTTTAAAGCCATGCATGCTCAATGATAGGACTGCTACAGATACACAAGACTACAGAGAACATTTTGTATTTTATCTAAATATGGACTTAGTATCTACAACAATTTTTTTTCTTTTTACTTTTTAAGGCCATACCTGAAACATATAGAAGTTCCCATGCTAGGGGTTGAATCAGAGCTGCAGCTGTTGGCCTACACCACAGCCACAGCCCCACGGGATCCAAGCCAAGTCTGTGACCTACACCACAGCTCATGGCAACGCCAGATCCTTAACCCACTGAGTAAAGCCAGGGATTGAACCTGCATCCTCATGGATACTTGTCAGGTTCACCACCACTGAGCCATGATGGATTTCTGAATTTTTCTTTTTTACAACAACTTTTTTCCTTTTTTATTTATTATTTTTTTATTTTATACTATAAATTGTATTTATTTTATGATTATTATTTTTTAATAGTTATTTCCCTAGTACAATTTTTTTCTACTGTACAGCATGGTAACCCAGTTACACATACACATACATTCTATTTTCACACATTATCAGGCTCCATCATAAGTGACTAGACATAGTTCCCAGTGCTACACAGCTGGATCTCCTTGCTAATCCATTCAAAAGGCAATAGTTTGTATCTATTAATCCCAAGATCCCCAACCACTCCCTCCCTCTCCCTCCCCCTCCCATCAGGCAGCCACAAGTCTCTTCTCCAAGTCCATGATTTTCTTTTCTGTGGAAAGGTTCATTTGTGCCATATATTAGATTCCAGATATAAGTGATATAATATGGTATTTGTCTGTCTCTTTCTGACTTGCCTCACTCAGGATGAGAGTCTCTACTTCCATCCATGTTGCTGCAAATGGCACTATGTCATTCTTTTTCATGGCTGAGTAGTATTCCATTGTGTATATATACCACCTCTTCCTAATCCAATCGTCTGTCAACGGACATTTGGGTTGTTTCCACGTCCTGGCTATTGTGAATAGTGCTGCAGTGAACATGCGGGTGCATGTGTCTCTTTTAAGGAGAGTTTTGTCCAGATATATGCCCAAGAGTGGGATTGCTGGGCCATAGGGTACTTCTATGTATAGATTTCTAAGGTATCTCCATACTGTTCTCCATAGTGGTTGTACCAGCTTACATTTCCACCAATAGTGCAGGAGGGTTCCCTTTTCTCCACACCCCCTCCAGCATTTGTTATTTGTGGACTTTATTAATGATGGCCATTCTGACTGGTGTGAAGTGGTATCTCATGGTAGTTTTGATTTGCATTTCTCTAATAATCAGGGATGTTGAACATTTTTTCACGTGCTCATTGGCTATTTGTACATCTTCCTTGGAAAAATATCTATTCAGGTCTTTGGCCCATTTTTCCATTGGGTTGTTGGTTTTTTTGCTGTTGAGTTGTATAAGTTGCTTGTATATTCTAGAGATGAAGCCCTTGTCTGTTGCACCATTTGAAACTATTTTCTCCCATTCTGTAAGTTGTCCTTTTGTTTTCTTTTTGGTTTCCTTTGCTGTGCAAAGCTTGTCAGTTTGATTAGGTCCCATTGGTCTATTTTTGCTCTTATTTCTGTTGCTTTGGGAGACTGACCTGAGAGAGATGTCAGAGAATGTTTTGCCTATGTTCTCTTCTAGGAGTTTGATGGTGTCTTGTCATACATTTAAGTCTTTCAGCCATTTTGAGTTTATTTTGATGCATGGTGTGAGGGTGTTTTCCAGTTTCATTGATTTATATGCAGCTGTCCAGGTTTCCTAGCAATGCTTGCTGAAAAGGCTGTCTTTTTCCCATTTTATGTTCTTGCCTCCTTTGTCAAAGATTAATTGACCGTAGGTGTCTGGGTTTATTTCTGGGTTCTCTATTCTGTTCCATTGGTCTGTCTGTCTGTTTTGGTGCCAGTACCACACTATCTTGATGACTGTAGCTTTGTAATATTGCCTGAAGTCTGGGAGAGTTATGCCTCCTGCTTGGTTTTTGTTCCTCAGAATTGCTTTGGCAATTCTGGGTCTTTTGTGGTTCCATAAAAATTTTTGGATTGCTTGTTATAGTTCTGTGAAAAATGTCATGGGAAATTTGATAGGGATTGCATTGCATCTGTAGATTGCTTTGGGTAGTATAGACATTTTTATATTAAATTTTTCCAACCCCGGAGCATAGAATATCTTTCCATTTCTTTGAATCCTCTTTAATTTCCTTGATTAATGTTTTATATTTCTTGGCATATAAGACCTTTACCTCCTTGGTCAGGTGTATTCCCAGGTATTTGATTTTTCACATGCGATGTTAAAAGGTATTATATTTTTGTACTCCTTTTCTAATATTTCATTGTTAGTATACAGAAATGCGACTGATTTCTGAATGTTAATCTTATATCCTGCTACTTTGCTGAATTTGTTGATCAGTTCAAGTAGTTTTGGGGTTGAATCCTTAGGGTTTTATATATATAGTATCATGTCATCTTCATACAGTAACAGTTTTACCTCTTCTCTTTCTATTTGGATGCCTTTTATTTCTTTTGTTTGTCTGATTTCTGTGGCTAGGACTTCCAATACTATGTTGAATAACAGTGGAGAGAGTGGACATCCTTGTCTTATTCCAGATTTTAGTGGAAAGTCTTTCAGCTTTTCTCCATTGAGTATTATATTTGCCGTGGGTTTGTCATAAATGGCTTTGATTATGTTAAGGAATGTACCCTCTATACCCACTTTGGTGAGAGTTTTTATCATGAAGGGATGTTGGATTTGTCAAATGCTTTTTCTGCGTCTATTGAGATGATCATGTGGTTTTTGACTTTTCTTTTGTTAATGAGGTGTATGACATTTATTGATTTGCGTATGTTGAACCATCCTTGTGCACCTGGGATGAATCCCACCTGGTCATGGTGTACGATCTTTTTGATATGTTGTTGGATTCGGATGGCTAAAATTTTGTTGAGAATTTTTGCATCTATATTCATCAAAGATATTGGCCTATAGTTTTCTTTTTTGGTGGTATCTCTGTCTGGTTTTGCAATTAGGGTGATGGTGGCATCATAGAATGTCTTTGGGAGTATTCCTTCTTCTTCAACCTTTGGGAAAAGTTTAAGGAGGATGGGTATAAGTTCCTCTTTGTATGTTTGGTAGAATTCACCTGTGAAGCCAACTGATCCTGGACTTTTATTTGTAGAGAGTATTTTTATGACATATTCAATTTCATTTCTAGTGATCAGTCTGTTCAGTTGGTCTGTTTCTTCTTGATTCAGTTTTGGCAGGCTGTAAGTCTCTAGAAAGTTGTCCATTTCTTCCAGGTTGTCAAATTTGTTGGCAAACTTGTTCACAGTATTCTATCATGGTTTTTTGTATTTCTATAGTATCCATTGTGACTTCTCCATTTTCATTTCTGATTTTGTTTATTTGAGTTTTTTCTCTCCTCTTCTTGGTGAGTCTAGCCAGAGGTTTGTCAATTTTGTTTACCTTTTCAAAGAATCAGCTCTTGGTTTTATTACAATAAATTCTAAAGGTAGAAGAAATAACTGCAAATGGCCTATGGTTGACAAAGGTTACAACATAAAACTATCTAATGCCAAGTTCTACAGTGGGAGAAAATAGTATAATGGGGATAAACACATCCCTCTGTTCACTGCAGCTCTATTGATAAGAGCCAAGCTACGGAAGCAACCTAAGTGCCCATCAATAGAGATGAATGGATAAGGAAGGTGTGGTGTGTGTGTTTGTGCATATATTTTTTTAAATATTCCATTGTACACACACACACACACACACACACACACCCACAAACACACACAATGGAATATTATTCAGCCATGAAAAGAATAAAATCTCAACATTTGCAATAACATGGCTGGACCTTGAAGGTATGGTTCTAAGTGAAATAAGTTAGATAAAGACAAATACTTTATGATTTCACTTATACATGAAATCTAAAAAACAAAACAATGAACAAACATAACAAAACAGAAACAGAGTCATAGATATAGGGAACAAACAAGCAGTTGCCAGAAGGAAGAGGGCTGGGAGGAGGAAATAATTAGGTGAGGGAAATTTAGAAGTACAAACTTCGAGTTACAAAATAAAGGAGTCATAGGTATGAAATGTACAGTGGGGAGAATATAGTCAACAGTTATATAATATCTTTGTATGATGATGGTAACTAGACTTATGGTGGTCATTTTGAAAAATTTAGAAATATCAAATCACTATGTTGTATACCAGAAACAATATGTCAAAACAAACAAGCAAACAAACTCATAGAAAAAGAGATCAGAATTTTGGTTACCAGCAACAGTGTTGTTGGAGAGGTATAATTGGATGAAGGCAATCAAAATGTACAAACTTCTAGTTATAAGTTAACTAAATGCCAGGTATAATGTACAACATGACAAATATAATTAACACTGCGGTGTGTTATATAAGAAGGTTAAGAGAATGAATCCTAAGAGTTCTCATCACAAGGAAAAAATTTTTTTCTATTTCTTTAATTTTGTGTCTATAGGAGATGATGGATGTTCACTAAATGATTACTGTGGTAATCATTTCATGATGTTATATAAGTTCAATCATTACGCTATACACCTTAAATGTATACAGTGCTGTATGTCAAGTATATCTCAATAAAACTGAAAGAAACAAATGCTTACTCCACCAACACTTTTGAACTCCTGCTGGCCTAAAAGCAACAGCATATGCAATCCTTGCCAAAAGTCTACAAAAAAACCACGTTTTTAAATTTCAAGGGAAAAAGGTCGAAGTGATAAGGAGGAGCTGCAGGAGAGCCAAAGAACAGGTCTGCCCCAGAGAAACAAGGCTAAAGCCACTAAGTATAAAATGCAAAACAGATAAAAATGGGGTGGAAGTCAGGAAAGCAAAACACAGCAAGCAGATATGGGCCCATTCCTCCATCTTTTCCTCTGAGGGCGCTTTGTCCAAAACCACAGACAGATTGAAGCTTACCTCCCTGTCAAACATCCAGTGAATACTCTCTCACACTGGTGGTGGGAAAGCAAATCAGTAAAACGTTTTTGGAAAATGACAATCATCAAGAACCTTAGAAATAGGGGTTCCCATCATGGCGCAGCAGAAACGAATCCGACTAGGAACCATGAGGTTGTGGGGTCAATCCCTGGCCTTGCTCAGTGGGTTAAGGATCTAGCTTTGCTGTGGCTGTGGTGTAGGCCAGCAGCAACAGCTCCAATTAGACCCCTAGCCTGGGACCATCCATATGCCACGAGTACGGCCCTAAAAAGACCAAAAAAAAAAACCAAAAACAAAAAACAGAACCTTAGAAATTTTTTTTTTAATATTTTGATCCCTACTGGATCAATTCTAAGAAAATCTATCATAAGGAAATACTTCTAAATAAGGGAAACAACAAAATGAACAAAGTTGTTGTTTAGGGTCTAATTGTGTACAATGAACAAAATAAAGAATAACACACTATTAGCAGAACCATTAAATAAATTACTCTTCCCAACAGAATATAGCCATTTAAGGTAAAATATTCTTGCCCAAAAAGGGGGGGGGATGTTTATATTGAGTGAAAATGCAATGTGATCAAACTATGTCAAACAGGCTTAAACACTGCCTAAGCAAAAAGTAAAATATTGCACAGTAGTTTTTCTTTCAGTGGTGGGACAACACCTTCTACTTTTCTGTATTTATTTAATTATCTATGAAAAAGATATATCAATTTTTGCAATAAAAATCTGATAAATTTTATTTTTATATCAACCAGAATATCCTCTACAAAAAGTTAAATAAGGATAAAGCCTAAAGAAGGCAGTAAAAAGAGAAAGTGATTATTTTTTCTCTCACTAGCTAAATATAGTACTGCAATGTTGATCCAGCCATTGGGTTTTCCCACTTCTAATGAGGGGCCTGCCACAGCTCTCTGTGTGAGGCTCGTCATCATTCAGTGCAGGCTAGCATGCAAAACTCAGCTGGCAGAGGGGATTAAACGAGGAGGCTGTCCGTGTTCCTCAGTTTATCAGCAAATCCACAGTGACATGCATTTTCCTTTTTCCTCCCCTCATGAATACTAAACCTTCAGCTGTGCATGTCTCTATCACATCTGTGCTGCGGGCTAAAAGGCCATCCTTATAAACCCTCGACCAGTGGTGGGAGGGCTGCTCATCTTCAACTAGCACCTGCAAGGCTTGTGGGTCAGTCAAGAGCTGAGAGTGACATGAGCAGTTTCTTTGAATAATGATTAAGAAAGGATGTGTGGATGAATAGATGAAAGAAAAACTCAATTTTATCTTTTTCTAGTGAAAGAAGGTCAGCTTAACCACAATCTGAACATCAAAGTCAGTGACTATTTGTAAAGGCTGAACATACTAAGAGGTGGGGGATAAGTCTGGCTAAAAATTTTTTTTAGCAGAGAAGCTTAATTGTGGCAAGTGGAAGTCATAGCCCTTTTTATTCTACTCATCCTCCTTTCCTCATACCTTTTGAAAAGTCCAAGCTATGCTGTCTGAATATAGCCTCTCTCAGACCATATCAGACTATAATTAATTTCCTTTGATTTGGGGTCATTTCATCTGCATAAAAATGCTAATTGTAAAACCAGGGTATAGGTATCAGGTTGATGTTGTCTCTGGTTTTTTGTTTACTTTTTTGTGCTAGTGACCCAGAAAGCCCTTATCCATATTTATTAAAAAGCATTTTTCTGTAATTCAGTCACTAGAATGTCGGAAGTTAGTGCTTATCATTTGGTCACCTCTCTGAGCATGGAGACATTTGATACAAAAGAAGAACTAAGAGATATTCCCTATAAAGGAATGTTTCATTACCTCTTCAGATACTGCCTGACAACACAGAGTGCTCAAAAAAGAAATAGTGAGTCAATGAAAGCTGTCTTCTATTGTTCTAAAATCATTTCACAGGCAAGAACCATGGTTTAAAGTCTTTTGTCTCTTCCAGCACACACTACAGGCAAGGGTTCATAACAGGCAGTCAATCAAAATTTTAGGTAAATAAACACTCCAAAATTTGATATTATGAGCAATCATATAAAACCTGCTAAGCAAGTTTTATGCAAGCTACCTAAGAATAAATTTGTCTTTCATCACATTCCTTTGCCTTTCATAGAAATCTATCCAATCTTTCCCCCTCTTTTAAATGTAATCGTATACCATGACTTCCCACTTATAGCAGCTTGAATTGAATTTGAAAGCGGATGTGAATGATTGAAAATTATGACTCATAATGAGCCCTTCCTCCTGCACCCTTCTTTGTACAACCACAGTGTAATAAATGCACCCTACCGCCCCAAAAGGAAATGCGTCAGCCCCCAGACAATATCGAACCACAACGGACACAGCTAAAGAAATCAATAATCACTTTACACTGATATTTGACTTGAAGCAAGGCAACTGCTTTTCAAATCTGATTTTTTTTTTTTTTTTTGGAAAATGTAGTGGTAAAACAAAGACTATTATATAGTCATTTAAAGTATGTCTGAAACCTCCCAAAGCAATTTTTCCTGTACGAGAGTGGTGATGCAATCAGTGTGGCCCCATGTAAACATAGTACAGCATAATGCATTCAGGTAACTTACATAGTCATTCAGAGTAGGAGATCATTTTCAGGGCTCCGTGAGAAAACTGACAGGCTCAATAACTCAGTCATCAAGGCCCTACTGAAGATCCTGAGCAAATATTACCCATTAATGAGAAGCAGAGTTGGGAATTAGGTTTGTCTAAAGAAACCTGGTTCTATCAGGCTGACCTTGCAAAGAAAGGGGGATACCTCAAACAATCCAGCTGGATAAGAAGACTTGAATAGGAAAAATAAACATGCCCAGAATATCAGCGTTCCTTGTAGATTTGGGAAACAAAATTTTGGTACTATACAAATTATCATAGGAAATTCAACTTATATGGAAACTATACGGTCTTTGGTCTCATTTGTTTTGATCAGACCAGTGCTCTGCACCTCAGTCTTATTCTGTTGGCCAACTATACCCCCTGCTCAGGCTCAGCTGCTCCTGGAAAGTGCTAAGTCTTCTCCACGTCCCTAAATCATTTGCCAGCCCCCTTCTTGCCTTTTAGCTCTCACCTCCCAGTTCCCTCTCCCTCATTCACCCATACAGTAACCCCTCTCTGATCCCACCTCCTTGCTGTTCTTAGAACAAACCAGGCCCCTGTCCATCACTGGGCCCCTATGCTTGATAGTCCCTCTGATAAAATGGTAACAGTCTTACTTCTTCATGGGCTTGCTCCTCACCCTCTGCTCAGGTGACATCTTCCCTACAGACCCTCTCTGAGACCCCTACTTAATACTGCAACTTCAAACACACGCATATGCACACACTCATTTGGATATAAGCCCCATCAGGGCAAGAGTTGCTGGCAGTTGTCACTGTTGTCTTCCCAGTGCCTGGAAAATTCCTTGGAACATAATAGGCTCTCACTGAATGTTTATAGAACAAATAAATGAAAAAAAAACATACTCATGGACTTGGAAAACAGACTTCTGGTTGCCAAGGGGGAGAGGGAGGGAGTGGAATGGACTAGTAGTCTGAGGTTAGTAGATGCAAACTACTCCATTTGGAATGGATAAGCAAAAAGATCCTGCTGTATAGCACAGGGAACTATATCAAGTCACTTGTGATGAAACATGATGGAGGATAATGTGAGAAAAAGAATGTGTGTGTGTGTGTGTGTGTGTAACTGGGCCATTTGGTGTACAGCAGAAATTGACAGAACATTGTAAATCAACTATAATAAAAAATAAAAATAGGGAGTTTCCATTGTGGTGAAGCAGAAATGAACCCGACTAGGAACTATGAGGTTGCGGGTTCAATCCCTGGCCTCATTCAGTGGGTTAAGGATCTGGCATTGCCGTGAGCTGTGGTTAGGTCACAGACCCAGCTCGGATCTAATGTTGTTGCGGCTGTGGCATAGGCCGTCAGGTGTAGCTCCAATGGGCCCCCTAGCCTGGGAACCTCCATATGCCGCAGATGCTGCCCTAAAAAGCAAAAAAAAAAAAAAAAATTATTAAAAAAATAATAAAATAAAAATAAATTTTTAAAAAGAGAAATAAGTAAATGGAGGACTATGAGGTTAATTGATTTATTTATTTATTTTTTTTTTTGCTTTTTTAGGGCTACACCTTTGGCATATGGAAGTTCCCAGGCTAGGGGTCAGATTGGAGCTATAGCTGCTGGCCCATGCCACATCCACAGCAACTCGGGATCTGAACCACATCTGCGACTTATACCATAGCTCGCGGCAACGCCCGATCCTCAACCCACTGAGCAAGGCCAGGGATTAAACCTGCATCCTCATTCGTTAACCACTGAGCCACAAATGGAACTCCTAACTATTTTACTTTAAATATCAACCTATGACATATGAAACAGTTTGCCTTCATATGGTTTTAGATGACAGTGCCAAGATAAAAGTAGATCAAACTTCTCAAACTATAATGGCAATTGTCAATGTTTCACTAACCAAAAGTTTTCAAAAAACTGATGTCCACTTTGCCCATTTGTCAAAATTATTGTGTGGCGGCAGGAAGTGGAAGGAAGTATAGATGAAACAAGAGTGGCAGATGGTGACAGTTGTTGAAGCTGGGTGGTAGTTATATGGAAGTCCATTATACCGTTTACATTGTACAGGTTTGAAATGTCCTATATACAAAGAAAACCTTATTGAAGATTAAGAGATACAAACAACTATGTATAAAATAAAAAGCTACATGATATATTGTATAGCCCAGAAAACATAGCCAATATTTTATAATAACTACAATTGGAGTTTAACCTTTAAAAATTGTGAATCACTATGGAGTTCCCATTGTGGCTGAGTGGGCTAAGAATCTGACTAGTATCCATGAGGATGTGGATTCGATCCCTGGCCTTGCTCAGTGGGTTAAGGATCCAGCATTGCTGTGAGCTGGGGCGTAGGTTGCAGACAAGGCTCTGATCTAGCATTGCTGTGAGCTGGGGCGTAGGTTGCAGACAAGGCTCTGATCTAGCATTGCTGTGGCTGTAGCATAGGCCAGTAGCTGCAGCTCTGAGTCCACCCCTAGCCTGGGAACGTCCATATGCCACAGATTTGGCCCTAAAAAGAAAAAAATAAATAAAAATTGTGAATCACTATGTTGTACACCTGAAAAGTATATAATATTGTAAATGAGCTAAACAGCAATTAAAAAAAAAAAAACCTACAGTGAAGTTTCTTTTCAAACTGAACTGAAAGATGAATAAAAAGAAGCTTATCTATTTTCATAGTAGCCTGTACACCATTTGATACTTGATGTCTTTTTCCATGTTCACATTTTTAAAACTCTGAGCTTTCCTCTGAAAGTTGGCTCAGAAACACAGCTACTAGAAGTCAGAATTCCCCCAGGTAAACTTTAACAGCTTTCTTATCTTGACTGAGGTCGTGAAGCTATATAGGTATGAGACCAAACGGTGTAGAACACCACATTGGGAAAGAAGGATACAGACCGCAGCTTTTGGAGACAGTGAAACGATGCCCCTCCCAGCAGGGGTGAAAGCAGGTAAAGGCACATTGTGCACACCTGCACCAACCTCCCCTGCTGCCTAGAAGGGGACAAAGGGCCTGATTACAGGCCCAGCTGTGGCAAAGCCTTTTCTCCCTCCTCCTGACTCATCTTTCTAAAATACAGCCAATCTACGACTCCAGGAATAGCTAAAATCCTTTACAAATAATGATGGAGTTTTGCATCGAAAAAAAAACTTTTTTGAGTGCTAAAATAGTCCTGAACAAATAAAAGTCAGTGCTGCATTTTTATATCCCTTTTTAGATGTCTACAATCCCTAAAATTCAAAAGACATATAATTTTATACAAGAGATTATGTCTTACAGTGTGACGATTATTCAACCTTCTTGATGTGCTTTTTTAGTTTATTCAGCATATGGAATGTTTTTCAAGTGTGGAGACAAGTTCTATCCTCATAGTTAGAGAAAGACATATCTTCTGAAACAGCCTGGAAGAATATACTACAGCTCTCACCTCCCTGAATATGACCAATTGAATTTGGAGTAGATATTAGAGTTTAATGATTTTACTCTGATCTCTAATCCATTTTCCCACCACAGTTCACCGATTCACTGAAGCCCTAACTTAAGTAAAAACACAATATCGTCCTTAGGTTTATTTAAGCCCCCATGGCTTGGCCAATTATTACCTAGCAGATAACTGATAAGAAATTTTAAAAAAGAAACTATTTAAAGCAGAGGTTTTAAAGACTGGTAACTGGCAACAGTGCATTGAGTTTGGCTACATCTGTTGTCTACTTTACATATCTGTTACAAACAACAGCAGAAAAATAATTTTAAAATGTGAGAAGACACTATTTCAATAAAAAGGTTTTTTGTCACCCACCTAACACCCATTAGGATGACTACTACAAAAAAAAAAAAAGAAAGAAAGAAACAGAAAATAACAAGTGTTAGTGACAATGTGGAGAAACTGGAACAATTCTGCATTGTTGGTAAGAGTATAAAGTGATGCAACCACTTTGGAAAACAGTATGATGGTTCTTCAAAAAAAAATAAAGAACAGAAACCATAAAAAAAAAACAAAAAGACAACTTACAGAATGGGAGAAAATAGTTTCAAATGATGCAACAGACAAGGGCTTACTCTCTAGAATATACAAGCAACTTATACAACTCAACAGCAAAAAAACCAACAACCCAATGGAAAAATGGGCCAAAGACCTGAACAGACATTTCTCCAGAGAAGACATACAGATGGCCAACAAGCACATTAAAAAATGCTCAAATCCCTGATTATTAGAGAAATGCAAATCAAAACTACTATGAGATACCACCTTAGACCAGTCAGAATGGCCATCATTAATAAAGTCCACAAATAACAAATGCTGGAGAGGGTGTGGAAGAAAGGGAACTGTCTTACACTGCTGGTGAGAATGTAAACTGGTACATCCACTATGGAAAACAGTATGGAGGTAGTTCAGAAAACTAAATATAGAACTACCTACCATATGACCCAGCAATCCCACTCTTGGGCATATATCCGAACAAAACTTTCCTTAAAAAACACACATGCGGAGTTCCCGTCGTGGCGCAATGGTTAACGAATCCGACTAGGAACCATGAGGTTGCGGGTTTGGTCCCTGCCCTTGCTCAGTGGGTTAACGATCCGGCGTTGCCGTGAGCTGTGGTGTAGGTTGCAGACGCGGCTCGGATCCCGCGTCGCTGTGGCTCTGGCGTAAGCCGGTGGCTACAGCTCCGATTCAACCCCTAGCCTGGGAACCTCCATATGCCGCGGGAGCGGCCCAAGAAATAGCAACAACAACAACAACAACAAAAAGACAAAACAAACAAAAAAAAAAAAAACAAAAACAAAAATGCACATGCACCCGTATGTTCATTGCAGCTCTATTCACAATAGCCAAGACATGGAAACAACCTAAATGTCCATTGACAGATAAATGGATTAAGAAAATATGGTATATATACACAATGGAATATTACTAGGCCATAAAGAAGAACAAAATAATGCCATTTGCAGCAATATGGATAGAACTAGAGACTCTCATACTAAGTGAAATATGTCAGAAAAAGAAAGACAAATACCATATGATACCACTTATATCTGGAATGCAATATATGGCACAAATGAACGTTTCCACAGAAAAGAAACTCATAGACTTAGAGAACAGATTTGTGGTTGCCAAAGGAGAGGGGGAGGGAGTGGGATGGACTGGGAGTTTGTGGTTAATAGATGCAAACTATGGCATTTGGAGTGGATAAGCAATGAGATCCTGCTGTATAGCACTGGGAACTATATCTAGTCATTTATGATGGAGCATGATAATGTGAGAAAACGAACGCATATGTGTGTGTGTGTGTGTGTGTGTGTGTGTGTGTGTGAGAGAGACTGGGTCACCGTCCTCTACAGTAGAAAACTGATAGAACACTGTAAATCAGCTATAAGGGAGAAAATCAAAGTCATTTTAAAAAGATTAAGAACAGAATCATCCTATAATTGCTGGATCATGTAGTACATGCCCAAAAGAATTGAAAGAACAATTAATAATCTCTAAGAGATACTTGCACACTCACGTTCATAGCAGCATTATTCATAATAGCCAAAAAGTGGAAGCAACCTAAGTGTTCACCAACAGATGAATGGATAAACAAAATGCAGTATATACATGCAATGGAGTGTTAGCCTTAAAAAGGAAGGAAATTCCAACACACACTACAACGTGAATGAATCTTGAGGACAGTATGCTAAGTGAACTAAGCCAGTCACAATCATCATCCTTTCATCATCATTATTGTCATCAACAGCCTGTATGATTCCACAAATGTCAAATTTATAGAGAAAGTAGAATGTAATTGCCAGAGGCTGGGTTTGCTGTCTAGTGGGTGTAGAGTTTTAGTTTTAAAAGATAAAAAGAGGTCTGGATATTGGCTGCCTAACAATGTGAATATACTTTTCTGAATTGTACACTTTAAAATGGCTAAGATGAGAAACTTTATGTTGCATATATTTTACCACGGTTTTTTCAAGTAAAAAAAAAAAAAAAAAAAAAGGCTTTTATCTATCTGGTGGAACAAAACCTTTCTCCTCCTGTTCTTTGGAGTCTTGGAACCATTACTGACACTGGATATACAGGTAGCCATGCCCTGACACTTCCAGCACTCAGATGAATTGCTCCAAGGACCCCATGTAAATCAACATGTTAGTGTACTATTCATAAATTTACAAGATAGGTACGTATACATATGTACACATACATAGCCACAAACGTATAACTGTGTGAGCGCATTATTTTTACACTACTGCACCCCTATATTCTAGGCATTAGATTTTCAGGTAAAATTAACATCAAAATGTCAGTTGTATTTCCATTCTACCACCATACACATACAGGCACATACACACACTTCATACTAGAGCTCTATGAGGCAGAAATATCACCTTTGCACGTTCTAAGATTGAAGAACATCAATTATTTGAGCTGCTGACAAATGAAAATGTCCTGACTCTAATTTTAGGTTAAACCAATACATCAATAATTATAATTGGTTCAGCCCTTCTTGCTGTTCACCCATCCCTCATGCTCCTTACCCACAGAGTTACTGAACAGCAACTGAAAACCAACTACTGGATATAACTGTGAAATCCTAGAGCCAGAGGAATTTCTAGAAATAACTGTCTCAAGGCAACCCCAATCGTTTAGTACTAGCTGCCTTGAATGTGATGCTGAGCCTCTAAAGCTACATCCGGGCTCAGTGGGAAAACACGACTTGGTGTCTTGGTCATGTCTGGCCGAGATCATTCAGAGAGACCAAAACCAGAGTTCAAAAGTCCAGAGTCTGCTCTGTTGAAAACGGACATCCTCACAGATGAAGAAGCAAGTCTGTAAGCCATAAAATGGAACTTGTGTTACATATCCCTTCCAAGTTCCAGACCTCGGAACAGAAAATGACTTGGGAAGAAAGGAAGGGGAATTTCTGGAATATCTTCTTCAATACAACCAGAATTTTCACAGGTGAGGTATGCCTCTGCATATGGATGACTCACCGGAAAGAAGCAGCAGAAAATTACAAAGGCATGAGGCCACCACCAGGAAAACAAAAAAGAAGGCAGGGAAAGAGAAAAAACATCCATAGCAAAATATGCTTTTTAGGACGTCAAAGAGCCTTAGAAATGTCCACTCTAAAACATTTTTTTCGGTTTTTTACATGATTCTTTTTTACAGAAGTTTTCTATGTTGTCATCCCTGTCCTTAAGCATAGTAATCGTGCCATTTTAGAGTGTGCATCTTATAGCTCTAATATCAGGATCATCTATGGATCTATCTGTTTTTCCTTTGGTTTAGTCATGTGGTCCTGTCTCCTGGCATCCCGATTAACTCTCAATTGCCATATATTGTGTTTGAAAAATTAAAAAAGATATCCTAGCTTCTTCCAAAAACGATTTAGTTTTCTTCCCAAAATCTGTTAGACCAAAGGCAGATCCAATTAGGACCTGAAATGCTATGAGACTAGGTTTCAGCCTTTGAGAGGGCTGGTCTACTTCTGGTTTATCCTGAAGTCCAGTCTTTCAACAGTCTCAACTCGGGCATTTAGCATGGCTCCTCCTTCTTGGTGGGTTCTGAAATCTGGTAGTTGGTTGGTTTGGTTGGCAGTCTGAAGAAGGGTTTGGGGGGGCTTTTGGTCTCCTTGGCTCCAAGAGAAAGCCAAAAACCTAGGGTTTCGACTTTTCTACCCAACCTCTCATCCCTGCTTACAAATCAGCAAAAACCTAGAGAGGGGAAATGGCAGAGAATTTCAGGGTCACCTCAATGTGTTTCCCTTTTCTTTGCCTTGGCCCTTCAAGTCCTGGGTGCCATGGCTCTTTCCTAATGATTTCAACAGCTATTTGTGCGTGTGTGTGTGTGTGTGTGTGTGTGTGTGTGTGTGTGTTTATTTTCTTCTTAGTGATCTGATACAACTTCCCCACTATAGCCAGAAACAAAAGCATATTTTATTTTCAATAGATTGATTTTTCCACTACCAGATGGTATGAAAAATTATAATAAAATTGAAAAAGACAAAAGAAAAAGTCCCAATCCTAATTCCATAACCCTAACATCCTAATATATTCAATTTAGTATTTTGGTGTTTTCTTAAATTATTTTCTCCTACGCATTTGTGTTGACCTTGTAACATCACCATACTAATAGTGTAAATACAACTTCATATCTTAGCAAGAACATTAAAGAAAAGTATACAAATTTTTAAAGTGTAAATCTCTTTAGAATTCTTTAATAGATGATGTGAGGATTCAAAGAGTCAGATGTAGTCTGTGGCACCTTAGAGCTTTTGATTTGGCTAAGGAAACCAAAAAATGCATAACACTTAAAGGTTTTTCAACTCGGTGATGAGGCCCATTCTCCAGCTTCTTGACTTAGCAACAAATAATAAAATGTTCATTTTTTTCATGAACAAATGGCCCAAGATAATATTAAACTGAATAACTGAATCAAATAAACATTACAGGACAAACCAAAAAAAAAAAAAAAATCTTTCAGGACTTTTGCTTAAGCTTCCTTTCTTAAAACATACCTACAAAAATTGCTTTCTTCTCTCTTTCATCATCACATCCTCCCAATAGTAAACATCCTACACGTGCTTGTGAGCCAGCCAGCCAGCTTTTGGCTGACCTATATATGTAGTTAATTTAAGATCAAGCCACCAAGGTACTAAGCTGACCACAACCCCTGCTTCTGATGAGCTGTTATCCTGTGAAGCCAGTGTGCTAAGGATTGAATTTCACAGTTAGGGATTTTCCACCTCTATGTTGTAGAAGAAATTATTTGTGGTGTAGTAGATTTTTCTGCCAGGCCAACTCAGTCAGCACTCTATAGTGTCAATTCCTCTCCTCTCTCAGGATTTAGATTCACGCTTGTCCTGGAATTGAGTCAGGCCAGCAAGATGCCTTAGACCAGAGAGGGACAGGAAAGGCTCATGACATTTCTCATTCTTTTGCAGCCAGACCTGATAAGCAGCTATTTTTAGAGGGGTCCCTCCCTTCAGGGTAATTAAACTACTTAGCCAACAATCTGTAAAGTACAGCATGTGTATTATAACCTGACTAGTGTGTATGAATCTCATGATTTCTCAAAAGTGAAATGTAAAATTATGAAAAAATATTATCATTCATCCTTCTGAATAAAGTGACTTGGCAATTTCTATTTGTATACCCAAGTTGAAATTTCTTTATAAATAAAGCATGGTGTGATATGAAGGTTATGTTTCAAGGAAAATGCTATTAATAATACTTTGACTTTTATAATATCTGTTACAGCCTACATAAACAAATGAACAAGCCCATAAATACAAATAAATAACTCAAAATGAAGCTGGGAGGTGTTTTGGGTAAGTCACAGAGTACTATGTTGGCAGGGAAGTAACATTCTTTACTCTTTTTTGGAAAAATTCCTAGATTTATTTAAAATGCACGTAAAGTAGCCCTTTGACACTCACAAGGACATGTTCCCAGATATTCATAAATTCCCAAATTTTTAATCAGAATTGTTTTTGATGCCTTCTTGTTCTCTCCCAAGTCATGTTTCATCAAAAGCCACACATTTTTAGGTAGATCTTCACATCACTCAAGTTTTACCCTCTCACTCAATGACCATTTTCACATACACACAACTATTGTGTATGAAAATCAGTAGAGAACAACAAGGCTTTATAATTATATTAAAATACAGGCAGCTGTCTAGGCTCACTGGATAGCAAATGTTGAGCTGTCCTTTACCCAATCTCAATTCACATCTTTTTAAAACTACAATAAAATATACATCAGAGGAGTTCCCGTCGTGGCGCAGTGGTTAACGAATCCGACTAGGAACCATGAGGTTGAGGGTTCGATCCCGGCCCCTGCTCAGTGGGTTAACAATCCGGCGTTGCCGTGAGCTGTGGTGTAGGTTGCAGACGCGGCTCGGATCCCGCGTTGCTGTGGCTCTGGCGTAGGCCGGCGACTACAGCTCCGATTAGACCTCCATATGCCACGGGAGTGGCCCCCCCCCCAAAAAAAAATACATCAGGGACCCTGAGATCCAAGAGAAATCACTAAAAACTGCACATGTCAAATCCGTGAAGGACAAAGATCAACTGCTATTGACTATCTGATGATGATGCAAAGCTCACAGTGTAGTTTATAAATATTCTTGGGAGGGTTTAAAAAGATATTTAAGGACTCTGATGACTTAAAATGGAAGAGAAAGATTTAACTTTCAGAAAACAACACTGCAGAATTTCCTAAAGGGTCACTGTAAAAAATGTCTGGTACAAGTATAGAGGATGAACTAAATAAAACTTAGAGGGTCTAAATCAAATCGACTTTCTCGTACAGGTTGTACTTTCAAGGAATCACTGGAGATAAGTGGTATATTTCATATTAGTACACTTCTTTCTTTTTTGGCCATGCCCACAGCCATGAGGAACTTCTCAGGCCAGGGATCAAACCCTCACCACAGCAGTAACAACACCGGATCCTTAACCTGCTGAGCCACCAGGGAACTCCCATATTAGTATACTTCTAGTCCATAAGAACAAGCATCTCTTTTACTCTACCCACATTTAGAGCAGACTTATTTCCTTACGTAAATATTTTTCTAAATAATGATATCTTAAATGCTTTTAAGAGCATTCTGCTGCTACGGAACCCAAGAAAACATATTTCATTTTTTTAAAGGTCATAAAAGAAACTCAAATAGAAAAGCACAGAAACGTGACAACGATTAACAATATATTATGCTAATAAATAAGCTTTGATTTCCACAGCCAAAATCAGAGTTTAAGCCAGGAAAAAGCTTGAGCAATGATGAAGGCAAATGCCTTTCTTTTTTAAAATAATTCTTTCTATTCCTTTAAGATTTCCAAAGGCTCACTAGCATTATCCAAGTAAACCACAGAAGGAAATGGTGGGCGAATGACAGTGATAGGATTACAATACAGTAATGCTAGCACCAAGAATATAAGAAACGAAATTCCAGTCCTATAGATCGCAACAATACAGGAACTGCTAACTGGTGATATTAGACAGGCTCTCCTCACTGGCTCAAAGACTCAGCCAAATGCCTGACAAAGTTGACTATATTAAATCTTTAAAAATCCAAAGTCACAGGGGGAAAAAATACTCTAGTGGACCTTGAAAAAAAATCTGTATGTTTGAAATGCAAGGGAAGAGAAGCTTTTGTTTGCCAGTATTTGCAAACTAGAACATTTTGAAAAAATATCTAAGAACACCCAAGTTTTAAAAGAACGAGAAAACCTTTCACATTCACCCTGCCATTCTTTGCATTTGACATCTGTCAGGTATCGAGGACTGAAGGACAAAAGCAAAAGAGGGAGATAAGAATACATCCCTACAATATGCTTAGGCTTTGCCTCTGTTTCTCATGGACCAGAATATGCATGAAGATCACGGTCTTCTTCCAAGTGGTCAAGAACTTAGTGACTAAAGGGGAAGAGGGGTTGTGAACGTGAACTTAATGAGGAGGAGTTTTTTAGATGTGGGACTTCTGCATGATAGTTGTTAGTTGCTATAAAGGAGTCTCATACTGAGTTTCCTGATGTTTATGTCACAATACACGCCACCCAAGGAAGCCTGTCTTGGGGCCCGTTAGCTCAGCCACCTGGGCCTTAGCTTTGCATCCATGTGATGATGAGAAAGAGACCATCCCTGTCGTCAATTCCAATTCTAAAAGGCCTTCATCCTGTAAACAGGAGACTCTCTCATAGGCACATACAAGTCCAGTTTTTATCATTGTTTCTCCTTCTAAGTCAAAACCATTGCTTGTGTTCCCGTCCTCGGCTGCCTAACAAAGGTAACATATGCAATTTATTTGTGATTCTCAGGAGTGAAGTATACTAGGTGGGAAATTATATACTAGGATTACACGGGCAATTAACCAGCTTTGTCAACTGAAGTAGTGACAGCTGTTAATCATATCTTTTCATTCCTCCCTATTTTTAATCTGTTATTATTACTCTTGTAAAAATTTTCTGATCTCTTTGCTTTCTCCCAATCTTTTTCTCCTTCAGAAAATCCTAACTGAACTCTTCCTGACCTTCTTTTATGTTGGGTAATTTTCCTCCTGGAAATACTCGCTTCACTTCATTTAAGCCTTCTAGTTTCCTGATTCTAGCTCCCTCTGCTAATTGTAACCAATTTGTTTTCAAAGGTCTAGGCAGCCATCAAAGCAAAGCACTAAACCCCTACATCTACTCTGTAACCTCCAACCATGGTAGAAGAGAATATGTTATTTGGTCAAACACGGATAGCATTTTTCAGCCCTTTCTAAATAAGAAACTGATTTTTCTAAAATACTCCACTGAAAATAACTTGTACTGTATGATTTGAACTTTCCTTCAATAATTAACAATTGTCATATGACATTTGGAGTAAACTACTGATCTTGCTCTGATTTTAGGTCAACAGCTCCAAACAAATCACATCATTTATTATTATCACTACCCTGTGAAAATTCTGGATAAGAGGAATTGGTTCAATAGCAGCTCTGTTAGGAAAACAGCAGAAAACCCTCTGGCAAATGTAAGCAGAAGGGAGATTTACTAAAGGATATGATTACAAAATCATAGAAAGACTAGAGGCTCAGTTTCCAGAAAAAACACCCCAAATGGTGACACAGAACTTGTCTAAGGAGGACATGACTTTACTGTCCCTGCTACCAACTCCAGCACAAATACTACTTCTGACTACCTAGGCCACACCTGAAAGCCAGGTACCTGAAAGCCAGATACCTGACAACCATGCAAACCAGAGAACAGAAGTCAGCACTGCTTGGCTTCCTCCTGCTCTTTCAAGTTGAAGCCTCATATATAAGCATGTCTCATTGGAAACTCAGTATCTCATACTGATTCTAAGTGCAAAGGACATCAAGACTCATAATGTGGCATTTCCCCAAATTCACAAAGGCTATTCGAAAATAAATGAGCAGCCAAAGATCTCACGAATGTGGACTTAAGTTGCTAAATGAAAAGCAAAATTCCAGGACTCTCTGACTCCATTCCTCCCTCCCCAACCCCACCCCGGTCTTGGCCCCTTTATTGAAGCACAATTACACTCCCAAATGACTCGTTCTTACAGTGAATAGAGAGAAATAAAAATTCTCTTTATGCACATGAACATCCAAAGCACTACTGGTATGCAGCAAGTGTTTAGCTAGACTTATCCCCCCAAAAACGAATGGTTATACATTGCTTATGTTCAGTCCAACAAGTAAATATCAAGCACCTGCTATATCTAGGGCTTTTTCTGGGTGCTAAGAGATGATAAACAGATGAGTAAAATATAACCCAGCCATCAAGGAATGTATAGCTTGGAAACACAAGAAATATTTGGGCACTAAATTTAATATACCTAGACAAATACCACGCAATGAAAAAATATGTGAAATGTGTCAAGGAAACAAAAGGAACAAGCAACTAACTCTATGTTGAATTTTAAAGCTGGAGAAGTAGGGTAGCCACCTTTGACCCCATGTGCAAAAAAATTTTGTAGATGAGGAGAAAGGACATTTCAGAGAAACTACAGAAAGCTAAAGCTTCTAAGCACTTAGCAATGCCAGGCATGCTTCCAAGCATTTTATATGTAGTAACTCATTTCACTTACTCAATAAATCTATGATGTAGCTACTATTAATGTAACTGCTTCACACAGGAGTTGAATGTGGGTATCTTGATTCCAGCATCTGGGCTGTCACCATGGTCCCAGCATCCCTGCTGCTCTCCTGCAGTAACATAGGTACAGATACTCAGGTGTGAAAGAACACAGTGAGTTCAACATAGAGCTGAAATTTTAAGTGTTGTCATTGTATATAACTGGAGGTAAAGAAAAGGCTAAAAGATGAAGTCATTATTAATGCCTTAAATTTAAATAGCATTCTTAATCAGCAAGTTAAGATAAAAATTGGTACAGTATTGTGAATCAATATACTTTTAAAAAAAGTTTTTTTAAAAAAGGTTAAGATCAATATGGCTCATCTTTGCAAGGACAACAAGTGGTTAAGAGGGACAGTAATCTTTAATTATTTTTCAAAATTGGTAATAGAAAAAGTGAAAGCTGTGCTAAGGACAATGAGTCTTGCTCTGTGCTGCAGTGCTTCCCAGATTAACTCTGGGACCTGAGTGTGCCCGGGGACAAGAGGCTGCCTGGCCCCTCTGACAATGTTTATGCCCAAGGTGGCTCAGGTAGGCACTTTTGTTATCCTTCATCCCTCATACCACATCCCCGAGACCACAATCACTTCAGAGGGAAGCACAGTAAATATTCTATTGAAGCCACATTCAGAAACCTTGTCACCCAAGGCACAGAAAGTTAAACCAAGTGACTTTTCGGAAAACCACCCAAACAGAATTAATTCCCCACTAGAAAAGAAGGATCAGCTGGTTTACTTATGCGACTCATCCATCCCTGATGTCTGTGATCCTGTGATATGATTCCAGTTTGCCTTCATGGAGGGCTGTCTGCTGAGCTAATTGTATGCACCCCTTTGTGCTCTCCTCTTATGTTTATTTCATTACAATATTTACAAAAGGACTTGAGAAATAAGTCACTATGCAAATGGAAGTATGAATACACGATTCGGAGGAATATTAAAATTCATTAACCTTATTTACATTTAAACTATTATCATGTATATTTGAGCACAGTGCACCTGCCAGAATGGGTGTGAAGGCACATCAGCAGTCCATTGAATAATCTATTCACTGTCTTTATTTCCCTGTCAAGTAAAGTAAAAACTTCCTCATCTTGGACATATTCAGAATCACCACCAAGCTGATTTATTCATTAGCAGTTCTTATTTCTGGAGAACTCTAATACAAATTTCAAGCTGGCCTTTGGCCTTTGGAGGCTCTACTCCCTTAAAGAATTTTTCTTATTTTTCTCATTTTGAAGTACTGTGTTCCTCTTATCACCCACTTGGAAATGAAGTAGACCAGGCTCATCATTTTAAAGAGTGACAAAGAATAATACTATCCCTCACCCCCAAAACTCAGTTGCATAAGAAAAGGAAAAATATAAAAAAGAAAAATAGTCAAATTAGTAGCTTGATATTAGTTAGGGAAAGCAACAAGCTGATTGGAATTTTCATTTTTTCAGTCACTTATCTGGCACTATCTTGATCCAGTTAGTGCATGGGATCAAGTGACAAGTCAAAACAGTGAGCAGAGCCACCCAATATGATGTTTAATGCTCTCTATGGCAGTGAGAACGGAAGCTGCCTCAGACAGTCCACTTGCTTCAGGTTACATAACAGAAAAAATAACAGGGAAAAAAGAGGTGTGATTTATAATTGCTGACTGACAGGGTAAATCCAATTAAAGAGCAGTGTTTCTGTTCTACCAATGCCTTCATGGGTTTGTGAACGCAAGCTGGCAAGAGGGAGTTGATGAGAAATCAACACAACAGAAGGATGGTATTTTGAAGATCCAAAGGAGTGAATGAGAAGAGACGAAGCTGAGCACTGTAGGATGCAAGGGTCAGAAGAACTGCCCCTAGGACAGCACAGTTGAAAAAAGAGTACAGATATTTCTAATAGGCCATTGTTAACTTTTTTCTTGTGGGGTATGCAATAGAAATACCTCCTTACCACTCTTCTACTTCTCTTCAGTAAGGTCTACAATGTTCCACTTTTTGTGTAAGTGGAATCTTACAAGTGTTTAGATTTCCATCTAAGTCAACATGTTGCAACAAAAGAGCCAGCATAAAGACCTGGAGCCTGGAAGCAGAGGGCTCAGTGTGAACAAAGAAAGGCCCAGAGAACTGGTGGCACCTAAGGGACTCAATATAATCAATAATCAATCATACCCACATGATCACATGATCAAGCCAGGGAAATGGCAGGTTAAAGCGGTAGCTCTCAAACTGTAAATTGCACCAGAATCACCTGGAGGAATTATTAAATCAGATCCCTGTGCCCTATACCCAGAGGTTCTCATTCAGTAGGTTTGGGATGGGCCCAGAAATTTATATTTCTACCATTTTCCAAGATGATGCTGATGCTCCTGGAATGGGGACCACACTTTGAGAACAATTCTCTCTAGTGCTAGAGACTATAGGAAGCTTCAGCTGACATTATTTTAGTGATTATTACCTGGAAGCTCTACTAACCATAAGTAGTGATTCTCAGTTCTGGATGCATATTAGCATCACATGGGGAGCTTCTTAAAATTTTTAATGCCTAGGCCCACCCTACTGGTTCAACCAGAATTCCCAGAGGTGGGAAACTAGGCCTGGATATTTTTTAAAAGCTCTCTAGACAGTTGCCCATAATGCCAGGATTGGGAGGCACAATCATAAGGTAACAATCAAAGACAAAGTCCTAGAGAGCAGAAGTTGTGCTTTCTAGCACATGGAACTCTGATGTGGAGAAAGGACAATAGGGGACACTGGCTTAAGTGGACAACCTGAGACTGTGGAAAGAGAGGCAGCATTTAAAGAACCACACCACAAGCTTCTCACTACAAAGGCACAAGGGTAGCAGCCAGCCAGTTTTTCCTTTTTTCTAAGGAAAGGCTTGGAGATTGATATGGATCGAAATAAGAATAGAAAGCTTAGGCGTTCCCCTTGTGGCATGGTGGAAATGAATCCAACTAGGAATCATGAGGTTACGGGTTTGATCTTTGGCCTCAATCCGTGGGTTGAGGGGCCGGCATTCCCATGACCTGTGGTGTAGGCCAAAGACACAGCTCTGATCCTGAGTTGCTGTAGCTGTGACATAGACCACCAGCTGTAGCTCACAGACCACCAGCTGTAGCTCCGATTCAACCCCTAGCTGGGAACTTCCAAGTGCCGTGGGTGTGGCCCTCAAAAGCAAAAAGAAAAAAAAAAAAAAAGAAAGTTTAGGATATCTAAGCTTTACAAGCTGATATTGTAAATCAACTTATATCTAAGTTGATCTATTATCAACTATAGATGGAGTAGTTTAAAAGTCTTTGCATAAGAGCTATGTGAAAAAGAAGCTTATCAATCTCTTTAGCTAAATCTGTACATAGTACTAACAACCATCATCCTAATACCACGCATACAAGTCGAAAAGTGGGAGCTGAAGAGAGATAAACATAATGCGGAGAGGAAATTTTGACGATTCAAAGGAGCTAATGATTATGTGGGGGGAGGGGCAGGAGTAGGTTTGGGTGCACATGCGTATGTGTGTGTCCCAGAAGAGTTGGAGCTAAGGCCTAAGGACATCCAACTTGAGAAATTAGATGCCACCCCCGCCACCTTCCATCTGGTCACATCCCTTAATGTGTGTGGAGCCCACAAACCTCCTGTAAAGAACATGGAGCATGTGCCACACTTGGAGGTCCAAATTCATAGCACGTGCCCACTTTGGAAAGAGGACTCGAGCTGGTCCAATTATGTGGCTCTCTGTGGAGGAGAGCCCTTGAGGAAAAAAATAATGGAGGGGAATGAGAGGAAACACCCGATCACCAAAAACAGATTTCACAGACGAATCCAAGCACCTGGGAAAAGTAGTGGTTCCAAGTACCACAGAAGCCTTTGTTGAAGTCACTTTATAGGCATTTTTGTAAAACAAATAATCATTGCATAGAGATTTTCACACATTATTTTTAACACTGGAACATTGTCACCAAACAAAATTATATTAGAAACAAAATTTTAAAGCCAGAAAAGACAGAACTGCTCCAAGGAAAGAGTGGCAAACCTTGTCCCCAAACTGGAGCCACCTCACTTGCTGCTGCAGTAAGAGAAGCCCTACACATCAGAGTTTGAAAACTATTGGATAATATATTTGGTGTTGTGAATCTGAATTTTCCGCTAAGAAAAATGATCCTACTCTACACAAGGTAAAAAGGAAACTGTGGTATTTTCATTGAACACTGGTAAATAAGAAGTTCGACTTTGGCTTCTAAGTCATGAGAGGGGGCAGAGGAAGAACTACCAGCAGAGTTCAGCCAAGCTCAGAGAGCAGTTCTGGATTGATGTCTAGCAGAGCTGCCTTAGTCAGAAAGCCAATTAATATGTCTTCGTTCTGTGCACAAGTCCACAGAGGTCAAGTAAATCACCACCTCAGGCTTTTCCTCTCTGTGTAGTTATTTTCTTAAGGTCAGAAGAAGGTAAATTCAGAAGTATCTTTATGCCTAAACATCAAAGTCAACCTGACTGGAACCAGGTCCAGTAGCATAAACTCTTTTATAGCTGGGTAGTTTGATTATTAGAATTAAAACCTTATATCACCAACCAACAGAAGGTCTCTATAAAAGAGGAGGCAGAGCAATGAAGGGAGACACCTGGGAACAGGCATACGTACAGGTGGTACATCTGGCCCAGCACATGGGTAAAATCTGAACTGGAGATGCTCATCTGGGATTATCTTGATACCCTGAACATTCCTGCTGCCTTTCACTCTTCTCTAGTATTTTTTAAATTAAATCTTTAACCTCCACTCATTTTTCCCCATTTAATGGTTTCCTTTTCTTTCTACTCCAAACACCATTTTCCATATTCTGGACTTCCAGCATAGTTTCAAAATGTTGTGACCTAACAAGGCATGTCCAGTAGTGAAAATATTTCCAGATCTGCGGCAAACTGAAGCAATCACCCTCACTCGCTTTTCTTAACCCTGCTTCCCCTGCTATACACTATTCAGAGTTGTGCTTTCTCAAGAGTGATGGTTAAAATATTTAATGATGGGAACAGTATGGGGGCCGATGGCCCTACTGAATACCAATCTATCATTTATGACACAAACTACTGCAGTCTTTGACATAAACACTTTGAATCCTCAGTAACATAATAGTATTACAGATTCTAGGAAATTAGGGTAAAATGAAAGTTTACTCATATATTTGTAGCTATGCCACAGTTAGAGATCCAAGTGGATTTATGCTTTTTTAAATACATAGTTATAGAAGATTGTTATAATTAAGAATTCAATATATATTCATTAGTATTCACTATTCTCCATTTTTAGCTGAGTCATATTATTCCCACATACCTCACCACACCTACAAATACCAGAAATATATACCCAAAAATTTCCCATGATAAAACCAGAAATTAATTTTATTACTAAAAGTCAAATATCTTAGTCAAAAGGTTGACCAGCTCCCACAGACCATCTGTCTCACTCAGGCACTTATTCTTTTCGAACAGAAGCTGTACTAGCATTAAATTCCTCTTTTACATGTACCTGCTTTCATCTTTTGGTACAAAGAATTATAACATCATGAAGAAGGAAAGATTTAAGACATTCCCTTCCAGAATAAATCAAATCAGACTTATTTTAAAGGACATTTTATTTTACGGACTTTTTATGAAGGAAGAAATAGGTCATTAATTTTGATAGCTTCTAGTATAAGTCAATATACAAACAAATCTCCACATATATTATTTGCCTTTTGAATGTGTGTTGAATTTAATTGAAGAGTTAACCTTTTGTAAAGTGTTTAAGCCAGCAAATCATCTTAGCCAGCCAGAAAGACCTATTTGCTATGCTTTTCCTCTTATTTACTTAGAGCCAATAGTCAATTAGCTAACTGTTCACTTTGTGGATTATTAGTGGCAAATTCCTTTTTTCATCTTGAAAAGTTCTTTTAGATTAAAAGAAAATAAACTTCAGTATGACTCCGAGTGCTCCTGTCATAGTGAAGATGAATAAAAGGAGGTCAGCTGCTTCAGATTGAGTCTCCTCTCAGTAAGATAGATTAACTCAGGTTTAGAAACACGATATTAGAGGTTTCACTTAGGGCTCCTGGGAGAGAGGGACTACATTGTACATGACATTGATTTAGAAAGCAGGACGCCAACTTCTTAATTTACCATCACAAGATATTCCCTCTGGAGATGGTCACCAGGAAACCCAAGTCACAAATCAGAATGATGTTAATGACCCTAGAACTGGGGGTGTGGTGGAGGGCAGGGAACATTCCTAGTTAGACTAATGTTTAGAAATTAAAGTAGGAAAATTGCTCAATCTTTAGCTTGTATCAGAAACACCTAGAGGGCTTATTTCACACAATTTGCTGAGCATCTCCCCCCACCCCTCACCGCCACCCGTAGCATTTCCCAATCAGTGGGTCTGTAATAGGACCCAGGAATTTGCATTTTTACAACTTTCCAGGTGATGCTGACACTAGCCCCAGGTCCACAGCAAGGGAACTGGGTGAATCACCCTTGTCCACTGACGGATATATTTGGATAATCAGTGTTGGTATTTAGAACTAAAGTTCATCCTCTCCGGAACAAAGGTCAATTCACAAATTTTTTTACTCTCTAGATTAAGAATTCTTTATCAGTCAACTATGGGACAGCTATAGCCCATGTTATAATTGTCAAAAACTTAATATATGCTACTCGTGCTTTATGTTAAAGCCTTCCTAATGAAATCATTTGGAAACATGCTATTCTCTCATTTTAAAAGCATGTTTACAACAGACCTCTTAAATGTGCTGCTTGGGGCAGTTAATTCCACACACTGAGCCCTGATTGTTAGCTTCTACTCCAACCTTCAACAGTTTACTAATTTCAAGGTCTGAAAATGCCACCTGGATCAGTAAGGATTACATTCATCTAAGAGTAAAAACAAACAAACAAACAAAACCTTGATTTAAAAGAGCCTTGACCACAGGGTTTATTTTTTCACATAATAAGAAATATGAATTGAAGCAAACCAGGGCTGCTGCAGCTTTTCAAGTACGCTGTCAATGACCCAGACTCTTGCTTCCTGCTCCCATCCCTTGCATGTCGGATTTAGTCCGCCTGCTTATTGCTTCACTGTAAAAAGATGGATGCTGCATCCTCAGCCTCATGTCATTATTCCAGGCAAGAAGAATAACAAAGTAAGGAAAAAAGGAGAGTATCTATATCAGAAACTGAAAAGCCTGCCATAAAACCCAATTTAAATTTCATTGGCTGGCGCTATGAAAAATGACCAGCTCTAGTTGTTCAGAAAGGTGATAATTTTAGCTGGATGTGTAACTGTCCCTTTCCCCATGAAATTGGCATTCCATTAGAAAATATGAAGGGAAGAGCTCATTTACAATATAGGCTCCACTGCTACACTTGAATATAGCATCGCTATCGCAGACCTCAGCTCTGGCCACCATAAAAGATGTCAGAACAGTCCTGGGAATCTTCAACTTAAGCACAGAATCACCAGACCAACTAATAAAGAAAGCAAGCAAGTATTCTTTTCCCTTTTTAATTCCACCAAATCATTGGCATAAATACCAGTGTCACCACTGATGTCCAAAGTGCTAGAGTTTTGTAAACATATCTATGAATAAAAGTATGCCCACCAAATATTTCTATAGTAGCCCACTGTAGGCAGGAACACAGGGAGGGAATTTCAGTATTCCAGGACACACTGTGTGCCAAGGCATTGTACTGGATAATAAAGGGTTGCAAAACCAAGTAAGACATCATCCCTATCTTCAAGGAACTTAGAGACTCATTTGAGAATGACCAGAGCAGGGAGGAAGGGGAAGGACACACTGGATCTTATTCCTTTTACATCCCTTTCTTCTCCCACTACATAGGGCAGCTGATCTCTGTATAAAGGCACCAAAATACAATGCACCTGAGTCACAATGGACGCACACTCCTGGCTCACAGCAGCAGAGATTCACTGTCTAATCACTGTCTCCTTTATTCCCAAGAAAAATTATCCTCCAAACCCACCCAGTCTGGCACAGTGGTTAAGGGTACAAGTCCTGGGGTAAATGCCTAGCTTGTACACTTCAATTGCATGAACCTTGAGCAAGTAAGTGCTTAACCTCTCTGCACCTTAGTCTCTTCATCTGAATATAAGAGGGATGGTAACAGAATTGATCTCATAGACTCTGTCACAGGTTTCAAATGTATGGATACGCTTAGAACTGTGCTTGACAGAGAAGCACTACAGGAGCATTAGCTGGTACTTATAAACATCATGTGGGAGAAGCTAAGACTTTCGTCATATACAGCACTCTGTACTCATGCTCTGCTTCAGGCTGTGCCTGGACATCTTTCATAAAAGCTGGCCAAATTTTTGCTCAATAATTTTCCCTGTTTAAGGATCTGTACCACTTCCTAAGACCCATGTCTAGAATCAGTCTCGATGGCATCAAGGCTTTTGTTTTCCAGAGTAGAAAACCAGAAGATGAGCTTTCTTGTTTTTACAATAAAAGAGGTGGCAGGGTGCAGGGAAAACAGTTCCTCTCTTTAGGGGAGAGTCTCAAATACAAAGCAACTCAAGTAGAAACGTGACTTCATGAAAATTCTTCTGACCTACCTGAGCTCATTTCTCCATGTGCTCAAACAAGGCAAAATAAGTCACAAAGGAGTAAGGCTAGCAGTAGTTAAAACATAAAGAGTATTACTTAAACTGGCAACTAACCCCACCACCACCAGGCTGTCCCATGTGGATACAGCATTTACACCCAAAGATTTGGGAGTTGGCTGCAGCTAATTCCAGAAGGCGGAGCTGAGGTTTGGGAGTTTAGTCTACCCTTGAAAACTGGTGACGAACAGGTCCAGTACTCATCAGTTCACTCAGTCAGCACCAGCTCCCTAAGGAGGGACAATTTTTACAGTCCAGGACAGCCCCAAATGCAAACAGAAATAATTTTCTGCTATACTAACATATAAGAATCCCTGCCAGAGTTCCAGACTATATGTTAGTTTTTTCCTTTCAACTTCCTGAGGCCAGGGTGGTATGTTCCTCTTCTCTCTAACCCCTGCAGGACTAACCCTGCATCGTAAACACTATGGGTGTTCAACAAATATTTGCTATATATATAAATGGGCGATAATCCAAAGGCCACCTCGGGTGCCATAACTGCTGGCTGGTTATCTCTGAATAGATCTTCCCTACTGCAGTCCATTCCAAAACAGGATTAGAAACAGCCTCTAGGGGCACATAGAGAAACAGAGCCAGGAGCATCTTGGCCCAGACTTCAGCATTCAGTATCCCTGGGACCTTGCCTTGGAAGCCCAACAGAGAATCCCCACCGAGAGTGGAGCCAAGTCATTGTGTGATGAGACCCTCAAGGATGCAGAAGGCAGGAGTGCCAGGTTGGCTCAGCTGTTTGGATCCCTTTAAACCACCCCCTCCTTGATTTGTCAGGTTAATCACAGCTGCCTAGATCCTACTAAAATTGGGAAATTAAAGCACTGTAGCACTGCTCCATTATCCCATTAGGGATACGTCCTATTCCTATTTCCATTCCAGCAGGCAGAAAGAAATACTCATTTATCACCCTTAAAAAGTGCTAATTAATGCCTGGACACTCATCTCAATTCTTCTCTTTACCTTGAGAACAAATGTAAAACTGCAATTCCCACTTGACACCTTGAAAGAATTCCTTCAAGCTCTGGAGGGTTCAGTGGCTTGCCTCCTTCCAAAATGAGGACAGTGTTCTTGATTCCTGATTCTCTTTCTAGACATTTTATATTCACTTAGGCGCATAGCTTCCTGTACTCCTGTACTTTATGGTAGCTTTCATATAGCTGTCTGGTGCTTAGGTAGACAACTGACATTCATTTCAGCAGCTCAGAACCTAAATTCTATGTTCGATGCATTTCTATCTGAAGGTAAGAATGCTACATATTTGCTTTCTTAGCATTATCTGTAACTAGGCTCAAGTTTGTAACCAATCAGAAAGAGATCCACTCAAACTGGACTTGGGCTCAGGATCAAGGGATTCAAGCAGAAAAGAACAGAGAGTTCTCTCTCTCTATCCACCACTCCCCACCTCCATCCCTCCTCCCTGACACACACACACACACACACACACACACACATGCAGTGGCTACAAGGTTGAGTCCTTGACAACAATGAGATTCGCATTGGTTGTGGTAAAAGCGATTTCCTGGTACAGAAGTGGTATAAATGTTTGCATCTATGTCTTGCTGGCAGCTGAAGACCAGTTCTGCTGCAAGGTCTGGGATGTTGATTCTGGCAGATTTGCCTCTGGCTTGGCACTGAAGCCTTCCCAAGGATTCTATAAATGTATTCTTTTGATAAACTCTTTCTATTTAACCATTCAATGTCTATTATTTGCAATTGAGAGTTCTGACTTTGGCAATAAATTTCCTAAACTGATGCTTTTCTCAAAACTCTCCTCTCATAATGGTGATTATTTTGGACCCCTTTGGGCTGACTCTAAATCTTGATTCAGGGTGCAATTCTGAGACACCCAGATGGACACATTAAGATGGTTCAGGTAAAGCCCAACCTCGCTCAGCTAGTGAGTAGATGAACTAGAGTCAAGACTTGGATCTGGGTTTTCTGCTCCAAATCAAGTACTTTTTAAACAATTCTGTTTCTATGGGCACAAATAAATAATTCCTCTTGCGCTGTCATGCCAGCTCAGGTAACTGCTATATTTTACATTTTCTTAAAAACAACTTTGTTCCTGCTGTGGCTCAACAGTAACAAACCCAACTAGGATCCATGAGGACAAGGGCTCAATCCCTGGTCTCTCTCAGTGGACTAAGTATCCAGGGTTGTCATGAGCTGTGGTGTAGTAGGTCATGGATGCGGCTCGGATCCTGTGTTGCTGTGGCTGTGGTGTAGGCCAGACGCTGTAGCTCTAATTTGACCCCTAGCCTGGGAACCTCCATATGCTGCAGGTGGCGCCCTAAAAAGCCAAAAAAAGAAAAAAGGGCACCCAACTGAACATGAGATAATATTTGGAAATGATATATCTAGTAAGTGATTCCTATCTAAAATAGACCAAGAACTAACACAACCCAACCCTCTGAAAAACCAAAAACCTAACGAAAAAATTGGCAGAATACCAAAATTTCTCCAAAATACGTATACAGATGGCCACCAGCCTGTAAAAGGATGATCTGTAAGACTGGTCATCAAGGAAACGTACATCCAAACCAGGAGACGATCACCTTGCACTGAAAGAACGGCGATCGTCCGGAGACAACAAAGGAAATATACTGACCAGGATGTGGACAAAAGGGACCCTCCTGCATTTTGTCAGGAGTGTTCTTTGTTACAGCCACTACGGCAACCATGGAAGTTGCTCAAAAACTTCAATACACAACTACCATATGATGCAGGAAGTACACGTGGGGGTATCTGTCTGAAGGAAAATAAATCACACATTCCAAAAGATATATGCAACCGTATGTACGCAGAAGCTTTATTGACAAGAGCCAAGATATGGAAGCCACCAAAGTGCCCATCCAATGATGAATAAAGGAGATACAGAACACACATACACACACACATATATATATATGATACACGCAGGGATTCCAATCAGCAGAATGGTACTTAACGAGTACCCTGACCCATATCAAAATATTGAATAATCAACGTGCATGTTTTAAAGTACATTTAAATAAATTGTGATGACTTTCCACTTTTAGCTGACTTTGTTGATGAATAAACCATCTCCTTGGTCCAGTCACAACAGATAGGAAGTCAGCTACTGTAATGCTCTTCATGGTCCCTCTCCTGGCCGAGGAAACCACCTGGTTCTGGATGATGCAGTGATGGAACAGGTTTGATCCTCTGTTGCCTGTGTCAAGATGCCATTGACCTAGAGTTTCCAAACAATTTGTGCTATATCAGCCAGCTTCTATGAGGTAGAATCTTCATCTTGTTTGTGAGACAAAGAACTGGGAATGCAATGCTTACAGGATTAAATCATTAAGTTATGGCTTGTCCTATGCAGGAAGACAGCCCTGAGATAATGGGGAGTGACGTGAAGTTCACATCCAAATATACCAGGTTAATCTAGAATTTGAAAAGTGTGGCAACTTTTATATCCTTTGTAAATGATAACAGGGCTTAGTTGGGAGCACAGTCAATTTTCCTACTAGTGACCATTTGTCATGCAAGTACACAATAATCAGAATCTTCCTCCAGCATAATAATCCACCTGTTTCCTTCTTATTCAGAAGTTACTAATTAAGTACCTACTATTGTGGATTGAATGTTTAGGTACCCCCCCAAATTCATATGTTGAAACTCTAACCCCAAATATGACTGTATTTGGAGGTGGAGCCTTTGAGAGGTAATTGGGCTTAAATTATGTCATGAAGGTAGAGCCTCCATGATGATATTAGTGCCATAATAAGAAGAGGAAAAGACATAAGAGCCCCCCCAACCTCTCTCCATGAGCACACACTAAGGAGAGGCCATGTAAGAACATAGTGAGAAGGCAAGTGTCTGAAAACTATGGAGTGAGCCCTCACCAGACAATGAATCTACAAGCACCTTAATCTTGTACTTCCCAGCCTCCAAAACTATGAGAAATCAATTTCTAGGGTTTAAGCCTAGTCTGCAGTATTTTGCTATAGCAGCCTGAGCAAACTAAGATACCTACTATGTGCCAAAAACTACTCTAGACACTGGGGATGCAAAAGTGAACAAAACAAAGTTATGATCTCATGGAAGTTAGATTCTAATGGAATCATTTCTCTTCTCCACCAGTCTGTGAGCTCCTAGAGAGTACAAACTATATCTAAATCATCTTTGTATTTCTAGCACTTAGCAGAATGTCTGGCATAAAGTAAATGTTGAATTAAATAAAATTGAATCAAACTGAATGTAGTTTTCTGAGAGCAAGATCTCACCAAACTTCATAATTTTTCAATCATATTAGAGGTTCGGACTGTTGCCTATTTCTCCAAATTTAATTTAACTAATATAACAACCTTGTTTGAATTATGCTTCAACTGCACATAGACAATCCTACTTCCCAAGGAGGATTTTTTTGCCAAAAGCGGTCTTTACATCAGCAAATTCAATTTCAAAAGATTACATCAGGGCTTCCAAAACAATTTTTAAATATGGCATGTTAACATACAGGAAATTTAGATCCTGAGAGCCCGTTCCAAAGTAAACAATGGAAACAGTCAAGATCAAGATATATAACAAGAGAATTTCATCCAATCATGGCATAAAAGGAATATAAGTTAAATCACCACAAACTGTACATAAACATTCTGGATGTACATGCATGCATACACATTAATCATTTTGTCTCCTTCCCACAAAAACCACTATTGAAACTTAATATTTAAAATGCTATTTTTGTTTTTCAAGTTCATAGATATTTTTATTTTTTATTTTCATATACATACATTTGGTCTTTTTAGGGCTGCACCCATATCAAGGTTCCTAGGCCAGGGGTCAAATCCTAGCTGTAGCTGATGGCCTACACCACAGCCACAGCAACTCGGGATCCAAGCTGTGTCTGTGACCTAGACCATAGCTCACGGCAATGCTGGATCCTTAACCCACTGAGCGAGGTGAGGGACCAAACCTGTGTCCTCATGGATACTAGTCAGATTCATTTCCACTGAGCCATGACAGGAACTCCCATGGATATTTCTAATAAAGAAATCTTGATTCAGCAAATATCCGAATGCCTACTTTTTGCCAAGCATTGTGCTAGGGATTCCAAATGGCTTTAGGATACAGCATCATCCATTTTTCACACTGATTTCTCCCCTGAAGAAATAGACATTGTTTTTTAAACCTGTTTCCACAGACTAGACTTTTCGTAGCTTGTGAGAAGAAAGTTGCCATGTAATTCTGGGTAGCCGTTTTCCTGTCACTCCTAAAAGGAAATTATTTTCTTGAAACAGTAGATGAAAAGCACCTTGCTCCATGAAATCTGATCATCTTTGTGGGGATTGTTTTCTAAACCTGGAAATTTGCTTACAGAACTGAAAAAAACAGTGTCTGGCGAGGACAAAGAGGAGAAGGTTCTGGTCTACCACAGTCTTCCAGTCTTTTTTGGGCTCCCAGGCAACTCACCTGGAGGAATAAAGATGAACTGCTCCACATTCCTGGGAGCTTACAGAGAAGCACTCATCTATGTTGTAATAAGTAAGGCAAACTGCAGTTTTAAGAAAATATTAGAGCTATGTTAATGTTGGTCTCAAAAAAAAGAAAAAAAGAAAGTAGGCCTTGAAGAATGATGCTGAAACTTACAGGAGAAGGCACAACACCAAACATCCATCTGACAAACTGTAATCTAGAGCAAATCATCTGGATCTTCCACAAATGTACATAAAAGAAACACATTTTCAAGAATACCTTCTTCAAACAGATACTTATGTAGCCCTAGCAGCATTAAGGTCTAAGTTCCAGGGAGAAGACTGGGGTGCCGTGGGCATTTTAAGTATCTGCAATGGATAAAGTAATTGTAAAGAAGATGGAGAAAAGTGTAACATATTTTTTAGAAAAACCAAGAATACCAGGTCTCACAATAAAGTCTAAGACATGGATGTCTGTTTACCTGAAGCTTAAAATGGCTTGTCCAGTTTGCATCCTTTCAGAAACAAAAGAGTGTAGTTCCCATCGTAACTCAGTGGAAACGAATCTGACTGGCATCCATGAGGATGCAGGTTCAATCCCTGGCCTCTCTCAGCGGGTTAAGGATCTGGCACCACCGTGAGCTGTGGTGTAGGTTGCAGACTTGGCTGAGATCCGACATTGCTGTGGCTGTGGCATAGGTCTGCTGCAGCTCTGATTTGACCCCTAGCCTAGGAACCTCCATATGCCATGAATGCAGCAACGAAAGCAAAAAAAAGAGCAAAAATAATTCATGGCCTTCAGGCAACTTCCAGCCCGTCCCTAAAGTCCCTCACTATAGGAAGCTAAGCATATGGACAAAGGGAAAAGCAAATGATATTTGGCTGAAAGCATTTTTTAAAAAATTAAAGGTGGCTTTTCTACTATGCCATTTTTCCTCCCATGTGCACAGCTTCTCTGGATGGAACTATATTATATAACTGCACTTGCAGAGAGGGGATAATTTGCTGGTCTCAAAGGAGTTCTCGGAATACCAAGAGAATATGTTACGAGATGGACCCTGAAAGAAGAGCATCTGGTTGCCCTGAGTATAATGCTTGCAGCAGAAAAATCACCATAAATAGCTTTAACAGAGACAAAATGTGTCCACTTCAATCCAGTATTTTATCACCCACCAAGGGAATTTATTGGGGTGAAGGGGGAGAGGGGGAGAGGAGTCATTTTAGCAGGGCATGGTTCATAACTCTTTTATGAGGACCAACAGGTCAGGGTCTTTAATAGCTGTACGATGGAAAGTTAATGACATTGTTATCCAGCCACATTTGAAACACAGAGAAAACTGAGAAAGAAGAAGATAGTTTCTCCATAGCTGGGGGAAGGGGGAGAGATTGTATTTAAAAGGCGATTTGGAGAATTAGAGGGGAAGGTTACATGGTTACATGCACTTTTTTTTTTTTTTTTTTTTTTTTTTTGCCTAATCAAAATATCCTTTGGTGGGAGAAACAAACTGTAACAAAAATTTCCCAAGTTTTACAATAACTCTGATCCTGATATATTTGGGGTTTTCTTACCCTGTCTTACTCTGTCCAAGGAAATGAATTGAAGACTTTAGTCTTAGGAGAATTAACATATACTAGAAGAGAAATAACAGGCTTGTTCACAGGAGAAATATAACCATCAAACACACTGGTTTGCTGCAAATTAACAAAAAACAACAAATAGTTGGTAATATGCATGTGTCTATATAAAAAGTGCACACTATTTAAGAATTATTTATTTAAACAGTAATAAGCAGTCATGTGGCATGGATAAGGAATATTTTAGTGCATTGTAAGGTCCGTCTCACTCTATTTCTAAGAAGGTTGGAGAAACACCATAAAAACATAAAAATCTACTGATTGAATTCTGGTGAAATACAATCTCAAAGGGAAATTTGGGCATCCCATGAAAAGCCCATAGGATCAACTAAATCCTGGGCATTCTTCCTTGTCAGGATGGCAGAAAACTCCATGTGCCACTACTGCTGGAGACCTTGCCCAATGTCCTGGCATCACCAGAATCCTTCTGGACATGAAATTTGAACAGAGTAACCACTGCACTCTCCTCCCAGCTTCTGTATGCGATTGTTTTAACTGCCCTGAATCCTCTCTCCAGAGAAGTCATTACTTGTTAGATGTCTTTTTGACTAAGTTGCATGTACTTCAATTTAAATGCTGCATAAATGTAATAATAAGAAATAAATAATGCCTGGCATATGGGCAAAACTGCGGCTTCTATATTATTCCATCTTTCAAACTATTCTTTTCAGATCTAATTGTGTGCAGGCAATTTAAATCAGAAATAGCTTTAGTGTTTCCCCTGCTGCAGTCCCACCATTCTTATAATGAAAGAGCTAACTGCCATCTTCATCAGCACATTACAGCATGAAAACAACCCAAACCTTACTGCAGATGATTGATTGAGCCACTGAAGGCATCAAAATCCTATAATAGAGCTGTCTGAACAATATCAAACGCCCACAGAGATGCGGTGGGGAGAGAACTCAGATCTATCTCCTCAAAAAATAAACCCTGTTTAACTGGAAACTCCTCACCTTTGTCTCACCGTCTCACCCACATCAACCAGTGTAAAGTCCCACCTTTGCCTTGACCAGGTGAAACTGTTTGATTTAACAAAGGAACAATACCTTGACCAGTGTGTTCTGTATACACTCTGTATACTTTCTATTCTTGAACACATACATACCTCTAACATCTTTTGATTCTCTGGCAGCTGCCTTTAGTCTCTGCACCAAACCTACATTTGTTGAATGACAATCACCAAACCTGCATTTTCTGAATGACAATTCAGCAAGGCTCTCTGAGCTCGACCACATCTGACATTTTCCCCGTCTGGGTCATCTTGCTGCCTTTATTGCACATGTTGACCATCATTCATCCTTTCTGCTAAAGCCACAGAAAGCCAGGTCCTTCAAAGGCTAATGCCAGTATCTTGAGCTGACTGTAGTTGTACAAACTGCTGCCTGGCATCCACTCATCTCCACCCATTCCTCCCCTCCTCTTCTCTGAGCTGTCAGTCAAGAGCAGGAACTATTTCAGTGCCTGCAAGTTTCTACTTACAATAAAGTAATTATAGTGAATGTTGCTTTTGTTAAAGCAAAGCCAGTCTTAGCCACAGAGTTACAACTAGGTTTTGATGATGAGTCTTCATCTAAGAAGGACAGTCTCTGAAGGGAGTTCTTATCACCTTGGAAGAGGCATAAGGAAAGATCGGGGGTGACAGAAATGTTCTATAACTCAGGGTAGTAGTTACCTGAATACATACATTTGTCAACAAATTCTATTTAAAATTGACATATTTTATTTTTTAAAAAGGATACTTCAAAAAAGTGATTGTAAAAAAAAAAAAATCTATAAACAGACAGGTAGGTAGATAGATGACTGATATAGGTAGATAGACAGTGATAAACCATTCCAAATTTTCAACAATACACCCAGGATTGAATTCCCTAAACTGAATATAATTTGGAGTTTTTATTTCATTCAGAAATCGTTACTGCAAAACTCTAACAAGCTGGCATGTCTTCTAAGCCCTGCCAAGTGTTTAATCAGACAGTATGAATTATTACCTTGACACAACTATAGGAAAAGCAAGCAATCTAATTTTCCCTATATGTACACTGCTGGAGGCAAGACACTTGGTTTCACATGAGAATTTCCAAGAATCAGCATCCTCTACAGTTCTCACTTTCCATGTGATTTTTATGCCTTGCAAACATATAGGGAGAGATTCCAAACAGAGGGGCAGGAAGTTAAAAGACAGGTGAAGAAAATTCTCAAATATAATGTTTATTTAGTAAAATAACATTTGGTTTCGTCATTGCGCAAGGATATCTTGAAGGTGAGAGCCAAGCTCAGCTGCTCCTTGTAAATCAAAATAACCTTTTCCTTTTTACCTAACAAAGCAGAGAAAGGGGAAAGAACAAGGCTGCAAAGTGGTGTTCTTACCTAGTGGGGATATTAAAAGGAATGGCATTGTTGACAAAATGTGCAAGGCATATAAATCACATGGGTTAGAAGTAATGGGGCGCACAATTAACTGTAATATTGAGAAAGTATGATTCTTCTTTGACAAGCTTTGAATTGTTCAAGATAAATCCTGGGAAGAACCAAAATGAAGGAGGAACAAAATTAAAGATCTGGAATGGTGTACAGTTTCTATCAGATATTACAGAACAAAGGGAAAATACCATAAAATATTCTATGTGTGATCAACCCTTGATTATCCAAATTAAGCATATAGGAATGTATGTGATTAAGAAACAATTTATATTTAATTTTAGAGGGCAGTCACACACACACACACACACACACACACTTACACTCCTTTACACTCCTTAGGTCTTAACATTCTTCACATTCCATCCTATTGTTCAGTCTGCATTCCAGATGAAGTGGATGCCAGGCAACAAAAGATATGCATACGTGTTCCATGAGAATTTCACCGTCTTCTTAGAATGAGTGTTGTCAAACGACGTTAAAGTAGCTCAAAGAGAGAGACATCATTCCTTAAAAATACTGCTCCTTTGCTCATACAAGCTAATATAGTATAACATTTATTTCTATTTAACAAGCTGGCAGCTTCCCAGCTGTAAATTTAGGAGGCATTTCTAAATCAGTTGCACTAAGTCTTTCTTCATCGAGGCATTTCTTTTTTTTTTTTTTGTCTTCTTCTAGGGTCACATCCGCGGCATATGGAGGTTCCCAGGCTAGGGGTCTAATCTGAGCTGAAGCTGCTGGCCTATGCCAAAGCCACAGCAATGCCAGATCTGAGCTGCATCTGCAACTTACACCACAGCTCATGGCAATGCCGGATCCTAACCCACTGAGCAAGGCCAGGGATCAAACCCACAACCTCATGGTTCCTAGTCAGAATCATTAACCACTGAGCCATGACGGGAACTCCTTCAGCAAGGCATTTCTTGACCAAAGAAACTGCTGCTGTCATGAGAATCAATCTAATCAAGTACACTGTGTCCTTTCAAAGATTAAAAAAACAAAAACAAAAAAAAACTATACTTCTGAATGTTAGCACTTAACTACTACTTAAATGCCCCAAACATTTGGAAATATACACCTGTCTTCCTAGAAACACTGAGCTGCCTAATTCATGTACCCATATTACAGTGTGTAAGTACCAATATGCACCAGGTATGGTACAAAGCATTCTGTATCTATCAACTCAAAACGATTTCTATGAGGTAGGTATTGTTATTTCATATAACAAAGCAACTGTGGTTTTTAGAGGATAACCAATGGGCACAAAGTCACATGGCTAATAAGTGATGGAGCCAGGATTCAAACTCAAGTCTGTAGGAAACCTAAGTTTATGCAACTGCAGACAGCAACATTGACTCTCGGTGCTCAACAGGACACCCAACTAATTGGGACATTAAGAGCACTAAAAGCTGAAACTTAATGTGCATTGAGAAGAACTTATTGTTTATAATGTGAAATAAAATTCACATTTTATGGCAAAACAAGAAAAATTTAAACATAAAAAAACTTTCTCTGCGCTTTGGCCTCCTCTCTCCCTTCACTGTGCACTGTGTATCTGCATTATGTATCAACCAACCTCCCATCCCAGAAATATCTGCTCAACCATAAAGAGCAACATTTTCCTAGCATCAACAAGACAACTCCTTAAAGACAACCTTCTTTCTTGATCTTGTAAGGAGCCATGAAGACACTTAGATCTCAACAGTGTAAACTGTCAATATCACATCATTTAATGTAGATCCCTCTGTTTCAAAAAACTTGTATAACTGTGCCTTACTTCTAACAAGCACAACAGTTCTTGGAGTTTTCTGAGATGCTGCTCCAAGGTTATAATCCTCAATGTGGATCGAACAAAATTTTCCATTTCTTAGATCTACTGATTAAGGTTTCATCACCAATAGCACTTTTTCAAGCTGGTATGTCAAAATGGTTAAGAATACAGACGATGTAGCTAGACCACCTGGTTTTAAATTCCATCTCTGTCACTTACTAGCTGTGTGACCTTGGGCAAGGTTACTTAACTTGTCTGTGTCTTGGCTTCTTCTTCTGTAAAAGAGAGAGAACACTACTTAACATTCAAAGTTGTTTTTATAAGGGTTACAGTTATATGTGATAGCAGTATTGTGAGGGTTTTTTTGTTTGTTTTTTTGGTTTTTTGTTGTTGTTGTTGTTGTTTGCATTTTAGGGCTGCACCTGTGGCATATGGAAGTTCCCAGGCTAGGGGTCAAATCGGAGCTACAGCTGCCGGCCTATGCCACAGCCACAGCAACACCAGATGCAAGCTGCGTCTGCAGCCTACACCACAGCTCACAGCAACACCAGATCCCTTATCCACGAAGTGAGGCCAGGGATCCAACCTGCATTGCCATGGATACTAACCTGATTTGTTTGTGCTGCACCACAACAGGAACTCCTATTGCAAGAGTCTTTTTTTTTTTTTTTTAAAGGTCTTTGTCTTTTTGAGATGCATACTGAACTATTTAGAGAAAAATGTTTATGAGATTTAAGATACTGGGGTTGGAGGGCTATAGACAAAACAAAATTGACCATGAGGGAATAACAGTTAAAAAGTAAGAGTATGTGGTTTATATACTCTACACACACAGGCATACCTGTTTGTGCTTAGAACTTTCAATAACAAAAAGGTTTTTTCAGTATTTTATGTAAAACATTTTAAATTATACCTGGCACATAGTAAGCATTATACAACAGTTGATATTATTACAGCCAGAACTGCATTTTCAAAGCACTTATACGAATTTATTGTAATCCTATTTACATTTAGCCTCTTTTTTATTCCCAATACATAAGGAAAAGTAAGCAATAAAAAATGTTCTTCTGCATTTCTAGTTGGCTTAGAAGAAAAGGCAACTTAAGCTATCCAAGGAACTGTTACCAAAGAAAATGGAAGAACAATCCATCATTCAGATAAGTGTCGAGGTGTGGAATCTGATTTAGTGTCCAGCTGCTAGAAGTAAAATATTCCAAGGCATGAGAAAAAAAACTTAAAATTGAAGTTTATATACACAATCTAAGTAGCATGGTACAGTAGAAAGAGAGCAGGATGTGAAATCACATAGTAGTATAACAATAATAGTTCTTGTGTTTTGAGGAGATATTATGTGTGATATATTATCACAAGTGGTTTTACCTTTCTCACATCATTTAACCTTCTCAACCATTCAACCTATGAAGTAGGCATAATAACATTATCTCCATCTTATAGATATGAAAACTTTGGCCAAAAGAGGGTAACTAAAACCTGTCACATAAGACTGCAACTGGTGCTATATTTTTCTTCCCCAAATATAACTGGCTCAAGAACTGAGGAGTTCCAAAGTATTTACCAGGCCAACAAATAAACCGCGTGCCCATTATCATGCAACCAGCTAGTTAATGCAGGAGCCAACACACTCAAGCTAGCAGCAGGCTGACTCTAGAGCCCTCACTCACAACCATGTCAGTATAGAATATCTGGGTTCAGAGTTCCCACTGTGGTGCAGTAGGTTAAGGATCAGACTGCAGCAGCTCAGGTGGCTACAGAGGTGCAAATTCGATCCCCTGCCTAGAGCAGTGAGTTAAAGATCTGGTATTGCTGCAGCTGCAGCCTGGAATCAATCGGTGGCCTGGGAACTTTCATATGCTGCAGGTGTGGTCAAAAAAGAAAAAAAGACCTGGATTCATTTCCTGACTCTACCTCAGCTTATACTCTTCTGCAAACCACCTCATTTCAATCTGTTCTCAGTCATTTCTAATGTTTCACCTTTCCTGGTTCTTTTTGTCTGAAGTGATAGATTTGCAGATCTCAGCACTTTGAGGGTGTTTGTTTGTTTGTTGTTTTTTAGGGTCACAGCTGGGACATATGGAAGTTCCCAGGCTAGGGGTCTAATTGGAACTGCAGCTGCCAGCCTACACCACAGCCACAGCAGCATGGGATCCAAGCCACGTCTGCGACCTACACCACAGTTCATGGCAATGCCAGATACTTAACCCACTGAGCAAGGCCAGGGATCAAACCCCCATCCTCAGTAGCTTTGAGTTTTAACAGCAGTCATGAGGAAGCAGAAAAGCCCTCAGCAAACCCAAGATCAAAACACTTCAAAACATGTTTCCCCATATCCTGTACCCTACTTCTGCTTATTTTGAAAATCCTAACTCCAAGATTAAATGTTAGTGTACTATTCATAAATTTACAAGATAGGTACGTATACATATGTACACATACATAGCCACAAATGTATAACTGTGTGAGTGCATTATTTTTACACTACACTCCCATAGTCTAGACATCAGATTTTCAGGTAAAATTAGCATCAAAATGTCGGTTGTATTTCCATTCTACCGCCATACACACACATGCACATACACATACTTCATACTAGAGCTCTATGAGGCAGAAATCTCACCTTTGCAGCTTTCTAAGATTGAAGAACATCAGTTATTTGAGCTGCTGACAAATGAAAATGTCCTGACTCTAGTTATAGTCACATCTCAACCAATGAAATAAATGCCTGAAACTCTGCTGGTTTTCTATTGTTATTTAAATTGGAACATTTTAATTTTTACAGCAACTTCTGTTAGATTTTTATACAGGCATAGAGTTAATAATTTTTCATGTGTCACACAAAGAATTTAAGGTGCACAATAGAAAGGGGGGAAAGGCCATGGTATTAAGATATTTAAAATAAATTGGACATTCTTTCCACGTTTTTCTGGATGACTTAACTCCATAAATTACACCTTTTGCACTATGCCATTTGTTTCCCCCAACTGTTTCTATATGGTGCAATAATTACATGCTCTGTTGAATTCAGAGGGGTTATTGAATGAGCAAGGAAATGTACAGGGAAAGCTGCAGTTTGGTCTCTGTTGGTACATAAATAAAAACAAGTAACAGGAATTTCATGGAAAGGAAAGAAGACATCAAGATTCTGTTCAGGGTCCATTTTACACAAAGCTCTTCATTAGAAGACACCCACCTAAGCCACCTTAAAAACGGGTTTTTTTTTCCTCATGTCAGTTTTTCCCTGCCTAAGTAATCATCGTAAAATGATAATAGGAAAATCTCCTTGAATACCACTCTAATAGCATTTAAAAATAAATGGACAATTTATACTATAAAAATTAGAGATAAACAGGATTGGATGGTCTGCCCTCAGGGCCCTGTGAGCAGGGCCCTGAATCTGAGCACATTCTTCACAGTATTTCCAGTGCTGTCTCAGTGCTGTCGATGTTTAAAGCTGAGAAGGGTAATAAAACTTATCTAGTGCAGAAGCCAGTAGGTACCAACAAAACCTCAGCTACCTACCGACAGACACAGCTTCAGCTTCTACATTGCTCTCTGACCTCCACTGGTAAGGCGAGGAGTGGATGCCGCTGTATGCATATTTCCCTGCATTCCGCCCAGACAGTGCTTTGGGAACCACCTCTCAAGGTTGCCCTCAGTGTTCCTTTTCTGTATCAAAACATGGCACACCAAAGGAGGGAAAGATGAGAAAGTAGGAAAAATACAACTTATGATTTTTCCCTGGGCCTTAGCTCCCCTGTGAAGAACACAGTGTATTCTGAATGCATGTATGCTGAATTTCTAAATAGATTCCTGATAGGATAAGAACTAAAATTATCTCAGTGCCAAACAAAAGGCTTCTGCATTGAAATGTGAGAGTTTGTTGCTCAAGCAGCTTGTTGCCAGAAGGATACACACCGTTTCCAGCAGAAAATTGGTTTTGGGAACTCACCCAAACAGCCCAGACAGAAAATAAACTTTCCTGGCTCTTTGAAACAAGCCAAGGCCACTGGGATTCCCCCTTAGTCCATTCAAGAGAGCCTTGAATCTCCTTCAAATTTAAAAACCCAAACTAACGAAACCAGATTATGCCTCAAATGCCAAAAACTGGTGTTGCTTTCTGGGGCATTTCTATTTCTTCAGTGATTTCATTCCACAGAATCGCCTATGACTCTGGACAGCACTCCTTAATTAAGCCCCAGTAGAACTGAATTCAAGCTCTCACCTGAGAAAATACATTCCACCATTATTCAAGAATGCGGTTTGCCACGACATGAACCATTTAGCTCTATTAAATATATGTTTTTCAAAAGTTCTGTGTAGTTTTTGCCTTCAGAAAAGCAAAACACGTATGTCCTTGGTAGTTAGCATTTCAATGTGAATAGAGAAATTCATGATTTGGTGGTGTTTTCAAAGATGGACTCTAAAACTTTTTTTTGTTTTTTTAAATTGGACTGCCAGATGCAAATTTAGCAATCATTAAGCCTATTCTTCTCATTTTACTGATTGGAAAAAAGGAGACCCAAAGAGGCCAATTGATTTATTCAAATCATGCAGCCATCTAGGTAGAACCAGAACCAAAATCTAGCTTTCCCACCTCCTTAAGCCTCTGTGCAGAGGAACAGAGAAAAAAAATACAAAGTCTAAAATATGCAGATTCCCCCACAGAAGATATGTTCTTACAGGTGACTCCTGAGGGCCTGTCAAAAGCGGCAAAAAGACCAGTCACTTTTCTATCTGAAGGGAAGGAGGAAACCTAAAAAATGGGAAAATCATGAAAGAGGTATGCTCAAACTCCAGCCCCTTTCCCCCATAAAACTGTTAAGGTTTTTTCTGTTTGTTTGTTTTTGTTTTTTTAGTTTTATAGGCATATAATAAAGAAAATCTGAAATATAAAACCCAAATGTTTAAATCAGATAAATCAGGAGGCATAGCTTATTTTGCAAAAACAGCATCTTTGCTTTACTAAGCTCTTTACTATCTTTTCACTGAAATAATGATCTCCCTTATGATGAATAAATATTCTATTCAGGTACAACCTTCAGGGCCATTTCTACTGCATTAGGCAAGGTACACCTCTGTACTGTTGACTTCATTGAATTTTAACTTATTTTCTGATTGTAATTAGGAGCAAAACACAAAGCATGAGACACTCAAGACTGGTTAGCTGGCACCAGCTCAAAGCAGCTCACAAGAAGCTGCTGTGGGCATCTCTTTCCAACTCTGCATTCGGTGGTCAAGGATTCTGACAGCCGATCCTGAGTGGACCAATGTGGCGGGGCATAGAGCAGGCATGGAAACAAGTTGATTAGCTGCTTAGAACATAAAATTTTAAATGACACAGAAAAGGCCCAGGGTCCTCGTGGGATTCCATGTAATCTGGAGCCTAAGGCCTGTGCAGCTTAACTTCTTGCAAAGAAAAAGAAAAGAAAAGGACACCCCACTTTTGAATGGAAGTTTAGGGGAGCTATCCCAATACTTCAAGTTCTCTGCCAGGCACAGAAACCATGGTCCAAGCAACGTGCCAGTACCAACAGTGCAGTAACGGTGAAACAGCGTAGCCAAGACTGCTCTGGAGAGGGGATGGCTGGCCTCAGTAACCCCAAGCACACTCATAAAAGAGGGGAGACCAAGGCAGTCTTCCCACTAGCAATGGAAAGCAAGAAAGCCTGGGAAAATATGTGGGAGAGGACAATTGGTAGGATCAACTAAGAAAAAATGACACATCTGTACCCCTTGGCTGGTGTTATCAATAGATAACATATATACTGTTAAGTGGAGCATAAAGGATAGCGAAATATTAAACTGAAAGCTGCTGCTTTGGCCTAATTGTCCCAGACTTGTCCTCTAACATTTAAATCCCATTCGGCCTAAATTATTTCATCCAAAGCCTTAATAACAGAGCAAACAGTCGAATCAAAAAACATGTATGTCCACTGCCCACCTAGGAGTCTCTAGTAACCGAGACTACTTGTGTATGGTTGTAATCACTGGGCTCACAGCATGTTAATGACAATATTAAATGAGGTCCATTATGCCACTCTAGCAAAGAGTAGAAAGAATTTGTAATTAGCAGAGTCCTGCTAAATTCCATACTACAACCTCGGTTGGTGCTTATGTAAGGAAAAGCACATTTTGGGTCCATTTAGCATCATTAGGTTCCCTATGAGTGCCTCTGTGATCTTTATCCACTCAAGCCATGGGTAAGGCTGATATGAACCTACTGAACTCGACAATGGCCCATTTGATATCCCTTGCTAAACATTACTGGTCTTGCATTAATTAAAGACACAGCATGTGAGTTATCTAGCATCCAGTCTACAGCCAAACCATCCTGTTTCTGTCCTAAAGCCACTGTGGCTTTCCAAAATTCAGAGGATGAACACAAACAAAAATAGGTTAAAATCATGACTGCTATTTAAAGTCACTTTCCCAATGAACCAACTATAATAGAGAGGTATGTGTGTGTAATAAATTTGAATATTTTATTTCATTCATGTAACCAAACATTTCTTTTCTTATAGCTCAATTCCTGAGGTATGAATAAAAGCTTTAACTTAGAATAGAACTTGTTTATCTCATCATTATTGATAGCTTTGGCTCCACTTACATCACTGGGGTTAATGAAAATACTTAGGACAGGAAACATTTTTAAATTTTATGAGGTTGACTGGTCCAGTGTTTTTTAAAAACTATTATCTAATACATTTTGTATTGGGTTAATGGTGAAATATTTTGGCATTAAGAACAAAAGGAATTTTGCCTAAGGCTTTTCTCATTTGCAAAATGAACTAAAAAATGAAGCCCAACATTCTTCTTATTCCATTATCCCATTATGGGCTCAATCGGCCAATAAAAAGTATCCAGCTGGGTACATGGATTGGGGTCCAAAAGCAATTTATTCAGTTCAAATTCTTCCAATTAATCACCTCAGCTCGACAATTTCCAACTTTAAGTTCATTTTGTCCCAGATAGACCCAGCCTAAATGACTGTTTTGGAAGAAAGTGACGGTTCTACCAGTCAATCAAGAACTTCCCACCAGAAGAAAAAAGGCAAGCAGATTACACATGGAAATTTACCCAATTCCAAGAGAATCTGTGTCCTGTGATAATGTGGTCTTAGACCTGTGCCTCATTTAGGTAGGATCAGTCACCCAGTCACGAGTAAAATACCAAATTCTCAAATTATCTGCAAATATACTAGAGTTCATTTGGGTAGATTATTTTTACAGAATATTTTTATATTTTTTTAATAATACATGTTCATTATAACAATTATGAAAGCATACACAAGCAAAAAGAAAATGAAATCACCCATATTCTCCTTCTACTTCTAAGAGATTTTGTAAATATTTTGCTCTGTAATTTTGCAGTCCTATCTCTCCGTGTGTGTATGTAACATTCTAGAGATCTGAGTTTTGCAATACCTTGCCCACATTACTTGTGTTAATCAGATGCACCCATTTATCTCCATCACACTAAGACCATGTCTGGTCTCTATCTCAGTAAGTTTTGAGCTCAGAATCCTAAGTTTTGAGTTCATGATATTTGTTGCTTCTCATGGCCATAACTGTTACTGTATTTCTTGCCTAGCTTCTTGTCCTTGACTTCTCACCCCTCTCTAGGCTTCTAGCCAACATTTCGTTTCCACCTGTGAGATGTGCCAGGCTTGCCTGCCCTGCCGGACACGTGGTCCTGCCAGCCAGGCCCTTTTGATAGCAGCCTCTACCTTTGATCCACCCTCCCCTCTGGTCTCCAAGCTCCAGGACCACCAGGCTTCCTGCCTAGATTTTCTTTCATTCCACCTGCACAGCTCTGTTTCTTGCTAGATCTCCTAACACTGCAGTCTTCTTTGTTGGACCTTCCCAGATGGGTCTACCTAACCTTCTGGTGCCAGCCCTGTTGGCCTGACATATCCCTTCACTAAAAGAAACCCATTTCTGCCTCCTAATATATGTAGACAGTCCACTAAGGACTCTGTTTATTCCACATGAAGGAGATTTCTTAACCCCTTTTTCCTGCGATCAGAATGAAAACATTTTTGTAAAGCAGCATTTTAAAGCAGTTACCTGCACAACCAGTTATGCTAAATTGTATACAGTTGTAAAACGAGTATAATTCCACTCGTGGAAAGAAAAGCACAGACTCACATAGCTTATCATATTCATCTCAGATAGGAAAGACTGTTGTGTGATTTACAAGCTCAGGGAGTTGCAAAAATACTCTTCAATGTCAATGGTGTTATAAGAACTTATTGGACTTAGAAATAACATAATTTTCAATAAAACACTCTCAATCTTGTTCTTTCACCCTACTGGTCTTTTACACAGTTGACTTACGAAGTTTGTTACTTTCAGGTCCACTGCAAAGAAAATCAGTTTTACGTATACATATCCCCACTCCTTTTCAGATTCTTATCCCATATAGTTTATTACAGTGCTAAGTAAATTTCCCTATTCCATACAGTAGGTTCTTATTATCTATTATATATATATAGCAGTGTATATATACATCAATCCCAACTCCTCATTCTTCCCACCAGCACCCCTGTGTTTCCCCTTTGAGAAATATTAAGTTTTGTTTTGAAATCTTTGTTTCTGTTCCTAGAAATTATCATACTAAGTAAAGTCATACAGAGAAAGATAAATATCATATGAGATCACTAATTTATGGAATCTAATAAAAATCATACAATAGGAGTTCCCATCATGGCACAGTGGTTAACGTATCTGACTAGGAACCATCAGGTCGCAGGTTCGATCCCTGACCTCGCTCAGTGGGTTAACGATCCGGTGTTGCCGTGAGCTGTGGTGTAGGTCGCAGACGCGGCTCGGATCCCGCGTTGCTGTGGCTTTGGCGTAGGCTGGTGGCTATAGCTCCAATTCGACCCCTAGCCTGGGAACCTCCATATGCTGTGGGAGCGGCCCAAGGAAAGGCAAAAAGACAAAAAAAAAAAAAAATACAATAGAACTTACAAAAGAGAGATGCTTCTGGTCTAATACTCTGAAGTCCATGCCTTGTCTGCTTTTCCAACTGCTTTCCTATAGCTGTCACTATAGGATAAGACTGCTTTTTTTTTTTTTTTCTTTTCTTAGAGACACAACTGCAGCATATGGAAGTTCCCATGCTAGGGGCCAAATCAGAGCTGTAGCTACAGGCCTAGGCCACCACAACCACAGCAACACCAGATCTGAGCCGTGTCTATGACCTACATTACAGTTCACAGCAACACCAGATCCTTAACCCACTGAGCAAGGCCAGGAATTGAACCCGTGTCCTTGTGGATAGTAGTCAGGTTCATAACACACTCAGCCACAATGGGAACACCCAAAAGTCTGCATTTTTGTTTAGGAAAACAAATCAATACATAAACCTAACCACAATTATCTGGAAGCTTTCACTGCTTTATAATGGTTAAATATTGCTATTTTAAACACAAAATAAAAAGTTGTCCAACTTTGGACTTCAGAAGTGTTCTGACTTCTCTGATACGGAACTCACCCACTCTGCTACATTATTCAGAATGCCCAAAGCAGTAAATGGGTAAGAGAAAACAAGTCAGGTCTTCCCTTCTCCCTGCAACAACTCTTCACTTCCAAAAGAAAAACGCCCAACACACACACGAAGACATAGGTTACAAACTATTCAATGCACATCTAGCTAGCTATAAAATAAAAACAGTCTGGGAGGGGATATGAAAATGTGTTCTTTCAGAAGACAAAATATAAAACAAGTGGGGAAACAACGCTGGAGAAAAAGAATAAAAAATATATTTGGGATACCCCCTCCCTACTTCCTACTGTAATCCCAACGGAAGAGTGGGTGCCAGACAGAATCTCCCCAGAAGTGTGAGGGTAAAAGAATTGGATAGGAATAATTGCAAACTACTTCCCTGGTGACCGACAGACAGAGGAGGATGCCTGGCAGGGCATCAGCAGCAGAGAAGGAGAAGGACGGTTAGGCTGGGTTAGTCCAGCATCTCCTTTGGTCTCCTAGGAAGCAAGTCTCACGGAGTGGAGGTTTCTAGGCTTCTTGTGAACTTAGAGTAGGCACTTGAAAGTATCTGGCATGATGATTTAGCTTGCTAGCCCCAGATGAGACCTGCCAGAAGGATGAAGAAAATTTAGAAGGAGGGGAGGGGAAGCAGTGTCGCTTCCACAGGTTCCCCTGAAACATGCTCTAAAGACCACCCACAGGACACCAAAGATCATCGAATGTAACATACACAAGAGCCAGTACTGGATGTGATCCACACCCTCAGAGTCAACTACAGACATCAAGAGCATTAGCATCTAAGAAATGAGATGAAGGAGCAGACAGACTTTACATTGCCTCACCATATACCATCTCCATAAACAAACCCCCTCTTCCTTCCACTGCTAGGTGATGAAACCTTGAGTCCAGTGAACCAGAAGCAGGACTGTGAGTCAGAGAAGACAGGGAGATGGAGCTATGAATGGCTAGTGAAGAGATAGTATCATGTAAATTTGACTGGATATTTACACTAAAGCAAGATATAAAATGTAGTTGACTAAAATACATGAGTGTGACAAGACTTGTTTCCACTGCCATGTGAGAATAGTGGCTTAAAAAAAGAAGTAGTTTCTATTAAAGATAAAGGATTTTGATTCTTCCCACCTAATTTGTAACCATTTACATAACTTCTGGTGTCATGTATACATAAAAATCAGAAAGAAGAGAGCTGACCCATTATGAAGAGGATGGAGCAACTGGATCATGATAAGCAATGAGATCCTGCTACGTAGCACAGGGAACTGTATCTAGTCACTTGTGATGGAACATGATAGAAGACAATGTGAGAAAAAGAATGTATGTATATGTATGATTGGGTCACTTTGCTGTACAGTAGAAATTGAAAGGACATTACAATCAACTGTAATGAAAAAAATTTTTAAGAAAAAAAAATTATATCATAAATACAATGAGATCACAATGACCATATCGGGAAGAGGATATCAGCATGACTCAAGACTGATTTTCTAGGTCCAAGGTGAGGCCAAGAGCAGAGAAGTACACCCTTACACAGTAATGCGGACTTACTGAACATGGTAAGAAGGACAAGCAGGGTTTAATGCCTCTGCCCAGATTCTCAAATCCAGTGAGAAAGAGAGGGAGTAGCTCTAGCCAAGGAAGGGGGAACAGATCTTTCACAACCCTCCAGGCAGGATATCACAGTGGTTGAAAAGTCGGACTTGGGAAGGAGGTACAGTTTGGCAGCTATAAGACCTCAAGAAACTCGGAGTTCCCGTCGTGGCGCAGTGGTTGACGAATCCGACTGGGAACCATGAGGTTGCAGGTTCGGTCCCTGCCCTTGCTCAGTGGGTTAACGATCCGGCGTTGCCGTGAGCTGGGGTGTAGGTTGCAGACGCGGCTCGGATCCCGCGTTGCTGTGGCTCTGGCGTAGGCTGGCAGCTACAGCTCCGATTCGACCCCTAGCCTGGGAACCTCCATATGCCGCGGGGAGCGGCCCAAGAAATAGCAACAATAACAACAACAACAAAAGACAAAAAAAAAAAAAAAGAAACTGGGTTCTTTATCATCAGTCCAGCTAAAAAGAAGTCTCTCCATTAGCAGACCCAGTACAAACAAGGCAGCAGCATTGGTCAGCTGTGTGTCCTACTGCCCGATGTGGCTCAGAGAGAGAACATCAGGCAACCCTTGCAACAAGGCAGCTGGGTTTAGTCTGACTTATCAAGAGTGGCCAGCCCAATTTTACATTTTTAAAATCCGGAGTGGCCAAGCAAAAATTTTAAATGCACAATTAAAAGTCGATCATATAATCTTGCTTGAAAAGTAAAAGAGAGTTTTTTTAGCAACTTCTACCAGCCAACTTTATATTTAAGGTCAATGGGCATCTACTACAATGCAGGGAATGATCTGGAAACCAGAGAAAGGAAACTCTCAGTTCTTAGTAGAATTTGCTTAGAAGGGCCTCAACCCCATGGAGGACTAAGAGAACCCTAACTGAGACTCCATGCACTGTCTACATCATTTCTTAATACCTTAGTACCAAAGTACTGCTGAGGAAATAGGGCTCTTTGTGCCCAGAAATGCTTACATACAGAAATAAAACATTTTTAAATTTCTTCTAATTTATTTATAAAAATATTTCTACCACTAACAAATCCCAGTTTATGTATCAAAATGCAAATATTAACACTTTTATGTGATCTGAACAAAGAAAAAGAAGCTGTATAGATACTAGCAAGTCTAACAAATATCTGTGTAAAATAATCTTAATATTTGCACTATTTGTACAGCTCCCTTATTACAATTACAAAAGGGCTGAAAGATAACAAATTACTGAATCCTATTTTTAAATGACTTAGAATCTTTCTCTCCACTGTAACTTGCCAAAATTTCTAAGATATTTAACTACACTCTCACTTGGCTTCATTTAATTTTGTATAAATGTGTTTACCATCATGATTATAACTTTGAAAATACTGCCCTATAAATATGTTATCAACAAGAAATTCTGGCACTCCTCCACCCTCTGACTATGAGAAAGAGCAAAACTAAAACTGTCTCCCTCCCATTGGATGGAAGAAAACTTCCATATATATCCACAAATATTGACAAATGTGGGGAATTTATCTTGAGTCATTCTGAATGGAAGCTTCTAAATTTCAATTGTGAGAGACCTGTGAAGAACATGAGTTATACAGCTTTTAGGATTAAAACTCAACCTGCTATTTTGTTGTAACAATCTTTATAATTTACAGATGATTCAGCTAATGTATATGGAAAAGCTAGTGGGAGACTGGATAAAAAAGACTTTTGTTAGGAATTAGATATATTTTCCTCCTATAATTAGTAGCTCTAAAAAATAATCATACCATCCTACTTCCTGACATACACAGTAAAGCATCAATAATTATCTTTATTTACCTCAGTTTGCATTTTAGGATTTAAATTACGTGAACCCTGGGCTCCCATCATGGCTCAGCAGAAACTAATTTGACTAGCATCCATGAGGACTCAGGTTGGATCCCCAGCCTCGTTCAGTGGATTAAGGATCTGGCATTGCTGTGAGCTGTGGTGTAGGTTGCAGACAAGGCTCGGATCCGGTGTTGCTGTGATTGTGGCATAGGCTCGTGGCTACAGCTCCAATTTGACCCCTAGCCTGGGAAACTCCTTATGCCACTGGTGTGCCCCTAAAGACAAAAAATAAAGAAATAAAACAATAAATAAAATTACGTGAACCCCCTCTAAGGGTTAACTTAGAGAAAAATAAGAAAAGGACATTATGACTTTCTTTAAAGGATAATACCTGTCTCTGCCCTACACTAAATTCTTTGAGCCCTATTTCAAAAACTAAATAAATGGGGAGTTCCGGTCATGGCTCAGTGTAACGGACCTGACTAGTACCATGAGGATGCAGGTTCGATCCCTGGCCTCACTGAGTGAGTTAAAGTATCCCACACTGCTGTGGCTGTGATGTAGGCTGGCACCTGAAGCCCTGGTTCAACCCCTAGCCTAGGAACTTCCATATGCCACATGTGCAGCCCTAAAAAGACAAAAAAACAAAAACAAAAACAAAAAACCCTAAGTAAATGGTTCATGAGTATACTGACAGCCCATAAGGCTGTAAATCACTTTCTACCCTTGGAACTTGAAAAAAAAAGGTAAGACAATAGTTCAGGAAAAAAGCAGTAAAATAAAAATGTATGCCTGTTGAAGTGGTTTTTTTTTAAATCATTTCCAGAAATAACTGGCAAAATAATGCTTCTAAATGTTTAAGCCAAATTAAATTGCTTACAAATGATCAGAAATCATGGTTGCCATGGTTTCAGGTGCCCAGAATGTGGTGTATAGACTAAATACCGCCTTGCAGCAAAAATGCCTGTGTATTAAGTACAAGCCTCCAAAAAAAAAAAAAAAAAAAAAAACCTAATTATAGTGTTCTCTGGCAGTTGAAATCTTTCAAAAATAACAATAATAATGATTAATAATAATTCTTTTGAAGTGTCAGCTTATCTTACCTGTTAGTGTGACAGCAGTCACTTATTCCTGTCCTACGTTCTCAGGCTTATCATTGCACTAAAACCAAAACCCTCCAGAGATGTCCAGCAGAGAACTAAATGGTCTTATGCTAACAATGAAGAAAGTCACTGCCAGCCTCTAACCCTATAGATGGCCATCACTCAATAATTAGCTCTAAATTTTCTTAGAAGTTGTTTAAAGTTACTTTCCCAAAAGAATCTCAAACTTCATGGTGGACTGAAATTTTTTTCTCTTCTTTTATTTCCCCCATCCCACTCCAATGTGGAGTTTTTATGGACTTAAAATCAATTGACTTATCAGTCAACATTCATTGAGCAACACTATGTCAGACACTATTCAGATACCAACTACACTACCAATGGAGACAGAGACTGTGGAGGTGAGGGTCCAGGCAGGAGTTTATGTTTTTTTATTTATTTTTTTTTAAAGATAGGATTTTATTTTATTTTATTTTATTTTTTTCTGCTATTTCTTGGGCCGCTCCCGCGGCATATGGAGGTACCCAGGCTAGGGGTCTAATCGGAGCTGTAGCTGCCAGCCTACGCCAGAGCCACAGCAACGCGGGATCCGAGCCGCGTCTGCAACCTACACCACAGCTCATGGCAACGCCAGATCGTTAACCCACTGAGCAAGGGCAGGGATCGAACCCACAACCTCATGGTTCCTAGTCGGATTCATTAACCACTGCGCCACGACGGGAACTCCAGGCAGGAGTTTATGATACAAGTAGTTAGTATGGGACACGTTAAGTTTTGAGGTGCCCTGTGCATCAGAGTTGGATATATGAGTCCCGAGCTCAGAGGAAAGATTGAGGCTAATGCAGATTTGGAAGGCATCCTCTATCATTTAGAACTATACACACTGAGACTAAGGATGAAGGAAGGAAAAAAAAAGCCGTGAACCAGAGGCAGAAACATCCATGTTTAAAGGATGGACAAAGAAAGTAAACCATAGAAAGGCTTATAACAGAAATATCAAGAGCTATGAAGAGTCAGATTTTACCCAGCTCTTAGCCTAACTTGTTTCAGGTGCTGGCAGAAGACATGAAATTCCTGGGTCAGAGATAAAGGACTTAATTGCTGACAACAATAGCTATAGCCTGAACGCCAGAATTTTCTCACATTTGTCCTCCAAGTACCAATTCCCCCAGGATAGTGCTAAACTACATCTCTTCCTTCTCCCTTAACTAAAGGATTAAGGAAAGGAAAGGGCTTGGTAGACTTGTGAGAAAAAGTCATTATAAACAGTGAAGCTAGAAAAATTGACCAAAGGGAATAAGCCTTTACTCCAAGGGCTAGTCCAAAGTAACCAGAGTCACTTCCTGCCATGTAACCAGAACTATGATATCTATCAAGCAAAATGGTTTTTCTATACCTGTCACTCATCCATGCAGATCACCACTGAACCTAGATCATTGAGAACAAACCAAAATCAAACCATTATGAGAAGATACCCTAGATTTAGTTATAGCAACATCAAGCAATGGGGAGTTTGGGGTTAATAGATACAGACTATTGCCTTCGGAATGGATTAGCAATGAGATCCTGCTGTGTAGCAATGAGATCCTGCTGTGTAGCACTGGGAACTATGTCTAGTCACTTATGATGGACCATGATAATGTGAGAAAAAAGAATGTATACATGTATGTGTAACTGGGTCACCATGCTGTACAGTAGGAAAAAAAAATAACATATTGGGGAAATAAATATATATATATATATTAAAAAATAAATCCTAAGAGAATTAAAACTCAAATTTCCATCATTTACTAACTCACAAGTCACAAGTTCAACAATACATTCTCAGCACAGAGAAACAAAAACAATCAAATCAATGTGTTGAGAAAAGCTAGTCATTGGTACTCCACGTTCAGTGGTACAAATCACTGCTATGCTGAGAAAGGGCATAACCTTCCTTGGCCAAGTAGTTCTCTGGAAAAGTACTTACATATTTGTTTGGGAACTTCAAGCATGTTTTAACCCCATAAGTACCCTTAATTACTTAAGCATATGTGTTTTATGGTTCATAAAGGAAGTTATAATCTCTAGACACAGGTTTATGGATTTGGGGCATCTCAAAGACCTTTCCTTGTTGCAAAATATGGCACTTCTATGGAGATTTAAGCATGCAAAATATGACATTTGTATAAAGATCGAAATAGAAGCTTTAAAAAAAAACAGACGACTAGGAGAAAGAATCTAATTGTGGGTTATAAAAATATGTATTTTGTATAATTATATACATGTATTTTAATTATGTTAATTACATGTATATGTCTTCTTAAACTGTATTATAATTATTAAGATAAGAGGAGTTCCCGTCATGGTGCAGCAGAAACGAATCTGACTAGGAACCATGACATTGCAGGTTCAGTCCCTGGCCTTGCCGTGAGCTGTGGCCTAGGTTGCAGATGCAGCTCAGCTCAGATCTGATGTTGTAGCTGTGGTGTAGGCCGGTAGCTATAGCTCTGATTCAACCCCTAGCCTGGGAACCTCCATATGCTTCAGGTGAGGCCCTGAAAAGACAAAAAAAAAAAAAGACAATAAAATCACTCAAATGCCATTTGAGTTTTTATACAAACATGTAGTATATAAAGGGATCACCCACAGGTTCATAACTCCTGTGAAAGAACTTAACTAGCTACACAAATCAATTTTAACAGTACTTTCTATCACCCAACACTTCAATTATGGGATTTTTTTTTAACTCATACAAGTCTTTCATGATCCTTTTATGTCTATGCTTCACAATGGATTTATTAATCTCTCAAAACTCAACTCAGGATCCACCCTGCCATCACACCCCATTCACTACTCCCACCCTAACAGAGCCTGTCACACTCTCCAGCAATATCATAAGTCTGCCTACTGTTGCTTATAAAATACTATATGGTAATTCAGTTGCTCAAGCATTTGTCTTCCTAGCAGGCTGAGATTCTGTCTTATACATCTTTGAAGGGGATGGGAGAGTGAGTACAGAGTCATTTCCAAACCTAATAAGGCAAATAAAGAAATTACAGTGAAAAAGAGCACTGCTATCAGAAAGGAAGCTCTTAACGAGATTTTTTTCTCCAGCAGTCATTCATTGCTCCTTCTTATCCTGCCTCCTTCTAAATGTTTTTTGTTAATTTGTTTGGGATTGAATGTCTTCTAAATGTCAAGCAAACAAGCATTTTATACTTTAAGTATATCCCAAGAGAAATATTTTAGAAGCTCAGGAATAGAACCAGCTACTTTAAAATATGGTAAGATCACCGATTAGCTCAGTGGTAGAGGCTGCTGGGCATTCTGGGCCACAGAACTAGTAGCCGGTCCAGATCTCCCAGAATCAGTCAGAGAGGCCTTCTGGGTATGTCCCAATGCAATTTCAAAGGCTTTAAAAATATGCTGTGAAACCCCAAAACCCACAGAAATATAGGTAGGAGGCAGGGGAAGTCAAAGGTCTTTGTTAATCAATCAAGAGAGAAAAATATTTATTGAATACTTATTATCATCTCTTATTAATCATTTAATTCTTATTAACACATGTCAATTCTTACTAATCAGTCTATTGGATGTTCCTGGGAATATAAAGAAAAGAAAAAAACACTATAAGTCAAGGTGCTTGCTAACTAGTAACTGAGAGTTAAAACATGGATCAGGGCTTCACCTAAGACATGAAATAATTCGCAGCAACATGAACGGATCTAGAGATTACCACACTAAGGGAAGTATGTAATACAGAGAAAGACAAATATCATATGATATCACTTATATGTGGAATCTAAAAAATAATGCAAATGAACTTATTTTCAAAATAGAAGCAGACTCAGACACAGAAAATAATCTTACGGTTACCAAAGGGGAACGTAGGGGGAGGATAAATTACGAGTACGGAATTAACAGATATACACCACTATATATAAAATAGATAAACAACAAGGATTTACCATATAGCACAGGCAGCTACATTCAATAGCTTGTAATAACCTATAATGAAAAAGAACCTGAAAAATAAAGTATATATATGTATATATATATATAACTAGATCACTTTGCTGTACATCTGAAACTAACATTGTAAATCCATTATACTTCAATAAAAATAAATTTAAATTTAAATTTAAAAATAACAGTACCAGGCAACACACAGTCGATTCTAAAGCTGAATAGAGTGAACGTACTATATAGAATGACCACGTGTCCCAGTTTATCTAGGACTCTTCTGGTCTATGCTTTTTTTGTCTCTTTGCAAGATCCAATGTCATTCAAGAACAAGGATTTTCCCCATTTGGAACAATGACAAGTACAGTCAATTCTTTATTAGGATAAAAGGAGAAGTAAGCCACCATTTTTTGCCTTCGGAAATGACATCTACTAATGAGACATTATAGGAATTTTCCTGGATTTGGGTTTTTTGTTTTTTTTTTTTTTTTAAGCTATTGTTCTGCTGTCAGAAACTGGTTACTGATGACTAGTTACTTTGGTCTTGTAAATATAGGCTAATCTTTTGAAGTAACTGGCACTCTTAGTCAATATTCTCATTTCTCACACTTAAAGACCAAAAAATACCCAGGAAAAAAAGGAGAAATAATGAACAGAAGAGTTTTACCTTTCATTTTATTCTTTTCTATAATGTTTTAAATTTTTTCCATGTGAATGCATTATCTTTATGGTACAAATAATGTTTGATTTTTTATTGTGTGACTATTATCTTTATAGTAAAAATACTTTAAAAACAAACACAGATGAGAAATATAATCCATACAAATGTTGATTTACTGTTCACATCTTTCACCTGAGAGACCAAAGTCCTTGTAAGAATGCCTGAAAAGCCTAATACATTTGGAACAGGCTTTTAAAACTATAGTCACAGCATGTGCAAGGCTACACGTACTGCTGCCGTGGAAATGTTTTTATACTCTCTGTTTGTTGTTGTTTTACATTCACTTTAAAACTCTTAAGGAAAGCAGGAGGAGGGATTAATGGTTCATAATAAATTTTACAAGCCTGGGCAGTGAAGAAAACTGCAGAGTGTTATGAAGTGTTAAATAAATTGAATTGGCCAAACTTTCTGCCCCATTGTCATGATGGCCTTTCCACTTCACACAATGTGGAGACAATTAGGTGGGAGCCTGGCTTGGAAAGATAAATGTCCAACTTCTACACAAGAGTGTTCATTTAGCTTGCGTTGTGTGGGCCACAGAATGCTTGTTCTAATCAATTCTGGCTTTAATGTTTTCAAAAAAGTGCGTCTAAGTAAGAGTAAAGAAATGAGACAGAAAACGATGGCAAAACTTAATTCAAAATGCAAATATTTTCATTTTCTCCCTCACTATTGAAGTTTTCCTGCAGGGACAGTCATAAAAGGACCCCAGAGGCAGAACAGAAATGGTACAGCTGTTTTCAAATATTACTAAGAAACCAGTCTTCTATGCATTTTAGATTTAAGCTCAAAATGGATGCATAATTTTAGTGCAAAATTATTTGCCTATTTTCCTATATAAATTGATTTACCCAGGCTTCTCCCCTATTCATTATATGGTCTCCTTATCAACTTATAACCATATGCATTATGGAGATGTCTTCAACAATAGCTCAAACAGCAGGCATCCTTCACACATAGGATCATTCCAGTCCATCCAAGGCAGTTTGTTAAGACAAACACCACTGACATTCTCATGGGATGGATCCTAAGATCTTTGAAAATCTGCAGATCTGTGAATACCACTATAAAGTTTCTCTCCTACTGAAAAAAGAGAACAGAAAATGTTAAGCAACTCAAAACTTCTATTTGTGTAGAAATGGAGGGACTTAGGACCTGTTAGGACATCTCCCATCATAATACATTTCTAATCAAAATATTTTCCACAGAGCGTTAACTTTCTGTATGATTATTTCATGTTACTTTGTTTATAAAAAATAGTAGAAATGAGTAAATCAATCAAATAAATACATGATTGACTATTGGAGTAGACCCCCAAAAATGGTAAAGGCAACACAAATAACATTAATATTACCATTGCTATTGCTATTACTAATACTATTCATATAAATATTACTACTTGAAGTAGTAAAAATTCTACCACCACAGTAAAGGTACCAAGATGGTTTTATAAGAAAGCATTACCAAATCCTCAAGGAACAAATAATTTCTATGCCAAATGAACCCAGAGGTATTCTTCCCAGAAATATGAGAATGGTTTCCATTAGAAAATCTAGTGATACAAATTACTACATTAAGAGATTAAGGAGGGAAAATAATATAGGAGTTTCTTTAAAAGTATTTGACAAATTAGGAGTTCCGACGTGGCTCAGTGGTTAACGAATTTGACTAGGCATCATGAGGTTGCAGGTTCGATCCCTGGCCTCCCTCAGTGGTTTAAGGATCCAGCATTGCCGTGAGCTGTGACATAGGTTGCAGATGTGGCTTGGATCTGGTGTTGCTGTGGCTCTGGTGTAGGCCGGCGGCTACAGCTCCAATTAGACCCCTAGCCTGGGAACCTCCATATGCCGTGGGTGTGGCCCTAGAAAAGAGAAAAAGACAAAAGAAAAAAAAAGTATTTGACAAATTTACCAGTAATTCTCCATTTTAAAAAATCTTATTAAGCAAGGCACAGAGGGAATGGCTTAAATTTGATAAAAAGACTTCTACCAGAAATCTGTAGACTATCTCATACTTAATTATGAAACTTAACAATTAAAAATAGGACAAGTACTTCTATCACTGACATTCTTGTGACACTGTCTCTGCTGAACCTTTCTGAGGTTAATTGAGTTATCATGAGTCCCTGTTTTTGAGCACACAATAATTCATGTGACTGAAAGCTGCAGTCTAAGCCATAAGGACCACAGATGGAGAAATTAATTGGAAAATCCAAACAATAAATACATGTATATATATTTTAGGGAGTTCTCTTGTGGCACAGTGGGTTAAGGATCTGGCATTGTCACTTCAGTGGCTACTGTGCTGCAGGTTTGATCCCTGGCCCGGGAACTTCCACATGCCATGGGCATGATCAAAATATATACATATTTTTTAATATTTAAATTGTAGTATCTAAGCCTTTTGAAGATTGTTTTAGCCTTATAAGCCTGCTGAAGAGGCCCTATCATTTCTAAATATAATTCTCTGCTATAAAGTCACCTAAAAATTAAAGAAAATACATTTTCTTACATATACTGCTTGATAGGAATATGAGTCAAAAGATAATCAGTACAGTAAGAAGCATTTCTTTTTATTTCCCCAATGCATTATTTTTTTTCTACTGTACAGCATTGTGACCCAATTACACATACATGTATACATTCTTTTTTTTTTTTCTTTTTTCTCACATTATCATGATAATGTGAGAAGGAAGAAGCACTTTAATGCCTCAGGTTCATAGCAGCTCAGGTTAACTACAACATAAATTCATCTCAACAGACCCAATGGGGTAAAGTGGCATTACAGTAAGTGAACGGATCATAAGCTCTGCAGACACTTTGCCTTCCACAGAGTGGTTTTCATTGCTAGCAGAGAATGCTGACTGCATTTATTTTAATTAAAGTCTGTAACTTGTGTACAAGTAGAAGAGGATTTTTTCCGTACATCAACTTTATCTGCTTGGGATCTAAACTAAAGGTTATAGGTTAGAAGAAAGACAACTAGACTATTTTGGGTCTTTGTGACACAGCAACCTGTGAAATAAGAATTATAAAAAGAAATACACAAGATAAACATCAGTAATATTGGATTATAACCCAAAGTATAAAATTATTATCCGTGAGTCAATACTAATGTAAATAAATTATCGCATAAATAAACGAGGAAGAAAAGATAAATCTACCATAAGGAAGAAGTCTGAATAATTTATGTAAATATTCCACCCTCGGGGAGGTGGAGCATAACTCCCACCCTGTAAATGTGGGCTGCACTTAGTGACTTATTTGCAATAAGTACAGTACAAAAAGTGGGGGAAGAGTCACTTCACAGTGGAGAAACCTAATAAACTGTAATTCAGCCAAGTGATCAAGGTCAAGGTTCACAATGATGTCATGCTGACAGTATGTAGCCCTGATGTGACCATCATGAGAACGATACTTTACCTCTGTGGTCTTCCTCCCAAAACCTAAAACTCCAGTCTGATCATAATAAAAACATCAGACAAATCCCAGTTGAGGAGCATTCTACAAAATATCTAACCAGTACTCCTCAAAACTGTCAAGGTCATCAAAAATACATTTATAAAATTATCATAGCCAAGAGGAGCCTAAAGAGATGTGATGTCTAAAAGTAATGTGGTGTCAGAAGTTCCCGTTGTGGCTCAATGGATTAGGGACCCTATATTGTCTCAATGAGGATGCAGGCTCAATCCCTGGCCTTGCTCAGTGGATTAAGAAGGCTCCAGCATTGCTGTAAGCTGCAGTGTAGGTCGCAGATGCAGCTCAGATCCAGTGTTTCTGGGGCTGTGGTGTAGGCTGCAGCTGCAACTCCAATTTAACCCCTGGCTCAGGAAGTTCCATATGCTGCAGGCATGGCCATTAAAAGAAAAAAACAAAATAATATAAAAGTAATGAACTGTCTTGGATGGGATCCCAGGACAAAAAAAAAAGGACATTAGGTGAAAACTCAGGAGATGTGAATAAAGTAAGAACTTTTAATAATAATAATGTTATCTATATTAGTTCATAAGTTGTGATAAATGTATAATGCAAATATAAGGTATTAATAACAGGGCAAGCTGGGTGTGGAGAAAAGGGAACTCTACCACCTTCACAATTTTCTGTAAATCTGAAACTATTCTAAAATTAAATGTTTATTTAAAATCAACAACAAGGAAATAAAGTGATGTCTTCTTTTTCATCCATTTCTCCCACAGCATCCAGCAAGTGAAGTGATAAAGCAGAGCCTCACAAAATTAATATTCATTAATCACCTTGATTAATAAATTAGCCAGGTAGAGAATTTTACTTTGGAGGTAATTTTCCATCACAGTACTGAAGACATGTCTCCATTATTTCCTAGCTTTCAGCATTGCTATGGCAATAATGATGTCATTCCAATTAACAAATCATTTTTTATCTCTAACATCTGTAGAGTGCTGTTATTGTTCCCAGTATTCTGAGATTTCATGATGCTGTGCCACTTTGCTGGGAACTATAATAGGTCCTTCAAGTGAAAAATTCATCCTTTCCATTCTAGATAATTTCCATGTATTATTCTGATGATTTCCTCCCCTTCATTTTCTCTATTATCTCTATCCAGAACACCTATTATTTTGAATTTTGGATTTTCTGACCTGTCACCCTAATTTTATCTTATTTCTCCCATTTTCCATTTGTTCTTTTTTTCTCAACTTTCTGAGAAATTTCCCCAACTTAATATCCCTACCATTTGTTTTTCCAAGAACTGTTTTGTTTCTTCATTGTTTTTACTGCTCCTTTTTTAAAAAAATAATTATCCTGTTCTTGCTTCCTATATGATATCTTCTATTCTCTGAAATTTTTTTTTTTTTTGCCTTTTTTTTTTTTTTAGGGCCACATTCATGGCATATGGAGATTCCCAGGCTAGGGGCCAAATCGGAGCTACAGCTGCCAGCCTAGGCCACAGCCACAGCAACACAGGATCCGAGCTGAGTCTGCAACCTATACCACAGCTCATAGCAAAGCCAGATCCTCAACCCTCTGAGCAAGGCCAGGGATTGAACCCTCAACCTCATAGCTATTAGTCGGATTCATTTCCACTCCGCCACAATGGGAACTCCTACTCTCTGACATTTTAATTGATAGTTTTGTTTGTTTGTTTTTTCTGTCTTTTTGCTATTTCTTGGGCCGCCCCTGCGACCCCCAGGCTAGGGGTCGAATCAGAGCCATAGCCACCGGCCTACGTCAGAGCCACAGCAACACCGATCCAAGCCACTTCTGCAACCTACACCACAGCTCACGGCAACACCGCATTGTTAACCCACTGAGCAAGGGCAGGGACCGAACTGCAACCTCATGGTTCCTAGTCGGATTCGTTAACCACTGCGCCACAATGGGAATTCCTAATTGATAGTTTTTAAAAAGTTATCTTATCCTCAAATAGTCTGGTATCCCATGTTTGCATGTTTACGTCTCTCTGTCTCTCATAGGTTTTCCTCTGACGTCTGGTGGTCTGCACATATTTAACACTGGAATGTTAGAAGTTGATTAGAAACTGGAATATTATTCAGACTTAAAAAAGAAGAAAATCTTGTCACATGTTATGAAATGAACCTTGAGGACGTTATGGTAAGTGAAATAAACCAGTCACAATAAGACAAGTGGCTTTTTTTTTTTTAAATGATTCCCAGTCACAATAAGACAAGTGGCTTTTTTTTTTTTAAATGATTCCACCGATGTGAGACATCTAAAGTGGTCAAACTCAGAAACAAGAGAAAAATGATGGTTTCCAGGGGCTGGGAGAAAGGGGAAGTGAGGAGTTGTTCAGTGAGTATAGAGTTTCAGTTTCTCAAGATAAATAGGGTCTGTAGAATGTACTATTGTGCATGTACTTGATGATTTAGACAGTAAATTTTACGTTGTGCATTTTGTACCATGATTTTTTGGTTTTTTACTTGCCAATAAATTTTAATTTTTATTTATTTATATATATATATATTTTTTATTTACCGAATACATTATTTTTAAAATAATTTTTTAAATGTTGGCTAGATGCTCTGAGCCCAAAGGCAGGACTGGTTTGCCATGGACTTCAGTTCCCAATGGTAAGAGGAGCTATTTCTGTAAAGAATTCCTAGTGTTAATGTGATAAGAGCTTTCCTCTTGGAGAGTCATGGGCTGCTCATATCCTCAGATAATGATTGCCCAAATTCTTCTATAAGATATGGGCCTGGCTGCCAGCTATCTATGAGGGGTATAGGGAAAGACAATCAATGATTTCAGCGTTGAGTGTGCAAACTTTAACTCTTTCCTCCTGCTTTCAGTATTCTTGGTCCCCTGTCCTTAGTTGTGCTGGGTATCCTCCAGTGACTTTCAGCATTAGTCTCCAAAGAATACATCTTCCCGGATGTGAGAGGAACAAGCCATCATATGTGTCTATTGATCTCAGGAACTTAACTGCTTCAAAATCAGACCACTTTCCTTGCCCTTGCACAGGCATTAGCTCTAATTCTTGAGCCTTGGGGATTCAATGGGGCAAATCAATTTCTTCCTCAGCTTTCTTTATTGCCAGCTTGAGATTTAATTAGTTATCTCAAGTCTGCTGAGTTAATTCCCACTCTTCCTTTTACGTATCATTTTCTCGAGTTTTATTATTCACTTCCTCTCCTGTTTTTTGTCTTCGTGTGCTTACACCTTTAAAAAAAAAAAAAATAGTTACTGGCGTTCCTGTTGTGACGCAGTGGAAACGAACCTGACTAGGAACCATGAGGTTTCGGGTTCAATCCCTGGCCTTGCTCAGTGGCTTAAGGATCTGGCGTTGCCAGGAGCTGTGGTATAGGTCACAGACGTGGTTTGGATCCTGTGTGGCTGTAGTGTAGGCCAGCAGCTACAGCTCTGATTCAATCCCTAGCCTGGGAACCTCCACAAGCCATAGGTGCAGCCCTAAAAAGACAAAAAATAAAAAAATTAAAAAAAATAAAAAGTTACTTTTGTTTTAATGAGGTTTGGTAGCTGCCAAGTGAAATGGAGCTATTGCATATATTCAGTCCACCAACTTTACCTAGAAAAAGTGGCTTGCTCTTCTAGTTTCGGGTTGTTTCCTGTGTTAGGATAGCGTAAAGGAAAGAACAGAAGATTTCGACCAGCCTTAGTCAGATTTTGAGTCTGAAACTTTCTTGTTATAAGTTAACTAACATTTTTTTATTCTCAGCTTTTGCTTTTCTTTTTATAAAATGAAGGTGCTAAGATATGGGCTTATTTTGAGGATAATATGAAAAGCGTATGTAAAACAATGTATGTAATGCTTATGTGAAACATTAGACTTATTTATAAATACTAATTCCCCTTCCTTGTCCAACCTGAGGTCCTCCCTCTGATCAGTCTCAGTTGGATCTGTGTCTCATTTGCGTACTATGCCATTTAGCTGGAATACTGCAAATTTTAGTTTTTTATATTTTTTATAAAAATGAATGCATTATTTTTGGAAGGAGAGAGGATTAAGATGGTGGAATAGAAGGACTGGAGCTCAACTTCTCTCCTAAAAAACAACAAAATTCACAACTAAAGGCTGATCAATCATGACCCAAATGGACCGGAAACCTTAAAAAAGATACCCTCCTCCAGAAGAAAAAGAGGAGGCCACATCAAGAGGTAGGAGGGGCAATTTCAGGATATAAACACCCCATACCTACTGGGTGGGAAGCTCCATAGACTGAAAACTAACTGGTTCACAGAGACTCACCTACAGGAGTGAGAGTTCTGAGCCCCACATCAAACCCTCATGTGTGGGGATCGGCACTGGGAGAAAGAACCCCTGGAGCATCTGGCATTGGAGGCCAGTGGGGATTGTGCACAGGAGCTCCACAGGAATGGGGGAAACGGAGACCCCATTCTTAAAAGGTGCACATGGACTCTCACGTGCACTGGGTCCCAGGGCAGAGCGAGGTCTCCATAGGAATCTGGGTCAAACCTGACTGCAGTTCTTGGAGGACCTCCTGGGAAAACAGGGGTGAATGTGGCTTGTTGTGAGGGAAGGACATTGAAGGCAAAGCTCTCGGGAATATTCAGCAGCCTTGCCTTTCTCTGGAGGTGGCCATTTTGGGAAAATCTGGCCACACCTGTCAGTCAGTGCTGAGAAGCCCCAGGGCAAACAACAATCCAGGTGGGATCACAGCCCCACCCCTCAGTAAACAGGCTACCTAAAGACCCCTCAGTCACACAGCTGCCTCTAATCCCATCCAGAGACTAAGCCCCACCCACCAGGGGGATTAGAATCAGCTCCTCCTACCAGGAGGCAGGCACCAGCCCCTCCCATCAGGAAGCCTACACCAAGCCCCCATACTGACTTCAGCCACAAGGGGGGCAGACACCAGAAGTAAGAGAGGCTACAGCTCTATTATCTATAAAAAGGTCACCACACCAAAAATCTATAAAAATGAAAAGGCAGAGAACTATAACTCAGATGAGGGAGAAAGGAAAAACCCCAGAAAAACAGCTAAGCAATGAGGAGATTCTCAGCCTCCAGGAAAAAGACTTTAGACTGTCAATGCTGAAGATGATGCAAGACATTGGAAATAAACTGGAGGCAAAGATGGATAACTTACAGGAAACACTGACCAAAGAGATACAAGATATAAAACTTAAACAAGAGGAGATGCAAAATACAATAACCGAAATAAAAAATTCACTAGAAGCAGCCAACAGCAGAATACAGGAGGCAGAAGAACGAATAAGCAAGGTAGAGGACAGATTAGTGGAAATTACAGATACAGAACAGAAAAGAGAAAAAAGATTGAAAACAAATGGAGAGAGTCTCAGAGAACTCTGGGACAATGTTAAACGCACCAACATCCGTATTATAGGGGTACCAGAAGGAAAAGAGAGAGAGAAGGGGACAGAAAAACTATTCCAAGAGATAATAGCTGAAAACTTCCCTCACACGGGGAAGGAACCACTCACTCAAATCCAGGAAGCACAACGAGTACCATATAAAATAAACCCAAGGAGGAACACCCCGAGACACATACGAATCAAACTGACCAAAATTAAAGACAAAGAGAAAATCTTGAAAGCAGCTAGGGAAAAGAAACAAGTAACATACAAGGGAACCCAGATAAGGCTATCAGCAGATTTTTCAACAGAAACTCTGCAGGCCAGAAGGGAGTGGCATGATATACTCAACGTGATGAAAGGAAAAAACCTCCAACCAAGATTACTTTACCCAGCAAAGCTCTCATTCAGATTTGAAGGAGAAATCAAAACCCTCACAGATAAGCAAAAGCTGAGAGAATTCAGCAACACTAAACCAGCCTTACAACAAATACTAAAGGAACTTCTCTAGGCAGAAAAGAAAAGAGAGCAACAGGAAACAAAAATGCCACAAATGACAAGGCTCACCAGTAAAGGTATATATACAGTAAAGATACAAAATCATCCATGCACAATTATACCACCAAAATCAGAAATCATAATAAGAGGTGGGTACAAGTGCAAGACACTGGAGATGCACTTGCAATTACGAGAACAACAACTTAAAACAATCTCATACACATATAGACTCCTATATCAAAACTTCAGAATAACTGCAAACCAAAAATCTACAATTGATACACAAACAAGGAATCTCTGGAGAAGAAATATATCTCATAGTAAGTAAGTGCATAATCCACCATGAAGGGGGTCATCTGACATCATTCTTGGAATGCTGAAGTCTTCTTACATCTGATTCTGATTTCCTCTCCATCAAAGAACTTAGGATAATTATAATTAAATAATGCCACTGTACAATTAAATAATACAGTTCTACAATTGTATTATTAATAACCATTTCTCTCCATGGTACAATGTAAGGTCTATAATGTCTTATTTATCACATCACTTAGAATGATGTAATACCTATATTGAAGAATCAATAAGATGTAACAAATTGTGAGGACATATTTATATAGTTACACTGTTTTTTAACCAAGTTATGCATTTTATATTTTACTTATTTTCAGAGGGTGTATTATTTTTGTTATTCTTCCCAGTTAAGTTCTTTTTATTATGCTATATAAAATATTTAATGGCACATAAGGCTTTCTTCTTTATAAATTTTAGTTGCATAATATACGCAATTTTAATAAAATGCTAATTTTTAAAGCAAAATTGAAATATAATAGGTAATACTAAATAGTAAAGATGAAAGCCATACAAAATGGGATAAAGTATAGAATAAATTTCCTATTTGTCAGCATATTTTCCATTCCACTTCTCCAGAGGGAGACACTTAATCTGATTCTTAAGATCCATGCTATAATAATCTGTGTGAACGTACATGTGTTTAAATATATGTATTTTATTCTGTAAAAAAAAATAAAATAAAATTTCAAAAAAAAGAATGCATTATTTTGGAATCTTTTAATCAAATCTTGCTTTTACATTATTATGACCAAGGAAATTCAAAACTTCCCTTTAAAAACAAAATGAGGGAGTTCCCGTCGTGGCGCAGTGGTTAACGAATCCGACTAGGAACCATGAGGTGGCGGGTTCGGTCCCTGCCCTTGCTCAGTGGGTTAACGATCCGGCGTTGCCGTGAGCTGTGGTGTAGGTTGCAGACGCGGCTCGGATCTCGCGTTGCTGTGGCTCTTGCATAGGCCAGTGGCTACAGCTCCGATTCGACCCCTAGCCTGGGAACCTCCATATGCCGCCGGAGTGGCCCAAAGAAATAGCAAAAAATAAAATAAAATAAAATAAAATAAAAATAAAAACAAAATGAGCTTAGGTTAGGTTAGATATCAAGATCTGGAAGACCATGTAGAACTTTAACCATCTGAGGAGCCCATAGTATTGTTCACATCCTTGGAGGTAGAGAGCAGCTGGTTACTGCCCTCCATGTAATTACATTTTCTACCAACTCTCAGAGTGATAACAAGATAAAACCATCTTCAGCAAAAGCAATGCCAACATTTTACAATGAACTGGGACTAATCATTGCTCCACATAGACAGTCAAGAAATTGAAAAAACAGTGGCTTAGATTTAATTAGTAATTAAATTTATAAATATTTGTTTTTTGCCTTTTTTTTTTTTTTTATTTTTGTCTTTTTAGGGCCGCACCTGTGGCATATGGAAGTTCCCAGGCTAGGAGTCGAATCAGAGCTACAGCTGCTGGCCACAGCCAAAGAAACACCAGATCCAAGCCAAGTCTGCGACCTACACCACAGCTCATGGCAATGCCAGATCCCCAATCCACTAAGTGAGGCCAGGGATTGAACCCACGTCCTCACGAATACTAGTCGGATTACTTTCTGCTGTTCCACAATGGGAACTCCTACAAATATTTCTTAAGCACTTGTTATATTCTAGGAATTGTCCTAGTTATTTGGGATACAGGATTCACAGAAACAGATTTAAATAAAAAATTCTTGCCCTCATAGAGCTTATATGCTAGTGGGTAGACAGACAAACATAAGCAAATTATAAAATGTATCTTTTAATAGAACAAGGAAAGGAAGATCAGGAGAACTGTTGGAAGGGAGGTTGCAATTCAAATACAGGCATACCTCATTTTATTGTACTTTATTGTACTTCTCAGATATTGCATTTTTTACAAATGTGAATGTTTGTGGCAACTCTGCATCTAGGAAGTCCATTGGCACCATTTTTCCAACAGCATTTGCTCACTTCATGTCTCTATGTCATATTTCGGTAATTCTTGCAATATTTCAAATATATTCATTACACTGTATTTGTTATAGTGACTTGTAATCAGTGATCTTTAACATTAATATGGCAGAAAGATTATAACTCACTGAAGGGTCAGATGATTGTTACCATTTTTTAGCAATAAAGTACTTTTTAATTAAAGCGTGTACATTGTCTTTAGACATAAGGCTATTGCACAATAGACTACAGTATAGCATAAACATATCTTCAGTATGTATTGGGAAACCAAGATATTTGTGTGACTCACTTTATTGTAATATTCACTATATTACAGTAGTCTGAAATCAAACCTGCAGTATCTCCAAAGTAGGGCTATAGATTGAGCATTTTTAATAGATTCTAAGAATCATCACTGAATCAGCTATAGCTGTTTAGTTATAAGTAACAGAAACCTACCCTAAACAAAAACTGAATATATTAAGTGTATGCCAGAAAATGCACAAAATTGACAGTAAGACAGGAGAAACAAGCTGGAAAAGGTCAAGAATAAGGACAGCTCCAAAGCAGGTGGATTTAATCAACATTCTTACCACAATACCATCACTGGAATGAATGATCTACCATGTTGTAACCTTTCTGCATTAGTCCAATCAATATTGGAAGCTCTGCAAGAGTCTGATTAATCTAGCTAGTGTCACATGCCTACTGCTAGTGGATATATATTTCCAAAAGGAAGAAAATTTCTAGAGAGAGAGATAATTTTTCAGAAGGAAATTAGCTACATATGCTAAGATTCCGACTACATGATATCCTGGAAAAAGGCAAAACTATGGAAACAGTAAAAAGATCAGTGGTTGCCAGAGCTCAATGGGAGGGGGAGAGGGAAAGATGAAGAGGCAGAGCACGAAAGATTTTTAGGGCAGTGAAAGTACTATATACGATGTATGTATATACATTTATCCAAACCCACTGAATGTCCAACACCAAGAGTTAACTGTACTGTGTAATGTAACCCACGGACTTTGGGTGATTATGGTGTATGAATGTAGGTTCATCAACAGTCATAAAAGTACCACTCAGAGGGGATGTTGATAATGAGGTAGACTATGTACATGTGGGGGCAAGGAATTTACAGGAAATCTTTGTACCTTCCTCCTCAATTCTGTTGTAACCTAAAACTGCTGTAAGAAATAAAGCTTTTAACTTTAAAAAAAAAAAAGGAAAAGAAAGAAAGGAAGAAAGAAAATTAGTGAGCTTATGCTAAAGATGGGGAACTAAAACAAAATACATGTCTTACTACCACTAGCGCCAACTCCAGAATTTCTACACAGAAGTAGCAATCTGGTTGAAAGGAGATAATAGGGTGTTTTTTAATGCTATATTTTGATAGCTATCACATAACTCTGACTTAGATTGCATCTTCATCTTAGTAGTTTTGAAGGGTTACTGAAAATTACTGGCTGAATTAAACTTCTCCAAGCCACACCTTGGCTCCTCTACTGACCACAACCGCAAAGACACTCCCTGATTGCCATTATAGTTTGCTTGACCTTGTTCTGGAATCACCAGTGGAGTTAACCACCACACAGAGTCACAGCACAACAATGGCCTTTAGAAATAAACCACAAAGTAGATTCTAGGCAAAACTAAACAATGATTAGCCAGTTGGATTAGTTTTTAAATAGTTTTAATTATCCATGGAAGATTTCAAAACTTTTCAAGAGAGGGTTCTGAGCTAATATATGCTACCATAGATTTTAATCCCCCCAAATCCCCACAGGAAAATAGACAAAACAACTACACACATACCAAAACAAAAACAAAAACAGGCCACAGACGATATTTACAACAAAATAAAGTATTATCCATGAACATATTGACAGTAGTTGTATTAGCATTATTATTATTATGAGATGACTCTGTGTGTAATAACATGTAACACTGGTAATGAAAGTAAACTGTAATTTTCTCATCCCTCATGTCCTGGACAAACATGATTTGCAAATGTCAAAGGAGATAAAGATTTAATATAGGAGAACATAGGCAATGCACCAGGATGGCTGTGATGAGCCTACTGCTCATGGCTAGCTGGCCTTGAGGGGGACCTGGAAGGATGTTCCTTGCAGCTGCCAAAACCATGTTTGGGGGATCCTCCCTCTTTTCCCCCTAATCAGCACTGCTGCCAACTTATGCTTTCCCTTGATGGAAAGGAAAGATGCATCTGGACAAGCTGACAAGCTCCAAGACTAAGTGGAAGAAGCTGATGACCAGACTAGCCATGACATAAACTACCATAATTCCAAGAATTAGCCTCAAGGAAATGGGAACAAACCAATCCTGGAACTGAAGGCTAAACTGCACTAAACAATCAAGATGACAATGATCAGAGTTGACGCATGACCAATTTCAAGATGACTGTCAGAGTTGACTGTGCTGTTTCTGTATGTGGTCCCCTCCCTTTGCCTATAATAAAAGCTCTTACCCACTGATTGTCAGCGGGGTAGGGGTGGGGGAATCAATTTTGAACACAAATCTGCCTTCCCCACCAGTTGCCAGCCTCTGAAATAAAGCAAATTTTCCACCAAAGGAAAAAAAATGAGAATATAAATAAAAGTCTTGTATTTCTAAATTTGAATTGGAAGTATCAATATGAACTCAGGAGGTTTTTATCTTTAAATATATATACTTAAATATATATTAATATTATATATAACTCTATATTAATATATAAATATAGATTAAATATATTTGTATATCCTATACATGTATATACATATAGTATTATATTCACTTAATTTTTTAGCTCTGTCAACTGAAAAGCCCCAACGTACTGACCAACCAAGCAACAATGAGCATCCCTAAGGCATATGGTCTTGAAAGTCTGTTTCCCATAAGACAAACCAAGGATTCTTGGAGAAATGGCTGATTCACGTTAGGAGCAGGAAATGTACCAGGTGAGGCTGGAAAATTCTGTCACAGCAGTAGTAAGGAAGCTATTAATGACTCCTAGGATCACATCAAAAATATCTGCAGACAATTTGAAGAAGCCCCCACCACAAAGTACTTATCAATTATTGAATGAATAAATGCATCCAGTTTCATATTTGTATGGCTATATATCTGGGCTTTTAAGTTTGTTCCAAAGGTCAGTCTATCCCTGAACTAATAGTTTGTTTTAATTACTATATTAAAATATACTTAAGGTAATTAACTTTTGGTACTTATTAGCAGTACTGGTATCTTTACTCTTCCTCAAAATTTTCTTGACTCAAGATCACAGGTTTCATGAAAATACAACTATTGATATTTTCATATGAATTTCATTGTTTATAAATTAATTTAGGGACCACTGCTACATGGTACTGGGTAACCTCATCCACAAACAGAGAATACACCTCATTTATTTAGATCTTCTTTCCTACTTTTCAATAAAAATTCAACAATTTTAGAAATAAGGTCATATATTTTTAATTAAAGTTATTCCTAGATTCCTTATCATTGTTGTTGCCACTGAATATGAGAGCTCTATTGTAATTACATTTTCTAACTGCTCTTTGTCTCTGAATAAAAATCATTAGCTGTTCTATAATTTTATTGTATCTAGTAACTTACTGCATTTTCTTAAGTTTCAATTTTCTTGGATCCTCTGCATAGACAATCACATAATCTATGAATGCCAACTATTTTGCTCATTTTTTTCCAGTCTTTATACCTGTTATATGTCTTTCTTATGGCATGGAACAGAAGAAGTCTTAGTATAATGTTTATATAGCAATCATTGTCATTACCTAAGTTAATAGCAATACCTCTGCTATGGGTTTTTCCAATGCATTTGTATTTTATTTGTGTATGGAAAAGAGCTTAAGAGCTTGTATAAAATGTATATATAGTCAGATTTAAGGATGAGTTTAAGTTGGAATGCTCTAAAATATAAGCAGCCTTTTTCTAAATGTCGAAACCAAACACCTAGCACTGATATTGGAAGTGCTTGAATGAACTGTTTGACACTTAAGAATAAATTACTTGTAGAGGAGTTCCCGTCGTGGAGCAGTGGTTAACGAATCCGACTAGGAACCGTGAGATTGTGGGTTCGATCCCTGCCCTTGCTCAGTGGGTTAAGGATCCGGCGTTGCTGTGAGCTGCGGTGTAGATAGCAGATACAGCTCGGATCCCGAGTTGCTGTGGCTCTGGCATAGGTTGGCAGCCACAGCTCCGATTAGACCCCTTTCCTGGGAACCTCCGTATGCTGTGGGATCGGCCCAAGAAATGGCAAAAAGACAAAAAAAAAAAAAAATTACTTGTAGATCATAGCTCTTCTGACATGAACTGCAGTTTATCACTTAGTATAAAAGTTTTCAAATATGTAGTTCTTCAAAATACAAAAGAGATCATTCTTCAATCATCCTAATAAACCCCCAAATAAACACATCTGCTGAGCAGAGCACAGTCTGTTATCTTTTCAAATATAACACTCCTAAGCATGATACTTGCTGTGCATTTGACAGATATACTTTTTCAGCTTAGGAAGTGCTCCTGGTTTGCAATTTCATTTTATCTGATATTAACGTCTTTTATTCTTAGAGTAAAATTAACTTAGACATGATGTATTTGATCACAAGAAGCACTTGCAAATTTTTTTGCTGATATTTTATTTTGTATTTTTATATCTATAATTTTCTTGTATTCTCCTTGAACATTTTATAATTAAAGTTATACAAGTATCATAAAATGAGTTTAAGACTAGAAAATTCCTCTTTATTCATTGCAATAATTTGTATACAGGTAATCTGTTTCCTGAGGGTTGTTAGAATTTGTGTTTGTATTTTATATATGGGGTAATTTTATTTTATTCAATGTTGTTCATGTGTCTTGGTCAATTCCAGTATTCTATTTCATCTTTAATTTGAAAATGTTTATTTTTAAGAAAGTTGTTCCTTTTATATAAGCCTTCAAATGCATTGGTAGAAAACTGTTCATGATAATCTCTAATAACTGTTTAAATCTTTTCAGCATCAGGAGTTATATCTCCCCTGTTCCTCTAACATTGTTTTATTCTGCATTCTGTCCTCTTACTGACATATATCATTTAGTAATTCTCAGTGATATTTTAGGAGAATTAAGTTATGAGTCTTTCTCTGAAAAAGTCTTTATTTCACCCTCTCTCTTGAATGAAAGTTTAGCTTGATATAGAATTCTATGTTGATAAATGTCCATTGACAGAGGAGTGGATCAAGAAGATGTGGTAAGTTCACACAATGGAATATTACTCAGCCATTAAAAAGAATGAAATACCAGCATTTTTTGCAACATGGATGGACCTAGAAACTATCATGCTAAGTGAAGTCAGCCATACAATGAGATGCCAACATCAAATGCTTTCACTGACATGTGGAATCTGGAAAAAGGACAGACAACTTCTTTGCAGAACAGATGCTGACTCACAGACATTGAAAAACTTATGGTCTCTGGAGGAGACAGTTTGGGGGGTGGGGGGATGTGCCTGGGCTGTGGGATGGAAATCCTGTGAAATCAGATTGTTATGATCATTATACAACTACAGATATGATAAGTTCATTTGAGTAATAAAAAAAAAAAGGAAAAAAAGAATTCTAGGTTGACAGTTTCTCTCAGCCCTTTAAATATACTGCTCAATGTCTCTGGCTTCTATTTTTGGTAATATAAAAATCCATTGCCTTTTGTTAAGTAACCTTTTTCTTTCAGATTGCTTTGCAGGTTTTTCTCTTTGTCTTTGGCAATGTGCAAATTTACAATATTATTTCTAGATGAAAGAGAGAAATACAAAAATTAGGAAAACAGAGGAGCTATATTCAACTAAAACAAAAGCAGAAAATTTTCCAGAACTGATAAAAGGCATGTTGCCTTAGTTTGGAGAAATGTAACAAAATCACAAACAGAATAACTGAAAAAAAAGCTACTACATAGACTATCCAAAAAAATTATAATTTATATATATAATTGTGTGTGAACAGAAATTTAAAAAGTATTTAAGGGAGTTCCGGCTGTGGCTCAGCAGGTTACAAACCCGAATAGTATCCATGAGGATGCGGATTTGATCCCTGGCCTCACTTGGTGAGTTAAGGATCCAACATTGTCATGAGCTGTGGTGTTAGGTCGCAGACACTGCTTGGATCCTGTGTTGCTGTGGCTGTGGCATAGGCTGGCAACTGCAGCTCTGATCTGACCACTAGCCTGGGAACTTCCATATATGCAGCAGGCATGGCCCTAAAAAGCAGGAAAAAAAAAAAAAAGGTATTTAGCAAGGTCACAAGATACAAAATCAATAGTTTTAAACCATCCAAGCAGTCTTTATTCATTAGTATTCATAAATACACAAAGCAGCTTCTTTAGAAATTTCAATTTTCCTCTACAGTTTGAATGTGGAGTATTAGGAGATCTTTCGCATGTCTAGGGACTACCCCTGCACTGCTACCTACACTTACCTGCTAGAAGTAAAAATTAGTTAAGTGGAAATGATTATCATATACAGTTAAAAAAAAAAGACCAAAAAAAAAAGGAGTTCCCATTGTGGCTCAGCAGTTAACAAACCTCATTGCCATGAGCTGTGGTGTAGGTCACAGACGAGGCTCGGATTTTGCCTTGCTGTGGCTGTGGTGTTGGCAGGCGGCTACAGCTTGGATTGGACCCCTAGCCTGGAAATCTCCATGTGCCACAGGTACAGCCTTAAAAAGACAAAAAAAAAAAAAAAAAAACCATATATTTTCTCTGTTCCTTTTGAAAGTACACAATGTAACAAGAGTGACAGACCTAAAATTACAATCACCAAACAAACCCAAGATAGTTGTTGCCCACTTTCACTGGCCAATACAGCATGGAGGACATTGTCTGCAAACTGATGCCATCCAAGAAAAGGTGACAAGATGAGTATTTTAAAATCAACTGTACTTTTTTTTATATGAGTGGTAAACTCATATAAAATCAGAAAATAAACCTTTTAAAAACATGATTTGCACTAGCATCAAAAAAAAAGGCTGGGGGAAAAAAGTAATTGTAATGTATACATGTAAGGATAACCTGACCCCCTTGCTGTACAGTTGGAAAATAAAAAAATAAAAAATAATAAAAAAAAATCAAATGCCTAAAAATAAATCTAATAATAGAGTCAAGACCGCCTTGCAAAAAGTACCATGTGTACGGTTTAGAGGATTTGATGTTATAAAGATGTCAATTCTCTTCAAATTGATCAATAAATTCAATGTAACCTTAATCAAAATGCTACCAATTAGGGTAGGGTAGGGGGTAATTAACAACCTGATTACAAACTAGCTACGATCATCTTCAAGAAGAGGAAAAAAGTTGAAGGACTTCACTACCAGGTATCAAAACATATGACAAAGTTATAGAAAATTAAATGTTATTAGTACAAGAATAAATAAATAAACCAAGGGAAATAATTGAGTCCAGAAATAGACCCAGACATTTGTAATACTACAGAATAAGAGTGATTTTATCAATAAATGGTTCTACATCAATAGATGGGGGAATTTTGATGTCCACCTCATATCATATATATGAGTGTGAATATCCATTCCAAATGAATCATAGATCTAAATATGAAAGACAAAGCACTAAACTCCCCAGAAGATCACATAGGAAAATGTGCTCCTGATCTTAGGTCAGGCAAAGATATTTTTCGGAGGAATACAAAAAACACTAGGTATAAAGCAAAAGATCAATAAACTATATTTCATTTTATTTTAAAATTTCTGTTCATTAAAGTGCATCATTAAGAAAGCAAAAAGGGAGTTCTGGGAGTGGCTCAGTGGAAATGAATCTGACTAGCATCCATGAGGACGCAGGTTCGATCCCCGGCCTCGCTCAGTGGGTTAGGCATCCGGTGTTATCATAAGCCATGACAGCTGCTGAAGCTGCCAATTTGATTCCCTAGCCTGGAAAATTCTGTATGCTGCAGGCGTGGCCCTAAAAAGACAAAAAAAAAAAAGCGAAAAGACAAGCAAACTTGGGAATTAATTATTAATATTATTATCATATTGCTTTGTCTTTGTAAGTCCCTATTTATCATTTTTCCTTTATATAGTTAAAATTTTACCTTTTTTTTTTATTGCTCTGTTAAGCAAAAAAGACCTGATCAAACTCTTATTAAATTTGGAGTTATGTTTGGATTCATCTCGACATAAAAAAAATGCTCTGTGATAATGTTCATTAAATGTGTTTGGGAAGAACCCAGAAAGCAGAGCAAAAATACAGACTACAATGCTTAAAAACAGCTAAAACTGTAGCATAAGATACTAAGTTGAGTAATGGTCTGAAAAAACATCATATACATATTAAAATTCTTTGAACAGAGAAAATAAACTATGGTTTCAAATATGAACCATAAATCAAAAGTTATAAAGGCAAACAGTGTGTATAATATAAGCATTCATTTGTGAGACAGCTGCTTGTCATGTGGGCAAACCCTATGAATTGTGCTCCAAGATAAGTAACAGCAGGGATTTATTCATTTGATGATGATTAAAGTTTTGCCTAGCCGAGATGACTCCATCAGCCAGTTAAAAAAAAAAAAAAAAATTAAGACACTTTGCATTGTTGCACCTTTTCTAAAAAGTAGGTTTTTTGCTTTGTTTTGTTTTTTCTTTTTATGGCCTTGCCTCTAGCATATGGAAGTTCTGGGGCTAGGGGTCAAATGGGAGCTGCAGCTGAGGCCTACACCACAACCACAGCAACACCAGATACAAGATGCATCTGTGAACTACACTGCAGCTTGCTGCAATGCCAGATCCTTAACCCACTGAGTGAGGCCAAGGATCAAACCCACATCCTCATGGAGACTATGCTGGGTGCTGAGCCACAATGGGAACTCTGTTTTGTTTTGTTTTTTTAATTATTATTCCAGTCTTCCATAAGCTATAGCAATGGAGTTAGTTGTATCATATTTTGTTCACAGGGCATAAATCAAACATCAGTAATTACCACTAAAAGCCAAATTCTTTATTTTGCTATGTAAAGTATTTCATAAATTTTACTGAAAATGATACCCCAATGTAAATAGCTTTGGTTAAAATTATTATTAAATATCCATCCTAATTAGTATAAATGTAGAAACAACATGCTAGTATTTCATTATAGTCAATATTTGTATTCCTCAAAGTTTTTCTGGCTTAAAAAAATAAGTGAAATAGTTCTATAATTTGAGACTTCAAATAGGGAGTTCCTGTCATGGCTCAGTGGTTAACGAATCTGACTGGGAACCATGAGGTGGCAGGTTTGATCCCTGGCCTCGCTCAGTGGGTTAAGGATAAGCTCCGATTAGACCCCTAGTCTGGGAACCTCCATATGCTGCAGGTGTGGCCCTAGAAAAGACAAAAAAAAAAAAAAAGATAGGGAACAATGAACTGATTGAAATGAATCAAAAGTTTTATCCATATATATATTCTATGGTTTATACATTCAGGACTCAATTACTATGTAAACAATTATGCTGTCTACACAGGCCAACAGTCCTTTATACCACCTTGGGAAATCTGGGCATAAATTTCTTCTAAGGAAAGTGCAACAATTAAGTTTGCCTTGAAAGAAATCAATAACTTCCTTTCTACTTACCCTCTCTCTCTTCCATGGCGACAGAAGCAAGAAACAAAATGGGCCCACTTAACTTGCAAAAGATGTACCTTGCTTTTATTTATTTATTTATTTATTGTCTTTTTGCCTTTTCTAGAGCCGCTCCCAAGGCATCTGGAGGTTCCCAGGCTAGGGCTAAGGAGAGCTGTAGCTGCCAGCCTATGCCATAGCCACAGCAACACGGGATCTGAGCCGCATATGGAACCTACACCACAGCTCTCGGCAATGCCAGATCCTTAACCCATTGGGCGAGGCCAGGGATCGAACCCACAACCTCATGGTTCCTAGTTGGATTCATTAACCACTGAGCCATGCCAGGAACTCCAAAAGATGTACCTTGCTTTTAAATGTTTCTAGTCTAGAAGAGAATCCATTTTTATTTCAACACTCAAGTCTTTAAACATTTTCTTCCCTTCTCTATGATAGTTTATATTCTTCATGTATCAGGTTTGCCAATTACCTAAACATACCCCAGTTGATTGGTGTAAAGATATAAGCAAATACCTTCAAGTCAGTCTGCCTGGATTCAAAGCCTAGCTCTGTCATTGCCCAGTTACTTAATTTCATATACCTTAGTGTACTCATCAACAAAATTAAGGCAATAATAATAATTAGTAATAAAATTTTTCTCCTAGGTTTGTTATTGCAGACTTACCCAAGCCAATCTGGCCATTCAGCACTCATCAAGTTCTTTTGACAAATAATGAAAGCTTCCTTGATAGACTACCATTAGAAGTTAAAGGGAACGTTTTTCACTTCTTCAGAATTTCCTTCTTGGTGGAGTATTATAATGAAAGCAAGTCTTAGGCAAAATTCTTCCAAATGCACCAGCAATTATTAGCAAGCAAACACAAGGAAAGCCACATAATCCATTATTTTAAGTTTGAGAAAGGCCTGTGTTCCAGCCCTCCAGAATTTCCCTTCTATGAAAGGCCCAAGGTGAGGACAACACAACAGCTTCTGATGGCAGGACACTATCTGCTTAGGAAAGGCAACAGAGTCCTGCATAAACCAAAGGGATACGACAATAATACACAAAACTAAGTCAGTTTGAGACAGAGAATGCACTCCGCATTGCATGCCAGTTAGCTTTCTTTCTTTCTTTATTTATTATTGTCATTTCCCCCAACACACTTTTCCCCCCCACTGTACAGTATGGTGACCCAGTTACACATACACATATACATAATTTTTTCTCCCATTGTCGTGCTGTGTTGTTGTCTAGACATAGTTCTCAGTGCTACACAGCAGGATCTCATTGTTAATCCATTCCAAGAGCAATAGTTTGTGTCCGTTAACCCCAAGCTCCCAATCCCTTCCACTGCCTTCCCCTCCCCCTGGGCAACCACAAATCTATTCTCCAAGTCCATGCTTTTCTTTTCTGTGGAAAGGTTCATTTGTGCTGTATATTAGATACCTTTTATCACAATGTGGAAAAAGTCTGGCTAAAAAGGTTATAAATCCAGATCTTAAAACGCAAATGAAAAAAAAAACAACAAATGAATTATGGAATGAATGAATTATGGAATGGATCCATACAGAATCCCCTATTGTTTATTAAATAGATCATAAGTTGAGATCTATTTTATTATATTCTAAGCGGAAATTTCTGAAAGTCACAGACTTACCAAAAGAGAACTCCAAATGAGGCAGTAAATATTTATTTGACATTCCCATATGTGCTTAGCACCATGCTAAGAGTGATTCAACATGCAAAAGAAATATGACATTTTTCCTACTTTCAAAGAGTTTGTAGTCAAAATGAAGCATGGGAAATACAAGTGAAGTAGCAGTAAAGGACTAATATTGTATATATAAACATACATAAAAAGTTGTACACAAAATCCACACATGCTTTAGAAGACCATGAAGAGAAAAACCAAAGAAGATGGGGTTATCAGGGTAAGCCTCAGATAAGAGGCAAAATTTGAGCACGAACCTTAAATGAGGTTTAGTAAGATTTAAAGAGACTGAATAGGCATTCCCAAATATAAATTTGATGTGGGAAGAAGTAGGAAGCCGTTGAAGATGTCTAGCTGGAGCCGTTTTAGTTGGGAGGCTCAATATGAATGAGTACATGGGAAGGTGAATAATGGCCTACCAAAAAAAGGCCACGTCCCAATCCCTGGAACCTGGACTATTTCACCATATACCACAGAAGGAACTCTGCACATGTGATTATGCGAAGGAACTCAGTGTGGGGAGAGACCATCCTTATCCAGCTGGGTCCAGTGTCATCATGGGGTTCTTATAAGAGGGAAGCGAGAGAGTCAGAGCCAGAGAAACAGACATGACAAAGGAAATAGCATGGGCTAAGGAATACAGGCAGTCTCTAGAAGTTGAATGGCAAGGAATGGATTCTCCCCTAGACGCTCCAAAAGGAACCAGTCCTGCTAAGGTCTTGACTTTAGCCCCATAAGACAGATTTTGGACTTCTCAAGAATTATAATATATCTGTGTTGTTGTAAGCCACAAATTGGTGGTAATTCATTACAGCAGCAACAGGAAACTAATACAGGATAGATATAGTAAAAGCCTGAGGTCAAGAAAACCAATTACAAGGTTTTTTTTTCCTATGTAACGCAGAAGACACTCACGAAAATTAAGATAGTTTTTTGTGCTTACCTTCTCTTTCAAGGACTGAATTAATGATTTAACCAGAGAATTCCATTTCTGTAATAAAGCTGCTGTCTCAAGTTTACTTGTTGCCAGAAAACTCAAAATCCTGATAAGAACCAAGTGAAAGCCCATATGCATTTAGAACTTAAAATCCTGTTTACAGGAACATGCTTTGGAAAGTTATTGATTATTTTGAGAATTCAGAAATCTCACACTGAGGAGAAATTATGCATGCAGTTTATAATCATGCAAGAGACTTCAAACATGTTAGCCTAAAAAGCTAAGTCCAAAATTACAAAATGAGAGGATTTGTGTTTCACTTACACTCTGCCATAGCCTAAAAAGAGTCAAAATTTTAGTTATACAAAAATACTAGAATGGAACAGATTTTCATAGCTGAGCCCAGAACGTCAAAAAAAGACACTATGTCATACATAAAATGTGTACATGTTTGCAAATATCTTTATATAAGATGTGCCACATAATGTGACTTGTTTTTCTGATCACCATAATTACTGAACATAGGGAAAAATACCCCAAAAAATGTCATGGCAACAGACAAAACTGGGACTGTTACTTTTGGCTATAGCTTCTGGATTGGTAGTCTTACCTATCACTTCCAGTATGCAATCAAACTTTAATGGTACAAGTAGCATGACAAATCTTTTCTTCCCATTTGGCCTCAACCTCACCAAAAACAGAGGGCCAAATCTAAATGTAGAATGAAAGAGACTATTCAGCACCTTCTAGAGAATACTGGAACTGTAGACTCAGTTGTTTAAATGGCAAGGAATTGAAGTGTTCCAGAATGCAAACAGCTTGTCTCAGTGACCACCCCTCCGCAAGGCCATGATGTAACATGCTGCAGTTAACTCACGGACTTGGGCAAAAGTAAATGCTGAGCAGGAGAAGGTTACTGTTGCTGAGCTATGATATGACTTCTCAGGAAGGATCACTAGCACAGAACTGAAAAACATTATACTCCTTTACTTAACCCACAACTACTCCTTGAATTGTTCCAAGGTACACCGAAATGATTAAACAACATGCTACAAGTAAAATACTTAGCACAGTGCTTGATATAGAGTAAGTGTTCAATAAACAACAGCAATGTGGAACTGGATGATGACGATAATACTGGCATGGAGATAGAAGATTGTGTATGAGCCTAAATAAACTAGACTTCCCCAGCAACTTACCTCCAAGTGGAAGGGCTAAGCCTAGAGGGAAAACGTCCATAATGGCCTTTGGTCCCTGAAACACAAGTGATCTCATTCCTAAGCTAATTGGCTGCCCTAAATACCGTGATAGTTCTACCACTACTGTTTCTGAGAGCTGGTCCAGGAGAGGCTTCCAACTCAACACTCAAATGTTGTAGGAACTATAAGCTTATCTTCTAATCTCTCTCATATTCATCAAGACCCAATGCATATGATAAATACAAAGATGCATGGTCCAGATCGCTCTTCATATGAGAACTTTCTCTTGATCAGCAGATAGCTTCCAACTGTTGGCTTTTTCACAGTCTGCCTCAGCTAGAGAAAGCTGCCTTACTGTAGTAACATCTATTCTGTGGCTGAGCAAGGTGGGGGTATAAAAGCTGGACCACTTTAGCCCAACACAGGAAAACTCTGACAGCAATTAGTCTTGAGTTGACCAAGGTTTTATCAGGTCTGCATCAAAGTCCAAATATTTTCTCTACCCATGCTTCCTTCCTCCGGTATTAACCTTTATATAATTTTGCAGCCCAAACGACTTGTGGTGTGCAATTCTAGAGAACCCAACCTGGGGTGGTTTGGATTCTATGAGAGGCAAAATGATAGCCCCCAGAGATGCCCATGTTCTAGTCCTCAGAACCTGTGAACATGTTACTTACATAGCAAAAGGGACTTTCAAATGTGATTAAGTTAAGGGTTTTGAAATGGATTATACAGGCGGGACCAATATCATCATAAGGATCTTTACAAGTGAAAGATGAAGAAAGGAGTGTCAAATAGGAGAGGTGACAATGAAAGCAAAAATTAGAGTGATATGGGAGTTCCCGTTGTGGCACAGTGGAAACAAACTAGCATCCATGAGGATGTAGGTTCGATCTCTGGCCTCACTCAGTGGATCAGGGTTTCAATACTGTCATGAGCTGTGGTATAGGTTACAGACTCAGCTCGCATCCCGCACTGCTGTGGCTGTGGTGTAAGACAGCAGCTACAGCTCCAATTCGACCCCTAGCTTGGGAACTTCCATATGCTGCAAGTGCAGCCCTAAAAAGCAAAAAAAAAAAAAAAAAAAAGAGAGAGAGAGAGATATTAGAAGGGAGCCAAAAGCCAAGGAATGTGGGGAGCCTTTAGAAGCTGGAAAAAATTAAAGAATAAAATCTTCCATACAGCCCATAAGAAATGTGCCACTAATGATACCTTGATTTTAGCCCCATGAGATATATTTAATATTCACTTCCAGAAATACAAGATAATAAATTTGTGTTGTTTTAAGTCACTAGGTTTTCGGCAACTTGTTACAATAGGAAATGAATAGATTTTTGTACTTACAAGTGAGGTGCTGCTGGAAAAAAAAAATCTAAAAATGTGGCTTTGGAATTGGGCAATGGACAGCAGCTGGAAGAAATTTGAGGCATAGGATAGAAATAGCTTAGACTGCCTCAAACTGTTGAGAGAATTATGGATGTTAGACGAGTTCCCGTTGTGGCTCCGTAGTAACAAACCTGACCACTATGCATGAAGATGCGGGTTCTATCCCTGGCTCCACTCCCTGGTTCCACCTGTGTTGCTGTGAGCTGTGTTGTAGGTCACAGACTTGGCTCAGATCCCACGTTGCTATGGCTGTGGTGTAGGCCACCAGCTGCAGCTCCGATTAGACCCCTAGCCTAGGAACCTCCATGTGCCATGGGTGCAGCCCTAAAAAAAGCAAAAAAAAAAGAAAGAGAGAGAGAGAGAGAGAGAGAGAGAGAGAGAGAGAGAGAAAGAAAGAAAGAAAGAAAGAAAGAAAGAGAGAGAGAGAGAGAGAGAGAGAGAAAGAAAGAAAGAAAGAAAGAAAGAAAGAAAGAAAGAAAGAAAGAAAATGAATGTCAATTATTTTGCTAGTGAAGACTCAGAAGGAAGTGAAAAACATGGTAGGAAAAAACATATTGTCTACAAGAATATCTAAATTGTCATAAAAAAGATTTTTGGACATTAAAGGTACTGCTGGGTGAGAGCTCAGATAGAAATTAGGAACATGTTATTGAAGATAAGAGGAAAAGAGATCTTTATTACATAGTATCCACAAGTTTAGATGATTGGACCCTAAAATTATGCATAAAACAAACTCGTAAATGAACTTGGATATGAAGCTGAGATTTCCAAGCCAAGTGCTGAATGTATAGCTTTCTTGATGCTTACGGTAAAATGCTAGGAGTTCCCTTCGTGGCTCAGTGGTTAATGAATCTGACTAGCATCCATGAGGCTGCAGGTTCAATCCTTGGCCATGCTCAGTGGGTTAAGGATCCAGAGTTGCTGTGAGCTGTGGTGTAGGTCGCAGACGTGGCTCAGACCCTGCATTGCAGTGGCTGTGGCACAGGCCAGCAGCAACAGCTCCAATTAGACCCCTAACCTGGGAACCTCCATATGCCACCAGCGCGGCCCTAAAAAGCAAAAATAAATAAATAAATAAATAAAAATTAAATGCTAGAAGAAAAATACAGATTCATGAAAGAACTGTTATGCCAAAGAACAACTCTGACTTGATGATCTGGGAAACTCTTAACCTATCCGGATTTCAAGTGACACTAAAATTAGGAGATTCATTGTCAGGAAGTTGCCTTCTAGAGAGAAAGCTGAGGCTGTGCTGGATCACCTTTTGCTAGGATTTCAGAAGAAACAAAAGGTCAGAATACTCAGGCACACAGAGAGTTCTTAGAAGAGATTAGGCATGTAACTCGGGGATCTTCTCAACTGTCTCAACAGAAATCAGGAATAGGGAACAGAGACATCATCCAGGAAAGATCCGCAGAGAAGCTTCTGGTCTAATAGAGTAAATTCCCGTGACATACACAGGAGATCTACTAGGTTCTCAGGAATATGAAAAGCAACAGAAACACTGCCTGTTTGAACTAAGGGGACAGAAAAAGGATGAAATAAAAGAAGATTTTCACATTCCCAAAATTATATAGGCAAGAAACAGAAAAAGGCCAATAAAACTACTCATCTGCAAACATATGCTATTCTTCATGAAGAAGGATGACTCCAAGGGGAGAGCCTCAAGCCCAGAGGGTGGAGCTACCAATCACAGAGAATTGTTCCCAGGCCTTGAAACCTAATTTCATGGATGAATGAATTTGCATGGATGTATTTCAAAGTTACCTGGGACTGGTGACTCCTTTATTCCTTCCATTCTCTCCCCTTTTGAACTGGAATGTTTATATCTGTCCCAAGCCTAGGCCATCACTGTGTTTGGGGAGCAGAAAATTTGTTTTTTCCATTTCACAGGTTCACAAGTGGAGATTATTCGTGCTTTATGATTACCCAGAATGTCACCCGTATCTGACGGGATTTGGGACTTTCAATCTGATGAGAATTAGATGAGATTTTTGGACTTTGAGTTGACAGTGCAATGGGCTGCCACCTCTGGAGATGCTGGGATGGAGGTGAATGTATTTAACATGTGGGATAGAAATAAATTTGGGTGGGACAGAAGGTGGACTATGATAGGTAGAATAACAGCCCTCAAAGATATCCTTATTAATCCTCAAAACCTGTGAATATGTTATAAGAAAACAGCAACTTTGTATATATGATTATGTTAAGTATCTTGAAATGGAGGAATTATCTGAATGGACACATCATAACAGTTACAGCAGGAATAGAAACAAATACAAGTGCCTACCAAAGACACTTTTTTAAAATGTGCTGGTCCTAAGAGCTTTGTGTTAAACATAAGTGTGAGAACAACTCATTTCTGCATATGAGTCACATTTATTCAATAAAGCATTGACTTTAAACAATAAAGCATTAAAACTTAATGTAACACTCTGGGTGTACAATATTAATTAATAGATTGTATCTGAATTAAGAGCCTATATATATATATACAATATATAATATATATAATACTGCAGTTTCTAACTCCAAGCCAATTCTTGGCACCTCACCAGCACCATATTACCTCTGAAAGGAGGCTAATTACAAAGCTGGACATCTCTACCAAGGGGGTTAGAATCCAGTGTCCAAGAGCAAAGAGGAACCAGAAATCAATTCAACAAAGAATCACTGTCAAGGCCTCCCAGGAAAACAGAGGAGCAATTTACCTTCCTCTCCTATCCAGAATACCAAAGTAATCCAATGGATAAAAAGAAAGTAAAAACAAAAGTGTGAGTAAAGTAACTTTGATTTTTCTTATAGTGCAGGACTGAGACATGGCATTTGTTTGGATTTTCTTTTCTCTCTGAGCAGAAGGTCCTGGCAATAAACATCTGGAAGGTTGCCAACTATAAACTGTTTGGTTTCTTTTCCCCTGTTTCATGAGGCCATGGTGATAATATGCTCTTGGAATTCCTCCTTTCATCTGCTTCCTTTCCACTGACAGTTCATAAAGGATGAGCCACACTGGGAATGAAAACTAAGCATTTACTCTTAAAATACCAACAGAATTTAGGCTTTGTATACCGGGAAATGATTTTTTTTTTCTAAGCTGTAGCAGTTTCAGTTTTCTGGGGCAGCACCCAAATTCCCATGTGTAAGACTTGATTTAATAACCTGGAAACTCCAAGGAAAAAGGTCCACTAACCAGATGTAAAAATTGTATATGGGGCTTTTTGTGCTTATGTTATTATTCTTAATAAAAATAGCTGCCATTTATTGGTTTTATACAAAGAGCCAGGAGTTCCCATTGTGGCTCAGCGGTTAACAAACCTAACTAGTATCCATGAGGATGCAGGCTCAATCCCTGGCCTTGCTCAATGGATTAAGAATCTTGTGTTGCCATGAACTGTAGTATAGGCCAACAGCTACAGCTCTGATTCGACCCATATCTTGGGAACTTCCATATCCCTCAGGAGTGGCCCAGGAAAGCAAAAAAAGGGAGGGGGTACAAATTCTCTTTGTGCATTCTCTCTATATATTCTTGTTTAACTCTCCCTGAAATATTTTAGACATTATTGTTTCTGCTTTATTTATGAGAAATTGGGAAGTTTAAAAACCTTAACAAATTCATGTCGATCCCTACTAAAAAGACACAGAGGCAGGATTAGAACACTGGTCTATCTAAGCCCAGGACACACATTCCTAACCACCAGTTATCTACTGCTTCTCTAGCTTGTTTTTGCATGAGAAGCAAATGGTAAGTTTAGAATTAAAATCATCCAGTGGCAATTTCTGCTGTATAGCATAGACTGCCCCTGGATAATTGTAAACCAATTATACTTTAATAAAAAAATAATAAATTACCTAAATTTTTTTTAATTTAAAAATAAATCTGGAAAGATACATACTTATTCAATTAATGGTTATCTAAAAGCACAGGGGAGAAGACCAGGATTAAAAGTGGTGGCCAAAGGAGACTTTAGCTTTATCTATAATGTTCTAACTTTTTAAAAATAATACGTCTTTATATTATTCTATATTTAAAATAAATTTCACAAAAAAGATATTTATTATATATTGGATAACCAAGTTATGAAGCCAAAAAAAAATTTTTTAATAATGCAGTGGGATAATATTTTATTATATTAATTTGATGAAAAAGATTCCTCATGATTCCTGTTCCTGCACCCTTTCCTGCATCCGGAGCTCTGAAGGGCTTGGGCATGTTCATGCCATCAGCAATCATTACAGAAGATTATGTGCTGGCCTTTTCATCAGACCAGAAAGATGCCACAGGCTTCAGGGAGAGATATTAGATATTGTGACACTTCCTTAGGAAGGTAGCCTGTGTGCACCCCTCTTTTCTGAGTATGCCCTGAAGCCCCCAGATTTGCTAATGGTCTTGAGAGCAGAAAGTACCTATGCTTTTGTCCCCAGATAGAGCCTTCTCTAGGCAAGTGTCCCAGAGAAGTCTTCCAGAACCTTCTGTGAAAACATGGTATAGAAGAAGTAGAGCTGAAATGGCTACGCAGGCTGGGCTGAGAAAGTCGATGTGGGATAGGAAAACTTCTGGGTATTTCCCCCATTCCAAGAGGTGTGACCATACTAGGGAGAGGCAGACCTGGAGTGGCCTTACAAAATTTGCCTGACAACACAGCTGTCATCTGCAGGACAAACTGACGAGAGAGAAGAGAGAAGCTGTCCTTCTGGATGTCTGACCGCAGAAGTGACAAGCAAGGACCAGCCCTCACCTCACCATCACCACCTCCCACTCACTGGCTTTCATTCGCCAGTTCCTCCGGATGTTGACCCTGCTGTGCAGATGGAGGTGGAACCGAAATTGACTGAGATTATCTTGAATTAAGTTTTTGACTCAGTGCAAAGGAAGACTGTGCTGATTTAAATGATATTTAGTTTCTGATATCTAATAGAATAGAAACTCAAAATATAAATTAAATTATTAGGGGTATAGGGAAGGAAAAGTAATTTTCCCTCTACCATTCTGAGTTCTTAGCTGAGACCTCTGTAATAAAAGACAGATTAACAAGAGAAACAGTGACATTTATTAACTGTATATTCACATATACCTGGGAGAAACCAGGGGAAAATGAGTAACTCTCCAAGATGGCTCAGAAATCAAGATGAGGAGTTCCCATTGTGGCTCAGCAGGTTAAGCACTCAACACAGTCTCCATGAGGATGCGGGTTCAATCCCTGGCCTTGCTCAGTGGGTTAAGGATCCAGCTTTGCCTCAAGCTGTGATAAAGGCTGACAGCTATGGCTCTGATTTGACTCCTAGCCTGGTAACTTTCATATACCACAGATGTGGCCCTAAAAAGAAAAAAAAAAGAATTCAAGATTAAAGTCCATCTTACTGTTGAAAAGGGGGAGGGGGCATGTAGGCCTCTTTGTGGGGGGGGGGAGCAAATGATGTTTTGGAAGGATGAATGGGCCTTTGAAGGATAGATGGGAGGTATAATGGTTTCTGACAAAGTCCATCTGGGTGTCTTGCTGACTTCTAGTTTTCTCCTTTGATAAGAGTCAATCTAGGCCTCTGGATGAAACTCCCAGAGATAACTGAGTTCCTTTGGGAGAATCTGTCTTTAAACAGACAAGGGGAGTTAGGAGAAAGCCTCTCCCTGCATTCGCTATTTTTCTAAGTGCCTACAGCTCAAAACAATCAAAAAGCCAAAGCAGCATATCCTGGGGTAGAATGTCCTAAAATCCTACAGTCAGTTTGGAATGGCAGATTTTGCCACCCTTCGGGGGGGGGGGATAATATTTTCTTGTATACTTAAACCTGTAACCAAAGAAAGATGCTTTAGTCATAAATGATTATAAACTGTGAGAAAATAATATCTGTGCTTTTTTATTTTTACTTTCATTAAAAAATTTCAAACACAAAAGTACGACGAACAATATAATGAACCACAATTCCAGCAATTATCATGATGTTGTCAATCTTGTTTCATCTGTTATCTCACACATGCACACATCACATACTTTTCTTATTGTGGAATATTTTATAATACATTATAGGCATCATATAATTTCAAGCAAAAATCTCCTGCATGTATCTCTAACAGGATTTTAAAAGGAACTTTTTTAGCATTACCAAGATACCATTATCACACCTAATAAAATTAACAATAGTTCCCTAATGTAATATTTATGCCTGTTCAAATTTCCCTAGTTGTCCTACAAACATCTTTTTTTTTCCTTTCTTTTTTCTTTTTCTTTTTTTCTTTTTTTTTTTTTTGCCACTCCCTCAGCATGTGTAAATTCCCAGGCGAGGAATCCAACCCATGCTGCAGCAAAGACTCAAGCTGCTGCAGGGACAATGCCAGATACTTAACCCACTGCACCAAAGGAGAATTCCCCGAAACATCTTTTTAGGTTGGTTTCTTTGAATCAGGATCCAAACAAGGTCCATAGATTGTATTTAGAGAATAGGTCTCAAGTCCCTTTTAATGTGTAAAAGTTTGCTCTCTAAAATCTGTGATTTTTAAATTTCAAATATACATGTAATACTGTCTTTGGACTGAGATGAACACTAAATTCACTAGTTTTCAAGCTGATCCAAATGTGGGCTGGAGTTATGCTCCAGCTCCAGGACAAAGAAGAATTTATCAGAAAGGTGTCTGGCTCCCTCTAGTGCTTTTCTCAAATTGTAACTGTCTGATTCTCAACCCAGTGGAAAAATAATCCTCATGTAAATAGTACCATGCTCTACAAGCTTGTAGCTGCATATTTCTTACATCACACCACTGGACAATAAGGAATTATTTCTTCTTTTTAATAATGAAAGATAACAGAATTACTGAATGCGGAGTACAGAGTCCTCATGATATATTCTATCACAGAAGGTATCATAATTCATCTTTCAAAGTAACATTACCAATGCTTAGAACAGAATGTCTTGCTGCTATTTCCAAGATACCCCTATTGTTTCAATAGCACCTTGAAACAATAGGCATATCTTGAAACTGCTATTGTTTCATCCTATTCATATTTGTATTTGGGGGGGTACACAGGGGTTTCTCTAAAAGCATTTTGATGTCTCATAGTTGTTTTTGTCATTGCATAGGATGATGAAAGAACAGAAAAGAGAAATATGATGAAAGAAAAACAGATTATAACAACCCTTAAAACTGGGAGACAGCATCAGGTAGCACCAGAAAAGAAAGGCATAGACACTATTATGTCTAATCAACATATGCTAAATTAATACATTTGAAAATAATAACTGATTATACAAAAGTGTTATAACTGATGTAGAAAAGAGAAACCAAGGCAAGAAAAGATTTGTCCAATCAAGCAAGATTTGTTTGCCCTGAACAATTTTCACATCTGTAAGTACATGCAATTTCTGCCAAAATGTTAAGTTTTAGGAGTTCCCGTTTTGGCTTAGTGGTAACAAACTCGACCAGTATCCATGAGGACTGAGAGTTCAATCCCTGGCCTCCCTCAGGGAGTTAAGGATCCTGCGTAGCTGTGGCTGTGGTGTATGTAGGCTGGCAGGTGCAGCCTAGCCTGGAAACTTCCATATGCCCCACATCTGAACCTAAAAAAAATAATAATAATAATTTTAAAAAATTAGGCTTTAAAGATGTTTTTGTTTATGTTTAAAAATTGTCATTATTCTGCCACGAACCTTTGTTGGTTTTTTTGTTTTTTGTTTTTTGTTTTTAGGGCCACCACTGTGGCATATGGAGGTTCCCAGGCTAGGGGTCGAATCAGGGCTATAGCTGCTGGCCTATACCACAGCCACAGCAACATCAGATCCAAGCCATGTCTGCCACCTACACCATAGCTCAAGGCAACAATGGATCCCTAACCTACTGAATGAGGCCAGGGATTGAACCCACAACCTCATGATTCCTAGTCGGATTTGTTTCTGCTGCGCCACGATGGGAACTCCCTTTTTATTCTTTTTTTAACAGCCTGACCTGTGGCATATGGAAGTTTTCAGGCTAGGGGTCAAATTAGAGCTGCAACTGCCTGCCTGTGCCACAGACATGGCTATACCATATCGGAGCCGCATCTGGGGCCTATGGTGCAGCTCTTGCTGCAACACCAAATTCTTAACCCACTGAATGAGGCCAGGGATTGAAAGTGCATCCTCATGGACACTATATGCATTTCGTAACCCACTGAGCCACAACAGGAACTCCACAAACCATTTTTTAAAAATACATTCCAGAAAAAAGAAAGTAAAGCCGAATAAAAGTGAAAAAGAGGTAGGGTACAAATTATAAAATCCCATATATAGAAATTCTCAGGGATAGTAATAACTTAGCTATTCAATACATGTGAGAAATCTTTTTTTTTTGGTCTTTTTGTCTTTGTAGGGCCACACCCACAGCATATGGAGGTTCCCAGACTAGGGGTCTAAATGGACCTGTAGCCACCAGCCTACACCACAGTCACAGCAACAAGGGATCCGAGCTGCATCTGTGACCTACACCACAGCCTAGGGCAACACCAGACCCTCAACCCACTGAGCGAGGCCAGGGATCAAACCCGCAACCACATGATTCCTAGTCGGATTCGTTAACCACTGAGCCACGGCGGGAACTCCACATGTGAGAAATCTTATGCATGTGAGAAATCTTTTACTGTATCAAGAGAATGCCAAATTTAGGAAAACATTGCCCTTTTTGAATTCCTCATGAAAAGCCAAGATTCAACAACAAAATCCAATACAATTTTGATTAAACATGAAGTCAATCTCCAGCCCAGCTCAAACCTGACTTGACTGCGCACAGTGATTTACTCCTCACTCTCCACTGAAGCCACAGGTTTTATTCTAGAAATGACAGAAACAGGACTGATGGAAAACTGTTTTCGGTGTTTACCTTATTCTCTGCCAGGGTGACCTTGGCTACAGATGGATAGCTCAGGTCTTGCAAAATGGATGAGCATCTGATTGCCTTATTTTTTGATTTACATGTTGAGGGAATGAGAGCAAGACAGTATATATTCTCACTACAATTCAGGCTGAGGCAAGAATGAGGAATTTTCCCCACAGCTGGTTTCAAAGGAGAGACAACACGCATGGGGCTGGTGGAAGGCTGTGCCGAGAGGCATGTGTGGGATGAGTAGCACTGTCACATTTCCAGCTTTCTGTTCCACTCTGGGCCACACCCCCACAACCCAAGCCCAGACAGTGGCAGTGACAAGGAAGCCACAGCCCCCATGTGTTTTCCAGCCCCATGGAGAACAGCAAGAGGGCCAGGGTTGACCCTTTGGAAACTGGGAGAATCTGGTCCTTCCACAAGGTCTTACAGAGGACAATTTCCAAAGCATCTTCCTGGCCTCATCGGCACATTTTAGGGAAATAGCTGTGTAGACCGTGGATTCTCACTACTAAGGGTGGTTTTGTCTGATGAAGTTGCCCTGAAAAATGACATTCCTGACAGAACAGAGCCACCGCTCCCAGGGAGCTACAGGGTCGGATTCCCTCAACCCTCTGGTCACAACATGTTCATCAACCCATCACTACATGGCCTTGCTTTATGTGTGCTTCTGCACAGAGATGCCCTACTCAAGGTCGGCCTCCGATTCGCGAATAAGTGAACGGGTCCCACAGCTCTAAGCCATCTTGAACCCAGTGTATCACCACATGTCTCTTCCCGGAAAAGCCCATCGCAGCCTTCTCAGACCTACACCTATGGACACAACACAGCCCAGCAGCTCTCACCTGGGGACCACGTTCAGAGGCTCAATCACCCCTCCCAAAAGCAGCGAAGTGATAAACCGGGCGCTAAATACCCTGAAAAGCAGAGACGTGATAAACCGGGCGCTCAATACCCCGAAAAAGACACTTGCTGACAGTGACTGCTGACATAGGCACTAGCCACTTTGTTCTGCGCAGCTGGGAACGCACCTGTCAGTGACTCAAACTGCGTGACTTTTGCGCATGTCTGGGAATGGGGGCGACAGATAAATTTTACCGGGGAGATGAATTTGTAAACACAGAAACCATGAATAACGACAACTGACTATATGTGAGAGGAGAGAGGTCGGTCCCTAAAGAAGCGCCTTCCCCGGGAGCCGGCCTACCTGAGCGCGGGTGAAGACGGCCAAGCAGACACCCGCCGGGCTTCTTTCTTCACCTGCAGAAACTGCTCCCACATCAGTGGTGGGCACTGACCTTGACCACCTGGAGGACACGGACCGCACTTGTAAACGGGTGTGCATCGAAAAATGTCCCAGAACCGAGGACATGGCGGCTCTCACGCATGCCCCCGCGGAAGGACGGACCTTCCCAGCTGAGACTGATCTCCCATCACCTCCCAATTTACACCAAGACGGAGACATCAGCTGACCAAGGAGCCTCCGCAAGGTTCTCTCCCCTTCTCAAGCCAGCGAACTCCCTGGTCGGACTCTGGTTCTTTGCCAGTAAATAACAGCCAGCTCTAAACCCTCACTGTACTCTCACTTGCTGTAGCATGTGTTTCTCCAGTTGCAATTCCTCGGCTATTCCTGAATAAATTCAGCTTCTGGTGATGTGAGCTTGCCTCAGTTTTCGTCTTTATTTAGGCTGACACACTGAAAGGATAGACCACTTGGGGAAACTCGTTAACCAGGATGATGCCTTGGGAAATCGGGCAGACTTACCAGGTGTCTTTACTTCAGACCTGACCCTTCTGGTTGAGAAAGTCTCCTTAGGGACCCCCCAAAAAGAAGAAAGGCCTGCTCACAATGGGTGGGGGGGGAAAGTATTGGAGTCATTCATTTTATTATTTCAAAATAATCTAATCTTAAGAGTTCCCAACATGGCTCAGCGGAAACTAACCCGACTAGGATCCACGAGGGTCGGGGCTGGATTCCTGACCTTGATCAGTGGGTTAACGATCCAGCGTTGCTGTGAGCTGCAGTGTAGGTAGCAGAGGCGCCTGGGATCTGGCATTGTTGTGGCTGTGGTATAGGCTGGCCGCTGTAGCTGTGATTGACCCCTAGCCTGGGAAATTCCACATAAGGAGGGTGCAGCCCTAAAAAGACCAAAAAAAAAAAAAAAAAGTACCCCAATGTGATGAAATAGAACACTTAAAACGGTTTAAAGCAGTTTCCTATGTGTCATGGTTGATAACATACAGCAAACTGCGTGTGTACTCCCTGTCCCTCTGTCCCCTGCCCTGGGGGCGGGGGTGGAGGGGTGAGGAATCAAGGAGGAAATTTGAAAAGAATCTTCTCTCAGCTGATCCAAGGCTCCTGGAGCGTCCCTTAACATAATAAAGCCAGAGCTCAGCACTCAGGGGCGTTGAAAAGTGGAGTCACCTATTATCATGCTGGACAGAAACCACTTCCTCTCTTCCTCCCTCCCACCCCACTTGAAAAAGATCAAGACAAAATTCTAATGTTCCCTCCCAAAATTATGCACTCTGGCATTACTAAAGTCTGCTTTCGTTATACCTCTGTAACTATGGGGAGACCTCTTTGGAGGGCATTCTCTTTTTAAAAAGAGATGTTTCATAACATCAAGCAGTGTCTTCCTTCCCATGTTCCCCCATTATAGATAAAGGCCTGAAGCAAAAGCAAATATAGGGGATATTTTTCAAATCATCTTACCATATTTACTCTAAACCGTGGCAAGTTCTCTTCTCTGACTGACAGGAGTGGCAGAAACGACTCCCATTTGCTACAGGGAGCGAGAAGCTTCAGGCTGGGAAATTCATCATGGCATCACAAAAATCTTATGAGGTCAGAGTTATTATTCTCATTTCATAAAGGTGGAAACTGAAGACCCAGTGTCATAAATCATTAGATAGTGCTGATAAAATTCAATCTTAGACTATCAAGCTGCAAAGCCCATGCTCTCCCTCTCTGTGCCATTTGACTACCACATAGGCAGTGTTCTAGCACAGTGCTACCTATAAGTAAGTGATGCTCTAGCTTTAAAAAAAAAAAAAAAAGAATGAATGAAAGGAAGAAAGAAAGGGAGAAAGGGAGGAAGGGAGAGAGGGAGGAAAGAAAGCAGGAAAACATACTTCTGAATATTAGACATTCTAAATATTAGACATTAAAAAACCAGAGAATATTTATTAATATATCACTAATTAATAAACACTAATCTTTTATGAGCATGGGTAGGCTGTACCTATCAGAAAACACATGCTGTAAATGGATAAGAAGGAGAACATAAGATTAAATGTTGCAAAAAAATTTCAGGGTAGGACAATTAACACCAGCCAGATAGTTAAAGCCTCCCAAATTCCACTAATCATTGTTGACACATTAATCTGGTGGCAGCACACAGGGCGGATTGAGGGCATGGGTGTGGGTAGAGCAGGGTCATAAAAAGCCAGTTAGGAGAATATTGAAACAGCTCAAATACAAGCTCATGACAGCAGTGGCATAAAGAATGGAAAAGAGGAAACAAAGACTAGGGATGATATGGAGACAGAATCTGAACACTTGGTGAGGGAAGGAAATTGTGAGGTTTTCAGTCTAAGAGGCATCTTGCCAGGGAAAAAGGAGGGGAGTGAGCTATCCGCTTAGGATAAACTTTAGACCATTTTTGATAAACTTCAGACAATTGGCCCATAAACATCTATCTTCACCAGGAGCAAGTTGCTTCTTGCAGCTACATCCCTGGAAAACACTACCATTTTTATATTTTATCTTTTTATTTCCCTCATGAGATCACTTATTTTAAACAAATTTCTCCAACAACAAAAAGAATTTTTTAAATATTCTAGATCCCTCTTCCTACGCACTCCCTGAAAGTCCCTATTCTTTAAGATAATCCCCTTATCGTATCTGTTCTGAATCAGTAAAATATTTATCAGACTAATTTCCTCCAACACTAAATTTCAAAGAAAAATCAAAAGGAGGCATATTTAAGAATGTATATTTGTATGTGAAACTGGGTCACCACGTTGTACAGTAGAAAACTGACAGAACACTGTAAACTAGTTTTAATGAAAAAAATGAAAATCATTATATTAAAAAAAAGGAGGCGTATTCTATTTCTACTGCTTTTCTCAGCATTGTCAGAAATATGTTAACTGCAGGATAATCTTAACACACTTACACATGCTATATAGTATTTTCTTCTGAATAAATGTTTTAATATCTCAAGCACTAATGAGTAGATGGCTTATACAAATTGAGGATTCCTCAGTCACCTCCTATAGCTGACAAAAACCAGACAGCGGCATAGACAGACCTAGTGAATCTTCATAACTATCACATTAAATCACAAAGGACTTTTATCTCACTGGTAAAACCTAATCAGGAACTAAGCAAATGGAAGGAATTCAGGGGACATGCCCCGTAGCTTCCTCCCAGAGCAAGAACTGGCCAAATTGCTAAAGTCTGTCTTGCCAGAATTTCCTACACTGGAGAAAATGATAACAAGTAAGAAATGAGGACACATTCTAAAGAGAGAATAAGAGATTAATATTAGTTTTAGGATGGTGGCAAAAAAGAAAACTGTATAAAAAGAGAGAAATTTCCAAGGAACATACCATTATAAGATGCTGGTTTCAGTGCAAAGCCCTGTACTAAATTCTGTGAGAAGCACAAAATCCGTTCATGTATGCCATAAATATTTGTGGAACACTGACTATGGGCCAGGCACTCTGTTTTAAACAGGGGATATATAAAGTAGAAAAAAGACAAAAGTCCTGTCCTCAAGGAGACCGCTACGTCTCCTCAGAAGAGGTGAAAATGAGAGAGAAGGGGTGTATGGAGAATGTGGAAAAGAGTTTCCACAAGTTTCCTAAGCCAGTATGTATACCAAGAAATGGTCCTAGAGTAATGAAATCTTGGCAGGATAGTTATGTCCCTTAAATCACTGTTTTTTAGGAACTCCATACACTATCACTAACATGGTTTATATGGAGAAATTCACAAGGACATTTCCATGTCCCCTTCCCTCTACACCTTTGTGTGAGTTTCCTATTGAAGAATCCAAGGAAGCTTGTCCCTCAGTTAAAAATTGTAAAAACTAAGCTGTCAAAATTCAGCCATCCCTAAACTTGGCATTCATCTACCAAACCAAGCACTGAATTGCCCTCCCTCCTTATCCCGTCATTGGGCTAGTATCCATCCATAGGCTCTCTGCCTTTGGGAGCTTCTAACAACCTGTTAAAGAACATGACTCAAACACAGAAATAACACACAAAATAATTCCATGACCTTTTAATGTCATGCCAAGCAAGCTCTAACAAGCTCACTAGTGGGTCATCTCTTTTGAGGAATGTAAGTGCTTTTCACTTAATATCACAATTTATGAGGGCAATGACATTTTACACCTCTGTAAAATTAGAAGTTTAACTTCTTAAAAAGGTGCTGAAGTGTGATTATTTTCTTTTCCGTCCAACAGAGAAAATAACCTCCCAAATCAGTTTTACGCCATCATAGCACATTCACCAGTTGGCTTCTAATTTAGGAATTTTTACTAACATGCTTTTTCCTATTGAGTTTTTCTTTTTTTTATTTTATTTATTTTAATTTTTATTTGCCTTTTCTAGGGCCGCTCCAGAGACATATGGAGGTTCCCAGACTAGGGGTCTAATCGGAGGTGTAGCCGCCGGCCTACGCCACAGCCACAGCAACTCGGGATCCGAGCTGTGTCTGCAACCTACACCACAGCTCACGGCAATGCCAGATCCTTAACCCACTGAGCAAGGGCAGGGATCGAACCCGCAACCTCATGGTTCCCAGTCGGATTCGTTAACCACTGTGCCACGACAGGAACTCCTCCTATTGACTTTTTAAATTCCATTTCTTATGTTCTTTTGAACCAGTTTTGTCATTCTGCTAGACTCCTCCTCAATAATATGGGAAATAAAACTTTAATACATGATTGCTACCTTTTTTCTGTGAGAATTATGCTAATAATTGGTAAATAACTAACATATCCTAGCTAGAAATTAATCACCCATCTGTACCCCCAAGTACTTATAGAGCAAGCCCTATTGTAATGCCTGTCTGCCTACCTTCTCTGCCAGACTGGACAATGACGTCTAAGGAGTCAGGAACATCTCTGTCTTACATCCAACTGTTGTCTCCAGAACCCAGAGGATAAGCTCAAAAAAATAAATCCCTGAATGAGTTTCTTATCCACACACCTCAGAGTCCTTTCTCCCACTCTTCTTCTGCTTTATTCCTTGTGAGCTAAAACCCCCACATCTTCTTTTTTAACTTGATAATGGCTCTCTTCACCACCTGCAGGCTCTTCGAAAAATATCAAGTTATTATCTAATTAAATGATAGGTTTTTCTCCCAATGGCAGACACACAACAGGGTTTAGGCTTGACAACAGGATAGAATTCACATTATTTTCCTGGGCATCAGTAAACTTCAAATACAAATTTTAATTAAAAATCACTACTACTACTTTAAAAATAAAAATGTCAGTTTTTTATTAAGGATAGAAATTGGTTAAACAACTAGCATATTACAAAGAAAATGCCGTTAAATAAACTTTAAAGTGGACAACAATATGTAAAACCACGCCTGAAACACATTATCTTCTCAAGTAGAAGATGCTATATTCATACCTGAAAGCCAATTAACACTTTATCCAATTGAGGAATGAGCCTCACTCTCCTGATTCAGCTTTTTGTTGAAAGACTATTCTACTGATATTAAATTTGCAGTAATAGGAAGTTCCCGTCCTGGCTCAACGGAAACAAATCTGACTAGCATCCATGAGTACGAAGGTTCAATCCCTGGCCACGTTCAGAGTGTTAAGGATCTGGCATTGACAGTGAGCGGTGGTATAGGTCGCAGACGAGGCTGGGATCGGCCCGTGGCGCCCGCAGCTGTTGCTCGGATTCGATGCCTAGCCTGGGAACTTCCATATGCCACAGGTGCGGCCCTAAAAAGACAAAAATAAAAATAAATAAATAAATTAGTGGTAATAATGAAAGCCTTGGTCGGTGGCAAATATATCCCTGCCAGTTAGTTTATTGACGCAGCTTTAAATTCATCCTACATGTTTACTCAGTAAAAATAAGTATGGGCCCTTTAAATAGGTTTCCTTTGTAGCAAACAGAATATCAAGCTTTCTCAGTAGAGGGCGCTGGAGAGGCGTTACGGGACAAAGCGTCCTTCCAACTACAGTGCGTTCAACTGGCAGGCTCCTCAGAATGCAGCTGCTCTGCCGAGGATGCTTCCCCCACACCCAGCTTCTTCAGCACCCGCAGCTTCTCCAAGGTTAGGCTTTAGGCTCGTGCAGCAGGCTCAGCTGTTCCAGCGTCCAGCCGGCACACATGAGGCCTCCCAAGCACTCAGCATCTGTTAGTACACACTGGCTAGCAGCTCACCCTGGCAACCCCTTTGGGCACGTTGTAACGGTGGGGCCCCTGGTGAGACACCTCCTCTGAACAGATTCCTCCAGTACCCTAGACCAAGAGTTTCCAGCAAGATCCCCTGGCACAAACCCTCTGGCAAAGTCTAGATCTCAGATCTGGTGGGGAGGGGGAGGGAAGAGGTGGTTTCCTCCTTGGATGCTCTATCTAAACTACTCCTTATAGCTTTTATTTCTATATTTAGTAGAGTTCTACTTCTAGCCAATCCCTCATTATCCCAATCCCCTGTTATAGTTAACAACTCTTTATATTGAACTTTCCCTGTTCATGTTATTTCATGCCTTCTCTCTTCTGACTGGACTCAGACTGACAAATCCCATGAAGCAACATGAAAATCAAACACCTTTTTAAAGATACTTTATTGGGCACTTGATATGAACAGAAGTTTCCCATGACAAAAAGTTTAGTCATACAGTAATGAAATAATACAAAGAAATCTAAAGCATTTACATTTTTGGGATTTAGATGGCTAAGAAAAATGAAAGCATAGAAATTTTTCATATGCTTGTCTACTGATAATAGTTCAAATAATCAGAATCATGTTTACTTTGAGATGAGCAAGATGTATACATTTTATTATCCTGGAAGGGTCTCTGCAGTGCCTCGGATACTTAAAATTGGATTAATCTAAAGTTACACGCAGGGCAATCATAGCCAACCAAATGACTTGGTCTGGCTTCCCTTCTTCAGTAAAGAATTTTCAGATCTTCCTGTCATCTTTAAGGAAACATTTCTCAATCGTCTGAGTGGAACTGTGGTAGACTATGGCAGGAAGAACAGTTCAGTAACTAAGAGTATCAGTAAGTTATATTACATCACCAGGCTTCAGTTTCCTCATCTGTGAAAGGGGGATAAAGACAGCACTCACCTCACAAGGTTGCTTGCTGTCAGGACTGAATGAAGATATGTAATGCACTTGAAACTATGCCTGGCAAGTAAGTGTTTGCTGTTATCTCTTCATTCACGAGCTCATTCCTGAAATGCTATTTCTTGAAGAATACAATTATAAAACAGACACAATACTTCCTTCATAATTCCAACATAACCAACATTTTATGTGAGCACTTAGTTAGGCTTAGTAAACAAAAGTAAAAATGGCCAGTAGGCTTGAACCAATGGAATTCAGTCAAGTAAGTATTTCTGACTACCTGCATTAGAAATACTTATCATCTGTGAGTTTCCATTGTGGCTCAGCGGTAACAAACCTGACTGGTATCCATGAGGACATGGGTTTGATCCCTGGCTTTGTTCAGTGGGTTAAGGAACAAGCTGTGGTGTAGGTCACAGATGTGGCTCAGATCCCGAGTGGCTGTGACTGTGGTGTAGGCTGGCAGCTGCAGATCCTACTCTACCCCTAGCCCAGCAACTTCCATATGCAGCAGGTGTGGCCCTAAAAAGAAACAAAGAAAAAGAAATACTGGAGTTCCCGTCGTGGCGCAGTTGTTAACGAATCCGACTAGGAACCATGAGATTGCGGGTTCGGTCCCTGCACTTGCTCAGTGGGTTAACGATCCGGCGTTGCCGTGAGCTGTGGTGTAGGTTGCAGACGCGGCTCGGATCCCGCGTTGCTGTGGCTCTGGCGTAGGCTGGTGGCTACAGCTCCGATTCGACCCCTAGCCTGGGAACCTCCATATGCCGCGGGAGCGGCCCAAGAAATAACAAAAAGGCAAAAAAAAAAAAAAAAAAAAAAAAAAAAAAAAGAAATACTTTCCATCTAAGCAGCTTCTCAAATCAATTTTCCAGCATTCTATTTGGAGTAAACACAAACTTTGTAAATGTTTAAGATATTGCCAGAGTTCCAGTTGTGGCTCAGAGGAAACGAACCTGACTAGTACCCATGAGAATGCAGGTTTGATCCCTGGCCCTGCTCAGTGGGTTAAGGATCTGTCATTGCCACGAGCTGTGATGTAGGTCACAGATACAGTTCAGATCCTGTGTTGCTGTGGCTGTGGTGCAGGCCTCAGCTGCAGCTCTGATCCCACCCCTATCCTGGGAACTTCCATGTGCTGCAGGGGTGGCTCTGAAAAAAAAGAAAAGAGAAAAGAAATTGCCAGTGGCATAATAATGGTCCAATTTGTTTATACATTACAATTAAAGCTACCTCTCTTTTCTAAAAATGTGGGGTTACAGAGAAAGTGAGGTTTCCTCAGAGTTTAGTGAGACTTTTTTCAAAGTTTTATACCTAGATATTATCTTTGTAATCAGACTGGGCTTACCTCCAGCCCCATTTCTTGCCAGCTGGATGACTTCAGACAAATGTTTTAACCTCTTCGCATCCTGGTTTCTTCCCCTACAACGTGAGGATGGCAATGCCTATGATGAAAGCTAGTCACAAGAATTAAATTAGATAATCTTTATAAAGATCACACATGGCATCACCACTGCTCAGTAAAGGGAGGCAGCAGACATTATTGTTACTATTGCTGAGATTTATTACCTAAATTTTTGCCTTATTAACCTCATAAGGACATGTCAGAAGAAGATCCTATAACATTGATGTGTGTTTTAGAAAAATTAACCAGTACCTGAACATACCTCAAACTTAGTTGTTCACAGGCCAACTTAATAGTTCTTTTCTACTTTCCTTCCAAAATAAATGTTTCCTTTCTAAGCTCAAAGTGAAGAGTGTGTGAATAATTCTCAGTGAGCTCTTTTACCTGTTTTTCATTGTTTGACTATTTGTTACGGAAGTTACCTTTAATGGAGGAAAACACTTCCTTAAAATAATCAAGGAGAACTAGAGTGCATAGGAAACAGTAAAAATAGATAAATGTGTTTCACCATCCTAGCCCCAAGTGGTAAGATGTACTTATACCAAAATAGCTCCAAAAAAGGAAAAAAAAAAAAAAAAAAGACAGATTTTCAAACTTTCAGGAAATTTTGTTCCATAAGAGATCTTTCTTGATTTACTATGCAATGTCTGGTCCCCACAGTCCACACCAACCTCAGTGGGTAAGTAGACAGTGAATTAGCTTCCTTTTTGTTCTACATCAGTGTCAAAGAAAAACTTTAATCAATTTAAACTCAGGAAACCTACCCCGCCTCTGTCCTCAATCAATCCCAATGCCATATTTCTTTATTAAAGTGACTATAGTTATCTTTGACATCAAAGAAACTTTACCTTTCTATCCACAATTAAGAAGAAAAAGATATCTCGGGATCCCGATGCCTCAGACGCCTTTCAAGAGTTAGCAGTACAGGATTTTGAAACAAGAGTAGCATCTTGGCCAAAAGCATTTCCCCCATATCAATGATATATTTTACCTTCGACCTTCATATCAGATAGCAAAAAGACATAAAGGAAAACTGTGAGCTTATTTTTGTAAGTAAAGCACTTGGGAGAAAAAACTAAACTCATTCAATACGGTTATATTTCTTTTCTTAAAATCAATTATTTATTTTCATTCGCGTCGTCTTTACCGCCACCGGCAAACAAAATCGCATTTGCATCTCACCAAAGCTTTGGCATTTCCGGGACCCTATCCTTTCTGACCAGGAATTGAAGGCTCTGTCACTGTTTTCAAGCGCTTGATGTTAAGAACATGGAGAGCTACATCTGAAATTTGCTAACTGTTCTTGCTAGGCGGCACAGATGGTGACAACACCGAGCCCTTTGTGTCTAGACAAAGAATTAAGGCCACAGGAGAGAATTCTCGCTCATGCAGACAAGGCATCAGGATGCTTTCCCAACTTGTGTCCTTGGCTCAAATCCTTTCTGGCTTCTCACTCTCCCTCTATTCCGTCACTTCCTTCCTTTTCTCCTTCCTCTTTCTTTCCTTTCTTCCTCTCTTTCTCCCTCCCTTTTTTCTCGGCCTCACCAGTGGCATGTAGAAGTTGCCGAGCCAGGGTACTGGCCCTTTCAAAAGCAAACAGTGGAGTCCATTGCTGGGCAGTTTTCTCCGCTCCTGTCCCGCGTAGCGTAGGAGGACCACAGCTAAGTCCTAAGACAGGCCGCGAGGCCACCCCTCGACGAAGCAGCTGTGCCCCCGACTTTAAAGCGTTAGGTGCAGAAGGTGGCCAAGGCGGGGCTTTTTTTGGAGCTGGCCCCTCTCGAAAGCCTGCAGTGAATTCCCGAACTGCAGCACCGCACCCCCGCCACCCCCACCTCCGGCAGGTGCAGAAAGGCAGGGCGGGGCTTGCTTGCGGGGGAGCCAGCACCGCTCACCCTCGTCCGCCCCGCCCCGCCCCGCGTCTTCCTGGGGGACCATGGCAACTGGACACGGGCTTCTGTGCCCTGCAAAATCCACAGCAAAAGCAACTTGCCATGGCTGAGGAGAGGCGCGCTCTCTGCGGCCGGAAGGTTTTGGTTTCCTGTTTTCTGTTCCCGCTCATTTGAAAACTTTGTGAGAAAGGGGCGGCCGGTCCATCCACCCAGCAGTTCTGCGGCCTCGGAGCATCGGGGTGGGAGCCCGGATCTAGGAAGACTGCTGCCAGGATGCCCTCGGTAGTTTCTCAACTTGTGAAACTACGCTGGAGAGAGGCCAGAGGGATTCCCCGGCAGAAATGCGGGAATTCTCTGGGTGCTATGTGTGTCCTATGCGCGGTGGAATCCAGATTCTTCTTCCTATACTTTCGTTATCTGCCTAGTCGTGTCCTCACCGCACCTGTTTCTCCTCTCGGCACCTGCCTGGCAAGAGTGGCCAGGTGCGCAGGGCATGGGATCCAAAGGAGCAAGATTCTTGCCGAGAGAACACAACATCCTGTCCACACCAGGCTTAGATTCCTGAGTCTGGCATCTACAGAGACACGGGACTACACATACATAGCTTCAGAATCAAAGAGAGCCTGAATAAGAAAGGCAAATGGCTGGCTAATACGCAGAAGTTCAATTCCACTCCTAAGAAATACAAATTGAAAGCATAACAGGATCCCTTCTTCACACAATTAGATTGGTAAAAATTTTAAAGTATGGTAAAATTTACCGGTTACTCAGTGTTAACCAGAGAGCAAGGAAGCATCAATTTTTGGGCTGGCCTATAAGGCCTGTGCTTGCCCAGCTTCAAGATAGAAAAAAAGAGCCCAGAGTCAGCAACAGAGACTTCAATGGTTTAATGGATGGGTGAGCTCACACCTCTGAGGAAGGTCATTGGAGCGACACTCCCACGGGGTGTGTGTGTGTGTGTGTGTGTGTGTGTGTGTGTGTGTGTGTGTGTGTGTGTGTGTGGTGGCAACTCTGGTGGCAGTCTTGGTCTTGGTGGGTGGGGCATAGAGATTTTCAGTTATAGGGGGAATTCATTCAGCTCATCAGTTACCAGGGAAACCAAGGAGGCACACACCCCTCATTGCCCCTTTAATACGCTGTCACTAGCTAGGGCCTGGGAAAAGTAGATAGGGAGTTCAGTCATGTGCATAGGGTACAGGTGAAACAAGCACTGGTCAAGCAAGAGATGTACAGAGAGCAAAACAACAGCTACCCTGAGTGACCTGACCACGAAATCAGTGTTCCTGCAAGTGTAGACAGGGCAAACATTTCTAAGGATTTGGGCCCTTCTCAAAAATGTAAAGTGCAAAAAAATGTAAAAATGTATATATTCTTAGAATTATCAGCTCCACTTTCAGAACAGAACTGAAATTACAGGTCACAAGTAGAACTAAGATACTCTACAGAAATTTTAATTGTGCGTTGCTTGTAATATAATTTTTCTAGAAAGACTGAGATCCACCCAGTTAAACTATTGCTTATATGGTGGATGGCACAAAGGCTATGACGATTTTTAAACAATGAGGTAGATCTATAATGCTCTAATTTCTATTTTATATTCAGATTCCTACATTTATATGCCCACTCAAATGTTTGATAAACCTGTTAAGTGTAACAGGAACTTCCTCCCATTTCTCCCTTCAGTAAATAATTAGCACTCTCACCCACCTAAGAGCTTAAATTCCTAACTCACTTGTCTTCCCTAACTCTTCTTTTCTTTATATTACATTCTGTAATCCAAACACTCTCTCCAACTTTATCTCCACCCCTAGATCAACTCTGCCTTCCGCCTAGTTCCCCGTCAATTCATTCTGGATACCACCCCCAGGACGATATTTTTAAAATGTAAATCAGGCTTGATCCCCGTTTGAACACATCATTGTTTTTCCACTGCACTTTGAATAAAATTTACATTCCCCATAGGGAATCCACCTAGGGGGATTTTCCAGGCTACTTTTGGCCTGGATGGCTCCTCCCTAAAATTCACTTAACTGGCTCATTGCTGTCATTAGAGCCTTAGCTGTTTCTGATCCCTCAGTCTAAATTTGTCCTTGATTGAATCATTGATTTGATCCTGTCATAAAGCAGAGTTTAACAGTCTTTGTTACTCAAAAAAGTTTTCTCAGTTTTATCATTTGAGAATGAAGTGTTTTGCATCCAACACTTCAAGATCCTCTATTTCTAGACTTTCTCCATTCCGTTATTCTTGCTATCAAGCGGGCCCATTCTTTCCTAAGCTTATTTCTTTCTTATCTTACTGTGTTAAATGCACTCAGACATCATGCTACTAATTTTGATTTTCACACTTAAAAAAAAAAAAAAAAAAAACAAGTACCAGCTAATTAAGTACATTATCTGCCTTCCAAACTATCATGTGTGACAGTTTTACCAAATGTTTTCCCACAACGTAATACAGATCACCATCCTTCTAATCTCTAATAACCACTTTCCAATTACTTGCCACTCAGCCCTTAAGTCAAAGCTCTGTATTTTAGATTGTGTTGTGGTCTTTTTTTTTTTTTTTTCCTTTTGGCTATAGTTATACTCCATTTCAGAATATCAATTTCTGTATCAATTGCGATAACATATGTGATACCAGTGTGACACTCCAAACTAACTCAGGGAAAAGAAACTATAAATGGCCTGATAAAGTCAAAGTACACACAGACAAGTGAAGAGCGGGAGAGAAAAATGGTGCCAAGAAAGCAGAGAATCATAGCTACTCTAAAAAGAGAAGTCCGGCAAAAAACTGTAAGTGTGGCCATTGGCACATGTCTGAGCAGACTAGGATAGATACGAAGTCTATTAAAGTTTTTGAATTGGACCACCTAATAGCCACTAGCCCAAGTAAAGAAATTAGGACTGTTCAAAACTTTAAAAACGTTGTTCCCAAACACTATTCATAGGAAGTATATATGCCAAGTGAGGAAGATTTACAGTCTCCAAGAAAAATGTTATGAATGTTCATTCTAGGTATGGCCCAGGAGAATAGTGGAAAAAGAATGTCCAGGAGCTATGAGGACACGGAGCAAGAGAAGAATTTCCAGGGGGTGGAAACTAGCCTAAAAAACTCCATGGGATTTCAAAATGGCTTTGACCCCATGACTGCTATGTGTCTCCCATGCTTTCCTTTTCCAAATGCAAGAGAGTTGATTGCAGGAATCTTGTTCTGGTCCCACTATGTATATTGGGGGCCTCTGAATAAAGAGAAGTAACATGCAGACCTGATATAGAAACTTGTACATGTCACCTAGAGTTCATGCACTTTGAGTTTGATGTCATGATTGGGTAAAATTTGGGAGTTTTCTCCCTTGGGGATGGGGTGAGTGTGAATGTATTTTGTGTGTGAAGAAGATTGATCCAAATGTTGATGACCAGTAAGACAGGGCAGACTACAATTATTACTCTGGCTCAACTATATCTGGTTCTTCTCATTTTTACAAGACAGAATTCTCTAGCCCCCTCATGTTTCTTTTTTTTTTTTTTTTTTTGTCTTTTGTCTTTTTGTTGTTGTTGTTGTTGTTGCTATTTCTTGGGCCGCTCCCGCGGCATATGGAGGTTCCCAGGCTAGGGGTTGAATCGGAGCTGTAGCCACCGGCCTACGCCAGAGCCACAGCAACGCGGGATCCGAGCCGCGTCTGCAACCTACACCACAGCTCACGGCAACGCCGGATCGTTAACCCACTGAGCAAGGGCAGGGACCGAACCCGCAACCTCATGGTTCCTAGTCGGATTCGTTAACCACTGCGCCACGATGGGAACTCCCCCCTTATGTTTCAATGAGGCCATGTGAGTATTTCTGGCCATTGAGATGTGTGAGGTAATGACATGGATATGACAGCATTGAATTGCTGGTGCAAGACTCTCCAGACTTCATTCCTCCCTACTTCCATGATTCTGGAAGCATGTCTCAAGACAGAGCCTAAAGTGATGCACCAACCTTCACTGGCCATTCAGCATGAGTGAGAATTAAACTTTGATTTTGTTAGGCCTCTAAGACAGAAGGTTGTGTGTTATCCCAGAGTAACCTAACCTCTGGACTGATAAGTCTACAACAGCAGAAGGGACTTGCAATTCCAAATATGTCTTTCCTGACTTATATATTGACAGAACTTTTTCACACATTAATAGGTGGAGTGATCTCAACCTGTCACACAATTGAAGGCTTCCTAACATAATATGCAATATGTTAAATAGATGATACAGTATCTTTTGATAAACTTTTGAAAACTTTCCTCCGATAAAATCTCCAAAACTCTGGAAATAAGCAGGAAAGCCAGTGCTTGATTTCTGAGTTTTAGTCAGATCACACATAGGTGGGATGGTGAAAGGAACCCAAAGAGAAAGTATAATTTTCTAGAATAAGTAACATTTATCAAAGCCATTGTGAAAATTTAAAATAGAACCAAATTATCTCTTTTACTGCCAGAAGAAGGCCCCCAAAAGAAACAAAAATGACTGTTTCCAACTTTGCCTTAAATATTAGGAAAAAATTATTTCTGGAGTTCCCGTTGTGGCACAGTGGTTAACAGATCCGACTAGAAACCATGAGGTTGCGGGTTTGATCCCTGCCCCTGCACAGTGGGTTAAGGATCCGGCGGTGCCGTGAGCTGTGGTGTAGGTCGAAGACACGGCTTGGTTCTGGTGTTGCTGTGGCTCTGGGGTAAGCCGGTGGCTGCAGCTCCAATTAGACCCCTAGCCTGGGAACCTCCATATACTGTGGGAGCAGTCCAAGAAATGGCCAAAAAAAAAAAAAAAATTCTGATTGGCAGCAGTCTGACACAGACTAAAAATGACACCCTCTGTTCTAGTGAGACTGTACCAATGGAAATTAAATAAGGTTCTTTAAATTTTTTGTCTTAATGCTTTGGGGAGCTTGAAATAATCCTACTATTTTCAAAGAACAACTCACACAATGAGATTTTTTTTTTCTAAAACAGTGAATATGAAGATTTATCACAAATTGCCCAGTTTGGAGACAGGATTTCTTATTCCAAAGAAAAATGTGAAAGTAATGAGTATTTCTAATGGTAGTCTAACAACTTTACAACCTAAACATAAAATATCAGAAGCAAAAACAAGTCCCCTCCTTTTCTTTAGCTTTTCCCTTTATTTATTTTAGATGGCAGGCAGCATTGGATAGGTTTAGGTTTAGAATCTCTTCTAAAAGTATTTCATTTCTGCCAGCATTTTAATATGAATTCAACTCTGTTTTTGGCGCTTCATGAAACATACTGTATTAGGATAAAAACTGTCCAAAAGTTTCCTACCAAAGAGAACTTCAGCTTCTCTGATAGGAACCTTGACTTTTACCACTTAAAGTTTCTGCAAGTTAAAAACAATGGGATGCTAATAAATGCAGTCCCTCTCCAACTAAATTTTAAACCCCTAACAGGCAGGTATAGCGTTTTTACCTTTAGGCATTTATCCATCATCATCTGGCAAGATGTGTGAAGAGCCACTAGCTTTGCACTCACCTCTATCTTTATTCCAAGGTTTTCAATCCCTTAAACTGACTCTTTCTATTATAAGTGTAAAAGAAAATTCTGGTCTTTACAAGTTCAATTTGGAAAGGGCATGTCTTGAAAGGAACTGGGGTACACTTGGCACTCTGGGTGAAGGAAAGTTCAAGAAAAAGACCACATTTGGCTCTGAGAAATAGCTTAGAAGATGTGGAATGAAATGCTGGGCAAAGTAGAAGAGTATTGTTCTTGAAGTCCCTTAAAAATTCAATAAAGTCTACAGAATCAAAATTTCTTTGGGGAAATGCTAAGAGTCAAGTCTGCATATTGGTGGACCTGGAGCCAAAAGAGAATTGGCCCACAAGACCATGACAGAATGAGCCAACATGGCAGGCAAACAATTGGATCCCTTATGGTTAGTTTCCATCGGCATGGCACCTATTCACATTCACGAACAAAATTGTTTTTAATACGGTGCCCTTTCTGCATTTGTCAACATGCAGCACAGCTGGAAAAAAAGAATTCAAAAACATAGAAATACATTTTGCATAGAAATGTGTTTTGTATAGAAGTGTATTTTGTATATAAGAATAATGGAACACTAAAGAATTAAATTTCTCATTCCTTTAAGGAAAAAAATATTCATTTTTGTCAAGCACTGACAGTTATTTGGGTTTAGAAGCTCTAATTTTCATAAGGTTCAAAGATTCTATTCTTCAAAGTATACTATGTGAGGTTGCCGGAGGGAACATCTGACCACCTCGACTTCTCCACCTCCATTCTTCTCCCGCTGAAAGTGAATGCTAATGAAATCCTCCACAGTTTCTTCATCTGTTATCTGAAGGTCTTCCAGTCCACTCAGAAGCACCGTCTTCTTAGATACTCCTGAAAATACCTAAGAAGGAAAATAGAAAAGATAAATAGAAAGATTTCCTAGGATCCGGCACAGATGGGATTAAGATGGTGGAATAGAAGGACTGGAGCTCAACTTCTCTCCTAAAAAACAACAAAATTCACAACTAAAGGCTGAGCAATCATGACCCAAATGGACCGGAAACCTTAAAAAAGATACCCTCCTCCAGAAGAAAAAGAGGAGGACACATCAAGAGGTAGGAGGGGCAATTTTGCGATATAAACAACCCCATAGCTCCAGGGTGGGAAGCTCCATAGACTGAAAACTAACTGGTTCACAGAGACTCACCTACAGGAGTGCGAGTTCTGAGCCACACTTCAAGCTCTCACGTGTGGGGATCTGGCACAGGGAGTAAGAGCCCCAGAGCATCCAGCATTGAAGGCCAGTGGGGCTTCTGCGCAAGAGCTCCACGGGACTGGGGGAAACGGAGACCCCATTCTTAAAAGGTGCACACAGACTTTCACGTGCACTGAGTCCCAGGGCAAAGCAAAGTCTCTAAGGGAATCTGGGTCAAACCTGACTGCAGTTCTTGGATGACATCCTGGGAAAACAGGGGTGAATGTGGCTTGTTGTGAGGGAAGGACATTGAAGGCAAAGCTCGGGAATATTCAGCAGCCATGCCTTTCTCTGGAGGTGGCCATTTTGGGAAAATCTGGCCCCACCTGTCAGCCAGCTGCTGAGATGCCCCAGGGCAAACAACAATCCAGGTGAGATCACAGCCCCACCCCTCAGTAAACAGGCTACCTAAAGAGCCTCAGGCACACAGTTGCCTCCCGCCCACCAGAGGGATTAGAATCAGCTCCACCTACCAGTGGGCAGGCATCAGCCCCTCGCACCAGGAAGCCTACACCAAGCCCCCATACTGACTTCAGCCACAAGGGGGGCAGACACCAGAAGTAAGAGAGGCTACAACTCTATTATCTGTAAAAAGGTCACCACACCAAAAACCTATAAAAATGAAAAGGCAGAGAACTATAACTCAGATGAGGGAGAAAGGAAAAACCCCAGAAAAACAGCTAAGCCATGAGGAGATTCTCAGCCTCCAGGAAAAAGACTTTAGATTGTTGATGCTGAAGAAGATACAAGACATTGGAAATAAACTGGAGGCAAAGATGGATAACTTACAGGAAACACTGACCAAAGAGATACAAGATATACAAGTTAAACAAGAAGAGATGCAAAATACAATAACTGAAATAAAAATTCACTAGAAGCAGCTAACAGCAGAATACAGGAGGCAGAAGAACGAATAAGCAAGGTAGAGGACAGATTAGTGGAAATTGCAGATACAGAACAGAAAAGAGAAAAAAGATTGAAAACAAATGAAGAGAGTCTCAGAGAACTCTGGGACAACGTGAAACGCACCAACATCCATATTATAGGGGTGCCAGAAGGAGAAGAGAGAGAGAAGGAGACAGAAAAAATATTCCAAGAGATAATAGCCGAAAACTTCCCTAATATGGGGAAAGAACCACTCACTCAAATCCGGGAAGCACAACGAGTACCATACAAAATAAACCCAAGGAGGAATACACCGAGACACATACTAATGAAACTGACCAAAATTAAAGACAAAGAGAAAATCTTGAAAGCAGCTAGGGAAAAGAAACAAGTAACATACAAGGGAACCCCAATAAGGCTATCAGCATCTTTTTCAACAGAAACTCTGCAGGCCAGAAGGGAGTGGCATGATATACTCAACGTGATGAAAGGAAAAAACCTCCAACCAAGATTACTCTACCCAGCAAGGCTCTCATTCAGATTTGAAGGAGAAATCAAAACCCTCACAGATAAGCAAAAGCTGAGAGAATTCAGCAACACTAAACAAATACTAAAGGAACTTCTATAGGCAGAAAAGAACAAGAGAAGAAGGAAAGGAAAAGATCAACAAAAACAAATCCAAAGTAATTAATAAAATGGCAATAAGAACATACATATCAATAATCACCTTAAATGTGAATGGACTAAACGCCCCAACCAAAAGACATAGACTGGCTGAATGGATACAAAAACAAGACCCATACATATGCTGCCTTCAAGAGACCCACTTCACTTCTAGGGACACATACAAATTGAAAGTGAGAGGATGGAAGAAAATATTTCATGCAAACGGGGATCAAAAGAAAGCTGGAGTAGCAATACTCATATCAGACAAAACAGACTTTAAAATGAAGAATATTTTTAGGGACAAAGCAGGACATTACATAATGATCAAAGGATCAATCCAAGAAGATGTTATAACAATTTTAAATATCTACGTGCCCAACACAGTTTTACCACAATATATAAGGCAACTGCTAACAACCTTAAAAGTAGAAATTGACAATAACACAATCATAGTGGGGGACTTTAACACCCCACTTACAGCAATGGATAGATCAACCAGACAAAAAATCAATAAGGAAACATAGGCCCTGAATGAAGCATTAAATCAGATGGACTTAATAGATATTTATAGGACATTTCATCCAAAAGCAACAGAATACACGTTCTTCTCAAGTGCACATGGAACATTCTCTAAGATTGACCATATTCTGGGCTACAAATCCAACCTCAGTAACTTTAAGAAAATTGAAATCATATCAAGCATCTTTTCTGACCACAATGCTATATGACTGGAAATCAACAAGAAAAAAACTGCAAAAAACACAAACACGTGGAGACTAAACAACATGCTACTAAACAACCAATGGATCACTGAAGAAATCAAAGAGGAAATTAAAAAATACCTAGAAGCAAATGACAACGAAGATACAACACTCCAAAACCTATAGGATGCAAAAGCCATTCTAAGAGGAAAGGTTACAGCAATACAAGCCCGCCTCAGGAAACAAGAAAAAGCCCAAATAAACAAGCTAACTTTACATCTAAAGCAGCTTGAGAGAGAAGAACAGACAAGATCTAAAGATAGTTGAAGGAAAGAAATCATAAAGATCAGAGCAGAAATCAATGAAATAGAAACAAAGAAAACTATAGAAAAGATCAATGAAACGAAAAGTTGGTTCCTTGAAAGATCAACAAAATTGATAAACCCCTAGCCAGACTTATCAAGCAAAAAAGAGAGAGGACTCTAATCAATAAAATTAGAAATGAAAAAGGAGAAGTAACAACGGACACCACAGAAATACAAAGGATCATAAGAGACTACTATATGCAACTATATGCCAATAAAATGAAAAACCTAGAAGAAATGGACAAATTCTTAGAAAAGTGCAATCTTCCAAGACTAAACCAAGATGAAGTAGAAAAGATGAATGGACCAATCACAAGTTCTGAAATTGAAACTGTGATTAAAAGACTTCCAACAAACAAAAGTCCAGGACCAGATGGCTTCACAGGCAAATTCTACCAAACATTTAGAGAAGAGCTAACACCTCTCCTTCTGAAACTATTTCAAAAAATTGCAGAGGAAGGGATACTCCCAAACTCATTCTATGAGGCCACCATCACCCTGATACCAAAACCAGACAAAGACTCCACAAAAAAAGAAAACTACAGGCCAATATCACTGATGAACATCAATGCAAAAATCCTCAACAAAATACTAGCAAACCACATCCAACAATACATTAAAAGGATTGTACATCATGATCAAGTGGGATTTATCCCAGGGATGCAAGGGTTCTTCAATATCCGCAAATCCATCAGTGTGATACACCACATTACAAACTGAAGAATAAAAACCATATGATCCTCTCAATAGACATGGAAAAAGCCTTTGACAAAATCCAACACCTATTTCTGATAAAAACCCTTCAGAAAGTGGGCATAACAGGAACCTACCTCAACATGATAAAGGCCATATATGACAAACCCACAGCAAACATTATTCTCAATGGTGAAAAGCTGAAAGAATTCCCACTGAGATCAGGAACAAGACAAGGATGTCCGCTCTCGCCACTACTCTTCAACATAGTTCTGGAAGTCCTAGCCACAGTAATCAGAGAAGTAAAAGAAATAAAAGGAATCCAAATTGGAAAGGAAGAAGTAAAACTATCGCTATTTGCAGATGACATGATACTATACCTAGAGAATCCTAAAGACTCTACCAGAAAACTGTTAGAGCTTATCCACGAATTTGGCAAAGTTGCAGGATACAAAATCAATACACAGAAGTCGATAGCGTTTCTATATACTAACAATGAAAAAGCAGAAAAGGAAATTAGTGAAGCAATCCTGTTTACCATCGCATCCAAAAGAATAAAATACCTAGGAGTAAACCTACCTAAAGAGACAAAAGACCTGTACTCTGAAAACTACAAGCCACTGATGAAAGAAATCAAAGATGACACAAATAGATGGAAAAATATACCATGCTCATGGATTGGAAGAGTTAATATTATCAAAATGACTATACTACCCAAGGAAATCTACAGATTCAATGCAATCCCTATCAAATTACCAAGGACATTTTTCACAGAACTTGAACAAAATATTTTAAAGTTTGTTTGGAAGCACAAACAACCCAGAATAGCCAAAGACATCCTGAAAAAGAAAAATGGAGCTGGAGGAATCAGGCTCCTGGACTTCAGACTACACTACAAACCAACAGTCATCAAAACTGCATGGTACTGGCACAAAGATAGACATATAGATCAGTGGAACAGGATAGAAAGCCCAGAATTAAATCCATACACATACAGCCAACTAATCTATGACAAAGGAAGCAAGACTATACAATGGAGAAAGGACAGCTTGTTCAATAAGTGGTGCTGGGAAAACTGGACGGCCACATGGAAAAGAAAGAAATTAGAACACTCCCTAACACCATACACAAAAATAAACTCTAAATGGATGAAAGACCTAGATATACGACCAGACACTATAAAACTCCTAGAGGAAAACATAGGCCATACACTCTCTGACATAAACGACAGCAACATCTTCTCCAATCCACCTATCAGAGTATTGACAATAAAAAGAAAAATAAACAAATGGGACCTACTCAAACTTCAAAGTTTCTGCACAGCAAAGGAAACCCTAAACAACACAAAAAGACAACCCACAGAATGGGAGAAAATCTTTGCAAGTGAATCGACTGACAAGGGATTAATCTCCAATATTTACAAACACCTTCTGCAGCTCCATACCAACAAAACAAACAACCCCATCAAAAAATGGGCAGAAGATCTAAACAGACAGTTCTCCAAAGAAGACATACAGATGGCCAAAAGACACATGAAAAGAGGTTCAACGTCACTCATTATTAGAGAAATGCACATCAAAACCACTCTGAGGTACCACCTTACACCAGCCAGAATGGCCATCATCAAAAAGTCTACAAACAATAAGTGCTGGAGAGGGTGTGGGGAAAAAGGAACCCTAGTACACTGTTGGTGGGATTGTAAATTGGTGCAACCACTGTGGAGAGCAGTATGGAGATTCCTCAGAAAACTAAACATAGAACTACCATTGACCCAGCAATCCCACTCCTGGGCATCTATCCAGAGAAAACCACGACTCGCAAAGACACATGTACTCCAATGTTCATTGCAGCACTATTTACAATAGCCAAGACATGGAAACAACCTAAATGTCCATCAACAGAGGAGTGGATCCAGAAGATGTGGTAAGTTCACACAATGGAATATTACTCAGCCATCAAAAAGAATGAAATACCAGCATTTTTAGCAACATGGATGGACCTAGAAACTATCACGCTAAGTGAAGTCAACCATACAATGAGACACCAACATCAAATGCTTTCACTGACATGTGGAATCTGGAAAAAGGACAGACTGAACTCATTTGTAGAACAGATGCTGACTCACAGACATTGAAAAACTTATGGTCTCTGGAGGAGACAGTTTGGGGGGTGGGGGGATGTGCTTGGGCTGTGGGATGGAAGTCCTGTGAAATCAGATTGTTATGATCATTATACAACTACAGATGTGATAAATTCATTTGAGTAATAAAAAAATGAAAAAAAAAGAAAGGTTTCCTAAGAGTTTTGAATTGCAAAACTTTATATCTTACCAGTTCTGCTTAATATTTTGGATGTTATCTTAGGAGTGACAAGGGGCTTCAGGAAGATTTTTCAAGCAAGAGAATGTTAGTCAGATCTGAGTTTCAGAAAAATGACTCTGGTGGCATTGTGACAAATAGAGGAAAGGAAAGAACTCTACAGACAGAAAGACCAATTAGAGAGGTAGTCAGAGGTGGAAGTGACAGGATTGAGTAACCAAATGAGTGTTGGAGGTGAGGCAAAGCCAAAAATTACAGAGCTTTCAGGATGGTGGACTGGGTAGATAGTGATGCCATTTAATACTTGAGCAGGAACAAAGGAAAGGAGCAGGTTTGGACTAAAGACAATGAGTTCAGAGAAAAGGAGCAGGAAGAGTCATTTTTGATGCCCAATGATAGCTGACACATGAGAAAAATGTATCTATGTCTCCACATACAAAAATACTGTGCCATAAGCCAAATGACTTCAGTTTTTTTTTAAAAAAACAAGTGTACAGTAAACTAAATAAGGTATGGTTTTATATTAAAATATTCTTTAACAAGATAAATTCATTCCACACCAAGCAGATATGAAGATATTATTTTGATACCCCATAATAATAAGATTCAAAAAGTAACAAAACTCATACCTTTTTATTTTTTGTGCGTGTTGGGAGGGGCAGGCAGTAAGCTCCCAAAATGGAAGAAAAGAAATGACTTTACCTGAAATTTTTCCAAATGTGTTTCCATGAATGGAGCCACCATAACTCTATGGCAGTTTTCATTTATATAAAGAGCGTAGTCTTTCATTTTCAAAATTCTGTCAGCAACTGGAAGTCAATTTTGAAATGTTATTTTATTTCTTATATCATAATCATTTTAACCAAAGTTAAAACTTCCTTCAAACAGAATATCACAATAAACAGTGACTTAAGTGATTAATTTTTAAGAAACCCTACGGTCCAACTTAAAGACTTTACAATACATAATTTTGAAAAATATAAGGCTAAAGGATAATGAAATTTAAATAGCTGGATGTTTTTTGAGCTATCAATCAATGTACAGTGGGCTGCAATGTCCTCAGATAGACCTAACTCGAGCTACATAAAATGCGATAACCATCTGCAAAAAGTAACCCAGCGATCCTAACGCGGTCTAGTATTGCCCAATCTCTCAAGACATACACATGAAAACTACAATTAGAATACTCTCTCATGGTATGCAGAAGTTCTCTAGCCAGAAACTGAACCTGAGCCACAGCAGCAACCTGAGCCACAGCAGCAACCTGAGCCACAGCGGTGACAATGCCATATCCCTAAACTATTGAGCTACCAGGGAACTCCTAATGATGTTCATCAAAGATGGGGGATGTTGAATGTCATCTAGAGAAAGTGAAGGCAAATAACAAAAAATTCATACATTTTCTCCAACACAAAAAATAATCACATTTATTCACAGCCACATTTTTCTCCTGGAGAGAAAAAGGTAATGTGTCAAGACTGCATAGTGTTTAACAGAAACAGTTCTTAAGAATGTCCACTCACTGTTTTTTTCCTCCTCATACCAGTCCACCTTGAATCAGCAATATGGTACAGTGGTGGAGAGGGCCACTGTGGAAAACAGTATGGTGCTCCCTCAAAACATTAAACATAGAATTACCGTATTTTCTAGCAATTCCAAAAAAATGTGGAAAGATACTCAACTAACCATAAATAAAAAGGGAAGTTTGGAGAGTTAGAGAAATGTCTCCATGTTTATTAAATTAATGTTGTTCTCTATTATTCTAATTTTATTTTAAAAGATATATTTTATTATGAAAAAACCTATCAGCTAACATTTTAAAATGGATTTCTATCATATGTGCAAACCCAGGAGAAGCCTTAAGAACTAGATCAACTAGAGCAAGAGATTTTTACACTGAAAATCACTTGAACATATTACCAAAAGCAGAATTTTCTATTTTTAATCATAAGAATGTAAACCTTCCTAAGATGATTTGATAAAAAGTCCATTTCTGCCTAAAAAGGGAATAGCTGTTCTACTCACCCCCTTGACTTCCTGCAATCAATTCCCTCCACCTAAGAGACCCTTGTCAATCACAATAAGTGGGATGGAAGAGACAGTTTTATGCTTTTATTCTATTTTACTTTATTTACTTTTTTGGCTGCACCGAGGCACATGGAAGTTCCTGGGGGAGGGATTGAACCCATGCTGCAGTTGGGCCCCACCACAGCTATGGCAATGCCGGATTTTTAACCCACTGCGCCATGACAGGAACTCCCTATATACATTTTAAAACACTCCTCGGAGTTCCCGTCGTGGCACAGTGGTTAACGAATCCGACTAGGAACCATGAGGTTGCGGGTTCGGTCCCTGGCCTTGCTCAGTGGGTTAACGATCCGGCGTTGCCGTGAGCTGTGGTGTAGGTTGCGGACGCGGCTCGGATCCCGCGTTGCTGTGGCTCTGGCATAGGCTGGTGACTACAGCTCCGATTGGACCCCTAGCCTGGGAACCTCCATATGCCGCGGGAGCGGCCCAAGAAATAGCAACAACAACAACAACAACAACAACAAAGACAAAAGACAAAAAAAAAATAATAATAATAAAAAAAATAAAACACTCCTCTTCCACACATCCACTGTATGATCTTGGGTAGGCTACTTACCTTGCCTAAACCTCAGTTTCCTCATCAATAGAACGGTGTATAACATATCCAGAGTGGTGCTTTGCTTTTTTGTTTTCTTTTGTTTTGTTTTTGGCTTTTTTAGGGCCGCACCTCAGGGCATATGGAGGTTCCCAGGCTAGGGGTCAAATCAGAGCTACAGATGCCAGCCTGCTTCACAGCCACACCAGATCCAAGCTGGATCTTCGACCTACACCACAGCTCACAGCAAGGCTGGGTCCTTAACCCACTGAGTGAGGCCAGGGATTTAACCAGCAACCTCATGGTTCTTGGATTCATTTCCACTGCGACACGCCAGGAAAGGAACTCCCAGAGTTGTGCTTTGGATCAGAGGAGATACATATCTAAAACATCTGGCCCCATGCCTGGCGCCTGATAAGACTATCTAAAACATCTGGCCCCATGCCTGGCACCTGATAAGACTGCACTAAGATGTAGGGACTTGAAGGTTTTTGGTTTTTGTTTGTTTGCTTGTTTTGGTCTTTTTAGGGCCACACTCACAGCATACGGAGAGTCCCTGGCTAGGGGTCGAATCAGAGCTGTAGCTGCTGGCCTACACCACCGCAGCCACAGCAACACGGGATCTGGGCCACGTCTGTGACCTACACCACAGCTCACTGCAACTCTGGATCCTTAACCCACTGAGCAAAGCCAGGGATGGAAACTGCGGCCTCACAGATGCAGGTCAGATTCGTTTCCTCTGAGCCGAGACAGGGACTTGTTATTTATAATCACCAACCTCAGTAGCATTCAAAGAAATCATTTTCAGGACGCTACCATTATATAAGGTTTTAAACAAAATCCTGTCTTGGGAGTTCCCGTCGTGGTGCAGTGGTTAACGAATCCGACTAGGAACCATGAGGTTGCGGGTTCGGTCCCTGGCCTTGCTCAGCGGGTTAAGGATCCAGCGTTGCCGTGAGCTGTGGTGTAGGTTGCAGACGCGGCTCGGATCCCGCGTTGCTGTGGCTCTGGCGTAGGCCGGTGGCTACAGCTCCGATTGGACCCCTAGCCTGGGAACCTCCATATGCCGCGGGAGAGGCCCAAGAAATAGCAAAAAGACAAAAAAAAAAAAAAAAAAAATCCTGTCTTGATGCTGCCTAATACCATTCCAAATAAGAGACGGAGAAAAGGAATACTTTCAGACACGGCAGAACACAATCTGAATGTGAGAGTTCTGTTTAACTTTCCCAGCGCGTGAATACCTCCACTTTCCACAAATGTGACGACAGCGTTCCGGGCCTGCCTGTCATACTCCACGCTCTCCACTTCTCCACCTCCGTAGCGGGACTTAGAAAAACTCAGTTCTAGCTTATCTCTCATCTGACTTTCAGGCAGTTCATCAGGAATTTCAGTAACGTTGATCTTCATTTTAGACACTTCTACGTGAACCTGGGAAATCATTTCACATTCAGAAATACAGATAAGAAAAGCACCCGTGTTTAGCAGAATTCTAAAAAGCTTTAATCACCGTGTTACCTGGAATCTGACTCCAGACTTTAATGAAACCGGCTTGGCCATAACCTTCACCTTGACACCCTGCATCTGCACGTGATGGCTCTCCATTCTGATCACGTTTTGGGCAACTGGAAAATAATTTGGGAATATTTCCAATATTTCAGTACACTTTTCCATGTTCGGTTTAACAACAAATTATTCTGAATATTTTAAATTTTCTTTCATTTTAAAGAATCTAATTTTTAAATTTTTCATAGGATTTCTAAGTGATAATGGTCTTGCCACTATATAGGATATGTTCATGTCAAAATACATCAGCAAAAATTACAGTGCAGAAATTCTCAAGTTCTAGATTGACCTCTCAAGAGGTAAGTCTGATAATTCTTCAGAAATTCATATATTACTTCAGTACCACAACATGCCCTTCCTTTCCACTGTTGACAGAATTATCAGCAAATTCCCCCCATGTATTAAAGCACAGCCAGAAATTTCTTGCATGTTGAGTAAGCTGGAAAAACTTTCATAGGTCAGTGTTATTCTGACAATCTTATTTATCATTTTTCATTCCTCCTTAATATGTTATATGTACCATAGAAATAAACATTTCTTCTTGTCCCTGTCTTTACTAAGGATTACATAACAAAGACTGCATAGGCCTGAATATCAAAGAATGAGCCTTTTGCAGGGGCTGGATGCGGGGGTCATATTTAATGACGAATTTTACTTTCCTGAAAATGCTCTTGAGATCATTCATTAAAAAGTCAATAGCTTTGAAATACTGATCACAAAACTATCAAGTCTAATTTATCCATGCAAATGGAAGAAGCTCAGTAATATAATTATGCCAAAAATCATTAGAAATCCAACAGCAACTATATGTTAGTTTAAAATGCATGTAGGTGTGTGTTTATTTTTGTGTGACATGAGAGTTTATAACACTTCAGTTGTTGATATTTGGAGCTGTTTACTCCAATTTGTCATGAAGACAAGAGATGCCCACTCCCGGTCTTATAAACCTTGAATGTGTTTATGACAACCAGATAGCACACCACAGAAAGACAGAAACGGGGTTAGAAAACAGGGCACTGTCATGTGGGAATTCAGACTCGCCGTACCATGATATGACTCTATAACTTGAATTATATAACATTTTTTTTTGGTTCATGACAATAGGCAACAACAGCAGAGAATATCAACTAATACTTAGATGATGATCTTTCCCTCCCAATCCCCACCCCCCGCCCCTCAAACTTGACGCAGTGATCTGATGTAGCTGAGAGGGACCGCTTGCGTTTCAACTTTTGTGACTCTGTCAAAAGCCAACTCCTGTCTAATTGCACAGAAGCCCAAAGGTGTCCTAGAAGAAGAGGACCTCAGAGTCATGACAAGGGTGGAAGCAGGGATGCAGCTGTTTCTGAAGAAAATCCTAATCCTGGCGTTCCCAAGGCAGTTCCTATGCAGAATCCTTGCTTCCCAAATCCATCCTTCAGTGTAACCCAATTACCACTGCCAGCTGCCAACACGGCTCCCCACTCTTCCCTCAGCTGCAGGGGTGGACCCAGGGTGGACAAAGAGTATGTGCAACACTGACCTGCCAGAAGGCCTTCTTTTTAACACTGATTTTCAAGCTATAGCAACAAACCAGGCCTCAGGAGACCGGAGTCATAATCATAGATTTCCAGAATCTGAGTACCAAAGGGCTTGTGAAGACCACCAAACTTGAATTTACTCTACAAAGATGAGAATAAAGGCCCAGATGGTGGCCTGCCTCAGAGGAATGCTGATCCAGGAGAAAACACAAGGGTACTAAAGGTTTGGCTCTCAGCTCTGCAATTTATCACTTGTATTGACCTTGAGCAAGTTCCTTATCTTATATAAGCTTCTGTTTCCTTATCTGAAAAATTCCTAATGTGGAAGTTCCCATTGTGGCTCAGTGGTTAAGAACCTGAATCATATCCATAAGGATGCGGTTTGATCCTTGGCCTTGCTCACTTGGTTAAGAATGCAATGTTACTGCAGGCTGCAGCATAGGTGGTAGATATGGCTCGGAGCTGGTGTCGCTGTGGCTGTGTGTAGGCTCGCACCTGCAGCTCTAATTCAATCCCTAGCCTGGAAACTTCCATATGCTGCAGGTGCAGCAACCCCCCTCAAAAAAAAAAAAATCCTAATATGGAACAATGACAGCTAACATTTATTAAGTGTTATGAGTACAGACACTGCACTAAGTATTTTCCAACATTTCTCATTTACTACTCAAAGCAACTCCACGAGGTAAGTACTGCCACAAAGCCTATCATAAAATAAATCTGAGATTTATAAAGAACCCAACCCAAATCACACTTTGGGAAAGGGGCAAAGCTGCTGCTCAAAGCCAGGTGCTTCTCATTAGGGTGCCCCCAGCTCTCAAGAGGGTCCCACACCAGGGCGGACACAGCAAACATCAGATCTCACCTGAATTTCTGACTCCAGAGCTCCTTCTATTCACAGGCCTTATGCCCTTAGGTAAATCACTCAAACACTTGAGAACACATTCTCTTAGCTCTAAAACAAAAATAGAGCTAAGAGAACTCATTGCTGTATAGTATTCCATTGTGCGAATACATTCCATTGTGTAACTCTCCTATCCTATTGCTTTACAGAGTCATCTGAATACAAAATGAGATAATGTCTATGAGACCCCTCTTGAGAAGTGTGTAGAGCTCTGTTAGCTTGAAACATTATTCCCGGTATTATCATTTACAGGGAGCAGGTGAAGGGGAAAGATGCTCCTATTGGACATCACAATACCTGGCCTTGAGTCCCAGAGTCATCATGTTCTGAATGAGTGATCATTTTAAGTCACTTAACATCTCAGAGTCAGTTTTCTCATCTGTGAAAAGGGGATAATTATACCTACCTCAGGGTGTTGCTAGGAGGATGAGATGGAATGATAGATGGAAAAACTGTAAAGCAATCATTAAGCATCTATGAAAACTCTTGGAAAGTCGCAGTGTTTTCCAGAGGTTACACCATCCAATTTTTGAACAATAGTCATACCTTCTTCTTTTTCAAAGGTGATAAGTGCTTGTCCTTTTTGTAGCTCATAAGGGACTTTTGAGCTCACTTGACATGAATAGGAGATATTTGAAAACTGTCTGTCACTCTCAGGATTCTCTAAGGATGTGAACTTTATCTTTGTTTCAGGAATATCCTCGTGAATCTAATTCAAACAGAAATGTGCGATTAAAATCAAGACAAGAAATAACCTAAGTCCTTCCAATAATAATGTGATTTGATCATCCAATAATTCACTCTCCATTGACTTCAGAACCCCACAGAATACTGAGTATGGTTTTATTTAATATCCTGGGAATTTTCCAGGTAAGTACTCAGTCATATAGTCAGATGCTGATCCTTTCGTATTATTTCACAGATGAAACTGTAAGTACGTAATCTCTTATTTTTTCTAATCAATGTTTAAACTGGTCAATATTGTCTGGTGTTTGATTCTAAAGCCTACATCTTTTCTGTAGAAAAGTAGCTTTTAAGCAACGGTGCCCATAATAGGCTATCTCACAAGTGAATCATCACACAGTATGTTTCCCGTCACTGCCAGAGGTATGAAATAGAATGAAGTGTATAGTACAGTTATTTTGACAGCAAACTCAGATCATTTTATCCAAAGGAAAGACTCTTGAATTCAGTGACTTAAACTCATCACATTTAAACACCTGCCATCCACCAACTTCTTAACCTTTACCAAAACTTGGGTTTATAAAAATGTGAAAGGACACTATCAACAAGATTGGTAGTGTGGAAGATGAAGTTAAGTGGTTGTACTTAGCTGCTTAGACTCACTGAGATTAACAGACACATAACAACTACACATAAATGCACAAAGAGTCAGGTTTTGTCTTTTTTTCTTTTTCCTTTTTTTTTTTGGTCTTTTCTAGGGCCACATCCGCCACATATGGAGGTTCCCAGGCTAGGGTTCTAATCAGAGCTGTAGCCGCCGGCCTACACCAGAGCCACAGCAATGTGGGATCCGAGCCGAGTCTGCAACCTACACTAAAGCTCACGGCAACTCTGGATCCTTAAACCACTGAGCGAGGCCAGGGATTGAACCTGCAACCTCATGGTTCCTAGTTAGATTCGTTAGCCACTGCAACTCACAATAGGAACTCCATGAGTTAGCTTTTGGATTTCTATTTCCCAAGGTTATTCTATATGTTGAAAGCAAAAGTTGCAACGAGATTAGAAATATCCAATGAGTCATTTGATCTAATCTGATATTTATTCTACATCTCTACATGTAACTTTCGTAGAATTTCTGATTCCCAAAAGTCTGATTTCAAAATGATCAGCAATGTTGTTTCGCAGAGTGTTTCCCAATAATGTAGAAATAGCCAGTATACCCTGAGATGTCAGGAGCTTTCTGGAGTGACAGTGAGAGTTCCTGCTTCTAGTCTCGGGCACACTGTGGCAGAGGGCAATTCACTTATGCTCTCTGGACCCCAGTTTCAGTCCTCTCTAAAGTAGATCAACTGAGCTGACTGGGTTCCCAAGGCCCTTTGAATTGCAGGTCTCAATATTTCTGGCTCCAGTCTGAGAAGTAAACAGAATCTTAACAGAGACTTCTCTAAGTCTCACAAACACAGGAAACCTCATTTTCTGATATTCAATACCCTATCCCCCATTACAGAAACAAAAAGTGACAATGCTTTTAGTATTTAAATTGTTTAAAGTAAGTATTTTTTAACAGTGTGAACTGTTATGAAGAAAAAAGGAATAAAAGTTATGTCTAATTCAGACACAGGAAAACTTAAGAGAGAATTTAAATGGTGAAGATATTCATCCAACTTTTTTTTTTTTTTTAAGTGAAACTCACTTAAATTACTTGGACGAGGAGAGCAATGAAAGAACTTAGTGAGAAGACCAGGAATCTGATCCAAAAGTGATTGATAATGACCATCATTTTTTGGGTTTTTGTATTAACATATACGTGAATATTCAAATATGCATTAGCATAAACAAGAGGCAGTTTTCCAAAGTGATCACACATCTGCGACCAGCACCCAAATCAATAATCAGAACAAGACCAACATCCCAGAGGCCCTCTTGGGTCCCCTTCACCTGCCTCTAGTAACCACCATACTAACATCTAACATCCTTCTTTTGTGCTCTATTTACATGGAAGCATGTTATGCCTGCTTTTACCTTTTTTGGCTCAATATTGTGTTTATGAAATTCATCCACGTTATTGCATGTAATTGTAGTTTGTTCATTCTCATTGCTGTGTAGTATTCCATTGTGCAAATACACCCCAATTTATTAATTCATTCTACTTTGGAGGAACAGTTGGGTTTTCAGTTTGGAATGCTACAAATGGTGCCACAGATGACCATAATGTTTTAGAAATGAATTCTGTATAATTAAATTGCTTTTTCTGAAAAATGAAATCTGTTAAAAATGTGATACACAAAATAATTAAAGGGGTACCTGGGAGTTTGTGGTGGTCTCTTGTAACTCAGCTTCAAGTTTTTGGAGCTCTTCTGTTAACTGAATATTTTCCTTTTCAAGTTCATCAATTAATTTCTAAAAATAAAACAAAATAACACCAAAAATTTAAACAGCCCTGACCTAATTTTTCTAAATGAACTCGAAAGAAGCAAAATTTCTCTCACTCTGAACAAGGCAAAGAAAGACACTGACAGTCTCAAAGTAAATCTGATCACATGAATAATAAATTTGTTGAAGGTTTTATATCATCACCTGTCAGATTTTCCTATCATTGCCAAGGATTATTATCTCCATTATACACACAAGGAAACCACCTTAAACACCAAACCAAAATCAGAGAAATGTTTGTGGTAGGGCAATGACTGAGACACGTATCTTCTAAATCTTAGGTCAGTGCTCTATGAACTCCTTGGCTATTTGTGACCAGAACATGACTTCTAAATTGCACTTATAGTAGGCTGGGGCAATTTTTTTAAAAAATCATTTTGCTGTGGTTCCCATAGTATAGCTGCCTTGACATGCCAGACAGATGGCTTTGGGTAAGTGATTTGAGTTACCTGAGCCTCCATTCCCCCTTGGGCCTGATCAGATAATTGCTAAGCTCTTATCTTCTAGGTGCAAATCAAAGAAATGAGAAAGGAAGGAAAAAGCAGCTAATGTTGTAAGCTATATAAGAGAAAGAAGAGAAACATGATTCTTCTTGTAACTCGTGAATAACGGAAGTAAAAATATTTTGAAAACCCTAGTATTCTCCTAAATTCAAGTTAATGTTGGAGAAAGACATATAAAACATGTCTTGCTGCAAAACTTAGAGATAAGCTAATTTTCTTTTTTCTTTTTCAGTAGTACCCACAGTATATGGAATTTCCCAGCTGGGGATCAAATCTGAGCTGCAGCTATGACCTACATCAGCACAGCTGTGGTAATATTGGAAGCTTCACTGCACCAGGCTGGGGATTGAACCCTTGCAGCCTCAGAGACAACATTAGATCCTTAACCCACTGCACCACAGCAGAAACTCTCATAATTTTTTTTTTTTTTTTTAAGGGCCGCACCCATGGCATATGGAGGTTCCCAGGCTAGGGGTCTAACCAGAGCTACAGCTGCTGGCCTACACCACAGCCACAGCAATGCCAGATCCGAGCTGCATCTGCAACCTACACCACAGCTCATGGCAACACCAGATCCTTAACCCACTGAGCAAGGTCAAGGATCGAACCCGCAACCTCATGGTTCCTAGTCAGATTCGTTTCCACTGTGCCACAACAGGGACTCCTTATATAAATTAATTTTTAATAGTACTTAGTATTTTTCCCTTTTTACCTGGTTTTGTTCATCTTTCATAACTTCTTCAGCTGGCCATTCCTCCTTAAGATCTTGTTTTTTTTCCTTTTCATCCGTTGCCATGATTCCCTAATATTATAAAAAAACAAATAATTTAAAAATAGTATAAACACATAAATTCAAGAAGAAAAAATAACTTTTGTTCTCTTATGGAAGAAACATCTCTTCTTTGCTCTATCTTTTTTCCTATCATCCAAGTCTTTATTATTATGTGGCTTATATACAAAGTATATTTCAAATAATTTTCACATCTATAAATATATAAAAGGGTTCTAAAAATCCTTTGCTCTTTAACACTGTAATATAAAATGATGAGTGTTAATATTCCTTTGTAGTTCACATCTCAATCAATTATTGCTCCATTTTAAAGGATTATTATTTTGGTCTTCTAGACTTTTTCAAAGGTTTTTTGTTTTTCCTCTCTTTTTTGCCACCCCATGGCATAAGGAGTTCCCGGGCCAGGGATCATATCCCAGCTTCGGGTGTGACCCATGCCAAAAGCTGTGGCAACACCAGATCCTTTAACCCACTGTGTTGGGCTAGGGATCGAACACGCATGCCGGTGCTGCAGAGACGCTGCCAATCCCACTGCACCACAGTGAGAACTCCTAGATTTTCTAAGGTTTTTATTTAAATATTTAATTTTCCCTATTACAGTCCCCAACTGTAACTGGAGTAAAAAGACCTCCAAACACACTTCCTCTATGTGTACTGGGGTTCTTACCTGGAGATTTCACAAACCCTGCCCCTGAGACCATACTTGGACAGGAAAAAAATTTCTCCTTTACTTTTCTTTTTCTTTCTTTTTCTTTCTTTTTTCTTTTCTTTTTTTTTTTGTCTTTTAGGGCCATACCTGAGGTATACGGAGGTTCCCAAGCTAGGGATCTGATTAGCGCTGTAGCCACTGTCCTACACCACAGCCACAGCAATGCCAGACCGAGCCATGTCTGCCACCTACACCCCAGCTCACAGCAACGCTGGATCCTCAGCCCACTGAACAAGGCCAGGGATCGAATCCGCATCTTCAGGGATACTAGTCAGACTCGTTTCTGCTGAACCATGATGGGAACTCCTCCTTTATTTCCAATAACCTCTGACTGAAGCAGCATTCTCTTCAAATATGAGTACAGGCAATAAGGCACATGGAAATAACCTAAGTGTCCACCAATGGATGAATGGATAAGGAAGTGGTGGTGTGTGTGTACATAAATATATATACACGCACACCAACACTTAGGTAATATAATTATATAATAATATGTAATTATATAAAGTAATTATAATTATATAGAAATAACACAAAAATACAATTATAAAAATTATATTATTATATAACACTAACAATTATAATAATCATATAGTAAATATAATATATAACATTATATTATTATAATGTAATAATTATATTACATAGTAAATATAATGATATATATAATGTTAATATATTACATTATTCAGCCATTAAAAAATTAGGAAATTTGGAGTTCCTGTCGCGGCGCAGTGGTTAACAAATCCGATTAGGAACCATGAGGTTGTGGGTTCGATCCCTGCCCTTGCTCAGTGGGTTAAGGATCTGGCGTTGCCATGAGCCGTGGTGTAGGTCGCAGACGGGGCTCAGATCCCGCGTTGCTGTGGCTCTGGCGTAGGCTGGCAGCTACAGCTCCGATTAGACCCCTAGCCTGGGAACCTCCATATATGCCACGGGAGCAGCCCAAGAAATGGCAAAAAGACCAAAAAAAAAAAAAAAAAAAAAAAAAGGAAATTCTACCATTTGCAACATGGAAGGACCTTCATAGCATTATGCTAAGTTAAATTAGTTAGATCAAAAAAAGAAAAATACTGTATTATTTCACTTACTATTTGTAGTTACCAGAGTCAGAGGGTAATAGGAGGGAGAATTGGAGGAAGGTAGTCAAAAGGAACAAATTTCTAGTCATAAGTAGTAGGGCTGTCACCTATAACATGATGATTATAGCTAACATTACTATATGATCTGCAGGGAAGTTGTTAAGAGAGTAAATCCTAGGTGTTCTCATCACAAGGAGAATTTTTTTGTCTTTTTTTGTCTTTTCTTTTTATTATAGCTATATGACAAGATGGATGTTAGCTGAACCTACTATGGTGATCATTTCATAATATGTGTGAGTCAAACCATCATGCTGTAAATCATCATGCCTATACAGTGGTGCATGTCCATTATTTCTCAATAAGACTGGAAAAAAAAGAAGCGGTCATGTAGCACCCAGATCTTGGTTTCTTTTTCTTTTTCTTTTTGCAAGCAAGCAAAGTCTTTATTACAGGAAAGCAAATAGCTCCCAGGACAGCTGGGAGGAGGAAGAAGAGTCCCCCCGCCCCCACTGTCCTATAGAGGTTCTATCTCTTAAAGATGGGGGTTACCAATGTGGGGCAGATCTTAGTTTCTAATCTATTCTCCAGTAAAAGGAGCTAGGGCTCCTTTGAGCCTGACTACACTGCTGGGACAGGAAATATCCAAGATGAGCCTGCAGCTCCCAATGGCCAAAGGTACATAAACAGGATTTATCAAGTAAGTAAATATATGGGGGATAATAAGAGCCAACTTTTTCACTCTCAGGTAAGATGATTGTAAATACAGAAAGGGAGAAAAATAGAATGAATGCTATGGATTGAAACTGGAGATATCAGTATAATCTCCTTATTTCTGATAAATTGATAGAAAAGTACAAAAATTTAAATATAGATTTAAGGAGTTCCCTTTGTGGCTCAGCAGTAATGAATGTAACTAATATCTATGAGAATGTGGGTTTGATCCCTGGCCCTGTTCAATGGGTTAAGGATCCGGCGTTGTTGTGCCTGAGGTGTAGGTCTGAAGCTGCAGCTCCAATTCAACCCCTAGCCTGGGAATGGTGGGGTTGAATATGCCTTGGGTCCGGTCCTAAAAAGACCAAAATACACACACACACACACACACACACACACACACACACACGAAGTTTGTGTGTGTGTGGCAGGAGGCTGGGGGTGGGTGTCATATTCCCTAGTCCTATCTGCTAAAAGGGCCTGGAAACAAAGACAATAGCAATGAGCACATCAAGCACCAGAATTTGGTTTCTAATACTATTCTCAGCTGCCAGGAACCAAGGCTATTCAGAGAAATGGCTGATTCTAGAACTGGGACAGGAAAGCACAAAATAAGCATTTATGATGCCGGAACACAAGAAGTGCTCAAAGAATGATGAGGATATGTCACAAGAGCTTAGAGTCCAGCTTAATAAGGTTCTCACTGGCCAAATCTGGGAATCAATGAAGCATAAAAATAAACAATGATTCACTGAGTAAAATGGAGAACTGTGAGTCCACACCAGTGTAGCTAGATAGATAGAGAGATACATAGATATCTTAGATACATAGATATTTTGGTGAGGAAAGAACCATTTGGTTAGTTTCAAAATACTTACCCACAAGTACTGCTAACCAAATTCCAGTGCAATCCCAATTACTTGGTTACGCATTTTGAGCACTCACCAGTCCTGGCATTGACAAGCCCTTGAAGGAGAGCAACACCTTCAGCGGGGATAAATATCTGCTTGCCTTTTTGCAGTGAATATGTCAAGCTGACCTACAAGAATACAAAAACCTGCGAGGGCTGACATTTTGTTTTGTGCTCTAAGGTATGCTCTAGTTCCTTAGGAATGTTACTAGAACAGTACCCCAAAGAGTTAGGAACATTATTTGTACTCAGTAAATGATTCTTTCTAATTGAGTTAAAATTTCCTTACAGGGAACAACCTGTTCTTGAACTTCATATAAGTGGAGTCATTTAGAACGTACCCTTTTATATGTGCTAGCAGTTTTTTAAAATTTTTGTATTTAAGTATAGTCGACCTACAATGTTGTGCCAGTTTCAGCTGTACAGCAAAATGACCCAGCCATACATATATATACATTCTTTTTCTCATATTATCTTCTATCATGGTCTATCCCAAGTGATTGGATATAATTCCCTATTGTGCTAGAGTTTTTTTGTTGTTTTTTAAAAAAAAATTTTTTATTACTCACATGAATTTATCACATCTATAGTTGTATAATGATCAGAACAATCCAATTTCATGTGCTAGAGTTTTAAGCTTAGCATGTTTTGGAGATTTTCCCATGTTATTGCATGTATTAGTAGGTTGTTCCTTTTTATTGCTGTGTGGTAATAAAAAAGTGAATCATCACAATTTGTTTATCCATTCTCTTATTGATGGATATTTGGTTGTTTTCAGTTTGGAGCTGCTATGAATAAAGCTTCCCAAAACAAAACAAAAACAAACAAAAGAAATACTTCCCCACAAAGCACTTACTAATTTCAAAGGGCAAAAAGAGTAACTTTACCGTGAAGAAGCCAGGCAGACACCATCATAATGAAGTAATCAAAGTAAATAATGAGATACATCAAAATCATCTGATAGGTGATAGGCACACTGAGAACACAGCATGACTTTTATGATATTCCTGCGAAAGATGCATAATCTGAATCCAAACATGAGGAAACAAGAGACTAACTGGCCTGTCCTCTTCAAAAGCGTCAAGTTCATGAAAGCCAAGGAAAGACTGAGAAACTGTCCCAGACAGTACACTTAAAGAGACATCACAACTAAACACAACACATAATTCTGAACTGGGTCCTTTTCTCATATAAGATATCATAGGGACAAATTGCAAAATTTGAGTTGGATCCAAAGATTAGGTGGCAGTAATGTATCAACATTAATTTCCTGATTTTGACCACTGTACATCTTTTCTGTAGAAATAAACATTCAGAATTCCAGGGCAATGGGTCATAAAGTTGAAAACCTACTCTCAAATAACTCAGGAAAAAGAAAAGTTGTTACTTGCAACTTTTCTGTAAATTTGAGAGGGTTCAATAATAAAAAAGATGGGGAGCAGAAACAAATCTGACTAATTACCATGAGGTTGCAGGTTCGATCCCTGGCCTCGCTCAGTGGGTTAAGGATTCCAAGTTGCTGTGGCTGTGGTATAGGCTGGGAGCTGTAGCTTCAATTCGACCCCTAGCCTGGGAACCTCCATATGCCATGGGTGTGACCCTAAAAAGACAAAAAATAAAATAAAATAAAATAAAACAAAATAAATTAAAAAGATGGGAGTTCCTGCATGGCATAGCAGGTTAAGGACGTTGCGTTTTCACCGCAGCAGTGGTTGCTGCTGTGGCACAAGTTCAACCCCTGTGGCCTCCCCTCCCCAAAAAATAAAAATAAAACAACTTTAATAAATGAAAATAATTTAAAAGATATATTAGTAGCTCTTGATTGCATCAACAACTGCATAGTCCTTATAACAGTGTTCACCCAAGGTCGTACACAATCTAACCCCAACTTACTTCCCAGTCTTCCTAGTCCATTTATACAACTCCTGGACCAAGTCCCTTAACCACATTGATGTCTCTAAGGGTTTCTCTTCTCCTTCCTGTCCCTCAGTGTCACATCCTTTCTCCCCTCCCAACCTTAATCTCCACCTGAGATTCAACATTCATCCCAACCCCCCCCCCAAGTTCTTGAAGCTTCTTCTGATTCCCCCAAAGGACGTTACTTCTCTCCCTATTACCTCTTTGGGGGAACTTTAATTATTTGTGCATCTGCATCATTGTCCATGACTGTGTCATGACCTTGAGGACAGGGACCGTGTCCACTCCTTGTATCCATTCAGAGCACAAGTTCACACTCAGAAAACACTCAATATTTATAGAATTGTGTGATATCTTGATCCAGATATCTGTTATGCTCAGTACATCCCAAGTACATGAGGTTCTCTTATTATGCTTCCAAAAAACAGAAGCTGTAACATTATTTGCATTTTTTTTTTTTAGGTCTATACTCTTAAGACCTTGTAGTAAAGGCTCTCGATAATATATTTAATTCATATAAATGGTCTACTACATAAGATCCTCAAAACTTCTTACAGCATATCTAGCATCTGGATACTTTCCCTCTTGGCATGAATGGGAATAGTTTTTCTTTTATGCAATCAGATGGTGGGCAGAATAATGGCTTCCCTTAAAGATGCCCATATCCTAACCTCAAGAATCTGTGAATATGTTAGGTTACTTACAAAGGAGAATTAAGGCTGTTGACTGAATGAAGATTGATAATCAGGTAGATTTAAAATATAAAGATTTTCCTGGATTCTTGGTGAGGACAAATGTAATCACAGCGTCCTTCTTCAAAGAGAAAGAGGAAAGCAGAAGAGCAGAATCTGAGTGAAATGTGACAAGAGAAGAATGATCAGAGATGCAACATTGCTGGCTCTGAAGACAGAGAAAGAGCACGACGGAGCCAAAGAAGGTGAGCAATCTAAAGAAGCTGAAAGAGAGAAAGAAAGCAGATTCATCCCATTAGCCTCCAGAAGGGAAGGCAGCCTACAGATACCTTGATTTTAACCCAAGGACCCCCAACTGGACATCTAACGTATAGAATTTTAATAGAATATACTTAGGGCTCTTAAAGCCTTTAAGTCCGTAGGGATGTATGGCAGTGAATGAAAAAACTAATACAAACCGCCTCCACCAATTTATTACCTATTTCCCTAATATACTCGTATCACTCTGGTGCCCGGCCTAATAGAATTAAGTCTTCCCACACGCATGCCTGGCAGCAAAAAGAAAGGAACGAGGTGAAGGGGAAACAGAGGTGGTGATTAATGATGATATAAATAATTTAAAAAAAAAAACCTTATGCTTGTTTTATAGACAAGGAAACACCGCCTTCTTTTGTGGATGTCTCTTTCTAAAAGTCCCTGCGTATTCGTAAAAGTGAGGCACGACTGCCAAACCCTGAGCCTGCCAAGAGCGTAAATCTCATTAAGGGATTCTTTTTCCGAAGAACCATCTCCAGAGACACTAGAAGAACAGTGGGGAAACACAAACCGTGTTAAGTTTCAATTTCCGAAATGAAGCAAAGCAAAGGAAACTGGGTCAGAGGCCGGTACGGCACAGAGAAGGCCTCGTGGGCCGGGCAGGCGCGTCCGCTCGCTTGCAGGGCGGTCCCCGCGACCCCGGCTGCGGGCTGCGCAGGAGCACGGCGGTGGGGCTGGGGCTAGGGGTCCCGCAGAGCCGCTGACCACCCGCGCCCCGCCACCACCCCCGCCCCGCCACGCCTGCTCTCGGCCCGGCATTCCCCACCCTCCTCCCACCACGAGGTCCCCGGCCCCGCAGATCTCGCCGGGATGCCACACATGGCCCGTCCAGCCCATGACTAAGAAGAGCCCGGCAGCGGGGGAACAAGGCGCCCACTTACCCGCCTCGGGCGGCCAAGCGCGGCGACCCGCTTCCGGAACACTCCCTGGCTGCGCGCTGGGGCTGCCTGGTCGGAAGTACCTTGTACCTTTTTCAAGTGGGTGTCCTCGGGCTCAACAATTTGATGCTTTAAAAAAAAAAAGTAAGAAAGAATGAATTAAAAGAGAAGTAAACTACTCAAATAATGCCTTTCAATCTAGCCACTGCTCGAATGCCAAACCTGTTGTCTCCAATGATTGGTCACTAAGTTATACTTATTTTCACTTTCGATATTTAAAACGTGGTGGTTTTGTTTTTGTTTTGAGAATCTCTTCCTAGAGTATTCCTGTAGTTTCCCTAGATGCTGATTTTAGAACATGTTTTAAAAACCACTCCTTTGTATGTGTATTACAGGACGTATTTTTGGAAAAGTGGATAGAAAACAAAAGTGAGAGTCTCTCACACGATGGTATAACTCTCCCTGTAATTTGCTGGTCTTTATAACCTTAATCTACAAGTGTTTGCAGCCAGCAAGGTCTGCTTTTGTGCATTTCTTTTGCAACTTCCCAGGAAGTTGGGAAAGCTGTGATGTTCTGTGGGTTTCTATGACCTGTGTCCCTTGAAAGTTGTCTTATCTTCTTTTGTTTTGTGGTGAAGCTTGTAAATAAATACCTCACTAGGTGTGATCTTCTTTGAAATGGAAAACATCTGGTTTATTTCAAGAGTTGCAGGGTTTCTTAATCCTGCAAAAAGAACCACCCCACAGCTGTACTTGGTTGTAAATAGAGCCAGGAAGGAGACATATCAAAATGACTTCCAGGCATCAGTTCTAGTCTATAGTGCTATGCAATCATATGTGATAACTGATACAGTGATCTAAAAGATTAACCAAAGCCGAATTCCTTTACGTCAAGAATATTGATGGCAATCAGTTAAAAGTATCCTTTCTAAGTGAGAAAAATTAAGTGGTGCTTGGACATTTGTGCTCATCAGCCCAGTTAGAAAAGTCCCAACACTCCACCTGCTGCAGCCTGAGAACTACTTTTGTTCTCCCGTTGAATTTTAGAAAACATGAACTCTAGAATTTATTTAGTTCAAACTTCATTTCTTCTTTTTGTTTTTTATAAGAAGATACTAAGCAATAGGATCATGACCAGAACAGGATTCATGTAAGTTTGACTTCAATCCTGTGAGAGGATAAGGGATGCAGGTATTAGGGAAGACTTTGCCCACTCACCTGCTACGGCTGAGCCATGTGTAACAATCTGAAAGCAACTCTTCTTCAAATCCAGTACTCTGCAACACTGGGTTCTGAAAATGAATAGTCAGTTCCCAGATGTGTTTTTCTTTTAAAGTATGGTTGATTTACAATATTGTGCCAATTTGTGCTGTACAGCAAAGTGACCCAGTCATACATCTTTATACATTTTTATTTTTTTGTCTTTTGTCTTTTTTAGGGCTGCATTCTCAAGCATAGGGAGGTTCCCAGGCTAGGGGTTGAATCGGAGCTGTAGCTGCCAGCCTATACCACAGCCACAGCATCTCAGGATCCAAGACACTTCTGCAACTTACATCACAGCTCACAGTAAGGCCAGATCTTTAACCCACTGAGAAAGGCCAGAGATTGAACCCACATCCTCATGGATCCAAGTCAGGTTCGTTAACCACTAAGCCATGGCAGGAACTACTCTATATACATTCTTTTTCTCACATCATCCCCCATCATGTTCTATCTCAAGAGACTGGACACAGTCCCCTGTGCTGTACAGTAGGACCTCATTGCTTATCCATTCTAAATGTAAGAGTTTGCATCTACTAACCCCAAACTCCCAGTCCATCCCACTCCCTTCCCCTCCCTGCTCCCAGATGTAGTATTGTTCATCATCATTACTGAGAACTCCTAGGCATTTTTGCCAACTACAACATGAGATATACGTATTATTCCCATTTTGCAGATGAGCTAAGGCTTAAAGTGGTGATCCAAAAGCAAGCAATTACTATGTAATGACATTGATGTCTTGCTCTACTCTCAACCACGAAATCAGTGTCTCCACACTGTGTTCTACAGTGTATGAAGAAGAAGGAATCCTATGGGCATGTTTGATTAGGAAACGTTGCATTACTGCATTTACATTTGAGAGATCCCCAGTGCACATCAGCACATTAAGAGTTTTGAGAAATATTGCAGGGGAAAATTAAAGCACACATTTAAAAGTTTAGTTTTGAAAAAAATAAAAAAGTTTAACTTGGAGTTCCCTTTGTGGCTTGGTGGTTAGCAAACCTGACTAGGATCCATGAGGACAAGGGTTCAATCCCTGGCTTCGATTAGTGAGTTAAGAATCTGGTATTGCCATGAGCTATGGTGTAGGTCGCAGACACAGCTCAGATCCCACGTTGCTGTGCTGTGGGGTAGGCCAGCAGCTATAGCTCCAGTTCTGGGAACTTCCATATGCCGAGGATGCAGCCATAAAAAGCGAAAAAAAAAAAAAAAGTTTAACTTTATTTAAACTTGAATTTACCAAACTAATTTGAACACTAAATCCTTTTTTTCAAGGAACAGCTGTTAAAATCTTGAGAAGTTTCTAATGGGGCAAATTGATCAATGCTTTACTAATGATAGGATTCAGGACATGCTTCCACAAAATATGGCACCTTGGCATATTGATGTTTTAAGGGAAAGAAGTTTGAGAAAACAGTAGAAGCAAAACGGTCACTCTGCCCTTCCCCCCACCCCTCTCCCACTCTTCTCTGAAATAGTTCAAAAAGCCTCCTGTGAGAGGTGTTTTCCCTATACCTATAGGAAAGGTGTATTCTTATCTCCAAAATCAAAGGACACAGAGAAGAATCCTAACAAACCAGACTTGCCGTTTCCCCCAGTTTACTACGATTGTCTCATACTCTTTGACCTATCATTTATCACCATGATTATCCACTCTTCATCAAACCTAGCATAAAGATATTCAGGTCTGTTTCTGCAGGTCTTCATTTCCTTATGAAGACTTCCATGTCATGCAAAACTTATGTTAAATAATTTTGTATGCTTTTCTCCTGTTCATCTGTCTTTTTCAGTTTCATTTTCAGACCCAACAAGGAACACTAACAGAATCAAGGAAAACTTTTTCTATCTATCTACCTACCATATATTCAATAAATATTACAAGGCACATGAGATGTCTTGGACATATCATGTAAATCTACACTGCCATGATATGAGATGTACACTGTGTTACAAATTTATCTCCCAACCAGATGTCAATGGACTCCTCCCCATAAGTGCACCACACACCCCCACACACCCCCAAACCAGTGTTACATATTGTACAAGGTGTGTATGAGATGTGATACTATGAGTAGCATAACATAATGGAGAAAGTAGTCCCCTCTACCCCAGGAAGTCAGGGAATGTTTCCTCCAGAGAAGACCATAAAGTTTGAGTTGACTCTTAAAGGCAAAAGAGGTGAACTGAGACCAAAGCTCAGGTGAAAAAATCTCAGAAGAATGAAACAACTTGGGAGAGGCACCAAGAGTTTAGCGGATGTGCAAACCCTGAGAAAACTACCTAATATCTATTATGTCATGCTATTTCTTTTTGAAAAGGTCTAACACACCAAGTTTATGCTGCTGTTGCCAAGATTTTGGTGATCCTGTTTGCAGTTTATTCTTGGGGAAGTTGAAATATTTATAATGTGCCCACCATAGTGCCAGGTACAAAGGAATTAAGTACCATTATTCTGGTTTTCAAGAGGTTTGCAATGGAAATATCTAGAGTAAAGGAATGTTGCTAAGAGAGTAGATCTTAAATGCTCTTACCACAAAGAAGAAATGGTAATTATGTGACATGGTGGGGGTATTAGCTGTGGTAATCATTCTGCAATTTATAAATGTATCAATCAATATGCTGTATGCATTGTTTGTCTTAAACTCACAGAATGTTATTTGCGAATTGTATCCCAAGAGAGCTGGAAAAAATAAATAAAATAGTAGACAACATTTTTCTTTTTAAGCAAAGGAAAATAAATACCATATCCTTTACTCTCCATCAGGAAATCACTACTGTATAGTTAAGTACATGGTCTTAAAATGTTGGTTTGAAAACCAATTTCAAGTTAGTGAAGTTTCCCAGCCTCATTTTTATCTTCTGTAGAATGGAACTACTGTGAGTGAGCTACTGCTACATGTCAAGGGCTAAGCACAATTCTTTACCCAGGATAAACACTATATAGCTTGACACTGGTAGCCCAGGAAGCTGTTACCACCTTATACATGAGTGAGAATTTTTTTTCCATTTTCTTCTTGCACATTTCTTCTGCTTTCTCTTCCTACCTAAAAAAAGTACTTTTAAGACAAAGACCATTTTTTAATTTATTTTGTATCACCTGCAGTTAATAATAATAATACAATGACTATACCTAATACATGCTACATAAATACTTATTTCTAACTAGTCGTTAGATACAAGAGTAGGAATCAAATATTCTGGGTCCAATGTTACAACCGTTTATGTAGGTTTTCATATTAGTGTGTATATATGAATGTTTGTATAACTGAATAAAATATTAAGAGCAGATCAAATACCTAGAAATAGACATTAATCAAAATAAAATAACGATAATAAAATTAAAGAATAGGGTGTTCCCGTCGTGGCTCAGTGGTTAATGAATCCGACTAGGAACCATGAGGTTGCGGGTTTGATCCCTGGTCTTGCTCAGTGGGTTAAGAATCCGGCAATGCCGTGGAGCTGTGGTGTAGGTCACAGACGTGGCTCAGATCCTGCTGTTGCTGTGGCTCTGGCTTTGGCTGGTGGCTACAGCTCCGATTAGACTCCTAGCCTGGGAACCTCCGTATGCCACAGGTGCAGCCCTAGAAAAGACAAAAAGGCAAAAAAAAAAAAAAAAAAAGGAATAAAGGGCACTTCTTTAATCATGCCTGGGTCACTGATTTATCATATAAACATAATTGATCAGTCAGAAAATTCTGTTTTGTTAAAGTATTTAGAGAATAAAGCTCTTGTCATGAAATAGAGGCTCAAAAATAAACATTGATCCTTAATATCCAAGCCTGTAAGATATCAAGTAGTAAAACTCAATATTATATTATGGAAATTATTTTAAGGAGATCTGGGAGTACTGCTGATGTTTTTCTGCCTTCTTTGCAAATGGAATACTGCTTCTGATAGAAGCCCAGGGTGAAGTGATGGTAAGGTAAATCCAACTGTTTTGGCTTGAACTTAAAATCACAGGGAGAACAAGCTTAAAAAACCTTGAGATTCTCAGAGCACTTAAAGAGAAACATGGAATGTTGAAAAAATCATAATATTAAATTCTGAGTGTGTTATCACCAAAAATCCCAGATGAGAAAGAGTGGGGCAAAGCATCCAAAAAAATCAATGGAGCTTCTCAGGGAGCTCAGCTATTAGAGAATATTCATAAACAGAGAGAAAATAACCAAAGAAATACTAGAAGAAATTAGTTTTGGTTGACTGTCTATGTTTTTCCTTTTGGGAACTTGTGGTTTGTTTTTGCCTGCAGGGCTGTGTGAGGAGTTCTAGAAATTGCCAAGTAACAAGACTCGGGTTTGTGTTTGAGTAAGTTGTTTCTGATTATTTCCCAGGTTTGAGTAGTTCTCTACAAGAGGTGTCAAGTTATTGCAGCAAGGAAGCTCACTGATCTATTAAGAGTATTAAAAACAAATCAGGAGTTCTCGTTGTGGCTCAGTGGTGATGAGCCTGACTGGTGTCCATGAGGAGGCAGCTTCGACCCCTGGCCTCACTCAGTGGGTAAATGCTGCGTCCAGCGCTGCAGGTCAATGGAGATCCTGAGAGGGACAGCGTGGCATCCAAAATACACAAGACTCTTTTACATTTTAGAAAAGTGGGGGATCAGGAGGCACTCTGTTTCTTAGAACAAAGGCCCCTATGCTTTACCCACATAGCTTTTATTAGAGAAGATGACGTATTTAGGCTAGTGGGCAGAAACAGGCACAGGCAGCTTCAAGGTTGCCTCCTCGTGAGATTACAGAAAGCTACTAGCAACAAAGTCACTGGTGCAGTTATCTAGGTCACAATGCATTTGCTTGCAGGACAGAAAAGTGATTGTATTAGTCCCTTAATTTATCTTAGCAGGAGACACTGTACTTTAGAACTCTGAGTCAGCATGTATGCCTATCTGACCATTGCCACCATAAGCATTCCTTGGCTTATTGTGCCCTTGCATGTCCCAAGTCTGCCTTCTGCAGAGCTCAGCAGTTCAGTGGTCTCCAACAGGTAAAGGATCTAGCATTGCTGAGCGCTGTTGTGTAGGTTGCAGACGTGTCTCAGATCCCACGTTGCAGTGGCTGTGGCGTACGTTGGCGGCTACAGCTCCGATTCAACCCCAGGCCTGGGAACTTCCATAGCCACAGGTAAGGCCCTAAAAAGATAAAAATAAATAAATAAACTTATCAAAGAGCTCAACTTTTTTTTTTTCAACTTAAATTTGTTTTCTATTTGGCCTTAGTGTACCTAATTATATGTAGGGACGTAATTTCCACTAAGACATATCTCAGTATAGAAAAGATTTCTGTTGAATTGTGTGTCACAGTCACAAGAAAGGGAAAATGCATCTGTGGGCAAGAAGATGTCCTGTAGACCAGTGCTTCTCAAACAGAAATGACCGTCTGAATCAGCCGCAGATCTTGTCAACATGCATTTCCTGATTCCACAGGTTGGGGGTAGAGGGTCTTCATTTTGAAAGCTGCTTGGTAATGCTGATGGGGCTGGTCCTTGGACTATACTCTGAGTTGCAAGGCTGTAGACTAATCAGTTCACTAAAGAACAAAGAGTGAGCAGAAATGGTCACTCCAGTGGAAGGGTACTGTGTGGTTCCGTCAGGGAGCACAGGGCCTCTTCCTCTTTGCCAGCCTGGGGCCTAGGTTCATGGAAGGAAGGGAAGGCATTTCTTGGTGTCCGTGGTAGACAGGACAACAGCAGTTCTTGTCTCTCATGCCATCTGTTTCAGAGAACAATGGCGCCTTGTCTGCAGCTAGGCTGCCATCACAGCTACTCTGAAATGGAGTAAGGAATAAGCCAGGAGGGTGAACGGGTCGAAATGACGCAAAAGTGGAAAGAGGAAGTAAGCAAAAGCCAGAAAAAAAAAAAAAAAGAATAGGACAAGTGTATTCAGGAACTTTGAAAGAAATATTCTTTCTCTTTCATTAGTTATTCATTTCAATTTATTCTAAATGGTTTGCCCTGGTGTACAAGGTAACAAGATAGAATGACCTCACACACAGGGCTCATTTTAATAACAAAATATCTGCATGGGGCAGTTTGATGATGTTGGACACATAAAGCCAGAGGTAATTCATCCCTTTGAGTGTTTAAACCCCTACAGAGAAATTATAAAGGAAAACAATCTTCATCCCCAATAAAAATAAAACAAAGAAGTGTACATCAGATCATATTGCTTGGTGACTTTATGAATTGGAACAGAAACATTATTGCGTGAGGTTGAGCTCAGCAGTTTTTCAACCATTTGAGGGATAAGAACTCTAATTTTGGTCCAACACTCAAAGCCAAGTTTTCTCAGGTGGATGAACAACAGTTGGCAGGTTGGCTTGTCATGGAAATTGCACCGCCTTAAATCACCAAGTGAACTGTACTAAGTCTCCACTCTGATTCTTACCAGCTCTGTGAATTCGAGCATATGCGATGGGTCTGACACATAATAGGTACTCAAAAAATGTGAGTTCCTGATCATTTTCCCCTTAAACTTTCTAAGGGTTTGTTTCTCAGTTTCCTCAAATGTAAAATGAAGATAATAATGTCTACTAACAATTATAGCATGTTTTGTAAGGTAATGTACATTAAAATGTTTTTTGAACAGTAAATGCGAAGTAAAATGATATTATTGATATTGTCTTTATAATTGATTTTCAGAGATAATTGTGAGATAGGAGAAATTTTTTTTTCTTTTAACAACGGTGGCATATGGAAGTTCCCAGTGCAGGAGTCAAACTGGAGCTGCAGCTGCCAACCTACACTACACCTACAGCAACACTGGATCCAAGCCACATCTGTGACTTACACTGCAGCTTGCAGCAGTGCCGGATCCTTAACCCACTAAGTGAGGTCAGAGATTGAACACACATCCTCAGAGACAATATCTGGTCCTTAACCCACTGAGCAACAAAGGGAACTCCTAGAAAGAAGAAATTAACTAGATAATTTAAATAATATTTAGGATCTCATGGGGTCACCAAGGCAATTACATAATTGGATGTGCAATGGACATGGTCACCTGCTGTCCCCTGAAAATGTACAATCCATGCTAGAAAGGGAGTCTGGACTGCAAAGACTTGCTTAGTTGCTGGTCTAGAATTAAATAGAATACGTAAGAATAAGTCAATCAAATACTAAGTTCAGAATTCATTCATATTCTCTTTTTCTCTCTCTTTCAACTATTTTTTCATATTATTTTGTGAACTTTATGTAAGATGGACAGGTAATTATTGAGCAGCTTTTTTTGTGGTCTAGTCTCTAACTTACCCTCCTGAAGATACCCCCAATAGCAAGGCAATTGTTCTTGTTCTTCCTCACTGGGCCCTTTCTGTGACCACTCTGCTGTCTCCTAGAGACAATGTGACCAGATGGCCCAGGCTTCTTAAGGCTCCATTTCAAATATTCTACCCAGTTTCATTCTGTGCCGCAGTCAATGTCTCTTTTCCTCCATACCCTATTGCATTAAAATTCATAGTTGATGTCTCGTTTCCACAGAAAACTTTTCACGATGGCTAATTTACATCTAGAATTTACCCTGCTAAAGCTCTCTTTTGTCCTTTCATCCTGCACATCCCACCCAGATATTCTGAAAGTGCTGTTGTCATCATGTCATTCCACACCTTAAGCACTTGCACATGACATCTAATATATACAACAAACTCCAGAGTGTAAGACCTATCCTTCTTCCCATGCTCCTAATCCCAAACCGTTTTCACAAGCTGGCTACGGCTTGTCTTTTTACTTTATAATTCATTACCCCTCTTCTCTGCCCAAATAAACAGTCAACTATCCAACTCCAGAACAGTTTTATCAACAATTTGATCTTCTTTCTTCCATCTTCTCCCTTTCCTGAGATGTTTTCCTTCTCCCTTCCTCTCTTTTCTGTTATTTCAGTCATATGGTTGTACAAGCAACCTTCTAACAAACACATTCCTTAAATGCAGTGGTGATATAAATGACTAATCAGTAGTGGACATTGAACCATCATAAAAGCTCTAGCCAACGTGCTGGATTGGTGTCCTAAAGAATCCCTTTGGGGAGTTTCTGTCGTGGCTCAGCGGAAATGAATCCGACTAGGAACCATGAGGTTGCAGGTTCAATCCCTGGCCTCGCTCAGTGGGTTAAGGATCTGGCATTGCCGTGAGCCATGGTTAGGTCGCAAACATGACTTGGATCCCGTGTTGCTGTGGCTGTGGCGCAGGTGGGTGGCTACAGCTCCAATTTGACCCCTAGCCTGAGAACCTCCATATGCCACAGGTGCGGCCTTAAAAAGCAAAAAAAGAATCCCTTTGGGCCAAGCATTAATCCTACAGTTACTAGACCCTAAAAGGTGAGGGTAAAAGTGTTGGGAATTCCTGGTGGAGATATGGCCTGGTGGAGATATGGAGGCACCGGGGTGCACTTGAGGGAATACTGCAACCAACTAGCACAGAAATATTTTATAATTTAACATCTAATATGAACAGCCAAGGCATCCTGGCTGAACACCAGTGTCAGACTTTGCTGATGCATCTCTAGACTCAAATTAAGCTCCTGTCCAACAACCCCAGGAGGAGTGATCCCTTCTCCTCTAGAGTATTTTAGCATGTTTTGCCCATAGCACTTACCAGGTACATTTACAACCTTGCATTGCTAATTGTCTTTTTGGAGATTATCGTGTAATTCATCCCACAAAGATGGCAATCTTTTCCAAAACAAGAGTTGTACTGTAAATTTATCTCTCCCTAAATGTCACATATAGTGCCTGCTTTTAGGCAATCACTTATCCTATATTTATTAATGAAAATTGAATAATTGAGAACTATATACATCAAAAATGTGGTCATTTCAAATGCCCTCAGAGAGTGAGGGAGTGACAGACATCTTTGAGATGCTGGTAGAAGCTGGAGACTTTCTTCTCAGAAACATTCATAGCCACACAAAATCATACATACAATTTCAGATGTCTCACATATCCCCTAAAGTCACCCTTGCTGTACAGTAGTTGTTCTGTTAGCATGTTATAAGTACATTTATTCATGCCATGAAGAAAAGGGCCCTTATGCAGGTGTGCAGTGATATTCCATGTTCCCAGCTAACAGGGCTTGCTTACATTTATAGCCAGACTGATGTTTCCTCTGATGTACACTTCAAATAGGGCTGGCTGATGATGACTGTGAGCAGGCCCAGGACTTGAAGTTTTCAAAACTTTACTTCTTTTATCAGCACTCTTGATTTTATAAATGATGAAGCCCCTCAACTCCATTCCTACCCATATCTCCTGGTAAACTTGAATGTAGGCTTCACAGAGGATCCAAACATTGTAAATGAGGTGTTTTTTTTTAATTTTTTTTTTCATTACAGCTGATTTACAGTGTTCTGTCAATTTTCTACTGTACAGCAAGGTGACCCAGTCACACATACATATATATACATCCTTTTTTTCTCACATTATCATGCTCCATCATAAGTGACTAGATATAGTTCCCTGTGCTATAGAGCAGAATCTCATTGCTTATCCATTCCAAAGGCAATAGTTTGTATCTATTAACCCCAAATTCCCAGTCCATCCCACTCCCTCCCCCTCCCCAAAGACACATGCACCGGTATGTTCATTGCAGCACTATTCACAATTGCCAAGACATGGAAACGACCTAAATGTCCATTGATAGATGGATGGATTAAGAAGATGTGGTATATATATATACAATGGAATACTACTCGGCCATAAAAAAGAACAAAATAATGCCATTTGCAGCAATATGGATGGAACTAAAGTCTCTCATACTAAGTAAAGTAAGTCAGAAGGAGAAAGACAAATACCATATGATATCACATATCTAGAATCTAATATATGGCACAAAAGAACCTTTCCTCAGAAAAGAAACTCATGGACTTAAATAAGGTTTTGAAGAATATTGGAGCAGGACCAGACCAGACCTGGCCTAAGCTCTAATCTTGGAGCTTAGGCCAGACCAAAGCCCCACAGCCAACTTACTAAAGACTTAACTTGGATGTTACCTTGGTATTTCAGTGAGAAGAATATTTAGGAGAGCTCATCCTTGTTCACCCCTTGGATCATATCATCCCAGTGCCTTGCCTCTACCTGGAAGGCAGAAAATCCCACATGCTTGCCAAAGTGGTCCAGTCTCCCCTTAGGAAATGTTGTACTGCTGACTAAAGGTTTCAGCCAGAGCATATTCATTACCAGTTATACTCATAGGTGTCAGATAACAAGTGCCAGTAACAATCTGGAGTGGGACCATCTTTGGTCAAATTCATTAACAAGTACCACATGCCAAAGAATGTCTAACTGGGGGAGGAGGAAGGGACACATGAAAAGCAAGATCAACTCTGTCTTAGCTAGAATTTTGTTCATCAGAGAAAGCAACTTTGGCACATAAACTCAAGTGTAGACATGAGGTACAAAACTGAGATCATCGTCACTAAAACTCTGCAGAACAGACTCCCACCGAGTTACGCGCCATGACTCAAAGGGATGGGACTTCCATCAACTCCCCAAAGTAGTTAACTGACCTCCTTTACTAAACTTCTTTCTGGAAGAAGGAAGAGCACTTTTTTACAAGGGAAGCTCCCTGCTATGGCAGAGACATGACAGGCTAGAAAAATTACTCTTTCTCATATTTCATACTGATTTACTTCACTTCTTGGGAAAAAGCTGAAAATCTTTTACATACAATTAATCTTTGGATTGGTTTCTATGGTCAGCTATTACGTGGCTAGTGAGGAGAACTCCAGAAGGTAATAATACGGAAAAAATAGGTCAGTCAAGTGCTCATTAAAAATAGGGCCAATCTATGCTTATCTGGCCAGAGACCAAAGTAATATCACTGGGAGACACAAAAACAGTAGATATTTTCCAAGAAACTTTGGAGAAATGACATCAGTTCTCTGGACACATGTAGAGGAGAAGATGTGCAATACAGGAGGCAGTGACTCAGTACCAGCCCTAGTTTTCATCTGCTTTGACAACTGTGATGAGATATGGGAGTGTCTGAAAGGAGAAAATGAATTCTGTCTATGTCATTCTGCATAGTGCCATGCCCTGTACCACATGTGGATAGAGCCTTACTGAAAATACTGTAATGTAATAGGAGATTCAGGGGAGCTCCTGTGGTGCCAGGAAAGAGCATTAGGAGAAGCCATTTCCCTGCTCTTGTACAGCTTATTTACAACATGCTTTCAAAACCAAACGGCTGGAAGCAGGACAGTGGGGTGAGAAGGTTGGGATAATGTGGAGTTGGGGAAAGCAAAGAGATACCTGACCATCTTCGGCTGTTTCCTGATTTTGGGGGAACCACACACCTTCTCTCCAGCCATCTATCTTGGTTATTGGGCGTAGAGCTGAAGTAGAATTAAGCCTACTGGTTTAGGACTTCTGTCCACTCTTTCCACCAAAGGGACATCTGACCATCATGGGAAGAGTGACTATCAAAGGTGGTGCATTGCACACAGGAGTGACCTGTGAATACTTGTGTTGAATAAGGTAATATGAATCAACCAACCTGGACCTCACTCTTTTCCCATTTACATCACAGCCCTGGCCCTGAGATGCCCTGCCCCCCGAGAGAACAGAAGCTCTGTCTGAGAATGAAAAAATCTCAGAATTCTAGACTGTCAAAATCTGGAGATGTCCGGGAGTTCCCGCTGTGGTCCTGTGGGTTAAGGGTCCAGTGTTGTTGCAGCTGTGGCATAGGTCGCAGCTCTGGCTCTTCGATCCCTGTCCCAGAAATTTCCATACGCTGTGCGGGCAGCCGAAAGAAAGAAAAATCTGGAAGTGCTGGGAAAATTTCAAGTGAAAGAGCAGTAACTTTTCAAGATCCCCATACAGTTAAGGCCAAAATAGAACTATGGGTTACGGGATTATCATTAGAAAATGTTTAGTAAGGTGAATGGATAAATAAAATGCAGTATATACATACAATGGTGTGTTAATTTTAAAAAGGAAGTAAGTTCTGGCATTAGCTACAACACGGATGCACCTTGAGGACATTACGTGAAGCAAAATAAGCCAGTCAAAAAAGAACAAATAGCCACCTCGATGTTTAGACTCCACTGATGTCCTGGCACTTTAGGGAAAGAAGTTGGTGTTTCACCAGGCCCTGGTACTAAGGACGTGGTCCAGGTGGCCCCTGGCCTCTTCCTACCCACCCCTCCGCCCTCCTCTCTTTCCTGCCTCTCTGGCAGGATGAGGTGTGCAGGCCTGGATGAAAGAGTAGCTCCTGGGAACTATGGGTATCCTATGGTGGGTATAGTGCCAATGAAGAAAACAAGAGACTCACAGAAAATCTGAAAAGCAAAGTAACTGCTATAACATTTCTTTCCATTGCAACAGACTATGAGGTTAAACATCAAAATAAACTATTAGCTGAAATGGATTCACAATGGATTCACGTTTTACCTGGATTTCTAGGTAAAACTACAAGAAAACTGAAGATTTTATCTGGAAGGAGCTCTATGCTGCTGTTTTCATTGTCTTTTTTGTCATTTATTGGATTATTAAACAGATGATGCAAGTAAACGTGAGTTTGGAATTTTTTAAAACCTAATGGCTTAGAGTACCACTTTGGTAAGAAATCCACATCCAAACATTCCTAACTTTCAAATACTACGGCTTTTCCGATTGCTGAGTTTTACTTGCTTTATAAATCACATTAGATAATACAGTGCTCTTTTTTTCTTTTGTCTTTTTTGGGCTGCGCGTGTAGCATATGGACGTTCCCAGGCTAGGGGTCGGATTGGAGCTGCAGCTGCCAGCCTATACCATAGCCAAGCCAGACCCTTAACCCACTGAGTAAAGGCAGGGACCAAGCCAACATCGTCATGAATACTGGTCAGATTCTTAACCCTCCAAGCCACAATGAGAACTCTAATACAGTGCTCTTTGAACACTGTTTCTTAATAATGCATTTTTTGCCCTTATTTTCAGGAGTGTTGAAATGGTCTGAGGTTGTATGGCCCTAACAATTTTTTTTCTGTTTTTTTTGCTGTCAGATTAAATAGCAGATTGATATTCTGTTGTTGCCATAAATGTAAGTTCATGTTCCCATAAAGAAACTTAACTGGAGAATAACAGAATTTGTAAAAAGCCTGATACTCAGCTCTTGAGGTGGCAAGTAAATTTGTGATGGATGATAGAAATATTTTCCTGAACTATCATTGCCCAGATAATGTACTCTCTTTCCCTCCTTTATTTGGTCAAAATTGTAGGTTGATTTCTTTTTACCTACTGTTTTCCTAATAATTTTTGATGATGTGACTCCTATTCCCCCTCTGTCCTTGAATAAAATTTATCATTTTTGTATATTTCTAGTAGGGTCCAAAACAAATGTGTACCAGTATAGCTGTCATTTCATACTAACTTTATATACATACCACTAACTTGGCTTATAATAGTTTTATGATTTTAGCTATTTAGATAGGCTGTTTGGTTATCACTTATAACCAAATAATGTGAAGGTAAACAATTGCTTAGCTCAGAGTGGAAATAAAATGTTCATGAAAATTAATTGCCTCTGCTTTATTATGTGCTCAAAATAAATGTTGGAAATACTCAGACACTGAACTTGGAGTTAAGAGTATTGTTGCTTTAATCCAGTGTATTTATTTATAGAAAACAAAATGCAGAAGTGGACTGCTGAGTAGAAAGAGATACTGACATGTTGTTAAATACTCTGTACTGCTACTGTTTGGAATTTGACCATTTATGGGCTCCAAAAATAAAATTTTTAGTAAAATATAAAAATGGACAAACATTGTATGATTCCATTATATGAGGTACAGAGAGTAGTTAAATTCTTAGAGACAGAAAGTAGAATCACAGTTGCCAGGGGCTGGAGGATGAGAGAAATGGAGAGTTATTGTTCGATGGGTATGAATTTCAATTTGGGAAGATGAAAAGAGTTCTGGAGATGGTTGTTGATGAGGTTATACAACAGTGTGAATATACTCAATAACACTGAAATGTACACTTAAAAATGGTTAATCCCTGCTGTATAGCACTGGGAACTATATCTAGTCACTTGTGATGGAGCATGATGGAGGATAATGTGAGAAAAAGACTGTATGGGTCACTTTGCTATACAGCAGAAAATTGACAGAACAAAGTAAAACAACTATAATGGAAAAAATAAAAACCATTAAAAAATAAGAATCATTAAATTCTACTTCTGTGTATTTTACAACAATTAAAAATAAAAATAAAAATTTTAGTCCTACTGCACGAGTTTTGGTGTAACATAGTAAAACTCTGTGGGTTAATTCAGTTACTGGTTTATAAAGATTTACTGTTTTCAGATTGATGGGAAAAAGAAGACTTATTTGTGTATCTGGCATTAAACTTCTCCTCATTATCTGGGAAGTGAGCTCAAGTTATTTCATGTGGAAGTTCAAGAAAGAGAAATTTACCAGAAATAAACCCACACAACTATGGACAATTAATCTTTGACAAAGGAGGCAATAATCTACAGTGGGGGAGTTCCCTGGTGGCCTAGTGGTTAGGGACTCAGTGTTGTCACTGCTGTCAAATTCAGTCCCTGGCCTGGGAACTTCTACATGCCGTGGGCACAGCAAAAAAAAAAAAATATATATATATATATGTGTGTGTGTGTGTGTGTGTATGTATATATATGTATGTAAAATAGATATATATTTGTAAAATGTATATATTTGTAAAATACATATATTTGTAAAATATATACATAGAATTGGTAGGTATATGTATATGTATGCGTATACATATTTTTAAAATATATATAATTGTTAAATTATGTATATATGTATGTATACATATATATATATACACACACATTTTTTTTTTTTACCAATTTGTATTGGGAAAGCTGGACAGCTTCATGTAAATCAATGAAGTTAGAACACATCCTCACACCATACATGAAAACTCAAAATGGCTTAAAGACTTATATAGACAAAATGCCATAAAACTCCCAGAAGAAAATATAGGCAAAACATTCTCTGGCATAAATCATACCTATATTTTCTTACGTCAGTCTCTCAAGGCAATAGAAATAGAAGCAAAAATAAACAAATGGGGCCTAATCAAACAGATAAGCTTTTCCACAGCAAAGGAAACCATAAACAAAACAAAAAGACAACATACAGACTGGGAGAAAATATTTGCAAATGAAATGACTGACAAGGGCTTAATTTCCAAATTATGCAAACAGCTCATACAATTCAATAAAAACAGGAACAATAAAAACCCAATTAAAAAATGGTCAGATCTAAATAGACATTTCTCCAAAGAAGATGTACAGAAGGCCAATAGGCACATGAAAAGATGCCCATCTTTGATAATTAATAGAGAAATGCAAATTGAAATTACAAAGAGGTAACAACTCACACTAGTCAGAATGTGACTTTAATGATTTAAAAAGTCTACAAACAACAAATGCTGAAGAGGGTGTGGAGAAAAGGGAATACTCCTTCACAATTGGTAGGAATGTAGATTGATGTAGCCACTATGGAAAACAGCATGGATGTTTCTCAAAAAAATTAAAAATAGGAGTTCCTGTTGTGGTGCAGCATAAAAAAATCCAACTAGGAACCATGAGGTTGCTCGTTCAATTTCTGGCCTCGCTCAGTGGGTTAAGGATTTGGGGTTGCTGTGAGCTGTCATGTAGGTTGTAGAAATGGCTCGTTGCTGTGGCTGTGGCGTAGGCCAGCAGCTACAGCTCCCATTAGACTCCTACCTAGGAACCTCCATATGCCGCAGGTACAGTCCTAAAAAGACAAAAAATAAAAAATAAAAAAAAATAAAAAGACAAAAAAAACCCCACTAAAAATAGTTACCATATAATCCAACAATCTCACTCCTGGACATGTACCCAGACAAAACTATAATTCAAAAAGATACATGTGCCCCATATGTTTATAGCAGCACTATTTACAATAGCCAAGACATGGAAACAACCTAAATTCCACCCACAGATGAATTGATACATAATATGTGGTACATATATACAATGGAATATTACTTAGCCATTAAAAATAATGAAATATGTATCAACAGGGATGGACCTAGAGATTATCATACTAAGTGAAATTAGTCAGAAAGAGAAAGACAAACACTATATGATATCATTTATATGTGAGATCTAAAATATGATACAAATCAACATATCTGCAAAACAAAAACAGACTCATAGACATAGAGAACAGACTTGTGGTTGCCAGAGGAGGGGGAGGGGAAGGAAGGATTGGGAGTTAGGGATTAGCAGAGGAAAACTATTATATACAGGATGGATAAACAGAAGGTTCTACAGTATAGCACTGGGAACTATATTCAGCATCCTATGATAAACTGTAATGGAAAAGAATATATATATGTACTACTGGGTCACTTTGCTTTACAGTAGAAATTAACACAACATTGTAAATCAATTAAACTTCAATAAAAATTTTTGTAAAAGAAGAGGCTCAGAATATTGGGAGAACTTGGTCATTCGGTGGAAAAGGAAATAAAAGAGGAGGAGGAAAAAAGAGAAGAGGAAGGAAGAAGAAGAGGAAGAAAATTATTTCTGACCTTGGCACTCTTCTTTCATGCAAATCCAATCCAATCTAATTTCCCAGAACTCCCTTACACTAGTTATTTCAGGCGCTTCAATACGTGTAGCCTTTGAAATTTCTGTCTCCTGTCTTCAATCACAGAACCTCAAAGTAGGAGAATTCAGAGGTCATCTTGTCCAAAGGTCAGCCAGATGCTTGAATCCTCACTACATAATTGTTCCTTCAGTGGGGCTGGCATTTTAGGTAGTTACTCTTTCACTCATTTTTTTAATTGGGCTCATAGAATAATTTTACCCCCCATCAAAAGAAAACTTTTGGGAAAAAGAAGGGGGAAAAAAGGAAAGAAGTGCACTATAATTTCAACCAAGAGTTGTTTTTCTCACTTATCAATTTCTTTCCTTTTTTTTTTTTTTTTTTTTTTTGCTTTTTAGGGCTACACTTGCGGCACATGGAGGTTCCCAGGCTAGGGGTCAAAGAGGAGCTACAGCTGCCGGCCTCATCCCAGTCACAGCAACTCAGGATCGGAACCATATCTGTGAACTACACCACAGCTCACAGCAATGCCGGATCCTTAACCCACTGAGCAAGGACAGGTATCAAACCCGAGTCCTCATGAATACTAGTCAGGTTCATTAATGCTGAGCCACAGTGAGAACTGCTATTAATTTTATTTTAATACAATATTAAAATCCAATTAAAAACATTAAGTCTAGCACCATCTTGTTTGCATCCCCTCCCAAATATGTGTGTGTATGTGTGTTTGTGTGTAGAAAAAAAACTCCCTACGTAAATATATAAAGTTCTATGCAAGTAAAGTCATGGGTACTCTTCTTGTCCTACATTTATTTGTATTTTCTAATTTTTATTCAATTAAGGTTTATCGTTTCTTCAATAAGTGAAGAAAGTGTTTACAAAGTATGTTTATTCACAAAAGTTAACAGAATTGAGGTGGAGATTAGTTATCAAATGAAACAAAATTTGCTACAGAACAAGAAAACATGAATTAATTTTGAAATGTACCTGGCAGAATTGGGTCTAATCAAACAAAAGGAGTGAAGCAATTGGTGATGGCCTCATGCTTCCATGGGAAGAAAGATTAGTATTAACAGGATCAAAACTAGGAAGTTCCCTATGTGGTTCAGCAGGTAACGAACCCGACTAGGATCCATGAGGATGCGGGTCCAGCCCTGTCCTCGCTCAGTGGGTTAAGGATCTGGTGTTGCCATGAGCTATGGTATAGATTGAAGACTTGGCTTGGATCCCCCATTGCTGTGCCTGTTTCTTGGCCAGCGGCTGTTGCACTTGACCCCTAGCCTGGGAAATTCCATATGCTGCAGGTGTGGCCCTAAAAAGCAAAAAAAAAAAAAAAAAAAAAAAAAAAAAAAAAAAATATATATATATATATATATATAACTAAACCACAAGACATAAATTGAAGATTGAAAGCACAAAGAGCTGAGGTGTCATGTGAGATAAACGTCATTTTTCTCTTTGCTTGAACCTCCACCCAGCTCCATTTATGCAATACATGTTGAATCTTACGGTTTATTGTATGTCAGGCATGGTGCTAAGCCTTTAGTAGGACTTCAAATATCCTTGCCCTCACAATTTTCCTGTTTGGCTAGAAAAGAGCTCCAGTAGGCAACCTGATACTTCTCTCTCTCTCTTTTTTTCTTTTTGGCCACACCTGCAGCATGTAGAAATTCCTGGGCCAGGGATCAAACCCAAGCCACAGCAGTGGCAAGGCTTGAGTCCTTAACTGCTAGGCCACCAAGGAACTCTTGAAGCTTTTCTTAGGAGACGTTTTCAAAAATACTTTGGTTACCCATTGTCTCTCCTCACCTCATAGTCACTAATACACCTAAAAGGAAAAAGCCCAGGGGGTCTTTTTTGTCAGCATATTCAACTTCTGATGTTGCTGGCATAGGCATATTCTATGTACCTCCTGCTAGTTTGTTTTGGTGTCTTTGCTCCAGATGTATTAAATATTGGTAACTGGGGCAATCCCTTCCCCAGGAAAATGCTTAGTATTTCCACAGACAGCCTCTGTGTAAGGACACGGTTCTCCTCCTTCAACTCTGTTCAATAGCCATAAGCAAGAGCTTTGAGTCTCCCTCTACACTCCTTTCTCTCATGATGAATATGAGAAATAGCTGGTAACAAAGGTTAATAAAGGACTTGGACTTATCAGATTAGGCCTGCGAGCTCTCATCCTGTCATTCTGCTCATCAAAATCAAGAGTAAACCTCCAACACAAAATATTCCCAAATCAATATACTTCTTCCGCTTCTCCATTGCTACCACCACTATCCATGCCACCATCATATTTCTTTCCCTGAACATCTGCAGTGGCCTCCTTACATGACTTCCTGTTTTCCCTCTTAACCCACTGTGTGTTATTCCCTGAATAGACCAAAGGAATGTTTTAAAAACAGGTTAAGTCATGGCATCTCCCACTACAGAAAAAAAAAAAAAAAAAAAAAAAAAAAAAACAGTAGCTTCCCACTGCACATAGATTAAAGCCCACATTCCTGAACCTTCTTTTCTAGAAGCTACCAGTCTTTCTCCATCCTATCATCCAGCTGTGAGTCTCTGCAAGGCACTTATTATTATCTGACAATTTCCTTGTTATATTTATTTATAGCTTATTAATCTGCCATGGTCACTGGAATGTAAATCCCACAAAAGCAGTGACTTTTTATGTCTTAGCCATTGCTATGTTGGGATTGACATGCAGCACAAAGCAGACATGAAACAAAGAGCTGCTGAATGAATCTGCTAAATGTGTGAAAGAATACGATCATCACTCCAGAGCTGGTGAGCCTAATCTTGTATCCATTACGCAGGCTCATTTGTTCATTCATTTATTAAACATTTTTTATTGAATTAATTATACACCAGAAAATAAAGACAATATAACTGAATTCTTACTCCCCCCCACGCCAAAAACACAGTCTCCCTGCCACTGTTTTAGCTTCTGACTACTCCCTGATCCCCAAACTAATGTTTTTAGGTTTTTGTTGCAGCAGCAGCCCAATTCCTGTTTCAGTTTTCTATTGCCACATAATAAAATACTCTAAACCACCCTTTTATTGTTTAGTGACTTCAAACAATAATAGTTTATTATTTCTTTTGATTCTGCTTTTTGGCATTCTAGGTGGTTTTGCTCATCTCATCTGGACTCTGGGCTGCTGCAGCAACAAAAACCTATACGACTCTATCTAGGTGGAAGCCAGGCTGGCCAGGAAAGTCCAAGGTGACCTCACTATATTTCTGAGAATGCAATGCTGTCTGTTGACCCGGGAGCTTTGTTTTTCCTCCAGGAGGTCCCACTTTCTCCAGCAGGCTAAACTGGGTGACTTCACAGTATGATGATCAAGGCCAACCCAGGTCCCAGTCGGTGGAGAAACAGGGTCATTTGCTGATGAAGTGAATGCAAGGTCACATTACAGAGGAACCTAGACATGCAGAGGCATGATTCACTGAAGGTCATTATTATAATAATCTATTGCACTTATTCAGCCCTGTGTCAAATAGGCCATTGCTACATCTGTCATGACTGAGAAGCTGGTCACAGCAGCCAGCGCCAAAACAACACTACTGCTGCTTAGTTTTATGCCAGTAAAATGGATAATCTGTGTTCTGCCTCTTTTACCAAGTAACTCATTTCTGTGCTAGTCTCATGCAATGCATCTCATTGGCATAATATACATATGCACCCAATACCAAAGAAGCTGGAAATCATATTTTTGGATTCTTTAAAATGGAAATATTTCTACAGTAATTAACTATCAAAATATGAAGAAGGTATTCAAAAGATTTAAATTAGTCACAAATAACAGATGTCTGCTACGAACCAAATCCTTCAGTAAACATAAAAACTTTTTATGACCTTAAGTGGTGGTGTTGTGGAGAACAAGGGAAAGAGCCATAGGTGGAAGGGAGGCTTATCACACATTTACCTGATGCTCAGTCAAGAAGAGCATATTATTGAAAGTCTGAAAAAAAAAAAAAACCCAAAAAACCAAGGAGTTCCCTTGTGGTACAGCAGGTTAAATATCTAGAATTGTCATAGCAGCACCTCAAATGGCTACTGTGGTGTGGGTTTGATCCCTGGCCCAGGATTTTATGCTGTGGTCACAGCCAAAAAACAAACAAACAAAACAAAACAAAACAAAACAAAAAAAGGGGAAAAAAAAATGTGTGCCCAAGAAGCCCAGAAAATGGCAGCAAAGTCAGTCATAGTCCACTTGCAACCCAGAGCATTGGAGAGAGTACAAGATTCCAGACTGAAAACATACTAGAAAAAGGTGGTTAATGTTAAAAAATATTTTATAAAGGGTGTAGTCATAACTCTTAAAAAATATAAAATGAACACATATTTCATTTAACTCCTTAATCAAGAATATAGTAAAATGTTAAAAGCAAAACAAACTAAACATTACAAAGGTTAATCCAAAGAGCAGGCAGAAATACAGGCAATCAGGAATGCTGAAATTAATTAACTAATAGATACAAAGCTGACCAGTATCTGCAGACAATAACTAATTGTATCTCCATTGGATGAATTTATTTACATCTATATGGACAAGACTAATTCGCATTACTGTCAGTTTAATTTGCAAAGTCATGAAATAGTTGAGAGATCATGAAAGTCAAAAAAATCAATAAAGTCTGTTAACTCAGAGGATATGCTATACAACACCTAATTTTCCAGAGAAAATGCCACCAGTAAACTTTTGCTCATTTTAAAGTCTTTTGCAATTTTTTTCTGATGGAGGTTCCCTGGCCAGGGATTGAATCTGAACTGCAGCTCCAAACTATACCACAGCTGTAGCAACATTGGATTCTTTAACCTAATGCGCCAGGCCGGGGATTGAACCCACACTTTTGCAGCAACACAGACTGCTGCAGTTAGCCTTAACCCACTGCACTTCAGTGGGAACTACTTTTCTGACCTTTTAAAGAGAGAGGAAAACTGGATTCTCGAGCTATTTAATCCACATTGGTCTTTCATTTGAACAATTAAATATATTAAGAAAAAATAGGAAATTCCATTTCAAATTAAAGTTTATGAAGTCTTGAGAGATACTTTGCTTCTACTCTACTGGTGAGAACAAGATATTAGCCACAGAATCATATTTTTTTTAAAAAAATCAGAATATCTGAAAATTAATATGTTGCATGTCAATTATATCTCAATTTTTAAAAATCTATATATAAAAGAACTAAGAACATCCTGCCCCCTAAAAAAATCCCTTAAGTTAAATAAACTACAAAGTGATAAGCTCACGCTAGAAGAGACCCACAGCTGATTTCATTACTAGCAGATGAGAGAGAGGAGACAGATTTATTCTGTCAACTAGACTCACACAGGAAGCAATACTGTTTACTTCAGTCTCTACTGAAATCTCTACACAAAATGGCATACAATAAAAAATTCCAAAAAGTAAAAAATTTACTTTTCCAAAAAGTAAAAAATTTCACACAAGAAAGAAGATGTGAGCCAAGGTCAGGAAAGAATGTAGTCAGTAAAGCAAGCCCAAAGATGAAATTATAGACCAGAGAGAGGAACTTTAATGTTACTGTGTTTCTAATCTGCACTATCAGAAATTCTAAGAGAAATTACTCAAGCTGAAAGCTGAGGAAAATTTTATGGGATGGAATCCTGGATCTCCATGATAGAATATACAGCACCAGAAACAATGAATATGTAGGTAAACGTAAAATGTCATTTTAAATTAAATACATTGCTATTATGCTTGCTATAAGTTACATCTATATTTCATGGTACATTACTATTCTTTTGCTTTAAATGTGTTTTACATATATTTAGAGCAAAAAGTATAATGATATAAAAGTAACACATATGACAATAAGAGCACAAAAGATGGGTAGTAAATAGAATTACACAGTTTTAAGATACTTCCATTGCTGGTTAAATAGTGTAATTATTTGAAGTTAGAGATAGATTAAAAATGGATACTATTCAACACAGTATTGGAAGTACTAGCCACAGCAATCAGACAAACAAAAGAAATAAAAGGCATCCAAATAGAAAGAGAAGAGATAAAATTGTCAATGTATGCAGATGACATGATACTATATATAGAAAACCCTGAGGACTCAAGCCCCAAACCACTTGAACTGATTGACAAATTCAGCAAAGTAGCAGGATATAAGATTAACATTCAGAAATCAGTCACATTTCTGTACACTAACAATGAAATATTAGAAAAGGAAGACAAAAATACAATACCTTTTAAAATCACACTGCAAAAAAATCAAATACCTGGGAATACACCTGACCAAGGAGGTAAAGGACTTATGTGCCAAGAAATATAAAATATTAACCAAGGAAATTAGAGAGGATTCAAAGAAATGGAAAGATATTCCACGCTCCTGGGTTGGAAAAATTAACATTGCAAAAATGTCCATACTACCCAAAGAAATCTGCAGATTCAATTCAATCTCTATCAAATTACCCATGACATTTTTCACAGAACTAGAACAAACAATCCAGAATTTTATATGGAACCACAAAAGATCCAGAATTGCCAAGTCAATCCTGAGGAACAAAAACCAAGTAGGAGACATAACTCTCTGAGAATTCAGGCAATATTACAAAGCAATAGTAATCGAGACAGTGTGGTACTAGTACCAAAACAGACAGACAGATCAATGGAACAGAATAGAGAACCCAGAAATAAATGCTGACCCCTGTGGTCAATTAATCTTTGACAAAGGAGGCAAGAATAGAAACTGGGAAAAAGACAGCCTTTTCAGCAAGTGGAGATGGAAAAACTAGACAGCCACATGTAAATCAATGAAACTGGAACACACCCTCACACCATGCACAAAAATAAACTCAAAATGGCTTAAAGACAAATATAAGACAAGTCACCATTAAACTCCTAAAAGAGAATATAGGCAAAACATTCTCTGACATCAACCTTACAAATGTTTTCTTAGGTCAGTCTCCCAAGGCAAGAGAAATAAAAGCAAAAATAAACCAATGGGACATAATGAAACTGACAAGCTTTGCACAGCAAAGGAAACCATAAAAAAAAAAAAAAAAAGACAACTTATAGAATGGGAGAAAATAGTTTCAAATGATGCAAGTGACAAAGGATTAATCTATAAAATATACAAACAACTTATATAACTCAACAGCAAGAAAACCAACAACCCAATTGAAAAATGGGCAAAAGACCTGAATAGACATTTTTCCAAAGAAGATGTACAAATGGCCAACAAGCACATGAAGAAATACTCAACATCCCTGATTATTAGATAAATGCAAATCAAAACTACCATGAGATACCACCTCACACCAGTCAGAAGGGCCATTATTAATAAGTCCACAAATAACAAATGCTGGAGAGGGTGTGGAGGAAAGGGAACCCTCCTACACTGTTGGTGGGAATGTAAACTGGTACAACCACATGGAAAACAGTATGGAGGCACCTTAGAGAAGTAACTACCATATGACCCAGCAATCCTGCTCTTGTGCATATACACAGACAAAACTTTCCTTGAAAAAGACACATGCACCCATATGTTCATTGCAGCACTATTCACAAAAGGCAAGACATGGAAACAAGCTAAATGTCCATTGACAGATAAATGGATTAAGAAAATATGGTATATATACACAATGGACTACTACTCATCCATGAAAAAGAATGAAATAATGCCATTTGCAGCAACATGGATGGAACTAGAGACTCTCATACTAAGTGAAGAAAGTCAGAAAGACAAATACTATATATCACATATCTGGAATCTAATACATGGCACAGATGAACCTTTCCACAGAAAAGAAAATCATGGACATGGAGAATAGATGTGTGGTTGCCAAGGGAAAGGGGGAGGGGGAGGGGTAAGGATTGGGATGGACTGGGAATTTGGGGTTAATAGATGCAAACTATTGCCTTTGGAATGGATAAACAATGAGATCCTGCTGTATAGCACTGGGAACGATATCTAGTCACTTATGATGGAGCATGATAATGTGAGAAAAAGGAATGTATATGTGTATGTGACAGGATCACCTTGCTGTACAGTAGAAAATTGACAGAACTCTGTAAACCAGCTATAATGGGAAAAAAATTAAAATCACTAAATTAAAAAAAAAAGTGGAATGTGCTACGAGAAAATGCTCAAGATACTGTTTGTAAAAAAGTATTGCAAAGCAATATGTGTAATATCAAACCATTTTTGTTTAAAAAGTACATATTTGCCTGGTCAGTAAATGAGCATAATATACAACCACATGGAGCAGACACTGTTCTTAATGATGCAAGAACAGTGCATTTTTTCCTAATTGTTTACAATAAACATGTTAGTTTTGAAAAAAAAAATGGATCCTTTTTTTTTTGTCTTTTTGGGGCCACACCCGTGGCATATGGAGGTTCCCAGGCTGGGGGTCGAATTGGAACTGTAGCCTCCAGCCTACACCACAGCCACAGCAACGCCAGATTCTTAACCCACTGAGGGAGGCCAGGGATCAAATCTGAAATCTCATGGTTCCTAGTTGGATTCGTTTCCGCGGTGCCAGGACGGGAACTACGATAAAGTGGATATTTAATCTCTAGAGCAACTACTAAAAAATAGCACTAAAGAGGCATAGATAGAAATATTAATAGAGTAGAAAGAATGAAATATTAAATACTAATTGATATCATTACCCAAAAGAAGACAAGAAAAAAGAAATAGATACAAGTGGAACAAATACAAAATAAATGGTAAAATGGTAGACTCAAACCCAACCATATCAATAATTATTAATAAACTCAAATGGACTGAACAGTCCATTTAAAAGGTGGATATTGGAAGTCCTGCTATGGTGCAATGGGTTAAGAATCTGACTGTAGTGGCTCAGGTCGCTGTTGAGAAGCAGGTTCAATCCCTGGCCTGACACAGTAGGTTAGATGATCTGGTATTGCCATAGCTGTGGTGTAGGTCACAGCTACAGCTCAGATTCAATCCCTCACAGGGAAATTCCACATGCTGTGGAAGCCATAAAATTAAAACAAAAAAAGGTGGAGGTTGTCAGATGAGGGTGGAGGGGACAGAGACTCAACCATACGCTATTTACAATAAACACATTTAAAATAAAATATATTTACAAACATTCTACCAGGATATTCATAAAAGTCTTATTCATAATAGCTCTAAAATTGGTAACTACCCAAATGTCTATTGCAATAATTTTCCAACACTGCAAAACCAATTACCTGAAATTTTAATGGATTAAAAACAACATTTACTACCTCACAGTTTCTGTGGGTAAAGAATCTTAGCAGTAAGAAGCCGTCTTTTCTCTCATAAGGCTTCAGTGAAGGTGCTGACTGGGGCTATTGCCATCTCAAGGCTTGACTCAGAGAGGGATCCATTTCCAAGATTGTTCCCATGGTTGTTGGCAAGATTCAGCTGCTCACAGACTGTTGGAAGGATGACCAGAGTTCACTGGCTATTGGTTGGAGGTCCTCCACAGTTCCTTGCCATGTGAACTTCCTCACAGGACAGCTCAAAAACGGCAGCTTGCTTCATTAGAGCAAACGAGCAAGAAGAAGAAAGAGATGGAGTTCAAGTCTTTTATATCCAAGTCTTAGAAGCAATATTCCATCACATTTGCTATATTCTTATTCATTAGAAGAAAGTAGAAGGTCCAGTCCCATGTGAAGGGAGGGTATTCCACAGAGTATGGCTATCAGGATGTGAGGATCCCTGGGAACCATGCCAGAAGCTGCATATCACATCTCCACAGAAAATAGATTTTTAAACTGTACTGTCTTCATAAAATAGAATACTATTCTGGAATTATTTTTTTTTAAAAAGAACAAACCACTGAAACACAGAAACATAGATCCATCTAAAATTTTTTTTCTACAAAGTTGAGCAAAAACGAAGTAGCTGCAAAAGAATACAAATAGTATGATTCCATTTATATGATGTCCAAAACAGGCAAAACTCATCTGTGATGATAGAAATTAGAACAATACTTAACTTTGGATGTTTGAAGGATATTGGCTGGAAAGGAGCATCAGAAAAAGTTCTCAGGTGCTGGAAGTCTTTTATGTTTTGTTTTGTCAAAACTCATTGAACAAAACATTTAAGGTCTGTGGATTTTTGTAAATTACACCTGAATTAAAAGAATAATAAAGAAAAATAAAAATAAAGTCTTTAAAAAGTAATCTAGGCTTTTTTTTTTTTGGCCACACCCATAGAATGCAGAAGTTTCTAGGTCAGCGATAGAACCAGAGCCACAGCAGTGACAACACCAAGTCCTTAACTGCTATGCCACCAGGGAGCTCCTAGGCATATTTCTTAAAAACAAAAGTTGTGATGTTGACATTTTGAACTCTTTTAACTAATGTTAAATAAGACATATCAGACTAATGTCATCTTCTTCCACCCCAAGAACCTAGACATGGTGGTGCAAGAAATGAGAAAGATCTGAATCACCAGAGAAAAGCTGTTTTAATGTAATCAGTTTGCATTATATCATTTCTGACTAAAACATACCAATGGAAGAAAAAGTTCCATTTTTCACTAATAATAAAAATAAATCCAAGATTAACCAACCACTAAGTGGAACATAATGTTATTTTTCTCCAACATTTTCACACTGAAGAAAAAAGAAATGACAATTACATAGTGCACAGACATTTTTAGAAAGATTTCCGAAAGCAGAATGAGAATTTTCATACACTAAAGCTTAAAGAAGTGATGTTTTATTTTAATAGACCATAAAATCACTAATAGGAAAAAACTTTTCCTTAAAAATTTCCTTCCTTTCTTCCTTTCTTTTTCACATTCCTCTTTACAACTGTTCTCATAGCCTCATCTCCCTTAACAAAACATGCTGTTGTTCATTATGTAAGATACTGGTTTGGTGGCAGTAAACCAACCAAATAAATAAAAAGCAATAAGAGATGTTTGAACAAAATAGGGGTTAAAGTTAATTTCTCTCCCATGTAACTTTCCAAGCATAAGGATGTGACAGCATTAGAGTGTCAAGGATCCAGACTTTCAAGGATCCATACTTTCTATCTTGTTGCTCCACCACCTCAAGGGTGCCTCTTTCATTCACATTGTCCATGTCTATGTGCCGGGTAGCAGAATTAGTATTCACCAATTCTTTATATTTCATTAACCAGAAATCAGTGGAGAACTATCAGCAGACAGTGCCACAGTTGTTTTTTGTTGTTGGGTTTTGTTTTGTCTTTTTTAGGACCACACTCAGGGCATATGGAGATGCCCAGGCTAGGGGTGGAATCGGAGCTGTAGCTGCTGGCCTATGCCACAGCCAAGCCAGATCCAAGCTGGGTCTGCAACCTACACTGCAGCTCACTGCAACGGTGTATCCTTAACTCTCTGAACAAGGGCAGAGATAGAACCTGCATCCTCATGGATACTAGTCAGGTTCGTTAACCACTGAGCCACAACGGGAACTCTGCCAAAGTTGTCTTTTGATGCCTTAAGAATATAGTGCTCCATAAGCTTGATCATTGGGAAGTAATCACCATTTATACTTATATTAGAATGCAGAAAGTTTGGACTGCCATTCAAATAGAGCAAAGTAAAAGACCTATTTACCCTCATTGTCATTATTTAAAAATCTCAATGAAGTCATGGCATAAAAAATTTTTTAAAGAAAACCTCAAAAATTTACAAGCACAGAGAAGATGGAAGAGGAGATAATAGCAGCTAAGAGATGTCAACAAAACAAGCTTAGGGTAAGTAATTTAGCACGCTAGAGAAAGAAGAAGTGAAATGTGCACTAGGGGTGAAGGCAAGGCATGCCAAGAAGCATGCTGATTAGGCTGCCAAATCCTCCAAAGCCCAGAAATTAGAGCCACAAGCTGTCTCTGAATATAGGAAGTAGATGAGACTGAAAACAAGGACTGGTTCATGGATGCATAAAAGTAGTTCCACCACTAGATCTCCTCACCACCCCTGCACAGCTGGGTAACAGAACTTCCCTCCTCTGCACAGGATTTTAGGAGAGAAGTCTCCCAGCAAATCTGAACAAAGAGTTTTTTTTAATATATTTGCCTATATTGAAAGCAGTTTTATAATTCTGTGGGAAATTTATAACTGAAATAACAATAAAGAGAAAACTAAGCAAATGGGGAAAAAAAGGGCAAGTATTATCTTCAGAGAAAATATCCATCTTGTATAAGAATGGATATTTAACCAGAGAATACTACCTGGCTCAGCTAAGAAAAGCATTTACATGGTCATAATAATGTAAGCACTTAAATATTTGTTTCTATTTCTGGTATAATAGAAATAGATTGGGAGATTGGGGTGAGGAAGTGTTGAGATGATAGGAAAGAGATAAGAAAGCTAAATCCTTATCTTTCATAGTAGAAAATCAATGATTGGAGTTTCTGTGGCGCAGTGGAAACAAATCCGACTAGGGAGCATGAGGTTGCGGGTTCAATCCCTGGCCTCGCTCAGTGGGTTAAGGATCTGGCATTCCTGTGAGCTGTGGTGTAGGTCACAGAGGCGGCTTGGATCTGGCGTTGCTGTGGCTCTGGCGCAGGCCGGCAACTATAGCTCTAATTCGACCCCTAGCCTGGAAATCTCCATATGCCAAAAGTGCGACCCTAAAAAGACAAAAAAAAATTTAATTAAAAAAATTAAATAAAAAATAAAAGAAAATCAATGGTTAATAAATAGAAGTAAAAAATTAAGAAATAGTAGTGTAAGCATATTATAATAGAAATGCAGAGTTAAGTACCTAAAGCAACTACCAAAAGAACCTAAAATGATTGACTCTGGAAGTAGGGGTGGGACAAATTAAGGAGAGGTCAGAGAAAAGGTTGCTATGTCTTATACACCTGTCCGACTTTTTAAACTCCGATAATTTTTTTTTTCCTTTTTACAGCCACACCTGTGGCATATGGAAGTTCCCAGGCTAGGGGTGGAATGGGAGCTGCCGCTGAGTCCTATGCCACAGCCATGGCAACCGGAGACCCAAGGCACATCTGAGACCTACACTGTAGCTGGAGACAATGCCAGGTCTCCAACACACTGAGAGTAAAGCCAGTGTTGGAACCCTCATCCTCACTGACACTGTGTTGGGTGCTTAACCCACTGAGCCACAGTAGGAACTCTGATAAACATTTAAAATTAAGTTTAAAAAATTAAGGGCATTGACATGCATGTTTCCTTTCCAAGAAGGAACTTTTCTGAATACAAAGTTGACTTGAAGATATAAATTTTTAAACTGAAGTACAGTTGATTTATAATGTGTTACTTTCAGGTGTACAGCAAAGTGATTCAGGTGTGTGTGTGTATTCTTTTTTTCCATTACAGGATATTACAAAATATTGAGTGCAGTCCCCTGTGCTATACAGTAGGTCCTTGATGGTTATCTATTTTGTACATAGCGGTGTATATCTGTCAATTCCAACTCCTAATTTATCCCTCTCCCCTTTCCCCTTTGATAACCATAATGTCTCTTTCTATGTCTGTGGATCTATTTGTTCTGTAAATACGTTCAGTTGTCTACAATAATTTTTTACTAATTGATTTTGTTAAATATTGAACAAAATTGCCCTCATTGTGCCTAGTTTTTCTCTTTAAACTTTTAATTTTGAGAAAATTATAGATTAACATGCAGTTGTAAGAAATAATACAGAAAGATCCCACAAGCCCTTTACCCAGTTTCTCTCAGTGATAACATCTCACAAAACTTTAGTACATCATAACCAGGATACAGACATTGTTATAGGCAAGGAATGGGCTGTCCCCTCACCACAAAGATCCCTCATGTTGCCCTTTTATAGGCATACCCACGCCTGCCCCCCAATTCCTGACCCCTGGCAACCCACTAATCAGTTCTCCATGCCTATAATTTTGTCACTATAGATTTTTTTTTTTTTTTGTCTTTTGTCTTTTTTTTTTTTTGTTGTTGTTGTTGTTGTTGTTGTTGTTGCTATTTCTTGGGCCGCTCCCGCGGCATATGGAGGTTCCCAGGCTAGGAGTCTAATTGGAGCTGTAGCCACCGGCCTACGCCAGAGCCACAGCAACTCGGGATCCGAGCCGCGTCTGCGACCTACACCACAGCTCACGGCAACGCCGGATCGTTAACCCACTGAGCAAGGGCAGGGACCGAACCCGCAACCTCATGGTTCCTAGTCGGATTCGTTAACCACTGCGCCACGACGGGAACTCCAGATTTTTTTATAAATGAAATCATACATATGTGAACTTTGGGGATTGGATTTATTCATCAAGCATAATTCCCTGGAGATCTGTCCAAGTTGTTGTGGTTCTCAATAATTCATTCTTTTTTATTCCTGAGTAACATTCCAAGGAATGGGTGTGTCATAGTTTGTGTGAAGGACATCAGTATTCTTTGCGGGTTTGGGTTATTACAAATAAAGCTACTATGAACATTTTGGGCTCAGATTTTGAAGTGGTGCATGCTTTCCATTTCTCTAAGATTAATGCCTGGGAGGGGGAGAGACTGGGAGGGACGGGGAGTCTGGGATTAATAGATGCAAAGTTTTGTCTTTGGAGTGAATAAGCAATGAGATCCTGCTGTATCGCACAGGGAACTATATCTAGTTACTTATGATGGAAAATGATGGAGGATAGTGTGAAAAAAAGAATGTATATATATATATGTGTGACTGGGTCACTTTGCTATACAGTAGAAATTGACAGAAAACTGTAAACCAACTATAATGGAAAAAATAAAAATCAAAAAAAAGATATATGCCTAAGAGTACAATTTTGGAGTCATGCAGTAGTTGCATATTTAGGTATTTTTGACAGTTTTATTAAAATATAATTCACCCATTTAAAGTGTACAATTCGATGATTTGTAATATATTCACAGATTTGTGCAACCAATCACTACAATTAATTTTTAAATATTTTCATTACCTCAAAAAGATATCCCACATCCCTGGGCTATCATTCTCCAATCTCACAACCCTCTAATCCTAAACAATAACTAGTCTAATTTCAAAATCCTCTGTATTTGCCCCTTCTGGACATTTCATACATATGCAATCATGTGGGAGTTTTGCTTTTACTGAGCATAGTGTTTTCAAGGTTCACTCATGTTCTAACGAGTATCAATACTTTGTTCCATTTATATGGACACACATTTTGTTGATCCACCCATCAGCTGATGGACATTTGGGTTGTTCTTATCTTTTGCTATTATGGATAATGATGCTACAAACACTTATGTACAAGTTTTTCAATGAGTGTATATAGGTGTTTCTCTTGAGCATATACCTGGGAGTGGAATTGCTGGGTCATGTGATAAGTCCATGTTTAAATTTTTGAGGAACTTCTAGGCTGTTTTCCAAGGTGGTGGCACCATTTGACACTCCCACTAGCAGTGTGCCCAAGTTCTGATTTCTCCACATTCTCAACATTTGTTATCATCTGACTTTTGATTATAGCCATCCTAGTAGGTATGAAGTGGTATCTCACCGTGGTTTTGATTCACATTTCTCTGATAACTAATGATGTTAAGCATCTTTTCAAGTGATTATTGGCCATTTGTATGTCTTCTTTGGAGAAATGCCTATTCAGATCCTTTTCTCATTTTTAAAATTGGTTTGCCCTTTTTTTGATGAGTTGTAAGAGTTCTTTATATGTTTTGGATACCAGATCTTTATCAGATTTTCCAAATATTTTCTCCCATTCTGAGGGCTGTCTTTGCCTTTTTTTTTTTTTTTAGGGCTGAATCTGAGGCATATGGAGGTTCCCAGGCTGGGGGTCCAATCAGAGCTACAGCTACACCACAGCCACAGCAACATCAGATCCGAGCCACGTCTGAAACCTACAACCACAGCTCACTGCAACCCCAGATCCTTAACCCATTGATCGAGGCCAGGAATCAAACCCGAAACCTCATGGTTCCTAGTTGGATTTGTTTCCACTGCACCACAATGGGAACTCCCCTGTCTTTGCGTGTTTAATAAGATACTACCAACCTGTTTTTCAGAATGCACTTACCATTTGATAGTCCTACCAGCAATGTATCAGTGTTCCATTTCATTTGCATTTTTTATCAGTATTTAGTGTTGCTATTATTTTTAATTTTTGTCATTCTGATAGTTGTGTAGTGATATTTCCTTGCAGTTTTAATTTTGTATTATCTAATAGCTAATGATGTTGAACATCTTTTCATGTGCTTATTTGCCAACCATCTACTTTCTTCAGTAGAATCATACATTCTATTTATGTGTTTGCCCATTTTTCTAGTTGGATTGTTTGGCTTTTTACTATTGAATTTTGAGGGTTCTTTATATATTCTAGATGCCTCTCCTTTGTGAGATATATGAACGTCATCGCTTTCTTCCAGCTTATAGCCTGTCTTTTCATCCTGTGAACAGAATTTTTCCTAGAGCAAAGTCATTTCTTCCCCCCACCCCCATTTTGGTGAGGTCCAATACATTAACTTTTCCATTTTACAGATAGCGTTTTCAGATCCAGCCTAAGACCTGGTCCTTCGATTCTGGAGTCTCTGTCTAGTCTTAGATTCTGAAGAGTTTCTCTGTCTCTAAAAGTTTTGGTTTTACGTTTTATCTTTGAATACATAATCAATATGAATTATTTTTCAATAACATGTGATGTTTAAGTCTTGGTTCATTTTTTGACGTATGGGTGTCCAGCTGCTCTAGCACCATTTGTTGAAAGTGAAACCACGGGTAAGTATTTAGTTAAATTCATTTCACCTGTAACCTGCTTTCATTAATCAAGGTTGTCTTCACTATTGCTACAAAAGACTTGTATGTCCTCCAAGCTACACATAGCATAAACAATAAAATGTTTGCCTGAGTTGTTTTTCTACAAACTTGGAGTCAGTTCCACCTAGTTAGAGTCAATCCAAGAGACAGATGTGTCTAGTTCCAGCTAATCTGATTAAGACTGGATGGGACCACTAACTCTTCAGTTGGTCAAGTGAAAGCGTCATTCGGGGAGTTCCCATTGTGGCGAAGCGTAAAAAATCCAACTAGGAACCATGAGGTTTCGGGTTTGATCCTTGGCCTCGCTCAGTGGGTTAAGGATCCGGCATTGCCGTTGAGCTGTGGTGTAGGTCGCAGACGTGGCTCTGATCTGGCATTGCTATGGCTGTGGTGTAGGCCAGCAGCTGTAGCTCTGATTAAATCCCCAGCCTGGGAATTTCCATATGCCCTAAAGCAGGTACAGCCCTGAAAAAAAAAAAAAAAGTCTACTTGGTGACCTCTGGAGTGTGCAGAGGCCTGTGGCTTACTTATACCCATGCAGGATCATAATTATCCTATCTTTCTCCAATCACCTTTCCCCACACTCTCCTTGTTCTCCTCACCCTAGACTGCCCTGTTTCTTTATTCTTTGAGATAAAGAATGAAGAGCCCTTTGCCTTCAGGGAGGTGGATTTGAGATCTGTTCTCCTGCCTCCTCCCTTGGTCTGCCTCGTGAATAAACCATCTTTGCTGCAGACCTTGCTGTGTATTGGGCAAAACAAACGTGGTTAAGTAACAAAAGTCCATTCCTAATTTTCTTCAATTGAATCACTGTTTCACGTTGGTCAAAAATTAGTTGGATATACTTGTGTGAGTCTATTTCTGGGTTTTTTATCTGTTCTATTTATCTGTGTGTCTACCCCTCAGCCAGTACCACGTTGTCTTAATCATTATAGCTTTTGGTGGGCGTCATATCAGGTAGAGTGATTCCTCCCACTTTATTCATCTTCTTCAAGATTGTTTTAGCTATTCTAGGACTTCATATTAACTTAGAATGAACTTATAAATGCCCTAATTTTTAAATTAATTCAATGCATATAAAAGAGCTACCCAGGAGTTCCCATTGTGGCACAGCAGAAACAAATCCGACTAGTATCCATGAGGATGCAGTTTCGATCCCTGGCCTTGCTCAGTGGGTCAGTGATCCGGCATTGCTGTGAACTGTGGTGTAGGTTGCAGACGAGGTTCAGATCCCAAGTTGCTGTGGCTGTGGCACAGGCCGGCAGCTGTAGCTCGGATTTGACCCCTAGCCTAGGAACTTCCACATGTCACAGGTAAGGTCCTAAAAAACAAAAAATGAAAAATAAAAATAAATAAAAGAGCTGTCCAGATAATATTCTTTCAGTAATTTGTCTTTTTAAATTATTTTGAGACATATGGCACAAGTTGGATTAATGCCTCTGGCTGGCACTGACTGACTCCTTGGCATTTGCAGTTTAAAAAGTTGAGTAACCTGCTAGGGTTTTTTATTGTTTCAAATTAAGGCAAACAGGGGTAATGAGGTTAAATTGCCATTTGTTTGTAGACTTCTACTGCAGTAGCATGAACATGGTTTACTCTAAATGTTATTCAATCAAATCAACAAGAAAGAGATAACCAACCCAACAGGAAAAGTGCACAAATAGCATAAACAGGCAATTTCACAAAAACATGAAGAAAGATGCTCAAACTCTCTAGTAAGCATAGAAATGCAAATTAAAGTCACAGGAGATCTTTTTAGGGGCAAGATCTTTCAAAATGTTAAACATGCACAGCCTTTAACCAAAAATTCTACTCCTGGGAATAGTTTTATCATACTGAATACATAAGTGCATACAGAAATATGAAACACAGTATATCCATGTTAGTGATATTTGTAGTAGAGAAAAATTAAAATAACCTAAGTTCATAAATATGGGACTCACCAAATTAATGGTCTTCAGCCATATTATTTAATACTATGTAGTCATTAAAAAGAATGGAGGAAGCTATCTATATGTATCTAAATGAAATTATCTCCAAGATGTACTAGATAAATGAAAACATGTCATCGAGTGGCATGTATGATAAGGCTACAGATATGTAAAAATGGAGATCTACGAATGTGTGTAGAGATGTGTAGGAATAAAAAGTCACTGCCAGGTCTGGAAGAACACCTACCTCTAGCCGTTAGCAGAGGTTATGGATGGGGAGGGAATGAGATTGGAGGCAGACTAGAGAGGAAGAGGATTACAAAAGAGGCCTTTCCAGTTTCACTTTATATGTTTCTGTATTGTTCCAAATAATTTTTCCATTAAGCTTGTTTCATGCATTTCTTTAGTACTTATAATACTCTAAGATGTTGTATGTTTTAGGAATTCCTATCGTGGCGCAGAGGAAAAAATCCGACTAGGAAGCATGAGGTTGTGGGTTTGATCCCTGGCCTCACCCCGGGGGTTAAGGATCCAATGCTGCCATGAGCTATGGTGCAGACGAGGCTTAGATCTGGTGTTACTGGGGCTGTGGGTAGGCCAGCAGCTGTAGCTCTGATTAGACCCCTCGCCTGGGAACCTCCATATGCTGCAGGTGCAGGCCTAAAAAGACGGAAAAAAAAAAAAAAAAAAAAAAAAAAGTTGTATGTTTTAGATTAGATGGCTGCCAATCTCTAGTAACTCCTTTTTTCTTTTTTTTTTGTTTTTTTGTCTTTTTGCCATTTCTAGGGCCGCTTCTGTGGCACATGGAGGTTCCCAGATGAGGGGTCTAATTGGAGCTGTAGCCACTGGGCTATACCAGAGCCACAGCAACTAGGGATCCGAGCTGCGTCTGCAACCTACACCACAGCTCACCACAACGTCAGATCTTTAACCCACTGAGCAAGGCCAGGGATCGAACGCGCAATCTCATGGTTCCTAGTCAGATTCGTTAACCACTGAGCCACGACAGGAACTCCTCAAGTAATTCTTAAGATAAGTCAAATCAAACCTATTTGATTTAACTGAGTGTCTAGGAGTAATATAATGTTGGGAGGCCAAAAGTTAATTTGTATCTTACCTAATTTAGATTTATGCTGTTTTTCAGGGATTGCTCCCAAATATTACTAAATGACTCCCTTGGCACTCTAGACAAAGGCAAATCTGGTGCTCATTATTGAGTCATTTTCTTTGGCTCTGTTAAAACAAACATGGGACTTCAGAGGCACAGAAGTAAGAATCGACCAACTCTTAAAGACTATAAGCACCAGAGATGGTCAAAAGGCAACAATTTTCTTCATAGGCAGGGGACACTGGCCATCCATTCCTAATGGGGCAAGAGTTTTCAATTTATTTCCTAAAGACTTGTTGAATTTGCATCTATCCATCCCAGCCTCCAGCCTCTGGTGGCACTTGCAAATAGCTTTTCTTTGGTTGCCATGTTTATCAATCAAAGCTTTTGTTTGCAAGTGACTAAAACATGGCAGGCTATCTTAAGCAAAAAAGAAATTTATTGGAAGGTCATCAGGGCTGACTGAATTGATGAGAAGCCAGATGGCCCCACTTGAGAAGTGGGAATAATCTCAGAGTGGACTGTATGATCCGCTGGAGCAACAGAAACCATGGCAACAGTCACCCAAGAGGACAACAAGGCCCCTGCCTCATGTGATAAGTGTGACCTCACAGTCTCGCATGACAAAGTGCAGGACAGTATCCAATAGGAAGATCCAAAGCCATATGTCTCCTGGATCTGTCAAGGCCAAATTGGCTCTTATCTCCCACTGAAAATAAATGTATCGGAAGATTTCTCAAAAGGTAGATGAGAGTGCTGGAAAAAAAAGTGCAACAGTTTACATGATGGCCAGGGCTAAGGACAAAATTGTGGACTATTTATTAACTTGCTAACATGGTGTTCACATAGTGATATCAGAGCGCAGTTCTTGAGTCACCTTGCTTTTTCACAGCATCACTCATTTTCATATAAGAAAAATATATTTTACCAGTATCAACAATTATAAAAGTGGTCTTGTTTCATTAGCAATCAATAACAGCCACATATCGGGGAAAGAAGTGCTTTAAAATATATAGAAGACAAAGAACTGGCTTTTATGGATCTCTCTTTTTTTTTTTTTTCGCCATAGGAAATTATAATCAGCTTTAAATAGGTAAAGATGATGAATTTAACAAATGTATTAATATTCTCTTCCTCCTAAAATCCCACTAAAATTACATCAAGTGGATATATTAGAAGAGCTTTATCTAATAGAATGAAGATTTTGGAAGCTAGAAAGCAGATGTGAGAGTGGCAACCACCTTAGCAGAATAAGCTAAATCCTGTCTTAGTAGTGAGGGAATCTGAGAAGCAACCATGACACTAGAGAGAAAAAGAAAAAAAAAAGCTCAAAAATTGATGAGAATTGGTTGAAAGTATACTGAGGAATCATCGTTACTCTGAGACCCATGCCCCAAATGGTCTGGGAGCTTGACCAAGTGATCTGATCAGCTTGACCACTGCTCTTCTTCTCCTGCAGAAGACTTGAGGGTATTGTTTCCCCTTTCTAGAGGGCAAAATAGAGGATCTCTGGACAGGACAAAATTAGTTACAGGAGAGAGTAGAAGTTCTATACTAAAAACAGAGAGATTGAGTGGATGTTTTCATAACAAATGATGAGTCCCTGGCCTCTTTTCCCACTCAGCTGCCAGATATGGCAGTCAGGCTATCCCTTCCAAGCAAGTCACTGGAAGAATTTTATCTGCGGAATAGGACCAGTCTAAGAGCTTGGAATTAAGTTGTTTCCCAAAACGCAGTCCAGCCAGATCACCCTAAAATGAAGATCACTGCCAAAAAGACTCATCTGTGCACTCTGGGTCTCTGTTTCTTTTTTCTTTTTATTCCAATTCTTTTTTGTTTTTGTTTTTGTCTTTTGGTGGGGGGGGGACCCTGCACCTCTAGCATGTGGAAGTGCCCAGGCTAGGTACTGAATGGGAGCTGCAGCTGCCAACCTACACCACAGCCACAGCAACGCCAGATCCCAACTGCCTCTGTGACCTATGCTGCAGCTTGCCACAGTGCTGGATACTTAACCCACTGAGTGAGGCCAGGGATTAAACCTGCATCCTCATGGAGTCTAGCTGGGTTTTTAACCCACTGAGTCGCATATGGAACTCTCCCAGTTCTTAAATACCAGCAAACATTCAAGGGCCACAGGAAATTGAGAAAATATCTAATACAAAAATCAATAATGAAATAAATGAACAAAAGAAATTTGGAGCAAACAGAGACTAAGCAAGGAGAAGAAAATTCCAAAATCCAACAAACCAATATCCTCATACCATTAAAAGGACTATACATCCATGAAATATAAACATCTACTTTTAAAAATGGTTCATTCCAGGAGAAGAAAATTGATCTCTAGGGGAATGGGAGTGGGGGCAGGGGATGACGGCAGAAACAAAAAATTAAGTAGACGTGTTGGAAAATAAAGTTAGGTAAATTTCTCAAAAAGTAAACAAATGAGACACGTGTGAAAGACACAAGAAAAGATCGGAAAACTAGAGAGTAAGACAAGAAGTTATAATATCTAATATATTAGATATGAAAAATATGTTTTTACACATTCAGTAATGTGAATGCTAGAAAGAGAAACTTGAAAAACAGGAGAAAGCCGCAAAGTAACCAAGAAAAACTCCCAATATTCAAGGGCATAAAATTCCAGATTTTAAGATCCCACTGACAATGGTGGAAAAAAAAAAATCTCTCAAAAAAGATACAACTAGAGTTCCTGCTATAGTGCAGCTGCAGCTGTAATGTGGTTGCAGCTGTGGCTGGGATTCTATCCCTGGCCTAGGAACTTTCATATGCCGTGGATGCAGCCAAAAAAGAAAAAAATATCTATATTACAACTTTGTGATATTTCACAGCACCAGGGACAAAGAGAAGATGTAACAAGATTCTGGGGTTGGGAGACAGAAATTCAGGTATCAAAATATCATCAGATTTCTCAACAGCAACACTGAAAGTTTGATGCAACGAAGCAATGTCATTAAAATTTTGAGGAGGATTATTCCTAACTGAGAATTCTATAAATGATCAATCAAGCATATCTGCCAGGATTCTGCCTGGAAAGAGAGGGTGCACTCCAGGAGGATAATGGAGAAGTTTTAATAAAGGAACTATAAACGGGTCACCATGCTGTACAGGAGGAAAAAAAATTGTATTGGGGAAATAACAATTAAAAAATAAATAAATAAATAAAGGAACTGGGAGTTCCCATCATGGCTCAGTGGTTAATGAGCCCAACTAGTATCCATGAGGACGCAGCTTTGATCCCTGGCCTTGCTCAGTGGGTTAAGGATCCGGTGTTGCCGTGAGCTGTGGTGTAGTTCACAGACAGCAGTGGTTTGGATCTGGCATTGCTGTGGCTGTGGCATAGGCTTGCAGCTAGAGCTCCAACTAGACCCCTAGCCTGGGAACCTCCATATGTCACAAGTGCAGCCCTAAAAAGATATAGATAGATAGATAGATAGATAGATAGATAGATAGATAGATAGATAGATAGATAGATAATGAAGGAACTGATGTTTCACATTGGCCAGACCCCTGAAGCCAGATGGGGGGGTAACTCCAATGATACTATCTATAAATCCCTGCTTCCAGGAAACTGAGTAGGGTAGAGAGAGATAGAGTAAGTTACGAAGACTAGATGCATTAAAATGTGTCAAGTCTTTAGAATAATGCCTATCACCTTTTACACATGCAGTATAATTTAGCTATTATTGTTGTTATTGCTGTTAATTCACTATCATTATTGTCATTAACAGGAAACTATTAAAATTCTCATGAAATCAGGGTTCCCATTGTGGTGCAGCAAGAGCAAACCCGACTTGTATCCATGAGGATGTGGGTTCAATCCCTTACCTTGGTCAGTGGGTGGGGGATCTGGTGTTGCCATGAGCTGCAGTGTAGGTCACAGATGCGGCTCTGATCTGGCATTGCCGTGACTGTGGTGTAGGCCTGCAGCTGTAGCTCCAATTCGACCCTCGCCTGGGAACTTCTATATGCAGAGATTGAAGCCCTAAAAGTCAAAAAAAAAAAAAAAATTCTCAAGAAATCAAATACTGACAAACTTTGTACTGATTTTCTAAATTCCTCTCCTCTTTCCCTAATAAGGTTCTTCAGTACTAATATATAAAATATGTTATAAAATGTTATGTGCCTAAAAAAATGTTCCCTGACTCCCAGGAATTTTGCAACTCTTTTCCAGATGAATTAATGATGCATTGCTTGGAATAAATTTTTATTGACTTACTGGTAGTGATGTGTAAATTGGAAGTAGTGTGACTGGGCAGAGACAGCCACAAAGAATTAAATCAGCACAACTATTTTCCAGGAAAAATGTTACGGCCTTGATAATACTTCCCCTTGATAGTAACTTAACCAGATCACCATAGTGCAGGGTTTCGCAAAATAAGGTCTATAATCCCCGGATGTGCTAAATAGAATGGGGTGAGGGGTTGGGGTAGATGGGGCACGTCATAATAAAATAATAGAATTGAATCCACCTCAAAATATGATTAGTTCAAAAATGCAAATAGCCATTATTACACAAAACATATTGTGCTGTGTTTCACCTCAAAACTAATCAATATGATATAAATTTGAATAATATCGAGATGCCAGTTTTGGTCTGCCAAATTAGCAAAGACTTAAAAAATTATGCTGTCTTGTGTTTGTGTGTGTTGGGGTGGAGGAAAAATGAAGATGGCATATATATTAGTACAAACCTTTCTAGAGGGCAAGATGGTATTATGTTTTGGGGGGATTATCTTTTTGGTTTTTTTTTCAGGGCCACACCCACGGCATAGGGCAGTTCCAGGGAAATTGGAGCTGTAGCTGCTGGCCTACGCCACAACCACAGAAACGTCAGATCCAAGATGTATCTGCTACCTACACTGCAGCTTATGGCAACACCGAATCCTTAGCCCACTGAGCAAGGCCAGGGATCAAACCCTCATCCTCATGGATACTAGTTGGATTCTTAATCTGCTGAGCCACAACGGGAACTCTGAGGCTGGTATGATGTATTAAAAGCCCTTATTGGAGGAGTTCCCGTCGTGGCTCAATGGTTAATGAATCCGACTAGGAACCATGAGGTTGCAGGTTCTATCACTTGCCTTGCTCAGTAGGTTAATGATCCAGCGTTGCCATGAGCTGTGATGTAGTTTGCAGATGTGACTCGGATCTGCCATTGCTGTGGTGAAGGCATAGGCTGGCAGCTATATCTCTGATTTGACCCCTAGCTAGAAACCTCCATATGCCACAGGTGTGACCCTAAAAATACAAGAAAGAAAGAAAGAAAGAAAGAAAGAAAGAAAGAAAGAAAGAAAGAAAGAAAGAAAGAAAGAAAGAAAGAGAGAAAGAAAGAAAGAAAAGAAAGAACGAGCAAGAAAGAAAGAACGAGCAAGAAAGAAAGAACGAGCAAGAAAGAAAGCAAGAAAAAGGTGCATGCACTCCAATGTTCATTGCAGTACTATTCACAATAGCAAAGACTTGGAAACAACCTAAATGTCCACTGACTGATGAATGGATTAAGAAGATGTGCTATAGATAGACACAATGGAACACCACTCAGCCATAAGAAAGAACAAAGTAATGCTATGTGCAGCAACATGGATGGAACTAGAGATTCTCATGCTAAATCAGAAAAAGAAAGACAAATACCATATGATATCACTTATATCTGGAATCTAATATTTGGCACAAATGAACCTATCTATAGAAGAAAAAAAAAAAACTCATTGACATGGAGAACAGACCTGTGGTTGCTAAGTGGGTTGAGGGAGTGGGATGGACTGGTAGTTTGGGGTTAGTAGATTCAAACAATTGCACTTGGAATAGATAGTCAATGAATTCCTTCTGTATAGCACAGGGAACTGTATCTAGTCACTTGGGATGGAACCTGATGGAGGATAATGTGAGAAAAACAATGTACTGGGTCACTCTGCTGTACAGCAGAAATTTTTAGACCATTGAAAATTAACTATAATAAAAAAAATTTTAAGTCCTTAAAACATTCATACCCATCATAGTCTACACGGAGGAGACAGATATGTAAAAAGATATATCATACTGTGCACTCTTGGATCACAGAAGCAGAAATGATTCAAGGAATTAACTGCTCAACAGAAACAAAGATTATTTCACAAGAGATGGCGTTTGGACAAGATTTTGAAGAAGTAATAAAAGTTCATCTGGGAGTTCTCTTGTGAGGCAGTGGTTTAAGAATCCAGTGTTGTCACTGCAGTAGCCCGGGTTATTGCTGTGGTACAGGTTTGATCTCTGGCCCGGGGAACTCCCACATGCCACAGGTGCAGCCAAAACCGTCCCCCCCAAAAACAAAACAACAACAAAAAAGAAACAGACGTTCATCTGGCAGAGAGAAACATTTCGGTCATAAGTTAGTCACACTTCTCCAGAATTACACATCACTATGAAAAAAATATAGAAGCATGGATAGTCATCAATAGTGAGCTTTTAATGTGTCTGGAGAGGTGGGCGGCAGTTTCTGACATTGCTTTTTTTTTTTTTTTTTTTTTTTTTTTTTTTGCCTTTTTAGGGCCACACCTGCAGTATATGGAAGTTCCAAGGCTAGGAGTCCAATTGGAGCCATAGCCACTGGCCTACACTATAACCACTGCATCAGCAATGCCAGAACCGAGCTGCCTCTGCAACCTATACCACAGCTCACAGCAATGCTGGATCATTAACCCACTGGGTGAGGCCAGAGATCGAACCTGAATCCTCAGAGATACTCATCAGATTCATTTCCTCTGAGCCACATGGGAATTTGCCCAACATTGCTTTTAAAATCATAATGCAGAGATAAGTTAACCAATTGTCCCTCTGCAGCACTCCCTCCCTGCAATCACTAAAAAACTCTAATCAAGCAAAAAAGAAACAAGGAGGCTGGCATAGAGACAAATATTTAGAAAGAAAAGTGGAATTTGTCCTAAGCAAAAGGACAAGTCAGGTTAGTAAAGAGTGGTCATGAGGTGGTCAATGGCAAGTAGCCTAAGATGCCACACTGCTACTTATATTAAATAAAGAATAAAACAATTACATTTTATAACAATTGTATTGACTATTTTGAGAAAAATTCAATTTCAATGAAGAAGTAATGTTTGCCACTTTTCTTTTTTCTCTTTTTTTTGTCTTTTTAGGGCTGCACCCACGGCATATGGAGGTTCCCAGGCAGGGGGTCAAATCAGAGCTACAGCTGCCAGCCTACACCACAGCCACAGCAACACAGGATCTGAGCCATGTCTGCAAACTACACCACAGCTCAAGCAACGCTGGATCCTTAACCCACTGAGTGAGGCCAGGGATTGAACCCTCATCCTCATGGATTTCAGTAGGGTTTGTTAACCACCAAGCCACAAGGGGAACTCCTTATTTTTAATTTAGGGCCTCACCTTTGGCATGTGGAAGTTTCTAGGCTAGGGGTCGAATAGGAGCTGCAGTTGCCAGTCTACGCCACAGCACAGCAACACCAGATCCATCAAGTCTGCGACCTATACCACAGCTTGAAGCAATGCCAAATCCTTAGCCCATTGAGCAAGGCCAGTGGTCAAACCACATCCTCATGGATACAAGTCGGGCATGTAACCAGCCGAGCCACAATGAGAAGTCTCTCAAAATTTCTGCTTTAGTATTTTTTCCCTGGTTTTTAGTCCTTCTATGTATTTTTTCCTTAATTTTTAAAAATTTTGTGGCTGCTGTGGAAATTTCTATACAGAAGATATGTAAGGGCTACAACCTGTTTCTATGGAGGAGACTTTTAAATCTAATGGTCTGCATTGAGTGCTATCAAAACAGGTAACTACTTCAACATCTATATATATATGTGTGTGTTCTTATATATATTTAATTTATTTATTTTCCCACTAGTGCCTAATGGCAAGATATACTAAATAAGTGGTAATAAACACACCCACACATACATACACACTTTGCCTTTCAGTTAAAAAGTCTCTTCCAGAGTTCCTGCTGTGGCACAGTGTATAAAGAATCTGACTGCAGCAGCTCCAGTTGCTGCTGAGCTGTGGATTTGATCCCATATGCTGCAGCTGCAGCCTTAAAAAAAAAAAAAAAAAAAAAAAAGTCTCGTCCTTTAAAATAGGTTGCAGTCCTTAATTCTTTCAAACAAATGAATTTAACTGGACCAAGGAATTACAGAAGTTCATAGATGAGAGGACTCCTGAAAAGAGTCTTGGAGGTTGAAATAATTATGAAAAAAAAATTATAGTTTCTTGGAACTTAAGAGGTGCTCTTTAGCTTCAGGGTAAAATTCAGACTCCTTAGGTTTGCGAAGAAGACTTGGCTTGTGCCTCCCTCTGGCCTCATCATTTCCCCATATCCTACAATGCCCCTTTCCCCAGCTACACTGAAGAACTTGCAGTTCTCCAAAGGAGTCTGCTATTCTTATTTCTGAACCTCTACATTTGCATGTTCCTTTGCTTGGGACGTTTTGGCCCAAATATTAACACTGTTTAGAGATTATTGTTTGTTTAAAGAATCCAACCAAAATGCATTTATTGCAATTAGTTGCAATGTTTCATCACATTACATGCAATGTTATCTTTCTTTTCAAGGATGCCACAGCAGAATTGATGTGTCAGCCTTCCCCTTGATCCTGAGGCCATCTGTATCTCAGAAAGCTGGCTGTGCAGTGACAGGTATTAGGTATAAAGGCTTCCAGAAAACACCCCATTTCCCTTCTCTGAGACATAACATGTTCACTCTATTAATGATGTGTGAACAGGAATCAACAGACTTGGGTCTTAGTCCATACTCTGATAAATATGCCAAGACAGTTTAATTTTTCTGGGCCTCTGTTTCTACACTGAGGACTCTCCCTGCTCTCTGGGCCTCTATTTCTACACTGAGGACACTCCCTGCTCTCGCCCAGGTTTCAAAGTAGGTAACAGATCAAATAAATCTGGGTTTAAAAAAAAAATTCTAGGAATTCCCATTGTGGCTCAGCAGTAACAAACCCAACTAGAATCCATGAGGATGCCCGGTTCAATACCTGGCCCTGCTCAGTGGGTTAAGAAGCTGTGGTATTGGCTGGCACCTGCAGCTCCACTTTGACCCCTAGCCTGGGAATGTCCATATGTCACAGGTATGGAAATAAATAAATAAATAAATTAGAATTTTAAAAATTCTACTAATTTAACTTTATCCAATAACCAAGACTGTTATTTAAATACTTGAATAATACCAATAAAAAAATGTTCCCATCAGTCTTGGAATTCTTCCTTCTCATTCTTTACACTGCTGCACAGTATTCCAAGATATGGCCAAACCATCATTTATTTAATAATTCCTTTGATGATTTACATCACAGTTGCTTACAATTTATCTTATTATACATGATGTTAGAGGAACATCCTGGTAAGAATTATATATTTTCTAATGTATCTCTAATGAGTTTGTGCTCTGAGCTTTGTCCCCACCATAAACTAAGAAGCACAAAAACAAAGGACTCCTGCGTCTGCAGATAAAAGCTAGAGAACATCGACAAAGCATTTTCACTTGAAACCTGACAACTGTAACCTGGAGCTAAATGACAGTGGTCCCTTGGAAAAGGATGTCAGGGCACCCTCTCTTGAGGTTTGGGCCAAGGCTGAACATTCAATGTGGTTTAGAGAGGGGAATAAATCCTTTTGAAAATATCAGAACTTCACAACAAGGTGAGCCACTTGATTTGCTGAGTCACGGGAGGCATAAAGACAGAAGAAAACAGACTCCTGTATCTTGCTCTTCATATAGTGCCATCAGGCTTGTGAAAGGAACAAGACTGGCCAGAGGAGGAGGGAACCCTTCTCTCTCCTGCTCATGTAGAGGCCACTGAGGGAGGTCAGTTACCACTCTGACCAGAAGAACTGACTCTAGTGAGAGAAGCCCTGGACCAGTGGAGGGCAGCACCACAGAGCAAAACAGCAAAAGTGAAAAAAAAGAAAATCAATCCAGGGAGTGTCCATTGTGGCTCACCAGTAAGGAACCCAACTAGTATCCATGAGAATGCTGGTTTGATCCCAGGCCTCGCTCAGTGGGTTAAAGATCCAAAGTTGCCATGAGCTGTGGTGTAGGTCACAGACCGCAGCTGGGATCCCGCATTGCTATAGCTGTGATACAGGCCAGCAGCTACAGCTCCTATTTATTTGACCCCTAACCGAGGAACTTCCATATGCTGCAGGTATGGCCCTAAAAAGCGCCCCCCCCCAAAAAAAGATTATGAGGTTGTGATAGATTTAAAGTAGGGTGATATCGAGGGACTGTTGTGGGGGTGCTCTTCATCTTGATTGTGGTGGTTACACGTTGTATCCATTTGTCAGAACTCATAGAACGGTATATACCTCATGAAGGGTGACTCATCATACGTAAATTAAACCTCAAAAAACTTGACCTTGAAAAAATAGGCTCCTAACCAAAAAAAGTTATAGGAGGCTGCTTTACACTGGGCAAAAAAGGCCTCACTGAGAGAGGGTCCTAATTAAGTTGACATTTGAATGTAAGGAAGAAGATGAAGCCAAAGGTATGCCTTTTCGCAAAGTCTCTACAGTGGGAAGGAGCTTGGCATGTTGGAGTTAGAGCAGGGTGGGTGAGGCTGGAGAGGTGAACAAGAGCCAGAACACGGGGAAAGTTAGAAACCCAGATCAGGAGACTGATGTTATTTTCATGCCGCAGGAGAACTTAGGTTTTGAAGAAAAGGAATTACAAGTTCTGATTTTTATGATTTTGAAAGATCACTCAGTTCTGATTTTTATGGTTTTGAAAGATTTCTCTTGCCTGTAGAAAGCAAGAGTGGAAGGAAGCAGGAGTTTACTGTAACAGTCTCAGCAAGAGATCGTAATGTCACAGACTAAGGTGGAAGCACAGAGATAAAAAGAGGCAGGTATACAATAAAAGTGTATTACATTAATTAGGGTAACAAGTAAATCCCAATCTCAGTGGCTTAACATTTTATTTGGTCTTTCTGATTTGTGTGCTTCTTTCTATCTGGTAATAGAGAATGAAGCTCCTTCTCCCTTTTGAATGCACTCTCCTCTAGGGCCATGAATAGCCTCCCATTCAGTCATCAGGTGGCAAATGCATGACCACCTGTGGGACATTTTTATGGCCCTGCTCTGAAACTATTAGACATCAAGTTAAGCTACACTTTATTAACTAGAATCTAGCCACATACCCCATGCATCTAACTGCAAAGGAGGCAGAGAAATGTAGTCTATGACTGTGCCCAGGTTGAAAGGGAACTTGGTTTGGTAATCATCTAACAATCTCTGCCGCCGTTTTGTTTCGGAGGTGGAGATCCAGGACATGGGAATGGATTGGGTGAAATTGGTGAGAGGAAGAGAGACATCAAAAAGGAACCCTCAGAATTCTCTCACCAGTGATGCTTGGCAACATGGGTGAAAGAAGATCTAGGAGACATGCTTGATTTCTCTCCTTCCTTTAGCCTCACCCATTGTACTAAAAGAAGGGAGGATGAGTGGAAGGAGACACAGACATCTTGTCCCCAGCAACTGAGCAGGACATAAGGGCAGAGAGGGAGCTGATGAAATGAAGTGTTTCTTTGAAGAAAGGTACACCCACCTAGCTAATTATACATAGCATTTAGTAAGCAGAGCCACCAGTCTCTACGGCACCAAAGCAGCAGCTACTCTTGCTAGTGTTATCAGTATTGAGCATTCTAAGACCACAAGTCTTTCTGGGAGATCCTCCTTTCACTGGGTCAGAGGATGTGGAAAGACAATGAGCATAGTATTACCTTTAACTAAACCCCTTCCCAAAAGTTGGTGAAGAATCAAGACTACTTGATAACTCTTTTTTTTTTTTTTTTTTTTTCTTTCTAGGGCTGCACTAGCAGCATATGTAGGTTCCCAGGCTAGAGGTCTAATCGGAGCTATAGCTGCCAGCCTACACCACAGACACAGCAATGCCTGATCCAAGCTGCGTGTGTGACCTACACCACTGCTCATGGCAATGCCAGATCCTTAACCCACTGAGCAAGGCCAGGGATCGAACCCACAACCTCATGGTTCCTAGTCAGATTCTTTTCCACTGCACCACAGTGGGAACTCCTTGATAACTCTTTAAATAGGAAACTGTGAACTCTTTGAGATCATGTTTTATTAATCTTTATATACCCACCTAGTACACAGCATAATATTTAATATAAACTATGCCCTCTGTAAACATTTGTAAAAAATTAAATACGTATGGGGAGTTTCTGTCATGGCTCAGTGGAAATGAATCCAACTAGTATCCATAAGGACTCAGATTCAATTCCTGGCCTCACTTACTAGGTTAAGGATCTGGCATTGCCATGAGCTTTGGTGTAGGTTACAGACGTAGCTCGAATCCTGCATTGCTGTGGCTGTGGTGTAGGCCGGTGGCTACAGCTCCGATTTGATCCCTAGCCTGGGAATTTCCAGATGCTGCAAGTGTAGCCCCAAAAAGCAAAAAGAGAATTAAATATGTATGTGTAGGCTAAGGTCAAGGTTGATTATATACATAGAAAGTGCCCTGCAGAGCTATCTGAAAATAATCATATATGCCATGTGACCTTAGCACAAATTTATGAACTATGGTTTGGTTTCAAGTCTTTTTTTCTTTTAATGATTTTATTTTTTTCCATTGTAGCTAGTTTACAGTGTTCTGTCAATTTTCTACTGTACAGCAAGATGACTCAGTCACACGTACATATATACATTTTTTTGCCTCACATTATCATCCGCCACAAGTGACTAGATATAGTTCCCAGTGCTATACAATAGGATCTCATTGCTTATCCATTCCAAAGGCAATAGTTTGCATCTATTAGCCCCAAATTCCCAGTCCATCCCACTTAGGACTAATCTAATTTTCCTTGGAAAGACTGGTAGTCTTATCACGCATTTACCTGGTTAGATACACAATACTCAGTTTTCTTAGATGTTTATAAAACTTTAACATTCTGTTCTAGCACATTTTTTTCTGATATTCCAGTTTTATTGTCATGTCAATTAAGTTAATGCCTTTAAGTATATGTATATGAATCATAACTTGTCATTCATTACATAAATTATACACATTTATTAAACAAATACTTATAAAATATAAAAACAAAAGGAAGAAATTAGAGAACTCCCATAATTCACACATGTAGAGATATTTGGCACTTGTATGTACACCCTTCATATAAATTTCATATATATTTATATTTACACATGTCCCTCCTTTTTCAAGATAGGATCGTTCTGGAGTTCCCATTGCGGCGCAGTAGTTAACGAATCCAACTAGGAACCATGAGGTTGTGGGTTCGATCCCTGGCCTTGCTCAGTGGGTTACGGATCTGGCATTGCCATGAGTTGTGGTGTAGGTCGCAGATGCAGCTTGTATCTGCCGTTGCTGTGGCTGTGGTGTAGACCAGCAGCTAACAGCTCCTATTCGACTCCTAGCCTGGGAACCTCCATATGCCATGGGTGTGGCCCTAGAAAGCAGATTTTGAGAGAGCATATTTTAAATTTGTTTTCAAATATGTATTCTCTGTTCCAGCTTTGTAGGCCATTGTAATTTTTCCTAAAAGCAGATGCAGGTAAGACTCTGCGGACTTCAATAACAATAACGAGTCAAAGTTTAACTCAAAGGATTTTAGAATTTCGGGTCAACGTAAGTAAGGGCAGCACAGCAGGGATTCACAACACAGGTTTCTAACCAGTTGATCTCCAAGTTCCCAACACTGAATTCTGTGATTCTCTAAGGAGAGTAAGGGAAGCCAAGAGGTAGGAAGAGGAGCAAAGAGTTTTCAAGAGTTATCAGAGGTATAGGGAACTGTTTGATTGAATGAATACATATGAGGGAGCACTAGTAAATGCATTTGGAAGGCAGATCATGGGACAAGGGGGAAGCTGTGTGTTGTAAGGAAGTGAGTGGGAGAGACAGAGGATATTAAATACATTAGTCACTATCTCCTCATTGTTCTCTCCTCTTCCTCTTTCTCCTTTAACTTTTGCATCTGAATGTCCCCAGACACCCCAACCTTCTGAAGTCATCCTTCGCGTTAAATACCCATATATGCTCACTTCTTCCTATAAATCAGGACAGATTAAGTTACACAAATAGTAATGAACAACCCCAAATCTCAGCATTTTAAAATATTAAAGGGGAGTTCCCGTCGCGGCTCAGCAGAAACAAATCTGACTAACATCCATGAGGAAGCAGGTTTGATCCCTGGCCTCACTCAGTAGGTTAAGGATCTGGCCTTGCTGTGAGCTGTGGTATGAGTTACAGACATGGCTCGGATCTGGCACTACTGTGGCTGTGGCTTAGGCCAGCAGCTACAGCTCCAATTGAACCCCTAGCCTGGACACTTCCATACATCATGGGTGTGGCCCTAAAAAAGACAAAAAATAAAAATTAAAAAAAAAAAAACAATAAAGGTGTATGTGTCATTTATGCCACATAACATCAAGCTCAATCAGGGATCCAAGTGATAGAGCAGCTACCATGTCAGACATTCCCTTCCATGCCAGAGACAAAGAGATTCTGCAGCCTTGGCAATATCTGAGATAACATATCTAATTTCTGCTCACATCTCATTGGCCAGAAATAATCACGTGATCCCGCCAAACCACAGAGGGCCACAGGGTATAATGCTACCCTGCTGCTAGAAACCAGAGAACCAAAATACTTGGGCACTACTAATGACTGTCACACTATACACCTGTAGAAGTCCAATGACAGTTTCAGAGCTCTTTCTGACATGTTCTCCCATAAGCTTGAAAGCACGTGGTTCAGTTCAGTGTCATATTCGGTTCCTAAAAACAAAATAATTAAATATTTCACTTCTCTGTATATTTCCACTTAGTCTGCATAGGCTCCATTTTGCTCACTGGCACTGTAAGAATTTGCAGCATTCTACTTGAAGATCCTGAAGCATTTATTGAATGAGTGGAATATTTTTATTTCTCTAACTTTGTTGTATTTCTCTAACTTTGTTCTATGCCATGAATTAGAATTTCTCTCCAATTGTTTTAAGTCATGCACTAGGGGAGTGGGCTTTATTTCTTTTATTGTTTTTATTCATCCCCTAGTCCATATGGAGCTCTTAGGGTGGGTGGGGCAGTCCTGTATTGTAATTTCACATCCTTACTGGCAGTGTTTTTAAAGCTCTTCTCTACTGACGTACTTCATAATTCACCGAGCTCCACCCTTTGCTTATCTTCTCTTCTTACTCTTTCCTTCACTTTCCAAGATTACAAAATACATGATACAATCAGTAAATAATATGATTTATGTTTTAGTTTTCATCCTATGTGCCAAAGAACTGCATTTTCCAACAATGCCTTGCTTTTCAAATCCAGTCCTTTTAAATAACCAGACATGTGATCTCTTAGAACTTGTTTCTCTTCCCTCTCTTCCTCTTTCCCTCTTGGTCTACATCCACCTGACACTTCTCCACACCTTTTGCCTGTCAGCTGAGACTGACCAGGTCTACACCACAACCACAGCAACAACTCTGAGTCAATCCCTAGCCTGGGAACTTCTATATGCTGAGGGTGTGGCCCTAAAAAAAATACAAATAAATAAATAAAATAAAATAAAATACTTTCGACCTGCTCAGTCAGGCCTACATCACAACCACAGCAACACCAGATCTGAGCTGCATATGCAACCTACACCACAGCTCACAGGGCAATACCAGATCCTTAACCTACCAAGCGAGGCCAAGGATCAAATCTGTGTCCACATGGATACTGGTTGGGTTGTTATCACTGGGCCACAACAGGAACTCTTTGGTCAAAAGGATTTTAAATGCCTTCTCTCAACCTCTGACAGATGCTTGAAATTCCACCCTAGAGTCTCATCTTTTTAGCTTAAAGTTTATGGAATTGTGACATCACTAAACCACTGTGCCAGCTTAGGCAATCTTAAAGCTTGTTCATGGTGGTCTTAGCCCAAATCAGGTGCAGAATTCTCTCCTCCCTTGTCTTTAGGTAAGTGTCTGTTAGGTTTGTCAAGGGAGGAACATGCAAGGCCAAGTTGGTAAAGAAAGGTTCGTTAAGGCATCTGAGACCAATGGGCTGAGCTCAAGATGGAGCCAGCTCCAACTGCTAGGAGGTTTTAGGCTTATAAAGCATCCATGGCGGGAATCTGTGGTGGGAGTTTATGGCAGGAACTTGTGGCAGGAATGATAAAGAAGGAGCGGAAGTTTACACAATTCAGGGGAAGGGGAGGGGATCGAGTCCCATGTCAAAGAGCAGTTAATCTTTGCAGGTGGTTAATCTATGCAGGCAGTGGTTTTCTGCAGGTCATATTGTTTCTCACTGCCCCACCTGAACATCCGCATTCTGGGAGGGGGTGTAGAGCTCCTGCCAGGCCGCCATACCCATGTCCCTAGCAGGTCTCCAAGGTGAACAGCCACGTTTAGGGGGTAAGGGTAGGGGGTTTTGTCACTATCCCCCTGGGAACCTATCATTCCAGCCTTTTGTTATAGAGGATAGGAGCCACGTTTCTCTCTTCTATAGCCACTTCCTGCTGGGTAGGGTGATGAATATTAGGTGGTCTTATGACGGGGCATGATAGATAGGTTCCTACTATGGAGGATAGGAAGATCAAATAAGATCAGACAGAAGTTTGGGGTTTATATAGGTTGATATCGGCACTGTTGAAGGAGGAGTGTAGTTTTATTTAAGTATACTTTAATGTTTGACATGTTATTAACACATAATTATCAGGAGCTGTTGGTCATTGTACATGCATCTCCTTTCTGCTGCAAGAGGAGACCTTGAAAAATATACATACAAACACACAAAACATAGGCCACAATAAGGCCTATGTTTCAGCCATGAATAAGGTACTGTGTAAAACCTGTCAGTTGCAAAAGAGACTGGATTCAAACTGGGTTTCTGGCAGATGGAACAAATCAAGGTCACCTGTCTAGAAGGCTAAACCCCTTTTTGCTAGTGTTTATGAAAAAGACATAGGATTTCTATTTGTCCTTGAGAATTCAACCTTCAACTTGTACCTCTTTTCCTGAAATTTGCATTTCAAAAAGATCGTGGAGGAGTTCCCATTGCAGCTCAGCAGTAAGGAACCTGACTAGTATCCATGAGGATGCAGATTAGATCCCTGGTCTTGCTCAGTGGGTTAAGGATCTGGTGTTGCTGTGAGTTGTGGTGTAGGTTGTAGATGCCACTCAGATCCTGAGTTGCTGTGGCTGTGGTGTAGGTCTGCAGCTGCAGCTCTGATTAGACCCCTAGCCTGGGAACATCCATATGCCACACATGGGGCCCTAAAAAAAAAAAGAAAGAAAGAAAAAACAGATGGTGGAGATAAGGATTCCAGAAGACCCGGTATACATTTGCTTCTCAAAAGGCCAAGAAAATTCCTCCTGGGATAACTTTGTTCTCTTAAGCTCAGAAAAAAGTTTCCCTTAATACTTACAAGCCTCTTCCCTGAGACTTCAAAAGTCGTGTCAAGACCAGGAATGGAGTTTGCGGGCCCTGTTCTAATTTTTGTAATTTCTGTCAGGGGAAGCCTGGCTTATAAAATGGACTGTGAGAATGGCACATCCTTCACTGGTCTCAGAGTCTGGATTAGTGCATAGATCAGACATGGGAAAGGGAACATGAACCCCCAATAGTGCCTCAATCTCCACTGCAACTTCTCTCAGGGGGAGCACATTGGGGTTGACCAGGGTATGTGGATGGGTCTTTTAACTTCACTTGAATGGGAGCATGATACTGAGCTATGGAAGGGATGGAGGTATCCCATACCTTGGGTGAAACAAGGGAAGCTGGGAGAGGTAGTTCATCAGTTTCTGGATGAGGGAGGGGGGAGGGGTCGGTGATGGAGAAAGGAGTGAGAAGCATAAGGGAGGCTCTGAATTTAGATAGAATATCTCTGCTGAGAATTGGGGTAGCTGAAGGTTGTTCCTGGTAAGAGGCAATTTAGAGAAGGCACTGTTAACAGATTGGAAATTATGCCATCAATTCCCACAGTGGAAACTTGAGAGGGGTGTGTTTGGCCTGCAAATTCACGCAGTGCTGAGTAAGTGGCCCCTGTGTCGATAAGAAAGAAGACTGGCTTACCTGCTCCCAGTAGAGTTACCCTGGGCTCCAATGGAGTGATAGGCTGGAGTGATAGGCGTGGAGGCCGGGGGGCCCTGGGCACCCTCAGTCTTCGGCAGCCAGGCCAGGGAGGCCTGGCAGGTTGAGGTTTTAGGATTCTGGTCTCTCCACAGGGATGATGCGGGCCTCCCCTAATGGGGTTGGTCACAGTTGACCTTCCAGTGGCCTCTTTTGCCACATTTGAAACACGGGCCTGGAGGGCCCTTGGGGCCCTTGTTTTTGTGAGCCTCTGTTAAGCGAGAAAGAATGAGGGCAGGGTTTTTGTCTGAGCCTTGACAATTTTCCTTTAGTTTTTCATAGTTAACAGCTGGGGAATCTACTGTACTAGCCCCAGACTGGATCTTGTCTGGGGACTGCTGCTGCCCTAACCAGCTGGTGGTTATTTTGCCAAAGGAGGTCAGTCAGCATGGGCCTGAGCAGCAAACCAGAGCCTTTCGTTGTTCTCAGGGGAAGATAAGATGATACAGATGTTGTATCAAGGTCATAGGACTTACTGAGATATTTGAATTCCTTAAGGTCTCAGACACAGAGAAAGGGATACAAACCAGGACAATCTCTTCAGTTCCTGCAACTTTCCATAAAGGGAGCAAAGGAGGTGGTTGTGGGGTGTCTTTGGAGGCAGGGTTCAGGACCCTGTATGAAGAGGGAAGAAAGAGGGTTTGGGATCTGGATTAGGATCCTCAGGAACTGAGGAAGCCGAGGATGGAGGAGAGGATGATTGTGAGTTGGTGGGAGAGGCGGTGGCTTGGAGAGGGTCACGCTGGGGAGGCGGATGACCTGCAGGATCAGAGGAGGAGACGTCAGAATCAGAGGGAGGCAGTTGTGAATCTTTGGGATGAAGGGGACGTATTTGAAAGGTGGAGCAAGATGAACAGAGGGAGGTTCAAGGACAGAGGGAGGATCAAGAGCAGAGGTTCTGAACATAGGGAACTTCGGACCACTTGCCATTACAGTGGCAAAATTATTGAGGTCACTTATATTAAAATCGAAAGTACCCTTTGGGGGCCATTGAGACCCGTTAGCCAATCTGTATTGTGTCCAAGCCATATTATAGAATTAAAGGCACATGGATCTAATGTCCCCTCTCAGTCTGAGAATATCTAAATTTCATAGGAGGCAGCCAAGAGGTGTGTTCCTGGAGCAGAGGAGGAAGTGTTCCCCAAGATGAGAAGAGAGGACTAAGAGGGGATGGAGGGTAAATAAGGAACCACATTTGGGAATGCCAACTCCTCGGGCTGAGTAGTGGACCCAAGGAGAGGGAGGGCTTATGCTCTGATGGTGTCCCCAGATCAGAGGAACTGGGGCCCAGTGACTGTGCTGACAGAAGACCCAGGAAAGGGGCAATTACTCACCTGAGAATTAAAAAGGCCGGTGCAGGATGCGGAGTCGGTAATGGAAAGGCAAAGTTCCCGGTTCGGTGTCTCCCTGGCTGGGCTTGAGAGAGTTGGTTGAAAGGAGTTTAAGTCTGGAACCTAGATCTGGGTGGGGTCTGGAGCTTAGCCCAGGACAAGCTGCTGCTGCCTGCTGTTGGGTCTCCAGGTTGCAGACCCAGTGGTTTGGGGCACTGCTAATGGGCTTCCTATCCCCTCGCCATTCCCTCTCGGGTTTCAGCACCAAAACCCAGGAGGTTTGCCCAGGGAGGAACGTGCAAGGCCAAGTCAGTAAAGCGGGAGAGATTCTTAAGCATCCGAGACAGATGGACTGAACTCACGATGGAGCCTGCTCCAACTACTAGGAGGTTTTAGTCTTATAAAGGATCCATAGCGGGAATCTGTGCTGGGAGTTTATGGCAGGAACTTGTGGCAGGGACAATAACAAAGGAGGGGAAGTTGACACAGTTAGGGAAGGGGTAGGGTGTCGAGTCCCATGTCAGAGGACCGTTAATCTTTGCAGGTGGTTAATCTATGCAGGCAGTGGTTTTCTGCAGGTCACAGTGTTTCTCAATGCCCCGCATGAACATCCGCATTCTGGGAAGGGGTGTAGAGCTCCTGCCATACCCATGTCCCTAGCAGGTCTCCAAAGTGAACAGCCACGTTTGGGGGTAGGGGTTGGGGTTTTGTCTGCATGCCCCTGAGAACCTATCAGTGTCTAGGAGCTGCTTAGGCTCCCTGGCACCTTGGGAAAGCAGCTGAAAGGGGAGCTGCCTCTGCAAAATATAGTGCTGCTGAGTTTTCAGCCAGTGACTGATGGAAGGAAAAAGAACCACTGCACAGCTTGACCAACAGATCGAGAGATGGGGGCAGCGGGGGTGGGGTGGCATTCACTCCTGAAGGCAGCACACTGGACTGGCAAAGTCTGCCAAGCCCTTGAAAGGAAGTTTCATCAGTATATCTTCTCTCAGCTCCTCAGACCCATCCTGGGTAGTGTGTACGGAGGGGCGGGCAGGGGGTGCCTGATATCTTAGGCAACCTCCAAAGTAAGTTCACAGACAACACGCCCTCTGCTTTCCTCTCTCCTTCTCCCTCTGGTTCTCCCCTGAATTCCCACCCACACCCACTGCATCTTTTCCATACAAAACCCTCATTCTCTTTTCTTCCACAATAGAACTGAACACCCCCTCAAAACCAGAGCCCACAGGAATTGGCACTGTTTTCTCTTTCTTGATGATAGGGAGGGTAGGGTTTCCAAACATTGTACAGAGGTGGGGTGAGTTGTGTGGGGAAATGGAAGGGGGAGAAAGAAATCCTCCACCCTAGATTGGGTTAATCCATCAAAATAATCATTAAATGTAAATGTTCAAACAAGTTGAATATTTACACCCTGTTATACTTGGAGCTTTGTTAAAATGCAGAGGCACAAAGAAGGGTATCTCTTGTTTGTTATTTGACCTAAGTAAAAATTAATTTCCAGCCCTTTCCTGAGAGTAATTTTTGATAAATAGAACCAGAAGGAATTGGTGTTCCCATTGCGGTTCAACGGTAACAAAACCAGGTAGTTCCCTGAGGATGCAGGTTCGATCCCTGGCCTCACTCAGTGGGTTAAGGATCTGGGATTGCCATGACCTGTGACATAGGTCGCAGATGTGGCTCGGATCTGGGCATTGCCGTGGTATAGGCCGGCAGCTGCAGCTTCAATTCGATCCTAGCCTGGGAACTTCCATATGTCACAGGCCTAAAAAAGAAAAGACAGAAAAAAAAAAAAAGAGCTAGAGGGAATTGAGTATTTTAGAGAGATGCCAAAATTACACGGGCAGAGAATGTGACCAAGCCAAGAATGGGGAAGGCAGTGATGGTTCCGCTGTAGCCTTGCACAAGTAAATTTATATTTACTTCTAAACCACGAACTTAAAATACTCATATAATTCCACTTTCCAGAGAAGTATCATGGTTTGTTCCTTCCATGTATCTATTCATCCTGTTCTCACTGACCTTGCCTGTCTTCTCCATAGTCACACCCACCTGGTCTAGACTATATAATTTTTTTGCACTAAACTTAAACCCTCTATCAGTGAACTGGGCTATAATCCTCTCTTCTCTTTGCCATGGGCCCCATATAGAGATTTTGAACCCTAATAGCTTTATGCACATTTGAGTGAGTGTCTAGTAAATTCTGTACCCTCAACCTATCTCCCACAAATGATCTTCCCAAGACTTTGATGTGCAATGCAAAGATGCCTAAGGGATTCAAGGCTAACTTTAGCAAGTCCAAAAGCGGACATTTTCAAAGTATTCCAATATCAATGGAGGAACCAAGAAAACATGAAGAAGCAAATATAATGGGAGCAAATGGAAAGTTGTTCGGAGGCTAGGGTAGTGATGCTAAGTAGCAAAGAATGACCAATCAGAAAGCGAAGCCAAAGCTGCCCCAAAAATGGCTGTCTATCAATGAGGAAAGCCACTAGTGTCGACGCAGTGGGTTATTACCAGGCATGTTTCCTAAGGACCCTGCACAAAAAGCGAAGGAAGTTTGGGGTATCTTAAGACATGGTGACTTAACTATAATAATCGTTACCTATATTTTGATTATCTTCAATGTTAGAATGATTTGGACAAGTAGGGCCATAACTGTTTTAACTTTATAACTATCTATCCATCCACCTTTCTCCAAGAACTTCAAGGATTTATGGCTTGGAAAAATTTACGTTTTTGTAAGATAGCCCCAAACTACTGGAATGTTCTTAGTCTCCGAAACCAAACTACTTTTCTAGAAGCGACATATTTCCCTGCTGACCACCGTAAATCAAGGGCTGCAACAGACCCCACCACAGGACAAAAGCAGACAGAGGGTAAAGAAATCCGACATCACTGAAGACAGTTTAGAATTTGCTAAACTGCACATTTTTGTTTCAAACTTTCTATACAAGCTTGGCAATATTTAAGGAAACCTGTAGTAATACCACCAGGGTCAAGTTCAAGATTAGTGTTTAAGCCCAAACCCCATATTCTGTAATTGACTTACTCCAAATAAGACATTCAGGTTTTCTCTTGAAATTCCTACTGAAGTGTCTTGCTTTCGTTTTTTTGAAACCACTGCTGAATCTGCACCAAATTAAAACAAACTTCCTAAAAGTGTCTGTGACAGACAGAAGAAATGAACCCCTTTCCAAGTAAGTGAATTTTAAAATGTAGATGATCGTCATATACCCATCGTTTTGGTTGCCAATGCAAATGAGTCAGAGGATTTGCCTCAGACAGTGAGTTAATTGTGTAACTCCACGGCGGAAAATGCCATTGGAGAGTACTTGCTGACCTCACAGCTGAAAAAAACCATTTAAAAGATGTGGAAACCAGATGTTTCAGACACATTTCAGCTTCTGCTCTGAGAATTTATCCTGAGCAGCCCTTAACAGGCTATTCCTCCTCTACAACTAGAGATGATCATCTTAATTTACTTATTTGTCTTCCTGTGGGAAGAGGCTCACGGATGGGGATTCAAAAACGGAATTTTTCATAACTCCATATGGCTTGGTAAGAAACTTTACTCATGAGCTTCTTGTTGGGAAAGTGGCTTCTTTGAACGAATGGAGAAGTGAATCAAAGCTGTAAAATTTTCTCTTCTGTTCAAGGCTGATATTTTCAGAGAAAATGCTTAGGAATGATAGCTACTGGAATAATATATCATTTTTTGAAAAGTGTGCCTTCTAAAATTTAAAAATACCTTTTCATAAAGTGGCCTATTCAATAGAAATCAGAGGTTAATATTTATATTCCATATGAAAATATATTTTAAAATTTCAAAGCAGGTGTGGTAGCATAATGGGGAACATGTCTTTAAAAAAATAAAGTCACCAATATATTATTTTGTTTTTACTTCAATGCATTTGCAGTCAGATTTTATAATCATAAGAGAATCATAACAGGTAAGAAGGAATATACAATAATTTTATAATCATTGCTCCAAGTACTACGGCCTGTAGTGAACATCATGCTTTTTTTCCAAACATCTTTAGACTGGTTTGACAAAGCCAACTTACAATATAGAAAAAAGTGAAAAAGGCTTGTATTTCTGAATGCATTCTTACCATTTGATTTCTTTTGTTCGAGCTATATGTTTAAGTACTTTCCTATTTCTTTTGTTAGACAAAGAAAGTTTCTTTTAATTTGTTTTGTTAAATGTAAGGAATGACACAGGCCTGACTATGAACATAAACAATAGACCAAAAAATGCTAAATAGCGAAAATCCAAGATACCCTATATAGTACACTAAACAATGCTTTAATTCTCATGAGACAAATTAATATTGCTCTATGTTCACTGATGTGTGGGATAGGGAAGATTTTTTGAACTACACAAGACGAAATTGACAAATGCTGGTATAAAATAGAGAAATAGAGAGAGGGCAAAATTAGCCTAGATTTTGAGTTTTCAACTTGCTAAGGAGCACAGCTGTAGGATATTTTCCCTTTCCGCATGTTTCTCTCTGGTAATGACCGCAGCCATGAGGATTTCATTAAAAGCTCGATTTGTAATGCACAGCCTTGCTGCCTCTTTTTTCAGCCTGAGCCAGTGAACTACTTTCATGCTGAACAGTGTGATCCATTTGGCCAAAATGGGGTCTGGTATTTACTAGAGAAATGAGCAAGTCTCTGTTTATTTTCATTGCATACCATCAAACTTAGAAAATATACACCTATTTGTCAGAAATGAGAAAAATGATCATAAAGCTAGTAAGAATTAAACCCATATGGATGACCATTGAAGTGCCGTCCAATTCTCTAATAATCAAGTGGTTCAGAGCTATTGTTTTTTTAAATGATGTTATTGTATATTATCAAAATATAAACCTAGACAACAGAAGTCCCGTCCTAGAGATAGAGAGGAGCAAACTCAAATGTTTGTTAACAGCATGCTGTGCATGTGAGGCCCTGGGTGATTGCATATTTCTTCAATGTGGGACAAATTATTGACCAGTCAGCCTAACATAAATTGTTTACAGTTGGGTAGGTCAACGTAGTACTAGAAAACTATTTAGGGAGGGAAGAGAGTTGAATTAGAAGGAAGGACTCTGCTTAGCAACTATCAAGAACAAGGCACTTTAAACTCTTAGTCTCAGTTCCACGCTGGTAAAATGAGAAGGCTGAAGTAGAGGACCCCTAAGGTTTATTTTTAACTCTGGTATCCTCTATTTCCTTAAATAGTAATTTTAAAAAAAAAAACACTTAAGGACAAGAGACTTCAACTACCTTGTATGGATCATGAAAATCAGAATGCACAGATAAGCAATTCCTATTAGCCATTGTATTTAATCCGAAAAAGGAGCAGGGAAAAGTAATATTATCATGAGCTCCTACTAGGAACAAGAAGCTATGCTTATGGATTTTACAGTTTATCCAAAAAAAGAAAAAAAAAAAAAAGCTATCATGATTCCCATTTGACAGATGAGGAAACTGAGGCTCAGGAAGTAATTTATACAAGGTCACACAACCTATCCACTGTAAAACCAGAAGCAGAAATCAGACCCAGCATCCCAGCATGATACTGTCACCACTTACCAAAAATACAAGGAAACTATTGGCCAAATAGTCTTTCAATTTTAATGAACGATGACAAGAAAAACTAACAAATTTTTACTTCTGAAAGGTGAAACTTAAAATTGTGACTCATTGTACAAAGGACCCTCTTAGCAGTTTAAAATTCTGAATTGAGAAATGCTTTAAAATAAATGTGTGCTAAAAATTTTTAAGTGCATATGCCAAGAGTTCTCAATTTGTTCATGAGGCAATACGATGGGAAGTTTGGGTCTCTATCAGGAAAAATGTGGAATGTTAATATAATTGAATAAATTAAAATTTATAGACATTTCTGCTATGTAAGTTACTATTCTATTACTATGTAAGTTTCAGGAGGTACCAAAAGTTTAAGAAAAATTACCAGGAAGAACACTTAAAATTCCCTTTTTAAACTTTCTGTTAGTTTACTTTTTTCCTGCAAACATCTGTTAAAAGAAAAAACTGAAGCATATTTAAAATTCTGAGCTTATTTGAGCAAAAATCCATTCAAATTTGGCAGCATCCAATCTAGCAGATAGAAAGACATGCCGAGGAGCAGTACAAAAATGCAAGACTTTTATAGGCAGAAGAAAGCAGGAATAAGGAAGTTTTACTTGACGAAAAAACAGTTTGGTTATTGCAAGGTTACTTTCCTTTAGGGGATGGCAGAGGTCTGAAGGCAGATGATCTAACCAGTGCTGATCTGGAGATTTCTGACTGACTAGTTTAAGATTCCATTTCTGGGTGAGCCAAAACAGTACTTAAGACTTGGTTTGGTGAGGTGGGCTTAGCATAAGGGACTGCATTTGGAGCTCGTTGTCTAGTTTTTAACACACCATATTTTTATTTTTGGAGTAAAATACCAAGGAAATCTTAGTTTGAGAAAACTTGGCAGACAAAATTATTCCTATCAATTTTTTTTCAAGTAAAAATCTTTTAGTCAGAGAACAGATACAGTTTTAACATTTTAGGAGTTCCCATCATGGCTCAGTGGAAATGAATCTGACTAGTATCCATGAGTACGCAGGTTCGATCCCTGGCCTTGCTCAGTGGGTTAAGGATCCGGTGTTGCCATGAGCTGTGGTGTAGGTCTCAGATGCAGCTCAGATCCTGGGTTGCTGTGGCTCTGGCGTAGGCCGGAGGCTACAGCTCCTATTTGACCCCTAGACTGGGAACATCCATGTGCCCTGGGTGCTACCCTAAAAAGACAAAAAAAAAAAAAAGGAAAGAAAACAGTTTTAACATTTTAAATAATTAACAGTAATCTCCAGGAGTTCCCATCTTGGTGAAGGGGAAACGACTCCAACTAGGAACCATGAAGTTGCCAGTTCCATCCCTGGCCTCACTCAGTGGCTTAAGAATCCGGCATTGGGAGTTCCCGTTGTGGCTCAGGGAAAGCGAATCTGACTAGCATCCGTGAGGATGCAGGTTCAATCTCTGGCATCTATCAGTGGGTTAAGGATCACAGCGTTGCCGTGAGCTGTGGTCTAGGTCTGCAGACACGGCTTGGATCTGGCATTGCTGTGGCTGTGGGGTAGGATGATGGCTACACTTCTGATTGACCCCTAGTCTGGGAACCTCCATATGCCACGGGCGCGGCCCTAAAAAAAAAAAAAGACCAAAAAAAAAAAGTAACATTCATCTTTTGGGAGTTCCCATCGTGGCACAGTGGTTAACGAATCTGACTAGGAACCATGAGGTTGCGGGTTCGATCCCTGTCCTTGCTCAGTGGGTTAAGGATCCAGTGTTGCCATTGCCGTGAGCTGTAGTGTAGGTCGCAGATGCGGCTTAGATCTGGTGTTGCTGTGGTTCTGGCATAGGCCAGCAGCTGTATTGGACCCCTAGCCTGGGAATCTCCATATGTCACGGGTGCGGCCCTAAAAAGACAAAAGACAAAAAAAAAAAAAACAAACAAACACAAAAAAACAGTAATCTCCATCAGAATACATTAGTATTACACTACAGAGCTCCTTCTCTATTAAAAGCCTTAGTACTTCTGCACTTCAAAATAGATGTACTTTCATTGCCCCGTAGTACCAAAGTTGCTTGAGACTAGGCCTTAATCCACAGCATCTAGCAAAGTACCTCATGGTATATATATATATATATATTTTTTTTTTTTGGTCTTTTCGTCTTTTTAGGGCCGTACCTGTGGCATATGGCGGTTTCCAGGCCAGGGGTCCAATCGGAGCTACCGCTGCTGGCCTACACTAGAGCCACGGCAACACCAGATCCAAGCCACGCCTGCCACCTATGTCACAACTCACGGCAACGCTGGACGGATCCTTAACCCACTGAGCGAGGCCAGGGATGGAACCTGCAACCTCATGGTTCCCAGTCAGATTCGTTTCTGCTGGGCCACGACGGAAACTCCCCTAATGTATATTCTTGAAACAACCAAATTGGAAACTAGTGAAACTTGAGTTAATGAGGCTTTGCCAAATGAAGGGCACTTGGGAAGTAAGTCATTCTCACAGGGGAAAATGATTTTGATATTCCTTGTGATCTCAGACCTAAAAGTATTAGATAAAGTACTGTGTATAAGTAATAGAATTTTTCCATATAATGTATAAGAGCAAGAACTCTTGGAGTCCAGAAAAATAGGGACAATGTCAAGCAGCATCTCCTATTGAACTGTGGCACTGCCAACTTCAGCTTGGGAAGGAGAGTAAAGGAAAGAATTCCTAATACTTTTGGATTCATGTCTTGCTGCATGCCAAGAAATATATGTTCTCATTGGCAACGGTCTTGATGGTATCTGGTTGATCACACAGGTCCGGGTAAAAGACGTTAACAATAATCTCAACAGTCTACATACAACTATTAGACTATGTTATGATTATTGTCCTGGGGGGTTTTCACATTGTTTCTATGGCAAAATGCACTCCGAACTCAAAACAATCAATTTAAATAGCTACTGGGAGACAGCTCATGTATGACTTAACACTGTCTAAAATATGTTGGGAACAAATGTGAACTAAAAAGGACAAACCAGATAAAGAACTTAGCAGCGGGTAGTTAGGCGTGACCCACATTTTCTCTGCTATATTTAAATCTATTTTTCTTTTCTTTAGTGCAAGATTTGCTCACTTTGGATTCCTTCAAACTTTCCCTCAGTTTTTGAGTTGTTTACTAAACTCTCAGTTATATTGCATTAGTCATTTCCCTCAAATGGATATTTTGGCTTATTTTTCTCCTTCACTGTGAGCCAATTTTCATTGGTTTCTTTTGCCTTCATTTCCTTTTCTTCTCCTAGCTTACCTTTCCAAGTTATATATGACTTAAAGCCAAACAAAAGTCAAAGTTTGATCACCTTTGAATAGTGTAGAAATAAAATGTTGTATTAAAACTTTCAGATTATTAGTTCAAAAATATAGTTTAGCCTCAAGTTTCTATCTAGTTCCCCAAATTCCCCTAAAATTCCCCTCATTCATATTTTTTCTACAAAAACTTTCTAACAATGAAAACTTTAGCCACTCAAGGCAGCTGAGCCAGCGAACCCTCTGGCAGGAACAATAGCTGATGTAATTTTCCAGCTGAGGCTACACAATTTCCCTGTTCTGCAAGAATGGATAAAAGTGCACTTACGACATTTTGTGAATTCACAGAACAAGCGGCAGGCGTGTACCACAGAGAAGCACGGTCGGGCAAGTACAAGCTTACCTACGCAGAGGCGAAAGCGGTGTGTGAATACGAAGGTGGCCGTCTTGCCACCTACAAGCAGTTAGAGGCAGCCAGAAAAATTGGTAACTGGTTTGACAATTTTTCTTCTTTTTCACCCTTGGGAAAATAAAAATTCCACCTTTCCTGCAACCTTTTATCAAAACATCTCTCCTTACTTCCTAATGGTTCCCTCAGCTTCTCCCATCTTCTCTGCCTAGAGCTGTGGACACGTCCTAATACTAGCAACTGATTTGGGGTCACACCCCATTGGGAGCTAATGAATAAAAGTCAAAAGAAAATGAAGGCATCCTTGCCTTGATAGCACTTGAATTCCTCATTAATTTTAATGCCATTGCTATTCATTTTTTATTAAAATATAGTTGATTTACAATGTTGTGCCAATTTCTGCCGTAGAGCAAAGTACCCAGTCATACATATACACATTCTTTTTCTCATACCATTTTCCATCATGTTCTATCCCAAGAGAGCTATTCATTTTTAATATTGTTTTATCTTTTCTTGACTTCTATGTGTGGGCTTCCACAGATGTTAAGTGATGTTGCTATGTTAGATCTTACAAGGATATTGTCGTAGTAGAAGGAATAGTGAACTTAGTGGATTTTTTTCAATTACTTTCAATTTTTTCTTTTCTTTTCTTTTTTTTCACGAAGTGGGAGAATGTACTTTAGGATTAAAAACCATGGGGAAAGGAGGATAAGCAAATTTTAAAATGGTAGGAAAAAGAGACTGGAAAGATGATGTCAGGAGACCTGGTGAAAAACCCAGTGATTAACTAGTGGTTTGCTTTTTTATATTTAAAAAAAAATAATAAATAAAGTGGGGGTGGGCTGCTACTGTCTCTCCTGGACTTTCAGGAGACTCCAGAAGGCTACCTCCTTCAAAATTCTCTTCTCCAATGAAGACATTTCTTTGCTGATAGGAAAATACCTTGCAAAAGCCATGCTATTATTATATATTACAGAGACAAAAATAAAGGTATTCCCAAAAAAACACTCCAAAGTCTCCCCAGGGATGGGTGTGACACAGTAATTGCAATGACAGATACAAAGGCCAGAGCCTTCACTAGCCACAGGGGACTTCACTCAAATGCTTCTTGGATGGCATTGGCAAATGTTAAATCAACCTTGCAAACTGAGCAAGGGAAACGGGACTGAGGTTTTGTTTGAAATGTATAAACACTTTAATCCCCATTCAAAAATTTTAAAATATTAGCAATATCTTAATTGATCCTGAAAGAGAAGTTAAATAAGCATTTGAAAAATATTTTTCAGGATTGATGGTAATTTCAGAAATTATCTCAGGTTACTATCAAGGTCATTTGTGAAAAGAAGCTGGCTCTGAAAATGGATTGTTTTCATAACAACGGTATCAGGATTTCCTAGTCTATTTGCTTTTTTTTTCCAAGTAAGATGTTATTTTCTAGTAAAAGTCAGATGTTATAAAAAACACATATATGTTCAAACTTTATTTTTTAAGAAAACAGTTTTTCCTCTTTTATATGAACTAGATTTGGGCAGTTATGACACTCTCTGTGGGAAGGGGGCATATTTGTTCAGATGACCTTCACTCAGTTGGGGGAATATACCGGTTATGGCATTACCCTTTCATTCTCTTGCAGGATTTCATGTCTGTGCTGCTGGGTGGATGGCTAAGGGCAGAGTTGGCTACCCCATTGTAAAGCCAGGTCCCAACTGTGGATTTGGAAAAACCGGTATTATTGATTATGGAGTCCGTCTGAACAGAAGCGAAAGATGGGATGCTTATTGCTACAACCCACATGGTTTGTTAACAACAACAGTTTTATACTTCACTAAACAACTGCATGTTACTAAGAGGTTATTCAAAAGAAACGGCTTCTTCTTTCAGAGACAGATCAGTTTAGTAATGATAATCATTAAGTACAAGGACCATTCATAGAATGTTCATGTTGTGCCAAACACTGACATGTCCTTTCATCCATTCTGTCACTTACTATTCACAACAACTCTGCAAGGAGCTATTGTCATACCCATTTTAGGACTCAGGAAACAGAAAAGTTGAAGAGCTTATTAAGTAACTTTCCCCAAATCGGACAACCAGTAATTAGTAGGCAGGTGAAATTTAGTTCTTTTCTCTACCAGGCAACTTCCTGACCACAAAGCGGAAAAAAGCAAGTTACAAACTTCTCGCAGTTAATTACCTAAAACTATGAAGTAGTACTACCAAAAGCTAACTCTTCAAAATTATCCCTTTGATAGAATGGAGAAAAGGAAACAGAATAAACGAACGGTTTCCCTCATTTTTTTGTGTGCATAAATGCTTTAAATTTCAAACTAAGCAACTCTCACTCTGTGGTTTGCTTTAACCACTGAATATCCTAGGTATTATTATATAGTGTGTTTGTATTTGTATTCTTTTTCGATGGTTGATTATAGCTATGAAAACCTCAAAGAGAAAATTAACTCATAATTACTATAAAGAGTAATCCCTCATTGGTGCTTTTGGAGGAAAAAAAGCAGACTGTTGCTTTGGGATGTATTTCCCCCAGGATAGTATTATAAAATGTTACAGCATGTTACAAATTATTTCCCACATGTATGATTGTAAATATCCTCAGATTGTGTCCCTTTGGATCCACCTACCTGTGTTAGAAAGTCCGTATGAGTTCCCGTCATGGCTCAGGGGTTAAGGAAACTTACTGGCATCCGTGAGGATTCGGGTTTGAACCCTGGCTCAGTGGGTTAGGGATCCAGCATTGCCGTGAGCTGTGGTGTCGATTGCAGATGTGGCTTGGATCCCGTGTTGCTGTGGCTGTGGCATAGGCTGGCGGCTACAGCTCCAATTGAACCCGTAGCCTGGGAACCTGCATGTGCCGCAAATGCAGCCCTAAAAAGACCAAAAAAAAAAAAAAAAAATAGAAAGTCCCTAACACAGTAGGAGAGTTACAATGAAGTTCTAGCGTGTTATTAGAAAATATATTATTTATTAATATTAACCATTGGAGATCAGTTTCTCATGTTTGTAACTAACCTATACCTCAAAATAATATGTACTGTAAGTAGAAAAGAATTTTGCCTAGAGCTTTCCACTTAAGACAGTATATGAATAGATATTAAATACATAGTGCATTCCTATAATGTTCAAAACACTTTGACATACTTTAAGCCTGTACTATACCATATTTAGTCATTATTAATAACTCATGTATCTTCCTTTCCTCGCTCTCTTCCTCTCTTCCTTTTTCTTAAATGTATTTATAAGGCAACTCTCCTTTTACTCTCAAGAGTAATTTCTGCTTCCAAGTGTATTCTCTGATTCTTCTGCGTGATAAACTTTAGGATCTCTGAACCTCTATTCAATCATTTCCACAGGTCAAAGTCTAGGAAAGATGGGGCAGTGCTAAAGGAAAGATTCTTACAGTATTTCATTGCCCTTTTACAAGAATGCCACCTTAACTTACAAACTTTTATAAGCTGCTTTTGTTTCTCATAGAGGCTGCTGGATACATTTAACTGAGAATATATGTATAGAATCCTGGGAAACTTGTTCTTAATTCTCAGCTTACTTTTGCTATTTTTTTTTTGTTTGTTTGTTTTTTAAGAGCCGCACCTGTGGCATATGGAGGTTCCCCGGCTAGGGTCTAATCAGAGCTGTAGCTGCCAGCCACAGCCACAGCAACATCAGATCCGAGCCATGTTTGCGACTACACCACAGCTCATGGCAACGCTGGATCCTTAACCCACTGAGCAAGGCCAGGGATCGAACCCGCAACCTCATGGTTCCTAGTTGGATTTGTTTCCACTGCGCCACGTCGGAACTCCTCAGCTTACTTTTTTTTTTTTTTTTTTTTTTGTCTTTTTGCCTTTTCTAGGCCCGCTCCTGAGGCATATGGATGTTCCCAGGTCGAATCGGAGCTATAGCCGCCGGCCTACGCCAGAGCCACAGCAACACAGAATCCAAGCTGTGTCTGCAACCTACACCACAGGTCACGGCAACGCCAGGTCGTTAACCCACTGAGCAAGGCCAGAAATCAAACCCACAACCTCATGGTTCCTAGTCGGATTCGTTAACCACTGCGCCACGACGGGAACTCCGTCCTCAGCTTACTTTTGGATTGAGTAGTATGCTGATTATGTAGAATGTGGTTAACCTGAAGGGGCCTGGGGGCTGCCTGAACTAGTCATGGGAGAACTGCTCACTGGAAAATAATTGGGCTGAAAAAAATCACTAACGGTATCAGAAAAATAAAGCAATGATTATTAAGTAATAGATATCACCAAGTTAGAGTTGACTGAAGCAAGGAAGAACAGGTTCATTCAAAAGTGCTTGAAAGTAAACTTGCTCATTCAAGTTCTGAATGTGTGCCATAATGTCTACTGCCTGTATGAATACTTCTTAACCAATTAGCAGTCAGTCCTCAGTAATCCAGTCTATGTTATAAATCTGACATTTTCTTAATAAGCAAAAGTTGAGGCAATAACTGTAATATGAAGTACAGAGCTGAATAGACGTAGCTAAATATACAATCAAATTAGTTCAATATTTGAACTTTTTTCCTACTCTAGTGATATACACAGTAAAGATACAATGCTATGGGACAGAGAAAATCATGTACATACAAAGTATGCATTATAAATTATTAACTAATATAATAACAACTTACATTTTTCATTATGCCCTTCAGTTACCCTATATATTTTATCACCCAAATAGTTGGGCGAGGAGGGTAATAAGAGAGGCATGACTATTTCTGTTTTTCCAACGATGGAACTGAGGTAGAGAGTAGAATGGTTATAGAGCTCAGGCTAGATCCTCGGCCTTCATTTGTCTCTCCCCAGCGTTTCTAAGATCCCATTCTGCTTTGGGAAGATAAGGATTCTAACACAAATTTTAAAAATAGTTATTTTAAACGAGACTATTCTTGTAGGAGTGCCTGTTATGGCTTAGCAGTAACGAACCCGACTAGCATCTGTGAGGAGGCAGGTTCTACCCCTGGCCTCATTCAGTGAGTTAAGGAGCTATGGTGTAGGTTACAGACGTGGCTCGGATCTGGTGTTGCTCTGGCTATGGTGTAGGCCAGCAGTTGCAGCTCTGATTCCATCCCTAGCCTGGGAACTTCCATATGCCACAGGTGTGGCCCTAAAAATACTAAATAAATAAATGAGAATATTTTTGTAAAAAGACTATATCACCACCACCACCAATCACATAGATTATTTTGATTTTCCAGGTTGTATCTTTTTTTTCAAAATACTAGACATTTAGTTGATATGGAATTAAAATTAACCTGGCCCTTTCCATAGCTTTCACCCTAGGTCATACTGCTAAATCACTGGTTCTGGCAGAGATCGTTTGTTCTTATAACAGGTTATGGGACATGACAGAAATCTATGAGATGGTAAATGACTTGAAAAAACCACCATGGGTAGCCACCAAATCCTCAAATAGCATTAAGATTAAGGTGCTAATTTAAACCAGTAAAAGGAGCACAAAATGATTGTAAATTATTCCTTTTAATTGGATTAGAGTGACCTTCAAATTCCCTGGTGATGTCCTATTTTGTAATGATTTTCCAAACAGAATTTATTGGACTTATTGTTCTAAGTGAGTCCCTGAAGACACACTGGTGACACCACAGGACAAAATTCCTGTCATCTTGATTGGGCTGTTGATAATATGGATATATGCAGTTGTCAAAACACATTTAAGTGTATATATAAGATGTATGTGTTCTAGCTTAAAAAGTAAAAAGAAGCCAAAATGTAAACAAGACCACCATTAAATTATTACTTCTTCTTGCTACTTTAAAAAAATTCACAACCTGTCTTATGTCCATTTTAGAGAATTTAGCAACTATTAATGAAATATACGTTTATCCCTTAGGTTCAGTTATATACAATATATTATAGATGCTATATATTAAGCCATTTCTTTATTTCACAAAAGGTATTAAATAGATGGACACTAAGAAATGAATAACCTTTTAAAGTAGGAATAATTACTTTTTAATGCTTTCTTATCTTTTTTTCCCTCCATTTCAGCAAAAGAGTGTGGTGGTGTCTTTACAGATCCAAAACGAATTTTTAAATCTCCAGGCTTCCCAAATGAGTATGATGATAACCAAATCTGCTACTGGCACATTAGACTTAAGTATGGCCAGCGTATTCACGTGAGTTTTTTGAACTTTGACCTTGAAGATGATCCAGCTTGCTTGGCTGACTATGTTGAAATATACGACAGTTACGACGACGTCCATGGCTTTGTGGGAAGGTGTGTGCTGTTCCTCCATATAGGGAGTTAATGATCATCTGATATTTTGCATGATGTTTCTTTACTTTCTCCCCGGTTCTCCCTTTTGATTTCCCAGTATGTCTACTCTCCTGCAATACCATATCCTTTTTTAACCAAGTTTTTCTATGCATGATACTCCTAACGAGCCATAGTCAGCTGCTCCATCTGCTTGTTACTAAAATAGGGATAGGAGTTCCCATCGTGGAGTAGCGGAAACGAATCTGAGTAGGAACCATGAGGTTGTGGGTTCCACCCCCGGCCTCCCTTGGTGGGTTAAGGATCTGGCGTTGCCGTGGGCAGTGGTGTAGGTCAAAGATGAGGCTCGGATCTGGCGTTGCTGTAGCTGTGGTGTAGGCCAGCATATACAGCTCCGATTAGACCCCTGGTCTGGGAACCTCCATATGCCGCAGGTGTGGCCCTAAAAAAAAGAGACAAAAGACAAAATAGTAGTAAAATAAAATAATATAAAATAGTGATAGCTGCATTTTGATTGTTAAGTTGTAACAATTAAAGATTTTTATCTCTAAACCCTAAAGATTTGACTAACAGGAGAAAGAAGATCTGTAAGTTGGGAAATTTGTTGGGGTTTTTAAGTGTTCTGATTTCTGTCAGCCACCTAAAAATAATTATAAATTCAGTTACTGTCTTTCTTCTGGGTATAAAGCATTGTATTATGGGTATAAGGCAAATTAGTAAACTATAGCCCCTTCTCTCTTATAATTTATAGAGTGGATATCTATAGCTTTATTATGCAAGTCTTCCTTCCCCCAATATTCCTCTCTTAGTTTTTCAACATGCTGGGATAATATTTTGTGTTTCCATTCTAAATCTTTAATATAGTTTAAGTTTTACAATACAAATTTTGCAATTTTTTTAGAAAATATTACAAATTAAAGATTGTATAGTTGGGTGGATAATATATTAAGGTCCCCACTTGACAATGTGTATTTTAGTCTATCTATCATCAATAGATTATTAGTTATTTCATTCTCTATTGCCCGTGATAGTAATTTAATGAAAGAAAATAGTAGTGAGGATAATTTAAAATAACAGAGGTAATATCTTTAATTGACTTTGAAACGTGTAACAAAGAAAAACAAGGGCATTTCTTGTATAAATCGACAGCAATTTTTTTGGAGGAAAAGTGGTTTTTGTTTTGTTTTGTTTGTCCTTTAGCTGAGACTACTGCTATAGAAAAATATACAAATACTTTTTTTTTGGCCATGGCATGCAATGGCTTGATGCAGGATCTCGGTTCCCAGACCAGTGATTGAACTCTGACTACAGCGGTGAAAGCGCTAAATCCTAAACACTAGACCCCAAGGAGCTTCCTTTAAAAAAAATTAAATACTTAAAAAAAAAGTTCTAAAAGACTAGAAATAGGGTTGGAAGAATTAATAACAAAGAATGGACTTTTGAAAGAATGGACCTTCTATCTTGGGAATAAGTTAACTAGGTTTTTATTCTAAACCTAGCGGAGTTCCCACTGCGGCTCAGCAGAAACAAACTTGACTAGTACCTATGAGGATTCGGGTTCCATCCCTTGCCCTGCTCAGTGGGTTAAGAATCCGGCATTGCTGTGAGCTGTGGTGTAGGTCGCAGATATGGCTTAGATCCCGCATTGTTGTGGCTGTAGCGTAGGCTGGCACTGCCGCTCTGATTTGACCCCCTATCCTGGGAACTTTCCTATGCTGCAGGTGCGGCCCTAAAAAAAATTCTAAACTTACTTTCAAAAATCAATTATGCACTTATGATGGAGCATGATAATGTGAGAAAAAAGAATGTATACACATATGCGTAACTGGGTCACCTTGCTGTACAGTAGAAAATTGACAGAACACTGTAAACCAGCTATAATGGAAAAAATAAAAATCACTATAAAATAAAAAAAATCAGTTATGGCTTTAGATAAAACCATAAGTTTTTTTTTTTTTGATCTATAGGCTAATTTGTTATTTATTAGATTATATCGTGTGATTTACCTTTTTAACAGACTCCCCCTCTGGAATAAATTTTATGTATTTTTAGAAACTGACAAAAACCCTTACTTTTTATATTATTACATGCAAGGAAATTCCTTTCAAGTCATGATTTAGATAAAAATTAATCCCTCTAACGTCTATAAAGTCTAATGTAATTCTTTCACTTTTAGATCAGTCTATTCCAGAATTCAAAAAATTAATACCATCAATTCTTCTTTACACCCATTCTTCTTTAACTGGGAAGAAAACTTTATGAGATTAATTAGAAAATTTTTTTTAAGTTTCCAAATAGATTCGAATTGTTTGCCACACAAAAAGCTTTGCAGACACTCAGAGTAGAAATGCCATCTATCCTTTCTTAACAATCTCATTAATACTGTAGAAGCCTATTTCAAACAATGTTTTAATTCCTCGTCTCTCTTACAAATTTCAAGTTAAAAAAAAAAACATTAAAATATTGTAAATAGAAAAATGAGTTTTGTTTAGGAGGAATAAAGCACATATCAGTAAAAGCCACTTGCAATAGCTGTATAATATTCATTCATGTGACCTCACTTTGTAAAAAATTCTCTTGCAGGTACTGTGGAGCTGAACTTCCAGAAGACATCATTAGTACAGGTAATGGCTCTAAATTGAGGAACAAAACTATGATTTGCTTTCTCAGTGTCACTGAAAAGTGAAGACCCAGAAGTTATTATGTTACACTTTGTAGAGTTGAGAAAACTGAAGGCAGAGATAGCTTGCCAGTTTGTACAAGGCAGAGAAGTGTTTATTTACACTTTAAAAAGTCTTAGACCAACTCTTTACACTAAAAAATGCGTAGACTGGTTATTTGTAGGAAATACAGTCTGATATAGTCTTGATTCTGAAAAGCCATGAATACCACTGTAGCTAATGATTCCCATAAAATGTGGCAATAAAGGTCTCAAACTTTTTATTAATAAAGGGTTGAAACAATTTATAAAGTTGTTAAAAACTACTTCCTATCACGGAAAAAAAAAAACTTGACATCATATTTATTGATTTTCACCTTAGTATGTAACTCCCCCGAGAATGTTTTTAAGAACACAGTTCTGTGAGTTGTCTTTTAATTGATATTACATGAGAAAAGGGTTCTAACATCAAGTAAATTTGGGAAACATTGGGTTAAACAATGTTAAAATGGTTTCTTTATTGGAAGATGGCAGAGAACTTTTAATATGCTAATGATGCATAATAAATCTAAACGGGCTAACTTACGGTAGGTGATGTTTTTCAAATCTTTTTCCTCCCTGCTGATTATTTTGTTTGACTTTGTTCCTTGAAAAGTGCCTCAAGAAAAGTCCCTCTAGCAGCATAAATTTATCTCTATAAGCAATACCATAGCTAATGCCTCAAACTGCTGTTTTCTGGCTAAGAACCTTTACTTTCTGAGATGTCTTCATTTTCCTTTATATTTCCATTACCAGGACTAGTAATTGGCATTCACATTAGTTCTATTTTTCCTCCAAGTCATAAAAATGTATCACAATACTTCTGCAACTAAAAGCATTAAAGCTAAATTAGAACCTACTGCACAGCATAAGAAAATCTGCTCAATAGTTTGTAATAACCTATGTGGGAAAAAAAAATGGCTACACTTATATGTATGACTGATTCACTTTGCTGTACCCCTGAAACTAATACAACATTGTAAGTCAACTATACTCCAATAAAAAAAAATTTTTTTAAATAAATAAAAATCCTAAAAAATAAATTAATTTTAAAAAAGAAAATGACACCACTTGCAGGTTGAGTGGCAAACTCAAGTCCAAAAATTAAAAATTTTTTTTAAAAAAGCTACATTGAGTTGCAATTTCTAAGCAGTCCTTAAGCTGAGATACCAGCTAAATTAGTTCCTCACCTTAGCATTACAGTGCACACAATTCTTATTTACAAATCATTATAAGAAATGGATCTTCTTGTTAAATCCTGGAATGATTCGTACTTAAAATGTATTAATTCATTACTCTGTTACAATCTCTCTAGGAAAGTAATCTGTTAAAATTTTAACTGATCTCTTTTTCTTTGCTGGTTTTTTTTTTTTTTTTCTTTTTAGGGTTTGTTTTTTTTTCTTTTTAGGGCCACACCCTGTGGCATATGGAGGTTTCCAGGCTAGGGGTTGAATTGGAGCTGTCGCTGCCGGCCTACACCATAGCCATAGCAACACAGGATCCGAGCCAGGTCTATGATCTACACCACAGTTCATGGCAATGCCAGATCCTTAACCCACTGAGCCAGGCCAGGGATCCAAACTGCGTCCTCATGGATGCCAGTCAGATTCGTTTCTGCTGAGCCACATGGGAACTCCCTTAACTGATCTCTTATTCTTCACTTGAGAACATATTTTATGTTAATAGAAAACTAAGACATTTATGAAGTGTAAGAAGTAGTTGGGGCATGTGAATCTTATTAAAAACAAAACAAAACAGAGGAGGAGTCAAAAGGAAGCCTAATACTTGACATTTTTCTTGTTTTGTCTAAAACAGATAAAATTCACTCCAAATGTAGTACCAAATCAGTGTTCTTCTTGCACAACTGCAAGAAACTGAAAAGGAAAAACCCACACTATTTATTGTTTAAGGAGAAACAAGAACTTAGTTAAACAAAAAGCCAAAGATTTAGCAAAACAGCAGGAAGAGGATATTGATACAAAGTAATAGAAGAAGAAGATAGTAAAATACTTTTTTGTGTGTGTGTGTCTTTTTAGGGCTGCAGCCGCAGCATATGGAGGCTCCCTGGCTAGGGGTCTAAGCAGAGCTGTTGCTGCTGGCCTGTGCCACAGCCATGGCAACACCAGATCCTTAACCCACTGAGTGAGGCCAGGGATCGAACCTGCAACCTCATGGTTCCTAGTCGGATTCATTTCCGTTGTGCCATGACAGGAACTCCTAAGTATGTTTAAAGTACTATTCTATAAGCCAAGCATAATGCTGTTAGCTTTTTTTTTTTTTTTTTTTTTGGTCTTTTTCCCATTTCTTGGGCCGCTCCCATGGCATATGGAGGTTCCCAGGCTAGGGGTCGAATCGGAGCTGTAGGCACCAGCCTACGCCAGAGTCATAGCAACACGGGATCCAAGCCGCGTCTGCAACCTACACCACAGCTCACGGCAACGCTGGATCCTCAACCCACTGAGCAAGGCCAGGGGTCGAACCCGCAACCTCATGGTTCCTAGTCGGATTCATTAACCACTGCGCCACCACGGGAACTCCGCTGTTAGCTTTTAATCTACTTTTCTTCTTAAATACATGCTTACTCACCCCAGGATATTTATATTAAAAAAGAAGACCAGGAGTTCCCATCGTGGCACAGTGGTTAACGAATCTGTCTAGGAACCATGAGGTTGCGGGTTCGATCCCTGCCCTTGCTCAGTGGGTTAACGATCCGGCGTTGCCGAGAGCTGTGGTGTAGGTCGCAGATGCGGCTCGGATCCTACGTTGCTGTGGCTCTGGCATAGGCTGGCAGCTACAGCTCCGATTCGACCCCTAGCCTGGGAACCTCCATATGCCACGGGAGCGGCCCAAGAAATGGCAAAAAGACAAAAAAAAAAGAGACCAGAAGATAAACTAAAAATTACCCATTATTTTCCTGCTTTAATACAAGGTATATAAAGAAAGAATGTGCCCACTCTCCTTGCCTCTCCCTACCCAAGAAAGGCATTAGATAACTGTGTAGTGACCGTCCTTCCAGATGTCTCCCTGCATCACACAAACATTATATACATGGATACCATGGAACTATTTCCAAGTCAGTGTACCATGTTGGAATCATTCTAATTCTTTTTAATGACTATCTACTATCTTATCCAATGAACATACCATAATTTTTCATGTACCAACATTAAAAGTGAAATTTGGGGGTCACAGTTGATGTGCACTTAGATGCGGATAGATGCTACCAACTTAGCACTAGCCCTACAGTGCCAATTTATATTTTAACCAGTTGAGTAATCAAGAAAAAAAATTAAATCTAAGCAGCTCTTCTAAGTTTGAGAAAAGTACAGTGGATCACAGCATGAACTCTGGAGCCCAACTTCCGGGTCTCAAACCTGATTCCACTTAGAGTGCTGTGGCCTCGGGCAAACTGCTCAGGCTCTCTGTACCTCAATTTAATCTATAAAAGGACTGTTTTAATAGTTTCTACCTCATACTGTTGCTGTGGACAATAAATGAGTTCATAGATGAAAGGCACTTAAAGCTGTGCTTGCCAAACTTTAGCATTTAGTATATATGGGCTTTTTTTTTTTTAATGAATCCTGGATTTGTGATTTGGATTAAAAAGGCCTTTCACTCCTGAAAAAGAAAAATACTCCTATATTTAGTTTATATAATAAAGTTTTATTTTTATTTTTGGTACATGTTGGTCTTTAATGTAGGTAATAGGTAGTTGGGTCCTTTGCATAAAGGAGGGATCTGGCCTTGGGCCTTTTTTTTTTTTTTAGCAAATGCAAGTCTTGTTGCCATTATACAGTAAATAATCCATACATACCTCACTGGTTTGAACTGCCTGTCATTCTCCTGTAACTCTATGGATGTTCCTTCTACAGAAATTGCCTTTTAAAACAGAATAGACAAAATTTCCTGTAGGACAGATTGGAGAGCCACTGGAAAAAATATGAGTCCTTGCTCCACTTGGCAGTGAAACCACTGAGTTTACAGCTTGAGAATACAGCTCTGAATTCTGAGTTTTGTTCATGAATGTTTATATTCCCCTATGAGAATGATGAGTCTTGCAATTGTCAGCCAAAACGATGGAGAGTAACATCTTGGTTCTTTTGCATCCTTTTCCACCTCAGGAAATGTCATGACCTTGAAATTCCTAAGTGATGCTTCCGTGACAGCAGGAGGTTTCCAAATCAAATATGTTGCCGTGGACCCCCTCTCAAAAACCAGTCAGGGAAAGAATACAACTACTACTTCTACTGGAAATAAAAGCTTTTTAGCTGGAAGATTTAGCCATTTATAAAGTGAAAAAAGACATTCCATATTTATGTTTCTATCTTTTGGAATCCCTTTGATTTCATTTTTATATTATTGTTAACATTTATTTATTATTTTTCTAAATGTGAAAGCAATACTGATAATTTCGGGAAAATACAGAAACTTTAAAAGAGAATATAAAGTCTCTCATAATCCCATTGCATACAAATAATAAGCATTAACATTTATATATTTTTCTTTTAGTCATTTTTCAATTTGTGGTATATGTATATATGTATCTGTATGTGTTTGTATGTCAAATTTTGGAATCCTGTTCTACGTGCAGTTTTATACCTTGGTTTTATTAACCTTGTACTTTATGGTGTATACATTTTCCCCTATCATTGAGTATTCTGCAAAAACTTGATTTTGAACAACTCTAAAATGTTCCACGGTATGATTGTTCCATACTTTATTTAAATCTGTCTCTATTGTGGGAATTATAGGTTGTTTTCATAAATATTGTTTCAATAAACATCCTTGAACATATACGTATTTGTACAGCTCTCTTTATATTTGGGATAGGATCCAAAAGGTGGAATTATTGAATCGGAGATTAATTAAAATTTTAAAAATGTCTTGAGGGAAACAGACTGGACTTTATGACACTAACAGGGTGGTGGGGTGGACGGCAGGTGGGCCCACTACTTACTCAGCTGTCAAAGCCATCTTTTAGGACAGTGAGAAAGCGAATGGGCTGGGAAAATAGGTTATTACCAAGCAGCATTAAGGGCTGATCTGAACTTTCTAGTATGGACTTTAACAGGAGATCATTCCAGCAAGGCTATTTTCCTCTGGCCATGTTCAGCTACACAAGGACAAAGACAAATTAGTGGGAGAGTAGGAGTCACCAGTGTTGGGCTTTTGCCAAATGCATATGATAAGATAGGGGCAAGGGAGTAGAGGTTGTGGGTAAGAAGGGATTGCAATGATAATCCATGGCATTTATTTGGATAAAGAGTGAAAAGAGCACAGTGAGGAAATGAAGGATAGTGGAAAAGTGGTGGACTCAATAAAGTGAAGATCTCATAGGGGCTCAAAGGCTTATTGCATCTGGGTATAAAGGGGTTGCATTGGAGAAGCAGTAGGTAGGGGTCAGAGAGTTAGATTTTAAATACAACTTTTTATGGTAGACAGACAGTGCTCCCTCTCAAGATATCTGCATCCTAATCCCCCAAAACTTACATGGCAAAAGGGACTTGGCACAATTAATTACGTTAAGGACCTCAAAATGAGATACCCTTGGATAATCCAGGTAGACATAATGTGATCCCAAGAGTCCTTAAAAGTGGATGAGGGAGACTTAAGAAAAAGAGATAGAGGGTGTTCCCATTGTGGCACAGCAGAAATGAATCCGACTAGTATCCATGAGGATGCAGGTTTGATCCCTGACCTCACTTGGTGAGTTGGGGATCTGGCACTGCAGACAGATCTTATAGGTCACAGACACAGCTCGGATCCCATGTTGCTGTGGCTGTGGTGTAGGCCAGTAGCTGTAGCTCTGATGTGACCTCTAGCCTGGGAACTTCCATATGCCGCAGGTATGGCCCTAAAGGCATATATCCAGACAAAACCTTCATTGAAAAAAATACATGCACCCCTATGTTCATAGCAGCAGTATTCACAAAAGGCAAGACATGGAAGCAACCTAAATGTGCATCAACAGATGAATGGATTAGAAAGATGTGGTACATATACACAATGGAATATTACTCAGCCATAAAAAAGACAAACTAATGCCATTTGCAGCAACATGGATGGAGCTAGAGACTCTCATACTAAGTGAAGAAAGCCAGAAAGAAAAAGACTAATACCATATGATATGACTTATTTGTGGAATCTAAAATATAGAACGGATGTTCCTATCTAAAAATAACAAACAAACAAAAAAAACCAGAAACAGATCATGGCCAAGAAGAGCAAATTTGGGATTCAGGGGATGATGGGAGGGATGGCCATTTTGGGTGTTTGGGGGATACAAACTGCTATATCTGGAATGAAAGGGCAATAGGATCCTACAGTATAGCACAGGGAAATGTGTGTGATTGGGTCACTTCATTGTACAACAGAACTTGATGAAACACTGTAAATCAACTAATAATAAAATAAAAATAAAAAAAAAAAAATAATAATAATAATAATAATAAAAGGAAAAAGAAAGTTACAGAAGAGATGTGGCAGGACAAGCAAGTTCTGAAAGAAGCAAAGACAGCTTTGAAGATGGAAGGATGGCACCATGTGTCAAGGAATGTGGGTGATTTTTGGAAGCCGGAAAAGATAAAGAGATTCTCCTCTAGAGCTTCCAGCTTCTTTGACACGTCTATGCTAACGTTCTTTTTTTTTTTTTTTTTTTCCTCCTCTTTCTGCTTTTTTTTAGGGCTGCACCCAAGGCATATGGAATTTCCCAGGGTAGGTGTGCAATCAGAGCTGCAGCTGCCAGCCTACACCACAGCTCACAGCAACGCTGGATCCTTAACCCACTAAGCAAGTCCAGGGATTGAGCCTGCGTCCCCATGGATACTAGTCAGGTTCTTAACCCCCCAAGCCACGACCTGAATGCCTATGCTAGTGTTTTTTATGTTCTAACAATTCCACCTTTTTTGAATGTTTTCAATTTAGTACTTGTATAGATGTATTTGGAGATTTTTTTCCCTTTATTTTTTTTCTTTGTCATGTTTATGTGTGGGTTTGGGAGGTTCATTTTTAAAGTTTTGCTTACTTTCATTTAATGTGATCTTTATATCAATATCTTTCTCTGAAAGTAAAACAAATTTACCATTGTTTGTATATGTATATATTCAGTATTTTATTTAACATAGCATTCAAGTTGGGATTATTTTGAAGAAAATTTTTTGAAAAGGAAGATTTTTAAAAATATGTTTTACAACTCATTCCCCCTCAAAATGTTTTTTCCAGGCTCTCTTACTATAAGGGCAAGTTGTTTTCATGTCTTGTGTTATTTTTAAATTTCGAAAATATATATCCACGGATATTTAATTTCCTTCTGAACAAATGCCCAGCAAAGAAAACCACAAGAAGAAATCACATCCCACAAAACCTCAATGTATGAAAGTAAACTCCCTAAAAACATAGGCTTTATTGGGAAAGCCACATCCTTCACAGTATTTATGAAATACAAAACAGGTTTTGAGTATTTATTTGACTGTCAAACAATTATAAATGGAATTTTTTGTTGTTGTTGTTGTTGTTTTTTGTCTTTTGTCCTTTTTTAGGGCCACACCTGCAGCATGTGGAGATTTCCAAGCTAGTGGTCAAATCAGAGTTGTAGCCCCTGGCCTACACCACAGCCACAGCAACGCCAGATCCAAGCCGCCTCTGTGACCTACACCGCAGCTCACAGCAACACCAGATCCTTAACCTGCTGAGCAAGGCCAGGGATCAAACCCACAACCTCGTGGTTCCTAGTCGGACTCATTTCTGCTGTGCCATGACGGGAACCTCATAAATAGGATTTTTACTCGCCTAAATATTAATAAGCTCACAGTGGTTGTCATGTCAAAGGAAAAGTGACATGGTATTAGATTTAACTGAATGAGGATGTTCATTTAAAATAAAATTACAATATATACTATTATATTTAAAATAGATAACCAACAAGGACTTACTGTACAGCACAGAGACCTCTGCTCAATATTTTGTTTTTTTTTTCCATTCGACATTCTTTTTTAAAGTTTTTTATGATTGATTATTTTTTCCATTATAGTTGATTTACAGTGTTCTGTCAACTTCTACTATACAGCAAAGTGACACAGTCATATATATATATATATTCTTTTTCTCACATTATCCTCTATCATGTTCTATCGCAAGTGACTAGATATAGTTCCCTGTGCTATACAGCAAGATCTCATTGCTAGTGTTTTGTAATAACTATAAGGGAAAAGAATCCCCCCCCAAAAAATAGATGTATATGTACACATAACTGAATCACTTTGCTGGATATCTGAAACTAACACAACACTGTAAATGAACTATTCTTCAATACAAATAAATAAATCAGTTTAATTTAATTTAATTACATTGTAGAACACAATACAAAAAATTTTTTCTTTCTTTTTCTTTTTTTTTTTAGTGAAGACTTTTTTTTTTTGCTTTGTAGGGCCACACCCATGGCATATGGAGGTTCCCAGGCTAGGGGTCTAATCGGAGCTGTAGCCACTGGCCTACACCACAGCCACAACCACATCAGCTCCGAGTTACATCTGCAACCTACATCACAGCTGATGGCAATGTCAGATCCCTAACCCACTGAGGAAGGCCAGGGATTGAACCCGCAACCTCATGGTTCCGAGTCGGATTCATTTCTGCTGCGTCACTATGGGAACTCCCGAGACTTTTATATTTAGAATTAGCACAGTTTCCGTTGTGGCACAGTGGAAACGAATCTGATGGTAACCCTGAGGTTGCTGGTTTGATCCCTGGCCACGCTCCTTGGGTTAAGGATCCAGTGTCGCCCTGAGCTTCAATGTAGGTTGCAGACATGGTTCAGATCCTGCGTTGTTGTGGATATTCCAATCATGTTCTCCCTAAAATTTCATATCCCCTACCCTATTTTATTCTCATCCTTACACGTATAGCTACTTATATACTTATTTATTTATTTATTTTTGTCTTTTTAGGGCTGTATCCACAGCATATGGATGTACCCAGGCTAGGGGTCCAATTGGAGTTGTAGCCCCCAGCCAATGCCAGAGACACATCTGTGGCCTACACTGCAGCTCAGGGCAACGCTGGATTCTTAACCCACTGAGTGAGGCCAGGGATCCAACCCGCATCCTCATGAATGCTAGTCAGGTTCACTAACCACTCAGCCATGATGGGAATGCCTATATTTATTTAATTATTTACCTTGGTTTGATCTCCCACTAGAATGTAAGCTCCATGAGCACAGTGATTTTCACTGGGTTTTCATTTGTTTGTTTCGCTGTTATACCTATAGGACCAGCAATAGAGCTGGAACAAAGATGATCCTCAATTAAATGAAGGAAAGGATTAGTGTTGGCCTTTCATCTCGAAATGAAATACGTACATGAAGTGTAACTAGCTTAAAATTCATAAAGCCAAGTGGACAAAATATTAAGATGTGGGCTATCATGAATATTCTTGCTATCTGCCAGGAGTTAAGTAATAGCAAATGTATGTTTTACACCTGTGTCAGTGAGGGTCCAGTCAGGAGACTTGAAACCGCATAAGAATTTGCATAGGGAAAGTTTACATAAAGAATACTAACTACTACAGAAGAATGGCACAGCAATGAATTGATTAGTAGAAAGAGACAGATATAAGCAGATATATAGAGAGAGCCATGGCCCCTAGGGCTGAGATAGAGCACCCCCTGTTAGAGTCCTCTAAGGTCTGAGATCCAGATCTCACTGGAGAGTGTAAAGGTGGCTCCTGAGCAGAAGAGAAGTCACTATGGTACTGAAACCAAGTAGGACCCTGCAGGGCCCTCTCTAGTACAAGCCTCTTCATGACACTCCCCCCCACCCCCCCTTCTTTAGTCTCCTAGGCTTTCCCCAAGTTCCAAACAGCAGACTCAAACAATTAATGATTAGAGAAGTGAGAAAAAGCAGAGACAAAGGAAAAGCAGTCAAGCAAGGAAAGTAATACTAGCTTGAAAAATAGTTCAGTGATCAAACAGAGTCACAGGACGACTACTTTCTCCTCAAGGGATAGAGATAACAGAGGTATAGACGCACTGAGCCATCTGCAGAGACTAAGACCCTCCCAACCCCAGTGGAGGATGTGAACTACATGCTGATCACTAGCACACAGACCCCAGACTGTTTGGAACCAGGAGACTGACGATTAAGATTCCTGAAACATCACTCTGTTACCTCACTACCAACCAGTCAGAAGAATGTCTAGAAGCTAATCATGCGCTCTATGACCCTCACCCCCAGTGTTGCTTTTAAACATCCTTGCCCAAAAGTCATCCGGGAGTTCAGGTCTTCTGTGCATTAACTGCCCATTCTCCTTGCTTGGCACCCTGCAAATAAGCACTGTACTTTCCTTCACCACAACCCAGAATCAGTGATCTGGCTATGGTGTGCAACATGCAAGTGAATGCACCTTCAGTTCAGTAAGAGTATGACACTGGTGGAACCTTCTGGAAAGCACCCTACTAGGGAAAGCTATTCATAGAGAGGTGACTCATGGAAGACCCTTCACTACCCAAATCATTTGAAGTGGGTACTAGGGCGAGCTGAGTGCTCCTTAGGCACTGCAGGAGCTGGGTGCTGATGAAGCTCTGTGCTCTGCAGGACCTTGATGAGTAAGCACACTGAAACCAAGAAGGAAACCCCCATCTCTCCAGTGCCCTATACTGACAAAGCTTAACACTGTGCAAAGATGCATAAAGGGTAAAATTTATTTATTTATTTATTTGTCTTTTTAGAGCTGCACTTGTGGCATTTGGAGGTTCACAGGCTAGGGGGTCTAATTGGAGCTGTAGTCACTGGCCTACACCACAGCTCACGGCAACACCAGATCCTTAACCCACTGAGCAAGGCCAGGGATCGAACCCACAACCTCATGGTTCCTAGTCGGATTTGTTTCCACTGCTCCACGATGGGAACTCCCAAGGATAAAATTTAAAGGGCAGGCATTTAGGTATTTGCAAGTGAAAAGGAATAAATGTATCTATTTATTTATTTATTTTGTCTTTTTAGGGCTGCACCTGTGGCATATGGAGATTTCCAAGCTAGTGGTCAAATCAGAGTTGTAGCCGCTGGCCTACACCACAGCCACAGCAATGCCAGATCCAAGCTGTGTCTGTGACCTACATGGCAGCTCATGGCAACACTGGAACCTTAACCCACTGAGCCAGACCAGGGATCAAACCTGTGTCCTCATGGATGCTAGTCAGATTCGTTTCCGCTGAGCCGTGACAGAAACTCCGAGAAAGAATAAATTTAGAATTGAGTACCAAAACAGTACGGGTACAATATCTATGTCCAAAAATTATAATAAATACTGTACTATTTTACACAACTTTAAATATTTAGAAAACTATGTATTTCCTACTCTAAACCTGTATTCTTTGGTGACCATATGTCATTGGCCAAGACTATTCCACATAGGTACCATCTAAAATATGTAGGCTATCAGAATATTTCAACTTCCTAAAATTAAAATACCATCTGTGCTCAAAGTCTACTGGGCAAATTCATTCAAATGTTATAAGTGTAGCTACATTAATAAATTAGTGAGCTGTTCAGGAATGGTAAATTCAAGGGCAAAAAGATTAAAGGATGAAAGAAAGACTGTTTCAAACTAGAAACATTTAATATTAACTGCAGCAATTACAAATATGTCTTACGTGATCATTTCTGGTGGGAAATCTTCATATTTGAATTACAGTAATAAGATTTGCTTAAAATGTTAAGGGGCACACTTTGAAAAAAATTTAAGATATATCAATTCTAAGAAAGCTTGGGTCCCTTAGGATATCAGGCATGAAAATTGCCTGTTTTCTCCTTACTTAAATTTTTGTCTGCTATGTTTCTTTTTAGTAACAAATAACCAGAATGTTCTTGGACTAGGCTGCTAAAACATTCTCTTTCAAGAGCCCTCAATAAGAGTTAAATTCAAAATGTTTCCCAATAGAATTCCACAATTTCCACTTAATAAGAATTTATTCAAGATGTATAAGACATAGCTCCTGCTCTAAAGTCAATGTGGTACAACCACTACAGAGAACAGTATGGAGGTACCTTAGAAAACTATATACAGAACTATCATATGACCCAGCAATCCCACTCTTGGGCATATATCCAGACAAAACTTTCCTTAAAAAAGACACATGCACCCATATGATCATTGCAGCACAATTCACAATAGCCAAGACATGGAAACAACCCAAATGTCTATGACATATGACTGGATTAGGAAGATGTGGTGTATATATACACAATGGAATACTACTCAACCATAAAAAAGAATGAAATAATGCCATTTGCAGCAACATGGATGGAACTAGAGACTCTCATACTGAGTGAAGTAAGTCAGAAAGAGAAAGACAAATACCATATGATATCACATATCTGGAATCTAATATATGGCACAAATGAACCTTTCCACAGAAAAGAAAATCATGGACTTGGAGAACAGACTTATGGTTGCCCCTGGGGTGGGGGGGGGAGTTGGATGGATAGGGTGCTTGGGTTAATAGATGCAGGCTATTGCCTTTGGAACGGATTAGCAATGAGATCCTGCTGTGTAGCACTGGGAACTATGTCTGGTCACTTATGATGAAGCATGATAATGTGAGAAAAAAGAATGTATACATGTATATGTAACGGGGTCACCATGCTGTACAGTAGAAAATTGACAGAACACTGTAAACCAGCTATAATGGAAAAAATAAAAATCATTAAAAAATAAAATAAAATGAAGTCAATCTGAATATACAAAACAGCACAGAGCTTTTAAATGTCACAGAGAAACAGATGTTAGAAGGGCAGATAGGTAGGAGGCATTGGCAAAACCCAGAAGGATGCGTCTAGGTGGTTGGTTACATTGAAATCAATTTTTTCCACAGACTTAATGTAATTATGTAAGTAGTAAGTATGCCTCATAAACTGTTTATTCACATATTGTAGGCAGAAGTAGGAAAAATTGCTCCAGTATATGAGTTGTTTCTTGCAAAACCAGAAAGAGCAAAGATAGAAAGTAAAAATGATCTTAGGGAGTTTCTGTTGTGACTCGGAGGTAATGAACCCAACTAGTATCTATGAGGATGTGGGTTCCATTCCTGGGCTCACTCTGTAGGTTAAAGATCCAGTATTACCATGAGCTGATGTGGCTCAGATCCAGGGTTGCTGTGGCTGTAGTGTAGACAGATAGCTGAAGCTCCCATTTGCCCCCTAGCTTGGGAACTTCCACATACCACTGGTACAGCCCTAAAAATAAATAAATAAATGTGAAAATGATTGAGATGTGATGAGTTGGGGTTTTTCTTTTTTCTTTTTTTTTCAATTCAAAAGTTGTAGGAGTTTCCTTCGTGGCTCAGTGGAAATGAATCTGAATAGTATCCATGAGGACACAGGATCTACCCCTGGCCTCACTCAGTGGGTAAAGGATCCAGTGCCGCCATGAGCTGTGGTGTAGTTCACAGAGGCAGCTTGGATCTGGCGTTGCTGTGGCTGTGGCACGATCCAACAGCTACAGCTCCGATTTGACCCCTAGTCTGGGAACCTGCATATGCCATGGGTGCAGCCCTAAAAAAAAGACAAAAAAAGAATAAAGCAGGGGAGTTCCCATCGTGGCTCAGCAGAAACAAATCTGACTATCATCCATGAGGACACAGGTTTGATCCCTGGTCTGGCTCAGTGGGTTAAGGATCCGGCGTTGCCATGAGCTGTGGTGTAGGTCGCAGACTTGGCTCAGATCCCACATTGCTGTGGCTGTGGCATAGGCCAGCAGCTACAACTCTGCTTCCACCCCTAGCGCGGGAACTTCCATGTGCCATGGGGCAGCCCTAAAAGGACAGAAAAAAAAAAAAAAAAAAAGAAAAGCAATAGGTAGCCAAATTTAAATGTGCAACAAATATATATATATATTTTGTCTTTTGTCCTTTTATTAGGGCCGCACCCGAGGCATTTGGAGGTTCCCAGGCTAGGGGTTTAAGCGGAGCCGTAGCTGCCAGCCTATGCCAGAGCCACAGCAACACCAGATCCGAGCGGCATCTTTGACCCACACCATAGCTCATGGCAATGCCGGATCCTGAACCCACTGATCGAGGCCAGGGATCGAACCCACAACCTGGTTCTTAGTCAGATTCGTTTCCTCTGAGCCACCACGGGAACTCCTAAAAGTGTAATAGAAGACAATGCAGTGCTAGACAAATATTGGCATTCCAACTAAAGTGGGGTTTTTTTGTATTTGTGTTTTTGTTGCTATAGGGTTTTTTTGTTTGTTTGTTTGTTTTGTTTTTGGTCTTATGGCTGCACCTGTGACATATGGAAGTTCCCCAAGCTAGGGACAGAATTGGAGCTGCAGCTGAAGGCTATGCCAAAGTCACAGCAACACAGGATCCAAGCCGGATCTGTGATCTAGGTCAAAGCTTGCGGCAAAGCAGGATCCTTAACCCACTGAGTGAGGCCAGGGATTAAACTCACATCTTCATGGATACTATGTAGGTTCTTAACCCCCTGGACCACAATGGGAACTCCCTGTGTGGTTTTTTTGTTTGTTTTTTGTTTGTTTGAGCAGAGAAAGATTTATTGCAGGGTCAAGGAACATGTGCTCTCTGCCTAAACAGCACTATCTTTAGCACAGTTGATCATCTGCTTATATACTTCTTCATCTGAAGATCTTTCTTTACTTTCTTCTTTTTTTTTTTTAGGGCTTCACCTGCAGCATATAGAAGTTCCCAGGCTAGGGGTCAAATTGGAGCTGGAGCTACAGGCTTACACCACAGCAACATGGGATCCAAGCAGTGTCTGCAACCTACACCACAGTTCACGGCAACACTGGATCCTTAACCCACTGAGCAGGTCCAGGGATCAAACCTGCACCCTCATAGATACTAGGGTGGTTCATTACCGCTGAGCCCCATTGGAAACTCCTGAAGATTGTTCCTTTTTGATTCCAATTTAATTTAATTTGGGGCTAGTTTATCTGCTCACTTGAGAATTTTTTAAATTCAGAGTTTCCGTCGTAGCACAGTGGAAACGAATCCAACTAGGAACCATGAGGTTGTGGGTTTGATCTCTGGCCTCGCTCAGTGAGTTAAGGATCTGGCATTGCCGTGAGTTGTGGTGTAGTTTGCAGATGCGGCTCGGATCAGGCATTGCTGTGGCTGTGGTGTAGGCCTGCAGCAACAGCGTGGATTAGACCCCTAGTTTAGGAACTTCCATGTGCGCACAGCCCTCAAAAAGACCAAAAAAAAAAAAAAGAATTTTTTAAATTACAGTTTATTTACAATATTGTATCAAATTCTGTTTCATAGCAAAATGACCCAGTCACATATATGTATATATTCTTTTTTAAAATATTGTTTTCCATCATGATCTATCCCAGAAGATTGGATGCAGTCCCCTGTGCTGTACAGTGGGACCTCATTGCTTATCCATTCTAAATGTAAGAGTTTGCATCTACTAACCCTGAACTCCCAGTCCATCCCACTACCTCCCCTCTCCCCCTTGGCAAGCACAAGTCTGTTCCCTATGCCTGTGAGTCTGTGACTGTTTTATAGATAGGTTAATCTGTGCCATATTTTAGACTCACATGCAAGTGATATCATATGGTATTTGTCCTTCTCTTTCTGACTTACTTCACTTGGTAAGATAATCCCTAGGTGCATCCATGCTGCTGCAAATGGCATTATTCATTCTTTTTTATGATGGAATACTATTCCATTGTATATATGCACCCCATTATCTGCTCATATTAATAACAAAACTTAAGAATTTACAGATGATATATTATGAATATTCTTCCTCCTATCCTGTTTCTCTATTTACCCATTTCTATTTGGAGCTATTATTTCCAGTGTCTTTGATATCCTTCAAAAGACAATCTACATAAACATATATATATTCTATTATATATGTATATTCTACGTATATATTTTATTTTCTTCCCTCCCCACTCTACTTTTTTTTGTAGCATATTATACATACTCCTTTCTGTCTTACTTAATTTGGCTTAGGATATATTTTACATAAAATATAATTCATTCATATAATCACCAACATAAACATGATATAGAATATGCCTCTTCCATCTTTTAAAATTGTGACCTTGTTCCTCTTTGCAGTCAGTCTTCTTCTGCCACCCCTTGCCCCCCGACAATAACAGCTTTTTCTTTTTAATCACTATAGTTCTGCCTTTCCTAGAATTTCACTGAAATGGAATCACAGAATATGTAGTCTTTCATGGCTTTAGCACAACTTTTTTCAGATTACCTCATGTTGTTTTTTGTATCATTCCTTTTCATTGCTGAAAATATTCCATTGTATACGACAACTTGGTATTCACGAGTTAGTGGATATGTGCCTTTTCCACTTTTTGGCTACTATGAATGAAGTTGTTATGGACATTCATGTACAAATCTTTGTGTTGACAGATATTTTCATTTCTTTTAGGTAAATACCTAGGACTGAAATTAGGTTGTATGGTAAATTTACATTTAACTTTTTAAGAATCTGGCTAGTCTTTTCTAAAATGTCTACTATTTTGCATTCCTACTGGTGATGAATAAAAATTTTAGCTGGTTATTTACTCATCAAAACTTGGTGTGATAAGTTTTTTTTAAACAAGCTATTCTAGCAATTATCTAGTGGTATTAATTTGCATTTCCTTAATGGCTAATGATGTTGAGTATCTTTCCATGTGCCATCCACATATCTTTTTTAGTGAAATGTCTATTCAGATCTCTTGCCCATTTAAAAAAAATATGTATGTAGTTTTTGGTCTTTTCCAGGGCTGCTCCTGTGGCATATGGAGGTTCCCAGGTTAGGGGTCCAATCAGAGCTACAGCTGCCAGCCTACACCACAGCCACAGCAACATGGGATCGAGCCATGTCTGCAACCTACACTACAGCTCATGGCAATGCCAGATCCCCGACCCAATGAGCGAGGCCAGGGATCAAACCCTCAACCTCACGGTTCCTAGTCGGATTCATTAACCACAGAGCCACAACGGGAACTCCCCATTTAAAATTTTTATTGTCTTTTATTATGGCGTTAAAAGAGTTCAAAGTCTTTTTTCTTCTTCTTCTTCTTTTTTTCGGGGGGTCATTTTTGGCCGCCCCTCAGCACATGGAGGCTCCCAGGCCGGGAATCAGATGCACTCCAGGTCATGACCTAAGCCGCAGCTGTGGCAAAGCCAGATCACTACCCCACTGTGCAGCCGGAGATTTAACCCTCATCCCAGCAGCCCCCAAGAGGCCGCAGATTCCATTGCGCCACAGCAGGAGTTCCAAGAGTTCTTTAGTGTATGTTTTGCAAATATTTCTATCAGTCTGTTCTTCCATTCTCTTAGTATTTTTTGAAGAGGAAAGTTTCAAATTTTGATGAAGTCTAATTTATAATTTTTTCTTTTGTAGTTTGTTTTTTAAGTCCTGTTGAAGAAATATTTGTCCTACTCCGAAATTATTAATATTTTCTCCTGTATTTTCTTCCACAAATTTCATAGGTCTTTGTTTGGACATTTAGGTCAGTTAACACGAGCTGATTTTCTTTTTTTTTTTTTTTAATTTAAAATTTTGCTTTTTGGGGCAGCACCCTCGGCATATGGAAGTTCCCAGGCCAGGGGTCAAATCAGAGCTTCAGCTGTCGGCCTACACCACAGCCACAGCAACGCCAGATCCCAGCTGCTTCTGTGACCTACACCACAGCTCATGGCAATGCCGGATCCCTGAACCACTGAGCGAGGCCAGGGATCAAACCTGAATCCTCATGGATACTAGTCGGGTTCTTTACCTCTGAGCCACAACAGAAACTCCAATATGAGCTAATTTTCTAAATGGTGTAAGGTAAAGGTCTTCCATCTTTATTTTCTTTCTTTCCTTCCTTCCTTCCTTCTTTCTTTTGGATTTCCAATTGTTCTAGCATCACTCTCTTTAAAAAGTATCTTTTCCTGGAGTTCCCCTCGTGGCGCAGTGGAAATGAATCTACTAGGAACTATGAGGTTGCAGTTCCATCCCTGGCCTTGATCTGTGGGTTGAGGATCCGGCGTTGCTGTGAGCTGTGGTGTAGGTTGCAGACGAGGCTTGGATCCCCAGTTGCTGTGGTTGTGGCGTAGGCAGAGGCAGCTGCAGCTCCGATTATACCCCAGGCCCGGGAACCTCCACATGACGTGGGTGCAGCCCTAAATAAAAGAAGTATCTTTTCCCACTACATGGGTGGGTCCCTTTCTGAACTCTTTTCTGTTCCATTGATCTATAGAATATTCTTGTTATTACTGTAGTTTTATGATAAGATTTGATATCAGAAAGTTTTGCAAATTTTTTGCCTCTTTTTCAAAATTGTTTTGCCTGGTCTCTCATTGTTACTATTATTTTTCCTTTGATTTAGCCATTTTCCCCTGCTTCTTTGTATGCTTTGTGCTCATTTGTTGATATTTGGGCATCTGAAAAGCCAGGGACTTAGTAGAGATTCTAAGGACCTAGCAAACTTTTTCTGGGTATGCATCTTTTCCAGACGTGTGCCTGTCGTTTCCCAGTAGGTTTGCCTCTGCTCCTTCTCCCCCTAGTGTCTGTCTGCAGAACTTCAGTCTCTCTAGAGTAACAAGTTGTTTCTGTCATTGTTCTCAGTTGCCCCCAACCTGGCATTCCAAGTACACATCCATTCTTTTCCCATCAGCACGCTAAGTCAGGCAAGACAGAAACCAATTCTTTGGGCAGCCTTCTGAAAAGCCAGAACACTAGATGCACATTCCACTCTATCTTTTCCCTCCCAAGGGAGAACCTGGGAGTTGGCAGCACATGGCTCTTTCCTGGAGAGGGGTTATGGGAGGGCCAAGGACAGGGAAATGAGAAGAACTTCCCTACCTGCTTTCTTATGTTTCCTCATGGCTTTGCACTCACCTGGGGCGCTGCAACTGCTTAACTGGTTCCTGGAGTGCTCATAACGGTAATTTGGCACCTACAATGTTGTTAAAGTCAGTGTCTCCACGGGGAACAGGGCCTGGAATTTCCTATTCCACTTTTTTCTGATGTTGCTGCTCTTGATTACACTTTTTAATTTTGAAAAGTCAAACTTACAGAAAAGTTACAGACTACTATAATGAACTTTCACCTAGATTTGCCAACAAAATATTGTTAGTATTTTTACATTTGCTTTATTCCTGTCTCTAGTATAAACAAATATACTGAACTACCTGAAGCTAAGTTGCAGATCTCACAAGTTTTACTCTGAATATTTCATGTGTATCCTTTAAAATAGAGTAATATTGGAGTTCCCATCATGGCTCAGTGGTTAACGAGCCTGCCTAGTATCATGAGGACAAGGGTTCAATCCCTGGCCTCGCTCAGTGGGTTAAAGATTTGGAGTTGCCATGAGCTATGGTGTAGGTCACAGATGAGGCTTGGATCCCACGTTGTTGTGGCTGTGGCCGGTATCTACAGCTCTGATTGGACCCCTAGCCTGGAAATCTCCGTATGCCACGGGTGCAGCCCAAAAAGGCCAAAAAATAAAATAAAATAGGGTAATATTTGTCAAATGATAAGACCAACACACAATATAATAATGTTGAATCTATTGTTTTCTATAGTAAGAGGTAATTTGTTGTTGTTGTTGTTGTCTTTCTAGGGCTGCACCTGTGGAATATGGAAGTTCACAGGCTAGGGGTCTAATCGGAGCTATAGTTCCTGGCCTATGCCACAGCCCCAGCAATGCAGGCTCTGAGTTTCGTCTGAGACCTACACCACAGGTCATGGCATACTTAACCCACTGAGCAAGGCCAAGGATCAGAACCCACTTCCTTACGGATACTAGTTGGATTCGTTACTGCTGAGCCACAAGAGGAAATTCCTAGAAAGAGTGTTTTAATAGGACTATGGGGATTGGTAGACTTTCAAAGGCATACGTGGATTAATGTCATCAGTTGAAGTGTGGCTACTTAGGTGAAGCTGTTGTTGACAGTTTGGCACTCCAAGCCATGTTTCCTGGATTAAGTTCCTGCCTGATTGGCTCTCTTTCAGGAGTAAGGAGTTGGCCCTGATTAGTTTGCTTTTAAAATCAAGTTTACCAAGGTGAGTTGTTGACCAATCGAACAGGTTTAAGACCAGTTCTAATGGTTACTTATTATCATGGCTTCTAAACAAGCAGTGTTTTCCTACATCTGTAGGGATTCTTTAATTCTAAGTCCTCTCTTTTGGTAGCCAAGGCTGAAAGAGAGACAACAAGTCCAGATTTTCACCACCATTGTTGATTGTTCTTGAATATTGAGGTTTCCTTTATGGAGATATGATATTCAACTTGCACATTGATCATTGTGACCTTACCTTGTTTCATCTTTGAATCATTTGCTGAATTACTGTTAGCCCAGTGGCTGTGTGGAATCATTTAAAAGTTTGAACAACAGACATTGAACAGTAAAACTGGAAGTACCTGCATTATTAAAAAGGAAAGAAAGATACACTATAACCATGAACCAAGATTTTATAAGCCTGAGGGATAAAATAAGAGCTAACAATTCCCTGAGTCTACCCTAGTCAGTTTGTCTTCTCTTTAGCTTTGATACAGATTGTTTTAGCTCACCTAACGTGTTATTCCCTGGATGAGAAGTCTTACTAATGACACGGACTTCCTTCTGGCTGCCCCCCTCCCCCCCCCCCATTAAGGCTGTTCTATTCCATTGCCTTTAGGGGTCAGCCAATGTGAAAAGACACATTTCTAATTACCATTTCAAGTTGTGCTTCTGAGTAGGGGAAAAATATTTCGGGAATCTTTTCCCAGTAAGGGTTTTATCTTTCAGATTGCTTTTAAAAAATGTAGTTCACTGAGAGTGCTGGGGAGTTAAACTCACAGACGATCTCACAAATACCCCTACAGATCATTAACCTTGACGTTCACATAGGAAAAAGAATCCAGGAAGGGCCCAAAAGGTAGGATGAATCTTGGAACTATAGGAGTTCCCTGGTGGCCTAGCAGTTAAGGATCCAGCATTGTCACTGCTGTGGTTTGGGTTGCTGCTGTGGTGTGGGTTCGATCCCTGGCCAGGAAACTTCTGAATACCGCAGGTGCATCCAACAAAAAAAAAGGACAGAGGTTTTTGTGGTTTTTGTGGCGATGAAGTGTTCTAAAATGAATTTTGGTGAATCTGTGTATAAAATGAATCTCTGTATAAAACCACTGAATTGTATCTCTCTCTCTCTCTCTCTTTTTTTTTTTTTTGGCTGCAACTACGGCATGCAGAAGTTTCTGGGCCAGGGATCAAACCTAACCCAAGTCATAGCAGTGACAACACTGGATCCTTAACCAACTAAGCCACTGGAGAACTCACTGAATTTTACACTTTAAATGGGTCAACTGCAGCACTATTCACAATAGCCAAGACATGGAAACTACCTAAATGTCCATCAACAGATGAATGGATAAAGATGTGTACACACACACACACACACTGGAATACTACTAAGATATAAAAAAGAACAAAATAATGCCCCTTGCAGCAACATGGATGGAACTAGAGATTATCATACTAAGTGAAGTAAGTCAGAAGAAGAAAGACAAATACCATATGATATCTCTTATATGTGGAATCTAAAATATGACATAAATGAACCTATATATGAAACAGAAACAGACTCAACGACATAGAGAACAGATTTGTAGTTGCCAAGGGGGGTGGGGGAGGGATGGATTAGGAGTTGGGAATTAGCAGATGCAAACTATTACACATAGAATGGATAAACAAAAAGGACTTACTATATATCACAGGGAACTATTCAATATCTTGAAATAAACCGTAATGGAAAAGAATGTTTATACAAAGTATATATATATATACTTATATATATAGGAGTTCTTGCTGTGGTACATAGTGGGTTAAGGATCTGGCATTGCTGCAGCTGTGGCATTGGTCACAGCCATGGCTCAGATTCAATCCCTGGCCTGGGAACTTCCTCATGCTGCAGGTGCAAAAAAAAAGTATACACACAAACACACACACACATATGTGTGTGTGTGTGTATATATATTCATATATGTATGTATAACTGAATCATTTTGCTGCAGAACAGAAATTAACACAACATTGTATATTAACTATTCTTCAATAAAAATAAATAAATGGGTAGTAAATTGTATGGAATACAAATTATCTCAAGCTGTTAGAAAAAGAAGGGGGAATGAAAGGCATGATATCTATTTCACATAATAGAATAAGTATGAAGAGTTGCTCAAATTCATTTTCAGAAAAATGCAGATCAAGACCACAGCAAGATACTGTTTTACACCAATATTCAAGTTGAAATGATCAAGTGCTGGAAAAAATGTTCAGCTCTCCTATAAAAGTTCTTGCAGAATTATAAATTAGGAACTGTACTTTGGAAAATAAGTTGTCATTGCCTTATAAAGCTAAATGTTCTCATTTCCTGTGGCCCAGAAATTCCACTAAGTATATAGCAAGAGAAAGAGCTTTCTGATGAGATTAGTGGTAAAATCAACAAAGGTGATATTTGGTAATGTATAAGTAAAACTATCAACTTTTGAAAGATCCACACTACTCAATGACTTAATATTTTTATTTTTAAATTACCAATGTATACTGATATAAAATCATGCATGGGTAAAAGATCCACTCAAAATTCAAGATAAACCAATGTATTTTAATGTAATGGAGTATGAAAAGTTCATTGATATGATTTCAGATTCCACATTGTAATTAATCTTTAAGAAACTATTACTTGTCAAGTTCTGGTGTTACATCAAAGAAGAATACACATAACTATCTGAAAAGGCTATGAAAATACTGTTCCTTCCTCCAACTACATGACTATGCCAGGCTGGATTTTCTTCCTATTCATCAGCAAAACAACATAGCATGATAAATTAAAGAGAAGACTTTATGAGAACTCGACTGTCTTCTTCTTTTTTTTTTTTTTTTTTTTGTCTTTTTGCCATTTCTGGGGCCGTTCCTACGGCATATGGAGGTTCCCAGACTAGGGGTCCAATCGGAGCTGTAGCCACCGGCCTACACCAGAGCCACAGCAACTCGGGATCTGAGCCGCATCTGCAACCTACACCACAGCTCATGGCAACGCCAGATCCTTAATCCACTGAGCAAGGCCAAGGATCGAACCTGCAACCTCATGGTTCCTAGTCGGATTCGTTAACCACTGCGCCATGGGAATTCCGCTCGACTGTCTTCTATTGAACCAGACATGAAAGTAAAACATAATGCCATCTTTTAATTTTTTTGTAAATCTTGTCATTAAAATATAATGTTATGTTAACATATAGTCTGCTCACTATTGTTTATAAATGAATTTTTAAAGTGAATATTTAAGAATCTCTAAAACAAAGCAAAGCCAAAGCAAGCATCAGGAGAATATACAAGTTAATGGCAAACATTTTCAAATTGTAGACCTCCAAAGCTAAACATCTATTTACTTGGGACAAAGATCTAATCATAATGATCTTATGCAAAGAACGAGTTAGTTATACATCCTAGGCTAAAAGAATAAAAAAAGTAAGTAGTGAGAATTCAATGAAAGGAGAGCTCAGGTGGTTATTGAGACTAATTCACATGGTAGCCGACCTGCCAAAGTTTGGACACAAGGGATCCAGGAAGTGCACCTGTTGGCACAATGCTTACCTGGCATACTGCCAGATGAGTGTTTCAGACAATCTTGATGGAAATTCCAGAATTACCAAAGGATACTGAGACTGCCATTGCTATCTAAAATAAAAAGACACAGCTGAATTTACTGCCTCGTATAGTATCAGAGAGCTAGGAAGATCAGGCAGGATCTGAGCAAAGCCAACCTCTGGGTCTTTGGGAAGTATGGAGTTCACGTCAGATGTGCTTCAAGAGGCATAAAAGGGTTGCCATCATCCTTAAAAGCTTGGTTATTCAAGTGACTATTGTTTTTTATTTGTTTGTTTGTTTGGCCTCACCCATGGCATGCAAAAGTTCCTGGGCCAGTGATCAAACGTGAGCCACAGCGGTGACCCAAGCCACAGTAGTGACAATGCCAGGTCCTTAACCAGGGAACTCCAAGTCCAGTCCAGGGAACTCCAGTAACTATTGTTGATTGCTCGGTACCCTAGACATCTTTTTTTTTTTTTTGGAGTGAGTTCATCCCTGACTATCTGACTTTCATAAGCAAAAGGGTCATGATGATCAATTGGCTTACAAAAGCAGGTTCACCAGTGTGAGTTGTGTTAATGAAATGAATGTGTTCTGATTGCAACTTGGTTCTACGGCTACAGAAAAATCAATCTTTTCCTAAATTTGAGAGGATTCCTCATTCTGATTTTCCTATGTAACCATTGTATGGTTATCAAATGTAGTTCTTATAACATGACTTTGTTTAAATTTCACTACTCTTCTAAAACAAAAAAAAAATTTTTTTTAATTGAAGTGTAGCTGACTTACAATATTTCATTACCTTCAAATGTACAGCACAGTGAATCAATATTTTTTATAGAATATACTCCATTTAAAGTTATTACAAAATTGGAGTTCCCATCGTGGCACAGTGGTTAACAAATCTGACTAGGAACCATGAGGTTGCGGGTTCGATCCCTGGCCTTGCTCAGTGCCGTGAGCTGTGGTGTAGGTCTCAGATGCGGCTCGGATCCAGCATTGCTGTGGCTCTGCATAGGCTGGTGGCTACAGTTCCGATTCAACCCCTAGCCTGGAAGCTTCCATATGCTGCAGGAGCAGCCTAAGAAATGGCAAAAATAAATAAATAAATAAATAAATAAATAAAGTTACTACAGAATAGTGGCTGTATTTTCCTGTGCTGTGCAATATATCCTTGTTGCTTATTTAGTTTCCCATACCTCTATCTTGCTCCTCCCCTTTTCCCTTTCCCCACTAGCAACTACTTTAAGCACTTTGTGTACTGTTTTTGTGGATCCGTTTCTGTTTTGTTATATACATTTGTTTGTGTTGTTTTTTTAGATTTCACAAGTAAATGGTAACAGAATATTGTCTTTTTGTCTGACATGTCACGAAGCATAATACTCTCTAGTCCATTCATATTGCAAATGATAGAATTTCATTCTTTTTACAACTGAATAGTATTCCATTTTGTGTGTGTGTGTGTGTGTGTGTGTGTGTGTGTGTGTGTCTCACATCTTCTTTATCCACTCATCTGTTAATGGACACGTGGGCTACTGCCATCTTTTGGCTACTACGAATAATGCTTCCGTGAATGTTGGAGTACATGTCTATCTTCTTGAGTTAGTGTTTTTTTGTTTTTGTTTTTGTTTTTTTTTTTGCTTGTTTTCTGTAATATACCCAGGAGCGAAATTACTGGGTCACATGGTAGTTCTATTTTTAGTTTTTTGAGAAACCTTCATACTATCTTCCATTGTGTCTTAGCCAACTTATTTTCCCACCAGCAGTGTACAAGTGTTCCCTTTTCTCCACTTCCTTGCCAACATTTGTAGACTTTTTGATGTTAGCCATTCTGACAGGTGTGAGGTCATATCTCACTGTGGCTTTGATTTGCATTTCTCCAATAATTAGAGATACTGAAAATCTTTTCATGTGCCTGTTAGCCATCTGTACATCTTTGGAAAAATGTCTTTTTAGGTCTTCTGCCTTTTTTTTTTTTTTTTTTTTTTTTGCCCATTTTTAAATCAGGCTGTTGTTTTGTTTTTTGTTTTTTGTTTTTTTTTGCCTTCTTTTCTTTTCTTTTTTTGATATTGAGTTGGATAAGCTAAAGCAAAATCTATTGTTTCCAAAATTTATTGATCCATGATCATGCATGCATTTAGTTGTCATGTCTATTGAACCTTCTTCATTCTGAAACAGTTCTTCTGCTTTCCTTCGTTTCTCATGACCTTGTCATTTGAAGAATATAGGCCAATTTTTATTTGTTTGTTTGTTTGATTTTTGGGGTTTTTGGCCACACCCACACCCATGGCATGGGGAAGTTCTGGGCTAGGAATCGAACCTGCTGCAGTGATATCACTGGATCTATTTAACTTGCTGAGCCACAAAAGACCTCTTGATTTTTGTTTTATAGGACACCCTTCAATATGGATTTTTGTAATTTTTTCCTTATGGATAGATTCAGGTTATGAATTTTTGAAAGGTATACCATAGAAGTGATGCTGTTTCCCCAGTGAATTACCTCAAGAAACCTCAGTGCTATTAGTTTGTGTACATTTTGGTGATTTTCATAGTGTCTCCATTATAAAGTTACCATTTTTCTCTTCTTATTTTCTAAGTATCTTATGAGGAAATACTTCGAGACTATGCTCCCCATCAGATTTTGCTAAATTTTTTTAACACTTACTAATGATTATTGCCTGAAGCAATTATTACCATGGTTGCAAAATGGCAATTTCCTAACTCTGCCATTCCTTTCCCTTCCTTTATTTATTTACATTTTTAGTATTAATACGGACTCATGAATTCTTTTTTATTCAATGGTTTATAGCCCAGTGTTCCAGATTTAACCAGTAGGAGACTTGCAAGCTGTCTTCTGAGTCCTTTGAACATGCTCCCAACATTTTTTAAAACACTTGTTTACTTTTTGGCACAAAAAAGTATCCCAGCCTCTTCTTTCTCAACCCCAGCGCAGGAATTAGTCATTTCTCTAAGGATATCTGGTTCCTTTCAGTGAAACCTTTTTTTCCTATTAAAATAGAGTGGGAGTTCCTGCTGTGATGCAGTGCGTTAAGAATCCGACTGCATTGGATTCCTTCCCACTGTTGCTCAGTGGATTAAGAACCCAACTAGTGGTTCTTAAAGCAAAAAGAAGAAGAAGAAGGAGAAGCAGAAGGAAAAGAAGAAGAATAAGGAGGAGGAAGAGGAGGAGGAGGAGAACCATGAGGATGTAGTAACCACGAGGATGCAGGTTCAATCCCTGGCCTCACTCAGTGGGTTAAGGATCTGGCATTACCACAAGCTTCGGTGTCGGTCACAGATGTGGCTCAGATTCTGAGCTGCTATGGCTGTGGTATAGGCCTTGCAGGTGCAGCCCTAAAAAGAACAAAAGGAAAGGAATAAAGAATCCAACTGTAGTGGCTCAGGTGGCTGCAGAGATATGGGTTTGATCCCTAGCCCAGTGCAGTGGGTTAAAGGATCCATTAAAAAAAAAAAAAAAAAATTTGGATATCCCTATATCTTAGTACATGGATAGCTGCATAGTATTATACAATATAGGTGTACCAGAATCTATTTAACATGTCCTCATTTGTTGCTTCTATTTTTTTTTAATTGTTTGGGGGGTTTTGTTTGTTTGTTTATTTTTTGCTGCACTCATGGGATGTGGAAGGTCCCAGGCCAGAGATCAAACCCAAGCCACAGAAGTAACAATGCCAAACCCAAGCCACAGAGGTGACAACACCAGATCCTTAACCCACTGTGCCACAACTTCTAAATTTTTTTTTTTTTTTTTTTTTTGTCTTTTTAGGTCTGCACCCTTGGCATATGGAGGTTCCCGGCTAGGGGTCAAATCGGAGCTGTAGCTACTGGCCTATGCCACAGCCACAGCTATGCCAGAACCGAGCCACATCTGCAACCTATACCACAGCTCACAGCAATGCCAGATCCTTAACCCACTGAGGAAGGATTGAACCTGCGTCCTCATGGATTCTAGTCAGATTTGTTTCCACTGAGCCATGACAGGAACTCCCTAATTTTTTTTAATCAAGCTATTCTGCACTGAAGAAAAGTCTGAAAATTTTGTTTTGTACATGAATGAGTATATTTGTAGGATAATTGTTTAGAAGTGGAATATTTGCATCAAAGATTTTGGGAATTTGTAGTTTTGATAAATACTGCAAATTGTCCTTCCTATAGGTTGTACAAATTTACATTTCCACCAGAATCATCTGAAGGCTGACGATGGAGCTTACAAATTTAGGTCAAAACAAAATTTTCAGTTATATTTAGTTTATTAGAATAGTTGAAGAAAAATTTCCTTAATCCAGTGGTCAAGAAAGGTAGAGCATTTAATTCCGCCCATGAGTTTCCCTGGTGATGAATTCAAACTAGATTAATTTTCTAAGTTTGTGATTATGTGTTCTCTCCACAAAGGCCTAAACATAACAATGAGTCACTATCATTTTGGCTCCTCAAGGCTGTCAGTTTCAATTATCTTTGTAGCTCTTGAGCTTCTAAAATACTTTTGTTTTCGCTCCACGAATATGTTTTGAGATATAGGCAAAGGAGTTCTGCCATACGTAGGTGGGTTCTTTCAAAAATAGATATTTGTAGTCCAATTACAAGTAATATTAATAGCTAAGAGCTGTCCTATAAAAGTGAAAGAAAATTTGTACCTTAAACACAGTAGGAATTTCAGATTTTGGTAGCGAAAATAATAATTTGGGGTGTATATTAAAAATGCAGATTACTGGGTTCATCCTGGAACTTCTTACTCAGTAGGTCTGAGAGATATTTGCATATAAAGAAGCTTTCCAGTGATTCTGATGCAATGATCCACTTTGAGAAAATAACATTAAATTATTGCTGATGGGCTATAGTCTCATACTTTATTTTTTAGTTTTTATTTATTTATCTTTTGTCTTTTAGGGCCACATGAGGCATATGAAAGTTCCCAGACCAGGGGCTGAGTCGGAGCTGCAGCTGCTGGCCTATATGCCACAGCCACAGCAACAACAGACCTATGCCACAGCTTGTGACAACACTGGATTCTTAACCCACTGAGCGAGGCCAGTTACCAAGCCTGCATCCTCATGGATACTAGTCAGGTTTGTAACCCACTGAACCACAATGGGAACGCCCTCATTTACTGAACTTTGATGTGGGTGTTTTTCTTCTCATTTTTTTGATGAGGACATAGTGAAGTTCACCATTTGGGGGCAAGGCCTCAAGCTGCACACTAGGCAGAACCAGTATTTCTTTTTTTCTTTTTCTTTCTGTCTTTTTAGGGCTGCATCGATGGCATATGGAGGTTCCCAGGCTAGGTGGTCGAATCTGAGCGGTAGCCGCCGGCCTATGCCACAGCCACAGCAACGCCAGATCTGAGCCACATCTGCAGTCTACACCACAGCTCATGGCACCGCTGGATCCTTAATCCACTGTGTGAGGCCAGGGTTTGAGACTGTGTCCTCATGGATACTAGTTGGGTTCATTAACCGCTGATCCACGCTGGGAACTCCAGAGCCCATGTTTCAATCCTCACCTATTTGACTCCCAAACTGGGTGCACTGCATTAACTTTAATAATTTGGATTACAGATGGAGACTTTATTTTACTGAGTGAATTCCTATAGAAATCCTTTATTTATTATTATTATTATTATTATTTTTGTCTGCACCCATAGCATATGGAAGTTCCTTTCCCCTGTGCTGGTTGGAGGATGGAACCCTTGCCTCAGCAGCAAACTGAGCTGCTGAGGAGACAATGCCAGATCCTTAACCTACTGCACAACAGTGGGAACTCCCTAAGAGTCCTTTAATAGGATTTTTTTTTTTTTTGCTTTTTTAGGGCCCCAGCTATGACATATGGAGGTTCCTTGGCTATGGGTCGAATCAGAGGTGTAGCCCACCAGCCTACACCGCAGCCGCAATCACATCCCCACCAGATCCAAGCTATGTCTTTGAACTACACCACAGCTCACAGCAACACCGGATCCTTGATCCACTGATAGAGGTGAGGGATCGAACCTGCGTCCTCATGGATACTAGTCAGATTCGTTTCCACTGAGCCATGATGGGAACTCCATCATAGGCCTCTTTATATTGAATTTTTTCTACAATGTTCAAGAGTAAATCTACAATGAAAACCATACCCCACTGGGCAGAGCTCATTAAATGTTGATAAATGAAAGCAGCTTAAATAGATTGGCTTTGGAGTGACTACATGACTACCTTAAAGTTGGCTCTTTTTAATCTTCACATTGCTTATTTGTAAATCCAGGAAAAGTACTTCATCTTAGAACTATTGTGAGGAGTAAATGTGATAATATAACACCTAGTACTCAATAAGTAACAATACTTTTCAAAAGCAATATTATAATCCTGAAATATTTAGGCCATAAACTGGATCCTAAGTACACCCTGGGGGAATAGATCTAAGAATTAGTAGGAAGGATCATTAGGATCGCCAGGGCAGAGAGAAAGAAGTCACTGATAGATGTAAAATTATAGGCTTGATAGTTGCCGAGTAATGGGTGATTAAAGACAAGAAGAGAAGTTAGACAGGATTATTGGCTTGAGGGTGTAAGACTTTTTTATGGAGGTGTTCTGAGGCGAAACAGATGAAGGATTTAGAGAAGGAAAGAATATAGAAGTTGTGAATTATCTGAATGAACTGATGAAAGGATGGATGAATTAATACATGGACAAGTTAATTCAAAATATTTATTGAGTGTTAAGTAGTAATAATTTATTGCTCATTGAGGGCAGGTCCATGGTTGCGGTTTCAGAAATACTATAAAAGAAAAGCTTGGGAACTGGAAGTGTGTCTGGAGAAGCGTCTAGGCAGGGAATGGGATTGGTCTTGATTCTGTAATCTCCTAGTGCTTTTTTTACTTACTTATTTATTTTTGCTTTTTAGGGCCGCACCTGCAGCACATGGAGGTTCCTAAGCTAGGGGTAAAATCAGAGCTATAGCTGCCGGCCTATGCCACAGCCACAGCAATGCCAGATCTGAGCCACCTCTGCGACCTACACCACAGCTTATGGCAATGCCAGATCCTTAACCCACTGAGCAAGACAGGGATCATACCCACGACCTCACAGTTCCTACTCAGATTCATTTCCGCTGACCACAATGGGAACTCCTATTTATTTATTTATTTCCGGAGAGAGTTCCATTTTATTATGGAAAGTTAAAAAACAAAATAAACAAATAAACAAACAGAAACAGGCAATGGAGAAGGAAGAACAAAAGTGGGAAGAGAGTAGAGGTGTCTCATTATTCACCCCCTTCCTGCAGTTCAATTGTGAACCACTAGGAGGAACAGAATTAATTAACTGGAGGGTGGGGCATTCAGAGTCAAGGTTCCCAGCCATCCCTCTTGGAGAAAACTGACACAGTAATACTGAGCAAAAGTGAAATAAGCCATAGCCACAGGTCACTCCCAATGAGGTGACTGCTTAGGCCAGAGGAGAGGATTCCATGTGGACCTCCAGGCGGTGTGGCTTGTAAACCTGGGACTCTGGCAGGTGGGGCTGGGAACTGATGGGGTTTGTAAACCAGGGACTCTGGCAGGTGGGGCTGGGAACTGATGGGGTTTGTAAACCAGACTGTAGTCCAGAGAGGAGGCAGGAGCTGTAAACAAAAGGGGATTGACCTAAGGAACAGGAAGGAGAGGTGCCTGGAAATGGAGTGGGGGCCAGGCCTCCCAGGGGGTGGCTGCTTTACATCCTGAGAGCCCCGAGGGAGTGGTGGGAGACTGTGGGAAGAGTGTACCCTGCCCACGGAGATGGAGAAGGTGCTGCATCCCCACCCCAGTGAGCTCTGTGCTCCTCCTCAGGACTTGAAGGGGGATCTTGAATCATCTCGGATGCACCAGCACATCTGCTGAGGGTGGAAACTGAGCAATTGCCTCTGCCCCCAGAAACAGGATGAAGAAAGCAAGTTTGAAGATGTTGGTTACCCTTCCCCACCAGACTTTTTTTCAGGGTCTGTCTGCTCTGGATCTTCTGAGCATCAGGATCTTCAGTTCTGGGAGGAAGGGAGGTATATCCCTGTGTTGGAAGAGGGTCACCTATGGCAAGACTCATCCACTATCAGGGCATTGCAGTGAAGCCCACCCTGGAGCTCCCGTTGCAGCAATAGCAGCTATTCTTTATCCTCTTCTATGTCAGGTTGGGCTGCTGGTGGGATGTGGGCACTAGGGGCCTCAGGGTCCTGGTCCATCTCCTCCAGCACCGAACTCACAGAGGGGTACCGGTACGTGGTCTCAAGGGCTGTCTCGCTGAGGGAGATCTTGAGACTTCACATGGTTCCCTGGGGAGTGGGTGCAGAGGAGCCTGGTGTGACCGGAGAGAGGAAGACTCTCCTAGTACTTTAGATCAGACTGGGTAAAGATCAAGGAACCAAGGAGGGGGCACCGACTGAGATAATGGCTAAAACCTAATTCCCCCCAAGGCTAACCCTCAACTCTGCCTCAGCAGTTTATAGCCAAACCAATGAGATACTCATTTTAGCAGGTCTATGAACAAAGAGCTATGTCAGTATAGAGACAGAAACATTTAATTCTCCATTGGGATAGAGTAGATGAGTGAAAGACTTCATTAAAAGATGTGATTTTAGGAGTTCCTGCTGTTGCTCAACAGGATCTGCAGCCCCAGGACACAGGTTCCACCCCTCGCAGGCACAGTGGGTTAATGATCAGGTATTGCCTTAACTGCCGCTGGAATCTGATTCCTGGCCTGGGGACCCTATATGCTACAGGGAGGCTGAAAAATAAAAATAAAAATAAAAATTTTTAAAAGATGTGATTTTAGTTAATCATTGATTACATTTGAAAAATTGACTTAATGTTCTAAACACAAGAAACAACACAGGCCTTTAAAGACATAGAAAAGTTAGAGATCGTGGCAAGCTATTCAGAATCTGGCTGACGTGGGGGCAAGGCTAGAGGTGAAGCAGTGGTCCAAATAATAGGCTTGCGTGTTATGCCAAGAGTTTTGCAATTCATCCTGTGGTTGATGGAACTGCAAAAGGATTTCAGGTATGGGAATGACAATGATAAAATATTACATAACATTTTAGGGAGATCATAGTTCTACACATTTGAAAGAGAAGGATGAACATTCCAACCTCTTTGTTACAAATGATCAATTAGAAAAAAAAAAAAAATAGAACAGGAGTTCTTGCTGTGGTGCAACTGGGTCTGTGGTGTCTATGAAGTGCTGGGATGCAGGTTGGAACCCCTACCCAGTTCAGTGGGTTAAGGATCTGGAATTGCTACTGTGGCATAGGTTGCAATTGTGGCTCAGATCAGATCCCTGGAATAGGAACTCCAGATGCAATGAGGTGCAAGGAAAAAAAAAAGGAGAGAGAGAATAGGACGAAGACCCTATATGCAAGAAATTTACATTCTAATGAAGGGACAATTAAAAATAGATATATAATGTAATATCAGATAGTGATAAGTGATAGACAGTAAAGCCAAATAAGGCACACAAGGATTGGGTGAAGGTACTTGTCTTAAGGCAAACTCAGTGTTCTTTCCACTATCCACTAATCTCATAGCTACCATAAAAAAAATAGGGTTTCAGGATCATCTTTCACTTTCCTATACAACAGCTCCATTATACTGAAACTCAGTGTTGCAAACCTGCCCACATATTTCACTCATTGACTAATAACTTCTTAACCTTCCTTTTTTTTTTTCTTTAGGGCTGCACTGGGGCACATGGAAGTTCTCAGGTTAGGGGTCGAATCGGAGCTGCAGCTGCTAGCCTGCTCCACAGCCATGGCAACTTAGGAGCTGAGCCATATCTGTGACCTACACTGCAGCTTGTGGCGACGTCAGATTCTCAACCCACTGAGCGAGGCCAGGAGGCCAGGGATGGAACCTGAATCCTCATGGTTAATAGCTGGGTTCTCTGCCACTGAGCCAGATGAGACTTCACCATCTTAAATATCTGGGTTGTTGTGCTTGTGACCAGAAAATGAGGAGCAAATTCCCCTTCAAAGGTTAAGGAACTTATCAGGCTGCACTGAAAACCTTTCTCCGACATTACTTCCATAGTGTCTCTACACTTAACCAGACACAGCTCATTATTTCCTATTTCTGTAGGTTGGCTCACACAAAGTTGTAGGTCTCCTTCCCTCTCTTTCATCTTTTTGTTTAAAAAACATGCTCTGTGTTGAGCGCTTTGTTTGGCAGAGGATTTGCTAGGTGCAGATAACACAGAAAAGGGCAAACCACCGCTAATAGTCGTGTGTGGATAAGTAAAAGCTCAAGCCAGGTGCAGAGAACCCATGAGGCCACAGTGGAAGGACCAGATGCTGTTGGGTCTTAGTTGCCTGGTTTAAAGTTGACAAAATTACTCAAGAGGACTCAGAGGTCTAGGAAAAGGGGAGCAACATATTAGCACTAAGAACCAACTTTCATTAAGAGTTTACTGTAGGAGTTCTCGTCGTGGCTCAGTGATTAACAAATATGACTAGGAACCATGAGGTTGCGGGTTCGATCCCTGGTCTCGCTCAGTGGGTTAAGGATCCAGCGTTGCCATGAGCTGTGGTGTAGGTTGCAGACGTGGCTCGGATCCCGCGTTGCTGTGGCTCTGGCGTAGGCTGGTGGCTACAGTTCCGATTCGACCCCTAGCCTGGGAACCTCCATATGCCGCGGGATCAGCCCTAGAAAAGGCAAAAAGACGAAAAAAAAAAAAAAAAAAAAAGAGTTTGCTGTAGTTTCTCCAAGTGTTAAGTCCTAGCCAAACCCCACCCTTCAACCTCTGAGGCCTAATAGAAGAATGCAGATCCTACCTAAATCTACCTAATCACAATGCCTAAGGGCGGGTCCCAGAAGCTTGCAGTTTAATTATGAATAGCCCCAGGCCATTGTTATGTACACTTAAAACTTGAGAGTCCCTGGCCTCTCCAACCTTTTCTCACTTGGCTTTCTCCTGAATTGGATACTATTATCATCCCTATTTTACTGAGGAGGAAGTTGAGGCATAAAAAGGTTGATTAACTTGCCAAGGTCATGAAGAACAAGAGGTTGGAATCTAGACCAATCTAAATGCAGGTCTTAGTCTTTTTTTTATATATATATAATGATTTTTATTTTTTTCCATTATAGCTGGTGCAACTCTTAGTCTTAAACATCACCATCCAATTATCTCCTCTTGCTAAATGAGTTGTTGCCAATACTTTAACAAATACTGGAATTGCAATTTGAAGACAGTCTGAAGACCCACTACCTTTAAAATCGGTGAACTTTGGCGATTTACATTTTGAATTTCAAGACCCTCGCTGGTTAAATTTAACCCAACCACCTGCAAGGTGACCTGGGGGGCAGGGAGGGGACACAGCAGGAGAGGGAGAGAGGTGATCGATGACTCCGGTGCGCCACCGCCTGTTGGATTGACTCGAGCCTCTCCGGCTAGGCCTGCCCCACTCGCGCGCGCTCCGGGCCCCGCCCCCGCCGCCATCTTGGTTTAGGAGGGAGCTGGCCGCACGCGTGAGTAAACAGCCCGAGCCGGAAAAGTCGAGCTCTGGCCGCCTCAAGGTGCTACGGGGCGACGGCGGAGGAGACGCAGGCCTGTCTTTGTACGTGGGGTGAATATTGGGATCCCAGTGTTGGGCGGCTGGAGAGCTTCGGCCCGGCGCATCCTCCGCCCCCTCGCGGCGAGACGCCTCGCGCCCCGGGTTTCTCCCGCCCCCCGCCGGTCTCCTCCCCCTGTTGAAAGCTGCCCGGGAAAGTGGTGGCGGGAGCGGGCCTGGGCTGGGGCGCGGCGTGGGCCTGGGTGCGTGTGGCGGGGCAGGCGGAGATTCGGACTGTGGGTCCCTCCGCCTCCAGGAGCTCGCGGCGTGGACGCCGTGGGGCTCTGGGGCCGGGTCCCTGCCGGGCCGCGGAGGGGGTTGTTTCCCTCGGTCACCGGCTCTTCCCCTCTTCCGGTCCGGGCCGCAGGGTGGCCGACATGACCGCCCCGGGTCCGAGCCACCTGGCGCCGCTGTTGGAGACTCTGGAAGACCCTTCCGCCTCCCAAGGAGAGCAGACCGACGCTTACCTGACTCTGACCAGGTGAGGCCTGCTGGGGGTGGGGGTGGGGCGCCCTGGTGGGTCTCGGGGAGAGGGTACTGCAGGTGGGGCGCAGCAAGCGAGCTTGTGTATTCTAGAGTCTGGGAGCTGTGCGGGCGCTCGGGTCGCGGGCTGGTCGTGGGGAAGGTATGTGCTCAGTGACGTTCACTGTTGCGGGGGCTGCTGCCCTTGAGGCGTGTGTTTGGAATGAGGAAGCCCGCACGTGTGTCTCGCTTGCAAAGGGTTAGGGAAAGTTTGCTTGGAAGTAAGCGTGCTGGAGTAGAGGTTTTTCAGTGTAAGCCATCTCTGTCTTGGAACAGTGTGGGGCAACCCAGAATTGGCTTTTTAGTAGAGAGCAATAAGCCGAGTTTAATTTAAATCGCACATGCTTCGCGGCTTATTTTTTCCCCGCAGACCGTATTTTTCTGAGTTACTTAGAGTTACTTGGAAATTACTGGAAAAGGGTTAACAGCAGGTACAAAATGATGAAGATTTGAGTAAATTTCTAAGTAGGGATAGATTTCGCTTTTACATAGTGAAACTGTCAAAATGTGTCTATGGATGCACAAGTTATTGTGAGGGCGGCTTTGCATTTATTTCAGTTGTATACTGTATTATATATTAAGTTATCTTAAGCACTGAGTCAGTTAATTTGCCAGAGTTCTAATATAACATTTAAAAAGATTATGCAGGTATTTCAGGGAGTGATTATAGTTTTTTTATGTCTTCCAATTGCATGAACTTGTGTTCTTTCCGCTTTTAAGTCGTATGACTGGAGAAGAGGGAAAAGAAATCATTATAGAAATTGAGAAAAAACTTCCTCGGCTCTTCAAAGTTTTAAAGGTATGTATCTTTGTTGTTTATTAAATAGCTTTTTTACTTTGTGGGGAAAATGTTTTGCCAACTCAACTTTGAACGTAAAGTTAAATAACAGTAGTATTATTATAGTACTGTTTGAGGATTTACAGTGTATTGAGTGCTGTCTTAATTACCTTACGTGTTTTCTCTTATTTAGTCCTCCAATCCTCCATGTCCCAGTGGGGTTACTCTTTAATCCCCACTTTGCAGAAGAAATTGGTTTAACTTGCCTGAAGTTGCCAAGGCACTTGAATCCAAAACTTGCATTCTTAATGTAAAAGTGGTGATCAGAGTTCAGTAATCTGTTTGTAGCAATCCATTTCTAAATAAATGATTCTATAATTTTGTCATTCATTTACTGTGTGGGTAACATTCTTTTTTTTTTTAAATCTTACCCTCAGTTTTTGCCGCAGTTGCTTGGTTAAAAAAATCCTTACTATGGTTATCTTGTTTGCTTGTTTATAGGGAAGTCATATAGTTTAATATCAAACCAAGAACCAGTGCCCTTGTCCTCACTTGCTTATATGGTGGTTTTGTGACTTTCCTTTACACCTAACTTTTAAGTTCCTTGTTTTTAGAATTCAGAGGTTAAACTAAATCTCCACAGTCCCTTTGAGTTCTTATTTTTACAACCTTGTTTTCATGCTTTTAGACAGGATTATTCCATCAAGATGTTTATTGCACGTTTTAGTGTGTTTTCTGGCTAAATGTTGAAGCATTGGGGGTAATGCCTTAGCCACCCTACTGTATTTGTTAAAGTCAGTGCTTTTTGTTCATGTAAGAAAGAACTTTATTGTGTAGTAGTTCAAGATTTATTAATATTATAAACGGTATTAATGGTATTACTTACTATTATTTACCATTTTTCTTCATTGTCATGTTCCACATTTCAGCAGTATAGTTGATGTGATGAAGACAGGCATCATGTATTTGGTGTTTGAGAGCATATAGGATCAGGAACTCATTTGCATGAGTCAGGTTGCATTGTTGGAAATTGGGTTTGTAACTAAAATGCCAGATGAATAATTATTTAGAAGCATGTGGGTGATTAATAACAGTTGATTGCACAGATGCTACTGCTATCTTGGAGATAGTCTTAAGTGTTTAAGACTTTATCTATTGGTGGTTGTCTCAACTGATTGCTTTAACATCCTTTTCTGTCTCAGGGTTTGATATTTCAAATGTTTGGTTTCATTAATTATAAAAGGGGTGCTCCAGGGAAGTGTCTGTTCTTATGTTTAATTACTAACATTTACTATTTTTCCTGGTCAAGAGTAGCAAATAGTCAGGAATTCCTTGGATAACTGTTTTAGAGGAATATGAGGATTTAAAGATAAATCACTTTCGAATAGGAAATGGTACCAAGAAAGATGCAAAGTCCCAAGTCAGTGTAGGGTTGGGGCATATGGCAAGACTCCCTTTGACAGGTTTGGGATTCTGAATTCCAGGTGGTCATGGATTCAAATTCTACTAGTTGTGAAGAAAGAATTTTTTTTTTTTTTTTTTTTTAGACTGAGATAATGTTTAAACCTCCTAACACTTCAGTCACTCAGTAAATGTTACGTTCTACCCCTTCCCTCTCTGTTAGAATTTTCACTGTACTCTAAGCCTAATATGGCAGCTTTTGCCTTTCAATCTTTTGCTTACTTTTTGTGAAAGGGCTTTGCTCCTGCTCTTTATTTACTGTCTAGTGTCTTCAGCATCTTCCGTTTGTTGCCTTTTTTTTTTTTCTTTCAGGTGTGTGGAGATACTCATTAAGAAAAATATTCTTAGCTGATCACTATCTAGTTTCTCTTTTCCTTTTTTAATCTTCCCTCAAGGATTTGTTTGTTGTTGGGATTAAAATGTAATTTTGTTTTTTAATCAACTTTTCCTGGCTAAAAATTGATTTACAGTCATACTTGTTTGTAACAAATATGATTTTGTTTTTATAGAATCACATAACCAGTCAAAACTCAGAGCTCAGTAGTGCTGCTCTACAGGCCTTGGGGTTTTGCTTATATAATCCTAAAATTACATCAGCATTATCAGGTAAATTTCTTATGATTTAATATTTTTAGAGTTTATGAAAGTTCCCTGTGGTGCAGTGGGTTAAGAATCTGGTGTTGTCATAGCTATGGCGCAGGCTGCACATGCTGCACAGGTTCCATCCCTGGCCCAAAAACTTCTACATGCCTTGGGTGTGGCCAACTCCCCCCGCCCCTGGCCTGGCCCCATACACACACAGTTTACTCCAAAAGAAAAGTCTATTTAAAAACAATTGCTCTGGAGTTCCTGTTGTGGCTCAGCGGGTTATGAACCCAACTAGTATCCATAAGGATGCAAGTGAGGGATCCCTGGCCTCACTCATTGGGTTAAGGATCTGACACTGCCATGAGCTGTGGTGTTGGTTGCAGACACTGCTTGGATCCCACATTGCTGTGGCTGTGGTGTAGGCTGGCAACTGCAGCTTCAATTTGACCCCTAGGCTAGGAATTTCCATATCCTGCAGGTGTGGCCGAAAAAGCAAAAAAATAATAATTGCTATGAAAACTGAATCTTCTCTATGAAAACATCTAATTTGGAAGTTAATAATTAGGTGGAATTAATTTTGAAAGTTAAATGGTCATTTATTTTATACAAGCATGCATTAAGGAACATGCTAATTTGAGAAGTTCTTTTACAGAGTGGTAAATGAGATAATTTGGGGTTAAAAATGGTAATGAAAGCACAGGATCTGATGCTTTTCTGAGTTTTCAAGCACCCTTGGCTCTGTATCCTATCCTTGGGTACAGAAACTGTGGATATGAAGGGCTGAGTATTATGCTGTTTTATGTAAGGGACTTAAGCATCTCTTGAATTTTTACATTTAGGGGTGGGGAGTCCTGGAACCAATCACCCACGGATATTGGGGAGAACTGTAATCTTAATTCTTGTAGCTTGTCATGGTGAAGGAAACCTGGGAAGTGATTTTTAGAGAGGAGAAATTAGGGATAGGGAATAAAGATACCAGAAAGTTAATTACCATCTTTTTTTCTGAGGGAAAAGTTTTCTGCTCTTTTATATAGCAAAATGTTAGCAGTCTAAAGTTGTTCATTTTGGAACAGAGATAGGATTCATAACATCTTGCCAAAAATTGACTTATATGTTAAGACTTAGTAATGTGACCATATAGAATTATTTTATTTGCAAAAGATTGCTGATTTGGAGTCTACTATCTCTTTTGATGGTGACGAGAACAGCAATATTTTTTTTTAATGTTTGAGATTTTAAAGGATGTAAATGATTCCGTATAATTAAAACTACTTATTTTTCAGAGACAATTATTCAAGAACTGCTTTCAAAACTGAATGATACTATTAAGAGTTCAGATAAAAATGTTCGTACTAGGGCACTTTGGGTGATATCCAAGCAGACGTTTCCCCCTGAAGTTCTTGGCAAAGTAGTGAGTATAGTTTTTGTGTATGTCTTCTTAACCACCTGTTACTTAAAAAATTCAGGCTTAGGCGTTCCCATTGTGGCCCAGTGGAAGTGAATCTGACTAGTATCTATGAGGATGCGGGTTCGATCTCTGGCCTCTCAGTGGGTTGGGGATCTGGTGTTGCCATGAGCTGTGGTGTAGGTCACAGACTCGGCTTGGATCCAGCATGGCTGTGCCTGTGGCGTAGGCCAGCAGCCGCAGCTCTGATTCGACCCCTAACCTGGAAACTTCCACATGCTGCAGGTGTGGCCCTAAAAAGCAGAAAAACAAACAAACAAAAAATCAGGCTTCTTTGATTTGTATTTACTTGGTTCTATCTTTCAGGTGTCCAGTATAATTGATTCATTAGAAATAGTATATAATAGAGGAGAGATGCATTCTGCTGTTGTTGATTATGAAGCATTAAATGTCATCATAAGGTATGAGTTTGGATGCTATGCAAATTGAAAGAGTAGTTTCAGTAAATTTAGAAGTTTTAAGGAGTAGACTTTTGGGATTTTGAGTTAGATGTTAATAAAGACGGGAATGTCTTAATAGACCATAAGTCTCAAAAAGTAACAGGAAGAAGTTACTAGGCTTCTTTACTTTTATTGAGACAGTCTAAAAAATAAAGTCTTGGTTATGCTGTTGCTGCTCACACAGCTGTGCTTTAAAAAATTATCCCTGTTAACGCTTTTGGAAGAGTTTAAAAAATAATATAGACTGAATGGGCTATAAGGGGGTATTTAGTAAAGCATTAATAATACCCAACAACAGATAGAGGAACAGGAAAATACCCTCTCTTCTTCCTGTCCATTCCTGCTTTTCCTAATGGTTATGCCAACAGCAGAACCTTATTGATAAGCTTTGTCTTGCCTTGTTTTTCATTCTTTGAAAGTTTTTTCTTTAGTTGTTGAACTATATTATTTAACTAATTAGTGTTCTGATACTCTTATGTTCACAGAATATCATGGTTCTCTAGCTATCTTCTGTAAGAATATTGAATTCTTTTCATTTTTAAAAATATTGAAGAACAATTGATTTACAGTGCTGTGTTAATTTCTGCTGTACAACAGAGTGTTCAGTTATACATACACAGATCCATTCTTTTTCAGATTATTTTCCCATATAGGTTATCAAAAATTTAGTTGTGTAAAAATGATTAGTATTTTAAAACTTCTAATCTGAAGGCAAGGTGATATATTCTCTTGTCAGAATTTATGAAATAGAAATCTACAAATTAGTTAAAAATTAGCTTTATTTTTTATGTCTGTCTGTGTGTATGTGCATATGTGTTGTTCTAAAACAAATGGACCATACTCTGTCGTTTAAGTGTAAAAGGTGAGGTCAAACTAATTTAGTCATTGATTTCTCTGTTATAGGCTAATTGAACAAGCCCCAATTCAAATGGGGGAAGAGTCAATTAGGTGGGCAAAAGTGGTCATACCTTTAGTGGTTCATTCGGCTCAAAAGGTACATTTACGGGGAGCTACTGCTCTAGAGATGGGGATGCCATTGTTGCTTCAGAAACAGCAAGAAATAGCATCTATCACAGAGCAGCTCATGACTACTGTAAGTAATACTTTAAGGATTTTGGGGGTACTGCATTGTAAGGTTTTACACCAAGTTTAGGGCTCATGTTTGTGTAATTGCACTGTGATCTAAGAAGTCCCTCTTTAAAACAGAATTGCTAGAGCTTCTGCTCTGGTGTAGCGGGTTAAGGATCCGGCATTGTCTCTGTGATGGCATAGCTTCAGTCCCTGGCCCAGGAACTTCCATAAGCTGTGGGTGCTGCTGAAAAAGAAAAACAAAACAAAAAAACCCAAAGAATTAAGTTAGTGTAGTCATACTGCTCCTACAACACAGTAAGGAAGAGAGCTATCTATTTAGTGTTATTACAATCTGGGGCATTTTACTTTATCCCCAAAGAATGGTGATTGAAAGAAGTTGCATTTTTGGAAAAAGGAGAGCTTTAACTGATTCATTGCTATCTGGGGTGTTATAGCATCCTCCCTGGAGCTATAAATGTAATGCACACAAATGTGCATCTAGTGTGTGCTGTTTCCTAAAGTTGCCATTTCCCCCAGGTTTTAGGTTTTTCAAGTTTATAACATTTATTGAGCATCTGTATATACAGGCATTATTTCAGGCGCTGTGTGTATAGCAGCGAACAAAAACAAATTGTTGTAGGGCTTATTTTCTAGCTTATTATAACATATACTTTATTATATAATATGTTTAATAAGAAGAATAATGGAAAACGGAACTAGATGGAAAATGCTGTCTGAGAGGAAGTACCTGAGGTGGTCAGGGAAGGAAAGAATAGGTTATTTGTACAGTGGTTTGAAGGCAGTACAGGAGGTAGCTGTTTGATGATACAGAGTAAGCGTGTTCTAGGCAGGAGGAACCATAAAAGCAAAAGGCCTTGCTATGATGAGTGTGTACTAGGTTGTGTTCGTGAACACTGGGGAGTATGATAGAGCGAATGAGAATCAGAGCAGGAGATGATGTCAGAAACGGGGCCAGATCACATAGGACTTTGGGAGCCATGTAAGACATTTAGTTTTCACTGTGGGTTATATTAAAAACCGTATTTGAAGGTTTTGTGTCTACAAGTGATGTGTGTGTTAACTTGGTCTTTAAAGGGATCACTGTGCTTATGTTGAAAATAGACTCTAAGGGGGTTGCAGTCCAGAGGGGAGAGGAGTTGGGAGATAGTACAGTAGTCCAGGCAGTGAGGGAGCCTTCCAGATTCTAAAACCTGGGGTTTTGTTTATTTTTTTAAATTCAGAATGCCTAGTGGTAACGTTTAGAGTTTTAAAAGTAACTCCAGTGTCTTTTTTATTAAGTGTTTAAGAGCATGTATACAGTGAACCCTTGAACAGCTTGGATTTAGTCCACATGTAATTTATAGTCTGTCCTCTGCATCTGCAGTTACTCTGCATTCTTGGATTCAACCAGTCACAGACTGTGTAGTACTGTAGTATTTACTGTTGAAAAATAATCTGCCTATAAGTGGACGGCACAGTTAAATGCCACATTGTTCAAGGGTCCACTGTGTAAAATTCTTAATAAATTTGACCTTAAATTTTCTCGGATGTGTTGCCCATGAAGCTATTAATGTATTTTTAAAGTTAGTAAAGTGAGAATAGAGGACGTTATGATTTGAGCTCTCTTGATATGCATGCTGTAGTTCTTAGGGAAAAGTAAATTGGTAGAAAAAAAATAATCTATTGATGGATGGAAGAATGGCCAGATATAAAACAAGCATAATAAAATTTTAGTGGTATCTGTACTTGGACATTTATTTACTGTAAAGCTCTATATGCTTTGGTATGTGTGTGAAAGTTTTCCTGGTAAAATATTAGGAAAAGTTACTTGGCTGAGACAGTAGTGAATTTTTTTCCTTTCCAAGAGTCTTTTTTTGGTACATATTTTTGCTTTTGTTTTCAGAAATTACTTTCAGAACTCCAGAAGCTATTTATGAGTAAAAATGAGACATATGTGTTAAAATTATGGCCTTTGTTTGTCAAGCTTCTTGGGAAGGTAAGTTCACAGTTAATGAACAGCTTTTACATACCAGACCCTTTAATTTCTTAACTTTCTGTAGTACAGTTGGTCCTCATTATTCATATGTGTCATTTATAAAAATTGGCCTGCTTACTAAAATTTATCTGTAAACTCAATATCAGTATTTGTGCTGCTTTTTCAGTCAGTTCTGGACATGTAGATTGGCAAAAGAAATTGTCTTCCAGCGTGCATGTTTCTGGCTGAGGTTGAGTGAGATTATGTTTTGCGTTTTTGCTTCAGCTCTTAATGTCCTTTTTGGAGTTCCCACTGTGGTACAGTGGGTTAACAATCCGACTGCCAGTGGCTTGGATTGCTGCCGAGGTGTGGGTTCAGTCCCTGGCCCGGTATTGAAGGATCCAGTGTTGTTACAATTGTGGCTCGGGTTCATCCTTGGCCTTGGAACTTTCAAATGTGGTGGTGCAGCCATAAAACAAAACAAAACAAAAAAACAAAAGCAGGAGTTCCCATTGTGGCGCAGTAGAAATGAATCTGACTAGGAACCGTGAGGTTGCGGGTTTGATCCCTGGCCTCGCTCAGTGGGCTAAGGATCTGGCGTTGCTGTAACCTAGGGTGCAGGTTGCAGATGCAGCTCGTATCTGCTGTGGCTGTGGCTGTGGATGGCAGCTGTAGCTCAGATTCGATCCCTAGCCTGGGAACATTCATATGCTGTGAGTGCAGCCTTAAAAAGCAAAAACAAAAGCAGATGTCCATTTCATGATCTATTTAGTGTCACATTTTTCATGTTTATGCTTTTTCTTGGTGATTTCAGATTTTTTTTTTCTTTTTTTTTTTTCTTTTTAGGGTTATACCCGCAGCATATGGAGGGTCCCAGGCTAGGGGTATAATCGGAACTGTGCCTGCAGTCTACGCCACAGCTCAGGGCAACGCCAGATCCTTAACCCACTGATTGAGGCCAGGGATCAAACTGGCAACCTCATGGTTCCTAGTCAGAGTCATTCCCGCTTTGGCACACCAGAAACCCTATGATTTCAGATTTAAATGGCCCTCAAATGTCGTGTTACAGTGCTCTCTGTGGTTCCTAGGCAGGGAAAGGGTGTGATGTGTTGTAGGGGGAAAATACATGTGTTGGGTAAACTTTATGTAGGCGGCAGTTTAGTATTAACTGAGTCAGCAGTATATGAAATAAGATGTCTTTAAACAAAAGTAAACATAAAACAAGGTAATATGTCAGATGGTTGATGAAATGTGATCAGAGGCTTATAGGCACCTAACCCTGCATTTTCCTTAGAAGCCATTGCTTATAATTTGCTAATTCAGTGTTGAGGCAACTCTGTAGAACATAACTATGGCAAATAATGAGAACTGACTGTATGTTCTGCCTTTAAGCCAGCTTTTTTGGGGGAAAGGGGGAGAATTGTGGTAAATAGACACGGTATAACAGACTTCTGATAGAGTTCAGTGGCATTAATATTAACGGTTATGTAATCATCACTATCTATACCCAGAACTTTTTCACCATCCCCAACAAAAACTATAAATGTTAAATAGCAGTGACTCCCTTTTCCCCACTCTGTGCAGCCCCTGGTAACCTCTTTTATACTTTATTTCTGTATTCACTTATTCAGAAGTTTTGATCTTTGATCCATTTTGAGTTTATTTTTGTATATGGTGGAAGGCAAGGATCTAGCTTCATTCTTTTGCGTGTGGATACTCACTTTGCCAAGCACCATTTGTTAAAAAGACTTGATGTTGAATGGTCTTAGCACTCTTGTTGAAAATCCGCTGACAGTGTATGTGAGTCTGTTTTTAGGATCTTTATTCTTTGTGTTTGTCCTTATGTCTTTATCACATGCTTTCATTAGTATAGCTTTGTAATAGTTTGGAAGTCAAGGAGATGAGTCTTTGAACTTTTTTTTTTAATTGTTTTTGGCTATTTGGCATTCTTTATAATTACATAATGAATTTGAGGATCAACTTTTGTTTTTCCGTGAAAAATAAAAATTCAACACAATACAGATTGTTGAATCTGTAGATTGCTTTGGGTAGTATCGACATTTTAATGATGTTAAATCTTGTATTTGTGAACACAGGATGGTTTTCCATTTATTTAGGTTTTTTCCATTGTAGTCAACAGTACTTTGTAGCTTTTAGTTTAAAAATCTTTTAACCTCTGATTAAATAAATTTCTAAGTGTTTAATTTTTTTAAGGTGCTATTGTAGATGGAATTGCTTTCCTGATTTCCTTTTTAGATGTTGGTTGCTGTTATGTAGAAAAAAACTGACTTTTCTGTGTTGGTTTTGTATTTTGCAACATTGCTGAAATTATTTTATTAGCTCTAGTAGCTTTCTTGTGGATTTTTGTGGATTTCAAAGCAATTTTTTTTCACTATTTATTTCTGGGGTTTTTTGGTTGTGTTTTTGGTCTTTTCAGGGCTGTACCTGCAGCAGTGGACATCCCCAGGCTAGGGGTCTAATTGGAGCTGCAGCTGCCGGCCGACGCCACAGCCACGGCAACTCAGGATCTGAGCTGCGCCTGTGACCTACACCACAGCTCAGGGCCACGATGGGAACTCCATATTTCTGTTCTTTTCAGATTACATACGGACTAGAGCTACTTATGATTGTTACTGTTCTTTTTGTGTTTCTTTTCTTGGGAAGCATTGTTTACTTGTCGTTTTTCACTTAATTATTTTCCCTGCCCTTTTCAGTACATCTGAAAAGATGAATAGTTTCAGGGTTAATTTCTTATTTTTTTGTTCTGTTTGTTTGCTTTTTAGGGCCATACCCATGGCATATGGAAGTTCCCAGGCTAGGAGTCAATCAGAGCTACAGCTCCTGTGACACCACAGCCACAGCAATGTGGGATCTGAGTAGTGTCTGTGCCCTGCGCCACAGCTCATGGCAACGCCAGATCCTCAACCTATGGAGCGAGGCCAAGGATCCTCATGGAAACTAGTCAGATTCATTTCTGCTGTGCCACAGAGGAATGCCTCTTACTTTTTCTGTAATAGTCAAATTTTCTTATATGAATACTTTGTAAAATATTTTTAGTGAAATTTGGGGTTTATCTAACATTCCAAATATTCTTTAATGTTTTTGGAATATTGTGTATTATCTACTTCATGGAACTTTGGTGAATTTTGAATATACATACAGAATTCAGTACTTTAAAAAATTTAAATTCCTTGTATTTTTACATAGTTAACACTGAATGAATTAGATAATCACTGTTAGGGCCAGTATAGTCTTTCAGACAGATAAATAACTTATTGCTTTTTCCTTTTTAGACCTTGCATCGAAGTGGGAGTTTCATAAATTCTCTGTTACAGCTAGAAGAACTGGGATTTCGTAGTGGAGCACCCATGATTAAAAAAATAGCTTTTATTGCTTGGAAGAGTTTAATAGATAATTTTGCTCTAAATCCAGGTTAGTAACATTTTAAAATTTCAATTTTTAATGACTTTTACTTAAGTATGATGATAAAAAGCTTTTCTGATTTTTTTACTTTGTATTGGATATTATTTTTTCCTATTAAAATTTTTAGTTTTTTATTGTAGTTGACTTGTGTTCACAAGTGTGTTAGTTCAGGTGTACAGCACAGTCATTTAGTTGTACTTATATATCTATGAATATTATTTTAAGGGAATAAATTTGTAACTAAAAATAGAATTCAAAGGGTAGACGTTATTGAAAATCAGATATAAAATTTTTTTCATGCGGCTATTTCAAAAATGGAACAAAGCGACAAATACCATCTGTGGCTTTCTTAGTACGTTCCAACACAGTTGAGCATTTTAGATACTTGTCATTTAATCATCACAGTAGACCCCAGATGTAAGTATTATCACTATTTTAGAGAGATTAACTAGTTTATGAAAGGTCACACAGCCAGTAGATGATAGCAAACAATTGTGATTGCTATGGAATAAAAGTACTATGACTGAGAAACTTCTTTTCTTCAGCATTTTTAGAACAGCACCTCATAGTGGGTTAATATGGGTTAATAACATGTGGAGGTGATTCAGGAGTTCCCGTCATGGCTTAGTGGAGAAGAATCTGACTAGTATTCATGAGGATGCAGGTTTGATCCATGGCCTTGCTCAGTGGGTTAAGGATCTGGCATTGCCATGAGCTGTGGTGTAGGTCGCAGACGCAGCTTAGATCCCATGCGGCCGTGGCTCCATTTCGACCCCCTAGCCTGGCAACCTCAATATGCCACGAGTGCAGCCCTAAAAAGATAGAAGATTTAAAAAAAAAAAAAATAGAAGTGATTCATTTTGATTTACCTTACCCTCTTATATTGTCCACTGGAAGTGTTTAATATGTATATGAGAAAGAGTATTTCACCCAAAAGTGGGTCAGAATGTACCTACATAACTGGGTAGTTAGTCTTAGGTATAATTGATACTCTTTACAAGATCTGCTATGAATAGTGTTAGTTTCATCCTGTTTTCCCTTGCCGGAGACTTTTTTTTGCTTTTTGGGGGCCACACCCGAGGCATATGGCAAATGGCGGTTCCCAAGCTAGGGGTCCGTTGGAGCTACAGCTGCCAGCCTACGCCACAGCCACACGGGATCTGAGCCGCATCTGCGACCTGCACCACAACTCACAGCAAAGCCTGATCCTTATCCCATTGAGCAAGGCAAGAGGTTGAACCTGCAACCTTGTGGTTCCTAGTCAGATTCATTTCTGCTCTGCTATGGCGGGAACTCCCAGAGACCATTAATAATCCCTTTTCTTCTCTTTTTAAAATGTGTTTTGTACAGTAATTGCATTAACTACTTCTGTTGAAAATATTGGTAAAAGTCCATTGACGGGCACAAATTTTAATGGAAAATGTCCCCTTTTTGGGTTATTGTTTATGAACTGGCGGTGTAAGATACTGTTCAGTATTAAATCTGTTGGAATTATGTGTAGTTGAGTGTTAAAGCATAAAAGATGAATGATCTAAGATAAATAAAATGCTATCTGAGAAATAAACGAAGACCTAGAGAATCTATGACTGGTATTACGGATCTAGGCAGTCATCAAGGAATCGGGATTCCTGTCTTTCTGTTACGTTCAGTATGCCTTAGTTGTAGACTGCAGGAAAAAAGGAAGACAGAAGGGGCAAAAGTGAACTTCTTCAAGCTGAGTCAGCTATCTATAAAGAGCATTTCTGAAATTCCATGTACACTTTCACTTAAATCACATTGAGAGAATTGGCTAAATGGGAGACTAGTTAAAATAGTCAAAAATTGGGTCCCTACCACTGTTCTGAATGAAAGCAGGTCTTGTAACTAAAAGAATGGATTGTTGCACAGCAGTTAATAGGAATTTTTTTTCTCTCATGGGTAGAATATAGTTCAAAAAGAATTAGAAAATTTGTTTTCACGGTATTCTGACTTTGTTCTTCTTTTAGAAATGCTAATTGAAAGCTGAATGGCAGAGTAGTTGTAAGAAACACTCATTCTCAGTCACACACACATTGTAAACACTGGCATAAGTATTTTGTTTAAAGAGGTGTAGTTAATGTTTATGTGGAATTTTAGCAATCTGATGATTATTTATGTAGAGTGGACCTAAATCCAAATGAATAATTACATTTCCAAAATCTAATTAATAGCACCAACAATTAAAATGTTTGATAAATTACTAGTAAATTTTTAAAATGACTTTTTATTTTTTTGTCTTTTTAGGGCCAAACTTGTAGCACATGGAGGTTCCCAGGCCAGAGGTCCAATTGGAGCTGTAGCTGCTGGCTTAAGCCATGGCCACAGCAACACCAGATCTGAGCCACGTCTGCGGCATGCACCACAGCTCATGGCAATGCTGGATCCTTAACCCACTGAGCAAGGTCAGGAATTGAAGCTGCATCCTCACAGAACTAGTCAGATTTGTTTCTGCTGAGCCATGACGGGAACTCCAGACAAGTTTTTCTAAGGTAAAGCTATTCCTCTATTTTTTTTTAAGGGCTGCACCCGTGGCATATGGAGGTTCCCAGGCTAGGGGTTGAATCAGAGCTATAGCTGCCAGCCTATACCACAGCCACAGCAATGCCAGATCCGAGCAGAGTCTGCGACCTACACCACAGCTCACAGCAATGCCGGATCCTTAACCCACTGAGCAAGGACAGGGATCGAACCTGCAACCTCATTGTTCCTAGTTGGATTCGTTAACCACTGCATCACGACGGGAACTCCTCCTCTTAATTTTTTTAATCTGTAAAATGGAGATAATGAGAATACTAAAGCAGTGTGGTAAGAGTTTCTCAACATTTTAGTGTATTACATGGACAGTTTACAATTGTGGAGAATTGTAATGTGTTGGAGGGAGTTTAGCAGCATCCCTAGATGCAGCCCACTAGATACCGGTAACAGTTTCCATACTCCTGTGTTGCAGTTGTAACAACCAAAAATATTGAATGGTGGAAAAAATCAGCCCTGGCATGTGATATCTAATAAATGTTAATTATTACTTTGAAAAATAAGTCTTATTAATAAGTATGTAGAACAGACACAGCTTGTGATTTAGAGAAAAAAAAAATTTTTAAATATGCTTTTTAAGGCCACACTCATGGCGTATGGAAGTTCCCAGGCTAGGGGTTGAATTGGAGCTACAGCAGCCAGCCTACACCACAGCTCATGATAACACTGGGTTCCCTGATCGAGGCCAGGGATCGAACCTGCATCCTCATGGATATTAGTCAGATTTGTTTCCACTGAGCCACGACGGGAACTTCTAAAAATTGCTTTTAATTAAAAAAAAAAATGTATGTATATACCTCTTGCTATGGTAAGGGGATTTTGCGTATTATCATTCTTAAAATTCAATCTTAGCTCTTACGTGTTTCTGCCTGGGTTTTTATTTTCTTTTAAGAAATACTATGTAGTGCAAAAAGACTGAAGTTGTTAATGCAACCTTTGAGTTCTATCCATGTGAGAACAGAAGCTCTAGCACTGACAAAACTAGAAGTCTGGTGGTATCTATTGATGAGACTAGGACCTCACCTTCCTGCTAATTTTGAACAGGTAACATTACAATGTTGACTATGGTATTTTATGTGTGTGTGTGTGTTTTTTAAAATAATGTGTTCTTAAATTCTTATGAATTGAATCCTTCAGTTCTACTTTTGCTACATTATCAGACATTGTATGAAACATTTTTTTCTCCCAACTCAGAACTTGAGTTCATTTCTCCCAAAGGATATATTTCAATTCTCTGAAATAGAGCCTCTAAAACCTTTTTAATCAGCAAATACTCAACTATCTATTCTTACTCTAGAGGTGTTATGAAAGATTTTTTAAAAAGGCATTTCATAAGACTTAGAATATAATTGAGAGTAGAGTCAACATTACCAAAATAGAAATCATGGGCTATGCTAATTAGTTACAAAGTTGGATCAATTCTAATTTTTTTGTATGCCCTTTTTCTAGGCTATGTAGTGATGACCAATCATTTAATCTCATTGTAGCTTTTCATTATTGTTAAAAATGAGTAGTTTCCTTCAGATTTTGATATCCTTGCTTAAATCTTCTTTTGCACTTACTCCAATCTTTGGTTTCTTTTTTAACTAAGTTTTTTGTTTTGTTTTATTTTTTATCTTTTTGCCTTTTCTGGGGCCACTCCCACAGCATATGGAGGTTCCCAGGCTAGGGGTCTAATTGGAGCTACAGCTGCTGGCCTATGCCACAGCCACAGCAACATGGGATCCGAGCCGCGTCTGCAACCTACACCGCAGCTCACGGCAACACCGGATCCATAACCCACTGAGCACAGCCAGGGATCAAACCCACAACCTCATGGTTCCTAGTCTGATTCATTAACCACTGAGCCATGGCGGGAACTCCTTATCCTTGGTTTCTGAATTATTTTACAGTTAAATAAAAAAGGGTAGCTCTGATAACTCCTTTTATATTTCTTTTTTATCTTAAGTATAGTTACAATGTTGCATTAGTTTCTGGTATACAGCAGAGTGATTCAGATTTATAAATATATATATGAATATTCTTATTCTTTTCTATTACAGTTTATTACAGGATGTTGAATATAGTTCCCTGTGCTATACAGTAGGATCCTGTTTTTTTTCTATTCTGTATATAGTAGTTGGCATCTGCTAATCCCAAACTCCCAATTCATCCGTCTCCCACTCCCTCTTCCTTTTGGCATCCACAAGTCTGTTCTGTATGTCTGGCTCTGTTTTGTAATAAGTTCATTTGTGTCACATTTTACATTCCACATATAAAATGATACTATATGATATCTGTCTTTCTCCTTCTGACTTCACTTAATATGATAATCTCTTGGTCCATCCAGGTTGCTGCAAATGGCATTATTTCATTCTTATGGCTGAGTAGCATTCCATTGTGTGTGTGTGTGTGTGTGCGCATGCACACACACGTGCATGTATGTGTACACCTTACATCTTTATCCATTCATCTGTCAATGGATGTTTAGGTTGCTTCCATTTCTTGGCTGTTAGGAATAGTTCTGCAATGAGCATACAGGATGCATGTGTCTTTTTCAAGGAAAGTTTTGTCCAGCTGTATGCTCAGGAGCAGGATAACTGGATTAAATGATAGATCTTATTTAGTGTTTTGAGGAGCCTCCATACTGTTTTCCATAGGGGCTTCACCAACTTAGATTTCCACCGACAGTGTAGGAGAGTTCCCTTTTCTCCACACCATCTCTGGCATTTATTTTGATGACCGTTCCAACTAGCATGAGGTGATGTCTCATTGTGGTTTTGATTTTCAATTTTCTGATAATTAGTGACGTTGAACATCTTTTCACATGCTTGTTGGGTGTCTGTGTGTTGTCTTTGGAGAAATGCCTGTTTAGGTCATCTGTCCATTTTTCATTCGGGTTGTTTGTTTGTTACTGAGTTCTGTTTGTGTGTTTTAGAAATTAAGCCCTTGTCGATCACAATGCAAATATTTTCTTCCAGTCCATATTATATATTGTCATTTCGGTTTTTTTTGTTTGTTTGTTTGTTTTTGTCTTTTTGCTATTTCTTGGGCCGCTCCCGCGGCATATGGAGGTTCCCAGGCTAGGGGTCGAATCGGAGCTGTAGCCACCGGCCTACGCCAGAGCCACAGCAACGCAGGATCCAAGCCGCATCTGCGACCTACACCACGGCTCACGGCAACACCGGATCCTTAACCCACTGAGCAAGGGCAGGGACCAAACCCGCAACCTCATGGTTCCTCGTCGGGTTCGTTAACCACTGCGCCACGACGGGAACTCCTGTCATTTCGTTTTTATGGTTTGCTTTGCAAAAGCTTTTAAGTTTCATTAAGTCCCATTTGTTTATTTTTGCTTTTATTTCTGTTGCTTTGGGAGACTGACCTAAGAAAATATTGGCACAATTGATGTCTGAATGTTTTGCCTGTGATCTCTTCGAGAAGTTTTATCGTGTCATGTTTTATGTTTGTCTTTAAGCCATTTGTGTATAGTGTGTGGGGGGTTTTCTAACTTGATAATTTACATGCTGCTGTCCAACTTTGCCAACACCACTTGCTAAAGAGACTGTCTTTTCTCCATTGCATATTCTTGCCTCCTTTGTCAAAGATTAATTGGCCCGAAGTGTGTGTATGTTTCTGGGCTATCTATCTATTCTCTTCCAATGATCTGTGTGTCTGTTTTTGTGCCATACCACACTGTTCTGATTACTGTTGGTTTGTAATTGTCTGAAGTCTAGTAGGAAGGTTATGCCTCCAGCTTTGTTCTAATTCCTCCCTACTGCTTTGGCAGTTCAGGTCTTTTGTTGTTCCATATAAATTTTGGAATTTTTTTTTCTAGTTCTATGTAAAATGTCATGTGTAATTTGATAGGCATCATATTAAATCTGTAGATTGCTTTGGGTAGAATGACTGTTATAACAATATTAATTCTTCCAATTTAAGAAGATGGGATATATTTCCATTTCATTGAATCATCTTCAGTTGATTATTTGTTTTATGGTTCTCAGATGTAAGTCCTTCACTTCTTTGGTCAGGTTAATTCTGAAGTATTACAATTTTTTGATGTGATTTTAAAAGAGTTTTGTTTTTTTTTACTTTCCCATTTTGGTGTTTCATTGTTAGTGTAGAGAAGTGCAGCAAATTTCTGTATGTTAATCTTATATCCTGCTACTTTGCTGATTTGTTTATCAGTCCTTTTATCCTTTTCATTTCTTTTTTCTTTCTGTAGTTGCACCTGTGGCATTTCAAACTTTCCAGGCCAGGGGTCAAATCAGAGCTGCAGCTGGGGCCTTTGCCACAGCCACGGCAACACCAGATCTGAGCTGTCACAGCTCACGGCTACCCCAGATCCTTAACCCACTTTGTGAGGCTAGGGATTGAACTCACATCCTCACAGTTGACATTTATTAGGTCCTTAACCTGCTGAGTCATAACAGAAACTCTTTTTCATTTCTTTATTGCTTATCTTGGAATTTGGAGTACATTTACTTTTGGATCTGTAGTCTTCTAGTCTGCATAAATAACTTCATAGCACTGAGTGTGTTCTTGGAAAAGGGGGACTTAAAAATATACTTGAATTTTTTAACAGGTTCTTTTAAAATTTTGATTGTTCAGTAAGTTTTTAAACTTGATAGAGCAAGAACTAATTAAAATTGGACACTGATTATAAGGTAATTGGGATCATAATTTTTCCAAATTCTACCATTGTAAGGTCTTAGTAGACTAATCTTATCTGATTGTTCCACCCATTCATTGACATAACTACTCATTGGCTGGATTTGACAGGTGTTAAAATGATCTTAGAAATGAGCTAACTTAAGATGTTTTTTAAAAAGCTTGAAATAGCCTACCAATAGCATTAAAACTCATGCAGAGCTATTTGCAAAAGCAAATTTAGAGTTGAAATTTATAGATAGTACATATTTAGGTCAAATATAGTTCTAATAAAAATTTCACTTTTCCAAACTTTACTTCTTTACTTTTAGCCTTTGCATCAAAAAAACCAATAAAAAGTATGACAGTCATGTAGTTTACAGATAGAGTTTCTTCCCTTCTCTTTTTTAACCCCAATAGGTTTGTGTGCCTCTGATTCAAAGCACAATAAGCATCGATTCTAATGCTTCACCTCAAGGCAGTTCATCTCGTGTAGCTACTTCTCCAGGTTTAAATCCTATGACTCCTGTACACAAAGGTAAGTGGTAGACCCATTTGGGTTTTTTTTTTTTAAAGGCTTACCCATTTGGGTTTTTTTTTTTTAAAGGCTTTGAATGGAGTCTTTGTTCGGTGTTATTTACATAAAATGAAGCAGGAGGTAGTTCTAATTTTGACGCCCTTATCACAAAATTGTTTTGATTATTTTCTGTATTGTTAGTGTTTACTGTTGTAACTGAGGTTGTCATAGTAGGAAAGGTCAACCTTTTTCTACTGTATTAAGTGAAGTGCATTATAGGCCCTTACCTTTTTTTCAGAATTAGAATCTTAGAGCTGTTATTAAGAATAACATCTTTTGAGTTCCCATTGCAACTCAGCAGTGACGAACCTGACTGGTGTCCATGAGGATGAGATGCGGTTTCAATCCCTGGGCCCTCTCAGGGGGTTAAGGATCCGGTGTTGTTGTGAGCTGTGGCTGGTAGCTGTAGCTGTTTCGACCCCCCCAAAAAAATCTTAACTGATGTAAGAAATGTGGTATATGTAATACGTATATTGATGAAAGAAGATTGCTATTACTATTTTATGTTAACCATTCTGAGTCAGATTTTTATATTTAACTTTTAGGAAAATTTTAAGTTATGGATTAATGCCTGAGAATTATCTTCATTTAAATGGTGTGTGGCACTAATATTTGTTCTTAACCTAGTAAGATTAGTAATTAGGAACTGTGTTGGGAGGGGGTGTATTTTTTAGCTGCACCTGTGGCATATGGAAGTTCCCAGGCCAGGAATAGAACCCTCACCCTGCAGCATCCTGAGCTGCTGCAGTGACAAGACTGGATCCTTAACCTGATGTGCCACAAGAGAACTCCTATTGTGTGCTTTAAACAAAAACTCTTCAAATTTTATTTGAAAGACAAATTATTTACTTTTAAAAGTATATTTCATTGAAATAAAGTATATCCATTTATGTAACTGAACCTTACATGACTTATCTTTTTTGTTTGATTTTTTTTAAAGGTGCTTCTCCTGTAACTCCTCGGATGAATTTGAGTTCGAATTTTGGTGGAATGGCAACGATCCCCTCTATTCAACTTTTGGGACTTGAAATGTTGCTTCATTTTTTATTAGGTCCAGAAGCCTTGAGTTTTGCTAAGCAAAACAAACTTATACTGAGCTTAGGTATTTATTTGTTTTAAACATAATTTCAGTTATTCAGAAAGTTCAGAACAATGTGTATTGGAGAGAAGAGATATTTTCTCCGCCAAAATGTTCTATAACTATATGCGAAATAAAATGAAACATTTTTAATAGAAAACATCAGTTTTATATTTAGAAATTTATTTCTTACAGTTTGGTTTTGCACAATTGTCTTTTTTTTCTCTTTCAGAGCCACTTGAACATCCATTAATCAGCAGCTCTTCTTTTTTTTCCAAACATGCTAATACACTTATCACCGCTGTTCATGATAGTTTTGTTGCAGTTGGGAAAGATGCTTCTGGTAAATATTGAAAGAAGATTTTTTTTTTCTAGTTAAACCTGTGTTTAAAAGAAAAAGGAAATAATATTTATATAGTGCCACCTTTGTCCTGATTATGCTGCAACAGTTTACGTATAATTTATTAATTCTCACAGCAACCTTTGTGTTAGCCCATTTTGCAGATGAGGGATTGTGTTGTACAGAGAAGTAAATAACGTGTGTAAAATTACATAGTAAATGATGGAGCTATGATTCAAATCTGGGAGTCATAGTTGATGCCACACCTACATATAAAATCATATGTTTTATGGTCTTATCAAATATTAACTGGCTGAAAAATTCTAGTGGTCTTCAGGTATCTTGTATCTTTCATTGTTTTTCCTTGCCTCAGAAATGAGAGGTATTCAATACAGATGATGGAAAATAAGAATTACCCTTAGTAGGTTATAGTCCTTTTGAAAAAACCTTTCTTTAGACAAAAATGAGAAGATTAGGTATATAACTGGGTTACAAGTTGGCTGTTACAAGCAGAATTATATTTTAAATTGTTCAATTTATTTCTGTAGTTATAAAGATGAAAGGGAGAGCCTTTGTAGTAAAAAGCCTTTGTAGCCTTTTTGCTTAGTTCTGAATTACATTTTGTTTGACAGATGCAGTTATTGGTGCTATTTGGAAAGAGCTAATTAGCTTGGTGAAGTCAGTTGTTGAATCAGGTAAGCACTATAATGATCAAAAGATTTTCGTAGCACTCACGAATTCTTTGGTTTTCAGATGTAAAATTTATTTTAAAATCAAATTTTGAAGTATCATATATTTCAGACTTTGCTTTTAAGCGAAATACTTTGTTGATTTAATTAAAACCGCTTTTTAAATAGCTCTCTAAGTATATATTGTTATCCCTAAAAATCTTAAATATTTAGAACAACACCCTTCCTTTTGCTTTTTGATAGGTAACAGAAAAGAGAGGCCCGGTTCTGAAGTTTTGACCCTCTTATTAAAATGTCTAGAAAGTATAGTGAAGTCAGAAGTATTTCCTGTATCAAAAATGCTGGTAAGTGTAATATATATATGCTGGAATTTTAAAACCATCTTTTGAAATTGAGTTTTATATTGAGGATACTGGCACAGATCAGGATTTGGGAAGGCATTTTATATCAGGTATTTATCAGCAATTTTGCCCTGTAATAAATGCTATTCCTTTGACTTTAGAGTCATTTTAAACCTTCTTAATAAAGTAAATGACAGCAATGACAACTGTAAGTCTTCCAGTGTGATAAGAATAGATTATACAGAGAAAATGGGATATAGGGCATGAAACCTGAATTGAAGAAACTCAAGTGAACACTAATGACAGGAATCCTGAGGTCCACTGATTGTTGGTTTGTACATTAAAAACAGAAAAATATGGTAATCTTTCAGAGCTTTTGTTTTTAAAATACATTTTACAGGGAGTTCCTATTGTGGTACAGTGGAAATGAATCTGACTAGTATCCATGAGGATGCAGGTTTGGATCCCTGGCCTCTCTCAGTGGGTTGGAGATCCAGCGATGCCATGATCTGTGGTGTAGGTCGTGGATGCTTGGATCCCACGCTGCTGTGGCTGTGGTGTAGGCTGGCAGCTGCAGCTCCAATTCGACCCCTAGTCAGGGAGCTTCCATATACTGCGGGTGTGGCCCTAAAAAAGCAAAAAAAAAAAAAAAAAGTGTAAATATATGTGTGTATATACACACACAAGTATGTATATGCATATACATAGTAGGGAAGGAAAAAGTGAATTGGATATACTTTTGTAGTAGCGAGTCTCCCCAAGTAAGCTGCCGATGGAACTAACCATACCCTTGTATAAATTATGTTTCCTTTATATGCTGTGACAAAGATATCTCCGTGGCAGTGAGCATAGTTACTAGCAAGGAGCTAAGGTCCAGACTGCGTTGAACCTCAGTCCAGCCGTTAACTGAGTGAACTTGAGTACTTTATCTACGCTCTTGCCTCTCTTAAGAAGATAAGCAGTAGTAGTTTGTAATTAAGTTAATAAATGCCAAGCACTACAAGGAAACAAAATAAATGAGTCAACAAATACTAATTATTATTACCATTAGTATTTGCTTCAAATGAGAATATGTGAAAGCATATTTTCACTAACAGTTAGTTTTGTTGTGTCACTTAGGTTATATAGTTCAGGTTAATACCAATATAGTAATATTTTTGAATGGCAGTTTTGTGGGCTGTCATATTTGAGAGGTATCTTCTAGTTAGCAGTCCTTTGAAATATTACTTCTGGCACTAGCAAGTACATAATTTATTACAGTTTGAATTAACTATACATTCGTGTATTAGTTAAAAATTGGTCTGTATAGACTGATGTGAAAACTATAACACAGATGAAGAATGTCAGTTCCAGAGTATCTCACAATATAATACCATCAACTCTTGTATTAACTAGTGTAAAAGAATAGATTTATGATAGCCAGGAGAGGAAGTTCTGTGTGAAGTTAAATATTTGGAAGATAAACTCCAAACTGATAGCATTGTACCCTTGGATATAAGAAAGGACTTTGTCATTTTATATTTTATATTTCTTTTTAAATTAATGAGAATGTATTTATATTTATGAATGAGCAAAAATATAATTAACAGTATTAGATTTTTACTAAGTAAGGTATAACTTATATGGCTAATGTACAGTAAAACCTTTTTATCTTTCTTAGGTCCTCATGGAAATTACAATTAAAGGACTTCCTCAGAAAGTATTAGGTTCTCCAGCATATCAGGTTGCTAATATGGATATTCTTAATGCAAGTATCTTAAATGTAATGATGTAATTTAAATTAGCTAATTAAAAGATCCATAGATTTTCTTTTTAAGTAGCACAACTTAACAAATTGCCAAGTTCCAAGGGAACCGAATTTGAATATGTTGGTTATGTTAAAGGGAAAAAATGATAGACAAAATACAGTCATTCCTCAGAAACACTGCAGGTTTGGTTCCAGACTATTGCAAGGTGAATAAGAGCACACTAAAGCAAGTCACATGAAATTTTTGGTTCCCCAGTGCATATAAAAGTTATGTTTACAATATACTATAGTCTATTAAGTGTGAATAAATAGATTATCTCTTTAAAAAATTTACATAATTTAAAAGTACTTGGAGGTCCCGTCGTGGCTCAGCAGTAATGAACCCTACTAGTATCCATGAGGATGTGGTTTTGATCTCTAGCCTTGCTCAGTGGGTTAAGGATCCGGTGTTGCTGTGAGCTGTGGAATAGGTCACAGGTGCAGCTCTGATCTGGCGTTTCTGTGGCTGTGGCTTAGGACAGCAGCTGCAGCTCTGATTTGACTTCTAGTCTGGGAACCTCCATATGCCATGGGTGTGGCCCTAAAAACAAACAAAAATTTTAAAGTACTTACTGCTAAAAACCTACTACCTATCATCTGACCTTCACTGAGTCATAATCTTCATTGCTGGAAAGTCTTGCCTCCATGTTGATGGCTGTTCTCTTGATCATGGTGGTGATTGCTGAAGGTTGGGGTGGCTGTGGCAGTTATTTAAAATAAGGCAACAGTGAAGTTTACCAAGATTAATTCTTCTTTTCACAATCTCTCTGTAACATGTAATGCTGTTCTGTAGCATTTTACCCACAGTAGAACTTTCAAACCTGGAGTTAATCCTTTGAAACTCTGTTTTATCCACTAAGTTTATGCAATATTCTAAGTCCTTTTATCATTTCAGCTTCAAAGTAACTTCAGTGGATTCCATTTTAAGAAACCACTTTCTTTGCTCAACCAGGAGAAGCAAATCCACATTTGTTGAAAGTTTTGTAAGACTGAAGCAATTTAGTCACATCTTGAGGTTCCACTTCTGATTTTAGTTTTTGCTGTTTCTACCATATCTGTAGTTATTTCCTCCACTGAAGTCTTGAACCCCTCTAAATCATTCAGGAGAGTTGGAATCAACTTCTTCCAAACTCTGTGTTTTTGTTGATACTTTGACCTTGACCCATGAATCATGAATGTTCTTCATGGCATCTAGGGTGATAAATCCTTTCTGTAAACTTGTCAATTTGTTCTACTCAGATCCATCAGAGGAATTACTCTTTGTGGCAGCTATAACCTTACAAAATGTATTTGGTGTTTTTGGGAGGGTCCCATCTACAGCATGCAGAAGATCTCAGGCCAGGGATCAAACCTGAGTCACTGCAGTGACAATGCCTGATCCTTAACCTGCTGTGCCACAGCAGGAACGCCCCAGGATGTATTATTTCCTAGAAAGACTTGAAAGTTAAAATTACTCCTTGATCTATGGGCTACATAATAGATTTTGTGGTAGCAGGCCTGAAAAGAACCTTAATCTCATTGTACATTTTCATCAGAGCTCCTGGGTGTCCAGGTGCATTGTCAATGAGGAATAAAGTTTTGAAAGGAATTTTTTTTTTCTCTGAACAGTAGGTCTCAACAGTGGCTTGAAATTAGTCAGTAACCATGTTGGTATCAGAGGGGCTGTCATCCAGGGTTTGTTCCATTTATAGAACACAGGCAGAGTGGAATGGCATAATTCTTAACGGCCCTAGGATTTTCAGAAGAGTAAATGAGCATTGGCTTCAAAGTCAACAGCTACATTAGCCTGTAATAAAAGGCAGCCTGTCATTTCAAGCTTTGAAGCAGATGTTGACTTTACCTCTCTAGCTTTGTAGGTCCTAGATGGCTGATGTAGGTCAGTATAAGGCTGTTTCATGAACAGATGGGAAAATCTCTTGTTTAGGATAACTACCATCATTAATTAATTAGCTGGATTTTCAGGATAACTTACTGCATCTTCTACATTAGCACTTGCTGCTTCACCTTCTACTTCAGTGTTATGGGGAAGGCTTTTTTCCTTAAATTTTATGAATTAGCCTAAGTTAGCTTCAGACATCTGCAGCCTCCTCACCTCTCAGCTTCATAGACTTGAAAAGAGCACTCTGCTGTGCATTAGGCTTTGGCTTGAGGGGATTCGTTGCTGGTTTAATCTTCCATCCAGACCACTAAAACTTTCTCCATGTCAGCAGTAAGGCTGTTTTGCTTTTTCTGTTGTTCTTGTGTTCACTGAAGTAGCACTTATAATATCCTTTTAATAACTTTTCCTTTGCATTCATGACTTTGCTAACTCTTTGGTGCAAGAAGCCTAGCTTTTGGCCTTTTTTGACTTGATGTACCTTCCCTATTAAGCTCAATCATTTCTAGCTTTTGATTGAGAGATGTGCAACTTTTCCTTACACTTAAACATTTAGAGGCTTTGGTAGGGTTTATTATTAAGTAGTCTAATAGTCTAATTTCAGTATTGTTGGGTCTTAAGGAATGGGGAGGCCAGGGGAAAGAGAGACAGGGGAATGGCTAGTTGATAGAGCAGTCAGAACACAATAAGTTTGAAAAATTGTGAGAACTGTGACAAATATGACACATGAAGTTAACATATACTGTTAGAAGAGTAGTGCCAACAGATTTGTTTGGCAAAAGATTGCCACAGATCTTCAGTATGTGAAAAATACAGTCAGTATCTGTAAAGCACAAGGAGATAGGCCTGTGGTAGATTAATGCAAAGAATTAAATATTGCACTATTAATGGAACTATATCCCTGGATTAAACAAAGGGTTCAAGGAGGGGAAGTTTTTGCTGTTTATATAATTTTGCTTTTATATAATAGTGCTGGTTAGTGTTGTTATAAATTTTGGAAGCTTAGTAGTGTTGGCTTAATTATGGTGAAATATAAGTAATATCTGCAGGATGTAGGTATTATTCCACCAAATTTTAAGTTAATTTCTTTTATATCTGGAATCTCTCACTATTCTTCTATTGCTTATATATAGATGCAACAGGATTAAAATATGAAGAGCTTAATTTTTACATGTAGTTTGTGGAAATATGTTTACTATCATTTTTGTTATATCCTAAGCAGTATCAAAAGTTAAATTTCTCTAACCTAAAAGGTTCCTATTTTACGTAATTAGTTGTAGAAAACAAATAGAACAGGAAGATTCACTGCAGTCTCTCATCTTTCTTCAGGGAACTCCTGCTTTGTTCTTAATTCAGTTAATTTTCAATAATAATCTGGAATGTGGTGTAGAAGATGAAAGGTAATTTTAAACTATTCTTTATGTTGTTTATCTTGGAAAGTTTGTTAGCTGATGGATGTAATGAACCATTACACAGAAGAACGATTAATGCATAATTCAAACTTTCTCTACAGGTTTTTTCTCAGCCTGGAAACTCTTGTAGGTTGTGTTCTTTCTGGTCCAACTTCACCACTAGCTTTCAGCGACTCCGTCTTAAATGTTATTAACCAAAATGCAAAGCAGTTGGAAAACAAGGAACATCTTTGGAGAATGTGGAGTATTATAGTCACCCCATTAACCGAATTGATTAATCAGGTATGATATGTCAGCTACAGATTTCCCCCCAAATTTAAGTAATATTCCCCCCCCCCATTAAAGCACAAAGGTATGTGAGTAAAAGTTTGTATTTGGATGGAAAGTATTAAGTATTTTTTCTGTGGAATTGGTTAACTTTTTACTTTTTTTTGGCTACGGCTGCGGCACACTGAAGTTCCCAAATCAAGGATCAAACCCCTGCCACAGCAGTGACAGCACTGGAGTTGAGGCCACGAGGGAATTCTACTTTTTAGATTAGTTGATTTCTCTTCATATTTCTGCCTTACTGTTCAAGAAAGTATAACTTAGTAGGGACTAAACTGTGTTTTCTCCAGTAGTGATTAGAAAGCCGCAAGGCTCACATTTAATATATACAAATTCTCCTGTTTATATCCTGGATTCTTTCAGTATTTGCACTATGGAAAATAATATGGCATCTTGACTAGACTGTATATTCCTATGGTCAAGTCACATTGGTGATTACCGTCTGGGTATAGTGGAAGATTTTGGAGTCACCTCTGGGATTCTTTTTTAGGACTTAGAACACAGTACATTGTTTCCCAGTGTTGCTATAAATTACCATGAACTGGTGGCTTAAAACAACAGGAATTTATTCTTTTCTAGCTCTTGAGGCCAGAATTTCAAAATAAAGGTGTTGGCAGGATTGGTTTCTTCTGGAGCTGTGAAGGAGAGTGTGTTACATACATCGCTTAGCTTCTGGCAATTCTTAATTAGCTTGTGGCTATATCACATTAGTCTCAGAGTCCATCTTCCCATGGCATTCTTCCAAGTATCTTCTCTGTCTGTCCAACTTCCCCCTTTCTTTTAAGGATGCCAGTTATTGGATCAGGGCCTACACTAAACTGACTTAGCTTCATTTTTACATGATTACATCTGCAAAGACCCTATTTCCGAAGGTTGCAAAGGTTAGAAGTTGACCATCTGTTGCACATCTCAGCGTATTAGGGACACAGTTCTACTCACCAGTAGGATGTTAACACTTGGGCTCAAAGTAGATGGTAATTTGTTTAACTTCACTATTTGTCTTGTTTCAGACCAATGAAGTGAATCAAGGTGATGCCTTGGAACATAATTTTAGTGCCATCTATGGTGCATTGACCTTACCAATAAACCATATTTTTTCAGCACAAAAAATTCCAGTGGTAAGGAAAATTTTCGCTTGAGAAATTTGTATTTTTCTGAAAATACTGTCATCTGTTTTAATGAAGTCCTACATTAATTTTTCTTAGAACAAGATTTCCTTAGGATATTTACTAAGGGGCAAAATAAAGTGGTAAAGGAAGAGAAAAGTTAGTTCCTCTCGATATTTGATAATTACTAGTGTTGTGGCATTACAGTTCTTTAATTAGAGCTCATGGGGGTGGGCAAACTCATTACCCTATGCTAGTCTCTTTTGGACACTAAATATTACCATGTTTTTAAGATGTTAAAGATGTACTTTAGTAGGTGTTTGACGAATAGATAGACATTGTCTAAATTTCTTTTTTGTTATTAGGCCACCATGAAGACCTTACTTAAAACTTGGTCAGAATTATATAGAGCATTTGCTCGCTGTGCAGCTTTGGTGGCAACTGCAGAAGAGAATTTGTGCTGTGAGGAACTTTCTTCTAAGATAATGTCCAGTTTGGAAGATGAAGGCCTTTCAGTGAGTTTATCCTGATACTGACCTTTTTCGCATTTAAAGGATTCTTTTCAAGTAAATAGAGAACATTTATCAACTATCATTTACTAATGCTTTTAGTTTATAAGTAATGAAGTTAATGTAAAACAAGTAACAGCTTTGCGAAATAGTTTTGTGTCTTTGGGCTTTTAAGATTTATGTGTCAGGACGATTAACAGTGATATGTTTTTACTACTCTCTTGTTTACCTTCTTGATCCTGTGCCATTCTAGCTTAACAGTACAAGAACCTTGCTTTATCATATCTACTAGATCTTTAAAGTCATTCCTTTGAAAGTTTGCAGATTTAAAAGTGTAGGTCCCTAATTTACTCCTTTCCCTTACTCTATAGAAAGAGCAACTACTGTCAATAGTTTGGTATTTATCATTCTGAAATAGACCTCTTTCTTTGTATTTATCCATAAGTTACAGATAACTCAGTATATACTTTGTTCAGTATTCTTCTGTGCAGTGTTCTCTTCTTGCCAGTTGAAATTTATTGTATTTAATACTCTGAAGCATGTTTGTTTGTTTTTTTCTTCATTGGAAAAGATAAGGTTTCTAGCTCTTGATAGTGGTTATCCCTGCTGAGAAGAGTAGAGTTTTTTATCAAGGGCTAGAAATTCATCTTTTCAGATTTTGAAAATGCATTTCTAATATTTGCTGTATTATTTTAATATTAATATAATGTTTAAAAATATTGCCGTAATTCTGATTACCATACATTGACACTGCAGTATTTGTCAGAGTTTAAAAATGTGAATCACATCTTGTCATTCTTCTTGTAACACTTAATGTAGCTTTTTGTCAAATTTGGTATAGAAATCTGAAGCTTAGGACTGCCCATAGGGCTTGTGCTTCCTTCTATACTAAGCACCTTGTTATTTCTTTTTTGGCATGTATCTCAAAATCATTTGTATACTTCATTATATTTTTTCACCCAAACTCCAGTCTTGGTTTTTTTGTTTGTTTGTTTTCTTTTGGTTTTTTTTGTCCTTTGTCTTTTTGAGGGCTGTACCTGTGGCTTATGGAGATTCCCAGGCTAGGGGTCTAATCGGAGCTGTAGCCGCCAGCCTATGCCAGAGCCACAGCAACGCCAGATCCAAGCTGAGTCTGCAGCCTGCACCACAGCTCACGGCAATGCTGGATCCTTAAACCACTGAGCGAGGCCAGGGATTGAACCCACAACCTCATGGTTCCTGGTCAAATTCATTTCCACTGCACCACAATGGGAATCTCCTTGTTTTGTTGTTGTTGTTGTTGTTGTTGTTGTCTTTTTAGGGGCCGTACTTGTGGCATATGGAGTTTCCCAGGCTAGGAGTCTAATGGGAGCTATAGCCGCCGACCCATGCCAGAGCCACAGCAACTTGGGATCTGTGCCACATCTGCAACCTATATCACAGCTCATGGCAATGCCAGATCCTTAACACACTGAGTGAGGCCAGGGATTGAACCCGCATCCTCATGAATGCTAGTTAGGTTCATTAACCTCTGAGCCACTACAGGAACTCCTGTTCTGTCCTGTTACTATATATCCTTGGCTTTTATCTGGCACATGGACAGTGAATTTGTTGAATCCTTTTATTATTGTTAAGGAGAAACTTGATCCTTAGTTTTCACTTTTAAAATACTGTCTTGGGTAGGCTTATATCTCTATTGTCTTTTGGAAGAAATTTAGAATCTGTCAAGTTTTATAAAATACCTATTGAGATTTTGCTTGGCATTTTTTGGTTATGTTGAATTCATAGGTTAGTTTAGAATTCTTAATTAATTTACATCTTTATAACTGAGTTTTTTCCATTTAGAAATATTTGTTTAGTTCTAAACTTAACCAAGCTTCCTTGCTTTGGGAAGTTTTAAAGCTATTTTTCAGTTTTTATGCCCCTTGCTTACTTGGCTGCTGCTGGGATATATAAAAGCTGTTGCTAATGTGCATTTCTGTGTATTAAACCAGTCTTGTGTCCTTGAGATATTCTTGGTTATAGTAAAATTCTTTTAAAACATTGCAGATAAGTGTTTTAAGGTTAAGGATCTTTCCATGTGTCTTCATTGGAGTTCTTTAGTGTCCTGATTTTGTATTGTGGAGGTGTACGTTATCACTGATATCTGCTTGTCACATATTTAATCAACTAACTGGTTAAATTTTAGGTTCTAGAAAATTTTTATCAAAATTTTGAAGTAAAGATGTTCATTTGTTCTAGTTTCCATGGTAAATTTTTTTTTTCTACAAAACATGCATCTAAAGCTACTATTTTTTTTTATTACTGTCACTGTTGCAGGTGCATTGTTTGGTGCCAGTTTTTTTCTTCTTCCTTATTAACTTTTTTTTTTTTTTTTGCTTTTTAGAGCCACACATAAAGCATATATGAGTTCCCAGGCTAGGAATCAAACTGGAGCTGCAGCTGCTGGTCACAGCCACAGCCGCATAGGATCCAGGCCCCATCTGCCACCTATACCACAGCTCATGGCAATGCCGTATACTTTCCCACTGAGCAAGGCCAGAGATCAAACCGGCATTCTCGTGGATACTAGTTGTGTTTGTTTCCAATGCACCACAATGGGAACTCCAACATTTTTTTTTAGTTTGTAAAGTTTAGTTTTGCTCTTTGAAATTTAGACATTTCACCAGGGTATGTCTTGAGGTTTTGTTTGTTTGTATGTTTTTTGTCTTTTTGCCATTTCTGGGGCCGCTCCTGCAGCATATGGAGGTTCCCAGGCTAGGAGTCTAATCGGAGCTATGGCTGCCAACCTACACCACAGCTCACGGCAACACTGGATCCTTAACCCACTGAGCAAGGCCAGGGATCGAACCCGCAACGTCATGGTTCCTAGTCACATTCCTTAACCACTGAGCCACGACGGGAACTCCTGTCTTGAGGTATTTTTAAAATATTCGTTTAAGCATTTTATACACATTTTCAGTCTCAAGAGCTATGCCTTTATCTCAGGAAAAGTGCCTTGCTTTGGTGGTCTCCTTGATCTTTTTGAGTATTGTTTTAGCTGGTTTTTAGATCTTCAGGTGTCTTCTGTGTCCCTTTTCTTTCTGTTTGTGTTTTGCTTTATTTTTGATACTGTTTTCTGAGATCTTGATATTTCTATGTCTATTCCTTTTCTGTTTAAATGCTAAGGTGTTTTGTAATAGTTTTATTTTTGCATTTAATGTTTTTAAGTAGATATGATTTCCTCTTACCTTTGAGGTATTAGTTTTCTTCTGTTTCTGTTGTTAGCTCTTTCTTTGTGGATTAGTTCTGATGGTATTCAACACAATTTCTTTGTCAACAAAGGTTAATATTGAACAATGTTGGTAGCTGGAATGTGTTTCCTAACGCAGGAGGGAACCACTGTTTTTCTGGCTTTGACGGCAAGTTATAGTTTCAGGCAAGCTTTGCCTTATAATTGTGAGCAAGAAGCAAGCACCTGGAACTTTAACAAGTGTGTTGTTTATCATCTGGACTGAACATTCCACTTGGTTTTTATAGGTTAACTGGGGTACCTCCATCTTCCTGGCCCTTAATTCCCACTGGAGGAGTTTGTATTTGGTGGCAGAGGTGTGAATTAGTCCACTTAATCTGACAAGTGAAAGTTAATGGAGAATAAAGGAAGAGCAACTGTCTTGTATATAGATCTTTAAAAAAATTTTTTTGGCCACTGTGCAGCAGCTTGATGTGTGCTCTCAGCTCCCAGACCAGGGATTGAACCCAGGCTGCAGTGATGAAAGCACCAAGTCCTAACCTCTAGTCTCCCAGGGAACTCTCCTTACAGTAGTCTTTGAATTACCCATTTGGATTTTTTTCAAAACCTTCACATTGTCTTCTGTTACTCAGTTTCTTCTAGGAAAGCTTTTTTGAGGTGTTCTTTGATTCACTGTGCTGGGGATTCCTTTGTTCAGTTTTCAGTCTCTGCCCCTGACTTTAAACAAATTTTCCAGAAAAAGCTTTGATACTTTTTTATGGATTTATTTTTATTTCAGTGGATTTGAGGAGAGAAGAGGAAAGGGTATGAGGGAGCTTAGCAACTTTTCCATTTATTGTTTTGGGTTTGGTGAACACTTTTGTAATTTTGAATTTGGTAAAGAATCTGATTATGCATGTAGCACTTTCATTCTCAATTTATTTGTTCATATGCTGAGCTTTTTGGGCATTTTAAAGCTGAATTGTTTTCCCTGAGTACTGAGAAACAAAAGGCATAGCAAGGCATAGCACTTGACACATAGCAGATAACTGGGAGATATTCATAGCCATATGCTTAATGTACTAAATGATGTAAATTGTGATGTGTGTTGTTACGTGTTATATATGGGAGCCCTGTATTTGCTTACAATTTTTATAGACTATGCCAGTAGTTAAAAGGTTCTAATGTAATACGTAACTATTTTTTCCTAGAATTTGTTGTTCTTGGATAGGATCATTCATATTGTTACTGTTATGGTTGATTGCATCGACTTTTCACCGTATAATATTAAATATCAGCCCAAAATCAAATGTAAGTATTTTATCTTTACTTATTCACCCAATATTTTGTAAACACGGCCATCTGAACTGTGGTCAGGGCAAATCCTGATACTTTTCCCACCTTATTTTGTCTACTTTTGATGTTATATAACCATGTCAGTTATTATGCTAGGAGCTCACATGCTTGCTGTCGTTGCTTCTTTATGTGTTTCTCTCTCTCTCTCTCTCTCTCTCTCACACACACACACACACACACACACACACACACACACACACACAGTTTTACTTCCTTTTTGTAAGGCAGAAATATAAATATTGTCCCATTTAGAGATTGCCTATTACAAATAATTTTACTTCTTGCATCTGTACAAGGGGTTATCTTTGACATTTGTTCAAATGATCTTATTTGGTAGCCTAGATTAAAATAATCATTGAGTTGACATTAAATTGAAGATCTTGCTGTATAGCATGGGGAACTATATCTAGTCACTTCTGATAGAACATGATGGAGGATAATGTGAGAAAAAGAATGTGTGTGTGAGACTGGGTTACTTTGCTGTACAGTAGAAAATTGACACAGTAAACCAATTATAATGGAAAAAATAAAAATAAATAAAATTTAAAAGTTTTTTTTAAAAAATGAATAAAAGATCACTGCAGTGGTTAACTGGTTATGATTTTACAAGAAATTTAAAATGATTCTAAACGTTTAACTCAGTTTTTAACCATTTTACTTAAAATTGGACAATTGAAATTGTGACAAGTTGTCTGATTTTTAAAACTATATATCTTGGTTAATTCTATGTTATGTAGTAATAAGTGCTGAGCTATTTTAATATACTAATTGATTCTTTAAAACTGTATATTTCTACCAGTGATTATATATGCTCATGCAGTAAGAGAGAAGCTTCCAATAATGAAAAATGTTGTTTGAAGATTAGGAACATAATTTTCCTTTAGTAAGACTGTCTTTGATGAATTAGCGTAAAGATTTCTAGAACATAAAATGTTTTTAGAGCCTTTTTTTGAGGGAGGATTGTGGCTTTTTTGGTGTTTATGTTTTTACTAAGTAGTAATATAGAGAAACATGTTAAATGCCTAAAGAAAATTAAAGGTCAGAGCATCCTAATGCCACAGTGATAAATCATAAAAATGTCCTTGAATTTTTATTATCTCAGTCTTCTCTCAGGCTGAGCAAGACTTAATCTGGTTACCTGTCTCAGAAAAATAAAGTTATCTCTAAATATCTTAACTATAAAAATTATGTAACAAGTGATACCAGATTTTCTGAACCACTGAGGTTTGATAAGGCCAAGACAATGAGCCTCATGTTGGCATAACTTTACCTGTTTTATTGTGAAAAACTAGAAATAATAGAGGATCCATTTTATCCATGATCTGTAAACCCATATTTAGAAATAACTTAAATTCTTCAGTCCTTGTCTTGGAAGAGGTGTTCCTGCTGTTTAAATTTATGGAAACTAGGGGAGATTTCTAAAATCAGCCAGCAGAAGTTGAGAAGAAACAAAACTTAGAAATAGTTGAAAGAAAATTGTTAATAGTATTCACAAATATGCATCAGGATCATTTTCAGAGTTTTTTGGTAACTTTTACTTTGTAATAATTTGTTTCAGAGAAACATTGGAAAATTGCACACAAACAGGAAACTTCCTTTACTCATATTCCTCAGTTATCAGTTTGATTGCATTTGTCAATCATTTTTAACCCCCACTCCCATTTATGCATTTTATACTTTTTTCTCTTGGAACCATTTCAGAGTATGTTGTAGACAAGTCTTTGATCTGGAACATTTTCCAAAGTCTTGTCTTTCATGACATTTAAAAATAAAGAATACAGGCAGAGTCCTTTTTTTTTTTGAGGGTCTCAATCCAGGTTTGTCAATATTTCCTCAAGATTAGATTCAGATTTCATTTCTTCATGGAATATAGAAGTAACGCAGTAGATTTTTCAGTGTATGTGTCAACAGACTACAAGTCAATTTGTTCCATTACTGGTGATATAACATTTACTGTTTGATGAAGATGGTGTCTGCCAGATTGTCCACTGTAAAGTAAATTAGTAGATACTTATAATAAATTAATGTCTTGTGTCAGATACTTTGAGACTATGTAAAAATCCTATTACCCTTGAGTTAAAGCACCAGTCACTTCCAGATGCAGGTGAATCCTAATGTAAGGAAGGTATAGTTTCTTTGGTCCCCTATTTGTTTTGTTTTTATGTGCGTCGATTTCTATTATTCAATAGCTTATAACTTATTAATATTATAATTTCACATTCAGGTTGACCTCTGTGTCCTTTTCATATGTTTCCATTATTCTTTGAGAACTTTTTTATTGGAGTTTGTTTGATTTATAATGTTGTATTAGTTTCAGGTCTGTGGCAGAGTTTATGTCGTGCATACAGATATATCCATTCTTTTTTTCCATATGGGTTATTACTGACTATTGAGTAGATTTTTCTGTGCTATACAGTAGGTTCTTGTTAATGATCTGTTCTATACAGTAGTGTGTACATGTTATTCATGGTCTAACCCTTCCTTCCTCCCAACAGTTTTCACTTATAGTAGCTATAAGATTGGTTTTGAAATCTGTGTTTGTTTCTGTTTTTTAATTAAGTTCTTTTGTATTATTTTTTATTAGATTCCACATGTAAGTCATACCATATGATATTTATCTTTCTGTGACTTACTTTACTCAGTATGATAATCTCTAGGTTCATCCTTGCTGCAAATGGCATTATTTCATTCTTTTTTATGGCTGAATAATATTCCATTGTATATATGTACCACAGCTTCTTTATCCATTTCTCTGTTGATGGACATTCAGGTTGCTTCCATGTCGTGGCTATTGTAAATAGTGTTGCAGTGAACATTGGGGTACATGTATTATTTCAGTTTGTGGTTTTCTCTGGACATATGCCCAGGAGTGGGATTGCTGGATCATATGGTAGTTCTTTATTTGGTTTTTTGTTTTTTTGTTTTTTTCTTTTGTTTTTTGGGGCCTCACCTGAGGCATATGGAAGTTCCCAGGCTAGGGGTTGAATGGGAGCTACAGCTGCCAGCGTATGCCACAGCCCCAGCAACACCAGATCTGAGCCGCATCTGTGATCTACAGCACAGCTCACGGCAATGCCAGATCTTCAACCCACGGAGCAAAGTCAGGGATTGAACCCACATCCTCATGGATGCTAGTCAGGTTCGTTAACCACTAAGCCACGATGGGAACTCCTCTATTTAGTTTTTTTAAGAAACTTCCATACTGTCCTCCATAGTGGTTTACCCATTTAAGTTCCCACCAAAGTGTAGAATGGTTCTCTTTCCACACCCTCTTCAGCATTTAGTTTGTAGACTTTCTGATGATGGCCATTCTCACTAGTGTGAGGTGATACCTCCTTGTAGGCTTGATTTGCGTTTCTCTAATAATGAGTGATGTTGAGCATCTTTTCATCTGTTTTGGCCATCTGTAAGTCTTCTTTGGAGAAATGTCTGTTTAAGTCTTCTGCCCATGTTTTGATTTTTTTTTTTTTTTTTTTTTTTGATGCAGAACTCCAAGAGATGTTTGTTTATTTCAGAGATTAATCTCTTGTAAAGATTTTCTCCTATTCTGTGGATTTTTTTTTTTTTGATGGTTTCCTTTACTGTGCAAAAACTTTTAAGTATAACTACGTCCCATTGGTTTATTTTTCGTTTTTAATTATTATTCTAGGAAGTGGGTCAAGAAAATACAATTTTCTTGACAAGATATGATGGGTTTTCCCCTGGAGAGAGATGAAGTCTAAGTTGGAAAAATACATCTTTTTCTTTAGTTCTAGTCTTTTTTTCCTATATTCTCTCAGAGGATTTGGATCTCTCTGACTTGTTCAGTGTTAATTTTTAAGGCTTAATGTACTATAGATGAGCCAGGAAGCAATAATTTCTAAGGGAAATTATTTTTAAAGTGGATTTTAAAATTTTAGTATTGGAGCATGTCTTATATAATTAGTACTTTTTTACAAATTGTTGAAATTCTGAGACTATTAAACATTTTAATGCATTATGGAGTTCCCGTGGCTCAGCAGGTTAAGAACCTGACATGTTGTCTGTGAGGATGTGGGTTTGATCCCTGGCCTTGCTCAGTGGGTTATGGATCTGGTGTTGCCACAGTCTGTGGTGTAGGTTGCAGATGTGGCTTAGATCTGGTGTTGCTATGGCTGTGGTGTAGGCCTGCAGCTGTGGCTCCAGTTTAACCCCTGGGCCGTGAACTTCCACATGCTGCAGGTGTGGCCGTGAAAAGGAAATAAACTTTTTTTTAATGCATTTAAAAATTCCTTAGGAGTTCCCGTCGTGGCTCAGTGGTTAACGAATCTTGACTAGGAACCATGAGGTTGCGGGTTTGATCTCTGGCCTTGCTCAGTGGGTTAAGGATCCGGTGTTGCCGTGTGCTGTGGTGTAGGTTGCAGACACGGCTCGGATCCCATGTTGCTGTGGCTCTAGTATGGGCCAGTGGCTACAGCTCTGATTCGACCCCTAGCCTGGGAACCTCCATATGCCGCGGGAGCGGCCCAAGAAGTGGTAAAAAGACAAAAAAACAAAAATTCCTTAGAGAAAATAGGCTCATTTTTCTGGAATTCTTATTCTAGATCTGGCAAACAGTTTCCCTTTTTCTCTGATTCTGTTTTAGAAGTAATGTTATAGTGATGTTTATCCACTAAGGATATTTCATTTTAAGATTTATGAGTACTACTCTATAGTAACACATGTATTAGACATATATATCTTGTAACTGAGAAATATAAATTATAAAGATGGACAGTAACACTTTTCAAAGCCCTTGAGTTTTTAATAAATTCATTTTTATCTTAGCGCCACAGAGACCTTCAGATTGGTCCAAAAAGAAGAAGGAGCCCCTGGGAAAATTGGCTTCTTTATTTAAACTTATTGTAAGAGTGATCTACTCTTTCCACACTCTGAGCCTCAAGGAAGTACATTGTGATACTCTCCTCATTATCGGCAACTCAATCATCAGCATTCTTTCCAATGTACTTGGACATATTTCTTTGCCTTCTATGATCCGAAAAATATTTGCAACTTTAACAAAACCACTGGTGTTATTTTATGAAAACTCAAAGTAAGTATTTTGGCTTAATAACTTTGAATTAAACATATATAACTAAATTTAGGTAGCAAACTCTTACTGTTTTTGTATCAACTTTGTTGTTGCAGATGTTAATCCTTAAAGTTTAGTTGAAAGGGTAATATAGGAAACTATACTTTCATTTAAAAGATAGTACCATTGATATATAAGTAATACATAGAAGTTGGAAGTCCCTTTATTTTGTATGCTTAATCCAACCCTCTTCAATTTAGTGCGTATCTTTTCAGAAATGTTAATACAAATACGAAAAGAATACCTATTGGTATGATATATGCCTTGACATACTACTTTGCAGTTAAATATTATGGTATGCAATTAATATATTTTATGCATCTTGCATCACGTACCTAAGCATCTCATTGTTTTTCATGCCTGCATAGGGTTCCCTGAAATTTTACCCACCTTCCTTTTGGTGAACATAAATGTTTTCTGGCCTTTCCTCCATAACTAACAATAACCTCATAACTAGCAATGTACAGTTAAACATGTGTACATAAATCATTGTTCACATTTGCCACTATTCCTGCAGAACAAGGCCCTAAAATTTTGTTGGTTCAAAGAGTATGCACATTGAAATTTCTGAATTACCCTCCCAATGTTTGTATTAATTTGCATTACCTTTTACATTTGAATCAAAGCAAGCAATGCCTTAAAAAAAAATCCCATGTAGCATATGAGTTTTTTTTTTTTTTTTTTAAAGGGCTGTATCCCTGCAGCATATGGAGGTTCCCAGGCTAGGGGTCCAATCAGAGCTGTAGCCGCTGGCCTACACCACAGCCACAGTAACGCCAGATCTGAGCAACCTACATCACAGCTCACAGCAATGCTGGGTCCTTAGCCCATTGAGTGAAGCCGGAAATTGAATCTGCATCCTCATGGATACTAGTCAGATTGATTTCTGCTGAGCCACAATGAGAACTCCCCATGTAACATACTTTTAAAAAGCACTTTGGAAGGATTCGTCAATTTTTTGTTGTTTTTTAGGATTGAACCTGCAACATACGGAAGTTCCCGGGCTAGGGTACAAATCTGCGGTGCAGCTGCCTGCTTATGCCACAGTTCCAGCAGCTTGGGATCAGAGCCATGATCCAGCTTGGGATTTCGACCTACAGCATGGCTCATGACAATGCTGGATCCCCAACTCACTAAGCAAGGCCAGGGATGGAACCTGCACCCTCATGGATACTACTCAAGTTTATTTCTACTGAGCCACAATGGGAACTCCTCATCAGTGTTCTTTATGTCTAGCTTGTGTGGTTCAGTCATAATACAGTCTGTCTTATAAATTCACAGAGAAAGCTTTAGGAACAGATTTTATAAAGTACAAAATAGAACCCCAAATTCATCAAGTTTTCTCAAATCTTTTTTAGTCCTTAAACCTCATCAAAAATAATATACTTTTTAAAAAACAGAAACAAGTGACTAGTACTAAGACTTCAAGTTTGAGGTCTATTCCAGATGTTTCTCTCTAACTCCTAATTTAAAGACAGGTCTCTTTCATGCTTATTGTTTGTAGCTTTACATTTTTTAAGTCTTGGGACACCTCTTTATATCACTGTACATAACAAAAGAAAGAATGAAAGAAAGAAAGGAGTTCATGTCGTGGCTCGGCGGAAACAAATCTGATTAGTATCCATGAAGACGCAGGTTCGATCCCTGGCCTCGCTCAGTGGGTTAAGGATCTTGTGTTGCCGTGAGCTTTGGTGTCATTCGCAGACGCAGCTCAGATCTGGTGTGGCTGTGGCTGTGGTATGGGCCAGCAGCTACAGCTCCAATTCAACCCCTAGCCCAGGAACCCCAGTGCGACCCTAAAAAGACAAAATCAGTCAATAAATCAGGCAGTCGCTGTTCCTGTCTCATTTGGGGGGTTGCTGCATTACATTATTTCTAGGTTTAACGGTCTGAAATATAACTGGTACTCTGTGTATTTTTTTTCCAGGTTTGATGAAGTTCCTAAAGTGTATACTTGTATGAACACCAAGGTAAAAATAGACATTGTACATAAAACGTACTTTTATGATGAAAAATGTTAGAGTTTAAATAATTGTCTTCCTTAAATAAAATTTTTATTGAAGGATTATTATACTTTAATGGATTCTTAACAATACATGGGTATAATTGAAGGATAGTTTCTTTAAATTCATACAACTCATCTATTCCTGTCTCATCCCTTTATATATGAGGATAGTTGGTTCCAAGGTTTGTGGGCAAAACTTTTGTAGGCAACTGTTAATCTCTTTTAATTATGTGAAAATGTGGATTTTTTTTCCTATTAATGGAGAATATGTTGAATTCAGGTATAATATCAATAAATTCTTGCCAGCTTATAAAGAGGGTTATGTAATTGAAAGTGATGGGAGCTTTTAAAAAAAAATTTGAATTTAAAAAATTGAAATAAAAAAATGAATGTTCTGTGAGTTGTTTAATTTAATATGCTTTGTTTTATTTTTTGTTTGAAAAGTAACATTTCCAAATGTTACCCTAATGAACTTTTTCTTTTTCCTAGTTAGAAAAGCTACTAGGAGAAATTATTGCTTGCCTACACATCAGCTACACTGGAACTTATGACAGTGAACTTCTTGAACAGATCTCGCCATTGTTATGTATAATATTTTCACACAAGAATAAACAGATTAGAAAACAAAGTGCTCAGTTCTGGAATGCCACATTTGCTAAAGTCGCAATGTTGATTTATCCTGAGGAGTTAAAGTATGTTAACAACAAAGCTTTTGTAAATTATTCCGTTCTCATTTTTATAAATTGACATTTTGATTTTAACATAAATTTTCTCTATGAGGACTCATTGCAGAGGATTTCTTAGTTGAAATATTATTTACAGTACATGTAATTATTAACAATTATTTGACCCTATGCTTTGGTCCTTGGAGTAATCTTAGTTTTAGGAACATGAAAGGCAATTTCAAATTATCCTTAACAGAAGAAATATAAAGGGCAGGAAATTGATGGCTGTTAAATCTGGGTGATATATACTTAATGTAACAGTCCACTTTTGCTCAAAATTTTCTGTGATTAAAATTTGGAAAATTTGAGAATTTTTAAAGAGTAAAATTCAGAAACTGGGGAGTTTAGCAAAAATTCAAATATTGTCTATAATTTCTTCCAGGTTTATATATAGAGTAAAAGAGTCTTTAAGCTGAATGTATTTTGCCACTTATAATTATTCTTATTAACGTGTCATCAGTACTCACCAGTACTATCTGACTCAAGGTATTTATGTACTTTTTTGAAGACCAGTACTAAGGCAAGCCAAACAGAAATCTCTGCTTCTATTGCCTGGATTGGAAAATGTTGAAATTATGGAAGAATCCAGTGGACCATATTCAGATACAGTAAGTTGGGTAGTTTTTTGTTAGGTTTTGTTCTGTTACTTTTGAATGATATTTGAGTAGTTCATTTATTTAAAGGGTTTCAGTGTAGTTTTAACATTTCATTGAATAAACTAAACCTGAACAGAAGTGCCCCGTAACGCAGGAGGTTTCCACATAGTTAGTTTACTGACATAGAAGACTTTTATGAATTTAAGGGCAGTAAATTTCACCATAGATTATTACTAATGTTTTTTCTTTTGGTCCCAGGCTAGGGTTCAAAACAGGAGATGTGGCTGCCACCCTGCCCACAGCCACAGTGACGTGGAATCCCATAAAACCTCGTGTATTTTGCGAAAGTTTGAGTTATTAAAATAATGTGGTTAAATGTTTATATGAACTTTATGTAAACCAAAAATACTAGATATTAGTCACTATCTAAACAAGAATTACTCTTCACTTTCCCTGTTTTGTTTTTGTTTCTGTTTTTGTTTTGGTCTTTTTATTTTAGGGCCGTACCCATGCATACGGAGGTTCCCAGGCTAGGGATCCAGTTGGAGCTGTAGCTTCTGCCTACACCACAGCCACAGCAAGGCCAGATCTGAGCCGCATCTGTGACCTACACCATAGCTCAAGGCAATGCTGGATCGTTAACCCACAGAGCGAGGCCAGGGATCCAAAGCATATCCTCATGGATATGTTAGTCAGATTGGTTTCTGCTGAGCCACAACAGGAACTCCTCATTTCCAATTTTAGTCGCATTCCTCTGTCAGGGAAACACATCCTTGGTAATTACATTACCCATTTGGACCAAGGTTACTTTGGTTAGTAATAATTGATTACTGTCTAAAGATTAAGGAGTAAAGATGCGAGTGATATATACCCATGAGGTAGAACACTCTTAGGTAGCTTTTTCTTATTCAACAATAAATGAAGTTTAAATGTTTCTTGTTTTGAAACTTAACAAGAAAAAGTGTCATAGCTACCTAAGTGTTGTGTTTGGTTTTGGTTTTTGGATAGAGTAAAAACTCTCATCCAGATAATTTTGTAGACTTGTGAATACTTATTCAATGTAATTTGGCCTGATAAAGCCATGTATTCTTTTGGGAAGGACCTGGTAGTTAATATTTTCTGTCATGTTCATTTTATGGTTTAAAGTTTTATGGCTTTTTCTTTTTGAAAAATTTACAGTTTTAAGTATTTGAGTTCAGTAATTTGATTTGTTTTTGTAGTATTTGGTGTGTCTTTTTTTGGTGGGGGGGGGTCCTTTTATGGCCACACCTGTGGCACATGGAAGTTCCCAGGCTAGGGGTTGAATCATAGCTACAGCTACCAGCCTATACCACAACCACAGCAGTGGGCAGCTCTGAGCCGAATCTGCAACCTACATCACACCTCACAGCAACGCCAGATCCTTAACCCACTGAACAAGGCCAGGGATTGAACCTGTGTCCTCATGGATACTAGTTGGGTCTGTTACCACTCAGCCAAGACGGGAACTCCATTTTTGGTGTATCTTTTTAGAATTTATAAAATTAAATGATGCAAAATAGGTATTGCTGTGTAAGTTGGAGGCACCAAACTGCTGCTGTTGCATTAGACAGTGACTTCCTTTTGTTTGACATTCTTTTCTTTAATCTTAGTAGATTTAAACAATACAAAGGAAATTTGAAATGAATATTCATTACACTGGAATTATCAAATGTGAAAAATAAAAAAGAATATGTTGCACTTAATGAAATTGCTTTGTTTTTACAAAACAGACAGAAAATTCACAATTAAATATGAAGATAAGTGGTATGGAAAGAAAATCAAGTGGAAAAAGAGATTCTTTTTTGGCACAAACAAAGGATGCAAAAGAAAGTATGAAACCAGTAGCTAAAGTATGTTTTTCCAAAGTGTATTTCATAGAACTGTTAAAATGTATGATAGCTTAAGAACATAAAACTTCTACTTAGAAGAAAAAGCTGTTAAAGACTAAATAAAAGATGGGGTTGTAGGGAAGTAATAAGAGTTTGGCCTAGAAAGATGGTGTGGAAATCTAGCTTTGCTTCTTAGTAAAGTTAATTCTGCATAATACTTAACATCATTTAGTATAGTTATGCTAGGCAGCAGCCACCTTGAGATGAACTAAAACTAGATATGAATAACTATAATATAGGTAGCATAAAAGCAGAATATTTTAGAACTTCTATTATTGAATAGAAAATGAATGCCTAGGCGTGACATCTCTAGTAGCCTGAAATCTCAAACTAAATGTCTAGTAGCTAGTAGACAGTTAAATGATTTTCAGACAGTGCTTTTTCTTCTGTGATCTCCAATGAAGTGGTAATCTAGAATTTTGAGACCATGCCCTGGCAAAATGAAAGTAAAGTGTTATTTAATAATAACTTTGACATAGTCTTGTAGCAGCTGTAAAGTGGAATGATAACAACTATACTGAAATTGTGTAGAAATTATAATACCCATTTATTGGTATGTAGGACATATTATTTTGGCAACTTTTACTCAATTTGACTAGCTTGTGCTTCAACTTAACAGATGCTTATATATTCTTCTGCTAAACCACTTGATTTCTGTTTCTGGAAAATGTGTTTGGCCATACTTTTTTGGTAAGCACAGAGTTGCCTAGTTTTTGAAGAGGTATAGTAATTTTTATTTGCTGATTATTTAACAGACGCAAAATGAAAGTGAGGGACATTGAGGTAATTGTTATTAACCAAGAGTGTTGTATGGGTTTGAACTTCAAATTTCTTAGTCATTATCAAAAACCTTTATTAGAATGCTGCAAGAGGAATTGAAAATTCAAATACACATTTACTTTTTCAATTCACAGTCGAAACTAGAATCTTCAACTCCAAAATCAAAGAGTGAAATGCTTTTGGAAGAAGAAATGTCTACTGACTTCGTGTTTATACCTCCAGAAGGAAAAGAAACAAAGGAAAGAATACTAACTGAACACCAGAAAGAAGTACTCAAAGCAAAGAGGTTTGTAGTACCTTTTTCTTGAATTGAGTATTCTGTATTTACATTTAGATTTCATGCAGCAAACTATAATTTTGTGATTAGAGCTAAGGTACTAAGTTATAATTTTTTTTTTTTTTTTTTTTTTTTTTTGGTCTTTTTAGGGCCGTACCCACGGCATTATGGAGGTTCCCAGGCTAGGGGTCTAATCGGAGCTGTAGCCAGCCACCAGCCTACACCAGAGCCACAGCAACGCCAGATCCGAGCTGTGTCTGTGACCTACACCACAGCTCACGGCAACGCTGGATGTTTAACCCACTAAGTGAGGTCAGGGATTCAAACCCTCAACCTCATGGTTCCTAGTCGGATTCGTTTCTATTGTGCCACGATGGCAACACCTATTTATACTATATTTTAAATGCCAAAAAGATAGACTGTACATAACTGTATTTGATAATGTGTAAGGCTACCTTATAATACACCAGATGTTTCTAGATTGAATTCCTTTATTGAGATATGGAGGAAAAGGTAAGGAAGATGATTTCATGGAAAATCTGGAACATAAGCACCTGAGCCTTGGTATTATATTATTCTTAAAATGTAACTAGATGCAAAATTGTAAGTTTAATTTCTAATTGTAGGAATATCAGAGTTTGAAGTTACTTACAAAAAATATCTTTTTCAGGTGTGATATTCCTGCCATGTATAATAATCTGGATGTTTCACAAGATACTTTATTTTCTCAATATAGTCAGGAAGAATCTATGTAAGTATGGAAGTTGTTGAAGCAAGTAGTTTTCTAATTTTTAATAATCGTATTCTAATTTATGTACTTATTTCAGGGAAATTCCTACTCTAACTGAAAAATCAAAGGAAGACTCCAAGATGATATTTAAGGTATATTGGTGTTTCGTATTTTGGTGTTTTGTTTTTTTTTTTTTTTTTAAGAACACCCTTCCATTATGGTGTTCTTATATTAATGATTTATTATATAATCTCTTAACTCTGCTTAGCAGACTGACAAAATTGTCGTCATTGTGTGTATGGGTGTATGTTTATGTTCATGTGGTTTTTTGTTTGTTTTGTTTTGGGTTGGGTGTTTTTGGGTTTTTTTTTTTTTTTGTCTGTTTAGGTCCTTACCCAGGGCATATGGAGGTTCCCAGGCTAGGCATCAAAACTGGGGCTGTAGCTACCGGCCTGTGTCACAGCCACAGCAATGTGGGATCTGTGCCATCTGAGCTGCGTCTGCGACCTACACCACACATCACAGCAATGCTGGATCTTTAACCCACTCAGCAAGGCCAGGGATGAACCTGGATCCTCCTGGATCCTAGTCAAGTTCATAACTGCTGAGCCACGATGGGAACTCCTGTTCATGTGTGTTTAAATGTATTTGGCTTTATTGAATACCTAAAATTGGAAACAAATTAATGGGCATCTACCACCGCATTTGGAATATTTGCAAAATATGGAAAGTCTTTGAATTGCTAAAGTTTTACACACAAATAGCCCCAGAAAGTCAGACACTTTTGCTGGTTAATCTATATGTATATGTACGTTTCTGTGCAGGAGGAGCAAAAGGAGAGTGACACTGTCATTCCTCAACTTGTTGTGGAAAACCGTGGCATGGATGAACATCTTGAAAAGGCCCCCTTTTCGAATAATGAGAATGGTTCTGTTGAGGAAACTAGTTCAGAAATACTGAGCAGTAATGAAGATGCCAGAGGAAAGACTTTAGTTATACGGAAGAAAACAACAACTGAATGTGCATCTAGTACAGAAAATACTGTTGTTGTCAGCAGTAACTCAGTTTCTAATGTCACCATTCCTGGAAATCCCCCACAGCCCACAAGTCGAAGACAGTCCTTTATTACTTTGGAGAAGTTTGATGGTTCAGAAAATAGACCTTTTAGTCCATCCCCATTAAATAATATGTCATCAACTGTTACAGTGAAAAATAGCCAGGAAGGCACAACTAAGACAGATAATCCATCAAAAGCAAAGAAAGTGGTTCTTTTACAATCTGACTCTGAAAAAATAGTGCATGGGATTAAGAGATCAGGCCGAAAATCAAGTAGGTCTGAACCAACAGGGAATAAAAAATCTAAGCCCTTAATGAGATCTGATCAGGAGAAAAGTACTCGGGAATCCTTTGATGGCATGGTAGCCTTAGAAAATAATCCACCTGGTTTGCTTAATGAAACAGAATGTGTGTTAGATCATCAGGTTCATCTCTCTGAATCTGCAGTGGAGTATGAGGATACAACGCTTAAGCCAACAGTAGAAAATGCCGTATTATTAGAAAGCAGTACTGTAGAAGACAAAAGCTTAGAAATTAATTTGGAATCCAAAGAAAATACACCCCCAGCAATAACAACAGCAGATCAAACAGTAAATGAGGATAGTCATGTTCAGGTAACTTCAAATCAAAAAACGCTTAGGCGATCTTTAAGGAGACGTTCGGAAACAACAGAGCCAGCCACTGATAGCCAAGATAAAGAAAATAATCATCAAAAAAGGGAGAGACGAAAGGAAGAAGAAAAGACTCTGCAGAAGAGTCCATTGCATGTGAAAGATGATGTTTTACCTAAGCAAAAACTGATGTCTGAACAAACTGTACAGGAAAATTTAATTGAGAAAGGAAGTAATTTACATGAGAAGACTTTAGGGGAAACTAGTGCTAATGTTGAAATTGATGAAAATAGAAGAAAGCCAGACCTTGAGAATACTAAATCTGAGGGAGGTGGTACCCAGGACGTTACAGATAAATCCTCTGAGAAACCAGTAAGAGGACGAACACGGTATCAAACAAGAAGAGCATCACAGGGTTTACTCTCCAGTATTGAGAATTCAGAATCTGACAGTTCAGAGGCAAAAGAAGAAGGCTCTAAAAAGAAAAGATCTGGAAAATGGAAAAACAAAAGCAGCGACAGTGTCGACATTGAAGATCAAGAAGAGAAAATGGTAAGACAGGAATCTATAAAAGTGGAAAATCAGACCCATGATTATGAAATGAATTCCGAAGTAGACAAAGATATAAAATCTCAGATCTGTGAAAAAGATGACATTGATATTATAACTCTTCAAGATTCTACAGTATCTTCAGATTTATTTCAAGTTTCTGATGATGTATCAAATGAGGGAAAAAGTAAAACTTACAGATGTGCAGAGCATTCCTTTTCAAATCCTCCTGTACCAGAATCAAATCTAAGGACTAGAAATGCCAATAAGAGATTACAAAAGCGAGATTCTATAGAAAATAGTGTGGGGGAATCCTCAAAAACAGGGACATCAGATATTTCTTTGCTTTCTGAAAAAACTCTCCAAACACTTGAATGTCAACATAAGAGAAGTAGGAGGGTGCGGAGATCTAAAGGTTGTGATTGCTGTGGAGAAAAATCACAACCTCAGGAAAAGTCATTCATTGGGTTAAAGAATACAGAAAATTTTGATGTGAAGGTCAGTGAAACAAAGGCAGATGTGCAGACCCCTGTAACTATATCAGAACCTTCTAAAGCTGATCTGCACTCTGAGGTAAAACTTTCAGATGAGCATCATAGTGTGAATTTTCATTTGGATCTCAAGGAGGAGAATGATACTATTAATGATTCTTCAATTATTTCTGAAAGTGAGTTTAAAGAAAATATTCAAGACTCTTTTCCTTCTGAAATGGTAAATCTTAATGAAGAAACTTGTGATAGGACTACTGAGGAAGCAGTGTCTCTTGAAAGCCAGGAACCATCTAATAAAAGATGTAAAACTCTTGGTCCATGTTTAGATGATTCCAAAGATACTTCACTGGAATGTTTTACTTTGGAGACCAAAGAAGAAAAGCCAGCAGAGGCTACCCCAGAAAAGGAATTGAGTGTAGAGAACATTGTTAATGCTGAAGAAAATGAATGTAAAGTAAAAGAATTGAATCAAGAAGTAGATGATGCTATGGAATTGGAGGTAGAAAGTGATAAATCTGAGGTTAGCTTCTTTGAACAAAAAAGTGATATTTCAAAGGAAGGGCTAATGGAGGAAATCAGTGAAGGAAAGGACACCTCTGAAGCACATGTAGCTGAGGAAATGAATGCTGACGAAGCAGTAACTGAGGAATTTAATTCAGATGTGGGTCATTCTGGTAGTACCACATCTGTGAAAGTGAGAACTCAGGTGGACTTTTCTGAACAGATAGCAGTTGGGAAACTAGACAGAGGAAGTGATGAATCTGACCCAGGCTCATCGGAAGAAATGAATGCTGAAACGGAAAATTGTGCAGAAACAGTGATTGGTGAGGTGACTGCTGAAACTGACCACATCAGTGAAACAGAGGATGAGGACTTCACTTCCAAAGCCTCTAAGCCTGTAGAAGCCGAAACAAAGGGGTTGAATGTGGAAATGGACAGCTTTGTTCCTGACACACTAGAGATGAGCACTGAAGAAGGGAAGGTTGACCCTCATAAAACTGAAACAAATGTTGGACTTAATAAATTTGACAAAACCGAATTAGATGACAATCACATGGTAGTGAGAAATGATGGAATTTTACAGGAAGTTCACCATACTTCAGAGAAAGTGGAGGAGACACCACAATCTCTGACTTCTGAAACAGCTGTCTCTGAACTGATATCAGAAGATAATAATACATCTCCTCAGAAATTAAAGGATCTTGATCCTTTACTCATGTCAACAAATGACAGTCCTAGTGGCATGCAGACACGCTGTGTCTGGTCCCCTTTGGCTTCTCCATCCACCAGCATTTTAAAGAGAGGACTAAAAAGACCCCAAGAAGATGAGATCTCATCACCTGTTCATAAGGTATGGGAATTGGGGCTGAATATTAATGAGTCCATGCTTAATTGGAATATTTTGGCTGTATGGTGACACCTAGTGAGTATTTACCATGTCGGCTAGCAAAAAAGGGCAGGTAGAAGGGAAGGTACTGATAAAGAAGACTGATGCCCTTTATGTAATTCCTTTGTTTCAGGATACTAAACTAAAGATCTTTATTTAACCATCACCATTGCTCACCTTTTGTAAAACTGATAATCTCTCATGGTGGTGTGTGTGTTTTTGTTTTTTTTTTTGGTCTTCAAACCATAATACATGAGGAAACATTTAGAAACTGATAAAGGAGCATTAGTTAGCACTTACTGTCTACTAGGGTATTATGTTGTCTGTTTCACATTTAAGTATATAAACTTAATTTTCAGACCTTGTCTAATGAAAAAGATAATCTCTTTAGGCCATGCATGCCTTCATTAATTTCTTCTTTTTCTTCTTTTTTTTTTTTTTTTTTTTTTTTTTGTCTTTTTAGGACCACACCCACAGCATTTGGAGGTTCCCAGGCTAGGGGTCTAATTGGAGCTGTAGCCACCGGCCTGCTCCACAGCCATAGCAACTCAGGGTGGTAGCCACATATGTCTTCTACACCACAGCTCACAGCAACGCCAGGTCCTTAACCCACTGAGCAAGGCCAGGGATTGAACCCAAGTCCTCATGGATGCTAGTCACGTTTGCTAACCACTGAGCCATGACAGGAACTCCTTCATTAATTTCTTGGTACGATTTCATATGTAGTAATTTTGCGACCTCATCTTTTCCACTAAACTGCAGTCCTTTAGTTTTTAAACCTATGACTATGAATAATCTATTTATCTGCTTTAAATCCCTGGCTGTAAAACGTGCACATAGTTTGTTGGATATAAATAGAATTTAAAAAAGGAAAAGATGGCATGTGCTAATACATAGCTTAACTTGTCCTCTCCTAGCAAAGTAGATGTTTTGAAAGAATGGGCATTCCTTAATTTTGAAATTGAACCTGCCATTTACTGTAGAATACATATGTTTATGTATCCAGTTGTGTGTATGTAGATATAATTATACTGATACTTAGTTTTGCCTTTAGCTGGCACATTGTGAAGATTTCCTCAGGGCACATTGGAAATTATTACATTGAGAATTCAGAGATTAGTTCTTGGGAAGACCTAACACCTCTTTAGGTTTTTTGGTTTGGTTTGATTAGCTTTTGTTTTGAGGCACTTATTTAAATAAAAATCTTAAGTTTAAATAGGCCAAAGAAGTTCTTGAAAAGTTGATGAAGATGGAATGCATTTGATGTCTTCAGTATACTGTAGAATTTTTTTTTTTTTTTTTTTTTTTGCTTTTTGCTTTTTGCTTTTTTAGGGCCACACTTTCGGTATACGGAGGTTCCAAGCTGGGGTCGTTTCCGAGCTGTAGCTGCTGGCCTGTGCCACAGCAACGCCAGATCCGAGCCACGTTTGCAACCTACATCACAGCTTATGGCAACACCAGATCCTTAACCCACTGAGCAAGGCCAGGGATTGAACCTGCATCCTGGTGAGCCACAACAGGAACTCCCTTTTTCATCTTTTTTTTTTTTTTGCTCCATAGATGGTTAAAATACAAGTTAACTAGTGATGTTTTGTTTGATAGATAGTAGCTCATGTTTAATTTTTACTGAGGCAGCAGTGCAACATAGTGTAGTTTTCTAAAGCAAGTGTATACAAAATCTGCCCAGTCTTTTAGGGGTCAAGCCCAGGAGACATTTATGTACATATTTAATGGTTTAAGTGCCCAGTTGTATACTTATATCAAATAGCTGAATAAGTGAACAAAGAATTTAGAAGAGGCCAAAATGACTTCAACCTGGGCTAAAGAAGACGACAGTAGACACCCAATTCCTGTGACTCTGGTACCCTCAAAGAGTTAAGAACAGAGATTGGTAAGATGTACCAGAGGCAAATTAGTACCATTTCTACCTCTGCCTTGTTCTTTACAGCCCATAGTAAGCCTTTACAGTAGTAAGTTATCTATAGATAATTGGAATGATCTTTAATCTTGAGTAATATCTGTGAAGACAGTTCCTAGGAAGAACTTAGAACTACATGCATTTGGCTTCTAGTGAAATTACGCTTTTAAACATGCACATTTTATTTTTGGCTAACCTTATGATGAGAATTTACAGAGCTATTTTTAAAAATTTACTTGTGCTAAATAAAAACGTGACCTATGTTTTCAGGTTCGCCGTGTCTCCTTTGCAGATCCAATATACCAAGCAGGATTGGCAGATGACATTGATAGGCGATGCTCTATTATAAGGTGCCATTCTTCAAATAGTTCTTCCATGGTAAAAAGTGCTAAAACTTCACCCACTACACATTCTAAGGTGAGCTGTAGACTTTAAAAAATACACATGCAGACTCAGAATTGGATTGGGTAATTTGTATTTAAGAAACAAAACTACTTGGTTTGGATATTACATGGCAAGTAGCCATGTAGAAGAGGTGGTAGGAGGCAAAAATTACAAGTAATTAATTCGATAGTAGTATTATTATATTTTAAACATTCTGAAAATTTTAAGAAATTATTGTAGTCTTGAGTTGTGAAAATAAAGTTGCAAAATTATAGTTATTTAGGGTTCTGAGTTTTTTTTTCTCCTTTCTTCTGTCTAGCATAATACCACTTCAACCAAAGGATTTCTGTCCCCAGGATCACGTAGCCCTAAATTTAAGAGCTCAAAGAAGTGTTTAGTAAGAAGTGCTTTAGTTTTCATGCAACTTTATATTTCCATCTTCAGTCAAGTGACCTCTCTTTAACAACTTTTGAAATTTATTCTCAGATTGCAGAAATGGCTAAGGAATCTGTGCCATGCCCCACAGAAAGTGTTTACCCTGCCTTGGTGAACTGTGCAGCACCAGTTGACATCATTTTACCGCAGATTACGTCCAACATGTGGTGAGTAGTTATTTAGACTTCTGGCTGATACTTGGAGATGCCGCTTAAGAGGAATGTTTAAATGATCAAGGTTCTCATATTTAGGATTGATTTATATATACTTAAACATACTCTTATTTTAGAAATAAATGAAAACAGCTGAGATAGGGCAATAATAGAATAATGTAATGCAACATTGGCCAGTATAATTGTGTACTAATGTTTGCAAGGTTTTGAATACCTTATTTAATCCTAATATATGCTATAAGGAGTATAATTAGTTCCACTTTATAAAGGTTAATGTACCAAAGTCACATAGCTAATAACTCATAATGTAATAAGTAAAGTATGAGGCATAGTCTATTTCCAGCACTATTGCTTAAGCCAGACATACACATCAGATTCAGATTTTTGTTTTAAATTAAATTCACATACGCCTGTCCTCAGTGGGCGAGTTGGGTCTGTATAAATTCAGTTATGATTGAGCTTAAATCAGAATGTTTCAACTGGATAGGCCCTCACAAAGAGAATAAATATAAAACCATATGACATTTTTCCTTATTCTCTTTTCTTTTTAGGGCAAGAGGACTGGGACAACTCATTAGAGCCAAGAATATAAAAACAATTGGTGATTTGAGTACTCTTACAGCATCTGAAATAAAAACTCTCCCTATCCGTTCTCCAAAAGTGTCTAATGTAAAAAAGGCACTCAGAGTATATCATGAGCAGCAGGTAAAAACTTAGATGATAGCTATAAATTACGTGTAAATAAATGATCACGCAATGCAATTACAGAAGTTTGCATTTTAACTATTCTTGCTTAGCGCTCATTTTATATTGTGCTTTAGCTTCCCTTCCCCAGTAATCAAGAGTACCTTAGTTTGCTCATTTATTTTGCACTGTTATGTATTGTAATTCTTTATTCTTCAAATTCTATTTTCCTGATCCCTTAACTCTTTATTTCCTCCAAATTGATTTTGGTTTCATCACTGTTTCTAAATATAAACATTGTACAAAAATCTTGCAGATCTGTAGTTAACCAGTATTTTGATTTTGATATCCAACACAATTGTGACTGATTTTTTTTTACTTGTTATTCCTTTGAACTTTTAACACATAAATACTTTGGGTTATTTCAAGATTCTTAGGAAAGCCAAGATTCTTTTCCCTTATGGAATACATACATGGAAATTTTTGTGTATCATTTCAGAAGGATTTACAGATACTCCTGAAACCCATTCATAAACCTTTACATATTCATTGATACTATGCCAAATTGGGAATAAATGGAAAACAGGATGTTTTTAAGGGTAAAACCAGTGTTCTATTAGAATTTCTGAGACTGGAGTTTGCTAACTACTGAAGGCTTGATAATTTTCTTGAAAGTCCTAGTTTTAGTATTTATTTGATCTTTAAAAATATTTGCTAACCAGTTTAAAAAAAAAACAACTGTTAGTGATTTTCAGTCTCATTGATAGAGTTTAAACTGCTTTATTGAGATTACAGCCACATCACCCTAAAATTCACCCACCTAAAGTGCACAATTAAGTAGTTATTTTATTTTTATTTTTAATTTTTAAAAATTTATTTATTTATTTTGTCTTTTTGAAAAGGGCCGCACTTGCAGTTTAAAGAGTTTAAACTGCTTTATTGAGATTACAGCCACATAGCCTAAAATTTACCCACCTAAAGTGCACAATTAAGTAGTTATTTTTAATTTTTTAAAATTTATTTGTCTTTGTCTTTTTAAAAAGACAAAATAAATAAATTTTATTATTTTTTTAGTATTTTTTTTTATTTTCCCACTGTACAGCAAGGGGGTCAAGTTATCCTTACATGTATACATTACAATTACATTTTTTCCCCCACCCTTTCTTCTGTTGCAACATGAGTATTTAGACATAGTTCTCAATGCTATTCAGCAGGATCTCTTTGTAAATCTATTCTAAGTTGTGTCTGATAATAAATTTTAAAAAATGAAATTTCAGGAGATTCCCAGGCTAGGGGTCAAATCACAGCTGTAGCCACCGGCCTACACAGCAGCATGGGATCTGAGCCTCATTTGCAACCTACACCACAGCTCCCGGCAATACTGGATCATGGATCACTGAGCAAGGCCAGGGACTGAACCTGGATTCTCATGGATACTAGTCAGATTCGTTTCTGATGAGCCACTACAGGAACTCTAGTAGTTGTTTTAATATGTTCACAAAGTTACACAATTGTTCACCAAGACGTAATTTCAGAACATTTTTGCTCACCCTGAAAAAAAACCCTGTACTCATTAGCAGTCAGTCCACATTTCCGCCCCAGGCAACCACTAATCTTTGTATAGATTTGCCTAGTGTGGACATTTCCATAAAAGTGGGATCATTAATTTGTACTCTTTTGTGACGTCTTTAACTGAGCATAATATTTTCATGGTTCACAAGAATTAGTACTTCATTTTTATGGTTAAATAATATCTCCTTGTATGGCTGTATAATATTTGGTTTTTCCACTTATCACTTGGTAAACATTTGGGTTGTTTGGTATAATACTATTCATAACACTATTTTCTATTAGGAATATACTGTTAGGTACATTCATATACAGGTTTTTTGTGTGATTGGATGTTTCTGTTTCCTTTGGATGATTACTGGGTCATATGGTAACTCTTAACATTCTAAAATTAGTGTTTTCTCAATCAGCAATCAGCCCTGGGAACACCTTTGAAAATTGTACTCTTTTTAAAAAAGAAGCCTGTGTATTATTTATGGTTAGACATCTCTGGCTTAGATTTGCTTTTCCTGTGTTCCTGAACCTAGAGAATATAATGTAATTTTTCTTGGCTACCATGGTTATTTCTGTACAAGTCCATTAGAAAATGTTTTAAATTCTTTAATCACCTTTTTGAAGAAATACTATGTAATGCCATTTTTTGTGTTGTTAGTAGAACATGGTTTCTTAGCAGTATTACCTAAGCTAATATGTGATGAGCATTGGAACATATTGTGTCAGATTCTTTTCCAGCATTAGAACTCTTAGTCTTGTTAAAAATAACTTAAAATTTGTCGGTTTTGTTTTTGTTTTTACTGGCCTGAATATAATCAAGGTGAAGTCTCGTGGACTAGAAGAGATTCCAGTTTTTGATATTTCTGAAAAAACAATAAATGGAATGGAAAATAAATCTGTTTCTCCTGATGAAGAAAGACTTGCCTCAGGTATATTTTAGCAAAATGGGATGGTTTTATAACATTAGCCAACTTTCTTGAAGAAATATTTTATGATTTTAGCTTTAATTTGTCCATGCCCTGTGAGTTTGACACATATTTTTTTTGTGTGATAGTTACCAAGTACATGAGAAAAAATAACTGATTTCCCATCATATGTCTTGATGCTTTTTCTCTATCAGTTTTTACTCTGTCAGGGTCTCAAATAAGGATATAAACTGAACATTTCATTCCAGTTATATTGTTCATAAAAATGAAGTAGTTGTGATTTCTTTAATGGCACAGAGTAAGCTATGGTAATTTTTCTGTTGCCTTGAGCAGAGGTAATAACTCAGGCTGCACTCTCAATTTGAAATCTAGGCACTTAAACTTTTTACTAACACTTAAAAGGAGATATAATTTAGGATTTATCTGGAATAGGTTTAATTATGCTTTCTTTCTTTCTTTTAGATTTAATTGATCCTGTTGCTTTAGAAACTCCATTATCTAAAAACCTTGTGGCACAGATTAGTGCACTCGCTCTTCAGCTGGATTCAGAAGATCTCCATAATTATTCAGGAAGTCAGTTATTCGAAATGCATGAGAAACTTGGTAGCATGGCAAACTGTATAATTAAAAATCTTCAGTCACGTTGGAGGTCACCAGCCCATGAAAATTCTATTTAGTATTTTAAGAAAAATATTGAAGTTTTCTTAAAAAAAAATTACTAGATTTGTCCATTCATAAAGTAAGTTCTGAAATAACAGCACAATTTCAGACAATGTTTGCAAAGTTAATACCATTTCAAACCCTAAACAATGGCTTGTTAAGTAACTTCAGTTTTGTGAGGTCATTTTTTCCCATGTAATGTAGTTTCTTGGCTGCTAGACAGTTTTTCCAAAAATTTAAATATCTTACTAAAATGTGAAAACAAAACTAGAAACAAAAGCATACATTTTATTTCACTTACTCGTGTATATGCTAACATTTCATGTAATATACCTTGTTCTAAGTAAAATTGAAAATTTTTATTTGAACTTTTTGCTGAACTGATAAGGTGTTTATAGTTGATTTCTTTTTCTTTTCTTTTTTTAAGAATTTTTATTTGTTGTACTTGAGGTTGAAGAAATTTGTTCTTGGTAAAATACCCCAAATGAGATCCAAAGGAATTGGAACACTTTTCACAGATGTCACCTTGATTTGGACAACTTTAAAGAAAAAATACCAAAATTTTCAAATTTTTGAGTTAAATATTAAAGCAGAATTTACTAAGATTGCATTCATTTGTGTTAGAAAAGATTTGTGCAGCAGTATATGCCTGTGAAAATTACTCTTATGAGATATATAATATTCTTTTAAAAATGCATGGCTATTTGTACATTATGTATAGATTAAGTCTTTAATTTATAAATTGCAGTCTTCATTAATTGCATGAAAGTTTTCTGCAGCTTCTTGTGAATACCTTTATTATTTTGTTTAATAGGAACTTAATTTTGTATATATTGAATACTGAGATATCAATACAGACAGTAGAAGTGCTTTGTGGGCTTGCTGCAGATGTTTGTAGGATTCTGTATCTACGAATAAAACAGATAGTTTTGTACTTAGTTAATAGTCTTAGTTAAAACACAAGTTTATTTTCTAAAGTAACCAGAAGGAGTAAAGTTAAAGATATGAGTGTTACATTACCATGTTGCTATTCATTCCCATAACCTTTCTTTTTCTTTTGGTTTGGAAGAGGGTACTAGCCGCTAGAAAGCATGCCTCTTTACATCTCTTTTTAATGGGGATTTAGCTTGAGTATTTTCATTATAACTTGGACCAGAAGAAATCTAGAGTTTATCTGCTCTTTTCACCTATACCTAAAGCAAACTTGGGAGAAATTTAAAGGTGTTCTTTCAAAATATGTGTTTTAACTACTTTTAAAAAATAAGGTGTATATAATTAAAACATTTGTAAACTTTACCAACTAGTATTAGTGCCTGACTTTCCATATTTGTTTCATCTTTTTAACAGTGAGACTATCTCATTTGTTTTTTGAGTAGAATGAGTGATCTTCTCAGTTTCAGATTTATTCAGAACTAAACCTTGAAAAGGCACACATTCTTCAGCAACTTATAAAAAAGTTTAATCCTTGTGTCTTGGTTAGCTTTATATTCAGAAGGCCCATCACCCAGTCACAGTAAAAAATTGGTGTGTTTTTTTAATAATCTATTATCATTATATTATAAACAATTGGGGGTCTAAGTTTGCTGTTTATATACTGAGGATGGTTTTAAAAGAAATTCTAGCAACTTTGAACTGAGGACCGTAGGGGAATAACTAATGAAAAAATAGAAAATTTTTAAGCAGAATTATAATTGTGGTTTAAATTGTCTTATCATTTATTTCCCAAGTATTTGTTAGTAAAGAGGTACGTAAGTTTTCAGTGAGCAGGTATGAATAAGAAGGAGCGTTTATATGTATTGAGAGTAGTCAGAGTTAGCTCATTCTGTCTGTATACCTTAATATTTGTGTGAACTGGACTTGTTTGGAAGTTCTTGGGAAGGTGAAAAGTATAGCAGAAAATGTGACCAAAAATGATTACCATTTACTTAAATCACTGAGTTTGATGTAAGCACAGATATTAATTTAAAAACATTGTGGTTCAACAGGTATGTAAAAATATTATTTGTGGGCAAACTCTAGTTTGCTAAATCTTTGTTGATAAAAGTATATATTTGAGGCACCTTATTTTCAGTATTCTTGCCTTAAATCTTTCTGTGAATTCTTTCCTGAGTGATTCCTAAATGGCAAAAGACATTAATATTCTTTATTCAGCTACACTGTGTATTGTTTCACTATTAAAGTGAAATCATTTTTTTCACATAATTTCTAATGGTTGATAAAACATGGCAAATATTACTAAGAATACTCAAATGTGATCTCTTATGCATTTATAAAGAACATAGTTGCATGCAGAACCATAGTATAATTTTTCATATTTTAAAATGCATTTCATAGGGGATTTAAATTTTCAGTATTTCATTGAGCCTTATTATTAAAGATGCTGTGCTGTTTGAACAAGTTTGAAAGCCATTGTTGAAGAATATAGAGTTTGTTTTGCTCTAGTTCTTTGTATAGGATGAATCAGGTTAAGTAATAATGCAATAGGACAATACAGTCAAAAAGAAGAGATAAATGTGTACTTTAAAGCATGGTAGACCCCAACATTGCCCATGATTCTTTTTTCTGTGTAGTTTGGTAGTAGAGATTCTGTTCCATATTTAAGAATCATAAACATGTCAAAGTTGGATTATATCTTACCTAAAATAAAGGTGTTAGGACAAGAAACAAAAGTATGGAGAAATGGGAGGAGAGTGTAGAGTTTTGTTTTTAAAGAGAGTAATTAAAAATGTGTCGTTTCAAAGGCAGTTTCAGTTGAAATTTAACAAAAAGTATGAAAGTCATATTTTCCCTTAATGCCATTTCTTCCAACTTTGACCTAATAATACAGTAAGAAAGGCCTAGATTCCATCTCATTCCATAATTGATTTTCAGGGAGGTAAGTTGTGAGTTAGATTTGGAGGCGATAAAATGGCATCTGTTGATACTACTAGGCTGAGACTTGAGTCGGGGGAAGGAGCTGCTTGCTCATCTGTACAGCCCATGTTTACTTCACCCGTAAGCCAATAGAAAGGTGTATGCAAACATTAGAGTAAGGTTCTGACTTCTAAAATAGTGCTTCTCAAACTTGCATATATTTGTAAGAATGCAGATTCTGATTCAACAAATCTGTGAGGGAGGCCTAAAGGAATTTTATTTCTAAGAATTATCACGTGATACATACACATGCTGTGGACTGCATTTGTGGTAAGTAGCAGGTCTGAGAGGCTTTAAAATCTAAATTAGGATTTGATAACCCAAGCAGATTTAAGTCTTTAGAATTATTTGCCACAAAGGATAAAAGATAAAAAGCAAGTCTTTTTAAAAGTAACTTTTTAAAATATATGAATTGGGAATATAGACTGGTCTTGAAGGCTTCAAATTATAGTTCAAAAATTTAAAGAAAATCATTAAAGGTAGAATTTTGATTCATTAGGAGCCTTTTAAATATGGAAGGTACTTAAGTATTTTATGTTATAAAGAACCTTACTAACCAGTTTGAATAATGTCGAGTCTTAGGAGTATATGTGGATTATGTTCTGATATTTTTGTTAATATAAAAGGTAAATTTTCCAACTGTTGGAGATGCATTTAGTCTTAAATGAATCTTGCCTTCCAGGTTATGGGACTTCAATATCTTATTAATATATGTTGAAAACAGACTACCCCTAACTAGGGTTAATTTGGCAGTAAAGTTAGCGGTGCCATTAGTCTGACAAATGTGCCTTATCATTTTAACTGAAGACCTCTGGTGACTGCTGTTATACTACATGGTTGAAACTTGTTTTATTGTAAAATGGAGTTGAACGTGTTCAATAATTTGAGTCTCTAAAAAATGAGTTTTTCTTGGCATTCTGTTATATTTCCCTCACACTTAAATACTTTAGAACTGCCTTCATCCAAAGCACTTAAGGAAATGTCACCAGAAGATAAGCAGTGAGTTTTAAAAATTGGTTTATCAAAATTTATTGATTATTCAATCTGTAAAACATCTGGGGTTTGTGGGTTCTTATGATCAATTATGTCTGTTACGTGCCAGGATTTATATACTGCTCTTTGAAAGTATCCATTAAAATCTGACTCATTTGGATTTGGATAGCTACTGCAGCAGAGTAGTTAATATAATTATGAGTGTTTGCCCAGTTTTTGGAATATATTGTTAAAATTTTACAGTGTGGTCTTAACCATTTTTTTCTTTATATGCCAAGCCTTTCACCAAAGAACAGTTAAAACCAAACATGAAGTGCCAAGCTATAAATGCTTATTCCGCTGAAATATGCCATTGGAATAAAATATAACATCTCCCCTTACCTGAGTATAAAATCAAAGGCAGTATTTTAAATTGATGTCACATGGAAGAAAAAAAATCTACATAGCTTTTGGTCTTACACTAGTAGTAAGAGGGAATGGTATCTTTAGCCCACAGTGTGCCACTTCATAATTGTGGATGAAACAATTACATGCTGATAGAGATTGATGCCTGCCAGATAATAAAGAGATAGGGAAATTGATGCACTGCCAAATGATAAAGAGAAAGGGAAAGACAGATTGAGCTGAAATAGTAATAAAACAATTAGGCCGTTAAGTATAGAGATAAATAGTTGCACATATATTTGAAAATGGCTGGCAGACAGTGGCCGCAGAAAGTTACTCTATACATAACAATTAATTAATGTTAATACTTCTCTTGGGTAATTATTTTAAAGTACCTTATTATTTAATACCCCATCAATAAATAATTTCCAACAAAAGACTTTATTTCTTAAATGGATGAACTGCACATAACCAGAAAGTTCACTTTCAAAATAGTGTCAGAACTGAAAATGGAATGTAGTATAATAGCTATTTTGACATTTAATTGAATGGTTAACAGGTATCTGAATTTTTATGGAATGGAAATTTTCTAATAGAAAAGTGGAATTAATCAGTTTAAGTAGGAGAAATGAAAGATGGCAATCTTAACCTAGTAAAGTTTTTAATGAGCAAGTGTTGAAAGACTGTAGCCTGCTACCTGTTTATACATCTAATGAGCTAAGAATGGTTTTTGCATTTTCTAAATGATTCAGAGTATCAAAAGAAGAATAGTATTTTGTGACATGAAAATATATGAAATTTTATTGTTCATAATAAGGTTTTACTGAGACACAGCCATGCTTATTTACATATTTGGCTGCTTTTCTGCCACAGTGGCAGAATTAAGTAGTCTGAAATTCTGTGGCCTGTGATGCCAAACATATTTACTGCTGTCTGGCTTTTACATATTGTGTGTCAGTCTTTATCATAAGGGATAGTTTTGTTGATTACTTCTGGCTGGCAGAATAGGGATTTTGACTTTTTAAAATTTCTATTGCCCTTTATTTAGGTTTTTCTTAAAATGTGTTTGCCGTGGATATTAAGGGACCTGAAATGTGAAGGAAAGATGTCTGGCACTAATTGGTTAAATCACACCTGTGAAAACAATTGGGGGTTTGGGGAGTTTGCTTTCTGTGTTGGTGAGTAATCAGTTGCTTTCAATCTACACACTACCTCCTGTGGCTAGACTTGACTAATACGCACTTAGAAAAGGACTGAAAGGAGCCAAATCAGTCATTTGTTAGCCCTGTAACATTTCTGTTTTCATCACTTGATAAACTCTAGGAGAGCTTAGTTTTACATTCAGAAAGTATTTATATTTGATAAGTCAAATGTTTAAGCTGAAACTTCACAGAAATACCTGTTCATTCCTCAGCTGCACTAGTAGATAAGGGTGCAGTCGGATTTGTTAGTGTAATGCTTTATACAGTGTTTGAAGCAGGTAGACCTATACTAAAATTGTGTTTTCAGGTTCATTATGACTGGGTTGAGGGAAGGAGAATCTGTCTGATCCAAAGTAAAACTTTGATGATCTATTGAGAGTTAACTGTTATCAGCTTGCCAATTGAAACTGGATATTGAAACATTTTTAAAGAAATGCACTTTAATCTGAAATAAAATAAAAATAAAAACAATTTTGGTACTTGTTTTTCTTTGGTTTTTGATTTTTTTAATTGTTTTGTGTTAGTGAGGTTTCCTGAAATGAATAATAGCATAATCCAAATACCAACCTACAGTGAACTTCGTAGTCCTCCACAATCACACGAACCAGATACTCTTGCCTTCTTTTGTGGTCTGTTTTGAACTATAGAGCATCTTTATTCACATTTGGGGGGGGGGGGCACACACCTCTAAATCCTTACTTTTACCCCCCATTGAATTGTGGTTGATTTACTATATTGTGCTAAGTTTCAGGCGTACAGCAAGGTGGTTCAGTTATATAGATTTTTTTCAGCCTATTTTCCTTTACAGGTTATTACAAATACTGGATATTGTTCCTTGCATTACACAGTAAGTCTTTGCTGTTTATTTATCTTAGGTATAGTAGTACCTATTATCCCATGCTTCTAATATATCCCTCCTCCTCCCTTTCACCTTTGGTAACCTTAAGTTTGTTTTCTATACCTGTGAATTTCTCTTTTGTATATTATTATTTTTTAAGTTCATATATAAGTGATATCGCATATTTATCTCTAGCTTAGTATGGTATTTTCTAGGTCCATCCCTGTTGCTGCAAAAGGATTTTTTTAAGTGAGGCAGTTAAGAGAGAGGATAGGTGTGGGAAAAACACAGGCACAGGTTGTGGGGGAGGGTGGAAAGGGATAGAGGAAGAAAGAAAGCAACATGTGCTTTGGAGGTCCATTAAGTCACTCCTATGGGGGGCAGTCCTTCGGGGCTTCCTCTGGCCAGTCAACTTGATTTGTCAGGCTTTGTCCTGACTCCAGGCCCTCCCCGCAGGATTATTTTATTAGCACTAGGGCCTCTGGGAAGTTGATAGGAGGTACTGTGGTCTGGTGCCCCTCTTCTGACCCAGAGGAACCTTCCTTGTAGGTCTCCTTGAGCTCAAGAATGAGAAATGGATGATCTTTTATCCTGAAGTTATCTGCCCACAGGGAGCAGATTACAGTTGCTCAGCCTGGGACCCGTCTAATCTTCATGTGACTGGTGCAGGTTCCATCCTTGGCTGGGGAATTTCCACATGCCAGGGGTGTGGCCAAAAAAGAATTGTTTTCTGGGAGTGTAGGCTGTAGATACCCTTCCTCGGTTCTGATTTGAAATCTTCAGTAATGTTTCTGTTATTCCTTGCTGTTGTGGATGCATCCGTTTTGGGGACGCTGAGAAGGTGCTGAATTCTGTGGTCTGTTGACACTGGGTGAAAAGAGGGAGCAGCTGGACACAGGAGATAGGAAGGGATCCCCAGCTGGGTTATGGCACTTTTGTTTCCCCTGTGTGCGTGCACATCACAGTCCTGGTGTCTAGACTTTGTGAGGTTCAGGTTCTTCATGCCTCCACACAAAATGAATTCAGCAAGAGAAAAAGTGATAGGCAAGAAATAGATTTATTAAGATAGGATGTTTGTGAGAAATGCAAGCGGGCAGGCAAGGAGGCTCTGCCAACAGGCAATGTTTCATTTTTATGGCGGAGTAATTTGTGTGTGTGTGTGTGTGTGTGTGTGTGTGTCTGTCACATCTTAAACTAATCATCTGGTGTTAGGCATATGAGTTGTTTCTATCCCTTGACTATAAATAGTGCTGCAGTGAACATCGGAGTACAAATATCTTTTTGAATTAGTTGTCTTTTGCAGATGTATATCAAAAGTGGGATTGCTGGTAGTTCTATTTTTAGTGTTTTCTCATTTCTTTTTTGGCCACCGCATGGCATATCGAGTTCCCAAGGCCAGGGATCAGATCCAAGCCGCAGTTGCAACCTACACTGCAGCTGTGGCAATGTCAGATCCTTTAACCCACTGCTGGTCTGGGATTGAATTTGTGTCCTGGTGCTGCAGAGATGCTGCCCATTCCATTGCACCATAGCAGGAACTGCTGTTTTTAGTTTTTCGAAGAACCGCCATACTCTCTGTACTGCCTGCACCAATTTATATTCTCACCAACAGTGCACAAGGGTTCCCTTTTTTCCATACCCTCTCCAGCATTTATTAGTTGTAGACTTTGTTGATGGCCATTCTGACAACAGTGAAGTGATATCTCATTGTAGTTTTGATTTAAATTTTTCTAATAATTAGCAACAATGAGCATTTTTCCATGTGCCTACTGGACATTATATGTCTTTTTTGGAGAAATGTCTGTTTAGCTCTTTTGCCCATTTCTTGATTGCATTGTCTTTTTGATGATGAGCTGAGTGAGTTTGTATATTTTGGAGATTAATTTCTTGGTTGCTTCTTGCAAATATTTTCTCCCATCCCAAGGTTGTCTTTTAGTTTTGTTGATGGTTTCCTTCACTATGTAAAAGCTTATATGTTGGATTAGGTCCCATTTGTTTATTTTTGCTTTTCTTTATTTTGCCCAAATAAGAAAAAAAAAAAGTGAAACAGACTTAATAGCATTGAAAGATACTGTTTTCTGTGGCTGCTGTAGCAGCCACATGCTGAGTGGGTTAAATAACAAAGTTATTGTCTTAGTTCTGGAGGTCAGAAGTCTGAGATAGGTATTAACAAGGTTTAGTTTCTTCCAAGAACTGTGAGGGAGGCTCTTTTTATGCCTCTCCCCTAGCTTCTGGTGGTTTGCTGGCAATTTTTGGCTTTCTTGGCATGTAGAAGCATCACCCCAATCTCTGCCTTCATTTTCACATGCACTCTTCCTGAGTATTAGCGGTGGGTCTCAGGTACACATTAAGAAGCTTAAGGATCACTGTATTACTAACAGCTCTAAAGTAACATGGACAGCTATTTTGCTTTGTAATGATAAGGCCATTTTTGATTGATTGGCACTCCACCCTTTGCCATAAACTGCCAGCCCACTGGATAGAGTCCAGGGAAGATTCCCTGAAGTTAGGATTGGATCCCACAACTATTTCTAAAACTTTATAAGCCGAACCTTGAGGGAAGCTTTATGAACACAAGCATGGAGAGATTTTTAAGAAACTACACTTGTATGTTTTTAAGGGGGTTTGGGGTTTGTTTTTTCAGTGAAGTCTAGTGTGATTTGCCTTGTAGAAGTTTGGAGGGGTTTTTTTAGGTTTGTTTGGTTTGGTTTGGTTTTTTTAGGGCCTCTCCTACGGCATACGGAGGTTCCCAGGCTAGGGTTCCAATCAGAGCTGAAGCTGCTGGCCTACACCTCAGCCACAGCAACGCCAGATCTGAGCTGTCTTCGACCTACATCAGAGCTTATGGTAACACTGGATCCTTATCCCACTGAGTGAGGCCAGGGATTGAACCTGCACCCTCACGGTTCCTAGTCAGATCCATTTCTGCTGCACGACAGGAACTCCTGCTTTGTTGAAATTTTTATAGTAGATCTTAAAACTTAAATAATGCTCATTCCATCAGTGGTATTTGTTGCAGAATTATAGAGTTTATTAGTTACTACCTTACCATCAGCTTTATAACTTCAGAATTGGATTAGAAATAAAAGCAACAGCAGTTCGGTAAGCAAAGAAAGGGTAAATATCTGCCATTTTTTAAAACTGTGCTTAGGATGTTCAGAACCCTTGTTTTAGAAATGTTAAACATGTTCATGATAAGAGTTGATACAGCCATAATATAACAATGCAGAAACTTTTAAGCCGAAGGGAAAATTTGATGGCAGTTTTTAAAAATAATAAACCTATGGGGTTTAATGTATCTGAATTTTATGTGCAAGTCCAGAAGATAATGAAGCAAGTCTAGTTTAATACTTGGACTGGTTAGTGATACTAACATTTCTTTTACTGATGAAATATAGGAGTACATATATAAACAAATTAAGGGATGGTACAGCCATAAATTATACTGACACAAAACACAAGGCAGCTTGAGAACTCAGGGAACAGTGGAGAATCTAAACTGAAATACCAACGGCAGGTAGGTCCTGTAGACAGGCGTGAGGCTTTGAAGTGCCTAAATAGCTTCAACATAGTTGGCTGGGAGCATGCCGGTCCGGCCGGTCCTCTGCACGGTGCCATACATCCAGCCTTCATCAATAGCTTGAACATTTACAATGGCGTCTCCATCTCTGAAGGACACCTCATCTGCATCAGCAGCCATATAGTCGTACATGGCACGGAAGATTTTCTATTGCATACAGGAAAGAAGGGGAAATACTAGATTTGAAACAACCTGAACCTCCAAACATTAAGAAGCCAGTCACAAAAGACAACATGCTGTGTGATTTCATTTGTATGACATGTCCCAAATAGGCGATACGTAGAGATGTACATTAGTGGATGACTAGGATTGGAGGGAACGGGGATGGCGAGTGACTGCTGATGAGTATAAAGGTTTTTTGGGGGTGATGAATCTAAAATTAGGTTATGGTGATAGCTGAACAGCTCTGTAAATAAACTAGAGATTTATTGGAATTGTATACTTCAAATGATGAACTTAATAGTATATTACAATAGTCCCCACTTATCCATGGGAAATATTCTGGAACCCCTGTATTTTCCTGAAACCATGGAGAGAGATGAACCCTACATATATGTTTTTTCCTATACATAACGCACGTACCTATGATAAAGTTTAATTTATAAATTAGGCATAGTAAGAGAAAATCCAAATTGCCAGCATCGTTATTCTAATGCTTTTGAGATCATTACTAAGTAAAATAAACAGTATGATACTTTGAGTCAATCTGACAACAGAAGGCTACTAAATGGCTAATGGGTGTGCAGTGTGGATATGCTGGACAGAGGGATGATTCACTGGTGAATGGGAGAGGGAGCATGCAATTTCATTATACTACCCAGATTGATGCACAACTTGAATTTCATGAATTATTCATTTTTGGAATTTTGCATTTAATATTTTCAGACAGTGGCCGACGGTGGAAACCAAGGATAAGGGGAACTACTATAATATATTCATAAAACCATATGTATGTGAAGAAAGAATGTACTTTATAGTACAATTATTGAATATACTTTTGAGTTGCTAGTGAAGCTTTTCTGATATTAGTACTGACAGCATGAGCTCTGTGGTAAAAGAACATTATATAAAGTAGAATATTTGATTTTTTTAAAAACCCACAATACCTATAATCATTGCATATATCAAAAAATGAGAGGTAGTTCCCATTGTGGCGCAGTGGTTAACGAATCCGACTAGGAACCACGAGGTTGTGGGGTTCGATCCCTGGCCTGGTTCAATGGGTTAAGGATCCGGCGTCGTCGTGAGCTGTGGTGTAGGTCGAAGACTCGGCTTGGATCCCATGTTGCTGTGGCTGCGGTGTAGGCCTGCAGCAACAGCTCCGGTTAGACCCCTAGCCTGGGAACCTCCATATGCCGTGGGAGCAGCCCTAGAAAAGACAAAAAGACAAAAAAAAAAAAAAAAAAAGAATGACTTAGATTCTTTATTGTTACTTACTCCAGCCGTAGATGGATGAGATGGGATAGAGGATACTGTTGTCTGCTGGGTGGCAACTGAAGATGATCGTTGCTGTGGGAGCTCTGTGGTTTTTGCATGTTTGTAAGCTGAAAGGAAGGGGGAAAATAATTTAACGTGACATCATTTAATCTGTACTTAGGGGAAAAGAGCACCGCTCAGCTGCTAATTTAAAAAGAATGGTTTCCAAGAAAGGAGGAATGAAAATGAAATAGCACATTTAATGCACTTCTCTATAATGCTAGCGCTCTCATTCGGAGAAAGGACCCCGATGTTTTGCGTTTTGTTTTTACTCAGAGCATCTCTTTAGCCTAACCGCCAGTGAGCTGGCCGGCCACAGCTGTCAGTGTCAAGGCCACTTGTACCTGCTGAGGTTGCAGAGAAGAAGACGCCCCCGTCACTGTAGGTGGAGAGGCGGGCAGCTTCTGAATGCTCCGACTTCTCCTCACCACCGCTGATGCTCAGTGCGCTGGCGGATCTCGACTGCTCCCTGCTCCGGCGCTGAGCTTGCGCTGGGGAGGCAAGGTGGGAGAGAGACAGGGATAAAATTTCTGTAGCAGTAATGCCTAACGGTAACAAATCTCAAGTGGTTCTGTTCATTATCAAGTATGTTTTTAAGTAGATTTCCATGTATTATAGCCTCAAAGCTCTTAGATACAAGGCCATCCTCACTTTAATTCCTACAAGTTGTGGTACAGCCAGGCTTCCAATCTGTCCTACTACTTCTTCCCACTACCCTTCTCATTTCCTGGCTCACCAAAATGAACAGATAGTAATGTTCACAAATTCTACCTTTCATCTTTTCCAGAAAGTCCTTCCTTCCAAATTAAATTAACTTCCAAATTGATTTATATGGCCTTTCTCTGTGTTTCCAGTCTGTGTGCAGACCCTTTAAATTGTTCATGTCAGGGTATAACCACTGATTTAATGGTCTTTGTTCATCCGTAGACTGGGGTATAAACCCTTTGAGGACAGGCATTACATACTACTTTACTTTTAATATGAATAGAAGGCATAAAGGCATGTGTGGCCTGTTTTGTTGAATGGGTAATCTCCCTTGATACAAGAGAGTTCAGAAAGTTGCTAAAGCTCAAATCCATTCTCTTCCCTTTGTTCAGGTTTAGGATTTTTTTTTCCCATTATTTCTCCAACAGAAAGATGTACTACCTCTTTTTCTTTAGGAAAAAAAATAATAACGATGGGAACTGAAGGAGACTTACCCTGCATCAGTGAAACAATCTTTTCCTAACTTGAACTTGTCTAGAAAATGAGCTTGGCCCACTAGTCAAGGAGGTATTTTTATGCTGAGAGGGCAACTCCAGAAATTGTAAGCCCTGGAGGAGGGGGACTTCCGAGCCTAAAAGCTATTGGCACTAGCCTACTAAAAGGTGACATTTATGTCGTGAGCCTTTTATGGCAACATACCATTAAGCATGTGTAAGCTTCGGGATTGAATGTTGTCTTCTGCTGGATCATAGTCAAAAACTGAGCCAGGGTTTGTACGCCAGACACGTAAACCTAAAAGTGAGATTAAAGATCAGGAAAGATGTCCGTGAACACTTCTGATGATTTGGGTACCAAGGCATGAACGTAAACAAAAGCGATTGAATAACAGTTAGCTTAGTTCTGGCCATGCTGTCTCCTCAGAGGAGAATGAAGCAGAAAGTAGATGTGAGCTTTGCAAATGATGAAAGGATATGGGTTTTCTTTCACACCTAATGAAAGCAGATTGAAGTCCTCTGTCCTTTGCTTTGCTCTAAAGTCACCTGAGTTCTTCTACCCCCCTTAAAGTGGATTTCCCTCCTCGGCTCCAGTTACCTGTAATAGTTTCCTGATCCTGGTCATTCCGCTTTTGCTCCATTTCTACCACTTTTCTCTGAATACCTCGGTAGTTAATGTCACTGAAGTCCTGTGTGTTCTTCTTTACTCGTTCAGTGATGGGATCCGTCACCACTGGTGTGAAGCAACCCTTGTGTTTTTCAAAGTCTTCATGATATTTCACCTGGAATTTCATGTATTCACTTGGTGAAAATATGATGATGTGATCATTTCCTTTTTTCACATGTTCCAACAGGCGGCCCACCAGTCTGAGAGATTCCCAACTTACCGTTGAGATGTGGCGTTGGGTCTCCCTCACCCGTCGCATCTCTGGCGTGTCCAAGACATAGGCAGCTTTGCCTTGTATTTGTTTCCGGAAGCTATCAGAATAGAGCACCTGACGGAGAAAAGATCAGGAATGAGTACAGGTCATGGTACCTACCATGCTAATCCTGAAGCCTCAAAACCCTTCCAACAGATGGAGGTGACAAGAGGTGGGGAGGGAAGTCCTGTGGTGGACAGCGTAATGGTTCTAGCCTGAGGGTGGATGGGCAGGGCTTGCATTAGGAGACAAAAGGTTTTGACTTTGAACATGTAACTTTCATTTTCAGAGGAGAAGGGGCAAAGGGTCATTTTGAAAGGAAGGGGGGGTGATAGTGGTCTCTTGAATTTTCTGGGAATTGTCACACCAGCATCAGCGCAAGGGATGGTATCTGGCGCTAAATGTGATACCGACATTTGAAAGAACTATCCTTTAAAACAAGTGATCATATCTTGAAGGTGTATGTCCAGATTTTATAAACCAATATGCTAACACAAATCAGTCTCAGACATGAAAAACAGCAAATACAAAGTCAGAGAAGGTGTCCATTTCAGAGCATTACCTGTTTCATAAAGTGTCTTAGAAACAGAGGAGGCTAGATCAAGGATGTTAGGAAGTCAATTTGTTACAGTTGGTTATGTAAAACTACCTCAGAGTAAAGGAAAAGAGAAGAGAAAACATTGGCAAGTAATGGGTTATGCCTTAGTATGATCATTTGGAATTTAAAAAGCACAGTTGTGTTAATTTTAGTGTGAATTTTCAGTGGAATGAAAAAATGCACATTTTTATGGGGTTAAAATGTTATTTTCCAGGATGTTGCATATCTCTCTTTTCATTTTAGTGTGTTTTTCAGTTGAATGAGAAAGACACTTTTTTATGATGTTAAAATGTTATTTTCCAAGTGAGTTGCACTACTCCTTTTTTAGTCCTAGAAAATACCGAGCTAATATTTTCTTGGTTGCGCTTAGCTCTCTCCATCTCTGGAGTGACTGGTGTCGGAGTTGCTTTTCTCATATTCTCTTTGTACAGTACCTAGAGGGGCCGAGAGAGCATCCACATATCAGAGAGCAGAAACCCAATTCTGAAAACCATCATCCAGCCAGTGTTATGGCTCGATTATTTCACACTCTAAGAAACACCTCACGAAGAGAAAGCCATTAAAATGTTATTGTATAAAGCAAAAGATGAAGAATTAAATCAGCTTGAGCTGGTGGGGTTGGTATGTTGTTTTTAAGTGGGTGAAGGAGAATTTTAAAAAATAAAGGTTTGGGGGAAACTGTGAGATGAATTAGTGGTATAACCATGGTTGCCAGGCTTGTTAAAAGTGTCACCATTTCCTTTGCCCTCTCTGAAATACCGAGCTAAAGTTTTCTTGATTGCGCTTGACTCTTTCCATCTCAGGAGTAAAGGGTGTGGGGGTGGCTTTCCCCAGGTTCTCTTTGTATATCACCTGTGAGATACAAAGTTGGACCTGAAAGTCACTAGGAGACAATATTCAGGCTATTCAATATAATGCAATTTGGGGGAGAAAACTCCAGGTTTAATCTATTACTATTAGTGAGAACAGCTCTCAAGAAGAAAGCTTAAAAAAACAGTTAATGGCAGTGGTAAGTGTAATATATCATTTAGGGGATTCTAAAAAACTGGCATTTTGCTTTATTTTTAACCTGGGATGGAGTTAGGAGCAGGTCAAAAGGCAGGGGTTACTTTGCAAAATTAAAAGCACTTTCATTTCTCAAGACAATACCGAGCTAATGTTCTCTTGATTGCGTTTGACTCTCTGCATCTCTGGAGTGACAGGGGTTGGGGTGCCTTTCCCCACATTTTCTTTGTACAAAATCTATGCGAGTCCAATGGATCCAAAAAGCCAAAAAGAAAAAAAAAATTATAGTTACCAAAAAAATTAAACAGACGGATCATTTGTTAGGAGGCTCAGTGCCAAACTATTTGGGCAATAAGGTTAGATGGAAAGAAACATGTTTCCAAAGCAAGTTGATGTAGTTACAGCAAAACACACATTTTCAGAGTAGGACCCTGCCCTGAAATCCTTGCAGCTTGTGAGATAGAACTGTAGTTTTTGTGCCTAGTTCTGGGGTACAGGGCACAGGAGAGGGATGAGGGACTGTTTTTACTCTTGCTAGTCTGCACAAGTCAAACACCTGACAGATGATCTCACAAGACTTAAGGGCACCCGCTTGAGTAACACTGAGAAGGTGAAGGTTACTGCTTAAATAGCAGTGTGGGGCTGGCCCGTTTGCTGCACTTAAATTCTCATAGATACGTGGGTAAAAGGTATCCTTGCTATCACGGGTACTCTGCTTCTACTTTAGTTCAGTACATCAACATGCTATCTATCAGTAAGGAAAAATGTATCACTATCATGGTAAGCCAATAGGAAACATAGTAACACATCATGGTAAAGTGTCTACCTTGCTGTCACCTCAGTGACATTCTTGGGGGCACAGGAGTTTCGGGATATGGCATTCAAGAGGAAGCATTCTGAGAAGTGGTTCTCAAAGTGAGGTTGATGGACAGCAAGGTCAGCTTCACCTGAGAACTTGATAGGAATGCAAATTTTCTGGCCCCACACCAGATCTACAGAATGAGAACCTGGGGGGGTTCAGGTGATTCTGATGCACACTAGAGATTCAGAAGCTCTGCCTTCCAGGGTCAGAGAACCCTGCAGACAGTGTCAATGTCAAGGGTCACAAGGGTCTTCATTACATAAGCTAGTGTCCCCACACAAACCCCAATCCACCAGCAATCTATAAACGTAAAATACCACAGACTGCAGGCTTACAGAAAATGGTGTACTAAAATTAGCAGTTAAAAACTGCAATACAGAAGAACCAAAAGAACTAAAATTGGAAAAACAAAAAACAGTTCAAGCAACACTTTCCTTTTTAAGTAAATTGACATTCATTTGCCAAAACCACTACTGGATCTTAATTTATGTCATTATCTCTGAAGGAGAGGATCAGGGGTTATTTTTCCCAAGGGCTCTTTGTCTAAATCTGACAGGGTAAATTAGAACCTAAAGACAGGTGCAAAAACACAACAAAATCATAACTCCAATGTTCTAGAAAGTGCCCCATCACACCTACTATGCCACTCCCAGAACTTCACAAGTATGTAAAAGAGACCTTGGGGGTAATGGGTAGAAAGTTTGGGGAGAGATGAGCAAAACAATGTTTTACTGGAAAAATCTGTTACTTCCCAATATTAGAACTTTAAAATATGGATTAAGCAACTTTGTTATTAAGGGGTTAAGTCTAGGAGTAGTTCTAAATGGAAGAAGGATAAACGTAATTAAGAGATTCACAATATTTCAGTTGTCTTTAAAAAGTAGGATTAATATATATTAAGTCATTAAAGAAGTAGTTTTTTGTTTTGTTTTGTTTTGTCTCTCGCCAAAGTACCGAGCTAATATTTTCTTGATTGTGTTTGACTCTCTCCATCTCTGGGGTGACAGGTAAAGGAGTTCCCTTGCCCATGTTTTCTTTGTATAACACCTGTGTGATGAGAAAGCATCCAGAAAAAACAACCATAAGTAACATTTCATTTGTTGAGAGATTTTTAAGGGTGAGTTCAACTTCCTTATCAAATGACATAATAGTCCAAAGAGCCAGGAGTTATATGCCAACAAGATGCCGCAAGAAACCTAAATGGCACCTACTCTTGGAATGGGGAAACTGACTCTAGGGCAGCAAGGCCCTTAGCTGCTGGGAAAAGCTGTGAAGTTATCCATGTTATCTTTTTTCATTTCTATGAGCACAGGGCCTCCCAAACAGTCGCATGGGGATTGGAGATTGTTAGATCCTGGTTTTATTGTTATCCAAGCAAACTAAAAGAAAAGGTGTTTAAAAAAAATAGTTTAAAATGCCAGAAAAATTAGAAATCATAATTAACTGAAATTTTTAAAAAAAGAATCTATAGTAATATTGAAATGTGAAAGTTTGTCCTTTTGCTATGTGAGGTACATTAGAAGCGAAGGAAGGGAAGTGGGTTTAAAAAAAGAACAAATGTTAGGTATCAATTTAATTTTGAGGTTAAGTGGCATCATCTTTTCCCTTTCTTTCCAAAATACCGAGCTAAGGTTTTCTTGATTGAGTTTGACTCTCTGCATCTCTGGAGTGATGGCGACTGGGATTCCTGTGCCCAGGTTTTCTTTGTATAGCACCTGTATGATAAGAAAGCATCCAGAACAAAAAGAGCAATCAACCATTCTCCCCTTCTTACAGAGCGAGGTAGAAAGGCAATGAGGAAGAGAACGAGTTAGCGAGGGAAACACCAGAAGCTTCTAGATCCAACCTGTAGGAGCCTAAAGACATCCTTAAAAGCAAGGGAATGCAGGAAAGAGCAGCAAAAACTAAGAGGTTTGAAAGGAAAGGTTTGTTGTTGAATTAATTTCTGCAGTGCTGAGCACAGGAGACCGCCACGGAAGGGAGCCACGCCCCCAGCTTGTTAGGAGGATGGGGAAAAAAGAAGAGCAGAGACAAGAGAACCAATGGGTTATTTGGATTTGGAAATGTTATTTACAAATCACATAAGGATATTCAGGTTTTATATGCACTGCCTATATGAAGATGCATACACACACATCTTTTGTTGATTTTCAAAAGAAGTCAAAGTAATTTTTAGCTTAGGTGAACATATTGGAAGAATTAATTACATTTAAGGCAAATGGAGAACAGTGACAAAATGCTTTAAAAAAAACTTGAAAATATCTATACAAATACTAGTAAGGATCAAGAAGGTTAGACTAGGAAATGAAGCCAATAGTTTAACCTTTGCAGAATAAATTTTTGTAAGCTTTATGTCCAGATCGAATTTGCCAAAGCAGGATAAATGTGGGTGCTTAGAGACTGGGGATGTTATTGTTTTTAAAGGCTGGAATACAATATCAAATTTTTTAAAAGTGATATTAATATTTAAAATGAGGAAACTGATTCATGGAAAATGGGAGCATTAAATCGCAATCAAGACAAAGTTTTTTAACTTTGTCTTGGGATAAGTTGATTAGATTTTAAAATATAGCCATTAATCTTCTAAAAATATGGTTTAAAATTAGTTAAAGTGTTTTTGTTGTTGTTTTTTAAATACCGAACTAAAATTTTCTTGATTGTGTTTGACTCTCTCCATCTCTGGAGTCATGGGAATTGGAATTCCTTTCCCGAGGTTTTCTTTATACAACACCTGTATGATACAAGAAAGCATCCGGAAAAGATAAGAGCAGTCAAAACAGCCCTTTCACCTATCATGTAGGGACACAGATATCAAAGAGGAAAGACAGTTCACCCAGTCATCCTGTCTTTTCACAGACCTGGATAAGAATATGCACCATATTTCTTTGGCTGAGGTGCTAGTGTATTTGATATTCAACTTTATGCTAATTCATATATTAAATGTTTGTTTTCTCTGTTAGGAATTAAGGAATAAAACCAATTATTTTATAAAAGTACTAAAATGATAAGTGTACAATAGAAAATTACTATTTTGTTTTCTTCTTAGGGCCACACCTGTAGCATATGGAATTTCCCGAGGCTAGGGGTCAAATCGAAGCTGCAGCTGCCGGCCTACACCACAGCCACAGCAACTCTGGGATCTGAGCCACACCTGTGACCTACACTGCAGCTCATGCAAACGTGGGATCCTTAACTCGCTGAGTGAGGCCAGGGACCGAACCCACAACCTCATGGATTCTAGTCAGGTTCTTCACCCGTTGAGCCACAACAGGATCCCCCAAGAAAGGATATTTTTTAGTTAAATTGGCAACTATTTTCCCTACACAGAACATGTGTTTTACAGAATAGCAGGCAATTTAAACACCAGGTCAAATCTATGCACTGTGGTAAACTGGTCTTTGTTGAGTAAATTCACAAGTTGTAGAGGTGGTCAAGTCTAAATACATAGTGCTGTCTGTTTCCCATAGGATCTTAGAGATTTGTGCACCACTGGACAGTTCTGCCTACATTTCACCTGTGTGAAAATTAACACAAGTGTTACTTAAAAGGAAGAAATTGTCCAGGATCATGAAGATCTCAAATAGACATAAACAATAAAATACTTACTCTAATATAGAAGAAAATAATTTTAAAATAACTTTGAAAATTAGTGCAAACCTTTTAACAGAAGGAATAATGACAATCATAATGATAAAATCTACAAGGAAAACAGTGACTATAACATTCCAAAAATAATACTAATTCACATTGAACATTTAATAAAAGTGAAAGGTTGTTAGTGAGTAGTGATTACAAACACAGGAAAACAAAACAAGACAAAAGACAGTGGGACCAAAGAAGGTTACTGATCCAATGACGGGAAAGAATCAAACTTTCAGAAGATATTTAAACTGACAAACATTTTGGATCAAACATCTCCCACCCCCACCCCCCAAAAACAATCCAGCCACATTTTCCCAGTGGCGTTTGAGTCTCCATCTCAGGCACAGGTGAATCTAAGTTCCTCATGTAAAAGTTTCACAGACTGTTGATTATTATAGAGTTGTTCAACAATGAAAACATTAATAAAAGAAAAAAAATTAAATACAAACTCATGATCTAATTTGTATATTAGAAAGAAATCAGAGGGCCCGGGTTTCTGTTTATGGAATGGCTTTCTAACCAAGCATCAAGACAGGATTGCTCTGAGTTCCAATCCTGTGTGATTTTCTTTCTCTTTCTTTCCCAGTCCACTGCTCATCTACAGGATAGGATCCGTGTTAAGGACACCCCATTCCCAGTAAAAGCCACCATTTCTACATGTGGCCTTGAGTCCTGCACCTTTTCTTGCAAAGCTAACCCCCAAACATCAAAAAAAACCCAGAGTTCCAAGTAAATAAGAGCTAGAGTGTTTGGGGGTTTGGGACATCAATTAACTTCCAAAGTCCCAGCAGTAACATAAAATATGACAAGAGAAGGAAGGGAACCAATCAAAGGTTTTAAGGGACTATTATAGGAAGAATGAAACTCGTTAGAATCAAACGGGGTCGGGGGGTGGGGGGGAGTGAGTACAAGATCTGGAGGACAGTAGAATTCAGTTGATGAGATTTAAAAAAAAATTTGTTAAACTGATTATTTTTAAAGGGACTAAGAGAAGTTTTGTTGTATAGAAAGGTATTATTATTTTTAATACAAGTTAAAGGAGCTCTCTCCCAAATACCGAGCTAAAGTTCTCTTGATTGCGCTTGACCCGCTCCATCTCAGGAGTGACAGGGAGGGGAGTCCCCTTGCTCAAGTTCTCTTTGTACAAAATCTGTGTGCACAAAACCAACAATCAAATCAGCCTGGACCCACTTTTTAGTTAGACTTAGCTTTTCAAATAGGCTCTGAAAGTTTTTTCTAAAGCTCCTTTGTAGGGCCCCAGCTGTGGCATATGGAGGTTCCCAAGCTAGGTGTTGAATCAGAGCTGCAGCTGCCGGCCTACACCACAGCCACAGCAACTCGGGATCTGAGCCACACCTGTGACCTACACTGCAGCTCATGCAAACGTGGGATCCTTAACTCGCTGAGTGAGGCCGGGGACCGAACCCACAACCTCATGGATTCTAGTCAGGTTCTTCACCCGTTGAGCCACAACAGGATCCCCCAGAAAGGTTATTTTTTAGTTAAATTGGCAACTATTTTCCCTACACAGAACATGTGTTTTACAGAATAGCAGGCAATTTAAACACCAGGTCAAATCTATGCACTGTGGTAAACTGGTCTTTGTTGAGTAAATTCACAAGTTGTAGAGGTGGTCAAGTCTAAATACATAGTGCTGTCTGTTTCCCATAGGATTTTAGAGATTTGTGCACCACTGGACAGTTTTGCCTACATTTCACCTGTGTGAAAATTAACACAAGTGTTACTTAAAAGGAAGAAATTGTCCAGGATCATGAAGATCTCAAATAGACATAAACAATAAAATACTTACTCTAATATAGAAGAAAATAATTTTAAAATAACTTTGAAAACTAGTGCAAACCTTTTAACAGAAGGAATAATGACAATCATAATGATAAAATCTACAAGGAAAACAGTGACTATAACATTCCAAAAATAATACTAATTCACATTGAACATTTAATAAAAGTGAAAGGTTGTTAGTGAGTAGTGATTACAAACACAGGAAAACAAAACAAGACAAAAGACAGTGGGACCAAAGAAGGTTACTGATCCAATGACGGGAAAGAATCAAACTTTCAGAAGATATTTAAACTGACAAACATTTTGGATCAAACATCTCCCACCCCCACCCCCCAAAAACAATCCAGCCACATTTTCCCAGTGGCGTTTGAGTCTCCATCTCAGGCACAGGTGAATCTAAGTTCCTTACGTAAAAGTTTCACAGACTGTTGATTATTATAGAGTTGTTCAACAATGAAAACATTAATAAAAGAAAAAAACCATTAAATACAAACTCATGATCTAATTTGTATATTAGAAAGAAATCAGAGGGCCCGGGTTTCTGTTTATGGAATGGCTTTCTAACCAAGCATCAAGACAGGATTGCTCTGAGTTCCAATCCTGTGTGATTTTCTTTCTCTTTCTTTCCCAGTCCACTGCTCATCTACAGGATAGGATCCGTGTTAAGGACACCCCATTCCCAGTAAAAGCCACCATTTCTACATGTGGCCTTGAGTCCTGCACCTTTTCTTGCAAAGCTAACCCCCAAACATCAAAAAAAACCCAGAGTTCCAAGTAAATAAGAGCTAGAGTGTTTGGGGGTTTGGGACATCAATTAACTTCCAAAGTCCCAGCAGTAACATAAAATATGACAAGAGAAGGAAGGGAACCAATCAAAGGTTTTAAGGGACTATTATAGGAAGAATGAAACTCGTTAGAATCATACGGGGGTTGGGGGGGAGTGAGTACAAGGTCTGGAAGACAGTAGAATTCAGTTGATGAGATTTAAAAAAAAATTTGTTAAACTGATTATTTTTAAAGGGACTAAGAGAAGTTTTGTTGTATAGAAAGGTATTATTATTTTTAATACAAGTTAAAGGAGCTCTCTCCCAAATACCGAGCTAAAGTTCTCTTGATTGCGCTTGACCCGCTCCATCTCAGGAGTGACAGGGAGGGGAGTCCCCTTGCTCAAGTTCTCTTTGTACAAAATCTGTGTGCACAAAACCAACAATCAAATCAGCCTGGACCCACTTTTTAGTTAGACTTAGCTTTTCAAATAGGCTCTGAAAGTTTTTTCTAAAGCTCCTTTGTAGGGCCCCAGCTGTGGCATATGGAGGTTCCCAAGCTAGGTGTTGAATCAGAGCTGCAGCTGCCGGCCTACACCACAGCCACAGCAACTCGGGATCTGAGCCACACCTGTGACCTACACTGCAGCTCATGCAAACGTGGGATCCTTAACTCGCTGAGTGAGGCCAGGGACCGAACCCACAACCTCATGGATTCTAGTCAGGTTCTTCACCCACTGAACCACAATGGGGACTCCCCTAAAAGTATTTTTTGTTTGTTTCCATAATGACTAAATTAGGCCTAAATAACTTTGACATAGAACAAGCACAGATCATCTTTGGACATTTTGTCACACACAGTATGAGTGTGTCTCTAAGTGGCATTAATATTGACACAGCTGCCAAGCTGCAGGCAGGAGTCACTTATTTATATGGGCCTTCTCTCAAAAACAGAAGGATTAGGCCTAAACAGATAGTGCTCAAGTTAATTGCAATTTTTATCCATAATGAGTTGTTGGTAACTCTAATTTAGAGAACTAAAAAAGAAAAGGGGTGGGTCTTTGGTGAATAAATATTAAAGGTGAAATAAATATTAGCTTTCAATGATCCTGAAACTATTCCAAAGGAAAGCTCATGTATATCTTGTGTGATACACAAAAAATAGCTGAGTCACTGGGAATTGCTCTGTTTTTTTTGGAATGAAAATGTTCAAGAATCACATTCTTTTAAGGAAAGCTGCAAACACAAAATACATCAGAGTCACAATAAATACAAATAAAATTCTAGTTAATATTGTCCTTTTGAAGGCGTGTTAGATTTTACTGTTGACTTATGCCACACCAGTTAGAAATATCTACTGTTATTCAAGGAATATTTGAGGAAGAAAACACTAAGTATTACAGGTTTTTAAGGAAAGAGATAATAGCTATGTTTTAGGAAAAATGCAGTTAAAATTTCACACCAACACTAAAATAAATACTAAATTAGATTTGGGTTGAAAACTGGGGTAATATTTGGTATCATTATTTTCATTATAAGAATTTAGTATTTTTATAGGAAGAAAATTATGTATTTGCAATGTGTTAAAAATATTATTTTAAATAAAAATTAAGGGATTTTGTTTTTTGCCCCCTAAGAAATACCGAGCTAAAGTTCTCTTGATTGCGTTTGACTCTCTCCATCTCTGGAGTGATAGGTGTTGGGGTTCCTTTCCCCAAATTTTCTTTGTACAAAACCTGTGAGATACAAGAAAGTACCCAAAAGACATTCAAAACAAGCACAAGGATTAAGGAAGAGAGAAAATTGGGGATGGGGTTATGTGAGGAGGGAGTTTTTCAGGTAGTAATATTTAGTAAGGATAATGCTCTCTTTACTTCACATTTTAATGATAAACTCTATGATGCTAATTCTGGGAATGAAAAACTATACAGGAAGTAAAGTTACAGGAGGTGAGTATAATGATGAGGAAACTTATGTTAACTCTATTTCAGATCTATGCGCTCACACTGTCAGTGGCCAAAAGTGTTAAAATACCATCAGAAAAGTGTTTAAGTCCAGACAGTCTTGGTCAGGTCATAACACACATACACACAGACACACACAAAATTGTTGTTAAGATGTTACTTCTTAAGAAAGGATGATGGGTTATTCTGGTAATTTTTTTAATGGGAAATCAAGTTTCTTATTTGATATATTTGTAAATACCGAGCTAAAGTTCTCTTGATTGCGTTTGACTCTCTCAATCTCTGGAGTGACTGGGGTTGGAATGCCTGTCCCCAGGTTTTCTTTGTACATAACCTGTAGAAGATAATTAGAACGTCTAAAAAAGCAACATGACCACGAATCCTTTGGATTAGAGCTACATGGGGCTATTTGGTGCAAACTCATAAAAACAATCTAGCTTTCAAACAGGACTCTCAAGGGATAACGCAGGAAATGCCTCAAATATTTACATTCTCTCTTCAAAAGTAGTAATTTTACCACCTTGAAGACTGGACTAAATTATGCATTTTCTATAGTCAGCACTTACTGCAGTCTGAAAATGCATTAAACAGTGCTAATCAATTCAACAATGAAAAAACTCTAACCACTTGATAACATAGAGCATTAGTCCCTGGAAAACAGTAAGTCCACAGTAGATTTGTACTTAATAGATGGCTTGGTTTAAATTTTTCTAATCCTGTGATTTTTTTTTTTTTATTCCTTCAGGATTATTGAGAATTTTCTGTTTGTTTTGTGTTTTCTTCTGAAAACTCCTAGCTGGACTTTATTCTGGAGATATCCTTAATGTAAGGACAGTTAAACAGTTTATTTTTCCAGGAAGAGCATCTTTTGCTGAAATTTTTACTGATGATGTGTTTTCTATTACTTTTTTTTTTTTTTTTTTTGGTCTTTTGCCTTTTATATGGCTGCTCCTGTAGCATATGGAGGTTTCCAGGCTAGGGGTCTAATCGGAGCTTTAGCCGCTGGCCTACACCAGAGCCACAGCAACACCAGATCTGAGCCAAGTCTACGACCTAGACCACAGCTCACGACAATGCCAGATCCTCAACTCACTGAGCAAGGCCAGGGATTGAACCTGAAACCTCTTGGTTCCCAGTCAGATTCACTAACCACTGAGCCATGACGGGAACTCCAGTGTTTTCTATTACTTTTACGTTTTATTTTATTTTTTTTAAAAGACCACACCCATGGCATATGGAAGTTCCCAGGCCAGGAACTGAATCTGAACCACAGTTGCAACCTCTGACGCAGCTGCAGCAACACAGGATCCTTTAACCCACTGGAACCGAAGCTGCATCTCTTCAGCAACCCAAGCTGCTGCAGTTGGATTCTTAACCCACTGGGCCATAGCAGGAGCTCCTGCTTTAATGTTTATATATGTATGCTTTTGATTGAATAACTTGAGATCATCCCAATACATTTCTACTTTCAGCACAGTTTACTTTAGAAAATGCAGGTATAATAATTAAGCCAAGTCCTTTCTGCTCCTTGAATGTGTAAAGATGTTTTTTACCTGCTTTTGCAAACCTGACTGCCCTTGGTAGAGCAAGAAGGCTTGGCATGATCCCCAGACCTGGGAAACCAGGGTTAGCAGGAAGAAGGGAGGAGCTAACGAGACAGGTGGGGAGGGACAAGAGGGACAGAGCGCAGGGGCTCCTACCGAGCTGATGTGCTTCTGTGTCTCCTTGACACGCTTTACTTCAGGCAGGTCTGGAATAGGGGTTCCTTGTCCAATCGTCTCCTTATACTTAACCTGCAGACATAAAAATGTGTGTGTTTGATGAGTAGCCCCATAATTTGCAAAGTCACAGTTTTTTTTTGGTTTGTTTGTTTTTTGGTTTTTTTTGGTCTTTTTAGGGCTACACCTGTGGCATATGGAGGTTCCCAGGCTAGGGGTCGAATCAGCGCTATAGCTGCCAGCCTACATCACAACCATAGCAACTCGGGATCTGAGCCACGTCTGCGACCTATGCTATAGCTCATGGCAACGCTGGATCCTTAACCCATTGAGCAAGGCCAGGGATTCAACCCGTTCCCTCATGGATACTAGTTGGATTTGTTAACCACTGAGCCATGACGGGAACTCCCCCATAGTCACAGTTTAAACAGCAGAAGCGCTACACTTATTGGGAATGGAGCCACATTTGGATATTGGGTCAGAGGAGAACAATGCCAGGGTCAAGGACAAGGGGGCTCTACCTGGTCTCTTTGTGGGTGGGGACCATATCGAGACTGAAGACTCTTCTCTTCCCTGGGGTCTCTCAGGTTTCGTACCCACAAGTCATTTGACCAGGACAGACACACATCCAGAAAGGGCCATTCTCTGCCTCTCACATCTGCTACTTTCTTACAAGTGAAAAGGAGTCTCATCTTGAGCAAACTAGTCAAGCTCCCCTGAATCTTCCCACCTAGCCTCGACCTTTGGACTTCCAAGACCATCTTTGCACTGCCCAATTTCAGCAAGAATCCTGCTAAGTCAGTTTCGCCAAGATCCCCACCTTCCACATCTCATCACCCGTGATACCTGATCAAATTCCTATCTGATATCCCCAGGTGAAGTCTGATCACTCTGACCTGCCTCCAGCAAGAATCCTGTTAGGCCGCTTCACCCTGATGCTTTTTTTCGGAGTAATTTTCCATCCACTGATCCTCTCCCTCCAACCCCTTCCTCCTCATCCTCCTCATCCCACCCCTGTCCACCCAACTCCCATAAATCCTTACATTCCCTTGATTGTATTCAGAACTGACTGAGACATCTTTCTCTCTGTTGAAATCGTCCTGAATAAAGTCTGTCTTTCTACTGCCTAAGTGCCTGTCCAGCTCTGGTTTGCTTTGACAGAGGCCCCTCTGTTTTCCATATCCAACCAGCCTTCAGGAAATCTGCCTTGGTACTGCATTGTGAGATGACCCTTATTTCAGAAACTTAAGCTGCTTCCAGTGACAAAGATTTTGAATGCAGCTCAGACATCAGCGTAAATCACCACAGGGAGGCAGAAAACATTGAAAACCAGTCCCAGTGGGCGTCTTTACCGAGCTAATGTGGTCCTGGGTTTGCTTCACTCTCATCATCTCTGGTGTCTTTCCAATTGCCGTTCCTGGTGAGACATCCTCTTTATATAATACCTGGGCATTCAGAATCAGGACAGTGTTACACAGAAGAAAGGAAAACCCAGCAATTCCTGGAGAAAGACTAGGAGACATGGCTTCTGTGAAAACAAAAGACACTAGAGAGAGTTCTTAGGCAAGTGCCGGAGTATCTGGTGTGGTCTGCATTAGCATCAATAATGTAAACCATGTGTACCACACACATCATTTTCCACATTTTGAGATTTCTTTTAAGATTATCATACTGTATTACTACGGGATGATAAAAACCAGAAAATGTTGATTAAAAAACCCCCACTTCCCACTTGAAACACAAAACCCATAAAAGAAATACAAAGTCAGTTATTTTCGGGGAGGCAAAATAAATCGCAGTGTGAAAAAGAAATCCATCTTTCTGGAGAAAGACAACACATGCTACTGCTCTGGGATTTAAAATGTTAAAAGAAAGAAAAGCTCCTTTTTGTTAGCAGATTTAAGTTGTTATTTCAAATGGTCTCTGGGATGATGAATTTAGAGCCAAGTATGGGGGAATTTTAACAAATAATTGCTGTATTAACTGAGGAGGTTAGATGTTAATTGTCTGAATCAACATGAGGCTAGTATATTTTTAAAGAGGAGACTGAAGTTATTAGGTTAGCATTAGATGGAAAATAAACAGTAAATATACCGAGCTGAAATTCTTTTGATTTTCTTTAACACGCAGTATTTCTGGCGTGTCTTGAACAACTGTAATTTTTCCTTTACTGTTTTTAAGGTCACACTGGTATTGGAGCTATGAAGAAAGAGTAAACACCTTGTTAAGATTTCAGCACTGCTTTATATATTTTAAATTGCCCTATATTGTGTAAGAGAAGTTAAAATCTTATATTTAAAAAAAGGCTGGAGTTCCCATCGTGGCTCAGCAGAAACAAATCTGACTAGTATCCATGAAGAGGCAGGTTCGATCCTCAGCCCCGCTCAGTGGGTTAAGGATCCAGTGTTGCCGTGAGCTGTGGTGTAGGTCGCAGACAGTGCTCAGATCCCATGTTGCTGTTGCTGTGGTGCAGGCCGGCAGCTACAGCTCCATTTCAACCCCTGGCCTGGGAATCTCCATATCCTGCGGGAGCAGCCCTAAAAAGACAAAATAAAATAAAATAAGCCTATGCCACAATAATCATAGTCATATAGCCAATGGGAAATTCTTTAATAAGAATTTTGCAGAGAAAATGAGTTTTAAAAACTCTAAAACCAGTTGTTTTTTAAAAAATATCCCTTGCCTAGAATTAACTTGGAAAAAGATGTTAATATCAATAAAAGATGGTGATGTCAGTGACAGGAGGCCACCAACAACGTCGAGCTGGGCCTTTCATGCTATGATTTGGAATTGGGATAGAAAGTGAACCCAGAGAAGGAGGGAGCACACACTTCCTGGGCCACAGGCGGGAGCTGCAGAGGGCTGCTGCTGGTGACAACTGATGGTGCCCCCAGAGGCATCCTTCTTGCCCTGCCTCCTCCCAGGTGCCCATGGGCTATATCTTAGATTCAGTAAAAACTCACAAGGCTGAAGTTCTTTTGGTTCTCCCGGACTCTCTGCATCTCTGGGGTGTCCAAAACGGTCTCATAATATGACATGCACTTCTCTGCATCTTCCTTGTACTTTTTCTGGAAATAGATTCCAAGAAAAAAGGATGGTGAATAACACAAGGATATGGGCCAGTGGAACCTAAAATAGCCCTTTCTGCTCAGCAGAAGGAAAGTCTTTTGTATTTTCTTGACTGTTCAAGGATACTGTAGAGTTACATCCGCAACAAGATGCTGAGGAGTTAACTGACTCCTCTTGGTCAGTGAGTGCCATGCCTTTTCTTTCCAGAACTGAGCCCAGCATTGAATAAGACCCACTGTCTTGGCAAAGCTGGATGAGGGGAGGCCCTTGCAGGTTGGTCCACATAAGGGAGCTAACAGCCCCTAAGGTTCCTGACAGGGAAATGGGGATGCCGATGATGAACCGGATGAAGCCAGACTATTCAACAGGCAGGTGAAACAAAGAAGAAAGGGTAAGAGCCATCAACAAGGCCTCCAGAAAGCTGGCCTTGATTGGTGACAAGGGTATTTTCAGTGAGCCAGGAGCAGGTGTGGTCTGGGTTGCTAGCTCTAGGACTGAGCCAGCAGGCAGACCCAGTAGGAGCTTTCAGGATGGGTTAGGAAATCTGTATTTCCTAGGTGTTTATAAAGTATAGCCAGGTCAGGTAACTACTGCTGTAGAACTCACTGATGAGAAGACAAGCAAAAATTCTGATCTGGAGCTATTCAAATAAATTGCAGACTCTTGATCATCAGTGAAGATGAAAACAAATGAGGAGGTATCCTGGTATATGGAGGACAGCCTTAATCTTCTTTATCTCTGTATGTGTAGGAAGATGGAAAGTTGTCCATCATAGGAGGAATCAGGGTTAGATTTTGTGGGTAGTGTTGATGACATAATCTCAATCTTGTTAAAGAAATTGATAATCCGAATGTGTGCTGTCAACTTTGCTTCTTCCAGATTTGCACATAAATGTTATACCCACATTATAAGAGACTTGACATATTAAAATGCTGATTCTTTAATTATGGGTGGTAACTCAGGCCTATTGGAATTGCCACCATCAAAAAGATAAGAAAATGCTGGTGAGGGTGTGGAGAGAAGTGCACTGTTGGTGGGATCGTAAACTGGCTTTGCCACTATGGAAAACAGTTTTGAGGATCCACAAAACATTAAAAATAGAACTACCACAGGATCCAGCAATATCCTTTTTGGGAACAGATCCAAAGGATACAAAAACCTACCCTTCCACGTTCACAGCAGCATTATTTACAATTGCCAAAACATGGAAATAACCCAAGTGTCCATCAACAGATGATGGATAAAGAAGCTGTGGTGTGTGGGTACAAAGGAATAAAATTCAGGCATAAAAAAATGAGAAAATCTGCCATTGGGGACAACATGGATGGACCTGGAGCGCATTATACTTAGTGAAGTAAGTCAGAAAAAGACAGACAAATACGGTATGATCTCACATATTTTTGGAATCAAAACCCAAAACAAATCCATAGAAAAAGCGATCAGATTTGTGGTTACCAGAGGCGGGAGACGGGAGTGAGGCAGAAATTGGAGAAGACCAGCCAAAAGTGACAATTTCCGGTTATAAAATAAGTAAGAACCAGGAATGTAATGCATAACATGAGGACTGCAGTTAACACTGCTGCAGGATGCGTACAATTAAGAGAGTAAATCCTGAGGTTTCTAACCAAGGAAACAACTTTTCCTCCTTTTCTGCCTTCTCTTTTTACTATATCTATAGGAGATAATGGATGCTAACTAAATTTATTGAGGTAATAATTTCACAATAATTATAAATACTGTCATACCATCATGCTATATACCTTAAACTTATACAATGATATATGTCAATTATATCTCAATAAAACTGGAAAAATAAATTTAAAAAATTATGGGTGGTATCATGTAAGAGTTCTTTGGTACCTTAAAATTCCCTCCAACACCATTTTTTTTTTTTGTCTTTTCTAGGGCCACATCCACTACATGTAGAGGTTCCCAGGCTAGGGATCTAATCGGAGCTGTAGCCGCCGGCCTACGCCAGAGCCACAGCAACGCGGGATCCAAGCCGTGTCTGCAACCTACACCACAGCTCACGGCAATGCCAGATCCTTAACCCACTGAGCAAGGGCAGGAATGGAACCTGCAACCTCATGGTTCCTAGTCAGATTCATTAACCACTGAGCCACGACAGGAACTCCCCAACACTATTTTAATTCTGTCATAGAAACTCAACTCGAACTCAAACTTGTATCATAAATGAATCCCTTCTCTTTCACTAGGCAAAACTGGGATTTGAAAGAACCTCTTTCAATATTAATGGAAAGACTTCTGTTCATCACAATTGGGTCCGTGAGTGATATTCTGATGAATGTGCTTACCTGGCTTGAAAGGTTCTTGACTTGTTGGGCATGAATGATCTCTGGTGTATCAACCACAGAAGTGAAATTGGCTTTTTCCATCTCTGCTAACTGCTTATACTTAATCTGCAAAAGGACATCCAATAGTTGGATAAATGTCTGCAATCTGTACAACACTGCTGGCTTGGTTTAATTAAGAGATGATTAATAGTTATTTTCCAAAAGGATTTATTCATTTGATAGGCAATTTTTTTTCCTATTGTGTTTATAGCTTTATACTAAAGAGTGAGATTCAGAAAGAAAGGTTGAGTCTCAGCCATTGAAAGACTTACTATCAAGTTGAGCCGAGGGTGGGAAAGGAGAAGGAGAAAGATAATCAACAGACATAAAGGCATCAATTGTTTACAGAAGAGCTGGGCAAAGATAGATGAAAGCAGCTCTGGCAAAGGGTCCCTGATCTTTTCATTAGAATGGATTCCACCACACAGAGGCTTAGGGAGCCACTCTACGCCTTTGACTGTAGTCGACCAACAAATAAGATAACAGAAGGATGACACTGTGGCCTTGTAATCCCAGCTTGAAAGACTGACATGGAACAGTAACACTGACCTGACTGGCAATGTCTGTAGCATTCCTGGCTCTCATGAAGTCGGGAGTTTCATTGGCCATGGCATTCAGGCCTCTTCCTTTGACTTCCAGCTCCAAGTCTCTCTTATATTCTTTCTATAGTAGCATTAAAAAAAAAAAAAGTTACTTGACTTCCATGAGGAGGTAATAAATATGCAGTAAATATAGATCCACATAACATGCCTCCTAGCGTTACCTTTACCATTCCCTGTGGCAGGACAGAGAGGTAACAATAGAAGGTCACTATTCTACTCCAGTCAGGCCTCCTTTTGAAGACTTTTTAGCATTCCCTACTGAGAAAACTAAAGTCTAAAGCACATTTTAAATCTGGTTTGGTTCAGAACTAGGATTACTCTTAGGTGCACAACCACTCCAGCGTGGTATTTTTATCTAAATGGGCACAACACATGCATCAAGTTAAAGCAAATGATATTAGATAAATAACAGGTTACCAGAGCCACTACAGAGACAGACTTATAATATCAGCTCATCAGAACTAGAGATGTTATATTTAATGGTTCATGATCACACTGAATATGGAATTAGAAATTCATAAACTGTCTTTGCATCGCCCTCTGGATTTCTGTGTGCAATCTGGCTGAAAAGGAGAAGATAGGTGTTAGTTCTGGGCATGCAGTGGCTGTGAGCCCACCTCGTTGAGGATCTGAGTGGCGTTCTTCGCTCTTAGCATGTCGGGTGTGTCTTCCATTTCACTGAGACCCTTCCCACGGATGCTTTCCTCTAGATCTTTCCTGTACTCTTTCTATAGCACAAAACATAAGCAACAAGGCTGACAAGGAAGCCTGGATTGTTCCTCTTGGGTTTAGAGAAAAACAAAACAAAACCAAAAAAATTCCCAGAACCAAAAACCCTTCCAATTTTAAACAATTGGTTTAGTAAATAAGATGAATAAAAGCAGCGTTTAAGCTTCATCAGTTAATATTCGATATCGAAGAAGAAACTAGAAATTAATAGAATGCTAAGTAAGCACTTTTATTAGGTATTCAATTAACAAATTAGAAGAATGAACATGGGCAGTGGATTAGGTGGTAGTATCAAACACAGGTGAACCCAACTGGAAATCCGCAAAGTTAGGTGGTGGAGAAAATGGCAGGGAACACAGCGACGAGGGTCATTCGTGCAATTATTTGGATCAGGAGGGAACAAAAAGACCAGGTGGGCACTACCTCGCTGGCTATTTTGGTGGCATATTTGACATGTAATAAAGCTGGCGTGACCTCCAGGCCAGTCAGGTTTCTGCCTTTAATGGACTCTTCATAATCTTTCCTATATTCTTTCTAATGTGAGTAGGAAAGAAAGACAAGTTAAGAACCTTTATTATAACGATGTATTTCTCAATCCTGGGGGGGAGTATAGTTTTTAAGTCCAACCTCTTCACTCGATCGTCGTTCTGCTGATAGTCACGCATTTGAAACATGTCTGATTGGTCTGTACATACTTTGTCTAGAGCAGAGGGCCCAAGAAACTCAGAGGCTGAGAAACTGCTGGGCGCCTTATTCGCCCGCCTATTTACTGACTGCTGTGATGGGGGCTGTTCTCCAGGAGCGGAAGGATGGACGTGCCACCAAGATTCTGGATCCATTGTCATCTCTCCTGATGACATTTTTCTGAAGCCAACAAAAGATTTTACTTCTGAATTAGAAGCGACTCAAGGTGGCGGGGGGGGAGGGGGGGACCACCCCAGAGGAAGCGGGGAACATGAGCATACATTTGAATGCAAGTTTGGCCTTTTTTACAGTCATGACTATTCTTTTAAATCCCTGGGCAATGGAGCACAGAGAAGTTCTCAGGCTTTGTTCACCGTTGAGAGGAAGAGCCATGACCTTCTCCATTGCCTCTCCAATCCCTGGATGAGGCTGTCTCACTGGGAAGCTTGGAAAAGACACTGGGACTTAATTTTTATAATTTTTAATTTTGAAATATTTTTACATTTACAGAAATGTTGCAAGCATAGTACAAGGAACTCCCATGTAATCATTTACCCAGATTTACCAATTGTCTGAAACTATTTTAAGATTTTTCATTATCTGGTATTCTGTATACCAGAAAGCTCCCCAAACTGCTACTTTTATTAAAAACCATGCATCTTTTAAAAAAAATTATAGTTATTTACAGTGTTGTGTCATTTTCTGCTGTACAGCATAGTGACCCAATCATACATATATACATGTATATTATTTTTCTCATAGAATCTTCCATCCTGTTCTACCCCAAGAGACGGGACACTGAACACAGTTAGCTTTATTGTTGGAGATAGGCCCATGGAGGGGAGGCAAGAAAAAGAAATCCAAAGTCTGTTTCCCAGTGAAACAGTCTTTCTAAGATTCAAAATAAGATTTCATTCTTCTCTACTATCACTTAAAAATGAAAAAAAAAATTCTTTTAGATGTCTCTGCTTACACATCTAAAATAGGAAATACAGCATGTTGACATTTGATTTATTTTATTTTATTTTTTCCTCTTTTTAGGGCCACACCCACAGCATATGGAGGTGCCCAGCCTAGGGGTCGAACTGGAGCTACAGCTGCCAGCCTATGCCACAGCCACAGCAATGCCAGATCCGAACTGTCTCTCTGACTTACATCACAGCTCACGGCAATGCAAGATCCTTAACCCACTAACCAAGGCCAGGTGTCGAACCTGCACCCCCATGGATGCTAGACAGATTCGTTTCCTCTGAGCCATGACAGGAACTCTGATATTTGATATTTTGATAAAAGTCTTGTTTAAAAGAAAAACACTTTTTGGGGACTTGGGGCTTCCTATTAAGAGAAAAGCTATCCAAAGCCAATGATGGGTCTGTGCAGAGGGAACTTTTCGTTCAGCAAAGAACAACGGATATTATATTCAGAATAATTTGTTTCAGTGTTAGGAATAGTTTGCTATGTTCTAATTCTATGAGGATGATAGCTGAAATAAAACATATGGTAATCAGAACATTTTTTAAAATAATGGGACTATGGGATTTGTAAGGTGGAAAAGATCTTAGTGATTACATGTTAAAGAGTCCCATCCTCCACAACTTTGGGGTAACAGCAGTCTGGATACCTTTGTGGGTTGAGCGGTTTTCATCAGCTGGTACATGTGCTGGGTGGTGGTTTTGTGAAGCACTTACCCCACTCTGCATCTGCTGGGACTCCTTGGCAGTGATGTATGTTGGTGTTTCAAAGTCCAACATGGGCTTTCCTCGTTCCTTTTCATACTTTTCTTTGTATTTTACCTAGATGAAAAGCCTTATGAGATATCTCTCCTCTGGCCAATTTGTAGACAGAGACCAGTTTAGTAATAGTATTTTTAATTGATACATTATGTCCAATTGGGTGGCATCTCATTGCTACTCAAAATAGTTTCCTGCTATGTTTCAGATCCAGTAGCTTTTTGGTTTTATTCTGGGAGGGAAAAACCATTACTGCCTGCAAGGCATGGTCAGGATTTGTGTTCAATTCAAGAAGACGAAGGGATCACAGGAGAAGAATCAGCTGAGAGAAGTATTGAGGCTGGGAAAGCCTGGGTAAATTGCCCATAAATAAGGTTGGCCAAGATTTGATGTGTGGAGATGTGACCATTTTAGCCAAAGCATCGATCAATATTTCTAATAAAAATCTCCAGTTTTTCTTTTACAAGAACGTTTATCAGAGTCCTGGGGTCTTTTTTTTTTTTTTTTTTTTTTGGTTGTACCTGTGTCATGTGGAAGTTCCTGGGCCAGAGATCAAAGCTGCATCACAGCAGTGATCCAAGCCTCTGAAGTGACAACACCAGATCCTTAACCCACTGAGCCACAGGGGAACTCCAGATCTGGGGTCTTGATTTAATAGATAGCACATGTAACTTCATTCATATGTCAGTAACTTAATTGGGGTCATAACTGGTCCCATATTCAGTGCCACCAATAGAGATTGGTAAAAATGTGCAAAACCAGTTGACTAGTTGTTGACTGACTTACTAACAACCTTGACATTCTCAAAAAGACCACCAGTGCCGTTTTACAAATACAGTCTCCTCATCCTCATCACATGTGACCAGGAATGGGGGGCAGGATAGAGATATTCCTAACTTACACAGGAAACACTGAAACGCAGAGAAGCAGAAGCCTGGGTAATGTAGCGTCTTACCAGTAACACCCAATCTCAGCTCTCTTGCTGTGACAACACACTAAAATAGAGGCCTGGGGGCACAGGCTGATTTAGAAATGACAGGAGGGCATTTCTAGTAGTTTAGCCCTCTTGCTCAACACCCAGTGGGGGACCTAAATAATGCTGAATTTGTGACAGAGAAGGTCCTCTGACTGCAAGCTCCTTCTCTGAGTTCTTTCTTCTGAGACTCTTTTTTTTCTTTTTTTCCTCTTTAGGGCCGCACCTGTGGCATATGGAAGTTCCCAGGCCAGGGGTCAAATTGGAGCTGCAGCTGTCGGCCTACACCACAGCCATAGCAGCTTGGGATCTGAGCCACGTCTTTGACCTATACCACAGCTCACAGCAAAGCTGGATCCTTAACCCACTGAGAAAGACCAGGGATTGAACCTGTGTCCTCATGGACACTAGCTGGGTTCATTACCGCTGAGCCGCGATGGGAACGCCTCCTCTGAGACTCTTAATTATTTTAGAAATTTCACAATTTCTTCAACACCCAGAGGCTGTTTCAGTGGTGGCCCAATCACGTCATTCCTCTGCTCACAATCCCCCAAAGGCTCCCTCTCATTCTTAGTAATATTTTCTAGACTGAGGTCCAGACGCCTGGGAGCACATCAGGGTTTTACTGCAAGGGGCTTGTCTCCCTTGTGATGTACTCTTTATGCTTCTGGTCCTTGTCTGAAACCTGAATCACACATGTCTGTGCACTGTTCCTCCGAAGTATGTGGATGCTGTTGTCGTTCATAACATAAACCCTTGTTTCAACATGGTGCTAAATTCAAAGCCCCTAGTATTTTTGGCCATGTTCTCAAGCAACAGTTCCTACAACTGTAGCTACTGTCCTGGGGGGAGTCCATGAAAATTTTTGACACTGTCGATGAAAGTGCAGGAAAAAAGTCAGTCTCGGAGTTCCCGTCGTGGCGCAGCAGTTAACGAATCCGACTAGGAACCATGAGGTTGCGGGTTCGGTCCCTGCCCTTGCTCAGTGGGTTAACGATCCGGCGTTGCCGTGTGCTGTGGTGTAGGTTGCAGATGCGGCTCGGATCCTGCGTTGCTGTGGCTCTGGCGTAGGCCGGTGGCTACAGCTCCGATTCGACCCCTAGCCTGGGAACCTCCATATGCCGCGGGAGCGGCCCAAAGAAATGGCAAAAAGACAAAAAAAAAAAAAAGTCAGTCTCCATCAACTTACTATACTCTGTAGTTCTGTGGCCTCTTTTAGATGAAGCTGCTCCAGATTATCGGGTATTGTGTGGTAGTGTCCTTTACTCTTCTCGTAGTTCTTCTTGTACTGGTACTGAGGGGAAGGTAGTAAAAAAGGTACATTGACAGAAGCTGCTCGTTATTCCTATTTTTCCGCTTGAGATTAGACATTTACACAGCATCCAGACCAAACTGAGATTAGCAGCCACTGAACAGGGGGTTAGGAACATGGTTTCAAGGATCAAGATCCAAGTTCACTAATGTCAGTTAATACAAGGATTTAAACACTTAGGTTATAGGGCTTATAAAGTAGGTTTTAAGAGTGAAAAGAGAGAAACCATTCCACATGGTAGTTCTATGTTTTCAGAAGGAGGAAAGGGAGTGCTTAATTGAAAAAAAAAAAAAAGGATAAATATTCTAAAAGTAGAAGCCTTTTTATATTCTGAGAGATGTTACAGTCAGTGGAGAACTGGTAGATTAATGTTGTAATTTAGAAGAAGGCACTCAGACAACAGAAGAGCTTTCTAATAAACCTAGTGTTTCAGTAGCAGAGAAGGAGATACATGTGATCTTAGAGAAGGAATTTAGTTGCAAATGGGTGAAACAAGCTGTTTCTGGAGCACACTATTGAGCTTACAGAACTGGCAAGATGACTGGTATTCAAGACATGATTCATTATCAGAGATTCCTTCATGTCAGTCACAGGCTTGTGAAGTTTCTTCAAATCAGCCTTATACTTAACCTGTGTGAGAAGGTTACAGGGGAGAAAGGAAATCACGTAAGTAGGAAATGGAAAATTGGTACCAATGGAAAACATAATTAGACATCCCATCCTGAAGCAGATGCTGGAGATGGTGATGAAACACCATACCTCATCCACACTAGCCCCAAAGAGGAAGCAACTCAAATGTCCACCAACAGGCAGAGAGATAAACACAAAGTGGTATATACATGCTATGGAATGCCAATCAGCCCTAACAGGGAAGGAAGTTCTGACACCTGCTACAACACGGACAAACCTTGAAACATTATGCTAAATAAAATAAGCCAGACAAAAAAGGGACAAATACTGTATGATTCCATTTACATGAAATCGCTCACAGGCAAATTCACAGAGACAGAAAGTAGACTAGAGGTTACTGGAGATTGTTAGGAGAGGGAAATGGAGAGTTATTGCTGCATAGTTATAGGGCTTGTGTTTGAGTGATGAAAAAGTTTGGAAATAGTCATGGTAGTTGGACAACACTGTGAAGGTAATTAATGCCACCAAATTACATATTAAAATAGTTAAAATGGTAAATACCACATTACATTGTTTACCACAGTTAAACAAACACATACCTCACTTGCGAGATTATTAGCATCTTTCATGATTTTGTAGAGCTGGCTCTCTTTTGGATTGTATTTTGGTGTCTTGCCCTTCTCTTTGTTGAAATTTTCTCTGTATTTAACCTAACAGCAAATGCAAAAATCCAAATTATTCCTGAAAGTCAATTAATTTGAAGGCTGAGGGATAGAGGAAATATATGTGCAAAAGAATATGTGTTATGCATAAAGTGACCATGAAATTTATTATTCAAACTAGGACACATTTAAGAGTAAAAGGGAACACTATATTAATAGTTATATCAGGACAATAGGCAATCTAGAATATGATCAAGTGATATAATATTTGCTTTGCTCATTTTTATATCGTCCAGAAGGAGGAAAGATATTCACCTCTTTTTTTTTTTCTTCTGCTTTTTAGGGCTGCACCCACAGCATATGGAGGTTCCCAGGCTAGGGGTCAAATCAGAGTTGCAACTGCTGGCCTACACCACAGCCACAGCCACACCAGATCTGAGCCATATCTGTGACCTACACCACAGCTGATGGAAACGCCGGATCCTCAACCCACTGAGCAAGGCCAGGGATCAAACCTGCGTCCTCTGGTTCTTAACCTGCTGAGCCCCAACGGGAACTCCAATATTCACCTCTTTTGATGCAGAACAAAAATGTAGGGGAAAAGGCTTCCTGCTAAATTCAGAGAAGTAATCTAATGTATTTGATTCAGAGCATTTTGGTCCTCCTAACTAGCAAAACCAAGAGCTTTTTAGGTCTACTGCTAAGAGTTCAAAGAGGCATTGTAAATGATCAAAAAGGGTGAAAAGTAAGGAATCTGTTAAATTAGAAGAATTTACCGTTATTTTAAAAGAATACGTCATTTTAATTTTTTTAAACTTGGCAAAAAATGGGGATGACTTCTGAGAAAAGAAGAACAGAACTTGGGGCTAATGGCTACAGTACGATTTCAGGCTAGAAGAAGGAAAGAAGATACTTTAGCATAGTGAGAAAAATAAGATTAAATATACTTGCCAGATACATCAAAGTATATTTCTGCTGGCCCCAATACTTACACTATAATGCAAAGGACGAAGTAACTTCAATTTAAAAAAATAAGCTCAATGGTTGGCACTGATAGTTGCTCAATAAATGCCATTTGATTGATGAAAGAGAGAAACAGTCATAATGCCCAGGTAAGATAGCTAAAGAAGATGACTTATTTAGGGGAATATTCAACAGAATAAACTGAAAGTGACAGAAAATTTCCTTGTTGAAAAACAGACTAATGCCTTTGTCATTAGTACACCAAGATCTGGTCACCCAGATAGTTCACTCTGCAGGCATTTTAAATCAGCACCCCTCAGGCTTCATCACCTTACTTCCCCATAACTTTACACATCCAGCAGAGCAGACACAAAATGAGGCCACTCAAATGCTAGGAACAATGAAATCTGCCACAGCAGAGAGAATGCATTCACAGGGCTCAGACTCATTTATAATGAATAAATCTACAGTGGAAATGCACAGACAAGATAAGCATGCAGAACAGTACAGCATGATGAGCTTGCTAAGGAAAGTCAAAGGTGGGGAGCTAGTGTCTGGACAAAGAGAAAACTTTTCCTAAGAAGCCCACAAGACTAGGGCTGATCCCAAGAGCTGTGAAAGATAGAAAGGTAAAGTAAACTAGATGTGCAGAGTCAGATTAGGAAAGAAAAGATGCAAAGGCCCATCTCTGACGAGAATAACATCTGTTTATCCATTTCTTTTAAAGGACACTAAAAATCCCCTTTTTTGTAGAAAATAACTCATTTATGAAAAAATATTTATTTGAAGGACATCATTTCTACTGGGGTCCCATTTCAGTTCCTTTCTCTTCTGGTTTGGTTTTTTTTTTTTTTTTTTTTTTTCCCTTTGCTTTTTAGGGCTGCATGTGCAGCATACACAAGTTCCCAGAGGCTAGGCGTGGAATTGGAGCTGCAGTTGCTGGCCTACACCACAGTCACAGCAACACCAGATTTGAGCCGCGTTTGCAACCTACACCACAGCTCCAGAGCTACATTGGATCCTTAACTCACTGAGCAAGGCCAGGGATTGAACCCGCAACCTCAGGGAGACTATGATGGGTTCTTAACCCACTGAGCCACAATGGGAATTCTGACAGTCCACTGTTTTTTGTTGGCGATTTCCTATCTTGGTTTCGAGCACTTGTATAGTTCCATTAATTTGTAATAAAAATACTGCATAGGAGTTTTAAATTCAAAAATTTTGTTTTGTTTTGTTTTTTTGGGCCACACCCAGGGCATATGAAAGTTCCCAGGCTAGGGGTCAAATCAGAGCTGTAGTTGCTGGCCTACGCCACAGCCACAGCAATGCCAGATCTGAGCCATGTCTGCGACCTATACCACAGCTCATGGCAACCCTGGATCTCTGACCCACTGAACAAGGCCAGGGATCAAACCTGTAACCTCTCGGATACTAGTTGGGTTCATCACTGCTGAGTCACCATGGGAACTCCCAAAAACTTTTAAATATTGTATTTGCTTGTCATCAGTCATCTGGACTTTCTGTCTCTTCACAATTCTCACTTGTTTTGTCACATGGTGTTTCTACTTCATATTTTCCAAAAGATTGGGATCTTGTGTTTGGTGCTTCTGAAGGTTATACATACAATGACCAAATGTCTCCTAAACCTATTTCTCCAACAAATAGTTGAGAAAACAGACAATAAGGTTTTCTCAATAAGAAGAAGAAGGTAGGATCTCTGAATTGGAGAAGAAATAACATATTCTTGAGCTTGTCTTTCAGGTCTAAAGCTTGCTCTCTGAAAGATCTGGTGCTTGATCATGGGGTCTCTGAGCTAAAGTCTGAAAACCTGTCATAACTCGGGAGTTTTCTAGATGACGGCCTCACAAGGGAAATCAGGTAAAGCGGCAGTCAGGTATGGACACACTTTTGAGTCCAGTTCTCAATAACATGAAGTCTGCTGGAATTAGGCTTTCCCCCTTAGCTACCTGTGCATACCTTGATCAAACACTTATAACCCCAAATTATAATTATTCTCTAGTCAGGTGGTCTAAGGATCCCTACTCACCACTGGTTCCTAGCCCAGCCATTCAATATGTGCATGTTGAAAGAAAAAGTAAAAGTGACTGCATCTGGTTGGGTTCTAGAAGTTAACTTTCAAGAGTCTTATGTGTTAACAAGATCCCATACACGACTCACGTATGAATCAGAGAGAATCACCTTGAGGTGCAACTCTAACTGTCTGGGAGAGAATTCCAACAGGACCACATGGGCTGAATGTTTTTGTCACATGAAGATAGTTAAGACACAAACTCCTAGACACATACCCATAAATAGAAACACAGAGAACAAGAAAGGCCTAGAGATGTTAGAGGAAAATGAGAGAAGGTCCTTAGCACCTTTTTTGTGACACAACTTTTTTTTTTTTTTTTGTCTTTTTAGGGCCACATCCATGGCATATGGAAGTTTCCGGGCTAGGGGTCCAATCAGAGCTTCAGCTGCCGGCCTACACCACAGCCACAGCAACGTGGGATCCGAGCCATGTCTTCAACCTACACCACAGCTCATGGCAACACCGGATCCCCAGCATCCACTGAGTGAGGCCAGGGATCAAGCCCATGTCCTCATGGATACTAGTTGGGTTCATCATCACTGAGCCACGAGGGGAACTCCTCATGACATCACTTTTCAAAGCTCGGCAGTGTTCTCAAAGACCCAGGCTCTCTTTGGTTGCTCATTTAGCAGTTTCACTTTGGGAATCACTTCTTCCTGCAAGGTTTTTAAAATCTTCCTACATCAGGTTGCTGCGTGCCCATCTATGTTACCTGGCTGCTCAGTGTGGCTGCCTTCTTGGCCATTTCAATGTCTGGGCGACCAAGCATGCTCAGCCCATGGCTGCCTTCCTTGCGGTGCTTGGCTCTGTACTCCACCTGAATCAAAGAAAACCAAATGGGCAGCACATTCCAGGTGGCCCCGGCCTTGTACCACCTGTTTGCAGTGACCTTGGGGGACTGGGTACATTTTTTACATGGCTTTACCTCGCTGGCCTGTTTGGCTGCCTGCGTGGCCTTCTTGATGTCTGGCCGATCAGCCACTGTGGTGTAATGCAGGTTTTCTTTAGCATCTTTTTTGTAAGCGACCTTCATTTGGAGAAAGAAAATGTTTGCTCACTTGGGAGACATGTATCTTTTGAAAAGGAACTTTTTTATGAAAACCAAACCAACCCCACCACCCTATTTGTTAAGCTACCAGGTATAGAAATTCAGGGACCACTCACAAGACCCAGCCCAGCATGCACCAGTCAGGGTTCCGTGGCCCATGTGGCCCCCGAGAATGGGAGGAGGCACTCACGTCACTCTGCTTCTTAGCCACCTCCATGGCGTGCTTCACCTCTGGGGGCTCCAGCATGATGGAGTAGTTGGATTTCCCTCTCTCCTTGACAAACTTCTTCTTGTAGTTTGTCTAAAAAGAGCCAGAACTACTCATGAGAGCAGAGGAAGCTGGGGACAGATTTGTTCGACTTGAGACCCTGCGAGACAATCTTGAGGAAAATCCATGGTTTCCCATTTTGGAACTGGGGTCTCTGACCCATATTCTAGCTCTTCCTTGTCATTTCTGCCCTGGAATCCAGTACTCGAACCAGACACCAATCTTAGGAGAACCAGCTACAAGCAAATGAAACTTGTTCAGTCACCATTTCTACCCTTTAAAAATAAAAGGAACCATCTAGGGCTCATCATATATAATGCTGTGGTGATTAAAGCATCATCCACTAAAATATAGTGGGCAGAGGGTACAGAGATGCCAAGAGGTGATTTTGATTCTCTAAAATCGGTTAGCAGGTTCGTGAAAGGAGAGGCCACCCCTCACTCTCAGTGTTTCCTTCCCCTATTAACACTAGGTGAGTGACATCTTATCTTGCCAGACAATGGCTCCTATGGCAAAACCTGCATCTGCCATAATTGGAAAGCCAATAAACATTGAGTCGTCTTTTAAACCCGAGTTCAAAATTCATATATTGAGGTAAGAGTGAAGTGGCACAAAGGAAAATGTTTGTAAGCAGAAAGGCGGCTTTTTTTTTTTTTTTTGCTGGATTTTAAGGAAAAGTGGCCTGAGCCCAGTCACTTACGTCACTGACGTGCTTGGTCACTTCCTTGACGTGAACGGTGTCCCGGGTCTCCGGCAGTGTTGTGTATGAGCCCTGGGCCAAGTGCTTCTTCACATGGCGCTTGTACTTGTTCTGAGGGATGCACAGAGAGCTGGTTAAGATGCCTGCCTGGGGCAGTAGACCAAGACAGAAGGCGAGCATATGGACTGCTGGAGGGCTACCTCTGACACCAGATTGCTGACAGTCTTTGCCAGGAGGATCTGGGGAGTATCGGGCACGGCATGGCAGGTTCCTCTTTCCTTGACATGTTTCTCTTTGTATTTCAGCTGCAGGGGTAAGAAAAGTATTTCTTCAGCTCCTCAGAGTCCCCGTATGTTTTTATTAAGCTTCCAAGTTGCTAAATAGAGCTAGGAGAACAGCATCATCAACACAGCAGAAACATAAATCTCAGTAAAAGATTTGATGTTTGGAAATCTTGGGAAATATACAAAAAGGAGTTTCTTTCTCTTTCTCTCGCTCTTTTTTTTTTTTTTTTTTTTTTTTTTTTTTTTTTTGTCTTTTTAGGGCTGAACCTGCGATGTATGGAAGTTCCCTGACCAGGGGTTGAATTGGAGCTGCAGCTGCCAGCCTCCACCACAGAAACAGCAATGAAGGATCTGAGCAGCATCTGTGACCTACACCAGAGCTGACAGCCATGCCAGATCTCCAACCCACTGAGCAGGCCCAGGAATTGAACCCATGTCCTCATGGATACTAGTTGGGTTTGTTACTGCTGAGCCTCAATGGGAACTCCAAAAAGGATTTTATTTCTTGCAATTGGAAGCTTTACTAACAATCAGAATGGATCTTATGAGGAATCTCTATACATGCAGCCTTAGTTCAGAGCACTTTCAAATATGTCATTGGACCCTCCCATACACTTTGGGAGGCATTACCATTCCCTTTTTCCAGCTGAGGGAGCATAGGAGGCATGGGAAGAGTAGGACCCCAAGAAATGGCTACAGTTCCTTGTAGAATCCAGCCAGGTCTTCAGATTCTCAATTCTGGCTGTGGGAGTTACCTTGCGGTGCAGCATCAGTCAAGAGCAGTCACCTAGCTTTCACAGCTTTCTGCTGCTGCTGCCCTCTCACCAAGTCACTAGTGTTCACTGGGGCAGTGACCTTTTCCTGGGTGCTCCTGGGGACTGGGCAGCAGACGACACCCTAAAGGAGGTTAGGCCCCCTAGAAGGGACCGGATACTTACATCACTTTCTATCACAGAATTCCTCAGGGCCAGCACCATGTCTTTATCATCAGTGACAGAAAGCTTGCAACCCTTGAGGAACTCTCGGTCCAGCTTGTATTCAAACTGTAACAGAAGAAAGGCAGGGGAAGATGGGAAACAGGAACAGGCAAGGGAGGAAGCTGGCACTGGTTACAGTCATGGGGAATCCTCTTCTTCAAGGTGCTAAGAGGATTTGCTACCAGAAGTGGGGCAGGGCTTCTTGGCCCCTCCATGAAGCTGGGCTCCTCCCTTCCAGCTCCACAACCAGTGCAAAGCTCTCCTGGTCCTCCCCCGCCTCCCTTAGGACTCAGCCACTTGTGTTTGGGCTCAACCATGGGAAACCAGGTTCTGTGGCCAGGCCTGCTTCCTGAGCTTGCTGTTCACACCTCACCACCCTCCGGTCCTTAGATTTCAAATCTGGTGGGGTTAGCACCCTGGACAGTGATTACTGTGACTAAGGATTAATGTCTAGTCTTGGGTGTGCCATACAGGTCTGTGTCTTGTATCTCACATCGCTTTGCTGCAGGGATGACTTGGCGGCCTGGATGAAGTCCGGTCGGTCAGGGGTCCACCTCCAGTGGGCTTTGTTGGCTTCATACTGCTTCTTGTAATCCAGCTATTGTTAACAAGATAAAAAGAAAGCACTTGATTCAGTGGCCTGAATTCACAATCACACAAGTAGCACAGAGGGACTCATCTCACATTTTAACACATGACAAATCATGGCTCTTTATGCAAGAGAGAGACCCACTTAAAACTTCTGTGCAATTGACGCAACTAGTTATAGCCACCCCAGACATTATCTTGTGGGACCCTTCGGCCTCAAAATGGGAGCCATTTTTTTTAAAGGCTCCAGGCAAAACGATTCTTCAAACTCTTAATTCTACCACTGCAGTGTAATCATTTTCAGAGTCAAGTACTTTTTTTCTTTTTTGGCTGTGCCTGTGGCATGCAAAAGTTCCCAGGCCACAGATGGAACCTGTACCACAGCAGTGACAACATGGATCCTTAACCTGTTGCATTATCAGGAAATTCCTAGAGTCAAGTACTTTTAATTTCTAAGTTCAGACAAATTAAAAAAAATCATTAAACCCTTACAGGATTTATTCCATGCCAGGCAGTTTTCAAAGTGCTTTATAAATATTAACTCATTTCATCTTTATAATAACCACACAAAATCAACAGCTGAGGAACTGCCTAGAAGGGCTAAGCATGCTGCTGGTGTGAGGCAGCTAGAGAAGTGGAGCTGGCAGCTAGACATCAGAGGTGCTTGTGTGTTTGCTGGGCTTGTGTCTGAGATGCAGAATTGGCTGCCTCAGGTATGTAACTTCATCTGAGTGTCCTTGGGAAGAGCCCTCAATGTCAGCCACATTTCTTTCCTCATTCTTTTTTCTCTTTTTTTGGGGGGTGCGGTGGGGTCAAGGTATCATTTGTAAGCAGTAAGATACACATGCTTTCAGATATTAAATGTGATCAATTTTTCCCATTTTTTTGTGAAAATTTTCAGATATATAAAGAGTTGCATGAATCTTACAGAGAATACCTATACACCCACCATCTAGGGCCTGTCATGTACATCTTACTGCATTTGCTTTGTCCCAAGTCTGTCCTGCTCCCCATCCCTCAGTCCATTCTCAGGACACTTGTAAGCTACTTGCTAGCCCCTAAAGGCATTTCAGTTTGCTGGCCCAAATAAATAACAATTCTCCCTGACATTAGTGGGCATTTGTTAGGATTTGTTAAGATCTTTTGTTATATGACTATTTATATGTATAATACAGAAATAATAGATAAATAAATAGATAATATATATAAATATATAATGATTTTTTTCTTTTTCAGCCACATCCACAGCTATAGAAGTCCTGGGCCAGGGATAGAGTCCAAGCTAGAGCTGTGACCTATGCCACAGCTGCAGCAACACTGGATCCTTAATCCACTGCATCTGGCCAGGGATCAAACTGGCATCTCCATAGATAGAAGCCAAATGATTGACCCACTGTGCCACAGTGGGAACTCCCCGTTCATGTATTTTTAGGAAGTCAATACTCATCTAGATGCACAAAATGTTTCTTGGTTGAGGCCTTAAGATGCCCCAATCATAAGGAAATGAGTGAGCACAGGGAGATGTGAGCAGAAGGAAGGTCAAGACCAACTCCTGACGGCACCGAGCAGCTTAAGGGTTCTCTAGAGCAGGCTCTAGAGTTTGGGGCATAAGAAGAACAGAGAGACTGGAAACACCTTTTAAAATGTAACCTTCATTCCAGAATTAGATCTTCTACTTCTCTGTGTCCTAACATGGAAGCTGAGCTAAGCAAGGGTAACATCCATGGCACATGCTTGAGCCGCCCTTGCTCTTCCCCACTCTCCTTTGTGAGAACCGAGGGAGGCATTTAGAGTTCAGTGTCATTATTCCTGCTCTAGGGCCAACCTTTGATCTGGACTCCCCAGAGCTCAACCACCTGAAAAGATGACCAAAGAGGCCATGGGTCCTGCAGCAGCTGATAAACCCCTATTAGGCTTGGGGGCATTTCCAGTACTTACATTGGTGTTGACTTTGTAGGCATCCTTGGCTGCTTTGATGTGAACAGCATCTGGCTCAATGGTACAGTTGGACTTAGTTCTTTGGTAAACTTCTTTGTATTTTAGCTGTGGGAAGAAACACAGCTTAATTTTTTATAGCAGCCTACTAAGTGTTTGAAAAAACAAGAAATTAAAACCATAGCTATAGTACACGATGTTCCTTAAGACTGAATAAATCTGTTGTGAAGAAAAGATGCAGCCATGCAGCTATGCAGACTGTACTCCCCTGTCTCAGATCTTAAAACCAACTCCACAGGACACATGGTCACCAGTGTCACCATAGGATTTATGTCCTCTGACTTGCACTGAAAGGGACAGCTAGACAGCTATCCACGTGTGGTTTCCCCTCTCCAAATCAGAAACTCTTGAAATCTTTTTTTCTGTCTTGCTTTTTGGCGCTGCACCCATGGCAAATGGAAGTTCCCAGGCTAGAGGTCAAATCAGACCTGCAGTTGCTGGCCTACACTACAGTCACAGCAATGCCAGATCTAAGCCATGTCTGTGACCTACACCACAGGTCATGGCAACACCAGATCTTTAACCCAATAAGTGAGGCCAGGGATCGAACCTACATCCTCATGGACACTAGTCGGGTTCATTACCCCTTAGCCACAATGGGAACTCCCCACCTTTGCTATACTTTCTGGCGCCCATGAAGGCAAGGAGTTGTGTTTTTTGTTTTTTAATGGCCATACCCATGGCACATGGAAGTCCCAGGCCAGAGATTAAATCCAAAACACAGCTGTGACCTATGCAGCTGTGGGAATGCCTGATCCTTTAACCTACATTGGGCCAGGGATTGAAGCCACGCCTGCAGCTACCCAAGCCACGGCAGTTGGATTCTTAACCCACTTTGCTGTAGCAGGAACGCCCAGCCAAGGAGTTTCTTTAAAATATTTAAGCTATTTTTTTAAACCAAAATGATGATAGTTTTCTACCACAAAATCTAGCTATGTATATATTGACAATTTATGAATATAACTTCTCCTCAAATTCAGTGTATTAGAATTTTTTTTTTTTTGTCTTTTTGCCATTTCTTGGGCCACTCCCACGGCATATGGAGGTTCCCAGGCTAGGGGTCTAATCAGAGCTGTAGCTGCCAGCCTACGCCAGAGCCACAGCAATGCAGGATCCGAGCCGAGTCTGCAACCTACACCACAGCTCACGGCAACGCCAGATCGTTAACCCACTGAGCAAGGGCAGGGACTGAACCCGCAACCTCATGGTTCCCAGTCGGATTCGTTAACCACTGCGCCACGACGGGAACTCCAGTGTATTAGAATTTAATGCCTACCCTCTTCTCTTAAAGTTTAAAAATGCAATGTGCTGTAAAGTCTATTGTCTTGGAGATAAAGATTATAGAGTATTTTTTTTTTTTGTCTTTTTTGTCTTTTTGTTGTTGTTGTTGTTGTTGTTGCTATTTCTTGGGCCGCTCCCATGGCATATGGAGGTTCCCAGGCTAGGGGTCGAATCGGAGCTGTAGCCACCGGCCTACGCCAGAGCCACAGCAACGCGGGATCCGAGCCACATCTGCAACCTACACCACAGCTCACGGCAACACCGGATCGTTAACCCACTGAGCAAGGGGCAGGGACCGAACCCGCAACCTCATGGTTTCTAGTCGGATTCGTTAACCACTGCGCCACGACGGGAACTCCAGATTATAGAGTATTAATAGACTTTACAGCACATTGCATTTTTCAAAATGGTCTCAACACTGTCCCCCTACCCTACATGTTTTCCTACAATGTGACCTTGAATCTGGGTGTGCACTGTGCTCAGTAAAATAATGCAAAAGTGACTCTGTCAATTTTAGGAGTAGCCCTTAACTGGTCTGGAAGCTTCTGCTGCTGCCTCTTGAACCCATCCACTCTGCTCTGAGACATCCAAACCATGTGGAATGGCCACATGCAGGGGTTCCTGTCTACACAGTAGATGAGCTCCCAGCCCAGCTGTCACAGGTGCCAGCTCTGAGAGTGAGCCATCCCCGAGGCCCTGGCCCCTGAGCTGCCACCATCTGCCTGCAGCCCGTGGAGGAAAGGATTCACCCAGCTGGGTCCAGTCAGCTCCCAAAGTGGTGAGCAAAAAAGGATGACTGTTGTCTGAAACCAGTATATTTTAGGGTGATCGTTACTCAGGAATAACTATGTGGATCTGGGTCAGAAATATCACATTAGAAAGAGGCCAAGGCAAGAGGGGCTACAAAATCATTCTGGAACTTACATCACTGACTTCATCTTTGACTTTTCGGACATGCAGCAACATGGGTGTGTCATGGATTGTGGTGTAGCCTCTGGGTTTAGCCTTGTTGTATTCCAACTTATACAGAATCTGAAAGAGATAAGGCAGAGAGAGACAGTATTATACATCTCAATCTACATCATGATGCAATGTAGAGATATAAATGCAATGCTCTTGTTATCATCATTGAGTGTCTGTAAAGGAAAGAGGACTCTATAAACTCAACAGTGCTTTCATGCCTTCTGCTAAGGTTCCAGTGCCTTGAAAACAAGGTGGTAGACAATTTGGTTGGAATGATTGTAAAAGAAGAGTCTTGAGCGTTGTGGGACATGTAGCGTCCCTGCCTCCCTTCCACTAAAGGGCGGAGTCTTGCAAGCATTGTGACCACCTAAAATGCACCTCCGTGTTTGCAAATTGCTTCCCGCCTCCCCCCTCCTCCCCCCCGCTGCCAAGTTCAAGAATCCATCCAGCATGTCTTATACTTACATCACTAATTTGTTTGTTGACTTTTGTAGTACGCAAATGTTCCGGAGTATCCACAACCGAGGTAAACTTGTCCTTTGTTTTTTCATAATTTTTCCTGTACTTGATCTAAATTGTAGAGGAAGAGAACAAGTTAACTTGAAGTAAAAGGGAGGGCTTTCAGGGGTTCTAGTTTTCCTATTGAGAGAGTCCCACAGCATATAGCAGGCTTGTTATATAAGCCATAGATGTGGGGTGTGGTGACATGGTTTTGTAACTGGAAATATTTAATATAAATCTGTATTAGTTGGCAATAGTAATAATAGAGTGAGCAAATAATAATAGTAATAATAATAAATGATGTTTTCCATATAATTTTATCCATGTGGAAACTGAGGCCCAGAGAAGTTAGGAGACTGAGTTAAGAGCCCATGTAGAGTAAATCTCAGAGCCAGGACTGGATCCATGTTCTCTGGACTCTGACAAGTAATGATTCACTCACAATACACTGCATCAAATACATATGGTCTCTTCCGGTATGCTTCCATATCAAAGATGAAATAGATGTAAAAAAGTGAATACCTACAGTTTCAAGTAGTTATTTTTAAAGACATTCATTTTGTTGAAATTTTCAAGTCGTCTTTTTTTTTTTTTTTTCCATGCACATAAGCTGTTTCAAGCAGTATAGACACCACGGAGAGCACAGCAAAATTCCATGCACAACTATCTGATGATCATATGGGGACAAAGGAAAAAGTTCAGCCCAACAGAATGTTTGTAGGAAGACCTCATCCTCCTCATTTCACATGCTAATCTGATATCAAACTAAAGTGAAAACAAGTTGCTAACACCAAAAATCGATTAAAAACTTTTGTGTGTGGGAACGATGGCATTTTATCAACATGGTATTTGGTAGTTAAGCAGTTATTACTGCTTTTTGCTGCTTCAAGTTTACGTTTCAACGTAGGATGGAAAGGCGGTGGAATGTGCTTCAGTTGTAGAAAGGCAAGGTGATCAGCAGTGTTGTTAACGAGTGTGTGTGAGGATGGATGTGCTGGAAATAACCTAACAAATTCACCATCAAACTCCAGTGGGACCATGAACGTGCACTGCCGTCCTCATCTCTCCAAAATGGTACAGTGTCATCATTATTGAGCAACATTAGATGAAAACATTAAACATTCAGATCTTTTAAACACTGTCAGATTCGCTTAATATCCTCAATCACTAAGAAATCTGTTTCTCTGGGACAAATACTGAAAATTATAAATTAATGTTGTACCAATTTGAAAAAGTTTTTCAACATTTGGAAAAGTCTCAGTTAATCTTACCAGGAATTGCAAAGGTGTCATTAGACATACAGATGATGGCTGCTGCGTCATTGCACCTGGCCACACGGAGTTCATTTGCAGTGAGTGAATATTTATGCAGCTTTATCAGGTGAAACCAGCTTGGGCAGGGGGCAGGGCAAGGATATCTGGGAAAGCATAGAGGCGAATGCCCCCCGAGGCTTCTAAATCTCTTTCTTGCATCACATCGGACATTACCTGGCTCCACATGTGTGTGTTGTAGAGGGCAGTCAACATATCTGGACGCAGAATTTCATTACATCCTTGTTTCAGAAGCATCTTGGCACTAGATTTATATTTTCTCTGTTCATGCAAAGAGCAGTGAAGCACAAAAGAGACTTGTGAAGACAGAAAAGAACAAGGCTCTATATCCCAACACCTCTGAGTGAAGAGATGTAGGCGCGCACACTTTGTGTCCTCAAGCGTACACATGGGTGGAGACACCAATGCATCACAAGGCCAAGCAGGGTGATTTGCCTGGACTGCCCTGTGAATGGGGAATAACAGAGACAGTGCCCTCCAGGTTGCCTTACAGAAAAGTCAACATCATGGGAGTAGAAAAACGCCGGAAAGAATTCTGTCTTCTTTCTTTCCATTAACCTGTTTCTTTGTTTCAGCTTTTGCACTTTAGTTTGCACTTTACAACTGTGGTGGACACACAGGCCCTCCCAAGAATGAAGGCTGGGAGGACGCACTTTGCATCTCATCTTCAACCACAGCACACATGAGGACACAGAGCATGGACTGGCACACTCAAATAGCTCATGGGCTCTTTGGGTGGCTAGACAGATACTTTAGAACAGAACATCCCAATATCATAGGCAGAACCTATGACATCCTTGCAGCAGACAGGACGACATCTCATGAGAAACCGAGGACACAGTCCTGCTTGGCCGTCCAGCGGCCCCATCACAGTACCTGACTGATTTGGTCGCCTGCGATCTTAGCCAGCAGATGTCTAGGCTCATCGACTACCAGCTGGTATTTATCTTTCCGCTGCTCATAATCAGCTCTGTATTTTTTCTGCTCAAACATCATATCAAATTATAGCAAGAGTAAAACCTCAAGGCTATACAGAAATGTCCCAAGATAAACACTTCAGACAGCCAGAATAGGTCCTTCCTAGAGGTGGGCTCCCAAAGCATCCAGGATAATGAAACAAGGGAGGCCAAGAGAGTTAAGCAAAGGAAGACTGTGTGGGGAAGGCTGCGGCTTGGCTAGATCAATTAAGACATCACAATTAAAGTATTTTGGGCCTAAAGATGTTCCATCTTTACATAGGATGTCATTAGCAAGGTTAGGTTTTCTGACATCTTACATTGTACTTAAAATAAGGCACTGATAAGCTATAGGTTTACCACTTTAGGCTGTAAGGGTCAAAAAGCATTATTTATGGACAAATTCTTATAGTCATAAAATTCTAGTTCATTTATTTGATTATAAAAGAGACATGGAAAATCCTTCATGAATTAGAAAAATAGAAACAAAATATATCAAGACTGTCTTCCTTGGAAGCTACTGAGAGTAATTCTTCAGAGTCATCCCACCTGGAAATCTACTGAAAATAAACTCAATCATATTTTAAAACAATAAAAAACAATTTAAAAAGACATATATTGAATAAATATACCATTGGCTATATTCTCATTGTTAGAAACATTTTACTAATTTTTGGACATTGTTTTTGAATTTATATAAATCTGTGGAAAATACAAAGAGAGGAAATTAAATGTAAAACCATACAAATGTAGTTAATTCATAGCTTGCATCATTTTATGCTAAATTTGACTTAAACTCTGGCAAAGACAGTTCCAGAAAAGGCTGGGTAGAGGACAAAGGAATATTTTGCATGCAAATGGACACTTCTCTGTACCAACAGATGAGTAACAATGGCATACATTTCAATGTATGAACCACAACTACTCCGTTAAGGCTGACACTGCTGTGGTGTGGTAAGGGATATTAAAATTAACTTTGAACTTCTGGGTCTCCCAACAGACTCCTCACAGAATCCTGTTGAAGGGAGTTCCCGGCTGAGAGTCAACAAAATCCTTTAGTTCCTTGCTCTCATCAACCAAAGGCTGTGCTGCCCTGTGCCAGTGCAAGCAGAGGCCATGCTGGCTGTGGGGTCCTCACTCCACCCTGGTCAGTCCCTTCCCTTGTTCTTATCCATGCCTTCGGCAGAGCCCATCACATAGTGACATTCTTCCCAAATCCTTATCTTGAATCAACACACAGAATGGCTTTCCTGTCATTTTATGTATTGGGTTTTAATCAAATGTTTACTTATTATAGACTTCTGAAGGGAACTGTTTGATAGGTTTAACTGGATCAGGTCATACATACCTCATTCATCAGTTGAGTCGCAAACTTGAAATGCCTGTTGATTGGACAGTCAGCCTCATACTTGAAATCTGACTTCGTTCTTTCAAATACCTCTTTATACTTATACTAGAGAAAACAGAATGTGGTCATGTGAGAGCAGGCTGTGATTATCTTAAGAATGAGACATGTCATTTATCTTAAACAATTCTGATTAATTCATTCAGAGGGATAGCAAGGGATTAATGAACACACCCTGACTCCTAAGGCAATGAAGGGTTCACCCATCTCAGTGTATTGAAAACTAGCCCCCTGAATATACACTTTCACTGGCTGGATGTCAAATAGGTCTATTTTCCATATTGGACCAAAATCCAAACAAGCTTATTCTTTGTTTCAATATTTATAGTGATTATTATTTAACTTTGAAGGTATTTCCATCTGCCCTTGAAGGCAGTTTTTAGTACATTAATTTGAAATAGTTTTTCAGTAATTAATCAGATAATCATAATACTTTAGAGTAGGGATATGCTAGCATCTAGACCACTACCTGCTTTTAAACAGTCCCCTGAATCCAGATTTTTTTTTTTTTAATTTTAAGGGATTGTCACAAAGAATACATGACAGAATGAATGTGGTCCACAAAAAAAAAAAAAAAACAAAAACAAAAAAAACGGTCTCAGTTATTAACTGTCTGGCACCTTTTGAAAAAGTTTGCTGGCTCTTACTTTAGAACTCAAAGGAAGCTAATTGACTGCTTTATTTTGTAAATAGGACAATGAGGCCATAAAAACAAAGTTATTTGCTTTCAAATCTCATACCAAGTTTGTGGATTAAAGTAATCTGACTTCATATTTGTTACCATATCAAATCACCCAGAGACATATTAATAGGGAGGAAATTCTGGAAGAGCCATGAGGAACTGACCTGATGGTCTTTTATCAAATTCATATCAGTGATACAAATAAATAATTACTACTGTCAATGAGGTCAGTACTAAAAAAATTCCTAACTTCAACGAATAACGCAGTATGTGCTGCAACTTTAGGGTCTAGAGCAAGGACAGGGATGGAAAAACAAAAAGAAATTTCCTCAGTATGAATTCTCTTTATGGGCCCTGGAGGATGGTGCTTAGCTGTGCCCATTATCGGTGAGCAGACATACCTTGCTGTAGAGAGTCTTGTTCTTTTCAGCCAGAGTGAAGTCGGGGGTATCATAGGCATAGCAACCAATGCCTTTGAGCCAGGTCAGATCTTCTTTATATTTCACCTGGGAGAAGAATGTCAAGAACATCATCCAGTTTTAAGAACCTGTCTCCAAGGCACAGTAGGTTGGGATCAAGACAAATGGAACATACAGAAGCTCTGACCACTGAGGTCTATGGAATAATCAAAATATCAAAACAATTACTTATGAGAAGTTTTCAATTATACTGATGTCTGCTCACTTTATGGTATATTGTATTATGTATGGACATTTTCATTTTAATAGCAATGGTAAATTTTCATTTTAATAGCAATTTAAATTTAATAGGCATGCTTTCCTGGGGAGTGTATCATTAGCTCAGCAGCTGGATTTTCATTGAGAGAGCTGAACTTTCTTTCTAAATGAGCACTGTTATGTGTCTTAATTGCTTCATTAAGTCATCTTTTTCATTGATCAAAAATAGGTTCTTGCTTGGAGTTCCCGTTGTGGCACAGCGGAAATGAATCCATGACGACACAGGTTCCATCCACAGCCTCACTCAGTGGTTAAGGATCTGGCGTTGCCATGAGCTGTGGTGTAGGTCACAGACCTGCCTTGGATCCTGCCCTGCTGTGGCTGTGGGGTAGGCTGGCAGCTGTAGCTCCAATTCGACCCCTGGCCTGGGAACCTCCATATGCTGTGGGTGCAGCCCTAAAAAAGCAAAAAGCGAAAAAATAGGTTATTGCTTAGATGAGGTATATCCGTTTCAGTCATGTAATGTGATGTAACATATTTAAAGAAAAATTAGGTTTATAAATTTGAGTACATTTTTCTCTCTTCCACATTGAAGCTCACTTATTTAGCAATGAGTATTATGACTTCAACATCCATACAAAAGAGCTAACATTTTGGCAAGTGTTTAATCGGTATTTATGTGGTGTTTGATTTTGTAAGTCATGTGGGTATATGAGCTCACATGTGAAAGCAGATTTTAAGACTTACATCGCTGACTGCATCAGTGACGGCCCGATGATGGAAATGCTCTGGGCGGTCAGGAATGGACCTCCAGATTCCCAGCTGGCTCATGTAGTTTTCCTTGTATTTTATCTGTGGTGAAAGCACCAAGACGGCTTCAATGTCTTACCCAAAGTTAATGTAAAAAAGTCTCCTTGTTTCTAGAGGGTTTTAGGAAAGGGGGATACTTTTAAAAGTGATGGTGGGTTTTTGAGCCCAACACAAGTAGAAACAGGTAAGGACGTACCTTACTGATGTGGTCTGTGACTTTGCGGTGATAAACGATGTCCAGGGCATCCTTCACCGTGTGATATTTCCCTTTGGTCTTTTGAAATGTTTCTTTATAGCGTAGCTGGAGCAAGAAAAAGCACATGGATTATGAAAAACTACCGAGTTAAATAATTGAGCTCTTTTAACCTCAACTCTCTTGAGTCCTTATCCCTTATGTTTTCTCTTGAATAAATTTAGGAGAGATTTAAATAGCTCATTTCAGGGAGTTCCCTGGTGGCTTAGCAGGTTAAGGATCCAGCATTGTCACTGCAGCAGCTTGGGTTGCCGCTGTGGTGTGAGTTACACCCCTGGCTTGGGAATTTCTGCATGCCGTGGATGCAACCGAAAAAGGAAAAAGGGAAAGAAAGAAAAAAATAAATAAAAACAGCTCATTTCACATCCTGGACGAGAAAGAAGGGCAGTAGGAGAAAAATGAGGGAAACCTGGGTAAAATATGGAGATTAGTTAATAATAACGTATCAGTATTGGTTTGTGACAAACATCCCATGTTAATGTAGGATGTTGACAATAGGAACACTGGTTATAGGTTGTATGGGAATTCTCTGTTCTATCACTGCAACTTTTTTGTAAATCTTAAACTATTGTAATAAAACAAGCAAACAAGAAGCTCATTTGGAAGAAGAAAAGGAAAAAGGATAACTTCGGTGAGCCCAAGACATACTAACATTCATGGAAAAAGGAGAAAGATTTAGTTTCTAACTCCTGGTATTAAAATTCCTTCTCCATGGAGCAGTCCTGAAATTTTTATCACTATAATCTTTATCTCCATGGTATTTCAAGAGCAATAGCTCTGACTTTAACCTAAAAATTTCAAAGAAGATTCATTTTATATATGCAAGATGACTACGCTGAGCAATCAATCTGTTTTCAACCTCAGATCTTTTCTTTTTGGGTAGCTGAGCCACCCAAAGTGAAGGATAATTTGATTCTCTTTTTCTTTTTTTCGTCCTTTTAGGACCGAACCCATGGCATATGGAAATTCCCTGATTATGGGTTAAATTGGAGCTACAACTGCCCAGCCTATGCCACAGCCACAGCAATGCCAGATCCGAGCCATGTCGGTGACCTACACCACAGCTCGAGGCAATGCCAGACACCTAACCCACTGAGCGAGGCCAGGGATCAAACCCACGTCCTCATGGATACTAGTTGAATTCGATACTCCTGAGCCACGATGGGAATTACTGTGCTTTGATTTTCAGGTGGATAATCTCCTAAGGTTGCTTAGCTCTACTTGTGGGGATAGTCAAGGTAGATGAGCTGAACTCAATGCCATATGCCACCCTTGTTACCTTGGACTATTTCAAAGATTAGCGTTACCAGTATCGGTACTGACAAAGCCCTGTCCAATGGGGAATAATGAGCTCCCAGGGCCAATTCTACTGTGTGGACATCCCTGGAGGGTGATGATACAGTGGAAGCTTGGTTCAAATTAACATTCGACAGTAACCTTGAAGTGATAAAGACGGGATGTCGCAGATGACAAAAAATACCCTAGTGGATAGATTTTGAGGGCAGCATAAAATTTTCTCAGTTTATATTTTAAGCAAACAGGCATGGTCTTTTTCCAACTAGCAGAGGCCTTTCAGCTGCAAATGACAATTTCTGACAAAATTACGGAACTGATATAATATTCCAACTTGCTGTACCCTTTCACGTATCTGTCTAGGAATCACTCTAATTACTTAAGATGCTTTGAAATCCTAGAACTATGTTGCTAAATTGAGGGGTGATGGGTTGCTTGAGATTTTGGCTGGGTTTAAGTCCTAACGTGTCCAGTCTTCTGGAGATTTTGGTTCACAGCTGGGCTCTGAGACGAAACTAGTAAGGACTGGCCATCTATCCAAGATTGATTAATCTCCTATCTTCATTAACAGATAATCTCATTACCATTGAAAGGCAGTCTTGTCCTTGATCATATGGGAAATGAAAGCCTGTCCCTCCTAATTCTAACAGACATGCCATTCTCATGATTTAGATGATCTAGAGAACAGAGGAGACATTTTCTGAAATGTCCAGCACCATGCCAGAAACATACATCTGTTATCTTGTTTTAGTTATCACAATCCTTACCCTCATTCTACATATTAGAAAACAGAATCTCCGAAAGATTTAAAAAAGATGTACAATCATACAGCAGGCAAGCAAGAGCATCAGGATTTGAAACCATGTTTGGTGGGCTCCAAGATCATTTTATGGATAAGTAACAACTCGTCATCAAGCGACCTTAGGGACTGCTACCAAAGAATGACAAGTTAGGGTCATATTTTTACTCAGAAGAGCAATGAGAAAAGCTGTAGGCTTTTAGCATCTCTCAGCATTATTCTTAATGACTTTCCCAAATGGTACTGTCTGTGCCTGTTTGGCTTTTGTGTTTTTGCTTTTTCTCCTGATCCATGTTGCATACTTTGGATTAGGGATATGAATGTAATATCTTATGCTTCTTAGATATTTCCACTGCAGCTGCCCTATCACAACAGAAGAAGGAAGGGAGGGATGCGTACATCACTGGCATTCCAGTAAGCCTTCTTGGCTCGGATGAGGATCGGTGTATCTGGAACTGGGGTGTACTTGTCTTTCATCTTTTCATACTGAACCTTGTACTTTTTCTAAGAGATAAAGACAGAAAAGAGAGAAATTTAAGTGCAAGTGTTCTCATACATCCCAGTTCATAACCGTGTCACAGATTCAGCTGAGGGATGCAACAGATCACAATCACAAAGAGAAGAGCTCTGCCTTCTGGGTCTTGACGCTGCGGAGCACAACTTACAGAAATGAGCTGTCCGATCGGAGGCAGCAAGTGGACACTGCCTTGGTGCCAGATTCCCAACTCACCTCGCTGACCATGTCCTTCACGTCTCTAGCATGCTTCAAGGCTGTGGTCTGGTTTCCAGCGTGATGATGGGGTCTCTCTTTGGTGGCAAGTTCAACATACAGATACTAAATAGTAGAAGAGGGATCAGATATTGAGGAGATAACACACCTCTTATTTAGTATTCAGTCCTCTATTCATTTCTAACCCTAAAGTGGGAGAGCGGTGTTTACTTGTTATTGTCCTGTTTTGTCTGTTATTTGCGTTTGTTTCTGTGTCTCACATTAGCAAACACATATATACACTCTGGTTAACGAACATTCTTACTGCTGAGTCTAAATCCATGTGATAGAAAAAGCTGAGAGAAGAATGAGAGGATTCTGATAGAGTTCTCAACATATTGTTCCCCATTTGTGCCTGAATGCATGACCTGTGGTTTCAATTGTCTGTGGACAATAAAGAGGTCCTACCAAATGAATCAAAAATTTTATTTTGCCTACCTGGAGTCCACAGACCACTCACTCCATGACTAAAGATATATAGAACTTAGAAAAGAAGACACGGTATTACCTGCTCATGGAAAACATAACCATACTCAAGACGGCCCCAGAGGAAACAGCTTCTTGAAGTTAACAGGTCTGAGGCTGCATTACAGTCAACCAAGGGCGAGAGTCCACTACTGGCCACTAGTGGTCAGGCACACAGAGCCAACTCCTGAGATGCCGGCATGGCAGGTTTAGGCATCTTCACTTAAGAACATTACCTGACTCTGAAGCTTCTGTCCTCGCTTTGCTCTTAAAAGGTCAGGAGTATCTGGAACTGAGGTGAAGATGGACTTCTGCTTCTTGCCTGCCGCTCTGTACACCAGCTGCACGCGAAACAGTCACGGCTGTTATTTCTGCTTCACTGACACGCTCTGTGCTCTGCAGACGCCTCTGTTGCTTATTTCATAGCGAAAGCAGTCAGGGGCCCTCCCACTGTGACAACCTCAGTCCAATTATTTCTGTCCAAGAACCCAATAATATATTTACCTCCCTAGCTCTTCTCCCCCATCCCTTGTATAAAAATAAGCAACATTCTGCAGGAATTCCTTCTTAGCCTTAGTGGTTAGGGGCCCAGCATCATCACTGCTGTGGTGCAGTTTCCATCCCTGGCCTGGGAACATCCACATCTTCCATGTGTCACAGGTGTGGAAAAGAGAAAGAAAGAAAGAAAGAAAGAAAGAAAGAGAGAGAGAGAGAGAGAGAGAGAGAGAGAGAGAGAGAGAGAGAGAGAGAGAAAGAAAGAAAGAAAGAAAGAAAGAAAGAAAGAAAGAAAGAAAGAAAGAAAGAAAGAAAGAAAGAAAGAAAGAGAAAAGAAACATTCTGCAGCCTGTCCAAGTTTTCAAGCCTCCTGCTGTGTTCTTGGTCTCTTCTCACCTGTCTCTTCTAGGACTCTGTTCCCATAATTATCCCCTTCCTCTACATCTACCACACTCGTGATTTTCTAGCCCTCTCCTTCAGTAAGCCTTTTCCAACTTCTGCCAACAGCCTTGTTCCTTTCTTTCACAACCAAGCAGATTACATGTTTTTTCTCCCTCTTCTCTCTTTTGATAAATTTCTCAAGACACTAATTGGCTCCCACCCAACCACTCCAGTGAAGTCACTCTCATTAAGACTACCCACAAACATTACAACTGCCGAATGCTGGAATGCTTATCTTAGCAACTGTAACTGCTCAGCAGCTTCATTCCTGAACTCCGTTCTCTGCCTTCCTTTCCATCAGTATCCCCTGGGGGGCTCCCCACCTCCCTAGGCACTCCTCAGCTTTCTGCTGTGGTTCGGCACACCCCTAAAGGCTGCTGTCAGCTGGACTTAAGGGTTGGCCCCTTACAGCCTGTATGCCCTTGGTAACTTAATCTGTACCCAGGGCCTCAGCCATCAGTTTGAGATTGATTGCTTCCTAATTTATATATCCAGTGTCTTTCCTGAGCTCTAGACTTTAATTTTCAACAGCATCCCAAACTTGGGTGACTTATTATGTTCCATGTAGAATTCTTTGTATCACTCCCATCTCCAGCCCAAATATGCTGCTTCTTCTATTTTGCTAAATGGCTCCTGGATCTCCCAGTCGCTCAGGCCAGAAACTTGGGGAGTTATCCTAGACCCCTTTTCCCTCATTCCCACATCAAAACGGTCCTGAATCCTGGGCTCCTAACTCCTTGATAGTCCTTAAATCTGACCTTCTTCCACTTTCCTACAGCCACAGCCCTAATTCAGCATCCTATACTGTTCTTTCTATACATCCTTAAGAACCTCTAAACCACCTTCCCAAATCCTTTACTGAATATTTCACGTGACGTATCCATCTTTCAGAAGACTGAGAAAGAGATTTTTTTCTCCTCAAAGTTCAGATCTAATTAGATCTTAAAGCTCAGATCATAATTCTTCATTTTCTTTTCATCAATTCCAAGATCATTAAGAGAGCACCCACGAGTCTTTGTAACCTGGCTTCTTCTATCCTGTCTCTGTCTCATTTCCTAACAGTTTTCCACACTCCCCATGGGATATAGAAACCATCCCAGTTTCCATAACTCATTACAGCCAATTTCACATACTATCCTTTCCACCTAGAATTTTCTTCCCCCCTCTTCTCTGCCTGGAGAGCTCCTGGAGTCTATACTGTCTTGATTATTTCTATAGGGCACCATTTATCATGCTGATGTTCATTTCTTCTCAGAGATTATGAGCCCATGGAATGCAGGAGCTCAGCTCTATTATTCTTTCATCATTTTGTACCTAAATAAAAGATCTGAAAAATACATAAATCAACTACAATAAAAATATTTTTAAAAAGATCTGAAAAATAATAGTCTGCTAATAAATATTGAGGTATTTAATATAAAGTCTAAATGGATAACAAAGAAATTCTAGTCATGGGCAAAAATGATGCTAGTTGAACAGATAAAGCATAGGAAATAAATAACATGTATATACACCTATATGTACATGTCTGTTTCTTTTACATCTAAGTTACATACAAGTGCAAATTGAAATAAAATACAGCTCATCTGCTTGGGGCTCTTTGGGTATTACTACTGAAAGGAAGGAGAGAAATGAAATGGAAGTTTACCTTTCTTCAAGGCTAAATTTGAATAAATCAAACTGACAAATTCACAGAATGTTACCATTAAAAGAAACCCAAATCATTATCTAGTCCAGTTTCATAGCTCAGGAAATTGCGGTGCTGACATTGAAAATTAGGCAAGGTCACTCAACAAATTGAAAATAAATCTGAAACTAAGACACAACTCTCCCATGCTACTTCTATAATCCCCTTTGAAGTTTATTTCTCCTGTACTTAGGTACTCATAGCTTATGCTCCTTGAGACAACATCTCTGCTTCCTAGCACCACAAAGATATATGTCAAGAATCTGCACAATTCAAAGACAATTCAAAAGTCAATAACTTAAACTGCTGGCCATCAAACTTTTTACTAAGCTGGTGTTTTCCAAACTTTCCTGATCCTACAAAGCCCCCAAAGCCTTATTCAAAACAGATTTGCAGGCTCTACCCTAGACCTTCTGAATTCAGGGTAGTAGCTTAGATTGGTATTTTATCAAGCCTAGGTCATTCTACAGTGTCTCCAGGGTGAGAGAAATGACACTACTAAAAAATATCTATTCTTCCTCAGTGTTGATTCATAATATGAAAAAAAATCCCAGTAGAAACTGGGAAGAAGAGAAATTAAAGTTTTATACAATTCTTAACCCAGACATCTAAAAGAAGTAAAAGCATTTCAATAAGCACTTTAAGTTACCAAACAATTTTTAATTATTTGGTGGCTGGAGGAGAGATGTGATACTTTAATGGCTTTATTGTCTTCCAACCCTGGCTGAATATCAGAATCATCTCTGGAGGAGCTAAAGCAAGTGTCCAGACATAGAGAATCAGAGTCTAGTGGGAGACTTGGGGTTGGACACCACTCAAGGGTAGTTTTAAAATACTTCACAGATGATTCTGATACTTAGCCAGAGTGCAGAGGCACCTTTACTGAGGGGGAAAAAAAAAAACCCCATAAGCATTCCTATTTAAGTGCTAGCACTTGTCAAAATAACAGAGGGAAGCATGGGCTCAATGTAGCATCTGTAGAAGCTCACTAGGAATATAGGAGGCTGCACAACCCCTGTACTGATGACAACGCTGGTTTGCCAGGGCATCTCTAAAGTCTAAGAACAGAAGTGAGTTCTAATCAGTAACCATCAGAGTTATTGAGAATGGGGAGTCGATGAAGTGACTTGATAGCTAGACGAAGTCTGATGGATGAGGCCACAAGACAGAGAGTTGAATAAAAATGGCCCAGAGACCTCTAATAAGAGCAACTGTTTGCATCTGTAGGATGCCCCTACCTTTACAAAGTACATGCAGTCTTCTGCAAACATGGGTACCTGTTAAATAAGATGGTGGCCAGAGCTCTGGGGACCAGTACAGGTGAGAGTATCAGATCTACGCACAAGTAACTTCAACAGATCAGGAGCCTCAGTGCCAGGTGGGATGGATGAAAATGAAACTAAGCCGTTTGGAATTTCCTGAGTGGGCAGCAGAGCTGGGTGCCATTGACGGCCTTTCAAATAGCACTGCCACAATCAGGGTTCCTGAAGGCAGGAATTAATGAGAGGGAAAGCTCTGAAACAAATTCAGTTTGGGGACTCCAACAGAAGGATTCTCTCATCTATAAAACTGTGTAAACTCTCCTTGTCATAGGTAGGGCAGTATCAACATCCTCATCTTTTTAAAAAGGAACAAAATGAGTAAACCGAGGCAATGTGAGGTCAACTGACCTGCTGAGACAAGATGGCCCCTCTGTAATTATAGGCAGAAGGGAGATTTTGGCCTCGTATAATTACCTCAAAAAAGTTGGCTAGAGGAATGAGGACCTTGTGGTGACAGGTTCACTTACCTCACTCAGATGTGTCTTCAGCTCCTGCACTTTTCTGTATTCTGGAGTGTCAAGCACCACTTTGTATTTGTCTCGCATCTTCCTTGCATTATCAGTGTACAGGTAATTAGACTTAAAAAAACCAACAAAGGAAATGCAAGCTGATTAAACACTGAAGGGATTGCATGTCACGGCCACACACTGTCTTTCAAATGGCTGGTATGAGCCAGCCACACTGAGCCCCTCTGTGTCCTGGATGTCTTCCGAGGCAGGACCCCAAACAATCATCATTTAACTAAGCTCGCTGCCTTTCACAGGAGGCCCAGATCATCTTAAGTGGGACAAGACTTGCTCAATTGGTTAATGGCAAATTTCCCCTTAAAAGAAGCTGTGGACTTGGATCTTTCTGCCCAGCCCCTTGAAGCTGTGCAGGAGCAGCTGGCATCAGGATGGTGTGTGCTTACCCAGAGCTTCCGCAGGTGTCGGGAGCGGACCATGTCGGGAGTGTCGTATAGGAAGCAGCCCAGTCCCCTCAGGATCTGCAAGTCCTCTTTGTATTTAATCTGTGTCGCAAACATACAAGTATAGCTGGTCATGAACAAACATAGTGTAGTGATACTTCTTCACTGATGGAGCTTTCATTTTCATTCAGTCCATCCACCCTGGACTCTGAGTTTGCTTGCACTCAAGTTAATCATAGGGTTTTAAGATTTACATCACTAACCAGAACTGAGGAGGGGACAGAGCTATTATTTCATTGTTATATTGATGGGAGAAAAGCACAGATTAAATGCAGTGGTCTTTTGGGAGAAGGAACCACTCAAGGAGAAGAAGAAGACAGTAGGATGCTTCTAAAGGGCGTGTGAACAGGCTAGGTGGAAGAAAGATATTCAGCATGATCTGGGAGAGAGGACCGGAATGAGGGGTGGTAATGATTTGATGTTCAATGCAGAGTAGTGGTCAGCAATTCTTGTATTTCTCAAGTGGTCCTCTTACTACTCTTCCCAGCAGGAAGAATGTGAGGTCCTCTTTCCATACTATTTTACCTTCAAGTTGTACACTCAGTTTTGAAGTACTCCATGCAAAAGACAGTTCAAAGACTGGCTTACATGCTGAAAGCAAGCCTGCCTTTTGGCAAGACTTCCAGAAAGAACCCTACAAGAAGCTTACATCACTGGTGATGTCTCCCACGTAGCGGCAATGGAGCACGTGGGGTGTGTACGGCATCGAGATCATGTGTCCTTGCATCTTGAAGAAGTCTGACTTGTAAATCAACTGCAGGGGAAGATAATGCCCATAAACACATGGATTAGAGACTAAATGAGTGACATTCATCCCTGGGTTCCATGGCCTTCCCCCTCTCCTAAGAAAATACCCACCTCACTGACAGCCTCTTGTGTCTTCTTGACTTGGCGGATTTCAGGTGTGTCTGGAGTTGTGTGGATCTTGTCTTTCAGTTTGTGGTACAACTGTCGATACAGTCTCTACATTGGAGAAAAATCATTTCATGTGTTTAGTATAGGATGATGAGGGCATCTATCTGTACACTGATCAATAGTCTTTAAAGAGCCATGAGAAAAGAGATTAAGGATACAGAAAATGATTGAAATAAGGGGGAAATAGAAAATGGTATTTATTTCATTTAGGTGAAGAATTTTGAGGACAAAGTCTCCCATTTTCAATCAGATGGTTGGATAGTAGGATTAGATATTCGAGCTAATTTTTTTTTTTTTTTTTTTTTGCCTTTTAGGGCCACACTGCAGCATATGGAAGTTCCCAGGCTAGGGGTCGAATCTGAGCTACAGCTGCCAGCCACAGCCACAGTAATGTGGGATCTGAGCAGGCGCCTGCAACCTATGCCAATGCCAGATCCCCAACCCACTGAGCGAAGCCAGGGATTGAACCCACGTCCTCATGGATACTAGTCAGATTTGTTTCCGCTGCACCATGACGGGAACTCCCAAACACATATTCTATATATAAAACCAGATTTATGAATCAGACTAATATGCAACCTTACTAAAGATTTTTAAATACAAATGTCAAAAGAAGGAATTAATTTGCATTAATATCTATGGATCAGGGGTCTCTAAATGGCATTACCAAATATAAAAAACAATGCCAAGGGATACCAGTGTCCAAATGACACCAACAAAGAGGATTCCCTTACTCCTTGCTGATGTGTGAGTTAATGGCTGAAATACAATTAATTCTTAGTGTGTTTCAAACTAAGCCACGGTCTTTGAAACTCCTCCACAGAATTAACATTCACAGTACCTCACTGGTAACATTGTTGACCCTCCGGACATGGACAAATGGTACGTCTTTGGGTCCAAGTGTATACCCATTTGCCTTGAAGTGTTCATAAACTTCTTTGTACTTGAACTGCAAAAGCAAAGTAAGAAGATCACTGCTGGGTGAACAAAGGGGAGTATCACACATCTCAGATGGAAGAGAGCTGTCACTTTCATTTGAAAATTACTCCCTAAGCATTAAGTATGAAAAAAAAAAAGTCATGGACAAAATTTCTATAATAATCTGAGTCTTAAAAATTATCTTATTGGCTAATAAAGCCAGGTCCAGAAAGGAAAACCATGCAGAGTTGCCTAACTTAAATCTGTTTGTAAGCAGGTATGCAAAATGTGGGAAAAACCTGTATTTTTAGTCCCAATATGGCTAGGAAATTAAGAAATGCAAATCTGAAACAAGAGAGTCTTTAGAAGACTGATTGATGAATGACTTTATAGACTATGAAAAAATGATAGATACTACTGTATATCGAACAGATGAGTAACGTGCTGTATAGCACAGTGAAATCTACTCAATACTCTGTAGTGACCTCTATGGGAAAAGAGTCTGAAAAGGAATGGATATATGTATATATATATGTATAACTGATTCACATTGCTGTACACCAGCAACTTACACAGCATTGTAAGTCAACTATACCCTGATTAAAAAAAAAATTTTTTTAAATGATGTTAGAGGATTAAACCCGTGACTCTGATTTGGAATTATTGGGCATTGGCCCAATAATTAACATTGAGCATTGGTCAGGAGGTTTGATTCCTAGGACTCTGGAGGGCAACACGGAAGGAAAAGCTTATTCGTCAGCTGATGGCTAGTCTATGGGCACGGCCAGAGGCCAGAGTCACTGGGATAGCCAACACTTCTCCAGACCTTGTTCATCAAGTCCCAACTGACACAGTGAGAAAGCTAATGCCTGGGCAAGCTACAGATCAGGAGAGCCTGACTACCTCTCTGAGTTTTCTATGAAACAGGTAACAGAGGGTAAGCAGTGAGACAAGTACAGAGCCTTTCTTTTCAAAGGAACACACAGTGATGTCATATCTTCTTTTTTTTTTCTTATAATAATTTTTATTTTTTCCATTATAGTTGATTTACAGTGTTCTGTCAATTTTCTAGCAAAGTGAACCAGTCATACATACATATATACACATTTTTTTCTCACATTATCCTCCATCATGTTCCATCACAAGGGACTGGACATAGCTGCCTGTGTTATACAGCAGGATATCATTGCTTATCCACTCTAAAAGCAATAGTTTGCATCCACTGACCCCAGACTCCCAGTCCACTGATGTTGTAGCTTCTGCATTGAAATGTTGCAGAAGGAAGATAAGACTATGCCACACAGCAATGTATAAAGTTGCATTTCCAGTATATGGCTTGGGATGGTTTGGGATGCTTCTGCGCTAAGGCCAAGGTAGAGGCATCATGTCAGCCACGAGCCCAGAGCCAAGGTAACTGGGTAATGAGATGCAACGCCATGAAAGTCCTATGCTAACCTACTGGACGCAGACCCTGCCAAAATGCAGCAGCAGGCCATTGCCACAGTGCCCCTGCTCACATCATCTATCATGTTGGAACTTCAGGGGCTGATTAGGGGGATTAGAATAGGCTATTAGTAAATACTAGCGCCCCCCTCCCACTTCACGCCCCATCTTAACCACTCACATAGCTGCTCATATATCGGATGTCCTTATTATGTTTGAAGTGAGGAGTGTCGCCTGGAAGCCTATAGCCAGTGGGCAGGGAGTTCAGGCCATCTTTTCGGTACAGATTCTGTCGGGATGAGGAAGAGCAGGTGAAACGACAGCTAAGTCAAATAAGTGATTGAAACAGTCAGACCCAGCTCATGTTAGGTGTTCAATTTGATAATATACCTAAAATCACAGAATTGATCTCAAGAAAAAATTAAATAAATTCTAAGAGTCAAGCAACAGATCAGATTACTTTTTTTTTTTTTTTTTTTGGCTGCACGCATGGCATGTGGAAGTTCCTGGACCAGGGATCGAACCCTTGCCACAGCAGTGACAATGCCTGATCCTTAACCAACTGCATCACGAGGAAACTCCCAGGTTACTTTTTTTTTTTTGGCTTTTTAGGGCCACACCTGTGGCATATGGAGGTTCCCAGGCTAGAGGCTGAATCAGAGCTGTAGCTGTTGGCCTACCCCACAGCCACAGCAAGGCCAGATCTGAGCTGCGTCTGAGACCTACACCACAGCTCATGGCAATGCTGGATCTCTAACTCACTGAGCAAGGCCAGGGATTGAACCCTTATCTTCATGGATCCTAGTTGGGTTTGTTAACCACTGAGCCATGATAGGAACTCCAAGAAAGGAGTTTCTATCTGTGATTTGAAATAATCTATCTCCCAAGGGAGCTACAAGAGTAGGATAGTATTTAAAATATTAAAAACCAAATTGCTTTTAACATTCAGTATAGGAGAGTGGCATTAAAGGTGAGACCAAAGTAGCACCACCAGATAACAAAGAACAGGGAGACCATACATGTGAGCTGAATCTAGTTTCTTTCTCTTCTGAATTCCAACAGCACTTTCTAGCTTTATCTCTTATTGTAAATAGTGTTTTATGATTAGAAGCCTTGTCTTTGTCATCTTGTCTTGGATTTGAAGTTTTCTGAGAGCACAGAGAGTAGATGGGCCCTGTTTGTAAGTTGAAAGCATGGCACCCAAAACACCCATTGCTTGCTGCCAGCCCAGAGGGAAGACAGGCGATGCACTGATTTTGTTTTATTTTGTTTTGTCTAGCTCTTGGGAATGCATCAGCCTTTACAATTTCCAAGGTCAAGCTGAGGCCACTTCTAGAGAGGCCTGACCTCATGACTTCATCCTGGCCTTCTACCAGACACTCTGTCCACGCCTGACTGCTCACCTCACTCTGCAGCTTGTATGCATGCAGGGCCCGGTCTAGATCCACGGTTTTTGTGGTTGGAGCCACTTTCCCCCGGACACTGTGCACATAGTCATAGTGGTAGACGGCCTGGTATGGAGAGAAGCAGAGTGAGCAGACTGGACCATGGTAACAGAATTAGAAGCAAGGTAAAGGCAAACCCAAGTCTCTTATCATAAAGAAGGAGGCCTGCTCCCTTTTGCCTAGGGAATTCTATCTCACGTACTGCACCCTGTCCCACAGGACCAGAGCCAAGGCGTGGACCCCCCTACTGAGAAGTACCGGGTTTGGGGGAGCGGAGGGCCACCTCAGGCATAAGAGGAGGAAGAGTCTGCATTTTACCACCGCAGGTTCAAAAGACAGGTTTTCATGTTCTGACTCACTGGTGGGATTTAATGTTTGCTTATTAACCTGTGGGGTTAATTTTAAAAAAGGGCAGCTTTGTTCCTGTTCTGCCTGCTCCGTGTCACTGTGCCTTTAGAGGGGTGCTTTCCAGCCACTTTCCTGGTCCACATGCTGTGTTTCAGGGGGTTCCGTGCTTTTCTCAAGCCTCACGGATTATGGGCAGTGGGGACCACGTCTGTACTGCAGAGACCTCTCCCTCCTCATCCCACCATAGTGAGCGCTAATGTTTTAGAAGGCTGAGGCATAAACATAGGGCTACAAAAAGCAACCTGGGAAGCTCCAAAACACGAAGGATTTCATAAACTTAAACCACTTACAATGCCACCCCAGGAAACTGACGGATCAGGTTTTGGGAAATAAGAGGAGAATCTTAAATACTTTCTAAGGCACCTACTCTACTTTCTCACTGAGAAAAGGCCCAGCCCTGCCCTGTCTTTGGTATTTTCCCACTTCTGCTCTAGGGCTGGCCCTGTAAAGTAACTTTCACAGTGGGCACTTACGTCACTTAGTTGTTTCCCACTTTTGACAGCCTGAACGTAGAGGGGAGTGTCGGTAACCAACTTGTAGTTATTCCTTGTTTTCTTCACATGAGCTTGGTACTTGATCTGCCCAGGGGAAGAAGATAAGCTTGTGTTAGACCATTCATTGTATCAGTTCACAGAGGGTTTGGTGGTTTTGAACTCATAGCATTTACATACATTATAGACATTCTTATTCAACATACCAAAGGGCCCTTGAATTTTATAATGATCTGCATAATCAATGTTTGCAGTCACACGGTTCCTCTAGAGTCTTTTAGGAGATTGACAACTGCTTTCCTAGGGATGTCTAAGCTTTCTTATGGAAATCTTGATAGCAATATTATTTTGCCTAGCTAATCCTCTCTCTACAAATAGATCCTGTCTACAGCATCACATACTCCTAACAAATGAGGTTTTTCTAATAATGAGAATTACGTGCTCATTAACATATCCAAGATAGTTCAGAAGGTGGAGATAAGATCTGGGGTCACTTCTGCACCAGGGGACAATCAGACAGCTCGTTTGCATGGTTTCCACTCTTGAGAAATGGCTGCTCGGCTCCTCAGCGACTCCTTCCAGCTCAGCCTCAGCACCACTTAGGCACAGCTTCGTGCTTTGCATGCACTCCCCTAGACTCTAGACTACACAGAGAAGGAAATATACTTAACCAAAAGACAAGGCAAACTCACGTCATTGCGTAGATCATAAGCATGCTTGGCGTGGAGAATCTCAGGAGTGTCCCAGACGTAGCAACCAATGCCTTTCAGCCAGTTGAGGTCATCCTTGTACACAATCTACAGGATTGCCACAGATGGAGGGGATCAGAAAAAGAAAATTTGTAGCTTTCACACCAAAGACATTGGACATCCTCTGGACCCAGGATGACTTTGTGGAAGGAAAAGCCAGACATCATGCCCTAAGGCCATGGGTGTCATGGAGACAATGGCACTTAGAGCCCTGCTTCCAGGGACAGCTCTGAATTCCCATCAGACCCCTGGGTATACAGGAAAGTGACACTGGAAGAGAGCTAAGATGAGGAACCATGTGAGTCTGTCTCTCTTCAGGGTGGGCATGTGGGGCTGGGGCAGGGGGACCTTCACGAGCAATGGTCTTACGTCGCTGATCTGGTCTGTGACCTTCCTGACGTGACTGTTGACTTGCAAGTCGGGGTGGCAAATCCACTCGTGGAGGTGCAGGCGGTAATCGATCTCGCTGACTTTCTTCTGGGAATCCTTAGCAGTAACCATCTCTACCATGTCGGGCACCATGTGGATTTTCATCTTGTTCTTCTCATAAACGGATCTATACAGGCGCTGTGAGGATAACGCACCATGCCAGTTACATGGGGAATTATGCAAGAAATCGCAGTGACATGTGCTTTTCTCAGATGCCAGAGAGATCAGGGAACCTAGCTTATAGCCATCAGCTGGGGGTGGGTGGGCAGGGACTGGAAGTTTCTGACACTTTGTACAGATTCATGGGTGCAGGGAAAACAGTATGGGCTGAACGAACACTTGTCTTCACATGTGCATGTTCAGTGCCACGTGCTTTGCTGAATAGAACCTGTTCTGACTTGTGGCACAGGGCCACACGCTTTGCTGAATAGAACCTGTTCTGACTTGCAGCACAGGGCCACACGCTTTGCTGAATAGAACCTGTTCTGACTTGCAGCACAGGGCTGCATTACTTGGCTTCAGCTTGAAGTCAGCCCTGGGGATCACTTACGTCGATGTTAAACTTGCCAACTCGGAGGCATCGTGCTGTATTGGGATCATCGTCAACACTTTTGGGTAAAGTGTAAAGAGCTTTGAACTTTTCATATTCTTCCCGATACTTGATCTGTAGAGAGAAAGTACAAAAGAGGAAATACAGTTTGAAAGAAAAATGGCTCTATATTGTTAAAAGAGCATGAGACTTAATAGAAGGACCCGACTCAGCCTGGCCACCTTGGGGTTAGCACTTCTCTGGCCCAGAGGTAGAGGGAGCACGGTACCTGCTGCAGGATTACCCTGAGGATTACATCAGACTACAGGCAAACGTCCTTTAGGTACTGCTTTTCACACTCCTGTGCAATACTAGCACTTCTACTGTTACTACAACTAATTTTAGTTTAAAAGGTTATCTGTTTTAAAATGATTTCTTTTGTGATAATGGCTTTGTTTTTCTTTCTTTCTTTTTCTTTTTTTTCTTTTTTTTTTTTTTTTGCTTTTTAGGGCCACACCCTTGGCATATGGAGGTTCCCAGGCTAGGGGTTGAATCAGAGCTACAGCTGCTGGCCTACACCACAGCCACAACAACATGGGATCTGAGCCACATCTGTGACCTACACCGTAGCTCACAGCAATGCCAGATCCTTAACCCACTGAGTGAGGCCAGGGATCAAACCTGCGTCCTCATTAGTCGGATTAGTTTCCAGTGAGCCACAATGGGAACTCCAGTGGCTTTGTTTTTCTTAACCATAAATCAAAGATGAAAAATGTGCTCAGGAATTTTTTTTTTTTTAGTAACAAACAATTCTGATGCTTAAAAGACTCCTTGAATTTCAGTTTCTACAAGGTATTTCAAAGATAGAGGGCAGCTAACTTCTATGGGAAAAGCAATATCTAGTTCTTAAGCCATATTGCCTATTAACTGATGCTTCATAAGTTCATGAACTAGGAGGTAATAAGCCCTCTACAGAGACCAAGATCCACCCTTCTAGCACATGATAAAATAACAATTCTCTCACAACTCAGAAGCCCACATCTCAGTGGAAAAAAAAGGAAAGATGGGAGTATGTATGTCAGAATTCCAGTAAAGCCCTTCACTGACTAGAAGCCAAACAAAATTCCCATAAGAATTTTCCAGAACATTAGCTCACATGCTCCTTACATCTAAGCCACCTCTCAGTTACAAAGAAGATATTTTTCGAAGGCATCTTTTTTTTAAAACTAAAGTTGGAATCCTCTTTTTAAAATATTATCTATATCTGACCTTGTTTCAAGAACAATTTGCTGAGAGAATCCTTCGTCTGTAATTTTTATTCATACTAAAGGTGTGTGTGTGTGTGCGTTTGTGAGACCTGCGATACAGAATAAATTTCTCAGTGTGAGTCATGGTAAAAAAAGATTTGAGAAATAATGGTCTAAAGTGTTACATAAAATGCTCATAATTAAGAGGTAAAAATTTCTTATAGAGGTAAAGTTTCTGAAAGAACTAGGCTTACTAGAACTGCAGTGAAAGTTATAGGGAATTTTACAATAAAAGGTTTTACTTAAGAACATATTAGGCATAAAGGGTTGAAAGTGATAAGACTTTATACTATATTTAAACAGCTTGGAGTTCCCGTCGTGGCTCATTAGTTAACGAAGCCAACTAGCATCCATGAGGACACGGGTTTGATTCCTGGCCTCACACAGCAGGTTAAGGATCCTGTGTTGTGGTGAGCTGTGGTGTAGGTCGCAGACGCGGCTCAGATTCCAAGTTGCTGTGGGGCTCTGGCGTAGGCTGGTGGCTACAGCTCCGACTGGACCCCTAGCCTGGGAACCTCCATATGCCGCGGGTGTGGCTCTATAAAGACAAAAATATTAATAACAATAAAATTTAAAAAAATAAACAGGTCATGTGATTTAAGATTTTTTTAACAATTATGTCTATACTTAAGAAAAGCTCTGCTTTTAAAGATAGAATTTCAAAAATCTTTTTAATTTTTATATTTTATAGTTAACAAAGATGATTAACTTTTTATTCATGTATTTGGGGCTGGTGCAACAACCAGTTACCACATTTGCTGTTTTATTTTTGTCCCAAAGCCCACAAAATTCCACTGAAAGAGTCTATTTTGTATGGGGATGTTATGTCCTGTTTCCTCTTGTGGCTGAAATAGAGCTTTATGTATCCATGTCATCTGCAGGTAGGCAGCCTAGAGATTCACACTGGTGTCATTCACACAAGCGTTGGTGATCCTCTTGGGAACTTCAGTGCCCTTGAGAGGAAGCATAAGTGCATAGACCTGGTGATGATGTGGCATCTGGAATTATTTGCTGCTGTGCCCCCTTGGAAGGGCTGGGGGTACTTCTGGGCAGCATAGGAACCAGCCAGAAACATTCTGGGAGTGGACATCAGGGACGGGCAAAGGGCAGTAGGAAGGCTCTCATGTTCATCCTTGACTTACATGGCTGGCCAGGTGCTTCTGGTTCTTGGCGTGTGTCAAGGACACAGTGTTGGAAGGTAGGATGTAGCTGGTAGCTTTCACTTTATCCCAGGCCTCCTTGTACACGTTCTGTAGGGGTTAGAAATCTTCTTGTAAACACAGAAAAATGCAATCTGGCTAGATTCCAGCAGCAGATTTTTCCTGTTTCTGTCCTTCTCAGACATTCCCTAACACTCCCCAGCAGCTCTTCTGACTCTGTTGGATCCACGTACTCCAAAGTGAAAAACCGGTTGAATACCATGACCATAATTTCAGAGTCCATTATTTCGTTCTCAACCACAGTACTTATCACAGTTTGACAGTTATCAGAGGTTTTGATGCCATAATCACCTCCCCTCCCCAGGTCCAGGAATTCCTGGAGGATGAAAACCACTAACATTAAAAAATAGCTATATTTACCATTCCCTACTTTTATGATGCTAGTGGGAGCTCAAAAAATGTTTGTTTCCACTTCTAGGTATTTACTTACTCAGTAGAAACAAAAAGTTATGTACACACAAAAACCTATATGCCAACGTGTATGGCAGTTTTGTTCATAATTGTCAAACACTGGAAACTCAGATGTCCTTCAGCTGTGAATGGAGAAACAAACTGTGGTTTTGAATGCTGTTTTGCTGTAAAAAGAATAAACTACTGATTTATGTAGCAATGTGCATAATACACAAACGCACTTTGCTAAGAGAAATAAGCCAGACTTAATGGCTACAAACTATAAAATTTCATTTATACGACATTCTGGAAAAGGTAAAACTACAGGGACAGAAGAGAGTTCTGTGGATGTCAGGGGAGAGGAGGGGGCTGCAAGGGGGAAATTTGAAGGTGATACAAAATTTTTATGTATTTTGACTGTAATGGTGAACACAGGAATGTATGCATTTGCCAAAAGCCATAGCACTACATACAAGAGCGTAATTTACTGTATGCAAATTAAAACAAACAACCAAGAACCTACCAGACTAGTAGAGGTGACTAAAATAGAATACACACTGTAACAAATAAACCTGATTGTATTAGAAATGTATAACAAGACTACAGTGAAGAAAGTGGTGAAGAAAACAAGGGATTTAAGTTATTTTGTAAATGGTATTTTGACTGGATACTCTAAAGCTGTAGACAAAAATATCTGTACACAAAATACTGGACTTTAGTTAGTAAACTTGTTTCTCACAGGGGTATGTGTCAGAAATTCTGAAAATATTTATGTGCATATAAGGGTTGCACAAATAAGGAGACATACATAGACAGTGATAGCCAGGCTTATTACTGGAGAGGAAATAGAAAGTTGGAAAAATAATTTACGAATAAGGAAAGGGTGAACGTTAGAATCAGCCCTATTGTGCTGAATTGCATTGAAGGTATCAGTAGGAACTCGTGATTTTAAAATACAGATACACTTAGGTAAGTATAGAAATAGATACAGATATGTTTGCACACAAGGGTTAGTATACAAGCATACATTTCTAAGCTCTGTCCACTTAAAGGGCCTAGTAGCAATGACACCCTAGGAGTAATGAGCACAACTACCACTTAGATCTTGATTCTAAATACCATTCTCCAACAAAATAAACCAGGACTCCTCGGACAGGTGGTTAATTCCAACTTGTATTTTCCCTCAACTTGAACAGGGAAAACACAAGTTGAGCCTGGAGCATCTTAAGGTGTCAAGAAGTAAGGAAATGCTCAAAAAACAAAATGATGGGATATAATAAGGGGATAAGGGAGTCACCCTGAAAGAGCTCCCAATACGCAAAGCTGAAATACTTTGAGCAACAAAATAGATAACAAAAGCATGGGCACGACAATGTGAGAAAAAAGAATGTATACATGTATGTGTAACTGGGTCACTTTGCTGTACGGTAGAAAATTGACAGAACACTGTAAACCAGCTATAATGGAAAAAATAAAAATCCTTATAAAAAAAGTATGAGAGTCTGTTCCAAACAATAAATGCCCATGAACCTGTATTGATATGAATAAATAAATAAGACAAACCAATGGTGGAGACAGAACATCTGTTCCTCACAGAATAATTCAAATTAATAAATGTAGAAGGAACAGGGAAACAGAAAATCACAAGAAGGCATATTCCTCAGTAATAATCTTGCAGGCAAGATCCACCAATTGGATGCTAAACTATATGAAAGTTTGAGGAAAAACAAGATATTCGCATAGTCCTAAAGGATCTCCTCCAAGATACTTACTAATAACAAAGGTAAAACAGTAACTTCACAGTGGAGTAGCTCAGCAGAGCTAGTGATCAAGGTCATTGATTGATCAAGATCACTTTGTAACTAAGTGATCAAGGTCAACATCCCCAGTTACTGACATCAAGTGCCACCTGCTATGATGCACTGAGAAGGGCACATCAACTTTTGTGCTATCCTTGAAGTAAAGCAGGAATTTGATGGCCCAGGAAAAAGACTGGAAAAACCTTTGAGGTAAGGGTGCCGGTTCCTTTTATTTTCTTATCATCTCTAAAGGGGAAAAAGGGAACTCAAATACAGAGAAAAGAATAACTCACACTGCTATAAAGATCCTTCAGATTCCTGGTTCTGTCATAATCCACTGTTTCCAGAACTGTTGTGTATTTGTCTTTAATCTGATGATAATTTTCCTTGTATTTCACCTACAGACAAAAAAGGATGAATTATTCTTTTCTGTTGTTTGACAGCACATAAAGACAATAACGGCTTGTCCTGGGAGAGAAGCACAAGGAAGACACACCTCACTGGCATTAATGCCGCTTTGAAGAGCAGTCACGTAGAGTGGTGTATCTGTGACCATGTTATAATTTTTTAGATTTTCTTTACCGTCTGCTGTGTATAATATCTGTGAAGAAAAACAAAGTCACTGAAAATGGTGAAATGCAGGTATGCCATCCTCTTTAGCTATTTGTGCTAACTTAGCTGGGCCTTTATTTTAGGGTGTCTGCTTTAATCCTGACAAGGAGACAACCGTTGTAGCCCTGCAGACTGCATGGCTGTCAAAATTAACAGTTTCTCTTGACCAGGAGTGGGGTTTGGATCTTTGCCCGATCTTCTCTTCGCTGTGTCATCTTTTCCATGCCTATGTTCCCATCCCTAACGGCAGCCCCTTGATTTCAACATTCCAATAGTCTGCCCTATGGGGGCTGAAGTTCTGCTGGGAAATTTCCAAATATCTACTTTTCACTTCAAAACTTAACTACTTATGGTCAAAGTATGTATTTGCATTCTACTCCCTGCCAGTTAACCTGAACAACTAAGGTGTAGATGCTTGAGAGTCGTTTATGATAAAACACCTCCCAGATAGCTTTGGTTCCCTTAGATCATGCCCCATGAAAGCTGCTTTCTCTGCCTGGGCACAGGCATAACCCCACAATTGCCCCACTGAGAGCACCGTGGACTCCATCGATTCACAGCAAGCTATTATTTCTAGGAAGCTGACTCACCTGACTCTGGAGGTCATATGATTTCTTGGCATGGAGGATCTGGGGTGTATCCCAAACGTAGCATCCAATGCCCTTCAGCCAGTTCAGGTCATCTTTATACACATTCTGTAAGCAGGAAGGAACAGTGGAAGGGGACAAGTACTAACTGAATTCACAATAGAGCATTTGATAATTTCCTATCAGCCCTTGTCTGTGCTTAGCACTCAGCATTCACAGGGTGGGTTTCTCAATAGTTCATCACTTTTGTACAAAGGCAGTTTTGGTGCTGATATTGTACAGAACCTTCATTGGAACCCCAAGGACAGAGGTCACGTGTGTCACATGGTCACTCTTGCAGCAGAATGGTCTGTCATTTTTCTTTCTTTCTTTCTTTTTTTTTTTTCTCCTGATTTATAGCGGAGATTTTCAGAAAATTTCTTTTCAGGTAGAAGCCAATTTACACCGACTAACACTCTGTGACACTATTCCTTGCCCTATAAACAATGAACAAACATGGGTATTTTCCAGAGATTTATGACACAAGGGCAAAATCTTTTGGGGGTGATTGTGATTTTCAGGGATTGGGGAAATATTCATGGAAGTTATTTATTCTATCTGAATTTCCAATCAGTTAATCAAGGCTGAGAGTGACACTGAAGAATACTGATTCGAGAGACACAAATTAAAGTCATGATGTCATTTTAAAGGATACCTTTAAGAGGATCACATAAAAACATTTATGCCTATATATATTTTTAATCCCAGAAAATAAAACCAAATGACTACCAAAACAAAACAAAACAAAAAAATGCCCTGGCCTAAAGAAGTTTACAAGGAGAACAGCAGCTAAGATTCAGTCTGATGTTAAACATATTAAATATTTATGCTGTATATTAGATTCCAGTTATTTATTTATTTATATATTTATTTATTTTTGTCTTTTTTTTTTTTTTTTTTTGTCTTTTTGTCTTTTGTCGTTGTTGTTTGTTGTTGTTGTTGTTGCTATCTCTTGGGCCGCTTCCGCGGCATATGGAGGTTCCCAGGCTACGGGTTGAATCGGAGCTGAAGCCACCGGCCTACGCCAGAGCCACAGCAACGCGGGATCCGAGCCGCGTCTGCAACCTACACCACAGCTCACGGCAACGCCGGATCGTTAACCCACTGAGCAAGGGCAGGGACCGAACCCGCGACCTCATGGTTCCTAGTCGGATTGGTTAACCACTGCGCCACGACGGGAACTCCTAGATTCCAGTTATAAGTGATATCATATGGTATTTGTCTTTGTCTTTCTGGCCTGATGGGAGGGGGAGGGAGTGGGAGGGATCGGGAGCTTGGGCTTATCAGACACAACTTAGAATAGATTTACAAGGAGATCCTGCTGAATAGCATTGAGAACTTTGTCTAGATACTCATGTTGCAACAGAACAAAGGGTGGGGGAAAAACTGTAATTGTAATGTATACATGTAAGGATAACCTGACCCCCTTGCTGTACAGTGGGAAAAAAAAAAAAAATTAACATAGGTGTTTCATGGCTCCAAGGGGATTCTTTCATCAAAAATGGTTACTCAAGCTACTTTGTACCGAAAAGCAACAGGGTTTAGGAACACAGGGACAACTGGAGCCTGGGGATCCCTGGCAGGGCTGGGTGAAGCCTGTCATTTAGCCAAGTTGCAGAAAGGCCGTCATACATCACTCAAGATCTCCTGAGCGTTTCTGGCCCGAATGACATTGGGTTCTTCCGGAAGAGAGGTCCACTGGTGGAAGTAATGCCGGTATTCCAGGTCGCTGAGGATGTACTGGCACCTTTTAGCCAGCACATGATTCATCATGTCATTGGGAATATGAACATTTGCTTTGGTGTCCTCATAGTGTCTTCTGTAGTTCAACTGAAGAATAATGTATTTTCGAAGACAAAAACAAGAGAGAATTAAATGTAAATCATTCTGATCAAATCTCTCTTAGAGCCTAATTTCCAATACAGATCAATACCTTTATAATAGACTAAGGTTAAAAAAATAATACTTTAATATATTGTCCTTATTTTTTGTCTTTTTTTTTTTCCTTAGGGCCGCATCCATGGCATATGGAGATTCCGAGGCTAAGGGTCCAATAGGAGGTGCAACCACTGGCCTACACCACAGCCACAGCAACACACTTAGCCCACTTAACCCTTAACCCACTGAGCGAGGCCAGGGGTCGAACCTGCATCCTCCTGGATACTAATTGGGTTCGTCAACCACTGGGCCACGACCAGAACTCCATATTCTTCTTTTAAAAAAATTCCTATCCTTTTGTAACATAGGGTAAAGAGTGACTGTGTTTCCCCCTTTCCCCCTGAATTTTTCTAAATTCAGAGCCCCTCCTGTGTTTGGTAGTGTAGGCAGGAGGGAAAGGGTGAAAACTCATAGCCATCAAAGGCACATAAGGCTGACTTGCAGGATGGAAGGAAAATCTTAAGACGGGCTCATTCCTCACTATCCCATGCCCCAGCTAATCTTGAACCAAAGAGTAGATCATAAAGAGGCAGACTACGAGTACACTCAAGTGTGCAAATCCTCTGTTAAAGTGAACTTTGCTTACCACACTCCTCATCTTTTGGAAATCCAGACAGTGAACCACATTAGGGAACTCGCTGATTTCTTTTCCAGCCAGGTAGTGACCCTTCTGCTTCTCATAGGTCTCTTTGTACTTAAGCTGTAAAGTAGGTACAACATTGAGAATCACTGGGATTTTCTTTTTTCTTTTTGTCTTCTTAGGGCCACACCTGCAGTATATGGAGGGTCCCAGGCTACGGTTCAAATCGGAGCTGCAGCCACTGGCCTACGCCACAGCCACAGCCATGCCAGATCTGAGCCACGTCTGCAACCTACACCACAGCTCATGACAACACTGGATTCTTACCCCCCTGGGTGAGGCCAGGGATCCAACCCACATCCTCATGGATACTAGTCAGATTCGTTTTCCTACTGGGATTTTCTAACCAGCCTTTTGCTCCATGATAAAGATCCTCAAACCTTTGAGAGGATAAAGTCCTACTGACCTCACTGTTCACAAAGTCGGCGTGCTTGGCTCCAACAATGGGAATATAGCGTTCATCCAAGGTATAGCCGTAGGCCTTGGTACCTTCCCAAGCCCCTTTATACAGTATCTAGGACAAAGATGTGTATCAACAAATGCTTGCGTTCAACTTCTTTCAGACATCACTCAGAAGAAAGTGGCAAAATCGGGGTAAAATATTTACATGTAAAGGCAAGGCTTAAACCTTCATTATCAGCTATTAGTATGCTACCTAAGGATAGGGCGCAATCTTTGGGCTTGTTGCAAATTAAATTTATCAACTCAGAGGTATTTTACAACAAGTTTACATTTACAATTCTAATAAAAGTGAAAACAAATTTGCACACAGGGAGAGAGTCACCAAAGTCTGCTTCCCATTGGGCACACACACACATACGCTCCAAACACATCACACAAGATTAGACGAATCAGAATCCGGAGGGCAAGTCCTCCATGTGTTGGCTGGGGATATCGGATGACTAAAGAGAGACCAGCCTTTCCGCTCTTCTCTCTGTTGGTGGTTACTCAGTCCTGTGTGTACCTAGAGCTGGGATAGCACTTGCTGCGTTATTATTTACCTCATCATTTGAATGTCTGTCCCTCTCAATTGTAGGGGCTCTTAAAGGGTCTTTAAGACCCTTGAGCTTTTACTCTTCAGCGCCTCCCACAGTGCCGGGCACATCACAGGGGCTCAAAAATGCCAGCTAAATAAATACTACTTGCCCTGACTAATGCTGCTTCTAAAAAAACACAAGACTAAATACAACAAAAATAATAGCTCTCCTTTTAAGTTCAATTATTCACAAAATCAATCAAGAATATGAATACTGACAAGAGCTTAAAATTAGGAACTGGATTGTGTGTCACATAAAACAGAACTTACGGTACTGTAGAGTTTTCCCATGTCTTTGGAGTGGGTGATATATGGAGTATCTGGAGAAAATATGTACTTGCCCTTTAATAACTTATTAAATGTTTCTTTATATTTTACCTGGGAGAGAAAACAAAACAAAATCTTTGATTATTCTAAGTAGATATTTAAAGTTTCACAAGATCTACCTAGGGAGATAGTAATTAATCTGCATTTAGAGATTACCAAACTGGTTAAATTTCATTATATGATATATAATTTGTAGTCTAATATAATGGAAGATTTTGGACAATAATTTAGATATTATCTAAAAGTGGGTACAGAATTCCACCTACTAGTGACATTTCCCACAAAGATTTCCTTATAATTTACTCCCCATTTTCTTTCCTTTTTTTTTTTCTTCTTTTTACGGCAATACCTGTGGCATGTGGAAGTTCCCAGGCTAGGGGTCTAATTGGAGCTGCAGCTTCTGGCCTATGCCACAGCCATGGCAACACCAGATCCAGGCTGCATCTGTGACCTATACCACAGCTTGCAGCATTGCTGGATCCTTATCCCACTGAATGAGGCCAGGGATCAAACCTGCATCCTCACAGAGACAACATCAGGTCCTTAACCCACTAAGCCATAATGGGAATTCCTCCCCATTTTCTTATAAGCAGTTGTCTGGAGTTAAGCAAGTCTGTCCAATGATAGACAACTAACTCCCCAGTCTGTGTACCTCACTATACACAAAGTAAACTTACGTCACTTTGATTGACTGAGTTAATCTTGGCCAAAACAACCGCAGGAGGATCCACCACACTTGTAAAGTTAGGATAGTTGGCAAGAGCATCTTTTTTATATTTTATCTGTAAAGAAATAGAGACTGTTAGGACAGGTGTCCCTACAGGGTACCTATCCCCACACGGCAGGTAAGGAGACCAGCTTTACCTAAGAAGCATAGGCTTTGTGTACCTGATTCACCATTTCCTGGTTCCTGGTCACCCTCACATGGTCCACAGAATCCAGGGGGATCCAACCAATGCCTCGGAGCCACTCCAGGTCAGCTTTGTAGACATTCTGAGAGGAGGACAGGAGACACAAGGCAGGTGTAAATTACCCAGACACAGGATGACAGACAGCAGATTAGAAATAATTTTTTTTCAGAAGCTCTGAGGCAGTCTCTGCAGTGCTATTGTTTCATTGATTCAGTCATGATTTTACCTGTACACCTGAGCAATATTTCTTGAGACTGTTCCTAAGAATGAGGAACTATACAAGGTGATTTGAGGAATATGGATTCAAGAGGGTGTCTGAGTACAGAGAGAAGTCATTTACAAAGTGGACAGTGGGAAGCACTGAGTGCAACGCCACTCCAATGCTGTGGGAGCTTCACTTGTGAGCGTAAGAAAAGGTTTTACCAAGGAAGTTAGAGGTGGACTTGGTGTAGTCGTGTAGAAATATGTGGGGCATGAAGACTAAGTACAGGAAAACATACAAGTAAACACATACGTATCAGAGGGTAGGGGGAGGCATGTCTCCCCTCCCCCCACTGTCTGGATTCTCTCGGGCCACCCCATACCAAAAGAAGGGGAGCTGCTAATCTGATCCACGATGACCATCCTGCTGCAGCAACTGGTGAGCTGGATGTCCAAGTTCAATACCTATGCTACAGGCAGTCTTTGACTTCCTGTTTGCCTTTGGAGAATGCCTAGAAGACCCAGGCAGGGTTAGCTCCTTGGCACACCTGAACATGATATGGATGCACTGTGTTTCCATTCCCTACAGACCACTGGTGACAGGTAGAGATCCTGATTCAGGCTTCACAGGAGGTGGCCTGAGATATATTCTCTACTCCAGCTTTACAAACCTCTGCATGAGGGATTCTGGGCCCTCAGGCAGCTCATCAGTACTTTGTGTCTTCTTTGCTTTGATTGCTTGCAAGCAACTCCTTCATAAATACCTTGAAGAAGTGAGACTTGGCAAAACAAGAGGAGGCATGCCCAGGTCTTTGATGATATTACTAATTAATCTTGCCAAGATCCCAGCTTAATCCTAACTCCCACCCAAGCCAATTATTATTTTAAATCAGTTGATAATTTTCCATGCAAATGTGAGGAGCTGTTGATGGCAGAGATGGTACAAAAGCAGCAGATTTTTAAAAAATTCAACTGAAGTTGTTTAGAAATGCACAGCCAGTAGGCAAAGCAGTCCATCACAGCTCCTAACCTTTCTCTACTTCCTTTCTAGCCTCAGTTCCCGTCTGGGAGCAAATTAAATAGTTCAAGTTCCAAGTTTCAGTGACTGGTGGTTTCAGGATGCTGCTTATGATTCTCAGAGTAGACCATACATTTCTAGATAATTAAGAAACAAAAATCACTTACATCGCTCTGCAGGTCGTAGGCCTTCCTTGCCTGAATAACATCATTTTGGTCAGGGTGACATGTCCATTGATGCAGGTAGTTGCGGTAATCAATATCACTGACCAGGATCTGCCCCTCCTTGGCTGCCACCACCGACACCATATCAGGAGGTATATTTATTTTGGCCTTTGTTTTATGATAGTGCTCTTTGTATAGTCTGTCATTCTGAATCTGGCCTGCGTGCTCAAACCAAACCAGCTTAGGGTCATCTCTCATCGTTGGAACACCAACGTAATGACCTTTCTGCTTGACGTGGTCAGCTTTGTATTTCAGCTGGTGGGAAGAGGAACAGAGCTTCCATCAGCTTTTACAGCCACACAAAACAAAAGGGGCTTGAAATATTGGCAAATTCTGTCCCCTAGTTTTGTTACCCCCCCAAGAATAAATATCAAAAAACATGGAAATAGACAGATATGAACAACTATCCATTTTAAACTAAATAAAATACTTATTTTATATTTCTGGTAATATTTTATTTGAAGGCCTAGAGTTTTTAGAGAAGCAGGGAACAGAAGAAAAAATAAAGAATGCAGACAATAGTTTTTCAAGAAGCCAAGAAGAAAAAGAAGATGAAGAATGCCAAAAGTCCATGGGGAAAGGACCAGAAATTATTCTGACGTGCCCCAGCCCGGCCAGGTCTGCCAGCCCACAAGGAACACTCCACCATGCCTTAGCACAACTGGGCTCCTGTGTGGGCAAGGTCCAGATTTGCAAAGTGCATTCAGATCAGAATACATTACCTCGCTCTGAACATCACTAGAGTGATGGGCATGAACAAACGGCACAGCATCTGGAGGCAAAATGTAACCAGTGGCTTTTTGTTTCTCCCAGCTTTCCTTGTAGAGATACTAGAAGACAGAGAGCCACGACAACGGGTTATACCGAGGGGTCAGAATGGAGGGGTGAGTCTCCTATGGTTATATTATGGTCCTCTGCCCACACACAGTATCACGTATCCAGGTAAAATCCATACCTGGTCCAGTATCCGGGCTGCCTCCTGGGCAGCGTGCAGCTGAGGGGTTTCTGTGAGGGTGTACTTTGATTTGGTGTCGTTCCAATCTTTCCGATATTTAATCTAGAAACGAGAGGCAAGCAGGTAAGTTCCTCGATGTTAAGAAAACAACGTTGTCCAAGCAAACGCTAGCATCAGTCATCTCAGTGATGACAACTGATGCCTCAGACAAAAACTTCACGCTGAGTGTAAAGCAGTGTGAAAGCTTTAGAAATCGCATCGTCCCAACTGGGCAATTTTAGAAAGATATGTACTTACATCATTTAGGATTTCACCGCTCTGTTTCGCTGTCACATAATCAACTCTGTCATCCACAGGGGTAAAGTTGAGAGTTTCTATTTTCGTGCGATATTTTTTCTGCGGGAAAGAAAATAACTTTGAGACAGTTGTAGTCTCTGGTCCTGTATGAGCTGAGAAAGATACACTGCATTTCAGGACTTTTCTCACTAGAAGCAGAGAATGTCATATTTCAACAATACCCTCTTGGCAACTTGGTTTTCTTCTTAGCATTTTTAAGCATTTTATTTATTTTTTTATTTTAGTATTATTTTTTTGTCTTTTGTCTTTTCTAGGGCCACACCTTCGGCATACGGAGGTTCCAGGCTAGGGGTCTAATCGGAGCTGTAGACACCAGCCAACACCAGAGCCACAGCAACACAGGATCTGAGCCACATCTTCGGCCAACACCACAGCTCACTGCAACGCCAGATCCTTAACCCACTGAGCAAGGCCAGGGATCGAACCCGCAACCTCATGGTTCCTAGTTGGATTCATTAACCACTGCGCCATGACGGGAATTCCCTAAGCATTTTATTTTTAACAAATGGGTTGACTTCTTATACCTTCCACCGATTTTAAAGCAGCAGGTTTGCTTAGCTCCCAAAGTCATGTAATGTATCATTATGTGTACTTAATGCATTTTTTTCTGTTGGATCAACTTCTCTCAGGTGTATTGCTATTGTTGACAAAAGAGGCTCTCCATTTACACAATTCCAAGCATTATTAAGTAAGCTATATATTATGGGTGTGGTCCCATGCTGTGATAGGGACAGTACGGGATATTTTGAAAAATGTACATCTGGCTTAAGTGACAGCCATTAAAACTTAAAATTGCTAATAGGGCATGACTGCGTTTTGGCTAACGTATTTTTGTTCAGTCTCGTGGGAAATATGCTGAATGGCAGGATAAGGTCTTAGAATACCTCACTGAAGATATCCGCAGCATGTTTGGCATGATTGACAGAAACAGAATCACTTGGCATCCACCCAATCCCACGCAACCATTCCAAGTCGGCCTTGTAAATAGCCTGTGAAAATAAGAGCAGGAGGAAGTTGGCGACTCTGGTCATGTTTATTCCATCCATTGGTCGGATGGAGAGATTCAATTTAAGAATGACATACTGGAGCAGGAGGAACATTAAATAAGTAAATTAACCATGAGGCCAGGTGGTATGACAAACTGGGGCCATATTTTCTACTTCAAGAGGGTTAGCCTCAATTCAACTCCAGGTTATTGTTGCTAAGGGGTAATACATGTCCAGAACTGCATCTTCTACTTTTTTCAATAAAAACAGGAAACCCTAGGTTTGCATACAAAATTCCCTGACTTAAAAACCTTGGCAAACTAACTCAAAATTTTAAATACTGTGTCAGTTAAAAAAGCATTATCTATGCCTCCATTCTTTCCATGGACTGCCAATATTTTATTTATGATTTAAACCTCTGTTGCTAACTTAAACTCTATAGCAATAATATTTTCACAATAGTTGTCTTTAACCTGATATAATTAAGAACTATATACACACTACCACTTGTGTTTTGTTTTTGTTTTGTTTTGTTTTTGTCTTTTTGTTTTTTCTAGGCCTGCACCCAGTATATGGAGGTTCCCAGGTTAGGGGTCTAATCAGAGCTGTAGCCTCTGGCCTACATCAGAGCCACAGCACCTCAGGATCCAAGCTGTGTCTACAGCCTACACCACAGCTCATGGCAATGCCAGATCCTTAACCCACTGAACAAGTTCAGGGATCGAACCTGCAACCTCATGGTTCCTAGTCAGATTCGTTAACCACTGAACCACTCCTTTTTTTCCTTTTTGTGTCTCCACCTGTGGCACAAGGAAGTTCCTAGGCTAGGGGTCAAATCTGAGCTACAGCTGCAGCCTATGCCACAGCCACAGCAACACTGGATTTGAGCTACATCTCCAACCTATACTTCAGCTTGTGGATCCTTAACCCACTGAGTGAGGCCAGGGATCGAACCCACATCCTCAAGGACACTATATCAGATTCTTAACTTTCTGAGCCACAATGGGAACTCCACCACTTATTTCTTGATACAAAATCTGATCCTTCATGGCTCTGGTGATTTTGATACTATACTATAAGGTCTAACCAACACCAAATTCTTGGCTGTATAAAGACATGAAGGGATTGGGAGCTTGGGGTTAACGGACACAAACTATTGCTCTTGGAATGGACTAACAATGAGATCCTGCTGTGTAGCACTGAGAACTATGTCTAGATACTTACAACGCAGCACATTGCGAGAAAAAATTATGTATACATGTATGTGTAACTGGGTCCCCATGCTGTACAGTGGGAAAAAAAAGTGTTGGGGGAAATAACAATAAAAAATAAATTAAAAAATAAAAAAGACATGAAGTGATGATGCGAGGTTTTAACAACATAAACTTTCTGGAAGTCACAAGGACATGACAGAAGAGCTCAGGCTAAAATGCAGGGCACTCACATCGCTTTGCAGATCGTAGGCTTTCCTGGCCTGAATCACGTCATGCTGGTCAGGCAGGCATGTCCATTGGTGCAGGTAATTGCGGTAATCAATGTCGCTGACCAGAGCCTGGCAGTTTTTGGAATGCGTGATGGAAAGCATGTCCGCAGGGCTCTGGAACTTAGACTTCCATTTGGCCCAGTGCAGCCGGTACTCCCTTTCATTCTGAATCTTGCCAGCTATGAGGGCCCAGCGGATCTTGTTGTCATCCCTGGCTGTGAGGGTCCCCACGTAGTGTCCTTTCTGCTTCTCATGGTCAAGCTTGTATTTATACTGGAGATGGAGAAACAAGACAGATGGGTCACAGTAGGGCTCTCGATGCACCTCGGGCATTGGTTTGAAAAACTGAGGCGTTAGATGAGGCCACACTTACGTCACTGGCAATCTCCCTGGAGGCCTTGGCAGCCTGGATGGGGATAGCATCCAGCCGAACATCACAGCTCATCTTCATCTCATCCCAACCTTCACGGTAAATTTTCTGAAGAGGAGGAAAAATAGGGTTATCATTCCAGATTCACACCTACTAACCACTCCAAGGGTTCAAGTAGAATTAGTATCACAGGGGTATGGTTCTGACGTCTCAGAGCCAATTTAAAAAAAGAGAATAGGGGAGAGAATAGTTCTGTACCATTGAACACGTGTACAAAATCATGTTTGGAATCCAAAAATCTGAGCTTGACAAGAATTTTTTTTTTTTGAATTATAACATCAATGTAGTTGCTCATGGTTTAGGTATTATTACTACTTATATAGGTGTATTCACAGCATGGGGATACATTTAAATTCAGATATTAATGGGCCACTATTGAATTTAATTTCTTTAATTCAATAATTCTGTTTAATTCTCTAATTCAATTCAGTTTTGTAATCTTCAGGATTATAAACTTTACATTTGTGGGTTTTTTTCTTTCTATATGGTTTCTTAGGTCTTCTAATACTATTGATAATGCCAATTGTTTGGGAATGTTAAATCATCTTACTGAGGCACCACTGAATATAATGGCCATTTTCTAAGTATAGCACCTTTTTGCGTATAAATAGATATCCAATGAAGTGGTGGGTGATTTACAGAAAATTTGCTAAATATATGTTCACATTTAAGTGGATACATTCTGTACTGATAATGTACTGATAAATTAAATATATATAATTTAAATATATATCTCACACCTATCACACTAAGGGAGATTGAACAGGGCAGAAAGAAGAAATGAATTTCAATTACTGATAGTTTCATAGCTTTTGTATATTTGAAAAATGAGTGCTTAGATAAATTTTGTCCTTGTAATATGGACAAGTTTTGAATGGATTTTCATTCAAGTTTTTGTATGAATTTTGAGTAGGCCTATTTTAACATTTGACTTGTTTTCTGTAGCAAAAAGTGTTCCCCACATTTAAATATAGTACATTAGAGAATATTTAATGCAAATGTATAACCATGTTTTTATTTTTTGTTTTATTACATATATTGTTATGCAATTTTTTTATTATGTAATATTTTTATGTGGTTATGTGTGTGTGTGTGTGTATCCTTCTTCTCAGGCCAGACTTGTTCTACACACAGGAGAATCCCTGTGATCCACGAAAGTGGTCCCTTTCTTGAACTTGCTTAAACTGTGTAGTTAGCTATGTAACTTATTTCTCTCATTTATTTAAAAAAATTTTTATTACTCAATGAATTTAGTACATTTATAGTTGTACAATGATCATCACAATCCAATTTTATAGGATTTCCATCCCACAACCCCAGTGCATCCCCCCCACCCCCCGAACTGTCTCCTTTGGAAACCATAAGTTTTGCAAAGTCCCGTGAGTCAGTATCTGTTCTGCAAAGTTTGTTCTGTCCTTTCTGTCCTTTTTTGCAGGTGCCCTGAGGTTTTGACATAAGAGTCTCTCTCTATATATGAGATTGTTTTAAGTTGTTGGCCTCTTAATTGCAAGTGCATCTCCAGTTTCCTGCATTTGTACCCACCTCGTCTCATGATTTCTGATTTTGGTGGCATAATTGTGCATGGATGATTTCGTATCTTTACAGTATATATACCTTTACTGGCGAGCCTTGTCATTTGCGGTATTTTTGTTTCCTGTTGTGGGCTTTTCTTTTCTGCCTAGAGAAGTTCCTTTAGTAGTTGTTGTAAAGCTGGTTTATTGTTGCTGAATTCTCTTAGCTTTTGATTTCTCCTTCAACTCTAAATGAGAGCCTTACTGGGCAAAGTAATCTTGGTTGGAGGTTTTCTCCTTTCATCATGTTAAGTATATCATGCCACTCCTTTCTGGACTGCAGAGTTTCTGCTGAAAAATCTGCTGATAGCCTTATCGGGGTTCCCGTGTATGTTATTTGTTTATTTTCCCTAGCTGCTTTCAAGATTTTCTCTTTGTCTTTAATTTTGGTCAGTTTGATTAATACGTATCTTGGGGTGTTCCTCCTTGGGTTTATTTTATATGGTACTCGTTGCACTTCCTGGATTTGAGTGAGTGGTTCCTTTCCCATGTTAGGGAAGTTTTCGGCTATTATCTCTTGGAATAGTTTTTCTGTCCCCTTCTCTCTTCTGGCACTGCTATAATACAGATGTTGGTGTGTTTAATGTTGTCCCAGAGTTCTCTGAGACTCTCTTCATTTGTTTTCAATCTTTTTTCTCTTTTCTGTTCCTCATTCATAATTTCCACTAATCTGTCCTCCACCTGGCTTATTCGTTCTTCTACCTCCTGTATTCTGCTGATAGCTGCTTCTAGTGAATTTTTATTTCAGTTATTGTATTTTGCATTTCTTCTTATTTAAGTTTTATATCTTGTATCTCTTTGGTCAGTGTTTCCTGTAAGTTATCCATCTTTGCCTCCAGTTTATTTCCAATGTCTTGCATCATCTTCAGCATCAATAGTCTAAAGTCTTTTTCCTGGAGGCTGAGAATCTCATCACTTAGCTGATTTTCTGAGGTTTTTCCTTTCTCCCTCATCTGAGTTATACTTCTCTGTCTTTTCATTTTTATAGGTTTTTGGTGTGGTGACCTTTTTACACCTAATAGAGTTGTAGCCTGTCTTACTTCTGGCGGCTGCCCCCCTTGTGGCTGAAGTTGGTACAGGGGCTTGCTGTAGGCTTCCTGATAGGAGGGACTGATGCCTGCCCACTGGTAGGTGGAGCTGATTCTAATCCCTCTGGTGGGTGGGGCTTTGTCTCTGGATGGGATTAGAGGGGCTGTATGCCTGGGGGGTCTTTAGGCAGCTTACTGATGGGTGGGGCTGTGATCCCACCTGGATTGTGGCTTGCCCTGGGGCTTTGCTGATGGGTGGGGCCAGATTTTCCCAAAATGGCCACCTCCAGAGAAAGGCGTGCTGCTGAATATTCCTGAGAGCTTTGCTTCCAATGTCCTTCCCCCACAACAAGCCACATCAGCCCTGCTTTCCCAGTATGTCCTCCAAGAACTGCAGTCAGGTTTGACCCAGATTCCTATGGAGACATTGCTTTGCCCTGAGACCCAGTGCATGTGAAAATCTACATGCACCTTTTAAGAATGGGGTCTTTGTTTTCCCCAGTCCTGTGGAGCTCCTGTGCACAAGCCCCACTGCCGTTCAATGCCAGATGTTCCAGGTCTCTTTCTCCCAGTGCCAGAGCCCAACACATGGAAGTTTGATGTGGGCTCAGAACTCTCACTCCTGTAGGTGAGTCTCTGTGAACCAGTTACTTCCCAGTCTGGGGCTTCCCACCTGGGAGTATGGGTTGCTTATATAGCATAATCACCCCCCCTGCCTCTTGATGTGGCCTCTTCTTTTTCTTCTGGAGTAGGATATCTTTTTGAAAGTTTCCAGTCCATTTGGTTGAAGATTGCTCAGTATTCAGTTGTAAATTTTATTGTTTTTAGGAGAGAAGTTGAGCTCCAGTCCTTCTATTCACCATCTTAATCCCATCAAGCCTTATTTCTCTCATTTTATCTAACAGACTTCTAAATTCTCTTCCTTTTCCCAGGCATATAATGATTTCTTTAAGAATTATCATTTCATCTTTTTCTTTCCAATATTTATTTCTTATTCTTACTCTTAGGTAGTTGTTTTGGCTTGAATGAGAAACTTAATCATTTAGTGAATGCAGTAAATGTTAAAAAATGGTAATGCTAATAATGGGCATCCTAGTTTTACCCCTGACTTGAATGAGAAGCTTACTTACTGAGGATGAGCCTGGCTTTGATTTTTAAGATTTATTCTTAGTCATGTCAAGAAAGTACTCATTTATTCTTATTTTGCTAAATTTTATTTTTGAAGATAAGAATGAATATTAGATTTGGTTACACATCTTTTCTTTTTTTTGGGGGGTGGGGGTTTAGGGCTGCTCCCATGACATATGGAAGTATTCCCAGGCTAGGGGTCAAATCAGAGGTTTAGCTGCCAACCTACACCACAGCCACAACAAGTCCAGATCCAAGCTGCCTCTGTGACCTACACCACAGTTCATGGCAATGCTGGATCCCTGACCCACTGAGTGAGGCCAGGGATCGAACCCATGTCCTCATGGATACTAGTCAGGTTTGTTACCACTGACCCACAATGGGAACTTCACACATCTTTTCAAATCCAAAAAAATGAGCATGTGATTGTTCTCTTTTGTCCAATTTACGTTATTAGGTTTCTGAATATGGAACTTTCTTGGCCTTCCTGAATGAACCCTAGTTGATTACATCATATTTTCATGTACTACTGAATATTTCATTTAAGATTTTCCCCGTTATTACTGGTCTACAGCTTTTACTTGTGGAACTATCTTTGACAAGTTTTGATAACGGTGATGGATTTCCATCTTTCATTAGGCTCTTTGGTAGCTTATTTCTTGAAGTGTGATTTCCCCTGTGAAATTATCCAAGTGTCCCTGACATCAGAGAGGAGGGAGGGTCTTCAATAACCCTTTTAATTTCTTTTTTCTTTTCTTTCTTTCTTTTTTTTTTTTTAGGGCCACACCTGTGGCATTTGGGAGTTCCTGGGCTGGGGGTGGAATTGGAGCTGCAGCTGTAGGCCTACACCACAGCCACAGCAACACCTGATCCCAGCAACACCCCAACATCTGTGACCTATGCTGCATCTTGCAGTAACGCTGGATCCCTAACCCACTGAGCAAGGCCAGGGATAGAACCCGAATCCTCACGGACACTACGTTGGGTGCTTAACCCTGAGCCACAACAGGAACTCCAACCCTCTTAATTTCTTTCAATATGTTTTTATTCTTTCTCTGGGGTCAATTTCACTAATTTACAATTTCCTTAAAAATCCCCTAGATATCTGGGTTTTAAAATTAATTTGCACAAAGTTTTGCAAGGAATTCTCATAATTATTTTGTGTTCATCTGAATCTGTTGTGAATTTCCCTTTCTTGTTTGTGTGTCTCTTCATTCCTCTTTGTCCTTATTTCCTTCCCTCTTTGGTCATGTTGACATTGCCTCACCAGTACCTGGCCTTGCCCAGTGACTCAGAGCCAACGATCTTGCCCTCTCTTTCTCCCAGTCAGAAACTGATGTGGTGGAGGAGTGTCCTCCTTAGCCGGTCAATCTTCTCTTGGCTATGAAGAATTCCCTAGTGATATCTTGCTAAAAATCAGGTGAATTTCCAAACAAAAGGGAGTCTGTTGAGGTACTTACATTGCTCACATTGAGGGCGTTGGCTCTAGCAAGATTAATTTCTGGAGTATCAGGCATTATGTGGACTGAAGTTTTATCCTTGTCCCAAACTTCTCTGTACTTTGGCTACAGAAAGAACCAATCACAATAAAATCACTTCACAATATGTAATTTTGCTGGTTGCAGTGCACAACTTTCGATTTTTCTGATCCAAAGTCTTTTCATCTTAAGGTAAAAATTTCCAGAATCTTTTCACATAAGTTACTCAAATTTGATATGACATCTGTATTAATACCTTTTATTAGTCCTTTGCATTGTTGTTTAAAATTAATAAGCAGCAACAAAACAGTAAGATTTTACTTATTAAAATCTTTGTTACCATCAATATTATCTTAAATAGATTAAAGGTCAATTATTTATCATTTCTTTATAACAATGATTTGATTTTAATTTAAAGAATAACGTGACTTACAATACTAATATTTTCAGCATTCGACTTAGCAAGGACCACTTCGGGTGTGTCAACAATACTTGTATACTTGAGTTTGACCACAGGTGTCCGATAGACACTGTCTCGTAGGATCTCCTGGGCATTTTTGACTCTCAGTACTTCGGGTGACCCTTGGGGCATCCAGCCAATACCACGCAGCCACTCCAAGTCAGCCTTGTAGAGGGCCTGGGAAAGAAAACAAAGATAGGAGAGACAGGGTTTTTTAAACTGTGGTACAGAGAGCAAGCAGTTTTTCATGTCACATTTTATCTTCCACAGAAAGAATAAAGCTGAGTCTGGGCCTGACAAACCTAATTCCTTATATGCACAGAAAGATTTGTTCTGCTTTGTTTTCTGTGGCAGGTTATGGGGTGGTGTGTCTGTTGGGCACCTATGTACATTCTAGGAGTCAGCATGATGCAGGAGTGCTCTGCTTGGGGGATATGTGGAAGATTTTTGAACATTTTTTTTTTTGTCTTTTTGCCATTTTTTGGGCCGCTCCCGTGGCATATGGAGGTTCCCAGGCCAGGGGTCCAATCGGAGCTGTAGCCTCCAGCCTATGCCAGAGCCACAGCAACGTGGGATCCGAGCCGTGTCTGCAACCTACACCACAGCTCACAGCAACGCCGGATCGTTAACCTACTGAGCAAGGGCAGGGACCGAACCCGCAACCTCATGGTTCCTAGTTGGATTGGTTAACCACTGCGCCATGACGGGAACTCCAGATTTTTGAACATTTTGATAATCATCACACTAGCCAATGTGAACTTTTAAGGCAATAGTAATAGGCTGTCCAGTAAGTTTGCCACACAGCAGCCAGACGGATCTTTATGAAATTCACCATTTAAATCTGATGTCACAACATCCCTGAAACTTATGGCTTCCCATTGGTCTTAGGATAAAGACCAAAATCTTAACATAGATTAGAAGTTCCTACCTCTTCTTCCAACCTCATAAGGAAGGTGCTTCCTTTTACCTGTGCATTCTGCCCACACTAGACTTTCAGCCAGTGGTTTGCATGCAAGCCCCTTTGCATACATTGCTCTTCCTGCAAGGGTACCTCTTGTGTCTTTTGTCCAAAACCAACTCCTCCTCTCCTTTCATACCCCTAAGTCTGCACTTCCCTTCATAAGCTTTCTTTACCTCACTTTTTCATAGAGCCATGATCATTCTCTCAGTCATCCCATTTTTACTCATAGTTGCTGGTTAACATCTGTTTCCTGGTTATCACTGTGAACTTCTTAAAGTCAGGATCTTTGTCTTGTTCTTCATTATTCATCATTGTACCTCTGGTGCTCAGCACAATGCCTGGCACATGGTATGTTTAACAATTATTTTTAAAGGGATAATTAAGATTGGGTTTTCTTTTTCTAAGATAGCACTCCCCTTCGAATTAGGATTTGCATTTTCTTGGCTGTTTAAACCTGTTTTCTCAGAGATATGTCAGTGGTTAACCAGACGAGATTGTTCTATGTGAAACACCAGTTTTTAATTTCTGTTTTTAAGTACACGTGCTGCCCAGGCCAGCATACCAGTTATTAATTTCATAAAAAACCACTGTGTTCTTCAGAAATCTATTTCAGTAATTATTTAAAAGGATACAAATATCAAGCTAAAAAAGGAGTAAGGGGAGTGAAAATGTAGGAAAATTTTTACCTTAATGGAGAATGTTATGTGCTTTAGTGTGTACAATATGATGGATCCCAAAATTCAGAAGAAGAAATTCTTGAAGAGGCTTATATACAGATTTTAAAGCTTCCCTTCTCTAAGAACTTGATTGATATGCATCCCTTAATACACTAATGTGGTTACAGTTAATGAAGAGATTGCATTTCTCTAGAAACTGGCCTAAATTCACCAGCAGGCAGTTCATTTCAAATGATGGACATACTTTTCTAAAACAAACTCATGCATTATGAGAAAGCATCTACTGAAGCTTGTAACCAAGTTCAGATAATTAAATGAAGGTATTAATTCTACACAAGAAACAAACATCTAGATGGAATTCATCATTTTCAAAAGATGGAAAGGGCAGAAAGTATGAGATAATCTAAAAATACTTTAGGTAAATTAATGAAACATCCTGTTGTGAAGAATACCAAGGTAAGGGAAACTAGTGAGTATGCAGCATATGCTGCTGAACTTTTAATTCAATTTCAAGGAAGTCAGTCCCGGTGATTCTTCAACTCTTCAACTAAAGAACTATGCAAATGCCTCTGTTTAATAAACTACAAACAGTGCATACAGGGACAAATCTACAGAAAAAATTCTGGCAGCACTAATAACAATAAAAATGAAAACTTTCATTCATTACCAACAGTGAAAATGAATAAACCCAGCAGTAAGGCATGGCATTAACAGACCCGGTAAAACACTAAAGGGAAGGCTTAGGTAGGGAGAGTTGTGTTTTCTCGAGCACTGGAAGGGGTGACTGGGCAAGGCCATGGAAGGCATTCTTCCTGGGGAACAGGCCACCCGTTAGGTACCACAGTTGACACTCACTGCACAAGCAGCAACTTACATCACTCTGCAGGTCGTAGGCTTTCCTGGCTTGGATCACATCATTCTGGTCAGGAAAGCAAGACCACTGGTGTAGGTACTGGCGGTAGTCCACGTCGCTGGCTAGTGCCTGGCCTTCTTTGGCAGCATTGATGGACACCATGTCCACTGGGATGGTGATCCTGGCCTTGTGGTCATTGTAGGCCTTTTTGTAGAGTCTGTCGTTCTGCATCTTCATCACGTTTGCCGCCCAGACCAGTTTAGGGTCTTCCTTGGCACTGCGGCATCCGATGTAATGACCCTTCTGTTTCTCATAAGCAGTTTTGTATAGATACTGGTGGGTGTGAACAGAAGAAAGAAGAGTTGTTTCTCCAAACTCACTTTTTCTAGACAGCCTGCTCAAATAACTCCATCTCTCTTATGTTACCCTTTGGTGGGGAGCACTGTTTTTCTTTAAATTTATACTATAAATTTTAGACTTCTTGATACAATGGTTTGTCTTCTACATTTATATGCATAAAAACACTGTGAACACCGCAAAGGCAAGAACTGTGCTTCTGGATTAGCCCTCAATATAGGATGGTCCACTGTTCCCCAAATTTCAGTCATCCTTTGCCATTCTCACATGTTTTACCAAAAAACACCTGCACTTCACATCTGACTTTGTCAACCTAATTCTTTATTTAGATAACTCTTTTTTTTTTTTTTTTTTTTGGCCATGCCTATAGCATGTGGAAGTTTCCAGGCCAGGAATCAAAACCAAGCCACAGCTGAGACCTGAGCCACAGCAGAGACAATGCTGGGTCCTTAATCCACTGAGCCACAAGGGAACTCCAAAATAAATATATTTTAAAGTGTAAACTTAAATTTTTAATTTTTTTTTTTTTTTTGTCTTTTTGACTTTTCTAGAGCCGCTCCCACAGCATATGGAGGTTCCCAGGCTAGGGGTCCAATTGGAGCTGTAGCCACCAGCCTACGCCACAGCCACAGCAACGCAGGATCCAAGCCACATCTGCGACCTACACCCCAGCTCACAGCAATGCTGGATCGTTAACCCACTGAGCAAGGCCAGGGATCAAACCCACAACCTCATGGTTCCTAGTCGGATTCATTAACCACTGTGCCACGACAGGAACTCCAAACTTAAATTTTTTATTTCAAAATTTATAATCCTATTTAAATGGGAAAAAGCAGTATTTTTCTAGAACACATTAAAAACAAACATAACAAAAAAATGCTTGTCCATGTGCTGCATAAAATTATCACAGGAACCACCTATGCATGCTGCACTTTAAGAAATAATAGACTTCTCTGCAAGTGCTTATAATTAACTGATACTGAGAAGAGATTGAAAAGAAAACCAAAATCTGTGCTTAAACATATGAAGAGCAGAGCCAAGCAGAGAAATAAGAGGGTCATCAAATTGTTGTGAAAGCTATTCTTAAATTTGGGATTTTAAAGCAAGACGCTAATCACATGACCTTCATTTAAGTATAAATGACTTTCATTTAAGTATAAATGACATGACTTTCATTTAAGTATAAATCCTGGGGAATTAAGTTAAAGATTAGTAGTAACTCTATGTGTGTCTGTGGTTAGTGTTTGTTAAGGCTGGACAAGGAGGAGCTCTTACATCACTGGCAATATCCCTGGAAGCTTTGGCATGCTGGATCCCGATGGCATCTGCTCTCAAATCATAACCTGTCATCTTGACGTCTTCCCAAGCTTGCTGATATTGTTTCTGTAAATGGAGGTTGCAATGCCACAGTCAATCCGAAGAGGGAGCTACTGAGTCAACATTACTGATGTGCTCAAGACTACACATGAACAGTTAACACTGAAAAATTAATCTCCCCTTAAGATTTATAAAATAGACTGGTTTCACATTGAACCTAAGTTTCAGTGTGTGTGTGTGTGTATATATATATATATTTTTTTCTTTTTTTTGGCTTTCTAGGGCCGCTCCCGTGGCATATGGAGGTTCCCAGGCTAGGGGTCAGATTGGAGCTATAGCTGCCGGCCTGCACCACAGCCACAGCAACGCAGGATCTGAGCTGCATCTGTGACCTACACCAGAGCTCACCACAATGCTAGATCCTTAACCCACTGAGCAAGGCCAGGGATCGAACCTACAACCTCATGGTTCCTAGTCGGATTCGTTTCCACTGTGCCACAACGGGAACTCCAATATCTCTATATTATAAACACACACTCAGGTGTGTGCGCAAACACACACACTTATTAAAGACTAAAAATAAAAGGAACATTAGGGAAATGCCTTTGCTAAATGCTCTCTGGAGCATATTAACAAAAGGTTTGGTAAGGCAGAGGATATTGTGCCTTACGTTGCTGATCTGCATGGCGTTGATCTTGGACTGCAGCATCAGTGGTGTGTCAGCTGGTATGTTCACGTTAGCCTTCTCTTTGTCCCAGGCATCACGATACAATGGCTGGTAAAAATGAAAAACAAAGGATCACTGGCTAGTAAGTAAGCCAATCACCACGTGAATAAAATTACAGGTACAATTAAAGGTTCTTTTTCAATGGGTTCAGATATAAATGTAGAATTTTGTTTCCAAGTAAAATTTTGTTTTCATCTCCATTTGTATTTAGAAGGTGCCCAAAGTGACTTCAACAAGAAGAGTACATTCATGTGTGATATAATATATATTTAAAATGAGTCAGAAATGTGGTGGTGGTAAATTGATCCTCTTCTATTTATTCACATGCAATTATCTGGCAGGTAAGCCTGCATTGCAGGTAACTGTGATAATTCACATTGCTAATCAAGTTCTGGCTTACTTGGACTAAATAACTATCATAATGTCTAATACTGGGGCTACTTCTGGACTTTTCAACTTACTTCATGGTTGAATAGCAAGAAAAAGGTGGGTTTTTTTTTTTTTTTTTTTTTTTTTTTTGGTCTTTTTAGGGTTGCACCCTGGGCATATGGAGGTTCCCAGGCTAGGAGTCAAATTGGAGCTACTGCTGCCGGCCTACACCATGGCCACAGAAACTTCCAGATCTGGGCTGTATCTGCGACCTACAACACAGTTCATGGCAATGAGCGAGGCCAGGGATCAAACCTTCGGCCTCATGGATACCAGTCAGATTCGTTTCTGCTGAGCCACAACAGGAACTCCAAAGGTGGCAGTTTTGTGATCATGGTGTTAACTGGTGGACCTCAAAATGTGTTCAAAGTGTACATCAGAGTCTATGGAACATGAAGATGCCTGCCACACTTACAGTGACCAAAGAATTATCTAAGCCAATGAAATGCGGATGCTGTTAATTGGCTAAATGAAATTCTACCTGGTTACATGCATGTTCAAGATTCTAACCCTGGTGTCAGCAAAGTTCACAGTTATGGTTCTTACTAGACCTCAAATTGTCTGAACAGGTCATCAACTGACTTACCTCGCTGATCTGTACAGAGTTGATCTTTGCCAGGATGACTTCAGGGGTATCAACTATGCTGGTGAATTTGAGGGCCTCAGGCCTTATGCGATACAACCTTTCATTCAGGAGCTTCTGGGCATTCTTCACTCTCATCACTTCCACGGAACCCTCTGGCAACCATCCAATACCCTTCAGCCACTCCAGGTCTGACTTGTAGACATTCTACAAGAAGGAGAGTACAGAAGCGTCAAATGTGCCTATGATGCCAACAAACCACACTTAACTCACTTTTACTTAAATCAGCTGAGGGCCAGTCCCATGACCTCAAGGATCAATTTTTTTGTTTGTTTGTTTGTTTGTTTGTTTTGTTTTGTTTTTGTCTTTTTAGGGCCACACCCACAGTATATCGAGGTTCTCAGGCTAGGGGTCGAATCAGAGCTGCAGCTGCCAGCCAATGCCACAGCCACAGCAACGCCAGATCCGAGCCACGTCTATGACCTACACCAGAGCTCATGGCAACGCCAGATCCTTAACCCACTGAGCAAGGCCAGGGATCGAACCTTCATCCTCATGGATACTAGCTGGGTTCATTAACTCCTGAACCATGACGGGAACTCCCAAGATTAATGTTATATGGTAATATTTGGGTATTAAATCTCTGGCACACATCTCTGGGGGAAGCGCACAGTATCCTACAGGAACTGGAGCAGGGCTGACAAGTGGCACTTATGGAATGACAGACAGCAATGGCACATAATTTCGTTTTTATGCAAAACTGAGTTGAGCTTCTGTGTGTTCACTACTTGAAAAATGCCTTTTATGGGAATAACATCGGTAGGAATTTGGAAGAAATATGCTTTTTATGCAGTAAGGGAATAACATCTGTAGAAATTTGGGAGAAAAAGTCCTTACATGCATATGTAGAGAGGAAAAAAATACATATCTATATTTGTACGCACCTCTTCTCTTTCTCTCTGAATGTATTACTATAAAATATACATATATATTTTCTTCTATATGTGTCAGATAATCTTGACATTTAATATTTCCTTATGCTTACATCTCTTTGTGACATTTAGATAGCTGATTATCAGGACAACTGGGATTGAACTTTTCTGCCTAATTACATAAAATGAGAGTGATTTTCACCTTGATGAGGATTCCTTGCCACACAAGAAGGAATCCTCTATAAGATAAAAAATGTTCCTAAAAACTCTGCAGAAATACAGAGTATGTTCGATTCTATTAAGATTACTGTTTAAATGACATCCTTAGGGAACACACTGATTAAACACACAGAACCACATCTCCCCAGGAGTCCAAGACAGGGTACGCACATCGCTCTGCAGCTCATAGGCTTTCTTAGCCTGGATCACGTCGTTCTGATCTGGAAGACACGTCCACTGGTGCAGGTAATTGCGATAATCAATGTCGCTAACCAGGACCTGGCATTTCTTGGCCTGAACAATGGACATCATGTCCAATGGTGTGTTGTGAATTCCTTTGGACTTCTCATAAGCTTTCTTGTATTCTCTCTCACTCTGGATCTTGGCAGCGTGTATAGACCATACCAATTTAGGGTCATCTTGCAGGGTGCGGAAACCCACATGGTGGCCCAGTTGCTTCCGGTAACCTTCTTTGTATTTGTACTAAAGTTGTGTAAAATCAGATAAAGAGACAGAAGAAAATAATGCATGAAGAAGACTTTGCATTAAATGTTTTCAGAATATTTTTTTAGCCTTAATGTAAATTGGCTCAACATTGGCTGTCACTAGTAGCTCACTTTAAGGAAATTAGGGCTATTTTAGATGGTTTCATAGAGGGAATGAGCAAATCAGGAGGGAAATAGTATGGTGATCAAGAGTAATAAAGAAAATAACATTTACTGAGCAATCACTGTATAGAAGACACTGTTGCGAGTGCTTCAAATTTATTAGGTTGATTTATATGAAATCGCTGAATTTTTTTAGTTAAAGATAGTTGAATAGTGGCTATTATAACCTCATTTAATTCCCACAACACCTCTATGAGGTGGATATTAGTATTGTCAGATATTTCAAGTGGGAAAAATAAGGCACAGTGGGTGTAACCATGGTCCCCAGTTGCCTGGCAAGCGGAAATTAGGTCGGATGGTTCCCAGGAGTGCTCAAAGTACTTCAGGTAGGAAAAAGTCGTATGTGTGGCTTTGGAGACAGACAAAGAAGGTGCATGTCTCAGGAATGGAAAGCAAGCAAGATTGATGGTTCAAATCAGGAAATGACAACAAAAAACCTATGCACAAGAGTTTCCATCTTGTCCCATACTTGTTCTAAGTGCCTTGGGACCAGAGTAAGATAGTTTCTGTTTCTTTCCTCTATTTGTATAATAGAGGAAAGTGTAGACAAACGGGAGGCAGAGAGAACCAGGAATAAGGCAGATATTGTGGATTAGCTATGCTTTTAGACAAAAAAACCAGGAACAGGAAGGAGGAGACAGATACATGAAATAAAAAAAAAAAATACAGAAGAATTTGAGGAAAATGAACAAAGGTGATTTAAAGATTTGAAGCTGGGTGACCTTGGCAGGTTAATTATTTTAACTGCTGGTGAGTTTTAAAATTGCTCTTAAATGAACTTCAAAGGGTTACTCAGAGCATTATAATATGCTTCCAGTATAAAATCTTGTATGCAAAAAATGCTTTCAGTCTTGAATCTGTGATTTATATTTATGGAGAATATCATAAAGATTTGGGAGATAGAATTACATTGTATTGGTTCCTGAATTTTCCCAAAAAATTTCTAAAGACATTTCATGATATTTTATTTCTACTTAGAAACAACGTGAAAGTTATCTGCACATATACCTCATCTATGTTTACCTTAGTGTTTTTCATCCCATTTCAATGTTTTTATTTATTTTTAATGATTTTGATTTTTTCCATTATAGTTGGTTTACAGTGTTCTGTCAATTTCTACTGTAGAGCCAAGTTACCCAGTCACACACACATATACATATATATACATTCTTTTTCTCACCCATTTTAATGTTTTTAAATAAAGCATTTAGCACAAGACAAAATGCAACTGTTTGCAGAGATTAAAAACAAAACAGAACAAAATCAGAATTCTTGAAAAACACTCTACCTATTGTTGGATAGAGGAAAAAACCCACAAGAAAAGAGAAGGAGCCGTACCTCACTGGCAATTTCTCTGGAGGCTTTGGCATGCTTGATTTCAATGGCATCTGCTCTCAAGTCATAGCCTTTCTGCTTGGCCTCATCCCAGTCTTTCTGGTAGAGTTTCTATTGCAGGAAAAACACAGGTTTGTTTACAAGAACTAAAAATTGGTGGACGTAAAGTCATCATAATGCACAGCATAAAGAATAATGTAAATGAAGGCAGCATAAGAAAAAAGGAGTTGCTTCTGAGGTTTTGTTTTTGTTTTTGTTTTTGTTTTGTCTTTTTAGGGCCACACCCAAGACATATGGAAGTTCCCAGGCAAGGGGGTCAAATTGGAGCTGCAGCTGCCAGCCTATGCCACAGCCACAGCAAAGCAGGATCAGAGTCACGTCTGTGACCTACACCACTGATCAAGGCCAGGAACTGAACCTGTGTCCTCGTGGATACTAGTTGGGTTCGTTACTGCTAAGCCATGGCAGGAACTCCCTGAGTTCTTCTTTTGGTTATTGTGTATTTACTTTGTGGAGTGCTGGATACTTCTGATTAAAAATGTAAAGCTAAACATCTAAATTGACTGATGTTTGAATATTTGCATTCATCACAACATAGTACAATGTGAAAATCTCCCCCTACACAGAACAATGGAACTAAGAATCAATTGTGAACCTGGAGAAACTTCATCAAGGTCATGTACATCTAAGTCCTGATAAGATTTTTCCGAATGCTGCCTTTTGATTTTTCAGAGGTCTCTGCTAAAGGGAAGTGACACAGATATCATACTCATCCTGCACTTATAATTAGAAGTTTTAGCTTTTCTTATGGCCCTGAAATGTCAAACGAGAAAGTTCTGGGTCAAACAAAAACCTATAAAGACAATAGAGACTATTACCTCTTATACTTTCTAATGTAAGAGTCACCCAACTAGGGGATTCATTATTCTCAGTTAATATACAATGAAGCTGACCTGTGGACACTGGATATAGGACAATGATTTCAAGGTTGAAAGGACGACAACCAGTAAATCTAGGCATCCCAACTCTTGCAGTCCAGGGACTCAGTCATGTATCTAAACTAATGTTTGAAAGGGAATTCCCATCCACATTGCATTGGGAATGGTAGCTGAAGAGAAAATATCTAGCACCAAAAGCCAGAAACATTTCTAAGGTAGGCAGTTTGTCCATTATAACACAACCCATAACCTGACAGATGATGTCCCATAAAGACATATATGCTTCATATGTATGCCTCTTACATTGCTGATTTGCATGGCATTGATGTGGGCCTGCAGTATGAGTGGCGTGTCAGAAGGAAGGCTTATGTTTGTTTTATCTTTATTCCAGGCTTCTTGATATAGTTTCTGTGGAGAGAAGGAAAGTATTATTTTAATATAGCCATGGAGATGGATATCTGAAACACTAAGCCTTAGCAACTATTTAACCTGGAAAAACGTTTTGATATATGTGTGCAACGGTGTATCAGCTTGGCTAGGATATGGTAGCCAGGTGTTCATTCAAACATTATTCTAGATGTTTCTGTGAAGGTATTTTTTTAGACCAGATTAACATTTATATCTGTAGACTTTGGGTAAAGTAGATTACACTCTGTAATGGGGGTAGGCTTATTCCAATTAGATGACATCTAAGAGAAAAAAGACTGACCTCCCCTGAGCATCAGGTATTCTGCTAGCAGATGGCCTTGGGCTTGAATTGCAGCTCCTTCCCGGATCTCCAGCCTGCTGGCCTACCCTCCAAACTTTGGACTGGCCAGTCTCTGCTATCCTGTGAATCTATGCCATAAAATAAATCCCTCTCTCATATACACCCTTTTAGCTCTGTTTCTCTGGAGTACCTGACTAACACAGTGGTATACCATTTCATAGCCATGGGTTGTAGAATAAATATTTGCTTTCCTGAACTGCGACAGAGTGACATTTTTCATTTTAGTGCTTCCAAGTCTGCATGTAAGCAGGGGAAAGGCCCGCTGGCATTGGTCAGAGTTCTCCTTTGCATGTGCCTTCACTAAACTAGCTAAAGGATTCTTAGAGTCGTTCCCATCACTTTAAGACTTTGAAGAGAAACAATCCACTTGCTCAGTTTGGGTGGCATCTTCTGAAAAGAAGAAACCCTGGTGGCAGGATGGTTCTTACCTCACTCATCTGCAGAGAATTGGCCTTTGCCAGGACAACCTCTGGCGTGTCGACGACGGAAGTGAATTTCAAGGCTTCTGGGCGTGTCCTGTAGCGTCTTTCATTCACCAGGTCTTGAGCATTCTTCACCCTGTTCATTTCTACAGAGCCTTCAGGCATCCAGCCGATGCCACGCAGCCACTCCAGGTCTGTTTTGTACACATTCTACAGAGATGTTAGACAGAAATATTGTTCCAAGTGCTAGAATAGCATCCCTTAACTGAAAAGGAAGTTTGTGGGGTTGAGGGGCTCATAAGCACAGGAGCTGGTAGTTTCAAAAAAAGTATGACCTGAGATTTTAACTGAGTTGGGGGCTTCAATATCCATGACAGAGTCATTTGTAAAAGTGTACTTTTCTATGCTAGCTGTGACTAGGAGTAAAATAGTAATAATGCTGAACTTCATGACAATTATTTAATATTTCAAACAATTACATGACTGAAAAAAATTTTAAGATATTTTGTCAAATCTGATTCCATTTTCATCCTATAATAGACCCAAGGAAATAATTTTTTAGTGTTTTGGATATAGTATAACAGTGGCAGTTATTTTTAAAACAAGCAGATAATTTGTGTTTGTCTGAAATACATTTTCACTGCCAGGCAGTACAAAGGACAGGAAGAAAACAGTCTGGAATCTAGGCTAGGGAATAAAGGACATAACCTAATTTGAGTTCTTCATCTATGTTCTCTGAGTCCCATAACTCATAAGTATGGGTTTTGTTTTAACAATGTGAATGGTGCCCCCCTGAGGTTGTGCAGTGAGAAACCCAGGGGTCTGTCCACAGAGGCACTGACTGGACAATTAATAAACCTGTGTTGTCCCATTCTACGTTCCCAAAGTTCACAGTACGTACGTCACTCTGCAGTTCGTAGGCCTTCCTTGCTTGAATAATGTCATTCTGATCGGGTAAGCATGTCCAGTGATGCAGGTAATTTCGATAATCAATGTCACTGACCAGAGTCTGGCACTTCTTGGCCAACAAGATGCCTAGCATGTCCACCGGGCTGGTGAATTTGGTCTTCCACTTCTGGAAATCCTTCTTGTACTCCCTTTCACTTTGAATCTTCCCTGCGTGGATGGCACACATAATCTTGGGGTCATCTTCAACACTCTGGGCTCCAATGTGGTGGCCTTTCTGTTTCTCATATGCTTCCTTGTATTTGTACTGAAACACCAGAAATATAAAGTTAGATAGCCAGTTTTTTGTTTGTTTGTTTGTTTTTTAGGGCCGTACCTGCAGCATATGAAAGTTCCCAGGCTAGGGGTCGAATCGGAGCTGCAACTACCGGCCTATGCTGCAGCCACAGCAATGTGGGATCCAAGCTGCATCTGTGACCTACACCGCAGCTCATGGCAATGCCAGATCCTTGACCCACTGAGCCAGGCCAGGGATCAAACCTGCGTTCTCATGGATTCTAGGTGGGTTCATTATTCTTGAGCCACAACAGCAACTTCTAGAAGCCCGGTTTTAAGACCACACATATGCAGATAATTACGGACAACATGAAAACCCACAAGCAAATGGACAAGGATATCATACTGCAGCATTGTGACATCTCTGAAGAATTACAAACGAACATTTTGTACTATCATAAGTGTAACTACAGTGTAATTGTAGACTTGCATTGCTTAAAACTTTTTCTGCAACAACTCTAATGCCAATTTCAAAATGTGTTTTCCTTCTCTGAGACAACAAACGGAGGGGTCTTTGAAGGTGGGCAGCAGGGCTAGAGGAGCACGTGTGGAAATTATAAAGTGTGATCCACCAGCTGCACAGTGGTTGTTCATCAAGGCGAGACCAAGGAGGGTAGGTGGGGGGCACTTACATCACTGGCGATGTCCCTGGAGGCCTTGGCGCTTTTGATGGAAATAGCATCAGCTTTCAGGTCATAGTCCTTCATCTTTGATTCATCCCATCCCTTGGTGTAAAGTTTCTAGATTGGAGGATAACACACAGCAGACAAAGAAAGGTGTTATAGAAAGCTAATAGGCCAATTCCAGTAAGGAAGGCGGCAAGATGGAATAAGTATTTTAACTACTTCTAAATTAAAGGCTCAAAGAATAATCAGGAAATCTCTTACTTGGCTGATGTTGGCGGAATTGCTCTTGGCCAGCAAGATTTCTGGGGTGTCTGGCATCACATGGATGGAGGTTTTGTCAGTATCCCAGGCTTCCGTATACAAATGCTATGGGGGAGGTGAGGTAAAACTCTTTGTTAAAGCCAGTATACTACAGTTATTATCAAATTTAATTCATTTAACTATAAAACAGCCTTTTTAAGGTTATTTGGAGGTGAGGGAAGCAAAAGAGTCATGGGAGAGTAAATCATGGCAATATTTGAACAGCCATATAATGATTTCATAGCCAAGGTAAAGCAACATAATGGTCTCAATTACTAATTCTTTTCATCTAGGGAATTTCAGCCTTATTCACAGAACCTTCAAGGATGGAGCTTGGCTATAGAACTGTGGTAGTATAGAAATACCTAGACTTCAGAGTCTATCCCAAGGTCAAACCCAACTTCACTATTCCAAGCTGTGTGGTCTTTTTTTTTAAGGGCTACACCCACGGCATATGGAGGTTCCCAGCCTAGGGGTTGAATCAGAGCTGTAGCCACTGGCCTACGCCACAGCCACAGCAATGCCAGATCCAAGCCCCATCTGTGACCTACACCATAGCTCACGGCAAAGCCAGATCCTTAATCCACTGAGCAAGGGCAGGGACTGAACCTGCATCCTCATGGATACTAGTCAGGTTCACTAGCCACTGAGCCACAATGGGAACTGCCAAGCCGTGTGATCTAAAGGAAGGTACATAAAAGCCTCACACTCCTCATTTTTTTTGGGGGGATAATCATATCTTTCTTATTAAGTATTTTTAAAAACTGTATATTTTGCTTTTTTTTTAGTTGATATGAAATTGGTATATTACTTTATTGAGTATATTATGGAGATTAACTATAACATATGTAAAGTACCTGAGTCACAGTTGGGACTTATCAAATTTTCTGTGGCTGCTGTTGATGGGTGTGGTATAGAACAAAATTTCTAGAGTCTTAATACCCCAAATTCTGGGGTTTGTTATCTAAGAGCCAATTTCGTGTCCTATACTGAGCACTCAATCTTACCGCCCAAATATTTGGAAGACTTAGAGGTAGGTGTGGGAGAATTCTGAAAAGTTCAATCCAATCTCAAATGTACATATTAAAAGCCTACTGATTGGATAAGGAAATTAGCCTACTCAATAAGCAGATGGATAGAACTCTGGAGGAAAGAAGTAAGCAGCCATCTAGCGTAATAAAACTGAAAGCAATAAGAGCAGCTCACTTTCCAAAGTGGATTTCCACAACCGAAGGTTTTGGAAGCAACTAATTTGAATTGTTTGCTGACACTGCTACACACACAGTTTCCCAGACTTCAGAACAAAACGCATAATGGCATACTATTTTTCATGTGATGGATAAATGGTTATTGATGGCTTGAGTCTGCTCTGCCAAGGGGAATTTGCCGAGGAAAATACTGCATTTGTGGATATCTCAGGTCACTGCTCAGAAGTGTGCGCATTATTCCTGAGAAATTGTCCTAGGCTGGGCTTCCTCACGCACACGGAGAAGGAGGGGACACAATGTTGAGAGGAGCGTGAAGGCCCAACTGGGATTCAAGCAGACACTCTGTTGAGGGCCTGCATGGGAATCAGGCCAGCACCCTCCTCTGCACGTTCCCGCCCCACCTCCGCCGGGGCACTTCTTCATTTATGAGCCCAGTTGGTAGGAGGTATAACTCAAGGCAACTGGCAACAGCTGGAGACTCACCTTGCTCATGGTCAGGGCATTATTCTTTGCCAGGACAATCTCTGGGGTGTCTGTAATGCATGTGAACTTGAGCTGGTCTGCAGGTTGGCGGTACTTCCTCTCACTCAGGATTTCTCCAGCCCTCTTCACCTTCTCAACCTCCACAGAGCCAAGGGGCACCCATCCAATGCCTCGCAGCCACTCAAGATCAGCCTTGTAAATAGCCTGAAAAATGAAATCATATCCAGTATTTGTAGAAATTACCTCTATAGCTTGCTATCTGATCTTGCTTTAGCATATGCTAAATGAGATGGTGTGTAATTCTGAATTTTACTTGTGTGCATTTCTGGGAAGACACAAGACTGCCTTACTTTGGTGTAGAGTGGCTATTCTAACACTGTCTCCAAAGATGGTCAATGTTTGTTGTTTTCAAGACCCATGAAATCTCTCCAGTAACATGTGATGTCATTTATAAAAAAACTATTTTAAGGAAATTCCTACCTGCTTCCTGATACAAAGTGTTTATTCTCTGATTTAACTGCCTGCACCTGGTGGTGTGGGAATAATACACTGTTAGAATTCAGTTTTTTCTTATCTCAGTGGGCAGGGGCCCTCCTAGCCATTGTGCAGGGTAAAGAAGGGATGAACACTACTATATGCTGAATTATCTGTTTTCTGGGGACAACAAAAGGGATCTTTTTTTAAAAATTAAAGTATAATTGATTTACAATGTTTCTTCATTATCTGTTGTATTTTACATGATTGTATACTCACGCTTCTAAGCCAAAGAGTATATATATTTTTACTCTTATTTATCTTATCCTTAAGTCCCCTTTCCTGAGTCGTAATTCAAGTCAAAAAAGATATTTTTTACCTGCTTTCATGTTTCTTTGAATTTAAATAATTGGCTAAAGGAGAATTTTTCTTTATGGCTTCTTGGGGAACTCTTTTTTTTTTTTTTTTTTTTTTTTTTTTTTTTTTGGGTACAATGCCACTACTCTGTCATCCTTTTAAAAGTGACTATTTGTCAGGGCTGATTAAAAAAAAAAAAAAAGGAGTTCCCGTCGTGGCGCAGTGGTTAACGAATCGGACTAGGAACCATGAGGTTGCGGGTTTGGTCCCTGCCCTTGTTCAGTGGGTTAACGATCCGGCACCATGACAGGAACTCCCTTTTTTCTTTTTTTGGGTGTACCCATGGCATGTGGAAGTTCTCAGACCAGGGACTGAATCTGAGCTGCAGCTGTGACATACAGATCCTTAACTTACTGTGCCATTGAGGGAACTCCAAAACACAGTATCATTATTTTCATTAACCTCTAACTGAAATAAACATTCCTTTCAGTTATAAGTATAGATAACAGATGATAGTGGTATTTAACACTATGTGGAATTTTGTCAGCAATAGTAATCATAAATATTTTCATACCATATTATAGTTATTGGAGACATTTTGAATATTTATGCTCATCACTTCTTTGAAATTAAACTAGTTTTACACCCATTGCTAGATCTTGTTATTTAGTGTAAAAAGCATATATATTACTATACTGTGGGTGGGATTATTAATTGGTGCAGCCACTGAGGAAAAGCAGTATGGGGGTTTCTCAAAAAACTAAAAACAGAACTACCATATGACCCGGAAATTTCATCATGGGTATACTGATATCTAAAAAAAACCCCAAAACACGAATTTGAAAAGATAAATGCACTCCAATGCTCATAGCAGCATTAATACAATTGCTGAGATATAGAAGCATTTCCTGTTGAGATATGGAACATAACTCAGCCATAAAAAAGAATGAAATGTTGCCATTTGCAACAACATGGATGGACTTGGAGGGCATTATGTTAAGTGAAATAAGTAAGGCAGAAAAAGACAAATACTGTATGTTATCACTTATATGTGCTATCTAAAAAATACAACAAACTAGTGAATATAACAAAAAAGAAGCAGAATCATAGGAGAACAAACTGGTGGTTACAGTGGAGAGAGGGAAGGAAGACGGGCAAGATAGGGGCAAGGGATTAAAAAGTACAAACTATTACGTACAAAATTAGTTTACAAGGGTATTTATACAATGCAGGGAATACAGCAAATATCTTATAATAATGATAAATAGCCTACAACCTTTAAAAATTGTGAATCACTATATTGTATACTTGTGACATATTGCACATCAATTATACTTCAATAAAAAAGTGTATTATACTTCAATAAAAAAGTGTATATATTACTACATCACAGATTGTTTAATTTTTTCTCCTGTAATCTATTTTAATTTATGTTGATTATTTTTTATTGAAGTATAGTTGATTTACAATGTTGTGTTATTTTCAAGTGTACAAGAGTGATTCAGTTATATACATATATCTTTTTTCTTTTTCAGATTCTTTTCCACTTTAGGTTATTATGAGATATTGAATATAATTCCCTGTGCTATCCAGTATGTCCTTGCTGTTTATCTATTTTATATATAGCAGTGTGCAGATGTGACCCCCAGACTCCTCCTCTCACTTAGTTTAATATTTTGATAGCCATATTTTGAGGCAATTGGTTTCTTTTGAAACCAATGTGTATGTGAGTGTGTGTGTGTGTGTGTGTGTCTGTTTGTAACTCTCTGCATTTCATGACACTGTCCTGAGAAGTTGTCCAAAGGTTTTGCCAGATTACAAAAACTCCACGGCACAAAAGAAGTTAGAACCCCTTCTCACTAAAAAGTATTAAGCCTACTCACATCGCTCTGAAGGTCATAGGCCTTCCGAGCCTGAATGATGTCATTCTGGTCCGGCAGACAGATCCATTCGTGGAGGGGATGCTTGTAGTCTATGTCGCTTACAAGGATCTGGCACTTCTTGGCCTGCACCAAACCCAGCATGTCCACTGGGCTGCTGAACCTGGTCTTCCACTTCTCAAAGTCCTTCTTGTACTCCCGGTCACTCTGGATCTTGGCCGCATGTATGGACCACATCATCTTGGGGTCATCTTCGATGTTCCGGGCTCCAATGTGGTGGCCGAGCTGTTTACGGTAAGCTTCCTTGTACTTGTACTGAAAAAAAGAATGGAGATATGAGCTAAGGACATCTCATTTACATCACATGTCAGAGCTTCATAGACACATGACTTCTTTTGATTTTCCCCACCACTAGTGTGAGGAAGAAAGTTTAATATTAACAACTCCATTTTATAAAATAGAAACCTACAGCCTCCAGAGGTTAAAGTGATTTGTCCAAGGTCACATCATAAGCTGGTGGCAGGGCTGAGATTAGATGGAGAGCTTCTAATTACTGATATTTTCCCCTTCTGCTAAACTATACTGCCTAGTTTACATTTGTTTAACAAGTAAAAGTAAAGCATCTTATAAAATTTAAAGATATGAATTTTTTTTCTAAAAATTTTCTCATATGAAGACTATTTTAGAATATTCCCCTTGTAACTAGAACTTATAATTAAGTCCACGGTCAAGGGTATGGTCTACATTTAGAAAGTCTTACCAGGAAATATCTCTCTTATTTGCCTGTGAATGTCATTGAACTTTCAACCATGGGAGAGAGCAATGCCTTGGGTTAATACTACCTACTTTCAAAATTCAGGAATAACACGTTATGCTCTGTTTTACCATGAGATGATCATAGTGTGGGCTTCTCCAGCTTAAAATATTGAAAAGGTATTAAAAATGGAGAGAATGAAGCATAGGTCTCAGGCCTACGACCCTTCCAGAAGAAGGAACGTGTAGCTTTGGGTCAAAAGAAGCCTGGTACAGAATGGGGGCATTGGACACCCTCAGGAGATGTTTCTCATGAGACAGGAAGAACTAGAGAGGAGAGGAAAGTGATTGCTGCGTAAAAACGCTTTGCTTACTTCTCTACTTGTTCTCATGACCACTTACAGGTATCTTGGTAGGAGAACCTCACTAAAGGTCAACAAAGGACTAAGCAAAACTCTAAATTGTATGCATAATTAACATCTGGTTATAATGCAAGAATAAATGGCTAGGAGTGGTAGGAAACATTTATATTGGCTGACTTAACATGTGCTATCGATGTCTTCAACAACGTTTTTTACAAACATCTGGGTCAACAGCTGCTCAACTTCTGAGCGTCCAAAACATGAGCCCAATTTTAGTGTTTATAAAGATACTTATTTTTAAAGAATATAACTTTATCTTTGACCGATGAATGTATAATAGACATAGTATCTTCTGAGTTCTTTGTTTTCATCTGCAGCTTTGGGGGAATCATTAAAGGAAACTGAGATTTGCAGACTAATTGCTATCAAGAAAAGCTGTAGAAGGTGCCATCTGTGAACTTCCTTGAGTAAGAAATGTCTTTTCCAAAAACATCAACTTACATCACTAGCAATTTCTCTTGATGCTTTGGCTGCTTGGATTGGAATGGCATCCACACGCAAGTCACAGCCTTCCTTCTTGGACTCTTCCAAAGCAAGTCTATAGAGTTTCTGTGGAAAAGAGAATCAATCAATCATTACTCCTTTCTTAAAAAAAAAAAAAAGTGAAGCTGTTTATTATTCATTTTTCTCTGTCCTCATTTAAACTACAGAAACAAATCTACAAAGAAAAGTATTAGTTTGAGTTGGTTAGAAAACTTTGTTTCGTAGGTGCTCAAGAATTTTAAGGCATCTAGTTTAAATGTTGATATTTTATTGATTAGTAAACCTCAAAAGTTTTCTCAGGGAGATCTGCATCTGGTTGCTAAAATTTTGTTTTGCTAAGAAGCACATGTAAAAAAAAAAAACCAAAACACCAACTACTTACTATCACAGTCTTAATATAAAAGAAAGTCCATCTTGATGCCAAAGAAGAAGGAAAAGGCACCCTTTTTTTTTGTTTTGGGTTTTGTTTTTTGTTTTTATGGCCACACTTGCGGCATATGGAAGTTCCCAGGCTAAGTGTTAAATAAGAGCTACAGCTGCCGGCCTATCCCACAGCCACAGCAGCTCCAGATTCAAGACATGTCTGCGACGTACACCACAGCTCACGGCAACACCAGATCCTTAACCCACTGAGCAAGGCCAGGGATTGAACCTGCATCCTCATGGTTACTGGTCAGGTTCGTAACTGCTGAGCCACAATGGCAACTCCTAGGTACAGTATTTTTAAATTGAGCTTATTTGGATTTTTGAAAAACAATGCATTGTCCTTATTTTTTCTATTTAGCAATGGATTATCATCACAGATTATGATGGATCTGTTGACGAGGGTTTTAGAATCATCACCCTGATGAAAATGTTGGCCCTGAAAGAGATGCCAAGGAAGATGCTTGCAAATAGCATTAAATTGTAACTAAAAGACAATGAAGCAGCAAAAGGATACATAGTGTGGTAACTTACTGGGTTCCAACCCTGTGCCTACCTGCTAAATAGTTGTTGAATAAATAATGACTTGAGAACCACACTGACCCGCAGCGGAAGGCTCTAAGAATAACCTCTATTGGGAAACTTTTCCATAAGCCTTCTGTCCCCTGATATCTTGTTGCTAAAAGGCTGGCCTATTTTGTAGACGCATCACATAGCCCAAAACTGAATTGAGGGAGAACTCTCTCTTATCAACAGTGTTGGTTTGAAGTATGTATAACAAATTAATCAAAACACTTCACGAGGGAAATTGTTACGGTATTTTGTTTTGCCGTTCTCATTATAAGATCGCTAGTTCACTCACGTCACTGTAGTTTATCCGGTTGAGTTTGGCTAGCATAATTTCTGGTGTATCAGGCATGACATGGATTGTTTTCTTGTCATTGTCCCAGGCTTCCGTATATAAGCGCTATTAAAAAAAAAAAAAAAAAAAAAAAAAAAAAAAAAAGATGAGAAAAACTATTCTGGAGGTCACAGACATTTTTCTTTTGATTATGGGCCTGTCCCCTCTTCTCTGTACAAGATTAGAAAGAAAGTTACTAAAGGTGCATAAATTCTTACCTTTCATGCAGATAAATTACCATTTCCAAGAGTATTTAGCTATTTCATTGACTCAGAGTTTTGACTGTTTCTTATTAAAATTCTTTAACAGTTCTGAAAATTGTAATTGGGTTATAGTATTTAATAACTGTAATTGTGAAATAATTACAGCACATGGTATTCTTAACATTAGCTTCATATGCTGAACTATTACTAAGTTTTTTTTTTTTTTTTTTTTTTTTTGGTCTTTTTGCTATTTCTTTGGGCTGCTTCCATGGCATATGGAGGTTCCCAGGCTAGGGGTCGAATCGGAGCTGTAGCCGCTGGCCTACGCCAGAGCCACAGCAACGCGGGATCCGAGCCGCATCTGCAACCTACACCACAGCTCACGGCAACGCCGGATCGCTAACCCACTGAGCAAGGGCAGGGATCGAACCCGCAACCTCATGGTTCCTAGTCGGATTCGTTAACCACTGTGCCACGACAGGAACTCCTAAGTAAGTTTTTAGTGGAAAAATCATTTTAAAAGGTACCATAAATGCTATAGGAATCTTTTAAATGTAGTAACATGTGAGAATTCTTATTTCGTTCTATGATAAATTCCTATACCTGATGGAGAGGAGGGAGGACCCACCTTGTTCATGTTTAGGGCATTGTTCTTTGCCAGCACCAGCTCCGGAGAGTCTGTTACGCTGGTAAATTTCAGTGTGTCTGGGCGCTGGCGGTAGATATTATCACTCAGTATCTCTCCGGCCCTCTTAGCTTTAACTACTTCCACGGAGCCAAGTGGAATCCAGCCAATGCCTTTCATCCATTCAAGGTCTGACTTATACAAATTCTGCAAATCAACCAATAAGAATCACACTTATTAATTAGTGTTTCAATTCAGAGTCAAAGAATGGGTCACACTGGAGAAACACAAAAGCACCAATGAACAGGTAAAGCTGTCAGCAGAGTCATTCACAAGCATTATTGAATCCTGAGTACATTTTCTTCCTAAGAATTTTTTGGTGTGGAGGATTATACTAGGAACAATGAGAGTTTTTTGTTTTTTAGGTAAAAGATAGAGTCCTGTCCTTGTGGGTATTACAGGATTTTTACTCAAGAGCAGTTTTTTTCAGCCTTGGAAAATGTGTTCTAAAAGCTCCCCCAAAGAACACATATTTAGACCAATGCTGAGTAAGCAGTGCAGTCACAAAAAAAATCTTGCCTTTTTTTGAGGCAAAAGAGGTTAAATTCAACTGTGGTAGTGAGTTTCAACATGCAGTTAAGTCTCACAAATCATACCTTTAATTTGCATTTTTTTTTTTTTGTCTTTTTGCCATTTCTTGGGCCGCTCCCGCGGCATATGGAGGTTCCCAGGCTAGGGGTCTAATCAGAGCTGTAGCCACCGGCCTACGCCAGAGCCACAGCAACTCAGGATCCGAGCCGCGTCTGCGACCTACACCACAGCTCACGGCAACACCAGATCCTTAACCCACTGAGCAAGGCCAGGGATCGAACCTGCAACTTCATGGTTTCTAGTCAGATTCCTTAACCACTGAGCCATGACAGGAACTCCTAATTTGCATTTTTGAGATATAATTGACACAAACTAGTTTCGGGTATATAACGTAATGATTCAATGTATGTATATATTGTGAAACGATCAGCACAGTAAATCCAGTTAGGATCCATCGGCACATTTACTTACACTTTTTTTCCTGTGATGAGAAATTTAAAAAAACTCTTGCCTTTATTTTCATCTTCAAAATCACAAACTATAAAGTGTGTACTGTGGTACTGTGGAGATGATATATTAGATGTTACCCTAATTATAGATTTTATTTTACTCTCAATAGGGCATGCTACCTGCGTCATTATTATTCTTTTTATTATTGACACTAGTATGCAAGCGTGGCCTCAGGGATACTCACGTCACTCTGGAGGTCATAAGCCTTCCGAGCATGGATGATGTCATTCTGGTCAGGCAGGCAGGTCCACTCGTGCAGAGGATGCTTATAGTCCACATCACTGACCAAAGTCTGACATTTCTTGGCCAAAACGATACCAAGCATGTCCACTGGGCTGCTGAACCTGGTCTTGTATTTTTCAAAATCTTTCTTGTACTCACGGTCACTCTGCATTTTGGCAACGTGGAGGGACCACATCATCTTGGGATCATCATGAACTGCTCGGGCACCAATATGGTGCCCCAACTGCTTACGATAGGCTTCTTTGTATTTGTACTGAAAGAGAGAACCCAGCAAATAAGGAGGACTCTCCAAGAGCTGGTCCCTCTTGCTTTCTCTGTGGTGATGCTTTCCTATGAAATCTTTAAGACATCCGGGGAGTTTTCTCAAACAGACTGCTGTAATGCTACACACCTGGGCATGTTTTCTCCCAAAAAAGAGGATGTGGTACTTATTCGCACATCTTCACAGAATAATCCCACATTGATTCCTTTATATTAGGCAAGAAAGTTATGTTTCATCACACAAAAATGTGATTAAAAAGTGAACAGTGAAAGAATGAGCTCAATTACAGGAATGAGCAGTTTCTCAGAAGTTGGTCCTATGGGTAGACCCATCTGAGAATATTTATCTTGGGATGTGTTTACATGAGTCATTAATTTTCTTTTTCTAAGGCATTCTGAGAAATAATGTCCTCTGCACAAATAATCTGGACAGGATAGTTTAAAAATAGGCAGTTTTTCTTCACAATGAGCACAGTGTTTCAGTTCTGCAAGACAAAAAAGTTCTGGACGTCTATTGCACAACAGTGTGAATATACTTAACAGTACTGAATTGTATACTTAAAATGGTAAAAAGTGTAAATTTTGTTGTGTATTTTTATTACAATTAAAAAGAAAACCTTACCAAAATGGATGATTTTGCTATTTTTGGATTCATATTTAAATTGTCCAGGAACCTGATGTATTTATTTTTAGGGTAAAGGAATATTGATTTTTGTGGACTCCATAACAAAGAGACATTTAACTTTTTTGCTATCCTATGTCTTCAAGTCATGGGGAAGGACTCAGTTAAGCCTGTCACTTTCCCTGAGTATAGTGTGAGGAGAGCTGTTGAGGTTTTACGAGTAGCTCAACATATGTCCTTTTAACTTTGATCAAGTCACTCAGTCTTACTAAGCAAAGACCAAAAGATGAGCAACGAAGGAACTACATCCCAGTTTGTCCCTGTGATACCTGTGATCTTGGGCAGGTTACCTACTGTCTCAAAGCCTCAATTTATTTGCCTGTGCAATGAGGGCAGTTAAGATGGGTGAGAATTACAGAGACTTCCAGCTGTGTTCCAGGAATGTGACCCCCTATGCATGGGGCTGGCTCTTGTTGACAAATATAAGGATGTGACCAGCTCTTACATCACTGGCGATATCCCGGGAGGCCTTGGCAGCCACAATGGGGATGGCATCACTCCTTAAGTCATAGCCTTCTTTCTTGGCTTCTTCCATGGCCTGGCGATAGAGGCTCTAGAGGAAAGAAGTGGGAGTTTTTAGACACAGTGCTCACTTTGACTCTAAGAGTGTATTTCTGTCCAAGGAAGATGACTTTTTGACACAGAACAACACAAATGTGTTTAGCCTTAAATAACTTTTTTTTTTTTTAAAAAAAGACCTCCCTCTTCCTTTGTTTCCTACTTATACAAGCTATTTATTTAATTTGAAATTTTACTTTCAGCAGGTTTAACACCACAACTTTCCCTGGCATAAATCTTTCTAGATTTTACACATTGTCACCAACTCTGAAATGCTGGATTGCTCACACTTGTTCTTTTCATGAAATAACCAAGAAAGGTCTATCTATTTCTTTAACTTCAAAGGTGAATTAGGAACAATTTTACTAGCAGAAAATGTGATTCTATAACAACAGCACTACCACTCTGAGCATCTATCTGTTTCTAAGAGGCACTAAACGAAGCATCATCCCCTGTTTCTGAATATCTTTGTTAATACTGATTCACTCCCTATTTATTCATTTTGTTGATTGCTAGAAATTTGCCACCAAACAGAGGCAGAGCAGTTATCAGGAATTTATGAGTCAAAAACACAAAATTGATGAAATTATAATAATTTCATTATGAGGTGGGAAAAGACCCACTCGCTGTTCAGTTTCTGTGGCAGGATGAACACCCCCAGAAGGTGGAACACAGGTGTTCCACGGAACATAGCTTGAGAACCACTGCATTAAACAAATCGTCTGTCCCAGTTGTATTCAGTCTTTTTTGCTTGTGAACCACTATAAGAATTTAATTAATTCTTAAAAAAATTTTTTTTTAGAATTAATCCTTAAGTTTTAATAATTTTAAAATGACTTTAGAGTTTGAAAAAGATGTTATTATAAGTTTTACTAGGTGCGGTAGTTCACATTCTTTTCATGTTGAGATTTTACAAGGAAAAATTAAAGTAAAAATAAGAATTTAATACATTTGAGATGAAATCCTGAGGGCATTTGTTCTTCTTAAAAATTTCTAGTAATGTTTATTTTGTAACTAGATAGTCAAATACTTTTATCCTTTATATTTTTCCTTTGAAAATAAATTCTCAAGTTTGTCCTTATGGGGAAAAATGTGCTTGATTCAATCTTATGCTTGAACTATCTCGTGGCTTTAGGCCAAACGAATACATTTTTTTCATTCTTTCAACACTGAAAAAGGATGCAAAGCTTCAAAGAAGAGAACAGTTTTAGTATTACCAAGGTCACATTTTAGAGAATGTTTGGTAAGTTGCTTACCCAAGAGAACTAGAACGGGTAAACGAGAATTCGAGGGGAAAAAATATATGATTGCTTTATTTTGTATTGTTTTGTTTACCTTTACTGAACTAAGTACAGAATGAAGTACAAACCCATTGGTAATGGGTTGAGAAGACATTCAAGTGGGCCATTCTGAAATCTAATCTTCAGAAGACAACCTTTAGGGAATTAACATAATCATGCAATTCTAAAGCAATAAATCCAGTTATAAATTTTAGAAATGAAAAATAGCCTAATTTCCTCTCAGCAGCCTGAAAATGCTCCCTTCTTTTAACAAAAGGGAGAGGCTTAAAAGCATTATTACCCTTCGGGATAGAAACTAACTTCATTTGCCTGGGGTGAGGCAGAACCAGGAAAAGATAATTTAACAGAGAAGCTCTGTGGCCAAGAGAAAAATTGCTTATTCAAAAATGACTAAAGCCAAGGTCAATTTAAATACCTGTGATCAGACTTTTCCTTGGGTCTGTCTTATAATGCTAGACAAAGGAAATTGTCTTCTCTTCATTTCACTTTTCATGGTTATGTGATAGAAACATGCCCCTTTTTTAGAGCTACGTTATTCCAGGCAAAAGTGATTAATAGGAGTAAAATAACGAATATGGCCAAGTCTTAAAAATGGGTACTTATATTTTCCCAGTGTTCTCAAGCTGAAGGAGTCTGCTTTCCTTTTTTTTCTTTTAAATGAAGATACACAAACATGTAAGCAATCGATATTCATTTTAAATGAATCAAATAACTCTTGACTTTGGCAAAAGCAATTGGGTAAGGTACTGTTAACTGCAGCAATATTTCTATTCTGCAAAGATGTGTGATGACAAGTTTAGTGATGCTGAAGATACTGATTAAAAAAAATTTTTTTTTCATCCTCAGGCTATTTTGAGATGGAAGAATTTAAGAATCCTTATTTTGGTTATCATAAATAAACCAAAGTTATTTTGAGCATATTAAATAAATCAAATCTTCATGGTGACTTGAGTGTAGAGGGAAGAAATTAAACTTTATTAAGCAGCTATTATTGTGTGCTGGGCTCCACACTGGGCATATTATATGTACTACCTCATTTTAGTCATTGAAAAAATCCTTCAAGACAGGCATTTTTATCTCATTTTACAGAGAAGGCAACTAAAGAAAAACTCACAGAACAAAATTTGAAGCAAGTACTAATCTGATCAATAGAAATATTTATTTTTTAATTAAAATTACAATATGATCCAGTCATTAATAGTTGACTTTGAGAGTTTTTTTCTCCTCCTGTCATGGGAGATATTTTTGCATTTATTTCCTTTTCTATCTACTTTTTGAATGCAATGATATCTATATATATATAACAATATATATCTATACATATATTTAGGTTAGGTTATGGGCAAAAATTAAATAAATAAAACTAAGTTAATTGGTCAACAGGAGACTTCTATCCATAATTAAATCCATAATTCCTTTCTACTACATCAGCAAAATCAATGCGGTCAGGTCAAAACAAACGGTCTTACCTCACTGTAATTTATTTTATTTTGTCTTGCCAACATAATTTCAGGTGTATCAGGCATGATGTGGATTTGGGTCTTGTCTTTGTCCCAGGCTTCTGTGTATAAGCGCTGTGAAGGATAAAAAGGTTAACGAATTAGAAAAACAGTGTCTGTTGTCAACAGAGGTTTCCCATTTAGAGATCACGACAACGTTGAAAGCCAGCCTCCTCACCGTCTGTGCTGAGAGCGACATACTAATATTTTTCATCTTCTTTGATGTTGTAAGATCTTTATTGTCACTAAATGTAAGTGGAGACTAAGATATGAAAACACGTGTGTGTGTTGTTACAAAATTACCTCCACTCCAAGTGTTTTCCAAGCATGTATACTCATCTATGTGTACTGTGGCTGTATTAACACATCCTTCCCATGATTTTGTTTGTCTGTTGTTTGTGTGTTTATTAACTACCAATGTATCCGGATATGCTATCTCTAGATTTCTTTTTGATAAATGTTATAGAGATTTGCATCTGATTCATTTGTTCTATACTTACTTAGATAAGTAGCTAATGAGAAAGAAACCTTAATACCAAACATGTTTAACTGTTATAGACATCAATTTGAACACTAAGCAGCTGTCCCATTCCTAACTCTATTTCGCAAAGATGTCAAAGCAGAAATTCCTACATATATTTGGGAATCCTAATATAACAGAATAGAGACCTCAACCAAATCATCACATACCCAAGACAATTAGATAAGACAAAGAAAGACCAACTTAATTAGCCATAGATAGTCTCAAGGACATACAGCCCTGTTTTATTTCTCCCCAAATTGCGGGCTCACCTTGTTCATGTTGATGGCATTGTTCTTGGCCAGCACCTGCTCCAGGGAATCAGGCACACTGGTAAACTTCAGCTTGTCTGGAGGCTGGCGGTAGATGTGGTCACTTAGGATCTCTGCCGCCCTCTTGCACTTGACCACATCCACAGACCCAATGGGGACCCAGCCAATGCCCTTCAGCCACTGGAGATCTGATTTGTAAATGTTCTGGGGAGATCACACACAAAAGCAAGGATTACTGAAGCTGTTATGACACTTGATTTCAAAAAAAGAAAGAAGAGGACTGGAAAATTTGAAGAGTCAAATTTCAGGTCTTTGTCTTTTAAAATATGAAGTCCAAATGCTCTAACGTCTCTCTAAAAGAAAGGTAAGGCACAGTAAATGAAAGGTAGAGAGAAAATAACATGTCTCAACTCCCCGCTCCAGCGGGCTTTACCTAATCCTGAACCATTATCTGAGTATTACTGCGTATTGCCATCAGGAGCATGGTCAATGGTGGCATTTAATGGGTCTTAGACTCACGTCGCTCTGGAGGTCGTAGGCCTGCCGAGCGTGGATGACATCATTCTGGTCGGGCAGGCACGTCCACTGGTGCAGGTAGTTCTTGTAGTCTACGTCGCTTACAAGGATCTGGCACTTCTTGGCCTGCACCAAACCCAGCATGTCCACTGGGCTGCTGAACTTGGTCTTCCACTTCTCAAAGTCCTTCTTGTACTCCCGGTCACTCTGGATCTTGGCCACGTGCATGGACCACATCATCTTGGGGTCATCTTCGATGTTCCGGGCTCCAATGTGGTGGCCGAGCTGCTTGCGGTAACCATCTTTGTATTTGTACTGAAATAAAAGTCATTTTAAAAATAAATAATAAATGGAAAAGACTAAAAGTCTTACCAATATAAAATGTCATTATCTTAAAACTGGTAATTTTTGCAGAGAAATGAATCGTCTGAATAAACTTATCCTCTCCTCCTAAACTCTGATTAGACTTCACAGCAGTACACTAATGGGAGGCAGACCAAATTAGTTCCATGGTTGCAGACATTAAGTTTCTGGAAATAGAAAGTTCCCTGGTGGTCTAGTGGTTAGGACTCAATGCTCTCACCTCTGTGTCCCGCTGTATGCCGGGGACAAAAGAATAAATAAATAAAATGAGAATAAAGGCAGCAACATTTTTCAGAAAATTGGAATTGAATATTATCTTTTTTTTTTTCCATGGTGGGCCAGTGAAATCATTAACCCAAAAATTTTACATATAATTTTGAGAAATGCTATTCCTTAGTACACAGGAACACTTTCACCCCAGCCCACCAAATCTGGCTCTGCTGACTTTCACTGGGTCACTGGATTCCTGAAACAGATTAGCTCATGTTTTCCATCCTGCAGGCCTGCTCTGTTAGAGATCAAATCTGAGTGAGGTTTGTTGATTCTTTGAGTGAAAAAACAGATTATATAACCGCGGGAAAATGTTTTATTGATGGTAAGTGCCGACTGTGGACATCTTCTCTCCTCTCTAGGCAACAATATTACACAAATCCTATAGCGTATACTGACCAAAGTCTCAATTCTCCATCAAGGGAACTTCTTTCAGAGATAATAGCAGAAAGAGAAATCAGGCTCACTGTTTTGCTGTTTCTGGTTGTTATAAGACTTTGATTTTGTTTTTTCATTTAAAAAGAACTCAAAAGGAAGCACATAAGGTAATTCCTCAAAGCGCTGGCAAAAATCCAGAGCAGGTTTGGGGTGAGGTGCATTTTCCTAGGCCTGGCTACACCAGAACTTTCTCTGATGGTGAACCAATAATGTAACCAAGGTTTTTTTTTTTTTTTTCTTTTCCCAACTCTTCTGAAATTTTCTTATTTCTATGTGGGCTATATGCTCAAAATATACATATGAATGTCTCATAATTATAGATATGAATGACTGTAGCTTCAAATTCATTTTTTTTTTTTTTGGCTGTGCCTGCAACATGTAAAAATTCTTAGGCCAAGGATCAAACCCAAGCCAAGCAGTGACCTGAGCTGCTGTAGTGACAACGCTGGATCCTTAACCCATTGTGCCACAAAGGAACTCCTCAAATTCAATATTTTACTGAAGTTTAGGACAACCCTGTCTGCCTATGGGATCTGGATAGTAAAATCTTTTGGAGTTAAAAGAGTGAAAGGGCTTTTTCGAATGAAAAACATTTCATTTGAAACATAAGCATGCTGTAACTAGCACCCAGATGCATCTTGCTGTCGTAATGCTGATCCCACCCTCGCCCCCGTCCAGCCATGTCCACATGAGGAGAACTGCTACTCACGTCACTGACGATGTCCCGGGAGGCCTTGGCGGCCACGATGGGGATGGCATCACTTCGCAGGTCGTAGCCTTTCTTCTTTGCTTCTTCATTGGCGAGTTTATACAGAGTCTACAGATGGAAAGTCAGAGTTAAAGCAAAAGTTTTGATAGCAACATTTGGACATTATTGAGTGACCCATCACAAAATTTAAAAAAGGATAGTCTCTGTAAATAATCTAAATTTCCAGCAATATTGGAAAGGAAATAAATCATATTTTACCAAAAACACTATGTAGCATTAGAAACAAATGAAATATATCAATGAGCATTAACACAGATTGATAGATTCATTTATTATTTATATTATCGATTAATACATATCATGTGTAGGTTAATATGATACATTATGCATATCAACATAGATGAATAGAACTAAAAATTGATGGACAAAGCATCAATCTACATGTACTTCTAGGTGGAAAAGAACTGCAGCACAATATATTTAATATTATTTGTTTATAAGATTTATATTTATACTTTTATTCTTTATTACTTAAAATCTTTTGACAATCATGTGATATGTTATAGTGTTTAAAAAATGAGAAAAAGCTTAAAGGACAGTTTAAAACATAGTTAACTTGACTATGATCAGAACTTTTAAGATTTTAATTTTTGGCTGCATTATATTAGTAAAACATGCACCTATAAAATTGCACCTTACTTTAAAAAGTAGTAGTCAGTATTGTTAACAGAGAGCACTTCTTCCCCATGTCTGAGGCTCTCTTTCTATAAAAGGGGCTCAATTATTTCATCTCTGCTCCTGGAGAGGTGTAGTGATTTCCTGATTTATCTGACTCATTGGCATGCCCAGCTCAGCTCTGATCTGCTTCCTTAGGAAAAAGCCCTGTGCCCTCCTCTGCTTCTCTGTGCTCTAAGCTGTACTTCACGCACCCCTGAGGAAGGTAGAGCTAGCTGTCCCGTTCCAGTGGGGTCTATGCCTGGATGGGGAATCTAATTCTGGGGTGCGATCAGCAGGTTCCTCTGGCTCTCAAACAAACATGTCCTAGACCCTAACTTTAGTAGTAAAAAATGTGAGATTTTGACCTCTGCTTCTGTACCTTTGTTTTACCTCTCAATTTTATTTAGAAACTAGATGGGGGAGAGGTGCATATTATTAGAGGCTCTCTTGGTATGGTTGCCAGATTTAGCAAATTAAAAGAGAGTATAATCAGTTTATCTTGAATTTCAGATAAACTAAAAATAATATTTTTGTATAAATCATGAGTCAATATTATAACTGGTTATCCTACCCCTTGGAAATGCCAAAAATGCAACTCACTTCCACTGACTGCCTCACTGGTAAAGACGATAAGTGGAAAAGACAATGTGACTTCAGTTTGCCCCTGGAATCCTATGGCAAATGATACTCAATCCAGAGACAAAAGGATGGAGGGCTGAGTGTTCACATCACAGAGCTGCATGCACCATCCTAGGGAAGGTCCAAGAATCTCCACGAAAGGAAGTATAGAAGATAAACAATAATGACAACCACAAAACAAGTACGGCCCCACAGAATTCTGCACTTACCTCACTGTAGTTGAGTCTGTTCTGCCTTGCCAACATGATCTCTGGGGTATCAGGCATTATATGAACCTGAGTCTTGTCTTTGTCCCAGGCCTCTGTGTATAAGCGCTATCAAAGAATAGGTTGATAGAAAATCGTTTGAAATACAAATTACAAAATGTCAATTAAAGCAGGAATGCTATTGATCTCATTAGGAAAAATAAAGCAGACTAGGATAAAAGGTATTCAATCAGAGGTTTGAATCTTCAAGATAGTTATCAGGGTTAACACTGGAAATCATAGAAATTACTTAGAGGATTTCAAGTACATCATTTGGAAGATAAATGTGACCCCACACTCCCATGGACCACGTTAACCCCACTTGTCACTGAAGTGTAAAAACCTCTTTCGGCATCTTGGAGAAGCCTGAGGCCTCTGGAGCTCACCTTGTTCATGTTGACGGCATTGTTCTTGGCCAGCACCTGCTCCAGGGAATCAGGCACACTGGTAAACTTCAGCTTGTCTGGAGGCTGGCGGTAGATGTGGTCACTTAGGATCTCTGCCGCCCTCTTGCACTTGACCACATCCACAGACCCAATGGGGACCCAGCCAATGCCCTTCAGCCACTGGAGGTCAGACTTGTAAACATTCTGTGAGAAGGAAAAAGGCAGGAACCCTTCAGCAAGACTAAAAGGTTTAGGTAAAGGTGCAAATGAAATCAATAACGAAGTACAATTCCGATTGTTTTCAAGAAAACCGGCTCACTGTATTAGGCAAACTAGAAGAGGAAGTATGTTCAGACATGACCCAGAAAGGGCTCCCCGCTATAACAAAATGTCATCAGTTACTTCGGGTTTTGGGGACAGGAGTGACCCACATGAATATCTTGTCAGGCAGTTCAGTGGATGTTCACTGTTTGTGTGCACAGGAAAAGAACGCCAGCCCAGGGGGACAGAACCCACATCTACGTCCAACAACAGTCATTAAGTCGATAAATAAATGTTAGGTCTAGTCAAACGAGTTACTCTGCAGCTATCAAAAGCCATATTTTAAAGAATATTGATGGCTTACATAAATGTCATTAATATAATACTAATGAAAAAATAGCACATGAGACAACATGTATAAATTACATGAGCAGGTGTGGGCTTTTTCACTGGTGGGATTGTGTTGGATTATTATTGCCTTCTATGTATTTTTTCCTGTATGTCAAAATTTTTCAACAACAACAACAACAAAAAAGAAGTTAAAATATACTGACATAGAACCCCTGAAACCCTGAGGCAGAACTTCGGCTACTTTAACACTGTCAAAGATTCGGGTGAATAAACGACCCTCTTATTGGGTCAGAACCCCAGGTTTATTTCCAACCAAGTTCTTACGATGGGACACATGGGATCCTTTCCAGAATCATCTTTCCATATCTTTAACAGTTCATCTGCAGTCATTTTTCCTGCTAAAGATTTTTGTGCACTCATTGGGTTTTCATAACCACTTCGCAATGGTGGAATTGGACCTTTGCCCGGCTCATGTGAAGGCTTTTACCGGTAATGGCAACCAAGTAGGGTATACTGACCTCTATTTCATTGTCTAGACTAAAGGCCTGTTAGAATTGCCTTGCCCTGGCTAGTTGTTGCCCTCTAAATAACAACAGCAAGTACGGAGACAATAACATTTTACACCTCTGCAGTGCTTCTCAACTTGTGAATGCTTCCCACATCGTTACGACTAGGTTACACAGTGCGAAGGAGGCAATCTTGAAGAGCTTCGACAAATCGATGGAGGCAATCCGTCTATCAATGCTGTCACTCTCTCGGTGACACAAACGGTTTTTAACTACTTTTCACGTGCAGGCAAAGCTTTCCCTTGCAAAACACAGGGTTCTGCATGCTGTTGAAAGGTATGGAACAGGGGGAGTTTCCACAGGTAGGCTGTATAATTTCTAGGAACAGCCACTCAATGTATAATTATTATTAATTGGCATTAGTCTCCAAAGTCCTCTAATGCTTACTAATTTCTTCAAACATCTATAAAATATGTGCTGTGGGAAATGTGCTTCTCACATCCAGATTTGAGATGGTCCTTCTGCTTTTAATAGGTACCAGGGTCTGTCATTATCACATGACATCTCCACAAAGAGAGTCGTGCTGAGAAGAGAAAGTGTAAGTGAAAGGACGCAATAGCTTCCAGACACAATGCCTTCTTTTGTTTCATAATGTGCAGCAGGCATTAGTATTCTGCTAATGATAATCTCATTTGTTTTGCAAGAAAGCTAAAAACACATTTCTGAGTAATTTTTAAAGTAAAATGTGTTGTTTCTTTCTCCCTTAAAAGAATAAAATAAAATGTTTCCTTGTGGTGGGCCCTGAATTCTAACATGGCTTAATTTCTGTTTTATTTTTGTAAGGCCAAGTTCCATTTGGTAAACTTTACTTCCTTATAAAGCCTAGTAATATATTCACAGTAAACACTCTGATTCAAATCTCATTCATTGAAAAAGAAATCCTAGCTTGCGTAAGTTAGTGGATCGTTTAGAAGGATAACTGTCATATGGTTTAAGTTATTTCTGCACACAGCTCTGTTACAGTTGCCATACTCACATCGCTCTGGAGGTCGTAGGCCTGCCGAGCATGGATGACATCGCTCTGGTCGGGCAGGCACGTCCACTGGTGCAGGTAGTTCTTGTAGTCTATGTCACTGACCAAAGTCTGGCACTTCTTGGCCAGCACCACCCCCAGCATGTCCACTGGGCTGCTGAACTTGGTCTTCCACTTCTCAAAGTCCTTCTTGTACTCCCGGTCACTCTGGATCTTGGCCACGTGCATGGACCACATCATCTTGGGGTCATCTTCGATGTTCCGGGCTCCAATGTGGTGGCCGAGCTGCTTGCGGTAACCATCTTTGTATTTGTACTGAGATGAAAATGCACAAAATCAGATTTTTATTATAAGTCCTTAGAGGTCACAAGTCTATACGAAATCATCTTTCTTAAAAGCCTGGTTATAAAAGTTGACTTTTGCTAATAAGCACTAACCAAGGCTGTATCCTACCTTTCCCCTGAAAGCTTACAGAGGTAATAAAATTGATGGAATTCATATAACTGTAGTGTACATCTCAAATCACTATGGCCTATTAATAAGGAATAATTCCAGAGGTAGGAAGTGCACAGTGGAGAGAAGACACTTGGGCAAGGAACTTGGGGAAATGGATACTGGGCACTAAAAGCACATCAAGAAAGAGATGCACTTGGTGACATGACGTATGGTAGTGAAATGAGTGCCTGGTTCCTGCAAGGATGAAGTGTTCTAGGTCAAGGACTACCTGTAGTAGCAACAGAAGAGAATTTATTATTTCATAATGGATTCAGGTGTTCAGTGGGGGTGGCAAATTTTTGGCCACATCTTGAAAATTTGTTGTACTAGAGAAGCTGATATAGCAGCCCAATGGCTAGAGCATGTTCCTAATAAAGTTATGGGTTCTAGTCTCTCATGGACCAACACTGTTTATATTATTCCAGGTCCAAAGATATTGTCCTGGAATCTAAGCCCATTATCCAAAACATATGCTTCTAGTCTCAAATTAACTGAGTGAGAAAGTATAAGTTAGTCAGCAGAGGCAACACAGGACAGTGGAAAGGAATGAGGTTGTCTGGGGTTTCAAATCCATTACCTACCAAGAATTTGATTTTAGACAAGTAAACAATCCACAAAACAGGGACAACCGTGATGCTTACATCCTAGGACAATTAAGTGAAGAATAAGTGATTGCAGAGAGTGAGATTGAGAGTTTGAGATTAGAAGACTGACTATCATCTATAGGATGAATAAACAACTAGGTCCTACAATATAGCACAGGGGACCATAGTCAGTATCCTGTGATAAAACCATAATGGAAAAGAATATGAAAAATAATATACATATGTATAATTGAATAAATTTGCTGTGCTGTAGAAATGAACACAACATTGTAAATCAACTATACTTCAATAAAATTTTTTAAAAAAGCGTAAGTGACATAATGCCTGTTATGCTCTTAGTACAGAGTTCTCAATACTTGTTAGTTATTATTATTACTTTTCTCTTTTTGCTGCACCCATGGCACATGGAAGTTCTCAGGCCAGGGATTAAATCTAAGCCTCAGCTGCAACCTATGCCACAGCTGTGGCAACACCAGATCCTTAACCCATTGCATCACAGCAAGAACTCCTTTGTTATCTATTATTATTGGCATAAATCCATTTATAGGAAAGGTCCAACATACATAAGCCAAAGTGAGTCACTAACCCGATCTTCCAATATACAGGGCAGCATATTACCATATTCCCAAATAGTGGGCCTTATTTTTTAGAACAGGGATCTGTTCCTTAAGAATCCCGTGAAATCCGGCATTGCTACAAGCTAGAGTAGTAATGTGGCTTGGATCTGGCATTGCTGTGGCTATGCTGTAGGCTGGCAGATGCAGCTCTGTTTTGACCCCTAGCTTGGGAACTTCCATATGCCGCAGGTCTGACCCTAAAAAACAAAAAATTGAAAAAATAAATAAAATATTTAATACAGCAAAAATGTCATTCCATACTGATCACATCCTCAGAGTAAAACTGACAACTCACGTCACTGACGATGTCCCGGGAGGCCTTGGCGGCCACGATGGGGATGGCATCACTTCGCAGGTCGTAGCCTTTCTTCTTTGCTTCTTCATTGGCGAGTTTATACAGAGTCTAAATTTGGGCCAAAAAAAAAAAAATCAGTTAGTTGTTGACACTCATATCCAAAAGTGACAGAGGACTAAAATAATTCACTAAATTCTGCACAAGTAAGTGCCTGAAATAATCTCAGTTTTGGGAGTTCCAAGCTTTTTGCATTTTTTGCTGAAGTTGAGACTTAAAAAACCATACCTATATGGAACATGGTGCATTTATCGTTGTTGTTTAGACTGTGTAGTACTTGCTACATACAACTTTATTGAGATATAATTCACAGACATACTATATGATATTTGTTAGCATATTCAGTTATTACAATGGTTATTACAATAATTTTAGAACATTACAATTTGTTGTGCAATTATTACAATAATCACTTTTAGAACATTTTTGAAACCTAATGCCCATTAACTTTGGCTCCTCACTTCCCCCGGACTCCCTTGACAACAGGCAGGAATCAACCTGCTTTGGTCCCTATAGATTTGCCCATTTTGGACATTTCATATAAATGGAATCATATACAATGTGATCCTCTGGGACTGGCTTCTTTCACCTAACAAGGCGTGTTACACTTTCTATATATAGATACTATACATTGCTTTAAAACCTTTAGTTATAATGAATCAGTTCTGGAAAGAACTGGAAAAATTAGGCTACAACTCCTGAGCTCAAAGTGGCAAAATGTGGGTAGGAGGGAAATGCATTCAATCCACATTGACTCTGCACTGACCCTGTGCCATGACTGTACTTGGTACTTGGGAATCAAAGATGAATGTGAGACCACTTCTATCCTCAAAGTTTCTGGGAAAACTGATGGAAAGACAACCTGTGGTACAACCTGCTCCAAAGTCAAACCATGAAGGTGCTTCAACCACATTATTAAGATTGAACTCCAGGGAGAAGCAATTCATTTTGAATTGAAAATCAGGAAGTTTCCGGCAGAGGCAGTGAGCTTTGCATTGGGCCCCCCGTGATAAATCTGGTGCCAATAGATTGAGATGGCAGTCAAGGGTATAGGGACTTGCATGAATCAAAGTGCAGGAGAGTCAAAGTGCAGGGGTATCAGCAGAAGAAGACTGGAGTTGGGCTGTGAGGACTCGGCTCTAAGTTTTGTGCTTAATTCTGTAGGAAGCGGGAAACCAACAACAATCTTTGAGGAAGAATGACATAATCAAATTTGAATTTTATCTTCCTGTCCTACATGAGAAGGAAACAATAGAACTGAATTAAGCCCAATAGAGAAAAGACAGAGAAAGCAGACCAGGCAGGTTAGGCACTCAGTTCAGGACACACTTTCTGGGCCTCTTGGAACCAAAGGTAACATACAGCATCTCTGAGCTTTTGCAGCAAAGACAGAGAGTATAGAATTCCAGAAATGCTGAGTGGCAAGTTACAGGGACTCTTTGTCTCCTAAAATTCCCGATCAAACAGCACATGGTTTCTTGGAACACTATGGGACCTATATTGAAGGTTTAGCTAAAAATTCACTTCTTTTTGATTTAATAGTGGGATGATGTTTTTAGTTTGGGTGAACAATTAAGAACTAGTTATATAAGAATTAAAATGAAACTTTCCACAGGAAAGAAAATCACGGATTTGGAGAATAGACTTGTGGTTGCCAAAGGGGAGGGGGAGGGAGTGGGACAGATTGGGGAGCTTGGGGTTAATAGATGCAGACTATTGCCTTTGGAATGGATTAGCAATGAGATCCTGCTGTGTAGCACTGGGAACTATGTCTAGTCACTTATGATGGAGCATGATAATGTGAGAAAAAAGAATGTATACATGTATGTATAACTGAGTCACAATGCTGTATAGTAGGGAAAAAATAAAAGGTATTACTTCTCAAAAAAAATAAAAAAAATAAAATTACAGTTTGCACCCCCCTCCCAAGGAAAAATAAAATGACAGGGTGGTGGCTGATCTATTTAAATTCTCACACTGCTCATTTATACTGTCAAAGAAACAATATTTTCCTTTCTAATAGCACTAAGCTGTGAGAAATAACTAGTATACCAGCTGACAGACTCTTAGATTCACAAAAATCTCCACAGGCTTAAACCAATAGGCTCATGCTAAGAAGAAGAAATTGAGACACTATTGAGAAGAATACAGAGGTTCCTTCAAAAAACCAAATATAGAACTACCATATAGCCCAGCAATCCCACTCCTGGGCATCTAACCAGAGAAAAGCATAAGTCAACTTAAATGCCTATTGACAGAGGATTGGGTAATGAAGATGTGGTGTGTGTACACACACACACAAACACACACACACACACACACACACACACACACACACACACACACACCCCTAATGTACTATTCCTTGGCCATAAAAAAGAATGAGATAACGTCATTTGCAGCAACATGGATGGACCTAGAAATTATTATACTAAGTGAAGTAAGTCAGAGAAAGATAAGTTATTATACGATATCACTTACATGTGGAATCCAATTTCAAAATGATACAAAAGAACTTTTTGCAGGACAGGAATAAGATCAAAGATTTTGAGATCAAAAAAGGTTACCAAGGGGGAAACTGAGGCGGGAAGGATAACCTGGAAGGATGGGATTGGCACATGCACACTACTATATAAATGGGAGATATCTAACAGGGACCTACTGCATAGCACAGGGAGGTCAATATTCTGTAAAAATCTGTATGGGAAAAAGGAACAGATATACGTATGTACAGAAAACTCACTCACTTTGCCGTAAACCTAAAGTTAATACAATATTGTAAATCAATTCTATCCCAAGAAACAAAAGAAATTGCAAAGAAATAAATGTCAGTCTTTGCACTGAGATTTAAATTGCCAAGTGTATAAACACAGTATAAAGGAAGTCAATGTAAATTGTCTTAGGGTCTTGGTTGACTGCAAGTCCCATGTGCACCAGCAGTGACACAGTCACCCAAGAGCCTAAGGCACAGGGTCCAGCAACAGAGGGCAAATATCCAGACAAGGAAATGCAATGTCAAGTGTAACCTACACTAGTCAGTCCTCAGTCGTAGGACGGGGTTTGGTTCTGAGGGCCATGTTCTAGCAGGGATGTCATGGGAGCAGTGCCCGGGAACTTGGGGTGTTTGGATTAGAAAGAGAACCTGGGGTGCGGCCCCACAGCTGCTATCCCCACCTCCGTGGAGGTGGCACAGATCGTTTCTGTACGTTCTCAGAGGACTCTGTGGGTCTGCAGAGAGAAACCATTGACCCAGTACATGAGAAGAACCTTCTCTAATGGAACTTTCCAAAACAAGTGGGTTGATTGGTGAGATAAGCTCCTTTGTACTGAGAACAGTCAAGCAAAGGCAGGATGACAACGGCCTAGACTAAGACTCTTGCACTAGAGGAGAGGGTAACCTCTCAGCCTAAACATCTGTGATTCTGATACAGGGGCACATGGCCCTGTGCTCACAGAGAGTGAATAGGATATGGACTTGCTATTTACTATTATATTATATATGCTGCCAGAACCTCTCTGTCTCTGTCTGTCTCTCAATGTTATTTGATTGTACTGTGATTTTAGCATTTGACTTAAAACTTATACATTACAAATCTTAAATTTTGACCCTAAACTACAATTTAGGAAAAGTAAATCATACATGGAAAATGTATTTAGCACAGCTATGAAGCATAAGGAGGAGATCAATGCATTTTTGTCTACCGCTAATTTCCTAACTTAAAAAATTAATGAAAGAGGAAAGTCTAGTTAATCTTCAGGTTACTGCTTAACTCATTAATCCTTAAAATTTGTACTTCCTAAATGACAATTTGTGCTACTTGAAAATGGATGTTTAGGATGATGATTGAGAAATGCAAGAGCTGGTATTCACATGAAGCAAATAAAATAGCTTCTTCAGAAAGTTGTCATGTAATAATACATCACCACGGAAGAGATTAATTGAAATACAAAGCACCATATAGATGTCATAGAATTAGTGTCTGCTCCTACCTCACTGTAGTTGATCTTGTTCATTCTTGCCAACATAATTTCTGGTGTATCAGGCATGATGTGGATCTGGGTCTTGTCTTTGTCCCAGGCTTCTGTGTATAAACGCTAGCAAGGAAAATATCAAAAGTCATCAGGAAAAATTCAGTGTATAACTAATAGAAATTTCAGGGCCACAAGAACTTTGTAAAGAAAGATAACAAAAAGCTATGCACATTATACACATTATGTATTTAAAAACATATCTTCAAGTAAAGTTATCAGTTCATAATAGAACAAACATCATATGACTGCCTTTGATAATCTGAAATGTGTATTAGTAAAATTTAGAATATCTTTTATGCAGACATGATTTCCCATAAAAATGTGCCCTTTTATCAAAACCATTGAACAATTACTACAGTAAATATTAAAATATAAATGACATAGATATTAGGTAGACAGATGTGGATAGATATAGGTAGATAGACAGATGGATATCTTTTGTGGCTCAGTGCTCTGTTTCTTTCTTTTCCTGATCACACTTCTTCCTCTTTGGTTCAGCTTTAGGAATCCTGCCTTGGTTCTGTGAATTCTGAAGCCTTACCTTGTTCATGTTGATGGCGTTGTTCTTGGCCAACACTTGTTCCAGAGAATCAGGCACACTGGTAAATTTGAATGTGTCTGGAGGCTGGCGATAGATTTTATCACTCAAAATTTCAGTTGCCCTTTTGCATTTTTCCACATCCAACGAGCCAATGGGAACCCAGCCGATGCCTCTCAACCATTGCAGATCTGACTTGTACATATTCTGTTGACACAAATAGTCAATCAATATGTATCTCTGATTCGGAAAAACATTTTCCTTTTTTTTTATTAATTAACTTAAGGGGTGGGGGGGCTGCACCCACAGCATGTGTAAATTCCTGGGCCAGGGATTGAACTCAAGCCACAGCAGTGACAACACTGTATCCTGAACCGCTAAGCCACCAGGGGACTCCTGGAAAAGACATGTTCATCTAAAGAATATGAAATAAAATGAGATCACTCTTGGAAATACAGCTTGGTGGAGAGACAGGGTATCAGATAATATTTGTTTTTGGTCTGCAAGGTTAGACATTTAACACCCATAGGGAAAGAGGAAATATTATTCCTTGTTTGCAGAGGCTGGTGAGCTTGGTGCCACCTATCCAAGATGTGTTAATTCACTGATTCCCCACCTTTGCACATCATTATGATCCTCAGTACTCACGTCGCTCTGGAGGTCGTAGGCCCGCCGAGCGTGGATGACATCGCTTTGGTCGGGCAGGCACGTCCACTGGTGCAGGTAGTTCTTGTAGTCTATGTCACTGACCAAAGTCTGGCACTTCTTGGCCAGCACCACCCCCAGCATGTCCACTGGGCTGCTGAACTTGGTCTTCCACTTCTCAAAGTCCTTCTTGTACTCCCGGTCACTCTGGACCTTGGCCACGTGCATGGACCACATCATCTTGGGGTCATCATGTATTGCTCGGGCACCTATGTGATGGCCGAGCTGCTTACGATAGCCTTCTTTGTACTTGAACTAGAAGAAGAAAAATACTGATTGTCACCAATTTTAACTTGTAGTCTAAAGTAATTACCAGGCTCAGCTTTTCCTACTCATTAAAAACATAAGGTTTTCCCCCTGAATATACAAATAACATGTGCACCTGGATCATGTAAACCATTTACAAAATAAAGCTGGTATATGTATGCAAAAAATAAAGTAAAAATTAAGACACTATTCCTTTAACAATAATTGCTGATGAAAATGGATTTTTGTGTGTGAGAAAGAGAATAAAATTAGAAGTCACACTGTATGTGGGCTTGCGCTTGCTTTTTCCAGTCATCATATAAACATTTTTCTGTGTTATTAAATATAGTCCACAAACAGATTTTAATGGCAGCAGGTATCTCATTATATTGGTATATATTAGTACTTTTAACACTTCTGTGATTATTGAATATTTATTTTTAACATATTTATTTTTAAATATGGTTACTTTCCATATTTTGGAAATGAAGAGAAAATATACTTTTGACTTCATGGACAAAATAAATAAATGGATAAAAGCTTCTAGAAATGTGAACAAATGCATCTTTTAAAGAAATTAAATATCTGGAGTTTCCATCATGGCTCAGTGGTTAACGAATCCGACTGGGAACCATGAGGTTTCGGGTTCGATCCCTGGCCTTGCTCAGTGGGTTAAAGATCCGACATTGCCGTGAGCTGTGGTGTAGGTTGCAGACATGGCTCAGATCCCGAGTTGCTGCAGCTCTGGCATAGACCAGCGGCTACAGCTCTGATTAGACCCCTAGCCTGGGAACCTCCATATGCCATAGGAGCACCTCAAGAAAAGGCAAAAAAAAAAAAAAAAGACAAAAAAAAAAAAAGTAAATATCACAGCCAATCATAGGATGCAGATAAAAACATATTGTGTACATAGATCGTTGGACTTTAAAGAGAATAAATAATGTGTCCCATTTATTCAGCCCTTGTAGGTTCATTGGTTCACAGGGAATGGGCTGGATTTGGAGAGAATCCTATAATGAGTTCAATTGTATATAAGTATACATCATATGGAAAAGCCAAAGGGCTGTCTGAGTTACAGTCAAGTATCCAATGCTTTTGTCCATCAGGAAATGGATAATATTTTGAAATGCATGTTGCTATGGACTCAACCATAGATGGAAGTTAGCCTAAGTCGAGAGATTCATTACTATTTTTATCCTATTTACTTAGAAAAGACTGTTAAAAAGAATCTGAGCCTCTTATCTTGCTTGCTCTACTATAAATCCTTGAGGGAGGAAAAAAACCTTTGAGCCAAAGCTGAGGCAAGAAACTCTTCAGATGCACTTACTTCACTTGCAATGTCTCTGGAGGCCTTAGCCGCCCTGATGGGAATGGCATCCAGCCGCATGTCATAGCCTTTTCTCTTGGCTTCTTCCAGGCCAAGTTTATAGAGTTTCTGAAATAGACACAAATACTCCTAAATTTGATCTATAAAGTACAGGATAAGAAAAACAGATCATGCACCATGAATGTATTGCTTACCTCACTGTAATTTATTTTGTTTTGCTTAGCTAGTAAAACTTCAGGGGTATCTGGCATAATGTGGACAGTGGTTTTATCTTTATCCCAAGCTTCTGTATAGAGGCGCTGAAACAAAAACAAACAGATGTGACTGGAACAGGCCAGTTAGGACTCTGGTTCTTATTAAGAGTAAAGAGAGTCCCTTTCATGAATCAATACTTATGACACCTTCTGCTAATGTCTCACATTAGTAAGAAGAACAATACTTACTAAAAAAACCACTTTAATACCAAGCCAAAGAATGGAATGTGGTTTTTCTTCTATAGAAACAGATTTCAGTGTTTACATGCACACATACAAACATTAATACCCCCTCAAATAAAGAAAGGACTTACGTGGTTCATGGTAATAGCATTGTTCTTTGCCAAAACCATTGGAATGGAGTCCATGAGGCTGGAAAACTTGAATTTATCTGGGTGCTGACGGTAAACATGGTCACTCAAAATCTGGGTAGCTCTCTTGTTTTTCTCATCCTCAAGAGAGCCACTAGGTAACCAGCCAATGCCTTTGAGCCACTGAAGGTCAGACTTGTACAAGTTCTGAAATTGTAAGTGATAAACCACTAAATATAAGAATAATGATATGCCCCTAAAGAAATAAAAATTTGTATTATATTATAATGCTTGAATTCTTGGGAAATTTTTAGGTTTGGTGTATTTTGTGACTCAACAAAATATTCATCAGAAACATATTTTGAAAAACATTTCAAACAGCAGAATGGAGAGAATAATCCAACTCTACTAGTCAACAATCTAGAGGTTTCTACCAAAGCAATGAATACTTTGCTCGTTCTTTCTTTGTGGCAATAATGATGCTTCCAGATGTTTGGCTGACCAGATAGAGTGTGAGCATTAGTCCAGGGAAGCAGAACTAAGTTGTGTACATTCAGCTCCCCTTATTTGGGGGAAATTTTGATACTTAGGAAGGCAGACATGCTGTTTTGTTGGCCAAAGAAAAGTCTTAGACTCACGTCGCTCTGGAGGTCATAGGCTCTCCGAGCATGGATGACATCGCTCTGGTCGGGCAGGCACGTCCACTGGTGCAGGTAGTTCTTGTAGTCTATGTCACTGACCAAAGTCTGGCACTTCTTGGCCAGCACCACCCCCAGCATGTCCACTGGGCTGCTGAACTTGGTCTTCCACTTCTCAAAGTCCTTCTTGTACTCCCGGTCACTCTGGATCTTGGCCACGTGCATGGACCACATCATCTTGGGGTCATCTTCGATGTTCCGGGCTCCAACATGGTGCCCAAGCTGCTTGCGAAAACCTTCCTTGTACTTGTACTAAAGGGAAAAAAAAAAGTCTCATTCCTTTCAAGATTAACTTATGTTACCATCTTTGTGGCAAATTACAAAGCACATTCATCCTAAATATTTCACTAAGGCTAGAGAGCCACAGATTTGAGGGTTTTTTGATAGGAAAGATTAAAGGCTAAATCCTGCTACAAATGCCATACATAAGAAATGCATCCTTGAGCTTATCCTCATCCCACACTGCATCTCTGGAATCATTTCACTCTGTTTTAGTCTCTTACTTGGAAGACACTATTCAGTTACAATGCAGCACGACAATGGGAGAAAAAATTATGTATACATGTATGTGTAACTGGATCCCCATGCTGTACAGTGGGGAAAAATAAGTGTGTTGGGGAAAATAACAATAAAAAATAAATTAAAAAAATTCAATGTAGTCTTTATAATAAACCAGGAAGATTTCACTTTTAAAAAAATTTAAATTGAGCCTGCTTTGAAGTGAAAATTGCAATCCAATCAATAGAAACAAGGGATAAAGTCTTACTTCACTGGCAATTTCTCGGGATGCTTTTGCTGCTTTGATTGGTATGGCATCAACGGGAAGATCATAACCTTTTTTCTTCAGCTCCTCATAACCCATTCGGTAGAGTTTCTGTTAAGAGATGAAGATCACTTTGAAGTAAAAAAAAAAAAAAAAGCAAAACAAAACTATTTTCCATCAACATCTGCAGCATAATGAATCCAACGTGCTAAATATTTTAAGTTCATGAGAATACCATCTGTGCTCTAGGACACTCAAATGTAATCGGAAATTACGCCCATTGATTGCTGATGATCCTGTTTTAAACATTAAAGCTCTTTAATTACCTAGATCAATAGAAGGAAATGTCAGCTCTTTCCAGATATTTATGAGAATGAAACAGAAGTAAACCGGTAGAGAAATGAAATATCAGTTAGGTGCTGTTTTCCAATTAACTTTGAGTGTTTCATTAGAAGTTTTTGTTAGAAAAGAGCAATGCCTTTCCATCTAACACCTCTAAGTGGGGAAAAATCACGCCTAATGGGATATCTCTTCCATGTAGCTAACACATTGTGAAATAGAGTTTATCTCACAGTATAAGGCCATCCAAAGTAGTATCTACATTTATAGGTAAGAAACAAAGTTCTTCATAATTTTTAAAATGTAAGATTTTTTTGAGTAAAGTTTAAATATTGAATTAAAAAAGCTTAAGTCATATCATTTATTTCTTCAGATTTGTACAGAATTAACTAATTGAGACTGTAATTCAATGTGCTTTATTCAGAAACTAGATTGTTTATAAGTACCTACTGATCTTGGACTTGTTTTCATGTTTTAGTACTTTGTGGCATTACTCCAGTACATTATTTAAGCTGAGGTCTTTGTATTAGGGTCTAGAATTTGTCTTTAAAATGTTTAACTTTTACATTTATACATTTCAAGAAATTATGCTTTGATGACAATAAAAATAAAAAAGAAATTATCCTGCATGGGTTTTTATGCTCACTCATTCAAATTTTATTAAATTTCATGACTATCAGGCACCATACCAGCTAAGCACTGCACATCAACAGGAATTGTCTCTGCCTCCAAAGAGTTTCTATCCACATAGGGAGGAGCTATACAAACCATTACCTTGCGATATGTGTAATAACAGACTACAAGGAACAGAGGGCACATCCTTCCAACTCTGACTTGGGAGTACCAATTATTTTGATGTTCAAGCTAAAAGCCACTGAATGGGGATCTAAGTCACATGTAGTTTGTTAATTCAAATGATTCAAGTATTCAAAATAACTTCCCAATAAATTCACTGCTTTAGAAGCAATTAAAATGAGCTTTCTGAAAACACAGGCTCAATGTGGAAACTTACATCACTTGAATTGATTAAATTTGCTTTAGCCAGAATAATGTCAGGTGTATCAGGCATGATGTGGACTTGAGTCTTGTCCTTATCCCAAGCTTCTCTATAAAGTCTCTAAAATGAGAAATAAGAGATTTTCAGTGGTGGTGTTAGATTAGGGAGTGACATAATTCACTTTAAACATTATTACTTAAATTGATCTAAATTAAGAATTATAACTAGTAGCATAATCAGTTAATAAGTTATTTCTTGACTTCTCTGAGACATAATTACCTTACAAAATATAGGTTATAGATTACCTTTTCAAAGTTATAGATAACCATGCCTGTAAGAAATCAACTTAATTAAAGCCTTCGCCAAAATTATCCAATGGAATAATAGTTTTATGCCTGTTGGATTGTAAAAGTCTCCCTCAGTGTTTAATTGGGAGACAGCTTTATCTTCTAAAAAGATGATATATTCGAGGTATATCTAGAAATTAGGGAGTCTCATATCCTATGTGGTTTATTATATAGTTATACCTCATAATCATTTGGGGGAATTAGGATTCCCTCAAAGGATTTTACATGAGAATTTATCACAATCTTTTGTGTGTCCCAGAGTCATCCTCAGACTTTCTTCAAGAGACCCACAAAGGGGAGTTCCCGTCGTGGTGCAGTGGTTAACGAATCCAACTAGGAACCATGAGCTTGCGGGTTCAATCCCTGGCCTTGCTCAGTGGGTTGACGATCCAGAGTCTCGGATCCTGCATTGCTGTGGCGTAGGCCAGTGGCTATAGCTCTGATTAGACCCCTAGCCTGGGAACATCCATATGCCACAGGAGCGGCCCTAAAAAGGCAAAAGGTCAAAAAAAAAAAAAAAAGAGAGAGAGACGACAAAGGGACCCAAACAAAAATCTCATTGATTTCCTCAAACTAGGGGGTGAAATTAATGTTTGCATTGTCAGAGAATCTCCCTACAAGATACTTATCAATTACAAAGAATAAAATAATAGCTAGACAGTGGAGAAAACTGATGACACCATTTTAACCAAGTAATTATAGTTAAAATTATCATTAATGGGACAGATTATTATCACGTGCCAGCTGATACAATGTGTGGAAGACAAAACATGTGCTACCCTGCTAAAAATACAAAACCTGAATGAGGAAACACTTGACAAACCCAAATTTAGGAAGGTTCCACAAAACAACTGGCCTGTGCACTTCACAAACGTAAGGACTTGGAAGACAAAGAAGTAAGGAACCAGCTCAGGTTAAAGGAAAAAAAGACATGACAAATTCAATGAGTGGTCTTGGATTGGATCCTGGATCAGAAAATATTTTTTACTTTATAGAGAATACTTGTGGTAAAATGGAGCAAATTCTGAGGCTAGTATTATTTTAACACTACTGGTTTTGATCATTGCACTGTGGTTATACGAGAGAATGTTCTTGTTTTCAGGAACTACACACTGAAGTATTTAGGGGCAGACTGGTGACAGGAAGCGACTTACACACACACACGGGAAAGAGAAAGGGGGGGAACAATCAAGAAAAAAGGCAAATGTGGCAAAAGCTAACAACTGGGAAGTCTGGGTGAAGAGAGAGATATATACATATGTATATACACATATGTAAATTATCTGCACTATTTTCAACTTTTTCTGTATGCCTGAAATTATTTGAATATAAAAAATTTTAAAGTCGCATTGGATCCTTGGACCTGTCAATTTCCCTTTGAGGTGTGCCACATGGGATGCGTGGGGTTGGCATATTTCTCCTTCCTAAACGTGCTCACAATGGTCCGTATAACCTAGAGAAGCTGATTAAGACCTTCAGGATTACGGCAAAGCAAGGCTGGTGAATTTCCATATGCATTTATCCTGGTTTTATACTAAATTTTCTGATTAAGAAAGATCAGATTTTCTCAACCTCAGGACTACTGGCATTGCATACTGGATGACTCTTTGTTGTTGGGGAGCTGTCCTGCATATTCTGGGATGTTTAGCAGCATCCTTGTTTTCTATCCACCACTAGATGCCAGTAGAAGGTCTCCGGGTGTTGCCAGATGTCCCCTGTGGGACTAAACTGTCCCTAGTTGAGAACCACTAAGTTGGACCATTTCTTTGATGGCATGTGTCACTTTCATCCCATGGAAAACAGAGAAAAACGCTAATATTTGTTTATACTAAGATAGATGTATTGGTCTCTTCAGAAGGAGAGATGTGGCTCAGTGATTAAAGAACTCGACTAGTATCCATGAAGACATGGGTTCAATCCCTGGCCTTGTTAAATGGGTTAAGGATCTGGCGTTGCCGTGAGCTGTGGTGTAGGTCACAGACGCGGCTTGGATCTGGCATTGCCGTGGTTGTGGTGAAGGCCTGCAGCTACAGCTACAATTCGACCCCTAGCCTGGGAACCTCTATATGCCGAAGGTGCAGCCCAAAAAGACAAAAGAAAAAAAAAAAAAAAAAAGAAGAAGGAGAGACAGCAGCTCCAGGACTTTGGTGGCCCTCTCCTGAGGCCTGAGGCCTGTAACTAGGGCACATTGTTGGGGAGGTCTGTCCTGAGAAATCGATGTTAACAAGTTTCATGATCCAGGGTTTTTCGCTTGGCCACCGTATGAGTTCAGAGCTTTGTAAACAACCCTGTTTCATGGAGAGGCAAGAAACTTTGATCCTAAAGGGGGAAATATTTTGCATAAATTTGCTGCTTCACTAGTCGGCCTGTTAGATTCAAATTTCTATCATAAAAAGAAAAAAATAGACACATTAACATTCATAATTAGATTGACAGGTCAGTATTTACTATAAATTTGGGATATCAACATTGCAAGAAGTCTAGGAAGGGTTGATCGCTTACTATATGCTGGTTATGGGCCTATGTATATCATATTAAAACTAATGGAGTTTCCATCACAGCTCAGGGGGTTGAGGACCAACTTTGTCTCTCTGAGGATGTGAGTTCAATCCCTGGCCTCACTCAGTGGGTTAGGGATCTGGCATTTCCCTAAGCTGCAGCATAGGTTGCAGATGTGGCTCAGATCTGGTGCTGCCACGGTTGTGGTATAGGCTGGCAGCTGCGGCTCCAATTGGATTTCTACCCCAGGAACTTCCATATGCCATAGGTGTGGCCATAAAAAGAAAAATAACTTAATATATGTGTATATGACACATGCAATAAATATACCAAAATATATAGCATGTTATATATACTTAGATGCTTCTGCTATCCAAATATTTTTTTTGTTTTCCCACTGTACAGCAAGGGGATCAATATTATTATACATCTATTTAAACTTTCTTATCAGTCCAGAATCTCAGTGCACATAATTTAACTTTCTGTAATTTTCAGGGTTATGTTTCTGAGTGGTGATAAATAATCTTTCCTTTCTCTTCAGAGAATTACTCTGCATATTTATCTTACATGTATTTCATTCAGTAAGTACTTACTGAACACCTATTACATGCTATATACTGGTGTCAGTGCTGGAGAAGGAAATAAGTAGGAGACAGGAAAAAAATATATGTATGCATATAGTTATCAATCTTGATTCAGCTAAATGAAATGCATTAAAATCACTTGGGAGAAAATATACTCTTTATAACATTTCCACTATTCCTGTACAAGTTACTCAGAATATCTGCCTTATAGACATTCTATCCCAACAAAATTTGGGTCTTTAATGCACTCAAGTTTCAAAGAAAAAGATATGGTCAATAGTTTTATCATTACACTTTGGATAAATAAATAAGCAAGCAAGCTTTGAATGACAAAAATTGATACTAAAATTTTATACCATCCATTGTAGATGATTGAGCATTCAAATGAAGCAACTAAATATAAGACATTATGCTGTGCTGGGCTATGCTGTGTGATGTGATGCCATGTTATTCTATTAAATTATTAAGCAAGTACTACTGAGCACCTATCAGACATCAGGTGCTAGAATTTCTTTATTTCCAAAGAGTTACTCACATCACTCCTATTCTTGGCATTTGTCTTTGCCAGAACTATGTCCATGGCATCAGGAATGCTGGTGAACTTGTTTCTGTCTGGAGGCTGGCGATATTTCTTCTCACTGATGATTTCTGAAGCCCTCTTGTTCTTTTCTGCTTCCAAAGAACCCAGGGGACTCCATCCGATTCCTCTCAGCCACTCAAGGTCAGATTTATACAAATTCTGTGAAAATACAAAGAAACCATCAAAAGCCTATCCTTATCTGGACCCTCAATGCAAGCAATTCTATGCATTACAGATGGATTTTTTGATATTCAATAATAATTTATCTTTCTAGTATCTGTTTTTCTATAACTAAATGACTACTCATATAAGACATGAAGTAATATATAAACTATGAGATTTAGTAGAAACTGACCTCACTCTGTAGTTCATAAGACCTTTTAGCTTGAATAACATCATTCTGGTCAGGCAGACATGTCCATTGGTGCAGGTAGTTCTTATAGTCCACATCACTGACCAAAGCCTGGCATTTTTTGGCCAGTACCACTCCCAACATGTCCACTGGGCTGGTGAACTTGGTTTTCCACTTCTCAAAGTCCTTCTTGTATTCTCTTTCACTCTGCATTTTAGCTACATTCATTGACAACACAAGCTTTGGATCATCTTGTAGATTCCGGAATCCAATATGGTGCCCAAGTTGCTTGCGGTAGCCTTGTTTATATTTAAACTGGAATCAGAGGAAACAGTTCTCTTTTTAACATAAACACAGGTAAAGTTAAACTCAGTTTGCTTTGTTTGCATGCTTGTTTTCCAAAACTGAAATGAGAATAAGTATGTCTATGTTAACTTAGAAATATAAAAACTTAAGAGCAGGCTAGCAAAAAAAAAAAAAAAAAAAAAAAAAAAAGCAATGGGGCTGAGAATCAGGACAGGTTATGATGAGAAATTAAATCCAATTAGAGGCAGGAATATTTGCTGGAATGTGCTAGACATCATATATGCCAACTCTAGTGTAGTGTATGATAAAGCTCCTGTGATATCCTTTATGATGGAAAAGTATGGTTGCACAGCAGAAGAAAAAAAAGGTAAGATTCAGACTTGATGAACAGAGCTAATCTTGTAGATTAATTTATTAAGCAACAGGGTTTTTTTTTTAGTGGTTTGCCATGTAGTTATGTCGTATGAACTTGTCCGTTTCAGGATCCATATCTTCATGCACACAAAAACAGTTAAATATGTCAGACTAGAAAGAAAATTACACAAGATCTCAACATATTGCCAAGATGAGTCAAAATGAACTACATAAATTTAAGAAAATAATAGTGAAATCCAGTATTTAGATTCAGTTGGGAAAAACCCACACTCGTACTGGATGACAAAACAGCAGAGATAATAATAATGATAGGAATAATAGCATTAACTTGATACTGGATGCTGAACACGCATTATACTTAACAAAAGTAGGTTCTACTCTTTCTTGACGTTCGGCTTCATGGTCATGTATATTAAAAATATTCAGCAGTTTAAAGGGACCATAAGCTCAAAATAGGCTGATAAAATTTTTATAAAAAATGAGATTTTTGTAAAAGATTTTTTCAGGGCACAAGTAAAAACAAATAAAAAGCTCCTTTACTCAGCCTGACTTGAAACAGGAAAACAACAATGAATTTTGAGGTATTCTATTTTGAGAGGAGTTTTGAAAAAATAGAATAAATTACAAGTGGGATGATCAGAAGATTAAAGGATTTATAAAGCTAAAACCAAAGGAGAGTAAGTAAACTTGAAATGCTTGAAGGGATATCAAGTGGAAGAGCAAATACACTACTTTGTGGTGTTCTGGAATACAGACCGAGGGCTGATCAGTAACATGTTTTAAGCAAAATAAGGAAAGATACATTGATAATCAGAGATGATCCAACAAGGAAATGACCTGCCCAAAAGTACACCAAAATTCTTATATCTGTAAGTACCCAGAGATCTGTTGGAATGGAGAAAAGGTAGGATGTTGAGTGGGAGATTGGATTAAATAACATTTGTTATCTTCTAACTCTAAATCCTATTTTAACTTAATATTAAATTAAGTACTCATTATAGATAGCTCTAATTTCCTTAAATTGTATAAAGGCAAGAACCATTTGAAACTGAGAGGAGATATAATCTCTACAATGGTGGTAAACTCATTTACAGGTAATTTAATTTTAGGGTAAGATTTCTAAAGGTTCTAACAAATTCACACAAAAAGAAATTAGGTACCATCAAGATTTCTAAAGGTTCTAACAAATTCACACAAAAAGAAATTAGGTACCATCAAATGTGCTGTTAGCAAAGTATTGAAGCAATTTCTTTATTTCCTAGACTATTTTTACCTCATGGGGAACATATGACACTAACTGAAAATGAGTTTATTTTCTGGGGACCATTCAAGAATCACCAATACTTCAGGTTCATCATCACATTGACTCATTTTAATGAGGTATTGACCTACAAGCTGGAGAGTATGTAATACCATGTCATCTAATTAATTTCCCAACACTCCTGGAGTGCCACAGATGAACTGAAATAGAATCTTCCCTTATATTCTTAGAATTTATCGTCAGATTCTGTCTTTAGATACTCTTTCTTTCCAAATCAAATCCTTGTTTTAAGTTTCTGATTAAGAGGTTGTGCTTCCCGGAGTTTGCACTGTGGCGCAATGGGTTAAAGATCCAACATTGCTGCAGCTGTGGTGTAGGTGGCAGCTGTGGCTCAGATTTTATCCCTGGCCTGGGAACTTCCATATGCCATGGGTGTGGCCGAAAAGGGGAAAGAAGACAGAAAAAAGTACTTCCTTATGAAATTCTGTTGTGGTTATTATTATTATTTTTTTAATAATTAAGGTTCTCTGAATTTTTTGTGGTTAGTTTTGAGGGGGATTAGAAAAATGATATGTTTTTGTATTTGCAGAATATCTAAGTCAAATATTTAAAGAAATTTAATTAATCAATAGGAATTATATCTGATTTATTCACCACATTTACTACCCTTTCTAGTCGTAAGTAGAAGTTGCCTTGAAGAGCAAATATCCTTGTAACTTTTGACTAGATATCCAGGGGAAAATTAAGTCCTCTGTATCTTAAACCTAAATTCCTGTAACTTCCTTTATTTTCTATGCCCTGAGCTAATAATTTATTATAATTGTGTAAATACAAGGATGGGCTAAATAAACTTTAAATATGCTCAAAGAAAAATCTATTAACATCAGGTTGTTGAGGTTATTTATTATCTGGCACTTTGAATTTGTTTAAGTAGAAAATGGGAAAACTACTTGCACGCAAGCAGGGAAAATAGAAATCTCTGGTTCTTTCACAAGGTCTAGAAACATAACAGCTCAGTGTCATGAATCTTGTAGGTCCTCTGGCTTAGTCTCTACTTAGGAAGCTCCTTTTTGATATTCAATCAGTGAGAAAGAAGCATGAATTTGGGATAAGGGACTAGGGTAGGAGAAGATGAAGGGGGTGGTTTTACACTACCTGTAAAAGTCATTACCAGCATTAAGGCAATGGATTCAGACAGCAGTACATCCTGGTAGAGGTCAAACTATACTTACATCACTAGCATTGTCTCTTGAAACTTTGGCCAACTGTACAGAAATGGCATCAACTGGGAGATCATAGCCTTTCTTCAAAGCTTCTTCCCATCCAAGTTTATAGAGTTTCTGAAAATTAAAGAAATTATTTAACATTATTCAATGTATATTAAAACCCCAATAGATTATTAAATAAAAGTTTACCTAAAGAGTAGACATCAGATTCCAACAAAATCTACCTTATGGCTAAAGATACAGATAAAAATGAAACAAACAAAAAAAAAGCACTGACTTAGCATCACATGATCTGGCTTCAGGTTTTTTTTGCAGGGGGGGGGGTCTCTGAGACCCCCTCCTCTGCCCACCCTGTAGTATAATTGAGCATGGCCTTTTCTGTTCAGACACAATATGGTCATACCATATATCTCAGGTATCTTTCCCCTGCAGCTAAGTACAGTCTAGGCTCATTATTGTGAACACAGATGTTAAAGTAATTGATTTAAGGGGAAAAAAAAGTCCAGTTACAAAATTTTAATTAGCTAAATGAAAAAAGTAATAGATAATGAAACACCTTTTTGTCAGGTGCAGTAAGTGAGTTAAATTTTCTGAATCAAATTCATTGAATTTGTTAACACTGGACAATAATAAAAATAGCTGAAGGTCATCCAGTGCTTACGATGTGTCAGGCACTATGCTCAGAGCTTTGCATAGAGTTTCTCATTTGGTTCTCACAGCAATTCAGTGTCAAAGGCACTTTTATGGGCCCAATTTTAGGAATGAGGAAGCATTATTATACAACTCATAAATGGTAAAAACCAATGTTCATATCCAGTCTATTTGGTGCAATTTTTTCTTTCAACAACTATTTGTTGATTTTTCTACCCTGTACCAAGCATAGTGAGTGCTTTGGTAACAAAACAGGCACAGTGTCTACTCCATGGAACATGTAATCGCAGACAAAGCTCTTGCTTTAAACCACCATATTTTGCAACATCCCTATGCTAACCAGTTGGAATCATTCATTTCCAACACTTCAGCATTCACATCAATTATATACCATGGCATCATTTAATACATTTAATCACTTTCAAGCAAAATTGTTATGTGAGTTTACCTGACTGAACAGTGTTTGATTTTGCTTGGCTTGTAAAATATCTGGTGTATCTGGCATCACATGAATCTTGGTTTTATCTTTGTTCCAATCAGCGGTGTATAAGTACTAGAAAGTTAAAAAAAAAGACATTTGAAATTTGAATAACTTTTTAGGACAAACAGGAAAGAAAAATGTATAATAGTATTTGAATGCACTCAATTTGAATTAGATTAAATTAATTTAGTAATTAAAGAAGTATGTGATTCAGAAAAGACATCAAAAACAAACTCAGTTTTTTTTTTTTTTTTCCAATTTTTAGGGCTATACCCATGACATATGGAAGTTCCCAGACTAGGGGTCAAATTGGAGCTACAGCTGCCGGCCTACACGACAGCCACAGCAACACCTGACCCACTGAGTGAGGACAGGGATCAAACCCACATCCTCATGGTTCCTAGTCAGGTTCATTACTGCTGAGCCACAATGGGAACTACCACAAACTTGGATTTTAAAAAGTAATTTAAAGGAATCAATAATTTCTAACTCAATTAGAAGGACAAGGGAAATAAAAATAAGAGGTAGGCAGCAGAAGAAAATGGTGGAGGGCCTTGGTACTATCTGCCACTGCAGAGACGTGGTGGGCTCAAATTAAACTTTCCCAGCAAGAGCCAGAGTCTGCAAGCCCTGCCCTTCTAGGAGCTGTAAGGAAGCACTGCTGTCCTGTCTACCTTGTTCATGGTATGCGCATTCTGCTTAGCAAGAACCATGTCCATGGAGTCATTCAGCTTCTGAAACTGGAAGTTGCTAGGGTGTTGACGGTATTTCTGATCACTGGCATATTCAGTTGCTTTCTTGGCCTTCTCCACTTCCAGGGAACCAGCTGGACTCCAACCAAGCCCTTTGTAACATTCGTTGTAGTCCTGCTTATATTCATTCTATAAAGAGAAGAAGCACCTCTGCTTTACCTTATCAATTCAAACACAAAAATGTGCCATAGAAGACTATAACTTCCCTTCTTATGCTGGGAATGCAACCATCACCCAGAAAGAGAGCCTTACATCACTCTGTATGTGATTCATATTCTTGGACAGCTGGATGTTCATGGCATCAGGAAGGAGGATGTACTTGTGAATCAGGTGCTTGTAGTTGGTGTTGGTGATGTTGGCTTGGGCATCCCTGGCGGCCGTGACACTGAGCATGTCAGCAGGGGTATGGTAGCTGGTCTTGGTCTTCTCATAGCTTTTCTTATACTCCCGATCAGATTGCATCTTAGCCACTTGCATGGAATGGACTAATTTGGGATCATCCTCAAGACTTCGGAAGCCAACCATCTTCCCCCTCTCCTTTTCATAACTGTGTTTGTATTTATACTGTGAAGAAAATTTGAATATTTATTCAGGGCAATTCCCTTGACCAGAAATCATCCTTGTGTCAATATCCTATATTTTATAAAAAGTGAGACACGTAGAGAATTCTACAGTTCCCATTTATTTGTGCAACCTGATACAGCTATATCTTGAGAGGTAGACAGCAAATTATTGTTACACACCTCATTTTACAGATGAGTAAGCTGAGACCCAGACAGATGAGTGACTTGCTAAGGTCATTAAGGACTAGAACCCAGATCTTGTGATGATATAGCACACTGACTTACATACACTATTGTTAAAGAGAATTTTAGTTGGTAATAAGAGTATGGCAAACGGGAGAAAAAAGGCAGACCATTCTAAGCAGTTTGAAGCTGCCCTGAGAAATCACCCAGCCAGGCTTTCACTGATGAGAATAGGCTCAGTGATGAGACACACAGTAGAATTTTAGGTTAGCATTTTATTTGTGGAGCTCTTTTTCTTTGAAGACTCTCTATACTGATATAACGGGGGAGACATTTTACTCCTTATCTTCAATGGCCCTCCATAGTGGGGAGGTTCTGATACATACAAAGCTCCTTATTCTGCCTATCTCTTGTAAGTTTGCTTGTGCAACTTAGGGGTTAAGAACTGGGAGGACCAAATTTTCCAGCACAGTAGAAGGAGAAGAACTTGGAGTTCTCAGAACAATGTGGGAGTAGGAAGGGTAGGTAGGAAAGATGAAGAGCAGAGATGGAAGAGGAAAGAGAGAGTATTCCTGGGGGGCAGCTAAGTGCTCTGAATGTGCTCCTCCCATCACCCCCAAATCATAAAATGCTCACTGTGAGTGGATTTCTTGTGGAAACAACCAAATGAAAGAATTGAGTTTCATATAGGTGATGCGTCATGGCAGTGGTGTGTTAGCACACCAGCTCTCTTGGGGAGACAAGCCCCAGTTTGTAGTGTTTGACAATTTCTGTGATATAAATGTTCCTACCTTGGCTGATACCAACCTACCAACTATTTAAAAACAGTTTATTATTTAATAATTAGCCATCATGAACACAAAAGATCAAGGTCCCTAGCACACCCCTTCATGAGACATATTGATAGGAAGACAGAGCCTAAGAGGCAGGAGGCAAGAACACAAGTCTTCCATTAGGGAAGCTTAGTGAAGGGATTTGGATTTCTATAAGCCATAAACCTGCTCTTGGAGTTCAAGGTAAATTCAGCCAGATCTCATGAGTCAGAGAGCTGACACCCAGGTTGTCATGACTCACCATGTGGTTGACATTCTGTTGTTGTTGGTAGTGGTTGTTTTTCCCCAGAAATACCAGAGAGAACACAAGAGCAAGGCTAAGAAGCATGCACAGAACAGAATGGGGCTTTCTTAACAGCCAAGCTTTTTGTCTCATATATTATCCATTCGGTGTTTCTAGAACTTGGCACTTATTATTTTGGTAGATTGGAAGCCTCCACCCAGGTGACCAAGTTCCCTCAGACTTACATCACTTGCAATATCTCTCGAGGCCTTGGCAGCTTGGATAGAAATTGCATCAGTTCTGAGATCATAGCCTTTCTTTTTAGACTCTTCCAAAGAAAGTTTGTAGAGTTTCTGCAAAGGAAGGCAAAAGAAATAGTTTTTTCTAAATAGGAAAGTCTGGATTTATTTTAAAAGAATAAATTGGCAGCACAGCATCTTTTTTTTTTTTTTTTTTAAATCTCTCAGCAGAATGCTTCATTGGTGGTTTAATGTTCTCACAAGTAATATAAATGTGTTTGAAAATAAAATCTATTACAAATTAAAGTATCTTCAAGAAACCACCAGAAAAAAATAAAAGGTACTGGTCTCTATCAGGTCGTAAATACACTTTTTTAAAATATGAGAGCCCAGTAGATACCTGCATTTTGTCAAGTAAGACTTGAAAGAAGCCTACAAAATAGCCACATTCTTACATCAAAAGACTTCACTGTTTTGCAGCTGACACTTTTATTTATATAATTGTGTGGATTCTACAATCCAAAAAGAAGTCTGCAATCCCAAATTCCTGTGTAATCAAACTAACAAAAAAACAAAACAAAACTGATAGGATTTGAGGGTTTCCTAACAACTGGTTAGGATGAGAAAGGATGTGAAATAAGACACCTATGCATTTTCTGACAGTAAGTGCTGCACTTTCCTTATGGGGCTTGACCTAAGTCCTTCAAAATGTTCATCTTCCCATTCCATTTAATTTTTCCCAAGATTCCCTCTTTGGGACCATCTCAAAAAGCTGGTGGAGAAACTAAAGAAAGCCCTGGGATTCACTCTTCCTTTTTCTCTGATCCTGGGCTCTCAGCTCTTTTCTTAAATTCTCTTAGTTTAGTAAGAAGTACCCACCCTTAGAACAAAGTCTGACTAACTGTTCTTCAAATTCCTAACTTCTGGGCCCAAGTCCCATCTACAGGCCTACTCTCACTCTTAGCAAAGCAATATTAGAAAGACAAAGATTCTCATTTGTGGATTCCCACTCTTATTTTCAAAACATTCATTATTATCATAGAGACATTAATTTTTTTTACTGCTTCAATAGGTGGGAAAGAAAAATGACATTGGAGGGATTACTTACATCACTCATGTTAACTGCATTTGCCTTTGCCAGAATAATCTGCGGGATATCAGGCATGATGTGGACTTTGGTCTTGTCAGCCTCCCATGCTTGTTTGTAGAGATGCTGGAAAGTTAAAAAGGAAAAGAAAAAAACCAGGGGAAGTCAGTATTTAAAAATTTTTAAAAAGTCATTTAGTACGTATATATTACTGTACAAAAATATTAATATTTTCTGTATTTTTTTAGCTAGCTCTTATTTTTCTTAAATTTAAAGAAAAAAAAAGGTGCTCTTTTAAACAAGACAATGAAGAGGATTAAGATGGAAAGTAAAACATCCTGTCTTCCTATTTTACAGCCTGGATATAGTGTCTCCATCCTAAAATTTTCTATGCATATTAAAGTTGACATATAGTCCTTTTTCAGTAAAAATAAGGTCAATGTATAATGTTCTACATCCTGCTTTTTTTTTCTTTTCTTTTTAGGGCTGCACCTGTGGCATGTGGAAGTTGGGGTTGAAGCCAGGGGTTCAGTTGGAGCTGCAGCTGCCAGCCTATGCCACAGCCACAGCAACGCCAGATCTGAGCCGCAACTGTGACTTATGCTACAGCTCACGGCAATGCTGGATCCTTAACTCATTGAGTGGGGCCAGGGATCTAACCTGTGTCCTGCCCCTCCCTCATAGATAGCAGTCGGATTCTTAACCTGATGAGCCACAACAGGAACTCCCACATCTTCCTTTTTAATATTATAGGTTAGACATCTCTTAGTCTTTTTAAAGTAATTTACTTCATTCATTTAAAGAACTGTGTAATATTCCACAAAGAAGTGTAACCTGATTGATTTAAGCAGCTCTCCACTGATAGACGTTTAATTGCTTTCGGTTTCTTCTACTATAAGCAACAATGCCATGATCTTTGTGGTGGGCCTGGAGATGCACCCCCCCAGACACACATTCACGGAAGGACTTATTGCCCCAACCATTGGCAGACAGCCTCCAAACTGTCACCTGCTTCAGGATTTTGCTGCCTCACTCAAGAACACACTCTTCCCTGGTAGCCATCCAGTGACTCATCAAAGTGGGGGTATAAAGGCTTGGCCATTCCACCCAACACAGGACACTTCTGGCAGGTCATACACACTCAAGAGCCCTCTATAGCACTGGCCTAGGCTTTGTAGGGTCAGCATCACAGTGGGACCCCTCCTGCCAGGCTTCCTTCCCACAGGTACTAACCCCTGAAAAATGCCCTGTACCCCCAATTCCATCTCAGCATCTCCTTTTGGAGACCCTAACCTGCAAAAAAAAGTTGGTAAGGAATTCCTGTTGTGGTGCATCAGATACAAATCCAGTTAGGAACCATGAGGTTGCAGGTTCGATCTCCAGCCTTGCAGGGGGTGTGAGCTGCGGTGTAGGTTGCAGGTGCAACTTGGATCATTTTCTGCAACTGTTTCATGCAGCTGCTGGCCCATACCACAGTTCAAGTTATTTTCCCCCTTTTTGGCTAATCAATGGCATTTCTGATTGTGACCCATACAATATAACCAATACTGCTACAATGATTTTATTATTTGAAACTTAAAAACAGATGTCCAAGAGTGATGTGCTTGTTGGCCTTGAAATCAATTTATATCTAAAATTGCAAAAATACAGTTGTGCTTTTCTAAAGACTGGAACCATTAATGATCTAAGGGACTGCTAGTAGAAAGCAATTGCTCTCAGGATTGCCCAGAGAAGGTTCTGGCTCAGAATGCTGCTATAGCCATGAAACCAAAGAGTTTTCTTTTATTTCATCAAAAGAGCAAGGAAGCAGGTGCAGGCAGCAACACTAGGCTGTTATCAGCCCTACAATCTACTGCCTCAGCATCATAAACTTCTAACTTAACTTTGCCTTAGACAAATGGGACTCATTTTCAAGTTTTGCATTAAAAGAAGATCCCATATTTATTTTGTTATGTTTGTTGGGCAGGGTGGTCCATTGAACACTGGGGGTGGGGGCACTTAGACTCATTTTATCTTTTTCCTTTTTTTTTTTTGTAACTTACAAGACCCTTTAGAAGGTGGAAGAAACATTTATGATGATGCCTTATAAAACTATTAAAACCTGAAGATGAAATGTAAGATATGCCTGGCTTCCTTCCATCCTTTCTTTCTTGCTTTGTCTTTTTAGGGCCACACCCTCAGCATATGAAGGTTCCCAGGCTAGGGGTTGAGTTGGAGCTATACCTGCTGGCCTACGCCAGAGCCACAGCAATGTTATCCAAGCCTTGTCTGCAACCTACACCACAGCTCACAGCAATGCCAGATCCTTAACCCATTGAGCGAGGCCAGGGATTGAACCCAGGACCTCATGGATCCTAGCCAGGCTCGTTAACTGCTGAGCCACAACAGGAACTCCATGGCTTCTTTCTGATGCGTACAAAACACAACATTTTTGAAGGACTTACCTCATTCATAATTTTTGCATTATTCTTGGCCAAAACCATGTTCATTGAGTCCATTAAGGTGGAGTACTTCAAAGTGTCTGGGTGTTGGCGGTACTTCTTTTCACTTATAATCTCCATGGCTTTCTTATTTTTCTCAGCTTCCAGGGAGCCCAGAGGGAGCCATCCAATGCCCTTCATGAAGTCAGCATAGTCGGCTTTGTACTGATTCTGCAAAAGAAATTCGAGGGTGAGAAGAAACCAAACCTTCCAAGAACCATAAGCAAGTATTTAATATTCCCTAAGTTCTACTTCAATTTTCATACAATAGTATATTCAACTTCAACTACTTTTTTAACTTCAACTATTTTTACTCCTAATTTTTTTTTTTTTTTTTTACATTTCCTTGCATGGGAAATTTAAAACAAGCATTAATACCTTTGTGGTTTGTTTCTCTCAATACCTTCATAAAGAAAAAGTGCTAAGAAACATCAAATAGATCAATCTACCATTTATCTATTATCTTGAGAAAGGTGACCATGAGCAACTAACATTCTTACAAAAATCCCCCAAGTCCCCATGGTTACCAGGTGACTTAGGGGGACCCCATTTCTCTCTTTTGCCACTGTTACAGCTTCTTCAAATATGCCAGAAACCTCACTGGTACTTTGCACAGATTTCACTTTTCCCCCTCAGCTCTGACACCCTCTACAATTATGGTTGCTTTCACACGGGCACTGATGTAGCTCCTCACAATTAACAAGCAATTAATAGCTCAGCTCTACATTTCCAAAGAGAAATATAGGCTTGGCATGGCCAGTCTTTGGTTCATAATTTAAGTTCACTTCCCCCAGCCACCAAATGGCCTCTATAGTTGAATTTTTGGTTTCCTACTCTCTAACCTTCCTTGCAATCATTCTAATAGCTGCTTCAAAGCAGCCATCACCTCCTCACTAGTTCATCTGTAAGACCGGCAATTACAAAGTTGGAAATGAAAGCTGGCTGGGAGCGAGGGGCAGTGGCTATCAAGCTATCTGACCTTCTGCTTTACCTCTTACTCCTTCATCAGGAACATTTTACCTTCCTGACTCTCTCTGCTAGATAGATTTCCTTCGACACAGTCTTTGCGAAACCAAATTTCATTTGCTATTGCTGAATCTAACATCCACTGATTCTCACAACAATTATAGTTAGGACTCCTCCCTTCTGTGTTAAAATACTAATTCAATCTAAGATAAAACATGAAATGCCTCATTGGGAAATTAAATATGAATTTCTTTCACAATTTTCAAAATGTTATTACTTATTCATGGTTTGCTTATTATTTGAAGAAAATGCTCTGCAAATGTGGCTGTCACGTACGTCGCTTTGAAGCTGCATCATATTTTTGGCCAATTCAAAGCTCATGGCATCAGGAAGCATGTTGTAGGTATGGATCACGTTCCTATAGTTGGCATTAGTGGCCACTTCCTGCGACTTCTTGGCCGCCACCACGCTGAGCATGTCCACCGGGGTGTGGAAGGACGTCTTGGACTTCTCATACGCCTTCTTGTACTCACGGTCTGACTGCATTTTGGCCACTTGCATAAAGTGCACCAACTTGGGGTCGTCCTCTAGACTCCGGAAGCCAATGTGTTTCCCTTTGGCTTGTTCATAGGCTTGCTTGTACTTGTACTGGGGATAGAAAAGAAACATGGGGATGAAGACAGGGAAGGAAAAAGAACAAAACATAATTCACCAGGTGGCATTAGCGTTGTCATGGGTGTAGGGTTTTGAGCTACTCTAAACTTAAAAGAGAGGACTCGTTGAGGGGATGGGGACAGAGAGCAAAATCTTTTTACTTCAGATTTCTTGCCAGATATGAGTCCCCAGACGGCTGGGGTGGGGAGTGGTAGAAATGATCTCAGAGTGTATCAAAGTGATGTGTAAATAAGTTGCTTAGGGTGATTTAGAAAGCAGCTTTTGCCACTCAGCTGTGTAACCAGAAGAAAAGGCCACTGGCATGATTTCTCACGGTGCATCTTTAGTTGGTTCAGGAAAGAGCTTGGGAGTGGATCTTCTGGGGAAAATGTATAGATTGTACCCCTACATTTGCTTAGAAATACCCATAAGCAATTTAAGCACTTTTAAAGCAACTTATTTTAATAAGACCCTGTTACTTTTTACATTAAATAATGAACAAATCATTAGAAGGTCCTGGACTGGCTGAAGGGAGGTGTCTTGCGTGTTACCCGAAGGTCTCCCCAGTACTGAACAGAGCTGCCTGCAGCTCCTGCATACACACAAGCTTGGCTCATTTGCCCTTTTCTCCATTTGGACTAAACAAGGTCTAGTGGAAGCACTTACATCACTGGCAATGTCTCGGGAGGCTCTTGCAGCCTTTATTGAGATGGCATCAGGCCTCAGGTCATAGCCTTTCTTTTTCTCCTCTTCCCAGCCAGCTTTGTACAGTTTCTAAATAAAGTAGGAAAACACCAGCATCTTGTTATTCGGGTTAGAATGGGGATCCTGATTTTAAAGTAGCTGGCGTGTGAAAGACAGGTATTGCACAAATATTAGGTCCCTTCAGTCTCCCCCCCATTTTTGTTGCCGTTGCTGTTAGTCTACTCACATCGCTCATGGTCCCTTCAGTCTCCCCCCCATTTTTGTTGCTGTTGCTGTTAGTCTACTCACATCGCTCAGGGTGATCTGGTTTACTCTGGAGAGTAAGATGTCTGGGGTGTCAGGCATGACGTGAATGGTGGTCTTGTCCTTGTTCCACTTTTCAGTGTAGAGCCGCTGCAACAAGAAAGGCAGGCATGTGAGCGTAGAGCCAGGGAAAACTGTGATGGGCTCTCATGAGGAAGAGACGCACATATCCATGGAGAAGAGGTTAAATCTGATATTGGAAAATGGATGAAAGAGCAAGACGATGGGCTGGTGAGACTAGACGCATGATTTGAAAACTCATCAAATATGGGAGCCCTCTTCCGCTGAAGCAACAAATGCCATCTCATCCCACCCAACCAACACTACAGGAAGTTGTGTGGTTCTATCACACACACAGCAGGGTGCTGACAGAGAGCCTGGGATCAGAACAAGTCAGAGCTCTCTCTACACAATGAAAGTTATAAACTGCCCCCTCCCAGGACCACCAGCACCACGAGCATCAGAAAGATGAAAACGCTGATCGATGTCATGGTGGCACCACTAGGTTCAGTGGACTGTGTGCACTGTGAGGATTCTCAGACTGAGGCCAGCAGGTAAGTTCCTACCTTGTCCATAATCAGTTTGTTACTTTTGTTAAGTGCTTGTTCCATTGTGTCCATGGCGTACGTGAACTTCAGCTTCTCAGGGTGCTGGCGATATTTCTTCTCACTAAGAATCTCCCCTGCCTTCTTTGCCTTCTCCACCTCCAGCGACTCCATTGGAATCCAGCCAATCCCTTTCATCCAGTTGGTGAAGTCAGATTTGTACAGGTTCTTTACAACAAAAAAGGAAATTTTCATTTCACAAAGAGTTAGGGCTCAACCACACAGTATATGGAGTTTTGTGGTTCTGTCACACACCCAGCATGGTGTTGGCAAACAGCCTGGGGTCAGACTGGTTTTTTGGCCAGATGATTTGCTCAGTTTCAAAAAGAAAAAAAAAAAAAAAAAAAAAAAAAAAAGCATGGGGCATGGGGGCGGGGATACAATCTACTTTTTATTCCTTACCATCTTTTGGAAAAAATTAATTATAAGGGAGTTCCCATTGTGGCACAGCGGAATCCAATCCAACTGGTAACCGTGAGGTTGCAGGTTTGATCCCTGGCCTTGCTCAGTGGGTTAAGGATCGGCATTACCACAGGCTGTGGTATAGGCTGCAGACACAGCTCAGATCCTGTGTTGTTGTGACTGTGATGTAGGCGGCAGCTATAGTTCCAATTCAGTCCCTAGCCTGCGAAACACCATATGCCGTAGGTTCGGCCCCCCCTAAAAAAAATTAATTATAAAATGATTGTATTCATGGTGGTTTTGAACAGAAAATCCTGACCTAATAATTACTTCAAAAATGCAATTTTCTTGGGGTAAAAGTTAACATAATTTTGCACTGGAAAGGCTATTATATATCACCATTTGGACCTTTTGTCTTTCTCCCAGAACATATCATATATTGAGTCTAACATCCAAAGTTCAAATATATATATATATGTTTATTTATTTATTTAAGATATACATATATATATATACACATACATATATATATATAGAATTTCAAATAAGTGAAATCCTAAAACTCCAAATTTTGGAAAAGATCCCTAGTTAGAGAAGGTCCAACCAGGTTTCAGAAGGAGTAAGTGGAATTGCTGATTTCTGGTTCTTCCCTCCCACCAGCTAGAAATGGAGAACTACTTCTAAAGCAACAGTCTGCTGACTACCACATACATCACTCTGAATCTGCATGGCGTTCCTGGAGTGCTCCACGTTCAAGGCATCAGGCAGCAGGGTGTAGTGGTGGAAGGGCTGCTTGTAGTTGGTGTTGGTGGCAACTTCCTGAGATTTCTTGGCCGCCGTCACACTCAACATATCCAAGGGTGTGTGATACCTGGTCTTGCTGGCTTCATAGCCCTTTTTGTACTCACGATCTGACTGTATTTTGGCGACATTCATGTAGTGAACCAGTTTAGGATCATCCTGAAGACTGCGAAATCCGACTTGCTTGCCTTTGGCTTTCTCATAGGCCTCCTTGTATTTGAACTATATAAGAAAGAAGGGCAGACAGAAGTTTGATTGGGTAGATTGTAGGAAATACTAAAGTGTTAAATGGAATTTATATCCCAAACTAAATAATACCCAAATTCAGTCTGAATCTAAGTAACATCTAAGTTTTTTAGTATTTTTAAATAAACATCTAGCAAAATATTTCCAATGAATAGTCTTGAGATCTGCTCTGGGGATAATTAAGAATGGAATAAACTGTAGTTTATAGCTAGATTATTCACAAGTAGATTCTTTAAATATGCCCAAAATTTCCTAAAAAGTTGATTAAGGATTTGGTATACATATATATATTTTGTTTGTTTGTTTTTGTCTTTTTCAGGGCAGCACCTGTGGCATATAGAGGTTCCCAGGCTAGGGGTCTAATTGGAGCTGTAGCCACCGTCCTACGCCAGAGCCACAGCAACTTGGGATCTGAGCAGCGTCTACACCACAGCTCACGGCAATGCCAGATCCCCAACCCACTGAGCAAGGCCAGGAATCGAACCCGCAACCTCATGGTTCCTAGTCGGATTCATTAACCACTGAGCCACGACAGGAACTCTGGTGTATATATTTTTTATTATCTAGTGAGAATTCCAAGTACTTCATAGTTTATAAAAAGAATTCTCTTCTTTGTATCAACTGCATTGACTTTTAAAATATTTTAAAGTGAAGCCATTTAAAAAAATCATTGGTGCATAAGATATTAGGAAATATTTTCATGTTACAATTTTTAGTTGCTTCCTAATATAGCTCATATAACCTCATATACCATATAAAGATTTTAAAAATATAAAGAGAGTTTACTGCTTTCAAATGAGACTTACATCACTGGCAATATTCCTTGAACTTTTTGCAGCAACAATTGGAATGGCATCTGGTGTCAAATCATAGCCCTTAGCAAGAGTTTTCTTCCAATCTGCTTTATAATGAGCCTTGAAAAAAGGAAAAGTTATTTTACTATTTGACAAAATTAAAAGAGGAATGGAAAAGGATGCCAAAAATTTTCTTATAAAACATGTCAAAATACATCCCTTTCTATTAAAAGAATCTAGAGTTAGGGCTCTTAGTGCATCTTTTAGGAATCTACTAGATTCTTTTTCTTAAAAAACTCTCAGTAGTAAACTGTATGCAAGGTAAGTTCTTAACTGCTATAGATATATGTATGTTTGCATAAAAAAGTAATGGAAAGGTATTGCGTTGAATTTGGGACAGCAGAAGATTTTAATTTTTCATAATTTTATATATTTTCCAATTTTTCTATAAGTATATTATGCTTTTATTTTCTTATATTTTTTATAGTGAAGCATTTTAAATTTACAGAAAGATGTGGATACTAAAATTAAAAATTCAGATGTAGTATAACCCAACCTTTAATTAATCTTAATGCTTAAATATCATTTATAAAAGCAGGAAAAAATTTTAATAATCCAAAAGCATAGAAATGAGTACTAAAAATGTTTATTTGGAGATAAAAGAGAACCTAAAATGTTAGGAAGAAGGACTAAGTCATCTTTTAAGAAGTGAACAATTTTATCCAGTTCTGATTATGTCTTTAACTTAGAATTTACCAACTTGCTTTATTTACCAATTCTTACAATAAAAATTCATAAGAGTAAGTTTAAACATCGCCACCAACTATGTATCTAGATGATTTGAGAGACATGCTAGTCACATGTAAAGAAGAGTTTCCAAAGAAAATTACAGCGAACTTTTTTTTTAGAAGTTTAACATATAACTGACACAAAAGTTAAAGAAATAGCAATACTTATCCCTACTACAGACTATGTACTCCTGCATTTTCTACTCTTGTCTGTCCCATTTTGTTTCACTTTTTAAAAAATGAAACACAACCTACTAGATTGATTTTATAACCCACTAACAGGTCACAGCCCACAGTTGAGAAAAGTTTGCAGTAAGCAAAATGTATGGTAGCCTCTAGTCTCATATTCTATAAGGATCCAATATGGAGATTGTTGTTTCTTAAATTAGTCCTCATACATGGAGGGCAAGGCGAGAGTGAAGAAAGAAGCTGATCACTCCAGCTTGGTAGATGGCAGGTTTACTGAACAAGGGAACTTACACAGGTGACTTATCACAAGACGAGTAGATCTCTGCATCAGTCCACCAAAATCTTACTAGTTTATTTGGGCCTTAAATGGGTTCAGCTGGAGTGGTCTCAAAACCACATTACTCTCTCAAGGCTGTGTCCTTGAAAATGGCTCCCACTTGGGGAACAGTGGGCAGAACATACATTCCAAGAACTGGGGGTAGGGGTGAGGAGCCTCTGCTTGCACAGGTCCAGCTCAAGGGTCACTCAGTAGTCACGTCCTCCAACAGAGACTCAAAGGGTCCACACTCAGCTTGCTCCCCCTAAAATTCCCAGGGCTAGAGTTACACAGAACTAGAAGGGCGAAGCCCATGTAAGCAATCCTTCACTGGCACCAAGCCAAATACTCACATCACTCATGTTGATGGCATTGACCTTGGCTTGAATAAACTGTGGCACGTCAGGGTCCATAGTGTACTTGTGCTTCAGTTTCTCTCCTTCCACCTTATAGTTCAACTAAAAACAAAGGAGGGAGCATGCAAATCATATTAGCTGACACAACCTAAGTTTCATCATGTACCTACTCCTTTAAAAAGGAAGGCTATTTGAGTTCCTGCTGTGGCACAGTGGGTTAGGAATCCAACTACAGGAGTTCCCATTGTGGCTCAGCAGAAACGAATCTGACTAGTATACATGAGGACACAGGTTCGATCCTTGCTCAGTGGGATAAGATCCAGTGTTCCTGTATACCGTGGTGTTGGTCACAGATGTAGCTCGGATCTGGCATTGCTGTGGCTGTGGCCTAGGCCGGCAGCTACAGCTCCTATTTGACCCCTAGCCTGGGAACCTCCATATGCTGCAGGTGTGGTCCTAAAAAACAAACAAACAAGCAAAAAGAACCCAACTGCAGAGTCTGGGGTCATTGCTGAGGCATGGGTTCAATCCCTGGGCCAGCAGATTAAAGGATCTGGCATTGCTGCAGGTGTAGCATAGGTCACAGCTGCAGCTCGAATCCAATCCCTAGCCCAGGAATTTCCATATGCTGTGGGTATAAGCGTAAATTTTTTAAAAAAGGCTATCATTTGTGTTTTTCCATTTACAAGGCAAATAGCTACACTACCACACAGAGGGAGTGTTGTCAGACCCATTCATTCCCTTATTCTACCAGTATTTTGTTGGACAGCACTGTGGGTCAATAGGCAGCATAGTAGGTTCTGTGTTTAAAGTGGTTTAAAAAAAAATGCACCCCCATCCTCTGGAGCTTATAGTCCAATAGAGGGGACAGAAAAGAAGCATGTGAACTGTAAGACTGAGCTAGAATTTGTGATGTGTTGTAAATAAAGTAACTTTAGCAAGAAACAAGGCAGGTTACCAAAGCCTCTCTAAAATGGTAAGAGGAGGGATCCAGGCAGGGGAAGAGCATTTGGGGTCCTGGGTCTGGAAAGGGTGTGGCCATCTTGAGAGACTGAAGGGCACAGTCTGGAATGTGCAGAGAAGGTCCTAGGAGGTTTAGATAGGACAGGGAGCAGGACCACAGAGCTGAGGGCCTTTTCAACCATGTTAACAAGTTCAGATTTTGAGTCCAAGAAGTGACTAAGGGGGTTTAAGTGTAAGAGGGACATGACTTGATTTACATGTTAAGACCATCTTTTTGGTTGTTCCATGTGGCCCCAGGTACAGAGTCCAGACAACAGATTATTGCAATTGTCCTCAAGAAAGATTTGGAAGCCAGAATTAGGGTTTGTGGCAACTGAAAGACAGAGAAGTGCTCCAACAGGACCGCTGAGAGGTGGGGGAGGCTAACTCAGCAGAGGTGTTGGATGTGAAGGTTCACACAGAGAGGTGTCAAGGGTGACTGCCAGGTTTCCAGCTTGAGTAACAAGGTAGATGTTGATGGTGCTTATTGGAACAAGAAGACTTAGTACAGTGAGTGTAGGGTTTTCCTAGCTAACTAGAAAAATGCAGTAAGAAGTGACACCTCGGTCAGTACAAAAGAATCCACACCATTTAGTACCATCAATATAGAAGTAATCTTGAAACATCTTTAGTACTGTGAGACTGGCCTGAGAAGTAAAATCCACAGATAATTCTTAAATCTGAGCCAGACTGCATGCCCTATCTTTGAATATCTGGGGCTGAAAACACAAGAAATCTTCTCATCATTGTTTTTTATTTACTGCTCTCTTCCTGGTAGAGGTCTCTTAAGAGAACTCTGAAGTTATCAAATGACCTGAAGCACTGAGCATTGTAATTAGCTTCTGACTAAGAAAAAAGGGTCCAGATAGACCTGGGCTATGAAGGGAGCCTCCCATGACTCTGAAAATGAATTGCTTCACTCCTCCCCAGAGGCCTCTTTCGGAACATCGGAACATTGCAAAGGGATTAGGACATTATGCTTTTTCCTCATTTGGCTAGGTAGAACTCTTGCAACTCAGAGAAATAAATATCTGTTTGCAGCTCAGACAAGGTCATGGATGATCACTGTAATAGTTTTATTTCATATGTATAATGTGGGGGGTCTGCTAATGAATAACACATACTCTCTACATTTGCAAAATAAAGCAAACTTAGAACATCTTCCCACTCCTCTCCCCTCCCTGTTCTAAGTTCCAAGTTGCTTCAAAAGTACAATCTTTTGAACATACATCTGAAAGCAGCTGATCTGCTACAAAAATGTGCCCTCATGAACTGAATTAAGAAGGACGGTGGAGTAGCTGGTCACGAGGTTATTCATGGACAAAATTGTTTAGAGGAAAACCACTTACATCACTTAGCTGCTTTGTGTTGTGCTGAGCCAAAACCATGCCCATGGAGTCAGGCACACTTGTGAACTTGATAGTGTCAGGGTGCTGGCGGTACTTTCTCTCATTTAATGCATCACCTGCTTTCTTGACCTTTTCAACCTCCAGAGAACCGAGAGGGATCCATCCAATGCCCTTGAAGAAGTGGTTGTACTCATCTTTATATACATTCTGTAAAAGAGTAATCTCAGATGAGGAGATATCCTACAGCACACTCCAGGGATGTTTCTGCAATCTCTATCCAGGGGGAACGAAGAGCAACCTTTCAGCATACTTGTGTCTATACTGGAGCTTTTGGCTAAGTCTGTCACAGAGCTCCTTACTCAGAATTTGGTCATAAGAAAAAGCAGTTCTGTTGTTAGTGTGCATTATTCATTGTAGGAGAGAATCTAGGCCACATTTTTCCATGGGGGCTGCTAAAAAGAATGTGTCTCTTTTGACAATAAATTGGGCTTTCCTTTTGATTTCACTGAAATCTCCATAACTATTGAATTTCACCCACACTATCCACTTAGGCTCCTTCATCTCAGTTGGAGACATTTTCATCCAGCAAAACTAAATGAACACCATTTCATCCCTTTACCAAGGACAATTCTTACAGAAGTCTGGCTCCTGCAGCAAGCAGTAAGTGCTCTGAATATTAAACACTCTCCCCGCTCTCCATGAGTCATGCTGCAATCACAAAGCCTCCCTGGTTCATTTTAGATGACTCGTTACATAGATTTACATGCATGAGAATGTGACCTTGAGTTAAAAAAAGAAAAAAAAAATCTTTCTTGAATTCAGAAAGAATAGAGAATGCTCCTATTTTGCATTATACCACTGTTGCCGAAAGCCCACCAGGAGCAACCATGTCCTCTTATTGAAAACCAAGGGTGCTTAAGTACTTAGTGGATTATGCCTTTGTATTTGATCCATCAGTTAATAAAGACAACATCAATGATTATGATAGGAGCACAGAAAGCTAGTAAAACATGCCTTGTCTAACACAACTTCGTTAGTCTCTCAGTGATGATTTTAAAGTGCATTTTTAAAATATCTTATTGTATTGCAAAGTCCACTAAAATAGGAAGAAATGATCACTCCTTCAGTCCCAACATCCTTGGGTTTGTTATGTTATACATACTCACATCACTCTGAATTTGATTCACATTCCTGGTATGCTCAAGACTCAGGGCATCAGGTAGGTATGTGTAATGATGTATTGGCTGCTTGTAGTTGACGTTGGTTGCAACATCCTGGGCCATCTTTGCGGCTGTAATGCTAACCATGTCCCCAGGGGTATGGTAGCTGGTTTTGGTGTTTTCATAGTTCTTCTTGTATTCACGATCAGACTGTAACTTTGCCACATTCATGTAGTGGACCAGCTTGGGATCATCCTGGAGGCTTCTAAAACCCACATGCTTTCCCTTTGCCTTCTCATAAGCTTCTTTGTATTTATACTGTGGAGGTAGAATTTGGTTAGCAAAGTCCAAGGCATTGAGAATATTAGGTCCAGCGATTATATTCATGTACAGAATATAATTTCAGAATATTGACTTTCTGAAAGATTGTACATGAAAAGTAATACACGTGCCCCACTCCCAACTCCAGAAAGTTCAGAGCGAAAAAATTTATTTCCAATACTGCTGGGTTACAAATGGGTATCAGGACAAACTCAGGACTAGTTTCTTTTCTTTGTTATGAATGCTATAGATGATAGATGTAGAACTTTATATAAAACCAAGTGAGTTTTTACACCTAATATAAACATGACACATTCCAAAATATAAAACCAATATCGCTTAGTTTTCCAGGGATGTGAATTTTCCTAATCCATTATGTTACTTTACATCTTAGAATACTAGAAATACTTCCATTTTCTATTCTGATTGCCCAGTGATATGCACACAACAGGTACAAAAGAAACTCTCAAGAATTCTACATGCAAGATGTTAACACTTGGATCTCTTTGGGGTTGGAGATGGAAAATACTACTGTTTATTGTCTCAGATTGACCTAATATGGTTACAACAAAAACTCCCTTCTTTTTAAGTAGCATCAACTTGGATGCTGTGTAGGCAGGTAGCCAGGCTTTCCCCCAAGCCCATTTCTCAGTAGCTACTCTCCAAGCTCACTGCTGAAGAAGTTGCAGGTGAATTAAGGAGCTATATAATAAGGACAGGAACCACAGAGAGTTTTCCATCATTAAAAGCCAAACTGCAAAGGCTCTGCTGTCCAAGGTCACTGTTGAAATTGGCAATGGGGTGTAGATTGAGCTCTGCAGTAGCTAATAGATCAAAACCTCAAGTTTTAAGTAAGAGAATTTAAGTCCACCCAAACCTGAAGACACTCTGCTCCTGCCATTTAAGCACTGATTTACAAAGAAGAGTTTAATGGGTGAAAGGATTATCAAGTAATTTCTAGGCATGTGAGAAAAAGTTCCATTTCCTAGAAAGAAAATAACAGTGTCATATTTTATTTATTTATTTTTTTTTCTTCTTTTTTTTAGGGCTACACCGAAAGCATATGGAGGTTCTCAGGCTAGGGGTCCAATTGGAGCTGTAGCTGCTGGCCTACACCACAGCCACAGCAACATGGGATCCAAGCCACGTCTACGACCTACACCACAGCTCACGGCAATGCTGGATCCTTAACCCACTGAGCGAGGCCAGGGATCGAACCTGCAACCTCATGGTTCCTAGTCAGATTAATTTCTGCTGCGCCATGATGGGAACTCCAGTGTCATATTTTAGACTCTTACTTTCTCCTTATCTAGAAATGCATTTCATAATGATGGGAACACCTTCGAGGAACACATTTTCAGTATCTTCGCTACATGGCAGGCTGTCAAATTTTTACACCCCTGTTTTCCACCCGGTCTGTACACGTGGTTTCTTTCTTCTCTTTTCTCAAACCAAGATTGTGGCCCCTAGAATAGTATGTGACAGTGAAATCTATAGGGTACAGGTGCTTTGGAAAAGTTTTGATGGGAAGAAGTAAGTATTAGTGTATAGTTTTTCTCTTACAGATGAAATGTTCATCAGTTTACATAAATCAAAATCACATTCTAGAAAATTGGGCTTTTACCCATTTGGTTTACAAAATCTGTTCATTTTATATAACATCTTTTCAATCTTCTTAATACAATTATAATGCAGGCAGTCATCTGACTAACATGTTGGGGTCAGTCAGGGTATTCTCCCTGAAATAATCGTGGGCTGTCGGGGAAGATAATTTGGGCTATAAATCAGGGGAGAAAGCCACTGTCAGAGTTATGACAGCTCTACCAAGTGGGGTCAACTGAAAAGAATCACAAAATGTTGAAAAAGTGACAGGTTTTCAAAATGACATTTTGTGGAGAATTTCAAAGTCATCAGTTCAATGTATTGTTTTCAACGTGGTGTCATTTTAACAAGCACCCATCTGATTACTTTTTAAAGCAGCAATCACTCAGATTTCACCTAAAATTTTTACTCACATCACTGGCGATGTTTCTTGATGCTTTGGCAGCAGTGATGGGTATGGCATCACCCAGCACGTTGTTGCCCTTGGCGATTAAATCATGCCAGTCCCGTTTATAACAGACCTGGGATGGAAAAGGAAGCAGGAGGTCAGCATGCTGTGGTCATCAGCCAAAGCGATTCCTCAACAGCTGGGATTGTTTTGTTCTTTCCCAGATATAAGCTTGAAAAGTCTCCTAGAGTACACACTGTTTTGAGAAGTCATGTTAACTGTAAATCAACCATACTTCAATTTAAAAAGTCACATTAGCAAAATGGCACAGTTGATGAAGCATAAAATTATTAGACCCTGTACTAATTATTCACCCAAGCCTAGTTTGGGCACATACTGAAGATGGGTATTGAGAAAGTGGAGGGGATCCAGAGAAGAGTCAAAAAGTTTCCAGAACCATGGTAAGCGAGGCCCAACTGAAGAAAACGAAGCTGTTCAATCTTATGAAAGGAAGGTCCAGGGACAACCTGGAGGTCAGGTTAGACCCTCCATGCTTGTTGGTTTGTTGTGGTTGTTATTGTGAGGCTTAAGTATTTTAATCCACATAAAACCCTTAGAGCACAGTGTCTGCCACAGTAAACACATTGTAAATATGAGCTATTTCCTCACAACTTTAATCATCTAATGCTATTTCTAGCTTGACTGGTAATATTACTGCATTTGCCTGTATGTACTTGTAGGGGACACCACTGTTTGCCCACTAAGTCTCTATCACCCTTTCTTATTGCTTTTTGTAATCCACCTCTGTGGAGACAAATGCTTAGACAAAGTAAACTTGTCAGTTCAGTGGCAAGTCTGGAAGAAATCTAAGCCAGTCATGGTAGTTCCATTCTCCGTGGTTTAAAGACAGGCATGTGATGGGCCAACAGGGGAGATATGCTGGAGAACTAAATTCCTTTCTTCCTCCTTCGTCACCTCCCTCTTCTCCCTCTTCCTCATTTTTATTTTCTTTTCCTTCCTCCCCTTCTCTTTTTCTGTCTTTTTTAAAATTAAAATATAGTTGATTTACAATATTGTGCCAATTTCTGCTATACAGCAAAGGGAGCCAATCATATATATATACACACACACACACACACACATATGCATGTACATATGTGTGTGTGTATGTACATATATATTCCCTTTATTATATTATCTTCTGTCATGCTCTATCCCAAGAGATTATATATAGTTCCTTGAGCTGTATAGCAGGACCCTCATTGCTTATCCATTCTAAATGTGATAGTTTGCATCTACTAACCCCAAATTCCCAGTTCATCCCACTCCCTAAGTTTGCTGTTTCTTTAAAAAAAAAAAAAAAAAGGAATTTCATTTATTCTTATTTTTCTGGAGGATAAAAACTTCCTCCATGTGTAAAACTAGGAAAACTAGAGGAACAGCTGTTGAGCTCTACACAAAAAGGAATGCTACACCCTTTAGAGTTGTCCTGCACTTGAAGAGCCTGACATAAAAGGTACAGAACATCCTTATAGGACATGTCCTGATGGGGGCTGTGTGGAAATTGACCTAAATTGTCAAGGCCCATCATACTCTAAAATTCTATTATTTTATCTTCAGGTCTGAATTTCACACCCCATTAAAAGCCCTACTTACATCACTTATATTGTAAGCATTGCACTTGGCCTGGAGAAATTGAGGAAGATCAGGACCCATTGTATATTTATGTTTCACATCTTCTCCTTTAGCTTTGTATAAGATCTGCAACAGAGTCACAAAAATAAAATGCATTACAGATGGTAGAAAAAAGAAAATACGTTAATCACAACAATTAAAGGAGTTATTCCTAGCACAATCTCCCACTGTTTCTATTATTTAAAATTATCAAAGGCATCTTCTATTTTAAGAAACTCAAGAATCTCATCATCTTAAGGAAGACCCAACAATGCTGTATTAAAATAGAAAAAAAAAACCCTTAAGAGAAATCTTTGCTTGCCAGAAATGAATAAAAAAATGAATTCAACTGTGAAACTCTAACATAAATAACATAATTCACCAAAGCCAGAAAAGTTCATTTTTTGTTTGTAGGGTTAATAATTCTTAAAGTCTTGGGGCTTTTTGTTTATTTGTTTGTTTATTTTTAGAGAGAAAATGGTAGTTAGAATGAGCCTTTTAATTCTGCTAAAAGTTTTCCAATTACAAATGTATCAATAAAAGCACACAATAATTTCCTCATAATATAAAGGTGCATCTGTGAAAATCCAGCATATCCAAAAGGATTACCACTTCATATTTACCCATTTTGTCATTTTAAAGATGTGAAAGGCATCAAAGTGCATAATGTAGAAATCATATTATATCCTCTTCTTGCTAAGGAAATTGCTTAATTTTTTTCTTTTTATTTTTTTAGGGCTGCACCTGAGGCATATGGAAGTTCCAGGGCTAGGGGTCAAACTGGAGCTACAGCTGCCGGCCTACACCACCTGCCACAGCAACACCAGATCCAAGCCACATCTTTGACCTACACCACAGCTCACGGCAATGCCAGATCCTTAACCCGCTGAGTAAGGCCAGGGATCAAACCCGCACCCTCAAAGATATTAGATTCATTACCACTGAGCCACGATGGACTCCCAAAATTGCTTATTTTCTGACACTAAAACAGAATTGGAATTCCAAGTAGATTTTTAATCTCACGGTTGTCATGTATCACATATACCTCCATTTCCTAGGTATGTCTTCATGGAATGTCATATGTAAACTGATGGGTATGTATCACCAGTGAAATCTGAAATGGCTGATATCTAAATGAATCCCCAGTTACCAGATAATTGCCTCTAGGAATCCAAGTGTTATCTTCACTGCCTCACTGCCTTTAGAAACCATATCTAAGCATTCACAGAATTTCCTTAGTGTTACCTTCTACACATCTCCTTTTCCACTGCCATTGCCTGAGTTAGGTCCGAATAAGGCTTAACTTATGTGTGGAATTTCCCTAACAGCTCTCTAATTTGTCTTCTTGCCTCCAAATCTCTCCCCACATCAACATATTCTCTGCACTTTTTGCCAGTTATCTTTTAAAACACAGACCTGATAATGCAATTCTGTGGATTAAAAATCGTCAGTACTTCCCATTACCTACACCTTAGCATCCAGACTATAAATGGGCATGCAAGACCCTCGACGGGCAGGTTACAACACTTTACCCTTCACTGTCCTTCCATTCATGACTTCTTGACTGTCATATGTTTTTCCTTTTGCCAGGAATGAAGCCTTCCCTTATTTGCTGGGGAAGCCCTGGCAGGCAGTCATTTACTCCCCTTGTACTTAACACAGGGGTCTCCTGTAGCATTCACTTCTCCATATGGCGATGCTGTTTCTATTCATGCCTTTGTCTCATGCCCATGTCCTTTACCTTTGTTTCATCCTGTATCCCACTCATTCTCATATGTTTCATCTTTATACCATCAGCACATAATACAGTCCCTGGCACATGAAAGGTGTTCAAAAGCAGTCATTCAATGAATTAATGAATGACTGCTTTTGATGTCCCTTGAACTCTTCTACCAAATTTTCCTTCAGCTCTGTCTTTAGCCAGAACACACACACTACTCATGGGCAAAGAGGCAAACAATATACTAATCTCCATCAAGACATAAGTAAAGTCTCTATAATAACTGTATATGAGGAATTCTGAGGAGCAAAATCATCTAGCCATGTGGATTATTTCTTTGTATTCATATTTTATATCTGAAAAGCAAATATGAGCAACTGAATATAGAATTGAATGTAATGAGTTTGCCACAATAATGTGTCTGGGATTTAAGCTTAAGCTTTTTTGTTTGTGTGTGCATTGTGTGCATAGTACTAGGGTAGAACTTTATTGCACTGTGTCAAATAATTTCTCCAATAAAACAGTATTTCCAAGCAGTTAAAAACAAAGACATTTTTGGAGCTCTCGCTATGGCACAACAGGATGGGCAGCATCTTGGGAGCACTAGGACGAGGGTTCAATCCCTTCCCTGACAGAGTGGTGTTGCCACAACTGCAGCTTAGTTCTCAGCTGCAGCTCGGATCTGATCCTTGGCCCAGGAGCTGCATATGCCATGGTGTGGCCAAAAATAAATAAATAAATAAAGACATTATTAATAGGAAGGTAAAAAGCAAGATAGAAGAAAAAGAAAATGTTAGAGACCAAACTAAAAATAATTGCAATTATTATTTTTAAATGAAATAAATTTTTTTTTTGGCTTTTTAGGGCCGCACCCACAGTATATGGAGGTTCTCAGGCTAGGGATCAAATAAGAGATGTAGCTGCCAGCCTACACTACAGCCACAGCAACACCGGATCCAAGCCACATCTACAACCTACACCCCAGCTCACAGCAATGCCAGATCCCTGACCCACTGAGCGAGGCCAGGGATCGAACCCACATCCTCATGGAGACTAATCAGATTCATTTCTGCAGCACCACAACAGGAACTCCAAATAATTTTAAAAGGAGAAAATATTGGCTCAGAGAATAAAAATAGTGACTTGAGTTTTGAAAGCCACCCCCCATCCTTTTGCACCCTCTGTTTTGTTGTACTCACATCACTGACTTGCCGTGTGTTCTGTTTTGCCTGGACCATAACTGGGGAGTCCACGATGCTGGTAAATTTGAGGGTATCTGGATGTTGCCTGTACTTCTTTTCATTCAGGGCATCACCTGCCTTTTTAACTTTTTCTACCTCCAGACTGCCAAGAGGTATCCAGCCGATGCCTTTCATCCAGGTGTTATAGTCTTCCTTATAGGCGTTCTGCAGCCAAAGGGGGAAGAGAAGAATGAGTGCCCAGGCAGTGGCTTCTCGCATACAGGTTCTCACGCACCTGAGAGGTAAATGTCACTTACATCGCTCTGTATGTGCATCATGTTTTTAGACAACTCCAGGTCCATGGCATCAGGCAGGTAGGTATAATGATGGAGCGAATGCCTATAGTTGACATTGCTGGCAACATCCTGAGCTTTCTTAGCTGCCACAACATTGAACATATCATGGGGTGTGTTGTATTTTGTCTTTGTCTTTTCATAGTCTTTCTTATACTCGCGGTCTGATTGGATCTTGGCCACATTCATATAATGAACCAGTTTAGGGTCATCTTGGAGACTTTGGAAGCCAACCATTTTCCCTTTGGCTTTTTCATAATCTTTTTTGTATTGAACCTATTGGAAACAAAGGTGGGCATGTTTTTTAATGTAGTTGTGAAGATTTTATTTAACAATGAGACCACAATTTGAAGCAACTGAACTTCCCACAAATTATTTTGCTTGTGTACATGAGAGATTCGCTTGTGTATATTTGAAATGTAGCCTGATAAAACTGAAATGTTGTTTAGAGCCCATTTGGTTGTCTGTGGTTGCTTCTGCCACCCAAGAGATGTTGGGGTCGTGATGTTACTATAATTCATGTCAATGACAAAGTAAAATAAGTTCCTTACCACTTAGTGATAGAGACCAACGAAAAGATAAGTATTTCACAATCTTTACCAATTGTCCTGTGCTTCTAAAGCCGAGTAGCTGGCTATTTTATTAGCCGTAGTAGTGGTGATACAGTGGCATAATGACATACCATTAGTCTTTGTATGAGTCTTTGTATGTTCAAAAGGAGAACCAGAAGCAGTAGCGTGTAACTCTACCTCGCTCTGAATAATAAAGTGGGGAAACTGAGCTTCCTTGGAGGATCTGAGAAGAAGTCCAGGAAACTGAGAAGCAGAGGTGTGAGGGAAGGTTTGTGTGTGTGTCGGGGTAGGGTGGCTGGAGGAGAGCACCCACAGACAAAGGGGATCAGTGAGAACAGGGCTTCTGGGACACAGACATTCAGTATTCAACTCTAACATATTTACATTCTTGCAATGTCAAACTCATTTCAAACCAACAGTAAAGGTGTGCTGGGGATTTGGAGGGAAATCAGAAGGAAGGGGCTGTACTCCATCTCTGGACCATGTAGAGCAGAAAGAGAAGTAAATCCAGGTGGGGGAGAGCCAAGGTGAGTCAGAGCAAAACCAACATGTGCAAACCAGGAGCCAGAGGTGGTCAGAAAAACAGAAAACTTAGAGACCTGCAGCAATCATGGGAAGGGCCTCCAATTCCTGTAGGACAGCTTGGGGAGGAGTGGGGGGATTGAGTCTCTTTTATTTAAATCTCAAAGAGCAAAGTGACTTCAATTCACTCTGAGTTGAAGTAAAACAGGAAAAGAAACAAAAATCTTAACTTTAATGGAACCTAATGTAATTATCTGGGGCTCTGACACCAAGCCCATTTATCAGTCGGAGGAAGCAATGAAGTAAAAAGAGAGGTAAGGGGAAGAGGGAATTCATGGAATTAAGCAAGTTTTGAGATAAAAGTTTACTGTCAGAAGGTCATTATGACTTAAATAGCAAGAAACTTTTTTTTTTGTAGAGGAATAGGGTGAATTTGTGCAGAAATATAGATGAGAATTGTAAATGAGGGGGCTTGATTAGAACAGATCAATAAAGGTTATACAAATCCTTATCCCCAAGAGAATTTCAGATCTGTTTAGGCAACTTTCCTTTCAAAATAATTTCAGCCTGGCTTGCTTCCCGTCAAGGACAAGCAGAGGTGGTGACTTGTATAACAAGCCCACACCCCCACAGGTCACACACAGGCGACCACCAGCTTGACTTACGTCACTTGCCGCCTGCCTGGCAGCTTTGGCAGCTTTGATAGGAATTGCATCGGTTCTCAGGTCATATCCCTTCTTGCTCAGATCTTTCAAGTCTGCTTTGTACATACTCTGAAAGAAAAATGTTATTCGAAGTTAACTGAGCCTGCACATAGAAAAGGCTAACCCTCAATGAGCAGCCGAGCCCCCACACACACCTCACTGATATTGTAGGCATTCACTTTCGCCTGAATGAATTGGGGCAGGTCCGCCGGCAGGCTGTACTTGTGGATAATTTCCTCTCCTTTGGCTTTGTAGGCAATCTGAAAGAGAAAAAAAAGTGTATAAACAAACAAACAAAGAAGTAGGGAAAAGTGTTTAACTGCACGGCACAGGAGAACAATTTCAGAGCAGATGACAACACACAGAGGGTTCTGCTTTTTTTTTTTTTTTTTTAATGAAAGACACTCTCTGTGCCATCTCCATAGCCAACTGAACATATCTGTAGGCAGTTAATATTTTGTTTTTTGTTTTTGTCTTTTGTCTTTTTTAGGGCCATATACATGCAGCATATGGAGGTTCCCAGGCTAGAGGTCTACTCAGAGCTACAGCTACAGGCCTATGCCACAGCCACAACAACTTGGGATCTGAGCCAGGACTGTGACCTACACCACAACTCACAGCAATGCTGGATCCTTAACCCACTGAGCAAGGCCAGGGATTGAACCCATGTCCTCATGGATCCTAGTTGTTTTCACTAACCACTGAGCCATGATGGGAACTCCAGAATTTAAGGTTTTTTATGAAGTTGCTCAAGGTCTCATCTTAGCACTGGTTCAGCCTTGGCAAAGTTCCTTGGTATGAATTAATAACCTCTGGACTTAGGTAGTGGGCCCTACCTAAGAGCCCAGGGAGGTGACATGGACAGTGGTGTCCTACAGACACTTTCCTGAGCATAGGAAACATTAATAGTGTAGAACCAACCAACTACCTATATTATACTTTGTATGCAAAGAAAGAGACTTAGGGTAGTTTTTGCTAAACACCATTTCTGCCTTAGCTCTGACTTAAAATAGAACCCCTCCATATGATGTAGTACCTATATTCACTTTCCTGATCTTTCCTAGAAACAGGTTTGTGTTTCTGATCACCATGAGAAGCCCCTCTTACCTTTTCCTTGGAAAGAAATATCCAATCACTGAAAGGTCAGTCAAAACAATATACAGAATCCTCTAAAGACATGAATGAGGGGTGCTTTTTTAATGAAAAGCTTGGAAATTATACAGTTGCTCATATAACTGAGTCTCTTTAGATTGCATAATAAGTACAGGTTATCATTACATCTGGAATACAAATGTATTTGTGTTAGTTAACATTTATTAAAACACAGAGAGAATTCACACTTACATCACTCCTCTGGGCCTGGTTAATTTTTGATTGTACTATAATCGGAGCATCTTCAATTGAAGTAAACTTGAGAGTTTCTGGATGTTGGCGATATTTTTTCTGTTTCATGAATTAAAAAGAAAAAATATTACTTTCACTGAAGGCTAATATATCAAAATCCTATACATTTATTTGGGAGGGACAGGAACTTTTCCTGATTTTAAAATGTAAAGATACTAGATTCTTTGTTGGCTTTGGGGAAAAAAATGAATACAATACAAAAGCCAGCATTTTAAAAAACTGTTTTAATTTTGAATTGTTTGGGTCTGTACAGACCAATATAACTTATAGGAATTGGACTTTAATCTCTTAATTTCTTTCTTTTTAGGGCTACAGGTGCGGCATATAGAAGTTCCCAGGAGGCTAGGGGTCAAATTAGAGCTACAGCTACCAGCCTACACTACAGCCACAGCAACACAGGATCTGAGCTGCATCTGCGACCTACACCACAGCTCACGGCAACACCAGATCCTTGACCCACTGAGCCAGACCAGGGATCAAACCTTCATCCTCATGGATACTAGTCAGATTATTTTCTGCTGCACCACAGTGAGAACTCCCTTAATTTCTTACTTATGATGTGAAAGAGGGCACTGTCAGCTCAGCAGAATCTTGAAATATCAGAAAGTTTTCTGAAGGATTAACAGAAAAGCATGCAAGGACATTTGGAGTATATTTGCATGATACTAACAAGCTCCCAGGGATGTCATTTTCCCTGCCATTCCATCAGCAGCTGAAGTTCTCTCATTGAGGGAGGAGAAATTGAGCATCTAGGGCAATAGCTATGGATTATTAATAAGAAAGGGAAGACCTGTGCTTTGCAAGCCTTAATGGGGTTAGTACATAAGTTATCACTAAAGTGCTGAGGAGGCTCAAGAGAGGAGACATTGGAAAGATGTCTCAATTTGGAGCTGGCAATGTCTAGCTACCCTTATTCCTATATTTTTCTCTTGGTTCTCTTCCTTTGTGCCTATTATACATCTCACTTTTGTGTTTATAGTTACAGCCTTCTTTCAACTTCAGACTTCTGAAAACCACAACCCAGAAGAACTTTTTCTCAAGGAACTCTAGTAGATAAAGTGGTTTTCACCACAAACAAACAAAGGCACAAAACAACAGGAACAGGAAAAACATAGGTATGGAAGACAGCCCTCACTTAGCACCCCTGACCCTTTTTTATGTTGTCAAACTTCCTGGATGATGGATTCACCTGACAGCAGTAGGAAGGTTCAGCTGTTGTCAGAGAAGGGACTGCTTTAAGAGTCCCAAGATCACCACTGTTTTTTTCCTAGACTGAATAATAACTTATATACTACTTCAAAGTTATCAAGAATATAGTATAGGGTATAATAATACTTCAAAGAAAATTTCTATACTAGTCATTACATGCATAATTCCCAATCACCGAGTTTTTGAAAAAATCCACAGGCCCATCCACTATACATCAAAATGTACAGCCATGCAAAAGAATAGTACTCACTAGTAAAAGGAACATATTACAGACACATGTACAGATGGGGATGAACCTCAAAAACATTACGCTTAGTGAAAGAGTCCTGATAGAAAAGAAATTTCTAGGAAAGACAAAATTAAGCAGGCATAAAGTAGATCAGTGGTTGCCTGGGGTTGAAAATGGGAGTGGGAATTCTTTGTGGAAATTTTTCAGGGTACTAGCAGCATCTTAAAATTCAATTCTGGGGATGGCTATACACCTACAGGAATTTTTTAAGTTTTTTTTAACTTGTACACCTCAAATATGTGAATTTTATGGTATGCAAATTATACCTCGATAAAGTTGTTAAAAATATTTCTATCATGAAATAGATACTCTAAAGGACTTTGGTGATGTCAAGAGGTATATGCTCATCTACCCAGATAATTCATGCACATGGTAAGTTTTCTTTTTGCTCAGCAACAAAACTAGAGAATAAAGCAGTAAAAGAGGCACTTCCCACGGTTTGGGGGCTTTAACAAAATGCATTTACAAATCTGTTTGTGTGACACACAGAAATATGATGGCTTTACCTCATTCAGAATGTCTGAAGCTCGCTTTGCCTTTTCCATTTCCAAGGACCCAAAAGGTATCCAGCCACAACCTTTCATCCAGCTGTTGTAGTCAGCTTTGTATTCAACCTAAAACACCAAGAGAAAGATTACATTTTTTTACTCAGCATCATTCTTATTTATAACACCATTAACATTTTACTCAACAGAATATATTTACAATTTCTGACCAGTTTCTTTGCTCCAGACATTAACGTTATTTTAAACATTTCCTTGATGAGAGATTTTTAGCAGCCCTTAGGTTTTGGGTGCTCTTTGTAGTTGGCATATGTTTTACTTCATCTTATTCCCAAAGTATGTGGAACTATAATTACAATCTGGAAAATGCTAAATTCAAAGCTATATTTCAAAGAACAAATGAAATTGTTACATCAGATCATCAAATGTTAAGATGTCTGCTCGCTAAAACTCTAAGTATTCTGTTTCTATGGTCAAATTAGGATGGAAGGCCACACAGAAGGTAGATAATTTTACTCATTTTCTGATTAGGTAAGACTTGATAGGAGTTATTTGTACTAACTGTTTACACATATTGCCCTTCATGTAAAACATTCAGCTTAGCAGTGTTTCTACACTGGCTAACAACACACTTTAAAAATAGTTGTATTCATTAATATGCTATAGAGAGCAATTATCAATCGGAATTGGTCCTATCTGGGGGAGTTACTTGATGCTGTTAAAATAATGAGCTACTCTTGTTGCCTGGCTATATGTGTAACCTAAAGCATATACTTTAGACACAAAATTTAAATCATTTTTCTTTAGTGTGGGCCTTTTAACTGGAATGAAAGATCAAGAAACCACTGCTTCCTAGCTTTGAGAATCATACAATCTCTTTGGGAGAAAGAAACATAGCAAAATGAAACAAATAATAATGCATAAAATAGAACTGTTAGTGATAAGAATGTAAAACTGTATAGCTACTTTGGAAAATAGTACAGTGGTTTCTCTAAAAATAAAAAATAGAGCTGCCATATCATCCAGCACATTTACTTCTGGGTATATTCTCATAAGAACAGATGAACAGGTACCAAGTGTGGTATATACCTGCAACTGAATATTATTCAGCCTCAAAAAGGAGGGAAATTGACACATACAACAATGTGGATGAATCTTGAGGACATTGTGCAAAGTGAAATTAAACCAGTCACAAAAAGGCAAACACTGTATGATTCCATTTAAATGAGGTCTTTAGAATAGTCCAACTCAGAGACAGAAAGCAAAGGAGTGGTTGACAGGGGCTGAGGGGAAGAGGAGATGGGGAGTTGTTTAATGGACACAGAGTTTCAGTTTTGCAAGATGAAAAAGATCTGGAGATCAGTTGCATAACAGTGTGAATGTAATTAACTGCTACTGAATTGTACACTTAAAATTGGCAAAGATGGCAAACTTTACATGTACTTTATCATTTTTGAAAAAACAGAATTGTTAGAATAACATGCTCAATTATGTAGCTCAGACAAATTAATTTGCCTCAAAAATTTTTTGTTTTTCTTTTTTTGGCCACACTTGCAGCATATGGAAGTTCCCAGACCAGGGATTGAATCTGAGCTGGAACTTCAACTTACACCACAGCTGCAGCAATGCTGGATCTTTTACCCACTGCACCAGGCCAGGGATGGAACCCGTGCTTCTACAGAGATACGCTAGCTCATTAACCTACCACACCACAGTGGGAACGTCTAAAAAGTTTTGATCAGCAGAAAAAAAAAAAAAATCCAACTATTATAAAAATGAATGCTATAAATAATATATTTTCAGACAAGGTAACAACCTATATAAAAATTATTGATAATGCTGAATGTGGTCATTATAAAGGGTATGCAGTCATAGCATCACAAGGATCATTTTCTTCCTTCCTTTTTTGGTCTTTTTAGGGCTGCACTTGCAGCATATGAAAGTTCCCAGGCTAGGGGTCAAATATGCACCATAGCCATAGCAACACGGAATCCAAGCCATGTCTGGGACCTACACCACAGCTTTATAGCAATGCCAGATCCCCACCCCACTGAGCGAGCAAGGCCAGAGATCAAACCCACATCTTCATGGATACTGGTCAGATTCATTTCCCGAGTCACAGTGGGAACCCCAAAGATCATTTTCCTGTTACATACTTGCCACACATAGAAGACAATACAGATACTTCTGAGAATTGCCAAAACTACTGCCTCTTTTATCTTGTTACCAAAATTAAATTTGCTATGAAAAAACCATTGGGATGCTCAGAGAATCGCTCTACTTAGAAAGGTTTTCCAGTTTCTACCTTAAAAAGAAGGAATAGAGAAAATCTGGTTACTCACATCGCTCTGCAGCGCATAAGCCTTCTTGGCGAGGTCCACGTTGATGCTATCAGGCGGGTAGCTATAGTTGTGTAAGAGGTGCTTATAGTCCACGTCGCTGGCAATTGCCTGAGATTTCTTAGCTTGAGTGACTTGGAGCATGTCAAGAGGTGCCGTGTAGATAGTTTTGGACTTTTCATAGTCTTTACGATATTCACGCTGGAAATAGGACATTACAATTTATTAGCACAAATCTTCAATGGCTTTCCAGAAAAGCAGAGAGATCACTCATAAACAATAAATATAAGTTAGAGAAATAGACCCATATATCAGATTAGTTATTTTTTCCTAAAATATGATCATATTTTCTTATCACTGACCCCTGTCCCCCAATCATCTATGGACAGACCTTCTCAAATCTTTTTTTAGATCAAAGAGAAACTGAGAGACATTAGGCATAAGTCACATCTTCTGCTTCAGCTAGCTATTATTTGATTTTAAAACAGTTTTTCAAAGATCAATAACAAGCGCCACTTCTACTAAGGTAATCTAACCTTTGAAGAGTTTTCCACTAAAGAAGTACTTTTTTAAATTGTCAAAAATTAGATGGTAATTATTTCATACTTCTGACTTTGTAAAATAACCACTTTATATAAATAGAGCTATACACTTGACTTCATGACTTTTCTAAAGTCACCTTTAAATGAAGAGTTACTCATTTTTCAACCTGACTCTACTTTTGACAATAGATAAGCCCCACTAAGAATCCCAGAGGTTTTTTCATATCAAATTTAATTTTGGTAACAATATAAAAGAGGCTTCAAATGGCAGCAGTTATAAGACCTCGCAGGAGAAAAGTTTTTAAAAGTGAGCCATTAAAGTAACTCTGGCCTTTATGCACAGTGTTCTCATAAACCAAATGTCCTGACTGGGCCTCAGAAGGCACTTTCATTGGCTGATTTTCTAGAATGCTAGACAGGGTGCTAATTAGGTCAGAATCCCAGCTTCATCACATCTGCTCACCAATTACATTGAGAGAGAGAAAAATTCTGACCCAGCACCTTTAGGAAAATTCTAAGCCCATTATTATCGCCCCATAATCACATCAGCGTAAGAACAGTGATCCAAGCTAGCAAGTATAGATGTACATTATAAATCTCCTGCAGAAATTCCTTTTCCAAATAATCCAGTCTCTTAGCATTTTTAGGGAATGTACTCTTCCTCCCAATATAGCGTGGGTAGTAGTCAATTTCATGGAATAAGTTTATCACTTAATTTACCACTTAAACACTTAAGTGATAAATTTATCACTTAAATAAATTTACGACAATTAAAATCTAGGCCCTGGTTTATGAAAACACAATATGGAAATCTTCAAATGGTATGCAATAACATTGAACAGTCTATTAAAAACAAACTGAGGAGTTCCCACTGTGGCAGAGCAGAAATGAATCCAACTAGAAACCATGAGGTTGTGGATTCGATCCCTGGCCTTGCTCAGTAGGTTAAGGATCTGGTGTTGCTGTGAGCTGTAGTATAGGTCACAGACACGGCTCGGATCTGGCATTGCTATGGCTATGGCATAGGTCACTGCTACAGCTCCGATTAGACCCCTAGTCTGGGAACCTCCATATGATGCAGGTACAGCTCTAAAAAGACAAAAAAAAAAAGAAAGAAACTGATAAAAGCAATGTTGCTACAGCAGTTGATGTATGGAAGTGTTTTTGACTAAACTATCTTGACTCTTTTGTTCATGCTCATATCAGCTCACACGTGCCTGCATATATAAAATGTTGTCAAAGATCCAAATGGCTTCTTTATTTTTAAATTGAGGTATAATTGATTTGCAATATTGCTTTCAGTTAGACAGCACAGTGATGCAATATTTTCACAGGTTATATGCCATTAAAAGTTATTACAAGACAATGGCTCTAATTCCCTGTGCTGTACAATATATTCTAATTACTTATCTATTTTATACACAATAGTTTTTACTTCTTAATCCTGCATCCCTACACAACTTTGTTTTCTGTATCTCTGTTTCTGTTTTGCTATGTACATTTGTTTCATTTTTTAGATTCCATATATAAGTCATATCATAACTGTATCTGCCTTTCTGGGTCTGACTTATTTTACTAAGCATAATCTTCTCTAGGTACATCCACATTTGCTGCAAATGGCAGAATTTCATACTTATTTATGGCTAAGTGATATTCCATTGTATATATGCACCATATCTTCTTTATTCATCTGTTGATGGACATTTAGGTTGCTTCCATATCTTGGCTATTGTAAATAATGCTGCTATGAACACATAAATGTATGTATCGTCTCGACTTAGTTTTCTTCTTTTCCGGATATATGCTCATGAATAGGATTGTTGGATCATATGGTAGCTTTATTTTTAGTTTTTTAAGGAGCCTTTATACTGTTTTCCCATAGTCACTGCACCAATTTATATTCCCACCAACAGTGTATGAGGGGTCCCTTTTCTCTACACCCTTGCCAACATTTGTTATTTGTAGACTTTTTGATGATGACGATTCCGACAGGTGTGAGGCAATATCTCATGATAGTTTTGATTTGCATTTCTGAAATAATTAGCAATGTTGAGGATATCTGCATGTGTCTGTTAGCCATCTGTACGCCGTCTTTGGGAAAATGTCTATTCAAGTCTTCTGCCCTTTTTTGATTGGGTTGATTGTTTTCTTGATACTGAAGCTATATGAACTGTTTATATATTTTGGATATTAATCCTCATCAGTTATATCATTTGCAAATATTTTCTATTTTATAAGTTGTCTTTTCATTTTGTCAACAATTTCCTTTGCTGTGCAAAAGCTTTTAAGTTTAATTAGGTCCCACCTGTTTACTTTTGCTTTTTTTTTGCCTTATGAGATAGGTCCAAAATAATATTGCTATGATTTACATTAAGGATTGTTCTATGTTCTCTTCTAGGAGTTTTATGGTTTCAGGTCTTACAGGTAGGTCTTTAGTCCATTTTGAGTTTATTTTTGTATGTAGTGTGAGGAAATGTTCTAACCTTTTTCTTTTATATGCAGCTGTCTAGTTTTCCCAGTGCCCTTATTGAAAATACTATCTTTTCTGCATTGCGTATTTTTGCCTCCTCTGTTGTAGACTAATTCACCAATGGTGTGTGGGTTTATTTCTGGGCTCTCTATTTTGTTCCATTGAGCTCTGTGTCTGTTTTTGTACCAGTGCCATGCTGTTTTGTAATATAGTCTGAAATCAGGGAGGGTGTTACCCCTCCAGCTTTCTTTTCAAGATTGCTTTGGCAATTCTGGGTCTTTGGTGGTTCTATATGTAATTTTAGGATTATTTGTTCTGTCAAAAATGCCATGGGTATTCTGATACAGATTGCATTAAATCTTGTAGGTTGCTTTGGGTAGTATGGCCATTTTAACAATATTAATTCTTCTAATTCAAGAGCATTGGATGTCTTCCTATTTCTTTACATCAACTTCAATTTCCTTCATCAAAGCTTTCTACTTTTAAGAGTACAGGTCTTTCAAGTCCTTGGTTAAGTTTATCCCTAGGTATTTTATTCTTCTTGATGCAATTTTAGGTGGTATTTTAAAAAATATTTTCTTATAGTTCATTATTAATATACATAAAAGCCAACAGATTTATGTATATTAATCTTATATCCTGAAATTTTACTAAATTCATGTATTAGTTCTAATAGTTTTTTGGGTGGGAGGCTTTGGGGCTTGCTATATAAAGTATTATGTCATCAATAAATAATGACAGTTTTACTTCTTCCCTTCCAATTTGGAAGCTTTTTGTTTTTCTTATTTAGTTGCTGTGGCTAGGAATTTCAATATTTAAATAGAAGTGACAAGAGTAGGCATCCTTATATTGTTCCTGAGTTTAGAGGAAAGGCTTTCACCTTTTCATTGTTGAATATGTTGTTAGCTGTGTGTTTGTCATAAATGGTCTTTAGTATGTTGAGATTTGTTCCCTCTATGCCTACTTTGATGAGAATTTTTATCATGAATGGATATTGAATTTGGTCAAATGCTTTTTCTATATCTGTTGAGATCATCATATGATTTTTATCCTTCCTTTTGTTAATGTGATGAATCATATTCATTGATTTACAAATATTGAACCACCCTGCCTCACTGGAATAAATCCAACCTCATCATGGCATATGATCCTTTTTATATACTGCTGGATTCAGTTTGTTAATATCTTGTTGAGGATTTTTGCATCAATACTCAAAGATATTGGTCTGTAATTTTTTTCTTTTTTTTAAGTGTCTTTTTTCTGGTTTTGATGTCAGGGTAATAGTGGCATCATAGAATGAATTTGAGAGTGTTCCCTATTCTTCAATTTTTTGGAATAGTTTGAGAAGGACAGGTATTATCTCTTTATATGCTTGGTAGAATTCACCTATAAAGTTGTCTGATTCTGGACTTTTGTTTGCCAGTTTTTTTAATGCATATTGAATTTCACTACTAGTTATGAGTCTGCTCAAACTGTCTGCTTCTTCTTGATTCCATTTTGGCAAGTAGTTTCCAGAAATTTGTGCATTTCTTCTAGGTTGTCCATTTGTTAGCATATTGTTTATAGTATTGCTATGATTTTTTGTATCTGTCATATTGGTTATTATTTCTCCTCCTTCATTTTTTATTTTGTTTCCTCTCTCTTTTCTTAGTGAGCCTGGCTCAAAGTTTATCAATTTTTAAAATCTTTTCAAAAGAAAAACAACAGTTCTGTTTCACTGATCTTTTCTATTGTCTCTATAAATTTGTATTTTATTTATTTCCTCTCTAATCTTTATTATTTCCTTCCTTCTGCTGACTTTGGGTTTTGTATATTCTCCCTTTTCTAATTCCTTTAGGTGTAGATTGGGTTATTTGAGATTTTTCTTGTTTCTTGAGGAAGGCCAGTATTGCTGTAAATGTCCCTCTTAGAACTTCTTTTGCTGTATTCCTTAGGTGTTGCAGTGTTGTCTTTCCATTTTCATCCGTCTTGAGGCATTTTCTGATTTCTTCTTTGATTTCTTCATTGACTCATTGGTTTTTTGGTACCATGGTGTTTAGTCCCAAATGGCATTTAAAAGATTCTTTCTAAAAGCTATGTATGTTTTATATCTGCAGCTTAGCATTTAGCCCAAATATTATGTGAGAATGACTCATCACTGACTATCTCTTTTGGTTGCCAACATCAATAAATTAACAAGTATTTATTGAGCACTTATTATGTACTTAGCATTTGAACAGTTTCTATGGTAGGGTAAAGACCAAAGATAAGCATACCTATGCTAATATTAAAGGGGAGCTATAACTTTCTTGAGAAGAGATAAGGAACTGGTGAACAAGATGGTATTACCTATGTGAGCACTCTATACTGGCTGAATATAAGCACATTGTATCTAACTCAGTGTGAACTTACTAGAGAAAGTTACTGGATAAGATGTTTAAAGTGTGATGTGACTATATAATAAATACAAAATGACTGTACAAATACTCTTCTCTTTTACCATGAAAAACTAATATTTGCAAGCTATGTTGAACATTCTTACCACTCTTAAGTGATTATCTAAACATTTAAAATACATTTATATTGCAATTCACAATAGTAGATATTTGTCTCTCTGTGGTAAGAATTTTCACTGGAAGATGATGGATGGCCACAATCCTTAGGGAACCCATGAATTCTCTGAAAGTCAGGAAAAAAGGCATGGGAAAAGAAAAGTCCACTTTTCTAAAGGGATGGTTCAAATCTTTTTTTTTTTTTTTTTTTTTTTTTTTGTCTTTTGTTGTTGTTGTTGTTGCTATTTCTTGGGCCGCTCCCGCGGCATATGGAGGTTCCCAGGCTAGGGGTTGAATCGGAGCTGTAGCCACCGGCCTACGCCAGAGCCACAGCAACGCGGGATCCGAGCCGCGTCTGCAACCTACACCACAGCTCACGGCAACGCCGGATCGTTAACCCACTGAGCAAGGGCAGGGACCGAACCCGCAACCTCATGGTTCCTAGTCGGATTCATTAACCACTGCGCCACGACAGGAACTCCCAAATCTTTTATCAGATTCTCAAAAGGGCCTATAATTAATGGAATATTTGTCTTAGACCTAGGCCAATCCTAACTACTAAAGTTGATAAAGAGTCATGCTAGCTATACTAAGATTTTTATCTGACTCATGATTTTCATTCAAAACATTTTTTTTTTTTTGTCTTTTTAGGGTTGCACCTCTGGCATATGCAAGTTCCCAGGCTAGGGGTTGAATCAGAGGTGCCTGCAGCTGCTGGCCTACAACACAGCCACAGCAATGTGAGATCTGAGCCTCGTCTATGACCTACACCACAACTCATGGCAACACTGGATCCTTAACCCACTGAGCGAGGCCAGAGATTGAACGCACATCCTCATGGATACTAGTCAGGTTCTTAACCCACTGAGCCACAATGGGATCTCCAAAAACATTTTTTAAATGATCATTTTAAAAGTTATTTTTCAATTAGGAATTTTTGAAAACATCTTGATGCTTTCCAAAGGTGTTGAGAATTATAGTCAATATTCGACTAAATATGAGCACCTAGGTTTTTCAAAGTGAAATGGAGATCAAGTACAAACATTCATTTCTCTCCTCAAACATGAGAGGTATAAGAACCTGAGGAGTTATTCTCCTTTAAAGTTCTCCTCAGCAGCTTGTTGTTGTGAGGCTGGGAGAGCTGACGGATGGGGAACCCTTGTACATCAAGTCCTCGGCCATGTTAACTGGATACAATCTTGAAAATAAGACAAAATTCACAGAAGCACTCACATCACTCTGGTTTTTGGCCGTCTTCAAAGAGTGCAACATTTTGGGATCATCGTTGATGCTGAGGGCTCCAATCATCTTCCCTTTGCTTTTCTCATAGTCTTTCTTGTACATCACCTGCAAAGACACCGCATGTGCCACATCCCACTCATCAGGAAGCATTGCTGAGGCCGCCCTGCCCAGGTGCCCATGCCATACTCACATCGCTGGTGTTCTTGGTGTTGGCTTTGGCTGCTAGCAGGGGAATGGCGTCCACCTTAATGTCAAACTTCTTAGCTTTGGTCTTCTCCCAGTCATGTTTATAAACATTCTGGACAAGGAAAAGTTCAACATAGGAATTGTAAGAACAACATCTAACATAGATTAACCCAGTAAAAATTTTAAAATAGCTTGAAAATTTGTATATAGAGATTTATTTCACTTTTAAATACTATATTTGCCAAATAACAGTATGGTTATTGACTTTTCTCTCATCTGGTTTCTCCCCTCCAAATACAAAATAAGTATAAAATACTCTTTCCAGTGTCCTGTGGATTTTCTCAAGACTTTGCTATCTTGATGTATAAAGAATAATAAAAATGACAACCACTTGGAGAAGAAGTTGTAAAATGTAAGAGGCTACATATGAGAGATCTTGTAAAACTTTAGGGATTGGGAGGGTGGTGGGGTGATTGAGAGAACGTTTCTGACAGAGACAGAGACTGTGGGAAATGAAATCTGATGGCTACCTGAGAGCCTTAAGAGCACTTAGGCCTCAAAACTCCATTTAACACTCTGGTAACCACCTCCACAGCTGTTCATTTGCATTACTCCTAATCTGGTCTTCTTAAGCACCCACAATATCTACTCTCCATGCATGCACCACCAGGGGGTTCTGCGCTACTCACGTCACTCAGGTTATAGGCATTGACTCTGTGTTGTATAAACTGCGGAGCATCTGCAGGTATGTTGCACTTGAACTTTTCACCTTCATGTTTTGCCTTGTAATTCAGCTAAAAAATAGTAAAGGATAGCAGTTAAGAGTAGGAACTTCCTTGAGTTTACATTGAAGAATGTGTATAACTGTTATTACTACTCTTTTCACAAAAATGTCTCAAGAAATGAAGGAGGGAAGGAGGAAAGGAGGGAGGGAAGGAAGGAAGAAAGGGGGAAGGGAGGGAGGGGAGAGAAAGGTAGAAAGAGACAGAGAAAGAGAAAGAAAGAAAGAGAGAAAGACAGATAGAGAGATAGATGCCTCAAAGAATAGTCAATCCAGTTGGAATCCCAGGTTCCAACACAGGGCCCAGATTCTCACTTCCTCTTTCTTGGACTGTGGTACAAACCAGCTCTGGATCATCATTCTGTAAATGCTGTCACAGTGTATACAAAGGAATTTCGTTGTCCTCTAAGGTGTGCCTTGAAGAGCAGGAACACTCAAAATGTATGTAATCAGATCACTGACAAAAATAATCATAATTCTAAACGAAATGCTAGGCCAGTTAAAAAGATACATAAATCTGTACTAAACATATAAAAATATAGAATTTCTCTTTGAAATTTTTGGAAGATGACGTTAGGTAGAAGCAAGAGTGTCAAGAGGGAAAGAGGCTGTTGAATTTTGAGTTAAAGGCAAATGCACAAGACTGAGAACTGTGGCTTTCAGCTCCTCCGAGACAGAGCCCATGACCTCACCGGGCCAATGAGATGAGCACATCGGGCCTGGGCACCATTTACAGCACTGTATTTCCCTGCAGCTTGCCACATTCAGTAGGGGCAGTGATGTCAGTGTTTAGCTATTCTTTATTGGTGCACAAAATATTAACATGCTGGAAAAAGTTGCATATGAACCAATATGTCTATTAGATTACACTGATGCTATTCCCATCTTTACCAACTACACACGAGCTAAATGGTATTACTAAAATATATTCTGTAGTGGCGTAAATGGAATATTTGATTTTCTTGTCTTGAGAAGCACACGCTTCTCCGGATTCAGCTGTGCTTGCACCTGGCTACTCAAAGTGGGGTCTACCAATCAGCAGCATCAGTGTCACCTGGGAGCCTCTTAGAATATTGGTCCCTCCAGACCTAAATCAGAACCTGCATTTTAACAGCGTGACTGGGTGACCCACACGCACTTGAATATTTGAGAAGATGGCTGCTGGACTGGACCATTCTACTTCAGAACTTCTTTGACCATTTAATCCGAAGTGCCCGGCCAGCCACTCTTTCGCACATCATCTGACTTTGATTCTCTAGCATCATCTTATATTAGCTATCTTATTATTTCCTGACATCTTTGTTTCTGTGCTCTTTTTCTTTTTGTAAAGTCTTTGTTAGTAAACTCAGGAATGGGAAAAGTTTGCCTTGTTGCCTACCTAAGTGGATGATTTTGCTGCTGTTATTTAAGCTGCCATGAAGTTTTAGGATGCATTATTTTTGGTGTGTGACAGATCCTAATGAGCAAATCCCCACTAAAAATCAATGAGTTATTGAAGAATTATGTTATTTTTATTATTGCCTAGCTCCATTTTTCCTGAGGCTACAATTCAATCTAGCAGCTTCATTTGCATTCTATTGAATAAATCTTGAAAAGTGACATTATCAGAATGGTAGGTGAGCCCATGAAGGTGAAATATGTAAACTGCTTATGTCTCAAAGAAGCAAAGCATTCTGGGTCACCCACACTTTCATTAATCAGGGCACTTACATCACTCAGCTGTTTTGTGTTGAGCTGGGCTTGCAATAGTACAGGAGTATCAGTGACGGCTGTGAATTTGGTCTTATCTGGATGAACTTTGTAGGTGTGCTAGAAAAGAATATGCCTATTAATGAAATTTTATACTGTGTCTTTATTTTCTTGTTCATATACACAACAACAAGTAAAAGTCCCCAGCCAATAATAGTTTGTTTTGTTCCTGAAAACCTAGTTGATACGTTGTCACTTCCTCCTTTCTTTCTCCGTCTCTCTCCCCAGAGGCTGCCTCTAAACTCATCTCCCTGCAACCAGCAACCAGATTAACTTTCCCCACTGCTGAAGCCCTACAATGGCTCTCCACTGGACCGAGATTCAATCTCAAGTGTACCTTGGCTTACCAGCCTTACTCTACAGAATCCACCCCCTTCCTTCATCTGCTACCATTTTACCTTTTACTATTGTCCCCATTCCCAGTATGTTTCAAGTCCTTATCTACTGAGCTTTTCTCTCCTCAGGCTATTCTTCCAGCTACTCTTCCCTCGAACTTGACATGGCTGCACATTTGTGCCTTAGACTTTCCTCGACCACCCAATCTATGGTACCCATCCAGTCTCTCTCTCCCACATCATCCTATTTCAGTTCAGTAGCACGTTCTACATTAGTTTCCTGATCATTGTCTGATATCTTTCCTGTTACTGTGTTCTTTGTTTATTGTCTGTCTCTTCCTCTCAAAGGCACGCTCTACGAGAGGTAGCCCAACTTGTCCCCTATTATTTCAAGGACAGTGTTTGGCACCTGCGAGCCCATCATTAAATGTGCTAAATGAATATACACCTATCACTCACAAATGTCCTCTCTTTCCCTTCAAAGCCATGCATATATAAACTAATGGAAATAAAAATTTACAAAACCTGAAATTATTTTGTAACAAACAGGTTTCTTCACAGGAATTTTTGTGTTCCCCAATTCTACCCCAAAAATAAAATTTAAAATTTAATGTCTTCTAACCATGAAATTGCTAGCATTTAAATTCCTGCTAAAGTTACCACTAGATGGCACAAGAATCCTAAATCCAATCTCAAGAATTCATGGTGGCTGACTTACATCTTTACACTGGTCTAGCTTCTTGATTGCTTCGTATTCTTGTGTTATCGTCTGAGGGAAATAACATTTCCCTTTATCTTCTTCATATTCTGCTTTATAATTTTTCTGTCATGAGAAGGAACATAAATAGATCATGATTGCTATCGCCCCCCCAAACAATGTCACTGAGAAACATGAACAATGTTTAAACTTACGTCACTATTTTGAGCTGAAACTTTCATGCAGTGTAGTTGGTATGGGTCTTCAAAGCTGCCTATATAGTGTCCCAAGACATTCTGTACATATGAGTCTTTATATTTAGCCTGAAAAAGAAAACACATGCAACTCAAATTGACAGTTACTTCTCCAAGAGTAGGAAATCCTTCAAACCCCAGAGGTAACTGTGGCCTTTCGAACCTCACTGAAGTTCTTCAGCAGAGTATCAAGTTGATACTTAGGGGTCTCACAGTAATTCATGCTCTTTGCTTTTGTCTTCTCATAGTTTTCCTTGTATAATCTCTGTCAAAAGAAAAAGAAAATTAAACAAAATAAGTAAATAAAAGAAGAATATATCGCATGGAATAGAAGCCATTCACGTGATTCCTATACTTTTGATTGAAAAGGTAATTTTTATATTTCTTCAGCATTTATTTTGCACAAAGTGAAAAAGCAGAATGAAGGAGTTTCCATTGCGGCTCAGTGGTAACGAACTTGACTAGGATCCATAAAGACCAGAGTTCAATCCCTAGCCCTGCTCAGTGGATTAAGGATCCAGTGTTGCCATGAGCTGCTGTGGAGGTCGCAGACGCAGCTCAGATCTGGCATTGCTGTGGCTGTGGTGTAGGCTGGCAGCTGCAGCTCCAATTCGACCCCTAAGCCTGGGAATTTCCATATGCCGTGAGTGCAGCCCTAAAAAAAAAATTTAAAAAAAAAAGCAGAATGAATATGGTAGAGAATCAAGTCTTATGTGATCTAGTCTGCTAATAATCATAAAATGTTCACATTATTTATCCTAATATTGATCAGCAGGAATAAATTAGTAATAAATAAACTAATAAATAAACCGATGCTGTCTATGCAATTTCCTGATTTAAAATAATTTTTCCATTTCAATGTGTTTGAAAAAAATGATTTAAGAGTTGGTGTGAAAGAATGTAAAGGTATGAGGTGGAGCCTAGATACCTGGGCACCTGCTGTAGAAAAGCATTCGGCTCAACACTTAGTGAAAACACATTGAACAGCACCTCTGGAAGCTGGCTTTTATCAATAAGACCTAATGTTTTACTTTATAACAATAATACATAAAAAGAAGTTCTTCTGTGTTGTTGTGTGTATCATGTAGTTCTTCATATTCTCTTTTAATTCTTTCATAAAGAAATTCGAAGTATATTTTAAGGTCTTTAACATGAGATCAATATCTTATAAAATTCTTAAAATACTTATGCTTCCTTGAATTTTTCCTACTTTATTTGTCTATAACCTGGTTTTCTCACTTCTTGCCTTTTACTTTTCTCTCTCTCTTTTTTTTTTTTTTTTTTTTTGGCTGCACTCATGGCATGCAGAAGTTTCTGGGTCAGGGATCAAACCCACAACACAGCAGTAACCAGAGCTACAGCAGTGAAAACACCAGGTACTTAACTCACAGAGCCATCAGGGAAATCTGTCTTTTACTTTTCCGTATGTATTTTTTAAATTAATTTTTTGGTGTTTATTTATCTATCATCTATCTATCTACCTATCTCTTTTTAGGCCCACATCTGTGGCATAAGGAAGATCCCAGGCTAGGAGTCAAATCGGAGCTACAGCTGCCAGCCTACACCACAGCCACAGCAATGCCAGATCCGAGCTGTGTCTGTGACCTACGCCACAGCTCACTGCAATGCCAGATCCTTAATCCACTATGCAAGGCCAGGGATTGAACCCACCGTGTGAGGCCATGGATACTACTCTTGTTCTTAACCTGCTGAGCCACAACAGGAGGTCCTTTCTGTATATATTTTTGTAAAGTACCTTAAGTCAGGTCATAGCATGGAACGAATAGGTATTTAGACATACTGAGATATTGAGACCATTTCTAGAAAAAACAATAAAGAAAAGGATATTGCTAGTGTAATTTCCCCCCTAATAAAACAGAAGACATTAAGGAATTAAGGGAGGCTTTACAATATTCTCTGGTCTCAGAGTACAGGGACATCATAAGAATGAGGACGTTAATCATCCATTACCACCGGTTGAAAATGTTTGACCTGTCATCCTGAATCTGCGATTTCATTTAAGCTAACATCCCATCAGCGCTTATATTAAATAGTAAGTACAGCCACATCTGAAAATAAGACAGATTCACAGAAGCACTCACATCACTCTGGTTTTTGGCCGTCTTCAAAGAGTGCAACATTTTGGGATCATCGTTGATGCTGAGGGCTCCAATCATCTTCCCTTTGCTTTTCTCATAGTCTTTCTTGTACATCACCTGCAAAGACACCGCATGTGCCACATCCCACTCATCAGGAAGCACTGCTGAGGCCGCCCTGCCCAGGCGCCCATGCCATACTCACATCGCTGGTGTTCTTGGTGTTGGCTTTGGCTGCTAGCAGGGGAATGGCGTCCACCTTAATGTCAAACTTCTTAGCTTTGGTCTTCTCCCAGTCATGCTTATAAACATTCTGGACAAGGAAAGTTCAGCAGAGGAATGGGCATAAGTGATATGCATGTTGTCACAATTTACAGTCTAAAGGGTAACCCAATACTTTGTCTTGATATAAAATAGACCATTTTCATTGTTTAATAAATGGTGCATATTTTAAATGATTCTCAAGATGAATCTTCCAATTCTCCAAGATTAGGCTTCTCTACTCTCCATGAGAATATTTCACTATATGGACTTAATTCTAGTTATTATACTAATGTTTGATTCCTAACTCTGAATATTTTATAGAATGGCACAAATATTCTATAGTTAACTTACTTTTTATTATATAAAGGCATCATTCTTATTTGATCTCAAGTCCTCTGGAAAGCTTATTTCACAAATCATTACAGTACTCATTGATGCCGGATAATCTTAGTACTTATTTATAGAATCGTTGAAGAAATTTAAATCCTCAAGGGTAATTTGACTTTTCTTTACAATTAAATTTGGAAATGAAAGATAGCAATGGATATCCAGCCTTATGCCTTTTGAATACCCTATATCTTCATTAGTGCAAGTTCTCTTACATGTAGAAATAAGTATCTTCTGTGTGCCATGAGACATTATAGGTCTGGGGAATAAATGAAATGAAATTGTATCTTAAAACATCAGGTCCTAAAATAAAACTACAGTATATCATAAAAGGATATATGGCTAAAAGAGCTAAAATTAAAATTTGCAATTAAATACTCAAGAATGGTAGTATTTTGAAGGTTGGTTATTGCATGAAGCTGTTTACAAGATTTCTGCAGGTATGTTCAAAGTTACCCTGGCAGAGGCATAGGAACACAATACAAATGTTAACTGTTATTCCCATCTTTAACAATGAAGTATTTATTCAATGAAGCAATTCAAAACTACAAGCCCAGGCATCAGTATATATCACTTGGCACAATACACAAGGGACTCACATCACTCAGGTTATAGGCGTTGACTTTGTGCTGGATAAATGCAGGAGTATCTGGAGGTATATGGCACTTGAACTTTTCATTTTCATGTTTTGCTTTGTAATTTAGCTGAGAAAGAGAGAATGAGCCAATTAGCTCTCAAATCAAAAGTAAAATTGTTCCAAAATACAAAAAAGAAAAAAAAAATCTTGTGTGGTACATTTCACAAGATAAAATGTAAAGATGCATTGTTAAACAGTAACTGACAGAGTTAAGATCAAAAGAGAAATCCAGAGCTAGGGTGAGCCACACTGCATTTTTTTTTTTTTTCTCTTTAGAGCTGCACCTGTAGTATATGAAAACTCCCAGGCTAGGAGTTGAATTGGAGCTGTAGCCGCCAGCCTAAACCACAGCCACAGCAACGGGGGATCCAAGCTGCATCTGTGACCTACACCACAGCTAATGGCAACGCAGGATCCTTCACCCACTGATCAAGGCCAGGGATCAAACCCACATCCTCATGGACACTAGTCAGGTTCATTACCACTGAGCCTCGACGGGAACTCCCCAACCCCATTACCGACACACGTGTGGTGGCTAGGTGACAGCCATGATCACATCTGTCACCATGGTAGGACTCTAACAGAAGGAGGTGGCACTTTCACACATGGAGGTCCCCCTCCTCGTATATCACAAGTGTCCTCTAGGTTCTGAGAGTGGCAGGCTTTCTCCCTTTCTTTTGTCAATGCTCACTCACTGGAGAGTCTTTTCTAACAAACCTAGTTATGTCCCCTCATATACATAATGGCTTGTGGATTCTCTAACTGAAGCCTTCACTAATGGCCATAAATCTACCAAGGTTAATTTTGTCATTTTTAGTTCAACACAAGTTTGGAAGGTCACACTTAAAACTCATAATATAAAGTGTATCTCAAAGACTCCACGTGTGTGAGAGAGAAAAGCCCCATGTATTGAATATCTGCTCTGGGCCAGGTTGTGCACTACACACATATCTCCTTTCACTTAATCTTTAAAACAACCACAAATTATAAAAGGACTATGAGGTAAGAATAAGTTAGACAACTTGCTTAGGACTCCAGGTCATAAATGACAAAGGTGGAATTCGAAACCAATTTCGTCTGACCCAAAAACTCGTGTTCTTTCCAGCGCATTAAGCTGTGGGAGTTTCCTCTACAGAACTCTTCACTATAACTGTTATCCACCCAATTAGATGCAAGGTAACTAAATAGGAAAGGATTTTAAGCGATTAGAAATATATACAAGTAGAGAAGAGACTTGTGGTTGCCTGATGGGAGGGGGAGGGAGTGGGAGGGATGGGGAGCTTGGGCTTATCAGACACAACTTAGAATAGATTTACAAGGAGATCCTGCTGAATAGCATTGAGAACTTTGTCTAGATACTCATGTTGCAACAGAACAAAGGGTGGGGGAAAAAATGTAATTGTAATGTATACATGTAAGGATAACCTGACCCCCTTGCTGTACAGTGGGGGAAAAAAAATATATATATATATACAAGTTAAACTTGTTACCACTTACATAGCCTTTTTTAATAAATATGACAAGTCACTGGACTTCATGTGTAGAGTTATGACATGCTATCCATCATAACTGGATTTCTGGATACTTAGGGGAACTTACATCACTCAACTGTTTGGAATTGACTTGGGCTTGTACCAGAACAGGAGAGTCGGTAACTTGAGTGAATTTTGTCTTATCTGGGTGGACTTTGTAGGTGTGCTGTGGGGGAAAAGAATCAGGTTTAGTAGTATCACTTGTCAAATTCAAGTTGGCTTATAGGCCAAGCAAGCCGAACTCCATCCTCCAAAAGAAAAGAAACTTATAGTAAAGAAAACACATTTTTTTCCTAAATAGACTACAATCTCTTTGAGAGATGATTTTACATCCATATAGAAACGTTCCCATATCTTCAGATTCTTGATTTATTTTCTTTGGGAAAATGAACTAGAATTAGTGCTTGAAATGTATAGGTAATAATAGGAGAAAATAATATACCTACTACAAAATAAATTGTTTCTCATAATCTCCTTGCATTTGTCACAATTTTAAACATAATTTTTTTTTTTTGCCTTTTAGGACTGCACCTGCAACATATGGAAGTTCCCAAGCTATGGGTCAAATCAGAGCTGTAGCCACCAGCCTACACCACAGCAACGTGGGATCCGAGCCACGTCTGTGACCTACACCACAGCTCACAGCAACACTGGATCCTTAACCTACTGAGCAAGGCCAGGGATCCAACCCGCATCCTCATGGATACTAGTTGCATTTGTTTCCACTGTGCCACAATGGGAACTCCATTTAAAAATATCTTGACCACTAGATGCAATGGAAGTTGGTAACGTTCACAGTTTACACCACCGACTTACGTCTTTACACTGGTCTAATTTCTTGATTGCTTCATATTCTTGAGTTATGGTCTGGGGGAAGAAACCTTTGCCTCTGTCCTCTTCATATTCTGCTTTGTAGTTTTTCTATGAGGAAAAGAAATCAGACATAAGGATGTAACCACTGCATTCATGCCTTAAAAATGTATTATTTGGAAAGTCAAACGATTGCCTCAGAACTTACATCACTGTTTTCAGCTGCGACTTTCATGCAGTGTGTATGATACGGATCCTCAAAGCTGCCTACATAATGTCCCAAAATATTCTTCAAGTAGGAATCTTTATATTTAGTCTGAAAGACAAAAACATATTTCATGTGTTTATCGGCTAAATGATGGGTCCTTGCTTTAACAGAGGGAATGACCAGGGGTTGCTTACATCACTACTGAAGTTATGCAGAACCGTATCTAGCTTAAATTTGGGGGTCTCGCAGTAATTTATGCTCTTTGCCTTTGTCTTTTCATAGTTTTCTTTGTATCTTTTCTGTCAAAGAAAAGAAAAGCCAGTTAAAGCAAATTCCTGTCACTCCCACGCTGATTATTACATGTGTATTTTCCAACACTAAACAAAAGAAGAAAAAAAGATGTTACCTGTCAACCGTCTTAAAAACTGACAATCAAACATTGGGGTGCCATAAATGATAAACCTCTTCTATTAGCAAATTGTTGTTAAAGACTAAGATTTTTGTTTTGTTTTGTTGTTGGTATTGTTGTTTTGCTTTTTAGGGCCACACCTGTGGCCTACAGAAGTTCCCAGGCTAGAGGTCGAGTCAGAGATACAGCTGCCAGGCTACGCCACAGCCACAGCAATGCCAGATCCTTAACCCACTGGGCGAGGCCAGGGATCAAACCCATAATCTCATGGTTCCTAGTCGGATTCATTTCCACTGCGCCACAATGGGAACTCCCAAAACTAAGTTTTTAATATTCTCTCAAAAATTCAGAAACCAGTATGCTGCCTCAGACCAAGACCCTAGCTGCACAGGTTCCTGTGCATTTCTGAATTGCTGCCTTTTCCACCTTCCACCTCACATACTCTTCCCTCACTAATGATGCACCAGCAAACCAGAATATTCTGAGCAACAGAAACTTTTTCATTCTTTTTTTTTTCAAAATACAAACACCCAAATCTCTAGCACACATTGAAAAATACCCACTTTCTCTTCCTCCTTCTACCAAGGGAAAGCCTCTTATTATACAAATGGACAGTATACTTCAAAAATAAGGTGTTTACAAAAGTCTACTAACTCTTCTTCTCTGCTAAGGTTTATCTTTAGCCCTAACAATTTCTGGATTATACAGTGCACAACCTGTAAAACAGATCACTCTCATTTTTTAATGTTCTGTTTTGAAACTCTAAATGCTGCTATACATTTTAAGTGTGTTTATACTGCTGTCTTTTTCAACAAAACGGATTTGAACTTGGGCTTTTGTATGTTTGATAAAGACGACCTTCATTTAGGAAGCAGGAGATGTGCTTTGCATTGATTTCCCGACAGGGCTTTTTGGACAGATCCATTTACACCTTTTCCCCTGACACCTCCCTCATCCCAGCCAATCCCATGTACACATTTATATGGTGCTGACTTAATTCAGCAGACAAAGAAAGATAACCTACCCACATAGAGAGCTACCTATGCTCCTCGAATATTGGAAAACTTAACATTACCTAGCCGAAAGGGAAAAACTCAACTGATCTCATGTTCTGTCTCTTTATATACATCATCAAAGCCGTCTTGGGCTGTTAGGCTTCTAATTTCAGGCCCAGTTCTCACTTATCTAATCTACTTCAAATCTAATGGATTAGCCATTATCTCCTGTGAATACTTACAGAGCCATCTGTTTTTTTTGGTTTTTTTTTTTTCTTTTTTTTTCTTTTTTCTTTTTTAGAGCCTCACCTAAGGATATGGAAGTTACCAGGCTAGGGGTCAAATTGGAGCTGCAGCTGCCACCCTATACCACAGCCACAGCAACACCAGATCCAAGCAGCGTCTGTGACCTACATACACCACAGCTCACAGCAATGCTGATCCTTAACCCACTGAAAAGGCCAGGGATCGAACCCACATCCTTATGGATGCTAGTTGGGTTTTTCCCCACTGAACAACCAAGGGAACTCCCAGGAAGCCATCTTTTAAGTTCTGCTCTCTGCCAGTAATGGTTTCTGGGACCAAGATCTAAAGAGAAAAATGGCAGGGGTCAGGGAGAGAAGTGAAATGCAGGACATTTTCCATCTTCTCCCAGCAGCAGGCTTGAAGAACACCAGGGTAGGGCACTAAGTAGCTTCATCTTTCTCTCTCCTCCCCTTTCAGAGCTTCCTTCTGGCTCTGTCAGAATCATAGGACATCTCCTACAGTGTACTTCTTGCCCACACAAAGACAGAGGCACCTGCATCTTATAAGCAAAGGAGGATTTCCCTGCCCATTGAACTAAGGCCACAGGCTCTCCAAATTGACACACATTATCCTCAGAGGCACTAACACCTTCCTGTGGTTAGACAGTTCCAGAGAAACTACTACACCATAACCTTAAAGTATTTGCAAAACTATATTTGCACGAAGTCATTAGAGAATGAGAAAAATTTTCATCTCTCTTGCTGCTAAAGTTAAAAAAAAAAACAACCACTTTTGATAAGAACATACTTACATCACTTAGGGCATCTCCTGCTGCCTTCAGGTGCCTGAGCAGTGGGTTTTCTGAAGCGGGAAGTACATTATAATCTGCCTTTCCTTTATTCTTTTCATAGTCTTCTTTGTATTTAACCTGTAGGAATGAAATAAAGTGATAAAGTAACGCTCCAGGTTATTTTTGCTCTCGTCTCTATTACAGATATTATGACATAGCTCCACAAATCAATTTTATCCTTAGAGAAAAATGGCAGCTTGACATTTCATAAACAAAACATTCATTGTAACTCAGAACAGCAGCCAGGAAACTGCATACATTTTCAGGCTATCTTTTCTTCCCAATCATTTATTCATTCAAAAATATCCATAGGGCATCCATTACGTGCCTGGGCTCTGGGACAAATATGAGAAAGAGTAATACATGGTCCCTACCTCAGAGAGACAGTGAGAGAGAGAGAGACCATAAGTTGATGATACATCATGTCCCAGATACCTGAATGCTCCAGGACCCTCATTCAGCTCTTAACCTCCAGCTGCCTATCTCCCAACATAGTTTTAAAGAAAATGAGCTAGAAGCATCACTGATATACCTTCTTATGCCTCTTCTATGACTGTGTGTGAGCATGTGTGTATTTAATAAACACGGGGGAAGAAGAAGAAGGGCTTCGGGTTGGAAGAAGGGTAGCAACCTCACATTTTCCTTTTACCCTCCCTGCTTTACATTTTCCATTCCAGCTATGACCAAGGCTTTAAGTGAGGCCCCAACGCCCCCTTCAGGAGGAAAACAAAGTGATCTGAACCCAGACCATGATCCCCAGTGCCAACTATTTGTTCCAAAAGTGTAACCTTAGAATATAGACATGTTCAGGAAATCCTAGATAATATCGCAACATTTAAGAAACTCAGAAAAAAAGTACAACCAGCTTGGTACCCAAAGGCAGGAGATACACAATTGAAACCCAGATGCACCATCCCCTACAACCCACACGGAGGGCTCACAGGGGGTTCTCTATTAGAATAGAGGCTACAGATGGCCTTTCTACCTTATAGAATTATCTATTTCCTTGAACAATGGAAACAACCAGAAAGGAAATCCCATAAACCCTACTATCCCCCTACCTGCATTTGGGATGCTCAAGCTCCTCTCCTGTTTCTGGGGAAGCCACCCCCTCCTCTAAGCACCAGACCCCTTCCTTTTTTACCTACTCAAGTCACAACTCTCCAGTCACTCTCGCCCTTCCCCCCAACATCATCACCTGTTCCTTCTACACTGGATTTTTCTTCTATCAGCACAGAAACACGGTGTCCTTTTCTCCTTAAAAAAATCCCCTCTTCACCTCCTTATCCATCAGCTACTACCCCTTTTTCTTCTTTTCTATCAGGAAGGTACTTTGAAAGGGTCAAGTCCACTCACAGTCTTCTATTTCTCAATTTTTATTCACTCATGAACTCTCTCTGAGCAGGTTCAACCAGATGGCTCTTGTTAAGTTCACCAGAGACCATCCATTGATAAAGCCCCTTCAGAAACATTTGGCACAGTCGCTCCCCCTCTTCCCCCTTCATCTGCTTCCCAAGACTTCGCTCTCTCCTCCCTCATCTCCTTCATGTGGCAGCACTCCAGAGTTCAGTCCTTAGAGTCTTCTGTCTACACTTGCTCCCTCAATGACCTCCAGTCTTATGACATTAAATATGAATCAGATGCTACCAACTTCCAAACTGACACAACCTTCCCAGCTGTCTCCCCTGAAACCCCAGGCTCATATAACCAAATGCCCACTTTTCCCCTCATGTGTCTCAATGGCATCTCAAATCTTACATGTCTGAAGCTGAGCTCATGTCTCCCTTCCAAAAGACATTATCTACCCTTCCCCCATCTTCTCTATCTTAATAAGGGGAAACCTCATCTGTCTAGTTGCTTAGACCAAAATTGTCCTTCATATCCCACATTCAACTCTTAAGCAAATCACGTTGGCTCTCTTTTCAAAATACTTCTCCATCACTTTCCATGCCATCTGCCTGGTCCAAAACATCATTGTCTTACACCTGGATACTGAAGCAGCCTCCTAAGTGATTGACCTTCCTGCTTTAACTCCTCCAGCAGAGCCAAGGTCAGGGTTCGAGAATCAAGTCTGATTGGCTTTGAAGTTATTGCTCTTTCTAGTACTTTAGAATGCCTAGGAGTTGATGGTTGACCAAAGTCACTCTATAGAGTATATAAGGAGATCCATGGATTTACATATCTTGTCTGTGACTAGGTTTTCACAAGTTACTAGGAAAATAGAAAAGTAATGGTAGTTGCAAGTCTGGGAGTGTCCACAGTCATGTTAAGCTGACAGTTGTCTTTTTTTTTTTTTGGCCATGCCCATGACTTGTGGAAGGTCCATGGCCAGGAATCGGAACCTGTGCCACAGCAATAACAAAGGCCACTGCAGTGACAATGTTGGATCCTTAACCCATGGTACCACAAGAGAACTCCCCAGTTGTCTTTTCTTGAGAGGTCCTTTTGTCCTTTCTATTTCTAGCTATCAAAAGGTCCTTTAGTCCATGAAAAGCTGAAGATGGTAATTGAGTGTCGTGAATTCTCCTACGTGACAAATCTTTTAAATTTTGGTACCCCTATTATAATCCCAACGTATTTTTCTTATTGTTCTCCCAAGAACTTTCTTTTTTCCCCCATTATATACAAAAGCAAGTGCTGTAAGATATTCACCCCCACTGAGACCATCAAGATAAATGAGAGAATGTCCCTGTACCTTGCTAGCTGCCGTCCCAGCTTGTTTATTCACTTTGTACTCTGGTGTTTCAGTCTGCATGAAGTAGATCTGGTCTTTCATATTCTCAAAATCTTCCTGGTATTTCCTCTGTAAGACATTAAACATGCTGGAGAACTGCAGTGGGAACAAACCCTGCCAAGGTTTTATATGGGAGAACAGAGGCCATCGGAAGACATTTCCCAAGTTCCTCTTAGCTTCTGCAGGTCAGGGTGCAATTATAGAACGTGGTGCCATCACAAAACCCACCAGCAACTTAACAGAGATGTGGAACAATTATAATAGACTGAAAGACAACCTCAAAGAATGAGCTCTCAAAGGCCAGAGGCAAAGAACTTATAAGAAAAAGAGGGCTTAGGTTTTCTAGTGCGGAGACTCTGGGGAGAAATTGATCAGTTTCATAAATGTGCCATTTGAGTGCCCAGGAATAGAATAAATTTAAAAGGGCCCCTTTCACCTGTACTTACTTTGAAGCTAGATTGTTCCTATGAAAACTAAGGCGAGAATAATGGCATCCAATCAAAACAGTATTTCTCAAAAGGAAGGAAAGAGAGTAGTGTTTCCTTCTTAATAGGAACTCTACACGAGTCTTGCCCCCAAGAAGACGCAGATGTTCAGGTACCATTTGAGGAGTAGTAGGTGGCTAGAAGTCATGCAGGAAAGGGTCACCCTCTCAACCCAAAGACACCCAGCAATCTTTCCCTACTTACTGTGCTGATGTTCTTTGCATTCATTCTGGCAGTTGCAATTTCAAAGCAAGGGGTCTCACTCCATTTGCCTTTGATTTTATTTTCATAGTCTTCCTTGTATTTTTGCTAGGAGGGAAGAAAAAGAAAATGAGACAAGCAAAATCTGAAGACTGACAAATAAGGCAGCAAATCAAGTGGTAATTGTCACTTTTAAAAATATCTTAACCAGGCCCTTCTTGAGTGCTTAATAGGTATCTTCAAATCTTCCTGTCTAGTGTGAATTTACCCAGCAAGAAAATTGGGTGTGGGGAATAGAGGTTTTCAATCCACCCTTTGCTTACTCAGTTTACGGACTTAATTCATTGAGAACTCACGGATGGTCCCTGATATTTGAAGGAAGAGAGAGTCAGAAGCACCTTCCATTTATAATTCATAGTTATAATAAAGCTACTCAGTACCAGATTTTCATGCCAGATAAAGTTAGGCATTAATCGTCAAGCTTACCCAAACTCCCTGTTATCCAGAAAGCAATACTTCAACAACATTTTGGCAATGCAGATCAATGAGTAAGACTTACTGGTTTAGACTTAATTTTAATGAGAACAAGTAATTCAAAAATTGAACTGTTGCCACCAACACACCACCTGAATCCTAGGCTGTGAGCTCCTGAGAGAGAGGAATTACATCTTCTTCATGTGTGTAGCCTCAGAATCTAACACAAAATGCAGTGTGCAGAATCCATCTCACAAATGTTTGTTCAACTACACTAAATAGAACCTAGTCCATGATATTTTGACTGCTTTGGTTTTGAATGTTCCTGGAATAGAATCAACATAGCCAACCCCAAATGTGGAACATGAGCCAGAGCCATGTTAGGGTTAGGGTTAGGGTTAGAGCCCCTCCTTGGCTCATAGAATGAGTTAACATTCATAATCAACAGGTCTCAAGGTGTTTGAATCCCTACACCCCACCACACTCCTCAAAGAAAAATAAAGAGGTTTTCTGCTTTGCGTTTAAAGAACAAGTACCAACACTGCAAATAAACTATACTTCAATTAAAAAAGAATACTCATTGGCCATAAAAAAAAGTCAACATGCTAATTAACAGCCAAGTGGTATTCATAGCTATAAATGTTAGAGCTCTGAGTTCAGAAGCTCTGTGTCCAAGATTTGATTCCATTATTATCAAAGGTGTGACTTAATCTCTCTAAGCCTCACTTTTCTCAACCATAAGTGCTGGCCTTGTGAATAATAATAATATTTACACAAAGAATTGTTGGGGAGATTTAAATAAGATCACACACTGAAGAGTGCTTTGTAAACTCTGTGGTGCTAAACAAATGTAGGTTATTCTAACAGTAATAATAACAATCACTATCATTATTTTCAAAACAGGGGTAGGAAACTCTGGAGAAGTGGGTTTTCATGTGTGCATGCACACACGTGTGTGTGTATGTGTGTTCTCCACTGGAAATCTTTGCTGAGAAAATATTTGCATTACATTGCTAGTTAATTTGCTTACCCTCCTCTTTTGAATCTTTAAAGAATTGAAGTCAAGGCGTTCCCGTTGTGGCGCGGTGGAGATGAACCCGACTAGTATCCATAAGGATGCGGGTTTGATCCCTGGCCTTGCTCAGTGGGTTGGGGATCCAGCATTACTGTAAGCTGTGGCATAGGTCACAGACATGGCTCAGATCCTGCATTTCTGTGGCTGTGGTGTAGGCTGGCAGCAGTAGCTCTGATTCAACCCCTAGCCTGGTGGGAACTTCCATGTGCCACAGATGCAGCCCTAAAAAGGAAAAAAAGAAAAAAAAACCTGAGAAAAAGAATTGAAGTCACTAAAAGAGACTTTTTGATTTGCTAAGACTGTCTATAGAAGTGTTTCTAGTCTTTTGCAGAATAGATCCCATCGGGGATCTGAGGGAACTCTAAAATACCAATCAACACTTAACAGCTTCAGAGGTTCGTGATGTTCACATACCCCAGGTTATGACCCCCTAGTCTAAATGTCTTTGTAGAGATAGCGCCCTTCGTCTGCTTGTGCCAAGGAAGAAGGATTGGGGGTGTGCGGCACCTGGGCCCGCAGCAGCCCCAAAGTGAGATACCGAGAACTTTGTAACATCGCTTAAAATTGAGAAGGCAGCAGATACTCCTAATGGACTTAGAGGTCATAACTGCACCTCTAATGAGGTCCAAATGTGGGCTATTATAGAGAAATATGAGTTGCACAGATTTGTTACGGAAAAGTTGCATAGGAGATTAATTCTCAAGGTGAAGAGTAAATTCCGATTTCTTAAAGGTATTTATAAAGAAGATGCAAAATTAGGGTGTAAGACCTCCCAGCCCCCTTATCCAAAGCCCTTCTCTTCTTACCCTTCATGAACCAGAGTGTATTATTTCCTTCTACTCAGAGCCCAAATGGGCTGGGGTGAAGGCAGATGTCTCCCAAGCAATTCCCGAGTGTTTCCAGGTCTGGGAAGCTTTACACCACAAGGGAGAAGGCTGGGGCTTGTTACCTGCTGAGGAAGCTGGGGCCATCCCCATTTGGGAGTAAGAGAGAAGTTGAAAGGATAAAGGCTTGCAGCCCGAGGAATAAGAGGGAAGGGGAGGAACATGTCCACATGGGACCACCTTGGCCTGCCAAGGGGTCTTACTCTACGCATCTGGCAGTGAGGCTTGAGTGTCTGTGTGATATGTGGAGATGGCTTAGCCATATCATGGTCCAATGTCCAACTTCACCCCCCACCCCAAGCTTCATTCTGACCCATCGCTCCAACTCTGTCAGGTTTGGAGAGGCAGGCACATACAAGCTAAAGGAACTTCCCAGTGTTGCTCATAGAACCCCACCTGCAGCTGGTTGCAGGGGGCGTGGTGTTACACAAACAGCCCTGCCTGCCTGCCCGTCTGTGTTACAGCTACAATACTTGCTGAGCCAGGAAGAAGTGCTGGTATGTATTTGATGGCTTTAGCCAAAGATGAGAGACTTGATCTGAAAGGTATTGCAAGGAAGGCTAGTAAACAGAATGTTACAGCAATATAATAATTACAGATATATGTGATATTTGTTCCATTAACATGTGAACTGAAGGCTATAACACTGTAACACAAAGGGATGGATCTGGGAGACATAATTTGACAGAGAAATGCTGAGTTTAAAGTATGAAAGTGCATTGATAATGGAGATTCTTATCTTTTGGCGGAGAAAGAAAATGAGGATACTGAAATGAGTCAAAGCAGCTTGGGAGTAGGGAAGACTTCAAGAAGAAGGTAGCAAATCTCATATCTAAGTCACCCACACCTCTCCACAGCTTCACACCTCTCTCATTAGATGTTTGTTGTGGGATGGACTGCTACCCATCATGAGCATTTCTTGCCAATATGACTATTATTTTGGATGCACAACATCCATTAAAAACTTGGAAATCTGGATGAGACTGGGAAGAATAACTATCACCATAGCTGAATCCAATGACCTGCATCCACAGCCTCCTCCCTTTGGCTCGTACTGTAACCCCAGAAATGTAAGCACAGTCTTAGCAATGCTTCCAAAGCACCCAGTCTCTGCATCCAGACGAGTGCTGCAGTCCTAGGTATATAATGCAAGTCACCGCTGTAACTTTAAGTTTTTCCCCTCTGTAATTTTAAGTTTTCTGGTGGCCATACTTTAAAATGTAAAAAGGAAGAAGTGGGAAATTAATAACACATTTTACTTAACCCAATAGATGCTAAATATTGTCATTTCGATATAATCAATAAAGCATAATGAATGAGCTATTATACATTCTCTTTGTCATACCAAGTGTCCAAGATCCAGTGTATTTTTCACACATAGAGGACTCAGTTATATTATCACATGTCAAGTGCTCAATAGTCACATGTGGCTGGTAGCTACTCTATTAGGAGTGTGGCTCTAGGCTGACTGGCAAAGCTGAGTTTTAAAAAATTTGTTTCAAACTCTTCTATAAGTCACTTTTAAGTACCCACTCTGCATACTCAAATAAGGTAAAAGAATGCTGCATTAGTAAGATATCTTTTAAATTGTGTTTTAAATAAGAATTAAAAGCAGATTTTTCTAAGTGAACCCTAGAAAGTAGTTTTTTCTTTTTCTTCTCTCCCCTCCCCAAAAAATAAATCATCCTTTTTCTTCCATCTTATTTATGATATTGACACTTTCTGTAGGCCATCTCTTTCTGAATAGTCCTAAAGTTAATTTCTGCTTAGCCCTGCCTGGGCAGAATTTCAGGTTTATGGTCTTCCTATCAGTGAAAACTTACTGTACTTACTAGATATTTTATCCAAATAGCCTTTGGTTATACTGATAGGTAATCTGAAATATCAGACACTAAGAAACATCACTGAATAGACTTCATCATCCGTAATTTTCTTCCTTCCCCTTTACTGGAGACATATTTTCCCCCAAAATACTTTACCAAGATAGAAATCTTGAGGTCCCGTCACAATTTAAATGGAAGGCCAAACTGACAGTCAGCTCCGCAGAGGGCAAAGGAAGGTATTTAAAAGCAGAAGTATCCCCAGGAGAAAGTGGTCTGATTTAGGCCAAATTAAAATAGGAATTTAGCATGGATCTATTCATCAGTTGAACATCTGTCTCGCCACATTCACTGTCAGGGCTGCATTCCTCAGAGCTAGCTGACCAGACTAAATATAGAGAGGCTAAGCTGTTGGCCAGGGCCTTAGAAATTGCGAGGTGCACTGCCCATGGCTGTTTGAGCTACATCTGAGAGGCCACTCATGCATTCTTATTTTCTCCAAGTCTGACTGGAGGCAGTTTTCACACTGAATCCAAACAAGCAGAACCTTGGTGGGCATTAGTGGTTCCTTGGTTACTCTGTTAGTATCACTCTCCTAAGTCAAAACATCAAAGGACATTAAGATGTGAGCTCTGCTCTCGAAATGTGACCTTCGCATGTATCAATCCCTGAGTCATCAAGCTAACTGAAATATTAATATTAGCATTAATATTAATACTAATATTAACATGGTTCCACAGTGTTAACAGCTATGTTTCTTTAGCCGGAGCATTTTTAGGGTTCATGTACAAAAATACTCTTAGTGTTTGTGTTGCATTTTTAGGTTCACTTTAGTTACTTTCTCTGATGGTTGAGACTATTCAGCAGAGTTTTCAAGGGAGACAATGTCCCAGACTCATCTACTTACCTTGCTCACTTGATTGGTCACTTTCTTGGCGAATTCTATATCTGGAGGATCTGGCAGAGACGTGAATTGAGTTTGCTGTTCAGCATGACCTTTTTTGTAGGCAATCTGACCAAATAAAAGAGATATTCATGAGCCATAGAAAATTAGTCTACTTCCCACATTCCATTTGTTGGCTTTATTTTTTTTTTTAAAGATTATGTTTTCACCTGGATTTGAAGTCCTACACTTTGTTGTACCATAATCTATCCTCTTAGATGCTACAGGCCCTTGCTCTCATCATCATTAGTGATTTCAATTTCTTTGAATCTTCCTTCTTCTCCAAGACTGTTGGCCTGAGATCCATTCCATTCCCTTCCATTCATCTCCATGTCATGATGTACAATAAAAATTATTCTCTTAAGCAACATCCTCAGCTCCCACCCTCCTGCCTTCACATCCCACCTGCTCACAAACTCCCAGCTCTGGATCAACTCGACCACACACCTCTGTTGTTCTTATTTCCAGGATGCTGAGGATAGCTGAAGAAAATCACACAGCTCTGTGGATTAGGTAACGATAATGCCAGGAGCAGGGTTAAAAGGGACATCAGAAGAAGATACAGAGGTGGGAAAGGGAGCCTCTTGAACTCAAGCCTTTAGCTTGAAATCTATGTGTCTACCCAACTGTTTGTCCTATGGATAGGAACAGGCTTGGTGCTCTGTGCCCAATACTCTGCCTTTATGGAATCCAGTTGCCACTTTGCCTTTACTGAAGCTTAAACATCCTATTTTGGGTCTCTGGTCAGTTTCTACTCCCAGCGGCTGGCCTGAAATCCCCACTCCAATTTCCACTCAGTTTCCTCTTTCATGAAGATGGGCAACTCACTCATCTTGATCTATCCTTATATCACCTCTCCCATCCCCAAATGGTGGGGGAAAGCAGCACTTTGCAAGGCATAAGTCCTGCACTCAGGGTGCTGCTCCCTCTGGTAGCCCTGCCAACTCAGCTTTACCCATCACTCCCCTTCTTACAGCTTCAAGAGTTCCCTCTTTATTAGCTTCTTTCCTTCAGTCTGTAAAAGGCCCCTATCTCCTTAAAACAAGCCCCATGCCCATTAACCACACCCCCCTGGGCTCCTGCTCTCCGTTTTTCTTCACTACCAACGACTCTGGCTTTTTTCCCCCACCAGTCTTGACCTCTGTCTCCCACAATGCAGATCAATTCACAGATCTCCAGACCCTTGAAGTCCTTTTATGCCTCTTCACCCAGACAAGCTGTTCCCTTGCCCTAAAACACCCCAACTCCACCCTCTCCCTATCTGCCTGCAAACTGCTACTCATTCTCCGCATCTCAAGATATGTACATGGTCCCATCTTGAGCACTTTTTGAATCTATGACCTTCTCCTGGCATTTCACTCAAGGAGGTCCTTACCTCCTTTGAAGGAATTATCAGGTGACACTGTACCTGACTGTTTACATGTCTGTCCCTCCTTGGACCGTGAGCTCTAGAATGGTAGAAAATTCAACCTCTCATTTGGGACCCCTTGCTCCCCATCTAGTACCTGACTAGAGCGAGCGTTCAGGGACTGATTTCTGAATGTGTGTTTTACACGTGGAGGCCACAGGGAGAGGTCTGAAGAGGGGAATTATCTTCTCAACTCTTTTACTACTCAACGGTGAGTCTTCTACAAATGATTTCTCCTTCCATGGGGCAATATTGTTATTTATAAAGTAAAGAGGTTCCAAGGTCACAATCACCTTCTTCATATTTTAACCAAGTCAAACTACATCTTACTCAAATAATAACTTAACACTAGTGCCTATGACAATAGCTTTCACAAACAATCAATTGGGATACAAAAGACAGATTTTAAACTGTATTTGTAGTAATTCCACTGCTTACTTTCTTTTAAATAAGTGGAGACTTCTTGGGAGTTCCCATCATGGCGCAGTGGTTAGCAAATCCGACTAGGAACCATGAGGTTTCAGGTTCGATCCCTGGCCTTGCTCAGTGGGTTAAGGATCTGGTGTTGCCGTGAGCTGTGGTATAAGTCGCAGATGCAGCTCGGATCCCACATTGCTGTGACTCTGGCGTAGGCTGGTGGCTACAGCTCCAATTAGACCCCTAGCCTGAGAACCTTCATATGCCACGGGTGCGGCCCTAAAAAGATTTAAAAAAAAAATAAGTGGAGACTTCTTTTAGGCATAAGACAACCAATATTTTCTAATGACTGGCCTTAAGGAGAAAGCAACATTCTACCAGGAGAAATGCTTCTGAAGTATGACATCCTGTCAGGAAATTTCTGAGAAATCAAATCTAGAAAGTCCTAATTTCTCAAGAACCTTTGTTCAGAATTCTGTCTAGTTAGAATTCAGTACTCTGGATTGGCTTAAAGGCTCTCTTAGTGTTTGAAAAGTATTTTGTCTCTACTTAGATCAACATGGAAAACATGTTAAGTAGGGTTCAGAGGGACACAGAGAGGGAGAGAGCCTCTGAAACTAAACCCTGAGCTCAAAATCTATGAAGCTACCCAGTGGTGTGGTCTGTGTACAACAGCTTGCAGTGGGGGGTGGGGGGAGCTGTGCCCAATAATTGCAGAAGTTCACAGTGCTGACAACAGTAGTAATAGGCAAGTCAGTAACCCGAGACTTAGCGCATGCTTGGTCTGCAGTACAAATAAAAGGCATACCTCAACGGCCAATTCTGAGGCAAGGATGGGGAGATTCTACTTCATTATTATATGTTCATTATATTATATGTTCATATATATATATGTTCACATATATATATATGTTCATTGTGTCTTCTATTGAGGTCTCTCAAAAAATATGGCCAACTTTAATTGTTCAAAGTCCACAGCATTAGAGTGGCATGGAGGTGACACTTCATATCTCCATGTTATGGGTAAAAGAAGACATCTGGAGATTAAGTGTCTTCTTGGAAGCCTCTCCCTTGGCTGACATAACTTGGCATTTCCTGGTTCCCCTTCAACTCCTCTGACCGTTTGTCCCCTCGTTCTTCTGCTGGCTCCTTTCCAGATGTCCTAAGTGTGAGTGCCCTCCGAAACTCTGCCCTTGGCCATACACTGTTCTGCCTCCCTCATACGTTTTCATGACCTTTTAAAGACTTACGTGACTGTCAAATATTCACCTCTTGTCCTGCTCTCACATGTGCACAATAGTATGACATTTCTAATTTATTAAATGCCTGGATCTGAATGTCCCTTCCGATACCTCAACTCTCTTTCTCTTCTCATTCATGCTTCTTTACCACTGGTATCCCTAGTTCTCCAGACTGCCAGTCTTTGTCGAAAACAATGTTTCCTCTCTCTCCTTTGTCTCCAATATCTAATGTGTTAACACTTTTTAAATACTTATTACCTTCGCTTTCTTCTTCAGGAATCTCCTTTGTCCCTATCACCCTCTGATCTACCTATGTTACAAAAATAGTATTCTCCAAATTATTATGTTTCCTAGTCCTGATCTACCACACGGTCCATCAAAATTTCTCCAGATTCTACTTTCATCATATAGTTTTCCTCTCCAATATCTTATGATGCCTCTTATTGCCTATCATATTATAGCAGAACTATTTTTGTCTCATTGTCAAGGTCTCATTATCAGTTTCTTACAAGTGCCTTCCTAACTCGACACCCACAGCATTCACTTTGTCCCCCGAAACTCCAGACTCATTTCACCTCTGTCCCTTGGCTCCAGTACCATCACTCCCTGAAAGGCCTTTGCTGTTTGTTCATCACTACCTACTGCCCTGGGATCACCACCTCCACACGGCTTTCTCTGATTTGTCACATACGTCCTGGCTTTCTCTTAGCAAGTCTTAGACTGTAGGGTTTGGCTTTTTTGTTGTTGGCTTGTTTTGGTTGTTTTTATTTTTATTTTTTTCACTTTTGTCTTGTTTGCTATGTAACACTTTCATCTTCCCAGCCTGATTATAAGTTCTCAGGGGAAAGGGTGAAAATTTCTGGTCGTACTTTTTCATCCTACCGGGTATGCAGGCATAATGGAGTTTCAATAAAAAACTATTGATCACTTGATAAAGGTCACAGAACTGTATGCTGGGCCCAAGTAGGGATCTTTGTTGCTGCTTTCAACCCTGTGGACTCGATTAGGCCTTTCACTTTCCTCTAACAAACAGCTTTAAAGGCCTAAGATCCTCAAATTCTGGCCAGTGGGGTTGCTGATTTTTTATTAACTCTGAAATATCTCTTAGGTACACCCAATGGTCAGGTCCCCTGAGTAGAAAAGGGGGTACACACTGAAGTTCAGACTTTATGATTAGAATAGCAAAAATCAAATTTCTTTAATAACATTGTCCACTTAATACATTTAAGAAGGGGACTATAATTCTAATAGGTTTTTTTAATATCTAGCTATCTATCTATCTACACCTATAACTATGGCAACACCAGATCCTTAACCCACTGTACCTCAGAAGGAATTCCCCCAATAGATTTGATTTTTTAAACGCCACTCACAGGAAAACTTAACTCCAGCTAAGGGGACAGAAGGATATATGCTCCAGTGGAAATACTGTCCTTGGGACCACAAGATAAGGCTTTTGTTCTGTCCTCTGCCATTAACTGCTTATGTGACTTAAACTCGGGTTCCTCACCAGTAAGAGGATGGAATTAGACAAAATGATGTCTAATACAAAATATATAATCTAAGTTAAATTAGACATCATAAACTATAATGATTCTAAGTGTATTCATCTGCAATAACACTGCTTAGTCTTTTTTTTTTTTTTTTCCTTTTTAGGGCCACACCCATGGCATATGTTTCCAGGCTAAGGGTCAAATCAGAGCTGCAGTTGCCAGCCTATGCCACAGCCACACCAATGCAGAATCCGAGCTGCATTTGTCACCTACACCAGCACTCACAGCAAGGACGGATCCTTAACCCACTGAGAGAGGCCAGGGATCAAACTTGCGTCTTCATGGATACTAGTCGGGTTTGTTACCACTGAGCCACAATGGGAACTCCCAGTGCTTAGTGTTTTTAAAGGAAGAGTTGCAATGAACTTCAGGCTAGAAGACATAATTCGAGGGGTCCTGACTCCACACTCCCAAATGGTACCCACTGCACTGCACTTACATCACTGAGAGCTTTCTGGGCTTGGGCGACCCTCCTCAGCTCTGGGCTATCGTTATACGGATAAAACAAACTTTTGTCAGCTTCCCAGTCTTCAGTGTACAGTTTCTAAATCAGAGAAGAATGAAAAGTTATAGAAAGTGAGAACACACTTACATGAAATACATAATTTTGAATTCATCCATCAACAGCATAAAGAAACTCAGGACAAGGAGAGAGCAAAAGTAAATGGAATTCACAGATAACTTCCCTCTTTCCATCCAATCCAAGTCATACTTATTAATAGCTTCTCTGGCATTTCCTGACACATCTTACTTACAGAAGGGCAGAAGTGTCTGATTTTGTTTCATCTGCTCTCTGTAACCTTACCTGCCTCCTGCAACAAGTATGGATGCAAGTGTAAGGAACCAGGAAGCACTTTGTCTCATTTCTGGGCTTTGACTTTTAATAAGAGTGATGAAATATAAATGACAGCCAGGAATATCCAAAATGTAGCACAGGCCCCACACTCTGCAGGTCTTTGTAGGTCTCAGAGCTGGTTATCTGCCACATCTTTGTTCTCCCCACACATCCCATCCAGCTGTTCAGACCCTCCCCTGAACTTGGCCCAGGAACTTTCTTCTCAGTCCCTCCTACAGTCCTGCCCCTGCAGCCCCACACACTTGAAGGCTACTCACAAAATCAGTGGGGAACTATATTCTTTCCAGGAGAAGACAGAAGTGGCAATAGAGCAGAGACCCTCACCTTACTGAACATGGCTGTGTTCTTGATGGCCTGGACAAGTTCAGGGGCATCAGGAGGAAGCAGGTACTTATCCTTGGTGTCTTCCCAGTTCTGCTTATATAAAACCTGGACAGAAAGAGCAGGGGACCAATGGTGTGATGTCGCCTCCCAAGAGCATGACGATTTCGAGAACAGAGGGAAGCACTGGGAAGAGTCGTCACACTCAGTTTGAGGGCTGCCTGTGTGCCACCAGCGTCAGTCATGGTAATCTTGACCATGTCCGAGTCCCATGATACTTGTACTGCATTAGTCAACTTGTACTTGAAAAAGCCTAATTTTTATTTTTATTTTATTTTATTATTATTATCATTATTTGCTTTTTAGGGCACATCTGCAGCATATGGAAGTTCCCAGGCAGGGGTTGAATCAGAGCTACAGGTGCCAGCCTATGCCACAGCCACAGCCACAGCCACAGCAACATGGGATCCAAGCTGCATCTGCAACCTATACCACAGCTCATGGTGACACCGGATCCCAACCCACTGAGCAAGGCCAGGGATCAAACCTGCATCCTCATGGATACTAGTTGGATTTGTAACCCCCTGCACCACAATGGGAACTCCCCCAAAAAGCCTAATTTTTCAGACTAAATCATGATTCTGATTCACTATAGATTCTTTTGAAAGATTGCAACCCGTCAGTTATTGGCTGAATTTAGATAGTAGATGTGTGTCACTGACATGGTATATTTTAGAAATGTTTTTAATTGGTTGCCTACATTTGAAATTTGGAGATTTCTTATAAAAATCCAGCTCCCAATGTCCCTAATAAAATAAGGCATTCTGATGACACTGGGACTGCATTCTGTGCAGCAACTGCTTGGAGCCGAGTGGCAGGGCCTGGGCTCTCTAATCCCCAGGGCCCTGACTAGCTACTTCAGTCACCTGTGCAGCCTTTCCAACACGTGCAGCTGTTAGAGCCCATCACACTGTGAGTTCAAGTGGGACTGGTGAACAGGAGTTTTCTCCTCTAAGGCCAAGCAGAGGTAATCCACATGCTATTTAGTATCCCAGCCATTCATACCACGACCTTACCTTACTGACTTGCTGCGACACTTTCTTTGCATGTTCAATGTCCTTTGCTTTTTCATCAACATGACAAATAGTTTTAGCAACATCGCCATCAATTCGATACTTAACCTGCAGAAATAACGCACAATTAGAGCTCATAATAGGCATGAGCACAGGAGTATATCAAGGAACATTTTATAACTAAAGAGCATTGACCCAGTCACTCTTTGTCTGCATCACAGACAAAGCAAAGTTTCTGCATTTTAGATAGAAAACTGTGATCTCTAAAGATCTGTAGATCCCCTGTGTTCACTGATTGTTTTCCAGGCCAAATTTCAGTCTCCCTGAGCTCCAGTATGAGGGATCACAGTGGGTTGGAACTCCCATCCCATACCACCTTCAAGCCAAGCTTTTATTTTTTTTTATATATTTTATTTTATTTTTTTTTAGGGCTGCACCCACAGCATATGGAAGTTTCCAGGCGAGGGGTTGAATCAGTGCTGCAGCTGCCAGCCTATGCCACAGCCACAGCCATGCCAGATCTGAGACGTGTTTGCAAAATACACCACAGCACACAGCACCACTGGATCCTTAACCCACTGAGAGAGTCCAGGGATCGAACCCGCGTCCTCATGGATACTATTCAGATTCATTACCACAGAGCTACAATAGGAACTCCAAGCCAAGCTTTTAGAAATTTCATTGGGTTCACATTTAGGGCCACATGATCGACGGCCAATGCTTCCTTTAGATTTCTGGACTGGCTCACAGTAATTTGACACCTTCTTCTCTCTTCACCTATTTAAACACTTCAGTTCCCTGTGGCATATTTTTGAAATTTCTTTCTCCTTTATTTTAGCAATGCAGCCTACCTCACTGAGTTGATCTTGTACTTTCTTGATTCTGCGAAGTTCTGGGGTATCTGTGGTGATGGCATATGGCTTTCCTTTTGCTTTTTCATAGTTCTTCTTGTATTTATTCTAAAAAGAATATCAGATATTAGCCTAAAACCCTGACAACACAGCAGCAAAAATTTCAGGCAGAGCACACATCCCCAATCTGATATTTTTTTAAATCCTGCAAGTTATAACAATTATCAATTTTAACAGCTTTCTTCTTGTCCCCTCCCCTGATTCGCAACAAGAACTAAAATAGATATGTTACTTATTATGCCTAAACATGGTTGAAGACTAGAGACAATAGAAATTTGATTATAAACTATTGTCTTGGAAATACCCCAAATGATTCTTTCAATATTTTTACTGTCTGAATTCACACATAAAAAGCTGGAGCCTCAATAATTTTGGAAAATAAACATAGAAATTGAGTCAAGTCCAAAAAGATCTGATAGCTAATACAATGCAAAAATATTCAGCTCAGAAGTTGCAGCTAAATCTCAGTGACTTGGATAAATGAGACACCAGCTGAATTAATGTAAAGTCTAAATTACAAAGTATTTTGAAAAGGAATATAATTTTATTATTTTTGCTAAATATACAAGTTCTTGCTTTAACAATAATACGCATAATATATCACTATTAATTCTTTTAGGGACTCTTGAGTGGAATGGTCAACCATCTAAATTATACTATTGATTTCATTACCAAAACCACTTTAAGAATACTACAAATCTTTACCAACATTTTGTTCAGACTATTAGAATTTATAGGCTATTAGTGTCTGCATTAATGAGATTTTTATGGCAATAAATTGACAAATTTTTTATCTTTGCTGAATACTACAATGAGAAAAGAGGCAAGATAATCTTGTTTTTAGAAATCTAAGTCTTAGAAAACCTAAGTTTTAGATCATTCAGGAATCTGAGTTAGAAATGTAGCAAAGAGTCCCCAGTAGTTAGTTAACACTTAACCAAAAATGAGTATTTATGGCCAACCACAAGGGGATGCTTTTGACATAAGCATTAGGCCCATATAATCTGGTGTTCCCTTGAGTACTTTTCATATTTGCAAGCCTCCATAGGACATGCAATCAAGCCATCTAGTGAGACCTCAGTCAACCCTGGACAATCAATAAGTTAGATCCATTCAAGGGAGTCCAACCCTGCTGCCAGTCAGCATAGCTTACAGAACTGTATGTGGAGATTTAAGGACCAGGATCATCAAGAGCAGTGATTCTCAACCTGGGCTGCACATTAGAACCTGGGCAGCTTTTAAAAATCCTTCTCTACAGGACCCAAGCCTGCCTGGACCAATGAACAGCCTGGGCATCAGTAGTTTTAAAGCTCCACTGATCTCCAGCCCAGGAAATTCCATAGGCCACAGGTATGGCCAAAAAATAAAAATAAATAATAAAGCTCCAGAGAATTCCAACATGCAGCCATAGTTTCCTCAATTTCAAATGAGTTCTTAGACTGATGCTGATTTTTTAAACTACATATGTTCTTTTTCACTACATACCTCCTGGAGGTATGTACCATTATCTAGTCTACTTATGAGGCACCGTGCTCAGACATAGATAAGTGCCATTTAGCTTCTGTGAACTGATTTCAACTAAATCTATATCTATGATTTCATGTTCTAGAGTGGCTAACTAATAGCACTTAAATACCAGTAAATGCTTTGTAACTGGCCTTTTGCTTATTTTGAGGGCATAATTTCAATAAGGATGCTTCCCCTGATGCTGCAGTGCTGCAAATAAATTACACGAAAGCAAAATCCAAGTCACAAGAGCGTAGAGTTCTGCAAAGTAAGTTTTGTCTCATACAAGGTTGAGAAACAAAATCCAGTCAGCATCCAAAACAGAGTTGGTTGAGATCAGTAATTTCTCAATAATAAAACCAGATTAGCAGAAGTCGTTTGAAACTTACTGTGCTAAAGAGATCCTGCATTTTCTGACTGTGTGCAATGTAGGGAGTCATGAACTTTGAAGGGTCCACTTTCTTTCGAATAACTTTCTTCCTCTCCACCGGCTTTGAGGGCATTGGCTGTGCCACTGCTGGTTGGGAAGTATCTGATTGCTCATAGCCAGATGTCCTTGTGGTCGTAGTTTCATAGACTTCTGTTATTGTCTGAAAATTTGACATGTGGTTATGCCAGAAAATGACAGCACCGTTGTGAAAGTAAACACTGTGATACCTTCAACTTGATACACATTATCCTAAATTCAAGTCGTTCTGACACTCCTGGTGTGACTGCTCTGCATCTAAGACAAGCCAAAGCAGGAAATCACACACTATATCCACGTGAAAGCACATTATGTTACATAAATCTTAAGGCCGATTGTGTCAGATTGCATGGAAGAAAAAGCTTCCCCATTACTGACTTGCATCATTGCCTTAAAATTCCATTTGCCTAAAGGAACACTTTAAGACAGGGTAAAACTCAAAAGTAAAAATATTCTCACAACATTTAAAAATCTTCTTAAATTGCGTGGGTAAAGTGAAAGCAAACTTGGGATCAGGGAACAAAAAATGAAGACAATCACATAAAGCTCAAATTCTTGACTTTAATATTAACTTTTAAATGACTCTAAGAAAAAGTCTGTTTTGCTTATTCTGCAGGTGCTTAGGCATGCTGTCGTATGAGACAGAGTAATGAACTTTTAAAAAATGAATCACATCAGTATTACCAGTGATGACCATTCTCTTGGCTTAGCCAGTTAATTAATGTGAACTGGAGTGCTGTTTACATTAATAAATGCTTAGGTGGACAAGAATAATGATGACAACATAATGGGGTAATTAGCCTCGTTATTATGTAAGCGGTAGGCGAGAAACGGGCTTTATAGCAGAAGAAACCAAGGTCCAAAGTTTGGGTCTAGTCCAGGGCTAAAAATTCTGCATATAAGAAAAGAAGGAGCCAAATCTTAAAGCCATCTCATAATATGATTTCCTCCACAGCTTACATCATCTCTACCAAAGGAAGAGTTCCAACATCAACTATTAAAAGAGAAACCTAAGGAACAAGGAAATTGTGCTTCTGTAACAACTTCCCCTAGTCTTGCCAGATCACTGCTAATAGGTTGCTTTCTGCACATTATTACTAATATATGATTGATTGTAAAAAACGAACCAATTTACGACATCTACATATGTTAGATTTTACACTGGCCTCAGGGTTTGTCATCCATATCATTCTTTGTCGTGCTCAAGATAAACGGCTCCATGCAGAAAATGAAGCATGAGAGAGATACATTTTGTCTTAAAAAAAAAAAAAGTTCCAACTTGGAACATTTATGGGAATGACTTTCTCAGAATACTTAATGTGCCAAAATCAAAGGAGAAATTTACTGTACCATCAAAAACAAAGGCTTGCCATCCCTTTTGGCAGAGCAGGTGCCCCAGAAGTTATGACTTTACACAGTAAAACTGCTGGTTCCTGTGCAAATCACAAGTCCAAGGCCATACCTTTGCTGCAGTCAGAGTGTGGTAATAGCCATTGACTTTATTCCATTAAGCATCACCTACACCAAAAATATCACATGAGTGATGGGGGAAATTATCCTGAGCCACCTCGGATATGGTGAAAGTTCATTCTTGTACCACCGGCTGCTGGGCGCACATAGGTGAGTGATCCTCCAGATTCTCCCTTTTGCCAGCTTGGGGATGCTGGGAGTCTGAGGAGGAGAAGGCTCTTCCTAGGTTAATGAGCATGCAGTTCATGCAGGCGTGGGCTGGGTCTTACCTCCCCTGGTACCTCTTCATAGACTGTCTCCTCCGTGTAATACTGCCAACAGAGAACAAAGGTATCATGAGAACCCAAGCAGAAATCACCTCTGTTCTGTCCCAACAAAACCACTTGGCTTATTTCACTAGTTGGTTTTCTATTTGTGGGAAACAAAGTTCACGTTCTAGAACCCATTTCACTATGTGAGACTTTAGGGTAGCTAAAGTGAATGCCATCAGACTGGACAAGGAGATGTAGAGTGATGTGAAAGTTGTCTGAGGATGGTTATTTATCAGGTGAAGCTACTTGACTTAAGACAAGTAAGATTTTTTCTTAGGGTATCCAAGATAGAACTTACTGAGAAAAGAATATAATAACAATATCTTGAGTGTGTGGGTTGAGCAAAGAGGAAGTGTGATAAAACTCACTGTTTGCTGACTAACCATTTTTTAAAAAACTCAGAAAACCTCAGTGTGGATAAAAATTTTAAATATTGTTATCATGGAAAAAATAAATCCAAAGGCACATACACATCTCAATTATCCCTTTACCACCCTGATTACGAAGTAGGAGTTTCTTCCGGAATAATGGGTAAATCCCTTCCAGTCGAGTGATTGTCCTAAAATAGGGACTAAAATGAAGTTTACAAATGCCAACGGGAAAAGGAAAAAGTGAGAAGATTCCTCACCACAAAATGTGGGAAAATTAGGCAGCAATTTGCTCCTGACAGCTCTGAGGGCACCACAGGCTAGATCTGAAATCAAATCTGCTTTTGTGCTACTTCTGACATCACTAGCAATAAATAGACGTGGAGAGGAACTGGCTGACATTTTGTTTCAGATGCGTAAGGAGAGTGGAATCCTGCCCCCAGCATCACCCAGCAAAGCTGGGTGAGCAGAAGGAAAAGACTGGTTTAGGCCCAGGCATAAAAGGAAAGGGATAAAAACGAACCGCTTGGCTCATTCTCCCAGTCAACAAAATGTATAACAAGTTATGCTCCATTTTTTGCTTTACCACCAAGACATACACTTGGGGAGATGAAAAAAATACTGAATGCAAAAAAATCCCTCAGAGGCCTCCTTTCTTTTGCCTTGGTTCAGTGAGCATGCATCAAATTACTTAACCATTGTCAACAGGCCACATGCTCTGTTTCATTTGCAGTAAAATTAACATAAAATTTGCCTAATGTTCCCCACTCCTATGCTTTCTTTGCTCCTGTACTATTTTTTTTTTTTAATTTGAAATCTAATTCTATCTCTGTGTCCTCACACATAGCAACGGAAACTACAAGCTTTTGCAGGACAGAGAATCTCTTTTATGTGCCATGCCTTCATCACATGGGAAACAGCATTTGAACACTTTAGGAAATGCTCTTTGATGCTGATCTATGCGGAACCATTTTTCTGCCCCCCGTCCCCCACCTCAAATATCAGTGACTTGAAAAGAAATTTTCAAACTCAAGTGAAAATTCACAACTATTTTGGATTTTCTTAGCAGCCAAGAAAAAGCAGCTCTTTGGTAGCCATCCAATTTTACCTTTGCTGGGTTCACATCATTAGTAAATACATCTTAGAAATAATCGCACCAAGAAAGGCAGCATTATCCAAATGGTTGGCATTAACTTGTATGCCAAATCTCACTTTTTTTTAGAGCTGTGCCACTAATTAGAGTATATCTTTGCTTTTTTTTTTCCCCTTTCTTTCCAAGTTTGAGTAGAGAATGACAGGACAGTTTTACTTAGTTATCCAAGATGCCCAGGAGATACATATTTTAAAGCTAATTCCTGCCAGTTTTGTGAAATGTTCCCTGCCCATTTTCTTGAATCTGCCATGATCCTATTCTCATGGCATCTTTTTGAGGTCAGAGAGACCTTGGTTCAGGTCTCTCTGGCAGAAAGTCTATTAGTTTAGCACCTGCTGGTCAGACCCAGAAGCAGTAATGGGAACAAAATGACAAGGATGAGAAGCCTAAAAATAGCCTCTCCCATTTTTATGACATCTAGTTAAATTCACCAAATCTAGCACTAAGGGCAATTTCCAGTGACCAATGAACACAATTATTTTAAGAAAGGCAAGGTATATTTAACCTAGAGGTTAAAAAGTATTCCTGGATTCATCATAGAGAAGACAATTTAATTTATAATTGTGTTAGTGCTTGATAGTGATTATTCTGATCACTGATGATATATTAAAGTGCACACGTGATAATATTGAACACTGAACTCATGTTCTTTAACATTTAAGCCAGGAAAGTTGAATGTTATGTTGTACAAAGATCAGTCGGTTTCTTTTTTCCTCTTCTTCATATCCTTCAGTAATAAAAGCAATTTTATTTATAGAATAAAATAAAATTTTCTTCCTCTAAATATAAACTGCTCCATAAAATAATCTTCCAAAGACAAATTTTGGCATGTTCATTTGGAATTTGATTCTGGGTAACTCTTAATTTCATTCTTATTGAAAAGGAAAGATTTTTCAAACCTGCTTCCATATATCTTGGACACTTGGAAATTTTCACATGTTTTTAGATCGCCATTGTTAATTGGTAATTATTAAGCACATTCAGATTCAATGGCAAGGTATTTATTTATATGAATGCTAAGTTGTAAAAAGAATGCTAAAGGCAAGCATTGGTAAATAAAAGCCACAACATAATAAAAACAAAATAAAATGAACATACAATAAACAATTCTCAACTTTGTAAATCATGTCAGATATCCACCAGCAGCCTTGAAGGAATTTTTCAAGATGCCCATGACAGTCTTTGTTCTTTTTCAAAAATCAAACGCAAAAGCTAGTCTTGTTCCCTTGGGTAAATATAATGGAATTGGTGGGAAAGTGTGGCTCCAACTTAAGACACTTGCGAGCTTCATGAGTTTACTTTTATACATGTAAGTGTGTGCACATATGCACATCCATAAAACCTCACATATGCATGTAATCTCATAATAACATATATATTATTCTGAGCACTTAATCCACTTCACCCTATGCAAATAATTAGCTGTTTGAACCAAAGAGTGAATAGCTCTTTTTGCTCTGTTGCTGTGCAGACACTAAGAAATAGAGTTCAGAACCCTTTCTTCATCCCCTCAGGGTCTCCCCACCCCTGTCCCTTCTGTCATGGGGGCTAGGAAGTAGAGAAGAAAGGAGTTTCAGAAGACAAGGTAAAATCCACATTTACCCCACCCTTAGATTTTTGTTTTGGGTGTTTTGGTGTTTTTTTGTTTGTTTTTTGTTTGTTTGTTTGTTTGTTTGAGAGTTTAAAGAAAAGCAAAAATGGGAAACAGTGATATTTCTTTTCAGTTCTAATCCCACATAATTATAGTGGAACTGAATATAAAATATTCCTTTCTTACGTTTTAACGATGACTCTTGGTGAAGTTATAATAGACATAGTTTTCAAATGATTAATTCGCCTACATGGCTTTGATTGTTGCCACATAAAATACCCTGCTGTCAGAGTCAGGATTTTAAAACGTCTTACCTCCACCACCTCCTCATATTCTTCGTCATCTGCCATTTTCCCAGAGTAGTAGTGGCACCTACAAACTTTTCATATTCCAGACAAATGAAAATACATTAGCATCTATCCCTGGGGCTGAAATCATAACATCATAAAATCAGAATTTAAGGCTAATCTGTTCTGAGGATTCATTTATTTTTGCAGGTGGAGGGAAGACAATTCAATACAGGTCTAAAAAAACAGAGGCTTCAATTTTCTTTTCATTCCCTCAGGAATATGTTGTGTAATGGCTACATCTAGCTACATGGTCAGCTTGGCTAAAGTTGTAAAAGATAGCTGAATTAAGGGAGGGAGAAGGTTTGGGTTCTAAGGAAGAGTATTTAAATTTCCAAATACTTGGGGAAGAACATTTTCAAGCGAAATTCCAAGCAAAAATTTTAGTGAAATAAAGGCCAGAGAGGCTTTTGGGAAAAGTTGGAATTTTCCCCCCGTAGCACTCAAACTCTAAGAGCACTGCCTTAAGTTTCCACCTGCTCTCCTACACTGTAGGCAGTAGATCCTCTGCCCCAAGTTAGAATACATAAACATAAATCTGTCAACAGCTTTTAAAAGGAAAAAATAGAAACCTCAAGGCAATGGGGTTATTTTCCTCTCGAACACCATCGGTTTGTAAGGATTTTCCCCTTGCGTTTCTGTAGCTCTGTTCAAACCTGAAAAGATAACCAATTGTTAAAGTCTTGATTGAAATACATATAAGACGGTGGGTCTTCGGCCTAAGCTTCTAATTCAGGAACTAGCGAAAGGATCTCCCAAGGCCCTCTTATTTGACGCCAGAGAGGACGCTCTCTCAATAAAAGTGGATGATGATTTGGAGCAGCTGTCCCTTCGCCCAAAGTTATTTGCCATGTAAACCAATACCCCAGCTGTGGCTGGTTTTGTGAAGCTAGCAAAACTGCCTCTCCTTCTGAGGCAAATGAAGCCCAGGAGAACAGGATAAATATAGGAGCACAGAACATAGATCCTTTTTCACACCAATATATTTAGAAAAGGTAAAAAAATGAAAAAAAAAAAAACCCTTTTTTCTTAAACGAGAGAGCCAACTCAGTCAAGCAAGAGTTGGTTAGTATAGGACTTGACTTTAATCACACAATTACATGTCAGATATTAGTAGAGCCCAAGCAGGGCAATGGGGTTACAGACTTTCCAAGTCACATTTCTATCACACACTTCCCCAGTTATGACCCCATCTTTGGAAAATACCTCAAGGGAAGTTGTGGAATATCGCCTGAAAGAACATTACAGAAAAAGCCATAGATTGGCCTTACCTTCAATCTACCAAATAAATTTCCTCAGCAGCAAAGTCTCTCCCAACTCTCCCCTCCTGAGAACCCCAGACAAGAGCCGGCGAGGAGCCTGGGCTCTGAACTATCATGTGGCCGGAGCAGCCAATCAGATCTGGAGTCGCTCAAATTTCAGAAGCTAAATATACTAAGTGATCTTCTGAAAACCACCTGTTCATCAACTCCACCAAGGATAAAGGGTAACAAATTGCTTGCATAGAGCTATTCAAAGGTAATGGAATTTTACCTAACTTCCAGCATATGGGGTTCAAATTGATGTTTAATCCCACATTTCCTACAGCCCTGTTTAATACCATCTTCATGCAAAAGAATTTAGAATAACCCTGACTTTGAGGGACTTTTGCCCTTCTGTAACTGCTTTCTTCCTGTCATTTACCCAATCTTCATGAAAATAAATATGCTTGTCCTTATGCAGCTTACCAAATGAGCCACAGATGAGCTACAGGTGTTAATGTGAAAGCACTTGAGGGATAAGATCCCCAAAACATCAAGCTGGCAAAGCCAATTTTTTTTTTTAATGTGATACATTGAAATGATTGGTGCAACTGTTTGATGGTGACAATAAATAAGGCATCCACAAGGTGTAATTAGAGAGATTAGGCCCCATCGTTTTTCTATTACTAAACAGGAGGGTATGCCAAGATTGTATTCATTATCTTCTCCCTTCCTAGCCCAAGCCAAGCTGCTGTAAATACAGAGCCTCTCTCATATGCAACTGGGTTACTGATTTTCTATTTACTCAGGTGGCTCCTAGAAGCAAAGTGTGAATGCAGGCTCAAAAGGGTTTCAATTTCTGAACAGTTAAGAGCAGATAAAATGGAAATCACATTTCTAGAAGAGAAGGCACTATTATGCAAGTCAGAGTGTAAGATATTGACTTTGTAAAAATTATCCAGCCATTTTTTACCTGAAGACAATGTTTGCTGGCAATCTCTTTCCACTCCCCTGTACTGAGGGAAAAAACCTCTGGGTCATTCACATCTTGATATGGATTTGAAACTAAACCTGTTATTATCATTTTTTAAAGTTTAATGTTAGGAAGTAATCTCACATTTCAAATATAAGCACTTCTCCCCCTGCCATGATCCATATGTTGGCTAAAAAAAAAAAAATTTGAGCATCATTTTATCATCTGAATTATACCTGTTCATTTTGTATGTTTTCACAGGTTTTATGATCAAGGGATATATGTGTATAATATGAGATCATTTACCTGGCAGCTGCAAACTAGAAGAATTGGGATTTACAATTCATTATGTGCTTTTCAAAAGATGGTGCTAAAGTGAGAAATAATATGGGCCCTTTTTAAAATATATATATATACTACAAAAACATATAAAGTTAAAAATAAACATACATTAATATTTATCTGAAGTTATGTCCTCAAGATAAAAGAGCAGCTCTATTTTGCTAGCCTATCTACGGTTTCTTCTGTGGAAGAAGAATAAATTGACACCTTAATATATTGGTAGGTTCTTATCACATGCCTTGCATATGGTAAGTACTCAATAAATGTTAACTATTATTATTTTAAAATTATTATTTTTTACAGTTATTGAAATATTTACTCTTTACCCTGTATTAGATTGAGATACCAAAATATTGTGAAGCTTCTGGATCCAGACTGTAGGTAGCCTAACAAGTTATAAATTAATAGAAGTTTGGCTATAAGCCTGTATAACTGGCTACAAAACAAAGCAGGGTACAGTTAGGAACTAATGCCAGAACTTCAGGCAATGCTTCCCAAAATATCAAAGTAAAGACTATCAAAATATAGAAGCTCCATGATTGGGGCCAGAAGAGATTTGAGTGGGGAGATAATATTAGAGGTTTTTGCTGCAGGTTGATATTATTATTATTATTATTATCATTATTACTTTTTTGGCAGAAATTGCAAACCTGAGCTGCTGCAGTGACAACACTGGAACCTTAACCTGCTGAGAACTCCCCTTTGATTTTAGCATTTTGATTAAATTATATTTACACATCATTTAAAAAGCAAATAGTTTTGCAAGGCTTATTACTAAAAATCAGTGTCTCTCAGGTTTCCACTGTTCCTCTATTTTTCCCACCCTGGAGACTATCATTTTAATCCTTTTAGCTGAATCTTTTGTTATTTATCTTCACACATTGAACAAAATGTCTGCATTGTTCTTTTCTGATTTTTCCAGTCACAGGTATTATCTGTCAGGTTCCCAACTTGGAAGATGAGGCTTTATTTCTCTTTTACATAAACCCCCACTCTTGCCAGACACAAGCTTCATCTCCCATCATATTTTTTGTTTGTTTTTGTTTTTAGCTTTTTAGGGCCATACCTGAAGCATATGGAAGTTCCCAGGCTAGGGGTCCAATCAGAGCTACAGCTGCCAGCCTACACCACAGCCACAGCAACACAGGATCCAAGCCGCGTCTGCGACCTACATCACAGCTCACAGCAACACCAGATCCTCAACCCACTGAGCAAGGCCAGGGATCAAACCCACGTCCTCTTGGATGCTAGTGGGGTTTGCTAACTGATGAGCCATGACAGGAACGTCTATAATTATTTTTCTTTTCCTGCACAAGGGTTTGTTTTTCTAGGAGTTGATAGTTTTCTCTTTTATTTTTCCTCCATTGGCTTAATTTTTCCAGACAAGCAGTATGTAATAAAACTTTCTGTGATTACGGAAATGTTCAATACCAGCACCACCAAGATGGTAGCCACTAGCCACATGTGGTTACTGAGCATTAAAAATGAGACTGCAGAACAGAGTTTTTATATTTCTTATTTAATTTAAACTTCAATGGTCACATGGGTCTGGTGGCTATGGTACTGAACAGCATAATTCTAGAGACTTATCACTACTTCAAACTTTCTGCCTAAATCTACTCTTGGTTGTTTTCAAAGACATCAAGTTGCATTTTATAGTCGTATCCATTTCATCCTAGATCCATGAGGGAACCTCTTGTTTCAGCCATACCAGCTTCCTCTGTAGCTGGTGCTACTCTCATCAAGATGAGATGCCCCTTCACTGTCATTCTGGGGATTATAATAAGAAAATTCCTAGTCCTTTATTTAACTAATATTTATTATGTACACTGTTGTAGGTGCTTCCGTGATACAGCAGGCATTGGCTAAGCAATATGTATGCTACATTTATTGCTTATTAACAGAACCACAATTCTGTTTGGGACAGAGGTGTGTTAATTTATAAAATATACTCCTCCTCAGTTCCCTAAGGGAGGAAAACTGTGACACAGTGTTGTTAAGATTTAAGCATAATGCTATAAAATAAGGCTTTTGGGAAAGGTATGATTTTACTAATTGGCAGGATCAGATTCAACTGGCATGTACTGTTTTTCTCTTGCCATTCTTTCCATCTCTATGCCTGGAACACAGAGGTAACGTCTGGGGCCAAAGCAGCCATACTGAGACCATGAGGATGTAAGTCATACACTAAGAATGATAAAGCTAGAAGGAGCCTTAGCCTTTAATGACTTCCTTCCTTAATTTTTATATTTTGTAACTATTTTATCATTTAATAATTTTACTACATAATTGTACAAATAATGATATTGTGATTATTTTACATTTTACTGCATATTACATAATTTTTCTGATTTGCATTTTATCATCTACTATATATATGTATATATATGTATACTAACCCTTTGGTGGTTATGTGTGTTGCCATCTTCTTCCTCTCTGTAGTTGTTTTCATCAGTTTCACTGACATTTGATGAACAGGAGTTCTGAATTTTCGTGTAACCAACTTCATCAGTTTTCTCTGTTGTGAATAGTGCTTTCAATTAAAAAAAAAAAAACTTTTATCCTAAGATCATGAAGACAGGTTCCTATATCCTATTCTAAATGCTTGGAGTCTTACCTTTCATATTTGTGTTTAATCCACCTGGGAATTGTGTATTTTTTTTAATATAACATAAAAAAGAGATCTAATCTTATTTTTTGTATGTGGATAGTCAATTGTGCCAGCACCTTTGATTAAAAATTCCATTGTTTCCCCACCGGATGAATTCTTCTGCTTTCAGTCTTTTCCAGATATGTTGAGTTCTTTCTGGATTCCCTATTCTAGCCACTGGTCTGCAATATCACACTGCTGTAACTCTGTAGCTTTGTGATCTGCCTTTATGTCTGAAAGGACAAGTCCTCCCACGTATTATATTTAAGAGAGTTTTGGATCTATTTGTCTTGGATATTCTTTTCTTTTTTTTTTTTTTTTTGCTTTTTAGGGCCCCACCCACAGCATATGGAGGTTCCCAGGCTAGGGGTTGAATTGAAGCTACAGCTGCCAGCCTACACCACAGCTCACAGGATTGCCAGATCCTTAACCCACTGAGTGAGGCCAGGAACCTCATGGTTCCTAGTTGGATTCATTTCTGCTGTGCCACAATGGGAACTCCCTGTCATGGATATTCGACATAAAGTTTAGAAGCAGCTTATCAATTTCCATTAAAAAATATATTCTCTTTCATTCAACTAATCTATTTGACTCTTCCTAAGTCAGTATCACATGGTTTTAGTTATTATAGCTCTTTGGTATGTTTTAGTTTTAGTTATTATAGCTCTTTGGTATGTTTAGAAGACTCTGTGAGCTGAAAACAGCCTTCATTCTTCTAAAATTCATTTGGGATATTCTTACATTTTTGTTCTTTTAGAAGTGAGAATTAACTTATCAAGTTCTATGAAAATTGTCTTTGGATTCTTTTAAAATAATTGCATTGAATTTGTAGATTTATTTTGCAAGAATTGGTACTTCAGAATGTAATCTTCCCATCTAGTTTTCTTTTTTGCACCCATCAACAAAGTTTCACGGGTTTTGTTATATAGATCTTGCACATTAAGTAGTTCCTGTGTATTTTTCATTATATTAAAGTGCTTATTCTCTTTGTAAATCAGATTCTGTATAGACTTTCTAGTAGACACTGTTTCAAGTTCCTCCTTTTATTACTGTTATTGATTTGTCATTTCTTATTATTAACAATTTTTTCATAAAGGATTTTGAGAAATGGGGAAATAAATGTGGTTACTCAGCTGTCTTGAATCCAAAGCAAGGACACAGCATTTTGGAGTGAATTTCAGATAGAACTTTAAGAGATGGAAATGACAGGGGGAAGAGTATTCTGGGATTAGCAGGTAGTATGAGCAATCATATAGGGGTGGGAAGTAGGTGATGTGTGTGGGAATGAAGATTAATCTGGTTTAGGTCAAGTAGGGCATAGGCAGAGAAGTAATAGAAGACTCTGTACTATGGAGAACCCTGAATTCCTAGCTAACCAGTAGACAATGGTATGTTCTGACATGATGTTATTCTCTTCTACATAGTGTAGAGATTTCCAGTCAGTCAGAGAGCAGCTATATTAAAAATACATCAGAAATACCTTATATAGTATATTCAATAAATTAAACATATTCAATAGTGAAACATACACATTCAATAATATAGCAGGATATGTAGGTATGAATAAGAGCTTTATCAAATTATGAAAACTCCCAGGTGTTATTTGCATTCCAAAATCCATGTCAAAACATAAGTTTCACCAATGCTGCCTATTCACCCTTCTAAATACTCCTACTTCCTCCTACTGATGTTCCCTTCAATCAGAACCCATGAAAAACACATAAACATAGAATAGATTGAAAAATGTTATTACCCTCTTACCCATTTCTAGCTTTCCCTTCTCCTCTCTTTGCTTTCTTGAAGAACTTGGACATAGGTTTATCTTTTAAGTGAGTACTTCATAAAGTTTTCTTGTTTCAAGAGTCTTGATTTTGAAACAGAGTGTCTCTGGATCCCTGCATTGACAAGAGAAGAGCCAAAGGTTTTCTGTATTTTGCTTCTGTTCTCCCTGATCCACAGCCTAACCCAAAATTGTTCCTTCAACCTGCTATCCACAGTTATTCAACTGTTATAGAATAAATGATCAGAATTTGCAATAATTTAGTTACTGCCCTTTTCCAAATGAATTTCTCAAATGAATGGGTCTCAAAAAATGTCTGTCTTAAATTGCTGATTCCTAAAGAGTTTCCAACATAAGATATAAAGACAAAATAGCAGAGCTGGTTTTCTTGTGTGGCTTGTGAACTTACCCCATGACCTTATCTCCAACTCTTGCCCTCACACATGAATGTGTGTGTGTGTGTGTACATGCATCTGTGCACACATATATGTGTGCATATGTATATGTGTATTTTTTTTCAGGAAAATGACTTCCCAAATATTAGTTTAATATATGTAATTATATTATAATTATATTCATAAGGCCTAGTATGAAATTATTCATTACATGTATTTGTGTACACATATATTTATAAATATGAACATAAAGGCAGCCATAGAATTTACAACATAAAAGGTGCCTCTAGCTTAGATGAGAATTTTTAAAGTTGAATATACATTTCATGTTCATTTGTTTTCACATGAGCTGGTCTTAGGAGAGGAAGCTGTGGTAATACTTTCTAGTTAGCAAGAAAAGGCTGTGTGAAAGAGGTGGCATTTTATGAGGTCTTGTATATGCCAAACCAACCCACATATGTACTCATTGGACAATGATTTATTTTCTCTTTAAAGGAAATTGGTTAAATATTTTTAAAATTTTTATTATAGTTGATTTACAATGTTCTGTCAATTTCTGCACAGCAAAGTGACCCAGTTATATGCATACATAATTTTTTTCACATTATCCTCCATCATATTCCATCACAAATGACCAGATATAGTTCCTTGGGCTACACTGCAGAATGGTGTTGCTTATCTATTCCAAATGCAATAGTTTGCTTCTATTAACCACAAACTCCCAGTGGAAATTGGCTAAATAATTCTTAACGCTGTTTGTGAGGTAATGAGAAGTCCAGGAATGCCTAACTCACTTGAAAGAGTTTGAATTAATATCTAATGGATCTTTCTGCCATTGTCATTAGGACCAGAACAGTTTTTTTCAAGGAGGAAAATGGAGAGTATGTCAACAATAAGTTTTCATGATTAGTCACACAGCACTGGAACTTGGAATGTCTGATGATATAGCAAATATGGGCAGGCAAACAGTAGATGATAATTGTCCCATTAATTCTCAAGTGCAGTTGAGTCCCAGAAAGACCGTAGAATGCAGACTATTCCTGAAATCCAGTTAATCATTAAATGGACATTCTAGCTGACCTCTTGAACATAGGTGGTCTAGAGGTCACCGAAAACCTGGGTCAATTCTATCATCTCCAGCAACTTGATATACTTTAGGGAGGGCCAGTATGGCACTGTGGACCCTGAATTAAACAGATAATCTCAGATCCAAACTGCAGCCTAAATAATTGCACCCCTGGAATTATCGTTTCAATGGACAGCTGCCTAGACTGGGCATGATCAGTACATTGTTATACTGTTTTGTTTTTATTTTTGTTTTTGCTTTTTAGGGCTGCACCCATGGCATATGGAGGTTCCCAGGCTAGGGGTCCAATTGGAACCACAGCTGCCAGCCTGCACTACAGCCGCAGCAACATCAGATCTGAGCCACGTCCGTGATCTACACTGCAACTCATGGCAACGCTGGATCCTTAACCCACTGAGTGAGGCCAGGGATCAAACCTGCCTCGTCATGGTTCCTAGTCAGATTCCTTTCCGCTGCGCCACGATGGAAACTCCACTTTGTTATACTTGAGATGGGTTTTTTCCTGTATGGAGGATTGGTTCCATAAAAAATCTCTCTGTGGCTTCCTTTCCTCAAAAGTAAACAAGGGAATTGAGACTGGCCTCTCCCAATAGGAGTTCTTGAGAATCATTAGTATTACAAGTTGATCCCTGAAAAGAGGCTCTCATGATCAAGAAGCATGGGCAATGCTGAGTGTTATAGCCCCTCTATGAGATCTGTAGGCATGTTCAGTTGCAATGGTTCCAAGAAAAAGAAATCTACTGGCTTCTTTGGCTTCACCTTGCATGTCAGGAATCATTCAACCACAGAACAATACATTTAAGTTAATTTTGTCCCATTGAATACACTTTGTGAATCCCAACATTAACATTGTCCAAAGTGGGGATTCCAGACCTGCCTTGATCTAAACAAACCCTGGCGACTGGCACGGAGAAAAACTGGCACCCAAGGCTGGGAAGAGTCAGTTTACCATCCTTCCCATCTCTGACCTGCGTGCCACTTAAGTGACAACTAAATGTGTTGCTCTTAGAAATCTCTTCCCTGCTTTGGGACTCATTTTCCTTATCTGTAAAATGAGCGAGCTGCATGACCCGTTCAGCTCTGTCATTGCATGAAATATCTACGTGTGAGGTTCACTTTAGACCTTGACCTCTCTACTGCCCCATGGGCTGCTGAGTGACAGACACCACAGCTAATCTTCCAAAAATAGATGTTCCATATCTTGGGTCTCAGAATGAATTTATAGCTAAAGATTGACACCTAGTAACTTTCAAACAAGACCAAATTGACCTCCAAGAAAAAAACAGTTCACACTATTTTAAAACTATCATTTTACATTATAAAGCAATGATGTACTTTAATTTAACAAGTATGAATGATAATCCTAATTTTTATCGGTAAAATAAAAAAGCTAACCAATATTATCAAGAATTTCTCTGGACAGGACAACATCCAAGAGGCATTTTGATGCACCTTAGAGCTATCCCAGGAGGCATTAAGGTTAATAATGATTTTTCACCTCGAAAACTTCAATGCGTTTCCTTTTGCTTTTTATGAAAGCAATAAAAGACCTTTCAATGTGATTAGAACATTTCTTGATTGGTTACAGGTGTGCCTCATTCAGCTACCCTAGGGGTTTAACAGGTAGCAGAAACATTTCATTTCTTTGTTATTTTGCTCAATTCTGAATGGTGAAAAGGGGGAGGGGGAGGAGGTCTAAATTCTAACTGATCTAAAAATGAACCTAAGTCTGCAGAGACTGAAAGGGACCAAAAGTAAAATGCAAATCTAATTTAGATGCCCAGGAAAACATGGCTTTCAGGGAAGAATATTTAAATAAATACCTAAGTCATGGTATTTTTCAGTGAGGAAAATAATGAGAAACTATGAGATAATAATCTAGCAATATGTTCATCTCAAGGGAGTATCCAAAACTAAATTCTAACCCCATTAGCAGTCTGGAAATTAATTTCTGCTCCTTGAAAAAAGCAAATAATAATTCTACAGATAAGGAATAGGTAAAGAATAGTCCTACATATAGGGAATAGGTAGAGAATATTAACTCTAAAATGCACTATTCACAGAGGCTAAATACCTGGCATCCTTTGAGAGCCAAACGGAATCCTTCCTCCTATCTCAGCTCAACTCACCTTACCTTCTCTTTCTCCAGATGCACAAAATGGAAATGAACACCAAATTACAGGGCTGAGTGTTGCTTTGCCATGCCGCCTAAAGGCCCAAACTGGGAGGAACCTTATCAGAGACCATTATAGGCATTTAGCTCAAGATTACCCCAGGTGGAGTTCTCATCATGGCTCAGCCATTAACGAACCTGACTAGGATCCATGAGGATTCAGGTTCGATCCCTGGGCTCCCTCAGTGGGTTAAGGATCCGGAGTTGCTGTGAGCTGTGGTGTAGGTCACAGACACGGCTTGGATCTGGCATTGCTGTAGCTGTGGCAGCAGCTGTAGCTCTGATTCAACCCCTCGCCTGGGAACTTCCATATGCTTCGGCACAGGTGGGGCCCTGAAAAGCAAAAAAAAAAAAGGATCACCCCAGGTGGTGCTTTATCAATGTACAGTCTCTCCCTTGGTGCTTTGGACATGTTCCACCACTTCCAAAGCCATATCTGCATCTCTGTGCCTGAGGCTCTTTTCTTCAGGGCTAAGGAAGGCTACCCTGCCCAGCAAGCTGCAGATCACAAGGGCCAAGGAACTTCCACAGCCCACCACCCACCTCTGCTCCCCTGAGTTACCAGCTCTCACACTTAATAGTGACTGTCAGGAGTTTTCATATAAATATCTCAGCTCCCTCCCACCTTAGGAATAATGTTGAGGCCTGCACTTCTGCACTGATTCCAGTTTCCCTGTGACTTAACAGTTCTGCCTTCCCTTCCCTGTATAGCATGCCCTTCTCCACGAGCGATGCTAGCATTTCTTATATATAAGTACTTTCACATATATCCAGCCTCAGTATTAGCACCTGGGAAAACCCACACTAAGACTCATTTTATTCAATGGCCATTTCATAATGAGGAAGGGAAGTTCTCAAAAGCAGGTAATACCGCAAAGAGGCATGGTTGTTAATAAATATCTCATCTCCTTCATGCTCAAGCTCTCCAGAGGGCACTCCAGGGGGCAAGTCACGGTCTTGCTATGGCCATGTTTTTGAGCCCCCATAAAATGCTCCCCTCCATCTTCTCAGCTAATTTATGTCTAAATACTTCCTTGAAGATACATCAAAATGTAACTATACCATTCTCTAGGACAGTGGTTCCCAAACTGTGGTCCCAGGACCAGCAGTAATAGGATCACCTGGGAACTTGCTAGATATGCAAATACTTGGGCCCCACCACAGCCTATTGAACCGGATTCTCTTGGGTAGAGGCTCAGCGTCTCTATTGAAACAAGCCCTCCAGGTGGTTCTGATGCATGGTAAAGTTCAAGGGCTGGTAATTCTAGGAAGTAATTCCCGTCACCTACAGTCTGACTGTAAAAACCTTCAGCTCCAGTTACCCACCCTCATCCACATCTGTTTCGTCGGCGTAAACTCTCAGCACAACCTCCTAAATTTCTCTCATGTTGGCCTCTTTTCCTCCTTCTGCATTGCCACTGGTTTAATTGAAGCCTGAATTATCAATGTCATCTCCCAATGAGCTCCCTGAATCCATGCCTCCCATCTATTCTCTATCTGTTCTCCATCAGCCATTAGATGGATTTGTCTAAAATGAAATTGTGTTGTGTCCCTTTAGTGCTTCAAACGCTTTCACTGCAGTCTGTCATCTAAAGGTAAGTTTAAGACCTTCAAGTTCTTCATGCAAAGCCACTTGTGATTTGGCTCCTGCCTAACTTTTCCTGGACTTCAGACACACCAGAGTACCTCCAGCTCCCTCCCCACTCACTCCCTCAAGGAGTGCCCAAACCATCTCTATCACGGGTACATGCCTCAGGGTCTTAAGGGCCCTGCCGGTGCCCTTCCTTAAACAAGCCATAGGCGTGTAAAGAACAGCCCTTCAACACAAGATCAAATCTTGGAGGGGGTTAGTAGCCTAGAGCAACTTAGGCTGCAGTGGTGTAGAGAGAAGAAGGGAGAGAACAAAGCTAGATTTTTCTCTACCTTTTCAGTTTTCCTTGGGGTAGATCTTCCCCTTCAGGGTCCAGGCAGGCCACCTGGTGTCCTGCCCACCTTTCATTCACTATTGTTGGCTCTAAGCTTTCTTTTGTCCCTAAACTCATTGAAATGAATTCCTCCTCTGTCAACTAGAGATAAATGCTGGCCTGTGTATCACAAAGGGCTGGTTGAGGCTCAGTTGAGAAAACATATGTAACAAGCTTTGAAAGTTTTGAGGTACAAGACAAAAGTAAGGTATTGTTTTGTTTTGTTTTTTGCTTTTTAGGGCTGTACCCTTGGCATATGGAAGTTCCCAGGCTAGGGGCTGAATCGGAGCTACAGCTGCCAGCCACAGCCACAGCCATAGCAACGCACGATCCGAGCCGCTTCTGAGAACTACACCACAGCTTATGGCAATGCCAGATCCTTAACCCACTGAGCAACACCAGGGATTGAACCCACAACCTTGTGGATACTAGTTGGGTTGGTTACCACTGAGCCACAACAGGAACTCCAAGGTATTGTTAAATAATCATACAAATTACAGTAGCCAATATTTAGTGAGTACTAATTTGAGTGTAAAATGTGTCATTTTAAATAATACTTTGAATGCTCCATGAGTAAAATACTATGATAATCCCCTCATTTTACATAAGAGGAAACTGAGGCAGCAGAAATTGGGAAAAAAAAAAAAAGACAAAAAAGAACCAAAAAACCTGCCCATCATTATGTAACTTGGAAGTCATGGAACTGGGATTCAAACTCAGGTAATGTCACTCCAGAGTCCAATTTCTTAACTCCTTTGTGCTAGTACTATCTCTGTCTGTAACAGTGGCAATGCGATATTATCCAAGGGCTGCCACATCCTAGGACCTCCAGGCCAGTGGAGCTCACTGCACAGGAATCAGTCCATTGCTCTATTGTCTGTCCATCCAGCTACCTACTCCCTGGCTGGCCATTTATCGTCCTCCAGTGGCAGCCAGGGTGGTGAAGGGTCTTGTCCCTGGGGTGAGGGCACCTGAGTGTGAGTGCCAGATCTGCAAAGATACCGTGCGACCGTGGGCAAGGAACCTACCTGCTTGGTACCTTGGATTCCTGACCTGTAAAACGAGGAAGACATTTTCACTGGCCTCAGAAGATTTTGTGCAGGTTAAAGGAGAAAGTTTCTGCCAAAAGTTGAGGACAGTGCCTCATGGATGGTAAGTGTTTGATAAATGCTGTTTATCACTATCATGTTTCTGGAGTGGGTAACTATGTGGTCAGGCAAAGTGATCTCCACCAAAATGTAAGGAAGATATCACAGGAGCCATCATGATGTCTCAGGAGAATGCTTGCGGCACTTCGAAAATTGTCTTGAGCCCTTGAGCCCTCTTTGGGTCACCAGACAAGAGCAAACAGGCTTAAGGCCTGGGGTCAACACAGTGCTGACCGCGGAGCTCACTGCTGCAAAGCAGCCACCTGCAGGCTGGACAGAATGCGTCCACCCTCTGGCGAGGAGCAGGTGGGTGCAGACGAGGAGAGGGCAGGAGACCGCCAGCGCTGCTCTGAGTCAGGGGCACGAGCCTGTGAGGGAAGCTAAGCCAGAGCAAAAGCTAAGCCTTAGCAAAAAGCTGAGACCCAGAGCACTGTGTGCAGGCTCAGTGGGCAGAAGGGAAGGAACTAGACACATTTCAATCAAACATGACTGTGCTGTCTGTGGGGAGCCCGGACACAGCCTCATTTTCACAAAGGGCCCCTAAAGGGGGCCTCTGAGGTTATGTCTAATGAGGTGACACTAGCTGACCAAGACAAACCAACAGGATTAAAATAAGTCACTATTCATCAGGGAATTTAAAACTTGGATTCCACTTCCTAGGATACAGTGTAGATTAAGATATTTCTCTAAGTTCTGCAATTATCTTGTGGATAACATAATGATATTGCACTCTGTTTTTGTATTCTAAGTCGTTTGTTTGTTTTTTTGTTTGTCTTTTTAGGGTCGCACCTGCGGCAGATGGAGGTTCCCAGGCTAGGGGTCAAATTAGAGTTGTAGCCGCTGGCCTACACCACAGCCACAGCAACATGGGATCTGAACCACATCTTCAATCTAAACCACAGCTCACAGCAACGCCAGATCCTTAACCCACTGAGCAAGGCCAGGGATCAAACCCACGTCCTCATGGATACTAGTTGTTCATTAGCCACTGAAACATAATGGGAACTCCCTAAGTTCCTTTGTCAGCTGAAAACATTTAAAGGATTTCACAATATGTATAATCTTGCACTCCTGTTGCAACTTTTTAAAAAAGTTATTTCTTAATAGATCGAGTTTCCAAAGCCAGAGTGGTACAGGCCAGGCACTGAATCTCCTGAAGCTTTGTATTACTTTTACATCAGGATGTTATGGGTGGGACTGTGTCCCCCTCAAAAGGTAGGTTGCAGGATCTGAGGATGTGACCTCCTGTGGAGAAAGGGCTGTTGAAGGCATAGGTCATGAAGGTGAGGTGGTACTGGAGTGGCATAGGCCCTCAAACCAGCATGACTAGTGTCCTCACAAAGGACAAGAAGCACAGAGGGAACTGCCACATACGACAGAGACACAGAGGAGAGGACGGCCACATGAAGATGGGGGGAGAGATTGATATCTACAAGCCAAGGACACCAAGGATTACTTGCAAATGCCAGCATCAGGAAGAGCCAGAATCAAGTTATCCCCTACAGTTTTCAGAGGGAGAATGGTCCTGACACCTTGATTTCAGACTTCCAGCCTCCAGAACTGTGAGGCGGGACAATTGTGTTGTTTTAAGCCTCCCTCCCAGCTTATGGTACTTCATTACAACAGCCCTAGGAAACTATTGCACAAGGTTGCATCTTCCCTGTATTTTCACAGCTTCTGCTAGATGGTCCAAGCATCAGTTAGAATAGGATCCCATGTGTTGCATTGTGTTTGTCTTCTCTCACTAGGCTATAAGCAGGAACAGTATTTATCTAAAACTCAGCACATAATAGTTGCTCAATAAACATGTGTCTGAACAAATGAATCTCAAAGAATCTTTGGGATTTACCTTGGTCTACCTCCAGCTTCCAGCCCTCAAATGTATACGAAGGTGCCGGGTATGAGAAACCAGGGAAGCTGCAAATCGACCTGGAGGATAGTGGGGGGTCTGAGACACTGAGTTGGCCACACAGGCTTGACCTCAGAGTTGCCCCATACCTTAGAGCAACCTTCAGCAACAAGCTTTTGGGTCTTTTAAAAGGTAAGTTATAGGGAGTTCCCTGGGGGCCTAGTGGTTAAAGACTCAGCTTCAATCCCTGGTCCAGGAACTTCTGCATGCCACGGAAGAGGCCAAAAATAAATAAAAATAAATAAATAAAAGTAACTTACAGACAAATGACTTGCCTTAATGATTTGCCTGGGAAACAATTCCTTCAAATTAAAAATGAGTATTGTTTGGAGTGGATAAGTAATGAGATCCTGCTGTATAGCACAGGGAACTATATCTAGTCACTTATAGTGGAACATGAAGGAGGATAATGTGAGAAAAAGATATATGTATGACTGCGTCACTTTGCTGTACAGCAGAAATTGACAGAACATTGTAAATCGACTATAATAGAAAAAATAAAAATCTTAAAAATAAAAAAATAAAAATGAGTATTGCTTCAATGTTGAGTGTATATGTGGGAGATATAAGTTATAATTCAATGTTTCTTCTCCATATGTTACCAACACACATGAACACACACACACTTATATAAGTACATGTGTGTGGGGGTGTGTTTATAAATTTCTGATGTCAGTGTCAACAGCATTTGAATTGCTATTTAATAACCTTTGCAATGAGGCTAATGTAATGATTACAGTATATGCAACCCTTTGATTGCAAATAATGGTATTATCACTGAACATGTCAGTTCTGCCAAGATTAAATACATAACAAAAGAAAAAGAAATAAAACAAAAATCACTCATGGTAGTTTTGATTTGCATTTCTCTTATAACCAGCGATGTTGAGCATTTTTTCATGTGTTTGTTGGCCATCTGTATATCTTCTTTGGAGAAATGTCTATTCAGAATGGGAGGGGCAGGGAGTGGGAGGGATCAGGAGCTTGGGCTTATCAGACACAACTTAGAATAGATTTACAAGGAGATCCTGCTGAATAGCATTGAGAACTTTGTCTAGATACTCATGTTGCAACAGAAGAAAGGCTGGGGGAAAAGTGTAATTGTAATGTATACATGTAAGGATAACCTGACCCCCTTGCTGTACAGTGGGAAAATAAAAAAAAATTAAAAAAAACAAAAATCAATTCATTAAAGGTTTTGTGTTTTCAGAAGTATTAGACATTTTAAATTCTTCAAAAAACTTCCAAGATACCAATTTATATACCTCATTAGAAAAAGCTGCAATTTTAGGGTTCCTGTCATGGGTCAGTGGTTAACAAATCTGACTAGGAACCATGAGGTTGTGGGTTTGATCTCTGGCCTTGCTTGGTGGGTTAAGGATCCGGCATTGCGGTGAGCTGTGGTGTGGGTTGCAGGTGCAGCTCGGATCCCACATTGCTACAGCTCTGATTAGACCCCTAGCCTGGGAATCTCCATATGCTGCAGGTATGGACCTAGAAAAGACAAAAAAAAAAAAAAAAAAAAAAAAAAAAAAGGTTGCAATTTTGTTATTTACCCCTAGATGCAGATTGAGTTATTTCTAACAGAGAACCATCGTGACTTAAACATTGGAACCATCCAGTCAAGCTCAGTAGTTGCCCAGAGGATCTGATGGAAAAGAAGATGACTACACGCTCACCATCTGTTTCCCATATGCCTGAGAAAAGCTCCAGAAAATCCAAGTTGTCAGGGCAGCTGGCCTTCAAATCAGCCACCAGAAAGAGAAATGCTTCCTGCCGCTGCCTAAATTGACCACACGGCAATAGGTGTACTTCATGTTCAATGTTCAGAGTCTTGACTGTCTGGAACAGAGATACAGATGGTGCTAGAAAACTGAGAGCACTCTGACCCATCCAGCACACCTTTGCAAACTTGGTTACACAAGACTTCCTTTTTCTGGACAGACTCTCTTCCCTGCCTACCTGCCAAGCACTGTGAATTTCAATCATTTGCCAGTGGGTTAAACACACTGGTTTTTAAAGTAGGGTATGTTACTTAAAATCAGCTATTAATATAGACCTGAGAACACTTTATCAAAAAAAAAATTTAGGGAGTTCCCGTTGTGGCTCAGTGGATAATGAATTCGACTAGGAACCATGAGGTTTTGGGTTCCATCCCTGGCCTTGCTCAGTGGGTTAAGGATCCGGTGTTGTCATGAGCTGTGGTGTAGGTCACAGATGCGGCTCGGATCCCGCGTTGCTGTGGCTCTGGCGTAGACCAGCGGCTACAACTCTGATTAGACCCCTAGCCTGGGAACCTCCATGCGCTGCGGGTGCAGCCGTAAAAGGACAAAAAGAAAAAAAACAAACAAAAAAAATTTAAAAATCTTACTGGGAGTTCCCATTGTGGCTCAGTGGTAGCAAACCTGACTAGTATCTATGAGGATGTGGGTTTGATGCCTGGCCCTGCTCAGTGGGTTAAAGGATCCAGAGTTGCCATAAGCTGTGGTGTAGGTCACAGATGTGGCTCAGATCCTGTATTGCTATGGCTGTGGCATAGGCAAGCAGCTATAGCTCCTCTTTGACCCCTAGCCTGGGAACCTCCATATGCCGCAGGTGTGGCTCAGTGGTAGCAATGGCGGATCCTTAACCCACCGAGCAAGGCCAGGGATCGAACCCACAACCTCATCATGAACTTTGTAAGAGTTCTTGAACTCTTAAAAGTTCTAGAACTTTTTTTCATTGTAAAGTAGTTAGAAGTACACATACTTACACACACACACGCACACGCACACGGTGGAATACTACTTAGCCATAAAAAGAAAGAAACTCTGCCATTTGAAACAACATAGATGGACTTTGAGGGTATGATGCTAAGTGAAATAAGTCAGGCAGAGAAAGATAAATACTGTATGATATCACTTATATGTGGTATCTAAAAAAAATAAAATTAGTGAATATAACAAAAAGGATAGACTCAGATGTAGAGAACAAACTAGTGGATACCATGGGGAGAAGGAAAGGAGGGAAGGGCAAGATAGAGTAGGGGATTAAGAGGTACAAACTACTATGCATAAAATAAAAAAGCTACAAAGACACACTGTACAACACAGGGGAAATAGCCAGTTTTTTATAATAACTAAAAATGGAGTATAACTTTTAAAAATTATGAATCACTATGTTGTATACCTATATCATATAATAATGCACATCAATTGTACCACAACTGAAAAAATAAAAATAAAGAGAGAACTATAATGTGATGGTCATTCTGGATGTGCCACATTCTTAGCATTAGTCAAGTACAAAACATTTCATGGTCGTCGATATATTCCTTATTGTACCTTGGGTGCCATCCTTGCTGGCAGAGGGTTCATGAGAAGCAGAATGAAGAAGTCCCTGGGACAGGTGATATTTCATCTGTCAACCCTTGCTACAAGAAGTGTGGTTGGCAGACCAGCAGCATTGGCCTGCCCTGAAAGCTAGTTAGGAGATCAGCTTCGGGGCAGTGGCTCTACATTTGACTCAGTGTTTAGGGCGTATGTGTTGCAGGGAATGTGAAATGAGTTTTTATATTTGCTCCTGGTTTACTTTTTAGGTGAACATTAAAGATATGACAGTCCCATTAAAATATTCTAACCTTCTCACCTCAGCCAAACGTTCTCATGAACTTGGCAGTGGAAGCAAATTTAGGGCTGTTTTTTCTAATGGTATGTGATAAACCAAAGTAAGATGAATATCTTACCATAGAGGAAGGTCTACTTTAATTTAGAGGAGCCACAAATCATCTCTGTATTGTAGTCTTCAGGAAATCAGCTTAACATCCTTCCAGCACCCTGTACAGTGTCTGACGTACAGTAAATGCCTAAAATATCATTGGCAGACTGATTAAGAGTCTGTAGGGTTCCCTGGTTTCTAAAGAGTTAAATCCAAACAATTTATTATGGAATCATACACCTAGCACAATCTGAACCTTCTTCAAATAGGATTTGCATATGGGAGAAAAATGCTTATAGTCAATGTTTTATAATAACTATAAATGGAGTATAAACTTTAAAAAACTGTGAATTACTATATCATACACCTGTAACTTATATAATATTGTACATCAACTATGCTTCAATAAAAAAATTTTTTAAAGAAAAATACTAAGGCACTATGCCTTAAAATTTTCTTTTATGTGAAATAATCTGAAAATAAGAAGTCTCCCCTTCCAAACACTATTAATGACCCAGTCTCCTTTTTTCTCTATAAACTTTAACATACGATATCAATCCTCAAATCACCTCCTGGTCTAAGATGGCTGCTAGAGCTCAAGCCACCTCATCTACAGTCTACATTCTCTGGCAGGAAGAAAGGGGGAAGATACACATGAACCTTCCTAGAATTCCCCAGAACATTTCTGCTTATATTTCATTGGCCAGAATTCATCCCCATGGTCACACTTAATTGCCAAAGGATTTGGAAAATGTAATATTTAATTCTGAGCAGCAAGAAGCTCAGCTGAAAATCAGGGTTGGGTTGCCAAGAGAAGGAGAGGAAAAGATTTTGGGGTAATTAATTAGCAGTGTTTGCCAAAGCCTCCAACCCCAGTTCCAACTGAATCTACTGTCTGCTCACTCTCTTTGGCCTGTCTTCCAGATGCTCACCTGCTCACTCTCTCCCAAACATGGCTGTTCTATACTCTTGTGCATTGCTCCTCCTGGCTTGGAGCACTTCACTAGTCTGAAGGCCTCCTTGTTCAAGGCTCCTGTCAGTGCCTTCCTCATCCATGGAGCACCCAGATGCCACTTTCCACTGAAATCCAGAAAATACCACCCCTGGTGTTTAACCTTGTTATCTAAAATTGACCTCACAATGACAATGTGAGCCTGTCAAGCATAGGGTGGATTTTGTTTTTAACCCAGTTTCCGGCAAAGTAAGTTCCTCAGTTACTGTGAATGTCCAACATGTATTTGTTTTCGTTATCAGTGACGTGAGAGATAAAAGCTGGACTCAGAGTTTAAAAGTTTGAGGGATGGTTCCAGCCTGTCATACTCCCTCTGCTCCTGTGAGTAGATTCATGAAATTAACCCTCTTTGGAGTTAATTTCCAAAGAAAGTGAGAGAGGATTGAGAGAGTGGCAAAATTCATGTAAAATTCCAGGGGACATTTTTGAAAAGTGTTTATAAGCCCACTTTGTGGATGCCTGGATAGTTTCTGGTCTCTGTTTAACTTTGCAAAGGTTACTGAAGCTCCTAGAGGCCAAAAGAGGCTTTAGGGACAATCCAATGAAGTCTGATCCTCCTGTTACACAGATGGGCAAACTGAGATAAACCAAGCCTAGAGATAAAATGTCTTGGCCCAGGTAGTGCCAGAACTAAGGCACAGTTTCCAGGTACACACAGGTCCCTTACCACTGAACCACAGTACCGCAGCACAATGCTGGAGGATTCTGGTTCTGTTTCTGCAGGAACTGGAGATGTTTAAACTCTGTTGGACCCATCCTTCTCCACTAGCCTGTCCCTCTGTCAGCAGCCCAGATTCAGTCTTTCCAGTCAATTGAGGAATCCTAGTCCTAAGGAAATTACTCACTAAACAGACTTCTGAAAGACTTAATTTAGGAATGGGGACCCCAAAATCCTGGCGTAGCCTCCCTTTCCAACCTTCAGGCTGGCCTCTCTGGAGCATTCCCAATATCTAAGCAAACAAGTCATTTCCATTGCCATGTCATATTTACTGTTTAGAACTGCTGTTGTTTGGTGTTTTCTTTTCTCAGATCTAGTCCATGGACTAAATAGAGAGGTGACATCAAACAGTTGGGCAAACACAGCTGTCGGAAGCCGCCCCTGAGCACCCTGGGAAAGCAGTTGGTCCTCCTCCAGCAACACCCGGGGGCAAGCTCACACTAAAAGGTCATTGGCTACCAAATAGCAAGCTTGCTCTGAGGCGCCTGAGACGTGACGGCTGTTTGGAGTCCCCTAATGCTGGTTTTACTCAAGAGTTGGTTGTTTTTCAAGGCAACCATGGATTATTATGACTACCAACATTTGCTATTTATTGCGTGTCTATGGTGTAAACAGAAAAGGGAATGTGTCCATCTTGACGAAGAGGCTGGCAAACACACTACCTGTGGGCTTGGAAGGGGCCACAAACACTTCATTCTGGCTGATAAACAGATGGTCCCACAACAGCCCTTGGAGGCATCAGAACATCACACAAACCCACCCCTCACTCCCTACCTGGGTCAGTGAGGGACCTTCAAGGGCAGAGGAGGTGGGGGTGGGGGAGGGGCGGTGTTGGCCACAGCCCGAGTCACGAGTCTCTGACCTCTTTTATTTCCAGAGGGCCACATGAGTGAAATGTGCAGCCAAGACAGTAGACTCCCCTACAATAATGCAAGTGACTACAGACTATAAAATGGACTCAAAAATGTTCATTCTGAAAGACTCCAAAAAATGACTCCAACCAGACTCTTCACAGCACAGTGGGGTTTACTGAAAGTGGAAGGAACTCTAATTATCTTTGATGCCAATCTCCTGTCCTCCGCACAACATTCCTGTTAGATCAATTGTAGTGCCTGTTTGAACCATTCCAAGGTCTGAGATTCCTCAATTTAGTGAGGTCAGTATATTAGTAAAGCCTGCTTTGGTTCTGTAATTGTTCAATAGGAAATCTTTGAGTGGCAAGGACCCAAACTAGAGTAAGAAAGAGAAATAAAAAAGAATCTAATTCTACAGGGTTTTGTAACTTAAACAATACCATAAACAAAGTCAAAAGAAAAAACCTGGTAAAAAAAAAATTTTGCCATACAACACAAAAAGGGGGTTAATCTCCCTAGTATACAAAAGCACTTGTATAGCAATTTGAAAAAAGAGTCAAATTTTTTAAAAATGAGAAAACGTTATGAATAGGCAGTTCAGAGGAAAAAAATAAAGGACCATTAAGCAAATGAAAAGAGCTTTTATTGCACATATTATCAGAGAATTGCAAATTCAGGCAATAAAATGCCATTTTTCACTAATGCTTGACTAATGTCAAATCATCTGATAATACGAAGAATATGGGAAAACAGACACTCATACTTCTGGAAAAGCAATTTTGCTATGACTACTGAAATTTAAAATGAACAGTCTTTGAAATTTAGTTCATAGATAAATTTAGTTAATACTTTTATAAGTGCACATAAATGTTTCTAACAATGTTTCCAATAGAGGAATGCAAAGTTAAATGCTTATCAGTAAGAAATTGGGGTACTAGTGGGGGGAGAGATAAATTAGAAATTTGGGGTAACATATACACACTGCTATATATAAAAATAAATAAACAATAAGGTCCTACTGTATAGCAAAGGAAACTATACTCAGTATTTTATAAAGCCTAGATGGGAAAAGCATCTGAATCGCTGTGCTGTACATGTGAAACTAATACATTATAAATCAACTATACTTCATTTTTAAAAAAATACAAGAGAAAAAAATTTAAAAATAAATTTGGGTAATAGAGATACTTATCTAACATGGAACAATTAGAACTGTTAAACTGAATGAGGTTGATCTATACAGAGAAATATTAAAAAAAAATAGGACGGGAGTTCCATTTGTAGCTCAGCGGTTAACGAATCTGACTAGCATCCATGAGGACGCAGGTACAATCCCTGGCCTTGCTCAGTGAGTTAATGTTCTGGTGTTGCCATGAGCTGTGGTGTAGGTCATAGACTCAGTTCAGATCCTGTGTTGGTGTGGCTGTGGATCAGGCCAGCAGCTGTAGCTCTGATTCAACGCCTAGCCAGGGAACCTCCATATGCTGTGAGTGCGGCCCCCTTTCCAAAAAAATCTAGGACAGATTAAGTGAAAAACACAGCAAAAATGTATATATGAGTTTATTTATGTAAAAAATTATATATGCTTGTATATCCACAGAAATTTCTGCAAGAAGACACAAAATATTATTAACAGTAGTTACCATTTATTTAAAAATTAAAATATGCACAAGCAATACTGTACTTCATCTCTGGACACATGCATATATAGCAAGTAGAAAACATGCATGGAGGGAGTTCCCATCATGGCTCAGTGGTTAATGAACCCGACTAGTGTCCATGAGGATGCGGGTTCAATCCCTGGCTTCGCTGTGGGTTAAGGATATGGCATTGCTGTGGCTGTGGTGTAGGCCGGCAGCTACATCTCCGAATCAACCCCTAGCCTGGGAATTTCCATGTGCTGTAGGTGCGGCCCTAAAAAGACAAAACAAACAAACAAAAAACCATGCATGGACCTCAGAGATAAAAATATAGTTTAAGAGGGATGAAAGTGCAAGGGGCCCATAAGAACTTAAAAATATACTTTAATGTTTCATTTCATTAAGAACATATCTGTAATGTACTTTTCAAATATTTGAAGGGGAAACAAAGAGATAAAAAAGAAGACTCATTTCACTCAAACACCCATTAACCTTTATAAAATCTCTTAAAATAATTAGTGAGACAATGACGACTCTTTTTTTTTTTTTTTTTTTTTAATGCGAAAGCCTGTAGTGAGTATGGATTAACATTTCCTTGGAGAAATTGGATTTACTTGGTAGAACATTCTTGTACCAATCTTTCTTGTTTACCCAATTTTTCTATTAAAATAGTCTGAAAGGAACAGTTGTGTTTTCCTGGAGTGTTTCTGTTTGTTGTCAAACAGCAGCTGATATTTTATCAAATTAGCAGCTTTCTTTGTGCTAGGGAAACAGTCTTACCTTCCTCACCCTACTTTGGAAACCTCTTACCAAAATTACTACACCTTTTGTAAATCATGGATCTTCACCCAAATATTACTGACAGATGTTCCTTGAGACTTGTGAAGAGTGAGTCTTCATTTTCTGAAGAAGCCAACATGTTAAAACAGTTCCTTCTGGGCAGCAGGCTGGATTCTCTGCTCTGCACTGCAGAATTCTCCCTTAGTTATCTTTAGACTTGCTCCTGCTTCTAGATCCCCACTGATGACTTTTGGTACTCTTTGTGCAAGACGATTCAGAATCCACCACCCAGATTGCTCCCTAAGTGCAAAGAGGTGGGCTAGGTGACTTGGCACTGATTGCCCCTCTGTCCCTCTGATTCAGGAACTCACAGTGACAAGAGATGGCATTAAGCAATGAAAATAATCCACAGTCAAATGTGGGTGGGAGACAGTTCTTGCTTTGGATACCAGAGTAAGTGGCTTACTTCTTTGTACAGCACACATTTTATTCTCAGAGTATTACAAATGAGTTTTAAATATACATAATGAATTCTTCTCCGAAGCACTGGGCCATGGATGCAATGGTGAATCTTATCTAGTGAGAGGCTCTAAGTTAAAAGTCACTTTTTAGGAGACAATTTACTACCCAGAAAACTGGTTAAAACTCTTCAGTAAACAATCTTGTTGGCTAGTTCCAACATCCTCACTGGAAGCATGCTGGCCACAAAGTAGCCAAAGGAAGTTTTAACAAGAAAAAAATATGTATCACTATTACATACTCTGCCACCAACAAACCCCAGAACAGTATGTTTCTGCAAGACCCCTGATGGTGTCTGGATGGATTCCACTCTGAGGTACTGTGCTGGCAGCAACCTTTCTGGCAAAGCCTGCTGCCCACCATCTCCTCCCACCCAAGCAACAAGCCTGTTGTTCTCCTGGTGTCCTCTTTTCCAGTACACTCTGCAGGTGTCTGGAAGGCAAGGCTTTTGCACAGATGTCCATCTCACCCTTCATCCAGTAGCTTTACTCATCCATTAGGGCACACTAGGTTTCCATGTTGTTTCAGGTGCCAGCAAGTGAATGATGCTGAAGTTATCCTGTTGACTTGGTCAGTGGGTACATCTCTTTCTCCACAGCTCTCAAAATATGCCCTTCTTCCTCTAAAGCTTTGCATCAGTTTTTTTAATCTAATAGCTACTATTGAGCACTGGGATGCTCAAATCTGCATTGCCCAGAACAGGAGCCAGGAGCCACATGTAGCTGTTGGGCACTTGAAATGTGTCTAGTTCAAGACCAAGCACAACTACTGAAGTTGAAATTGTGATCTTAAAACTTCCAGCAAACAAAAGTCCAGGACCAGATGGCTTAAGTGAATTCTATCAAATATTTAATGAAGAGTTAACACTTACCCTTTTGAAACTCTTCCTAAAAAATAGCAGAGAAAGGAACACTCTCAAATTCATTCTAAGAGGCCATCATCACCCTGAAAAAAAAAAAAAACCTAGTCAAAGATACCACAAGAAAATTACAAGCCAATATCACTGATAAAAATGACATAAAATTCCTCAACAAAATACTAGGAAACCAAGTCCAAAAATGCATTAAAAGGATCATATGCCACAATCAAGTGGGATTTATCCCAGGGATGCAAGGACTTATCAATATCTGCAAATCAGTGTGAGACATCACATTAACAAGCTGAAGGATAAAAACCATCTGATCATCTCAATAAATGCAGAAAAAGCTTTTGGCAAAATACAACACTGATTTATAATAAAAACCCTCCAGAAAGTGGGCATAGAAGAACTCTACCTCAACATAACATAGGTTACACATGACAACCTGACAGCTAACATTATTCTCAATAGTGAAAAGTTGAAAGCATTTCCTCTAAGATCAGGAGCAAGACAAGGATGTCTACTTGCTCCACTGTCCACCACTTTTAGTCAACATAGTTTTGGAAGTCCTAATCATGACAATCAGAGAAGTAAAAGAAATCAAAGGAATCCAAATTGAAAAGGAAGAAGTAAAACTGTCACTGGTTGCAGATGCCATGACACTATACAGAGAAAATGCTAAAGATGCTACCAGAAAACTACTAGAGCTCATCAATGACTTTGGTAAATTTTCAGGATTCAGAACTAATATACATAAATCTCTTGCATTTATAATACATGCTAATAATGAATGATCAGAAAGACAAATTAAGGAAACCATCTCATTTACCATCTCATCAAAAAGAATAAAATACCTAGGAGTAAACCTACTAAGACACTGATGAAAGAAATCGAAGATGACACAGATGAAAAGATGACCATGCTCTTGGATTGGAAGAACCAATATCATCAAAATGACTATATTACCCAAGGCAATCTACTGATTCAGTGCAATTCCTATCAAATTCCCAATGACATTTTTCCCAAAACAAAATATAAAATTTTTAAATTTGTATGGAAACACAAAAGACTCCAAATAGCCAAAGCAATATTGAAAAAGAAAAATGGAGCTGGAGGAATCAGGTTCCCTGACTTCTGACTATACTACAAACCTACATTCATTAAAACAGTATAGTCCTGGCACCAAAGCAGAAATATAGATCAATGGAAATGGATAGAAAGCCCAGACAAAAACCCATTCACCTATGGTCAATTAATATACAACAAACGAGGCAAGAATACACAATGGAGAAAACACAGTATCTTCAATAAGTATTGTTGGAAAAACTGGACAGCTACATGTAAAGAAATGAGATTAGAACATTCTCTAACATCATACACAAAAATAAACTCAAAATTAATTAAAGACCTTCTTGTAAGACTGGATATTACAACACTAACTAAATACAGAAACTACCAATGACCTAGCAATCCCACTCCTGGTCATATACCCAGAGAAAAACAGTAATTTGAAAAGATACATGCACCCTAATGTTCATTGAAACACTATTTACATTAGCCAAGACATGGAAGCAATTTAAATGTCCATCAACAGAGGAATAGATAAAGACGTGGTACATATATACAATAGAATACAACTCAGCCTTAAAAAAGAAGGAAACAAGGCCTTCTGCAGCAAAATGGATGGACCTAGAGATTATCATACTAAGTGAAGTCAGATCAAGAAAGACAAATATCAAATGATATCACTTATATGTGGAACCTTTAAAAAATTATACAAATGTAGCTAGTTCAAACTGAAATGTACCGAAAGTGTAAAAGACACTATGGATTTCGAAGACAATACAAAAAAATGTGGCTGTGGTGTAGGCTGGCAGCTATAGCTCCAATTAGGCCCCTAGCCTGGGAACCTTCATATACTGCGGGTGCAGCCCTACAAAACACACACACACACACAAACACACACACACACACAAAAGAGAAGGCATTGAAAAGGAGAAGGGAAGATGCTGATGCTATAGTTGAAAGGCAACTGCAGTAGTCCAGGATAGAGGGGTTGGTAGTTTATTCTAAGGTGGTGACAGTAAAAAGTGCTCAGTGGAAAGTATTATTTCCCTTGTCCCCAAGTGCTCCAAATTTCTGGGTTCAGAGAGATACAAAGACTATAAAATGCAAATAGATTAATAACTAGGAGAGTCTAGCTCCCTTCCTAATATCTCTGGGGAGTGCCAGAGAGGAAGATACATTTTCCTGGTGGTTCTTCTCACCACTTGCTCCTGATTCCTGCTCTAGACGCAACACTTGATCCCCTATCAACATCCTGCAGGCTGCCCCAGTGTGCTCTGAACATGACTCTCCCTGGATTCCTTAAGGCAGTGTTAATACAAGACTAAGTAAGCCATCAAGCTTCCCTGAAGACATGGGAAAGGGTAATAAGAAACTGGAACACCCAAGAAAAAGCAACCTTTATTTATTTATTTATCATCCAATATGCCTGTGAGGACAAGCACTCAGGGCTTACTCCCAGGTCAACTTTTCCTCTAGTTTCAGGGTTCAAAACTCCTTTTCTTGGGTTTCAAGGAGAAAACTTGAAAATTCTACTGCTTCATTACTTTACACACACTTTATTTCAATCTTTTCCATCCAATTGGGTCTGGGCTTTGCCTCTCAGAAGTAGATGGCCCATCAATATCCTCTATGAATCAAAAGGATAAATTTGTCTCTGTTGAGGACCTTTCATGTGGCAGCATATGAAATTAGGTTTTTATTTTTATTTTTTATTTTTTTTTTTGCTTTTTAGGGTTGCACCCGTAGCATATGGAAGTTCCCAGGTTAGGGGTTGAATCGGAGCTACAGCTGCTGGCTTACACAGCCACAGCAATGCCAGATCCGAGCCATGTCTGCAACCTATACCACAGCTCATGGCAACTCCGGATCCTTAACCAACTGAGCAAGGCCAGGGATCAAACCCATGTCTTCACAGTTACTAGCTGGATTCGTTTCTATTGTGCCACAATGGGAACTCCCTGAATTGGGTTTTAAAATCACATTTTTCCCCCTCCACACTTGTAAGACTTCATTTAATTCTCATTAAGAAGTAGATGTTATTCCCATTTATGAAAAAGAAAAGTGAAGCTAGCAAGAGGTGGCTGTGAGAATAATTTTTTCCAAGTGATATAACCAGTAAGGGATGGAGAGGATTCAAAACTGAATCTGCCTGAAAGCCTGGCTGGCTACCACCACCCACGCCACCTCCCCTGCAGAGATAGGGCCCAAGGTCAAGGTCATTTTTCTCCACATAGCATCACCACCTGCCTCCCTTCATTTTGGAAATCTACTTTTTGCCTAGATGTCTAGAAATTCAAGAACACATTTTTGCAGAATCTGTGTGACCCCCAAATACATCCTAATTTAGCACCATTTTCCTCCTGAGAATAAGGAGTTTTTTTTTTTTTCTCTAAAAAATAAATTCTGTATGCTCAGGAGCTGGTAAGTCATTCAAATTTATTCTATTTAATTTTAAACAAAAAGTAATAGTGTGCTATGGAGATTTCCGGTGAAATTATATCAGATGGTAATCAATTCCTTCAGTTTTCCTAAGTGAGCTTAAGACAATGGTCAGAGTTCAAAATACTTCCTCCAATTAAGCAAGGCTACACTCACATCTTAACAGGAAACAGAAATGAGCCAAGGCTGTGGTGGAGGTGACAGTGTGAGTAATAGGACAAGGAAGCAGAGGAAGAGTAATAGTAATTTTTTTTTATTACTTTGAGGCATGCACTATGCAAAGCACTTTATATTTACTGCCTCATTTAATCCTCACTTCAACTCTAGTAAGTTGTTGCTATTATTATCCCTATTCTACAGCTGAAGAAATTGAGTCCCACAGAAATTACTCAACTTGTCTAAGAGTAGAGAGTCTGTACTATTTATTTAGCTTTTTAGGGCCTCACCTACAGCATATGGAGGTTCCCAGGCTAGGGGTTGAATCAGACCTGCAGCTGCCAGCCTACATACCACAGCCACAGCAACACAGGATCTGAGGCGCATCTGCAACCTACACCACAGCTCATGGCAATGCCAGATCCTTAACCCACTGAGGGAGGTCAGGAATCGAACCTACATCCTCATGGATACTAGTAGAGTTTGTAACCTGCTGAGCCACAACACAAACTTTCTATTTTAAAAACATGTGGATTTCTGAAACTTTTTTTCTGAAACCCTGAAGATAAGCTGACAGAAAACTGTTTGAAGGTTGGTCCCCAAAGCCTCTTCCAGATAATTAGGACATCTAGAAAAGACAAGAATCAATTGGGTGTTACTAAGTGTTGGTGCATGAACCAGATATCTGTCACACCTCCAGATAAATTAAGGCAAACAGTAAGTTGTATTTGGGTTGCACCATTTAATCGCTATTTCTATTCAGCTCATCACAATTGAATGACTTTGATTGATTTGTTCATTTATTCATTTATTCACTCATTAAGTGACACATGCCAGGTACTGAGGATATAAAGATTTATGAGACTATACTTCAAGTCCACTGTCCTCTAGTGGTTTGAGGGGAAGAGACATCTGGCAGGATGGGACTTTTCCCACTCCCTGCCTTCTCAAGCCTCGTACCTCAAGGTTAAGGTAGCACAAGGGGTCCTTCTATTTTGTGACACAGACAGATAGTCTCAGAATAAGGAAAAGGATGTGTGCTACAGGTGTGCAACCACCCTAGTTTGTTTTTCAGATTTTCTGTTCTCAGATCAGACTCATGTGAGGCTTCTTTTCTCTTTCTCCTCTCTTCTAGTAGCAGGATCAGAAGCTCTTATTTCCCCTTATCTAACAGGGACATGTGGGGAGCAGAAAATGAATGGCAACTGATGCCCGAGGCTGAGACACAATTAGACCTGGAACCTTAGGGGGTGGAGTGGCTGGGGGGATCTGGGAGAAGAAGAAGAGGAAGAAGGGAGGAACTATCCAGGAGGGGACATAGGATCTGAGAGAGAGTACACTCCATGCTAGGTTTTGGAGATGGCTAGGAGGGTGGGTGGTCTCTGAGAAAGATACAAATGTTTTATTTTCAGCAAAATAACATTGTCCAACTTGATGAATTAATTTGCTTATTTGAATGGCATTAAATTTGTAGTTTTAAAAATCTGATTTGTAAATGTATTTTGGTGTAAATGTGTAAGTAATAAGCAGGATTTATTTTTAAAATACCTGGTTTTATATCAGGCAACCATTGATATGCTTTCTATCCCTACACTTGTGCTTTGGTAAGAATGTCATATTAATGGAATTAAATACTGTTTCAGCTTTTTAAAAACCTAACATCTTTCTCGAGGTACAATTGACATATAAGGTATTGCACATATCTAAGGGCACAACTTAGTACGTTTAGACATATGCATATATTCATGAAAGAATCATCACAGTAAAAATTATATATCCATTATCCCCAAATGTTCCCATACACCATTTTGTAATCCCACCTCTGACCTCCCTAACCCCCGATCCCCAGCCAACAACCCATCTGCTGTCAGTAGAGATTTCTTTGTATTTTCTAGAATTTTATAAACAGAATCATGCAGCATGAAATTTTTTTTTTAGATTTAAATATAGTTGATTTACAACGTTGTGCCAATTTCTGCTGCACATGCAATCTTTTTTTGTCTGGCTTACACCTAGCATACTTTTGAGATCCATGCATCAGTATCTCCTTCTTTCTCATCACTGATTAGCATGCCACTGTATGGCTACAACACAATTTATCTATGTGCCTGCTGAGGGACATTTAGCTTGTTTCCAGTTTTGGACTATTGCAAATAAAGCTGCTTTGAACATTTAGGTACAAGTCTTTGTATGGGCATATGTTTTGTTTTGTTTTTCACTTGGGTAAATACCTAGTAGTGAAATGGTTGGGTCATATGAAACTTTGAAAAGCTGTCAAACTACTTTCCAAAGTGGTTTTACAATTTTACACTTCCATCAACAGTGTATAAGAGTTCAAAGTTCTCCTCATCCTCACTAACACTTGGTTTAGTTTTTTGGTTTTTTGGGGGTTTTTTGGAGGTTTTTTGTTTTGTTTTGTTTTTCTGTGGGTTTTTTTTTGTTTGTTTGGTTGGTTGGTTGGTTTTTTTTTTTGGCTTTTTAGGGCTGCAGCTGCAGCATATGTAGGTTCCCAGGCTAAGGGTCAAATCAGAGCTACAGCTGCTGGCCTATGCAACAGCCAGAGCAATGCAGGATCTGAGCCGCATCTGCAACCTACACCACAGCTCATGGCAACACCTGATCCTTAACCTACTGAGCAAGGCCAGGGATCAAACCTGAAACCTCATGGTTAGTAGTTTGATGGTTAGTAGTCTGATTCATTTCCACTTCACCACAATGGGAACTCCTGGGTTTTTTTAATTTTAGCAATTCTAGTGGATACGTAATGGTAACTCCTTGTGGTTTTCATATGCATTTTCCAAATGACTATCTTTTTGCTGCTGACTATCTTTTTTGTGCTTATCATCTATCTGTATGTCTACTTTGGTGAAATGTCTGTTCAGTTTTTTGCCTATTTTTTTTTTTTTTTTTTTTTACTGAGCTGCTTGTTTTCTTATTGAGCCTTGAGTTATTTATATATTCTTCATACAAATTCTTTACAGATAATTTGCAAATATTTTGTCCCAATGTGTGGCTTTTCTTTTCATTCTCTTGTCAGTATCTTTCAAATAGCCAAAGTTCTTAATTTTGATGCAGCCAAATTTTTTCTTTTATGGCTCATAGTTTGGTAAAATTTTCTAACAAACATTTGCCAGTCCCAAGGTCATAAAGATTTTCTTCTATGTATTCTTATGAAGTTTCATAGTTTTAAGTTTTGCAGTTAGATCTATGTTCCATTTTGTGTTTATTTCTGTATAGGGTACAAGCATGGATCAAGGTTCTTTAAAAATAGTTAATGCGAAAAAAATAGTTGATGGGAACTTCAGTTTTAGAACACTACAATATCTTGTTTTCTTGAGAAGCTTGGCTGTTGTAAATCAGCTATACTTTGATTTTAAAAAAAGAAATTTGGCTGGCAAGGGAAGTGATGAGTGGTATCAAGAAGGGGACTTAAATTCAAGAGATTTTATTTTATTTATTTTAATGATTTTTATTTTTTTCCATTTTAGGTGGTTTATAGTGTTCTGTCAATTTTGCTACTGTACAGCAAGGTGACCCAGTCACACAGACATATATATATTCTTTTTTCTCACATTATCATGCTCCATCCTAAGTGACTAGATATAGTTCCCAGTGCTATACAGCAGGATCAAGAGACTTTTAAATAATTTTCTTTCTTTTTTTTTTTTAACTACACGGAGAACTGAATGTAGTTTTAGGTTCTAGAGATGAAGCCAGTTGAGAAAAAGAGATTAAAAATTCAATAACGATTCTTCCTGTTAGAGGAATCTTGACCACCTTGAACCATCTTAATTATCACAATTATATTCCCAGCATCAAGTACAGTGGCACATGAAAAGTGTTTTACATCCTGTTCAGATCTTTTTGAGTAGGTGCTCAATAAAATGTTTTGGAAGGAACCAAACAACTAAGGAATTAATGCAAGAAGAAATGGAACTAACAGTACAGTTATGGAAAGAGACTTGAATCAGCCTCAATGAGTGGAGGAAGCAAATTCCCAGAAAATGGGCAGGAGGTGAATATGTAGATGAGAAGGCAGGAAAACCAAGAAATTAGCATCCAATAGCCTTGACTGTTTTTTTAAATTATGAAGCGAGGTTGTCTGCTGAGCTTGAGGAAAGGAAAGTAAGGAAAATGGAGACCTGAACTGTCCACTGAGGTGTTGCAATAGCTCAGGTGGGGAGGCGAAAGAGCACCTGCTCTGCGTCAAAGTAGGTGCTTCAGGAAACACCCTGTACAAAACAGGGATTCCTGTTTGCTACTCAGTTATTAATGCATCTGCGTATCAGGATAAGGGCAATTCTACTGACTCTACGAGATAATATCTCACCTCAACCAAAGGAATACCATCTTAATACCAAGCACTTTGGAAAGTTCTTTGCATTAGCGAGGGGGTTCAGGGATCAGCTATTCAACATTAGCCATATGGCTGTTTTGAACAGGAGATCCTCTCAGAAATGCCTCTCATATCACATCCTGAAGGCAACTATGTCAAAGTCTGTTCTTTAACTCTGAGACGTTACTCTTTCCTAAAATTATTTCTTGGGTCTAAGGAAGGCACTTGTGAAAAGTGTGTTTTCAGGTTATCATGGCCCAGGTTCTTATTTAGAAGAAGGTGTTTTCTAATGTGTAATTCTCTTCAACCTCTCTTGAACTCGTCCCCAAATCCTCTGCGTGGAGTTGTTGGGCCAGAGCCTTTCATGGGCACCAAGAGAATTGGGCCATCATCTTACATGAAAAGGAAGCTTTCTGCTTGGAGACTTGCCCCAACTTGCATCTTGGCTTGGCTTTTGCCAAACCGTATGCATAATGTTTCATTTTCGAAAAAAATGAAGACTAGCATTATGTGGCATTACTTTCACACTCCTTCCTCTCCTGATACCTGTCTTTATCCATTTCTGCTGCATGTCAACTTGCTTTCACCATGAGACAGGTAAGCTGAGAATATCAATTCAAAAAAACATGTCAGTGCCTCTCATATCACATCCTGAAGGCAATCTAAACGAACGAGTTGCTTACTAGTCACTACACTGACATGTACCATTTGCAATGTTGTATCTTGGGGAGTAGTGTCAGAATGTATTTGTTGTGATTGAATAAATACATGTGTGACCTTAGTGTAGTCTTATTTACAATAAAATCCAAAACTTCCCCCATGGTTAAAAGGCCCTAGGTGATGTGGCCTCTTACTACCTCTCAGAACTTGTCTCCCTCCCAAACCTTGTGGATATATGTCCTACAAAACTAAACCTTCTTTAGCCACATATTTTGGCTCACCTGGTTACCATGGCTCCACAATACAACCCGTACTGCTTTTGTCTTCTTCTTTTTTTTTTATTCCTAATTTATTTAGACCCAATAGTTTTACCTTTGTACTCATTTATAGCTAATAAATGCTTACCATTAGCATTTTGTGTTTTTTGTTTGTTTGTTTTGTTTTGTTTTGTCTTTTTGCCTTTTCTTGGGCCGCTCCCTCGGCATATGGAGGTTCCCAGGCTAGGGGTCGAATCGGAGCTGTAGCCGCCGACCTACGCCAGAGCCACAGCAACGCGGGATCCGAGCCGCGTCTGCAACCTACACCACAGCTCACGGCAACGCCGGATCGTTAACCCACTGAGCGAGGCCAGGGACCGAACCCGCAACCTCATGGTTCCTAGTCGGATTCGCTAACCACTGCGCCACGACGGGAACTCCGTGCTTTTGTCTTCTTAATAGGCTAGACTCTTTAATACTTCCTTATCTTTTGCATGTTTTCTCTGCCTAAAATCTTTTTCCTCTTCTTCACCTGGTTAACTTACACTCTTCTTTTGAGATACAGCCCAAAGGCCTCTTTCTTCCCAAAGCCTTTCTTGATCTGTCCCCTAATCTGAGTTAAATGAGTTAAACCGCACTGTTGTAATTATTTGTTAACTCGTCCAAACTCCCTACATGACAGAGAGTTGTTGTCACCAAATCCCCTTTTTCTCATAGATTGTGATACAGTGGTGACCAGGAAGTGGCTGTCCAGCCAGGGACTGTATATCCCAGCTTCTCATGCATCTTGAGGTGGCCATGTGACCAGCTCTTGCCAATGTAATGTGAGCAGAAGTGAGGCATGCCACTTCTAGGGCTGAGGCCTTTAAAAGGCAGATATGCTCCCGCCAGGCTCTGTCCCCTTTTCAGGCTTGATGCAGGCCTTGAGGATGGCAGAGTCACAAGACGGAAGGACCTGGTCATCAAACTGTAACACCTGCCTTGGACAATTATGGGAGAAATGAACAATTTCAAGGAATCGCTGACTTACTTTGCTGTAAAGAAAAGTTGTAAAGAAATACACACACACGAATTCCTGCTGTGGCACAGAGGGTTAAGAAACGGACTGCAGCAGCTGAAGTCACCGTGGGGGCGGAGGTTGGATCCCTGGCCTGGTTCAGTGGGTTCAAGGATCCAGCATTGCCATAGCTATCGTGTGGGTTGCAGCTGTGGCTCAGATTCAGTCCCTGGCCCAGGAACTTCCATATGCCGGGGGTGCAGCCAGAAAAATTTAAAAACACACACACACACAAGTAATGGTTTACAGGTAAACAGCTAAATCTGTAGAAAATTAGCCAGTTGAATTCAGTAGCATCCTGATCCTTTTGTGGGATTTTTGGTTCTTTTATAGAGAAAGATTCAGTGGGCTTATGTATTTAGGTGGGTCCAGTATTTAAAGGCGGAAAGAATAAAGGTCTGGACAACTAGAAAGCCTCTAAATACGTGTTAAAGTTCAACTTAGAGCTGTTCCTATCCATCTACTTTTCAAATGATACCTAGAATTAATTTAATACCCTTCATGTCGAATAGACAGGGAATTCAAGAAACAAGCACATATAGAACATTTTTAATTTAAATATATAGTCACTAGCAAACATCTCTTTGAAATGCTGTCATTGTTCTGCTAAATCTGTCTTTTAAAAATAATACTTGGTAGAAGTTCCCTTGTAGCTCTGCAGGTTAAAGATCCAGTGTTGTCATTGCTGTGGCTCTGGTTACAGCTATGGCACAGATTCAAACCCTGGCCTGGGAACTTTCATATACCATGGGCACAGCCAAAAAACTCCAACAATAATAGTAATACTTAGTATACTTGCACTTTTGTAATAATGTAACTGATTAGTATTAAATAACTTGGGCAGTAATTCTGAAAGAACAGCCTGGAGGAGTAAAAGCTTCAAGTTCAAACCAACAGAACCTTACAAAAGTTTGTCTGAAGTTTGAAAAGAGGAAAGACACATAGATACTGGTAACAAAGGTGCAAGAGCAAGATGGAGGGGGAAAGAGGCCTTTCCATTTAAGGAGGTTGCTACTTTGAAGACCAAGAGAAAATCACTGATACTGAAATTTGAGAAAATGAAAGAAGGAAACAAGAGGTAGGTAAGAGGGAAGATGATTTTTTTCTAACATACACATTTCAGACATCTGAACAATCACACAGGAAACATGTCTGTAGGTGACACGAGCCTAAATAAAAAGCAAAAAGTCTTTTTTTTTTTAATAGAGAGGGAGGTTTGGTGAAACCCTGAATGACTTGGAGTGGTAGTGTGTTTTGAGGAATTCTCATGATACAGGGGTAAAAGAGAAGTCAGTAGACACAAATTTGAATAAAAAAAAAATCCCCAAGAAGAACGAAGCTATCTGACTGATACCTAATAAAAGGGAGAGATGCTCTGGCACAGACTTTTTACTTACAGGTCTTGGACCACTGCAAGAGTGCAGATGTCTGCTTACACATGTCAGTGTTTCAAGACTGCACAAGCTTTCTGTTCATAAATCTTCCCCATGAGATTAAGCCACCTGGGAACATATGTGGTTTCATTTTCTATGGACCTGATGCCTAGCATGGTTTCTAAGACAAGGTAGGTAGTCAGGCTTGTTGAATTTTATTTCGCTATAGCATATAGGAAGCTGAAAGATACATTTTAGGAAACTAGAAAAGGGGAGTGAGGAGATGTGTGTGTATATATATACTCATATGGTATCGAAATAGCCTCAGTAGCTAAAATACTGTCCTGAGAAAACTAGATATGCACCTAATGGATTTTTGATCAGGTTATTGGTCATTGAAGGCTACTCAGTTCATTTGTTTTGCCTTTGAGTCCAGGAGGGTCGGAACCCTGACCCTTGGCTTTCATTCTGTTAAGCCTTGTACACTTAAATGCTTGTCAGCCTTGTACTGTGAGGGAACAGATAACTACTAAATACCTCTGAAACACATTTCTTTAATGCCTTAGATGCAATTAGCAGTATAGGTTTAAATTCCAGACACCTATATAAGTTTTTCCTCCAAGGTCTCCCTCCAAAGAACTTCTCTAAAAAGCAAAATTCTTAACACGGTCACCTTCTCCTGAATTCCTAACATGGGCTCTCCAAGCTGACATGGTTAAAAAGGGTTCCTTTGACTCTACCGAGGAGACTTCCAGCTCATTTCCTTTAAAACTCTGCCCCTGTGTTGCAAATTACTTCACCATCTTTTTTTAAGTCAGCGCTCTTCCTAGACTGACAGAGCCAGCTGCGGCATTGTGCTGTCTCTGGAAATGATATCATCAGCACCCCGTCCTTGAATAAGACCACAATCATTACATTGGCTCCTTTTCACATAGCAGGGACCGAATATATGCTTGTTTACAGCAACTGTATTCAGAAACTTAGCACATTTGCATTCTTTCAGTCGCAACTTGAAAAAGTTTAGCATGAATTATCTGAATCATCTTTTAAAGTAAGAGTCATTTTAACTTTAATACATTAGTAAGGTTTAAAGTGTTAGCTTGTGTTCTAATATTCAAACAACACATTAATTATAACTGATTTTGATATTGTCATCAAAAGTTATAATTTGGTTATATTTATTATTCACTATATACTTCTGTTCCAACTCATCAAAATTATAACTATTTAATTATAATTAATGTGATACACATTATAAAAATTTAGTCTAGTAATTAAATATTAAATAAAAATACAAGAATTTAATAGTAACAACTAAGTCATTTTTATACCTGGCACAAAAGTTATTTAGACTTTGCAATCCCATCCCCTAGAGAAAGCCACTGTTAATCATTTGGCATAATTCCCTCATATATCAACTTTGCTTTTCATGGATGGGCTTTTTAATTACTTCAATTTATTACATTTATACGTGTACAACAATCATCAAAACCAAATTTTATAGCATTTCCATTTCAAACCCTCAGTGCATCTCCCCAGCCCCAACCTGTCTCATTTGGAAACCGTAAGTTTTTCAGAGTCTGTGAGTCAGTATCTGTTCTGCAAAGAAGTTCCTTGTGTCCTTTTTTCAGATTCTACATATAAGTGATAGCATTTGATGTTGGTGTCTTATTGTCTGACTGACTTCATTTAGCATGATAATTTCTAGGTCCAATGGATGGGCTTTTTATACATATTCATTTTAAGGGGGCAGCAAATAATTTTGTCTGAGTCAAGTGAGTTTGTTACTTAATCAAATGATAATATAAAAATAAAGTATTTTAGAGCCATATATATCATGAAAAATATTTTTGCATAAATTTACATCAGGTCTTTCATTTAAGTAACATTCTTATCTGGGAAATATTTAGTGAAGTAATACATTAAACTATAAATAATTTTGATTTGGCTCTCATTTATCAAGTACAAAAAAATAAGCAGATTTTATAATCTTGAAAAAAGACTATATTTTCTTAAGCCAAAATGTTAAAATCATTTAATGTACAATAAGACCATTAAATATTTTAGGAGTTCCCCTCGTGGCTCAGCAGAAATGAATCTGATTAGTATCCATGAGGAAGGAGGTTCGATCCCTGGCCTCGCTCAGTAGGTTAAGGATCTAGTGTTGCCGTGAGCTGTAGTGTAGGTTGTAGATGCGGCTCAGATCTGGTGTTGCTGCAGCTCTGGCATAGGCTGGAGGCTACAGTGCCAATTCAACCCTTTAGCCTGGGAACTTCCCATATGCGGCCCTAAAAAGACAAAAAAAGGACATTAAACATTTTAAATTTATTTCTATCTTTAGTAAATCATTCCTTTCCATTTTTTGGTCAATTACTATTTTCCCACTTTCAAAAAGTGAACACATTAAAAAGTTATAAATAAAATGTTAATGTTATTCAATTTTAATTAATTAAATTTTAGTTATACTACCCCCTTTTCCCCACCCAGTGAATATGGGAGCTAACAGAAACTGCACAGAAATAAAATATCAGTTTTATCTGATTTTGTTTTGTTTTATCTGGGGTTTCACAGAGTATCATTTAAAAAAAGTTCCATTGCTAAGACAGTTTTGAAAAATGAGGAAGTTAAGGACTTAAAGCACTGAAAATGGGTACACAGCAGATATGAGTTGTAACTCAAGTTGCCTCCCAGCCCAGTGTTTGGTTTACTATACTGTTTTGTTTTTACAAGGATTTTTTGAGGCGTTCCCTTGTCGAAGCAGGTTAAAGATCCAGTGTTGTCACTGCTGCAGCTCAGGTAGCTGCCATGGTGCAGGTTCAATCCCTGACCCTGACCTGGGAATTTCCATGTGCCATAGGCAGGCAAAAAAAAAAAAAAAGCCCAAAGACTTCCTGAATCCCCTACTGGAAATACACCTCTCTTCTCTAATTCTCACTACATTTTGCTTATATCTTTTGAAAATAGCCATCTGAATGGATATTATCTAGGGTCAAGAATCCTTCAAAAGCAGTAAAATATCAACAATAAGCTAAAAGAGTAGTTAATATCTTTATATCCACAATGATTGATGAGAATTCTAACAAAATTATCCAACCTTGCAACTGGAGTTTACAAATGATATTGTATGGTGAATTAACTTTTACCACTACCCTTGCTCTCTTTTTATAATGCCCCCAAATATATTGAAAACAAACCAAAAAACAAAATTGCATCTCACTTACTTATAAATTAGAAACGTTTCTCTATTTTTCTCACTCCCATTAAGATGATTCTTTAACAACAGCAAAAAAACCAACGACCCAATTGAAAAATGGGCAAAAGACCTGAATAGACATTTTCCAACGAAGATGTACAGATGGCCAACAAGCACATGAAAAAATGTTCAACATCCCTGATTAGTAGAGAAATGCAAATCAAAACTACCATGAGATACCACCTCACATCAGTCAGAATGGCCATCATTAAGAAATCCACAAATAACAAATGCTGGAGGGGTTGTGGAGAAAAGGGAACCCTCCTGCACTGCTGGGGGGAATGTAAGCTGATACAACCACTATGGAGAACAGTATGGAGGTACCTTAGAAATCTATACACAGAACTACCATATGACCCAGCAATTCCACTCTTGGGCATATATCCGGACAAAACCTTCCTTAAAAAAGACACATGCACCCACATGTTCATTGAAGCACTATTCACAATGCCAAAACATGGAAACAACCCAAATGTCCATCGACAAATGATTGGATTAGGAAGATGTAGTGTATATACACAATGGAATACTACTCAGCCATAAAAAAGAACAAAATAATGGCATTTGCAGCAACATGGACGGAACTAGAGACTCTCATACTGAGTGAAGTAAGTCAGAAAGAGAAAGACAAATACAGTATGATAACACTTATATCTGGAATCTAATATAGAGGACAAATGAACCTTTCTACAGAAATCATGGACTTGAAGAATAGACTTGTGGTTGCCAAGGGGGAGGGGGAGGGGGAGGGAGTAGGGTGGATTAGGAACATGGGGTTAATGGATGCAAACTATTGCCTTTGGAATGGATTAGCAATGAGATCCTGCTGTGTAGCACTGGGAACTATGTCTAGTCACTTATGATGGAGCATGATAATGTGAGAAAATAGAATGTGTACATGTATGTGTCACTGGGTCACCAAGCTGTACAGTAGGAAAAAAATTGTATTGGGGAAATAATTTTTTAAAAAATCAAAAAAAAGAAAAAAAAGATGATTCTTTAAAAACAAAAATGATTCAACACTGTTTTCTAAGTATAGTGTACTCAATATAGAATATCTAGCATGTACAAAAGCATAAAGAATCAGAAAAATATCAACCATCATGGTGTCAGCTTATAACAACTTGTAATATATAACCTTAGGATCATTTTCTTCCTTTTTTCTGTTCTTTTTCCCAAGCATAGTTGAGATCATACTAGACACAAAAGTTTGTATCCTTTTTTCCCCACTTATATATCACAATAATCAATTATTTCCCCATGTTGTTAAAATCTCCTCATAAAAAAATTTAATGGCAGTATGTTTCATTTTGTAATTTAACAAATCTCTTAACATGGTGGAGATTAGTGGATGGATATTGGATATTTCGAATGAATTAACACAGGACTTTCAACACCTTTTACCACTGAATTGTATTCAATGTATTGCTTTAGTAGGGTCCTACAAAAAAAAAAAAAAAAAGGCAAAATCTTAAAAAACAAAGAAAATGTAGGACATACATTCCAGTCGATTGAAAAGCCAATCATGTCCTTTTTACTGATCCTATCACATTAACTGCAAATAGCTTACTGAGGGGAAAAAAGGAACAAATATAAAGTCACCATCATCTACTCAGAGTACAGATAAAAATATCCTACAACAATTAGTAGTTATTTTCATCTTCTTCAACATAAACATTTTGAACAAGAGACAAACCATGAAGAAAACCTAATACGTTGAACTAAAATTTTTAATTTCGGGGGCCAACTTAAGATACTACATTAAAAAAGTATAAAAAGATTGAAGACACATGGCAAAAGGTCATTATACTTTAAAATAACCTTCACAAAGCCATAGTAAAATGTACAAAGGTAGAAAATTTATATAAAACATACAATTGACCAAAAATCTATGAAGATGTTCAATCTCATACCTTAAACAAATGAGGTATCACTTTCATCTACAGATTAGCTAAGATCTTAAATGAATGAAACAGCTGGTGCATGAGATAAACAAGACGTGTTTCTCCAACTTAAAAACTTGTTCATCAGAAGCAATTTTCTTGTGTTCCCACTGTGGTGCAATGGGTTAAGAATCCAAATGTAGGGGTTCAGGTCGCTGCAGAGGCAAGGTTTTATCCTCGGCCTGGAGGCATGGGTTAAAGGATCCTGCATTGCCGCAGCTGAGGCATAGGTCACATTTGGGGCTTGAATTCAGGGAAAGCCCAGGAACTTTCATATGAGGTAGGTACAACCATTAAAAAAAGGGGAGACAATTTTCTCACAAGCGTTTCAGTTGTACTTGGGAAAAAGAGCCTTATGTTATTAAAGTGAATGTAAACTTGGGGAAGTAAAAGAACCTAGTATTAAAGGCTGAGTACTCTAGACTGACACATTTGCAGGAAAGCATCGCCAAGGCAGAAAGACAGGTTGTCTCTGTCAGAAGATAAAATGTTAAGAGATTACTCTTTCCCCCACATTAAAAAAAGATCAGCTAGGAGTATCTTTTTTAGTTTTTTTCCTTTCTATTCTTCAAAAAAAGGTCAATGATTAGCATAGGACAATACATCACAAGTGGATTAACAAGTAAACTTTGTGCAACAATGAAAGACCAGAGATCATAGAAGATGCAAGGGTAGAAATAAGCTCTGTACTAAGAGAGGGAGAACTAGTGAACTCAAATAGCACAACCTGAAAATGCCTGGGGAAAATAGTAATGGCCTATGAAGAGCGATGAACATTTAACAAATCTTAGTATTATGTACAATGTCTTTATAAAGATGCCCATGGGTTTGAGTGAAGAATTGATCAGGATGTGGGTACTCTTTTGGGAAGGTAATTGGGCAATATGCCAATAATGCCTCTAAAAATCTACACACATTTACACAGCAATTCAAATTGTAAACTGAATAAAAAACAAATTCAAGTATTGATTGTATTTTTTAAATTTTTATTTCATTTAAAAATTTTTAAAATTTTTATTTCATTTAAAAATTTTTTAACCAATTTATGCATTTTTTAAAGCTTTTTATTAACTAATTTTTTTTCCCAAGGGGATCAAGTTATCCTTACATGTATACATTTTTTCCCCCTACCCTTTGTTCTGCTGCAATATGAGTATCTAAACATAGTTCTCAATGCTACTCAGTAGGATCTCCTTGTAAATCTATTCTAAGTTGTGTCTGATAAGCCCAAGCTCCCGATCCCTCCCTCTCCCATCCCGGCAGCCACAAATCTATTTTCCAAGTCCATGATTTTCTTTTCTATGGAGGTGTTCATTTGTGCTGGATATTAGATTCCAGTTATAAGTGATATCATATGGTATTTGTCTTTGTCTTTCTGGCTCATTTCACTCAGTATGAGAGTCTCTAGTTCCATCCATGTTGCTGCAAATGGCATTATGTCATTCTTTTTTATGGCTGAGTAGTATTCCATTGTGTATATATACCACATCTTCCAAGTCCAATCATCTGTCGATGGACATTTGGGTTGTTTCCATGTCCTGGCTATTGTGAATAGTGCTGCAATGAACATGCGGGTGCATGTGTCTCTTTTAAGTAGAGTTTTGTCCAGATAGATGCCCAAGAGTGGGATTGCGGGGTCATATGGAAGTTCTATGTATAGATTTCTAAGGTACCTCCATACTGTTCTCCATAGTGGCTGTACCAGTTTACATTCCCCCAGGAGGGTGCAGGAGGGTTCCCTTTTCTCCACAACCCCTCCAGCACTTGCTATTTGTGGACTTCTTAATGACGGCCATTCTGACTGATGTGAGGTGGTATCTCATGGTAGTTTTGATTTGCATTTCTCTTATAATCAGCGATGTTGAGCATTTTCTCATGTGTTTGCTGGCCATCTGTATATGTTCCTTGGAGAACAGTCTATTCAGGTCTTTTGCCCATTTTTCCATTGATTGATTGGCTTTTTTGCTGTTGAGTTGTATAAGTTGCTTATATATTCTAGAGATTAAGCCCTTGTCCGTTGCATCATTTGAAATTATTTTCTCCCATTCTGTAAGTTGTCTTTTTGTTTTCCTTTGCTGTGCAAAAACTTTAGATGTAAAGAAATGGAAAGATATTCCATGTTCCTGGACTGGAAAAATCAATATTGTAAAAATGGCCATACTACCCCAAGCAATCTACAGAGTCAATGCAATCCCTATCAAATTACCCATGACATTTTTCACAGAACTAGAACAAACAATCCAAACATTTATATGGAACCACAAAAGACCCAGAATTGCCAAAGCAATCCTGAGAAACAAAAACCAAGCAGGAGGCATAACTCTCCTAGACTTCAAGAAATATTACAAAGCCACAGTCATCAAAACAACATGGTACTGGTATCAAAACAGACAGACCAATGGAACAGAATAGAGAACCCGGAAATAAACCCTTGACATCTATGGTCAATTAATCTTTGACTAGGGAGGCAAGAACATCAAATGGGAAAAAGAAAGTCTATTCAGCAAGCATTGCTGGGAAACCTGGACAGCTGCATGCAAAGCAATGAAATTAGAACACACCCTCACACCATGCACAAAAATAAATTCAAAATGGCTTAAAGACTTAAATATAAGACAGGGCACTATCAAACTCCTAGAAGAAAACATAGGCAAAACACTCTCTGACATCAACATCATGAATATTTTCTCAGGTCAGTCTCCCAAAGCAATAGAAATAAGAGCAAAAATAAACCAATGGGATCATTTGAAATTTTTATTTATTTATTTACTTACTTGCTTTTTAGGGCCATACCCACAGCACTTGGAGGTTCCCAGGCTAGGGGTCAAGTTGGAGCTGTAGCCACCGGCCTACGCCAGAGCCATAGCAATGCGGGATCTGAGCTGTGTCTGCCACCTATACCATAGCGAGGCCAGGGATTTAATCTGCATCCTTATGGATGCTAGTAAGATTCATTTCCGCTGAGCCACGATGGGAACTCCTAATTGTATTTTTTTTTAAAGGAGGGTTGCAAAGTTTATTTCAGGTTTCTTGTTTTGTTTTGTATTTTTTTTTTTTTTCTTTTTTGCCACACAGGCAGTATGTGGAAGTTCCTGGGCCAGGGATTGAACCTACACCACATAGCAGCAACCAGAGCCACAGCAGTGAGAATGCAGGAGCCTCAGTCCGCTAGGCCATCAGAGAACCCCCAACTGTATTATTTTTAATGGAACTTAATATACATCGACAGAAGACTAAATAAATTATGATAATCCAAACAGGCAAACAAAATACATCCATTAAGATAATGAATGATTTTAATTTCCTTTTTGCTTATTGTCTCTTTTCTGGTTTTCACTCAAAGAAACCATGCATTTCTTATGTAAATTTTTACATTAATAAGCAATTTTTTGGGCCACTCCCAGAGGCACGCTAAAGTTCCTGGGCCAGGGATTGAACACACACCACAGCAGCGACCCAAGCCATTGCAGTGACAATGCTGGATCCTTAACCCACTGAGTCATATGGTAATTCCTAACAAATACTTTTATATGATAAAAAGATAATTATAAAAATAATTATAAAAATTAAAAGGGAGGAGTTCCCATTGTGGCTCCGTGGAAATGAATGTGACTAGCATCCATGAAGACGTGGGTTCGATTCCTGGCCTTGCTCAGTAGGTTAGGGATCTGGCATTGCTGTGAGCTGTGGTGTAGGTCACAAACACGGCTGGGTCCCACATTGCTCTGGCTGTAGCATAGGCTGGCAGTTGCAGCTCTGGTTCAACTCCTAGCCTGGGAACTTCCATATGCTGCATCTGCAGCCCTAAAAAGACAAAATAAACAAATAAAAGGGGAATTAGAGAAGTCTAATGAGCAAGAACTAATATATTTACTATTTAAAGAACCTATTCTATTCACAAGAAAAACACTAAAATTCTAGTAATAATGAACAAAAGAAAAATAAAAGGAAACAAGCCTATAAGAAAAAGTCTCAATCATAAAATAAGTGCAAAATCAGACACCAAGCTTATCCTTTCATTAGAGTGGAAAAGGGTTTTTTTTTTGTCTTTTTGCCTTTTCTAGGGCCACTCCCACAGCATATGGAGGTTCCCAAGCTAGGGGTCTAACTGGAGCTAGTCGGATTCGTTAACCACTGAGCCACAACGGGAACTCCCAAAAATTTTTTTTTTTTTTTTTTAAATATATATAGGAGTCCCCATTGTGACTCAGCGGAAATGAACCACCTAGTAACCACGAGGTTGCTGGTTTGATCCCTGGCCTTGCTCAGTGGGTTAAGGATCTGGTGTTGCCACGAGCTGTGGTGTAGGTCACAGAAGTAGCTTGGTTCCTGCGTTGCTGTGACCATGGCGTAGGCCAGCAGCTGTAGCTCTGATTACACCCCTAGCCTGGGAACCTCCATATGCCTCGGGGGAGACCCTAAAAAGCAAAAAAAAAAAAAAAAAAAAAAAAAAAAATTATATATACACACACACACACAATATTAATAGAATATGGAATAACAGGCATTCTCAAATCCCATCTAACTATTTAATCCAGCATTTTCTCTTCTAGGACTCTAGCCAAAAATACTCCTAACTAGGAAAACAACTTTTCAGCAGAACATCCTTTACAATGTTCCTTGTAAAGGAAAGTAATGGAACTACAGTAGAATATTACTTGAGGATTTAAACACTAGAAGAATCCAAACACTGCTGATCCGTTTCAGAAAGATTTTATCCATTCTGATACCGAATGACTTACTAGAATGCAAGGCATGTAGTGGTGTGAATAACTGCCAGGCCAACTCGTGGAATCCTGAAAAGGTTGGTACCAGTCACAGGAACACATTCAAAAGGACTGCCAGAGGCTATTTTACGTTGTGAAAACATCATTCTTTTCATAGGATAAAGGTTATTTACCCCCAAAAAGAGGATATTCCAGATAGGAAAACTTAAGGAAGTGCATGAAAGAGCAAGCAGAAGATGACACAGATCCTTTACACAAAGAGTTGTTGCACCATTTACTATTTCAATGTCTGCAGAAGCTTACCACAAACCCTGGTGCATTCCTGACATTCCTAGATGCAGAATCATACACATCTCAAAAGAAATAAACTTTGTACATATTAATTTGCAATGCATGATGCTTTTAGGCCATTTTAAGGAAATAAGTCTCATTTCTACTAGAATAACTAATTAGAAAATACCTAATTATCTTAGATTCCTTTTGAAATAAGGCAGAATTAAATAAAAATTGAGAAAAGAATTAAATGAGGCAGTATAAATTTATCCATGGCAGAGGTGGGGGACCACAAAAATATTAATAGTTCATTCATTCAAATTCATCAACACATATAAATTGAACACCTGTTACATACTAGGCACTGTGTTCATGTTGAGAAATATAAATTGGTCAGGGTCACTGTTATTCTGGAACTTACATTCTAGGAGGGGTGAAAGACCAATTCTCAAATAAGGGTATGTGTGGCAGTGACCTCCCCCGCCATCCGCAACTTTTTCCCTTGTTTTTCTTCTATTTACTATCAACTATTCTCATGAATGTGCACTTTAAAAATACTCATTTTTGGAGTCCCCGTCGTGGTTCAGGGGTTAACGAATCCAACTAGGAACCATGAGGTTGTGGGTTCGATCCCTGGCCTTGCTCAGTGGGTAAAGCATCCGGCATTGCCCGTGAGCTGTGGTGTAGGTTGCAGACGCAGCTTGGATCCCATGTTGCTATGGCTCTGGCGTAGACCAGTGGCTACAGCTCCAATTCGACCCCTAGCCTGGGAATCTCCATATGTCGTGGGAATGGCTCAAGAAATGGCAAAAAGACAAAATAAAAAATAATAATAAAAATATTCATTTTAAAAAACTGGACTTTCCTCACATTTTAAGATAAATTAATCACACAAACTGGTCACTATTTATCAGGTTCATGACCAATTCAAATACCCAAAAGTAAGAGAAAATGCTATTAAGTTCCATTGAAAGCTTACTAAAGGAGTTCCCATCGTGGCACAGTGGTTAATGAATCCAACCAGGAACCCTGAGGTTGCAGGTTCGATCCCTGCCCTTGCTCTGTGGGTTAAGGATCCGGCATTGCCATGAGCTGTGGTGTAGTTTGCAGATGCGGCTCAGATCCCGCGTTGCTGTGGCTGTGGCATAGGCCAGTGGCCAGTGGCTACAGCTCCGATCAGACTCCTAGCCTGGGAACCTCCTTATGCTGCGGGAGCGGCTCAAGAAAAGGCAAAAAAAAAAAAAAAAAAAAAAAAAGAGAGAAAGGTTAGTAGAGAAGACTAGGACAGTTGTTTTTTCATTTGTATGATGCAGCCGTTATAACCTTTCCAACCGTTCGGGTGATGCCAGTCCTGAGTATTTAATAGAGCAAGTCTGAGCACATTAAGAGAATAAACCAGAATGAAAACACTGACAACATGGTTATGTGAACAGCAATTATAATTAACCTTTTCTAAAAGAAAAGGTATACGTAATAGTACATAATAGGGTAACAATTTAACTCGACTTTTTTTCCTTTTTACTCAAAGCATAAAGCAGAGACAATACTTTATACCAGGGTAACATGCAACTTTGGGGAAAAAAAAGTTAATATACATATTAAACACGTTAATTCACCAGTAAAATCATATTTGTCATTTCCCCCCAAAATACCTTAACATTATTCTTTTATTTCATTATAAACAAGGTCCCATCACTGGTTACCTGAACCCAATGCCTTACATTTCTGCAGCTTAACATTTCAGTAAGTTATGGACACAAGAATGACGTTACAAGTATAATGAAGTAACACACCTGGCAAAGCAGCTGATTGCACTGCTTTGCCAATGGAGACATCCCTACACCATTAGCCACTCCATCCCATTCTGAGCACAAACATAAATATCCCCAGCCATTCATGAAGTTGTCTTATCAAGAAGGCCCTGAAGCATTATTTCCCTGGGTACCTAACATATCAGCACTGATGAAATACAAATGCACCCAAGTGCTCTAAGATGATCACATATTAGAATATTCCTTGAGTGTAAAATTTTTCTTGGATACAGAGAAACACAAGCTAATAAGGTGATATAGAGGTAAAAAAATTTTCTGCCTTTTCTTGCATACAAAACTTGAGTGAAAACCTTGTATCATATTAGAAATTCCAATACAACAAACCTAAAACTTTTCAAAAGGTTTCTAATTTGTTGTGTTAAATGCAGCTTTAATCATGTCAATATACATAGAGCACATATGTCAATATACAGAGACTAGTTGGAATACATTTTCATCTAGGTTTCTCTAGGAAAATACAATAAGCAAGGAAGATTAATATCTACAAGAAGAATTTGTCATATTTAAAAATCAAGTTAGTAAAGTATACTTTAAGCACAAATTAAAATCAGTATACATTTTTCTCATCTCTAGCAACCAAGAGTCCTCATTAGACATAGTTTCTTCTTCAATGTGTTATCTTGAATATTAACCCATAAAATATCTTTAAAAGTGCTCTGCAGGTATCACCTCCTCTTAAGGAACCATGGAAGGGTATAATGTAGAAAAGCCTACTCTAATTTAAAGTACTAGTTTAAAACAGAAATTATTAGAGGAACTCTTTATATCACCAATGTAAGGAATTTTGGAAAGGAAAAGTATCAATTACAATAATTAAAAGAATATATACATTTCACTTTCCATGCAAGATGGTTTAAAATATAAACAAAATATAACTGTGAATCACGGAAAATACAGTCAAGTCTTTGCCCCCAGAGTTTAGTCAAGAAAGAGAGTCAAGAAAAAGAGGGAGGGAGAATGAATGTATGAGAAATATAACAGAGCTCTATCAAAATTTTTTATAAGGAGAATCTAAAGGGGAAGGATTTTGGTGTACACACACATGAAGTGGCTTAAGATCTAAATGATCGATTCAAAATGACTAACCAACTGAGTATGAGGAGAATTAAGGGTACTTAACACAAGCAACAAACTTTTACTAAGGTAAGACACACAATATATAGTTTTCTGTACTTTGAAATTCTTTTAAAGAACAAAAATAGAGTTTTGTTTTCTAATCTCTTCATTACGTAACACCAAGGGTCATGGAATATTTGTATTAGGAAAGAGAAAACATGGTTTTGCTTTGCTTCCTTAAGCTACAGTTTATTCAGGGTTATGATGTGTATTTTCAGTTTCAAGGCCTTTTAGTAAAACAAAGCAAAAACTGATTTAAAAACCCTCTAGGCTGTATCATCAGTAAGCCAAGCACATATAATACCAAAGAAAATACATATAATTTATTAGATGGACTTAAAAATCAACACAAATCAATTTTAGGCACTTGTTGAGTACAGACTATGGGAATTTTCTACCAAAGAACAGAATATCTAGCAGGCAAGACCATAAAGATTTAAACTTTAGCTTTTAGAATACACAAGGGCTAAGCAACTGATAAGAAATATTGCATAATTAACCCAACTGCATCTTGTTACAATTTCTCCATATTTCCACACACAATTTAGGGTTTAATAGAAACAGTCAGTTTTTAGCATCCAAAACTTTTAAAAATCTGTCTTTCTTTCCTTTACTCTACCATTCTGGTCTTAAAATTAGCATACATTCTTTGACAGAGCATGATACAGTTTAATTTTTGTAAAAGTGGAACTTTTTATTAAAAAATATTTTCTATCTACAATATCAATACATAACGACTGATAATTTTGATGTCTTATAAAGGTCTATTTCAATAGGTTTATTTTGTAAGATAGGCTTCTCATTACTAATTCCTTTAGATAGCTAACATTTATCTTTGTTCATTAAGTAAACATGAGAGAAAAAACGGAATGCGCTCTATGGCCTTAAGGATGGGGGATGTCTTGAGGTTAAACACTACATATGACTTTGGTGTCTTTTTCCAACTCAAATTATTTGTACTGATATTCTTCAAAGTGTAACCCATTTTTGGTAATGGGAAGATAATACACATATAACTTGATCCCTTTCACATCTAATTATTAGCTCAAGGAGCTGGCAGAGTCTAGGTAGTTCTCTTAACTTTCTGAATCTACTTTTCAACATGTAAAGCTAAAATAAGTATTAAAATGTTAAATACAATATAATTTAAAGGGCCCTACTTCTGGTATTTATGTGCTGTGCACACAGCAACCCAGTATTATGATGTACTCACCAACTCTGACACTGCTCTCCAGTGAGCAAAGTGCAAATCAATGAATCAAGCTAGTGGAGCACAGCAAAGAACCAGAGAATGTACTTAGAAACTAGTAGTTTGGGGAACAACAGATGTAAGTAAAGTTTAGCATAATTCCAGGACAAAGGTAACATATCTTGGCAAATGGGGAATGACGATACAGGAGAGCAAGGCATGGCTGAGCTATGGGAAAGTAGTTCCCGATTACATTTGGACAGTGGGAGGTTTCAAAGTTCAATCACACAAAGAAACCTTGCCTCTATTCAGCCGTAAAGGATGGACTGACTCCAGGATACAAGTGGGCAATTGAGAAGATGATCCCAAAGTTGACAGATAATCTGGGATGTGCTGCTACCACCATACACAAAGTAGAACACACTACAGACACAGTCCCAAAAAATGCCTGCAAAGAAAGCTAGAAAGCTGTATACGGTTTTTCTATTTACACTAATAAAAACAAATTTTGAGGTTGTCTGTACTGTATGTGGTTGCTGTAGTCACAGCAAGAAATGTAAAGTGGCCCTAAGAAGGGACAGCAGAGTCCCTTTTCTAGGCATCTTAACACTATACACTCAGACGAAAAAGAAAAGAACACCTCAGGGACTTCCTGCCTTTCCTCAGAGCCCTGCACATTTCTGTCATCTCACTGTTGCTACCTACTAGGCACTTCTCGGAGACCAGAAAACAGAAACCTTTCCTCTATTCCATGCCATGCTTCTAAAATCACTTTAACTACCTGCATTAAAAATGCCAGAAAGCAGTGCTGAAGCACTTTTTAATTAAGGCAAAATGTTATATTCCCTACCCACTTCCCTCTGCCTCCCAAACCACCTGCCTTCATTGTATTCTTTGCCCATCATGAGAGCCAAAGATAGGACCAAAAATTTCAAACAAGAATCCTCATTAGAATGTGTAAGATATGCTTTCTAAATACTCTATGACAAAATTAAACATATTTAAATGCGTATAAGCAATATGGTTACTTTTACCAAGATATCAGAAGTCGCATGACTTTCAAAATTAGTATCAAACACAGGATATTTAAATCCAGTCACATGTACAGAAGTATGAAGATTTGTTCTTTTCAAAGCTGAGCATAATGACCCTAAAGAAGATGCTTGTTTACACCCAAAAGGAGTATATTAAAAAACAAAAAGCATTGCCCTTTGCTTAATTCCACTTAGAGTACATATAAATCACCAATATGACTATTCATTAGGCTTTCCATTTTATTCGGAAGTAATACTGTTCAAATGATTCTGATGTATGATGCATTTTCATACATGAATTAAAATTCTTTTGACGTAATTCTGGTTTTATGCACAAGTATCAAGGTACCATCATTTCTAATGCTTGACTGAGAGGACAGAATATAACAAAAAAAGCATGTTTTATAAATGTGGTATAAGATCTCATGCATTCTTATGATGACATGTCATCACTAAACCAGCTGTAACAATGTAATGCATGCTCTGAACATCAATTAAGAATAATATTTGGCCAGCGTCTTGATGACAGAGAATATGCTGGTACACTGTTGGACCGATGGGGCAGCAATCTAAGAGACTAAACCATGATTACTCCAAAGATAAAAGGATAAAGGTGTGGACCTGCCCAGCTACTTCACAGAATATTTGTCTCTGATGACACCGCAACATCTACAAAATAGATCTGGGTTTTCAATATACAAGCAATTGCTTACAGTGATTTGAAAAAGTACAAGGACATACGAACAAAGAAAGCTTAGAAATTTAGGATTTAACTTTTGTAAAAGCAACTTGACAAATATTAAAATGTTAGACTTGCATTTTGAACATTATAATATAAATATAAAACACAAAACATTCAATTTTAAACACTGATTTCCCATGCCTGACTTGGACTTAATGAGTATTTTATATTTTATAGAAAGGAACTTTCAATGTTTTGTCAATGCTGATACTGTGTACTATTATTTCTCATCAAAATCTTTGAAATCTAAAAGGCTGGTATTAAAAGTAGCTCTCCCCCCCTCCCCCGAGTAGTTTAAAACATGCCAGTTTTGCATTAGCCATTAGATTTTCGGCATGAAAGATACACCAACAGAGTACTCAAGAATACGGTTTAACACATTTAGGTTAATTTTGTTTACACTTAACAACAGAAATACTTTAGACTTTCAGACGCTGAAAGAAACAAACAAAAACCACTAGCAGACATAAAAGGCTTCAAGGCCAAGTTACTTCTTAGTAAAAATAATACATTATGTGGATCAATTTAAACCAAATTCTTAAAAGCATCAGAAAAGATGTTTTCTTGTAATTGTCAAACAATGCAATCATGTGATATGAGAAAATAAAAGAAAACTTACACAAAAAAACCCCCAAACTATTCTAACTCCTAAGATAAGAAATAAGTAATTTTCAAATTAAGAAAGTATTTTTGTTGCTTAGAAAATATACTTTACTTTTCATCTCAATTTACTTCAAATGCTTGACATATAATTTAATATTCAAGACGACTCTGGCTAAGTTATTTGATAGTATTTACAGAGTGATATTTCTCTGGGTTGACATATTTCACACAACGGCTTCCAATCAATAATGAAAAAAAATCACTTGATAACTTTAATCACAATTAATGATTGACTGATTAATGGATTAACAATTTACTCAGTAATTTAGGGGGCACAGATCCAATAAAGAAACAATCTGATAACTGCTTCAATGTGCAATTCTGCCCACTAGTAATAATAGGTCAGGAATATGACAGATATCCCACTCAGCTGGATTACATATATGTTTCCATGTATGTGATTTGGTCAACCAAAAATTAGGTACATAATGTCAAGCTTTTTCTTTCTTTTTTTAAAGAGCAGCTCAATGATTTTTGGGATTGGTTAGTATGATACAGAGAACACAGGGGAAGTACGAAATGGCACTTACCACCAATGCTAGTATAGTACTCACCTCACTGTGGTTATAACTAAGGATATTATTAATTTCTGCGTTATTTGCTTTTTTAAAGAACATAGATCAAAGCCATTAACTTGAACTTGAGGTATATACACAATACATACACAACCTTATGCAAAATACCTTTCATAAGTAACGTTACATTTTAAGATACTGGAAACTGAGTATCTGTGCTGATTTGTATTTTGACTTAATGGAACGAGAAAAACATTCAACTAGGGAGGGTTATACCGATAATAAAGTTCTTAAAGTTGAAAATGTCTTTCCTCTCCCTCTGTACTTACCACAGGCTACACAATGTCCTGAGAGGATTCATTATGAGAAAAACGTCAATCACAGCTTTAAGACCTTGCTTTGGAAGGAACTAACGAAAAAGCAGATTGGAAGGTGAGACTTCATCTTTGTTTTCAAATAAGTGGTCTTAATTTTTCTTTTTATAGAAAAAGTTTAAATGTTTAAATCAGTTTATTATAAATATATCTAAACCATTAATTTTTGCAGCTTTCAGGTAAAGTCCAGCACTTCATTTATACAAAGTCTATGAGCAGAGGTCAGTAGAGATCATCTAATCTTAAGTCGTGACATCATCCATTCAAGTCCTTGGCATAATCTATAAAGAAAATAAAATTTTTTGATTAAATTCTCAACTAAAAAGCTATGAACAGTAAACTAAAAGAAGATATCATTCCTCATCTACCCAAACAACAAAGATAAATCAGTTACACTGAATGTTGGTGCTACTGCAGAGAAGCCATACTTTCATACAGTGCAACCATACATTTTTGATTCTGTTCCATCTCTAGTGCCTAGAATATTGCCTGACACAAAAAAGGAGCTCAATAATTATATAGTGAATACCCACAGAAAGTAATTCAGCAATAAGTATCAAAAATATTTAAAATATCAATACTTTCTCCCTGTTTTTCTACTTTTAGAAATATATCCTTAAAAAATAATCAGAGATAAAGACAGGTTTATGCATAAGATTGCTCATGAAAGCATTTTTTTTGTTGTTGCTTTTTAGGGCTGCATCTGCAGCATATGGAAGTTCCCAGGCTAGGGGTCCAACTGGAGTTGTAGCTGCTGGCCTACGCCACAGCCACAGCAATACCATATCCGAGGCATGTCTGTGGCCTATACACAGCTCACGGCAACACCAGATCCTTAACCCACTGAGCAAGGCCAGTGATCAAACCTGCATCCTCATGGATACCAGTCAGGTTTATTACTGCTGAGCCACAACGGGAACTTCTATTTATGAAAGCATTTTTAATAGGAAAAAGTAAAATTTAAATGTCTAGCAGTAGAAAAAAAATTTTTAATTACAGAACATTCATATGATAAAATATTAAAAACTTCCTTTCAAAGACTATTTTACAATATGATAAAATGCTCATGATATAAATGAAACAGAAATGAGAGGATTATTAAACAAACAGTAGAGTTGTTAAAGTAGGCACACAATATTTATGTTACATCCATATGTTAAAACAAAACTGAAGGAAATTAAATCTCATATCACTAACACCAATGATCACTGAACAATAGGTAATTGAGCATAATCCAAAATACAGAAAGAGATGTTCATTATGATAAAAGAATGGAAATATATAACAAGAGGGAAAAGTCTGTATACATAATTTTATAACAAAATGAAGTACTATTATGAAGCATTAACCAGTATCTATGAGGAGCTTTTACAGACATGAGAAACTATGCTACCACATTAATTTTTAAAAAGCCAGGACTCATATTTTTACGTATGAGTCCAATAATGTAAAAGATGATACAAGGGGGAGAAAAAAGCAATGAGGTAAATAAATGATTGTTTTGGTGTTAGATCATAATTTTCTCCTGTTACTTGATTCCTTACTTTATTTATTTTGGCCTCATACAGCATTCAGAAGTTACTGGGCCTGGGATAGAATCCAAGCTGCAGGTGCGACATATGCCACAGATGTAGCAACACCAGACCCTTAACCCACTGTGCCAGGCTGGGGATCTAACCTGCACCATTAGAGAGACAACACCAGATCCTTAACCTGCTGTGCTACAGTGGGAACTCCCAATTCCTCACTTTTCAACTGACTGGAAATGATACAAAATAATATTAGGTGAGTAAATTACTTAATTCCAAATTGTTAAAGGTATAGTATTTACCTAATAACAAACTGTAATCTGCGCTAAGCACTTATTATCCATTATCTTAATCCTCACAACACTAAGACCAGAGCCTTTCCCATATTACAGAGAGAGCCCAGGCTTAAAGAGATGAGCAAATGGCAGAGATGGGAGTCAAATTTCAACCAATGCTAAAATACAAGAATTTAGACCAAGGTGGCCAGACGGCACAGGGAAACATTTCCCCCAAAACCAAACATTTCTACGTGGAAACTACTGCAAATGGAAGTCTATATAAACCCAAAACTAAAAAGATACCATCACCTATTGATTTCTTCTTTTAAAAATAAAACTGCCAAAGTTCATACGTAGCCTAACTAATGATATATTTTTCACACAATTACTCAACGTATATAATTAAATCTTTTATCAATCCTAGATGATTTGTCTTTGTTGTCAAACTTAGTATGATTTAATCAGTGCTTTTGCTTAAAAACCTTTTATAAAGATAGTATATATAAAGATACATCTATATGTTTATCTGTATCTTGACATATATTAAGCTATTTGACAAAGATATATGTAAAAGATATTTTTACTTAAATAAGTATGTGGGCAATTGGTATAATCTGGATTCTTTTTCTTTTTTTAAAGAGTAGATTCACTTTTTTGAGGTTCTAATTATGCTCTTCTTCAAATGTCTGTAATCAGGTACTTCTATTTCACTAAGATCTGGCTTCAGCTCCAATTTAACTCTTTTTTTTTTTCTCTGCTTTTAAATAAATCCATGAAGGATTCTAAATAGAGATCTTAAATTTGGGATTGAGGTTCTTCAGGTGTGAAGAAAGGGCAGAATTTTGTGGCATAGATAAATGAGTTACCTCAAGTGGCAGAAATTTTCTACTTTTAAGACCACAGTGGACCAAATGATGAATTACTGACACTATCTATCTATGCCCCAAGATTCTGCCCTTTCCTAATACCTGAAGAACTTCAATCTCAAATTTAAGATCTCTCCAATTTAATTCTTTTTTGCCTCTTTTTAAATACACACAGACCCACCATATTTTAGAAAAACAACTACAACAAAAACTCTACCTTAGCATCCTCATCCTGTTTCTTTTTTTTTTCAGCCCACCTCTCCCTTACAAATTTCTGTACATAGTAACTTTAAATACCTGATTTTAAGGAGAAATACAGGTTTCAAAGCAAAATACATATCATTCATGGAAAAGGCATCTTACCCCTCGCCAGTAAGAGCACAGCATGCCTGGATATGCCACTGGTGATCCTTAATAGAAGTTAGTTTCAAAAACTGGGAGATTTCTGCTACAGTCATGCATTCTTTAACATCTTGTTTATTAGCAAAGATCAGCAATCCAGCTTTCCTTAGATCCTATAAAAGCAAACAACACTGTAAAGGCCAGCCCGCTTTTTTTTTTTTCCATACATTTTCCGACTTAATTAACACACAATATTTGACAGTCTTTATAATCCAGAATTTCTCAACTACTTGACATAAAAGCATCTCACAGCTCTTATGACAGAAAGTAAACTTTAAGCTGAATGTATATTAAATAAATCAATCTATATTTGTATGGATTTATACATATCTTGTAGTCTTGGGTTACATTTTTATAGTCATAAGCGCTATATTAACAAAGTCTTATCTTTCAATATAATACATATCTAACTCTTCCCCCAACCACAAACTAGACTTCTATGATATTAAGAACTACTCTTTAGCACTTAAGAGCTTTCAAAATTCTATCCCAATCTACACTTTAGGTATAGGTATCTCTATCTAAAGCCAGTACCCTTTAGGCACATAGGAAATAAACGAATTCAATATATATAATATGACTTAGAGTCTTAGGACTTAATTCTCAGCTGAGAGGAGCTATCCTAAACCAATTCTATTAATTTGCTGAGACCCAGCTCTTCTATTTTTTGTCCACGAAGGTTTCTTAGATTTGAATGTATGATAGAGCCTTCTTCAACTGGCATTAAACTTATCAAGTTTCCCAATTAGATAGTGAGTTCCCCCACTTCTATGTTTTGACTCTGAGGCAAGTTCTTTGACAAATCTGTTCCTCATAACTAACATTTATTGAGTCTCTAATCTGAGCAAGACACCCATTATACTAACCATTTTCCAAACAAAATCTCTTTAATCTTCAAGACTGCTAAAGGTAGGCTTTACTATTCCCATTTTACAGATGAGGAAAATAAGACTCAGATGTAAGTAACTCATACAAGGTCACATAACTACTCAATGACAGAGCCAAGTCTGAGCTAAGATCTTCCTACTAGAGCGGTTAGCCCCTATGTGTAAAATGCTGAGACCACTACTTGCCTCCTGGAGAGGTAGTTTGAATGACTGAATTACTACACTTAAAGCATTCGGTTCAGTCCTTGGCTTTTATTTCATTTACTGCTCTGCAAATGAGGATTACCTTCACCCTTGTGCATGTCCCCAGTGGACTGATACAACATTTTACACACAAAGCAGACCACAGGTTAAGTTAGTCTCCTTTTGCTATGCTCTACCTTCCCTCACCCAACCATTTTTACAGCCAGGATCTTCCCTGATAACCTATGGAAAGTTACAGAACTTTTCCTCATAAAAATGCACATAGGGAGGAGTTCCCATTGCGACCCAGTGGTAATGAACCTGACTAGTATCCATGAGGATGCAGGTTTGCTCCCTGGCCTCACTCAGTGGGTTAAGGATCCAGTGTTGCTGTGAGCTGTAGGATAGGTCACAGACACATCCCACACTGCTGCTGCTGTGGCGTAGGCCAGAGGATACAGCTCCAATTCAACCTCTAGCCTGGGAACTTCCATAGGCCGCGGGTGCAGCCCTAAAAAAAAAAAAAAAAAAAAAGAGAGAGAGAGAGAGAGAAGCACATAGAGCTATATGCTCAAAAAGCTTGTTACAATTTTAGGATGTTAAAAGGCAGCCTAAAGTCCATTCATAGATCCTGGACTAAGAAACCATGGTGGATGCTCTCAACAAGTGGATTAAACTCTCAGAAAACTCTGAGATTTTGGTGTTATATTCGCAAGTTTTCCCAGCTGTGTTGAATGCCATCTTCTTCTTCAGGATTTTAGTGGAATCTTTTGGTTTCAAGCACATGTTTGTGTATTTGAAGCAAGAAAGCATTCCGCAGATTTAAACTGACATTGCTCCACAACATTTTACCCTTGTTAGAATAAAGTTTTGATGACTTTGATTCTTTCTGATATAAATAAAAAAATGTAAGTAGTAAATTTCTTATTTGCTTAAAAGGAGTTATGCAATATGTTTTATATAACAATGGAGACTGACTTAGTTACAGTGCCCTCTGCAGGATGGCAAATACACTACTACAGTTAAGAACAGTCACCTGAACAGCTTGGGCAGAAAGGGATACTCTAGAATCTAGAAGTTTTAAGAGTTTATATTCAACTTGTTTCACCTATAATTCAGTTCACCTGTGTATATAAAAGGCAAAACTTAGAAGGGATGAATATAACTAGTGCACACACACATCATCAAGGATATAGATTTTTTTCTCTTATCCTAATTGGAAAATGGAACAATCATCAAGAGTAGATATATGGCTGAATCACTTAGCAGATGGACTTTCCATGGGATTTCATTCCTATCCTACAAATTGTCTAGATTTCAGAATCTCTTGCCAGTGTGTGTTGATATCTTTCATATAGGTCAGGACTGCTAACACAGGCATGTTCAAAAACAACACACTTTAGAAATACCTGACATTAGAAAAACTGGGCACAAGTTAGGACACACAGTTTATGTTATTTTATTTACAAGTAATCTATATCATCACTTTTAGTAATGAAATTACTTGGAAAAGCCCCTGGACTGAAAATTGGAAACATAAGAAGAAAAAAAAACCACATTAATTATAATTTTTCTAGCTAGCTGTAGGATCAAACTTTTTAAATTTAAAGCTATTTTACCTATTTTAAAATACTTAGAAAGAGGAGAAAATCCTCCTTTACTTTTTATTAATAACTTCACAACCAATTATGCATTATGAAAATAGTATAAATGAGAAACTGGATTAGGGCTGTTCAATTTTACTTAACGACAGGTCAAAGTACAAGGTCAACAGTGGTGATCTTTGTACATCACCCATTTTAAATACTTTAAAACACTTCTACATATCACAGATTTCTGTACTTAAGAGTCTAAAAATATTTAGTTCAGTCAAGAAGATGAATAGCACATGCAAGACGTATTTACTTAGCATCTTCTATATGCCATATGTAGTTGTCAATTTGTTTCTCAAAGCTTCATTTGTGAAGACAGTTCCTAGAAGTTAAGTCATTCTAAATAAAATTCATCTATCCTTTTGTGTTTGGAAGTTTTAAAAAATCCATGCTCTTCAAGGTCTTACACCACACTTAAGATAAAGTTTCCGAAATGTTTTAAAACATCTTACAGCTTTGTGTTAAGTAATAAAGAATCATTATCAGCGATGTTAACACGACTGTTGGTTATCATGGTATGCGTGAAACAGCTGACTAACCCACATCATAATTTCTTTCCCATTCGCACATTCTCATCCTTGATCATACATCCCTCCAGAACTCTGCCTATCTGGCTCTTCCAGACCCTGTTTTAAGTGGCTTACTCTAGCTCTCAACTTCATTTGCAATTACTTTCTTCTCTGGTAATCTCCTCATCCATCTTCTTTCACTTTCCAACTAGGCCCTATTTCTGGCTTTTTCTTTTTTTCCCAGCAAAGAGCCTGAGTGATTCAAATGCCTAAATTCAAAAACTGGTCAAATCACATAAAATTCTGGGCCTCAGTGTACAAATCCTTAACATATGAGGTTAACTGATCTACCCGAGTTAATGACCCAACTTATAACATTCAATGGCTTTGAGTCTTACTATTGGGCTTTTAATATACTGATCTTCCTACATATTGTCCAATTAGATTAAGAATGAAATACAGAGGCTACCTATTCATGAAAAATATAGTCTAGAGACAAATATATTTGTGTCTTATTTTTCTTTTTCCAAAGTCCTCATAAAACAATAATAAAAAAAATCCATCCTTTGGTATAAAATGAAGAATGGTGCATTCTTGTAAAATGCAAAGGGGAACTTTAAAAAAAACTTAGCCCCCTAACTCTTTTATTGCTTATTTTGCCCAAACTAGAATTGAAACCTGTTAAATAAATATACAAAAGCAAGGTCTGGTTAAAAAAAAAAAAAAAGCCCAAGGGATTTAACTGCTAGAATTAGTCAAAACCAGGGAAAGTACATCTTCTTGGCTATAATAACCGCAAGGAAAACAGGAACTTCAATTTACATAACCATTTTATTAGGTTTTCCTCAAGTCTTGAATGATTGCCTGAAACATACCAAAATTCTTAATGAAAATCCAAAAAGCAAATCATTGAATCAATATTAAAGTTAATGTGAAACTTCATTACAAAGATATCCCAGTTTTCCTAAGCTTTAGTAAAATTCTACTGAAATTAGGAGTTCCCATCACGGCTCAGTGGCTAACGAATCCGACTAGGAACCATGAGGTTGCGGGTTCGATTCCTGGCCTTGCCCAGTGGGTTAAGGATCCGGCATTGCTGTGAGCTGTGGCGTAGGTCGCATATGCGGCTCAGATCCCGCTTTGCTGTGGCTCTGGTGTAGGCCAGCAGCTGTAGCTCCGATTAGACCCCTAGCCTGGGAACCTCCATATGCTGCTGGCGCAGCCCTAGAAAAGGCAAAAAGACAAAAAAACAAAAACAAAAAAAACCCCATAAAATTCTACTGAAATTAAAAATTGCACAGTATACATCTAAATATTAGTTTTTTTATTCCTATAAATTGAGAAAGCAACATCTGCAATAAAAAGTATGCAAAAATAATCAATCGCCACTATGGTCGGTCCTCCTTATCTGTGGGTTCCACATCCATGGATTCAACTCAGACTGAAAATATTCAGGAAAAAAAAGTTTCAGAAAGTTCAAAAAAGTAAAAATTGAACTTACTGCATGCCAGCAACATTTTCTTAGCATTTACACCATGTTAGGTATTATAAATAATCTAAAGATGATTTAAAGTATGCAGGAGGATGAGCGGAGATTATATGCAAACACCATGCCATCTTACATAAGGGACCTGAGCATCCTCAGATTTTGGCATCCACAGGCATCCTAGAACCAAAAGTCTACTGACTCAGAGGTGAGACTGTATTATAAACATTATATGATTGTATAGTTACTACTATCATTACTGACTACATTATTCAGTTACTTAATTTTTAGGTTATGCCACGAGTAATATTTCCCAAGGACTAAGAAAATGTGGCTAGTTATAGTTTTGTTCAAAGGGACAATATCAGAGACATAAGAGCAACAACATCTAAACTTAAGTCACAGAACTGAGTTACAATTAAGACTTCCTATGTGTCCCGAGACAGTAAGATCTCATTTCTAATGATAATCCTCTGTACAATTAAATGACTTAAAATGCAAAATGAAAGCCAACTGAGGTCTTTTACAACAGGAAAACCTCTAAACCAAATTTATCTAAGATAAATGGAATTAAAATTCTACAACTGACTCCACAATCTTTCTGCGGCTTCCAGATTCACTTCCAATTTGGGAAGTGGCAGAAGTGTAAAGCAAGCATGGTCTACAGATAAAGAATCTTTTTTTTCAAATTTGAAATGGTATCATCATGAGAAAGTGGAAAGAATAAATGTGATGGAAATATCCCCCACACAATCTAATGCCAGAATTCTACTTACCTCATGGGCCAACATTTTATAAAGTTCTTCTCTAGTTACAGAAATCCTTTCTCTGTCTGTACTGTCCACAACAACTATTACAAACTAAAATAATTACAAAAAAGAAAATCATTAGTGATTACATCATTCGACATTTGTAAAATTTATAAAGTGCTTATTTGACTTATATGCTAACAACTTCAAGACATCTGAAACTTACACTATGGTATTACTGGAAAACCAGAGATACCCACTATACGAAGCCTAAAGGCCTGATCCATCCTGGATGCAAATACATTTACTAATTCTTAAGAGAAAATAAAAGGCAACATCATGATTTCATTTTATTAGAATATTTTGCTAATATTCTAACCAACAAATAACATGTTTGTTTTCTAAATTAATACCTTGAATGCCAATGGGTCTATTTGCAGTATAAGTCAATAGGACAAAAATACATTATGGTCCTAAATTTAAGTTATAAATTACTTCTAGGCAGATATTATTTATTATTACCAATTTAAAAAACTAGAAGGGTATTTATGTGGGAATGGAGTAATGTGACAGTTAAATCAATTTTTTAAAAAATCAACAAATTAAGGAGTTCCCGTTGTGACTCGGTGTTTAATGAATCCGACTAGGAAGCATGAGGTTGCCGGTTCGATCCCTGGCCTAGCTCAGGGGATTAAGGATCCGGCGTTGCCGTTGAACTGTGGTATAGGTTGCAGATGTGGCTCAGATCCCATGTTGCTGTGGCTGTGGTGTAGGCCGGCAGCTATAGCTCTGATTCGACCCCTAGCCTGGGAACCTCCATATGCTGAGCGAGCAGCCCAAGAAAAGGCAAAAAGACCAAAAAAAAAAAAAAAAAAAAAAAATCAAAAACAAATTAAAGAATAAATCTGCATCTAAAATCATACTCTCTTCCTCATATAACTGGCACTTATTACCTGCAAGCACAACTCCTTAATGAACTGATGATGAAGCTAGTTATCAGAAGACACAATTAAAGACTTACAAAGGAGCTGCGCAGGACTGAGCTACAGTTCATCTCTTTTTCAACTCCATGAGCCCCAAAAGGCATGAGGGAAACAGGAACAGATATTGTCACTTTATGATGGCATTTGTGATGCCCCAGTTAGTTCTGACCACCTATTATTAGCATGCACTATTTACTGTTTAGAAGTAGCTTTTCATTTCCAAATAAAATGAAATAAAATTCTCTATTTTTCAGATTTCATCAACCATAAGGCAAATGGATAAGAGAACTTCAATCTTACCTCTTCTCTCACTGGAGACTTTAGTGACACTTGATTTTATTACTCTAAGACCTGTTCTACACCAAGCCTTTTTAATAAAGTTATTGATTTTCAAGGTGTTACCATGGATTTGATTCCTGCGGCGTTATATATGAGTATCGATCATTTATATACCCTCCTCTTCTCCAAAAGATATGATTAAATGCATAATGGAGTGGTAGAGGATCAGGTCATTAGAGAACATTAATGACCTAATATTCATCCTTATACACATTGAGTTTTATTAACTTACAATCAGCACTAGAAAAACAACTGTAACAGCCCTTCAACTTACAAGATCTATACAGTGAAGCTCTCAAATGTCATAGGTCTGAAATTTTCTCTTGAGAAATATATGTAAATAAAACAATTATTTCTAAATTGCTTTATAATAAAAATAAAAAGAATTCTGTAATGTGCAATTGTGTTGCACAAAAGAAAATACATAGTAAAATACTGGCCAGGATTCAAACCACCAGAGCCTTCTCATTTAACTAGGATCCCCTCTATGCAGACACAAATAAACAGTAAGAGAGAAATGAAATTATAAACTAAAATGGAACTCTTTATAAAAACAACTACTTGGGAGTTCTCTTGTGGCACAGTAGGTTAAAGGTCCAGTTTAGTCACTGCAGTGGCTTGGGTTACTGCTGTGGTGTGGGTTCAATCCCTGGCCTGGGAACTTCCATATGCTACAGGCACACCAAAAAACAAAAACAAAACCCCAAAACAACTATTTAAGACAAGATCCAGGATCAATATATAATCAGTCTCAATCACCAATTCTCCCTACAGAGGTTCAATGAGAATGGATATACAAAAGGGTGACCCCAAAAGAGGGATTCAGAGATTCCACTATGTTTAAACTCTACTTACATTAACATACTGTGATATTTCAAAAAGATTAATTATAAGAGAGAGTTCGCATTGTGGCTCAGCGGAAATGAATCTGACTAGTATCCATGAGGATGCAGGTTTGATCCCTGGCCTCGTTCAGTGGGTTAAGGATCCAGCACTGCCGTGAGCTGTGGTATAGGTTGCAGATGCTGCTCGGATCTGGCGTGGCTGTGGCGTGGGCCAGGGGCTACAGCTCCAATACAACCCTTAGCCTGGGAATCTTCATATGCCATGAGTGAGGCCCTAAAGAGAAAAAAGGAAATAACTTTAAAAAAAAGACTAATTATAAGAGTTCAAATCTAGACGATGCTTCCCAAGCATTCTACTCAAAGAAGGTTTAGTGTATTAAGAAACATACCTCTGTGTTAGTATAGTAAGTGTTCCAGGAAGAACGAAGAGATTCTTGGCCACCAATATCCCACATCAGAAAACGTGTATTATTAATTACTATCTCTTCTACATTACTTCCTATTGTAGGGGACGTATGTACAACTTCATTCATAGAACTGGAGGAAAAAAAGTTCAAATACATTACCATTAGCAAGGAAGGCAGATTGTTTGAACATTCTTTAATTAAGGGATAAATCAATCAGCATGACCTATTTTATATCCAAATGTCCCCTTTACACTAGCTCATTATAGAGTGAACAAAAGGTTTAAACAGAGGTAGAACTAGGTAATGGAATATCTAGACCACCTAGATTTGTTCCAGATTGAGTCTATATAAGCAAATATGTCTCTGCTGTCTACAAGTAAAACAAGTGAACAACATGCTCAAGGTCATGCTCTGGAGAGCTTAATTCCTAGCTCTCCAGGAACAGCTGCCTAAATTTGGCTTTTGGTTCATGGCCAACCTGCCTTCTCACAGAGTAATTTGAATTCCATATAATTTTCATCAAATAATTTATTATGATTTAATCAAATATCACTCAGGTGGAAAAAGTAACCATAAATAACATTTTTAAAGTAGTAATACTTACAACTGGTAAAGGATGGTAGTTTTTCCTGCATTATCCAGCCCAACAATGATAACTTTGTGCTCTGAAAAAAGAAAACATGAGTGATTAACCAAAAACAAAAATTTTTTAATTTCATATTTCATCCATCCTTTCTAGCTATGGTATAAATCAGTGCACAGCACTTTATACTTTCTAGAAACTGAAAAGAACATCCCAGCAAGAGACCAGCAGACGTATACCATTGATCTAACCCTCCTATTCCCCTCATTCTATGGAAAGAATGCTCATCTCTCTAGGAGGCCAGAAGCACCATATTATTTCTATTCTATGGAGGCCTACTCTAAGCAAAGTATTCAAAATATAATCATAACAATTTATGAATAATTTAAGGTGCAAATATTTCATATTGGACTAAGCCACTTAAGTTCTAAATGTGAATTTTAGGCTTCAAATGGGTATGTATCAGTGAGGTGAGGTGAATGAGAATAAAAGAGGGGAAGCCTTTTAAAGCTGCTGGCAGAAGGCAACTGCAAGCTATCTGAGTACATTTGAACCATAGGATCCTTCTAACCAAATTTAAGGACCTATGGCTATGGTGGCAGTAACCCTCTCCCACCTCTGGCATCACTTTCTCCAAGTTTTCTTCTTTCTGTCTCTTGATATCTTTTTTTTTTTTTTTTTTTTCCCTAGGAAGTTCAAGGAATCCAGGACTCAGTGAGCTCATAGAACCACGAGAAAGAACAATAAATTACTGGAGTTCCCATCATGGCTCAGCGGTAATAACCCGACTAGTACCCATGAGGACACAGGTTCAATCCCTGGCCTCGCTCAGTGGATTAAGGATCTGGTGTTGCCGTGAACCTGCGGTGTAGGTCGCAGACACAGCTTGGATCCCACGTTGCTGTTGCTGTGCCTGTGGCATAGGCTGGCAGCTACAGCTCCGACTGGACCCCTAACCTGGGAACTTCTATATGTCATGGATGCGGCCCTAAAAAAGACAAAATAATAATAATAGTAATAAATTATTGCTTTAAGTCATAAAATTTAGGAGTAGCTTGTTACACAGCAACAGATGACAAAGCAAGACGGAAAAATATAGGTGATTATGTGACCCTGGGCAAATGACTTACTTCTCTTAACCCTAAGCTTTCTCACTGTACAACAGGGACAACGTTACCTATCTTTCGGGGGGTTATGTAATGATTAAGATTGCCTACCAACAAGACAAACGTTTCCTAATTCAATTCCCAAATCTTTCCTAAATTCCAATCTATGTAGTGGATAAACACAGTGCCACTCAATGTACTCCAAATCCAATATTCAAACCTTTTCCTAATTCTATCTTACTTACTATGCTTAATGATATCACCATTAATTTAGATGCCTTTGGAGCCCCTCAACCTCAACATCTAATCTGTCACCAAGTTCTACCGATTCCACCTCAAAAGCATATATTCTGAAACTGCCTCCTCTGCACTGTCCTAGTTGTAGTCTTCTTACCTCTTACTGTACCCAGTGGGCTCTCTCCAAACCATCTCCCTACTGTTTCTGGAGTAACTTTTCTCCACTATAAAGCTGATATTGCCACTCTCTTATTTATTTATTTACTTTAATTTTTTTATTTTTTATTTCCCCAATACAATTTTTTTTCTATTGTACAGCATGGTGACCCAGTTACGCATACATGTATACATTCTTTTTTCTCACATTATCATGTTCCATCATAGATGACTGGCTCTCCATTTTGACAAGAAAACAAGGGACAAGTTCTCAGCCTTGTAAATAAAGCCAATCACGAGGAACAGGCTTCAGCTTTATCCCTCACCACTACTGCCAGGTATCTAAGCTGGAGTGCAAGCCATTCTCCCAACATAAGCCACCACATATGGTCACAGCAAACATTTCTCCATCTATACTCCTTTTTTCTTTAAACCTGTGCTGTAATTATCCTCTCCAATCTCCACTTGAAGGATTCCTAGAAATCTTTTAGGGTTTAACTTCCCCAAGAACAATCACTTTCTCTTGCTCTTCTGCTACACCTCTAATATAGCACTTCTAATTACTTACGTGCACACTTCTCAACTTAATAAGGCACCCTTCAAGTGTATGATCACATGCTACTCAGCTTCATAATCCCAATGACTACAACTTTTTCTGGCACAAGGTAGGTAGTCAATAAATGCTGAATTAATTAACATTCATTCTAGAAACAGGATTTTAATACTTAAGAGTAAGAAGAGCTTTAAGAACAAGCTTTTGCAGTCAGACGGTAGATGTTTTCCAAATAGTTGTCATTTACCATAGAGAGGAATTCCTAATGTTATATAGGTATCTCCTGTTATACAAAAACAGGAAGATCAAGTAAATACAGAACTTTAATATAATCCATTTTATCCAATCATTCATTTCTTTGAAGAAAGAGAAGGCAGCTTAGAACCACTAGGAGCATAATCATGCTCCCCTTTACAGGTTCTTAAAAGTCATTTTAAAATTGCAGAACCCAGGGAGTTCCTGTGGCGGCTCAGAGGAAGTGACCCCAACTAGAATCCATGAGAATGTGGGTTCAATCCCTGGCCTCGCTCAGTGGGTTGCCGCAAGCTGTGGTGCAGGTCGCATACTCAGCTCAGATCCCTTGTTGCTGTGGCTGTGGCTGTGATGTATGCCAGCAACTGCAGCTCGAAATCAACCCCTAGCCTAGGAACTTCCATATGCTGCAGGTGCAGCCCTAAAGATCAAAAAAAAAAAGCAGAGCCCAGTCTATTTTACCTTTAGAGATGACTAGGATGGAGGTCCTGAGAAAGTGATCCAAAGCAAAGATGATACTTAATGAAAGTAAAGGGTTAATAACAAATAGAGGGTATGCCAAGGGAAGGCCAGCTGAATGACCACCAGAAGACCTCAGCAGGGGCCATTCCTCTGATGAAACTACTTCGTGCATGGCCCTAGGTCTCCTAGGTCCACAAACTCAATCCTGCTACTATCTCAGAGTAGACAGGATTCAGAGAAGGCAATTTACAGACTACAGTAAAATAGAAACAAGAATGCCAAAAGGCATACAATGAAATCAAATGTTCAGAACTACTTGACAAGTGCACTTTCTCCCTAAGGAAAAGCATATAGTATGGCCGAATTAAAAACAGGATTACTTGGGGAGGATGGAATCCCATCAAAGGGAATATTATAGGCTGTGGCAACTGATAAATCCATCTTCACAGTAGGACCCTACCTGCATTAGGACCAGATTACTGAGTCCCTGGAGCAGGGTGCCTTCTCACCTGGGAAGTTTTTAAATGGCAAGGTGATTTTGCCCGACTTTGTATGTTTCTATATCCCAAAATTTAGCATTTCCTTTCTAATGACAGGTATCTTCTTCAGTTCTAGTAATACAAGCACCTATAAACATTTTAATGTATGTGGAGTTCATTTAGGGCTATACTCCGATTTCTGACCTAAATGAACGTTTTTAGCTTCCCATTTGAATATTAATTTTTAATAATATAATTCTCAAAATGTCAGCTTATTTTTAAGTTTCAGGAACACCATTTTGTCAACCCCTTTGCATTAGCTGCAAGACTACATTTAGACAGACTTGTCAATACTAGGGAAGAAAATACAACTACTCTGACCAATGAGAGAAATGGTACTTTAAAAACAGTACGAAATGGACAGAGGCAAAAGCAAACAATACAAATATAGGCAAGGATCTATGATAAATAACTAGAGAGTGACTAAAAAAATGTGTAGTCACAAATGCAAGAGCACTAACTCTCACAAGGTCCTTAATAACTTAGGGAGGTTATATTCTAACTATGCTAACTAACATTTTTCAAAATATTTTGCTACTCTTCTTTTGCAACTGCTTTCAGAGCCTAAGGTACACTGTGTTGAACACTCCCAATGGAAGCACACTTTTTATAACCTCTAAAGAGGAATCTGATTTTAAATGAGAGGGGACCATATGATATCATCTCAGTCACAGGATGTCACCTTTTTGTTGTTAAATAAGATGTGGTCCCCAAATTATATGATTTAAAAATCTGTCTCTAAAGAAATTTTAAAAGGAGTTCAAAAGGTATTCTGAGTTAATAGCGCATATCAGTAGAAAAACTATCTGGCCTCCTAAAATGATCACTTCTAAGAAAATTCTATCTGGCTTTTTTATTATTTATTTTTTGCTTTTGTTTAAGGCCCTACCTGCGGCATATGGAAGTTCTCTGGCTAGGGGTCAAACTGGAGCTGCAGGTGCCGGCCTACACCACAGAGGGATCCAAGCCATGTCTGTGACCTACCATGCAGCTTGCAGCGGCAACACCTGGTCGTCCCACCAGGGGCCAGAGATCAAACCCACATCCTCATGAATACTAGTCAGGTTAATAATCTTCTGAGTCACCACAGGAATTCCAGGTTTTGTTTTTTAAAGTGGTCTCCTTAATTTAGCCATACCCCATGGAACTTATTTCCTGATTTCAAACATAGCACTTTTCTACCACTTCTGTGAGGAAGAACTAACTACACAACACACACACACAAAACTAAAGAAAGACTTTGTATCATACTTGCCCACAAGACCAACAGGATAAACTGAAACTGCTATGAACAAAACCATTGTGTGATAATACACATAAAGTGAGATAAAGCAGATGGCAGACTCACACCAGGATTCCATCTTTAGTTGCCAGCTGAGGACCAGATGGGGTCCTAAAGACACAACATCTTTTAACAGTCACTGAATGAATGAACTAGAGAATCAATAAGCTGAAATTAGATAACATAACCTGTGGTAGATAAAGATACTATGTTTCTTCCCTAGTTCCTAGAAATAAAGCAAGCACACCAGGGAGAGAAGGCATGGTGGATGATACAGGGTGAAATTCATGTCCAGCACCGTGCAAAGTAAACAGAAGAAGAGAGTGTCAGAAAAGGTAATGGGGAAGTGAAGAAGCAGCTCATAGCACTCTCCATACTGGAAACAGCTTCCTTCTTCTAACTGTACAAACTCAATGAATTCCATCCAGTCACCTACAAATGCATAACTATGCAAACATTCCTCCAAACTCTTAAAGACATAAAGCAGATTTCTAAAATCAATCTAGGGAATGCAAGCTAACATATTTGAACACATGATGGTTTCTTTTAGTGGTTAAAATATTTTTAAAAGAAAAAGAGGAAGAAAGAATCTCAAAACACATGTGTGCAGAACCCTAGAAAATCTCCGAGGAGCCAAAGGTTCTGTGGAGCAGTCTGAGATCTCTTGGAGGACATTCCAATAAGGCCATGATCCAGAGGCCATTCACCCCTTCATCCCACCCAAACTCCTACAAGCCACATGCAATACCAACTTACACCCACTCCCTCCCAAGACTTGTCTCTATTCGAACTTTTGTGTGTTTTTACAATTGGTGTTTTACAAGCACCAATGGTTGTTTTTAATAGCTTTCTAAGTGTATGGTACAACATGAGGGCCACAGAACTGTAAGATGAAGACACAATTGGTGCAATGGGCTCAAAGATAAAGGTGCCAAATCAATGGTGAAAAGCCAGTTTATTCTCAACAATAGGGTTAGATTAGTCACACTTTCTAATACTAAACCAACTTCCTTTGAATATCCTTTGGTTCCCCTACCACTGCAGCCTGTTTCTCTCATTACCAGGCTGGAACAGTGTTCTATGTAAAACATCAAACTGTGGCTAAAAAGTATTACAGTTCACTTCAAAACAGCACTCCACAGAACCTAATATAATGTGCATAGTAAGAGATAATGTTACTATGGGCAAATGTAATAAAACTTCTGGCTATTTCAATTCTTTGATTCATGTGATTCATGACAAGTTTATTGCTTAGTATGGTTTTTCTTGTAGAATATCTATGCCACAGCATTCTTGCAGTTTCTCAGATAAGCCAAAACAACTACATACTGTTAACAGTTACTTGGGTAGAATTTTGAGTTATCACTTAGGCTTTAGTTTCCCAATCAATACTGTTTCATCAAGAAAATGCTTGCTTCCCTTCTTCATTTCCTTTTGATACATGCACGTCCAGCTCCTTTTATTGCCAAGTTCTAAGAGTCACTATATATCCTACCAACTAGTATTCAGTAAATTAAGGGGGAAAAAGAAGTCATCATCACCCTGGAGGCCTTCAATCTCTGGATTATAGCGAAGTCAGAAAACACAACACTGAGGCAGATAAACTGAGTCACTCTGATGCTTCATTCTCACTGCATATCCAAACTATCACTAAGCCCCTTTGATTCTATCTCGCATGAAGCAAAAGGTCCATTTCGGTAATGTTTACTATAGTTCTCTTAGGCCGTAACAAAGAAAATAGAATAAAGTGTGTGCTTAATAAATATGAATGAGTAAATGAATCAGACTTGGAAGACATAAAGGGTAGAAGGGGAATAATAGATCAAGTCACTACACATTAAAAATTCAGGAGTTCCCATTACGGCTCAGCAGGTTAAGGACGTGAGGTAGTCTTTGTGAGGACGTAGATTCGATCCCTGGCCTCACTCAGTGGGTTAAGGATCTGGCGTAGCTGTAGGATGTGGTGTAGGTTACAGATGTGGCTTTGATCCTGCACTGCTGTGGCTATGGCATGGGCTGGCAGTTGCAGTTTCAGTTTGACTCCTAGCCTGGGAACTTGCAATACGCCACAGGTGCAGGCCTAAAAAGCCAAAAAAACAAACAAACAATCAAAAAAAAACCCACCAAAAAACAGCCGTGCTGTGGCACAAGTTCAATCCCTGGCCAGGGAACTTGCACGTGATGCTGGCATGGCCAAGAAAATTTAAAAAAGGATTCTCTTTTTTTGCACCAGGAGATTGCTGAATGAAAAGCAACAATTATACATGACAAAAGTAGAGATCCAATTAGGAAACAGAAACCACACAGCAATTTGAACTTGCAGTTTAATTTAAAGAAAATAACTATTACAGGGGATTGGAGTGATGAAGGATTGGCTAACAAAAAATAACTCTAAAGATTAAAGGAATGACAAATACACAGAGCATTCACTCTGGAGCTGGGACAGAACTTCCCCCAATTCCCTAGGAATGAGACGCAGACCTTGCTCAGGGCCTGGCCTCGGCTCACTGAATGTCAAAGCCGCTGTGCAGACTTGCCAGTGGATTGTGCTGGAAATCCTTCCTCTGGGATGCTGGGGAAAACCCTTCATTGGGAAATATTTCACTGGTGGACCTCCCTTCTGACACCAACTGAGGTGGGTACCAGGGAAAAATAACGCTGACACTATGCAGTGCAAGAGCCAGCCACTGGAAGTGTTCACACTGCAAGAACGGGACAGAGCCTACTGAGAAGCACACCATATCCAGGAGGAAAAACCCTCCACTTCTGCAGTGTCCCTGCAATGCCATCTACCGACGAAGTTTAAAATTGTGCCAGCTGGCAAAAGAAAAATATTTAAAGGGCCCACCTCCATATCCAGAGGGCATGCAAAAAGGGTGGATGAGGAGCTAAAAATTTTAATAACAGGCACTATTCACCCCTTTGGCTACCCAGCTTCTATATGAACTTTTCTGCACATGTTTGAAATCCCCCACAATGAAAAAAACAACAGAAACAAGGTTCCTGCAGCAGAGGCAGCTTCTCCAAAACTTAACCACAACTTATCACCCCTTTTCTAAGGAACCAATCAGAGAAAACAATCCCATTTGTTTATTTTTATTTTCATTACTCTAGGAGGTAGATCCAAAAAGATACTCCTGTGATTTATGTGAGAGTGTTCAGCCTATGTTTTCCTCTAGGAGTTTTATAGTATCTGCCTTTAAACCATTTTGAGTTTATTTTTGTGTATGGTGTTAGAGAATGTTCTAATTTCATTCTTTTACATGGTGGAGTCCAGTTTTCCTAGTGCCACTTATTAAAGAGACTGTTGCAGTTCCCATCGTGGTGCAACAGGATCAGTCTTAGGAGTGCTGGATGAAGGTTCAATCCCCGACCCAGCACAGTGGGTTAAGGATCCATCATTGCTGCAGCTGCAGCTTAGGTCAAGACTGCAGCTTGGATCTGATCCCTGGCCCAGGAATTCCATATGTCGCAGGCAGCCAAAAAAGAAGAAAAACTAAAATAAAGAGACTGTCTTTTTTTTCATTGTATTGTTTTGTTTTAGTTTTGTTTTGCTCTTGGCCATACCCACAGCATGCATAAATTCCCAGGCCAGGGATCAATCCTGTACCACAGCTGTAACCAGAGCCACAGCAGCGACAATGCTCAATAAATACTGAGCCCCCTCGTAGTTGTGGATCTTTTCGGGGGGTGGGGGTCCTTCTCCACTGTATATTCTCATCTCTTTTAAAAGTTTTTGGACAAATGAAGCCATTTAAAGTGGGAAAAATTTTTGCAAACAAAGCAATCAACAAGAGATTAATCCCCCAAATATATGAACAGTTTATGCAGCTTTATATCTACAAACAATTCAATCAAAGAATGGACACAATGGAGTTCCCATCATGTCTCTCGGTAGAAATGAATCTGACCAGCATCCATGAGGTTCAATTCCTGGCCTTGCTCATTGGGTTAAGGATCTGGCATTGCCATGAGCTGTGGTGTAAGTCACAGTCGCAGCTTGGATCCTGCATTGCTGTGGCTGTGATGTAGGCCAGCAGCTACAGCTCTGATTTGACCCCTAGCCTGGAAACCTCCATATGTCATGGGTTGGCCCTAAAAAGATTAAAAAAAAAAGGCGTAAGATCTAAATAAATATTTCTCCAAAGAAGACAGACAGACGACCAAAAAGCACATGAAAAGATACTCATCACTAATTATTAGAGAAATGAAAATCAAAACTGCAATGAGGCTTCATATCTCATACCAGTCAGAACGGCCACCATCAAAAAGCTGGAGAGTATGTGGAAAAAAGGGACCCCCCCCTACACTGTTGGTGGGAATGTAAATTGGTACAACCACTATGGAAAACAGTATGCAGGTTCCTTAAAAAACTAAATAAAGAATCACCATATGACCCAGCTACCCCAATCCTGGACATATATCCACAGAAAACCCTAATTAGAAAAGACACATGGACCCCAATGTTCACTGCAGTGCTATTTACAATAGCCAAGACTGGGAAGCAACCTAAATGTCCAGTGACAGAAGAATGGATAAAGAAGATGTGGTACATATATACAATGGAATTATTACTCGCTCATAAAAAAGAATGAAATAATGCCGCTTGTAGTAACATGGACAGACCTAGAGATTATAAGTGAAGTCACACACAGAAAGACAAAAAACATATGATATCACTTACATGTGGCATTTTAAAAACTGATACAAATAAACTTATTTACAAAGCAGAAACAGACTCACAGACTTTGAAAACAAACTTATGGTTGCCAATGGGGAAGTGGGGGAGACTGGATCAGGGGTTGGGGAAGGGCAAAGGCACACTTTTGTATATGAAATGGACCTGCTGTAGAGCACAGGGGAATCTATTCAATGTTCTGTGATAACCTATATGAGAATGGCTATCTGTGTATGCATGGCTGAATCTCTTTGCTGCAGAACAAAAATTAACACCACATGGCAAATCAACTACACTTCAGTAAGACTACACCTTTTTAAAAGAATGCAACGAGGCTATCGGTGGGGAAATTTCATAACTTCTTTCATAGTTCACAAAAGCTCTTCCTTTTCTCTAACACAAATCCTCATACAAAGAAGATTTTGTTTTGTCTCAGGAGCACTAACTAAGACACTAGATGATCTTGGTTATTATCTCAATCTAAAACCTATCACAAAGTTCCCACTGTGGCACAGCAGAAACGAATCCAACTAGTAACCATGCATGAGATTGTGGGTTTGATCCCTGGCCTTGCTGTGGCTGTGGCTAGGCTGGCAGCTATAGCTCCGAATTCGACCCCTAGCCTAGGAATCTCCATATGCCGTGGGTGTGGTTCTAAAAAGCAAAAAAAAAAAAAGTCTATCACTTTTCATTGTAGAGCTTTAAGCAAGTTACCTAATATTTCTTTACCACTAAAAAATGGGGGGGGGGGGGAATCTACCTCACAGGGTAAAGGGTAAATCAATTAAGTGAAGACTAAATCAACTGCATAAAACACATAAAACCTAACCTTGCGTGTCAGTGTCAACTGCTATTATTTTATCTATAAAGATGGAGTTAGCTTATTTTCTGTCTCCCCACATAACAACACAGGGGTTTGTGTTGTTTCCTGTCTATCCCCAACACCTAGACCAGTCTCGGGCACAAAACAGGTGTTCAAAATACTTGCTTTACAAATGAAGTACTGATCATAAAGCCCTCTATACTAAAAAATACTAACGGCAACTCTTCAAAGTCCTAAAGCGGTAAAGGTTTATAGTTCAGTAACAAGAAACACCTAATGGGGGACACTTTTATATTAAAAAATGATGCCAGTCACTTCTTTAAGAAGACCAGTACCAAGGACATATTTCTGCAGTGTTTTAACTCTGGCATTCACCAATCTGCATCACCTAGTAAAATCATTCTAGAACCTAGTTTCCTCTTTTCAGGAGAAAAGAATAACTACTTCAAAGGATTTTAGAAACATTTAAAAAAAAAAAAAAAAAGATACATTCAACATCCAGGACAAAGTTTGTACCCTATTGATTTAAACAGCATGTGAATGCAACCTCTGGTTTTTCAAGTTTGAGCAATATGCAATTAGCTTTCACTGTGTACTCAACCTAGCTGAGCTTAAACTGAAAAAGCTGTTCTAAAGGGAGTTCAGAAAAGAAATGGCACAGAGTTTGTTCTATCAGCATAGAAAACTCTGTAATCCCCAAAATCTTCCAAGAGTTTATGTGAAAAGAACATAGGGTTGTGTTCTGTATCTTATAAAGGTAAAATAAAACATCTAAGATATATCTGACACACACATAAAAGACATATACATCCAATTTACAGAACTAAAAAGACTAAAAAGCACCTGATACTAGATTTAATGGTGAACACTGTGACCTTACTGATAAGACAACGACATCATTTAACAGAAGAGAAATAGTTTATTCACATTTTCACAACACTGACATCTAAATTAGAACTTAACCTCACTTAATTCCTCTTACTATTAATTCCCAACATTGAAATAAAGGTCCAGTCAAAAATTACCACAAAGTATAGGTAATAAGAACACTACTCAGAGATTTTTAGTGGTAACAAAGAACATCTCATTACTTACTACTGGCATGTAGCTGTTGGCAAAGTTCTAATTCATTCTTAAATTACAGAGACAAATAATTTTATCATTGACTCAAAATAGAAAGTAGAGACATCTAATTTTGCTTGCAGTACTGGAGCTCAATTAACAAGCAAAGTCTTTTTAAATTTCATAGCAGAACTGAAATTTACTAGCTTTGCTAAAAATAATACAAAATGATGGATTTAAAAGCCAGAATAGATCTTATCTATTATAAGCACCACCCATTTTACAGCAATTTTAAATTTCAATTCTTGAGACCTAGAGATTAAGTTTTGTGGACTTCAGTCATATATAGTCAAGATCCCAGCTGTTCTAGGGGAGCTCCAGATCCAGGGAGGTGAAGTGACTGGTTCCCCCTTGCCCTCTCCCAACAGAAACAGCCAGCCAGAGGCTGTGTAGATTAAAACTGGCTTCATCCAGTTTATGAAAATTCCCCATATCATTTGAAAATCATCTGAAATATTACTCTTTCATTTAGTACCATGTGACCTACATTATCATCTTTAGTTTTTTTAAAAAAATACTCTAGAGATCACAAGTTCCTAGTTCTGCTCCCTTTCCACAGTCTTCTTACAGGAGCAGCAGGATCAAACAGGAGGCGGGACGGTGGTACATAATAGATGCCACCATTCCTTTAAGTCTTTACTGGAAAATCTTAGGCTGTGACACTACTACTAGCTTACACAAGAGGAAAACACAAACTAAGTTACTGACAGCAGGGATGATGAATCACCCAACTTGAGTTAAAATGAAACAAAAGTACACCAATAACTATGCTGTATCTTAAGCACCATGGAGTCTTTTTCCTAAAATTGTATCTTCCTTCCCCAGTTTTACATTTATTTTGGAACATATTTCAATAAATCTGATATGCATTTCAAGGCACTGTTTTGAGTTTAGATGAACTTGAGCGTCTCTTTGACCACACACTCTACACTTGGTAACTTACTAGTTACCTACACTTAACAAACACTTCATACGATATGGTTTTTAAATGCTTTCAATAAAACACCTTAACATTTCTAATCCAGCCCCCAAACCCTCTACTTTACTAACCAACACGAGTAGGAAAATGACCTTAAACAGATATAAATACGGCAAACGGAGAGGACCATCACTACTCAGGACGCCTAAGTGGCTTCTCCCGGGTGGGGGAGTGCAGGGAAGACTCTCATAAACCTGAGGTGTACTGGACAAGTCAAGAGCGATTGCTCACGTTTTCCGCATTCAGCAACCCTCGGTAATGCTCATCCCAGAGAACCTCAGCATTTCTCCGTGGCATGCAAACCTCCAACTGTTCAAGGAAAATGGACCAGGCTATGCAGCCCGGGGGGTCGGACGGGGGGCAAGAAACCGCCGCTCACAACTGAAATCGGAGCAATGGGTGTATTTGCGGAATGGACTTCTTAGGAAGGTCTCCTAAGACAAAGGGCTGCGAGTCGGGAACCATTCCTTAGCTGGGCGTGGGATCGAACCGCCCCAGGCCCGCATCCCCAGCAGCCGGGAACCAGAGCCGAGACCGCGCCGCCCACACTCCGGAAGTGTTCGGAGACCACCCCCCCAACGCGTCCAGGGCTGACCCTCTCCCCGACCCGTACGCGCTCGGCCCCAGCCCCTACCCTGGTGATTGAACAGTCTCCATATCCTGGTGAAGAGAATTCCCATTCTCGGGCAGCGGACCCCCCTCCAGCCACCCGGGCCTCCTGGCCTCCCCCAGCTCAGGCTCAAGGGGAGGAAAGAGACGCGCCGGAGCCTCCGTCTCTGCCGCTGCTGCTCCCGCGCTGGCCGCCGGCCCGCTTCCTAGGAACCGGAGGGAGGCCGCAGCCCAGGTCGCCCTCCCGTGCGCGAGGCCCCGCCGCTGCCGCCGCGGCTCTCGCCTGGCTCGCGGACATCGCCGCCGCGTTGTCTGCGACGAGCCTCGCGGGCCACCGTCCTCCCCCAGCGGCTCTCGGGCGGCTGCGGCGGCGGCGCCCAGGCGGGCGGGGGAGGCGAGGGGCGGGGCGAAGCGGACGGGAAGGCGCAGGCGCACGGCTGGAGGGGCGTGGCCTGGAGAAGGGCGCCTGCCCGGCCCCAGCTGATCTGAGAAAACCAGGCGACCTGTAGGCGGCGGGACGCAGCCCGGGGATCCAAGCGGCGCAGGGTGCTGGTTGGGGCTGCTCGCTCTCGTCTGCTTGCGTGGGCGTCTCAGCGAGCTTTGTTTTTCTCTGCGTTTCTTCCACAGAGCCGTAATGTGAACATGTTATTGAGTGCACATCCCCAACCCTGCGTTCACACCGCACCCAAGTACCACGTCCCGGCCTTCATAAGCGCGGCATTCCTGCAGGGTCTTTGAGAGAAGCTCAGCACCTTTATCTCTGAAACTTTTAGGCCTGAACACCCAGCAGGGTGACCTTACCTAGGCAGTCGCTTTAGGGCTATTCTGTACCTCAAGGCTATTCCCTCTCCAATCTTCCTCCCCTTTCAGGCCAATGTTGTCCGAAACAAGATCAAGTCACTCCCATGTTTTCAGGCCAATCTTGTCCGATCTTGATCGAGTCACTCCCATGTTTAAAATTGTTTAGTGGCCACTAGAGCTATTTGAGCAGTAAAATCCAAATGCTTTAGATACGCATTGTTCTCCACAGTTTGGCTTCAGCCGTCCTTTCCAGCTGTAACTCCCATCATTCCAAGCTGGTTAAATAGGTGGTCAAATGTTCTGTCTGCTCTTTTAGGCTTCTTGCCTGAACACTTTGAACAGCTGTGCCACATACTATGCAAGAGTCACACTGTTTCATCAACCCTCTGCTGTGGGATACTTAGTTGAAAACTAGAATATAAGCGAATAATTAGGTAACTTGATATCAGAGTTCTTGTTTCAGGTGTTATTTTTTGGCTGGGCAAGTTACTTAACCTCTCTTTGCCTCCACTTTTTATATGTAAAAGCAGAGGGTTTGTTGCTGAGGTCTTTCTTTGATTCTGGACCATCTGATGCCTGTAGTAATTAGTCTCCACTCTTGTTAGAGGCAAAGGTGGGAAAAAAGAAACCAAGGTTGTTCTCTTCCACAAAGAAACCAGAAACAGCTCGAATCCCTTCTCTTCTCCTTAACTTTGGTAAAAAGGAAGAGAAAGAAAAAAGTGGGGGAACTGTAAAAGATATTTTGAACAGCTCCTGCCTACACACCCACTCATCTGCAAGAGCTAAGGAAATTAGAACCAGCAATAAACTATACTTTTCCACCCCACTTCTAGCCATACACTATCTCTTCTCAATATATACAAAATACCTCATTTGAGTAAGAACTCAAGACAATCTACATTTTTTCTTAGTCGTCTTGAGCTAGAAAACTTGTACCTGTAAAGCAAAGGGCAGCATTGAGGACAGAAACGTGTCTCTTTTTAAACAATTGTTCAGGAAAACGTCCTTTGTTTTCCTTTGGGACTTATGGTTAAAAAGCCTTTATGAAGGGAAAGAAAATTGCTATATTAATCCATTTTAACTTGTGGATTGTTGTGTTTGTAGTTACATAATAAAGTACTCTCTAGGCTATTTAGAAAAACAATATTGTTTGCATAATCAATTTACATTAACCCTCTAATAATTCCATTCTTGTACACTACAAGTAATGCTTTTGGCAGCTCTAAAACTTTTTGCAAACTCTCCACACATCTCTGTCAATTTATTAAATGGATGTCATATCCACATTAACTTGTGAAGTTTGGGCTTCATATTTTATAATCTTCATTAAAGAGATGGTCTTATAGATTATTTTCTTTTAAAAATCTTTTTTTTTTTTTTTTTCTTTTTTTAGGACTGCACCTACTGCATAGGGAAGTTTCCAGGCTAGGAGTCGAATCAGAGCTGCAGCTGCTGACCTACACCACGCCACAGCAATGTGGGATCCTTAACCCACTGAGCAAGGCCAGGGATTGAACCCACATCCTCATGGATACTCGTTGGGTTTATAACCTGCTGAGCCAGAATGGGAACTCCCTCTGAGATAATTTTCCAAGTGTCTCTCAAAAAGTAAAATTAAATAAAGGGAAAAAAAGGGTGAAATACAAATTTGGAACTACAATAGAAGTAATTGAGAACGTTTATTGACTAGTATGAAGCTATTTATAAAAACAGACTCATAAGACTTTTGAAAGACACAAGAATGTATGCATGTATTTGTGACTGGGTCATCTTGCTGTACAGCAGAAAATTGACAGAACACAGTAAACCACATATAATGGAAAAAATAAAAATCATTATAAAAAAAACTTTTCAAAGACTAATTTATTCATGACTATAGTGTTGTGCAAAATGTCATTGGAGAGACTTCTGCTTCCACTTATAAGGGAGCAGGATGGTCTAGAATTGATCTCCTACTGAACCAGGAGGGAAGAGAGCAAGGCCCAACCTTTAAAAGAATGACATAGCCATGGAGGATAAGATAAAAGCTGGCTAGAACTAATTAGGCCCAATATGGCAGAAAGTTTGACTTCCAGTAGACCTGGAGCCTCATTATATGCTCACTGTAATATATCAGCTAAATGACACACCTATAGGTACCATGACAGTTCTGAGGCCAACTATAAAAGGCTCAAAAGTGGACAGTGGCTCAGTACCCAGAAATCCCTGTCCCTTCCCATTCCTTAGCCTAGTCCTTCACACTCTTTAGCCTGTGAAATTACCCAGCCTATAAGAATGAATGACCCCATATTTCGGGCACTCTCTCAACTTTTGAGACAACTGCATTCTGTCTATGGAATGTGTATCTTCCAGGCTGCTCTTGTCTTCTGAGATGGTCCATACTCTCTCAATGAATCTACTTCTCACCAATTGCTTTGCCTGTCACTGAATTCCTTCTGTGCTGAGACATAAAGAACCTGAACCTCAGTAAGTCCTGAGGCCAGGTATGCGACTTTAATGAAAAGGCAGTAGGGGAGTTCCCAATGTGGTGCAATGAGATCTGGTGTCTCTGTAGTGCCAGGATGCAGGTTTGATTCCCAGCCTGCACAATGGGTTAAAGGATCCAGTGTTGCTGCAGCTGTGGTATGGGTTTCAACTGTGGCTCAGATCTGCTCCCTGGCCTGTAAACTCCACATGCGGTAGAGTGGCCAAAAAAAAAAAAGCCAGTGGGTTCAAGCCCCAATTTGGGTTTTTGCTGCCTTCAAGCCCCTGTCCATGGGTCCACATCCCAATATGAATTGTGTGGTTTTATTACCACAATAAATAGGAAATTGGACAAAGTATAGAAAACAGCTATTTTCAAACATTGGTCAATACCAAGCGCAAGACTGTGATCCCTTGATAAAAGACACCAATGAAGTTTTATTGTGTGGATTTTCTGCCTAGAGGCAATTCCAGTCAGCTACAAGAGGGAGGAGGAACTTAAATGAGTCTCTTCATTTGAAGACAGAGATCAGCATTCCAAGAGATCAAGGCATTCCAAGAGATCAAGCATTCCAAGAGATCAAGGCAACTAGAACTGGTGAAGCAGAGTGATTGAAAAGATGGAATTATCCAGAGAAAATCTCCAGAAAACTACGTAAGTTGACTGTTATACAGTCTTGACTGCATAACAATCCATACATGTGTAATAGAAAACCAGTATGGAACCCCATGAGTCTAGCCAGTAACAACTGAGGGGAAAAAGCCAGTACCAGGGAGCTGTAAAACAAGTATTCCCAGAGTTTACAAAGGGCCAAAAATAATTTGTGTTCCCTTTAGCCAGTGTGAAGAGAACACACAGAATATATGGGACATTGAGTAGACATGCCAGAGAGCTTAGAAGAGGAGCTAAATTTTCCTAAGGATGTCTCACTCTAGACCTGTCCTTTAAGTGGCTTAAAAACAAACCTTGAAAGGATCAAACTCACAGTTGCTTAGCTGCTTATCAAAACAAATGGAACCTTCTTCAAAGATGGAGACGACAAGATCAAATCATGCACATGGAACTTTTACAATATCCTAAATTCAATATAAAAAATTAGTGGACATACAAAAAAACCTGAAAATGTGACATATAGCCATAAGAAAAATCACTCTACAGAAACAGACCCAGGCACAGAGGAATTAAGTGATTACCCCAAACTCACAGCAAGTTACTGCTGGATCTAGGCTTTGAACCCAGACAAGTGTTAGAGGCCACAGTCTAAAAACTATGCTAATCTGCATGCTTTATGACAGGACAAACAAGATGTTTCTCTCTACAACTTATTAGTAGAGATGTACTGATGAAGCAAAAGGTGGCTTTAGGCATAGGGCCAGGTTGATGGAGTGATTGCAGTGAGCTGCAATTCTCCCAGTTGGGAGTTGTAGGTTGTGGCTCGAAATGCGTTGATAGTTGGGGCAGCCTTATATGGCACATCTCTAGTAATTGAGGTAGCATTCGCTCAGTCAACATCTACTGTATTTCAGGCATTGTTTTCTATGCTTCAGATGATTACCAGCTTAAAAGCATTTAATATATGTATTTTTAGATAAAAAGTATTTTAGAGATGGGAGTTCCCATTGTGGATCAGTGGTGATGAACCTGACTAGTACACATGAGGATGCAGGTTCAATCCCTGGCCTTGCTCAGTGGGTTAAGGATATGGCGTTGCCATGAGCTATGGTGTAGATCACAGATGTGGGTCACAACTGGTGGGTTGCTGTGGCTGTGATGTAGGCTGGCAGCTGCAGCTCCAATTTGACCTCTAGCTTGGGAACTTTCATATGCTGCGGGTAGGGCCTTAAAGACAAAAAAAAAAAAAAAAAAAAAAAAACAAAAAACAAAAAACTTTAGAGAGAAAGGTTACAATGAGCTTTGGTTACTTTGTTTTAGTTGGGTCTAACAAACCTATTTTCCATGGTGGGGGAGAGGGTGGAGTCAGATGGGTCAAATGTGATAATGCTTGTGAAATAACTTGGATATAATAATTCACTATATAATCCTAATGGAGTAATAATAAGCAATAATGGACACATTTCTTTTGAACTTCTTGTGCATTGTGATGAGAGAAAAGCCAAATGCTGATTGAGTCATAGTACTGGGCACAAATCATAAGCTATGTGTCATCCATGGAATTCTAACTTCCATGGAATTCTAACAGGTACAGGATACGTTTGGAAATGTCTGATATTCAGTAAAGTAATTATTGTTTCTTGTGAAGAATATGGTTGACCTAATTTATTCTTCCATATTGTATTCAATCCTGTTTCACATGTATATTGTAATATGTTCTTTTTTCTTTTCTTTTTTTTGTCTTTTTGTCTTTTTAGGGCCACACGAGCGGCATATGGAGGTTCCCAGGCTAGGGCTCTAATTGGAGCTATAACTGTCGGCCTATGCCAGGGCCATAGCGACTCCAGATCTGAGCCACGTCTGCGACCTATACCACAGCTCATGGCAACGCCGGATCCTTAACCCACTGAGTGAGGCCAGGGATCGAACCTGCAACCTCATGGTTCCTAGTCGGATTCGTTTCTGCTGTGCCACGACAGGAACTCCTGTAACATGTTCTATTTCATGTGTGTGCATGTATTTAACTACAAGCTCTTTCCTATTTCCTAAGGAAGGGAGGCCCAAGCCTTTAAATACGTCTTTTGTGATCATTCATAGCACCTAGCTGAGTATTAAGGAAATAGTTGTTTAATTGAATCTATGTTTTGAGGGCAAATGTTTAGACTTATTTTTCTTATAAAAAAATGTAGGAATAGGGAGTTCCCTGGTAGTCTAGTGGTTAGGACTCAGCACTTCCACCACTGTGGCCCAGGTTCAGTCTGAACTCGGTCAGTTCCCTGATCTGGGAACTGAGATCCTACATCAACCCACTGCATGCCGTGGCCAAAAAAAAAAAAAAAAAAAAAAAGTACAGGAATTCACCTATTGATTTCCAATACATCTTTAGTATATCTCTAGAAAAATGTAAAGGAGAGATATAACGCTGGTTTCAGTGTTTTTTTTCATTTATTATATAAAAGAAAAAAATTAATGCAGTTGGTTTGTACACATTTAAATTCCATAAAACAAATTCATAGAAATTAGGATACTATATGCATGCACTCTGCATTTTCTTTGTTAAATGTTTTGGTTCACAAAAATAACAACACGTTTTTTGTCTTTAAAGCCGCTGAAGCCGAGGGAGAACATAACATGCAGCACTGAACACATTTGCATAGTACATTTTACCCAGCATGCCTTGTAGAATGCTACACATTTACCTACATGAGGAAAATAAAAGGGGTAAATCGTCAACATAACCAAAACTTAAAGAAAGGAAAATAATACTGGATCAAGGCATTCTTTCTTTTGCACTTTGTAGCTGGAGATACAGCAATTGCTTGGGATATCAACAGCTCTTAGAATAGTAGGGGAAATTTTTTACATCAATTTGCCATATTTATTTTTAGTATTAATACGTTTATCTCTTTTTCCCTCCCGCCACCCTTTCAAAAAAAACAGCTAATGGCGTTAACTTATGTTTCAAAATAGTATTCAGTACAAAACAAATTGAAGAATCCCTAAATACTTTTTTTAGTTATCGTTGGGACATCTTTGTTTATCATTCTGACTGTAGGCTGTGAAAAATATAAAACATTTCAAACATATCCAAAATTCAGAGAAGCCCTTTGGGCTCAGTTGCTGTTACTTTCTGTAGTTGAAGGAGAAGAAATAAGAACGGTAAATATAGTATGAGTCTTATCACAAAATAAAATTTAATAAGTTTTACGGAAGGGAATAAAATAAAATAAATTACATCCACAGACTGCAAGGCTATGAAGTAAATTGCTGGAAAAGTATCAAGCAGCAAGTTAAAAAGATGGCAAATGAAATAAATCTGATAAAACTTAGAACTAAATCTAAATACTTTTTAAAAATACAACTGCCAAATTTAACAGTGGATTTTTAAAGTTTGTGCTATAACAAATGTGCTTCTTTCTCCTCAATCTATTTTTATATTATTGGCAAAATATATATCTTTTATAATTTTGTACTGTACAATATATATTTTTGCTACATTATTTATTTTTCTACTGCTAATGCAGATTAGAAAGAATAACATAGATTATTTTGGCAATAAAATGCTTTCATTTAATAATGTCCCAGAAAATATTGTAAGGCATATGAAAAATAGTATGCAACAATATAGCATTAATGATCCTGCATCTTTAAATACATCCCTTATGCATACAGAATTCACACTGATTTCAGTTAAAGATGTGTGAAAGTGGCATGCAAATTGAGCAAGAGTGGCCCCTACCTAAATATAGACATAGCCATTGGTTGAGAAATTTAAGTGTTCAAAACATAGCCAAGAACACTTACAAAGTATTAAAAAGCTAGAGGCCAGCCACTTTTGGTTCCTAGATAGTTCTCATTTTAACTCTTTATAATTTTCAAAGAGGAAGCATCAGTGTATTCCCCCCAACACTCTAAAGACATAAGTAGCATTTTCTACCATCCTCCTGCAAACATTTTACACATATCCAAAGAAACAAAGGAGAATTTCATATGTAACTATGACTCCCTCAAACTTGTTGCTATTCACTCTATGTATATGTTTTTTATGGCAAATGGGAATCACAGCCCTTAGTCAAGATTATCTGATGAAATATTTTCTAGTCCTCTCATAATGTCCCTTAACTACATGAAACATTTTGTATGAAGCCATCCACAAGTAGAGAGAGATATACGAGGATGAATTTCATGAGAAAGTTCATTTTAATAAAAAAGAAAACTTTTAAGAAGTAATTTTTGAATGCTGTAGTTCTGTCTGCCCATATAAGCCAATTTTACTGTTTTGCCTAACTTCACTGCTTAAGTCAACAACAAAAAAGTTCTCCTTGTTGTCTGTCTGACAACTATTGTATTGAGTGATTTAATCATGATTATTAATTTTAAAAAAGAGGACTGTTCTCTGCCTTATAGACACAGCTTGAGTAACTTAATAACAGTTACAGCATTAACAATATTTAAAGATATGAGGAACTAAGGAAATAAATTTTATTACATAATTTCCTATGTTTTCAGCCATAAAGTTACTTAAAGATGAGTTTTATATAATTCATAAAGAAAAGAACATGCAACAGTGTCCTGAAAGACAGAAATACAGGGAGAAATACTGAAGAAATAAGGGGTACATTCCCATTTATTTGAAACATCAATATGAAGTTTGTTCCAATGTCATGGGTGTCCAAGATAATCTACTCAGTAAATGGCTCAGTGTCCACAGAAGTCAAGGATCAGCAGAATTTGAATTTGCAAGCCAGGTGCACTTAAACATCAAGTCTCTGAATCTACTCAGACTTATAGCTAGCTAGATGTTATAACAATCTGCACACAAAAGCAACTTCCTTGCAGTTGTTTTTTTTCTCTACGACTATTGACTATTGACTCATTAAATGTTTACCTTGCCTCCTGATAAACCGTGAACCAATTCAAAGAAAACTTTATTGACATGGAAGAAATGAATGGGTGACAAGAGCATCTTGGCAACAGTTTAAAATCTAAAGGGAAAGTATCATTTAACAATTTATGCATTTAGCTTTGCAGCAAGGTTAGCAGTAAGAGGAGTAAATTCACTGCGTATTTGAAGTGTCTTTCTCTTTAAAGACAAATTGTCTTCTCTAGAGAAGAGGTAGTATAAATTTCAATATATAGGGCAATTTTATAGTGGCATTACGTTGTTTTCATTTTTAAGCAAATACCAAAATAAATTGTGCAACTAAGAAAATACACTAGCATGAAAATTAAGGTTGCCTGGAAACATTCTTCACTGACATCCTGGGTCTCAACAACATTTTATGATATGTTCATTCAAGGAGTTTAAATTTGCAAACCATCTTTTGGTATGATTTCCTTCTCTCCCTCCCTTTTACTACCCTAGCTTCCTATTATGAATTTTAAGGCCCCCACACAAAAGACAAGTTCAAGTATGCAGGTATGAAAAGAGGTTAACATTCCAAAAATACATTTTGCAAACAACAATAATAATTAAAGCAATTAACAAATTATTCAAAGGGAATGAATAATTTTCTCAGAATTTGTTTTATATTTAAAAAATTCATTTCATTAAGAACTAGGTGCAATGACATATTGTCACATAGTTAAGACTCTCTTATAAGGAAAAACAATCAGTCTGAATTGTTAATTCAATTTTCTTTCCAATAGAACTGTATAAAGATAAGAGAGAATCATCAGTCATTTATAAACATGTATAAGTGTTGCTTTAAATATTGGAGTAAACAAGATAACGTTGTTGATTATAATACTAGAGTCACATTATAGCCTTGAGAATTAACATCAGAACTGACAAACTGCATTCCTTTTTTTCCAAGACTACATTTCCACATTGTCACATGAGTCTATACTGTTACATGTTTGCTGACTGAAATTACAGAATATGTAATTTATATATTCAGAAATTATATATGCTGAAATTACAGAATATGTGGTTTATACAAGTTAAAATAATCTCAAAACATTATAAGACTTGTTTTTCCTGCTTATCATCTGCTATTTTTAAATGAAATTAGTTAAAAACAAAGTATTTATGGAATATGTATTTTCCAAAGGTGCTTGATGTGCTTGGCAAAAATAAAACTTTTCATTTAGTATATATCTGCTTTGTAGTACATTTACACAATAAACTCTAAGGCTTAAGAAAGAAAGGAAAATGCATATCCCTTATTCATTTGGAAAAGATAACTTATTACAAAAGGAAGGGGAAAGAATATGACAAATCAAAGGAAAAATTTAAATCTATTCATCAAGAAAATATACATTATACCCTTTCCGAGATTGACAGCCTTTGAATAAGAATGCAAAGCAAAATACGTATGGACACTTGATGGTAAGGAAAGATTGGTTTTGTGCACAGATGTTGAATGGACCTCTCTTTTTTTCAGCATGACATGGAAGACACAGAAAGTTGGCTTTGAGAAGCCTTTAAAAACAAGTGATTTATAAAAGTTGAAAGAATATGGTAATCTTGCTGAGTAGGAAATATATGTAAATGTTGTTACAGCTACCTGCCATAAAATGTAAATATCTTAAAGTAGGTAAATGACCAGATTGCTAATGCTACTACAGAAAAAGCGGACCAGCTCTCTAGTCTAAGTTTAAACACCTTGGTGCACTCTTTGCAATTAAATACTTTAATGCACACAAACAAGAAACCAGTAAAGCATATAGAAAAATGTTTTGGCTAATGTTTTCTTTCTCATGCAAATATGTGCTATACATGTAATAAATATATTTGTTTGCTGGAAAATGTTTTTCTGTGCTCTAACAAAGAATTCAATAATGGCAGGTTGTGTTTATTAAAATGCCTAATGGATATAGCTCCTTTAAATGTCTTAACTGAAAGTTTTGTAAGCATCACTAGATGACAAAAGAACCTCACAAGCCAGTATCACATGTTAACTTTTAGAATTCACTGAGCCCACAGTTTTAAATTGTATTAAATATTTGAGATAACTTACATAATTATAGGCATCCTTATTATCAGCTAAACAGGTTCATAATGGGGTTTGCAGAGTGAACAACAGGAGGGGAGGTAGTGTGGGGCGTCATAATGAAGTTCAAGAGATATATGACTAGGGAGTTCCCTGTGGTCTAGTGGTTAGGACTTGGCGCTTTCACCACTGCAGCCTGGGTTCAATCCCTGGTCTGGGAACTGAGTTCCCACATCAAGCCATTGTACCTCGTGGCCAAAAAAAAGATATATAACTAATCAAAAATATGGAACTCATATCCATGGTCAGGAAAATTATTTAACTGGTGCATACTTTGAGAGCCTAAACATTGAAAGGCTTGGATGGGGGAAATAACAGAAAATAAATTACTACTGTTTTCAGAAAAAATAGGCTTCATGACATGTACTAGCAGAAAAGGATTTTTATGCCTGATTCCACTGGGCCTTTAGAAAAAATGGACTCTTAGCAACAAGGGACTTTTCCTAAAGACATTTGTATATTGCATAAAAGGCTGAATTTCAATAATTTCTTGGATTCGGGAATCTAAGGCTTCCTTGATCATAAAAGACATAAGGTCACCGATTCCATAATTCTAGCCACTGGAAAAACTGTGAAGACTTAATAGGTAAAGAGGAGTGTTCATTAGAAATAAGGCAGTTCAATCTTCAAATTCTTTATAATTCTCTGCAACAAAAATGATATAATTTTAGTGAACAAATCTATTCTGAATCTATGAATTTATATTTTGAATGCAAGCTTTTAAATTGGTTTTCACAATTGTTCAATTAATCGTTTTGTATAAACACAGTGTTCAATATCAAAATTCAGTATGTCCATGTAAATAAAAAATCCTTAGCATGATTATAAAGAGTTTGGTGGAGGGTTAGAACATTCTGATATTCAAAGACAGAGACTGAGTGAAGCAATGGAAAGATATTCAATTGTGCTGGCGGGAAACATGGAACCCACGTATGCAGTAAGTGGGATAGATGAAATCCTGTCTGGAAATGTTTAGCCTTGCACATCAGAGGATCTGTGCCCATCTTTACTGTCTGACTTCAGATTCCTGGGTGTATGTAGTTGTGCTCAGATTGATTAAAGGGAAAACACCCCATTTTCCTTCTCACATAACCAGCTATGATTGGGCTTCTCTGTTCTCTCTCACTGCTAAAGAAATTTTTAATTTTTTTCCAACCTCAAACAAGCTAACAGTTGTGACTGAACAAAGAGCAAAACACTTTGAATACAACAGCTATGCCAGGAAATAAATAAAAATATTAAAATCTGAGGAGACTGTAGAATTTCTGCATTAATTAGAGTTGGGTTTTTTTTTTTGGCACTATCAATACATTTGGTAAGTTTGAAATGCCATTCTGGCAACATTAACATATATTAAAATGTTTATACATCCAACTTTAAGTGTAAATTTAGCTTCCAGCAAAGAAATACCATAGCTGGTTTTGGCTTCTATTGGTATTTTGATTTTCTTACTAATTGATTTTTTTCAGATTTTTTTAAATTGATTGCAACATGCTCAAGTAGACTTTCTAGTCGATTCACCCAAATTCCAACAGGAATTGGTTTATAAATTGGTTCCAACTGGAACTGGTCATTTGGAATTTCCAGCATGGGAAATTATTTTATATGTGCCTTGATAAGTACCCTAAATTACAAATTGATGTGTCTAAATCTAATGAAGAAAACAAAAGGTACTGTTATGTAAATGTTGCACTTAAAAATATCTATATGATTGGGCATCTAATATCCATCTAGACCGAAGGGCATAATGTACATTTTTTTTTTTTTTTTTTGCCCCTTCTTAGCATCAATGCCAGCAGCCCACAAGCACAGTCAATACTGTGCTGACTTGCCAAGATGATTGGTTGGATCCTAGCAGTGCTATGGCAAATTGTCAACAGATGAATTTTTTGTTTGTTTCTGCAGACTCAAAGCCTATGTCGAGAGTCATGGCTGTATCCCCCGGGCGATCCTCGGTTCCTGTGGGGTTTGTAAGTGTCCTGGTAGGAATCAGGGTAATCTTCTTCCACCAGAGGGTAGTGATCTCGGCTATGCTGGGAACTGGAAGACAAGCGGTTCCTACTCTTTCGCGCCCTTTCATTGTGATAATTTTCATCGGCGGTCATTAGACTTCGTCGTTCAATTGGTGAGTTCTCTGTGGAGTGGTTGCCGTGCCTCATGCGTTGACTCTAAAAACATCAGATGGTTCACTGGTTAAATCGCATCAGTTTCATTCATCGAGAACACATATGTACAACAATAGGATCTGTACAATAAGATGCTAAGTATCGGACTAATAAAACATTTTGATGTACAAATGGTCTGCTTGGAATATCTGGTCTTATGTATTTGGGACACAGTATGCAGAGATGCTAAAGTGCTGACAGTTTATGAATTTAATTCCATAATGCTGCATAATTATGCTTCCCTATTAAAAATACAGAATTGAAAGCTAACTGCTGAATGGAACTTATTATATTTAGGAGGGCCTAATAATTCCACTTCTATTGCAAAAATGAGGTTACTTTACTATTGGGAAATAAAGTTCAGAATAACATCTTTTATTTTCTTCCTCTCTTGAAATGATAAAACTTTCTCCTCCTTAAAATCATACACTTTATTTAGCTACATATTGCTTATACCTTTTAAAAGCATTTTAATATAATTATGATTGTCCTACCCATAAAATCATGTGTTTGTTTCTGCATCCCACATAAATGTAAGACTCAGCAATATTCTCTCCAAAATGTGTATGATAATCACAGAGCTAGCTAATTGATTCATTTACAGTTCTTGCTTCCTCAACTGAAATGTCCTGCAAAAACAATCTTCATATACAAATTAAATTCTTCTAATGCCATTAATTGAAACTACAATCTTCAGATACTTACTTGCGTGCTAAAAAAAATTCTATTAACATTTTCCCTTAAATCACAGGAAAATATGTTATCATAGCTGTGTCTACATGGTTAGGTAGGTCACCTCAGTTAAAAAACAGGAGCCTGATAAAACCAAGGACCCAGAATCATTTCCTTTAAAGGACACTCACCTTCACACAATAGGAAACTCATTTGACAGTCAAAGCCTCTGCTTTAACCCCAACCAGGGGCCTAGTAATTAAATGCCCACGGTTAACAGGAGAACTAGGTCACAGGATAAAGGGCACCACATTAACTTGAGTGAAATTGGAAGAACCACTCTAAGCGGAAGTCTTGGATGTGATAAGTCAGGAGTGTTACAGTCAGAAACAAAATGTAACATTTCATTTCTGCCTACATTACAGAAACATATTGCTTCATGCATCCATTTCCCATCCTACAATGTACAACACGGTGTCAACCCCAACTAGTCAGTGGAAGTTGCACACTCAGATCAGCACATAGGCTGTGAAAGAAAGAGTCCTGGTGCACGCATATACACCAAATATCGTAACAGCATGTTTCTCTGAGTTCCCATTGTGGTGCAGCGGAAATGAATCCAACTAGCATCTATGAGGATGCAGGTTTGATCCCTGGCCTTGCTCAGTGGGGTTGAGAATCTGGCGTTGCCATGAGCTGTGGTTTAGTTCACAGACTGTGACAGCTGTGGCATAAGCTGGCAGCTGCAGCTCCTATTCAACCCCTAGCCCGGGAACTTCCATATGCTGCAAGTGTGGCCTTAAAAAGCAAAAAACAAAACAAAAACCAAAAAACAAAACAAAAAAACAAGAACCGCAAAAAGCAATAATAATAATAATAATAATAATAGCACATTTCCCAAGTTGGAACATGTCCAACATCAAAAGCTATTCATTTATATTGCAGTTTTTGGCTTGCAAACACACCATTTTTTAAAAGAGTAATATCAGGGTTTTTTTGTCTTTTTTTTTTGAAGGGCCACAGGCATAGCATATGGAAGTTCCCAGGCTAGGGGTCAGATCAGCAATGCCAGATCTGAGCCATGTCTGTGACCTACACAGCAGCTCACGGCAACCCCAGATCTCTAACCCACTGAGTGAGGCCAGGGATCAAGCTTACATCCTCATGGGTACTATTTGTGTTCGTTACCGCTAAGACGTGACAGGAACTCCAAGAATAATGTAGTTATAACACCATTTCAGAGAGTTGCCAGAGCAGATGACCAAAACGGCCCCTCTGACTCCTAAGAAAACTCAAGGATCTGTCACTGTTCCAAACAAGGTGACTCTATTTGTGTGCACATTCTTTTTTCTTTTTTGGCCACCCCAAGACATATGGAGTTCTGGAGCCAGGGGTCAGATCTGAGCTGCAGTTGCAACCTGAGCTGCAGCTGCAGCAATGCCAGATCCTTAACTGACTGTGCTGGGGCCAGGGATTGAACCTGCAACCCAGTGCTCTCAAGACACCGCTAATCCTGTTGTGCCACAGCAGGAACTCTTTGTGTGCACGTTCTTTTTGGACAATCTAGCAGACAAGCCTGTAGAGTTGGATTAGGGAAGGGCAGCCATAAGGTCCATCTGTCTCAGATATCTTAGCTGCCCCTGTGCCTGACAGTGCCACCACTGTATAATCCTTAGGAAGGGACTTGGAGAGGTAATGGACAATTGCATAGGAGGTAGTAAATTTCTGAGCAGGGTTTAGACATAGGAGGAATTAATGCACCTAAGTAAAAGCCATTACAAATGAACAAAACAAGTGAACTTTGCTCATTTTCATTATGAATGAGCAAAATTCTAAAGAAAAGGCCACTCTCTGGGTAGCTCTGTCTGGGGTAGACCATGGTTAGGTAATATTTCAGATTTTTTCTTTTTGACCACACCCACTCATGTAGAAGCTCCTGGGCCAAGGATCAAACCAGCACCACAGCAGTGACTAAAGCCAGAGCAGTGACAATGCCAGATTCTTAACCCACTGTGCCACAAGGGAGCTCCCCAGCTTTTCAAATATAGTAATGCACAGGTTTCTCTCTTCAGATGAAGGACAATCTTGGACTCCATCTCAATCAAGTTTCCTGTAGAATCTTGAATGTAAGGTTGTAAATGTAAGGTTGAAAAAGCACAAGTAAAAAGTGACACCACCTGTAACCCAGAAATGGCTGTGGGATATGGCGAGAGTGCTGTTGAGCCCAAATTCCTTCCCAGCAGCGGGGTCATGGGGGTGCTGCTGGCCGTGTGAGTGGCACGCCAGTAGGCCTCCAGGTACTCTCCCAGATGTTCACACGCATCCTCCAGCTGGTTTTCATCTAGTATAACATCAAACATCTCCTGCAGATGACAAGAAAAATCCACTTTATTTGGGCTTTAGGTTTTAGGCAATGAAATCTAAAATTCCACTTCATGCACATAATGGTGTTGCTAATGTCAAGTAGCAAATACCAAACTTGAGGGGCTGTACTGGGAGTGAAGAACTATACGGTTCATCACGTACAAATTCGGACAGTGACATAAGAATGGGAAAGCTCGTTAAATATTTGGATCTTTCGTTATTTAGAAAAAAAAGATGAGGTAAAGGTATTCTAAGTAGATTAGAGTGAAAACATATAGGTATTCACCTCTTTGATCCATATATTCCTATAGGATTATACTTACTGAATATATATTTTAATATATTATATAAAAGTTTTGAATTATACTTACTTCAGTATATGAGAGAAGGAAGTCAGTGGCACTGAAAGAGGTGGTCTAAAAATATTTCAATAACAACTATATCACAGAATAAACATTTCATCTTCCAAAGAAACTATGTTGGAAGAAATAATATTTACTTGATCATTTTTATTTTTTGTTTGTTTTTTTGTTTGTTTGTCTTTTTACAGCCACACCCAAGGCATATGGAAGTTCCTGGGCTAGGGGTTGAATCAGACCTGCAGCTGCCGGCCTATACCACCGCCACAGCGATGCCGGATCCAAGCCGCATCTGTGACCTACACCAGAGTTGACAGCAACCATGGATCCTTTAACCCATTTAGCGAGGCCAGGAATCTGAGCCATGTCTGAGACCTACACCACAACACTGGATTCTCAACCCACTGAGTGGGGCCAGGGATCGAACCCACAGCCTCACAGATACTAGTCGGGTTCGTAACCCACTGAGCCACGATGGGAATTCCCTACTTGAGCATTTTTAGAATGTTTGTGAAAATGATGTTATCTGTTTCATGATAAAACAACATGGAAGGTTTAGGAATAATAGAAAACCACATTACAGTGATTCTACTACCAGAAGATCATTGTGTGAAATGATTAAAAAAGAACAAGGACAAGGAATATCAGATTGCAGTGGTGCGGTGGGGTGAGGGGAAGTTCATGCAGGAAGTTTGTGGTGTCCATGTTTCTGTCAATAAGAACTTTGTCCAAAACCTGTCCTATAATCAGGAACTTGCTCTTTTCCCCAAAGGAGCAGAATGGGCTCTCTGCCACTGCAGTGTTGTTGGGAACACAGAATATACCCAGGAACCAGATTCCCTGGAGGGACAAACAGCAAACTGTGGCATCTCATAAAGAGAAAAGCCATAGGTAAGTGAAAGCACACCCCCAACTTTCAGAACTGAATCCACACCTTTCCACTTATTCCACTTCTACCACCCCTGCTACTTTTACAAGTTCATTTTACCAAAATAAGACTCTCCCAGTAATGAATCAAATATAGGGTTACTGCCATCCACACTGATGCTGCAGCTGGATTGTAGGCTTATAGCAATTGCATGACTCGGAGTTGGTGGTGGGTCAGCTGACTCACTCCCATAAGAGTGAGGGTTCCCTGAAGCAGAAGTCACCATGGAAACAATCTCTCTCCCAACATTTACTCTTTGAATGTTTTCATTACATCAATCTTGACTGACATTTTGACCCTAATTTGCAAAGCAGTTTGAAAATCCTTGGAGCAGTGAGAAATGTTTAGCAAGTAGGAAAGGAATATGCTGAATTCAGTCTGAATCAACTGGTCTTTGCGAAGACTCAGCCAGTTCAACTCCTGTTGAAACCTTTCCCCCCCAAGAACACTTATTAGTTGATTTCAGATAGGTTTTTGCATGTTTACTCATTCATAAAATATTTATTTGGTTACCTGCTCTGTGCCAGGCATTGTGGGTATACCGTGGCAAAGAAAACAGACATCACCCCTATGCTTAAGAAGGACCCAGACAGCAGGGAGAGACAAGTATAAAAATCCACAGTACTTTCTGTTACTCCAGGACTTTAATTCAGAATAAGAGACTGAGCTAGTGAATGTTCAGAGATGTAGCTTAAAGTTCTGGATTTAGAAGGAGACCCAGAGAAACATGTGAAAATCAAACTTATGAGGGAGGGAAAATTATGAGTAAGTCAAAGAATTCTCTCTGGAGAGGGAAGAGAATAAAACAGATAAAGAGGTACAAAGACACAAAGGAAGAAAGAGACCATCTGGCTCACGAAAGAATGGGAAAACAGCTAGTTCCTAGAGTGTCAATAGCTAGTTCCTACAGTGTCAAAGAATGGGGAAACAGCTAGTTCCTAGCACTCCAGGCTAAAATTGTTCACAATTCCTAGACTGTATTTGATGTGGAGCCTGTTGTTTACGTAGTGTTATTTACGTTAACTGTAGCTAGTTCCTACAATAAATCCTCTTTCCTCTAAAGCAAGTCAAGGGAGTGTCTGTCTCTTCCAATCAAAAGACCCCTTCTTGCATTAATCTAAGTTGTCAACGGTTACAAATATAGAATCTGAGAAATGTCCCTAATGCTCTGATAGAAACATTGCATCCTCTGATAGACTGCAGTGCTAACTTGAGTGGAACAAGAACAGTGCTAACTTTGAGTGAGTTGCCCAAAGGGCACACAAAACTCAGAAGACACGGGGAAGAAGAAAAGGAACCTGGGCAGCACCAGAGCAAAGGATGGCTCCGTCAGGCACTTCAGGATAAAATCATTCACAATTCCTACAATGTATTTGATCTGGAGCCTACTGTTTACGTAGTGTTATTTATGTTAACTGTATAATTCAGTTACGTAGATCTCATTCCATAATGTGGGCTCACAACCATGTGTAGTCTCAACAAGTCATTTTCTGGCTTTCACAAAGTCCCGAGTGAACGAACACTTGGATTGAGGGTTCTGATCTTCACAGCCAGGACTGCAAAGCCCAGAGAGGGCAAAATGGGGTAAGCAGCCCTACCGTAGAGCATTATTTCAATGAGATTTCTACCTACCTGGATGTTCCACATGATACATTGTCACAGCTGCAGACACAATTAAATAGATACTGAATTACAAGTAGTTTAATAAAGTGCTTCTTTTTGCCAATGGATGGAATTTGTATTTATCAGTACACGGTTGTTTGCTAGAGCTTCAATCATTTCTAGGAAACTATGCTTTTGCACCGCTAGAGAGACAGCAATATGATGGAAGATGATTTGAAATTGCTTTTAAGCTTTCGAAAGCACAGAGCAAAGCAGATTTCAGCTTCTGAATGGATACTGACATATGGAGCTTATTTCCAACTAGGAAGAATCTCAGTCTGCCTATCTGTGACAATTTTTCTTTTCAACTGTTTAGGAAATAACACAGCTGATTAGACCAGAGTGTTAGAAAGTGTGGATAGGGAAGGAAAAAAAAATTTTTTTTTTAATTATACAAAGAGAAATTCAATTAACAGCAACCCAATGAATTATGCAAACCAGCTTTGCCAATTTTTCATAAATTTTAAGGTTCGAGCCTAGTTAGCTCCTGACTGAACAATACATGAGGCCTCCAGCGTGGGATATGGATCCAGAGAGCTATCTCATCAGTGGAAGAAGGTGTGGGTAAGGAACAGTCACGGTCACCTACTCAGTGATACTGTGCCCTTGGCACTGTGGGAGATAAGAGGCATTTTCAAAGCACCAGCTCAGCACATGCCTCTGACATTCTGGGATGGGATGTTTTCTTCAGCTGAGGTGGGTAGAAATAATGTGGCTGCCAAAGTGAATAAGTAGCAGAGGAGTCAAAACAAACCACCAGAAAATCAGGAAAAGTAGGTCCCATTTTGGATAAGCACTTTCAGGAAAATGAAAAACTAAAGCACTGGAAATAACAAGAGTGAAAAACATGCCTCTAGCTTATCCAGTGGTCCAGAGAATGAAAATGACGGGGAAGAAAAAGATAGATTCCAGCTTAAGAAAATAGTAAAGCAGAAGATCTGCAATAGCTTTATAACATTTTTTAACTATTTAAAGATCTGTCTAGGAGTTCTCTTGTGGCACAGCAGGTTAAGGATCTGGCACCATCACTGCAGCAGCTTGAGCTGCTGCTGTGGTATAGGTTTGATTCTTGGCTCAGGAATCTCCACATGCTGTAGGTATGGAAAAAAAAATCTGTCCAGTTGTTCATTCACAGAGTATCACAAATTTTCCTAAGGAAGGCACCTAAATTAGAGCAACCAACCATCCTAGTTTGCCCTGAGACTTGAGTGTTTCTGGGTACTTGGGACTGTAGGTGCCAAAAAAATCTGAAAAACTGGGGAGAACTGGAATGGTTAGTCACTCTTGTTTTTAGAAAAGAGGGAGCACTTTTCAATTCCCATATTGATAATTTATTTCTTTTACATTCTCTTGTGAGGGAAGATATAGAGAGGGAGTGGGCAAGATTGTCTTTATGACTGAAATGCAGACTTTCTAGCATAGAGGAAGAATCTCATTATAACTAACAATTTCTAAGGCGTTCTATCTATGAGTGGCTCTTGCGCATCTGAGCACTTTTTTTTTTTGGCCATGTCTGCAGCATGCGGAAGTTCTTGTGCCACAGCAGTGACAATGCCAGGTCCTTTAACCACTAGGCCTCCAGGAAACTCTTGAACATTTAATTTATTTATTTTAGGGTTGCACCTGCAGCATATAGAAGTACCCATGCTAGGAATTGAATTGGAGCTACAGCTGCCAGCCTACACTACAGCCATGACTCAGGATCCAAGCTGCATCTGTGACCTACACCACAACTCACAGCAACCCCAGATCCTGAACCCACTTGGGGAGGCCAGGGATTGAACCCACATCCTCATGGATACTAGTCAGGTTCTTAACCCACTAAACCATGATGGGAACTCCATCTTGAACATTTTAAAATAAAAATCTTGTAAAACTTAGAAATTAATTTTTCAACTTAACTTTTTTTAAGTTGGTGCATTACCAAATATTACCTAGCCAGGAGATTAAATATATACAAACACGCCCATGATTTGCTTTACATTTATTTGTTGTCCAGAGATAAAACGTCATGCAGGGCATCTTTCCTATTTCTAAGTAGAAAAAGGAAGTTTAGGGGTGAGCATATTTTTACTTCTTTGTCATTGGAATATAGAGATCCTGAATTTCCCACCATTTAAAAAAAATGACTGGCAAGTACTATTCAGTGAAATAAACTGGTTGCATGGCCAACATGCTATGCTAATTGTAAAATAACCAAGTGATGTTTCTTTTATATCAAAACTGCATTCCTTATATTATTACAGTTTTCAAATTCCTGAGTACTTAACTCTCTGGTCAACTAGTGATAGGAAACTCTAAGTTAAAGGGATTTTGAAAGATTTAGGAGGTCTTATGGGGATAAAGGAAAGCCTACCAATATCATGGGGCTCTAGCAGTTAGTTTCAGGCACAGTTTCCACTTTAATGAGCCAAGTGGGAAAGACAGTCAGAATTCCTGTCTTGATGTCTCTAGTTCCCTTATTTCTTTATTTTGTCTTTTTAGGGATCTGTGACATTCATTCTGAACCCAACCACATTTCCTCACCGTACCTCTCCATCCTGTCCATTCTTATTCTTCAAAGATTATAACAATATCTGCCAGCTGATTGTCTGTAGAAAAGTCACTCAGTGTTTTTGTTAGGTCCATATTCATCTAACACTTTAAATCCTAGGCTTGAAGGGAGTGAACCATGCCTATTTCTGTATATCCAGGTTGGGTGGCTGAAATTCCTGCAACAAGAGTAGCCTCCTTGGGACTGAGAGAAACTAGATCCCATATGGCCTTGTTTCATGAAGGAAACATCTGAAATCAATGACTCCCTTTTTCAAAAGTAATGTTATGAATTAAACTGTCAACATCCAGAGGCTCTGTAATGATGATCATACCAATGGGGATAGCTTGGTGAATCCACACAATTCTAAATAATTTAAATAAAATGCCTGAAAAGCAAAGTGGAAATTTACTGCTGTGATAATAATACTGCAGTGACAGGATGCTGGGCACTATCACTCCCTTCAGAGTTCTTGTGTTTAATAGAATAAATCCGAGTCCACTCAGCAATGGAAAATAAAGGGTGATATAAGAGAACTATGGTTACTGTAATGTTAGAGGTTTGCAAGACTCTGTGGAGGAGATGTCTTCCCCCCTTACAGAGTGATCAATGTCATTTTATAAGCACAGAAAAACTGCAGAGCTTGAAGAGCCAAGGGTCAGCTTTTGGTAATACAAGTCAGCCTGTAACTAAGTAGGATTAAAGGATTACATTTCATTTATGTATTCAATTGTCTGCCTCTCTGCCTTTCTTGCCATGCCTTACATAGCTCTTATTACCACAGTACTGGGGCAATTTAAACTTTGCCCTTCTTAAAAAGTACTATTTTCAACTTTTCTGAAAGAAGAGGGTACCAATACTTGGTAGAAGCAAAATGAAGTCCAGTGCTGACAGATGCCTTTTCTAAATGCAAATTCAGGCTGGTCATATAAAAATACATATAGGAAATGGGCTCGTGGGTCCTAGTGTCACAGGCCCTTTCCTGTCTGCATCTCCTCTTCTAATGTGAATCCACAGCAGGCGATGAAGGGAAGTTCTCCCTCTTTCAGAGTGGAACTATTCAGTAGTCCATCCTCCCAGCTCATCTTTCTTTCTGTGTCAGATTAAAAATGGCCACAAGTTCTTTGACATTCCCTGCATGGAGATGGAACATTTATACCTCTCCTACTTAATCTGAGCAGCCTCTATGATGCCTTTGACTAGCAGGATGCTGTGAAAGTGATGCTAAAGCAACTTCTAAGCCCAGTATCTAAGCTGACGGGAGTGGAATATCTGTTCTTGGAGCCCTAGGAGCTGCTGTGTAAAAAGCCCATGTTCCTAACGTAGAGATCTTGGGGAAGGGCCCTGAGACCTTGCAGAGAGGAAGAGGAGCTGACCAAGCCCAGCCTGTCAGCCATCCCCACTAAGGGACCAAGTCAGCCACCAGTTGAATACCACCAAACGGTCATTGTTTGAAGTCACTAAGTTTTGGGGTAGTTCATTGCACAATAGTAGGTAACCAGAACCTTGTCCTAGAAGAAAGCGACAACTTTGGTGGGCTGGCTACCTTGAGCCTGCTTCCTGCATCTATAAATAAAGTTTGACTGGAACATGCACATTCACTTTCATGCTGTGCATGGCTGCTCTCCTGCTACCAAGGCAGAGTTGAGTAGTTCTATAAAGAAGACCACATGGCCCACAAAGCCTAAAATATTTACCAACCCGTCCTTTACTGAAAAACTTTGCTGAACCTACTCTTAGAAGAAGCCTCACCCATGAAACTCATGATTCTCTCTACGGGAGAATATATAATAACTCATCTGTTACCATTCACTCTCTAAAGACTTTCTAGATGAGGAGCCAAAACTCTTTTGCTGACTTTGGCCAAGGTGTCAACCTTTGAAAGGCCAGTTCCCCTCTCTTGGTCTCAATGCCCTCATTTGTAAAATGATCAGTCTTTCCTTAGAGCGGTTCCATGAAACACTAGAGACATAGGATGCTCTGTGGAAAAAATGGTCCTACAGTCAAAACCGAGGGAAGTCCTGTACGCTATCTATTCTAATGGAGATATAAAATGCTCATTAGCCTATTAAGGCCTCTGACATAAAGAAACCAGTCTATGTTTGTTGCATGTAATTGTTTTCTCAAACACTTTTCCTACCAAAGTGCTTTCCCCAAACCCGAACTGGGAAGAACACACCCCAGAAAATACCACATGGAGTGCTTTCCAAGGTCCCTTTTTGCTTCAGCACTTCCTGAGTTTATTTTTCTGGCCATGCAGAGTTAACTTCTTTCAGTACTCTTTTAGACTTCCCTTTCTAAAGACTGCTGCTTTTAATTTCTTAGCAATGTGTGACTCCGCCAATGTAATTTGCTGACTTTTCAGATTGGAGATGCGGTGGCCAATTAAGCAAGCTGCAAATTTCCTGAGGAACAAAAACGACACAGTGATCACCCATTTTTGGATGACAATGATAATTATGGTCTTGAAATAAAGTAGGGACAAATGCACATACATTTTGAGAATATCACTAGTTTTTATAATCAGAAGTTTTTTTTTCCATGTAGCCAAAATACAGTGTACAGTTCCTTCTTAGCATTACAAAGCCTATTCGAACAATATCAAAAATGAACATATTTAATAATGTAATGTGTCTAGAAAATATTAAATACAAGGTAACTGCTTATCTAGGCTGCTTGTTTAGAATTTCAGGTTATGGAAACCAATTATATAAAAGAAGGAAGTGTTTTTCCTGCTGAAATAATTGCAAAGCAAGGCTGTCTTCCCGGAGCCTGGGGCTGCTGGAGGTTCCTGACCAGAGGACACATCCTAAGGCAACTGCAGTATTATCTGCATTTAAGTAGGCACATTTCTTTCCTTGGTTGTAGCTACTTCAGATGTAACATATTGTGCTACATCCACAACTGCTCAATCATTAACCCTGTCAGCAGCTACAAAACGTCAATTTTAATAAAGCACAAGTTATTTTCTCTAGTCATTGCTAGGAATAAATGTTAACAAACTCTTTTTTTTTTTTTTTTTTTTTTTGGTCTTTTTAGGGCCGCATCCATGGCATATGGAGGTTCCCAGGCTAGGGGTCGAATCAGAGCTGTAGCCACTGGCCTATACCACAGCCACAGCAATGCAGGATCTGAGCCTAGTCAGTGACCTAAACCACAGCTCATGGCAATGCAAGATCCTTAACCTAGTGATCGAGGCCAGGGATTGAACCTGTGTCCTCACGGATGCTAGTCAGATTCGTATCCACTAAGCCACGATGGGAACTCCAATAAACTCATTTTTATAAAAAAAGATCAAATTAAAAAGAAACAAGTTAAATTCTACTGAAATGCATCTCAAGGAATTTCTTACTGAGACATCTTATGACATAATTAACCAAAACTTTTGTAGATATTAATCTAAACCAGTGGTTCTCAACCAGGAGTGGTGTTTTTCCTTAAGGGATGTTTGACAATAACTGGAGATATTTCTAGTTACCACAACTTGGCGGCTGTTACTGGCCAAGAATGATGCTAAACATCCTATAAGGCATAGGGCAGGTCCCCATAATAAAAAATTATCTAACCTATGATGTCAATTGTGGAGAAACCCTGATCTAAACCACTCTCTTAACCTAAGAAAGATTTTCAAGGTAATACCTGCAAGGATATTTATGATATAACAAGTTGTTTGCCAAGAGTTGATTTAACCAACTGGTATTTATTAGACTATATGCTCCTTGAAGGCAGGAACATGCCTTGGTCTCCCTAGGACCCAGAAAGGAAACAGGCCTAATGCTTAAATAATGTCTGCTGAATGCATTTTATTTTTTCGCCAAGAAAGCTGACAGTAGGTGAGCTACAGGGAATTGAGAGCTTAATTGTTTGATTAAGCATATGGAGACATGGATACCATGTTCTCAGACATGCTCACATGTCATTCTGTGAAACATCTTAATGGTAGTTTAAAACAATAAGGCTATTATATGACCTCATCTCTCTTTTGCCTTTTTTTCTTTCTTTTTTTTCCTTTTTTTGTCTTTTTAGGCTGCACGCTATTGAGGTTCCCAGGCTAGGGGTCCAATTGGAGTTGTAGCCACAGGCCTACTCCACAGGCATAGCAACTCGGGATCCAAGCCGCATCTGTGACCTACACCACAGCTCATGGCAATGCTGGATCCTTAACCCACTGAGCAAGGCCAGGGATCAAACCTGCATCATCATGGATGCTAGTTGGGTTTGTTAACCACTGAGCCACAACATGAACTCCTCTTTTGCCTATTTTTATACTCTCCTCTTCCCTGGGCTCTACCACCCTCCTGATCTCAGGAGGTCTATGCTGATCACTTCCAAAAGCAAGACAGAACAGAATGTCAGAGCTGAGAAAGGGATGGGACATACTGTATCCTCCAGCCTTCACACAGAGGAAGTTCCTTCCATACCTCTGATACCTGGTCCTAGAGCCCCCTCCTCCTCCACCCCTGCCTCCAACTGAATACAGTTAGAGACAAGCTCTCCACTTGGAAAGCCAGCACCCCCTTTTTTCTTCCTTTTTAGGGCTGCACCTATGGCATATAGAATTTACCAGGTTAGGGGTTGAATCACAGCTGCAGCTGCCAGCCTATGCCACAGCCATAGCAACACCAGATCCAAGCCACACCTGTGATCTACGCCTCAGCCTGCAGCAATGCTGGATCCTTAACCCACTGAGTGAGGCCAGGGATGGAATCCACTGAGCCACAATGGGAACTCCTGAAAGCCAGTCCATTCTTTTCAGCATTTGCATTTGCTCAGATTTGTGAAATGTATTCCCCACTCTATGGGTAGGGTGATCACTGTGTGCAGTGAAATTAGACAAATCTAACTGCCCTCAAGTCCATCCAGAACTGCTCCCCAAACTCCCACTGATGTTTGCGCCATGTCTAAGACCTCACAGAATCAGTGCTGCCCTCACAGTGTGGATCTCAGCATAAGTGAACTTGGACATGGCCAATGAGATCTGAGATATGAATCTGTGTTTTTCCCTTTTCATTTTCCACCATTCAAGCGGCTGGCAGAATTTGTGCTTCCTGGTCTGGTGGAGGAGGGAGGTGTCTGCGGCAGGAAATTGCCAGCGCTCCACTTCCCCTTCTAGGTTTTGTGTCCCCAAAGCCTAAATTGGTTGGAAACATTTTGTGCTAATTGCCTCTGGAAACAAAAGAAGGTGGGGATGCTTTTAGATACAACCAAAGCAGAGAGGAAGTTCCTTTAATAGCAACAAGACTGGGGAGGGGGAATACCTCCCCTCCTTTGGACAGAGAAGAGAAAAGCTCTTTTGTCAACATGCCAGAGAGGAGGGGCTGTGTGTCCCCCTGTCTTGCCCAAGACCCTCTGGTTCTGGTTGAGGTCAGATGCAGCAGAGCATCCATTCTTAAGGACCACATGGATTTGGTCAATCGTTATCTGAGTCGAACTCTCCCCTCATTCCCTCGACTTTCCGGCCAACCTCACACTTACAACTTGGAGTCTTTGTTCTGCCCTGGGTTGGGGTAAAGGCAGCTGCGAGCATGGCTAAACATTGTGCTGGCCCAGTGGGCTGGGGGTCAAAGTAGAAAATGAGCTATTTCTTGCACAGCAAAGTTGGGGACCAGAGATCCAACTATACTACATAGCTATGTGTGGTACAGTGTGGCGATGGGACAGTGGACAGAGCTTAGTTGGAGTCTAAGAGGGTTGAGTCTTGGGGCTTGCTTATTAATTGTCACTTCCAACAAATTTCTTAGCAGGGTCTCAGCTTTGTCCTGGAGAAAGTAAGGACAGTGTGGTCCGCCCTGGCAGTCACAGGGGTGCAGGTACTGATTTCCCCTGGAGTGAGAACCTGGTGTGATGAGTGCAGTCAGCTGACAGCCTTGGGTGGCTGGACCTCTAGGATCCACAGGGCATTCAAGCAAGGCCATGCTCTCCCCAGGCTACTCCCAGCCATCACCTGAGCACAGCATGGGGACTAGAGCCTGAACATTTCTGCCCAACATGAGGCTCCTGTAAATGAGCAGTCTGCTTGGAGATCCCCCAGCCCTGTGGGGGGGAATTTTTTTCAAGGCTTTCTCACAGTCTGAGCCTCCTCCTACCCACTTTTCCTTCCTTCCTCTTTTCCTTCATGGCATCAGAGCTGCATGAGGACTGAAGGCTCTCCCTGCTGGTTCTGTCCCTTTTCCCTCTTATAGGTATTTTCTCTAATAAATCTGCACTCCCAATTCCACTCAAGTGTCTGCTTCCTATTAGACTCAAACTGATACAGCTGCCCTTAAGAAGCTCTTTCATTATTTGTTTGGTTGGCTGTGCCCTTGGCATGTGGAAGTTCCTGGGCCAGGGATCAAACCTGTGCCACAGCAGTGGCACAAACCACAGCAGTGACAATGCTGGATCCTTAATCCCACTGAACCACCAGGGACCTCTGGGACAGTTTTAAAAATTGGAAATAGCACAGTTCCTGGCTTTTGGTGTCTGCTCAGTAAAAGTGAGCTTCCTTCAACTGGGACACATTACAGAGTCAGGAAATGGGTAATACCTTCTTCTATATAGGCTCAGTACTTTAATCATATATTCCATTGTGGACTTCAGTAGCTGGCAATGTGAAGTTGGACTTCTTAACATAGTACTCCAGTCTCCAAGATATCCAAATTATCTGCAGGCAGGTAACTAGGTGTGTGTGTGTGTGTGTGTGTGTGTGTGTGTGTTGGATTGCGAAGGGAAGAAATTGGCTTTAGAGCCAGAGAGATCTAAATCTCATCCTAATTTGCTGTGTGACCTTAGGAAAATCCTTTAACCTCTGTCCTCAGCTGCTTCAACTATGCCATGGGAATAATACTGCCTACCTCATTAAGTAGCTGTGAGGGTTAGAGATAATCTATGTAAAGCATTTAGCACAGTGTCCAGCCCAATAAGAAATCCCAGCATCTATTCAAAGGATGCATTGCCTGTACATCCTTATTCTTACCCTGTACTCTTATTGCCTGTACATCCTTTCACTCATTCAATACTTATCGGGGGAGCTTGGGATACAAGGGTGAACCAGACAGGCACAGATTCCTGCGCAGCCTGACAGGCAGGCATGGCACAATGAAATATATCCAGTAATTATAGCAGAAACCTTAAATGATGCTTATTATGTGCTAGATGCCATTTTAAGAGATTTACCACACATTTACTCATTGAGTCTTTATACCACCCCAGTGAGGTAGGCATTTGCTCAGGATGACGTAACTAGGGATGCAATCCCTAGTGTGGATTAGTGTGGATTTGAACCCAGGCTATCTGGCTCCAGAGTCTATACTTTTAACAGCTAAGCTGTATTGTCTCTCTAAACATTTGACTTAGACTGTATGATTCTACAGAGCATTAACCATCCTTACACAAGCATATAACAATATCTAGGACATTAAATGAATAGGAAAAACAGTTCTTTTCTTTAGAGAAACATAGGCCCAGAAAGAGTAAGCCAGCCAAGCAGGTGTAGACACTGATCAGCCACTGCTGACCCACATGACAGCAGTCACCTCCCCCCGCACACCCCCTTCTCCCCATGTGCTTGGCTTCCAACTCAGCAGCTGTGTCCTGGCAATGGCACTAGGAGAAAAGTTACTCTAATATGGTTTTTCATCCTATTTAACCCTGATCTTTTCTTTTTTTTTTTTTTTTGTCTTTTTTTTGTCTTTTGTTGTTGTTGTTGCTATTTCTTGGGCCGCTCCCGGGGCATATGGAGGTTCCCAGGCTAGGGGTTGAATCGGAGCTGTAGCCACTGGCCTACGCCAGAGCCACAGCAACGCGGGATCCGAGCCGCATCTGCAACCTACACCACAGCTCACGGCAACGCCGGATCGTTAACCCACTGAGCAAGGGCAGGGACCGAACCCGCAACCTCATGGTTCCTAGTCGGATTCGTTAACCACTGCGCCATGATGGGAACTCCTAACCCTGATCTTTTCTTCTGCTACAACCACAGGCCTCTTCTCGTGCTAATAAATTCTCAACTTTCAGTGTCATAATTTTTGATGCCTATTGGAACTTTCTGGCAGAAAAGTTAAGTGAAAGGCAAACCAGTAGATTTTATTTGGACTTTTCATAAAAGTGTCCACATGACTGGATTATGTAGTTTGCTGAGAGTCTGAAATGCAATCAAGGTAGCAGTAAGGACATCGGACCCTGGACACCAAGTTCATTTCTTAGTACGTGGCAGACACCACCCAGTTCTGGATGCCTGAGTAGCCAACACGACAGTAGCAGTTTGTTCCAAGAAATCTTTCACGTTTATAACAGCATACCATCATCACAATCATTCTAGAATAAAAATGACCATGCTAATACAAAAAACAAACAACCCAACTCACCAACCTCTCCTAACTAGTCAAAAATGATTAAGACCAAAAAGTGATTATACTTACGGGGGGACATTGTGCGAGTTTGTCAGCTGCCACCAGTTGAACATTTAAGTGTTTACTTTGGGACTTTCCTCTAGATTTAATCAACCGCTGTAAAACCTGACAGAAAGAAGACATGAATCTGAGATACTGTCAATGAGCTGAAAGAAAAGCAAATAAACAAAGACCTTTTTTCATAGTTTGTTTAGCCTTGAGTATTAATAGGGAGGAAACACAATGTGACAACACAATGTAACAATGTGTGTGTGTATACACACACATATATTATATACACATATACATATGCACACAAAATGACATCATCCACTTGCACTGGCTTTCAGTTATGGTAGATTTGATATGTTCATCCTAGTCTTTCTCCATGTGACTACGACCATGTGAGGTCTTGGGGGGATCTGAGTTCCCACCCTAGGTTTTAACCCAGAGCTTTATGTAAGACAGCCCTGAAAAAGTGGAGCAACTGATCTGTACCAGGTCATTTGCATTCAAATTCAAGTTGAGTAATATTCTGGCTTACTATCTCAATGGCAGATAAATAACAGAATCATTTATATACTCCACCCTTTCTGTCATCGATAATCATGAAGGCAGTCCAGTCTAATCCTGCATTAACAGCATGATGTCATGATCGAAGTCTAGACAAAACATTTGCACTGGTGTATTGCTGCATATAAGCTAGTGATATACCTATGTCTTTTGGACACCGCTGTAGCTGCATTTTTCTATACACTTTTCCTTCCTTAAAATTTTTTTTTTTTCCGCTGAAATAGGATGTCTCCCCCCCAAAACAGTACTAATCTATGAGTCTCTATGATACCCCAGCACATATGCCCATGAGAGTCCTTGCTCCTGCACTTACAGGCAGGGGTGGGAGGGACTGAAATCTATTTCAGAGCAGTGAAGGGTGCTTGACTCCCCTTCAGTTATGGGTCAAAGAGGTCAAGGCAATTTCAATCGATTCCAAGGATTTCCAAAAGGTCCTGGTTTGGTCAGGATTCCCAAGCTCATCCTGCACAGAATCAGTGCCTGGAAAGAAGGAAGGCTGGGAAGGTCAGCAGGGTCAGGAAGGGCATACTCTTAGCCTGTGAGAGGAGACCACTGTTCTGGTTGGAAACTGAACTGCACTCCTGGACAGATAAGGTAGCGCCTCCCAAGGGTATCCATTTCATATTAACTTTTTCGAACATCGTTACTTTTTAAAATTAAAGAACATCCAAGTCAAAAGGGATCAGGTTGAGGCTGTCTCATTTTAATATTTTTATTTCTCCTGTTAGCATAAAGGTACATGGCAGATACGCCATCGTGCTCCATCACAGAATAACTGCATTCCTTGAAGAACCCAACCTAAGCACAAATGTAAGCGTTTATAAAGTTTTTCCATGAGAGGTTTTACACAGTGATATTTGACTTTATACATGATAAATATACATGTACTTCTAGAATATGTATTTTCTCAACTGGGGAGAGAATATAGGTGATATAAGATATTACACAAGAGATTTACCGAGACAGTGCCTAAGTTTCTGAAAAACCAGACTTTCCTTTTCCTCACGTTTCTTAGTTTTTCATTTTTGTTATACTCTTGCATAACTGCCTGACTTGGGAACCACAGTAGACACTGAACTTCTTGAAGGAATAAGCTATTCTTTATCTGTTAGCTCAAAATTTCTAGAACGTGGACAGAACAGATGAATTAAAAACCATGCTCATTAAAAGGGTCTCAATAAGCCATTCTCCTTGCACATTAAGAGAAATGCATAGAGCAAAGGATATTTCAAAAAACAAAAAAACAAAAAAACAAGACAAGCTTCTAATCCTTAAGACAGAAATAAGCTAATTACCTTTGGAGATGAGACTTTTACATGAACAATAATTGGTGCTAAGGAGGTCTTTATAAGTTGTGCTGGGTGATTGATGGTGTCTGCATCAAGAACTACCAGTTGCAAAGATCTCGCCAACTCAAAGATTCTTTCAATTTCACTTTGTACTTCCGCTAAAAGGAGAAATAATAAATAACAGGTCACGGTTATTTTTAGTAATTAGTTCCCATATTTAAAAAACAGTATCCCCTTTGACATTACGTTTGTCTATTTGAATTTTCATAGTCCTATCTAATTTAAGATTTTTCTAAAGAGAAATGGGTTGAGTTTTGCATAAAACCAGTGTTGGTGAAAAAAAATGAGATGACTCTCTTGATTTACTTGTTACACTCACCCTAATATTTAGCTATGTATATACCTATGTTGTTTTTGATTGTGGTTTTGTTCTAAAGAACTTTTATTTTAATTGAAATTTTTTTTGGCTGTGCCCTCCACATGTGGGAGTTCCTGGCCTAACACTGAACCCACACCACAGCAGTGACAAGACCGGATCCTTAACCTACTAAGCCACCTAGGAACTCCCGAAAACTTTTATTTTAGTGATTGATAGAAACTGAAACCACTTTTTAGGAAGCAACATCACATGGAAAGCAAATTACACTGAAGTATTTCTATCAGTCCACAACTTACTATTACTATTACTTATTTACACTACTATTTTATGGATGTCTTTTAAAATCCCACAACTCATCTGTTTTGACTGATTCACATTTCTGTACTCCTGTTAATTGTTCTGGATCTACTCTTACAACCAGTATATTGCTAAGTCTTTATTCAGTGTTAGGGCCAATGGACTTATTCTAAAGCATAATTATCTTCAACATTAAAAACAACAACAACAAATGCAATACCAATTACATTAAAGTGTCACAGTGCATTTAGAAGTAAATCTATTTGGCCAGCTGTGACAGCCAACTGACTTGAATCTTTGAGTGAATTTGGTCAAATGAAAAATCTGGTTATTTTCAATGTCCAAAGCAATCCAGCTATTTTTTTAAGCAAAAATGTAGGCATATTATCTATAAAAATAAAATATGGTTTTTTAAAATATAAATCATGATAAACCATGATTTACTGGTCATGTCCAATGTCTGAATTAGACTATTTAATTTTCAGACAGATGATCTTGTCTTGCTTTTTACTTGTTTTTATTTTTTGCTACAGGTATGACCTACCAATGTCGTAATCTTGTCCAAATTACAGACAGTAGACAAAGCTACCTAATTTAAATTATCTCAAAGATGGCCTAGGAATAAGTTGATGTCGCTCTAAATAAAGGGTTTGTGCCAGAATCCCATGATTTGTTTTGCCTATTCAGTATAAATTCAAGTTCATGTCACCTACCAAAAGTTCTCCCCTCTGTAACCAAATAGATTGACAGGGCGTGTGGGATCATGAATGCTCAAGACCATTGTGTAACTCAATGATAGCATAAAATTCTTATTTCTCACAAAATCACAGATGCATGATCTGTATTAGAAGTATGAATTTAAAGAGTCAGAAGGGGATAACTATTTCCCATCATCCTCCTTTTTGGCGAAACATTTTTATTTGAGAATTTTAGTCATATTCTATTTAAAAATTAGAATGATTTAAATTGATCTAATTCCGAGTTATCAAAAACCAACTGCAAGGAAGATTTTGCTCAACTGGAGAAACCAAATTTTTTAGAGACCCAGTAAAAACTATCTGGATTATCTTGGCACATTCTTAATTATTTTTTGGAGGGAAATGTTTTAATAGCAAAGTGACTTAAATTTAAGAAAAGCAGCGTTAAATGAATAAAAAATGCATGTGTTTGAGTATCAGGATCTCAGTATTCTAGCTCTGTCTCGGCTACTGTTTAGCTGTGTCACTTGCTGGAAATCATGCAATCTCTTTAAATCTCATTTGCAAGATAAGGAGATTGCACATCATAATTTCTAAAATTCTCTCCTGTGCTCTAAAACTTAATGGCCCAGTATGGGAGCCACTCACCACAGGTGACTACTGAGAATTTGCAACATGACTGGAAATTGAGATGTGCTATCAATATAAAATGAACACTGGAGTTCCCTTGTGGTGCAGCAGGTTAAGGATCCAGAACTGTCACTGCAGCGGCTTGGGACACTGCTGTTGGGCAGGTTCAGTCCCTGGCCTGGGAACTTGCACATATTGCAAGCATGGCAAAAAAAAGAAAAAAAAAAAAAAAAAAAAAGCACTGATTTCAAAGACTGTTTGAAAAAGCTAACGTAAAATACCACATTAATAATTTTTTTCATTTTGATTGTTTGAAAGACATTTTGCATATATTTGGTTAAGTAAAATACACTGACAAAAAAAAAAAAAAAAAAGAGCCAGCAGAACCCAGCAGAGGGTGTTCAGTTCAACTTCTGACTCTTAACTTGTTTTCTGATTTCCTTCCTGTAATGGGTTGAATTGTCTTCTCCTCAAATTCATATGGTGAAGTCTCAACCCCTCAGTACCTCAGAATGGTAACCTCATTTTTGAGATAGGGTCTTTACAGAGATAATCAGGTTAAAATGAGGTCATTAGGGTGGGTGCTAATCTACTATGACTGATGTTTTTATAAAAAGAGGACATTTGGAGACAGAAGAACACCATGTGAAGATGGAGGCAGAGTTTGGGGTGACGCTTCTACAAGACAGGAATGCCAAAGATGGCCAGCAAACCACCAGAAGCAAGCAGAGAGGCATGGAACAGACTCTTCCTCACATCCCTCAGAAGGAAGCAAAACCCCACTGATACCTCAATCTTAGACTTCTAACCTCCAGAACTCTGAGACAATAAATTTCTGTTGTTCAAGCAAAAAAAAAAAAGTCAACATATCCATCATTTTTCACATTATCCAATACCAATGGCCTGAAAGATTTCATGTTGCTTTGAAAGATGACTAGTTTTCAAGACATCAGTGTAAAGAATCTAGACAATTTGGCTTATTTGCAAAATTCTGAAATCATATTCTACCTACTGTCCCTTTTTTCTCATTTGTCAGAAACAGTTAAAAAAAGATTGTTCTCAGAGTGCCCATTGTGGCTCAGTGGCAATGAACCCAACTAGTAACCATGAGGATTCAGGTTTGATCCCTGGCTTCGCTCAGTGGGTTAAGTATCTAGTTGTGCCGTGAGCTGTGGTGTAGGTTGCAGATGTAGTTTGGATCCTGCATTGCTGTGGCTGTTGTGTAGGCCAGCAGCTGTAGCTCTGATTCAACCCCTAGCCTGGGAACTTCCATATGTTGTGGGTTCGGGCCTAAAAGAGGAAAAAAAAAAGATACTTTTCATGAGAGAAGTTTGGAAAATAAGGTTTCTTTAGTTTGTTGGTTTTCCATTAAAGTGCCACTGGTTTAATGTAATTCCTGGCCAGCACTCTACTAGACCAAGTCTATACTGTTTTAGGCTTCAAATCTGAATTTTTTCTGAAGTAGCAAAAAGGCAGTGAAGCAAAGTAGATTGCCCTGGTACAAAGAACCCTTGAGGAACTTTGAGTCTTTGTGTAAATAATTCAGAAATTCCTGGGCCTTATTTACTTTGCACCAGCAATGAGGTAAGTGTGGTTTTTGATAGGCGCAAAGGGAAGGTACACGTACTGCTTAATCAGCATAAAACTTGGGCCATGGGCATGAACAGAGAGGTTCTCAAAGCAGGCCAGGAGGCTGAAGATGGCCACCCTATATACTGGAGTGGTCCAATTATTTGGATAATATGTATACAGAATACAATATATAAATTATATGTGCAAGAAAGACATATTTATCTACCCAGCTCATTTTTAAAAAGGAAAAACTCCAAACCTAACAACCTTGACTACCTAGGTTGACTCCAATCAAAGGGTCTTTATGATTTTATTCCAGGCAAATGGGACTCTGAGAAGTAATGAACTATGAAACTGGGGGGATCTCAATGAACACTTCTACAACCTGACCACAACTGGTCTAGACACATCTCTCTCCAGCATCTCTATCACCTGTGATCTTTCTTATAGCCAGGGGCTAAACCACTTCAATGGCTCCCTGTAGCCCAAAGCAACATTCCTTAAAGTGAGTACCCTAGAAGGCTGATCTCATGAGCTATTCTTGGGAAGAAGGGGATTTTCTGCAAGGGAAATACTGGATATTATAAGGGTATCTGTTGGAATTTCAAATATGCATTACCCTCTATCTTTTTTCTTTCTTTCTTTCTCTCTCTTTTTTCTTTCTTTCTCTCTCTTTTTTCTTTCTTTCTTTCTTTCTTTTTTCTTCTTTTTTTGCTTTTTAGGGCTTCACTTGGAGTATATGGAGGTTCCCAGGCTAGGGGTCCAATTGGAGCTACAGCTGCTGGCCACAGCCACAGCCACATCAGATCCAAGCCTCATCTGCAACCTACACCGCAGCTCATGGCAATGCCAGATCCTTAACCCACTGAGGGAGGCCAGGGATTGAACCCGCAAACTCATGATTCCTACTTGGATTCGTTTCTGCTGCACCATGACGGGAACTCCAATCTTTTTCTTTCTTTCTTTTTTTTAATGGCAGAACCTGCAGCATATAGAAGTTCCTGGGCTGGCCGTCAAATCAGAGCTGCAACTGCCGCTTACACCACAGCCACAGCCACATCAGATCCAAGCCACATCTGCTACCTATGTCACAGCTTGCAGTAATGCTGGTTCCTTAACTCACTCCACATCCTCACAGAGACAATGGTGGGTCCTTAACCCACTGAGCCACAGTGGGAATTCCACTCTCTTTATGTTAATGCCTTTAAGAAGTCTTGCACGGAAAAAACCTGACAACTTTTTGATTCATAATTGTCAAATGAATTTGACCATGGAAAATATACTATTAGTATCTTTTATTTATTTACTAGGTTGCACCCAAGGCATATGGAAGTTCCTGGGCCAGGGATCGAACCCATGCCACAGCAGTGACAATGCTGCACTACAAGAGAATTCCCTATCTTTTAAAAATCAGCATTTCTTGGAAGCTATTATGGAGGTCTCTTTAGCAAAGTGTACTACAGCCCTAACATTCTGGCCTCAATCTATTTATTCAGTCTGTTCTGTTGCTCTCAAATCAGGCCCCCCACTCTCTTTTTCTAAGCATGCTTTGCACAAAACTACTTGTTTCTCAACCACACTATGTTTATAGCTCAATGCTTTGTACATTCTTGACTTTCCTGAGGAACCAGCTCAAATATAATAACTTCTTCAAAGTCTTCCCAGACACTTCTTACTCTGTACTATTCTTTCTTTACATCTTTAGTACTTTGCTCATAATTCCATTTTCACATAGTATTTTAAGAATCTCTCTTCTTTCTGTTTGCCCATGGATAACATACTTTGTCGTAGTCACACATGTACTTCTTAAGTCTGGTATAATGCATGGCAGTAGCAAGTGTTCAATAAACATTTGATGAAAGAATCTGCAAATGTGCATTAACAAGCAAATGGGAGCGACTCACACAGTGGTTGTTATAATAGGCTGCCATTAAATTAACTCTGGAGTTCTCACTGTGGCTCAGTGGGTTAAGAATCCAACTAGTATCCATGAGGGAGGACACAGGTTTGATCCTTGGCCTCGCTCAGTGGGTTAAGGATCTGGTATTGCTACAAGCTGTGGTGTAGGTCATAGGTGTGGCTTGGACCTGGTGTTGCTGTGACTGTAGTGTAGGCTAGCAGCTGCAGCTCTGATTATACCCCTAGCCTGAGAACTTCCATATGCTGCAAGTGCAGCCCTTAAAAAAAAAAAAAGTTAACTCCAATGGTTGTGGGTATGTGGCTTTACAGAGTAAAAAGGAAAACCAGTGAACCGACTTCTACCTTGTTTCCTCTTAACCCCCACCCCCCACTCCACTGGCTCTGACTGGCTCTGACAACAGGTGACTACACAGATTACATGGAATGACTTCAAAGAATATCCATGAAATTGTAGGCTGGTGCAAGATGGTTGAAAAAGTTGGACAACCTAGCTTATGCTTTTAAGTGTCCTTTAGCCTCTCATTATACATCAGAGGAAGGAGTGGTTAAAGTCAAAGGCACTGTGAAGAACAGAAAGGAGGGTGGAAGATAGGAGAACAGAGAACAGATGCTTCTTTGAAACATCACCAATCTAGTCTGGCATCTCTGTCACCTTTGATATATTACTTCAGTCAGTTACCTAATCTAATTCATCATCAGCTCTACCATCATCACTCCTGAAGGTCAAAATACTGTGCCTTTAAGAGTGTTTCACTCTTGCCTATGAAAGGCTCTAAATACAGCACTAAAGAAGGAACCACTGATGTCTGGGATCTTGCCTCCACAAATGCTGACAGCCGTACCATTTGCTATGTTTAGCATTCTTGCACAAAGCACCCATCCAACAAACATTTATTGAGCAAATACCTCGTGCCAATCCTGGGTGAGGAACAGAGAAGATATTTTGCAGTCTCTTTTAAAGCTGCACAATTTTTAGCTCAGGGTCAAGGTTTAGCCTTTAGCAGACACTTGATGGGGTATTTAGGCATGTAATCTATCCTAGAAATCTTAACCTTCAAAAGTTTTCTATCCTCTATAGAGCTCATTCCAGAAGTTTAAAAAAACACAGTGCCAGAGATGAACACTGTCTTTGCTGCTCTTCCCATGAGGAAGGGCAAGGTCAAACAAGCTGCACTCAGAATGTGAATGCAAAAGAGTTACGATGGACCACACCACTCTGTGCAGTCCCCAAAACCACAAACAGGCTTTCTTTTTCTTTTTCCGGCCACACCTGTGGCATATGGAAGTTCCCAGGCTAGGGGTCGAATTGGAGCTGCAGCTGCTGGGCCTTCACCACAGCTACAGCAACATGGGATCTGAGCCACATCTGTGACCTATGTCACAGCTTGCTGTGGCAATGCCAGATCCTTAACCCACTGAGCAAGGCCAAGGATCAAACCTGCATCCTCATAGATACTAGTCAGGTTCTTAACCCACTGAGCCACAATAGGGACTCCCACAAACAGGCTTTTGGGATGAGTGTTGTGACTCCTGCAGCACAGACGCACTTCTGTGGATGGTGAATGCATCCTCCACAGCCCTGCTCGTGTATGGCTTGAGGGAGCCAATCACTGTGGTTTTTTCCTTCTCTATCATGGTGAATTTCAGGATGCTTCTGGCTGATGCACTAGGAGAGACATGCTCAAACCCCCTCCACAGTATTAATCGTGGTTGCTACTTCCACTTAAAGATGCAACTCTTCTGGGTACCAGCTGGGTACAACACTAAGAACACCATCATCTAGCTTTCTTTTAAGAATCTGAGAAAGCCGAACATCTTATTTCCTTCCTTGTCAGTTGTGACTCAGGTATGACAGCTATCATTAGCCTCATTGAGGAGCTTGGGCAGAGCAGGGATGAGTGACTAGGGGTGACAGATGAGGAGAGCCTGTTTCGGAGTCTTCCCACCAGACTACTGATCAGTTCATTAACTGATGCTGAGAGAGGAGCTTCCAGCTGCTGCAGGCCTCTGCTCCCTGCTTTTCCCCAGCTGGCCTTGTCAGTTGATCAGCGCTTCCCCATGCTGAAAGGGGAGCCAATTGGAAAGACATTCACAAACGCAACATGTGTCATCCCGGGCTGAAAGCACAGCTTGGAGAAGTACCACATTTGAACAGCTTACCTAAGCTGGACCGAGTGTTCGAACGTTCAATTATTGCTCTCTTGCTGGGATTATTTAGGACAGACCTCTTAGCAAGAGAAATGTCAGCTGTCACTCTCGTTATTGATATCCTATGAATAGGAACACAGAACAGAACAAGCCAGTAAAAATGTTATGGGGCTCTCCAAGTGATTTAGAACCACAGTACTTAATAACCACTTTACATACTACAGTGCAACCACAGGATAATAAACATTGGCCACAAGTCTTTTAAACAGGCTTTGGCTAGCATGGAAATACAAGCAGGGCAGAACGAAGGAAAGTTTTTGGCTATTTAACAAAAGAAGAAAGACTCCAGGAAAAATTCAGCTCTTCCTCCTCTATTGTCTGCCTTGTCTAATTCTCTTTATAATGCTCCCCATACCAGAAGGGAGTCAAAACATATGAATAAACCATGCTCTTTCTAGGAAGCAGCAATGCAACATCCCCACAATTCGCAGTGGATGAGCTCTTGAACAAGACCTTCAGGAACCTCAAATGCTCTGCCCTGGTTTATCAGTGCTGCTGGTCCAAGGGGGAAATGATCTTCACTTTGATCATCAAAGACAGTCAACCAGTTGGCAACCATGTTGCATTCCTGATGCTCAGTATTTAATTCATGACACATGAAGCATTTTGCCACAGGCCCCAAAGGAATGTTGTATTTCTAAAAATATGAAAAATATGATTTCTTTTCTTCAGGCACAAGATTCTTCAGCCTATCTGCATAATACTTTGAATGCATGTGGTGGGCAGTAACAAGGCACTATCGCTGAGGGCAATGTAAGGATTATGTCAGCATTTCTATAAGACAAGAACACTGCAGAGACACTGCCAATGAATGGAGAGGGGAGTCCATCTGTATATGATTTAGCAAAGGAGACTCTCTGGAACTTACAATTTAAAAATCACTGTAAGCTGGGATGGTTTGACTTCAGATTATTATCTACCTGCAGAATGCAAAGAATGCCTCTTTAGGCCAGCCACAGCCATCACAGGCCTTTCTCCATTCTTATCTTCAGAGCTTGGCCATGTTCCAGGAAGGAGACAAGGAGAGGGCCTCTCCTTCCCTTGAGCAATCATGGCACTTTCAAGCTCTTTTAGCGGGTCGAGCAGGGAAGAGGGAGGACTTATCAGCAATTAGAGTCACATGTCATCTCACAACACTGTCAGCGAGTCCTCACCTGACTCCAGTGATCTGAATCCTTGGGGAGAATTAAAAATTGTCCTTCGTGTAAATGGTTAGAAATTATTTCTTTAAAGCAACAGACTGGGCAAAAGTTCTGGTGCTATTTTATTTTATATTTCCTCTTCTCTCTCTCTCTTTTTTTAGGGCTGCAGGTGCAGCATATGGAAATTCCCAGGCTAGGGGTCGAATCAGAGCTTCAGCTGCGGGACTATACCACAGCATAGCAACACAGGATCCGAGCTACATCTGTGACCTACACCACAGTTCACAGCAACACCAGATCTGTAACCCACATTCTCATGGATACCAGTCAGATTCATTTCCGCTATGCCACAACAGGAGCTCCTGGTGCCATTTTATAGCAAAGTCCTCATCTGGGTCATCCTATTGTCTATATAATCTATAGAAAGTCAGAAATTTAAAAATGCTTTAAATTCCTTGGAATTTTTTAGGTCCTAAGAAATTATTTGAGGCATCCTCAGATTGTCTTCTGCAGAAATCAAAAATTTGGGGAGATACCTCTGGGGCCACTGAGAACATTAAATGGAGGCAGAGTCGTCCTGCAGGGCTCCAGATTTCCCACGCTCAATGCCAGGCCAACATCTCTGCATTTCTGTTTTCTACCTTGAGGCCTTATCTATGATTTCATTGTAAGAACTTGTTCCGCTGCTAAAAGACAGTGGAAAACACCGGCCTAGTGTGACTTCTTCATTTTGTCAAGAAGAAAAGTGAGACGCAGAGAGGAAGTTCCACACGGTTACTTAGAGTCGAGGAAGGTCCAAAGCTCAGGCTGTCAAGCATCCGGTCAGATCTTAGCCAAGTGACTCATGATTCTCTTACAGTTGTCTTCTCCAGAAATCCCAAATCTCCAGATACTAGCCAAATCATTGAGTGCAGATCTGGCCACACACACACTAAGCGGTGGTCAGAATCTCAATCAGGTTACAGTCAGTGAACCTCACACCTGAAGTTACCGATTGGTAACTCGGTTGGCTGCTGCACTTGAGGCATGAAATCTCATAGGCGGTCTCTGTAGTCACAGCTCCTTTTACCTACAGAATAGAATTTGCTTGTTTATTTGCTTGTTTCTGGCTTTTTTGCTTGTGGTTTTAAGAATGGAGCTGCTGGTTCTAGAGCAGTTCAAATATAAGAGTGGAGATAAGTGGGTTGGTTTAGGGACAGAATTCAAGTTTCTAGAATGAGGATATTTAGAGCGACCAAAGGTTCTATTCTATTTAGGTGAGAATCAAATTCTCTTTCTTTCTTTCTTTTTTGGGCATCCAGAGGCATATCGTGTTCCCAGGCCAGGGATCAGGTCTGAGCCACATCTGCAACCTACAACACAGCTGAAGCAATGCCAGATCCTTAATCCCCTGTGCTGGGCTGGGGATCAAATGTGTGTCCCAGTGCTCCAGAGACACTGCCAATACCATTGCACCACAGCAGGAACTCTGAGGACCAAATTTTCTAGTTCTATATTAGCCAAGTTGTGACCCTTGGTTCTTCAAACTTGAAGGGATTATCAACAGATGCACACTCTTATTTTTCCTGGGTTACAAACACACTTTTACAAAGCCATTTTCAAACATATCCAAAGTTTTATCAAAAAACCAAAATGGAAAAAAACAATAACACACACATACAAACTAGAAAGAAACTACTTCATTATTCCAAAAACAGGAAAAGGTGTGGACAATATAGTGTCCTTTTTCTTATTTCATTTGTCAATAAAATAAATTCTGGTTTATTTCTCAATAAAATACCAGCTAATTTGTTAATACAAGTTATTTCTTAATAAAAATACACATGTATAAAAGAGTTCAGACACAGCTCTAGAAATGCTCCAATAAGACAATGCAGGAGTTTTAATTTTCTTTTTTTTTTTAAATCATTTTAGGGCTGCAGGAGGTTCCCAGGCTAGGGGTCAAACAGGAGCTGTAGCCACTGGCCTACACCACAGCCCCAATAACACAGGATCCAAGGAGTTTTAATTTTCTATGCAAAGATTCTTACTATTATCAAAATCAGACACCAGATCCCAATTTGTTTTTTTGTTTTTTTGTTTAAAATGCTTCATAGCAATGTAATTACATTCATCTTCAAACACTATCTGGTTTATAAACCTTAAAAAAAAAAAAACCCTTTAAGCGAAATCCTTTCTACTTCTTTTCTTGCTATACTCATATCCACAAGAGTCTTGCAATACATCTATCATCTTGTTTGATGTATATCTCTAAAAAGTTCCCTTGGAAGCTTTTCTATGACACAGTGTCAGTAATTACTAGCTGGAGGATAAAAGACTAATAGAAGTTCAGTTTCCCAGCAGACTGGGTATGTATTTCTCTATCTAGTAAACCTGAATCCTAATTGCTGCTTATTTCTGGTTTGGAATTCTTCGTAATTTCTGCAATCCATCATGTGCTATGAATATTAATTTTTTTGTGATTTTTCTATTGAACGATATTACCCTCAGTTGAGATACATTCATTCTAAGATAATTAGCATTTCTTGCTATAAAATTGGGTTGTGATGATTGCTGTACAACTATAAATGTAATAAAATCCATTGAGTTAAAAAAAAAGAAAATAGAAAGACCAGCATTGTTAAGGAAAGAAAAAGTAAACCTGAATCATTTTTCTGATGACTTCCAATTAAGAATTTAAATAATCTTCTAATTAAATATTGATAGTGGTCATAATAAGGATATAATAGGTATATATGCATACTCTCTGAACTCATTTTAATAATATACCCTAATAAGAAATATTATATATTAAATAGCATAATTATTATGTAAAAAAGTATATATCATTAATTCTTTTCTCTAAACCATGTTTTTCTTTTTTTGTTTGTTTTTTGTTTTTTGCCTTTTCTAGGGCTGATCCCGCGACATATGGAGGCTCCCAGGCTAGGGGTCTAATCAGATCCTTAACCCACTGAGCAAGGCCAGGGATCGAACCTGCAACCTTATGGTTCCTAGTCAGATTCATTAACCACTGTGCTACGACGGGAACTCCTAAACCATGTTTTTCTAAACAATTATGTTATTTTAAAACTATATGTAGTTTAAACATCCATGCAGATATTAACATACGGCATTTAAATCCAGTAGACCCAACAATTATAAACGGTGACTTAAATGTAACCTTAAATTCTATGAATATCTAAATGTTTTCTCTAAATCTGATTTTAGTTTACTATTCATTAAACATTTTTAGGAAAAAAAATTGGCATTTCCATGTTGGTAACAGAACAGCTAAAGATCCTTCTATACTCTATCCTTGCCATATCTAATATGCTACCATGTTAGTATATTAGTTTTAAAAAATAACAACCAAAACCCATCTTCACAAAGAAAAAAACATTCCAAAGAGCAGAACAGTGCACTGGCAGGAGAACAGGAATGGAAGGGGTATGTAGACCTGGATACTCTTCCTGGGTCTTCCTCTTACTGGTGGTGTGACCATGGACAGGTCATGCCACCTTTGGAGCATCAGCAGCATAGTCAATAAAGCGGTGGTAGGAGCTCTGTCAAACTCTCTCACAGCATCGTCATCAGGGGTAAACCATGTAATATATAGAAGTGTATCCTTAAATAATTATTCATAGGTACATGTACAATGTATACAAGACAGTTACTGGAGATTTGAGACTTGAAGGAGACAGTTTCTTTATATTGCATCCTCAAAAGCTGGCAACCTACCATGAACTTGCCTATTCTCAGAGTCCATGAAATTTATATCTACTTGGAGGGTGGGAGAATAAGGTCAGACATGTTGCAGTTGAAACCTGCTAATTTAAGTATTCGTGTGTGGCACTAAAGCATTCGATTAAATATCTCTAGTGCTTGAGCGTCCACTGAAGAGTCTTCAGTTGAAAAGAGAGTAGGAGGAGGAGATGATAAGAGGATGATACTGGTGATGAAACAGAAGGCATTGTATTCTCTTCCATTTGTTGACCGCAGTTACAAGTTGTTTTCATTCTTCCATGTCTTGGCTGCTTTGTGAGAGCATCAACTGCTGCTGTCTCCTTTTATAAATAAATACTACTTCGGTTTCCCAAAATTGTATTCTTGGCCTCCTTTCTTCAAATTCTTTCTCAGACCTTTTTTCCCCCCCTCAAAGATTCCTTGGCTAATAGCTTCAGATCCAAATGTTCATTTAGGATTTGAAGCCATAATCATGTCAGTTACAAAGTGTCCTAGAACTGCCATAGAGCTGATCTGATCCAGTTGTCCCAAAGCCTAAAGTTACAACTTTGTTGCGATTTGAAATAATTAGCATAGGTCAACACATTGCAATTGGTTTGACTGCTTGCCGTTCAGCCTATGAATGGTAGATTCAACCAGCTGAACAAACCTCATCTGAAAGGATGATCCCTGATGAATGTTTGTGGTGGGAAATGAAGAGAGAAAAGCTCCACACCATTGTCCGTCCACTGTGTCCCTGTCAGGCGGGTGTCATTCTAGCAGTTTGTTAGGCTCGCCTAACTTATGATCTGTGCACAGAAAAGCCACTATGTGTGGATATCCACAGGTACAGGAGTCCCCTCAGAAAGTATTTAGTACTTGGCTTTCCATTTTTCTCTTTTTGTGTTGGTTTTTTTTGCCTTTTTTTTCCCCCTAGGGCCACACCCGAGACATATGGAGGTTCCCAGGCTAGGGGTCTAATCAGAGCTGTAGCCACCGGCCTTCACCAGAGCCACAGCAACACGGGATCCGAGCCACGTCTGCGACCTACACTGCAACCTGCAACACTGCAACACTGGATCCTTAACCCACTGAGCAAGGCCAGGGATCAAACCCTCAACCTCATGGTTCCTAGTCGGATTTGTTCTACTGAGCCACGATAGGAACTCCTTGCTTTCCATTTTTCATACATAGATTCTAGCTAGGGCCTACAATAGAAATTAATAACAATAAAACTGTAAAATAAGTAGATTTAAACTGACTCAAATCATTTCTTTCTTTTCTTTTTTTTTTTTTTTTTTGCTTTTTAGGGCCGCACCTGTGGCATATGGAGGTTCCCAGGCTAGGAGTCTAATCGGAGCTGTAGCTACCGGCCTACGCCACAGCCACAGCAATGCCAGATCCAAGCCACATCTGTGACCTATACACAGCTCATGGCAATGCCGGATCCTTAACCCACTGAGCAAGGCCAGGGATCAAACCCTCAACCTCATGGTTCCTAGTCGGATTCGTTCTACTGAGCCACGACAGGAACTCCTCAAATCAATTCTAAGATAGGATAAAAATATAAAGTATATGATTCTGTAATAGTTAAACTTGGATTTTAATCCAATTTGATGAATTACTTTTTAAATCAAGATCACAAAAGCAGTATTGAAAAAGAAAGCCAAGTTTTTTTTCTTTTTTTGCTCTTCCTGAAAAAGAAAAGATTTTATCCTATTTTGTCTAACTTACTGCCTGCATAGCCAATGAGACACAGAGTAGGTTTCCATTAGAACATATTGTTTATGCTGTATCGCTGTTCAAGAGTCTGCTGTGGAATTGTTCTCTTGGATAGTTTCGATTAAAGACTATTTGTTGTTTTCTCTCCTTTTATTAATTGGTAAAACATAACAGCAGATTATCCTGGCTCAAAATATAAGGCTATCCTATCCCACCCCCCACCAAAGCAGACATGTCTGAGTCACTGTGAAGCTACAAGCAAATTTCTTCTTCCTTATCAAAATCACCGTATACACTGAACCAGTGCATTTATTATTCTTTTTCTACTGCATCAGCCTCATAATTTAAAAGCAAGTCCACTCTCTTACTTCCACCTTTAATATCTAGCCTTCTCCAACTCGGCCACACAGCAGATCTCTCTAGGGCTGAGTCTTTTTCTCTGGCTATTTCTTTTGTTGCTGCTGTATTCTTCACATCACCAAACCCTCTGCTGTCCCATCAGGCCTCATGGAACACTTGGCATTGAAACTTTAATTCTATTTCTACTAAAACCATCTTCCATAGTGCATATAGTGCTTTGTGCATCAGGTAAATCTACCTGATTCAAGAAAATCTGTACTGTTATAAGAAATGCATTTCCTCTTTCTGGGTCCGAAGACTGAGGAAGAACCTCTGATTCCTCATTCTTTTTTCTTTTTTTCTTTTTATGGCCACACCTGCAGCACATGGAAATTCCCAGGCTAGGGCTCCAATCAGAGCTTTAGCTGTGGGCCTATGACTCAACCACAGCAAAACAGCAACACCAGATCTGAACTGCATCTGGTACCTACTTTGCAGCTTGTGGCAATGCTAGATCCTTAACCCACTGAGAGAGGCCATGGATTGAACCCACATCCTTATGGAGACTATGTTGGGTTCTTAACCTGTTGAGCCACAAGGGGAACTCCAGAGTCCTCATTCTTGAAAGTAGTAATTAAGTCACTCACTTTCTCTTTGCTAAATTATAATAGTTCCTTTCTTTTCTGTAGGTCCTACCTTTCAAACCTTTAATAATATTGTCGTTTATAAGGACATTATGTAGGGACCAAAACAATCCAGCACAAACTTAGACTGTGTTTGGATGGCATTTGTTCAGCTCAAGGGCCGTTATGGGGCCACAGGATGAGGCACTACTGAGAACTTCCTTAAATAAAGTCCCCCACCATCCCCCCCCCCTCGTTAAAACCACATGACTCCAAGGGCAGCTGAAGGAAGTGTGCATGACTGAGCCAGGCAGGTAGGTTGCCGCCAAGCCAGGGAGAGCTGCCTGAGGGTGAGGGCTATGCGCGTGTCATCCGAGGGAAGGACCAAGGCCAGTAGTGTTAAGTTAAGGAATCAGAGTTCAGCTATTTCCTTGTAATGCTTTTTTTTAAGAAATGAATTGCCAGTAGCCAAAAGTTTTTAAACAGAAGCACGTTATCCATCTCTCTGTGGTTGTTGGGAATAAGAGACTAGAATAAAAAGACTTTTATGTTGTCTTCTAACTCCAATAGTAGGAATCAGTGCTTTTCTCTTGTTTTCTTTGAAATTGCTTCATTCTCTGCCTATCTTGCTTTTTTTAAAAAAGAAAACTAGGATACATCCCTGGGTTTTTTTTTTTTTTTTTTCTTTTGTCTTTTTGGGGCCACACCTTCGGCATATGGAGGTTCCCAGGCTAGGGGTCTAATTGGAGCTATAACTGTCAGCCTATGCCAGGGCCACAGCGACTCCAGATCTGAGCCACGTCTGCGACCTACACTGCAGCTCATGGCAATGCTGGATCCTTAACCCGCTGAATGAGGCCACGGATCCAACCCACAACCTCATGTTTCCTAGTTGGATTTGTTTCTGCTGCACCACACTGGGAACTCCACCTGTGGCTTTCTTACTAAGCCCCTTGTGTCCACTAGATAAATGTGGTAGACTCTTGTTTGTTCAACAAAATCGATTTCTTCCTTCTCCTAGGCACACAGCTAGATTGTAACTCCCCATCTCCTTCGCAATTAGCTGTGGCCATGTGACCAAGTTCTAACCAATGAAATTTGAGGATGATTGGGATCACTTCCGGGTGGGCTCACCCCTCTCCCTACAGCTGACTGGAGAGACCAACCCCAGGCCAAGGGTCCCCTTATGGGCAGAACAAGCCTTCTGCCCAGTCCTTCCCTCCTCCACTCTACCCACCTTCCCCAAAGAGGAACACCCACCTGCCTCAGACTGTTAAATGAGCAACAATAAGCTTCCACTGCGTTTGATTCATTACGCATTTTGGGCTCCATTTATTAAGGCAGACTGGCCTGTACTAAGCTACTCAGCAATTCACATAATGGCACTGAAGCATCTGGATTTCTTGAACTAAAATCTCAATGACTGGGACTAAAGCCCTAATTTATTTTCTTTGTATATAGTCCCAGAAACTAACATATTTTAAACACAATTATCCAGAAGGCTTTTTTTTGACCAATATATACCTTTGCACTTAAAGCATTATTATGTTTGCTTTTTTCTTAAAATATCATATTAAAAAAAATCCATTTGTGGATATTTAAAAACTGTCTTCAAATACTTGCTACTGGGTAAACAGGATGCACTTATCCATATGTCTCATCACACACTATTTGACTTTTCCTCATTTCTAATATACCTTCAGGTATTTGCATGTGGTTATTTTTACATATTGCATTTTGCACTGTGAAAGAGCTTAGCACTTAGTACTGAGTCAATATGGATTTTTTTTTTTAACCATTTCTCTGCAAAATACAGAAACTCTTTCCAGATATTTTTCACAAAACTTAAATGATAAAATTGTCTGATGGTTAAAGGCTGAGCCATGTCGATAATGAGTCATAGTAGGAAATACACAAAATCAGTCAATAAGATAGCAAGGTAATTTCTAGTAAAACAAACTCAGAACTAAACATCCAAAGAAGTACTATTCCCTACAAAACAGTCACTTTGGGAGGCTCATGATGACATCATTTACTGCACTCTCGATACTTTCATACGATACACACACACATACATGTAAGCACACAGCCAATTCCCCCAAATGACACTACCCAACTTGACCAGTCAGCCACTATACTTGTCAGAAATATTCTATGTTTACATTATTTTCTTTTCATAAAAATAAGTTTGGCATGAATTCATTAACAAGTGAGAAAATGAAGATTAACATGTATATTGAAATAAAACAAAAGGATTGTTTTCCTTCTCAAGGTCCTTTTTCTTTAAGGGATTTAATGTTATACATCATAACTTCCTCTTTTCAGAGCAATTTCATTGTATTCTCCCCTGAATACAGAATTAACTTTTCATCAGAGAACATCTGCGATCGCCGGAAACGTAGATCCAAATCAATTTACCACACATGCTTGGCTAAAGGAAAATAAAAACACAAAACATCTGCATGTCTCACCTCCCATCAAACCTGTGCTTCAGGAAATCAAAGAGGGCTTTCTGCATCATGTCTGTGACCTTTGCAGAGGTGAGAAAAAAAGAATAAGGCAAACACACGCAAAAAGAGAGAAGGCAAAAGTGAAAGAGCTGGAAGGGAAGGGGCACAGAGAAAAGACCTTATCACAGCCAGTGGTCTGGTGGGGGTGGGAACAGGGCGGGACAGGGCGGGTGACCCAGAAGGGGTTTTCATACTTAACCACTTGCACCTAACTAAATTCCGCCCCCTTGGTTTTCTTCCAGTGTGTTAAGGGATGAACCAGTAGTATTCACGAGATCCAAGGCAAACCCTCATCTCTTTTGAGGGCATAACACTAAGGCCAAGAGAGCACGGGGGTGGGGTGGGGGGCTGGCTCTGGGCACAGGCCAGAGCTGGCCTGAGTGGTCCACACGTGCAGGGAGGAGCGGCCAGGGCTCCTCAGGCCAGCCCTGGGCTCTGCTTCTTGCTCATCTGTGCAAGTTGGTGGAAATTCTCCACGCCCAGGGCTGGATTTCTGTAGATCACTCTCTTGCTCTTCCTCTGACATTCCCCACTAAGGGAAGAGGGGAGGAGAGCCAGGGAAGGAAGGGAGGGGCTAAGGAGATGGGATTCTTAAATGGGCCTCAAAGAGATTCGTTAATTCACTCAACAAATGTGTACCGAATGCCTCCCATGTGCCAGGCATTGTGCTAACCCAGTGGGCATGGTGCCCTGGAGGTTGCCCACCTTCAGACTTTAATGTCCTCCAGAATTTTATAACTGGTATAAAGTCAAAATGGAAACATCTGAAATGCAGTACAGCTAAGTCTTTACTCTTTTTCTTCTTCTATGGCATTGATTAATCTCTAAAGGAGCTCATTAATATTTCTAGTGGGGTTCCCCCCTCACTTTTATATGGCCTTTAAAATAAAGAAGAAGAGAAATATTTGGTGGAATACGCCATTGTCTTGAGCACCCAGCAAGGTGAGATTTGTTGGTGCTCTGAGTGGAGGTTTGCTGGCACACTGGCTCTACGTTCATTCCCTTGGGCTGTTCCTACTCTATTATTCCTAATAGCTACGGGAACAGCTGGGACAGATAAAAAACTTTTCTTTGAATTGAATGCAGAGCAAACTTTGACCAGAATGTCCCTTTATAAATATTTCGGGGGAGCTATTTCTAAACACCATGATACATGAAAGACCAGAAGTGGGCCAGAGAGGGAAGCAAGAATGAAAGGCCACACAAGCCCCTTGCTGCACCACCAGCCTCCATGTGTTGAGGGCTGGCTTCCGTCAGGACCCAATTGTGAGCAGACTCCAGGGAGTAAGCTGCAAATGACTGTCTCCTAGGTTCTTGATCAAGAGCTGAAGCATAACAGACTGGTGCTGGTACCTCATAACCCTTCAGTGACGGCCCCACTAACACCACTGGACGCATCGATGGCACAACATCGTAAGGGGGGATGTGCTCCGTCTGAAAAAGATGATTGGACACGTGTGACCAGGTGGGGTCAGCACACCTCCTCCACAGCCACAACATTCACACTCCTCAGGTCAAATGAGAAAGGATGACCACAGGTCCCACCAAGGAGACTCCGCCCTCATTTATAGCCATTTGGGTCACTGAAATGGAGCATTGCACGCATGTATGGATAGAAACCTTCATGGTAGATTTAAAAAGGAAATACAACTTACCACTTTTTGCTTCTGTTTTGCTAAAAGACAACAACGAGAGCCATATCAAAATGTGCAATCTCTGTAACTGATAGCATACCAATTAATTAATTTTAATGGCTGTACCTGTGGCATATACAAGTTCCCTGGCACATACAAGGCCAGGGATTGAATCTGAGCCTAAGCTGCAGCTGTGGCAATGCCAGATGCTTTAACCCACTGTGCTGGGCTGGGGATGGAACCCGTGCCTCTGCGGTGACCTAAGCCACTGCAGTCAGCTTCTTAACCCACTGTGCCACAGCAGGAACTCTGAGAGCACACCATTTTAAAAGATGGAAGAATGTACCAATGTGTTCCTGTCATTCTTGTCCTTTTACCATCACCCACTCTGCAGGGCACTACTCTCTGATTTCATTCTGGATGCACCAATTTTGAAGACAAATATAAAAACACGTAACTTCCTCCCTATGCGAATGACATTATATTCTGATTCCATGCTGGGTGGTGAGACTGGATTTCATAACAACATTGATTGGCTGGGCCAGCTACAGGCCATGAGTTGTTCTCCTGCTGGACACAGCATGCAGTGAGGTTGAGAGAAACTTGGACAAATCAAATTTGATAAAAATAAACTTAAAATAACAATTTGGGTAATAATAATCATCACCTCACTCAGTAGTTATTTCTGGATTTGTAATTTTGGTGAATTATTAGAAACTTTTGCAGTTCTTTCGGTGTTCTTAAGTCTCTCTGCCCAATTTCCAGAATATTGACACAATTTTCCTATTAGTTGGCTCTTGATTTCAAGTGAGTTTATAAGCAGTTATTCCTGTTCTTTCTTTTTCTAACAGTGAAAAGCTGAAATGACCTACGTGTCCAACAAATGAGGGAAAATATACTCAGTGTCTTATTACAGAGGTTCTGTGGCCATCCAGGCAGGTCCTTTCCAGTTGGGGACAACCCAGAGATCCAGAATTTGCTTCAGAGCCCTGGACACCAGGATTCAGTTCACATGAACAGGGACCCAGATATTCAGATCTGTTCCAAAACCAATCCAGTTTCCTGAAGTTTGGGTAGGCCAAGATAGACCTCAGATTTTGTCATTCTGAATTGGTAATCCTAGATGTCCTAATGCAGCATCAGTTCTGGGGCCGAATAAAATTAGCCTTATAGGAGTCAGGGAAGGTGGTAGAAGAAAATTCCTGCTTGAATCCCTCCACAAGTTTTAAATGCACATCAGCCCTCAACTGGGCCACCACTGTCCCTTCATTACCATTAATTCCAGGGCTTAGCTGTCTGCTGTCCAAACAGAAATGAGGTCATCTGGCCTAACCTCATTCTCTGCTTCAACCCACTCCATCTCTACAGTCCAGGCTGGACCAACACATCCTAAAGTTTCACATGGAGACTGGAACAGAGCATTCTCTTGAGAGTTTACTACTTAAAGAAAAAAAAACAAACTTTTTAATTGACCCTCATCATCTTAAAGTCTGCTGGGGCCTTGGGTGGAATAATGAACTTGCCTCAGAATGATTTATGCAATAGAGGGCAAATAAAACTACACAAAAAATTATATTACAGTGATCTGACGTTTTAGTACCACAAGGACCCTTTAAATCAAATCAAATTACTACAGAAAGCAAATGAGCAATGCAATAGTAAGTAGAAGCATCTTTAACCCAAGCCTTTAAATTGTTTCCAAATTAGTAAAAATATTTGCCTGTATGTTCAAATATTAAGGAAGGAATACACTCCATTAAAAAAAAAATCCAACTAAAACCCTCACCTGTCGATGTGGGAGTTGCTCGAAATGTTCCTGATACCATTTCTCCAAGGCTTGAAGAAGAATTTCCACTGGATTTCCTGAGGTAGAGAAAAGGAACTTGAGACTCATTCCCTAGATTCCTTACAACTAGAACTTGAGAGTACAAAGCTTTCTTTGGCCTTAATCCTACTAAATAATTCAAAACACACCAAGTTCTGCTATAGAGAATGTCAAGGATCTGTCCAAATGTTTTCCTTGACCTCATTTCTCAGAGAAAGTGGGAAATTAACTAAGAACTGGAAAGACTTGGCAAAAATCTCTCTCCTAATGAGTCAATGCAGAAATGAGGCGAAAGAATCACTAACAGGCATGTTCTTGTGAACTGCCTGCTTAGCCAACACCGGTCACCAGTGCACTAGCGGGATGTCAAACACAGTTCAAAATGAGCAGTGAGACCCGGAAGAAGCACTTCTTCCTCTTCTTTTTTCTTTTCTATTTTAGGGCCACACCCTGGGAATATGGAGATTCCCAGGCTAGGGGTCGAATCAGATCTACAGCTGCTGGCCTATCCCACAGCCATAGCAGTGCGGGATCTGAACTGCGTCTGTGACCTACACCATAGCTCACGGCAACGCTGGATCCTTAACCCACTGAGTGAGGCCAGGGATTGAATCCACATTCTCATGAATCCTAGTCGGGTTAGTTAACCACTGAGCCACGAAGATAACTCAAGGAAGAAGCACTTCTTAAAAGCAATTATGTGGGGATCAACATTATGAGCTGGTAGTACGGATTTGGTCACAGGATGAAATGGAAGCTCACGGGCCTTGGTTCCTGCATGTGGCTTTGGAAGCTTCCCTGAGGCCACCTTCATACTCCTCCAGGACCTCTAGAGTCACAGCAATCTGACTCTTCATCCTGGCTTTGCCCATCACTAGTAGTGGGAGCTTGACACATCATGTCACATCTTTGTGCCCAAGTTTCCCCATCTCTAGAAGGAGAAACTGCATAGCACAGCATTGGTACAAAGATAAAATCAAATCATGTCTTTGAGCTTCTTGTGCCTGCAGCAATTTAAGCTTTTAGTTAAAAAATATAATAATATTATGGAATAATTATTATAGCAATAAAATTACTTTGGAAATGGTGATAATTCATTTATTATTTCATTCAAATATTTATCGCATATTTACTGTTCTAGAAACTAGGAATACAAAGAATACAACAGTGGGGGAGGAAAATTCCTTCCCTTATACAGACAAATTCTAGTGGGAAATATCAGTATCAAACAGATGAATAGGTAAATACATAGTATTTCTGATAATAATAAGTGCAACAAAGAAAACTGAGTTGGGAGAGAGGAAACAGGAGATGAGAAGTGGATACAATTTTAAATATGGTAGCAGAAAGGGGTTATTGAAAAGATGATATTTAACAAAGATCTGAAGCAGATGAAGCAATGATCTGATGCAAAAATTAAGGAAAGGGTTGCAAAGTTCCCAATATATGTAAGGAGCAGCAAGAGACAAAACTCTAGAGAAGAGGGAATAAGAGGGATTAATAGTTAATAACATTAGAGGCCTGTTATATACTAAAAAGGATTGATAATTAAAAGTGGGGCTGGGAGTTCTCTGGTGGTTTAGTGGTTATGAATTGATGCTTTCAGTGCTGTGGCCTGGGTTCAATTCCTGGTCTGGAACTGAGATCCCACATCAAACTGCTGCACGCCATGGTCGGGGGGTGGGTGGGTGGGGGGGAAAGCCTGTGGGGCTCACACTGTACTTTTGTGATCTCCTATCACTATTTGAGAGGTTCTCCTTATGCAAAGGCAAAAGGGCCCCTGAAGAACAGAGGATGTTTTGAAACAGAAAAGGATCTAATAGAAAAAGAAGGTTGAGAGTTAAGAGAAAGAACTGATTCTATTTTAGGCCCTTCAAAAAAAAAAAAAAAAAAAAACACAAAAAAAACGGTAACATGGATCAAATTAGTGCTTCAGTGTAGGCTCACAATCTATGCAGGCTCAGTACAATTCTGATTTCTCCTCTCTCAGGCTTTGCTTCTATCCCTGGGACCTTTAAACACCTTCACTTTTAGATCTCTGTGGCTACTTCATTAATTCCCAAGAGGTTAATTTATCCGAAGATAGATAGTCTTCTCCCCATTACCAAGTGATGGCAGAGGCCACAGAAGATCCTGGGTGGGGAAGCGGCAACTAGAACTAGGATGGTATTGCATGTGCCATGGCATTCCATGCCCACTTGAAAGAGAGTCTCTGAAAATTAACCAAGAAGAGCCGTGATGCCAGGTCAAGTCAGGCTGGGCCCCCACTCACTGTAGAGAAAGGATGCCCTATGTGACTGTCACAGAGGAAAGCCCGGGTTCCCAGGAGGGTTTGCGGAGGCCACAGAAAACAGTCTTCACTGAGGAATTCACGCTGAGTCCAGGGTGTCAGGCTTCCACATGCAACAGGGAGAGTGAACCATCTGAAACCCCTTTGTGTCAGTTTCAGAAACACCTTGCACACAGAAAAAGCATCTTTTATTTTGAAAGCATACATTTTTAACCTAAGAAACAAACTTGAAACTATTACCTAATTTCCCTATCCCCCCCTCCCCCCAAAAAAAATCTAGAGAAAGGAAGGACTCTTACCCTCCGTGAAAACGTCCTCTCTTTTGTTCTTGCTGAATCCGTATGTTCTCCAACCTAAGTGGACTTGGGATGAAGCCAATCTCGCAGCCTTCTTTTACCAGCCTTCCTATCCACCAATCATTGTTATATTTCTGGAATGCAGAAATAAAACTGCTATCAATAGTAATTCATTTATCTTCACATTCAGTAATTAATTTTAGGGCATCTGAAGAATGAAATACTATTTATACTGCATAATCCTATCCTATACTATATTTTATATAAAACACTACTTATGGTCTATTATACTATATTAGTATAGTATAGGGGGGTCCATAGAGTAAAGCAAACTTTTCATCTAAAATCCCAGAGGGTAAATATTTCAGGGCCATATGGTTTCTGTGGCAACTCCTGTGATGTGCTATTGCAGAAAAGCAGCCACAGACAATAAGCAAACAAGTAAGTGGCTGCGCTTCAATAAAACTTTTCTTTCTAAAAAAAGGCAGCAGGACAGATTCAGCCTGTGGGCCACAGTTTGCCAGTTCCTGGGCTAAAGTCAAGAAAGTCCTAACCTTTGGATTTTCTTTGGTCTTTGTCAAGAAGCCCTAGCCAATTCATAATTAATAGATTTTATAAGGATAAATATGCATCAACGTAATTAGAACTCTGGAAGACAACACAGACAAGTCTGAGATGAAATACACTGAATAGTCTGCTATTTGTCAAAATCTTTGAGGTAAAAGTTCCATCATATTATCTGTGTTCTACTCTCTCTGGGGGAGAACTGTAATTTTCCAAATACAGGTTTGCAAATCAAGGTCCATCTTACTACCTGAAGAAAAAGAAGCTTAGGCTTACAAAGGCTAAGCATTGTTTTTACATAAATGGAATTTTTGAAATAATCTCCAAATGGCCTGAAGCCCAAGAGGAATGTGGGAATTTCCACTTAATGTTTCATGACACGTAACCTTGGGAAACAAACCCACTCAAGGCTTCAGCCAAAATGAGGTGAACATAGTCCTACTTGATGTATCAGCAATCTGTAATTATAGATCTGCTGAATCCTAGTGCTGGGGCATATTTAATCCAAGCCACCTGCCTCATGGGAGGGTTTCAGCTAGGTGATTTCTAGAAAGCAGATACGAGTCCTATTGTTTACATCCTCCAGAGATAATTCCAAAAAATTCCTCTACTGTCTTTATCAGTATTGGGCAAGGTAATTCTCTCTCTTTGATACAGAAAGTATCCATTTTTTCCCCCAAATATAACCACATATGGTATATTTTGTTAGCTCCAGAAAACAGTAGAGTTTATATGTTTATGACATTGACACGCTGCAAAGGAGGAATGGTTTCATTAAATCATCACTGCATGAGATTCCGTGTAACTCCGAGTAATTCTAAGCAACAGCTTCACACACCAAAGCAAAAAGATATGATTTAGGGATTTGGCCTTTCTATTACGCATGCAGCTCCTGAACAAGGCATGCAGTCTCAGACTGCACAGGAGTAATGGGACCTAATACAAAATCTTGAACAATCTAGGTCTCAATTTTTCTCGTCTCTCCATCTTTTATTTCAGGATTAACAGGCCTGAAAGAAGTGGCCTGTTTATTTTGGAGTTAACAAAAGGCAATGGGACCCTTTTAGAATCTTGGGTGCATAGACCTAGAATTTAAACTTTATGGTGGTGGGGACAAAACAGACAATGAATCATAGTTTCCTGCAGCTTAAGTTACTTCCTGAAATCAAGTTAGTCTACCGAAACGCTCACTTATTAAGCAGTACCCAAATGACCTTAAAAGGGGTTCCTGAAATAGTTAATGCAGCTTCCCGAGATGTTTTACCTTAGTTCTAGGAAATAGTTAAAGCATGTTAATGAAAGTTCTTTGAGCCACTTGGGGGAAGGCTGCAGTGTACTTTCAAGGGCTTAAATCGCTCATCATTTGGTGTATGTGATAAGGAGAGCAGTAGCTTTTCTTTGCATTTAAGCTTTTCATTACTGAGAAAGGACTTACAACAGAGCATACTAGATGGTCTTTCAGGTGATGGAGGAGAGGAAAGGCTACAACTTGATTAGAGAAATACGTTTTCTTGTGTTGATGTTCCAGGAACACATGCCAGCTTTTGGGCTAGGTCCCCTTAGTGCTGTTCCAATCCTCATTTGCTTTGTTTCTTTCTTTCTTTTTCTTTTTTTTTTTTTTTGTCTTTTTGCTATTTCTTTGGGCCGCTCCCATGGCATATGGAGGTTCCCAGGCTAGGGGTCAAATCGGAGCCGTAGCCACCGGCCTACTCCAGAGCCACAGCAACGTGGGATCCGAGCCGCGTCTGCAACCTACACCACAGCTCACGGCAACGCCGGATCGTTAACCCACTGAGCAAGGGCAGGGACCGAACCCGCAACCTCATGGTTCCTAGTCAGATTCATTAACCACTGCGCCAGGATGGGAACTCCTCATTTTGCTTTCCCTAAAATGATTAGCCCTCTCTCTTTCTAAGATGTTCCCTCATCTGATATTTCAAGATCTGAAAATAAGTGGCCTCTAACCTATGCAGGATTACCAGGTCAATACCAATACATCGAATTGCCAGACAAGAGAAAGTCACTGATCAAGGAGCATATAGATCAAAACAAACAAACAAACAAAACAACCAACAGGACAAGTGGAGAATATTGATGAAATGGAGGAAAGCAATAAAATACAGCAAAGTGAGGATGTTGGTCTGGGAAAAGTGCATGGAATACGTGAGAACTTCTCTTACTTTTTAAAGTGCTGCATCTCCTTGGAAAAAAATGGGTATGAGCAACTAATGAGTATGGTTTGGTCTCTTCTGATGGGAAGGATGAGACGAAGTCAACTTAACCATTCAGATGCCAGGGCACGTGTTTTGAGAGGCCTTGTCTTCTAGGCAAACATGGATCTCGCCACCTCATACAGGATCAAGCAAGCAGAAGCCAACAACTCGATGCATCTTCCGCTTCTCATAACCAAGGCTCTGAGCTGTCTGTGCCTGCACTCATCTTTTTTCCGGCATGTTACAATGAATGTGTTCCCCTTCCTATCAGAGGTCTGTCCCTCCACTTGGGGTCTGGATCCCCGGCTTCATATCAAAAATTTTACTCCTTTGCCAATCTCTCCTTTCACATCTGTCTCTCTCTCCGTCTCTGTTGGTCAACAGCAACATGTACAGGTGCTCTGATGGTTCCCATCTTGGAAGCAAACCTCTTTTGACTTCATACCCTCTTTCAGTCTACTGCCTGGTCAGCATCAACTCCGTTGAATGCATGGGCTGTGCTTGCTAAATATACTTCCTAATTCCCTCCTCTCCTCACCACACCCCGTTTGTCTCTACAGTTTCAGAAAATGGTTCCAAAGAGCTCCATGCTGCTGACCACCATGTTACCAACCCGCCGTCCATTCCTCAGTCCTCGTCTTAGGTGACACGTCACATCAGCCACAGCTGGCTGCTTCCTCCTTCTGAACACACTCTTCTCTTTTGATGTCCATGCGCTGCTCTGTCCGAGCTTCCCTCCCATATCTCAAGCTTCTCCCTTTCCTTATACGTTCAGTTTTTTCACACACCACTTCTGCAGGATGGAATACTTTTGGGTTTGATCCAGGGCTGCCATCTCTCTCCCCTCTACTCCATTTAGGTGACTTTACCCATTACCACCTGAACATCACCCATTACCACCTGGAACACCAAAGGTGTTTCTCTTTGGCCCAACCACTTCCTTTGAGCTACAAATTCTTACATCTAACTTCCTACTTCACATTCCCTTCAAGATGACCACTCCCATCTGCCCTCGCTCTACCTTAGTCATCTCCATTCTAGTTTCTCAGTTCATAAACCTTCATTTTCTAGATCATCTTTGCTTTCTCCCTCAATCTTAGTTTCCACATGTGGTCTAACACCAACACCTTCCATTGAATTTTCACAATGTATCTCAAATCAGTCCACTTTTCTCCATCTCACTGACACCAGGCTAGCTCAATCCCATTGTCTCTCACCTAAAATGGTCCTAATGTCTCCCTGCTTCCAGACTTACCCCACTACAATCCACTGTCTCTGCAACAATCAGAGTAGCCTTTCTTCCCCACCCCACCCCACCCCCATCCATGGCATGTGGAAGTTCCTGTGCCATGGTAGTACCATAGCCACAAAAGTGAAAACACTGGATCCTTAACCTGCTGAACCACCAGGGGACTTCTCTCCTTGCTCTTTTTAAGGCTGGCTCCTCTGCTTAAAGATCACAGTCTCAGAAAAGCTTTCTCTGATCATACCTATACTTACAAGTATAAAACAGAAATAGATTCACAGCTTTTGCAAACCCAGTGGTTACCAAAGTGGACAGGTGGGAAGGATGGGCTGGGGGGGGGGGTGGGATTGGCAAATGAACTCTGAGGTAAATGGAATGATTGGCCAATGTGGGCCTGTTGTATAGCACGGAGAACTCTACCCAGTATTCTGATAATCTATGTGGGAAAAGAATCTGAGAGAGAATGGATATTATATATGTGTGACTGGGTCACTTTGTTGTACAGCAGAAATTATCACAACCTTGTAAATTAACTATACTTTAATAAAACTTTTTTAAAAAAGTGTATAACCCCCACATCCATATATTTTAAGATTTCCAGCATCTGGTTCATTTTTTCCACAAAGTATTTCACAATCCGAAATGATTTATCTGTCTCCTCACTAGAATTCAAGTCCATGGGGGAAGGGACTCTCCTTTGTTTATAGCTGTTGGACAGTATCTGCCAACACTTGCACACACTAAATGCTCAAGAACTATATTTTGAATGAGCGACCAAACAAAGGAACAAATGTAGGACTTCACCCAGGTCACATGGGTACAATGCAAAGACAGTGAGATATCCTAAGACACCCAATATTTGATCTATTTGCTCTCATATAGTTAAAATATGATAGGAGTTCCTGGTGGCTCAGTGGGTTAAGGATCTGGTGCTGTCACTGCAGTGGCTTGGGTCACTACTATGGTGTGGGTTCAATCCCTAGCCCAGGAACTTCCATATGCTGATGGCACTACCAAAAAATAGACATCATAGAGTTCTCATCATGGCTCAGTGATTAACGAACCTGACTAGCATCCACGAGGATGCAGGTTCAATCCCTGGCCTCACTCAGTGGGTCAGGGATCTGGCATTGCTGTGGCTGTGGTGTAGGCCAGCAGCTACAGCTCCGATTAGACCCCCAGCCTGGGGGCCTCCATGTGCTGTGAGTGCAGCCCTAAAAAGACCAAAAAAAAAAAAAAAAGACATTATAAATGTGTATGTCTTGGTGTCACTAATGTCACTGTAGAATGCGGAGGTTTAAGCAACAATACTTTTCACATTGTTATATAGTGCACACCTCATTTTGAACCAGAGGGTAAATGCAGGTGTCTCAGTGACATTAAGTGACACATTTATGTCAATCACATTCCTCAAGCTCCTCCATTCTCAGGTTTCACTTTAGTGTTCCAACCTCACATTCTCCATTTTCTTCCTTCCTTCCTTCCTCCCTTCCTTTCCCTTCCCTCCCCCTCCCTTTCTTTCTTTTTTGCTTTTTAGGGCTGCACCTGTGGCATACTGAAGTTCCCAGGCTAGGGGTCAAAGGAGAGCTGCAGCTGCTGGCCTACACCACAGCCACACGGTATCCAAGCCGCACCTGTGACCTATACCACAGCCCATGGCAACGCTGGATCCTTAACTCATTGAAGCCAGGGATTACACCCAAATCCTCATGGATGTTAGTCAGTTTCCTTACTGCTGAGCCACAATGGGACCTCCTCTCCTTTTTCTAGGATCCAATTTCTAACACCTCCTTCCCAGCAGGGCCAATAGAAACTCTCAAGTAGGAGCGGTCTCCAGGCTATGCCTCCAATGCCATGGGAAAATCCTGGGCAGGACTCGGAAGCACAAGGACGCCAAGACCTTCCTCCTGACTCGGCCGAGGCACCATCTCCTCCCTCTACTCCAGCCCCTCCTTCTATCCGTTAGGTGTTTTCCTTTCAACACGTTTTACTGGGTTTGACATCCCAGTATGGAAAACATGTAAATCTTTCTCATTCTAAAAAAAGAAAAGAAAAGAAAATTGTAAAAACTCCCTCAACTCTATGCTACCTTTTCCCAGCTAAAACCTGTTCTCCTTTTCAACTGAAAACATTTAGGAAGAGCAATTACAGTTCTTCTCCCCTAGCCTCCAGATTACATGGAGAAAGCCTAGCTTGTATATTCATGGGAGGGTCCCAGCATCCCAGACACAGTGCACCTAACAGAAAATTTATCACCACATCACCTCCACTGCAAATCTGCTGCCCTTTCTGTCTTCCTTATTTTGCTAGTGGCACCTCCCTCTACTTGTTCAGGTAAGCTAGAAAAACTGCCCTCCATTAGAGTCCTTCTCCTGGCGCAGCGGAAATGAATCTGACTAGCAACCATGAGGTTGTGGGTTTGATCCCTGGTCTTGTTCAGTGGGTTGAGGATCTGGTATTGTCACGAGCTGTAGTGTAGGTTGCAGACACAGCTCAGATCTGATGGCTGTGGCTGTGGCGTAGGCCGGCGGCTGTAGCTCCAATTGGACCCCTAGCCTGGGAACCTCCATATGCTGCCAGTGCAGTCCTAAAAAGCCAAAAAAAAAAAAAAAAAAAAAAAAAAAAAAAAAAACCCCAAAAAACCAAACAAAAAAAACAACCCAACAAAACAAAATGACAAAACTGCCCTCTATCCTTCGTTTCTCTCTCTCTCTCTCTCTCTCTTTTTTTTTTTTTTTTTTTTTTTTTTTTTTTGTCTTTTTGCCATTTTCTTGGGCCTCTCCTGCAGCATATGGAGGTTCCCAAGCTAGGGGTTGAATCGGAGCTGTAGCCACCGGCCTACACCAGAGCCACAGCAATGTGGGATCCAAGCCATGTCTGCGACCTACACCACAGCTCACGGCAATGCTGGATCCTTAGCCCACTGAGCAAGGCCAGGGATCGAACCTGCAACCTCATGGTTCCTAGTCAGATTCGTTAACCACTGAGCCACGATGGGAACTCCTCCTTCGTTTCACTTTCTCCACTGTGCCCTGCCCATGTGGAGTCTCCCAATCCACCCCATGTACCTCTTGACACTCTCTCCAAGTGGCACCCTCTTTCTCCCCTTGCTAAAACCACTGTCCAGCCTCTGCAATAATCCTTTGACCGTCAGAGTGATCATGCTAAGATACAGGGCTGGTCACATCCATCCTTACTTTAAAATTCCTCTCCAGCACAGTGCCAGGTGATAAAAGTCCAGCCTCCTTGCCATGGCCTAAGAGGTCCTTTCTCCTCTGGCCCCTGCCTCTCTGACATGGCCTACCTTCATATCACTGCCCTCCAGCCATGCTGCACTCATGCTGTGCTCATTGCTCCTGGCTGTCCCTTCCACCCGATGCCACCACCACCCCTCACCCTAGGCTGAACTCACTCAGGCTCCCCCACTTCTAAAGAGCTTTCCAGCCTCCTGATCCTTCTCCCCCGCAGCCAGATGATCCTCCTGCTCTTCCTTTGGCCTTTGACGACAGACATTCAACTTTACTGTAACAAAACTCATCCCTGGGCTGAAACTATGCACGTGTCTGTCTCTTCCACTTGACTTTGAGCTCTGTGGCAGTGGGGACAGTGGGTCTTTATTTCTGACCTCTGCATGCCCAGCACTACGTCTGACATGAAGGAAGATTTCAATATAGCCAGACGTAGGAGATGAAAGTTTTTGAGGTCACTGCTCCAGTGAGGCCTCAAGTCCTTAATCCTCAAAGTCCTCTGCCCTTCTCTTAGCTTTAACACTTAATTATTACACCCTCTAGTGTTGGACCCAAGATCAAGGCCCACAGGACTATAATCCAGATGTTTATCATTACAACATCCCTTGTAAATGGTCCCTCCTGGGTAGTTGCAATCTCCCGGATAGGCTCCGTGCCACCAAACTCACGTTTCCCTAAGTTCGATCCATTGATCTATGCTCTATGGTCATGGGAAGTCATTAAAAGGTGACTGGAGGAAATCCTAAATCTGTCCTAAATCCATCCTACGGTGACCGTGATTCAATGTTTTAAATGGCAATATGGTAAGCGATGATCTCAGGTTTCTAAATCTCGGTGAGAAGGAATGGATTTGGAAGGCCAAATTAAATGAGGTAACACACTGGCAGCTCCCCAGGGCTCCTCTCCATTTAGTTTGGCTCAGAGCAGATTCCTGGCCTCGGCCTTGCAGCAGGATAAGGGATGCAGAGTGCCCTACATTTACCTCTTTAATGTGGAGAAAGTCCTTGGCGTCGAAGGAGATGGCCGTGCTTGGAACAGGGACATCCTCGTCCAAGGCACCACAGTAGCTCACATTCGTCTTCACAGCAAATGCTACGGGTTTGGACTGGGAACAGAACCATGGAATAAGGATGGAGGGAGGAAGACAGCAGAGGGTTTTCCACACTGAAATGTAGCATCAGGTAAGGGAGAGCACTGGGCAGTAAGGGAAATCACTTTCCAAGGAGGGATCTCAAGGGGGTTTCACATTCCCAGAAAGGACTCTGAAAGGGATTCAGTCCTATCTGAGCAGCCACATTCCCCCTCCTGTCATACTTTCCAGCTTCCCAAAGAATCGTGCCCTAAAGTCTCAGGGAGGGTGGAAAAGAAAGGTGGATGGGACGGCCTGCTCTGTCCTCCAGTCATAAAACTTATGTTTGTCATTATAAATGGTAACAGACACCCCCACCCTGGGGGTACAGGAAGTGCATGCTGAGTTTTAAACTCAAAGGTAAAATAAATATTTTTGAAATAGTCTCAGATCTGAAAGCCCACGGGAACCCAGTCGTCTGTCCCACCGAGGAAAACAAAGGGGAAGAGGAGCTCGATTGAGGGAGGGTGCGGATAGATCAGGAGCTCGGAGCCCACACAACACCTTCTCCCAGCTAAGAACAGCTGCCGGAACTCTTTTACAGCAAACGTGCTCTCGGGCTGGTGCAGCTTGGCAGAGGCCAAGCAAACCACCCGCCTAAGCTAACTGTGCTGCCTCTCACATTTGAGTGACCACAACAGCCACAAAATAAACTCTGAGAGAAAACTAAAACAAAAATTAGCCACAGATGAGAAAACAAGGTTCCTGCAGCCTGGGATGCTCTGTTGTTGGCTCATTTATTGGTGCTGGGAACCTGCTGGTGGAGCAAGAGCTGAGGCAGTACCAGGTTAGGATCTCACTCATGCCCCTCCCCTAGGCACTGTGCCCACCCCTTTGCACCATCAGAGCACAGCCATCACAGGTGTCAAAGCAAAGGAAGACACCTCAGAGCCTGCAGCATTCTCCACTTTCCGGTCTTAAACATTTTGCTTTGAAAATTGAAAAGGAAGGAGTTCATTTTATTTGAGCTCCTTTTTTCCTCGTAAAAATTAGAACAATTGGATCGAGATGGCTTAGGAGTCTGTCATGAAGGACAAGGAGGAAAAGCTGACCACAAACCTGTCATATCTGTTACTGTGCATAAAATTTCATTGGACAGAAGCAAATCTGTGCTTTTTAAAATAAAATCTGAAAGACTATAGATCTCTAGTGGCTCTTGCAGTTCTAACATTCCAAACTGCAAAACTTGTTCTCTGTTGCCTCCTATGGGGACAGAAATTCTTAGGGGGGGCCCCCTCCCTGTGGAATAGCTGAAGGTCTCTTTTGGCAAAGACTTTCATTGCTCATCTTTGCTGAAATGCTAATAGTATTGCCAAGTTCTGAACTTGACCGTGAACTTGAGATGGGAGACTGAGACCAAGAGGGGAGAATAGAGACACCCACTGGGAGACCCACAGACCAGCTGTGCACACGTGGTCTCTAATGAAGACTGGTGTCGTGGAGAATGGGACGAGCTAGGTGGTCCCTTGGGAGGCTCTCTGCCAACACTGGGAGTGGCAGGCTGGATACTGACCACAACTGCTAAGATAGAAGAAGACCAAGAGTTTTTAACAGCAAACCAAACACAGAAGGAAGTTCAAAGGGTCTGTGTCTCAGGACAGAGCCCCCTAAGAATGTGAGCATCAGGAGTGAATGGATCAGAGACCCCTGCAATCTGGTGCCTTATCAGGATGATCATAAAATAATTATTCCAGAGAAATCTGAGGTGGGAAACAACCTCAATAATGTACCTGCAGAGCAACATGCCACTTTGGGACCCAAGAAGGGCAAGAACGTCACCTTTGCTCTCTCAAGCTGGATGGCGGCCTGCTGCTCTCTCTCCTGCCGAATCGCTTCCCGATCCTCTTCCAAAGAGACATCGGAGTCAGACGGCCTGCTCGTGTAGGAATCCGCTGAACCCTGGGAAGGAAAACCCAGAGTAGTTGAGTGAGATGATGTGGAGCTGCCTAAATCATCGCATCCATAACAGAATCCTGGAGTAAGTTCTCATTTGCATAGAATCTGATGCATACACTCTGTGCCTTACTGCAGACATAAATTTAGATGGCAGACTATAGTTAAGCATCTGAGTAATTCGGAAGGTAGCAATGTTGTGAAGGGAAATATTTTGACTAGACTAAGTGCTAGACAGTAAACTGCAATGAAAATTATGTGATATTCAGCCCCAATTCTTCCTGTTCTGTGCTATCGTTATATTAAGCCCAAATTGACTTGTGCAACTGAAGTTTCACTCCATTCTCTCTTTTATATTCTACATTTACAGGAAAGAGAGACTTAGCCTATTACAGGAGCTAAATCCTGCCCATTTATTGGGTTACAGATGATCAATTTGTCTAAGATTTCAACACAGCAAAGCAGAAACCAACATTAGTAAAATGATTTTCCAGTTCCAATGTAAAGATTACTGAGCAAAGATGTCTTCAACTGGAGCCCATGCCTGGAAAGGCTATTTGAACAGCCTGACTGAACTGGCCAAGGAACCAGGAGCTCCGACATCACTTGGTGCTGATGCCATAAGAAAAGATGAGGGAGGGGGAGGGAGTGGGATGGACTGGGAGTTTGGGGTTAGTAAATGCAACTATTACATTTAGAATGGATAAACAATGAGGTTCTACTGCACAGCACAGGGAACTGTATCCAATCTCCTGGGTTAGAACATGATGGACGATGGTATGAAAAAAAGAATGTGTATATATGCGTGTGTGTGTGTGTGTGTGTGTGTGTGTGTGTGTGAGTGTGACTGGGTCATTTTGCTGTATAGCAGAAATTAAAGGAACATAAATCAACTACACTTTAATAAAAATCTTCTAAAAATCTATTAAAATCATTGAGGAGATTTGGTTAAAAAAAAAAGATGAAAACCACGCAGCTAAACTATTAAAAACAAAAACAAACAAGCAAACAAAGCACCTCAGGCATTTGCCTTCTGTTGCTAAAAAAACACCATCCTCACAATTTCCGTAAGCTGGCATGAGAAGTTAATATTCGCCTGGATGATGACATTTACACAGCAGGTGTATTGATAGGACTGGTGTATCTGGCATGGTTCATGAGCCAGGCACAGATTTTGAAAAGCAGATGCCTATCTGCAAAAAAAGGAACTCTTTAAGAATGGTTGACTGCTGAAATAGGCCCTTTGAAAGTTTTTTCTAAACTTAAAAATGTTAGGGTCTATTTGTGTGTACATTATTTGTGAATTAGCTGGGGCAGTCTTTCTCACCATAAAAATTTCCAGCACAGGAGTTCCTGTTGTGGCTCAGTGGCAATGAACCCGACTAGTATCCATGAGGATACAGGTTCGATCCCTGGCCTCACTCAGTGGGTTAAGGATCTGGCATTGCCGTGAGCTGTGGTGTAGCTGAAGCTCCAACTTGACCCCTAGCCTGGGAATTTCCATATGCTGCCTGTGTGGCCCTAAAAATTTAAAAAAAAAAAAAAATTCCAGTACAGACTTTCCTGGCAGCCTAGAACAAATAACTCCTGGTTAGAGTTTTATCAGAGTGCCCAGTTTGAACCATGGTTCTAAATTCTAACTCTGTTTGAAAATTTTATGTAAGTTACTAGATCACTCCAAGACAGTCTCCTCATGTATAAAATGAGGATGTTCCCTACTTTGCAGTATTAAATGGAAGAAGACATGACGAACACTTGATTATTGAGCCCTGGCTATCGCACCAGCGTGAGGCGAGACACTTTGCACACCTTATTCCACTGAATCCTTATAGCAGCAGAGAATCTGGGATTCAAACTCAGGTAGTCCAACCAGCAGTTTCAAACCCTACGTTGAGCTGGGCTTCATAATAAAATATGTACTCCAGGACTTGGCACATACTAGGCACACAATAAATAGACATTCTCACTGCTGTTTCCTACTACTAATATTTATACCTTGATTTTAAAAAAGGAACTAAGAGATTCTAATCATTTTTCAACTCACTTGAAATATAGCTGCACAACAGCCCATCTTGAAATGTATCCATCTCTATTGTATTTACTGCACAGAAAACAGTTTTTTCCCAACTGTATTGAGATATGACGACATTTGTTTTGTTTTGTTTTGTTTTGTCTTTTGTCTTTTTAGGGCCGTACCTGTGGCATATGGAGGTTCCCAGGCTAGGGGTGGAATTGGAGCTGTAGCTGTAGCTGCGTTCCAAGCCGAGTCTTCGACCTACACCACAGCTCACAGCAATGATGGATCCTTGATCCACCGAGAGAGACCAGGGATCGAACCTGAAACTTCATGGTTCCTAGATGGATTCGATTCCGCTGTGCCACTATGGGAACTCCCATTATGGACATATTAACACTGTGTACGTTTAAGGTACCCAATGCAATGATTTGATACTTTTATATCCTTTGATTATAGTGTAATCATTTTATGTCCAAGTCCATGTATTTTATTCATTGCTTTGAAAGTACCCTTTACAGAGGAAATGCATTTGCTAATCAAATTATAACCAAATTCCTCTGTGCGAATTTACTGGGGAAAAATCTGGACCTACAAAATAAATACATACAGGGTGACCATTTTATAGATGCATTTATTGCTTTATTGCTTTTATAGATGCATTTATTGCTTTAAAAAGAGCTACCTTGAAATCCTTTAAAACAAGACCATTTCCTCAGAACAAATCTTTGGTCCAAATAAGGTCCACTTGCATAAAATCCAGAGAGAAAGGAAACAATGTTTCTAAAAAATACATGAAAACAGTTTTTTGTTGGTTGGCGGCAATGCTTTGCTGAAACTATGTGGATGTGAGCCCTAGATCATTTTAAGGTGTTAGATGTCTGGAAAGGTGTCTGGACTATAAAGTGTAAAAATGCAGGAAGTCAGGAAGGAGGCACTTGCCCTGTGCTGGGGAAGGCTAATGACTGCAGTTCGCAAGAAAGCAGGCTGCCCACTGGAACAGTGAGTGAAACAGCTAAAATACACAATCTACTGTTGACACGAGGAGATGGTTATTTCCTGAAACTACGTTAATGACTTTTAAAATTCTGGCATTCAGCCACCAGTGCACAGAAGTGACTTGAGGACCCCTGTAAATGAATTCTACTTTGAAATGAGAACAAGATTGTTAAGTATTTCAAAATTACTTCATAAGTTTCACTATTGCCAAATATATAAAAGTATATGATATTCTAAGAATATTAATAAAGCACTATGATATCTATTTTCATAATATCAGTGTTCTATCATTCATCACGGCATTTACTGTCCTCCCTCCAATGACAATTACATTTCTTTGAATACATAAATCACTGTGCTGTCTCTTAAGGTCCCAGGCATAGCAGAGGTCCTGTATCAAGAGCCCAAATTTGGTCCATGACTTGTTCTGCTGGCTTGGCACGGAATAGGTTTCTAATTTTTTTTTAATTTTTTAATTTTGTTTCAATTACTTGATACAAAGTATAGACAGAACGAAAGAGAAAGAAAAAGAACCTAGGTTGTTTACAAAGGCACGGAGAGAAGCAGAGAGCCACAGAGAGGCAAGGGGAGACTGCCTGGGCGGGACTGGGGAAGGGATGGGGTGCTAAGCAGGCTCAGTACGACTGGAGGGTCAGAGGGGGGACTACCCAGAGGTCTGGTTCAACCTTTATGACCAGGAACAGGGAAACTGCAAAAAGGAAATAGTGCTACATGCTAAGAGGACAGAACTGAAGGTATAAAGGTTACTAGCACTGGCCCAAGCTAGCAATTGCAGCCCCATCAGCTTTTCATTTTCCAGAATTCCACTTCAGAAAACGCGCAAAGATCAAGCTACCCAACTTATCAAATGAGTCAGACCTGGGCTGCTAACCCATGTGTCAGAGGCACGGCAGAGGGCAGCCTCTCAAAATTTCCTAAGCAGATGCCATTGCAAGTCACATCTTTGAGTCTCCTCAACCAAAATCAACTAAATAGGGGAAAAAACGGAACCATTTGCCACAAATCTCTCCCTCTATTTTATATATATATATGTGTGTGTGTATATATATGTGCATGTGTGTGTGTGTGTGTATATATATATATATATATATATACACACATTAATATATGTATATTTCAACATAATTTTAAAAGCCACAAAAGGTGTTCCCATTGTGGCGCAGCAGAAATGAATCCGACTAGGAACCATGAGGTTGCAGGTTCGATCCCTGGCCTCGCTCAGTGGGTTAAGGATACAGCATTGCTGTGAGCTGTGGTGTAGGTCGCAAACTCGGCTGGGATCCTGTGTTGCTGTGTCCGTGGTGTAGGCCAGCATCTGTAGCTCCAATTCGACCCCTAGCCCGGGAACCTCCACATGCCATGGGTATGGCCCTGAAAAGTGGAAAGGAAAAAAAAAAAAAAAAAAAAGGCACAAAATAATGCATCCTAGTGAACAGCAAAAGAAACGCATATTTTTCTATTAACATGAGGTCCAGTTTTCCCCACTTTCATTCAATATTGAAAACAGACTCCAGCCTCACACCTTCCAAAAATCTTTTTGAGATACAAACCTTATAAAAACACTGAAAAATCGGTTTACTGTTGTCCTGGGAGAAGGGAAGTGGTTCAGGTCAACAATGGAAGGGCTACTTGTCCTGCCCAGAGAGAGGGAAATGGCCATGGACTTTGGGGCCAGGAACTACTGGGTTTGACATGCTGCTGGTTCTTACTGCCTGTGGCTTTTGGGCAACCTACTTTAGTCTTCTGAGTCTCATTTTCCTTCCCCGTGAAATGAGGATAATGACACATATCTCGTAGAACTTCCCAGTGTTTGATTGGAGATGGAACATCATTTCTTTTACCAGAAAATTCAAGAAATGCCAGCAAATTATATTTGACTCACTAATTAAATTTTTGGCAGCTTTTGACGTTCAATTTTTGGCTGCCCTAGAGTTTTAGGATTTATATTTTTCTTTTTCTTTTTTTTTTTTTTACAGCTTCATTGAGGTATAATTTACATACCATAAAATTCACATGGTTTAAACGTACAATTCAATACATCCTTAATAAATTTATAGAACACAAATCACATGACCATCTAATATTAGAATATTTTACCATTTCAAAAAAACCCATCCACCCACACACACACAAACAAAAAACCCCAAAACCCTTTGCCTATTTGCAGTCACTCTCCAAACCTACCATAAGATCCAGGATCCACTTATCTTGTCCTGTTAAAACTGAAATATGGGGGTTCCTGTTGTGGTTCAGTGGAAATCAATCTGACTAGTATCCATGAGGACGCAGGTTAGATTCCTGGCCTCGCTAAATGGGTTAAAGGACTCATCGTTGCTGTGAACTCTGGTGTAGGTCACAGATGCGGCTTGGATCTGGCGTTGCTGTGGCGGTGGTATAGGCTGGCAGCTGCAGCTCCAATTAGACCCCTAGCCTGGGAACCTCCATATGCCACAGGTGCAGCCCTAAAAAGACAAATAAATAAATAAATAAATAAAACTGAAATATACTTCCCCTTCCTATGAGTAGTTTTAGTATTTAGATACGTCATAAAAAATAGAGGAAGGAGAAGGGAGAGTTTATAAATGTTTGACTTTAAAATGTATTAATACTAGAACAGAACCTGGTTATTGATGGAACTTAGGGGCTTCATGCTCAAAACAGTCCTGAGCTCTCACTTCCTACCCAGCTTCACTGTTCATTCACTGGACACTGACCATCAGTCAGGTTCTGTACTGGCAACAATTTGAGAGGAGAGCTGATTAACTTTCCTCATCTGCAACATAGCTAACCCTTTAGGGTTATTTTAGAGAATTGCTAAGATACCATAGTACAACATGGTACAACATAGTACCATTGTACATCCAGTGTACAAGCATCATAATAGCACAAACAAAACCAGTGCTGTCCAAGAGAACTTTCTGCTGTGATGGATACTCTCTGTATGGGCGTTGCCCAGTATGGTAGCCACTAGCCATGGATAGTTACAGACCGTTTGAAATGCACCAAGCAACACCAAAAAAATGAATTTTTAATTTAATTTTTATTTTATTTTATTTATTTATTTGTTTTGCTTCTTAGGACCACACCTGTGGCATATGGAAGTTCCCAGGCTGGGGGTCTAATTGGAGCTGCAGCTGCTGGCCCACACCACAGCCATAGCAACCTGCACCACAGCTCATGGCAATGCCAGATCCTTAACCCACTCAGAGAGACCAGGGATTGAACCTGTGTCCTCATGGATACTAGTTGGGTTTGATGCCACTGAGCCATCATGGGAACTCCCTTAATTTAATTTTTAAATGTTTAAAGTTTTATTTCACTTTAATTAATTTAGATACACACATGGAAGCAGTGGCTACCGTACCGGGCTGTGCAGTAGTAGATACTCCATGTGTCAGTTTCCCTTCCAGATCAGAAAAAGGAATGTTAAAGTTGATGTAAATTTGGTATTTTAAAAGTTGTGTTATGTGGACTAAGTGATAGAGGAATGTCCAGAGACACCCATCACTCCCAGTGGATTTGAGCTTGTTTCTTTACACTGAGCTGGCGAGGACTTAGTGATGTACTTTTCCATGCTGCAGATGGAACTGAGCTCTTTCTTGATTACTTTCCCAGACTTCCCAGGGTGGATGGGTAAAGAAACCCCTGGCCAGGCTACCCAGGGAAAAAGATCTCTTAGCCACATTTGTCTTTATAGAACGGCCCCTCACTTTCTTGCAGATGCTTTCTTCTCCTCCACCTCCTTCACCAAACATGCCCAGAGCTCTTTGAGAGGGCACCTACCCAGCCTGGGGTCGGGGGGGGTCCGGGCTGTGTTTCCAAGTAGATAGGCCTGGGCAATGTCTGCCGCATAGCAGAACCCTAACTCTGTTGAAAGAGAGACATTCTTGCTCCCATCAAAACCTATCTATTCTTTGCTCCATGATTTCAAGTTCTCCTAGGGTGGTTGGTTAGTTGACCAAGATTAATGCTAACCGGGTGTGATGTTAATTATTAGCAGCCCATAACAGGAGGTTTCTTGTTTGTTTTTGTTTTTTTAGAATTATGCTTTTCACTGCTCTAATCCAGAGCACTGGATAATGTGTACACTACCAGCACTTTGGCAGGACAAAGAATTTTTGAAATTATGCCTTAGGATTTTTAAAATTATGCCTTACTTTGCTCTAAGGTGCCTTGCACCATTTCTTGTAAATGGGAAGTCTTCAAATATGTTGGTTGAAAGAATAGGGCAAGCTCTGCAGCCCACTTTTTTTGTACAGAAGACCAGCAATTAATTTGACTAAGCTTTGATTTTAGGTTTCAAAGAGCAGTCAAGGCCAGCAAAGGAGTAGGTTCAGAAAAGGACATAAAGGGAAAGGTTAGATAATGACTGCTTACTCATCCCTTACTTTATGTGAGTCACTAACTTCTGGACTTTGTATTATCACATCAACCCTATGAAGTAGGTTATGACTATCCCCATTTTACAGATGAGGCATCTGAGGCTGACAGGCAGTACGAGCTTCCTTTCCTGCCACTATCATAGGGTACTATGCAGGGGGCAGGAGCATGGCTAGAATCTTTTTTAAATTTCCTCTACAAAATCTGAGGCAAAAACTTACATTAAAATGCCAAACATTTAAGTTACCTTTGGTAAAAGAAAAACAATATGCTGTAATATTTTGATAACATAGATGGTACATCAAAATCACACTAATTTGGAACAAATGGGGGCAGGTAAAGAAATGATATTCTTAGATCATGGAAAATGAATTGTGGGCTGCTTTTCAAAAGATATGTTTGCTATATCTAACTTCATAGGCTATCTCTAGATTATCAAGGTTTTGGTTTTATGGATTTCTTTGAGCTTCTGCTTCAATGACAGGATTTTCACTCAGCGTTTTAGTTATTGGTAGGAGATTTTAAGGTCCTTTTGAGTTTTCTTAAGCTCCAATTGTGTTTATACTATTTATTTACAGAGTATTTCTTATAACTAAATTATAATTTTATATATATAGTTAAAAAGGAAGTACCGGCTTTGTCTGAATTATCTGATTAGTGGAGTTTAAATTAATGGGTTAATTATAGCTGTTTTTATGTAACTTCTTTAAAAAGAAGTAATATTTGTTTAAAAAATTCACCCAACCATATCCTTATTATGTTGACTAGCATGGCAACTTCTGTAATTGCCTGATTTCAGATAGGTATTTCTTTTCTTTCTTCTCCTTTTTTTTTTTTTTTTGCATTTTTTTCTTTGACGTCTATTGAGATACAACTGACATACAGCACTGTTAAATTTAAGGCGTAGAGCATAATGATTTGACTTACATACATTACAAAATGATAGGTATTTCTTTTGATTGCTAATCCAAGGAGACTCATCAATGGAGATACAAAAAAGAGCAGAAAAATTTCAATAGGCCTCATAAGAGAGGTGACAAAAGGCCCGGATAGAGATGGGAAGGCAATCTGTATCAGCCATGGCCATTTAGAGGCTTGTGCAAAAGGAGAAGCAGTAATGTGGGCTAATGGCAGATTTTCAAATTAAATCAATGGCGATGACGGTAACAGGGAGGAGATTCCTCTTATCTTGGGTCACTGTGAGAATTGCATTTTCGTATGGTTCAACCTAATACAATGGGAAAGAGCAAAAGACAAAGACTGCTTTATGTGGATGCTATCTGGCCAAAAACCACTTTGATAATTAGTGCATAATATTGCATAAGGATGGAAGAAATGCTACATCCATGAACACCATAAGTAATAAATCCAAACTCTCTGTGAGACTAAAGAGCAACAGAAGTTGAGAAAAATCATGATCATTTTTTGCATCCCCACAAGAATGTGATTTTAATGGTCAGGGAGACCAGATTAAGGGAGCTCACTCTCCTCTGGGAAAGGGAACATGCTGGGAGAAGGTGGCCTCAAGCAATCAAGCTTCACTTTGTACACATCATAGGACAGCACCATGGGATGCTGTGCTGAGCAGCCATCCCAGGAACCAGCCCTGCTGGTCAGAACTGAGAGCTTCTGACCAACCTCCGTGACAAGGATGGGAGCCTGGGAGGCTACATCTGGTGGATCCCAGCACTAGCCCCTGAAAGTAGTAGCCACAGCACAAGGTCCTCCTTCAAGGGCTGCAGCTCAAGCTGCACTAATCCAATTTTAGCAGAGAAATTCAAAAGGAAATGACAGAATTTACTCAGAAAATCCTGAATCTGCTGCTGGGAGCTGCAGAGCTGCATAATGATGAGGCAGATAACAGTTTCTCCTAAGCATGGACTTCTATGACTGTTCTGGAAAAGTGATTGAGAAGGGCTTCCTTCTCACCTTCCCCCAGAGTAGCCCACAAAATGCTATTTTTGTCTTGGGGTCTATCTTCCTGAGAGTCATATTAGAGACCTGATAATAGTAAACATGGAAAAGGAAATATGTTTCTCCTAAAAGTAGCTCCAGGCAAGCATTTGCATCTTAAAAACAATTTTTTAAAAAGATTTTTCTGTCTGGCATAGAAAGGGAAGCACAATATAGGTTGGATTAAAAGATAGTAGAGAAAGGATTAGAACTGCTCCCGTGTCATTTCTGTAGCCTCAGAAACTGATGAAAAATTAATTCTTTGGAAATATTTTGTATTCATAACATTTCTCATTAAAGGGATGTGTGTTGACTGATGAAAGAATCCAGGTGTATCATCAAGAGCAGAAATACCTCCCCAGAGACAGCTGCAGATAGAACGGAAGTCAGAGTGAAGCATCTACTATGCTTTAGGCGGAGATCCTGTCTTCTCAGCTTTTGCTGTCCTCGAAGCCTCCAGCACCAAACTTTGCACCTCAGAGGAGCTCAGAATGATTTGCTGAATGAAAAAGTGAACGAGGAGGTTTCAGCGGAAGGGAGAGAAATGTAAATGGAGTGCCCAGAGCTCTCTCAAAGGGAGGGCATATTTCTAGCCCCTAGAGGTTCCTGGAAATGACATCAGAAAGAAGAGTGAATATCTCCAAAGTTAATTTGACAAAATGATGTGAAAGTTGATTTGGAAAAGTTAATATTCAAAAAATCTCTGAGAAAAAATGTTTAAAAAAGAATAAAGAAGGAGAATTAACCTTTTAAATAGATAATAAAACATTATAAAACTATAGGAGTTCCCTTTGTGGCGAAGTGGAAACAAACCTGACTAGGAACCATGAGATTGCTAGTTCGTTCCCTGGCCTTGCTCAGTGGGTTAAGGATCCGGCATTGCCATGAGCTGTGGTGTAGGTCACAGATGTGGCTCAGATCCCGTGTTGCTGTGGCTGTGGTGTAGGCCAGCAGCTACAGCTCCGATTTGACCCCTTGCCTGGGAACCTCCATATGCTGCAGGAGCGGCCCTAGAAAAAGGCAAAAAAAAAAAAAAAAAAAAAAGATAAAAAAGATCTATAGGAGTTCCCGTCGTGGCGCAGTGGTTAACAAATCCGACTAAGAACCATGAGATTGCTAGTTCGATCCCTGGCCTTGCTCAGTGGGTTAAGGATCCGGCATTGCCATGAGCTGTGGTGTAGGTCTCAGATGCAGCTTGGATTCCATGTTGTCGTGTCTGTGGTGTAAGCCAGCAGCTGTAGCTCTGACTGGACCCCTAGCCTGGGAACTTCCATATGCCCCTGGTATAGCCCTAAAAAGCAAAATAAATAAACAACAAAAAATATTCACTGAAATATTATAATTGTACAGCAGGACCCTACAAGGCTGTCCCAGGACAGACCCCTCCCCCATATCCTCTGCTAGATACACACATTTCCAGAGTTGCTTTACAGATGTGAAAACCCCCACCAAAGAGAAGATATTAACTACTTGATGACGCTGAGCACTTAGCCCCCAGGCCTACTGGTGCCTAAGGAATGATAATGTTAACCCCTGTGACCCCGCTGTTACCTCACCATCAACCAATCAGAACTGTGCATGAGGCATCAGACTCTAGGAAGCCCCTCTCTCCCCTGGCCTTTAAAGATGCTTTGCTGAAACAAAACCTATCAGGGAGTTTGGGCTTCCTGAGCTCTAGCTGTCCTGAACTCCTTGTTTGGCGCCCTGCAATAAATGCTGCACTTTCCTTCACCACAACCCAGTGTCAGTAGACTGGCTTTACTGTGCATGAGTGGATCCAAGTTTGGTTCAGTAACAATATTTTGTATATGACAGCAACAAAGTCAGAAAGAATCTAAATGTTATTCATAGAAGGCATATTTTTTTAAAAGTATGGTGCATTCCCAAAATAGAACAGTATGTAGACATTAAAAAGCAAGACACAGACTTCTAAGTAATTATATGTGGAAAACAAGTCACAAGATCAAATTGTAAAATAATCTAGCATATTGTTTTAAAACTGTTAAAATAATGTTGAGAGTCTATTATGTGTTAATATACCATATATACTAGAGGAGGAAAACAAACATACTTTGTCTTACTTATTTGGTTCACTTTATACCTGTCCGTACAGTTTGAATTTTTATCTTGAAAAATTAAAAAAAGCTAATATTGTATATATAGATCTTCACATTTTTATATATAACATAAATACATATGTACTTTCATTTTACAAATTTACATAGCTTCAAATTACCTGCTTTAACCTCAAATGATGATTTTGATAGGCAACATTAAATATTAATAATCATTATAATATCAAACCCAATAATAACCATTATTATTTTTTGAGCACTTACTGCGTCCCATGGTTCGTGTTCATTGTGGTCTTTGGAAAACAATAGTCCCTCTGAAAGGGCTGGGGACCCAACAAAGACTAGGTTGGTGCGAGTTTCTCTCTTTGGTCACCAATCTCCTACGTTTGTGAAGCTTGTAGGTCTTAAGTTAAAAACAAGATGATGTAACTTAGGGTAGTAGTTTAAATTTAGGTAAAAGTGCTCGTTCTGAATGATAAAACAGTGTCTGATTTGAGGGTATGTGAGAAGTGAGGTGGGTCCCTTGTGCACACTCAGAATGCTTGCTGCTCTGTGTAAGAGCCTTGCTCACTCCTAGTCACCTCCACAGAAGAAGGAATCCTTCAGCGTCTTAATGTCACAGGCCTTGTCCAGGCTGATCTAGTCCTTACACACTTGCTATCCTGCCTTTGCTCTCTGGGGCCTTGACAGCGACTACACAGTGCCCAGCCTTCCCCATCAACTTCCTCTGGAGAGGGAGTGGCAAGAGTCATGAGCCTACCTGGGGTAGTGCCCTTCCTCCCCAGTGCGTTCGGCAGTGGGGGGTGAAAACAAGGCTTCTTTTTCGACTCCCATCTGATACTTCTGTGGTAGAGCTCATTAGGTTAGAGGAAATTCTCCATTCAACCTTTGAAACTAGGAAATGAGGCTTCAATCAGAATAGAACAGCACTTTATGGATGTTATCTAATGAGTCACCGTAAAAACGTGAAGACGTGGAGCTCATTTCCCACACTGAAGTAGCCAAGATTCCAAATAAACCAATAATATGCCCAAGGTCATGCAGTTAGTGAAGTGTGGTGACCTCTGATCTGACTGACTCAAAAGCCCTTCCTGATAGCTCCTAACACCCCAGCAGAGGTGTTGGTAGGAACTGCTGGATAAGCAGATCACCAAGGCTTGAGGCTTAAAAAAAGCAGAATCTCCCTCTCTGCTTTTAGAAAGAACTGACAATTACTGAGCATGCTATGTTCTCCCCAGCACACAACTTTGATTTCTTTCCAAAGCTCTTCTGAGCCCTCACAGAGAGGTCAAACTGCATGCCCTGTCACCCAACCATCAGCTGACAAAGCCAAGACTTGTATTTCAGGTCAGAGCATCTCTTGAATGATCTCTGAGAGTCTTCTAAGGTCTGTTCTCAAAGATATCTCCATAGTTCCAGGAATTAGGTCTTCAAGCACTTGGTAATGGAGTATTCATTTGAATTGACATCAAAATACAAACAATCAACTATTTCTAAGGACTATCAAACTTGCAGAATTTTTTCTCCCCTTCCTTCAGGCCTCTCTGTTAGCTAATTATACACACAAAGTGGTCAAAGAGGAAATCCATACCTGCTCTTTTTTTCTTATTTTTCTTCTTTTTATGGCCACACCTACAGCAAATGGAAGTTCCTGGGCTAGGGGTTGGATCAAAGCTGCAGCTGCCAGCCTGCACCAGAGCCATGGAAACACGGGGTGCCAGCTGCATCTGAGATCTACACTGCAGCTTGCAGCAATGCTGGATCCTTAACCCACCCACTGAACCAGCATCCTCACAAACACTATAGGTTCCTAACCTGCTGAGCCACAACAGGAACTCTCTGTTCTTTTTTTCTGTTGGAAAATTTTAGACTAAACCAAAAAAAAAAAAAAAAAGCTGAGATAAAAATTATTGATTAGAATGTTAGAATGAGTCTGGGAGGGGTGCTATGGTTTAATTTATTCGAATCACCTTTATTTTTTCATTAGGAAACATAAGGAGAGGCAGTGATTATTCATATGAGAGCTAGATAAAAGACGCAGTTAAGAGTTGGGCTTTGATACTAGACTTAGGTTGGAATCCTAAGAGCCATTTATTAGATGTTTGCTTTTGGATGAGATACTTAATCTTTCTACACTCAGTCTCCTTTCTGAAGAGGAGCATTTTAACTTAGCTCACGGAACTGCTGTGAAGATTATGCACTCAGGACAGTGTTATTTAGCAATCAAAACTATTATGAGGTACCACCTTACACCAGCCAGAAGGGCCATCATCAAAAAGTCTACAAATAATAAATTCTGGAGAGGGTATATAGAAAAAGGAGCCCTCTTACACTGCTGGTGGGAAATAAATTGGTGCAACCACTATGGGAAACAGTATGGAGATTTCTCAAAAAACTAAAAATAGAATTACCATTTGATCCAGCAATCCCACTCCTGGGCCATTTATCCAGAGAAAACCATGACTCAAAAAAGACACACGTACCCCGATGTTCATTGCAGCACTATATACAATAGTCAAGGCATGGAAGAAACCTAAATGTCCATCCACAGAGGAGTGGATCAAGAAGATGTGGTACATATACACAATGGAATATTACTCAGCCATAAAAGGAAAGAAATAACGGTGTTTGTAGCAACATGGATGGACCTAGAAATTATCATACTAAGTGAAGGTAGTCAAACAGTGACACACAAACATCATATGCTATCACTTATATGTGGACTCTATAAAAAAAGATATAATGAACGTATTTGCAGAAAAGAAACTGACTCACAGACTTGGAAAAACTTACGGTTACCAAAGGAGACAGGTTGGTGGGGGAGGGATGGGCTGGGGGTTTGGGATACAAATGCTGTAAAATTGGGTTGTGATGATGGTTGTACAACTGTAAATATAATAAAATTCATTGAAAAAAAAAAGAATACTGCAAGTTCTCAGCAGAGGAATCACTCATGCTGATTAACAAGTACACTTCTGGTGATGGATTTATCATGGCCCTTTTTTTCTTGGGTGAGACCAAATTTGCTATTTTTAACTTCTCTCTGAAAAAAAAAAAATGGAAAGCGATGTAAAGCCTAAATTAGTCAACATGGGGAAGAATTAAATGCTCTATAAGAACTTTGATTGGGACAGTTAAAGGTATTGGCTAAAATGAGATTTAGGAATCAGGTTGGCTTTATTCCTCCATAATTTTTTAGCCTGCAAAAGCTGTGTCGACTCAGGAAGCAGGCCCTCTTTGGGAATAACCTGAAGACGCTCAGGTTTGGGTTTTGGTCAGAGAGCAGCATGAAGAGCACTGCTGGGGATAATGTCCTTGACCCACTGTCCACTCTGAACTGCGTGGCAGCTCTACGTGATGTGCCTGCTAGCCAAGACCTATGTGGTAGCCCTTCTCTCTGAGACTCCAGCACCTGCACTAGGGTGGCCAGGGCTAGGGGCAGTCACCAGTCACTGAGCATAGGCCTGTCCTCTACTAACACATCCATAGCCCAGGTTGCAGGGTCTACCCTATCACAAAACAAGCCAATCCATCAGAAACCTTTAGAATCCTAAATAGACAAGACACTCTTTTCCCTTCCAAAAGCAGAATGTGATCTCTCTGGTCACAAGAAGACACCCTATTGTCCTTTCAATGAGGAAAACAAGGCAGCAGTTGCTTTACTTGCCTATATTTTGTTTTTCTTAAAACCTGTTTTCTCACTCTTTTTGCCTCCTTGAAAAACATGCTTAGAACGTGAAAACATTCCCATTTTAAAGCTCTGGAGAATTTAAAAACAAGCCTTTGATTATCACTTTTACTCTGTATCTTGATAAAATTGATGAACCATATACATATAGAATCCAAATGGATGGAGTTGAAAAAACAAATATTTGGGCACCATAGTCTTTTTTAACCTCCACTGTTAGGTGCTGGAATGGAGCAAGACCCTGTGAGGCCCTCCTGGGTACAAAGGCCTTTTCGTGTCCCCATTTCTAATTCATAAGTAAAAGGGTTCAGCCTCCTAGACCTTCCCTGAGATCTGAAGGGCAGATTCAAACAGTTGCTAATTAGGGAATGCAGTCACTAGGGAGGGAAGGAAGTACTAGTGAGGAAGGCAGTACTAGGGAGGAAGGCAGTACTAGGGAGGAAGGCAGTACTAGGGAGGAAGGCAGTACTAGGGAGGAAGGCAGTACTAGTGAGGAAAGGCAGTACTAGTGAGGAAGGCAGTACTAGTGAGGAAGGCAGTACTAGTGAGGGAAGGCAGTACTAGGGAGGAAGGCAGTACTAGTGAGGGAAGGCAGTACTAGTGAGGAAGGCAGTACTAGTGAGGAAGGCAGTACTAGTGAGGAAGGCAGTACTAGTGAGGAAGGCAATACTAGTGAGGGAAGGCAGTACTAGTGAGGAAGGCAGTACTAGTGAGGAAGGCAGTACTAGTGAGGAAGGCAGTACTAGTGAGGAAGGCAGTACTAGTGAGGAAGGCAGTACTAGGGAGGAAGGCAGTACTAGGGAGGAAGGCAGTACTAGTGAGGAAGGCAGTACTAGTGAGGAAGGCAGTACTAGGGAGGAAGGCAGTACTAGGGAGGAAGGCAGTACTAGTGAGGAAAGCAGTACTAGTGAGGAAGGCAGTACTAGTGAGGAAGGCAGTACTAGTGAGGAAGGCAGTACTAGTGAGGAAGGCAGTACTAGGGAGGAAGGCAATACTAGTGAGGGAAGGCAGTACTGGTGAGGAAGGCAGTACTAGGGAGGAAGGCAGTACTAGTGAGGGAAGGCAGTACTAGTGAGGAAGGCAGTACTAGTGAGGAAGGCAGTACTAGTGAGGAAGGCAGTACTAGTGAGGGAAGGCAATACTAGTGAGGGAAGGCAGTACTGGTGAGGAAGGCAGTACTAGGGAGGAAGGCAGTACTAGTGAGGGAAGGCAGTACTAGTGAGGAAGGCAGTACTAGGGAGGAAGGCAGTACTAGTGAGGGAAGGCAGTACTAGTGAGGAAGGCAGTACTAGTGAGGAAGGTAGTACTAGTGAGGGAAGGCAATACTAGTGAGGGAAGGCAGTACTGGTGAGGAAGGCAGTACTAGGGAGGAAGGCAGTACTAGTGAGGGAAGGCAGTACTAGTGAGGAAGGCAGTACTAGGGAGGAAGGCAGTACTAGTGAGGGAAGGCAGTACTAGTGAGGAAGGCAGTACTAGTGAGGAAGGCAGTACTAGTGAGGAAGGCAGTACTAGGGAGGAAGGCAGTACTAGGGAGGGAAGGCAGTGCTAGGGAGGAAGGCAGTTTCTAGTGAGGGAACGCAGTTAACAGTGAGGGAAAGCAGAAATAAAGGAGAGGCCTCTGGAACCAGTGATGGGCAGAGTCCTGCTTCCTCCTGAAGGGACATACGTAACAACCTCATGCACATCTCTGAGATCTTCACCCGGAACAAAGGCCCCCCCCAGGGGAAGGTGTAACTTCAGGCTGAGTATAGTCTGTTGCCCCCAGACTGGCTCGAACCAAAAGACTGGTGACTGAGATTCCTGAAACACCACCTCGCAGCCCTCCCCCCACATTCCCCTATAAAAACTCTTCCTCGTAAACGGTCATGGAATTCGGGCTTCTTGAGCATGAGCTGCTTGTTCTCCTTGCACGGCCCTTGCAGTAAACTGTTCTCTGCTCCAAATTCCAATGTTGCGGTTTGTTTGGCCTCACTGTGGGTCAGGCACGTGAGCGTGGGTCTGACAACAGTGTGATGGTTAGAGAGCAAAACCCAGTCCAGGGAAGGCAAGAGGTTGGGGAGAGAAGTTGGATGCTCATATCAAAACCGAAGACAGGACGCTCATTCCGAGGGAGTGCTTTTCCCTCACTGGTCACGTCCTGAAAGCTCTTCTCCTTCCCCCAGTGTTTCCAGGATAGAAGACTCCTTCCAGGCTGCCACAGTGAAGCTCCAAGAGGCCCACAGGGCAGAAGAGGCCAACCCCGAGAACCAAAGGCTACACTGGGCAGGGTGACAGGGAGGAGAGAGGAGCTTCCACCCTCCCAGTGCTGCACGCATCTATGCACTGGGCAGTAGGAACTGGGCAGACGCTGAGAGGTTCAGCTCAGGGAGACGAAGGACTTTAAGGGAGAATCCCAGCAAATGCACACACAACGCCAAGAGTTCTCTGCCAAAAAGCAGGCAGAGAATAAAAAGGCTTTGGATAAGGAAAGAACATTCCAGAGGAGGTGGCTTGAGAGACAGAAGAGTACTGGGCCAGTGCTGCACGAGGGCCCTGGAAAGAAGGAGACCAGGGGCATTTTCCTTACACTCCCCAGGGGGTGGGCACTGCCAAACACAGACACAGGGATTCCCCAGCCCTGCAGAGGCTGTGTGGCCTCTTGCACGCATAGTAGTGAAATTATGCCTACCTGCTTGGGTCTAACCCCACAGTTTAGTTTTAGTTATTCATACTAAGCAGTTTATTGTCTTTATTAAGTCCCAAATAAAAGAATTCCTTCAGAAGTTTCTGTTATGGCTCTGCAGTAATGAACCCAACTAGTGTCCCTGAGGATGCAGGTTCCATCCTTGGCCTTGCTCAGTGGGTCGGGGACCTGGCATTTCCGTGAGTGTGGTGTAGGTCAGAGACATGGCTTGGATCCCGCATTGCTGTGGCTGTGGTGTAGGTCAGCAGCTGTAGCTCCAATTCAACCCCTAGCCTGGGAACCTCCTTATGCCACAGGTACGTGGCATAAGCAAAAAAAAAAAGAATTCCTTCAAGTGTTTATATATATATATAGTATATAGTATTTATATGTGTATATATGCATTTTATCTTCTGTTCAGCAGAAGATACTATATATATACTATAGGATATATATAGTATTTATATATGTGTATATAAGCATTTTATCTTCTATTCAGCAGAGACAGGAGAAACAAAATCAGAGCTGATAAGTGAGAAAATGTAGTAAAGGTGGGAAAGTTTTAAAATATGTCCTTTAACAAATCCAATAAAGCCTCATTATTAAATTCATATTTTGTGAAAACATTACCAACTCAAGCTGTACAGATATGGTATATATTCACATACATGTACACACACACACACACACACACTCTTTGGACCAGGAGAATCTAACTGATAACTGTTCCCAGGGTCCAGGGATACCGAGAGGACAGAGCAGGTAAGCAGTCCCCTGATAGGGACAGAGTAGGATAGTTACACAGGTAGTTGTAGAAGTCCCTGTAGGGGACCATAGGTAGAGAGGGAAACCTAGGGAACTCTGGGAGAACGCTTTAAGTTAATAATTGCTCAAGAAAGCCATCAGAACATCTGTGGAAGAAAGCAGGCTTGCCTAACTCTAAAACCATAAATGAAAGCATGAGCTATGCCTCAGGTCATCAAGCGAAAGATAAAATGAGGCCTGCACTCAAGTTCAGCAGGATAATGATCCTTAGGGCCAAGGAGAGGAGTTTAAAGGAAAGATGACATTCTAAAGTAGAAGCCCTCATTATGTGAAAACCTGGGACGCTTCAACATATTTTAGCGTATGTTACCCCTCTTCTGCTGATTTGAATGGGCACCAAGACAGTCCCAGTTTGACCTCATTGGGTCAGATGTGCTTACCTGATATGAAGGAGGAGCTAGTGATGTAAGACTGACCTCTACTTGAAGAATGAGGAAGAGCTGGTCTTTTCCCACCCCCACTCCCCTTGGATTGTAAAAATACAGCCCACCTATCCTCGGGGCAGAGCCTCCTCTGACTGCTTGTATCTCTCACAAGCCTCCTATCTTATTTTTATTATTTATTTATTTGTTTGTTTGTTTGTTTATTTATTGTCTTTTTGCCTTTTCTAGGCCGCTGCCGCGGCATATGGAGGTTCCCAGGCTAGGAGTCCAATCGGAGCTGCGACCTACACCACAGCTCACGGCAATGCTGGACCCTTACCCCACTGAGCAAGGGCAGGGATCGAACCCGCAACTTTATGGCTCCTAGTTGGATTCATTAACCACTGTGCCACGACGGGAACTCCACAAACCTCCTATCTTAATAAATGTATTTCTTGCCTATCACTTTGTCTCTTGCTGAATTCCTTCTGTGCTGAGACACTCAAAACCTGAGCCTCAGTAAGTTCAGACACTATGTGAGTGATTCTAATTTAAAAAATACATGGGTTCAAGTGCCAATCTGAGTTTTGGCTGGGTTCAAGTCAAAGGTGTTCTGGATTCACCTCCACACACCAACCTCAAACATATGTGCCTAATAACGAATGCTAGTTCACGTCTGGTTGTCCACCATCCAGGAGACAACCAGATTCAAAGTGACAAATTCAGGTTGAAAAATGAGTATGGATGAGGCCTGTGCTAAGTGTAACAGCAGCACAAAGGTGACTGTGACACAGTCCTTGCATAACAGGGGCGCATCATCTGCTAGGTCTGCAAACAAGCCACGTTATGAGGAAAGAGCATGAGAGGTGCTGTAAGAGAAATACAAACGCAACTATGAGTAGGAGAGGATAGGTGAACTCTGTTTGGGGGGAACAGAAGATCTTTGGGAGAGGGTGAGGGGTGTTAAGGAAGCAGGGCTGGCAGGAATGGGCTGCACATCATCAGGACAGAGCATCCCAGGCAGGGAGGAGAGCAAAGCCAAAGGGCAGGAAAATAAAGGGAATGTGTGGAGAATGAGGATTTTGATAAGTCTCTATTCAGTACTGCGGTAGGAGCTGTGGAGGCCACTAAAGATATCAAAAGCACGTTTCTTGCCTTTAAACAGTTTACAGTCAAGTTGAGGAGATAGGTGTTCATGAAACAAAGCGATTCAGTGCTAGAATATGCTAGTTTTAAAAAGCAATGAGGAGTTTGGGATAAACATACATAGTAGTGGAATTAACATATACATACTGCTATATATAAAATAGATAACCAAAAAGAACCAGCATAGCCAGGGAACTATAGTCAATATTTTGTAATTACCTATAACGGAAAAGAATCTGAAAAAGAAGACACGTGTATGTGTGTGTGTATACACACATATATATGGATCGCTTTGTCGTACACCTGAAACTAATACGACATTGTAACTCTACTTCAATTAAAAATAAATAAATAAGGATTTGCCACGTGGCTCAGCAGTTTACTGAAGGATCTGGCGTTGTGGTTCATGTCACTGCTGTGCTGCGTCTTCAATCCCTGGCCCAGGAAGTTCCACATGCCACAGGTGTGGCCAAAAACAAACACAAACAAACAGAATAAATAAATGAAAGAGATATGGGGGGGGGGGAACAGTGAGGGCTACCAGTTTTGAAGTTGCAAGAAGGCAGAGGTCAGAAAACTATAGACACAAGGCACCTCAAAAAAAAAAAAAAAGGCAATGTGCACAAAGGCGTGGAAGCAGTGCCCTGAAAAGTTGTGTTAAGGAGTGTTTGGCAGTAAAACTGCAGAGGAGAGTAAACGAGGAGCAACCCAGAGGAGGTGTTCCCAGCTCCCTGCACTTGAGCAGGGAGTTTCAGATGGAAAGGCGCCCTAGAAGGCTAGGTCTGGAAGCGAGAAAGAGTGCAGTCGATGGGGAGATGGACAGGGAAGTGGCGCAGGAAGAGGGAGGAGGCAGAGGCAAACCCAAACACATGCCAAAGGACACATTCTAAAAACCTTTGACAGGATACAGGGGACCTAGATGCTTCCCTGACTGTTCAGTGTCTGCTTGGCGATGGATGGGATACTGGCTAAAGGTGACCAGAGGTGGAAAAACCCCACATCTTTTTTTTTTTTTCTTTTTAATTGGAGTTGATTTACAGTATTATATTAGTTTCAAATTCAATATTTTCAATAGATTATACTCCATTTAAAGTTACTATAAAATAATGGCTATATTTACCTCTACTGTATATGTTTCCCTGTAAGTCTTTATTGCTTATTTTTTTTTTATATAGTAGTTTATATCCCTTAACCCTGTTCTAAACCCCATATCTTTTTTTTTTTTTTTTTTTTTTTTTTTTTTTTTTTTTGCTTTTTAGGGCCGCACTCAGGGCATATGGAGATTCCCAAGCTAGGGGTTGAATCAGAGCTACAGCTGCCGGCCTCCACCACAGCCACAGCAATGCCAGATTTGAGCCACGTCTGCAACCTACACCACAGCTCACAGCAATGCCAGATCCTTAATCCACTGAGTGAGGCCAGGGATTGAACCCATATCTTCAGGGTTCCTAGTCGATTCACTTCTGCTGTGCCACAACAAGAACTAAATCCCCTTTTAGTCATTTCAGTACAAAGACCAGAAGTTTTCATGTTTGTTTGGTTTTTTAAAAACTGTGCCAAATCCTGCACCGAACTACAAGCATTTGATCCATCTTGGGTTCAGCAGAAATAAGGAAAAGCAAAAATTAGAGCTGATAAGAGAGATAACGTAGTAAAGGTGGGAAAGTTTAAAAATATGTCCTTTAACAAATCCAATAAATCCTCATTATTAACGTTATATATTTTTTAAAACATTTTTAGCCAAATTTTAAGCTGTACAGGTTCAAGGCAATACTATTTACAACACTACTAAATTAAAATGAGTAAATATCTGCAGGTGAGGCCATATAAATATTTTTAAAAATAAGTAAATGAGGAGTTCCTGTCATGGCTCAGTGGAAACGAATCTGACTAGCATCCATGAGGACGCAGGTTCGATCCCTGGCCTTGTTCGGTGGGTTAAGGATCTGGCGTTTCGGTGAGCTGTGGTGTAGGTCACAGACACGGCTTGGATCTGGTGTTGCTGTGGCTGTGGCTGTGGCATAGGCCAGCAGCTGCAACTCCGATTTGACCCCTAGCCTGGGAACTTTCGTATGCTATGGCCCTGAAAAGACAAAAGACAAAAGACAAAAAAAAAAAAAAAAAAAAAAAAAAGAGTAAATAATCTCTCCTCCAAAAAAAGATCCCAGAGGATTAAAAAAGGAGGTTGGGTTGAGGTTTTGAACATTTCTATTCAAATGTGGTCCGGTACCAGTTCCAGAAGTTATTTGTAACCACAGAGAGCATAAAAACTGGCAATGAGGGATAAACACAAGGAGTTGGGCAAAGGCTTACACTAATTTTAAGAATAAGAATTCGAGAAACAAGCCTTTCTCATTTTAAGCAAATACTGCTTTACTGAACAAATTCCAGGGAAACTTGGTTTTATTGCAAACTGTACTACTCCCTTGTGAAACTGGAACTACAGTAGAACCTATCACCATCTATCAAGAAATGCTATAAACATATTGAACACAAAAGGAAAACAAAGCTCACCCCAGCAGAACACCCAAACTTTACCAGAAAACAAATCACTATGCATATTGTCAGAAAGTAGTCCTCGTCAGAACAAAGTGGCTGCAGCTGAAGTTGGTGACATTATTCTGGGTGGATAACACTATCACTTGTCTTTTAAGGGAATGCCAATTTAAATTCACATGAAAACTCTGCGGCAAAAATGCCCCGTGAGCACCCTGGCAAAGTCCCTAGTGAAACCACTCCTTAAAATATAGAAGGCTGTCAACAATTACCTTCCACCACAGACTAAATGAAGAAGAATATTCACAAATATTAGAACGTTGTGCTCTAGGTAATAAAAGATAAGTCATCATCTGCCCTGAGATATGTTCTCCCTATGGACAATAAGAAGCCAGTAATTGTTTGTTTTAATTGCTGCACCTGTAGCATATGGATATTCCTTGGCCAGGGATTACACCACATCCTTTAACCCACCACGCCAGGCTGGGGATCAAACATGTGCCTCTTAGCGATATGAGGTGCTGCAGTCTGATCCTTAACCCACTGTGCCACAGTGAGAACTTCTAAGCAATTCTATTTTGCTTTTTGCTTCAGCCACCAAGAAGCTCAAAGCTAAATTTTATCTTTCCTCCTAGTGCATATCTCCTATCTTAATTTATATTTTCTGTAACCCTAATATTTTGCTTGTTACTAACTTGGGGGGGTTGCTTTATATAATCTTTCCAGTCACCTCAAAATTCCTGCTAGATGAGGTGCAACCAGATATTAAAAATAAAAAAACTACAATAACTTCTACCAAAATTTAAACTACCATTTGAGATGAGTGAAATTTTCTTCCATTTTCTTTAAGCATACAGATAGTTCTTTTGAGCCCTTGGTTGCATCTATCCACTAACAATTATTATATATAAATGTTAATAAACTCTCTTTCCAAATGGGAGGTTTTCCCTTTTTTTCTTTTTGGTTTCTTAGGGCCACACCTGTGGCATATGGAAGTTCCCAAGCTAGAGGTCGACAGCAATGAAGGATCCAAGCCATTGAGCAAGCCAAGTCTGTGACCTACACCACAGCTCATGGCAACACTGGATCCTTAACCCACTGAGCAAGGTCAGGAATCGAACCCACATCCTCATGGTTACTAGTAAGGTTCTTAACCCACTGAGCCACAATGGGAACTCCCCAGACAGGAGGTTTTTCAATCCCTCTCTTGCAGTGTGTCTGGGTTCCTGCTAGCCATTTGGAAATTTCCAAATAAGAAATTAAGTAGTTTACTGCACCACACAGTTTGGCCTAGGTCTTCTCTAGAATGCTGAGTTTGTGATTCATTCGGTATGTTTCTTTGTATATCTACTAAGGTTGGGTATAAACGTGTACTGAATCAACTCAAAATCTTTGTTCCCTATTTCATCAATATCAAGCTAGAACAAAAATAAGAAAATATCTCTTTATTTGCTCTGAAGAGAACAGAACTAGGAGCAACATTATTAAAGTGACATTTAAAATTGTCCCTGCCAACATCGAGGCTCATCCTTCATTTTTCTCCTCCAAGATGCTCCAGCCATAACATGCTTCTCATGTTGTTTCCAAACCTGCTTGATTCACAGTGTGTGGCCCCCAGTGGGCATGCAAAAAACATCTGTTGAATAAGGAGGGGAAATGCTGTGATGCCTCCCTGCCCTTGCACAGGCCACTGACTTAAAAAGTTCCTTGGAGTTCTTGTCGTGGCATAGCAGTAAGGAACCTGACTAGTATCCATGAAGACTTGGGTTCAATCCTTGGCCTTGCTCAGTGGATTAAGGATCCGGGGTTGCGTGAGCTATGGTTTAGGTCACAGATATAGCTTGGATCCTGAGTTGTTGTGGCTGTGTTGTAGGCCAGCAGCTACAGCTCCTATTTGACCCCTAGCCTGGAAACCTCCACATGCGGTGGGTGTGGCCCTAAAAAGTCAAAAAACAAAATAAAAAGCTTCTTTTCTCCTTGTGCATCTAGCAAACTCCATTTTATCCATCCACCAAGTCATAACTGTATGTGTAGCTGTTTTACTTTCCAACAATAACTACTCAGGACAGGAACTGCATTTTGTTTCATCTTTGTGCCTCCAACATGGGCTTAGCACATGGTAGGTGTATAATATTTGGAGGGAGGGAGGAACACTTCTTTGCACTGCTCTTGAAAAAGTGTATGGCATTTCACTAGCCACCCAGAGTTGCATTCAATGGGAAAAAAATGCTTGTCTCCAATTTTTCAAAACCATGCCTGCAAAAGCAGATTGAATTTTGTGTTTCACTGAATCCATCCATTCATGATTAATTGGGTATTTAAGTACTTCCAGTTATACGCGCAGCTGGGAATTCTTCCAGCTGTCATTAATTTTACTGAAGGTTCAACCCCTCGGTATTCAACAGCTAAAATGGAGCCACAGTTACTCAGCCAGTCAAAATTGAGTAAAAACTGTCCATTCTTGACCAACTGAACAATTTTACAAGCACTATCATAATAAATGATGATAAGTATGATACCATTCAATATCTTTGGTAACTGTCATAACAAATGTGACGCCATTCAGTCTCTTGTTTCCTTCTGCTAACAGGTTTAAAAAGTCCAGATATATCCCATATATCAGTGAACTCTGAGACATTCAACATAAAGACAGCAACAATTAGCAACAACCTAATGACTGAAATTAAAGTAAAAACATCTCTTTGGCTTCCAGGTTTATTAGCTGGGTGGGAAGAGAGGAAATACACTTGAAACCCATGAGGCATCTGGCAAGGAAACATTCTGAAAGGCAATGCAGACTTTTCCAAAAAGGAGAACTAGAACACTCTCGTTTTCCCTCATAGTCTGCAATCAAATAATGAAGTGCAAACATGATCCAGCTCATTTTGGCTGTCAGCCTCTCAGCGTGGTTTGCGTGCGTGCCAGGATTCTGTGCTATTAAATGTAATAGAGGCCTCCCGATGAACCTAAAATATTCAACGCATTCTCCAAAGAAGGAGAACATGAAAAACTCTGCCTCCTTGCCTAGTCATTTCTTTCTCCCAAACCAGAGTTCTCACCAGTCAGTTGCTTGTCACCCATTGTCAGTCCACTTGCTAATATACTGCATTATCAATTTACAGCTTTGCATATGCACCCTATTTCCACCTAACACACACCTTCAATATGTGCACTTGACTTTCTGGCTAAAAACCAACTCTGTCTGCAGCAGAGAGGAACAAATAATTCATAGGCTTAAGAAGTGGATATTTTAATAGATTTACAAGGAGATCCTGCTGAATAGCATTGAGAACTATGTCTAGATACTCATGTTGCAACAGAAGAAAGGGTGGGGGAAAAAACTGTAATTGCAATGTATACATCTAAGGATAACCTGACCCCCTTGCTGTACAGTGGGAAAATAAAATTAAAAAAAAAAAAAAAGAAGTGGATATTTTGATCGTCAGGGCCAAGTGTTTCACATCTTGGGTAGATGACTTGCTCTCTTTAATTCAAGGTCCTAAAGAAAATAATAATACCACAATGTCCACAAATATATATACTATACCTTGTAATATAGAGTGGGGATCAGGTTCAGCTTATGCCTTCAAGTATCAGTTGCCTTATATCAGGGTAGAGTATTTAGCTTAAGAAATGATTCTTCTTCACATCCTAGAGAAACATTACTGACAAAAACCTCACCAAAGGAAAGAGGACCAAGTGGGGTTGAGATCTGAAGAAACTCACCATTAAGGCAAAGAGGGCTAGTCATCAAGAAGCACTCAGACTGGAAATGAGACTGTATCATTTACTGTTCAAAGCAATTTCCTAATGAAACTATTTACAAACTGAAAGAATACTCAAGTTCTTTTTTTTGTTATTATTATTTTTTTAATAGTTATTTCCTCAATACAATTTTTTCTACTGTACAGCATGGTGACCCAGTTACACATACATGTACACATTCTATTCTTGCATATTACCATGCTCCGTCATAAGTGACCAGACATAGTTCCCAGGGCTACACAGCAGGATCTCATTGCTAATCCATTCCAAAGGCAATTCAACTTCTTATTTCAAGTTCATATTCAACTCAATGGGAACAAACCCTGATATAGCCAGATCCCTTTTAAGTAAAAAGAGTGTTTAGCCAAAACCCTACCTTGGCTTCCTTCTAGTTTTGCATAAGCATCTACCGCATTCTGTCTTTCCACATAAACGCACAGACACAGACACATATACTCTGCCATCATCTACCTACTCAATAGACTCCAAAAATTGCAGCAGATCCAGAATGTAGAAAACTGGCTTTTCCCCCCAAAATGTTTAGGGACCCCATATCTAAAAGGAACTACTCAGAAGCATTTTTTTTTTTTTTTTTTGGCCATGCCCATGGCATGTATAAGTTCCTGAGTCAGGGACTGAACCCATGCCACAGCAGCGATGCAAGCTAATGCAGTGACAGTGCTGGATCCTTAACTTGCTGTGCCACAAGGGGATTCCTCAAATGCATTTTTATTCTTGGAAATCCTCAACTCAAATGTGATTAATAGTGCAAGAACACTTTAAAAGAAGTAAATTATCCTCTTTAAATAAAAACTTCTCATATTTTATCATGTAAGTTTTTTATTTATTTTTTTTTATTATTATTTTTTTTGCTATTTCTTGGGCCGCTCCTGCAGCATATGGAGGTTCCCAGGCTAGGGGTCTAATCAGAGCCATAGCCACCAGCCTACGCCAGAGCCACAGCAACGCAGGACCCGAGCCGCGTCTGCAACCTACACCACAGCTCACGGCAACGCCGGATCGTTAACCCACTGAGCAAGGGCAGGGACCGAACCCGCAACCTCATGGTTCCTAGTCGGATTCGTTAACCACTGCGCCACGATGGGAACTCCACGTAAGTTTTTAAAATAAGAAATAATTGAAGACATTGGGTGAAATATGAATAAAGCCAAGAATAAAAGCAAAAGATTTATTTTTACTCTATTTCAGAAGGAAAAATAATTGTGATACACTATTAAGTAGCAATTGTTATTGACCATCAGCACCTATATAAATCTTACAAATAAACCACCGTGTCCAGCAACTATGGCAGAAGGGTAAGAGCCTAAGAGTAATCACTGCATCTATAAAGCCACCAGCTCCTTTCAGGGCAAGAAGAGCTCCTTCGGATCAGCCTTATTTTAAGGAAATGCCGGAGCCATTGTCATGGATGGGGAATAAAGGGAAGAAGAAATTCTCCGGTCTTTATCTTTTGCTGTCTTATTATTTCCATCTGATTATGATATAAAGTGTGAAAACTGTAGTCTTGTCCAACAACAGAAGGATCACTCAATAGTGAAGGTCTGAAGACAGGCTCCTGTAAATTTCCCCATTCTCACCCCTCTGTGTGGCCTCCTTCATGCTACACTGAAAGCTTGCAGCTCCCCAGTTTCCTGAACACATCATGTAAACTTCTACCCTGACGCCTCTCTCTCTCTCTCTCTTTTTTTTTTTTTTTGCATATGGAAGTTCCTGGGCTAGGGATCTAATCTGAGCCACAGCTGTGACCTATACCACAGCTGCAGCAATAGTGCATCCTTAACCCATGCACCACAGCAGGAGCTCCCTGACGTATCTCTTCAACACCTTCATCCTAATTCCTACTCATCCTGAAAGGAGAGACGTGTCCCCTTCAAGATGCCTTTTGGGATAACCCGCTATAGCCTTGCTTAATTTCCATGAGAACTGCTGTGTACATTTGTTATCACTTAATGATTAAATCATTATTTAATCATTATCCCACTGCACGTTTCTTTCCCACCAGCTTACACACTGCATACAGGGAGGACCCATGTTTTATTCATCTCTTTCTTTTCCTCCATCAGGGTTAAACACAGTACCTGGTTTTATAAATGTTTACTGAATGAGGGAACATGTAAATAAGTAAGTATTATAGAGAAGCAGAGAAGAGAAGGTAGGAAAAATAGCCCAGGCAGAGGCACTCAGATATGATCAGATACTCTCACTAGAGATATGGGTGAGCTATAGCCGTAACAACTCTTTGCTGCATGCTAAAGCTGTACTTTATGTTAATATTTTTTCCCTGAATAGGTCCTTTAATATACTGACCATCAAAAAAACAGAAGTGAGCAATCCAAATTATTCTAGAGAAAAATATCCTATCTTTTAAAATATGCCTTTTTAAACTCTTCTCCATTTCTCTATTTTTAATTTATGGGGCGCCTCAAAAAAGAGAAGTGACCTTGACAAGGAAGGTATGTCCAGAGGCCAAGAGAAACTGTGATTCCAAGTACAGTGTGGTTATTTTCCTGCCTCCATTTTGCCAGTTCCATCCAGCACATATGACAATATCTGGTGAGTGCAAATTGGGTCTGGAGCTGAGCTGTGTCCTTCTAAAATAAACTTTTTATTTTGGAAAAATTTAAGATTTACGGAAAAGTTGCAAAAATAGCACAGAGTTCCCATGTACCCTTCACCCAGTTTCCCCTAAAGTTAACATCTTACCTAGCAATAGTTGTATAGTAAGAAACTCACATTGGTATGTTACCATTAATGAAACTCCAGATATGATCAGATTTTACCAGTTTTCCTCTAATGCCCCTTTTTTTGGTTTTCTGTTCCAGCATTCCATTCAGGACATCATACTACCTTTAGTATGTGCTTTTCTAAATCCAACATTTACTTGATTTTAAATAAGAAAAAATGCTTCAAAGACTGACTAAACATCTCAACCATCCTTCCTGCCCATTTTTTCTCTCTCATGTATGATGGACAGGCCAGCATCCCCATTTCCTGGTCTCAGCCAAGGAGGGCACAGCAGGGACTGTCCTGCTTCCATGGCCAGGCACAGCTGTTCACCCATGTGGGCTACGAATGTTTCAATCAGGTCAGCACACAGTTTCTAAATAAAAGAAACTGAGGCAGAGTAGAGGTGATAGCAATGAAGACAACTGGTCATAAAGAACATCCTGAGTTGCTTTGTCAAAGGGATCCTACATGGATCAGAAGTTCTCAAATATTCTTCAAGAGGCTTTTGTCCAGAAGCTTAGCTTGGTGAGATGGGTTACAAAAAAGAACTGCAGGGGGAGAATGCATGAATGGGATGGGCCTTTGCTGCTGTCAAAACCCCGGCAGGGGGCCTGGAGAGCCAGGGCACAGTGGGAGAAGGAACAAAGGCACCAAGGAGAGCCTGTCTTCAGCAAAGCGGCGTTTCAAGGTCCACAGGGCATTAACAGCAGAAAATAAGGAGCTCATTTGCTGCTAATTTCTGTGTTCCCAGGCCTTATAAGATAAAGAGCAGCATATTTAGGTAGAGGTGGTGAACTTGAGCACTTTGGAGAAGTTTGAAAGCAGATACCATGCAGGGACTATTTGTAAGGCAAGAGGAAGCTGCACTTTTAGCTTGATGATCAAGAAGTGAGGATTCTAGTTAGAACATTAGTCTAAGGCCAATCAGGATACCTTAACAGGATACCTTCTGGAATCCTTATCCCTACCTGGTTTCAGGAATCTTCACACAAAGGAAAGTGAAGATTCTGAAGGAAGAAGCAAGTGGAAGGTTGCAGGTGATGATGACATCATGGCAATGAAATTTGGATCAACTATTCTGGAGTTAGAAAGCCAAAGGAAGATTTTTTTTTTTTTTTTTTTGGCTGCTTTTTAGGGCCAAATCTGCAGCATATGGAGGTTCCCAGGCTAGGGGTCCAATCGGAGCTACAGCTGCTATGCCACAGCCACAGCATTGCAGGATCCAAGAAGTGTCTGCAACCTACACCACAGCTCACGGCAATGCTGGATCTTTAACCCACTGAGCAAGGCCAAGGATTGAACCCACAACCTCATGGTTCCTAGTCAGATTTGTTTCTGCTGAGCCACGATGGGAATTCCCAAAGGAAGATTTTAAATAACATGTTTTAAGAATCTGAATGACTCAAACTTAAGGGCTGCTGGGAGAAAGTAATTTTGCAGTAAGGGCAGAGTGAAAGAAACATGCCTTATGGCAGCACAAGAGTTTTTAATTTAGAATAAGAATACATTTTTTTTTGATCAAGACAATAAGAGTTATTAGGCATAGAGCTAGGTTTCTAATACAGATCATGAAATCTCATGCTTGATTTTCTCAAATTCCCTCATAATTCTGAGAGATTACTTTAAAAAGTTGGTGTTTTATTTAAGAGTACAAATTGGTTAATGAACCAAAAATTTACTAAGTTGGTAAATTTACTAAGTTGGTAAGTTGGTATAAGTTGGTGTTAGATATTTTCCCATTTTCTTTAAATAAAAGGTAAAAATGACAACACAAAGGATTTGTGAATTGTGTTAAGCATATTTTTAAAAAAGGGAATAGGTATCATACTTAAAAATAATAACTGGATAAATTTAGGAAGAAAACTTTAGGTAAGTTTCCACCCTTGGCTTATTTAGTCCCGGGTCCTTTTTTAAGGATTTCAGGTATCTTAGTATGATTACATTCCCCCATTTACTTTTTAAAGCGTTGAAGGCTCCCTTCTACATGATTGCATGATATAATCCCTGTGTACTTGTTACAGATGAAAAACAAATAGTTAGAAATACATAAGAGATCAGGATAGATACAAACCGAACCATTTAACTTTATATGAACACTTGGAAGAATTTATATGAAGTACTTAATGCCTTAAGCACTTTATGCTTATTTTAAAAGCTTTTCATTAAAAAAAAAGACCTATTTTGGAGAGGGGCTCTCATGAGAGGTGGGAAAAGGCACAGGGTTTGAACACATGGTGGACACAAACCATGTTTTCAAGGTCCACAGGGCATTAACAGCAGAAAATAAGGAGCTCATTTGCCGCTAATTTCTGTGTTCCCAGGCCTTATAAGATAAAGAGCAGCATATTTAGGTAGAGGTGGTGAACTTGAGCACTTTGGAGAAGTTTGAAAGCAGATACCATGTAGGGACTATTTGTAAGGCAAGAGGAAGCTGCACTTTTAGCTTGATGATCAAGAAGTGAGGATTCTAGTTAGAACGTTAGTCTAAGGCCAATCAGGATACATGACAGAAGAGGCCTTGGATCTCATTAGGCTCAGCCTGGATGAGCAAATCTATGTGAAATGAGAAATAATGGAGAACTTCAAGGCAGGTTACATGCTTATGATCAGTATCTAAATACGATATTGAGAGATGTGGAAGAAACTGTGACAACTATAGAAACTGATGAAGAAATGTATGAAGAGATATATAAATAAACACAAAGGAATATTCTGATGCTCTTTGTTTGGGAAGATGGTATTGTGCTTGTTGCCCTGCCATTGAGAGTTGGCTGAAACAAGAATTTATCTTGTGTGGAAACAGATTTGGTATGATTGCCTCTTTAAATGTAGAAGATACTCAAAAGAGAAACCTGTGTATGTTTTAATATTAAGAAATAAGCAATAATTCTTCTTCTCTTGAAAAATAAGTTGATTTTCTGATAACTCACAATTCTCAAACTAAATGGCATTTTAATTTTTTTCTAATCCTTCTAATAATCATGATCACCAAGTGCAAAAAAAAAAAAATATCATGGAATAAAACACTGGACGTGAGAATCTATCACTAGTTTTAAAGTAGTCAACTAAAAAAAATCTTAAATCTTACCTTGATTATAAATTTCTGAAGGGAAGGAATTATCTAAGAACTATAAAGTACTTAATGATAGTTCTTACCTAACAGAGAAGGCCAAAATTGCATAAACTTGTCTGTAGAGCCACAAAAGGAAATGACAGATTTCTGTTCTGATGCAAGGTCAAGCTTTTTAAACAATGGGCTTAGAACAGTGGTTCCCAACTGGGGTAATTTTCTCCTACTTAGAGGACTTTTAGCAATATCCAGAGATAATTTTGATTGTCACACTGAGGGGGGGGAAGGGACTGCTACTGACATCTAGTGGGAAAAGGCCAGGGATGCTGCAAAACATCTTAGGATAGGACAAGCTCTCATGACAAAGAATTATCTGGTCCAAAATGTCAATAGTGATGAGACTCAAAAACTCACTCACACTATGGAAAACTATATGGCTCTTCATCAAAAATTAAATTAAATTAAAATTAGATACTCCACTTCTGAGCATATATTGAGAGAACTGAAATTGGGATCTCGAAGAGATCTCTGCACTCCCATGTTCGTTATAGCACTACTCATAATAGTCAGGATATGGGACAACTCCAAAAGCAGCAGAGTACACGTTCTTTTCAAATGCACATGGAACATTCTCCAGGATAAAGCACACACTAGGCCACAAAACAACCCATGGTAAATATAAGAAAAGTGAAGTCATTGAAGCTGTGAAGCATCTTTTCCAATCACAATGCAAGGAGGCTAGAAATTGACTACATTGAAAAAAAAAAACTGTAAAAACACAAACATGAGGAGGCTAAACAATATGCTAGTAAACAATAAATGGATCCTGAGGAAATCAAAAAATCAAACACCCAGAGACAAACAAAAATGAAAACATAATGATCCAAAGCCTGTGGGATGCAGCAAAAGGAGATCTAAGAGGGAAGTTTATAGCAACACAATCTTACCTCAGGAAATAAGAAAGACCTCAAATAAACAATCTAACCTGGAGTTCCCGTCGTGGTGCAGTGGTTAACGAATCCGACTAGGAACCATGAGGTTGCGGGTTCGGTCCCTGCCCCTGCTCAGTGGGTTAACGATCCGGCGTTGCCGTGAGCTGTGGTGTAGGTTGCAGACTCGGCTCGGATCCCGTGTTGCTGTGGCTCTGGCGTAGGCCGGTGGCTACAGCTCTGATTAGACCCCTAGCCTGGGAACCTCCATATGCCGCGGGAGCGGCCCAAGAAATGGCAAAAAGGCAAAAACAAAACAAAAAAACCATTCTAACCTTATACCTAAAGGAGCTGGAAAAAGAAGAATGAACAAAATCCAAAGTTAGTAGGAGAAAAGGGACCATAAAGATCAGAGCAGAAATAAATGAAATAGAGACTTAAAAAATAGAAAAGATCAATGAAATTGTGTTGGTTCCTTAAAAAGATAAAAAGAGAGAGGGCCTAAATCAATAAAATTAGAAATGTAAAATGAGAAATTACAACTAATACTATAGAAACACTAAGGCTCATGAGAGACAACTACAAGAAACTATATGCCAATAAAATGGACAATCTAGAAGAAATAGACAAATTCCTAGTAAAGTACAATTTCTCAAGATTGAACCAGGAAGAAATAGAAAATATGAATAGACCAACCACCAGTAATTAAATTGAACGAGCAATTTTAAAAAACCCCCAAGACAAAAGTACTTAAAGAAACCAGTAACTTAAAAAACTCCCAAAACAAAAGTAATTTAAAAAGCCAGTAGTTTTTAAAAATTCCCCCAAACCCACAAAAGTTTATGAGGTTTCACAGGTGAATTCTATCAAACATTCAGAGATGAGTTAACACCTATCGTTCTGGAACTATTCCAAAAAATTGCAGAGGAAGGAATTCTTCTTAACTCATTCTACAAGGCCAGCATCATCCTGATACCAAAACCTATGATATCACACACACAAAAAAGAAAATTACTGGCCGATATTACTGATGAACAACACAGATGCAAAAAATCCTCAATAAAATATTAGCAAACCAAATCCAACAAAACATCAAAGGATCATACACTATGATCAAGTGGGATTTATCCCAGGGATATAAGGATTTTTCAATATGCCCAAATCAATCAATGTGATACACCAAATTAACAAATTGAAGATTAAAAACTATATGATAATCTCAATAGATGCAGAAAAAGCTTTTGACAAAATTCAACATTCATTTATGATAAAAACTCTTCAGAAAGTGGGCATAGAGGGAACCTGCCTCAGCATAATAAAGGCCATATATGACAAACCCATAGTTAATATCGCACCCGATGAAAAGTTGAAAGCATTTCCTCTAAGGTCAGGAACAAGAGAAGAATATTCAACACAGTATGGGAAGTCCTAGTCACAGCAATCAGATAAGAAAAAAATAAATAAATAAAAGGAATACAAATTGGAAAGGAAGAAGTAAAACTGTCACTGCAGATGACACGAAATTATCCATAGAATATCCCAAGAGGCCACCAAAAACTTCTAGAGCTCATCAATGAACTTGGTGATATTGCAGAAAACAAAATTAATATACAGAAAATCTGTTGTGTTTCAATATACTCATGCATAAAGAGAAACTTTAAAAAAAAAATCCCATTTACGATCACATCCAAAAGAGTAAAATACCTAGGAATAAACCTACCTAAGGAGGGAAAATACCTGTACTCAGAAAACTATAAGATACTGATGAAAGAAACTGAAGATGACACAGATGGAAAAATACACTATGTTCATGGATTAGAAGAATACTGTTAAAAATGACCACAATATTCCAGGCAATCCACAGGTTCAATGCAATCCCTCTCAAAATACCAATGGCATTTTTCACAGAACCAGAACAAATAATTTTAAAATTTGTCTGGAAACACAAAAGATCCTGAATATCAAAAAAAAAAAAAAAAAAAAAAAAAAAACTTAAGAAGGAAGAGAGGGAGGAATCACCCTGCTCCCTGGCTTCAGACTATCTTACAAAAACAGACCCAGAGATTAAAGGAACGGGATAGACAGTCCAGAAACAAACACACACATTTATGGTGAGTTAATCGATGACAAAGGAGGAGAGACTATACAATGGGAAAAAGACATTCTATTCAAAAAGTAGTGCTGAAAAAACTGGACAGTTACATGTAAAAAAATTAAATTAGAACATTTTCTCATACCATATACAAAAATAAACTTGAAATGGATTAAAGACCTAAATGTAAGACTGGAAACCATAAAACTCCAGAAGAAAACACAGGCAGAGCATTCTTTGACACAAACCATATTAATATTTTTTTGGATCTGTCTCTTAAGGTAAAAAGAAATAAAAGGAAAAATGAATAAACAGGACCTAATTAAACTTAAAAGCTTTTGCACTGCAAAGGAAACCATCAACAACACAAAAAGACAACCTAATAAATGGGAAAAAAAATTTGCAAACAATATGACTGATAAGGAGTTAATATCCAAAGTGTATAAACTACTTACACAACTCAATATAAATAAAAAAAAAAAAAAACTCAACTGAAAAGTGGGCAGAAAACCCAACAGACATTTTTCCAAAGAAGACACACAGATAGCCAAGAGGCATATGAAAAGATGCTCAACATCACTAATCACCAGAAAAATGCAAATTAAAACCACAATGAGCAATCACCTCCTATCTGTCAGAATGGTTATCATCAAAAAGACCACAAATAACAAATGTTGTCAAAGATGTGAAGGAAAAAAGGAGCCCTCCTATACTGCTGATGGGAATATAAATTGATGCAGCCACTGTGGAAAACAGTATGGAGGTTTCTCAAAAAACAAACAAAAAAAAGAACTACCACCCCTGGGTATATATCTGAAAAGACCAAAAACACTAATTTGAAAAAAGTACACACACTGCAATGTTCACAGCATTATTTACAATTGCCAATATATAGAAGCAACCTAAGTGTCCATCAACAGAAGAATGAATAAAGAAGATGTGAGATGCACACACAAACATACATATATATTAGAATGGGATACTACTCAGACATAAAGAGAATGAAATTTTACTATTTGTGACAACATGAATGGACTCATAGGGCATTATGCTAAGTGAAATGTCACACAGAGAAAGACAAACACTGTGTGGTATCACATATGCGGAATATAAAAAATAAAATAAAATAAAATAGTGAATATAGCAAAAAAAAGAAGGAGTCTCCCAGATATAGAGAAAAAACTAGTGGTTACCAGTGGGGAGAGGGTAAGATATGGGTAGAGGATTAAGAAGTACAAAGTACTATGTATAAAATAAATAAGCAACAAGGATATATTATATAGCCCAGGGAATACAGCAAATATTTTATAATAACTATAAATGGATTATAATCTTTAAAAATTGTGAATCACTATATTGCAGGTCACAACTGCAGTGTGAGTTTGATACCTGGCCCTGGAAGTGCCACATGCTGTGGGTGTGCACCCCCGCCAAAAGATATGGAAACAACCCAAGTGTCATCAATAGATTAATGGACAAAGAAAATGTAGTGTATTCACACAATGGAATACTATTGACCTTTAAAAAAGAAGGAAATCTTGCTATTTTTGAAACATGTATAAATCTGGAGGAATTGCCAAATGAAATAAGCCAGTCACAGAAGAGCAAATGCTGCATGGTTCCACTTTTATTTTTTCTTCTTCTTCTTCTTCTTTTTTTCCTTCTAGGGTCACACCTATGGCATATGGAAGTACCTAGGCTAGGGGTCTATTCAGAGTTGCAGCTGCATCCTATGCCATAGCCACAGCAATGTGGGATCTGAGCCACATCTGTGACCCATGCCACAGTTTTTGGCAACAGCAGATCCTTAACCCACTTAACAAGGCCAGGGATTGATCCTGCATCTTCACGGATATTATGTTGAGTTCTTCACCCACTGAGCCACAATGGGAACTCTGATTCCACTTTTCTGAAGTATTAAAAATAGTGAAACATAGAAGCAAAGACTTGAATAGTGTGTGTGGTGGCTGGTGGGAAGAGGTAAGTGGGAGTGGTTCTTCAGTGGGTATAAAACTTCAGTTATGTGAGATGTACAAGTTATAGAGATCTGCTGAATTACAATAGTGCCTATAATTAAAAATAAGACTGCATTGTGCACTTAAAAAATTGTTAAACGGGTAGATCTTGTGTTAAGTGTTTTAACCACAGGGATGAGGAGGGGGCAACAAAGGGACACAGGAAACTTTTGGAGGTGATGGCTATGTCTATTGCCTTGATTGTGGCAACTCTTTCATGGGTACATGCTTATGTCCAAACTCAACAAACTTAGGAAAAAAAAAAAAAAAAAAGAAAGAAACACATTAGGAGAAAAGAGAAAAAAGGAAGGAAGAAAGAAACTCTGGCTTAGAATCATTAGCTCTCTTTAATGACCAGCATATGTTTTTCAATAAAAAGATGTGTAGGATGTAGGGCCCTAATCTGATATTAGTTAATACTCACAAAGCTGGGGTTTTATTTATTTACTTATTTATTTTTGTCTTTTTTTCGAGGGCTGCACCAGTGGCACATGGAGGTTCCCAGGCTAGGGCTTGAATCGGAGCTGTAGCCACAAGCCTATGCCAGAGTCACAGCAACACTAGATCCGAGCCGTATCTGCGACCTACACCACAGCTCACGGCAACACCAGATCCTTAATCCCCAGAGCAAGGCCAGGGATCGCACCCGCAACCTCATGGTTCCTAGTCGGATTCGTTCACCACTGCGCCACGAGGGGAACTCCACAAAGCTGGGGTTTTGATCACATGTTCCTTGGATAGGATGTGGCTCCCCACTAGGAAACCATCATGGACAAAAAGACCAGTGCCCCAAACTACAACTCAAAAAGATACATGCACCCTTATGTTCACAGCAGCACTATTCACAATAGCCAAGACACGGAAACAACCTAAATATCCACCAAAAGATGAATGCATTAAGAAGATGTGGTACATATATACAATGGAATGCTACTGAGCCACAAAAAAGAACAAAATAATGCCATTTTCAGCAACATGGGTGCAACTAGAAATTCTCATACTAAGTGAAGTTTGTCAGATATATCACATATAAGTAAAATATGTGTTAATAAATAACACATAAATAAAACAAGTAAAATATGTCTAAAATATAGCACAAATGAACCTATCTACAAAACAGAAACAGACTCACAAACATAGAAAACAGACTTGAGGTTGCCAAGGTGGAAGGGGCAGGAAGTGGGATGGACAGGGAGCTTGGGGTTAGTAGATGAAAACTATTACATTTAGAATGGATAAGCAATGAAGTCCTATTGTACAGCACAGGGGACTATATCCAATCTCTTGAGACAGGACATGATTGAAGATACTATGAGAAAAAATGTGTATATATATATATATATGACCAGATCACTAAGGCATACAGCAGAAATTGACGCAACACTGTAAATCAACTATGCTTAAAAAGAAACTAAAAAAAAAAAAAAAAAAAGATAACAACTGCCCACTTGGAAGGCTTTGGGAAGACCCAGCAAAACCTGCCTGCCTGTTTGGATCTCAGTAGGATCCCTGTATTTGACAGCTGCTGGAATATAAGGAATATGGCTATAAAACCCCTGGTAGAACTCTGAGGTGAACTCAGGTCTGGGAATGTGCTAATCATATGTTTAATAAAGACTGACTGCCACACAGAATTGAGGACAGAGCTCAGTACACTGTAGGACACAGGGTAAATGTTCAAAAAGATATTCACTAGAATAAAGTTGATGATGATGATTGTCAGTCCTATTATGAATACACAAGAAGAATATTTCTGAAATGAGCTCTATTATTTACCCAAACGTCTTCTGCCCTCCGTATGCTTTGTCTATGCACACCTAGAAAGGCATTAAAGAGAAAGCTGGCTGGAAACCTCCATGCACTGACAACAAAAGAAAGTCTTTTGTCCTAACACCTCTTCTCAGTGTGACTGAGGCAAATGTTTCAAAACAAAAGTGTAAAGGGCTGGGGGAGAAAGAGTGCTACTAACTGGCGCATTAAGAACATACATCAGCCACCTGCACTGGTTTGTTCCCTGCCAAAATATGTGCTTTGCCATGGAGGCAGAGCCCATGTTTTCAAGTTGCCATGAAAATATATACTTAATTTTTTAAAAGACAGCATTCATTGAGCATTGATCAAAGTCTATTATATTTCATTCATTCAATCAACAAGTGTGTATTAAGCACTCAAGGAAGGGCGCCAGGGGAGTTGCAAAGGTCCATGTGATTTGTGTCTTTCTTCTCCAATTGTTCCCAATCGGGCAAAGGGAACAGTGAAGACACAAATATGGACGGCTCCAAAGACTCATTTCCTTCTTTCCCTCTTTTGCCATCTGAGCAGAAAGCTGGCTCAGTTCAATGGAAAAGGAGCTGATATCCACCTCTGTGCTCCAGAGGCTTTCCCTTTCTAACAAGGCCACTTCCCTGACCAGAGGGGCTTCTGTTGTTGCACAGTCACCGCAGTGTGCCCTAGCCATTGACCCTACAAATGTATGGAGCATTCTCTACCAGAGATGTGGCTATAGTGCATGCAGACCTCCACACCTGGCCCAAGCAGTGAGAGAAGAGTTCAAAGGATTGTGTGCATGCTGCTACGTGCCTGCTTATTAATTGTTCTCCAAATAAAACCCGTATTATAACCGCACTGTACAGCATTAGCATTCCATGCAAATGATCCCTTGCACAAAAGATGGAATTAGCAACAAAAACATGCCCAGAGATCCAAATATCGTGTTAACTACATCTATAGTGTTAACTACATTTGACTTCCTACAAATGTGAAATTTTAAATGTTTCTATTTGTACAAAATAGATTCGAGTAATCATTGACTAGAAAGTTTCCCCAAATCAAAAGGCAGATGGAAGTTGAATGGATCTATTCAACTTAGTTTGGGTCACACCTGGAAGGTGTGTTTTGAGACTAAAGCCAACTCCAGAGTCAAGCTGTCTTGAGGAGTGAGCATAGAACCTTGACCAGAGCAGCCTCAGGAAGGCTCAAAGAAGGAATGGATGGTGCTCACCGCTGGACTGATCTGGGGCCATACTAAAGTAGACTATCTGTGAATTTTTTTTTCCCAAAGGAGGTGGTCTAGGATATATGAGACGTCCCAGAACAAAACCTGCCTTCCCAAACGAGAGATAGGCTTATAGCCATCATTACAGCCATGGCTGGCCATGCCCTCACCTCTAGGGCAGGACCACTGAGGCAAGTGAGGTGCCTCGTGTCCAAATGTAAAGAAGGCACTCACTCACCTTCAGGATAGTGTAAGTGACAACTCGGCCTATGCATGACTCTGAGAGCAAGCACCTCTTGACATGTGTGCCCTGGGTACCTCTTTCGTTCTTTGTCTTTTTAGGGCTGCCCTAGTGGCACATGGAGGTCCCCAGGCTAGGGGTCAGATCGGAGCTGTAGCCATAGGCCTACACCACAGCCACAGCAAAGTCAGATCTGGACAGCTTGTCTGCGACCTACACCATAGCTCAGGGCAACGCCGGATCCTTAACCCACTGAGCAAGGCCAGGGGTTGAACCTTCATACTCATGGACACTAGTCATATTCATTTCCACTGAGCCACGACAGGTGGGAACTCCCTGAGTACCCCTCTCTTAAGGAGGTACCACCCTCAGGGTCATGCAAGTGTAGACTGGCACATACACAGCCCACAGGGTGAGCATCTCCTTAAACTTTGTCCCCTAGGCTGCTCACTTGCTCACCTCCCCTCTTCTTCCTTCCTTTCACTTGGTGCCCCACCCCCATCTGTATATCAGTCCTCGATGCACGCTTTGAAGACCCAGGATCTAGCAATCCCTAAAGAAAACATTAAGACCAGAGCCACCATCAAAGAGGCACATCTTAAGTGAAAGTCTGAAAAAAACAAATAGAAACACCACTACCCAGATTGAAATTTTTCCTCATACAACTAAAAGCCAGTATATACCTTGGAAAGTTCAGATAAGACAGCACTGATTTCCTCACTAACTCATTTTTCTTCCTGCCATGACGAACACCCAAAAATCAAGCTATGGCTGCAATGGTTGTGAGTTCCAAATTAAATGTCTTGTAATTAGCTCCTCCTATATGTGCGGTAATCCTATTATGGTGACCCACTAACTGTCACACCAATTTAGAAATTACTAGGTGTCAGAATGTGTCTTTCCTTTGTGAATAGCAGTTAATAATATAAATAGCACGATTATTAAAAGATTCTGTTTTAGATTCCTTTTTTACTTTACTCGTCTAGAGTTTTTGTGTTAACCTCAGTCTAATGTAATTTGGGTCTTTACTTACCAAAAAAGAATTTTCATCTAAACATGCAACTATGTTTTATGACCACAATTGACATGTGAGACAGCACTAAGTGGCTAGTTATAATTGGTCTTCAAGATTTTGAGAGCTGGCCTTAGAACCCTTAGCTTTTGCCATTTAAAACTCACTTGATCAATTTAGAGCTTCACAAACATCCTTTGGCAATAAGCCACAGTTTCATCATTAAAAAATGATGATGATTGCAATATTCTGTGATAACCTATGTGGGAAAAGAATCTGAAAAAGAATGGATATGTGCATATGTCTAACTGAATCACTTTGTTGTTCAGCTGAAATTATCACAACATTGTAAATCAACTATACTTCAATAAAACTTTAAAAATAAAAAAACCCAAAATTTGTATAAAAACGGGAAAAAAGATTTTGAGAACTGGCCTTAGAATCTTAGCATTTGTCGTTTAAAACTCACTTGACTGATTTAGGAAGTTCAGAGAGCTTCCCAAACATCCTTTGGGAACAAGTCACAGTTTCATCACAAACAAATGCCGGTTGCTGCAAATGCCAAATTACAAATATCAGACGGTGAATCTTGGTTTAACACAACATGAGTGATAGCAGATGAGCCACACTGAGCCAGGCATTCCTCATTCACACTCTTCCTCATCTAGCAGTGTGTTAGTTTCATAATCCTGCTGTAACAAATGACCAGAAACTCAGTGGCTTAAATCAACACGAATTTATCCGTTATCTGACAGTTCTAGAGGTCAGAATTACAAAACAGGCCTTACTGGCCTGAAATCAAGGTGTTGGCAGGAGTTCACTCCTTTTGGAGGCTCTAGGGGAGAATCCATTTCCTGGCCTTTTCCAGCTCCTAGAGGCCACCTGCCTTCCTTGGCTCACCGACTCCTTCCTCCATATTCAAAAGAATAACGTCTGGTTGAGTTCTTCTCACGCTGCCAACTCTCTAGTTTTCTCTCTTCTGCCTCCCTCTTTCACTTAAAACGACTTTAGTGGTTACATGGAGTCTGCAGGGATAATCTAGGATAATCTAGATGAAGAACTCCAGATCAACTGATAAGCAACGTTAATTCTCCTTTGCCATGTACCCTGACAAATTCACAACTTCTGGGGACATCTTTGGGAGGCCGTTACTCTGCCTACATTAAGGAGTTTATGTAAAATTTGCCCTGTGTGAGGCAAATGAGATTCACGACATTTCAAGTGTTGGATCTTTGGCATGTATACTCTGGAGTTTCCTGGCAACAAAAACATTTGAAAAAAGGTATTTTTACAAGGCAGCTGTAAATCACAAATGCTATCTTCATAGCATTACCGTTATTTTGAAATCTTTTTGAATGTCATAAGTCAGTTGCATCAAGTATTGAGTTGATTCCTAAGGACCATGTCTAGTCAATACCCAAGATGTGTTGAGTTTGCCTACTGTGGAATACCTTCAGGTTGGAATTAATACACATTCTTATTTGTGAGCTTCTGAGGATTGTCAGACTGTTGAAGGAAAAGTGCTTGCTTCCCAACCAGCTGTGCAACACCTGGACCCCTCAAGGAACAGCAGTCTGGGCTCATTAAGTACCTGTCTGAGTAAGTGTGAGACAACAGGTGAGACTGTGGCAAAATGGAGACTGTGTGATCTGCCTAAAGTATTTAATTAATTAATTACTTTTCTTTATCTTTATCTTTTTTTTTTTTTTTTTTTTTGATTTTGCTTTTTAGGGCCGCACCCATGACATTTAGAAGTTCCCTGGCCAGGGGTCGAATCGGAGCTACAGCCGCTGGCCTACACTACAGCCACAGCAACGTGGGACCCGAATCTCATCTGCGACCTACACCGCAGCTCACAGCAATGCCAGATCCTTAACCCACTGATCAGGGCCAGGGATCGAACCAGAATCCTCATGAATACTAGTCGGATTCATTTACTCTGTGCCACAACCAGAACTCCCTAAGGTAATTTTAAAAATAATAACTATTCTCAACACTTCAGGTCGGATTTGATGCTCAAGCTATAAGAGGCTAGAGGCTGCTTCCACTCTGAACCTGGCTCCAACCCCTTCAGTTCTAGAGGACCCATGATCATGACTTTGCCATTATAGCTTCACCTCACTTTGTCCTCTTTGTTCCTTTCTGTCCTCAAGGACTGTGACATTCCCTTTTGCTCTTCTATTCTGGTACCAGATCCCTCACGCACTAGATGAGTTTTCAGTGTGTTGCTGTCCAGACTCTGAACCTCTCCTGGGCTTTGCTCCCACATGGGTATTGGGCCCCAAACCCAGTGTGGCCCCTTGCTGTGGACTGCAAGAACTATTCCTGTGGCCTTCCTGTTGTAGCCACTAGGGGAGAGGGGGCCTGGTCAGAAGCCAATGGGGGATATCTAGCTGATATTCCATTCCTCAAGTACCACGTTTATTCTTGCCTGAAAAAGCACAGATTGGCCGACAGAATCCTGATGGGAAAAAGTTTCTGGGTGCCAGCCAGTGAAACCACATCAAGAAAGTGGAAGAAGTGGCACAGAACTGAGGCAGGAAACTTGGGTTCTATTCCCTGTGCCTTGCAGATCAGCGGGGAAACTAGGAAAGTTCCTCATCCCCAAGTCAGTCTCAGCTTTCTCCTACGTGGAATGAAGAGGACTGGGAGATTACTTCCTGGCTCCATGCACCCCATTATTAGTAAAGTAAGATGGAAACAGTGACGCTTTAACACTATCTAGCAGTTTCTTATAATTCTGAAATTCCTAATGATTTTCCATGAATTTCCATCTCATCTCCACTCAGAAAGGCTGGTTTTTAAATATGATTCTCTGATATATTGACATATATATTTATGTTTATGTCAACATATGTATAATATATATTATAGAGACCTCATTTTATATACATATGGCAATAACATAATATTTGGGGAACCTAGGTCACAATTTCATTTGAATATTTGAAACCACATCTGAGCATCCTTTCAAAATAGGCGCCTAAAGTTGAGGTACCAACCTTTTTAAAACTGGCTTTATATGGGTATCAAACCTGTAGAGCCACATGTAAAATCCTATCAGATTAATGATGTGGCTGCTAAATGAATTCCGTGAGTCACTCATGGGAAAACATCCATCATTTGGAATTGTGTTCTTAGCAATAAATATCTGGGCCTTCACAGAGCTTGAATATAGTTAGGTATCTGTGCACATTTCTTCTGAATCCAGACGAGCAGAGCGAATGAGTTGCTTGAAAGAGTTTTGAACTTTCAAATTTCAGGACAGAAAAAAAGGAGTGGGGAGAAAGCTACAGTTCCAGGGGAAAGGCCTTGGAGGCTTGTGTCAGGGGTGGCAACAGGGAGGTGGTAGAAAATAGTAACACAGGCATATACCTTAAAGCTGACACTGACAAGATTCACTGATGAATTGAATGTGGGATGTGAGAGAAAGAAGAGTTAAACCTGACTCACCTGTGTTTGACTGAAACAACTAGAAAAACAGAGCTGTCACTTGCTGAGATGAGAAAGACAGCAAGAAAAGCAGGTTTGGGGAGAATATTGAGAACCAGATGAGGACATGAAGAATTTATTTGCCCGTTAGGCAACCAGGTGGAGATAGTGAATAAGGCAGCTGGACAGAGTAGTGCGGAATTCAGCCAACAGGTCAGGACTGGAGTTCTAATTATTGGGTAGGAACATCAGAATGCAATGGTTTAAATACTGGCTGGATGAGAACAAGAGAATGCATAGATAGAAATAAAAGATGCCTAAGGATGAGACCTGGGGACTCCAAGTTTTAGCATGCAGGAGATGAGGAAACAGTAAAGAGACCTGAGAACCAGTGGCCATAAAGGCAGGAGTAAAACCAAGAAGAGTGAAAATCTTTGAAGCCACTTGAAGAAAAATGTATCAGGAAGAAAGAACAATCAATTGTCTCGAGCACTGCTGAGAAGGCAAGCAAGATCATCAGCCAGAACTATATGGAAGTCATTGGTAACCTTGATAAAAACAGCTTCAGTGGATTATGGGGGCAAATGTCTGATTGGACTGGACTCCAACAGAGAAAGGAGAAGTAGAAAAGAGAGGATAAAACAGCTCAAAGGGAATTTTGCTATCCAAAGCAGGGACTCTGTGTGCAGTGGGTTAAAGGATCCAGTGTTGCAGCAGCTGTGACATAGGTCACAGCTGTAGCTCAGATCCCACCCTGGCCAAAAATGGGGAGGGGGCAGGGACTGTTAAATTAGGGTCCCCAAAGAATCTGAATAGACTTCAGAGAGCTCATGAATTTATATGGGAAAGGATTACATCTTTATTTTCACTACTAACTAATATAGCACTTTCTTAAAGAATTAATGGAAAATCAGCAGCGTCTCTTTGTTGCCAAATTTAGAGATTGTGGATATTTTCACATGACATAGTTGTTACAGAAACCTCACAATATCATGATCAACAGTATTGCAAGTGTACAGTAACTGCTGGCCCCACCACCTAGATCTCATGTGGCCAGGATCTGCTGTATAAATACCAGGACAAATGTGACCCGCCAATTCTTAGCAAATCTGCCCGGAAGTCATTCAGCCACTTGGTGGTGAAGGTACACGTTAAATACGCTCACAGTGAGAACCCAGACACCTTTCCTGTACTGCAGTCTTCCCTTTCAATCCATAATTACTTGTTGGTCAATACATGGAAGGAAGTGAGTGATTTTCATTGTTTAAATTTACCGAACTTGAGAGATCAACTGAGAATTCTTAATTCTCTTAAGACAGCACAACCTTTTGTAACACAAATGCAAGAGCTAAGATTCAAGAGGAACTCTGCAGCACTGTTTCTGAAAAATAAAATCTAACTTTAGCTTGCCTATATTTTAATTGTATTATCTAGAGCATTAATGAAGAATAATATGTTACCACATCACACAAGATGAAAGTCATTTTGATAACTACATTCCAACATAATTTGTTTCTTTTGAAATCCTCTATTTTATTTTCAGCATTTAAAAACATTCCAAGAAGGAGTCCATAGACTTCACTGGACTATTAAAGGTACTCATGACATAAAGAAGAGTGCTTGCTGAAAATGGAAGGGAGAGATGGATAATGGGAGGAGGAGGAAGCATCAACAGAAAATATTCTTACATGGGAAAAATAAAAAGATATTTGGATTGCAGATGAGAATGATTCACTACAGGGGAGGAACTGATGACAGAAGAGTAGGGATAATTGCTAAAGCAATGCTATCGAGTAGGCAAGAGGAGATGGAGCAATAGATCCTTCTAATGGGTGGGCAAAGTGGAGGGGATGGCCACAGATAGGAACCTGTCTTCTGTGCACTTACAGAAGATAAGGCAGAGAATATGGACAGAGTGGCAGGTAGGGAGGAAGAGATGCTGATGAGACCCTATGGGAGTTCTCTTCTGATTGCTCCTATCTTCTCATTAAAATAAGAAGCAAAGTCATCAGATGGGGGTGGGGAGGGTGCTGAAGGTCTGAGGAGAAAGTAGAAGGTATGAAAGGAATGGTCAACCAGAAGATTAGAAGAGTGAATGGACTACTGAAATGCAGTGACTGGAGAATAGTGCTGGGGGACTAGTTTGAGAGTGATGATTATGAATGTCAAGTGAGTCAGCATGACTGTGTGCTTTAGTCTCATCCAGCTGCACTGGTGCAGGTGCCAAGTAGGTGGAGAGTTGGATGCAACCAGGGTTGTGCAAACGAAGACAAAGCAAAAGCATGGCAAGACTGCTGAGAGCGGCCAATGGCTTAAAAATGAAGGGTTCAGATACAGAAGAGGTAAGTAAGTGCAACAAATCAGATTCATTTTCTCTTTCTATCACTCCCTATCTCCTGCTTTCCTGGGAGTAGAACCCAAGAAAAAGGACAGTCATCAGGCAGGTGGTTGCAGGAGCAGAACTGAAAGGCTGTATGATGGTGAGGCATGGGTGGGCTGTGAGTAAGCACAAGTCTTAAGTAAGCAGAAACCAGACTTGAGGATGAGATAACAGAAGGAGAAGGTTTGGTCAGGAGAGTGGTTGGCCATCAGAGTGAAGACCCATCAGCTTTTGCTGCTCAGAGCGTGACCTTCTCAGAACTGGTTCCTGAGGCTGCTCTGGGCTTTGAGCAAACATAACTACACAGAAGGGTATAAAAGCAAATGGGAGCCATTTATTGCCTAATTTTTTAAAATATCTTTTTATTATTGAATAACTTTCAACTTACAAACGGGAGGGTTTGACCTGCTTAATGCCCCCTTTATAGCACTTTCTGTGTTTTGTGTTAAATTGAAGATATTCACATGTAAGTATCTGAATAACTACAATATAACAGAACCAAAGCAGCCCTGTAAAGACCAGAACCTCGCCTGGTCTGTTCCTGTGCCTCTTAGTGTTAGGGGTAGAGTAGGATAATTAAATACTCAGTTTAGAAATCCCACTAGGGGCTTAAAGACAGAAAGGAAATTTTAAGGCAGTTGAGAGACTGTTGTAAGCTAATGACCACTCAAGAAAAGAATCCAGTAACCTAGCAACAACCTATACTGCCTTGAAGGAAGACCAGGTGCATCTAGGCGCCAGACACACTCAAGCCACAAACCTCGATAATTAAAACACAAGACACTATGAGGTCCCATTGTGCTTCAGCAGTTATGAACCTGACTAATATCCATGAGGATGCAGGTTCAATCCTTGGCCTTGCTCAGTGGGTTAAGGATCCAGAGTTGCTGTGAGTTTCGGTGTAGGTCACAGACATGGCTTGGATCTGGTGTTGCTGTGGCTGTGATGTATGCCGGCAGCTACAGCTCCAATTGGACCACTAGCCTGGGAACCTCCATATGCCTCAGGTGTGGCCCTAAAAAGACCAAAAAAAAAAAAAAAAAAGAAAGAAAAAAGAAAAAGTTGCCCTCTTTGTTCTCAGGGCTACCTCATTCCTTTGCCAGCCTGTATATCTCACAATTTTCCTATACTAATAAACTTACTCTTTGACTATCACTTTGCCTCACACTGAATTCTTCCTGTGATGGACCAAAGAACCTAAGCTTCAGTAAGTCTCAACATCAGGTGAGTGGTTTTAACTAAAAGACAGTGGATTCGAGTCTCCTCGGATCCACGTTGCTATAGCTGTGGTGTAGGCCAGCAGCTGTAGCTCCAATTAGACCCCTAGCCTGGGAACCTCTATACACTGCGGGTGCAGCCCTAAAAATCCGGGGGAAAAAAAAGCAACAGCTCTCTATGACATGGATGCAAGCAATATAATGAATATGGCACAATCCCATTTTCTGTAAAAATAAGTAAAATGACAAGGTACTTTTGCACATGATTGAACATGAATAAATAACGGAAAGACAGACACTAGGTTACTGAATTTGATATTACAAATGGGGAAGCTGAAAATGAAGGAAAGCTAGAGAGAGATGGCTAACTTTGGCTTTTATATATCACCGAGCTGTTTCAATTAGTACACACTACTTCTGTAATTTTAAAATTATAAAATACAGGAGGAAAACATTTTAAAACAAAGTATAATAGGCCAGTGAACAAGTACACTTCCTGAAAGAATCTGTGCAAGAATGACAGATTTCTACAATACCTAAAGCTATAGTTGAGATGTGAGCCCCAAATTCTGAAATAGCCAATGCAAGACAATGGATAAACACAAGTGAGGGACCTTCATCAGTGGAGCTTGTAGTTATAGATAATACTAGAGGATATGTATCTGATATGGTTGAATTGTTTAAAAAGAAAAAAGGATATGCTGAGCGTCTAACCCAAGGTAAATAAGCATGTCACCTTTTTTGGCAATATGGTCTTTACAGAGGTAATCAAGTTAAAATGAGATCGTTTTGTAAGAGAAAATATATATGCCTTGCCTCTTTCCTGTTTCTGTTAAGACCTAGATATTATAAATCACACAGATGTTGTCACAGAAGCTCCACAGATTTCAGACTTCTACCCCCAGAGCAATAAATATGACACATTTCTGTTGTTCTAAGCCACCCAGTATGTGGTACTTTGTTATGGAAGCCCAGGAAGCTATGTTATGCCAACCAGCTAAATTAGAGATGCCAGTGTCTCAGTGCTTGCCTTGGAATGTATTTCATACAAGACAGTAAGCAACCAACAGGATTATCTTCTCTGCTCTGTGGACACATGCTGTCTCCCCCCCCCCCACCTTTTTTTGGTCTTTTTAGGGCTGCACCCATGGCATATGGAAGTTCCCAGGCTTGGGGTCCAATTGGGGCTGTAGCTGCTGGCCTACACCACAGCCACAGCAACATGGGATCCAAGCCACGTCTTCAACCTACACCACAGCTCATGCAACACTGGATCCTTAAGCCACTGAGCGAGGCCAGGGATTGAACCCACGTCCTCATGGATACTAGTTGGGTTCGTTATCCACTGAGCCAGGATGGGAACTCCCATGCCGTCTCTTTAAAAAGAGAGGAAAGCACCTTGACCACATCTTATTCTATAGTAATAGCTACACTCTGGGTTACTTCCTAAATATTAAACACATGCTTCACATATGTTATTTTATATAAACTTCGCCACAACCCCTGAGGTTGTTTGTTTTAATTGTGATTATCATTCTCCTTTTCACAGATAGGGAAAGCGCAGCTCAAAAAGACTAAGCAGCGTACTCAGGATCGCATAGTTAGAAGCTGGAACTCAAATCTGGGTCTGAGAAACTCCAAGTCCATTCTGTGAACGGCAAAACCCCACTGCCTTCACTCCCCTCAGAGCCCCCACCCCCACCAGTGTGTGGTACTATGATGGGTAAAGGACGGGCTTGTAACATCTGGGCTCTTTAATTAAGTTGTAGTGACACTTGAAATCCAATTCTACATATTTTGAGATTTTTTAAAGAAAACTATAGAGTCAAATATCTATATTGAGGGTTTTTTCAATTTATGGAAGAGATTATTTAAGATAGTTATTCCTAACAGAGATATTACTAACTATTTGAAACTTCAGTTATTGGCCTTGATAACGTAGGAATTATCTGGAATATTAAACCTGCAGTCTCAAGTCTATCGAATGTGAAGCTCTCACCCTTAGGAGTGTAATACTCTGAGGGATGAGACCCTTCCCACTCCAACTCTAAAGAGAGTTGTAAGGAGTTCTCCTGCGGCACAGTGGGTTAAGGATCCGGTGTTGGCAATGCATGACTTGGGTTTGATCTCTGGCCAAGGAACTTCCCTTCCCCGTGCCATCAGGGTGGCCAAGAAAAGAAAAATAGAGCTATGAGGTGACTGAGAAGGAAGGAACAGCTAAACTATATGAGTTTTGGAAGAGGTAGCGAGGAAAACAAGTCTTTTACCCTTTAGGGAAAGATCTGCTATTTTGAGGATTAAACAACTGGAACTTGAGGTCCTTGTCCCCAGCCAGCGTGTTCACAGGGACACAAGGAAAAACCATGTTTCCTATGTGGAACCAATACTTGTCTGTTCTCTTTCTCTGTCATGTTAACTTTGTAAATTTGGGGAACATAAAAATGGCCAAGGAAGTGAGCATGGCTACTTAGTTATATGTGGAGGTCCGAGAGAATTCAAGTGAGGCTATGTGTATGCAGAGATATACATTCTCTTGGACACCCAGGGTTTTGGAGGGATGAAGGGAGCCAAGTATGACAGAGGGCTTTATTTTTCAGTCAACCACGTACCACATGATGTGTGAGGATTACTATTCCCACCTTATAAAGGTTTAAAGACATAAGTAACTGAGAGTGGGCATCTCAACCTCAACCAAAATCCATATTTACTCTTTCTAAGATACCACATTGTATATAAGAATTCAATATAATGTCAATAATATTTTCTGATTGTATGTTGATTAAAATATGCTATGACTAAACACACATCCACTGTGAACATACCAAGTATACCCATATTTGCTCCATGTTTTCAAAGTAAAGATCCCAGTAATAGTACAGTTAACAACAATCTGTGTAGTTAACAGCAATCTTTGTACCATCCCAGAACTCAGCCGGACCATTATAGATGAGTGAAAAATGAATATCTGTCGGCTGGATAATTAACTAAGATAGAACTCTCAAAACCATTAGAACGTCCAAATACTGTCTTCATTTGAACGGTATTATACATTTTGAAACATGGCTTTCTTTCGCAGATGGAAGGCAAGTTCTTAAACTGAAGAGATTAAGTGAGAGGTTTTAAAATCAGAAACCTTGATTTAAATCTTTGGCTCTGCTATTTTCCAACTGTGCCTTTGGGTAGACGACGAATTTTCTAAGCCTCCACTTCTTCATTTGTAATGAGGCAACTGCTATTATATATACCACAAAGGATTTCTGGAATAAAAGTAAGACGATGCATCAAAGCACTTAGTGTGGGGCTGAATTAATGGAAATTATCACATGGCCTAAAGCAACAACTCCAAATATCTGAAAATTATGCTTGGATTTTTGATTTGTGTAGACTTTCCTATTTTAACATAAGAATGCCTTAAGTTAAGACCTGATTATTTGCACCTAGTGAAGCAAGCTCTGTCAGTATTAATAAACTTTTTTTAGTAGTTGTAGCACATCCCTGTAGATGAATGCATAGGTGGATTATAAATCCATTTTACTTGAGTGCAGATGATGAACTCATTCAAGAAAATACAAATTATTTTGTATTCACTACATTTCATATAAATTATCAAAAATATGTGATGTCAATATGGACATGAACACATTATAAATCAACTATACTTTAATAGAGAATTTCTGGAGTTCCCATTGTGGCTCAGTGGTTAATGAATCCAACTAGCAACCATGAGGTTGCAGGTTCGATCCCTGGCCTCACTCAGTGGGTTAAGGATCCAGTGTTGCTGTGGCTGTGGCGTAGGCTGACGGCTACAGCTCTGATTAGACTCCTAGCCTGGGAACCTCCATATGCTGTAGGTGGGGCCCTAGAAAAGACATAAAAAAAAAAGAATTTTTAACCTATGGACATGAAAATCATTACAAGATTTGAAGAAATAGTGTCAGGCTGTTAGCCCTGTTCTTTTATTCAAGTAAAATATCACTGCTTCAAAAAGGTTTCCCTTGAAAGAATATGAAATACCTAGAAAAGGGAGATGTGGATTGCTATGTGAAAGATGATTATCCTTTGTCATAATTTTTTGCGTAACTGAATCTACCCATTTTTCATATTTCCAAACAATTACTAGATCAAGTTTACAGGTGCTATGCTTGGAGGCACTCTTAAACCAGCTCTGAAAAACAAAACAAACCAACTATATTAACTAACATTCTCAAGGTCTGGTCAATTAAATAATCTGGTCTGCAACAAATTGAAGTTGTGGAGTAAAGTACACTTCCTGAATTTTTTTGTGCTATTTGAAACAGAACTGTAAACAGCTTTTGCTGAGTGTCAGAAAGCCTGCGTTAATTTTCCAAGGAGTGGAAGTTCAGACAGCATGCCGCTAGTAATCCTTGATTAAAGCATACTGAGGAGTAGCCAACTCTTTATTACATAGAGGACCATGGCTTTCTTGCAAAGAAAAGCCACGTTTCGGTTCTAATGGCCATTCAGGGATGGTCATGTGTTCTGCTTCTGTGTCCTTCTTCAGGGACTCTTAGCCAAAGACCTCTGCCAAAGAAGCACAAAATGGCAAGTCAGACCTCCAAAGAAATGTTGTGCAAACAACTCTGCCTAACTATTCCCATTCCACAAAGAACAGTAAAAGGCTCTGGATCCTGTTGTGAAAATGACTGCTGAAAATGAATCATGTTGCTTAATTTGGGAATCTGTGAATTTAAGTGTTCTATGCCTGGGATGTCCTGTAGTATTTGATTCCTTGGTCCTTTATATGTATCAACTGCCTGGATGAAAAGCAGCCTCTCTGGGAGCAGGTCTGACCCTGGACAATGAAAGCCCCCTCCCCTTCCCATCTTTCTCTCCCAGGAATATGTGGTTGGGAACAACCTGGCGCCTGGACCACCTCTCATAAGGGAAACAAGACGCCTATTACATCATCAGGTACAAAGCCAATTCTCCTCCTGAAAACTAATATGCTTTAGTCTAATAGGTACCAGAAGAACTGCCACTAAAAATCTCTAACAGCCCTCCAATGTTTCAAGATTATAAATGTTCTCTGGCCTCCCAAAGCATAAATCATTAAAGATGCTTCAGTTGATTTATGGAGGTCATTTCATGAGACTGCATTTGGTATCTTTATATGTCTCAATGAATAATGTTTTCTTTGTAGGGATTAGAGAAGGCCTTGTCAGAGGAGACGTGTGACAGTCATGGAAAAGGCACAAATTACCTTTCGACCTAATTTCAGCAATGAATAAATTCCATTCCATATTCACAGAGTTTCCTAGTTGGAAACCACTAAAATTAACACATTTCAGTGAATTCCTATCAGAGAAGGTCTTGTAAGTGGGTAGGCTGGAATATGATTTATATTATGTGCTTGGAAGGCACTTCTCCCTTCCAGCCACTGCCCACTCCACCACCAAAATCTCTCTCTGCCAGTCCCGGGATCAGTTTCTATCACTAATGACTTCTTCCTTTCAGTGTTTGAGTTTTGTTTCGTTTGCCTTAATTATCCAGAACTTACTGTGAAAGTGCAAAGACCTTTTGAAAGGCATTACATTAAGCTTTTTTTTTTCACCTATCAACTTACTTCCAGCTACCCAAGAGTTAGTTAAGGGCTTGGAGGTGAAACCATAGGGTAAAGAGAGGGATCTGAGATGCCAGGGCCCCCCAAAAGGGAGGAAACATTTCTCAGCTGATTTACATCTGCAGTGTTCTTTTGCATACTATGGAGAAGATAAACAGGATATTTTGGAATGTCACCAGCTCAGAAGTTAGAGGAAAAACTTGAAGATCTTCTAAGAAACCAATGCATCATCTCTGCATCTATAGTCTGGGGAACGCTATGCCTGGGGTCACTCGTGGTCCCCTTTCCTGTAGACAATGGATATATGGTGATTTGCAGAATTTTCAATGAACAATGGAATCTTATGTCACAGTGTCCTATTTGATGGCTGTTCAATGTTCACTGGTGTAATGGTCGAATTCCAAAGTCTGACTTCCAACTGACATAGAGGATTGCCTCATTTCAAAGTTGGAGGATATCTTATGAGAGTATCCAGTTGATTTGCCAATTTAAGAATCAAACTCCATCTAAATAACAAATGACAAGTGGTCTTCTGAACATCCACAGGGTTGGGGAACTCACATATTCGATTTTCAGAAAGTTCTGAAGTTGTACTCTTATGTATTATAGAAATCTGCCTCCCTGAGACTTTTATCCATGAATTCTAATCCAATACCCTGAGTTCCCACAGAACAAGCTGGACACACATGACAGTCACTCAAACATCTGAAGACAGTATCACGTCCCCTGAGTCTTTTATGCACTCGAAATGATGAATAACGAACACACTGCTGTTGATTTAAGCATATTTCCAGCAAATGTTAGTTAATAAGGAGAGCAGAAGTCTTGTCTGAGGTGCGCTCTGCGCAAGTATCCCATATGCTAACACGGCCTCCTGGACAACACGGCAACTTCGTCCAGCAGACATGCGTAAGCAGAATGTACCCACCTCTCTGAAATGTGGGGAGGCTATTCAAACCATTCTGAACTGTTTCGGTCTTCTGCTATAGCTACCTATTATCATCCTTTTAAAAGAACTACGAGATGCAGCATTTTGAAATTTTGGCCCCACCTTAATGAACTAGCCTCTGACTGGTTATATAAAAAGCTCTGGGAGTTCCTGTTGTGGCTCCTAGGTTATGAACCTGACATAAGTGTCTGTAAAGATCCCTGGCATCACTCAGTGGGTTAAGGATCCGGCACTTCCGCAAGCTGTGGCGCAGGTTGCAGATGCGTTGCTGTGGCTGTGGCATAGGCTATCAGCTGCAGCTCCAATTCAACCTCTAGCCCAGTGTCTGTACAGAGAGACACTGTGTCTGAGTGCAAAGGTGGGACCAGGAAAGAATGGGACCTGCTCCCTTGGGTATAGATGGACACAGAGTATCACTGGTGCTTAGAAATTCACCCATTTTTATTTTCCCCTTAGGTTGGATTCTACAAGTTAAGACCTTTCCTATCATTTTGGAGTTTTACATGGAAGTCAGTGAGATTAAAAAAATTTTTTTAAGACATCTGAAGTATGAGTAGGGGTGAACTACCCCTCTTCCTCTCTCACACACAAAAATTAGAACAATCTGAAATTTTTGGCATTTGGAGAATCTGGGGTAAGGGATGGTAACATAGTCACAAACAGCCTCAGATGTCCCACACTGTGGTAAACACAATGGCAGGAGTCAAGGACCAGAAGTGGCAACGTTTGCTGGTGAGAAAAAAGCTGCACTGGGAGCTGGGAATTTTAGATTCTTTCTCAACTCTGTGTGTTAACTTTGAGACCTTCATCAGATCTTCTCTAATCTCATTTCTTCATCCTTTTCTTTTTAATTTTATTTTTAAGGCCACACCTGCAGCAGATGGAAATTCCCAGGCCAGGGGTTGATTTGGAGCTGCAGCTGCCAACCTATACCACAGCCACAGCAACACCAGATCTGAGCCATGTCTGGAGACCTACACTGCAGCTTCTGGCAACACTGGATCCTTAACCCACTGAGCCATAATAGGAACTCCCCATTTCTTCATCTTTAAGAGAGACATAATATTTTCCCATATATATCCCAAGATTGCACCTCAGAGAATCCAAAAATGCTAGTAGATATCATTGCAAGATATTCATCCTTTTGCTTTTCTTTGTTGCCCATCCTTGTGGGAGCCCTTTGCTCTCTGCCAGCAGCATCCACATTACCTCAAGGAACTGACATCCCTTAGCAAGATGGGCATCCAAAGAGCAGGAATGCTGAATGCTGAGTATAGCAGGAAGGAGTCTACACTCAGTTCTGACTTCCAAAATAGAGGCTTTTTTTGATACTTACATGAGAAACATGCAAAATAATAAAATAAGCCAGAATGCTTATTTTGCAGCAGTCTGGTAGTAAAAAGAAAGTGCCCCTGAAAATCAAAGGGAAGTTCTGCAAGGAGTAAGGCCAGAGAAAAACCAGGTGACAGTCACCTTGATTCTGAGGGTTGAGGGGAGAGAGGGAGCACAGGCCCTGACCTTAGAGGAGGTTTTTCAGGGGCCTCAGACAGGAGATCAGGTCTGAGGATCTTCTGGAAATGGCCCAGGACTTTCCTTGAACAAATGACAAAAGTCTGGAAGCCTCCAGACAAGGCTTTGTGAGTTCCCATTTATGGGATCACTGAGGGTCCCTTAGGCTAAATTTTTCTTTCTGGCAGGTGAAAACCTTTCACTCACAGCTATGGGCATCTTACCTGGTTGTCAGCCAAAGCGACTCTCTGTAACCTATCAATTTGTTGAGCCCCTTCCAAACTACTCTAAATGGGTACACTCTGCTCAGTGACTTAGGGCATCTACCAGCACCCTCCATGACCAAAGAAAAACTGATGGGCCTGGACACTGGTGAAACTCACCCTGTTATGATATAAAAGCTTCCTAGAAAAACATGGGGTTCCTGTCGGAAACAAATCCGACTAGGAACCATGAGGTTGCAGGTTCGATCCCTGGACTTGCTCAGTAGGTTAAGGATCCAGGCCTTGTCATGAGCTGTGGCGTAGGTCACAGATGCGGCTCAGATACTGCATTGCTGTGGCTGTGGCGTAGACTGGCAGCTACAACTCCGATTAGACCCCTAGCCTGAGATGAGGTTCGGGTGCGGCCGTAAATAAAAAGCAAAAAGGAAAAAAAAAAAAAAGAAAAAAGAAAAGAAATTTTATTAATTTCCTTTCTTTTGATTCATCTCTTAATGAGGTTAAAAAAAAAACCTAGCACCTTAGATAAGATGGACTATGAATCATATCAAATTTTATATCAAATAATCTGTCCTCCTCCTAATTTATACACTTGTTAGTTTTGAAATTGATCCAGAAAAAAACTATTTCAGCCCAACAAAACTTGCTTGAATAACAACAATTCCTACCTTATGCACGTGACTGGTAGTGTTAACATATATACATATGCACAAGTGAAAAGCAAATTAATAAGCAGTGGAATCCAGGTTTTATTTCCTAAGAGGAATGGCTCTTTCTAGTTAATACTACATTTATAAACAAACAGTATCGTGAGTCCTTACTGCACACACAGGAGATCTGAAGCACATGGTGCTGACCTAGAACCACACAGCATGACACAGGGCCTTCTAGAGCCAAGAAGGTTCTGGAAGAGAACCCAGTACTCTGGATTTGAGGAGGATTTAGACAGAAAACGTGTAAGTGGTACCAGAAGAGAGAAATGGAATGAACAAAAAGTAAACTGCAGGAAAGGGATATGTGTTGAGGGAATGGAAATGTTCAGTTAAAATGCTTCTCCAAAATAGGATTTTTTTTTCTTTTTTTGCATTTTAGGGCTGCACCTGCGGCATATGGAAGTTCCCAGGCTAGGAGTCAAATCGGAGCTACAGCTGCCAGCCTACGCCACAGCCGCAGCAACTCAGGATCCAAGCCACGTCTGTGACCTACACCACAGCCATAGCAATGCCAGATCCTTAACCCACTTAGTGAGGTCAGGGATTGAACCCAAATCTTCATGGATCCTAGTTGGATTTGTTAACTCCTGAGCCATGAAGGGAGCTCCCGGAAGCCAGATTTCTGACCACTGACTTCTTGTGACTTGGGACAAACCTGAGGCTGCAGTAAGTGTCTCTGGGGATCCAAAGATTTGGGAAGCACAGGCTGGAATTTAAGTCTCAGGTTCAGCATTCGCTAACTGCCGGGCTTTGCGCAAGATATTCGTCATATCTGAGTTTTGATTTCATCTGTAAATGGGCACAATACTACTACCTGGCTCACTGGCTCCTGGAGGTAGAAACACTTTGCCAACCAGAAAGGTTTAAGGGAGACAAGGGGGAGTTATTGCAATCAACTATTTAAAGTAGGATAAAATGCCTTTGCAAATGCTGTGTCTCTAGCCATGGTATAATTCTAAAGGATCTTGGAAGAGAGATGTGTGAAGGTATTGTTTCATCACAGTGCCCATAGCCGTGGCACTCTTCTTTGGGCACAGAACTATACAGAAACCCTCAAATAGGCATTTGCTAACAATAACCTGATGTAATAATCTATTGGTTTCCTCCACAAGCATGCTGTGACTAAACACTAATTACCCAGATCCTTTGAAATGAATTTATAAACATAGCCAGTGTTTTATTTTTGGAAACTCTAAGTTGTGGACTAAAGGAAGCCTTATTCTGAACGTATTAGACCCTCCCGTGCTATTATTTCAGAAACAAAGAATTCTTTGGGATGAGCAAGTAGCACATAGGAAGTAGATTTCCATTTAGTACCTCCACAGAAATGTGTCAAATGAACAAAGCCAGACCAGGAGTGATTTAGAAAGAGGGACTCTGCTTCAGTTATCTCCCTAGTCCATTTTGACTGACCCAAAGAAATTGAATTGTATGCTTTAAAATGATACATTTTATATTATATGAATTCCTCCAGAATAAAAGAAAAAAAATTGTAAGATGAGCACCTCCCACGAAGAAGTTTATAATTATGGTTTGATCAAGAAGACAAGACTAACCTTCCCTTACCCAACCAATACTTCCTTAATGTATGTTTCATCCTGGGCATAAATACAAGATCAAGCAATGTACATAAACAATGAAAAGCACCTTGAGGTCAGAGCTAAGCTGTAGCAAAACAATGCCTGCAACTAATAGGGAGATGAGTGCTGGCTTCTTGGTCATGAAGGAGAGTATTACGACTATAAGTAAAAGGTGAAAAATGGGAGCTTTTAGGCAGAAAGAATGGGGGGGAAATGGCCCCAAAGTGACATAAGCATGGCACGAATGCTGGGTAGCAAGGAGGCCACTCTAATTTCCACGCTCTTATGCTCTGGTATGGCTACAAGAAATGCTGTAATTCATCAAGCCACAGAACAGAGTTAACCACAAGGTGGAGGAATACAGATTGTGTGTAGATGGATGTGCAATTGCCCAGACATAGGATGCCTATTAAGGTATCAACCTGTGCTGAAGGTTCCAAGATGTGTCCTGCCGGAAATGTCACCATCAGAAACTTGGCTGAAGATGTAAAAAGCATTGATGATCAAATTTAAAGTTGACTATTGCATTGGGAAAGAACATTCATACATAAGGTGACGGATAGAACATCCATAAATAATAATTCTGGCTGAAATGATGGCCAGTCAGACAAGATGAAATTTAACCTAGATCGGAGTTCCCATTGTGGTGCAGCAGAAACGAATCCGACTAGGAACCATGAGCTTGCAGGTTCCATCCCTGGCCTCACTCAGTGGGTTAAGGATCTGGCATTGCCATGAGTGGTGGTGTAGGTCGCAGACATGGCTCGGATCTGGCGTTGCTGTGGCTGTGGCTGTGGCATAGGCTGGCAGCTGCAACTCCGATTGGACCCCGAGTCTGGGGAATTTCCATATGCACTGGGTGTGGCCCTAAAAAGAAAAAAAAAAAAAAGAAATTTACTAGACCAAGGTATTTATTTCCGAGGGAGGTGGGGAGGCTGGGGGCAGGGGAACACCACTACCAAGTACAGTTAGGAGAGCCCTGACTTAAAAGTAGTACAAATAATTATTTGAAGGATTTGTGGGTTTTGTTGACTATAAAATTAATATTAATCATGTCAGCCACATCCTCCAAAGCTCATGTAGGGTTCAGTGTTATGTGCCTCCTGTTAGAAGGAAAAGTGTCAACCAGGAGAACCTCCAGAAGAGACCCAGGAGGGAATGGATTTTTGAGGATCATTTGAAGAAACTGCTTGCGTATCATTTGGGGAAGACAATGCACAGTAACCATGTATAAATACTTAAACGCTAGTGATGGGAAGGGGCAGAATAAGGCCAATGAACAATTGTATAGAAACTCTAAAGTTACCTGTATTCAAGGAAGACTTTTCTGACAATTAAAGTGTGAGGAAGGGAATGTGCTTCCCTATGTTACCTGTGACTAAAGGTGTTACAATTGCTCCTGAGTGATGGTTTGTGTGGGTCATTGATCATCACATGAATACAGGATCAGACTATCTAAGGTCCCTTTCAGTGCTGAGGTCCTATGATTCAAAGAGATGAAGAATTTAGTAGAGGCCAAAGGTTAGTGTTCCTCAGGTCTGATCTAGAGGATAAAAAGAGAGGAAAGTATTAAGCAGACATGATCAAAGTTGCATCTGAAGACAGTTCTAGCAGGAGCATATGGAATGGAAAATAAGGAGAAAGATTGGAAGCCAGAAAGCCAGAAATTAAACTGTGGCAGTGATCCAGTTATGAGGCAACAGGGTCTGGACTGGGTCAATAGTAATAGGAGTAAGAAGGAAATGGCTTAATACATAATGCAGGGAGCCAAGAAGATACAAGGAGCCAAGGAAGGGAGCTTGCCTGAACGGTGCAATTCCGAAGGCAGGCTCTTAATCAGAAAAAGGGGCCTGCCTGCACAGCGCAATTCTGAGGACAGGCCCCAGAAGACAATAAGGCTCTCCCACTGACCTTGGTGGGGAACTGAATTTTCCAGGAAACAATTTCCATTTTGCGCTGCTGAGTGGGGATTGTTCCATGGATGACCTAGTCTTTTCTGTTATTCACTTGCTATTCAGGTTTTTGTTCAGTCTTTCCTGATTATTTGCTTATTATTCTTATTTACCATTCTTATTTTCCTGTGGTGATTTGTCATTTAACAAAATTACAATAATAATATAATAAAAATTTCATTCTAAAGGACTTTTCCCTATTTAAATCCAACTTAATTAAAACATAGTGTTTATCTACTAACTAGTTATAAAGTAAACTTTAGAGTTAGGATTTTAATGAGGTTCATATAAGTTAGACATATATTATTCTTGATCAAAAGAAACCCAGCTGTGAGTTTTGTCCTTGATTTTAGAAGCTTCTAAGCAGTAGCTGGCTAAGTTGATTTGTATTTTCTCATACTGTCTCTCTGCCAAGGACACTTTGAAGATAGACACTAGTCTGAAGACAAGAATTGTTATGTTTGTGGCCTCTTCAGCTTGTAAAAATTGGCTGGCCATGAGATGGTTTGTGCTGGGTCTCCTCTTTCCCACATGATATGTTGTGCCTGTTTGTCCTTGAATTGTACTCATTAAATTTAGTTAAACTGAAGATTTTAGAACATGACGTATTGCTACTGTACCATGTGATCAAAAAACAAAGCCTAATAGTTAACCAATGTACTTTTAACACTATGATGTAATCTGTAGTAAAAAACTGTCTATATAATCAACCACTTATGCCAATAAAATTTGAGCAGTCCAGCCCCCTGAAAGAAGGGACAAAGAGGCTGTCTCCGTGTGCATCCGCCGACGTTTGTCCATCTCCTTCGGGGAAAAGTGTACACTCCCTGGCCGCCAGAGCTGGCCTCCGGCAATATAACACAAAAAAAAATCTGTCAGGATTTAGTCATTAGCAATATAGGGCAGATAGAGTAAAAGCATAAGCTTATCTGAGGTCCTGAAACTGAATTGATAACAAGAGACACAAGTGGAAATGGCTGGTAGGCAATCAGGGCTGTGGTACGAGAGGCTGGTTGATACATCAGAGATAAAGATTTGAGTTTTACTGGAATAAAGATGATGGCTGCGAGTTCCCACTGTGGTGCAGTGAGTTAAGATTTTGTATTGCTCTGTGGCAGTGCAGGTTGGATCCTTAGCCTGGGAACCTCCATATGCCACTGGTGCAGCTGAAAATAAAAACAAGGTGATGGCTGAAGTGGAGAAACAGAGGAACTCCTCAAGCAAAAAAAAAAAAAAAAAAAAAAAAAAAAAAAAAAGATCAAGATCTAAATTAAATCTTAGGAACGAGCAAATATAAGGGATTCCAAGGTGGGATAAAAGACAGCAAAAGCGATGTAGGAGGGACCAGAGGCATGGAAGACCCTGGACAATATACGTCCTGAAAACCAATGAAGGAAAGAGAATGAGAGTGGGGTCAGGAGCAACTGGGCTAAACACAGTCATCTTCGGGTCCGAGGGCTGATGTTCCAAGATCACCAAGCGGTGCAGGAGACAGTCTACAGGGGAGGGGACACCTGTTTTGTCACCCTACAATAGCTCTGCTCCCCACAGAATTTTCCTCTGCTATAGCCACTTTATGTTATAGGGGTCTAAGTTCCAGCTGGACACACACATACACACACAATAACCACCCCCCACGGTCCTGAGTTATGGATTCAGGAAACCTATTTACGGTTAGGTTTATGCTTGTTAATGCACAAGCTGAGCCCATAAACTTAAGAATAAACAACCTGAGCCTGGAGTTCCCTGGTGGCCTAGCAGTTAAGGATCTGCGATTGCCACTGCTGTGGCGAGGGTTCAGTCCCTAGCCCCAGAACTTCTACAGGCTGGGGGCATAGCCAAAAAATAAAAAGCAAAAACAAAAACAAGCTGAGCCCAAGTTAGACTCTACCATATTCTCCATTGACTGGAACTACTATATCTGGTTATTGCACAGAATGACTCATTTAAGGTTTAGAACTGTCTTTTACTCATGAGGCAAATCAGCGACAGATGCAAGCCCTGAAGTAGGAAGTTCTGCCTCTAGCTTGTTAAGGACTGAATGTTGTCCCCCAGAATTCATACACTGAAGCCCTATCCCCTAGTGGTTTGGTTAATGAGTCAATTAAGGTTAACTGGGGTCATTAGGAATCCTAAATCACTAGGAATGGTCCTTAGAAGAAGAGGAAGAGACAGCAGGATGCAGCCACTCGGAGGAAGTGCCAGGTGAGGACACAGTGAGACAGTGCCAGCTACAATCCAGAAAGAGAGGCCTCCCCGGAAACCAACACCACTGGTACCTTGATCTCAGACTTCCAGCCTCTGGAATGGTGAGAAAATACATGCTGATGTTTAAGTGGTATTTTGCTATGGCAGGCCAGGCAGACTCCTTTAGATCATGCTATGGCTCTGAGGTCAGTAACCTGGGCATGGTTTAATAACTTCACCCAGTATCTCAATCACTCACTGGGACTAAGCGCAATATTGACTGGAAGTTCTACTAAGAGAGAAACCCAAACTGGGAGCACAAAGTCATTTCCTGCAGGTGCCTCAATGAATGTGTTGGTTAAAACAATTTCTCAGCTTTTCCACTAAGCTGAAAGTTCATCAAAAGGAAAGCCACACAGGATAAGGAAAAATACTCAGGTTTCAAAGACTATTTTATTCCAGGACTACCTCTTGCAGGGTGGCTTTGCACAGAAAACAGGCAGACACATGGTTGGAAAATTTTTCCTTTCCCACATGAACTTGGGCATATGTGTCTGTACCTCAGTTTCCCCACTGAAAAAATGGGGATAATGATGGTATATAGCTATAGGGTTTTTGGGAAGAATAAAAGAGTTAATACATGTAAAGAAGTTAGAACAGTGCCTGGCACAAAGCACCACATAAATATTAGCTGTGAGATGAAGGGATTAAATAGATGTGGTACATATATACAACGTAATACTACTCAGCAATAAAAACGAACAAAACAATGCCATTTGCAGCGACATGGATGCAACTAGAGATTCTCATACTAAGTGAAGTAAATCAGACAGAGAAAGACAAATAGCATATGATATCACATATGTGGAATCTAAAATATGTCACAAATGAATCTATCTACAAAACAGAAACAGACTCAGACATTGAGAATTGACTTGTGGCTGCCACGGTGGAGGGGGAGAGGAGTTAGATGGAATGGGAGTTTGGGGTTAGTAGATGCAAACTATTACATTTAAAATGAATAAGCAATGAGGTCCTACCTCTATAACACAGAGAAGTATATCCAGTCTCTTGGGATAGACCACGAGGGAAGATAATACAAGAAAGGGAATGTAGATATATGTATGACTGGGTCACTTTGCTGTAAGGCAGAAATCAGCAAAACACTGTAAATCAACTTTAATAAAAAAGAGAGAAAATAATAAACATTAGCTGTTAATGCTATTGCTGTTATTATTATTATAAAATCGCTCCCCAATAAGACTTGAGAGACCAGCCATTCTGGTTTGCCTGGAACAGAGGTGTTTCTCAGGCTGGCAAATTCGGATGGGATCATCCTATGGGGCCTCAAATTCCTGCATCATTCACTTCCCTGAGAGTGGCTGGGTTGGTTTAAACCATTAGCATTCCTTAATACTTTACAATTAGATCATCAACTTAGCTAACTTCCCAAAACACAAGATACAGGACAGATCAGTTTGAATGGGCAATCAGCAGTCAGAAGAAGACCAGAGCTTCAGGGTCTGTCCTGCACAGCTAAGTGCTCCCACTCAGTGTGGCACCAGGTACAATGAGATGGAGGGAGAAAAGGGCAGGAACAATAGGGCCAGAGAGATGCTGTTTCTCCCTCTCCATTTTACCAGGAACCACCCTTCGGTGGAGGGTACTTTACCACGGTTTAAGGATCTCTTCTATAGATCCTTACAGAAGTAAGGTCAGGACTCTGAAGGACTAGGGGGCTTCTGAGGCCTTTAGAAAACAAAATCCAAGCAAATCCTGGTGCCCTGTACCACGAATCCTGGTGACATGTGCTCACAGCCTGAGATCTGATTTCAGTCCAGTCCCCCAAGGAGAGACACCATATGAAAAACACTAAGTGTAGCCAATGTGGGAAAAAGAGCAGTCATCAGAAAAAGCAACCCAGCTGAAAAGGATGGATCAAATCAGAGCTCCAGAAATGCCCTCTACAGACAGCGGCAGGTTCTATGTATCTGGTTGTGTCACCCAGGACCTGGGGTCCGCCAGGTGAGACAAAGGGAAGGAACTCTGCGAGTGAGTAAAGAGGAGATGTCTGGGGCTTGCCTTTGAAGATGTGCTGCTCTGTAACCCTGTAAGATGTGGTGCTTGCATTTTCCAAGCAAAGAGTCACCTCCTGTGCTTTTAAAGCCAGAGCTCCTTGCAGCCCTTGGTGGATCCTGAATGGGGCTCCAGAAAGTACATTCCCAATCAGCTTCCCATGGGATCCCATGGAAGATGCAGAGCGCTGTGTGGACCACCCTGTGACCACTGCCGCTGCAGGGCTTCCGCATCACACGGAGGCTAGACAACTTTAGAAATGGCTCCTGAGTTGGCCTGAAAATGTCTAAAGGGGCTTCTAGAAACATGCACTTCAGGGCTCCCTTGGTAAGGAGAAGATTCTTTGATTTGCAAAAAAAGCCATGAGGTCTTCTGGCTCTGACAGCAGAAGGTTCTAATTGGAAGAGAAGATTGCCAACTCCCCTTGCCTGCTCCAAGTTGGCCCAGCACATCTGCAGGCACCTGCCCCGACACTGAGCTAGCAGGGAGGCTCGTGAGATTTTAATCACTGTTACGAGAATGTCCATCTGTTGGCTAAGGAGTCCCTGGTTTACAGAAATAAGCAGCAGTAGCCTTAAAACGGGGGAGAAAGGCCAATAAGAGAGTGCAGAAGGGGTACACGGAGGAGTCTTGTCCTGGCCAGGGCTGCCGGAGCTAGGGGAAGGTATTCTGACGCTCTCTTTAGTAGCTCAGGCCCTAGGGGGCCAGTGACTCACTCCTGGGGCCTCCGCTTTCTGGCACGCATAAAGCAATGTGGGCAGGGAGGAGAGTGTCACCAGCGCATTTATCGCATTTAGATTTGCTGCTTAAAAATCCCTTATGAGAAACTCGGAAGGAACCTGGTGTCATTTTCTCCATAGAGACCTGAATATAAAAAGTCTTCCTAGCCTGACGCCACAGCTCCTAAGTGAGCCTTTCCTGTTTCGCTGCAGAGCCGGAAGGTAGTGGCATCACCTAGCAGCCGCTTGCAAAGTACGAATTACATAATGCGTGCTCTGTAAGCAAAGGACAGCTGCTCAGGCTGAGCAGAAGAGAGCCACTCCCGCTTTGCTCTCCAATGTCCCTTGATGTGCTCTGACCTGGAAGTCTCCAAAACAGACTAGGAATGATGGGACGAACGGAAGCAGCTATTCTTGCCAAGGGTCATATACCCTTTGGGATTTGCAAAATCCTGGTCCTCCTGGCCCTGGCCATGTGAGGAGTGGACCTGGAATTGGGTGAGATCGGGGACACTCATGCCAAGGTTTGAAGCCTTCCGTCCTTCCATTACACAAGCACATGTTTTAATGTAATAGTTTTGAAATTTATAGAATGAATGGCTACATTTTTTGAAGCCAAGCAACACTGGCCTAGCTCCTCTCTGCTTTCTCCAGTTCATTCATTCCCCCACTCTTCATCCACTCTTTTTTTGGATCTTTTTTGTCTTTGTTTCTCTTGCTTTCTTCTTTCCTGTTTTCCTTCTTTCTCCTATATCTCCCTCCCCCTCTTCCTCACTTGCCCCTTCCTCGTCTCTTCCACCCTATCTTTCATTCACATAACATTTATTTGATACCTATTTCCCTAGCAGATAGTAAGACAACAAAATGAAAAATGCCACCCTGACCTTATTCAGTCAGTACCTATTTTGAGAGCTCCTTTGTGCCATGCAGAGTCGCAGGTGTTCGAGACACATAACGAAGCAAACAGAGCAACGGTCCCTATCCTCACGGAGCCAGTAAAAGACATACGAAGCCAGGAACATAGAGGGGGGAGTGGTAAAGTTCAGGCCAGGGAGTCATGTGTGATTTCTGGTGGGTGTGGTGTGTGAGTGGAGCTTGGAAGGAGGTAGAATAGTCCTGAGGGCAGAGGAGGCAACGTGTGCAAAGGCAAGGAAGCCTGGAGGAGCTTAAGCCGCTGGAAGCCTGCAGGTAGGTGAGGCGGTCCAAGAGTGACAATGCCTGTGGGAGTCGCAGATGCTGAAGCTAAAGCCCACGGCAAAAACCAAGGTGTAAAGGCCATGATGTGCCAAGGAGAGAGGTCTGCAGTGTATTCTGAAGGCCACAGGGAACCATTCAAGTTCACTTTCAAATAGGTGAATCGCAAGATGAGATGTGCACTTTAAAAAGATAATTCTGAGCCGTTCCCACTGCAGTGCAGTGAGTGGGTGAAGAATCCAACCGCAACAGCTCGGGATGCTTCTGAGGTGTGGGTTCAATCCCCAGCCTGGCACAGCACGTCAAAGGATCTGGTGTTGCCCCAGCTGCAGCTCGGCTTCAACCCCTGGCCTGGGAACTTCCATATGCCGTGAGTGTGGCCGTAAAAAAAATAAATTAAATGAATTTTTAAAAAAGGATATTTCTGAGGGCAATCCACTCCAAGGGAAGGATTGGAAAGGGACAATGGCAGAGGGAGAGTGGCCAGTACATTTTCAGTCTTGTCCCAAGATGTGGAGACTTTCTATAGAGACAGAAAGTCTTTTCCTGTGTGCCCTAAAGTTCTCTCTCAAAACCAATCCCATCAGCCCCTGTGGGAAGCAGTTTGGCAGTTCCCCAAAAAGTTAAACAGAATTACCATATGACCCAGAAATTTCACTCCTGGATGTATACCCCAAAGAACTGAAAACAGACACTCAAACAAATACTTAGACAAAACTGTTTCTAGCAGCAGAAGGTGAAAACAGCCCAAATATTCATCAATGAATGACTGCGGAATACCATGTAATGGAATATTATTCAGCCAGGAAAACAAAGGAAGGCCTGAAGGATACTATGACATGGATGAATCTCGAAAACATTCTGCTCAGGGGAAGAAACCAGACATGAAAAGCCACACGTTATATGATTCTGTGTGTATGAAGTATTTGAAAATGTTGAGTCCACAGAGATGGAAAGCAGACTGGTGGTTCCCGGGAGGGGTGAGGGGGAGTATTGAGTAAGTGCTTAATGGTACTGGGTTTCATTCTGCAGTGATGAAACGCATCTAGAGAGAGGCAGTGGTTGCACGACATGATGAACGTACTGTGGTTAATTCTATGGCATATAAGTTTCTTCTTCAATTAAAAAAATTTTTAGGAGTTCCTGTCATGGCTCAGCGGTTAACAAACCCGACTAGCATCCGTGAAGATGAGGGTTCAATCCCTGGCCTCACTCAGTGGGTTAAGGATCCGGCATTGCCTTGAGCTGTGGTGTAAGTCGCAGACACAGCTCAGATACTGTGTTGCTGTGGCTGTGGTGTAGGCCGGCAGCTACAGCTCCGATTTGACCCCTAGCCTGGGAACCTCCATATGCCGTGGGTGCAACCCCAAAAAGACAAAAAAAAAAAAAAGGCCAAAAAAAATTTAAAACTAATGACCAAATTTCGCCCTCCTTTCTCCAACACTCTTCCCCCTCTAATCAATGTCCTGATACCTGAAGTGTAATAAGGATGGAGTTGACCAAGGCAAGCCCTCCAGAGCTGGCACACAGCCACAGGTAACCACATTTTTCAATTTCCCTTAAGGATGCTGAGAGTTTAGAGGAGCCAGGAGAACCAGGGAGGTCAGTTAGAACAGGTTCCAGCTTGCTCCTTTGAGGGAGTGAATCTGATCATTTAAGAGAATTCTATATATCATAAATCAGGGCAACAAGATGAAGTCCACACCTGGGAAGAAGGCTTAGGTCCTGTGGCAGAAACATGCACAGCAGGCCTCGGGGAAAGCCGCTCAAGAAATGCCTGCAGACTGCACCTTGGCTTCTGCTACGGCTGCGTCTCTGTCTCTTCCTAATAGCAAAGACTAATGAGGAGGCTGGAGCACTATGCACAAGTAAGCTGATTAAACCTCTCAGAAGGAGGCATCTGAGAGCCTGCATCTAGTAAACAAAGCAGCAAGACATGACTTAGGCACACAGACTCGAAAAAGGCAAAAAAAAAAAAAAAAAAAAAAGGAGTTCCGGTGGTGGTGCAGCAGTAACGAACCCAACTAGTATCCATGAGGACTTGGGTTCGATCCCTGGCCTCTCCCAGTGGGTTAAGGATCTGGTGTTGCCATAAACTGTGGTGTAGGTCACAGATGTGGCTTGGATCTGGCATTGCTAGGGCTGTGGTGTAGGCCGGCAGCTGCAGTTCTGGTTGGACCCCCTAGCCTGGAAACCTCCATATGCCTAAAAAGACAAAAAAAAAAAAGAAGAAGAAGAAGAAGACTTGAAAAGGGACTTTCTAGGGCTTGGAATGTAGCCTGGGCACACTAGAAAAGGCTGGAGGTTCTGGGTGTGAACATGATGCTGCCACGGACTGTGCGACATGAGAAGTTATTTACCCTCTCTATGCCTCCATTTTCTCATCTGTAAAACAGGAAAATTACACCTACCTCATTTGCTCTCATGAGGATTTAATGGTATCTATTACATAGAGTATTGAGAAAGGACTGGGAAGTATTCAGATTGCTTGATAACTGGTATGATATCAATGCCAACTAATTAGCATAAACAAAGAAATAAGCAATCCCATTAGGATGGATGCTAGCCCTGCCCCACCCATGTGCTACACACATGACATACAGATCAGCCCTAAGATATGAACTGGTCCATGGTTCATAGGAAGCCTTGAATGGACAGTAACTATTATGTGGAAGAGGCAGCTAGAAATAGGATTCAGGGGGTAAAAGGGGGAAGGGGGCTTTGCTTCTATAAAACACAGACCACTCTTAGATAGCTCTAAGACAGAAGGCAAGCAAAGGCTGGAAGAGATCTTTGCAAGCACCCCTCTCCACCCACCCAGGAAGGCACCTCTTTCTCCTGGCCTTTTACCACACCCCACCTCTGTAGACAGGTGATCTCTGGGGAGGGGGGTGGGTAGCAAAATGGATCCTGTTTCCCAGACACTTAAAAAGAAAGCACAGAGGAAGTGTAAATAGACAACACTTAGTGTAAAACCGGTGAATGACTTGCCCTAGAAGTCTAGAGGCCCCGAATAAAAGGACCACAGAAGCAGCAAGTCCAGGACTTAAAAGGATGCCCCCTCCCAAAGACAGGAGCATCTGAGGATGCCGATCAATGCACTGACTCCTTCATCGCAAAAGGACTGCTGTGGGGCTGTGGGGCAGGAGTGGGGCGGGGGGTGGGGGGGGGGAAACAGGAAGGTGCAGCATGTGAACTAAACTAACAGTATGTTTAGTGATGTAGCTGATTCACATTCTGGCACTGCTGTCAAAAATATGTGAAACATTTATATTCCCAGGAATAGGGGCTACATTTCAGGGAACTGGGCGAAAAGGATGAAAAATCGTTTCTGGCTTTGCTCATCACTTTGCTAGCACAGTCTTCAAGTGTTGAAACCTGGCTGAAGGAATAGACGAGAGTGTGTGACGGCTTGTGGAGAGGCAAGGACAGGGTATGTTTAGAGGAAAAAGTGCCTATCGGGTGGGGTACTGGAATGCAATCCCTGCCCTGAACTTATACAATTAGAGAACAACTCAGATGAGATGGAAGATTCTGCCCTGATAAAGGAAAGGTACACGTAGTGGCTCCGCCATTATCAGTAGGAGTCAAAACGGAGCAGAGGCAGACTGGTGAGATCACTGTGTTCCCAGGATCCCTCCAGATGCAGGGAAGGTCCACTTTGAGAGGAGGTGGCTCCCTCTTGCCTACAGATCAGTCAAACACTTGGGTCCCACAGCGGCACCTGATCGCCTACAGGACTCCATCTTTACTGGTCTGCTAGTACCTTGCCCAGTCTTTCTCCTTCGGTTCTATTCCTTCATTTAATCTGCCATTTCCACTTTCCAGCCACCTTCACTTCTCTGCTTTAGGCAGCAGCTCTGAGTCAGACACTTAGATTCAAACCTTGGTTCTATCATTTACTAGCTGTGTAACCATAGACAAATCATATAACACTTTCTATGCCGAGGAAATGAATGATAAAAGTACCTACACCATAAGGTTACTGTGAAAACTGGGGTGGGGGAGGAATCCACATAGAGCACGTAGAGCAATTTTGGTCCATAACACATGGTAACTGTTACCATGGTTACAGTGGTCTGGTTTAGATACTACTTTTATAAAGTTATATGGACTAATTCCATACCTCCAAAGTCTTTCCATGATTCCCAGTTCCTTTGGTGTCTACGTTTAGACACAAACTGTATCATAGTTTGGTGTACTATAACCAAACCTTGTGAACTTGATTTCCATCACCCTAAGCTGTCTTCCAATTAATAACAGTTTCTAGATTTTATTAAATTACCATGTGTCAGGAAATTTGCCTCTTTATGTATATTATCTAAATTGATTTTGTCACCACAACAACCTTGTAAAGATACTATTTCTTACAACTTTACTGGTAAGAAAATAGTCTCAGGGAAGTAAATTATCCAAACCCAAACAGTAAATAGCAAGCACTGTGATAAATCCAACTCTTTTTGCAAAAATAAAGCCCATCTTGTTATTCTATGGCTCTTCCTGGTTGTTTGTCATGTGCCTGGATCTGGTCGTCTTGAGTTAACTCTAAGCATTTTCATCCTGAGAACATCGTCTATGTCTATTCCTCTTACAAGGGCTACATCCCAGGTACAGGGTTAGACATGCCACAGGCACTCACCACCTGTTCATTTGGATGCTCACAAAATAACAACAACAACAAAATACAGGAGTAAACAATTCTTTAGTAACATTTTGATTTAATAATTGGCCTATACAAAGGCCACCAATAAACGGGTCTAAGCTTAATTGACAAATCTTATGCCTTCACCACAAATTCCATCCGTGTATTGAACAAATACGTCAACACATTTGCACAGCAGGAACTTAAGGAACTCACCCAGATGACCCTTGTTTTCACCTGAATGACACTGGGGATCCAAAGACACATTCCTGTTGAAGGGATTTCCCATTATTCCACCTCTGACCGCTGTGACCAAGCGCATTGGTGTGGCCGAGACATAGTAAGTAACAGCCACAGCCTCACTACCATGTAATGCCTGTCCCTCCAACCCTCAGCCAGCCCCATGTTCTATACCAGGGTTAGCAGGCATGGTCCTAGTCTGCAGTTCTTTTCAACATCACACAAAAATTAAGGCTATGAATTAGTGGAGTAATCTTACTTAGGCAGAATTGTTTCCATGGATCTTAGCATCAGTAGCTCAAAAGGAAGCACTGGGATGATTTGTTTAAGACCCTCATCCACAGAGAAATATCTGAAGAGAGGGTTGTACAGGAAAATAGTTGAAATTTTCATGGCCAAATGACAGCACAACAAATATCTTTGTTCTATTTCAAAGTATTATACTTTTTTACGATTTTTTTTTTGGAGGGGGTTTCCATTTGGCTTTAGAGATGAACATGAGAAGGTCCGTTTACATGGGGCTCATTCTAAGAAATGACCTTGTTTGCGAAGTCATGGAAATGATGGTCCATGGCTACCACCGACATAATGGCTCTGATAAGGATAGAGCTGTCAAGTTATGATCTGAGCTGGGAATTAAAGAGAGGAAGTTGCAAGGATCCTATTTTCAAGACAATGTCCCCGAACATGTCCTTGCAGATGAGAACAAGTTAGAAGAAATGAAGAGACTATAGATGTTCAGACAAGATTATCTCTAAACAGAAGGCCTTTCAGCATCTTCTCTGACAAGTCAGCAACTCTTTGAATCAGCCCCTTGCAATTTCAGAGCTGCACCTGGTTTACTCGATGGCTCTTGTCATTTCCTCACTGGTTGGTGCAAGCCAGTCCCATTTTACTCTGTACAGAGAACACTGATAACACAGAGGATTCGAACTATCACATCCATCCACTCATTGAATATTAATTTCTCTCTAGCTTTTGTGTAGCTGGGGTTGTGGTTAGGGAGGCTCAAAAGAATGTAGGATTTGATCCTTGCCCTCCAGCATCTTCTGCTTGCAGAGCTAAGACAGACACATGAAGCAGTGACAAAGCCATACTAGGCTGCGGGTGGTCAATGCCCAGGTGAGTGGGATAGATGCTGCCATGCGAATTCAGAAGAGTTTGAAAAGGCTGGGAAGAGTCTCATAGAAAGAATGGAATAAGAGTGGGACCAGTGAGACAGCTGCAAAGGGTGGGGGGGGCTGGAGCTCCCCCCAAAGGGAACAATATCCACAATTCTTGGACTTAAGATTGAACACTGCCTACTCATGTAACTGTGAGGTACCATACTGCCTAGAGCAGGGTTACATGGGAATGGCTGAGATATACGGCCATATAGGTCAGTGGAGCAGGATTCAAAAATACCTTGAATCTACAACATATCTTTATCATATCTCAAATTATTAAAAACGGCTTACATTCTAAAGTGACTGGTCACTGTAACGTTCCATGTACACACACAAACTTGTACAACAACATTCTTCATGATGGCCAAAAAGTAAGACAACCCAAATGTCCATCAATGGATGGACAGATAAAATGTCTATATCCACACAATGGACTATTATTTGGCAATAAAAAGAAATGAAATGCTGATATAGGCTACAACATGGCTGAAGCTGGGAAATTTTACATTCAGCAAAAGAGGCCAGTCACATAAGGCCACATGTTATATGGTTGATTCCATATGTATGAAATGTCCAGAAAAGGCAAATCCATAGCGACAGCCTAGGGCTAGGAAAGTTGGGGGGAAGAGGGAAGGAAATGCTAATGGGTATGAGAGTTCTTTCTGGGGTGATGTGACGGTTGCACAACTCTGGATATACTAAAGCCACTGAACTATATAATTTTTTTTGTCTTGTCTTTTAGGGCCACACCTGTGGCATATGGAGGTTGCCAGGCTAGAGGTCCAATTGGAACTGCAGCCATTGGCCTACACCACAGCCATAGCAACGCAGGATCTGAGCTGCAGCTGCGACCTACACCACAGCTCATGGCAATGCCAGATCCTTAACCCATTTAGGGAGGCCAGGAATCAAACCCAAGTCCTCATGGATGCTAGTTGAGTTGGCTAACCACTGAGCCACGATGGGAACTCCTATTTTTTTTTTAAGTATAGTTGATTTACAATGTTGTGCCAATTTCTGCTGTACAACAAAGTGACTCAGCCATACAAACATACATATATATATGTGTGTGTACACACACATTCTTTTTTTAAAAATATTACTTTACATCATGGGCTATCCCAGGAGATTGGATATGGTTTCCTGTGCTGTACAGTAGGCCCTCATTGCTTTTCCATTCTAAATGTAATAGTTTGTGTCCATTAATCCCAAACTCTCAGTCCATCCCACTCCGTCCCCCCTCCCCCTGGCAACCAAAAGGCTGCATCAAACGATATACCTTAAATGGGTAAATTGGATGGTATATGAATTATATCTCAATAAAACGTCTAGTTAGAAAAAAAAAAATCTATCCCAAGAAGTGGGCTCCAGGGAGTAGGGTCTAGGAGTTTTCTAGGAGGAAAACTTAATTTTTTTTTTCTTTTTAAGGCCGCATCTGTGGCATATGGAAGTTCCCAGGCTAGGGGTTGAATCGGAGATACAGATGCTGGTCTACACCACAGCCACAGCAACACAGGATCCAAGCTGTATCTGCGAACTACACCACAGCTCATGGCAATGCCGGATCCTTAACCCACTGAGTGAGGCCAGGGGTTACTGGGTTCTTAAACCGCTGGGGCCACAACAAGAACTCCAAATTGTCACCAATTTGTTTACAACCAATATATCCCAGTTTGAGAGAAGGCTGAGTTTCCCTTATCACACCCCAACTCTTTTATAAATAGAGGCCTTTTAATTTCCTAAACCTGCTAATCTCTTCTTAAAAATGTACTTTGATTTTTCAAAGAAGAAATAATTACGTGGCAGGTCATGGATATATGTACACGTGTCCCTTGGGAATCTCTGACAAATGCATCACGTTCGATCATTTCTGACCATTCCCAAGGTCCCTCTTGATATCTGGAGGAATTAGGGTTATTGAATTTCAATTCATCCCTGCAACCATTGATGGAGTGTCTTGGGGCAGGCACACAGGCAAGCAAGGCTAGGCAAAGGTAGGGAAAGGAGTAAGAAAAACATTTCTGCTTCAAAAGGCTTACCACCCAGAGGGAAAGAGTACACATTTCTTTTAGGACAAAGATGTTAAAAAAAAAAAAAAAAAAAAAAAAAAAAGGAAACCCTAAGTACTGCGCCCTGTCACAAACACTGGCTGATCAGAGCAATAATTTTATCTAGTAGTTCTCAAAGTAGCTACATAAAAATCCCCTTGGAAGTGTATATCGACCACGTAAATCCTAAGCCCTGTCCTAAGCTAGTGGACCCGTCTCTGAGAGGAAGGCCCAGGCACATATGTATCTACCTAATGCTAACTGCATCCCACCCTGCAAAACGCACCCAATTTAAGATGCTGGGATTGTTCCCAGCAAATATGCGACTTGGTGGAAATAACCAGATGAGCCTGTCCTCAGCTGCATTCTGCGGAATACCAGTTCTGAAGTAGTTCATCGGCATTCCTTGGGGGAAACATATGTTCTGAGGTCAAATAACTTTGGTTTAAGTAAAATTTAATTGGTTTATTTATTAGAGAATGCTAGGAGACTTTAGTGGCCTACTGTGTGCCATGAATCTTTGAGAAAGAAACACTGAATGTGGTCATTACCAAACTTACTCGCCTTGGGGCCTGTTTTTCTTTTGCATACGTCAATGGACACACTAAATTAGGGGCTAGAAACTCCTAATAAAATTAAGAGATAGGAGCTCCTCTGGAAAAACATTACGATCTTCTACTTCCTCACAGAAAAAGCAGCATATATAAGAGAATAAGACTTTTTTTTTTTTTTTTTGTCTTTTGTCTTTTTTTTTTTGTTGTTGTTGTTGTTGTTGTTGCTATTTCTTGGTTCTTGGGCCGCTCCCGCGGCATATGGAGGTTCCCAGGCTAGGGGTTGAATCGGAGCTGTAGCCACTGGCCTACGCCAGAGCCACAGCAACGCGGGATCCGAGCCGCGTCTGCAACCTACACACCACAGCTTACGGCAACGCCAGATCGTTAACCCACTGAGCAAGGGCAGGGACCGAACCCGCAACCTCATGGTTCCTAGTCGGATTCGTTAACCACTGCGCCACGACGGGAACTCCGAGAATAAGACTTTTTAAAAACAGTTTTTCCTTCTGGTTCCTATCTGAGCAATATCTCAAGAGCCCCTATCTGTAGTCTGGTTGTCCCTTGCAATAATACTCACTTACTGAGAAAGGGGATGTTTAAAAATCAGTTTGGGAGCTCCCATTGTGGCACAACAGGATTAGTGGCATCTCTGCAGCAGGTTCAATCAGACACAGGTTCAATCTAAGGCCCAGTACAATGGGTTAAGGATCCGTCTTTGCTGCAGCTGTGGGCACAGGTTGCAACTGTGGCTTGGATCTGATACCTGGCTTGGGAACTCCATATGCCGTAGGGCGGCTAAGAAAGATTAAAAAAAAAAAAAATCAGTTTGAAGATTTTTTTACTGAGAAGTTTCTCAAGACAGAGGCTATGGAAACGGATCATGTTTCCTCTCTGATTTTCAGATGTAACATAATAGGATAGACAAGGAAGGGTACAGGACCTAGAATGGAAAGTAGGAGAACAGAATTATTCTGTAGTCAGCTCTTGGTCCTTCGGGGTCCTAGGTCTCTGGATCAAAACTATTTCACAGCTCTGAGATGAAGCCAGTAATTTCCGTAGGCAAGAATCAAGATCAACAGCTGGAAGGCTGAGGCCCTCAAAATCTGGATATGGCTTCTAGCTCCAGCTCCCTTGGCTTAATTCAAAAGGCGTCAGAAGACATGACCCAGTTCCTACTCTCAGTAGCATACAACCAGCTGGTCACCCAAGCCAGACTGGAGTGGTTTATCCCAGACTCCTCTAATTTTCTTAGCTAATTAGATATTAAACCTGCTGCATTTATGACTTAAATGTGTCTCAGTTTCCCTCCTCCTCTATTCCCACTGCTCCTGCCCTATTTGAGGCCTCCATCCTCTCACATCTGTACTATTTCAAGAGCTTTCTAATTGGACTCTCTTCCTGAATTCTCCCTCTCCTCAGATCCATCTTCCACCCTGACCAATGCATACCCAATCACACTACTTGCCTTTTTAAAAATGCTTCAATGGCTTCCAGGCACCTACTGCAAAGAATTTTCCCCAAAGTATGTTCTGCAGAACACTAATACAATGCATGCTTTACAATAAAGGGCTCTTTTGACATTGGAGGCTGGTATCATTACATGTAGGTACAATAAAGAGGACTACCCATCAGTGTCTGATGGGTGCCCAAGGATTGCAGAAATGTCCAATAATTTTTTGGAGAGTCAGGACCCAGAGGAAGCCCCAGTCAGTATAATAGGAAATGCTTCCAGAGTCTATCAATGTCCTTGGCAGGGTGACGTCAGAAGTTAATTTTTTTCTTTTTCTTTTTCTTTTTCTTTTTCAGCTGCCCCCATGGCATATGGAAGTTCCTGGGTTAGGGATGAAATCTAAGCCAGAGCTGCGATCTACACCACAGCTGCAGCAAAGCAGGATCCTTAACCCACTACCCTGGGCCAGGGATGGAACTGGTACCTCCACAGAGAAAAGCCAGATCCCACTGTACCATAGTGGGAACTCCTTCAAAAGCTATTTTAAAATAAATGCTTATAGGATAATGAGCACTTTTCATACTTCTAATGGTATATAACTGAGTCACTGTGCTGTACACCTGAAACACTGTAAATCAGCCATGTGTCAATTAATATTTTTTAATTTTTCAAAAAGAAATGGTATAGTTTACTGCCAGAGCCTGATGAATATCTCCAAGTTTTCTCCAGGAAGGCAATCTTGAATTTCAAGATTATCCATCTTCAACTGAATATGTGGAGGTGAGGTTTTATTTTATCTGTGCAAGCCCTAAATTAAGAAGTGAAAATCAGGAGCTCCCATTGTGGCGCAGCGGTTAATGAATCTGACTAGGAACCATGAGGTTGTAGGTTTGATCCCTGGCCCTGCTCGGTGGGTTAAGGATCTGGTGTTGCTGTGAGCTGTGGTGTAGGTCGCAGACAAGGCTCAGATCCCGAGTTGCTGTGGCTATGGCATAGGCCAGCAGCCATAGCTCTGATTAGACCCCTAGCGTGGGAACCTCCACATGCTGTGGGAGCAGCCCTGGAAAAGGCAAAAAGACAAAAAAAAAAAGAAAGAAAGAAAAAGAAAAAGAAAAAGAAAAAAGAAGTGAAAATCATATACCCCAAGAATCAGATAGATCGCAACTGACAAAATTCTGGCTGAGTTTCCAGCACAAGGTATCTGATGCGTGCCCTGCACACAAAGTCCTAGAGTAATCTTGTTACTAAAACTAGTCACTAAGTTAGACAGATCTTCAGTATCTGAGTTGGCTGCTGGCTGGCATTTTGAAAGCCAGCTTCTCTATGTAAATGCAACACTCACATGAAAAAAATCTAACAACTAGTTGCACATCTTACAGTCAGAACATTTTATATAAAAGGGATATGAATCAAAACATTCACGGAAACTAGGTTATGCATTTCCTAGTTATTTTTCTGTCTTTTTGGTATTCCTTTCTCTTAAAAAAAATTTTTTTTTTTTTGGAAATTTACTCCCCCTAAGTTTGGAATGTGGCATGAAGAGTCATTTTTAAGCTACCTTTTTACCTGTGCATATTTCGAATCCAGGGCAAAACAATATCATGTTTATCAACATACTACTTGGTCCTAGTAACATCCTGACATAATATCTTGCATAGTTCTTTATATTATAGCTTTCATCCAAGGGGTTTAAAACATACACACACACCATTCAAAATACCACAGCTGATGAAAGCATCTATAATAATAAATGGTAATAGTGTACTTGAATTATAAGACCTGCCTCACCCTTCTTGCAACACTGCACTCTGCACTAGCAGTAATTAAAGAATTAGAGCTATAATTCTGCCTCTAACCAATGTGTAAAAAATAATGTATATTATTTTATAAGTACATAAATTTTGAAAATGAAAACATTCAAGCAGTGTTCACATAATATGTATGCCAATTTAACTTTAATGCTGCTCCTTACACACATTTAAAGACTTAATCAGCACCTCTCTATTGAGTACACACACCCATGTACCAAGCACACACCCTTCCAAGAGTAAACATCTGAGCCTTGGAACCTTATTCAAAGAAACCTCATGGCAATCATCATTTTATTTTTTATCATCTGAACTGGCTCTCTGCTGATGCTCTGGCACCCTTCTATAAGTATAAGGACTAGCTCTCACCACTGAAGACAGCCTGGCCCTGACTCTGCAGACACCATTGGAGGAAGAGAGAAATTCTATTCCCCAGAATCTCCTTTACCTTAAGAATCATCATTTGTAGAGAGGTGAGGCGTCTGCCATGCATGGCATGTAAACAACTCTTACTATAGTTGAGAAACTATGCTATGAGTGGAGAAGAAAAGGCCAAGATGAGCCTCGAGCAACGAAACTCCTGATCCAGACACTGGAAGGACATGGTCTTTTCACATCTCCCAGTGATGAGTCATGTGCCCACCCTTGGCCAACTGGTCCACCAGGTGAGGCTTCATGCTCTTCTGAACTCAGGATCTCCAGCACATAGTCTGTGTAAGAATCTACTTCCACTACATTTCGCAAGCTCTGACAATGGGAAGCAAGGCCCTTCATTATGCTCATCCTGATCCTAATCCCTATCTCAGCTTCCAGAATCCCACTGGTTTCACTTGCTTCCCCAAAAGACTTCCACAACCTCTAACTGAAGTATAATGCACATACAGAGACATGTCATACACATGTGCAACTCAATGGATTTTTACAGATTTTACACTGTGTAACTGGCAAGCAGTCAAAATTGGCTTTTTAATAAGACACACAAGGTCTGTTTAGCTTTACTAAAATTGGCAAAGCCTGACCTCCAAGCTATTTTCCATGGGCTTCCTATAACCTTACAAAATAAGTTTTGCTTTAACACTGTAAAGGAAATCCTTCTCTAGCATTCCCACTCCCACCTCTGCTAAGTCAATATGTCTTTTAATAAAGAGGCAGTCATCAGAACTGTAAAATCTCACAATGCTAATCCTTACTCCCACCAACCCTCCCACTGCTTTATGTGCTGGGAATCACAATGTGGTGACATTAGGAGGGATCCTAAGAATTATTCTGGTCTGGCCATGACAGTGGAACAGAGCTGAGCCACAAGTTGGTCTCATAGATGCCTTTTGATATCTGCTCATTATCTGTAGAGATCTTGGCATATTGTCAGGGAAGCCCGCATAGCTTAGCTTCTCAAGCTTCCTCCACAAAACTAGTATTTAAATCTTTCATATTCTCCAATTGCTAGACCTTGTTGGAGTAACCTAAATTTTTTTATCATTTATATATATATATATATATTTTTTTTTTTCTACTGTACAGCATGGTGACCCAGTTACACTTACAGGTATACATTCTTTTTCCTCACATTACATGTTCCATCATAAGTGACTAGACAGAGTTCCCAGTGCTACACAGTAGGATCCCATTGCTAATTCATCCTGAAGGCAACTTTCTACATCTATTTACCCCAAGCTCCCAGCCCCTCCCACTCCCTCTCCCTCCCCGCTTGGCAACCACAAGTCTATTCTCCAAGTCCATGATTTTCTTTTCTGTGGAAAGGTTCCTTTGTGCCATTTATCTTAATCCAAAAAACAGTATTGAAACCCAGGTCCCATCTTCAGTAGAACTATGTTCACATAGGAAAGCCAACACACACCTCCAATGGAAAAGGACCAGCAGCAGCAGCACCTTTAGCACTTCACTGGCAACTTCAGAGATGCATTTTAGGAATGCCTTCAGACTGCATGGTTTCAACGAATGACAGGAATGTACTTGAACAAGACCCTTTAGTGATACGGATGAAACCCCTCCAAATTCGCCTCCACTCTCCCTACTCTGCTCTTGAACAGCATGGTTGACCTATAAGCCCTACTCCTTGTCTTCTGATTGGGTTTGGCCAATGGAAGCCCCAGCAAAGTTCAGAGTGAGGGGGGAGAATGAGATTGGGGTATTTATCCCCTAGCTTCCTCCACATAGGATCCTGTTGGGTTGGCTGCATCCCTCCACAGGGAAAGCTGCAGCCTTCTCAAGGTAGCCTTCTTGACAGGACTCAGTCCTCCTAGATTCCCATAACCACGCCCTTCTCTGGTCCCATTGGGCCTAAGGATGGCAACAGATCTGAAGTTAACAGCTTAGGGGGTACTGTGCTATCGCTTGTGGTTTCCTTACATTCTACCAGTACCTTTTCAATTTATTAAACCCTCTCAAATTGTCCTAATTCGAGGGTGCTATCTGTGTTTGGCAAGGATTCTGATTGCTACAAGGACCCCGTACCCACCATTCAAAACATGTCATTTCTTTTTACCTTTTACAAACATTGCTGTCCTGTTTACCTTTTAAAAAAAATATCACTACTGAATCATGCAAATGTTTTCCTGGACTAGAACCATACGGCCATGAACTGAAAATGAGAAAGAATAAAAATGGAACTTCAATCACTCTTGGTTAGGGCCAAATGTAACATAAGATGAACATGTCATCAAGACCTGCATATAAATATTGAGAATTCTAATACATCCCTAAAACACAAAACCTCTTTCTGACATTTTCAAGTATTGAGTTTTTAATGCTTGCTTCAGTTTTACGGGTGCATTATCATTTTAATCCATCAATGACTGGGAATTTCAAGCCACAGGAGAAAGCAACAGCAAACAAAAAGTATTGCAAGCAATTGAGAGTTTAAATCTAGATTCCAAGTGAGATAAAGGTCTTACTGTTTGGATCAGAGAGTAATCTGTTCTCTGTTTTGGAGATTCTCCCAATTTCCAATTGCTTTGTTAGCTGTCAAGTAAGTACCCTACAAATAATATGCTTATACCCCCTTCAGTGGTTTATTCCATGTTGGATTTGTTTGTTTTAATGGCCACATCTGTGAGATACGGAAGTTCCAGGCTAGGGGTTGAGTCAAGAGCTGTAGGTGCCAGCCTACACCACAGCCCCAGCAACACTGGATCCAAGCCACGTCTTCGACCTACACCACAGCTCAGGGCAACACCAGATCCTTAACCCACTGAGCGAGGCCAGGGTTGAAATTGCATCCTCGTGGAGACTAACTATATCGGGTTCTTAACTCACTAAGGCACAATGTAAACGCCTCTTCCAGTTTTTTTTATGTTATTAACCCTGGGTTTTGGCATTGTAAAAACAACATTGCTCTAGAAAGAGATGTGTGGAGTTTTGGAATTCCCCTCATGGCCTGGTGTTTCTGTGAGCTATGGTATAGGTTGCAGACAAAGCTCAGATTCTGCGTTGCTGTGGTTCTGGCGTAGACCAGCAGCCACAGCTCTGATTTAACTCCTAGCCTGGGAGCCTCCATATGCTGCAGCTGCGGCCCTAAAAAGACAAAAAAAAAAAAAAAAAAAAGAGAGAGAGACAGACAGACAGACAGACACACATGAGGAGTTTCCAGGACCAGTTCCACCACAAATTGTCTGGGTCATTCTGCCCATGTTGCCTAACTGCTTTGGACCTCAGTTTTTACCTTTATGAAATGGATTGGGGGTGGAGGTGAGATGGAGGCAAATTCTCAAGTTTTTGTGGGTTTTTAAAAAACCAAATTGTTATAACAGAGAGTAAATAAATTCTTCTTGTGGAACGTAGAGGCCATAGCCCAAAGCTGCTTCCCAGGATCAAGAAAGTTCTTTGAAGTCTCAAATTTCACATTAATATTTTGAGCTAATTTGGTTTATTCTCAATCAAAAAAAGAATGTTTACATTTATTTTAATATAAAAATGTTTACAGCACTCCCTGATATCTATAAATCTTGAAATGTGCTAACGCAGCAATTCCACTTCTGGGAAGTAGTTTGGGAGAAATGGTACCTACGTACACAAAGATTCACATGCAAGAATATTAACTGTAACATTTATCTGCAGGGCTGAAAAACCCAAGTATTCTAAATCTATCAGTGGGCTAAATCTATTGTAATTCCACGCCACACAGTCATTATGTCATTCAGTTATTAAAAAGAATAAATTGGAGTTCCCATTACGGCTCAGCTGTGACAAACCCGACTAGTTACCATGCGGACTTGGGTTCAATCCCTGGCCTTGCTCAGTGGGTAAAGGATCCAGCGTTGCCATGAGCTGTGGCGTAGGTCACAGACACAGCTCAGATCTGGCGTTGCTGTGGCTGTGGCATAAGCCGGCAGCTGCAGCTCTGATTCGACCCCTAGCCTGGGAACTTGCACATGCCACAGGTGAGGCCCTAAAAAGACAAAAAAAGGAGTAAATTGATAGGGAAAAATATCCATGGTATATTTTTGGGTGAAGAAAGCAAGTCACAGAACACTTGTTATGATCTTATTTATATTTTTTAGAATCATGAACAGGATCTTTGTGTCTGTGAGTATGTTTTTCTAAATATCCATATTTTTCATGTTTACAAAAAAGGTCTTGATGGATTCCCACTAAATTGTTAGGAGCAGCTACCTTTGGGGAGGGGACTAGGTAGGGAGGTAGTCAAGGAAGACAAACATCTCACACCATATGGTTTTGTACTGTTTAAATACTTTCCCCCAAATACTCCATTCCACTGAATTTAAGAAACCAATGATTTTAGGGCTCAACATCAGATTAGGTATCACTAAGGGAAAAAAATGCAGATAAAACTATGAGATACCATTAATTTTAAAGAGATACCATTGTACATGTATCAAAATGTGTGTGTTGGGGAGTGTTGTAGCTTTAGGATCAATAAAATACAGTATATGATTTCAGAAATTGTTACGATATAGAAGAAAACTAACACTGGTACTCCAGGAAGATACATCGTGACTTATGTACCAAATTTTTGGTTTTCATTTAACTAATAATTAAACTTAACCATCAAGTGATCTTTTCTTTTCTTTCTTTCTTTCTTTTGTCTTTTTGCCTTTTTGCCTTTTCTAGGGCTGTTCCCTCGGCATATGGAGGTTCCCAGGTTAGGGGTTGAATTGGAGCTGTAGCCGCCGGCCTACGCCAGAGCCACAGCAACTCGGGATCCGAGCCGCATCTGCAACCTACACCACAGCTCACGGCAACGCCAGATCCTTAACCCACTGAGCAAGGCCAGGGATCGAACCCACAACCTCATGGTTCCTAGTCAGATTCATTTCTGCTGCACCACGACGGGAACTTCTCTTTCTTTCTTTCTTTCTAGTTATTTTTTTTCTTTGTCTTTTTAGGGCTGCACCCTTGGCATATGGAGGTTCCCGACCAGGGGTCAAATCAGGGCTCAGAGCTGTAGCCTCTGGCCACAGCCACAGCCACAACAACATCAGATCCCAGCCTCGGCTGTGACCTATACCACAACTCAGGGCAACATTGGATCCTTAACCCCCTGAGCGAGGCCAGGGACCAAACCTGCGTCCTCATGGATGCTAGTCAGGTGTGTTGCTACTGAGCCACGATGGGAACTCTGATCTTTTCTTTTTCAAGTCAAATATCCACCTGGCCTTTTGAGACCCTTACTCTTCTCTGCAGCACCCTCCCACTTCACAACAAGCCCTTTGCATCATGATAACCAAGAAATGTTTTGCACCTCCCTACCTTATCAATTTCACCTACATAATATAAATACATAATACCATCCTTATATCCTAAGCATCACAACATGATCAAATGTGAGATGATTTCAAAGTCTGATAAATAAGTTCTTAATTCCATACCTTGGATCAACAGAGCCATTGAATTAAATAAACCCCTAGACATTAATCTCTGGGACATCATCTGAAATTAGATGATATTAAGCTATCAATAATGACTCTTTGGAAATAAACTAGGGAACTAATTTGTTTACTCATTAACTATTTTAGCATGATAGTCACCATATTTTTCCAGCTTAAAAACAAATATGTGCCTCCAACTCTTACTTCAGTCAAACAACATTTAAGGGAATATTTGATTTTTGGACTCAAGTAAATATTTTTTACTCTTTCCTCTTTGTGGCCTTTTAGTTTATCATAAAGGAAAATTAAACAGATGATCAATCCTTTTAAAAGTAATAAACAGAATTCTCTGGTGGCTCAGTGGGTTAAGAACCAGGTGTTGTAACGCTATGGCTTGGGTTTGATCCCTGGCCTGGGAACTTCACATGCCACGGATATGGCCAAAAATATTCAATAAATAAAAGCAATGAAAGACTTCTTATAAAATAATGAATATCTCCCAGAATTTATTCTATTTCTGGGGTTTTCCTATTGACTGATCATGGTTTTTAGTACACCCCAAAGGATAATAATGAAGAACTGGAGAAAAGTTTGCAATGGAAGAAAATACCAAACAATAAACACCTTGATGATTAAACATCACAACAATCACAAAACAATTATTTAAACTTTTTTTTGTCAGCATTCTCCTAGTGTATAGCTAAGATGGAAAGACAAAGAAAATTTAAAGAAGAAAATTTACAGATCCTTGATCATCAATAGAGTTAGGAGAAGTTTACTTCTCAGAAAGCTCTTGCCTTTAATTTTTTTGTTTTTCTTAGAGATGAGACTCAAGTGTTTCCAGCTCAAGTCTCCATGGGCTGGAAGTGCACTGTGGGTACTGGCAAGCAAACAAACAATAGGAAAAGCATCCTCTTTTGGCTTCTAGAGTTAAAAACCCAAAATTTAAAAATCTCCCCTTTGAAATATCTAGTCCTCTCAAAGATGTGTACCACACACAGCTTCCTCCTTCAAAGATTCTGAAAAGCCCAAGCATCCAGACTTAAGGTCCAAATCCTGACACCCTGTCAGTCTGCACGAAACACCACAGTAATTGATCACTTCAAAAAGTAAATGGCACATAGCGGCATTTGTACTCCAACTGAAGAAACTGCTTATGAGCAAATAGAACAGAATTTAGATGTGATGAAATCTCAGAAATTATCTAGTCAAACCTTTTTGTTTTATTGGAGGGAAAATTGAGGATTAGAGTGATTACATGATTTGCCCAAGGTCACGGCTAACAAGTGGAGAAAACCAAGACTTCCAACCCCTAGTGTTTTTTTCAGTTACACTCTACCACCCCTCTTCTGAAACAAAATGCAACAAACTCATCATAAGGCCTTAGAAGATCATGTCTTCTTTTGCTCACCAACTACTACAACATTTTGGGAATCACTATCAAAAACCATGCAAGTACTCTGAAAATAAACCAGAGGATTTGGTGGGAATATCAAAATCTACTGAAGAAGGGGTATGTTTAGGTCCCCCAAGCGTAAGTATATTCATTATTCATATAATAATAACAGGAGAAAACACCTCTATGTTTTAAGGGCTTTGCGCATATTAACTAATTTAATTTTCAAGACCATGCTAGATGCAGGTTCCACCATCATCGACACTTCAGGAATGTGGACACTAGGGCCCAGAAAATTTAAGACATGTACCCATGGTCACATGGGAAGTGGAGAGCCAGGACTTAATCCCTGACTAATTGGACTGAGTGTCTGTTTTGAATCCACAACACTAGTACACCACACACACATTTCAGGATACAAAGTACAAAAAGTAAGCTTGACATTTTCCTAGTTCACAGACATGCTCAGTAGAAGATAATTTTCTTTCAGTTTTATGGGGGTTAAAAAAGATTGAGAAACAATTTTAACAACAACTTTATCACAACTGAATTCTCAACAAATCTGCTAATAGACTAATAACCCTAAGCATCCTATACGATGTTCAAGCTAAAAAAAGAAGAGAGAAATTACAGAATCATAGAAACAAGAAAGGCAAAATGTGAGAGCTAAGTTATTCACAAACTACACAACCAAGCTCCTGAATAATTGACAGCTGCCAATTTTCACGTTAAGATGTATTACAGTAAATTAACCGCACTGAATGGAAAGGGAATGAAAGCAAATTTGAACCATCCTGTTTTCAATGTTAAGACCTTCAATATTTCTGAGAACAGATGCAAAAAAAAAAAAAATAGGATCTAGGAAGTACTGATATTGTGGCACGATTCAAGAAAGAGAAAAGATTTATTACTAAAACCACACATTTTACCCTATGAAAGAATACATAAATGTAGAGGGAGAACAAAGATTGGTCTATTTAGATCTCAGCAACTGTCACGTGAGCTATCTGGGCCACCTTCCTTTTGTCTGGGCTGCACGGTTTTATCTTAGATTCTTCAAAGTCCTAAAATGTTCAAAGACCAAGGTATAAAAATCTACAGCTCCCAATCTGCTTGCCATTATTTTACACGAGCTGCGCACTCCCTTGAGTTTACACACTATTAGTGCCCCATCCTCAGTGAGTGAGATCCCACGCACCTGCTCCATGTGGCCTCGTCTTGTGCAGCAGTTGAGTTTTTACAGTCTGCGTGGCCTGATGGGAACACGTTAGAGGCACCTGAGTAGCCTGATTTGGATAAGCATGCAGAGTCTGTGTCTACACAACTCTCTTGGTAGAATTTTTAATTTAGCTTCATGGAGATCTGAGCTTGTGACATGATGATTATTGTAAAAGATTAGTGGGAGAGGGAAGAAAAAGAACAAAAAAAATAACAAATTCAGTTCAGCCTCCTTGTCCCTCTTGGGTACCTGAGTTTATCTCCTAAAGGATGTTTAGATGATGAACTGGATGATGAGAACCTTCCACACAGAAGTAAGATCCACACTGAATTCTTATGGAAAAGGATGCCTCCCTACCTTCACCTTAAAGGCATTTTTTTTTTCATCATTATTGTAGACCATCCTACTGAACATCTTTGCATCACAGAACGATGTAATGTTTTCACTCTGTACACATAGCATCCCAAGACTGTATTCTAAAATCCTGATCCTGATTGACACCTCATAATCATATAGGAAGTAGAAGACCAGCAAGAAAGGAGATACAGATCCTAATGTTACTCGAAAATGGAAAGTAACAAGAAAGAGGTAAGACTGATGACCTTGGAGAGGCAAATCCATGGGTTCTGATCAGATTTAAGGAATTTCTTTCTTTTTTTTTTTTTTTTTTTTGTCTTTTTGCTATTTCTTTGGGCCGCTCCCGCGGCATATGGAGGTTCCCAGGCTAGGGGTCGAATCAGAGCTGTAGCCACTGGCCTACGCCAGAGCCACAGCAACGCGGGATCCGAGCCGAGTCTGCAACCTACACCACAGCTCACTGAGCAAGGGCAGGGACCGAACCCGTTAACCACTGCACCACGACGGGAACTCCAGATTTAAGGAATTTCTCTCTCAAGCTGTATGTCAATTACATCTAGAAATCATTTCAATATATATTTTAGGAAGCCATCATTACTAAGAATTGATTAATTGAAGAGAAAGCTCTGTTCATCACCGACTTAATGGATGTGGGACAAACACTAACATCGCTCAGCTGAGTAAAACAAGTTGATTTTCTTAGTCAAATTTATTACACACACCATAAGCAGCATTTGGTTTTCCTCTCTAGCCAGTGATGGATTTTCTCCTAGAATAGACCTGACTCTCTAAAAATAGGCTAGAAAGACTTTCTGACCTGACCTACCACACCATTAAGACCACTGATGTACACATTTTCAGAAGAAATCCAATCCTTATTATCTTTAGAGTGTTTTTACAAAGGTCCCTAAACACAAAAAGACTTCTGTTTGAAGTTTATCTTCCTTCCTAACAAGTACAAGGACATATCTTCACATTTAATAAATTTATTATGTCTTTGAAAACAGCAATCCTTTATTCTCTTGGGGATGTGTTGCCTTTCTACCCTCTTGGGTATCTTTACAGCAAAAGCAGTCAGTTTTCCTTCTCTAAAAGCTCTATGGCAGAAATCTCCCACTTAGCATTAACCTTCAATTAGCAAAGCATGGAGCTTATCTACGCATGAATGTGCATGACTGGATAAGGACGTACAGTGTGGGTACACCTATGTGTACACAGATATTTAGGCAAACATACTTACACAGCCTATAGAAAATGAAAAGTTTATACCATTAACATATAGTTATCCTTATAATATGTAAGACATATAAATTTACATGCATGCTTTAATATATACAGACAGATATTACAAACACATTAGATTTTTAACACTTCCTTTCACAGTAACTTTCAGATTCCTAATAGTATTAATAAATATACTATGGCCTCTTTCTTTGAAGGAAAACACTGAAAAGAATGTATTTCCCTCCCTAGCAAATGCCCTGAATTATGATCTGATCATCATTTTTATTGAAAAAGATCAGGTCCCTCCCTCTAAATACTTGGGGATTTAAACATTTGGAAATGGAACCAATTATATCAGAGAAATCAACTATTAATTTTATGTGCAGTTAAGCCTGTCTTTACTTTATAAAATACTCTTAAGAATCTGTATTTCATTTAAAATGCTCAAAATTCCAGAAGGTCCATGTAGGAGCTTTACATTTCACAAAGCATCTCCTGCACAGGCCAGCCTAGTCCTCATGGGTTCAATATTTTATCAAGTGAGAACAGGATGTCACAGAATGCAATACACAGTCGCAGACTTAGAATGACATATTCACATATAGGGACAACTTGCATATAGAGACAAAGGACATACAGTAATATGTTCATAGCAATTAGCTCTGGGTGGCGTTTAGGTAACTTTTCCTACTTATCTGCTTCTCCCATTGATCCCTATAAGAACATCCCTTCTATTGTTTGTATAATACTCCTACTGAATGAAAAAAAAAGTTCTTAGAACGATCTCACAAACATCAAAACACATGAATCCATTTATAAAATGTGTACACCAAGGAGCAGGTCTATCAAAATCAATTTGCATCAGATAAAAAAATACATAGCATGTACAGGGGAGCTCAGCCAGTGCAGAGAATCTTGGCCACCAAGAGCTGGAGGAAGACTCGGGGGGCAGGGCAGGGGGAGTGGGTTAACCCTCCCACAGAACACCACATGGTGAGAATCTGTGCATGACCCTTGCAGCTGACCTGCGCTGGGTGTAAACTCATTTGGGAGCACACACTCCACTGTCCACGTCAAGGCAACAAAAGGAGTGACGTGACACTCTGCGTGACACCTTTCATTCGCAAGAGGGGCCTTGCTGGGGAGGCATCGAAAGGCCTTTTGTACTTCCTTGTCATTCTCAAAGATGCTGACACTTAAGTACCCTCCTAGAAACCAGAGCAGAAGTTAACAAACTTGTCCAAAAAGGCTCCAAAGGGCTCACAAGTCTAAAATGCCCAGACTTAAGTGTGTTCCTAAAGTAGGTGAAATACAGAGGTTACAAGCAAAAATCCAGGATATCCAGGCTATGCTACCTACCTCTGGGCCACACTCTCAAGAAAAAGCCTCGCATCACAATACCAAAATCCCTCTCATACTACCAGGAGGGGAGGCGCTAACCATATACAAATAACCCTTTATTCTTATTCAGAATAAAATATCAGTCCCCAAGCGAGATGACTTTCTTGCAGGCTGACTGTGTAAACGCACTGAATAGAATCGCTTATCATAGGCTAAACCCCACACACCCCACGAAGACATCTCCAACAGCACAGGGTGGCTTCCCCAACCCCCCAAAATTAGCGCCATAGTCAGCTTTTGGTGCCTGTGTATTCTTGAACTGCAGCTGGCCATCTGAGAAAAGCCTCTCCACACCTGTCCACCAGACCTGTTCCGAGAGCTTAGCTTGGATCTGGGCAAACCCCACACTTACAGCCATCAATGCATTGGCATTGAGAAAAACTGCTGAGATGTGCCTCTCCAGGTGTGGCTTTAATTTTCACTTCACCAGGTCAGCTATTTAGGCCTAGTCTTCTCCATTGGCTTGAAGCTTTGTTCACACCATCTTGGGTAACACATCACATTATTCTTCCTTATAAAAACAAACAAACTCAAATGAGCATTCAGAGACAGTTCACCCCTCCTAACACCTCTGCCTTCCCCTCTGATGTATGGGCCATGCTTCTGATCCCACCCGTCAGAAAGCCTCCCCTACTTCCAACAAAAGATGGGCCAGGTGCCATCCTGCATTCCTCAGGCTTCCTACCTGCCTGGCCTCCAAAGATGGGCACAGCCCCGAGCATGTCAGCCTGCTGGCCACCACTGAGTCCCTGGGAGCAGAGCACTGCAGTACCCGGCACTACTCGCCTTCGACGACCGCCACAGACTCAGTCCACTGCCCTCAGCACTTCCCACCCGCCACAAGGGCCCAGCTGTCCTGTGAGGCTGGACCAGGAGGGGAAAATGTGTTCTCAGACTTATAATGGCTCCTCTCTGAACCAGTGCATCTGAAACGTACACAATTCTGGAGGACTCGGGTGTGTTAGTCCCTAACATTAGTCCCTAGCTGGCACTGGCCAGAGCAGCCAGGTTTTCACATTTACTCGGCAGTTAAGTCCAACTCACTTACGTTTAAAACCAAGGTCGAAAATAGAAGTTGCAATTCAATGAGACATCACAGGTTTCATAACTGAGTGTGGAGAGGAGGGGTAGGAGAAATAATCAGGCCTCCTGAAGAACCCGGCCAAGGAGGTTGGTTCACTCAACTCCTCTAGTTGCTGTTTCCTTCCTCCCACCGCCTTTGCCAACGTGGCCATTCTCTATTTCAGCCCCCGACGTTTCAGACTACAGTCCCTGGCAGCAAACTGACAGTCTGGTAATTTATGAGCACACTGGGTGACACGCAGACAGACTTTGCAGAAACAGAGTTAGAGTTCGAAGCTCACATGCAGACAGGAAGGGAGGCTGGAATGCCTTATCAGAAAGGCATTTCTATCTTTCTGTCCTTCATGGATAGCACACCATTTGATACATATGTCTGCACTGACGTATAGCAGAGGGTTTGTTTTTTTTTTCCCCTGTTATAATCTTTTTATTTGGTGGTTTGGCCACAGAACCTTATATAACACCTTCCTGGTTCAAATGTAGCAACACGTATGGCATGGCACTCATATAAAATTCAGGCTCTGCACAGCAGGTCCCAGGAGATATCCCGAATCATTCTACCTTTAGAGGTTTCTATACAATTGATGAAAAATCAAGGACCACCAATAGCAAAAGAAAGATCTGATCATCAGCCTTACCCTATATTCAAAAGCTAGCATTGGGATGGTATGATTTTAGGGATTTCTCAAAACCATTTTCATGCTGATTTTAATAGATTACATGAAGCTGACCTACGGAGGGAAAGGAGTCCAGTTTCCTAAGCCAAAATACACGTGAGCCTACTCCAGTCTTCCCGGGTAGAGTACCGAGATGCACTCCCAGCCTCTGTCTCTGCCTCTGCACTGGGGTGCAACCTTTGCATCCGATTTCCCTAACAAAGAAGCTGGAGATCTGCACCACTTGTTTGGCCAGAAAACACACAGCACAGCTACAACTGAGGAACTTCCATTCATGTGAGCTCAATAAACAATGTGGATTATATAATGAATGAGCCTTTTCTGTGCACCCTGCTATTGGAAAAACATAGGCGCTTTCTGCATAGTTTAAGCCGGTCTGCAAGGAGCAGTTCCCCCTTCCTTGTGAGATCAAACGTGGACAGACGCTTACACTCTTAGATCCCTCTGCTATCAACCTCATTTCTTTTTTGCTTGATAAGAAATTACATAATAAAGAATTATTTCAGTTAAGTCTAAACTATACAGAGAACATTTATACGGTAGCCAACAAGCACCGGAATGGTCTTGGCTTTCAGCTCCATGTTCCCTGCGTTGCCTGAGAAATAATTGGGGGGCGGGGGGCAGGAAGAGGGAGAGGAGGGGAGAGGACATCAACTATCTATGAGAATACTTACAGCCTCCGAGTCTTCAATTCCATGCAGGTACAAATTGTCATACATGGAGGTCTGATAATCCAGAGCACCTCTTTCAAGGCAAAAACAAAATTGCTACAGAAGCCACAGCTAGAGGTAAAGACAGAAAAGGCCTGCTTGGAAGAAATGCACCTGCTTATCGATTCCTGTGGCTTTACCAGGCCAGATGCTGTTCATTCACATCACACAGGGTGAGGTTATCCCCAGAGGCAGTTCAGACCTGGCATTTTATCTGCCTTCCCAATACAGAGCATAAAAAGCAAAACCCTTCCTCAACCACAGACTGGTGACTGAGCTAGGAAAGCGGCCTCTGATTGGCTCAGCTCCCCTGCTTCAGTCAGCTGAAGAGCGTTCCCTCGGAGCATCTTACCAAGCAAAGAGCTGCTTCCTGTTTCGCTTGTACTGTATAGTTCTGTGATAAACACTTCTCAGTATCTAGAAGGCTGCTTGGTATGTTGGGAAAGGAAGGCTATAGAATACTCTAAACACAACTGCTCATCTTCATTAAATGCACAACTGCAGGGGGATGGGGGAGCAAAGGAGGAATTTTATTTTCAGGGAATACTGTGCAAAGACAGGTGAACAGTTACTGATCTCTACCCAACATCTGTACTTAACAGATGCAGTTGAAGTCAAACCCAGCAATATGTCATTTTTAAAAATATTTTAAACCAAGATAAAAGAAAAATAGAATAAACAGATGGTGAGATTGCTTGTGGGAATTTCTACCTTACAAATTTTTAATATCTCACTGAAATCTCTCTGCCTCACTGGCAAGAAAATACCTCTGTGACTCAACTAGTGAAATTTTGAAAATGAAGCCAAAAGCTCTCAAAAGCCTGTATGTAGACGCAAAATTGTTAAATGTCTTTTTAGTTTGATTTTTTTAAATCACCTTTAAATGACAACCAATAGCTTAAATTCTTTGCTAATGCTTGCCCTTTAATATTTCTAAAATAGCACTGATCTTTTTCCAATAACCCAATCAGAAACGTCCTACTGCCTCTCCAGTTCCCACCACACTACAATTCGGTTTGACTGAGAAGAAGTCCCATGGTGGTGCTTACTCAGATACTTGCAGCTATCTGGTCAACCAATAAGGTACTGCAAGCTTTGAAACAGAAGAGCCCTAGAGCTCACTGTAAAAGAATTGAGCTAAATATGGAAAAAAGAAGTTGGTAAGGGGCAAAGAACATAATCTAGAGAAGCTGCATGACTCACAGGGGTCAAAGCAATGACCCAGAAACTCAGAGGCTGAGCCCAGCATCAGCTTCCCCACTAATTGGTTGGATGACTCTGGACCAGTCTCCACTTCTATGGACTTTAGTTTCTTCACCTGCCAAGCTGAGGTAAGAAATAACCCAAAGAAAGAACTTTGCAAATCTAAAGTGCAACATAAACACTTATCAGTGACAACCCTGCTTTGTCAGCTAGAAGGCACTGGCTGCAGTTCACGGGAACTCGGCACTGGAGTAACTGGCTGGCCCCAGACCTAGGAAATGAGGCCTGTCCTCTAGCCAGCATCTCCGAAAAGCATTCTCTTAAAGGAACAAACCTGAGTCACAAACCAGCAATATGAGACCTACACCTGCTGAGCTGAGCACAGTTCTTCCAGGTCTAATCAATCACAGCTACACACCTTGGGAACAGCATCAATCCTTTCAAATATAAAAGATGCCAAGAGGACTCATTTGTCCTGAAGAACCCAAAAATGGGAGGGTTTACAAGGATGTCATCTGTGCCTTCATGGAGGAGAATGCTGCAGAGGACAGGTATGGTGGGCAGGACTCACAGAAGGAGACCCAGTGCCAGCCCTACCTGTTGACAACAGTGTCTCCTTGAGCAAGTCACTTCCCAGGCTAACCCTCCACCAAGCAAGAGGACTCAGTCAGAGGATTTGTAAGCCCAAATTCCTGTGTCAGATTTCTATTATTTGATTACAGCTATAATTATAGCCATGTGATATTTTAGCCAGAATCAACAGAAAATTGAGGCAAGGTGCTGTTTTTTTTTTTTTCCTTAGATTTTTCCAGATCATTTCCTTCTTTTACTATTTCAATTGAGAACATAGATATTTTATTAATATATTTAAATGGAATCTAAATTGGGGGCCGGGGAAGGGGAGAAGCAGTCCACTTCCGTAATTCACCAAAATAAAAGAAACTGCTCCCTACTGGTAAAACTGTACATGGCTCAGTTCCTCTCCCGCATTTCCCTACAGCCAATGTAAGGGTCTAAAGAATCTCTTAAAAGGACAGGGGCTCATCTTATGATATATGGAAGCATGCAGTGGGGAAGTGTGACTCAGGGGAGAGAGCAATGGATCAAGTAGAGCAGCCTTTGGTCATCCTTGGCAATCCTGCACCCAGACCCCTCAAGGACTGAGGACAGATGCAAAGCAGAGGCAGGCTGACTCTGCCCGTTTCCCAGGAGGTCAGAAAAATGCTAAATGAACTGTGAGAGGTGGAAGAACCCCAGACGTCACCTAATCAAGCCCTCATTTTAATATCCAGTTAAATTGTTTTATTCAAAGCCATAATTTTCTACACTGTGTGTTGCTTCCCCATTCCCTTCTTGAGGGGGTTTTCAAGATAAGGAAAGAGAAGCAGTGGATGTGTTTCCAGGAGGAATTCAGTAAAGTAAAAAGAGATCGCTTTGATGGGAAGATCCCTATTTTCCCCACTCCTTTCATTCTAAAAATTGTCTAATCACAAGCTATTTGGTCACCCACAAGCTGACAACTGAAAATCAACTGATCGACTAGGGAGTCTGCCCCCTGACTGTATCTACATAGAATAGGTACTGCACCTTCAAGTCACTTTAAGGGTTCAACCAGTCAGTACTCAGGCTGATCCTATAGATCCAGGGGAACCCAGCAAGAGGCTGTGGAGTTTCCCAAAGGAACTCCAAGTAGTTTCCCAGAAAAGTGAACTGGGAACTCCGAGGGGATCTCAGAACTGACCTTTTCTGTCCCAAGACTCTCTGAACTGAGAGCTGGCTGAGCAGTGGCGAGAGGTCCCTGAGAGCTTCCTTGCCTGTTTCACACCATCTCAAGCCCCCAGCTTTTGATGAAAGGGCCCCAGCACCCCATCAGGTCTAAGCTCTGAGGACCAAATCTCAAGGGTGTCATACTGCACTGAGGCAAAAGGTGAACATCAAGTAAGGGACTAGCACCCTCTTGGTTTTGATTTGAAGAGTTCTCCAGTTAAATGATGGGTTGAGAAGATGAGAAAGAAGCCACTCCTCCACTGGTCTACTCCTCCAACCTCAGCTACAGTGCAGACCAGTCAGAAAAGCTCGTGGCTTGCTTTGTTTCCCAGTAACCCACCCACCTCTTGTCCTTGTGTAGCCTCCAAAACTACACAGCCTCCAAAGCCTGCCTCCCACTTGAAGGATGCTCTGCTGACCGTGTTTCTTTTCAGATGATCTCTTGTGATGATCAACAGTTTAAAGCCAAAAGACCGCATGAAAAGGAGTTCCTGTCGTTGCGCAGTGGAAATGAATCCAACTAGGAACCATGAGGTTGCCGGTTGGATCCCTGGCCTTGCTCAGTGGGTTAAGGATCTGGCATTGCTATGAGCGGTGGTGTAGGTCTCAGACGTGGCTTGGATCCTGCATTGCTGTGGCCCTGGTGTAGGCCAGCAGCTATAGCTCCAATTCAACCACCAGCCTGGGAACCTCCATGTGCCACAGGCACGGCCCTAAAAAGACAAAGAAAAAAAAAAAAAGACATTGACTGTGTGATTCTATTTTCTAAATCACATGATTCTTGGTGCAGAGGCTCTTGGAATTTGACAACTGTCTCAGCTGAGCTCAGTTCAATGGAGGGAATGGTATAGTCCTCAGCACTCTTTTGCATCTCAAGGCATGAAACAGTTTCTGCTGGCTTCAAACTTAGGGACACAGCATTGCTTTTCCTTACCTGGGCTGGGCCTTGTGGTATAGTAAATGCCTGGAATTGATGGTGGAATACGAAGGACAAGCATTTCTCTTTTTTGGAAAGGAAAGGGAAGAGGGGGGACAAGCCAAGAGCTGGCTGATGAGCTCTGAGTTTTAGACAGCTCTGAATTTAAAGACAAGTGGTACAGATTTGCATACAAAAGGAAATGTTGCTCTCCAATTTTCCGCCCAGATTTCTCTAGAGTTTAACATTTCTAGGGCGGTGGAGTTTGGTGTTCTGCAGTAAGACTCTGAGAAGTTGGGAAAGAGACAAAGGAACAGTGTTTGGACACTCACTGGCTCTGTGGGCCAGAACAGGAACCCAAGGCCAACTCAGGCTTGGGGATTCTTTCACTCTTTGTTTTTGAGTTTTTCTAAATGGCCATCGTGTGCTAGATAATTTTGTCCCTCTCCTGCTCCGCGAGTACAAATCCACTTGTTTGTGTCTAGAAACCTGTGTGGCATTTGAGCACTAATATTTTACGCCTGTTTCCTCCCTGACATGCTTCAGATGGATGGCAACGGAAGGGCAGACAAAGGAGTGAAAACAAAACAAAACACTACAATCATTCCCCCTTTTAGTGAGTTTGAATTTAGACCTTACTACCTAGGCAGGCATGTCCTTAAGTCTCTCTGGGCCTCATCTGTAAAACGCAGACAGTCGAGTTCTGGACTTAATGAGTTAATATACGAAAGGGACATAGAAAGTGCCCAGAATGTTAGAAAGCAGAGGGGAGGAGTTCCTGTTGTGGCACAGCGGAAATGAATCCGACTAGGAACCGTGAGGGTTCAGGTTCAATCCCTGGCCTTGCTCAGTGGGTTAAGGATCTGGCATCACCATGGGCTGTGGTGTAAGTTTCAGATGTGGCTCGGATCCTGCATTGCTGTGGCTATGGTATAGGCCGGCGGCTGTAGCTACAATTGGACCCCTAGCCTGGGAACCTCTATATGCCTCAGGTGCGGCCCTAAAAAGTGGGGGTTGGGGGGGGAGCAAGCAAGCAGAGGGCAGAAGAATTGGTCTAATTTTTTTAAGGGTGTAGTATGGAATCAGAGCTGCCTACATCACCCAGCTCAGAGGGCCCCCCACAAACTGCAATTTGTGTGAATGGTGTTCCAGGCACAGTGCAACAGGGACACTTCAGAGCAGTCTGGATAAGAGCAGGGATCTCACCAGGCTGCCTGTATATTCCCAGGGTGCCTCTTCTCAGGTGGATAACATTCAGCCAGCTACTCTGCCTTTCTGTGCCTCAGCTCCTCATCTGTAAAATGAGGACTGCCCCAAGATTATCACACAAGGTTAAAAGCCTTGAGAGAAGAAAGGGCTCAGAGTGATGTCTGGTGCAAACTCAATGCTGCACAAGCAGCAGCTGCTTCTCCTCATTGCTGGGTCCGGGCCTGAAGCACTGGTGCCCTTTGCCTCTGGGGTGGGAGTCCTCCTCCTTGCTCCCGAGGCCAGCCTGGTCCTCTCAGCATCCACCTGGGTTCCCGGTCTCAGCCAGCAGAGCCGAGACCAGCATCCTGCTTCCTGTCGCCCTACTTAGCTTCATGCCAACCTCCTCCCGATGGCCTACCTGCTTCATTTGGCCAGACTGATGGCACCTTATGCTGAAGCTGGCATGCACTTCCAGACCTCCTGGCTGGCCTGACAACACCTCAAGCCTTCAGCCACCCTGTATAGCTCTGCATTTTTCTCACGTGCCCTGCGATACTCAGTACCCACATGCACTGATCTTCCCAATGGCCGGGCATCTTGCCAATCCAGAATTCCAACCTCCCTCACCCCACCAGCTGCCCCTAGACTGCCCCAAGCTGTCACAAACCCTGCAAAAGTCCTGTAACACATGCTATGACTGTTTCTTATCAAGGAAGCAAAAGGATAGTGAGAAAGACAGAAAGAAAAAGAGAGACAGGGATAAAAAGGCAGAGACAGAAAACCCGAGAGACACTCAGAGCAAGAATCAATCTGTGGACTTGCTTCCCTCCTCCCTGCCACTCGTGATGGCTCCAGGAAAAAATAATAGTTCATACTTCATAAAAGAGTGAGCATCAGTAAGGGAAAAAAATTCCCATGGCCTATTCACCTGCTAGAGAATGACAGATCCCTCCCTGTGATTGACGGATTACTCAGAAATCTCACTTTCAGGAAAAAAAAAAAAAAAAAAAGCCAATCTCTGGGCAAAAACATTCCACACAGCCACAAGTTTCATTAACACTGCACAACTTTATTTTCAGACACAAATCGGGTTGAGGAGACTAGTCTGGCTGGTGTCCTCCTCGTTGCCCGTACACTGTTTAGCTCATGTCGTCCATGCTGATTTAATAAGTACACTGCCCATTGCTGACGGCTCGGCACTATGTTAGAGGCTGGGAACTTGAAGGTCAGCAAGCCATGACTGCATCCTCCCAGGGACCAACTGGAGATCCTTAAGACAGAAACTGAACCAAGGTTGGAGAGGGCTGCAATCAAAGCTCTCAGGTTTGGGGAAGCTCTGATGAGAGCTGGAGAGCCACCTGATTCCTTTATCTGCAAAGTTTCAGCTGGAGAAGCAGGAACAGGGAAAGAAAGGGATGAATCTGACTCCAGGGACAGGGCAGAAATGAATCAGCCACCAACTTACTACATGGCCCTGGGCAGACCCCTTCCCAAGGATTCCTAATTTGCTATAGAGAATAAACAGTTTACTCTTTTTAAATGTATAATTTATAAAATAGGATTTTCTATTTTGTTACTGTTTTTAGGTAGCAATTCATGTTTTTCCCTCTCAGGGGGAGTTTTTCTCCTCAATTTAATAACATGTTTTTGGTTGTTTTTTTAACCAATCCAGTTGGTCACCCAATAAACATCTATGAATTCTTATTGAGTACCTAGTATCTCTGTGAACAAAAATCAGATCATGTCAGCTCCTCTCTGAAATCTGTGGAGGTTTCCTAAAGGTTGAATCTTAAGGCGAAGACTCAACTCTTTAACACGGTCCAGCCTGGCCTCAAGATTTCTCTCCCCACATCCCTCATTTTGTACCTCTGACTTCTTCATTCTCTCCTCTATAGCTGGCCTCACCTTCTTGGACACATCACACCCCCCTCCCACCACTGGGCTTTGTCTATTCTGAGCCCTTTGCCTAAAACCCCACACCTCCCTGACCCCAATCCCCATGGACATGTGTTAGTGAGGCTGATGAATTAATATGTCTGCAGAATGTGAATTCTGTGGGAAAAGGTTTCAGGTAACTTCTCACCAATTACATGTCCACTGCCCAGCACAGTGCCTGGCACACATACAGCTTTAAATAAATACGTGAATAATTCATGATGGCATTGACCTCTTGGCTACTTCTGCACTTTGGCAGCCAAAACAGGGCAGTAACTGACAACGACCAAAAAAAGCTCACAACGTGAGCTACGAAAACTCAGAACATGGACATCCCCAGAGCGTTCTCAACAAATCATCCTCATGCCCTGACCAGGAGAGAGTGATCATGTTCAGATTCAGATGCTTGCAAATTAAGTAATCTAGGTGTGACATGGAGCTGTTGTTCTAACAGTGCCTTTATTTCAAAGAAAACAATTTATACATGTTGATGGAATTTTTTTTTGTGTGATGGAGAGAAGACCCCATGATCTTTCACACCTTCATCCCTTTATGCACAATGTTCCCTCTGTTTGGGAACATCTCACCCTCAGCTTTTGCTTATTAGTGAATTCATGCCTTCTTGGAGGTCTGATGGAAACGTCACTAAGACCTTTTCCAACTCCCTCAGACATTGGACACTCCTCCTTCTATACTCCCAAAGCCCTCTCTTCTCCCAGACTTCTTCTAATGGGTCTACCACTTACTAGCACATAATTCATCCAGTAGACCTATTTCTTCTACAAGGTGAACAACCTGGGCAAGAACAAGGTCCTGTTCAGCTCTGTACCCCAAATGCTTCCTTCCATAGAAGATCCCCCAAAAAATTGCAGTTGTAGAAAATGAATGATAAACATGAAAAGAAAACTCACACCTTGAGCCCTGAGGGTATTGTCTCCATCATAATTCATAGTCTTGTCTAGCAGATGTTTGGGATCTTAGAAGGACTCAACAGACAAGGGAATGAGCCAGGAATCTGTGAGGTCAAGTTTAGGGCTGTTGTGGTTTTAGAAAAACAAACCACAAGATGGAAAGGAGTTTAGGAACTCAGGTGTTAGCCGGACTTGGGTCAGTGGTAGAGGCTTTTCTTTGGCAGAATCTATGGACAGAAGGGATACTGGTGACTGGTGGGTGGACCATAGCAGTCGGGTCCTAGGGTGTTTCCTGAAATGTTGTGGCCTCAAAATATATTTTTGGAGAAATCCCTATTTCCTTATGGAAAAGAATGCCAGCCTACGTCCCCTTCAAAGGCAAGAACTATGTCTCATTCATCTTATTTATATCGCCTCTCTAACCTAGTACCTATCACAATAACTGGAAAAACAGAAATTCAGTGACTACAGTAAGAATAGCCGAATAAGCTAGTATGAAATGGGTGACCTCCACAAGGGAGCATGGTCCTGAGAGGACCTTGTGTGTCAAGTTCTATCTTATCCCACGCTGCCTTAGGCACCAAGCATTCTAGAGCCTCAGCAGGGGAGTAGGAAATATTATCAGTCCAAAATACAGAGCTCAGATGGAGTTCCCATTGTGGCTCAGTGGTAACAAACCAGACTAGTATCCATGAGGATGAGGGCTCGATCCCTGGCCCTGCTCAGTGGGTTAAGGATATGGCATTGCCACAAGTTGCAGTGTAGGTCACAGACACAGCTTGGATCCTGGGTTGCTGTGGCTGTGGCGTCGGCCAGCAGCTGTAGCCCTGATTTGACCCCTAGCCTGGGAACTTCCATATGCTGCAGGTGTGGCCCTAAAAAAAAATAATAATGATGATACAGACCCTAGAGTACCAATACTCATTCTAGGTCCCACCTGCAACCAGACCTAGAGCTTACAAAATGCCACGAGACTTGAGTAGGATTATCTCAAGCAATGGATTGGTCTTAAGCTTCAGGTTGACGGTTTTAAGTTTCTGCAACGCAGTGAGCAGGAAGGAAGGAAGGGCAGTTTTGGTGCATGCTGCTGAGCTCTGACTTCTCTGTTATATCATGTGGCCAAGGTGACTAACAGTCCTAGTATCCATTCTTTATTTCTTCCATTTAGCAGTAAACCCCATTCCTCCCCCAATTTTAGCAAGGCATATGACTCTCCAACTAAGATCTATATTTCACAGCCTCCCTTGCAACTAGATGTGACCTTGTTCTTGCCAACAGTGTGAGTGAAGGCAATGTGTCCAATTTACAGCTCACATCCTTGAAAGAAGACTGTTTGCCCACCACACACTCTCTTCCCCATTCCTTTGGATATGGTGCTAATGAGCCAATTTCTACCACACAGATGGACGATGAAGAGTTATTAGGCTAAAGAAATCTGAGCCAGTAAATGACCTGTGAAGAGGGCTACTCTGCTGTCCTGGACCATCTTCCAGCTCTGATGAATGAGAGAGAAAGACACATCTTATTTAGGCATCTTTACATGGGGACCTCTTTGTTAAAGCAGCTTATACTAATTAATACCAGCTGTAAAAGTAACTAAAATATACAGGTCATTAGAGCAGAAACAAGGCAATCAGAAAAAACGTCCATAAGGTAATCACTGGACTCAGAAAAAGGTGCCTCACTAGGTTGTGGCGTATCTTCCAATTCTTCCTTTACAAAACGCTGACAAAACCGAGATGGTGGTCCTTTACAACAGATCCCCATGCCACCCTCCATCCCCATTAAAAACAGAACACGGATCCATTCATCCGGTGATGGACATCTGGGTCGTTTCCATGTCTTGGCTATTGTGAATAGTGCTGCAATGAACATACGGGTGCATGTCTCTTCTTCAAGGAAAGTTTTGTCCAGATATAGGCCCAAGAGTGGGATTGCTGGACCACATGGTAGTTCTATATTTAGTTTTCTGAGGTACCTCCATACTGTTTTCCATAGCGGTTGTATAAGTTTACATTCCCACCAACAGTGTAGGAGGGTACCCTTTTCTCTATACCTTCTCCAGTATTTTTTATTTGTTGACATGTTAATGACAGCCATTCTGACTCATGTGAGGTGGTACCTCATAGTAGTTTTGACTTGTATTTCTCTAATAATCAGTGGTGTTGAACATTTTTTCATATCACATATCTGGAATCTAATATACGGCATAAATGAACCTTTCCACAGAAAAAAAAAAAAAACTCATGGACTTGGAGAACAGACTTGTGGTTGCCAAGAGAGAGGGGGAGGGAGTGGAACGGACTGGGAGTCTGGGGTTAACAGATGCAAACTATTCCATTTGGAAAAATAAGCAATGAGATCCTGCTGCACAGCACAGGGAACTATATTCAGTCACTTGTGATGGAACATGATGGAGGATAATGTGAGAAAAAGAATGTATGTAAATATGTATGACTGTGTCACTTTGCTGTACAGCAGAAATTGACAGAACACTGTAAATCAACTATAATGGAAAAAACAAAAATAAAAGAACAGAACAGTATTATATAAATGGGTAGCAACAATAAGTCTGTTTATTTTCTAAAACCAAAGATGAGGAACAAAAACAAAATGTTGGTAAGCTAAAAACACATATAAGTTGCCAATTTTATACTGCATTTTCAAAGCTCAAAGAAATTCAAAGAAAATCTTTAACTTCATTGGGTTTTAAATTGAAGTAGACCACTACAAAGGGAAAAATATTCACTACCTTTTAGCAAAGTCTGTAAGGATTTCCTCATGAAGACTTTCAATATAATTTCTCTTTAGTTCTTAATTTGTTTGGTCATTTCCTTTGCAGTACTGGATGGAAAATTAGTTAGAGCACTAAGTCCAAAGGCTTTCCCCAAGAGGCACAAATGGAAACAAGCTGAGTTACTTGATCTAAATTCTAATTCTCAGAAGTGATTCTTGCATTAAATATTTGAGGAAAATAACAATCATCTCCACAGAAAATGGTATAAATTTTGGGACAAATGATAAAAATAATATACATTTGTATTGATAAAAAATAGAGAAGAATGTGAAAAAACTGCCAATAACCCCTTATATCTATAGTCATGTTTCATAAATCCAAAAGCATAAACAAATGAAGCATAGAGACTAGACACACACACACACACACACACACACACACACACACACACACACAGAGCTTTGCAAAGTTGTTTGGCAATGCATTTTTCTTAAAACAGAAAGTGATTTCTCAAATGTTAAGAAAGACTGAGAATTTAAAATAGCAATATCCAAATAAATATTTATGTGCCAGATACCTTAAAACACCCCAACTCACTGCATTTCCGAACCTTGTATGGGAGAGTAAGCTACAAATACTACAAGACCCTCTGGTCTTTCATATCTTAGAAAGCTATTTTCTTTTACACTAGGAAAGGCAATAATATCACAATTTTCAAAAAGAACAGTTTAAAACAAGTTATTTCTCACAGTCCAAGTTACTCTTTTAACCATCAAATTAAATAAATATAAAACACAAGAAGATAGTAAATGAGTAACTTGTTAGTCTGGAAACAATGTCAAGTCATAATGGTCCTGAAGTTACCTAGGCTCCTCTAACCATCCATTTAAACCTATGGGTCATATGAACATGGGCCAGATGTTTTAACGTAATTTGGATATGCTGCTGTGCAATGAAAGAGATACAGATACAAACATTCCAGGAACCAAGGGTGGGGATTCATAACACATTGCTATGGATCTCAGAGTACTATTGGCTGGCATTAGGAAAAGAACATTATGAGTTAATGTTCAGATTTACCTAACTGAATAAAGAAATCAGAGCTTTCCCCCCGCCGGGTACCGTTAAAGTTTTCCATCAAAGAACTGAACTAAAAGGCAATGTCAGGAAGATGGCCTGTGGGCCTAATACAGACTCCCTTTTCAAAAAGACACCTACTGGAATGGTAAGTACTAAAAGAACAACTTTGCAAATCATTATCCTATCTTCAGTCAAGCAAATCAATTCCTAAAACTTGGGTGAGAAGAAAGAAAGGTCCAGTTAGAGAAGGGAGGGCCAAGCTAACTTCAGAGCCAGTGGAGTCCTTCATTTCCTTTCACATTTAGCTCTTCTTGGTCGTATTCGCTTCCTCTAACCAGGTATTTCATGAACATGAAATAATCAGAGAACGGACGGGTTGGAATCACAGGGAAGCCCCCTAATATCACACGCTCTGAAACCACAGAGAATTAAACATTTTTTCATTGTACCTGTGCTCCATCTACATGTTCACTGCCGTCTCTGTTTTACCACATCTTTCTCACTTTATCCTTCTTTGACCCACCGATTACACTTTCCCCAAAACATGTGCTTATGATCCGGCTTCCTGCTGCTTCTTATGCTTGAAACCAACTTAAGCATTTTTCTAGTCTACAGAAATTGTCCCAAACCTTCCCTTTGCAAACCAACACTCTGCCTTATGAGACCATCCACTGCCAATTCTTCCACAACACTTTTGTTTTTAAAGCATTTCCTAGGAGTATATTTATTTCTTTGATTACAAAAGTGAAATATGTTTTTTTAAGTGGTATTGTAGAAAACTGGGAAAATTCAGAAAAGTACAAAGACAAAAATAAAAACTGGGAGTAGTACTACTGGAACATGGTTATTGTTCATACTTGGGTATCTTCCTCCCTGTATGCATTTTGTTTCACATTTAGAACATGCTATATGTAAACTGTTGTATTCTCTTAACTCTAACAACACAAACATTTTCTCACATTACTAAAAACTTCTCATAAACATAATTTATTATAACTATATAATATTGCATCATATGAATATACTGGGCAGTTCTCATTGTTTTGGTCTTATGAATAATGCTGAAATTATATTAGTCTGTAATTCAGATTATTTTCTTTGGCTAGATCCCAGATATTCTTGGGTCAAAGTACATGAATTATTTTAAGCCTCTTGATCACACTGCGAAATGGTGTACAAAAAGATTCTACCAATTTAACATGTTTACTAGTTTTATGCAAAGTGCTAGTTCTTAGCCCTATCATTAGCTATGTGGCAATGGGAAATCTAAGGGTCTAACTTTGTTAAAAAATCTGTTAATTTGATATACAAAAAGTGGAATTTGCTGCTGTTTTAATTTGCATTTTTTGCTAACAAACATATATATGTGAATATATACAATACTGCGTTTTTTTTTTTTCTTTTTTGGCCATCCCATGGCATATGGAGTTCCTGGGCCAAGGACCAGATCCGAGCCGCAGTTGTGATCTACACCACAGGTACAACAACGCCAGATCCTTTAACCCACCGTGCCAGGCCAAGGATCGAACCTGCGTCCCAGTGCTGCAGAGACACCATCGAGCATGTTGCACCACGGTGGGAATGCCTGATACTTCAATTTTTATCAGCATGGCAAATCTATTGTCTCTGAGTGAGGGATTTCCACATTTGAATAACAGACTGTGACAGTCTTATCTTCAGTCTCTTTTTGGAAAGCCTTAGGAAGTTATCTGAGGCAATGGCTCTCAATGATGGCAGAAGACCAGAATCACCTGTGGAGCTTTTTTTACAATTCACTTAACATCAAAACTCAGTAAAGGTTCTATCATCTATATTTTCCAAAAATTCCAATGCCGTTTTCAGTCTCAGACCACTGATTTGATTCTGAAACAGTGAAATATCACACCTGACAGGTGAGTAAGCTACTGCAGACATCCCTTAGCCTATAATGAAGAGCGTTATGCTCCAAACTATCACCTTATGCTATGGTGCTGACCTGACATCCATAAAGCAACTTATGACCCTGTGAGGCTGACCTTCACCAAGTGACCTAACATCACCCATACCTTAGTCTCATTTCTAAGAAGGACCTGGTTACACATGAAAAGAAAGTAAGCTAAATACTGATGTACCTTTTGTTTATCGACTCAGTACTTGGCAGAAGTATTTACACAATAGATAAGCTACTCATCAGTTGTGAATTTCCAAAATGACACTTTCTCCAACTCAAGGAGGGCCTCTGCCTATACTCTATGGGCCAGGGGTAAGTGTTGATACCGTTTGTGGATTTATGTTGACATTTAACAAAATAGGAAATCCAGCTGACCCACAGACACACCCATAATCCTACTCCCATCTCTAAACAACCAATTACTCCCCTTCACAGCACTAAGCATCCGACCGAGACAGCCTATGGCTTTTGAAACTGGTGTCACATGGCTTAGCATACCCATCACCCTGATAACCTGGGCTTAGGAAGTGCTCTCATTTCACTCTCAGAGCTTGGCTAGCTAACGCAATAATGGGGGAACTCTGAGGGGGGATAAAAGAAGTTCCAACGTTGAAAAGAAAAGTTTCCTCCATATCAACTCTGGTAAAGCCCACTTGACTGGAAAATAGTAGCACTGGAATAGCCTGCTGCCCCCGCCCCCACACCAGATTCTCCTAGCGTAGCTTGAATCCAAGTACCACCGTTAGCCTAAACCCCGACTGGGGTTTAGAAATTGAGCAACTCAAGAATCTCTGCAAGAATTGTTTCAGAGATTGTTTCCTTCCCTCCCAGGTGCTAAAAGTGGTCACCCCCTACCAGCACAGAGAGACCATTATGGCAGGAAGAGATGGCAAGAAAGGACCAAGGTAAGTGCTGAGAAACTGTACTTAACACTTCCTGAGTCAGACTAGAGAAGCAAACTCATGTCCTTGACAGTTCCATAAGAAGAAAAGTTACTCCAGCCTTTCCGAAAAAAAAAAAGTGGGGACAGATTTTCAAAATTAGATAAAATATGAGTCCAAATGAATTATTTCATCTGTTCTGCAGATAAAGTCCCCAAAGTATCAGTATTACCATGCCGACCACCTTGAGCTCTTGGTACAAATTAATTGACAATGATGGATAGGCTATTTGAACTTCAAAAATTAAATCTTTATATGGCCATGAATATTCTTTATAGTTTACTATTGCAGCTCAGGGGGGTGCTTCAATCTCTGGGCACAGTTGAGTTCAGAGAAGCAAAGTGAACACTCTGTTTCATTCTGTTCATCTCTCTCCAGGGGCCACTTTGCCTGCCTTTGGATTGTTTCTGCCGTGGATATCATCTTCCAAAAAGCCTCAGGACAGAAAAGCTTGGAGGCCACTGGGCATAATAAGCCATGGAGATGCATCCAAAAGAAAAGGACTTTGTTGATGTTCTGAACTAAGTAAAAGACAAAAAAAAAATGAACAAATGCACCAAACTGGGTGACTGGAGTTAGCAAACCAGGACACACATAGATAAGTGTAATCACAAGGTCACACGTTCACACCTAGGCATTTAGCAGTGTGTCACTGTAAATCACCACACCAGCACTTTCTCTCCTCTTCTTTTTTATTTTTCTAAATTTATTGCTATTACAAATGCTGTTAACTCAGATAACTCTTAGTACCTATGCACAAGGAGAATGAATCACACTTTTGATGAAACCCACCAGTTTCAATGTCTTCTTTTTTGTACACTTCCATTTCCAATGACCATATCTCAGTCACTGTACATCATTTTCTGCTGTTCACTCCCGAGGATTTACATATTTGCATAAATCTGTATGAAAAATGTCTTTACCTATATTCATTAGTTGTACTCTTTCTTTTGAAAATCGGATACAATGAAATAATTTTTATATTTCCTTTTAATTACCAAATGAAACACAATTTTTTAAACATCTTAGATTTGAGATTAAGATAACCTTTAAAAATAAAGTAGAAATCAAAGTAAACTCTTGATGACATTACAGGGCTTGGCTGTAAGTTAATATTAATATTTTTCCAAAAAGTCAAAGGGGACAACAACAGCAAAGGAATAGACAAGCCAGGCTCCCCACCCGAGATCACGATTTCATCTATGATTCTTCTTCTTCTTCTTCTTCTTCTTCTTTTTTTTTTTTTTTTTGTCTTTTTAGGGCTGCACCCGAGGCATAGGGAGGTTCCCAGGCTGGGGTCAAATCAGAGCTATAACGGCCAGTCTACACCACAGCCACAGCAACTTGTAATCTGAGCTTCATCTGTGACCCACACCACAGCTCATAGAAACATCGGATCCCTAACCCACTGAGGGAGGCCAGGGATCAGTCCTGTGTCCTCATGGATGCTGGTCAGATTTGTTTCCACGGAGCCACGATGGGAACCCCTCCTCTGATTCTTCTAAATCTGTCTCTCAATTATTCACATTTACTTGTTCTCTGGCCCTGCTGAGCTCTCCAGACCCTAAACACCTCCAATTTTGTATAATACATCAATCAGCCTTCCCTACATTCACTTCAACCACATCTGGGGGAATAGAAAGTAAAAACCTCCACCCAGCACCAGCGTGGATAAACAGTCTGATTTCTTAAAAAAAATAAAAAATCAAAATTATGCAGACACAGCTTCACAACCTCCACTGGCTTTCACTACTGCTGTTTCAGTCAGCTCAGGCTGCTATAATAAAATACCATATACACTGGGTAGCTTAAACCACAAACATTTCCTTCTCCTGGTTCTGGAGGCTCCAGGTCCCAGATTGAGTGCCCGCAGATATGGTGTCTGGTGAGCCCACTTTCGGGCTTATACACAGTTGCCTTCATGCCTTATCCTCACATGGCAGGCTCCACACTCGTGGTCTCTAACATAATCACCTCCCAAAGGCCTCACCTCCAACACCATCATATCAGGAATTAGGGCTTCAACCTATGAGCTGAGGGGGTGGGGGGGGTGGGGTAGGGGAGGGGAAACAGAGCTTCAGCCCATAATGACTGCCCAGTGCGCCTTCTATATCTCTTGTCCATTTTCTCCCCATTCCACACAAATCTTCATCAATCTGAAATTCCTACCTCACCCCTCCTCTTTTACCTTGCACAGATGATCTCACTCCCCTGCTCCCCAGGAGGCCAACCAATCAACATTCCCTGAATTTCCTGTTCCAGCCCACAAACCAGACCTCCTTCCACTCCATTTCGGCAGAAGAGGTATCTCTCCCTCCTTCTAATGTTGATCTCAGCACCTGTGCTCAAAATCCGAATTTCTGCAGCCTCAACATGAGCCTGAGTCCATTACTTCTTTTTTTTTTCCTTTTTTTTTTGTTTTATTATTTTAATTTTTTTCTGCTGTACAGCATGGGGACCAAGTTACTCTTACATGCATACATTTTTTCCCCACCCTTTGTTCTGTTGCAATATCAGTATCTAGACATAGTCCTCAATGCTACTCAGCAGGATCTCCTTGTAAATCCATTCCAAGTTGTATCCAATAACCTCAAACTCCCAATCCCTCCCACTCCCTCCCTCTCCCCCTGGGCAGCCACAAGTCTATTCTCCAAGTCCATGATTTTCTTATCTGTGGAAAGGTTCATTTGTGCTGGATATTAGATTCCAGTTATAAGTGATATCATATGGTATTTGTCTTTGTCTTTCTGACTCATTTCACTCAGTATGAGAGTCTCTAGTTCCATCCATGTTGCTGCAGATGGCATTATGTGGTTCTTTTTTATGGCTGAGTAGTATTCCATTGTGTATATATACCACTTCTTCCGAATCCAATCATCTGTCGACAGACATTTGGGTAGTTTCCATGTCCTGGCTATTGTGAATAGTGCTGCAATGAACACGCGGGTGCATGTATCTCTTTTAAGTAGAGTTTTGTCTAGATATATGCCCAAGAGTGGGATTGTGGGGTCATATGGAAGTTCTATGTGTAGATTTCTAAGGCATCTCCAAACTGTTCTCCATAGTGGCTGTACCAGTTTACATTCCCACCAGCAGTGCAGGAGGGTTCCCTTTTCTCCACAACCCCTCCAGCACTTGCTATTTGAGGACTTATTAATGATGGCTGTTCTGACTGATGTGAGGTGGTATCTCATGGTAGTTTTGATTTGCATTTCTCTTATAATCAGAGATGTTGAGCATTTTTTCATGTGCTTGTTGGCCATCTGTATATGTTCCTTGGAGAACAGTCTATTCAGTCTTTTGCCCATTTTTCCATTGGGTGATTGGCTTTTTTGCTGTTGAGTTGTATAAGTTGCTTATATATTCTAGAGATTAAGCCCTTGTCCGTTGCATCATTTGAAACTATCTTCTCCCATTCTGTAAGTTGTGTTTTTGTTTTCTTTTTGGTTTCCTTTGCTATGCAAAAGCTTTTCAGTTTGATTAGGTCCCATTGGTTTATTTTTGCTCTTATTTCTGTTTCTTTGGGAGACTGACGTGAAAAAATATTCATGAGGTTGATGTCAGAGAGTGTTTTGCCTATGTTCTCTTCTAGGAGTTTGATGGTGTCTTATCTTATATTTAAGTCTTTCAGCCATTTTGAGTTTATTTTTGTGCATGGTATGAGGCTGTGTTCTAATTTCATTGCTTTGCATGCAGCTGTCCAGGTTTCCCAGCAATGCTTGCTGAATAGACTTTCTTGTTCCCATTTTATGTTCTTGCCTCCCTTGTCAAAGATTAATTGACCCTAGGTGTCAGGGTTTATTTCTGGGTTCAATGGAGAAAAACTGAAAGCCTTCTCACTCAAATCTGGAACAAGACAGGGATGCCCACTCTCACCACTGCTCTTCAACATAGTTTTAGAAGTCCTAGCCACAGCAATTAGACAAACAAAAGAAATAAAAGGCATCCATATAGGAAGAGAAGAGATCAAACTGTCACTGTATGCAGATGACATGATACTATACATAGAAAACCCTAAGGACTCAACCCCAAAACTCCTTGAACTGATTAATTAATTCAGCAAAGTAGCAGGATATAAGATTAACATTCAGAAATCAGTCGCATTTCTGTATACTAACAATGAAATATTAGAAAAGGAATGCAAAAATACGATACCTTTTAAAATTGCACCTCAAAAAATCAAATACCTCAGAATACACCTGACCAAGGAGGTAAAGGACCTATATGCTGAGAACTATAAAACTTTAATCAAAGAAATTAAAGAAGATGTAAAGAAATGGAAAGATATTCCATGTTCATGGATTGGAAAAATCAATATTGTAAAAATGGCCATGCTACCCAAAGCAATCTACTGATTCAATGCAATCCCTATCAAATTACCCACGACATTTTTCACAGAACTAGAACAAACAATCCAAACATTTATATGGAACCACAAAAGACCCAGAATTGCCAAAGCAATCCTGAGAAACAAAAACCAAGCAGGGGGTATAACTCTCCCAGACTTCATGCAATATTACAAAGCCACAGTCATCAAAACAGTGTGGTATTGGTATCATTACTTCTTGACTATAACTTCAATCCATTTCTCTTCTGGCTGTCACCCTTAAAACACAAGGGGTTATCTCCATTCACTTGCAGGAACTACAACCCTTCTCTGGCCTTGACTCTCCCTGTTATTCACCTATCTCCATCTTTTCTTCACAGCCAGCATCCAGAGGCTCAGCCTTCATTCTTCTACACTGTTCAGCCTTCAGAATCCAGCCTTTATCCTCATCCCAGACTCAAACTGTTCTTGCCAAAGTTACCAAAGACCTTTTTGTCACTATATGTAATAGAACCTCATCTTCCATGACCTCTGACACTCCTGATCCCCTTCTTTTGGAAACTCACTGGCCACATCTCCAATTTCCCAGAATTCCACCTCTATCTCTCCGTTGGCTTCAACACCCCTCATCTTCTGCTAAATTCCTGAATAAATATGTTCAGTTCAAATGTAAGTCTGGAGTTCCAGAAATACCTATCCAACTACCTACCAGAAACCTCAACTCTGATGTCCTACAGGCCACACATGTTAGACTGAACATACCAACAATAAGCTCATCTCTGTCTCCTATGAAACCAAGTCCCTGTACCATAAAACAGAAGAGCACTTCCACCCAGCTGTCCAGTTGGGAAATTTGGGGACGTTAGTGATGCCTCCTTCCCCTCTCCCCACTGAACCCCAGGATCTATTATTGTTTCCCCTAACGCCTTTTATTTTTTTGCTTTTTAGGGTCACACCCACGGCATATAGAGATTCCCAAGCTAGGGCTAGAATCGGAGCTACAGCTGCCAGCCTACACCACAGTCACAAGCAATGCTGGATCTTTAACCCACTAAGCAAGGCCAGGGATCAAACCCACAACCTCATGGTTCCTATTCAGATTCATCTCCACTGTGCCACAATGGGAACTCCTCCCTAACGCCTTTTGACCTTTCCTCTTTCTCAATCCCTAGGAGTTTAGGCTTTCCTCATTTTTCCCTGAATTACTGTGACAGCCTCCTTTCTGGTCTTTCTGCCTCTACCTGCGCTCATCTCTCAGATGTCACATCCCTCCATTTCAATACCAAAACACCCTGCAGCTATTATGACTCTCTGCTTAAACAACATTAATGGCACCTTCCTTTCTTTGGGATAGAATTCACATTCTCTTAGGGATAAAGTACAGCCCCTTCCTGATGTGACCAGAATCATCTCTCACACAATTTCGTCCCATGAGCTCCAGCCATACCACAGACCTGCCCTTGTTATGCTGTGTTTCTAGACACACTGAACCCTCTTCTTCAAAAAAGGCTTCACTGCCGTATCCCCTTTACCTTACTTTCTCTATTAGTCACTAAAAAGTCAGCCCACTTAGAAGATATTCCATATTTTTTCATGTTGCTCCCTAACAAAGACAACTGGGTTTAACTCTTGTCCTGTCTGAAGGCTGTGAGTTTGACCAGATGACTTTTCCTTGTTTCACCTTATAATTCTACCTATGTGGTTTTGAATTAAAAGTAGCCATTCAGTCCCAAACTATGAAAAATGTACCAAATGATCTGCCAACAACTGAAAATGGAGTGTAAAGAATGTGCTTCTAACTTTCTGAAGCCATAACCATCAGAATGCTTGGCCTCTGAGAATCTTTTTTTTTTTTTTTTGACATGACCAATACCCCTTTCTTCATCTTTCCATTTTTCCGGATTCCAATTTTTTTTTTTTTAATCTGGAAATACTATCTTTAAATACAGAAGTTAAAAGGAGATGCAGAAAGAGCTATTTCTACTGATTTCTTCATCATTCCATGATGACAGATATCTTAATTTGGATTCCTCCAAGGCAGAATCTAAGATAAAGGACTTTGGAAAATGATGGTCTCAGGAAGCAGGCATGACAGGGACAGGAGAGTGAGTTTGGGGAAAAGGAAAAAATGAAGAATGCATTACCGATTTGCCTTTTCAGGTAACTGGGGCTCAATCCCAATGGAATAAAATGCCCTTCAAGCCTCCCCCTCCAAAGGACAACAGGTTAGAGCACGGGATCAATTTTCCTGACTCAGTAGCTAAGAAGGTGTTAACTCCCCTGCATTTGGGGAGAGGCTTCAGAAAGGGCTGAAAAAACTCCAGAGTTTTCCCTAGAAGGAAACCCTGAGGCAAATAAAGAGAAGGTAAGCAAGTTTCAAGCACAGGAACTGTCCACCAGAGCTGAGGCTGAAATCCAAGGTGAGCCAACAAGATGTGGTATGAGGCTGAAAAAGTGCCAGCTACGGCTCTATGAGGATATAAGATTCTCTATGCAGTGTAGCAAGCTATACTTGACTACTTTTAAAAAGCACTTTTCTCTTCCATTTGTCCCATTTCCTGGGATCTTAATTAATAATGGTGTGCATTCATTCCCTGCATTATTAGTTTATCTTTCAAGTAATTAAGAATGAAATGTAATGGCAACTATGGCTTTGGGAGGTTGTTAAGTACATAACTATGGAGAGAAAGATGTATAATAACCCCTGGCAAGAACCACTAAGTGGATGCCTACTCTGGAGAGTTTTTACTTACCAACACAAAGTTCTAGCTTTTGCTATAAACAGCATGGCTGTTACACACGTCATTGTGACAGCTCCTTACAGGTGCGAATGCAAACCAGCACCTTGGGGAGTAAATTTAAGTTTCCAGGAAAGCTGCAACCAGACCCTAGCTAGTGTGTCAATCACGGATGCAACTTTTAGGCCCATTTCTTCCCTTATTCCACTGGGATTCACTCTGTCACCCTTAGAAAAAGGTGATGCTCTGAGCACTTATTCAATCCAAGCTGAGCATTTCACATCTGTGACCTTTACTCCTTCAAAATCAAGGTCAAGCCATGTCACTAAAGAGGCTTTGGAAATATTTCACTTCCTAAATCACAAATAGTTTTGCAAGCAATGCAAACAGAAAACCTCAGTTCTCAGTACTGTCAAAACAACACCTTCATAGGCTTCCAAATTCAGTAATTATTGTTTTCCTCACACCCACTGACAGGCCTGAAATTGAGGCCTTTTCTCACAAGGTTCTCAACTCTGGTACCTTTTTCTGGTAGGTGTGGGAAGAAAGGACAAGAAAACATCTTGGGTAAGGTCAGGTCAGAGATGCTGAACCATGTTTTTGGGTTTTTTTTAACACCTTTTTTCTGATCAAGACTTTACGCATAAGCTTTCCTCCTGTTAGGAAACATATTTTTGATCACTAACTATATCTAGAAACACTCTTTGAGACAAAGTAATTTGTAGATACCATTTTTGTTTGACCCAGGAAGCCCAGACCTACTTACAGAGACAGGAACTAGGAGCCTGGGGCCCAGGAGAAATGATTTTCACAAGAGCCAATGAAAGTTGAGTCAGGCCAGAAGAACGCAGAGCAAAAGTGGCAAAGCAAAGGTGAAACAATATAGCAGTGAGAAACCTGTAGGCCAGGGAAGGCTAACAAATTGCATGAGGTGCCAGGTAAGTACTTACAAAGCAGGCTAGTTCCAGAGGCTAACACTCTGAACAAAGGGGCACAGGCCCTGGACCAATCTCAAAGTTGAAATAGGAGTTCCCATTGAGGCTCTGCAGAAATGAATCCAACTAGTATCCATAAAGGTTTGGGTTCAACCCCTGGTCTTGCTCAGTGGATCAGGGATCCAGTGCTGCTGTGAGCTGTGGTGTAGGTTACAGACAAGGCTCAGATCTGGCATTGCTGTGGCTGTGGCATAGGCTGGCAGCCGCAGCTCTAATTTCCCCCTAGCCTGGGAACTTCCATATTCCATGGGTGCCTCCCTAAAAAGCAAAAAAATAAAAAATAAAAATAAAAAATAAAATTGAAATAGATCAATCCAAACAAAGGTATTTAGAGAAAATCAGTCTCATGCGCCAGACGTCCTCATACTGAGGTTTACATTTTACTATCTATAATCTGGAGAGTCCCTTTTCCATACAATGTCTCACTGTCTCCTTAAGCAAACGTCATTGCCTGCCCTGCCTGCAACTAGTAGCTACATCATTTAGGCCAGGTCCCTTTTATCCACTGATTCCACTGGCCTTGCAAATTCTTGCAATGAATTTTGTGCCTAAGCAAAGACAGAAAACCATCTCAGCCTTGAGGCCCATGTGTTGATCGAGGCAAGAATTAAGATACATTTGCAGAAACTTTGGGTTTTAAGTTTTTCATAAGTTTATATTCAACAAGACACATTCGAAATTATTACTGGCCCACTGAGTAACTCCAAAAGGTTGGCAACATGACTATTCCCTCAGATACACACCAGGAGTGTTCTTGTCCTTTGGATAAGGTGAGTAAAAATGTACCTTGAAAACTCTCCCAGGTATGACAGTAAAACCACAAGGCCAATGCCACCAAGAAGTCAAATGAAGAAACCTCCTATGTGAACTTTCTGAGTGTAAGATTTGTGGCTTGTAGTTGTTCAGTCATGTGCTTACCATAAAAAAAAAAAATAAAAGAAGCAGCAGCTTACATAAGCATTAGCAAAAAAAGAAAAAAAACTCAGGCGCTAAATTTATAGATAAAATGATTCAAAGCATAATACCCTTAACAGAGACACTTCATGAAAGCCTGTTTGGCACTTGGAAGATGGTGGAGCTTGGCAATATCACCTGGCACTTGAGCCTCACATTGGAACACAGCCCACCAGTACCTGTTAGAGCCATCAGGTGCTCCCGAGATGAAGCAAAGTTTGCCTTGGCCCAGTTTACCACACAGCATTTGCTCCATGTCCTCAAATAGTTTCCTAATTCTCCCAGATTGTTTGAACATGCAAACAAGTTCAAGGCAGTTCAAAGGCTACAGAGGGAAAAACCTCCTTTCAGATGAACAGCTGGAGCAAGTCCATATGGAAAAGAAAGGCTGTCTTCTGGTTTGATGTTGCTTTTCTTGTATGACCCTGCACACGAGGACTCCAGCCACGGTCATCCTACCGACCATCTACCTGGACTCAAGGAAGGCACTGCTGATGGTCCATGTTAGAATGGACATTTTGAAAGTTTGTGTGTTTGCAGATACCATACAATGAGCCAGCCTGGAGAGAGCCTGAACAGCACAACCAAAGCATTTATCTTTACTCATTTACTGAATGGGGCTCCAACACGACAAATTCAAGGCTTTACTTCCCATTGGTGCCAGTTTGACTTTGAGGGTCAAGACTTAATCTTCTGCTCAGAAACCCAAGATTACAGAATAAGAAGAGCCCCTTGAGATGAAACATGATTCAGGGGATCGGAGTAGAGAGCTCCAAAGCTCCTAGTGTTGACACAGGGTCAGCCTCTGACTTGCCAGATGACCTTATATAATCCTTCTGGCTTTCTGTTTTCTCCATCTGCAAACTGAAGAATGTGAGTGACTCAGAAATAAATAGCCCAGTATCCACTCCCTTGTTAAGGATTTTACCTTTCTTTCCAATTGGGAGCTAAATAAACCTGCCATTCTTTTCCACTACTAAAGAACACAGCAACTGCAGAACAGTTTCTGATTTTCTTTTGCTTGACCTCCTTGACCGCCTCTCTCCTGAATAGTAGTTTCCAAGACCGAAAATCCAAATATCTTTCCTAGGAAGCTGAAGAAAAGGAGGGAGAGACAAAGTCATAGGAAATGTCATCACACACAGGCAGGGGAAAGGCTCAAGAAAAGCTCTGTTTTCTAAACTGGTAACTGTTACCCGTTGGTTTAAGAAAAAATGACATGGATCTAGGAGTTCCCGTCATGGTGCAGCAGAAACGAATCCCACTAGGAACCATGACGTTGCGGGTTCAATCCCTGGCCTCGCTCAGTGGGTTAAGGATTGGGTGTTGCTGTGAGCCGTGGTGTAGGTCACAGATGTGGCTCGGATCTGGCGTTGCCGTGGCTCTGACATAGGCCAGCAGCAACAGCTCCGATTAGACCCCTAGACTGGAACCTCCATATGCTACAGGTACGGCCCTAAAAACAAAACAAAACAAAACAAAATGACATGATCTAGTCCCAAGAGTTGAAGTGTGCTGATGGCTGTATTAACATACATCACAGGGGAGTTCCCACAGTGGTGCAGCAGGTTAAGGATCTGGCATTGCTACAGCTATGGCAGCTACAGCTTGGATCCCCAGCCTGGAAACTTCCATATGCCACAGGTTGGGAAAAAAAAAATCACACGACATAATGCCAATGGATTTTTTTTTCACTAAGAAAAAATATTTACACTCTGCGGTAGGTTAAATGATGGCTCCCAAAAGATATGTCCACATCCAAAATTCCTGGACCTTCTTGTTGAGATCTCACTTGGAAAAAGGGTCTTTGCAGATGCAATTAAGTATAGGATGTTGATATGCTATCACCCTGGATGATGCAGGTGGATCCTAAATCCAGTGGCAAGTGTCCCTTTAAGAGACAGATGAAGAGAAGACACAGAGACACAGAGGGGAAGGCAATGTGAAGGAGGAGACAGAGACCAGAGTGATGCAGCCACAAGTCAAGGCCAACAGCCATCAGAAGCCGGAAGAGGCAAGGAATGGAATCTCCCCTAGAGGTTAAAAGGAAGGTGACCCTGTTGACAGCTTGACTTTGGACTTCCAGCCTCCAGAACTGTGAGGAAATTAAGTCTGTTGGTTTATGCCACCAACTTTGTGGTAATCAGTTACAGTGGTGACAGGAGACGAACACACACTCCATCCGTCTACACTCATACCGCTAAATTACCCTCTTATTAATATATTAAAATGTCCTTTTCACTCCTGCCATGTCAGTTATATAGGATCCATCATTTGAGAACACTTCTCAGTGTTCTGCAGCAATTACATTGGAACATGTAACAACTGCTACCTAAAGATCTCCAGGTTCAGTCAGTCCTCTAGAAATGAATGTTTATCAAATAGTTGAAACAAAGTAAGCTGAAACCTGCGTGAAAAGCAGAAAGAGCATAATCTGATGTCCCCAAATCTAGTTTTGTATCCTAGGTCTGCCACATATTATCTGTACAAATTTAAGTCTTAATTTCTCTGACCCTCAGCTGTCTTTCTTGTAAAGTGTGTGACTGACTGGAGGCTGTACGGAAATCAACAGCGCTTGTCACCCTTACTCTCAATGCTTCATTTGCCCTCTGCAAACAGCCTCATGGAGGCACTAAGGAATCCACTGAGATCAATGATGGATGCAGTTAATAACTGGCCACTCATGACAAATCTGTATCAGATACACACCCTAGAATGTCTATTGGTACAGCTGACCTCTCTCCTGAATTCCAGCCAAGCTGTGAGAATAGTCTGTACATGGGCAGACAGGCCCACAGCCAGGCTTCCCAATGGGTGTGTGAGCAGGGCAGCAAGCGACTGAGCCCTCCAACAAAGTGGGACAAGCCTGGTGAGCCTCACTCCACTCAGAGCCCAAAGATACCTCTGCTTCTCTGTTACCTCAGTGCCAATGCTCCCACTCCAAGACAGAGCCCAAATTTTAGAAAACTGTTCTTGCAGCTCTAGCCTGGGGACAAATGCTGCCACCAGCTGCTCAGCATGAGGAAGCAGGTGCAAATGGGGTGTCTTAATTAATTACCCTGATAATCAATCATTCCAAGGACTCCTTCAGACTTCCACTAGATGGCACTGTGATGCTTCTTCCCAGCTCCAGGGCAAAGAACAGGCTCTCCCTAAGCAAACCAATAGGTCAGTCAGATCCTTTTGAGCTTTCTGCTCTGTTAGCTTTTAAAATCCAATCTTATCTGCTGGTATCCCCCAGAGAAGCCTCAAATTTCTTATCAGGTGGCAGTACTCTTTCCTGTTTGCCAGCTCTGTTATTAATTTTCTTCTCAAATTTTTGGGGAAAATCATTTCAATGAGACGAATGCTACATCATTCCATCATCTTGACAAAAGTGCGCCTATTTTAAAAATGCACTGATTAAAAAAAAAAAAAAAAAAGCACTAATGGGTTCCTCTATCCCTTCTCTAATTTACTCAACCAAAGCCTGCAGGGATGGGGCCTAATAAGTGTGCAATTTCTTAAAACCCCTCAGGTGATAGTGATTCTGATTCGCTGCCAGAGCTGAGAGCATTAAACCTCTTGGTATAATTAAGGCAGCATGCACAGTACGAAATAAATCTTTAGCAGCCACTTCACCTTGTTTAGGTACCAGGCTATGCCACCCTAAAAGTTAATTGAAAATTACCAATCCAACTCCAGGACATAACTAGTATTTTGCAGCCTAAACCCCCTTTCAGTGGGTGGTTTCTTACATAAAAAGTTTGGCGGGGGGGCGTCTAGCTAGGATTCTATTCCCATATCCATTTCTTCGTATGTGCCCTCAATAATAATACTTACCACCTACTTACTTCTAAAGAGCATTAATTTAAGAAATTTAAAGGCAGTTTAAACAAACCTTGTTGATGGAAATGGGCACCAGTGTTTCATCAAACCATTGTGTCAAGTGTATAACCTTTTCTTGGCAAATTAAGAAGTGTGGTCTTAGTCTACTGGGGCTGCTATAACAAAATATCATGCTGGGTGGCTTAAACAGTAACCATTTATTTCTTACAGCTCTGGAGGCTGGAAGTCGTCAATCAGGGTGCCAACGTGGTTGGGTTCTGGTGAGGGATGTCCTCCTGGCTTGCACACAGCCGCCTTCTTGCTGTGTCTTGCTATAGCTGGGAGAGACCTTCTCGCTCACATCCTTTCTCATTGGGGCACTGATCCCATCAGGAGGGCTCCACCCTCATGACCTAATGACCTGCCAAAGGCTCCACCTCCAAATACCTTCACATTGAGGGTTAGGACTTCAATGAACTCCCGGGGGTGGGGGGGCATCGATGTCAGAGGATTGGCTGACACACAGGGAAGCATCCTGACTCCTGACTGCCCTTGCCCACCTGGGCCCTGCAGTCCTGGCGGGGGGGACCCTAATAGAACTCACAGCCCTCCACTTCCAGCCTCCTCCCTTCTGCCTGGCCCCTGTGGGCCTGTGCTTAGGAGACCAGGCCTCCAAACACGGGAGCCTCAGGTGCTCCCAACCCAGCTGATGGCCAGGGTGGCTCCCAAAGGATGGTGCTGCTGCTGAGCTGGGACAGCATCTTCCCACCACTCTGTTTGCTCCCTCCAGGGCTTGAATCGGTTCTCTCAAGATGCTTGGCCAGCCTGCAGTAGCGGCTTGGCCCTGTCTCCCTGCTCCCTGAGTTTCTTTCAGCCAATCCCACCCCACTCTGCCGTCTCCCTCTGAGTGGTACCATCCCTCCCATGGCTTCCCCACGTCTACACTCCAGACTTGCCTTCCTGTGAAACCACAGAGAGAGTGGGAGCTACACATCGGAGCTCAGAAACCAGACTGCCTGAGTACCAGTATCTGTGCCAGCCCTAATGAGTGCCATGGACTTAACATAAATGACGTAACCTCTCTTTACCTACTTTTCTCATCTGCAAAATGCCAATAAAGATAACACCTCCTTCATAGCGTGGTGGTGAGACTAAGTGGATTAGCACCAGTGATGGGCTTGGAGTAGGGACCAGAACATGATATTTTTTTAATACATGTTATCTGTTATTGCTGTTGCTACTGGGTAGCTCCAAATGGCAGCATCCCAGACACTGGAAAGTCCACATGTCCATAACGGAACTCACACTGGGGGTTATGTGCCCCTCGCCTGTTCCACTCCTGGATCCATTTATCAGTGTCATTGTCACCTCAGCCACCCAGGCTGGAAGGCATCCTTAACTCCTTGCCATGCACTCCCCGCATCCACTCCCATGGGCACCACATCCTGTCCGCCCTCCCTCAGCATTCTCTTTTGGCAACAGCACTGCCTGACTGCACTCCCAGGAGCACACGCCCCCAGCCGGTGAGGGGCCTGAACTAGGTGGGGACCAGCAGCTGAGGCTGGGCAGGGAGTGTGGAGAAAGATCCCAGGGCCCGCAGCCAGCTCTTCCAATCTCTCAGCCTCCATGGCCTCCTCATGGAGTTCCTGCCTCTGGCCTGCAGATGCTTATGCAGGATAACAACAGCTGAGGCTTCCTTCATAGTTACTGTTAACCAAGTGCTGGTCTAGGCCCTTTGCACCCCCTATCTTGCTGAACCTTCTTACCAACCCTCTGAGGTAGGTACTGTTCTGATTTCTATGTCACAGATTAAGAGGCTGAGCTGCCAAAGGTCACAGTGAGTAAAGAGCAGTTAGGATTCCAAGCCAGGAAATCAGGTCCAGAGTACTTGTCCTTGATCACCAGTCTCTGCCTCTCAGATCAGGCCCCACCCAGGGCTGGGGTGCCGAGGGGAGGTGGAAGGATGGTTGGCAAGACTCGGGCCGAAGACCCACTTCCTGACCTCCTGAAGGTTTTCCTTTTTTGGAAAAAAATTATACAATTTTTAAAGGTTACTTTCCATTTACAGTTATTACAAAATAATGGCTATATTCTTCTGTTGTCCAGTATATCCCTGAGCCTATCTTGTACCCAATAGTTTGTACTGCCCACTTCCCCAGCCCCATACTGCCCTTCCCCCGACTGGTAACCATTAGTTTGTTCTCTAGATCCGTGAGTCTGCCTCTTTCACGTTATATTCACTAGTTTGTTGTACTTTTTAGATTCTACATATAAGCAGTATCACACAGTATGTATCTTTCTCTGTTGGACTCATTTCACTTGGCACAATGCCCATCCATGTTGCTGCAAATCCTGTCCTCCTGAAGTTTATACTTAGGTTGGTGAGCTGAAACATGTATGTTATTGAACAAAACCACCATCAGGGAGGTCCCATCGTGGCTCAGTGGAAACGAATCTGACTAGCAACTATGAGGATGCAGGTTCGATCCCTGGCCTCAGTCAGTGGGTTAAGGATCTGGCATTGCGGTGAGCTGTGGTGTCGGTCACAGACACAGTTTGGATCTGGTGTTGCTGTGGCTGTGGTGCAGGCCAGCAGCTACAGCTCTGATTCAACTCCTAGCCTGGGAACCTCCATATGCTGCGGTGCAGCCCTAAAAAGACCAAAAAAAAAAAAAAAACCCACAAAACACCATCAGGTAAGGCAGTGTCCACTCAGTTTAAAAAATGAGTCATGGAGTTCCCACTGTAGGTTAAAAACAGTAGGTTAAGAACCTGGCATTGCCCCCAGCTGTGGTGTAGGTTGCAGCTGCCACTCAGATTTGATCCCTGACCCAGGAACTTCCATATGCCGTGGGTGCAGCCAAAAAATAAAACAAAACAAAAAAGAGTTGTACTGGTTTAAATACTTTGGGAAGACTAAGTTTACACCAGGCTGAGATTTTAGGGAAGGAGTGTGGGGAACGTGGTTGTTGAATAGAAGGTTAAGTCAACGTGAACGGTCAGTAGAGCTTTTCAAATCAGGTGGAAGACAGTGCAAAAGATACCAGGGATATTGGTGAGAGGTAGTTTTGGAAAACTGGCTTCTGCCATCCTGCTAGGCAAAGACCTGAAGATGCGGACAACAACCAGCCCTCCAAGGGGTGGCCTGTGGGGCACCAAAGGCTTCACATGCCACAAGCCACTGCAAGAGGGCTGCTACCACCATACCCCATGTGCTTCAGACGTGGTCCCAGATGTGCCTGCACCTTCACTAGCAACAGGCACCAAGAATCGTTTTAAACAAAACTGTTCCAAAGTCCCCTAAGTGGCTGACATACAATACAGCAGCATTTTTAAAGGGAAGATTTTTCTTGGGTGGGGACGTGTTCCTCCCTCATTCCTGTGCTAGAAAAAAAACAAAAAAACAAAAAAACAAATATGATGACACTTTTGCTTCAACAAATTAGAAATACATTTTTTTTTTTTTTTGTCTTTTTGCCTTTTCTTGAGCCGCTCCCGTGGCATATGGAGGTTCCCAGGTCTAATCGGAGCTGTAGCCACCGGCTTACGCCAGAGCCACAGCAATGCAGGATCCGAGCCATGACTGCGACCCACACCACAGCTCACGGCAACGCCAGATCCTTAACCCACTGAGCAAGGCCAGGGATCGAACCCGCAACCTCATGGTTCCTAGTCGGATTCGTTAACCACTGCGCCACAACAGGAACTCCAGAAATACAATTTTTAAGGAAGATAATTTTTTAAATACCAAATAACATGGAGCTAATAGAAAGCAAAGACATAAATGCCTGACTTTACTGCACCTTTATACAACAAATTCTACCAGCGTTACACAGTGACTATACTCTAAATACATATCTGCAGTGTAAGACTTTGCAGATGCTTCCCTGAAGCAAAATATTTACAAATGGGATATATTCATTTTAATAAGAATTCTTCGTGATCAATGTATACAATAATTAGCTGTGTCCTCGGGCAAGTTTATTAACCTCTCTGAGCCTTCGTTTGTTCAGCTATCATCTATCAGATATAATTAATAATGTCTACCTTACACCACACAGGGTTGATATAGTAATTAAATGTAGGTGTTCCCGTCCTGTCACAGCAGAAATGTATTCGACTAGTATCCATGAGGATGTGGGTTCGATCCCTGGGCTCGCTCAGTGGGTTGGGGATCCAGTAATGCCTTGAGCTGTGGTGTGTGTGTAGGTCACAGACATGGCTCAGATCCTTCGTTGCTGTGGCTGTGGCATTTGCCAGCAGCTGTAGCTCCGATTCGACTCCTAGCCCGGGAACTTCCATATGCCGTGGGCGCAGCCCTAAAAAGCAAACACCCACAAGAAAAGAACTAAATGTAGTCACATGATAAAGTGCGATTCAAATGTGTGGTATGGCTATGGCTATTAGTATTCTCATCCAATAATTACAGCAGCATCAAAATGTGGTGGCTGCCATTCTCTGCAGTGTCAGTGATAACTCAGGACTTGGAGGAAACAACTGTAGTTACAGTACAGAGGGAAGGTTAATGTCAACAATATTCCTATTTGACATAAATTAGCATTTGAATGTTATGTGCCTAGTAGAAAAATCATTTGAAGTAATAAAAGTGGCAAGTTTCTTGAGCACATGAATTATTATGTTCCACCTTTTTTTTTTTTTTTTTTTTTTTTTTTTGCTTTTTAGGGCCACACACTTGGCATATGGAAGTTCCCAGGCTAGGGGTCCAATTGGAGCTACAGCTGCCGGCCTACACCACAGCCACAGAAGCATGGAACCTGAGCTGCGTCTGGGATCTATACCACAGCTCACAGCAATGCCAGATCCTTAACCCACTGAACCAGGTCAGGGATAGAACCCACACCCTCGTGGATACTTGTCAGATTTGTTTCCATTGCAATACAATGGGAATTCCCAGTATTCCACATTTTTAAAAACACAACCTATCAAGGAACATAACATAAAGCACATTTGCCATTTCTGATGAATTTCCATCTCCAGGGCTCGTGTGAAATAAGAAGTTCTGCCTGATATTGACATTTTCTTCCTATACTTTAAAGACATTCAGCTGTACCATTTTGCTTTATTATATGGAATTTTTTTTCAAAGAGCTCTGCAGCTGTTCTCACAACATAGCCCCACTTTTTCAAAACAGTTCCTGATGTGTCTGTTATATTCTGACCCAAAAGAAAAGAGACATTTTGGTAAAAACTTTTTCTAGCGTTTTTTTTTCCCCCTATCTGCTCTACTTTTGTATGTGTGCCATGTTTTAGAAAATCCTCTCTTCATTTTCTTGCTCAAGTGAACTGGGACAAAAATGTAATTCATCCATCTATTGACTGTATTTAGATATAAATACAGAAGTCTCGAGAAGTTTACAGTACAGAGGGAATATTTTGCAATTAGTTGGAGGACGCTGGGATCCAGGAAGAAGGATTTTTTTTAAAACCTCTGATTTGCTCATTCTTGGCATATCTCCATATGTACTTGTAGCAGAACATGTTCCATCACTATATCCTTAATCAGTGGTGGTTGGGTACCCTGTAAGGAGGGACAGTGCCCCTTGCTCTGTCCCTCCCAATGAGCCCCTGGCATATTCCTCTAAAATCCTCCATCACCCACTGCCCCTTAGAGGCCTGCTCCTATTCCCTTCCCAGAGCCTCTCATTCACTGCTGTCCTGTGCATGAGCCTCACTCCTGCCCGTCTGTGCAAAATAACAGCAGAATTCTGTCACACCTCTGCCCCGGGCAGGCGCTGTGCTGGAGAAGGTGTTAGTTGGAAGCTCTAGTCCAGTTTGTAAGAATGTGTCCCAGGTTATTCAAAACTGCAAAAATCACAACTGAGACTGTCACTGTCTCCTTCTCTCCCCTCCCTCCCTGCCTCTCTCTCTCTCTCTCTCTCTCTCTCTCTCTCTCACACACACACACACACACACACCAGCAACAATCACCAAAACCTCCCTCAGCAATCCCGCTCCCTTGCCTGCAGCAGAGCTGGAGGTCAGGGAACTGACATATGAAATGATAGAGTCCCTTCCGTTTTCCTACAATTATAAGGCAGAATAGGGGTCTGACAGCACCAGCCAGCTGGGCTGGACTAGGGGTGGGAAGGAAGGAGAGACAGGTACTGTGGCAACCAGGTCAGCCTGCATTCTCCAACAGGAAGCCCATAAATACCAGTGCTCCTGTGGTTTTTTGTTTGTTTTCTGTTTTCTTCAAAGTGGAGGCACAGGGTTCCCTTGCTCTTTCTTAGGGACCACTGGGTAGTGACATCTAGTGGCCCCTAGTGATATTACGCTCAGATTATGGTTCCATGAGAAAAGGAAATATGGCTTTCAGGAAACTCAGAGTTAAGTACATGCGCTGCAGCGGTGGCCATCATGTCCTACATTTCTGCCACAGTCACTTGGGGCCAGTGACTTCCCCGCTCTGCACCTCCTTCGCCTCATCTGTAAACAGAGGTCATACGGGTACGGAGTCATATCTGTGCTGAGCAAGTGGGCTGGGATGAGGGTGGAAGGAGATGATATATGCAAAGTGCTCAGAATAATGCCTGACACACGGTGAGTGTTCAATTAGTATTAGCTCTGCATTATTTTAATTTTAGAATGTGTTTTTAATATTTGTAACACAATAATTGATGCTAATAATTGCTTATCTACATTAGTATTCCACTCCGTTTGTCTTTGTCATACAATAAAAATAATATTTTTTAAGTACTTAGTGAAACTGCATTAATTTTTACCCACTGTTTCCTAGTACTCTTGACACAGCCAGGAAGACGTGGGTCACATATCACGTGGTCTTATACACCCTCAACATCACTCTGAATACCTTCAGGGATGGGGGACCTCACCATGAGAAATTCAGTATTATCTAACACCTGCCTAAAACCCAACAGGGGCCCATACCACTCTGTGTTTATATGTGAGACTTGAATGTCTTAGGTGGTGTGTGCTCTATTCAGTTTGCCACAGTCCACACCACTCCCTGTTGCCTTGCACTAAGCCACTTCTCCCACTTATGTTGCCTGCTAGTTCTGAAAACACTTGAGTTTGATATTAATTATTTAGACACTAAAAGATAAAGTCCATCTCTCTTGTTCTGGAATTGAAGGCTCTTCATTACCTGCCCTCATAGTCATGCTTTATTCATATGAACTCTTCATGCCAGCTGAACAGCTGTTGCCATCCAGTCTCAGCCAGTTCCCACTGTCTGTCTAGAATGCCTCCCAACCTCTTTCCAATGAAAACCAGTCTCTCCTCCAAGGCCCACCTTAAATTCTACTGACACCTTAGACACTTCTTCCTGACAAATAAAGCGTTTGTAATCTTCTACCTTTCTTGGTTTTCTTATCAATAAATTGGGCTAATAAGCTTCATGGGATCGTTGTTACAGGCTAAAAGAGTTAACAAGCATTTTGTGTCTGGCATGTCACACGAGGCCCATAAATATGGCTTTACTATTATCATTTTATCCTTCTTACCTGCCTATTGTCCTTTCTGTGCATGTCTTTTTAAAATCTCTTTTTTACATTATGGTAAAATAGGCATAAAATTTATCATTTTAACCATTTTTTAAGTCTGTGGTTCAGTGGCATTAATTACATTCACACTGTTGTGCAACCATTATTACATCCATCTCCAGAACTTCTTCATCTTCTGAAACTGAATCTCTGAACCCAGTAAACACTAACTCCTCATTCCCTCTTCCCCCTAGGCCCTGGAAATCATCATTCTACTTTGTCTCTGAATTTTACAGCTCTAGGTCCGTCATGTAGATGAAATGATACAGTAACTGTCCATTTGTGATGGCTTACTTCACTTAGCCTAATGTTCTCTAGGTTATAGCAGGTGTCAGCATTCATAAGGCTGAGTAGTATTCCATTGTATGTATATAACACATTTTGTTTATCCATTCGTCTATTGATGGACACTTGAGTTGGTTTCAACTTTTGCAAATAACTTCAATGTGAATTGTGAACAATGCTATAATGAATATGGGTGTGTGTCTATCTGTTCAAGTCCTTGCTTTCGATTCTTTTGGGTACATACCCAGAAGTGGAACTGCTGGATCATATGATAATTCTATGTTTAATTTTTTTTTTTTTTTTTTTTTTTTTTGCTTTTTAAGGCTGCACCTGTGGCATGTGCAATTTCCCAGAATAGGGGTCAAATTGGAGCTACGGCTCCCAGTCTACACCACAGCCACACCAACTCAGGATCTGAGCTGCATCTGGACCTATACCACAGTTCATGGCAATGCCAGATCCTCAGCCTACTGAGTGAGGCCAGGGACGGAACCAGCATCCTCATGGATGCGAGTTGGGTTTGTAACCTGCTGAACCACAGTGAGAACTCCCATATTTAAATTTTGAGGACCCACTATATCTTTTTCCACTGAAGATGCACTAACAATGTACACTCCCACTAACAATGTACAAAGCTTACAACTTCTCCACATCCTCTCCAACACTTCTATTTTCTCCTTTTGTAAACAATAGCCATCTTAATGGTGTGAAATGCCTGCCATCTATTGTCTTAATCTCCATTTAGCACTTTATTTTTTACTCCTTTGTTTTGCTCAGTCTTTTTGTTTCTAACAGTATCACAAACTTCATTTTTTTAATATATGTACATTTCTTTCATCTTATTTATTCCTCCTCTCCTAAGGCCAGACGTCTACTACTAGTTTAATACAAAAATTTCTCTACATAATTAATAATGAAAGTACTCTAGCTTTATATATTATGTATAAACACAGCTCACTCTTTTTTTCTTGTTGTTTTTTGTTTTTTTTTCTCTTTTTAGGGCCACACTTGTGGCCTATGGGAGTTCCCAGGCTAGGGGTCAAATCAGAGCAGCAGTGTCAGCCTACATCACAGTCATAGCAACACAGGATCCAAGCCGAGTCTTCGACCTATACCACAACTCATGGCAACACCAGATCCTCAACCCACTGAGGCCAGGGATCAAACCCACATCCTCATGGATACTAGTTAGGTTCTTAACCCACTGAGCCACCACAGAAACTCCAACAGCTAACTCTTTGTTAGCCAAATTTAATTCTGAAAGAATAGCACTTCTTAATCTTTTTAAGTATGTGTATCTATTACAACACAAAAGGAGTATAATTTGTCCCATGAAGCTCCTTAGTGGAGACCAACTTCTTGATGGCAGAAATGGTCATAGACAATTTATGTATCTTTCCCTCACGCTCCATCCCAGCCTCCTAGATCCCACTAGCACCTAACACAGAGCTCTGCACACACTTGTGGTCCTCGTCCCCAAAGTGTGGGCTCACCTGGGAACTTGTTAAAAATTCAGACTCTCAGAGTTCCTGCTATGGTGCATCAGGTTAAGGATCTGGCGTTGTCTCTGTGGCAGTGCAAGTTTGATCCCCAGCCCAGCACAGTAAGTTAAGGATCCGGCATTGCCACACCTGTGGTGTAGGTTGTAACTGTGGCTTGTATTTGATCCCTGTCCTGAGAACTTCCAGGTGTCACGGGTGTGGCCAAAAAAAAAAAAGAAAAGAAAAAAAAAGCAGACTGTGAGCCCCTGCCCCAGCATGAGTGAGCCAGAATCTGCATTTTAACAAGATCTCCAGGGGGTCTCCATGCACATTAAGGCTTGAGCAAATGGGGAAAGACAACTGACCTTCATTCTGTAGATAGGTTCTGTTACCTCATCTCATAGGTGCTCTATAAATGTTTGCTGATTGAAGGATTAATAAAGAAAATTTACAGCCTTGTTAACACCCACCATCAGACACTTATCAAAAATGTGAAAAAGCATCTCTTGAAAAGTAGCTCAAAGCAGGTTGAAAAAATGAGGCAGAGAGAACTGTTGTAGCCAAGAGGAGCCTAAAGTGACATGACTAAATGGCATGTGGTGTCCTGGATGGGATCCTGGGACAGAAAGAGGGCAGTAGGCAAAAAATAAGAAATCTGAATAGCAGATGAACTTTAGTTCCTAACAGTGTTTGAATACTGGCTCATTAATTGTGACAAATGTACAACACCAATCGAAGATGTCAAAAACAGGAGAATACAGGAACTCTCTGCCCTACCTTCACGATTTTTTTGTAAATCTTAAAACTCCTCTAACATAAAAACTTTATTTTAAAGAGAGAAGCAGAGAATAGGCAGAATGTCGAAATGACAATTAGCGGCAGAAGTGAGGACGTAAACTTGGGTCTTTAATTTCTCGCTAAGGAATAGGTTGGTACCTCTAGAACCTCGTATAATCAAAGTGACCCTAAGGAAAGATGGTCTGCAGCTGGCTGTCCCTGAATCGGAACAAGTCCAGCCTCCCTCTGCTGGGCCTTGGCAGGTCTCTGCCACCTAATAGGCTACTCAGCTTTCTGCCTGAGGGGAGCCACCTGCTAAAAGGGCATCAGAACCTGGGGGTAAGGACGCAGGACACTGTAAGAACTATTCCAGCACCATCTTATCTGCCTTTCCTGGCTTGAAATGTACTTTCTTGAGATTAAGATTTAAATTACATCAATTCTGGAGTTCTTTGGTGGCTCAGTGGGTTAAGGATCCAGCATTGCCACTGCTGTGGCCTAGGTCGTTGCTGTGGCACAGGTTTGACCCCTGGCCTAGGAACTCTCACATGCTCTGGACAGAGCCATAAACAAACAAACAAAAAATATAAGCAAATAAATAATATCAATTCTTAGAAGACAGTATTGATGTCGAGTCAAGGGAGCCACAGGGAGCTAAGTTTTACCGACAGGCAATCAAGTTGAGGCACTGCTACAAACCCTTTACATTAGCTCCTTATCTTTACTTTTTTCCCAGGGCCAGGGATCAAACCTGCACCACAGCAGTGACAACGCTTGATCCTCAATTTGCTAAGCCACTGGGAACTTCAAGTTTCTTCTAAGTGGAATGATTGCTTTCTGTATTAGCTCCTCAATCTTCTTCATTAGCTCTGTCACATTTTGTTTCTATCAAAATATTGACCTTAGAGAAGTAAGCACCATTCAAATCAATCTGTACTAAAACAATTAGTATAATATGTAATAATAAAGATTACCACTCGCATTTCTTCTTTTCCCTGTATTTTTTTAATGTTGAAGATAAGTAATGGATTTATCTGGAGTGGACACTTTCACACACATGAACTAGAACTATAAAATGAATTCAAAGATACACACTCGCCTAGTCATAGATCTTTGATAGGACATTAAGGATGATGTTAAAAAGCTTTAGATGTTTAGGTACATTTTGGTTTAGAAAATTGCTTTGTTAATCTGTTATTCAGGCTCTCTACTAAGCTAATAGAGCAGAGAGTTCAATCAAACTTTTTTTTTGCTTTTTAGGGCCACATTTGAGGCATATGGAGATTCCCAAGCCAGGGGTCAAATGGGAGCTATAGCTGCCGGCCTATGCCACAAGTATAGCAACGCAGGATCCAAGCAGTGCTGCAACCTACACCACAGTTCACGGCAATACCAGACTCCTGTGTGAGGCCGGGGATTGAACCTGCAACCACATGGTTACTAGTCTGATTCATTTCCACTGCACCACAACAGGAATTCCCCAAACTTATTTTATATCAATTTTGTGTTGGACTTTGGGCAGACCAATTCAGGAAATAATTCGTGGCTTTGATTAAAAAAAGGTTTTGCCTTATTTTATTTTACAGATTTAAATTATTCCATAGGGATGTTTTTCCTGGAAATTGCTTTACTCAGACTGTATACACTGTGTTTTTCAGTTTCAAAACAATTTGATACCAACATTTGAAGAATTTTTTTTTTTTTTGTATTTTGGGTTTTTTTGCTTTTTTTTTTTTTCAGGCTGCTCCTGCAGCATATGGAGATTCCCATGCTAGGGGTCTAATTGGAGCTACAGTGCCAGCCTATGCCACAGCCACAGCAATGCAGGATCTGAGCCGCATCTGCGACCTACACCACAGCTCACGGCAACATCAGATCCTTAATCCACTGAGCGAGGCCAGGGATCAAACCCACAACCTCATGGTTCCTAGTCAGATTCGTTTCTGCTGCGCCACGAAGGGAACTCCAAATTTGTGAATGACTTGATTTTACTTAGAACAGCCATTTGGCCACTGCTGAGTCAAGGTGGAAGACTTGATCATCAACAGCTTTTCACTGTATTTTAGATATTGTGCTATGTGCTCTACATATATGATCTTGTTTCATTCACCCTACAGACCAACTCTACAAGGCAGGTGCCATTATAATTTCCAGGGGATACTTGTTACACATTTCCAACAGGACAGGAGAGACTGGTTTATCAAAGTGCAGGAGGAAGATTTGGGGACCTCAGATCACTTCAAGCTCAAGGTGGCACAGGAGCGACATGGCTACCAAAAAGTGGATATAACATAATCATGAATGAATATGTAATACCCTGAACAACAGGAAAATGAACATTTCCTGACAATAGCTTATACCCCACACACAAGCATGTCATCCCTTTATTCCTCACAATACCGCCTGGATGAGGAAATTGCTGTCTCCATTTTTTTTCCCCAAGATGAATAAATTTGAGACTCAAAGATCAGAAAATGACACATGTGTCACACAGCTAGCAAGTGGCAGAACCACATTCTGAGCCCAGGTGTATCTGAGGGCCAACCTCGTGCCCCTTCCATTGGGACCACTCTGCCAGGCCAGGACAGTGCTGGCCCAGCCACAGCTAGAGTCCCGCCTCTAGTCCAAGCCTGGAACCAAAAAGGTGGGGCCAAGGCCTCAAGGGAACACAGTCCAAGGACAGCAACCAGAGGGAGAGGAAACAAAACTCATTTCCTCTGAGAAACGGTAAGAGACTAAACTTGGTCCCAAGACAAGACGATGCAAGGAGACGTGACTGTTCCCCCACATATTTCCAGGGCCTCCATGCTGGAAAAGGGACTGAAACTCTGGGCAGTCACAGGAAGCAGGACTGCAGCTAAGGAAGGGCAGGACTAGAGTCAGCTCTGATACAGTGAAGAACACAGAAGAATTATTCCAGTAAGGTTTCCACCCCCACAGTTGAGAGGCCACTCATGATATGGAGGAACAGTGATCTAGAATTCTTGATAAACTTCAAGCTCCTTTCTAACCCAGAAACTCAAGAGTCAGCTATCCTAATGCAGAGTTTTGCCATGTAGCCCAAATCTTAAATAGAATATACACAGGGAGTTCCTGTTCTAACGAACTTGACTAATGTCCATGAGGATGCAGGTTTGACCCTGGCCTCACTCAGTGGGTTAAAGATCTGGCGTTGCTGTGAGCTGTGGTGTTGGTCGCAGATGCACTTTGGATCCTGAGCTGCTGTGGCTGTGATGTAGGCTGGCCGCTACAGCTCCAATTAGACCCCTAGCCTGGGAACTTCCATATGCCACGGGTGCGGCCCTAAAAAGCAAAGAAAAAAGACTATGCACAGGTCACACAAGGCTCACAAACTTTCAAGAGCTCAAACTATAAAATATGTCTAATGCACACCAGATATATTGAAGTCTTTGCTAGCACTTGAAAGTGGGACATTACTGTGAATATTAAATGTTATCAGGCAGCAGGTACCCAGCAATGCTAGTGAGAGAAAATACTAGGTCACAGAGTATGAGCATCCAAGAAGGGTCTTCAGGTTTGGTGGGGCCATTAGCACTCACTGGGAGCCACCGTGATGGGATCCCTGCAGATTCACAGAGCAGAGAGGCCCTGAAGGGGGCACCTGCAGGAAGTCAAATCAGCACCAGGCCCCTCACAAAAGTATGCCCTGTGCACAGACCCTGCCCCCAGTATAGGAAGAAGTCCTCTTGGAACCGCTTCACACAACCATTACCAAGGAATCAGCCAGACTGTGGGAGACGGCAGGTTATAATCACAAGGCCTCAGTAAATTGGCAGTAAGAAGGCTCACCCTCCTGTGACTCATTAGGAGACAAGCTTGTTCTTTCCTTCGGAAGAATGGAATCTTCACAGTATATCTTTAGTGGATTTCCAGGCTTCACGTCAGGTGGTGGAATGTTTCTAGTTGCCTGGACCAGGGAGTCTCTTCTGCTTGTCTCCCCATTGGTGCTATAGCTAAGTTCACTGGCCAGGCAAGTCAGGCCTTCCCCGACTGGTTAGGAAAACACTGATGCTACCCTGCAAGACAATGGGATGTGGGTGCACCATGGATTCCTCCACGTGGATAGTGACCCTGGAGCATCAATCACATCAATCGCAGTTGATGTACCCACAGAAACAGGCCGGCCCATGGGAGACCAGTTACGTTTTCTCCTGGGGCAATATCACAGGGACAAAATGGTTCAGGCATACATTCATGTACAATTAGTCATGCCTCTCCACCCCACCCCCACGATTCATACAGTGTCCCTTGTTGTTCAGTGGCTTAGGCGTGCCAACGAGAAACAACCCTATGGTTCAAAAAAATGTCCTTTCTGGCCCAGGGCAGCTTTCTTTCTAGAGGCTTCTTCTTTCTGATGGCTTGGGTACAATCTAAAGTGTCATAATTCCAGGAGTTCCCTGGTGGCCAACAGTTAAGGATCTGGTGTTGTCATTGCTGTGCGGCAGGTTTGATCCCTGGCCCAAGAACTTCCACGTGGTGCAGGCACAACCAAAAACAAAAAACGAATCATAATCTCAAATTAATATAGAAAAACTACCAGGGGAAAAAGGTCTTGTTGGCCATTTTCATTTCTTGGAGGTCCTGTGCCTCAAAGAACCAATTATAAAAACATTTCTGCAGTCACTGGGTTCCACTATCAGAAATTTAAATGTTTAATTATCCAAAGTAACGGTACTCAAAAGGACAAACCAAATGGAAGAGAATACACTTTAACCCAAGGCTGAAAACTCTGCCATCTTGTACAAAGAGCTCATTTGTCAAAACCGTGAGACCAAGTCTCCTAATTCTGGAAAGAAAAGAAGGCCAGACTTGGTGCTAAGAGACCTGGTTTTAGTGCCAATGCCTACAGGGTTTTCGTTAGCCACAAAATCCTCATGGACCATTTTACCAAGCTCAAAAGTACTGCAATTTTACCATGACTTCCCACCGCCAACACCCTTATAAAGAATCTATCATCTGCAAACTCTGATGTCCCTTCTGTGGTTGACCTTATTACCACAGGGAGTGTCCTATTAACTGCTCTGCAGGGGGGATTATACATCCCCAACCTGTGGATTCAGGCACAGACATGAGATTTGCTATGGACAGTGAATTGTGAGCAGAAATGTGTGTCACTTCTGGACAGAAACTCTAAGAGTCAGTAATCGCTTCACCATGATCTCTGTTCATTCTTCCGCTGGACTAGCAATGGTCTGGATAAGAGCTGTTCCATCAACCCAGGTCCCAGAGCACAGACAGCAGTGAGAGGAGCTACAGCAAACCCACAACAGGCAGGAAGCCCAAGTGAGAAATGAACTGGTGTCATAAGCCTCTGAGACTCCTGGGCGTGTTTGTTATCTCAGCAAACCTAGCCCATCTTCACCACTAAACTTGCTGTAACCAAATCCAGTTAGGATCTGCAAAAGACTGGCTCTTTGTGTTCACAAGCTCTGATTCTGGAATTGTTTCAGACAGATGTGTGCTAAAATTCATCTTTTACAAAAAGTGGGCATTTACTCAACTGCTTTGTCTTTAAGCTGCCACTAAAAATAAGTTGACTTGCTAACCTAGGAATCCTTGAACAGTTGCTCTCCCTGGTACTAATTACTAGAGTATTAGTCAGAAAAGTCAAAAATACATAGTGCATCTGTTATGAGCAACAAAGTGAAACATTAGCTATTCATAGCAAAATGAGCAGTTTAAGGAGGCTTGTGATTCTCATTCAGAGATGATACAGAAAAAAAACCTCAGGAATGTAGTACTACAACAACATTAAAATTATTAATGGCAAGATAAGTAAAAAGACAAAAGTTCCATTTAGAAAGTGCTTTGCATAAACTATATATTCCATAACCATAGGAGGAGTGAAACTTGCTTTTTCTTACTCTGAGGAGGCTTCTGAGAGCCTATTTTGAATTCAGGTTGCCATGGAAACCAGTAGAATTCTGGATGGGATTCCATCATAATTGCTGCATAATTTCATGCACACAGAAGGACCCTATCTCACTGTGTCAACTTAAAACAAAGCCACGATTCTGGTTTGAAACACTTAGGAGTCTCCAAATTTGAGGCTTAAACATCTATTTAAAAAAATTAAGGCTCGTGACATTAAGGCAGTGATATTCCTTCAATCTTAGATATTTTGCTTTCAAAGAGGCAGGAGTTACTGTCAACATGACCGTGACCTACAGCTGTGCTCTTTGAAGGCAGGTCATGGTACGCCATTCGCGGTACCAAGCGTATCTGTGTTTGTGTGCTCAGGAGCGAATGAGGGTGGCTGGGGAAGATTTTACTGTAGAGCAGCAATCATGGTGCTTTGGATAAACCACAGAGGCCACCACAGAAAAACAGGACTGCAATAACAGCCAACATTTATTGCATGTTTACTGTTTTTAATTGTTTCTATATTCATACAACTTTATGAGGTAGGTACTATTATCATCTCATGGTATAGATGGGGAAACTGAGGCATAATGACTTTACACAAGTTGCCCAATATTATACAGTAGTTAGAGGTAGAACTGGGATTTGAAGCCAGGCAGTCTGGCTCCAGACTCCCCACATTTTTTTTTTTTTCTGCTTTTTAGGGCCGCACCCGAGGCATATGGAAATTTCCAGGCTAGGGTTGAATCGGAGCTACAGCTGCTGGCCTATGCCACAGCTACAGCAACATGGGATCCAAGCCATGTCTGTAATCTACACCACAGTTCAAGGCCATACCGGATCCTTAACCCACTGAGCAAGGCCAGGGATTGAACTCGAGTCCTCATGGATATATTCATTTCTGCTGCGCCACAACAGGAACTCCCCAGATTCTACACTTTTTTTTTTTTTTTTTTTTTTTGTCTTTTTGTCCTTTTTAGGGCCACATCCGCGGCATAATAAGTTTCCCAGGCTAGGGGTCAAATAGGAGTTGTAGCCACCAGCCTAGGCCAGAGTCAGCAATGCAGGATCCAAGCCGAGTAGGTGACCTACATCACAGCTCATGGCAACGCCAGATCCTTAACCCACTGATCGAAGCCAGGGATCTAACCCACAACCTCCTGGTTCCTAGTCAGATTCATATCCACTGTGCCACAAGGGGAACTCCTCACACTTTTAACCACTAGGCTTTTCTGCCTCCCTGAGCAGAAATTTGCAACCGTAAGACAAGCTTAGCTCAGATTAAGAACACAGGCATTGCACCCATTCCAGTGGTTCTCCAGCTCTAGGGCATAAAAATAGCTGGGGCTGCTTAGTGAAAATGCATATTCTTAGGCCCTCCACCCAGCAATTCTGACTGAACACATCAGAGACCCATGCACCTGCATCTTCGCAGCACCCCCTAGTGATTCTGAAGCAGGTGTCCTTTCACACTCTGAAAAATACCAACCTACCCAAAGTGCAGGCATTTCAGGACACTTACCCAGATGGTGATTTTTCAACCAGACTCCTTTTCCTTCAGTAAAATTGGATGATAGAAGTTATTTTAGATCATTTACAGTTACCTCTATGACTTGGGAATATCATTTTATATACAAGCATCTGTTCAATCACGTCTCTACTCTGGATAGTTAATTAGAATTGATTCAGAATTGTGGCAAACAAAAGAGATAGTAAAATGAAGGGAAACATTTATTTTCAGATTTTGAGTTCCCTCTATGTGGCAGCAATGGTACAACACAGCCCCTCAGTACATGTTTAAGGAGTGAATGGATGGATGGGTAAATGAATATTTGGGTAACTGGATGGATTAATGGATCACTAAAAAAATGAATTAAAAGATTTTCTAATAATACAGGAGATGGTATCTCCCTAGCAAAAGGATATTGGGAATAACAATTAAAAGAGGTCAAAATGACAAGTGGACTGAATATTGTCAGTCGGACAACCACCAAGTATACACCTCTGTGGGTGCGTGTGTATTTATGCAAAGGATCAAGAGTAGAGGTGTTAGTTTTCAAGGTGTTAGTTTCCTCCCTCTTTTCTCTCAGTATTCTAGACATGCCAAATAACTGATGCAGCTGCTTCGAGACAGGCAGGAGGACTCTGCCATTGAAATATGGGCCACGACAGAAGTATGTGTGACTGGACTAAGGAGCAAGAGGGATCTCTAGATGGAGAAGAAGTAGCTGAGAGGGCAAAGTGGGCCCAGACAGTGGATGCAGCCCTTAAAAACTTAGAAAAAAAAATCACTGTGCTTCTATTTGTTTCCAGTGCAAGGTTTTCAATCCCACAGCCCATGGTCCTGACTCATGTCCATCCCCAAGTCAAAGTGTCTAGAGCTTAGCCGTCCTGGTCCTGTTTATTATGCACTCTCCTGATCTGGGAAAAGAAGAGCCTTCTCCAACTGACAGGTTCCCAGCAGTGTCCTTGTGAGATACGAGGGCCGTGAGAGTTTAACTGAGAGAGAGTGTCAGGAATTTCCATGTCCATGTAGGTTTTGGTGGAATGAACATGGGAGTTGGTATTCCCCTCCATCCCTTCATAGAGTATCTCCTATTTGGGGCTCCCAGCTAAGAACTGGTCAGGACTCAGGAGCAGGGAGACAGAGAAAGAAAGAGAAAGAGACAGAGGCACACACAGAGAGAAGAGAAGAGAAAAGAAGAGAAGAGAAGATAGCGATATTCTTATTGCTTTGACAAGTTAATAGAAATGGTGACTACAAATGGCCCCAGAAACTGTCCTTGTGACTGTAACTTTCCAATGTTACAAGTATTCTATTTGCCTCTGGTGAATACTCCTCTTGGTTCCAAAGGCAAGGAGAAAACAGAGTGCCTCCCTTTACAGAGAACAGTGAAGAAGAGGTTGAACCATGATACATACACTGCACTACAGAAAATGGAAGCATGTACAACAGGTGTAACCAAGCAGCAACAATGGAACAGTCGTTTAAAGAGTCACTCCGAAGTCCTGGCTCTCAGCCTGCATGCACCCCCTGCCCCCAGCCCAGCCTCCCAGTCATACCACAGCCACCGTGGCTGCAGCCCCTTCTGCCCGGCCTGGCTCACCTGGCCAGGCCACCACCACCCAGAGCTTCTGGTGAGTTTGAGGGAAAGCACAGAGCACGTGGCACCACCTCAATGAGCCCAGGAGCCACCTTGGCACCCTAGCCCTGCTGAACAGCCCTGAGTGCACAGCTGCCAGACAGGGAGGGTGAGCAGGGAAGTGCTGCCAGCCCCAGAGACAAGGAGGAGCAAGCCCGAGAGTGACCACAGAGAGCAGACACCATGCTGGAAGAAGAATATTCCCATCTACTTGTAGGCAGAGGAGCAGGAGAGGACTTAAAAAGGATCTCCCTGAGGATGGGATTAAGATGGCAGAATAGAAGGACTGGAGCTCACCTTCTTTCATAAAAACAACAAAATTACAACTAAATGCTGAAAAACCTTCAACCAAAAGGATTGGAAATTTTCAAAAAGATATCATACTCCAGATGACAAAGAGGAGGCCACATCAAGACAGTAGGAGGGGCGATTATATGATATAAGCAACCCCATACCCGCTGGGTGGGAAGCCCACAGACTGGAAAGTAACTGTATCGCAGAGCCTCACCTACAGGAGTGAGAGCTCTGAGCCCCACTCAGGTCCCCACAGCTGGGCATTTGCAATTGGAAGGAAGAGCCCCTGGCACTGAGGGCCAGTGGGGCTTGTGCTTGGGAGCTCCACAGGACTGGGGGCAACAGAGACCCCATTCTTGGAAGGTGCACATGGGCTTTCATGTGCACTGGGTCCCAGGGCAAAGCCGAGTCTCCACAGGAATCTGGTTCCAACCTGAGGAGGATCTCCTGGAGAACAGCAGATGACTGTGGCTTGTTGTGGGGGAAGGACCTTGGAGGCAAAGGTCTTGGGAATATACATCAGTGTGTGATCCTCTAGAGGTGGCTGCTGGGGAAAATCTGGCCCCACCCATCAGCAATGAGAAGCCCCAGGCCAAAAAATAATCCAGGTGGGATCACAGCCCCACCCATCAGTAAACAGGCTGCCTAAAGGCCCCCCAGGCACACAGCTGCCTCTAATCTCACCCAGAGACAAAGCCACACCCACCAAAGGTATAAGAATCAGCTCCACCTACAAGTGGGCAGGCACCAGTCCCTCCCTTCTGGAAGCTTACAGCAAGCCCCCATACCAACTTCAGCCACAAGGGGGGCAGACACCAGAAGTAAGAGAGGCTACAGTTCTATAGTCTGCAAAAAGGAGACCACACCAAAAACATATAAAAATGAAAAGGCAGAGAACTATAATGCAGATAAGGGGGAAAGAAAAAAACCCCAGAAAATCAGCTAAGTGATCTGGAGATTATCAGCCTCCAGGAAAATGACTTTAGACTGCTGATGCCAAAGATGATGCAAGACATTGGAAATAAACTGGAGACAAAGACTGATAATTTATAGCAAACATTGAGCAAAGAAATACAAGATTTAAAACTTAAGCAAGCAGAGATGCAAAATACAATAACAAATAAAAAAATTCATTACACGCAACCAACAGTAGAATATAGGAGGCAGAAGAACAAATAAGTGAGGTGGAGGACAGACTGGTGGAAATCATGGATGCAGAACAGAAAAGAGAAAAAAGATTGAAACAAAATGAAGACAGTCTCAGAGAACTCTGGGACAATGTTAAATGCACCAACATCTATATTACAGGGGTACCAGAAAGAGAAGAGAGAGAGAAAGGGACAGAAAAAATATTTGAAGAGATAATAGCTGAGAACTTCCTTAACATGGGAAAGGAACCACTCACTCAAATCCAGAAAGCACAACGAGTACCATATAAAATAAACCCAAGAAGGAACACTCTGAGACACATATTAATCAAACCGCCCAAAATTAAAGACAAAGAGAAAATTTTGAAAGCAGCTAGGGAAAAGAAACAAATAACATACAAGTGAACTCCAATAAGGTTATCAGCAGATTTTTCAGAAGAATCTTCAGGCAACAAGGGAGTGGCATGATATACTTAAAGTGATGAAAGGAAAAAACCTCCAAACAAGATTACTTTACCCAGCAAAGCTCTCATTCAGATTTGAAGGTGAAATCAAAAGCTTTACAGATAAGCAAAAGCTAAGAGAATTCAGCAACACTAAACCAGCTTTACAACAAGTACTAAAGGAACTTCTCTAGGCAGAAAAGAAAAGGGCAAAACTAGAAACAAAAATGCCACAAATGAGGAGTTCCCATCATGGCTCAGTGGTTACTAAATCCAACTAGGAACCACGAGATTGTGGGTTCAATCCCTGGCCTCTCTCAGTGGGTTAAGGATTGGATGTTGCCATGAGCTGTGGTGTAGGTCGCAGATGTGGCTCGGATCTGGCATTGCTGTGGCTCTGGCATAGGCCGGTGGCTAAAGCTCCATTTGGACCCCTAACCTGGGAACCTCCATATGCTATGGGTGCGGTCCTAGAAAAGACAAAAAGACAAAAAGACAAAAAAAAAAAATTCCACAAACGACTAGTCTCACCAGTAAAGGCATATATACAGCAAAGGTATGAAATCATCCATACGCAAATCTGCTACCAAAATCAGAAATTGTGAGAAGAGGAGGGTACAAATGCAGGACTGGAGATACACTTGCAATTAAGAGATCAACAACTTAAAACAATCTTGTATATATACAGACTCCAATTTCAAAACTTCAGAGTAACTGCAAACCAAAAATCTGCAATTGATACACACGCAAATAAGCAAAATCAATTCAAAAACAACACTAAAGATAGTCATCAAACCAGAAGAGGAGAGAATAAGAGAAGGGATGAAAAAAGAGCAATAAAAACAAATCCAAAACAGTTAATAAAATGACAATAAGAACATATATATCAATAATTACCTTAAATGTAAATGGACTAAATGCCCCAATCAAAGGACATGGACTGGCTGAATGGATACAAAAACAAGATCCATATATATGCTGTCTTCAGTTCTAGGGACACATACAAATTGCAAGTGAGAGGATGGAAGAAAATATTCCATGCAAATGGCAATCAAAAGAAAGCTGGAGTAACAAAACTCATATCAAACAAAATAGACCTTAAAATAAAGAAGAGACAAAGAAGGACATTATATAATGGTCAAAGGATCAATTCAAGAAGAAGATATAACAATTGAAATATATATGCACCCAACATAGGATCACCTCAATATACAAGGCAACTGCTAACAACCTTAAAAGGAGAAATTGACAATAACACAGTAATAGTGGGGGACCTTAACACCTCACTTACAGCAATGAACAGATCATCCAGACAGAAAATCAACAAGGAAACACAGGCCCTGAAGGAAGCATTAGACCAGATGGACTTAACAGATATTTATAGGACATTCCATCCAAAAGCAACAGAATACGCATTATTCTCAAGTGCACATGTAACATTCTCTAGGATAGATCACATTCTGGGCTACAAATCCAACCTCGGTAACTTTAAGAAAATTGAAATCATATCATGCATCTTTTCTGACCACAACCCTACACGACTAGAAATCAACAACGAGAAAAAAACTGCAAAAAACACAAACACATGAAGACTAAACAACATGCTACTAAACAACCAACAGATCACTGAAGAAATCAAAGAGGAAATTAAAAAATACCTAGAAGCAAATGACAGCAAAGATAAAACACTCCAAAATCTATGGGATGCAGCAAAAGCAATTCTCAGAGGGAAGTTTACAGCAATACAAGCCTACCTTAGGAAACAAGAAAAAGTTCAAATAAACAACTTAACTTTATATCTAAAGCAGCTAGAGTGAACATACAAGACCTAAAGTTGGCAGAAGGAGAGAAATCATAAAGATCAGAGCAGAAATAAATGAAATAGAAACAAAGAAAACCACAAAAAAGATCAATGAAACTAACAGCTGGTTCTTTGAAAAGATCAACAAAATTGATAAACCTTTACCCAGGCTTATCAAGAAAAAGAGAGGACTCAAAGCAATAAAAATAGAAATGTAAAAGGAATGTAAAAGCAGATGTTACAATGGACATCACAGAAATACAAAGGATCATAAGAGACTAGTACATGCAACTCTATGCCAATAAAACGGAAAACCCAGAAGAAATGGACAAATTCTTAGAAAAGTACAATCTGGAGTTCCCTTCGTGGCTCAGTGGTTAACGAAACCAACTAGGAACCATGAGGTTGTGGGTTTGAGCCCTAGCCTTGCTCAGCAGGTTGAGGATCTGGCATTGCCGTGAGCTGTGGTGTACGTTGTAGACGTGGCTCAGATCCCACGTTGCTGTGGCTGTGGTGTAGGCTGGTGGCTACAGCTCCAATTAGTCTCCTAGCCTGGGAACCTCCATATGCTGTGGGAGAGGCCCTAGAAAAGACAAGAAAAAGAAAAAGAAAAGAAAAGTACAATCTTCCAAGACTAAAATAAGACAAAATAGAAAAGATGAATGGACCAATCACAAGTACTGAAATTGAAAATGTGATTAAAAAACTTCCAACAAGGAAAGTTTTGTCCAGATATATGCCCAAGAGTGGGGTTGCTAAGTCATATGGTAGTTCTATGTATAGTTTTCTAAGGTTCCTCCATACTGTTCTCCATAGTGGCTGTACCAGCTTACATTCCCACCAACACTGCAGGAGGGTTCCTTTTTTTCCACTCCCCCTCCAGCATTTGTTATTTGTGGACTTACTAATGATGGCCATTCTGACTGGTGTGAGGTGATATCTCATGGTACTTTAAACTTTCCTTAAAAAAGACACATGCATCTGCATGTTCATTGCAACACGATCCACAATAGCCAAGACAGGGAAACAACCCAAATGTCCATCAACAGGGGATTGGATTAGATACACAATGGAATACGACTCAGCCATAAAAAAGAACAAAATAGTGCCATTTGAAGCAACATGGATGGAACTAGAGACTCTCATCCTGAGTGAAGTAAGTCAGAAAGAGAAAGACAAATATCATATGTTATCACTTATATCTGGAATCTAATATATGGCACAAATATATGAACCATTCCACAGAAAAGAAAATCATGGACTTGGAGAATAGATGTGTGGTTGCTGGGGTGGGGGGAGTGGGACAGATTGGGAGCTTGGGGTTAATAGATGCAAACTATTGCTTTTGGAATGGATTAGCAATGAGATCCTGTTGTGCACCACTGAGAACTATGTCTAGTCACTTATGATGGAGCATGATAATGGGAGAAAAAAGAATGTGTACACATATGTGTAACTGGGTCACCATGCTGTACAGTAGAAAAAATTGTATTGGGGAAACAACAATAAAAAAATTTTAAAAAAAACAACTTCCAACAAACAAAAGTCCAGGACCAGATGGCTTCAAAGGTGAATTCTATCAAACATTTAGAGAAGAGCTAACACCTATCCTTCTGAAACAATTCCAAAAAATTTCAAAGAAAGGAACACTCCCAAACTCATTCTATGAGGCCATCATCACACTGATACCAAAATCAGGCAAAGGTACCACACACAAAAAAAGAAAATTATAGGCCAATTTCACTGATGAACATCGATGCAAAAATCCTCAACAAAATACTAGCAAACCAAATCCAACAATACATTAAAAGAATTGTACATCAGGGTCAAGTGGGATTTATCCCAGGGATGCAAAGGTTCTTCAATATCCACAAATCAATCAGTGTGATACACCACATTAACAAACTGAAGAATAAAAACCATCCTCTCAAGAGATGAAGAAAAAGCCTTTGACAAAATCCAACACCCATTTCTGATAAAAAACCTTCAGAAAGTGGGCATAGAGGGAACCTACCTCAACATAATAAAAGGGATATATGACAAACCCAGAGATAACATCATTCTCAATGGTGAAAAGTTGAAAGAATTCCTGCTGAGATCAGGAACAAGACAAGGATGTCTACTCTTGCCACTACTATTCAACATAGTTTTTGAAGTCCTAGCCATGGCAATCAGAAAAGAAAAAGAAATAAAGGGAATCCAAATTGGAAAGGAAGAAGTAAAACTACCACTGTTTGCAGATGACATGATACTATACTTAGAGAATCCTAAAGAATCTACCAGAAAACTGTTATAGCTCATCCATGAATTTGGCAAAGTTGCAGGATACAAAATTAACACACAGAAATCAATGGCATTTCTATATACTAACAACAAAAGATCAGGAAAGAAATTAGGGAAGCAATCCTGTTTACCATCACATCAAAAAGAATAAAATACTTAGGAATAAACCTACCTAAAAATACAAAAGACCTGTATTCTGAAAACTATAAGATGCTGATGAAAGAAATCAAAGATGACACAAACAGATGCAAAGACATACAATGCTCTTGGATTGGAAGAATCAATATTATCAAAATGACTGTACTACCCAAGGCTATCTACAGATTCAATGCAATCCCTATCAATTTACCAAGGACATTTTTCACAGAACTCGAGCAAAATATTTTAAAGTTTGCTTGGAAGCACAAAAGACCCAGAAGAGCCAAAGCCATCCTGAGAAAGAAAAATGGAGCTGGAGGATTCAGGCTCCCAGACTTCAGAATATACTACAAAGTTACAATCATCAAAACCATATGGTACTGGCACAAAGACAGAAATAGAGATCAGTGGAACAGGACAGAAAGCCCAGAATTAAACCCATGCACCTACAGGCAACTAATCTATGACAAAGAAGGCAAGAATATACAATGGAGAAAAGACAGCCCCTTCAAAAATTGGTGCTTGGAAAACTGGACAGCCACATGGAAAAGAATGAAATTAGAACACTTCCTAACACCATACACAAAAATAAACTCCAAATGGATTAAAGACCTAGATATAAGACCAGATACCATAAAACTCTTAGAGGAAAACATGGACCAAACACTCTCCGACATGAACCACAGCAATATCTTCTCAGATCCACTTCCTAGAGTCATGATGATAAAAACAAAAATAAAAAAATGGGATTTAATTAAACTTAAAAGATTCTGCACAGCCAAGGAAATCCTAAACAAAATGAAAAGACAACCCATGGAATGGGAGAAAATATTTGCAAATGAAGTGATTGACCAGGGATTAATCTCCAAGATTTATAAACACCTTCTGCAGCTCAATACCAAAAAAACAAACAACCCCATCAAAAAATGGGCAGAAGATCTATGCAGACAATTCTCCAAAGAAGACATACAGATGGCCAAAAAACACATGAGAAGATGTTCAACATCACTCATTAGTAGAGAAGTGCAAATCAAAACCACTATGAGGTACCACCTTACACCAGCCAGAATGCCCATCATCAAAAAGTCTATAAACTATCAACGCTGGCGAGGCTGTGGAGAAAAGGGAACCCTATTAAACTGAAGTATCTGAGCAATACCCAGTGACACAAGTCTTAGCTACTGTGATATCTAACATATAGACAATATTTGAACACACGGCTGCTTGTTGAACAAGAGACTTTTCAAAGGGGAATGATTGTGTAGAAGGACATTTTGAAGTGATCAATGAGCGATGATTCTTTGGCTGGTGGAGTCAACAGACTATTTTGTCTTTGGCCTCCCAAAGGCAATTCAGTGAAAGTAAAATTATTTGGGAGTATTCAGCATATAAATGGCTAAGTTTGTCCAAAAAAGTGAAGGACAATCATGTGACCAGATCAGAACTCTGCGGAGCTCAAACAATTAAAAGTCAAGTAGTCAAAGAAGAGCCAGCTAAGGACACAGAGGAAGCAGTTGCAAGCCAGTCAAGACAGAGAAGTAAAGGGTGAGGAGTGTTTTCAGAAAGATGAAATGCTCCAAAGAGAATAAATAGCATTCTATGAAGGCTTAGAAACTGGCAGTGAAATCATGATGACTTTCCAGAGAGCATTTCAGGATAGGGGGATGGAGGCAAGATGCCAAATGCTCCTCCTCTCTGGGAAGTAGATTGGACAGGAGGAAATTAAGGAAATGACTAGATGGCTGTTCTCCCAAGGCATCTGACAGTGAAGGAAAGAGAGGGAGAGTCAGGAGTAGCCTGGAAAAAATGGGGGGGGGGTTCTTTTTTTTTTTCTTGCTTTGGTTTCAGAATGGAGTATACATTTTTTAGTGAAATATTTTTGATTTACAATGTTGTGCTAGTTTCTGATGTACAGCAAAGTGATTCAGAGAGACATATTATGATTTTTCTTTTTCAGATTCTTTTCCATTACAGTTTATTCTAAGATATGAATACAGTTTCCTGTGCTATACAGTAGGAACTTGTTGTCTGTTTTATACATATTAATTTGTATCTGCTAATTCCAAACTCCTAATTTAGCCCTCTTTCCATTCCCCTTTGGTAACCATAAGTTTGTTTTCTACATCTGTGTGTATTTTTTCGTTTTGCAAATAAGTTTGTATCAGTTTTTCTTTTTTAGATTCCACATATGTTATCATATGATATTTGTCTTTGCCTGACTTGCTTCACATAGTACGATAATCTCTAGTCCATCCAGGTTGCTCCATTGTATATATGTGCCACATCTTTATCAATTAATCTGTCATTGGACATTCAGGTTGCTTCCATATCTTAGCTATTGCAAATAGTGCTGCTATGAACACTGGGGTGCATGTATCTTTTCAAATTAGAATTTCCATCTTTTCTGGATATAGGCTCAAGAGTGGAATGTGGGTCATACGTAGTTCTACTTTTAGTTCTTTTGTTTGTTTGTTTGTTTGTTTTTGTTTGTTTTTTTTTTTTGCTGTGCCTACGCCACATGGAAATTCTTGGGCCAGGGATTGAACCTGCACCACAACAGCAACCCAAGCCACTGCAGTGACACCACACCCTTAATCCGCTGCATCACAAGAAAACTCCAATTTTTAGTTTTTTAGGGAACCTCCATACTATACTCCATAGATGTTGAATCAATTTACATTTCAAGATGGGGTACTGCAGTCAAAGGAGAGGTTCTCAGGGGGTAGAGGGATAGTGAATTCCAGAGCAGAACCAACAGTGACAATTAGATGACGACACAGATGACAGGGTTAGAGGGTCAAGAACACACCTGGAAGCAGAAGCCCTGGAAAGGAGGCACAGGACATTTCCCCAGCTGAAACAGTACTGGAAGGAGGCAAAAGCCTAAACTGGGCACGTAAAATGTGTTTTATATAAATGCAGATATTTAATCCACCACGTGCATCTGGGACTTGCCCTCAAAACAAACAAAATAATTCTGAGATATTAATACAATTTTCTTCAAAATCTGTTGTGTACCTTCTACTTAAACAGAAAATACATAATCTATTTCAGAATGGCATATAAAATAAAATTATAGAATGGCACTTAGAGGGTTAAAACTTCAAGTTAAGAAAAACGTTGCCCCTCAGACAACCGAAGTTTGACTTAATGACAAGGAGTCCTTCCTTAGCATTTGATTCACCTAGAAATGTCTGTTGACTATCAGTAAAACCAAAGGTGAAAAGCCTCTTCATTCGAAAATGTTTTCTTTTTGAAAATATTGGCAAAATCTAGGAGAATATTTGATGCCCTTTCTAAATTTTTTTTTTTCCTTTTGTCTGTTTAAGACCGCACCCACAGCATATGGAAGTACTCAGGCTAGGAGTCAAATTGGAGCCGTAGCTGCCAGCCTACGCCACAGCCACAGCAACGCTGGATCCAAGCTGTGCCTGCAACCTACACCACAGCTCACGGCAATGCCAGATCCTTAACCCTCTGAGCAAGGCCAGGGGTCGAACCCACCTCCTCATGGATACTAGTCGGGTTTGTTAACCACTGAGCCACAATGGGAACTTCCCTTTCTAAACATTAAAACAGTGCTTATGTTCCCTTGTACTTTTATTTGTGAACTGGTGATGATCGTCAGGTGTAAAATATCAAGTGTAAAAAGTAGATGCTTTATGGAGTTCCCTTGTAGCACAGAGGGTTAAGTGCCCAGTGTTGTCACTGCAGTGGCTTGGGTCACTGGTATGGCACAGGTTCAATTCCTGACCCTATAACTTCCATATGCCATGGGTGCAACAACAACAAAAAAGTATATGCATTACCAAGTGTAAAAGTATCATTCAATTTAAAGATTTCACAAAATTTGAGGCAATGTACATAGAACTATGCACTAAGCCTTGAAAGGAAGAACACTAAAAAGCTGGAGGTAACCTGAAGTTTCTTTTTTTTTTTTTGCTTTTTTTCTTCAGTTTTCCCTTCTTACCCTTAAGAATGGATACAGCTTATTCTTTCACCTTACTGAACACTGGCTTTTTACAATTTGTCTTCCTCCTGAAAAGATCTTCTCTAGTAGAATATTTAAAGTTGAAGCTATGTACATTCAAAAAGTATCAGCCCCTAATCTTCAAATGTGTGATCTTTTTGTTGTTGTTGTTCTTAGGATGCAAAGACTTTTTTTTTAATTTGTTATTAAAGTATAGTTGACTTACAATGTTGTGCCAATATCTACTATACAGCAAAGTGTCCCAGTCACATATGTGTATATATCTATATATACACACATTCCCTTTCTTATATTATCTTCCAATGCCTATCCCGAGCGATTGGATATAGTTCCCTGTGCTGTACAGTAGGACCTCATTGCTTATCCATTCTAAACATAATAGTCAGGGGTTCCCTTCATGGCTCAGTGGTTAACAAACCCGACTAGGATCCATGAGGATGTGGGTTCGATCCCTGGCCTCGATCAGTGGGTTGGGGATCCGGCATTGCTGTGAGCTGTGGTGTAGGTCACAGATGTGGCTCAGATTCTGCCTGGCTGTGGTGTAGGCTAGCAGCAGGAGCTCCGATTCAACCCCTAGCCTGGGAACTTCCTTATGCCTCAAGTTTGGCCCTAAAAAGCAAAAAAATAAAATAATATAATTAAAATAAATAAAATTAAATTAAAATAAATGTAATAATCAAACATGTAATCTTGATCCAAAGTTACAGACAAGTTCCCTCACAACCGCAGTGACTGCAATGAGCCCACAGCATCAACCCACAAGAGGCAAAGGGCCTCTCAGCCCTTCTCTTTGCCAATCTGCTTATTATGAGCATCTCTCCCTCCAACCATCTCCGCGTCATCTCCATCACAGAAACCACTCGAACTGCTAATCTTCTTTTAACACCTATAAATAAACCCAGTTCATTCCATTTTCACCATTAATTACACTCTGAGTAAAGGGCAGAGCTGCACCATACAGTCAACAGCTGTCAAAAGTAATGGAGGAAATGTGAAACTGGCAACTATTTTACAAAGAACACAATCATGGCTTAAATCTTACAAAAGCACAGTGCTTCAGAGTGCTTTGCCAGAAGTAAGTGATTCAGCCCAAGTACAATGTTAAAACACGAAGCATAATCAAGAATGACGTCTATTGCTATAATTTGTCTACCTCCTGGCTTTACTTGGTTGGACAAGAAGAGCAATATTTCCTTTTAATGAAAGGCCAGCCTGTCCTAGACTCCATTTCTTCACTATGATTGAATTGTGCACATGAAAGCATGGACTGGATTTTAATGATGGGCAATCTCTACATTTGTTTCAGCCCTCCTTGCAGAATCACATGACTAGGCATTTGGTATGATGTTTCCTTTATGAAATAACATGAAGCCAAAGAATTATAGAAAACTTAATGTTCTTCTGAGATCCACAACACCCTGCAACCCCTGATGTTGCTGCCTCATGTGCGGGCCTCACGGCTGCAATCATGAGGACCCAGGTGATGAGGGCAAAGAAGCTTAGGGCTATTTTGAGGTTGCTTGAATTTTCATTTCTTGACAATGTTTGTACTTGGAAAAGCTGAGGAGGTCCAAGAAAAGCAAAACTGAAATAAGTCTGGACAAAAAAAAAAAAAAAATGAAAAGAGAACGAACTCCAGATAAAGGTCACCATGGGGAATGGAACGGGCATAGTACTGCCATTTAATATAATTCCAGGGATTAACTGTGACACAGCTTTCCCCCACCAAAGTCATTGGCTATCTGTTTTGAAAAACAACTTAAGTGTGCTATTCAGAGAATTAACAGTATTTATTTATCACAAGGTCAAAAAGACAACCCCTAATGGCACAGGTTATGTGAGAACTGTGCCCGAGAGACACATACACCTGTTTACCATGATGACAACTGATATTTAAGATGAAGAAGCACAATGAATGGATCATGGTAGGGGGACATAACCTGTCAGGAACACCCTAACATGTCTATGGACGAACCGTTTAGGTTGAATTGAGGAAAATACAAAGTGGCTAAAAATGAATATTTTAGACATTGGCGTTGTAAGTATTTACTTATGATTGCTACTTTTCTCAATTTTTGCTTGTCTGCTTCTTTTATATTTAAACAGCTTCCATAAAGCCTTTACAAAAGGGACACTGAAATTTCCTTATTGGATAGTCCTACAAATGGCATGAAAAGATTATATGGCGGAGTTCCCACTGTGGCACAACAGGATAGGTGGCTGGAACACAGATTCAATCCCCAGTCCCGCACAGCAGGTTAAGGATCAGGCTTTGCAGCTGCAGCGAAGGGCATAAATGAGGCTTGGGTCTGATCCCTGGCCCCAAAATTTCCTATGCATTGGGGCAGCCAAAAAAGAAAAAAAAAATTATACGGCATCTTAGATTTGAACTGTGAAACAGAGAGGTGAGAAATACTTGCCTCAATAGTCGCTTATTAATTTAGCACACCAACTATGACAAGTGTCATCACATCTTTCCTCACAAGCGTATCATTATGGGGGCTGCAATACAATACAACATGGGCGCTGCACCTTTAGTGAGCTGTCATTATAACAATAGAGTAAGCAGCATTCATTTAAGGACTGCAAAACCAGAAATCTAAACTCCATTATTAACTTTCAACCAATTTATCATTTTGGCTAATCTGCTACCACTAGCTTCTAAACTGCCAGACCAGCAGGTAAATTTTGAATGTCACTGTTCTTCTTACCCCACCTCCCAAACCTTTACTTTCATTTGTATAAATTAGGTATGATGACTTTACTGAAAACAGGAAATGGTTCAAAAGAATTTTCTCTTTCACATCATAAAAAGTGAGAAAGTGGAAGCTTCAGTGGTGAGAGCCTGGGAAAGGCTGGGTGGCAACCAAGAAAGACAAGGACATTTTTTTTCAAATTTTCCACTTCAATCTACCTTATTCCATTTATGAGCACAAACTAGATTCAGTGCTAGCTCTCAACCTGCATTGTAAGCATATTAAAAAGTACAAACGAGAAAAATATGCATTGTGCCTTAAGTACAGAGGAAGAGGCTGCAAAAGTAAAAGAACGATTGCTCAAAGGCCAGATTAAATTAAAATCCAGGTCTCTGGAACATTTCAAAGGCTCTGTGAGGTGCAGAAACTATTTTGTTCTTATGACACAAGAGCCGCTCCTTTCATAGGAAAATAAACTTCAGGAAACTGAACTTCAAAGAAGCTGTTGTTTCCATAGTCACAATGGGATAATCTGTAGGAATGGTGCCACCATGTGGTTTTTAACAAGATTTCACAAAATGTTCAGTTTTGTCTCAAGTCAAGGCCTGTTATACCATGAAAACGGCCATTTTTCTTGTGTGCATTTTTGCTTACATTTGTTTTTAAATGTGATTACAGCTGTGCCTAGAGCAATATAAGCACATGCAAAGAGCTGTGTTTACAGCAGGAAGTGCTATTCCATCCATTTCTGTGTTCAGTAAAGAGGGCATGAGGACTGCACAAGGGCACAGGTGCTGATGTGGCGGGTGACTCTAGGGGGTGCTGGGCCCAAGAGGCCACACACCTCTGCATGGGTGTCCAGGGGAGACTCTGCACAGCTAGCAGAAGTTCCACACCTACCCCACTGCCTGCAATGGGTCCAAGAGCTCTGCCTGTTCTCCTGTTGTGAGTAAACTGCCCAAGCTCCCCGCAAGGCCATCCCCTCAGTGATGCACTGGGTGTGACTCAAAGACTGGGTTCAGCTTTTTTTTTTTTTTTTTTTTGGCTTTTTAGGGTTGCACCTGCAGCATAAGAAAGGCTAGGGGTCAAATCAGAGCTACAGCTGCCAGCCTGCAGCTACAGCTACAGCAACCACAGCTACAGCAATGTGGGATCCAAGCTGAGTCTGTGACCTCCACCACAGCTCACACAATGTAATCCACTGAGCAAGGCCGGGGGTCAAACCCAAATCCTCATGAATACTAGTCTGGTTCATAATCCGCTGAGCCACAACAGGAGCTCCCTCAGCAATTCTCTCTTCTCTCCCTCATCATCCTCATTCCCTTCCCACTGTTTCCTTTTTTTTTCTCCCACTAGCATCAACACATAAATACACTATCATAAAAATAACTCTCTCTTGGCCCCACTTCTCCCTCCAGTGCGCTCCCCATTCTCTCACTCTCTCCTACTGCCATACTCCTTGAAAGGGTTGCCAACATTAACTGACTCCAATTTCAATCTTCCTGTTCTCTCTTGAACTCATTCCAATAAAGCTCTTTCTGCCCACTAGTTCTGGGCTTACTGAGGTCACCAATAGCCTGGTGGTTAAACCTGTCAGTGAACCTCAGATGCGTCTAACTTGACCCTTGACAGCATCTGACACAGTTATCATTTCTTCTTCCTTGGAACCTGTTCTTTCACTGGCTTTCAGGCATCTTCTTCCATTTTCTGGCCACTCCTTAGTCTCTTTTCTTGATCCTCATCTCCCCAACCTCTAAACCAGTGGTCCTTGACCCTGCTTCAACCAGGAAGTTTTTAAAGAATAAAGGTGCCAGAGCTTACTCTAATGACTGATTTAAATGAGACTCATGAGGCTCACCGGGCAATCTGGTGACCCTCTAGACTGCCTGGTGAGTGTCATGTTCACCCAGGACTGAGGATCACTAACTACTCTAAATGCTGGAATCTTCTGTGGCTCAGTTCCCAGCCCTCTTCTCTTTCTATCTACACTCACTCTCCTGGAGACCACATCATCCCATCTCGTGGCTTTATGTGTTTTATAAGCCAACATCTTCATTTGGGTTCATCTGAAAGCAGAGCCTGATTCAAGGATTTGGGTTCAGAGAGTTTATTTGGGAAGTGATTCCACTAATCAGGAGGCAGGAAGCGGAGAGAACAAACGAGAGGATGAAGAAAACCCAAAGAAATGAGTGTTTTCAGGGTCACTGCCACGGGCCACAGGGGCTCAATTCTGCTGACCCTCCTGAAAAGAGAGAAGCACCCTCCCCAGGATGTTGAGGTACCTACCCACTTGCTTCATTTCCCATTGGTGGAGGGTTTCCCCAGAGGCGTGAACTCCCTTGCTCTTCGAAGTTGCAGTGAGCTTCAGACAAGGCAGGTATAGAAAGTGAAAGATACAGTTTGCACTTGAGGTGAGTCTAGCCCACACTGACCTGCCTAGTGCAGCTGTGGTAGATATCAAAAGTAGGCCAAGAGGTACCCAAGGTAAGCGGTACACCTGCCTCCAAATTGTATATATCTAGCCCTAACCTCCCCCCTGAACTCCAGGCTCAGGTTCTTACTTGGATCTTTAACCTGGCACATCTCAAACCTGGCACATCTACAGTGAAGTTCCCTTCCCCCAGTATTCTACCAGTTGTTCAGGCCCAAAACCTTCAGTCATTCTTGACTCTTTTTTTTTTCTTTCACTCCCCCACTCAATCTATCAGCAAATTCTACAGATGCTACCTTCAATATATATCCACACTATGGGAGTTCCTGCTATGGCTCAGTGGGTTAAGGATCTGGCATTTCTGCAAGCTGCAGTGTAGGTGGCAGATGTGGCTCAGATCCGTGGTTGTGGCGTAGGCCGTCAGCTGTGGCTCTGATTTGACCCCTAGCCAAGGAACTTCCATATGCTAAGAGTACAGCCCTAAATATATATATATATATATATATATATATATATATATATATATCTCCAGACTATGACCACCTCATAACACCTCCACTTCCCAGGTCGAAGTCATCATCATCTCTTGCCTGAATTATTGCTATGGCCTCCTGACTGGTGTCTCTGCTTCCACTCTCCATTTTCCCTATATATTTACTCTCAACTCATCAGACAGAGAGATTCTGTTAAATGCAGGAAAGAACATGTAACTCTCCTGCTCCAAACCACTGGCTTCCCTTCTCACTTGGAATAAAGTCAGGGCATGACGTGACTTGGCCCCTGTGCCTTCTTAGATCACATCTGCTACTGACCCTTTTTGCTCCTCAAACAAAATAGGCATGATTCTGCCTCAGGGCCTTTGCACTTACTGGAAACTCTGCTTGGAACACTCTTTTCCCATTTAGCCACTTTCCTCCTTCTCATCTCCTTTGGGTCTCTACTTAAATGTCATTTCCTTATTGAGGGCTTTGCCTGTCATCCTTACTTAAAAGTGCAACTCTTTTCTGACCTTACTTCATTTTTCTTCTTGACATTTATCCCACTCTAACATAGTATGTGTTTTTCTTACTTGTTTATTTTCTGTCTTTCCTATTGGAATGTAAATTCCATGAGGACAGGGATTTTGGTCTATCTTGCTCACTCTCTGTTGGTCCCCAGCACCTAGAATAGTGCTGGCTTGTAGTAGGCACTCAATAAATAGAAATTCAGGAGTTCCTGCTGTGGCACAATTGGGTCAGTGGCATCTTGGAAGTGCTGGGACGCAGGTTCAATCCCTGGCCCAGCATTGAGGGTTAAGGGTCTGGCGTTGCCACAGCTGTGGCTTAGGTCACAGCTGCAGCTCAGATCTGGTCCCTGGACTGGGAGCTCCGTATGCTGTGGGGCGGCCAGAAATTAATAAATAAATCGAAATTCAATGCATGAATGAGCAGATCAGTAATTATAATAATTATTAATATTTCTTGAGTATTTTCCATATGCCGGGCACTTTCGTGTATTAACTCATTTAAGCCTCACACCTAGCTTAAGAGCTAAATTCTGTTATCTCCATGTAGGCAGAGAATGGTTTTCTTTTTAGGGCCGCACCTGCAACATATGGAAATTCCCAGACTAGGGGTTATTCAGAGCTACAGCTGCTGGCCTACACCACAGCCACAGCAATGTGGGATCTGAGCCACATCTGAATCTACACCACAGCTCACAGCAGCACAGGACCCTTAACCCAGTGAGTGAGGCCGGGGATCAAACCAGCATTCTCATGGATTCTAGTCGGGTTCGTAAACTGCTGAGCCATAACAGGAACTCCAGCAGAGAACTGTTGATTAAATTGTCAGTTATGCAATCATTAAACAGCCCAGATAAATATCGAAGTACATTTCATCCCAAAATGTAGACTCTCAACCACTAGAAACACTGAGGTTATTGTTAACTTCCAAGATTAATCACTTTTCCTAATCTTTAGGGGAACACATGCCACTGTGACGGCAATGCCAGTGTAGATGAAGTCACAGTGAGAAAAGAGACTTGGGAGCCAAAGACGAGAAGGAACAGAGAAGAATATCACAAGCAGGAGGGTCAGAGACGCTGGTCATCAGTAGGTGGAACCTGTCCACGCCCAGCATTCTTTCAGCAAATACCTATTGAGAGCCTCTCGCTGCTCAGCCCTGGAAATGGGGCAGGGTATGTGTGTGTGTGAACAAATCATACCTTATAACCTAGTGTGGGAAACAACAATTAGATGAATAAACTTTTTAAAAATTTTTATTGGAGTACAGTTGATTTACAATGTTTTGTTAGCTTCAGGTGTACAGCAAAGTAAATCAGTTACATATACATATATCCATTCCTTTTCAGATTCTTTTCCCATATAAGTTATTACACACTATTGAGTAGATTTCCCTGTGCTATACAGTAAGTCCTTGTTACCTGTTGTACATAGAGTAGTGCATATAAGTCAATCTCAACCTCCTAATTTATCCCTCCCCCACCAATGTTTTTCTCCTTTGGTATCCCTAAGTTTGTTTTTGAAATCTTTTTGAGTCTGTTTCTGTTTTTAGTAAGTTCTTTTTTTTTTTTTTTTTTTTTTTTTTTTGTCTTTTTGCTATTTCTTGGGCCGCTCTCGCGGCATGTGGAGTTTCCCAGGCTAGGGTCGAATCGGAGCTGTAGCCACCGGCCTACGCCAGAGCCACAGCAACTCGGGATCCAAGCCGCATCTGCAACCTACACCACAGCTCATGGCAACGCCGGATTGTTAACCCACTGAGCAAGGGCAGGGATCGAACCCACAACCTCATGGTTCCTAGTTGGATTCGTTAACCACTGCGCCACGACGGGAACTCCTAGTAAGTTCTTTTATATCAACTTTTTTTAGATTCCACATATTAACGATCACATATATATATATATATATATATATATATATATATTTGTCTTTGTCTGACTTACTTCACTTAGTATAATAATTTCTGGGTCCATTCATGTTGCTGCAAATGGCATTGTTTTGTTTTTTTATGGCTGAGTAAAATTCCGTTGTATATATGCACAACATCTTCTTTATCCATTTCTCTGTTGATGGATATTTAGATTGTTTCCATGTCTTGGCTATTGTAAATAGAGCTGCAATGAACACTGGGGTGCATGTATCTTTTCAAATTATGGTTTTCTCCAGATAGATATCCAGGAGTGAGATTGCTGGATCATGTGGTAGCTCTATTTTTAGTTTTTTAAGGAACCTCCATACTGTTCTCCATAGTGGTTGCATCAATGTACATTCTTCCCACCCACAGTGTAGGAGGGTTCCCTTTTCTCCACACCCTCTCCAGCATTCATTGCTTGTAGATTTTTTGATGATGGCCATTCTGGCTGGTGTGAGGCGATATCTCATTGCTTCTATTTGCATTTCTCTAATAATTAATGATGTTGAGCATCTTCAGATGAATAAACTTTTAATATAAAATCTGGTAGTGCCAAGTGGTGATCAGAGAGAAGGACTGTCATTAAGGGCTGTCTCCATTTTTGATGTTGGACTCCTGATAGCTTTTAAGACCCATCCCTCCTGCCTCTCCTCCTGATATGCCAGGGGCAGCTGGGAGGGAAGCCATGTGCTGCCTCCCCTGGCTCTGGTGGGAAACTCAAACTATGCAAGACCCACCCCGGCCCAAACCCCACCTACCATAATAGCCACAGCCAATAGCCCCTCCCTGCTCTTCAAGCCATCTCACACCTGCTTGGGATCCTGCCTGATCTCACAGACAGCCTCAACTCATGAATAATAAATGTCCTCCTACCCACTTCCTGCATGTGTGGCATCATCAGTCTTGACATATGAACCAAATTTTGGATCCTCTCCACTCAGCAGGTACAACCACAAGTCTCAAGTCATCTGAACCAAGACCTTCAAGGAGGGATGAGAATGAGGGAAAAACAGAGGAGGATATAGCCTGTAATCTTCTTTAAATGGAAAGAAATCATTCAGGACCAAAGGGTTACTGATTTGTTGGCTGTCACTGGAACCTTCAGAACAGCAAAGGGCACAACGGAGAAAAGTTGTGTTACAAAATTAAAGTTATGCAGGACACGCAAATGCAACATGAACAAGCACTTCACTATGGCCCAGATTCACAGGTGCCCTGCATGAATCAACACACATTCTCCTGACACCCAGTGGCACCTCCTGTTTTTACAACACAAACCAGCCCAATCCCTGTCTCTGGCCTCACAACTCTAACGAGTTCTACCACAGCCTGTAGACAAACTACTCTTTAACTGCACCTTTGAATATTTAACTATGTGATTTCCAGATAATGATGTAATCATTTCATCATCATCATGCAATATGTATAACCATATCATTTGTATCTGTCTTTCTGTGAAAGAAGCAGAAGAGACTACTATTTTAATGTGTTCCCCTTGGCATCCGACCAAACCTGGGGACCAAATGAGCAATCTGTTGGTCAAAAATATTTTATGTGTAACCACGTGGTGAACAGCTTGCAGTGAGCTTTGAGGGCGTCACAGAAAAGGAGCAGTAGATCCATCCATGCATTTAGTGCTTAAAATCTAATAAGCCACAGGGAACTCACACAAGTGGACATCAGCAAGAAAAGGAGAAATACATAGGCAAGTAGCAGCAAGTGCTAGGGATGGAAAACCAAGAGGAGGTTTGTTCCGGGAGGTTTCACGGAGGGTGGCACTACGCCGCTTGGAGGAGAAAAATCCAGGTTGTTCAGGAGAGGACGTTCTGTGCAGGAGAAATAGACCAGGGCTGGGGAGATGGCCCGTACTGGTCACATCGAAGCCAAGGAATGTGTCCTGACAATAATTAAGAGGACATCACAGGAAAGGGTAATCTGCGCAAAGAACCTTTAGGGCCAAGTTCAAGAGCCTTCATTTTCTTCCGGAAGCAACTCTGAGCACTCTAACCTTCTGAGAAGGAGGCCGATGTCAAGGATGCTGAGGATGGAGTTTCATTCATGGCACAGACTCGGCTCTGCGTGGAAGACAGGGGAGTGATGGGGGCAGATGGGGTGTCACAGTCCCAGGAAAAAAGTGTGGGGATGATCGAAAGGTGTGGCCATGGGCTAACAAGATATTTAAAGACGAAGAAATAACCATGGCATGAGAAATGCCCTGCCTGACAGAAAAAGAGGCTCTCAGGGGAGGGCGACCAGCCATCCTGGTTGGTCTGGAACTGTCTGGGTTTTAGCACCTAACATGCCGCCCTCGTCCTGGAAAGCCCTCAGCCTCCAGGGTGCTGGTCACCCCACAAAGGACGTTTCACAGATTATTAAATCCCGGTAAGCACAAGGTCTTATGCTCATGAAGGACAGGATGAAAGTCTGAGGGTGGATCGCGACTTAAATTGCAGTCACGAGTTATACGGGACATGCAGTTGGGCTCAGTAGGAAGACATTTCAGAAAGTGGGGACACAAGACACAGAGGATTTGAGAGACAGCAGGCAGGAGAGCCTGTTGACAGGAGCCATCACCTGAACTGCAGGCCCCACGGTGGCCTCCTGAGCAGGGGTTTTGCCCAAAAGCTTGGGCCTGGGCTCCGGTGTCCTCATCCTTACCCGCCGTCTTATCTCCCCACCTACCCCTCCTGGTGGCTCCTCATCCTCGGGTTTGAGTCCTGAGAGCCTACAGAGAGCTGAGGGAGAGTCCCTGGAGACTCTGGGAAACCTTGAGGGGAGACCTGGAGTTAATGACAGAGAATTAGGTCACAGGCAAAGAAAAGGAGAGAATGCTTTCATAATTTAATTCTCTTGAAAAAAAAAAATGGATATTTCTCTCAATTACAAAAAGTCTGCCCTTTTCTGTCAACCTTCAGCTCCCTAAAATGTGAACACTGTGAGGGTGGCCTTGCAAAGCCAGGGGCTTAAAGCTTGGCTTTAACTAAGGTTCAGTTAGGGGAGGGCGAACTTTCTCACCTCATATTCAGGCAAGAGCAGAATGCAGCCCAGCCTGGATGATTCAAGTGTCTGGATAACCAAGGTAGGGGAAAGGTGGCAAAGAAGGGAGAAGAAAAAAAGGAAGAGAAGCACATGACCAAGTCTGATTTTCTAGACCGTCTGTTAGAACTGCCCAGCAGATGGTTTCAAAACATAGACCCAAAGACTGTTAGAGCCGGAAGGAATCTTATTCTCGCTGGTCCAGTATCTTTGTTCACAGAGAAGGTACAAGCCAGGAGCAGAAAAGGACAGACCCAGCCCACACAGGGAGCAAGGGATGGAAGCCAGGTCGCACATCCTCAGTTTAACCTTCTTTCCCACAAAACACATTGGATCAAACATATTTTGCAGCCCACAGAAGTCAACAACTGACCTGCTAACTTTCAACTAACTTAATCCCCCAACTAATGAAGCTGGCACATCTAATTTAGTGGGTATGACTTTAAGGATGCTGTAGTGAATTAGAAATTCCTTAAGCACAGCAAGTTAACACTATGGTTTAACCATATACTACTGAGATGCTTTAATAAAACTTAATTTTTAATAACAGAGAATTCAAAAATATAAATGCTTTTCACTTAATGCATCTCCTCTTGCCAAAGAAGATCTCAAAGTACTTTATATCTTTCTACCTTCAAAAATTTTTGACATTTCTGCTGGGAGATTAATAAGCAAGTCCAAGAAATAACACCTAGCACGGAACTCATGGGTTTACTTGTACTAACTCATTTAATCCTCACAACGCAGTGAGTAGGGCCACTATTATCCCCCTCTACAGACGAGAAAATTGAGGCAGCAGAATGTGACCAAGGCACACAGCTAGTTGACAGCACCAGGATGTGAACACCAGAAGTCTGATTCTGCAGCTGTTACACGGGACAACTTCTCTACCTCCCATTACATACAGCAAGCTCTGAGGGCCTGGCCCTGCTGTCATACTGGAATCTTCCTAAATAGACCACTCTTTGGACAAAAGAAGTTTAGACATCTTTTATGTGTTTGTCAATTTTACTTCCTGGAATCAGTCCCACAGTTTCATTTCCTTTGGACAGTGAGGGCACTGGCTACTGTCAGTAAACACCAGCGTCACTAAAACAAGTTGCATGGTCTTTACTAACATAATCTCCCTAGAAAAACAAATAAATATAATGTACTTTTGTATATATTTATATATATATTAAGCCTTAAATGAATATTCATTTAATAATATATATTCATATTAATAACGTACTATATTATATCATATATTATTGTATATAACATGTAATATAATATTTAACATAATATATGTTCATAATAATATAAAAAGCCTTTATATTCATTTAATCTCTAAGTGGCCTCAAGCCCTTTCCTTTCCCACCTTATCTAACACAACTGTGAAGGGCACGACAGGAGGACTGTGCCTCCTCTTTACCTTCTGTTTGGTCTTCTTCACCCCTCTTCCCACTTAGCTCTCTCCCGCTCCCAACCCCACAGTTCAGTCCACAGTTCACTAAATGCTACAGACCAAAAGTGCAGTCACATAAAGCCCTACTACTCCTGCTATATATCAAGAGGAGTTCTGATCTAAAAAGCATTTTAAGGATTGATTCAACGCATTTACTAAGCAGTCCAGTTGCCACTGCCATAAAGTAAGCAATGTCGAGAGCATTCAAATGACACAAAAACCAATGATCCTCTGAAAAGATGTAATCTGGCTAATTTTAAAGGCAGAAAAGGCCTGGATGCCTTCACTGCATGATGCATTTATTAAGTTGCAAAATGTACTTTGAAACTGATTGATTTCAGTTTAAAAAGAGATCTATTCAGTGAGTACAATGTTAAATTATGAAATCTTATATCCCCTCAGCAAGAATATGTGCTCCAGCGCCGTAAGCAACCTTGTATTTCTTCACAGATGGGTTTATGCTAAGCCCCCAAGAGAAATTTGTCCAGCTAAAAGCATACCTTTAGCTTTATTTTGTTTCTTCTAGGTTAGCAGGCAAAGTCTGCCTAAATAAAAAGTTCGATTAGGACCCTGGAAAACATAAGTAATTTGGGAAACATTTTTTACTAAATTTAAATTTATTCATCAGGCTGATAAAAGCAGAGTTTATTTAAAGAGTTTTTAAATGATTCTCATGTTTTAAGTACAAATGAATCAATTAGAATTCACTCAATAATCTATCAAATAACTGATTTTGAACTTTTTAAAATATGACACATGAAATAAATATTTCTGGACTTGAACATTATTACAGGATAGAATTTTCTGCTTGCCTGACAGCCAGTTTTTAAAATAAATAAATATATGGATACATAGATAAACAGAGAGAGAGAGATATAGATCCACAAATAAGTTGCCGCCATGGAGCGACCACTGTACTAGAAGACAGAGTCCCTGGCCTCAGGAAGCATGCATTCTAGTGGGGTCAAAGATGCAATACATGGGTCAACAAACACACAACAATAATTTTATCTGTATATCTGTATAATTGCAATTATAACGGTAATAACAACAAACATTTAGAGCAAAAGCTTGCATAGTAGTTACCATGTGCCAGGCACCCTGCTAATCATTTTGCATGTATTAGCTCATTTAATCCCAGAACAACTCTATGAAGCAGGTTCTATTATTACATGCCCTTCACAGATGCCACAACAGAAGCACAGAGAGGTTAATTAACCACCTCCAGTCCACATAGCTAGTAAATTACATGCCTTAGGGAGAAACAAAGATCATTCTTAAACAGAGTGATTTGAGGAGAGTTTAATCAAGATTGTTTTTTTTTTTTATTTTTTTATTTTTTGGGCTGTACCTCATGGCATGTGGAAGTTTCAGGGCCAGGGGTCAAACCCACGTCACAGCAGTGACAATGCTGAACCCTTAACCCACTGAGCCACCAGGGAACCCCCTCAAGATTCTTTCTAAAGTGTTTTAACGAGGAGTTCTTCTGTGGCATCCCTGGAGTAGTAGAACTCAGGTTCAATTCCCAGCCCGGCACAGTGGGTTAAGGATTCAGTGTTGCTCAAGCTGAGGTCACAACTGCAGCTGGGATCTGATCCCCTGGCCCAGAACCCCACATACACAAAGTGGCCAAAAATAAAGTGTTTACAGAGACCAACACTAGTGCAGAGCCCCAGGGCACAGAGGGGGCCGTGTCCACTCCAGTGTGAAAAAGGAGTTGCAGGAAAGAGCAGGTGCAAGAACCGGAGAAGGTGGCTCCACAGCCAGTGTGGCTGCACCAGAGGTATGGCCATCCTGCAACTGGGAGAAAGCAGGGGTCCACCCTGATCTCCACTCTCCCCTACCCCCCGCCCCCTCCCCATCTGCTCTCCCCATTGGCCCAACCAAAAGCAGAAATGGAAGCCGGAGGTAAGGAGCCCCATTGATGTGGTCCCTCTGGCCCACAAGGAGGCAGGGACCTGGATATGGAGGAGCAAACAGAGGCAGTAGCGGAGCTGAGATACACCTCAAGGACCTGACGCCACAGCCTGTGCCTTTCACAGGCATCTAAGGTCTTTTCTGGAATTGAAAACGCTTTGAAGATGGAAAACAGAAAAATGATTGACTAGGTTGGTGGGGAAAATCCTCTGGCCCCCCCTGCAGTGGTCACACCTCAGTGAAGGCCTGAGTGAGGAGGTGGGAACCAGACAAAAAGGTCTAGAGATTCCCCAGCCTGGATGGGGATGAGCCTGGCAATTTGAGAACCAGAAAGAAGGCTCTTGTGGCTGGTAAAACATCCACCAAGAAGAATGGACAGAAATGAGGATCAAGAGCTATGTTGACCAATGTTTTTGTAAGAGGGCAGATTTCCGACTTGCTGATGCAAATTAAACTCTCTGGCTGAGCCCTCCCCTGAGTGTTGTGAACAGGCTGCCACTCCTTTAAAGTTACTTCACACCACATAGAAGGAAGCAAGGGGTTAAGGCTGGCATCCTAGGAGAGCAGCCGAAGCGAAGTCTCTCTCCCTCTCTCCGAGGTTGCTTGGAAACTCCTGCAGATGGGGTCACCTGAGGTCTCAACACATCTCCAGCTGCCCTTCCAGCACGTGAAGATGCCACCCTACCAGCATCTGCCACTTAGGGAGAGAGGCAGATTTCGTGTAGTCTGGGTAAATACCATTTCCAAAAGTAACAGGAACCCAAACCTCCCATCTTTTTATAAATTCTCCTCCACAGATGGTATCTTCTCAAAAGACAGAGGAGCCAAACTTGGAAGTGGTGTTTTTTTTTTGTTTTTTTTTTTCCTCTCTCCCCTATTTAGAAAGTTCTAAATAATCTGACACAACATTTAGCTAGTGGGGGTGGGAGGAAGTGGAGAGAAGGGCAAAAGTCACATGAAATAGAAATATGAAAAAAATGTAAGGTTTTGCTCTTTTTTCAAGAACTCCGTGAATTCCTCTGCTATTTCAAATATGCCTGAATAGAATGATTCACCTCTTCAGTTTGGGGAAAACAGATCTTTCTCTTCCTTGTTAACAAGATTCAGGTAACTGGCAGCATGATAAAAGCAAGAACTTTTTTTTGCACAGTGTGTCTGGGTCACATACTATTTTTAAGTCCTGTTTCTTAACACTTGGGGGGAAAAATAAAGTTCAACAGCTCCTCAGGCAGGAGAAAAAGGAGTGAGTGTTTCTCCTTCACTAATAGGCAGCTCTTCCAAATAAAACCTATCAGGCTTAAGAGTAAGATGGACTCAGAGCAACTTTCCTCCTCATTACTGTCTCCCAACAGGGCTGTTAAATTACCAGAATGCACAAGGTCAGTGCATTTCAGTTTCACTTAAAATTAAAATCCCAACAGAATACTTCCATGCCAGGCAGCAGCAGTCCACAGGGGAGGTGGGAGTGGGGATCGGGGTGCTGATGGCAACACTTTATGGACTAAATGCTCCTGAAGTCTCCAGTAGTACGGGCATCCAGGGCTCCAGTGACGGGCGATAACTATGAAGGGGTGAGGCCACCCTGAGGGGGCATTAAGAGCAAGGATCACACATTCTATGGAAGGAGAGCAAGCTAACCTGGCTGCCTGCTCTGGCCTTGCCTCTGCTTTATCTTAAGCCCTGTTACCACAAAATGGACACGAAAAGCATCACATAAACATCAATTTTTACTTAAGGCTTTGCATATGCATGAGGAGGGTGTGGCTTTTTTGCTCTCTAAGTATCTGTTCTCTGGCTTTAAAAGACCAGAGGCTGGCACCAAACACAGAGCTGCTGCTTTCTGCAATGGCTCCCCTCACAAAAAGACCTCTCCAAACACAGCTAACCTTTGAGGTAGGAAAAAGAAGTTATGGAGGAAAGAGTTGCCCTGGCCCTCTTCTTCATTCCTAAGTACTGTGAGGTGCTGCTTAAATGGGACTAGCTGGTTTCAACTTTGTATTCTCAGCAGAGTCAACAGCAGCAGGGTTGAGGCAGAGGAGCTGATCAAGGCAACCACGCAGGCAGCTGGAAGTGGGGGGAGTGCCGTGGCAAAAGTATTGCCCAGGGTTGATAAATGGCCCCTGTTGTTAAGAGAACACATTTCCAATGTCCTAACCTAATCAGCAGTTGGCTAGGCTGCTTTAAAACCCCATGCCCTTCAAAACCCCAAACCTCTGGGAAGGAGAAGGAAAATCTGACTTTCCTGTGACAGGTAAGTGTCTGACGTCATCTCCGTCACATTGCAAACAACACCCAAATGCCTCATGGCAGGCAAAGACTTCCTTAAATGGACTCTCTTATTTTGTATATTTATTCCCTTCCTTTCTCCAAAAATTATTCAAGACAATTTTTATAAATATTAGGATATCAGAATGTACCCAATATGGATTAAGGCTATCTTTGTTGACAAACCACAAGATTATTTCATCTCAGGTGAATCTACAGAAATTTCCCTCAAGCTTGTTCCCATAAGCATTTCTGAGCTTAAAACCTCAAGAGTAAAGTAAATTCTCCATGAGACTTTAAAACCCCACCATAACGAGAATGAAGTGTTAAATGTGAAGAGGATAGATTTTGCTGAGGATGTCAGCCTGTAGAAGCAGCGTTTCCACCGAACGGGAGTGATACTGCCAAGATTTAGACTAGATTTAAAGTGTTCTGTCTCACTGTGGACCCAGTGGCCTATGGACCATGGCTGAAAGACATAATGTCAAAGTCTTGGCTATGCCTCCTAGTATAACATACAACAAGTGTCATCTGCCACAACGAAAGATCCATGCGTTTGACAAAGATGAACCAAGTACGCCAGGAATAGCACCAGAGGCTAGAAAGCAGTTACCACCAACTCCAGCTTCAAAAAGGCAACCAACCTGGGCAAAGTTCTGGTTTGGGTGTTTCAATCTCAAAACATTTATGATGGCCCAAGCCACAAGGTGGCGCTCATGGACTATACCGCACACCTGCTGACCCTGCCATAATTTATTCCTGGGGAGCATGCAGGTTCCCAAGCGCTTACCTAAGGTCTTCTCCCCTGGACTTCTGCTTCATTACTTTTTGAATGAGATATCTGAGAACCCTGCTTTGGGCAGAAATTATAATACTCCACTCATCCCCTCTGATGAGCACTCTAATAGGGCAGATACTGCAATAAGACACTATATTAATAATGGAACAAGGCTCTCTCCTTTGAGTATGAATCTGAGAAGGTGCTTGTATAGCATTCTGTGTCCCACTGATTTACAGAATGAGTCATTCAAAGAAAAAAATAAATCCTGCTTGGACTCAAACCTAGAAGAAATACATCTGCAGACAATACACAGGACTCATGTTCTTCTTGAGTCTACATAAACCCCACCTCTAAGAATGCTTAAAAATCTGACTTCTGGAGTTTCCGTCGTGGCACAGTGGTTAATGAATCCGACTAGGAACCATGAGGTTGTGGGTTCGATCCCTGCCCTTGCTGAGTGGGTTAATAATCCAGCATTGCCGTGAGCTGTGGTGTGGGTTGCAGACACGGCTCGGATCCTGCGTTGCTGTGGCTCTGGCGTGGGCTGGCAGCTGAGGCTCCGATTCGACCCCTAGCCTGGGAACCTCCATGTGCTGCGGGAGTGGCCCAAGAAAAGGCAAAAAGATAAATAAATTAATTAATTAATTTAAAAAAATCTGACTTCTTTTTAGGTATTTCAAAGCAAAAAATAAATAAAAAGCTATAAAAAAACAAAAAATAAAAAACATGCTAAGGCAAGAACAATGTGCTAACATACTTTGAAGTATTCCATGAACAATTCTAAGTGACCTTCTGACCCCTGGCGGATTTATATTTTTCTCATTCTTCTTGCTGGGACCAAAAGCACCTAACCTCTCTCAGTTGAAGGCACAGCACTGAGGATGGCGCACTCCTGTTCCTGGGGGTGAGGAGCAGAGAGAGAATTGCTGTAGAGCAGCTAGAGCTTCCCTCTGTGACCTGAAGGGAGAGGCACTGCCAGATTTTTTTTTCCTTCCCTGGTTGGTTGGAAGTCAGCCAGAGCGAGCATCCTGCAGACAAGCCATCAGCAGGCCTGCAGCGCTGCTGCTCAGTCCTCATCCTCAGAGCTGCCGCCAAATGCTACAGCACGGGGCTGGCAGCGTCCCAACCTGCAAGGAAGATGGAGCCAGGCTTCAGCAGCTGGATGCCAAAGGCAACAGCCCCCAAAGAGGCGGTGACAAAATGCAGGGCCCAGGGAACCTGTTCAGTGTTCAGGCTGGCAGAAAAAACTGGGAGGGAATCAGAGGGGTCCCCAAAGAAATGCATGTCAGGAACCTTCTGTGATTTCTCGTGCTGTGTTTCGGCCAGCGGGCGGGGGAGGGAGGTGGAGTGCTGGTTGCTTTCATAAGTCCCGCCCATGGCAGAATTCCTGAATTCTTTAAAGTATCAAGGATGCTTGCCTGCGATGGAAGCACAGAACAAATAGTCTTGAAAGGTAAGAGGCGGGTGAGCTTGTCCTTCTGGGGTTTGCTACTTCTCATGCCAGAGCTGCAGGGTGGGAACAGTAGGACAGCCCTCCCAGGCCCTTTGGCTAATGAGCCGAATTCAGACCATGTATCCCTGATTCAGCTTCTACGAAAGACAACAAGCAGTTTGGCTGATGGTGGGGAGAGCTGGCTTGTGGCCTGATTGCACCTGACGAGGGTGCTCAGCACAGTGATGAGCACTTAGCCCTGACCCCCCCCCCCCTCCCCTGACCACTCTGTGTCCGACTCAGAGCTGTAGGTGGACGGTGGAGGGAGCAGCCAGAGGCACGGAAAGGAAAGGCTGTCCTTGCCTCAGACCAGCCTCTTATCATAGCCTGGTCTCTGCTTCAGCTCTTTAATAGCAGAGGCTGAGGATTCCATTTCTTCTTGAATCTCTCTCCATGGAAGACACAGGTAAGAGAAGGCAGGACCAGCTGCCAACTCAGTCATCTTCAAAGATTCAGAGGATGTGAGATGGCAGATGCTGCACACAGAGGCATTGAGAGGTGCTGTGACTTGGCTGAGGTCACACAGCATGTTGGTGGTGAGGAGGGACAGGAGCCCAGGCCTCCTGCCTCTTGGCTCAGGACTCTCTCTGGGCAGAAGGGAAGCTCCTGCTCTCTTCCCAGGCCTGTGCATGCCCACTCCAGGAGAGCATGAGGATATTTTCCCAGAGATGCCTCCCTGCCAGCCCCTCATACAGAACAGAAAAGAAACTACAGTTGACCCTTGAACAACACAGAATTGAATTGCTTGTGTCCCACTTACATGCAGATTTTATTTTTCAATGGTAAATGCTACAGTATTACATGAGGCAAGGTCAGCTGAATCTGTGGAGGCGGAACCACAGACATGGCAGTACCTTGCATATGGAGAGGGCCAACTCTAAATTACACACAGATTTCCAGCTGCAGGAAGGGTTGGAAGTGGCCCTGACCCCTGTGTTGTTCAAGAGTCAACTGTATTCTAGAACTCAGGTCCTTGTATGGTTCATCGAGTGATAATTAAACAGCATATTTTAAAGGTTTAGCTCTATAAGCTGATTCCCTTGCATTATTAGAAATAATCAAGAAATATACCTTTCTGATCTCTCTACCTATTTAAAAATTTTATTATCCCTCAAGGTTGAACCCAGACCTTTCTCTGACCAGCCTTTTGCAGAAAGCCTACTGCTTCCAACTCTATTCACAGGCCCACCGCCTGGGGAGCCATGGGATATTTGTCATTGTTTTCACATGGCTTCTGCTTTACCCTTCCAACTATGTTGTCAGCTCTCTGAGGACAGAGCCTTGTCGTAGGCTCCCTTCTATCTCTTACTGCAAACATCTGATGGATTGATCGCGGGCAGGCACGCAGGGCAAGGGAGCAGCATGGGACCAGTGTTGTTCACAGAAATGCAGAATCTCCTTTAGGACACTGGACACACAGAGCAAAGATCTGAGAAAATGAAATAAGCCCTCAGAAACAGCTGCAGATGTGAAGGAAGCCCTGAACCTGGAACATACAGAACCTCTATTTTTCAACAGAATTTAAGATAAAGATGAGGGAGCAAAATAAAGATATTTCTAACACGTATCCTGTGCAAATGCTGGCGTGATTTGTTGACAAAGATTAAAGCCCCTTAATTTAATTAGGGAAATTAATGTACTTTACATCCAAGCAGAATATGAATTCCAATTCCATATTCTACTTCAACAAAAATTACCCCAGCTGATAAATGATGGCCCCTGTTTTCATTATAGCTAAATGGAAATGTCTCATTTATGGGTTATGCTGAATAAATTAGCTGGGAGATTTTTTTTTAAGTATCAAAAATACCAAGAGGTCTAACCCATATATTAGTTAAAAAGCAGAATTTTATGCATCTGCTGTAACAGAAAAATCATGATTCTCCTATTTCATGGTATTTAACTCCTACATTTTAAAAAGAATTCAATCAATTTATAACCTTCAAATTTATAAATCCCTCTTATCAAATCTGGCTTAGATGAGAACTGAACCATGTCGAGCCAAGGTCTCCTAGTTCACTGATACTATACTTCCCTCAGCAAATTAAATTCAGCAATAATTTTTCAAGATTAGGGAAATATTTATTCGACCTTACCTAAAAATCTGGTCCTTTGTTCAAACCCAAATGTGCACATGGCCAGCGCCAAATGATGGTAATTAACCCCCGGTTGATATTTTCTGCCAAACAAATTAGTATTTTCAGAATAATTTCCTCATGAGGAAATGTCCACATAAACAAAGCTGCATTATGATCAGATCTCTACATTGGTCATCTCTGCAAAGCCCTAAATGCCCATGGCAGAGCAGCAACAACTATGACCCCTGATTTCAGCCTTTCAGGATGAACACCCTCTGAGCAGCCAGAGCAGAATCTGTGAACTCTGGGGAAGGAACACAAGGGTATAAACCCAAGATAAAGCCTTGGTGGTTTCTCTCAACAAACTCTCAGCCTTTAAGATAACGATTCTCAGACACTAAGAAAGACAGATGACTTTTCCCATTCCCATCAGCTCACCCCAAAGAATTCTTTTTTCCCCTTTGGAATTTTCACTGCAGAATCCTTTGTGCATAGATAGGTCTGTGTTTTGTGGCTTGAGAATCTGTGTTATTTACAAAGAATCATCATATTTTAGCAGCATAAACTGAGTACTCAAAGGGAACATTTCTGAAATAAAGGCAGTATGAAATGGGGACTACACATTTCTGTTTAAAGTTGCCACAAGTGGAGTTCCCGTCGTGGCTCAGTGGTTAACAAATCTGACTAGGAACCATGAGGTTGCGGGTTCGGTCCCTGCCCTTGCTCAGTGGGTTAACGATCTGGCATTGCCGTGAGCTGTGGTATAGGTCGCAGACGTGGCTCGGATCCCATGTTGCTGTGGCTCTGGCGTGGGCCGGCGGCTACAGCTCCGATTAGACCCCTAGCCTGGAAACCTCTATGTGCCGCGGCAGAGACCCTAGAAAAGGCAAAAAGACAAAATAAATAAATAAATAAAAATAAAGTAGCCACAAGTGATGAAATAGTTGTTTAAAAAAGCAGAATTAATATAACAGTGGGAAGAAACACAGAAAGCAGGCAATTGGCTGGGGGAATGCAATGGCTGGTTATAAAAAAAGTTTCCTGAAATCATTACCATGAAGGGTCTAAGTTTTGACAGGGAGCTGGGGTATGGAGACCTTGCAAGAAGGAAGAAGAATCATGGGAAATCAGTCCATAGCCAAGGAACTTGGAGAGAGATCACCGGAAACATTTCTCTTCAGTCATCCTCTGATTTTCTGAAAAACACTGAGCTTTACCAGAATCAGCTTTGGGTATGGCTTCTCCTTGCTTCTCGAAGACTATCAAAAAGGGAGACATTTTGCAAGTAATAAAAAAATACTGTTTGGTCCAGCACTATTGGAAGGATACTCACCTGGGAGTTAGAAGACCAAATGTTAGCATTAATTCTCCTATTAAGTTCATCAGAAGGATGAATAAGCTCTGGGGATCTAATTAATAAACAATACTCTGTTGCATATTTGAAAGTTACTAGGAGAGTAAATCTTTTTCCTTCCCCCTCTTTATGGCCACACCTGCAGCATACAGAAGTTCACAATAAATACACGTGTCAAAACTTGAAATCCATCAGAGCATAAATTGCTCACCCCATCACTGCCAACAGTGGGAATAATACCTGGGACATAGCATGTGCTCAATGAATATTAGTTGAATGTGGGAATGAATGAGTACATTGTGGGAGCTTCTAGCCAAACCTCACCCCAAATGCAGGCCTAGAACCGACTAACTCATGCTTCAGATGCAACACTCAGTCTCCCGAGCATCCATGGCCAGAGTCTGTTAATGCCTCTGTGAGGAACGACCTCCCGGAAGCTCCCCAACTACTTGCTGCTAGGATGGTGGGAAGGCTAGAATGCCTGTTTGGGTCCGTTAATACCTAATCTGGGGTCATGGGCAAGGGCTCAAGCAGCATCCCACTCCTGGGGATGCTGTTCAATTCCATTTCCATTACTCCACCTGTCCCCTCCCGAGGCCCTGTCCTCAAATCTTCATTGTTTTCCAGGGTGTTGCACTGTATTTGTCAGGATCCTCCTGAAAAAAAAAAAAAAAAATTCTGGACTTCTCAGGCCCCTAAGGTTTCCTGAGTGAGTCCTACGGCCCAGGAGGCTCACTCTTCGAAGTCAGGCTGGGGTCCAAGGATCCAGACTGGCAGTACCATTGACCAGAAACACCACTGACCAGGGTTAGAAGGAAGCAGGAGTGGGATGCTGTTTGAGCCCTTGCCGATAAATGGCAAGTACCAGAAACTGGCAGTACCATTTACTACACTACACTATTTACTGCTCATACTGTGTGGCCATCTGCTGAAAGCAAACAATCATTAGAAGATGATCAAGACGGAGAAAAATAGTATTTTAATTTTAGGGTGTCCCTCCTGGCTGAAAGTGTAGTTGATTTTTCTACCTTCGCACTTAGAATTAAACGTGTGTGTGTGCATGCATGTGTGTGTACACGTACACATATATACGTACATTCGTAGAGACACATATATACACAGACACACACCTGGATTTTTTACATATTTGTGGGAAAATATCTAGAATTCACTTATCTCTTTTATTAAGTAGAAACAACAGAAACATCTTCAGTCTTCAACTATTAAACTGCTAAACTGAGATGTCTTCTTTGCTAGGCTTCACAAACCGTTAAGTCAACCAAATTTATTCAATAAAATAAACAGAATTATATGGGAAAAAAACAAGATAAATTACTGATGTAAAATATACTAGAAAAAAACTTTGCCCCTCTCTCTGAACCATGGAGAATGTCTGTTGAGATGACTGCAAACAAAAAGGTACCCCCCCTTTTAAGACAAAATTATTAAGAAACTTCCTAAATAAAATCCACAATACAGGGTTTAGAAAAGAAATCACTCCCATGTAGAGGGTTATCAAGCACATGATAATGATGGAAACCATTTAAAGGCCAAGTTCAATGAAATGAAACATCACCAACATTTTCCACCCCCACGCCCTTTGCTCAGGTGGCTTTCTCTGGCTGAAACACACTGGCCTTCACTTCTCTGACCCTCAGAAAGCCGGGCCACCCAGCAGGCACCTGACCTGGGGCACACATCTGGCACCAAAGACTTGTCTCCAATGAGAGATCATGAGCAACCCAAAGGCAGTTTCATTCTTCAAAATTCCCACAGCACTTTTCACCCTAAAAGTTTTCAGTAATGAAGTTTATTAAATCGAACTGAATTAGGAGAAAAGAAGAGATGGGAAAGAGATGGTGGTGGAGTGAGAGAAGTGGAGAGAGAGATGGACAGAGAAAGAGAGATTGTGTGCAGAGAAGGGGGAATATGAAACAGGTGTATGAAATAATACTGTTCTAGCTCAGAATTTCAGGCCCCCCAAATCATTTTCTGCCATGTAACTATTCCTGGAACATACAACTAGATAAATACATAAATTTATGTATATATGTATGGATATGAAGAGGTGTCATTTGCTAACTTCTTTTCCATGCTTTAACAAAGCAGATGAGGTTTTTAATATGCTTTAAAAGAAAAGTATCAGGAGTACAGCAATGGTCACAGTACCATTATTCACAATAGCTAAAAGGCAGAAATAACCCAGCTCTTCCTCCACAGATGAATGGATAAACAAGGGGTACACACACACAGTGGAATGTATTGCTCAGCCCTGAAAAGGAATGAAATGCTAATAACTGCTACAACATGGAGAAAGCTTGAGAACATTGTGCTGCTAAGTGATAGAAGCCAGACACAAAAGGACACTGTGTGATTTCACTTACAGAAAGTACCTAGTAGTCAAATCCAGAGAAACAGAGAGTGGATGGTGGTTAGCAGGGGCAAGAGGGAGGACATTTTAGTTTGGGATGATGAAAGAGTTCTAGAGATGGATGGTGGTAACAGTTGTACAACAATGGGGAGGTACTTAATGCCACCTTGTCGTACACTTGAAAATGGTTAGGATGGTAAATTTGATCACAATAAAAAAAGATAAGGGGCGTTCCAGTTGTGGTGCCGCAGAAATGAATCCAACTAGTATCCATGAAGATGCAGGTTCGATCCCTGGCCTTGCTCAGTGGGTTAAGGATCCGATGTTGCCATGAGCTATGGTGTAGGTCAAAGGCACAACTTGGATCCTGTGTTGCTGTGGCTGTGCAATAGGCTGACAGCGGTAGCTCTGATTCACCCCCTAGCCTGGGAACTTCTATATGCCTCGGGTGCAGCCACAAAAACCAAAAAAAAAAAAAAAAAAAAAAAAAAAGGGGGGGGATTAGGAAAGAGGATCCAGAGTGCAGCCTCAGAGACTGACAAGTAACCTAACATCCCCTTCCTCACACATCCCACTTCAAACACTAAGTACCAGGAACTCACAGTCCTTGGGAATCCCTCTCTTCATTCCAAGAGTTAAAATGGTGTCTTAATCCACAGCTGTGGGTCCTGCATTTCTAAATACAGTGACTTGCATCCAACAGGGGTTTATTAGACATTTGCAGATTCATTGAAAAGGAAAAACAACACAGGTGATAAACAGTTGGAAGGATTTTTTTTTCTTTTTTGCAAGAGAGATTGGAATAGAGGGGATAAAAAGTTCTGATAAAATGACTAGAAGGTACACAGATTAGAAATCAACGAGTCTTGGAGTTCCCATCATGGTGCAGCAGAAACGAATCTGACTAGGAATGATGAGGTTGTGGGTTCGATCCCTGACCTCGCTCAGTGGGTTAAGGATCAGGGCCTTGCCATGAGCTGTGGTGTAGGTCACAGATGCAGCTCGGACCTGGCATTGTTGTGGCTGTGGCTGTGGCTGTGGCTGTGGCTGGCAGCTACGGCTCCGATTTGACTCCCAGCCTGGGAACCCCCATATGCCTCAGGTACAGCCCTATAAAGCAAAAAAAAAAAAAAAAAAAAAAACGAAAAAACAAAAACGGGAATCAACAAGTCTATTTTAATTTTCTTTTTTAGGGCCACACTTATAGCACACGGAAGTTCTCAGGCCAGGGGTCAAATCAGAGCCGTATCTGCAACCTACACTGAAGTTTGAGGCAATGCTGGATCCTTAACCCACTGAGCAAGGCCAGGGATCGAATTCTCAACCTCATAGATACTAGCCGGGTTCTTAACCTGCTGAGCCACAATGGGAACTCCAAAATCAACAAGTCTTGATCTTGATCAATAAAAGGATGGGAAACTTTTTCCTTAATGATAACTTCTATTATAATAGAGGAAAAGAATCAACTCATACATAAATAAGATCAATTTGAGTTAGCACTTTTAATAAACTAGAGAGGGGATTTCCCATGCGGCTTAGTGGGTTAAGGAGAAGACATTTTCTTTGTGAGGATGCAGGTTCGATCCCTGGCCTCACTCAGTGGGCTAAGGATCCAGTATTGCCATGGCTGTGGTGTAGGCCACAGATGCGGCTTGGATCCTAAGTTGCTGTGGCTGTGGTGTAGGCCTCAGCTACAGCTCCAATTCCACCCCTGGCCTGGGAACTTTTACAGGCTGCAGGTGTGGCTGTAAAAATAAGAAAATAGAAAAATTAAAGAAAATAAAAAGGAAAATAAGTGGTCAGGAGGGAAATAGCAACATTTTACCTGGAAACTGATTATAAAGAGTGTATTTCTATATCTCATGGACTATGATTCAGGGGAGATGAGAGAACTTCCCAGAACCCAAGCACCCTTTTTCTCAGACGTGACCACAGGCAGAAACAACTCTTTCCTGGAGGAAAAAGGTACATTAGGAACACAAATGCAATTTGGGCTCAACAAGGTAAAAAGAGGTTAAATTATAAAAACTTTAAAGCAAACACCTCTGGTCTAGAGCAATTTTATAGAACAATTATCTTCCTTCCATAATTTCTTCCCTACACTTGTAGCTGGTTTCAACTTGGCTGTGGCCAACAGAACAATCTCTTTTGCCCTTTTAAAAAGCTGCCATAACTCTTTGGTCTCACATTCACTTCCTTTCTGTTTAATTCTCCACGACGGGCAGTTCAGCCTATTTAGCACCACACTCTGACCACTGGAAGCCTACATCTTAGGGAGCCCTTATTTTTGCCTTTTAAAGATGTCACCCTGGGCAGAGGCCTCTGATGAGAGGGGTTAAGATATGCCTGCTGGGCTGTAGGCAACTCAAAAGGAGATGAGAATTCTGCCTGCTTTTCATCAAACTTTCTCTTTTTTAATTAAGTTAATTAACCCAGAAATTCTAGTCAGCTTATCATCGCAGGCAGCCTGCCCAAGCCCTGAGTATCTGGACTAAACTGTCCCCTGGTGCTTCCACCCAGTCAGGAAAAAGTGTCTCTGTCTCTCCTGGGCCTCAGGTACTGGTCAATCAGGGTTTCTCAACCTCAGCACTGCTGACTCTGTGGGGGGGATAATGCTTTGTCATGGGGTGCTTTCTGCGTCATGGAGGATGTTTAGCAACGTCCCAGGCCTCTGCCCACTAGATGCCAGTAGCACCTCCTAGAGGTGATAAGCAAGAGCATCTCCAGGCACTGCTAAAAGTCCTCATGGGGGCAAAATCACCACTGATGAGAACCACTGGGGTAAAACGAGGTTCCATCCCTTGTCCACCACCAGAAACCTCAATCTGAATGCTTCCTCCACCCCTGCCAGCTCCATCTACCCACTACTCCTGAGAGCTTGTGTTAGATCTGGGGGCGGAAGTGGGCACCAGCAGCCAAGCAGGACCCAGGCCGGAAATGGTGAGGACTCGTCCAGGTGGAAACCAGCTGGCCTCCACTTCAGTCTCCAAGCTAAATGAAGAAAAGGAGAAATAAGCACCCTGTCTCCCAGCTGTGAAAGAAGCTGAGAGGAATTCCCGTTGTAGCTCAGCAGGTTAAGAGCCCAACTAGTACCCATGAGGATGCGAGTTTGACCCCTGGCCTTGCTCAGTGGGTTAAGGGTCAGGCGTTGCCATGAGCTGTGGTGTCGGTCAGAGATACCGCTCGGAGTCCACATTGCTGTGGCTGTGGTATAGGCCAGCAGCTACAGCTCTGATTTGACCCTCAGCCTGGAAACCTCCATGTGCCATGGGTGCCGCCCTAAAAAAAGAAAGGAGCCAACCAAGCTTGCCTGTCTTCTCTCCCACCCTCCCTTTTGCCATGGAGGAGATCTACCAAGGACGTAAGCTGCAGGAAGACAGCCCTCCAATGACAGACGTGGGGCCCATCTGGGGCCCATTTGGATCCCACAGGTGCCGTGGGACAGAAGCTCTGCATCCTTGTCCAGCTGTGCCACCCTCTGGCCACATGACCTTGGGCAAGTCATTTAATTTTGCTAAATGTCCCTTCCCTCAGTGTAAAGTGAAAGCCAAATCCTTCAGACCTCCTTTGCGCTTGCTTCTAGATCTAAAGTACTACTATTTAGGGGCCAACAGGATAGGAAAGGAGTATGGCGAAGACGGAGGCACAGGAGCCAAGAAAACAGCAGAACAGTCTTGGGCACCAGCATGGTATGCACAGGACAGGGCCTGGGTTGGGTTTGCAAGAAAATTCAGGGAGGCTTACGGCCAGCAACAGTCAAATGCAATTTCTAGGATATAAGGAAGGAAAAATCCATCAGAAGTGGCTTTTTATATTGTTCAATATTCCAGGCACCTCTCCCCATCCTCACTTGTCCTGTCCTGTTCATACCCCAAGCCCGACATTCCTCTCTGCTGGCATTCTTTTTTTTTTTTTTTTTTTGTCTTTTTGCTATTTCTTGGGACGCTCCCTCAGCATATGGAGGTTCCCAGGCTAGGGGTCGAACTAGCGGGAACTCCTCTGCTGGCATTCTTGTTCCCTCTTATTTCACAAGCCTTGGGGTCGAACTAGCGGGAACTCCTCTGCTGGCATTCTTGTTCCCTCTTATTTCACAAGCCTTGTTTCCCCCTTCTTTCTCCCTGTCCTGAGTCCGGATCCCTTCATTTATTTTCATTCTCCATGATGACTCTTTCCCTGTGGCTCTCTCGATGGCTCCCACTCTCTTTCCTTCTTCCTCGCCCTCTTTCTCTGACCTTTTCTTCACCAGCAGGAGGAAGTAGGTTACCAGCCACAGCCCTAGATCCCATCTCCTCCAAAGACTCAAATCTATAGAAAGTCAAACTGCGCCCTGAAGCTAAGTTCCTGCTTTATGATGAGAATGAATGGTTCCTCTTACGACAAGACATATGTCATGACTACGTCTGCAAGTGAACGTTAACTTCAGGGGAGGGCCTCCTAGTAAAGGATAAGGTGCTGACTTGTAAGGCAACTGTGTCTGAAGCAACTAGGACACAGTAAAAAGGCGGAGTGCCCAAATGCCTTAATTTGGCCTGCAGCACCCCAGTTAAGAGCCTGCCTGTGCTGTGTGGACCTAGCTAGCTGGAGCTGGCACTCCTCCGGGACATAGGGGATTGGGTGAGGGCCACGGGTTCCTGGGTGAAATACAGCTGATAACAGCTGAGGTAGAAAATCAACTTCCCACAGTCAAGCCTTGCGCTGAGCCTGCTGCCTGTCATTTAGAGCCCAGGAAGGAAGCTTCAAGGCTCCCCCTCAGCTGGTTCCAACTCTCACCCTCCCTTCAATCTGTATCCCACCCTGATCAGAAGTATCACTTGCTATTTATGAAGAGAACACAGCTCTGAAGGGTTCTGTTTAGAATGCTGCCCAATGGGAGGAGGGCAGATAGCAAACTAGATTTACTCTCAATGAGCCAAATCAGCACAAACAGAACAGGAACAAAACCTCTAATCAGTCCAATCAAATAGAAGGAGACTTCCTGGAGAGTAACAGACAGATGGGAAGTTAATATAGTTCAGACCATGAATGTTCCACCAATGATCACTGTTTTTTTTAAACAAGCAAATAGGGCCAGGTCAAGCAGATTGAGGGAAGAAAAATGCAGGCACACCCACGTTTTCTGAAAACAAAACAAGGAATGACACAATGTAAAGACAGGTAACCACTGAGAAAGTCTACCTAACAAAATCCTTTTCCCCGACCTTCCCTCATTCTGCTACCATCAACTTCTTTTTTTGGTAACACTTTTATTGAGATATAGTTCACATAACCACTCAAGGCAAACCATTTGAAGAGTACAATTGAGTGGTTTTAGTATAATCACAGACTAGCACAACCATCACCATGACTGAAGAACCTTTTTTTTTTTTTTTTTTTGGTCTTTTTGCCATTTCTTGGGCTGCTCCCTTGGCATATGGAGGTTCCTAGGCTAGGGGTTGAAATGGAGCTGTAGCAGCCAGCCTACACCAGAGCCACAGCAACGCGGGATCCGAGCTGCGTCTGCAACCTACACCACAGCTCACAGCAATGCTGGATCCTTAACCCACTGAGCAAGGCCAGGGATCGAACCCGAAACCTCACGGTTCCTAGTCAGATTCGTTAACCACTGCGGCACGATGGGAACTCCCTGAAGAATGTTTCCATCGCCCCAGAAAGAAGCCCTGTTCCCTTTGGCAATTACTCCCCAATATCCAACCCTTCCTATTCCTGGGCAAACGCTTTCTGTCTCTGTAAATTTACCTATTCTGGATTTTTTTTTTTTTTTTTTAGGGCTTTTTAGGGCTGCACCCATAGCATATGGAGGTTCCCAGGCTAGGGGTCCAATCAGATCTTCAGCTGCCAGCCTACATCACAGCCACAGCAATGACAAATCCGAGTCAAGTCTGCAACCTACACCACAGCTCACAGCAACACCAGATCCTTAACCCACTGCGTGAGGCCAGGGATGGAACCCGAAACTTCATGATTCCTGGTCTGATTTGTTTCTGCTGTGCCACAGTGGGAACTCCAACTATTCTGGACTTTTCACGTAAACGGAAGCATATAACACGTGGGGAGTTTATGTCTGGTTTCTTTCACATAGCATAATGTTTTCAAGGCTCATTCATATGGTAGCAAGTATCATTTTTATGGCCAAATAATATTCCACATTGTTTATCCATTCATCAGTTGGCAGACATTTGGGGTTGTTTCCCTTTTTGGCTATTACAAATACTGCTGCAACAGACATTCTGGTATGCAGAGATTTTTATGTGGACAGATGCTTCCATTTCTCTTGAGCATACACGTAGGAATGGAAGTGCTAGCTTATAAGTGACTAACCTTTTGAAGAACTATTAAAATTATTTTCCAAGAGGGCTGGATCATTCTACATTCCTACCAGACAGTCCATGTTATTTTATTCTTAATCACATTCACCACATTCTTATCAAAAATTATCTTTTTGATTACAGCCATCCTCGTGGGTATAAAGTGGTATCTCACTGTGGTTTTGATTTGTATTTCCCTGATGACTAATAATATTGAGCATCTTTTCATGTGATTACTGACCACTGGTTTATTTTCTTTGGAGGAATGTTTACTCAGAGCATTTGCCTAATTTTTAATTGGGTTGTTTGTTGTTTTATTGAGTTGTAAGAGTTATTTATATATTCTAGATCCAAATCTCTTAGCAGATGTATGATTTGCCAATATTTTCCCCCATTCTTTGGGCTGTATTCTTATTTTCTTGATAGTGTCTGCTGAAAACAGTTTTTAACTTTGATGAAGACCAAATTAAATGTTGTCGCTTTGGTTATTTGTGCCCTGGTGTCATATAAAGATCAAGCTCTTCTTTTTTCAGCTTGCCTTTCTCAGTCTCAGGCGTTGATTCTCCGCCATTGCAGCAGCAGGGCCTCTCCTGGGCCTGACTCACTCACGGATGCAGATACAGCCCACAGGGAGGTGGAGACATGAATGGATTTACAGTCTCCCACCACCATGTCCTGCTGCTCTCTGATTATGACTGTGATTATTACTGAACACTCACACGGCTCTGTAAAGCTTTTAAGCTTCTGAAGGCTTTCAAAATTATTAATTCTTAAAATAGCTGTGAAGTATAGGGAGGAAGGTGATTTTTCTCCCCGCCATTTTTAGATAAGAAGACAATTAAGAAGTTGTTACAGGAGTTCCCGTCGTGGCTCAGTGGTTAATGAATCTGACTAGGAACCATGGGATTGCGGGTTCGGTCCCTGCCCTTGCTCAGTGGGTTAACGATCCGGCGTTGCCGTGAGCTGTGGTGTAGGTCACAGATGCAGTTTGGATCCCTCGTTGCTGTGGCTCTGGCGTAGGCTGGCGGCTACAGCTCCAATTAGCTCTCTAGCCTGGGAACCTCCATATGCTGTGGGTGCGGCCCTAGAAAAGACAAAAAGACCAAAAAACAAAAAAACAAAAAGTTGTTACAATGACAAATAACTTTCATCAGAGGAAGTCTAACTCTGAAAGCCTCTACCTTGAGTAGGAAAGAGAAAAGAAAGAGAAGTTGGGCAAAGTGTGACAAAGACAGGTCCACGCACACAGCAAGCTAGAGGCAATTAAAGCTTAACATTCTTGTTTCATCACACGCCCTCACCAGCACCCCTTGGACTGTCCACCACACCAGAGCCAGAGAGATCTTAATTCAAGAATTGGGTTACAGCAAACCAGATAGATGGGTTATGTCTGGCTGACTTCTTAACACATGAAAGACTTTTCAGAAGTCAGAAATACTTAGAAATCAGACATTTCAGGTACCAAAAGCTTCTCCAGCTCATTTGCCACCATTAACCCATGCTTCCTACACTCAGGCCCATGCACTTGGGATGTCTGTGTACTCAGAAAGCTTCACTCTGGTTTGGGAGACAGAGAGGATTTGTATCACAGAAATCCTAAAAGCATAAAGCTGCACCTTGGACATGTAATGTGTAAGAAAGAATCCTCTGGCTACTCCATGGTTATTCAGCCTCCCTCTCCCTCTTCTATTATGACATCTTCTATCTCAGGCTTAAAAAAAATTTTTTTTAATATATATGTAGAGAGAAACAGAGACAGAGACAGAGGCAGACCTTGAGATTGATTCTGGAGTTATCTTGATAGGTACCAACAGGTACACTGACAAACACTGTCCTTCTCCCTAATCACTGCCTAGGGCAGGGAGTGGGGAAGAGGCACTTTTATTTTTCCAAGGACATTGTATGATATAATAAATAGAATGCAATTTACCATGGTGTTTTATAATTATATGCTTACATGTCTCTCTACCTCACTAGATTGGGTTTTTCAAGAAAGGTGACAGATTTTATTCATCTTTATCTCCCCAGTGTATGGTACAAAATTGATGAAATAGTAATCAGTAAATGTTTGCTGAATGTGTATTCACTAAATACAATTACATTAAAAGACCTACATTTAAAATTAATTATTAATGCGTGGAAGAACCACTGTGCTGGGCTACAAGTAAAACTACACTATAATAAGGTTCTCAGATATTTCAAATAACTATAACTCCTTTAAACAGTTTCAAGAAAAACTATTACTCTGATAAACCCAATACTATAACATGCTGTAAGGTTGAAAAAATATATTTTTTAATTAGGTAAATTAGTTGCAGCATTCCTTTTTTAAAATGATTTTTATTTTTTCCATTTTAGTTGGTTTACAGTGTTCTGTCAGTTTTCTACTGTACAGCAAAGTGACCCAGTCTCTCTCTCTCTCACACACACACACACACACACACACACACATTCTTTTTCTCACATTATCCTTCACCATGTTTCATCACAAGTGACTGGATATAGTTCCCTGTGCTATACAGCAGGATCTCATTGCTTATCCACTCCAAATGCAATAGTTTGCATCTATTAACCCCAGACTCCCAGCCCATCCCACTTCCTCCCCCTCCCCCTTGGCAACCACAAATCTGTTCTCCAAGTCCATGAGTTTCTTTTCTGTGGAAAGGTTCATGTGCTGTATATTAGATTCCAGATATAAGTGATATTATATTATATTTGCCTTTTTCTTTCTGACTTACTTCACTTAGTATGAGAGTCTCTAGTTCCATCCATGTTGCTGCAAATGGCATATTTTTTTTTTATGGCTGAGTACAAAATGTATTAATTAAATACTCTTAGGAGTTCCCGTGGTGGCACAGTGGAAACGAATCTGACTAGTATCCATGAGGACACGGGTTCAATCCCTGGCCTCACTTAGTGTGTTGAGGATCCATGCATTACCATGACCTGTGGTACAGGTCACAAACACCGCTTGGATCCCATGTTGCTGTGGCTGTGGCAGAGGCCAGCAGCTGCAGCCAATTCAACCCAGGCTGATACGGAAGTTAGTCTGGGAATTTCATATGCTATAGGTGTGGCCCTAAAAAAAAAAAAAAGACAAAACACTCTTTTAAAAAGCATATGTTGTACATTACTAGATATTCTACAACTCATGGTGGGAATATGTTCGATTTTCTACTTAGAAAACAGCTGCTCTAGGAATTGATCATAGGAAAATAAAGCATTATTTTTAAAAGTAAAAAAGTGAGGAATCAAATACCCAGCAATAGGAGCAAGTTAAGTAAATCATGGTATATTCACACACTGGGTTAAACGTGATGGGCTAATCTTATTCATTAACAGAGAAATATGCCTGTAATAGAGTCTTATGTGAAAGAGCAAATACCAAAATGATATAAAAATGTTTGTAAAAATGTATTGGCCTGTATCTTTGTGTACATACACACAGAAAAACATGAAAGGCTATATACCAAAATGTTAACAGATAGTAGTTATCGCATTATAGGTAATCTCTATATTTTTCTGGATTACTCAGATATTTTGCAAAAATATTTAATACTGCTTAAAAATAAAGAAAAGAATCAATTCATATTACCTTAATTTGGCAAGCATGGACTCCCAATTGAATATTTACTAAATTAATATTCGTAAAAGCAGCTAACATAATTGATCAGATTTTAATTTTAAAAGCAACTTTACATAAGTTGTTCTCATTTGAGCCTCCCAAAACTTAGTGAAGTAGGAATAGCTTATTAAATACATGTATGACAAATGACTTGCTCAAGTCACTCACCAAATCACACACCGAGTCAGTAAAAAAAGCCAGATGTACAGTGTATGGTATCTGAGTCCCAAAGCAGGGAAGAGAAATATTATGAACAGTTCTAGATGCAGCTGGTCACTTCAAATAGCAAAACAAGGAGGTGATCACAAGAATAAAGATTAAGAATGTTTCATGGACATTCTGATATCCTGAGTAATTCTTTTCAGCAAATACCAAGACTACTGATAAATTCATTTTCCATGTCTCTCTCTCTCTCTTTTTTTTTTTTGTCTTTCCTAGGGCCGCTCCCGCAGCACAGGAGGTTCCCTGGCTAAGGGTCAGGCTAGGGGTCAAATTGGAGCTGTAGCCACCAGCCTACGCCAGAGCCACAGCAACTCGGGATCCGAGCCGTCTCTGCGACCTACACCACAGTTCACAGTAACGCCAGATCCTTAACCCTCTGAGCGAGGCCAGGGAGCGAACCAGCCACCTCATGGTTCCTAGTCAGATTTGTTAACCACTGAGCCACGACGGGAACTCCCCATGTCATCTTATTTGAAATTTTTCCCAAAAATTTCAGTTAGCTATTCTTTTCATTGGTCCTACAAATTAAACACAGCCCAATATCTGGAACTCCTAAAGCATCAGGATACGTAGAAAGAAAACAGGCAGAGAGTTTAAGAAAAACAGTATCGGGCAGCCGAGATGCTGCAAAGACCACAGTATACCAAGCTAACTCCAACCAGCACACATTACCTAGATTTTTCTGGGGCTCTGAGTAAATGAACCAGATTAACAGCACTCCTTGGAGTTCCTGTTGTGGCTCAGCGGGTTAAGAACCTGACTAGTATCCATGAGGATGCAGATTCAATCCCTGGCTTCACTCAGTGGGTTAAGGATCCGGCATTGCCATGAGCTGTGGCATAGGTTGCAGATGTGGCTTGAATCTTCGGCTCAGATCTGGCATAGGCTGGCAGCTGCAGCTTCGATTTGACCCCTACTCTAGGAACTTCCATACGCTGCAGGTGCAGCCCTAAAATGATAAAAACAATTTAAAAATAAAACATAAAATAAACAAACAGCACTCCTTGCAGAATGAGCCTTGAATAGGTTTTCTGCAGATTTTACAATTTCCAAAGACCTTCTTTTTTACCATTAACCATACACAAAATTTAGATCAGAGGAAAAAATTTAAATTCCACAGAAGACACAACGACACTTAACTGGGTGAAGCATGAATGTGAGATAATGGGAGTGGTGGATGGGAGTTAGCTAGGACCAAGGAAAAAATGCCTACCTAAAGGAATCTCTCCTGGCAACTGACTCCCTAGAAGATGGCAGAACTAGTTTTTAAAAGGTTGAAAATTCAGATTGTTGTGCAAAAGCCCCACAATTTTCAATTCTTGGCACTCATTCAAGATTATTTTTCTCTGACTGATGAGCCAGACAAAACCTATCTGCAAAAGGAAGCTGCCACCTCTGTCTAGATTCATCACAGTTCTCAGCAGGCAATGCCATAATGGCTTTCTAAATGGCAAAGTACTGGAAATTAGTAGAAATTCTGAAATGTTAAGAAGCCAGTCATCAATATACAACTACAGATGAACCCAGACTTACAATGGTCCAACTTACAATTTTCCAACTTTATGGTGGTGAGAAAGCAATACACATTCAATAGAAACTGTACTTTGATTTTTTTATCTTTTCCTGGGCTAACAACATGCAATACAATATTCTACAGCAAGCTGCAGTCCCAGGCATGGTCACCACCCTAAACAACTGATAGACTTAAAAGCTTCTGTAGCCACACAATCATTCTGTTTTCCACTTTTAGTACAGTAGTCAATAAATGACATGAGGTATTCAACACTTTATTATAAAGTGGGCTTTGTGTTAGATGATTTTGCCCAACTGTAGGCTAAATCAAGTCTTCTGGGAGCTCCTGTTGGGGCACAGTGGAAACGAATCCAACTAGTATCCACGAGGATGCGGATTTGATCCCTGGCCTTGCTCAGTGGGTTAAGGATCTGGTGTTGCCTTGAGCTATGGTGTAGGTCACAGACAGCTCGGATCTGATGTTGCTGTGGCTGTGGCGTAGGCTGGCAGCTAGAGCTCCAATTCAACCCCTAGCCTGGGAGCCTCCGTATGCCATGGGTGCAACCCTAAAAAGATAATAAAATAAAATAAACCTAAAAAGTTCCATCTACAGTCTGGAAATTGAAGAAATCCTGTCTGCACAGTTCACATAGGGAATTCACCAACAAACTCAATATTAAACCCAAAAGTTTGACCCTTGAATCCCCAGTCAGCCTGCTACATAGCAGTGTTCCTATTAAATCAGGACCAGTAGAATGAACTGCCCTTGAGGGCAAGAGCTGATCCTTATTTACCTTTCTGCACCAGATGGCTAGCACAGAGGAGGTGCTTAAGGTATGTGCTTGCTCGTGTAGTTAATTTTGTTTACTTGCATATCTGTCCTCCAACGCTGATCCACAAGATGGTGTCAATTTTAGGCAGGGTGATATACTTTACTTCCAGGGAGCTTCACTTCTGGGCAGTTCCTTGGCTGGTAACAACATCTATTTGGAAGGTTTGCTTAGACCTGTTTAACATGGAACTCGTCCTAAGTACAAGGGAAAGGAAAGGGCTGGAAAGAGGAGTTTTTAGAAGTGAACTCTCTGACCAGCTCTTTCACACAGAGAAATCCAAGCTCTTTGCTATGATGTTGAGCTTCCCTACATGCCACCTGGAAAGTAACAGCAAGTGGCAATTTAATGACATAATTTATTCTCTTTACCACACTCTTTGCTTGTCGCTTCCCCACAGGTAGTCCTACATAGTCTCGCTTTGACTCTAATATTTACTTTTTAATAAGGGGAGTAATATTTTTAAATAACATGATTCTTTTTTTTCTTCTTTTGCTTTTTAGGCCGCACCCACAGCATATGGCGGGTCCTAGGCTAGGGGTTGAATCGGAGCTACAGCTGCCAGCCTACACCACAGCAATAGCAATGCCAGATCCGAGCCGCATTTGCAACCTACACCATAGCTCACGGTAGCGCCGGATCCCCAGCCCAGAGTGCGGCCAGGGATTGAACCTCATCCTCATGGTTCCCAGTCGGATTCATTTCCGCTGTGCCACGGTGGGAACTCCTAAACAATATTATTTTTTATTTCAAAAGTTAGAAATATTAGAAAAGAGAAAAATTAAAGAAGAAATGGGTGCTGCTAAGGAGCATAAAAAAATGAATCTGTTCAATCCACGGATCAGGTGGGATGAAGCCTGTATCAGATGTCCCTGTCCCTCACTCACCACTTCACAACCTCTCAGCCTCACATCTTACTCCAGCCCCTACTGAGGTGACCAGATCCATGCAAGCTTCAACCAGATTCAAGCAGCTGTAATTTCTTTTTTTTTTTTTTTTTTTTTTTTTGTCTTTTTAGGGCCACTCCCATGGCATATGGAGGTTCCCCGGTTAGGGGTTTAATCGAAGCTGTAGCTGCCAGCCTACGCAAGAGCCACAGCAATGCCAGACACAGGCCACATTTGCGACCTACACCACAGCTCACGGCAATGCCAGATCCCTAACCCACTGAGCGAGGCTAGGGATCAAACAAGAAACCTCATGGTTCCTAGTCGGATTTGTTTCCACTGCACCAAGCAGCTGTAATCTGACCAGAGCTAGCCTCTACCTCCCTCTCTCCCTCCACGTACCCATCTCCTGCTCCAGGGCTTTCTGATGCCAACCAAGGCTTCGAGGCCCATAGGTATCCACGCCATGCTCATGCATCTACAGCCCAGAAGAGCAGGGAAGTCATCATCCATGTAAGGCCCACTCTTGACCAATAGGAACAGACGCCAGTGGATACATGCTTCTTCATTTCAGTCCCCAGGCAGACGGTTCTGAGATGTATCTTCTACATCTCCTAAAAAATGCTGGAGAAATAAGCATCCATTGCCCTCAGCAGTGCTCAATTTGATAATGTAGATTTGTTTTGGCTTTCCCTTTTTCCGTTTTCTCTTCCTAGGTCCTCTACTCTAGGTGGGATCACATCCAAGTAAATCACTGGCATGCAAGCATCTCTCCCAAGCTCTGCTTTCTTGGGGACTCAAGCCAAGAGTATTGATAAGGAAGTGGACTTGAGGGAGTTTCTTTGTGGTACTGCAGGTTAAGGGTCTGGCATTGTCACTGCAGCAGCTCAGGTTACTGCTGTGATGTGGGTTCAGTCCCTGGCCCAGAAACTTCCACATGCTACAGGCACAGCCAAAACGAAAATACAAACAAAACAAAACAAAAATGACAGTGGACTTGGAACGCAGACCCTCTGGATTATGGAATTGGAACACTTGCACCATTGCTGATGCTAAGCAGGATGATGATAATCCCTGGCATGCAGTAGCATCCCATTTCCTAATAACCTTACCTGTGGCGAATGAGGATGAGGTGCAGATGGAGTGCGAAGTGCTGAATTAACCAGTACCTGAATGATATGGGGGTCAACGGTAATGATAAGGATCAGAGAGTCGTCTGGGTTTTGTTAACTTCTTGGGAAGTCGTGAAGAGGTCAAACAAAAACTACTCAGGTCAGCCAACTATTAACACCAGACACCCCATGAAATGCTTCTCTGATAGTGTTTAGGTTGACCTTCATTCATTTCCTACAGCCACAAGGCAGCCAGTGCTGGGACTCAGGCTCAGGAACTAATTGTAAAGCTGGAAGGCCTGAACAGGCAAATGAATGCTGTCTCAGTGTGTCTCCTATGTCAGTGTGTGAGCCCTGATGGGAAAATTGGTGGTGACTCTGTGACCAGGAATTTAGACATGTGGGTAGATCACCCTAAGAATCTTAAATCCCTGAATCCTCCAAGCCATGAACAGCAGCTAGCTCCTTCTTGCTAAAGGAGAGCAGCCACCCCATTCCTGGGGACTTCACAGGTACACGGTGCCTAACAATGTAATTGCTGTCCTTTTCAAGATCTGCTGCCATCTCATCTCATTGTCTCTGAACCAATAACTAGAGTCAAATCTCAGGGCTCAAGCAGGGAAATAGAGGTCCTGCTGTAGCTTAAACTGCTCACTCATCAAAGGAATATATTTCAGCAGGAAAGAGAGGAAGATAATTTAGAGTGGATCCCGAGGGGTTTAGAACAGGGGGTGCAAAATATAAAGATTAACTTATTGTCATGGGAACACTCTCCCATGGCCTGGTGTTGAAGTCCTGGCAGGGACATCTGACATGGTCTAACTTCCAGGTGAAGAGCTCCATGAAGTCTGGACTGGTGGTGACTCCTTAATGAGGTGGAGATGCCAGACTGAGGGAGGGATCTGAGGACCAGGCAGGGGAGAATGTAAATATCAATTTATCGTATGAGACTGAAGACCCCACCACCTGGAGTTCCTGTTGTGGCCCAGTGGGTTAAGAACTTGACACAGTGTCAGTGAGGATTGGGTTCGATCACTGGCTCACTCAGTGGATTAAGGATCTGGCATTGCCACAAGCTGTGGTGTAGGTCACATAGGCCAGCAGTTGCAGCTCTGATTCGGACCCTAGCCTGAGAACTTTCATATGCCACAGGTGTGGCCCTAAAAAAAAAAGAAAAAAGAAAAAAGAAAAAAAAGAACCCACAACCTATGTTTCCTGGAAGGACACAGAGAAAAGCCCTCCCTTCACCAAAGCCATAAGAAGTGGACTGGGAAGGAAAGCAGAGGTGTCTTTGACCTGCGTGCTTGAACCCTTTAGGAATTACCGAACATTCTCTAGGCCCCACCTTACTCCTGTCACTGCTGCAGTATCAGCTCCACACAGGCTTCGACCAGCTTCGCAGAGGTGTGATCTGGCAGTGCCTGGCCTCCCCCCACTTTTCCTTTGGCTTCCTGGCCTGGGCCTCTCCAACAGTAATAGCGCAGTGCAGGATACCTGACATACCCACATGTACAAGTGGCGCTGAGAGGGAACCGACCTCTGTGAGAGCCCCCTTGATCAGTGAGAAGCCAATGGAGACATGCCTCCCTGTTTGCTGTCCAAGGTGGACAGCTCTGAGCGCCTCTCCTAAGCCTCCTTAGGGGGGCCAGTGTCATGGTCAGTCCCTAGCGGTTCGAAGCACTGACCAACCTGTTAACACATTCTGCTGTTGGCTTTCACTCTCTATACTCGCTGCTGCCTGGAGTCACTTCCCAAATAAACCACCTGCACAGAAGCTTTCAGAGGAACTCTGGATAAAATAAAGCCCAGTAGTTTAAGGGACAATGGGGGAGGAAGTGTTTTTTGTTTGTTTGTTTTTTAGATTTAGCCATGATTTTTTAAAATTTGTTTTATTATTTAAAAAAAGAGGAGTTCCCACCAAGGTGCAGTGGAAACGAATCTGACTAGAAACCATGAGGTTGAGGGTTCAACCCCTGGCCTTGCTCAGTGGATTAAGGATCCGGTATTGCCATGAGCTGTGATGTAAGTCACAGACGTGGCTCGGATCTAGCATTGCAGTGGCTGTGGAGTAGGCCAGCAGCTGTAGCTCTGATTCAACCCCTAGCCTGGGAACGTCCATGTGCCACAGGCGTGGCCCTAAAAAGCAAAAAAAAAAAAAAAAAAAATTATTATAGTTGATTTTACAATGTTCTGTTAATTTCTGCTGCACGCCAAGTGACCCAGCCATACATCCACATACATTCTTTTTTTTCACATTATCCTCCCTCATGTTCCATCACAAGTGATCAGAAATGTAGGTCAAGACCTTAGTCTCCTAGGAAATCGGTCCCACAGCGGAAGCCACAGTGATGACAAGGGCTTCATCAGCAGATACCCACCCCTAACCAACCTCCTACTAAATCTCTATCACAGACATAGAAGCAACAATCTTTTCTTTTCCAGTAGAATCAAATGCTACTTTCACACCTATCCTCCCCCACTAGGTCTTTACAGCTCAACCTGATCAGCTGACAGCACAGAAGGTAAATATAGATACCTGACACTGGAAAACAAAGAGGAAAACATTTTAGCAGATATTTAAATGAAACTCAGACAATCTTGTAATTGGATTTTAGCTCCAAAAATATTTTAAAAGAGTCCATCACAGGGCCAGGCACTCCAAATATGCTTAATAAATTTCTGCTGCTTTAGAGAAAAAATTATTCTTTTTCTCTAGATCTTTGGATAGACTAACAATCGATGGCAGTATTTACAACTAAACAAGCAAGAATTATGCCACAACTTCTCCAAGATAAACATTTATAAGTAGTCCCAAAAATAAGAATCAATTTTTCTGTGCGAGGCTCAACCATGCTGTATCAAAAATAGGACACTTCCTGGGAAAAAGCCAGAATTTTAGCAAACCAAATATACCCCTCTTTTAAAAATAGCTTTTCATGCTTTGCTAGTGTACTAGTCTTAGAGAATTATTTATGCACTAGCTGAGTTTGAGGTTGCAATGCTTTATATGTGCTAATCAAAGATACTAGAACCCAATCAAGTCAACATGGGTGGGCTACAGTGCCAGAAGTCATCCATGCTTTTTCTATATTCAGCACAAACACCACACTTAGGCTTAACACAAATGGGTGTTCATAGAAACTGCACAGCCAAAAAGGGCTTTGGTTTTGTCTTGCACATAGATGTTAAAATAATGTAATGCATTATTACTACGCTGTTGACTCCTAAGTGGAGGATAATGCATCATCTAATTTGGTTAGCAAAAAGAAGTTGGGGAATAGGGGCTAATTTACCCAGGTTGTCCAACAGCTAATCATTTTGGCACACCAACTACCACACGCTAATTTGTATGAGTATTAATGTTATATTCATATAAGCTTAATTACAGTTGCTATATATCATGAATGATTCTGGATCAAGAAACAAGTAATCAAAAGCTGCATATTTAATAACTGTTGTTCACACTGAAATTTCTTAAGCTATTAATATCTAAGTTCCCTTCTGTGACTTTAGGCTATTTTTAAAAGGGGGGGTACAGAAACCTTGTTACCATGGAGACTCTAAGCCGGTCAGCCCATTTGCTGAAGAAGATATAAAATTTTATAAGTAGAATTTTAAAAATCTTACTATGAGAAAGACTTCCTCAAACACAGTAGCAGACAGGGAGTCTGGCAAATGGCCATTTACAAAAATGTGGGCTATCGTTATTTTGGTGCTAACCATGAATTTGCAATAACTCTTATTAAGAGGAAACTATTAATATCTGTACATTAGGACCCTAAAGATGTAAAACATATTTTGGTTATGTTCTATGCGAATGATGTTTATATCACTTTTTTAGAAAAAAAAATTAGGAATTTATATTAAAAACCAGTCCAGAGAAATCCATGACTTGGTTTGTCTGGTTTTAAAAACTGTTCCAGATGTTGATCATAGGCTTTTTTTAAAAATAGCAATTGGGCCTACAGTAACCTAAAAACAAAATAAAAAGCATGCATTTTAAACAATTACAGCGTGAAAGTACAATCACTTTATAATATTTAGCCTCTCTCTTCTGGATTTTGGATATATGATTCCCTAATCCAGAAACTTATTCATTCAACAAACATGTGAACGGAGTAGGTGCCAAGCCCTGGCCGAGATGAAGGCACAAGAAACATCAGTGTAAACCAGGTCACGCTCTTAAGAAATTGGAGGTGACTTTATCTTCATTCATTTGCCCATTTGTTCATGCACCACTAAGTGCCAGGCATGTTGCTAGGCCCTGGGAATTGCATAGTAATCAAAAGCCCCAGAAATCCCTGCCCTCCGGGAGCTTGTATTTGGGTGTCATGTACTATTAGATAAGAATTGGAGAGGTAGTGCGGGGTTTCAAGATAACAAGGAGCTGCCCAAGAACAAAAATCACTCCTTATTCCAGGGGGACTTAGTGAAAAGTTCCAAAAGAGGTGACTCTTGAGTTGGGGCCTCAGAGATGTGTAGGAGCACAGCAGGCAGGAGTGGGGACAGTCATTCCAGACCCACAGAGTCCAGTGTAAGAGGCAGAGATCAGTGTCCATCACTGAGCTGGCTTCTACTTCCCAGCTCCAAGACAACTAAATTCAATGTGGCTACAGTGGCATAATGAATCTTCAATTTTAGGGAAATTTCTGCAGACAAAGTAATTTAAAAGTATAATTATTTTCACATATATCTGTGATATTTGTATGAGTTTTCCTAAACAGCAAGATTCCTAGTTAAAGAGCATTGGTTAAAAAAAAGAGCATTTGCGCCTCAAGATAAGTATTAAGCATCATAAGTCAAATATAAAAATAGCAATAGATATTTTTTTATCATTATAATCCTTTTTCACAGATATTATCTCAGTCAGGGGTTCTAAAAACCTTACAATGAGGCAGAGAGCAGTTATCTTCATTTTAGAGAGGTGGAAACTAAAACTCAAGGAAGTTAAGAGACTTAGTCCTCCAGGCCTAAGTAAATGGCTAAGCTAGACCTTGAACTCTGGCTTTTGCTGTAAACATTGTCTTCTTCCTACTAGACCAGAATTTAGTGCCAATTTAAGGGTTTTTACAAAACCACAGGGAAGTGCTCTCACAGAGCAATATATCCCAAATGCTACTGCTCTTTGGAAAAAATCTATAACATCTACTTTGTACACTTGGCAAAGAAAGAGTAAGGCCCAGGAGAACCGAGGGTCGCCAGCTATCAGCAAATGCAAATGCCACAACGCTAGCAATAATGATTTCCTTAACAAAGTGACCTTCTTGGAGATCCTGGTGTGGCTCAGTGGGAACGAATCCAACTAATATCCATGAGGACCTGGTCTCGCTCAGTGGGTTGAGGATCTGGGTTTGCTGTGATCTGTGGCGTGGGTCACAGATGTAGCTTGGATCCCGCATTGCTCTACAGGCCAGCAACTACAGCTCCAATTCTACCCCTAGCCTGGGAACCTCCATATGCTGTAGGTACAGCCCTAAAAAGACAAAAAATAAAGAAACAAAGTGATCTTCTACTTTGTCATCAAAGGTCCAAAAAATTCACCCAACCCCACCTCCCCCAAATTCAGCATACCTGGAAGTATCTTCTCCATGAAGCAGACACTTTAGCTCAAAGCTGTTTCCTCTGTGGAGTAAGCTGACAATCATGCCTTCACTATGTTTACACAAGAATTTATCCACCGCCCCCAGATACTAGTGCCATTACCACGTCTGGCGTAAGTTAGCAGAAGAATGGAATTATTATGAATTTTGAACATACTGTAGACAGAAATATAAACAAATGAATTGCTAAATATATAAATTTTAAAAAAAGGTTAAATAAATTGGAACAGTGCAGAGTAATAAAAACTGTGAAAATGAAGATACACTTTTGAAAACAGGATAAAAGAAAAATTTGGGCAGATTAGTCAGTCTTCTATTATTGCTTCAAAGAAAGTCCATCCCCACTGCCAGATGTGTTCTTCAAAGGAGGGGGCTCTCAGAACTTGGGGAAATGCGGAAAACAGAAATGTGGTCCTCTGGAGCTCCCGTGGTAGCTCAGCAGGTTAAGAACCCGATTAATGTTCACAAGGATGCGGGTTCAATCTCTGGCATCGCTCAGTGGGTTAAGGAACTACCGTTGCCATGAGCCGCAGTATAGGTCACAGATACGGTTTGGATCTGGCATGGCTGTGGCGCAAGCCAGCGGCTATGGCTCTAATTTGACCCCTAGCCTGGGAACTTCCATATATCATGGGTGCAGCCCTAAAAAGACCAAAAAAAAAAAGGGAAAGGAAAAAAAAATGTGATCCCCTAGCACTAAAATCTCTCACTGACAAGCAACTCAAAGGACTTGCGTACTGGGGCCGTGTCCCTGGGTCCAAGGTGAAGGGCATGGATCTAGGACCAGAAGAGACCAGGGTGAATAAATTATAGGACTGGGAAAAGTGAACAGGATTCTATGCAAGACCCAGGAATCTGCCACCAAAGGTAGGGTCCAAATAGAATCCAGGAATGGGAGCCAGGTGAAGAGCCCCAGGTAAGCCCATGTGGAGGAGACCAAGTTCAGAATAAGGTGGGTAGGCAGGCAGAGGACAGGAGAAAACAAAGTTGTGTGGTTACCACTCCAGGAGCTGGAGGCCATGGATACCAACTAGCTGGCTGAGCAACCAAGGTAAGGAATCCAGAGTAAGTGCCAGAAACTAGCTGGGTCCCCAAACCTTCAAGGCCACCAATACTATCACGGTCAACCCCACAGCTGTCATCACCGGCCACCATCCTCACCACCACCATCGCCGTTACCAACATTACCATCACCACCAGCATCTCATCACCACCATCACATCACCTCCACCCAACCCTTCCATCAGCACCATCACCATCCTGCCATCATCACCATCACCATCACATCACCTCCACCCAACCCTTCCATCAGCACCATCACCATCCTGCCATCATCACCATCACCATCACATCACCTCCACCCAACCCTTCCATCAGCACCATCACCATCCTGCCATCAGCACCATCACATCACCTCCACCCAACCCTCCCATCAGCACCATCACCATCCTGCCATCAGCACCATCACCATCACATCACCTCCACCCAACCCTTCCATCAGCACCATCACCATCCTGCCATCATCACCATCACCATCACATCACCTCCACCCAACCCTTCCATCAGCACCATCACCATCCTGCCATCAGCACCATCACATCACCTCCACCCAACCCTCCCATCAGCACCATCACCATCCTGCCATCACCACCATCACCATCACATCACCTCCACCCAACCCTTCCATCAGCACCATCACCATCCTGCCATCACCACCATCACATCACCTCCACCCAACCCTTCCATCAGCACCATCACCATCCTGCCATCAGCACCATCACATCACCTCCACCCATCAGCACCATCACCATCCTGCCATCATCACCATCACATCACCTCCACCCAACCCTTCCATCAGCACCATCACCATCCTGCCATCAGCACCATCACATCACCTCCACCCAACCCTTCCATCAGCACCATCACCATCCTGCCATCAGCACCATCACATCACCTCCACCCAACCCTTCCATCAGCACCATCACCATCCTGCCATCAGCACCATCACATCACCTCCACCCAACCCTCCCATCAGCACCATCACCATCCTGCCATCACCACCATCACATCACCTCCACCCAACCCTTCCATCAGCACCATCACCATCCTGCCATCATCACCATCACCACCATCACATCACCTCCACCCAACCCTTCCATCAGCACCATCACCATCCTGCCATCATCACCATCACCACCATCACATCACCTCCACCCAACCCTTCCATCAGCACCATCACCATCCTGCCATCAGCACCATCACATCACCTCCACCCAACCCTTCCATCAGCACCATCACCATCCTGCCATCAGCACCATTACATCACCTCCACCCAACCCTTCCATCAGCACCATCACCATCCTGCCATCAGCACCATCACATCACCTCCACCCATCAGCACCATCACCATCCTGCCATCATCACCATCACATCACCTCCACCCAACCCTTCCATCAGCACCATCACCATCCTGCCATCAGCACCATCACATCACCTCCACCCAACCCTTCCATCAGCACCATCACCATCCTGCCATCAGCACCATCACATCACCTCCACCCAACCCTTCCATCAGCACCATCACCATCCTGCCATCAGCACCATCACATCACCTCCACCCAACCCTTCCATCAGCACCATCACCATCCTGCCATCAGCACCATCACATCACCTCCACCCAACCCTCCCATCAGCACCATCACCATCCTGCCATCACCACCATCACATCACCTCCACCCAACCCTTCCATCAGCACCATCACCATCCTGCCATCATCACCATCACCACCATCACATCACCTCCACCCAACCCTTCCATCAGCACCATCACCATCCTGCCATCATCACCATCACCACCATCACATCACCTCCACCCAACCCTTCCATCAGCACCATCACCATCCTGCCATCAGCACCATCACATCACCTCCACCCAACCCTTCCATCAGCACCATCACCATCCTGCCATCACCACCATCACATCACCTCCACCCAACCCTTCCATCAGCACCATCACCATCCTGCCATCATCACCATCACCACCATCACATCACCTCCACCCAACCCTTCCATCAGCACCATCACCATCCTGCCATCATCACCATCACACTACCAACCACCCTCCCCACCATCACGCCCACCCTTAGCCTCACCTCCGCTCTTAACCAAGACCCATCATCCCACTAATACCACCACTCCCATCATCACCACAAGCACCATCACTCACCAATAAGACCATCATCCCGTGACCACCACTGCTTTAGGACGTCCCCCTCACGAGCACAGAGGAGCTGGCAGAGGCTGAAACTTCAGCCTTCCCCACCAGTCTCTGAAAACGGAAGGCAGCAGTACTGATGCAAATGATGGCCACTGCCCAGCTTACAAAGCTGAACAGCTACAGCAGGTTGTGGTTTTAAATAAAATAATTTTCATCCAGAATATACATATATTAGCTCACCTCTCAAAATTCTCACAACACCCTAGGAAGCAGGCATGGCCAGCCCCACTTTCTGAGTGACGAAAATGAGCTTCAGGGACAGTATTACTTGCCCAAGGTCACAGAAGTAGAAGGAGGATGGAGGCTGGCCTCAAGCTCCAGCCCACTGGATTCACTGCTGATTCTTTGAGCAGCTCTGCAGTGTTGCCTCTCTAAAAAAATTAAGACACAGCTGAGCCTTCAAGGGGCTCGCTGGCACTGGGAGAGGCCTGTAAACATCAATTCAAAGCCATGTGAGAAGTGCTCCAACTGTACTAAGAGAGGAAGAAACTAACTCTGTCCGGGGGTGTTGGAGAAGACATTCCAGAGGATGTGACATTTATGCAATCGGGAAGAAAAGGAGTAGGAGTTCACCAGAAAAAGCAGTGGAGGGAGGGTGTAACCGGGGGAGCGCTAGCAGATGTGAAGGACACACGCCGTGCTGACCTGCTCCTGCCGGCTCTGCCGATGTTCCCAGGTCTAGTCAAACTGCCCGATTGTCTCCTTACACCCACAGAGCCGCACCCACAGACACGGGTCTCAGCCTTTCCTAACTCTGGCTCAAAATCCAGAGCCCAACACATCCTGCTGCCTTCCAAGGAAGTTGGGGACGAAAAGATCATCCATTACCAGATGCCAGATCAAAGCATCAGCCACAGGGAGATTAAGAGCTGAGCCCAGGGCTGGCCCATGGGCACTGACCAAGAGGCGTCTTCAGATGCCCTCTCTTCAGGCAGATGTAGTCCGCGGCAAATCCAGGATAAAACAAGTAAGACAGTAAAGCAATTGCTTATGTGCCTGTCACCAAACTGCAGCGACTGTCCCAGACACCAAGTCACACAATTCAGAACTTGGGGTATTCGCTTTGTTATGAAGTCTTTCTGGAAAGCAGACCAGGAAGGGAATTGCTCAAAGAGAGGTGTGCCGTGGTAGGGACCCAGGTGGCACGTAACCATAACTGCTTTGACTTTTTTTACAAGCCAAAATCATTGCAGCTGTGTCTTTGGGCTTGGAACTGTGAGTCCACAAACACCCATTTACATGTTTTTGAGTAAATTCCAAACTACTTCCTGAAATACTCTCAGCCTGTGGACCACCTCTAAGCCTTCTTTTTGTAACCAAGTTCTCCTTAGAGACATCAGTTCTTAAAAGAAAACACCAAGTCTATCCTTAGCACCCTTTCTCCCTCAACCGACAACAAAGACTTGATCCTACCACATTCTTACCCAGCTACTGAAGCTCAAAATCAGTCATTCTATTCACTTACAGATCAATATTTATTAAACACTTACTATGTGCCAGATGCCTCTTCTGTTCACAGGAATATGCAATGACAAGGATTATGCCAGTTCCCTGCCTTTTTTAAGCTTATATTCCAGTGAGGATTGACAGGAACAAATAAGGAAGAAGAAAACAACATGAGGAAAGTGATTTCTGAGAGTAAAGCAATGAGACAGCAAGTAAGCATGCAGAGGGGGGTGAGGGGGGCTGCCTCAAATGAGCGTCCAGAGGAGGTCTCTCCTAAGAAGGCGATATCTGGGCTGAGATGAAATGAGGAGGAAGCCAAGAGCTGGGGAAAGAGCACCTGAGCACAATAGAGCAGGAGTTCCCTGGTGGCACAGGAGGTTAAGGATCTGGAGTTGTCACTGCAGCGGCTCAGGTCACTGCTGTGGCACGGGATTGATTTCTGGCCCAGGAAATTCCATATGCTGCAAACATGGCCAAAAAAGGAAAAAAAGAGAGAGAGCAGAAGTGCAAAGGCCCAGAGACAGGATTAATCCTGGTTTATTCAAAGTACATAAAGTGGGATGGGGGAAGGGGTGAGGGAAGGGATGGGAGGGGCAGAAGAGCAACAGGAGAGCTGAAGATGAAATGAGTTTGTCAGGAGTCAGATCATTACAGAGACTTGCCGATAACAAGGAATTCAGATTATATTTTAACACCATTGAAATTCACTGGAGGGTTTAAAACAGGGAACTGACATGATCTGATTTCCTTCTTAAAAAGATAACTCTAGAAGCTGTGGGGAGAATGGATCTGGTGGCAAATGGAAGTGGGGGGCTCTTTGAGTAGGCCAGAGAGAAATGATGCTGCCTCCAACCAGGAACCAGGATGGTGGCAGGAGAAGTGCACAGAGTGGGTAGATTTGAGAGGCCTTTTAAGATAGAAGCGACTGGAGGAACTATTCAGATCTGTCATCTCCATATCATTCCAAAATTATTCTTTGAGGAATATTTTGGGAGGATGGTCTACAGCAGATGGAAAACATCATTTTGTCTACATCAGTGATTTTTATGGATCCTCTGAGATGCCTCTAGAACTGCTACAATGAGCAAGAAAAACATAATGGGAGAGTGGTCCAGATATAGGCTCCCCATCAATCAAAGCATCTCCAAATATGTTGATTGCAAAGAATGACATCCACCATGTCATTTGAAAAAAGGGTTCTTACGGTAAATCCAAACTTGGAAAACCACACTACTGTCATAAGGCAGTCTGCCTAACTGGCCTCAATATCCTTTTTCTCTATCCTTCCAGAAATAGAGCTGTTGCCATTTTTAGCCTTCATATGGCTATTCAGCTAGAGATCACATTTCTCAGCCTCCTTTGAAGCTGGATGTGGCCTCATGACAAAGTTCAGGCCAATGGGTTGCAAGCAGAAGAAATATGTTTAACTTCTAGGTCATTCCCTTAAAAATGAAGCTACTTATTCTCTTCTTTCCTGTTTGAGCTCCCTAGCAAATTATGACAACTGTAGCAGCTACAACGGACTCCAAGATAGAAACTCCATACAGAGAATGGCAGAGGCTACCCACCAGCTTGGGTCCTTGGACCACTGACCTCTTAGAATAGAGCCATCTACCCACTCTAACTGCCCACCTACATCTGGATTCTTAAGTGATAAAGACATATACACAATACATTTTGGCTTCAGTGTTACCCAAAGCAGCTTAGCATTAAAGCAGAACTTTAGCAGTCAATGCACGATCCACCATGTGTCTCATTCCCTCTTATGTGGCAAACAGAAATGCTTCAGATAGTGGCTGCTCTGCTGGAGCCAGAACAAGGACAAGCAAGCCCTTGGCTGACCCAGGAGATAGCCAGTGTCAGTGCAAAATCAGCCTTTGTTGTTGGAGCTGTTGTTGTTTGTGGGAAGTTTTATTACTGCAGCATTACCTAACCTATCCTGATTAATACTTCCTGGTTGAAACCAGCTGCTCTAAAACCTTACCTGGATTGCATGAGACCAGAGAGCTACATCCACCAGCTGAGGAGATTTGAAAAATACTGATGCCTGAATCCTAGCCCCAGAAATCCTGATTTAATAAGGTCGGAGTATGGCCTGTCATGGGGATTTTTAGATACTTCCCTGATGATTCTAATACACAGCCGAGGTTGAGAATCACATCTGTAGATAATACAGCAATGGCTCCCATATAATTACTTTTCTTGAACTGTATTACAACACGATGAGGGACATTATCTATACAGTGAAGAGTATTATTATTATTAAAAAAAAAAAAACTCCAGAATCATGCTAAGGTGTCACATCAGGGTTTAATTTACTATCTTACACAGTCTAAACTCTGTAAGAACAGGGAATAAACTCCTCGGGTCTCAGAGTGGGAAGTATTTGTGCTCTTCCTAAACCAGTTTAATTTTACCCTTGGACATTGTAAAACCTATAAATGACTTTGCTTTCCTTTAGGGTAGGTCCTTAAAAGTTCAGAGTCAAACTAGAGGCCCCCAACTAGCAAGCGACTCAGATGTCATTGGCAGGCTGTCCCAGTCTTATTTTCTCCTTAGTTCATCTTCTTCAATTGTGATATCATGCAAGCTAACTTAAGTCGATGCCAGAACGAGACAGAATACAAACATATTTTTAAACAATAAATAAGGAGCATGTGCCACTGACTGGAAGAGAGATGAGAAGGAAAATAACCAGGGTACCCCTTACCCAGGCAACCTGAACACATAAAGTTCCATAAAAAATATCCACCAGGGTCTACTTATTAAGTAGTTAATGTCATTTAAAAACAGAAATTTCTGCCTCACTTATCAGCATATGGGGAGCGATGCTGAACTACAAAAGCTAAATATCATGCCCCTATGAAACCAAGATAAGCAGGAAATTCAGTATTGAAAGCTCCTAATGCAGTTTTCAAATGATAAGAATCAATCTTGTGGTTCCATTCACTGTCAGTAAAGTCTCCATATGGCAACTTTTGTTATTCTTTATTATAGATTTAAAGCCCCATTAGCTACTTGCTCTTCCTGGGGGCTGTAATGTGCATAGCAGGAGCTACACTACTCCCTAGCTGACTTCCTCTTAATAGCTTCCAGAAAGCACATCTGAGAACCATCTCACTACATTTCACAAATATTTCATTCTTGACAACCCACTCTGTTCGTTGCATATCCTTTCAGGCTATATGCCTATGCCTGGAAGAGTTATAAATTCCAGCTCTCTCCAAAATTCTTTCTTCTTGTAAACCTTTCCATATCCTCTCTTTGCAACATTCTAAAAAGAATGTCTTCATCTAATACTCTCAATAATAGTTGCTATTGAATGACCCTATGTGTTTTTTATTTTTGGCTTTTTCTTTTTTTTTTTTTTTTTTAAGGGCCTCACTTGCAGCATATGGAGATTCCCAGGCTAGAGATTGAATTGGGCTGCAGCTGCCGGCCTACGCCAGTCACAGCAACACAGGATCCCAGCGGTGTCTGTGACCTACACCACAGCTCACAGCAACGCCAGATCCTTAACCTACTGAGTGAGGCCAGGGATCAAACCCACACCTCATGGTTCCTAGTTGGATTCATTTCCACTGCACCACAGCAGGAACTACAGTTTTTGAGTTCATCTAAGCAGCTAAGTGTCACAGGTTTTCTGCAAAATTCACAGAATATAATGTTTTCTACCAAGATGTATGAATTGACCACACACATCTGTAGACATAGCCATGAAGCTCTATAATACTAGAGCTTGAAGGAACTCTCATAGGTCACCTAGTCCACTGCACTCAAACACCCACTCTGCAGACAGGAAAACAAAGGCCCTGAGAAATATTAATTCAGGAAGTCACTCCTGTTGGCTGATGTCCCATAAATTCACTGTTTAGTCAGTAATTCAAAATTTGATATGTATTTTCTCATTAAGAAACAATGGTACAATTTTGTAGACTCCCTACAAAATTATAGTTAGGAATTCCTGTTGTGGCACAGCAGAAATGAATCTGACTAGGAACCATGAGGTTGCGGGTTCAACCCCTGGCCTCACTCAGTGGGTTAGGATCCAGCGTTGCTGTGAGCTGGGGTGTAGGTTGCAGACGCAGCTCAGATCCTGCATTGCTGTGGCTGTGGCGTAGGCCAGCAGCTATAGCTCAGATACTACCCCCAGCCCAGGATCCTCCACATGCTGTAGGTGCGGCCCTAAAAAAAAAAACTTATAGTTAGGATGGAGGGTGGTCATGGTAACACAACAATGTGAATGTACATCATTGAACTGTACACTGAAAAATAGTTGTGATGGTCCATTTATATGCATTTTTAAAAACACGCAAAATTTTTAAAAACTCCTATTTAACTCATAGAGTGGATGAAACATGCGGCAGAAGAAAAAAGAAGGAAGAACTCTCCACCCTCTTGCCTGGGTTCACCTTGGAGTCTTTCCTTGAGTAGATGTCTCACTGCTTCTGTGACATCCATCTTGCCCTCCACTTGCTCCCAAATTCCCTTAGGGCACTGGTTCTCCCCTTTTTCAGCCTTAGTGGGGCTGACCCCAATCTCATCTCCAGGAGCGGCCAACCACTGGCTTTAGGCTGTCCCTCAGCCACGGGGCTGGTTCACAAGCCATTTCAGGAGAGTAAGATTCAAGAAGTGCATGTGTGCTGTGTTTCAGAGGGAGGATAGTCCTTCTGAAAACAAACAAACAAAACCTCCTTTTCCTTTCTGCTGAACTACCATAAAAGACTATGGTAAGAATGAGGGTCCCTGAGCCACTATGCCCATTGCTGCCCCTGTGAGATGCCAAACCCAAGCCTGAGCCAGCACGCAGAACTGAGCACAAAAGAACATGTAGTATTCAAAGAACTGCAGAGAAAGGGAACAGAAGCCATGATAAAGTCATAAATTCTGGAACGAGCCATACTTGAAACTAGCCAGACGCACCCTTGAATGTTTCACTGGCCTAAGTCAATAATTCCATATTTTGCCTTAGCTAATTCTGTTGTTTCTGTTCATTTGCAACTCGAAGATTCCCAACAGATACAGCTCCAGAACAAGAGTTTGAAATAGACCAGGAGTGATCCTCAATCACTTCTCTTTCCAAAACCATCTTGCATCAGCTAATGCTTTTCTCTTCAGGCACCTAGTGCCCTCCTTCTGTCCCAAAGTCTCCATTCTGACACCCTACCCAGGCCTGCACTGACTCCCAAGGCGCTTCAGCCCCCAGCACTCCCTTCCTCTTTCCTCTTCTTTATTCTCTTCCATGTCCCCATTCAAATTCATAAAATGAAAATGAAGAAAAAATACGTAAATTATTATGAGTATACTAGAGATGAGATTAACAGATGACTCAAAGTTTGTCTCTGTGTACATCAATGTGTTCAGGTCAACACGTATGCATGGGTGACAGAGTCCCCCTTAGAGCAAGTATTTGTGGGAATTCCCGTTGTGCCTCAGCAGAAGCGAATCTGACTGGTATCCATGAGGATTCAGGTTCAATACCTGGTCTCGCTCAGTGGGTCAGAGATCCAGGGATCCATCACTGCTGTGAGCTTTGGTATAGGTTGCAGATGCAGCTCGGATCTGGCATTGTTATGGCTGGGTGTAGGCTAGCAGTTACAGCTCTGATTTGACCCCTAGCCTGGGAACTTCCATATGCTGCAAAATGCAAAAAAAAAAAAGTGTTTGTGTACAGTTGTGGGGCAGGGCAAAGGCATAATGATGTCATCTGTTTCCCAGTTAACCCTACAGAGAGTGATGCAGCTGAAAGCACAGAACCTGGCTTTACAAGAGAACGTGTGAGATGCAGGCACAGGAAGTGCCCGTGGAGGGACCAGGGGTCAGAATGTGACCCATACTGGAGGAAGTCTGAACACAGCTTGTCCAGAGAGGCAGAAGTATATGTCCGGTTGTTTGTCATCTTCGAGATGTGGCCTGAGAAGCAGCATCTTAGAAGGAAGCTGTATCCTCACAGACAAAGCAGGGCAAGTGTACCAGGAGGAATCTCATTCAAAGGCTTGTGGCAGCAGAGGGCAACAAGTGACAGAGTTGTGGGCTCCTGCTGGACTCAGAAATAATGGGCAGGCTATTAGGAGGCAAGCTGTTGTAGTCCAATGTCTGCAGGTAGGAAAGGTGAACAGGCAAAATGGAAATGGTTAATGTCTCTACATTACAACTTCCTCTCCAAACTGCTCCTCCTTCTGGTCCCACATGATAACATCAGTGACAAGGTCCACATGGATCCACAGGCTGATGGGGCGCGGGGACCTCCAGGTTACACAAAGGAGGATTTAACAAGGAACAGTCAATACAGACTGTCAGGGAGTGCCAGAGAAGGAGACCTGGAGCTGTTTCTCAGAGCTCCATGAAGGAGAAGGTTCCAAGCGGCTTGACAGATGGAAAGGTCATCAAGTGAAAACACTGAGACCTTCCTCAAAGAGGAGGAATGGCCTGACTGAGGGGCGGGGGAAGAAAGCTGGGATGGAGTCCTGGTCTGGGTGCGTGTGCCATAACAGGGGTGGGTGTGTCAGGAGAAAGGGGAGGACACGGGTGTGAAGGACAAACACACCCAGGGAGTCTGGGGTCTTCCTTGGGATCATGTCGCTGTGTTGAGCTGGGCCTGGGTACCAGGGTGAAATGAGCTTATCTGCAGGCAGATGAAGGACTAAGGCCCCTTAAGACTCCTGGGAATGTTCAGACCTAAAAATAGGCTGCTCGTTAACCCAAATCATCTAGAAACTGTTCACGTCTCCGACCGGGGAAGAAGAAAACAGGTGTCCTGAGGCGGGGCCCCAACCTATTCCCACCCCAACTCCACACACCCAGCCTGGAGGTCAGCTGGATGTCCACGGCCTTCTTATTCCGCTCAACTTCAGGCCTCTCGGCGAGGTGACACAGTCCAGGGCCTGTTTCCTGTTGTTGTTGCTTTTAACAAGGCCACCTTTGTGTCTGGAGGCCTGGACAATGGTGGACATTTTTAGTGTATTTTGAAGTAAGATATATTTAAGTTTTGCCTGGTCTGCATTTTTTAAATAACCTGCCACAATCATTTTAAAACTGACACCAGTGAATGCACTTAGGGTGGCTGAATTATGCATTTTAAATGGTTAAAAACAGCAAAATTTATGTTATGTACATTTTTACACAATAAAAAATAAACACAACTTTTAAAAAAAAGCATCAATGCCCTTTTTTTTGTGTGTGTGCACCTGACACTTTTTACTCTTCCTGTATAGAAATATTAGTTCAACAAAATACCTGGAAATATGAAATTTGCATTTTACCAGGTGACTCTGAACCCTGATTATCTACTAATATAGCAGAAATAGTAAGAGTAATAATAATAAAACTATGGTAGACATAACTCTTACAATGTCGATTTGACATCATTCTTAACAGATAACATTTGGTTTAATTTTCATTTTACCAAAAGGAATATTCATAGTAAAGTAACTGAAGAAGACAACCAAATGAAAAACTGAGCCTCCCCTACCAGAAGGTCTCTGTACAACAGCAAGACCAAAAGAATAAAAAAAAAAATTCCTCAAACAAAATCACCCCTCAAGCTTTCTGAAATTAGCAGAGAATGTTTGCAGCTGACCTATTTCTCTCCCACACGACTGTGTTGATAATTGACTTTTGTCCCCCAGGGAAGTGCTCAAATATAATTGAGCAGCACCTGCCACACAGAAAGTAGTTTTATACACCCAATCATCCCATAAATATTGTACTTAGCTTGGGACTCAAGCACTCTGCTTTCTCCTTAATTGCCTCTCTCAAGGAGGAAATATAATTACCAAAGTGGAGTTATGATGAACATCTAGATAAAATAAAAGAAGTATTTTGAATTGTAAGATATTTCTACAATTCTAAAAATTATTGAAAATGATGGCAAGGACCACTTATGTTGCTCAGACTCTTTTCTTTAATCCTGTCCGTCTCATCCTGTTACATAAATGCCTTGGACAGAGGAGATTCAGTCAGTTTTGTTGAATCCTGATGACAAGGAGGCCAAGGTCAGGGATTTGACTGCCATGAAGGTCAAATGGTTTTGCCCCTCCCCTCAAAATTCAGCTATATGACCTGAGGCTGAAGTTCCAAAATAAATACAAATATGATCCACCCTATTCAACATCACAACTTGAAACGCTGTCTGGACTATGTCCAATCTCTTTGGAGAGACTATGCTGGAAGATACTATAAGGAAAGGAATGTGTGTGTATGTATATGTGTGTATGTGTTACATATACACACACAAACACACATATACACACATGCATATATATAACTGGGTCACTTTGCTTACAGCAGAAATTGGCACAACATTGTAAATTAACTATACCTTACTCTTTTAAAAATGTAAAAGAAAAAGAAATGATGTCTGGGACTAGGCTTAAGAAAAGGCAAGTCCTTTTCCACACACAGGTCAACATTTGCGCATTTAGACCTGAGGTTACAACTGGAAACCTTCAGGCTGGTGTACACAATATGTTTCCAAAAAAATTCAAAATCAGTCACAAAAGATCACATGTTATCGTATGATTCCAATCACATGAATGTATTCAGGAATGAAATGTCCAGAATAGGCAAATCTAGGAACAGAGAGAATAGACTGGTTGTTGCCTAGGGCTGGGAATGAGTGCGAAGGAGGTTGAGGAATGACAGGTAATGGGTACAAGGTTTCTTTTGGGGGTGATGGATATATTCTAAAATTAGATTACAGTGATAATCTAATTCTGATAAGAGAATTCAGCCTGAGAATTCCTGAAAGAAGGACTTTCTCCTTTCTCGCTCTTTCTCTCTCACACACACACACACCACACACATGTCAAACAGGCAATCTGTGACTAAAAAGCATTCCTACCCTAACAGTGAGGATTTTTACCCACTTGATTGATTTGGAAACATAATCAGCATTTGAGATGTTAACCTGAGCACTGGGCCACTGAAAAAGGAAGTGGGACAGGACTGTACGATAAACTCATCTACATGAATTCCATTACTGATGGTCTTTCCTGCAAAAAAAAGGGAAAAAAAAAAAAGAATCCTAAAGAGTTAAAAAAATAATATACTAGAGTGAAGACTACCAAAGTTTACCATCTCTAGCAATTCTGACAACCAGGAAAAAAAATGCAGATTCTTCTGAAGTTTGTTTACAAAATATTTCCTCTCAAAACAAAGACTACTGCCCCAGCATTTAAATTGCAGCCCTGGAGAAAGATATCTCCACCAACAGAAAAGAACATAAAATGAGAAATAAAACAGGCACAGTTTGTCATCCAAATGATTACAGTGAAATGATCAGAAAGACTCAGTAGATGTCCCTCATGTTTCACAGCCCCATCTAATACTCTCAGTAGGTACATGAAGTACAACACTGAACGTCATACCTTCGTATTCAAGTAATTATCTCTGCTCTGTTTGTGTGTAATAACAAAGGATATATTCAAGGAAGCAGGAAAGTTGACAGAGGGGCATGTTTTTCTAGTTAAAATGAGAACCATTTTCAAGGAATTTCAAAGCACTGTCTCTATTCAAGCCAGGTGTTGGTAATTCATCAGCCTTCTCTATTTCGAATGCAGGCTGCTGAAGCACACAGCTTGTCATTATTGTTACTTGAAAGCAATAAAACTATTCCCTTGAAATGGAATCTATAATTTAGCCTCTACATTAATTTAGGCTTCTAGTTCTAGACCTACCCCCTCTCCCTGCCCCAGTTCACATGGTTAAATCCATGTAAAATTCCGATGCTCTGCTCTGTTGTCAAGTTCATAACTTAGGCTCGTCTAGAAGGAAGAGCCCTGTATTCTACCTCTAGAATGTTCCTGGCTCAGGAAGAAGGAGGGCAGGTAAATGTGTGAAGGCAGGACCATACCTGCTGCTTCGATCAGAATCTGGTTTTAAAGGAATTCCTGCTGTGGTGCAACGGGATCAGCGGTGTCTTAGGAGTGCTGGGAGGCACAGCATAGTGAGTTAAGGATCTGGCATTGCCACAATTTCTGCTTAGGTCCAAACTACGGCTCAGATCTGACCCCTGGCCCTGGAACTCCATATGCTGCAGGGCAGCCAAAAAAGAAAAAAAAAAAAGGATGTGGTTTTATGGGGGTTCTTTGAGGATAAGAGCCTAGTTCTTCTTGAGACTTACCAATTTGATAGATTCTAATCAGGAACCTATGTGATCAAGAGAACATGTGATTGACGAAGTTAAGGAGGTGCTCTGCACACCCCTACGGAGGAAATAACTGGTATAGTGCTGTGGGCTCAAAGGACGTAGTGGGCATGTCCAGGGGCTCTGCCTCCACCAGCCAAGGGCTCAGACTGGTGCTCCTCTCTCTCTCCCCCCACCGCCCTCTCACACACACACTCCTGTTGGGGGCAGGCATCGAGGGCCGCACTATTCTAGAAAGCATCCCTCTCCAAAGCACTGAAGAGGCCGCATTTGGAATGGGGCCAGCACGCCTGCTCCCCACAGGTCTGTGGACACTTTCTGAGTTTCTCAGTGAACCTGAGTCAGGTGCACACCCACTCAGCCTAGTCAGGGCTCATGCTTTCTTCTGAGCTGCAGAAATGAGACCAAGAAACGACCTGAAGTTGCCTTGGCTGTGGTGCAGGTTGGCAGCTGCAGCTTTGATTCTTACCCCTAGCCTGGGAACTTCCATATGCCAAGTGTGCAGCCCTAAAAGGCAAAAATAACAAAAAACAAAAAACAAAAAATGGAGTTCCCGTTGCAGCTCAGCAGGTTATGAACCCGTCTGATAACCATGAGGGTGTGGGTTTGATCCCTGGCCCTGCTCAGCAGATTAAGGATCTGGTATTGCCGTGGCTGTGGCGTAGGCCAGCGGCTATAGCTCCACTGGACCCCTAACCTTGGAACTTCCATGTGCCACAGGTGTGGCCCTAAAAAGCAAAAAACAAAAAAACAAAACAAAACAAAAAAAGAAATGAGACCAAGAAAGGGCCAAACTTGGAGGACAATGATGAGCTTGGACAATGCCACAATCTCAGCCAAGGAAAAAAAGGGTCAGAACTAGATTTGCTAGGCCCAGCCAATCCCACGGAGTTAGGAGACTCACCAGGAGCAGAAGACACTGGTTTCTACAACTAGCTGTACCCCGTGGTTTGATGAAACTACATTCTCTGCAGCTGTGCCCTCGCTGGTTCCCCTGATGAAGGAACAGTCTCTGCTCCTTGATATCCACAGACGTAGAGCAGCACGTGGAGTAATTAAAGGGAGAGGACCTCAGCAAAGCCAACATCATTTTCAGCTTAAATTTTCACACAGCATCCTATCATCTTCCAGAAGGATTAAAATTTGAAACAGAATGTACGTAAGCTTCAATAAAATCTTATCAACTTATACTGAAGGAAAAATAGTTCTGCAAAAATGAGATTTAGGAAACTCTGGGCCAAGAACAGAGAAGCAAGAACAACTGTTTAACTGGTTAGTTGCCCTAGTAATTAGATTTCTCAATCAGAGGCATCATAAATTCAGTTCCATTTATTCCAGCCCAAGAGTCAGAACAAAGCACAAGCGGTAGAGTTCTTTGCTCAATCAGTTCTCAATTTCAGAAGATGCATTCTAGGTAAAGTTCACAAAAGAAACAGGCGTAAACTTTTCATTGACACTGGAGTATAACATTTAGGAAGGATGGTCTACTTGCCCAGCAAGTAAAAACTTCCAATTTTACTGATAAAAATGATTCGTTATTATCGTCCATGCTGCTAAAACAATAACGGCTGTGCCAGTCCTGGCCTGTTTTCCTCATATTCACCCTGTTCTTTCTCTGCTCTGCTTCTGTCTCGGGAGGGCCAAGGCCTGCAGGCTGTTTCTCAGCTGGCACCCCACTAGGCTTAGCCAGGGTCAGGGTCGGTTGAGGAGCAGAAGAGAGGATGAAGCCAGAGTAGTCCCTCCACCTCAGTGGCTTTATTTTTATTTTTTTTTTTATTTTTTGGCTGCACCCATGGCATATGAAAATTCCCAGGCCAGGGACTGACCCAAGCCATTGCAGTGACAATGCCATATCCTTAACCCCTTGCACCACAAGAGAACCCCTCAAGTGGCTTCTTTGGCCGAGGCTGCATTTCCTCTGTGTTTCTTGTTCCTACAAATAGCACCCCAGAGGTTCTGGCATGTACCAGGTGACCGTGACCCCTGGGTTCCAATAGCAGTTTCCTCCCCTTATCCTTCTAGCCTAGAGGTGATGGTAGCTTCCTACTGTTGCTAACCTCTAGATTTAGCTTCTAAACTCTCCCTGTCTAGTCATGTCTCTACATTCAAGTCCGTCAGCTCTGAAACTCAAGTAGTTTTGTTCCCCTGGTTAGGTTGGCTAATACAAAGACTAGTAAGTACACAGGAAAAAACCTCCATGAACCATGCAAACAAAAATCCCGTCCCATGATATAACTAGGAAAAATACAGGCTCCAGATTCTCCAGTGGTTGGTTTGCTCTTCACAGTCACCATATAAACTAGGAATGGTTCTAGGACCTAAGAGGAATAAGCTCCATATGTCCTTTTATGTGTCCACCGCTATGCGTGTTTGTATGCCTGGCTTGGCTATTCAGAGATGAAGTGTGTTGTGGTGGATAAACTGGAGAATCTGAGTTGGGGTCTCCTGCCTCAGTTTTGCCACTATCTATTGGTGCAACCTTGGTAAGGCCTTTTTATCCTTGAGTCTGTGTTTCATTCATCTAAAAGTGGGAAATTAAAGTACTTTCTCTTCACAATCTCCTCCTGTTCTAAAATTCTGTGATTCTAAGCTTATGGATATGTTATGCATATAGGCATAACTCCAAGCATATGATTATTCTTAGAGCTATGCAAAATGCATATACCTTCTGTTGAAGAATCTGCATTTCATCAGAGAAATGTCTATAACCAGTGCTCAAATTAGAACCTAAAGAATATTTTTGCCAGCTTGTTTTATTATAGTGTCAACTTAGCATCTGAATGTGTTTTAGATCTCTACATACAGCATTCATTGAGTTTTTGTAACAGTCATCTGATTAGCTTATGTAAAGAAGCAGAAGACACCTTGCTCTAAGGTAAATGGTTCCAAAGATGGCTGTAACAGTATCTTCTATCCTATGAGCTTCTTTGTTAAGGTGACCTAGCAGCACCCCCATCAAAAGATAGCATCTACTTCCCCTCCCTTTGAAACTGTGCTGTCCCTTTGATTTGTTTTAACGTAGAGACTGCAACAGAAGTGAATGTAGGTACCTTTTGATACCATGTCTTATGAAGTTTGTAGCTTCAGCCTTTACTTCTTGGAACACCCCTGCTTGAAACCTAGCCACCATGTTGTGAGGAAGCTTAAGCAACCATGATGAGAGAGAGGCCCAGGTGGAGGAAAAGCGGGTGCTCTAACAAAAGCTCTGCTTGAGTTCTCAGCCAGCACCAATCACCAACCACAGGTGTGAGGCTATTTTAGACCTTTCAGCCTCCCCAGCAACCAGCTAACATCACACAAAGAAATGTGTTTTTTCCATAAACAGGAATTTTTTTAAATGTTGCTTTAAGTCACTACATTTTGGGGAGGTTAAGAGGCAATTTCTCCCCTTTAAACAAAGAGTTTAATACTGGAGCAGAATCTAATGCCTAAAATATACCAAGCTACTCCTCCATCCACCCTCTTATTCATTCAAATGAATATTCTTGGGAGTTTCCGTCGTGGCGCAGTAGTTAACGAATCCGACTAGGAACCATGAGGTTGCGGGTTCGATCCCTGCCCTCGCTCAGTGGGTTAAGGATCCGGTGTTGCCGTGAGCTGTGGTGTAGGTTGCAGACGTGGCTCGGATCCCGAGTTGCTGTGGCTCTGGTGTAGGCTGGTGGCTACAGCTCCGATTCGACCCCTAGCCTGGGAACCTCCATATGCCTCGGCAGTGGCCCAAGAAATAGCAAAAAAGACAAAAAAACAAACAAACAAACAAAAAAAAAGCCAAAAACAAATGAATATTCTTCAAGATCTCTGTCCAAAGTTAAGAGATGGAGGCTTAAGATGATGCTAGAAGCTGGGAGGTGCCAGGCCCTATAAGACTCTGAAGGTCTCAAAAGGGCAGACTTAACAAGGCGAGGTCAACAAATTGATTCCACTCTGACCAAATTTCCTTTAGAACCCCAGTGGGGAGAAAACTGGGCGAGAGCAATCTGGAGCATTCCACCATACAAACTGCATGTGCTGCATTACCTGTGGGTATTTCACATACTCAGCACATATGGGCATTTGCACACACCCTTGGGCTGTGCTCCATCTCACTGCATTACCTGTGGACATCTATGTCTCCATAACTAGGTCAGAAAATCCTTCAGGTACAGGGGCTCTGTCTCATTCACCTTTCCATTCCTATTCCACAGTATCTAGTGCAGTGCTAAGCACAGAGCAAAGGTTTAGTAAGTGTTTCTAAAAGAAAAATTTTAAAACATGAATAAATAATCCATTCATACACAGCCTGTCCAAAGTGATCTCTTGGGAGAAAATTCTATAGCCTTACTTGGAAAGCCATTGCAATTAAATCAACATCCTTAGGAAAGTTTTGTCGTAAAGTGTCATTCCTTTTTTTTTTTTTTTTTTTTGTCTTTTTGTCTTTTTAGGGCCGCACCCATGACATATGGAGGTTCCCAGGCTTGGGGTCAGCCTATGCCAGGGCCATAGCAATGTGGTATCTGAGCTGTATCTGCAGACCTACAACCACAGCTCATGGCAATGCTGGATCCCTAACCCACTGAGCAAGGCCAGGGATTGAACTCGTGTCCTCATGGATGCTAGTTGGGTTCATTAACTGCTGAGCCACGACGGTAACTCCGCATCATTCCTTTCTAATTGTAACCAGTTCCTGAATTTTATCCTGAGTGAAGACTGAGAACAGTCTGCCCCATTTCCAAAGAATGTCTTTGTGTACATTCAGGAGATCTTTACTGGGTCAGCCTAGTACATTCTCCTCTCAGTGACAAAATACTTAATCGTCTCACCTTTTCTCAAAGAAATCATTTAGTTGCTCCCTGAATTCATTCCAGAACCTCCAGCCCCCTTAAACTGTGGAGGGCAGCAATCTCCAGACCAGGAAACAAGGTCAAAGATGCCTGAGGGGCTTCATGAGGGCCTCAGGAGAGAGGCAGGTTCTCTGTCTCAGTCTGCTCATGCAAATACACACGAACACTGAAATTTTCTACCAGCTCAAAGAATAAACCTGCTTTATTAGACGAGCTTGCTGACTGTCTTCTATTCTTCACCACCAGCCTGGATTTACTCATCTGATTCAACATTTACCACATCCCTATTTTTTTTTTAAAGAAGTGAAAGCTTTCCCTCCATATCTTCGTACATGAAATGGCAGAGAAATGAGCAGCACTAGTTTCATTGGTATCCCCACTCTCTTCTTCATGTGCAAAGGCATCACAAAGACTGCGAAAGATATCAAGAATTCAAAAACATTAAATCACTGGTCATTCTGCAAATAATGAGTCTCTAACATAAACAGTTGCTGCGCTTTTTCAAAAAAAAACATTTGGCATTTGGGTGAAAACTGTTCAATTTATTTCAAAATACACTGTTAAAGTTCCATTTGGAATAATTTTCCATCTCTTGTCAAAGAAATTAAAATCCCTCAGTTATTTTATTGTAGCTATTATAGGAATCTGTATTACGATATTTAAACAAGATCATATAAAGGTACTCACTGAACTCTGCTCACAAAAATTATGTATTATTTTCATGCAGAAAAATTAGTAAGACTGTGTATATAATACATTACAGTTAACTTCTGAATTTAAATTATATCATCTTATTAAACCAACAAATCCTAGTTTCAGACTTATCAAATATATTTGTTCCAAAAATCTGCATTGGTTTAAATTACTCCCAAAAATATTTAGCATGGAATACTACTTGCATTTTTAAGCCAACATGTAGCACATTTAACAAGAAGCTGTACATGCATTATCTCTCTCATTTACATTGAGGAAAGAATAAGAATATTACAAAGAATACTGATTGTTTGTGCTTGGAAGAACAAAATATTAGTCAAGTAACGGTGTAGATGAACTCAAAAGTTTTAGTCAAATGGCTCATGAATACACTACTGTATAATTAGAATTTGTAAGAATTTGCAATACAACACTACCAAAAATAGGCACCTACAATATTAACAAGATCTTAGCCACATAACTCATTTTTTTAAGATGATAAAATGGGTCTGCTTGATTAAATACATAAATAATCCAAGCACCATGAAAGGGACAGAATACACTTTTTGAATGAATTCATAATCTAAAAATATATTTAATAATGCACATGCTTAGTACTCTATTAAAGGGTAGTAATAATATTTTCTGTTTCTGCAGAAAATGAATATGTGCATAATAAATATTATGTAAATAGGCCTTACGGACTTTTTTGGAGAGTTTGAGTGCAATTTTGAGTGTAATGTCCATTGTCATGGATGCTCTGTTTAAACTGAGGATAATCACTAAATCTGAAACATTGCAGCTACCATCACAGGTTAAACACATTACACAATGATCTGAGTGACCGCGAGGAAAAGAACTTCTCAAGGTCACTCCAGCAGCCCAAATGGAGCCTTGGGATAAAAGTGTCTTGGTGCAATGACCAAATCCTCCTAGGGTACCAGGAACTCACACCTCGACAGTTTCTGTTCTAAAGAGAGATCAAGGTGATTCCCTTTTGCATGATCTCTCTAGCATCCCGCATCTATGTAGGGGTGGGTTTTTGTTTTCTCAGCACATGAACAGTACAAAATTAAGGACCAGTTTCCTTTGTCAAGGTGAAAGGCACCTTCGCATTCAGCGGAACCAGCGATCTTGAGCACACTCAATGCACACTAGAACCATGAAGGAGAAAACAACCACTAAGAAAACAACCACTAAGTGTAGTACCACTCAGCCCTCAGAAACTAAGTGCTGGCCTTCGCTCATTCCCATTTAAACCAGATCCAGCTTTCCCTGAGAGAATCAGGGAGCAGGTCACAAAGTGAGACCAAACTTTCTGCTCAGAGTGTCTTTCTTTTGACCAGAGCTCGCAGATGACAAAGGAGAGTGCTCAAAATAGGGCGAAAGAGAAGAAATCTCTCTCAGCCAAATCAAAGTAGTTGTCCGGCCCTAAGGGCTCTGGTCCCTCAAAGTCAAATTACACGACTTAAAGACGTTTCCCCACGCATCGAAGGTGCAAAAAGAATACTTCCAGCCTTAAATTGAACGTATTCGACCTAAACGTGATCCCCTCCGGCCTGCGTCTACAAGAACAAACTAACTTTCCAAGACCCGAAGACTTGGGAGCCGGGGGCCAAGAGAGAAGAAGGACCAGCCCGAGCGCCCTGCGGGGTCCGGAAAAGAGCGCGGGGAGAAGCCATCCGCCGCTGCTGCACGTGGGGGCTGCGCTCGGCTCCCGGACTCAGCACCGCGCGCTCGGCGTACCGCCCAACCTGCTCTCCTGCCTCCTCCCCGCGCCCGCCTCCTACCTGTCTGAGAATGAAGCTGGTCGAAGTGGTGCTGCCATCGGATCTTTTCAACCTGCTCCTCCGGGTCGTGGTGCCTCGGGCCACCTGGACTCGACACACGGGGCCAGAGAGAAGCCGGTGAGGATGGCAGTATGGAGCCGGGAGACCACCCCTGGACAGAGTATGCCTCCGGACCAGCTCTCCAGGATCCCCCAGAGCCCGCACCCCAGTCTCCTCCACAGTCCCTAGATACAACCCCCACCCCCACCCGCCCACTCCAAGCCTCGACGACTGAAAAGATGCCCAAGAAGAGGAGCCCACGAGCACCCACCACATCCATTAACAAAGACTCTCAGGGTGCGGGGTCCGAGTCTCCGGCATGGGCTAAGGAAGGCTACGGGCTCCGGAGCAGGAGCGCAGAGACCCGACGAGGTGAGAAGGAGGAGGAAGACGAGGAGGAGAAAGAGAAGGAGCGGGAGGAGAAAGGGACTCGGTGTAAGGGTAGGTGAGAGAGGCCGCCGACTCCCAGGACTGGGGGCCCAGCGCGCCCGGCGCGAAGGCGGGGCGCTCCCGGGCAGCGGAGGAGGGGGAGGAGGGGGCGGTACCTGCGAGGTGGGGGAGCGCTGCCCGTCCGCGGTCCCGTTCTTGGCATAAGAGGAGGACATGGTTCACAGCCGCATGGCCGACCCTGGCGCGATGGGCGGAGGGCAGCCAGGCCCCCTGTGAGGCTCGGAAGCTGGAGGAGGGGAGGACCGCAGGACTTCCTTGCCCACTGCCGGACCCGCGCCGGTTCCCGGGCTCCCTGCCCGCACTTCTGAGAGCGTGACACCTTAAAGGGGCCAAGGCGCTTCCCCCGCGCCCGCAGCCGGGTCCCGGGCAGCGGCCCCGCAGACAGAGGTTCCGCGGAGGGGGCTTCTCGGGATCTTGCCTACCGGAGCCGACCGGGAGAAGCGCTCTCCCACCTAGCGAGCGCCTTACATCAGAGCTTTCCAGGGGAGGAAGGGAGGGGAAAATCTGGGATGGGGGTGGGAGGATTAAAATAGTCTGCACAGTTTAAAATGAGACAAAGGTGGCACGGTTCATGAATCAGGACTTGGGGAGGGACGGTGGTGCAGTGTGGCAGGGAGTGGGAAGAGCCGACCAGTGTGTGTGTGTGTGTGTGTGTGTGTGCGCGCGCGCGCGCGCACTGCACTAGAATTTTAAAAGGGCAAGAGCAGAACCTTCCTTCCGCGACTTCACTCGTTAGCCCACTGTGGTAAAGCATGGGGTTTTGTGGTTGGGTTTTTGCTGCTGTTTGTGGTTTGGTTTTTGTTGGTGTTTGTGTATTGTTTTGTCAACTCTAGCTTCAGAACCCAGAGCCTTACACATCCAGGCAGCGGAAGGGGACTCTGCCAGCCTGAGTCTGATGAGATGCAGCCCCCCAAAAGACCAGCATACCCTAAGGAGTTTTGAAGGTCATGTTAGACCTGCTATAAAGCAAGAGTTGGACACGTGCCTCCCATTTCTACCCGGATAGCTGTTTTCAAGGGAGGAAACTCATCCTTGAAATCATACACCGTCTTTTACTGTTGTTGCAACCCTTGATTGCAAACACTAAAGATTGATTTGAGGTCAAATTAAAAGTGAACTGAGAAGAGTAGGAATTTGAAAATGAGAGGGAAAAGAAACATATGCAAATTTGAAAATAAAGAGACCCAGTCTACTTACAGTTACTGCAGAAGAAATCCATCAATAATACAGTTTGCACAGTATCTCAAATTGCTAAATCAACCCATATCACCTTGGATTCTAGTTTGGAGTTTTTGGGGTTTTTTGGTGGAAACTTCCATGTTGTTTTGTTTTGTTTTGTGTTTTTATTTTATTTTTTTGTCTTTTTAGGGCTGCACCTGCGGCATATGGAGCTTCCCAGGCTAGGGGGTACAATCAGAGCTGTAGCTGCCAGCCTACACCACAGCCACAGCAATGCCAGATCTGAGCCGCGTCTGTGACCTACACCACAGCTCATGGCAAACCGCATCCTTAACCTATTGAGCAAGGCCAGGGATTGAACCCGCGACCTCATTGTTCCTAGTCAGATTCTTTTCCACTGCACCGGGAGGAGTACTCTTGCCTTGTTTGGCTTTGTTGAGGTCTTGATTATGTTTACCACCCACCAGCTACTTCCTTTCCATTCCTACTCCCTCCTCTTAATACAGACCTTTATTTCTTTATAACAGTCTAATAATTAGTCTCCTTTCCTCCAGGCTCCCTACTGCATACACGTGAGAGCGCGCACACACACACACACCATTCTATCTACACATTACATACAGGCAAAGCCATTTTCCTAAAAATCTCTTTGCCCAACTCACTCTAAAAAGTCCTCATTGCTCTCAGCCGCCCATAAGACAGGGTTCAAACTCCACTGGGCAGCAACCAAGGCCCCTTTCTCTCTCCTACTTATCTGGTCACTACCTCGTTTCAACAACGTGATTCTCTAAACATGCCTTCCATCAAGCAGGCAAGTCTACTCATTATTGCTCAAACATACCAAATCCAATCCAACTTTGCTCCTCTGCCCTGGAATATGTCCTATCCCCAGCCCTCACATGGGCCTGAATCCTATCCTTCCTCCAAGCCCTGCTCAGCCTCACTCCCTCAGCAGAAATCCTCCATGACCATTCCCGGGCTGGGGAGTTTCTTGTTCCCCTGAAAACCTGGAACATTTATTCTCTGGGCACTTAGTGCAGGCTGCCTTAGTTTATTCTTTTTGTAAAAATCTAATTTCTAAAATAGATTTTTAGCTCTTTGTCTCCTATTCTTATCCCTCATATATAGTAGATATTCCATGAAGTGTGTGGGAAATGGTGTGTTTGCCAACACAGAACACCCTGCCTTTAGTTACCATCAATTCAACCCATTTTTATTTCTCAGCCATTTTCATACTTATAGTATGAATTACTATGTGGGCACTAGGATTTGAATTTTCCGGTTTCCCACCGCCCAGTCTTACCAACTTTATCAAATAAGAATCTACAGCTGCATGGCAGTGAGGAGTTCTTTGCACTGACCTCACGGCACAACTGGTGAAAATAGTTTCTAAAAGATTCTTTAATCTCTGGAAATGGCCCGAAGGGTATGCAGTGAATGACGGAACATTGATACAAGAAAATGTACTAAAACTCAGCAAGAAAAGCGAGCCTGTTGTATTTGAACCAAGACCTACTCCCCCCACCACTTCCATCCAGTTCAGCCAGAGGAAAACTCACTCTACATTTGGCGCAGCTAGGTACACAGAGCCCCTCTCTGCTCTCTCCCCAGCTGAAGGGTTGTTTTCCTGGGAGAGACAGGACATCGCTATTTATCACCCTGCAGCAGCCACCTGTTGTTGAGGCTAAGTTCCCAGCAAATACATTGGAGAGGTGGGGGTTCCCTACTTCAGCCAAGCCCCCCTTTGGGAGATGGGAGCTCTACCTTGGACACAGTGCCACTGAGAGTACTGGGCGCTGACTGCTCATGGAGAGACAAGTCAGAAGATTGTTCCCCTCCCTACCAGGTGCTCAGCTCCTAAAGTGAGGATGTCCCTGAGAGAGATACACTATTGTCCCTGCCTCTAGAACCAGAGCTAAATGAATGAAGTAAGACCCTTGCCTTATACCACATACAAAAATGAACTCTAGGAATTCCCATTGTAGCTCAGGGATAACAAACCCAGATCCCTGGCCTCACTCAGTGGGTTAAGGATCCAGTGTTGTGTGAGCTGTGGCGGTGGGAGAAGACGCAGCTTGGATCCTGCATAGATGTGCCTGTGGCTGTAGCTGTGGCCAGCAGCTACAGCTCTGATTCCACCCCTAGCCTGGGAACTTCCAAATGTCGCAGGTGCAGCCCTAAAAAGACAAAAACGAACAAAAAAACTCTAAAAGGACCAAAGACCAAGATTAAAGAGTTTTATGTAAAAATATAAAACTATTAGAAGAAAACGTAAAGGTAGATCTTTATGACCTTGGATTTGGCAGTGGATTCTTAGATATGACGCACAAAAGCATAAACAACAAAAGAAAAAAAGTAAACTGGACTTCACCAAAATTAAAAACATTTGAACTTCAAAGGGCACGATCTAGAAAGTGAAATGACAACCCACAGAATGTGAGAAAGTATTTGCAAATCATATATTAGTTCTTATCTGATAAGAACTCTTGCAACTCAGTAATATAAAGACAACACAATTTAAAAATAGGCAAAGAATCTGAACAGACATGTCTCCGAAGAAGCTATACAAATGGCCAAAAGCACATGAAAAAATGCTTGACACTTTTAGTCATTAGAGGAATGCAGGTCAAAACCATGCAATACTAGATAACTATGATGACAATTTCAGATAAGTGTTGCCACCAATATGAAGTTGGAAACATAACACACTGCAGGTAGGAATGTAAAATGGTGCAGCCATTTTGAAAAATAGTTTGGCAACTACTCAAGTGGTTAAACGTAAAGTTACCATATGACCCAGCAGTTGTACTCCTGAGTATATATACCCAAGATAAACAAAGCTATGTCCATGGAAAACTTATACAAGAAGGCTTACAGCAGCATTATTCATAACAGCCAAAAAGTAAAAACAGATCAAATGTCTATCAACTGATGAGTGGATAAACAAAATGTGGTGTCTCTATACAATGGAATATTATTTGGCTATAAAAAGACTTAAATACTGAAGTTCTCTTGTGGAGAAAAAAAAAAGTACTGATAAATGCTAAAATATGGATAAGCCTGGAAAATATTAAGCTAAGTAAAGAAATCAGTCACAAAAGATCATATATTAATTGATTCCATTTACATGAAATGCCCAGAATAAGGAAATACATAGAGACTAAGAACAGATCCGTGGTTGCTTAGGGCTGGGAAGGCTGGAGGGATATTGAGGTGATAGCTAAGTGTACATGGCTTCGTTCTGAGGCAAAGAAAATGTTAATAAACTGCTTAGTGATAGTTGCACAGACCTTTGAATATATTATAAAGCACTGAATTGTACATTTTAAATGGATGAATGGTAGAGTATGTGAATTATCTCAAAGCTATTATTTTGAAAAATCTTCAGACTTTATAAAAAGCTAACTCAATAGTAGTTCCCAAGTGGCACAGTGGGCTAAGGATCTGGCATTGTCACAGCTGTCTGTGGCTCAGGTTTCTACTATAGCGCTGGTTTGATCCTTGGTCCAGGAACTTTCACTTGCTGCAGGTGTGACCAAAAAAAAGTTAACTCAAAATAGATCATAGATCTAAGTGTAAACTGAAGAACTATAAAACTTCTAGGAGAAAAAAAATAGAATATCTACACAACCTTGGGTTTAGCAATGTGGCTTTAGATACACCACTACCAAAAATGTGATTCAAGAAAGTAAAAAATCAGAAATTCCCGCTATGGCACAGCAGAAATGAATCCAACTATGAACCATGAGGTTGTGGCTTTGATCCCTGGCTCAGTGGGTTAAAGATCCAGCGTTGCCATGAGCTGTAGTGTAAGTCAAAGATGTGGCTTGGATCCTGTATTGCTGTGGTCATGGCAAAGGCTGGGAGCTGCTGGAACTCTGATTAGATCCCTAGCTTGGGAACCTCCACATGCCACCAGCGCAGCCCTAAAAAAGCCAAACAAACAAACAAACAACAAAAAAAAAAGCGTAAATTCAGAAATTGAAGAAACACTGTAAATCAACTATAATTTTAAAAGTTTTTAAATTAAAAATCGATATGTCTGGCTTTATTAAAATTTAAAACTGCCTTGTGAAGGGCTCTGTTACTAGAATGTAATAAGAAGTCACAGATCTGGAGCTCCCATAGTGGCTCGGTGGTTAACAAACCCGCCTAGTAACCATGAGGTTGCAGGTTTGATCCCTGGCCTTGCTCAGTGGGTTAAGGATCCGGCGTTGCCGTGAGCTGTGGTGTAGGTCACAGATGCAGCTCGGATCCCACATTGCTGTGGCTGTGGCATAGGCCAGCAGCCCCTATCCTGGGAACCTCCATATGCTGTGGGTATGGCCTTTTAAAAAAGACAAAAAAAAAAAAAAGTCACAGATCAGAAGAATATATTTGCAAGGGGCAAATCTGATGAAGAGCTTGTAAACAAAACATACAAAACATACAAAAACTCTCAAAGCTCAGCAAGAAAACTAAAACCCAATTAGTAGTAAATGGACAAAAGCTTTGAACAGACTACCACAGATGATAGCAAATAAGCATATGAATAGATACACAACATCATTTGTCAATGGGGAAATGCAAATTGAAATGATAATACAATTCACTACACACCTGCCAGAATGGCTAATTTTTTTTTTTTAAACAGGCAATACCAATTGCTAGGATTAGGAACAACAGGATTTTTTTTTTTTTTTTTTTTTTTAGGGCCATACCTGTGGCATATGGAGGTTCCCAGGCTAGGGGTCAAATCAGAGCTGCAGCTGCTGCCCTACACCACAGCTCACTGCAACGCTGGATTCTTAACCCACTGAGCAAGGCCGGGTATCAAACCTTTGTCCTCATGGATACTAGTCAGATTCATTTGCACTGAGCCACGTGACGGGAACTCCAGGAACAATAGGAATTCTTTCTCATTAATGATGAGAATGCTAAATGGTACAGCCACTTTGGAAAACAGTTTGTCAGTTTTTTAATGTGTTAAACATAGTCTTACCATACAATGCAGCAATCATACTTATAGGTATTTATAAAATCGATTTGAAAACTTATGTCCAGGAGTACCCGTCGTGGCGCAGTGGTTAACGAATCCGACTAGGAACCATGAGGTTGCGGGTTCGGTCCCTGCCCTTGCTCAGTGGGTTAACGATCCGGCGTTGCCGTGAGCTGTGGTGTAGGTTGCAGACGCGGCTTGGATCCCATGTTGCTGTGGCTCTGGCGTAGGCTGGTGGCTACAGCTCCGATTCAACCCCTAGCCTGGGAACCTCCATATGCCGTGGGAGCGGCCCAAGAAATAGCAACAACAACAACAACAAAAAAAGACAAAAAGACAAAAAAAAAAAAAAAAAGAAAGAAAACTTATGTCCACACAAAAGCCAGCAATGCAAATGTTTATAGCAGTTTTTTTTTTGTCTTTTTTTGCCTTTTCTTGGGCCGCTCCCACGGCGTATGGAGGTTCCCAGGCTAGGGGTTGAATCAGAGCTGTAGCCACCGGCCTACGCCAGAGCCACAGCAACGCAGGATCCGAGCCGAGTCTGCAACCTACACCACAGCTCACGGCAACGCCGGATCGTTAACCCACTGAGCAAGGGCAGGGACCGAACCCGCAACCTCATGGTTCCTAGTCGGATTTGTTAACCACTGCGCCACCACGGGAACTCCTATAGCAGTTTTATTCATAATTGCCCCAAACTGGAAGCAACCAAATTGTCCTTCAATTGATTTTTTTAATGTGGTAAGTCAAACAGTTTAGTGATAAAAAGAATGAGCTAACAAGTGGTAAAAAGGCATGGATAAACCCTAAATGCATATTGCTAAGTGAAAGAAGCCAGTCTGAGGCTACATTTGTAGCTACATAAATGATTACATTTATATGAAATTCTAGAAAAAGTCAAGCAGTAAGATAGTAAATAGGTCAGTGGTTCAAGAGGGGGTGGGTTGAATAGGTGAAGCAGAGGACTCTTTCAGGGTGGTGGGACTTCTCTGTATAATACTGCAATGGTGTACATTTGATACCATGCATCTGTTAAAATCTACAGACTTTATGACACAAAGAATGAATCTTAACGTGTGCAAATATTTTTAAAATTATTTAGGAAGTTGGGAGAGTCCAAGAATGGATGCAGAATGTGAAAAATGTATTTTTATTGCAAATACATGAAATAACTTCACTGAAGGGCATGGGGAAAGGTGCTGACCTAAGTAACTTTGGAAATGAGTGGAGTCTGTAGGACTAAAGGCAAAAGGGACTGTGCATAAACACTGTACTGCAGGTGACAAAGTAGTTTCCTGAGGGGCACAGATTAACAATTCTGAAGTCCCTACACACTGAAAGTGAACAACTTAAATAGATGGCAGATATTGGGAGTCAGCTTTTCTACAGATGAACAAAGGGAAAAGGCTATGCGGATCCATGTGGGAATGGATTCAAGTCAGAGAGATTGGCATGAACTAAAGTGTAGCCTGATATAGATTCAGATGGTTACCTATAGAAATGTTTATAGATCTGTGTTTATATACAGGTTAGTATACACACACGTATTTTCTAGCCCTCAGTTGAGGATCTAGAAATAACTACATCTCAGTAACAACAAATACATCTGGGACCCAGATCTTGGTTTCTAAGAATAACCTCTAATCAAAGGGCACCTTGAAGAAATGGCTAATTCTAGGAGTGGTATAGGAAACAAGTAAGATAAGCCTGGAGCAACTTATAGTGCCAGAAAGTAAAGAAGTACTAAAAAAAAAAAAAACACAAAAAAACCAAAAAACTGTGGGGTAGGTCAAAGGGATATAGGAGCAAACTGAAAGAATTCCAATGGCCAAAGCTGGAACAATTTGAGCAATAAAATAAAGCAGTATTGGAATATATCCTAAAGCATAAAATAAATATCCATGAGCTCATAGTGATTAAAAATAAATGACTGAATACATAAATAAATGGAAGAGACAAAACTCCCATGTGGAAGAATTCCAAATTACTGGTTAGAGAACCCACGCTTCAAGAAGGGAAACACAGTTAAGGATCGTCCCCCTCCTAAGTGTGGGGTGCACATGGCGACTTCCTTCCGAAGAGTGCAGCTGGGAAGGGAGTGTGGAGAAACGAGCAGCAGCACCCCAGCCAGGTGTTTGAGACCATCATCGACAGTGATCAGGATAATAAAACATCATCGACATCATACGAGGAGAAAGGCCCTTTACCTTCGGGTCCTTCTCCTAAACCCATATCCCCAGTCTAAGCATGAGGGAAATGTCACACAAATCTCCACGGAGGGTCAGTTTATAAAATATACGACCAGCACTCCTCAAAACTGTCAAGGTCATCAAAAACAAGGAACGTCTGGGGAACTATCACAGCCCAGAGAAGCCTAAGGGGGCATGATGACTAGACGGCATGTGTTCTCTGGGATGAGATCTGGAAAAGAAAAAGGGCAGGAGGTAAAAACTACGGTAATCTGAATCTCGTTTGGGCTTCGGTTCATGACAATGTATTGATATTGGTGTTAGTGGGAACAGACGTACCATAAGGGGGAGATGTTTATAATGGGCAAAACTAGGTGTGGAACCCTGTGTATAATCTTCACAATTTTTCTGTAAATCTAAAATTATCCTAAAAACATTTTATTTTTAAAAATTCTAAAATTTTATAGGTGGAAGGGAACTTCGCAACCATCTAGAATAAACCCCACATTTAGCAAATCAGGAATCTGAGCTCAAGAGAACAACTCACTCAAGTGACCGCTATTACACTTCCTGAAACACTGAATGCTACCGAATCACTTCGTCAGCTGCAAATACTCTTAATAAACTTTTTTGGTTTTTTTGTCTTTTTAGGGCCGCATCTGCGGTATATGGAGTTTTCAAGGCTAGAGGTCGAATTGGAGCTGTAGTTGCCAGCCTATAGCACAGCAAGGCCAGATAGGAGCCACGTCTCTGACCTACACCACAGCTGATGGCAACACCGGATCCTTAACCCACTGAGCAAGGCCAGGGATCAAACCTGCGTCTTGATGCTAGTCAGATTCGTTTCTGCTGAGCCATGACAGAAACTCCCGTTGTTTCTCTTGTACCTCTTCACTTTTTAAATTTTTTTTTAATTTTTATTTTTTTATTTATTTATTTTTTGGTCTTTTTGCCATTTCTTGGGTCGCTCCCGCGGCATATGGAGATTCCCAGGCTAGGGGTCGAATCGGAGCTGCAGCCGCCGGCCTGTGCCAGAGCCACAGCAACACGGAGTCCAAGCGACCTACGCCAAAGCTCATGGCAATGCCGGATCCTTAACCCACTGAGCAAGGCCAGGGATCAAACCTGCGTCTTCACGGATGCTAGTCAGATTCGTTTCCACTGAGCCATGACGGGAACTCCTACTTTTTGTTGTTGTTGTCTTTTTGCCTTTTCTAGGGCCACTCCCACGGCATATGGAGGTTCCTAGGCTAGGGGTCAAATCGGAGCTGCAGCCACTGGCCTACGCCAGAGCCACAGCAACACGGGATCCGAGCCACGTCTTCGACCTACACCACAGCTCACGGCGCCAGATCCTTAACCCACTGAGCAAGGGCAGGGATCGAACCCGAAACCTCATGGTTCCTAGTCGGATTTGTTAACCACTGCGCCATGACAGGAACTCCAGGAACTCATACTCTTAACAAACTTTATTCTGTCACTTAATAAATACATTTTGCCAAGTGCCTCCTACAGTCAAAATTCTGTCTGAGGCGCTGTTGAACAAAAATGATTTGCAGAACTCACAGAACTCAGACATAAGATGACAGTGGTTTCATATTTAAAAATCAAATCAAAACACATTTTGTCTAGGGTCCATGCAGCTGAGAATACTGTCTGTGTTTTTAAGCTAGAAGCATATAAAATCACAGCACTGACGTGTATGTGCAATTGCACTTATAGGTTTGTGTAATTAAGCTTTTACTTTTTTTTTTTTTTTTTTGGCCTCGCCCATGGCATAAGGAGGTTCCTATACTAAAGATTATTATAGTTTCAGAAATTAGAAAAAATGTCCACTTTCTAACCCCCCCACCCCCCAAAAAAACCCTCACATGCTATAAAACCCAGTGAAAATGCTATTCTCTGGGTACAATTTTTAAAAGTACAAATAATTCAGATGGTAATAGAAGTAAATTTTTTAAATTTAAGTTTGAATTACTGTGAAGATGACTCACACACATCTTATAAATGAGGAATTATATTCATTAAATTAGCTAATTTTCAATTTTTACTCTATATTTCTTTTTTTTTTTTTTCAGATTCCACATGTAAGTGATAGCATTTGATGTTGGTGTCTCATTGTCTGAATGACTTCGCTTAGCATAATTTCTAAGTCCATCCATGTTGCTAAAAATGCTGTTATTTCTTTCCTTTTTTTTTTTTTTTTGTTTTTTGTCTTTTTGCTATTTCTTTGGGCCGCTCCCGCGGCATATGGAGGTTCCCAGGCTAGGGGTCGAATCAGAGCTGTAGCCACCGGCCAACGCCAGAGCCACAGCAACGAGGGATCCGAGCCACGTCTGCAACCTACACCACAGCTCACGGCAACGCCGGATCGTTAACCCACTGAGCCAAGGGCAGGGACCGAACCCGCAACCTCATGGTTCCTAGTCGGATTCGTTAACCACTGCGCCACGATGGGAACTCCCTGTATTTCTTTTATTAGGTGTATTTGTCATCTTTGCCTTGGTAAAAACCCTAAAATCTTAGTGGATTACAACACCATGGTTCTGGTCGAGGCAGTTGCTCTGTTCCTCTTATCTTCCTATTCCCAGGTCCAGAATAAAAGAAGCAGCCCCAATCTGAGACAAAGTAGCTCTGAAGAGGGTAGAAACCAGAGAGCTACAGAAACTTCATGATGCTTATTTATGCTCTGCTTAGACATGGGCATTTGTTGCATTTGCTCATATCTCACTGGCCAATGATGACATGCAACCAATACCAAAATCACTGAATGCAGACACACTACTCCAGATATCAAGAGCATGGGCAGATAGGTACCATCCTCTTCCAGGAAAGGGGGAGAGTAAGAACTACAAAACAACAATACAACCCTCACCTGAAGGATCACTTACTAGAGAGTTATAAAATCTGATCACTTCTATCCATCACCTTCATTCTGCCATTTTTGTCATAAATAATGCCAGTTCTTTCTATAACGTTGGAAGGAAGTATTCTTCTAAAAGTTCAAATTAAGGTGCTGAGTGATGTTAATTAAATTCCACATAATATTCAAACACTAGTTTTCCTACATTTCTGTCCCCAGTGAAGAACACAAGCTTATAGAGATTCAAAGCTGGAAGAGAACCTGAGTGAATCTATACCAGTGGTTCACAACCAGTATAAACACATAAGTATGGAACTCAGAAGTGGAGATAGCCAGTTTGTCAGGACCGCTATATTTTGCTTTTTACTTAATCCCCATATCTTGTTGTTGTCACTTGCTAATGTTACTTGCCCAAATTATCTGCTCTGATCTTTCAACCTTCTAGGTGACTCCTTTATTTATTAACCACTCATTCCTTCTGCAGCCCATAGCCAGGGTCTATATGATGTACTGTTTCCTGCCAGGAGTCAGAAATCCGCCTCTGCTACAATCCCTGGGCTCAGAGTAGAGCAGTGAGCACTAGAGCTCATCAAATAATAGAGACACTAAGATTTTTTTTTAAAGAGCTATTGGCCTTCTTGACAGTTAGACAGGACCCTAGCCCCTTTGTCTCTTGATAGTTAGGATAATGCCATATTCCCTGGAGTCTAAGACAACCTGGAGTTTAGGACAAGTTGATTAGAGTTCCCTGGTGGCCTAGCAGGTTAAGGATCAGGCAGTGTCATCGCTGTGGCTTTAGTTCAGTCCCTGGCCTGGAAAAGTCCACATTTCATTGGCATGGCCAAAAAAAAAAAAGCCAGCCAAGCCAGCCGCCTGTAGTCTACCTATGGTTGCTTTATCTCCTGACATTGCATCTGCCTTCTAAGCCAGAAGAGGAAAAAAGCCAAAAGTCTTTTCTTTCTTTTCTTTTTCTTTTTTTTTGGCTGCTCCATGGCATATGAATTTCCTGGCCAGGGCTCAGGATGCCAGATCCTTTAAGCCACTGTGCCAGGCTAGGGATCAAACCTGCATCCTGGCACTGAAGAGACACTACCAACCACATTGCACCACAGCAGGAACTCCTAAAAGCTTTTGCCTTTTCTTTCAAAATTTCTTTCATCCTAGAAAGCCCCGCCCCCAGACACTTACTGTGTTAACTGGATCACCCATGGCTGCAAAGGAGTCTGGGAAGGCAAGCACTATTAACTTGTTTGCCAATTTCCATATAGAGGAATATTAATAAGATGGTTGGAAATGCACATTGAATGAGTCAAACTATAGTTTCTGACTCAAAGGCAGATGCATTTGACACACTGGCAGATCATTCCAATGTAACATGGCCACTACTATAACATAGTTACAAGATGTTACCTACAAAAGTGCTGCCAGGGCTGGGAGCCAGAATCAATGAAATTTGGGCTGACACATAAAAAGATAATTAACTAGGTGATCAAAAGCATTTCAGGCAGAGAAAAACAACAGGGCCAAACACAGGCCCCAAAAAGCAAAATTAGCACCTGAGGAATTTGGGGTTTAGGGGTTGGACTCTAGCATGTACGTGAGAAAGTGGAAGAAGTTAGAAGGGCTGCCAGGGGTGAGATCATGAAGGCCCTACCTAATATGTGATTCCGAGTTTGGTGTTTATTGAGACTGTCACAGAACTGCAAGCTCAGGCTAACTGATCTTCCTCAGCCACTTTGGTCCTTGGAGAAACCAGCCTATGTGTGTGGACGCTAGGTCCCCAGGCTTCAGCTTAGAGAACTACTCTCCTAGTTCAAATCAGTCTCAATTAGTTGTCACCTGCTGTCTTAGAGCAATTCCTTGAATTTCACTCTTTTCTATTCAGAAAACACAAAACCCAACAGAGTCTCAGAGAGAACCAGTCTGTTTGCATCCAGCTCTGGCCTCATCAGCCCATTTCTGTGATAGAGCTAAGGGTACTACAGAGTACACACTAAATAGATCCAGCCACCTGTATGCTCTTCCTTAATGGAGCATTCTCACATCTGAAGGCATTTTATATCCACATGAGCCCTTTGAGACCCCGTCAATTTCAGTCAAGGAAGCTGTTACAAGATATTTACCTGACAACCTTAATATACCAATCATGTCTAGGTAATAGCCAGATGAGTGGAGGAGGGGAAAACCACATGCATGAGCATCAAATAAACTGGTTCTTAATCCCGGCTTTGACACTTACTAGCTGTGTGACCTTTGAAGATTACTTAACCTCTTTACCTACCTCTTAAGATATCTAATGAGATTCAATGACCATGTATACCAAAAGTTTGTAATCAAGCCAAGACACAATATCTGATGTTATACAACCAGTTAGTGTGCAGTGAAGCCACAAACACACCTTAGCCTTGGAAATTCAGTTCTTAGCAGCCTCAGCCGATAGTAGCTATGTTACAATATGAATTAATGCATTTTAATAAACTAATTTTTCCCTCCATTTCAAAATAGAAGAGACAGGAGCAGTCTGAAGCTTTTATCACCATCTCCACTTCCAGAGCTTTCTCTGTCCTGAGGTTAAAAAAAAGTCTCAGTTTTAATAATCAGGTCAGATGTAAATATATTAATTCTAGCCTTTATTGACTTAAAGACAATAGTAGGCTCGTATTAGACAATTGTTAACAAGAGCCTATTTAACCATGGGATAGCAACAGTCTGATCTGAATCTGAATTTATCAGGCACACAAATAGTAACACTAGTTTGTAAACACATGTGGACAGTCCATCTCTGTGGCAGATACTGTAGGATGGCTCACTCTATGTTCATGCCCAGTCTCCTCCACTGCCTTCTTTATGCAGAGGCTAGAGAGCAAAACACTCACCTTCCCAGACTCACTGGCCACTCAGGATAGCCTTTTGATACAGTTCTGACCAAGGACATGTAGGCAGAAATCCCTGGAAGAGGGTTTCCCAGGAAAGAACTATGATCAAGACTATTTTTGTCTGAGGTTGTATGTCCCACTTTTTTTTTTTTAATTTGAACAACGCACTTGTTTGAAATCACTTGGGGGGGGGATATCTATGTGACAGCTAAAAATTGTCTATACATTGACACCCAACATATGTGTTCACTGCTGGGAGCTCTGTCCTGACAAGATAGCACTGACTCCCCTTTAGAGTAGTTCCCTAAAGGGGAGTCCCCTTTCTTCTGTGACAGAAGTGATCAGATGAGGACAAGGCACTGAGTTCCCTTTGTGGCTCAGCAGTAACAAACCTGACTAGTATCCATGAGGATGCGGGTTTGATCCCTGGATTCACTCAGTGGGTTAAGGGTCTGGTGTTGCCATGAGCTGCAGTGTAGGTCACAGATGCGGCTTGGATCCCACATTGCTGTGGCTGTGGCGTAGGCCTGCAGCTGCAGCTCTGATTGGACCCCTAGCCTGGGAACTTCCATATGCCTGTGGATTTGACCCTAAAAAGCAAGGGAAAAAAAAAAAAAAAGTAGCGAGTGAAAAAAGTCCCTTCAACAAATGGTGTTAGGACAACTGGACATCCATATGCAAAGGGTTAAAGTTGGAGTCCTACCTCACATTATGTACAAAAATTAAATCAAAATGGATCAACAACCTAATTATAAGAGCTAAAGCTATAAAACCTTGGACAAAAACAGGATAAAATCTTTATGATCTTGGATTTGGTAATAAATCTCTCAGATACGACACCAAAAGCACAAGCAACAAAAGAAATAATGGACAAAATGGACTCCATCAAAATGAAAAACTTCGGAGTTCCCACCATGGTGCACAGGATCAGGGGCATCTCTTCAGCACCGGGATGCAGGTTCAGTAATCCTCCCAGCACAGTAGGTTAAAGGATCCTACAGCTGCTGCATAGGTCACAACTGTGGCTCAGAGCTGATCCCTGGTCTGGGAACTCCATATGCCGTGGGGCAGCCAAAAAAGAAAAAACAAATTTAAACTTTTGGGAGTTCCCTCATGGCTTAGCAGGTTAAGGATCCAGCATTGGCTCTGGTTACAGCGGTGGTGTGGGTTCAGTCTCTGGCCTGGGAAATTCTGTATGCTGTGGGTGCAGCAAAATAAATAAATAAATAAATAAATAAAATAAAAACTTTTGTGCATCAAAGAATATCCAGGAGTTCCCATTGAGGCCTAGCAGGTTAAGGACCCAGTGTGAGGATCCATGTTTGATCCCTGGCCTCGCAGTGGATTAAGGATCAAGTGTTGCTGTGTCTGTGGCATAGGCCCCAGCTGCAGCTCAGATGTGACTCCCGGCCAGGGAACTCCCATAAGCCACAGGTGCAGCTGTTAAAAAAATTTTTTTAAAAAGAATATCATAAAGAAAAACAACCCAATGGAAGAGAATATATGCAAGTCATGTAGCTATTGAGTCTAGTATCCAGAATACATAAAGAACTTACAACTCAATAACCAAAAAAAAGACAGACAACCCAATTAAAAAATGGGCATAGGGCTTACATATTTTTCCAAAGAAGATATACAAATGGCCAAGCATATGCCAAGATGTTTAACATCATTAGTAATTGGGAAAATACAAATAGAAACAATGAGTTACCACTTCACATCCACCAGGATGGCTATCATTTTTAAAAATGGGAAATAAGTGTTGGTGAGGATATAGAGAAATTGGAATCCTCATGTATTGCTCCTGGGGGCATGGATATTTGGCAGTTTCTCAAAAATTTAAATATAGAATTACCACATGACTCAATAGTTCCACTCTTAGGCACCGATCGAAAAGAACTGAAACTGGTACTCAAATAACATGTACACACGTCCACAGCAACAAAAAAGTGGAAACAGCCCAAGCATGTGCTGTATGAACCTCATATACTATGGTATATGTGGAGATGTGCCTCAAAAACCTTATGCTAAGTGAAAGCAGACAGACGCAAAAGATCTAATTTTGGGAGGTGGTGGCTGCAGGACATTGTGAACATACCTAAATGCCATTGTCCATTTCAAAATGGCTAATTTTATATGACTTCACCTCAACTTTTTTAAAAAAGGTAGCAAGCTCCCAGGACCAAATGTAATCAGTACAGGTCACTGACTTGCTGTAAAGAAATTGGGAAGTCTTTTATTTTCTTCATTAATATAAAAAAAAAAAGGTGTAAAATAAGGACAAAACTCTGTTCTTCACTAGCCTTTCTGGGAAATAAGACATCCAGTTTTCTGGTTTCTTCTGTTCTTCTGCTTGTCTTTGAACATTCCTCCTTTTGTCCAGTACTGACTACTCAAGATTGGTAGAAGAATGAATAGTAAATGCATAAACTATAATCTTATTATGCCTCTGGCATAAAGAAATTATTGAAATGTAGTTATCTTTTTAACTTTTTTTTTTTTTTTGCTTTTTTAGGGCCACACCTGCACAATATGGAGGTTCCTGGGCTAGGGGTCCAATCGGAGTGAGAGCTGTCGCTCTCATGACAGCCAAATGAGATCCGAGCCACATCTGCAACCTACACCACAGCTCATGGCAATGCCGGATCCTTAACCTACTGAGCGAGGCCAGGGATTGAACCTGCAACCTCATGGCTCCTAGTCAGATTCATTTCTGCTGCACCGCAACAGAAACTCCGAAATGTAGGTATCTTTTAAAAATCACTAAAAATGGGATTATGGTAGTTTCATATATTTATGCAATTTTACTGTACTTTAGAAAAAATAAAAGATTGCTATTTGTCTCAGAACTCTCGTGACAATTTTAATCTTGTAAAAGCTTGGAATGTGGAGTTCCTGTTGTGGCTTAGCAGCTTAAAGACCCGAGGTGGTCTCTTTGAGGTTGTGGATTTGATCCCTGGCCTCGATTTGTGGGTTAAGAATCTGAGATCGCAGATGTGGCTCAGATCTGGTGTTGCCAGAGCTGTGGGGTAGACCTGCAGTTCCGATTCGACCCCAGACTGGGATGGGAACTTTCGTATGCCACCACAGATGCAGCTATAAAAAGAAAAAAAAAAAGAAAAAAAAAAAAAAGCTCAGAATGCTTGGTACTCAGATTTCACTGTATAGTTTTATCCAGGTTTACTAGCTTCCTAGTGCTGCATAACAAAGCATCTCAGAGTAGCTTAAACATGAATTTGTTCTGAGTTTTAGAGGCTAGAAATTTGAAATCAAGGTGTCAGCAGGGCCATGTTCTCTCTGAAGTCTCTAGGGAAGTCCTTCCTTACTTCCTCCCAATTTGGTGGCTCCAGGCAGTCCTTGACTAGGGGCAGGATAATTCCAATCTCTGCCTCCATCTTCACATGCCTTGCTTGCTGTGCTTGTTTTCTCTTCTTATAAGGACCCCAGTCATTGGATTTAGAGCCCACCTGAAAGCCAGGATGCTTTCACCTCAGGATCCTTAATTAATCTGCAAAGACTCTTCCCAAAAGAAGTGACATTCTGACATTTTGGGTGAACATGAATTTTGGGAGGACACTATTCACCCCACTACACTATGTAAGCAAAATAATTTCTCTTTTTTTTTTGGGACCACACCTGCGGCATATGGCGTTCCCAGGCCAGGGACTGAATCCTGTAGCTATGGCAACACTGGATCCTTTAACCCAATGCACCGGCTGGGATCAAATCTGCACTGCTGCAGCAACCCACGTCATTGCAGTTAGGATTCTTAACCACTGCACCACAGCGGGGCCTCCATAATTTCTCTTTTTGACACAGGGTTTCTTAAAACTGCAAATTCAAATTTGGCTTGGTAAAATTAGAATAATTCTTCTGGGGAAAATTCTATTAAAAAATAAATCTGTAATCTTCCAAACAAATTAAATTGAATTAACAAAAAAATCAAATTCCTAGAATTAAATCCTCCCTTTACTTATTGACTAAAACTGATGTAAGAAAAATGCCTTTTGACAGAAAAAAGCATGACAGATTGGTGATATATTATTTATAATTTATTACTTACAAAAATAACTTCAGCTTTCTCATCACAATGACAATTTAGTAAATCCTCTCCTAGAAGTCAGGGGACTTGACACAATTTTTACTAAGAAGAACTTTCTTTTTAAATCCCTAAGCCATAATATTTTTAAAATCTAAAGACAATTTTTTAAAAATTTAGATGGTGAAACTATAACAATCTTCAAAATATACAGTGAAAGTTGTCAGTCAAGTATAAACTCCTAGTTGAAAATATTATAATTATTTAATGTTCATGTAATTTTATAGTCAAATCACCAAATTACAAGACAATGTTGGTAGACCATACATTTTCCAAACTATAAGAACAGATCCCACTTCATATAGTTTAACACCCAGGGGAAATTTTTCCTACATTAGTGAAAATTAATTTTATTATAAATTTTCAGGAATTCTTTCTAATGCACCAAGATTTCATATGAAAAAGCAGAAGTTATTTTTATTTTTCATAGAAAATAGTATGTATGAACCTAATGTAGAAATCTGATGTTAGACAATTCCTTTGGCAGAAAATATTTAAGTATAAACAGGTCTTAAAATAAATATAATCCATAAGATCATGAAAAAGAAAAATAACAATCCTGTATTTCTTATTAACACCAAAAGTATTTCAGTACACAGATTTTATACTATCAACCTGCAACACAAAATTCATTACAGTATGGCAAAAATAAAATTATTTTAATTTAAAAGGGAGAAGAAATTCTGGATGGATGTATAAAATTTCACAGATAAATGCCAATATACACTATATACATGTTGCATGTTATAGCATTCCAAAACTATATTAGGTGAATTTAACTGGCTGATCCCAATTTCGTAGGTGTGAAATATTTATTCTAGCTCAAAGACTTAAGCAAAATTAAGGTTTTACAACTAAGATCTCAATTATACATGAAATATTTACACAAACATTAAAATAACTGTTTATTAAATATTGTTTGGGAAAAATGTAAGATATCCATATATATGCAAACATTAATTATTTTCAAGAGCAGCTCTGTAAATGCTTTTTTATGTTGTTTTCTTTAAAGAATAAAAGATTCATTTCCAAAAAAGGAAGGTGCCATTTTAGAATTTTTTATAAGTATATATTGAATTCACATGGAAGGAAAATACTGGATAAAAAACAGAATAGAGACATGAAAGGTTAAAACTTTTTTTCCAGTTACTTATATTTGAAATAAGACAGTAACAGAAATTGGGCTTTTAAATACTGCTTGTTTTTTCCTTTAAATATAGACCAAGTAGTATGTATAAGACCATTTTGTTTTAGGATACAGTTTCTTTGAAAAAGGAACATACTTACATCAAATTTCTGTAAATAAATAAATGACAAAAATTTCCAGAGCACTGTCTTCAAATGGATTCTTAGAAAGACCAAGGCTTTCTTAAAAAACAAAAAACACATAAAGGAGTTCTCCTGTGGCACAGTGGATTGGATCCTTGGCTTGGGAACTTCCACATGCCAATGGATGCGGCTCCCCCCCCGCCCCGGCCCCCCAAAAACCCTCAACGATAGAGAAATCTTGCTTCTGTGCATGTTACCTTTTAAAAACTAAACTTAGGTCCATTGTTTTTCCTAGTCTGAATATCATGTATCTATGCATATGTATTTGCACTTTGTGTTATCTAAAAAGTTGGCAGATGATGCAGCAGTATGCACATTTTTAGAAGAGAAAACAATCCTTATTGGTTTATTACCTAACTCCTATGGTATGTGAAATCTATTAATACTATAAACTCACTTAAAACACAGGCTTCAGGAAAACTGGCTTGATGGCTTCCCAATAAATCCATTGCCTACTATTATTCCACAGGCTCAGGATTATTTCTGAAAGGAATAGCCAAAATTTTCAACAGTCTGGCATACAGAATGGTACTCAAATCACTTCTTTAAAAGAACACATCAATAAAAGGACACATCATCCATGGTTCGTATATAGTCCATCAAATTATTAGGAATGTCTCATAGCTCAAATTCACATGTAATCCATGAAAAGGAAGTGCAGCATCTTTATACTCTACACTACAGAAAAAAACAAACAAAAACAAGTGGACCATATCTTCATTAGAATCAGTGGCAATTCTAAGTGCCAAAGACCCTTGTAGGAAAAGAAATGTTTTTTTTCCAAGGAATGGAAATGTTTTCAGGGCCCTTCCTCAGCCCACTTTTGGCAAGCCTGGGGGACTAGCTAAATGCTTTATCACACACCTGCATTTATATGGTCTTCACTGATAATAACAAAACATTTTTGTTCCTCCCAAAGTGCTCTTGCTTCTGTAGATAATTAATGCTAATTATTACTCAACACATCACTGAGAGCAAAACTGACAGTATCAAAAACAAAACTGCAATTTAAGGAGCCAAAGTAAATATGCAGGGAAATGAAATGCTGATATAGAAACGTTTGTCTCTTAAAAGAATGGTGGGTGGGAAAATGAAAAAAAATATGCAGACAAAAAAATATTTAAAGGCTTTAGTGCTCTTCTAATTACCATGACATTTTAGGGGTAAATGGTGGTTTCTTTATAATGCTCCTACCTCATATTGTTTTTTTTGTTTGTTTTTTTTGCTTTTAGGGCCACACACGTGGCATATGGAAGTTCCCAGGCTAGTGGTTGAATTGGAGTTGTAGCCACCGGCCTATCCAGGAGCCAAAGCAACACCAGATCTGAGCTGTGTCTGCGACCTACATCACAGCTCATGGAAACACTGGATCTTTAACCCACGCAGTGTGGACAGGGATCGAACCCAAAACCTCATGGTTCCTAAGTCAGATTCGTTTCTGCTGAGCCACAGCAGGAACGCCATAGCTCATATTGTTTAGTGTCATAGTTACAAGGCTACTTGTTGGTTATCCTGATCTGAGAGATTTGAAAGTAAGAAAAAACTAACTAAAAGCAACCTGAAGCTGCTTCTCATTGAAAATTTGACTTCAAACAAGTTGGACTTGAAAAAACCTTTTATGGGCCTATCAGAGTACGATAAGTTTTTGTGCTTTATTTATTCATGTGTCTTTTGAGTTGAAGAAAAAAAAGTTTTCTTCTTTTAATATTTTCAGATTAGAATCACAAGGGTCAAGCAATACATTATGAAGGCTTTCGAGAAAATGCTTCGTTTGTTTTTAAAGGAGAGGCTGCTGCTGATGGTAATTTGCTTGCTGCTGTGCAATGGAATGAGCTGGAACTGCCACCGGAAAGCCTGCCAACTGCGGCAAATTGGAAGTAGTGTTCTGGTAAGATGACATATCCACAGACATCCCCATCTGCTGTGCGTAAGCAGCTGTACCAGTAGCTGATTGAAGGTTAGAGTTCTGGTTCATATACGCAGAATTGGAAACAGTGTCTTGTCCAGCGCTATAAACAAAATTTTAAAAAGAAAACCATACTTACTTCGCATTATTCAGGTTATAGTCAGAGGTCAATCATCATGAGAAAATAAAAACGTCTTTTCCATCTTTTTAACTGTATATAGCCCTACTATTCTGATTAGGATTTAACCACTCCAACTAGCCAACACTCTCGAAGTAATTTTTATATTTGGGAGGAAGAAAGTATTCAAAAAGAAATAATAAAGACTGTAAGGCCTATCTGTTTTGTCTTCTCCAAAATCTCTCCTGGAGAATGTTTACAAGTCTTTTGAGGAGATGCAGATTGCTCCCGCCAGCTGCAGTGAGAAGAGAACCCCAGCTCAAGTACACCCTCAACCTCTGTTCTCTCTTCCCCCTTCTCTCGGTCAGCACAGAGGAGACCACTCTTCCTTACACTCTTTACACTTTTGAATTCCTACATAAAAATAAAGGCAAGGAGTTCCTGTCATGGCTCAGTGGAAATGAACCTGACTAGCATCCGTCTATGAGGATTCAGGCTCAATCCCCGACCTCCCTGATCAGTGGGTCGGGGATCCGGCATTGCCATGAGCTGTGGTAAAAGTCGCAGATGAGGCTTGGATCTTGCCTTGCCTCTGGTGCAGGATCTGGTGCAGGCCAGCAGCTGTAGCTGTGATTTGACCCTAGCCTGGGAACTTCCATATGCTGCAGGTGTGGCCCTAAAGAAAAAAAAAAAAAAAAAAGAAAAAAAGAGAAAAAAGGAATAAAGGCAGGGAGAATGTGTAATCCACGTAGAGACTTGAATCTATCCTCAAGATGGTCCTGACCTATAGTTTACTTATTAGCACCATACAAAAGAAACAAAAACAAACCTAAAAAACAAAAACAAAATACCAAGTTGAAAAATCATACCAAACTGCAGGACTTTTGCTTGTTCCTGTAATTACTATAGCATGTCTTGTGAAAGAGATACGATTTATTTACTTTTTATTCTTTACAGCCACACCTACGGCAAATGGAAGCTCCCAGGCTAGGGATAGAATCAGAGCCGCAGCTGAAGCCTATGCCACAGCAATTCTGGATCTGAACCACATCTGCCACAGCTTGCAGCTTAACCCACTGAGTGATGCCAGGGATAGAACCTGCTTCCTCAGAGAGGAACGCTGGGTCTCTAACCCACTGAGCCACAACAGGAACTCCGATATATTTTTAATGCACTAAATACACTGCTTCGATACTGGCGTATTCATGTCTACACTCCTCCAGTTTTCTCTCTACTATTTCTAGTCTCACCCAGGATAACATTTTTACATTTTAATTGAATTAAACACCACTATGACCAGATTTTTTTTAATTTCCAGATAATATCTAAAATTTATACTCATGGAATATAAGAATGAGTAGAGACCTCAAAGATCATTATATTACTATACTGAATAAACATTTTATGTGCCAGAAGGCAAGATTTAAACATGTTTTTCAGAACAGAAGTGTTAGTATAAAAAATTACACTACAAATTCCATAGCTCAAACACACTTTTTGTAAGAGTCAAAGTAACAAAAATTTTTTGATTTTTAGGAGTGCATGCTCCTAAAATTCATCTAGGATTACTTTGGTAGGCTGATTACAGCACCATGCTAAGTATATTATTGGTTTGGTGCCTATAAGGGACAGTTAGCTTTATTTTGTTCCAGGATCCCAGATTATAAGCCAGGTCTAGGCACCATTTCCATACAGGCAGCAAAGCTAAAACAGCATCATTGTGATTTCATGGGATCATGAATGTGCAGTTCTAGACTTTTATCTCAATAGCAAAAGAGGGCACTATTATTATAAAAAGAAGGGTCTAGTTATTCTCATTCTGAAAGTCTGTGAAAATTTAATGTCTATACCTACAAAATTAACACAGCTCTCCAACTTACCTTAAATATGGAGTTTGACCAGGCTGTGTTGTCACTGAGGAATTCACACTTGGAGGCAGAGATCTCAGTGGACCGATTTGATCTGGTCCTAGGCTGTAGCTCTGGGCAACGGTGACTTGGTGAATACTTTGACCCATATAGTTTCCACCATGTGGCTGAACTGGATATGTCTATTAACCAAAGAAAAAAAGACGGACTCACTGATCTCCCAAACAGCAGCCTAGCAATACTTTTAAAACTTTACAAGACTTAAATGAAATAACATGTTATAGTTCTTTGGGGAGCAATCTGATTCCACCCCTCTAGTATAAACAGTAGAGAGCTTAATCACAGTGCCCAATCTATGGAAATTTATGATTTACTTGCTTATTCTTTTACTCCGCAGGGGGTTGAAAGGAAGGGAGGTGGTGAATTTTCAAAGAGCAGGTTGGACTCCATCCAGGCTGCCTATTACTAAGTAACACGTCTTGCTGTAGAGCCACAGAAACCTATATGCTCCCTTGATGGGCAACCCAGTATCACTTCAAGTCACCATCAGAGAGATGACCTTCTTCACCCCCATTTCAAGGCAACTTATTCAACTCTTTTTAAAGAATGAAACATAAAAGAAAAAGTTGAAGAGTAAACGGTATCAAGGCAGGGTACAGGCCCTCCCTGTTAATGCCTCTATCCTGCCCAGGACAGATAGGACAAAAGGAAAGAAGAATTGTGGGTAAAGGAGATGTTTCCTCAAGAAATAGCAAAATGGTCTAAGTATCTGGATATTTATACGTGCCCTACTTAATTTCCAGGATAACATCTCTTTAAGGACAGGATCTACCATCAGCCTACCAAATGTAGCATTCAGAACAATACACATTTAATAAATATCAGATAAGATCTATCATTGCTCCAGTTTTAAACTATGCTATTTTTAAAGCAAAGACCAATGACATGAAAACTTAGAATACTAGAAATGCCAAATCAACTACTATACTAAGTACAATCATATTACCTCCTTTGCAGACACAACAGCTCACTGACAATGGGGCTGGAACGGTGGGAAGGGAACCCTTCTGCAGGCTCCTGAATGGTCTTCACAGATACAACTAACAGGGTGGTACTCCAACTTTTTCTAGTGTGAACTTTTTTTTTCAAATTGGAATAGGAACTCTGAATATCTCAAAATACTATTACATATGAATAGTGTCGAGAGGATTATGTGAAGAATCAAACTAGATAGAAAGCTAACTTCTAAAAAAAATGAGTTGTATTTAGTGAAACACAAATTGTAAATAGCATGCAACAGAGAAACCTGACATAGGAATGACAGCCTTTTACAGACACACAAAGAAGTAAATACAACACACAGTCCTATAATACAATGGTGCAGACATTTCTATTTTGTTCCATTTTCACAGCAGCAGCAGCAGCAGCAGCAAATAATTCTTTGAAAACAGAAGCAACACTGAATAAACTCCAGCTGTCTTTTGCACTCAGAAATCCTTTCTACTCTCATATGTTCTTCATTTTCAAAAGTTCGAGACATGGCATATTTGATAAATGTATCTTGTCTGACAGTTACCATGGTAACTATTCTTTTTTTACATAACAATTATGTTGTGTCAAGTCATCTAGATTATGCACCCACATTTTAACTTTTCTCCTTGGTGTCCCCTCCACACAATCTTTTACATACCACTTATCATAAATCAATATGAAATTTGTTCATCCAAGCTCATTCTGAATTCAACCCCTAACTGGCTGAAATTTGAAAAAGGCTTCAGAGTACCGGATGCTCATCAATACAAATATTCACTTTAGCTGGGAAGCACAGAAGAGGTGTAAGTCCTGGAAGAGATGCTGTTCATGAACTGCTCATGGAACCTAAATGTACAGGCTTGCATCATATCCTCATCATGCATAGATTTTGAACAATTTGAGTTATGCATCTATGAAAATACAGACCATGATCTAAGAACAAAATAAATTCAATAAGCCTTTTAGTAATCACATAAGTCAAAGAAATCTTAAAAGAAATTTAAAAGACATGTCCAATTTTGCTTGCTGAGCAATAGGAACAGCATCAGCACCTCATCTGGAAGACTTCTGATATGCCAGGCACTGTTCTAAATCAAAGGATTTATACTTTATACTTACAAAAGGAATTTATACCTACATAAAGGATTTATGCTTGTATTTACAAAAGCTTATGAAAAGCAGAACTCCCCTCATGTAGTTAATGGGGCTCTTTATTATGTTAAAAATGAACTAACAGTGACCCAAACCATAGCAGTGACCATGCCAGACCCTTAGCCCATTTAGCCACCAGGGAACTCCTGGCATCATTCTGATATGAACATTAATTATTTAGCCAACATTTTTTTTGACAAAGATGAAGTTTAAAATTTTATTCATGGACCACAGAAATTTTAATACTATCCCTTAAAATATTTTTTTCCTTTTTCAGCCACAGCTACAGCATAAAGCAGCTCCCAGGCCAGAGAGCAAATCCGAGCCGCATCTGCAACCTACGTCACAGCTGGCAGCAACACCGGATCCTTAACCCACTGTGCTGAGCTGGGGATCGAACTGGCAACTCCACAGAGACAAGCTGGATACATTAACCCATTGCACCACAGCAGGAACTCCAAAAGCAAATTTTTTAATTGAAAAAATTTTTTAATTTTGAACGATGTTCTCAAAAAACATGCTCACCTGCACTGGAACCCCAGCTGATGAAGGTGGGTAATGTCCTGAATGATGCAGCTTTGAATAGACTGAATATACGGGAGATTCGTTCACCAACTTGTTATACAGTTCCAGAGCCTCCAAGACTTTTACATTCAATTCAGACAATTCTGAATGCTTCCTAATACAGAAGAAAAGTATGTTACTACTCTTCAAAAATTTTAAGGACATACTTAGTAACACAAATTTTTTTTAAATTTAGCACATTTTCTATTCATAAAAGGTTTTTTTAATATACTATGGAAGAACATTCAAAAGGGGGAAATGGGAGGAGGAAGTATTTAATTTATGTAATGACTGGGCTAATTGGACTCTTTTTTTTGGCCAAGCCCATGGCAATGTGGAAGTTCCCAGGCCTGGGACTGAACCCATGCCACAGCAGTGACCCAAACCATAGCAGTGACCATGCCAGACCCTTAGCCCATTTAGCCACCAGGGAACTCCCAGCATCATTCTGATATGACTTCTAAATAGGGAAAGTCCTTTCCACATCTAGTAAAATGCAGTCGACTCAGAATTTTGGCACTATTGAAAATTTTGTTTCTTATATTACAGGTTTGTGTTGAAAATTCAATTACAAAGAAGAGTAATTTCTAATTTAGGAAGAATACAAGCCTTAATTAAAAACCTCAGTAGAAAAAAGTACTTACTCAGGCAAGGCCCAGAGCGTATTATGAAGTGCAATATGAATGGGATAAAAGCACATTCACAAACAAAATCACATACATTTTCATTTGCTTATACTCATGAAAGGATCAACTAAAAGAAAATTAATAATTTTCCTTTAAGGAGTTCCCGTCATGGTGCAGTGGAAACGAATCTGACTAGGAACCATGAAGTTGCAGGTTCGATCCCTGGCCTCGCTCAGTGGGTTAAGGATCCAGTATTGCCATGAGCTGTGGGGTAGGTTGCAGATGTGGCTTGGATCCTGAGTTGCTATGGTTGTGGTGTAGGCCAGTGGCTACAGCTCCAATTAGACCCCTAACCTGGGAAATTCCATAGGACACGGGTGTGGCCCTAAAAGACAAAAATAATAATAATAATAATTTTCCTTTAAAATGCAAACAAAACCCATACATAACTACATAAACTAGTCTCTACTGATTGTTCATTGGTTTCTTTTGAAAAAGTTGAGTAAAACCAGGTCCAAATAAGAACATTTTCAAATTTGCATCTTCCACTCTGCCAAAGGAACTACAAAGCAAGTCCTTTTGATTTGGTACAGTTATATCTGTTTCCCTGAGTGTAATAAAGAATTCCCTTGAAACTGACAAGGTCATAAAAGTTAAACAGCCACTTTATCTGGCCTAAAACACGTCTGCTAACTAAATGTAGCTCTGTGAGTGTGTGTGTGTGTGTGTGTGTGTGTGTGTGTGTGCGCGCGCACGCGCGCGTGTACACAGAGAGACTCAAGACACAAGAGGCAGAAACAGGCATTCAGACCCAGGGCAACCAAATACATGACCTGGACTGAGTCCTATCAGGACTTACCACCTTTCTCTATCAAAGACTATTATGTCTGAAACAAATAAAAAGCGCTGGTTCCTCTCTTGCATGTGTGACTGCAAAAAGGAGGTCAAATTCTATTTTCAGAAATGGTAGTTGCAAATCACATAGGAAGCTTCAAAAATTAGTGTCCATGCTAACAAATGTGGCTCTAAGAATCAACCCTAGGCAGCTGGTCCACATAACCCAGCATGCTGATGAAACACCAGGGGAACACAGGAGATGACTTCGCCCCCTTGTGATCACCTTCGAGGATATGAGACATGACCCCAAAGTAGTAACAAATTTTGACTGAACTATCCTGGGACAGAGAAATTAGACAGAAGGCATAGTTCTCCCCTTCAAAAAAACTGTACTCTATTAGGGAGACAAGGCTAAGAACATGAAAAATAGCAAATGATATAAGACAGCATATAATTGAATGCAAAGTTCAATGAAACAGAAGACATACAGATGGCCAAAAAACACATGAAAAGATGTTTAACAGCACTCATTATTAGAGAAATGCACATCAAAACCACTCTGAGGTACCACCTTACACCAGCCAGAATGGCCATCATCAAAAAGTCTACAAACAATAACTGCTGGAGAGGGTGTGGAGAAAAGGGAACTCTATTGCACTGTTGGTGGGACTGTAAATTGGTGCAACCACTGTGGAAAAACAGCATGGAGATTCCTCAGAAAACAAAAAATAGAATTACCATTTGATCCAGCAATCCCACTCCTGGGCACCTATCCAGAGAAAACCATGACTCAAAAAGACACATGTACTCCGATGTTCACTGCAGCACTATTTTCAATAGCCAAGACATGGAAACAACCTAAATGTCCATCAACAGAGGAGTGGATCAAGAAGATGTGGTACATATACAATGGAACATTACTCAGCCATTAAAAGGAACGAAATACTCGCATTTTTAGCAACATGGATGGATCTAGAAATTATCATGTTGAGTGAAGTCAGTCAGACAATGAGACACCAACATCAAATGCTTTCACTGACATGTGGAATCTGAAAAGAGGACACCATCTTTGCAGAACAGATACTGCCTCACAGACTTTGAAAAACTTACAGTTTCTAAAGGAGACGGTTCGGGGGGGTGGGGGGATGCGCTTGGGTTGTGGGATGGAAATCCTATGAAACTGGACTGTGATGATCACTGTACAAGTATAAATGTAATAAATTCATTGAGTAATAAAATTTTTAAATTAAAAATAAATAAATAAATGAAACAGGGAACAGAAAAGTTTAGAGGAGATTAATCTGACTGAAAAGGCTTTATGGAGAAGCTAGGACTTAAGCTGTCACCTGAGGACAGATGGATAGGCCAAGCAAAAAAGGAAGCCTACGCCAGGTCCATGGAGCCGCATGAATTAAGGCAAGCAAAAGGAATGAGAAGGGTACACAGGAGAAGGATGAAAAGGGCCATCTGACTGAGACGGTAGGAAATGACTTTTGGAAGGCAGTAGGAAAGACTGTTAGAACAGCCTGGAACATAGTTAAGTTCAGACTACTGATCTCTCTTCAATAACTCTACCTATACTTTTTTTGGAGTGATTTACATATTTATCCAATATAATTTCCCAGTATGATAAATGCTACAAAATTTCATTCTGTACAATGACAGATAGAAATGAAATGTAAAACTTAATATTCTGACAGTAAAGCTTTCCTTACTAGGAAAAACAAACTGATGATGATCCATTCAAGGGATGAAAGAATATTTTATTCAACTCTGAGTGATTGAGAAGGGTAAATAGTCAATAAAAATTTGTTGAAGAACAGTAAGTATTTTCCAGAAGAGAAGCTGCATCTGCAGTCAGTGGGCATGGAACAGAAAATGCCACCTGGCCTATTCAGAAACTGAAATTGAAGAGAAAACTGGTTAACAGGTGAGCTCTCAAATAATTAACTCATATCAGAAATAATCACTCTAGGAGTGATTATTAGTAGTTAGCGAACCTGGCTTAGTAGTTAGCGAACCTGACAAGCTGGCTTAGTAGTTAGCGAACCTGACAAGCATCCATGAGGACAAGGGTTCGATTCCTGGCCTCACTCAGTGGGTTAAGGATCCGGCGTTGCTGTAAGCTGTGGTGTAGGTCACAGATGAGGCTTGGATCTCGAGTTGCCGTGGTTGTGGTATAGACTGGTGGCTTCATCTCCAACTGGACCCCTAGCCTGGGAATCTCCATATGCCGCAGGTGCGGCCCTAAAAAAAAAAGACAAAGGAAGAAATAATCACTGTAATTTTTAATTGTTCTAGACCATTTCCTCTGAAAATATTCTTTTTATCAACAAAAATAGAACTAGGGAATTCCCTTCACGGCTCAGCAGTTAAGGAACCCAACTAGGATCCATGATGTGGGTTCCATCCTTGGCGTAGGATCTGGCGTTGCTGTGAGCTGTGGTGTACGTTGCAGATGTGGCTCAGATCCCATGTGGCTGTGGCTGTAACTGGCAGCATTAGCTCGGATTTGACCCCTAGCCAGGAAATTTCCATATGTCACGAGTGTGGCCCTAAAAAAAAGGGGGGGGGGGCAAAAAATAAATAAATAAATAAAACAAAAATAAAACTATACTGTCATATGTTCTCTTTCTCTCACTATGTAGTATGACATCCTTACATAGATATTTGTCAATGACACGGCTTTTTATTGTAGAATATGTGGATGTATAATTTTTTAAACCAATCTCATACTGAAAGACATTTTAGTTACTTTCAAGTTTGTTGTTATAAATAACACTATGAAAAATACTCTAAGAGCTAAATCTTTGCATATATATTTATGTATGTGGCATAGGCCTGAAATTGCTAAGTTAAAAGATATGGATTATTTTTAGGCTCCAGTAAGGTTTATATAATTGCACCCCAGCCACAGCTAATGTAACACTGACCATTTTTCTTTTTAATCTTCTCCCATTTGATTATTCACTGACCATTATTAACATGCCTGCACTGAAACCAAAGAGTTGTATAAGTAGATATTCAATGCTTTCTCCAAAATAACACCAATAAAATATGATGAAACTACTACAATTGTTTCATTTATTACAACAGGGATTTATTTTTCATTTCCGTAAAAAAATGAAAATGAATTTACAAAATAATACCCCAGGGGGAAAAGAATCTGAAAAAGAATGGATGTGTATGTATGTGTAGCTGGATCCATTTGTTGTACAGCAGAAATTGTCATAGCACTGTAGGTCAACTATACGTCAATAAAACTTAAAAACAATCCAACCCCCCACAAAAACAAACAAAAACAAAAACAAAATGTCCCAGGGAACAAGATTACAATTTTCAGTGACTTGAAAAAATCTTGCTGTTACCACTCTGGTAAAGGCAGATAAGGAGTAATTCCAGTTCTTTTTTTGAATCTTTTCCCCAGCTTTACTGAGCTACGCAGTTCCTGCTCTCCTTGTACTGTTTGGTACACAAGTTCAGTAAACAGACTCTAGCATGGAATGATGAGGGAACACTAAACACCAACTCCTTCTGACTTAAGATTAAAGTTCAGAAGAATAAGAGAAGGAGGCAAAACTAAGATAGAAGCTCGAAACCCTAACAGTCTGTTCTTTAGTGTTACTATTCCTAAGAAGAGTAAGACTAGATGGGATAATGAAATTTAAAAGGACAAGAGAAATACAAGGAAGAAATATGAGAAGAGAAGGTATGCACACTGGCTTTAGACTCAGAAATACAAAGGACATTTCATTTGAAAGCTTCACAAACACTACTTCTCATGATATAAACAAGGCAATGCTTGCTTAAGAGCCCTATTCTCATTTTGTGCTGTATTCAACAACTTTCCCTTTCATTATTCATTACCCCTCCACTCCAGCCCAAGTAAGAAAATGAACACTGGTACCATTAAGAACAGGAATCCAGGAGTTCCCACTGTGGCTCAGCAGGTTAAGGCCCCAATGTAGTTTCCAAGAGGATGCAGGTTTGATCCCTGGCCTCACTCAGGGGGTTAAGTATCCAGTGTTTCTGCAAGTTGCAGCGCAGGCTGAAGATACCCTTGGATCTGGTGTTGCCATGGCTATGACGTAGGTCAGTAGTTGCAGCTCCAATTCGACCCCTAGGTTGGGAACTTCCATATACCACAGGAGTCCATTGTTCTATGTGTACTCTACTGCCATTAAAAAAATTGCTACTGAAATTAAAAGTACCATCCTGCTATCAGTTTGTAAGAGTTTTGGAAACAGAAACAATTTCAAAAGATTAAACCGTTTCACAAAAACTCCCTAGCTTAAAATTCTGCCAAAACCAAGTAAACGTAAGAAAATTAAACTTGTTACTTGCTGCATGAAGAATCTCACCTATCAATCTCTTCAAGTTTTTCATCTATCATTGGACCCATCTGTTGGCAAATGTCTGTAAATACAAAAATATTTTAAAATCTGGAAACTAAAAACCAGTTTAAGTCAGTTTCAGTAACTTTTAACACTAGAGCACCAATGTGCAACACCATGCAAAATACATAGAGAATTAAGTTTACACCAGAGAAAGGAATATAAAAGACCTAACTTTAATTCTATTCAGGACCAATATTAATGTCATGGGACCAGGACAAAGTCAAAATCAGAACAGAAACCCCACCATGTCCTCTGGAAGTGTGTTTACAGTACACTGAAATTTGGAATTACCTCAAAAATCTTAAAAATATCTAGAAAACTATTATTAGCTAGAATAAAATGAACTTGAGTGATAGAATATAAAATATATAATTATGTACATAATAGATATGAACACTTTTTACTTATTTTAAGCCATTTCAAAATTAAACATTTTATATATGTCTAAATGTAAACACTGATACAATTAATAGCACAATAATCTAGATTCATAACCAGACTTTCTTCTATTAAAAAAATTTAATAGTATTTATCCATTTATCACAGAGATTGTTCTCCCAATGGATTAAAAAAGGCATAACAACATTTATTTTAATTGCTTCAAATTTCTCGGAGACTAAAAAGATACACCAGCATGCATCAAATGATTATATTACAAAGTTAACACAGATCATGTATAACTTTGATACAAGAGAACTAAAAGAGGAATGAGAATTTCTAACATTCTGACTCGATTAATTTAATACGCTGTTATCTTTAATTCTGTCCTTTTTTGGACTGCAAATTTCACTAATGGGCTTATGGAAAAGTAAATACTTCCTTATTGAACAGGATAGGAGGGTTGGAGCAACACCTTCCAAGTAATATGTTTACTATTTTGCTATACTAGTCTATTTCCCTTTAGAGATTTCTAATCTCTGGAAGCAACCCAAGGTAGAAGAAATTTAAGACATTACGAATAGCTAAAACATTCAATAACATTAAAGTGATCCCTAATATTCACTTAGTACCTTCTAAGTCCAAGAGGTCCTGGGAGTCTGGTTTTGAATCTGTTGGATCTATACTCTGTAGTACCTGCAGGGCTCTATCCATTTTATCCTAAAAAAGTTAACAGGATACTTTACAAAGAGTTTTAATTTCAATGAATATAAAATTTACTCTTTGAAGCATTCTCAAGGACAACACATTTTAAAAATCTTGATAGTTTAACCATTAAACAAAAGAAGGACTCTACCTCATCTATATAAACAGGCTCAGGCTCTGATTTCTTATTTTCCTCCTCCTCCTCCTCAATTATATTCAATTTGTCCACAGCTGCTACGGAAATAAAGTAAACTTTCAGTTTCTCAGCAACTACTTTGGTGTATTAATCGTTAATTTATAAGTAGCCCGTGATCATCCATAAGAAAAAAAAAAAAGGAAAGCCTTTGAATAATCATCACATTTCATAATCAATAAACATTATTACATACGTTCATTCATTCATGCCACAACTATTTACTTAGCCCTTACTATTGTTCTAAGCATTGGAAATATACTAATGAATAAAACAATCTAGAATCTCTGCTCCGACGGAACTTACATTCTAGTGGAACAAGTAAGCAGTATTAATGGGGACTCATTACAGGCACTTTCCTGAACACTGTTATCAAGAGGGTAAACAAATGTATAAGAGAGTAGACAGAATATTATCTACTTAGCTAATTTAGGAATTAACTCCTACATTCTTTCCTGGCTATACAAAATTATTTTTGATATATACAAAAAGGTTATTTGATTTCAACCTAACTCTGATAATAGTTAAAGCAACACACGCACAAAAAAACTTTTCATAAAGAGAGGACTGAAAAATAACTTAAAAATATATAGAAAACTATTTATTTATTTATTTATTTATTTATTTATTTATTGGTCTTTTTTTTGCCTTTTCTTGGGCCCCTCCCGCGGCATATGGAGGTTCCCAGGCTAGGGGTCGAATCGGAGCTGTAGCCACTGGCCTACGCCAGAGCCAGAGCAACACAGGATCTGAGCCACGTCTGCGACCTACACCACAGCTCACGGCAACGCTGGATCCTTAACCCACTGAGCAAGGGCAGGGATCGAACCCGCAACCTCATGGTTCCTAGTCGGATTTGTTAACCACTGCGCCACGACGGGAACTCCAGAAAACTATTTAAATGCTCAATGTAGTACTGATATAATGAACTATATTTTAACAAAGTAAACTTTGGTAGAAATGAAATCATAATAAAAATCTATATAACCAAAGAATTTTTAAGTCCAAAACAGTTAGCCACTCATTTCATATATCTGTCATTCATACATGCCCTAAGGAGTAGAGCTCAGCATAACATGAGGATTTTCTGAAAACCCAGGACATTTTATACAACTGCCACTCAATCTCTTCAGTCTATGCCAAGGGGAAATCACTTGTATAGGACTCCTTGGGCATGGTCTATCAAGTTATTAAAACCAATGTCTTCAATCTTCATACCTACTTACAGAGTCAGACGAGAGGAATAAAAAGTATAAATACTGGCAGAGTACTCAGTATTCATCTCAATTTCATTTTAACTGAATGCATCACTCCACCCATACAAAGACGATGTTAAACACAACGCAGAGAGACTTCAACTGAAGTTCTTTCTCTAGAACTATAAGGATTAGCTGTAATATGTCCAGGAGTGAGTCAGTACAGGTATATTCTAACGGCAGACTGGTTGACCTTGGCATCCTAGCTCTATCATCTACTAGCCACGTTAAGGTCAACCTCAGTTTCCTTATCCTTAAAATGCAGTAACAAAAGTACCCATCTCAAAGACTTGTGAGAATTAACTAAAACAGTGCAAGCAAAGGATTCTGCACAACACTTGATAAATTAATACTGACACACTACTGAGTAATTTTATTTTTGGTCCTCACCATTAATGGCATTATTAATAGCTGTTCTTTACACTCAGTTCCACCCAACTCCCAGCCTGCCTAAGAAATGGAAGCTTTTTCAGCATGTTTGGCAGCAGCTGAGAATTGTCTATGGCTGCAAAACTGAGTGGAGTTTAGAAGATATGAATTAGGAACCTACTGTCTGGATCACATTATTTTGTTATTATTCTGTGTTCCTTAGAATCAAATTAAGGTGAGGAAAAGCCTAAAACTTAAAGAGCACTCCTAACCCCTTGTAATCACACTCAGCCCTTGTGAACCAGTCTTCCAACCTCCACCCCACCACCTACCCACTTTGGTACTGTGCTTCAGTGATGAATAAAAAAAATATTCTTTGTACTGAACAAATGCAAACTGCCTCTGAAACCATAATTAGGTTGATTTAAATACCTACATTCGTATTTTATGCCTTATATGTACCTATGTACATTTTAATGCCTTGCATGTACATTTTTATGCCTTACATGTACCTATGTATATTAACACTCAAATGATTTAAAATACAATAAGGAAATAACTCTTGGAAATGACCTGGGAAAAGTTAACCCCTTAACCTGGTAAGAAGTAGGTTAAATTGTATTGCCTATAAATAAGTGACTTAAAACAACGGTAAAATGCCAATCTACTTTATATTCCAAACTGAACCATAAAATTTAAGTTTAAAAAACTTCAGTAGATTTAATCTTCCCTAAGTTTTAACTTACCTGCCTCAGATTCTATGTTTAAATTAGTTGTTACAAAATTAGATGGGAAGAGTCCTATTCCTCTGTGATTTTCTCCTTTCCACCAATTGGCATCACTGAAAATGTAATACAAAAATGTCATTTGCTACTCTGTATTTCAGTACATTAGTGTAAAGAGTAATTAAAACAAAAATTAAATTTAGCCTACTTTGGAAATACTAGTTCAAACCCCACTATATTTAAAAATAGGTCTTCTTGGGGAATTCCCATTGTGGCTCAGTGGATTAAGAACCCAACTAGTATCCATGAGGATACGGGTTCCATCCCTGGCTTTGCTCAGTAGATTAACGATCTGGTGTTGCAGGTTGCAGAGAGGTGGCTTGGATCCAACATTGCTGTGGCTGTGACATAGGCCAGCAGCTGCAGCTCCAATTTCAACCCTAGCCTGGGAACTTCTATATGCCACAGGTGCCACCCTAAAAAGCAAAAAATAAAAAACGAAAATAAAAAAAATAAAAGTAGGTCTTCTTAAACTTAAGAGACATAGAAAAGCACAAATAAACATGCATACTCCCATACTTAAATTTAGAATGAATTAGTAACTTACATTTTATTCTGATCTTTAAAAAACCCGAACATTACAGATAGCACTGAAATTTCCTTTATCAACATCCATCCATCATGCGGCCACCGCTGAGTTGGTATGCCGCCTTCCTTCAAGTGTGTATTTTATTCGGTTACCATAAATGTAAACTCTATTACACAAATATCTATGTTATCTCTATATATCTAGAGCCACCTCTATAAATGTTAATCATTACTGAGCCTTTAAACTTTTTGTTAATACCTTTCATATCTTGTTTATTCCTTTTAAAGATCACACAAATATGGATGATTCATGCAGGGGAACATTTCGACTATTTCCAGTCTTTCACCCTTATTAAAGGTTGGGGTAATAATCATTCTAGATTTCAGGGTACACATGCAACAATTCTCCAGGCTTATTCACAGACATGGACTTGCTGGGCCACAGAACATAAGCATTTTCCACTTTACTAGTACTACCAAATGCTCCCTAAAGTGGTTGTGGCAATTCACTATCCCCCTTTCCCTCAGTGGCATGTGGGAATGTCATTTTCGCTCACACCTGAGCAGAAGTGTCCAAATAACACTTGATATCACAGAGGAGAAATCATGTCTCACTGCTGTGCTCCTTGGCACTGCCAAGCATCCACAGTTTGCAGGCTGCCCAGGGTGCCTCTTCTGTAAACTGCTCCTTCATATCTTCTGTCCATTTTTTTTTCCACTGGGTTGTCTCTTTTCATGGACATGTAGGAATTCCTTACATATTCTGAACAGCATTTGTTTATCTGGATTATGCAAATACCTTCTCTCAAATTGTCACTGTCTTTCAGCATATGCTTATGATTTCTCTTACTGCATGTTGTTGTCTGTTCCTGTAATCAAATTTAGCAAACTTTCTGGTTTACACTTGGTAAAAAAAGAAACATTCCTCTATCCTGGAATTCCTAAATCTATTCTCCTATATAATTGTTTAATAGTTTCACATTTTCTTTTATATCACTCTCCATGTTTAGGTCTGTATTTGGAATGAAATTGTATGTAATATGTGAAGCTAATTCAAGCCATTCATCCCAGCAAAATTAATAGTACATCACTTTTTCTATTGATTTATGATAGCTTATCTTTCAAAGAACAAGCTGTTATCTGCTCATGAGCCTATTTTTGGATTCCATTTTGTTGCAGTAATCTACATATTTATGTACTATAGCTTGTTAATATGTCCTAATGTTAGTCAGGGAAAGTACCTTCTTTATTTACTGTATAGCTTCACATTTTCCATATTAATGTTAAAATTAAAATATTTTTAAGTTCTCTGGAAAAAAAAAGTCCTATTGGGCTTTTAATTGGAAATGCACTGAATTTATGCATTAATATTGGAAAACTTAAGTCTTTACAATATTAAGGTTTCTCCACCATAATAAACATGGTAGCTCTCTCCATTTATATTTATATATTACACATATTTATATTTCTTTACATCCTTCAAATACTTTATAATTTCAAGTCCTTAGATAGCTTTGTTAGTTCTATTTATTCTCAGATTATTCATAAATTGTTACTATTGAGAATGATACTACATTTTTTAAGAGTTGTGATTAAAGCACACCACTGATTTTTGCATACTGAGCAAAAAAAACCAACAACCTTGATGAATTTTACCAGTTTTAATAGTTTGATCATTAATTCTTTTGGATTTTGTAAATACACATAGAATCTGGAAATGGTAATTTTGTCCAGTCTTTTCTAAAAATTTGACTTAGTAGGCATTCTTTAAAATTTTTTTAAAATTTTTATACAATTTTTATTTTATTTTTATTTATTTATTTATTTTTTGTCTTTTTGCCATTTCTTAGGCTGCTCCTGCGGCATATGGAGGTTCCCAGGCTAGGGGTTGAATGGGAGCTGTAGCTGCCGGCCTACACCAGAGCCACAGCAAGGTGGGATCCAAGCCGCGTCTGCAACCCACACCACAGCTCATGGCAATGCCGGATCCTTAACCCACTGAGCAAGGCCAGGGATCAAACCCGCAACCTCATGGTTCCTAGTCAGATTCGTTAACCACTGAGCCACGACGGGAACACCATAAAATTTTTATACAATTTTTAAAGGGTACACTCCATTTACAGTTACTACACAATATTGGCTATATTCCCTGTGTTGTACAATATGCCCCTGTAGCCTATCTTACACCCAATAGTTTGTTCCTCCCACTGCCCCATGCCTATACTACCCCTGACATCCACTTCTCTCTGGTAATGACTAGTTTATTCTTTCTGTGAGTCTGAGTAGGCACTTTTTTGGGCCACGCTTGCAGCATGTGGAAGCTCCCAGGCCAGGGATTGAACCTGGACCACAGCAGTGACTCAAGCTGCTGCAGTGACAATCCTGGGTCCTTAACCCACTGTGCCACAAGAGAATTTCCTGAATGAGCATTCTTAAAGATGAAACTTCAGAATGAATTAACTACTATGATTCTAAAACACCCCTTCATTAAAAAAAATACCACAAAGATATACAAAAGGCTAAATATCAGCCAAATTCTTAAAACCAGAAAATAACTGATGTATTGACAATTCTAAGCTATCACATCTGCTGATGTTCACATAAGATGAAAAATTCTCCCACAGGCATGTTTTTTAAGTTGAACTTTCCATTTTAAAAGGAAAAGTTGAACTCAAAGGAACTTTTTTTGGGGGTACACTTTAATTATTGAGATGTAGCTGATATTATAGATAGATGTAGCACAATATTATATATAAATTTCAGTGTACAACAGTGATTCACAATTTTTAAAGGTTATACCATTTATAGTTATTATAATGACCATATTCTGTGCTGTACCATATACATTCTTGTATCTTTTTATTTTATACATGTAACTCTTAATCTCCTACCCTACCTTGCCCTTCCCCTGTTCCCTCTCCCCACTGATAACCACAGTTCTGAAATTAGAGGAATTTCTATATAAAGCAGAGAACCCAAATCTGTTGAAATGGATGCATGAATTATATTTGAACCTATCAAAAATTCCATGTTGGTCCCACTTTCTTAGCGGCCCAACTAATCAATGTAGGGTAATTTCCTTCCCAACCACTACTGTAAACTCTTTGATGAAGAATAACAAAGTAGGCAAAACAATCAAATGGTATATTGAAGCATGACTCCTACCCAGCCCTAACTCAGCTTTATATGACAACCAGTTGATTCTATGGAATGTTTATGAATATTCATTCAAATATCATTCAATTTAAAGTTCCTAAATTAAGGTAACTCAGCAATTTTACATAAACTGTCTAATAATTAAGAAAAAATTTAAATGCCACCTTTATGAGTTTTTTATATTAAGAGATTATATTATAGCTGAGTGAAATATGATACAAACTTTACTTTCAACATACTGATTATTCAGCTAGCATTTATGAAAGCCTACCAAAGAGGCTAAACACTGAAATTACAAAGATAATTAAGACACAGTTTCTGCCCTCAAGAAATTTAAAATCCAGTGCAGTATTTTTCAACCCTCGCCTACCAACTAAGAACGTGTTATCTTGCTTCACCTTCTGGGATTTGTTTTCTCCTCCCACCCATGGAAGTGCTGACCCCCTTCAGTATCAACTCATCTGGTGGGAGAGACATGTAAAGAGGTAACTATGGGAGTTCCCATGGTAGCTCAGTGGAAACGAATTAGACTAGTATCCATGAGGACTCAGGTTCGATACCTGGCCTTACTCAGCAATTGAGGATCCAGCATTGCCATAAACTGTGGTCTAAGTTGCAGACATGGCTTGGATCTGGTGTTGCAATGGCTGTGGTGTAGGCCAGCAGCTACAGCTCTGATTTGACCCCTAGCCTAGAAAGCTCCATGTGCTATGGGTGCAGCCCTAAAAAGACCAAAAAAAAAAAAAAAAAAAAAAAAAGTAACTATGATCCAATATAATAAAAAAATGCTATCCAGAGTTCCCGTTGTGGCTCAGTGGTTAACCCAACTAGCATCCATGAGGACGCGGGTTTAATCCCTGGCCTTGCTCAGTGGGTTAAGGATCCAGCATTGCCGTGAGCTGTAGTGTAGGTTGCAGACGCAGCTTGGATCTGTTGTTGCTGTGGCTGTGGTGTAGGGCGGAAGCTACAGCTCTGATTCGATCCCTCGTCTGGAGACCTCCACGTGCCACAAGTGTGGCCCTAAAGAGAAAAAAAAGACAAAAAGAAAAAAAGAAAAGAAATGCTATCCTTTCTGTTCAGGAAGCGTCAAGAGCACCGAGAAGGAACTCCTCACTCTATGGGGAACTAAAGGCTGAGAAGAAATGACAGACTTCTCATAGGATGGAAAATCTAACATGGGTTTTGAGGGTTAAGAAGACACTTGCCAGGAGGAAAAGGAAATTAGGGCTATGGAAATAAAAATGACAATTGCCCTGCTGGCATTATGGATAAGCAAGAAAATAAAAGTACAAAGAAACAAAAAACTGTGCATACTTAGTCAAAAACCAAAATTATCCTGTCTCATTTTAGGTCTCAATAAGTTACTGACTTAACTAAAACAACCTGCTGACTTTTGCAATGACAGTGACTAAAGATAGGTGATGCCCTTTGTGGATATGAAAATTATGTGAGCAAAGTGCTATTTCTACCACAAACATACAACACTGGTAATCATGTGCGGGTCTTTTCCTCAAAATACCTGTCTTATTTTTCAATTTGGGGAGCCATCCTTCTGAAGCCTGGACTCCCCTGCAAGCCCTGCAAGTAAAGTTCTTCTGCTAAATGTGTTTGCCTCTTTTGACAAGCTTTCCAGGCAGAGAGAACCAACAATGCCATAGAGGTCTAATCACAACACAGCATTTTTAGAACTGCAAGAATTCCACTTATTATTTGAAATGGTACATACAGAACAAACAAGGAATGGCGAGATAAAGCAGTGAAAAGCTTTTTTGCTATACTCCATTAATAAGAAATATGTGCCTTGTCTATCAGCTCACTGTTTTGTAAACTGAAGTCAAAGAAAAATGTGTTTTCAAGGGACTTCAAGTTCTATATGTGAAATTTTATATCTACTTTTGTTTCAAAAGCAATATAAAAATAATGGATACAGCTATATTCTAGATCATCTAGATGACCACCTTCCAGTCTAAGACTGCCGTTTAATACCCACGTTCGCATTTGCATATAAAATCTTACCAGTGATAACCAATCACCCAAAAGGACAATATTTAACTTGCATGTGTTGACGAGCATATCTATGGCAATTTTAAGATTAGGGTCTCCTAACATCAAAACAGCAGAAATCAACTACATGTTCCATCGTGTTCGTGCTGCATTCTCCTAGCAGTTACACAGAAATAACCCTTAATTGAAAACTGTATTATGAATCTAAATTATTTAATGAATTTGTGCTTTAATTAGACGTCAGTGAAAAGGCACATGCACCACAATAACATAACCCTTTACTCACTTCAAGCCTGAAGACCATAAAGGATACTTAACACCAAAGGACATCAAGGGATATAATATGTATGAAGGAATCACAACAATCACAGAAGACAAAATCAGAGAATTGCATCATCACAGCACTGTAGAGGACAGACCTGCTAAAGCCAAATGATGATGCACTTGTGCCATAGATCAGTATTGTATTCACCTGTGAGGAGTAATATACTTTGGAATTTTTCTTATTACATAAAAGTAATGTTCAAAGCTTAAATCTTAAAATACTAACTTGTCATTTTATAGTTTTTTTCTATTTATTTTACAAATGTTCCTAGTTTTATACTTGTATAAGGGTATGAGAAGTGTAAACCTAAATTCTTGTACAAATATGCTAACTCAAACTATACTCAGAAGCCTGACATTTCTGTCAGTGTTCAGAACCTGTGCTACCTCTTCACCTTCATATGTATTTACTCTCCTTTAAGGTTCATGTGCTCCACTCCAAATGATTATTTTAAAAAGAAGAGAAAAAAATGGTTTTCTAGTGCTACCTTGACTGTTTAAGAATGTAAGAGACCTTTATCTTCCTGTTCTCAATTTCTTATAAAAATTTTCCTGTCTTTTCAAAAATCAAAGTTCACCTGAAAGTGACCCCCCTAGATAAGCCTTCTGTCCTAGAAGCTTATACAGGGGTGACTCTGCTCTCTTCTGGACCCCAGCATTACTTACGGCATTCACAACCTGCATCCCACATAATTACCTGTAAAGTAATTTTAACTCTCTTACTTTTTTCTAGGGTTTATAAAGAAAGAACTGTGTCCTCGTTCATTTTTTATTATAAACACAGCATATTACATAATATTTTCTCAATAAATATTGACTGCAGCTAAGTAAAACCATTTTGTGTATCTAGCCATAAAAAAACTACATATATATATATATGCATATATGTATATAAGTGTGTGTGTGTGTGTGTGTGTGTATATATATACTATCCCTACTAACTTTTTTTGTTTTTGCTTTTTAGGGCCACACTTGGCGGCATATGAAGTTCCTAGGCTAGGGAAGTTCCCAGGTCACATTGGAGCTGCAGCTGCCAGCCTATGCCACAGCCACAGCAATGCCAGATCTGAGCGGGGTCTGCAACCTATACCACAGCTCACAGCAATGCTGGATCCTTAACCCAGTGAACAAGGCCAGGGATTGAACCCTTATCCTCATGGATACTGGTAGGGTTCGGGACCCACTGAGCCACAACAGGAACTCCATTACTAAGTTATTTATAATGGAAACCAATACATTTGCAATCTCTGTTCATAGCAACAAGCTGTTAGGTCTCACTCTTGTGCTAAATTCCATCATCTCCTTTTAAAAGCAAAGTAAAACAGAATTAGGCCCAATATAGATAGATCTATTCTTTATTAAAACTTTAAGTGATAGAGAAATTGTGAGGGAGAGGCAGCAGCAGATTAAGAATTGGGGAGGAGCCAAGCATAGTTTTTGGTTGCTCTGATCAAAGGTAATATAGCTGTATTTCTTCCGAAAGTTTTTTTTTTTTTTTTTTTTTTGGCCAGTAACCCCCAATGTAAATGCATTCAGATAATTGAATAGTTCTATGTTTCCCAACTGTGATAATACACAATATTATTTAATAAAATTTTAATACAAGGCATAAAGAATACTTTATTATCAAATTTAACAAAAAAATAAGAAACTCATATTACCCAGGCTAACTAATTTTAGAAAAAAATAACTAAGGTAGAAAAGGTTCTATTACAATTTAAATACACCAAAGTCAAAAGCTGAATATCCAGCACTCTAAATTAAGGATGTTATACTCAATAACTTCAAAATATTCCAGAAATAAAAATTTTAAACATACCTGTCATCCAAAACAATAATAATTTCACCATGTTTAAAGGTGAGTTCATTGTCCTCAACGGCTTCAAAATCATATAACGCTCTCACTTTCCTTGCAACTTTATTATTTAACTGAATTTCTGCAGATGGATATAAGGATTTTGTTTCTGTGTGCTGCTGCTTCTGCTCTTGCAATGATAATTCAATAGCTAGTTTGAAAAATCAAATTGCAGAAAACAAGACCGCCAGAATTAATTCTGATTTTTTAAACTTAAAAAATTATGTAATAGTTAATAAGAATAAATCAAGTGAATATTTTATTTGTCTAATTAAATGCTAAACAGTTTTCTTGCGGGGGAAAGGGGACAGGCAGAGAATCATGATATTTTTTAAAATAAAGTTTTTGCTCATCTCATTCCCTATTATCACAGTCTGTCATATACAGCAGCTATTATTTTTATAGCAAACAGATTGTGACATTATAATATGGGTAGCTTTCCATATAGGACAAGCCATGAACATATTTCTGTGCTTGACTCATAACTTTGGCATTAAAGAAAAGGTGAAATGTAATCTCTCCAAAGGTAGAACATTAAATACATATTACTGACAAGGATTATGAATTCAATTATTCTCATATCATGACAACTGTTTCCCCTACTCTGTAGACCTTACTAGTGTTTAGATTTGCAGTAAAATACTAAGAGTAAATCCAATTTAATTACAATTATTTCGTAAATTATTCTGTCAAGGATGTTTTAAGCAACACTAAATTACACATGCTTGATCCTTTCTTTACCTTTAGCTATGTCTTCATCTTCTTTGTTTTTGTTTGATGACATTCCATTCTTGGCAGCGGCTGAGACAGTCTGTAAATGTACAAAGTAAATGAGCACAACTACTCTTTCAAAGAAAACACAAGCTCTATGATTACTCGCACATGCTGATTAAAAAAAACAAACTGATGTAACGAGTTTCACTTAAAAGTGAAGGTCTTTATGACAATTTTAAATAGCTGTTTTCAAATACTAAAACAAAACATCAGAATTTTCAAGACAATATTATAAACTCACGAAGGGCACAACTGGCTTATATTTTGCATAATTCTTAGTATCTGACACAGAACTTGGCATACAGAAGGCACTTAAAGGTGAATCTTTCCTGAATGCAGTTCTGCTCAATGGTCTAAGGTCTCTTATTCAGTGAGAGTTGCTACACTGCTGTGGGCACTGAGCTATACGAGGAGCAGCAGCAAGAAGCCATGATGATGACTGAAAAGAGAAGAGGGAGGATGCAGATAACAGGTGTAGCTCTAGGTAGACATATTAAGGCTCCTTTTACTACTCATTGTGTCTGAAGGTGGTGGCTCTTCAGGTAGAGCAGAGGTCATGCTTAAACTCAAAGGAATGGAAGACAGAGGTGTCCAAGATTCTAAACCATCAACCAGTTCTTTAACACAGATTTTTGAGAATAACCTGCAGAAAGGACAGAGCAGGAAAATGCTAACATTTTATAAGAATTCTACCTCAAAATTCTACCTTGAACCCTTAGGCCGATCAATTATAAAGGTTCTTTCTGTGTCTCCAGACTATAGTCTAAAACAAGTGTGCAGTGCTTCTCTTAGTCTCCTTCCCTATCCTAACATTAACTGGAGAACAAGAGACACTGAGAGCAAAACCCAAGATACAGCTGCGTTTTTCTCATACAGACCTAAATAAACAATCAACTCTCTGACTGATTATCCCTACCTCCACCCCTGTCCTACTAAAGCTATCCCCCATGTCCCCAAATAAATTTCCAGTCTTACAACTCAACCCATCTTATATGTAAACTAAACCATTCACTCCAGGCATACTTACTCTTCTACAAACAGGTCTTGAGCTTTCTCAAGTCCATGAACCAGTTCCTGTCATTTCTCCTTTGAGGACCTCTTTACTCCTCTCTACATACTGAAAAACACTCCAGTGTAACAGTTCTACTCTTTACCTTCTTCACCATCCTAGCCTCTAGTTACCTTTCCCTCCTGCCATCTAGTCTTTGTACCCTTCATCCATATTTATCACTTATAATTTAGTTATTTCTCACATGTACCCTTTTCTCAGTTTGTACCCTTCAAACTGACTATACATTTCTTAAGGGCTCTCTCACACATCTATGCCTTTTGCATGACGCTAGACTCAGAGTGGCATTAAAGAGATTATACACAGCTGACTCACTTCTCAACATTCTCATCTGTAGAAGTAATTCACTCAGCAGTTACAATGTCTACTAAATATAAGGCACTATGCTAGAAAGATACGGGTCAGGTGGAAGTGGGTAATGATGATTCAGATAGACTTCACCTAGCTTTTATATAAAGCATATACCTTCCAAATACTATAGGGTCAACCGTGAGTCTGAATGAATCTCTTACCTGAGAACCTGCTGGAGGAAAAGTAATTCCTTCTTCTTTCATAGATTTAATAGTTGCAGATATTAGACTAAACTGTGGGTCCTTCTGAAATTCTTCTGACCACTCTACCATTAAAGATTTCAGTTTTTCACATACTTTAGGATGAGCCTTTTAAAGAAAAGGCAAAGAAAAAAATGCTTAAAATACGTACCTGAATTACTTAACAAAGAGAATTACCACCAAAATTCTCTGTAATTGTATGAACATCAACAAAAGTCCAACAATACTTACCCTAGATAAGCACTTGATAAATGCCTATTTATATTTTAAGATATAGCTGTTTCTTAGAATATTACCCTTTTTGAACATCAATGTTTTACATTTTATATAATGACAATGAAACTTTTCTATTCACAGGTTATTTTTCCTATGTTTTCTTAGTGTTCTCAATATTATATTACTTTATATCAGATAAATTAAAATTCTGAGATTTCTGCCAGCAATAACATGAAAACCGTACTTTAGAGTTTCTATTATAAGCAAATTAATAACAACACTAACACAAAGACCCCCTCCACCCTGCTCTAAAATAAAGGCCTCCTTTGCTCACCATCTCTATTGGGAATTAGGACAGAATGATGGTTAGTCTGGACTCTGGAGTCACAGAAACATGAATCTGAACCTCAGCTTTGCCACTTGGTAGCTGCATAACTTTAGACAAGTTACTTAACTTCTATCAGTTTCTATATCTATAAAATAGGAATGACAAGAGAATCTAACTTCTAAGGGTTATCAAGAGCATTAAACAAGAGAGCATACATAAAATGCTTAAAGCAGTGACTGCTTACTAACCTGCAATAAAGATTAGCTATTATTACTAATATATATGCTTTGGAGGAAAGCAGTTTTTGATGCTACAAATACAAACATTGAATTTTAGAACAGGAAGTTTTTTCATTTCAAATTTATCTAAAAATGATTTCATTTATTATACAACTCTATTAATGCTACATATAGTTAAAATAATACAATATATGTATATTTTATGACTTAAATTTTTTCTCTTCTAAAAATTTACCTTATTTTTTATCACAGCACGTACTTCTGTTGCAAAATCACGGGAACATACTTCTAAATGAAATATCTTTCCACAGTTTGCCACACAAGCCCCAAGAAGCTATTAATTAAAATAAAAATCAATATATAAATGTTGAGATATTATCTTAATTTACTGAAATAACTACACATTTAAAATTTGGGCCAAATAACAAGGCTTTCACTTACAGTCAATGCCTGCAGAGCAACATGAGGAACTTTATGGTTTACTCTTTTCATTATGGCTTTTAGGCAATCTTTTGCTCTTAAAAAAAAAGAAGGTTATGTATTTAGAAACTCAATTCAAACGTTAGAAATTTATTTAACGTTTAATGTTAAAAAGCTCATCTGCTACTAAATACCTTTAAAAGTAAAATCTTGCAAACTTCATTTCATTAAGGGAATATATCAATAAAATGACCTTATTCAACCTTTTGCTCATGGACTTGCATAATTAAAAAAAAAAAAAAAGCTTGTTGCAAAGGTTGTATATTCCAAATCAAGAGCCAAATCATTTCAAAAATGGTCAGTCAACACAAGAGTTAATATCATATAAATTATCTTTTCATCTCTTCAAGACAGACAGCTTTCAGATAGCAAATTCTTACTTGGGGGAAAAAATAACAAGATACAGAGTCTTAAAATATTTACGTATAAACACTCATGAATGTACTTTGAAAAGCTGTAATGCTAAAACAAATGCTTTTGTCAGTCTTCTAAACTTCTAAAGTATAATCAGGTCACCTTGACTGACCCATTCTATCCCAAAGCACCCTTATTTATACTCACTTTTTCACTATGATGTTATTACACTTACCTATTCACTACAGAACAGTCTTTTCAGTATATTTTGTTACTACATCATTATATTTATCTACTTCATTACTGAACATGTCTAACTCACAGGGCAATTTCCTAAATAATAAGTCTATTCACTGTTAACATGTGTCCCTATTGTATCAAGGCTTTAATTATGCAATTTAACATTTCAAGTTTTCAGTTAATTTTTTATTTGCTCTTTCAGTATGGTGTTAATCATAAATCCAGCCGCCAGCATGTCCTTACTTTTATCCCCCAGAAGAAAACAGTCAAAACCCCACTTTCCTCTCAAAGTTACATCAGGAAAAGAGATATAGATTACTGAGCACCTTGACATTTACTAGGTAAATGACATGACTAGGCATCTTACCCATTAGGAGTGCTTCCAACTTTATCGCATATGTCCATAATAAGACTCCAATCTTCTGTAGTGTTATACTCATTTGTGGCCTTTTCTATAAGAGATAAGCATACACAAAAATTAGGACATCTTATATAATAATAAAATCCAAGAAAGACATAAAAGCTACAATAGAAATGCAACCAGTTACACTATAATATAATACTACTAGCTAACTTTTTGGCAGAAACTCTGCTTGCCAGAAGAATGTGGCACAATATTTTCAAAGTAATAAAAAGGAAAAAAAACCCTAAAAACAAAAATACTCTACCTAGCAAAGATATCACTCAGATTCAAAGGAGAGATAGAGCTTCACAACTAGCAAAAGATTGAAGAACTCAGCACCACTAAATTGGTTTTACAGGAAATGTTAAAGGGACTTCTCTAAGCAGAAAAGGCCACAACTAGAAGTATAAAAATCACGAAAGGAAAAAACCTCACTGGTAAAGGCAAACATACAGTAAAGGTAGTAGATTAACTACTTATAAAACATAATAGGAAGATTAAAAGATAAAATTAGTAAATTCATCTATCTCTACAAGAGTATTTAAGGGATACAAAACATGAAAAATTGTAAAATATGACATTACAAAATTAAACATGTGTACAGGGAAACATAAGGTGATTAGAATGTTTTCGAATTTAAGAAATCATCAACTTAGAGACAGACAAATATAGATATTTATAAACCTCATACTAACCATGAACCAAAAATCTACAACAGATACACATATGAAAAAGAGAAAAGGAATCTAAGTATAATACTAAAGGTCATCAAATCAAAAGGGAAGAGAGTAAAGGAAAAAGAAAGGAACAAAAAAGAACTACAATAACAACCAAACAATTCACAAAATAGCAATGAATACATACCTATCAGATTACTTTAAATGTAAATGGACTAAATGCTTCAATCAAAAGGCACAGCATAGCAGAATAAATAAAAAACAAGACATATATGCCACATACAAGCAACTCACTTCAGATTGAGAGAGACACAAAGACTGAGAGTGAGGGGTTGAGAAAGGTATGCTATGCGAGCGGAGACAAAAAAAAAAAAGCTGAGGCAGCAGTACTTGTATCAGAGAGAGTCGACTTTAAAGACTAACAAGAGACAAAGAAGGACACCATGTAATGATGGATCAGTTCAACAAGAAAATACAATTGTACATTATGCACACAACCTAGCACCTAAACACAGAAAGCAAATCGACAAACAAAAGGGAGAAATTGACAGTAATATAAGAGAAAGGAATTTTATCACTCCCCTTACATCAAAGGAAAGATCATCCAGATAGAAAATAAAGGAACACTGGCTTAAATGACACAATAGAGCAGATGGAATAGGTCTATACATAAAACATTTAATCCAAAAACAGCAGAATACATATTCTTTTCAAGTGCACATGGAACACTACCCAGGGAAGATCACATGCCAGGCCACAGAACAACACTCAATGAATTTTAAAAGAATGAATTCACACCAAACATCTTTTCTGACCACAGTAGAATGAGACTAGAAACCAACCACAAGAAAAAACTGCAAAGAACACAAACACACGGATGCTAAACAATGTTACTAAATAAATATGAGTCACTGAAAAAAATCAAAGAAAAATTAAAAATACCTGAAGGCAAAGGAAAATGGAAACATAATGATCCAAAATCTATGGGACATAACAAAAGCCATTCTAAGAGGGAAGGTTATAGTAATAGAAGCCAGCAACAGGAAATAAGAAAACTCTCAAAACAACCTAAACTTATTACCTAAAAGAACTAGAAAAAGAAGAACCGACAAACCCAAAGGTAGTAGAAGGGGAATAAAAAAGACGACTGAAGAAATAAATAAAAGAGACAAAAAAAAAAAATGAAACTAAGAGCTAGTTCTTTGAAAACATGAATTAAAATTGATAAAACTTTACACAGACTCAACAAGAAAAAAAGAACCCAAAGGTAGTAGAAGGAAAAAAAAAAAAAGAGCAGAAATAAATGAAACAAAAAATTAAATGAAGCAAAGAGCTAGTTCTTTGAAAATATGAATAAAATTGTTAAAACTTTAGGCAGGCTTGGCATTCCTGTCGTGGCTCAGCAGTTAACAAACCCAACTAGCATCCATGAGGACTTGGGTTTGATCCCTGGCCTTGCTCAGTGGGTTAAGGATCCGGCATTGCCATGAGGTGTGGCATAGCTTGCTGTGACTCTGGTGTAGGCTGGCAGCTACAGCTCCAACTGGATCCCTAGAATGGGAACCTCTATATGCCATGGGTGTGGCCCTAAAAACACCCCCCCAAAAAAAATACAAAAACAAACTTTAGACAGATTCAAAAAGAAAAAAAAGAGAGGATTCAAATAAATAAAACCAGACATGAAAGAGGAAGAGTTACAACTGACAACACAAAAATAAAAGGATCATAAGAAATCACCATGAAAAATTATACATCAATAAAATGGACCACCTAGAAGAAATGAATAAATTCCTAGAACATATACCCTCTGAAGACTGGGTCAGAAAGAAACAGAAAACACAGACCAATTACCAGCAATAAAATTGAACCAGTAAAAAGAAACAACTTCCAAAAAACCAAGATCCAGGACCAGATGGCTTCACAGGTGAATTCACCAGACATATAAAGACAAATTAACCTCTACTCTTCTAAAACTATTCCAAAAAATTGAAGAGGAACAAATGCTTCCAAACTCATTCTACCAGGCCAGCATCAACCTGATACCAAAACCAAACAACTACAAAGCCACAGTAATCAAAACAGTAAGTCCTGGCATAAAAACAGATACATAGATCAATGGAACAGAACAGAGAACCTACAAATGAATCCACACTTATATGGTCAATCTATGAAAAAGGAGGCAGGAATACATACTGGGAAAATGAATTCCTCAGTATATGGTGCTGGGAAAACTGGAGGGCTACATGCAAAAGACTGGACTACTTTGTCACACTGTATACAAAAATAAACCCCAAATGAATTAATATCTTAAAGACCTGAAACCATAAAACTCCTAGAAAAAAACACAGGCAGTAAGCTCTTTGACATCAATCTTAGCAGTATTTTTTGGATATGTCTCCTCAAGCAAGGGAAACAAAAAAAAAGGAAATGGGACTACATCAAACTTAAAAAGCTTTGACAAAGAAAAGGAAATGATCAACAAAACAAAAAGGCCACTTACTGAACAGGAAAATCTATTTCCAGTGATATACCTGATAAGGGGTTAATATCCAAAATACACCAAGAACGCATAAAACTCACCATCAAAAAGGTCTTCAACCCCATTTAAAAAAATGCGCAGAGGAACTGAATAGATATTTTCTCAAAAAAAAAAAAAAAAAGACTTAAAGATGGCTAAAAGACATGTGAAAATATGCTCAACATCACCAATCAAAAAGGAAATACAATCAAAACCACAATGAGATACCATCTCTCACTTGTCAGAATAGATATTAAAAAGACAACAGGAGTTCCTGCTGTGGCAACAAATCTGACTAGGAACTATGGGGTTTCAGGTTCGATCCCTGGCCTTGCTCAGTGAGGTTAAGGATCTGGCATTGCCATGAGCTGTGGTGTCAGTTACAGACGCAGCTCAGACATGGTGTTGCTGTGGCGGTGGTGTAGGCCAGTAGCTACAGCTCCTATTCAACCCCTAGCCTGGGAACCTCCACATGCCGCAGGTGTAGCCCTAAAAAGCAAAAACAAAAACAAGCAAACAAACAAAAAGACAATAAATAACATGCATTGGTAAGAATGGAGAAAAGTGAACCCTCATGCACTGTTAGTGGGATGGTAAATTGGCGAGCCACTATGGAAAACAGTACAGAGTTTCCTCAAAAAATTAAAATACAAGTTCCTGTTGTTAATAAGCAAGTTAAGAACCCAACTAGCATCTATGAGGATGAGGGTTCAACTCCTGGCCTCCCTAGGTGGGTTAATGATCCAGCATTGCTGCAAGCTGCGGCATAGGTCACAGATGCAGATCAAAATGCTGTTGTTGTGGCTGTGGCATAGGCCTCAGCTGCAGCTCCAATTCAACCCCTAGCCCAGGAACTTCCATATGCCACAAGTGCAGCCCTAAAAAGAAAAAAAATGTAACTATCATGTGATCCAGCAATTTCACTCTGGATATTTATCCAAAGACAATAAAAACAATAATTCAATATTCATTGAAGCACTGTTTACAATATTCAAGATATGGAAGCAAAGAATCCAATAATAGATGAATGGATAAAGACGATGCGGTCTGTATACATATACGTTACAGGATATTATTCAGCCATAAAAAAATAAAAACTTGCCATTTGTAACAATACAGATATTATACTAAGTGAAATACGTCAGAGAAAGACAAATACCACATCTCATTTATGTACTATCTAAAAAATGAAACAAATGAAACAGACTCACAGAGAAAAAATGTCGCATAGATAAAATTAGAGCATAACAAATGTGATTAATAATATTTTAATAATTTGATATGGGGACAGATGGCAACTAGACATTATTATTCAGAGTATAAGCAAATGTCAAATTACTGTGCAGTACTCCTGAAACTACCAGTACTGTACATAAACTATATTTCAATTGAAATAAAATAAAAAATAATCTAAAATAAAATACCAAGAAAGGCACCTAACCTTTTCTTTTGCCAAGTAAAAAAGTAGTTCAGAAAAATTTCAGAAGATTGAGTAACTTTTACTCATTTCAATTTTAAATTGCATAAATAAATTATTCTAAAGTATGCCAATAAAGTGTCTTTTAAATAATTAAATACTAATAAATAAATTAAAAATGATCAATAATCCTATCAAATTCTAATTTGGAAGAAAGCCTTAGAAAGGTGTTCTAAGAAAACATGAAGTAAACTGTTTCCTCAAGCATCTTTTCAACTGCAAAAGGGAAAATGGATTAGGAAAAATACGGTAAGTTCATACAATGGAATGCTGAAAATGAGTTACACAGAACCCAATGTCCAAAAACCTGTACATCTTAAAATGATGACTTGTTTGGCTTACACTGAGTTTAAAAAACTAAAAGAGGGAGTTCCCTCTGCAGTGCAGCAGGTTAAAAATCTGGCACTGCCACAGCTGTAGCATAGGTTGCAGCTGCAGCATGGATTCAATTCTGGGCCTAGGATGTGCTGTGGGTACAGGGGAAAAAAAAAGCTAAAAGAATATATAACATTTGCATGAACTTTTTTTTTTTCCTGCTTTTCTTTAGGACTGCACCTGGGGCATATGTAAGTTCCCAGGCTAGGGGATGAATCAGAGCCATAGCCTCCGGTCTAAACCACAGCCTAAGCAACGCAGGATCCCAGGCCCATCTGTGACCTACACCACAGCTCACGACAACGCCGAATCCTTAAGCACTGAGCAAGGCCAAGGTTCGAATCCACAACCTCATGGTTCGTAGTCAGATTCGTTTCCACCGAGCCACTACAGGAATCCCTCCAAGAACTTTAAAAACACAGCTTTCTTGAGATATAATTCACATCCTGATACAAGTCATACTCATTTAAAGTGTACAAGTCAATGCTTTTAGTATATACAGAACTGTGCAACTCTCACCAATATCTAATTTTAGAATACTTTCATCATCCTAAAAATAAATCCATAACCATGGACAATCACAGCCCATTCTCCCCCCTAGACAACCACTAAATCTACTTTGTCTCTTATATGTTCCTTTTTAGCAGCTTTTAAAATAAAATCATACAACATACAGTCTTTTGTGACTGGATTCTCTTACTAACGTTTTCAAGGTTCATCCATGTTGAAGCATGTATCAGTACTTCATTTTCTTTTATACTGTTGAATAACATTTCATGTATAGATAAACTTCATTTATCCATTCACCAGCTGATGAACATTTGGGTGGATTATTATTTTTTTTTATAACTTTTTGGCTAATACCAATAATGCAATGTTGCTTGGAGCATCTGTGCACAAGTTTTTATGTGCATGTTTGTTTTCATATCTCTTTGTCACATACCTAGAACTACTGAGTTGTATAGTAACTCTGCTTAATTTTTTTAGGAAATGGCAAACAGTTTTCCAAAGGAGCTGTACCATTTTAACTTCTTACTAGCAATATGTGAATGTTTCATATAAAATTAAAACTTTATGTTTTGGAGTTCCCTTCGTGGCTCAGCAGCTTAAGAACCCAACACAGTGTCCAGGAGGATGTGTGTTCAATCCCTGGCCTCACTCAGTGAGTTAAGGATGAGGTGTTGCCCCAAGCTGCAGCATAGGTGGCAGTTGTAGCTTGGATCCCGAGTTGCTGTGGCATAGGCCGGCAGCTGCAGCTCTGATTCAACCCCTAGCCCAGGAACTTCCATATGCTGCAGATGCAGCTGTAAAAAAGAGAAAAAAAAAATTTGTTTAAAAAAAAACCTTTTTTCAGTGCACTATAGGAGTTCCCTGGTGGCCTAGCAGTTAGGGATTCGGCATTGTCACTGCTGTGGCTCAGGTTTGATCCCTGGCTCTGGAACTTCCGTATACCCAAGACATGCACAGTCAAATCCCCCCCCTTCCAAAAAATACACTATATTGCTTAAATATACATACATAGGTAGTAAACATATTAACATATGCATGAGAATGATAAACCCCAAACTGATGGTGGATGGGAAATTAAAATGATGTACACGGGGGCCTAAATCTATCTGTAAAGTTTTATTATCTTGTAAAGTGAGTATCCAGAAATTCTTTATTTCATTCTCAATATCATTTCTGTAGTCTGAAATATTTCATGATCAAAATAAAAATTAAGAAGTAAAAATTTGGAGTTCCTGTCGTGGCACAGTGGTTAACGAATCGGACTAGGAACCATGAGGTTGTGGGTTCAATCCCTGGCCTTGCTCAGTGGGTTAAGGATCCGGCATTGCTGTGAGCTGTGGTGTAGGTCGCAGATGCGGCTTGGATCCCACGTTGCTGTGGCGGTGGTATAGGACAGTGGCTACAACTCTGATTGGACCCCTAGCCTGGGAACCTCCAGATGCTGCAGGTGCCCCCCTAGAAAAGGCATAAAGACAGAGAAAAAAAAAAAAAAAAAAAAGGAAGTAAAAATTTAAAAAATATAATGGCTTAATTATGTAGTACTTTAACTTTTACAATTTCAATATCAAGAGAGACAATACATTTTTCTACTAGTATAGCGGAGTGGGGGTATAATAATTACCACTTTAGAAACATTTTCTTTATATCTTTTCCCCTTTTAACAAATACATCCTTAAATTTCAAAACTGGATACTATATACACAAAAGCTTATTGCCGTGATAGCAGGAAGGACAGTAGGAATCTAGAACAGTTCATTTTTTAAAGGCAGGGAATAGTACAAGAAGCTAAAAAATTAACAGGCTTATTAGCAAACAGCTGTGTTTTGCAAGCAGGAAAGAGAAATACAGACTCCAGATGACCTCAATTAAATGCTGTAACATACTTTTAAAAACCATACAAATTGCCTAACACATTATTCTGACATGTGTCATGAAATGACAAACCAGGGATTTTTAGAAAAGCAATATATTTTTACCTATCACAAGTTCTAGACTCAAGCACAAAGCTATATAAGTAGAAATATCTACTCAGGTCTAGCTTCTCCCCTTATATAAAGATAACTAATTCTTCCACAGGGAAAGTAAGACCAGGCTGTGTTTTCAGAGGCTTAAAATACTTAGCTATTTCTTAATTTCACATACAATAATTCCAGTGAATTCAAAAGTACAGACAAGAAAAAAATATTCTAATTCTATCAACCTTTTGGAAAACTATGACATGTATTTTTCCAGACTTTATTCTATACATGTATATGGAAAAATAATAAAAACTTGTAAAACTAAATAAAGTTAAGATTATAGGCATGAAGTGTCCAAAGAGAGCACCCCAAAACTGATAACCACTTCCCTGCCAAAGTTAAGAACAAGTTGAGAAACAAAACAAAGAATAATATACCATTGCCATTACTAATAGAAGCTTTAGGTGGGATGGACAGATGGGTTTACTACTAAAGAACCCCAGAGGTGGACATGCTTTAGCACTAGACAGAAGCAGACCTCTCCCTGCAGGGGTGAGCCCTGCCCAATTTATTCCAAGAAGTAGATGAGAAATCCTTCAATGGCTGTGGAAAGACTAGCCAGTTCCTACACTGAGGAAGGGCATCTGGAGGGCCAGGTACTCCCAATTTATTAGTCAGGTAAGTCATCACACCAAGGATGGAGTGAATAATGAAGTAGGGGCAGACTCAGGGTGACACTAACAGAACTCCCCACTCAGGAAGGAAACCTCAAGGCTAGCGAAAAAGTATTGCCCAATAATACTGTGGTCATACTAAATGTGTAACTTAACCTGCATTTCCACATCATAAACATCTATGCTCATAAATATATGTCTCTACCAATATAGACAACAAAAAGACATTTTTAATAGCTGCATGATATACCACTATCTACAGTGTGGCCACGAAGTGCCTATACAAGCTAGTGAGAAGTTATCAGCAAACTAAGTTTATATTCATCAAGTACGCAGCCCCTCTTCCTTGTTACACTTACTGGCATCATGCATATTGGTGTCCCACAAGGAATAAATACAAAATAATTAAAAGAGGTCAGGATGTCACACAAAGGCCTTCCTGTAGATGTGCCACAGCATAAACACTTAATCTTGTTTATTGTCTTTCTCTGCCACCACTACTCCCCCTCTGCCCAACCCGCAGAAGGAACATAGGCTCCATGACGGCAGGAATTTGTTGTTTTGTTCACTATTATTATTTCTGATGCATAAAACAGTATTCAGTACACCTACAGTGGTGAGTAAATGTGTTTAATGAATGAATAAATGAATGATGCTTGTTGCTCCCTCATATTCTATTACCCTGATACAATAGCTGTAAAGTGGGAAACAATAACAGGGTTTCTGAGTATATGAGCTCTAACAGCCTCTATGAGGCCGGATGTTGTCCCAGTCAAGTCTACGCAAATTTCTAGGTGGGCCAAGAGCTTCACCACTGAGCAGACAAACATCCAAGGGGCTGCACAGGATCAAACTTCAAAAGCAACACCATGGGGCAACAAAAGGCAATAGCACTACAGAACTTAAGAGGGAGATCCTAGTTCTCTGCTGGTGCACTACCTCTGGGAGTCTCAACAGAGAGACAGGGTGAGGGGGAAAGGGAAGGCCTCAGACGGAGACAAAGGACTTCATGTACAGTGATATATAGGTGACTAACTTTTCATGTAGAGTCTGAAGAGCAAATTACATATATTACATGTGACTTGCCAGCTTCATGCTCAACTCTTCTCTCTGCTTATGATGGGGTTTCGTTTTTGCTGTACAGATCGATCGTTCTTTTTTTTTTAATATCATTTGGCAGTGTTATAATTACCTGAGATTAAATATTCACTCATTTATTTCTTCTCTGGGGAAATCTTTAGTTTTCCTGGAATTTCATTTGGCACATGGGGTGAGGAAAGAATAAAAAAGTATTTCTAGGAGTTCCCATCGTGGCTCAGCAGAAACGAATCTGACTAGCATCTGTGAGGATGCAGGCTCAATTCCTGGCCTCACTCAGTGGGTTAAGGATCTGGCATTGTCGTGAGCTGTGGTGTAGGCTGCAGATGAGGCTCAGATCTGGTGTTGCTGTGGCTGTGGTATAGGCCAGCGGCTACAGCTCTGATCTGACCCCTAGCCTGGGAACCTCCATATGCTGCAAGTGCAACCCTAAAAAGACAAAAAAAAAAAAAAAAAAAAAAAAAAAAAAAAAAAAAAAGAAAGAAAAGTATTTCTACAAATAATTTTCATTAATTTCAACATCTAAGAATCTATTCTTTCCTCTTTGAGCTAAGAAGCCAGCATCATCAATTACCAATTGTTGTTAGTATACAAACATATGAGTACAAATACACATACTCACCCCCACTTCCCACATGCCACTGAGTCTGATTTTGGACCATACAAATAATCTATCTATTCCTACTAGAACTCAAAAAAAAATTTTTTTTTTGGCTGCTCCTGCAGCATATGGAAATTCCTGAGCCAGGGATCCAACATGTGCCACAGCAGCAATCCAAGCTGCTGCAGTGAAAATACCAGGTCCTTAACCCACTGCACCACAAGGGAACTCCCCTAGAACTTGACTGTTAATAATTGCTTTTTTCAATTTTAGCCATGCAATACACAAGTAAATGTGATGCCTACTCAATACCTCTCAAAAACCTTTCAATAATTTTTAAAATTGATGTATAGTTGATTTACAGTGTTGTGTTAACTTATGGTGTATGGTAAAGTGATTCAGTTATACAAAAAATACATATGTGCAAAATCTTTTTTATATTTTTTCCATTATATTTATCTCAGGATATTGAATATATTGCTACTACTGTGCTGTACAGTAGGACCTTGTTGTTTATCCAGTCTGTATGTAATAGTTTGCATCTGCTAACTCCAAACTCCCAGTCCGTCTCGCTCCCACCCCACCTCCCCCTTGGCAACCACAAGTCTGTGAACCTTAAATAGAATTTTTTTTACTTTATCTAATTTTTATAGAAAATGGAAAAATCTTAATTTAAATACTCTATCTGACATAGTCTACTTTCTACAAAGGAGGCACAATTAATCTTTTTAAAAAGTATAAAATCTAAAGATTTCATAATGGTCTGCCAAAAGGATTTCATTTTTCAAGTGAACAAAATAACAGTTAAATTATATACTTAGGAGTATTTTAAACTCCTGGAAAATTTGTAAATATTAGAATTAAGGAACCATTCTTTCATAGCGTGTCACTTTGCCCAGTGTTGGGCCCATATCTCACATTATCCTGGATCAAATGCAGAGGGAGAGAGAGTTCAAAGAGCCCTCCTGGTGCCTAAATGCTAAATTTCCAGGGTTTGGTGGGTGTAAATCATAACATTTCATCAACAGGTTTTGATTACTGTGCATAGAGAGCCTCAAATACACAGTGAAATACTTCAGTAAGATTCTAACAATATCATAAAGAATCAGTCCATCCATATCTACGAGGAACAAAAAGACTTGCCCTCTATATAGTCCATTATGTTCAACACAGTATTAAAAAGAATTCAAGTCTACACATAAAACTTTTAATAAAAATCAGCTCCATCAGTAATAAAATAAATTTAACTACATAAAACAAGAATGTCGGAGTTCCCGTCGTGGCGCAGTGGTTAACAAATTCGACTAGGAACCATGAGGTTGCGGGTTCGGTCCCTGCCCTTGCTCAGTGGGTTGACGATCCGGCGTTGCAGTGAGCTGTGGTGTAGGTTGCAGACGCGGCTTGGATCCCATGTTGCTGTGGCTCTGGCATAGGCTGGCGGCTACAGCTCCGATTCGACCCCTAGCCTGGGAGCCTCCATGTGCCGCAGGAGCGGCCCAAAGAAATAGCAAAAAGACAAAAAAATAAAATAAATAAATAAATAAACTAAATTTGTGGTAATTTGTTAAAAAAAAAAAAAAAGAATGTCCATAAGAGATCTTCAAAGTTCCTCCTACTACGTTTGAAAATAAAAACTCATGACTGATCTGCTTTCAACCATGACAGAATATGTGGTACCAGATTTGCTATTCTACCAAAAACAAGTATAAAAATGGGTGAACACATACAGAGCAACGGTGTTCACAAAATGAATAACCATCTGAGATCTCTGAGGTAAGGGAAATATGAAGTAAGCCTCATGGCAGCCCCAGTGTTCTGCCTGGGAACACTTTCCTGCACAAACACAAGGAGAACTGGCCCAGATAAAGCAGCTAGGAGTCAGACCAGATTTCTGAGCAGAGGGATTTCTCATGGGTCCTTGCTGGTCAAAGGCTGTGAGACACACACACACACACACACACACACACCCATACAGGGTGAGGCTCTATGAGGTCTAGCACAGATCACCTACTAGGAGGCTGAAAGGCCATGCAGTGCAGGGAGTCTCTGAAATTCCTGCTTGTATCCACACCCACTAAAGAGTCTTAACTTCTAGAATGGCTGTAGTTGGACATTAGCCTCTAAAGAAGTAACTAAGGTTAAATGAGATAATAAGGGTGGAGCCCTGATCCAAAAGGATTTGCATCCTTATAAGAAGAGACACCAGAGAGCTTTCTTTCCTCACATGCATAAAAATGAGGTAAAGGAAGGGCACAGGGAAAAGGCAGCCATTTGCAACCCAAGGGGAGAGCCCTCACCAGACACCAACCCTGCTGGGAGCTTAACTTGGACTTCTGGTCATCAAACTGCAAGAAAACAAATTTCTGTTGCTTGGCTATCTAGTCTATGGCATTTTGCTGTGGCAGCCCAAGCAGACTAATACTCTGCCCAACTACAGTAGAGAATGTTTCAGGCATTCATTTGAAACCCCCAAATGGCTATCATACCTTAGGAGTAAAGGCAACCTAGAATTTAGTACAATATCAAAATATGCCTACTCACAAAGAAAAGCAATCCTGACAAAAACCTAAAAGATCCTCCAATAATATAACTACCTGACAGAACAAAACTCAACATTCTCTTTTTTTGTCTTTTTGCCTTTTCTAGGGCCGCTCCCGCGGCATATGGAGGTTCCCAGGCTAGGGGTCGAATCAGAACTGTAACCACCAGCCTACGCCAGAGCCACAGCAACATGGGATCCGAGCCACATCTGCAACCTACACCACAGCCCACAGCAACACTGGATCCTTAACCCACTGAGCAAGGCCAGGGATCGAACCTACAACCTTGTGGTTCCTAGTCAGATTCATTAACCACTACAACACAACAGGAACTCCAAAACTCAACACTCTTTAAAAGAAAACATAATCGAGCCTCCTTACAGAGAATAACTACAATGACCAGCATAATATAAAAAAAAAAAAAAATCACTAGAAGTGCAAAAATGTGTTCCACAATCAAGATAAAAGTAATCAATTAAAAATATTGATTTTTATCTTCTTATTTGACATAATCCAAATTCTAGAATTAGTAAAAAAAAAAAAAGTACTTTAAAGCAAGTATTATATATTTTTTCAAGAACTCAAAGCAAAAGATTGTCATAAGTGAGTAGATGATGAGCGCTTGGCAGAAAAATGAAAACTATAAAAATAGAATAACTAGAACTGAAAGGTACAATATCTCATCTAAGACATTTCACTTTATGGGCTTAAAGTAGATTGAAGATTGAAGAAACTGTTAGGGAACATGAAGAAAAGTCAACAAAATTTATCAAATTTAAAGAACAGAGAAAAAAAAAGTAAGAAAACTAAACAGAGTCTAGGTAAATCAGTTTTTTTAAATTTGCTATGTAATAAATTACTGCAAATTAGTGGTTTTAAACACCACCCATCATTAGCTCATAGTTCTATAGTTCAAAATCTAAGCAGGCTTGACTGGGTTCTATGCTCAGAGTATTATAGGCTTGCTGGGGAACTGGTGTTATTTAACTAATACATGGTAACTAAATTCATGTCTATTGGAATTATGTAAAGTGACAAATTCTTATACATTAAAGCAGACTAGAAATAGTTCTTCAAATGTGCACATTACCAATACCTAGAAATAATCTAGGACAATATACTGTGTTCTCTGAATTCCATGTTTCTATTAGACCAAAAATAATACCCAATCACAAGGAAATTCATTATGACATATAGTTAAGACCATAACAGAAAGCAATATAAAATTTTATTATAATTAGGATACTACATATCAATATCTTGGGACATGACTAAAGCAATGCTTAGATCTTAAAGGAGAAACTGCTTTTTCGTATTAATTTTTAGAAGTATTTTTAAGCACTGGGAACTCTGTCTAGTCAATTATGATGGAACATGTAATGTGAGAAAAAAGCATGTATACATGTATGTGTAACTGGGTCACCATGCTGTGCAGTAGAAAAAATATAAAGAAATAAAAATTTAAAAAAACAATTACATAGATCAATTGGACAAACCAAAAACAAAAAAGTTTATCATATATTTTCAAAAAAAAGTATTTTTAGATCTTAAAATTACAGAAGAACAGTGGAAAACTGGCCAAAAAACTTTTTCAAAAGCACCAAGTAAGTAAGTAGAATTCATTCTGGTATCTAACAGGAAACCACAGCTAACAGCTTTTACTAAATATATAAAAATGTTCTTTCTGTACCAATTCATTATAAACAAAATAATTATTTGAAAATATAGGACAGTCAGTTTTTTTCTATTTATAAATCAAACATGTTTATACTATTAAAATAATATGTACTTATTAAATTTCTAGATCACACAATTCTTGCGTAAATTTAGATTAAAATATTTAAATGCCTAATACCTCAAACTAAGAGATTATACATATTTCACCTGCTCTTCTGACTGATGACAACAATCATACTTAGCATTTTAGAGTATTTGGATTTAAGATACTTTTTCTTTTAATTCTCCTCTCCATTTAATGTTTTGATTTGAGTAAAAAAATTTTTTTTTAATTTTCCCACTGTACAGCAAGGGGATCAAGTTATACTTACATGTATACATTACAATTACATTTTTTCCCCCAGCCTTTCTTCTGTTGCAACATGAGTATCTAGACAAAGTTCTCAATGCTATTCAGCAGGATCTCCTTGTAAATCTGTTCTAAGTTGTGTCTGATAAGCCCAAGCTCCCGATCCCTCCCACTCCCTCCCCCTCCCATCAGGCAACCACAAGTCTCTTCTCCAAGTCCATGATTTTCTTTTCTGAGGAGATGTTCATTTGCGCTGGATATTAGATTCCAGTTATAAGTGATATCATATGGTATTTGTCTTTGTCTTTCTGGCTCATTTCACTACTTAATGATTAAGGGATCCATCCAAGGAGAGGATGTTACTATCGTCAACATATATGCCCCAAATATAGGAGCACCCAGATACATACAACAAATATTAACAGACATAAAGGGAGATACTGTTGAGAATACAATCATAGTAGGAGACCTTAATACCCCCCTCACATCAGTGTTTGAGTAAAATTTTTATTCATGCAAATCCTCAGTTTACTCTGGAGAAAGCAGTAAGATAAATTCTATTTAATGCACTACTGTTATTGGCCGAAGTGAAAACCAACTTACAGCTCTGAGTAACGATAAGTAATAATTTAATTAAAAAACAATAACAAGTAATAGCTTCAAATGTCTTACCACGTATGTTAAACCACTTACATTTCAAATGTTAAACCACTTATATTGAATCCAATGAAGAGTCCCATTTTCTAGACTAGGAAACAGAAAAGTTAACTAGCACAAGATCACAGACAGTAAATAGTAAAACTGGGATTTCAATCTAGGCAGTCAGGCTCAGAGTATATTTGCTATTAAACTGCCTCTTGAGTGCAATTTCTGTTCAAAACTGCAAAATTTACTCTTCCCAACAAGTTAGTTTTCTGTTTCTCTGGATAAACATTTTAAACACACTGAATGTGACCAAGGCAAGATCATTTCTTGCTTATAAGGAAAAGGATCAGAGAGAATGCCATGTTTAACTCCATTTACTACATCATCTAGTACTAAAATAGCATATGTAAGAGCTTCTTGCTCTAACGGAATACAGAAGAGTGCTTGCCACTCTTCCTTCATTTCACGCATAACTACCAACATTTGTGGGTGGGGTGGGGGGCTAAAAGAGTTCAGAGAGTTGTCAGATAGGAAGGAAAAAGGAAAAAAATAATCTTCTACTGTCGTTTAATACTGTAAATCCTCTATTAAAAAGGTAAAAGGGGGCATTCTCCTGTGGCACAGCAGGTTAAGGATTCAGTGTTCAAGTCACAGCTGTGGTGCAAGTGTGATCCCTGGCCCGGGAACTTTCATATGCCACAGGCACAGCCACAAAAGAAAAAAGGTAAAAGGTCTAGGGCCAGTCTTTACATTCCTACAACTTGACTTTCTTCTTGTTCTGACAAGATGCCTCTGTTAGTCAAAAGCCATACTCAATTCCAAAGAATGGGTGTGCTCATTTCGACAAACTTCACATTAGGGAACAGGCCAGAAGCATAAAGCTAGTGAGTATAATTCCCCTTTTAACACACCTATCCAGAAGCTTCACGTGCAAGACACTCAGGAACAGACAGGAAGAGGAAAATGACTCTCCAAAGTAGCCACTAACGTGCCAAAATGTCACTGATGGAGAATCAAAAGCAGTTGGGTTGGGCAGATGAGAATCTATGTTCTCATCTGTCTACCGAGGAAATTCTTAGGCACGTGTGGAGTACAAACATCACCCACTAAACCCTGAAGAGCCACCTGCTCTACTCCTAGCTCTGAAGCTTAAATTCTAGCTTAAGGTTTCTAGATAATTCACGTCAGCTCTGGTTCAAATCTGAATCCACGTTCTCATCTGTAAAATGGAAATTTAAATGGCTTCCATGCTTGAGAGTAGTTGTAAAAATTAAGTGAAAAGAAAAATGGATGAAAGACAAATGGGTATTTCAAAAAAGAGGATATTCATTTAGTGAATATTAAACGAATATCATATTTAATATCTACATTAAAGATCAGATAAATACATGTTAAAAGCCACAATGATTATAGCACTAGAATGGTTAAAATTCTTAAAATGATACCACCATGTACAGACAAGTTTTTGACATGAAACTCAAGTAAAATGAACTAAGAATAAGTAGGTGGCAGCTTCAGAATATCAATTAATTTGGGGGGCAATGTCTGATATCTGTCACATTGACCTTCTTAGGTTCAATCCCTATATGAAATACAAACATTTGTTTACAATCAAGTAAAGTTACAGAGCCTAAAAAGGCAATGTTAAAAAAAAGTTCTTCCCCTTCAACCCTTTGAAGGGGATAGTAGTATATGTCACACATTTACCTGTAGAAAAATCATCCTTTTACCCTCTTTCCTAACTTTAAAATCACTGTTCACCCTTGAGCAATATGGGTTTGAAGTACACAGATCAACACACAAACTTTTTTCAATAACTATACTGATAAATTTTTTGAGATTTGTGGCAATTTGAAAAAACTTGAGAACCGCATAGCCTAGAAATATCAAAAAACCTAAGAATATGGTATGTCATGAATGTATAAAATATATGCAGATATATAAATAACATACACGTATTAATTGACTGTGTTATCAACAGTAAGGCTTCCAGTCACCAGTAGGCTATCAGTAGTTAAGTTTGGGGGAGTCAAAAAGTTAATATGTGGACTTTCAATTGCACACAACGGGTTGGCACCCCTAAACCCCCAAATTGTTCGAGGGTCAACTACATAACCTAAGTATTATCAAGAAATAAAAAAAGTACATTATTAAGTATCAACATCACCAGTTCCTATGAATCAAAAATATAAACTACAATGTCTTCTCAAATCCTAAAAAAAATTTAAAAAATCCCTTTTATGCTTTTACTAATCTGATAAACCTACAGGAAAGAACAAAGAACAAAGGCCCCAAATAGCTAAGACTATCCAAATGAAGAAAAACAAGACAGGGGGGTTTGCCCTACCATTTAGAAAGGCCACTGACATTAGAATGTGGTATTGGTACAGGATAAAGAGAACCATGCAGAAGAACAGGAAGCACAGACACAGGCCTCATACAAGGAAAGGTGTTTATGAAGGAGAAAGTGCTCCAAATTAGTGGGGGAAGGATAGACACTTCAATAAATGGTGATAAGACAACGCATTATCTATTATGAATTGACTATCCAATCAAATCCCTCCTGAGACCTTACATAAAGACCAAATCCAGGTGGATTAAAGACCTAACTGTGAAAATCAAACCTTTAATAAAACGTTTAGAAGAAAATATGACAAGACTCTTATAGACTCAGGGTAGAAAGAAGGCTTTTCTTGAATGAGAAAAATAAAATCAAGGGAGAAAAAAAAATTACTAAATCAAAACTTCAATTTTCTTAACAATAAAAGGAATCAGAGGAGAGGACAAGATGGCGGAGGAGTAGGGGGACACGCTCGCCCTCTCCCACAAACACAACAAAAAAAGCACATCTACAGAAGAAATGACTCGCACAGAACAACAACCAATCGCTGGCAGAGGAACCTAAACTCCAATAACGGCAAGAAGTTCGTGACATTATTGGGCAGAACGGGAGAAAAGAGGAGAGTGAGAGAAGGTGAATCCGAGCGGGACGGGCGCTCCCGAAAGGGAACTGCGGAGGAGAAAGGGATCCCGCACCCTGGAAAGTCTCCTACCGGGGGAAAGATCAAACGAACCGGAGGAATCTCCAGATGCAGAGAAGAGTGTAGCAGTAAGTCGGAGTACGGAAAAACGATCAAGAACCCAACGGACCATCTGAACTACGGGCACAGTCACCAAAAATTGAGACGCCTGGGTGGGGGCTGGGCACCGTGACCTCGCCTCCGAAGGTTAGTCCCCAAGAAAGGGCCGGGGGACGCCTGGGGGGGGGGGCCGGGCACCGAGACCTCGGCTCCAGAGGTTAGTCCCCGGGAAAGGGCCGGGGGACGCCTGGGTGGGGGCTGGGCACCGAGACCTCAGCTCTGAAGGTTGGTCCCCGAGAGGGGGCCGGGGGACGCCTGGGTTGGGGCTGGGCACCGTGACCTCGCCTCCGAAGGTTAGTCCCCAAGAAAGGGCCGGGGGACGCCTGGGGGGGGGGGCCGGGCACCGAGACCTCGGCTCCAGAGATTAGTCCCCGGGCTAGGGGGGCGGGGAAGAGCGGAAACTGCTTGGGAGGTCTCTAAACCATTTGACGGGGCAGAGACTGCCTGGGAGACTAGAAAACAAAGCTGTCGCAGAGGAAGGGAGCAATACTCTAGGGGCGGGGAAGTGGAAAGCCGCCTCAGAGGGAACCTGGGAGAAGAGCCTGGTCTGCGCCCGTGCTGGGGAGGGGAGAGAAGAAGGGGTGGGTCCCCATAGAATACCCCCCACGCCACAACAAGCTTACAGGCCCGCTAGCTAGCAGAAAGCTGTGCTTCCCAGTGCATTCCCTCCCCCCACCCCCGCCACCCCCTACGCTCTCGCCGAACCTGGGGCTGCCTGCCATCCAGGAGGGCTGGCCTCAACAATTGCCTGAAGCCTACCACCGCAGGGGCTCTCCCTGCACAGGCCTGCTTGCCCTTTGGAGGGGCTACACTTCCACAGAGCAGCACCAAACACCACCAGCCCCCTAGAAAAGGCCTGCAGCCCAGAAAAGCTAGAACAAGCCTAGCCAGGCCGTGAATAGATCGACCTAATTCTCCGACGGTTTTTCTGAGACGGGCTCCCCCGGGGAGGAGCCTCTTGAGTCTCCAAGGGCCTTGCTACACGCCCAAGACCCCAGGGGGTGCTGAGACCTAGTGGACCAGCTGCATAGGACTGCCAGCTCCAGGCAGGACCCCCTGCAGCCCAGAAAAGCTGCAACAAGCCTGGCCGAATTGGGAAAAGATCTCAGACGGTCTTTCTGAGTCAGGCTGTCCTGGGGAGGAGCCTCTTGAGCCTCCAAGGGCCCTGCTACCCGCCCAAGACCCCAGGGGGTGCTGAGACCTAGTGGACCAGCTGCATAGGACTGCCAGCTCCAGGCAGGACCCCCTGCAGCCCAGAAAAGCTGCAACAAGCCTGGCCGAATCGGGAAAAGATCTCAGGCGGTCTTTCTGAGTCGGGCTGTCCTGGGGAGGAGCCTCTTGAGTCTCCAAGGGCCCTGCTACCCGCCCAAGACCCCAGGGGGTGCTGAGACCTAGTGGACCAGCTGCATAGGACTGCCAGCTCCAGGCAGGACCCCTTGCAGCCCAGAAAAGCTGCAACAAGCCTGGCCGAATCGGGAAAAGATCTCAGGCGGTCTTTCTGAGTCGGGCTGTCCTGGGGAGGAGCCTCTTGAGCCTCCAAGGGCCCTGCTACCCGCCCAAGACCCCAGGGGGTGCTGAGACCTAGTGGACCAGCTGCATAGGACTGCCAGCTCCAGGCAGGACCCCCTGCAGCCCAGAAAAGCTGCAACAAGCCTGGCCGAATCGGGAAAAGATCTCAAACGGTCTTTCTGAATCGGGCTGCCCTGGGGAGGAGCCTCTTGAGCCTCCAAGGGCCCTGCTACCCGCCCAAGACCCCAAGGGGTGCTGAGACCTAGTGGACCAGCTGCATAGGACTGCCAGCTCCAGGCAGGACCCCCTGCAGCCCAGAAAAGCTGCAACAAGCCTGGCGGAATCGGGAAAAGATCTCAGACGGTCTTTCTGAGTCGGGCTGTCCTGGGGAGGAACCTCTTGAGTCTCCAAGGGCCCTGCTACCCGCCCAAGACCCCAGGGGGTGCTGAGAACCAAGTGAAATCTGCTACCATCGTGGGGTGGACCTCCCAGTCCTGTCTGCCCTCAGGAAGTCCTCCTTTGCTTCAAAGAAACACTGTTAGTCCCATCAACACTCCAGAAAAGCCACACTGCCTCAAAAAAAGATTGACCAACAACGACAGCCCTCAGGAAATATTCCAGGGCAGTGACAAGGCAAACACTACCCGATAACGGAGAGTACAACTCCCTCAGGAGAAAGAAGACAACAAGCAAGATGAAGAAGCTGAGAAACCACCCCCAGTCAAACCAACAGGAGAACTCACCTAAAACAGTCAACAATGAAACTGATCTCTGCAGTCTGACAGACCTGGAGTTCAAAAGAGAAATAGTGAAAATACTGAAGGAATTAAGAGAAGATATGAACAGCAATGCAGATACCCTCAGAAAGGAGCTAGAAAATATAAGGAGGAGCCAAGAAAAACTAGAACATTCATTTGCAGAGATGCAAACTGAACTAGGGGCAGTAAAAACCAGAATGAATAATGCAGAAGAACGAATCAGTGATATGGAAGATAGAATAATGGAAATCACTCAATCTGGTCAACAGACAGAACACCGAATCAAAAAACTGGAAAGCAATATAAGAGACCTATGGGATAATATAAAACGGGCCAATTTACGCATAATAGGAATTCCAGAAGGAGTAGAAAAAGATAAAGGAATGGAAAATATATTTGAAGAAATTATCGCTGGAAACTTCCCAAATCTAAAGGATACTGGATTCAAGATACAAGAAGCACAGAGGGCCCCAAACAAACTGAACCCAAACAGACCCACACCAAGACACATCATAATAAAAATGGCAAAAGTTAGTGATAAAGAGAGGATCCTCAAGGCAGCAAGAGAAAAACAGAATGTTACCTACAAGGGAACCCCCATAAGAATATCAGCTGATTTCTCTACAGAAACACTACAGGCCAGGAGGGAATGGCAAGAGATATTTAAAGTGCTCAAAGGAAAAAATATGCAACCTAGAATACTTTATCCAGCAAGAATATCATTTAAAATAGAAGGGGAAATAAAAATTTTTCCCAACAAACAAAAACTTAAAGAATACAGCAACACAAAACCCAGGTTAAAGGAAATATTGAAAGGGCTTCTCTAAACCAAAAAGAAAGGAAGGAAAGGGAAGAAAAAAGAAAAGAAAAAAAAAAAGAAGAAGAAGAAGAAGAGGAAGAACTAGGACTGAGGAAGATACAATCAGAGAGCAGTCACTCAAATAAGCCAGCATACAGATTTAATCATGAACATGCTTCAAACAAAATAAAATTAAAAAGAAAAAAATAAAAGAGTCATCAAAACCATAAAATGTGGGCAAGGGATGTTAGGAGGTAAATAATCCTTTTTGTTTGTATGTATGTCTCTCTTCTTAATTTTAATATAATAATGAAGTGTTTGAACTTACAGGACCATCAGGCTAAAACACACAATTATGGGAAGGGGTTAGCATACTTAAAAAACAGGGCAACCACAAGCCAAAACCAAATATTGCATTTGCAAAAAATGAAAAAAAAAAAATACACTCAAGCAGATAATAACAGGAGACCATCCAACCAAAAAAAAAAAAAAAAAAAAAAAAAAAAAAGAAGAATGGAGAACCATAGAATCAACTGGAACACGAGGATCAAATGGCAATAAATAATCATCTATCAATTATCACCTTAAATGTCAATGGACTGAATGCCCCAATCAAAAGACACAGAATGGCTGAGTGGATAAAACGGCAAAAACCTTCAATATGCTGCCTACAAGAAACTCACCTTAGGACAAAAGATACATATAGATTGAAAGTGAAAGGCTGGGGAAAAGTATTTCATGCCAATAGACATGACAGAAAAGCAGGAGTTGCAACGCTCATATCAGACAAAATAGACTTTAAAACAAAAGACATAAAGAAAGACAAAGAAGGACACTATTTAATGATCAAGGGATCCATCCAAGGAGAGGATGTTACTATCATCAACATATATGCCCCAAACATAGGAGCACCCAGATACATACAACAAATATTAACAGACATAAAGGGAGATATTGATGAGAATACAATCATAGTAGGAGACCTAAATACCCCCCTCACATCAATGGACAGATCCTCTAGACAGAAAACCAATAAAGCAACAGAGATCCTAAAGGAAACAATAGAAAAGTTAGACTTAATTGATATCTTCAGGACACTACATCCAAAAAAATCAGAATACACATTCTTCTCAAATGCTCATGGAACATTCTCAAGAATCGACCACATATTGGGACATAAAGCGAATCTCAATAAATTTAGGAGCATAGAAATTATCTCAAGTATCTTCTCTGACCACAATGCCATGAAATTAGAAATCAACCATGGGAAAAGGAAAGAGAAAAAACCTACTCCATGGAGACTAAACAACATGCTACTAAAAAACCAATGGGTCAATGAGGAAATCAAGAAGGAAATTAAAAACTATCTTGAAACAAATGATAATGAAGACACAACCTCTCAAAATCTATGGGATGCTGCGAAAGCAGTGCTCAGAGGGAAATTTATAGCAATCCAGGCCTTTCTCAAAAAAGAAGAAAGATCCCAAATTGACAACTTAACCCTCCACCTAAATGAATTAGAAAAAGAAGAACAAAGAAGTCCTAAAGTCAGCAGAAGGAAGGAAATTGTAAAGATCAAAGAAGAAATCAATAAAATAGAGACTCAAAAAACAATAGAGAAAATTAATAAAACCAAGAGCTGGTTCTTTGAAAAGGTGAACAAAATTGATAAACCCCTGGCCAGACTCACTAAAAAGAGGAGAGAAAGAACCCAAATAACCAAAATTAGAAATGAAAAAGGAGAAATCACAACGGATACAGCAGAAATACAAAAAACCATAAGAGAATACTATGAACAACTATATGGCAATAAGTTTGACAATCTGGAAGAAATGGACAATTTTCTAGAATCTTACAGCCTGCCAAAACTGAATCAAGCAGAAACAGACCAACTGAACAGACCAATCACTAGAAATGAAATTGAAGAGGTCATAAAATCACTCCCTACAAATAAAAGCCCAGGACCAGATGGCTTCACAGGTGAATTCTATCAAACATATAAAGAGGAATTGGTGCCCATCCTCCTTAAACTCTTTCAAAAGGTTGAAGAAGAAGGAATACTCCCAAAGACATTCTATGAGGCCACCATCACCCTCATTCCAAAACCAGGCAGAGATACCACCAAAAAAGAAAACTATCGCCCAATATCATTGATGAATATAGATGCAAAACTTCTCAACAAAATCTTAGCCAACCGAATCCAACAACATATCAAAAAAATTATACACCATGACCAGGTTGGGTTCATCCCAGGTTCACAAGGATGGTTCAACATACGCAAATCAATCAACATCATACACCACATTAACAAAAAAAAAGTCAAAAATCATATGATCATCTCAATAGATGCAGAAAAAGCATTTGACAAAGTTCAACATCCATTCATGATCAAGACCCTCGCCAAAGTGGGTATAGAGGGAACATTCCTGAATATAATCAAAGCCATTTATGATAAACCCACAGCAAATATAATCCTCAATGGGGAAAAACTGAAAGCCTTCTCACTCAAATCTGGAACAAGACAGGGATCCCCACTCTCACCACTGCTCTTCAACATCGTTTTGGAAGTCTTAGCCACAGCAATTAGACAAACAAAAGAAATCAAAGGCATCCATATAGGAAGAGAAGAGATCAAACTGTCACTGTATGCAGATGACATGATTCTATACCTAGAAAACCCTAAGGACTCAACCCCAAAACTCCTTGAACTGATTAATAAATTCAGCAAAGTGGCAGGATATAAGATTAACATTCAGAAGTCAGTTGCATTTCTGTATACCAGCAATGAAGCATTAGAAAAGGAATACAAAAATACGATACCTTTTAAAATTGTACCTCACAAAATCAAATACCTCGGAATACACCTGACCAAGGAGGTAAAGGACCTATATGCCGAGAACTATAAAACCTTAATCAAAGAAATCAAAGAAGATGTAAAAAAATGGAAAGATATTCCATGTTCCTGGATTGGAAAAATCAATATTGTGAAAATGGCCATCCTACCCAAAGCAATCTACAGGTTCAATGCAATCCCTACCAAATTACCCATGACATTTTTCACAGAACTAGAACAAACAATCCAAACATTTATATGGAACCACAAAAGACCCAGAATCGCCAAAGCAATCCTGAGAAACAAAAACCAAGCAGGAGGCATAACTCTCCCAGACTTCAAGAAATACTACAAAGCCACAGTCATCAAAACAGTGTGGTACTGGTATCAAAACAGACAGACAGACCAATGGAACAGAATAGAGAATCTGGAAATTAACCCTGACACCTATGGTCAATTAATCTTTGACAAGGGAGGCAAGAACATCAAATGGGAAAAGGAAAGTCTATTCAGCAAGCATTGCTGGGAAACCTGGACAGCTGCATGCAAAGCAATGAAACTAGAACACACCCTCACACCATGCACAAAAATAAACTCCAAATGGCTGAAAGACTTAAATATACGACAGGACACCATCAAACTCCTAGAAGAAAACATAGGCAAAACACTCTCTGACATCAACTTCATGAATATTTTCTCAGGTCAGTCTCCCAAAGCAATAGAAACTAGAGCAAAAATAAACCCATGGGACCTCATCAAACTGAAAAGCTTTTGCACAGCAAAGGAAACCCAAAAGAAAACAAAAAGACAACTTACAGAATGGGAGAAAATAGTTTCAAATGATGCAACTGACAAGGGCTTAATCTCTAGAATATACAAGCAACTTATACAACTCAACAGCAAAAAAACCAATCAATCAATGGAAAAATGGGCAAAAGACCTGAATAGACATTTCTCCAAGGAAGATATACAGATGGCCAACAAACACATGAAAAAATGCTCAACATCGCTGATTATAAGAGAAATGCAAATCAAAACTACCATGAGATACCACCTCACACCAGTCAGAATGGCCATCATTAATAAATCCACAAATAACAAGTGCTGGAGGGGCTGTGGAGAAAAGGGAACCCTCCTGCACTGTTGGTGGGAATGTCAACTGGTACAGCCACTATGGAGAACAGTTTGGAGAACCTTAGAAATCTATACATAGAACTTCCATATGACCCTGCAATCCCACTCTTGGGCATCTATCCGGACAAAGCTCTACTTAAAAGAGACACATGCACCCGCATGTTCATTGCAGCACTATTCACAATAGCCAGGACATGGAAACAATCCAAATGTCCATCGACAGAGGATTGGATTCGGAAGATGTGGTATATATACACGATGGAATACTACTCAGCCATAAAAAAGGATGACATCATGCCATTTGCAGCAACATGGATGGAACTAGAGAATCTCATACTGAGTGAAATGAGCCAGAAAGACAAAGACAAATACCATATGACATCACTTATAACTGGAATCTAATATCCAGCACAAATGAACATCTCCTCAGAAAAGAAAATCAATCATGGACTTGGAGAAGAGACTTGTGGTTGCCTGATGGGAGGGGGAGGGAGTGGGAGGGATCGGGAGCTTGGGCTTATCAGTCACAACGTAGAATAGATTTACAAGGAGATCCCGCTGAATAGCATTGAGAACTATGTCTAGATACTCATGTTGCAACAGAAGAAATGGTGGGGGAAAAACTGTAATTGTAATGTATACATGTAAGGATAACCTGACCCCCTTGCTGTACAGTGGGAAAATAAAATTTAAAAAAAAAAAAAAAAAAAAAAGACACATGCATCCACATGTTCATTGCACAACTATTCACAATAGCCAAGACATGGAAACAACCCACATGTCTACTGATAGATGGTTGGATTAGGAAGATGTGGTATATGCACAATGGAATCGAACTTAGCCATAAAAAAGAACCAAATAATGCCATTTTCAGCAACATGGATGGAACTAGATGCTCATATCCTGAGTGAAGTAAGTCAGAAAGAAAAAGACAAACCATATGATATCACTTATATCTGGAATCTAATATCCAGCACAAATGAACATCTCCACAGAAAAGAAAATCATGTACTTGGAGAATAGACTTATGGTTCCCTGGAGGGAGAGGGAGGGAGTGGGAGGGACTGGGAGCTTGGAGTAAATAGATACAGAATGTTGCCTTTGGGATGAATTAGCAATTGGATCTTGCTGTGTAGCTCCAGGAACTCTGTCTAGTCACTTATGATGGAACATGTAATGTGAGGAAAAAGAATGTATGCATGTATGTGTAACTGGGTCATTATGTGGTATAGTAGAAAAAAAATGTAAATAAATGATAAAAAAATTTCACAAAGAATGTGTTCATTCAACAAATACTCAGCTAAAATTTAAAATTTTAATAGATTTATGTATGGCTATTTTATGTGCTCAGTGTATTCATATACCTAGATGTAGAAATGCAAATATCGGAGTTCCCGTCATGGCGCAGTGGTTAACGAATCTGACTAGGAACCATGAGGTTGCGGGTTCGGTCCCTGCCCTTGCTCAGTGGGTTCACGATCCAGCGTTGCCGTGAGCTGTGGTGTAGGTTGCAGATGCGGCTCGGATCCCGCGTTGATGTGGCTCTGGCGTAGGCCGGTGGCTACAGCTTCGATTCAACCCCTAGCCTGGGAACCTCCATATGCCATGGGAGCAGCCCAAGAAATAGCAACAACAACAACAACAAAAGACAAAAACAAAACAAAAAAAAAGAAATGCAAATATCATTACAATAAATTGTCAGAGAAAGAAGTTATAAAATATGATAAAAAATAAAATGGATTTATGTAAACCTAAAATTTATAAACAAAACTTTTGTAGAAATAAAAAAAAAATAGAAGAGTGAAGATCTTACACTGTAAAAAAAAAAAAAAAAAAAAAAAAAAAAAAAAACAATAAAAGGAATCAGAAAAAAACAACCAACTGGAATATGTATATGGAATATGTATACTGGAATATGTATATGTGTGTTTATATATATTTGCAATTCACATAAGCAATGGAAGATCAACAGAGAACATATGTGGAACTCTAAAAATCAGTAAGAAAAAATAATCCAGCAGAATAGGTAGGTGAAAGTAATGAGCAGGCAATTTAAAGACATTGACCAAGAAATGTTTGAAAAGATGCTCAACTGTAATGAAACTGAAATGAGTTGAAAGCAATGCTTTACTTCCCACCCATCAAATTGGCATCAATTTTTAAATCTGACAATACCCAGTGTTATCAAGAATGTGGAACAACCTCACTTCCATTGCTGGTGGGGGTAAAATCTCCCACAAACACTTGAAAGGACCATTCTGTACTATTTAAATCTTGCAACTCTGCACTATATACTTTTTTTTTTTTTTTCTTTTTTGGCCAACCCAAGGCATAAGGAGTTCCTGGGCCAGGGGTCATATCTGATCTGCAGCTGCGACCTATGCCACAGCTGTAGCAATGCCAGATACTTAACCCACTGTGCTGGGCTGGGGGATTGAACCTGCATCCTGGTGCTGCAGAGATGCCACAGATATCCTTGTGCCACAGCAGGAAATCCATATATACACTTTTATTAAAGAATTCCTCTCCCAGATACAATGCTTGGAGAATCTCTCAGTCTTATGAACAAGAAAAATGGGTAAGAACTTTCATTACAGTGTTTCTATAACAGTAAAAAAATTAAAAAAAAAACTTTATGTATATTAGCAGGAGAATAGATTAAAAAATGTGGACTATCACATAGCTCTTAAAATTCATGAATTAGAACTACAAACATCAACATGAGTGACTCTCACCAAAAATGCTGAATGACAAGTTGCAAATGACTACAAAGAATGGTGTTATTTTTATGAAGTTTAGAAACATGCAAAACAATACATATATGTGTATGTATAATATATATTATAAAATAGAGTTTATCTATTTAGAGAGTGTTTGAGAAGAGAGCAAAAAGAATAGTATCAGGTAGCTACTAAATACAGGTAATTTCAACTGCATCTTGAATATTTTCTTTAAAAAAAATGAATTGTGGCAAAATTTTAGGACTTGACATAACTGACAGAAAGAGGAGTATACATGCTATATTTTGTACTTCATGCTAAAAAGATTTCATTGTTTAAAAAACTACAAAGTACATTCATTAAAATTTGTAACTATTTTGGAGTTCCCATCGTGGCGCAGTGGTTAACGAATCCAACTAGGAACCATGAGGTTGTGGGTTCGGTCCCTGGCCCTGCTCAGTGGGTTAAGGGTCTGGGCGTTGGCGTGAGCTGTGGTGTAGGTTGCAGATGTGGCTCAGATCCTGTGTTGCTCTGGCTCTGGCGTAGGCCGGTGGCTACAGCTCTGATTCGACCCCTAGCCTAGGAACCTCCATATGCCACAGAAGTGGCTCAAGAAAAGGCAAAAAGACAAAAAAAAAAAAAAAGTAACTATTTTACTTAAAGTTGTTGTTGTTGTTTTGTTTTTGGGTTGTGCCCTGCGTGCATCTGGAAGTTACCAGGCCAGGGATTGAAATCTTCACCACAGGACCCTTAACCCAATGTGCCACAACAGAACTTCTCAGGATTAGAGTTTGGGGTATCTTATGCAAAAGAAAGTATAGGAAAAAACGGCTGTTAAAGCTCTCATTCTCATCCATACCAAAATTTTTTTAATTTTAGTGCTTTGCAAAGATGATAACAACCTCAGGTGTTCAAGGATTACCTTAATAACTACATAAATGTATAAAGTAAATTCTATTATTGGAGTACTATCCGTATGTCTGTTTATATTTAGGTTTCTTTTAAAATTTCACTGGAGAAAAAGGTTTCATGATTGAAAACCTCAAGCTACCTCATTCTCAAGGTATTTGAACACAACGCAAGCAAAAGACACAGCAATATATGCATTCAAATTTCACTTGGAAAAATCTCCTTTTAAGATAAAAGGTCATACTTCAATTCAATGTGTCAGAAGAGTTTTGCAGAGGTAGAATTTGAGCTTAGCTTGGTGGAACACAACTAAGTATCTCTTTAAGGAAGGAGATACCACCTGTTGTTGAAAAAAGCAAAAATCTATCAGTAAATAGTAAATGGCAGAGGAAGAAACTGGCAAGAAAGATTGCCTGGCTTGATTAAGGAGAAAAAAGAGGCAAATAAGAACTGGAGTGAGGGGGCAAAAACAGACATGACTTGGAAACCAATGTCATGAGACTGGAAAAAATGGCGCAGAATATAATGAAAGGACATCTCCCCTTTTAACTCCACCACTAAATCTTCTTATTGTGGCTCTGCCCCCCATGTTTTACTGTCTCTTTGGAATCTCCTAACAAGGTTGCCCCAACCAGGCTCCAGCTTAGGAAACTTACACACCCCTTTTAAGATGAAACTCAGGGCCAGGGTGGGTGGGGGGACATGTATGGCCATTTTCTTTCTTTTTTTCTCAGCATAGCCTCAAAGGAATTTTATTCAACTAAACAAACAATTAACCCAGATTAGAAGAATTCCAATAAATATTTAAAGAGCTCTAATGCTACCATACCTAGCATTCCCTTCAGGATTTGTAGTTTCTGACTCCAAGAAAAAGTAGGAACTTGCCAGAGTTCCTCACCTCCCAGCCTTTGGTCTGCTTCCACTAAACAAGCCACAAACCACTGTCAACCTAGGAGTGCCTCCCTGGACATCTAGACTCACTACAGCCTTTTCTTGGGGTCTCAGGGACTGAGAAAGGGATTTCTTCCACACATGCACGATGTCAGAAAGACTGTTCACCCTGTGGTGAGACTGCACCGACCAAAGGTCCATTATAAAATGACCATACCACACATATAGTAAGAGGTGGTTACTTCCTGCAGATGTAAGTGCTGTCAGAAAAGCAGGGAGAGAGAGAGGATATGTCAACATCTTTACAGAGGTTTCTGCCTGAAGGTCCTCATCTTCTCTTCAGGGAAGATGACTGTTTTAAAGAAAGAAAGAATGTAAAGCATCTTCCGTATTCCAGTACCATACTTTTCACATTATATTACAATTATCTTTTTATGTGTATATGCGTCCCGCATTAGACTGAGCGTTTCCTGAGGGAACCCAGTTTATTTATTGAATTTGTGTCCCCAGAACTTAACACAATGTCTGACACACGGTAATCACTCAATGCCTGTTTGCTGAATGAAAGGCAAACAAAGCTATGACAAAAAGAAAAACAATGGTCATAAAAATCAGACTGAATCAAAGAGCGTAGGTAAAAAGGACAATGACCTTGCAAAGGAACATTCCTATGGAGAACTCAAGTTAAATATTGACTTGCTTGTCATAGTACTTAACTATTGTATTTCAAAGGGGGCTTTAAGTTTTGAAAAATGCAATATATAATTTTATTTCTATCACAGAGGTTTAAAGCCGGTTTGACCTGAAACCCTTAGTATTTCATGCTGCTTTTTCTATTAATTTCAACCACTTGCCTGAAAGAAGTTACAATCGAATTCTCCATTTCATCTTTAAACTGTCTTTTGGATATTGACTTCAGTCATACTTGAGTTAACAAACAAGTACTTGAAGCTTTGGTTGATGGCACTGCCCATGAAATAATTTATACAGTTTTGTTTTGTTTTGGTTTTCTTTTCTTTCTCTTTTTTTTTTTTTTTTTTTTTGGTCTGAACAGCAGCGTCTCTTTTACTCCAGTGGTACTAAACTGTGACCCACTGAACTGTGCAGGAACCTCAGGAGCCATTGAGGGGGAGGATTAGAAAAGCAAAACAGGCAGAGCAACTCCACTTACTCCTACCAAAGTTTTTCAATCAAAAAACAATAGGCTTCCAGAAAAGATCTCCCTTGAAGAGTTCACAGGTTTTAAGTTTGAAAATCATGTCTTATTCTATTTTGCTTTTTCCCCCCTCTACGATAAAACCACAACGGCCATAAAAAGTGCAGGTCTCACTGCAACAAAGGAAGACACCAGAAGGTGTTCCAAAGGCTGATGCTGTGAGCCTCAACATTGTGTTTCCTATGTTTATACCAGTCACCAATGTTAACCACCAAGAAAAAAGTTGAATGAAAATTATAAAAATATATATTTGAAGGCTGTTTAAGGGGGAAAATATAATTATACAATTTTTGGCTCTCTGGGAATGAAAGGGACTTATTCAACACATTTGATTTCTGAGCACGCTTTTGGGATCCCAAAATATACCAAAATTAAGCATTTTTGAGACTTTCCTTATACTGAGAAAATTATTAACTATGAAACGGGTGCCTCAGTGCTAGATGTGCAAGATTCTGTATGACTAGCAATTTTCAGCGATGCGTTTTTTCATTCCCCTAAAACGCTACTACTGCTACAGAAATTCGCAGTAATTAATTACTGCTACAGAAATATCTATTTCGCCTGTTTCACTGTTTTCCTAATGCCATAAATAAGTTCTCATACCCGGTCCATCTTTTCCTCACTCCATAGTCACTGAGTCCTCAGCATTCCGACGATGCCAAATAAGTAAAAGATCAGTTGTCCTGGACTGTTTGGAGAACCTGGGATTTTCCTTTTCATACACTGAGACAAAGCCTCTTACAGCACTTGCACCATCCACGATAGAGTAACACTTCCAACTCTCATAAAGAAATCCGGAAGCCGTGCTTGGTTCTATCAGGGCCTGGATGCATGTGTACATAAGCCAGGTGAAATAGGTTCTTCCGGTTAAATGGGGGCAAGCTGGAGTCTCTAAGCAGGTCTGGACTCTTGCATCCTTCCTTAAGTGCGGGGGAGTGGAGGGAGGGGGTGACACTAGACTCAACGAGCTCTACAGAGAATTGGAAGTTTGCGTCCTCAACTCTGCAACTGCTTCATCAGTCAAGTCTCCAGGGAGCCCCAGGCTGTTCCCTATTCCTGCGCCTGGAGTGGGGAAAGGCCCTCTTTCCAGGTCCTCAGCTGCAGGAGGACTGGACACCCTCCTGAGGCTGCTTGCTACCACGCACGAAAGCTGCCCCCTGAAAAATCCCAGCTGCCAGGCAGCGGGCCACCCCCTTCGCTCCCTCTGCCGCTTTCCAGTCCCCGGAGTCGCCCCCGCCCACTTTCCAGCACAGCAAACAACAGCCCGGGGCCAGACCCAGCACTTACCCACGTCTTGCTCGAAGGGGTTGGCGGTGAACAGAGGCATTTCGCCGGCCCGGAGCCCTAGTGGCTGCGGTGAGGCTAAGGCTCGGCGGTTGCTTCCGGCTGGGAGGCCCGCCGCCGCGGCTTCTTAGGCGGCTCAGCGCCGACCGCCTCCCGCACTTCCGCCACCGCACCTGCCCTGCTCCCGCCTGACCGCCAGCTCCCGGTATGCGCTCCGCCCCTAACTCCTCTCCCAGGGCGAGGTCCGGCCAGCCGCGGGCGTCTGCTTAGCGCCGGGTAGTCGCCGCCCGCCGGGAGAAGGCGGCAGCCCTGGGCGGAAGCTGCTGCAGGGCTCAGGCGGCCGCCGTGGCCACCTTCCCATCGCTAGGGCCCCAGCGAGCCACGGGGCAGGGGACCTTCAGGGCCGGAAGTCGTCGCGCCTAGAGCTGGCGACGCCGGGGGCGCGGGAGCTGCTGAGCCGGCGCAGCTCAACAGGGGGCGCGGGGGTTCGGGACTCTCTGCGGGGGGCCGCGGGTGCTGACCAGCAAGTTCCCTGAGGTTTAGTCTTTTCCCAAGCTGTGGGCTAGTCCCAAGCGGCCCTGGGCCCTCGGCTGCGTCCGCGTCACAGTCCCGTTGCCATGGAGACGAACGGATCCTTTGGGCTTTGACAGCCGGGGAAGGATTTGGCTCTGCTTCTGGAGCTTAGCGGGCTGCAAACCCCCTGGAATAACCACCCTGGAAAGGGGTCGTAGAAGTTGTTATGGTTCTGCGGGGATTCCTCACTCTTCGCATTCCGTCGTGCTCTCGCCCTGAAAACACTGCTGGACTCGGAATCCAAAGAGAATGAGGCACACTCCCTGCCTTCAAGTTGCTGACAGTTTTATGGGCGTGGTGTATAGCATATACGTGACAGTACGTGATGATCCCGCTAAATAACTGGGGTCACAAACTCAAATTCCCATGTGAGCTAGCCAGGTAATGAATATGAACTTGAAAGCATCCTTCCCACGGACACACTCCCAAACCCTCTTAACCTTGTTTAATGTTTCTATAGCATTTGTCACTTCCTAATGTGTCATTTACTTATTGCGTTTTCTGTATCTCCTCTTTAGAATGTAAACACCATGATTATTTTTGTTCACTGCTGTATCCCTGGCATCTAAAACTCTGTCCAGCAAGCAGTGGGCGCTCGGCACCTTTCATTTCTTTCAAATCCAGCCAAACAGCACATGGCAGCTACCAGTAAACTTAAGCGACTTGTTGAAGTGTGGCCCCTACTAGAGCTTCCAATTTTTCTTTTTCCTTTTTTTTTTTTTTTTTTTTTTCTTTTTTGGGCCACACCTGTGGCATATGGAAGTTCTCTGGCTAGGGGTCAAATCAGAGCTGCTGCTGCTGGCCTACACCACAGCCACAGCAGTACTGGATCTGAGCCGAATCTGTGATGTAAGCCGCAGCTTGTGGCAACTCTGGATCCTTAACCCACTAAGCAAGGCCACGGATTGTACCTGCATCTCATGGATACTAGTTGCATTGCTTACAGCTGAGCCACAACGGGAACTCCTAGAGCTTCCAATTTTTCAATGATTTTTGTAATGTTAGGAATTACTTGGAGTTCCTGTAATTCTTCTATATATAGAAGCAGTCCAGGCAGCAGAACAGTGTGAGAGGCTACTGGAGCACTTAAAGAAGAGATATTGTAGAGAAGATTGTATTGAGATGAGAGCAAAGGACTGACTGAGGACCTGCCTTTGGAAAGCATTTACATTTTAAAGAGGCCCCTTTAGCTCCTCCATCTTTACTAGCAAGCATACTCAAGAATCTGTAGGTACTTTTCTGTGCCTATACTCAGTCTCTTGGTGAGTGCAAGTAACAAAATATTTAATAGTCACTGAGAGCCAAACCATGTGTTAGAAACAAGATCAAAGATTGTTCGTGAATGCTTCACCTAATGTGAAGTTACTGAAGGCTTAAAAGATAGGTCAATGACAGCCCATAAATTCTAGTGTGTAAAGAAATGCAACTTTTTCATTTTTCTGTACTACAGCCTCTTTTGAGCCCCAGTCTCCCTGATAACAAAATAATCTCATCAATTTCAGTTAAATTCAGTCTCGAGAGATTTTTGATTTTGTTGTTGTTTTTATTTTGGGCTTACACTCAACAAATAGCCTTACCTCACCCCACTTTCTCTGAACGTAGACCAAGATCCATCCCCAAATGTATTCTTCCAATTCTACCAGTATGATATTTGGTGAATAACCCTTTTCATTCCAGAAACAGAAGACTGTGCTTCCCCAAGTCAGACCATGATGAAACTTGATCCTAGGTATTGGTCTAGAAACTCTGAAGGTGATTGTGGGAAATCTTGAGAAGGGAAAGTAGCATCTTGGAAGGCACCTTCTTCAGGTGAGGCTTCTCCATGATCTTCAGGCAAAGGGAGGCCCCTACCCTCTAGCCTAGGAGCAAGTAACCACTTCTGTGGGTCCAGAGGATTGAGGTAAATGAGCTCAAAGTTCCCAAGAGTATCCACCCAGATAGCCTAATCCTAGGTCTTGGTCTCATTCATTCCCCAGCAAGTCCTGACTTGAGTCTACACTATGCTAAGGGTTATGAATTCAACCTTCTTTTCAATTCTGCTACTCTCACAATCAGGTTCCGTGTCTGATTTTTTTTTTAACTGCAATCTTTCCCTCTGGCTACAGTAAATAAAGCTAGATTGCTCGCTTGCTCGCCCTCCCTCCCTCTTTCTCTCTTTCTCTTCCCTTCTCTCATTTTTCTATTTGTATTTCAGTTTGGCTAATGTGTGTCTTTGCGATGCATGGTATATTATTTTTCATTAATTTCCAAAGCATTTGGTTTGAGTGTTTTGTTTTGGGGGGTTTTGTTTTGTCTTTTTGGGCCATACCCACAGCATACTGAAGTTCCCTGGCTAGGGGTCAAATTGGAGCTACAGCTGCTGGCCTATGTCACAGTCATAGCAACGCTTGGATCCGAGCCTCATCTGTGACCTACACTGCAGCTCCCAGCAATGCCAGATCCTTAACCCACTGAGTGAGGCCAGGGATCGAATTGCATCCTTATGGATGCTAGTTGGATTCATTACCGCTGAGGCACGACAAACTAAACCTTAGATTTACTGGGATTTTGCCAATGTTTACATTAATGGCCCCTCCTTGCCCCCAGATCCAATCCAGGTGTGTCAAGTGTCACCAAGATCACCCCCAGGTTCAATGACTCATTAAGGACCCACAATACTCAGCTTATAGTCATCAGTACATGACAGTATTTTATTACAACCAAAGGATACAAAACAAAATCAATAAAGGGAAATGGCACATAAGGCAAAGTCTGGGGGCACAAGCTTCCAGGAGTCCTCTCTCAGTGGAGGTACGCAGAACATGCTTAAATCCTCCAGCAGTGAGTTGTACAATACGTGTGAAATGTCATCTACAAGGTAAGCTCATTGCAAATTCAATGCCCAGGGTTTTTGTTGAGGGATAGTCACCCAAGCACCTTCTGCCTAACACACATCCATACTCCAGACTCTCAGAAAGCAAGCAGGTGTTCAGCATAGACCACATTGTTTGTACAAAGGGTTTAGGCACCAGGAGCCATTCTTATCAGGGAATTGTGGGAACTTTCCCAAAATCTAAGTTCCCAGATGCCAGTCAAGGGCCACATATTTGTAAGCAGGTTTTTACCTTTTTACATGTTTTCTTTTTATGGCCATACCGGCAGCATTATGGAAGTTCCTGGGCTAGGAGTCTGAGCCACATCTTCGACCTATGCTGCAGCTTGTGATAAGGCCAGATTCTTAACCCACTGAGTGAGACCAGGGATCAAACCCCATTCCTCATAGACACTGTGTTGAGTTCCTAACCCACTGAGCCACAACAGGAACTCAACTTTCTCTTTTTTTAATTATTTTATTTTATTTTATTTTTTGGTCTTTTTGCCTTTTCTAGGGCAGCACCCGTGGCATGTGGAGGTTCCCAGGCTAGGGGTCTAATCAGAGCTATAGCCACCGGCCTACACCAGAGCCACAGCAATGTGGGATCCAAGCTGCATCTGCAACGCACACCACAGCTCACGGCAATGCCGGATCCTTAACCCACTGAACAAAGCCAGGAATCGAACCCTCGTCCTCATGGTTCTTAGTCAGATTCGTTAACCACTGAGCCACAGCGGGAACTCCAACTTTCTCTTTAAAAAAAAAAAAAAAAAGTTTAACTATGGTTGATTTATAATACTGTGTCAGTTTCAGGTGTACAGCTTCAGAGTCTTGTCCATTACAGGTTATTACAAGATACTGAATATAGTTACCTGTGGCATACAGTAAACCCTTGTTAATTTCTTCCACATATAATGGTGTGGCAAGCAGGTCTTTCTAAGGATAGAAGTCTCAGACCTACTATGTTAACTCTTTTCTGCATACCAGAGTATCACAATTCATTTGGTTATCCCATCTCCCTAGGCTCCTCTGATTTGTGACAGTTTCTTTCCTTGTTTTTCCTTGTTTGACCATAACAGTCTTGAGGAGTGCTGACCAGATGGCCTGTGGATGGTCCCTGAATCTAAGTTTGTCCTAGATTTGCTAAAATCTAAGCATTTTCTAAGCATTTCCTAAAGATGTTTTTCTCATGCTTAAATGGGTGTTGTGGGATTTTGGAAAGAACATCACAGAGGTAGAGTACCCTCCTCACATCTTGGTGGGGAGCACATGACATATGGTGATGGTAACTTTTAGCACTTGGCTAAATGTAGCATTTGCCAAATTTTTTCACTCAAAGTTAATGTTTTTCTCTTTTCCTACTCTGTTCTTAGGAAGCAGGTCACTGAGTGTCACCCAGCCTCAAGGTGACAGCCTTAAGTTTCACCTTCAGTAGAGGTTGAATTATTATGATTCTTCTGTAAGGAAAATTTGTCTCTTCTCTATTTACCCATTTATTAAATTGCTTATATAACTATGACATCATGTATGTTTATTTTATATTTTGGGTTGTAATTGTAATATATTTTGTTGTTGCTGTTGTCTTGTATGTTTTTGCTACAGTTGTTGTAGCTTTGGTCATTGGGAGCTCTTTCAGTTGACTCTTATGTCCCTTTGATGTGTTTCTTTTTTTTTTTTCCTGAGCATTTCTTTACTTTCTGGGACTACAAGATGCTCCAGGCTCATTTTGTATATTCTCTTCTACAGTCTTAGAATTAACCTTTTCTCAAAGGCACCCTGGTTCTGAAGTTCTCTTTATAGGCTGCCATAGATGATTCCTAGCTTTCATGGTGTGCCTTGAGTAGAGAGCTGGCTAACCTGAGATTGTCATTTCCCTCCTGCAGCACATTAACTGTGACAAACAACACCCAACCCAAGGTTGTTATAATTGCCTTCACCTCTCTCACATGCTAGAGTTATTGGAGCAGCCAGTGCACACCCTTCCACCTATTGCCAACCCCAATTGACTTAGTAATTTTGATGCTACAGAAATAGTTTTCAATATTTGGCATCAGAACCACATGGAGGGCTTATTAAAAGCAGACTGCTGGACCCTACTACAGAGTTTCTGATTGAGTAAGTCTTGTGTGGAGCACAACCTAAGCCCTAGCCAGATAAACAAAAAACCTCACACTAAAGGCTGTTTTCCCTCAGTTCCTTTTATCCACTATATGTCTGGCTTTCAGCCAAGATTCACAAAACATCTTGAAGAGGAAGCATCCAAACTAGATTCAGGAGGACCCTGGTGGTGCAGTGGGTTAAGGACCCCGTCTTGTCACGTTTATGGCTCAGGTTCGATCCCGGACCTGGGAACTTTCGTATGCCAGCAGCACAGCCAAAGGAAGAACAACAGCTAGATTCAGACAGGACTGGGATGTCAAACATGTCCTCAAGCTCATAGATTCTTTGGCCGTGTCCAGGCTACCAATGAACCTGTTAAAGACATTCTTCATTTTCATTACAGTATTTTTGATTTCTAGGATTTTCTTTTGATTCTTTGTTAAGAGTTTCCATCTCTCTGCCTATATTACTCACCTGTTCTTGCAAGTTGTCCACTTTTCCCATTAGCACCTTAGCATGCTAATCATGGTTAATTTAAATTCCTGGTGTGGTAATTCTAACATCCCTAACATATCTGAGTCTAGTTCTGATGCTTGTTTGTCTGACTAGGTGTTAGACTGTGTTTACTATTTGCTGTAGCTATAGGTGTCAGAGACTAAATATCCTCTGGTGTCCTTGTTTTTGTCTCCTATTGTCTTTGGTACCAGAGAGGCTTCTTAAATAAAGTCTGAAATATGGAGTTCTTTCAGTTGTAGTCTGCTCTTATTACACAGGAGCCCTGTTGATGTGGTGAAGTGTTGGGGGGAGTGGATGTGTTCCATAATCCTATGATCTATTGACTTTGTGCCCCCAGCTGTGACCTTCGTAAGTCCTTCTCTGGTTTACGCTTTTCCCTCTTAGATGAGACAAGGCTAGATGGTGCTAGAATTTGGTGTTTCTCTTCTGCCAGATCAGTTAGGCTCTGGTAAAATAGTTTCTCTTGAGGTCAAGACTCCTTGAGAAGAACCGAATGCTCTGGGCTTATTTCAAAATGGCTACATTCCTTCCCCCTCCCACTGCCAGAAGCACAAGGGGATTTTCTCTGATCTTCACTTTGGGAACCTGGTAAGGCAACTAGAAGTAAAACTTACAAAAATGTGGAAGCCTCCCTATTACTGGGTCCTCTTTAGATGTTTAACTCTGAGACTTGTCCACAGTGAGCCTCCAGCAATGCATCAATTACAGTTCAGGTTTCTTATCCCAGCACTGGTTTTGGCAGAGACCTCTGCTCGAGCAGGTTGTGATTCTCTATATTTGCCTGACTCTCTGATTTGGGGGCAGCTGTTTGCCCTGTGACCTCAGTTCTCTGATGAAGCCAGAAAGAGTTGTTGATTTTCAGTCCAGCTTTTTTTCCTTATTGTGTGGACCAAAGCAATGACTCCTAAGCTCTTTAGGTGCTGGACCAGAAAGCAGAGGTTGTCTTTTTTATTTTTGTCTTGTTAGGGCCATACCTGGGGCATATGGAGGTTCTCAGGCCAGGGGTCCAATCAGAACTATAGCTGCTGGCTATGCAGGATCCAAGCTGTGTCTGCGTGCGACTTACCCCACAGGTCATGGCAATGCCAGATCCCTAACCCACTGAGTGAAGTCAGGGATCAAACCTGTGTCCTCATGGATGCCAGTCGGGTTCATTAACTGCAGAGCCACTGAGGGAACTCTGGAAGTTGGCTCTCTTTTTCGTCTTTCCTATCACACGCACTACAGTGTTTTGGACCAATGTGCTAGAAACCTTAGAATAAGCTCTACCTCTGCTCTTATTTTTCCAAATTTTCAAAACTTAATTGCTTCTCTTCTTTCTTCAAACTTTCTTTTTTGCTGTCCACCCACCCCCTCCCCTTGGCATCGCCTCCATTCTCCTCCAGGCTCTCTTTCCCTCCATGCCTTAACAAATGTTCCCTTTGAAAAAAGGCAGCTGTTGTAGAGGGTGAGAAGGGGCCGAGATCTACTTCATGCTCTGTCAACTGAGTCATGAACCCATAAGGCTACATCCCTAGCAGAGAAGAGACCTTTTCTTCTAAAGACATCATATGGGCTAGCCTAGCCCCTGCACACAAAACCAACTTTGTTATCCTGAAACATCACTCTTGTGAGTTTGTTCCCTCACTTAAGAACCTACTGGATTTCTGCTTGGCACAGAAATTTCAATCTGGGCTCTCTATCACCTCCGGTAAATAACTCTTTTTTCCCTACCCAGTAACCTTATTTTCCATGGCTTAAATAATCAGGTTTTGAAGTCAGATGAAATGTCACATCATGGATTTGCCACTGACTATGTGACTTTGTGAAAATACTTATGTTCTTAGACCCTTGGTTTTCTTATTTGTGAGGATATTCTTCATAAGTTTGCTATGAATATTAAATGGGATCAGGAGAGTTTTTCATATAGTGTGTTCTTAGTAGCCCTTATAGTAGTTATTAATTGATTAAATGTGTTTAGTATTTGCTGTTCAACATAGTAGCCACTAGCCATCTGTGGCTATTGATCATTTGAAACATGCCTGGTGCAACTAAAGAACTGAGTTTAAAATTTTATTTCATTTTAATTAATTCAGACTTAAATGGCCACATGTGGATAGTGGCCAGCATTTAAGACAGAGCGAGCATGAGTCAACATTGTGAAAATCAGTTGAGGGAAATAGAAGTATCTTTTGTCTGTATTGCTTGTGTCTCATGATACATCTTTAAAAGATGCATGCTTTCTTCTTTCACTTATCTTTTACCCCTTTTTATTTTTCACATCTGGAAATTTAAGATCCAATTCAACACCCATGTTCTCAAGAAGCATTCCTCACTTGGTCCCAGTCCATAAGTCTTTAACGTCGCTGCAACTTGCATTGAACAGATGGTCAGCATCACACTCCTCAGCACTTAATATGTTTTTGGCTTATCTTGTGCAGTAATTGCAACTCCCCAAAAGCACAACCTAAGGATCTGTGTGGTTTTTTTTATTCTGTGTCCCTCCAAAGCAATTAGCCCATTACTTAAATTTTGAAAACACTGTATTATAGATTGAATGTGTGTGTTCCCCCATTCATAGGTTGAAATCTAGCCCCCAATGTAATGAGATTTGGAGGTGGGGCCATTGGCCTGTAATTAGGTTATGAGAGTGTGGCCCTCATTAATGAAGGTAGTGCCCTTAATAAGAAGAGACCAGGGAATTCCCTTTGTGACTCAGTGGTTAATGAACCCAACTAGGAGCCGTGAGGATGCCGGTTCGCCCCTGTCCTTGCTCAGTGGGTTAAGGATCCAGTGTTGCTGTAAGCTGTGGTATAAGTTGCAGATGAGGCTCAGATCCTACATTGCTCTCGCTGTGGTGTAGGCTGGCAGCTGTAGCTCTGATTGGACCCCTAGCCTGGGAACCTTTGTGTGCCATGGGTGTGGCCCTAAAAAGCAAAAAAGAAAGAAAGAGGCCAGAGAGCCTATCCCACTCTCTTTCTGCCATGGGAGGATATGATAAGCTGGCAGTCTGCAACCCAGATGAAGAGCCTCCCCAGAACCTGACCATGCAGGCAGGCATAGCAGACTTCCAGCCTCCAGGACCAGAAGAAATAAATTTCTGTTGTTTATGAGCCACCCACTTTCTGGTATTTTGTTTTAGCAGCATGAACTAAGACACAATGAACAAGATTATGTTTGATAACTTGTCCTTTACCTCTGTGATTCATTCCTCTCACATTTCTGACCCCCACCACCAAGCTGGATGACAGAACAAAGCAGTGCCCATATAGCCACTAAGATACTTACTTATGTTTTTCTTTCCTTTGTGGAACTTTATCTTCCCCACTCCTGCGCCATAAACAAAAGCATTTGTCAAGTGTAATGCACATTTCCCATTTAATTAACACTGAGTGCCTACTATTTGCAAAATACTAGTGGTGGGTGCCATGAAATTGGTACGATAACTGCCCTCAAATGAGTTATATACAGAAAGGGGGAGTGATTTATGAAAAGGATGGATTAATGGAAGAGAATACATAGGAAAAAGATAGGAAAGTACCTGGTGTTGGCAGAATATAGAGCCATGGTATTTTGTTAGGTAGCTATTTAAAATATTTTACTTAAGGGTAGTTAGCCCAACCCATTTGGTGTTTGGAATGTTTGGTGTTTGATAAATTTTACCTTGAATGAACTCTCACAAATTAGATAGGTTGAATCCTCAGCAAAGTAAAAAGAGAAACTATATATAGAAAAAATCATTTTGGAAATCAGCTTGTGAAAAAAGATAACATGGATAAACTCTGCTTCAATATAAGTAAATTAATATGTAAGCAAATCAATACATTAAAAAAAATAAAAGTATGTCACTAGAAAAAAGCTGAAAAAAGAGAAAAAGAGGAGTTCCTGTCATGGCTCAGTGGTTAATGAATCCGAGTAGGAACCATGAGATTGTGGGTTTGATCCCTGGCCTCGCTCAGTGGGATAAGGATCTGGCGTTGCCGTGAGCTGTGGTGTAGCTCGCAGACACAGCTTGGATCCTGAGTTGCTGTGGCTCGGACTTAGGCCGGCAGCTACAGCTCTGATTATACCCTGGGAACCTCCATATGCCACTTGTGCAGCCCTAGAAAAGACCAAGAAAAAAAAAGAGAGAGAGAAAAAGATAACATGGAAAATTAAAGGATAAATACATGATAAAAACATTAAAAGGTCATGCTAAAAATGTTGGAGGAGTTCCTGGTGTGGCTCAGTGCATTAAGAACTTGACTAGTATCCATGAGAATGAGGGTTTGAGTTCTGGCCTCACTCAGTGGGTTAAAGATCTGGCTTTGTCACAAGCTGCACATGTAGGCATTGCTGTTGCTGTGGTGTAGGCCAGCGGCTGTGTATATATATATTTTTTCTTCTTTTTTTGAGGGCTGCATGTGGAAGTTCCCAGGGGCTACGAGTCACGAATCAGAGCTGCAGCTGCCAGCCTACACCACAGCCACAGCAACACCACATCTGAGTCCTACACCACAGCTCAAAGCAACACCCAATCCTTTAACCCACTGAGCGAGGCCAGGTAGTGAGCCTGTATCCTCACTGATACTATTCAAGTTCATAACCCACAAAGCCACGACTGAGCTGAACTCCACGTGTGTATATTTAAAAAAAAAAAAAATACTGATGGGGTTTATGGTAAAAGCCCATGGCTGCAAAGGCCTAGTTTCACAGAACTCCTAGCAGAATTGGCTGATTCTATTCAGTAGCATTCTTTGCTGAAAATACCACTGAGGAGTGCTATAATGTAATTACATCAAAAGTTAGCTTATTTTTACTTGATGATGCTCTTAAAACTGGAGCATTATTCATTTTCCCCTTTAGCAGCTTCATTACCACACTCTGCACAGTAGGTGGAGACATTGCTTCACTTCCTGTCACCTGGACTGGCCTTAACGCCAAGATACAGAGGCAAACATTGAAACAAATTTCAGGGACATAATTTGGCCAAATTTAAAACATTGCCCTTTCTATTTACTTTAACAACTCATATGAAAATATTTCATTATAATCTCCTAAATTTTTGTATATCTTACATTGAGTTTAATAAAAAGCATTTGTTTACTAAATCATTTTGCCAATGAGTATCAATAAACCAGGGTGTGCTATTTTATTTTATTTTATTTGAAAGTGACCCAGTTTTATTTTGGTGTTGGAGGCCACTCTGCAGGGGTGAGGGCTGTACAATCTGCCCCTCCCCAGAGGGGGAGGCCCAACAAATGACCTCAGGGCCCAGGCCTCCAGGGCAGGGGCCAGGAGGTTGTGCAGCTCCCACGACCCAGTGAACAAGGTGGGCTGTGCAAGGAGAGGGGGAATCAGGCAGAACCCTGGAATAGTTCAGATTGGGGAGCTGGGTTGGGGGATCTGAGAGGAGAGGATACAGAATCCAAGAGCTTGGAGGCTGCAAGGGGTGTCTAGACCCCTTCACTTTTGCCCTGTGGCTCTGGTCAGAGAGATGAGCCCAAACTGTCATCCTGCAGGAAGCAGGGTCTGCAGTGAGGCCAGGCGTCGAGGCCCCGGAGTCGGCTCTGTGCCCTAACCGCTGCCTCACCCTCAAGGAAGATGCATGAAGGGGTCCCAGCGCTGTGTGCAGAGTCAGCCGAGGCCGCCCCCTTCTCTCCGCCAGGCCAGGCAGGTATCACTTAGCAGCTCACAGAGCCAGTGGGTGGTGCCAATCCAAAGTCTGAGAAGCAGTTGAACTGGCTCTGGCCCAGGAAGAGCTTGGGCAGCTCCCGCACAGGGTGCAGCCCTAGCTCCAGCTCCAGCGATGTCAGCGCCTCCTTATGGGTGAGTTCCCTCTCCATGCAGCCCAGAGCGTGCGTGGGTGGTGGCGGTGGCAGAGATGGGCCTCCAGGCACTGGCTGCAGGCCCAGGGGGGCCTCCCATGGCGCTGGGAGTGGGGGTGTGTGCGCGGTCTCAGGACTTGGGTAGAGTGTCACCCTGGGCTGTAGGTGCGTGCTGCTGGCTGGCTGGTGGTGGCAGCAGCACAGACAGAAAGGACTGGAAGGTCGGTGGCTGCCGAAGGCCCCGCACATCAGAGCCCCACGTGGGGGCTGCAGCGGCAGGCCCAGCGGAGTCCCCCGTGGCAGCAACCATTTGTTGAGGCCCAGGCCCCAGTATGGCTGCAGCGTCCAGACCACGTGAGTGCCTTGGGCAGGCACGGTAAGCTGTGGCCTTGGCATCAGGTGGTTTCCCTCCACGAGCAGCAGGTGGTCTGCCATGACTGCAGGCCAGCTGCAGGCAGCTGTGGACCAGGGGTCAGCGAGGACATCCCCTGGCCTGGACCAGCGGATCCTCTGCGGGAGGGATCCAGGCACCATGCCCTCTCTGCACCCAAGCCAGGCAAAGGAAGTCTGAAACTGACCCGTGCTTCTGCGCAGCCCAGGACACGAACTCAGAGCTCCAGGCACCCCAGCTCAAGTTGAAAATGACCCTACTCCCCCACCAGGTCCAGCAGCTCAGGGTGTGCTATTTTTAAAAATATTTAGGGAGTACCCTTGTGGCGCAGCAGGTTGGGGATTGGGCATTGTCACTGCAGCAGCTCGGGTTGCTCCTGTGTCCCAGATTCAGTCCTGGCCCAGGAACTTCCAACATATTGTGGGTGCAGCCAAAAATTAATATTTACTTATCTCATCATGAGGGTATAACACATTATCTCCTTTTTAATTTTAATGTGAAGATACCTTAACTATATATTTATACTTAATTGTATGTGTGCTGGTCATTCAACAGTGTTTACCAACCTACGATGACCAGAACTTCATGAATCTCTGCAGAGGTACAGTCAGAAGAGCAGTTATCTGGCCTGGGAACTAAAGATAGATAAAATATCAACAGGCATTTGAGATCTAAAACATCACTTTCGGGCAATATGCAGCCACAATTTATGCATACTACAGGGTAGTTGTTTGAGTTATTCTAAAATTTACCTGTTTTAGCTTTAAAGGGTGCAGCCTAATTTTAGTATTAAGAATGTATTCACTCTTTGTTCTTAGCTATATCCTTCTGAGATCCTGTATTTTTAAATCTTTTTCTAAAATAAAGAAAGAATATTTTTAAAAAAGTCTTTGTCTCCTATCCAGTTTGGGTTCCCCTTTAATTAATTTTTTATTGTTACAGCCACACCTATGGCATATGGAAATTTCCAGGCTAGGGGTCAGATTGAAGCTGCAGCTGCCAGTCTATGTAGGCCACACCCATTGCAACACTGAATCCAAGCCACACCTGCGACGACGTACACTTGCGGCAGTGCTGGATCCTTAACCCGCTGAGCAAGACCAGGGATAGAACCTACATTCCCATGGACACTCTGTCTAGTTCTCAATCTGCTGAGCCACAACAGGAACTCCTAAGTTCCTTTTTTAGATCCTTTCCAAGTAGAGACATACCCATAGGATTACTTTTTCCTGTTTGGTTTCTGATAATTTCTTAAGGATATTGAGCATAAACCAAGTGCTTTAGAAAACCAACTTAAAAATTCTAAGATCTGTTTCTTGGGCATAATGAATACATGTGTTTTCACCCAACATGCATGCAGCTTAAGTTGCTTTCTCCCAAAATGTCTTAACTTTTTCTTACTTTAGTTGAGGTTTATCTGTTCTTTCCAAGTCAAGGGTCATTGTCAATTCAAGAGCATTTTAAAGGTTTGCATAAAGAACAAGAGAACATATTTGTCACTGAAATTCACCATAGTTTCCACAAGTATAGGCACATTTTTAATAAGATATTTTATAAGTCTCAGATTAAGCGTAGAGACAAGGTGTCCTAAAAAAGCTTTAAGCTCTGTCTGCACCAAAAAGTTGCATGTACTATCAAATTGCACCTCTCTAATGGGCTAAGAGCTACAGCTTAATAGTCGTTGTATTACCTGTGCCTGGCTTAGCAGATATGCAAACAACTGTTGGCTGAACAAATGCACCTGCATAGGCTGGGTGTCCTGAACTGCTTGATTCCATCCACAGGCAGGGCCTCAGACACCCTTCTGGAAGCTCCTTGGCCACCATCAAGCCCTGTGAGGAACCTTTCTTGGTGTCTCCCTTATGAACCTACTTGTTGCACTCAGTGTCTCTGATTCCCAGCGTGTGCCTCATGCCAGCATCCTCCTCTCTGCTGTGTCCCTTCTAACTGCCCCTTCAGGTAAACCATGTAGATCATTTCAGTAGCTGAGGTCACTGGGGAAATAAAAGGGCCTTCTATAAAGATGATGGGCCCAATTAAGGAAAATAAGGGAAGGGAGTTCCCACTGTGGCTCAGCAGTCAAGACCCTGGCACAGTCTCTGAGAGGATGTGGGTTCAATCCCTGGCCTTGTTCAGTGGGTTAAGGACCTGGTGTTGCCAAAGCTGTGGCCTAGGTCACAGATGTGGCTCAGATCTTGTGTTGCTGTGGTTGTGGTGTATAGGCTGGCAGCTGTGGCTCTGATTAGACCCCTAGCCTGGGAATTTCTGCACACTGTGGGTGTGGCCATTAGAAGAAAAAGAAGAGGAGGAGGAGGTCACAGGGGAGGGTAGGAGGAGAAGGAAGAAGGTGTTAAGGGAAGTTGTAATTATCATAGGGTCAGTATAAGAATGGAGGGTGCATCCAAGCTTACTGTAGGTCTCCCTCTTAGAGATACCAGTGCGATCACTATAGGAAAAGATCAAGGGTGAGGACTGAAAGAAGGTTTTTGAGGAAGGAGGGGGATTTTTTACTATTTCGATTTATCACTATTAGGCTAAACTGCTTATCCAATAAATTGATCAATAAATTTAAACATGATTGGGTACTTAAATAGAAGTGCTATAAATAGCAAGGCACATTGTTGAGCTTACATGACAAACAAATGCAGTGGTAGTTGCCCCTCCTCTTTTTAAGGTATGTAAGATTTTTAAAATAGAGAAGAAATTTGGAAATAGTACAAAAAATACTTGCTTACCTCTTCATAAAGCCAGAGTCTATGGCTTTTTCATGCTTCTAGTTGTAAGGCACCTCCACAAGACTATAATGACTCTGAAAAATATCCAGGGAGGGAATCATCAGTGCTGGGTTATATGAGGTCTACTATCTGAAAACCAGCCAAATGAGTAAGATTATAACTTAAGAAATATGGATATTGAGAAGGAATATGATCATGTTTCATAAACTGTAGCTACACATACATGGCACTACTTTTCAAAATGCTGTGATGCATTATTTAACTTGCTTATAAAAATTTAGCCAAAACTAAGCATTATAATCTTCATTTAAAAAACAAACAGTATGTAAAACCATGAAGGAAACAGATAAAGTGACAATACACCTCTAAATATTAATGTATTATAAGTAGGAATGATTTCTTTGTAGTTTAGAAGAGGTGTGTTTAAGACAGTGAACATAACTTGACACAATACATGTACAGTGGACAATAAACTTGAGATACTATTTAAAAAACTCAGGCTGATTAAGTCCTCAAAATTAAGCGGTTCCAAAGAAGATTAAGATCAACTTATAGATGAGCCATAATGAGTTGTTAGGAGAAAATAAAGGACAATGTTCTTTCAAAAATATCCCCAGGGTCTAAGAGTCAAATCTTAGATGCTGAAAACTAATATCACACAAAATCAAGTAAATTGCTCTGTTCTACTAAATATCCTGTATGGGAGTTTTAATCCACTACCAAATTAGTATTTTAGGACTAACCTTTAGTCATAAGATGAACATGTTCCATATTCCGCTTAACAGGAATAAACTTGGCTTCCCAAGTTCATCAACCTATTTCAGAATCTAGGTATGTCACTTGTTTGAGATTCATCAAAATGAAACCCCAATAAGTGAATGAATTTATCACAGTAGCACTCAATACATGTGTTACCTATTCTTGCCCCCATTGGGAAATAAAATATTCATGATCTTTTTATTCATAAAAGGATCTAGAGGTTAAAAGAGATAAATGAAAAATACTTCTCTTTCTTTGGCAGATCTCTAAATGTCTTTAAAATTGTTTTTGCCTATTGACTACACCTAGCCTATCTATAAGTTAAGTTGTGATATTGAGTCAGAGCTAAAGATAGGAAAATATAGATCTTAAATACTCCACCATAATCTTGTAATTAACATTTTTTAGTTACATGGCATTCATGAGGTGTTAAGATTTGTTTCATAATAATCTTTCTAATAAGATCCATTTAGCCAAATCAAAAATTGAGGTGGCTTTCCCACTGTACATGAAAGGCCATCAAAACAAAGTGTTTAGATATTTTTCATAAATTATCTTAAAGTTTTTAAGATATAAGAAGAGGGGAACACAGAAACGGCTCATTCAAGTATTGTGTTTTTTTAAAATATGCTTTATTTATTTATTTACTTTTTTGCTTTTTAGGGCTGCACCCACAGCATATGGAAGTTCCCAGACTAGGGGTCGAATCAGAGCTGTAGCTGCTGGCCTACGCCACAGCCACAGCAGCTCAGGATCAGAGCCTCGTCTGTGACCTATATCACAGCTCACAGCAATGCCGGATTCCTGACCAACTGAGTGAGGCCAGTCAGATCCATTTCTGCTGAGCCACAACGGGAATTCCAAGGTGTTGATTGTTTTGATGTGGAAAATCATGTGTAAAAGATTCCAAATCACTGAGAAGAGTGTGACCCAAAAGACTTTAAAACCACAGTTCTACACACATTGGTACAAGGGCTGCAATAAGCCAGGGCTCTGGCTTCTTTCACCCTTCCCACAACTTAAAGGAAAGTGGGGGGAAATATCCCAGGAGAGGTAGAAGAGCCAATATGAACAGAAGCAAATGTGATCCGAGAAGCAAGTGCAGACTAGCTGACAAGGAAAGGCAAGGGTAGCCCCAAAGGAGCAATACAGACATATATCCAGTGCAAAGGGAAGGACCACAGAAAGGACTGGCCAAGAAATCAGGAGCAGAGAAGAGGAGGAGATGCTGGCAAGCACAGAGCAAGAGTGCCAGAGGCTCATTCCTCAGTGGTGTCTGCAGGAAGGTAAAGGCAGGCACTTGGGAAGATATAAACAATATTAAAGAGTATAAAATAAGGTTGCTGAGCTCAAGACATTATCAATCTAGTTGGAGAGATTGAATATATTATACCCAAGGAAAGTTAAATAACAACATAGGACCATATCTTGAGTAGTGTTGCAAAGAAATGTACAATTGATTAACCACTGAATTATTGAGGAAGTCTTCAAAGCAGAGAGGAGCTTTGAGCTCAGTATGAGGAGAGTACAAATGGGCAAAAAAATAAGGGGATTAACAATAAAAAAGATAGTGTCAGGAATATATCTACTATATTTTGGGAAAGTAAACTAAGCTGAGGGCTGTTTTAATCAAGATTTTGACTTTTTATATTTCATGATACTTTGATATCTTGAGCCCTTTCAGATCCAAGGAGAGTCTCCCCCTTTAAGTGTAAGTAACTCCTACAGATAGCAAACAATTCACCTGAGAGCAAACAAGCATTCCTCCAATAGTCAAGCCAATCAATCCCTCACCTAGACCCCATTTGGTCTCCTTTAAGCAGGTTCCTGCAGGACAGGACACCACCATGCCTCCCCTAGGGCCAGGTATAGAACAGCAACAGTGGAGCCCACAGAAATCAAACTACCTCATCATTGTAAATGCACTCACTGCTTACCCTGCCTCATGCATTCCTTCCCACAAAAACCACAGTGAAACCTTCTGCCCATACTTACCCCTTGCTCATTCTGCCTCCTGACCAGCCCTGGCACTTCCTGTGGCCCTGCATGGCATAGTGTGCCCCCTCCTCTTGAGAACTCTAAGTAACAACCTGTCTTTTCAATGACCATCATCCCCTGATCTGTTGGCCTCACTCTACTGGAATAAAAATGAAATCCTATGTACATTTGAAAAATGATAGATGCAGAATGTCAAGGGTTTATTTGGAAGATGGTTTCAGAGTACAGTCTGAGGAACTCTGGGGTGCCTAAGATCCTTCAGGGAGTCTGAGAGATCAAAATCATGCCCAAGGAAAAGGTCTTCTCAGTGCAATAGCCCAATGGATATTAATGTAACAGAGTGTGAGAAAACTCTGATTTTGACAGAGTTGACATGGCCTCAGATGTCTCATTGTAGCTCATCTTTGAGAAACTTGGTTGTATGTTAGTACTGTATCTTAGAAAAATATCTGCAGTTATCTATAAAGCTTTTAAAATACTTTTCCCTTTCCAACTACATTCATTAGCTGCACAAGGCCAGATTTTTTTTTCATATACTTGAACCAAAGCAACATACTGAATCAGAAATGGATATCAGAATGCAGCTGCCTTCTATTAATCCAGATATTAAAGCAACTTGCAACAATGAAAAAGAGTGGCATTCTTTTCACTAAATTTGTTTAATTTGGAAAGTACATTTTTCATGAAACTATGTCAATAATGTAATGTGCTTGTACTTTCTTAATGAATCAATACATCTTTTCAATGTTCCTCAATTTTAATTTCAAATATGGTAAATATCAGTAGATCTACTGTTAAGAAGTAAAAGAGGTCATGAGATCAAAATTTTATGAACCATTAATAGAGGTAAAGTGGAAAGACAATGAAGAGCCAAATGACTTGAATTGCGGGCTAAAATGGGGATTTTTAGCATGGAGGTGATGGAATTCTGAGCAGAGAGAGAATATGATGAAAGAAACTTTGGGGGGGGCGGCTACACCTAGGGCATGTGGAAGTTCCCAGGCCAAGGATCAATCCTGAGTCTCAGCTTCAATCTGCACCAAGGCTGTGGCCACACTGGATCCTTAACCCAATGTGCCATAGGGGATCTTCCACAAGGAACTTTTTTTTTTTCATTTTTGCTGTTAGGACCACACCCAAGGCATATGGAAGTCACCAAGCTAGGGGTCAAATCAGAGCTAGAGCTGACAACATATGCCACAGCCACAGCAAGGCCAGATCCAAGCCACATCTGCAGCCTGCACCAGAGCTCACCACAACCCCAGATCCTTAACACACTGAGAGAGGCCAGGGATTGAACACACAACCTCATGGCTCCTAGTCAGATTCATTTCCACTGCACCACAAAAGGAAATCCTGCAAGCAACTTCTTAAGAAGAGAGCTTGTCGTATATGTGCTTATGTGTGTAGAAAAATTTGAAAAATGTGTATCTGGTTGAAAAATGTACGGTGTTTTTTTGGTGGAGGGGGAGGTAGTGTCTGTGGCAGAGAAACCAGGCAGGAAGCTAACTACCTATACAAAAGGTAATCAAGCTCTTAATGAGGAGCATAATGAGAGAATGAACATAATAGCTAGTACTGGTAAAATGGATTGAGTGCTTACTGTACACCAATCACTGTACAAAATGCTTACTTGGTGCTGGTTATCTGTCTCATTATCTCCCTGAAGTCTTCTAATGGCTGACTTTATAAATTACATTTTAAAGATGAGATTACTGAGGCACAATGAAACTAATGTAAGACGGCAAATAAGACATGAAGCTGAGGGTTGAACCCAGGCAGTCTGACTGCAGAGCCTGAACAGAGTCAGTGCAGCATAAAGGGAGAACCACTTTGGGCATTGGGTGAATGTGACTGATGCCTCTGGTGTCCTGCCTCATCCCTTTCCTGGGCAGTACCCATCCCCAGCTGACGTGAATATTGGCTGCTACTGGCTCACAGCTGCACCTTTGGGGGAGGATTGCCCTTGGCTGACGGGAGATGATTAGGAGGCCTGAGGGGCTGCTGGGGGTGGCTCGTGGGCAATCAGTCAATGTCCAGGTGTGCAGAAGGCCTCTGTGGCACGTGCCCACTCTTGTGCGAGTGCTTTATGTGGGGGCCAGGTGAGGCCGAGGCTAGGCTTTTCCTGAAACTACACATTTGTCTAACTTCCTCCACTGCCCTCTCCTGCCACCCTCCCTCCCCTATAGTGTCTCAGGAAGGTTTTCTCTCACTAAACCCCACTGAATGAATCTCTGTCTCAGGCTCTGCCTCCAGGAACCCAGCTGAGACACTGAGGAAATTTGTTTTAAAATAGCTTTTAGAGAGTTCCCATGGTGGTGCAGTGGAAACAAATCTGACTGGTATCCATGAGGATGCAGGTTCTACCCCTGGCCTCACTCAGTGGGTTGGGTCCGGTGTTGCCTTGAGTTGTGGTGTGGGTTGCAGATGTTGCTCGGATCTAGCACTGCTGTGGGTGTGGTGTAGACCAGCAGCTGCAGCTCCAGTTTGACCCCTAGCCTGAGAACTTCCATATGCCATGGGTACAGACTAAAAAAAATTGAAAAAAAGTTTTTGGAACTTCTAATGGAAAATAACATGAAAAAATATATAAAACTTTACAAATAAAACAGTTTTGAATTAAGTGTTTTTTGGAATTCCATTCTTTTTGTGGGCCTCAGACTTTACAGCAGTCTCTGAGATGGATTTGTAATGTGGTCCCTCCTTAAATTTTAAAAAATATATATATGTCCAGACACATTCACGCCAAATCACACTCCAATTAGAAGCATCAGTGGTTTTTTCCTAATCAAGCTACTGTGGGCACTCGGCTCTTCCCTTAGCAGGACAGGAAGCTCCATGCTTTATTTATCTTTACATCCCACCAACACTTAGCATGGTGTTTGGTACTTTGGAGATGCACTGTAAATGTATGAAGTAAAAAGAAAGGAAATCTCAGAATTTGTCAACTCATTTCACTGGCATCTTTATGGTGAAGAATATCCTTCTGAGAATCTAATGTAGTTGCTCTCTCTCATATGCATGAGACTCACCTGGGGGAGCTTGACAAAAGTGCAAATGAAAGATCCCATCTCTCCCACTCATCCTACTTGTGATTTTCATCCTCGAGGGATAAATTAAGGTTAGCAATCTGCATTGTTAGCAGTACCACAGTGATTTTAATGCAAGATATTATTGGGCTACATTTTTTTTCTTTTTTTGCTATCTCTTGGGCCGCTCCCGTGGCATATGGAGGTTCCCAGGCTAGGGGTCGAATTGGAGCTGTAGCCACCAGCCTACGCCAGAGCCACAGCAACACAGGATCCGAGCCGCGTCTGCAACCTACACCACAGCTCACGGCAACGCCGGATCGTTAACCCACTGAGCAAGGGCAGGGACCGAACCCGCAACCTCATGGTTCCTAGTTGGATTTGTTAACCACTGCGCCACGACGGGAACTCCTACATTTTTTTTTCTTGTGCCCATGGCATACAGAAGTTCCAGGGTCTGACGCCACTGCAGTGACAACACCAGATATACTTAACCCACTACACCACAAATGGGCTACATTTTGAGAAAAAGTCCTTTAAAATACTTAAATATGACATAAAGATACCTATTAAAAACCAAGACTACGTGTAAAGGGCAAAACCTTCTCTTTTACCCATAACTATCATAATAAGATGTACAGGCCAATTCGAGGATCTTGGAACATTTTCAGACTTGCCAAGTTTTGTTGTGTTGACTTCCTTAGTAAACATGGGAACAATGAAAAAGCAAATTTTCTGACAAGTTTGGAATTTAAATATACGTCCAACATCCTACACAGGCCGTCATTAGATACCTTATAATGCTACTAGTACTCTAGGTGCATGGGTCATCCCACCACACATTCAACGCAGAGATTTATACAGCCTTCAGGCAATATGCCCACCCATCCTTCAAAAGAAAAATACAGCAATCAATGCTATTAAAGTGTCTCTGAGGTAAAGGACCTCTGCCACCTAGAAAGCACCATTAAAGTGATGTCTACTCTGGGAAATTGTTGCTAAAACACTGTAAACCCATCAGTGACCAGGATGAAAAAGCCAGAGTTTCTGGGCTGTCTCAGAGGAGTTGATTCTCTATTACTGAAAGTCAGTCATTTGCAATAAGCCATGCTGGGAGGGACATCTGAAAGGCTTATGGCAGAAGGATCCCCAGTGTATTCTTGCCTTTAGGAAAAACCCTGAGAAGACTTGGCCAGCCATGGCACCACTACGACAATGAGCCAGCTGTGGCATTGCTACAATAATGAGCAAAAGCCCCTCTACCCCCTCATCAGTACATGTGCAGTAGTGTGCCAGGCCATACATTACTTCTGTCAATCACCACTCAATTGAGTGATGATTTACCAGCAATGGATGAGAGTTCAAGCTGCTTCACTTCCTGCCTAACACATGGTACTACCAATCAAAAAATTATTTTCAGGGGTTCCCCTTGTGGCTCAGTGGGTTAGCAACCTGACTAATATCCATGAGGATGCAATTTGATCCCTAGTCTCCCTCCGTGGGTTAAGGATCTGGTGTTGCCACAAGCTGTGATGTAGGTCATGAAGTGGCTCGGATCTGGTGCTGCTGTGGCAAAGGCTGGTGGCTACAACTCCAATTCGACCCCTAGCCTGGGAACTTCCATATGCAATGGGTGAACCCTAAAAAGACAAAAAAAAAAAAAAAAAGAATTATTTTTAGCTTTTCTAAGTACTGCAAGCTGTGTCTACATGTGGTTCTAATCTGTATTTCCCTGACAACTAGAAATACAGAAATCTCTTCATGTATTTACTGCCTATTCATATCTCAAGTCTTAGGAAGTGGATCTGCAAATCTTTACTTAAAAATGTGATCATTTGGCTTCTGATCAAGTTGTAAGAGTTCTTTATGTATTCAAGATATGAGACCTTTTTCTTTTTCTTTTTTTTTTTTTGGCCTTTTCTAAGGCTGCACTGTGGCATATGGAGGTTCCCAGACTAGGGATCTAATCATAGGAGCTATAGCTGCCAGCCTATACCACAGCCACAGCCACAACAATGTGGGATCTGAGCCATGTCTGTGACCTACACCACAGCTCAGAGCACTGCCAGATCCTTAACCCACTGAGTGAGGCCAGGGATCAAACCTCATGGTTCCTAGTCAGATTTGTTAATGACTGAGCCATGATGGGAATTCCATGAGAACTTTTTGAGATGGTCTATGGATAGTGGTGGGTCTTCAAGGTCAAAGCTGTTTTCAAAATAATACCAAACTATTATGTACCTTTTTGAGTGTGTGTTGGCATTTGCACTAATGGTAAAAAATGAATAAGCAAAAAACTAAAGGTGGATAAAACCACGGGCTTTTAAGTGTGTATCTAGGTAGTGTCACCAACCTGTACTAGTGGTCATTTTACCCTTTGCCATCACACATTTGTTTTAAAATATGCCTGTTTCACTTAAGGATGTGGAGCCCCCATCGTGGCTCAGCAGAAACAAATCTGACTAGGGTTCATGAGGACACAGGTTCAATCCCTGGCCTGGCTCAGTTAAGGATCCAGCATTGCTGTGGGCTGTGGTGTAGGTTGCAGACATAGCTTGGATCTGGCATTGCTGTGCCCATGGTATAGGCCAACAGCTACAGTTCTGATTTGACCCCTAGCCTGGGAACCTCCATATACCATGGGTGTGGCCCAAAAAAGCAAAAAAAAAAAAAAAAAAAAAAGCGTATATTTGATTAGATATAGTAGAAATTATTAAGTGGATTAAATTTTAACCTTGGGGTGTATGGTTTTTTAAAAAATATTTTTTGTGGCCACACCTATGGAACCAGAAGTTCCCTGGCCAGGAATGGAACCCATGCCACGGCAGTGACAAAGCTGCATCCTTCACCTGCTGGGCCACAAGAGAATTCCTGCATGGCTTTTGAATACTCTCTTACTGAATGAGAAGTCAGCATAAGCCCTCTGCTGCATGCCAAAGTTTGAGGAGGGAAATACTCATGCAGTTTTCTGAGTTGTAAACACACCTGGTCATTCTTTTCATAGAACACCATTTTTACTTGACTAATACACATCTGGTTACTCAAACTCGAATTCTGGGCAGACATATTCCTCAAAACCAAACACTGTATATGTGTCTTTTCAAGGAAAATGACTGACAGTGTTTGTTCCCAATGATCAAATTTGAGCTTTCATGGGAAAATTAGAAATCTTGGATCCATCACTATGGGTTTGATAGCTTCCCAAGAGTTAAAAACCATTTCTAATGACATCTGTAGTGATGTTAACAAATTCAATTTGAAAATATTGTATGACAGAAGTTGTCAACATTTGTAATCTTAGCATAACTTAATGAACCAATATTTTCCACATGACCAATGCATGATGCTACAGTTTTACATGGATGGAAGATCCGTTCAGAGTATAAAATAGGCCAATAGGTTTTAATAAGTACAGTAGGATATGCTTGTTGATATGGATTCAGATTCCACATTATAGCTCACCTTTAAGAAAGGACCATTTATTAAAGTGTGGTGTTGGTATCTATTGATTTTGTAGGCTAACATAACAAGCTACCACAAACTGGGTGGCTTAGAAGAAAAGATATGTGTTATACCACAGTAGAGGCTAAAAGTCTTAAATCAAGCTGACAGCAGATACATGCTCTTCCTGAAGACTCTAGAGGAAAGAGCCATCCTTGTCTCTTCCAGCTTCTGGCAGCCCCAGACGTTCCTTGGCTTGTGGCAGCATGGTTCCTACCTGGGCCTCCAACCTCAGATAACATTCTCCCTGTGTCACCTCACGTTGTTCTCCTTCCATTAGTCTGTGTCTGAATTTTCCTTTTCTAAAGGCACCAATCATACGGGTGATGCCCTCATCTGAACTCGATTAAATCTCTATAGATTCTACTTCCAAACAGTCAACATTCTGAGGTATTGTGAGTTAAGACTTAAATGGATTCTTTTTTCAGGGAGAGCACAAATGAACCCATAACAGGAGAATACCTACAATTATCTGAAAAGGCTAAGGAAAGACTTCTATGACCAACATATAATCTGTGAGGCCAGTTTTCTTCATATACTGCAACCAAAACAACATGTCATAACAGAATGAATGCAAACCCCATATATGAGAATACAGCTGCCTTCTTCTATTAATCTAATTAAAGAGATTTGAAAAACATAAAATAATGCCTTTATTAATTTTTTGCATTTTAGAAAATGCGATTGTCATTTATGTTATCATATAATAGATTATTTTGACTGAATACATATTCTCTAAAATTGTTTTCATTTATCATATAGTAAATGTTGTTAGGTCTGAGCAAATATTGACAAATGAAACCTCTTTTGTTGGCAGACTGGGGAATGGGGTCCTTAATAATTTTATGAGCATAATCTACACTTAAGAGCTAGCGGCCTGTGGGCACTTACGGAATATTCCAAGTACTCAGTATTAGCTACAAATATCTTTTAACCCTGTCAAGGTCAGGCTTTGTTCTGTTTATAACTCTTTAGTAGTTATTCTTTGATTGGACCTGTGGTGGAGTCTCACTCTTACATGAGCAGCTTGGAATTCAGCCAGTGACTCCAATGAATCCCTCTACAGAAGCCCTTTTTCTGTGTAGCTCCCTACTCTGCAGAACTCTGTCCCTCATAATCCAGCTGCTTCAGGACCCTGAGCTCTTCCTCTGTCCCCTGAAACTACTGTGGTCCACCCTCCCACCCCACCCACCCCTGCCCTCTCCAGGTTTGGTAAACGCCTCCAGGTAGAAGGCTCTTTAACCTAGGTATCTGGAAGACAGAGCACAACGTAGATGGCTTTCATCATTAGGCTTACTGTCCTGTTTTGTCAAACTACTGATACCACTGCCCCCTGCCTCCAAACCATGATTACAATGTGAGTTCTATGAAGGAACATGGTTTTGTCTGTCTTGTTCACTGTTGAACATTGAACAGTGCCTGGAACATATGGAGGTGTTTATAATTTGTTCAACAAATTCAAAGAAGGTGTGAATGCCTGTCATTATAGGACCTGCATTCAAACATTTGATACTTTAAGTAAATATTTCAATTATTTGTATCACCTGCGCTGTCCTCAGATCATATGGGTTAGGAGCTGATGCTGGCTGTTTATAACAATAAAGCTGCTATTTCCATGTATATATCATCTCAAAGAGGTAATATTTGAACCCAGGTCTATCATACCCCAGTCCCAGGGACCTTACCACTAGCTTCCATGCCTTCTTGAGGACCTGTGAGGAAAACCAGTCTACAGTCTTATACCTCTGAGATACTCTACTGCATCACGTAACATCATTAAGCATCTCAAATAACCTGGTTCCAAAGCAGCGACATTTCAGCAGAAATCAATATACCTTAGATGTTTGTTAAAAGCAGAAAGACCTTTTAATTGGCTTATGCAATCAGAGCGTGCAATGACTTTTAAAGAAAATTCCACAGCATATGGCATTCTGATGTCTTCAAAGTGTGCTTTGATGGGACTAACCAAGAACATGAAGAGGAGGTATGATTTAAAAGAAAGCTGCTGGAGTACTGTGTTGCTGAATTAAATCTAATCAGGCACTTTGCCGTTCATTTCTCTCTTTCTCTTTTTTTTCTTTTCCTGGTGTTGTGCTGTTGCCTTTCACTCCCAAACACTGGAAATGTTCCTCACCGTTTCCATCTTGCTCTCTCCAAGCATCTGACACTTCCTTCTCCTGGTGGACTGGAAAGGCAGAATTTTACAGCTTAGGTAAGAGGGTTGGAGGGTGGCCTGGGCCTCTTCAGAATGTGTCGCAAGTCTCATTGTTATCCACCATATCATCCCTAAGAGGCAACATTTGGAGAAATTGACCTCTCAATTCTTTGAGTCCTCTCAATCCACCATCCTACAGGGATGATGTTGGACCCTGATTTGGATCCATTCCATGTCCACCTGTTTATGAAAGTGTTCCCCTCCTGGCAGTGATACAGGGATGGTGAAAGGGGAATGGTGTCTTTCAGGGCCTTTGTGCTGTTACTCTGAACTTACAGCATGCTAATCTCAAGCCAAAGAGGACTGCCATTTTGGAGCTGTCCTCACAGACCCAAGGTCCAGGAGACGGACACTGCCCAAGTGGGAAGATGGGAGGCAGGGAGAAGTCCCCATAGACAGGAGCCCAGAGGTCTGCAGCCACGGGGGTGCCCTCAGTTTGTGGCTCTCAAGCCCTGGCTTTTCAAAGTGAGGCCTGAGGGCTGGCTCCAAAGGCATCACCTGAGAATTGTTAGAATCTCAGGCTCCTCCCCATACCTGCATATTCAGGAGGTTTCCAGGGGGGTTGTGGATGCATCAAAAAAAAAAAAAAAAAAATCATACCAAAAAAAACCTTAGGAATCAACCTGACCAAGGAGGTAAAATTTCTTATATGCTGAGGACTATAAAACATTAATTAAGGAAACTGAAGATGACTCAAAGAACTGGAAAGTTATTCCATGCTCTTGGATTGGAAGTTTTTTGTTAAAATGGCCATACTACCTAAAGCTACCTACAGATTTAATGTGATCTGTTATCAAATGATCCTTGACACTTTTCATAGAGCTAGAACAAGTAATCCTCAGATTTATATGGAACCATAAAAGGCCCAGAATTGCCCATGTCATCCTGTGGAAAAGAACAAAGCAGAGGCATAAACTTTAGATTTCATGCAGAAGGCATGAACCTTCCCAGACTTCAGATGATACTACAAAGCTAATGAAAATGCCAGTGTCTTGGCACAGAAAAAGGCGTATGGATTAATGGAACAGAATGGAGAGTCCAAAAATAAACCCACACACCTGTGGTCAATTAGTCTTCACAAAGGAGGCAAGGATAGACCATCGGAAAAGGTCTCCTCAGAAAGAGGTGTTGGGAAAGTTAGGGAGCTGCAGGCAAAACAATGAAGGTAGAACATATCCTCACACCCTACGCAAAAATAAACTCAAACTGGCTTAAAGTCTTAGACCTACGACATGACACCATAAAACTCCTAGAAGAGAATAGAGGGGCAAAACATTCTCTGACATAAATCACACCAACTTTTTCTTAGGTCATTCTCCCAAGGCAAATAGAAATAAAAGCAAAAACAAATAAATGGGAGCTAATCAAATTTACAAGCATTTGCACAGCAAAGGAAACCATAAACAAATGAAAAGACAACTTCTGGCAGGAAATATGTGCAAATGGTGTGACCAACAAGGGCTTAAATTCCAAAATATGCAAATAGCTCATACAACACAAAATGAAAAAAACCAAACAACCCAATTGAAATATAGGCAGAAATAAATAAACATTTTAATGATTAGAGAAATACCAATCAAAACGATTCATCTCACACTGGTCCAAATGGTTATCATGAATGCTGGAGAGAGTGTGGAGAAAAGGGAACCTTCCTACACTGTGGGTGGAAATGGAAGCTGGTGCAGCCACTATGCAAAACAGTACGGAGGTTCCTCCAAAAGCTAAGAACAGGTTTTCTAACTGGCAATCTCACTCCTGGGTATGTATTTGGGTAAACCTGTAATCCAAGAAGATATATATGCACCACTATGTTCATAGCAGCATTATTCACGATAGCCAAGATATGAAAACAACCTAAACATCCATCTGCAGGTGGTAAAGATGTAGTACCATACACACAACAGAATATGAGTCAGGCATAAAATAGAAAGAAAGATTGCCACTTGCTGCAACATGGATAGACCTAGAGATGATGATATGAAGTGAAGTAAGTCAGAAAGAGACAAACACCATACAATATCACTTATATATGGGATCCAAAATATGACACAAATGAACTTATCAAGGAAACAGACTTGTGGTTTCCAACAAAGGGGGCGGGTAGGGTTAAATTGGGAGTTTGGGACTAGAAGATGCAAACTATTAAATGCAGAATGGCTGAACAGCAAGGTCCTAGTGTATAGCAGAGGGACATGCACTCAATACCATGAGATAAACCATAATGGAAAAGAGTACTTCCAAAAGAATGTGCATGTATGTGTAACCGAGTCACTTTTCTTTACAGCAGAGATGAACACATTGTAAATCAACTACACTTCAATTTAAAAAAGAAGTTTGAGCAGCCTTAAGTATGGCTACCCATTCCTACCTTGAACTTAAGTGTGGCAAGGGTGGTGAGTTAGCTGCATGTCTGCTTTCTGGCTGCACGAGGGGCGTGGAGTCCCAGGTACTCAGGGGCAGTAAGCATCCCCAGTGAGAATGAGGGGAGGTGATCTGTGACTGTCTGAAGCACCACTGCTTCCCTGTGGCTCTCACCCAAGATCTGGCAAAGCCAACACCCTACACATGCCACCCACTCTGCACCAGCTTCCCCTGTGAGCCCCAGGAGCATGAGGTCAAGGTACCTAGACTCCCATGCGCTCAGCCCACTCACCAAGGGCATCCATGCATAGTGCACCCTGTGCCTGGTTCCCTGTGCTGTCTCCTCAGGGTCATGGGACACTGGGCAGTCCTTCTGCTCCTGTCACCTATGCTCACCTTGCTGGACAGCTCGAGGAAGTCCATGGATTATTTGTTGGGCCCACAGGCAGGGCACCCCAGAAAGGAGTGCATCCACCTAGAGCCTAGGGCACTCTCACTGGGTGACAGCAGCATGTCTCTGGTCCTGTGGTGACCTTTCATCAGGGAGGCAAGGCTGGGCCATCTGTAAGGGCCCCCCTACTCCTCCACCCTGACTCTTGAGCAAGCCTGCCGGGTGAGTGGATTCAGGGGAGGAATTTGAGGTATTTGGAAGTCTTTCTCTTTTGGTCCTCAAGCAGTGGGAACAAAGCAGCTTTAGCCCCTGACTGCACGGCACACCCTTCCTCTTAGGCTCTTTCCTCAACATGGGGCAGGGTGGTGGGATTGGCTTTCTAGCCCTCTTTTCTGATGGGGCTTCTGTCCAGATTGAAACAGGCAGCAAAATTAGCCTCTTGGAGGCCCTGAACATCAGGAAGAGAAGCTTCCTTCCAGAAACAGCCCAGGAGAAATGGAGATTGGGCCCAAGGTATGATAACTTCCATGTATTGATGCCACTCTGGTGTAGACAGAGCCCAAGGCAGAGGAGAGGGGTCCCAGGGTGACTGAGAAACCCTCTGTTCTCACAGGGTGGGCGGTTAGTGGCTTGTGACTGAGCCAGGTTCTGGAAGTGCCCAGCCATTGTCAAACTACCCTGTGGGCCTACAGGATGGCCCATCTCTCCTGACAGGTGCTCCTAATTGACCTTCATGGATGGAACTCTTAAATCTTTTTTTTTTTTTTTGGTCTTTTTTGGGCCTCACCTGAGGCATATGGAGGTTCCCAGGCTAAGGGTTAAATTGGAGATGTAGATGCCAGCCTAGCCACAGGCACAACCACATGGGATCTGAGCCATGTCTGTGACGTACACCACAGCTCACTCAAGACAGGATCCTTAACCCACTGAGCAAGGCCAGGGATCAAACCTGCATCCTCATGGACACTAGTTGTGTTCATTAACCACTGAGCCACTACAGGAACTCCTTAAATCATTTTTTAAACTTTCTTCATCATGGTACTTTTAACTGGTTTGGAAGAGATGTCACATAATCTCTGGCTTGTTTGTCCTCCAGAAGGTATTCTAACCCTCAAGGGGTTTTGCCTAACCTGGTGTGGCATCTCTGCTGTGGCATGAAGCCCTTGTCCTGTGTGGTCTCTTTGCTCCATTCCTGAAAGAGCATTTTATGTTACCTACCTTTTCAGTAAATGTTGTTTTCCAATGCCTTCTGGTGTGAAGACATCTTTATGATGTCTGTTGTAGAGCAGCACGTGGTGATGAAAATTTGTATTTTAACAGAGCTGAGAAAGCTACCATAAACTTACCATGGAAATATAGTAATACTTTTATAATGTACTCACAGCAAGCATCTACCTAAATTTGAAAAGTAATATTTGGGACCCATCTCAGATGACGTTAGAATCCATGCACACATTTGGTCTCCAGACTGAGGCTCACCAGGGTAAAACAGTGTTCCAGGTGAAAACAGTGTTCCAGGTGAAACAGTGTTCCAGGTGAGACTCATCCAGCAGTGTGGGTCTTTGAGAGTTGACTGCAACCCTAAGTGGGATCCCTTTGGAAACATCTGCTTGAAAAAGTAGCAAAAGAGTTAACACGTCGGGAGTGCATATTTGGTGGGTACTGTGCCAAGTGGCCTTGTGCTCATTTAATCCTTGTATCTTTCACTTAAGATCACTTATTTACTAGCCTCATTTTTCAGACAAGAAAGACGGAGGTCCAGAGTGTGGCGGTAATTCTCCCGAGGTCATGTGGTTAGTAAGTGGTCTATTCAAAGCTCCAACCTAGCAGCCTGACGGCAGAGCCTCAGATCCCATCATCAGGGTTTATGACCTCAGCTGCTCTCAGTTGAATGGGTTTGGTCAGGTCAAGTGGGATTGCCTGGGTGGTATGTGACTCACTGGCAGAGTTGTTAGTTATTTGTTCATAACCAATACCTCTGGAGTTTTTCATTCATAGTGCTTTTTATAAGCCAGCCTTTAAAAATCAGACATTGAGTAACTATGCTAAAAGCACTATCCTGGAAGGATGCAAGTAAAACTAAGGTCTGATTCCCTAGCAAAGAAAGTGTGGTCTACGCAGTGGGCTTCCATTGTCAACTCCCATCACATAGTTTTGCACATGACTTTCCATCTCCTATGCACTCTTCTTCCCTGGGATAGGACTTCTGGGTCTTCACTGCATCTTGCAGATTCTGCTGCTAAATGGGCCATGTGGCTTAGGTTTTCTTGGGACCCAGGATTGGCTTTTTCTTTTTGAAAGTTAGGACAACATAGTAAACTGAGTACAGTCAGGCCTTCCCAGTATTTCCCTCTGAGCACCACGTTCCATAACAGGTTAATTTTGATCATTAATCATTCAGGATTGATAAACACAAGTTCATGACCTGAATAAAACTGATAGTAAAAATAAGTGACCCACAAAGAACTGAAAACTTAACAAATATTTGTGACTAGGCTGTTGCAATTCTCACAAACATGGTATATGGGATACGAAATCTAAGTTCACTTTAAGCTTGGTATGCAGGATCCCAAACCTAACGTCATTTTACGCTCTATCTCCACATCTTAAAGTCAAGTGCTTTGAGCCTAGACCTCTAAACTTGCAATGCTCTGATATATGGAATACTTTGCCAAATCGACACCTGCTATATAGCATAGAGTATTCTACCCAATATTCTGTGATTATCTATATGGGAAAAGAATCTGGAAAAGAATGGATGTGTGTATATGTATAACTGAATCACTTTGCTGTGCAGCAGAAATTATCACAACATTATAAATCAGCTATACTTCAATAAAACTTTTTTTAAAAAGCCCAAATCAGAACTAGAAATAGCTGTGTTTTTTAACCACAAGGGTTAAGTCTGAGCCATTCTAACAAGAAATCAGGGAGGTGAATAACAGCTTTCCAGCAACAACTCCACAGTGTCAGAAAGAGTGGTTCCCAAGATCGTCACTGGCAAACTGGCATGGGTTTTAGGGTACTGAACCCCTTGTGTGGGTTTTAGGGTATTCAGGGTAATAGTTGAGGGAAGAGAACATTGACTACAGCTTGCCATGAAATGTAAGACCCCAGGAAGACAGGAGCTCTTACGGCTTTGCCTCTGTGTCATCCAATGCAGATGAAATCCAGTGTAACATGACAAGGCAGGCTGTGTGTGGTGGAATTCCTTTGTGGCCTGGCTCTGCAACAGAGAGCAGCAGTGCCCAGATCGGGCAGATGAGCAGTGAGGTAAGCAGTGTCACCTGTGCCTTGTAGTGTAGCACACACTTGCCCACACCTGGCCCCTATCGCCATGAGCCTGGTTGAAAGTCCATTCTTGTGGCTTTCCCCCACTTAGAGGGTGTTCAGAAATGTTGGGTGTTCTGAGTTGTTGCAGGCTTGCAGTGGGGAAGGCCAGGGATGTTTCTTTAAGTGTTGGGAGCACTGTTGTCCAGACAAGTGTGGAGGGAAATTGGGATGGAAAAATCCAGCAAAAGGCTGGCTCCTTGTCTTAAATTCAGACAGAAACATCTGTGACAGTGTTACCTGAAATGGAATCATACAGAGAGTGCTTGCTTTATAGGAAACCCTTGCAGACCCAGTGCACACAATTATTCTTATTTACAATAAACTAGCCCAACTTTTATGTGCTTAGAGATTTTACAAGACTGAAAAATAAAACAGCTTTTAAATGGAATCAAAAAGTATAAAACCAACAGAAGGGAGCCATTTGGTAAGTGTCTCCCTGAATAAAGTTCCTGAAATATATTTGAGTAATATATTGAGTAATATTTGCCAAGAGAGCTCAAAGCCCCAGAATGAACCCTGGAGCACCTACGTGTGAGGAAAGCCTCTCCTGGATGCCTTGCACCCCAGTGCAGTGATTATGGAAGGGAACATCCCTCATTAAAAAGGGAAAACCCCCACCATACTTGGGGAGCGCTGTGTTCCTTTTCTCTACCCCCACAGGCATTCCTGGGGAGCTCACTTACTGTAAGTAGCATGAAACCTTGGATATAAAAAATGTGCACTATTCCAAGGTAGACTAAAATTTCAGACTTGCAGAAATACCTTGCGTGCAGCATTGCACACAATTTACCCCAGCACCCCAAGTTTACTTGCATCAGCCAGACTTAGGTGACATACTTGAAGATCTAATTAAATTCCAAACCCCAGGTCCCAAGTTGCCTTAGATCTTAAATATTGAGTCTCAAACACCAAAAGATTTCAAAGAAGTGAACCTATAATACTGGACTGTCCAGTTGAGGGCCACTAGCCACATTTAAATTCATTTGAATGAATATGGAGTCCCGTCACAGTTCAGTGTTTAATGAACCCCACTAGCATGCATGAGGAAGAAGGTTCCATCCCTGGCCTCACTCAGTGGGTTAAGGATCCAGTGTTGCCTTGTGTTGTGGTGCAGGGTGCAGACGCAGCTTGGATCTGATGTTGCTGTGGTGTTGGCCAGCAGCTGTAGCTCTGATTCAACCCCCAGCCTGGGAACCTCCATATGCTGCCTGTAGGGCCCTAAAAAGACAGTAAACAAACAAACAAAAAGATAAATAAGTTTATTTATTTATTTATTTAAATGAATACAAGAGCAAAATTCTATCATACTAGCCATGGTTCAAGCACTTAATAGCTGCCTGTGACCAGTGGCTGCCATGTTGGACAGCATCGATAGTTGTGGAATGATTCTGTTGTCACAGAAGGTTTTACTGTCCAGCAGTGTTACAGATGAATGACGGTCCAGGGGATACACTTTATTGATCTGCTAGGGGATTGTCCCCAAGGCAGAAGAAGTTGGTTTTGTCATCAGAAGTAACATGAAAAAGGATGGGCAAGTTTAGGGTTGACTCCAGTGGCAAGTCAGGAACTAATTATTCCTTTGCTAAGAATAATACTTAATATGAAATCCAAATTTAAAAGCAGCTAGTGCCCTGACAAACACCTCTTCCTTTCGATCTCTTCTTGGACACCACTCCTGGCCCTCAGAGAACCTATGTCATGAACACACTCAGGCCCGGCAGTATGATGATAGGAGATGTATTGGCATTAGCTGGCTCTGTGATGGTGTTGGTGATGCTGAGATGGCTCCAGTGAGGTTGACTGGGGTATGTACAACTTAGTTTTACCATCAGTCACACTCTGTTCATTGGCAGCTTTGATTAGCCTCAGCAGTATCACGTGAAACAGGCCTGTCACTAAATAGCCTTGTGCCATCTGTGCTAAACCCAGATGTTCAACTGTCTCTGGTATTACAGGTGACTGTTTTCACCCACTCCAACATTTTTCAAAACTACCTAAAATTGGAAAGATGATTATCTTTATTGACTTTAAAAAACTTATTTGTGGTGAAACTTCAGAATACAAAGCCATGGCCACATCTCTTACAGCTCCCATCCTTCTCAATTCTTGGTTTTCTATGGATTAAAGTCATGAGCAAACAAGAAATCCCTCAATAAACAAAACCATGGTGCAGTGGTCCTACCTCACTGAGCCAGCTTCTGCCTTTTAGAAAGATTGACATCATGTCCAGACCGAAAAATCCAGTGTCCAGGAGATCCCCAGTGTCCCGATGCTTGGGAACTCTGTGATGGTGATAAGGACTCTGAAGGAGGATTTGGAGAAGCTCGCTGCCCCTGGAACCATTGACTGGCTGGGCAGTGGCAGTGCAGGAACAAGGTGTGTGCCCCAACAGCTGGAGGTGTGATGGCATTGACCACTGCAGGGACCCCTCTGATGAGAGGGTCTGTGGTGAGTCCAGCCCCTCCCTCCATCTTTTGCTCCAAGAGAAGGACGGGAAGCTTTCTCCAAGTTGTGTTTTAATTCCTTCAACTGAGACTGCCATCCTATATCTAAAAACAGGATGTTTCCTAGCAGTAACCAAGATTTACTTATCTTATCCATGGAAACATAATAGGGTGCTTAAATAGTAACTGCAATGCACACTCACGGCATGGCCCAGAATGTTTCCACTGTTCAATTCTGGCCATTTGCACAGAATTCCTGAGCCCAGTATCCAAAGGAAGTCTCCTAACAGATGCCTTACATCCTTGTATAGTGCATATGGAAGGGGAACATTCCTTACTGAAAAAGAAAGCTCCCCCAAACTTGGTGAATAACACACAATGTAGTAGAATTTCTAACCTTTGTTTAAAATTTATTTTACTTTTATTTTTTTTTCCTTTTTAGGGCTAGATCTGAAGCATATGGAAATTTCCAGGCTAGGGGTCGAATCTGAGATGCAGCTACCTACCTACGGATCCAAGATGCATCTTCAAACTACACCACAGCTCATGGCAATGCCTGATCCTTAACCTACTTAGCAAGGCGAGGAATTGAATCTGCATCCTCATGGATAATAGCTGGTGTTGTTACTGCTGAACCACAGTGTGAATCCCTGGAACTTCCAACTTTTTTGTGAATGATTCCATTCACTCTTTTTTCTTTACAGTTAAATCCGCAACATCACCTGTGTTCAGATTCTAACATTTGTATATTTTATAACCTGGTTTCTTAAGAGAATATTCTTTTAGGGCTAGTGCTATTTGACTTTAACACCATTTCAAGAGAACTATTTAATACTAGTTCAGTACAATTTTAATACTATTTAAATCCAGTGCCTAGATGTCTTGACATCTTTGCTATCACATCTTAAGGCTTAGTTCCTGAAAACTCTGCTTAAGAAGATAACTTCCTTTCCTACATAGGCTTGCCTTGAATTATAGAAATATTACCACATTCTGGTCCTCCTGAAGAGATAATTCACTGGAATTAGTACATGATTATATGACTTCCTGAGCTAAGAGTCCCAGCTGTCCATAAATTCTAGAGAAGTCAGAAAAGAGGTGGCTGGTCCCTCCATGGGTGAACAATATACCAACACTTGAAATTGTCCACACTGTCCACCCAGAAAGAAACACCTCTCCCATGTCCTGTCCTAACTTGCCCTCTTCTCTGAGCTTCTCCCAAAGCCTCCACATTTCCAGGTGAGCGGGTAGGTCAAAGGTTATGCTTAACCAGCCCTCTACTCCTCATGCAAGTACAGAGATTTGTAGCACAGCATGGTTTACAAAATGTTCAACCATGCTGACAACTATCTTGTCTCCCCCCAGGTAAAAACTGCTCTCTGGCCAGTGGGGGCTGTGAAGGGCAGCGGAGGGACACAAACTGGGGTGTCCAGTGTTCATGTGGAACTGGCTGGTGACTAGAGCCAGATGGTCAGAGCTGTGGACGTCAGAATTCATTGGCTCATCTTTACAACTTTTTTTTTTGGTTTTTCATCTTTTCAAGGCTGCACCCATAGCCTATGGATGTTTCCTGGCTAGGGGGTCTAGTCAGAGTTGTAGCCACTGGCTTATGCCAGAGCCACAGCAATGCAGGATCCAAGCTGTGTCTGCAACCTACACCACGGCTCAAGGCAATGCCAGATCCTCAACCCAATGAGCGAGGCCAGGGATCCATCCTGCAACCATATGGCTCCTAGTCAGATTCATTTATTCTGTGACTTGACTGGAACTCCTACAACTTTTTACATTTAAGTAAAATACACAAAACACAACACTGGCCATTTCAGTCATTTTTAAGTGTGTGATTCAGTGCCATCAACCACATTCATAATGTGCAATCACCAATACTATCAATTTGTAGAATTTTTTCACCATCCCAAACAGAAACTCTGTACCCATTAGGCAAGAACGCTCAGTAGCCCCTCGCTAGTAACCATTATCAACTTTCTGTCTATGAATTGCCTGTTCTAGCACTGCATAGAAATGGAGTCAGACATTATTTCTCCTTTTGAGTCTGGCTAATTTCACTTAGCCTGTCTTTAAGCATCCATGTTGTAGCACATATCAGAAGCTGTTTTTTCTTTTTTTTTTTTTTGTCTTTTTGCTATTTCTTGGGCCGCTCCTGCGGCATATGGAAGTTCCCAGGCTAGGGGTCGAATAGGAGCTGTAGCTGCCAGTCTACACCAGAGCCACAGCAACGCGGGATCCGAGCCGCGTCTGCAACCTACACCACAGAAGCTGTTACATTCCACTCTATGTATACAGTTGGCTCTGTGTATCTGCAGGTTTTGTATCCACAGATTCAACCAACTGCAGATAGAAGGTATGGGGTATGGGTGGGGGAGGGAATTCCAGAAATTCCAAAGAGCAAAACTTGAATTTGCTGCATGCTAGCAACTATTTGCACTGTGTTAGGTATTATGAGTAATCTAGAGATGATTTAAAGTATATGGGAGGATGTGCATAGGTTATATGCCAATACCACACCACTTCATATAAGGGATTTGAGCATCCACGGATTTTGGTATGGTCGTGGGATCTTGGAACCAATCTCATATTTTGTTTATCCACTGATTGTTCCTGATGCACATTTGGGTTGATTCTACCCTTTGGCTATTGTGGATAATGCTGCTATGAACATTGAGGTACACGTATGTCAGTCCTTGCTTTGGGGCCTACACCAGAAGAAGAACTGCTGGATCATATGGTAGATTCTCTGTTTAACTTGAGAAACCATCAAACTCTTTTCCATTTGATGTTCTCACTAGCAGTGCACATGGCTTCTGATTTATCCACATCCTTACCACTCACTCTGAATCAGGTTCTGGCTGACTTGACAAGGGACACATCCCTAAGAATGTTGCTAGGGTAACAGAGAGAAGTATCCTGTAGCAGCCACATGTCTTGGGTCCCTGTGTTGATGGATCTGCTGAGATACATTCGCATGTGTGGGATTCTCTGGAGGCAGGGACTTCTCTATTCCAGCACCCAGCCCAGTGATCTCCACATAATACATGGAAAGTGGCCCCAAAGAGCAAAAATACTCAAGAGATTGTTCCTTGATCTTCTTTCATTTATGACTCTCTATCATCAGTTATGGATGAATGCTCCATGGCATACAGCCCCTGTGGCCAGCTCTGTTGTAACACACCAGACTGTTTCTCCTGTGGGTGTATCTGAGGGTACCAGCTCCATAATGACAAAGACTGTAGAGTTACAGGTGAGTTTCAATATGGGGAACAAAGCTTCACTTCTGATGTATTCTTAGCAGCATTTACAGAGATGAGTGACATAGATGATTTACGTTAAGGTATTGGAGATGAATACTATTTGCATAAAGAAGCTTCTATGATAACACTAGTTCATCAATTTAGACTGTCACTTGCTCTTATGTCTCTCTAAAATGATTTAGTTTTCCTATAAGATCTGTAACCAGGTGCTCCAGAGACCTGGCCAATAATTTTAACTTGTCCTATGCTACTTTCCTGATAGGACCCTTAATTCCCTTTGGCTGCTATACCCAAGGCATGGAGAGGACCTCTGTGTAGGGCAGAAGGGCTGATCCTGAAATCAGACAGAAAAGCTGCAATGATGTTTGAAAAAATTTGCCTTTGAAGTCATCTGGTCCTTAGCTGGGGCTTTTCTTTGAGGGGAAATCTGGATGACTGGTTTTGATTATTTCTTTCCTCACTCATTATTGCTCTCTTCAGACCTTCTACCTATTCATGATTCAGTCTTTGAAGGCTGTATCTTTGTAGAAATAGATCTATTTCATCTAGGGTGTCCCATTTTCTAACATATGAACATTCATAGTAGTCTCTTACATCATATTTCAATACGCATCATCATTGGAATTTGTAGGTCTCTTCTCCTCAGATCCTTTTGGATAACTGTGGTTTCAACAGGGAGTATGAGACTGCAAAAAAGAGTTCTAATAACAGGATGAGCATCATCTAGGCCATGTTCTTGTTCTTCTGGTTTAGAATGAAAATTTACTGGAATTGCCAGGAATCTTCTCTAGTCACTTGCTCATTGGGTAAGAACTGGTTTCTGTGAAACTAGAGGATAGAACCAGTATGTTATGTCCACCTAACAGCTGACTCATCAACTGCAGGACAGGGCTCTGTGCCCCAGGCACATGAAGGAGGGGGTGCCCTGCCAGCTTCTCTGCAAGCTGAGTGAGTAACAATACAGATTATCCTGGATGTGTGAGACTGTCTCACGGTCACTGAGGGATGACACCCGCATCCATCCATATCTACTACTAGACCAAGGGAGAGAATTCTTCCTTTCTGTTTTGATTACATTTGATGGCCACCCCCATGGCATATGTAAGTTCCTGGAGCCAGGAATTGAATCTGAGCTACAGCTGTGACCCATGCTGTAGCTGGGGTAACACCAGATCCTTTTAACCTGTGGTGCAAGGTCCGGGATCAAACCTCCAACTTCACAGCAACCTGAGCCTTTGCATTCAGATACTGAATTCACTGGGCCATGGTGGCAACTCCCTTCCTCAAGTGTTAGATCATTTCCAACTTTCATACATGCCCTTGACAATCCATGTGAATCCTCCTTTCAAAGGACCAATGATGCTCTACACTGTAATGAACTAACATCCTTCCCCACCACCCATAAGTCCCATTCCTGGAGCCAGTTTTTGTGAGCAGATACTGCACCCTATGTATTCACTAAAACGGGTATTACTAAGAACACTGGGTATCTGTTCCAAAACAGTATTTGTGCACATGGCAGAAAGATCAAAGATACCTTCTTCATCATAGCATCTCCATTTACACTGGTCCACAGAAAGATTCCCTTTCCTGACACTGGTAAGAAAGACCTACCATGCTCTTGAATTGGAAGGGTCAATATTATCAAAATGACTATACTACCCAAGGCAATCTACTGACTCAATGCAATCCCTATCAAAGTACCAAGGACATTTTTCACAGAACTAGAACAAAATATCTTCAAGTTAGTTTCAAAGCACAAAAGACCCAGAATAGCCAAAGCCATCCTCAGAAAGAAAAATGGAGCTGGAGTAATCAGGCTTCTGGACCTCAGACTATACCACAAAGCTACAGTCATCAAACCTGTATGGTACTGGCACAAAGACAGATATACAGATGCCTGGAACAGGAGAGAAAGCCCAGAATTAAATCCATGCACCTATGGGCAATTCATCTATGACAAAGGAGGCAAGAATATACAATGCAGAAAAGAGTCCCTTCAAGAAGTGGTGCTGGGAAAACTGGACAGCTTCCTGGAAAAGAATGAAATTACAACACTTCCTGACACCACACAGAAAAATAAACTTGAAATGGAGGCAAGACCTAAACAGAAGATACTACACAACTCTTAGAGGAAAACACAGGCCAAACACTCTCTGACATAAACCACAGCAATAGCTTCTCACATCCACCTCCTAGAATCATGACAATAAAACCAAAAATAAACACATGGGACTTAATCAAACTTAAAAGTTTCTGCACAGCCTAGAAAACCCTACACAAGGAGAAAAGACAGCTCACAGAATGGGAGAAAATATTTTGCAAAGGAAGCAACTGACAAGGGATTAATTTCCAAAATTGATAGGCACTTCCTGCAGCTCACTACCCAAAACACAAATAACCCCATCTACAAAGGGGCAGAAGATCTATGCAGACAATTCTCCAAAGAAAACATACAGATGGCCAAACAACACATGAGAAGAGGTTCAATATCATTAATGATTAGAGAAAAGAAATGCAAATCAAAACCACTAGGAAGTACCACCTTACCAGAGTGGCCATCATCAGAAAGGCTACAAAGAATCCATGCTGGAGAGGGTGCGGAGAAAAGGGAACCCTACTACACTGTTGGTGGGAATGAAAATTGGTGCAACCAAGGAGGAAAACAGTATGGAGATGACTCAGAAAATTACAAATAGAATACCATTTGATCCAGCAATCCCACTCCTGGGCATCGATCCAGAGAAAACCATGACTCAAAAAGGTACATGTACTCCAGTGTTCATCAGCACTCTATGTAATAACCAAGACATGGAAACAACTTAAATGTCCATCGACAGAGGAGTGGATCAAGAAGATGAAGTAGATATACACCATGGAATATTAGTGATGACTCAGCCATTAAAAAGGACAGAAAAAATGGCATTTTTAGCAACATGGATGGACCTAGATATTATCATGCTAATTATAGTTTGTCAGACAGTGAGACCCCAATGTCATATGCTATCACTTACATGTGGAATCTCAAAAAAGGACACAATGAACTTCTTTGCAGAACAGATACTGACCTGCAGACTTTGAAAAAATTATGGTTTCCCAAGGAGAAATATTGTAGGGTAGGGGGATGCGCTGCAGGTTTGGGATGGAAATGCCATCACACTGGGTCATGATGATCAGAAATCAAGAAAACCTCATTGACAGTGACATTCACAGAAATAAAATGCCTAGGAGTTCATTCTGACTCAGGAGGTCAAAGACCTGTATTCAGAAAACGGAAAGATATTGATGAAAGAAAGTGAGAGCAACACAAAGAAATGCCCTTCTCAAAAAGATATACCCTGCTCATGGATTCAGACAGTTTGGATCGTGCAAATGATTCAATGCTCCAGAGAAACTTTGAGATTCATTGGCATTCCTATCATAGTACCAAAGGGATTATTTGGAGAATTAGAACAAAGAATTCTCAAATGTGTATGGAAACCCAAACAGACCCAAAGAGTCAATACAATTGAAGAGAGAGGCACAAGCCTACGTATCATGCTCTGGATTTCAAACTAACTACAACCACAGAATCATCAAAACAAGATGGTACTGGCACCAAGACATACACATAGATCCAGGGAACAGAACTGAGAGCCCAGAAGTCAACTCACATTTAGAGAATCAACTCATCTAGGACCAAAGAGCAAAGAATATTCCATGGAGGAAAGACAACCTCTTGCATCAATAGTGTTGGGAAAACTGGACAGCTATAAGCACAAGAATCAAACAGCAATCCTTCTTCATGTCATCTACAAAAATAATCTCAAAAGGAATTAAATACAGCCATGGAAGACCTGAAGCCTTAAAATTCCTTGGATTTTAAGAAATCCTAAGAAATCATAAGTGTTTTGCTCTTGGACATCAGTCTGAGATGTCAAGTTTGGTTTTCAGTATGTTTCCTGAAGTAAAAGAAACTAAAGAAAAATAAGTGCATGGGTCTCCATCCAACTGAGAAGCTTCTCCAAGGCAAAGGAAACCACACACACACACACACACACACACACACACACACACATACACATATAAAGGGCACCCTGGAGTCCCATTGTGTCACAGCAGAAAGGAATCTGACTAGTAAACATGAGGTTGCAGGGTTGATCCCTGGCCTGGCTCAGTGAGTTAAGGATCTGGCGGTGTTGTGAGCTGTGGTGTAGGTTGCAGATGTGGCTTGGATCCTATGTTGCTGCAGCTTTGGCACAGGCCAGTAGCTGTAGCTCCAATTCCACCCCTAGTCTGGGAACCTCTGTATGCTGGGGGCACAGCCCTAAAAATCCAAAAAAGAAAAAAGAAAAAAGGGCACCCTACTGTGCATGAGATTTTTTTTGTATATTTGCAAAGGATATAATATCCAGTAAGTGATTCCTATACAAAATAGACCAAGAACTAATACAACCCCACATCCAAAAAACCAAAAACCTAACGAAAAAATTGGCAGAATACCAAAATTTTTCCAAAACATTTATGCAGATGGCCACCAGCCTGTAAAAGGATGATCTGTAAGACTGGTCATCAAGGAAACGTACATCCAAACCAGGAGATGATCACCTTGCACTGAAAGAACGGCGATCATCCGGAGACAACAAAGGAAATATACTGACCAGGATGTGGACAAAAGGGACCCTCCTGCATTTTGTCAGGAGTGTTCTTTGTTACAGCCACTATGGCAACCATGGAAGTTGCTCAAAAACTTCAGTACACAACTACTGCATGATGCAGGAAGTACACGTGGGGGTATCTGTCTGAAGGAAGGAAAATCTCACATTTAAAAAGTTATATGCATCTGTATGCACATGGAAGGTTTTTTGACAAGAGCCAATATATGGAAGCCACCAAAGTGTCCATCCAATGATGAACAAAGGAGATGCACAAACCCACACACACACATGTATATATGACACACATATGATATATGACACATATGATACATATACACTTAATACATGTGTATACACACACACACATATATGCATATTCACAATGGAATATGAATCAGCCATAAAAGAGAATGATATCTTGCAACAATATGGATGGACCTAGAGGGTACCATGCTCAGGGAGATAGAGTAGACAGAGGAAGAGCAAAACCTTATGATGTCTCTTCTCTGTAGAATCTATTTTAAAAATGATCAAACACAACCAAACATAAACCCACTCACAGATCCTGAGAAAGAGCTCCTGGTTGCCCGAGGGAAGGGGAGGAGAGGATGAGGGCAATGGTTGAGTATAGTAGCTTTCAGAGCCCTTTACCTGGGGTTTAGCTTCAGACAGGAGGAGGGACACATTTTTCTGACAAGAAGGGGCAGGGCAGGTAGGGAAGAGGAGATGGGTGTGGACCCATGCCTGTTCCTTCCTCATGTGTAGGGTAGATGATTCCGCCTTGGCCAGAGAGGATCTCATTGCTCCACAAAGGATCTGACAAATCCAGCTGAAAACGAGAAGCTCCAAGTTCAGGAGGATGGAGGGAAGATGGGAGATGGATGTGGTTCCATGTGAAAGGAGGCCATGGGGATTCCAGGCACTGGAGGTGTTTCTAGGGCTACAGACCTGCTGGCCTCCCTAGGAGAGAGATGCCAGATGGCCCCCTCTGTGCAGGTGGATCATTGGGGTGACTGGGAGACACGTGGCTTGTCCAGGGTCGCATCACTGGTGAGGCGGAGGAGCTGGGCCTGAACCAGCTGTGTCCTCAGATCTGGGGTCCTGGCTGCACTCAGGCTTCCCCAGAGCTGTGGGCTGGGTTGTATTGGTGTCACTTTGCTTATACTTGGAATGGGGTTGGGGGTGGTGAGCTGGAGCAACCCAGAGGTACCCTCTGGGAGCTTTGTGGAAGGAGGAAGACCAGCTAAATGGACTGCAGGAAGTGACCTCACTTCCCTGGAAATAGAGCCCAACAGAACGTGGAACCTGAGTAGCCAGGCACCTACCTCTCCAGGAGAGGACAGAGGAGGGATGCACTTGCTCTGCTGTGTCCCATTCTCCCAAGGCTGAGGCCACAGGAAAGCGTGCAGCAGAAAAAAAATATCTGTGAAGCCAGGAGAAAATGGATCAGAACTCAGGGCAGAAGCCTTTGGGCCTTTACCTGCAGGGACCCAGAGGTAACACAGGAAGAGGGACCTAGAGCCAAGCACAGGGACCTCTCTGATCCCACGCAGCAGCCCCATGCCCCCTCCCTGGATGACTGTGTGCAGAGGTGTGTTGTGAGGGGTGGGTCTGCCTCAAGCAAGAGCAGGCTGATGTGTCTTGATGGCTGCTGGGCAGGTCATGTCCACACCCCAGAACAAAGCTGGCTGGGGAGAAGCAGTGGGTGTGGAGATTCAGGGCCAAGCCCTGTGCAAGAGCTGTACCCCAGCCCTCCAGGGATGGTCTCATTCCTCATGGGGGGTTGGTCATCTGAGCAGACAAGGCCTCACCTGATCTGGGAGCAGAAGGTCAAGGGGGCAGAAGAAGCAGCAATAAGATAATAGCCCCACAGGACTCTGACACCTCAGGGCCGGGCCCTCTGCCGCTCATTGTCATTACAGAGCCCTCCACCTGAGACATGCCAGGAGCTGGGAGAAGAAGGCAGAAGGCCTCCAGATGAGACTCCACCCAGGCAACTCCCCGGGGTCCTCACCCAGGCTCATGGGAGCTCAGCATATCCAGCACTGGCATGGAGGACAGAGACCATCTGTGCCTGAGGCTGCTGGATGGCCTGCCCCCTGCCTTGAGGCCGAAACTGAAGGTGAGAAGATGTGGATGGGGCCCTGTGAATGTGGGGGGAAGCTGAGTTCTGGGCCACACAGCAGGGATTCCCCAGAGGATGGTGTTGGGCCAGGAGCAAAAACTAACCCCCATCACCTACCTGGTGGACTGCAGACCTGGAAGTTGCTGGGTGGGGAATGGTCTGGAAGGTTCTGGCAAGACTGCTCTCCTTGGAAGAGCACATGGCAATGCAGGCATGCAGGGAAGATTTTCTTCTATCATTGCTCCAGCAGGAGACCCAGAGCCAGAGGCCAAGACAACCACCAGACAGTGAAAATCTGCAGCTGCTCCTACAGGACGTACAGGTCCACATGAAGACTCATCAGCCCTGCAGGGACAAGCTGCAACTGCTCTGCGTTTACCACCACTGGACAGGTGCACTGCACCAGCCCTGCAGGGAGAGCCCGCACTGATGGCCAGCTGCCCCCCCCCCCTTATACTAGGTCCTGTGCTGGCTCTTGCAAAGGCCTGGGCCAATTTACAAAACCACCTCCCCCAAGGTTCCCTCTGCCCCTGCAAGTGCCCTCCCCATCAGCTCCTCAAAAATCCCATCCACCTGCTCCCCCTCCTGAAATTTACCCTCTTTACCCTCTTGCTCTTTGTCTTTAGATGTTTTGTTAATTCCTGTTCATCTTGCATATTATTTATGGTATACTTTCTGTTTTAAGAATAAAATTAGAAAGTTGGACCATGTCTTCTTATAAATTGTGCAACTCAGGAGCATTCAGTCCATTCCCAGTGCTGTGCAACCACCACCCCTGTCTCATTTCAGCCTCTTTCATCCCCCATTCCAAGAACACCTTGTATCCAATGCACAGACTCAGCAGGCTTCCCTCCCCTGGCCTCTCCCAAGGCTTCATCCCCTTTGTCTCTCTGATTCTTGACCTGTTCCTGCTGTTTCCCCTCAAGAAAACCATTGTAAAGGTGGCTTTGAATATATGACCATGGATGGTAAAAGAGGACTGGTGAACTGGTCTTTGGGGTTTTCTTGCAAATAGCACTTTTCTGATTTGGACTCTCTCTCCCACTCAGCTCCTTATTGCCCACCTGAGGCATCTCTGGTTTTCATGGTTTCCAAGCAAATTGTGAAAAGGACAAAGATGCCAGTAATGTGCAAACACCTGCCATCTACCTGGAGCCTCCCTCTTCTCTGTTGGCTGCCATTCCCCGCCCCAGCCATGATCCCCACTGTTCTGGCCTGGACTCTGTGTGTGCCCATAAGCCTGGGGTTACAGGTGGGTGTGGGGGGGAAGGTACCCTCTTGGGGTTCTTCTTTAAGGAGCCTTCTTCCCTCCTTATTTTGTGCTGAACACACTGATACACACAAACCTCAGGGCAAGCTGGTGCCTTGCTTTGATGGTTTTTGAGTGAGCTCCGAGTTGCCCCAACCCCATGGAGCTCTGGTCAGTCTCAGGTCCAGCTGGACCCAGGGGCAAAAATGATGACATCAGGATTTACGTTAGTTATGATTTCCATGGGGGCCTCCCCCTCTGGTCAGTCAGCAGACCCCAGAGGGGAGAGAGCTTCTTGTCCATAAGAGCGCTGTTCCAGGTCCAGGCACAGGCTTCCTGGGACCACATCACTGGTCTAGACTTGAGCAGGTTCCTGAAACAAAAGGGATGGACTATGTGGACTGGCTTGATCTAGATGATAGGCTCCTCTTTGAATTCAGGTGTTACACAGGCTTCCCTCCACCTGGACTAGGAAGTGACTGGGGAGGGGGGCTTCATAGGATACCAGACGGACTATGGGCAGAAGATGAGGAGACAGCAGACAGGCAAGAAACATCCCAGATGTCCACTAGCCCAGCTAGGGCCATGGATCATCCTGAGCACTGAAGGGATCAGTTCATCCACCTTGAGTGGAAACCCCAACTGAGAACCTCTGAGAACCACACATTCATCAGGGATTATGGAGCCTGGAGTGAGAGCTAAGTGGAGACAGGGCCTAAGGCAAGCAGACAAGAAACAAGCACAGGCTTTCCTGCTGGGGCTACTGGCCTGGGAGGCAGCAGGCAAGGCAGAGGCTCAGGTGCCCAGGGCCTGCCTCTGTATGGAGCCCAGACACTGACAGGAGAGAGCAGGCAGGATGGAGCCTCTGGGGGAATTCTCTGGGGAGTGTGTGAGCAAGGCAGCATCTCAGGCTCTAGTTCTGACCCTTGCATCAGAATCTGCCTTGTGCTCAGATCCCCAGGTGTTTCATGGGTACTGCTATTCTACAGACTCCTTGGCTCTCAGCACTCACATTCAGGGGTGGTGGTACTGCTGGGAGGTCTTCACTCGGACTTTGTGGGATGCACCATGGCCATGCAGAAGAAGGGGCCTGAAACACACTCATACTCCCACATGGAGCCAAGAGTTCTGCTTCAGAGACATTACTGAACAAAATCTCCAGAGGTCAGGACAAACAATGGCATACACAGAGATGTGCACTGCATTAGGATGGATAATCATAAATTCCTTTATATTCACAAATAGGAAAGAATAAACTAGCTGCATTTCCCACTGATTGTTCCTGGACCATTGGAAATACTGTTTTCAAAGGAATTTTGAGCAAATGGGCAGGGAACACAATGATCCACAAGACAGACCCCATGTCTGCCCTCTTGGAGCTGACATTCTATGGGAGGGAGCAGACAAGCAGCACGTGCACAAGTGAGACCATTTCAGATGGTGAGAAGGATACAGATGGAAGAAGGGCAACATGGGCTAGAATCCTGGGTGGGCTGGGGAGGCTGCTGAAAGAGGGAACTGGGGAAGGCTGTTCTCATAGCTAATATTGACAGTGAAACCCCAAAGACAAGAGGTAGCTGGCCACACGAAGAGTCAGGAAAAGTCATCCAGGCAAAGGGAAGAGGAATGACCCAGATGCTGGGGTGGAGGAGTGTGGCTGTGGTGGAGAAATGAGGGAAGATGTGTGGCTGGAGCAGGAGAAGAGGGGAGGAAAGAATGATTACAGTCACTGTCGTCCATGTCTATACTCACTCTGCACCAATGCTAGCTGTCACTCTCACCCTCACTGTATGTGTTCCATACCATCTCCCATCCTGCATGCATGAATTAGCACACACCTAGGTGCAGAGCTTATAGCAGGTTCATCGAGTTAGCTGTTTACTTCATTCTCTGGTCAGGCTAAGCTTCAATCCTCAAAGGCATAAAAATTGTTCCAACATCTCTTAGCTCTCTAATTTAGGTCTTTCTGCATATTTTGCAATGTAAAATGTAAGATAAAATACATCCTCATATTCCAGGAATCAATTCCACCTAATAATGGTATATGATCCTTTGTGAGTGATGTTGAAATCAGTTTCCTATTAGTTTGCTATGACATTCATCAAGGTGATTGGCACAGAGTTTTCTTCTAGTTCCTTAGAATGGCTCCAATACTAGTATGATGATGGGCTCATAAAATGATTACTTGTATTTCTGCCTTTTAAATTAGGAGAATTTGAGAAGGGTCATTCTCTTGTAAATGTTTGCAAAAATTCACTTTAGATGTCATCAGGTCCTGGGCTGACTTATCTCTGTGGGGAAACTTTGAGGATTGATTTTGATTATCTCTTTCCTCACTCATTATTGCTCTCTTCAGACTTTCTACTTCTTAATGATTCAGTCTTTGAAGGCTGTATCTCTGTATAAATAGACCTACTTCATCTAGGAGATCATGTTTTCTGATGTATAAACATTAACAGTGGTCTCTTACATCCTATTTCAGACAAACATTATTGTTGGAGTTTGTAGGTCACTTCTCACCAGATCTATTTGGATAACTGGTTTCAACAGGCAGTAGGAGACTGTAAAAAGAGTTCCTGTTAACAATACGAGCATCATCTAAGCCATTTTCTTGTTCATCTGGTTTAGAATGACAAGTAACTGGAATTGCCGGGAATCTTCTTTAGTGTCTTGCTCATTGGGTAAGAATTGGTTTCTGTGAAACTAGAGGATAGAACCAGTATGACCACCTAAGAGCTGACTCATCAACTGCAGGACAGGGCACTGTGCTCCAAGCACATGAAGGAGTGTGTTCCCTGCCAGCCTCTCTGCAGGCCAAGTGAGTAACAATACAGATTATCCTGGATGTCTGAGATGGTCTCATGGTCACTGAGGGATGACACCCGCATCCATCCATATCTACTACTAGACCAAGGTAGAGAATTCTTCCTTGCTGTTTTGTTTAAATTTTGTGGACACGCCCATGGCATATGGAAGTTCCCAAGCCAGGGATTGTAGCTAGGGCAACACCAGATCCTTTTAACCCATGGTGCAAAGCCAGGGATAAAACCTCAACTCCACAGTGACCTGAGCCACTGCAATCAGATTCTGAATTCACTGGGCCATGGTGGCAACTCCCTTCCTTAATTTTTAGGTCATTTTCAACTTTCATACATACACTTGACAATCCATGTGAAGCCTCCTTTCAAAGTATTGATGATGCTGTACATTGTTGCGAGGAGCTGAGGAGATGCAGGAGGCCAAGGAAGGGAACTAGCCTGATGGCACAGTTCTGAAGGCAGGGTTCCTAACCAAGGAAAAAAAGCCTACCTGCCGGCGCAGTTCTGAGGGCAGGTTTAGAAATACGGAAAAGGTCTTACACAGCGGCACAGTTCTGAGGGCAAATTCTAAAAACAATGAGGCTCACCTGCTAACCCGACAACAATGGCAACAATAACAAAATGAAGGTTTTGCACACAGTGCAAGAGTAAAAATCGCTTCTTGGAAAAATCAGTCTTTCCTGTTATTTACTTATTATTCAGTCTTTCCTGTTATTTGTTTGTTAGTCTTTGTTATTTTCCTATATTGTTTTGTGGCTCAATAAAATTGGAACAACAAAAAGTTGGAAGAGTAATAAAATAATCAGAGTTTCACCTTGGAGGAATTCCCCCTATTCAGATCCAATGTAGGTAAAAACAAAGTATTCATTTGTTTGTTACAAGTAAGAATAGGTTTTAGAGTTAGGTAATTGTGGAATGTACAGTAGGTTAGAATAGGTTAGACATACATTATTCTTGATGGAAAAATATAATAGTAATCTTCCTTTTAATGAATTTTGTAGGAGGCTTTTAAGTTTTAGGAAATTAAGTTGCTTTGATATAAAAAATATTTTTTCATACTGTCCCCTGACCATAACGCTTTGAAGTTAGTACCCTAAGCTTTAATCTAAAAAATGAATTTTTGTAAATGTCAAATTCTTGTGCTTGTGACCTTTCTAGCTGATAAAGATTAGCTTAAAATAACAATGGGTGGTGCTTGCTAAAAGTAACCACAAAACATTTTGTACCTAATCGTCTTATCTTCATATAATGTGTTTTCCACATGATGTTTTGTATCCATTATAGTCTTACATGAGGTATTGTATCCATTGGTTTTAATTAAAATCCTTAGAATACAATGTATATCTACTGTACCATGTAATCTAAAAGTTTAACCTTTAAAAATATGATCTAAGCACTGTAATGTAAGTTACAATTAAGCTGTCTATATAAACTGCTACTTATGCTAATAAAATTTGAGCAGTCCAGTGCCCTGAAAGGAGACACAAAGAGGCTGTCTCCTTGTGTATCTGCCAACGCTGTTCATCCCCGCGGGAACACCCTGGCTGCTGGAGCTGGACTCCAGCACATTGTAATGAACTAACATCCTTCCCTACCACCCCTAAGTCCCATTCCTGGGGCTAATTTTTGTGAACAGATACTTCATCCTATTTTTATTGACTAAGATGTGTGTTACTAAGAACACTGGGTATTTGTTCTAAAACAGTGTTTGTGCACATGGTGGAAAGATCAAAGACACCTTCTTTATCACCGCATCCCCATTCCCACTGGTCCACAGAAGGTTTTCTTTCCTGACAATAGTGCCCTCGGGCAACTGGCCATGCAAATGGCCTGACAAATCAAAAGGTGGGGAAGTAATATTTGCCATGTACATCCTAAGACCCTATAAATCCGCCATGATGGGCAATACAATTTCCTTTTTACCACAGAGTAAATAAATCCAAGCAATATAGCCAGATTTGAAGCCATATGATGATGACCTGTCCATGAAGGCAAGGGAACTGGGTGATGGAATCTCTGTTTGGGGGAAAATAAACAAGCAGACTCAATATTTGAAAGGCAGTGTTTAAATGTTATATGAAGTTAAGATTAATTTGTATAATATTGAAACAACTCAAATTTTCTTTTTTTTTTGTTTTTGTATTTTAGGGCCACACCCATGGCATATGGAGGTTCCCAGGCTAGGGGTTGAATCAGAGCTGTAAGGGCCAGCCTACACCACAGCCACAGCAACTGAGGATCTGAGGTGCCTCTGTGACCTACACCACAGCTCATTTCAATGCAAGATCCTCAAACCACTCAGCAAGGCCAGGATCATACCCACATCCTCATGGATCCTAGTCAGGTTCATTAACCACTGAGCCATGATGGGAACTCCATTAAACAACTCCAATTTTCTTGTTTCTATTTTAAAAAGCTGACTTTTGGAGTTCCTTTGTGGTGCAGTGGCTTAAGAATCCAACTTTCTTACTGCAATGGTTTGGATCACTGCTAGCTTGCACAGTCAATCACTAGCCTGGGACTTTCTCATGCCAAGGTCACAGTCAAAAAAATAAAAATAAGAAGAAGAAGCATTTTTTATTGGAAGGGGTGTAATAATCAAAATAATATTACAGATATCCTAATTTACCAATAGAGAAATACAAAATGAGTCTAAATTCCTTCAGATTTTATTGGCAGAAAGTATTTGAAATGAAAGTCTCTAATTTATCAAAAGGTGCTATTGTGGTATTTGTGCTGTGGCACAGTGGGATAAGAATCAGACTGCATTGCCTCAGGTGGCTGCAGAGTCATGGCTTCAATCACCTGCCTGGCACAGTGGCGTAAAGATTCCAGTGTTGCCACAGCTACAGGCATGGGTCCCAGCTTCAGCTCAGATCCAGTCTCTGGCCCAGGAGTTTTCATATGCCTCAGGGACCAGACATTAGAAAAAGAAGAAAAAAAAAAAATCTGCCATTGTTTTGGCTCTTAAATATGCTGAAGGTTTACACTTGAATGTATTTCTTCTTAAATTGTCCTCAGTAGTACGAAACGGCTAGTATTTTAAAAATCACACTTGTTTGTATCTCCTAAAAGTGATTCACAATATTTTTATTACATTCTTATAAAAAATTTGGAGTGGCCTTGCTAGTATTATTTGTAACACTGCTAGTCACCTTGGAATCTTGCAAAGGACATTTCAATGACCTGATATTTACAAGTACTTAAGATGGTGACTGTGTTAAGAGAAAAGGTCAGGCACGGCAACATTTGAATTTGGATACGAGATAGGTTACGAGCTGATTATTACATCTATTAGAGATAAGTTCTGAAATCCAGGAAAGTAATTTACTGTACATTCATATTTTGACATACTTCAAAGATGAGACTTAAAACGAATGTTCACAGAAAACATCCCATTACATTTTCAATATTCTCAGCTACTTTTACATTCTATCCCTGCTGTCCACCCAGAACGGGTGTTAGGAAAGCTCTTCTGCCCACGTGAGGAAGTGGACAGTTCAGTGCCCTTGAGGATGAGGGGAAGCAGACACTCTATTTTATGTTTTCCCCTTTTGTGGCCACCCTATGGCACAGGCATATGGAGTTTCTGGGGCAGGGGTCAGATCCTAGGCCCAGGTGGAACTTAAACAACAGTGGTTGGATCCTTAACCCATTGTGGCTGGCGGATACCAGTGCCACAGCAGGAACTCCCAAAGCAAACTCTCTTGATGCCACTAATGAAAACAGCCATTCCTACAATGTGCAGAGGGCACAGGAGGAAAAAAAGAATGAAAATATATTCATAACTGCAAGCTGGTCCCTCTCACCTAGAGATTCTGCATGTCTCAGCAGGATGATCCCCAGCTCATCCAGCTTGCTGGACACGAGGGTCCCTGTACCTTGTGTCCTCCCTCCACCATCACACATGTGTTTCCATGTCTGAATCTGTGCCAGCTTTCCCCCACAAAACAGCCCATGTCTGTGACACCCCACCACCCTCACTTCCTCCCACCAAGCCCATTCCCTTAAAGACCACATCCTGCTGTAAAATAAGCCCTGTTGTGGTGTCACCTGAGAAAGTGGAGAGGAAAACACAGGATGGTGCAGGGAAGGAAGGCTCTGAGCTGGATCAGAGTCATCAGTGACCTCCGCAGACCTCAGGAGCAGATGGGGGTCTTCGCTTCTGCACATGGGCCCACACCGGGCCTGTGTCCCAAAGCCACTGAAGCACGTCCTCAGTTTGTCCCGAGAAAAACACAGCCCTTTCCTCTGGGAAGGAAGAACCAAGGATGTTGCCCCTGCACTTGGCAAGTGGCGTGAAGGGTGTGATTGGTTGCCACCTGCTGGCCACCGAGAGCTGAGCGTGATGATCAGAACTCAGCATTTGGAGGACAGGCGCCCCCTCCTGGCTGGGATGCTAAATCCCTGAATCTGGCAATGTCACCGCCTCTCTGCTGAAGGCACAGGTGATGATGACACTCTGCCATTACTCCTCCCTTGGCCTGGGATGTGCCTCCTTCCTTGGAGCCATGGCTTAGAGAACAGGAGAGTCAGCAGCCTTGGAGGCCACCTGAAAAAAATCCCCTGTCTTCCCTCCCTTGAAAAGAGCTGCCTGTTTCTACCATCAGATTCTCTATTGGCTTAGAGAGAGAGGACTGCAGCTCTGCTTGGAACAAAAGCCTCCTTGATAAACTATGCTGCATTCTTGACCATAATGACCAATAACTGAAGCAGAGTTTGGTCTGAGGGAATATAGAGAAGAATATGTGATCTTCCTGAAGCTTTCACTTTTCACAAGGCACAAACCCTTTATAAAATGCTAGGTATAAATCCCAGGCACCTAACAGTCACCATCTGAATGAAACTGCTTCCTGGCGATATCCATTCTGGCCTGGGTGTCCTCTGGCACAGAGAGCCCAGGGCTGTTGGTCAGACTAAATGGTCAGTTACAGCTGTGCCAGGCCAACTAGTCCTCTGATTCTAAGAGTGTGTGCATTCTCCCTGAGTCACCTCTGTCTGCTGGGTCTCTTGCTCAAACCTCCACTGTCACCCTTAGGACTCATTTTCACTGGAAATCGCCAAGGTCAGAGAGAGAGACAAGACAGGTGAGCCCTGCAGACCCAGGATGCAGGTGCTCCATACCTCCCAGCCCCCTTGCACCCCATCCCAGGTGTGTGTGTGAACCTGCTGCCTCTCTTCTGCCCTCACAGGCTTCTTGCTGTGTGCTTTAAATGGATGTAATGATCTGTGGGATTCAGGCCTCCTCATTTGGTCTCTGAGCCTTTCCATGTGTGACCTCTGGCTCCACCTATTGGTGATGTTCTTGGAGGCTTCCACAGCATACAGGGCGTTGCTCACAGACACACATGGATTAAGATATTTGTCAGTGTGCTTGGGGTGGCTGTTGTGAAGTCACCTCGTCTTCATCACTAATGTGAACAAATAAAATGCAGTAGATGAAAAGCAGAAAAATCTAAAGAAATCAGAAACAACAAACCTGACCTCTCAACCTTTTACTTTTCTTTATTCTTTCTTTTTAGGGCCACAGCTGCAGCACATGGAAGTTCCCAGGCTAAGGGTTGAATCAGAGCTGCAGCTCCCAGCCGACACCACAGCCACAGCCGCTCCAGATCTGAGACGAGTCTGTGACCTACACCAGAGCTGACAGCAATGCCAGGTCTTAACCCACTGACTGAGGCCAGGGATTGAGCCTGAGTCCTCATGGATACTAGTTGGGTTTATTACTGATGAACCATAGTAGGAACTCCTCAAATTTTTCCTACTGGGATCCATGGTAGGAAATAATTTTTACATTGCAACCTCTATCTATTGACCTGTCTATTTTGAAAAGAGTTTTGTGAAATATTTACCCTAGTTATTTTTGAAGCAGTCTGATATTTTCTGCTATATTTTATTTATTTCTGATAAGTGCTGATTATGCCCCTGCCAAATTGATTCCAGGGCAACTGATGGAACCCATCCTATCATTTGTTAACACCCTGAATTAGATTTATATATAAATCAATAGGAATGGCCTCATACCATGCTGTTGGGTGAAAACAATAGGAAACATGAGATTTATACCATTGGAGTTCCCACTGTGGCACAGAATCCAACTACAGTGGCTGGGGCTGCTGTGGAGGTGCAGGACAGATCCCCCATCTTGTGTGGTGGGTTAAGGGATCTGGTGTTGCCTCATCTGGGTCTGAGATTCAATCCTTGGCCCAGGAAATTCCATGTGCTGTGGGTGAGGGAAAGAAAAGAGAGAGAGAGAGAGAGAGAGAGAAAGAAAGAAAGAAAGAAAGAAAGAAAGAAAGAAAGAAAGAAAGAAAGAAAGAAAGAAAGGAAGAAAGAAAGGAAGGGAGGGAGAGAAGGAAAGAGGTAGAGAGGGAGAGAGAAAGAGAGAATGAAAGAAAGCCTAACCCTAACCCTAACCCTAACCCTAACCCTAACCCTAATGCCACATGAAAAATCAAATATCAGAGTTCTCCTTGTGGCTTAGTTGAAACAGACCCAACTAGTATCCATGAGGATGTGGGTTCAATCCCTAGCTCCACACAGTGGGTTAAGGATCCACATTACCTCGAGTTGTGGTATAGGTTGCAGACATGGCTTGGATCCCATGTTGCTGTGGCTCTGGCAGAGGCTGGCAGCTTGTAGCTTGAATTGGATCCATAGTCTGGAAACTTCCAGAAGCTACAGGTGCATCCCTTAAAAGGAAAAAAAAAAAAGCAAAAATCACAAACACATAGAAACACACAAGGATACACTATAGCTGAGGATATACATCAAGCACTTTGAAGGCAGTACCACTGGGGGAGTGACAAAAGTAAAAATAAATTCCAGGAGGCCCTCGAATGCAAGGATGCCCATGTGTATGATCTGAGAAACATTGACTGGGCTTGGAAGTGGGGTCTAACAAAACAAAAATGTGGGGGGGCGTCATTTACCAGAAAAGCTTGACAATCACATAAGTATCCAGAACACATGTAGGAGCTGGAGAATGGTGCATTTGGAATTTGTGAAGTGCATTTGTTTTTCTTTTTTAAGCCACTCTTGAAGCATAAGGACGTCCCCAGGCTAGGGGTCGAATAGGAGCTGCAGTTGAAGTTTAGGCCACAGCCACAGCCACACCAGATCCTTAATCCCCTGCGTGAGGCCAAGCTGGGGGTCCTGGTCCAGAAAAGCTGAAGCCAAGGGCAGGGGGAAGGGTCTCCAGGTAAAAGTCACAGCCACAGACCTGCAAATCCCCCATCTGATCCAGTCCCCTCTTTTTATTTTCCTTTTTAAAGCTCCTCAAGTGGTTATAGTGTGTGGGTACAGTTGGCAATCCTGGCATAGTAGCCAGCCTCAGCCTAAGACTTTCACTTTACTTTTCTTCACTGCCAGATAGTCTATGAATTCTCATGCTGTCTCTGTAAATCAGTATCTTCAGGTCCAAATTGACTTCCTTGAGGGAAGTAAAGAGGCCACTTCCAAATTCCAGTTAATATGCTCCTCACACCCAGTTGAGTTCCAGGTCAAGGACAGAAGGAAAGCTGGAGAAAAGGAAGTTGCATCCTGTATCTAGCAACCTATCTGTTTTTGAAAAGAGATTCATAAAATAACATGTACCCTAATTATGCTTGAGGTACTCTGATACTTTCTATTCTATTTTTATTTCTTTTTTTTTTCTTCAGCTAATACAGCAGTTGATTTATCATGCCCATGTTATCTCAGCCACAAATGACACCTGAACTGGTCCAGAATGTCACAGGTCCAGAACAAAAAACCCAAAGGGGCCATTTTGATATGTGCCAAGTGGGTCTCACAGTGGCTGAGGAGATCAGAATGACAACAGATGTTCCTGATCCATTGAGACCAGTTCTAGGCAGAAGGCGTGCCATCCAAAAAAATGGTACCACTGACCATGGCCTCTGGGCTTTCCTACTTTCTGCTCCTGTGGTTTCCTCAGGGGTAAGATTTATGTGGACCTCTCCCTCACCTTTATACCTTTGTGCTTCAGCCTGCACATTTGCTTCTTCCACTACTTTGTTCTCATAGCACACAGGTATCTCAGATGATGGTGCGAAGGCCAAGAGCGTATTTCTTTCTGATAAGTGCTAATGATGCCCCCACCAAATTGATGTCAGGAGCCACTGTTGGGATCCAACTGATCATTTGTAAATCACTGAATTTGGTTTGCATATAAATCAATAGGAATAGCCTTAAATCATGCCCTTGGGTGAGAACAGTAGGCACCTTCAGATCTATAGTATTGGAGTTCAAGCTGTGGCCTAGTGGTGTTAAGAATTCCACTGCGGTTAACGATCCGGCGTTGCCATGAGCTGTGGTGTAGGTTGCAGACGCGGCTCGGATCCCGCGTTGCTGTGGCTCTGGCGTAGGCCGGTGGCTACAGCTCCGATTCAACCCCTAGCCTGGGAACCTCCATATGCCGCGGGAGCGGCCCAAGAAATAGCAACAACAACAACAACAAAAGGCAAAAAGACAAAAGACAAAAAAAAAAAAAAAGAATTCCACTGCAGCAGCTCAGGTTGCTGTGGAGGTGAAGGCTAGATCCCTGGCCCAGAGCAGTGGGTTAAAGGACCCTGATGCTGCAGTTATGGCTTGGATTCATTCCCTGGCCTGGGAACTTCCACATGCTGTGGGCATGGCCAAAAAAAAAAAAAAAAAAAATAAATAAATAAATAAATTAAAAAGATTTATAGAATAATTCCACTTAGTAAAGCAAATCTCTCTCCCTCTCTCTCTCTCTCTCTCTCACACACACACACACACACACACACACACACACACACAGATATACAATATTTAAGGATATACATGAAATACAGTAATGGCAGTACAACTGGAGGAATGAAAACAGGAAAATAACCTCCAGGAGGATCAAGGATTTATGTTTGGCCCAGGTGGTTGATCTGAGAATGGTTGGCTGGGGTCTGACCAAAAAACAGATGTTGAGGTGGGTCATTTACTGGAAAAGTTGGAGAAAAAATGGAGAAGCTGGAAAACTGTGCATTTAGAATTCTTGAAGCATATTTTAAAAATCTGTTGCTAAGGTCAGAGAGAAAATATCATCCAGACTAAATTTGGAAGAGAAGAAGAAGTGTCTCTTCACCATCAAAAAGTGATAAACAACTGAAAAGGGGGTGGCTAGCTTAGGACCAGGCAGAGAGGGGTCTGAGAGGCCTGGCAGGTCAGTGCCCACCCCGGTGCTCCAGTAGAGGGAGCTCAGGGTCGGGGCCTGTGGGACCCTGGGAGTCTTGTGGGGGTGCCCTCTCCATTGAGTGTTCAGCCCTTTCCTGCTAGAGTCTCTGCTGCCCAGGAGGCTGTGACTTATACCTAGAGACCCTGCCCCCAGCCCTTGGTTTCAGTTTTTCTGGACTGGGTTTGATCCCACTCAGGTCACCTGCTTCCCTTTAAACTGAGCTGCCAGCTTTCCAGGACTAAGGACATTCTCTCCCTTGGGAGCCTGAACCAGGAAGGAGGAGGGCATTGCCATGGGGTGAGGCCTGCACAGGAAAGTCTGGAGTCTGGGCAGGGGACTGGGCTGGTTCTGGAGCAGGCAGAGTGACGGGAACAAAAATTGGGCCAGCTGGGGAGGCTGGAAGGAAGGAAACAGGCCCTCAAATGGTTATTAGCAATGAAAAGAAAATTAGCAATGAAGAGAGATTTGCTTTTTATTTTAATGTACAAAAAATTATGCCAAAATGGAATCTCCCATTTGTATATCTTGTGCATTTTATTTATTGGAATCTTAAATTTTTATCAATAGAATATTTTGGTTTTTTTTTTTTTTTTTTTGGCTGCCTCAGGAGTGTGTGGGATTTCCCAGGGCCAGGGATCAAACCTACACCAAAGCAGTGACAATGATGGAGTTTATCCCACTGAGCTACTAGAGAGCTCCCAATAGAATATTTTCATTTTTTTTTATTTGGGGGGGGTTGGGGCTTTTTTTTTTAGGACCACACCTGTGGCATATGGAGTTTTCCAGGCTAGGGTTCGAATCAGAGCTGTAGCTGCCGGCCTATGCCAAAGCCACAGCAATGTGGGATCCCACCCACATCTGCAACATACACCACAGCTCACAGCAACACCATGTCCTTAACCCACTAAGCAAGGCCAGGCATCAAACGTGTGTCCTCATGGATGATAGTCAGGTTCATTAACCATTGAGCCATGATGGGAACTCCCTGAAAGAATATTTTTAAAACAGAGCAAGTATCACAAGATACATTTGAGCCTGACTTCTTTTCTCTGAAACACATTATTAGGCATTTATATACAGTCTAGTGCTGTGGTCTGTGGAGAATTGAGCACCCTATAAGAGAGAAATATTTTACCAAATACTACTTCCTGACAGCCCCTCTAAAATGTTTAGCAAGCATTTCTTTTAACTTTTTGGCCTGCACCTGTGACATATGGAAGTTCCCAGGCTAGGGGCTGAATAGGAGCTGCAGCTGCCCATGAATGTCATAGCCACAGCAAAGCCAGGTCTGAACTGCATCTGGGACCAACACTGCAGCTTGTGGCAATGCTGGAGCCTTTACCCACTGTTGAGGCCAGGGATCGAAACCGCATCCTCATGGATACTAGTTGGGTTCTTAACCTGCTGAACCACAATGGGAACTCCAGGAAGCATTTCTAATTTGCAGATCCTTAACTCTGCTCCTAAGCCTCGGGAGTCCCCTGGTGTGTCGGCAGGTTAGGGATCCAGAATTGTTATTGCTGTGGCTCTGGTCACTACTGTGGTGTGAGGGCAATTCCTGCCTTGGGAGCTTCCACATCCTGTAGGTTCAGCAAAACAAAACAAAACAAAACAAAAAAAGCAAAAACAAACAAACAAAAAAACCCACCAAAAACCAAAAACCAAAAACCAAAACCCTGAAACACAATGCATTATTATGTCAGTGTTACCTTTTTTAAACCAATTGAAAAAACTCAGAATATACAGTGTTTAAAGGAAAAGGAAACCTACAGAAATATTCTGAAAAAACACTCTGACTTAAATACTAGGATGGAACAGAAGATTCCTTGTTACCTTACTTCTCTGCATGAAGCCTGGCCAGCACTACCAGCTGCAGTCCATTCAGTGCAGTCTGGGTATCCCCAGGGGTTCTTGTCACTGAGATGGGCCAGTGTGTCCACCACTTTGTCCTCTGTGAACACGGAGGGCTCAAAACCACTGTTGCTACTGTGAGTCAGAGGAGGGCAGGGCAGTCGGTGCCCAGGACTTGGATCCCCAGAGAGCTGATGGCCACATTAAGACAGTCACTGAGGTATTAAGTCATTAAGACAGCCTTCACTGGAAGCTTCTCAAGAGCACAACCCAGCAGCTTGGAAGAGAGGCAAGAGCCTGGAAGGAGGGGTTCTCCGTGGTCACCCCACTCAGCCCGATCATTCCACGCTCCACCTGAGGAAGCAACGTGTCCTGCTCTGATTTGTACAAAGGATGGTTTTCCTCTTCTCCTTCTGAGCTTGTTTGATGGCATTGTCCATGCTAGTTGTTTTAACAGCCTTGTTTTCTGACAATGTCAGGAATCTTATGCTGGGTTTCTTGCTGCTGTTAGTGATGATGCTGGGCCTATGTGGACTTGCCTCAGGCTGGGACTCCCACAGGATGAGTGAGGGTACCCAGTTGGCCTCCAACAGGGAGCTCAGCAGCATCTTTTCCCCCATGGCCCTGACCCCAATACTCCTGCAGCGGGGGGTGGGGGGAAGCTCAGCAGGTTGATCTCCAGCACCTGCTGAACCTCTTTGGCAATCTGCACCATCTCATCACCAATAACATCCAAGGAAAAAAAAGACCTAAGAATTCAAAGATGTGAAAGAATCTGCACAAGGAAAATGTTAAGCTGGGGATAAAGATGTTGAAGATGCAGTGACATGGCAAAAACGAGTAGTGCTCAAACGCCCCCTCCACCCAAACAGACACATGCAATGCAATTCCTACCAAAATTCCAATAGCATTTTCCACAGAAACTGAACCAATAAGCCTGACATTCATATGGAACCACAAAGGACCCTGAACTGCCAAAGGGGATCCCTGAGAATCCAGGGAAGTTGCAAGAAGAAACTCACCCCCTGACTTCAAAGCATCAAAAGAGGCTCCAATCACCTGACAGTGTAGACATGGCACAAAAAGAGGCACCTGGGCCAGAGGAATAGCAGAGAGAACCCAGGAGAAATACCGCACCTCCAGGCTCAGGTCATTGATTACAAATTTTGCCTGAAACACAGACCATCGCAAACCCCAGTGGGACACTGGAAACAGTGTACACCACACACAGTGCGAATCAAACCCCACAACTGGCCACATCAAGCCCTTCCCTTGGCTGGGTCCTCTGAATATGGACCCCACCCCAGGCAGTTCAGCAGTTGCCCAGGCACAGGAAGTTTCTCCCCACTTTTTCCTCAACTTGTCCTGCCACAGTGGCACCTCTCAGCCAGTCTTAGGGCAATGAAGCCCCTCTCTGTGAGGATGCAGCCCTGTGTTGTTCTGAAGCCAGATCCCCAGTGGGTCCTGAGACCAGGCTCCTGCCAGCTGTGCAGAGAGCCAGCCAGGTCTCTGGGCAAAGCAGGCAGGTAATGCACTGACAAGACAGGCAGGCTCTTGCCCTCTGCTGGCAAACTGGGACATGCAGGCTGCTCCCCACCACAGGTCAGTGGAGGCCCAGTTCCTGGCCAGCAGTCCTGCTGAATCCACTTGGCTTTGGAAATCCACAGGGATGGAGGCAAATATCCCAGGACTTCTCAATAAATAGAGAACAATTGACTAAATTAGAGAGCCAGATGCAAGGAAATGAGTGTACACACCCTTTAAATTGTACACAAATACACAAAACTATCCACAAACACATTTAAAACAGAAAAGTATGAAAAAAAGTTATTGAGGCAAGCCTAGAAGAAAAGTTACTTGTCCATGGACTTGGACTTTTAATAAACAACAGGAAGAGGCACCACATAAAATGAAAAAAGTTAATAACATGTACACTGTAAAATTAAAACATTTCTACTTGGTGAAATATTTACTCTTCACCACACATAAAAGTGATTACAAACCTGTTTTCCACACCAAGCCTTAGCTGTGTTCTTTGAAGACAGACACCCACAGCAGTCAGTTGCACACAGGAAGATTCTCCCCACTTAACCTCATTTCCCCCCATGTTTCCTCCCTTCTCCTCACCGTTTCCTCCTGGCATCAACTGGATCAGAAGGAATTCCAGCTCCCAGAATAAAAGGTCCCAGAACAGGCATCAAAGAGGAACTTCAGCTGGAGCACATGCCGTAGCCACAGAAATGCTAGATCCAAGCCACAGCTGCTAGATACTGCAGCACAGCTCACAGCAATGCCAATCCTTAACCCACTGAGTGATGCCAGGGATGAAACCCGCATCCTCGTTACTACTATTCCTTCTCACTGCTGCTGAGCCACAATGGTGACATTTGTTTTTTCACACTGTTGGCCACCCAAGGGAATGTGAAGGTACAGGGCCAGGGATCAGATTGGAGCCAGGCTCAATGCCAGATCTTTAACCAGATCTTTAACCAACTCTGCCAGGCCAGGGTTGAAACTGTGGCCCACTGTTCCCAAGACACCACCGATCCCATTGTGTCATAGCATGAACTCCACATCTTAACATTTTCATTGTCTTTGAATTCCTAAGTATTTTGTTCTTTGCATGTTATTATCAGTGAGATGGTTTTCCTAACTTCTCACTCTGATGGTTTATTATTCACTTACAGGAACACAACTGATTTTTGTCTACTGATTTTGTATCCTGCCACCTCCCTGAATTGATTTCTTATTTCTAAGAGTTTTTTGGTGTGTTCATTGTGTGGAAAGCTGGAATTGGAAATTTCACTGTTTCTACCACATCCAGGCATCCACAACACCCAAGGCATCATGGCTCCTCACACAGTCTCCCCACAGTGCCCCTTAAAACCCATGTAGTCCTACAAGGGCAAGTTGCATCATCACTTTGGGTGAGCAGGATCTGGGGAGGACTTGGCCTCCATAACCAAGTTTGATGTCCTTTCATCATTTCTATCCTTTTAGGGGCATGGTTGTTTTCAAAGGTCATTTATCTTCCAGTCATACCAAACGTCTAGAAAATGTTCAGCAGCTGGACTCAAATACTCACATTTCACACTTCACACCAAATACTCCAGTGTATTCCCCCCACAACATGGACATTCTGTCAGGAGTTTGTGTTCCTAAGACTATTACTTGTTTTAAGGGCCTGTCAGGAACTGCTTGATAGGGCTGTGGTTTTACTTTACTTACAAGCTAACAACTTAGCCTACCAGAGTCTCATGGATGCTGGCAATGGACATGAGACTCTTGGCCAGAGCATCAGCATTGGCATCAGTTCATGAAGTCCCACTTGCTACAAGGTGATGCCCAGTGGGCCAGGTAACTCTGCTCTAGGCAGGGGTTTGCATTATGGGAGAAAATCCTAGAGCATTAAGTGACTCAAATCTTCTATGGGAGTGGTAAGACTGCTGACCTTTGTCCTGGAGAGGGGGAAGGAGATGGTATTTGTGTTATATCAAGCAGAAAGCAACTCAGCCCTCTGCTTGAGTGGATGCCCCTCTTTCTATCTTCCAAGGCTGCTAGCTATACAAACATCCCTGACAAGTCACCTTGAATTTGACTGGGTTTACAAACAAAATTCAGTTTCTCTTTCCTTTGATGAGTGCACAGATAGGCTCCTTTCTCTGAAGGTTGACTAATTATATGCATACATAATGAAGAAAATGAAAAGAATCCCTTAATTTGAAATTTTGTTATTAAATCATATGGTAAAATTCTTATGGTTTGGATCTGAAAGCAGTTTTTCCAGAAAAAGTGTGAAAATATGTATGGAACCAGAAGAGGACCATAGATAGCCAAAGCAGTCGTGAAAACTAAAAATAAAACAAAGCTGGAGATATCATGCTCCCTGTCTTCAGACTCATACAAAGATGCAGGAATAAAAACAATATAGTATCATATAAAAATAGACACACAGACAAATGGAACAGTATAGATAACCTGGAAACAAAGCCATGAAACCATAGTCATTTTTTTTCTATGACAAATGAGGCAAAAGAAATGATGGGGAAAAAAGACCAACTACTCTAACAAGTGATGCTGGGAAAACTGGACAGCTAATAGAAAGCAGAATAAAATGAGAATATTTATTCAAGCTATATGCAGAAATCCACTCAAAATAGTTTAAAGACCTAAAGGTAAGACCAGAAACCATAAAACTCCTTTTTTTAAAAAATTGTGTTTTGTTATTTCTCCCAACACACTTTTTTCCCCCACTGCACAGCATGGGAACCCAGTTACATACACATGTATACATAATATTCTCCCATTGTTGTGCTGTGTTGTAAGTATGTAGGCATAGCTCTCAGTGCTACACAGCAGGATCTCACTGTAAATCCATTCCACGAGCAAGAGTTTGCATCCATTGACTCCAAGCTCCCAATCCCTCTCACTCGCTCTCCCTCCTCCCAGGCATCCACAAGTCTATTCTCCAAGTCCATGATTTTCTTTTCAGTGGAAAGGTTCATTTGTGCCTTATATTAGATTCCAGATATGAGTGATATCATACGGTATTTGTCTTTCTCTTTCTGACTTATTTCACCCAGGATGAGAGTCTCTAGTTCCATCCATGTTGCTGCAAATGGCATTATGTCATTCTTTTTTATGGCTGAGTACTATGCCATTGCAAGTATACACCATATCTTTCTAATCCAATTGTCTGTCGATGGACAGTTGGGTTGTTTCCAGCTCTCGGCTATCATGAATGGAGCTGCGATGAACATGCGGGTGCACGTGTCTTTTTTAAGGAAAGTTTTGTCCAGATATGTGTCCAAGAGTGGGACTGCTGGGTCATATGGTAGTTCTATGCATAGATTTCTAAGGTATTTCCATACTGATCTCCAGAGTGGCTATACCAGCTTCCACTCCCACCAACAGTGCAGGAGGCTTCCCTTTTCACCACACCCCCTCCAGCACTTGTTATTTGTGGACATATTAATGATGGCCATCCTGACTGGTGTGAGGTGGTGTCTCATGGTAGTTTTGATGTGCATTTCTCTACTAACCAGGGATGTTGAGCATTTTCTCATGTGTTTGTTGGCCATCTGTATATCTTCCTTGGAGAATAGTCTATTCATATCTTTTGCCCATTTTTCCATTGGTTGGTTGATTGGCTTTTTTGCTATTGAGTTGCATAAGTTGCTTGTATATTCTAGAGATGAAGCTCTTGTCCAGTGCATTCTTTGAAATTATTTTCTCCCATTCTGTAAATCGTCTTTTTGGTTTTTTTTGGTTTCCTTTGCTGTGCAAAAGCTTGTGCATTTGACTAGGTCCCGTTGGTTTACTTTTGCTCTTATTTCTGTTGCTTTGGGAGACTGACCTAAGAAAATATTCGTAAGGGTGATGTCAGAGAATGTTTTGCCTATGTTCTCTTCTAGGAGTTTGATGGTGTCTTGTCTTCTGTTTAAGTCTTTAAGCCACTTTGAATTGATTTTCATGCACGGTGTGAGGGTGTGTTCTAGTTTCATTGGTTTGCATACAGCTGTCCAGGTTTCCCAGCAATACTTGCTGAAAAGACTGTCTTTTTCCCATTTTATATTCTTGCCTCCTTTGCCAAATATTAATTGACCATAGGTGTCAGGGTTTGTTTCTGGATTCTCTATTCTGTTCCATTGGTCTGTCTATCTGTTTTGGTGTCAGTACCGCACTGTGTTGATGACTGTGGCTTTGTAATATTGCCTGAGGTCTGGGAGGATTATGCCACCTGCTTGGTTTTATTCCTCAGAATTGCTTTGGCAATTCTGGGTCTTGTTTGGTTCCATATAAATTTGGTGATGATGTCTGTCTGAGTCAGGTGCTGGGAACAATTCTAATTTTAAACCTGTTTCCAAAAAGTAAATTTAAAAAATTAGAAAAGGGAAAATGCCTCAGGCAAATCCTATTGCTGCATGAGGAAAGATCTATGTATCAGAGTTTAAAGTTATAAAGAGTGAGTTTTATGACTCTGCAACAATTGTAATACATCAACACATTGACAATAGCCACAGCCTCGGTGTATTCAAATCATGTCTGTTTAAATCTTTGCATCTATATATAGTGATAAAACCTGGAAACTACAAGAAAACTATCTAATCAACACTGCTAAATATATATTTTTTCTTTTTGCTTTGTTTTTCAGGGCTGCACCCACGACATATGGAAGTTCCCACGGTAGGGTTTGAATCAGAGCTACAGCCCTCGGCCTAAGCCGCAATCACAGCAACATGGGATCTGAGCCGATTTTGTGACCAACACCAGTTCATGCAATGCCAGATCCTTAACCCACTGAGCAAGGCCAGGGATTGAACCTGTGACAGCCTGGATCCTAGTTGGATTCATTTCCACTGTGCCACAACAGGAACTCCCAACTCAGCTAAATATTAATGAAAGGTTTGGTGGTTTGTCTGCTCATTAAATAACTGGTATCTGGCCTCAGTTGGAGAATGAAAAACTCAATAGGGCTGGGTTTTATTCACAAAATCTACTTAAAAGTTAGATACAAAGAAAAATGATTGAAAATACTATATAAATTCTCTTACACATATGATACAAAAATATTTCCTTCAATAAGGATTTCTACAACATGTTTAATAGGAACCAACAAAGACGTTATGTTAACTATCCAACAGATAGTTTTAGTCTTTGTTTTTCAGACAACATAAGTTTTCTTCAGAATCTGTACATATGGCTGTGTGATGTTTTCAAAAGGTCTTTGGTAGATCTCAGTAGAGAGGCTCTCAGGTATACAAAATCAAGTTCGGCAGTGGCTGGAGAGAAAAGGAAGGAATGCCATTCTTTATCTAAAATCCTTTCTAGTTAAATAAATATAAGGGAGTTAAAAATAACACAGACCTTTCTAAGTGTTAAGAAGCATGAAAAGTATCTATATGATTACAGCACAAAATACACGATGACTATTTTATCATTTGCCCATGGTTACATGCTGAGCTCACTGCTCTCAAGGCCGACTCTCAGAGCTTCTGGTTTTCTCACTCCTCATTCATTTAGTCAACAGCCATGTGCTAAGGTACTGTGACAAGCACTGGAATTACAAGTGGAAGGTGACACAGGCCACCCTGAATAATCACATACTGGAAAAATAGACAAACAGGCCATTTCCATACAGAGTCGTAAGTCCTATGACAGGTGCAAAAGAGGACATGTCCTCAGAAGGGACATCCAACTTGGTGTCAATACTGTCAGCTTTTGTGTGTAGGTGATATGGAAGTAGATACTTGAAGGACATAGCAAAACTATGGGAACTGGAGGGAAGAAGCAGACACAAAGAGCAGAGGTGAGAAAGGGCTGCTTGGAATTGTCAGCTGTCTATTTGACTAGATGCCAGACAGAGAAAAGGGGCAGAGGAGGGGAGGAGGGAGGTAAGGTGGAATGCTTGCTCAGGAACCAAACTGACTTGGGTGTTTTTATTCCACGGGAAGGAATTTGGAACTTTTCCTGGGGGCAAAAGCTAAACCAGTGGCAACTTTAATGATAGGAAATTCAAATGTTACCCACCAAGAGAAAGCTGCATGAACTGTGATTGTCTGAGCCTGGGTTTTTAATGGCCTTAATCACTACCAAAATTTTGAGAAGGTGGTGACGCCATGTTTTCTGAGAACAGTGTCAGTGTGCAGGTTGACAGGGCCATGAGGAAGGCAAAAATAGAGAAAGAATAGAGACACAAAGAAAAAGAAACAGACTTTGTGAGAATTTGTTGAAAGCTAAGGAACATGATGCATTAATAATGAATGAGTATATTTTTCATTACAATGTGTATCATTTTACACTTTTCATGTGATATGTATAGGAAAAATATTTAATGTAGTATCTGTTATGCAAACAGTGGAAAGAGTTGCCATTTACTATTTACAGTTGATTTCAGAAATCAATGTCTAAATTTAATTCATAAATTTTGACAACATACCTTCTGCTAGTTCTTTATTCATATTTTCTTCCATCTCCCACTGACTCTGAAATAAGTCAAATGTTATTTATAATGTTGAAGTTAAACAAGAGCATTATTGTACAAATGATATATAGCTTACAAAATGTGGCCTGTAAATAATACTTTCAGATGAGACCTAACTTGGGGATTGCACAAATAGAAAAATAATCACATGAAGGAGATAAAATAAATTCCTACCTATTTTGATTTTAGCTAATATAGAACATACATATGTAATTCTATTGGCATTAACCTGATCAAAAGTACAATAAATATTGGTGCATTGAATATACATAATTTTAAAGGCTGATGCTTGATCCTTCTGGTACAAAGATGTTTAAACAATTCAAATCAAATTTTATATTGAATGCATTACTTTGCCATTCTTAGAAAAACTTCCCTTTATTAAAGTTTAATCAATTAATTTTTCCTTAAAATGAGCTTTCCATTCTTACACTTGTATGAAACTAAAATTTTAAGGTCTGTTCCATGGTAATACTTTTTCAACATAGAATCTTAAATACATAAAATGAAGAAAGAGGTTCTGTTATAATGTCATATGAAACTTTTAGTGGCAAAAACAAAAACCCCCAAAAACCTGCTTGAAGAAAGCCATAAGAAGGGGCTAAGCCGGTTTTCACCCTGGGTTTCTGATCACGACTTTTTAGAATTAGAAACAAGGAAAACAACATGGAATTCTTGAATCTAACTCTGGAACATTGCTTCCATTCTAGAAATGAGGGCCGGCTTTTGGAAACATCTAATTATATTTATCCACTTCATTCTGAAATGCCTGGGGATATTGCAAATTATATTGCATGTGCCTCCACCTAGTGTATTCTTGTTATTATATGTTTCTTACAAGGGGCACCCTCTCACTCAACAGGATCTAAAATAGTACACTGTGGTGATAAGGATAACATGATAGACAATGCCCTCATCAAGTGTACTTGCCAAGACAAATGTGTACCTTGCATATTTTCCAACATTTTCAGACTGTCTTCCATAACATTTTTTTTTACAACAGCATTATAGAGGGGCCTAATAAAGTGAGTAATGTTGCAGCATTCCTAGATAGGTCTTGTGAAAGTCATAGCTGATAACAGGTGAAAGGAGTAAGCTTTACTGAAATAATTTCATATCACCTATACAATTTTTATATTTCTATAGAATTATTTTATAATAAACACTATGCAAAAATGTAAATCACATTTTACACATGTTGGATTAGGGAACTACCAATGGAAGATTCCTGTCTTTTCTGCCCAAAGCTCTTGTCCTCAGTGTGTACTTTTGAGACCTTTATGTTGATTTCTAGGTGAGAACTGTGTTCAGATGAAGGAAGCAGTTTAGTTCAACATTAATCAAAGGAACACACCTACAATGTTCTCTTAACTTTTCCATTTCACAAAAAAAGGTGAGAAAATTAGATATGAAAACAAGGAATCTGCAGGCTGTAATTGTAAAGATTTTTAACTACAAGGCTGCCCTCTTAACCTGTAGTTTCCATACTCTTCCCATTGAAAAAGAAGGGGGGCACTTCAGGATTGAGGGCCAAAGAAGTTTCAGCTTCAGAGTCTCCTTCCCTCATTTGGCTGAACAGCTCTATGCTTGTCTGTTTTATATAATACAGTTTCATGGAAAAAAATTAAGGGAGGAAAGTGATTGATTTAGTTAGGACTTAATTTGACAAGAGATAAAAGTAAGGAAGGCTTAGAGAGACTTCAGCTTGCCTGGGGTCACAAAGCAAAAGGTCTTCTTGCTCAGTCTAGAGTTATATGACAGCTCCTTCCTTGGATTAGGGAAAAAGACACAGATATTAAACTAGAACTTAGAGAAAATTAATATGGAAGAGTGTCATGTAGCCAAATAATGTTTGAGGTATGGGACATGAAATGGTAACTTTCTAACTAAATCCTTTGTTTTAAAGGCATGGACAAGAGTAAATTATTAATGTAACTCTTATTATATGCCATCAATTTCTAAAGCACACATTTTTTTTTTAACCAAAGGACAGGGAACTTGAAGGAGAAAATCTTTAATGGTATCAAGGAGGCTGAAACAGAGACTCTTCCTTAAAAGAATATTCATTTCCTCCAAATAATAATTGTTTTACCAAAGCCAGTCATCAAATCAATTTCCACCTTGGAGGTAATTTATGGCCATATTTAGAATATAAAACAGATTTTTTCCTGACTACCTAGCGTCCTTCTCTCTAATCTCTACCATTACCTGGTATATACAAGAGAGAGGAGCTTAACCCCAACTGCAATTTAAATCCAGTCAGAAATTATAGGCAAACTTCATTTCCTTTACCTAAAGTTTCCACCTGAGGATTTACAGCTCTACTATCCTCCTCAGGAGGAAAGGAGATTTACCTAGTGGGTGAGTTTGTAGGAAGGAACTAAGGAGAGCTTGCTTGGTTCTGAATCTCTTCTTTGAAAACATGTGTCTGCCCAGAGCACCTTGAATTTGGGTCTCACATCTGTAGGAAGCAGTGTGTCTCTGGTAGAGGTGTCAAGCATTTGCTTCCTCCCTTTAAGACTGGGAGGCAAAGGGCCCAATTGGGGAGGAAGAATCCCAAAGCCCACTGTGGCTGCACATCTAAACTCCATCCTACAATTCATCAATATGTGTTAGTGGTGAGGCTACTTAGCTGATCACCACCTACCTGACTCCTTCTCACATTCTGCCTTACAAGGAGAAGTGCCATTGGCTAGCTACCTCACCGCAGTTCCAGCAAGGACGATGACCAGAAAACATTCATAGAAATGTTTTCTTCTTCCCTGACATTGTAATTAATGTACACTGTTCAAAACAACCCTTAGTTTTCTTGGAGTTTTTGGTGGGTTTGTTTTGTTTTTCTCTTTCTTTTTAGAGCCACAGCTATGGCATATGGAAGTTCCAGGTTAGGGGTCAAATTGGAGCCACATTTGGAACTATGCCTCAGGTAAAGGATCCAGAGCACCCCCAATCCCTATTCTGGGCCAGGGAGAAGTAGCAAGGAGTATTTTTGATGGAGAAATATAATAGAGTCAATCACAATACAAAGCACAACAAGTACAAACATACGTCCCTTCAATCAACCATAACATATTCCTGTTAAATGAAATTTGAGGTAATGGGCTGGAAAATAAGGTTGCACTCTCTTTTTGAGACCAACTTGAGAAAAGCATACATGCCATACTCAGAGACATACACATTCATTTCCAATAAACCTTCTGTAATTATTGATGCTTTTAAGTTAAAATTTGATGTCATTCTTATTTTGAAAGTTATAAAAGTAAATGCATCTAGGGAAATATAATAAAATCAAGCCATGTAAACCACTTCATTATCCAGTTGTAAGTAGATTCACATGTGAAGGAAATTACACTTCTTAGTTTGTTAACATTAAATACGTCTATTTTGCTGCAAAGGAAAATACTGGGGAAGACTTCGTTGATTAAGCTGCGGAAAAATGAAGTATAGGGAGGAAAAATAATGAAAAAGAACTGGAAGAAATTCAGTAATTACCCTTATCTTTCAAAAGATAAAATGCCTGCTCACTGGTCCATGTGGACAAAATGAAGTGGGACATGCAGGGTTACATAGAGCACAGAGGTGAAACAATAAACAAGTTTTCTGAACTCTGCCTCTGACTTCTGAGGAACTAGATTAACTGTTGTGATTGTGTGATCAGAGTTAAACTTCAGCGTGGAAGGCAGTGCCTTGGTGATGTAAACTGGAGGCTTATTTCTTTTTTTTTTCAGATTAAAAAATTAGCTCTGTTTATCCTGAACTGCTCACAGAGATCTTAAAGATGATCCAATTCACCCTTTTGTTTTGTTTTACTTGTGGGGAAACTTAAATTATTTATTTATTTATTTATTTATTTATTTATTTATTTTTATTTTCCCACTGTACAGCAAGGGGGTCAGGTTATCCTTACATGTATACATTACAATTTCAGTTTTTCCCCCACCCTTTCTTCTGTTGCAACATGAGTATCTTGGAGGCTTATTTCTTAAAGGAAATGTAACTCAATATTCTGTTGAGACACGTTGTTGCGTCATGTTAAATGTTCATCTTTAAGTCAGAAAGCGAAAGACAAATACCCTATGAGGTCACTTCTATCTGGAATCTAATATATGGCAGCAATGAACCCATCTATAGGAAAGAAACAAACTCTTGGGCATGGAGAACAGACTTGTGGTTGCCAGGATGGAGGGGGAGGGAGTGTGATGGAGGGGGGACTTTGGGCTTAGTAGATCCAGACTGTGGCACTTGGAGGGGATGAGCAATGAGGTCCTGCTCCACTTCGTTTTTCAGCTCCTTGATCAAAACCCACCCTGTTCTGACATTTGAGACAGTATGTTAACACCTCTCAGAGGATTATTTTATGTTTTCCTAGTAGAAACAGTTACATCCCTAGCAATTCTAGAAGGCCCCTTCCTTCTAAGTCTGACTGAGAATTCAGAAAACAATACCTGTATAATAACTTTTTTAAGGCATCCTATCTATAGTGATTATGGAGACATGTCTTTGCCCCTTGAAGGAATATTTTTTAATCTCTCTTATTGACTCCAGCATGATGCGACAAAGAAGGTCCCACAAGGGAGCTATGTAACTCTTGGAAATACATTAAGTTTAAAATAAACTATATTTCAGTTTAAGTACAAATGCTAAACAGTAAACACCTCTTTCATCCAAAAAATTAAAGCATAAAATTCCTCAGCAGTTCTTCTCTTGCATGACTTCTGTCTTCTGCACACACACCCTTGTTCATCTTCATCAGTAATGATGCATGTTATGATTTTTGGAGTGTCAACTAATGAGACTATTTTAAGTTTGCATCCTGCTTATCTACTGACTGAAGTGTATGATGTGGATTTTATTTTTGTACCCTAGAGTCCAATTTCAACACTCTGAAGCATTCAGACCCAACTTAGCTGCAGTGCCAAGAATCTTAACTTTGCTCTTCCATGATTTATTATGACATGAAGCCAAGTGAGGAAACAAGTTGAAACACCATTTAAGGAGGGCCTAAGCTACTTCATATCAGGAAGATTGTGAAAACACCCTCAGAACCATAAACCATGTGCGCTGCTCAAAGTGGATATTTTAATAGCATTGATACACAATGAAATGTCCTTGCAGTTTACAGATGCCCCATCATTGCCATCTTAGACATCATTCATCTAAGTCATGGCAGGACAGAGACATAAGTGAACTTCATTTAAAAAGTTTAAATATTGCCTTTATTTAATTATATATTTAGGAATGTACTACAATTGCTCAGCAAGACATTTTATAAAAATTGAAATAAAAATGCCACCAGCAAAACAGCAATTAAGAATGTACTTTCATGTAAGAAAATGATCAAAGTTTTAAGTTAAACACAGAAATGAGGGAGCTCCTGCTTTGACACAGTGGGAAGGGGAGCATCTTTGCAATGCCAGGATGCAGGTTTAGCCCTGAACCCCACAGTGGGTTAAAGGATCTGCATTGCCTGACCTGTGGTATAGGCCCCAACTGTGGCTCAGATCTGATCCCTGGCACAGAAACTCCAAATGCTGCAGAGTCACCAACAAGGAAATAAAAAAAGAAAAACAAAAAAAGTAAACATAAATGAAACTTTTATTTTACTTTATTTTTATGGCTGCACCAGTGGCATATGGAAGTTTCTAGGCCAGGGGTAAAATCAGAGATGAAGCCAATGGCTACACCACAGGCATAGCAACACCAAATCTGAGTCACATGTGTGACCTATGCCACAGCTTGGGGAAATGCCTGATCCTTAAGCTAATGAGCAAGGCCATGGATTGAACTTGCATCCTCTCCAACACTGTGCTGGGTTCTTAACCCACTGAGCCACAATGGGAACTAAATCTATTAGTTTAGTGTTAAAATTTACTTGATTCATGCAAAGCCTTTATCATAGCTTCCTTTAAGCATGAAACATCCATGTGTGGTTAAGTGCTTGAATGCCAATCAGTCACTTATGATGAGGGGTAGGAAAACTAGGATGCAACAGAATTTGAAAATTATTATCAGCTATAGCCAAGCTGTAATCAAGTATGCCAAACATCTGAAAGTATATCTTTGGTTATTAGGCAATAATATTTAATTTCTAAAATAGCATCTAAGGAGTTCCTGTTGTGGCTCAGCAGTAACAAACCCAGCTAGTATCTATGAGGAAGGGCTTTGATCTATGGCCTCCATCAGCGGGTCAAGCTGTGTCTGTGATGGAGTTCACAGACACAGCTTGGATCCTACACTGCTGTGGCTATGGCAAAGGAAACTTCCATATGCTGCAAATGCAGCCCTAAAATGAAAAAAAAGCATTTAAATGCAGCTTTTCAAGAAATTTGAATTTGTCAATGTTACATTTATTGAAGAAAGTTGATAGGTATCTCTTAAAAGGAGAAATCTAGGGACTTAAAAATTACAAAACTTGTCTTCTTTATTATCACAAATAATTATGGCTTTTACTAAGCATGCATAAGTCAAATAAATCAGAATTTCACCAATTAAAAACACAAATTACATCAGAAATCTGAAATGTAAGCAAGAAAAGATAACGTAACTAACCTTCATCAAAGCAGTCACAATGCTGTCAAATGAAGTGCCTGAACATGAGGTAGAAAGTGTTAAGGTTTCTCTTGTTGTAAGATTTCTTCTGAACACGGAGCTATTATGAATATTTTCAGCACCAGGTGGCTCCAGGACAGGACTTGTAGTAAATGTTTGGAGTAAAGATCTGTTCTGCTCCTTCTCCATCAGACGTTTCATACAGGTTTCAGCCAGCCTCCGATGAAGTCTGCAAAATGCAAATTTCATTCATTTCATTTTCCTTAGATGACTCCTAAATGATAGGCATTTTTTTTAAGTTGCCACCATAATAATAAATGGAATGTCTCACTGAACTATGTTTTGACACTGAAAATGTCTTAGAGCAGAAGGACATATATGCCTAAGAGATCCTTTTTTTTTTTTCACGCTCCCACGGCATGTAGAAGTTCCCTGGCCAGGAATTGATCCAGAGCCACAGTCAGGACCAACCACTGCAGTGACAATGCAGGATCCTTAACTTGCTGTGACATTAGAGAACACCTGTGTCTTAACTAACACATAATTCAAAGTCAAGAAAAGCAAGAAATGATGTCAGTGGTGGAGGTGGCTTAATAGGTGACAGGTGCTGCCTTCTGGAATGCCTGCACTTAGACATACTTATCTTTAGTAAACCAACATAGGGATAAAAAATAAACCATCCCTCAAAGACATTTTCAAGCATTTTCTTTCACCACCCTCACCCTTGTAGACATTTCACTCATTACTTTGGAGAAATAAAGCATGGAGCACTGAGGAATAATTTAGAGCAACAACCTAAAGGGAAGGATGAGATCATTGAGTTGGTGATCAAAAAGAACTGTAATAGCTACAAGTAACCCTTACTTCTCACAAGTACATGTTCTTTGCTTTTATGAAAGGTTTACATGAATATGTTTTTGATAACTGAAAAAAAATCTGGAGAGCATTTCTGATTTTATGAAAAGAGGCTAAGAGCCAAAACAGTGGTCAGTGTTCTTTCTACAGAGAGCCATCTCAGAGGCACTGCATCTCAAGCAGGGAGAGCAGACCCATGAAGCTCCTCCCCCAGGAAGTACATTTAGCATCTCAGCATCAAGCCTCCATGGCTTTGAACTGTGCCACAGCACCTGTGCTTTATTTATGCATATTTATTTTATGCACCCACTAGCAAGAAGTGTCCTCAGCTAACTGCCTGTTTGCTTTAGGCCATTTGGGTTATAGAAAAGATTTCATAGGGGGAGTTCTGATTGTGGCTCAGTGTTCATGAATCCAACTAGTATCCATGAAGATGCATATTCCATCCCTGGCCTCTCTAAGTGGGTTAAGTATCTGGCATAGGTGTGGTCTGGCATAGGTGTAGGTCCCAGATGTGGCTCAGATCCTGCTTTGCTGTGACTGTAGAGTAGGCTGGCAGCTGAAGCTCTGATTTGACCGCTAGTCCAGGAACTTCCATATGCTGCAGATGTGGCCATCAAAAGAATTTAAAAAAAGATTTCATAGAAACATCCTACATTTGGATGGTGGGGACACCTGTAGCTTATAACATTATTGACCACAGTACTGGAGGTGGGATCTGTCCTTTCTCTTTTCCACAACCCCTCAGGAAGGCTACTGTATTGTTTTTAGCCACTAAGTGAAGTATACCACCCTTCACCCCTATGTTAATTTTCCCCCTTTTCACAAGCATGCCTTTATGTAGATTAGAAAAACTTAAGGGGATACATCAGAGTTTGCCTTCACAGCACCCTCTAGGGATGAGAGCAAATATCATAATCAAGAAGGTAAATGTGTCAACAGCCAGAATGTGACCCTTTAAGTTTAAGGTATCCTCTTCCAAAAAGTAGTTAAACTTGATAACATTCCTATTTATAGGAAATCCAACAAGAAATTTTATAATTATATCACTGTCTACATGGCAAAGCCTCTAAAGCACTCTGCTTATGACTCTGTTTTAACTTACTTGTTGAGTTTTTTTTTTCCAGCGACTTTCTCAATATTAATTCTTCTAGGTAGAGTTGCTTATATTTTTCCAATTCTGTTTTACAAGAAGATTCATGAGAAGTGTTTTCTTTGGAGTGTTCAGATTCCAGATGTTGCACTAAGTTTTCTTGAGATGCTGCTTGTGTCTAAAGCAAATTGAAAGGAAACATTTAAAAAATAATTATAACCTGAGTAACTCTAGTGTATGTACTCATTTAGTTTGGAGTCAATGACTCAGAGTGCAAATGTAAATGTGTTGAAAAGAAGCTCTACTTTAAAATGTTTATCATCACCCAGATGCATACAACAAATATTAACAGACATAAAGGGAGATATTGTTGAGAATACAATCATAGTAGGAGACCTAAATACGCCCCTCACATCAATGGACAGATCCTCTAGACAGAAAACAAATAAAGCAACAGAGATCCTAAAGGAAACAATAGAAAAGTTAGACTTCATTGATATCTTCAGGACACTACATCCAAAAAAATCAGAATACACATTCTTCTCAAATGCTCACGGAACATTCTCAAGAATCGACCACATATTGGGACACAAAGCGAATCTCAATAAATTTAGGAGCGTAGAAATTATCTCAAGTATCTTCTCTGACCACAATGCCATGAAATTAGAAATCAACCATGGGAAAAGCAGAGAGAAAAAACCTACTACATGGACACTAAACAACATGCTACTAAAAAACCAATGGGTCAATGAGGAAATCAAGAAGGAAATTAAAAACTACCTTGAAACAAATGATAATGAAGACACAACCTCTCAAAATCTATGGGATGCTGCGAAAGCAGTGCTCAGAGGGAAAGTTATAGCAATACAGGCCTTTCTCAAAAAAGAAGAAAGATCCCAAATTGACAACTTAACCCTCCACCTAAACGAATTAGAAAAAGAAGAACAAAAAAGTCCTAACGTCAGCAGAAGGAAGGAAATTATAAAGATCAAAGAAGAAATCAATAAAATAGAGACTCAAAAAACAATAGAGAAAATTAATAAAACCAAGAGCTGGTTCTTTGAAAAGGTGAACAAAATTGACAAACCCCTGGCCAGACTCACTAAAAAGAGGAGAGAAAGAACCCAAATAACCAAAATTAGAAATGAAAAAGGAGAAATCACAACGGATACAGCAGAAATACAAAAAACCATAAGAGAATACTATGAACAACTGTATGGCAACAAGTTTGACAATCTGGAAGAAATGGACAATTTTCTAGAATCTTACAGCCTGCCAAAACTGAATCAAGCAGAAACAGACCAACTGAACAGACCGATCACTAGAAATGAAATTGAAGAGGTCATAAAATCACTCTCTACAAATAAAAGTCCAGGACCAGATGGCTTCACAGGTGAATTTTATCAAACATATAAAGAGGAATTGGTGCCCATCCTCCTTAAACTCCTTCAAAAGGTTGAAGAAGAAGGAATACTCCCAAAGACATTCTATGAGGCCACCATCACCCTCATTCCAAAACCAGACAGAGATACCACCAAAAAAGAAAACTATCACCCAATATCATTGATGAATATAGATGCAAAAATTCTCAACAAAACCTTAGCCAACCGAATCCAACAACATACCAAAAAAATTATACACCATGACCAGGTTGGGTTCATCCCAGGTTCACAAGGATGGTTCACCCTACGCAAATCAATCAGCATCATACACCACATTAACAAAAGAAAAGTCAAAAATCATATGATCATCTCAATAGACGCAGAAAAAGCATTTGACAAAGTTCAACATCCATTCATGATCAAGACCCTCGCCAAAGTGGGTATAGAGGGAACATTCCTGAATATAATCAAAGCCATTTATGATAAACCCACAGCAAATATAATCCTCAATGGGGAAAAACTGAAAGCCTTCTCACTCAAATCTGGAACAAGATAAGGATGCCCACTCTCACCACTGCTCTTCAACATCGTTTTGGAAGTCTTAGCCACAGCAATTAGACAAACAAAAGAAATAAAAGGCATCCATATAGGAAGAGAAAAGATCAAACTGTCACTGTATGCAGATGACATGATACTATACCTAGAAAACCCTAAAGACTCAACCCCAAAACTCCTTGAACTGATTCATAAATTCAGCAAAGTGGCAGGATATAAGATTAACATTCAGAAGTCAGTTGCATTTCTGTATACCAGCAATGAAACATTAGAAAAGGAATACAAAAATATGATACCTTTTAAAATTGTACCTCACAAAATCAAATACCTCGGAATACACCTGACCAAAGAGGTAAAGGACCTATATGCCGAGAACTATAAAACCTTAATCAAAGAAATCAAAGAAGATGTAAAGAAATGGAAAGATATTCCATGTTCCTGGGTTGGAAAAATCAATATTGTGAAAATGGCCATCCTACCCAAAGCAATCTACAGATTCAATGCAATCCCTATCAAATTACCCATGACATTTTTCACAGAACTAGAACAAACAATCCAAATATTTATATGGAACCACAAAAGACCCAGAATCGCCAAAGCAATCCTGAGAAACAAAAACCAAGCAGGAGGCATAACTCTCCCAGACTTCAAGAAATACTACAAAGCCACAGTCATCAAAACAGTGTGGTACTGGTATCAAAACAGACAGACAGACCAATGGAACAGAATAGAGAATCCGGAAATAAACTCTGACACCTATGGTCAATTAATCTTTGACAAGGAAGGCAAGAACATCAAATGGGAAAAGGAAAGTCTATTCAGCAAGCATTGCTGGGAAACCTGGACAGCTGCATGCAGAGCAATGAAACTAGAACACACCCTCACACCATGCACAAAAATAAACTCCAAATGGCTGAAAGACTTAAATATACGACAGGACACCATCAAACTCCTAGAAGAAAACATAGGCAAAACACTCTCTGACATCAACATCATGAATATTTTCTCAGGTCAGTCTCCCAAAGCAATAGAAATTAGAGCAAAAATAAACCCATAGGACCTCATCAAACTGAAAAGCTTTTGCACAGCAAAGGAAACCCAAAAGAAAACAAAAAGACAACTTACAGAATGGGAGAAAACAGTTTCAAATGATGCAACCGACAAGGGCTTAATCTCTAGAATATACAAGCAACTTATACAACCCAACAGCAAAAAAAACCAATCAATCAATGGAAAAATGGGCAAAAGACCTGAATAGACATTTCTCCAAGGAAGATATACAGATGGCCAACAAACACATGAAAAAATGCTCAACATCGCTGATTATAAGAGAAATGCAAATCAAAACTACCATGAGATACCACCTCACACCAGTCAGAATGGCCATCATTAATAAATCCACAAATAACAAGTGCTGGAGGGGCTGTGGAGAAAAGGGAACCCTCCTGCACTGCTGGTGGGAATGTCAACTGGTACAGCCACTATGGAGAACAGTTTGGAGATACCTTAGAAATCTATACATAGAACTTCCATATGACCCTGCAATCCCACTCTTGGGCATCTATCCGGACAAAGCTCTACTTAAAAGAGACACATGCACCCGCATGTTCATTGCAGCCCTATTCACAATAGCCAGGACATGGAAACAACCCAAATGTCCATCGACAGAGGATTGGATTCGGAAGATGTGGTATATATACACAATGGAATACTACTCAGCCATAAAAAAGGATGACATAATGCCATTTGCAGCAACATGGATGGAACTAGAGAATCTCATCCTGAGTGAAATGAGCCAGAAAGACAAAGACAAATACCATATGATATCACTTATAACTGGAATCTAATATCCAGCACAAATGAACATCTCCTCAGAAGAGAAAATCATGGACTTGGAGAAGAGACTTGTGGTTGCCTGATGGGAGGGGGAGGGAGTGGGAGGGATTGGGAGCTTGGGCTTATCAGACACAACCAGAATAGATTTATAAGGAGATCCTGCTGAATAGCATTGAGAACTATGTCTAGATAATCATGTCGCAACAGAAGAAAGGGTGGGGGAAAAAACTGTAACTGCAAAGTATACATCTAAGGATAACCTGACCCCCTTGATGTACAGTGGGAAAAAAAAAAGATTCAATGCAGTAGATTCAATGCAGCGTTGTGAAATGGATCCCGAGTGAATGAACTGGATTGCATGCAGCGTGGGGCAGTGTATCCAGGTTGAATGCAGTGGATTCCCTGCAGCATTGTGTAATTGATACAATTTTAATGCAGTGGATTCCCTGCAGCATTGTCTAATTGATACCATTTGAATGCAGTGGATTCCATGCATCGAGATTCAATGCAGTGGATTCAATGCAGTGTTGTGAAATGGATCCCAAGTGAATGCAGTGGATTCCATGCAACGTGATTGAATGCAGTGGATTCCATGCAGTGTGGCGAATGTATCCAGATTGAATGCAGTATATTCCATGCAGCATGGGGCAATGGATCCCGATGGAATGCAGTGGATTCCATGCAACATGGCCCAATGGTACCTGATTGAATGCAGTGGATCCCATGCAGCGTGATTGAATGCAGTGGATTGTATGCAGAGTGGTGCAATGTATCTCGATTGAATGAAGTGGATTCCATTCAGCTTGGTGTAATTGATACCGAATGAATGCAGTGGATTCCATGCAGTGTGACTGAATGCACTGGATTCCATCCAGCAGTGTGAAATGCATCCCGGGTGAATGCAGTGGATTGCATGCAGCTTCGCCCAATGGATCCTGATTGAATGCAGTGGATTGCATGCAGCGTAGCACAATGGATCCCGATTGAATGCAGAGGATTCCAGGCAGCATGGCCCAATGGATCCTGATTGAATGCACTGGATTCCATGCAGCGTGATTGAATGCACTGGATTCCATGCAGCATTGTGAAATGCATCACGAGTGAATGAATTGGATTGCATGCAGTGTGGGGCAGTGTATCCAGGTTGAATGCAGTGGATTCCCTGCAGACATGTGTAATTGATACCATTTAAGTGCAGTGGATTCCCTGCAGCATTGTGTAATTGATACCATTTGAATGCAGTGGATTCCACGCATCGAGATTCAACGCAGTGGATTCAATGCAGCGTTGTGAAATGGATCCCAAGTGAATGCAGTGGATTCCATGCAGCGGATTGAATGCAGTGGATTCCATGCAGTGTGGCGTATGTATCCCAGTTGAATGCAGTATATTCCATGCAGCATGGGGCAATGGATCCCGATGGAATGCAGTGGATTCCATGCAACGTGGCCCAATGGTACCTGATTGAATGCAGTGGATCCCATGCAGCGTGATTGAATGCAGTGGATTGTATGCAGAGTGGTGCAATGTATCTCGATTGAATGAAGTGGATTCCATTCAGCATGGTGTAATTGATACCGATTGAATGCAGTGGATTCCATGCACTGTGTCTGAATGCAACCGATTCCATGCAGCAGTGTGAAATGCATCCCGGGTGAATGCAGTGGATTCCATGCAGCGTGGCCCAATGGATACCGACTGCATGCAGTGGATTCCATGAAGCATGATTGAATGCAGTGGATTCCATGCAGCGTTGTGGAATGCATACCGAGTGAATGCAGTGGATTGCATGCAGCGTGGGGCAATGTCTCCAGGTTGAATGCAGTGGAATACATGCAGTGTGAGTGAATGCACTTGATTCCTTGCAGCAGTGTGAAATTCATCCCGGGTGAATGCAGTGGATTGCATGCAGCTTGGCCCAATGGATCCTGCTTGAATGCAGTGGATTGCGTGCAGCTTGGCCCAATGGATCCTGATTGAATGCAGTCGATTCCGTGCAGCATGGCCCAATGGATCCTGATTGAATGCAGTGGACTCCCTGTGGCGTGATTGAATGCACTGGATTCCATGCAGCGTTGTGTAATGCATCCAGAGTGAATGAAAAGGATTGCATGCAGCGTGGGGCAATGTATCCAGGTTGAATGCAGTGGAATCCATGCAGCATGCTGCAATGGATCCCGATTGAATGCAGTGGATTCCCTGCAGCATTGTGTAATTGATACCAATGTAATGCAGTGGATTCCATGCATTGAGATTCAATGCAGTGGATTCCATGCAGCGTTGTGAAATGGATCCCGAGTGAATGCAGTGGATTCCATGCATTGTGATTGAATGCAGTGCACTCAATATAGCGTGGAAAAATGCATCCCGATTGAATGCAGTGGATTCCATGCAGCGTGATTGAATGCTGTGTATTCCATGCAGCGTGAAGAAATGGAACCCTATTGAATGCAGTGGATTTTATGAAGCATGATTGAATGCAGTGGATTCAATGCAGCATGATTGAATGCAGTGGATTTTATGCAGCATGGCCCAAAGCATCCCGATTGAATGCAGTGGATTCCATGCAGCGTGATTGAATGCAGTGGACTTCATGCAGCGTGAAGAAATGGAACCCTATTGAATGCAGTGGATTTTTTGAAGCATGATAGAATGCAGTGGATTCCATGCAGCATGGTTGAATGCAGTGGATTTTATGCAGCATGGCCCAAAGCATCCCGATTGAATGCAGTGGATTCCATGCAGCATCATTGAATGCAGAGGATTCCATGCATTGAGGCGCAATGGATCCCGATTGTATGCAGTGGAGTCCATGCAGCGAGGCCCAATGCATCCCGATTGAATGCAGTGGATTCCAGGCATTGTGATTGAAATCAGTGGAATCCATGCAGCGTGGTAAAATGCATCCTTATTGAATGCAGTGGATTCCATGCAGCGTGAAGTAATGGAATGGTATTGAATGCAGTGGATTGTATGCAGCCTGATTGAATGCAGTGGATTCCATGCAGCATGATTGAATGCAGTGGATTTTATGCAGCATGTCCCAAAGCATCCCGATTGAATGCAGTGGATTCCATGCAGCGTCATTGAATGCAGAGGATTCCATGCATTGTGGCGCAATGGGTCCCGATTATATGCAGTGGAGTCCATGCAGTGAGGCCAATGCATCCCGATTGTATGCAGTGGATTTTATGCAGCATGGCCCAAAGCATCCCGATTGAATGCAGTGGATTCCATGCATTGTGATTGAATGCAGTGTAATCCATGCAGCATGGTAAAATGCATCCCGATTGAAGGCAGTGTATTCCATACAGCGGGATTGAATGCAGTGTATTCTATGCAGCGTGAGGAAATGGAACCGTATTGAATGCAGTGGATTCTATGCAGCATGATTGAATGCAGTGGATTCCATGCAGCATGATTGAATGCAGTGGATTTTATGCAGCATGGCCCAAAGCATCCCGATTGAATGCAGTGGATTCCATGCATTGTGATTGAATGCAGTGTAATCCATGCAGCATGGTAAAATGCATCCCGATTGAAGGCAGTGTATTCCATACAGCGGGATTGAATGCAGTGTATTCTATGCAGCGTGAGGAAATGGAACCCTACTGAATGCAGTGGATTTTATGCAGCATGATTGAATGCTGTGGATTCCATGCAGCATGATTGAATGCAGTGGATTCCACGCAGCATCATTGAATGCAGAGAATTCCATGCATTGTGGCGCAATGGATCCCGATTGTATGCAGTGGAGTCCATGCAGCGAGGCCCAATGCATCCCGATTGAATGCAGTCAATTCCATGCAGCATTTTTGAATGCAGAGGATTCCATGCATTGTGGCGCAATGGATCCTGATTGTATGCAGTGGATTTTATGCAGCATGGCCCAAACATCCCGATTGAATGCAGTGGATTCCATGCAGCGTGATTGAATGCAGTGTAATCCATGAAGCGTGGTAAAATGCATCCCGATAAAATGCAGTGGATTCCATGCAGCGTGAAGAAATGGAACCCTATTGAATGCAGTGGATTTTATGCAGCATGATTGAATGCAGTGGATTCGATGCAGTATGATTGAATGCAGTGGATATTATGCAGCATGGCCCAAAGCATCCTGATTGAATGCAGTGGATTCCATGCAGCGTGATTGACTGCAGGTAATCCATTCAGCCTGGTAAAATGCATCCCAATTGAATGCAGTGGATTTTATGAAGCATGATTGAATGCAGTTGATTCCATGCAGCGTGAAGAAATGGAACATTATTGAATTCAGTGGATTTTTGCGGCGTGAATGTATACAGTGGATACCATGCAGCATGATTGAATGCAGTGGATTTTATGCAGCATGGCCAAAGCATGCCGATTGAATGCAGTGGATTCCATGCAGTGTGTTTGAATGCAGTGGATTCAATTTAGCCTGAAGAAATGGAACCCTATTTAATGCAGTGGATATTATGCAGCATGATTGAATGCAGTGGATTCCATGCAGCATGATTGAATGCAGTGGATTTTATGCAGCATGTCCCAAAGCATCCCGATTGAATGCAGTGGATTCCATGCAGCGTCATTGAATGCAGAGGATTCCATGCATTGTGGCGCAATGGGTCCCGATTGTATGCAGTGGAGTCCATGCAGCGAGGCCAAATCATCCCGATTGAATGCTGTGGATTATATGGAGCATGGTCCAAATCATCCCGACTGAATGCAGTGGATTCCATGCAGCGTGATTGATTGCAGTGTAATCCATGCAGCGTGGTAAAATGCATCCCGATTGAATGCAGTGGATTCCATGCAGCGTGATTGAATTCAGTGGATTTTATGCAGCATGATTGAATGCAGTGGATTCCATGCAGCGTGATTGAATGCAGTGGATTTTATGCAGCATGGCCCAAAGCATCCCGATTGAATGCAGTGGATTCCATGCAGTGTCATTGAATGCAGAGGATTCCATGCATTGTGGTGCAATGGGTCACGATTGTATGCAGTGGAGTACATGCAGTGAGGCCAATGCATCCCGATTGTATGCAGTGGATTTTATGCAGCATGGCCCAAAGCATCCCGATTGAATGCAGTGGATTCCATGCATTGTGATTGAATGCAGTGTAATCCATGCAGCATGGTAAAATGCATCCCGATTGAAGGCAGTGTATTCCATACAGCGGGATTGAATGCAGTGTATTCTATGCAGCGTGAGGAAATGGAACCGTATTGAATGCAGTGGATTTTATGCAGCATGATTGAATGCAGTGGATTCCATGCAGCATGATTGAATGCAGTGGATTCCATGCAGCGTGAAGAAATGAAAGCTTATTCAATGCAGTGGATTCCATGCAGCATGATTGAATGCAGTGGATGCCATGCAGCATGATTGAATGCATTGGATTTAATGCAGCATGGCCCAAAACATCCCGATTGAATGCAGCGGATTCCATGCAGCATGATTAAATGCAGTGGATTTTATGCAGCATGGCCCAAAACATCCGGATTGAATGCAGTGGAATCCATGCATGGTGATTGAATGCAGTGTAATCCATGCAGCTTGGTAAAATCCATCCCGATTGAATGCAGCAGATTCCATGCAGCGTGAAGTAATGGAACCCTATTGAATGAAGTGGATATTATGCAGCATGATTGAATGCAGTGGATTTTATGCAGCATGGCCCAAACCATCCCGATTGAATGCAGTGGATCCCATGCAGCGTCATTGAATGCAGAGGATTTCATGCATTGAGGCGCTATCGATCCCGATTAAATGAGGTGGAGTCCATGCAGCGAGGCCCAATGCATCCCGATTGAATGCATTCAATTCCATGCAGCATTTTTGAATGCAGAGGATTCCATGCATTGTGGCGCAATGGATCCTGATTGTATGCAGTGGAGTCTATGCAGCGAGGCCAAATCATCCCGATTGAATGCTGTGGATTATATGGAGCATGGCCCAAATCATCCCGATTCAATGCAGTGGATTCCATGCAGCGTGATTGATTGCAGTGTAATCGATGCAGCGTTGTAAAATGCATTCCGATTGAATGCAGTGGATTCCATGCAGCATGATTGAATGTAGTGGAATTTATGCAGCATGGCCTAAAGCATCCCGATTGAATGCAGTGGATTCCATGCAGCATCATTGAATGCAGAGGATTCCATGCATTGTGGCGCAATGGATCCCGATTGTATGCAGTGGGGTCCATGCAGCGAGGCCCAATGCATCCCGATTGAATGCAGTGGATTTTATGCAGCATGGACCAAAGCATGCCGATTGAATGCAGTGTATCCCATGCAGCGTGTTTGAATGCAGTGGATTGTATGCAGAGTGGTGCAATGTATCTCGATTGAATGAAGTGGATTCCATTCAGCATGGTGTAATTGATACCGATTGAATGCAGTGGATTCCATGCACTGTGTCTGAATGCAACCGATTCCATGCAGCAGTGTGAAATGCATCGCGAGTGAATGCAGTGGATTCCATGCAGCGTGGCCCAATGGATACCGACTGAATGCAGTGGATTCCATGAAGCATGATTGAATGCAGTGGATTCCATGCAGCGTTGTGGAATGCATACCGAGTGAATGCAGTGGATTGCATGCAGCGTGGGGCAATGTCTCCAGGTTGAATGCAGTGGAATACATGCAGCATGCTGCAATGGATCCCGACTGAATGCAGTGGATTCCCTGCAGCATTGTCTAATTGATACCAATGTAATGCAGTGGATTCCATGCATCGAGATTCAATGCAGTGGATTCCATGCAGCGTTGTGAAATGGATCCCGAGTGAATGCAGTGGATTCCATGCAGCGTGATTGAATGCAGTGGATTCCATGCAGCGTGAAGAAATGGAACCCTATTGAATGCAGTGGATTTTATGAAGCATGATTGAATGCAGTGGATTCCATGCAGCATGACTGAATGCAGTGGATTTTATGCAGCATGGCCCAAAGCATCCCGATTGAATGCAGTGGATTCCACGCAGCATCATTGAATGCAGAGAATTCCATGCATTGTGGCGCAATGGATCCCGATTGTATGCAGTGGAGTCCATGCAGCGAGGCCCAATTCATCCCGATTGAATGCAGTCAATTCCATGCAGCATTTTTGAATGCAGAGGATTCCATGCATTGTGGCACAATGGATCCTGATTGTATGCAGTGGAGTTTATGCAGCATGGCCCAAACATCCCGATTGAATGCAGTGGATTCCATGCAGCGTGAAGAAATGGAACCATATTGAATGCAGTGGATTTTATGCAGCATGATTGAATGCAGAGGATTCGATGCAGTATGATTGAATGCAGTGGATATTATGCAGCATGGCCCAAAGCATCCTGATTGAATGCAGTGGATTCCATGCAGCGTGATTGAATGCAGTTGATTCCATGCAGCGTGAAGAAATGGAACCTTATTGAATTCAGTGGATTTTTGCAGCGTGAATGAATACAGTGGATTCCATGCAGCATGATTGAATGCAGTGGATTTTATGCAGCATGGCCCAAAGCATGCCGATTGAATGCAGTGGATTCCATGCATTGTGATTGATTGCAGTGCACTCCATGCAGCGTGGTAAAATGTATCCCGATTGAATGCAGTGGATTCCATGCAGTGTGATTGAATGCAGTGGATTCCATTTAGCCTGAAGAAATGGAACCCTATTGAATGCAGTGGATATTATGCAGCATGATTGAATGCAGTGGAGTCCATGCAGCATGATTGAATGCAGTGGATTTTATGCAGCATGGCCCAAAGCATCCCGATTGAATGCAGTGGATTCCATGCAGCGTCATTGAATGCAGAGGATTCCATGCATTGAGGCGCAATGGATCCCGATTGTGTGCAGTGGAGTCCATGCAGTGAGGCCAAATGCATCCCAATTGAATGCAGTGGATTTTATGCATCATGGCCCAAATCATCCCGATTGAATGCAGTGGATTCCAGGCAGCGTGATTGAATGCAGTGCACTCAATATAGCTTGGAAAAACGCATCCCGATTGAATGCAGTGTATTCCATGCAGCGTGATTGAATTCAGTGGATTCCATGCAGCGTGAAATAATGGAACCCTATTGAATGCAGTGGATTTCTTGAAGCATGATAGAATGAAGTGGATTCCATGCAGCATGATTGAATGCAGTGGATTTTATGCAGCATTTCCCAAAGCATCCCGATTGAATGCAGTGGATTCCATGCAGCGTCATTGAATGCAGGGGATTCCATGCATTGAGGCGCAATGGATCCCGATTGTATGCAGTGGAGTCCATGCAGCGAGGCCCAATGCTTCCCGATTGAATGCAGTGGATTCCAGGCATTGTGATTGAAATCAGTGGAATCCATGCAGCGTGGTAAAATGCATCCTTATTGAATGCAGTGGATTCCATGCAGCGTGAAGTAATGGAACCCTATTGAATGCAGTGGATTTTATGCAGCCTGATTGAATGCAGTGGATTCCATGCAGCATGATTGAATGCAGTGGATTTTATGCAGCATGTCCCAAAGCATCCCGATTGAATGCAGTGGATTCAATGCAGCGTCATTGAATGCAGAGGATTCCATGCATTGTGGCGAAATGGATCCTGATTGTATGCAGTGGAGTCCATGCAGCGAGGCCCAATGCATCCCGATTGAATGCAGTCAATTCCATGCAGCATTTTTGAATGCAGAGGATTCCATGCATTGTGGCGCAATGGATCCTGATTGTATGCAGTGGAGTCCGTGCAGCGAGGCCAAATCATCCTGATTGAATGCTGTGGATTATATGGAGCATGGCCCAAATCATCCCGACTGAATGCAGTGGATTCGATGCAGCGTGATTGATTGCAGTGTAATCCATGCAGCGTTGTAAAATGCATTCCGATTGAATGCAGTGGATTCCATGCAGCGTGATTGAATTCAGTGGATTCCATGCAGCGTGAAGAAATGGAACCTTATTGAATGCAATTGATTTTATGCAGCATGATTGAATGCAGTGGATTTTATGCAGCATGATTGAATGCAGTGGATTCCATGCAGCGTGATTGAATGCAGTGGATTTTATGCAGCATGGCCCAAAGCATCCCGATTGAATTCAGTGGATTCCATGCAGCGTCATTGAATGCAGAGGATTCCATGCATTGTGGCGCAATGGGTCCCGATTGTATGCAGTGGAGTCCATGCAGTGAGGCCAATGCATCCCGATTGTATGCAGTGGATTCCATGCATTGTGATTGAATGCAGTGTAATCCATGCAGCATGGTAAAATGCATCCCGATTGAAGGCAGTGTATTCCATACAGCGGGATTGAATGCAGTGTATTCTATGCAGCGTGAGGAAATGGAACCGTATTGAATGCAGTGGATTTTATGCAGCATGATTGAATGCAGTGGATTCCATGCAGCATGATTGAATGCAGTGGATTCCATGCAGCGTGAAGAAATGAAAGCTTATTCAATGCAGTGGATTCCATGCAGCATGATTGAATGCAGTGGATGCCATGCAGCATGATTGAATGCAGTGTATTTTAGGCAGCATGGCACAAAGCATCCGTATTGAATGCAGTTGATTCCATGCAGCATGATTGAATGCAGTGGATTTTATGCAGCATGGCCCAAAACATCCGGATTGAATGCAGTGGAATCCATGCATGGTGATTGAATGCAGTGTAATCCATGCAGCGTGGTAAAATCCATCCCGATTGAATGCAGTGGATTCCATGCAGCTTGATTGAATGCAGCGGATTCCATGCAGCGTGAAGTAATGGAACCCTATTGAATGCAGCGGATTTTATGCAGCATGATTGAATGCAGTGGATTTTATGCAGCATGGCCCAAACCATCCCGATTGAATGCCGTGGATCCCATGCAGCGTCATTGAATGCAGAGGATTCCATGCATTGAGGTGCAATCGATCCCGATTATATGAGGTGGAGTCCATGCAGCGAGGCCCAATGCATCCCGATTGAATGCATTCAATTCCATGCAGCATTTTTGAATGCAGAGGATTCCATGCATTGTGGCGCAATGGTTCCTGATTGTATGCAGTGGAGTCTATGCAGCGAGGCCAAATCATCCCGATTGAATGCTGTGGATTATATGGAGCATGGCCCAAATCATCCCGATTGAATGCAGTGGATTCCATGCAGCGTGATTGATTGCAGTGTAATCCATGCAGCATTGTAAAATGCATTCCGATTGAATGCAGTGGATTCCATGCATTGTGATTGAATGCAGTGAACTCCATGCAGTGAGGTAAAATGCATCCCGATTGAATGCAGTGGATTCCATGCAGCGTGATTGAATGCCGTGTATTCCATGCAGCGTGAAGAAATGGAACCCTATTGAATGCAGTGGATTGTATGCAGCCTGATTGAATGCAGTGGATTCCATACAGCATGATTGAATGCAGTGGATTTTATGCAGAATGGCCCAAAGCATCCCGATTGAATGCAGTGGATTACATGCAGCGTCATTGAATGCAGAGGATTCCATGCATTGTGGCGCAATGGATCCTGATTGTATGCAGTGGAGTCCATGCAGCGAGGCCCAATGCATCCCGATTGAATGCAGTCAATTCCATGCAGCATTTTTGAATGCAGAGGATTCCATGCATTGTGGCGCAATGGATCCTGATTGCATGCAGTGGAGTCCATGCAGCGAGGCGAAATCATCCCGATTGAATGCTGTGCATTATATGGAGCATGGCCCAAATCATCCCGACTGAATGTAGTGAATTCGATGCAGTGTGATTGATTGCAGTGTAATCCATGCAGCGTGGTAAAATGCATCCCGATTGAATGCAGTGGATTCCATGCAGCGTGATTGAATTCAGTGGATTCCATGCAGCGTGAAGAAATGGAACCTTATTGAATGCAATTGATTTTATGCAGCATGATTGAATGCAGTGGATTTTATGCAGCATGATTGAATGCAGTGGATTCCATGCAGCGTGATTGAATGCAGTGGATTTTATGCAGCATGGCCCAAAGCATCCCGATTGAATGCAGTGGATTCCATGCAGCATTTTTGAATGCAGAGGATTCCATGCATTGTGGCACAATGGATCCCGATTGAATGCAGTGGATTCCATGCAGCGTGATTGAATGCAGTGTAATCCATGAAGCGTGGTAAAATGCATCCCGATAGAATGCAGTGGATTCCATGCAGCGTGAGGAAATGGAACCCTACTGAATGCAGTGGATTTTATGCAGCATGATTGAATGCAGTGGATATTATGCAGCATGATTGAATGCAGTGGAGTCCATGCAGCATGATTGAATGTAGTGGAATTTATGCAGCATGGCCTAAAGCATCCCGATTGAATGCAGTGGATTCCATGCAGCGTCATTGAATGCAGAGGATTCCATGCATTGTGGCGCAATGGATCCCTATTGTATGCAGTGGAGTCCATGCAGCGAGGCCCAATGCATCCCGATTGAATGCAGTGGATTTTATGCAGCATGGCCCAAACATCCCGATTGAATGCAGTGTATCCCATGCAGCGTGTTTGAATGCAGTGGATTGTATGCAGAGTGGTGCAATGTATCTCTATTGAATGAAGTGGATTCCATTCAGCTTGGCCCAATGGATACCGACTGAATGCAGTGGATTCCATGAAGCATGATTGAATGCAGTGGATTCCATGCAGCATTGTGGAATGCATACCGAGTGAATGCAGTGGATTGCATGCAGCGTGGGGCAATGTATCCAGGTTGAATGCAGTGGAATACATGCAGTGTGAGTGAATGCACTTGATTCCTTGCAGCAGTGTGAAATTCATCCCGGGTGAATGCAGTGGATTGCATGCAGCTTGGCCCAATGGATCCTGATTGAATGCAGTCGATTCCGTGCAGCTTGGCCCAATGGATCCTGATTGAATGCAGTCGATTCCGTGCAGCATGGCCCAATGGATCCTGATTGAATGCAGTGGATTCCCTGTGGCGTGATTGAATGCACTGGATTCCATGCAGCGTTGTGTAATGCATCCAGAGTGAATGAAAAGGATTGCATGCAGCGTGGGGCAATGTATCCAGGTTGAATGCAGTGGAATCCATGCAGCATGCTGCAATGGATCCCGACTGAATGCAGTGGATTCCCTGCAGCATTGTGTAATTGATACCAATGTAATGCAGTGGATTCCATGCATCGAGATTCAATGCAGTGGATTCCATGCAGCGTTGTGAAATGGATCCCGAGTGAATGCAGTGGATTCCATGCATTGTGATTGAATGCAGTGCACTCAATATAGCGTGGAAAAATGCATCCCGATTGAATGAAGCGGATTCCATGCAGCGTGATTGAATGCAGTGGATTTTATGCAGCATGGCCCAAAGCATCCCGATTGAATGCAGTGGATTCCATGCAGCATCATTGAATGCAGAGGATTCCATGCATTGAGGCGCAATGGATCCCGATTGTATGCAGTGGAGTCCATGCAGCGAGGCCCAATGCATCCCGATTGAATGCAGTGGATTCCAGGCATTGTGATTGAAATCAGTGGAATCCATGCAGCGTGGTAAAATGCATCCTTATTGAATGCAGTGGATTCCATGCAGCGTGAAATAATGGAACGGTATTGAATGCAGTGGATTGTATGCAGCCTGATTGAATGCAGTGGATTCCATGCAGCATGATTGAATGCAGTGGATTTTATGCAGCATGTCCCAAAGCATCCCGATTGAATGCAGTGGATTCCATGCAGCGTCATTGAATGCAGAGGATTCCATGCATTGTGGCGCAATGGGTCCCGATTATATGCAGTGGAGTCCATGCAGTGAGGCCAATGCATCCCGATTGTATGCAGTGGATTTTATGCAGCATGGCCCAAAGCATCCCGATTGAATGCAGTGGATTCCATGCATTGTGATTGAATGCAGTGTAATCCATGCAGCATGGTAAAATGCATCCCGATTGAAGGCAGTGTATTCCATACAGCGGGATTGAATGCAGTGTATTCTATGCAGCGTGAGGAAATGGAACCGTATTGAATGCAGTGGATTCTATGCAGCATGATTGAATGCAGTGGATTCCATGCAGCATGATTGAATGCAGTGGATTTTATGCAGCATGGCCCAAAGCATCCCGATTGAATGCAGTGGATTCCATGCATTGTGATTGAATGCAGTGTAATCCATGCAGCATGGTAAAATGCATCCCGATTGAAGGCAGTGTATTCCATACAGCGGGATTGAATGCAGTGTATTCTATGCAGCGTGAGGAAATGGAACCCTACTGAATGCAGTGGATTTTATGCAGCATGATTGAATGCTGTGGATTCCATGCAGCATGATTGAATGCAGTGGATTACACGCAGCATCATTGAATGCAGAGAATTCCATGCATTGTGGCGCAATGGATCCCGATTGTATGCAGTGGAGTCCATGCAGCGAGGCCCAATGCATCCCGATTGAATGCAGTCAATTCCATGCAGCATTTTTGAATGCAGACGATTCCATGCATTGTGGCGCAATGGATCCTGATTGTATGCAGTGGATTTTATGCAGCATGGCCCAAACATCCCGATTGAATGCAGTGGATTCCATGCAGCGTGATTGAATGCAGTGTAATCCATGAAGCGTGGTAAAATGCATCCCGATAAAATGCAGTGGATTCCATGCAGCGTGAAGAAATGGAACCCTATTGAATGCAGTGGATTTTATGCAGCATGATTGAATGCAGTGGATTCGATGCAGTATGATTGAATGCAGTGGATATTATGCAGCATGGCCCAAAGCATCCTGATTGAATGCAGTGGATTCCATGCAGCGTGATTGACTGCAGGTAATCCATTCAGCCTGGTAAAATGCATCCCAATTGAATGCAGTGGATTTTATGAAGCATGATTGAATGCAGTTGATTCCATGCAGCGTGAAGAAATGGAACATTATTGAATTCAGTGGATTTTTGCGGCGTGAATGTATACAGTGGATACCATGCAGCATGATTGAATGCAGTGGATTTTATGCAGCATGGCCAAAGCATGCCGATTGAATGCAGTGGATTCCATGCAGTGTGTTTGAATGCAGTGGATTCAATTTAGCCTGAAGAAATGGAACCCTATTGAATGCAGTGGATATTATGCAGCATGATTGAATGCAGTGGATTCCATGCAGCATGATTGAATGCAGTGGATTTTATGCAGCATGTCCCAAAGCATCCCGATTGAATGCAGTGGATTCCATGCAGCGTCATTGAATGCAGAGGATTCCATGCATTGTGGCGCAATGGGTCCCGATTGTATGCAGTGGAGTCCATGCAGCGAGGCCAAATGCATCCCAATTGAATGCTGTGGATTATATGGAGCATGGTCCAAATCATCCCGACTGAATGCAGTGGATTCCATGCAGCGTGATTGATTGCAGTGTAATCCATGCAGCGTGGTAAAATGCATCCCGATTGAATGCAGTGGATTCCATGCAGCGTGATTGAATTCAGTGGATTTTATGCAGCATGATTGAATGCAGTGGATTTTATGCAGCATGGCCCAAACCATCCCGATTGAATGCAGTGGATCCCATGCAGCGTCATTGAATGCAGAGGATTTCATGCATTGAGGCGCTATCGATCCCGATTAAATGAGGTGGAGTCCATGCAGCGAGGCCCAATGCATCCCGATTGAATGCATTCAATTCCATGCAGCATTTTTGAATGCAGAGGATTCCATGTATTGTGGCGCAATGGATCCTGATTGTATGCAGTGGAGTCTATGCAGCGAGGCCAAATCATCCCGATTGAATGCTGTGGATTATATGGAGCATGGCCCAAATCATCCCGATTCAATGCAGTGGATTCCATGCAGCGTGATTGATTGCAGTGTAATCGATGCAGCGTTGTAAAATGCATTCCGATTGAATGCAGTGGATTCCATGCAGCGTGATTGAATGCCGTGTATTCCATGCAGCATGAAGAAATGGAACCCTATTGAATGCAGTGGATATTATGCAGCATGATTGAATGCAGTGGATTCCATGCAGCATGATTGAATGTAGTGGAATTTATGCAGCATGGCCTAAAGCATCCCGATTGAATGCAGTGGATTCCATGCAGCATCATTGAATGCAGAGGATTCCATGCATTGTGGCGCAATGGATCCCGATTGTATGCAGTGGGGTCCATGCAGCGAGGCCCAATGCATCCCGATTGAATGCAGTGGATTTTATGCAGCATGGACCAAAGCATGCCGATTGAATGCAGTGTATCCCATGCAGCGTGTTTGAATGCAGTGGATTGTATGCAGAGTGGTGCAATGTATCTCGATTGAATGAAGTGGATTCCATTCAGCATGGTGTAATTGATACCGATTGAATGCAGTGGATTCCATGCACTGTGTCTGAATGCAACCGATTCCATGCAGCAGTGTGAAATGCATCGCGAGTGAATGCAGTGGATTCCATGCAGCGTGGCCCAATGGATACCGACTGAATGCAGTGGATTCCATGAAGCATGATTGAATGCAGTGGATTCCATGCAGCGTTGTGGAATGCATACCGAGTGAATGCAGTGGATTGCATGCAGCGTGGGGCAATGTCTCCAGGTTGAATGCAGTGGAATACATGCAGCATGCTGCAATGGATCCCGACTGAATGCAGTGGATTCCCTGCAGCATTGTCTAATTGATACCAATGTAATGCAGTGGATTCCATGCATCGAGATTCAATGCAGTGGATTCCATGCAGCGTTGTGAAATGGATCCCGAGTGAATGCAGTGGATTCCATGCAGCGTGATTGAATGCAGTGGATTCCATGCAGCGTGAAGAAATGGAACCCTATTGAATGCAGTGGATTTTATGAAGCATGATTGAATGCAGTGGATTCCATGCAGCATGACTGAATGCAGTGGATTTTATGCAGCATGGCCCAAAGCATCCCGATTGAATGCAGTGGATTCCACGCAGCATCATTGAATGCAGAGAATTCCATGCATTGTGGCGCAATGGATCCCGATTGTATGCAGTGGAGTCCATGCAGCGAGGCCCAATTCATCCCGATTGAATGCAGTCAATTCCATGCAGCATTTTTGAATGCAGAGGATTCCATGCATTGTGGCACAATGGATCCTGATTGTATGCAGTGGAGTTTATGCAGCATGGCCCAAACATCCCGATTGAATGCAGTGGATTCCATGCAGCGTGAAGAAATGGAACCATATTGAATGCAGTGGATTTTATGCAGCATGATTGAATGCAGAGGATTCGATGCAGTATGATTGAATGCAGTGGATATTATGCAGCATGGCCCAAAGCATCCTGATTGAATGCAGTGGATTCCATGCAGCGTGATTGAATGCAGTTGATTCCATGCAGCGTGAAGAAATGGAACCTTATTGAATTCAGTGGATTTTTGCAGCGTGAATGAATACAGTGGATTCCATGCAGCATGATTGAATGCAGTGGATTTTATGCAGCATGGCCCAAAGCATGCCGATTGAATGCAGTGGATTCCATGCATTGTGATTGATTGCAGTGCACTCCATGCAGCGTGGTAAAATGTATCCCGATTGAATGCAGTGGATTCCATGCAGTGTGATTGAATGCAGTGGATTCCATTTAGCCTGAAGAAATGGAACCCTATTGAATGCAGTGGATATTATGCAGCATGATTGAATGCAGTGGAGTCCATGCAGCATGATTGAATGCAGTGGATTTTATGCAGCATGGCCCAAAGCATCCCGATTGAATGCAGTGGATTCCATGCAGCGTCATTGAATGCAGAGGATTCCATGCATTGAGGCGCAATGGATCCCGATTGTGTGCAGTGGAGTCCATGCAGTGAGGCCAAATGCATCCCAATTGAATGCAGTGGATTTTATGCATCATGGCCCAAATCATCCCGATTGAATGCAGTGGATTCCAGGCAGCGTGATTGAATGCAGTGCACTCAATATAGCTTGGAAAAACGCATCCCGATTGAATGCAGTGTATTCCATGCAGCGTGATTGAATTCAGTGGATTCCATGCAGCGTGAAATAATGGAACCCTATTGAATGCAGTGGATTTCTTGAAGCATGATAGAATGAAGTGGATTCCATGCAGCATGATTGAATGCAGTGGATTTTATGCAGCATTTCCCAAAGCATCCCGATTGAATGCAGTGGATTCCATGCAGCGTCATTGAATGCAGGGGATTCCATGCATTGAGGCGCAATGGATCCCGATTGTATGCAGTGGAGTCCATGCAGCGAGGCCCAATGCTTCCCGATTGAATGCAGTGGATTCCAGGCATTGTGATTGAAATCAGTGGAATCCATGCAGCGTGGTAAAATGCATCCTTATTGAATGCAGTGGATTCCATGCAGCGTGAAGTAATGGAACCCTATTGAATGCAGTGGATTTTATGCAGCCTGATTGAATGCAGTGGATTCCATGCAGCATGATTGAATGCAGTGGATTTTATGCAGCATGTCCCAAAGCATCCCGATTGAATGCAGTGGATTCAATGCAGCGTCATTGAATGCAGAGGATTCCATGCATTGTGGCGAAATGGATCCTGATTGTATGCAGTGGAGTCCATGCAGCGAGGCCCAATGCATCCCGATTGAATGCAGTCAATTCCATGCAGCATTTTTGAATGCAGAGTATTCCATGCATTGTGGCGCAATGGATCCTGATTGTATGCAGTGGAGTCCGTGCAGCGAGGCCAAATCATCCTGATTGAATGCTGTGGATTATATGGAGCATGGCCCAAATCATCCCGACTGAATGCAGTGGATTCGATGCAGCGTGATTGATTGCAGTGTAATCCATGCAGCGTTGTAAAATGCATTCCGATTGAATGCAGTGGATTCCATGCAGCGTGATTGAATTCAGTGGATTCCATGCAGCGTGAAGAAATGGAACCTTATTGAATGCAATTGATTTTATGCAGCATGATTGAATGCAGTGGATTTTATGCAGCATGATTGAATGCAGTGGATTTTATGCAGCATGATTGAATGCAGTTGATTCCATGCAGCGTGATTGAATGCAGTGGATTTTATGCAGCATGGCCCAAAGCATCCCGATTGAATTCAGTGGATTCCATGCAGCGGCATTGAATGCAGAGGATTCCATGCATTGTGGCGCAATGGGTCCCGATTGTATGCAGTGGAGCCCATGCAGTGAGGCCAATGCATCCCGATTGTATGCAGTGGATTCCATGCATTGTGATTGAATGCAGTGTAATCCATGCAGCATGGTAAAATGCATCCCGATTGAAGGCAGTGTATTCCATACAGCGGGATTGAATGCAGTGTATTCTATGCAGCGTGAGGAAATGGAACCGTATTGAATGCAGTGGATTTTATGCAGCATGATTGAATGCAGTGGATTCCATGCAGCATGATTGAATGCAGTGGATTCCATGCAGCGTGAAGAAATGAAAGCTTATTCAATGCAGTGGATTCCATGCAGCATGATTGAATGCAGTGGATGCCATGCAGCATGATTGAATGCAGTGTATTTTAGGCAGCATGGCACAAAGCATCCGGATTGAATGCAGTTGATTCCATGCAGCATGATTGAATGCAGTGGATTTTATGCAGCATGGCCCAAAACATCCGGATTGAATGCAGTGGAATCCATGCATGGTGATTGAATGCAGTGTAATCCATGCAGCGTGGTAAAATCCATCCCGATTGAATGCAGTGGATTCCATGCAGCTTGATTGAATGCAGCGGATTCCATGCAGCGTGAAGTAATGGAACCCTATTGAATGCAGCGGATTTTATGCAGCATGATTGAATGCAGTGGATTTTATGCAGCATGGCCCAAACCATCCCGATTGAATGCCGTGGATCCCATGCAGCGTCATTGAATGCAGAGGATTCCATGCATTGAGGTGCAATCGATCCCGATTATATGAGGTGGAGTCCATGCAGCGAGGCCCAATGCATCCCGATTGAATGCATTCAATTCCATGCAGCATTTTTGAATGCAGAGGATTCCATGCATTGTGGCGCAATGGTTCCTGATTGTATGCAGTGGAGTCTATGCAGCGAGGCCAAATCATCCCGATTGAATGCTGTGGATTATATGGAGCATGGCCCAAATCATCCCGATTGAATGCAGTGGATTCCATGCAGCGTGATTGATTGCAGTGTAATCCATGCAGCGTTGTAAAATGCATTCCGATTGAATGCAGTGGATTCCATGCATTGTGATTGAATGCAGTGAACTCCATGCAGTGAGGTAAAATGCATCCCGATTGAATGCAGTGGATTCCATGCAGCGTGATTGAATGCCGTGTATTCCATGCAGCGTGAAGAAATGGAACCCTATTGAATGCAGTGGATTGTATGCAGCCTGATTGAATGCAGTGGATTCCATGCAGCATGATTGAATGCAGTGGATTTTATGCAGAATGGCCCAAAGCATCCCGATTGAATGCAGTGGATTACATGCAGCGTCATTGAATGCAGAGGATTCCATGCATTGTGGCGCAATGGATCCTGATTGTATGCAGTGGAGTCCATGCAGCGAGGCCCAATGCATCCCGATTGAATGCAGTCAATTCCATGCAGCATTTTTGAATGCAGAGGATTCCGTGCATTGTGGCGCAATGGATCCTGATTGCATGCAGTGGAGTCCATGCAGCGAGGCGAAATCATCCCGATTGAATGCTGTGCATTATATGGAGCATGGCCCAAATCATCCCGACTGAATGTAGTGAATTCGATGCAGTGTGATTGATTGCAGTGTAATCCATGCAGCGTGGTAAAATGCATCCCGATTGAATGCAGTGGATTCCATGCAGCGTGATTGAATTCAGTGGATTCCATGCAGCGTGAAGAAATGGAACCTTATTGAATGCAATTGATTTTATGCAGCATGATTGAATGCAGTGGATTTTATGCAGCATGATTGAATGCAGTGGATTCCATGCAGCGTGATTGAATGCAGTGGATTTTATGCAGCATGGCCCAAAGCATCCCGATTGAATGCAGTGGATTCCATGCAGCATTTTTGAATGCAGAGGATTCCATGCATTGTGGCACAATGGATCCCGATTGAATGCAGTGGATTCCATGCAGCGTGATTGAATGCAGTGTAATCCATGAAGCGTGGTAAAATGCATCCCGATAGAATGCAGTGGATTCCATGCAGCGTGAGGAAATGGAACCCTACTGAATGCAGTGGATTTTATGCAGCATGATTGAATGCAGTGGATATTATGCAGCATGATTGAATGCAGTGGAGTCCATGCAGCATGATTGAATGTTATGGAATTTATGCAGCATGGCCTAAAGCATCCCGATTGAATGCAGTGGATTCCATGCAGCGTGATTGAATTCAGTGGATTCCATGCAGCGTGAAGAAATGGAACCTTATTGAATGCAATTGATTCTATGCAGCATGATTGAATGCAGTGGATTTTATGCAGCATGATTGAATGCAGTGGATTCCATGCAGCGTGATTGAATGCAGTGGATTTTATGCAGCATGGCCCAAAGCATCCCGATTGAATGCAGTGGATTCCATGCAGCATTTTTGAATGCAGAGGATTCCATGCATTGTGGCACAATGGATCCCGATTGAATGCAGTGGATTCCATGCAGCGTGATTGAATGCAGTGTAATCCATGAAGCGTGGTAAAATGCATCCCGATAGAATGCAGTGGATTCCATGCAGCGTGAGGAAATGGAACCCTACTGAATGCAGTGGATTTTATGCAGCATGATTGAATGCAGTGGATATTATGCAGCATGATTGAATGCAGTGGAGTCCATGCAGCATGATTGAATGTAGTGGAATTTATGCAGCATGGCCTAAAGCATCCCGATTGAATGCAGTGGATTCCATGCAGCGTCATTGAATGCAGAGGATTCCATGCATTGTGGCGCAATGGATCCCTATTGTATGCAGTGGAGTCCATGCAGCGAGGCCCAATGCATCCCGATTGAATGCAGTGGATTTTATGCAGCATGGCCCAAACATCCCGATTGAATGCAGTGTATCCCATGCAGCGTGTTTGAATGCAGTGGATTGTATGCAGAGTGGTGCAATGTATCTCTATTGAATGAAGTGGATTCCATTCAGCTTGGCCCAATGGATACCGACTGAATGCAGTGGATTCCATGAAGCATGATTGAATGCAGTGGATTCCATGCAGCATTGTGGAATGCATACCGAGTGAATGCAGTGGATTGCATGCAGCGTGGGGCAATGTCTCCAGGTTGAATGCAGTGGAATACATGCAGTGTGAGTGAATGCACTTGATTCCTTGCAGCAGTGTGAAATTCATCCCGGGTGAATGCAGTGGATTGCATGCAGCTTGGCCCAATGGATCCTGATTGAATGCAGTCGATTCCGTGCAGCTTGGCCCAATGGATCCTGATTGAATGCAGTCGATTCCGTGCAGCATGGCCCAATGGATCCTGATTGAATGCAGTGGATTCCCTGTGGCGTGATTGAATGCACTGGATTCCATGCAGCGTTGTGTAATGCATCCAGAGTGAATGAAAAGGATTGCATGCAGCGTGGGGCAATGTATCCAGGTTGAATGCAGTGGAATCCATGCAGCATGCTGCAATGGATCCCGACTGAATGCAGTGGATTCCCTGCAGCATTGTGTAATTGATACCAATGTAATGCAGTGGATTCCATGCATCGAGATTCAATGCAGTGGATTCCATGCAGCGTTGTGAAATGGATCCCGAGTGAATGCAGTGGATTCCATGCATTGTGATTGAATGCAGTGCACTCAATATAGCGTGGAAAAATGCATCCCGATTGAATGAAGCGGATTCCATGCAGCGTGATTGAATGCAGTGGATTTTATGCAGCATGGCCCAAAGCATCCCGATTGAATGCAGTGGATTCCATGCAGCATCATTGAATGCAGAGGATTCCATGCATTGAGGCGCAATGGATCCCGATTGTATGCAGTGGAGTCCATGCAGCGAGGCCCAATGCATCCCGATTGAATGCAGTGGATTCCAGGCATTGTGATTGAAATCAGTGGAATCCATGCAGCTTGGTAAAATGCATCCTTATTGAATGCAGTGGATTCCATGCAGCGTGAAATAATGGAATGGTATTGAATGCAGTGGATTGTATGCAGCCTGATTGAATGCAGTGGATTCCATGCATTGTGGCGCAATGGGTCCCGATTATATGCAGTGGAGTCCATGCAGTGAGGCCAATGCATCCCGATTGTATGCAGTGGATTTTATGCAGCATGGCCCAAAGCATCCCGATTGAATGCAGTGGATTCCATGCATTGTGATTGAATGCAGTGTAATCCATGCAGCATGGTAAAATGCATCCCGATTGAAGGCAGTGTATTCCATACAGCGGGATTGAATGCAGTGTATTCTATGCAGCGTGAGGAAATGGAACCGTATTGAATGCAGTGGATTCTATGCAGCATGATTGAATGCAGTGGATTCCATGCAGCATGATTGAATGCAGTGGATTTTATGCAGCATGGCCCAAAGCATCCCGATTGAATGCAGTGGATTCCATGCATTGTGATTGAATGCAGTGTAATCCATGCAGCATGGTAAAATGCATCCCGATTGAAGGCAGTGTATTCCATACAGCGGGATTGAATGCAGTGTATTCTATGCAGCGTGAGGAAATGGAACCCTACTGAATGCAGTGGATTTTATGCAGCATGATTGAATGCTGTGGATTCCATGCAGCATGATTGAATGCAGTGGATTCCACGCAGCATCATTGAATGCAGAGAATTCCATGCATTGTGGCGCAATGGATCCCGATTGTATGCAGTGGAGTCCATGCAGCGAGGCCCAATGCATCCCGATTGAATGCAGTCAATTCCATGCAGCATTTTTGAATGCAGAGGATTCCATGCATTGTGGCGCAATGGATCCTGATTGTATGCAGTGGATTTTATGCAGCATGGCCCAAACATCCCGATTGAATGCAGTGGATTCCATGCAGCGTGATTGAATGCAGTGTAATCCATGAAGCGTGGTAAAATGCATCCCGATAAAATGCAGTGGATTCCATGCAGCGTGAAGAAATGGAACCCTATTGAATGCAGTGGATTTTATGCAGCATGATTGAATGCAGTGGATTCGATGCAGTATGATTGAATGCAGTGGATATTATGCAGCATGGCCCAAAGCATCCTGATTGAATGCAGTGGATTCCATGCAGCGTGATTGACTGCAGGTAATCCATTCAGCCTGGTAAAATGCATCCCAATTGAATGCAGTGGATTTTATGAAGCATGATTGAATGCAGTTGATTCCATGCAGCGTGAAGAAATGGAACATTATTGAATTCAGTGGATTTTTGCGGCGTGAATGTATACAGTGGATACCATGCAGCATGATTGAATGCAGTGGATTTTATGCAGCATGGCCAAAGCATGCCGATTGAATGCAGTGGATTCCATGCAGTGTGTTTGAATGCAGTGGATTCAATTTAGCCTGAAGAAATGGAACCCTATTGAATGCAGTGGATATTATGCAGCATGATTGAATGCAGTGGATTCCATGCAGCATGATTGAATGCAGTGGATTTTATGCAGCATGTCCCAAAGCATCCCGATTGAATGCAGTGGATTCCATGCAGCGTCATTGAATGCAGAGGATTCCATGCATTGTGGCGCAATGGGTCCCGATTGTATGCAGTGGAGTCCATGCAGCGAGGCCAAATCATCCCGATTGAATGCTGTGGATTATATGGAGCATGGTCCAAATCATCCCGACTGAATGCAGTGGATTCCATGCAGCGTGATTGATTGCAGTGTAATCCATGCAGCGTGGTAAAATGCATCCCGATTGAATGCAGTGGATTCCATGCAGCGTGATTGAATTCAGTGGATTTTATGCAGCATGATTGAATGCAGTGGATTCCATGCAGCGTGATTGAATGCAGTGGATTTTATGCAGCATGGCCCAAAGCATCCCGATTGAATGCAGTGGATTCCATGCAGTGTCATTGAATGCAGAGGATTCCATGCATTGTGGTGCAATGGGTCACGATTGTATGCAGTGGAGTACATGCAGTGAGGCCAATGCATCCCGATTGTATGCAGTGGATTTTATGCAGCATGGCCCAAAGCATCCCGATTGAATGCAGTGGATTCCATGCATTGTGATTGAATGCAGTGTAATCCATGCAGCATGGTAAAATGCATCCCGATTGAAGGCAGTGTATTCCATACAGCGGGATTGAATGCAGTGTATTCTATGCAGCGTGAGGAAATGGAACCGTATTGAATGCAGTGGATTTTATGCAGCATGATTGAATGCAGTGGATTCCATGCAGCATGATTGAATGCAGTGGATTCCATGCAGCGTGAAGAAATGAAAGCTTATTCAATGCAGTGGATTCCATGCAGCATGATTGAATGCAGTGGATGCCATGCAGCATGATTGAATGCAGTGGATTTTATGCAGCATGGCCCAAAGCATCCCGATTGAATGCAGTGGATTCCATGCAGCATGATTGAATGCAGTGGATTTTATGCAGCATGGCCCAAAACATCCGGATTGAATGCAGTGGAATCCATGCATGGTGATTGAATGCAGTGTAATCCATGCAGCTTGGTAAAATCCATCCCGATTGAATGCAGCAGATTCCATGCAGCGTGAAGTAATGGAACCCTATTGAATGAAGTGGATATTATGCAGCATGATTGAATGCAGTGGATTTTATGCAGCATGGCCCAAACCATCCCGATTGAATGCAGTGGATCCCATGCAGCGTCATTGAATGCAGAGGATTTCATGCATTGAGGCGCTATCGATCCCGATTAAATGAGGTGGAGTCCATGCAGCGAGGCCCAATGCATCCCGATTGAATGCATTCAATTCCATGCAGCATTTTTGAATGCAGAGGATTCCATGCATTGTGGCGCAATGGATCCTGATTGTATGCAGTGGAGTCTATGCAGCGAGGCCAAATCATCCCGATTGAATGCTGTGGATTATATGGAGCATGGCCCAAATCATCCCGATTCAATGCAGTGGATTCCATGCAGCGTGATTGATTGCAGTGTAATCGATGCAGCGTTGTAAAATGCATTCCGATTGAATGCAGTGGATTCCATGCAGCGTGATTGAATGCCGTGTATTCCATGCAGCATGAAGAAATGGAACCCTATTGAATGCAGTGGATATTATGCAGCATGATTGAATGCAGTGGATTCCATGCAGCATGATTGAATGTAGTGGAATTTATGCAGCATGGCCTAAAGCATCCCGATTGAATGCAGTGGATTCCATGCAGCATCATTGAATGCAGAGGATTCCATGCATTGTGGCGCAATGGATCCCGATTGTATGCAGTGGGGTCCATGCAGCGAGGCCCAATGCATCCCGATTGAATGCAGTGGATTTTATGCAGCATGGACCAAAGCATGCCGATTGAATGCAGTGTATCCCATGCAGCGTGTTTGAATGCAGTGGATTGTATGCAGAGTGGTGCAATGTATCTCGATTGAATGAAGTGGATTCCATTCAGCATGGTGTAATTGATACCGATTGAATGCAGTGGATTCCATGCACTGTGTCTGAATGCAACCGATTCCATGCAGCAGTGTGAAATGCATCGCGAGTGAATGCAGTGGATTCCATGCAGCGTGGCCCAATGGATACCGACTGAATGCAGTGGATTCCATGAAGCATGATTGAATGCAGTGGATTCCATGCAGCGTTGTGGAATGCATACCGAGTGAATGCAGTGGATTGCATGCAGCGTGGGGCAATGTCTCCAGGTTGAATGCAGTGGAATACATGCAGCATGCTGCAATGGATCCCGACTGAATGCAGTGGATTCCCTGCAGCATTGTCTAATTGATACCAATGTAATGCAGTGGATTCCATGCATCGAGATTCAATGCAGTGGATTCCATGCAGCGTTGTGAAATGGATCCCGAGTGAATGCAGTGGATTCCATGCAGCGTGATTGAATGCAGTGGATTCCATGCAGCGTGAAGAAATGGAACCCTATTGAATGCAGTGGATTTTATGAAGCATGATTGAATGCAGTGGATTCCATGCAGCATGACTGAATGCAGTGGATTTTATGCAGCATGGCCCAAAGCATCCCGATTGAATGCAGTGGATTCCACGCAGCATCATTGAATGCAGAGAATTCCATGCATTGTGGCGCAATGGATCCCGATTGTATGCAGTGGAGTCCATGCAGCGAGGCCCAATTCATCCCGATTGAATGCAGTCAATTCCATGCAGCATTTTTGAATGCAGAGGATTCCATGCATTGTGGCACAATGGATCCTGATTGTATGCAGTGGAGTTTATGCAGCATGGCCCAAACATCCCGATTGAATGCAGTGGATTCCATGCAGCGTGAAGAAATGGAACCATATTGAATGCAGTGGATTTTATGCAGCATGATTGAATGCAGAGGATTCGATGCAGTATGATTGAATGCAGTGGATATTATGCAGCATGGCCCAAAGCATCCTGATTGAATGCAGTGGATTCCATGCAGCGTGATTGAATGCAGTTGATTCCATGCAGCGTGAAGAAATGGAACCTTATTGAATTCAGTGGATTTTTGCAGCGTGAATGAATACAGTGGATTCCATGCAGCATGATTGAATGCAGTGGATTTTATGCAGCATGGCCCAAAGCATGCCGATTGAATGCAGTGGATTCCATGCATTGTGATTGATTGCAGTGCACTCCATGCAGCGTGGTAAAATGTATCCCGATTGAATGCAGTGGATTCCATGCAGTGTGATTGAATGCAGTGGATTCCATTTAGCCTGAAGAAATGGAACCCTATTGAATGCAGTGGATATTATGCAGCATGATTGAATGCAGTGGAGTCCATGCAGCATGATTGAATGCAGTGGATTTTATGCAGCATGGCCCAAAGCATCCCGATTGAATGCAGTGGATTCCATGCAGCGTCATTGAATGCAGAGGATTCCATGCATTGAGGCGCAATGGATCCCGATTGTGTGCAGTGGAGTCCATGCAGTGAGGCCAAATGCATCCCAATTGAATGCAGTGGATTTTATGCATCATGGCCCAAATCATCCCGATTGAATGCAGTGGATTCCAGGCAGCGTGATTGAATGCAGTGCACTCAATATAGCTTGGAAAAACGCATCCCGATTGAATGCAGTGTATTCCATGCAGCGTGATTGAATTCAGTGGATTCCATGCAGCGTGAAATAATGGAACCCTATTGAATGCAGTGGATTTCTTGAAGCATGATAGAATGAAGTGGATTCCATGCAGCATGATTGAATGCAGTGGATTTTATGCAGCATTTCCCAAAGCATCCCGATTGAATGCAGTGGATTCCATGCAGCGTCATTGAATGCAGGGGATTCCATGCATTGAGGCGCAATGGATCCCGATTGTATGCAGTGGAGTCCATGCAGCGAGGCCCAATGCTTCCCGATTGAATGCAGTGGATTCCAGGCATTGTGATTGAAATCAGTGGAATCCATGCAGCGTGGTAAAATGCATCCTTATTGAATGCAGTGGATTCCATGCAGCGTGAAGTAATGGAACCCTATTGAATGCAGTGGATTTTATGCAGCCTGATTGAATGCAGTGGATTCCATGCAGCATGATTGAATGCAGTGGATTTTATGCAGCATGTCCCAAAGCATCCCGATTGAATGCAGTGGATTCCATGCAGCGTCATTGAATGCAGAGGATTCCATGCATTGTGGCGAAATGGATCCTGATTGTATGCAGTGGAGTCCATGCAGCGAGGCCCAATGCATCCCGATTGAATGCAGTCAATTCCATGCAGCATTTTTGAATGCAGAGGATTCCATGCATTGTGGCGCAATGGATCCTGATTGTATGCAGTGGAGTCCGTGCAGCGAGGCCAAATCATCCTGATTGAATGCTGTGGATTATATGGAGCATGGCCCAAATCATCCCGACTGAATGCAGTGGATTCGATGCAGCGTGATTGATTGCAGTGTAATCCATGCAGCGTTGTAAAATGCATTCCGATTGAATGCAGTGGATTCCATGCAGCGTGATTGAATTCAGTGGATTCCATGCAGCGTGAAGAAATGGAACCTTATTGAATGCAATTGATTTTATGCAGCATGATTGAATGCAGTGGATTTTATGCAGCATGATTGAATGCAGTGGATTCCATGCAGCGTGATTGAATGCAGTGGATTTTATGCAGCATGGCCCAAAGCATCCCGATTGAATTCAGTGGATTCCATGCAGCGTCATTGAATGCAGAGGATTCCATGCATTGTGGCGCAATGGGTCCCGATTGTATGCAGTGGAGTCCATGCAGTGAGGCCAATGCATCCCGATTGTATGCAGTGGATTCCATGCATTGTGATTGAATGCAGTGTAATCCATGCAGCATGGTAAAATGCATCCCGATTGAAGGCAGTGTATTCCATACAGCGGGATTGAATGCAGTGTATTCTATGCAGCGTGAGGAAATGGAACCGTATTGAATGCAGTGGATTTTATGCAGCATGATTGAATGCAGTGGATTCCATGCAGCATGATTGAATGCAGTGGATTCCATGCAGCGTGAAGAAATGAAAGCTTATTCAATGCAGTGGATTCCATGCAGCATGATTGAATGCAGTGGATGCCATGCAGCATGATTGAATGCAGTGTATTTTATGCAGCATGGCCAAAGCATGCCGATTGAATGCAGTGGATTCCATGCAGCGTGATTGACTGCAGGTAATCCATTCAGCCTGGTAAAATGCATCCCAATTGAATGCAGTGGATTTTATGAAGCATGATTGAATGCAGTTGATTCCATGCAGCGTGAAGAAATGGAACATTATTGAATTCAGTGGATTTTTGCGGCGTGAATGTATACAGTGGATACCATGCAGCATGATTGAATGCAGTGGATTTTATGCAGCATGGCCAAAGCATGCCGATTGAATGCAGTGGATTCCATGCAGTGTGTTTGAATGCAGTGGATTCAATTTAGCCTGAAGAAATGGAACCCTATTTAATGCAGTGGATATTATGCAGCATGATTGAATGCAGTGGATTCCATGCAGCATGATTGAATGCAGTGGATTTTATGCAGCATGTCCCAAAGCATCCCGATTGAATGCAGTGGATTCCATGCAGCGTCATTGAATGCAGAGGATTCCATGCATTGTGGCGCAATGGGTCCCGATTGTATGCAGTGGAGTCCATGCAGCGAGGCCAAATCATCCCGATTGAATGCTGTGGATTATATGGAGCATGGTCCAAATCATCCCGACTGAATGCAGTGGATTCCATGCAGCGTGATTGATTGCAGTGTAATCCATGCAGCGTTGTAAAATGCATCCCGATTGAATGCAGTGGATTCCATGCAGCGTGATTGAATTCAGTGGATTTTATGCAGCATGATTGAATGCAGTGGATTCCATGCAGCGTGATTGAATGCAGTGGATTTTATGCAGCATGGCCCAAAGCATCCCGATTGAATGCAGTGGATTCCATGCAGTGTCATTGAATGCAGAGGATTCCATGCATTGTGGTGCAATGGGTCACGATTGTATGCAGTGGAGTACATGCAGTGAGGCCAATGCATCCCGATTGTATGCAGTGGATTTTATGCAGCATGGCCCAAAGCATCCCGATTGAATGCAGTGGATTCCATGCATTGTGATTGAATGCAGTGTAATCCATGCAGCATGGTAAAATGCATCCCGATTGAAGGCAGTGTATTCCATACAGCGGGATTGAATGCAGTGTATTCTATGCAGCGTGAGGAAATGGAACCGTATTGAATGCAGTGGATTTTATGCAGCATGATTGAATGCAGTGGATTCCATGCAGCATGATTGAATGCAGTGGATTCCATGCAGCGTGAAGAAATGAAAGCTTATTCAATGCAGTGGATTCCATGCAGCATGATTGAATGCAGTGGATGCCATGCAGCATGATTGAATGCAGTGGATTTTATGCAGCATGGCCCAAAGCATCCCGATTGAATGCAGTGGATTCCATGCAGCATGATTGAATGCAGTGGATTTTATGCAGCATGGCCCAAAACATCCGGATTGAATGCAGTGGAATCCATGCATGGTGATTGAATGCAGTGTAATCCATGCAGCTTGGTAAAATCCATCCCGATTGAATGCAGCAGATTCCATGCAGCGTGAAGTAATGGAACCCTATTGAATGAAGTGGATATTATGCAGCATGATTGAATGCAGTGGATTTTATGCAGCATGGCCCAAACCATCCCGATTGAATGCCGTGGATCCCATGCAGCGTCATTGAATGCAGAGGATTTCATGCATTGAGGCGCTATCGATCCCGATTAAATGAGGTGGAGTCCATGCAGCGAGGCCCAATGCATCCCGATTGAATGCATTCAATTCCATGCAGCATTTTTGAATGCAGAGGATTCCATGCATTGTGGCGCAATGGATCCTGATTGTATGCAGTGGAGTCTATGCAGCGAGGCCAAATCATCCCGATTGAATGCTGTGGATTATATGGAGCATGGCCCAAATCATCCCGATTCAATGCAGTGGATTCCATGCAGCGTGATTGATTGCAGTGTAATCGATGCAGCGTTGTAAAATGCATTCCGATTGAATGCAGTGGATTCCATGCAGCGTGATTGAATGCCGTGTATTCCATGCAGCATGAAGAAATGGAACCCTATTGAATGCAGTGGATATTATGCAGCATGATTGAATGCAGTGGATTCCATGCAGCATGATTGAATGTAGTGGAATTTATGCAGCATGGCCTAAAGCATCCCGATTGAATGCAGTGGATTCCATGCAGCATCATTGAATGCAGAGGATTCCATGCATTGTGGCGCAATGGATCCCGATTGTATGCAGTGGGGTCCATGCAGCGAGGCCCAATGCATCCCGATTGAATGCAGTGGATTTTATGCAGCATGGACCAAACATCCCGATTGAATGCAGTGTATCCCATGCAGCGTGTTTGAATGCAGTGGATTGTATGCAGAGTGGTGCAATGTATCTCGATTGAATGAAGTGGATTCCATTCAGCATGGTGTAATTGATACCGATTGAATGCAGTGGATTCCATGCACTGTGTCTGAATGCAACCGATTCCATGCAGCAGTGTGAAATGCATCGCGAGTGAATGCAGTGGATTCCATGCAGCGTGGCCCAATGGATACCGACTGAATGCAGTGGATTCCATGAAGCATGATTGAATGCAGTGGATTCCATGCAGCGTTGTGGAATGCATACCGAGTGAATGCAGTGGATTGCATGCAGCGTGGGGCAATGTCTCCAGGTTGAATGCAGTGGAATACATGCAGCATGCTGCAATGGATCCCGACTGAATGCAGTGGATTCCCTGCAGCATTGTCTAATTGATACCAATGTAATGCAGTGGATTCCATGCATCGAGATTCAATGCAGTGGATTCCATGCAGCGTTGTGAAATGGATCCCGAGTGAATGCAGTGGATTCCATGCAGCGTGATTGAATGCAGTGGATTCCATGCAGCGTGAAGAAATGGAACCCTATTGAATGCAGTGGATTTTATGAAGCATGATTGAATGCAGTGGATTCCATGCAGCATGACTGAATGCAGTGGATTTTATGCAGCATGGCCCAAAGCATCCCGATTGAATGCAGTGGATTCCACGCAGCATCATTGAATGCAGAGAATTCCATGCATTGTGGCACAATGGATCCCGATTGTATGCAGTGGAGTCCATGCAGCGAGGCCCAATTCATCCCGATTGAATGCAGTCAATTCCATGCAGCATTTTTGAATGCAGAGGATTCCATGCATTGTGGCACAATGGATCCTGATTGTATGCAGTGGAGTTTATGCAGCATGGCCCAAACATCCCGATTGAATGCAGTGGATTCCATGCAGCGTGAAGAAATGGAACCATATTGAATGCAGTGGATTTTATGCAGCATGATTGAATGCAGAGGATTCGATGCAGTATGATTGAATGCAGTGGATATTATGCAGCATGGCCCAAAGCATCCTGATTGAATGCAGTGGATTCCATGCAGCGTGATTGAATGCAGTTGATTCCATGCAGCGTGAAGAAATGGAACCTTATTGAATTCAGTGGATTTTTGCAGCGTGAATGAATACAGTGGATTCCATGCAGCATGATTGAATGCAGTGGATTTTATGCAGCATGGCCCAAAGCATGCCGATTGAATGCAGTGGATTCCATGCATTGTGATTGATTGCAGTGCACTCCATGCAGCGTGGTAAAATGTATCCCGATTGAATGCAGTGGATTCCATGCAGTGTGATTGAATGCAGTGGATTCCATTTAGCCTGAAGAAATGGAACCCTATTGAATGCAGTGGATATTATGCAGCATGATTGAATGCAGTGGAGTCCATGCAGCATGATTGAATGCAGTGGATTTTATGCAGCATGGCCCAAAGCATCCCGATTGAATGCAGTGGATTCCATGCAGCGTCATTGAATGCAGAGGATTCCATGCATTGAGGCGCAATGGATCCCGATTGTGTGCAGTGGAGTCCATGCAGTGAGGCCAAATGCATCCCAATTGAATGCAGTGGATTTTATGCATCATGGCCCAAATCATCCCGATTGAATGCAGTGGATTCCAGGCAGCGTGATTGAATGCAGTGCACTCAATATAGCTTGGAAAAACGCATCCCGATTGAATGCAGTGTATTCCATGCAGCGTGATTGAATTCAGTGGATTCCATGCAGCGTGAAATAATGGAACCCTATTGAATGCAGTGGATTTCTTGAAGCATGATAGAATGAAGTGGATTCCATGCAGCATGATTGAATGCAGTGGATTTTATGCAGCATTTCCCAAAGCATCCCGATTGAATGCAGTGGATTCCATGCAGCGTCATTGAATGCAGGGGATTCCATGCATTGAGGCGCAATGGATCCCGATTGTATGCAGTGGAGTCCATGCAGCGAGGCCCAATGCTTCCCGATTGAATGCAGTGGATTCCAGGCATTGTGATTGAAATCAGTGGAATCCATGCAGCGTGGTAAAATGCATCCTTATTGAATGCAGTGGATTCCATGCAGCGTGAAGTAATGGAACCCTATTGAATGCAGTGGATTTTATGCAGCCTGATTGAATGCAGTGGATTCCATGCAGCATGATTGAATGCAGTGGATTTTATGCAGCATGTCCCAAAGCATCCCGATTGAATGCAGTGGATTCCATGCAGCGTCATTGAATGCAGAGGATTCCATGCATTGTGGCGAAATGGATCCTGATTGTATGCAGTGGAGTCCATGCAGCGAGGCCCAATGCATCCCGATTGAATGCAGTCAATTCCATGCAGCATTTTTGAATGCAGAGGATTCCATGCATTGTGGCGCAATGGATCCTGATTGTATGCAGTGGAGTCCGTGCAGCGAGGCCAAATCATCCTGATTGAATGCTGTGGATTATATGGAGCATGGCCCAAATCATCCCGACTGAATGCAGTGGATTCGATGCAGCGTGATTGATTGCAGTGTAATCCATGCAGCGTTGTAAAATGCATTCCGATTGAATGCAGTGGATTCCATGCAGCGTGATTGAATTCAGTGGATTCCATGCAGCGTGAAGAAATGGAACCTTATTGAATGCAATTGATTTTATGCAGCATGATTGAATGCAGTGGATTTTATGCAGCATGATTGAATGCAGTGGATTCCATGCAGCGTGATTGAATGCAGTGGATTTTATGCAGCATGGCCCAAAGCATCCCGATTGAATTCAGTGGATTCCATGCAGCGTCATTGAATGCAGAGGATTCCATGCATTGTGGCGCAATGGGTCCCGATTGTATGCAGTGGAGTCCATGCAGTGAGGCCAATGCATCCCGATTGTATGCAGTGGATTCCATGCATTGTGATTGAATGCAGTGTAATCCATGCAGCATGGTAAAATGCATCCCGATTGAAGGCAGTGTATTCCATACAGCGGGATTGAATGCAGTGTATTCTATGCAGCGTGAGGAAATGGAACCGTATTGAATGCAGTGGATTTTATGCAGCATGATTGAATGCAGTGGATTCCATGCAGCATGATTGAATGCAGTGGATTCCATGCAGCGTGAAGAAATGAAAGCTTATTCAATGCAGTGGATTCCATGCAGCATGATTGAATGCAGTGGATGCCATGCAGCATGATTGAATGCAGTGTATTTTAGGCAGCATGGCACAAAGCATCCGGATTGAATGCAGTTGATTCCATGCAGCATGATTGAATGCAGTGGATTTTATGCAGCATGGCCCAAAACATCCGGATTGAATGCAGTGGAATCCATGCATGGTGATTGAATGCAGTGTAATCCATGCAGCGTGGTAAAATCCATCCCGATTGAATGCAGTGGATTCCATGCAGCTTGATTGAATGCAGCGGATTCCATGCAGCGTGAAGTAATGGAACCCTATTGAATGCAGCGGATTTTATGCAGCATGATTGAATGCAGTGGATTTTATGCAGCATGGCCCAAACCATCCCGATTGAATGCCGTGGATCCCATGCAGCGTCATTGAATGCAGAGGATTCCATGCATTGAGGTGCAATCGATCCCGATTATATGAGGTGGAGTCCATGCAGCGAGGCCCAATGCATCCCGATTGAATGCATTCAATTCCATGCAGCATTTTTGAATGCAGAGGATTCCATGCATTGTGGCGCAATGGTTCCTGATTGTATGCAGTGGAGTCTATGCAGCGAGGCCAAATCATCCCGATTGAATGCTGTGGATTATATGGAGCATGGCCCAAATCATCCCGATTGAATGCAGTGGATTCCATGCAGCGTGATTGATTGCAGTGTAATCCATGCAGCATTGTAAAATGCATTCCGATTGAATGCAGTGGATTCCATGCATTGTGATTGAATGCAGTGAACTCCATGCAGTGAGGTAAAATGCATCCCGATTGAATGCAGTGGATTCCATGCAGCGTGATTGAATGCCGTGTATTCCATGCAGCGTGAAGAAATGGAACCCTATTGAATGCAGTGGATTGTATGCAGCCTGATTGAATGCAGTGGATTCCATACAGCATGATTGAATGCAGTGGATTTTATGCAGAATGGCCCAAAGCATCCCGATTGAATGCAGTGGATTACATGCAGCGTCATTGAATGCAGAGGATTCCATGCATTGTGGCGCAATGGATCCTGATTGTATGCAGTGGAGTCCATGCAGCGAGGCCCAATGCATCCCGATTGAATGCAGTCAATTCCATGCAGCATTTTTGAATGCAGAGGATTCCATGCATTGTGGCGCAATGGATCCTGATTGCATGCAGTGGAGTCCATGCAGCGAGGCGAAATCATCCCGATTGAATGCTGTGCATTATATGGAGCATGGCCCAAATCATCCCGACTGAATGTAGTGAATTCGATGCAGTGTGATTGATTGCAGTGTAATCCATGCAGCGTGGTAAAATGCATCCCGATTGAATGCAGTGGATTCCATGCAGCGTGATTGAATTCAGTGGATTCCATGCAGCGTGAAGAAATGGAACCTTATTGAATGCAATTGATTTTATGCAGCATGATTGAATGCAGTGGATTTTATGCAGCATGATTGAATGCAGTGGATTCCATGCAGTGTGATTGAATGCAGTGGATTTTATGCAGCATGGCCCAAAGCATCCCGATTGAATGCAGTGGATTCCATGCAGCATTTTTGAATGCAGAGGATTCCATGCATTGTGGCACAATGGATCCCGATTGAATGCAGTGGATTCCATGCAGCGTGATTGAATGCAGTGTAATCCATGAAGCGTGGTAAAATGCATCCCGATAGAATGCAGTGGATTCCATGCAGCGTGAGGAAATGGAACCCTACTGAATGCAGTGGATTTTATGCAGCATGATTGAATGCAGTGGATATTATGCAGCATGATTGAATGCAGTGGAGTCCATGCAGCATGATTGAATGTAGTGGAATTTATGCAGCATGGCCTAAAGCATCCCGATTGAATGCAGTGGATTCCATGCAGCGTCATTGAATGCAGAGGATTCCATGCATTGTGGCGCAATGGATCCCTATTGTATGCAGTGGAGTCCATGCAGCGAGGCCCAATGCATCCCGATTGAATGCAGTGGATTTTATGCAGCATGGCCCAAACATCCCGATTGAATGCAGTGTATCCCATGCAGCGTGTTTGAATGCAGTGGATTGTATGCAGAGTGGTGCAATGTATCTCTATTGAATGAAGTGGATTCCATTCAGCTTGGCCCAATGGATACCGACTGAATGCAGTGGATTCCATGAAGCATGATTGAATGCAGTGGATTCCATGCAGCATTGTGGAATGCATACCGAGTGAATGCAGTGGATTGCATGCAGCGTGGGGCAATGTATCCAGGTTGAATGCAGTGGAATACATGCAGTGTGAGTGAATGCACTTGATTCCTTGCAGCAGTGTGAAATTCATCCCGGGTGAATGCAGTGGATTGCATGCAGCTTGGCCCAATGGATCCTGATTGAATGCAGTCGATTCCGTGCAGCTTGGCCCAATGGATCCTGATTGAATGCAGTCGATTCCGTGCAGCATGGCCCAATGGATCCTGATTGAATGCAGTGGATTCCCTGTGGCGTGATTGAATGCACTGGATTCCATGCAGCGTTGTGTAATGCATCCAGAGTGAATGAAAAGGATTGCATGCAGCGTGGGGCAATGTATCCAGGTTGAATGCAGTGGAATCCATGCAGCATGCTGCAATGGATCCCGACTGAATGCAGTGGATTCCCTGCAGCATTGTCTAATTGATACCAATGTAATGCAGTGGATTCCATGCATCGAGATTCAATGCAGTGGATTCCATGCAGCGTTGTGAAATGGATCCCGAGTGAATGCAGTGGATTCCATGCATTGTGATTGAATGCAGTGCACTCAATATAGCGTGGAAAAATGCATCCCGATTGAATGAAGCGGATTCCATGCAGCGTGATTGAATGCAGTGGATTTTATGCAGCATGGCCCAAAGCATCCCGATTGAATGCAGTGGATTCCATGCAGCATCATTGAATGCAGAGGATTCCATGCATTGAGGCGCAATGGATCCCGATTGTATGCAGTGGAGTCCATGCAGCGAGGCCCAATGCATCCCGATTGAATGCAGTGGATTCCAGGCATTGTGATTGAAATCAGTGGAATCCATGCAGCGTGGTAAAATGCATCCTTATTGAATGCAGTGGATTCCATGCAGCGTGAAATAATGGAACGGTATTGAATGCAGTGGATTGTATGCAGCCTGATTGAATGCAGTGGATTCCATGCAGCATGATTGAATGCAGTGGATTTTATGCAGCATGTCCCAAAGCATCCCGATTGAATGCAGTGGATTCCATGCAGCGTCATTGAATGCAGAGGATTCCATGCATTGTGGCGCAATGGGTCCCGATTATATGCAGTGGAGTCCATGCAGTGAGGCCAATGCATCCCGATTGTATGCAGTGGATTTTATGCAGCATGGCCCAAAGCATCCCGATTGAATGCAGTGGATTCCATGCATTGTGATTGAATGCAGTGTAATCCATGCAGCATGGTAAAATGCATCCCGATTGAAGGCAGTGTATTCCATACAGCGGGATTGAATGCAGTGTATTCTATGCAGCGTGAGGAAATGGAACCGTATTGAATGCAGTGGATTCTATGCAGCATGATTGAATGCAGTGGATTCCATGCAGCATGATTGAATGCAGTGGATTTTATGCAGCATGGCCCAAAGCATCCCGATTGAATGCAGTGGATTCCATGCATTGTGATTGAATGCAGTGTAATCCATGCAGCATGGTAAAATGCATCCCGATTGAAGGCAGTGTATTCCATACAGCGGGATTGAATGCAGTGTATTCTATGCAGCGTGAGGAAATGGAACCCTACTGAATGCAGTGGATTTTATGCAGCATGATTGAATGCTGTGGATTCCATGCAGCATGATTGAATGCAGTGGATTACACGCAGCATCATTGAATGCAGAGAATTCCATGCATTGTGGCGCAATGGATCCCGATTGTATGCAGTGGAGTCCATGCAGCGAGGCCCAATGCATCCCGATTGAATGCAGTCAATTCCATGCAGCATTTTTGAATGCAGACGATTCCATGCATTGTGGCGCAATGGATCCTGATTGTATGCAGTGGATTTTATGCAGCATGGCCCAAACATCCCGATTGAATGCAGTGGATTCCATGCAGCGTGATTGAATGCAGTGTAATCCATGAAGCGTGGTAAAATGCATCCCGATAAAATGCAGTGGATTCCATGCAGCGTGAAGAAATGGAACCCTATTGAATGCAGTGGATTTTATGCAGCATGATTGAATGCAGTGGATTCGATGCAGTATGATTGAATGCAGTGGATATTATGCAGCATGGCCCAAAGCATCCTGATTGAATGCAGTGGATTCCATGCAGCGTGATTGACTGCAGGTAATCCATTCAGCCTGGTAAAATGCATCCCAATTGAATGCAGTGGATTTTATGAAGCATGATTGAATGCAGTTGATTCCATGCAGCGTGAAGAAATGGAACATTATTGAATTCAGTGGATTTTTGCGGCGTGAATGTATACAGTGGATACCATGCAGCATGATTGAATGCAGTGGATTTTATGCAGCATGGCCAAAGCATGCCGATTGAATGCAGTGGATTCCATGCAGTGTGTTTGAATGCAGTGGATTCAATTTAGCCTGAAGAAATGGAACCCTATTGAATGCAGTGGATATTATGCAGCATGATTGAATGCAGTGGATTCCATGCAGCATGATTGAATGCAGTGGATTTTATGCAGCATGTCCCAAAGCATCCCGATTGAATGCAGTGGATTCCATGCAGCGTCATTGAATGCAGAGGATTCCATGCATTGTGGCGCAATGGGTCCCGATTGTATGCAGTGGAGTCCATGCAGCGAGGCCAAATGCATCCCAATTGAATGCTGTGGATTATATGGAGCATGGTCCAAATCATCCCGACTGAATGCAGTGGATTCCATGCAGCGTGATTGATTGCAGTGTAATCCATGCAGCGTGGTAAAATGCATCCCGATTGAATGCAGTGGATTCCATGCAGCGTGATTGAATTCAGTGGATTTTATGCAGCATGATTGAATGCAGTGGATTTTATGCAGCATGGCCCAAACCATCCCGATTGAATGCAGTGGATCCCATGCAGCGTCATTGAATGCAGAGGATTTCATGCATTGAGGCGCTATCGATCCCGATTAAATGAGGTGGAGTCCATGCAGCGAGGCCCAATGCATCCCGATTGAATGCATTCAATTCCATGCAGCATTTTTGAATGCAGAGGATTCCATGTATTGTGGCGCAATGGATCCTGATTGTATGCAGTGGAGTCTATGCAGCGAGGCCAAATCATCCCGATTGAATGCTGTGGATTATATGGAGCATGGCCCAAATCATCCCGATTCAATGCAGTGGATTCCATGCAGCGTGATTGATTGCAGTGTAATCGATGCAGCGTTGTAAAATGCATTCCGATTGAATGCAGTGGATTCCATGCAGCGTGATTGAATGCCGTGTATTCCATGCAGCATGAAGAAATGGAACCCTATTGAATGCAGTGGATATTATGCAGCATGATTGAATGCAGTGGATTCCATGCAGCATGATTGAATGTAGTGGAATTTATGCAGCATGGCCTAAAGCATCCCGATTGAATGCAGTGGATTCCATGCAGCATCATTGAATGCAGAGGATTCCATGCATTGTGGCGCAATGGATCCCGATTGTATGCAGTGGGGTCCATGCAGCGAGGCCCAATGCATCCCGATTGAATGCAGTGGATTTTATGCAGCATGGACCAAAGCATGCCGATTGAATGCAGTGTATCCCATGCAGCGTGTTTGAATGCAGTGGATTGTATGCAGAGTGGTGCAATGTATCTCGATTGAATGAAGTGGATTCCATTCAGCATGGTGTAATTGATACCGATTGAATGCAGTGGATTCCATGCACTGTGTCTGAATGCAACCGATTCCATGCAGCAGTGTGAAATGCATCGCGAGTGAATGCAGTGGATTCCATGCAGCGTGGCCCAATGGATACCGACTGAATGCAGTGGATTCCATGAAGCATGATTGAATGCAGTGGATTCCATGCAGCGTTGTGGAATGCATACCGAGTGAATGCAGTGGATTGCATGCAGCGTGGGGCAATGTCTCCAGGTTGAATGCAGTGGAATACATGCAGCATGCTGCAATGGATCCCGACTGAATGCAGTGGATTCCCTGCAGCATTGTCTAATTGATACCAATGTAATGCAGTGGATTCCATGCATCGAGATTCAATGCAGTGGATTCCATGCAGCGTTGTGAAATGGATCCCGAGTGAATGCAGTGGATTCCATGCAGCGTGATTGAATGCAGTGGATTCCATGCAGCGTGAAGAAATGGAACCCTATTGAATGCAGTGGATTTTATGAAGCATGATTGAATGCAGTGGATTCCATGCAGCATGACTGAATGCAGTGGATTTTATGCAGCATGGCCCAAAGCATCCCGATTGAATGCAGTGGATTCCACGCAGCATCATTGAATGCAGAGAATTCCATGCATTGTGGCGCAATGGATCCCGATTGTATGCAGTGGAGTCCATGCAGCGAGGCCCAATTCATCCCGATTGAATGCAGTCAATTCCATGCAGCATTTTTGAATGCAGAGGATTCCATGCATTGTGGCACAATGGATCCTGATTGTATGCAGTGGAGTTTATGCAGCATGGCCCAAACATCCCGATTGAATGCAGTGGATTCCATGCAGCGTGAAGAAATGGAACCATATTGAATGCAGTGGATTTTATGCAGCACGATTGAATGCAGAGGATTCGATGCAGTATGATTGAATGCAGTGGATATTATGCAGCATGGCCCAAAGCATCCTGATTGAATGCAGTGGATTCCATGCAGCGTGATTGAATGCAGTTGATTCCATGCAGCGTGAAGAAATGGAACCTTATTGAATTCAGTGGATTGTATGCAGCCTGATTGAATGCAGTGGATTCCATACAGCATGATTGAATGCAGTGGATTTTATGCAGAATGGCCCAAAGCATCCCAATTGAATGCAGTGGATTACATGCAGCGTCATTGAATGCAGAGGATTCCATGCATTGTGGCGCAATGGATCCTGATTGTATGCAGTGGAGTCCATGCAGCGAGGCCCAATGCATCCCGATTGAATGCAGTCAATTCCATGCAGCATTTTTGAATGCAGAGGATTCCATGCATTGTGGCGCAATGGATCCTGATTGCATGCAGTGGAGTCCATGCAGCGAGGCGAAATCATCCCGATTGAATGCTGTGCATTATATGGAGCATGGCCCAAATCATCCCGACTGAATGTAGTGAATTCGATGCAGTGTGATTGATTGCAGTGTAATCCATGCAGCGTGGTAAAATGCATCCCGATTGAATGCAGTGGATTCCATGCAGCGTGATTGAATTCAGTGGATTCCATGCAGCGTGAAGAAATGGAACCTTATTGAATGCAATTGATTTTATGCAGCATGATTGAATGCAGTGGATTTTATGCAGCATGATTGAATGCAGTGGATTCCATGCAGCGTGATTGAATGCAGTGGATTTTATGCAGCATGGCCCAAAGCATCCCGATTGAATGCAGTGGATTCCATGCAGCATTTTTGAATGCAGAGGATTCCATGCATTGTGGCACAATGGATCCCGATTGAATGCAGTGGATTCCATGCAGCGTGATTGAATGCAGTGTAATCCATGAAGCGTGGTAAAATGCATCCCGATAGAATGCAGTGGATTCCATGCAGCGTGAGGAAATGGAACCCTACTGAATGCAGTGGATTTTATGCAGCATGATTGAATGCAGTGGATATTATGCAGCATGATTGAATGCAGTGGAGTCCATGCAGCATGATTGAATGTAGTGGAATTTATGCAGCATGGCCTAAAGCATCCCGATTGAATGCAGTGGATTCCATGCAGCGTCATTGAATGCAGAGGATTCCATGCATTGTGGCGCAATGGATCCCTATTGTATGCAGTGGAGTCCATGCAGCGAGGCCCAATGCATCCCGATTGAATGCAGTGGATTTTATGCAGCATGGCCCAAACATCCCGATTGAATGCAGTGTATCCCATGCAGCGTGTTTGAATGCAGTGGATTGTATGCAGAGTGGTGCAATGTATCTCTATTGAATGAAGTGGATTCCATTCAGCTTGGCCCAATGGATACCGACTGAATGCAGTGGATTCCATGAAGCATGATTGAATGCAGTGGATTCCATGCAGCATTGTGGAATGCATACCGAGTGAATGCAGTGGATTGCATGCAGCGTGGGGCAATGTCTCCAGGTTGAATGCAGTGGAATACATGCAGTGTGAGTGAATGCACTTGATTCCTTGCAGCAGTGTGAAATTCATCCCGGGTGAATGCAGTGGATTGCATGCAGCTTGGCCCAATGGATCCTGATTGAATGCAGTCGATTCCGTGCAGCTTGGCCCAATGGATCCTGATTGAATGCAGTCGATTCCGTGCAGCATGGCCCAATGGATCCTGATTGAATGCAGTGGATTCCCTGTGGCGTGATTGAATGCACTGGATTCCATGCAGCGTTGTGTAATGCATCCAGAGTGAATGAAAAGGATTGCATGCAGCGTGGGGCAATGTATCCAGGTTGAATGCAGTGGAATCCATGCAGCATGCTGCAATGGATCCCGACTGAATGCAGTGGATTCCCTGCAGCATTGTGTAATTGATACCAATGTAATGCAGTGGATTCCATGCATCGAGATTCAATGCAGTGGATTCCATGCAGCGTTGTGAAATGGATCCCGAGTGAATGCAGTGGATTCCATGCATTGTGATTGAATGCAGTGCACTCAATATAGCGTGGAAAAATGCATCCCGATTGAATGAAGCGGATTCCATGCAGCGTGATTGAATGCAGTGGATTTTATGCAGCATGGCCCAAAGCATCCCGATTGAATGCAGTGGATTCCATGCAGCATCATTGAATGCAGAGGATTCCATGCATTGAGGCGCAATGGATCCCGATTGTATGCAGTGGAGTCCATGCAGCGAGGCCCAATGCATCCCGATTGAATGCAGTGGATTCCAGGCATTGTGATTGAAATCAGTGGAATCCATGCAGCGTGGTAAAATGCATCCTTATTGAATGCAGTGGATTCCATGCAGCGTGAAATAATGGAACGGTATTGAATGCAGTGGATTGTATGCAGCCTGATTGAATGCAGTGGATTCCATGCAGCATGATTGAATGCAGTGGATTTTATGCAGCATGTCCCAAAGCATCCCGATTGAATGCAGTGGATTCCATGCAGCGTCATTGAATGCAGAGGATTCCATGCATTGTGGCGCAATGGGTCCCGATTATATGCAGTGGAGTCCATGCAGTGAGGCCAATGCATCCCGATTGTATGCAGTGGATTTTATGCAGCATGGCCCAAAGCATCCCGATTGAATGCAGTGGATTCCATGCATTGTGATTGAATGCAGTGTAATCCATGCAGCATGGTAAAATGCATCCCGATTGAAGGCAGTGTATTCCATACAGCGGGATTGAATGCAGTGTATTCTATGCAGCGTGAGGAAATGGAACCGTATTGAATGCAGTGGATTCTATGCAGCATGATTGAATGCAGTGGATTCCATGCAGCATGATTGAATGCAGTGGATTTTATGCAGCATGGCCCAAAGCATCCCGATTGAATGCAGTGGATTCCATGCATTGTGATTGAATGCAGTGTAATCCATGCAGCATGGTAAAATGCATCCCGATTGAAGGCAGTGTATTCCATACAGCGGGATTGAATGCAGTGTATTCTATGCAGCGTGAGGAAATGGAACCCTACTGAATGCAGTGGATTTTATGCAGCATGATTGAATGCTGTGGATTCCATGCAGCATGATTGAATGCAGTGGATTACACGCAGCATCATTGAATGCAGAGAATTCCATGCATTGTGGCGCAATGGATCCCGATTGTATGCAGTGGAGTCCATGCAGCGAGGCCCAATGCATCCCGATTGAATGCAGTCAATTCCATGCAGCATTTTTGAATGCAGACGATTCCATGCATTGTGGCGCAATGGATCCTGATTGTATGCAGTGGATTTTATGCAGCATGGCCCAAACATCCCGATTGAATGCAGTGGATTCCATGCAGCGTGATTGAATGCAGTGTAATCCATGAAGCGTGGTAAAATGCATCCCGATAAAATGCAGTGGATTCCATGCAGCGTGAAGAAATGGAACCCTATTGAATGCAGTGGATTTTATGCAGCATGATTGAATGCAGTGGATTCGATGCAGTATGATTGAATGCAGTGGATATTATGCAGCATGGCCCAAAGCATCCTGATTGAATGCAGTGGATTCCATGCAGCGTGATTGACTGCAGGTAATCCATTCAGCCTGGTAAAATGCATCCCAATTGAATGCAGTGGATTTTATGAAGCATGATTGAATGCAGTTGATTCCATGCAGCGTGAAGAAATGGAACATTATTGAATTCAGTGGATTTTTGCGGCGTGAATGTATACAGTGGATACCATGCAGCATGATTGAATGCAGTGGATTTTATGCAGCATGGCCAAAGCATGCCGATTGAATGCAGTGGATTCCATGCAGTGTGTTTGAATGCAGTGGATTCAATTTAGCCTGAAGAAATGGAACCCTATTGAATGCAGTGGATATTATGCAGCATGATTGAATGCAGTGGATTCCATGCAGCATGATTGAATGCAGTGGATTTTATGCAGCATGTCCCAAAGCATCCCGATTGAATGCAGTGGATTCCATGCAGCGTCATTGAATGCAGAGGATTCCATGCATTGTGGCGCAATGGGTCCCGATTGTATGCAGTGGAGTCCATGCAGCGAGGCCAAATGCATCCCAATTGAATGCTGTGGATTATATGGAGCATGGTCCAAATCATCCCGACTGAATGCAGTGGATTCCATGCAGCGTGATTGATTGCAGTGTAATCCATGCAGCGTGGTAAAATGCATCCCGATTGAATGCAGTGGATTCCATGCAGCGTGATTGAATTCAGTGGATTTTATGCAGCATGATTGAATGCAGTGGATTTTATGCAGCATGGCCCAAACCATCCCGATTGAATGCAGTGGATCCCATGCAGCGTCATTGAATGCAGAGGATTTCATGCATTGAGGCGCTATCGATCCCGATTAAATGAGGTGGAGTCCATGCAGCGAGGCCCAATGCATCCCGATTGAATGCATTCAATTCCATGCAGCATTTTTGAATGCAGAGGATTCCATGTATTGTGGCGCAATGGATCCTGATTGTATGCAGTGGAGTCTATGCAGCGAGGCCAAATCATCCCGATTGAATGCTGTGGATTATATGGAGCATGGCCCAAATCATCCCGATTCAATGCAGTGGATTCCATGCAGCGTGATTGATTGCAGTGTAATCGATGCAGCGTTGTAAAATGCATTCCGATTGAATGCAGTGGATTCCATGCAGCGTGATTGAATGCCGTGTATTCCATGCAGCATGAAGAAATGGAACCCTATTGAATGCAGTGGATATTATGCAGCATGATTGAATGCAGTGGATTCCATGCAGCATGATTGAATGTAGTGGAATTTATGCAGCATGGCCTAAAGCATCCCGATTGAATGCAGTGGATTCCATGCAGCATCATTGAATGCAGAGGATTCCATGCATTGTGGCGCAATGGATCCCGATTGTATGCAGTGGGGTCCATGCAGCGAGGCCCAATGCATCCCGATTGAATGCAGTGGATTTTATGCAGCATGGACCAAAGCATGCCGATTGAATGCAGTGTATCCCATGCAGCGTGTTTGAATGCAGTGGATTGTATGCAGAGTGGTGCAATGTATCTCGATTGAATGAAGTGGATTCCATTCAGCATGGTGTAATTGATACCGATTGAATGCAGTGGATTCCATGCACTGTGTCTGAATGCAACCGATTCCATGCAGCAGTGTGAAATGCATCGCGAGTGAATGCAGTGGATTCCATGCAGCGTGGCCCAATGGATACCGACTGAATGCAGTGGATTCCATGAAGCATGATTGAATGCAGTGGATTCCATGCAGCGTTGTGGAATGCATACCGAGTGAATGCAGTGGATTGCATGCAGCGTGGGGCAATGTATCCAGGTTGAATGCAGTGGAATACATGCAGCATGCTGCAATGGATCCCGACTGAATGCAGTGGATTCCCTGCAGCATTGTCTAATTGATACCAATGTAATGCAGTGGATTCCATGCATCGAGATTCAATGCAGTGGATTCCATGCAGCGTTGTGAAATGGATCCCGAGTGAATGCAGTGGATTCCATGCAGCGTGATTGAATGCAGTGGATTCCATGCAGCGTGAAGAAATGGAACCCTATTGAATGCAGTGGATTTTATGAAGCATGATTGAATGCAGTGGATTCCATGCAGCATGACTGAATGCAGTGGATTTTATGCAGCATGGCCCAAAGCATCCCGATTGAATGCAGTGGATTCCACGCAGCATCATTGAATGCAGAGAATTCCATGCATTGTGGCACAATGGATCCCGATTGTATGCAGTGGAGTCCATGCAGCGAGGCCCAATTCATCCCGATTGAATGCAGTCAATTCCATGCAGCATTTTTGAATGCAGAGGATTCCATGCATTGTGGCACAATGGATCCTGATTGTATGCAGTGGAGTTTATGCAGCATGGCCCAAACATCCCGATTGAATGCAGTGGATTCCATGCAGCGTGAAGAAATGGAACCATATTGAATGCAGTGGATTTTATGCAGCATGATTGAATGCAGAGGATTCGATGCAGTATGATTGAATGCAGTGGATATTATGCAGCATGGCCCAAAGCATCCTGATTGAATGCAGTGGATTCCATGCAGCGTGATTGAATGCAGTTGATTCCATGCAGCGTGAAGAAATGGAACCTTATTGAATTCAGTGGATTTTTGCAGCGTGAATGAATACAGTGGATTCCATGCAGCATGATTGAATGCAGTGGATTTTATGCAGCATGGCCCAAAGCATGCCGATTGAATGCAGTGGATTCCATGCATTGTGATTGATTGCAGTGCACTCCATGCAGCGTGGTAAAATGTATCCCGATTGAATGCAGTGGATTCCATGCAGTGTGATTGAATGCAGTGGATTCCATTTAGCCTGAAGAAATGGAACCCTATTGAATGCAGTGGATATTATGCAGCATGATTGAATGCAGTGGAGTCCATGCAGCATGATTGAATGCAGTGGATTTTATGCAGCATGGCCCAAAGCATCCCGATTGAATGCAGTGGATTCCATGCAGCGTCATTGAATGCAGAGGATTCCATGCATTGAGGCGCAATGGATCCCGATTGTGTGCAGTGGAGTCCATGCAGTGAGGCCAAATGCATCCCAATTGAATGCAGTGGATTTTATGCATCATGGCCCAAATCATCCCGATTGAATGCAGTGGATTCCAGGCAGCGTGATTGAATGCAGTGCACTCAATATAGCTTGGAAAAACGCATCCCGATTGAATGCAGTGTATTCCATGCAGCGTGATTGAATTCAGTGGATTCCATGCAGCGTGAAATAATGGAACCCTATTGAATGCAGTGGATTTCTTGAAGCATGATAGAATGAAGTGGATTCCATGCAGCATGATTGAATGCAGTGGATTTTATGCAGCATTTCCCAAAGCATCCCGATTGAATGCAGTGGATTCCATGCAGCGTCATTGAATGCAGGGGATTCCATGCATTGAGGCGCAATGGATCCCGATTGTATGCAGTGGAGTCCATGCAGCGAGGCCCAATGCTTCCCGATTGAATGCAGTGGATTCCAGGCATTGTGATTGAAATCAGTGGAATCCATGCAGCGTGGTAAAATGCATCCTTATTGAATGCAGTGGATTCCATGCAGCGTGAAGTAATGGAACCCTATTGAATGCAGTGGATTTTATGCAGCCTGATTGAATGCAGTGGATTCCATGCAGCATGATTGAATGCAGTGGATTTTATGCAGCATGTCCCAAAGCATCCCGATTGAATGCAGTGGATTCCATGCAGCGTCATTGAATGCAGAGGATTCCATGCATTGTGGCGAAATGGATCCTGATTGTATGCAGTGGAGTCCATGCAGCGAGGCCCAATGCATCCCGATTGAATGCAGTCAATTCCATGCAGCATTTTTGAATGCAGAGGATTCCATGCATTGTGGCGCAATGGATCCTGATTGTATGCAGTGGAGTCCGTGCAGCGAGGCCAAATCATCCTGATTGAATGCTGTGGATTATATGGAGCATGGCCCAAATCATCCCGACTGAATGCAGTGGATTCGATGCAGCGTGATTGATTGCAGTGTAATCCATGCAGCGTTGTAAAATGCATTCCGATTGAATGCAGTGGATTCCATGCAGCGTGATTGAATTCAGTGGATTCCATGCAGCGTGAAGAAATGGAACCTTATTGAATGCAATTGATTTTATGCAGCATGATTGAATGCAGTGGATTTTATGCAGCATGATTGAATGCAGTGGATTCCATGCAGCGTGATTGAATGCAGTGGATTTTATGCAGCATGGCCCAAAGCATCCCGATTGAATTCAGTGGATTCCATGCAGCGTCATTGAATGCAGAGGATTCCATGCATTGTGGCGCAATGGGTCCCGATTGTATGCAGTGGAGTCCATGCAGTGAGGCCAATGCATCCCGATTGTATGCAGTGGATTCCATGCATTGTGATTGAATGCAGTGTAATCCATGCAGCATGGTAAAATGCATCCCGATTGAAGGCAGTGTATTCCATACAGCGGGATTGAATGCAGTGTATTCTATGCAGCGTGAGGAAATGGAACCGTATTGAATGCAGTGGATTTTATGCAGCATGATTGAATGCAGTGGATTCCATGCAGCATGATTGAATGCAGTGGATTCCATGCAGCGTGAAGAAATGAAAGCTTATTCAATGCAGTGGATTCCATGCAGCATGATTGAATGCAGTGGATGCCATGCAGCATGATTGAATGCAGTGTATTTTAGGCAGCATGGCACAAAGCATCCGGATTGAATGCAGTTGATTCCATGCAGCATGATTGAATGCAGTGGATTTTATGCAGCATGGCCCAAAACATCCGGATTGAATGCAGTGGAATCCATGCATGGTGATTGAATGCAGTGTAATCCATGCAGCGTGGTAAAATCCATCCCGATTGAATGCAGTGGATTCCATGCAGCTTGATTGAATGCAGCGGATTCCATGCAGCGTGAAGTAATGGAACCCTATTGAATGCAGCGGATTTTATGCAGCATGATTGAATGCAGTGGATTTTATGCAGCATGGCCCAAACCATCCCGATTGAATGCCGTGGATCCCATGCAGCGTCATTGAATGCAGAGGATTCCATGCATTGAGGTGCAATCGATCCCGATTATATGAGGTGGAGTCCATGCAGCGAGGCCCAATGCATCCCGATTGAATGCATTCAATTCCATGCAGCATTTTTGAATGCAGAGGATTCCATGCATTGTGGCGCAATGGTTCCTGATTGTATGCAGTGGAGTCTATGCAGCGAGGCCAAATCATCCCGATTGAATGCTGTGGATTATATGGAGCATGGCCCAAATCATCCCGATTGAATGCAGTGGATTCCATGCAGCGTGATTGATTGCAGTGTAATCCATGCAGCATTGTAAAATGCATTCCGATTGAATGCAGTGGATTCCATGCATTGTGATTGAATGCAGTGAACTCCATGCAGTGAGGTAAAATGCATCCCGATTGAATGCAGTGGATTCCATGCAGCGTGATTGAATGCCGTGTATTCCATGCAGCGTGAAGAAATGGAACCCTATTGAATGCAGTGGATTGTATGCAGCCTGATTGAATGCAGTGGATTCCATACAGCATGATTGAATGCAGTGGATTTTATGCAGAATGGCCCAAAGCATCCCGATTGAATGCAGTGGATTACATGCAGCGTCATTGAATGCAGAGGATTCCATGCATTGTGGCGCAATGGATCCTGATTGTATGCAGTGGAGTCCATGCAGCGAGGCCCAATGCATCCCGATTGAATGCAGTCAATTCCATGCAGCATTTTTGAATGCAGAGGATTCCATGCATTGTGGCGCAATGGATCCTGATTGCATGCAGTGGAGTCCATGCAGCGAGGCGAAATCATCCCGATTGAATGCTGTGCATTATATGGAGCATGGCCCAAATCATCCCGACTGAATGTAGTGAATTCGATGCAGTGTGATTGATTGCAGTGTAATCCATGCAGCGTGGTAAAATGCATCCCGATTGAATGCAGTGGATTCCATGCAGCGTGATTGAATTCAGTGGATTCCATGCAGCGTGAAGAAATGGAACCTTATTGAATGCAATTGATTTTATGCAGCATGATTGAATGCAGTGGATTTTATGCAGCATGATTGAATGCAGTGGATTCCATGCAGTGTGATTGAATGCAGTGGATTTTATGCAGCATGGCCCAAAGCATCCCGATTGAATGCAGTGGATTCCATGCAGCATTTTTGAATGCAGAGGATTCCATGCATTGTGGCACAATGGATCCCGATTGAATGCAGTGGATTCCATGCAGCGTGATTGAATGCAGTGTAATCCATGAAGCGTGGTAAAATGCATCCCGATAGAATGCAGTGGATTCCATGCAGCGTGAGGAAATGGAACCCTACTGAATGCAGTGGATTTTATGCAGCATGATTGAATGCAGTGGATATTATGCAGCATGATTGAATGCAGTGGAGTCCATGCAGCATGATTGAATGTAGTGGAATTTATGCAGCATGGCCTAAAGCATCCCGATTGAATGCAGTGGATTCCATGCAGCGTCATTGAATGCAGAGGATTCCATGCATTGTGGCGCAATGGATCCCTATTGTATGCAGTGGAGTCCATGCAGCGAGGCCCAATGCATCCCGATTGAATGCAGTGGATTTTATGCAGCATGGCCCAAACATCCCGATTGAATGCAGTGTATCCCATGCAGCGTGTTTGAATGCAGTGGATTGTATGCAGAGTGGTGCAATGTATCTCTATTGAATGAAGTGGATTCCATTCAGCTTGGCCCAATGGATACCGACTGAATGCAGTGGATTCCATGAAGCATGATTGAATGCAGTGGATTCCATGCAGCATTGTGGAATGCATACCGAGTGAATGCAGTGGATTGCATGCAGCGTGGGGCAATGTATCCAGGTTGAATGCAGTGGAATACATGCAGTGTGAGTGAATGCACTTGATTCCTTGCAGCAGTGTGAAATTCATCCCGGGTGAATGCAGTGGATTGCATGCAGCTTGGCCCAATGGATCCTGATTGAATGCAGTCGATTCCGTGCAGCTTGGCCCAATGGATCCTGATTGAATGCAGTCGATTCCGTGCAGCATGGCCCAATGGATCCTGATTGAATGCAGTGGATTCCCTGTGGCGTGATTGAATGCACTGGATTCCATGCAGCGTTGTGTAATGCATCCAGAGTGAATGAAAAGGATTGCATGCAGCGTGGGGCAATGTATCCAGGTTGAATGCAGTGGAATCCATGCAGCATGCTGCAATGGATCCCGACTGAATGCAGTGGATTCCCTGCAGCATTGTCTAATTGATACCAATGTAATGCAGTGGATTCCATGCATCGAGATTCAATGCAGTGGATTCCATGCAGCGTTGTGAAATGGATCCCGAGTGAATGCAGTGGATTCCATGCATTGTGATTGAATGCAGTGCACTCAATATAGCGTGGAAAAATGCATCCCGATTGAATGAAGCGGATTCCATGCAGCGTGATTGAATGCAGTGGATTTTATGCAGCATGGCCCAAAGCATCCCGATTGAATGCAGTGGATTCCATGCAGCATCATTGAATGCAGAGGATTCCATGCATTGAGGCGCAATGGATCCCGATTGTATGCAGTGGAGTCCATGCAGCGAGGCCCAATGCATCCCGATTGAATGCAGTGGATTCCAGGCATTGTGATTGAAATCAGTGGAATCCATGCAGCGTGGTAAAATGCATCCTTATTGAATGCAGTGGATTCCATGCAGCGTGAAATAATGGAACGGTATTGAATGCAGTGGATTGTATGCAGCCTGATTGAATGCAGTGGATTCCATGCAGCATGATTGAATGCAGTGGATTTTATGCAGCATGTCCCAAAGCATCCCGATTGAATGCAGTGGATTCCATGCAGCGTCATTGAATGCAGAGGATTCCATGCATTGTGGCGCAATGGGTCCCGATTATATGCAGTGGAGTCCATGCAGTGAGGCCAATGCATCCCGATTGTATGCAGTGGATTTTATGCAGCATGGCCCAAAGCATCCCGATTGAATGCAGTGGATTCCATGCATTGTGATTGAATGCAGTGTAATCCATGCAGCATGGTAAAATGCATCCCGATTGAAGGCAGTGTATTCCATACAGCGGGATTGAATGCAGTGTATTCTATGCAGCGTGAGGAAATGGAACCGTATTGAATGCAGTGGATTCTATGCAGCATGATTGAATGCAGTGGATTCCATGCAGCATGATTGAATGCAGTGGATTTTATGCAGCATGGCCCAAAGCATCCCGATTGAATGCAGTGGATTCCATGCATTGTGATTGAATGCAGTGTAATCCATGCAGCATGGTAAAATGCATCCCGATTGAAGGCAGTGTATTCCATACAGCGGGATTGAATGCAGTGTATTCTATGCAGCGTGAGGAAATGGAACCCTACTGAATGCAGTGGATTTTATGCAGCATGATTGAATGCTGTGGATTCCATGCAGCATGATTGAATGCAGTGGATTACACGCAGCATCATTGAATGCAGAGAATTCCATGCATTGTGGCGCAATGGATCCCGATTGTATGCAGTGGAGTCCATGCAGCGAGGCCCAATGCATCCCGATTGAATGCAGTCAATTCCATGCAGCATTTTTGAATGCAGACGATTCCATGCATTGTGGCGCAATGGATCCTGATTGTATGCAGTGGATTTTATGCAGCATGGCCCAAACATCCCGATTGAATGCAGTGGATTCCATGCAGCGTGATTGAATGCAGTGTAATCCATGAAGCGTGGTAAAATGCATCCCGATAAAATGCAGTGGATTCCATGCAGCGTGAAGAAATGGAACCCTATTGAATGCAGTGGATTTTATGCAGCATGATTGAATGCAGTGGATTCGATGCAGTATGATTGAATGCAGTGGATATTATGCAGCATGGCCCAAAGCATCCTGATTGAATGCAGTGGATTCCATGCAGCGTGATTGACTGCAGGTAATCCATTCAGCCTGGTAAAATGCATCCCAATTGAATGCAGTGGATTTTATGAAGCATGATTGAATGCAGTTGATTCCATGCAGCGTGAAGAAATGGAACATTATTGAATTCAGTGGATTTTTGCGGCGTGAATGTATACAGTGGATACCATGCAGCATGATTGAATGCAGTGGATTTTATGCAGCATGGCCAAAGCATGCCGATTGAATGCAGTGGATTCCATGCAGTGTGTTTGAATGCAGTGGATTCAATTTAGCCTGAAGAAATGGAACCCTATTGAATGCAGTGGATATTATGCAGCATGATTGAATGCAGTGGATTCCATGCAGCATGATTGAATGCAGTGGATTTTATGCAGCATGTCCCAAAGCATCCCGATTGAATGCAGTGGATTCCATGCAGCGTCATTGAATGCAGAGGATTCCATGCATTGTGGCGCAATGGGTCCCGATTGTATGCAGTGGAGTCCATGCAGCGAGGCCAAATGCATCCCAATTGAATGCTGTGGATTATATGGAGCATGGTCCAAATCATCCCGACTGAATGCAGTGGATTCCATGCAGCGTGATTGATTGCAGTGTAATCCATGCAGCGTGGTAAAATGCATCCCGATTGAATGCAGTGGATTCCATGCAGCGTGATTGAATTCAGTGGATTTTATGCAGCATGATTGAATGCAGTGGATTTTATGCAGCATGGCCCAAACCATCCCGATTGAATGCAGTGGATCCCATGCAGCGTCATTGAATGCAGAGGATTTCATGCATTGAGGCGCTATCGATCCCGATTAAATGAGGTGGAGTCCATGCAGCGAGGCCCAATGCATCCCGATTGAATGCATTCAATTCCATGCAGCATTTTTGAATGCAGAGGATTCCATGTATTGTGGCGCAATGGATCCTGATTGTATGCAGTGGAGTCTATGCAGCGAGGCCAAATCATCCCGATTGAATGCTGTGGATTATATGGAGCATGGCCCAAATCATCCCGATTCAATGCAGTGGATTCCATGCAGCGTGATTGATTGCAGTGTAATCGATGCAGCGTTGTAAAATGCATTCCGATTGAATGCAGTGGATTCCATGCAGCGTGATTGAATGCCGTGTATTCCATGCAGCATGAAGAAATGGAACCCTATTGAATGCAGTGGATATTATGCAGCATGATTGAATGCAGTGGATTCCATGCAGCATGATTGAATGTAGTGGAATTTATGCAGCATGGCCTAAAGCATCCCGATTGAATGCAGTGGATTCCATGCAGCATCATTGAATGCAGAGGATTCCATGCATTGTGGCGCAATGGATCCCGATTGTATGCAGTGGGGTCCATGCAGCGAGGCCCAATGCATCCCGATTGAATGCAGTGGATTTTATGCAGCATGGACCAAAGCATGCCGATTGAATGCAGTGTATCCCATGCAGCGTGTTTGAATGCAGTGGATTGTATGCAGAGTGGTGCAATGTATCTCGATTGAATGAAGTGGATTCCATTCAGCATGGTGTAATTGATACCGATTGAATGCAGTGGATTCCATGCACTGTGTCTGAATGCAACCGATTCCATGCAGCAGTGTGAAATGCATCGCGAGTGAATGCAGTGGATTCCATGCAGCGTGGCCCAATGGATACCGACTGAATGCAGTGGATTCCATGAAGCATGATTGAATGCAGTGGATTCCATGCAGCGTTGTGGAATGCATACCGAGTGAATGCAGTGGATTGCATGCAGCGTGGGGCAATGTCTCCAGGTTGAATGCAGTGGAATACATGCAGCATGCTGCAATGGATCCCGACTGAATGCAGTGGATTCCCTGCAGCATTGTCTAATTGATACCAATGTAATGCAGTGGATTCCATGCATCGAGATTCAATGCAGTGGATTCCATGCAGCGTTGTGAAATGGATCCCGAGTGAATGCAGTGGATTCCATGCAGCGTGATTGAATGCAGTGGATTCCATGCAGCGTGAAGAAATGGAACCCTATTGAATGCAGTGGATTTTATGAAGCATGATTGAATGCAGTGGATTCCATGCAGCATGACTGAATGCAGTGGATTTTATGCAGCATGGCCCAAAGCATCCCGATTGAATGCAGTGGATTCCACGCAGCATCATTGAATGCAGAGAATTCCATGCATTGTGGCGCAATGGATCCCGATTGTATGCAGTGGAGTCCATGCAGCGAGGCCCAATTCATCCCGATTGAATGCAGTCAATTCCATGCAGCATTTTTGAATGCAGAGGATTCCATGCATTGTGGCACAATGGATCCTGATTGTATGCAGTGGAGTTTATGCAGCATGGCCCAAACATCCCGATTGAATGCAGTGGATTCCATGCAGCGTGAAGAAATGGAACCATATTGAATGCAGTGGATTTTATGCAGCACGATTGAATGCAGAGGATTCGATGCAGTATGATTGAATGCAGTGGATATTATGCAGCATGGCCCAAAGCATCCTGATTGAATGCAGTGGATTCCATGCAGCGTGATTGAATGCAGTTGATTCCATGCAGCGTGAAGAAATGGAACCTTATTGAATTCAGTGGATTGTATGCAGCCTGATTGAATGCAGTGGATTCCATACAGCATGATTGAATGCAGTGGATTTTATGCAGAATGGCCCAAAGCATCCCAATTGAATGCAGTGGATTACATGCAGCGTCATTGAATGCAGAGGATTCCATGCATTGTGGCGCAATGGATCCTGATTGTATGCAGTGGAGTCCATGCAGCGAGGCCCAATGCATCCCGATTGAATGCAGTCAATTCCATGCAGCATTTTTGAATGCAGAGGATTCCATGCATTGTGGCGCAATGGATCCTGATTGCATGCAGTGGAGTCCATGCAGCGAGGCGAAATCATCCCGATTGAATGCTGTGCATTATATGGAGCATGGCCCAAATCATCCCGACTGAATGTAGTGAATTCGATGCAGTGTGATTGATTGCAGTGTAATCCATGCAGCGTGGTAAAATGCATCCCGATTGAATGCAGTGGATTCCATGCAGCGTGATTGAATTCAGTGGATTCCATGCAGCGTGAAGAAATGGAACCTTATTGAATGCAATTGATTTTATGCAGCATGATTGAATGCAGTGGATTTTATGCAGCATGATTGAATGCAGTGGATTCCATGCAGCGTGATTGAATGCAGTGGATTTTATGCAGCATGGCCCAAAGCATCCCGATTGAATGCAGTGGATTCCATGCAGCATTTTTGAATGCAGAGGATTCCATGCATTGTGGCACAATGGATCCCGATTGAATGCAGTGGATTCCATGCAGCGTGATTGAATGCAGTGTAATCCATGAAGCGTGGTAAAATGCATCCCGATAGAATGCAGTGGATTCCATGCAGCGTGAGGAAATGGAACCCTACTGAATGCAGTGGATTTTATGCAGCATGATTGAATGCAGTGGATATTATGCAGCATGATTGAATGCAGTGGAGTCCATGCAGCATGATTGAATGTAGTGGAATTTATGCAGCATGGCCTAAAGCATCCCGATTGAATGCAGTGGATTCCATGCAGCGTCATTGAATGCAGAGGATTCCATGCATTGTGGCGCAATGGATCCCTATTGTATGCAGTGGAGTCCATGCAGCGAGGCCCAATGCATCCCGATTGAATGCAGTGGATTTTATGCAGCATGGCCCAAACATCCCGATTGAATGCAGTGTATCCCATGCAGCGTGTTTGAATGCAGTGGATTGTATGCAGAGTGGTGCAATGTATCTCTATTGAATGAAGTGGATTCCATTCAGCTTGGCCCAATGGATACCGACTGAATGCAGTGGATTCCATGAAGCATGATTGAATGCAGTGGATTCCATGCAGCATTGTGGAATGCATACCGAGTGAATGCAGTGGATTGCATGCAGCGTGGGGCAATGTCTCCAGGTTGAATGCAGTGGAATACATGCAGTGTGAGTGAATGCACTTGATTCCTTGCAGCAGTGTGAAATTCATCCCGGGTGAATGCAGTGGATTGCATGCAGCTTGGCCCAATGGATCCTGATTGAATGCAGTCGATTCCGTGCAGCTTGGCCCAATGGATCCTGATTGAATGCAGTCGATTCCGTGCAGCATGGCCCAATGGATCCTGATTGAATGCAGTGGATTCCCTGTGGCGTGATTGAATGCACTGGATTCCATGCAGCGTTGTGTAATGCATCCAGAGTGAATGAAAAGGATTGCATGCAGCGTGGGGCAATGTATCCAGGTTGAATGCAGTGGAATCCATGCAGCATGCTGCAATGGATCCCGACTGAATGCAGTGGATTCCCTGCAGCATTGTGTAATTGATACCAATGTAATGCAGTGGATTCCATGCATCGAGATTCAATGCAGTGGATTCCATGCAGCGTTGTGAAATGGATCCCGAGTGAATGCAGTGGATTCCATGCATTGTGATTGAATGCAGTGCACTCAATATAGCGTGGAAAAATGCATCCCGATTGAATGAAGCGGATTCCATGCAGCGTGATTGAATGCAGTGGATTTTATGCAGCATGGCCCAAAGCATCCCGATTGAATGCAGTGGATTCCATGCAGCATCATTGAATGCAGAGGATTCCATGCATTGAGGCGCAATGGATCCCGATTGTATGCAGTGGAGTCCATGCAGCGAGGCCCAATGCATCCCGATTGAATGCAGTGGATTCCAGGCATTGTGATTGAAATCAGTGGAATCCATGCAGCGTGGTAAAATGCATCCTTATTGAATGCAGTGGATTCCATGCAGCGTGAAATAATGGAACGGTATTGAATGCAGTGGATTGTATGCAGCCTGATTGAATGCAGTGGATTCCATGCAGCATGATTGAATGCAGTGGATTTTATGCAGCATGTCCCAAAGCATCCCGATTGAATGCAGTGGATTCCATGCAGCGTCATTGAATGCAGAGGATTCCATGCATTGTGGCGCAATGGGTCCCGATTATATGCAGTGGAGTCCATGCAGTGAGGCCAATGCATCCCGATTGTATGCAGTGGATTTTATGCAGCATGGCCCAAAGCATCCCGATTGAATGCAGTGGATTCCATGCATTGTGATTGAATGCAGTGTAATCCATGCAGCATGGTAAAATGCATCCCGATTGAAGGCAGTGTATTCCATACAGCGGGATTGAATGCAGTGTATTCTATGCAGCGTGAGGAAATGGAACCGTATTGAATGCAGTGGATTCTATGCAGCATGATTGAATGCAGTGGATTCCATGCAGCATGATTGAATGCAGTGGATTTTATGCAGCATGGCCCAAAGCATCCCGATTGAATGCAGTGGATTCCATGCATTGTGATTGAATGCAGTGTAATCCATGCAGCATGGTAAAATGCATCCCGATTGAAGGCAGTGTATTCCATACAGCGGGATTGAATGCAGTGTATTCTATGCAGCGTGAGGAAATGGAACCCTACTGAATGCAGTGGATTTTATGCAGCATGATTGAATGCTGTGGATTCCATGCAGCATGATTGAATGCAGTGGATTACACGCAGCATCATTGAATGCAGAGAATTCCATGCATTGTGGCGCAATGGATCCCGATTGTATGCAGTGGAGTCCATGCAGCGAGGCCCAATGCATCCCGATTGAATGCAGTCAATTCCATGCAGCATTTTTGAATGCAGACGATTCCATGCATTGTGGCGCAATGGATCCTGATTGTATGCAGTGGATTTTATGCAGCATGGCCCAAACATCCCGATTGAATGCAGTGGATTCCATGCAGCGTGATTGAATGCAGTGTAATCCATGAAGCGTGGTAAAATGCATCCCGATAAAATGCAGTGGATTCCATGCAGCGTGAAGAAATGGAACCCTATTGAATGCAGTGGATTTTATGCAGCATGATTGAATGCAGTGGATTCGATGCAGTATGATTGAATGCAGTGGATATTATGCAGCATGGCCCAAAGCATCCTGATTGAATGCAGTGGATTCCATGCAGCGTGATTGACTGCAGGTAATCCATTCAGCCTGGTAAAATGCATCCCAATTGAATGCAGTGGATTTTATGAAGCATGATTGAATGCAGTTGATTCCATGCAGCGTGAAGAAATGGAACATTATTGAATTCAGTGGATTTTTGCGGCGTGAATGTATACAGTGGATACCATGCAGCATGATTGAATGCAGTGGATTTTATGCAGCATGGCCAAAGCATGCCGATTGAATGCAGTGGATTCCATGCAGTGTGTTTGAATGCAGTGGATTCAATTTAGCCTGAAGAAATGGAACCCTATTGAATGCAGTGGATATTATGCAGCATGATTGAATGCAGTGGATTCCATGCAGCATGATTGAATGCAGTGGATTTTATGCAGCATGTCCCAAAGCATCCCGATTGAATGCAGTGGATTCCATGCAGCGTCATTGAATGCAGAGGATTCCATGCATTGTGGCGCAATGGGTCCCGATTGTATGCAGTGGAGTCCATGCAGCGAGGCCAAATGCATCCCAATTGAATGCTGTGGATTATATGGAGCATGGTCCAAATCATCCCGACTGAATGCAGTGGATTCCATGCAGCGTGATTGATTGCAGTGTAATCCATGCAGCGTGGTAAAATGCATCCCGATTGAATGCAGTGGATTCCATGCAGCGTGATTGAATTCAGTGGATTTTATGCAGCATGATTGAATGCAGTGGATTTTATGCAGCATGGCCCAAACCATCCCGATTGAATGCAGTGGATCCCATGCAGCGTCATTGAATGCAGAGGATTTCATGCATTGAGGCGCTATCGATCCCGATTAAATGAGGTGGAGTCCATGCAGCGAGGCCCAATGCATCCCGATTGAATGCATTCAATTCCATGCAGCATTTTTGAATGCAGAGGATTCCATGTATTGTGGCGCAATGGATCCTGATTGTATGCAGTGGAGTCTATGCAGCGAGGCCAAATCATCCCGATTGAATGCTGTGGATTATATGGAGCATGGCCCAAATCATCCCGATTCAATGCAGTGGATTCCATGCAGCGTGATTGATTGCAGTGTAATCGATGCAGCGTTGTAAAATGCATTCCGATTGAATGCAGTGGATTCCATGCAGCGTGATTGAATGCCGTGTATTCCATGCAGCATGAAGAAATGGAACCCTATTGAATGCAGTGGATATTATGCAGCATGATTGAATGCAGTGGATTCCATGCAGCATGATTGAATGTAGTGGAATTTATGCAGCATGGCCTAAAGCATCCCGATTGAATGCAGTGGATTCCATGCAGCATCATTGAATGCAGAGGATTCCATGCATTGTGGCGCAATGGATCCCGATTGTATGCAGTGGGGTCCATGCAGCGAGGCCCAATGCATCCCGATTGAATGCAGTGGATTTTATGCAGCATGGACCAAAGCATGCCGATTGAATGCAGTGTATCCCATGCAGCGTGTTTGAATGCAGTGGATTGTATGCAGAGTGGTGCAATGTATCTCGATTGAATGAAGTGGATTCCATTCAGCATGGTGTAATTGATACCGATTGAATGCAGTGGATTCCATGCACTGTGTCTGAATGCAACCGATTCCATGCAGCAGTGTGAAATGCATCGCGAGTGAATGCAGTGGATTCCATGCAGCGTGGCCCAATGGATACCGACTGAATGCAGTGGATTCCATGAAGCATGATTGAATGCAGTGGATTCCATGCAGCGTTGTGGAATGCATACCGAGTGAATGCAGTGGATTGCATGCAGCGTGGGGCAATGTATCCAGGTTGAATGCAGTGGAATACATGCAGCATGCTGCAATGGATCCCGACTGAATGCAGTGGATTCCCTGCAGCATTGTCTAATTGATACCAATGTAATGCAGTGGATTCCATGCATCGAGATTCAATGCAGTGGATTCCATGCAGCGTTGTGAAATGGATCCCGAGTGAATGCAGTGGATTCCATGCAGCGTGATTGAATGCAGTGGATTCCATGCAGCGTGAAGAAATGGAACCCTATTGAATGCAGTGGATTTTATGAAGCATGATTGAATGCAGTGGATTCCATGCAGCATGACTGAATGCAGTGGATTTTATGCAGCATGGCCCAAAGCATCCCGATTGAATGCAGTGGATTCCACGCAGCATCATTGAATGCAGAGAATTCCATGCATTGTGGCGCAATGGATCCCGATTGTATGCAGTGGAGTCCATGCAGCGAGGCCCAATTCATCCCGATTGAATGCAGTCAATTCCATGCAGCATTTTTGAATGCAGAGGATTCCATGCATTGTGGCACAATGGATCCTGATTGTATGCAGTGGAGTTTATGCAGCATGGCCCAAACATCCCGATTGAATGCAGTGGATTCCATGCAGCGTGAAGAAATGGAACCATATTGAATGCAGTGGATTTTATGCAGCATGATTGAATGCAGAGGATTCGATGCAGTATGATTGAATGCAGTGGATATTATGCAGCATGGCCCAAAGCATCCTGATTGAATGCAGTGGATTCCATGCAGCGTGATTGAATGCAGTTGATTCCATGCAGCGTGAAGAAATGGAACCTTATTGAATTCAGTGGATTTTTGCAGCGTGAATGAATACAGTGGATTCCATGCAGCATGATTGAATGCAGTGGATTTTATGCAGCATGGCCCAAAGCATGCCGATTGAATGCAGTGGATTCCATGCATTGTGATTGATTGCAGTGCACTCCATGCAGCGTGGTAAAATGTATCCCGATTGAATGCAGTGGATTCCATGCAGTGTGATTGAATGCAGTGGATTCCATTTAGCCTGAAGAAATGGAACCCTATTGAATGCAGTGGATATTATGCAGCATGATTGAATGCAGTGGAGTCCATGCAGCATGATTGAATGCAGTGGATTTTATGCAGCATGGCCCAAAGCATCCCGATTGAATGCAGTGGATTCCATGCAGCGTCATTGAATGCAGAGGATTCCATGCATTGAGGCGCAATGGATCCCGATTGTGTGCAGTGGAGTCCATGCAGTGAGGCCAAATGCATCCCAATTGAATGCAGTGGATTTTATGCATCATGGCCCAAATCATCCCGATTGAATGCAGTGGATTCCAGGCAGCGTGATTGAATGCAGTGCACTCAATATAGCTTGGAAAAACGCATCCCGATTGAATGCAGTGTATTCCATGCAGCGTGATTGAATTCAGTGGATTCCATGCAGCGTGAAATAATGGAACCCTATTGAATGCAGTGGATTACTTGAAGCATGATAGAATGAAGTGGATTCCATGCAGCATGATTGAATGCAGTGGATTTTATGCAGCATTTCCCAAAGCATCCCGATTGAATGCAGTGGATTCCATGCAGCGTCATTGAATGCAGGGGATTCCATGCATTGAGGCGCAATGGATCCCGATTGTATGCAGTGGAGTCCATGCAGCGAGGCCCAATGCTTCCCGATTGAATGCAGTGGATTCCAGGCATTGTGATTGAAATCAGTGGAATCCATGCAGCGTGGTAAAATGCATCCTTATTGAATGCAGTGGATTCCATGCAGCGTGAAGTAATGGAACCCTATTGAATGCAGTGGATTTTATGCAGCCTGATTGAATGCAGTGGATTCCATGCAGCATGATTGAATGCAGTGGATTTTATGCAGCATGTCCCAAAGCATCCCGATTGAATGCAGTGGATTCAATGCAACGTCATTGAATGCAGAGGATTCCATGCATTGTGGCGAAATGGATCCTGATTGTATGCAGTGGAGTCCATGCAGCGAGGCCCAATGCATCCCGATTGAATGCAGTCAATTCCATGCAGCATTTTTGAATGCAGAGTATTCCATGCATTGTGGCGCAATGGATCCTGATTGTATGCAGTGGAGTCCGTGCAGCGAGGCCAAATCATCCTGATTGAATGCTGTGGATTATATGGAGCATGGCCCAAATCATCCCGACTGAATGCAGTGGATTCGATGCAGCGTGATTGATTGCAGTGTAATCCATGCAGCGTTGTAAAATGCATTCCGATTGAATGCAGTGGATTCCATGCAGCGTGATTGAATTCAGTGGATTCCATGCAGCGTGAAGAAATGGAACCTTATTGAATGCAATTGATTTTATGCAGCATGATTGAATGCAGTGGATTTTATGCAGCATGATTGAATGCAGTGGATTTTATGCAGCATGATTGAATGCAGTTGATTCCATGCAGCGTGATTGAATGCAGTGGATTTTATGCAGCATGGCCCAAAGCATCCCGATTGAATTCAGTGGATTCCATGCAGCGGCATTGAATGCAGAGGATTCCATGCATTGTGGCGCAATGGGTCCCGATTGTATGCAGTGGAGCCCATGCAGTGAGGCCAATGCATCCCGATTGTATGCAGTGGATTCCATGCATTGTGATTGAATGCAGTGTAATCCATGCAGCATGGTAAAATGCATCCCGATTGAAGGCAGTGTATTCCATACAGCGGGATTGAATGCAGTGTATTCTATGCAGCGTGAGGAAATGGAACCGTATTGAATGCAGTGGATTTTATGCAGCATGATTGAATGCAGTGGATTCCATGCAGCATGATTGAATGCAGTGGATTCCATGCAGCGTGAAGAAATGAAAGCTTATTCAATGCAGTGGATTCCATGCAGCATGATTGAATGCAGTGGATGCCATGCAGCATGATTGAATGCAGTGTATTTTAGGCAGCATGGCACAAAGCATCCGGATTGAATGCAGTTGATTCCATGCAGCATGATTGAATGCAGTGGATTTTATGCAGCATGGCCCAAAACATCCGGATTGAATGCAGTGGAATCCATGCATGGTGATTGAATGCAGTGTAATCCATGCAGCGTGGTAAAATCCATCCCGATTGAATGCAGTGGATTCCATGCAGCTTGATTGAATGCAGCGGATTCCATGCAGCATGAAGTAATGGAACCCTATTGAATGCAGCGGATTTTATGCAGCATGATTGAATGCAGTGGATTTTATGCAGCATGGCCCAAACCATCCCGATTGAATGCCGTGGATCCCATGCAGCGTCATTGAATGCAGAGGATTCCATGCATTGAGGTGCAATCGATCCCGATTATATGAGGTGGAGTCCATGCAGCGAGGCCCAATGCATCCCGATTGAATGCATTCAATTCCATGCAGCATTTTTGAATGCAGAGGATTCCATGCATTGTGGCGCAATGGTTCCTGATTGTATGCAGTGGAGTCTATGCAGCGAGGCCAAATCATCCCGATTGAATGCTGTGGATTATATGGAGCATGGCCCAAATCATCCCGATTGAATGCAGTGGATTCCATGCAGCGTGATTGATTGCAGTGTAATCGATGCAGCGTTGTAAAATGCATTCCGATTGAATGCAGTGGATTCCATGCATTGTGATTGAATGCAGTGAACTCCATGCAGTGAGGTAAAATGCATCCCGATTGAATGCAGTGGATTCCATGCAGCGTGATTGAATGCCGTGTATTCCATGCAGCGTGAAGAAATGGAACCCTATTGAATGCAGTGGATTGTATGCAGCCTGATTGAATGCAGTGGATTCCATGCAGCATGATTGAATGCAGTGGATTTTATGCAGAATGGCCCAAAGCATCCCGATTGAATGCAGTGGATTACATGCAGCGTCATTGAATGCAGAGGATTCCATGCATTGTGGCGCAATGGATCCTGATTGTATGCAGTGGAGTCCATGCAGCGAGGCCCAATGCATCCCGATTGAATGCAGTCAATTCCATGCAGCATTTTTGAATGCAGAGGATTCCGTGCATTGTGGCGCAATGGATCCTGATTGCATGCAGTGGAGTCCATGCAGCGAGGCGAAATCATCCCGATTGAATGCTGTGCATTATATGGAGCATGGCCCAAATCATCCCGACTGAATGTAGTGAATTCGATGCAGTGTGATTGATTGCAGTGTAATCCATGCAGCGTGGTAAAATGCATCCCGATTGAATGCAGTGGATTCCATGCAGCGTGATTGAATTCAGTGGATTCCATGCAGCGTGAAGAAATGGAACCTTATTGAATGCAATTGATTTTATGCAGCATGATTGAATGCAGTGGATTTTATGCAGCATGATTGAATGCAGTGGATTCCATGCAGCGTGATTGAATGCAGTGGATTTTATGCAGCATGGCCCAAAGCATCCCGATTGAATGCAGTGGATTCCATGCAGCATTTTTGAATGCAGAGGATTCCATGCATTGTGGCACAATGGATCCCGATTGAATGCAGTGGATTCCATGCAGCGTGATTGAATGCAGTGTAATCCATGAAGCGTGGTAAAATGCATCCCGATAGAATGCAGTGGATTCCATGCAGCGTGAGGAAATGGAACCCTACTGAATGCAGTGGATTTTATGCAGCATGATTGAATGCAGTGGATATTATGCAGCATGATTGAATGCAGTGGAGTCCATGCAGCATGATTGAATGTAGTGGAATTTATGCAGCATGGCCTAAAGCATCCCGATTGAATGCAGTGGATTCCATGCAGCATGATTGAATTCAGTGGATTCCATGCAGCGTGAAGAAATGGAACCTTATTGAATGCAATTGATTCTATGCAGCATGATTGAATGCAGTGGATTTTATGCAGCATGATTGAATGCAGTGGATTCCATGCAGCGTGATTGAATGCAGTGGATTTTATGCAGCATGGCCCAAAGCATCCCGATTGAATGCAGTGGATTCCATGCAGCATTTTTGAATGCAGAGGATTCCATGCATTGTGGCACAATGGATCCCGATTGAATGCAGTGGATTCCATGCAGCGTGATTGAATGCAGTGTAATCCATGAAGCGTGGTAAAATGCATCCCGATAGAATGCAGTGGATTCCATGCAGCGTGAGGAAATGGAACCCTACTGAATGCAGTGGATTTTATGCAGCATGATTGAATGCAGTGGATATTATGCAGCATGATTGAATGCAGTGGAGTCCATGCAGCATGATTGAATGTAGTGGAATTTATGCAGCATGGCCTAAAGCATCCCGATTGAATGCAGTGGATTCCATGCAGCGTCATTGAATGCAGAGGATTCCATGCATTGTGGCGCAATGGATCCCTATTGTATGCAGTGGAGTCCATGCAGCGAGGCCCAATGCATCCCGATTGAATGCAGTGGATTTTATGCAGCATGGCCCAAACATCCCGATTGAATGCAGTGTATCCCATGCAGCGTGTTTGAATGCAGTGGATTGTATGCAGAGTGGTGCAATGTATCTCTATTGAATGAAGTGGATTCCATTCAGCTTGGCCCAATGGATACCGACTGAATGCAGTGGATTCCATGAAGCATGATTGAATGCAGTGGATTCCATGCAGCATTGTGGAATGCATACCGAGTGAATGCAGTGGATTGCATGCAGCGTGGGGCAATGTCTCCAGGTTGAATGCAGTGGAATACATGCAGTGTGAGTGAATGCACTTGATTCCTTGCAGCAGTGTGAAATTCATCCCGGGTGAATGCAGTGGATTGCATGCAGCTTGGCCCAATGGATCCTGATTGAATGCAGTCGATTCCGTGCAGCTTGGCCCAATGGATCCTGATTGAATGCAGTCGATTCCGTGCAGCATGGCCCAATGGATCCTGATTGAATGCAGTGGATTCCCTGTGGCGTGATTGAATGCACTGGATTCCATGCAGCGTTGTGTAATGCATCCAGAGTGAATGAAAAGGATTGCATGCAGCGTGGGGCAATGTATCCAGGTTGAATGCAGTGGAATCCATGCAGCATGCTGCAATGGATCCCGACTGAATGCAGTGGATTCCCTGCAGCATTGTGTAATTGATACCAATGTAATGCAGTGGATTCCATGCATCGAGATTCAATGCAGTGGATTCCATGCAGCGTTGTGAAATGGATCCCGAGTGAATGCAGTGGATTCCATGCATTGTGATTGAATGCAGTGCACTCAATATAGCGTGGAAAAATGCATCCCGATTGAATGAAGCGGATTCCATGCAGCGTGATTGAATGCAGTGGATTTTATGCAGCATGGCCCAAAGCATCCCGATTGAATGCAGTGGATTCCATGCAGCATCATTGAATGCAGAGGATTCCATGCATTGAGGCGCAATGGATCCCGATTGTATGCAGTGGAGTCCATGCAGCGAGGCCCAATGCATCCCGATTGAATGCAGTGGATTCCAGGCATTGTGATTGAAATCAGTGGAATCCATGCAGCGTGGTAAAATGCATCCTTATTGAATGCAGTGGATTCCATGCAGCGTGAAATAATGGAATGGTATTGAATGCAGTGGATTGTATGCAGCCTGATTGAATGCAGTGGATTCCATGCATTGTGGCGCAATGGGTCCCGATTATATGCAGTGGAGTCCATGCAGTGAGGCCAATGCATCCCGATTGTATGCAGTGGATTTTATGCAGCATGGCCCAAAGCATCCCGATTGAATGCAGTGGATTCCATGCATTGTGATTGAATGCAGTGTAATCCATGCAGCATGGTAAAATGCATCCCGATTGAAGGCAGTGTATTCCATACAGCGGGATTGAATGCAGTGTATTCTATGCAGCGTGAGGAAATGGAACCGTATTGAATGCAGTGGATTCTATGCAGCATGATTGAATGCAGTGGATTCCATGCAGCATGATTGAATGCAGTGGATTTTATGCAGCATGGCCCAAAGCATCCCGATTGAATGCAGTGGATTCCATGCATTGTGATTGAATGCAGTGTAATCCATGCAGCATGGTAAAATGCATCCCGATTGAAGGCAGTGTATTCCATACAGCGGGATTGAATGCAGTGTATTCTATGCAGCGTGAGGAAATGGAACCCTACTGAATGCAGTGGATTTTATGCAGCATGATTGAATGCTGTGGATTCCATGCAGCATGATTGAATGCAGTGGATTCCACGCAGCATCATTGAATGCAGAGAATTCCATGCATTGTGGCGCAATGGATCCCGATTGTATGCAGTGGAGTCCATGCAGCGAGGCCCAATGCATCCCGATTGAATGCAGTCAATTCCATGCAGCATTTTTGAATGCAGACGATTCCATGCATTGTGGCGCAATGGATCCTGATTGTATGCAGTGGATTTTATGCAGCATGGCCCAAACATCCCGATTGAATGCAGTGGATTCCATGCAGCGTGATTGAATGCAGTGTAATCCATGAAGCGTGGTAAAATGCATCCCGATAAAATGCAGTGGATTCCATGCAGCGTGAAGAAATGGAACCCTATTGAATGCAGTGGATTTTATGCAGCATGATTGAATGCAGTGGATTCGATGCAGTATGATTGAATGCAGTGGATATTATGCAGCATGGCCCAAAGCATCCTGATTGAATGCAGTGGATTCCATGCAGCGTGATTGACTGCAGGTAATCCATTCAGCCTGGTAAAATGCATCCCAATTGAATGCAGTGGATTTTATGAAGCATGATTGAATGCAGTTGATTCCATGCAGCGTGAAGAAATGGAACATTATTGAATTCAGTGGATTTTTGCGGCGTGAATGTATACAGTGGATACCATGCAGCATGATTGAATGCAGTGGATTTTATGCAGCATGGCCAAAGCATGCCGATTGAATGCAGTGGATTCCATGCAGTGTGTTTGAATGCAGTGGATTCAATTTAGCCTGAAGAAATGGAACCCTATTTAATGCAGTGGATATTATGCAGCATGATTGAATGCAGTGGATTCCACGCAGCATGATTGAATGCAGTGGATTTTATGCAGCATGTCCCAAAGCATCCCGATTGAATGCAGTGGATTCCATGCAGCGTCATTGAATGCAGAGGATTCCATGCATTGTGGCGCAATGGGTCCCGATTGTATGCAGTGGAGTCCATGCAGCGAGGCCAAATCATCCCGATTGAATGCTGTGGATTATATGGAGCATGGTCCAAATCATCCCGACTGAATGCAGTGGATTCCATGCAGCGTGATTGATTGCAGTGTAATCCATGCAGCGTGGTAAAATGCATCCCGATTGAATGCAGTGGATTCCATGCAGCGTGATTGAATGCAGTGGATTTTATGCAGCATGATTGAATGCAGTGGATTCCATGCAGCGTGATTGAATGCAGTGGATTTTATGCAGCATGGCCCAAAGCATCCCGATTGAATGCAGTGGATTCCATGCAGTGTCATTGAATGCAGAGGTTTCCATGCATTGTGGTGCAATGGGTCACGATTGTATGCAGTGGAGTACATGCAGTGAGGCCAATGCATCCCGATTGTATGCAGTGGATTTTATGCAGCATGGCCCAAAGCATCCCGATTGAATGCAGTGGATTCCATGCATTGTGATTGAATGCAGTGTAATCCATGCAGCATGGTGAAATGCATCCCGATTGAAGGCAGTGTATTCCATACAGCGGGATTGAATGCAGTGTATTCTATGCAGCGTGAGGAAATGGAACCGTATTGAATGCAGTGGATTTTATGCAGCATGATTGAATGCAGTGGATTCCATGCAGCATGATTGAATGCAGTGGATTCCATGCAGCGTGAAGAAATGAAAGCTTATTCAATGCAGTGGATTCCATGCAGCATGATTGAATGCAGTGGATGCCATGCAGCATGATTGAATGCAGTGGATTTTATGCAGCATGGCCCAAAGCATCCCGATTGAATGCAGTGGATTCCATGCAGCATGATTGAATGCAGTGGATTTTATGCAGCATGGCCCAAAACATCCGGATTGAATGCAGTGGAATCCATGCATGGTGATTGAATGCAGTGTAATCCATGCAGCTTGGTAAAATCCATCCCGATTGAATGCAGCAGATTCCATGCAGCGTGAAGTAATGGAACCCTATTGAATGAAGTGGATATTATGCAGCATGATTGAATGCAGTGGATTTTATGCAGCATGGCCCAAACCATCCCGATTGAATGCAGTGGATCCCATGCAGCGTCATTGAATGCAGAGGATTTCATGCATTGAGGCGCTATCGATCCCGATTAAATGAGGTGGAGTCCATGCAGCGAGGCCCAATGCATCCCGATTGAATGCATTCAATTCCATGCAGCATTTTTGAATGCAGAGGATTCCATGCATTGTGGCGCAATGGATCCTGATTGTATGCAGTGGAGTCTATGCAGCGAGGCCAAATCATCCCGATTGAATGCTGTGGATTATATGGAGCATGGCCCAAATCATCCCGATTCAATGCAGTGGATTCCATGCAGCGTGATTGATTGCAGTGTAATCGATGCAGCGTTGTAAAATGCATTCCGATTGAATGCAGTGGATTCCATGCAGCGTGATTGAATGCCGTGTATTCCATGCAGCATGAAGAAATGGAACCCTATTGAATGCAGTGGATATTATGCAGCATGATTGAATGCAGTGGATTCCATGCAGCATGATTGAATGTAGTGGAATTTATGCAGCATGGCCTAAAGCATCCCGATTGAATGCAGTGGATTCCATGCAGCATCATTGAATGCAGAGGATTCCATGCATTGTGGCGCAATGGATCCCGATTGTATGCAGTGGGGTCCATGCAGCGAGGCCCAATGCATCCCGATTGAATGCAGTGGATTTTATGCAGCATGGACCAAAGCATGCCGATTGAATGCAGTGTATCCCATGCAGCGTGTTTGAATGCAGTGGATTGTATGCAGAGTGGTGCAATGTATCTCGATTGAATGAAGTGGATTCCATTCAGCATGGTGTAATTGATACCGATTGAATGCAGTGGATTCCATGCACTGTGTCTGAATGCAACCGATTCCATGCAGCAGTGTGAAATGCATCGCGAGTGAATGCAGTGGATTCCATGCAGCGTGGCCCAATGGATACCGACTGAATGCAGTGGATTCCATGAAGCATGATTGAATGCAGTGGATTCCATGCAGCGTTGTGGAATGCATACCGAGTGAATGCAGTGGATTGCATGCAGCGTGGGGCAATGTCTCCAGGTTGAATGCAGTGGAATACATGCAGCATGCTGCAATGGATCCCGACTGAATGCAGTGGATTCCCTGCAGCATTGTCTAATTGATACCAATGTAATGCAGTGGATTCCATGCATCGAGATTCAATGCAGTGGATTCCATGCAGCGTTGTGAAATGGATCCCGAGTGAATGCAGTGGATTCCATGCAGCGTGATTGAATGCAGTGGATTCCATGCAGCGTGAAGAAATGGAACCCTATTGAATGCAGTGGATTTTATGAAGCATGATTGAATGCAGTGGATTCCATGCAGCATGACTGAATGCAGTGGATTTTATGCAGCATGGCCCAAAGCATCCCGATTGAATGCAGTGGATTCCACGCAGCATCATTGAATGCAGAGAATTCCATGCATTGTGGCGCAATGGATCCCGATTGTATGCAGTGGAGTCCATGCAGCGAGGCCCAATTCATCCCGATTGAATGCAGTCAATTCCATGCAGCATTTTTGAATGCAGAGGATTCCATGCATTGTGGCACAATGGATCCTGATTGTATGCAGTGGAGTTTATGCAGCATGGCCCAAACATCCCGATTGAATGCAGTGGATTCCATGCAGCGTGAAGAAATGGAACCATATTGAATGCAGTGGATTTTATGCAGCATGATTGAATGCAGAGGATTCGATGCAGTATGATTGAATGCAGTGGATATTATGCAGCATGGCCCAAAGCATCCTGATTGAATGCAGTGGATTCCATGCAGCGTGATTGAATGCAGTTGATTCCATGCAGCGTGAAGAAATGGAACCTTATTGAATTCAGTGGATTTTTGCAGCGTGAATGAATACAGTGGATTCCATGCAGCATGATTGAATGCAGTGGATTTTATGCAGCATGGCCCAAAGCATGCCGATTGAATGCAGTGGATTCCATGCATTGTGATTGATTGCAGTGCACTCCATGCAGCGTGGTAAAATGTATCCCGATTGAATGCAGTGGATTCCATGCAGTGTGATTGAATGCAGTGGATTCCATTTAGCCTGAAGAAATGGAACCCTATTGAATGCAGTGGATATTATGCAGCATGATTGAATGCAGTGGAGTCCATGCAGCATGATTGAATGCAGTGGATTTTATGCAGCATGGCCCAAAGCATCCCGATTGAATGCAGTGGATTCCATGCAGCGTCATTGAATGCAGAGGATTCCATGCATTGAGGCGCAATGGATCCCGATTGTGTGCAGTGGAGTCCATGCAGTGAGGCCAAATGCATCCCAATTGAATGCAGTGGATTTTATGCATCATGGCCCAAATCATCCCGATTGAATGCAGTGGATTCCAGGCAGCGTGATTGAATGCAGTGCACTCAATATAGCTTGGAAAAACGCATCCCGATTGAATGCAGTGTATTCCATGCAGCGTGATTGAATTCAGTGGATTCCATGCAGCGTGAAATAATGGAACCCTATTGAATGCAGTGGATTACTTGAAGCATGATAGAATGAAGTGGATTCCATGCAGCATGATTGAATGCAGTGGATTTTATGCAGCATTTCCCAAAGCATCCCGATTGAATGCAGTGGATTCCATGCAGCGTCATTGAATGCAGGGGATTCCATGCATTGAGGCGCAATGGATCCCGATTGTATGCAGTGGAGTCCATGCAGCGAGGCCCAATGCTTCCCGATTGAATGCAGTGGATTCCAGGCATTGTGATTGAAATCAGTGGAATCCATGCAGCGTGGTAAAATGCATCCTTATTGAATGCAGTGGATTCCATGCAGCGTGAAGTAATGGAACCCTATTGAATGCAGTGGATTTTATGCAGCCTGATTGAATGCAGTGGATTCCATGCAGCATGATTGAATGCAGTGGATTTTATGCAGCATGTCCCAAAGCATCCCGATTGAATGCAGTGGATTCAATGCAGCGTCATTGAATGCAGAGGATTCCATGCATTGTGGCGAAATGGATCCTGATTGTATGCAGTGGAGTCCATGCAGCGAGGCCCAATGCATCCCGATTGAATGCAGTCAATTCCATGCAGCATTTTTGAATGCAGAGTATTCCATGCATTGTGGCGCAATGGATCCTGATTGTATGCAGTGGAGTCCGTGCAGCGAGGCCAAATCATCCTGATTGAATGCTGTGGATTATATGGAGCATGGCCCAAATCATCCCGACTGAATGCAGTGGATTCGATGCAGCGTGATTGATTGCAGTGTAATCGATGCAGCGTTGTAAAATGCATTCCGATTGAATGCAGTGGATTCCATGCAGCGTGATTGAATTCAGTGGATTCCATGCAGCGTGAAGAAATGGAACCTTATTGAATGCAATTGATTTTATGCAGCATGATTGAATGCAGTGGATTTTATGCAGCATGATTGAATGCAGTGGATTTTATGCAGCATGATTGAATGCAGTTGATTCCATGCAGCGTGATTGAATGCAGTGGATTTTATGCAGCATGGCCCAAAGCATCCCGATTGAATTCAGTGGATTCCATGCAGCGGCATTGAATGCAGAGGATTCCATGCATTGTGGCGCAATGGGTCCCGATTGTATGCAGTGGAGCCCATGCAGTGAGGCCAATGCATCCCGATTGTATGCAGTGGATTCCATGCATTGTGATTGAATGCAGTGTAATCCATGCAGCATGGTAAAATGCATCCCGATTGAAGGCAGTGTATTCCATACAGCGGGATTGAATGCAGTGTATTCTATGCAGCGTGAGGAAATGGAACCGTATTGAATGCAGTGGATTTTATGCAGCATGATTGAATGCAGTGGATTCCATGCAGCATGATTGAATGCAGTGGATTCCATGCAGCGTGAAGAAATGAAAGCTTATTCAATGCAGTGGATTCCATGCAGCATGATTGAATGCAGTGGATGCCATGCAGCATGATTGAATGCAGTGTATTTTAGGCAGCATGGCACAAAGCATCCGGATTGAATGCAGTTGATTCCATGCAGCGTCATTGAATGCAGAGGATTCCATGCATTGTGGCGAAATGGATCCTGATTGTATGCAGTGGAGTCCATGCAGCGAGGCCCAATGCATCCCGATTGAATGCAGTCAATTCCATGCAGCATTTTTGAATGCAGAGGATTCCATGCATTGTGGCGCAATGGATCCTGATTGTATGCAGTGGAGTCCGTGCAGCGAGGCCAAATCATCCTGATTGAATGCTGTGGATTATATGGAGCATGGCCCAAATCATCCCGACTGAATGCAGTGGATTCGATGCAGCGTGATTGATTGCAGTGTAATCCATGCAGCGTTGTAAAATGCATTCCGATTGAATGCAGTGGATTCCATGCAGCGTGATTGAATTCAGTGGATTCCATGCAGCGTGAAGAAATGGAACCTTATTGAATGCAATTGATTTTATGCAGCATGATTGAATGCAGTGGATTTTATGCAGCATGATTGAATGCAGTGGATTCCATGCAGCGTGATTGAATGCAGTGGATTTTATGCAGCATGGCCCAAAGCATCCCGATTGAATTCAGTGGATTCCATGCAGCGTCATTGAATGCAGAGGATTCCATGCATTGTGGCGCAATGGGTCCCGATTGTATGCAGTGGAGTCCATGCAGTGAGGCCAATGCATCCCGATTGTATGCAGTGGATTCCATGCATTGTGATTGAATGCAGTGTAATCCATGCAGCATGGTAAAATGCATCCCGATTGAAGGCAGTGTATTCCATACAGCGGGATTGAATGCAGTGTATTCTATGCAGCGTGAGGAAATGGAACCGTATTGAATGCAGTGGATTTTATGCAGCATGATTGAATGCAGTGGATTCCATGCAGCATGATTGAATGCAGTGGATTCCATGCAGCGTGAAGAAATGAAAGCTTATTCAATGCAGTGGATTCCATGCAGCATGATTGAATGCAGTGGATGCCATGCAGCATGATTGAATGCAGTGTATTTTAGGCAGCATGGCACAAAGCATCCGGATTGAATGCAGTTGATTCCATGCAGCATGATTGAATGCAGTGGATTTTATGCAGCATGGCCCAAAACATCCGGATTGAATGCAGTGGAATCCATGCATGGTGATTGAATGCAGTGTAATCCATGCAGCGTGGTAAAATCCATCCCGATTGAATGCAGTGGATTCCATGCAGCTTGATTGAATGCAGCGGATTCCATGCAGCGTGAAGTAATGGAACCCTATTGAATGCAGCGGATTTTATGCAGCATGATTGAATGCAGTGGATTTTATGCAGCATGGCCCAAACCATCCCGATTGAATGCCGTGGATCCCATGCAGCGTCATTGAATGCAGAGGATTCCATGCATTGAGGTGCAATCGATCCCGATTATATGAGGTGGAGTCCATGCAGCGAGGCCCAATGCATCCCGATTGAATGCATTCAATTCCATGCAGCATTTTTGAATGCAGAGGATTCCATGCATTGTGGCGCAATGGTTCCTGATTGTATGCAGTGGAGTCTATGCAGCGAGGCCAAATCATCCCGATTGAATGCTGTGGATTATATGGAGCATGGCCCAAATCATCCCGATTGAATGCAGTGGATTCCATGCAGCGTGATTGATTGCAGTGTAATCCATGCAGCATTGTAAAATGCATTCCGATTGAATGCAGTGGATTCCATGCATTGTGATTGAATGCAGTGAACTCCATGCAGTGAGGTAAAATGCATCCCGATTGAATGCAGTGGATTCCATGCAGCGTGATTGAATGCCGTGTATTCCATGCAGCGTGAAGAAATGGAACCCTATTGAATGCAGTGGATTGTATGCAGCCTGATTGAATGCAGTGGATTCCATACAGCATGATTGAATGCAGTGGATTTTATGCAGAATGGCCCAAAGCATCCCGATTGAATGCAGTGGATTACATGCAGCGTCATTGAATGCAGAGGATTCCATGCATTGTGGCGCAATGGATCCTGATTGTATGCAGTGGAGTCCATGCAGCGAGGCCCAATGCATCCCGATTGAATGCAGTCAATTCCATGCAGCATTTTTGAATGCAGAGGATTCCATGCATTGTGGCGCAATGGATCCTGATTGCATGCAGTGGAGTCCATGCAGCGAGGCGAAATCATCCCGATTGAATGCTGTGCATTATATGGAGCATGGCCCAAATCATCCCGACTGAATGTAGTGAATTCGATGCAGTGTGATTGATTGCAGTGTAATCCATGCAGCGTGGTAAAATGCATCCCGATTGAATGCAGTGGATTCCATGCAGCGTGATTGAATTCAGTGGATTCCATGCAGCGTGAAGAAATGGAACCTTATTGAATGCAATTGATTTTATGCAGCATGATTGAATGCAGTGGATTTTATGCAGCATGATTGAATGCAGTGGATTCCATGCAGCGTGATTGAATGCAGTGGATTTTATGCAGCATGGCCCAAAGCATCCCGATTGAATGCAGTGGATTCCATGCAGCATTTTTGAATGCAGAGGATTCCATGCATTGTGGCACAATGGATCCCGATTGAATGCAGTGGATTCCATGCAGCGTGATTGAATGCAGTGTAATCCATGAAGCGTGGTAAAATGCATCCCGATAGAATGCAGTGGATTCCATGCAGCGTGAGGAAATGGAACCCTACTGAATGCAGTGGATTTTATGCAGCATGATTGAATGCAGTGGATATTATGCAGCATGATTGAATGCAGTGGAGTCCATGCAGCATGATTGAATGTAGTGGAATTTATGCAGCATGGCCTAAAGCATCCCGATTGAATGCAGTGGATTCCATGCAGCGTCATTGAATGCAGAGGATTCCATGCATTGTGGCGCAATGGATCCCTATTGTATGCAGTGGAGTCCATGCAGCGAGGCCCAATGCATCCCGATTGAATGCAGTGGATTTTATGCAGCATGGCCCAAACATCCCGATTGAATGCAGTGTATCCCATGCAGCGTGTTTGAATGCAGTGGATTGTATGCAGAGTGGTGCAATGTATCTCTATTGAATGAAGTGGATTCCATTCAGCTTGGCCCAATGGATACCGACTGAATGCAGTGGATTCCATGAAGCATGATTGAATGCAGTGGATTCCATGCAGCATTGTGGAATGCATACCGAGTGAATGCAGTGGATTGCATGCAGCGTGGGGCAATGTATCCAGGTTGAATGCAGTGGAATACATGCAGTGTGAGTGAATGCACTTGATTCCTTGCAGCAGTGTGAAATTCATCCCGGGTGAATGCAGTGGATTGCATGCAGCTTGGCCCAATGGATCCTGATTGAATGCAGTCGATTCCGTGCAGCTTGGCCCAATGGATCCTGATTGAATGCAGTCGATTCCGTGCAGCATGGCCCAATGGATCCTGATTGAATGCAGTGGATTCCCTGTGGCGTGATTGAATGCACTGGATTCCATGCAGCGTTGTGTAATGCATCCAGAGTGAATGAAAAGGATTGCATGCAGCGTGGGGCAATGTATCCAGGTTGAATGCAGTGGAATCCATGCAGCATGCTGCAATGGATCCCGACTGAATGCAGTGGATTCCCTGCAGCATTGTGTAATTGATACCAATGTAATGCAGTGGATTCCATGCATCGAGATTCAATGCAGTGGATTCCATGCAGCGTTGTGAAATGGATCCCGAGTGAATGCAGTGGATTCCATGCATTGTGATTGAATGCAGTGCACTCAATATAGCGTGGAAAAATGCATCCCGATTGAATGAAGCGGATTCCATGCAGCGTGATTGAATGCAGTGGATTTTATGCAGCATGGCCCAAAGCATCCCGATTGAATGCAGTGGATTCCATGCAGCATCATTGAATGCAGAGGATTCCATGCATTGAGGCGCAATGGATCCCGATTGTATGCAGTGGAGTCCATGCAGCGAGGCCCAATGCATCCCGATTGAATGCAGTGGATTCCAGGCATTGTGATTGAAATCAGTGGAATCCATGCAGCGTGGTAAAATGCATCCTTATTGAATGCAGTGGATTCCATGCAGCGTGAAATAATGGAACGGTATTGAATGCAGTGGATTGTATGCAGCCTGATTGAATGCAGTGGATTCCATGCAGCATGATTGAATGCAGTGGATTTTATGCAGCATGTCCCAAAGCATCCCGATTGAATGCAGTGGATTCCATGCAGCGTCATTGAATGCAGAGGATTCCATGCATTGTGGCGCAATGGGTCCCGATTATATGCAGTGGAGTCCATGCAGTGAGGCCAATGCATCCCGATTGTATGCAGTGGATTTTATGCAGCATGGCCCAAAGCATCCCGATTGAATGCAGTGGATTCCATGCATTGTGATTGAATGCAGTGTAATCCATGCAGCATGGTAAAATGCATCCCGATTGAAGGCAGTGTATTCCATACAGCGGGATTGAATGCAGTGTATTCTATGCAGCGTGAGGAAATGGAACCGTATTGAATGCAGTGGATTCTATGCAGCATGATTGAATGCAGTGGATTCCATGCAGCATGATTGAATGCAGTGGATTTTATGCAGCATGGCCCAAAGCATCCCGATTGAATGCAGTGGATTCCATGCATTGTGATTGAATGCAGTGTAATCCATGCAGCATGGTAAAATGCATCCCGATTGAAGGCAGTGTATTCCATACAGCGGGATTGAATGCAGTGTATTCTATGCAGCGTGAGGAAATGGAACCCTACTGAATGCAGTGGATTTTATGCAGCATGATTGAATGCTGTGGATTCCATGCAGCATGATTGAATGCAGTGGATTACACGCAGCATCATTGAATGCAGAGAATTCCATGCATTGTGGCGCAATGGATCCCGATTGTATGCAGTGGAGTCCATGCAGCGAGGCCCAATGCATCCCGATTGAATGCAGTCAATTCCATGCAGCATTTTTGAATGCAGACGATTCCATGCATTGTGGCGCAATGGATCCTGATTGTATGCAGTGGATTTTATGCAGCATGGCCCAAACATCCCGATTGAATGCAGTGGATTCCATGCAGCGTGATTGAATGCAGTGTAATCCATGAAGCGTGGTAAAATGCATCCCGATAAAATGCAGTGGATTCCATGCAGCGTGAAGAAATGGAACCCTATTGAATGCAGTGGATTTTATGCAGCATGATTGAATGCAGTGGATTCGATGCAGTATGATTGAATGCAGTGGATATTATGCAGCATGGCCCAAAGCATCCTGATTGAATGCAGTGGATTCCATGCAGCGTGATTGACTGCAGGTAATCCATTCAGCCTGGTAAAATGCATCCCAATTGAATGCAGTGGATTTTATGAAGCATGATTGAATGCAGTTGATTCCATGCAGCGTGAAGAAATGGAACATTATTGAATTCAGTGGATTTTTGCGGCGTGAATGTATACAGTGGATACCATGCAGCATGATTGAATGCAGTGGATTTTATGCAGCATGGCCAAAGCATGCCGATTGAATGCAGTGGATTCCATGCAGTGTGTTTGAATGCAGTGGATTCAATTTAGCCTGAAGAAATGGAACCCTATTGAATGCAGTGGATATTATGCAGCATGATTGAATGCAGTGGATTCCATGCAGCATGATTGAATGCAGTGGATTTTATGCAGCATGTCCCAAAGCATCCCGATTGAATGCAGTGGATTCCATGCAGCGTCATTGAATGCAGAGGATTCCATGCATTGTGGCGCAATGGGTCCCGATTGTATGCAGTGGAGTCCATGCAGCGAGGCCAAATGCATCCCAATTGAATGCTGTGGATTATATGGAGCATGGTCCAAATCATCCCGACTGAATGCAGTGGATTCCATGCAGCGTGATTGATTGCAGTGTAATCCATGCAGCGTGGTAAAATGCATCCCGATTGAATGCAGTGGATTCCATGCAGCGTGATTGAATTCAGTGGATTTTATGCAGCATGATTGAATGCAGTGGATTTTATGCAGCATGGCCCAAACCATCCCGATTGAATGCAGTGGATCCCATGCAGCGTCATTGAATGCAGAGGATTTCATGCATTGAGGCGCTATCGATCCCGATTAAATGAGGTGGAGTCCATGCAGCGAGGCCCAATGCATCCCGATTGAATGCATTCAATTCCATGCAGCATTTTTGAATGCAGAGGATTCCATGTATTGTGGCGCAATGGATCCTGATTGTATGCAGTGGAGTCTATGCAGCGAGGCCAAATCATCCCGATTGAATGCTGTGGATTATATGGAGCATGGCCCAAATCATCCCGATTCAATGCAGTGGATTCCATGCAGCGTGATTGATTGCAGTGTAATCGATGCAGCGTTGTAAAATGCATTCCGATTGAATGCAGTGGATTCCATGCAGCATGATTGAATGCCGTGTATTCCATGCAGCATGAAGAAATGGAACCCTATTGAATGCAGTGGATATTATGCAGCATGATTGAATGCAGTGGATTCCATGCAGCATGATTGAATGTAGTGGAATTTATGCAGCATGGCCTAAAGCATCCCGATTGAATGCAGTGGATTCCATGCAGCATCATTGAATGCAGAGGATTCCATGCATTGTGGCGCAATGGATCCCGATTGTATGCAGTGGGGTCCATGCAGCGAGGCCCAATGCATCCCGATTGAATGCAGTGGATTTTATGCAGCATGGACCAAAGCATGCCGATTGAATGCAGTGTATCCCATGCAGCGTGTTTGAATGCAGTGGATTGTATGCAGAGTGGTGCAATGTATCTCGATTGAATGAAGTGGATTCCATTCAGCATGGTGTAATTGATACCGATTGAATGCAGTGGATTCCATGCACTGTGTCTGAATGCAACCGATTCCATGCAGCAGTGTGAAATGCATCGCGAGTGAATGCAGTGGATTCCATGCAGCGTGGCCCAATGGATACCGACTGAATGCAGTGGATTCCATGAAGCATGATTGAATGCAGTGGATTCCATGCAGCGTTGTGGAATGCATACCGAGTGAATGCAGTGGATTGCATGCAGCGTGGGGCAATGTCTCCAGGTTGAATGCAGTGGAATACATGCAGCATGCTGCAATGGATCCCGACTGAATGCAGTGGATTCCCTGCAGCATTGTCTAATTGATACCAATGTAATGCAGTGGATTCCATGCATCGAGATTCAATGCAGTGGATTCCATGCAGCGTTGTGAAATGGATCCCGAGTGAATGCAGTGGATTCCATGCAGCGTGATTGAATGCAGTGGATTCCATGCAGCGTGAAGAAATGGAACCCTATTGAATGCAGTGGATTTTATGAAGCATGATTGAATGCAGTGGATTCCATGCAGCATGACTGAATGCAGTGGATTTTATGCAGCATGGCCCAAAGCATCCCGATTGAATGCAGTGGATTCCACGCAGCATCATTGAATGCAGAGAATTCCATGCATTGTGGCGCAATGGATCCCGATTGTATGCAGTGGAGTCCATGCAGCGAGGCCCAATTCATCCCGATTGAATGCAGTCAATTCCATGCAGCATTTTTGAATGCAGAGGATTCCATGCATTGTGGCACAATGGATCCTGATTGTATGCAGTGGAGTTTATGCAGCATGGCCCAAACATCCCGATTGAATGCAGTGGATTCCATGCAGCGTGAAGAAATGGAACCATATTGAATGCAGTGGATTTTATGCAGCACGATTGAATGCAGAGGATTCGATGCAGTATGATTGAATGCAGTGGATATTATGCAGCATGGCCCAAAGCATCCTGATTGAATGCAGTGGATTCCATGCAGCGTGATTGAATGCAGTTGATTCCATGCAGCGTGAAGAAATGGAACCTTATTGAATTCAGTGGATTGTATGCAGCCTGATTGAATGCAGTGGATTCCATACAGCATGATTGAATGCAGTGGATTTTATGCAGAATGGCCCAAAGCATCCCAATTGAATGCAGTGGATTACATGCAGCGTCATTGAATGCAGAGGATTCCATGCATTGTGGCGCAATGGATCCTGATTGTATGCAGTGGAGTCCATGCAGCGAGGCCCAATGCATCCCGATTGAATGCAGTCAATTCCATGCAGCATTTTTGAATGCAGAGGATTCCATGCATTGTGGCGCAATGGATCCTGATTGCATGCAGTGGAGTCCATGCAGCGAGGCGAAATCATCCCGATTGAATGCTGTGCATTATATGGAGCATGGCCCAAATCATCCCGACTGAATGTAGTGAATTCGATGCAGTGTGATTGATTGCAGTGTAATCCATGCAGCGTGGTAAAATGCATCCCGATTGAATGCAGTGGATTCCATGCAGCGTGATTGAATTCAGTGGATTCCATGCAGCGTGAAGAAATGGAACCTTATTGAATGCAATTGATTTTATGCAGCATGATTGAATGCAGTGGATTTTATGCAGCATGATTGAATGCAGTGGATTCCATGCAGCGTGATTGAATGCAGTGGATTTTATGCAGCATGGCCCAAAGCATCCCGATTGAATGCAGTGGATTCCATGCAGCATTTTTGAATGCAGAGGATTCCATGCATTGTGGCACAATGGATCCCGATTGAATGCAGTGGATTCCATGCAGCGTGATTGAATGCAGTGTAATCCATGAAGCGTGGTAAAATGCATCCCGATAGAATGCAGTGGATTCCATGCAGCGTGAGGAAATGGAACCCTACTGAATGCAGTGGATTTTATGCAGCATGATTGAATGCAGTGGATATTATGCAGCATGATTGAATGCAGTGGAGTCCATGCAGCATGATTGAATGTAGTGGAATTTATGCAGCATGGCCTAAAGCATCCCGATTGAATGCAGTGGATTCCATGCAGCGTCATTGAATGCAGAGGATTCCATGCATTGTGGCGCAATGGATCCCTATTGTATGCAGTGGAGTCCATGCAGCGAGGCCCAATGCATCCCGATTGAATGCAGTGGATTTTATGCAGCATGGCCCAAACATCCCGATTGAATGCAGTGTATCCCATGCAGCGTGTTTGAATGCAGTGGATTGTATGCAGAGTGGTGCAATGTATCTCTATTGAATGAAGTGGATTCCATTCAGCTTGGCCCAATGGATACCGACTGAATGCAGTGGATTCCATGAAGCATGATTGAATGCAGTGGATTCCATGCAGCATTGTGGAATGCATACCGAGTGAATGCAGTGGATTGCATGCAGCGTGGGGCAATGTATCCAGGTTGAATGCAGTGGAATACATGCAGTGTGAGTGAATGCACTTGATTCCTTGCAGCAGTGTGAAATTCATCCCGGGTGAATGCAGTGGATTGCATGCAGCTTGGCCCAATGGATCCTGATTGAATGCAGTCGATTCCGTGCAGCTTGGCCCAATGGATCCTGATTGAATGCAGTCGATTCCGTGCAGCATGGCCCAATGGATCCTGATTGAATGCAGTGGATTCCCTGTGGCGTGATTGAATGCACTGGATTCCATGCAGCGTTGTGTAATGCATCCAGAGTGAATGAAAAGGATTGCATGCAGCGTGGGGCAATGTATCCAGGTTGAATGCAGTGGAATCCATGCAGCATGCTGCAATGGATCCCGACTGAATGCAGTGGATTCCCTGCAGCATTGTGTAATTGATACCAATGTAATGCAGTGGATTCCATGCATCGAGATTCAATGCAGTGGATTCCATGCAGCGTTGTGAAATGGATCCCGAGTGAATGCAGTGGATTCCATGCATTGTGATTGAATGCAGTGCACTCAATATAGTGTGGAAAAATGCATCCCGATTGAATGAAGCGGATTCCATGCAGCGTGATTGAATGCAGTGGATTTTATGCAGCATGGCCCAAAGCATCCCGATTGAATGCAGTGGATTCCATGCAGCATCATTGAATGCAGAGGATTCCATGCATTGAGGCGCAATGGATCCCGATTGTATGCAGTGGAGTCCATGCAGTGAGGCCCAATGCATCCCGATTGAATGCAGTGGATTCCAGGCATTGTGATTGAAATCAGTGGAATCCATGCAGCGTGGTAAAATGCATCCTTATTGAATGCAGTGGATTCCATGCAGCGTGAAATAATGGAACGGTATTGAATGCAGTGGATTGTATGCAGCCTGATTGAATGCAGTGGATTCCATGCAGCATGATTGAATGCAGTGGATTTTATGCAGCATGTCCCAAAGCATCCCGATTGAATGCAGTGGATTCCATGCAGCGTCATTGAATGCAGAGGATTCCATGCATTGTGGCGCAATGGGTCCCGATTATATGCAGTGGAGTCCATGCAGTGAGGCCAATGCATCCCGATTGTATGCAGTGGATTTTATGCAGCATGGCCCAAAGCATCCCGATTGAATGCAGTGGATTCCATGCATTGTGATTGAATGCAGTGTAATCCATGCAGCATGGTAAAATGCATCCCGATTGAAGGCAGTGTATTCCATACAGCGGGATTGAATGCAGTGTATTCTATGCAGCGTGAGGAAATGGAACCGTATTGAATGCAGTGGATTCTATGCAGCATGATTGAATGCAGTGGATTCCATGCAGCATGATTGAATGCAGTGGATTTTATGCAGCATGGCCCAAAGCATCCCGATTGAATGCAGTGGATTCCATGCATTGTGATTGAATGCAGTGTAATCCATGCAGCATGGTAAAATGCATCCCGATTGAAGGCAGTGTATTCCATACAGCGGGATTGAATGCAGTGTATTCTATGCAGCGTGAGGAAATGGAACCCTACTGAATGCAGTGGATTTTATGCAGCATGATTGAATGCTGTGGATTCCATGCAGCATGATTGAATGCAGTGGATTACACGCAGCATCATTGAATGCAGAGAATTCCATGCATTGTGGCGCAATGGATCCCGATTGTATGCAGTGGAGTCCATGCAGCGAGGCCCAATGCATCCCGATTGAATGCAGTCAATTCCATGCAGCATTTTTGAATGCAGACGATTCCATGCATTGTGGCGCAATGGATCCTGATTGTATGCAGTGGATTTTATGCAGCATGGCCCAAACATCCCGATTGAATGCAGTGGATTCCATGCAGCGTGATTGAATGCAGTGTAATCCATGAAGCGTGGTAAAATGCATCCCGATAAAATGCAGTGGATTCCATGCAGCGTGAAGAAATGGAACCCTATTGAATGCAGTGGATTTTATGCAGCATGATTGAATGCAGTGGATTCGATGCAGTATGATTGAATGCAGTGGATATTATGCAGCATGGCCCAAAGCATCCTGATTGAATGCAGTGGATTCCATGCAGCGTGATTGACTGCAGGTAATCCATTCAGCCTGGTAAAATGCATCCCAATTGAATGCAGTGGATTTTATGAAGCATGATTGAATGCAGTTGATTCCATGCAGCGTGAAGAAATGGAACATTATTGAATTCAGTGGATTTTTGCGGCGTGAATGTATACAGTGGATACCATGCAGCATGATTGAATGCAGTGGATTTTATGCAGCATGGCCAAAGCATGCCGATTGAATGCAGTGGATTCCATGCAGTGTGTTTGAATGCAGTGGATTCAATTTAGCCTGAAGAAATGGAACCCTATTGAATGCAGTGGATATTATGCAGCATGATTGAATGCAGTGGATTCCATGCAGCATGATTGAATGCAGTGGATTTTATGCAGCATGTCCCAAAGCATCCCGATTGAATGCAGTGGATTCCATGCAGCGTCATTGAATGCAGAGGATTCCATGCATTGTGGCGCAATGGGTCCCGATTGTATGCAGTGGAGTCCATGCAGCGAGGCCAAATGCATCCCAATTGAATGCTGTGGATTATATGGAGCATGGTCCAAATCATCCCGACTGAATGCAGTGGATTCCATGCAGCGTGATTGATTGCAGTGTAATCCATGCAGCGTGGTAAAATGCATCCCGATTGAATGCAGTGGATTCCATGCAGCGTGATTGAATTCAGTGGATTTTATGCAGCATGATTGAATGCAGTGGATTTTATGCAGCATGGCCCAAACCATCCCGATTGAATGCAGTGGATCCCATGCAGCGTCATTGAATGCAGAGGATTTCATGCATTGAGGCGCTATCGATCCCGATTAAATGAGGTGGAGTCCATGCAGCGAGGCCCAATGCATCCCGATTGAATGCATTCAATTCCATGCAGCATTTTTGAATGCAGAGGATTCCATGTATTGTGGCGCAATGGATCCTGATTGTATGCAGTGGAGTCTATGCAGCGAGGCCAAATCATCCCGATTGAATGCTGTGGATTATATGGAGCATGGCCCAAATCATCCCGATTCAATGCAGTGGATTCCATGCAGCGTGATTGATTGCAGTGTAATCGATGCAGCGTTGTAAACTGCATTCCGATTGAATGCAGTGGATTCCATGCAGCGTGATTGAATGCCGTGTATTCCATGCAGCATGAAGAAATGGAACCCTATTGAATGCAGTGGATATTATGCAGCATGATTGAATGCAGTGGATTCCATGCAGCATGATTGAATGTAGTGGAATTTATGCAGCATGGCCTAAAGCATCCCGATTGAATGCAGTGGATTCCATGCAGCATCATTGAATGCAGAGGATTCCATGCATTGTGGCGCAATGGATCCCGATTGTATGCAGTGGGGTCCATGCAGCGAGGCCCAATGCATCCCGATTGAATGCAGTGGATTTTATGCAGCATGGACCAAAGCATGCCGATTGAATGCAGTGTATCCCATGCAGCGTGTTTGAATGCAGTGGATTGTATGCAGAGTGGTGCAATGTATCTCGATTGAATGAAGTGGATTCCATTCAGCATGGTGTAATTGATACCGATTGAATGCAGTGGATTCCATGCACTGTGTCTGAATGCAACCGATTCCATGCAGCAGTGTGAAATGCATCGCGAGTGAATGCAGTGGATTCCATGCAGCGTGGCCCAATGGATACCGACTGAATGCAGTGGATTCCATGAAGCATGATTGAATGCAGTGGATTCCATGCAGCGTTGTGGAATGCATACCGAGTGAATGCAGTGGATTGCATGCAGCGTGGGGCAATGTCTCCAGGTTGAATGCAGTGGAATACATGCAGCATGCTGCAATGGATCCCGACTGAATGCAGTGGATTCCCTGCAGCATTGTCTAATTGATACCAATGTAATGCAGTGGATTCCATGCATCGAGATTCAATGCAGTGGATTCCATGCAGCGTTGTGAAATGGATCCCGAGTGAATGCAGTGGATTCCATGCAGCGTGATTGAATGCAGTGGATTCCATGCAGCGTGAAGAAATGGAACCCTATTGAATGCAGTGGATTTTATGAAGCATGATTGAATGCAGTGGATTCCATGCAGCATGACTGAATGCAGTGGATTTTATGCAGCATGGCCCAAAGCATCCCGATTGAATGCAGTGGATTCCACGCAGCATCATTGAATGCAGAGAATTCCATGCATTGTGGCGCAATGGATCCCGATTGTATGCAGTGGAGTCCATGCAGCGAGGCCCAATTCATCCCGATTGAATGCAGTCAATTCCATGCAGCATTTTTGAATGCAGAGGATTCCATGCATTGTGGCACAATGGATCCTGATTGTATGCAGTGGAGTTTATGCAGCATGGCCCAAACATCCCGATTGAATGCAGTGGATTCCATGCAGCGTGAAGAAATGGAACCATATTGAATGCAGTGGATTTTATGCAGCATGATTGAATGCAGAGGATTCGATGCAGTATGATTGAATGCAGTGGATATTATGCAGCATGGCCCAAAGCATCCTGATTGAATGCAGTGGATTCCATGCAGCGTGATTGAATGCAGTTGATTCCATGCAGCGTGAAGAAATGGAACCTTATTGAATTCAGTGGATTTTTGCAGCGTGAATGAATACAGTGGATTCCATGCAGCATGATTGAATGCAGTGGATTTTATGCAGCATGGCCCAAAGCATGCCGATTGAATGCAGTGGATTCCATGCATTGTGATTGATTGCAGTGCACTCCATGCAGCGTGGTAAAATGTATCCCGATTGAATGCAGTGGATTCCATGCAGTGTGATTGAATGCAGTGGATTCCATTTAGCCTGAAGAAATGGAACCCTATTGAATGCAGTGGATATTATGCAGCATGATTGAATGCAGTGGAGTCCATGCAGCATGATTGAATGCAGTGGATTTTATGCAGCATGGCCCAAAGCATCCCGATTGAATGCAGTGGATTCCATGCAGCGTCATTGAATGCAGAGGATTCCATGCATTGAGGCGCAATGGATCCCGATTGTGTGCAGTGGAGTCCATGCAGTGAGGCCAAATGCATCCCAATTGAATGCAGTGGATTTTATGCATCATGGCCCAAATCATCCCGATTGAATGCAGTGGATTCCAGGCAGCGTGATTGAATGCAGTGCACTCAATATAGCTTGGAAAAACGCATCCCGATTGAATGCAGTGTATTCCATGCAGCGTGATTGAATTCAGTGGATTCCATGCAGCGTGAAATAATGGAACCCTATTGAATGCAGTGGATTACTTGAAGCATGATAGAATGAAGTGGATTCCATGCAGCATGATTGAATGCAGTGGATTTTATGCAGCATTTCCCAAAGCATCCCGATTGAATGCAGTGGATTCCATGCAGCGTCATTGAATGCAGGGGATTCCATGCATTGAGGCGCAATGGATCCCGATTGTATGCAGTGGAGTCCATGCAGCGAGGCCCAATGCTTCCCGATTGAATGCAGTGGATTCCAGGCATTGTGATTGAAATCAGTGGAATCCATGCAGCGTGGTAAAATGCATCCTTATTGAATGCAGTGGATTCCATGCAGCGTGAAGTAATGGAACCCTATTGAATGCAGTGGATTTTATGCAGCCTGATTGAATGCAGTGGATTCCATGCAGCATGATTGAATGCAGTGGATTTTATGCAGCATGTCCCAAAGCATCCCGATTGAATGCAGTGGATTCAATGCAACGTCATTGAATGCAGAGGATTCCATGCATTGTGGCGAAATGGATCCTGATTGTATGCAGTGGAGTCCATGCAGCGAGGCCCAATGCATCCCGATTGAATGCAGTCAATTCCATGCAGCATTTTTGAATGCAGAGTATTCCATGCATTGTGGCGCAATGGATCCTGATTGTATGCAGTGGAGTCCGTGCAGCGAGGCCAAATCATCCTGATTGAATGCTGTGGATTATATGGAGCATGGCCCAAATCATCCCGACTGAATGCAGTGGATTCGATGCAGCGTGATTGATTGCAGTGTAATCCATGCAGCGTTGTAAAATGCATTCCGATTGAATGCAGTGGATTCCATGCAGCGTGATTGAATTCAGTGGATTCCATGCAGCGTGAAGAAATGGAACCTTATTGAATGCAATTGATTTTATGCAGCATGATTGAATGCAGTGGATTTTATGCAGCATGATTGAATGCAGTGGATTTTATGCAGCATGATTGAATGCAGTTGATTCCATGCAGCGTGATTGAATGCAGTGGATTTTATGCAGCATGGCCCAAAGCATCCCGATTGAATTCAGTGGATTCCATGCAGCGGCATTGAATGCAGAGGATTCCATGCATTGTGGCGCAATGGGTCCCGATTGTATGCAGTGGAGCCCATGCAGTGAGGCCAATGCATCCCGATTGTATGCAGTGGATTCCATGCATTGTGATTGAATGCAGTGTAATCCATGCAGCATGGTAAAATGCATCCCGATTGAAGGCAGTGTATTCCATACAGCGGGATTGAATGCAGTGTATTCTATGCAGTGTGAGGAAATGGAACCGTATTGAATGCAGTGGATTTTATGCAGCATGATTGAATGCAGTGGATTCCATGCAGCATGATTGAATGCAGTGGATTCCATGCAGCGTGAAGAAATGAAAGCTTATTCAATGCAGTGGATTCCATGCAGCATGATTGAATGCAGTGGATGCCATGCAGCATGATTGAATGCAGTGTATTTTAGGCAGCATGGCACAAAGCATCCGGATTGAATGCAGTTGATTCCATGCAGCATGATTGAATGCAGTGGATTTTATGCAGCATGGCCCAAAACATCCGGATTGAATGCAGTGGAATCCATGCATGGTGATTGAATGCAGTGTAATCCATGCAGCGTGGTAAAATCCATCCCGATTGAATGCAGTGGATTCCATGCAGCTTGATTGAATGCAGCGGATTCCATGCAGCATGAAGTAATGGAACCCTATTGAATGCAGCGGATTTTATGCAGCATGATTGAATGCAGTGGATTTTATGCAGCATGGCCCAAACCATCCCGATTGAATGCCGTGGATCCCATGCAGCGTCATTGAATGCAGAGGATTCCATGCATTGAGGTGCAATCGATCCCGATTATATGAGGTGGAGTCCATGCAGCGAGGCCCAATGCATCCCGATTGAATGCATTCAATTCCATGCAGCATTTTTGAATGCAGAGGATTCCATGCATTGTGGCGCAATGGTTCCTGATTGTATGCAGTGGAGTCTATGCAGCGAGGCCAAATCATCCCGATTGAATGCTGTGGATTATATGGAGCATGGCCCAAATCATCCCGATTGAATGCAGTGGATTCCATGCAGCGTGATTGATTGCAGTGTAATCGATGCAGCGTTGTAAAATGCATTCCGATTGAATGCAGTGGATTCCATGCATTGTGATTGAATGCAGTGAACTCCATGCAGTGAGGTAAAATGCATCCCGATTGAATGCAGTGGATTCCATGCAGCGTGATTGAATGCCGTGTATTCCATGCAGCGTGAAGAAATGGAACCCTATTGAATGCAGTGGATTGTATGCAGCCTGATTGAATGCAGTGGATTCCATGCAGCATGATTGAATGCAGTGGATTTTATGCAGAATGGCCCAAAGCATCCCGATTGAATGCAGTGGATTACATGCAGCGTCATTGAATGCAGAGGATTCCATGCATTGTGGCGCAATGGATCCTGATTGTATGCAGTGGAGTCCATGCAGCGAGGCCCAATGCATCCCGATTGAATGCAGTCAATTCCATGCAGCATTTTTGAATGCAGAGGATTCCGTGCATTGTGGCGCAATGGATCCTGATTGCATGCAGTGGAGTCCATGCAGCGAGGCGAAATCATCCCGATTGAATGCTGTGCATTATATGGAGCATGGCCCAAATCATCCCGACTGAATGTAGTGAATTCGATGCAGTGTGATTGATTGCAGTGTAATCCATGCAGCGTGGTAAAATGCATCCCGATTGAATGCAGTGGATTCCATGCAGCGTGATTGAATTCAGTGGATTCCATGCAGCGTGAAGAAATGGAACCTTATTGAATGCAATTGATTTTATGCAGCATGATTGAATGCAGTGGATTTTATGCAGCATGATTGAATGCAGTGGATTCCATGCAGCGTGATTGAATGCAGTGGATTTTATGCAGCATGGCCCAAAGCATCCCGATTGAATGCAGTGGATTCCATGCAGCATTTTTGAATGCAGAGGATTCCATGCATTGTGGCACAATGGATCCCGATTGAATGCAGTGGATTCCATGCAGCGTGATTGAATGCAGTGTAATCCATGAAGCGTGGTAAAATGCATCCCGATAGAATGCAGTGGATTCCATGCAGCGTGAGGAAATGGAACCCTACTGAATGCAGTGGATTTTATGCAGCATGATTGAATGCAGTGGATATTATGCAGCATGATTGAATGCAGTGGAGTCCATGCAGCATGATTGAATGTAGTGGAATTTATGCAGCATGGCCTAAAGCATCCCGATTGAATGCAGTGGATTCCATGCAGCGTGATTGAATTCAGTGGATTCCATGCAGCGTGAAGAAATGGAACCTTATTGAATGCAATTGATTCTATGCAGCATGATTGAATGCAGTGGATTTTATGCAGCATGATTGAATGCAGTGGATTCCATGCAGCGTGATTGAATGCAGTGGATTTTATGCAGCATGGCCCAAAGCATCCCGATTGAATGCAGTGGATTCCATGCAGCATTTTTGAATGCAGAGGATTCCATGCATTGTGGCACAATGGATCCCGATTGAATGCAGTGGATTCCATGCAGCGTGATTGAATGCAGTGTAATCCATGAAGCGTGGTAAAATGCATCCCGATAGAATGCAGTGGATTCCATGCAGCGTGAGGAAATGGAACCCTACTGAATGCAGTGGATTTTATGCAGCATGATTGAATGCAGTGGATATTATGCAGCATGATTGAATGCAGTGGAGTCCATGCAGCATGATTGAATGTAGTGGAATTTATGCAGCATGGCCTAAAGCATCCCGATTGAATGCAGTGGATTCCATGCAGCGTCATTGAATGCAGAGGATTCCATGCATTGTGGCGCAATGGATCCCTATTGTATGCAGTGGAGTCCATGCAGCGAGGCCCAATGCATCCCGATTGAATGCAGTGGATTTTATGCAGCATGGCCCAAACATCCCGATTGAATGCAGTGTATCCCATGCAGCGTGTTTGAATGCAGTGGATTGTATGCAGAGTGGTGCAATGTATCTCTATTGAATGAAGTGGATTCCATTCAGCTTGGCCCAATGGATACCGACTGAATGCAGTGGATTCCATGAAGCATGATTGAATGCAGTGGATTCCATGCAGCATTGTGGAATGCATACCGAGTGAATGCAGTGGATTGCATGCAGCGTGGGGCAATGTCTCCAGGTTGAATGCAGTGGAATACATGCAGTGTGAGTGAATGCACTTGATTCCTTGCAGCAGTGTGAAATTCATCCCGGGTGAATGCAGTGGATTGCATGCAGCTTGGCCCAATGGATCCTGATTGAATGCAGTCGATTCCGTGCAGCTTGGCCCAATGGATCCTGATTGAATGCAGTCGATTCCGTGCAGCATGGCCCAATGGATCCTGATTGAATGCAGTGGATTCCCTGTGGCGTGATTGAATGCACTGGATTCCATGCAGCGTTGTGTAATGCATCCAGAGTGAATGAAAAGGATTGCATGCAGCGTGGGGCAATGTATCCAGGTTGAATGCAGTGGAATCCATGCAGCATGCTGCAATGGATCCCGACTGAATGCAGTGGATTCCCTGCAGCATTGTGTAATTGATACCAATGTAATGCAGTGGATTCCATGCATCGAGATTCAATGCAGTGGATTCCATGCAGCGTTGTGAAATGGATCCCGAGTGAATGCAGTGGATTCCATGCATTGTGATTGAATGCAGTGCACTCAATATAGCGTGGAAAAATGCATCCCGATTGAATGAAGCGGATTCCATGCAGCGTGATTGAATGCAGTGGATTTTATGCAGCATGGCCCAAAGCATCCCGATTGAATGCAGTGGATTCCATGCAGCATCATTGAATGCAGAGGATTCCATGCATTGAGGCGCAATGGATCCCGATTGTATGCAGTGGAGTCCATGCAGCGAGGCCCAATGCATCCCGATTGAATGCAGTGGATTCCAGGCATTGTGATTGAAATCAGTGGAATCCATGCAGCGTGGTAAAATGCATCCTTATTGAATGCAGTGGATTCCATGCAGCGTGAAATAATGGAACGGTATTGAATGCAGTGGATTGTATGCAGCCTGATTGAATGCAGTGGATTCCATGCATTGTGGCGCAATGGGTCCCGATTATATGCAGTGGAGTCCATGCAGTGAGGCCAATGCATCCCGATTGTATGCAGTGGATTTTATGCAGCATGGCCCAAAGCATCCCGATTGAATGCAGTGGATTCCATGCATTGTGATTGAATGCAGTGTAATCCATGCAGCATGGTAAAATGCATCCCGATTGAAGGCAGTGTATTCCATACAGCGGGATTGAATGCAGTGTATTCTATGCAGCGTGAGGAAATGGAACCGTATTGAATGCAGTGGATTCTATGCAGCATGATTGAATGCAGTGGATTCCATGCAGCATGATTGAATGCAGTGGATTTTATGCAGCATGGCCCAAAGCATCCCGATTGAATGCAGTGGATTCCATGCATTGTGATTGAATGCAGTGTAATCCATGCAGCATGGTAAAATGCATCCCGATTGAAGGCAGTGTATTCCATACAGCGGGATTGAATGCAGTGTATTCTATGCAGCGTGAGGAAATGGAACCCTACTGAATGCAGTGGATTTTATGCAGCATGATTGAATGCTGTGGATTCCATGCAGCATGATTGAATGCAGTGGATTCCACGCAGCATCATTGAATGCAGAGAATTCCATGCATTGTGGCGCAATGGATCCCGATTGTATGCAGTGGAGTCCATGCAGCGAGGCCCAATGCATCCCGATTGAATGCAGTCAATTCCATGCAGCATTTTTGAATGCAGACGATTCCATGCATTGTGGCGCAATGGATCCTGATTGTATGCAGTGGATTTTATGCAGCATGGCCCAAACATCCCGATTGAATGCAGTGGATTCCATGCAGCGTGATTGAATGCAGTGTAATCCATGAAGCGTGGTAAAATGCATCCCGATAAAATGCAGTGGATTCCATGCAGCGTGAAGAAATGGAACCCTATTGAATGCAGTGGATTTTATGCAGCATGATTGAATGCAGTGGATTCGATGCAGTATGATTGAATGCAGTGGATATTATGCAGCATGGCCCAAAGCATCCTGATTGAATGCAGTGGATTCCATGCAGCGTGATTGACTGCAGGTAATCCATTCAGCCTGGTAAAATGCATCCCAATTGAATGCAGTGGATTTTATGAAGCATGATTGAATGCAGTTGATTCCATGCAGCGTGAAGAAATGGAACATTATTGAATTCAGTGGATTTTTGCGGCGTGAATGTATACAGTGGATACCATGCAGCATGATTGAATGCAGTGGATTTTATGCAGCATGGCCAAAGCATGCCGATTGAATGCAGTGGATTCCATGCAGTGTGTTTGAATGCAGTGGATTCAATTTAGCCTGAAGAAATGGAACCCTATTTAATGCAGTGGATATTATGCAGCATGATTGAATGCAGTGGATTCCACGCAGCATGATTGAATGCAGTGGATTTTATGCAGCATGTCCCAAAGCATCCCGATTGAATGCAGTGGATTCCATGCAGCGTCATTGAATGCAGAGGATTCCATGCATTGTGGCGCAATGGGTCCCGATTGTATGCAGTGGAGTCCATGCAGCGAGGCCAAATCATCCCGATTGAATGCTGTGGATTATATGGAGCATGGTCCAAATCATCCCGACTGAATGCAGTGGATTCCATGCAGCGTGATTGATTGCAGTGTAATCCATGCAGCGTGGTAAAATGCATCCCGATTGAATGCAGTGGATTCCATGCAGCGTGATTGAATTCAGTGGATTTTATGCAGCATGATTGAATGCAGTGGATTCCATGCAGCGTGATTGAATGCAGTGGATTTTATGCAGCATGGCCCAAAGCATCCCGATTGAATGCAGTGGATTCCATGCAGTGTCATTGAATGCAGAGGTTTCCATGCATTGTGGTGCAATGGGTCACGATTGTATGCAGTGGAGTACATGCAGTGAGGCCAATGCATCCCGATTGTATGCAGTGGATTTTATGCAGCATGGCCCAAAGCATCCCGATTGAATGCAGTGGATTCCATGCATTGTGATTGAATGCAGTGTAATCCATGCAGCATGGTAAAATGCATCCCGATTGAAGGCAGTGTATTCCATACAGCGGGATTGAATGCAGTGTATTCTATGCAGCGTGAGGAAATGGAACCGTATTGAATGCAGTGGATTTTATGCAGCATGATTGAATGCAGTGGATTCCATGCAGCATGATTGAATGCAGTGGATTCCATGCAGCGTGAAGAAATGAAAGCTTATTCAATGCAGTGGATTCCATGCAGCATGATTGAATGCAGTGGATGCCATGCAGCATGATTGAATGCAGTGGATTTTATGCAGCATGGCCCAAAGCATCCCGATTGAATGCAGTGGATTCCATGCAGCATGATTGAATGCAGTGGATTTTATGCAGCATGGCCCAAAACATCCGGATTGAATGCAGTGGAATCCATGCATGGTGATTGAATGCAGTGTAATCCATGCAGCTTGGTAAAATCCATCCCGATTGAATGCAGCAGATTCCATGCAGCGTGAAGTAATGGAACCCTATTGAATGAAGTGGATATTATGCAGCATGATTGAATGCAGTGGATTTTATGCAGCATGGCCCAAACCATCCCGATTGAATGCAGTGGATCCCATGCAGCGTCATTGAATGCAGAGGATTTCATGCATTGAGGCGCTATCGATCCCGATTAAATGAGGTGGAGTCCATGCAGCGAGGCCCAATGCATCCCGATTGAATGCATTCAATTCCATGCAGCATTTTTGAATGCAGAGGATTCCATGCATTGTGGCGCAATGGATCCTGATTGTATGCAGTGGAGTCTATGCAGCGAGGCCAAATCATCCCGATTGAATGCTGTGGATTATATGGAGCATGGCCCAAATCATCCCGATTCAATGCAGTGGATTCCATGCAGCGTGATTGATTGCAGTGTAATCGATGCAGCGTTGTAAAATGCATTCCGATTGAATGCAGTGGATTCCATGCAGCGTGATTGAATGCCGTGTATTCCATGCAGCATGAAGAAATGGAACCCTATTGAATGCAGTGGATATTATGCAGCATGATTGAATGCAGTGGATTCCATGCAGCATGATTGAATGTAGTGGAATTTATGCAGCATGGCCTAAAGCATCCCGATTGAATGCAGTGGATTCCATGCAGCATCATTGAATGCAGAGGATTCCATGCATTGTGGCGCAATGGATCCCGATTGTATGCAGTGGGGTCCATGCAGCGAGGCCCAATGCATCCCGATTGAATGCAGTGGATTTTATGCAGCATGGACCAAAGCATGCCGATTGAATGCAGTGTATCCCATGCAGCGTGTTTGAATGCAGTGGATTGTATGCAGAGTGGTGCAATGTATCTCGATTGAATGAAGTGGATTCCATTCAGCATGGTGTAATTGATACCGATTGAATGCAGTGGATTCCATGCACTGTGTCTGAATGCAACCGATTCCATGCAGCAGTGTGAAATGCATCGCGAGTGAATGCAGTGGATTCCATGCAGCGTGGCCCAATGGATACCGACTGAATGCAGTGGATTCCATGAAGCATGATTGAATGCAGTGGATTCCATGCAGCGTTGTGGAATGCATACCGAGTGAATGCAGTGGATTGCATGCAGCGTGGGGCAATGTCTCCAGGTTGAATGCAGTGGAATACATGCAGCATGCTGCAATGGATCCCGACTGAATGCAGTGGATTCCCTGCAGCATTGTCTAATTGATACCAATGTAATGCAGTGGATTCCATGCATCGAGATTCAATGCAGTGGATTCCATGCAGCGTTGTGAAATGGATCCCGAGTGAATGCAGTGGATTCCATGCAGCGTGATTGAATGCAGTGGATTCCATGCAGCGTGAAGAAATGGAACCCTATTGAATGCAGTGGATTTTATGAAGCATGATTGAATGCAGTGGATTCCATGCAGCATGACTGAATGCAGTGGATTTTATGCAGCATGGCCCAAAGCATCCCGATTGAATGCAGTGGATTCCACGCAGCATCATTGAATGCAGAGAATTCCATGCATTGTGGCGCAATGGATCCCGATTGTATGCAGTGGAGTCCATGCAGCGAGGCCCAATTCATCCCGATTGAATGCAGTCAATTCCATGCAGCATTTTTGAATGCAGAGGATTCCATGCATTGTGGCACAATGGATCCTGATTGTATGCAGTGGAGTTTATGCAGCATGGCCCAAACATCCCGATTGAATGCAGTGGATTCCATGCAGCGTGAAGAAATGGAACCATATTGAATGCAGTGGATTTTATGCAGCATGATTGAATGCAGAGGATTCGATGCAGTATGATTGAATGCAGTGGATATTATGCAGCATGGCCCAAAGCATCCTGATTGAATGCAGTGGATTCCATGCAGCGTGATTGAATGCAGTTGATTCCATGCAGCGTGAAGAAATGGAACCTTATTGAATTCAGTGGATTTTTGCAGCGTGAATGAATACAGTGGATTCCATGCAGCATGATTGAATGCAGTGGATTTTATGCAGCATGGCCCAAAGCATGCCGATTGAATGCAGTGGATTCCATGCATTGTGATTGATTGCAGTGCACTCCATGCAGCGTGGTAAAATGTATCCCGATTGAATGCAGTGGATTCCATGCAGTGTGATTGAATGCAGTGGATTCCATTTAGCCTGAAGAAATGGAACCCTATTGAATGCAGTGGATATTATGCAGCATGATTGAATGCAGTGGAGTCCATGCAGCATGATTGAATGCAGTGGATTTTATGCAGCATGGCCCAAAGCATCCCGATTGAATGCAGTGGATTCCATGCAGCGTCATTGAATGCAGAGGATTCCATGCATTGAGGCGCAATGGATCCCGATTGTGTGCAGTGGAGTCCATGCAGTGAGGCCAAATGCATCCCAATTGAATGCAGTGGATTTTATGCATCATGGCCCAAATCATCCCGATTGAATGCAGTGGATTCCAGGCAGCGTGATTGAATGCAGTGCACTCAATATAGCTTGGAAAAACGCATCCCGATTGAATGCAGTGTATTCCATGCAGCGTGATTGAATTCAGTGGATTCCATGCAGCGTGAAATAATGGAACCCTATTGAATGCAGTGGATTACTTGAAGCATGATAGAATGAAGTGGATTCCATGCAGCATGATTGAATGCAGTGGATTTTATGCAGCATTTCCCAAAGCATCCCGATTGAATGCAGTGGATTCCATGCAGCGTCATTGAATGCAGGGGATTCCATGCATTGAGGCGCAATGGATCCCGATTGTATGCAGTGGAGTCCATGCAGCGAGGCCCAATGCTTCCCGATTGAATGCAGTGGATTCCAGGCATTGTGATTGAAATCAGTGGAATCCATGCAGCGTGGTAAAATGCATCCTTATTGAATGCAGTGGATTCCATGCAGCGTGAAGTAATGGAACCCTATTGAATGCAGTGGATTTTATGCAGCCTGATTGAATGCAGTGGATTCCATGCAGCATGATTGAATGCAGTGGATTTTATGCAGCATGTCCCAAAGCATCCCGATTGAATGCAGTGGATTCAATGCAGCGTCATTGAATGCAGAGGATTCCATGCATTGTGGCGAAATGGATCCTGATTGTATGCAGTGGAGTCCATGCAGCGAGGCCCAATGCATCCCGATTGAATGCAGTCAATTCCATGCAGCATTTTTGAATGCAGAGTATTCCATGCATTGTGGTGCAATGGATCCTGATTGTATGCAGTGGAGTCCGTGCAGCGAGGCCAAATCATCCTGATTGAATGCTGTGGATTATATGGAGCATGGCCCAAATCATCCCGACTGAATGCAGTGGATTCGATGCAGCGTGATTGATTGCAGTGTAATCGATGCAGCGTTGTAAAATGCATTCCGATTGAATGCAGTGGATTCCATGCAGCGTGATTGAATTCAGTGGATTCCATGCAGCGTGAAGAAATGGAACCTTATTGAATGCAATTGATTTTATGCAGCATGATTGAATGCAGTGGATTTTATGCAGCATGATTGAATGCAGTGGATTTTATGCAGCATGATTGAATGCAGTTGATTCCATGCAGCGTGATTGAATGCAGTGGATTTTATGCAGCATGGCCCAAAGCATCCCGATTGAATTCAGTGGATTCCATGCAGCGGCATTGAATGCAGAGTATTCCATGCATTGTGGCGCAATGGGTCCCGATTGTATGCAGTGGAGCCCATGCAGTGAGGCCAATGCATCCCGATTGTATGCAGTGGATTCCATGCATTGTGATTGAATGCAGTGTAATCCATGCAGCATGGTAAAATGCATCCCGATTGAAGGCAGTGTATTCCATACAGCGGGATTGAATGCAGTGTATTCTATGCAGCGTGAGGAAATGGAACCGTATTGAATGCAGTGGATTTTATGCAGCATGATTGAATGCAGTGGATTCCATGCAGCATGATTGAATGCAGTGGATTCCATGCAGCGTGAAGAAATGAAAGCTTATTCAATGCAGTGGATTCCATGCAGCATGATTGAATGCAGTGGATGCCATGCAGCATGATTGAATGCAGTGTATTTTAGGCAGCATGGCACAAAGCATCCGGATTGAATGCAGTTGATTCCATGCAGCATGATTGAATGCAGTGGATTTTATGCAGCATGGCCCAAAACATCCGGATTGAATGCAGTGGAATCCATGCATGGTGATTGAATGCAGTGTAATCCATGCAGCGTGGTAAAATCCATCCCGATTGAATGCAGTGGATTCCATGCAGCTTGATTGAATGCAGCGGATTCCATGCAGCGTGAAGTAATGGAACCCTATTGAATGCAGCGGATTTTATGCAGCATGATTGAATGCAGTGGATTTTATGCAGCATGGCCCAAACCATCCCGATTGAATGCCGTGGATCCCATGCAGCGTCATTGAATGCAGAGGATTCCATGCATTGAGGTGCAATCGATCCCGATTATATGAGGTGGAGTCCATGCAGCGAGGCCCAATGCATCCCGATTGAATGCATTCAATTCCATGCAGCATTTTTGAATGCAGAGGATTCCATGCATTGTGGCGCAATGGTTCCTGATTGTATGCAGTGGAGTCTATGCAGCGAGGCCAAATCATCCCGATTGAATGCTGTGGATTATATGGAGCATGGCCCAAATCATCCCGACTGAATGCAGTGGATTCCATGCAGCGTGATTGATTGCAGTGTAATCGATGCAGCGTTGTAAAATGCATTCCGATTGAATGCAGTGGATTCCATGCATTGTGATTGAATGCAGTGAACTCCATGCAGTGAGGTAAAATGCATCCCGATTGAATGCAGTGGATTCCATGCAGCGTGATTGAATGCCGTGTATTCCATGCAGCGTGAAGAAATGGAACCCTATTGAATGCAGTGGATTGTATGCAGCCTGATTGAATGCAGTGGATTCCATGCAGCATGATTGAATGCAGTGGATTTTATGCAGAATGGCCCAAAGCATCCCGATTGAATGCAGTGGATTACATGCAGCGTCATTGAATGCAGAGGATTCCATGCATTGTGGCGCAATGGATCCTGATTGTATGCAGTGGAGTCCATGCAGCGAGGCCCAATGCATCCCGATTGAATGCAGTCAATTCCATGCAGCATTTTTGAATGCAGAGGATTCCGTGCATTGTGGCGCAATGGATCCTGATTGCATGCAGTGGAGTCCATGCAGCGAGGCGAAATCATCCCGATTGAATGCTGTGCATTATATGGAGCATGGCCCAAATCATCCCGACTGAATGTAGTGAATTCGATGCAGTGTGATTGATTGCAGTGTAATCCATGCAGCGTGGTAAAATGCATCCCGATTGAATGCAGTGGATTCCATGCAGCGTGATTGAATTCAGTGGATTCCATGCAGCGTGAAGAAATGGAACCTTATTGAATGCAATTGATTTTATGCAGCATGATTGAATGCAGTGGATTTTATGCAGCATGATTGAATGCAGTGGATTCCATGCAGCGTGATTGAATGCAGTGGATTTTATGCAGCATGGCCCAAAGCATCCCGATTGAATGCAGTGGATTCCATGCAGCATTTTTGAATGCAGAGGATTCCATGCATTGTGGCACAATGGATCCCGATTGAATGCAGTGGATTCCATGCAGCGTGATTGAATGCAGTGTAATCCATGAAGCGTGGTAAAATGCATCCCGATAGAATGCAGTGGATTCCATGCAGCGTGAGGAAATGGAACCCTACTGAATGCAGTGGATTTTATGCAGCATGATTGAATGCAGTGGATATTATGCAGCATGATTGAATGCAGTGGAGTCCATGCAGCATGATTGAATGTAGTGGAATTTATGCAGCATGGCCTAAAGCATCCCGATTGAATGCAGTGGATTCCATGCAGCGTGATTGAATTCAGTGGATTCCATGCAGCGTGAAGAAATGGAACCTTATTGAATGCAATTGATTCTATGCAGCATGATTGAATGCAGTGGATTTTATGCAGCATGATTGAATGCAGTGGATTCCATGCAGCGTGATTGAATGCAGTGGATTTTATGCAGCATGGCCCAAAGCATCCCGATTGAATGCAGTGGATTTTTGAATGCAGCATTTTTGAATGCAGAGGATTCCATGCATTGTGGCACAATGGATCCCGATTGAATGCAGTGGATTCCATGCAGCGTGATTGAATGCAGTGTAATCCATGAAGCGTGGTAAAATGCATCCCGATAGAATGCAGTGGATTCCATGCAGCGTGAGGAAATGGAACCCTACTGAATGCAGTGGATTTTATGCAGCATGATTGAATGCAGTGGATATTATGCAGCATGATTGAATGCAGTGGAGTCCATGCAGCATGATTGAATGTAGTGGAATTTATGCAGCATGGCCTAAAGCATCCCGATTGAATGCAGTGGATTCCATGCAGCGTCATTGAATGCAGAGGATTCCATGCATTGTGGCGCAATGGATCCCTATTGTATGCAGTGGAGTCCATGCAGCGAGGCCCAATGCATCCCGATTGAATGCAGTGGATTTTATGCAGCATGGCCCAAACATCCCGATTGAATGCAGTGTATCCCATGCAGCGTGTTTGAATGCAGTGGATTGTATGCAGAGTGGTGCAATGTATCTCTATTGAATGAAGTGGATTCCATTCAGCTTGGCCCAATGGATACCGACTGAATGCAGTGGATTCCATGAAGCATGATTGAATGCAGTGGATTCCATGCAGCATTGTGGAATGCATACCGAGTGAATGCAGTGGATTGCATGCAGCGTGGGGCAATGTCTCCAGGTTGAATGCAGTGGAATACATGCAGTGTGAGTGAATGCACTTGATTCCTTGCAGCAGTGTGAAATTCATCCCGGGTGAATGCAGTGGATTGCATGCAGCTTGGCCCAATGGATCCTGATTGAATGCAGTCGATTCCGTGCAGCTTGGCCCAATGGATCCTGATTGAATGCAGTCGATTCCGTGCAGCATGGCCCAATGGATCCTGATTGAATGCAGTGGATTCCCTGTGGCGTGATTGAATGCACTGGATTCCATGCAGCGTTGTGTAATGCATCCAGAGTGAATGAAAAGGATTGCATGCAGCGTGGGGCAATGTATCCAGGTTGAATGCAGTGGAATCCATGCAGCATGCTGCAATGGATCCCGACTGAATGCAGTGGATTCCCTGCAGCATTGTGTAATTGATACCAATGTAATGCAGTGGATTCCATGCATCGAGATTCAATGCAGTGGATTCCATGCAGCGTTGTGAAATGGATCCCGAGTGAATGCAGTGGATTCCATGCATTGTGATTGAATGCAGTGCACTCAATATAGCGTGGAAAAATGCATCCCGATTGAATGAAGCGGATTCCATGCAGCGTGATTGAATGCAGTGGATTTTATGCAGCATGGCCCAAAGCATCCCGATTGAATGCAGTGGATTCCATGCAGCATCATTGAATGCAGAGGATTCCATGCATTGAGGCGCAATGGATCCCGATTGTATGCAGTGGAGTCCATGCAGCGAGGCCCAATGCATCCCGATTGAATGCAGTGGATTCCAGGCATTGTGATTGAAATCAGTGGAATCCATGCAGCGTGGTAAAATGCATCCTTATTGAATGCAGTGGATTCCATGCAGCGTGAAATAATGGAATGGTATTGAATGCAGTGGATTGTATGCAGCCTGATTGAATGCAGTGGATTCCATGCATTGTGGCGCAATGGGTCCCGATTATATGCAGTGGAGTCCATGCAGTGAGGCCAATGCATCCCGATTGTATGCAGTGGATTTTATGCAGCATGGCCCAAAGCATCCCGATTGAATGCAGTGGATTCCATGCATTGTGATTGAATGCAGTGTAATCCATGCAGCATGGTAAAATGCATCCCGATTGAAGGCAGTGTATTCCATACAGCGGGATTGAATGCAGTGTATTCTATGCAGCGTGAGGAAATGGAACCGTATTGAATGCAGTGGATTCTATGCAGCATGATTGAATGCAGTGGATTCCATGCAGCATGATTGAATGCAGTGGATTTTATGCAGCATGGCCCAAAGCATCCCGATTGAATGCAGTGGATTCCATGCATTGTGATTGAATGCAGTGTAATCCATGCAGCATGGTAAAATGCATCCCGATTGAAGGCAGTGTATTCCATACAGCGGGATTGAATGCAGTGTATTCTATGCAGCGTGAGGAAATGGAACCCTACTGAATGCAGTGGATTTTATGCAGCATGATTGAATGCTGTGGATTCCATGCAGCATGATTGAATGCAGTGGATTCCACGCAGCATCATTGAATGCAGAGAATTCCATGCATTGTGGCGCAATGGATCCCGATTGTATGCAGTGGAGTCCATGCAGCGAGGCCCAATGCATCCCGATTGAATGCAGTCAATTCCATGCAGCATTTTTGAATGCAGACGATTCCATGCATTGTGGCGCAATGGATCCTGATTGTATGCAGTGGATTTTATGCAGCATGGCCCAAACATCCCGATTGAATGCAGTGGATTCCATGCAGCGTGATTGAATGCAGTGTAATCCATGAAGCGTGGTAAAATGCATCCCGATAAAATGCAGTGGATTCCATGCAGCGTGAAGAAATGGAACCCTATTGAATGCAGTGGATTTTATGCAGCATGATTGAATGCAGTGGATTCGATGCAGTATGATTGAATGCAGTGGATATTATGCAGCATGGCCCAAAGCATCCTGATTGAATGCAGTGGATTCCATGCAGCGTGATTGACTGCAGGTAATCCATTCAGCCTGGTAAAATGCATCCCAATTGAATGCAGTGGATTTTATGAAGCATGATTGAATGCAGTTGATTCCATGCAGCGTGAAGAAATGGAACATTATTGAATTCAGTGGATTTTTGCGGCGTGAATGTATACAGTGGATACCATGCAGCATGATTGAATGCAGTGGATTTTATGCAGCATGGCCAAAGCATGCCGATTGAATGCAGTGGATTCCATGCAGTGTGTTTGAATGCAGTGGATTCAATTTAGCCTGAAGAAATGGAACCCTATTTAATGCAGTGGATATTATGCAGCATGATTGAATGCAGTGGATTCCATGCAGCATGATTGAATGCAGTGGATTTTATGCAGCATGTCCCAAAGCATCCCGATTGAATGCAGTGGATTCCATGCAGCGTCATTGAATGCAGAGGATTCCATGCATTGTGGCGCAATGGGTCCCGATTGTATGCAGTGGAGTCCATGCAGCGAGGCCAAATCATCCCGATTGAATGCTGTGGATTATATGGAGCATGGTCCAAATCATCCCGACTGAATGCAGTGGATTCCATGCAGCGTGATTGATTGCAGTGTAATCCATGCAGCGTGGTAAAATGCATCCCGATTGAATGCAGTGGATTCCATGCAGCGTGATTGAATTCAGTGGATTTTATGCAGCATGATTGAATGCAGTGGATTCCATGCAGCGTGATTGAATGCAGTGGATTTTATGCAGCATGGCCCAAAGCATCCCGATTGAATGCAGTGGATTCCATGCAGTGTCATTGAATGCAGAGGTTTCCATGCATTGTGGTGCAATGGGTCACGATTGTATGCAGTGGAGTACATGCAGTGAGGCCAATGCATCCCGATTGTATGCAGTGGATTTTATGCAGCATGGCCCAAAGCATCCCGATTGAATGCAGTGGATTCCATGCATTGTGATTGAATGCAGTGTAATCCATGCAGCATGGTAAAATGCATCCCGATTGAAGGCAGTGTATTCCATACAGCGGGATTGAATGCAGTGTATTCTATGCAGCGTGAGGAAATGGAACCGTATTGAATGCAGTGGATTTTATGCAGCATGATTGAATGCAGTGGATTCCATGCAGCATGATTGAATGCAGTGGATTCCATGCAGCGTGACGAAATGAAAGCTTATTCAATGCAGTGGATTCCATGCAGCATGATTGAATGCAGTGGATGCCATGCAGCATGATTGAATGCAGTGGATTTTATGCAGCATGGCCCAAAGCATCCCGATTGAATGCAGTGGATTCCATGCAGCATGATTGAATGCAGTGGATTTTATGCAGCATGGCCCAAAACATCCGGATTGAATGCAGTGGAATCCATGCATGGTGATTGAATGCAGTGTAATCCATGCAGCTTGGTAAAATCCATCCCGATTGAATGCAGCAGATTCCATGCAGCGTGAAGTAATGGAACCCTATTGAATGAAGTGGATATTATGCAGCATGATTGAATGCAGTGGATTTTATGCAGCATGGCCCAAACCATCCCGATTGAATGCAGTGGATCCCATGCAGCGTCATTGAATGCAGAGGATTTCATGCATTGAGGCGCTATCGATCCCGATTAAATGAGGTGGAGTCCATGCAGCGAGGCCCAATGCATCCCGATTGAATGCATTCAATTCCATGCAGCATTTTTGAATGCAGAGGATTCCATGCATTGTGGCGCAATGGATCCTGATTGTATGCAGTGGAGTCTATGCAGCGAGGCCAAATCATCCCGATTGAATGCTGTGGATTATATGGAGCATGGCCCAAATCATCCCGATTCAATGCAGTGGATTCCATGCAGCGTGATTGATTGCAGTGTAATCGATGCAGCGTTGTAAAATGCATTCCGATTGAATGCAGTGGATTCCATGCAGCGTGATTGAATGCCGTGTATTCCATGCAGCATGAAGAAATGGAACCCTATTGAATGCAGTGGATATTATGCAGCATGATTGAATGCAGTGGAGTCCATGCAGCATGATTGAATGCAGTGGATTTTATGCAGCATGGCCCAAAGCATCCCGATTGAATGCAGTGGATTCCATGCAGCGTCATTGAATGCAGAGGATTCCATGCATTGAGGCGCAATGGATCCCGATTGTGTGCAGTGGAGTCCATGCAGTGAGGCCAAATGCATCCCAATTGAATGCAGTGGATTTTATGCATCATGGCCCAAATCATCCCGATTGAATGCAGTGGATTCCAGGCAGCGTGATTGAATGCAGTGCACTCAATATAGCTTGGAAAAACGCATCCCGATTGAATGCAGTGTATTCCATGCAGCGTGATTGAATTCAGTGGATTCCATGCAGCGTGAAATAATGGAACCCTATTGAATGCAGTGGATTACTTGAAGCATGATAGAATGAAGTGGATTCCATGCAGCATGATTGAATGCAGTGGATTTTATGCAGCATTTCCCAAAGCATCCCGATTGAATGCAGTGGATTCCATGCAGCGTCATTGAATGCAGGGGATTCCATGCATTGAGGCGCAATGGATCCCGATTGTATGCAGTGGAGTCCATGCAGCGAGGCCCAATGCTTCCCGATTGAATGCAGTGGATTCCAGGCATTGTGATTGAAATCAGTGGAATCCATGCAGCGTGGTAAAATGCATCCTTATTGAATGCAGTGGATTCCATGCAGCGTGAAGTAATGGAACCCTATTGAATGCAGTGGATTTTATGCAGCCTGATTGAATGCAGTGGATTCCATGCAGCATGATTGAATGCAGTGGATTTTATGCAGCATGTCCCAAAGCATCCCGATTGAATGCAGTGGATTCAATGCAGCGTCATTGAATGCAGAGGATTCCATGCATTGTGGCGAAATGGATCCTGATTGTATGCAGTGGAGTCCATGCAGCGAGGCCCAATGCATCCCGATTGAATGCAGTCAATTCCATGCAGCATTTTTGAATGCAGAGTATTCCATGCATTGTGGCGCAATGGATCCTGATTGTATGCAGTGGAGTCCGTGCAGCGAGGCCAAATCATCCTGATTGAATGCTGTGGATTATATGGAGCATGGCCCAAATCATCCCGACTGAATGCAGTGGATTCGATGCAGCGTGATTGATTGCAGTGTAATCCATGCAGCGTTGTAAAATGCATTCCGATTGAATGCAGTGGATTCCATGCAGCGTGATTGAATTCAGTGGATTCCATGCAGCGTGAAGAAATGGAACCTTATTGAATGCAATTGATTTTATGCAGCATGATTGAATGCAGTGGATTTTATGCAGCATGATTGAATGCAGTGGATTTTATGCAGCATGATTGAATGCAGTTGATTCCATGCAGCGTGATTGAATGCAGTGGATTTTATGCAGCATGGCCCAAAGCATCCCGATTGAATTCAGTGGATTCCATGCAGCGGCATTGAATGCAGAGGATTCCATGCATTGTGGCGCAATGGGTCCCGATTGTATGCAGTGGAGCCCATGCAGTGAGGCCAATGCATCCCGATTGTATGCAGTGGATTCCATGCATTGTGATTGAATGCAGTGTAATCCATGCAGCATGGTAAAATGCATCCCGATTGAAGGCAGTGTATTCCATACAGCGGGATTGAATGCAGTGTATTCTATGCAGCGTGAGGAAATGGAACCGTATTGAATGCAGTGGATTTTATGCAGCATGATTGAATGCAGTGGATTCCATGCAGCATGATTGAATGCAGTGGATTCCATGCAGCGTGAAGAAATGAAAGCTTATTCAATGCAGTGGATTCCATGCAGCATGATTGAATGCAGTGGATGCCATGCAGCATGATTGAATGCAGTGTATTTTAGGCAGCATGGCACAAAGCATCCGGATTGAATGCAGTTGATTCCATGCAGCATGATTGAATGCAGTGGATTTTATGCAGCATGGCCCAAAACATCCGGATTGAATGCAGTGGAATCCATGCATGGTGATTGAATGCAGTGTAATCCATGCAGCGTGGTAAAATCCGTCCCGATTGAATGCAGTGGATTCCATGCAGCTTGATTGAATGCAGCGGATTCCATGCAGCGTGAAGTAATGGAACCCTATTGAATGCAGCGGATTTTATGCAGCATGATTGAATGCAGTGGATTTTATGCAGCATGGCCCAAACCATCCCGATTGAATGCCGTGGATCCCATGCAGCGTCATTGAATGCAGAGGATTCCATGCATTGAGGTGCAATCGATCCCGATTATATGAGGTGGAGTCCATGCAGCGAGGCCCAATGCATCCCGATTGAATGCATTCAATTCCATGCAGCATTTTTGAATGCAGAGGATTCCATGCATTGTGGCGCAATGGTTCCTGATTGTATGCAGTGGAGTCTATGCAGCGAGGCCAAATCATCCCGATTGAATGCTGTGGATTATATGGAGCATGGCCCAAATCATCCCGATTGAATGCAGTGGATTCCATGCAGCGTGATTGATTGCAGTGTAATCCATGCAGCGTTGTAAAATGCATTCCGATTGAATGCAGTGGATTCCATGCATTGTGATTGAATGCAGTGAACTCCATGCAGTGAGGTAAAATGCATCCCGATTGAATGCAGTGGATTCCATGCAGCGTGATTGAATGCCGTGTATTCCATGCAGCGTGAAGAAATGGAACCCTATTGAATGCAGTGGATTGTATGCAGCCTGATTGAATGCAGTGGATTCCATGCAGCATGATTGAATGCAGTGGATTTTATGCAGAATGGCCCAAAGCATCCCGATTGAATGCAGTGGATTACATGCAGCGTCATTGAATGCAGAGGATTCCATGCATTGTGGCGCAATGGATCCTGATTGTATGCAGTGGAGTCCATGCAGCGAGGCCCAATGCATCCCGATTGAATGCAGTCAATTCCATGCAGCATTTTTGAATGCAGAGGATTCCGTGCATTGTGGCGCAATGGATCCTGATTGCATGCAGTGGAGTCCATGCAGCGAGGCGAAATCATCCCGATTGAATGCTGTGCATTATATGGAGCATGGCCCAAATCATCCCGACTGAATGTAGTGAATTCGATGCAGTGTGATTGATTGCAGTGTAATCCATGCAGCGTGGTAAAATGCATCCCGATTGAATGCAGTGGATTCCATGCAGCGTGATTGAATTCAGTGGATTCCATGCAGCGTGAAGAAATGGAACCTTATTGAATGCAATTGATTTTATGCAGCATGATTGAATGCAGTGGATTTTATGCAGCATGATTGAATGCAGTGGATTCCATGCAGCGTGATTGAATGCAGTGGATTTTATGCAGCATGGCCCAAAGCATCCCGATTGAATGCAGTGGATTCCATGCAGCATTTTTGAATGCAGAGGATTCCATGCATTGTGGCACAATGGATCCCGATTGAATGCAGTGGATTCCATGCAGCGTGATTGAATGCAGTGTAATCCATGAAGCGTGGTAAAATGCATCCCGATAGAATGCAGTGGATTCCATGCAGCGTGAGGAAATGGAACCCTACTGAATGCAGTGGATTTTATGCAGCATGATTGAATGCAGTGGATATTATGCAGCATGATTGAATGCAGTGGAGTCCATGCAGCATGATTGAATGTAGTGGAATTTATGCAGCATGGCCTAAAGCATCCCGATTGAATGCAGTGGATTCCATGCAGCATGATTGAATTCAGTGGATTCCATGCAGCGTGAAGAAATGGAACCTTATTGAATGCAATTGATTCTATGCAGCATGATTGAATGCAGTGGATTTTATGCAGCATGATTGAATGCAGTGGATTCCATGCAGCGTGATTGAATGCAGTGGATTTTATGCAGCATGGCCCAAAGCATCCCGATTGAATGCAGTGGATTCCATGCAGCATTTTTGAATGCAGAGGATTCCATGCATTGTGGCACAATGGATCCCGATTGAATGCAGTGGATTCCATGCAGCGTGATTGAATGCAGTGTAATCCATGAAGCGTGGTAAAATGCATCCCGATAGAATGCAGTGGATTCCATGCAGCGTGAGGAAATGGAACCCTACTGAATGCAGTGGATTTTATGCAGCATGATTGAATGCAGTGGATATTATGCAGCATGATTGAATGCAGTGGAGTCCATGCAGCATGATTGAATGTAGTGGAATTTATGCAGCATGGCCTAAAGCATCCCGATTGAATGCAGTGGATTCCATGCAGCGTCATTGAATGCAGAGGATTCCATGCATTGTGGCGCAATGGATCCCTATTGTATGCAGTGGAGTCCATGCAGCGAGGCCCAATGCATCCCGATTGAATGCAGTGGATTTTATGCAGCATGGCCCAAACATCCCGATTGAATGCAGTGTATCCCATGCAGCGTGTTTGAATGCAGTGGATTGTATGCAGAGTGGTGCAATGTATCTCTATTGAATGAAGTGGATTCCATTCAGCTTGGCCCAATGGATACCGACTGAATGCAGTGGATTCCATGAAGCATGATTGAATGCAGTGGATTCCATGCAGCATTGTGGAATGCATACCGAGTGAATGCAGTGGATTGCATGCAGCGTGGGGCAATGTCTCCAGGTTGAATGCAGTGGAATACATGCAGTGTGAGTGAATGCACTTGATTCCTTGCAGCAGTGTGAAATTCATCCCGGGTGAATGCAGTGGATTGCATGCAGCTTGGCCCAATGGATCCTGATTGAATGCAGTCGATTCCGTGCAGCTTGGCCCAATGGATCCTGATTGAATGCAGTCGATTCCGTGCAGCATGGCCCAATGGATCCTGATTGAATGCAGTGGATTCCCTGTGGCGTGATTGAATGCACTGGATTCCATGCAGCGTTGTGTAATGCATCCAGAGTGAATGAAAAGGATTGCATGCAGCGTGGGGCAATGTATCCAGGTTGAATGCAGTGGAATCCATGCAGCATGCTGCAATGGATCCCGACTGAATGCAGTGGATTCCCTGCAGCATTGTGTAATTGATACCAATGTAATGCAGTGGATTCCATGCATCGAGATTCAATGCAGTGGATTCCATGCAGCGTTGTGAAATGGATCCCGAGTGAATGCAGTGGATTCCATGCATTGTGATTGAATGCAGTGCACTCAATATAGCGTGGAAAAATGCATCCCGATTGAATGAAGCGGATTCCATGCAGCGTGATTGAATGCAGTGGATTTTATGCAGCATGGCCCAAAGCATCCCGATTGAATGCAGTGGATTCCATGCAGCATCATTGAATGCAGAGGATTCCATGCATTGAGGCGCAATGGATCCCGATTGTATGCAGTGGAGTCCATGCAGCGAGGCCCAATGCATCCCGATTGAATGCAGTGGATTCCAGGCATTGTGATTGAAATCAGTGGAATCCATGCAGCGTGGTAAAATGCATCCTTATTGAATGCAGTGGATTCCATGCAGCGTGAAATAATGGAACGGTATTGAATGCAGTGGATTGTATGCAGCCTGATTGAATGCAGTGGATTCCATGCATTGTGGCGCAATGGGTCCCGATTATATGCAGTGGAGTCCATGCAGTGAGGCCAATGCATCCCGATTGTATGCAGTGGATTTTATGCAGCATGGCCCAAAGCATCCCGATTGAATGCAGTGGATTCCATGCATTGTGATTGAATGCAGTGTAATCCATGCAGCATGGTAAAATGCATCCCGATTGAAGGCAGTGTATTCCATACAGCGGGATTGAATGCAGTGTATTCTATGCAGCGTGAGGAAATGGAACCGTATTGAATGCAGTGGATTCTATGCAGCATGATTGAATGCAGTGGATTCCATGCAGCATGATTGAATGCAGTGGATTTTATGCAGCATGGCCCAAAGCATCCCGATTGAATGCAGTGGATTCCATGCATTGTGATTGAATGCAGTGTAATCCATGCAGCATGGTAAAATGCATCCCGATTGAAGGCAGTGTATTCCATACAGCGGGATTGAATGCAGTGTATTCTATGCAGCGTGAGGAAATGGAACCCTACTGAATGCAGTGGATTTTATGCAGCATGATTGAATGCTGTGGATTCCATGCAGCATGATTGAATGCAGTGGATTCCACGCAGCATCATTGAATGCAGAGAATTCCATGCATTGTGGCGCAATGGATCCCGATTGTATGCAGTGGAGTCCATGCAGCGAGGCCCAATGCATCCCGATTGAATGCAGTCAATTCCATGCAGCATTTTTGAATGCAGACGATTCCATGCATTGTGGCGCAATGGATCCTGATTGTATGCAGTGGATTTTATGCAGCATGGCCCAAACATCCCGATTGAATGCAGTGGATTCCATGCAGCGTGATTGAATGCAGTGTAATCCATGAAGCGTGGTAAAATGCATCCCGATAAAATGCAGTGGATTCCATGCAGCGTGAAGAAATGGAACCCTATTGAATGCAGTGGATTTTATGCAGCATGATTGAATGCAGTGGATTCGATGCAGTATGATTGAATGCAGTGGATATTATGCAGCATGGCCCAAAGCATCCTGATTGAATGCAGTGGATTCCATGCAGCGTGATTGACTGCAGGTAATCCATTCAGCCTGGTAAAATGCATCCCAATTGAATGCAGTGGATTTTATGAAGCATGATTGAATGCAGTTGATTCCATGCAGCGTGAAGAAATGGAACATTATTGAATTCAGTGGATTTTTGCGGCGTGAATGTATACAGTGGATACCATGCAGCATGATTGAATGCAGTGGATTTTATGCAGCATGGCCAAAGCATGCCGATTGAATGCAGTGGATTCCATGCAGTGTGTTTGAATGCAGTGGATTCAATTTAGCCTGAAGAAATGGAACCCTATTTAATGCAGTGGATATTATGCAGCATGATTGAATGCAGTGGATTCCATGCAGCATGATTGAATGCAGTGGATTTTATGCAGCATGTCCCAAAGCATCCCGATTGAATGCAGTGGATTCCATGCAGCGTCATTGAATGCAGAGGATTCCATGCATTGTGGCGCAATGGGTCCCGATTGTATGCAGTGGAGTCCATGCAGCGAGGCCAAATCATCCCGATTGAATGCTGTGGATTATATGGAGCATGGTCCAAATCATCCCGACTGAATGCAGTGGATTCCATGCAGCGTGATTGATTGCAGTGTAATCCATGCAGCGTGGTAAAATGCATCCCGATTGAATGCAGTGGATTCCATGCAGCGTGATTGAATTCAGTGGATTTTATGCAGCATGATTGAATGCAGTGGATTCCATGCAGCGTGATTGAATGCAGTGGATTTTATGCAGCATGGCCCAAAGCATCCCGATTGAATGCAGTGGATTCCATGCAGTGTCATTGAATGCAGAGGTTTCCATGCATTGTGGTGCAATGGGTCACGATTGTATGCAGTGGAGTACATGCAGTGAGGCCAATGCATCCCGATTGTATGCAGTGGATTTTATGCAGCATGGCCCAAAGCATCCCGATTGAATGCAGTGGATTCCATGCATTGTGATTGAATGCAGTGTAATCCATGCAGCATGGTAAAATGCATCCCGATTGAAGGCAGTGTATTCCATACAGCGGGATTGAATGCAGTGTATTCTATGCAGCGTGAGGAAATGGAACCGTATTGAATGCAGTGGATTTTATGCAGCATGATTGAATGCAGTGGATTCCATGCAGCATGATTGAATGCAGTGGATTCCATGCAGCGTGACGAAATGAAAGCTTATTCAATGCAGTGGATTCCATGCAGCATGATTGAATGCAGTGGATGCCATGCAGCATGATTGAATGCAGTGGATTTTATGCAGCATGGCCCAAAGCATCCCGATTGAATGCAGTGGATTCCATGCAGCATGATTGAATGCAGTGGATTTTATGCAGCATGGCCCAAAACATCCGGATTGAATGCAGTGGAATCCATGCATGGTGATTGAATGCAGTGTAATCCATGCAGCTTGGTAAAATCCATCCCGATTGAATGCAGCAGATTCCATGCAGCGTGAAGTAATGGAACCCTATTGAATGAAGTGGATATTATGCAGCATGATTGAATGCAGTGGATTTTATGCAGCATGGCCCAAACCATCCCGATTGAATGCAGTGGATCCCATGCAGCGTCATTGAATGCAGAGGATTTCATGCATTGAGGCGCTATCGATCCCGATTAAATGAGGTGGAGTCCATGCAGCGAGGCCCAATGCATCCCGATTGAATGCATTCAATTCCATGCAGCATTTTTGAATGCAGAGGATTCCATGCATTGTGGCGCAATGGATCCTGATTGTATGCAGTGGAGTCTATGCAGCGAGGCCAAATCATCCCGATTGAATGCTGTGGATTATATGGAGCATGGCCCAAATCATCCCGATTCAATGCAGTGGATTCCATGCAGCGTGATTGATTGCAGTGTAATCGATGCAGCGTTGTAAAATGCATTCCGATTGAATGCAGTGGATTCCATGCAGCGTGATTGAATGCCGTGTATTCCATGCAGCATGAAGAAATGGAACCCTATTGAATGCAGTGGATATTATGCAGCATGATTGAATGCAGTGGATTCCATGCAGCATGATTGAATGTAGTGGAATTTATGCAGCATGGCCTAAAGCATCCCGATTGAATGCAGTGGATTCCATGCAGCATCATTGAATGCAGAGGATTCCATGCATTGTGGCGCAATGGATCCCGATTGTATGCAGTGGGGTCCATGCAGCGAGGCCCAATGCATCCCGATTGAATGCAGTGGATTTTATGCAGCATGGACCAAAGCATGCCGATTGAATGCAGTGTATCCCATGCAGCGTGTTTGAATGCAGTGGATTGTATGCAGAGTGGTGCAATGTATCTCGATTGAATGAAGTGGATTCCATTCAGCATGGTGTAATTGATACCGATTGAATGCAGTGGATTCCATGCACTGTGTCTGAATGCAACCGATTCCATGCAGCAGTGTGAAATGCATCGCGAGTGAATGCAGTGGATTCCATGCAGCGTGGCCCAATGGATACCGACTGAATGCAGTGGATTCCATGAAGCATGATTGAATGCAGTGGATTCCATGCAGCGTTGTGGAATGCATACCGAGTGAATGCAGTGGATTGCATGCAGCGTGGGGCAATGTCTCCAGGTTGAATGCAGTGGAATACATGCAGCATGCTGCAATGGATCCCGACTGAATGCAGTGGATTCCCTGCAGCATTGTCTAATTGATACCAATGTAATGCAGTGGATTCCATGCATCGAGATTCAATGCAGTGGATTCCATGCAGCGTTGTGAAATGGATCCCGAGTGAATGCAGTGGATTCCATGCAGCGTGATTGAATGCAGTGGATTCCATGCAGCGTGAAGAAATGGAACCCTATTGAATGCAGTGGATTTTATGAAGCATGATTGAATGCAGTGGATTCCATGCAGCATGACTGAATGCAGTGGATTTTATGCAGCATGGCCCAAAGCATCCCGATTGAATGCAGTGGATTCCACGCAGCATCATTGAATGCAGAGAATTCCATGCATTGTGGCGCAATGGATCCCGATTGTATGCAGTGGAGTCCATGCAGCGAGGCCCAATTCATCCCGATTGAATGCAGTCAATTCCATGCAGCATTTTTGAATGCAGAGGATTCCATGCATTGTGGCACAATGGATCCTGATTGTATGCAGTGGAGTTTATGCAGCATGGCCCAAACATCCCGATTGAATGCAGTGGATTCCATGCAGCGTGAAGAAATGGAACCATATTGAATGCAGTGGATTTTATGCAGCATGATTGAATGCAGAGGATTCGATGCAGTATGATTGAATGCAGTGGATATTATGCAGCATGGCCCAAAGCATCCTGATTGAATGCAGTGGATTCCATGCAGCGTGATTGAATGCAGTTGATTCCATGCAGCGTGAAGAAATGGAACCTTATTGAATTCAGTGGATTTTTGCAGCGTGAATGAATACAGTGGATTCCATGCAGCATGATTGAATGCAGTGGATTTTATGCAGCATGGCCCAAAGCATGCCGATTGAATGCAGTGGATTCCATGCATTGTGATTGATTGCAGTGCACTCCATGCAGCGTGGTAAAATGTATCCCGATTGAATGCAGTGGATTCCATGCAGTGTGATTGAATGCAGTGGATTCCATTTAGCCTGAAGAAATGGAACCCTATTGAATGCAGTGGATATTATGCAGCATGATTGAATGCAGTGGAGTCCATGCAGCATGATTGAATGCAGTGGATTTTATGCAGCATGGCCCAAAGCATCCCGATTGAATGCAGTGGATTCCATGCAGCGTCATTGAATGCAGAGGATTCCATGCATTGAGGCGCAATGGATCCCGATTGTGTGCAGTGGAGTCCATGCAGTGAGGCCAAATGCATCCCAATTGAATGCAGTGGATTTTATGCATCATGGCCCAAATCATCCCGATTGAATGCAGTGGATTCCAGGCAGCGTGATTGAATGCAGTGCACTCAATATAGCTTGGAAAAACGCATCCCGATTGAATGCAGTGTATTCCATGCAGCGTGATTGAATTCAGTGGATTCCATGCAGCGTGAAATAATGGAACCCTATTGAATGCAGTGGATTTCTTGAAGCATGATAGAATGAAGTGGATTCCATGCAGCATGATTGAATGCAGTGGATTTTATGCAGCATTTCCCAAAGCATCCCGATTGAATGCAGTGGATTCCATGCAGCGTCATTGAATGCAGGGGATTCCATGCATTGAGGCGCAATGGATCCCGATTGTATGCAGTGGAGTCCATGCAGCGAGGCCCAATGCTTCCCGATTGAATGCAGTGGATTCCAGGCATTGTGATTGAAATCAGTGGAATCCATGCAGCGTGGTAAAATGCATCCTTATTGAATGCAGTGGATTCCATGCAGCGTGAAGTAATGGAACCCTATTGAATGCAGTGGATTTTATGCAGCCTGATTGAATGCAGTGGATTCCATGCAGCATGATTGAATGCAGTGGATTTTATGCAGCATGTCCCAAAGCATCCCGATTGAATGCAGTGGATTCCATGCAGCGTCATTGAATGCAGAGGATTCCATGCATTGTGGCGAAATGGATCCTGATTGTATGCAGTGGAGTCCATGCAGCGAGGCCCAATGCATCCCGATTGAATGCAGTCAATTCCATGCAGCATTTTTGAATGCAGAGGATTCCATGCATTGTGGCGCAATGGATCCTGATTGTATGCAGTGGAGTCCGTGCAGCGAGGCCAAATCATCCTGATTGAATGCTGTGGATTATATGGAGCATGGCCCAAATCATCCCGACTGAATGCAGTGGATTCGATGCAGCGTGATTGATTGCAGTGTAATCCATGCAGCGTTGTAAAATGCATTCCGATTGAATGCAGTGGATTCCATGCAGCGTGATTGAATTCAGTGGATTCCATGCAGCGTGAAGAAATGGAACCTTATTGAATGCAATTGATTTTATGCAGCATGATTGAATGCAGTGGATTTTATGCAGCATGATTGAATGCAGTGGATTCCATGCAGCGTGATTGAATGCAGTGGATTTTATGCAGCATGGCCCAAAGCATCCCGATTGAATTCAGTGGATTCCATGCAGCGTCATTGAATGCAGAGGATTCCATGCATTGTGGCGCAATGGGTCCCGATTGTATGCAGTGGAGTCCATGCAGTGAGGCCAATGCATCCCGATTGTATGCAGTGGATTCCATGCATTGTGATTGAATGCAGTGTAATCCATGCAGCATGGTAAAATGCATCCCGATTGAAGGCAGTGTATTCCATACAGCGGGATTGAATGCAGTGTATTCTATGCAGCGTGAGGAAATGGAACCGTATTGAATGCAGTGGATTTTATGCAGCATGATTGAATGCAGTGGATTCCATGCAGCATGATTGAATGCAGTGGATTCCATGCAGCGTGAAGAAATGAAAGCTTATTCAATGCAGTGGATTCCATGCAGCATGATTGAATGCAGTGGATGCCATGCAGCATGATTGAATGCAGTGTATTTTAGGCAGCATGGCACAAAGCATCCGGATTGAATGCAGTTGATTCCATGCAGCATGATTGAATGCAGTGGATTTTATGCAGCATGGCCCAAAACATCCGGATTGAATGCAGTGGAATCCATGCATGGTGATTGAATGCAGTGTAATCCATGCAGCGTGGTAAAATCCATCCCGATTGAATGCAGTGGATTCCATGCAGCTTGATTGAATGCAGCGGATTCCATGCAGCGTGAAGTAATGGAACCCTATTGAATGCAGCGGATTTTATGCAGCATGATTGAATGCAGTGGATTTTATGCAGCATGGCCCAAACCATCCCGATTGAATGCCGTGGATCCCATGCAGCGTCATTGAATGCAGAGGATTCCATGCATTGAGGTGCAATCGATCCCGATTATATGAGGTGGAGTCCATGCAGCGAGGCCCAATGCATCCCGATTGAATGCATTCAATTCCATGCAGCATTTTTGAATGCAGAGGATTCCATGCATTGTGGCGCAATGGTTCCTGATTGTATGCAGTGGAGTCTATGCAGCGAGGCCAAATCATCCCGATTGAATGCTGTGGATTATATGGAGCATGGCCCAAATCATCCCGATTGAATGCAGTGGATTCCATGCAGCGTGATTGATTGCAGTGTAATCCATGCAGCATTGTAAAATGCATTCCGATTGAATGCAGTGGATTCCATGCATTGTGATTGAATGCAGTGAACTCCATGCAGTGAGGTAAAATGCATCCCGATTGAATGCAGTGGATTCCATGCAGCGTGATTGAATGCCGTGTATTCCATGCAGCGTGAAGAAATGGAACCCTATTGAATGCAGTGGATTGTATGCAGCCTGATTGAATGCAGTGGATTCCATACAGCATGATTGAATGCAGTGGATTTTATGCAGAATGGCCCAAAGCATCCCGATTGAATGCAGTGGATTACATGCAGCGTCATTGAATGCAGAGGATTCCATGCATTGTGGCGCAATGGATCCTGATTGTATGCAGTGGAGTCCATGCAGCGAGGCCCAATGCATCCCGATTGAATGCAGTCAATTCCATGCAGCATTTTTGAATGCAGAGGATTCCATGCATTGTGGCGCAATGGATCCTGATTGCATGCAGTGGAGTCCATGCAGCGAGGCGAAATCATCCCGATTGAATGCTGTGCATTATATGGAGCATGGCCCAAATCATCCCGACTGAATGTAGTGAATTCGATGCAGTGTGATTGATTGCAGTGTAATCCATGCAGCGTGGTAAAATGCATCCCGATTGAATGCAGTGGATTCCATGCAGCGTGATTGAATTCAGTGGATTCCATGCAGCGTGAAGAAATGGAACCTTATTGAATGCAATTGATTTTATGCAGCATGATTGAATGCAGTGGATTTTATGCAGCATGATTGAATGCAGTGGATTCCATGCAGCGTGATTGAATGCAGTGGATTTTATGCAGCATGGCCCAAAGCATCCCGATTGAATGCAGTGGATTCCATGCAGCATTTTTGAATGCAGAGGATTCCATGCATTGTGGCACAATGGATCCCGATTGAATGCAGTGGATTCCATGCAGCGTGATTGAATGCAGTGTAATCCATGAAGCGTGGTAAAATGCATCCCGATAGAATGCAGTGGATTCCATGCAGCGTGAGGAAATGGAACCCTACTGAATGCAGTGGATTTTATGCAGCATGATTGAATGCAGTGGATATTATGCAGCATGATTGAATGCAGTGGAGTCCATGCAGCATGATTGAATGTAGTGGAATTTATGCAGCATGGCCTAAAGCATCCCGATTGAATGCAGTGGATTCCATGCAGCGTCATTGAATGCAGAGGATTCCATGCATTGTGGCGCAATGGATCCCTATTGTATGCAGTGGAGTCCATGCAGCGAGGCCCAATGCATCCCGATTGAATGCAGTGGATTTTATGCAGCATGGCCCAAACATCCCGATTGAATGCAGTGTATCCCATGCAGCGTGTTTGAATGCAGTGGATTGTATGCAGAGTGGTGCAATGTATCTCTATTGAATGAAGTGGATTCCATTCAGCTTGGCCCAATGGATACCGACTGAATGCAGTGGATTCCATGAAGCATGATTGAATGCAGTGGATTCCATGCAGCATTGTGGAATGCATACCGAGTGAATGCAGTGGATTGCATGCAGCGTGGGGCAATGTCTCCAGGTTGAATGCAGTGGAATACATGCAGTGTGAGTGAATGCACTTGATTCCTTGCAGCAGTGTGAAATTCATCCCGGGTGAATGCAGTGGATTGCATGCAGCTTGGCCCAATGGATCCTGATTGAATGCAGTCGATTCCGTGCAGCTTGGCCCAATGGATCCTGATTGAATGCAGTCGATTCCGTGCAGCATGGCCCAATGGATCCTGATTGAATGCAGTGGATTCCCTGTGGCGTGATTGAATGCACTGGATTCCATGCAGCGTTGTGTAATGCATCCAGAGTGAATGAAAAGGATTGCATGCAGCGTGGGGCAATGTATCCAGGTTGAATGCAGTGGAATCCATGCAGCATGCTGCAATGGATCCCGACTGAATGCAGTGGATTCCCTGCAGCATTGTGTAATTGATACCAATGTAATGCAGTGGATTCCATGCATCGAGATTCAATGCAGTGGATTCCATGCAGCGTTGTGAAATGGATCCCGAGTGAATGCAGTGGATTCCATGCATTGTGATTGAATGCAGTGCACTCAATATAGCGTGGAAAAATGCATCCCGATTGAATGAAGCGGATTCCATGCAGCGTGATTGAATGCAGTGGATTTTATGCAGCATGGCCCAAAGCATCCCGATTGAATGCAGTGGATTCCATGCAGCATCATTGAATGCAGAGGATTCCATGCATTGAGGCGCAATGGATCCCGATTGTATGCAGTGGAGTCCATGCAGCGAGGCCCAATGCATCCCGATTGAATGCAGTGGATTCCAGGCATTGTGATTGAAATCAGTGGAATCCATGCAGCGTGGTAAAATGCATCCTTATTGAATGCAGTGGATTCCATGCAGCGTGAAATAATGGAACGGTATTGAATGCAGTGGATTGTATGCAGCCTGATTGAATGCAGTGGATTCCATGCAGCATGATTGAATGCAGTGGATTTTATGCAGCATGTCCCAAAGCATCCCGATTGAATGCAGTGGATTCCATGCAGCGTCATTGAATGCAGAGGATTCCATGCATTGTGGCGCAATGGGTCCCGATTATATGCAGTGGAGTCCATGCAGTGAGGCCAATGCATCCCGATTGTATGCAGTGGATTTTATGCAGCATGGCCCAAAGCATCCCGATTGAATGCAGTGGATTCCATGCATTGTGATTGAATGCAGTGTAATCCATGCAGCATGGTAAAATGCATCCCGATTGAAGGCAGTGTATTCCATACAGCGGGATTGAATGCAGTGTATTCTATGCAGCGTGAGGAAATGGAACCGTATTGAATGCAGTGGATTCTATGCAGCATGATTGAATGCAGTGGATTCCATGCAGCATGATTGAATGCAGTGGATTTTATGCAGCATGGCCCAAAGCATCCCGATTGAATGCAGTGGATTCCATGCATTGTGATTGAATGCAGTGTAATCCATGCAGCATGGTAAAATGCATCCCGATTGAAGGCAGTGTATTCCATACAGCGGGATTGAATGCAGTGTATTCTATGCAGCGTGAGGAAATGGAACCCTACTGAATGCAGTGGATTTTATGCAGCATGATTGAATGCTGTGGATTCCATGCAGCATGATTGAATGCAGTGGATTACACGCAGCATCATTGAATGCAGAGAATTCCATGCATTGTGGCGCAATGGATCCCGATTGTATGCAGTGGAGTCCATGCAGCGAGGCCCAATGCATCCCGATTGAATGCAGTCAATTCCATGCAGCATTTTTGAATGCAGACGATTCCATGCATTGTGGCGCAATGGATCCTGATTGTATGCAGTGGATTTTATGCAGCATGGCCCAAACATCCCGATTGAATGCAGTGGATTCCATGCAGCGTGATTGAATGCAGTGTAATCCATGAAGCGTGGTAAAATGCATCCCGATAAAATGCAGTGGATTCCATGCAGCGTGAAGAAATGGAACCCTATTGAATGCAGTGGATTTTATGCAGCATGATTGAATGCAGTGGATTCGATGCAGTATGATTGAATGCAGTGGATAATATGCAGCATGGCCCAAAGCATCCTGATTGAATGCAGTGGATTCCATGCAGCGTGATTGACTGCAGGTAATCCATTCAGCCTGGTAAAATGCATCCCAATTGAATGCAGTGGATTTTATGAAGCATGATTGAATGCAGTTGATTCCATGCAGCGTGAAGAAATGGAACATTATTGAATTCAGTGGATTTTTGCGGCGTGAATGTATACAGTGGATACCATGCAGCATGATTGAATGCAGTGGATTTTATGCAGCATGGCCAAAGCATGCCGATTGAATGCAGTGGATTCCATGCAGTGTGTTTGAATGCAGTGGATTCAATTTAGCCTGAAGAAATGGAACCCTATTGAATGCAGTGGATATTATGCAGCATGATTGAATGCAGTGGATTCCATGCAGCATGATTGAATGCAGTGGATTTTATGCAGCATGTCCCAAAGCATCCCGATTGAATGCAGTGGATTCCATGCAGCGTCATTGAATGCAGAGGATTCCATGCATTGTGGCGCAATGGGTCCCGATTGTATGCAGTGGAGTCCATGCAGCGAGGCCAAATGCATCCCAATTGAATGCTGTGGATTATATGGAGCATGGTCCAAATCATCCCGACTGAATGCAGTGGATTCCATGCAGCGTGATTGATTGCAGTGTAATCCATGCAGCGTGGTAAAATGCATCCCGATTGAATGCAGTGGATTCCATGCAGCGTGATTGAATTCAGTGGATTTTATGCAGCATGATTGAATGCAGTGGATTTTATGCAGCATGGCCCAAACCATCCCGATTGAATGCAGTGGATCCCATGCAGCGTCATTGAATGCAGAGGATTTCATGCATTGAGGCGCTATCGATCCCGATTAAATGAGGTGGAGTCCATGCAGCGAGGCCCAATGCATCCCGATTGAATGCATTCAATTCCATGCAGCATTTTTGAATGCAGAGGATTCCATGTATTGTGGCGCAATGGATCCTGATTGTATGCAGTGGAGTCTATGCAGCGAGGCCAAATCATCCCGATTGAATGCTGTGGATTATATGGAGCATGGCCCAAATCATCCCGATTCAATGCAGTGGATTCCATGCAGCGTGATTGATTGCAGTGTAATCGATGCAGCGTTGTAAAATGCATTCCGATTGAATGCAGTGGATTCCATGCAGCGTGATTGAATGCCGTGTATTCCATGCAGCATGAAGAAATGGAACCCTATTGAATGCAGTGGATATTATGCAGCATGATTGAATGCAGTGGATTCCATGCAGCATGATTGAATGTAGTGGAATTTATGCAGCATGGCCTAAAGCATCCCGATTGAATGCAGTGGATTCCATGCAGCATCATTGAATGCAGAGGATTCCATGCATTGTGGCGCAATGGATCCCGATTGTATGCAGTGGGGTCCATGCAGCGAGGCCCAATGCATCCCGATTGAATGCAGTGGATTTTATGCAGCATGGACCAAAGCATGCCGATTGAATGCAGTGTATCCCATGCAGCGTGTTTGAATGCAGTGGATTGTATGCAGAGTGGTGCAATGTATCTCGATTGAATGAAGTGGATTCCATTCAGCATGGTGTAATTGATACCGGTTGAATGCAGTGGATTCCATGCACTGTGTCTGAATGCAACCGATTCCATGCAGCAGTGTGAAATGCATCGCGAGTGAATGCAGTGGATTCCATGCAGCGTGGCCCAATGGATACCGACTGAATGCAGTGGATTCCATGAAGCATGATTGAATGCAGTGGATTCCATGCAGCGTTGTGGAATGCATACCGAGTGAATGCAGTGGATTGCATGCAGCGTGGGGCAATGTCTCCAGGTTGAATGCAGTGGAATACATGCAGCATGCTGCAATGGATCCCGACTGAATGCAGTGGATTCCCTGCAGCATTGTCTAATTGATACCAATGTAATGCAGTGGATTCCATGCATCGAGATTCAATGCAGTGGATTCCATGCAGCGTTGTGAAATGGATCCCGAGTGAATGCAGTGGATTCCATGCAGCGTGATTGAATGCAGTGGATTCCATGCAGCGTGAAGAAATGGAACCCTATTGAATGCAGTGGATTTTATGAAGCATGATTGAATGCAGTGGATTCCATGCAGCATGACTGAATGCAGTGGATTTTATGCAGCATGGCCCAAAGCATCCCGATTGAATGCAGTGGATTCCACGCAGCATCATTGAATGCAGAGAATTCCATGCATTGTGGCGCAATGGATCCCGATTGTATGCAGTGGAGTCCATGCAGCGAGGCCCAATTCATCCCGATTGAATGCAGTCAATTCCATGCAGCATTTTTGAATGCAGAGGATTCCATGCATTGTGGCACAATGGATCCTGATTGTATGCAGTGGAGTTTATGCAGCATGGCCCAAACATCCCGATTGAATGCAGTGGATTCCATGCAGCGTGAAGAAATGGAACCATATTGAATGCAGTGGATTTTATGCAGCATGATTGAATGCAGAGGATTCGATGCAGTATGATTGAATGCAGTGGCTATTATGCAGCATGGCCCAAAGCATCCTGATTGAATGCAGTGGATTCCATGCAGCGTGATTGAATGCAGTTGATTCCATGCAGCGTGAAGAAATGGAACCTTATTGAATTCAGTGGATTGTATGCAGCCTGATTGAATGCAGTGGATTCCATACAGCATGATTGAATGCAGTGGATTTTATGCAGAATGGCCCAAAGCATCCCGATTGAATGCAGTGGATTACATGCAGCGTCATTGAATGCAGAGGATTCCATGCATTGTGGCGCAATGGATCCTGATTGTATGCAGTGGAGTCCATGCAGCGAGGCCCAATGCATCCCGATTGAATGCAGTCAATTCCATGCAGCATTTTTGAATGCAGAGGATTCCATGCATTGTGGCGCAATGGATCCTGATTGCATGCAGTGGAGTCCATGCAGCGAGGCGAAATCATCCCGATTGAATGCTGTGCATTATATGGAGCATGGCCCAAATCATCCCGACTGAATGTAGTGAATTCGATGCAGTGTGATTGATTGCAGTGTAATCCATGCAGCGTGGTAAAATGCATCCCGATTGAATGCAGTGGATTCCATGCAGCGTGATTGAATTCAGTGGATTCCATGCAGCGTGAAGAAATGGAACCTTATTGAATGCAATTGATTTTATGCAGCATGATTGAATGCAGTGGATTTTATGCAGCATGATTGAATGCAGTGGATTCCATGCAGCGTGATTGAATGCAGTGGATTTTATGCAGCATGGCCCAAAGCATCCCGATTGAATGCAGTGGATTCCATGCAGCATTTTTGAATGCAGAGGATTCCATGCATTGTGGCACAATGGATCCCGATTGAATGCAGTGGATTCCATGCAGCGTGATTGAATGCAGTGTAATCCATGAAGCGTGGTAAAATGCATCCCGATAGAATGCAGTGGATTCCATGCAGCGTGAGGAAATGGAACCCTACTGAATGCAGTGGATTTTATGCAGCATGATTGAATGCAGTGGATATTATGCAGCATGATTGAATGCAGTGGAGTCCATGCAGCATGATTGAATGTAGTGGAATTTATGCAGCATGGCCTAAAGCATCCCGATTGAATGCAGTGGATTCCATGCAGCGTCATTGAATGCAGAGGATTCCATGCATTGTGGCGCAATGGATCCCTATTGTATGCAGTGGAGTCCATGCAGCGAGGCCCAATGCATCCCGATTGAATGCAGTGGATTTTATGCAGCATGGCCCAAACATCCCGATTGAATGCAGTGTATCCCATGCAGCGTGTTTGAATGCAGTGGATTGTATGCAGAGTGGTGCAATGTATCTCTATTGAATGAAGTGGATTCCATTCAGCTTGGCCCAATGGATACCGACTGAATGCAGTGGATTCCATGAAGCATGATTGAATGCAGTGGATTCCATGCAGCATTGTGGAATGCATACCGAGTGAATGCAGTGGATTGCATGCAGCGTGGGGCAATGTATCCAGGTTGAATGCAGTGGAATACATGCAGTGTGAGTGAATGCACTTGATTCCTTGCAGCAGTGTGAAATTCATCCCGGGTGAATGCAGTGGATTGCATGCAGCTTGGCCCAATGGATCCTGATTGAATGCAGTCGATTCCGTGCAGCTTGGCCCAATGGATCCTGATTGAATGCAGTCGATTCCGTGCAGCATGGCCCAATGGATCCTGATTGAATGCAGTGGATTCCCTGTGGCGTGATTGAATGCACTGGATTCCATGCAGCGTTGTGTAATGCATCCAGAGTGAATGAAAAGGATTGCATGCAGCGTGGGGCAATGTATCCAGGTTGAATGCAGTGGAATCCATGCAGCATGCTGCAATGGATCCCGACTGAATGCAGTGGATTCCCTGCAGCATTGTGTAATTGATACCAATGTAATGCAGTGGATTCCATGCATCGAGATTCAATGCAGTGGATTCCATGCAGCGTTGTGAAATGGATCCCGAGTGAATGCAGTGGATTCCATGCATTGTGATTGAATGCAGTGCACTCAATATAGCGTGGAAAAATGCATCCCGATTGAATGAAGCGGATTCCATGCAGCGTGATTGAATGCAGTGGATTTTATGCAGCATGGCCCAAAGCATCCCGATTGAATGCAGTGGATTCCATGCAGCATCATTGAATGCAGAGGATTCCATGCATTGAGGCGCAATGGATCCCGATTGTATGCAGTGGAGTCCATGCAGCGAGGCCCAATGCATCCCGATTGAATGCAGTGGATTCCAGGCATTGTGATTGAAATCAGTGGAATCCATGCAGCGTGGTAAAATGCATCCTTATTGAATGCAGTGGATTCCATGCAGCGTGAAATAATGGAACGGTATTGAATGCAGTGGATTGTATGCAGCCTGATTGAATGCAGTGGATTCCATGCAGCATGATTGAATGCAGTGGATTTTATGCAGCATGTCCCAAAGCATCCCGATTGAATGCAGTGGATTCCATGCAGCGTCATTGAATGCAGAGGATTCCATGCATTGTGGCGCAATGGGTCCCGATTATATGCAGTGGAGTCCATGCAGTGAGGCCAATGCATCCCGATTGTATGCAGTGGATTTTATGCAGCATGGCCCAAAGCATCCCGATTGAATGCAGTGGATTCCATGCATTGTGATTGAATGCAGTGTAATCCATGCAGCATGGTAAAATGCATCCCGATTGAAGGCAGTGTATTCCATACAGCGGGATTGAATGCAGTGTATTCTATGCAGCGTGAGGAAATGGAACCGTATTGAATGCAGTGGATTCTATGCAGCATGATTGAATGCAGTGGATTCCATGCAGCATGATTGAATGCAGTGGATTTTATGCAGCATGGCCCAAAGCATCCCGATTGAATGCAGTGGATTCCATGCATTGTGATTGAATGCAGTGTAATCCATGCAGCATGGTAAAATGCATCCCGATTGAAGGCAGTGTATTCCATACAGCGGGATTGAATGCAGTGTATTCTATGCAGCGTGAGGAAATGGAACCCTACTGAATGCAGTGGATTTTATGCAGCATGATTGAATGCTGTGGATTCCATGCAGCATGATTGAATGCAGTGGATTACACGCAGCATCATTGAATGCAGAGAATTCCATGCATTGTGGCGCAATGGATCCCGATTGTATGCAGTGGAGTCCATGCAGCGAGGCCCAATGCATCCCGATTGAATGCAGTCAATTCCATGCAGCATTTTTGAATGCAGACGATTCCATGCATTGTGGCGCAATGGATCCTGATTGTATGCAGTGGATTTTATGCAGCATGGCCCAAACATCCCGATTGAATGCAGTGGATTCCATGCAGCGTGATTGAATGCAGTGTAATCCATGAAGCGTGGTAAAATGCATCCCGATAAAATGCAGTGGATTCCATGCAGCGTGAAGAAATGGAACCCTATTGAATGCAGTGGATTTTATGCAGCATGATTGAATGCAGTGGATTCGATGCAGTATGATTGAATGCAGTGGATATTATGCAGCATGGCCCAAAGCATCCTGATTGAATGCAGTGGATTCCATGCAGCGTGATTGACTGCAGGTAATCCATTCAGCCTGGTAAAATGCATCCCAATTGAATGCAGTGGATTTTATGAAGCATGATTGAATGCAGTTGATTCCATGCAGCGTGATGAAATGGAACATTATTGAATTCAGTGGATTTTTGCGGCGTGAATGTATACAGTGGATACCATGCAGCATGATTGAATGCAGTGGATTTTATGCAGCATGGCCAAAGCATGCCGATTGAATGCAGTGGATTCCATGCAGTGTGTTTGAATGCAGTGGATTCAATTTAGCCTGAAGAAATGGAACCCTATTGAATGCAGTGGATATTATGCAGCATGATTGAATGCAGTGGATTCCATGCAGCATGATTGAATGCAGTGGATTTTATGCAGCATGTCCCAAAGCATCCCGATTGAATGCAGTGGATTCCATGCAGCGTCATTGAATGCAGAGGATTCCATGCATTGTGGCGCAATGGGTCCCGATTGTATGCAGTGGAGTCCATGCAGCGAGGCCAAATGCATCCCAATTGAATGCTGTGGATTATATGGAGCATGGTCCAAATCATCCCGACTGAATGCAGTGGATTCCATGCAGCGTGATTGATTGCAGTGTAATCCATGCAGCGTGGTAAAATGCATCCCGATTGAATGCAGTGGATTCCATGCAGCGTGATTGAATTCAGTGGATTTTATGCAGCATGATTGAATGCAGTGGATTTTATGCAGCATGGCCCAAACCATCCCGATTGAATGCAGTGGATCCCATGCAGCGTCATTGAATGCAGAGGATTTCATGCATTGAGGCGCTATCGATCCCGATTAAATGAGGTGGAGTCCATGCAGCGAGGCCCAATGCATCCCGATTGAATGCATTCAATTCCATGCAGCATTTTTGAATGCAGAGGATTCCATGCATTGTGGCACAATGGTTCCTGATTGTATGCAGTGGAGTCTATGCAGCGAGGCCAAATCATCCCGATTGAATGCTGTGGATTATATGGAGCATGGCCCAAATCATCCCGATTCAATGCAGTGGATTCCATGCAGCGTGATTGATTGCAGTGTAATCGATGCAGCGTTGTAAAATGCATTCCGATTGAATGCAGTGGATTCCATGCAGCGTGATTGAATGCCGTGTATTCCATGCAGCATGAAGAAATGGAACCCTATTGAATGCAGTGGATATTATGCAGCATGATTGAATGCAGTGGATTCCATGCAGCATGATTGAATGTAGTGGAATTTATGCAGCATGGCCTAAAGCATCCCGATTGAATGCAGTGGATTCCATGCAGCATCATTGAATGCAGAGGATTCCATGCATTGTGGCGCAATGGATCCCGATTGTATGCAGTGGGGTCCATGCAGCGAGGCCCAATGCATCCCGATTGAATGCAGTGGATTTTATGCAGCATGGACCAAAGCATGCCGATTGAATGCAGTGTATCCCATGCAGCGTGTTTGAATGCAGTGGATTGTATGCAGAGTGGTGCAATGTATCTCGATTGAATGAAGTGGATTCCATTCAGCATGGTGTAATTGATACCGATTGAATGCAGTGGATTCCATGCACTGTGTCTGAATGCAACCGATTCCATGCAGCAGTGTGAAATGCATCGCGAGTGAATGCAGTGGATTCCATGCAGCGTGGCCCAATGGATACCGACTGAATGCAGTGGATTCCATGAAGCATGATTGAATGCAGTGGATTCCATGCAGCGTTGTGGAATGCATACCGAGTGAATGCAGTGGATTGCATGCAGCGTGGGGCAATGTCTCCAGGTTGAATGCAGTGGAATACATGCAGCATGCTGCAATGGATCCCGACTGAATGCAGTGGATTCCCTGCAGCATTGTCTAATTGATACCAATGTAATGCAGTGGATTCCATGCATCGAGATTCAATGCAGTGGATTCCATGCAGCGTTGTGAAATGGATCCCGAGTGAATGCAGTGGATTCCATGCAGCGTGATTGAATGCAGTGGATTCCTTGCAGCGTGAAGAAATGGAACCCTATTGAATGCAGTGGATTTTATGAAGCATGATTGAATGCAGTGGATTCCATGCAGCATGACTGAATGCAGTGGATTTTATGCAGCATGGCCCAAAGCATCCCGATTGAATGCAGTGGATTCCACGCAGCATCATTGAATGCAGAGAATTCCATGCATTGTGGCGCAATGGATCCCGATTGTATGCAGTGGAGTCCATGCAGCGAGGCCCAATTCATCCCGATTGAATGCAGTCAATTCCATGCAGCATTTTTGAATGCAGAGGATTCCATGCATTGTGGCACAATGGATCCTGATTGTATGCAGTGGAGTTTATGCAGCATGGCCCAAACATCCCGATTGAATGCAGTGGATTCCATGCAGCGTGAAGAAATGGAACCATATTGAATGCAGTGGATTTTATGCAGCATGATTGAATGCAGAGGATTCGATGCAGTATGATTGAATGCAGTGGATATTATGCAGCATGGCCCAAAGCATCCTGATTGAATGCAGTGGATTCCATGCAGCGTGATTGAATGCAGTTGATTCCATGCAGCGTGAAGAAATGGAACCTTATTGAATTCAGTGGATTTTTGCAGCGTGAATGAATACAGTGGATTCCATGCAGCATGATTGAATGCAGTGGATTTTATGCAGCATGGCCCAAAGCATGCCGATTGAATGCAGTGGATTCCATGCATTGTGATTGATTGCAGTGCACTCCATGCAGCGTGGTAAAATGTATCCCGATTGAATGCAGTGGATTCCATGCAGTGTGATTGAATGCAGTGGATTCCATTTAGCCTGAAGAAATGGAACCCTATTGAATGCAGTGGATATTATGCAGCATGATTGAATGCAGTGGAGTCCATGCAGCATGATTGAATGCAGTGGATTTTATGCAGCATGGCCCAAAGCATCCCGATTGAATGCAGTGGATTCCATGCAGCGTCATTGAATGCAGAGGATTCCATGCATTGAGGCGCAATGGATCCCGATTGTGTGCAGTGGAGTCCATGCAGTGAGGCCAAATGCATCCCAATTGAATGCAGTGGATTTTATGCATCATGGCCCAAATCATCCCGATTGAATGCAGTGGATTCCAGGCAGCGTGATTGAATGCAGTGCACTCAATATAGCTTGGAAAAACGCATCCCGATTGAATGCAGTGTATTCCATGCAGCGTGATTGAATTCAGTGGATTCCATGCAGCGTGAAATAATGGAACCCTATTGAATGCAGTGGATTTCTTGAAGCATGATAGAATGAAGTGGATTCCATGCAGCATGATTGAATGCAGTGGATTTTATGCAGCATTTCCCAAAGCATCCCGATTGAATGCAGTGGATTCCATGCAGCGTCATTGAATGCAGGGGATTCCATGCATTGAGGCGCAATGGATCCCGATTGTATGCAGTGGAGTCCATGCAGCGAGGCCCAATGCTTCCCGATTGAATGCAGTGGATTCCAGGCATTGTGATTGAAATCAGTGGAATCCATGCAGCGTGGTAAAATGCATCCTTATTGAATGCAGTGGATTCCATGCAGCGTGAAGTAATGGAACCCTATTGAATGCAGTGGATTTTATGCAGCCTGATTGAATGCAGTGGATTCCATGCAGCATGATTGAATGCAGTGGATTTTATGCAGCATGTCCCAAAGCATCCCGATTGAATGCAGTGGATTCAATGCAGCGTCATTGAATGCAGAGGATTCCATGCATTGTGGCGAAATGGATCCTGATTGTATGCAGTGGAGTCCATGCAGCGAGGCCCAATGCATCCCGATTGAATGCAGTCAATTCCATGCAGCATTTTTGAATGCAGAGGATTCCATGCATTGTGGCGCAATGGATCCTGATTGTATGCAGTGGAGTCCGTGCAGCGAGGCCAAATCATCCTGATTGAATGCTGTGGATTATATGGAGCATGGCCCAAATCATCCCGACTGAATGCAGTGGATTCGATGCAGCGTGATTGATTGCAGTGTAATCCATGCAGCGTTGTAAAATGCATTCCGATTGAATGCAGTGGATTCCATGCAGCGTGATTGAATTCAGTGGATTCCATGCAGCGTGAAGAAATGGAACCTTATTGAATGCAATTGATTTTATGCAGCATGATTGAATGCAGTGGATTTTATGCAGCATGATTGAATGCAGTGGATTTTATGCAGCATGATTGAATGCAGTTGATTCCATGCAGCGTGATTGAATGCAGTGGATTTTATGCAGCATGGCCCAAAGCATCCCGATTGAATTCAGTGGATTCCATGCAGCGGCATTGAATGCAGAGGATTCCATGCATTGTGGCGCAATGGGTCCCGATTGTATGCAGTGGAGCCCATGCAGTGAGGCCAATGCATCCCGATTGTATGCAGTGGATTCCATGCATTGTGATTGAATGCAGTGTAATCCATGCAGCATGGTAAAATGCATCCCGATTGAAGGCAGTGTATTCCATACAGCGGGATTGAATGCAGTGTATTCTATGCAGCGTGAGGAAATGGAACCGTATTGAATGCAGTGGATTTTATGCAGCATGATTGAATGCAGTGGATTCCATGCAGCATGATTGAATGCAGTGGATTCCATGCAGCGTGAAGAAATGAAAGCTTATTCAATGCAGTGGATTCCATGCAGCATGATTGAATGCAGTGGATGCCATGCAGCATGATTGAATGCAGTGTATTTTAGGCAGCATGGCACAAAGCATCCGGATTGAATGCAGTTGATTCCATGCAGCATGATTGAATGCAGTGGATTTTATGCAGCATGGCCCAAAACATCCGGATTGAATGCAGTGGAATCCATGCATGGTGATTGAATGCAGTGTAATCCATGCAGCGTGGTAAAATCCATCCCGATTGAATGCAGTGGATTCCATGCAGCTTGATTGAATGCAGCGGATTCCATGCAGCGTGAAGTAATGGAACCCTATTGAATGCAGCGGATTTTATGCAGCATGATTGAATGCAGTGGATTTTATGCAGCATGGCCCAAACCATCCCGATTGAATGCCGTGGATCCCATGCAGCGTCATTGAATGCAGAGGATTCCATGCATTGAGGTGCAATCGATCCCGATTATATGAGGTGGAGTCCATGCAGCGAGGCCCAATGCATCCCGATTGAATGCATTCAATTCCATGCAGCATTTTTGAATGCAGAGGATTCCATGCATTGTGGCGCAATGGTTCCTGATTGTATGCAGTGGAGTCTATGCAGCGAGGCCAAATCATCCCGATTGAATGCTGTGGATTATATGGAGCATGGCCCAAATCATCCCGATTGAATGCAGTGGATTCCATGCAGCGTGATTGATTGCAGTGTAATCCATGCAGCGTTGTAAAATGCATTCCGATTGAATGCAGTGGATTCCATGCATTGTGATTGAATGCAGTGAACTCCATGCAGTGAGGTAAAATGCATCCCGATTGAATGCAGTGGATTCCATGCAGCGTGATTGAATGCCGTGTATTCCATGCAGCGTGAAGAAATGGAACCCTATTGAATGCAGTGGATTGTATGCAGCCTGATTGAATGCAGTGGATTCCATGCAGCATGATTGAATGCAGTGGATTTTATGCAGAATGGCCCAAAGCATCCCGATTGAATGCAGTGGATTACATGCAGCGTCATTGAATGCAGAGGATTCCATGCATTGTGGCGCAATGGATCCTGATTGTATGCAGTGGAGTCCATGCAGCGAGGCCCAATGCATCCCGATTGAATGCAGTCAATTCCATGCAGCATTTTTGAATGCAGAGGATTCCGTGCATTGTGGCGCAATGGATCCTGATTGCATGCAGTGGAGTCCATGCAGCGAGGCGAAATCATCCCGATTGAATGCTGTGCATTATATGGAGCATGGCCCAAATCATCCCGACTGAATGTAGTGAATTCGATGCAGTGTGATTGATTGCAGTGTAATCCATGCAGCGTGGTAAAATGCATCCCGATTGAATGCAGTGGATTCCATGCAGCGTGATTGAATTCAGTGGATTCCATGCAGCGTGAAGAAATGGAACCTTATTGAATGCAATTGATTTTATGCAGCATGATTGAATGCAGTGGATTTTATGCAGCATGATTGAATGCAGTGGATTCCATGCAGCGTGATTGAATGCAGTGGATTTTATGCAGCATGGCCCAAAGCATCCCGATTGAATGCAGTGGATTCCATGCAGCATTTTTGAATGCAGAGGATTCCATGCATTGTGGCACAATGGATCCCGATTGAATGCAGTGGATTCCATGCAGCGTGATTGAATGCAGTGTAATCCATGAAGCGTGGTAAAATGCATCCCGATAGAATGCAGTGGATTCCATGCAGCGTGAGGAAATGGAACCCTACTGAATGCAGTGGATTTTATGCAGCATGATTGAATGCAGTGGATATTATGCAGCATGATTGAATGCAGTGGAGTCCATGCAGCATGATTGAATGTAGTGGAATTTATGCAGCATGGCCTAAAGCATCCCGATTGAATGCAGTGGATTCCATGCAGCGTGATTGAATTCAGTGGATTCCATGCAGCGTGAAGAAATGGAACCTTATTGAATGCAATTGATTCTATGCAGCATGATTGAATGCAGTGGATTTTATGCAGCATGATTGAATGCAGTGGATTCCATGCAGCGTGATTGAATGCAGTGGATTTTATGCAGCATGGCCCAAAGCATCCCGATTGAATGCAGTGGATTCCATGCAGCATTTTTGAATGCAGAGGATTCCATGCATTGTGGCACAATGGATCCCGATTGAATGCAGTGGATTCCATGCAGCGTGATTGAATGCAGTGTAATCCATGAAGCGTGGTAAAATGCATCCCGATAGAATGCAGTGGATTCCATGCAGCGTGAGGAAATGGAACCCTACTGAATGCAGTGGATTTTATGCAGCATGATTGAATGCAGTGGATATTATGCAGCATGATTGAATGCAGTGGAGTCCATGCAGCATGATTGAATGTAGTGGAATTTATGCAGCATGGCCTAAAGCATCCCGATTGAATGCAGTGGATTCCATGCAGCGTCATTGAATGCAGAGGATTCCATGCATTGTGGCGCAATGGATCCCTATTGTATGCAGTGGAGTCCATGCAGCGAGGCCCAATGCATCCCGATTGAATGCAGTGGATTTTATGCAGCATGGCCCAAACATCCCGATTGAATGCAGTGTATCCCATGCAGCGTGTTTGAATGCAGTGGATTGTATGCAGAGTGGTGCAATGTATCTCTATTGAATGAAGTGGATTCCATTCAGCTTGGCCCAATGGATACCGACTGAATGCAGTGGATTCCATGAAGCATGATTGAATGCAGTGGATTCCATGCAGCATTGTGGAATGCATACCGAGTGAATGCAGTGGATTGCATGCAGCGTGGGGCAATGTCTCCAGGTTGAATGCAGTGGAATACATGCAGTGTGAGTGAATGCACTTGATTCCTTGCAGCAGTGTGAAATTCATCCCGGGTGAATGCAGTGGATTGCATGCAGCTTGGCCCAATGGATCCTGATTGAATGCAGTCGATTCCGTGCAGCTTGGCCCAATGGATCCTGATTGAATGCAGTCGATTCCGTGCAGCATGGCCCAATGGATCCTGATTGAATGCAGTGGATTCCCTGTGGCGTGATTGAATGCACTGGATTCCATGCAGCGTTGTGTAATGCATCCAGAGTGAATGAAAAGGATTGCATGCAGCGTGGGGCAATGTATCCAGGTTGAATGCAGTGGAATCCATGCAGCATGCTGCAATGGATCCCGACTGAATGCAGTGGATTCCCTGCAGCATTGTGTAATTGATACCAATGTAATGCAGTGGATTCCATGCATCGAGATTCAATGCAGTGGATTCCATGCAGCGTTGTGAAATGGATCCCGAGTGAATGCAGTGGATTCCATGCATTGTGATTGAATGCAGTGCACTCAATATAGCGTGGAAAAATGCATCCCGATTGAATGAAGCGGATTCCATGCAGCGTGATTGAATGCAGTGGATTTTATGCAGCATGGCCCAAAGCATCCCGATTGAATGCAGTGGATTCCATGCAGCATCATTGAATGCAGAGGATTCCATGCATTGAGGCGCAATGGATCCCGATTGTATGCAGTGGAGTCCATGCAGCGAGGCCCAATGCATCCCGATTGAATGCAGTGGATTCCAGGCATTGTGATTGAAATCAGTGGAATCCATGCAGCGTGGTAAAATGCATCCTTATTGAATGCAGTGGATTCCATGCAGCGTGAAATAATGGAATGGTATTGAATGCAGTGGATTGTATGCAGCCTGATTGAATGCAGTGGATTCCATGCATTGTGGCGCAATGGGTCCCGATTATATGCAGTGGAGTCCATGCAGTGAGGCCAATGCATCCCGATTGTATGCAGTGGATTTTATGCAGCATGGCCCAAAGCATCCCGATTGAATGCAGTGGATTCCATGCATTGTGATTGAATGCAGTGTAATCCATGCAGCATGGTAAAATGCATCCCGATTGAAGGCAGTGTATTCCATACAGCGGGATTGAATGCAGTGTATTCTATGCAGCGTGAGGAAATGGAACCGTATTGAATGCAGTGGATTCTATGCAGCATGATTGAATGCAGTGGATTCCATGCAGCATGATTGAATGCAGTGGATTTTATGCAGCATGGCCCAAAGCATCCCGATTGAATGCAGTGGATTCCATGCATTGTGATTGAATGCAGTGTAATCCATGCAGCATGGTAAAATGCATCCCGATTGAAGGCAGTGTATTCCATACAGCGGGATTGAATGCAGTGTATTCTATGCAGCGTGAGGAAATGGAACCCTACTGAATGCAGTGGATTTTATGCAGCATGATTGAATGCTGTGGATTCCATGCAGCATGATTGAATGCAGTGGATTCCACGCAGCATCATTGAATGCAGAGAATTCCATGCATTGTGGCGCAATGGATCCCGATTGTATGCAGTGGAGTCCATGCAGCGAGGCCCAATGCATCCCGATTGAATGCAGTCAATTCCATGCAGCATTTTTGAATGCAGACGATTCCATGCATTGTGGCGCAATGGATCCTGATTGTATGCAGTGGATTTTATGCAGCATGGCCCAAACATCCCGATTGAATGCAGTGGATTCCATGCAGCGTGATTGAATGCAGTGTAATCCATGAAGCGTGGTAAAATGCATCCCGATAAAATGCAGTGGATTCCATGCAGCGTGAAGAAATGGAACCCTATTGAATGCAGTGGATTTTATGCAGCATGATTGAATGCAGTGGATTCGATGCAGTATGATTGAATGCAGTGGATATTATGCAGCATGGCCCAAAGCATCCTGATTGAATGCAGTGGATTCCATGCAGCGTGATTGACTGCAGGTAATCCATTCAGCCTGGTAAAATGCATCCCAATTGAATGCAGTGGATTTTATGAAGCATGATTGAATGCAGTTGATTCCATGCAGCGTGAAGAAATGGAACATTATTGAATTCAGTGGATTTTTGCGGCGTGAATGTATACAGTGGATACCATGCAGCATGATTGAATGCAGTGGATTTTATGCAGCATGGCCAAAGCATGCCGATTGAATGCAGTGGATTCCATGCAGTGTGTTTGAATGCAGTGGATTCAATTTAGCCTGAAGAAATGGAACCCTATTTAATGCAGTGGATATTATGCAGCATGATTGAATGCAGTGGATTCCATGCAGCATGATTGAATGCAGTGGATTTTATGCAGCATGTCCCAAAGCATCCCGATTGAATGCAGTGGATTCCATGCAGCGTCATTGAATGCAGAGGATTCCATGCATTGTGGCGCAATGGGTCCCGATTGTATGCAGTGGAGTCCATGCAGCGAGGCCAAATCATCCCGATTGAATGCTGTGGATTATATGGAGCATGGTCCAAATCATCCCGACTGAATGCAGTGGATTCCATGCAGCGTGATTGATTGCAGTGTAATCCATGCAGCGTGGTAAAATGCATCCCGATTGAATGCAGTGGATTCCATGCAGCGTGATTGAATTCAGTGGATTTTATGCAGCATGATTGAATGCAGTGGATTCCATGCAGCGTGATTGAATGCAGTGGATTTTATGCAGCATGGCCCAAAGCATCCCGATTGAATGCAGTGGATTCCATGCAGTGTCATTGAATGCAGAGGATTCCATGCATTGTGGTGCAATGGGTCACGATTGTATGCAGTGGAGTACATGCAGTGAGGCCAATGCATCCCGATTGTATGCAGTGGATTTTATGCAGCATGGCCCAAAGCATCCCGATTGAATGCAGTGGATTCCATGCATTGTGATTGAATGCAGTGTAATCCATGCAGCATGGTAAAATGCATCCCGATTGAAGGCAGTGTATTCCATACAGCGGGATTGAATGCAGTGTATTCTATGCAGCGTGAGGAAATGGAACCGTATTGAATGCAGTGGATTTTATGCAGCATGATTGAATGCAGTGGATTCCATGCAGCATGATTGAATGCAGTGGATTCCATGCAGCGTGACGAAATGAAAGCTTATTCAATGCAGTGGATTCCATGCAGCATGATTGAATGCAGTGGATGCCATGCAGCATGATTGAATGCAGTGGATTTTATGCAGCATGGCCCAAAGCATCCCGATTGAATGCAGTGGATTCCATGCAGCATGATTGAATGCAGTGGATTTTATGCAGCATGGCCCAAAACATCCGGATTGAATGCAGTGGAATCCATGCATGGTGATTGAATGCAGTGTAATCCATGCAGCTTGGTAAAATCCATCCCGATTGAATGCAGCAGATTCCATGCAGCGTGAAGTAATGGAACCCTATTGAATGAAGTGGATATTATGCAGCATGATTGAATGCAGTGGATTTTATGCAGCATGGCCCAAACCATCCCGATTGAATGCAGTGGATCCCATGCAGCGTCATTGAATGCAGAGGATTTCATGCATTGAGGCGCTATCGATCCCGATTAAATGAGGTGGAGTCCATGCAGCGAGGCCCAATGCATCCCGATTGAATGCATTCAATTCCATGCAGCATTTTTGAATGCAGAGGATTCCATGCATTGTGGCGCAATGGATCCTGATTGTATGCAGTGGAGTCTATGCAGCGAGGCCAAATCATCCCGATTGAATGCTGTGGATTATATGGAGCATGGCCCAAATCATCCCGATTCAATGCAGTGGATTCCATGCAGCGTGATTGATTGCAGTGTAATCGATGCAGCGTTGTAAAATGCATTCCGATTGAATGCAGTGGATTCCATGCAGCGTGATTGAATGCCGTGTATTCCATGCAGCATGAAGAAATGGAACCCTATTGAATGCAGTGGATATTATGCAGCATGATTGAATGCAGTGGATTCCATGCAGCATGATTGAATGTAGTGGAATTTATGCAGCATGGCCTAAAGCATCCCGATTGAATGCAGTGGATTCCATGCAGCATCATTGAATGCAGAGGATTCCATGCATTGTGGCGCAATGGATCCCGATTGTATGCAGTGGGGTCCATGCAGCGAGGCCCAATGCATCCCGATTGAATGCAGTGGATTTTATGCAGCATGGACCAAACATCCCGATTGAATGCAGTGTATCCCATGCAGCGTGTTTGAATGCAGTGGATTGTATGCAGAGTGGTGCAATGTATCTCGATTGAATGAAGTGGATTCCATTCAGCATGGTGTAATTGATACCGATTGAATGCAGTGGATTCCATGCACTGTGTCTGAATGCAACCGATTCCATGCAGCAGTGTGAAATGCATCGCGAGTGAATGCAGTGGATTCCATGCAGCGTGGCCCAATGGATACCGACTGAATGCAGTGGATTCCATGAAGCATGATTGAATGCAGTGGATTCCATGCAGCGTTGTGGAATGCATACCGAGTGAATGCAGTGGATTGCATGCAGCGTGGGGCAATGTCTCCAGGTTGAATGCAGTGGAATACATGCAGCATGCTGCAATGGATCCCGACTGAATGCAGTGGATTCCCTGCAGCATTGTCTAATTGATACCAATGTAATGCAGTGGATTCCATGCATCGAGATTCAATGCAGTGGATTCCATGCAGCGTTGTGAAATGGATCCCGAGTGAATGCAGTGGATTCCATGCAGCGTGATTGAATGCAGTGGATTCCATGCAGCGTGAAGAAATGGAACCCTATTGAATGCAGTGGATTTTATGAAGCATGATTGAATGCAGTGGATTCCATGCAGCATGACTGAATGCAGTGGATTTTATGCAGCATGGCCCAAAGCATCCCGATTGAATGCAGTGGATTCCACGCAGCATCATTGAATGCAGAGAATTCCATGCATTGTGGCGCAATGGATCCCGATTGTATGCAGTGGAGTCCATGCAGCGAGGCCCAATTCATCCCGATTGAATGCAGTCAATTCCATGCAGCATTTTTGAATGCAGAGGATTCCATGCATTGTGGCACAATGGATCCTGATTGTATGCAGTGGAGTTTATGCAGCATGGCCCAAACATCCCGATTGAATGCAGTGGATTCCATGCAGCGTGAAGAAATGGAACCATATTGAATGCAGTGGATTTTATGCAGCATGATTGAATGCAGAGGATTCGATGCAGTATGATTGAATGCAGTGGATATTATGCAGCATGGCCCAAAGCATCCTGATTGAATGCAGTGGATTCCATGCAGCGTGATTGAATGCAGTTGATTCCATGCAGCGTGAAGAAATGGAACCTTATTGAATTCAGTGGATTTTTGCAGCGTGAATGAATACAGTGGATTCCATGCAGCATGATTGAATGCAGTGGATTTTATGCAGCATGGCCCAAAGCATGCCGATTGAATGCAGTGGATTCCATGCATTGTGATTGATTGCAGTGCACTCCATGCAGCGTGGTAAAATGTATCCCGATTGAATGCAGTGGATTCCATGCAGTGTGATTGAATGCAGTGGATTCCATTTAGCCTGAAGAAATGGAACCCTATTGAATGCAGTGGATATTATGCAGCATGATTGAATGCAGTGGAGTCCATGCAGCATGATTGAATGCAGTGGATTTTATGCAGCATGGCCCAAAGCATCCCGATTGAATGCAGTGGATTCCATGCAGCGTCATTGAATGCAGAGGATTCCATGCATTGAGGCGCAATGGATCCCGATTGTGTGCAGTGGAGTCCATGCAGTGAGGCCAAATGCATCCCAATTGAATGCAGTGGATTTTATGCATCATGGCCCAAATCATCCCGATTGAATGCAGTGGATTCCAGGCAGCGTGATTGAATGCAGTGCACTCAATATAGCTTGGAAAAACGCATCCCGATTGAATGCAGTGTATTCCATGCAGCGTGATTGAATTCAGTGGATTCCATGCAGCGTGAAATAATGGAACCCTATTGAATGCAGTGGATTTCTTGAAGCATGATAGAATGAAGTGGATTCCATGCAGCATGATTGAATGCAGTGGATTTTATGCAGCATTTCCCAAAGCATCCCGATTGAATGCAGTGGATTCCATGCAGCGTCATTGAATGCAGGGGATTCCATGCATTGAGGCGCAATGGATCCCGATTGTATGCAGTGGAGTCCATGCAGCGAGGCCCAATGCTTCCCGATTGAATGCAGTGGATTCCAGGCATTGTGATTGAAATCAGTGGAATCCATGCAGCGTGGTAAAATGCATCCTTATTGAATGCAGTGGATTCCATGCAGCGTGAAGTAATGGAACCCTATTGAATGCAGTGGATTTTATGCAGCCTGATTGAATGCAGTGGATTCCATGCAGCATGATTGAATGCAGTGGATTTTATGCAGCATGTCCCAAAGCATCCCGATTGAATGCAGTGGATTCCATGCAGCGTCATTGAATGCAGAGGATTCCATGCATTGTGGCGAAATGGATCCTGATTGTATGCAGTGGAGTCCATGCAGCGAGGCCCAATGCATCCCGATTGAATGCAGTCAATTCCATGCAGCATTTTTGAATGCAGAGGATTCCATGCATTGTGGCGCAATGGATCCTGATTGTATGCAGTGGAGTCCGTGCAGCGAGGCCAAATCATCCTGATTGAATGCTGTGGATTATATGGAGCATGGCCCAAATCATCCCGACTGAATGCAGTGGATTCGATGCAGCGTGATTGATTGCAGTGTAATCCATGCAGCGTTGTAAAATGCATTCCGATTGAATGCAGTGGATTCCATGCAGCGTGATTGAATTCAGTGGATTCCATGCAGCGTGAAGAAATGGAACCTTATTGAATGCAATTGATTTTATGCAGCATGATTGAATGCAGTGGATTTTATGCAGCATGATTGAATGCAGTGGATTCCATGCAGCGTGATTGAATGCAGTGGATTTTATGCAGCATGGCCCAAAGCATCCCGATTGAATTCAGTGGATTCCATGCAGCGTCATTGAATGCAGAGGATTCCATGCATTGTGGCGCAATGGGTCCCGATTGTATGCAGTGGAGTCCATGCAGTGAGGCCAATGCATCCCGATTGTATGCAGTGGATTCCATGCATTGTGATTGAATGCAGTGTAATCCATGCAGCATGGTAAAATGCATCCCGATTGAAGGCAGTGTATTCCATACAGCGGGATTGAATGCAGTGTATTCTATGCAGCGTGAGGAAATGGAACCGTATTGAATGCAGTGGATTTTATGCAGCATGATTGAATGCAGTGGATTCCATGCAGCATGATTGAATGCAGTGGATTCCATGCAGCGTGAAGAAATGAAAGCTTATTCAATGCAGTGGATTCCATGCAGCATGATTGAATGCAGTGGATGCCATGCAGCATGATTGAATGCAGTGTATTTTAGGCAGCATGGCACAAAGCATCCGGATTGAATGCAGTTGATTCCATGCAGCATGATTGAATGCAGTGGATTTTATGCAGCATGGCCCAAAACATCCGGATTGAATGCAGTGGAATCCATGCATGGTGATTGAATGCAGTGTAATCCATGCAGCGTGGTAAAATCCATCCCGATTGAATGCAGTGGATTCCATGCAGCTTGATTGAATGCAGCGGATTCCATGCAGCGTGAAGTAATGGAACCCTATTGAATGCAGCGGATTTTATGCAGCATGATTGAATGCAGTGGATTTTATGCAGCATGGCCCAAACCATCCCGATTGAATGCCGTGGATCCCATGCAGCGTCATTGAATGCAGAGGATTCCATGCATTGAGGTGCAATCGATCCCGATTATATGAGGTGGAGTCCATGCAGCGAGGCCCAATGCATCCCGATTGAATGCATTCAATTCCATGCAGCATTTTTGAATGCAGAGGATTCCATGCATTGTGGCGCAATGGTTCCTGATTGTATGCAGTGGAGTCTATGCAGCGAGGCCAAATCATCCCGATTGAATGCTGTGGATTATATGGAGCATGGCCCAAATCATCCCGATTGAATGCAGTGGATTCCATGCAGCGTGATTGATTGCAGTGTAATCCATGCAGCATTGTAAAATGCATTCCGATTGAATGCAGTGGATTCCATGCATTGTGATTGAATGCAGTGAACTCCATGCAGTGAGGTAAAATGCATCCCGATTGAATGCAGTGGATTCCATGCAGCGTGATTGAATGCCGTGTATTCCATGCAGCGTGAAGAAATGGAACCCTATTGAATGCAGTGGATTGTATGCAGCCTGATTGAATGCAGTGGATTCCATACAGCATGATTGAATGCAGTGGATTTTATGCAGAATGGCCCAAAGCATCCCGATTGAATGCAGTGGATTACATGCAGCGTCATTGAATGCAGAGGATTCCATGCATTGTGGCGCAATGGATCCTGATTGTATGCAGTGGAGTCCATGCAGCGAGGCCCAATGCATCCCGATTGAATGCAGTCAATTCCATGCAGCATTTTTGAATGCAGAGGATTCCATGCATTGTGGCGCAATGGATCCTGATTGCATGCAGTGGAGTCCATGCAGCGAGGCGAAATCATCCCGATTGAATGCTGTGCATTATATGGAGCATGGCCCAAATCATCCCGACTGAATGTAGTGAATTCGATGCAGTGTGATTGATTGCAGTGTAATCCATGCAGCGTGGTAAAATGCATCCCGATTGAATGCAGTGGATTCCATGCAGCGTGATTGAATTCAGTGGATTCCATGCAGCGTGAAGAAATGGAACCTTATTGAATGCAATTGATTTTATGCAGCATGATTGAATGCAGTGGATTTTATGCAGCATGATTGAATGCAGTGGATTCCATGCAGCGTGATTGAATGCAGTGGATTTTATGCAGCATGGCCCAAAGCATCCCGATTGAATGCAGTGGATTCCATGCAGCATTTTTGAATGCAGAGGATTCCATGCATTGTGGCACAATGGATCCCGATTGAATGCAGTGGATTCCATGCAGCGTGATTGAATGCAGTGTAATCCATGAAGCGTGGTAAAATGCATCCCGATAGAATGCAGTGGATTCCATGCAGCGTGAGGAAATGGAACCCTACTGAATGCAGTGGATTTTATGCAGCATGATTGAATGCAGTGGATATTATGCAGCATGATTGAATGCAGTGGAGTCCATGCAGCATGATTGAATGTAGTGGAATTTATGCAGCATGGCCTAAAGCATCCCGATTGAATGCAGTGGATTCCATGCAGCGTCATTGAATGCAGAGGATTCCATGCATTGTGGCGCAATGGATCCCTATTGTATGCAGTGGAGTCCATGCAGCGAGGCCCAATGCATCCCGATTGAATGCAGTGGATTTTATGCAGCATGGCCCAAACATCCCGATTGAATGCAGTGTATCCCATGCAGCGTGTTTGAATGCAGTGGATTGTATGCAGAGTGGTGCAATGTATCTCTATTGAATGAAGTGGATTCCATTCAGCTTGGCCCAATGGATACCGACTGAATGCAGTGGATTCCATGAAGCATGATTGAATGCAGTGGATTCCATGCAGCATTGTGGAATGCATACCGAGTGAATGCAGTGGATTGCATGCAGCGTGGGGCAATGTATCCAGGTTGAATGCAGTGGAATACATGCAGTGTGAGTGAATGCACTTGATTCCTTGCAGCAGTGTGAAATTCATCCCGGGTGAATGCAGTGGATTGCATGCAGCTTGGCCCAATGGATCCTGATTGAATGCAGTCGATTCCGTGCAGCTTGGCCCAATGGATCCTGATTGAATGCAGTCGATTCCGTGCAGCATGGCCCAATGGATCCTGATTGAATGCAGTGGATTCCCTGTGGCGTGATTGAATGCACTGGATTCCATGCAGCGTTGTGTAATGCATCCAGAGTGAATGAAAAGGATTGCATGCAGCGTGGGGCAATGTATCCAGGTTGAATGCAGTGGAATCCATGCAGCATGCTGCAATGGATCCCGACTGAATGCAGTGGATTCCCTGCAGCATTGTGTAATTGATACCAATGTAATGCAGTGGATTCCATGCATCGAGATTCAATGCAGTGGATTCCATGCAGCGTTGTGAAATGGATCCCGAGTGAATGCAGTGGATTCCATGCATTGTGATTGAATGCAGTGCACTCAATATAGCGTGGAAAAATGCATCCCGATTGAATGAAGCGGATTCCATGCAGCGTGATTGAATGCAGTGGATTTTATGCAGCATGGCCCAAAGCATCCCGATTGAATGCAGTGGATTCCATGCAGCATCATTGAATGCAGAGGATTCCATGCATTGAGGCGCAATGGATCCCGATTGTATGCAGTGGAGTCCATGCAGCGAGGCCCAATGAATCCCGATTGAATGCAGTGGATTCCAGGCATTGTGATTGAAATCAGTGGAATCCATGCAGCGTGGTAAAATGCATCCTTATTGAATGCAGTGGATTCCATGCAGCGTGAAATAATGGAACGGTATTGAATGCAGTGGATTGTATGCAGCCTGATTGAATGCAGTGGATTCCATGCAGCATGATTGAATGCAGTGGATTTTATGCAGCATGTCCCAAAGCATCCCGATTGAATGCAGTGGATTCCATGCAGCGTCATTGAATGCAGAGGATTCCATGCATTGTGGCGCAATGGGTCCCGATTATATGCAGTGGAGTCCATGCAGTGAGGCCAATGCATCCCGATTGTATGCAGTGGATTTTATGCAGCATGGCCCAAAGCATCCCGATTGAATGCAGTGGATTCCATGCATTGTGATTGAATGCAGTGTAATCCATGCAGCATGGTAAAATGCATCCCGATTGAAGGCAGTGTATTCCATACAGCGGGATTGAATGCAGTGTATTCTATGCAGCGTGAGGAAATGGAACCGTATTGAATGCAGTGGATTCTATGCAGCATGATTGAATGCAGTGGATTCCATGCAGCATGATTGAATGCAGTGGATTTTATGCAGCATGGCCCAAAGCATCCCGATTGAATGCAGTGGATTCCATGCATTGTGATTGAATGCAGTGTAATCCATGCAGCATGGTAAAATGCATCCCGATTGAAGGCAGTGTATTCCATACAGCGGGATTGAATGCAGTGTATTCTATGCAGCGTGAGGAAATGGAACCCTACTGAATGCAGTGGATTTTATGCAGCATGATTGAATGCTGTGGATTCCATGCAGCATGATTGAATGCAGTGGATTCCACGCAGCATCATTGAATGCAGAGAATTCCATGCATTGTGGCGCAATGGATCCCGATTGTATGCAGTGGAGTCCATGCAGCGAGGCCCAATGCATCCCGATTGAATGCAGTCAATTCCATGCAGCATTTTTGAATGCAGACGATTCCATGCATTGTGGCGCAATGGATCCTGATTGTATGCAGTGGATTTTATGCAGCATGGCCCAAACATCCCGATTGAATGCAGTGGATTCCATGCAGCGTGATTGAATGCAGTGTAATCCATGAAGCGTGGTAAAATGCATCCCGATAAAATGCAGTGGATTCCATGCAGCGTGAAGAAATGGAACCCTATTGAATGCAGTGGATTTTATGCAGCATGATTGAATGCAGTGGATTCGATGCAGTATGATTGAATGCAGTGGATATTATGCAGCATGGCCCAAAGCATCCTGATTGAATGCAGTGGATTCCATGCAGCGTGATTGACTGCAGGTAATCCATTCAGCCTGGTAAAATGCATCCCAATTGAATGCAGTGGATTTTATGAAGCATGATTGAATGCAGTTGATTCCATGCAGCGTGAAGAAATGGAACATTATTGAATTCAGTGGATTTTTGCGGCGTGAATGTATACAGTGGATACCATGCAGCATGATTGAATGCAGTGGATTTTATGCAGCATGGCCAAAGCATGCCGATTGAATGCAGTGGATTCCATGCAGTGTGTTTGAATGCAGTGGATTCAATTTAGCCTGAAGAAATGGAACCCTATTGAATGCAGTGGATATTATGCAGCATGATTGAATGCAGTGGATTCCATGCAGCATGATTGAATGCAGTGGATTTTATGCAGCATGTCCCAAAGCATCCCGATTGAATGCAGTGGATTCCATGCAGCGTCATTGAATGCAGAGGATTCCATGCATTGTGGCGCAATGGGTCCCGATTGTATGCAGTGGAGTCCATGCAGCGAGGCCAAATGCATCCCAATTGAATGCTGTGGATTATATGGAGCATGGTCCAAATCATCCCGACTGAATGCAGTGGATTCCATGCAGCGTGATTGATTGCAGTGTAATCCATGCAGCGTGGTAAAATGCATCCCGATTGAATGCAGTGGATTCCATGCAGCGTGATTGAATTCAGTGGATTTTATGCAGCATGATTGAATGCAGTGGATTTTATGCAGCATGGCCCAAACCATCCCGATTGAATGCAGTGGATCCCATGCAGCGTCATTGAATGCAGAGGATTTCATGCATTGAGGCGCTATCGATCCCGATTAAATGAGGTGGAGTCCATGCAGCGAGGCCCAATGCATCCCGATTGAATGCATTCAATTCCATGCAGCATTTTTGAATGCAGAGGATTCCATGTATTGTGGCGCAATGGATCCTGATTGTATGCAGTGGAGTCTATGCAGCGAGGCCAAATCATCCCGATTGAATGCTGTGGATTATATGGAGCATGGCCCAAATCATCCCGATTCAATGCAGTGGATTCCATGCAGCGTGATTGATTGCAGTGTAATCCATGCAGCGTTGTAAAATGCATTCCGATTGAATGCAGTGGATTCCATGCAGCGTGATTGAATGCCGTGTATTCCATGCAGCATGAAGAAATGGAACCCTATTGAATGCAGTGGATATTATGCAGCATGATTGAATGCAGTGGATTCCATGCAGCATGATTGAATGTAGTGGAATTTATGCAGCATGGCCTAAAGCATCCCGATTGAATGCAGTGGATTCCATGCAGCATCATTGAATGCAGAGGATTCCATGCATTGTGGCGCAATGGATCCCGATTGTATGCAGTGGGGTCCATGCAGCGAGGCCCAATGCATCCCGATTGAATGCAGTGGATTTTATGCAGCATGGACCAAAGCATGCCGATTGAATGCAGTGTATCCCATGCAGCGTGTTTGAATGCAGTGGATTGTATGCAGAGTGGTGCAATGTATCTCGATTGAATGAAGTGGATTCCATTCAGCATGGTGTAATTGATACCGATTGAATGCAGTGGATTCCATGCACTGTGTCTGAATGCAACCGATTCCATGCAGCAGTGTGAAATGCATCGCGAGTGAATGCAGTGGATTCCATGCAGCGTGGCCCAATGGATACCGACTGAATGCAGTGGATTCCATGAAGCATGATTGAATGCAGTGGATTCCATGCAGCGTTGTGGAATGCATACCGAGTGAATGCAGTGGATTGCATGCAGCGTGGGGCAATGTCTCCAGGTTGAATGCAGTGGAATACATGCAGCATGCTGCAATGGATCCCGACTGAATGCAGTGGATTCCCTGCAGCATTGTCTAATTGATACCAATGTAATGCAGTGGATTCCATGCATCGAGATTCAATGCAGTGGATTCCATGCAGCGTTGTGAAATGGATCCCGAGTGAATGCAGTGGATTCCATGCAGCGTGATTGAATGCAGTGGATTCCATGCAGCGTGAAGAAATGGAACCCTATTGAATGCAGTGGATTTTATGAAGCATGATTGAATGCAGTGGATTCCATGCAGCATGGCTGAATGCAGTGGATTTTATGCAGCATGGCCCAAAGCATCCCGATTGAATGCAGTGGATTCCACGCAGCATCATTGAATGCAGAGAATTCCATGCATTGTGGCGCAATGGATCCCGATTGTATGCAGTGGAGTCCATGCAGCGAGGCCCAATTCATCCCGATTGAATGCAGTCAATTCCATGCAGCATTTTTGAATGCAGAGGATTCCATGCATTGTGGCACAATGGATCCTGATTGTATGCAGTGGAGTTTATGCAGCATGGCCCAAACATCCCGATTGAATGCAGTGGATTCCATGCAGCGTGAAGAAATGGAACCATATTGAATGCAGTGGATTTTATGCAGCATGATTGAATGCAGAGGATTCGATGCAGTATGATTGAATGCAGTGGATATTATGCAGCATGGCCCAAAGCATCCTGATTGAATGCAGTGGATTCCATGCAGCGTGATTGAATGCAGTTGATTCCATGCAGCGTGAAGAAATGGAACCTTATTGAATTCAGTGGATTGTATGCAGCCTGATTGAATGCAGTGGATTCCATACAGCATGATTGAATGCAGTGGATTTTATGCAGAATGGCCCAAAGCATCCCGATTGAATGCAGTGGATTACATGCAGCGTCATTGAATGCAGAGGATTCCATGCATTGTGGCGCAATGGATCCTGATTGTATGCAGTGGAGTCCATGCAGCGAGGCCCAATGCATCCCGATTGAATGCAGTCAATTCCATGCAGCATTTTTGAATGCAGAGGATTCCATGCATTGTGGCGCAATGGATCCTGATTGCATGCAGTGGAGTCCATGCAGCGAGGCGAAATCATCCCGATTGAATGCTGTGCATTATATGGAGCATGGCCCAAATCATCCCGACTGAATGTAGTGAATTCGATGCAGTGTGATTGATTGCAGTGTAATCCATGCAGCGTGGTAAAATGCATCCCGATTGAATGCAGTGGATTCCATGCAGCGTGATTGAATTCAGTGGATTCCATGCAGCGTGAAGAAATGGAACCTTATTGAATGCAATTGATTTTATGCAGCATGATTGAATGCAGTGGATTTTATGCAGCATGATTGAATGCAGTGGATTCCATGCAGCGTGATTGAATGCAGTGGATTTTATGCAGCATGGCCCAAAGCATCCCGATTGAATGCAGTGGATTCCATGCAGCATTTTTGAATGCAGAGGATTCCATGCATTGTGGCACAATGGATCCCGATTGAATGCAGTGGATTCCATGCAGCGTGATTGAATGCAGTGTAATCCATGAAGCGTGGTAAAATGCATCCCGATAGAATGCAGTGGATTCCATGCAGCGTGAGGAAATGGAACCCTACTGAATGCAGTGGATTTTATGCAGCATGATTGAATGCAGTGGATATTATGCAGCATGATTGAATGCAGTGGAGTCCATGCAGCATGATTGAATGTAGTGGAATTTATGCAGCATGGCCTAAAGCATCCCGATTGAATGCAGTGGATTCCATGCAGCGTCATTGAATGCAGAGGATTCCATGCATTGTGGCGCAATGGATCCCTATTGTATGCAGTGGAGTCCATGCAGCGAGGCCCAATGCATCCCGATTGAATGCAGTGGATTTTATGCAGCATGGCCCAAACATCCCGATTGAATGCAGTGTATCCCATGCAGCGTGTTTGAATGCAGTGGATTGTATGCAGAGTGGTGCAATGTATCTCTATTGAATGAAGTGGATTCCATTCAGCTTGGCCCAATGGATACCGACTGAATGCAGTGGATTCCATGAAGCATGATTGAATGCAGTGGATTCCATGCAGCATTGTGGAATGCATACCGAGTGAATGCAGTGGATTGCATGCAGCGTGGGGCAATGTATCCAGGTTGAATGCAGTGGAATACATGCAGTGTGAGTGAATGCACTTGATTCCTTGCAGCAGTGTGAAATTCATCCCGGGTGAATGCAGTGGATTGCATGCAGCTTGGCCCAATGGATCCTGATTGAATGCAGTCGATTCCGTGCAGCTTGGCCCAATGGATCCTGATTGAATGCAGTCGATTCCGTGCAGCATGGCCCAATGGATCCTGATTGAATGCAGTGGATTCCCTGTGGCGTGATTGAATGCACTGGATTCCATGCAGCGTTGTGTAATGCATCCAGAGTGAATGAAAAGGATTGCATGCAGCGTGGGGCAATGTATCCAGGTTGAATGCAGTGGAATCCATGCAGCATGCTGCAATGGATCCCGACTGAATGCAGTGGATTCCCTGCAGCATTGTGTAATTGATACCAATGTAATGCAGTGGATTCCATGCATCGAGATTCAATGCAGTGGATTCCATGCAGCGTTGTGAAATGGATCCCGAGTGAATGCAGTGGATTCCATGCATTGTGATTGAATGCAGTGCACTCAATATAGCGTGGAAAAATGCATCCCGATTGAATGAAGCGGATTCCATGCAGCGTGATTGAATGCAGTGGATTTTATGCAGCATGGCCCAAAGCATCCCGATTGAATGCAGTGGATTCCATGCAGCATCATTGAATGCAGAGGATTCCATGCATTGAGGCGCAATGGATCCCGATTGTATGCAGTGGAGTCCATGCAGCGAGGCCCAATGCATCCCGATTGAATGCAGTGGATTCCAGGCATTGTGATTGAAATCAGTGGAATCCATGCAGCGTGGTAAAATGCATCCTTATTGAATGCAGTGGATTCCATGCAGCGTGAAATAATGGAACGGTATTGAATGCAGTGGATTGTATGCAGCCTGATTGAATGCAGTGGATTCCATGCAGCATGATTGAATGCAGTGGATTTTATGCAGCATGTCCCAAAGCATCCCGATTGAATGCAGTGGATTCCATGCAGCGTCATTGAATGCAGAGGATTCCATGCATTGTGGCGCAATGGGTCCCGATTATATGCAGTGGAGTCCATGCAGTGAGGCCAATGCATCCCGATTGTATGCAGTGGATTTTATGCAGCATGGCCCAAAGCATCCCGATTGAATGCAGTGGATTCCATGCATTGTGATTGAATGCAGTGTAATCCATGCAGCATGGTAAAATGCATCCCGATTGAAGGCAGTGTATTCCATACAGCGGGATTGAATGCAGTGTATTCTATGCAGCGTGAGGAAATGGAACCGTATTGAATGCAGTGGATTCTATGCAGCATGATTGAATGCAGTGGATTCCATGCAGCATGATTGAATGCAGTGGATTTTATGCAGCATGGCCCAAAGCATCCCGATTGAATGCAGTGGATTCCATGCATTGTGATTGAATGCAGTGTAATCCATGCAGCATGGTAAAATGCATCCCGATTGAAGGCAGTGTATTCCATACAGCGGGATTGAATGCAGTGTATTCTATGCAGCGTGAGGAAATGGAACCCTACTGAATGCAGTGGATTTTATGCAGCATGATTGAATGCTGTGGATTCCATGCAGCATGATTGAATGCAGTGGATTACACGCAGCATCATTGAATGCAGAGAATTCCATGCATTGTGGTGCAATGGATCCCGATTGTATGCAGTGGAGTCCATGCAGCGAGGCCCAATGCATCCCGATTGAATGCAGTCAATTCCATGCAGCATTTTTGAATGCAGACGATTCCATGCATTGTGGCGCAATGGATCCTGATTGTATGCAGTGGATTTTATGCAGCATGGCCCAAACATCCCGATTGAATGCAGTGGATTCCATGCAGCGTGATTGAATGCAGTGTAATCCATGAAGCGTGGTAAAATGCATCCCGATAAAATGCAGTGGATTCCATGCAGCGTGAAGAAATGGAACCCTATTGAATGCAGTGGATTTTATGCAGCATGATTGAATGCAGTGGATTCGATGCAGTATGATTGAATGCAGTGGATATTATGCAGCATGGCCCAAAGCATCCTGATTGAATGCAGTGGATTCCATGCAGCGTGATTGACTGCAGGTAATCCATTCAGCCTGGTAAAATGCATCCCAATTGAATGCAGTGGATTTTATGAAGCATGATTGAATGCAGTTGATTCCATGCAGCGTGAAGAAATGGAACATTATTGAATTCAGTGGATTTTTGCGGCGTGAATGTATACAGTGGATACCATGCAGCATGATTGAATGCAGTGGATTTTATGCAGCATGGCCAAAGCATGCCGATTGAATGCAGTGGATTCCATGCAGTGTGTTTGAATGCAGTGGATTCAATTTAGCCTGAAGAAATGGAACCCTATTGAATGCAGTGGATATTATGCAGCATGATTGAATGCAGTGGATTCCATGCAGCATGATTGAATGCAGTGGATTTTATGCAGCATGTCCCAAAGCATCCCGATTGAATGCAGTGGATTCCATGCAGCGTGATTGAATGCCGTGTATTCCATGCAGCATGAAGAAATGGAACCCTATTGAATGCAGTGGATATTATGCAGCATGATTGAATGCAGTGGATTCCATGCAGCATGATTGAATGTAGTGGAATTTATGCAGCATGGCCTAAAGCATCCCGATTGAATGCAGTGGATTCCATGCAGCATCATTGAATGCAGAGGATTCCATGCATTGTGGCGCAATGGATCCCGATTGTATGCAGTGGGGTCCATGCAGCGAGGCCCAATGCATCCCGATTGAATGCAGTGGATTTTATGCAGCATGGACCAAAGCATGCCGATTGAATGCAGTGTATCCCATGCAGCGTGTTTGAATGCAGTGGATTGTATGCAGAGTGGTGCAATGTATCTCGATTGAATGAAGTGGATTCCATTCAGCATGGTGTAATTGATACCGATTGAATGCAGTGGATTCCATGCACTGTGTCTGAATGCAACCGATTCCATGCAGCAGTGTGAAATGCATCGCGAGTGAATGCAGTGGATTCCATGCAGCGTGGCCCAATGGATACCGACTGAATGCAGTGGATTCCATGAAGCATGATTGAATGCAGTGGATTCCATGCAGCGTTGTGGAATGCATACCGAGTGAATGCAGTGGATTGCATGCAGCGTGGGGCAATGTCTCCAGGTTGAATGCAGTGGAATACATGCAGCATGCTGCAATGGATCCCGACTGAATGCAGTGGATTCCCTGCAGCATTGTCTAATTGATACCAATGTAATGCAGTGGATTCCATGCATCGAGATTCAATGCAGTGGATTCCATGCAGCGTTGTGAAATGGATCCCGAGTGAATGCAGTGGATTCCATGCAGCGTGATTGAATGCAGTGGATTCCATGCAGCGTGAAGAAATGGAACCCTATTGAATGCAGTGGATTTTATGAAGCATGATTGAATGCAGTGGATTCCATGCAGCATGACTGAATGCAGTGGATTTTATGCAGCATGGCCCAAAGCATCCCGATTGAATGCAGTGGATTCCACGCAGCATCATTGAATGCAGAGAATTCCATGCATTGTGGCGCAATGGATCCCGATTGTATGCAGTGGAGTCCATGCAGCGAGGCCCAATTCATCCCGATTGAATGCAGTCAATTCCATGCAGCATTTTTGAATGCAGAGGATTCCATGCATTGTGGCACAATGGATCCTGATTGTATGCAGTGGAGTTTATGCAGCATGGCCCAAACATCCCGATTGAATGCAGTGGATTCCATGCAGCGTGAAGAAATGGAACCATATTGAATGCAGTGGATTTTATGCAGCATGATTGAATGCAGAGGATTCGATGCAGTATGATTGAATGCAGTGGATATTATGCAGCATGGCCCAAAGCATCCTGATTGAATGCAGTGGATTCCATGCAGCGTGATTGAATGCAGTTGATTCCATGCAGCGTGAAGAAATGGAACCTTATTGAATTCAGTGGATTTTTGCAGCGTGAATGAATACAGTGGATTCGATGCAGCATGATTGAATGCAGTGGATTTTATGCAGCATGGCCCAAAGCATGCCGATTGAATGCAGTGGATTCCATGCATTGTGATTGATTGCAGTGCACTCCATGCAGCGTGGTAAAATGTATCCCGATTGAATGCAGTGGATTCCATGCAGTGTGATTGAATGCAGTGGATTCCATTTAGCCTGAAGAAATGGAACCCTATTGAATGCAGTGGATATTATGCAGCATGATTGAATGCAGTGGAGTCCATGCAGCATGATTGAATGCAGTGGATTTTATGCAGCATGGCCCAAAGCATCCCGATTGAATGCAGTGGATTCCATGCAGCGTCATTGAATGCAGAGGATTCCATGCATTGAGGCGCAATGGATCCCGATTGTGTGCAGTGGAGTCCATGCAGTGAGGCCAAATGCATCCCAATTGAATGCAGTGGATTTTATGCATCATGGCCCAAATCATCCCGATTGAATGCAGTGGATTCCAGGCAGCGTGATTGAATGCAGTGCACTCAATATAGCTTGGAAAAACGCATCCCGATTGAATGCAGTGTATTCCATGCAGCGTGATTGAATTCAGTGGATTCCATACAGCGTGAAATAATGGAACCCTATTGAATGCAGTGGATTTCTTGAAGCATGATAGAATGAAGTGGATTCCATGCAGCATGATTGAATGCAGTGGATTTTATGCAGCATTTCCCAAAGCATCCCGATTGAATGCAGTGGATTCCATGCAGCGTCATTGAATGCAGGGGATTCCATGCATTGAGGCGCAATGGATCCCGATTGTATGCAGTGGAGTCCATGCAGCGAGGCCCAATGCTTCCCGATTGAATGCAGTGGATTCCAGGCATTGTGATTGAAATCAGTGGAATCCATGCAGCGTGGTAAAATGCATCCTTATTGAATGCAGTGGATTCCATGCAGCGTGAAGTAATGGAACCCTATTGAATGCAGTGGATTTTATGCAGCCTGATTGAATGCAGTGGATTCCATGCAGCATGATTGAATGCAGTGGATTTTATGCAGCATGTCCCAAAGCATCCCGATTGAATGCAGTGGATTCAATGCAGCGTCATTGAATGCAGAGGATTCCATGCATTGTGGCGAAATGGATCCTGATTGTATGCAGTGGAGTCCATGCAGCGAGGCCCAATGCATCCCGATTGAATGCAGTCAATTCCATGCAGCATTTTTGAATGCAGAGTATTCCATGCATTGTGGCGCAATGGATCCTGATTGTATGCAGTGGAGTCCGTGCAGCGAGGCCAAATCATCCTGATTGAATGCTGTGGATTATATGGAGCATGGCCCAAATCATCCCGACTGAATGCAGTGGATTCGATGCAGCGTGATTGATTGCAGTGTAATCCATGCAGCGTTGTAAAATGCATTCCGATTGAATGCAGTGGATTCCATGCAGCGTGATTGAATTCAGTGGATTCCATGCAGCGTGAAGAAATGGAACCTTATTGAATGCAATTGATTTTATGCAGCATGATTGAATGCAGTGGATTTTATGCAGCATGATTGAATGCAGTGGATTTTATGCAGCATGATTGAATGCAGTTGATTCCATGCAGCGTGATTGAATGCAGTGGATTTTATGCAGCATGGCCCAAAGCATCCCGATTGAATTCAGTGGATTCCATGCAGCGGCATTGAATGCAGAGGATTCCATGCATTGTGGCGCAATGGGTCCCGATTGTATGCAGTGGAGCCCATGCAGTGAGGCCAATGCATCCCGATTGTATGCAGTGGATTCCATGCATTGTGATTGAATGCAGTGTAATCCATGCAGCATGGTAAAATGCATCCCGATTGAAGGCAGTGTATTCCATACAGCGGGATTGAATGCAGTGTATTCTATGCAGCGTGAGGAAATGGAACCGTATTGAATGCAGTGGATTTTATGCAGCATGATTGAATGCAGTGGATTCCATGCAGCATGATTGAATGCAGTGGATTCCATGCAGCGTGAAGAAATGAAAGCTTATTCAATGCAGTGGATTCCATGCAGCATGATTGAATGCAGTGGATGCCATGCAGCATGATTGAATGCAGTGTATTTTAGGCAGCATGGCACAAAGCATCCGGATTGAATGCAGTTGATTCCATGCAGCATGATTGAATGCAGTGGATTTTATGCAGCATGGCCCAAAACATCCGGATTGAATGCAGTGGAATCCATGCATGGTGATTGAATGCAGTGTAATCCATGCAGCGTGGTAAAATCCATCCCGATTGAATGCAGTGGATTCCATGCAGCTTGATTGAATGCAGCGGATTCCATGCAGCGTGAAGTAATGGAACCCTATTGAATGCAGCGGATTTTATGCAGCATGATTGAATGCAGTGGATTTTATGCAGCATGGCCCAAACCATCCCGATTGAATGCCGTGGATCCCATGCAGCGTCATTGAATGCAGAGGATTCCATGCATTGAGGTGCAATCGATCCCGATTATATGAGGTGGAGTCCATGCAGCGAGGCCCAATGCATCCCGATTGAATGCATTCAATTCCATGCAGCATTTTTGAATGCAGAGGATTCCATGCATTGTGGCGCAATGGTTCCTGATTGTATGCAGTGGAGTCTATGCAGCGAGGCCAAATCATCCCGATTGAATGCTGTGGATTATATGGAGCATGGCCCAAATCATCCCGATTGAATGCAGTGGATTCCATGCAGCGTGATTGATTGCAGTGTAATCCATGCAGCGTTGTAAAATGCATTCCGATTGAATGCAGTGGATTCCATGCATTGTGATTGAATGCAGTGAACTCCATGCAGTGAGGTAAAATGCATCCCGATTGAATGCAGTGGATTCCATGCAGCGTGATTGAATGCCGTGTATTCCATGCAGCGTGAAGAAATGGAACCCTATTGAATGCAGTGGATTGTATGCAGCCTGATTGAATGCAGTGGATTCCATGCAGCATGATTGAATGCAGTGGATTTTATGCAGAATGGCCCAAAGCATCCCGATTGAATGCAGTGGATTACATGCAGCGTCATTGAATGCAGAGGATTCCATGCATTGTGGCGCAATGGATCCTGATTGTATGCAGTGGAGTCCATGCAGCGAGGCCCAATGCATCCCGATTGAATGCAGTCAATTCCATGCAGCATTTTTGAATGCAGAGGATTCCGTGCATTGTGGCGCAATGGATCCTGATTGCATGCAGTGGAGTCCATGCAGCGAGGCGAAATCATCCCGATTGAATGCTGTGCATTATATGGAGCATGGCCCAAATCATCCCGACTGAATGTAGTGAATTCGATGCAGTGTGATTGATTGCAGTGTAATCCATGCAGCGTGGTAAAATGCATCCCGATTGAATGCAGTGGATTCCATGCAGCGTGATTGAATTCAGTGGATTCCATGCAGCGTGAAGAAATGGAACCTTATTGAATGCAATTGATTTTATGCAGCATGATTGAATGCAGTGGATTTTATGCAGCATGATTGAATGCAGTGGATTCCATGCAGCGTGATTGAATGCAGTGGATTTTATGCAGCATGGCCCAAAGCATCCCGATTGAATGCAGTGGATTCCATGCAGCATTTTTGAATGCAGAGGATTCCATGCATTGTGGCACAATGGATCCCGATTGAATGCAGTGGATTCCATGCAGCGTGATTGAATGCAGTGTAATCCATGAAGCGTGGTAAAATGCATCCCGATAGAATGCAGTGGATTCCATGCAGCGTGAGGAAATGGAACCCTACTGAATGCAGTGGATTTTATGCAGCATGATTGAATGCAGTGGATATTATGCAGCATGATTGAATGCAGTGGAGTCCATGCAGCATGATTGAATGTAGTGGAATTTATGCAGCATGGCCTAAAGCATCCCGATTGAATGCAGTGGATTCCATGCAGCGTGATTGAATTCAGTGGATTCCATGCAGCGTGAAGAAATGGAACCTTATTGAATGCAATTGATTCTATGCAGCATGATTGAATGCAGTGGATTTTATGCAGCATGATTGAATGCAGTGGATTCCATGCAGCGTGATTGAATGCAGTGGATTTTATGCAGCATGGCCCAAAGCATCCCGATTGAATGCAGTGGATTCCATGCAGCATTTTTGAATGCAGAGGATTCCATGCATTGTGGCACAATGGATCCCGATTGAATGCAGTGGATTCCATGCAGCGTGATTGAATGCAGTGTAATCCATGAAGCGTGGTAAAATGCATCCCGATAGAATGCAGTGGATTCCATGCAGCGTGAGGAAATGGAACCCTACTGAATGCAGTGGATTTTATGCAGCATGATTGAATGCAGTGGATATTATGCAGCATGATTGAATGCAGTGGAGTCCATGCAGCATGATTGAATGTAGTGGAATTTATGCAGCATGGCCTAAAGCATCCCGATTGAATGCAGTGGATTCCATGCAGCGTCATTGAATGCAGAGGATTCCATGCATTGTGGCGCAATGGATCCCTATTGTATGCAGTGGAGTCCATGCAGCGAGGCCCAATGCATCCCGATTGAATGCAGTGGATTTTATGCAGCATGGCCCAAACATCCCGATTGAATGCAGTGTATCCCATGCAGCGTGTTTGAATGCAGTGGATTGTATGCAGAGTGGTGCAATGTATCTCTATTGAATGAAGTGGATTCCATTCAGCTTGGCCCAATGGATACCGACTGAATGCAGTGGATTCCATGAAGCATGATTGAATGCAGTGGATTCCATGCAGCATTGTGGAATGCATACCGAGTGAATGCAGTGGATTGCATGCAGCGTGGGGCAATGTCTCCAGGTTGAATGCAGTGGAATACATGCAGTGTGAGTGAATGCACTTGATTCCTTGCAGCAGTGTGAAATTCATCCCGGGTGAATGCAGTGGATTGCATGCAGCTTGGCCCAATGGATCCTGATTGAATGCAGTCGATTCCGTGCAGCTTGGCCCAATGGATCCTGATTGAATGCAGTCGATTCCGTGCAGCATGGCCCAATGGATCCTGATTGAATGCAGTGGATTCCCTGTGGCGTGATTGAATGCACTGGATTCCATGCAGCGTTGTGTAATGCATCCAGAGTGAATGAAAAGGATTGCATGCAGCGTGGGGCAATGTATCCAGGTTGAATGCAGTGGAATCCATGCAGCATGCTGCAATGGATCCCGACTGAATGCAGTGGATTCCCTGCAGCATTGTGTAATTGATACCAATGTAATGCAGTGGATTCCATGCATCGAGATTCAATGCAGTGGATTCCATGCAGCGTTGTGAAATGGATCCCGAGTGAATGCAGTGGATTCCATGCATTGTGATTGAATGCAGTGCACTCAATATAGCGTGGAAAAATGCATCCCGATTGAATGAAGCGGATTCCATGCAGCGTGATTGAATGCAGTGGATTTTATGCAGCATGGCCCAAAGCATCCCGATTGAATGCAGTGGATTCCATGCAGCATCATTGAATGCAGAGGATTCCATGCATTGAGGCGCAATGGATCCCGATTGTATGCAGTGGAGTCCATGCAGCGAGGCCCAATGCATCCCGATTGAATGCAGTGGATTCCAGGCATTGTGATTGAAATCAGTGGAATCCATGCAGCGTGGTAAAATGCATCCTTATTGAATGCAGTGGATTCCATGCAGCGTGAAATAATGGAACGGTATTGAATGCAGTGGATTGTATGCAGCCTGATTGAATGCAGTGGATTCCATGCATTGTGGCGCAATGGGTCCCGATTATATGCAGTGGAGTCCATGCAGTGAGGCCAATGCATCCCGATTGTATGCAGTGGATTTTATGCAGCATGGCCCAAAGCATCCCGATTGAATGCAGTGGATTCCATGCATTGTGATTGAATGCAGTGTAATCCATGCAGCATGGTAAAATGCATCCCGATTGAAGGCAGTGTATTCCATACAGCGGGATTGAATGCAGTGTATTCTATGCAGCGTGAGGAAATGGAACCGTATTGAATGCAGTGGATTCTATGCAGCATGATTGAATGCAGTGGATTCCATGCAGCATGATTGAATGCAGTGGATTTTATGCAGCATGGCCCAAAGCATCCCGATTGAATGCAGTGGATTCCATGCATTGTGATTGAATGCAGTGTAATCCATGCAGCATGGTAAAATGCATCCCGATTGAAGGCAGTGTATTCCATACAGCGGGATTGAATGCAGTGTATTCTATGCAGCGTGAGGAAATGGAACCCTACTGAATGCAGTGGATTTTATGCAGCATGATTGAATGCTGTGGATTCCATGCAGCATGATTGAATGCAGTGGATTCCACGCAGCATCATTGAATGCAGAGAATTCCATGCATTGTGGCGCAATGGATCCCGATTGTATGCAGTGGAGTCCATGCAGCGAGGCCCAATGCATCCCGATTGAATGCAGTCAATTCCATGCAGCATTTTTGAATGCAGAGGATTCCATGCATTGTGGCGCAATGGATCCTGATTGTATGCAGTGGATTTTATGCAGCATGGCCCAAACATCCCGATTGAATGCAGTGGATTCCATGCAGCGTGATTGAATGCAGTGTAATCCATGAAGCGTGGTAAAATGCATCCCGATAAAATGCAGTGGATTCCATGCAGCGTGAAGAAATGGAACCCTATTGAATGCAGTGGATTTTATGCAGCATGATTGAATGCAGTGGATTCGATGCAGTATGATTGAATGCAGTGGATATTATGCAGCATGGCCCAAAGCATCCTGATTGAATGCAGTGGATTCCATGCAGCGTGATTGACTGCAGGTAATCCATTCAGCCTGGTAAAATGCATCCCAATTGAATGCAGTGGATTTTATGAAGCATGATTGAATGCAGTTGATTCCATGCAGCGTGAAGAAATGGAACATTATTGAATTCAGTGGATTTTTGCGGCGTGAATGTATACAGTGGATACCATGCAGCATGATTGAATGCAGTGGATTTTATGCAGCATGGCCAAAGCATGCCGATTGAATGCAGTGGATTCCATGCAGTGTGTTTGAATGCAGTGGATTCAATTTAGCCTGAAGAAATGGAACCCTATTGAATGCAGTGGATATTATGCAGCATGATTGAATGCAGTGGATTCCATGCAGCATGATTGAATGCAGTGGATTTTATGCAGCATGTCCCAAAGCATCCCGATTGAATGCAGTGGATTCCATGCAGCGTCATTGAATGCAGAGGATTCCATGCATTGTGGCGCAATGGGTCCCGATTGTATGCAGTGGAGTCCATGCAGCGAGGCCAAATGCATCCCAATTGAATGCTGTGGATTATATGGAGCATGGTCCAAATCATCCCGACTGAATGCAGTGGATTCCATGCAGCGTGATTGATTGCAGTGTAATCCATGCAGCGTGGTAAAATGCATCCCGATTGAATGCAGTGGATTCCATGCAGCGTGATTGAATTCAGTGGATTTTATGCAGCATGATTGAATGCAGTGGATTCCATGCAGCGTGATTGAATGCAGTGGATTTTATGCAGCATGGCCCAAAGCATCCCGATTGAATGCAGTGGATTCCATGCAGTGTCATTGAATGCAGAGGATTCCATGCATTGTGGTGCAATGGGTCACGATTGTATGCAGTGGAGTACATGCAGTGAGGCCAATGCATCCCGATTGTATGCAGTGGATTTTATGCAGCATGGCCCAAAGCATCCCGATTGAATGCAGTGGATTCCATGCATTGTGATTGAATGCAGTGTAATCCATGCAGCATGGTAAAATGCATCCCGATTGAAGGCAGTGTATTCCATACAGCGGGATTGAATGCAGTGTATTCTATGCAGCGTGAGGAAATGGAACCGTATTGAATGCAGTGGATTTTATGCAGCATGATTGAATGCAGTGGATTCCATGCAGCATGATTGAATGCAGTGGATTCCATGCAGCGTGAAGAAATGAAAGCTTATTCAATGCAGTGGATTCCATGCAGCATGATTGAATGCAGTGGATGCCATGCAGCATGATTGAATGCAGTGGATTTTATGCAGCATGGCCCAAAGCATCCCGATTGAATGCAGTGGATTCCATGCAGCATGATTGAATGCAGTGGATTTTATGCAGCATGGCCCAAAACATCCGGATTGAATGCAGTGGAATCCATGCATGGTGATTGAATGCAGTGTAATCCATGCAGCTTGGTAAAATCCATCCCGATTGAATGCAGCAGATTCCATGCAGCGTGAAGTAATGGAACCCTATTGAATGAAGTGGATATTATGCAGCATGATTGAATGCAGTGGATTTTATGCAGCATGGCCCAAACCATCCCGATTGAATGCAGTGGATCCCATGCAGCGTCATTGAATGCAGAGGATTTCATGCATTGAGGCGCTATCGATCCCGATTAAATGAGGTGGAGTCCATGCAGCGAGGCCCAATGCATCCCGATTGAATGCATTCAATTCCATGCAGCATTTTTGAATGCAGAGGATTCCATGCATTGTGGCGCAATGGATCCTGATTGTATGCAGTGGAGTCTATGCAGCGAGGCCAAATCATCCCGATTGAATGCTGTGGATTATATGGAGCATGGCCCAAATCATCCCGATTGAATGCAGTGGATTCGATGCAGCGTGATTGATTGCAGTGTAATCCATGCAGCGTTGTAAAATGCATTCCGATTGAATGCAGTGGATTCCATGCAGCGTGATTGAATGCCGTGTATTCCATGCAGCATGAAGAAATGGAACCCTATTGAATGCAGTGGATTTTATGAAGCATGATTGAATGCAGTGGATTCCATGCAGCATGATTGAATGCAGTGGATTTTATGCAGCATGGCCCAAAGCATCCCGATTGAATGCAGTGGATTCCATGCAGCGTCATTGAATGCAGAGGATTCCATGCATTGTGGCGCAATAGATCCTGATTGTATGCAGTGGAGTCCATGCAGTGAGGCCCAATGCATCCCGATTGAATGCAGTGGATTTTATGCAGCATGACCCAAATCATCCCGATTGAATGCAGTGGATTCCATGCATGGTGATTGAATGAAGTGCACTCCATGCAGCGAGGTAAAATGCATCCCGATTGAATGCAGTGGATTCCATGCAACATGATTGAATGCCGTGTAATCCATGCAGCGTGAAGTAATGGAACCCTATTGAATGCAGTGGATATTATGCAGCATGATTGAATGCAGTGGATTCCATGCAGCATGATTGAATGTAGTGGAATTTATGCAGCATGGCCTAAAGCATCCCGATTGAATGCAGTGGATTCCATGCAGCATCATTGAATGCAGAGGATTCCATGCATTGTGGCGCAATGGATCCCGATTGTATGCAGTGGGGTCCATGCAGCGAGGCCCAATGCATCCCGATTGAATGCAGTGGATTTTATGCAGCATGGACCAAAGCATGCCGATTGAATGCAGTGTATCCCATGCAGCGTGTTTGAATGCAGTGGATTGTATGCAGAGTGGTGCAATGTATCTCGATTGAATGAAGTGGATTCCATTCAGCTTGGTGTAATTGATACCGATTGAATGCAGTGGATTCCATGCACTGTGTCTGAATGCAACCGATTCCATGCAGCAGTGTGAAATGCATCGCGAGTGAAGGCAGTGGATTCCATGCAGCGTGGCCCAATGGATACCGACTGAATGCAGTGGATTCCATGAAGCATGATTGAATGCAGTGGATTCCATGCAGCGTTGTGGAATGCATACCGAGTGAATGCAGTGGATTGCATGCAGCGTGGGGCAATGTCTCCAGGTTGAATGCAGTGGAATACATGCAGTGTGAGTGAATGCACTTGATTCCTTGCAGCAGTGTGAAATTCATCCCGGGTGAATGCAGTGGATTGCATGCAGCTTGGCCCAATGGATCCTGATTGAATGCAGTGGATTCCCTGTGGCGTGATTGAATGCACTGGATTCCATGCAGCGTTGTGTAATGCATCCAGAGTGAATGAAAAGGATTGCATGCAGCGTGGGGCAATGTATCCAGGTTGAATGCAGTGGAATCCATGCAGCATGCTGCAATGGATCCCGACTGAATGCAGTGGATTACCTGCAGCATTGTCTAATTGATACCAATGTAATGCAGTGGATTCCATGCATCGAGATTCAATGCAGTGGATTCCATGCAGCGTTGTGAAATGGATCCCGAGTGAATGCAGTGGATTCCATGCAGCGTGATTGAATGCAGTGGATTCCATGCAGCGTGAAGAAATGGAACCCTATTGAATGCAGTGGATTTTATGAAGCATGATTGAATGCAGTGGATTCCATGCAGCATGACTGAATGCAGTGGATTTTATGCAGCATGGCCCAAAGCATCCCGATTGAATGCAGTGGATTCCACGCAGCATCATTGAATGCAGAGAATTCCATGCATTGTGGCGCAATGGATCCCGATTGTATGCAGTGGAGTCCATGCAGCGAGGCCCAATTCATCCCGATTGAATGCAGTCAATTCCATGCAGCATTTTTGAATGCAGAGGATTCCATGCATTGTGGCACAATGGATCCTGATTGTATGCAGTGGAGTTTATGCAGCATGGCCCAAACATCCCGATTGAATGCAGTGGATTCCATGCAGCGTGAAGAAATGGAACCATATTGAATGCAGTGGATTTTATGCAGCATGATTGAATGCAGAGGATTCGATGCAGTATGATTGAATGCAGTGGCTATTATGCAGCATGGCCCAAAGCATCCTGATTGAATGCAGTGGATTCCATGCAGCGTGATTGAATGCAGTTGATTCCATGCAGCGTGAAGAAATGGAACCTTATTGAATTCAGTGGATTTTTGCAGCGTGAATGAATACAGTGGATTCCATGCAGCATGATTGAATGCAGTGGATTTTATGCAGCATGGCCCAAAGCATGCCGATTGAATGCAGTGGATTCCATGCATTGTGATTGATTGCAGTGCACTCCATGCAGCGTGGTAAAATGTATCCCGATTGAATGCAGTGGATTCCATGCAGTGTGATTGAATGCAGTGGATTCCATTTAGCCTGAAGAAATGGAACCCTATTGAATGCAGTGGATATTATGCAGCATGATTGAATGCAGTGGAGTCCATGCAGCATGATTGAATGCAGTGGATTTTATGCAGCATGGCCCAAAGCATCCCGATTGAATGCAGTGGATTCCATGCAGCGTCATTGAATGCAGAGGATTCCATGCATTGAGGCGCAATGGATCCCGATTGTGTGCAGAGGAGTCCATGCAGTGAGGCCAAATGCATCCCAATTGAATGCAGTGGATTTTATGCATCATGGCCCAAATCATCCCGATTGAATGCAGTGGATTCCAGGCAGCGTGATTGAATGCAGTGCACTCAATATAGCTTGGAAAAACGCATCCCGATTGAATGCAGTGTATTCCATGCAGCGTGATTGAATTCAGTGGATTCCATGCAGCGTGAAATAATGGAACCCTATTGAATGCAGTGGATTTCTTGAAGCATGATAGAATGAAGTGGATTCCATGCAGCATGATTGAATGCAGTGGATTTTATGCAGCATTTCCCAAAGCATCCCGATTGAATGCAGTGGATTCCATGCAGCGTCATTGAATGCAGGGGATTCCATGCATTGAGGCGCAATGGATCCCGATTGTATGCAGTGGAGTCCATGCAGCGAGGCCCAATGCTTCCCGATTGAATGCAGTGGATTCCAGGCATTGTGATTGAAATCAGTGGAATCCATGCAGCGTGGTAAAATGCATCCTTATTGAATGCAGTGGATTCCATGCAGCGTGAAGTAATGGAACCCTATTGAATGCAGTGGATTTTATGCAGCCTGATTGAATGCAGTGGATTCCATGCAGCATGATTGAATGCAGTGGATTTTATGCAGCATGTCCCAAAGCATCCCGATTGAATGCAGTGGATTCAATGCAGCGTCATTGAATGCAGAGGATTCCATGCATTGTGGCGAAATGGATCCTGATTGTATGCAGTGGAGTCCATGCAGCGAGGCCCAATGCATCCCGATTGAATGCAGTCAATTCCATGCAGCATTTTTGAATGCAGAGTATTCCATGCATTGTGGCGCAATGGATCCTGATTGTATGCAGTGGAGTCCGTGCAGCGAGGCCAAATCATCCTGATTGAATGCTGTGGATTATATGGAGCATGGCCCAAATCACCCCGACTGAATGCAGTGGATTCGATGCAGCGTGATTGATTGCAGTGTAATCCATGCAGCGTTGTAAAATGCATTCCGATTGAATGCAGTGGATTCCATGCAGCGTGATTGAATTCAGTGGATTCCATGCAGCGTGAAGAAATGGAACCTTATTGAATGCAATTGATTTTATGCAGCATGATTGAATGCAGTGGATTTTATGCAGCATGATTGAATGCAGTGGATTCCATGCAGCGTGATTGAATGCAGTGGATTTTATGCAGCATGGCCCAAAGCATCCCGATTGAATTCAGTGGATTCCATGCAGCGTCATTGAATGCAGAGGATTCCATGCATTGTGGCGCAATGGGTCCCGATTGTATGCAGTGGAGTCCATGCAGTGAGGCCAATGCATCCCGATTGTATGCAGTGGATTCCATGCATTGTGATTGAATGCAGTGTAATCCATGCAGCATGGTAAAATGCATCCCGATTGAAGGCAGTGTATTCCATACAGCGGGATTGAATGCAGTGTATTCTATGCAGCGTGAGGAAATGGAACCGTATTGAATGCAGTGGATTTTATGCAGCATGATTGAATGCAGTGGATTCCATGCAGCATGATTGAATGCAGTGGATTCCATGCAGCGTGAAGAAATGAAAGCTTATTCAATGCAGTGGATTCCATGCAGCATGATTGAATGCAGTGGATGCCATGCAGCATGATTGAATGCAGTGTATTTTAGGCAGCATGGCACAAAGCATCCGGATTGAATGCAGTTGATTCCATGCAGCATGATTGAATGCAGTGGATTTTATGCAGCATGGCCCAAAACATCCGGATTGAATGCAGTGGAATCCATGCATGGTGATTGAATGCAGTGTAATCCATGCAGCGTGGTAAAATCCATCCCGATTGAATGCAGTGGATTCCATGCAGCTTGATTGAATGCAGCGGATTCCATGCAGCGTGAAGTAATGGAACCCTATTGAATGCAGCGGATTTTATGCAGCATGATTGAATGCAGTGGATTTTATGCAGCATGGCCCAAACCATCCCGATTGAATGCCGTGGATCCCATGCAGCGTCATTGAATGCAGAGGATTCCATGCATTGAGGTGCAATCGATCCCGATTATATGAGGTGGAGTCCATGCAGCGAGGCCCAATGCATCCCGATTGAATGCAGTCAATTCCATGCAGCATTTTTGAATGCAGAGGATTCCATGCATTGTGGCGCAATGGTTCCTGATTGTATGCAGTGGAGTCTATGCAGCGAGGCCAAATCATCCCGATTGAATGCTGTGGATTATATGGAGCATGGCCCAAATCATCCCGATTGAATGCAGTGGATTCCATGCAGCGTGATTGATTGCAGTGTAATCGATGCAGCGTTGTAAAATGCATTCCGATTGAATGCAGTGGATTCCATGCATTGTGATTGAATGCAGTGAACTCCATGCAGTGAGGTAAAATGCATCCCGATTGAATGCAGTGGATTCCATGCAGCGTGATTGAATGCCGTGTATTCCATGCAGCGTGAAGAAATGGAACCCTATTGAATGCAGTGGATTGTATGCAGCCTGATTGAATGCAGTGGATTCCATGCAGCATGATTGAATGCAGTGGATTTTATGCAGAATGGCCCAAAGCATCCCGATTGAATGCAGTGGATTACATGCAGCGTCATTGAATGCAGAGGATTCCATGCATTGTGGCGCAATGGATCCTGATTGTATGCAGTGGAGTCCATGCAGCGAGGCCCAATGCATCCCGATTGAATGCAGTCAATTCCATGCAGCATTTTTGAATGCAGAGGATTCCATGCATTGTGGCGCAATGGATCCTGATTGCATGCAGTGGAGTCCATGCAGCGAGGCGTAATCATCCCGATTGAATGCTGTGCATTATATGGAGCATGGCCCAAATCATCCCGACTGAATGTAGTGAATTCGATGCAGTGTGATTGATTGCAGTGTAATCCATGCAGCGTGGTAAAATGCATCCCGATTGAATGCAGTGGATTCCATGCAGCGTGATTGAATTCAGTGGATTCCATGCAGCGTGAAGAAATGGAACCTTATTGAATGCAATTGATTTTATGCAGCATGATTGAATGCAGTGGATTTTATGCAGCATGATTGAATGCAGTGGATTCCATGCAGCGTGATTGAATGCAGTGGATTTTATGCAGCATGGCCCAAAGCATCCCGATTGAATGCAGTGGATTCCATGCAGCATTTTTGAATGCAGAGGATTCCATGCATTGTGGCACAATGGATCCCGATTGAATGCAGTGGATTCCATGCAGCGTGATTGAATGCAGTGTAATCCATGAAGCGTGGTAAAATGCATCCCGATAGAATGCAGTGGATTCCATGCAGCGTGAGGAAATGGAACCCTACTGAATGCAGTGGATTTTATGCAGCATGATTGAATGCAGTGGATATTATGCAGCATGATTGAATGCAGTGGAGTCCATGCAGCATGATTGAATGTAGTGGAATTTATGCAGCATGGCCTAAAGCATCCCGATTGAATGCAGTGGATTCCATGCAGCGTCATTGAATGCAGAGGATTCCATGCATTGTGGCGCAATGGATCCCTATTGTATGCAGTGGAGTCCATGCAGCGAGGCCCAATGCATCCCGATTGAATGCAGTGGATTTTATGCAGCATGGCCCAAACATCCCGATTGAATGCAGTGTATCCCATGCAGCGTGTTTGAATGCAGTGGATTGTATGCAGAGTGGTGCAATGTATCTCTATTGAATGAAGTGGATTCCATTCAGCTTGGCCCAATGGATACCGACTGAATGCAGTGGATTCCATGAAGCATGATTGAATGCAGTGGATTCCATGCAGCATTGTGGAATGCATACCGAGTGAATGCAGTGGATTGCATGCAGCGTGGGGCAATGTCTCCAGGTTGAATGCAGTGGAATACATGCAGTGTGAGTGAATGCACTTGATTCCTTGCAGCAGTGTGAAATTCATCCCGGGTGAATGCAGTGGATTGCATGCAGCTTGGCCCAATGGATCCTGATTGAATGCAGTCGATTCCGTGCAGCTTGGCCCAATGGATCCTGATTGAATGCAGTCGATTCCGTGCAGCATGGCCCAATGGATCCTGATTGAATGCAGTGGATTCCCTGTGGCGTGATTGAATGCACTGGATTCCATGCAGCGTTGTGTAATGCATCCAGAGTGAATGAAAAGGATTGCATGCAGCGTGGGGCAATGTATCCAGGTTGAATGCAGTGGAATCCATGCAGCATGCTGCAATGGATCCCGACTGAATGCAGTGGATTCCCTGCAGCATTGTGTAATTGATACCAATGTAATGCAGTGGATTCCATGCATCGAGATTCAATGCAGTGGATTTCATGCAGCGTTGTGAAATGGATCCCGAGTGAATGCAGTGGATTCCATGCATTGTGATTGAATGCAGTGCACTCAATATAGCGTGGAAAAATGCATCCCGATTGAATGAAGCGGATTCCATGCAGCGTGATTGAATGCAGTGGATTTTATGCAGCATGGCCCAAAGCATCCCGATTGAATGCAGTGGATTCCATGCAGCATCATTGAATGCAGAGGATTCCATGCATTGAGGCGCAATGGATCCCGATTGTATGCAGTGGAGTCCATGCAGCGAGGCCCAATGCATCCCGATTGAATGCAGTGGATTCCAGGCATTGTGATTGAAATCAGTGGAATCCATGCAGCGTGGTAAAATGCATCCTTATTGAATGCAGTGGATTCCATGCAGCGTGAAATAATGGAACGGTATTGAATGCAGTGGATTGTATGCAGCCTGATTGAATGCAGTGGATTCCATGCATTGTGGCGCAATGGGTCCCGATTATATGCAGTGGAGTCCATGCAGTGAGGCCAATGCATCCCGATTGTATGCAGTGGATTTTATGCAGCATGGCCCAAAGCATCCCGATTGAATGCAGTGGATTCCATGCATTGTGATTGAATGCAGTGTAATCCATGCAGCATGGTAAAATGCATCCCGATTGAAGGCAGTGTATTCCATACAGCGGGATTGAATGCAGTGTATTCTATGCAGCGTGAGGAAATGGAACCGTATTGAATGCAGTGGATTCTATGCAGCATGATTGAATGCAGTGGATTCCATGCAGCATGATTGAATGCAGTGGATTTTATGCAGCATGGCCCAAAGCATCCCGATTGAATGCAGTGGATTCCATGCATTGTGATTGAATGCAGTGTAATCCATGCAGCATGGTAAAATGCATCCCGATTGAAGGCAGTGTATTCCATACAGCGGGATTGAATGCAGTGTATTCTATGCAGCGTGAGGAAATGGAACCCTACTGAATGCAGTGGATTTTATGCAGCATGATTGAATGCTGTGGATTCCATGCAGCATGATTGAATGCAGTGGATTCCACGCAGCATCATTGAATGCAGAGAATTCCATGCATTGTGGCGCAATGGATCCCGATTGTATGCAGTGGAGTCCATGCAGCGAGGCCCAATGCATCCCGATTGAATGCAGTCAATTCCATGCAGCATTTTTGAATGCAGACGATTCCATGCATTGTGGCGCAATGGATCCTGATTGTATGCAGTGGAGTTTATGCAGCATGGCCCAAACATCCCGATTGAATGCAGTGGATTCCATGCAGCGTGATTGAATGCAGTGTAATCCATGAAGCGTGGTAAAATGCATCCCGATAAAATGCAGTGGATTCCATGCAGCGTGAAGAAATGGAACCCTATTGAATGCAGTGGATTTTATGCAGCATGATTGAATGCAGTGGATTCGATGCAGTATGATTGAATGCAGTGGATATTATGCAGCATGGCCCAAAGCATCCTGATTGAATGCAGTGGATTCCATGCAGCGTGATTGACTGCAGGTAATCCATTCAGCCTGGTAAAATGCATCCCAATTGAATGCAGTGGATTTTATGAAGCATGATTGAATGCAGTTGATTCCATGCAGCGTGAAGAAATGGAACATTATTGAATTCAGTGGATTTTTGCGGCGTGAATGTATACAGTGGATACCATGCAGCATGATTGAATGCAGTGGATTTTATGCAGCATGGCCAAAGCATGCCGATTGAATGCAGTGGATTCCATGCAGTGTGTTTGAATGCAGTGGATTCAATTTAGCCTGAAGAAATGGAACCCTATTGAATGCAGTGGATATTATGCAGCATGATTGAATGCAGTGGATTCCATGCAGCATGATTGAATGCAGTGGATTTTATGCAGCATGTCCCAAAGCATCCCGATTGAATGCAGTGGATTCCATGCAGCGTCATTGAATGCAGAGGATTCCATGCATTGTGGCGCAATGGGTCCCGATTGTATGCAGTGGAGTCCATGCAGCGAGGCCAAATGCATCCCAATTGAATGCTGTGGATTATATGGAGCATGGTCCAAATCATCCCGACTGAATGCAGTGGATTCCATGCAGCGTGATTGATTGCAGTGTAATCCATGCAGCGTGGTAAAATGCATCCCGATTGAATGCAGTGGATTCCATGCAGCGTGATTGAATTCAGTGGATTTTATGCAGCATGATTGAATGCAGTGGATTTTATGCAGCATGGCCCAAACCATCCCGATTGAATGCAGTGGATCCCATGCAGCGTCATTGAATGCAGAGGATTTCATGCATTGAGGCGCTATCGATCCCGATTAAATGAGGTGGAGTCCATGCAGCGAGGCCCAATGCATCCCGATTGAATGCATTCAATTCCATGCAGCATTTTTGAATGCAGAGGATTCCATGCATTGTGGCGCAATGGATCCTGATTGTATGCAGTGGAGTCTATGCAGCGAGGCCAAATCATCCCGATTGAATGCTGTGGATTATATGGAGCATGGCCCAAATCATCCCGATTCAATGCAGTGGATTCCATGCAGCGTGATTGATTGCAGTGTAATCGATGCAGCGTTGTAAAATGAATTCCGATTGAATGCAGTGGATTCCATGCAGCGTGATTGAATGCCGTGTATTCCATGCAGCATGAAGAAATGGAACCCTATTGAATGCAGTGGATATTATGCAGCATGATTGAATGCAGTGGATTCCATGCAGCATGATTGAATGTAGTGGAATTTATGCAGCATGGCCTAAAGCATCCCGATTGAATGCAGTGGATTCCATGCAGCATCATTGAATGCAGAGGATTCCATGCATTGTGGCGCAATGGATCCCGATTGTATGCAGTGGGGTCCATGCAGCGAGGCCCAATGCATCCCGATTGAATGCAGTGGATTTTATGCAGCATGGACCAAAGCATGCCGATTGAATGCAGTGTATCCCATGCAGCGTGTTTGAATGCAGTGGATTGTATGCAGAGTGGTGCAATGTATCTCGATTGAATGAAGTGGATTCCATTCAGCATGGTGTAATTGATACCGATTGAATGCAGTGGATTCCATGCACTGTGTCTGAATGCAACCGATTCCATGCAGCAGTGTGAAATGCATCGCGAGTGAATGCAGTGGATTCCATGCAGCGTGGCCCAATGGATACCGACTGAATGCAGTGGATTCCATGAAGCATGATTGAATGCAGTGGATTCCATGCAGCGTTGTGGAATGCATACCGAGTGAATGCAGTGGATTGCATGCAGCGTGGGGCAATGTCTCCAGGTTGAATGCAGTGGAATCCATGCAGCATGCTGCAATGGATCCCGACTGAATGCAGTGGATTCCCTGCAGCATTGTCTAATTGATACCAATGTAATGCAGTGGATTCCATGCATCGAGATTCAATGCAGTGGATTCCATGCAGCGTTGTGAAATGGATCCCGAGTGAATGCAGTGGATTCCATGCAGCGTGATTGAATGCAGTGGATTCCATGCAGCGTGAAGAAATGGAACCCTATTGAATGCAGTGGATTTTATGAAGCATGATTGAATGCAGTGGATTCCATGCAGCATGACTGAATGCAGTGGATTTTATGCAGCATGGCCCAAAGCATCCCGATTGAATGCAGTGGATTCCACGCAGCATCATTGAATGCAGAGAATTCCATGCATTGTGGCGCAATGGATCCCGATTGTATGCAGTGGAGTCCATGCAGCGAGGCCCAATTCATCCCGATTGAATGCAGTCAATTCCATGCAGCATTGTTGAATGCAGAGGATTCCATGCATTGTGGCACAATGGATCCTGATTGTATGCAGTGGAGTTTATGCAGCATGGCCCAAACATCCCGATTGAATGCAGTGGATTCCATGCAGCGTGAAGAAATGGAACCATATTGAATGCAGTGGATTTTATGCAGCATGATTGAATGCAGAGGATTCGATGCAGTATGATTGAATGCAGTGGATATTATGCAGCATGGCCCAAAGCATCCTGATTGAATGCAGTGGATTCCATGCAGCGTGATTGAATGCAGTTGATTCCATGCAGCGTGAAGAAATGGAACCTTATTGAATTCAGTGGATTTTTGCAGCGTGAATGAATACAGTGGATTCCATGCAGCATGATTGAATGCAGTGGATTTTATGCAGCATGGCCCAAAGCATGCCGATTGAATGCAGTGGATTCCATGCATTGTGATTGATTGCAGTGCACTCCATGCAGCGTGGTAAAATGTATCCCGATTGAATGCAGTGGATTCCATGCAGTGTGATTGAATGCAGTGGATTCCATTTAGCCTGAAGAAATGGAACCCTATTGAATGCAGTGGATATTATGCAGCATGATTGAATGCAGTGGAGTCCATGCAGCATGATTGAATGCAGTGGATTTTATGCAGCATGGCCCAAAGCATCCCGATTGAATGCAGTGGATTCCATGCAGCGTCATTGAATGCAGAGGATTCCATGCATTGAGGCGCAATGGATCCCGATTGTGTGCAGTGGAGTCCATGCAGTGAGGCCAAATGCATCCCAATTGAATGCAGTGGATTTTATGCATCATGGCCCAAATCATCCCGATTGAATGCAGTGGATTCCAGGCAGCGTGATTGAATGCAGTGCACTCAATATAGCTTGGAAAAACGCATCCCGATTGAATGCAGTGTATTCCATGCAGCGTGATTGAATTCAGTGGATTCCATGCAGCGTGAAATAATGGAACCCTATTGAATGCAGTGGATTTCTTGAAGCATGATAGAATGAAGTGGATTCCATGCAGCATGATTGAATGCAGTGGATTTTATGCAGCATTTCCCAAAGCATCCCGATTGAATGCAGTGGATTCCATGCAGCGTCATTGAATGCAGGGGATTCCATGCATTGAGGCGCAATGGATCCCGATTGTATGCAGTGGAGTCCATGCAGCGAGGCCCAATGCTTCCCGATTGAATGCAGTGGATTCCAGGCATTGTGATTGAAATCAGTGGAATCCATGCAGCGTGGTAAAATGCATCCTTATTGAATGCAGTGGATTCCATGCAGCGTGAAGTAATGGAACCCTATTGAATGCAGTGGATTTTATGCAGCCTGATTGAATGCAGTGGATTCCATGCAGCATGATTGAATGCAGTGGATTTTATGCAGCATGTCCCAAAGCATCCCGATTGAATGCAGTGGATTCAATGCAGCGTCATTGAATGCAGAGGATTCCATGCATTGTGGCGAAATGGATCCTGATTGTATGCAGTGGAGTCCATGCAGCGAGGCCCAATGCATCCCGATTGAATGCAGTCAATTCCATGCAGCATTTTTGAATGCAGAGTATTCCATGCATTGTGGCGCAATGGATCCTGATTGTATGCAGTGGAGTCCGTGCAGCGAGGCCAAATCATCCTGATTGAATGCTGTGGATTATATGGAGCATGGCCCAAATCATCCCGACTGAATGCAGTGGATTCGATGCAGCGTGATTGATTGCAGTGTAATCCATGCAGCGTTGTAAAATGCATTCCGATTGAATGCAGTGGATTCCATGCAGCGTGATTGAATTCAGTGGATTCCATGCAGCGTGAAGAAATGGAACCTTATTGAATGCAATTGATTTTATGCAGCATGATTGAATGCAGTGGATTTTATGCAGCATGATTGAATGCAGTGGATTTTATGCAGCATGATTGAATGCAGTTGATTCCATGCAGCGTGATTGAATGCAGTGGATTTTATGCAGCATGGCCCAAAGCATCCCGATTGAATTCAGTGGATTCCATGCAGCGGCATTGAATGCAGAGGATTCCATGCATTGTGGCGCAATGGGTCCCGATTGTATGCAGTGGAGCCCATGCAGTGAGGCCAATGCATCCCGATTGTATGCAGTGGATTCCATGCATTGTGATTGAATGCAGTGTAATCCATGCAGCATGGTAAAATGCATCCCGATTGAAGGCAGTGTATTCCATACAGCGGGATTGAATGCAGTGTATTCTATGCAGCGTGAGGAAATGGAACCGTATTGAATGCAGTGGATTTTATGCAGCATGATTGAATGCAGTGGATTCCATGCAGCATGATTGAATGCAGTGGATTCCATGCAGCGTGAAGAAATGAAAGCTTATTCAATGCAGTGGATTCCATGCAGCATGATTGAATGCAGTGGATGCCATGCAGCATGATTGAATGCAGTGTATTTTAGGCAGCATGGCACAAAGCATCCGGATTGAATGCAGTTGATTCCATGCAGCATGATTGAATGCAGTGGATTTTATGCAGCATGGCCCAAAACATCCGGATTGAATGCAGTGGAATCCATGCATGGTGATTGAATGCAGTGTAATCCATGCAGCGTGGTAAAATCCATCCCGATTGAATGCAGTGGATTCCATGCAGCTTGATTGAATGCAGCGGATTCCATGCAGCGTGAAGTAATGGAACCCTATTGAATGCAGCGGATTTTATGCAGCATGATTGAATGCAGTGGATTTTATGCAGCATGGCCCAAACCATCCCGATTGAATGCCGTGGATCCCATGCAGCGTCATTGAATGCAGAGGATTCCATGCATTGAGGTGCAATCGATCCCGATTATATGAGGTGGAGTCCATGCAGCGAGGCCCAATGCATCCCGATTGAATGCATTCAATTCCATGCAGCATTTTTGAATGCAGAGGATTCCATGCATTGTGGCGCAATGGTTCCTGATTGTATGCAGTGGAGTCTATGCAGCGAGGCCAAATCATCCCGATTGAATGCTGTGGATTATATGGAGCATGGCCCAAATCATCCCGACTGAATGCAGTGGATTCCATGCAGCGTGATTGATTGCAGTGTAATCCATGCAGCGTTGTAAAATGCATTCCGATTGAATGCAGTGGATTCCATGCATTGTGATTGAATGCAGTGAACTCCATGCAGTGAGGTAAAATGCATCCCGATTGAATGCAGTGGATTCCATGCAGCGTGATTGAATGCCGTGTATTCCATGCAGCGTGAAGAAATGGAACCCTATTGAATGCAGTGGATTGTATGCAGCCTGATTGAATGCAGTGGATTCCATGCAGCATGATTGAATGCAGTGGATTTTATGCAGAATGGCCCAAAGCATCCCGATTGAATGCAGTGGATTACATGCAGCGTCATTGAATGCAGAGGATTCCATGCATTGTGGCGCAATGGATCCTGATTGTATGCAGTGGAGTCCATGCAGCGAGGCCCAATGCATCCCGATTGAATGCAGTCAATTCCATGCAGCATTTTTGAATGCAGAGGATTCCATGCATTGTGGCGCAATGGATCCTGATTGCATGCAGTGGAGTCCATGCAGCGAGGCGAAATCATCCCGATTGAATGCTGTGCATTATATGGAGCATGGCCCAAATCATCCCGACTGAATGTAGTGAATTCGATGCAGTGTGATTGATTGCAGTGTAATCCATGCAGCGTGGTAAAATGCATCCCGATTGAATGCAGTGGATTCCATGCAGCGTGATTGAATTCAGTGGATTCCATGCAGCGTGAAGAAATGGAACCTTATTGAATGCAATTGATTCTATGCAGCATGATTGAATGCAGTGGATTTTATGCAGCATGATTGAATGCAGTGGATTCCATGCAGCGTGATTGAATGCAGTGGATTTTATGCAGCATGGCCCAAAGCATCCCGATTGAATGCAGTGGATTCCATGCAGCATTTTTGAATGCAGAGGATTCCATGCATTGTGGCACAATGGATCCCGATTGAATGCAGTGGATTCCATGCAGCGTGATTGAATGCAGTGTAATCCATGAAGCGTGGTAAAATGCATCCCGATAGAATGCAGTGGATTCCATGCAGCGTGAGGAAATGGAACCCTACTGAATGCAGTGGATTTTATGCAGCATGATTGAATGCAGTGGATATTATGCAGCATGATTGAATGCAGTGGAGTCCATGCAGCATGATTGAATGTAGTGGAATTTATGCAGCATGGCCTAAAGCATCCCGATTGAATGCAGTGGATTCCATGCAGCGTCATTGAATGCAGAGGATTCCATGCATTGTGGCGCAATGGATCCCTATTGTATGCAGTGGAGTCCATGCAGCGAGGCCCAATGCATCCCGATTGAATGCAGTGGATTTTATGCAGCATGGCCCAAACATCCCGATTGAATGCAGTGTATCCCATGCAGCGTGTTTGAATGCAGTGGATTGTATGCAGAGTGGTGCAATGTATCTCTATTGAATGAAGTGGATTCCATTCAGCTTGGCCCAATGGATACCGACTGAATGCAGTGGATTCCATGAAGCATGATTGAATGCAGTGGATTCCATGCAGCATTGTGGAATGCATACCGAGTGAATGCAGTGGATTGCATGCAGCGTGGGGCAATGTCTCCAGGTTGAATGCAGTGGAATACATGCAGTGTGAGTGAATGCACTTGATTCCTTGCAGCAGTGTGAAATTCATCCCGGGTGAATGCAGTGGATTGCATGCAGCTTGGCCCAATGGATCCTGATTGAATGCAGTCGATTCCGTGCAGCTTGGCCCAATGGATCCTGATTGAATGCAGTCGATTCCGTGCAGCATGGCCCAATGGATCCTGATTGAATGCAGTGGATTCCCTGTGGCGTGATTGAATGCACTGGATTCCATGCAGCGTTGTGTAATGCATCCAGAGTGAATGAAAAGGATTGCATGCAGCGTGGGGCAATGTATCCAGGTTGAATGCAGTGGAATCCATGCAGCATGCTGCAATGGATCCCGACTGAATGCAGTGGATTCCCTGCAGCATTGTGTAATTGATACCAATGTAATGCAGTGGATTCCATGCATCGAGATTCAATGCAGTGGATTCCATGCAGCGTTGTGAAATGGATCCCGAGTGAATGCAGTGGATTCCATGCATTGTGATTGAATGCAGTGCACTCAATATAGCGTGGAAAAATGCATCCCGATTGAATGCAGCGGATTCCATGCAGCGTGATTGAATGCAGTGGATTTTATGCAGCATGGCCCAAAGCATCCCGATTGAATGCAGTGGATTCCATGCAGCATCATTGAATGCAGAGGATTCCATGCATTGAGGCGCAATGGATCCCGATTGTATGCAGTGGAGTCCATGCAGCGAGGCCCAATGCATCCCGATTGAATGCAGTGGATTCCAGGCATTGTGATTGAAATCAGTGGAATCCATGCAGCGTGGTAAAATGCATCCTTATTGAATGCAGTGGATTCCATGCAGCGTGAAATAATGGAACGGTATTGAATGCAGTGGATTGTATGCAGCCTGATTGAATGCAGTGGATTCCATGCATTGTGGCGCAATGGGTCCCGATTATATGCAGTGGAGTCCATGCAGTGAGGCCAATGCATCCCGATTGTATGCAGTGGATTTTATGCAGCATGGCCCAAAGCATCCCGATTGAATGCAGTGGATTCCATGCATTGTGATTGAATGCAGTGTAATCCATGCAGCATGGTAAAATGCATCCCGATTGAAGGCAGTGTATTCCATACAGCGGGATTGAATGCAGTGTATTCTATGCAGCGTGAGGAAATGGAACCGTATTGAATGCAGTGGATTCTATGCAGCATGATTGAATGCAGTGGATTCCATGCAGCATGATTGAATGCAGTGGATTTTATGCAGCATGGCCCAAAGCATCCCGATTGAATGCAGTGGATTCCATGCATTGTGATTGAATGCAGTGTAATCCATGCAGCATGGTAAAATGCATCCCGATTGAAGGCAGTGTATTCCATACAGCGGGATTGAATGCAGTGTATTCTATGCAGCGTGAGGAAATGGAACCCTACTGAATGCAGTGGATTTTATGCAGCATGATTGAATGCTGTGGATTCCATGCAGCATGATTGAATGCAGTGGATTCCACGCAGCATCATTGAATGCAGAGAATTCCATGCATTGTGGCGCAATGGATCCCGATTGTATGCAGTGGAGTCCATGCAGCGAGGCCCAATGCATCCCGATTGAATGCAGTCAATTCCATGCAGCATTTTTGAATGCAGACGATTCCATGCATTGTGGCGCAATGGATCCTGATTGTATGCAGTGGATTTTATGCAGCATGGCCCAAACATCCCGATTGAATGCAGTGGATTCCATGCAGCGTGATTGAATGCAGTGTAATCCATGAAGCGTGGTAAAATGCATCCCGATAAAATGCAGTGGATTCCATGCAGCGTGAAGAAATGGAACCCTATTGAATGCAGTGGATTTTATGCAGCATGATTGAATGCAGTGGATTCGATGCAGTATGATTGAATGCAGTGGATATTATGCAGCATGGCCCAAAGCATCCTGATTGAATGCAGTGGATTCCATGCAGCGTGATTGACTGCAGGTAATCCATTCAGCCTGGTAAAATGCATCCCAATTGAATGCAGTGGATTTTATGAAGCATGATTGAATGCAGTTGATTCCATGCAGCGTGAAGAAATGGAACATTATTGAATTCAGTGGATTTTTGCGGCGTGAATGTATACAGTGGATACCATGCAGCATGATTGAATGCAGTGGATTTTATGCAGCATGGCCAAAGCATGCCGATTGAATGCAGTGGATTCCATGCAGTGTGTTTGAATGCAGTGGATTCAATTTAGCCTGAAGAAATGGAACCCTATTGAATGCAGTGGATATTATGCAGCATGATTGAATGCAGTGGATTCCATGCAGCATGATTGAATGCAGTGGATTTTATGCAGCATGTCCCAAAGCATCCCGATTGAATGCAGTGGATTCCATGCAGCGTCATTGAATGCAGAGGATTCCATGCATTGTGGCGCAATGGGTCCGGATTGTATGCAGTGGAGTCCATGCAGCGAAGCCAAATCATCCCGATTGAATGCTGTGGATTATATGGAGCATGGTCCAAATCATCCCGACTGAATGCAGTGGATTCCATGCAGCGTGATTGATTGCAGTGTAATCCATGCAGCGTGGTAAAATGCATCCCGATTGAATGCAGTGGATTCCATGCAGCGTGATTGAATTCAGTGGATTTTATGCAGCATGATTGAATGCAGTGGATTCCATGCAGCGTGATTGAATGCAGTGGATTTTATGCAGCATGGCCCAAAGCATCCCGATTGAATGCAGTGGATTCCATGCAGTGTCATTGAATGCAGAGGATTCCATGCATTGTGGTGCAATGGGTCACGATTGTATGCAGTGGAGTACATGCAGTGAGGCCAATGCATCCCGATTGTATGCAGTGGATTTTATGCAGCATGGCCCAAAGCATCCCGATTGAATGCAGTGGATTCCATGCATTGTGATTGAATGCAGTGTAATCCATGCAGCATGGTAAAATGCATCCCGATTGAAGGCAGTGTATTCCATACAGCGGGATTGAATGCAGTGTATTCTATGCAGCGTGAGGAAATGGAACCGTATTGAATGCAGTGGATTTTATGCAGCATGATTGAATGCAGTGGATTCCATGCAGCATGATTGAATGCAGTGGATTCCATGCAGCGTGAAGAAATGAAAGCTTATTCAATGCAGTGGATTCCATGCAGCATGATTGAATGCAGTGGATGCCATGCAGCATGATTGAATGCAGTGGATTTTATGCAGCATGGCCCAAAGCATCCCGATTGAATGCAGTGGATTCCATGCAGCATGATTGAATGCAGTGGATTTTATGCAGCATGGCCCAAAACATCCGGATTGAATGCAGTGGAATCCATGCATGGTGATTGAATGCAGTGTAATCCATGCAGCTTGGTAAAATCCATCCCGATTGAATGCAGCAGATTCCATGCAGCGTGAAGTAATGGAACCCTATTGAATGAAGTGGATATTATGCAGCATGATTGAATGCAGTGGATTTTATGCAGCATGGCCCAAACCATCCCGATTGAATGCAGTGGATCCCATGCAGCGTCATTGAATGCAGAGGATTTCATGCATTGAGGCGCTATCGATCCCGATTAAATGAGGTGGAGTCCATGCAGCGAGGCCCAATGCATCCCGATTGAATGCATTCAATTCCATGCAGCATTTTTGAATGCAGAGGATTCCATGCATTGTGGCGCAATGGATCCTGATTGTATGCAGTGGAGTCTATGCAGCGAGGCCAAATCATCCCGATTGAATGCTGTGGATTATATGGAGCATGGCCCAAATCATCCCGATTCAAAGCAGTGGATTCCATGCAGCGTGATTGATTGCAGTGTAATCCATGCAGCGTTGTAAAATGCATTCCGATTGAATGCAGTGGATTCCATGCAGCATGAAGAAATGGAACCCTATTGAATGCAGTGGATTTTATGAAGCATGATTGAATGCAGTGGATTCCATGCAGCATGATTGAATGCAGTGGATTTTATGCAGCATGGCCCAAAGCATCCCGATTGAATGCAGTGGATTCCATGCAGCGTAATTGAATGCAGAGGATTCCATGCATTGTGGCGCAATAGATCCTGATTGTATGCAGTGGAGTCCATGCAGTGAGGCCCAATGCATCCCGATTGAATGCAGTGGATTTTATGCAGCATGGCCCAAATCATCCCGATTGAATGCAGTGGATTCCATGCATGGTGATTGAATGAAGTGCACTCCATGCAGCGAGGTAAAATGCATCCCGATTGAATGCAGTGGATTCCATGCAACATGATTGAATGCAGTGTAATCCATGCAGCGTGAAGTAATGGAACCCTATTGAATGCAGTGGATATTATGCAGCATGATTGAATGCAGTGGATTCCATGCAGCATGATTGAATGTAGTGGAATTTATGCAGCATGGCCTAAAGCATCCCGATTGAATGCAGTGGATTCCATGCAGCATCATTGAATGCAGAGGATTCCATGCATTGTGGCGCAATGGATCCCGATTGTATGCAGTGGGGTCCATGCAGCGAGGCCCAATGCATCCCGATTGAATGCAGTGGATTTTATGCAGCATGGACCAAAGCATGCCGATTGAATGCAGTGTATCCCATGCAGCGTGTTTGAATGCAGTGGATTGTATGCAGAGTGGTGCAATGTATCTCGATTGAATGAAGTGGATTCCATTCAGCTTGGTGTAATTGATACCGATTGAATGCAGTGGATTCCATGCACTGTGTCTGAATGCAACCGATTCCATGCAGCAGTGTGAAATGCATCGCGAGTGAAGGCAGTGGATTCCATGCAGCGTGGCCCAATGGATACCGACTGAATGCAGTGGATTCCATGAAGCATGATTGAATGCAGTGGATTCCATGCAGCGTTGTGGAATGCATACCGAGTGAATGCAGTGGATTGCATGCAGCGTGGGGCAATGTCTCCAGGTTGAATGCAGTGGAATACATGCAGTGTGAGTGAATGCACTTGATTCCTTGCAGCAGTGTGAAATTCATCCCGGGTGAATGCAGTGGATTGCATGCAGCTTGGCCCAATGGATCCTGATTGAATGCAGTGGATTCCCTGTGGCGTGATTGAATGCACTGGATTCCATGCAGCGTTGTGTAATGCATCCAGAGTGAATGAAAAGGATTGCATGCAGCGTGGGGCAATGTATCCAGGTTGAATGCAGTGGAATCCATGCAGCATGCTGCAATGGATCCCGACTGAATGCAGTGGATTCCCTGCAGCATTGTGTAATTGATACCAATGTAATGCAGTGGATTCCATGCATCGAGATTCAATGCAGTGGATTCCATGCAGCGTTGTGAAATGGATCCCGAGTGAATGCAGTGGATTCCATGCAGCGTGATTGAATGCAGTGGATTCCATGCAGCGTGAAGAAATGGAACCCTATTGAATGCAGTGGATTTTATGAAGCATGATTGAATGCAGTGGATTCCATGCAGCATGACTGAATGCAGTGGATTTTATGCAGCATGGCCCAAAGCATCCCGATTGAATGCAGTGGATTCCACGCAGCATCATTGAATGCAGAGAATTCCATGCATTGTGGCGCAGTGGATCCCGATTGTATGCAGTGGAGTCCATGCAGCGAGGCCCAATTCATCCCGATTGAATGCAGTCAATTCCATGCAGCATTTTTGAATGCAGAGGATTCCATGCATTGTGGAACAATGGATCCTGATTGTATGCAGTGGAGTTTATGCAGCATGGCCCAAACATCCCGATTGAATGCAGTGGATTCCATGCAGCGTGAAGAAATGGAACCATATTGAATGCAGTGGATTTTATGCAGCATGATTGAATGCAGAGGATTCGATGCAGTATGATTGAATGCAGTGGATATTATGCAGCATGGCCCAAAGCATCCTGATTGAATGCAGTGGATTCCATGCAGCGTGATTGAATGCAGTTGATTCCATGCAGCGTGAAGAAATGGAACCTTATTGAATTCAGTGGATTTTTGCAGCGTGAATGAATACAGTGGATTCCATGCAGCATGATTGAATGCAGTGGATTTTATGCAGCATGGCCCAAAGCATGCCGATTGAATGCAGTGGATTCCATGCATTGTGATTGATTGCAGTGCACTCCATGCAGCGTGGTAAAATGTATCCCGATTGAATGCAGTGGATTCCATGCAGTGTGATTGAATGCAGTGGATTCCATTTAGCCTGAAGAAATGGAACCCTATTGAATGCAGTGGATATTATGCAGCATGATTGAATGCAGTGGAGTCCATGCAGCATGATTGAATGCAGTGGATTTTATGCAGCATGGCCCAAAGCATCCCGATTGAATGCAGTGGATTCCATGCAGCGTCATTGAATGCAGAGGATTCCATGCATTGAGGCGCAATGGATCCCGATTGTGTGCAGTGGAGTCCATGCAGTGAGGCCAAATGCATCCCAATTGAATGCAGTGGATTTTATGCATCATGGCCCAAATCATCCCGATTGAATGCAGTGGATTCCAGGCAGCGTGATTGAATGCAGTGCACTCAATATAGCTTGGAAAAACGCATCCCGATTGAATGCAGTGTATTCCATGCAGCGTGATTGAATTCAGTGGATTCCATGCAGCGTGAAATAATGGAACCCTATTGAATGCAGTGGATTTTTTGAAGCATGATAGAATGAAGTGGATTCCATGCAGCATGATTGAATGCAGTGGATTTTATGCAGCATTTCCCAAAGCATCCCGATTGAATGCAGTGGATTCCATGCAGCGTCATTGAATGCAGGGGATTCCATGCATTGAGGCGCAATGGATCCCGATTGTATGCAGTGGAGTCCATGCAGCGAGGCCCAATGCTTCCCGATTGAATGCAGTGGATTCCAGGCATTGTGATTGAAATCAGTGGAATCCATGCAGCGTGGTAAAATGCATCCTTATTGAATGCAGTGGATTCCATGCAGCGTGAAGTAATGGAACCCTATTGAATGCAGTGGATTTTATGCAGCCTGATTGAATGCAGTGGATTCCATGCAGCATGATTGAATGCAGTGGATTTTATGCAGCATGTCCCAAAGCATCCCGATTGAATGCAGTGGATTCAATGCAGCGTCATTGAATGCAGAGGATTCCATGCATTGTGGCGAAATGGATCCTGATTGTATGCAGTGGAGTCCATGCAGCGAGGCCCAATGCATCCCGATTGAATGCAGTCAATTCCATGCAGCATTTTTGAATGCAGAGTATTCCATGCATTGTGGCGCAATGGATCCTGATTGTATGCAGTGGAGTCCGTGCAGCGAGGCCAAATCATCCTGATTGAATGCTGTGGATTATATGGAGCATGGCCCAAATCATCCCGACTGAATGCAGTGGATTCGATGCAGCGTGATTGATTGCAGTGTAATCCATGCAGCGTTGTAAAATGCATTCCGATTGAATGCAGTGGATTCCATGCAGCGTGATTGAATTCAGTGGATTCCATGCAGCGTGAAGAAATGGAACCTTATTGAATGCAATTGATTTTATGCAGCATGATTGAATGCAGTGGATTTTATGCAGCATGATTGAATGCAGTGGATTCCATGCAGCGTGATTGAATGCAGTGGATTTTATGCAGCATGGCCCAAAGCATCCCGATTGAATTCAGTGGATTCCATGCAGCGTCATTGAATGCAGAGGATTCCATGCATTGTGGCGCAATGGGTCCCGATTGTATGCAGTGGAGTCCATGCAGTGAGGCCAATGCATCCCGATTGTATGCAGTGGATTCCATGCATTGTGATTGAATGCAGTGTAATCCATGCAGCATGGTAAAATGCATCCCGATTGAAGGCAGTGTATTCCATACAGCGGGATTGAATGCAGTGTATTCTATGCAGCGTGAGGAAATGGAACCGTATTGAATGCAGTGGATTTTATGCAGCATGATTGAATGCAGTGGATTCCATGCAGCATGATTGAATGCAGTGGATTCCATGCAGCGTGAAGAAATGAAAGCTTATTCAATGCAGTGGATTCCATGCAGCATGATTGAATGCAGTGGATGCCATGCAGCATGATTGAATGCAGTGTATTTTAGGCAGCATGGCACAAAGCATCCGGATTGAATGCAGTTGATTCCATGCAGCATGATTGAATGCAGTGGATTTTATGCAGCATGGCCCAAAACATCCGGATTGAATGCAGTGGAATCCATGCATGGTGATTGAATGCAGTGTAATCCATGCAGCGTGGTAAAATCCATCCCGATTGAATGCAGTGGATTCCATGCAGCTTGATTGAATGCAGCGGATTCCATGCAGCGTGAAGTAATGGAACCCTATTGAATGCAGCGGATTTTATGCAGCATGATTGAATGCAGTGGATTTTATGCAGCATGGCCCAAACCATCCCGATTGAATGCCGTGGATCCCATGCAGCGTCATTGAATGCAGAGGATTCCATGCATTGAGGTGCAATCGATCCCGATTATATGAGGTGGAGTCCATGCAGCGAGGCCCAATGCATCCCGATTGAATGCATTCAATTCCATGCAGCATTTTTGAATGCAGAGGATTCCATGCATTGTGGCGCAATGGTTCCTGATTGTATGCAGTGGAGTCTATGCAGCGAGGCCAAATCATCCCGATTGAATGCTGTGGATTATATGGAGCATGGCCCAAATCATCCCGATTGAATGCAGTGGATTCCATGCAGCGTGATTGATTGCAGTGTAATCCATGCAGCGTTGTAAAATGCATTCCGATTGAATGCAGTGGATTCCATGCATTGTGATTGAATGCAGTGAACTCCATGCAGTGAGGTAAAATGCATCCCGATTGAATGCAGTGGATTCCATGCAGCGTGATTGAATGCCGTGTATTCCATGCAGCGTGAAGAAATGGAACCCTATTGAATGCAGTGGATTGTATGCAGCCTGATTGAATGCAGTGGATTCCATGCAGCATGATTGAATGCAGTGGATTTTATGCAGAATGGCCCAAAGCATCCCGATTGAATGCAGTGGATTACATGCAGCGTCATTGAATGCAGAGGATTCCATGCATTGTGGCGCAATGGATCCTGATTGTATGCAGTGGAGTCCATGCAGCGAGGCCCAATGCATCCCGATTGAATGCAGTCAATTCCATGCAGCATTTTTGAATGCAGAGGATTCCATGCATTGTGGCGCAATGGATCCTGATTGCATGCAGTGGAGTCCATGCAGCGAGGCGAAATCATCCCGATTGAATGCTGTGCATTATATGGAGCATGGCCCAAATCATCCCGACTGAATGTAGTGAATTCGATGCAGTGTGATTGATTGCAGTGTAATCCATGCAGCGTGGTAAAATGCATCCCGATTGAATGCAGTGGATTCCATGCAGCGTGATTGAATTCAGTGGATTCCATGCAGCGTGAAGAAATGGAACCTTATTGAATGCAATTGATTTTATGCAGCATGATTGAATGCAGTGGATTTTATGCAGCATGATTGAATGCAGTGGATTTTATGCAGCATGATTGAATGCAGTGGATTCCATGCAGCGTGATTGAATGCAGTGGATTTTATGCAGCATGGCCCAAAGCATCCCGATTGAATGCAGTGGATTCCATGCAGCATTTTTGAATGCAGAGGATTCCATGCATTGTGGCACAATGGATCCCGATTGAATGCAGTGGATTCCATGCAGCGTGATTGAATGCAGTGTAATCCATGAAGCGTGGTAAAATGCATCCCGATAGAATGCAGTGGATTCCATGCAGCGTGAGGAAATGGAACCCTACTGAATGCAGTGGATTTTATGCAGCATGATTGAATGCAGTGGATATTATGCAGCATGATTGAATGCAGTGGAGTCCATGCAGCATGATTGAATGTAGTGCAATTTATGCAGCATGGCCTAAAGCATCCCGATTGAATGCAGTGGATTCCATGCAGCGTCATTGAATGCAGAGGATTCCATGCATTGTGGCGCAATGGATCCCTATTGTATGCAGTGGAGTCCATGCAGCGAGGCCCAATGCATCCCGATTGAATGCAGTGGATTTTATGCAGCATGGCCCAAACATCCCGATTGAATGCAGTGTATCCCATGCAGCGTGTTTGAATGCAGTGGATTGTATGCAGAGTGGTGCAATGTATCTCTATTGAATGAAGTGGATTCCATTCAGCTTGGTGTAATTGATACCGATTGAATGCAGTGGATTCCATGCACTGTGTCTGAATGCAACCGATTCCATGCAGCAGTGTGAAATGCATCGCGAGTGAATGCAGTGGATTCCATGCAGCGTGGCCCAATGGATACCGACTGAATGCAGTGGATTCCATGAAGCATGATTGAATGCAGTGGATTCCATGCAGCATTGTGGAATGCATACCGAGTGAATGCAGTGGATTGCATGCAGCGTGGGGCAATGTCTCCAGGTTGAATGCAGTGGAATACATGCAGTGTGAGTGAATGCACTTGATTCCTTGCAGCAGTGTGAAATTCATCCCGGGTGAATGCAGTGGATTGCATGCAGCTTGGCCCAATGGATCCTGATTGAATGCAGTCGATTCCGTGCAGCTTGGCCCAATGGATCCTGATTGAATGCAGTCGATTCCGTGCAGCATGGCCCAATGGATCCTGATTGAATGCAGTGGATTCCCTGTGGCGTGATTGAATGCACTGGATTCCATGCAGCGTTGTGTAATGCATCCAGAGTGAATGAAAAGGATTGCATGCAGCGTGGGGCAATGTATCCAGGTTGAATGCAGTGGAATCCATGCAGCATGCTGCAATGGATCCCGACTGAATGCAGTGGATTCCCTGCAGCATTGTGTAATTGATACCAATGTAATGCAGTGGATTCCATGCATCGAGATTCAATGCAGTGGATTCCATGCAGCGTTGTGAAATGGATCCCGAGTGAATGCAGTGGATTCCATGCATTGTGATTGAATGCAGTGCACTCAATATAGCGTGGAAAAATGCATCCCGATTGAATGCAGCGGATTCCATGCAGCGTGATTGAATGCTGTGTATTCCATGCAGCGTGAAGAAATGGAACCCTATTGAATGCAGTGGATTTTATGAAGCATGATTGAATGCAGTGGATTCCATGCAGCATGATTGAATGCTGTGGATTTTATGCAGCATGGCCCAAAGCATCCCGATTGAATGCAGTGGATTCCATGCAGCATGATTGAATGCAGTGGATTTTATGCAGCATGGCCCAAAGCATCCCGATTGAATGCAGTGGATTCCACGCAGCATCAGTGAATGCAGAGAATTCCATGCATTGTGGCGCAATGGATCCCGATTGTATGCAGTGGGGTCCATGCAGCGAGGCCCAATGCATCCCGATTGAATGCAGTCAATTCCATGCAGCATTTGTGAATGCAGAGGATTCCATGCATTGTGGCACAATGGATCCTGATTGTATGCAGTGGATTTTATGCAGCATGGCCCAAACATCCCGATTGAATGCATTGTATCCCATGCAGCGTGTTTGAATGCAGTGGATTGTATGCAGAGTGGTGCAATGTATCTCGATTGAATGAAGTGGATTCCATTCAGCTTGGTGTAATTGATACCGATTGAATGCAGTGGAGTCCATGCACTGTGTCTGAATGCAACCGATTCCATGCAGCAGTGTGAAATGCATCGCGAGTGAATGCAGTGGATTCCATGCAGCGTGGCCCAATGGATACCGACTGAATGCAGTGGATTCCATGAAGCATGATTGAATGCAGTGGATTCCATGCAGCGTTGTGGAATGCATACCGAGTGAATGCAGTGGATTGCATGCAGCGTGGGGCAATGTCTCCAGGTTGAATGCAGTGGAATACATGCAGTGTGAGTGAATGCACTTGATTCCTTGCAGCAGTGTGAAATTCATCCCGGGTGAATGCAGTGGATTGCATGCAGCTTGGCCCAATGGATCCTGATTGAATGCAGTCGATTCCGTGCAGCTTGGCCCAATGGATCCTGATTGAATGCAGTCGATTCCGTGCAGCATGGCCCAATGGATCCTGATTGAATGCAGTGGATTCCCTGTGGCGTGATTGAATGCACTGGATTCCATGCAGCGTTGTGTAATGCACCCAGAGTGAATGAAAAGGATTGCATGCAGCGTGGGGCAATGTATCCAGGTTGAATGCAGTGGAATCCATGCAGCATGCTGCAATGGATCCCGACTGAATGCAGTGGATTCCCTGCAGCATTGTGTAATTGATACCAATGTAATGCAGTGGATTCCATGCATCGAGATTCAATGCAGTGGATTCCATGCAGCGTTGTGAAATGGATCCCGAGTGAATGCAGTGGATTCCATGCATTGTGATTGAATGCAGTGCACTCAATATAGCGTGGAAAAATGCATCCCGATTGAATGCAGCGGATTCCATGCAGCGTGATTGAATGCTGTGTATTCCATGCAGCGTGAAGAAATGGAACCCTATTGAATGCAGTGGATTTTATGAAGCATGATTGAATGCAGTGGATTCCATGCAGCATGATTGAATGCTGTGGATTTTATGCAGCATGGCCCAAAGCATCCCGATTGAATGCAGTGGATTCCATGCAGCATGATTGAATGCAGTGGATTTTATGCAGCATGGCCCAAAGCATCCCGATTGAATGCAGTGGATTCCACGCAGCATCAGTGAATGCAGAGAATTCCATGCATTGTGGCGCAATGGATCCCGATTGTATGCAGTGGGGTCCATGCAGCGAGGCCCAATGCATCCCGATTGAATGCAGTCAATTCCATGCAGCATTTGTGAATGCAGAGGATTCCATGCATTGTGGCACAATGGATCCTGATTGTATGCAGTGGATTTTATGCAGCATGGCCCAAACATCCCGATTGAATGCATTGTATCCCATGCAGCGTGTTTGAATGCAGTGGATTGTATGCAGAGTGGTGCAATGTATCTCGATTGAATGAAGTGGATTCCATTCAGCTTGGTGTAATTGATACCGATTGAATGCAGTGGAGTCCATGCACTGTGTCTGAATGCAACCGATTCCATGCAGCAGTGTGAAATGCATCGCGAGTGAATGCAGTGGATTCCATGCAGCGTGGCCCAATGGATACCGACTGAATGCAGTGGATTCCATGAAGCATGATTGAATGCAGTGGATTCCATGCAGCGTTGTGGAATGCATACCGAGTGAATGCAGTGGATTGCATGCAGCGTGGGGCAATGTCTCCAGGTTGAATGCAGTGGAATACATGCAGTGTGAGTGAATGCACTTGATTCCTTGCAGCAGTGTGAAATTCATCCCGGGTGAATGCAGTGGATTGCATGCAGCTTGGCCCAATGGATCCTGATTGAATGCAGTCGATTCCATGCAGCATGGCCCAATGGATCCTGATTGAATGCAGTGGATTCCCTGTGGCGTGATTGAATGCACTGGATTCCATGCAGCATTGTGTAATGCATCCAGAGTGAATGAAAAGGATTGCATGCAGCGTGGGGCAATGTATCCAGGTTGAATGCAGTGGAATCCATGCAGCATGCTGCAATGGATCCCGACTGAATGCAGTGGATTCCCTGCAGCATTGTGTAATTGATACCAATGTAATGCAGTGGATTCCATGCATCGAGATTCAATGCAGTGGATTCCATGCAGCGTTGTGAAATGGATCCCGAGTGAATGCAGTGGATTCCATGCATTGTGATTGAATGCAGTGCACTCAATATAGCGTGGAAAAATGCATCCCGATTGAATGCAGCGGATTCCATGCAGCGTGATTGAATGCTGTGTATTCCATGCAGCGTGAAGAAATGGAACCCTATTGAATGCAGTGGATTTTATGAAGCATGATTGAATGCAGTGGATTCCATGCAGCATGATTGAATGCAGTGGATTTTATGCAGCATGGCCCAAAGCATCCCGATTGAATGCAGTGGATTCCATGCAGCATGATTGAATGCAGTGGATTTTATGCAGCATGGCCCAAAGCATCCCGATTGAATGCAGTGGATTCCACGCAGCATCATTGAATGCAGAGAATTCCATGCATTGTGGCGCAATGGATCCCGATTGTATGCAGTGGAGTCCATGCAGCGAGGCCCAATGCATCCCGATTGAATGCAGTCAATTCCATGCAGCATTTTTGAATGCAGACGATTCCATGCATTGTGGCGCAATGGATCCTGATTGTATGCAGTGGATTTTATGCAGCATGGCCCAAACATCCCGATTGAATGCAGTGGATTCCATGCAGCGTGATTGAATGCAGTGTAATCCATGAAGCGTGGTAAAATGCATCCCGATAAAATGCAGTGGATTCCATGCAGCGTGAAGAAATGGAACCCTATTGAATGCAGTGGATTTTATGCAGCATGATTGAATGCAGTGGATTCGATGCAGTATGATTGAATGCAGTGGATATTATGCAGCATGGCCCAAAGCATCCTGATTGAATGCAGTGGATTCCATGCAGCGTGATTGACTGCAGGTAATCCATTCAGCCTGGTAAAATGCATCCCAATTGAATGCAGTGGATTTTATGAAGCATGATTGAATGCAGTTGATTCCATGCAGCGTGAAGAAATGGAACATTATTGAATTCAGTGGATTTTTGCGGCGTGAATGTATACAGTGGATACCATGCAGCATGATTGAATGCAGTGGATTTTATGCAGCATGGCCAAAGCATGCCGATTGAATGCAGTGGATTCCATGCAGTGTGTTTGAATGCAGTGGATTCAATTTAGCCTGAAGAAATGGAACCCTATTGAATGCAGTGGATATTATGCAGCATGATTGAATGCAGTGGATTCCATGCAGCATGATTGAATGCAGTGGATTTTATGCAGCATGTCCCAAAGCATCCCGATTGAATGCAGTGGATTCCATGCAGCGTCATTGAATGCAGAGGATTCCATGCATTGTGGCGCAATGGGTCCCGATTGTATGCAGTGGAGTCCATGCAGCGAGGCCAAATCATCCCGATTGAATGCTGTGGATTATATGGAGCATGGTCCAAATCATCCCGACTGAATGCAGTGGATTCAATGCAGCGTGATTGATTGCAGTGTAATCCATGCAGCGTGGTAAAATGCATCCCGATTGAATGCAGTGGATTCCATGCAGCGTGATTGAATTCAGTGGATTTTATGCAGCATGATTGAATGCAGTGGATTCCATGCAGCGTGATTGAATGCAGTGGATTTTATGCAGCATGGCCCAAAGCATCCCGATTGAATGCAGTGGATTCCATGCAGTGTCATTGAATGCAGTGTAATCCATGCAGCATGGTAAAATGCATCCCGATTGAAGGCAGTGTATTCCATACAGCGGGATTGAATGCAGTTTATTCTATGCAGCGTGAGGAAATGGAACCGTATTGAATGCAGTGGATTTTATGCAGCATGATTGAATGCAGTGGATTCCATGCAGCATGATTGAATGCAGTGGATTCCATGCAGCGTGAAGAAATGAAAGCTTATTCAATGCAGTGGATTCCATGCAGCAGGATTGAATGCAGTGGATGCCATGCAGCATGATTGAATGCAGTGGATTTTATGCAGCATGGCCCAAAGCATCCCGATTGAATGCAGTGGATTCCATGCAGCATGATTGAATGCAGTGGATTTTATGCAGCATGGCCCAAAACATCCGGATTGAATGCAGTGGAATCCATGCATGGTGATTGAATGCAGTGTAATCCATGCAGCTTGGTAAAATCCATCCCGATTGAATGCAGCAGATTCCATGCAGCGTGAAGTAATGGAACCCTATTGAATGAAGTGGATATTATGCAGCATGATTGAATGCAGTGGATTTTATGCAGCATGGCCCAAACCATCCCGATTGAATGCAGTGGATCCCATGCAGCGTCATTGAATGCAGAGGATTTCATGCATTGAGGCGCTATCGATCCCGATTAAATGAGGTGGAGTCCATGCAGCGAGGCCCAATGCATCCCGATTGAATGCATTCAATTCCATGCAGCATTTTTGAATGCAGAGGATTCCATGCATTGTGGCGCAATGGATCCTGATTGTATGCAGTGGAGTCTATGCAGCGAGGCCAAATCATCCCGATTGAATGCTGTGGATTATATGGAGCATGGCCCAAATCATCCCGATTCAATGCAGTGGATTCCATGCAGCGTGATTGATTGCAGTGTAATCCATGCAGCGTTGTAAAATGCATTCCGATTGAATGCAGTGGATTCCATGCAGCGTGATTGAATGCCGTGTATTCCATGCAGCATGAAGAAATGGAACCCTATTGAATGCAGTGGATATTATGCAGCATGATTGAATGCAGTGGATTCCATGCAGCATGATTGAATGCAGTGGATTTTATGCAGCATGGCCCAAAGCATCCCGATTGAATGCAGTGGATTCCATGCAGCGTCATTGAATGCAGAGGATTCCATGCATTGTGGCGCAATAGATCCTGATTGTATGCAGTGGAGTCCATGCAGTGAGGCCCAATGCATCCCGATTGAATGCAGTGGATTTTATGCAGCATGGCCCAAATCATCCCGATTGAATGCAGTGGATTCCATGCATGGTGATTGAATGAAGTGCACTCCATGCAGCGAGGTAAAATGCATCCCGATTGAATGCAGTGGATTCCATGCAACATGATTGAATGCAGTGTAATCCATGCAGCCTGAAGTAATGGAACCCTATTGAATGCAGTGGATATTATGCAGCATGATTGAATGCAGTGGATTCCATGCAGCATGATTGAATGTAGTGGAATTTATGCAGCATGGCCTAAAGCATCCCGATTGAATGCAGTGGATTCCATGCAGCATCATTGAATGCAGAGGATTCCATGCATTGTGGCGCAATGGATCCCGATTGTATGCAGTGGGGTCCATGCAGCGAGGCCCAATGCATCCCGATTGAATGCAGTGGATTTTATGCAGCATGGACCAAAGCATGCCGATTGAATGCAGTGTATCCCATGCAGCGTGTTTGAATGCAGTGGATTGTATGCAGAGTGGTGCAATGTATCTCGATTGAATGAAGTGGATTCCATTCAGCTTGGTGTAATTGATACCGATTGAATGCAGTGGAGTCCATGCACTGTGTCTGAATGCAACCGATTCCATGCAGCAGTGTGAAATGCATCGCGAGTGAAGGCAGTGGATTCCATGCAGCGTGGCCCAATGCATACCGACTGAATGCAGTGGATTCCATGAAGCATGATTGAATGCAGTGGATTCCATGCAGTGTTGTGGAATGCATACCGAGTGAATGCAGTGGATTGCATGCAGCGTGGGGCAATGTCTCCAGGTTGAATGCAGTGGAATACATGCAGTGTGAGTGAATGCACTTGATTCCTTGCAGCAGTGTGAAATTCATCCCGGGTGAATGCAGTGGATTGCATGCAGCTTGGCCCAATGGATCCTGCTTGAATGCAGTGGATTCCCTGTGGCGTGATTGAATGCACTGGATTCCATGCAGCGTTGTGTAATGCATCCAGAGTGAATGAAAAGGATTGCATGCAGCGTGGGGCAATGTATCCAGGTTGAATGCAGTGGAATCCATGCAGCATGCTGCAATGGATCCCGACTGAATGCAGTGGATTCCCTGCAGCATTGTCTAATTGATACCAATGTAATGCAGTGGATTCCATGCATCGAGATTCAATGCAGTGGATTCCATGCAGCGTTGTGAAATGGATCCCGAGTGAATGCAGTGGATTCCATGCAGCGTGATTGAATGCAGTGGATTCCATGCAGCGTGAAGAAATGGAACCCTATTGAATGCAGTGGATTTTATGAAGCATGATTGAATGCAGTGGATTCCATGCAGCATGACTGAATGCAGTGGATTTTATGCAGCATGGCCCAAAGCATCCCGATTGAATGCAGTGGATTCCACGCAGCATCATTGAATGCAGAGAATTCCATGCATTGTGGCGCAATGGATCCCGATTGTATGCAGTGGAGTCCATGCAGCGAGGCCCAATTCATCCCGATTGAATGCAGTCAATTCCATGCAGCATTTTTGAATGCAGAGGATTCCATGCATTGTGGCACAATGGATCCTGATTGTATGCAGTGGAGTTTATGCAGCATGGCCCAAACATCCCGATTGAATGCAGTGGATTCCATGCAGCGTGAAGAAATGGAACCATATTGAATGCAGTGGATTTTATGCAGCATGATTGAATGCAGAGGATTCGATGCAGTATGATTGAATGCAGTGGATATTATGCAGCATGGCCCAAAGCATCCTGATTGAATGCAGTGGATTCCATGCAGCGTGATTGAATGCAGTTGATTCCATGCAGCGTGAAGAAATGGAACCTTATTGAATTCAGTGGATTTTTGCAGCGTGAATGAATACAGTGGATTCCATGCAGCATGATTGAATGCAGTGGATTTTATGCAGCATGGCCCAAAGCATGCCGATTGAATGCAGTGGATTCCATGCATTGTGATTGATTGCAGTGCACTCCATGCAGCGTGGTAAAATGTATCCCGATTGAATGCAGTGGATTCCATGCAGTGTGATTGAATGCAGTGGATTCCATTTAGCCTGAAGAAATGGAACCCTATTGAATGCAGTGGATATTATGCAGCATGATTGAATGCAGTGGAGTCCATGCAGCATGATTGAATGCAGTGGATTTTATGCAGCATGGCCCAAAGCATCCCGATTGAATGCAGTGGATTCCATGCAGCGTCATTGAATGCAGAGGATTCCATGCATTGAGGCGCAATGGATCCCGATTGTGTGCAGTGGAGTCCATGCAGTGAGGCCAAATGCATCCCAATTGAATGCAGTGGATTTTATGCATCATGGCCCAAATCATCCCGATTGAATGCAGTGGATTCCAGGCAGCGTGATTGAATGCAGTGCACTCAATATAGCTTGGAAAAACGCATCCCGATTGAATGCAGTGTATTCCATGCAGCGTGATTGAATTCAGTGGATTCCATGCAGCGTGAAATAATGGAACCCTATTGAATGCAGTGGATTTCTTGAAGCATGATAGAATGAAGTGGATTCCATGCAGCATGATTGAATGCAGTGGATTTTATGCAGCATTTCCCAAAGCATCCCGATTGAATGCAGTGGATTCCATGCAGCGTCATTGAATGCAGGGGATTCCATGCATTGAGGCGCAATGGATCCCGATTGTATGCAGTGGAGTCCATGCAGCGAGGCCCAATGCTTCCCGATTGAATGCAGTGGATTCCAGGCATTGTGATTGAAATCAGTGGAATCCATGCAGCGTGGTAAAATGCATCCTTATTGAATGCAGTGGATTCCATGCAGCGTGAAGTAATGGAACCCTATTGAATGCAGTGGATTTTATGCAGCCTGATTGAATGCAGTGGATTCCATGCAGCATGATTGAATGCAGTGGATTTTATGCAGCATGTCCCAAAGCATCCCGATTGAATGCAGTGGATTCAATGCAGCGTCATTGAATGCAGAGGATTCCATGCATTGTGGCGAAATGGATCCTGATTGTATGCAGTGGAGTCCATGCAGCGAGGCCCAATGCATCCCGATTGAATGCAGTCAATTCCATGCAGCATTTTTGAATGCAGAGTATTCCATGCATTGTGGCGCAATGGATCCTGATTGTATGCAGTGGAGTCCGTGCAGCGAGGCCAAATCATCCTGATTGAATGCTGTGGATTATATGGAGCATGGCCCAAATCATCCCGACTGAATGCAGTGGATTCGATGCAGCGTGATTGATTGCAGTGTAATCCATGCAGCGTTGTAAAATGCATTCCGATTGAATGCAGTGGATTCCATGCAGCGTGATTGAATTCAGTGGATTCCATGCAGCGTGAAGAAATGGAACCTTATTGAATGCAATTGATTTTATGCAGCATGATTGAATGCAGTGGATTTTATGCAGCATGATTGAATGCAGTGGATTCCATGCAGCGTGATTGAATGCAGTGGATTTTATGCAGCATGGCCCAAAGCATCCCGATTGAATTCAGTGGATTCCATGCAGCGTCATTGAATGCAGAGGATTCCATGCATTGTGGCGCAATGGGTCCCGATTGTATGCAGTGGAGTCCATGCAGTGAGGCCAATGCATCCCGATTGTATGCAGTGGATTCCATGCATTGTGATTGAATGCAGTGTAATCCATGCAGCATGGTAAAATGCATCCCGATTGAAGGCAGTGTATTCCATACAGCGGGATTGAATGCAGTGTATTCTATGCAGCGTGAGGAAATGGAACCGTATTGAATGCAGTGGATTTTATGCAGCATGATTGAATGCAGTGGATTCCATGCAGCATGATTGAATGCAGTGGATTCCATGCAGCGTGAAGAAATGAAAGCTTATTCAATGCAGTGGATTCCATGCAGCATGATTGAATGCAGTGGATGCCATGCAGCATGATTGAATGCAGTGTATTTTAGGCAGCATGGCACAAAGCATCCGGATTGAATGCAGTTGATTCCATGCAGCATGATTGAATGCAGTGGATTTTATGCAGCATGGCCCAAAACATCCGGATTGAATGCAGTGGAATCCATGCATGGTGATTGAATGCAGTGTAATCCATGCAGCGTGGTAAAATCCATCCCGATTGAATGCAGTGGATTCCATGCAGCTTGATTGAATGCAGCGGATTCCATGCAGCGTGAAGTAATGGAACCCTATTGAATGCAGCGGATTTTATGCAGCATGATTGAATGCAGTGGATTTTATGCAGCATGGCCCAAACCATCCCGATTGAATGCCGTGGATCCCATGCAGCGTCATTGAATGCAGAGGATTCCATGCATTGAGGTGCAATCGATCCCGATTATATGAGGTGGAGTCCATGCAGCGAGGCCCAATGCATCCCGATTGAATGCATTCAATTCCATGCAGCATTTTTGAATGCAGAGGATTCCATGCATTGTGGCGCAATGGTTCCTGATTGTATGCAGTGGAGTCTATGCAGCGAGGCCAAATCATCCCGATTGAATGCTGTGGATTATATGGAGCATGGCCCAAATCATCCCGATTGAATGCAGTGGATTCCATGCAGCGTGATTGATTGCAGTGTAATCGATGCAGCGTTGTAAAATGCATTCCGATTGAATGCAGTGGATTCCATGCATTGTGATTGAATGCAGTGAACTCCATGCAGTGAGGTAAAATGCATCCCGATTGAATGCAGTGGATTCCATGCAGCGTGATTGAATGCCGTGTATTCCATGCAGCGTGAAGAAATGGAACCCTATTGAATGCAGTGGATTGTATGCAGCCTGATTGAATGCAGTGGATTCCATGCAGCATGATTGAATGCAGTGGATTTTATGCAGAATGGCCCAAAGCATCCCGATTGAATGCAGTGGATTACATGCAGCGTCATTGAATGCAGAGGATTCCATGCATTGTGGCGCAATGGATCCTGATTGTATGCAGTGGAGTCCATGCAGTGAGGCCCAATGCATCCCGATTGAATGCAGTCAATTCCATGCAGCATTTTTGAATGCAGAGGATTCCATGCATTGTGGCGCAATGGATCCTGATTGCATGCAGTGGAGTCCATGCAGCGAGGCGAAATCATCCCGATTGAATGCTGTGCATTATATGGAGCATGGCCCAAATCATCCCGACTGAATGTAGTGAATTCGATGCAGTGTGATTGATTGCAGTGTAATCCATGCAGCGTGGTAAAATGCATCCCGATTGAATGCAGTGGATTCCATGCAGCGTGATTGAATTCAGTGGATTCCATGCAGCGTGAAGAAATGGAACCTTATTGAATGCAATTGATTCTATGCAGCATGATTGAATGCAGTGGATTTTATGCAGCATGATTGAATGCAGTGGATTCCATGCAGCGTGATTGAATGCAGTGGATTTTATGCAGCATGGCCCAAAGCATCCCGATTGAATGCAGTGGATTCCATGCAGCATTTTTGAATGCAGAGGATTCCATGCATTGTGGCACAATGGATCCCGATTGAATGCAGTGGATTCCATGCAGCGTGATTGAATGCAGTGTAATCCATGAAGCGTGGTAAAATGCATCCCGATAGAATGCAGTGGATTCCATGCAGCGTGAGGAAATGGAACCCTACTGAATGCAGTGGATTTTATGCAGCATGATTGAATGCAGTGGATATTATGCAGCATGATTGAATGCAGTGGAGTCCATGCAGCATGATTGAATGTAGTGGAATTTATGCAGCATGGCCTAAAGCATCCCGATTGAATGCAGTGGATTCCATGCAGCGTCATTGAATGCAGAGGATTCCATGCATTGTGGCGCAATGGATCCCTATTGTATGCAGTGGAGTCCATGCAGCGAGGCCCAATGCATCCCGATTGAATGCAGTGGATTTTATGCAGCATGGCCCAAACATCCCGATTGAATGCAGTGTATCCCATGCAGCGTGTTTGAATGCAGTGGATTGTATGCAGAGTGGTGCAATGTATCTCTATTGAATGAAGTGGATTCCATTCAGCTTGGCCCAATGGATACCGACTGAATGCAGTGGATTCCATGAAGCATGATTGAATGCAGTGGATTCCATGCAGCATTGTGGAATGCATACCGAGTGAATGCAGTGGATTGCATGCAGCGTGGGGCAATGTCTCCAGGTTGAATGCAGTGGAATACATGCAGTGTGAGTGAATGCACTTGATTCCTTGCAGCAGTGTGAAATTCATCCCGGGTGAATGCAGTGGATTGCATGCAGCTTGGCCCAATGGATCCTGATTGAATGCAGTCGATTCCGTGCAGCTTGGCCCAATGGATCCTGATTGAATGCAGTCGATTCCGTGCAGCATGGCCCAATGGATCCTGATTGAATGCAGTGGATTCCCTGTGGCGTGATTGAATGCACTGGATTCCATGCAGCGTTGTGTAATGCATCCAGAGTGAATGAAAAGGATTGCATGCAGCGTGGGGCAATGTATCCAGGTTGAATGCAGTGGAATCCATGCAGCATGCTGCAATGGATCCCGACTGAATGCAGTGGATTCCCTGCAGCATTGTGTAATTGATACCAATGTAATGCAGTGGATTCCATGCATCGAGATTCAATGCAGTGGATTCCATGCAGCGTTGTGAAATGGATCCCGAGTGAATGCAGTGGATTCCATGCATTGTGATTGAATGCAGTGCACTCAATATAGCGTGGAAAAATGCATCCCGATTGAATGCAGCGGATTCCATGCAGCGTGATTGAATGCTGTGTATTCCATGCAGCGTGAAGAAATGGAACCCTATTGAATGCAGTGGATTTTATGAAGCATGATTGAATGCAGTGGATTCCATGCAGCATGATTGAATGCAGTGGATTTTATGCAGCATGGCCCAAAGCATCCCGATTGAATGCAGTGGATTCCATGCAGCATGATTGAATGCAGTGGATTTTATGCAGCATGGCCCAAAGCATCCCGATTGAATGCAGTGGATTCCACGCAGCATCAGTGAATGCAGAGAATTCCATGCATTGTGGCGCAATGGATCCCGATTGTATGCAGTGGGGTCCATGCAGCGAGGCCCAATGCATCCCGATTGAATGCAGTCAATTCCATGCAGCATTTGTGAATGCAGAGGATTCCATGCATTGTGGCACAATGGATCCTGATTGTATGCAGTGGATTTTATGCAGCATGGCCCAAACATCCCGATTGAATGCATTGTATCCCATGCAGCGTGTTTGAATGCAGTGGATTGTATGCAGAGTGGTGCAATGTATCTCGATTGAATGAAGTGGATTCCATTCAGCTTGGCCCAATGGATACCGACTGAATGCAGTGGATTCCATGAAGCATGATTGAATGCAGTGGATTCCATGCAGCATTGTGGAATGCATACCGAGTGAATGCAGTGGATTGCATGCAGCGTGGGGCAATGTCTCCAGGTTGAATGCAGTGGAATACATGCAGTGTGAGTGAATGCACTTGATTCCTTGCAGCAGTGTGAAATTCATCCCGGGTGAATGCAGTGGATTGCATGCAGCTTGGCCCAATGGATCCTGATTGAATGCAGTCGATTCCGTGCAGCTTGGCCCAATGGATCCTGATTGAATGCAGTCGATTCCGTGCAGCATGGCCCAATGGATCCTGATTGAATGCAGTGGATTCCCTGTGGCGTGATTGAATGCACTGGATTCCATGCAGCGTTGTGTAATGCATCCAGAGTGAATGAAAAGGATTGCATGCAGCGTGGGGCAATGTATCCAGGTTGAATGCAGTGGAATCCATGCAGCATGCTGCAATGGATCCCGACTGAATGCAGTGGATTCCCTGCAGCATTGTGTAATTGATACCAATGTAATGCAGTGGATTCCATGCATCGAGATTCAATGCAGTGGATTCCATGCAGCGTTGTGAAATGGATCCCGAGTGAATGCAGTGGATTCCATGCATTGTGATTGAATGCAGTGCACTCAATATAGCGTGGAAAAATGCATCCCGATTGAATGCAGCGGATTCCATGCAGCGTGATTGAATGCTGTGTATTCCATGCAGCGTGAAGAAATGGAACCCTATTGAATGCAGTGGATTTTATGAAGCATGATTGAATGCAGTGGATTCCATGCAGCATGATTGAATGCAGTGGATTTTATGCAGCATGGCCCAAAGCATCCCGATTGAATGCAGTGGATTCCATGCAGCATGATTGAATGCAGTGGATTTTATGCAGCATGGCCCAAAGCATCCCGATTGAATGCAGTGGATTCCACGCAGCATCAGTGAATGCAGAGAATTCCATGCATTGTGGCGCAATGGATCCCGATTGTATGCAGTGGGGTCCATGCAGCGAGGCCCAATGCATCCCGATTGAATGCAGTCAATTCCATGCAGCATTTGTGAATGCAGAGGATTCCATGCATTGTGGCACAATGGATCCTGATTGTATGCAGTGGATTTTATGCAGCATGGCCCAAACATCCCGATTGAATGCATTGTATCCCATGCAGCGTGTTTGAATGCAGTGGATTGTATGCAGAGTGGTGCAATGTATCTCGATTGAATGAAGTGGATTCCATTCAGCTTGGTGTAATTGATACCGATTGAATGCAGTGGAGTCCATGCACTGTGTCTGAATGCAACCGATTCCATGCAGCAGTGTGAAATGCATCGCGAGTGAATGCAGTGGATTCCATGCAGCGTGGCCCAATGGATACCGACTGAATGCAGTGGATTCCATGAAGCATGATTGAATGCAGTGGATTCCATGCAGCGTTGTGGAATGCATACCGAGTGAATGCAGTGGATTGCATGCAGCGTGGGGCAATGTCTCCAGGTTGAATGCAGTGGAATACATGCAGTGTGAGTGAATGCACTTGATTCCTTGCAGCAGTGTGAAATTCATCCCGGGTGAATGCAGTGGATTGCATGCAGCTTGGCCCAATGGATCCTGATTGAATGCAGTCGATTCCGTGCAGCTTGGCCCAATGGATCCTGATTGAATGCAGTCGATTCCGTGCAGCATGGCCCAATGGATCCTGATTGAATGCAGTGGATTCCCTGTGGCGTGATTGAATGCACTGGATTCCATGCAGCGTTGTGTAATGCATCCAGAGTGAATGAAAAGGATTGCATGCAGCGTGGGGCAATGTATCCAGGTTGAATGCAGTGGAATCCATGCAGCATGCTGCAATGGATCCCGACTGAATGCAGTGGATTCCCTGCAGCATTGTGTAATTGATACCAATGTAATGCAGTGGATTCCATGCATCGAGATTCAATGCAGTGGATTCCATGCAGCGTTGTGAAATGGATCCCGAGTGAATGCAGTGGATTCCATGCATTGTGATTGAATGCAGTGCACTCAATATAGCGTGGAAAAATGCATCCCGATTGAATGCAGCGGATTCCATGCAGCGTGATTGAATGCTGTGTATTCCATGCAGCGTGAAGAAATGGAACCCTATTGAATGCAGTGGATTTTATGAAGCATGATTGAATGCAGTGGATTCCATGCAGCATGATTGAATGCAGTGGATTTTATGCAGCATGGCCCAAAGCATCCCGATTGAATGCAGTGGATTCCATGCAGCATGATTGAATGCAGTGGATTTTATGCAGCATGGCCCAAAGCATCCCGATTGAATGCAGTGGATTCCACGCAGCATCAGTGAATGCAGAGAATTCCATGCATTGTGGCGCAATGGATCCCGATTGTATGCAGTGGGGTCCATGCAGCGAGGCCCAATGCATCCCGATTGAATGCAGTCAATTCCATGCAGCATTTGTGAATGCAGAGGATTCCATGCATTGTGGCACAATGGATCCTGATTGTATGCAGTGGATTTTATGCAGCATGGCCCAAACATCCCGATTGAATGCATTGTATCCCATGCAGCGTGTTTGAATGCAGTGGATTGTATGCAGAGTGGTGCAATGTATCTCGATTGAATGAAGTGGATTCCATTCAGCTTGGTGTAATTGATACCGATTGAATGCAGTGGAGTCCATGCACTGTGTCTGAATGCAACCGATTCCATGCAGCAGTGTGAAATGCATCGCGAGTGAATGCAGTGGATTCCATGCAGCGTGGCCCAATGGATACCGACTGAATGCAGTGGATTCCATGCAGCATGATTGAATGCAGTGGATTTTATGCAGCATGGCCCAAAGCATCCCGATTGAATGCAGTGGATTCCATGCATTGTGATTGAATGCAGTGTAATCCATGCAGCATGGTAAAATGCATCCCGATTGAAGGCAGTGTATTCCATACAGCGGGATTGAATGCAGTGTATTCTATGCAGCGTGAGGAAATGGAACCCTACTGAATGCAGTGGATTTTATGCAGCATGATTGAATGCTGTGGATTCCATGCAGCATGATTGAATGCAGTGGATTCCACGCAGCATCATTGAATGCAGAGAATTCCATGCATTGTGGCGCAATGGATCCCGATTGTATGCAGTGGAGTCCATGCAGCGAGGCCCAATGCATCCCGATTGAATGCAGTCAATTCCATGCAGCATTTTTGAATGCAGACGATTCCATGCATTGTGGCGCAATGGATCCTGATTGTATGCAGTGGATTTTATGCAGCATGGCCCAAACATCCCGATTGAATGCAGTGGATTCCATGCAGCGTGATTGAATGCAGTGTAATCCATGAAGCGTGGTAAAATGCATCCCGATAAAATGCAGTGGATTCCATGCAGCGTGAAGAAATGGAACCCTATTGAATGCAGTGGATTTTATGCAGCATGATTGAATGCAGTGGATTCGATGCAGTATGATTGAATGCAGTGGATATTATGCAGCATGGCCCAAAGCATCCTGATTGAATGCAGTGGATTCCATGCAGCGTGATTGACTGCAGGTAATCCATTCAGCCTGGTAAAATGCATCCCAATTGAATGCAGTGGATTTTATGAAGCATGATTGAATGCAGTTGATTCCATGCAGCGTGAAGAAATGGAACATTATTGAATTCAGTGGATTTTTGCGGCGTGAATGTATACAGTGGATACCATGCAGCATGATTGAATGCAGTGGATTTTATGCAGCATGGCCAAAGCATGCCGATTGAATGCAGTGGATTCCATGCAGTGTGTTTGAATGCAGTGGATTCAATTTAGCCTGAAGAAATGGAACCCTATTGAATGCAGTGGATATTATGCAGCATGATTGAATGCAGTGGATTCCATGCAGCATGATTGAATGCAGTGGATTTTATGCAGCATGTCCCAAAGCATCCCGATTGAATGCAGTGGATTCCATGCAGCGTCATTGAATGCAGAGGATTCCATGCATTGTGGCGCAATGGGTCCGGATTGTATGCAGTGGAGTCCATGCAGCGAGGCCAAATCATCCCGATTGAATGCTGTGGATTATATGGAGCATGGTCCAAATCATCCCGACTGAATGCAGTGGATTCCATGCAGCGTGATTGATTGCAGTGTAATCCATGCAGCGTGGTAAAATGCATCCCGATTGAATGCAGTGGATTCCATGCAGCGTGATTGAATTCAGTGGATTTTATGCAGCATGATTGAATGCAGTGGATTCCATGCAGCGTGATTGAATGCAGTGGATTTTATGCAGCATGGCCCAAAGCATCCCGATTGAATGCAGTGGATTCCATGCAGTGTCGTTGAATGCAGAGGATTCCATGCATTGTGGTGCAATGGGTCACGATTGTATGCAGTGGAGTACATGCAGTGAGGCCAATGCATCCCGATTGTATGCAGTGGATTTTATGCAGCATGGCCCAAAGCATCCCGATTGAATGCAGTGGATTCCATGCATTGTGATTGAATGCAGTGTAATCCATGCAGCATGGTAAAATGCATCCCGATTGAAGGCAGTGTATTCCATACAGCGGGATTGAATGCAGTGTATTCTATGCAGCGTGAGGAAATGGAACCGTATTGAATGCAGTGGATTTTATGCAGCATGATTGAATGCAGTGGATTCCATGCAGCATGATTGAATGCAGTGGATTCCATGCAGCGTGAAGAAATGAAAGCTTATTCAATGCAGTGGATTCCATGCAGCATGATTGAATGCAGTGGATGCCATGCAGCATGATTGAATGCAGTGGATTTTATGCAGCATGGCCCAAAGCATCCCGATTGAATGCAGTGGATTCCATGCAGCATGATTGAATGCAGTGGATTTTATGCAGCATGGCCCAAAACATCCGGATTGAATGCAGTGGAATCCATGCATGGTGATTGAATGCAGTGTAATCCATGCAGCTTGGTAAAATCCATCCCGATTGAATGCAGCAGATTCCATGCAGCGTGAAGTAATGGAACCCTATTGAATGAAGTGGATATTATGCAGCATGATTGAATGCAGTGGATTTTATGCAGCATGGCCCAAACCATCCCGATTGAATGCAGTGGATCCCATGCAGCGTCATTGAATGCAGAGGATTTCATGCATTGAGGCGCTATCGATCCCGATTAAATGAGGTGGAGTCCATGCAGCGAGGCCCAATGCATCCCGATTGAATGCATTCAATTCCATGCAGCATTTTTGAATGCAGAGGATTCCATGCATTGTGGCGCAATGGATCCTGATTGTATGCAGTGGAGTCTATGCAGCGAGGCCAAATCATCCCGATTGAATGCTGTGGATTATATGGAGCATGGCCCAAATCATCCCGATTCAAAGCAGTGGATTCCATGCAGCGTGATTGATTGCAGTGTAATCCATGCAGCGTTGTAAAATGCATTCCGATTGAATGCAGTGGATTCCATGCAGCATGAAGAAATGGAACCCTATTGAATGCAGTGGATTTTATGAAGCATGATTGAATGCAGTGGATTCCATGCAGCATGATTGAATGCAGTGGATTTTATGCAGCATGGCCCAAAGCATCCCGATTGAATGCAGTGGATTCCATGCAGCGTCATTGAATGCAGAGGATTCCATGCATTGTGGCGCAATAGATCCTGATTGTATGCAGTGGAGTCCATGCAGTGAGGCCCAATGCATCCCGATTGAATGCAGTGGATTTTATGCAGCATGGCCCAAATCATCCCGATTGAATGCAGTGGATTCCATGCATGGTGATTGAATGAAGTGCACTCCATGCAGCGAGGTAAAATGCATCCCGATTGAATGCAGTGGATTCCATGCAACATGATTGAATGCAGTGTAATCCATGCAGCGTGAAGTAATGGAACCCTATTGAATGCAGTGGATATTATGCAGCATGATTGAATGCAGTGGATTCCATGCAGCATGATTGAATGTAGTGGAATTTATGCAGCATGGCCTAAAGCATCCCGATTGAATGCAGTGGATTCCATGCAGCATCATTGAATGCAGAGGATTCCATGCATTGTGGCGCAATGGATCCCGATTGTATGCAGTGGGGTCCATGCAGCGAGGCCCAATGCATCCCGATTGAATGCAGTGGATTTTATGCAGCATGGACCAAAGCATGCCGATTGAATGCAGTGTATCCCATGCAGCGTGTTTGAATGCAGTGGATTGTATGCAGAGTGGTGCAATGTATCTCGATTGAATGAAGTGGATTCCATTCAGCTTGGTGTAATTGATACCGATTGAATGCAGTGGATTCCATGCACTGTGTCTGAATGCAACCGATTCCATGCAGCAGTGTGAAATGCATCGCGAGTGAAGGCAGTGGATTCCATGCAGCGTGGCCCAATGGATACCGACTGAATGCAGTGGATTCCATGAAGCATGATTGAATGCAGTGGATTCCATGCAGCGTTGTGGAATGCATACCGAGTGAATGCAGTGGATTGCATGCAGCGTGGGGCAATGTCTCCAGGTTGAATGCAGTGGAATACATGCAGTGTGAGTGAATGCACTTGATTCCTTGCAGCAGTGTGAAATTCATCCCGGGTGATGCAGTGGATTGCATGCAGCTTGGCCCAATGGATCCTGATTGAATGCAGTGGATTCCCTGTGGCGTGATTGAATGCACTGGATTCCATGCAGCGTTGTGTAATGCATCCAGAGTGAATGAAAAGGATTGCATGCAGCGTGGGGCAATGTATCCAGGTTGAATGCAGTGGAATCCATGCAGCATGCTGCAATGGATCCCGACTGAATGCAGTGGATTCCCTGCAGCATTGTGTAATTGATACCAATGTAATGCAGTGGATTCCATGCATCGAGATTCAATGCAGTGGATTCCATGCAGCGTTGTGAAATGGATCCCGAGTGAATGCAGTGGATTCCATGCAGCGTGATTGAATGCAGTGGATTCCATGCAGCGTGAAGAAATGGAACCCTATTGAATGCAGTGGATTTTATGAAGCATGATTGAATGCAGTGGATTCCATGCAGCATGACTGAATGCAGTGGATTTTATGCAGCATGGCCCAAAGCATCCCGATTGAATGCAGTGGATTCCACGCAGCATCATTGAATGCAGAGAATTCCATGCATTGTGGCGCAGTGGATCCCGATTGTATGCAGTGGAGTCCATGCAGCGAGGCCCAATTCATCCCGATTGAATGCAGTCAATTCCATGCAGCATTTTTGAATGCAGAGGATTCCATGCATTGTGGCACAATGGATCCTGATTGTATGCAGTGGAGTTTATGCAGCATGGCCCAAACATCCCGATTGAATGCAGTGGATTCCATGCAGCGTGAAGAAATGGAACCATATTGAATGCAGTGGATTTTATGCAGCATGATTGAATGCAGAGGATTCGATGCAGTATGATTGAATGCAGTGGATATTATGCAGCATGGCCCAAAGCATCCTGATTGAATGCAGTGGATTCCATGCAGCGTGATTGAATGCAGTTGATTCCATGCAGCGTGAAGAAATGGAACCTTATTGAATTCAGTGGATTTTTGCAGCGTGAATGAATACAGTGGATTCCATGCAGCATGATTGAATGCAGTGGATTTTATGCAGCATGGCCCAAAGCATGCCGATTGAATGCAGTGGATTCCATGCATTGTGATTGATTGCAGTGCACTCCATGCAGCGTGGTAAAATGTATCCCGATTGAATGCAGTGGATTCCATGCAGTGTGATTGAATGCAGTGGATTCCATTTAGCCTGAAGAAATGGAACCCTATTGAATGCAGTGGATATTATGCAGCATGATTGAATGCAGTGGAGTCCATGCAGCATGATTGAATGCAGTGGATTTTATGCAGCATGGCCCAAAGCATCCCGATTGAATGCAGTGGATTCCATGCAGCGTCATTGAATGCAGAGGATTCCATGCATTGAGGCGCAATGGATCCCGATTGTGTGCAGTGGAGTCCATGCAGTGAGGCCAAATGCATCCCAATTGAATGCAGTGGATTTTATGCATCATGGCCCAAATCATCCCGATTGAATGCAGTGGATTCCAGGCAGCGTGATTGAATGCAGTGCACTCAATATAGCTTGGAAAAACGCATCCCGATTGAATGCAGTGTATTCCATGCAGCGTGATTGAATTCAGTGGATTCCATGCAGCGTGAAATAATGGAACCCTATTGAATGCAGTGGACTTTTTGAAGCATGATAGAATGAAGTGGATTCCATGCAGCATGATTGAATGCAGTGGATTTTATGCAGCATTTCCCAAAGCATCCCGATTGAATGCAGTGGATTCCATGCAGCATCATTGAATGCAGGGGATTCCATGCATTGAGGCGCAATGGATCCCGATTGTATGCAGTGGAGTCCATGCAGCGAGGCCCAATGCTTCCCGATTGAATGCAGTGGATTCCAGGCATTGTGATTGAAATCAGTGGAATCCATGCAGCGTGGTAAAATGCATCCTTATTGAATGCAGTGGATTCCATGCAGCGTGAAGTAATGGAACCCTATTGAATGCAGTGGATTTTATGCAGCCTGATTGAATGCAGTGGATTCCATGCAGCATGATTGAATGCAGTGGATTTTATGCAGCATGTCCCAAAGCATCCCGATTGAATGCAGTGGATTCAATGCAGCGTCATTGAATGCAGAGGATTCCATGCATTGTGGCGAAATGGATCCTGATTGTATGCAGTGGAGTCCATGCAGCGAGGCCCAATGCATCCCGATTGAATGCAGTCAATTCCATGCAGCATTTTTGAATGCAGAGGATTCCATGCATTCTGGCGCAATGGATCCTGATTGTATGCAGTGGAGTCCGTGCAGCGAGGCCAAATCATCCTGATTGAATGCTGTGGATTATATGGAGCATGGCCGAAATCATCCCGACTGAATGCAGTGGATTCGATGCAGCGTGATTGATTGCAGTGTAATCCATGCAGCGTTGTAAAATGCATTCCGATTGAATGCAGTGGATTCCATGCAGCGTGATTGAATTCAGTGGATTCCATGCAGCGTGAAGAAATGGAACCTTATTGAATGCAATTGATTTTATGCAGCATGATTGAATGCAGTGGATTTTATGCAGCATGATTGAATGCAGTGGATTCCATGCAGCGTGATTGAATGCAGTGGATTTTATGCAGCATGGCCCAAAGCATCCCGATTGAATTCAGTGGATTCCATGCAGCGTCATTGAATGCAGAGGATTCCATGCATTGTGGCGCAATGGGTCCCGATTGTATGCAGTGGAGTCCATGCAGTGAGGCCAATGCATCCCGATTGTATGCAGTGGATTCCATGCATTGTGATTGAATGCAGTGTAATCCATGCAGCATGGTAAAATGCATCCCGATTGAAGGCAGTGTATTCCATACAGCGGGATTGAATGCAGTGTATTCTATGCAGCGTGAGGAAATGGAACCGTATTGAATGCAGTGGATTTTATGCAGCATGATTGAATGCAGTGGATTCCATGCAGCATGATTGAATGCAGTGGATTCCATGCAGCGTGAAGAAATGAAAGCTTATTCAATGCAGTGGATTCCATGCAGCATGATTGAATGCAGTGGATGCCATGCAGCATGATTGAATGCAGTGTATTTTAGGCAGCATGGCACAAAGCATCCGGATTGAATGCAGTTGATTCCATGCAGCATGATTGAATGCAGTGGATTTTATGCAGCATGGCCCAAAACATCCGGATTGAATGCAGTGGAATCCATGCATGGTGATTGAATGCAGTGTAATCCATGCAGCGTGGTAAAATCCATCCCGATTGAATGCAGTGGATTCCATGCAGCTTGATTGAATGCAGCGGATTCCATGCAGCGTGAAGTAATGGAACCCTATTGAATGCAGCGGATTTTATGCAGCATGATTGAATGCAGTGGATTTTATGCAGCATGGCCCAAACCATCCCGATTGAATGCCGTGGATCCCATGCAGCGTCATTGAATGCAGAGGATTCCATGCATTGAGGTGCAATCGATCCCGATTATATGAGGTGGAGTCCATGCAGCGAGGCCCAATGCATCCCGATTGAATGCATTCAATTCCATGCAGCATTTTTGAATGCAGAGGATTCCATGCATTGTGGCGCAATGGTTCCTGATTGTATGCAGTGGAGTCTATGCAGCGAGGCCAAATCATCCCGATTGAATGCTGTGGATTATATGGAGCATGGCCCAAATCATCCCGACTGAATGCAGTGGATTCCATGCAGCGTGATTGATTGCAGTGTAATCCATGCAGCGTTGTAAAATGCATTCCGATTGAATGCAGTGGATTCCATGCATTGTGATTGAATGCAGTGAACTCCATGCAGTGAGGTAAAATGCATCCCGATTGAATGCAGTGGATTCCATGCAGCGTGATTGAATGCCGTGTATTCCATGCAGCGTGAAGAAATGGAACCCTATTGAATGCAGTGGATTGTATGCAGCCTGATTGAATGCAGTGGATTCCATGCAGCATGATTGAATGCAGTGGATTTTATGCAGAATGGCCCAAAGCATCCCGATTGAATGCAGTGGATTACATGCAGCGTCATTGAATGCAGAGGATTCCATGCATTGTGGCGCAATGGATCCTGATTGTATGCAGTGGAGTCCATGCAGTGAGGCCCAATGCATCCCGATTGAATGCAGTCAATTCCATGCAGCATTTTTGAATGCAGAGGATTCCATGCATTGTGGCGCAATGGATCCTGATTGCATGCAGTGGAGTCCATGCAGCGAGGCGAAATCATCCCGATTGAATGCTGTGCATTATATGGAGCATGGCCCAAATCATCCCGACTGAATGTAGTGAATTCGATGCAGTGTGATTGATTGCAGTGTAGTCCATGCAGCGTGGTAAAATGCATCCCGATTGAATGCAGTGGATTCCATGCAGCGTGATTGAATTCAGTGGATTCCATGCAGCGTGAAGAAATGGAACCTTATTGAATGCAATTGATTCTATGCAGCATGATTGAATGCAGTGGATTTTATGCAGCATGATTGAATGCAGTGGATTCCATGCAGCGTGATTGAATGCAGTGGATTTTATGCAGCATGGCCCAAAGCATCCCGATTGAATGCAGTGGATTCCATGCAGCATTTTTGAATGCAGAGGATTCCATGCATTGTGGCACAATGGATCCCGATTGAATGCAGTGGATTCCATGCAGCGTGATTGAATGCAGTGTAATCCATGAAGCGTGGTAAAATGCATCCCGATAGAATGCAGTGGATTCCATGCAGCGTGAGGAAATGGAACCCTACTGAATGCAGTGGATTTTATGCAGCATGATTGAATGCAGTGGATATTATGCAGCATGATTGAATGCAGTGGAGTCCATGCAGCATGATTGAATGTAGTGGAATTTATGCAGCATGGCCTAAAGCATCCCGATTGAATGCAGTGGATTCCATGCAGCGTCATTGAATGCAGAGGATTCCATGCATTGTGGCGCAATGGATCCCTATTGTATGCAGTGGAGTCCATGCAGCGAGGCCCAATGCATCCCGATTGAATGCAGTGGATTTTATGCAGCATGGCCCAAACATCCCGATTGAATGCAGTGTATCCCATGCAGCGTGTTTGAATGCAGTGGATTGTATGCAGAGTGGTGCAATGTATCTCTATTGAATGAAGTGGATTCCATTCAGCTTGGCCCAATGGATACCGACTGAATGCAGTGGATTCCATGAAGCATGATTGAATGCAGTGGATTCCATGCAGCATTGTGGAATGCATACCGAGTGAATGCAGTGGATTGCATGCAGCGTGGGGCAATGTATCCAGGTTGAATGCAGTGGAATACATGCAGTGTGAGTGAATGCACTTGATTCCTTGCAGCAGTGTGAAATTCATCCCGGGTGAATGCAGTGGATTGCATGCAGCTTGGCCCAATGGATCCTGATTGAATGCAGTCGATTCCGTGCAGCTTGGCCCAATGGATCCTGATTGAATGCAGTCGATTCCGTGCAGCATGGCCCAATGGATCCTGATTGAATGCAGTGGATTCCCTGTGGCGTGATTGAATGCACTGGATTCCATGCAGCGTTGTGTAATGCATCCAGAGTGAATGAAAAGGATTGCATGCAGCGTGGGGCAATGTATCCAGGTTGAATGCAGTGGAATCCATGCAGCATGCTGCAATGGATCCCGACTGAATGCAGTGGATTCCCTGCAGCATTGTGTAATTGATACCAATGTAATGCAGTGGATTCCATGCATCGAGATTCAATGCAGTGGATTCCATGCAGCGTTGTGAAATGGATCCCGAGTGAATGCAGTGGATTCCATGCATTGTGATTGAATGCAGTGCACTCAATATAGCGTGGAAAAATGCATCCCGATTGAATGCAGCGGATTCCATGCAGCGTGATTGAATGCTGTGTATTCCATGCAGCGTGAAGAAATGGAACCCTATTGAATGCAGTGGATTTTATGAAGCATGATTGAATGCAGTGGATTCCATGCAAAATGATTGAATGCAGTGGATTTTATGCAGCATGGCCCAAAGCATCCCGATTGAATGCAGTGGATTCCATGCAGCATGATTGAATGCAGTGGATTTTATGCAGCATGGCCCAAAGCATCCCGATTGAATGCAGTGGATTCCACGCAGCATCAGTGAATGCAGAGAATTCCATGCATTGTGGCGCAATGGATCCCGATTGTATGCAGTGGGGTCCATGCAGCGAGGCCCAATGCATCCCGATTGAATGCAGTCAATTCCATGCAGCATTTGTGAATGCAGAGGATTCCATGCATTGTGGCACAATGGATCCTGATTGTATGCAGTGGATTTTATGCAGCATGGCCCAAACATCCCGATTGAATGCATTGTATCCCATGCAGCGTGTTTGAATGCAGTGGATTGTATGCAGAGTGGTGCAATGTATCCCGATTGAATGCAGTGGATTCCACGCAGCATCAGTGAATGCAGAGAATTCCATGCATTGTGGCGCAATGGATCCCGATTGTATGCAGTGGAGTCCATGCAGTGAGGCCAAATGCATCCCAATTGAATGAAGTGGATTTTATGCAGCATGGCCCAAATCATCCCATTGAATGCCGTGGATTCCATGCAGCGTGATTGAATGCAGTGCACTCCATATAGCTTGGAAAAACGCATCCCGATTGAATGCAGTGGATTCCATGCAGCGTGAAGAAATGAAAGCTTATTCAATGCAGTGGATTCCATGCAGCATGATTGAATGCAGTGGATGCCATGCAGCATGATTGAATGCAGTGGATTTTATGCAGCATGGCCCAAAGCATCCCGATTGAATGCAGTGGATTCCATGCAGCATGATTGAATGCAGTGGATTTTATGCAGCATGGCCCAAAACATCCGGATTGAATGCAGTGGAATCCATGCATGGTGATTGAATGCAGTGTAATCCATGCAGCTTGGTAAAATCCATCCCGATTGAATGCAGCAGATTCCATGCAGCGTGAAGTAATGGAACCCTATTGAATGAAGTGGATATTATCCAGCATGATTGAATGCAGTGGATTTTATGCAGCATGGCCCAAACCATCCCGATTGAATGCAGTGGATCCCATGCAGCGTCATTGAATGCAGAGGATTTCATGCATTGAGGCGCTATCGATCCCGATTAAATGAGGTGGAGTCCATGCAGCGAGGCCCAATGCATCCCGATTGAATGCATTCAATTCCATGCAGCATTTTTGAATGCAGAGGATTCCATGCATTGTGGCGCAATGGATCCTGATTGTATGCAGTGGAGTCTATGCAGCGAGGCCAAATCATCCCGATTGAATGCTGTGGATTATATGGAGCATGGCCCAAATCATCCCGATTCAATGCAGTGGATTCCATGCAGCATCATTGAATGCAGAGGATTCCATTTATTTTGGCGCAATGGATCCCGATTGTATGCAGTGGAGTCCATGCAGTGAGGCCAAATGCATCCCAATTGAATGAAGTGGATTTTATGCAGCATGGCCCAAATCATCCCATTGAATGCCGTGGATTCCATGCAGCGTGATTGAATGCAGTGCACTCCATATAGCTTGGAAAAACGCATCCCGATTGAATGCAGTGGATTCCATGCAGCGTGAAGAAATGAAAGCTTATTCAATGCAGTGGATTCCATGCAGCATGATTGAATGCAGTGGATGCCATGCAGCATGATTGAATGCAGTGGATTTTATGCAGCATGGCCCAAAGCATCCCGATTGAATGCAGTGGATTCCATGCAGCATGATTGACTGCAGTGGATTTTATGCAGCATGGCCCAAAACATCCGGATTGAATGCAGTGGAATCCATGCATGGTGATTGAATGCAGTGTAATCCATGCAGCTTGGTAAAATCCATCCCGATTGAATGCAGCAGATTCCATGCAGCGTGAAGTAATGGAACCCTATTGAATGAAGTGGATATTATGCAGCATGATTGAATGCAGTGGATTTTATGCAGCATGGCCAAAGCATGCCGATTGAATGCAGTGGATTCCATGCAGTGTGTTTGAATGCAGTGGATTCAATTTAGCCTGAAGAAATGGAACCCTATTGAATGCAGTGGATATTATGCAGCATGATTGAATGCAGTGGATTCCATGCAGCATGATTGAATGCAGTGGATTTTATGCAGCATGGCCCAAAGCATCCCGATTGAATGCAGTGGATTCCATGCAGCGTCATTGAATGCAGAGGATTCCATGCATTGTGGCGCAATGGGTCCCGATTGTATGCAGTGGAGTCCATGCAGCGAGGCCAAATGCATCCCAATTGAATGCTGTGGATTATATGGAGCATGGTCCAAATCATCCCGACTGAATGCAGTGGATTCCATGCAGCGTGATTGATTGCAGTGTAATCCATGCAGCGTGGTAAAATGCATCCCGATTGAATGCAGTGGATTCCATGCAGCGTGATTGAATTCAGTGGATTTTATGCAGCATGATTGAATGCAGTGGATTTTATGCAGCATGGCCCAAACCATCCCGATTGAATGCAGTGGATCCCATGCAGCGTCATTGAATGCAGAGGATTTCATGCATTGAGGCGCTATCGATCCCGATTAAATGAGGTGGAGTCCATGCAGCGAGGCCCAATGCATCCCGATTGAATGCATTCAATTCCATGCAGCATTTTTGAATGCAGAGGATTCCATGCATTGTGGCGCAATGGTTCCTGATTGTATGCAGTGGAGTCTATGCAGCGAGGCCAAATCATCCCGATTGAATGCTGTGGATTATATGGAGCATGGCCCAAATCATCCCGATTCAATGCAGTGGATTCCATGCAGCGTGATTGATTGCAGTGTAATCGATGCAGCGTTGTAAAATGCATTCCGATTGAATGCAGTGGATTCCATGCAGCGTGATTGAATGCCGTGTATTCCATGCAGCATGAAGAAATGGAACCCTATTGAATGCAGTGGATATTATGCAGCATGATTGAATGCAGTGGATTCCATGCAGCATGATTGAATGTAGTGGAATTTATGCAGCATGGCCTAAAGCATCCCGATTGAATGCAGTGGATTCCATGCAGCATCATTGAATGCAGAGGATTCCATGCATTGTGGCGCAATGGATCCCGATTGTATGCAGTGGGGTCCATGCAGTGAGGCCCAATGCATCCCGATTGAATGCAGTGGATTTTATGCAGCATTTCCCAAAGCATCCCGATTGAATGCAGTGGATTCCATGCAGCGTCATTGAATGCAGGGGATTCCATGCATTGAGGCGCAATGGATCCCGATTGTATGCAGTGGAGTCCATGCAGCGAGGCCCAATGCTTCCCGATTGAATGCAGTGGATTCCAGGCATTGTGATTGAAATCAGTGGAATCCATGCAGCGTGGTAAAATGCATCCTTATTGAATGCAGTGGATTCCATGCAGCGTGAAGTAATGGAACCCTATTGAATGCAGTGGATTTTATGCAGCCTGATTGAATGCAGTGGATTCCATGCAGCATGATTGAATGCAGTGGATTTTATGCAGCATGTCCCAAAGCATCCCGATTGAATGCAGTGGATTCAATGCAGCGTCATTGAATGCAGAGGATTCCATGCATTGTGGCGAAATGGATCCTGATTGTATGCAGTGGAGTCCATGCAGCGAGGCCCAATGCATCCCGATTGAATGCAGTCAATTCCATGCAGCATTTTTGAATGCAGAGTATTCCATGCATTGTGGCGCAATGGATCCTGATTGTATGCAGTGGAGTCCGTGCAGCGAGGCCAAATCATCCTGATTGAATGCTGTGGATTATATGGAGCATGGCCCAAATCATCCCGACTGAATGCAGTGGATTCGATGCAGCGTGATTGATTGCAGTGTAATCCATGCAGCGTTGTAAAATGCATTCCGATTGAATGCAGTGGATTCCATGCAGCGTGATTGAATTCAGTGGATTCCATGCAGCGTGAAGAAATGGAACCTTATTGAATGCAATTGATTTTATGCAGCATGATTGAATGCAGTGGATTTTATGCAGCATGATTGAATGCAGTGGATTCCATGCAGCGTGATTGAATGCAGTGGATTTTATGCAGCATGGCCCAAAGCATCCCGATTGAATTCAGTGGATTCCATGCAGCGTCATTGAATGCAGAGGATTCCATGCATTGTGGCGCAATGGGTCCCGATTGTATGCAGTGGAGTCCATGCAGTGAGGCCAATGCATCCCGATTGTATGCAGTGGATTCCATGCATTGTGATTGAATGCAGTGTAATCCATGCAGCATGGTAAAATGCATCCCGATTGAAGGCAGTGTATTCCATACAGCGGGATTGAATGCAGTGTATTCTATGCAGCGTGAGGAAATGGAACCGTATTGAATGCAGTGGATTTTATGCAGCATGATTGAATGCAGTGGATTCCATGCAGCATGATTGAATGCAGTGGATTCCATGCAGCGTGAAGAAATGAAAGCTTATTCAATGCAGTGGATTCCATGCAGCATGATTGAATGCAGTGGATGCCATGCAGCATGATTGAATGCAGTGTATTTTAGGCAGCATGGCACAAAGCATCCGGATTGAATGCAGTTGATTCCATGCAGCATGATTGAATGCAGTGGATTTTATGCAGCATGGCCCAAAACATCCGGATTGAATGCAGTGGAATCCATGCATGGTGATTGAATGCAGTGTAATCCATGCAGCGTGGTAAAATCCATCCCGATTGAATGCAGTGGATTCCATGCAGCTTGATTGAATGCAGCGGATTCCATGCAGCGTGAAGTAATGGAACCCTATTGAATGCAGCGGATTTTATGCAGCATGATTGAATGCAGTGGATTTTATGCAGCATGGCCCAAACCATCCCGATTGAATGCCGTGGATCCCATGCAGCGTCATTGAATGCAGAGGATTCCATGCATTGAGGTGCAATCGATCCCGATTATATGAGGTGGAGTCCATGCAGCGAGGCCCAATGCATCCCGATTGAATGCATTCAATTCCATGCAGCATTTTTGAATGCAGAGGATTCCATGCATTGTGGCGCAATGGTTCCTGATTGTATGCAGTGGAGTCTATGCAGCGAGGCCAAATCATCCCGATTGAATGCTGTGGATTATATGGAGCATGGCCCAAATCATCCCGACTGAATGCAGTGGATTCCATGCAGCGTGATTGATTGCAGTGTAATCCATGCAGCGTTGTAAAATGCATTCCGATTGAATGCAGTGGATTCCATGCATTGTGATTGAATGCAGTGAACTCCATGCAGTGAGGTAAAATGCATCCCGATTGAATGCAGTGGATTCCATGCAGCGTGATTGAATGCCGTGTATTCCATGCAGCGTGAAGAAATGGAACCCTATTGAATGCAGTGGATTGTATGCAGCCTGATTGAATGCAGTGGATTCCATGCAGCATGATTGAATGCAGTGGATTTTATGCAGAATGGCCCAAAGCATCCCGATTGAATGCAGTGGATTACATGCAGCGTCATTGAATGCAGAGGATTCCATGCATTGTGGCGCAATGGATCCTGATTGTATGCAGTGGAGTCCATGCAGTGAGGCCCAATGCATCCCGATTGAATGCAGTCAATTCCATGCAGCATTTTTGAATGCAGAGGATTCCATGCATTGTGGCGCAATGGATCCTGATTGCATGCAGTGGAGTCCATGCAGCGAGGCGAAATCATCCCGATTGAATGCTGTGCATTATATGGAGCATGGCCCAAATCATCCCGACTGAATGTAGTGAATTCGATGCAGTGTGATTGATTGCAGTGTAGTCCATGCAGCGTGGTAAAATGCATCCCGATTGAATGCAGTGGATTCCATGCAGCGTGATTGAATTCAGTGGATTCCATGCAGCGTGAAGAAATGGAACCTTATTGAATGCAATTGATTCTATGCAGCATGATTGAATGCAGTGGATTTTATGCAGCATGATTGAATGCAGTGGATTCCATGCAGCGTGATTGAATGCAGTGGATTTTATGCAGCATGGCCCAAAGCATCCCGATTGAATGCAGTGGATTCCATGCAGCATTTTTGAATGCAGAGGATTCCATGCATTGTGGCACAATGGATCCCGATTGAATGCAGTGGATTCCATGCAGCGTGATTGAATGCAGTGTAATCCATGAAGCGTGGTAAAATGCATCCCGATAGAATGCAGTGGATTCCATGCAGCGTGAGGAAATGGAACCCTACTGAATGCAGTGGATTTTATGCAGCATGATTGAATGCAGTGGATATTATGCAGCATGATTGAATGCAGTGGAGTCCATGCAGCATGATTGAATGTAGTGGAATTTATGCAGCATGGCCTAAAGCATCCCGATTGAATGCAGTGGATTCCATGCAGCGTCATTGAATGCAGAGGATTCCATGCATTGTGGCGCAATGGATCCCTATTGTATGCAGTGGAGTCCATGCAGCGAGGCCCAATGCATCCCGATTGAATGCAGTGGATTTTATGCAGCATGGCCCAAACATCCCGATTGAATGCAGTGTATCCCATGCAGCGTGTTTGAATGCAGTGGATTGTATGCAGAGTGGTGCAATGTATCTCTATTGAATGAAGTGGATTCCATTCAGCTTGGCCCAATGGATACCGACTGAATGCAGTGGATTCCATGAAGCATGATTGAATGCAGTGGATTCCATGCAGCATTGTGGAATGCATACCGAGTGAATGCAGTGGATTGCATGCAGCGTGGGGCAATGTATCCAGGTTGAATGCAGTGGAATACATGCAGTGTGAGTGAATGCACTTGATTCCTTGCAGCAGTGTGAAATTCATCCCGGGTGAATGCAGTGGATTGCATGCAGCTTGGCCCAATGGATCCTGATTGAATGCAGTCGATTCCGTGCAGCTTGGCCCAATGGATCCTGATTGAATGCAGTCGATTCCGTGCAGCATGGCCCAATGGATCCTGATTGAATGCAGTGGATTCCCTGTGGCGTGATTGAATGCACTGGATTCCATGCAGCGTTGTGTAATGCATCCAGAGTGAATGAAAAGGATTGCATGCAGCGTGGGGCAATGTATCCAGGTTGAATGCAGTGGAATCCATGCAGCATGCTGCAATGGATCCCGACTGAATGCAGTGGATTCCCTGCAGCATTGTGTAATTGATACCAATGTAATGCAGTGGATTCCATGCATCGAGATTCAATGCAGTGGATTCCATGCAGCGTTGTGAAATGGATCCCGAGTGAATGCAGTGGATTCCATGCATTGTGATTGAATGCAGTGCACTCAATATAGCGTGGAAAAATGCATCCCGATTGAATGCAGCGGATTCCATGCAGCGTGATTGAATGCTGTGTATTCCATGCAGCGTGAAGAAATGGAACCCTATTGAATGCAGTGGATTTTATGAAGCATGATTGAATGCAGTGGATTCCATGCAGCATGATTGAATGCAGTGGATTTTATGCAGCATGGCCCAAAGCATCCCGATTGAATGCAGTGGATTCCATGCAGCATGATTGAATGCAGTGGATTTTATGCAGCATGGCCCAAAGCATCCCGATTGAATGCAGTGGATTCCACGCAGCATCAGTGAATGCAGAGAATTCCATGCATTGTGGCGCAATGGATCCCGATTGTATGCAGTGGGGTCCATGCAGCGAGGCCCAATGCATCCCGATTGAATGCAGTCAATTCCATGCAGCATTTGTGAATGCAGAGGATTCCATGCATTGTGGCACAATGGATCCTGATTGTATGCAGTGGATTTTATGCAGCATGGCCCAAACATCCCGATTGAATGCATTGTATCCCATGCAGCGTGTTTGAATGCAGTGGATTGTATGCAGAGTGGTGCAATGTATCCCGATTGAATGCAGTGGATTCCACGCAGCATCAGTGAATGCAGAGAATTCCATGCATTGTGGCGCAATGGATCCCGATTGTATGCAGTGGAGTCCATGCAGTGAGGCCAAATGCATCCCAATTGAATGAAGTGGATTTTATGCAGCATGGCCCAAATCATCCCATTGAATGCCGTGGATTCCATGCAGCGTGATTGAATGCAGTGCACTCCATATAGCTTGGAAAAACGCATCCCGATTGAATGCAGTGGATTCCATGCAGCGTGAAGAAATGAAAGCTTATTCAATGCAGTGGATTCCATGCAGCATGATTGAATGCAGTGGATGCCATGCAGCATGATTGAATGCAGTGGATTTTATGCAGCATGGCCCAAAGCATCCCGATTGAATGCAGTGGATTCCATGCAGCATGATTGAATGCAGTGGATTTTATGCAGCATGGCCCAAAACATCCGGATTGAATGCAGTGGAATCCATGCATGGTGATTGAATGCAGTGTAATCCATGCAGCTTGGTAAAATCCATCCCGATTGAATGCAGCAGATTCCATGCAGCGTGAAGTAATGGAACCCTATTGAATGAAGTGGATATTATCCAGCATGATTGAATGCAGTGGATTTTATGCAGCATGGCCCAAACCATCCCGATTGAATGCAGTGGATCCCATGCAGCGTCATTGAATGCAGAGGATTTCATGCATTGAGGCGCTATCGATCCCGATTAAATGAGGTGGAGTCCATGCAGCGAGGCCCAATGCATCCCGATTGAATGCATTCAATTCCATGCAGCATTTTTGAATGCAGAGGATTCCATGCATTGTGGCGCAATGGATCCTGATTGTATGCAGTGGAGTCTATGCAGCGAGGCCAAATCATCCCGATTGAATGCTGTGGATTATATGGAGCATGGCCCAAATCATCCCGATTCAATGCAGTGGATTCCATGCAGCATCATTGAATGCAGAGGATTCCATTTATTTTGGCGCAATGGATCCCGATTGTATGCAGTGGAGTCCATGCAGTGAGGCCAAATGCATCCCAATTGAATGAAGTGGATTTTATGCAGCATGGCCCAAATCATCCCATTGAATGCCGTGGATTCCATGCAGCGTGATTGAATGCAGTCCACTCCATATAGCTTGGAAAAACGCATCCCGATTGAATGCAGTGGATTCCATGCAGCGTGAAGAAATGAAAGCTTATTCAATGCAGTGGATTCCATGCAGCATGATTGAATGCAGTGGATGCCATGCAGCATGATTGAATGCAGTGGATTTTATGCAGCATGGCCCAAAGCATCCCGATTGAATGCAGTGGATTCCATGCAGCATGATTGACTGCAGTGGATTTTATGCAGCATGGCCCAAAACATCCGGATTGAATGCAGTGGAATCCATGCATGGTGATTGAATGCAGTGTAATCCATGCAGCTTGGTAAAATCCATCCCGATTGAATGCAGCAGATTCCATGCAGCGTGAAGTAATGGAACCCTATTGAATGAAGTGGATATTATGCAGCATGATTGAATGCAGTGGATTTTATGCAGCATGGCCAAAGCATGCCGATTGAATGCAGTGGATTCCATGCAGTGTGTTTGAATGCAGTGGATTCAATTTAGCCTGAAGAAATGGAACCCTATTGAATGCAGTGGATATTATGCAGCATGATTGAATGCAGTGGATTCCATGCAGCATGATTGAATGCAGTGGATTTTATGCAGCATGTCCCAAAGCATCCCGATTGAATGCAGTGGATTCCATGCAGCGTCATTGAATGCAGAGGATTCCATGCATTGTGGCGCAATGGGTCCCGATTGTATGCAGTGGAGTCCATGCAGCGAGGCCAAATGCATCCCAATTGAATGCTGTGGATTATATGGAGCATGGTCCAAATCATCCCGACTGAATGCAGTGGATTCCATGCAGCGTGATTGATTGCAGTGTAATCCATGCAGCGTGGTAAAATGCATCCCGATTGAATGCAGTGGATTCCATGCAGCGTGATTGAATTCAGTGGATTTTATGCAGCATGATTGAATGCAGTGGATTTTATGCAGCATGGCCCAAACCATCCCGATTGAATGCAGTGGATCCCATGCAGCGTCATTGAATGCAGAGGATTTCATGCATTGAGGCGCTATCGATCCCGATTAAATGAGGTGGAGTCCATGCAGCGAGGCCCAATGCATCCCGATTGAATGCATTCAATTCCATGCAGCATTTTTGAATGCAGAGGATTCCATGCATTGTGGCGCAATGGTTCCTGATTGTATGCAGTGGAGTCTATGCAGCGAGGCCAAATCATCCCGATTGAATGCTGTGGATTATATGGAGCATGGCCCAAATCATCCCGATTCAATGCAGTGGATTCCATGCAGCGTGATTGATTGCAGTGTAATCGATGCAGCGTTGTAAAATGCATTCCGATTGAATGCAGTGGATTCCATGCAGCGTGATTGAATGCCGTGTATTCCATGCAGCATGAAGAAATGGAACCCTATTGAATGCAGTGGATATTATGCAGCATGATTGAATGCAGTGGATTCCATGCAGCATGATTGAATGTAGTGGAATTTATGCAGCATGGCCTAAAGCATCCCGATTGAATGCAGTGGATTCCATGCAGCATCATTGAATGCAGAGGATTCCATGCATTGTGGCGCAATGGATCCCGATTGTATGCAGTGGGGTCCATGCAGCGAGGCCCAATGCATCCCGATTGAATGCAGTGGATTTTATGCAGCATGGACCAAAGCATGCCGATTGAATGCAGTGTATCCCATGCAGCGTGTTTGAATGCAGTGGATTGTATGCAGAGTGGTGCAATGTATCTCGATTGAATGAAGTGGATTCCATTCAGCATGGTGTAATTGATACCGATTGAATGCAGTGGATTCCATGCACTGTGTCTGAATGCAACCGATTCCATGCAGCAGTGTGAAATGCATCGCGAGTGAATGCAGTGGATTCCATGCAGCGTGGCCCAATGGATACCGACTGAATGCAGTGGATTCCATGAAGCATGATTGAATGCAGTGGATTCCATGCAGCGTTGTGGAATGCATACCGAGTGAATGCAGTGGATTGCATGCAGCGTGGGGCAATGTCTCCAGGTTGAATGCAGTGGAATAAATGCAGCATGCTGCAATGGATCCCGACTGAATGCAGTGGATTCCCTGCAGCATTGTCTAATTGATACCAATGTAATGCAGTGGATTCCATGCATCGAGATTCAATGCAGTGGATTCCATGCAGCGTTGTGAAATGGATCCCGAGTGAATGCAGTGGATTCCATGCAGCGTGATTGAATGCAGTGGATTCCATGCAGCGTGAAGAAATGGAACCCTATTGAATGCAGTGGATTTTATGAAGCATGATTGAATGCAGTGGATTCCATGCAGCATGACTGAATGCAGTGGATTTTATGCAGCATGGCCCAAAGCATCCCGATTGAATGCAGTGGATTCCACGCAGCATCATTGAATGCAGAGAATTCCATGCATTGTGGCGCAATGGATCCCGATTGTATGCAGTGGAGTCCATGCAGCGAGGCCCAATTCATCCCGATTGAATGCAGTCAATTCCATGCAGCATTTTTGAATGCAGAGGATTCCATGCATTGTGGCACAATGGATCCTGATTGTATGCAGTGGAGTTTATGCAGCATGGCCCAAACATCCCGATTGAATGCAGTGGATTCCATGCAGCGTGAAGAAATGGAACCATATTGAATGCAGTGGATTTTATGCAGCATGATTGAATGCAGAGGATTCGATGCAGTATGATTGAATGCAGTGGATATTATGCAGCATGGCCCAAAGCATCCTGATTGAATGCAGTGGATTCCATGCAGCGTGATTGAATGCAGTTGATTCCATGCAGCGTGAAGAAATGGAACCTTATTGAATTCAGTGGATTTTTGCAGCGTGAATGAATACAGTGGATTCCATGCAGCATGATTGAATGCAGTGGATTTTATGCAGCATGGCCCAAAGCATGCCGATTGAATGCAGTGGATTCCATGCATTGTGATTGATTGCAGTGCACTCCATGCAGCGTGGTAAAATGTATCCCGATTGAATGCAGTGGATTCCATGCAGTGTGATTGAATGCAGTGGATTCCATTTAGCCTGAAGAAATGGAACCCTATTGAATGCAGTGGATATTATGCAGCATGATTGAATGCAGTGGAGTCCATGCAGCATGATTGAATGCAGTGGATTTTATGCAGCATGGCCCAAAGCATCCCGATTGAATGCAGTGGATTCCATGCAGCGTCATTGAATGCAGAGGATTCCATGCATTGAGGCGCAATGGATCCCGATTGTGTGCAGTGGAGTCCATGCAGTGAGGCCAAATGCATCCCAATTGAATGCAGTGGATTTTATGCATCATGGCCCAAATCATCCCGATTGAATGCAGTGGATTCCAGGCAGCGTGATTGAATGCAGTGCACTCAATATAGCTTGGAAAAACGCATCCCGATTGAATGCAGTGTATTCCATGCAGCGTGATTGAATTCAGTGGATTCCATGCAGCGTGAAATAATGGAACCCTATTGAATGCAGTGGATTACTTGAAGCATGATAGAATGAAGTGGATTCCATGCAGCATGATTGAATGCAGTGGATTTTATGCAGCATTTCCCAAAGCATCCCGATTGAATGCAGTGGATTCCATGCAGCGTCATTGAATGCAGGGGATTCCATGCATTGAGGCGCAATGGATCCCGATTGTATGCAGTGGAGTCCATGCAGCGAGGCCCAATGCTTCCCGATTGAATGCAGTGGATTCCAGGCATTGTGATTGAAATCAGTGGAATCCATGCAGCGTGGTAAAATGCATCCTTATTGAATGCAGTGGATTCCATGCAGCGTGAAGTAATGGAACCCTATTGAATGCAGTGGATTTTATGCAGCCTGATTGAATGCAGTGGATTCCATGCAGCATGATTGAATGCAGTGGATTTTATGCAGCATGTCCCAAAGCATCCCGATTGAATGCAGTGGATTCAATGCAGCGTCATTGAATGCAGAGGATTCCATGCATTGTGGCGAAATGGATCCTGATTGTATGCAGTGGAGTCCATGCAGCGAGGCCCAATGCATCCCGATTGAATGCAGTCAATTCCATGCAGCATTTTTGAATGCAGAGGATTCCATGCATTGTGGCGCAATGGATCCTGATTGTATGCAGTGGAGTCCGTGCAGCGAGGCCAAATCATCCTGATTGAATGCTGTGGATTATATGGAGCATGGCCCAAATCATCCCGACTGAATGCAGTGGATTCGATGCAGCGTGATTGATTGCAGTGTAATCCATGCAGCGTTGTAAAATGCATTCCGATTGAATGCAGTGGATTCCATGCAGCGTGATTGAATTCAGTGGATTCCATGCAGCGTGAAGAAATGGAACCTTATTGAATGCAATTGATTTTATGCAGCATGATTGAATGCAGTGGATTTTATGCAGCATGATTGAATGCAGTGGATTCCATGCAGCGTGATTGAATGCAGTGGATTTTATGCAGCATGGCCCAAAGCATCCCGATTGAATTCAGTGGATTCCATGCAGCGTCATTGAATGCAGAGGATTCCATGCATTGTGGCGCAATGGGTCCCGATTGTATGCAGTGGAGTCCATGCAGTGAGGCCAATGCATCCCGATTGTATGCAGTGGATTCCATGCATTGTGATTGAATGCAGTGTAATCCATGCAGCATGGTAAAATGCATCCCGATTGAAGGCAGTGTATTCCATACAGCGGGATTGAATGCAGTGTATTCTATGCAGCGTGAGGAAATGGAACCGTATTGAATGCAGTGGATTTTATGCAGCATGATTGAATGCAGTGGATTCCATGCAGCATGATTGAATGCAGTGGATTCCATGCAGCGTGAAGAAATGAAAGCTTATTCAATGCAGTGGATTCCATGCAGCATGATTGAATGCAGTGGATGCCATGCAGCATGATTGAATGCAGTGTATTTTAGGCAGCATGGCACAAAGCATCCGTATTGAATGCAGTTGATTCCATGCAGCATGATTGAATGCAGTGGATTTTATGCAGCATGGCCCAAAACATCCGGATTGAATGCAGTGGAATCCATGCATGGTGATTGAATGCAGTGTAATCCATGCAGCGTGGTAAAATCCATCCCGATTGAATGCAGTGGATTCCATGCAGCTTGATTGAATGCAGCGGATTCCATGCAGCGTGAAGTAATGGAACCCTATTGAATGCAGCGGATTTTATGCAGCATGATTGAATGCAGTGGATTTTATGCAGCATGGCCCAAACCATCCCGATTGAATGCCGTGGATCCCATGCAGCGTCATTGAATGCAGAGGATTCCATGCATTGAGGTGCAATCGATCCCGATTATATGAGGTGGAGTCCATGCAGCGAGGCCCAATGCATCCCGATTGAATGCATTCAATTCCATGCAGCATTTTTGAATGCAGAGGATTCCATGCATTGTGGCGCAATGGTTCCTGATTGTATGCAGTGGAGTCTATGCAGCGAGGCCAAATCATCCCGATTGAATGCTGTGGATTATATGGAGCATGGCCCAAATCATCCCGATTGAATGCAGTGGATTCCATGCAGCGTGATTGATTGCAGTGTAATCCATGCAGCATTGTAAAATGCATTCCGATTGAATGCAGTGGATTCCATGCATTGTGATTGAATGCAGTGAACTCCATGCAGTGAGGTAAAATGCATCCCGATTGAATGCAGTGGATTCCATGCAGCGTGATTGAATGCCGTGTATTCCATGCAGCGTGAAGAAATGGAACCCTATTGAATGCAGTGGATTGTATGCAGCCTGATTGAATGCAGTGGATTCCATACAGCATGATTGAATGCAGTGGATTTTATGCAGAATGGCCCAAAGCATCCCGATTGAATGCAGTGGATTACATGCAGCGTCATTGAATGCAGAGGATTCCATGCATTGTGGCGCAATGGATCCTGATTGTATGCAGTGGAGTCCATGCAGCGAGGCCCAATGCATCCCGATTGAATGCAGTCAATTCCATGCAGCATTTTTGAATGCAGAGGATTCCATGCATTGTGGCGCAATGGATCCTGATTGCATGCAGTGGAGTCCATGCAGCGAGGCGAAATCATCCCGATTGAATGCTGTGCATTATATGGAGCATGGCCCAAATCATCCCGACTGAATGTAGTGAATTCGATGCAGTGTGATTGATTGCAGTGTAATCCATGCAGCGTGGTAAAATGCATCCCGATTGAATGCAGTGGATTCCATGCAGCGTGATTGAATTCAGTGGATTCCATGCAGCGTGAAGAAATGGAACCTTATTGAATGCAATTGATTTTATGCAGCATGATTGAATGCAGTGGATTTTATGCAGCATGATTGAATGCAGTGGATTCCATGCAGCGTGATTGAATGCAGTGGATTTTATGCAGCATGGCCCAAAGCATCCCGATTGAATGCAGTGGATTCCATGCAGCATTTTTGAATGCAGAGGATTCCATGCATTGTGGCACAATGGATCCCGATTGAATGCAGTGGATTCCATGCAGCGTGATTGAATGCAGTGTAATCCATGAAGCGTGGTAAAATGCATCCCGATAGAATGCAGTGGATTCCATGCAGCGTGAGGAAATGGAACCCTACTGAATGCAGTGGATTTTATGCAGCATGATTGAATGCAGTGGATATTATGCAGCATGATTGAATGCAGTGGAGTCCATGCAGCATGATTGAATGTAGTGGAATTTATGCAGCATGGCCTAAAGCATCCCGATTGAATGCAGTGGATTCCATGCAGCGTCATTGAATGCAGAGGATTCCATGCATTGTGGCGCAATGGATCCCTATTGTATGCAGTGGAGTCCATGCAGCGAGGCCCAATGCATCCCGATTGAATGCAGTGGATTTTATGCAGCATGGCCCAAACATCCCGATTGAATGCAGTGTATCCCATGCAGCGTGTTTGAATGCAGTGGATTGTATGCAGAGTGGTGCAATGTATCTCTATTGAATGAAGTGGATTCCATTCAGCTTGGCCCAATGGATACCGACTGAATGCAGTGGATTCCATGAAGCATGATTGAATGCAGTGGATTCCATGCAGCATTGTGGAATGCATACCGAGTGAATGCAGTGGATTGCATGCAGCGTGGGGCAATGTCTCCAGGTTGAATGCAGTGGAATACATGCAGTGTGAGTGAATGCACTTGATTCCTTGCAGCAGTGTGAAATTCATCCCGGGTGAATGCAGTGGATTGCATGCAGCTTGGCCCAATGGATCCTGATTGAATGCAGTCGATTCCGTGCAGCTTGGCCCAATGGATCCTGATTGAATGCAGTCGATTCCGTGCAGCATGGCCCAATGGATCCTGATTGAATGCAGTGGATTCCCTGTGGCGTGATTGAATGCACTGGATTCCATGCAGCGTTGTGTAATGCATCCAGAGTGAATGAAAAGGATTGCATGCAGCGTGGGGCAATGTATCCAGGTTGAATGCAGTGGAATCCATGCAGCATGCTGCAATGGATCCCGACTGAATGCAGTGGATTCCCTGCAGCATTGTGTAATTGATACCAATGTAATGCAGTGGATTCCATGCATCGAGATTCAATGCAGTGGATTCCATGCAGCGTTGTGAAATGGATCCCGAGTGAATGCAGTGGATTCCATGCATTGTGATTGAATGCAGTGCACTCAATATAGCGTGGAAAAATGCATCCCGATTGAATGAAGCGGATTCCATGCAGCGTGATTGAATGCAGTGGATTTTATGCAGCATGGCCCAAAGCATCCCGATTGAATGCAGTGGATTCCATGCAGCATCATTGAATGCAGAGGATTCCATGCATTGAGGCGCAATGGATCCCGATTGTATGCAGTGGAGTCCATGCAGCGAGGCCCAATGCATCCCGATTGAATGCAGTGGATTCCAGGCATTGTGATTGAAATCAGTGGAATCCATGCAGCGTGGTAAAATGCATCCTTATTGAATGCAGTGGATTCCATGCAGCGTGAAATAATGGAACGGTATTGAATGCAGTGGATTGTATGCAGCCTGATTGAATGCAGTGGATTCCATGCAGCATGATTGAATGCAGTGGATTTTATGCAGCATGTCCCAAAGCATCCCGATTGAATGCAGTGGATTCCATGCAGCGTCATTGAATGCAGAGGATTCCATGCATTGTGGCGCAATGGGTCCCGATTATATGCAGTGGAGTCCATGCAGTGAGGCCAATGCATCCCGATTGTATGCAGTGGATTTTATGCAGCATGGCCCAAAGCATCCCGATTGAATGCAGTGGATTCCATGCATTGTGATTGAATGCAGTGTAATCCATGCAGCATGGTAAAATGCATCCCGATTGAAGGCAGTGTATTCCATACAGCGGGATTGAATGCAGTGTATTCTATGCAGCGTGAGGAAATGGAACCGTATTGAATGCAGTGGATTCTATGCAGCATGATTGAATGCAGTGGATTCCATGCAGCATGATTGAATGCAGTGGATTTTATGCAGCATGGCCCAAAGCATCCCGATTGAATGCAGTGGATTCCATGCATTGTGATTGAATGCAGTGTAATCCATGCAGCATGGTAAAATGCATCCCGATTGAAGGCAGTGTATTCCATACAGCGGGATTGAATGCAGTGTATTCTATGCAGCGTGAGGAAATGGAACCCTACTGAATGCAGTGGATTTTATGCAGCATGATTGAATGCTGTGGATTCCATGCAGCATGATTGAATGCAGTGGATTCCACGCAGCATCATTGAATGCAGAGAATTCCATGCATTGTGGCGCAATGGATCCCGATTGTATGCAGTGGAGTCCATGCAGCGAGGCCCAATGCATCCCGATTGAATGCAGTCAATTCCATGCAGCATTTTTGAATGCAGAGGATTCCATGCATTGTGGCGCAATGGATCCTGATTGTATGCAGTGGATTTTATGCAGCATGGCCCAAACATCCCGATTGAATGCAGTGGATTCCATGCAGCGTGATTGAATGCAGTGTAATCCATGAAGCGTGGTAAAATGCATCCCGATAAAATGCAGTGGATTCCATGCAGCGTGAAGAAATGGAACCCTATTGAATGCAGTGGATTTTATGCAGCATGATTGAATGCAGTGGATTCGATGCAGTATGATTGAATGCAGTGGATATTATGCAGCATGGCCCAAAGCATCCTGATTGAATGCAGTGGATTCCATGCAGCGTGATTGACTGCAGGTAATCCATTCAGCCTGGTAAAATGCATCCCAATTGAATGCAGTGGATTTTATGAAGCATGATTGAATGCAGTTGATTCCATGCAGCGTGAAGAAATGGAACATTATTGAATTCAGTGGATTTTTGCGGCGTGAATGTATACAGTGGATACCATGCAGCATGATTGAATGCAGTGGATTTTATGCAGCATGGCCAAAGCATGCCGATTGAATGCAGTGGATTCCATGCAGTGTGTTTGAATGCAGTGGATTCAATTTAGCCTGAAGAAATGGAACCCTATTGAATGCAGTGGATATTATGCAGCATGATTGAATGCAGTGGATTCCATGCAGCATGATTGAATGCAGTGGATTTTATGCAGCATGTCCCAAAGCATCCCGATTGAATGCAGTGGATTCCATGCAGCGTCATTGAATGCAGAGGATTCCATGCATTGTGGCGCAATGGGTCCCGATTGTATGCAGTGGAGTCCATGCAGCGAGGCCAAATGCATCCCAATTGAATGCTGTGGATTATATGGAGCATGGTCCAAATCATCCCGACTGAATGCAGTGGATTCCATGCAGCGTGATTGATTGCAGTGTAATCCATGCAGCGTGGTAAAATGCATCCCGATTGAATGCAGTGGATTCCATGCAGCGTGATTGAATTCAGTGGATTTTATGCAGCATGATTGAATGCAGTGGATTTTATGCAGCATGGCCCAAACCATCCCGATTGAATGCAGTGGATCCCATGCAGCGTCATTGAATGCAGAGGATTTCATGCATTGAGGCGCTATCGATCCCGATTAAATGAGGTGGAGTCCATGCAGCGAGGCCCAATGCATCCCGATTGAATGCATTCAATTCCATGCAGCATTTTTGAATGCAGAGGATTCCATGTATTGTGGCGCAATGGATCCTGATTGTATGCAGTGGAGTCTATGCAGCGAGGCCAAATCATCCCGATTGAATGCTGTGGATTATATGGAGCATGGCCCAAATCATCCCGATTCAATGCAGTGGATTCCATGCAGCGTGATTGATTGCAGTGTAATCGATGCAGCGTTGTAAAATGCATTCCGATTGAATGCAGTGGATTCCATGCAGCGTGATTGAATGCCGTGTATTCCATGCAGCATGAAGAAATGGAACCCTATTGAATGCAGTGGATATTATGCAGCATGATTGAATGCAGTGGATTCCATGCAGCATGATTGAATGTAGTGGAATTTATGCAGCATGGCCTAAAGCATCCCGATTGAATGCAGTGGATTCCATGCAGCATCATTGAATGCAGAGGATTCCATGCATTGTGGCGCAATGGATCCCGATTGTATGCAGTGGGGTCCATGCAGCGAGGCCCAATGCATCCCGATTGAATGCAGTGGATTTTATGCAGCATGGACCAAAGCATGCCGATTGAATGCAGTGTATCCCATGCAGCGTGTTTGAATGCAGTGGATTGTATGCAGAGTGGTGCAATGTATCTCGATTGAATGAAGTGGATTCCATTCAGCATGGTGTAATTGATACCGATTGAATGCAGTGGATTCCATGCACTGTGTCTGAATGCAACCGATTCCATGCAGCAGTGTGAAATGCATCGCGAGTGAATGCAGTGGATTCCATGCAGCGTGGCCCAATGGATACCGACTGAATGCAGTGGATTCCATGAAGCATGATTGAATGCAGTGGATTCCATGCAGCGTTGTGGAATGCATACCGAGTGAATGCAGTGGATTGCATGCAGCGTGGGGCAATGTCTCCAGGTTGAATGCAGTGGAATACATGCAGCATGCTGCAATGGATCCCGACTGAATGCAGTGGATTCCCTGCAGCATTGTCTAATTGATACCAATGTAATGCAGTGGATTCCATGCATCGAGATTCAATGCAGTGGATTCCATGCAGCGTTGTGAAATGGATCCCGAGTGAATGCAGTGGATTCCATGCAGCGTGATTGAATGCAGTGGATTCCATGCAGCGTGAAGAAATGGAACCCTATTGAATGCAGTGGATTTTATGAAGCATGATTGAATGCAGTGGATTCCATGCAGCATGACTGAATGCAGTGGATTTTATGCAGCATGGCCCAAAGCATCCCGATTGAATGCAGTGGATTCCACGCAGCATCATTGAATGCAGAGAATTCCATGCATTGTGGCGCAATGGATCCCGATTGTATGCAGTGGAGTCCATGCAGCGAGGCCCAATTCATCCCGATTGAATGCAGTCAATTCCATGCAGCATTTTTGAATGCAGAGGATTCCATGCATTGTGGCACAATGGATCCTGATTGTATGCAGTGGAGTTTATGCAGCATGGCCCAAACATCCCGATTGAATGCAGTGGATTCCATGCAGCGTGAAGAAATGGAACCATATTGAATGCAGTGGATTTTATGCAGCACGATTGAATGCAGAGGATTCGATGCAGTATGATTGAATGCAGTGGATATTATGCAGCATGGCCCAAAGCATCCTGATTGAATGCAGTGGATTCCATGCAGCGTGATTGAATGCAGTTGATTCCATGCAGCGTGAAGAAATGGAACCTTATTGAATTCAGTGGATTGTATGCAGCCTGATTGAATGCAGTGGATTCCATACAGCATGATTGAATGCAGTGGATTTTATGCAGAATGGCCCAAAGCATCCCGATTGAATGCAGTGGATTACATGCAGCGTCATTGAATGCAGAGGATTCCATGCATTGTGGCGCAATGGATCCTGATTGTATGCAGTGGAGTCCATGCAGCGAGGCCCAATGCATCCCGATTGAATGCAGTCAATTCCATGCAGCATTTTTGAATGCAGAGGATTCCATGCATTGTGGCGCAATGGATCCTGATTGCATGCAGTGGAGTCCATGCAGCGAGGCGAAATCATCCCGATTGAATGCTGTGCATTATATGGAGCATGGCCCAAATCATCCCGACTGAATGTAGTGAATTCGATGCAGTGTGATTGATTGCAGTGTAATCCATGCAGCGTGGTAAAATGCATCCCGATTGAATGCAGTGGATTCCATGCAGCGTGATTGAATTCAGTGGATTCCATGCAGCGTGAAGAAATGGAACCTTATTGAATGCAATTGATTTTATGCAGCATGATTGAATGCAGTGGATTTTATGCAGCATGATTGAATGCAGTGGATTCCATGCAGCGTGATTGAATGCAGTGGATTTTATGCAGCATGGCCCAAAGCATCCCGATTGAATGCAGTGGATTCCATGCAGCATTTTTGAATGCAGAGGATTCCATGCATTGTGGCACAATGGATCCCGATTGAATGCAGTGGATTCCATGCAGCGTGATTGAATGCAGTGTAATCCATGAAGCGTGGTAAAATGCATCCCGATAGAATGCAGTGGATTCCATGCAGCGTGAGGAAATGGAACCCTACTGAATGCAGTGGATTTTATGCAGCATGATTGAATGCAGTGGATATTATGCAGCATGATTGAATGCAGTGGAGTCCATGCAGCATGATTGAATGTAGTGGAATTTATGCAGCATGGCCTAAAGCATCCCGATTGAATGCAGTGGATTCCATGCAGCGTCATTGAATGCAGAGGATTCCATGCATTGTGGCGCAATGGATCCCTATTGTATGCAGTGGAGTCCATGCAGCGAGGCCCAATGCATCCCGATTGAATACAGTGGATTTTATGCAGCATGGCCCAAACATCCCGATTGAATGCAGTGTATCCCATGCAGCGTGTTTGAATGCAGTGGATTGTATGCAGAGTGGTGCAATGTATCTCTATTGAATGAAGTGGATTCCATTCAGCTTGGCCCAATGGATACCGACTGAATGCAGTGGATTCCATGAAGCATGATTGAATGCAGTGGATTCCATGCAGCATTGTGGAATGCATACCGAGTGAATGCAGTGGATTGCATGCAGCGTGGGGCAATGTCTCCAGGTTGAATGCAGTGGAATACATGCAGTGTGAGTGAATGCACTTGATTCCTTGCAGCAGTGTGAAATTCATCCCGGGTGAATGCAGTGGATTGCATGCAGCTTGGCCCAATGGATCCTGATTGAATGCAGTCGATTCCGTGCAGCTTGGCCCAATGGATCCTGATTGAATGCAGTCGATTCCGTGCAGCATGGCCCAATGGATCCTGATTGAATGCAGTGGATTCCCTGTGGCGTGATTGAATGCACTGGATTCCATGCAGCGTTGTGTAATGCATCCAGAGTGAATGAAAAGGATTGCATGCAGCGTGGGGCAATGTATCCAGGTTGAATGCAGTGGAATCCATGCAGCATGCTGCAATGGATCCCGACTGAATGCAGTGGATTCCCTGCAGCATTGTGTAATTGATACCAATGTAATGCAGTGGATTCCATGCATCGAGATTCAATGCAGTGGATTCCATGCAGCGTTGTGAAATGGATCCCGAGTGAATGCAGTGGATTCCATGCATTGTGATTGAATGCAGTGCACTCAATATAGCGTGGAAAAATGCATCCCGATTGAATGAAGCGGATTCCATGCAGCGTGATTGAATGCAGTGGATTTTATGCAGCATGGCCCAAAGCATCCCGATTGAATGCAGTGGATTCCATGCAGCATCATTGAATGCAGAGGATTCCATGCATTGAGGCGCAATGGATCCCGATTGTATGCAGTGGAGTCCATGCAGCGAGGCCCAATGCATCCCGATTGAATGCAGTGGATTCCAGGCATTGTGATTGAAATCAGTGGAATCCATGCAGCGTGGTAAAATGCATCCTTATTGAATGCAGTGGATTCCATGCAGCGTGAAATAATGGAACGGTATTGAATGCAGTGGATTGTATGCAGCCTGATTGAATGCAGTGGATTCCATGCAGCATGATTGAATGCAGTGGATTTTATGCAGCATGTCCCAAAGCATCCCGATTGAATGCAGTGGATTCCATGCAGCGTCATTGAATGCAGAGGATTCCATGCATTGTGGCGCAATGGGTCCCGATTATATGCAGTGGAGTCCATGCAGTGAGGCCAATGCATCCCGATTGTATGCAGTGGATTTTATGCAGCATGGCCCAAAGCATCCCGATTGAATGCAGTGGATTCCATGCATTGTGATTGAATGCAGTGTAATCCATGCAGCATGGTAAAATGCATCCCGATTGAAGGCAGTGTATTCCATACAGCGGGATTGAATGCAGTGTATTCTATGCAGCGTGAGGAAATGGAACCGTATTGAATGCAGTGGATTCTATGCAGCATGATTGAATGCAGTGGATTCCATGCAGCATGATTGAATGCAGTGGATTTTATGCAGCATGGCCCAAAGCATCCCGATTGAATGCAGTGGATTCCATGCATTGTGATTGAATGCAGTGTAATCCATGCAGCATGGTAAAATGCATCCCGATTGAAGGCAGTGTATTCCATACAGCGGGATTGAATGCAGTGTATTCTATGCAGCGTGAGGAAATGGAACCCTACTGAATGCAGTGGATTTTATGCAGCATGATTGAATGCTGTGGATTCCATGCAGCATGATTGAATGCAGTGGATTACACGCAGCATCATTGAATGCAGAGAATTCCATGCATTGTGGCGCAATGGATCCCGATTGTATGCAGTGGAGTCCATGCAGCGAGGCCCAATGCATCCCGATTGAATGCAGTCAATTCCATGCAGCATTTTTGAATGCAGACGATTCCATGCATTGTGGCGCAATGGATCCTGATTGTATGCAGTGGATTTTATGCAGCATGGCCCAAACATCCCGATTGAATGCAGTGGATTCCATGCAGCGTGATTGAATGCAGTGTAATCCATGAAGCGTGGTAAAATGCATCCCGATAAAATGCAGTGGATTCCATGCAGCGTGAAGAAATGGAACCCTATTGAATGCAGTGGATTTTATGCAGCATGATTGAATGCAGTGGATTCGATGCAGTATGATTGAATGCAGTGGATATTATGCAGCATGGCCCAAAGCATCCTGATTGAATGCAGTGGATTCCATGCAGCGTGATTGACTGCAGGTAATCCATTCAGCCTGGTAAAATGCATCCCAATTGAATGCAGTGGATTTTATGAAGCATGATTGAATGCAGTTGATTCCATGCAGCGTGAAGAAATGGAACATTATTGAATTCAGTGGATTTTTGCGGCGTGAATGTATACAGTGGATACCATGCAGCATGATTGAATGCAGTGGATTTTATGCAGCATGGCCAAAGCATGCCGATTGAATGCAGTGGATTCCATGCAGTGTGTTTGAATGCAGTGGATTCAATTTAGCCTGAAGAAATGGAACCCTATTGAATGCAGTGGATATTATGCAGCATGATTGAATGCAGTGGATTCCATGCAGCATGATTGAATGCAGTGGATTTTATGCAGCATGTCCCAAAGCATCCCGATTGAATGCAGTGGATTCCATGCAGCGTCATTGAATGCAGAGGATTCCATGCATTGTGGCGCAATGGGTCCCGATTGTATGCAGTGGAGTCCATGCAGCGAGGCCAAATGCATCCCAATTGAATGCTGTGGATTATATGGAGCATGGTCCAAATCATCCCGACTGAATGCAGTGGATTCCATGCAGCGTGATTGATTGCAGTGTAATCCATGCAGCGTGGTAAAATGCATCCCGATTGAATGCAGTGGATTCCATGCAGCGTGATTGAATTCAGTGGATTTTATGCAGCATGATTGAATGCAGTGGATTTTATGCAGCATGGCCCAAACCATCCCGATTGAATGCAGTGGATCCCATGCAGCGTCATTGAATGCAGAGGATTTCATGCATTGAGGCGCTATCGATCCCGATTAAATGAGGTGGAGTCCATGCAGCGAGGCCCAATGCATCCCGATTGAATGCATTCAATTCCATGCAGCATTTTTGAATGCAGAGGATTCCATGTATTGTGGCGCAATGGATCCTGATTGTATGCAGTGGAGTCTATGCAGCGAGGCCAAATCATCCCGATTGAATGCTGTGGATTATATGGAGCATGGCCCAAATCATCCCGATTCAATGCAGTGGATTCCATGCAGCGTGATTGATTGCAGTGTAATCGATGCAGCGTTGTAAAATGCATTCCGATTGAATGCAGTGGATTCCATGCAGCGTGATTGAATGCCGTGTATTCCATGCAGCATGAAGAAATGGAACCCTATTGAATGCAGTGGATATTATGCAGCATGATTGAATGCAGTGGATTCCATGCAGCATGATTGAATGTAGTGGAATTTATGCAGCATGGCCTAAAGCATCCCGATTGAATGCAGTGGATTCCATGCAGCATCATTGAATGCAGAGGATTCCATGCATTGTGGCGCAATGGATCCCGATTGTATGCAGTGGGGTCCATGCAGCGAGGCCCAATGCATCCCGATTGAATGCAGTGGATTTTATGCAGCATGGACCAAAGCATGCCGATTGAATGCAGTGTATCCCATGCAGCGTGTTTGAATGCAGTGGATTGTATGCAGAGTGGTGCAATGTATCTCGATTGAATGAAGTGGATTCCATTCAGCATGGTGTAATTGATACCGATTGAATGCAGTGGATTCCATGCACTGTGTCTGAATGCAACCGATTCCATGCAGCAGTGTGAAATGCATCGCGAGTGAATGCAGTGGATTCCATGCAGCGTGGCCCAATGGATACCGACTGAATGCAGTGGATTCCATGAAGCATGATTGAATGCAGTGGATTCCATGCAGCGTTGTGGAATGCATACCGAGTGAATGCAGTGGATTGCATGCAGCGTGGGGCAATGTCTATAGGTTGAATGCAGTGGAATCCATGCAGCATGCTGCAATGGATCCCGACTGAATGCAGTGGATTCCCTGCAGCATTGTCTAATTGATACCAATGTAATGCAGTGGATTCCATGCATCGAGATTCAATGCAGTGGATTCCATGCAGCGTTGTGAAATGGATCCCGAGTGAATGCAGTGGATTCCATGCAGCGTGATTGAATGCAGTGGATTCCATGCAGCGTGAAGAAATGGAACCCTATTGAATGCAGTGGATTTTATGAAGCATGATTGAATGCAGTGGATTCCATGCAGCATGACTGAATGCAGTGGATTTTATGCAGCATGGCCCAAAGCATCCCGATTGAATGCAGTGGATTCCACGCAGCATCATTGAATGCAGAGAATTCCATGCATTGTGGCGCAATGGATCCCGATTGTATGCAGTGGAGTCCATGCAGCGAGGCCCAATTCATCCCGATTGAATGCAGTCAATTCCATGCAGCATTTTTGAATGCAGAGGATTCCATGCATTGTGGCACAATGGATCCTGATTGTATGCAGTGGAGTTTATGCAGCATGGCCCAAACATCCCGATTGAATGCAGTGGATTCCATGCAGCGTGAAGAAATGGAACCATATTGAATGCAGTGGATTTTATGCAGCATGATTGAATGCAGAGGATTCGATGCAGTATGATTGAATGCAGTGGATATTATGCAGCATGGCCCAAAGCATCCTGATTGAATGCAGTGGATTCCATGCAGCGTGATTGAATGCAGTTGATTCCATGCAGCGTGAAGAAATGGAACCTTATTGAATTCAGTGGATTTTTGCAGCGTGAATGAATACAGTGGATTCCATGCAGCATGATTGAATGCAGTGGATTTTATGCAGCATGGCCCAAAGCATGCCGATTGAATGCAGTGGATTCCATGCATTGTGATTGATTGCAGTGCACTCCATGCAGCGTGGTAAAATGTATCCCGATTGAATGCAGTGGATTCCATGCAGTGTGATTGAATGCAGTGGATTCCATTTAGCCTGAAGAAATGGAACCCTATTGAATGCAGTGGATATTATGCAGCATGATTGAATGCAGTGGAGTCCATGCAGCATGATTGAATGCAGTGGATTTTATGCAGCATGGCCCAAAGCATCCCGATTGAATGCAGTGGATTCCATGCAGCGTCATTGAATGCAGAGGATTCCATGCATTGAGGCGCAATGGATCCCGATTGTGTGCAGTGGAGTCCATGCAGTGAGGCCAAATGCATCCCAATTGAATGCAGTGGATTTTATGCATCATGGCCCAAATCATCCCGATTGAATGCAGTGGATTCCAGGCAGCGTGATTGAATGCAGTGCACTCAATATAGCTTGGAAAAACGCATCCCGATTGAATGCAGTGTATTCCATGCAGCGTGATTGAATTCAGTGGATTCCATGCAGCGTGAAATAATGGAACCCTATTGAATGCAGTGGATTTCTTGAAGCATGATAGAATGAAGTGGATTCCATGCAGCATGATTGAATGCAGTGGATTTTATGCAGCATTTCCCAAAGCATCCCGATTGAATGCAGTGGATTCCATGCAGCGTCATTGAATGCAGGGGATTCCATGCATTGAGGCGCAATGGATCCCGATTGTATGCAGTGGAGTCCATGCAGCGAGGCCCAATGCTTCCCGATTGAATGCAGTGGATTCCAGGCATTGTGATTGAAATCAGTGGAATCCATGCAGCGTGGTAAAATGCATCCTTATTGAATGCAGTGGATTCCATGCAGCGTGAAGTAATGGAACCCTATTGAATGCAGTGGATTTTATGCAGCCTGATTGAATGCAGTGGATTCCATGCAGCATGATTGAATGCAGTGGATTTTATGCAGCATGTCCCAAAGCATCCCGATTGAATGCAGTGGATTCAATGCAGCGTCATTGAATGCAGAGGATTCCATGCATTGTGGCGAAATGGATCCTGATTGTATGCAGTGGAGTCCATGCAGCGAGGCCCAATGCATCCCGATTGAATGCAGTCAATTCCATGCAGCATTTTTGAATGCAGAGTATTCCATGCATTGTGGCGCAATGGATCCTGATTGTATGCAGTGGAGTCCGTGCAGCGAGGCCAAATCATCCTGATTGAATGCTGTGGATTATATGGAGCATGGCCCAAATCATCCCGACTGAATGCAGTGGATTCGATGCAGCGTGATTGATTGCAGTGTAATCCATGCAGCGTTGTAAAATGCATTCCGATTGAATGCAGTGGATTCCATGCAGCGTGATTGAATTCAGTGGATTCCATGCAGCGTGAAGAAATGGAACCTTATTGAATGCAATTGATTTTATGCAGCATGATTGAATGCAGTGGATTTTATGCAGCATGATTGAATGCAGTGGATTTTATGCAGCATGATTGAATGCAGTTGATTCCATGCAGCGTGATTGAATGCAGTGGATTTTATGCAGCATGGCCCAAAGCATCCCGATTGAATTCAGTGGATTCCATGCAGCGGCATTGAATGCAGAGGATTCCATGCATTGTGGCGCAATGGGTCCCGATTGTATGCAGTGGAGCCCATGCAGTGAGGCCAATGCATCCCGATTGTATGCAGTGGATTCCATGCATTGTGATTGAATGCAGTGTAATCCATGCAGCATGGTAAAATGCATCCCGATTGAAGGCAGTGTATTCCATACAGCGGGATTGAATGCAGTGTATTCTATGCAGCGTGAGGAAATGGAACCGTATTGAATGCAGTGGATTTTATGCAGCATGATTGAATGCAGTGGATTCCATGCAGCATGATTGAATGCAGTGGATTCCATGCAGCGTGATTGAATGCAGTGGATTTTATGCAGCATGGCCCAAAGCATCCCGATTGAATGCAGTGGATTCCATGCAGCATTTTTGAATGCAGAGGATTCCATGCATTGTGGCACAATGGATCCCGATTGAATGCAGTGGATTCCATGCAGCGTGATTGAATGCAGTGTAATCCATGAAGCGTGGTAAAATGCATCCCGATAGAATGCAGTGGATTCCATGCAGCGTGAGGAAATGGAACCCTACTGAATGCAGTGGATTTTATGCAGCATGATTGAATGCAGTGGATATTATGCAGCATGATTGAATGCAGTGGAGTCCATGCAGCATGATTGAATGTAGTGGAATTTATGCAGCATGGCCTAAAGCATCCCGATTGAATGCAGTGGATTCCATGCAGCGTCATTGAATGCAGAGGATTCCATGCATTGTGGCGCAATGGATCCCTATTGTATGCAGTGGAGTCCATGCAGCGAGGCCCAATGCATCCCGATTGAATGCAGTGGATTTTATGCAGCATGGCCCAAACATCCCGATTGAATGCAGTGTATCCCATGCAGCGTGTTTGAATGCAGTGGATTGTATGCAGAGTGGTGCAATGTATCTCTATTGAATGAAGTGGATTCCATTCAGCTTGGCCCAATGGATACCGACTGAATGCAGTGGATTCCATGAAGCATGATTGAATGCAGTGGATTCCATGCAGCATTGTGGAATGCATACCGAGTGAATGCAGTGGATTGCATGCAGCGTGGGGCAATGTCTCCAGGTTGAATGCAGTGGAATACATGCAGTGTGAGTGAATGCACTTGATTCCTTGCAGCAGTGTGAAATTCATCCCGGGTGAATGCAGTGGATTGCATGCAGCTTGGCCCAATGGATCCTGATTGAATGCAGTCGATTCCGTGCAGCTTGGCCCAATGGATCCTGATTGAATGCAGTCGATTCCGTGCAGCATGGCCCAATGGATCCTGATTGAATGCAGTGGATTCCCTGTGGCGTGATTGAATGCACTGGATTCCATGCAGCGTTGTGTAATGCATCCAGAGTGAATGAAAAGGATTGCATGCAGCGTGGGGCAATGTATCCAGGTTGAATGCAGTGGAATCCATGCAGCATGCTGCAATGGATCCCGACTGAATGCAGTGGATTCCCTGCAGCATTGTGTAATTGATACCAATGTAATGCAGTGGATTCCATGCATCGAGATTCAATGCAGTGGATTCCATGCAGCGTTGTGAAATGGATCCCGAGTGAATGCAGTGGATTCCATGCATTGTGATTGAATGCAGTGCACTCAATATAGCGTGGAAAAATGCATCCCGATTGAATGCAGCGGATTCCATGCAGCGTGATTGAATGCAGTGGATTTTATGCAGCATGGCCCAAAGCATCCCGATTGAATGCAGTGGATTCCATGCAGCATCATTGAATGCAGAGGATTCCATGCATTGAGGCGCAATGGATCCCGATTGTATGCAGTGGAGTCCATGCAGCGAGGCCCAATGCATCCCGATTGAATGCAGTGGATTCCAGGCATTGTGATTGAAATCAGTGGAATCCATGCAGCGTGGTAAAATGCATCCTTATTGAATGCAGTGGATTCCATGCAGCGTGAAATAATGGAACGGTATTGAATGCAGTGGATTGTATGCAGCCTGATTGAATGCAGTGGATTCCATGCATTGTGGCGCAATGGGTCCCGATTATATGCAGTGGAGTCCATGCAGTGAGGCCAATGCATCCCGATTGTATGCAGTGGATTTTATGCAGCATGGCCCAAAGCATCCCGATTGAATGCAGTGGATTCCATGCATTGTGATTGAATGCAGTGTAATCCATGCAGCATGGTAAAATGCATCCCGATTGAAGGCAGTGTATTCCATACAGCGGGATTGAATGCAGTGTATTCTATGCAGCGTGAGGAAATGGAACCGTATTGAATGCAGTGGATTCTATGCAGCATGATTGAATGCAGTGGATTCCATGCAGCATGATTGAATGCAGTGGATTTTATGCAGCATGGCCCAAAGCATCCCGATTGAATGCAGTGGATTCCATGCATTGTGATTGAATGCAGTGTAATCCATGCAGCATGGTAAAATGCATCCCGATTGAAGGCAGTGTATTCCATACAGCGGGATTGAATGCAGTGTATTCTATGCAGCGTGAGGAAATGGAACCCTACTGAATGCAGTGGATTTTATGCAGCATGATTGAATGCTGTGGATTCCATGCAGCATGATTGAATGCAGTGGATTCCACGCAGCATCATTGAATGCAGAGAATTCCATGCATTGTGGCGCAATGGATCCCGATTGTATGCAGTGGAGTCCATGCAGCGAGGCCCAATGCATCCCGATTGAATGCAGTCAATTCCATGCAGCATTTTTGAATGCAGACGATTCCATGCATTGTGGCGCAATGGATCCTGATTGTATGCAGTGGATTTTATGCAGCATGGCCCAAACATCCCGATTGAATGCAGTGGATTCCATGCAGCGTGATTGAATGCAGTGTAATCCATGAAGCGTGGTAAAATGCATCCCGATAAAATGCAGTGGATTCCATGCAGCGTGAAGAAATGGAACCCTATTGAATGCAGTGGATTTTATGCAGCATGATTGAATGCAGTGGAGTCCATGCAGCATGATTGAATGCAGTGGATATTATGCAGCATGGCCCAAAGCATCCTGATTGAATGCAGTGGATTCCATGCAGCGTGATTGACTGCAGGTAATCCATTCAGCCTGGTAAAATGCATCCCAATTGAATGCAGTGGATTTTATGAAGCATGATTGAATGCAGTTGATTCCATGCAGCGTGAAGAAATGGAACATTATTGAATTCAGTGGATTTTTGCGGCGTGAATGTATACAGTGGATACCATGCAGCATGATTGAATGCAGTGGATTTTATGCAGCATGGCCAAAGCATGCCGATTGAATGCAGTGGATTCCATGCAGTGTGTTTGAATGCAGTGGATTCAATTTAGCCTGAAGAAATGGAACCCTATTTAATGCAGTGGATATTATGCAGCATGATTGAATGCAGTGGATTCCATGCAGCATGATTGAATGCAGTGGATTTTATGCAGCATGTCCCAAAGCATCCCGATTGAATGCAGTGGATTCCATGCAGCGTCATTGAATGCAGAGGATTCCATGCATTGTGGCGCAATGGGTCCCGATTGTATGCAGTGGAGTCCATGCAGCGAGGCCAAATCATCCCGATTGAATGCTGTGGATTATATGGAGCATGGTCCAAATCATCCCGACTGAATGCAGTGGATTCCATGCAGCGTGATTGATTGCAGTGTAATCCATGCAGCGTGGTAAAATGCATCCCGATTGAATGCAGTGGATTCCATGCAGCGTGATTGAATTCAGTGGATTTTATGCAGCATGATTGAATGCAGTGGATTCCATGCAGCGTGATTGAATGCAGTGGATTTTATGCAGCATGGCCCAAAGCATCCCGATTGAATGCAGTGGATTCCATGCAGTGTCATTGAATGCAGAGGATTCCATGCATTGTGGTGCAATGGGTCACGATTGTATGCAGTGGAGTACATGCAGTGAGGCCAATGCATCCCGATTGTATGCAGTGGATTTTATGCAGCATGGCCCAAAGCATCCCGATTGAATGCAGTGGATTCCATGCATTGTGATTGAATGCAGTGTAATCCATGCAGCATGGTAAAATGCATCCCGATTGAAGGCAGTGTATTCCATACAGCGGGATTGAATGCAGTGTATTCTATGCAGCGTGAGGAAATGGAACCGTATTGAATGCAGTGGATTTTATGCAGCATGATTGAATGCAGTGGATTCCATGCAGCATGATTGAATGCAGTGGATTCCATGCAGCGTGAAGAAATGAAAGCTTATTCAATGCAGTGGATTCCATGCAGCATGATTGAATGCAGTGGATGCCATGCAGCATGATTGAATGCAGTGGATTTTATGCAGCATGGCCCAAAGCATCCCGATTGAATGCAGTGGATTCCATGCAGCATGATTGAATGCAGTGGATTTTATGCAGCATGGCCCAAAACATCCGGATTGAATGCAGTGGAATCCATGCATGGTGATTGAATGCAGTGTAATCCATGCAGCTTGGTAAAATCCATCCCGATTGAATGCAGCAGATTCCATGCAGCGTGAAGTAATGGAACCCTATTGAATGAAGTGGATATTATGCAGCATGATTGAATGCAGTGGATTTTATGCAGCATGGCCCAAACCATCCCGATTGAATGCAGTGGATCCCATGCAGCGTCATTGAATGCAGAGGATTTCATGCATTGAGGCGCTATCGATCCCGATTAAATGAGGTGGAGTCCATGCAGCGAGGCCCAATGCATCCCGATTGAATGCATTCAATTCCATGCAGCATTTTTGAATGCAGAGGATTCCATGCATTGTGGCGCAATGGATCCTGATTGTATGCAGTGGAGTCTATGCAGCGAGGCCAAATCATCCCGATTGAATGCTGTGGATTATATGGAGCATGGCCCAAATCATCCCGATTCAATGCAGTGGATTCCATGCAGCGTGATTGATTGCAGTGTAATCGATGCAGCGTTGTAAAATGCATTCCGATTGAATGCAGTGGATTCCATGCAGCGTGATTGAATGCCGTGTATTCCATGCAGCATGAAGAAATGGAACCCTATTGAATGCAGTGGATATTATGCAGCATGATTGAATGCAGTGGATTCCATGCAGCATGATTGAATGTAGTGGAATTTATGCAGCATGGCCTAAAGCATCCCGATTGAATGCAGTGGATTCCATGCAGCATCATTGAATGCAGAGGATTCCATGCATTGTGGCGCAATGGATCCCGATTGTATGCAGTGGGGTCCATGCAGCGAGGCCCAATGCATCCCGATTGAATGCAGTGGATTTTATGCAGCATGGACCAAACATCCCGATTGAATGCAGTGTATCCCATGCAGCGTGTTTGAATGCAGTGGATTGTATGCAGAGTGGTGCAATGTATCTCGATTGAATGAAGTGGATTCCATTCAGCATGGTGTAATTGATACCGATTGAATGCAGTGGATTCCATGCACTGTGTCTGAATGCAACCGATTCCATGCAGCAGTGTGAAATGCATCGCGAGTGAATGCAGTGGATTCCATGCAGCGTGGCCCAATGGATACCGACTGAATGCAGTGGATTCCATGAAGCATGATTGAATGCAGTGGATTCCATGCAGCGTTGTGGAATGCATACCGAGTGAATGCAGTGGATTGCATGCAGCGTGGGGCAATGTCTCCAGGTTGAATGCAGTGGAATACATGCAGCATGCTGCAATGGATCCCGACTGAATGCAGTGGATTCCCTGCAGCATTGTCTAATTGATACCAATGTAATGCAGTGGATTCCATGCATCGAGATTCAATGCAGTGGATTCCATGCAGCGTTGTGAAATGGATCCCGAGTGAATGCAGTGGATTCCATGCAGCGTGATTGAATGCAGTGGATTCCATGCAGCGTGAAGAAATGGAACCCTATTGAATGCAGTGGATTTTATGAAGCATGATTGAATGCAGTGGATTCCATGCAGCATGACTGAATGCAGTGGATTTTATGCAGCATGGCCCAAAGCATCCCGATTGAATGCAGTGGATTCCACGCAGCATCATTGAATGCAGAGAATTCCATGCATTGTGGCGCAATGGATCCCGATTGTATGCAGTGGAGTCCATGCAGCGAGGCCCAATTCATCCCGATTGAATGCAGTCAATTCCATGCAGCATTTTTGAATGCAGAGGATTCCATGCATTGTGGCACAATGGATCCTGATTGTATGCAGTGGAGTTTATGCAGCATGGCCCAAACATCCCGATTGAATGCAGTGGATTCCATGCAGCGTGAAGAAATGGAACCATATTGAATGCAGTGGATTTTATGCAGCATGATTGAATGCAGAGGATTCGATGCAGTATGATTGAATGCAGTGGATATTATGCAGCATGGCCCAAAGCATCCTGATTGAATGCAGTGGATTCCATGCAGCGTGATTGAATGCAGTTGATTCCATGCAGCGTGAAGAAATGGAACCTTATTGAATTCAGTGGATTTTTGCAGCGTGAATGAATACAGTGGATTCCATGCAGCATGATTGAATGCAGTGGATTTTATGCAGCATGGCCCAAAGCATGCCGATTGAATGCAGTGGATTCCATGCATTGTGATTGATTGCAGTGCACTCCATGCAGCGTGGTAAAATGTATCCCGATTGAATGCAGTGGATTCCATGCAGTGTGATTGAATGCAGTGGATTCCATTTAGCCTGAAGAAATGGAACCCTATTGAATGCAGTGGATATTATGCAGCATGATTGAATGCAGTGGAGTCCATGCAGCATGATTGAATGCAGTGGATTTTATGCAGCATGGCCCAAAGCATCCCGATTGAATGCAGTGGATTCCATGCAGCGTCATTGAATGCAGAGGATTCCATGCATTGAGGCGCAATGGATCCCGATTGTGTGCAGTGGAGTCCATGCAGTGAGGCCAAATGCATCCCAATTGAATGCAGTGGATTTTATGCATCATGGCCCAAATCATCCCGATTGAATGCAGTGGATTCCAGGCAGCGTGATTGAATGCAGTGCACTCAATATAGCTTGGAAAAACGCATCCCGATTGAATGCAGTGTATTCCATGCAGCGTGATTGAATTCAGTGGATTCCATGCAGCGTGAAATAATGGAACCCTATTGAATGCAGTGGATTTCTTGAAGCATGATAGAATGAAGTGGATTCCATGCAGCATGATTGAATGCAGTGGATTTTATGCAGCATTTCCCAAAGCATCCCGATTGAATGCAGTGGATTCCATGCAGCGTCATTGAATGCAGGGGATTCCATGCATTGAGGCGCAATGGATCCCGATTGTATGCAGTGGAGTCCATGCAGCGAGGCCCAATGCTTCCCGATTGAATGCAGTGGATTCCAGGCATTGTGATTGAAATCAGTGGAATCCATGCAGCGTGGTAAAATGCATCCTTATTGAATGCAGTGGATTCCATGCAGCGTGAAGTAATGGAACCCTATTGAATGCAGTGGATTTTATGCAGCCTGATTGAATGCAGTGGATTCCATGCAGCATGATTGAATGCAGTGGATTTTATGCAGCATGTCCCAAAGCATCCCGATTGAATGCAGTGGATTCCATGCAGCGTCATTGAATGCAGAGGATTCCATGCATTGTGGCGAAATGGATCCTGATTGTATGCAGTGGAGTCCATGCAGCGAGGCCCAATGCATCCCGATTGAATGCAGTCAATTCCATGCAGCATTTTTGAATGCAGAGGATTCCATGCATTGTGGCGCAATGGATCCTGATTGTATGCAGTGGAGTCCGTGCAGCGAGGCCAAATCATCCTGATTGAATGCTGTGGATTATATGGAGCATGGCCCAAATCATCCCGACTGAATGCAGTGGATTCGATGCAGCGTGATTGATTGCAGTGTAATCCATGCAGCGTTGTAAAATGCATTCCGATTGAATGCAGTGGATTCCATGCAGCGTGATTGAATTCAGTGGATTCCATGCAGCGTGAAGAAATGGAACCTTATTGAATGCAATTGATTTTATGCAGCATGATTGAATGCAGTGGATTTTATGCAGCATGATTGAATGCAGTGGATTCCATGCAGCGTGATTGAATGCAGTGGATTTTATGCAGCATGGCCCAAAGCATCCCGATTGAATTCAGTGGATTCCATGCAGCGTCATTGAATGCAGAGGATTCCATGCATTGTGGCGCAATGGGTCCCGATTGTATGCAGTGGAGTCCATGCAGTGAGGCCAATGCATCCCGATTGTATGCAGTGGATTCCATGCATTGTGATTGAATGCAGTGTAATCCATGCAGCATGGTAAAATGCATCCCGATTGAAGGCAGTGTATTCCATACAGCGGGATTGAATGCAGTGTATTCTATGCAGCGTGAGGAAATGGAACCGTATTGAATGCAGTGGATTTTATGCAGCATGATTGAATGCAGTGGATTCCATGCAGCATGATTGAATGCAGTGGATTCCATGCAGCGTGAAGAAATGAAAGCTTATTCAATGCAGTGGATTCCATGCAGCATGATTGAATGCAGTGGATGCCATGCAGCATGATTGAATGCAGTGTATTTTAGGCAGCATGGCACAAAGCATCCGGATTGAATGCAGTTGATTCCATGCAGCATGATTGAATGCAGTGGATTTTATGCAGCATGGCCCAAAACATCCGGATTGAATGCAGTGGAATCCATGCATGGTGATTGAATGCAGTGTAATCCATGCAGCGTGGTAAAATCCATCCCGATTGAATGCAGTGGATTCCATGCAGCTTGATTGAATGCAGCGGATTCCATGCAGCGTGAAGTAATGGAACCCTATTGAATGCAGCGGATTTTATGCAGCATGATTGAATGCAGTGGATTTTATGCAGCATGGCCCAAACCATCCCGATTGAATGCCGTGGATCCCATGCAGCGTCATTGAATGCAGAGGATTCCATGCATTGAGGTGCAATCGATCCCGATTATATGAGGTGGAGTCCATGCAGCGAGGCCCAATGCATCCCGATTGAATGCATTCAATTCCATGCAGCATTTTTGAATGCAGAGGATTCCATGCATTGTGGCGCAATGGTTCCTGATTGTATGCAGTGGAGTCTATGCAGCGAGGCCAAATCATCCCGATTGAATGCTGTGGATTATATGGAGCATGGCCCAAATCATCCCGATTGAATGCAGTGGATTCCATGCAGCGTGATTGATTGCAGTGTAATCCATGCAGCATTGTAAAATGCATTCCGATTGAATGCAGTGGATTCCATGCATTGTGATTGAATGCAGTGAACTCCATGCAGTGAGGTAAAATGCATCCCGATTGAATGCAGTGGATTCCATGCAGCGTGATTGAATGCCGTGTATTCCATGCAGCGTGAAGAAATGGAACCCTATTGAATGCAGTGGATTGTATGCAGCCTGATTGAATGCAGTGGATTCCATACAGCATGATTGAATGCAGTGGATTTTATGCAGAATGGCCCAAAGCATCCCGATTGAATGCAGTGGATTACATGCAGCGTCATTGAATGCAGAGGATTCCATGCATTGTGGCGCAATGGATCCTGATTGTATGCAGTGGAGTCCATGCAGCGAGGCCCAATGCATCCCGATTGAATGCAGTCAATTCCATGCAGCATTTTTGAATGCAGAGGATTCCATGCATTGTGGCGCAATGGATCCTGATTGCATGCAGTGGAGTCCATGCAGCGAGGCGAAATCATCCCGATTGAATGCTGTGCATTATATGGAGCATGGCCCAAATCATCCCGACTGAATGTAGTGAATTCGATGCAGTGTGATTGATTGCAGTGTAATCCATGCAGCGTGGTAAAATGCATCCCGATTGAATGCAGTGGATTCCATGCAGCGTGATTGAATTCAGTGGATTCCATGCAGCGTGAAGAAATGGAACCTTATTGAATGCAATTGATTTTATGCAGCATGATTGAATGCAGTGGATTTTATGCAGCATGATTGAATGCAGTGGATTCCATGCAGCGTGATTGAATGCAGTGGATTTTATGCAGCATGGCCCAAAGCATCCCGATTGAATGCAGTGGATTCCATGCAGCATTTTTGAATGCAGAGGATTCCATGCATTGTGGCACAATGGATCCCGATTGAATGCAGTGGATTCCATGCAGCGTGATTGAATGCAGTGTAATCCATGAAGCGTGGTAAAATGCATCCCGATAGAATGCAGTGGATTCCATGCAGCGTGAGGAAATGGAACCCTACTGAATGCAGTGGATTTTATGCAGCATGATTGAATGCAGTGGATATTATGCAGCATGATTGAATGCAGTGGAGTCCATGCAGCATGATTGAATGTAGTGGAATTTATGCAGCATGGCCTAAAGCATCCCGATTGAATGCAGTGGATTCCATGCAGCGTCATTGAATGCAGAGGATTCCATGCATTGTGGCGCAATGGATCCCTATTGTATGCAGTGGAGTCCATGCAGCGAGGCCCAATGCATCCCGATTGAATGCAGTGGATTTTATGCAGCATGGCCCAAACATCCCGATTGAATGCAGTGTATCCCATGCAGCGTGTTTGAATGCAGTGGATTGTATGCAGAGTGGTGCAATGTATCTCTATTGAATGAAGTGGATTCCATTCAGCTTGGCCCAATGGATACCGACTGAATGCAGTGGATTCCATGAAGCATGATTGAATGCAGTGGATTCCATGCAGCATTGTGGAATGCATACCGAGTGAATGCAGTGGATTGCATGCAGCGTGGGGCAATGTATCCAGGTTGAATGCAGTGGAATACATGCAGTGTGAGTGAATGCACTTGATTCCTTGCAGCAGTGTGAAATTCATCCCGGGTGAATGCAGTGGATTGCATGCAGCTTGGCCCAATGGATCCTGATTGAATGCAGTCGATTCCGTGCAGCTTGGCCCAATGGATCCTGATTGAATGCAGTCGATTCCGTGCAGCATGGCCCAATGGATCCTGATTGAATGCAGTGGATTCCCTGTGGCGTGATTGAATGCACTGGATTCCATGCAGCGTTGTGTAATGCATCCAGAGTGAATGAAAAGGATTGCATGCAGCGTGGGGCAATGTATCCAGGTTGAATGCAGTGGAATCCATGCAGCATGCTGCAATGGATCCCGACTGAATGCAGTGGATTCCCTGCAGCATTGTGTAATTGATACCAATGTAATGCAGTGGATTCCATGCATCGAGATTCAATGCAGTGGATTCCATGCAGCGTTGTGAAATGGATCCCGAGTGAATGCAGTGGATTCCATGCATTGTGATTGAATGCAGTGCACTCAATATAGCGTGGAAAAATGCATCCCGATTGAATGAAGCGGATTCCATGCAGCGTGATTGAATGCAGTGGATTTTATGCAGCATGGCCCAAAGCATCCCGATTGAATGCAGTGGATTCCATGCAGCATCATTGAATGCAGAGGATTCCATGCATTGAGGCGCAATGGATCCCGATTGTATGCAGTGGAGTCCATGCAGCGAGGCCCAATGCATCCCGATTGAATGCAGTGGATTCCAGGCATTGTGATTGAAATCAGTGGAATCCATGCAGCGTGGTAAAATGCATCCTTATTGAATGCAGTGGATTCCATGCAGCGTGAAATAATGGAACGGTATTGAATGCAGTGGATTGTATGCAGCCTGATTGAATGCAGTGGATTCCATGCAGCATGATTGAATGCAGTGGATTTTATGCAGCATGTCCCAAAGCATCCCGATTGAATGCAGTGGATTCCATGCAGCGTCATTGAATGCAGAGGATTCCATGCATTGTGGCGCAATGGGTCCCGATTATATGCAGTGGAGTCCATGCAGTGAGGCCAATGCATCCCGATTGTATGCAGTGGATTTTATGCAGCATGGCCCAAAGCATCCCGATTGAATGCAGTGGATTCCATGCATTGTGATTGAATGCAGTGTAATCCATGCAGCATGGTAAAATGCATCCCGATTGAAGGCAGTGTATTCCATACAGCGGGATTGAATGCAGTGTATTCTATGCAGCGTGAGGAAATGGAACCGTATTGAATGCAGTGGATTCTATGCAGCATGATTGAATGCAGTGGATTCCATGCAGCATGATTGAATGCAGTGGATTTTATGCAGCATGGCCCAAAGCATCCCGATTGAATGCAGTGGATTCCATGCATTGTGATTGAATGCAGTGTAATCCATGCAGCATGGTAAAATGCATCCCGATTGAAGGCAGTGTATTCCATACAGCGGGATTGAATGCAGTGTATTCTATGCAGCGTGAGGAAATGGAACCCTACTGAATGCAGTGGATTTTATGCAGCATGATTGAATGCTGTGGATTCCATGCAGCATGATTGAATGCAGTGGATTACACGCAGCATCATTGAATGCAGAGAATTCCATGCATTGTGGCGCAATGGATCCCGATTGTATGCAGTGGAGTCCATGCAGCGAGGCCCAATGCATCCCGATTGAATGCAGTCAATTCCATGCAGCATTTTTGAATGCAGACGATTCCATGCATTGTGGCGCAATGGATCCTGATTGTATGCAGTGGATTTTATGCAGCATGGCCCAAACATCCCGATTGAATGCAGTGGATTCCATGCAGCGTGATTGAATGCAGTGTAATCCATGAAGCGTGGTAAAATGCATCCCGATAAAATGCAGTGGATTCCATGCAGCGTGAAGAAATGGAACCCTATTGAATGCAGTGGATTTTATGCAGCATGATTGAATGCAGTGGATTCGATGCAGTATGATTGAATGCAGTGGATATTATGCAGCATGGCCCAAAGCATCCTGATTGAATGCAGTGGATTCCATGCAGCGTGATTGACTGCAGGTAATCCATTCAGCCTGGTAAAATGCATCCCAATTGAATGCAGTGGATTTTATGAAGCATGATTGAATGCAGTTGATTCCATGCAGCGTGAAGAAATGGAACATTATTGAATTCAGTGGATTTTTGCGGCGTGAATGTATACAGTGGATACCATGCAGCATGATTGAATGCAGTGGATTTTATGCAGCATGGCCAAAGCATGCCGATTGAATGCAGTGGATTCCATGCAGTGTGTTTGAATGCAGTGGATTCAATTTAGCCTGAAGAAATGGAACCCTATTGAATGCAGTGGATATTATGCAGCATGATTGAATGCAGTGGATTCCATGCAGCATGATTGAATGCAGTGGATTTTATGCAGCATGTCCCAAAGCATCCCGATTGAATGCAGTGGATTCCATGCAGCGTCATTGAATGCAGAGGATTCCATGCATTGTGGCGCAATGGGTCCCGATTGTATGCAGTGGAGTCCATGCAGCGAGGCCAAATGCATCCCAATTGAATGCTGTGGATTATATGGAGCATGGTCCAAATCATCCCGACTGAATGCAGTGGATTCCATGCAGCGTGATTGATTGCAGTGTAATCCATGCAGCGTGGTAAAATGCATCCCGATTGAATGCAGTGGATTCCATGCAGCGTGATTGAATTCAGTGGATTTTATGCAGCATGATTGAATGCAGTGGATTTTATGCAGCATGGCCCAAACCATCCCGATTGAATGCAGTGGATCCCATGCAGCGTCATTGAATGCAGAGGATTTCATGCATTGAGGCGCTATCGATCCCGATTAAATGAGGTGGAGTCCATGCAGCGAGGCCCAATGCATCCCGATTGAAGGCATTCAATTCCATGCAGCATTTTTGAATGCAGAGGATTCCATGTATTGTGGCGCAATGGATCCTGATTGTATGCAGTGGAGTCTATGCAGCGAGGCCAAATCATCCCGATTGAATGCTGTGGATTATATGGAGCATGGCCCAAATCATCCCGATTCAATGCAGTGGATTCCATGCAGCGTGATTGATTGCAGTGTAATCGATGCAGCGTTGTAAAATGCATTCCGATTGAATGCAGTGGATTCCATGCAGCGTGATTGAATGCCGTGTATTCCATGCAGCATGAAGAAATGGAACCCTATTGAATGCAGTGGATATTATGCAGCATGATTGAATGCAGTGGATTCCATGCAGCATGATTGAATGTAGTGGAATTTATGCAGCATGGCCTAAAGCATCCCGATTGAATGCAGTGGATTCCATGCAGCATCATTGAATGCAGAGGATTCCATGCATTGTGGCGCAATGGATCCCGATTGTATGCAGTGGGGTCCATGCAGCGAGGCCCAATGCATCCCGATTGAATGCAGTGGATTTTATGCAGCATGGACCAAAGCATGCCGATTGAATGCAGTGTATCCCATGCAGCGTGTTTGAATGCAGTGGATTGTATGCAGAGTGGTGCAATGTATCTCGATTGAATGAAGTGGATTCCATTCAGCATGGTGTAATTGATACCGATTGAATGCAGTGGATTCCATGCACTGTGTCTGAATGCAACCGATTCCATGCAGCAGTGTGAAATGCATCGCGAGTGAATGCAGTGGATTCCATGCAGCGTGGCCCAATGGATACCGACTGAATGCAGTGGATTCCATGAAGCATGATTGAATGCAGTGGATTCCATGCAGCGTTGTGGAATGCATACCGAGTGAATGCAGTGGATTGCATGCAGCGTGGGGCAATGTCTCCAGGTTGAATGCAGTGGAATACATGCAGCATGCTGCAATGGATCCCGACTGAATGCAGTGGATTCCCTGCAGCATTGTCTAATTGATACCAATGTAATGCAGTGGATTCCATGCATCGAGATTCAATGCAGTGGATTCCATGCAGCGTTGTGAAATGGATCCCGAGTGAATGCAGTGGATTCCATGCAGCGTGATTGAATGCAGTGGATTCCATGCAGCGTGAAGAAATGGAACCCTATTGAATGCAGTGGATTTTATGAAGCATGATTGAATGCAGTGGATTCCATGCAGCATGACTGAATGCAGTGGATTTTATGCAGCATGGCCCAAAGCATCCCGATTGAATGCAGTGGATTCCACGCAGCATCATTGAATGCAGAGAATTCCATGCATTGTGGCGCAATGGATCCCGATTGTATGCAGTGGAGTCCATGCAGCGAGGCCCAATTCATCCCGATTGAATGCAGTCAATTCCATGCAGCATTTTTGAATGCAGAGGATTCCATGCATTGTGGCACAATGGATCCTGATTGTATGCAGTGGAGTTTATGCAGCATGGCCCAAACATCCCGATTGAATGCAGTGGATTCCATGCAGCGTGAAGAAATGGAACCATATTGAATGCAGTGGATTTTATGCAGCACGATTGAATGCAGAGGATTCGATGCAGTATTATTGAATGCAGTGGATATTATGCAGCATGGCCCAAAGCATCCTGATTGAATGCAGTGGATTCCATGCAGCGTGATTGAATGCAGTTGATTCCATGCAGCGTGAAGAAATGGAACCTTATTGAATTCAGTGGATTGTATGCAGCCTGATTGAATGCAGTGGATTCCATACAGCATGATTGAATGCAGTGGATTTTATGCAGAATGGCCCAAAGCATCCCGATTGAATGCAGTGGATTACATGCAGCGTCATTGAATGCAGAGGATTCCATGCATTGTGGCGCAATGGATCCTGATTGTATGCAGTGGAGTCCATGCAGCGAGGCCCAATGCATCCCGATTGAATGCAGTCAATTCCATGCAGCATTTTTGAATGCAGAGGATTCCATGCATTGTGGCGCAATGGATCCTGATTGCATGCAGTGGAGTCCATGCAGCGAGGCGAAATCATCCCGATTGAATGCTGTGCATTATATGGAGCATGGCCCAAATCATCCCGACTGAATGTAGTGAATTCGATGCAGTGTGATTGATTGCAGTGTAATCCATGCAGCGTGGTAAAATGCATCCCGATTGAATGCAGTGGATTCCATGCAGCGTGATTGAATTCAGTGGATTCCATGCAGCGTGAAGAAATGGAACCTTATTGAATGCAATTGATTTTATGCAGCATGATTGAATGCAGTGGATTTTATGCAGCATGATTGAATGCAGTGGATTCCATGCAGCGTGATTGAATGCAGTGGATTTTATGCAGCATGGCCCAAAGCATCCCGATTGAATGCAGTGGATTCCATGCAGCATTTTTGAATGCAGAGGATTCCATGCATTGTGGCACAATGGATCCCGATTGAATGCAGTGGATTCCATGCAGCGTGATTGAATGCAGTGTAATCCATGAAGCGTGGTAAAATGCATCCCGATAGAATGCAGTGGATTCCATGCAGCGTGAGGAAATGGAACCCTACTGAATGCAGTGGATTTTATGCAGCATGATTGAATGCAGTGGATATTATGCAGCATGATTGAATGCAGTGGAGTCCATGCAGCATGATTGAATGTAGTGGAATTTATGCAGCATGGCCTAAAGCATCCCGATTGAATGCAGTGGATTCCATGCAGCGTCATTGAATGCAGAGGATTCCATGCATTGTGGCGCAATGGATCCCTATTGTATGCAGTGGAGTCCATGCAGCGAGGCCCAATGCATCCCGATTGAATGCAGTGGATTTTATGCAGCATGGCCCAAACATCCCGATTGAATGCAGTGTATCCCATGCAGCGTGTTTGAATGCAGTGGATTGTATGCAGAGTGGTGCAATGTATCTCTATTGAATGAAGTGGATTCCATTCAGCTTGGCCCAATGGATACCGACTGAATGCAGTGGATTCCATGAAGCATGATTGAATGCAGTGGATTCCATGCAGCATTGTGGAATGCATACCGAGTGAATGCAGTGGATTGCATGCAGCGTGGGGCAATGTATCCAGGTTGAATGCAGTGGAATACATGCAGTGTGAGTGAATGCACTTGATTCCTTGCAGCAGTGTGAAATTCATCCCGGGTGAATGCAGTGGATTGCATGCAGCTTGGCCCAATGGATCCTGATTGAATGCAGTCGATTCCGTGCAGCTTGGCCCAATGGATCCTGATTGAATGCAGTCGATTCCGTGCAGCATGGCCCAATGGATCCTGATTGAATGCAGTGGATTCCCTGTGGCGTGATTGAATGCACTGGATTCCATGCAGCGTTGTGTAATGCATCCAGAGTGAATGAAAAGGATTGCATGCAGCGTGGGGCAATGTATCCAGGTTGAATGCAGTGGAATCCATGCAGCATGCTGCAATGGATCCCGACTGAATGCAGTGGATTCCCTGCAGCATTGTGTAATTGATACCAATGTAATGCAGTGGATTCCATGCATCGAGATTCAATGCAGTGGATTCCATGCAGCGTTGTGAAATGGATCCCGAGTGAATGCAGTGGATTCCATGCATTGTGATTGAATGCAGTGCACTCAATATAGCGTGGAAAAATGCATCCCGATTGAATGAAGCGGATTCCATGCAGCGTGATTGAATGCAGTGGATTTTATGCAGCATGGCCCAAAGCATCCCGATTGAATGCAGTGGATTCCATGCAGCATCATTGAATGCAGAGGATTCCATGCATTGAGGCGCAATGGATCCCGATTGTATGCAGTGGAGTCCATGCAGCGAGGCCCAATGCATCCCGATTGAATGCAGTGGATTCCAGGCATTGTGATTGAAATCAGTGGAATCCATGCAGCGTGGTAAAATGCATCCTTATTGAATGCAGTGGATTCCATGCAGCGTGAAATAATGGAACGGTATTGAATGCAGTGGATTGTATGCAGCCTGATTGAATGCAGTGGATTCCATGCAGCATGATTGAATGCAGTGGATTTTATGCAGCATGTCCCAAAGCATCCCGATTGAATGCAGTGGATTCCATGCAGCGTCATTGAATGCAGAGGATTCCATGCATTGTGGCGCAATGGGTCCCGATTATATGCAGTGGAGTCCATGCAGTGAGGCCAATGCATCCCGATTGTATGCAGTGGATTTTATGCAGCATGGCCCAAAGCATCCCGATTGAATGCAGTGGATTCCATGCATTGTGATTGAATGCAGTGTAATCCATGCAGCATGGTAAAATGCATCCCGATTGAAGGCAGTGTATTCCATACAGCGGGATTGAATGCAGTGTATTCTATGCAGCGTGAGGAAATGGAACCGTATTGAATGCAGTGGATTCTATGCAGCATGATTGAATTCAGTGGATTCCATGCAGCGTGAAGAAATGGAACCTTATTGAATGCAATTGATTTTATGCAGCATGATTGAATGCAGTGGATTTTATGCAGCATGATTGAATGCAGTGGATTCCATGCAGCGTGATTGAATGCAGTGGATTTTATGCAGCATGGCCCAAAGCATCCCGATTGAATGCAGTGGATTCCATGCAGCATTTTTGAATGCAGAGGATTCCATGCATTGTGGCACAATGGATCCCGATTGAATGCAGTGGATTCCATGCAGCGTGATTGAATGCAGTGTAATCCATGAAGCGTGGTAAAATGCATCCCGATAGAATGCAGTGGATTCCATGCAGCGTGAGGAAATGGAACCCTACTGAATGCAGTGGATTTTATGCAGCATGATTGAATGCAGTGGATATTATGCAGCATGATTGAATGCAGTGGAGTCCATGCAGCATGATTGAATGTAGTGGAATTTATGCAGCATGGCCTAAAGCATCCCGATTGAATGCAGTGGATTCCATGCAGCGTCATTGAATGCAGAGGATTCCATGCATTGTGGCGCAATGGATCCCTATTGTATGCAGTGGAGTCCATGCAGCGAGGCCCAATGCATCCCGATTGAATGCAGTGGATTTTATGCAGCATGGCCCAAACATCCCGATTGAATGCAGTGTATCCCATGCAGCGTGTTTGAATGCAGTGGATTGTATGCAGAGTGGTGCAATGTATCTCTATTGAATGAAGTGGATTCCATTCAGCTTGGCCCAATGGATACCGACTGAATGCAGTGGATTCCATGAAGCATGATTGAATGCAGTGGATTCCATGCAGCATTGTGGAATGCATACCGAGTGAATGCAGTGGATTGCATGCAGCGTGGGGCAATGTATCCAGGTTGAATGCAGTGGAATACATGCAGTGTGAGTGAATGCACTTGATTCCTTGCAGCAGTGTGAAATTCATCCCGGGTGAATGCAGTGGATTGCATGCAGCTTGGCCCAATGGATCCTGATTGAATGCAGTCGATTCCGTGCAGCTTGGCCCAATGGATCCTGATTGAATGCAGTCGATTCCGTGCAGCATGGCCCAATGGATCCTGATTGAATGCAGTGGATTCCCTGTGGCGTGATTGAATGCACTGGATTCCATGCAGCGTTGTGTAATGCATCCAGAGTGAATGAAAAGGATTGCATGCAGCGTGGGGCAATGTATCCAGGTTGAATGCAGTGGAATCCATGCAGCATGCTGCAATGGATCCCGACTGAATGCAGTGGATTCCCTGCAGCATTGTGTAATTGATACCAATGTAATGCAGTGGATTCCATGCATCGAGATTCAATGCAGTGGATTCCATGCAGCGTTGTGAAATGGATCCCGAGTGAATGCAGTGGATTCCATGCATTGTGATTGAATGCAGTGCACTCAATATAGCGTGGAAAAATGCATCCCGATTGAATGCAGCGGATTCCATGCAGCGTGATTGAATGCAGTGGATTTTATGCAGCATGGCCCAAAGCATCCCGATTGAATGCAGTGGATTCCATGCAGCATCATTGAATGCAGAGGATTCCATGCATTGAGGCGCAATGGATCCCGATTGTATGCAGTGGAGTCCATGCAGCGAGGCCCAATGCATCCCGATTGAATGCAGTGGATTCCAGGCATTGTGATTGAAATCAGTGGAATCCATGCAGCGTGGTAAAATGCATCCTTATTGAATGCAGTGGATTCCATGCAGCGTGAAATAATGGAACGGTATTGAATGCAGTGGATTGTATGCAGCCTGATTGAATGCAGTGGATTCCATGCAGCATGATTGAATGCAGTGGATTTTATGCAGCATGTCCCAAAGCATCCCGATTGAATGCAGTGGATTCCATGCAGCGTCATTGAATGCAGAGGATTCCATGCATTGTGGCGCAATGGGTCCCGATTATATGCAGTGGAGTCCATGCAGTGAGGCCAATGCATCCCGATTGTATGCAGTGGATTTTATGCAGCATGGCCCAAAGCATCCCGATTGAATGCAGTGGATTCCATGCATTGTGATTGAATGCAGTGTAATCCATGCAGCATGGTAAAATGCATCCCGATTGAAGGCAGTGTATTCCATACAGCGGGATTGAATGCAGTGTATTCTATGCAGCGTGAGGAAATGGAACCGTATTGAATGCAGTGGATTCTATGCAGCATGATTGAATGCAGTGGATTCCATGCAGCATGATTGAATGCAGTGGATTTTATGCAGCATGGCCCAAAGCATCCCGATTGAATGCAGTGGATTCCATGCATTGTGATTGAATGCAGTGTAATCCATGCAGCATGGTAAAATGCATCCCGATTGAAGGCAGTGTATTCCATACAGCGGGATTGAATGCAGTGTATTCTATGCAGCGTGAGGAAATGGAACCCTACTGAATGCAGTGGATTTTATGCAGCATGATTGAATGCTGTGGATTCCATGCAGCATGATTGAATGCAGTGGATTACACGCAGCATCATTGAATGCAGAGAATTCCATGCATTGTGGCGCAATGGATCCCGATTGTATGCAGTGGAGTCCATGCAGCGAGGCCCAATGCATCCCGATTGAATGCAGTCAATTCCATGCAGCATTTTTGAATGCAGACGATTCCATGCATTGTGGCGCAATGGATCCTGATTGTATGCAGTGGATTTTATGCAGCATGGCCCAAACATCCCGATTGAATGCAGTGGATTCCATGCAGCGTGATTGAATGCAGTGTAATCCATGAAGCGTGGTAAAATGCATCCCGATAAAATGCAGTGGATTCCATGCAGCGTGAAGAAATGGAACCCTATTGAATGCAGTGGATTTTATGCAGCATGATTGAATGCAGTGGATTCGATGCAGTATGATTGAATGCAGTGGATATTATGCAGCATGGCCCAAAGCATCCTGATTGAATGCAGTGGATTCCATGCAGCGTGATTGACTGCAGGTAATCCATTCAGCCTGGTAAAATGCATCCCAATTGAATGCAGTGGATTTTATGAAGCATGATTGAATGCAGTTGATTCCATGCAGCGTGAAGAAATGGAACATTATTGAATTCAGTGGATTTTTGCGGCGTGAATGTATACAGTGGATACCATGCAGCATGATTGAATGCAGTGGATTTTATGCAGCATGGCCAAAGCATGCCGATTGAATGCAGTGGATTCCATGCAGTGTGTTTGAATGCAGTGGATTCAATTTAGCCTGAAGAAATGGAACCCCATTGAATGCAGTGGATATTATGCAGCATGATTGAATGCAGTGGATTCCATGCAGCATGATTGAATGCAGTGGATTTTATGCAGCATGTCCCAAAGCATCCCGATTGAATGCAGTGGATTCCATGCAGCGTCATTGAATGCAGAGGATTCCATGCATTGTGGCGCAATGGGTCCCGATTGTATGCAGTGGAGTCCATGCAGCGAGGCCAAATGCATCCCAATTGAATGCTGTGGATTATATGGAGCATGGTCCAAATCATCCCGACTGAATGCAGTGGATTCCATGCAGCGTGATTGATTGCAGTGTAATCCATGCAGCGTGGTAAAATGCATCCCGATTGAATGCAGTGGATTCCATGCAGCGTGATTGAATTCAGTGGATTTTATGCAGCATGATTGAATGCAGTGGATTTTATGCAGCATGGCCCAAACCATCCCGATTGAATGCAGTGGATCCCATGCAGCGTCATTGAATGCAGAGGATTTCATGCATTGAGGCGCTATCGATCCCGATTAAATGAGGTGGAGTCCATGCAGCGAGGCCCAATGCATCCCGATTGAAGGCATTCAATTCCATGCAGCATTTTTGAATGCAGAGGATTCCATGTATTGTGGCGCAATGGATCCTGATTGTATGCAGTGGAGTCTATGCAGCGAGGCCAAATCATCCCGATTGAATGCTGTGGATTATATGGAGCATGGCCCAAATCATCCCGATTCAATGCAGTGGATTCCATGCAGCGTGATTGATTGCAGTGTAATCGATGCAGCGTTGTAAAATGCATTCCGATTGAATGCAGTGGATTCCATGCAGCGTGATTGAATGCCGTGTATTCCATGCAGCATGAAGAAATGGAACCCTATTGAATGCAGTGGATATTATGCAGCATGATTGAATGCAGTGGATTCCATGCAGCATGATTGAATGTAGTGGAATTTATGCAGCATGGCCTAAAGCATCCCGATTGAATGCAGTGGATTCCATGCAGCATCATTGAATGCAGAGGATTCCATGCATTGTGGCGCAATGGATCCCGATTGTATGCAGTGGGGTCCATGCAGCGAGGCCCAATGCATCCCGATTGAATGCAGTGGATTTTATGCAGCATGGACCAAAGCATGCCGATTGAATGCAGTGTATCCCATGCAGCGTGTTTGAATGCAGTGGATTGTATGCAGAGTGGTGCAATGTATCTCGATTGAATGAAGTGGATTCCATTCAGCATGGTGTAATTGATACCGATTGAATGCAGTGGATTCCATGCACTGTGTCTGAATGCAACCGATTCCATGCAGCAGTGTGAAATGCATCGCGAGTGAATGCAGTGGATTCCATGCAGCGTGGCCCAATGGATACCGACTGAATGCAGTGGATTCCATGAAGCATGATTGAATGCAGTGGATTCCATGCAGCGTTGTGGAATGCATACCGAGTGAATGCAGTGGATTGCATGCAGCGTGGGGCAATGTCTCCAGGTTGAATGCAGTGGAATACATGCAGCATGCTGCAATGGATCCCGACTGAATGCAGTGGATTCCCTGCAGCATTGTCTAATTGATACCAATGTAATGCAGTGGATTCCATGCATCGAGATTCAATGCAGTGGATTCCATGCAGCGTTGTGAAATGGATCCCGAGTGAATGCAGTGGATTCCATGCAGCGTGATTGAATGCAGTGGATTCCATGCAGCGTGAAGAAATGGAACCCTATTGAATGCAGTGGATTTTATGAAGCATGATTGAATGCAGTGGATTCCATGCAGCATGACTGAATGCAGTGGATTTTATGCAGCATGGCCCAAAGCATCCCGATTGAATGCAGTGGATTCCACGCAGCATCATTGAATGCAGAGAATTCCATGCATTGTGGCGCAATGGATCCCGATTGTATGCAGTGGAGTCCATGCAGCGAGGCCCAATTCATCCCGATTGAATGCAGTCAATTCCATGCAGCATTTTTGAATGCAGAGGATTCCATGCATTGTGGCACAATGGATCCTGATTGTATGCAGTGGAGTTTATGCAGCATGGCCCAAACATCCCGATTGAATGCAGTGGATTCCATGCAGCGTGAAGAAATGGAACCATATTGAATGCAGTGGATTTTATGCAGCATGATTGAATGCAGAGGATTCGATGCAGTATGATTGAATGCAGTGGATATTATGCAGCATGGCCCAAAGCATCCTGATTGAATGCAGTGGATTCCATGCAGCGTGATTGAATGCAGTTGATTCCATGCAGCGTGAAGAAATGGAACCTTATTGAATTCAGTGGATTTTTGCAGCGTGAATGAATACAGTGGATTCCATGCAGCATGATTGAATGCAGTGGATTTTATGCAGCATGGCCCAAAGCATGCCGATTGAATGCAGTGGATTCCATGCATTGTGATTGATTGCAGTGCACTCCATGCAGCGTGGTAAAATGTATCCCGATTGAATGCAGTGGATTCCATGCAGTGTGATTGAATGCAGTGGATTCCATTTAGCCTGAAGAAATGGAACCCTATTGAATGCAGTGGATATTATGCAGCATGATTGAATGCAGTGGAGTCCATGCAGCATGATTGAATGCAGTGGATTTTATGCAGCATGGCCCAAAGCATCCCGATTGAATGCAGTGGATTCCATGCAGCGTCATTGAATGCAGAGGATTCCATGCATTGAGGCGCAATGGATCCCGATTGTGTGCAGTGGAGTCCATGCAGTGAGGCCAAATGCATCCCAATTGAATGCAGTGGATTTTATGCATCATGGCCCAAATCATCCCGATTGAATGCAGTGGATTCCAGGCAGCGTGATTGAATGCAGTGCACTCAATATAGCTTGGAAAAACGCATCCCGATTGAATGCAGTGTATTCCATGCAGCGTGATTGAATTCAGTGGATTCCATGCAGCGTGAAATAATGGAACCCTATTGAATGCAGTGGATTACTTGAAGCATGATAGAATGAAGTGGATTCCATGCAGCATGATTGAATGCAGTGGATTTTATGCAGCATTTCCCAAAGCATCCCGATTGAATGCAGTGGATTCCATGCAGCGTCATTGAATGCAGGGGATTCCATGCATTGAGGCGCAATGGATCCCGATTGTATGCAGTGGAGTCCATGCAGCGAGGCCCAATGCTTCCCGATTGAATGCAGTGGATTCCAGGCATTGTGATTGAAATCAGTGGAATCCATGCAGCGTGGTAAAATGCATCCTTATTGAATGCAGTGGATTCCATGCAGCGTGAAGTAATGGAACCCTATTGAATGCAGTGGATTTTATGCAGCCTGATTGAATGCAGTGGATTCCATGCAGCATGATTGAATGCAGTGGATTTTATGCAGCATGTCCCAAAGCATCCCGATTGAATGCAGTGGATTCAATGCAGCGTCATTGAATGCAGAGGATTCCATGCATTGTGGCGAAATGGATCCTGATTGTATGCAGTGGAGTCCATGCAGCGAGGCCCAATGCATCCCGATTGAATGCAGTCAATTCCATGCAGCATTTTTGAATGCAGAGTATTCCATGCATTGTGGCGCAATGGATCCTGATTGTATGCAGTGGAGTCCGTGCAGCGAGGCCAAATCATCCTGATTGAATGCTGTGGATTATATGGAGCATGGCCCAAATCATCCCGACTGAATGCAGTGGATTCGATGCAGCGTGATTGATTGCAGTGTAATCCATGCAGCGTTGTAAAATGCATTCCGATTGAATGCAGTGGATTCCATGCAGCGTGATTGAATTCAGTGGATTCCATGCAGCGTGAAGAAATGGAACCTTATTGAATGCAATTGATTTTATGCAGCATGATTGAATGCAGTGGATTTTATGCAGCATGATTGAATGCAGTGGATTTTATGCAGCATGATTGAATGCAGTTGATTCCATGCAGCGTGATTGAATGCAGTGGATTTTATGCAGCATGGCCCAAAGCATCCCGATTGAATTCAGTGGATTCCATGCAGCGGCATTGAATGCAGAGGATTCCATGCATTGTGGCGCAATGGGTCCCGATTGTATGCAGTGGAGCCCATGCAGTGAGGCCAATGCATCCCGATTGTATGCAGTGGATTCCATGCATTGTGATTGAATGCAGTGTAATCCATGCAGCATGGTAAAATGCATCCCGATTGAAGGCAGTGTATTCCATACAGCGGGATTGAATGCAGTGTATTCTATGCAGCGTGAGGAAATGGAACCGTATTGAATGCAGTGGATTTTATGCAGCATGATTGAATGCAGTGGATTCCATGCAGCATGATTGAATGCAGTGGATTCCATGCAGCGTGAAGAAATGAAAGCTTATTCAATGCAGTGGATTCCATGCAGCATGATTGAATGCAGTGGATGCCATGCAGCATGATTGAATGCAGTGTATTTTAGGCAGCATGGCACAAAGCATCCGGATTGAATGCAGTTGATTCCATGCAGCATGATTGAATGCAGTGGATTTTATGCAGCATGGCCCAAAACATCCGGATTGAATGCAGTGGAATCCATGCATGGTGATTGAATGCAGTGTAATCCATGCAGCGTGGTAAAATCCATCCCGATTGAATGCAGTGGATTCCATGCAGCTTGATTGAATGCAGCGGATTCCATGCAGCGTGAAGTAATGGAACCCTATTGAATGCAGCGGATTTTATGCAGCATGATTGAATGCAGTGGATTTTATGCAGCATGGCCCAAACCATCCCGATTGAATGCCGTGGATCCCATGCAGCGTCATTGAATGCAGAGGATTCCATGCATTGAGGTGCAATCGATCCCGATTATATGAGGTGGAGTCCATGCAGCGAGGCCCAATGCATCCCGATTGAATGCATTCAATTCCATGCAGCATTTTTGAATGCAGAGGATTCCATGCATTGTGGCGCAATGGTTCCTGATTGTATGCAGTGGAGTCTATGCAGCGAGGCCAAATCATCCCGATTGAATGCTGTGGATTATATGGAGCATGGCCCAAATCATCCCGATTGAATGCAGTGGATTCCATGCAGCGTGATTGATTGCAGTGTAATCCATGCAGCGTTGTAAAATGCATTCCGATTGAATGCAGTGGATTCCATGCATTGTGATTGAATGCAGTGAACTCCATGCAGTGAGGTAAAATGCATCCCGATTGAATGCAGTGGATTCCATGCAGCGTGATTGAATGCCGTGTATTCCATGCAGCGTGAAGAAATGGAACCCTATTGAATGCAGTGGATTGTATGCAGCCTGATTGAATGCAGTGGATTCCATGCAGCATGATTGAATGCAGTGGATTTTATGCAGAATGGCCCAAAGCATCCCGATTGAATGCAGTGGATTACATGCAGCGTGAAGAAATGGAACCTTTATTGAATTCAGTGGATTTTTGCAGCGTGAATGAATACAGTGGATTCCATGCAGCATGATTGAATGCAGTGGATTTTATGCAGCATGGCCCAAAGCATGCCGATTGAATGCAGTGGATTCCATGCATTGTGATTGATTGCAGTGCACTCCATGCAGCGTGGTAAAATGTATCCCGATTGAATGCAGTGGATTCCATGCAGTGTGATTGAATGCAGTGGATTCCATTTAGCCTGAAGAAATGGAACCCTATTGAATGCAGTGGATATTATGCAGCATGATTGAATGCAGTGGAGTCCATGCAGCATGATTGAATGCAGTGGATTTTATGCAGCATGGCCCAAAGCATCCCGATTGAATGCAGTGGATTCCATGCAGCGTCATTGAATGCAGAGGATTCCATGCATTGAGGCGCAATGGATCCCGATTGTGTGCAGTGGAGTCCATGCAGTGAGGCCAAATGCATCCCAATTGAATGCAGTGGATTTTATGCATCATGGCCCAAATCATCCCGATTGAATGCAGTGGATTCCAGGCAGCGTGATTGAATGCAGTGCACTCAATATAGCTTGGAAAAACGCATCCCGATTGAATGCAGTGTATTCCATGCAGCGTGATTGAATTCAGTGGATTCCATGCAGCGTGAAATAATGGAACCCTATTGAATGCAGTGGATTACTTGAAGCATGATAGAATGAAGTGGATTCCATGCAGCATGATTGAATGCAGTGGATTTTATGCAGCATTTCCCAAAGCATCCCGATTGAATGCAGTGGATTCCATGCAGCGTCATTGAATGCAGGGGATTCCATGCATTGAGGCGCAATGGATCCCGATTGTATGCAGTGGAGTCCATGCAGCGAGGCCCAATGCTTCCCGATTGAATGCAGTGGATTCCAGGCATTGTGATTGAAATCAGTGGAATCCATGCAGCGTGGTAAAATGCATCCTTATTGAATGCAGTGGATTCCATGCAGCGTGAAGTAATGGAACCCTATTGAATGCAGTGGATTTTATGCAGCCTGATTGAATGCAGTGGATTCCATGCAGCATGATTGAATGCAGTGGATTTTATGCAGCATGTCCCAAAGCATCCCGATTGAATGCAGTGGATTCAATGCAGCGTCATTGAATGCAGAGGATTCCATGCATTGTGGCGAAATGGATCCTGATTGTATGCAGTGGAGTCCATGCAGCGAGGCCCAATGCATCCCGATTGAATGCAGTCAATTCCATGCAGCATTTTTGAATGCAGAGTATTCCATGCATTGTGGCGCAATGGATCCTGATTGTATGCAGTGGAGTCCGTGCAGCGAGGCCAAATCATCCTGATTGAATGCTGTGGATTATATGGAGCATGGCCCAAATCATCCCGACTGAATGCAGTGGATTCGATGCAGCGTGATTGATTGCAGTGTAATCCATGCAGCGTTGTAAAATGCATTCCGATTGAATGCAGTGGATTCCATGCAGCGTGATTGAATTCAGTGGATTCCATGCAGCGTGAAGAAATGGAACCTTATTGAATGCAATTGATTTTATGCAGCATGATTGAATGCAGTGGATTTTATGCAGCATGATTGAATGCAGTGGATTTTATGCAGCATGATTGAATGCAGTTGATTCCATGCAGCGTGATTGAATGCAGTGGATTTTATGCAGCATGGCCCAAAGCATCCCGATTGAATTCAGTGGATTCCATGCAGCGGCATTGAATGCAGAGGATTCCATGCATTGTGGCGCAATGGGTCCCGATTGTATGCAGTGGAGCCCATGCAGTGAGGCCAATGCATCCCGATTGTATGCAGTGGATTCCATGCATTGTGATTGAATGCAGTGTAATCCATGCAGCATGGTAAAATGCATCCCGATTGAAGGCAGTGTATTCCATACAGCGGGATTGAATGCAGTGTATTCTATGCAGCGTGAGGAAATGGAACCGTATTGAATGCAGTGGATTTTATGCAGCATGATTGAATGCAGTGGATTCCATGCAGCATGATTGAATGCAGTGGATTCCATGCAGCGTGAAGAAATGAAAGCTTATTCAATGCAGTGGATTCCATGCAGCATGATTGAATGCAGTGGATGCCATGCAGCATGATTGAATGCAGTGTATTTTAGGCAGCATGGCACAAAGCATCCGGATTGAATGCAGTTGATTCCATGCAGCATGATTGAATGCAGTGGATTTTATGCAGCATGGCCCAAAACATCCGGATTGAATGCAGTGGAATCCATGCATGGTGATTGAATGCAGTGTAATCCATGCAGCGTGGTAAAATCCATCCCGATTGAATGCAGTGGATTCCATGCAGCTTGATTGAATGCAGCGGATTCCATGCAGCGTGAAGTAATGGAACCCTATTGAATGCAGCGGATTTTATGCAGCATGATTGAATGCAGTGGATTTTATGCAGCATGGCCCAAACCATCCCGATTGAATGCCGTGGATCCCATGCAGCGTCATTGAATGCAGAGGATTCCATGCATTGAGGTGCAATCGATCCCGATTATATGAGGTGGAGTCCATGCAGCGAGGCCCAATGCATCCCGATTGAATGCATTCAATTCCATGCAGCATTTTTGAATGCAGAGGATTCCATGCATTGTGGCGCAATGGTTCCTGATTGTATGCAGTGGAGTCTATGCAGCGAGGCCAAATCATCCCGATTGAATGCTGTGGATTATATGGAGCATGGCCCAAATCATCCCGATTGAATGCAGTGGATTCCATGCAGCGTGATTGATTGCAGTGTAATCCATGCAGCGTTGTAAAATGCATTCCGATTGAATGCAGTGGATTCCATGCATTGTGATTGAATGCAGTGAACTCCATGCAGTGAGGTAAAATGCATCCCGATTGAATGCAGTGGATTCCATGCAGCGTGATTGAATGCCGTGTATTCCATGCAGCGTGAAGAAATGGAACCCTATTGAATGCAGTGGATTGTATGCAGCCTGATTGAATGCAGTGGATTCCATGCAGCATGATTGAATGCAGTGGATTTTATGCAGAATGGCCCAAAGCATCCCGATTGAATGCAGTGGATTACATGCAGCGTCATTGAATGCAGAGGATTCCATGCATTGTGGCGCAATGGATCCTGATTGTATGCAGTGGAGTCCATGCAGCGAGGCCCAATGCATCCCGATTGAATGCAGTCAATTCCATGCAGCATTTTTGAATGCAGAGGATTCCGTGCATTGTGGCGCAATGGATCCTGATTGCATGCAGTGGAGTCCATGCAGCGAGGCGAAATCATCCCGATTGAATGCTGTGCATTATATGGAGCATGGCCCAAATCATCCCGACTGAATGTAGTGAATTCGATGCAGTGTGATTGATTGCAGTGTAATCCATGCAGCGTGGTAAAATGCATCCCGATTGAATGCAGTGGATTCCATGCAGCGTGATTGAATTCAGTGGATTCCATGCAGCGTGAAGAAATGGAACCTTATTGAATGCAATTGATTTTATGCAGCATGATTGAATGCAGTGGATTTTATGCAGCATGATTGAATGCAGTGGATTCCATGCAGCGTGATTGAATGCAGTGGATTTTATGCAGCATGGCCCAAAGCATCCCGATTGAATGCAGTGGATTCCATGCAGCATTTTTGAATGCAGAGGATTCCATGCATTGTGGCACAATGGATCCCGATTGAATGCAGTGGATTCCATGCAGCGTGATTGAATGCAGTGTAATCCATGAAGCGTGGTAAAATGCATCCCGATAGAATGCAGTGGATTCCATGCAGCGTGAGGAAATGGAACCCTACTGAATGCAGTGGATTTTATGCAGCATGATTGAATGCAGTGGATATTATGCAGCATGATTGAATGCAGTGGAGTCCATGCAGCATGATTGAATGTAGTGGAATTTATGCAGCATGGCCTAAAGCATCCCGATTGAATGCAGTGGATTCCATGCAGCGTGATTGAATTCAGTGGATTCCATGCAGCGTGAAGAAATGGAACCTTATTGAATGCAATTGATTCTATGCAGCATGATTGAATGCAGTGGATTTTATGCAGCATGATTGAATGCAGTGGATTCCATGCAGCGTGATTGAATGCAGTGGATTTTATGCAGCATGGCCCAAAGCATCCCGATTGAATGCAGTGGATTCCATGCAGCATTTTTGAATGCAGAGGATTCCATGCATTGTGGCACAATGGATCCCGATTGAATGCAGTGGATTCCATGCAGCGTGATTGAATGCAGTGTAATCCATGAAGCGTGGTAAAATGCATCCCGATAGAATGCAGTGGATTCCATGCAGCGTGAGGAAATGGAACCCTACTGAATGCAGTGGATTTTATGCAGCATGATTGAATGCAGTGGATATTATGCAGCATGATTGAATGCAGTGGAGTCCATGCAGCATGATTGAATGTAGTGGAATTTATGCAGCATGGCCTAAAGCATCCCGATTGAATGCAGTGGATTCCATGCAGCGTCATTGAATGCAGAGGATTCCATGCATTGTGGCGCAATGGATCCCTATTGTATGCAGTGGAGTCCATGCAGCGAGGCCCAATGCATCCCGATTGAATGCAGTGGATTTTATGCAGCATGGCCCAAACATCCCGATTGAATGCAGTGTATCCCATGCAGCGTGTTTGAATGCAGTGGATTGTATGCAGAGTGGTGCAATGTATCTCTATTGAATGAAGTGGATTCCATTCAGCTTGGCCCAATGGATACCGACTGAATGCAGTGGATTCCATGAAGCATGATTGAATGCAGTGGATTCCATGCAGCATTGTGGAATGCATACCGAGTGAATGCAGTGGATTGCATGCAGCGTGGGGCAATGTCTCCAGGTTGAATGCAGTGGAATACATGCAGTGTGAGTGAATGCACTTGATTCCTTGCAGCAGTGTGAAATTCATCCCGGGTGAATGCAGTGGATTGCATGCAGCTTGGCCCAATGGATCCTGATTGAATGCAGTCGATTCCGTGCAGCTTGGCCCAATGGATCCTGATTGAATGCAGTCGATTCCGTGCAGCATGGCCCAATGGATCCTGATTGAATGCAGTGGATTCCCTGTGGCGTGATTGAATGCACTGGATTCCATGCAGCGTTGTGTAATGCATCCAGAGTGAATGAAAAGGATTGCATGCAGCGTGGGGCAATGTATCCAGGTTGAATGCAGTGGAATCCATGCAGCATGCTGCAATGGATCCCGACTGAATGCAGTGGATTCCCTGCAGCATTGTGTAATTGATACCAATGTAATGCAGTGGATTCCATGCATCGAGATTCAATGCAGTGGATTCCATGCAGCGTTGTGAAATGGATCCCGAGTGAATGCAGTGGATTCCATGCATTGTGATTGAATGCAGTGCACTCAATATAGCGTGGAAAAATGCATCCCGATTGAATGAAGCGGATTCCATGCAGCGTGATTGAATGCAGTGGATTTTATGCAGCATGGCCCAAAGCATCCCGATTGAATGCAGTGGATTCCATGCAGCATCATTGAATGCAGAGGATTCCATGCATTGAGGCGCAATGGATCCCGATTGTATGCAGTGGAGTCCATGCAGCGAGGCCCAATGCATCCCGATTGAATGCAGTGGATTCCAGGCATTGTGATTGAAATCAGTGGAATCCATGCAGCGTGGTAAAATGCATCCTTATTGAATGCAGTGGATTCCATGCAGCGTGAAATAATGGAATGGTATTGAATGCAGTGGATTGTATGCAGCCTGATTGAATGCAGTGGATTCCATGCATTGTGGCGCAATGGGTCCCGATTATATGCAGTGGAGTCCATGCAGTGAGGCCAATGCATCCCGATTGTATGCAGTGGATTTTATGCAGCATGGCCCAAAGCATCCCGATTGAATGCAGTGGATTCCATGCATTGTGATTGAATGCAGTGTAATCCATGCAGCATGGTAAAATGCATCCCGATTGAAGGCAGTGTATTCCATACAGCGGGATTGAATGCAGTGTATTCTATGCAGCGTGAGGAAATGGAACCGTATTGAATGCAGTGGATTCTATGCAGCATGATTGAATGCAGTGGATTCCATGCAGCATGATTGAATGCAGTGGATTTTATGCAGCATGGCCCAAAGCATCCCGATTGAATGCAGTGGATTCCATGCATTGTGATTGAATGCAGTGTAATCCATGCAGCATGGTAAAATGCATCCCGATTGAAGGCAGTGTATTCCATACAGCGGGATTGAATGCAGTGTATTCTATGCAGCGTGAGGAAATGGAACCCTACTGAATGCAGTGGATTTTATGCAGCATGATTGAATGCTGTGGATTCCATGCAGCATGATTGAATGCAGTGGATTCCACGCAGCATCATTGAATGCAGAGAATTCCATGCATTGTGGCGCAATGGATCCCGATTGTATGCAGTGGAGTCCATGCAGCGAGGCCCAATGCATCCCGATTGAATGCAGTCAATTCCATGCAGCATTTTTGAATGCAGACGATTCCATGCATTGTGGCGCAATGGATCCTGATTGTATGCAGTGGATTTTATGCAGCATGGCCCAAACATCCCGATTGAATGCAGTGGATTCCATGCAGCGTGATTGAATGCAGTGTAATCCATGAAGCGTGGTAAAATGCATCCCGATAAAATGCAGTGGATTCCATGCAGCGTGAAGAAATGGAACCCTATTGAATGCAGTGGATTTTATGCAGCATGATTGAATGCAGTGGATTCGATGCAGTATGATTGAATGCAGTGGATATTATGCAGCATGGCCCAAAGCATCCTGATTGAATGCAGTGGATTCCATGCAGCGTGATTGACTGCAGGTAATCCATTCAGCCTGGTAAAATGCATCCCAATTGAATGCAGTGGATTTTATGAAGCATGATTGAATGCAGTTGATTCCATGCAGCGTGAAGAAATGGAACATTATTGAATTCAGTGGATTTTTGCGGCGTGAATGTATACAGTGGATACCATGCAGCATGATTGAATGCAGTGGATTTTATGCAGCATGGCCAAAGCATGCCGATTGAATGCAGTGGATTCCATGCAGTGTGTTTGAATGCAGTGGATTCAATTTAGCCTGAAGAAATGGAACCCTATTTAATGCAGTGGATATTATGCAGCATGATTGAATGCAGTGGATTCCATGCAGCATGATTGAATGCAGTGGATTTTATGCAGCATGTCCCAAAGCATCCCGATTGAATGCAGTGGATTCCATGCAGCGTCATTGAATGCAGAGGATTCCATGCATTGTGGCGCAATGGGTCCCGATTGTATGCAGTGGAGTCCATGCAGCGAGGCCAAATCATCCCGATTGAATGCTGTGGATTATATGGAGCATGGTCCAAATCATCCCGACTGAATGCAGTGGATTCCATGCAGCGTGATTGATTGCAGTGTAATCCATGAAGCGTGGTAAAATGCATCCCGATTGAATGCAGTGGATTCTATGCAGCGTGATTGAATTCAGTGGATTTTATGCAGCATGATTGAATGCAGTGGATTCCATGCAGCGTGATTGAATGCAGTGGATTTTATGCAGCATGGCCCAAAGCATCCCGATTGAATGCAGTGGATTCCATGCAGTGTCATTGAATGCAGAGGTTTCCATGCATTGTGGTGCAATGGGTCACGATTGTATGCAGTGGAGTACATGCAGTGAGGCCAATGCATCCCGATTGTATGCAGTGGATTTTATGCAGCATGGCCCAAAGCATCCCGATTGAATGCAGTGGATTCCATGCATTGTGATTGAATGCAGTGTAATCCATGCAGCATGGTAAAATGCATCCCGATTGAAGGCAGTGTATTCCATACAGCGGGATTGAATGCAGTGTATTCTATGCAGCGTGAGGAAATGGAACCGTATTGAATGCAGTGGATTTTATGCAGCATGATTGAATGCAGTGGATTCCATGCAGCATGATTGAATGCAGTGGATTCCATGCAGCGTGAAGAAATGAAAGCTTATTCAATGCAGTGGATTCCATGCAGCATGATTGAATGCAGTGGATGCCATGCAGCATGATTGAATGCAGTGGATTTTATGCAGCATGGCCCAAAGCATCCCGATTGAATGCAGTGGATTCCATGCAGCATGATTGAATGCAGTGGATTTTATGCAGCATGGCCCAAAACATCCGGATTGAATGCAGTGGAATCCATGCATGGTGATTGAATGCAGTGTAATCCATGCAGCTTGGTAAAATCCATCCCGATTGAATGCAGCAGATTCCATGCAGCGTGAAGTAATGGAACCCTATTGAATGAAGTGGATATTATGCAGCATGATTGAATGCAGTGGATTTTATGCAGCATGGCCCAAACCATCCCGATTGAATGCAGTGGATCCCATGCAGCGTCATTGAATGCAGAGGATTTCATGCATTGAGGCGCTATCGATCCCGATTAAATGAGGTGGAGTCCATGCAGCGAGGCCCAATGCATCCCGATTGAATGCATTCAATTCCATGCAGCATTTTTGAATGCAGAGGATTCCATGCATTGTGGCGCAATGGATCCTGATTGTATGCAGTGGAGTCCATGCAGCGAGGCCAAATCATCCCGATTGAATGCTGTGGATTATATGGAGCATGGTCCAAATCATCCCGACTGAATGCAGTGGATTCCATGCAGCGTGATTGATTGCAGTGTAATCCATGAAGCGTGGTAAAATGCATCCCGATTGAATGCAGTGGATTCCATGCAGCGTGATTGAATTCAGTGGATTTTATGCAGCATGATTGAATGCAGTGGATTCCATGCAGCGTGATTGAATGCAGTGGATTTTATGCAGCATGGCCCAAAGCATCCCGATTGAATGCAGTGGATTCCATGCAGTGTCATTGAATGCAGAGGTTTCCATGCATTGTGGTGCAATGGGTCACGATTGTATGCAGTGGAGTACATGCAGTGAGGCCAATGCATCCCGATTGTATGCAGTGGATTTTATGCAGCATGGCCCAAAGCATCCCGATTGAATGCAGTGGATTCCATGCATTGTGATTGAATGCAGTGTAATCCATGCAGCATGGTAAAATGCATCCCGATTGAAGGCAGTGTATTCCATACAGCGGGATTGAATGCAGTGTATTCTATGCAGCGTGAGGAAATGGAACCGTATTGAATGCAGTGGATTTTATGCAGCATGATTGAATGCAGTGGATTCCATGCAGCATGATTGAATGCAGTGGATTCCATGCAGCGTGAAGAAATGAAAGCTTATTCAATGCAGTGGATTCCATGCAGCATGATTGAATGCAGTGGATGCCATGCAGCATGATTGAATGCAGTGGATTTTATGCAGCATGGCCCAAAGCATCCCGATTGAATGCAGTGGATTCCATGCAGCATGATTGAATGCAGTGGATTTTATGCAGCATGGCCCAAAACATCCGGATTGAATGCAGTGGAATCCATGCATGGTGATTGAATGCAGTGTAATCCATGCAGCTTGGTAAAATCCATCCCGATTGAATGCAGCAGATTCCATGCAGCGTGAAGTAATGGAACCCTATTGAATGAAGTGGATATTATGCAGCATGATTGAATGCAGTGGATTTTATGCAGCATGGCCCAAACCATCCCGATTGAATGCAGTGGATCCCATGCAGCGTCATTGAATGCAGAGGATTTCATGCATTGAGGCGCTATCGATCCCGATTAAATGAGGTGGAGTCCATGCAGCGAGGCCCAATGCATCCCGATTGAATGCATTCAATTCCATGCAGCATTTTTGAATGCAGAGGATTCCATGCATTGTGGCGCAATGGATCCTGATTGTATGCAGTGGAGTCTATGCAGCGAGGCCAAATCATCCCGATTGAATGCTGTGGATTATATGGAGCATGGCCCAAATCATCCCGATTCAATGCAGTGGATTCCATGCAGCGTGATTGATTGCAGTGTAATCGATGCAGCGTTGTAAAATGCATTCCGATTGAATGCAGTGGATTCCATGCAGCGTGATTGAATGCCGTGTATTCCATGCAGCATGAAGAAATGGAACCCTATTGAATGCAGTGGATATTATGCAGCATGATTGAATGCAGTGGAGTCCATGCAGCATGATTGAATGTAGTGGAATTTATGCAGCATGGCCTAAAGCATCCCGATTGAATGCAGTGGATTCCATGCAGCATCATTGAATGCAGAGGATTCCATGCATTGTGGCGCAATGGATCCCGATTGTATGCAGTGGGGTCCATGCAGCGAGGCCCAATGCATCCCGATTGAATGCAGTGGATTTTATGCAGCATGGACCAAAGCATGCCGATTGAATGCAGTGTATCCCATGCAGCGTGTTTGAATGCAGTGGATTGTATGCAGAGTGGTGCAATGTATCTCGATTGAATGAAGTGGATTCCATTCAGCATGGTGTAATTGATACCGATTGAATGCAGTGGATTCCATGCACTGTGTCTGAATGCAACCGATTCCATGCAGCAGTGTGAAATGCATCGCGAGTGAATGCAGTGGATTCCATGCAGCGTGGCCCAATGGATACCGACTGAATGCAGTGGATTCCATGAAGCATGATTGAATGCAGTGGATTCCATGCAGCGTTGTGGAATGCATACCGAGTGAATGCAGTGGATTGCATGCAGCGTGGGGCAATGTCTCCAGGTTGAATGCAGTGGAATACATGCAGCATGCTGCAATGGATCCCGACTGAATGCAGTGGATTCCCTGCAGCATTGTCTAATTGATACCAATGTAATGCAGTGGATTCCATGCATCGAGATTCAATGCAGTGGATTCCATGCAGCGTTGTGAAATGGATCCCGAGTGAATGCAGTGGATTCCATGCAGCGTGATTGAATGCAGTGGATTCCATGCAGCGTGAAGAAATGGAACCCTATTGAATGCAGTGGATTTTATGAAGCATGATTGAATGCAGTGGATTCCATGCAGCATGACTGAATGCAGTGGATTTTATGCAGCATGGCCCAAAGCATCCCGATTGAATGCAGTGGATTCCACGCAGCATCATTGAATGCAGAGAATTCCATGCATTGTGGCGCAATGGATCCCGATTGTATGCAGTGGAGTCCATGCAGCGAGGCCCAATTCATCCCGATTGAATGCAGTCAATTCCATGCAGCATTTTTGAATGCAGAGGATTCCATGCATTGTGGCACAATGGATCCTGATTGTATGCAGTGGAGTTTATGCAGCATGGCCCAAACATCCCGATTGAATGCAGTGGATTCCATGCAGCGTGAAGAAATGGAACCATATTGAATGCAGTGGATTTTATGCAGCATGATTGAATGCAGAGGATTCGATGCAGTATGATTGAATGCAGTGGATATTATGCAGCATGGCCCAAAGCATCCTGATTGAATGCAGTGGATTCCATGCAGCGTGATTGAATGCAGTTGATTCCATGCAGCGTGAAGAAATGGAACCTTATTGAATTCAGTGGATTTTTGCAGCGTGAATGAATACAGTGGATTCCATGCAGCATGATTGAATGCAGTGGATTTTATGCAGCATGGCCCAAAGCATGCCGATTGAATGCAGTGGATTCCATGCATTGTGATTGATTGCAGTGCACTCCATGCAGCGTGGTAAAATGTATCCCGATTGAATGCAGTGGATTCCATGCAGTGTGATTGAATGCAGTGGATTCCATTTAGCCTGAAGAAATGGAACCCTATTGAATGCAGTGGATATTATGCAGCATGATTGAATGCAGTGGAGTCCATGCAGCATGATTGAATGCAGTGGATTTTATGCAGCATGGCCCAAAGCATCCCGATTGAATGCAGTGGATTCCATGCAGCGTCATTGAATGCAGAGGATTCCATGCATTGAGGCGCAATGGATCCCGATTGTGTGCAGTGGAGTCCATGCAGTGAGGCCAAATGCATCCCAATTGAATGCAGTGGATTTTATGCATCATGGCCCAAATCATCCCGATTGAATGCAGTGGATTCCAGGCAGCGTGATTGAATGCAGTGCACTCAATATAGCTTGGAAAAACGCATCCCGATTGAATGCAGTGTATTCCATGCAGCGTGATTGAATTCAGTGGATTCCATGCAGCGTGAAATAATGGAACCCTATTGAATGCAGTGGATTACTTGAAGCATGATAGAATGAAGTGGATTCCATGCAGCATGATTGAATGCAGTGGATTTTATGCAGCATTTCCCAAAGCATCCCGATTGAATGCAGTGGATTCCATGCAGCGTCATTGAATGCAGGGGATTCCATGCATTGAGGCGCAATGGATCCCGATTGTATGCAGTGGAGTCCATGCAGCGAGGCCCAATGCTTCCCGATTGAATGCAGTGGATTCCAGGCATTGTGATTGAAATCAGTGGAATCCATGCAGCGTGGTAAAATGCATCCTTATTGAATGCAGTGGATTCCATGCAGCGTGAAGTAATGGAACCCTATTGAATGCAGTGGATTTTATGCAGCCTGATTGAATGCAGTGGATTCCATGCAGCATGATTGAATGCAGTGGATTTTATGCAGCATGTCCCAAAGCATCCCGATTGAATGCAGTGGATTCAATGCAGCGTCATTGAATGCAGAGGATTCCATGCATTGTGGCGAAATGGATCCTGATTGTATGCAGTGGAGTCCATGCAGCGAGGCCCAATGCATCCCGATTGAATGCAGTCAATTCCATGCAGCATTTTTGAATGCAGAGTATTCCATGCATTGTGGCGCAATGGATCCTGATTGTATGCAGTGGAGTCCGTGCAGCGAGGCCAAATCATCCTGATTGAATGCTGTGGATTATATGGAGCATGGCCCAAATCATCCCGACTGAATGCAGTGGATTCGATGCAGCGTGATTGATTGCAGTGTAATCCATGCAGCGTTGTAAAATGCATTCCGATTGAATGCAGTGGATTCCATGCAGCGTGATTGAATTCAGTGGATTCCATGCAGCGTGAAGAAATGGAACCTTATTGAATGCAATTGATTTTATGCAGCATGATTGAATGCAGTGGATTTTATGCAGCATGATTGAATGCAGTGGATTTTATGCAGCATGATTGAATGCAGTTGATTCCATGCAGCGTGATTGAATGCAGTGGATTTTATGCAGCATGGCCCAAAGCATCCCGATTGAATTCAGTGGATTCCATGCAGCGGCATTGAATGCAGAGGATTCCATGCATTGTGGCGCAATGGGTCCCGATTGTATGCAGTGGAGCCCATGCAGTGAGGCCAATGCATCCCGATTGTATGCAGTGGATTCCATGCATTGTGATTGAATGCAGTGTAATCCATGCAGCATGGTAAAATGCATCCCGATTGAAGGCAGTGTATTCCATACAGCGGGATTGAATGCAGTGTATTCTATGCAGCGTGAGGAAATGGAACCGTATTGAATGCAGTGGATTTTATGCAGCATGATTGAATGCAGTGGATTCCATGCAGCATGATTGAATGCAGTGGATTCCATGCAGCGTGAAGAAATGAAAGCTTATTCAATGCAGTGGATTCCATGCAGCATGATTGAATGCAGTGGATGCCATGCAGCATGATTGAATGCAGTGTATTTTAGGCAGCATGGCACAAAGCATCCGGATTGAATGCAGTTGATTCCATGCAGCATGATTGAATGCAGTGGATTTTATGCAGCATGGCCCAAAACATCCGGATTGAATGCAGTGGAATCCATGCATGGTGATTGAATGCAGTGTAATCCATGCAGCGTGGTAAAATCCATCCCGATTGAATGCAGTGGATTCCATGCAGCTTGATTGAATGCAGCGGATTCCATGCAGCGTGAAGTAATGGAACCCTATTGAATGCAGCGGATTTTATGCAGCATGATTGAATGCAGTGGATTTTATGCAGCATGGCCCAAACCATCCCGATTGAATGCCGTGGATCCCATGCAGCGTCATTGAATGCAGAGGATTCCATGCATTGAGGTGCAATCGATCCCGATTATATGAGGTGGAGTCCATGCAGCGAGGCCCAATGCATCCCGATTGAATGCATTCAATTCCATGCAGCATTTTTGAATGCAGAGGATTCCATGCATTGTGGCGCAATGGTTCCTGATTGTATGCAGTGGAGTCTATGCAGCGAGGCCAAATCATCCCGATTGAATGCTGTGGATTATATGGAGCATGGCCCAAATCATCCCGATTGAATGCAGTGGATTCCATGCAGCGTGATTGATTGCAGTGTAATCCATGCAGCGTTGTAAAATGCATTCCGATTGAATGCAGTGGATTCCATGCATTGTGATTGAATGCAGTGAACTCCATGCAGTGAGGTAAAATGCATCCCGATTGAATGCAGTGGATTCCATGCAGCGTGATTGAATGCCGTGTATTCCATGCAGCGTGAAGAAATGGAACCCTATTGAATGCAGTGGATTGTATGCAGCCTGATTGAATGCAGTGGATTCCATGCAGCATGATTGAATGCAGTGGATTTTATGCAGAATGGCCCAAAGCATCCCGATTGAATGCAGTGGATTACATGCAGCGTCATTGAATGCAGAGGATTCCATGCATTGTGGCGCAATGGATCCTGATTGTATGCAGTGGAGTCCATGCAGCGAGGCCCAATGCATCCCGATTGAATGCAGTCAATTCCATGCAGCATTTTTGAATGCAGAGGATTCCGTGCATTGTGGCGCAATGGATCCTGATTGCATGCAGTGGAGTCCATGCAGCGAGGCGAAATCATCCCGATTGAATGCTGTGCATTATATGGAGCATGGCCCAAATCATCCCGACTGAATGTAGTGAATTCGATGCAGTGTGATTGATTGCAGTGTAATCCATGCAGCGTGGTAAAATGCATCCCGATTGAATGCAGTGGATTCCATGCAGCGTGATTGAATTCAGTGGATTCCATGCAGCGTGAAGAAATGGAACCTTATTGAATGCAATTGATTTTATGCAGCATGATTGAATGCAGTGGATTTTATGCAGCATGATTGAATGCAGTGGATTCCATGCAGCGTGATTGAATGCAGTGGATTTTATGCAGCATGGCCCAAAGCATCCCGATTGAATGCAGTGGATTCCATGCAGCATTTTTGAATGCAGAGGATTCCATGCATTGTGGCACAATGGATCCCGATTGAATGCAGTGGATTCCATGCAGCGTGATTGAATGCAGTGTAATCCATGAAGCGTGGTAAAATGCATCCCGATAGAATGCAGTGGATTCCATGCAGCGTGAGGAAATGGAACCCTACTGAATGCAGTGGATTTTATGCAGCATGATTGAATGCAGTGGATATTATGCAGCATGATTGAATGCAGTGGAGTCCATGCAGCATGATTGAATGTAGTGGAATTTATGCAGCATGGCCTAAAGCATCCCGATTGAATGCAGTGGATTCCATGCAGCGTGATTGAATTCAGTGGATTCCATGCAGCGTGAAGAAATGGAACCTTATTGAATGCAATTGATTCTATGCAGCATGATTGAATGCAGTGGATTTTATGCAGCATGATTGAATGCAGTGGATTCCATGCAGCGTGATTGAATGCAGTGGATTTTATGCAGCATGGCCCAAAGCATCCCGATTGAATGCAGTGGATTCCATGCAGCATTTTTGAATGCAGAGGATTCCATGCATTGTGGCACAATGGATCCCGATTGAATGCAGTGGATTCCATGCAGCGTGATTGAATGCAGTGTAATCCATGAAGCGTGGTAAAATGCATCCCGATAGAATGCAGTGGATTCCATGCAGCGTGAGGAAATGGAACCCTACTGAATGCAGTGGATTTTATGCAGCATGATTGAATGCAGTGGATATTATGCAGCATGATTGAATGCAGTGGAGTCCATGCAGCATGATTGAATGTAGTGGAATTTATGCAGCATGGCCTAAAGCATCCCGATTGAATGCAGTGGATTCCATGCAGCGTCATTGAATGCAGAGGATTCCATGCATTGTGGCGCAATGGATCCCTATTGTATGCAGTGGAGTCCATGCAGCGAGGCCCAATGCATCCCGATTGAATGCAGTGGATTTTATGCAGCATGGCCCAAACATCCCGATTGAATGCAGTGTATCCCATGCAGCGTGTTTGAATGCAGTGGATTGTATGCAGAGTGGTGCAATGTATCTCTATTGAATGAAGTGGATTCCATTCAGCTTGGCCCAATGGATACCGACTGAATGCAGTGGATTCCATGAAGCATGATTGAATGCAGTGGATTCCATGCAGCATTGTGGAATGCATACCGAGTGAATGCAGTGGATTGCATGCAGCGTGGGGCAATGTCTCCAGGTTGAATGCAGTGGAATACATGCAGTGTGAGTGAATGCACTTGATTCCTTGCAGCAGTGTGAAATTCATCCCGGGTGAATGCAGTGGATTGCATGCAGCTTGGCCCAATGGATCCTGATTGAATGCAGTCGATTCCGTGCAGCTTGGCCCAATGGATCCTGATTGAATGCAGTCGATTCCGTGCAGCATGGCCCAATGGATCCTGATTGAATGCAGTGGATTCCCTGTGGCGTGATTGAATGCACTGGATTCCATGCAGCGTTGTGTAATGCATCCAGAGTGAATGAAAAGGATTGCATGCAGCGTGGGGCAATGTATCCAGGTTGAATGCAGTGGAATCCATGCAGCATGCTGCAATGGATCCCGACTGAATGCAGTGGATTCCCTGCAGCATTGTGTAATTGATACCAATGTAATGCAGTGGATTCCATGCATCGAGATTCAATGCAGTGGATTCCATGCAGCGTTGTGAAATGGATCCCGAGTGAATGCAGTGGATTCCATGCATTGTGATTGAATGCAGTGCACTCAATATAGCGTGGAAAAATGCATCCCGATTGAATGAAGCGGATTCCATGCAGCGTGATTGAATGCAGTGGATTTTATGCAGCATGGCCCAAAGCATCCCGATTGAATGCAGTGGATTCCATGCAGCATCATTGAATGCAGAGGATTCCATGCATTGAGGCGCAATGGATCCCGATTGTATGCAGTGGAGTCCATGCAGCGAGGCCCAATGCATCCCGATTGAATGCAGTGGATTCCAGGCATTGTGATTGAAATCAGTGGAATCCATGCAGCGTGGTAAAATGCATCCTTATTGAATGCAGTGGATTCCATGCAGCGTGAAATAATGGAATGGTATTGAATGCAGTGGATTGTATGCAGCCTGATTGAATGCAGTGGATTCCATGCATTGTGGCGCAATGGGTCCCGATTATATGCAGTGGAGTCCATGCAGTGAGGCCAATGCATCCCGATTGTATGCAGTGGATTTTATGCAGCATGGCCCAAAGCATCCCGATTGAATGCAGTGGATTCCATGCATTGTGATTGAATGCAGTGTAATCCATGCAGCATGGTAAAATGCATCCCGATTGAAGGCAGTGTATTCCATACAGCGGGATTGAATGCAGTGTATTCTATGCAGCGTGAGGAAATGGAACCGTATTGAATGCAGTGGATTCTATGCAGCATGATTGAATGCAGTGGATTCCATGCAGCATGATTGAATGCAGTGGATTTTATGCAGCATGGCCCAAAGCATCCCGATTGAATGCAGTGGATTCCATGCATTGTGATTGAATGCAGTGTAATCCATGCAGCATGGTAAAATGCATCCCGATTGAAGGCAGTGTATTCCATACAGCGGGATTGAATGCAGTGTATTCTATGCAGCGTGAGGAAATGGAACCCTACTGAATGCAGTGGATTTTATGCAGCATGATTGAATGCTGTGGATTCCATGCAGCATGATTGAATGCAGTGGATTCCACGCAGCATCATTGAATGCAGAGAATTCCATGCATTGTGGCGCAATGGATCCCGATTGTATGCAGTGGAGTCCATGCAGCGAGGCCCAATGCATCCCGATTGAATGCAGTCAATTCCATGCAGCATTTTTGAATGCAGACGATTCCATGCATTGTGGCGCAATGGATCCTGATTGTATGCAGTGGATTTTATGCAGCATGGCCCAAACATCCCGATTGAATGCAGTGGATTCCATGCAGCGTGATTGAATGCAGTGTAATCCATGAAGCGTGGTAAAATGCATCCCGATAAAATGCAGTGGATTCCATGCAGCGTGAAGAAATGGAACCCTATTGAATGCAGTGGATTTTATGCAGCATGATTGAATGCAGTGGATTCGATGCAGTATGATTGAATGCAGTGGATATTATGCAGCATGGCCCAAAGCATCCTGATTGAATGCAGTGGATTCCATGCAGCGTGATTGACTGCAGGTAATCCATTCAGCCTGGTAAAATGCATCCCAATTGAATGTAGTGGATTTTATGAAGCATGATTGAATGCAGTTGATTCCATGCAGCGTGAAGAAATGGAACATTATTGAATTCAGTGGATTTTTGCGGCGTGAATGTATACAGTGGATACCATGCAGCATGATTGAATGCAGTGGATTTTATGCAGCATGGCCAAAGCATGCCGATTGAATGCAGTGGATTCCATGCAGTGTGTTTGAATGCAGTGGATTCAATTTAGCCTGAAGAAATGGAACCCTATTGAATGCAGTGGATATTATGCAGCATGATTGAATGCAGTGGATTCCATGCAGCATGATTGAATGCAGTGGATTTTATGCAGCATGTCCCAAAGCATCCCGATTGAATGCAGTGGATTCCATGCAGCGTCATTGAATGCAGAGGATTCCATGCATTGTGGCGCAATGGGTCCCGATTGTATGCAGTGGAGTCCATGCAGCGAGGCCAAATCATCCCGATTGAATGCTGTGGATTATATGGAGCATGGTCCAAATCATCCCGACTGAATGCAGTGGATTCGATGCAGCGTGATTGATTGCAGTGTAATCCATGCAGCGTGGTAAAATGCATCCCGATTGAATGCAGTGGATTCCATGCAGCGTGATTGAATTCAGTGGATTTTATGCAGCATGATTGAATGCAGTGGATTCCATGCAGCGTGATTGAATGCAGTGGATTTTATGCAGCATGGCCCAAAGCATCCCGATTGAATGCAGTGGATTCCATGCAGTGTCATTGAATGCAGAGGTTTCCATGCATTGTGGTGCAATGGGTCACGATTGTATGCAGTGGAGTACATGCAGTGAGGCCAATGCATCCCGATTGTATGCAGTGGATTTTATGCAGCATGGCCCAAAGCATCCCGATTGAATGCAGTGGATTCCATGCATTGTGATTGAATGCAGTGTAATCCATGCAGCATGGTAAAATGCATCCCGATTGAAGGCAGTGTATTCCATACAGCGGGATTGAATGCAGTGTATTCTATGCAGCGTGAGGAAATGGAACCGTATTGAATGCAGTGGATTTTATGCAGCATGATTGAATGCAGTGGATTCCATGCAGCATGATTGAATGCAGTGGATTCCATGCAGCGTGAAGAAATGAAAGCTTATTCAATGCAGTGGATTCCATGCAGCATGATTGAATGCAGTGGATGCCATGCAGCATGATTGAATGCAGTGGATTTTATGCAGCATGGCCCAAAGCATCCCGATTGAATGCAGTGGATTCCATGCAGCATGATTGAATGCAGTGGATTTTATGCAGCATGGCCCAAAACATCCGGATTGAATGCAGTGGAATCCATGCATGGTGATTGAATGCAGTGTAATCCATGCAGCTTGGTAAAATCCATCCCGATTGAATGCAGCAGATTCCATGCAGCGTGAAGTAATGGAACCCTATTGAATGAAGTGGATATTATGCAGCATGATTGAATGCAGTGGATTTTATGCAGCATGGCCCAAACCATCCCGATTGAATGCAGTGGATCCCATGCAGCGTCATTGAATGCAGAGGATTTCATGCATTGAGGCGCTATCGATCCCGATTAAATGAGGTGGAGTCCATGCAGCGAGGCCCAATGCATCCCGATTGAATGCATTCAATTCCATGCAGCATTTTTGAATGCAGAGGATTCCATGCATTGTGGCGCAATGGATCCTGATTGTATGCAGTGGAGTCTATGCAGCGAGGCCAAATCATCCCGATTGAATGCTGTGGATTATATGGAGCATGGCCCAAATCATCCCGATTCAATGCAGTGGATTCCATGCAGCGTGATTGATTGCAGTGTAATCGATGCAGCGTTGTAAAATGCATTCCGATTGAATGCAGTGGATTCCATGCAGCGTGATTGAATGCCGTGTATTCCATGCAGCATGAAGAAATGGAACCCTATTGAATGCAGTGGATATTATGCAGCATGATTGAATGCAGTGGATTCCATGCAGCATGATTGAATGTAGTGGAATTTATGCAGCATGGCCTAAAGCATCCCGATTGAATGCAGTGGATTCCATGCAGCATCATTGAATGCAGAGGATTCCATGCATTGTGGCGCAATGGATCCCGATTGTATGCAGTGGGGTCCATGCAGCGAGGCCCAATGCATCCCGATTGAATGCAGTGGATTTTATGCAGCATGGACCAAAGCATGCCGATTGAATGCAGTGTATCCCATGCAGCGTGTTTGAATGCAGTGGATTGTATGCAGAGTGGTGCAATGTATCTCGATTGAATGAAGTGGATTCCATTCAGCATGGTGTAATTGATACCGATTGAATGCAGTGGATTCCATGCACTGTGTCTGAATGCAACCGATTCCATGCAGCAGTGTGAAATGCATCGCGAGTGAATGCAGTGGATTCCATGCAGCGTGGCCCAATGGATACCGACTGAATGCAGTGGATTCCATGAAGCATGATTGAATGCAGTGGATTCCATGCAGCGTTGTGGAATGCATACCGAGTGAATGCAGTGGATTGCATGCAGCGTGGGGCAATGTCTCCAGGTTGAATGCAGTGGAATACATGCAGCATGCTGCAATGGATCCCGACTGAATGCAGTGGATTCCCTGCAGCATTGTCTAATTGATACCAATGTAATGCAGTGGATTCCATGCATCGAGATTCAATGCAGTGGATTCCATGCAGCGTTGTGAAATGGATCCCGAGTGAATGCAGTGGATTCCATGCAGCGTGATTGAATGCAGTGGATTCCATGCAGCGTGAAGAAATGGAACCCTATTGAATGCAGTGGATTTTATGAAGCATGATTGAATGCAGTGGATTCCATGCAGCATGACTGAATGCAGTGGATTTTATGCAGCATGGCCCAAAGCATCCCGATTGAATGCAGTGGATTCCACGCAGCATCATTGAATGCAGAGAATTCCATGCATTGTGGCGCAATGGATCCCGATTGTATGCAGTGGAGTCCATGCAGCGAGGCCCAATTCATCCCGATTGAATGCAGTCAATTCCATGCAGCATTTTTGAATGCAGAGGATTCCATGCATTGTGGCACAATGGATCCTGATTGTATGCAGTGGAGTTTATGCAGCATGGCCCAAACATCCCGATTGAATGCAGTGGATTCCATGCAGCGTGAAGAAATGGAACCATATTGAATGCAGTGGATTTTATGCAGCATGATTGAATGCAGAGGATTCGATGCAGTATGATTGAATGCAGTGGATATTATGCAGCATGGCCCAAAGCATCCTGATTGAATGCAGTGGATTCCATGCAGCGTGATTGAATGCAGTTGATTCCATGCAGCGTGAAGAAATGGAACCTTATTGAATTCAGTGGATATTATGCAGCATGATTGAATGCAGTGGAGTCCATGCAGCATGATTGAATGTAGTGGAATTTATGCAGCATGGCCTAAAGCATCCCGATTGAATGCAGTGGATTCCATGCAGCGTCATTGAATGCAGAGGATTCCATGCATTGTGGCGCAATGGATCCCTATTGTATGCAGTGGAGTCCATGCAGCGAGGCCCAATGCATCCCGATTGAATGCAGTGGATTTTATGCAGCATGGCCCAAACATCCCGATTGAATGCAGTGTATCCCATGCAGCGTGTTTGAATGCAGTGGATTGTATGCAGAGTGGTGCAATGTATCTCTATTGAATGAAGTGGATTCCATTCAGCTTGGCCCAATGGATACCGACTGAATGCAGTGGATTCCATGAAGCATGATTGAATGCAGTGGATTCCATGCAGCATTGTGGAATGCATACCGAGTGAATGCAGTGGATTGCATGCAGCGTGGGGCAATGTCTCCAGGTTGAATGCAGTGGAATACATGCAGTGTGAGTGAATGCACTTGATTCCTTGCAGCAGTGTGAAATTCATCCCGGGTGAATGCAGTGGATTGCATGCAGCTTGGCCCAATGGATCCTGATTGAATGCAGTCGATTCCGTGCAGCTTGGCCCAATGGATCCTGATTGAATGCAGTCGATTCCGTGCAGCATGGCCCAATGGATCCTGATTGAATGCAGTGGATTCCCTGTGGCGTGATTGAATGCACTGGATTCCATGCAGCGTTGTGTAATGCATCCAGAGTGAATGAAAAGGATTGCATGCAGCGTGGGGCAATGTATCCAGGTTGAATGCAGTGGAATCCATGCAGCATGCTGCAATGGATCCCGACTGAATGCAGTGGATTCCCTGCAGCATTGTGTAATTGATACCAATGTAATGCAGTGGATTCCATGCATCGAGATTCAATGCAGTGGATTCCATGCAGCGTTGTGAAATGGATCCCGAGTGAATGCAGTGGATTCCATGCATTGTGATTGAATGCAGTGCACTCAATATAGCGTGGAAAAATGCATCCCGATTGAATGAAGCGGATTCCATGCAGCGTGATTGAATGCAGTGGATTTTATGCAGCATGGCCCAAAGCATCCCGATTGAATGCAGTGGATTCCATGCAGCATCATTGAATGCAGAGGATTCCATGCATTGAGGCGCAATGGATCCCGATTGTATGCAGTGGAGTCCATGCAGCGAGGCCCAATGCATCCCGATTGAATGCAGTGGATTCCAGGCATTGTGATTGAAATCAGTGGAATCCATGCAGCGTGGTAAAATGCATCCTTATTGAATGCAGTGGATTCCATGCAGCGTGAAATAATGGAATGGTATTGAATGCAGTGGATTGTATGCAGCCTGATTGAATGCAGTGGATTCCATGCATTGTGGCGCAATGGGTCCCGATTATATGCAGTGGAGTCCATGCAGTGAGGCCAATGCATCCCGATTGTATGCAGTGGATTTTATGCAGCATGGCCCAAAGCATCCCGATTGAATGCAGTGGATTCCATGCATTGTGATTGAATGCAGTGTAATCCATGCAGCATGGTAAAATGCATCCCGATTGAAGGCAGTGTATTCCATACAGCGGGATTGAATGCAGTGTATTCTATGCAGCGTGAGGAAATGGAACCGTATTGAATGCAGTGGATTCTATGCAGCATGATTGAATGCAGTGGATTCCATGCAGCATGATTGAATGCAGTGGATTTTATGCAGCATGGCCCAAAGCATCCCGATTGAATGCAGTGGATTCCATGCATTGTGATTGAATGCAGTGTAATCCATGCAGCATGGTAAAATGCATCCCGATTGAAGGCAGTGTATTCCATACAGCGGGATTGAATGCAGTGTATTCTATGCAGCGTGAGGAAATGGAACCCTACTGAATGCAGTGGATTTTATGCAGCATGATTGAATGCTGTGGATTCCATGCAGCATGATTGAATGCAGTGGATTCCACGCAGCATCATTGAATGCAGAGAATTCCATGCATTGTGGCGCAATGGATCCCGATTGTATGCAGTGGAGTCCATGCAGCGAGGCCCAATGCATCCCGATTGAATGCAGTCAATTCCATGCAGCATTTTTGAATGCAGACGATTCCATGCATTGTGGCGCAATGGATCCTGATTGTATGCAGTGGATTTTATGCAGCATGGCCCAAACATCCCGATTGAATGCAGTGGATTCCATGCAGCGTGATTGAATGCAGTGTAATCCATGAAGCGTGGTAAAATGCATCCCGATAAAATGCAGTGGATTCCATGCAGCGTGAAGAAATGGAACCCTATTGAATGCAGTGGATTTTATGCAGCATGATTGAATGCAGTGGATTCGATGCAGTATGATTGAATGCAGTGGATATTATGCAGCATGGCCCAAAGCATCCTGATTGAATGCAGTGGATTCCATGCAGCGTGATTGACTGCAGGTAATCCATTCAGCCTGGTAAAATGCATCCCAATTGAATGCAGTGGATTTTATGAAGCATGATTGAATGCAGTTGATTCCATGCAGCGTGAAGAAATGGAACATTATTGAATTCAGTGGATTTTTGCGGCGTGAATGTATACAGTGGATACCATGCAGCATGATTGAATGCAGTGGATTTTATGCAGCATGGCCAAAGCATGCCGATTGAATGCAGTGGATTCCATGCAGTGTGTTTGAATGCAGTGGATTCAATTTAGCCTGAAGAAATGGAACCCTATTTAATGCAGTGGATATTATGCAGCATGATTGAATGCAGTGGATTCCATGCAGCATGATTGAATGCAGTGGATTTTATGCAGCATGTCCCAAAGCATCCCGATTGAATGCAGTGGATTCCATGCAGCGTCATTGAATGCAGAGGATTCCATGCATTGTGGCGCAATGGGTCCCGATTGTATGCAGTGGAGTCCATGCAGCGAGGCCAAATCATCCCGATTGAATGCTGTGGATTATATGGAGCATGGTCCAAATCATCCCGACTGAATGCAGTGGATTCCATGCAGCGTGATTGATTGCAGTGTAATCCATGCAGCGTGGTAAAATGCATCCCGATTGAATGCAGTGGATTCCATGCAGCGTGATTGAATTCAGTGGATTTTATGCAGCATGATTGAATGCAGTGGATTCCATGCAGCGTGATTGAATGCAGTGGATTTTATGCAGCATGGCCCAAAGCATCCCGATTGAATGCAGTGGATTCCATGCAGTGTCATTGAATGCAGAGGTTTCCATGCATTGTGGTGCAATGGGTCACGATTGTATGCAGTGGAGTACATGCAGTGAGGCCAATGCATCCCGATTGTATGCAGTGGATTTTATGCAGCATGGCCCAAAGCATCCCGATTGAATGCAGTGGATTCCATGCATTGTGATTGAATGCAGTGTAATCCATGCAGCATGGTAAAATGCATCCCGATTGAAGGCAGTGTATTCCATACAGCGGGATTGAATGCAGTGTATTCTATGCAGCGTGAGGAAATGGAACCGTATTGAATGCAGTGGATTTTATGCAGCATGATTGAATGCAGTGGATTCCATGCAGCATGATTGAATGCAGTGGATTCCATGCAGCGTGAAGAAATGAAAGCTTATTCAATGCAGTGGATTCCATGCAGCATGATTGAATGCAGTGGATGCCATGCAGCATGATTGAATGCAGTGGATTTTATGCAGCATGGCCCAAAGCATCCCGATTGAATGCAGTGGATTCCATGCAGCATGATTGAATGCAGTGGATTTTATGCAGCATGGCCCAAAACATCCGGATTGAATGCAGTGGAATCCATGCATGGTGATTGAATGCAGTGTAATCCATGCAGCTTGGTAAAATCCATCCCGATTGAATGCAGCAGATTCCATGCAGCGTGAAGTAATGGAACCCTATTGAATGAAGTGGATATTATGCAGCATGATTGAATGCAGTGGATTTTATGCAGCATGGCCCAAACCATCCCGATTGAATGCCGTGGATCCCATGCAGCGTCATTGAATGCAGAGGATTTCATGCATTGAGGCGCTATCGATCCCGATTAAATGAGGTGGAGTCCATGCAGCGAGGCCCAATGCATCCCGATTGAATGCATTCAATTCCATGCAGCATTTTTGAATGCAGAGGATTCCATGCATTGTGGCGCAATGGATCCTGATTGTATGCAGTGGAGTCTATGCAGCGAGGCCAAATCATCCCGATTGAATGCTGTGGATTATATGGAGCATGGCCCAAATCATCCCGATTCAATGCAGTGGATTCCATGCAGCGTGATTGATTGCAGTGTAATCGATGCAGCGTTGTAAAATGCATTCCGATTGAATGCAGTGGATTCCATGCAGCGTGATTGAATGCCGTGTATTCCATGCAGCATGAAGAAATGGAACCCTATTGAATGCAGTGGATATTATGCAGCATGATTGAATGCAGTGGATTCCATGCAGCATGATTGAATGTAGTGGAATTTATGCAGCATGGCCTAAAGCATCCCGATTGAATGCAGTGGATTCCATGCAGCATCATTGAATGCAGAGGATTCCATGCATTGTGGCACAATGGATCCCGATTGTATGCAGTGGGGTCCATGCAGCGAGGCCCAATGCATCCCGATTGAATGCAGTGGATTTTATGCAGCATGGACCAAAGCATGCCGATTGAATGCAGTGTATCCCATGCAGCGTGTTTGAATGCAGTGGATTGTATGCAGAGTGGTGCAATGTATCTCGATTGAATGAAGTGGATTCCATTCAGCATGGTGTAATTGATACCGATTGAATGCAGTGGATTCCATGCACTGTGTCTGAATGCAACCGATTCCATGCAGCAGTGTGAAATGCATCGCGAGTGAATGCAGTGGATTCCATGCAGCGTGGCCCAATGGATACCGACTGAATGCAGTGGATTCCATGAAGCATGATTGAATGCAGTGGATTCCATGCAGCGTTGTGGAATGCATACCGAGTGAATGCAGTGGATTGCATGCAGCGTGGGGCAATGTCTCCAGGTTGAATGCAGTGGAATACATGCAGCATGCTGCAATGGATCCCGACTGAATGCAGTGGATTCCCTGCAGCATTGTCTAATTGATACCAATGTAATGCAGTGGATTCCATGCATCGAGATTCAATGCAGTGGATTCCATGCAGCGTTGTGAAATGGATCCCGAGTGAATGCAGTGGATTCCATGCAGCGTGATTGAATGCAGTGGATTCCATGCAGCGTGAAGAAATGGAACCCTATTGAATGCAGTGGATTTTATGAAGCATGATTGAATGCAGTGGATTCCATGCAGCATGACTGAATGCAGTGGATTTTATGCAGCATGGCCCAAAGCATCCCGATTGAATGCAGTGGATTCCACGCAGCATCATTGAATGCAGAGAATTCCATGCATTGTGGCGCAATGGATCCCGATTGTATGCAGTGGAGTCCATGCAGCGAGGCCCAATTCATCCCGATTGAATGCAGTCAATTCCATGCAGCATTTTTGAATGCAGAGGATTCCATGCATTGTGGCACAATGGATCCTGATTGTATGCAGTGGAGTTTATGCAGCATGGCCCAAACATCCCGATTGAATGCAGTGGATTCCATGCAGCGTGAAGAAATGGAACCATATTGAATGCAGTGGATTTTATGCAGCATGATTGAATGCAGAGGATTCGATGCAGTATGATTGAATGCAGTGGATATTATGCAGCATGGCCCAAAGCATCCTGATTGAATGCAGTGGATTCCATGCAGCGTGATTGAATGCAGTTGATTCCATGCAGCGTGAAGAAATGGAACCTTATTGAATTCAGTGGATTTTTGCAGCGTGAATGAATACAGTGGATTCCATGCAGCATGATTGAATGCAGTGGATTTTATGCAGCATGGCCCAAAGCATGCCGATTGAATGCAGTGGATTCCATGCATTGTGATTGATTGCAGTGCACTCCATGCAGCGTGGTAAAATGTATCCCGATTGAATGCAGTGGATTCCATGCAGTGTGATTGAATGCAGTGGATTCCATTTAGCCTGAAGAAATGGAACCCTATTGAATGCAGTGGATATTATGCAGCATGATTGAATGCAGTGGAGTCCATGCAGCATGATTGAATGCAGTGGATTTTATGCAGCATGGCCCAAAGCATCCCGATTGAATGCAGTGGATTCCATGCAGCGTCATTGAATGCAGAGGATTCCATGCATTGAGGCGCAATGGATCCCGATTGTGTGCAGTGGAGTCCATGCAGTGAGGCCAAATGCATCCCAATTGAATGCAGTGGATTTTATGCATCATGGCCCAAATCATCCCGATTGAATGCAGTGGATTCCAGGCAGCGTGATTGAATGCAGTGCACTCAATATAGCTTGGAAAAACGCATCCCGATTGAATGCAGTGTATTCCATGCAGCGTGATTGAATTCAGTGGATTCCATGCAGCGTGAAATAATGGAACCCTATTGAATGCAGTGGATTTCTTGAAGCATGATAGAATGAAGTGGATTCCATGCAGCATGATTGAATGCAGTGGATTTTATGCAGCATTTCCCAAAGCATCCCGATTGAATGCAGTGGATTCCATGCAGCGTCATTGAATGCAGGGGATTCCATGCATTGAGGCGCAATGGATCCCGATTGTATGCAGTGGAGTCCATGCAGCGAGGCCCAATGCTTCCCGATTGAATGCAGTGGATTCCAGGCATTGTGATTGAAATCAGTGGAATCCATGCAGCGTGGTAAAATGCATCCTTATTGAATGCAGTGGATTCCATGCAGCGTGAAGTAATGGAACCCTATTGAATGCAGTGGATTTTATGCAGCCTGATTGAATGCAGTGGATTCCATGCAGCATGATTGAATGCAGTGGATTTTATGCAGCATGTCCCAAAGCATCCCGATTGAATGCAGTGGATTCAATGCAGCGTCATTGAATGCAGAGGATTCCATGCATTGTGGCGAAATGGATCCTGATTGTATGCAGTGGAGTCCATGCAGCGAGGCCCAATGCATCCCGATTGAATGCAGTCAATTCCATGCAGCATTTTTGAATGCAGAGGATTCCATGCATTCTGGCGCAATGGATCCTGATTGTATGCAGTGGAGTCCGTGCAGCGAGGCCAAATCATCCTGATTGAATGCTGTGGATTATATGGAGCATGGCCCAAATCATCCCGACTGAATGCAGTGGATTCGATGCAGCGTGATTGATTGCAGTGTAATCCATGCAGCGTTGTAAAATGCATTCCGATTGAATGCAGTGGATTCCATGCAGCGTGATTGAATTCAGTGGATTCCATGCAGCGTGAAGAAATGGAACCTTATTGAATGCAATTGATTTTATGCAGCATGATTGAATGCAGTGGATTTTATGCAGCATGATTGAATGCAGTGGATTCCATGCAGCGTGATTGAATGCAGTGGATTTTATGCAGCATGGCCCAAAGCATCCCGATTGAATTCAGTGGATTCCATGCAGCGTCATTGAATGCAGAGGATTCCATGCATTGTGGCGCAATGGGTCCCGATTGTATGCAGTGGAGTCCATGCAGTGAGGCCAATGCATCCCGATTGTATGCAGTGGATTCCATGCATTGTGATTGAATGCAGTGTAATCCATGCAGCATGGTAAAATGCATCCCGATTGAAGGCAGTGTATTCCATACAGCGGGATTGAATGCAGTGTATTCTATGCAGCGTGAGGAAATGGAACCGTATTGAATGCAGTGGATTTTATGCAGCATGATTGAATGCAGTGGATTCCATGCAGCATGATTGAATGCAGTGGATTCCATGCAGCGTGAAGAAATGAAAGCTTATTCAATGCAGTGGATTCCATGCAGCATGATTGAATGCAGTGGATGCCATGCAGCATGATTGAATGCAGTGTATTTTAGGCAGCATGGCACAAAGCATCCGGATTGAATGCAGTTGATTCCATGCAGCATGATTGAATGCAGTGGATTTTATGCAGCATGGCCCAAAACATCCGGATTGAATGCAGTGGAATCCATGCATGGTGATTGAATGCAGTGTAATCCATGCAGCGTGGTAAAATCCATCCCGATTGAATGCAGTGGATTCCATGCAGCTTGATTGAATGCAGCGGATTCCATGCAGCGTGAAGTAATGGAACCCTATTGAATGCAGCGGATTTTATGCAGCATGATTGAATGCAGTGGATTTTATGCAGCATGGCCCAAACCATCCCGATTGAATGCCGTGGATCCCATGCAGCGTCATTGAATGCAGAGGATTCCATGCATTGAGGTGCAATCGATCCCGATTATATGAGGTGGAGTCCATGCAGCGAGGCCCAATGCATCCCGATTGAATGCATTCAATTCCATGCAGCATTTTTGAATGCAGAGGATTCCATGCATTGTGGCGCAATGGTTCCTGATTGTATGCAGTGGAGTCTATGCAGCGAGGCTAAATCATCCCGATTGAATGCTGTGGATTATATGGAGCATGGCCCAAATCATCCCGATTGAATGCAGTGGATTCCATGCAGCGTGATTGATTGCAGTGTAATCCATGCAGCATTGTAAAATGCATTCCGATTGAATGCAGTGGATTCCATGCATTGTGATTGAATGCAGTGAACTCCATGCAGTGAGGTAAAATGCATCCCGATTGAATGCAGTGGATTCCATGCAGCGTGATTGAATGCCGTGTATTCCATGCAGCGTGAAGAAATGGAACCCTATTGAATGCAGTGGATTGTATGCAGCCTGATTGAATGCAGTGGATTCCATACAGCATGATTGAATGCAGTGGATTTTATGCAGAATGGCCCAAAGCATCCCGATTGAATGCAGTGGATTACATGCAGCGTCATTGAATGCAGAGGATTCCATGCATTGTGGCGCAATGGATCCTGATTGTATGCAGTGGAGTCCATGCAGCGAGGCCCAATGCATCCCGATTGAATGCAGTCAATTCCATGCAGCATTTTTGAATGCAGAGGATTCCATGCATTGTGGCGCAATGGATCCTGATTGCATGCAGTGGAGTCCATGCAGCGAGGCGAAATCATCCCGATTGAATGCTGTGCATTATATGGAGCATGGCCCAAATCATCCCGACTGAATGTAGTGAATTCGATGCAGTGTGATTGATTGCAGTGTAATCCATGCAGCGTGGTAAAATGCATCCCGATTGAATGCAGTGGATTCCATGCAGCGTGATTGAATTCAGTGGATTCCATGCAGCGTGAAGAAATGGAACCTTATTGAATGCAATTGATTTTATGCAGCATGATTGAATGCAGTGGATTTTATGCAGCATGATTGAATGCAGTGGATTCCATGCAGCGTGATTGAATGCAGTGGATTTTATGCAGCATGGCCCAAAGCATCCCGATTGAATGCAGTGGATTCCATGCAGCATTTTTGAATGCAGAGGATTCCATGCATTGTGGCACAATGGATCCCGATTGAATGCAGTGGATTCCATGCAGCGTGATTGAATGCAGTGTAATCCATGAAGCGTGGTAAAATGCATCCCGATAGAATGCAGTGGATTCCATGCAGCGTGAGGAAATGGAACCCTACTGAATGCAGTGGATTTTATGCAGCATGATTGAATGCAGTGGATATTATGCAGCATGATTGAATGCAGTGGAGTCCATGCAGCATGATTGAATGTAGTGGAATTTATGCAGCATGGCCTAAAGCATCCCGATTGAATGCAGTGGATTCCATGCAGCGTCATTGAATGCAGAGGATTCCATGCATTGTGGCGCAATGGATCCCTATTGTATGCAGTGGAGTCCATGCAGCGAGGCCCAATGCATCCCGATTGAATGCAGTGGATTTTATGCAGCATGGCCCAAACATCCCGATTGAATGCAGTGGATTCCATGCAGCGTGTTTGAATGCAGTGGATTGTATGCAGAGTGGTGCAATGTATCTCTATTGAATGAAGTGGATTCCATTCAGCTTGGCCCAATGGATACCGACTGAATGCAGTGGATTCCATGAAGCATGATTGAATGCAGTGGATTCCATGCAGCATTGTGGAATGCATACCGAGTGAATGCAGTGGATTGCATGCAGCGTGGGGCAATGTATCCAGGTTGAATGCAGTGGAATACATGCAGTGTGAGTGAATGCACTTGATTCCTTGCAGCAGTGTGAAATTCATCCCGGGTGAATGCAGTGGATTGCATGCAGCTTGGCCCAATGGATCCTGATTGAATGCAGTCGATTCCGTGCAGCTTGGCCCAATGGATCCTGATTGAATGCAGTCGATTCCGTGCAGCATGGCCCAATGGATCCTGATTGAATGCAGTGGATTCCCTGTGGCGTGATTGAATGCACTGGATTCCATGCAGCGTTGTGTAATGCATCCAGAGTGAATGAAAAGGATTGCATGCAGCGTGGGGCAATGTATCCAGGTTGAATGCAGTGGAATCCATGCAGCATGCTGCAATGGATCCCGACTGAATGCAGTGGATTCCCTGCAGCATTGTGTAATTGATACCAATGTAATGCAGTGGATTCCATGCATCGAGATTCAATGCAGTGGATTCCATGCAGCGTTGTGAAATGGATCCCGAGTGAATGCAGTGGATTCCATGCATTGTGATTGAATGCAGTGCACTCAATATAGCGTGGAAAAATGCATCCCGATTGAATGAAGCGGATTCCATGCAGCGTGATTGAATGCAGTGGATTTTATGCAGCATGGCCCAAAGCATCCCGATTGAATGCAGTGGATTCCATGCAGCATCATTGAATGCAGAGGATTCCATGCATTGAGGCGCAATGGATCCCGATTGTATGCAGTGGAGTCCATGCAGCGAGGCCCAATGCATCCCGATTGAATGCAGTGGATTCCAGGCATTGTGATTGAAATCAGTGGAATCCATGCAGCGTGGTAAAATGCATCCTTATTGAATGCAGTGGATTCCATGCAGCGTGAAATAATGGAACGGTATTGAATGCAGTGGATTGTATGCAGCCTGATTGAATGCAGTGGATTCCATGCAGCATGATTGAATGCAGTGGATTTTATGCAGCATGTCCCAAAGCATCCCGATTGAATGCAGTGGATTCCATGCAGCGTCATTGAATGCAGAGGATTCCATGCATTGTGGCGCAATGGGTCCCGATTATATGCAGTGGAGTCCATGCAGTGAGGCCAATGCATCCCGATTGTATGCAGTGGATTTTATGCAGCATGGCCCAAAGCATCCCGATTGAATGCAGTGGATTCCATGCATTGTGATTGAATGCAGTGTAATCCATGCAGCATGGTAAAATGCATCCCGATTGAAGGCAGTGTATTCCATACAGCGGGATTGAATGCAGTGTATTCTATGCAGCGTGAGGAAATGGAACCGTATTGAATGCAGTGGATTCTATGCAGCATGATTGAATGCAGTGGATTCCATGCAGCATGATTGAATGCAGTGGATTTTATGCAGCATGGCCCAAAGCATCCCGATTGAATGCAGTGGATTCCATGCATTGTGATTGAATGCAGTGTAATCCATGCAGCATGGTAAAATGCATCCCGATTGAAGGCAGTGTATTCCATACAGCGGGATTGAATGCAGTGTATTCTATGCAGCGTGAGGAAATGGAACCCTACTGAATGCAGTGGATTTTATGCAGCATGATTGAATGCTGTGGATTCCATGCAGCATGATTGAATGCAGTGGATTCCACGCAGCATCATTGAATGCAGAGAATTCCATGCATTGTGGCGCAATGGATCCCGATTGTATGCAGTGGAGTCCATGCAGCGAGGCCCAATGCATCCCGATTGAATGCAGTCAATTCCATGCAGCATTTTTGAATGCAGACGATTCCATGCATTGTGGCGCAATGGATCCTGATTGTATGCAGTGGATTTTATGCAGCATGGCCCAAACATCCCGATTGAATGCAGTGGATTCCATGCAGCGTGATTGAATGCAGTGTAATCCATGAAGCGTGGTAAAATGCATCCCGATAAAATGCAGTGGATTCCATGCAGCGTGAAGAAATGGAACCCTATTGAATGCAGTGGATTTTATGCAGCATGATTGAATGCAGTGGATTCGATGCAGTATGATTGAATGCAGTGGATATTATGCAGCATGGCCCAAAGCATCCTGATTGAATGCAGTGGATTCCATGCAGCGTGATTGACTGCAGGTAATCCATTCAGCCTGGTAAAATGCATCCCAATTGAATGCAGTGGATTTTATGAAGCATGATTGAATGCAGTTGATTCCATGCAGCGTGAAGAAATGGAACATTATTGAATTCAGTGGATTTTTGCGGCGTGAATGTATACAGTGGATACCATGCAGCATGATTGAATGCAGTGGATTTTATGCAGCATGGCCAAAGCATGCCGATTGAATGCAGTGGATTCCATGCAGTGTGTTTGAATGCAGTGGATTCAATTTAGCCTGAAGAAATGGAACCCTATTGAATGCAGTGGATATTATGCAGCATGATTGAATGCAGTGGATTCCATGCAGCATGATTGAATGCAGTGGATTTTATGCAGCATGTCCCAAAGCATCCCGATTGAATGCAGTGGATTCCATGCAGCGTCATTGAATGCAGAGGATTCCATGCATTGTGGCGCAATGGGTCCCGATTGTATGCAGTGGAGTCCATGCAGCGAGGCCAAATGCATCCCAATTGAATGCTGTGGATTATATGGAGCATGGTCCAAATCATCCCGACTGAATGCAGTGGATTCCATGCAGCGTGATTGATTGCAGTGTAATCCATGCAGCGTGGTAAAATGCATCCCGATTGAATGCAGTGGATTCCATGCAGCGTGATTGAATTCAGTGGATTTTATGCAGCATGATTGAATGCAGTGGATTTTATGCAGCATGGCCCAAACCATCCCGATTGAATGCAGTGGATCCCATGCAGCGTCATTGAATGCAGAGGATTTCATGCATTGAGGCGCTATCGATCCCGATTAAATGAGGTGGAGTCCATGCAGCGAGGCCCAATGCATCCCGATTGAATGCATTCAATTCCATGCAGCATTTTTGAATGCAGAGGATTCCATGTATTGTGGCGCAATGGATCCTGATTGTATGCAGTGGAGTCTATGCAGCGAGGCCAAATCATCCCGATTGAATGCTGTGGATTATATGGAGCATGGCCCAAATCATCCCGATTCAATGCAGTGGATTCCATGCAGCGTGATTGAATGCAGTGTAATCCATGAAGCGTTGTAAAATGCATTCCGATTGAATGCAGTGGATTCCATGCAGCGTGATTGAATGCCGTGTATTCCATGCAGCATGAAGAAATGGAACCCTATTGAATGCAGTGGATATTATGCAGCATGATTGAATGCAGTGGATTCCATGCAGCATGATTGAATGTAGTGGAATTTATGCAGCATGGCCTAAAGCATCCCGATTGAATGCAGTGGATTCCATGCAGCATCATTGAATGCAGAGGATTCCATGCATTGTGGCGCAATGGATCCCGATTGTATGCAGTGGGGTCCATGCAGCGAGGCCCAATGCATCCCGATTGAATGCAGTGGATTTTATGCAGCATGGACCAAAGCATGCCGATTGAATGCAGTGTATCCCATGCAGCGTGTTTGAATGCAGTGGATTGTATGCAGAGTGGTGCAATGTATCTCGATTGAATGAAGTGGATTCCATTCAGCATGGTGTAATTGATACCGATTGAATGCAGTGGATTCCATGCACTGTGTCTGAATGCAACCGATTCCATGCAGCAGTGTGAAATGCATCGCGAGTGAATGCAGTGGATTCCATGCAGCGTGGCCCAATGGATACCGACTGAATGCAGTGGATTCCATGAAGCATGATTGAATGCAGTGGATTCCATGCAGCGTTGTGGAATGCATACCGAGTGAATGCAGTGGATTGCATGCAGCGTGGGGCAATGTCTCCAGGTTGAATGCAGTGGAATACATGCAGCATGCTGCAATGGATCCCGACTGAATGCAGTGGATTCCCTGCAGCATTGTCTAATTGATACCAATGTAATGCAGTGGATTCCATGCATCGAGATTCAATGCAGTGGATTCCATGCAGCGTTGTGAAATGGATCCCGAGTGAATGCAGTGGATTCCATGCAGCGTGATTGAATGCAGTGGATTCCATGCAGCGTGAAGAAATGGAACCCTATTGAATGCAGTGGATTTTATGAAGCATGATTGAATGCAGTGGATTCCATGCAGCATGACTGAATGCAGTGGATTTTATGCAGCATGGCCCAAAGCATCCCGATTGAATGCAGTGGATTCCACGCAGCATCATTGAATGCAGAGAATTCCATGCATTGTGGCGCAATGGATCCCGATTGTATGCAGTGGAGTCCATGCAGCGAGGCCCAATTCATCCCGATTGAATGCAGTCAATTCCATGCAGCATTTTTGAATGCAGAGGATTCCATGCATTGTGGCACAATGGATCCTGATTGTATGCAGTGGAGTTTATGCAGCATGGCCCAAACATCCCGATTGAATGCAGTGGATTCCATGCAGCGTGAAGAAATGGAACCATATTGAATGCAGTGGATTTTATGCAGCATGATTGAATGCAGAGGATTCGATGCAGTATGATTGAATGCAGTGGATATTATGCAGCATGGCCCAAAGCATCCTGATTGAATGCAGTGGATTCCATGCAGCGTGATTGAATGCAGTTGATTCCATGCAGCGTGAAGAAATGGAACCTTATTGAATTCAGTGGATTGTATGCAGCCTGATTGAATGCAGTGGATTCCATACAGCATGATTGAATGCAGTGGATTTTATGCAGAATGGCCCAAAGCATCCCGATTGAATGCAGTGGATTACATGCAGCGTCATTGAATGCAGAGGATTCCATGCATTGTGGCGCAATGGATCCTGATTGTATGCAGTGGAGTCCATGCAGCGAGGCCCAATGCATCCCGATTGAATGCAGTCAATTCCATGCAGCATTTTTGAATGCAGAGGATTCCATGCATTGTGGCGCAATGGATCCTGATTGCATGCAGTGGAGTCCATGCAGCGAGGCGAAATCATCCCGATTGAATGCTGTGCATTATATGGAGCATGGCCCAAATCATCCCGACTGAATGTAGTGAATTCGATGCAGTGTGATTGATTGCAGTGTAATCCATGCAGCGTGGTAAAATGCATCCCGATTGAATGCAGTGGATTCCATGCAGCGTGATTGAATTCAGTGGATTCCATGCAGCGTGAAGAAATGGAACCTTATTGAATGCAATTGATTTTATGCAGCATGATTGAATGCAGTGGATTTTATGCAGCATGATTGAATGCAGTGGATTCCATGCAGCGTGATTGAATGCAGTGGATTTTATGCAGCATGGCCCAAAGCATCCCGATTGAATGCAGTGGATTCCATGCAGCATTTTTGAATGCAGAGGATTCCATGCATTGTGGCACAATGGATCCCGATTGAATGCAGTGGATTCCATGCAGCGTGATTGAATGCAGTGTAATCCATGAAGCGTGGTAAAATGCATCCCGATAGAATGCAGTGGATTCCATGCAGCGTGAGGAAATGGAACCCTACTGAATGCAGTGGATTTTATGCAGCATGATTGAATGCAGTGGATATTATGCAGCATGATTGAATGCAGTGGAGTCCATGCAGCATGATTGAATGTAGTGGAATTTATGCAGCATGGCCTAAAGCATCCCGATTGAATGCAGTGGATTCCATGCAGCGTCATTGAATGCAGAGGATTCCATGCATTGTGGCGCAATGGATCCCTATTGTATGCAGTGGAGTCCATGCAGCGAGGCCCAATGCATCCCGATTGAATGCAGTGGATTTTATGCAGCATGGCCCAAACATCCCGATTGAATGCAGTGTATCCCATGCAGCGTGTTTGAATGCAGTGGATTGTATGCAGAGTGGTGCAATGTATCTCTATTGAATGAAGTGGATTCCATTCAGCTTGGCCCAATGGATACCGACTGAATGCAGTGGATTCCATGAAGCATGATTGAATGCAGTGGATTCCATGCAGCATTGTGGAATGCATACCGAGTGAATGCAGTGGATTGCATGCAGCGTGGGGCAATGTATCCAGGTTGAATGCAGTGGAATACATGCAGTGTGAGTGAATGCACTTGATTCCTTGCAGCAGTGTGAAATTCATCCCGGGTGAATGCAGTGGATTGCATGCAGCTTGGCCCAATGGATCCTGATTGAATGCAGTCGATTCCGTGCAGCTTGGCCCAATGGATCCTGATTGAATGCAGTCGATTCCGTGCAGCATGGCCCAATGGATCCTGATTGAATGCAGTGGATTCCCTGTGGCGTGATTGAATGCACTGGATTCCATGCAGCGTTGTGTAATGCATCCAGAGTGAATGAAAAGGATTGCATGCAGCGTGGGGCAATGTATCCAGGTTGAATGCAGTGGAATCCATGCAGCATGCTGCAATGGATCCCGACTGAATGCAGTGGATTCCCTGCAGCATTGTGTAATTGATACCAATGTAATGCAGTGGATTCCATGCATCGAGATTCAATGCAGTGGATTCCATGCAGCGTTGTGAAATGGATCCCGAGTGAATGCAGTGGATTCCATGCATTGTGATTGAATGCAGTGCACTCAATATAGCGTGGAAAAATGCATCCCGATTGAATGAAGCGGATTCCATGCAGCGTGATTGAATGCAGTGGATTTTATGCAGCATGGCCCAAAGCATCCCGATTGAATGCAGTGGATTCCATGCAGCATCATTGAATGCAGAGGATTCCATGCATTGAGGCGCAATGGATCCCGATTGTATGCAGTGGAGTCCATGCAGCGAGGCCCAATGCATCCCGATTGAATGCAGTGGATTCCAGGCATTGTGATTGAAATCAGTGGAATCCATGCAGCGTGGTAAAATGCATCCTTATTGAATGCAGTGGATTCCATGCAGCGTGAAATAATGGAACGGTATTGAATGCAGTGGATTGTATGCAGCCTGATTGAATGCAGTGGATTCCATGCAGCATGATTGAATGCAGTGGATTTTATGCAGCATGTCCCAAAGCATCCCGATTGAATGCAGTGGATTCCATGCAGCGTCATTGAATGCAGAGGATTCCATGCATTGTGGCGCAATGGGTCCCGATTATATGCAGTGGAGTCCATGCAGTGAGGCCAATGCATCCCGATTGTATGCAGTGGATTTTATGCAGCATGGCCCAAAGCATCCCGATTGAATGCAGTGGATTCCATGCATTGTGATTGAATGCAGTGTAATCCATGCAGCATGGTAAAATGCATCCCGATTGAAGGCAGTGTATTCCATACAGCGGGATTGAATGCAGTGTATTCTATGCAGCGTGAGGAAATGGAACCGTATTGAATGCAGTGGATTCTATGCAGCATGATTGAATGCAGTGGATTCCATGCAGCATGATTGAATGCAGTGGATTTTATGCAGCATGGCCCAAAGCATCCCGATTGAATGCAGTGGATTCCATGCATTGTGATTGAATGCAGTGTAATCCATGCAGCATGGTAAAATGCATCCCGATTGAAGGCAGTGTATTCCATACAGCGGGATTGAATGCAGTGTATTCTATGCAGCGTGAGGAAATGGAACCCTACTGAATGCAGTGGATTTTATGCAGCATGATTGAATGCTGTGGATTCCATGCAGCATGATTGAATGCAGTGGATTACACGCAGCATCATTGAATGCAGAGAATTCCATGCATTGTGGCGCAATGGATCCCGATTGTATGCAGTGGAGTCCATGCAGCGAGGCCCAATGCATCCCGATTGAATGCAGTCAATTCCATGCAGCATTTTTGAATGCAGACGATTCCATGCATTGTGGCGCAATGGATCCTGATTGTATGCAGTGGATTTTATGCAGCATGGCCCAAACATCCCGATTGAATGCAGTGGATTCCATGCAGCGTGATTGAATGCAGTGTAATCCATGAAGCGTGGTAAAATGCATCCCGATAAAATGCAGTGGATTCCATGCAGCGTGAAGAAATGGAACCCTATTGAATGCAGTGGATTTTATGCAGCATGATTGAATGCAGTGGATTCGATGCAGTATGATTGAATGCAGTGGATATTATGCAGCATGGCCCAAAGCATCCTGATTGAATGCAGTGGATTCCATGCAGCGTGATTGACTGCAGGTAATCCATTCAGCCTGGTAAAATGCATCCCAATTGAATGCAGTGGATTTTATGAAGCATGATTGAATGCAGTTGATTCCATGCAGCGTGAAGAAATGGAACATTATTGAATTCAGTGGATTTTTGCGGCGTGAATGTATACAGTGGATACCATGCAGCATGATTGAATGCAGTGGATTTTATGCAGCATGGCCAAAGCATGCCGATTGAATGCAGTGGATTCCATGCAGTGTGTTTGAATGCAGTGGATTCAATTTAGCCTGAAGAAATGGAACCCTATTGAATGCAGTGGATATTATGCAGCATGATTGAATGCAGTGGATTCCATGCAGCATGATTGAATGCAGTGGATTTTATGCAGCATGTCCCAAAGCATCCCGATTGAATGCAGTGGATTCCATGCAGCGTCATTGAATGCAGAGGATTCCATGCATTGTGGCGCAATGGGTCCCGATTGTATGCAGTGGAGTCCATGCAGCGAGGCCAAATGCATCCCAATTGAATGCTGTGGATTATATGGAGCATGGTCCAAATCATCCCGACTGAATGCAGTGGATTCCATGCAGCGTGATTGATTGCAGTGTAATCCATGCAGCGTGGTAAAATGCATCCCGATTGAATGCAGTGGATTCCATGCAGCGTGATTGAATTCAGTGGATTTTATGCAGCATGATTGAATGCAGTGGATTTTATGCAGCATGGCCCAAACCATCCCGATTGAATGCAGTGGATCCCATGCAGCGTCATTGAATGCAGAGGATTTCATGCATTGAGGCGCTATCGATCCCGATTAAATGAGGTGGAGTCCATGCAGCGAGGCCCAATGCATCCCGATTGAATGCATTCAATTCCATGCAGCATTTTTGAATGCAGAGGATTCCATGCATTGTGGCGCAATGGTTCCTGATTGTATGCAGTGGAGTCTATGCAGCGAGGCCAAATCATCCCGATTGAATGCTGTGGATTATATGGAGCATGGCCCAAATCATCCCGATTCAATGCAGTGGATTCCATGCAGCGTGATTGATTGCAGTGTAATCGATGCAGCGTTGTAAAATGCATTCCGATTGAATGCAGTGGATTCCATGCAGCGTGATTGAATGCCGTGTATTCCATGCAGCATGAAGAAATGGAACCCTATTGAATGCAGTGGATATTATGCAGCATGATTGAATGCAGTGGATTCCATGCAGCATGATTGAATGTAGTGGAATTTATGCAGCATGGCCTAAAGCATCCCGATTGAATGCAGTGGATTCCATGCAGCATCATTGAATGCAGAGGATTCCATGCATTGTGGCGCAATGGATCCCGATTGTATGCAGTGGGGTCCATGCAGCGAGGCCCAATGCATCCCGATTGAATGCAGTGGATTTTATGCAGCATGGACCAAAGCATGCCGATTGAATGCAGTGTATCCCATGCAGCGTGTTTGAATGCAGTGGATTGTATGCAGAGTGGTGCAATGTATCTCGATTGAATGAAGTGGATTCCATTCAGCATGGTGTAATTGATACCGATTGAATGCAGTGGATTCCATGCACTGTGTCTGAATGCAACCGATTCCATGCAGCAGTGTGAAATGCATCGCGAGTGAATGCAGTGGATTCCATGCAGCGTGGCCCAATGGATACCGACTGAATGCAGTGGATTCCATGAAGCATGATTGAATGCAGTGGATTCCATGCAGCGTTGTGGAATGCATACCGAGTGAATGCAGTGGATTGCATGCAGCGTGGGGCAATGTCTCCAGGTTGAATGCAGTGGAATACATGCAGCATGCTGCAATGGATCCCGACTGAATGCAGTGGATTCCCTGCAGCATTGTCTAATTGATACCAATGTAATGCAGTGGATTCCATGCATCGAGATTCAATGCAGTGGATTCCATGCAGCGTTGTGAAATGGATCCCGAGTGAATGCAGTGGATTCCATGCAGCGTGATTGAATGCAGTGGATTCCATGCAGCGTGAAGAAATGGAACCCTACTGAATGCAGTGGATTTTATGAAGCATGATTGAATGCAGTGGATTCCATGCAGCATGACTGAATGCAGTGGATTTTATGCAGCATGGCCCAAAGCATCCCGATTGAATGCAGTGGATTCCACGCAGCATCATTGAATGCAGAGAATTCCATGCATTGTGGCGCAATGGATCCCGATTGTATGCAGTGGAGTCCATGCAGCGAGGCCCAATTCATCCCGATTGAATGCAGTCAATTCCATGCAGCATTTTTGAATGCAGAGGATTCCATGCATTGTGGCACAATGGATCCTGATTGTATGCAGTGGAGTTTATGCAGCATGGCCCAAACATCCCGATTGAATGCAGTGGATTCCATGCAGCGTGAAGAAATGGAACCATATTGAATGCAGTGGATTTTATGCAGCATGATTGAATGCAGAGGATTCGATGCAGTATGATTGAATGCAGTGGATATTATGCAGCATGGCCCAAAGCATCCTGATTGAATGCAGTGGATTCCATGCAGCGTGATTGAATGCAGTTGATTCCATGCAGCGTGAAGAAATGGAACCTTATTGAATTCAGTGGATTTTTGCAGCGTGAATGAATACAGTGGATTCCATGCAGCATGATTGAATGCAGTGGATTTTATGCAGCATGGCCCAAAGCATGCCGATTGAATGCAGTGGATTCCATGCATTGTGATTGATTGCAGTGCACTCCATGCAGCGTGGTAAAATGTATCCCGATTGAATGCAGTGGATTCCATGCAGTGTGATTGAATGCAGTGGATTCCATTTAGCCTGAAGAAATGGAACCCTATTGAATGCAGTGGATATTATGCAGCATGATTGAATGCAGTGGAGTCCATGCAGCATGATTGAATGCAGTGGATTTTATGCAGCATGGCCCAAAGCATCCCGATTGAATGCAGTGGATTCCATGCAGCGTCATTGAATGCAGGGGATTCCATGCATTGAGGCGCAATGGATCCCGATTGTATGCAGTGGAGTCCATGCAGCGAGGCCCAATGCTTCCCGATTGAATGCAGTGGATTCCAGGCATTGTGATTGAAATCAGTGGAATCCATGCAGCGTGGTAAAATGCATCCTTATTGAATGCAGTGGATTCCATGCAGCGTGAAGTAATGGAACCCTATTGAATGCAGTGGATTTTATGCAGCCTGATTGAATGCAGTGGATTCCATGCAGCATGATTGAATGCAGTGGATTTTATGCAGCATGTCCCAAAGCATCCCGATTGAATGCAGTGGATTCAATGCAGCGTCATTGAATGCAGAGGATTCCATGCATTGTGGCGCAATAGATCCTGATTGTATGCAGTGGAGTCCATGCAGCGAGGCCCAATGCATCCCGATTGAATGCAGTCAATTCCATGCAGCATTTTTGAATGCAGAGTATTCCATGCATTGTGGCGCAATGGATCCTGATTGCATGCAGTGGAGTCCGTGCAGCGAGGCCAAATCATCCTGATTGAATGCTGTGGATTATATGGAGCATGGCCCAAATCATCCCGACTGAATGCAGTGGATTCGATGCAGCGTGATTGATTGCAGTGTAATCCATGCAGCGTTGTAAAATGCATTCCGATTGAATGCAGTGGATTCCATGCAGCGTGATTGAATTCAGTGGATTCCATGCAGCGTGAAATAATGGAACCCTATTGAATGCAGTGGATTTCTTGAAGCATGATAGAATGAAGTGGATTCCATGCAGCATGATTGAATGCAGTGGATTTTATGCAGCATTTCCCAAAGCATCCCGATTGAATGCAGTGGATTCCATGCAGCGTCATTGAATGCAGGGGATTCCATGCATTGAGGCGCAATGGATCCCGATTGTATGCAGTGGAGTCCATGCAGCGAGGCCCAATGCTTCCCGATTGAATGCAGTGGATTCCAGGCATTGTGATTGAAATCAGTGGAATCCATGCAGCGTGGTAAAATGCATCCTTATTGAATGCAGTGGATTCCATGCAGCGTGAAGTAATGGAACCCTATTGAATGCAGTGGATTTTATGCAGCCTGATTGAATGCAGTGGATTCCATGCAGCATGATTGAATGCAGTGGATTTTATGCAGCATGTCCCAAAGCATCCCGATTGAATGCAGTGGATTCAATGCAGCGTCATTGAATGCAGAGGATTCCATGCATTGTGGCGAAATGGATCCTGATTGTATGCAGTGGAGTCCATGCAGCGAGGCCCAATGCATCCCGATTGAATGCAGTCAATTCCATGCAGCATTTTTGAATGCAGAGTATTCCATGCATTGTGGCGCAATGGATCCTGATTGTATGCAGTGGAGTCCGTGCAGCGAGGCCAAATCATCCTGATTGAATGCTGTGGATTATATGGAGCATGGCCCAAATCATCCCGACTGAATGCAGTGGATTCGATGCAGCGTGATTGATTGCAGTGTAATCCATGCAGCGTTGTAAAATGCATTCCGATTGAATGCAGTGGATTCCATGCAGCGTGATTGAATTCAGTGGATTCCATGCAGCGTGAAGAAATGGAACCTTATTGAATGCAATTGATTTTATGCAGCATGATTGAATGCAGTGGATTTTATGCAGCATGATTGAATGCAGTGGATTTTATGCAGCATGATTGAATGCAGTTGATTCCATGCAGCGTGATTGAATGCAGTGGATTTTATGCAGCATGGCCCAAAGCATCCCGATTGAATTCAGTGGATTCCATGCAGCGGCATTGAATGCAGAGGATTCCATGCATTGTGGCGCAATGGGTCCCGATTGTATGCAGTGGAGCCCATGCAGTGAGGCCAATGCATCCCGATTGTATGCAGTGGATTCCATGCATTGTGATTGAATGCAGTGTAATCCATGCAGCATGGTAAAATGCATCCCGATTGAAGGCAGTGTATTCCATACAGCGGGATTGAATGCAGTGTATTCTATGCAGCGTGAGGAAATGGAACCGTATTGAATGCAGTGGATTTTATGCAGCATGATTGAATGCAGTGGATTCCATGCAGCATGATTGAATGCAGTGGATTCCATGCAGCGTGAAGAAATGAAAGCTTATTCAATGCAGTGGATTCCATGCAGCATGATTGAATGCAGTGGATGCCATGCAGCATGATTGAATGCAGTGTATTTTAGGCAGCATGGCACAAAGCATCCAGATTGAATGCAGTTGATTCCATGCAGCATGATTGAATGCAGTGGATTTTATGCAGCATGGCCCAAAACATCCGGATTGAATGCAGTGGAATCCATGCATGGTGATTGAATGCAGTGTAATCCATGCAGCGTGGTAAAATCCATCCCGATTGAATGCAGTGGATTCCATGCAGCTTGATTGAATGCAGCGGATTCCATGCAGCGTGAAGTAATGGAACCCTATTGAATGCAGCGGATTTTATGCAGCATGATTGAATGCAGTGGATTTTATGCAGCATGGCCCAAACCATCCCGATTGAATGCCGTGGATCCCATGCAGCGTCATTGAATGCAGAGGATTCCATGCATTGAGGTGCAATCGATCCCGATTATATGAGGTGGAGTCCATGCAGCGAGGCCCAATGCATCCCGATTGAATGCATTCAATTCCATGCAGCATTTTTGAATGCAGAGGATTCCATGCATTGTGGCGCAATGGTTCCTGATTGTATGCAGTGGAGTCTATGCAGCGAGGCCAAATCATCCCGATTGAATGCTGTGGATTATATGGAGCATGGCCCAAATCATCCCGATTGAATGCAGTGGATTCCATGCAGCGTGATTGATTGCAGTGTAATCCATGCAGCGTTGTAAAATGCATTCCGATTGAATGCAGTGGATTCCATGCATTGTGATTGAATGCAGTGAACTCCATGCAGTGAGGTAAAATGCATCCCGATTGAATGCAGTGGATTCCATGCAGCGTGATTGAATGCCGTGTATTCCATGCAGCGTGAAGAAATGGAACCCTATTGAATGCAGTGGATTGTATGCAGCCTGATTGAATGCAGTGGATTCCATGCAGCATGATTGAATGCAGTGGATTTTATGCAGAATGGCCCAAAGCATCCCGATTGAATGCAGTGGATTACATGCAGCGTCATTGAATGCAGAGGATTCCATGCATTGTGGCGCAATGGATCCTGATTGTATGCAGTGGAGTCCATGCAGCGAGGCCCAATGCATCCCGATTGAATGCAGTCAATTCCATGCAGCATTTTTGAATGCAGAGGATTCCGTGCATTGTGGCGCAATGGATCCTGATTGCATGCAGTGGAGTCCATGCAGCGAGGCGAAATCATCCCGATTGAATGCTGTGCATTATATGGAGCATGGCCCAAATCATCCCGACTGAATGTAGTGAATTCGATGCAGTGTGATTGATTGCAGTGTAATCCATGCAGCGTGGTAAAATGCATCCCGATTGAATGCAGTGGATTCCATGCAGCGTGATTGAATTCAGTGGATTCCATGCAGCGTGAAGAAATGGAACCTTATTGAATGCAATTGATTTTATGCAGCATGATTGAATGCAGTGGATTTTATGCAGCATGATTGAATGCAGTGGATTCCATGCAGCGTGATTGAATGCAGTGGATTTTATGCAGCATGGCCCAAAGCATCCCGATTGAATGCAGTGGATTCCATGCAGCATTTTTGAATGCAGAGGATTCCATGCATTGTGGCACAATGGATCCCGATTGAATGCAGTGGATTCCATGCAGCGTGATTGAATGCAGTGTAATCCATGAAGCGTGGTAAAATGCATCCCGATAGAATGCAGTGGATTCCATGCAGCGTGAGGAAATGGAACCCTACTGAATGCAGTGGATTTTATGCAGCATGATTGAATGCAGTGGATATTATGCAGCATGATTGAATGCAGTGGAGTCCATGCAGCATGATTGAATGTTATGGAATTTATGCAGCATGGCCTAAAGCATCCCGATTGAATGCAGTGGATTCCATGCAGCGTGATTGAATTCAGTGGATTCCATGCAGCGTGAAGAAATGGAACCTTATTGAATGCAATTGATTCTATGCAGCATGATTGAATGCAGTGGATTTTATGCAGCATGATTGAATGCAGTGGATTCCATGCAGCGTGATTGAATGCAGTGGATTTTATGCAGCATGGCCCAAAGCATCCCGATTGAATGCAGTGGATTCCATGCAGCATTTTTGAATGCAGAGGATTCCATGCATTGTGGCACAATGGATCCCGATTGAATGCAGTGGATTCCATGCAGCGTGATTGAATGCAGTGTAATCCATGAAGCGTGGTAAAATGCATCCCGATAGAATGCAGTGGATTCCATGCAGCGTGAGGAAATGGAACCCTACTGAATGCAGTGGATTTTATGCAGCATGATTGAATGCAGTGGATATTATGCAGCATGATTGAATGCAGTGGAGTCCATGCAGCATGATTGAGTGTAGTGGAATTTATGCAGCATGGCCTAAAGCATCCCGATTGAATGCAGTGGATTCCATGCAGCGTCATTGAATGCAGAGGATTCCATGCATTGTGGCGCAATGGATCCCTATTGTATGCAGTGGAGTCCATGCAGCGAGGCCCAATGCATCCCGATTGAATGCAGTGGATTTTATGCAGCATGGCCCAAACATCCCGATTGAATGCAGTGTATTCCATGCAGCGTGTTTGAATGCAGTGGATTGTATGCAGAGTGGTGCAATGTATCTCTATTGAATGAAGTGGATTCCATTCAGCTTGGCCCAATGGATACCGACTGAATGCAGTGGATTCCATGAAGCATGATTGAATGCAGTGGATTCCATGCAGCATTGTGGAATGCATACCGAGTGAATGCAGTGGATTGCATGCAGCGTGGGGCAATGTCTCCAGGTTGAATGCAGTGGAATACATGCAGTGTGAGTGAATGCACTTGATTCCTTGCAGCAGTGTGAAATTCATCCCGGGTGAATGCAGTGGATTGCATGCAGCTTGGCCCAATGGATCCTGATTGAATGCAGTCGATTCCGTGCAGCTTGGCCCAATGGATCCTGATTGAATGCAGTCGATTCCGTGCAGCATGGCCCAATGGATCCTGATTGAATGCAGTGGATTCCCTGTGGCGTGATTGAATGCACTGGATTCCATGCAGCGTTGTGTAATGCATCCAGAGTGAATGAAAAGGATTGCATGCAGCGTGGGGCAATGTATCCAGGTTGAATGCAGTGGAATCCATGCAGCATGCTGCAATGGATCCCGACTGAATGCAGTGGATTCCCTGCAGCATTGTGTAATTGATACCAATGTAATGCAGTGGATTCCATGCATCGAGATTCAATGCAGTGGATTCCATGCAGCGTTGTGAAATGGATCCCGAGTGAATGCAGTGGATTCCATGCATTGTGATTGAATGCAGTGCACTCAATATAGCGTGGAAAAATGCATCCCGATTGAATGAAGCGGATTCCATGCAGCGTGATTGAATGCAGTGGATTTTATGCAGCATGGCCCAAAGCATCCCGATTGAATGCAGTGGATTCCATGCAGCATCATTGAATGCAGAGGATTCCATGCATTGAGGCGCAATGGATCCCGATTGTATGCAGTGGAGTCCATGCAGCGAGGCCCAATGCATCCCGATTGAATGCAGTGGATTCCAGGCATTGTGATTGAAATCAGTGGAATCCATGCAGCGTGGTAAAATGCATCCTTATTGAATGCAGTGGATTCCATGCAGCGTGAAATAATGGAATGGTATTGAATGCAGTGGATTGTATGCAGCCTGATTGAATGCAGTGGATTCCATGCATTGTGGCGCAATGGGTCCCGATTATATGCAGTGGAGTCCATGCAGTGAGGCCAATGCATCCCGATTGTATGCAGTGGATTTTATGCAGCATGGCCCAAAGCATCCCGATTGAATGCAGTGGATTCCATGCATTGTGATTGAATGCAGTGTAATCCATGCAGCATGGTAAAATGCATCCCGATTGAAGGCAGTGTATTCCATACAGCGGGATTGAATGCAGTGTATTCTATGCAGCGTGAGGAAATGGAACCGTATTGAATGCAGTGGATTCTATGCAGCATGATTGAATGCAGTGGATTCCATGCAGCATGATTGAATGCAGTGGATTTTATGCAGCATGGCCCAAAGCATCCCGATTGAATGCAGTGGATTCCATGCATTGTGATTGAATGCAGTGTAATCCATGCAGCATGGTAAAATGCATCCCGATTGAAGGCCGTGTATTCCATACAGCGGGATTGAATGCAGTGTATTCTATGCAGCGTGAGGAAATGGAACCCTACTGAATGCAGTGGATTTTATGCAGCATGATTGAATGCTGTGGATTCCATGCAGCATGATTGAATGCAGTGGATTCCACGCAGCATCATTGAATGCAGAGAATTCCATGCATTGTGGCGCAATGGATCCCGATTGTATGCAGTGGAGTCCATGCAGCGAGGCCCAATGCATCCCGATTGAATGCAGTCAATTCCATGCAGCATTTTTGAATGCAGACGATTCCATGCATTGTGGCGCAATGGATCCTGATTGTATGCAGTGGATTTTATGCAGCATGGCCCAAACATCCCGATTGAATGCAGTGGATTCCATGCAGCGTGATTGAATGCAGTGTAATCCATGAAGCGTGGTAAAATGCATCCCGATAAAATGCAGTGGATTCCATGCAGCGTGAAGAAATGGAACCCTATTGAATGCAGTGGATTTTATGCAGCATGATTGAATGCAGTGGATTCGATGCAGTATGATTGAATGCAGTGGATATTATGCAGCATGGCCCAAAGCATCCTGATTGAATGCAGTGGATTCCATGCAGCGTGATTGACTGCAGGTAATCCATTCAGCCTGGTAAAATGCATCCCAATTGAATGCAGTGGATTTTATGAAGCATGATTGAATGCAGTTGATTCCATGCAGCGTGAAGAAATGGAACATTATTGAATTCAGTGGATTTTTGCGGCGTGAATGTATACAGTGGATACCATGCAGCATGATTGAATGCAGTGGATTTTATGCAGCATGGCCAAAGCATGCCGATTGAATGCAGTGGATTCCATGCAGTGTGTTTGAATGCAGTGGATTCAATTTAGCCTGAAGAAATGGAACCCTATTTAATGCAGTGGATATTATGCAGCATGATTGAATGCAGTGGATTCCATGCAGCATGATTGAATGCAGTGGATTTTATGCAGCATGTCCCAAAGCATCCCGATTGAATGCAGTGGATTCCATGCAGCGTCATTGAATGCAGAGGATTCCATGCATTGTGGCGCAATGGGTCCCGATTGTATGCAGTGGAGTCCATGCAGCGAGGCCAAATCATCCCGATTGAATGCTGTGGATTATATGGAGCATGGTCCAAATCATCCCGACTGAATGCAGTGGATTCCATGCAGCGTGATTGATTGCAGTGTAATCCATGCAGCGTGGTAAAATGCATCCCGATTGAATGCAGTGGATTCCATGCAGCGTGATTGAATTCAGTGGATTTTATGCAGCATGATTGAATGCAGTGGATTCCATGCAGCGTGATTGAATGCAGTGGATTTTATGCAGCATGGCCCAAAGCATCCCGATTGAATGCAGTGGATTCCATGCAGTGTCATTGAATGCAGAGGATTCCATGCATTGTGGTGCAATGGGTCACGATTGTATGCAGTGGAGTACATGCAGTGAGGCCAATGCATCCCGATTGTATGCAGTGGATTTTATGCAGCATGGCCCAAAGCATCCCGATTGAATGCAGTGGATTCCATGCATTGTGATTGAATGCAGTGTAATCCATGCAGCATGGTAAAATGCATCCCGATTGAAGGCAGTGTATTCCATACAGCGGGATTGAATGCAGTGTATTCTATGCAGCGTGAGGAAATGGAACCGTATTGAATGCAGTGGATTTTATGCAGCATGATTGAATGCAGTGGATTCCATGCAGCATGATTGAATGCAGTGGATTCCATGCAGCGTGAAGAAATGAAAGCTTATTCAATGCAGTGGATTCCATGCAGCATGATTGAATGCAGTGGATGCCATGCAGCATGATTGAATGCAGTGGATTTTATGCAGCATGGCCCAAAGCATCCCGATTGAATGCAGTGGATTCCATGCAGCATGATTGAATGCAGTGGATTTTATGCAGCATGGCCCAAAACATCCGGATTGAATGCAGTGGAATCCATGCATGGTGATTGAATGCAGTGTAATCCATGCAGCTTGGTAAAATCCATCCCGATTGAATGCAGCAGATTCCATGCAGCGTGAAGTAATGGAACCCTATTGAATGAAGTGGATATTATGCAGCATGATTGAATGCAGTGGATTTTATGCAGCATGGCCCAAACCATCCCGATTGAATGCAGTGGATCCCATGCAGCGTCATTGAATGCAGAGGATTTCATGCATTGAGGCGCTATCGATCCCGATTAAATGAGGTGGAGTCCATGCAGCGAGGCCCAATGCATCCCGATTGAATGCATTCAATTCCATGCAGCATTTTTGAATGCAGAGGATTCCATGCATTGTGGCGCAATGGATCCTGATTGTATGCAGTGGAGTCTATGCAGCGAGGCCAAATCATCCCGATTGAATGCTGTGGATTATATGGAGCATGGCCCAAATCATCCCGATTCAATGCAGTGGATTCCATGCAGCGTGATTGATTGCAGTGTAATCGATGCAGCGTTGTAAAATGCATTCCGATTGAATGCAGTGGATTCCATGCAGCGTGATTGAATGCCGTGTATTCCATGCAGCATGAAGAAATGGAACCCTATTGAATGCAGTGGATATTATGCAGCATGATTGAATGCAGTGGATTCCATGCAGCATGATTGAATGTAGTGGAATTTATGCAGCATGGCCTAAAGCATCCCGATTGAATGCAGTGGATTCCATGCAGCATCATTGAATGCAGAGGATTCCATGCATTGTGGCGCAATGGATCCCGATTGTATGCAGTGGGGTCCATGCAGCGAGGCCCAATGCATCCCGATTGAATGCAGTGGATTTTATGCAGCATGGACCAAACATCCCGATTGAATGCAGTGTATCCCATGCAGCGTGTTTGAATGCAGTGGATTGTATGCAGAGTGGTGCAATGTATCTCGATTGAATGAAGTGGATTCCATTCAGCATGGTGTAATTGATACCGATTGAATGCAGTGGATTCCATGCACTGTGTCTGAATGCAACCGATTCCATGCAGCAGTGTGAAATGCATCGCGAGTGAATGCAGTGGATTCCATGCAGCGTGGCCCAATGGATACCGACTGAATGCAGTGGATTCCATGAAGCATGATTGAATGCAGTGGATTCCATGCAGCGTTGTGGAATGCATACCGAGTGAATGCAGTGGATTGCATGCAGCGTGGGGCAATGTCTCCAGGTTGAATGCAGTGGAATACATGCAGCATGCTGCAATGGATCCCGACTGAATGCAGTGGATTCCCTGCAGCATTGTCTAATTGATACCAATGTAATGCAGTGGATTCCATGCATCGAGATTCAATGCAGTGGATTCCATGCAGCGTTGTGAAATGGATCCCGAGTGAATGCAGTGGATTCCATGCAGCGTGATTGAATGCAGTGGATTCCATGCAGCGTGAAGAAATGGAACCCTATTGAATGCAGTGGATTTTATGAAGCATGATTGAATGCAGTGGATTCCATGCAGCATGACTGAATGCAGTGGATTTTATGCAGCATGGCCCAAAGCATCCCGATTGAATGCAGTGGATTCCACGCAGCATCATTGAATGCAGAGAATTCCATGCATTGTGGCGCAATGGATCCCGATTGTATGCAGTGGAGTCCATGCAGCGAGGCCCAATTCATCCCGATTGAATGCAGTCAATTCCATGCAGCATTTTTGAATGCAGAGGATTCCATGCATTGTGGCACAATGGATCCTGATTGTATGCAGTGGAGTTTATGCAGCATGGCCCAAACATCCCGATTGAATGCAGTGGATTCCATGCAGCGTGAAGAAATGGAACCATATTGAATGCAGTGGATTTTATGCAGCATGATTGAATGCAGAGGATTCGATGCAGTATGATTGAATGCAGTGGATATTATGCAGCATGGCCCAAAGCATCCTGATTGAATGCAGTGGATTCCATGCAGCGTGATTGAATGCAGTTGATTCCATGCAGCGTGAAGAAATGGAACCTTATTGAATTCAGTGGATTTTTGCAGCGTGAATGAATACAGTGGATTCCATGCAGCATGATTGAATGCAGTGGATTTTATGCAGCATGGCCCAAAGCATGCCGATTGAATGCAGTGGATTCCATGCATTGTGATTGATTGCAGTGCACTCCATGCAGCGTGGTAAAATGTATCCCGATTGAATGCAGTGGATTCCATGCAGTGTGATTGAATGCAGTGGATTCCATTTAGCCTGAAGAAATGGAACCCTATTGAATGCAGTGGATATTATGCAGCATGATTGAATGCAGTGGAGTCCATGCAGCATGATTGAATGCAGTGGATTTTATGCAGCATGGCCCAAAGCATCCCGATTGAATGCAGTGGATTCCATGCAGCGTCATTGAATGCAGAGGATTCCATGCATTGAGGCGCAATGGATCCCGATTGTGTGCAGTGGAGTCCATGCAGTGAGGCCAAATGCATCCCAATTGAATGCAGTGGATTTTATGCATCATGGCCCAAATCATCCCGATTGAATGCAGTGGATTCCAGGCAGCGTGATTGAATGCAGTGCACTCAATATAGCTTGGAAAAACGCATCCCGATTGAATGCAGTGTATTCCATGCAGCGTGATTGAATTCAGTGGATTCCATGCAGCGTGAAATAATGGAACCCTATTGAATGCAGTGGATTTCTTGAAGCATGATAGAATGAAGTGGATTCCATGCAGCATGATTGAATGCAGTGGATTTTATGCAGCATTTCCCAAAGCATCCCGATTGAATGCAGTGGATTCCATGCAGCGTCATTGAATGCAGGGGATTCCATGCATTGAGGCGCAATGGATCCCGATTGTATGCAGTGGAGTCCATGCAGCGAGGCCCAATGCTTCCCGATTGAATGCAGTGGATTCCAGGCATTGTGATTGAAATCAGTGGAATCCATGCAGCGTGGTAAAATGCATCCTTATTGAATGCAGTGGATTCCATGCAGCGTGAAGTAATGGAACCCTATTGAATGCAGTGGATTTTATGCAGCCTGATTGAATGCAGTGGATTCCATGCAGCATGATTGAATGCAGTGGATTTTATGCAGCATGTCCCAAAGCATCCCGATTGAATGCAGTGGATTCCATGCAGCGTCATTGAATGCAGAGGATTCCATGCATTGTGGCGAAATGGATCCTGATTGTATGCAGTGGAGTCCATGCAGCGAGGCCCAATGCATCCCGATTGAATGCAGTCAATTCCATGCAGCATTTTTGAATGCAGAGGATTCCATGCATTGTGGCGCAATGGATCCTGATTGTATGCAGTGGAGTCCGTGCAGCGAGGCCAAATCATCCTGATTGAATGCTGTGGATTATATGGAGCATGGCCCAAATCATCCCGACTGAATGCAGTGGATTCGATGCAGCGTGATTGATTGCAGTGTAATCCATGCAGCGTTGTAAAATGCATTCCGATTGAATGCAGTGGATTCCATGCAGCGTGATTGAATTCAGTGGATTCCATGCAGCGTGAAGAAATGGAACCTTATTGAATGCAATTGATTTTATGCAGCATGATTGAATGCAGTGGATTTTATGCAGCATGATTGAATGCAGTGGATTCCATGCAGCGTGATTGAATGCAGTGGATTTTATGCAGCATGGCCCAAAGCATCCCGATTGAATTCAGTGGATTCCATGCAGCGTCATTGAATGCAGAGGATTCCATGCATTGTGGCGCAATGGGTCCCGATTGTATGCAGTGGAGTCCATGCAGTGAGGCCAATGCATCCCGATTGTATGCAGTGGATTCCATGCATTGTGATTGAATGCAGTGTAATCCATGCAGCATGGTAAAATGCATCCCGATTGAAGGCAGTGTATTCCATACAGCGGGATTGAATGCAGTGTATTCTATGCAGCGTGAGGAAATGGAACCGTATTGAATGCAGTGGATTTTATGCAGCATGATTGAATGCAGTGGATTCCATGCAGCATGATTGAATGCAGTGGATTCCATGCAGCGTGAAGAAATGAAAGCTTATTCAATGCAGTGGATTCCATGCAGCATGATTGAATGCAGTGGATGCCATGCAGCATGATTGAATGCAGTGTATTTTAGGCAGCATGGCACAAAGCATCCGGATTGAATGCAGTTGATTCCATGCAGCATGATTGAATGCAGTGGATTTTATGCAGCATGGCCCAAAACATCCGGATTGAATGCAGTGGAATCCATGCATGGTGATTGAATGCAGTGTAATCCATGCAGCGTGGTAAAATCCATCCCGATTGAATGCAGTGGATTCCATGCAGCTTGATTGAATGCAGCGGATTCCATGCAGCGTGAAGTAATGGAACCCTATTGAATGCAGCGGATTTTATGCAGCATGATTGAATGCAGTGGATTTTATGCAGCATGGCCCAAACCATCCCGATTGAATGCCGTGGATCCCATGCAGCGTCATTGAATGCAGAGGATTCCATGCATTGAGGTGCAATCGATCCCGATTATATGAGGTGGAGTCCATGCAGCGAGGCCCAATGCATCCCGATTGAATGCATTCAATTCCATGCAGCATTTTTGAATGCAGAGGATTCCATGCATTGTGGCGCAATGGTTCCTGATTGTATGCAGTGGAGTCTATGCAGCGAGGCCAAATCATCCCGATTGAATGCTGTGGATTATATGGAGCATGGCCAAAATCATCCCGATTGAATGCAGTGGATTCCATGCAGCGTGATTGATTGCAGTGTAATCCATGCAGCATTGTAAAATGCATTCCGATTGAATGCAGTGGATTCCATGCATTGTGATTGAATGCAGTGAACTCCATGCAGTGAGGTAAAATGCATCCCGATTGAATGCAGTGGATTCCATGCAGCGTGATTGAATGCCGTGTATTCCATGCAGCGTGAAGAAATGGAACCCTATTGAATGCAGTGGATTGTATGCAGCCTGATTGAATGCAGTGGATTCCATACAGCATGATTGAATGCAGTGGATTTTATGCAGAATGGCCCAAAGCATCCCGATTGAATGCAGTGGATTACATGCAGCGTCATTGAATGCAGAGGATTCCATGCATTGTGGCGCAATGGATCCCGATTGTATGCAGTGGAGTCCATGCAGCGAGGCCCAATGCATCCCGATTGAATGCAGTCAATTCCATGCAGCATTTTTGAATGCAGAGGATTCCATGCATTGTGGCGCAATGGATCCTGATTGCATGCAGTGGAGTCCATGCAGCGAGGCGAAATCATCCCGATTGAATGCTGTGCATTATATGGAGCATGGCCCAAATCATCCCGACTGAATGTAGTGAATTCGATGCAGTGTGATTGATTGCAGTGTAATCCATGCAGCGTGGTAAAATGCATCCCGATTGAATGCAGTGGATTCCATGCAGCGTGATTGAATTCAGTGGATTCCATGCAGCGTGAAGAAATGGAACCTTATTGAATGCAATTGATTTTATGCAGCATGATTGAATGCAGTGGATTTTATGCAGCATGATTGAATGCAGTGGATTCCATGCAGCGTGATTGAATGCAGTGGATTTTATGCAGCATGGCCCAAAGCATCCCGATTGAATGCAGTGGATTCCATGCAGCATTTTTGAATGCAGAGGATTCCATGCATTGTGGCACAATGGATCCCGATTGAATGCAGTGGATTCCATGCAGCGTGATTGAATGCAGTGTAATCCATGAAGCGTGGTAAAATGCATCCCGATAGAATGCAGTGGATTCCATGCAGCGTGAGGAAATGGAACCCTACTGAATGCAGTGGATTTTATGCAGCATGATTGAATGCAGTGGATATTATGCAGCATGATTGAATGCAGTGGAGTCCATGCAGCATGATTGAATGTAGTGGAATTTATGCAGCATGGCCTAAAGCATCCCGATTGAATGCAGTGGATTCCATGCAGCGTCATTGAATGCAGAGGATTCCATGCATTGTGGCGCAATGGATCCCTATTGTATGCAGTGGAGTCCATGCAGCGAGGCCCAATGCATCCCGATTGAATGCAGTGGATTTTATGCAGCATGGCCCAAACATCCCGATTGAATGCAGTGTATCCCATGCAGCGTGTTTGAATGCAGTGGATTGTATGCAGAGTGGTGCAATGTATCTCTATTGAATGAAGTGGATTCCATTCAGCTTGGCCCAATGGATACCGACTGAATGCAGTGGATTCCATGAAGCATGATTGAATGCAGTGGATTCCATGCAGCATTGTGGAATGCATACCGAGTGAATGCAGTGGATTGCATGCAGCGTGGGGCAATGTATCCAGGTTGAATGCAGTGGAATACATGCAGTGTGAGTGAATGCACTTGATTCCTTGCAGCAGTGTGAAATTCATCCCGGGTGAATGCAGTGGATTGCATGCAGCTTGGCCCAATGGATCCTGATTGAATGCAGTCGATTCCGTGCAGCTTGGCCCAATGGATCCTGATTGAATGCAGTCGATTCCGTGCAGCATGGCCCAATGGATCCTGATTGAATGCAGTGGATTCCCTGTGGCGTGATTGAATGCACTGGATTCCATGCAGCGTTGTGTAATGCATCCAGAGTGAATGAAAAGGATTGCATGCAGCGTGGGGCAATGTATCCAGGTTGAATGCAGTGGAATCCATGCAGCATGCTGCAATGGATCCCGACTGAATGCAGTGGATTCCCTGCAGCATTGTGTAATTGATACCAATGTAATGCAGTGGATTCCATGCATCGAGATTCAATGCAGTGGATTCCATGCAGCGTTGTGAAATGGATCCCGAGTGAATGCAGTGGATTCCATGCATTGTGATTGAATGCAGTGCACTCAATATAGCGTGGAAAAATGCATCCCGATTGAATGAAGCGGATTCCATGCAGCGTGATTGAATGCAGTGGATTTTATGCAGCATGGCCCAAAGCATCCCGATTGAATGCAGTGGATTCCATGCAGCATCATTGAATGCAGAGGATTCCATGCATTGAGGCGCAATGGATCCCGATTGTATGCAGTGGAGTCCATGCAGCGAGGCCCAATGCATCCCGATTGAATGCAGTGGATTCCAGGCATTGTGATTGAAATCAGTGGAATCCATGCAGCGTGGTAAAATGCATCCTTATTGAATGCAGTGGATTCCATGCAGCGTGAAATAATGGAACGGTATTGAATGCAGTGGATTGTATGCAGCCTGATTGAATGCAGTGGATTCCATGCAGCATGATTGAATGCAGTGGATTTTATGCAGCATGTCCCAAAGCATCCCGATTGAATGCAGTGGATTCCATGCAGCGTCATTGAATGCAGAGGATTCCATGCATTGTGGCGCAATGGGTCCCGATTATATGCAGTGGAGTCCATGCAGTGAGGCCAATGCATCCCGATTGTATGCAGTGGATTTTATGCAGCATGGCCCAAAGCATCCCGATTGAATGCAGTGGATTCCATGCATTGTGATTGAATGCAGTGTAATCCATGCAGCATGGTAAAATGCATCCCGATTGAAGGCAGTGTATTCCATACAGCGGGATTGAATGCAGTGTATTCTATGCAGCGTGAGGAAATGGAACCGTATTGAATGCAGTGGATTCTATGCAGCATGATTGAATGCAGTGGATTCCATGCAGCATGATTGAATGCAGTGGATTTTATGCAGCATGGCCCAAAGCATCCCGATTGAATGCAGTGGATTCCATGCATTGTGATTGAATGCAGTGTAATCCATGCAGCATGGTAAAATGCATCCCGATTGAAGGCAGTGTATTCCATACAGCGGGATTGAATGCAGTGTATTCTATGCAGCGTGAGGAAATGGAACCCTACTGAATGCAGTGGATTTTATGCAGCATGATTGAATGCTGTGGATTCCATGCAGCATGATTGAATGCAGTGGATTACACGCAGCATCATTGAATGCAGAGAATTCCATGCATTGTGGCGCAATGGATCCCGATTGTATGCAGTGGAGTCCATGCAGCGAGGCCCAATGCATCCCGATTGAATGCAGTCAATTCCATGCAGCATTTTTGAATGCAGACGATTCCATGCATTGTGGCGCAATGGATCCTGATTGTATGCAGTGGATTTTATGCAGCATGGCCCAAACATCCCGATTGAATGCAGTGGATTCCATGCAGCGTGATTGAATGCAGTGTAATCCATGAAGCGTGGTAAAATGCATCCCGATAAAATGCAGTGGATTCCATGCAGCGTGAAGAAATGGAACCCTATTGAATGCAGTGGATTTTATGCAGCATGATTGAATGCAGTGGATTCGATGCAGTATGATTGAATGCAGTGGATATTATGCAGCATGGCCCAAAGCATCCTGATTGAATGCAGTGGATTCCATGCAGCGTGATTGACTGCAGGTAATCCATTCAGCCTGGTAAAATGCATCCCAATTGAATGCAGTGGATTTTATGAAGCATGATTGAATGCAGTTGATTCCATGCAGCGTGAAGAAATGGAACATTATTGAATTCAGTGGATTTTTGCGGCGTGAATGTATACAGTGGATACCATGCAGCATGATTGAATGCAGTGGATTTTATGCAGCATGGCCAAAGCATGCCGATTGAATGCAGTGGATTCCATGCAGTGTGTTTGAATGCAGTGGATTCAATTTAGCCTGAAGAAATGGAACCCTATTGAATGCAGTGGATATTATGCAGCATGATTGAATGCAGTGGATTCCATGCAGCATGATTGAATGCAGTGGATTTTATGCAGCATGTCCCAAAGCATCCCGATTGAATGCAGTGGATTCCATGCAGCGTCATTGAATGCAGAGGATTCCATGCATTGTGGCGCAATGGGTCCCGATTGTATGCAGTGGAGTCCATGCAGCGAGGCCAAATGCATCCCAATTGAATGCTGTGGATTATATGGAGCATGGTCCAAATCATCCCGACTGAATGCAGTGGATTCCATGCAGCGTGATTGATTGCAGTGTAATCCATGCAGCGTGGTAAAATGCATCCCGATTGAATGCAGTGGATTCCATGCAGCGTGATTGAATTCAGTGGATTTTATGCAGCATGATTGAATGCAGTGGATTTTATGCAGCATGGCCCAAACCATCCCGATTGAATGCAGTGGATCCCATGCAGCGTCATTGAATGCAGAGGATTTCATGCATTGAGGCGCTATCGATCCCGATTAAATGAGGTGGAGTCCATGCAGCGAGGCCCAATGCATCCCGATTGAAGGCATTCAATTCCATGCAGCATTTTTGAATGCAGAGGATTCCATGTATTGTGGCGCAATGGATCCTGATTGTATGCAGTGGAGTCTATGCAGCGAGGCCAAATCATCCCGATTGAATGCTGTGGATTATATGGAGCATGGCCCAAATCATCCCGATTCAATGCAGTGGATTCCATGCAGCGTGATTGATTGCAGTGTAATCGATGCAGCGTTGTAAAATGCATTCCGATTGAATGCAGTGGATTCCATGCAGCGTGATTGAATGCCGTGTATTCCATGCAGCATGAAGAAATGGAACCCTATTGAATGCAGTGGATATTATGCAGCATGATTGAATGCAGTGGATTCCATGCAGCATGATTGAATGTAGTGGAATTTATGCAGCATGGCCTAAAGCATCCCGATTGAATGCAGTGGATTCCATGCAGCATCATTGAATGCAGAGGATTCCATGCATTGTGGCGCAATGGATCCCGATTGTATGCAGTGGGGTCCATGCAGCGAGGCCCAATGCATCCCGATTGAATGCAGTGGATTTTATGCAGCATGGACCAAAGCATGCCGATTGAATGCAGTGTATCCCATGCAGCGTGTTTGAATGCAGTGGATTGTATGCAGAGTGGTGCAATGTATCTCGATTGAATGAAGTGGATTCCATTCAGCATGGTGTAATTGATACCGATTGAATGCAGTGGATTCCATGCACTGTGTCTGAATGCAACCGATTCCATGCAGCAGTGTGAAATGCATCGCGAGTGAATGCAGTGGATTCCATGCAGCGTGGCCCAATGGATACCGACTGAATGCAGTGGATTCCATGAAGCATGATTGAATGCAGTGGATTCCATGCAGCGTTGTGGAATGCATACCGAGTGAATGCAGTGGATTGCATGCAGCGTGGGGCAATGTCTCCAGGTTGAATGCAGTGGAATACATGCAGCATGCTGCAATGGATCCCGACTGAATGCAGTGGATTCCCTGCAGCATTGTCTAATTGATACCAATGTAATGCAGTGGATTCCATGCATCGAGATTCAATGCAGTGGATTCCATGCAGCGTTGTGAAATGGATCCCGAGTGAATGCAGTGGATTCCATGCAGCGTGATTGAATGCAGTGGATTCCATGCAGCGTGAAGAAATGGAACCCTATTGAATGCAGTGGATTTTATGAAGCATGATTGAATGCAGTGGATTCCATGCAGCATGACTGAATGCAGTGGATTTTATGCAGCATGGCCCAAAGCATCCCGATTGAATGCAGTGGATTCCACGCAGCATCATTGAATGCAGAGAATTCCATGCATTGTGGCGCAATGGATCCCGATTGTATGCAGTGGAGTCCATGCAGCGAGGCCCAATTCATCCCGATTGAATGCAGTCAATTCCATGCAGCATTTTTGAATGCAGAGGATTCCATGCATTGTGGCACAATGGATCCTGATTGTATGCAGTGGAGTTTATGCAGCATGGCCCAAACATCCCGATTGAATGCAGTGGATTCCATGCAGCGTGAAGAAATGGAACCATATTGAATGCAGTGGATTTTATGCAGCACGATTGAATGCAGAGGATTCGATGCAGTATGATTGAATGCAGTGGATATTATGCAGCATGGCCCAAAGCATCCTGATTGAATGCAGTGGATTCCATGCAGCGTGATTGAATGCAGTTGATTCCATGCAGCGTGAAGAAATGGAACCTTATTGAATTCAGTGGATTGTATGCAGCCTGATTGAATGCAGTGGATTCCATACAGCATGATTGAATGCAGTGGATTTTATGCAGAATGGCCCAAAGCATCCCGATTGAATGCAGTGGATTACATGCAGCGTCATTGAATGCAGAGGATTCCATGCATTGTGGCGCAATGGATCCTGATTGTATGCAGTGGAGTCCATGCAGCGAGGCCCAATGCATCCCGATTGAATGCAGTCAATTCCATGCAGCATTTTTGAATGCAGAGGATTCCATGCATTGTGGCGCAATGGATCCTGATTGCATGCAGTGGAGTCTATGCAGCGAGGCGAAATCATCCCGATTGAATGCTGTGCATTATATGGAGCATGGCCCAAATCATCCCGACTGAATGTAGTGAATTCGATGCAGTGTGATTGATTGCAGTGTAATCCATGCAGCGTGGTAAAATGCATCCCGATTGAATGCAGTGGATTCCATGCAGCGTGATTGAATTCAGTGGATTCCATGCAGCATGAAGAAATGGAACCTTATTGAATGCAATTGATTTTATGCAGCATGATTGAATGCAGTGGATTTTATGCAGCATGATTGAATGCAGTGGATTCCATGCAGCGTGATTGAATGCAGTGGATTTTATGCAGCATGGCCCAAAGCATCCCGATTGAATGCAGTGGATTCCATGCAGCATTTTTGAATGCAGAGGATTCCATGCATTGTGGCACAATGGATCCCGATTGAATGCAGTGGATTCCATGCAGCGTGATTGAATGCAGTGTAATCCATGAAGCGTGGTAAAATGCATCCCGATAGAATGCAGTGGATTCCATGCAGCGTGAGGAAATGGAACCCTACTGAATGCAGTGGATTTTATGCAGCATGATTGAATGCAGTGGATATTATGCAGCATGATTGAATGCAGTGGAGTCCATGCAGCATGATTGAATGTAGTGGAATTTATGCAGCATGGCCTAAAGCATCCCGATTGAATGCAGTGGATTCCATGCAGCGTCATTGAATGCAGAGGATTCCATGCATTGTGGCGCAATGGATCCCTATTGTATGCAGTGGAGTCCATGCAGCGAGGCCCAATGCATCCCGATTGAATGCAGTGGATTTTATGCAGCATGGCCCAAACATCCCGATTGAATGCAGTGTATCCCATGCAGCGTGTTTGAATGCAGTGGATTGTATGCAGAGTGGTGCAATGTATCTCTATTGAATGAAGTGGATTCCATTCAGCTTGGCCCAATGGATACCGACTGAATGCAGTGGATTCCATGAAGCATGATTGAATGCAGTGGATTCCATGCAGCATTGTGGAATGCATACCGAGTGAATGCAGTGGATTGCATGCAGCGTGGGGCAATGTATCCAGGTTGAATGCAGTGGAATACATGCAGTGTGAGTGAATGCACTTGATTCCTTGCAGCAGTGTGAAATTCATCCCGGGTGAATGCAGTGGATTGCATGCAGCTTGGCCCAATGGATCCTGATTGAATGCAGTCGATTCCGTGCAGCTTGGCCCAATGGATCCTGATTGAATGCAGTCGATTCCGTGCAGCATGGCCCAATGGATCCTGATTGAATGCAGTGGATTCCCTGTGGCGTGATTGAATGCACTGGATTCCATGCAGCGTTGTGTAATGCATCCAGAGTGAATGAAAAGGATTGCATGCAGCGTGGGGCAATGTATCCAGGTTGAATGCAGTGGAATCCATGCAGCATGCTGCAATGGATCCCGACTGAATGCAGTGGATTCCCTGCAGCATTGTGTAATTGATACCAATGTAATGCAGTGGATTCCATGCATCGAGATTCAATGCAGTGGATTCCATGCAGCGTTGTGAAATGGATCCCGAGTGAATGCAGTGGATTCCATGCATTGTGATTGAATGCAGTGCACTCAATATAGCGTGGAAAAATGCATCCCGATTGAATGAAGCGGATTCCATGCAGCGTGATTGAATGCAGTGGATTTTATGCAGCATGGCCCAAAGCATCCCGATTGAATGCAGTGGATTCAATGCAGCATCATTGAATGCAGAGGATTCCATGCATTGAGGCGCAATGGATCCCGATTGTATGCAGTGGAGTCCATGCAGCGAGGCCCAATGCATCCCGATTGAATGCAGTGGATTCCAGGCATTGTGATTGAAATCAGTGGAATCCATGCAGCGTGGTAAAATGCATCCTTATTGAATGCAGTGGATTCCATGCAGCGTGAAATAATGGAACGGTATTGAATGCAGTGGATTGTATGCAGCCTGATTGAATGCAGTGGATTCCATGCAGCATGATTGAATGCAGTGGATTTTATGCAGCATGTCCCAAAGCATCCCGATTGAATGCAGTGGATTCCATGCAGCGTCATTGAATGCAGAGGATTCCATGCATTGTGGCGCAATGGGTCCCGATTATATGCAGTGGAGTCCATGCAGTGAGGCCAATGCATCCCGATTGTATGCAGTGGATTTTATGCAGCATGGCCCAAAGCATCCCGATTGAATGCAGTGGATTCCATGCATTGTGATTGAATGCAGTGTAATCCATGCAGCATGGTAAAATGCATCCCGATTGAAGGCAGTGTATTCCATACAGCGGGATTGAATGCAGTGTATTCTATGCAGCGTGAGGAAATGGAACCGTATTGAATGCAGTGGATTCTATGCAGCATGATTGAATGCAGTGGATTCCATGCAGCATGATTGAATGCAGTGGATTTTATGCAGCATGGCCCAAAGCATCCCGATTGAATGCAGTGGATTCCATGCATTGTGATTGAATGCAGTGTAATCCATGCAGCATGGTAAAATGCATCCCGATTGAAGGCAGTGTATTCCATACAGCGGGATTGAATGCAGTGTATTCTATGCAGCGTGAGGAAATGGAACCCTACTGAATGCAGTGGATTTTATGCAGCATGATTGAATGCTGTGGATTCCATGCAGCATGATTGAATGCAGTGGATTACACGCAGCATCATTGAATGCAGAGAATTCCATGCATTGTGGCGCAATGGATCCCGATTGTATGCAGTGGAGTCCATGCAGCGAGGCCCAATGCATCCCGATTGAATGCAGTCAATTCCATGCAGCATTTTTGAATGCAGACGATTCCATGCATTGTGGCGCAATGGATCCTGATTGTATGCAGTGGATTTTATGCAGCATGGCCCAAACATCCCGATTGAATGCAGTGGATTCCATGCAGCGTGATTGAATGCAGTGTAATCCATGAAGCGTGGTAAAATGCATCCCGATAAAATGCAGTGGATTCCATGCAGCGTGAAGAAATGGAACCCTATTGAATGCAGTGGATTTTATGCAGCATGATTGAATGCAGTGGATTCGATGCAGTATGATTGAATGCAGTGGATATTATGCAGCATGGCCCAAAGCATCCTGATTGAATGCAGTGGATTCCATGCAGCGTGATTGACTGCAGGTAATCCATTCAGCCTGGTAAAATGCATCCCAATTGAATGCAGTGGATTTTATGAAGCATGATTGAATGCAGTTGATTCCATGCAGCGTGAAGAAATGGAACATTATTGAATTCAGTGGATTTTTGCGGCGTGAATGTATACAGTGGATACCATGCAGCATGATTGAATGCAGTGGATTTTATGCAGCATGGCCAAAGCATGCCGATTGAATGCAGTGGATTCCATGCAGTGTGTTTGAATGCAGTGGATTCAATTTAGCCTGAAGAAATGGAACCCTATTGAATGCAGTGGATATTATGCAGCATGATTGAATGCAGTGGATTCCATGCAGCATGATTGAATGCAGTGGATTTTATGCAGCATGTCCCAAAGCATCCCGATTGAATGCAGTGGATTCCATGCAGCGTCATTGAATGCAGAGGATTCCATGCATTGTGGCGCAATGGGTCCCGATTGTATGCAGTGGAGTCCATGCAGCGAGGCCAAATGCATCCCAATTGAATGCTGTGGATTATATGGAGCATGGTCCAAATCATCCCGACTGAATGCAGTGGATTCCATGCAGCGTGATTGATTGCAGTGTAATCCATGCAGCGTGGTAAAATGCATCCCGATTGAATGCAGTGGATTCCATGCAGCGTGATTGAATTCAGTGGATTTTATGCAGCATGATTGAATGCAGTGGATTTTATGCAGCATGGCCCAAACCATCCCGATTGAATGCAGTGGATCCCATGCAGCGTCATTGAATGCAGAGGATTTCATGCATTGAGGCGCTATCGATCCCGATTAAATGAGGTGGAGTCCATGCAGCGAGGCCCAATGCATCCCGATTGAATGCATTCAATTCCATGCAGCATTTTTGAATGCAGAGGATTCCATGTATTGTGGCGCAATGGATCCTGATTGTATGCAGTGGAGTCTATGCAGCGAGGCCAAATCATCCCGATTGAATGCTGTGGATTATATGGAGCATGGCCCAAATCATCCCGATTCAATGCAGTGGATTCCATGCAGCGTGATTGATTGCAGTGTAATCGATGCAGCGTTGTAAAATGCATTCCGATTGAATGCAGTGGATTCCATGCAGCGTGATTGAATGCCGTGTATTCCATGCAGCATGAAGAAATGGAACCCTATTGAATGCAGTGGATATTATGCAGCATGATTGAATGCAGTGGATTCCATGCAGCATGATTGAATGTAGTGGAATTTATGCAGCATGGCCTAAAGCATCCCGATTGAATGCAGTGGATTCCATGCAGCATCATTGAATGCAGAGGATTCCATGCATTGTGGCGCAATGGATCCCGATTGTATGCAGTGGGGTCCATGCAGCGAGGCCCAATGCATCCCGATTGAATGCAGTGGATTTTATGCAGCATGGACCAAAGCATGCCGATTGAATGCAGTGTATCCCATGCAGCGTGTTTGAATGCAGTGGATTGTATGCAGAGTGGTGCAATGTATCTCGATTGAATGAAGTGGATTCCATTCAGCATGGTGTAATTGATACCGATTGAATGCAGTGGATTCCATGCACTGTGTCTGAATGCAACCGATTCCATGCAGCAGTGTGAAATGCATCGCGAGTGAATGCAGTGGATTCCATGCAGCGTGGCCCAATGGATACCGACTGAATGCAGTGGATTCCATGAAGCATGATTGAATGCAGTGGATTCCATGCAGCGTTGTGGAATGCATACCGAGTGAATGCAGTGGATTGCATGCAGCGTGGGGCAATGTCTCCAGGTTGAATGCAGTGGAATACATGCAGCATGCTGCAATGGATCCCGACTGAATGCAGTGGATTCCCTGCAGCATTGTCTAATTGATACCAATGTAATGCAGTGGATTCCATGCATCGAGATTCAATGCAGTGGATTCCATGCAGCGTTGTGAAATGGATCCCGAGTGAATGCAGTGGATTCCATGCAGCGTGATTGAATGCAGTGGATTCCATGCAGCGTGAAGAAATGGAACCCTATTGAATGCAGTGGATTTTATGAAGCATGATTGAATGCAGTGGATTCCATGCAGCATGACTGAATGCAGTGGATTTTATGCAGCATGGCCCAAAGCATCCCGATTGAATGCAGTGGATTCCACGCAGCATCATTGAATGCAGAGAATTCCATGCATTGTGGCGCAATGGATCCCGATTGTATGCAGTGGAGTCCATGCAGCGAGGCCCAATTCATCCCGATTGAATGCAGTCAATTCCATGCAGCATTTTTGAATGCAGAGGATTCCATGCATTGTGGCACAATGGATCCTGATTGTATGCAGTGGAGTTTATGCAGCATGGCCCAAACATCCCGATTGAATGCAGTGGATTCCATGCAGCGTGAAGAAATGGAACCATATTGAATGCAGTGGATTTTATGCAGCATGATTGAATGCAGAGGATTCGATGCAGTATGATTGAATGCAGTGGATATTATGCAGCATGGCCCAAAGCATCCTGATTGAATGCAGTGGATTCCATGCAGCGTGATTGAATGCAGTTGATTCCATGCAGCGTGAAGAAATGGAACCTTATTGAATTCAGTGGATTTTTGCAGCGTGAATGAATACAGTGGATTCCATGCAGCATGATTGAATGCAGTGGATTTTATGCAGCATGGCCCAAAGCATGCCGATTGAATGCAGTGGATTCCATGCATTGTGATTGATTGCAGTGCACTCCATGCAGCGTGGTAAAATGTATCCCGATTGAATGCAGTGGATTCCATGCAGTGTGATTGAATGCAGTGGATTCCATTTAGCCTGAAGAAATGGAACCCTATTGAATGCAGTGGATATTATGCAGCATGATTGAATGCAGTGGAGTCCATGCAGCATGATTGAATGCAGTGGATTTTATGCAGCATGGCCCAAAGCATCCCGATTGAATGCAGTGGATTCCATGCAGCGTCATTGAATGCAGAGGATTCCATGCATTGAGGCGCAATGGATCCCGATTGTGTGCAGTGGAGTCCATGCAGTGAGGCCAAATGCATCCCAATTGAATGCAGTGGATTTTATGCATCATGGCCCAAATCATCCCGATTGAATGCAGTGGATTCCAGGCAGCGTGATTGAATGCAGTGCACTCAATATAGCTTGGAAAAACGCATCCCGATTGAATGCAGTGTATTCCATGCAGCGTGATTGAATTCAGTGGATTCCATGCAGCGTGAAATAATGGAACCCTATTGAATGCAGTGGATTACTTGAAGCATGATAGAATGAAGTGGATTCCATGCAGCATGATTGAATGCAGTGGATTTTATGCAGCATTTCCCAAAGCATCCCGATTGAATGCAGTGGATTCCATGCAGCGTCATTGAATGCAGGGGATTCCATGCATTGAGGCGCAATGGATCCCGATTGTATGCAGTGGAGTCCATGCAGCGAGGCCCAATGCTTCCCGATTGAATGCAGTGGATTCCAGGCATTGTGATTGAAATCAGTGGAATCCATGCAGCGTGGTAAAATGCATCCTTATTGAATGCAGTGGATTCCATGCAGCGTGAAGTAATGGAACCCTATTGAATGCAGTGGATTTTATGCAGCCTGATTGAATGCAGTGGATTCCATGCAGCATGATTGAATGCAGTGGATTTTATGCAGCATGTCCCAAAGCATCCCGATTGAATGCAGTGGATTCAATGCAGCGTCATTGAATGCAGAGGATTCCATGCATTGTGGCGAAATGGATCCTGATTGTATGCAGTGGAGTCCATGCAGCGAGGCCCAATGCATCCCGATTGAATGCAGTCAATTCCATGCAGCATTTTTGAATGCAGAGTATTCCATGCATTGTGGCGCAATGGATCCTGATTGTATGCAGTGGAGTCCGTGCAGCGAGGCCAAATCATCCTGATTGAATGCTGTGGATTATATGGAGCATGGCCCAAATCATCCCGACTGAATGCAGTGGATTCGATGCAGCGTGATTGATTGCAGTGTAATCCATGCAGCGTTGTAAAATGCATTCCGATTGAATGCAGTGGATTCCATGCAGCGTGATTGAATTCAGTGGATTCCATGCAGCGTGAAGAAATGGAACCTTATTGAATGCAATTGATTTTATGCAGCATGATTGAATGCAGTGGATTTTATGCAGCATGATTGAATGCAGTGGATTTTATGCAGCATGATTGAATGCAGTTGATTCCATGCAGCGTGATTGAATGCAGTGGATTTTATGCAGCATGGCCCAAAGCATCCCGATTGAATTCAGTGGATTCCATGCAGCGGCATTGAATGCAGAGGATTCCATGCATTGTGGCGCAATGGGTCCCGATTGTATGCAGTGGAGCCCATGCAGTGAGGCCAATGCATCCCGATTGTATGCAGTGGATTCCATGCATTGTGATTGAATGCAGTGTAATCCATGCAGCATGGTAAAATGCATCCCGATTGAAGGCAGTGTATTCCATACAGCGGGATTGAATGCAGTGTATTCTATGCAGCGTGAGGAAATGGAACCGTATTGAATGCAGTGGATTTTATGCAGCATGATTGAATGCAGTGGATTCCATGCAGCATGATTGAATGCAGTGGATTCCATGCAGCGTGAAGAAATGAAAGCTTATTCAATGCAGTGGATTCCATGCAGCATGATTGAATGCAGTGGATGCCATGCAGCATGATTGAATGCAGTGTATTTTAGGCAGCATGGCACAAAGCATCCGGATTGAATGCAGTTGATTCCATGCAGCATGATTGAATGCAGTGGATTTTATGCAGCATGGCCCAAAACATCCGGATTGAATGCAGTGGAATCCATGCATGGTGATTGAATGCAGTGTAATCCATGCAGCGTGGTAAAATCCATCCCGATTGAATGCAGTGGATTCCATGCAGCTTGATTGAATGCAGCGGATTCCATGCAGCGTGAAGTAATGGAACCCTATTGAATGCAGCGGATTTTATGCAGCATGATTGAATGCAGTGGATTTTATGCAGCATGGCCCAAACCATCCCGATTGAATGCCGTGGATCCCATGCAGCGTCATTGAATGCAGAGGATTCCATGCATTGAGGTGCAATCGATCCCGATTATATGAGGTGGAGTCCATGCAGCGAGGCCCAATGCATCCCGATTGAATGCATTCAATTCCATGCAGCATTTTTGAATGCAGAGGATTCCATGCATTGTGGCGCAATGGTTCCTGATTGTATGCAGTGGAGTCTATGCAGCGAGGCCAAATCATCCCGATTGAATGCTGTGGATTATATGGAGCATGGCCCAAATCATCCCGATTGAATGCAGTGGATTCCATGCAGCGTGATTGATTGCAGTGTAATCCATGCAGCGTTGTAAAATGCATTCCGATTGAATGCAGTGGATTCCATGCATTGTGATTGAATGCAGTGAACTCCATGCAGTGAGGTAAAATGCATCCCGATTGAATGCAGTGGATTCCATGCAGCGTGATTGAATGCCGTGTATTCCATGCAGCGTGAAGAAATGGAACCCTATTGAATGCAGTGGATTGTATGCAGCCTGATTGAATGCAGTGGATTCCATGCAGCATGATTGAATGCAGTGGATTTTATGCAGAATGGCCCAAAGCATCCCGATTGAATGCAGTGGATTACATGCAGCGTGAAGAAATGGAACCTTTATTGAATTCAGTGGATTTTTGCAGCGTGAATGAATACAGTGGATTCCATGCAGCATGATTGAATGCAGTGGATTTTATGCAGCATGGCCCAAAGCATGCCGATTGAATGCAGTGGATTCCATGCATTGTGATTGATTGCAGTGCACTCCATGCAGCGTGGTAAAATGTATCCCGATTGAATGCAGTGGATTCCATGCAGTGTGATTGAATGCAGTGGATTCCATTTAGCCTGAAGAAATGGAACCCTATTGAATGCAGTGGATATTATGCAGCATGATTGAATGCAGTGGAGTCCATGCAGCATGATTGAATGCAGTGGATTTTATGCAGCATGGCCCAAAGCATCCCGATTGAATGCAGTGGATTCCATGCAGCGTCATTGAATGCAGAGGATTCCATGCATTGAGGCGCAATGGATCCCGATTGTGTGCAGTGGAGTCCATGCAGTGAGGCCAAATGCATCCCAATTGAATGCAGTGGATTTTATGCATCATGGCCCAAATCATCCCGATTGAATGCAGTGGATTCCAGGCAGCGTGATTGAATGCAGTGCACTCAATATAGCTTGGAAAAACGCATCCCGATTGAATGCAGTGTATTCCATGCAGCGTGATTGAATTCAGTGGATTCCATGCAGCGTGAAATAATGGAACCCTATTGAATGCAGTGGATTACTTGAAGCATGATAGAATGAAGTGGATTCCATGCAGCATGATTGAATGCAGTGGATTTTATGCAGCATTTCCCAAAGCATCCCGATTGAATGCAGTGGATTCCATGCAGCGTCATTGAATGCAGGGGATTCCATGCATTGAGGCGCAATGGATCCCGATTGTATGCAGTGGAGTCCATGCAGCGAGGCCCAATGCTTCCCGATTGAATGCAGTGGATTCCAGGCATTGTGATTGAAATCAGTGGAATCCATGCAGCGTGGTAAAATGCATCCTTATTGAATGCAGTGGATTCCATGCAGCGTGAAGTAATGGAACCCTATTGAATGCAGTGGATTTTATGCAGCCTGATTGAATGCAGTGGATTCCATGCAGCATGATTGAATGCAGTGGATTTTATGCAGCATGTCCCAAAGCATCCCGATTGAATGCAGTGGATTCAATGCAGCGTCATTGAATGCAGAGGATTCCATGCATTGTGGCGAAATGGATCCTGATTGTATGCAGTGGAGTCCATGCAGCGAGGCCCAATGCATCCCGATTGAATGCAGTCAATTCCATGCAGCATTTTTGAATGCAGAGTATTCCATGCATTGTGGCGCAATGGATCCTGATTGTATGCAGTGGAGTCCGTGCAGCGAGGCCAAATCATCCTGATTGAATGCTGTGGATTATATGGAGCATGGCCCAAATCATCCCGACTGAATGCAGTGGATTCGATGCAGCGTGATTGATTGCAGTGTAATCCATGCAGCGTTGTAAAATGCATTCCGATTGAATGCAGTGGATTCCATGCAGCGTGATTGAATTCAGTGGATTCCATGCAGCGTGAAGAAATGGAACCTTATTGAATGCAATTGATTTTATGCAGCATGATTGAATGCAGTGGATTTTATGCAGCATGATTGAATGCAGTGGATTTTATGCAGCATGATTGAATGCAGTTGATTCCATGCAGCGTGATTGAATGCAGTGGATTTTATGCAGCATGGCCCAAAGCATCCCGATTGAATTCAGTGGATTCCATGCAGCGGCATTGAATGCAGAGGATTCCATGCATTGTGGCGCAATGGGTCCCGATTGTATGCAGTGGAGCCCATGCAGTGAGGCCAATGCATCCCGATTGTATGCAGTGGATTCCATGCATTGTGATTGAATGCAGTGTAATCCATGCAGCATGGTAAAATGCATCCCGATTGAAGGCAGTGTATTCCATACAGCGGGATTGAATGCAGTGTATTCTATGCAGCGTGAGGAAATGGAACCGTATTGAATGCAGTGGATTTTATGCAGCATGATTGAATGCAGTGGATTCCATGCAGCATGATTGAATGCAGTGGATTCCATGCAGCGTGAAGAAATGAAAGCTTATTCAATGCAGTGGATTCCATGCAGCATGATTGAATGCAGTGGATGCCATGCAGCATGATTGAATGCAGTGTATTTTAGGCAGCATGGCACAAAGCATCCGGATTGAATGCAGTTGATTCCATGCAGCATGATTGAATGCAGTGGATTTTATGCAGCATGGCCCAAAACATCCGGATTGAATGCAGTGGAATCCATGCATGGTGATTGAATGCAGTGTAATCCATGCAGCGTGGTAAAATCCATCCCGATTGAATGCAGTGGATTCCATGCAGCTTGATTGAATGCAGCGGATTCCATGCAGCGTGAAGTAATGGAACCCTATTGAATGCAGCGGATTTTATGCAGCATGATTGAATGCAGTGGATTTTATGCAGCATGGCCCAAACCATCCCGATTGAATGCCGTGGATCCCATGCAGCGTCATTGAATGCAGAGGATTCCATGCATTGAGGTGCAATCGATCCCGATTATATGAGGTGGAGTCCATGCAGCGAGGCCCAATGCATCCCGATTGAATGCATTCAATTCCATGCAGCATTTTTGAATGCAGAGGATTCCATGCATTGTGGCGCAATGGTTCCTGATTGTATGCAGTGGAGTCTATGCAGCGAGGCCAAATCATCCCGATTGAATGCTGTGGATTATATGGAGCATGGCCCAAATCATCCCGATTGAATGCAGTGGATTCCATGCAGCGTGATTGATTGCAGTGTAATCCATGCAGCGTTGTAAAATGCATTCCGATTGAATGCAGTGGATTCCATGCATTGTGATTGAATGCAGTGAACTCCATGCAGTGAGGTAAAATGCATCCCGATTGAATGCAGTGGATTCCATGCAGCGTGATTGAATGCCGTGTATTCCATGCAGCGTGAAGAAATGGAACCCTATTGAATGCAGTGGATTGTATGCAGCCTGATTGAATGCAGTGGATTCCATGCAGCATGATTGAATGCAGTGGATTTTATGCAGAATGGCCCAAAGCATCCCGATTGAATGCAGTGGATTACATGCAGCGTCATTGAATGCAGAGGATTCCATGCATTGTGGCGCAATGGATCCTGATTGTATGCAGTGGAGTCCATGCAGCGAGGCCCAATGCATCCCGATTGAATGCAGTCAATTCCATGCAGCATTTTTGAATGCAGAGGATTCCGTGCATTGTGGCGCAATGGATCCTGATTGCATGCAGTGGAGTCCATGCAGCGAGGCGAAATCATCCCGATTGAATGCTGTGCATTATATGGAGCATGGCCCAAATCATCCCGACTGAATGTAGTGAATTCGATGCAGTGTGATTGATTGCAGTGTAATCCATGCAGCGTGGTAAAATGCATCCCGATTGAATGCAGTGGATTCCATGCAGCGTGATTGAATTCAGTGGATTCCATGCAGCGTGAAGAAATGGAACCTTATTGAATGCAATTGATTTTATGCAGCATGATTGAATGCAGTGGATTTTATGCAGCATGATTGAATGCAGTGGATTCCATGCAGCGTGATTGAATGCAGTGGATTTTATGCAGCATGGCCCAAAGCATCCCGATTGAATGCAGTGGATTCCATGCAGCATTTTTGAATGCAGAGGATTCCATGCATTGTGGCACAATGGATCCCGATTGAATGCAGTGGATTCCATGCAGCGTGATTGAATGCAGTGTAATCCATGAAGCGTGGTAAAATGCATCCCGATAGAATGCAGTGGATTCCATGCAGCGTGAGGAAATGGAACCCTACTGAATGCAGTGGATTTTATGCAGCATGATTGAATGCAGTGGATATTATGCAGCATGATTGAATGCAGTGGAGTCCATGCAGCATGATTGAATGTAGTGGAATTTATGCAGCATGGCCTAAAGCATCCCGATTGAATGCAGTGGATTCCATGCAGCGTGATTGAATTCAGTGGATTCCATGCAGCGTGAAGAAATGGAACCTTATTGAATGCAATTGATTCTATGCAGCATGATTGAATGCAGTGGATTTTATGCAGCATGATTGAATGCAGTGGATTCCATGCAGCGTGATTGAATGCAGTGGATTTTATGCAGCATGGCCCAAAGCATCCCGATTGAATGCAGTGGATTCCATGCAGCATTTTTGAATGCAGAGGATTCCATGCATTGTGGCACAATGGATCCCGATTGAATGCAGTGGATTCCATGCAGCGTGATTGAATGCAGTGTAATCCATGAAGCGTGGTAAAATGCATCCCGATAGAATGCAGTGGATTCCATGCAGCGTGAGGAAATGGAACCCTACTGAATGCAGTGGATTTTATGCAGCATGATTGAATGCAGTGGATATTATGCAGCATGATTGAATGCAGTGGAGTCCATGCAGCATGATTGAATGTAGTGGAATTTATGCAGCATGGCCTAAAGCATCCCGATTGAATGCAGTGGATTCCATGCAGCGTCATTGAATGCAGAGGATTCCATGCATTGTGGCGCAATGGATCCCTATTGTATGCAGTGGAGTCCATGCAGCGAGGCCCAATGCATCCCGATTGAATGCAGTGGATTTTATGCAGCATGGCCCAAACATCCCGATTGAATGCAGTGTATCCCATGCAGCGTGTTTGAATGCAGTGGATTGTATGCAGAGTGGTGCAATGTATCTCTATTGAATGAAGTGGATTCCATTCAGCTTGGCCCAATGGATACCGACTGAATGCAGTGGATTCCATGAAGCATGATTGAATGCAGTGGATTCCATGCAGCATTGTGGAATGCATACCGAGTGAATGCAGTGGATTGCATGCAGCGTGGGGCAATGTCTCCAGGTTGAATGCAGTGGAATACATGCAGTGTGAGTGAATGCACTTGATTCCTTGCAGCAGTGTGAAATTCATCCCGGGTGAATGCAGTGGATTGCATGCAGCTTGGCCCAATGGATCCTGATTGAATGCAGTCGATTCCGTGCAGCTTGGCCCAATGGATCCTGATTGAATGCAGTCGATTCCGTGCAGCATGGCCCAATGGATCCTGATTGAATGCAGTGGATTCCCTGTGGCGTGATTGAATGCACTGGATTCCATGCAGCGTTGTGTAATGCATCCAGAGTGAATGAAAAGGATTGCATGCAGCGTGGGGCAATGTATCCAGGTTGAATGCAGTGGAATCCATGCAGCATGCTGCAATGGATCCCGACTGAATGCAGTGGATTCCCTGCAGCATTGTGTAATTGATACCAATGTAATGCAGTGGATTCCATGCATCGAGATTCAATGCAGTGGATTCCATGCAGCGTTGTGAAATGGATCCCGAGTGAATGCAGTGGATTCCATGCATTGTGATTGAATGCAGTGCACTCAATATAGCGTGGAAAAATGCATCCCGATTGAATGCAGCGGATTCCATGCAGCGTGATTGAATGCTGTGTATTCCATGCAGCGTGAAGAAATGGAACCCTATTGAATGCAGTGGATTTTATGAAGCATGATTGAATGCAGTGGATTCCATGCAGCATGATTGAATGCAGTGGATTTTATGCAGCATGGCCCAAAGCATCCCGATTGAATGCAGTGGATTCCATGCAGCATGATTGAATGCAGTGGATTTTATGCAGCATGGCCCAAAGCATCCCGATTGAATGCAGTGGATTCCATGCAGCGTCATTGAATGCAGAGGATTCCATGCATTGTGGCGCAATGGATCCCTATTGTATGCAGTGGAGTCCATGCAGCGAGGCCCAATGCATCCCGATTGAATGCAGTGGATTTTATGCAGCATGGCCCAAACATCCCGATTGAATGCAGTGTATCCCATGCAGCGTGTTTGAATGCAGTGGATTGTATGCAGAGTGGTGCAATGTATCTCTATTGAATGAAGTGGATTCCATTCAGCTTGGCCCAATGGATACCGACTGAATGCAGTGGATTCCATGAAGCATGATTGAATGCAGTGGATTCCATGCAGCATTGTGGAATGCATACCGAGTGAATGCAGTGGATTGCATGCAGCGTGGGGCAATGTCTCCAGGTTGAATGCAGTGGAATACATGCAGTGTGAGTGAATGCACTTGATTCCTTGCAGCAGTGTGAAATTCATCCCGGGTGAATGCAGTGGATTGCATGCAGCTTGGCCCAATGGATCCTGATTGAATGCAGTCGATTCCGTGCAGCTTGGCCCAATGGATCCTGATTGAATGCAGTCGATTCCGTGCAGCATGGCCCAATGGATCCTGATTGAATGCAGTGGATTCCCTGTGGCGTGATTGAATGCACTGGATTCCATGCAGCGTTGTGTAATGCATCCAGAGTGAATGAAAAGGATTGCATGCAGCGTGGGGCAATGTATCCAGGTTGAATGCAGTGGAATCCATGCAGCATGCTGCAATGGATCCCGACTGAATGCAGTGGATTCCCTGCAGCATTGTGTAATTGATACCAATGTAATGCAGTGGATTCCATGCATCGAGATTCAATGCAGTGGATTCCATGCAGCGTTGTGAAATGGATCCCGAGTGAATGCAGTGGATTCCATGCATTGTGATTGAATGCAGTGCACTCAATATAGCGTGGAAAAATGCATCCCGATTGAATGAAGCGGATTCCATGCAGCGTGATTGAATGCAGTGGATTTTATGCAGCATGGCCCAAAGCATCCCGATTGAATGCAGTGGATTCCATGCAGCATCATTGAATGCAGAGGATTCCATGCATTGAGGCGCAATGGATCCCGATTGTATGCAGTGGAGTCCATGCAGCGAGGCCCAATGCATCCCGATTGAATGCAGTGGATTCCAGGCATTGTGATTGAAATCAGTGGAATCCATGCAGCGTGGTAAAATGCATCCTTATTGAATGCAGTGGATTCCATGCAGCGTGAAATAATGGAATGGTATTGAATGCAGTGGATTGTATGCAGCCTGATTGAATGCAGTGGATTCCATGCATTGTGGCGCAATGGGTCCCGATTATATGCAGTGGAGTCCATGCAGTGAGGCCAATGCATCCCGATTGTATGCAGTGGATTTTATGCAGCATGGCCCAAAGCATCCCGATTGAATGCAGTGGATTCCATGCATTGTGATTGAATGCAGTGTAATCCATGCAGCATGGTAAAATGCATCCCGATTGAAGGCAGTGTATTCCATACAGCGGGATTGAATGCAGTGTATTCTATGCAGCGTGAGGAAATGGAACCGTATTGAATGCAGTGGATTCTATGCAGCATGATTGAATGCAGTGGATTCCATGCAGCATGATTGAATGCAGTGGATTTTATGCAGCATGGCCCAAAGCATCCCGATTGAATGCAGTGGATTCCATGCATTGTGATTGAATGCAGTGTAATCCATGCAGCATGGTAAAATGCATCCCGATTGAAGGCAGTGTATTCCATACAGCGGGATTGAATGCAGTGTATTCTATGCAGCGTGAGGAAATGGAACCCTACTGAATGCAGTGGATTTTATGCAGCATGATTGAATGCTGTGGATTCCATGCAGCATGATTGAATGCAGTGGATTCCACGCAGCATCATTGAATGCAGAGAATTCCATGCATTGTGGCGCAATGGATCCCGATTGTATGCAGTGGAGTCCATGCAGCGAGGCCCAATGCATCCCGATTGAATGCAGTCAATTCCATGCAGCATTTTTGAATGCAGACGATTCCATGCATTGTGGCGCAATGGATCCTGATTGTATGCAGTGGATTTTATGCAGCATGGCCCAAACATCCCGATTGAATGCAGTGGATTCCATGCAGCGTGATTGAATGCAGTGTAATCCATGAAGCGTGGTAAAATGCATCCCGATAAAATGCAGTGGATTCCATGCAGCGTGAAGAAATGGAACCCTATTGAATGCAGTGGATTTTATGCAGCATGATTGAATGCAGTGGATTCGATGCAGTATGATTGAATGCAGTGGATATTATGCAGCATGGCCCAAAGCATCCTGATTGAATGCAGTGGATTCCATGCAGCGTGATTGACTGCAGGTAATCCATTCAGCCTGGTAAAATGCATCCCAATTGAATGCAGTGGATTTTATGAAGCATGATTGAATGCAGTTGATTCCATGCAGCGTGAAGAAATGGAACATTATTGAATTCAGTGGATTTTTGCGGCGTGAATGTATACAGTGGATACCATGCAGCATGATTGAATGCAGTGGATTTTATGCAGCATGGCCAAAGCATGCCGATTGAATGCAGTGGATTCCATGCAGTGTGTTTGAATGCAGTGGATTCAATTTAGCCTGAAGAAATGGAACCCTATTTAATGCAGTGGATATTATGCAGCATGATTGAATGCAGTGGATTCCATGCAGCATGATTGAATGCAGTGGATTTTATGCAGCATGTCCCAAAGCATCCCGATTGAATGCAGTGGATTCCATGCAGCGTCATTGAATGCAGAGGATTCCATGCATTGTGGCGCAATGGGTCCCGATTGTATGCAGTGGAGTCCATGCAGCGAGGCCAAATCATCCCGATTGAATGCTGTGGATTATATGGAGCATGGTCCAAATCATCCCGACTGAATGCAGTGGATTCCATGCAGCGTGATTGATTGCAGTGTAATCCATGCAGCGTGGTAAAATGCATCCCGATTGAATGCAGTGGATTCCATGCAGCGTGATTGAATTCAGTGGATTTTATGCAGCATGATTGAATGCAGTGGATTCCATGCAGCGTGATTGAATGCAGTGGATTTTATGCAGCATGGCCCAAAGCATCCCGATTGAATGCAGTGGATTCCATGCAGTGTCATTGAATGCAGAGGTTTCCATGCATTGTGGTGCAATGGGTCACGATTGTATGCAGTGGAGTACATGCAGTGAGGCCAATGCATCCCGATTGTATGCAGTGGATTTTATGCAGCATGGCCCAAAGCATCCCGATTGAATGCAGTGGATTCCATGCATTGTGATTGAATGCAGTGTAATCCATGCAGCATGGTAAAATGCATCCCGATTGAAGGCAGTGTATTCCATACAGCGGGATTGAATGCAGTGTATTCTATGCAGCGTGAGGAAATGGAACCGTATTGAATGCAGTGGATTTTATGCAGCATGATTGAATGCAGTGGATTCCATGCAGCATGATTGAATGCAGTGGATTCCATGCAGCGTGAAGAAATGAAAGCTTATTCAATGCAGTGGATTCCATGCAGCATGATTGAATGCAGTGGATGCCATGCAGCATGATTGAATGCAGTGGATTTTATGCAGCATGGCCCAAAGCATCCCGATTGAATGCAGTGGATTCCATGCAGCATGATTGAATGCAGTGGATTTTATGCAGCATGGCCCAAAACATCCGGATTGAATGCAGTGGAATCCATGCATGGTGATTGAATGCAGTGTAATCCATGCAGCTTGGTAAAATCCATCCCGATTGAATGCAGCAGATTCCATGCAGCGTGAAGTAATGGAACCCTATTGAATGAAGTGGATATTATGCAGCATGATTGAATGCAGTGGATTTTATGCAGCATGGCCCAAACCATCCCGATTGAATGCAGTGGATCCCATGCAGCGTCATTGAATGCAGAGGATTTCATGCATTGAGGCGCTATCGATCCCGATTAAATGAGGTGGAGTCCATGCAGCGAGGCCCAATGCATCCCGATTGAATGCATTCAATTCCATGCAGCATTTTTGAATGCAGAGGATTCCATGCATTGTGGCGCAATGGATCCTGATTGTATGCAGTGGAGTCTATGCAGCGAGGCCAAATCATCCCGATTGAATGCTGTGGATTATATGGAGCATGGCCCAAATCATCCCGATTCAATGCAGTGGATTCCATGCAGCGTGATTGATTGCAGTGTAATCGATGCAGCGTTGTAAAATGCATTCCGATTGAATGCAGTGGATTCCATGCAGCGTGATTGAATGCCGTGTATTCCATGCAGCATGAAGAAATGGAACCCTATTGAATGCAGTGGATTTTATGAAGCATGATTGAATGCAGTGGATTCCATGCAGCATGATTGAATGTAGTGGAATTTATGCAGCATGGCCTAAAGCATCCCGATTGAATGCAGTGGATTCCATGCAGCATCATTGAATGCAGAGGATTCCATGCATTGTGGCGCAATGGATCCCGATTGTATGCAGTGGGGTCCATGCAGCGAGGCCCAATGCATCCCGATTGAATGCAGTGGATTTTATGCAGCATGGACCAAAGCATGCCGATTGAATGCAGTGTATCCCATGCAGCGTGTTTGAATGCAGTGGATTGTATGCAGAGTGGTGCAATGTATCTCGATTGAATGAAGTGGATTCCATTCAGCATGGTGTAATTGATACCGATTGAATGCAGTGGATTCCATGCACTGTGTCTGAATGCAACCGATTCCATGCAGCAGTGTGAAATGCATCGCGAGTGAATGCAGTGGATTCCATGCAGCGTGGCCCAATGGATACCGACTGAATGCAGTGGATTCCATGAAGCATGATTGAATGCAGTGGATTCCATGCAGCGTTGTGGAATGCATACCGAGTGAATGCAGTGGATTGCATGCAGCGTGGGGCAATGTCTCCAGGTTGAATGCAGTGGAATACATGCAGCATGCTGCAATGGATCCCGACTGAATGCAGTGGATTCCCTGCAGCATTGTCTAATTGATACCAATGTAATGCAGTGGATTCCATGCATCGAGATTCAATGCAGTGGATTCCATGCAGCGTTGTGAAATGGATCCCGAGTGAATGCAGTGGATTCCATGCAGCGTGATTGAATGCAGTGGATTCCATGCAGCGTGAAGAAATGGAACCCTATTGAATGCAGTGGATTTTATGAAGCATGATTGAATGCAGTGGATTCCATGCAGCATGACTGAATGCAGTGGATTTTATGCAGCATGGCCCAAAGCATCCCGATTGAATGCAGTGGATTCCACGCAGCATCATTGAATGCAGAGAATTCCATGCATTGTGGCGCAATGGATCCCGATTGTATGCAGTGGAGTCCATGCAGCGAGGCCCAATTCATCCCGATTGAATGCAGTCAATTCCATGCAGCATTTTTGAATGCAGAGGATTCCATGCATTGTGGCACAATGGATCCTGATTGTATGCAGTGGAGTTTATGCAGCATGGCCCAAACATCCCGATTGAATGCAGTGGATTCCATGCAGCGTGAAGAAATGGAACCATATTGAATGCAGTGGATTTTATGCAGCATGATTGAATGCAGAGGATTCGATGCAGTATGATTGAATGCAGTGGATATTATGCAGCATGGCCCAAAGCATCCTGATTGAATGCAGTGGATTCCATGCAGCGTGATTGAATGCAGTTGATTCCATGCAGCGTGAAGAAATGGAACCTTATTGAATTCAGTGGATTTTTGCAGCGTGAATGAATACAGTGGATTCCATGCAGCATGATTGAATGCAGTGGATTTTATGCAGCATGGCCCAAAGCATGCCGATTGAATGCAGTGGATTCCATGCATTGTGATTGATTGCAGTGCACTCCATGCAGCGTGGTAAAATGTATCCCGATTGAATGCAGTGGATTCCATGCAGTGTGATTGAATGCAGTGGATTCCATTTAGCCTGAAGAAATGGAACCCTATTGAATGCAGTGGATATTATGCAGCATGATTGAATGCAGTGGAGTCCATGCAGCATGATTGAATGCAGTGGATTTTATGCAGCATGGCCCAAAGCATCCCGATTGAATGCAGTGGATTCCATGCAGCGTCATTGAATGCAGAGGATTCCATGCATTGAGGCGCAATGGATCCCGATTGTGTGCAGTGGAGTCCATGCAGTGAGGCCAAATGCATCCCAATTGAATGCAGTGGATTTTATGCATCATGGCCCAAATCATCCCGATTGAATGCAGTGGATTCCAGGCAGCGTGATTGAATGCAGTGCACTCAATATAGCTTGGAAAAACGCATCCCGATTGAATGCAGTGTATTCCATGCAGCGTGATTGAATTCAGTGGATTCCATGCAGCGTGAAATAATGGAACCCTATTGAATGCAGTGGATTACTTGAAGCATGATAGAATGAAGTGGATTCCATGCAGCATGATTGAATGCAGTGGATTTTATGCAGCATTTCCCAAAGCATCCCGATTGAATGCAGTGGATTCCATGCAGCGTCATTGAATGCAGGGGATTCCATGCATTGAGGCGCAATGGATCCCGATTGTATGCAGTGGAGTCCATGCAGCGAGGCCCAATGCTTCCCGATTGAATGCAGTGGATTCCAGGCATTGTGATTGAAATCAGTGGAATCCATGCAGCGTGGTAAAATGCATCCTTATTGAATGCAGTGGATTCCATGCAGCGTGAAGTAATGGAACCCTATTGAATGCAGTGGATTTTATGCAGCCTGATTGAATGCAGTGGATTCCATGCAGCATGATTGAATGCAGTGGATTTTATGCAGCATGTCCCAAAGCATCCCGATTGAATGCAGTGGATTCAATGCAGCGTCATTGAATGCAGAGGATTCCATGCATTGTGGCGAAATGGATCCTGATTGTATGCAGTGGAGTCCATGCAGCGAGGCCCAATGCATCCCGATTGAATGCAGTCAATTCCATGCAGCATTTTTGAATGCAGAGTATTCCATGCATTGTGGCGCAATGGATCCTGATTGTATGCAGTGGAGTCCGTGCAGCGAGGCCAAATCATCCTGATTGAATGCTGTGGATTATATGGAGCATGGCCCAAATCATCCCGACTGAATGCAGTGGATTCGATGCAGCGTGATTGATTGCAGTGTAATCCATGCAGCGTTGTAAAATGCATTCCGATTGAATGCAGTGGATTCCATGCAGCGTGATTGAATTCAGTGGATTCCATGCAGCGTGAAGAAATGGAACCTTATTGAATGCAATTGATTTTATGCAGCATGATTGAATGCAGTGGATTTTATGCAGCATGATTGAATGCAGTGGATTTTATGCAGCATGATTGAATGCAGTTGATTCCATGCAGCGTGATTGAATGCAGTGGATTTTATGCAGCATGGCCCAAAGCATCCCGATTGAATTCAGTGGATTCCATGCAGCGGCATTGAATGCAGAGGATTCCATGCATTGTGGCGCAATGGGTCCCGATTGTATGCAGTGGAGCCCATGCAGTGAGGCCAATGCATCCCGATTGTATGCAGTGGATTCCATGCATTGTGATTGAATGCAGTGTAATCCATGCAGCATGGTAAAATGCATCCCGATTGAAGGCAGTGTATTCCATACAGCGGGATTGAATGCAGTGTATTCTATGCAGCGTGAGGAAATGGAACCGTATTGAATGCAGTGGATTTTATGCAGCATGATTGAATGCAGTGGATTCCATGCAGCATGATTGAATGCAGTGGATTCCATGCAGCGTGAAGAAATGAAAGCTTATTCAATGCAGTGGATTCCATGCAGCATGATTGAATGCAGTGGATGCCATGCAGCATGATTGAATGCAGTGTATTTTAGGCAGCATGGCACAAAGCATCCGGATTGAATGCAGTTGATTCCATGCAGCATGATTGAATGCAGTGGATTTTATGCAGCATGGCCCAAAACATCCGGATTGAATGCAGTGGAATCCATGCATGGTGATTGAATGCAGTGTAATCCATGCAGCGTGGTAAAATCCATCCCGATTGAATGCAGTGGATTCCATGCAGCTTGATTGAATGCAGCGGATTCCATGCAGCGTGAAGTAATGGAACCCTATTGAATGCAGCGGATTTTATGCAGCATGATTGAATGCAGTGGATTTTATGCAGCATGGCCCAAACCATCCCGATTGAATGCCGTGGATCCCATGCAGCGTCATTGAATGCAGAGGATTCCATGCATTGAGGTGCAATCGATCCCGATTATATGAGGTGGAGTCCATGCAGCGAGGCCCAATGCATCCCGATTGAATGCATTCAATTCCATGCAGCATTTTTGAATGCAGAGGATTCCATGCATTGTGGCGCAATGGTTCCTGATTGTATGCAGTGGAGTCTATGCAGCGAGGCCAAATCATCCCGATTGAATGCTGTGGATTATATGGAGCATGGCCCAAATCATCCCGATTGAATGCAGTGGATTCCATGCAGCGTGATTGATTACAGTGTAATCCATGCAGCGTTGTAAAATGCATTCCGATTGAATGCAGTGGATTCCATGCATTGTGATTGAATGCAGTGAACTCCATGCAGTGAGGTAAAATGCATCCCGATTGAATGCAGTGGATTCCATGCAGCGTGATTGAATGCCGTGTATTCCATGCAGCGTGAAGAAATGGAACCCTATTGAATGCAGTGGATTGTATGCAGCCTGATTGAATGCAGTGGATTCCATGCAGCATGATTGAATGCAGTGGATTTTATGCAGAATGGCCCAAAGCATCCCGATTGAATGCAGTGGATTACATGCAGCGTCATTGAATGCAGAGGATTCCATGCATTGTGGCGCAATGGATCCTGATTGTATGCAGTGGAGTCCATGCAGCGAGGCCCAATGCATCCCGATTGAATGCAGTCAATTCCATGCAGCATTTTTGAATGCAGAGGATTCCGTGCATTGTGGCGCAATGGATCCTGATTGCATGCAGTGGAGTCCATGCAGCGAGGCGAAATCATCCCGATTGAATGCTGTGCATTATATGGAGCATGGCCCAAATCATCCCGACTGAATGTAGTGAATTCGATGCAGTGTGATTGATTGCAGTGTAATCCATGCAGCGTGGTAAAATGCATCCCGATTGAATGCAGTGGATTCCATGCAGCGTGATTGAATTCAGTGGATTCCATGCAGCGTGAAGAAATGGAACCTTATTGAATGCAATTGATTTTATGCAGCATGATTGAATGCAGTGGATTTTATGCAGCATGATTGAATGCAGTGGATTCCATGCAGCGTGATTGAATGCAGTGGATTTTATGCAGCATGGCCCAAAGCATCCCGATTGAATGCAGTGGATTCCATGCAGCATTTTTGAATGCAGAGGATTCCATGCATTGTGGCACAATGGATCCCGATTGAATGCAGTGGATTCCATGCAGCGTGATTGAATGCAGTGTAATCCATGAAGCGTGGTAAAATGCATCCCGATAGAATGCAGTGGATTCCATGCAGCGTGAGGAAATGGAACCCTACTGAATGCAGTGGATTTTATGCAGCATGATTGAATGCAGTGGATATTATGCAGCATGATTGAATGCAGTGGAGTCCATGCAGCATGATTGAATGTAGTGGAATTTATGCAGCATGGCCTAAAGCATCCCGATTGAATGCAGTGGATTCCATGCAGCGTGATTGAATTCAGTGGATTCCATGCAGCGTGAAGAAATGGAACCTTATTGAATGCAATTGATTCTATGCAGCATGATTGAATGCAGTGGATTTTATGCAGCATGATTGAATGCAGTGGATTCCATGCAGCGTGATTGAATGCAGTGGATTTTATGCAGCATGGCCCAAATCATCCCGATTGAATGCAGTGGATTCCATGCAGCATTTTTGAATGCAGAGGATTCCATGCATTGTGGCACAATGGATCCCGATTGAATGCAGTGGATTCCATGCAGCGTGATTGAATGCAGTGTAATCCATGAAGCGTGGTAAAATGCATCCCGATAGAATGCAGTGGATTCCATGCAGCGTGAGGAAATGGAACCCTACTGAATGCAGTGGATTTTATGCAGCATGATTGAATGCAGTGGATATTATGCAGCATGATTGAATGCAGTGGAGTCCATGCAGCATGATTGAATGTAGTGGAATTTATGCAGCATGGCCTAAAGCATCCCGATTGAATGCAGTGGATTCCATGCAGCGTCATTGAATGCAGAGGATTCCATGCATTGTGGCGCAATGGATCCCTATTGTATGCAGTGGAGTCCATGCAGCGAGGCCCAATGCATCCCGATTGAATGCAGTGGATTTTATGCAGCATGGCCCAAACATCCCGATTGAATGCAGTGTATCCCATGCAGCGTGTTTGAATGCAGTGGATTGTATGCAGAGTGGTGCAATGTATCTCTATTGAATGAAGTGGATTCCATTCAGCTTGGCCCAATGGATACCGACTGAATGCAGTGGATTCCATGAAGCATGATTGAATGCAGTGGATTCCATGCAGCATTGTGGAATGCATACCGAGTGAATGCAGTGGATTGCATGCAGCGTGGGGCAATGTCTCCAGGTTGAATGCAGTGGAATACATGCAGTGTGAGTGAATGCACTTGATTCCTTGCAGCAGTGTGAAATTCATCCCGGGTGAATGCAGTGGATTGCATGCAGCTTGGCCCAATGGATCCTGATTGAATGCAGTCGATTCCGTGCAGCTTGGCCCAATGGATCCTGATTGAATGCAGTCGATTCCGTGCAGCATGGCCCAATGGATCCTGATTGAATGCAGTGGATTCCCTGTGGCGTGATTGAATGCACTGGATTCCATGCAGCGTTGTGTAATGCATCCAGAGTGAATGAAAAGGATTGCATGCAGCGTGGGGCAATGTATCCAGGTTGAATGCAGTGGAATCCATGCAGCATGCTGCAATGGATCCCGACTGAATGCAGTGGATTCCCTGCAGCATTGTGTAATTGATACCAATGTAATGCAGTGGATTCCATGCATCGAGATTCAATGCAGTGGATTCCATGCAGCGTTGTGAAATGGATCCCGAGTGAATGCAGTGGATTCCATGCATTGTGATTGAATGCAGTGCACTCAATATAGCGTGGAAAAATGCATCCCGATTGAATGAAGCGGATTCCATGCAGCGTGATTGAATGCAGTGGATTTTATGCAGCATGGCCCAAAGCATCCCGATTGAATGCAGTGGATTCCATGCAGCATCATTGAATGCAGAGGATTCCATGCATTGAGGCGCAATGGATCCCGATTGTATGCAGTGGAGTCCATGCAGCGAGGCCCAATGCATCCCGATTGAATGCAGTGGATTCCAGGCATTGTGATTGAAATCAGTGGAATCCATGCAGCGTGGTAAAATGCATCCTTATTGAATGCAGTGGATTCCATGCAGCGTGAAATAATGGAATGGTATTGAATGCAGTGGATTGTATGCAGCCTGATTGAATGCAGTGGATTCCATGCATTGTGGCGCAATGGGTCCCGATTATATGCAGTGGAGTCCATGCAGTGAGGCCAATGCATCCCGATTGTATGCAGTGGATTTTATGCAGCATGGCCCAAAGCATCCCGATTGAATGCAGTGGATTCCATGCATTGTGATTGAATGCAGTGTAATCCATGCAGCATGGTAAAATGCATCCCGATTGAAGGCAGTGTATTCCATACAGCGGGATTGAATGCAGTGTATTCTATGCAGCGTGAGGAAATGGAACCGTATTGAATGCAGTGGATTCTATGCAGCATGATTGAATGCAGTGGATTCCATGCAGCATGATTGAATGCAGTGGATTTTATGCAGCATGGCCCAAAGCATCCCGATTGAATGCAGTGGATTCCATGCATTGTGATTGAATGCAGTGTAATCCATGCAGCATGGTAAAATGCATCCCGATTGAAGGCAGTGTATTCCATACAGCGGGATTGAATGCAGTGTATTCTATGCAGCGTGAGGAAATGGAACCCTACTGAATGCAGTGGATTTTATGCAGCATGATTGAATGCTGTGGATTCCATGCAGCATGATTGAATGCAGTGGATTCCACGCAGCATCATTGAATGCAGAGAATTCCATGCATTGTGGCGCAATGGATCCCGATTGTATGCAGTGGAGTCCATGCAGCGAGGCCCAATGCATCCCGATTGAATGCAGTCAATTCCATGCAGCATTTTTGAATGCAGACGATTCCATGCATTGTGGCGCAATGGATCCTGATTGTATGCAGTGGATTTTATGCAGCATGGCCCAAACATCCCGATTGAATGCAGTGGATTCCATGCAGCGTGATTGAATGCAGTGTAATCCATGAAGCGTGGTAAAATGCATCCCGATAAAATGCAGTGGATTCCATGCAGCGTGAAGAAATGGAACCCTATTGAATGCAGTGGATTTTATGCAGCATGATTGAATGCAGTGGATTCGATGCAGTATGATTGAATGCAGTGGATATTATGCAGCATGGCCCAAAGCATCCTGATTGAATGCAGTGGATTCCATGCAGCGTGATTGACTGCAGGTAATCCATTCAGCCTGGTAAAATGCATCCCAATTGAATGCAGTGGATTTTATGAAGCATGATTGAATGCAGTTGATTCCATGCAGCGTGAAGAAATGGAACATTATTGAATTCAGTGGATTTTTGCGGCGTGAATGTATACAGTGGATACCATGCAGCATGATTGAATGCAGTGGATTTTATGCAGCATGGCCAAAGCATGCCGATTGAATGCAGTGGATTCCATGCAGTGTGTTTGAATGCAGTGGATTCAATTTAGCCTGAAGAAATGGAACCCTATTGAATGCAGTGGATATTATGCAGCATGATTGAATGCAGTGGATTCCATGCAGCATGATTGAATGCAGTGGATTTTATGCAGCATGTCCCAAAGCATCCCGATTGAATGCAGTGGATTCCATGCAGCGTCATTGAATGCAGAGGATTCCATGCATTGTGGCGCAATGGGTCCCGATTGTATGCAGTGGAGTCCATGCAGCGAGGCCAAATCATCCCGATTGAATGCTGTGGATTATATGGAGCATGGTCCAAATCATCCCGACTGAATGCAGTGGATTCCATGCAGCGTGATTGATTGCAGTGTAATCCATGCAGCGTGGTAAAATGCATCCCGATTGAATGCAGTGGATTCCATGCAGCGTGATTGAATTCAGTGGATTTTATGCAGCATGATTGAATGCAGTGGATTCCATGCAGCGTGATTGAATGCAGTGGATTTTATGCAGCATGGCCCAAAGCATCCCGATTGAATGCAGTGGATTCCATGCAGTGTCATTGAATGCAGAGGTTTCCATGCATTGTGGTGCAATGGGTCACGATTGTATGCAGTGGAGTACATGCAGTGAGGCCAATGCATCCCGATTGTATGCAGTGGATTTTATGCAGCATGGCCCAAAGCATCCCGATTGAATGCAGTGGATTCCATGCATTGTGATTGAATGCAGTGTAATCCATGCAGCATGGTAAAATGCATCCCGATTGAAGGCAGTGTATTCCATACAGCGGGATTGAATGCAGTGTATTCTATGCAGCGTGAGGAAATGGAACCGTATTGAATGCAGTGGATTTTATGCAGCATGATTGAATGCAGTGGATTCCATGCAGCATGATTGAATGCAGTGGATTCCATGCAGCGTGAAGAAATGAAAGCTTATTCAATGCAGTGGATTCCATGCAGCATGATTGAATGCAGTGGATGCCATGCAGCATGATTGAATGCAGTGGATTTTATGCAGCATGGCCCAAAGCATCCCGATTGAATGCAGTGGATTCCATGCAGCATGATTGAATGCAGTGGATTTTATGCAGCATGGCCCAAAACATCCGGATTGAATGCAGTGGAATCCATGCATGGTGATTGAATGCAGTGTAATCCATGCAGCTTGGTAAAATCCATCCCGATTGAATGCAGCAGATTCCATGCAGCGTGAAGTAATGGAACCCTATTGAATGAAGTGGATATTATGCAGCATGATTGAATGCAGTGGATTTTATGCAGCATGGCCCAAACCATCCCGATTGAATGCAGTGGATCCCATGCAGCGTCATTGAATGCAGAGGATTTCATGCATTGAGGCGCTATCGATCCCGATTAAATGAGGTGGAGTCCATGCAGCGAGGCCCAATGCATCCCGATTGAATGCATTCAATTCCATGCAGCATTTTTGAATGCAGAGGATTCCATGCATTGTGGCGCAATGGATCCTGATTGTATGCAGTGGAGTCTATGCAGCGAGGCCAAATCATCCCGATTGAATGCTGTGGATTATATGGAGCATGGCCCAAATCATCCCGATTCAATGCAGTGGATTCCATGCAGCGTGATTGATTGCAGTGTAATCGATGCAGCGTTGTAAAATGCATTCCGATTGAATGCAGTGGATTCCATGCAGCGTGATTGAATGCCGTGTATTCCATGCAGCATGAAGAAATGGAACCCTATTGAATGCAGTGGATATTATGCAGCATGATTGAATGCAGTGGATTCCATGCAGCATGATTGAATGTAGTGGAATTTATGCAGCATGGCCTAAAGCATCCCGATTGAATGCAGTGGATTCCATGCAGCATCATTGAATGCAGAGGATTCCATGCATTGTGGCGCAATGGATCCCGATTGTATGCAGTGGGGTCCATGCAGCGAGGCCCAATGCATCCCGATTGAATGCAGTGGATTTTATGCAGCATGGACCAAAGCATGCCGATTGAATGCAGTGTATCCCATGCAGCGTGTTTGAATGCAGTGGATTGTATGCAGAGTGGTGCAATGTATCTCGATTGAATGAAGTGGATTCCATTCAGCATGGTGTAATTGATACCGATTGAATGCAGTGGATTCCATGCACTGTGTCTGAATGCAACCGATTCCATGCAGCAGTGTGAAATGCATCGCGAGTGAATGCAGTGGATTCCATGCAGCGTGGCCCAATGGATACCGACTGAATGCAGTGGATTCCATGAAGCATGATTGAATGCAGTGGATTCCATGCAGCGTTGTGGAATGCATACCGAGTGAATGCAGTGGATTGCATGCAGCGTGGGGCAATGTCTCCAGGTTGAATGCAGTGGAATACATGCAGCATGCTGCAATGGATCCCGACTGAATGCAGTGGATTCCCTGCAGCATTGTCTAATTGATACCAATGTAATGCAGTGGATTCCATGCATCGAGATTCAATGCAGTGGATTCCATGCAGCGTTGTGAAATGGATCCCGAGTGAATGCAGTGGATTCCATGCAGCGTGATTGAATGCAGTGGATTCCATGCAGCGTGAAGAAATGGAACCCTATTGAATGCAGTGGATTTTATGAAGCATGATTGAATGCAGTGGATTCCATGCAGCATGACTGAATGCAGTGGATTTTATGCAGCATGGCCCAAAGCATCCCGATTGAATGCAGTGGATTCCACGCAGCATCATTGAATGCAGAGAATTCCATGCATTGTGGCGCAATGGATCCCGATTGTATGCAGTGGAGTCCATGCAGCGAGGCCCAATTCATCCCGATTGAATGCAGTCAATTCCATGCAGCATTTTTGAATGCAGAGGATTCCATGCATTGTGGCACAATGGATCCTGATTGTATGCAGTGGAGTTTATGCAGCATGGCCCAAACATCCCGATTGAATGCAGTGGATTCCATGCAGCGTGAAGAAATGGAACCATATTGAATGCAGTGGATTTTATGCAGCATGATTGAATGCAGAGGATTCGATGCAGTATGATTGAATGCAGTGGATATTATGCAGCATGGCCCAAAGCATCCTGATTGAATGCAGTGGATTCCATGCAGCGTGATTGAATGCAGTTGATTCCATGCAGCGTGAAGAAATGGAACCTTATTGAATTCAGTGGATATTATGCAGCATGATTGAATGCAGTGGAGTCCATGCAGCATGATTGAATGTAGTGGAATTTATGCAGCATGGCCTAAAGCATCCCGATTGAATGCAGTGGATTCCATGCAGCGTCATTGAATGCAGAGGATTCCATGCATTGTGGCGCAATGGATCCCTATTGTATGCAGTGGAGTCCATGCAGCGAGGCCCAATGCATCCCGATTGAATGCAGTGGATTTTATGCAGCATGGCCCAAACATCCCGATTGAATGCAGTGTATCCCATGCAGCGTGTTTGAATGCAGTGGATTGTATGCAGAGTGGTGCAATGTATCTCTATTGAATGAAGTGGATTCCATTCAGCTTGGCCCAATGGATACCGACTGAATGCAGTGGATTCCATGAAGCATGATTGAATGCAGTGGATTCCATGCAGCATTGTGGAATGCATACCGAGTGAATGCAGTGGATTGCATGCAGCGTGGGGCAATGTCTCCAGGTTGAATGCAGTGGAATACATGCAGTGTGAGTGAATGCACTTGATTCCTTGCAGCAGTGTGAAATTCATCCCGGGTGAATGCAGTGGATTGCATGCAGCTTGGCCCAATGGATCCTGATTGAATGCAGTCGATTCCGTGCAGCTTGGCCCAATGGATCCTGATTGAATGCAGTCGATTCCGTGCAGCATGGCCCAATGGATCCTGATTGAATGCAGTGGATTCCCTGTGGCGTGATTGAATGCACTGGATTCCATGCAGCGTTGTGTAATGCATCCAGAGTGAATGAAAAGGATTGCATGCAGCGTGGGGCAATGTATCCAGGTTGAATGCAGTGGAATCCATGCAGCATGCTGCAATGGATCCCGACTGAATGCAGTGGATTCCCTGCAGCATTGTGTAATTGATACCAATGTAATGCAGTGGATTCCATGCATCGAGATTCAATGCAGTGGATTCCATGCAGCGTTGTGAAATGGATCCCGAGTGAATGCAGTGGATTCCATGCATTGTGATTGAATGCAGTGCACTCAATATAGCGTGGAAAAATGCATCCCGATTGAATGAAGCGGATTCCATGCAGCGTGATTGAATGCAGTGGATTTTATGCAGCATGGCCCAAAGCATCCCGATTGAATGCAGTGGATTCCATGCAGCATCATTGAATGCAGAGGATTCCATGCATTGAGGCGCAATGGATCCCGATTGTATGCAGTGGAGTCCATGCAGCGAGGCCCAATGCATCCCGATTGAATGCAGTGGATTCCAGGCATTGTGATTGAAATCAGTGGAATCCATGCAGCGTGGTAAAATGCATCCTTATTGAATGCAGTGGATTCCATGCAGCGTGAAATAATGGAATGGTATTGAATGCAGTGGATTGTATGCAGCCTGATTGAATGCAGTGGATTCCATGCATTGTGGCGCAATGGGTCCCGATTATATGCAGTGGAGTCCATGCAGTGAGGCCAATGCATCCCGATTGTATGCAGTGGATTTTATGCAGCATGGCCCAAAGCATCCCGATTGAATGCAGTGGATTCCATGCATTGTGATTGAATGCAGTGTAATCCATGCAGCATGGTAAAATGCATCCCGATTGAAGGCAGTGTATTCCATACAGCGGGATTGAATGCAGTGTATTCTATGCAGCGTGAGGAAATGGAACCGTATTGAATGCAGTGGATTCTATGCAGCATGATTGAATGCAGTGGATTCCATGCAGCATGATTGAATGCAGTGGATTTTATGCAGCATGGCCCAAAGCATCCCGATTGAATGCAGTGGATTCCATGCATTGTGATTGAATGCAGTGTAATCCATGCAGCATGGTAAAATGCATCCCGATTGAAGGCAGTGTATTCCATACAGCGGGATTGAATGCAGTGTATTCTATGCAGCGTGAGGAAATGGAACCCTACTGAATGCAGTGGATTTTATGCAGCATGATTGAATGCTGTGGATTCCATGCAGCATGATTGAATGCAGTGGATTCCACGCAGCATCATTGAATGCAGAGAATTCCATGCATTGTGGCGCAATGGATCCCGATTGTATGCAGTGGAGTCCATGCAGCGAGGCCCAATGCATCCCGATTGAATGCAGTCAATTCCATGCAGCATTTTTGAATGCAGACGATTCCATGCATTGTGGCGCAATGGATCCTGATTGTATGCAGTGGATTTTATGCAGCATGGCCCAAACATCCCGATTGAATGCAGTGGATTCCATGCAGCGTGATTGAATGCAGTGTAATCCATGAAGCGTGGTAAAATGCATCCCGATAAAATGCAGTGGATTCCATGCAGCGTGAAGAAATGGAACCCTATTGAATGCAGTGGATTTTATGCAGCATGATTGAATGCAGTGGATTCGATGCAGTATGATTGAATGCAGTGGATATTATGCAGCATGGCCCAAAGCATCCTGATTGAATGCAGTGGATTCCATGCAGCGTGATTGACTGCAGGTAATCCATTCAGCCTGGTAAAATGCATCCCAATTGAATGCAGTGGATTTTATGAAGCATGATTGAATGCAGTTGATTCCATGCAGCGTGAAGAAATGGAACATTATTGAATTCAGTGGATTTTTGCGGCGTGAATGTATACAGTGGATACCATGCAGCATGATTGAATGCAGTGGATTTTATGCAGCATGGCCAAAGCATGCCGATTGAATGCAGTGGATTCCATGCAGTGTGTTTGAATGCAGTGGATTCAATTTAGCCTGAAGAAATGGAACCCTATTTAATGCAGTGGATATTATGCAGCATGATTGAATGCAGTGGATTCCATGCAGCATGATTGAATGCAGTGGATTTTATGCAGCATGTCCCAAAGCATCCCGATTGAATGCAGTGGATTCCATGCAGCGTCATTGAATGCAGAGGATTCCATGCATTGTGGCGCAATGGGTCCCGATTGTATGCAGTGGAGTCCATGCAGCGAGGCCAAATCATCCCGATTGAATGCTGTGGATTATATGGAGCATGGTCCAAATCATCCCGACTGAATGCAGTGGATTCCATGCAGCGTGATTGATTGCAGTGTAATCCATGCAGCGTGGTAAAATGCATCCCGATTGAATGCAGTGGATTCCATGCAGCGTGATTGAATTCAGTGGATTTTATGCAGCATGATTGAATGCAGTGGATTCCATGCAGCGTGATTGAATGCAGTGGATTTTATGCAGCATGGCCCAAAGCATCCCGATTGAATGCAGTGGATTCCATGCAGTGTCATTGAATGCAGAGGTTTCCATGCATTGTGGTGCAATGGGTCACGATTGTATGCAGTGGAGTACATGCAGTGAGGCCAATGCATCCCGATTGTATGCAGTGGATTTTATGCAGCATGGCCCAAAGCATCCCGATTGAATGCAGTGGATTCCATGCATTGTGATTGAATGCAGTGTAATCCATGCAGCATGGTAAAATGCATCCCGATTGAAGGCAGTGTATTCCATACAGCGGGATTGAATGCAGTGTATTCTATGCAGCGTGAGGAAATGGAACCGTATTGAATGCAGTGGATTTTATGCAGCATGATTGAATGCAGTGGATTCCATGCAGCATGATTGAATGCAGTGGATTCCATGCAGCGTGAAGAAATGAAAGCTTATTCAATGCAGTGGATTCCATGCAGCATGATTGAATGCAGTGGATGCCATGCAGCATGATTGAATGCAGTGGATTTTATGCAGCATGGCCCAAAGCATCCCGATTGAATGCAGTGGATTCCATGCAGCATGATTGAATGCAGTGGATTTTATGCAGCATGGCCCAAAACATCCGGATTGAATGCAGTGGAATCCATGCATGGTGATTGAATGCAGTGTAATCCATGCAGCTTGGTAAAATCCATCCCGATTGAATGCAGCAGATTCCATGCAGCGTGAAGTAATGGAACCCTATTGAATGAAGTGGATATTATGCAGCATGATTGAATGCAGTGGATTTTATGCAGCATGGCCCAAACCATCCCGATTGAATGCAGTGGATCCCATGCAGCGTCATTGAATGCAGAGGATTTCATGCATTGAGGCGCTATCGATCCCGATTAAATGAGGTGGAGTCCATGCAGCGAGGCCCAATGCATCCCGATTGAATGCATTCAATTCCATGCAGCATTTTTGAATGCAGAGGATTCCATGCATTGTGGCGCAATGGATCCTGATTGTATGCAGTGGAGTCTATGCAGCGAGGCCAAATCATCCCGATTGAATGCTGTGGATTATATGGAGCATGGCCCAAATCATCCCGATTCAATGCAGTGGATTCCATGCAGCGTGATTGATTGCAGTGTAATCGATGCAGCGTTGTAAAATGCATTCCGATTGAATGCAGTGGATTCCATGCAGCGTGATTGAATGCCGTGTATTCCATGCAGCACGAAGAAATGGAACCCTATTGAATGCAGTGGATATTATGCAGCATGATTGAATGCAGTGGATTCCATGCAGCATGATTGAATGTAGTGGAATTTATGCAGCATGGCCTAAAGCATCCCGATTGAATGCAGTGGATTCCATGCAGCATCATTGAATGCAGAGGATTCCATGCATTGTGGCACAATGGATCCCGATTGTATGCAGTGGGGTCCATGCAGCGAGGCCCAATGCATCCCGATTGAATGCAGTGGATTTTATGCAGCATGGACCAAAGCATGCCGATTGAATGCAGTGTATCCCATGCAGCGTGTTTGAATGCAGTGGATTGTATGCAGAGTGGTGCAATGTATCTCGATTGAATGAAGTGGATTCCATTCAGCATGGTGTAATTGATACCGATTGAATGCAGTGGATTCCATGCACTGTGTCTGAATGCAACCGATTCCATGCAGCAGTGTGAAATGCATCGCGAGTGAATGCAGTGGATTCCATGCAGCGTGGCCCAATGGATACCGACTGAATGCAGTGGATTCCATGAAGCATGATTGAATGCAGTGGATTCCATGCAGCGTTGTGGAATGCATACCGAGTGAATGCAGTGGATTGCATGCAGCGTGGGGCAATGTCTCCAGGTTGAATGCAGTGGAATACATGCAGCATGCTGCAATGGATCCCGACTGAATGCAGTGGATTCCCTGCAGCATTGTCTAATTGATACCAATGTAATGCAGTGGATTCCATGCATCGAGATTCAATGCAGTGGATTCCATGCAGCGTTGTGAAATGGATCCCGAGTGAATGCAGTGGATTCCATGCAGCGTGATTGAATGCAGTGGATTCCATGCAGCGTGAAGAAATGGAACCCTATTGAATGCAGTGGATTTTATGAAGCATGATTGAATGCAGTGGATTCCATGCAGCATGACTGAATGCAGTGGATTTTATGCAGCATGGCCCAAAGCATCCCGATTGAATGCAGTGGATTCCACGCAGCATCATTGAATGCAGAGAATTCCATGCATTGTGGCGCAATGGATCCCGATTGTATGCAGTGGAGTCCATGCAGCGAGGCCCAATTCATCCCGATTGAATGCAGTCAATTCCATGCAGCATTTTTGAATGCAGAGGATTCCATGCATTGTGGCACAATGGATCCTGATTGTATGCAGTGGAGTTTATGCAGCATGGCCCAAACATCCCGATTGAATGCAGTGGATTCCATGCAGCGTGAAGAAATGGAACCATATTGAATGCAGTGGATTTTATGCAGCATGATTGAATGCAGAGGATTCGATGCAGTATGATTGAATGCAGTGGATATTATGCAGCATGGCCCAAAGCATCCTGATTGAATGCAGTGGATTCCATGCAGCGTGATTGAATGCAGTTGATTCCATGCAGCGTGAAGAAATGGAACCTTATTGAATTCAGTGGATATTATGCAGCATGATTGAATGCAGTGGAGTCCATGCAGCATGATTGAATGTAGTGGAATTTATGCAGCATGGCCTAAAGCATCCCGATTGAATGCAGTGGATTCCATGCAGCGTCATTGAATGCAGAGGATTCCATGCATTGTGGCGCAATGGATCCCTATTGTATGCAGTGGAGTCCATGCAGCGAGGCCCAATGCATCCCGATTGAATGCAGTGGATTTTATGCAGCATGGCCCAAACATCCCGATTGAATGCAGTGTATCCCATGCAGCGTGTTTGAATGCAGTGGATTGTATGCAGAGTGGTGCAATGTATCTCTATTGAATGAAGTGGATTCCATTCAGCTTGGCCCAATGGATACCGACTGAATGCAGTGGATTCCATGAAGCATGATTGAATGCAGTGGATTCCATGCAGCATTGTGGAATGCATACCGAGTGAATGCAGTGGATTGCATGCAGCGTGGGGCAATGTCTCCAGGTTGAATGCAGTGGAATACATGCAGTGTGAGTGAATGCACTTGATTCCTTGCAGCAGTGTGAAATTCATCCCGGGTGAATGCAGTGGATTGCATGCAGCTTGGCCCAATGGATCCTGATTGAATGCAGTCGATTCCGTGCAGCTTGGCCCAATGGATCCTGATTGAATGCAGTCGATTCCGTGCAGCATGGCCCAATGGATCCTGATTGAATGCAGTGGATTCCCTGTGGCGTGATTGAATGCACTGGATTCCATGCAGCGTTGTGTAATGCATCCAGAGTGAATGAAAAGGATTGCATGCAGCGTGGGGCAATGTATCCAGGTTGAATGCAGTGGAATCCATGCAGCATGCTGCAATGGATCCCGACTGAATGCAGTGGATTCCCTGCAGCATTGTGTAATTGATACCAATGTAATGCAGTGGATTCCATGCATCGAGATTCAATGCAGTGGATTCCATGCAGCGTTGTGAAATGGATCCCGAGTGAATGCAGTGGATTCCATGCATTGTGATTGAATGCAGTGCACTCAATATAGCGTGGAAAAATGCATCCCGATTGAATGAAGCGGATTCCATGCAGCGTGATTGAATGCAGTGGATTTTATGCAGCATGGCCCAAAGCATCCCGATTGAATGCAGTGGATTCCATGCAGCATCATTGAATGCAGAGGATTCCATGCATTGAGGCGCAATGGATCCCGATTGTATGCAGTGGAGTCCATGCAGCGAGGCCCAATGCATCCCGATTGAATGCAGTGGATTCCAGGCATTGTGATTGAAATCAGTGGAATCCATGCAGCGTGGTAAAATGCATCCTTATTGAATGCAGTGGATTCCATGCAGCGTGAAATAATGGAATGGTATTGAATGCAGTGGATTGTATGCAGCCTGATTGAATGCAGTGGATTCCATGCATTGTGGCGCAATGGGTCCCGATTATATGCAGTGGAGTCCATGCAGTGAGGCCAATGCATCCCGATTGTATGCAGTGGATTTTATGCAGCATGGCCCAAAGCATCCCGATTGAATGCAGTGGATTCCATGCATTGTGATTGAATGCAGTGTAATCCATGCAGCATGGTAAAATGCATCCCGATTGAAGGCAGTGTATTCCATACAGCGGGATTGAATGCAGTGTATTCTATGCAGCGTGAGGAAATGGAACCGTATTGAATGCAGTGGATTCTATGCAGCATGATTGAATGCAGTGGATTCCATGCAGCATGATTGAATGCAGTGGATTTTATGCAGCATGGCCCAAAGCATCCCGATTGAATGCAGTGGATTCCATGCATTGTGATTGAATGCAGTGTAATCCATGCAGCATGGTAAAATGCATCCCGATTGAAGGCAGTGTATTCCATACAGCGGGATTGAATGCAGTGTATTCTATGCAGCGTGAGGAAATGGAACCCTACTGAATGCAGTGGATTTTATGCAGCATGATTGAATGCTGTGGATTCCATGCAGCATGATTGAATGCAGTGGATTCCACGCAGCATCATTGAATGCAGAGAATTCCATGCATTGTGGCGCAATGGATCCCGATTGTATGCAGTGGAGTCCATGCAGCGAGGCCCAATGCATCCCGATTGAATGCAGTCAATTCCATGCAGCATTTTTGAATGCAGACGATTCCATGCATTGTGGCGCAATGGATCCTGATTGTATGCAGTGGATTTTATGCAGCATGGCCCAAACATCCCGATTGAATGCAGTGGATTCCATGCAGCGTGATTGAATGCAGTGTAATCCATGAAGCGTGGTAAAATGCATCCCGATAAAATGCAGTGGATTCCATGCAGCGTGAAGAAATGGAACCCTATTGAATGCAGTGGATTTTATGCAGCATGATTGAATGCAGTGGATTCGATGCAGTATGATTGAATGCAGTGGATATTATGCAGCATGGCCCAAAGCATCCTGATTGAATGCAGTGGATTCCATGCAGCGTGATTGACTGCAGGTAATCCATTCAGCCTGGTAAAATGCATCCCAATTGAATGCAGTGGATTTTATGAAGCATGATTGAATGCAGTTGATTCCATGCAGCGTGAAGAAATGGAACATTATTGAATTCAGTGGATTTTTGCGGCGTGAATGTATACAGTGGATACCATGCAGCATGATTGAATGCAGTGGATTTTATGCAGCATGGCCAAAGCATGCCGATTGAATGCAGTGGATTCCATGCAGTGTGTTTGAATGCAGTGGATTCAATTTAGCCTGAAGAAATGGAACCCTATTTAATGCAGTGGATATTATGCAGCATGATTGAATGCAGTGGATTCCATGCAGCATGATTGAATGCAGTGGATTTTATGCAGCATGTCCCAAAGCATCCCGATTGAATGCAGTGGATTCCATGCAGCGTCATTGAATGCAGAGGATTCCATGCATTGTGGCGCAATGGGTCCCGATTGTATGCAGTGGAGTCCATGCAGCGAGGCCAAATCATCCCGATTGAATGCTGTGGATTATATGGAGCATGGTCCAAATCATCCCGACTGAATGCAGTGGATTCCATGCAGCGTGATTGATTGCAGTGTAATCCATGCAGCGTGGTAAAATGCATCCCGATTGAATGCAGTGGATTCCATGCAGCGTGATTGAATTCAGTGGATTTTATGCAGCATGATTGAATGCAGTGGATTCCATGCAGCGTGATTGAATGCAGTGGATTTTATGCAGCATGGCCCAAAGCATCCCGATTGAATGCAGTGGATTCCATGCAGTGTCATTGAATGCAGAGGTTTCCATGCATTGTGGTGCAATGGGTCACGATTGTATGCAGTGGAGTACATGCAGTGAGGCCAATGCATCCCGATTGTATGCAGTGGATTTTATGCAGCATGGCCCAAAGCATCCCGATTGAATGCAGTGGATTCCATGCATTGTGATTGAATGCAGTGTAATCCATGCAGCATGGTAAAATGCATCCCGATTGAAGGCAGTGTATTCCATACAGCGGGATTGAATGCAGTGTATTCTATGCAGCGTGAGGAAATGGAACCGTATTGAATGCAGTGGATTTTATGCAGCATGATTGAATGCAGTGGATTCCATGCAGCATGATTGAATGCAGTGGATTCCATGCAGCGTGAAGAAATGAAAGCTTATTCAATGCAGTGGATTCCATGCAGCATGATTGAATGCAGTGGATGCCATGCAGCATGATTGAATGCAGTGGATTTTATGCAGCATGGCCCAAAGCATCCCGATTGAATGCAGTGGATTCCATGCAGCATGATTGAATGCAGTGGATTTTATGCAGCATGGCCCAAAACATCCGGATTGAATGCAGTGGAATCCATGCATGGTGATTGAATGCAGTGTAATCCATGCAGCTTGGTAAAATCCATCCCGATTGAATGCAGCAGATTCCATGCAGCGTGAAGTAATGGAACCCTATTGAATGAAGTGGATATTATGCAGCATGATTGAATGCAGTGGATTTTATGCAGCATGGCCCAAACCATCCCGATTGAATGCAGTGGATCCCATGCAGCGTCATTGAATGCAGAGGATTTCATGCATTGAGGCGCTATCGATCCCGATTAAATGAGGTGGAGTCCATGCAGCGAGGCCCAATGCATCCCGATTGAATGCATTCAATTCCATGCAGCATTTTTGAATGCAGAGGATTCCATGCATTGTGGCGCAATGGATCCTGATTGTATGCAGTGGAGTCTATGCAGCGAGGCCAAATCATCCCGATTGAATGCTGTGGATTATATGGAGCATGGCCCAAATCATCCCGATTCAATGCAGTGGATTCCATGCAGCGTGATTGATTGCAGTGTAATCGATGCAGCGTTGTAAAATGCATTCCGATTGAATGCAGTGGATTCCATGCAGCGTGATTGAATGCCGTGTATTCCATGCAGCACGAAGAAATGGAACCCTATTGAATGCAGTGGATATTATGCAGCATGATTGAATGCAGTGGATTCCATGCAGCATGATTGAATGTAGTGGAATTTATGCAGCATGGCCTAAAGCATCCCGATTGAATGCAGTGGATTCCATGCAGCATCATTGAATGCAGAGGATTCCATGCATTGTGGCACAATGGATCCCGATTGTATGCAGTGGGGTCCATGCAGCGAGGCCCAATGCATCCCGATTGAATGCAGTGGATTTTATGCAGCATGGACCAAAGCATGCCGATTGAATGCAGTGTATCCCATGCAGCGTGTTTGAATGCAGTGGATTGTATGCAGAGTGGTGCAATGTATCTCGATTGAATGAAGTGGATTCCATTCAGCATGGTGTAATTGATACCGATTGAATGCAGTGGATTCCATGCACTGTGTCTGAATGCAACCGATTCCATGCAGCAGTGTGAAATGCATCGCGAGTGAATGCAGTGGATTCCATGCAGCGTGGCCCAATGGATACCGACTGAATGCAGTGGATTCCATGAAGCATGATTGAATGCAGTGGATTCCATGCAGCGTTGTGGAATGCATACCGAGTGAATGCAGTGGATTGCATGCAGCGTGGGGCAATGTCTCCAGGTTGAATGCAGTGGAATACATGCAGCATGCTGCAATGGATCCCGACTGAATGCAGTGGATTCCCTGCAGCATTGTCTAATTGATACCAATGTAATGCAGTGGATTCCATGCATCGAGATTCAATGCAGTGGATTCCATGCAGCGTTGTGAAATGGATCCCGAGTGAATGCAGTGGATTCCATGCAGCGTGATTGAATGCAGTGGATTCCATGCAGCGTGAAGAAATGGAACCCTATTGAATGCAGTGGATTTTATGAAGCATGATTGAATGCAGTGGATTCCATGCAGCATGACTGAATGCAGTGGATTTTATGCAGCATGGCCCAAAGCATCCCGATTGAATGCAGTGGATTCCACGCAGCATCATTGAATGCAGAGAATTCCATGCATTGTGGCGCAATGGATCCCGATTGTATGCAGTGGAGTCCATGCAGCGAGGCCCAATTCATCCCGATTGAATGCAGTCAATTCCATGCAGCATTTTTGAATGCAGAGGATTCCATGCATTGTGGCACAATGGATCCTGATTGTATGCAGTGGAGTTTATGCAGCATGGCCCAAACATCCCGATTGAATGCAGTGGATTCCATGCAGCGTGAAGAAATGGAACCATATTGAATGCAGTGGATTTTATGCAGCATGATTGAATGCAGAGGATTCGATGCAGTATGATTGAATGCAGTGGATATTATGCAGCATGGCCCAAAGCATCCTGATTGAATGCAGTGGATTCCATGCAGCGTGATTGAATGCAGTTGATTCCATGCAGCGTGAAGAAATGGAACCTTATTGAATTCAGTGGATTTTTGCAGCGTGAATGAATACAGTGGATTCCATGCAGCATGATTGAATGCAGTGGATTTTATGCAGCATGGCCCAAAGCATGCCGATTGAATGCAGTGGATTCCATGCATTGTGATTGATTGCAGTGCACTCCATGCAGCGTGGTAAAATGTATCCCGATTGAATGCAGTGGATTCCATGCAGTGTGATTGAATGCAGTGGATTCCATTTAGCCTGAAGAAATGGAACCCTATTGAATGCAGTGGATATTATGCAGCATGATTGAATGCAGTGGAGTCCATGCAGCATGATTGAATGCAGTGGATTTTATGCAGCATGGCCCAAAGCATCCCGATTGAATGCAGTGGATTCCATGCAGCGTCATTGAATGCAGAGGATTCCATGCATTGAGGCGCAATGGATCCCGATTGTGTGCAGTGGAGTCCATGCAGTGAGGCCAAATGCATCCCAATTGAATGCAGTGGATTTTATGCATCATGGCCCAAATCATCCCGATTGAATGCAGTGGATTCCAGGCAGCGTGATTGAATGCAGTGCACTCAATATAGCTTGGAAAAACGCATCCCGATTGAATGCAGTGTATTCCATGCAGCGTGATTGAATTCAGTGGATTCCATGCAGCGTGAAATAATGGAACCCTATTGAATGCAGTGGATTTCTTGAAGCATGATAGAATGAAGTGGATTCCATGCAGCATGATTGAATGCAGTGGATTTTATGCAGCATTTCCCAAAGCATCCCGATTGAATGCAGTGGATTCCATGCAGCGTCATTGAATGCAGGGGATTCCATGCATTGAGGCGCAATGGATCCCGATTGTATGCAGTGGAGTCCATGCAGCGAGGCCCAATGCTTCCCGATTGAATGCAGTGGATTCCAGGCATTGTGATTGAAATCAGTGGAATCCATGCAGCGTGGTAAAATGCATCCTTATTGAATGCAGTGGATTCCATGCAGCGTGAAGTAATGGAACCCTATTGAATGCAGTGGATTTTATGCAGCCTGATTGAATGCAGTGGATTCCATGCAGCATGATTGAATGCAGTGGATTTTATGCAGCATGTCCCAAAGCATCCCGATTGAATGCAGTGGATTCAATGCAGCGTCATTGAATGCAGAGGATTCCATGCATTGTGGCGAAATGGATCCTGATTGTATGCAGTGGAGTCCATGCAGCGAGGCCCAATGCATCCCGATTGAATGCAGTCAATTCCATGCAGCATTTTTGAATGCAGAGGATTCCATGCATTGTGGCGCAATGGATCCTGATTGTATGCAGTGGAGTCCGTGCAGCGAGGCCAAATCATCCTGATTGAATGCTGTGGATTATATGGAGCATGGCCCAAATCATCCCGACTGAATGCAGTGGATTCGATGCAGCGTGATTGATTGCAGTGTAATCCATGCAGCGTTGTAAAATGCATTCCGATTGAATGCAGTGGATTCCATGCAGCGTGATTGAATTCAGTGGATTCCATGCAGCGTGAAGAAATGGAACCTTATTGAATGCAATTGATTTTATGCAGCATGATTGAATGCAGTGGATTTTATGCAGCATGATTGAATGCAGTGGATTCCATGCAGCGTGATTGAATGCAGTGGATTTTATGCAGCATGGCCCAAAGCATCCCGATTGAATTCAGTGGATTCCATGCAGCGTCATTGAATGCAGAGGATTCCATGCATTGTGGCGCAATGGGTCCCGATTGTATGCAGTGGAGTCCATGCAGTGAGGCAAATGCATCCCGATTGTATGCAGTGGATTCCATGCATTGTGATTGAATGCAGTGTAATCCATGCAGCATGGTAAAATGCATCCCGATTGAAGGCAGTGTATTCCATACAGCGGGATTGAATGCAGTGTATTCTATGCAGCGTGAGGAAATGGAACCGTATTGAATGCAGTGGATTTTATGCAGCATGATTGAATGCAGTGGATTCCATGCAGCATGATTGAATGCAGTGGATTCCATGCAGCGTGAAGAAATGAAAGCTTATTCAATGCAGTGGATTCCATGCAGCATGATTGAATGCAGTGGATGCCATGCAGCATGATTGAATGCAGTGTATTTTAGGCAGCATGGCACAAAGCATCCGGATTGAATGCAGTTGATTCCATGCAGCATGATTGAATGCAGTGGATTTTATGCAGCATGGCCCAAAACATCCGGATTGAATGCAGTGGAATCCATGCATGGTGATTGAATGCAGTGTAATCCATGCAGCGTGGTAAAATCCATCCCGATTGAATGCAGTGGATTCCATGCAGCTTGATTGAATGCAGCGGATTCCATGCAGCGTGAAGTAATGGAACCCTATTGAATGCAGCGGATTTTATGCAGCATGATTGAATGCAGTGGATTTTATGCAGCATGGCCCAAACCATCCCGATTGAATGCCGTGGATCCCATGCAGCGTCATTGAATGCAGAGGATTCCATGCATTGAGGTGCAATCGATCCCGATTATATGAGGTGGAGTCCATGCAGCGAGGCCCAATGCATCCCGATTGAATGCATTCAATTCCATGCAGCATTTTTGAATGCAGAGGATTCCATGCATTGTGGCGCAATGGTTCCTGATTGTATGCAGTGGAGTCTATGCAGCGAGGCCAAATCATCCCGATTGAATGCTGTGGATTATATGGAGCATGGCCCAAATCATCCCGATTGAATGCAGTGGATTCCATGCAGCGTGATTGATTGCAGTGTAATCCATGCAGCATTGTAAAATGCATTCCGATTGAATGCAGTGGATTCCATGCATTGTGATTGAATGCAGTGAACTCCATGCAGTGAGGTAAAATGCATCCCGATTGAATGCAGTGGATTCCATGCAGCGTGATTGAATGCCGTGTATTCCATGCAGCGTGAAGAAATGGAACCCTATTGAATGCAGTGGATTGTATGCAGCCTGATTGAATGCAGTGGATTCCATACAGCATGATTGAATGCAGTGGATTTTATGCAGAATGGCCCAAAGCATCCCGATTGAATGCAGTGGATTACATGCAGCGTCATTGAATGCAGAGGATTCCATGCATTGTGGCGCAATGGATCCTGATTGTATGCAGTGGAGTCCATGCAGCGAGGCCCAATGCATCCCGATTGAATGCAGTCAATTCCATGCAGCATTTTTGAATGCAGAGGATTCCATGCATTGTGGCGCAATGGATCCTGATTGCATGCAGTGGAGTCCATGCAGCGAGGCGAAATCATCCCGATTGAATGCTGTGCATTATATGGAGCATGGCCCAAATCATCCCGACTGAATGTAGTGAATTCGATGCAGTGTGATTGATTGCAGTGTAATCCATGCAGCGTGGTAAAATGCATCCCGATTGAATGCAGTGGATTCCATGCAGCGTGATTGAATTCAGTGGATTCCATGCAGCGTGAAGAAATGGAACCTTATTGAATGCAATTGATTTTATGCAGCATGATTGAATGCAGTGGATTTTATGCAGCATGATTGAATGCAGTGGATTCCATGCAGCGTGATTGAATGCAGTGGATTTTATGCAGCATGGCCCAAAGCATCCCGATTGAATGCAGTGGATTCCATGCAGCATTTTTGAATGCAGAGGATTCCATGCATTGTGGCACAATGGATCCCGATTGAATGCAGTGGATTCCATGCAGCGTGATTGAATGCAGTGTAATCCATGAAGCGTGGTAAAATGCATCCCGATAGAATGCAGTGGATTCCATGCAGCGTGAGGAAATGGAACCCTACTGAATGCAGTGGATTTTATGCAGCATGATTGAATGCAGTGGATATTATGCAGCATGATTGAATGCAGTGGAGTCCATGCAGCATGATTGAATGTAGTGGAATTTATGCAGCATGGCCTAAAGCATCCCGATTGAATGCAGTGGATTCCATGCAGCGTCATTGAATGCAGAGGATTCCATGCATTGTGGCGCAATGGATCCCTATTGTATGCAGTGGAGTCCATGCAGCGAGGCCCAATGCATCCCGATTGAATGCAGTGGATTTTATGCAGCATGGCCCAAACATCCCGATTGAATGCAGTGTATCCCATGCAGCGTGTTTGAATGCAGTGGATTGTATGCAGAGTGGTGCAATGTATCTCTATTGAATGAAGTGGATTCCATTCAGCTTGGCCCAATGGATACCGACTGAATGCAGTGGATTCCATGAAGCATGATTGAATGCAGTGGATTCCATGCAGCATTGTGGAATGCATACCGAGTGAATGCAGTGGATTGCATGCAGCGTGGGGCAATGTCTCCAGGTTGAATGCAGTGGAATACATGCAGTGTGAGTGAATGCACTTGATTCCTTGCAGCAGTGTGAAATTCATCCCGGGTGAATGCAGTGGATTGCATGCAGCTTGGCCCAATGGATCCTGATTGAATGCAGTCGATTCCGTGCAGCTTGGCCCAATGGATCCTGATTGAATGCAGTCGATTCCGTGCAGCATGGCCCAATGGATCCTGATTGAATGCAGTGGATTCCCTGTGGCGTGATTGAATGCACTGGATTCCATGCAGCGTTGTGTAATGCATCCAGAGTGAATGAAAAGGATTGCATGCAGCGTGGGGCAATGTATCCAGGTTGAATGCAGTGGAATCCATGCAGCATGCTGCAATGGATCCCGACTGAATGCAGTGGATTCCCTGCAGCATTGTGTAATTGATACCAATGTAATGCAGTGGATTCCATGCATCGAGATTCAATGCAGTGGATTCCATGCAGCGTTGTGAAATGGATCCCGAGTGAATGCAGTGGATTCCATGCATTGTGATTGAATGCAGTGCACTCAATATAGCGTGGAAAAATGCATCCCGATTGAATGAAGCGGATTCCATGCAGCGTGATTGAATGCAGTGGATTTTATGCAGCATGGCCCAAAGCATCCCGATTGAATGCAGTGGATTCCATGCAGCATCATTGAATGCAGAGGATTCCATGCATTGAGGCGCAATGGATCCCGATTGTATGCAGTGGAGTCCATGCAGCGAGGCCCAATGCATCCCGATTGAATGCAGTGGATTCCAGGCATTGTGATTGAAATCAGTGGAATCCATGCAGCGTGGTAAAATGCATCCTTATTGAATGCAGTGGATTCCATGCAGCGTGAAATAATGGAACGGTATTGAATGCAGTGGATTGTATGCAGCCTGATTGAATGCAGTGGATTCCATGCAGCATGATTGAATGCAGTGGATTTTATGCAGCATGTCCCAAAGCATCCCGATTGAATGCAGTGGATTCCATGCAGCGTCATTGAATGCAGAGGATTCCATGCATTGTGGCGCAATGGGTCCCGATTATATGCAGTGGAGTCCATGCAGTGAGGCCAATGCATCCCGATTGTATGCAGTGGATTTTATGCAGCATGGCCCAAAGCATCCCGATTGAATGCAGTGAATTCCATGCATTGTGATTGAATGCAGTGTAATCCATGCAGCATGGTAAAATGCATCCCGATTGAAGGCAGTGTATTCCATACAGCGGGATTGAATGCAGTGTATTCTATGCAGCGTGAGGAAATGGAACCGTATTGAATGCAGTGGATTCTATGCAGCATGATTGAATGCAGTGGATTCCATGCAGCATGATTGAATGCAGTGGATTTTATGCAGCATGGCCCAAAGCATCCCGATTGAATGCAGTGGATTCCATGCATTGTGATTGAATGCAGTGTAATCCATGCAGCATGGTAAAATGCATCCCGATTGAAGGCAGTGTATTCCATACAGCGGGATTGAATGCAGTGTATTCTATGCAGCGTGAGGAAATGGAACCCTACTGAATGCAGTGGATTTTATGCAGCATGATTGAATGCTGTGGATTCCATGCAGCATGATTGAATGCAGTGGATTCCACGCAGCATCATTGAATGCAGAGAATTCCATGCATTGTGGCGCAATGGATCCCGATTGTATGCAGTGGAGTCCATGCAGCGAGGCCCAATGCATCCCGATTGAATGCAGTCAATTCCATGCAGCATTTTTGAATGCAGACGATTCCATGCATTGTGGCGCAATGGATCCTGATTGTATGCAGTGGATTTTATGCAGCATGGCCCAAACATCCCGATTGAATGCAGTGGATTCCATGCAGCGTGATTGAATGCAGTGTAATCCATGAAGCGTGGTAAAATGCATCCCGATAAAATGCAGTGGATTCCATGCAGCGTGAAGAAATGGAACCCTATTGAATGCAGTGGATTTTATGCAGCATGATTGAATGCAGTGGATTCGATGCAGTATGATTGAATGCAGTGGATATTATGCAGCATGGCCCAAAGCATCCTGATTGAATGCAGTGGATTCCATGCAGCGTGATTGACTGCAGGTAATCCATTCAGCCTGGTAAAATGCATCCCAATTGAATGCAGTGGATTTTATGAAGCATGATTGAATGCAGTTGATTCCATGCAGCGTGAAGAAATGGAACATTATTGAATTCAGTGGATTTTTGCGGCGTGAATGTATACAGTGGATACCATGCAGCATGATTGAATGCAGTGGATTTTATGCAGCATGGCCAAAGCATGCCGATTGAATGCAGTGGATTCCATGCAGTGTGTTTGAATGCAGTGGATTCAATTTAGCCTGAAGAAATGGAACCCTATTTAATGCAGTGGATATTATGCAGCATGATTGAATGCAGTGGATTCCATGCAGCATGATTGAATGCAGTGGATTTTATGCAGCATGTCCCAAAGCATCCCGATTGAATGCAGTGGATTCCATGCAGCGTCATTGAATGCAGAGGATTCCATGCATTGTGGCGCAATGGGTCCCGATTGTATGCAGTGGAGTCCATGCAGCGAGGCCAAATGCATCCCAATTGAATGCTGTGGATTATATGGAGCATGGTCCAAATCATCCCGACTGAATGCAGTGGATTCCATGCAGCGTGATTGATTGCAGTGTAATCCATGCAGCGTGGTAAAATGCATCCCGATTGAATGCAGTGGATTCCATGCAGCGTGATTGAATTCAGTGGATTTTATGCAGCATGATTGAATGCAGTGGATTTTATGCAGCATGGCCCAAACCATCCCGATTGAATGCAGTGGATCCCATGCAGCGTCATTGAATGCAGAGGATTTCATGCATTGAGGCGCTATCGATCCCGATTAAATGAGGTGGAGTCCATGCAGCGAGGCCCAATGCATCCCGATTGAATGCATTCAATTCCATGCAGCATTTTTGAATGCAGAGGATTCCATGTATTGTGGCGCAATGGATCCTGATTGTATGCAGTGGAGTCTATGCAGCGAGGCCAAATCATCCCGATTGAATGCTGTGGATTATATGGAGCATGGCCCAAATCATCCCGATTCAATGCAGTGGATTCCATGCAGCGTGATTGATTGCAGTGTAATCGATGCAGCGTTGTAAAATGCATTCCGATTGAATGCAGTGGATTCCATGCAGCGTGATTGAATGCCGTGTATTCCATGCAGCATGAAGAAATGGAACCCTATTGAATGCAGTGGATATTATGCAGCATGATTGAATGCAGTGGATTCCATGCAGCATGATTGAATGTAGTGGAATTTATGCAGCATGGCCTAAAGCATCCCGATTGAATGCAGTGGATTCCATGCAGCATCATTGAATGCAGAGGATTCCATGCATTGTGGCGCAATGGATCCCGATTGTATGCAGTGGGGTCCATGCAGCGAGGCCCAATGCATCCCGATTGAATGCAGTGGATTTTATGCAGCATGGACCAAAGCATGCCGATTGAATGCAGTGTATCCCATGCAGCGTGTTTGAATGCAGTGGATTGTATGCAGAGTGGTGCAATGTATCTCGATTGAATGAAGTGGATTCCATTCAGCATGGTGTAATTGATACCGATTGAATGCAGTGGATTCCATGCACTGTGTCTGAATGCAACCGATTCCATGCAGCAGTGTGAAATGCATCGCGAGTGAATGCAGTGGATTCCATGCAGCGTGGCCCAATGGATACCGACTGAATGCAGTGGATTCCATGAAGCATGATTGAATGCAGTGGATTCCATGCAGCGTTGTGGAATGCATACCGAGTGAATGCAGTGGATTGCATGCAGCGTGGGGCAATGTCTCCAGGTTGAATGCAGTGGAATACATGCAGCATGCTGCAATGGATCCCGACTGAATGCAGTGGATTCCCTGCAGCATTGTCTAATTGATACCAATGTAATGCAGTGGATTCCATGCATCGAGATTCAATGCAGTGGATTCCATGCAGCGTTGTGAAATGGATCCCGAGTGAATGCAGTGGATTCCATGCAGCGTGATTGAATGCAGTGGATTCCATGCAGCGTGAAGAAATGGAACCCTATTGAATGCAGTGGATTTTATGAAGCATGATTGAATGCAGTGGATTCCATGCAGCATGACTGAATGCAGTGGATTTTATGCAGCATGGCCCAAAGCATCCCGATTGAATGCAGTGGATTCCACGCAGCATCATTGAATGCAGAGAATTCCATGCATTGTGGCGCAATGGATCCCGATTGTATGCAGTGGAGTCCATGCAGCGAGGCCCAATTCATCCCGATTGAATGCAGTCAATTCCATGCAGCATTTTTGAATGCAGAGGATTCCATGCATTGTGGCACAATGGATCCTGATTGTATGCAGTGGAGTTTATGCAGCATGGCCCAAACATCCCGATTGAATGCAGTGGATTCCATGCAGCGTGAAGAAATGGAACCATATTGAATGCAGTGGATTTTATGCAGCATGATTGAATGCAGAGGATTCGATGCAGTATGATTGAATGCAGTGGATATTATGCAGCATGGCCCAAAGCATCCTGATTGAATGCAGTGGATTCCATGCAGCGTGATTGATTGCAGTTGATTCCATGCAGCGTGAAGAAATGGAACCTTATTGAATTCAGTGGATTGTATGCAGCCTGATTGAATGCAGTGGATTCCATACAGCATGATTGAATGCAGTGGATTTTATGCAGAATGGCCCAAAGCATCCCGATTGAATGCAGTGGATTACATGCAGCGTCATTGAATGCAGAGGATTCCATGCATTGTGGCGCAATGGATCCTGATTGTATGCAGTGGAGTCCATGCAGCGAGGCCCAATGCATCCCGATTGAATGCAGTCAATTCCATGCAGCATTTTTGAATGCAGAGGATTCCATGCATTGTGGCGCAATGGATCCTGATTGCATGCAGTGGAGTCCATGCAGCGAGGCGAAATCATCCCGATTGAATGCTGTGCATTATATGGAGCATGGCCCAAATCATCCCGACTGAATGTAGTGAATTCGATGCAGTGTGATTGATTGCAGTGTAATCCATGCAGCGTGGTAAAATGCATCCCGATTGAATGCAGTGGATTCCATGCAGCGTGATTGAATTCAGTGGATTCCATGCAGCGTGAAGAAATGGAACCTTATTGAATGCAATTGATTTTATGCAGCATGATTGAATGCAGTGGATTTTATGCAGCATGATTGAATGCAGTGGATTCCATGCAGCGTGATTGAATGCAGTGGATTTTATGCAGCATGGCCCAAAGCATCCCGATTGAATGCAGTGGATTCCATGCAGCATTTTTGAATGCAGAGGATTCCATGCATTGTGGCACAATGGATCCCGATTGAATGCAGTGGATTCCATGCAGCGTGATTGAATGCAGTGTAATCCATGAAGCGTGGTAAAATGCATCCCGATAGAATGCAGTGGATTCCATGCAGCGTGAGGAAATGGAACCCTACTGAATGCAGTGGATTTTATGCAGCATGATTGAATGCAGTGGATATTATGCAGCATGATTGAATGCAGTGGAGTCCATGCAGCATGATTGAATGTAGTGGAATTTATGCAGCATGGCCTAAAGCATCCCGATTGAATGCAGTGGATTCCATGCAGCGTCATTGAATGCAGAGGATTCCATGCATTGTGGCGCAATGGATCCCTATTGTATGCAGTGGAGTCCATGCAGCGAGGCCCAATGCATCCCGATTGAATGCAGTGGATTTTATGCAGCATGGCCCAAACATCCCGATTGAATGCAGTGTATCCCATGCAGCGTGTTTGAATGCAGTGGATTGTATGCAGAGTGGTGCAATGTATCTCTATTGAATGAAGTGGATTCCATTCAGCTTGGCCCAATGGATACCGACTGAATGCAGTGGATTCCATGAAGCATGATTGAATGCAGTGGATTCCATGCAGCATTGTGGAATGCATACCGAGTGAATGCAGTGGATTGCATGCAGCGTGGGGCAATGTATCCAGGTTGAATGCAGTGGAATACATGCAGTGTGAGTGAATGCACTTGATTCCTTGCAGCAGTGTGAAATTCATCCCGGGTGAATGCAGTGGATTGCATGCAGCTTGGCCCAATGGATCCTGATTGAATGCAGTCGATTCCGTGCAGCTTGGCCCAATGGATCCTGATTGAATGCAGTCGATTCCGTGCAGCATGGCCCAATGGATCCTGATTGAATGCAGTGGATTCCCTGTGGCGTGATTGAATGCACTGGATTCCATGCAGCGTTGTGTAATGCATCCAGAGTGAATGAAAAGGATTGCATGCAGCGTGGGGCAATGTATCCAGGTTGAATGCAGTGGAATCCATGCAGCATGCTGCAATGGATCCCGACTGAATGCAGTGGATTCCCTGCAGCATTGTGTAATTGATACCAATGTAATGCAGTGGATTCCATGCATCGAGATTCAATGCAGTGGATTCCATGCAGCGTTGTGAAATGGATCCCGAGTGAATGCAGTGGATTCCATGCATTGTGATTGAATGCAGTGCACTCAATATAGCGTGGAAAAATGCATCCCGATTGAATGAAGCGGATTCCATGCAGCGTGATTGAATGCAGTGGATTTTATGCAGCATGGCCCAAAGCATCCCGATTGAATGCAGTGGATTCCATGCAGCATCATTGAATGCAGAGGATTCCATGCATTGAGGCGCAATGGATCCCGATTGTATGCAGTGGAGTCCATGCAGCGAGGCCCAATGCATCCCGATTGAATGCAGTGGATTCCAGGCATTGTGATTGAAATCAGTGGAATCCATGCAGCGTGGTAAAATGCATCCTTATTGAATGCAGTGGATTCCATGCAGCGTGAAATAATGGAACGGTATTGAATGCAGTGGATTGTATGCAGCCTGATTGAATGCAGTGGATTCCATGCAGCATGATTGAATGCAGTGGATTTTATGCAGCATGTCCCAAAGCATCCCGATTGAATGCAGTGGATTCCATGCAGCGTCATTGAATGCAGAGGATTCCATGCATTGTTGCGCAATGGGTCCCGATTATATGCAGTGGAGTCCATGCAGTGAGGCCAATGCATCCCGATTGTATGCAGTGGATTTTATGCAGCATGGCCCAAAGCATCCCGATTGAATGCAGTGGATTCCATGCATTGTGATTGAATGCAGTGTAATCCATGCAGCATGGTAAAATGCATCCCGATTGAAGGCAGTGTATTCCATACAGCGGGATTGAATGCAGTGTATTCTATGCAGCGTGAGGAAATGGAACCGTATTGAATGCAGTGGATTCTATGCAGCATGATTGAATGCAGTGGATTCCATGCAGCATGATTGAATGCAGTGGATTTTATGCAGCATGGCCCAAAGCATCCCGATTGAATGCAGTGGATTCCATGCATTGTGATTGAATGCAGTGTAATCCATGCAGCATGGTAAAATGCATCCCGATTGAAGGCAGTGTATTCCATACAGCGGGATTGAATGCAGTGTATTCTATGCAGCGTGAGGAAATGGAACCCTACTGAATGCAGTGGATTTTATGCAGCATGATTGAATGCTGTGGATTCCATGCAGCATGATTGAATGCAGTGGATTACACGCAGCATCATTGAATGCAGAGAATTCCATGCATTGTGGCGCAATGGATCCCGATTGTATGCAGTGGAGTCCATGCAGCGAGGCCCAATGCATCCCGATTGAATGCAGTCAATTCCATGCAGCATTTTTGAATGCAGACGATTCCATGCATTGTGGCGCAATGGATCCTGATTGTATGCAGTGGATTTTATGCAGCATGGCCCAAACATCCCGATTGAATGCAGTGGATTCCATGCAGCGTGATTGAATGCAGTGTAATCCATGAAGCGTGGTAAAATGCATCCCGATAAAATGCAGTGGATTCCATGCAGCGTGAAGAAATGGAACCCTATTGAATGCAGTGGATTTTATGCAGCATGATTGAATGCAGTGGATTCGATGCAGTATGATTGAATGCAGTGGATATTATGCAGCATGGCCCAAAGCATCCTGATTGAATGCAGTGGATTCCATGCAGCGTGATTGACTGCAGGTAATCCATTCAGCCTGGTAAAATGCATCCCAATTGAATGCAGTGGATTTTATGAAGCATGATTGAATGCAGTTGATTCCATGCAGCGTGAAGAAATGGAACATTATTGAATTCAGTGGATTTTTGCGGCGTGAATGTATACAGTGGATACCATGCAGCATGATTGAATGCAGTGGATTTTATGCAGCATGGCCAAAGCATGCCGATTGAATGCAGTGGATTCCATGCAGTGTGTTTGAATGCAGTGGATTCAATTTAGCCTGAAGAAATGGAACCCTATTGAATGCAGTGGATATTATGCAGCATGATTGAATGCAGTGGATTCCATGCAGCATGATTGAATGCAGTGGATTTTATGCAGCATGTCCCAAAGCATCCCGATTGAATGCAGTGGATTCCATGCAGCGTCATTGAATGCAGAGGATTCCATGCATTGTGGCGCAATGGGTCCCGATTGTATGCAGTGGAGTCCATGCAGCGAGGCCAAATGCATCCCAATTGAATGCTGTGGATTATATGGAGCATGGTCCAAATCATCCCGACTGAATGCAGTGGATTCCATGCAGCGTGATTGATTGCAGTGTAATCCATGCAGCGTGGTAAAATGCATCCCGATTGAATGCAGTGGATTCCATGCAGCGTGATTGAATTCAGTGGATTTTATGCAGCATGATTGAATGCAGTGGATTTTATGCAGCATGGCCCAAACCATCCCGATTGAATGCAGTGGATCCCATGCAGCGTCATTGAATGCAGAGGATTTCATGCATTGAGGCGCTATCGATCCCGATTAAATGAGGTGGAGTCCATGCAGCGAGGCCCAATGCATCCCGATTGAATGCATTCAATTCCATGCAGCATTTTTGAATGCAGAGGATTCCATGCATTGTGGCGCAATGGTTCCTGATTGTATGCAGTGGAGTCTATGCAGCGAGGCCAAATCATCCCGATTGAATGCTGTGGATTATATGGAGCATGGCCCAAATCATCCCGATTCAATGCAGTGGATTCCATGCAGCGTGATTGATTGCAGTGTAATCGATGCAGCGTTGTAAAATGCATTCCGATTGAATGCAGTGGATTCCATGCAGCGTGATTGAATGCCGTGTATTCCATGCAGCATGAAGAAATGGAACCCTATTGAATGCAGTGGATATTATGCAGCATGATTGAATGCAGTGGATTCCATGCAGCATGATTGAATGTAGTGGAATTTATGCAGCATGGCCTAAAGCATCCCGATTGAATGCAGTGGATTCCATGCAGCATCATTGAATGCAGAGGATTCCATGCATTGTGGCGCAATGGATCCCGATTGTATGCAGTGGGGTCCATGCAGCGAGGCCCAATGCATCCCGATTGAATGCAGTGGATTTTATGCAGCATGGACCAAAGCATGCCGATTGAATGCAGTGTATCCCATGCAGCGTGTTTGAATGCAGTGGATTGTATGCAGAGTGGTGCAATGTATCTCGATTGAATGAAGTGGATTCCATTCAGCATGGTGTAATTGATACCGATTGAATGCAGTGGATTCCATGCACTGTGTCTGAATGCAACCGATTCCATGCAGCAGTGTGAAATGCATCGCGAGTGAATGCAGTGGATTCCATGCAGCGTGGCCCAATGGATACCGACTGAATGCAGTGGATTCCATGAAGCATGATTGAATGCAGTGGATTCCATGCAGCGTTGTGGAATGCATACCGAGTGAATGCAGTGGATTGCATGCAGCGTGGGGCAATGTCTCCAGGTTGAATGCAGTGGAATACATGCAGCATGCTGCAATGGATCCCGACTGAATGCAGTGGATTCCCTGCAGCATTGTCTAATTGATACCAATGTAATGCAGTGGATTCCATGCATCGAGATTCAATGCAGTGGATTCCATGCAGCGTTGTGAAATGGATCCCGAGTGAATGCAGTGGATTCCATGCAGCGTGATTGAATGCAGTGGATTCCATGCAGCGTGAAGAAATGGAACCCTATTGAATGCAGTGGATTTTATGAAGCATGATTGAATGCAGTGGATTCCATGCAGCATGACTGAATGCAGTGGATTTTATGCAGCATGGCCCAAAGCATCCCGATTGAATGCAGTGGATTCCACGCAGCATCATTGAATGCAGAGAATTCCATGCATTGTGGCGCAATGGATCCCGATTGTATGCAGTGGAGTCCATGCAGCGAGGCCCAATTCATCCCGATTGAATGCAGTCAATTCCATGCAGCATTTTTGAATGCAGACGATTCCATGCATTGTGGCACAATGGATCCTGATTGTATGCAGTGGAGTTTATGCAGCATGGCCCAAACATCCCGATTGAATGCAGTGGATTCCATGCAGCGTGAAGAAATGGAACCATATTGAATGCAGTGGATTTTATGCAGCACGATTGAATGCAGAGGATTCGATGCAGTATGATTGAATGCAGTGGATATTATGCAGCATGGCCCAAAGCATCCTGATTGAATGCAGTGGATTCCATGCAGCGTGATTGAATGCAGTTGATTCCATGCAGCGTGAAGAAATGGAACCTTATTGAATTCAGTGGATTGTATGCAGCCTGATTGAATGCAGTGGATTCCATACAGCATGATTGAATGCAGTGGATTTTATGCAGAATGGCCCAAAGCATCCCGATTGAATGCAGTGGATTACATGCAGCGTCATTGAATGCAGAGGATTCCATGCATTGTGGCGCAATGGATCCTGATTGTATGCAGTGGAGTCCATGCAGTGAGGCCCAATGCATCCCGATTGAATGCAGTGGATTTTATGCATCATGGCCCAAATCATCCCGATTGAATGCAGTGGATTCCAGGCAGCGTGATTGAATGCAGTGCACTCAATATAGCTTGGAAAAACGCATCCCGATTGAATGCAGTGTATTCCATGCAGCGTGATTGAATTCAGTGGATTCCATGCAGCGTGAAATAATGGAACCCTATTGAATGCAGTGGATTTCTTGAAGCATGATAGAATGAAGTGGATTCCATGCAGCATGATTGAATGCAGTGGATTTTATGCAGCATTTCCCAAAGCATCCCGATTGAATGCAGTGGATTCCATGCAGCGTCATTGAATGCAGGGGATTCCATGCATTGAGGCGCAATGGATCCCGATTGTATGCAGTGGAGTCCATGCAGCGAGGCCCAATGCTTCCCGATTGAATGCAGTGGATTCCAGGCATTGTGATTGAAATCAGTGGAATCCATGCAGCGTGGTAAAATGCATCCTTATTGAATGCAGTGGATTCCATGCAGCGTGAAGTAATGGAACCCTATTGAATGCAGTGGATTTTATGCAGCCTGATTGAATGCAGTGGATTCCATGCAGCATGATTGAATGCAGTGGATTTTATGCAGCATGTCCCAAAGCATCCCGATTGAATGCAGTGGATTCAATGCAGCGTCATTGAATGCAGAGGATTCCATGCATTGTGGCGCAATAGATCCTGATTGTATGCAGTGGAGTCCATGCAGCGAGGCCCAATGCATCCCGATTGAATGCAGTCAATTCCATGCAGCATTTTTGAATGCAGAGTATTCCATGCATTGTGGCGCAATGGATCCTGATTGTATGCAGTGGAGTCCGTGCAGCGAGGCCAAATCATCCTGATTGAATGCTGTGGATTATATGGAGCATGGCCCAAATCATCCCGACTGAATGCAGTGGATTCGATGCAGCGTGATTGATTGCAGTGTAATCCATGCAGCGTTGTAAAATGCATTCCGATTGAATGCAGTGGATTCCATGCAGCGTGATTGAATTCAGTGGATTCCATGCAGCGTGAAGAAATGGAACCTTATTGAATGCAATTGATTTTATGCAGCATGATTGAATGCAGTGGATTTTATGCAGCATGATTGAATGCAGTGGATTTTATGCAGCATGATTGAATGCAGTTGATTCCATGCAGCGTGATTGAATGCAGTGGATTTTATGCAGCATGGCCCAAAGCATCCCGATTGAATTCAGTGGATTCCATGCAGCGGCATTGAATGCAGAGGATTCCATGCATTGTGGCGCAATGGGTCCCGATTGTATGCAGTGGAGCCCATGCAGTGAGGCCAATGCATCCCGATTGTATGCAGTGGATTCCATGCATTGTGATTGAATGCAGTGTAATCCATGCAGCATGGTAAAATGCATCCCGATTGAAGGCAGTGTATTCCATACAGCGGGATTGAATGCAGTGTATTCTATGCAGCGTGAGGAAATGGAACCGTATTGAATGCAGTGGATTTTATGCAGCATGATTGAATGCAGTGGATTCCATGCAGCATGATTGAATGCAGTGGATTCCATGCAGCGTGAAGAAATGAAAGCTTATTCAATGCAGTGGATTCCATGCAGCATGATTGAATGCAGTGGATGCCATGCAGCATGATTGAATGCAGTGTATTTTAGGCAGCATGGCACAAAGCATCCGGATTGAATGCAGTTGATTCCATGCAGCATGATTGAATGCAGTGGATTTTATGCAGCATGGCCCAAAACATCCGGATTGAATGCAGTGGAATCCATGCATGGTGATTGAATGCAGTGTAATCCATGCAGCGTGGTAAAATCCATCCCGATTGAATGCAGTGGATTCCATGCAGCTTGATTGAATGCAGCGGATTCCATGCAGCGTGAAGTAATGGAACCCTATTGAATGCAGCGGATTTTATGCAGCATGATTGAATGCAGTGGATTTTATGCAGCATGGCCCAAACCATCCCAATTGAATGCCGTGGATCCCATGCAGCGTCATTGAATGCAGAGGATTCCATGCATTGAGGTGCAATCGATCCCGATTATATGAGGTGGAGTCCATGCAGCGAGGCCCAATGCATCCCGATTGAATGCATTCAATTCCATGCAGCATTTTTGAATGCAGAGGATTCCATGCATTGTGGCGCAATGGTTCCTGATTGTATGCAGTGGAGTCTATGCAGCGAGGCCAAATCATCCCGATTGAATGCTGTGGATTATATGGAGCATGGCCCAAATCATCCCGATTGAATGCAGTGGATTCCATGCAGCGTGATTGATTGCAGTGTAATCCATGCAGCGTTGTAAAATGCATCCCGATTGAATGCAGTGGACTCCATGCATTGTGATTGAATGCAGTGAACTCCATGCAGTGAGGTAAAATGCATCCCGATTGAATGCAGTGGATTCCATGCAGCGTGATTGAATGCCGTGTATTCCATGCAGCGTGAAGAAATGGAACCCTATTGAATGCAGTGGATTGTATGCAGCCTGATTGAATGCAGTGGATTCCATGCAGCATGATTGAATGCAGTGGATTTTATGCAGAATGGCCCAAAGCATCCCGATTGAATGCAGTGGATTACATGCAGCGTCATTGAATGCAGAGGATTCCATGCATTGTGGCGCAATGGATCCTGATTGTATGCAGTGGAGTCCATGCAGCGAGGCCCAATGCATCCCGATTGAATGCAGTCAATTCCATGCAGCATTTTTGAATGCAGAGGATTCCGTGCATTGTGGCGCAATGGATCCTGATTGCATGCAGTGGAGTCCATGCAGCGAGGCGAAATCATCCCGATTGAATGCTGTGCATTATATGGAGCATGGCCCAAATCATCCCGACTGAATGTAGTGAATTCGATGCAGTGTGATTGATTGCAGTGTAATCCATGCAGCGTGGTAAAATGCATCCCGATTGAATGCAGTGGATTCCATGCAGCGTGATTGAATTCAGTGGATTCCATGCAGCGTGAAGAAATGGAACCTTATTGAATGCAATTGATTTTATGCAGCATGATTGAATGCAGTGGATTTTATGCAGCATGATTGAATGCAGTGGATTCCATGCAGCGTGATTGAATGCAGTGGATTTTATGCAGCATGGCCCAAAGCATCCCGATTGAATGCAGTGGATTCCATGCAGCATTTTTGAATGCAGAGGATTCCATGCATTGTGGCGCAATGGATCCCGATTGAATGCAGTGGATTCCATGCAGCGTGATTGAATGCAGTGTAATCCATGAAGCGTGGTAAAATGCATCCCGATAGAATGCAGTGGATTCCATGCAGCGTGAGGAAATGGAACCCTACTGAATGCAGTGGATTTTATGCAGCATGATTGAATGCAGTGGATATTATGCAGCATGATTGAATGCAGTGGAGTCCATGCAGCATGATTGAATGTAGTGGAATTTATGCAGCATGGCCTAAAGCATCCCGATTGAATGCAGTGGATTCCATGCAGCGTGATTGAATTCAGTGGATTCCATGCAGCGTGAAGAAATGGAACCTTATTGAATGCAATTGATTCTATGCAGCATGATTGAATGCAGTGGATTTTATGCAGCATGATTGAATGCAGTGGATTCCATGCAGCGTGATTGAATGCAGTGGATTTTATGCAGCATGGCCCAAAGCATCCCGATTGAATGCAGTGGATTCCATGCAGCATTTTTGAATGCAGAGGATTCCATGCATTGTGGCACAATGGATCCCGATTGAATGCAGTGGATTCCATGCAGCGTGATTGAATGCAGTGTAATCCATGAAGCGTGGTAAAATGCATCCCGATAGAATGCAGTGGATTCCATGCAGCGTGAGGAAATGGAACCCTACTGAATGCAGTGGATTTTATGCAGCATGATTGAATGCAGTGGATATTATGCAGCATGATTGAATGCAGTGGAGTCCATGCAGCATGATTGAATGTAGTGGAATTTATGCAGCATGGCCTAAAGCATCCCGATTGAATGCAGTGGATTCCATGCAGCGTCATTGAATGCAGAGGATTCCATGCATTGTGGCGCAATGGATCCCTATTGTATGCAGTGGAGTCCATGCAGCGAGGCCCAATGCATCCCGATTGAATGCAGTGGATTTTATGCAGCATGGCCCAAACATCCCGATTGAATGCAGTGTATCCCATGCAGCGTGTTTGAATGCAGTGGATTGTATGCAGAGTGGTGCAATGTATCTCTATTGAATGAAGTGGATTCCATTCAGCTTGGCCCAATGGATACCGACTGAATGCAGTGGATTCCATGAAGCATGATTGAATGCAGTGGATTCCATGCAGCATTGTGGAATGCATACCGAGTGAATGCAGTGGATTGCATGCAGCGTGGGGCAATGTCTCCAGGTTGAATGCAGTGGAATACATGCAGTGTGAGTGAATGCACTTGATTCCTTGCAGCAGTGTGAAATTCATCCCGGGTGAATGCAGTGGATTGCATGCAGCTTGGCCCAATGGATCCTGATTGAATGCAGTCGATTCCGTGCAGCTTGGCCCAATGGATCCTGATTGAATGCAGTCGATTCCGTGCAGCATGGCCCAATGGATCCTGATTGAATGCAGTGGATTCCCTGTGGCGTGATTGAATGCACTGGATTCCATGCAGCGTTGTGTAATGCATCCAGAGTGAATGAAAAGGATTGCATGCAGCGTGGGGCAATGTATCCAGGTTGAATGCAGTGGAATCCATGCAGCATGCTGCAATGGATCCCGACTGAATGCAGTGGATTCCCTGCAGCATTGTGTAATTGATACCAATGTAATGCAGTGGATTCCATGCATCGAGATTCAATGCAGTGGATTCCATGCAGCGTTGTGAAATGGATCCCGAGTGAATGCAGTGGATTCCATGCATTGTGATTGAATGCAGTGCACTCAATATAGCGTGGAAAAATGCATCCCGATTGAATGAAGCGGATTCCATGCAGCGTGATTGAATGCAGTGGATTTTATGCAGCATGGCCCAAAGCATCCCGATTGAATGCAGTGGATTCCATGCAGCATCATTGAATGCAGAGGATTCCATGCATTGAGGCGCAATGGATCCCGATTGTATGCAGTGGAGTCCATGCAGCGAGGCCCAATGCATCCCGATTGAATGCAGTGGATTCCAGGCATTGTGATTGAAATCAGTGGAATCCATGCAGCGTGGTAAAATGCATCCTTATTGAATGCAGTGGATTCCATGCAGCGTGAAATAATGGAACGGTATTGAATGCAGTGGATTGTATGCAGCCTGATTGAATGCAGTGGATTCCATGCATTGTGGCGCAATGGGTCCCGATTATATGCAGTGGAGTCCATGCAGTGAGGCCAATGCATCCCGATTGTATGCAGTGGATTTTATGCAGCATGGCCCAAAGCATCCCGATTGAATGCAGTGGATTCCATGCATTGTGATTGAATGCAGTGTAATCCATGCAGCATGGTAAAATGCATCCCGATTGAAGGCAGTGTATTCCATACAGCGGGATTGAATGCAGTGTATTCTATGCAGCGTGAGGAAATGGAACCGTATTGAATGCAGTGGATTCTATGCAGCATGATTGAATGCAGTGGATTCCATGCAGCATGATTGAATGCAGTGGATTTTATGCAGCATGGCCCAAAGCATCCCGATTGAATGCAGTGGATTCCATGCATTGTGATTGAATGCAGTGTAATCCATGCAGCATGGTAAAATGCATCCCGATTGAAGGCAGTGTATTCCATACAGCGGGATTGAATGCAGTGTATTCTATGCAGCGTGAGGAAATGGAACCCTACTGAATGCAGTGGATTTTATGCAGCATGATTGAATGCTGTGGATTCCATGCAGCATGATTGAATGCAGTCGATTCCACGCAGCATCATTGAATGCAGAGAATTCCATGCATTGTGGCGCAATGGATCCCGATTGTATGCAGTGGAGTCCATGCAGCGAGGCCCAATGCATCCCGATTGAATGCAGTCAATTCCATGCAGCATTTTTGAATGCAGAGGATTCCATGCATTGTGGCGCAATGGATCCTGATTGTATGCAGTGGATTTTATGCAGCATGGCCCAAACATCCCGATTGAATGCAGTGGATTCCATGCAGCGTGATTGAATGCAGTGTAATCCATGAAGCGTGGTAAAATGCATCCCGATAAAATGCAGTGGATTCCATGCAGCGTGAAGAAATGGAACCCTATTGAATGCAGTGGATTTTATGCAGCATGATTGAATGCAGTGGATTCGATGCAGTATGATTGAATGCAGTGGATATTATGCAGCATGGCCCAAAGCATCCTGATTGAATGCAGTGGATTCCATGCAGCGTGATTGACTGCAGGTAATCCATTCAGCCTGGTAAAATGCATCCCAATTGAATGCAGTGGATTTTATGCAGCATGATTGAATGCAGTGGATTTTATGCAGCATGATTGAATGCAGTGGATTCCATGCAGCGTGATTGAATGCAGTGGATTTTATGCAGCATGGCCCAAAGCATCCCGATTGAATGCAGTGGATTCCATGCAGCATTTTTGAATGCAGAGGATTCCATGCATTGTGGCGCAATGGATCCCGATTGAATGCAGTGGATTCCATGCAGCGTGATTGAATGCAGTGTAATCCATGAAGCGTGGTAAAATGCATCCCGATAGAATGCAGTGGATTCCATGCAGCGTGAGGAAATGGAACCCTACTGAATGCAGTGGATTTTATGCAGCATGATTGAATGCAGTGGATATTATGCAGCATGATTGAATGCAGTGGAGTCCATGCAGCATGATTGAATGTAGTGGAATTTATGCAGCATGGCCTAAAGCATCCCGATTGAATGCAGTGGATTCCATGCAGCGTGATTGAATTCAGTGGATTCCATGCAGCGTGAAGAAATGGAACCTTATTGAATGCAATTGATTCTATGCAGCATGATTGAATGCAGTGGATTTTATGCAGCATGATTGAATGCAGTGGATTCCATGCAGCGTGATTGAATGCAGTGGATTTTATGCAGCATGGCCCAAAGCATCCCGATTGAATGCAGTGGATTCCATGCAGCATTTTTGAATGCAGAGGATTCCATGCATTGTGGCACAATGGATCCCGATTGAATGCAGTGGATTCCATGCAGCGTGATTGAATGCAGTGTAATCCATGAAGCGTGGTAAAATGCATCCCGATAGAATGCAGTGGATTCCATGCAGCGTGAGGAAATGGAACCCTACTGAATGCAGTGGATTTTATGCAGCATGATTGAATGCAGTGGATATTATGCAGCATGATTGAATGCAGTGGAGTCCATGCAGCATGATTGAATGTAGTGGAATTTATGCAGCATGGCCTAAAGCATCCCGATTGAATGCAGTGGATTCCATGCAGCGTCATTGAATGCAGAGGATTCCATGCATTGTGGCGCAATGGATCCCTATTGTATGCAGTGGAGTCCATGCAGCGAGGCCCAATGCATCCCGATTGAATGCAGTGGATTTTATGCAGCATGGCCCAAACATCCCGATTGAATGCAGTGTATCCCATGCAGCGTGTTTGAATGCAGTGGATTGTATGCAGAGTGGTGCAATGTATCTCTATTGAATGAAGTGGATTCCATTCAGCTTGGCCCAATGGATACCGACTGAATGCAGTGGATTCCATGAAGCATGATTGAATGCAGTGGATTCCATGCAGCATTGTGGAATGCATACCGAGTGAATGCAGTGGATTGCATGCAGCGTGGGGCAATGTCTCCAGGTTGAATGCAGTGGAATACATGCAGTGTGAGTGAATGCACTTGATTCCTTGCAGCAGTGTGAAATTCATCCCGGGTGAATGCAGTGGATTGCATGCAGCTTGGCCCAATGGATCCTGATTGAATGCAGTCGATTCCGTGCAGCTTGGCCCAATGGATCCTGATTGAATGCAGTCGATTCCGTGCAGCATGGCCCAATGGATCCTGATTGAATGCAGTGGATTCCCTGTGGCGTGATTGAATGCACTGGATTCCATGCAGCGTTGTGTAATGCATCCAGAGTGAATGAAAAGGATTGCATGCAGCGTGGGGCAATGTATCCAGGTTGAATGCAGTGGAATCCATGCAGCATGCTGCAATGGATCCCGACTGAATGCAGTGGATTCCCTGCAGCATTGTGTAATTGATACCAATGTAATGCAGTGGATTCCATGCATCGAGATTCAATGCAGTGGATTCCATGCAGCGTTGTGAAATGGATCCCGAGTGAATGCAGTGGATTCCATGCATTGTGATTGAATGCAGTGCACTCAATATAGCGTGGAAAAATGCATCCCGATTGAATGAAGCGGATTCCATGCAGCGTGATTGAATGCAGTGGATTTTATGCAGCATGGCCCAAAGCATCCCGATTGAATGCAGTGGATTCCATGCAGCATCATTGAATGCAGAGGATTCCATGCATTGAGGCGCAATGGATCCCGATTGTATGCAGTGGAGTCCATGCAGCGAGGCCCAATGCATCCCGATTGAATGCAGTGGATTCCAGGCATTGTGATTGAAATCAGTGGAATCCATGCAGCGTGGTAAAATGCATCCTTATTGAATGCAGTGGATTCCATGCAGCGTGAAATAATGGAACGGTATTGAATGCAGTGGATTGTATGCAGCCTGATTGAATGCAGTGGATTCCATGCATTGTGGCGCAATGGGTCCCGATTATATGCAGTGGAGTCCATGCAGTGAGGCCAATGCATCCCGATTGTATGCAGTGGATTTTATGCAGCATGGCCCAAAGCATCCCGATTGAATGCAGTGGATTCCATGCATTGTGATTGAATGCAGTGTAATCCATGCAGCATGGTAAAATGCATCCCGATTGAAGGCAGTGTATTCCATACAGCGGGATTGAATGCAGTGTATTCTATGCAGCGTGAGGAAATGGAACCGTATTGAATGCAGTGGATTCTATGCAGCATGATTGAATGCAGTGGATTCCATGCAGCATGATTGAATGCAGTGGATTTTATGCAGCATGGCCCAAAGCATCCCGATTGAATGCAGTGGATTCCATGCATTGTGATTGAATGCAGTGTAATCCATGCAGCATGGTAAAATGCATCCCGATTGAAGGCAGTGTATTCCATACAGCGGGATTGAATGCAGTGTATTCTATGCAGCGTGAGGAAATGGAACCCTACTGAATGCAGTGGATTTTATGCAGCATGATTGAATGCTGTGGATTCCATGCAGCATGATTGAATGCAGTCGATTCCACGCAGCATCATTGAATGCAGAGAATTCCATGCATTGTGGCGCAATGGATCCCGATTGTATGCAGTGGAGTCCATGCAGCGAGGCCCAATGCATCCCGATTGAATGCAGTCAATTCCATGCAGCATTTTTGAATGCAGAGGATTCCATGCATTGTGGCGCAATGGATCCTGATTGTATGCAGTGGATTTTATGCAGCATGGCCCAAACATCCCGATTGAATGCAGTGGATTCCATGCAGCGTGATTGAATGCAGTGTAATCCATGAAGCGTGGTAAAATGCATCCCGATAAAATGCAGTGGATTCCATGCAGCGTGAAGAAATGGAACCCTATTGAATGCAGTGGATTTTATGCAGCATGATTGAATGCAGTGGATTCGATGCAGTATGATTGAATGCAGTGGATATTATGCAGCATGGCCCAAAGCATCCTGATTGAATGCAGTGGATTCCATGCAGCGTGATTGACTGCAGGTAATCCATTCAGCCTGGTAAAATGCATCCCAATTGAATGCAGTGGATTTTATGAAGCATGATTGAATGCAGTTGATTCCATGCAGCGTGAAGAAATGGAACATTATTGAATTCAGTGGATTTTTGCGGCGTGAATGTATACAGTGGATACCATGCAGCATGATTGAATGCAGTGGATTTTATGCAGCATGGCCAAAGCATGCCGATTGAATGCAGTGGATTCCATGCAGTGTGTTTGAATGCAGTGGATTCAATTTAGCCTGAAGAAATGGAACCCTATTGAATGCAGTGGATATTATGCAGCATGATTGAATGCAGTGGATTCCATGCAGCATGATTGAATGCAGTGGATTTTATGCAGCATGTCCCAAAGCATCCCGATTGAATGCAGTGGATTCCATGCAGCGTCATTGAATGCAGAGGATTCCATGCATTGTGGCGCAATGGGTCCCGATTGTATGCAGTGGAGTCCATGCAGCGAGGCCAAATCATCCCGATTGAATGCTGTGGATTATATGGAGCATGGTCCAAATCATCCCGACTGAATGCAGTGGATTCCATGCAGCGTGATTGATTGCAGTGTAATCCATGCAGCGTGGTAAAATGCATCCCGATTGAATGCAGTGGATTCCATGCAGCGTGATTGAATTCAGTGGATTTTATGCAGCATGATTGAATGCAGTGGATTCCATGCAGCGTGATTGAATGCAGTGGATTTTATGCAGCATGGCCCAAAGCATCCCGATTGAATGCAGTGGATTCCATGCATTGTGATTGAATGCAGTGTAATCCATGCAGCATGGTAAAATGCATCCCGATTGAAGGCAGTGTATTCCATACAGCGGGATTGAATGCAGTGTATTCTATGCAGCGTGAGGAAATGGAACCGTATTGAATGCAGTGGATTTTATGCAGCATGATTGAATGCAGTGGATTCCATGCAGCATGATTGAATGCAGTGGATTCCATGCAGCGTGAAGAAATGAAAGCTTATTCAATGCAGTGGATTCCATGCAGCATGATTGAATGCAGTGGATGCCATGCAGCATGATTGAATGCAGTGGATTTTATGCAGCATGGCCCAAAGCATCCCGATTGAATGCAGTGGATTCCATGCAGCATGATTGAATGCAGTGGATTTTATGCAGCATGGCCCAAAACATCCGGATTGAATGCAGTGGAATCCATGCATGGTGATTGAATGCAGTGTAATCCATGCAGCTTGGTAAAATCCATCCCGATTGAATGCAGCAGATTCCATGCAGCGTGAAGTAATGGAACCCTATTGAATGAAGTGGATATTATGCAGCATGATTGAATGCAGTGGATTTTATGCAGCATGGCCCAAACCATCCCGATTGAATGCAGTGGATCCCATGCAGCGTCATTGAATGCAGAGGATTTCATGCATTGAGGCGCTATCGATCCCGATTAAATGAGGTGGAGTCCATGCAGCGAGGCCCAATGCATCCCGATTGAATGCATTCAATTCCATGCAGCATTTTTGAATGCAGAGGATTCCATGCATTGTGGCGCAATGGATCCTGATTGTATGCAGTGGAGTCTATGCAGCGAGGCCAAATCATCCCGATTGAATGCTGTGGATTATATGGAGCATGGCCCAAATCATCCCGATTGAATGCAGTGGATTCGATGCAGCGTGATTGATTGCAGTGTAATCCATGCAGCGTTGTAAAATGCATTCCGATTGAATGCAGTGGATTCCATGCAGCGTGATTGAATGCCGTGTATTCCATGCAGCATGAAGAAATGGAACCCTATTGAATGCAGTGGATTTTATGAAGCATGATTGAATGCAGTGGATTCCATGCAGCATGATTGAATGCAGTGGATTTTATGCAGCATGGCCCAAAGCATCCCGATTGAATGCAGTGGATTCCATGCAGCGTCATTGAATGCAGAGGATTCCATGCATTGTGGCGCAATAGATCCTGATTGTATGCAGTGGAGTCCATGCAGTGAGGCCCAATGCATCCCGATTGAATGCAGTGGATTTTATGCAGCATGACCCAAATCATCCCGATTGAATGCAGTGGATTCCATGCATGGTGATTGAATGAAGTGCACTCCATGCAGCGAGGTAAAATGCATCCCGATTGAATGCAGTGGATTCCATGCAACATGATTGAATGCAGTGTAATCCATGCAGCGTGAAGTAATGGAACCCTATTGAATGCAGTGGATATTATGCAGCATGATTGAATGCAGTGGATTCCATGCAGCATGATTGAATGTAGTGGAATTTATGCAGCATGGCCTAAAGCATCCCGATTGAATGCAGTGGATTCCATGCAGCATCATTGAATGCAGAGGATTCCATGCATTGTGGCGCAATGGATCCCGATTGTATGCAGTGGGGTCCATGCAGCGAGGCCCAATGCATCCCGATTGAATGCAGTGGATTTTATGCAGCATGGACCAAAGCATGCCGATTGAATGCAGTGTATCCCATGCAGCGTGTTTGAATGCAGTGGATTGTATGCAGAGTGGTGCAATGTATCTCGATTGAATGAAGTGGATTCCATTCAGCTTGGTGTAATTGATACCGATTGAATGCAGTGGATTCCATGCACTGTGTCTGAATGCAACCGATTCCATGCAGCAGTGTGAAATGCATCGCGAGTGAAGGCAGTGGATTCCATGCAGCGTGGCCCAATGGATACCGACTGAATGCAGTGGATTCCATGAAGCATGATTGAATGCAGTGGATTCCATGCAGCGTTGTGGAATGCATACCGAGTGAATGCAGTGGATTGCATGCAGCGTGGGGCAATGTCTCCAGGTTGAATGCAGTGGAATACATGCAGTGTGAGTGAATGCACTTGATTCCTTGCAGCAGTGTGAAATTCATCCCGGGTGAATGCAGTGGATTGCATGCAGCTTGGCCCAATGGATCCTGATTGAATGCAGTGGATTCCCTGTGGCGTGATTGAATGCACTGGATTCCATGCAGCGTTGTGTAATGCATCCAGAGTGAATGAAAAGGATTGCATGCAGCGTGGGGCAATGTATCCAGGTTGAATGCAGTGGAATCCATGCAGCATGCTGCAATGGATCCCGACTGAATGCAGTGGATTACCTGCAGCATTGTCTAATTGATACCAATGTAATGCAGTGGATTCCATGCATCGAGATTCAATGCAGTGGATTCCATGCAGCGTTGTGAAATGGATCCCGAGTGAATGCAGTGGATTCCATGCAGCGTGATTGAATGCAGTGGATTCCATGCAGCGTGAAGAAATGGAACCCTATTGAATGCAGTGGATTTTATGAAGCATGATTGAATGCAGTGGATTCCATGCAGCATGACTGAATGCAGTGGATTTTATGCAGCATGGCCCAAAGCATCCCGATTGAATGCAGTGGATTCCACGCAGCATCATTGAATGCAGAGAATTCCATGCATTGTGGCGCAATGGATCCCGATTGTATGCAGTGGAGTCCATGCAGCGAGGCCCAATGCATCCCGATTGAATGCAGTCAATTCCATGCAGCATTTTTGAATGCAGAGGATTCCATGCATTGTGGCACAATGGATCCTGATTGTATGCAGTGGAGTTTATGCAGCATGGCCCAAACATCCCGATTGAATGCAGTGGATTCCATGCAGCGTGAAGAAATGGAACCATATTGAATGCAGTGGATTTTATGCAGCATGATTGAATGCAGAGGATTCGATGCAGTATGATTGAATGCAGTGGCTATTATGCAGCATGGCCCAAAGCATCCTGATTGAATGCAGTGGATTCCATGCAGCGTGATTGAATGCAGTTGATTCCATGCAGCGTGAAGAAATGGAACCTTATTGAATTCAGTGGATTTTTGCAGCGTGAATGAATACAGTGGATTCCATGCAGCATGATTGAATGCAGTGGATTTTATGCAGCATGGCCCAAAGCATGCCGATTGAATGCAGTGGATTCCATGCATTGTGATTGATTGCAGTGCACTCCATGCAGCGTGGTAAAATGTATCCCGATTGAATGCAGTGGATTCCATGCAGTGTGATTGAATGCAGTGGATTCCATTTAGCCTGAAGAAATGGAACCCTATTGAATGCAGTGGATATTATGCAGCATGATTGAATGCAGTGGAGTCCATGCAGCATGATTGAATGCAGTGGATTTTATGCAGCATGGCCCAAAGCATCCCGATTGAATGCAGTGGATTCCATGCAGCGTCATTGAATGCAGAGGATTCCATGCATTGAGGCGCAATGGATCCCGATTGTGTGCAGTGGAGTCCATGCAGTGAGGCCAAATGCATCCCAATTGAATGCAGTGGATTTTATGCATCATGGCCCAAATCATCCCGATTGAATGCAGTGGATTCCAGGCAGCGTGATTGAATGCAGTGCACTCAATATAGCTTGGAAAAACGCATCCCGATTGAATGCAGTGTATTCCATGCAGCGTGATTGAATTCAGTGGATTCCATGCAGCGTGAAATAATGGAACCCTATTGAATGCAGTGGATTTCTTGAAGCATGATAGAATGAAGTGGATTCCATGCAGCATGATTGAATGCAGTGGATTTTATGCAGCATTTCCCAAAGCATCCCGATTGAATGCAGTGGATTCCATGCAGCGTCATTGAATGCAGGGGATTCCATGCATTGAGGCGCAATGGATCCCGATTGTATGCAGTGGAGTCCATGCAGCGAGGCCCAATGCTTCCCGATTGAATGCAGTGGATTCCAGGCATTGTGATTGAAATCAGTGGAATCCATGCAGCGTGGTAAAATGCATCCTTATTGAATGCAGTGGATTCCATGCAGCGTGAAGTAATGGAACCCTATTGAATGCAGTGGATTTTATGCAGCCTGATTGAATGCAGTGGATTCCATGCAGCATGATTGAATGCAGTGGATTTTATGCAGCATGTCCCAAAGCATCCCGATTGAATGCAGTGGATTCAATGCAGCGTCATTGAATGCAGAGGATTCCATGCATTGTGGCGAAATGGATCCTGATTGTATGCAGTGGAGTCCATGCAGCGAGGCCCAATGCATCCCGATTGAATGCAGTCAATTCCATGCAGCATTTTTGAATGCAGAGGATTCCATGCATTGTGGCGCAATGGATCCTGATTGTATGCAGTGGAGTCTATGCAGCGAGGCCAAATCATCCCGATTGAATGCTGTGGATTATATGGAGCATGGCCCAAATCATCCCGATTGAATGCAGTGGATTCGATGCAGCGTGATTGATTGCAGTGTAATCCATGCAGCGTTGTAAAATGCATTCCGATTGAATGCAGTGGATTCCATGCAGCGTGATTGAATGCCGTGTATTCCATGCAGCATGAAGAAATGGAACCCTATTGAATGCAGTGGATTTTATGAAGCATGATTGAATGCAGTGGATTCCATGCAGCATGATTGAATGCAGTGGATTTTATGCAGCATGGCCCAAAGCATCCCGATTGAATGCAGTGGATTCCATGCAGCGTCATTGAATGCAGAGGATTCCATGCATTGTGGCGCAATAGATCCTGATTGTATGCAGTGGAGTCCATGCAGTGAGGCCCAATGCATCCCGATTGAATGCAGTGGATTTTATGCAGCATGACCCAAATCATCCCGATTGAATGCAGTGGATTCCATGCATGGTGATTGAATGAAGTGCACTCCATGCAGCGAGGTAAAATGCATCCCGATTGAATGCAGTGGATTCCATGCAACATGATTGAATGCAGTGTAATCCATGCAGCGTGAAGTAATGGAACCCTATTGAATGCAGTGGATATTATGCAGCATGATTGAATGCAGTGGATTCCATGCAGCATGATTGAATGTAGTGGAATTTATGCAGCATGGCCTAAAGCATCCCGATTGAATGCAGTGGATTCCATGCAGCATCATTGAATGCAGAGGATTCCATGCATTGTGGCGCAATGGATCCCGATTGTATGCAGTGGGGTCCATGCAGCGAGGCCCAATGCATCCCGATTGAATGCAGTGGATTTTATGCAGCATGGACCAAAGCATGCCGATTGAATGCAGTGTATCCCATGCAGCGTGTTTGAATGCAGTGGATTGTATGCAGAGTGGTGCAATGTATCTCGATTGAATGAAGTGGATTCCATTCAGCTTGGTGTAATTGATACCGATTGAATGCAGTGGATTCCATGCACTGTGTCTGAATGCAACCGATTCCATGCAGCAGTGTGAAATGCATCGCGAGTGAAGGCAGTGGATTCCATGCAGCGTGGCCCAATGGATACCGACTGAATGCAGTGGATTCCATGAAGCATGATTGAATGCAGTGGATTCCATGCAGCGTTGTGGAATGCATACCGAGTGAATGCAGTGGATTGCATGCAGCGTGGGGCAATGTCTCCAGGTTGAATGCAGTGGAATACATGCAGTGTGAGTGAATGCACTTGATTCCTTGCAGCAGTGTGAAATTCATCCCGGGTGAATGCAGTGGATTGCATGCAGCTTGGCCCAATGGATCCTGATTGAATGCAGTGGATTCCCTGTGGCGTGATTGAATGCACTGGATTCCATGCAGCGTTGTGTAATGCATCCAGAGTGAATGAAAAGGATTGCATGCAGCGTGGGGCAATGTATCCAGGTTGAATGCAGTGGAATCCATGCAGCATGCTGCAATGGATCCCGACTGAATGCAGTGGATTACCTGCAGCATTGTCTAATTGATACCAATGTAATGCAGTGGATTCCATGCATCGAGATTCAATGCAGTGGATTCCATGCAGCGTTGTGAAATGGATCCCGAGTGAATGCAGTGGATTCCATGCAGCGTGATTGAATGCAGTGGATTCCATGCAGCGTGAAGAAATGGAACCCTATTGAATGCAGTGGATTTTATGAAGCATGATTGAATGCAGTGGATTCCATGCAGCATGACTGAATGCAGTGGATTTTATGCAGCATGGCCCAAAGCATCCCGATTGAATGCAGTGGATTCCACGCAGCATCATTGAATGCAGAGAATTCCATGCATTGTGGCGCAATGGATCCCGATTGTATGCAGTGGAGTCCATGCAGCGAGGCCCAATTCATCCCGATTGAATGCAGTCAATTCCATGCAGCATTTTTGAATGCAGAGGATTCCATGCATTGTGGCACAATGGATCCTGATTGTATGCAGTGGAGTTTATGCAGCATGGCCCAAACATCCCGATTGAATGCAGTGGATTCCATGCAGCGTGAAGAAATGGAACCATATTGAATGCAGTGGATTTTATGCAGCATGATTGAATGCAGAGGATTCGATGCAGTATGATTGAATGCAGTGGCTATTATGCAGCATGGCCCAAAGCATCCTGATTGAATGCAGTGGATTCCATGCAGCGTGATTGAATGCAGTTGATTCCATGCAGCGTGAAGAAATGGAACCTTATTGAATTCAGTGGATTTTTGCAGCGTGAATGAATACAGTGGATTCCATGCAGCATGATTGAATGCAGTGGATTTTATGCAGCATGGCCCAAAGCATGCCGATTGAATGCAGTGGATTCCATGCATTGTGATTGATTGCAGTGCACTCCATGCAGCGTGGTAAAATGTATCCCGATTGAATGCAGTGGATTCCATGCAGTGTGATTGAATGCAGTGGATTCCATTTAGCCTGAAGAAATGGAACCCTATTGAATGCAGTGGATATTATGCAGCATGATTGAATGCAGTGGAGTCCATGCAGCATGATTGAATGCAGTGGATTTTATGCAGCATGGCCCAAAGCATCCCGATTGAATGCAGTGGATTCCATGCAGCGTCATTGAATGCAGAGGATTCCATGCATTGAGGCGCAATGGATCCCGATTGTGTGCAGTGGAGTCCATGCAGTGAGGCCAAATGCATCCCAATTGAATGCAGTGGATTTTATGCATCATGGCCCAAATCATCCCGATTGAATGCAGTGGATTCCAGGCAGCGTGATTGAATGCAGTGCACTCAATATAGCTTGGAAAAACGCATCCCGATTGAATGCAGTGTATTCCATGCAGCGTGATTGAATTCAGTGGATTCCATGCAGCGTGAAATAATGGAACCCTATTGAATGCAGTGGATTTCTTGAAGCATGATAGAATGAAGTGGATTCCATGCAGCATGATTGAATGCAGTGGATTTTATGCAGCATTTCCCAAAGCATCCCGATTGAATGCAGTGGATTCCATGCAGCGTCATTGAATGCAGGGGATTCCATGCATTGAGGCGCAATGGATCCCGATTGTATGCAGTGGAGTCCATGCAGCGAGGCCCAATGCTTCCCGATTGAATGCAGTGGATTCCAGGCATTGTGATTGAAATCAGTGGAATCCATGCAGCGTGGTAAAATGCATCCTTATTGAATGCAGTGGATTCCATGCAGCGTGAAGTAATGGAACCCTATTGAATGCAGTGGATTTTATGCAGCCTGATTGAATGCAGTGGATTCCATGCAGCATGATTGAATGCAGTGGATTTTATGCAGCATGTCCCAAAGCATCCCGATTGAATGCAGTGGATTCAATGCAGCGTCATTGAATGCAGAGGATTCCATGCATTGTGGCGAAATGGATCCTGATTGTATGCAGTGGAGTCCATGCAGCGAGGCCCAATGCATCCCGATTGAATGCAGTCAATTCCATGCAGCATTTTTGAATGCAGAGTATTCCATGCATTGTGGCGCAATGGATCCTGATTGTATGCAGTGGAGTCCGTGCAGCGAGGCCAAATCATCCTGATTGAATGCTGTGGATTATATGGAGCATGGCCCAAATCATCCCGACTGAATGCAGTGGATTCGATGCAGCGTGATTGATTGCAGTGTAATCCATGCAGCGTTGTAAAATGCATTCCGATTGAATGCAGTGGATTCCATGCAGCGTGATTGAATTCAGTGGATTCCATGCAGCGTGAAGAAATGGAACCTTATTGAATGCAATTGATTTTATGCAGCATGATTGAATGCAGTGGATTTTATGCAGCATGATTGAATGCAGTGGATTCCATGCAGCGTGATTGAATGCAGTGGATTTTATGCAGCATGGCCCAAAGCATCCCGATTGAATTCAGTGGATTCCATGCAGCGTCATTGAATGCAGAGGATTCCATGCATTGTGGCGCAATGGGTCCCGATTGTATGCAGTGGAGTCCATGCAGTGAGGCCAATGCATCCCGATTGTATGCAGTGGATTCCATGCATTGTGATTGAATGCAGTGTAATCCATGCAGCATGGTAAAATGCATCCCGATTGAAGGCAGTGTATTCCATACAGCGGGATTGAATGCAGTGTATTCTATGCAGCGTGAGGAAATGGAACCGTATTGAATGCAGTGGATTTTATGCAGCATGATTGAATGCAGTGGATTCCATGCAGCATGATTGAATGCAGTGGATTCCATGCAGCGTGAAGAAATGAAAGCTTATTCAATGCAGTGGATTCCATGCAGCATGATTGAATGCAGTGGATGCCATGCAGCATGATTGAATGCAGTGTATTTTAGGCAGCAGGGCACAAAGCATCCGGATTGAATGCAGTTGATTCCATGCAGCATGATTGACTGCAGTGGATTTTATGCAGCATGGCCCAAAACATCCGGATTGAATGCAGTGGAATCCATGCATGGTGATTGAATGCAGTGTAATCCATGCAGCGTGGTAAAATCCATCCCGATTGAATGCAGTGGATTCCATGCAGCTTGATTGAATGCAGCGGATTCCATGCAGCGTGAAGTAATGGAACCCTATTGAATGCAGCGGATTTTATGCAGCATGATTGAATGCAGTGGATTTTATGCAGCATGGCCCAAACCATCCCGATTGAATGCCGTGGATCCCATGCAGCGTCATTGAATGCAGAGGATTCCATGCATTGAGGTGCAATCGATCCCGATTATATGAGGTGGAGTCCATGCAGCGAGGCCCAATGCATCCCGATTGAATGCATTCAATTCCATGCAGCATTTTTGAATGCAGAGGATTCCATGCATTGTGGCGCAATGGTTCCTGATTGTATGCAGTGGAGTCTATGCAGCGAGGCCAAATCATCCCGATTGAATGCTGTGGATTATATGGAGCATGGCCCAAATCATCCCGATTGAATGCAGTGGATTCCATGCAGCGTGATTGATTGCAGTGTAATCGATGCAGCGTTGTAAAATGCATTCCGATTGAATGCAGTGGATTCCATGCATTGTGATTGAATGCAGTGAACTCCATGCAGTGAGGTAAAATGCATCCCGATTGAATGCAGTGGATTCCATGCAGCGTGATTGAATGCCGTGTATTCCATGCAGCGTGAAGAAATGGAACCCTATTGAATGCAGTGGATTGTATGCAGCCTGATTGAATGCAGTGGATTCCATGCAGCATGATTGAATGCAGTGGATTTTATGCAGAATGGCCCAAAGCATCCCGATTGAATGCAGTGGATTACATGCAGCGTCATTGAATGCAGAGGATTCCATGCATTGTGGCGCAATGGATCCTGATTGTATGCAGTGGAGTCCATGCAGCGAGGCCCAATGCATCCCGATTGAATGCAGTCAATTCCATGCAGCATTTTTGAATGCAGAGGATTCCATGCATTGTGGCGCAATGGATCCTGATTGCATGCAGTGGAGTCCATGCAGCGAGGCGAAATCATCCCGATTGAATGCTGTGCATTATATGGAGCATGGCCCAAATCATCCCGACTGAATGTAGTGAATTCGATGCAGTGTGATTGATTGCAGTGTAATCCATGCAGCGTGGTAAAATGCATCCCGATTGAATGCAGTGGATTCCATGCAGCGTGATTGAATTCAGTGGATTCCATGCAGCGTGAAGAAATGGAACCTTATTGAATGCAATTGATTCTATGCAGCATGATTGAATGCAGTGGATTTTATGCAGCATGATTGAATGCAGTGGATTCCATGCAGCGTGATTGAATGCAGTGGATTTTATGCAGCATGGCCCAAAGCATCCCGATTGAATGCAGTGGATTCCATGCAGCATTTTTGAATGCAGAGGATTCCATGCATTGTGGCACAATGGATCCCGATTGAATGCAGTGGATTCCATGCAGCGTGATTGAATGCAGTGTAATCCATGAAGCGTGGTAAAATGCATCCCGATAGAATGCAGTGGATTCCATGCAGCGTGAGGAAATGGAACCCTACTGAATGCAGTGGATTTTATGCAGCATGATTGAATGCAGTGGATATTATGCAGCATGATTGAATGCAGTGGAGTCCATGCAGCATGATTGAATGTAGTGGAATTTATGCAGCATGGCCTAAAGCATCCCGATTGAATGCAGTGGATTCCATGCAGCGTCATTGAATGCAGAGGATTCCATGCATTGTGGCGCAATGGATCCCTATTGTATGCAGTGGAGTCCATGCAGCGAGGCCCAATGCATCCCGATTGAATGCAGTGGATTTTATGCAGCATGGCCCAAACATCCCGATTGAATGCAGTGTATCCCATGCAGCGTGTTTGAATGCAGTGGATTGTATGCAGAGTGGTGCAATGTATCTCTATTGAATGAAGTGGATTCCATTCAGCTTGGCCCAATGGATACCGACTGAATGCAGTGGATTCCATGAAGCATGATTGAATGCAGTGGATTCCATGCAGCATTGTGGAATGCATACCGAGTGAATGCAGTGGATTGCATGCAGCGTGGGGCAATGTCTCCAGGTTGAATGCAGTGGAATACATGCAGTGTGAGTGAATGCACTTGATTCCTTGCAGCAGTGTGAAATTCATCCCGGGTGAATGCAGTGGATTGCATGCAGCTTGGCCCAATGGATCCTGATTGAATGCAGTCGATTCCGTGCAGCTTGGCCCAATGGATCCTGATTGAATGCAGTCGATTCCGTGCAGCATGGCCCAATGGATCCTGATTGAATGCAGTGGATTCCCTGTGGCGTGATTGAATGCACTGGATTCCATGCAGCGTTGTGTAATGCATCCAGAGTGAATGAAAAGGATTGCATGCAGCGTGGGGCAATGTATCCAGGTTGAATGCAGTGGAATCCATGCAGCATGCTGCAATGGATCCCGACTGAATGCAGTGGATTCCCTGCAGCATTGTGTAATTGATACCAATGTAATGCAGTGGATTCCATGCATCGAGATTCAATGCAGTGGATTCCATGCAGCGTTGTGAAATGGATCCCGAGTGAATGCAGTGGATTCCATGCATTGTGATTGAATGCAGTGCACTCAATATAGCGTGGAAAAATGCATCCCGATTGAATGAAGCGGATTCCATGCAGCGTGATTGAATGCAGTGGATTTTATGCAGCATGGCCCAAAGCATCCCGATTGAATGCAGTGGATTCCATGCAGCATCATTGAATGCAGAGGATTCCATGCATTGAGGCGCAATGGATCCCGATTGTATGCAGTGGAGTCCATGCAGCGAGGCCCAATGCATCCCGATTGAATGCAGTGGATTCCAGGCATTGTGATTGAAATCAGTGGAATCCATGCAGCGTGGTAAAATGCATCCTTATTGAATGCAGTGGATTCCATGCAGCGTGAAATAATGGAACGGTATTGAATGCAGTGGATTGTATGCAGCCTGATTGAATGCAGTGGATTCCATGCAGCATGATTGAATGCAGTGGATTTTATGCAGCATGTCCCAAAGCATCCCGATTGACTGCAGTGGATTCCATGCAGCGTCATTGAATGCAGAGGATTCCATGCATTGTGGCGCAATGGGTCCCGATTATATGCAGTGGAGTCCATGCAGTGAGGCCAATGCATCCCGATTGTATGCAGTGGATTTTATGCAGCATGGCCCAAAGCATCCCGATTGAATGCAGTGGATTCCATGCATTGTGATTGAATGCAGTGTAATCCATGCAGCATGGTAAAATGCATCCCGATTGAAGGCAGTGTATTCCATACAGCGGGATTGAATGCAGTGTATTCTATGCAGCGTGAGGAAATGGAACCGTATTGAATGCAGTGGATTCTATGCAGCATGATTGAATGCAGTGGATTCCATGCAGCATGATTGAATGCAGTGGATTTTATGCAGCATGGCCCAAAGCATCCCGATTGAATGCAGTGGATTCCATGCATTGTGATTGAATGCAGTGTAATCCATGCAGCATGGTAAAATGCATCCCGATTGAAGGCAGTGTATTCCATACAGCGGGATTGAATGCAGTGTATTCTATGCAGCGTGAGGAAATGGAACCCTACTGAATGCAGTGGATTTTATGCAGCATGATTGAATGCTGTGGATTCCATGCAGCATGATTGAATGCAGTGGATTCCACGCAGCATCATTGAATGCAGAGAATTCCATGCATTGTGGCGCAATGGATCCCGATTGTATGCAGTGGAGTCCATGCAGCGAGGCCCAATGCATCCCGATTGAATGCAGTCAATTCCATGCAGCATTTTTGAATGCAGACGATTCCATGCATTGTGGCGCAATGGATCCTGATTGTATGCAGTGGAGTTTATGCAGCATGGCCCAAACATCCCGATTGAATGCAGTGGATTCCATGCAGCGTGATTGAATGCAGTGTAATCCATGAAGCGTGGTAAAATGCATCCCGATAAAATGCAGTGGATTCCATGCAGCGTGAAGAAATGGAACCCTATTGAATGCAGTGGATTTTATGCAGCATGATTGAATGCAGTGGATTCGATGCAGTATGATTGAATGCAGTGGATATTATGCAGCATGGCCCAAAGCATCCTGATTGAATGCAGTGGATTCCATGCAGCGTGATTGACTGCAGGTAATCCATTCAGCCTGGTAAAATGCATCCCAATTGAATGCAGTGGATTTTATGAAGCATGATTGAATGCAGTTGATTCCATGCAGCGTGAAGAAATGGAACATTATTGAATTCAGTGGATTTTTGCGGCGTGAATGTATACAGTGGATACCATGCAGCATGATTGAATGCAGTGGATTTTATGCAGCATGGCCAAAGCATGCCGATTGAATGCAGTGGATTCCATGCAGTGTGTTTGAATGCAGTGGATTCAATTTAGCCTGAAGAAATGGAACCCTATTGAATGCAGTGGATATTATGCAGCATGATTGAATGCAGTGGATTCCATGCAGCATGATTGAATGCAGTGGATTTTATGCAGCATGTCCCAAAGCATCCCGATTGAATGCAGTGGATTCCATGCAGCGTCATTGAATGCAGAGGATTCCATGCATTGTGGCGCAATGGGTCCCGATTGTATGCAGTGGAGTCCATGCAGCGAGGCCAAATGCATCCCAATTGAATGCTGTGGATTATATGGAGCATGGTCCAAATCATCCCGACTGAATGCAGTGGATTCCATGCAGCGTGATTGATTGCAGTGTAATCCATGCAGCGTGGTAAAATGCATCCCGATTGAATGCAGTGGATTCCATGCAGCGTGATTGAATTCAGTGGATTTTATGCAGCATGATTGAATGCAGTGGATTTTATGCAGCATGGCCCAAACCATCCCGATTGAATGCAGTGGATCCCATGCAGCGTCATTGAATGCAGAGGATTTCATGCATTGAGGCGCTATCGATCCCGATTAAATGAGGTGGAGTCCATGCAGCGAGGCCCAATGCATCCCGATTGAATGCATTCAATTCCATGCAGCATTTTTGAATGCAGAGGATTCCATGCATTGTGGCGCAATGGATCCTGATTGTATGCAGTGGAGTCTATGCAGCGAGGCCAAATCATCCCGATTGAATGCTGTGGATTATATGGAGCATGGCCCAAATCATCCCGATTCAATGCAGTGGATTCCATGCAGCGTGATTGATTGCAGTGTAATCGATGCAGCGTTGTAAAATGAATTCCGATTGAATGCAGTGGATTCCATGCAGCGTGATTGAATGCCGTGTATTCCATGCAGCATGAAGAAATGGAACCCTATTGAATGCAGTGGATATTATGCAGCATGATTGAATGCAGTGGATTCCATGCAGCATGATTGAATGTAGTGGAATTTATGCAGCATGGCCTAAAGCATCCCGATTGAATGCAGTGGATTCCATGCAGCATCATTGAATGCAGAGGATTCCATGCATTGTGGCGCAATGGATCCCGATTGTATGCAGTGGGGTCCATGCAGCGAGGCCCAATGCATCCCGATTGAATGCAGTGGATTTTATGCAGCATGGACCAAAGCATGCCGATTGAATGCAGTGTATCCCATGCAGCGTGTTTGAATGCAGTGGATTGTATGCAGAGTGGTGCAATGTATCTCGATTGAATGAAGTGGATTCCATTCAGCATGGTGTAATTGATACCGATTGAATGCAGTGGATTCCATGCACTGTGTCTGAATGCAACCGATTCCATGCAGCAGTGTGAAATGCATCGCGAGTGAATGCAGTGGATTCCATGCAGCGTGGCCCAATGGATACCGACTGAATGCAGTGGATTCCATGAAGCATGATTGAATGCAGTGGATTCCATGCAGCGTTGTGGAATGCATACCGAGTGAATGCAGTGGATTGCATGCAGCGTGGGGCAATGTCTCCAGGTTGAATGCAGTGGAATACATGCAGCATGCTGCAATGGATCCCGACTGAATGCAGTGGATTCCCTGCAGCATTGTCTAATTGATACCAATGTAATGCAGTGGATTCCATGCATCGAGATTCAATGCAGTGGATTCCATGCAGCGTTGTGAAATGGATCCCGAGTGAATGCAGTGGATTCCATGCAGCGTGATTGAATGCAGTGGATTCCATGCAGCGTGAAGAAATGGAACCCTATTGAATGCAGTGGATTTTATGAAGCATGATTGAATGCAGTGGATTCCATGCAGCATGACTGAATGCAGTGGATTTTATGCAGCATGGCCCAAAGCATCCCGATTGAATGCAGTGGATTCCACGCAGCATCATTGAATGCAGAGAATTCCATGCATTGTGGCGCAATGGATCCCGATTGTATGCAGTGGAGTCCATGCAGCGAGGCCCAATTCATCCCGATTGAATGCAGTCAATTCCATGCAGCATTTTTGAATGCAGAGGATTCCATGCATTGTGGCACAATGGATCCTGATTGTATGCAGTGGAGTTTATGCAGCATGGCCCAAACATCCCGATTGAATGCAGTGGATTCCATGCAGCGTGAAGAAATGGAACCATATTGAATGCAGTGGATTTTATGCAGCATGATTGAATGCAGAGGATTCGATGCAGTATGATTGAATGCAGTGGATATTATGCAGCATGGCCCAAAGCATCCTGATTGAATGCAGTGGATTCCATGCAGCGTGATTGAATGCAGTTGATTCCATGCAGCGTGAAGAAATGGAACCTTATTGAATTCAGTGGATTTTTGCAGCGTGAATGAATACAGTGGATTCCATGCAGCATGATTGAATGCAGTGGATTTTATGCAGCATGGCCCAAAGCATGCCGATTGAATGCAGTGGATTCCATGCATTGTGATTGATTGCAGTGCACTCCATGCAGCGTGGTAAAATGTATCCCGATTGAATGCAGTGGATTCCATGCAGTGTGATTGAATGCAGTGGATTCCATTTAGCCTGAAGAAATGGAACCCTATTGAATGCAGTGGATATTATGCAGCATGATTGAATGCAGTGGAGTCCATGCAGCATGATTGAATGCAGTGGATTTTATGCAGCATGGCCCAAAGCATCCCGATTGAATGCAGTGGATTCCATGCAGCGTCATTGAATGCAGAGGATTCCATGCATTGAGGCGCAATGGATCCCGATTGTGTGCAGTGGAGTCCATGCAGTGAGGCCAAATGCATCCCAATTGAATGCAGTGGATTTTATGCATCATGGCCCAAATCATCCCGATTGAATGCAGTGGATTCCAGGCAGCGTGATTGAATGCAGTGCACTCAATATAGCTTGGAAAAACGCATCCCGATTGAATGCAGTGTATTCCATGCAGCGTGATTGAATTCAGTGGATTCCATGCAGCGTGAAATAATGGAACCCTATTGAATGCAGTGGATTTCTTGAAGCATGATAGAATGAAGTGGATTCCATGCAGCATGATTGAATGCAGTGGATTTTATGCAGCATTTCCCAAAGCATCCCGATTGAATGCAGTGGATTCCATGCAGCGTCATTGAATGCAGGGGATTCCATGCATTGAGGCGCAATGGATCCCGATTGTATGCAGTGGAGTCCATGCAGCGAGGCCCAATGCTTCCCGATTGAATGCAGTGGATTCCAGGCATTGTGATTGAAATCAGTGGAATCCATGCAGCGTGGTAAAATGCATCCTTATTGAATGCAGTGGATTCCATGCAGCGTGAAGTAATGGAACCCTATTGAATGCAGTGGATTTTATGCAGCCTGATTGAATGCAGTGGATTCCATGCAGCATGATTGAATGCAGTGGATTTTATGCAGCATGTCCCAAAGCATCCCGATTGAATGCAGTGGATTCAATGCAGCGTCATTGAATGCAGAGGATTCCATGCATTGTGGCGAAATGGATCCTGATTGTATGCAGTGGAGTCCATGCAGCGAGGCCCAATGCATCCCGATTGAATGCAGTCAATTCCATGCAGCATTTTTGAATGCAGAGTATTCCATGCATTGTGGCGCAATGGATCCTGATTGTATGCAGTGGAGTCCGTGCAGCGAGGCCAAATCATCCTGATTGAATGCTGTGGATTATATGGAGCATGGCCCAAATCATCCCGACTGAATGCAGTGGATTCGATGCAGCGTGATTGATTGCAGTGTAATCCATGCAGCGTTGTAAAATGCATTCCGATTGAATGCAGTGGATTCCATGCAGCGTGATTGAATTCAGTGGATTCCATGCAGCGTGAAGAAATGGAACCTTATTGAATGCAATTGATTTTATGCAGCATGATTGAATGCAGTGGATTTTATGCAGCATGATTGAATGCAGTGGATTTTATGCAGCATGATTGAATGCAGTTGATTCCATGCAGCGTGATTGAATGCAGTGGATTTTATGCAGCATGGCCCAAAGCATCCCGATTGAATTCAGTGGATTCCATGCAGCGGCATTGAATGCAGAGGATTCCATGCATTGTGGCGCAATGGGTCCCGATTGTATGCAGTGGAGCCCATGCAGTGAGGCCAATGCATCCCGATTGTATGCAGTGGATTCCATGCATTGTGATTGAATGCAGTGTAATCCATGCAGCATGGTAAAATGCATCCCGATTGAAGGCAGTGTATTCCATACAGCGGGATTGAATGCAGTGTATTCTATGCAGCGTGAGGAAATGGAACCGTATTGAATGCAGTGGATTTTATGCAGCATGATTGAATGCAGTGGATTCCATGCAGCATGATTGAATGCAGTGGATTCCATGCAGCGTGAAGAAATGAAAGCTTATTCAATGCAGTGGATTCCATGCAGCATGATTGAATGCAGTGGATGCCATGCAGCATGATTGAATGCAGTGTATTTTAGGCAGCAGGGCACAAAGCATCCGGATTGAATGCAGTTGATTCCATGCAGCATGATTGAATGCAGTGGATTTTATGCAGCATGGCCCAAAACATCCGGATTGAATGCAGTGGAATCCATGCATGGTGATTGAATGCAGTGTAATCCATGCAGCGTGGTAAAATCCATCCCGATTGAATGCAGTGGATTCCATGCAGCTTGATTGAATGCAGCGGATTCCATGCAGCGTGAAGTAATGGAACCCTATTGAATGCAGCGGATTTTATGCAGCATGATTGAATGCAGTGGATTTTATGCAGCATGGCCCAAACCATCCCGATTGAATGCCGTGGATCCCATGCAGCGTCATTGAATGCAGAGGATTCCATGCATTGAGGTGCAATCGATCCCGATTATATGAGGTGGAGTCCATGCAGCGAGGCCCAATGCATCCCGATTGAATGCATTCAATTCCATGCAGCATTTTTGAATGCAGAGGATTCCATGCATTGTGGCGCAATGGTTCCTGATTGTATGCAGTGGAGTCTATGCAGCGAGGCCAAATCATCCCGATTGAATGCTGTGGATTATATGGAGCATGGCCCAAATCATCCCGACTGAATGCAGTGGATTCCATGCAGCGTGATTGATTGCAGTGTAATCCATGCAGCGTTGTAAAATGCATTCCGATTGAATGCAGTGGATTCCATGCATTGTGATTGAATGCAGTGAACTCCATGCAGTGAGGTAAAATGCATCCCGATTGAATGCAGTGGATTCCATGCAGCGTGATTGAATGCCGTGTATTCCATGCAGCGTGAAGAAATGGAACCCTATTGAATGCAGTGGATTGTATGCAGCCTGATTGAATGCAGTGGATTCCATGCAGCATGATTGAATGCAGTGGATTTTATGCAGAATGGCCCAAAGCATCCCGATTGAATGCAGTGGATTACATGCAGCGTCATTGAATGCAGAGGATTCCATGCATTGTGGCGCAATGGATCCTGATTGTATGCAGTGGAGTCCATGCAGCGAGGCCCAATGCATCCCGATTGAATGCAGTCAATTCCATGCAGCATTTTTGAATGCAGAGGATTCCATGCATTGTGGCGCAATGGATCCTGATTGCATGCAGTGGAGTCCATGCAGCGAGGCGAAATCATCCCGATTGAATGCTGTGCATTATATGGAGCATGGCCCAAATCATCCCGACTGAATGTAGTGAATTCGATGCAGTGTGATTGATTGCAGTGTAATCCATGCAGCGTGGTAAAATGCATCCCGATTGAATGCAGTGGATTCCATGCAGCGTGATTGAATTCAGTGGATTCCATGCAGCGTGAAGAAATGGAACCTTATTGAATGCAATTGATTCTATGCAGCATGATTGAATGCAGTGGATTTTATGCAGCATGATTGAATGCAGTGGATTCCATGCAGCGTGATTGAATGCAGTGGATTTTATGCAGCATGGCCCAAAGCATCCCGATTGAATGCAGTGGATTCCATGCAGCATTTTTGAATGCAGAGGATTCCATGCATTGTGGCACAATGGATCCCGATTGAATGCAGTGGATTCCATGCAGCGTGATTGAATGCAGTGTAATCCATGAAGCGTGGTAAAATGCATCCCGATAGAATGCAGTGGATTCCATGCAGCGTGAGGAAATGGAACCCTACTGAATGCAGTGGATTTTATGCAGCATGATTGAATGCAGTGGATATTATGCAGCATGATTGAATGCAGTGGAGTCCATGCAGCATGATTGAATGTAGTGGAATTTATGCAGCATGGCCTAAAGCATCCCGATTGAATGCAGTGGATTCCATGCAGCGTCATTGAATGCAGAGGATTCCATGCATTGTGGCGCAATGGATCCCTATTGTATGCAGTGGAGTCCATGCAGCGAGGCCCAATGCATCCCGATTGAATGCAGTGGATTTTATGCAGCATGGCCCAAACATCCCGATTGAATGCAGTGTATCCCATGCAGCGTGTTTGAATGCAGTGGATTGTATGCAGAGTGGTGCAATGTATCTCTATTGAATGAAGTGGATTCCATTCAGCTTGGCCCAATGGATACCGACTGAATGCAGTGGATTCCATGAAGCATGATTGAATGCAGTGGATTCCATGCAGCATTGTGGAATGCATACCGAGTGAATGCAGTGGATTGCATGCAGCGTGGGGCAATGTCTCCAGGTTGAATGCAGTGGAATACATGCAGTGTGAGTGAATGCACTTGATTCCTTGCAGCAGTGTGAAATTCATCCCGGGTGAATGCAGTGGATTGCATGCAGCTTGGCCCAATGGATCCTGATTGAATGCAGTCGATTCCGTGCAGCTTGGCCCAATGGATCCTGATTGAATGCAGTCGATTCCGTGCAGCATGGCCCAATGGATCCTGATTGAATGCAGTGGATTCCCTGTGGCGTGATTGAATGCACTGGATTCCATGCAGCGTTGTGTAATGCATCCAGAGTGAATGAAAAGGATTGCATGCAGCGTGGGGCAATGTATCCAGGTTGAATGCAGTGGAATCCATGCAGCATGCTGCAATGGATCCCGACTGAATGCAGTGGATTCCCTGCAGCATTGTGTAATTGATACCAATGTAATGCAGTGGATTCCATGCATCGAGATTCAATGCAGTGGATTCCATGCAGCGTTGTGAAATGGATCCCGAGTGAATGCAGTGGATTCCATGCATTGTGATTGAATGCAGTGCACTCAATATAGCGTGGAAAAATGCATCCCGATTGAATGCAGCGGATTCCATGCAGCGTGATTGAATGCAGTGGATTTTATGCAGCATGGCCCAAAGCATCCCGATTGAATGCAGTGGATTCCATGCAGCATCATTGAATGCAGAGGATTCCATGCATTGAGGCGCAATGGATCCCGATTGTATGCAGTGGAGTCCATGCAGCGAGGCCCAATGCATCCCGATTGAATGCAGTGGATTCCAGGCATTGTGATTGAAATCAGTGGAATCCATGCAGCGTGGTAAAATGCATCCTTATTGAATGCAGTGGATTCCATGCAGCGTGAAATAATGGAACGGTATTGAATGCAGTGGATTGTATGCAGCCTGATTGAATGCAGTGGATTCCATGCATTGTGGTGCAATGGGTCCCGATTATATGCAGTGGAGTCCATGCAGTGAGGCCAATGCATCCCGATTGTATGCAGTGGATTTTATGCAGCATGGCCCAAAGCATCCCGATTGAATGCAGTGGATTCCATGCATTGTGATTGAATGCAGTGTAATCCATGCAGCATGGTAAAATGCATCCCGATTGAAGGCAGTGTATTCCATACAGCGGGATTGAATGCAGTGTATTCTATGCAGCGTGAGGAAATGGAACCGTATTGAATGCAGTGGATTCTATGCAGCATGATTGAATGCAGTGGATTCCATGCAGCATGATTGAATGCAGTGGATTTTATGCAGCATGGCCCAAAGCATCCCGATTGAATGCAGTGGATTCCATGCATTGTGATTGAATGCAGTGTAATCCATGCAGCATGGTAAAATGCATCCCGATTGAAGGCAGTGTATTCCATACAGCGGGATTGAATGCAGTGTATTCTATGCAGCGTGAGGAAATGGAACCCTACTGAATGCAGTGGATTTTATGCAGCATGATTGAATGCTGTGGATTCCATGCAGCATGATTGAATGCAGTGGATTCCACGCAGCATCATTGAATGCAGAGAATTCCATGCATTGTGGCGCAATGGATCCCGATTGTATGCAGTGGAGTCCATGCAGCGAGGCCCAATGCATCCCGATTGAATGCAGTCAATTCCATGCAGCATTTTTGAATGCAGACGATTCCATGCATTGTGGCGCAATGGATCCTGATTGTATGCAGTGGATTTTATGCAGCATGGCCCAAACATCCCGATTGAATGCAGTGGATTCCATGCAGCGTGATTGAATGCAGTGTAATCCATGAAGCGTGGTAAAATGCATCCCGATAAAATGCAGTGGATTCCATGCAGCGTGAAGAAATGGAACCCTATTGAATGCAGTGGATTTTATGCAGCATGATTGAATGCAGTGGATTCGATGCAGTATGATTGAATGCAGTGGATATTATGCAGCATGGCCCAAAGCATCCTGATTGAATGCAGTGGATTCCATGCAGCGTGATTGACTGCAGGTAATCCATTCAGCCTGGTAAAATGCATCCCAATTGAATGCAGTGGATTTTATGAAGCATGATTGAATGCAGTTGATTCCATGCAGCGTGAAGAAATGGAACATTATTGAATTCAGTGGATTTTTGCGGCGTGAATGTATACAGTGGATACCATGCAGCATGATTGAATGCAGTGGATTTTATGCAGCATGGCCAAAGCATGCCGATTGAATGCAGTGGATTCCATGCAGTGTGTTTGAATGCAGTGGATTCAATTTAGCCTGAAGAAATGGAACCCTATTGAATGCAGTGGATATTATGCAGCATGATTGAATGCAGTGGATTCCATGCAGCATGATTGAATGCAGTGGATTTTATGCAGCATGTCCCAAAGCATCCCGATTGAATGCAGTGGATTCCATGCAGCGTCATTGAATGCAGAGGATTCCATGCATTGTGGCGCAATGGATCCTGATTGTATGCAGTGGAGTCCATGCAGCGAGGCCAAATCGTCCCGATTGAATGCTGTGGATTATATGGAGCATGGTCCAAATCATCCCGACTGAATGCAGTGGATTCCATGCAGCGTGATTGATTGCAGTGTAATCCATGCAGCGTGGTAAAATGCATCCCGATTGAATGCAGTGGATTCCATGCAGCGTGATTGAATTCAGTGGATTTTATGCAGCATGATTGAATGCAGTGGATTCCATGCAGCGTGATTGAATGCAGTGGATTTTATGCAGCATGGCCCAAAGCATCCCGATTGAATGCAGTGGATTCCATGCAGTGTCATTGAATGCAGAGGATTCCATGCATTGTGGTGCAATGGGTCACGATTGTATGCAGTGGAGTACATGCAGTGAGGCCAATGCATCCCGATTGTATGCAGTGGATTTTATGCAGCATGGCCCAAAGCATCCCGATTGAATGCAGTGGATTCCATGCATTGTGATTGAATGCAGTGTAATCCATGCAGCATGGTAAAATGCATCCCGATTGAAGGCAGTGTATTCCATACAGCGGGATTGAATGCAGTGTATTCTATGCAGCGTGAGGAAATGGAACCGTATTGAATGCAGTGGATTTTATGCAGCATGATTGAATGCAGTGGATTCCATGCAGCATGATTGAATGCAGTGGATTCCATGCAGCGTGAAGAAATGAAAGCTTATTCAATGCAGTGGATTCCATGCAGCATGATTGAATGCAGTGGATGCCATGCAGCATGATTGAATGCAGTGGATTTTATGCAGCATGGCCCAAAGCATCCCGATTGAATGCAGTGGATTCCATGCAGCATGATTGAATGCAGTGGATTTTATGCAGCATGGCCCAAAACATCCGGATTGAATGCAGTGGAATCCATGCATGGTGATTGAATGCAGTGTAATCCATGCAGCTTGGTAAAATCCATCCCGATTGAATGCAGCAGATTCCATGCAGCGTGAAGTAATGGAACCCTATTGAATGAAGTGGATATTATGCAGCATGATTGAATGCAGTGGATTTTATGCAGCATGGCCCAAACCATCCCGATTGAATGCAGTGGATCCCATGCAGCGTCATTGAATGCAGAGGATTTCATGCATTGAGGCGCTATCGATCCTGATTAAATGAGGTGGAGTCCATGCAGCGAGGCCCAATGCATCCCGATTGAATGCATTCAATTCCATGCAGCATTTTTGAATGCAGAGGATTCCATGCATTGTGGCGCAATGGATCCTGATTGTATGCAGTGGAGTCTATGCAGCGAGGCCAAATCATCCCGATTGAATGCTGTGGATTATATGGAGCATGGCCCAAATCATCCCGATTCAATGCAGTGGATTCCATGCAGCGTGATTGATTGCAGTGTAATCCATGCAGCGTTGTAAAATGCATTCCGATTGAATGCAGTGGATTCCATGCAGCATGAAGAAATGGAACCCTATTGAATGCAGTGGATTTTATGAAGCATGATTGAATGCAGTGGATTCCATGCAGCATGATTGAATGCAGTGGATTTTATGCAGCATGGCCCAAAGCATCCCGATTGAATGCAGTGGATTCCATGCAGCGTCATTGAATGCAGAGGATTCCATGCATTGTGGCGCAATAGATCCTGATTGTATGCAGTGGAGTCCATGCAGTGAGGCCCAATGCATCCCGATTGAATGCAGTGGATTTTATGCAGCATGGCCCAAATCATCCCGATTGAATGCAGTGGATTCCATGCATGGTGATTGAATGAAGTGCACTCCATGCAGCGAGGTAAAATGCATCCCGATTGAATGCAGTGGATTCCATGCAACATGATTGAATGCAGTGTAATCCATGCAGCGTGAAGTAATGGAACCCTATTGAATGCAGTGGATATTATGCAGCATGATTGAATGCAGTGGATTCCATGCAGCATGATTGAATGTAGTGGAATTTATGCAGCATGGCCTAAAGCATCCCGATTGAATGCAGTGGATTCCATGCAGCATCATTGAATGCAGAGGATTCCATGCATTGTGGCGCAATGGATCCCGATTGTATGCAGTGGGGTCCATGCAGCGAGGCCCAATGCATCCCGATTGAATGCAGTGGATTTTATGCAGCATGGACCAAAGCATGCCGATTGAATGCAGTGTATCCCATGCAGCGTGTTTGAATGCAGTGGATTGTATGCAGAGTGGTGCAATGTATCTCGATTGAATGAAGTGGATTCCATTCAGCTTGGTGTAATTGATACCGATTGAATGCAGTGGATTCCATGCACTGTGTCTGAATGCAACCGATTCCATGCAGCAGTGTGAAATGCATCGCGAGTGAAGGCAGTGGATTCCATGCAGCGTGGCCCAATGGATACCGACTGAATGCAGTGGATTCCATGAAGCATGATTGAATGCAGTGGATTCCATGCAGCGTTGTGGAATGCATACCGAGTGAATGCAGTGGATTGCATGCAGCGTGGGGCAATGTCTCCAGGTTGAATGCAGTGGAATACATGCAGTGTGAGTGAATGCACTTGATTCCTTGCAGCAGTGTGAAATTCATCCCGGGTGAATGCAGTGGATTGCATGCAGCTTGGCCCAATGGATCCTGATTGAATGCAGCGGATTCCCTGTGGCGTGATTGAATGCACTGGATTCCATGCAGCGTTGTGTAATGCATCCAGAGTGAATGAAAAGGATTGCATGCAGCGTGGGGCAATGTATCCAGGTTGAATGCAGTGGAATCCATGCAGCATGCTGCAATGGATCCCGACTGAATGCAGTGGATTCCCTGCAGCATTGTGTAATTGATACCAATGTAATGCAGTGGATTCCATGCATCGAGATTCAATGCAGTGGATTCCATGCAGCGTTGTGAAATGGATCCCGAGTGAATGCAGTGGATTCCATGCAGCGTGATTGAATGCAGTGGATTCCATGCAGCGTGAAGAAATGGAACCCTATTGAATGCAGTGGATTTTATGAAGCATGATTGAATGCAGTGGATTCCATGCAGCATGACTGAATGCAGTGGATTTTATGCAGCATGGCCCAAAGCATCCCGATTGAATGCAGTGGATTCCACGCAGCATCATTGAATGCAGAGAATTCCATGCATTGTGGCGCAGTGGATCCCGATTGTATGCAGTGGAGTCCATGCAGCGAGGCCCAATTCATCCCGATTGAATGCAGTCAATTCCATGCAGCATTTTTGAATGCAGAGGATTCCATGCATTGTGGCACAATGGATCCTGATTGTATGCAGTGGAGTTTATGCAGCATGGCCCAAACATCCCGATTGAATGCAGTGGATTCCATGCAGCGTGAAGAAATGGAACCATATTGAATGCAGTGGATTTTATGCAGCATGATTGAATGCAGAGGATTCGATGCAGTATGATTGAATGCAGTGGATATTATGCAGCATGGCCCAAAGCATCCTGATTGAATGCAGTGGATTCCATGCAGCGTGATTGAATGCAGTTGATTCCATGCAGCGTGAAGAAATGGAACCTTATTGAATTCAGTGGATTTTTGCAGCGTGAATGAATACAGTGGATTCCATGCAGCATGATTGAATGCAGTGGATTTTATGCAGCATGGCCCAAAGCATGCCGATTGAATGCAGTGGATTCCATGCATTGTGATTGATTGCAGTGCACTCCATGCAGCGTGGTAAAATGTATCCCGATTGAATGCAGTGGATTCCATGCAGTGTGATTGAATGCAGTGGATTCCATTTAGCCTGAAGAAATGGAACCCTATTGAATGCAGTGGATATTATGCAGCATGATTGAATGCAGTGGAGTCCATGCAGCATGATTGAATGCAGTGGATTCCATGCAGCGTGATTGAATGCAGTGGATTTTATGCAGCATGGCCCAAAGCATCCCGATTGAATGCAGTGGATTCCATGCAGTGTCATTGAATGCAGAGGATTCCATGCATTGTGGTGCAATGGGTCACGATTGTATGCAGTGGAGTACATGCAGTGAGGCCAATGCATCCCGATTGTATGCAGTGGATTTTATGCAGCATGGCCCAAAGCATCCCGATTGAATGCAGTGGATTCCATGCATTGTGATTGAATGCAGTGTAATCCATGCAGCATGGTAAAATGCATCCCGATTGAAGGCAGTGTATTCCATACAGCGGGATTGAATGCAGTGTATTCTATGCAGCGTGAGGAAATGGAACCGTATTGAATGCAGTGGATTTTATGCAGCATGATTGAATGCAGTGGATTCCATGCAGCATGATTGAATGCAGTGGATTCCATGCAGCGTGAAGAAATGAAAGCTTATTCAATGCAGTGGATTCCATGCAGCATGATTGAATGCAGTGGATGCCATGCAGCATGATTGAATGCAGTGGATTTTATGCAGCATGGCCCAAAGCATCCCGATTGAATGCAGTGGATTCCATGCAGCATGATTGAATGCAGTGGATTTTATGCAGCATGGCCCAAAACATCCGGATTGAATGCAGTGGAATCCATGCATGGTGATTGAATGCAGTGTAATCCATGCAGCTTGGTAAAATCCATCCCGATTGAATGCAGCAGATTCCATGCAGCGTGAAGTAATGGAACCCTATTGAATGAAGTGGATATTATGCAGCATGATTGAATGCAGTGGATTTTATGCAGCATGGCCCAAACCATCCCGATTGAATGCAGTGGATCCCATGCAGCGTCATTGAATGCAGAGGATTTCATGCATTGAGGCGCTATCGATCCTGATTAAATGAGGTGGAGTCCATGCAGCGAGGCCCAATGCATCCCGATTGAATGCATTCAATTCCATGCAGCATTTTTGAATGCAGAGGATTCCATGCATTGTGGCGCAATGGATCCTGATTGTATGCAGTGGAGTCTATGCAGCGAGGCCAAATCATCCCGATTGAATGCTGTGGATTATATGGAGCATGGCCCAAATCATCCCGATTCAATGCAGTGGATTCCATGCAGCGTGATTGATTGCAGTGTAATCCATGCAGCGTTGTAAAATGCATTCCGATTGAATGCAGTGGATTCCATGCAGCATGAAGAAATGGAACCCTATTGAATGCAGTGGATTTTATGAAGCATGATTGAATGCAGTGGATTCCATGCAGCATGATTGAATGCAGTGGATTTTATGCAGCATGGCCCAAAGCATCCCGATTGAATGCAGTGGATTCCATGCAGCGTCATTGAATGCAGAGGATTCCATGCATTGTGGCGCAATAGATCCTGATTGTATGCAGTGGAGTCCATGCAGTGAGGCCCAATGCATCCCGATTGAATGCAGTGGATTTTATGCAGCATGGCCCAAATCATCCCGATTGAATGCAGTGGATTCCATGCATGGTGATTGAATGAAGTGCACTCCATGCAGCGAGGTAAAATGCATCCCGATTGAATGCAGTGGATTCCATGCAACATGATTGAATGCAGTGTAATCCATGCAGCGTGAAGTAATGGAACCCTATTGAATGCAGTGGATATTATGCAGCATGATTGAATGCAGTGGATTCCATGCAGCATGATTGAATGTAGTGGAATTTATGCAGCATGGCCTAAAGCATCCCGATTGAATGCAGTGGATTCCATGCAGCATCATTGAATGCAGAGGATTCCATGCATTGTGGCGCAATGGATCCCGATTGTATGCAGTGGGGTCCATGCAGCGAGGCCCAATGCATCCCGATTGAATGCAGTGGATTTTATGCAGCATGGACCAAAGCATGCCGATTGAATGCAGTGTATCCCATGCAGCGTGTTTGAATGCAGTGGATTGTATGCAGAGTGGTGCAATGTATCTCGATTGAATGAAGTGGATTCCATTCAGCTTGGTGTAATTGATACCGATTGAATGCAGTGGATTCCATGCACTGTGTCTGAATGCAACCGATTCCATGCAGCAGTGTGAAATGCATCGCGAGTGAAGGCAGTGGATTCCATGCAGCGTGGCCCAATGGATACCGACTGAATGCAGTGGATTCCATGAAGCATGATTGAATGCAGTGGATTCCATGCAGCGTTGTGGAATGCATACCGAGTGAATGCAGTGGATTGCATGCAGCGTGGGGCAATGTCTCCAGGTTGAATGCAGTGGAATACATGCAGTGTGAGTGAATGCACTTGATTCCTTGCAGCAGTGTGAAATTCATCCCGGGTGAATGCAGTGGATTGCATGCAGCTTGGCCCAATGGATCCTGATTGAATGCAGCGGATTCCCTGTGGCGTGATTGAATGCACTGGATTCCATGCAGCGTTGTGTAATGCATCCAGAGTGAATGAAAAGGATTGCATGCAGCGTGGGGCAATGTATCCAGGTTGAATGCAGTGGAATCCATGCAGCATGCTGCAATGGATCCCGACTGAATGCAGTGGATTCCCTGCAGCATTGTGTAATTGATACCAATGTAATGCAGTGGATTCCATGCAGCATGATTGAATGTAGTGGAATTTATGCAGCATGGCCTAAAGCATCCCGATTGAATGCAGTGGATTCCATGCAGCATCATTGAATGCAGAGGATTCCATGCATTGTGGCGCAATGGATCCCGATTGTATGCAGTGGGGTCCATGCAGCGAGGCCCAATGCATCCCGATTGAATGCAGTGGATTTTATGCAGCATGGACCAAAGCATGCCGATTGAATGCAGTGTATCCCATGCAGCGTGTTTGAATGCAGTGGATTGTATGCAGAGTGGTGCAATGTATCTCGATTGAATGAAGTGGATTCCATTCAGCATGGTGTAATTGATACCGATTGAATGCAGTGGATTCCATGCACTGTGTCTGAATGCAACCGATTCCATGCAGCAGTGTGAAATGCATCGCGAGTGAATGCAGTGGATTCCATGCAGCGTGGCCCAATGGATACCGACTGAATGCAGTGGATTCCATGAAGCATGATTGAATGCAGTGGATTCCATGCAGCGTTGTGGAATGCATACCGAGTGAATGCAGTGGATTGCATGCAGCGTGGGGCAATGTCTCCAGGTTGAATGCAGTGGAATACATGCAGCATGCTGCAATGGATCCCGACTGAATGCAGTGGATTCCCTGCAGCATTGTCTAATTGATACCAATGTAATGCAGTGGATTCCATGCATCGAGATTCAATGCAGTGGATTCCATGCAGCGTTGTGAAATGGATCCCGAGTGAATGCAGTGGATTCCATGCAGCGTGATTGAATGCAGTGGATTCCATGCAGCGTGAAGAAATGGAACCCTATTGAATGCAGTGGATTTTATGAAGCATGATTGAATGCAGTGGATTCCATGCAGCATGACTGAATGCAGTGGATTTTATGCAGCATGGCCCAAAGCATCCCGATTGAATGCAGTGGATTCCACGCAGCATCATTGAATGCAGAGAATTCCATGCATTGTGGCGCAATGGATCCCGATTGTATGCAGTGGAGTCCATGCAGCGAGGCCCAATTCATCCCGATTGAATGCAGTCAATTCCATGCAGCATTTTTGAATGCAGAGGATTCCATGCATTGTGGCACAATGGATCCTGATTGTATGCAGTGGAGTTTATGCAGCATGGCCCAAACATCCCGATTGAATGCAGTGGATTCCATGCAGCGTGAAGAAATGGAACCATATTGAATGCAGTGGATTTTATGCAGCATGATTGAATGCAGAGGATTCGATGCAGTATGATTGAATGCAGTGGATATTATGCAGCATGGCCCAAAGCATCCTGATTGAATGCAGTGGATTCCATGCAGCGTGATTGAATGCAGTTGATTCCATGCAGCGTGAAGAAATGGAACCTTATTGAATTCAGTGGATTTTTGCAGCGTGAATGAATACAGTGGATTCCATGCAGCATGATTGAATGCAGTGGATTTTATGCAGCATGGCCCAAAGCATGCCGATTGAATGCAGTGGATTCCATGCATTGTGATTGATTGCAGTGCACTCCATGCAGCGTGGTAAAATGTATCCCGATTGAATGCAGTGGATTCCATGCAGTGTGATTGAATGCAGTGGATTCCATTTAGCCTGAAGAAATGGAACCCTATTGAATGCAGTGGATATTATGCAGCATGATTGAATGCAGTGGAGTCCATGCAGCATGATTGAATGCAGTGGATTTTATGCAGCATGGCCCAAAGCATCCCGATTGAATGCAGTGGATTCCATGCAGCGTCATTGAATGCAGAGGATTCCATGCATTGAGGCGCAATGGATCCCGATTGTGTGCAGTGGAGTCCATGCAGTGAGGCCAAATGCATCCCGATTGAATGCAGTGGATTTTATGCATCATGGCCCAAATCATCCCGATTGAATGCAGTGGATTCCAGGCAGCGTGATTGAATGCAGTGCACTCAATATAGCTTGGAAAAACGCATCCCGATTGAATGCAGTGTATTCCATGCAGCGTGATTGAATTCAGTGGATTCCATGCAGCGTGAAATAATGGAACCCTATTGAATGCAGTGGATTTCTTGAAGCATGATAGAATGAAGTGGATTCCATGCAGCATGATTGAATGCAGTGGATTTTATGCAGCATTTCCCAAAGCATCCCGATTGAATGCAGTGGATTCCATGCAGCGTCATTGAATGCAGGGGATTCCATGCATTGAGGCGCAATGGATCCCGATTGTATGCAGTGGAGTCCATGCAGCGAGGCCCAATGCTTCCCGATTGAATGCAGTGGATTCCAGGCATTGTGATTGAAATCAGTGGAATCCATGCAGCGTGGTAAAATGCATCCTTATTGAATGCAGTGGATTCCATGCAGCGTGAAGTAATGGAACCCTATTGAATGCAGTGGATTTTATGCAGCCTGATTGAATGCAGTGGATTCCATGCAGCATGATTGAATGCAGTGGATTTTATGCAGCATGTCCCAAAGCATCCCGATTGAATGCAGTGGATTCAATGCAGCGTCATTGAATGCAGAGGATTCCATGCATTGTGGCGAAATGGATCCTGATTGTATGCAGTGGAGTCCATGCAGCGAGGCCCAATGCATCCCGATTGAATGCAGTCAATTCCATGCAGCATTTTTGAATGCAGAGTATTCCATGCATTGTGGCGCAATGGATCCTGATTGTATGCAGTGGAGTCCGTGCAGCGAGGCCAAATCATCCTGATTGAATGCTGTGGATTATATGGAGCATGGCCCAAATCATCCCGACTGAATGCAGTGGATTCGATGCAGCGTGATTGATTGCAGTGTAATCCATGCAGCGTTGTAAAATGCATTCCGATTGAATGCAGTGGATTCCATGCAGCGTGATTGAATTCAGTGGATTCCATGCAGCGTGAAGAAATGGAACCTTATTGAATGCAATTGATTTTATGCAGCATGATTGAATGCAGTGGATTTTATGCAGCATGATTGAATGCAGTGGATTTTATGCAGCATGATTGAATGCAGTTGATTCCATGCAGCGTGATTGAATGCAGTGGATTTTATGCAGCATGGCCCAAAGCATCCCGATTGAATTCAGTGGATTCCATGCAGCGGCATTGAATGCAGAGGATTCCATGCATTGTGGCGCAATGGGTCCCGATTGTATGCAGTGGAGCCCATGCAGTGAGGCCAATGCATCCCGATTGTATGCAGTGGATTCCATGCATTGTGATTGAATGCAGTGTAATCCATGCAGCATGGTAAAATGCATCCCGATTGAAGGCAGTGTATTCCATACAGCGGGATTGAATGCAGTGTATTCTATGCAGCGTGAGGAAATGGAACCGTATTGAATGCAGTGGATTTTATGCAGCATGATTGAATGCAGTGGATTCCATGCAGCATGATTGAATGCAGTGGATTCCATGCAGCGTGAAGAAATGAAAGCTTATTCAATGCAGTGGATTCCATGCAGCATGATTGAATGCAGTGGATGCCATGCAGCATGATTGAATGCAGTGTATTTTAGGCAGCATGGCACAAAGCATCCGGATTGAATGCAGTTGATTCCATGCAGCATGATTGAATGCAGTGGATTTTATGCAGCATGGCCCAAAACATCCGGATTGAATGCAGTGGAATCCATGCATGGTGATTGAATGCAGTGTAATCCATGCAGCGTGGTAAAATCCATCCCGATTGAATGCAGTGGATTCCATGCAGCTTGATTGAATGCAGCGGATTCCATGCAGCGTGAAGTAATGGAACCCTATTGAATGCAGCGGATTTTATGCAGCATGATTGAATGCAGTGGATTTTATGCAGCATGGCCCAAACCATCCCGATTGAATGCCGTGGATCCCATGCAGCGTCATTGAATGCAGAGGATTCCATGCATTGAGGTGCAATCGATCCCGATTATATGAGGTGGAGTCCATGCAGCGAGGCCCAATGCATCCCGATTGAATGCATTCAATTCCATGCAGCATTTTTGAATGCAGAGGATTCCATGCATTGTGGCGCAATGGTTCCTGATTGTATGCAGTGGAGTCTATGCAGCGAGGCCAAATCATCCCGATTGAATGCTGTGGATTATATGGAGCATGGCCCAAATCATCCCGACTGAATGCAGTGGATTCCATGCAGCGTGATTGATTGCAGTGTAATCCATGCAGCGTTGTAAAATGCATTCCGATTGAATGCAGTGGATTCCATGCATTGTGATTGAATGCAGTGAACTCCATGCAGTGAGGTAAAATGCATCCCGATTGAATGCAGTGGATTCCATGCAGCGTGATTGAATGCCGTGTATTCCATGCAGCGTGAAGAAATGGAACCCTATTGAATGCAGTGGATTGTATGCAGCCTGATTGAATGCAGTGGATTCCATGCAGCATGATTGAATGCAGTGGATTTTATGCAGAATGGCCCAAAGCATCCCGATTGAATGCAGTGGATTACATGCAGCGTCATTGAATGCAGAGGATTCCATGCATTGTGGCGCAATGGATCCTGATTGTATGCAGTGGAGTCCATGCAGCGAGGCCCAATGCATCCCGATTGAATGCAGTCAATTCCATGCAGCATTTTTGAATGCAGAGGATTCCATGCATTGTGGCGCAATGGATCCTGATTGCATGCAGTGGAGTCCATGCAGCGAGGCGAAATCATCCCGATTGAATGCTGTGCATTATATGGAGCATGGCCCAAATCATCCCGACTGAATGTAGTGAATTCGATGCAGTGTGATTGATTGCAGTGTAATCCATGCAGCGTGGTAAAATGCATCCCGATTGAATGCAGTGGATTCCATGCAGCGTGATTGAATTCAGTGGATTCCATGCAGCGTGAAGAAATGGAACCTTATTGAATGCAATTGATTCTATGCAGCATGATTGAATGCAGTGGATTTTATGCAGCATGATTGAATGCAGTGGATTCCATGCAGCGTGATTGAATGCAGTGGATTTTATGCAGCATGGCCCAAAGCATCCCGATTGAATGCAGTGGATTCCATGCAGCATTTTTGAATGCAGAGGATTCCATGCATTGTGGCACAATGGATCCCGATTGAATGCAGTGGATTCCATGCAGCGTGATTGAATGCAGTGTAATCCATGAAGCGTGGTAAAATGCATCCCGATAGAATGCAGTGGATTCCATGCAGCGTGAGGAAATGGAACCCTACTGAATGCAGTGGATTTTATGCAGCATGATTGAATGCAGTGGATATTATGCAGCATGATTGAATGCAGTGGAGTCCATGCAGCATGATTGAATGTAGTGGAATTTATGCAGCATGGCCTAAAGCATCCCGATTGAATGCAGTGGATTCCATGCAGCGTCATTGAATGCAGAGGATTCCATGCATTGTGGCGCAATGGATCCCTATTGTATGCAGTGGAGTCCATGCAGCGAGGCCCAATGCATCCCGATTGAATGCAGTGGATTTTATGCAGCATGGCCCAAACATCCCGATTGAATGCAGTGTATCCCATGCAGCGTGTTTGAATGCAGTGGATTGTATGCAGAGTGGTGCAATGTATCTCTATTGAATGAAGTGGATTCCATTCAGCTTGGCCCAATGGATACCGACTGAATGCAGTGGATTCCATGAAGCATGATTGAATGCAGTGGATTCCATGCAGCATTGTGGAATGCATACCGAGTGAATGCAGTGGATTGCATGCAGCGTGGGGCAATGTCTCCAGGTTGAATGCAGTGGAATACATGCAGTGTGAGTGAATGCACTTGATTCCTTGCAGCAGTGTGAAATTCATCCCGGGTGAATGCAGTGGATTGCATGCAGCTTGGCCCAATGGATCCTGATTGAATGCAGTCGATTCCGTGCAGCTTGGCCCAATGGATCCTGATTGAATGCAGTCGATTCCGTGCAGCATGGCCCAATGGATCCTGATTGAATGCAGTGGATTCCCTGTGGCGTGATTGAATGCACTGGATTCCATGCAGCGTTGTGTAATGCATCCAGAGTGAATGAAAAGGATTGCATGCAGCGTGGGGCAATGTATCCAGGTTGAATGCAGTGGAATCCATGCAGCATGCTGCAATGGATCCCGACTGAATGCAGTGGATTCCCTGCAGCATTGTGTAATTGATACCAATGTAATGCAGTGGATTCCATGCATCGAGATTCAATGCAGTGGATTCCATGCAGCGTTGTGAAATGGATCCCGAGTGAATGCAGTGGATTCCATGCATTGTGATTGAATGCAGTGCACTCAATATAGCGTGGAAAAATGCATCCCGATTGAATGCAGCGGATTCCATGCAGCGTGATTGAATGCAGTGGATTTTATGCAGCATGGCCCAAAGCATCCCGATTGAATGCAGTGGATTCCATGCAGCATCATTGAATGCAGAGGATTCCATGCATTGAGGCGCAATGGATCCCGATTGTATGCAGTGGAGTCCATGCAGCGAGGCCCAATGCATCCCGATTGAATGCAGTGGATTCCAGGCATTGTGATTGAAATCAGTGGAATCCATGCAGCGTGGTAAAATGCATCCTTATTGAATGCAGTGGATTCCATGCAGCGTGAAATAATGGAACGGTATTGAATGCAGTGGATTGTATGCAGCCTGATTGAATGCAGTGGATTCCATGCATTGTGGCGCAATGGGTCCCGATTATATGCAGTGGAGTCCATGCAGTGAGGCCAATGCATCCCGATTGTATGCAGTGGATTTTATGCAGCATGGCCCAAAGCATCCCGATTGAATGCAGTGGATTCCATGCATTGTGATTGAATGCAGTGTAATCCATGCAGCATGGTAAAATGCATCCCGATTGAAGGCAGTGTATTCCATACAGCGGGATTGAATGCAGTGTATTCTATGCAGCGTGAGGAAATGGAACCGTATTGAATGCAGTGGATTCTATGCAGCATGATTGAATGCAGTGGATTCCATGCAGCATGATTGAATGCAGTGGATTTTATGCAGCATGGCCCAAAGCATCCCGATTGAATGCAGTGGATTCCATGCATTGTGATTGAATGCAGTGTAATCCATGCAGCATGGTAAAATGCATCCCGATTGAAGGCAGTGTATTCCATACAGCGGGATTGAATGCAGTGTATTCTATGCAGCGTGAGGAAATGGAACCCTACTGAATGCAGTGGATTTTATGCAGCATGATTGAATGCTGTGGATTCCATGCAGCATGATTGAATGCAGTGGATTCCACGCAGCATCATTGAATGCAGAGAATTCCATGCATTGTGGCGCAATGGATCCCGATTGTATGCAGTGGAGTCCATGCAGCGAGGCCCAATGCATCCCGATTGAATGCAGTCAATTCCATGCAGCATTTTTGAATGCAGACGATTCCATGCATTGTGGCGCAATGGATCCTGATTGTATGCAGTGGATTTTATGCAGCATGGCCCAAACATCCCGATTGAATGCAGTGGATTCCATGCAGCGTGATTGAATGCAGTGTAATCCATGAAGCGTGGTAAAATGCATCCCGATAAAATGCAGTGGATTCCATGCAGCGTGAAGAAATGGAACCCTATTGAATGCAGTGGATTTTATGCAGCATGATTGAATGCAGTGGATTCGATGCAGTATGATTGAATGCAGTGGATATTATGCAGCATGGCCCAAAGCATCCTGATTGAATGCAGTGGATTCCATGCAGCGTGATTGACTGCAGGTAATCCATTCAGCCTGGTAAAATGCATCCCAATTGAATGCAGTGGATTTTATGAAGCATGATTGAATGCAGTTGATTCCATGCAGCGTGAAGAAATGGAACATTATTGAATTCAGTGGATTTTTGCGGCGTGAATGTATACAGTGGATACCATGCAGCATGATTGAATGCAGTGGATTTTATGCAGCATGGCCAAAGCATGCCGATTGAATGCAGTGGATTCCATGCAGTGTGTTTGAATGCAGTGGATTCAATTTAGCCTGAAGAAATGGAACCCTATTGAATGCAGTGGATATTATGCAGCATGATTGAATGCAGTGGATTCCATGCAGCATGATTGAATGCAGTGGATTTTATGCAGCATGTCCCAAAGCATCCCGATTGAATGCAGTGGATTCCATGCAGCGTCATTGAATGCAGAGGATTCCATGCATTGTGGCGCAATGGATCCTGATTGTATGCAGTGGAGTCCATGCAGCGAGGCCAAATCATCCCGATTGAATGCTGTGGATTATATGGAGCATGGTCCAAATCATCCCGACTGAATGCAGTGGATTCCATGCAGCGTGATTGATTGCAGTGTAATCCATGCAGCGTGGTAAAATGCATCCCGATTGAATGCAGTGGATTCCATGCAGCGTGATTGAATTCAGTGGATTTTATGCAGCATGATTGAATGCAGTGGATTCCATGCAGCGTGATTGAATGCAGTGGATTTTATGCAGCATGGCCCAAAGCATCCCGATTGAATGCAGTGGATTCCATGCAGTGTCATTGAATGCAGAGGATTCCATGCATTGTGGTGCAATGGGTCACGATTGTATGCAGTGGAGTACATGCAGTGAGGCCAATGCATCCCGATTGTATGCAGTGGATTTTATGCAGCATGGCCCAAAGCATCCCGATTGAATGCAGTGGATTCCATGCATTGTGATTGAATGCAGTGTAATCCATGCAGCATGGTAAAATGCATCCCGATTGAAGGCAGTGTATTCCATACAGCGGGATTGAATGCAGTGTATTCTATGCAGCGTGAGGAAATGGAACCGTATTGAATGCAGTGGATTTTATGCAGCATGATTGAATGCAGTGGATTCCATGCAGCATGATTGAATGCAGTGGATTCCATGCAGCGTGAAGAAATGAAAGCTTATTCAATGCAGTGGATTCCATGCAGCATGATTGAATGCAGTGGATGCCATGCAGCATGATTGAATGCAGTGGATTTTATGCAGCATGGCCCAAAGCATCCCGATTGAATGCAGTGGATTCCATGCAGCATGATTGAATGCAGTGGATTTTATGCAGCATGGCCCAAAACATCCGGATTGAATGCAGTGGAATCCATGCATGGTGATTGAATGCAGTGTAATCCATGCAGCTTGGTAAAATCCATCCCGATTGAATGCAGCAGATTCCATGCAGCGTGAAGTAATGGAACCCTATTGAATGAAGTGGATATTATGCAGCATGATTGAATGCAGTGGATTTTATGCAGCATGGCCCAAACCATCCCGATTGAATGCAGTGGATCCCATGCAGCGTCATTGAATGCAGAGGATTTCATGCATTGAGGCGCTATCGATCCTGATTAAATGAGGTGGAGTCCATGCAGCGAGGCCCAATGCATCCCGATTGAATGCATTCAATTCCATGCAGCATTTTTGAATGCAGAGGATTCCATGCATTGTGGCGCAATGGATCCTGATTGTATGCAGTGGAGTCTATGCAGCGAGGCCAAATCATCCCGATTGAATGCTGTGGATTATATGGAGCATGGCCCAAATCATCCCGATTCAATGCAGTGGATTCCATGCAGCGTGATTGATTGCAGTGTAATCCATGCAGCGTTGTAAAATGCATTCCGATTGAATGCAGTGGATTCCATGCAGCATGAAGAAATGGAACCCTATTGAATGCAGTGGATTTTATGAAGCATGATTGAATGCAGTGGATTCCATGCAGCATGATTGAATGCAGTGGATTTTATGCAGCATGGCCCAAAGCATCCCGATTGAATGCAGTGGATTCCATGCAGCGTCATTGAATGCAGAGGATTCCATGCATTGTGGCGCAATAGATCCTGATTGTATGCAGTGGAGTCCATGCAGTGAGGCCCAATGCATCCCGATTGAATGCAGTGGATTTTATGCAGCATGGCCCAAATCATCCCGATTGAATGCAGTGGATTCCATGCATGGTGATTGAATGAAGTGCACTCCATGCAGCGAGGTAAAATGCATCCCGATTGAATGCAGTGGATTCCATGCAACATGATTGAATGCAGTGTAATCCATGCAGCGTGAAGTAATGGAACCCTATTGAATGCAGTGGATATTATGCAGCATGATTGAATGCAGTGGATTCCATGCAGCATGATTGAATGTAGTGGAATTTATGCAGCATGGCCTAAAGCATCCCGATTGAATGCAGTGGATTCCATGCAGCATCATTGAATGCAGAGGATTCCATGCATTGTGGCGCAATGGATCCCGATTGTATGCAGTGGGGTCCATGCAGCGAGGCCCAATGCATCCCGATTGAATGCAGTGGATTTTATGCAGCATGGACCAAAGCATGCCGATTGAATGCAGTGTATCCCATGCAGCGTGTTTGAATGCAGTGGATTGTATGCAGAGTGGTGCAATGTATCTCGATTGAATGAAGTGGATTCCATTCAGCTTGGTGTAATTGATACCGATTGAATGCAGTGGATTCCATGCACTGTGTCTGAATGCAACCGATTCCATGCAGCAGTGTGAAATGCATCGCGAGTGAAGGCAGTGGATTCCATGCAGCGTGGCCCAATGGATACCGACTGAATGCAGTGGATTCCATGAAGCATGATTGAATGCAGTGGATTCCATGCAGCGTTGTGGAATGCATACCGAGTGAATGCAGTGGATTGCATGCAGCGTGGGGCAATGTCTCCAGGTTGAATGCAGTGGAATACATGCAGTGTGAGTGAATGCACTTGATTCCTTGCAGCAGTGTGAAATTCATCCCGGGTGAATGCAGTGGATTGCATGCAGCTTGGCCCAATGGATCCTGATTGAATGCAGCGGATTCCCTGTGGCGTGATTGAATGCACTGGATTCCATGCAGCGTTGTGTAATGCATCCAGAGTGAATGAAAAGGATTGCATGCAGCGTGGGGCAATGTATCCAGGTTGAATGCAGTGGAATCCATGCAGCATGCTGCAATGGATCCCGACTGAATGCAGTGGATTCCCTGCAGCATTGTGTAATTGATACCAATGTAATGCAGTGGATTCCATGCATCGAGATTCAATGCAGTGGATTCCATGCAGCGTTGTGAAATGGATCCCGAGTGAATGCAGTGGATTCCATGCAGCGTGATTGAATGCAGTGGATTCCATGCAGCGTGAAGAAATGGAACCCTATTGAATGCAGTGGATTTTATGAAGCATGATTGAATGCAGTGGATTCCATGCAGCATGACTGAATGCAGTGGATTTTATGCAGCATGGCCCAAAGCATCCCGATTGAATGCAGTGGATTCCACGCAGCATCATTGAATGCAGAGAATTCCATGCATTGTGGCGCAGTGGATCCCGATTGTATGCAGTGGAGTCCATGCAGCGAGGCCCAATTCATCCCGATTGAATGCAGTCAATTCCATGCAGCATTTTTGAATGCAGAGGATTCCATGCATTGTGGCACAATGGATCCTGATTGTATGCAGTGGAGTTTATGCAGCATGGCCCAAACATCCCGATTGAATGCAGTGGATTCCATGCAGCGTGAAGAAATGGAACCATATTGAATGCAGTGGATTTTATGCAGCATGATTGAATGCAGAGGATTCGATGCAGTATGATTGAATGCAGTGGATATTATGCAGCATGGCCCAAAGCATCCTGATTGAATGCAGTGGATTCCATGCAGCGTGATTGAATGCAGTTGATTCCATGCAGCGTGAAGAAATGGAACCTTATTGAATTCAGTGGATTTTTGCAGCGTGAATGAATACAGTGGATTCCATGCAGCATGATTGAATGCAGTGGATTTTATGCAGCATGGCCCAAAGCATGCCGATTGAATGCAGTGGATTCCATGCATTGTGATTGATTGCAGTGCACTCCATGCAGCGTGGTAAAATGTATCCCGATTGAATGCAGTGGATTCCATGCAGTGTGATTGAATGCAGTGGATTCCATTTAGCCTGAAGAAATGGAACCCTATTGAATGCAGTGGATATTATGCAGCATGATTGAATGCAGTGGAGTCCATGCAGCATGATTGAATGCAGTGGATTTTATGCAGCATGGCCCAAAGCATCCCGATTGAATGCAGTGGATTCCATGCAGCGTCATTGAATGCAGAGGATTCCATGCATTGAGGCGCAATGGATCCCGATTGTGTGCAGTGGAGTCCATGCAGTGAGGCCAAATGCATCCCAATTGAATGCAGTGGATTTTATGCATCATGGCCCAAATCATCCCGATTGAATGCAGTGGATTCCAGGCAGCGTGATTGAATGCAGTGCACTCAATATAGCTTGGAAAAACGCATCCCGATTGAATGCAGTGTATTCCATGCAGCGTGATTGAATTCAGTGGATTCCATGCAGCGTGAAATAATGGAACCCTATTGAATGCAGTGGATTTTTTGAAGCATGATAGAATGAAGTGGATTCCATGCAGCATGATTGAATGCAGTGGATTTTATGCAGCATTTCCCAAAGCATCCCGATTGAATGCAGTGGATTCCATGCAGCGTCATTGAATGCAGGGGATTCCATGCATTGAGGCGCAATGGATCCCGATTGTATGCAGTGGAGTCCATGCAGCGAGGCCCAATGCTTCCCGATTGAATGCAGTGGATTCCAGGCATTGTGATTGAAATCAGTGGAATCCATGCAGCGTGGTAAAATGCATCCTTATTGAATGCAGTGGATTCCATGCAGCGTGAAGTAATGGAACCCTATTGAATGCAGTGGATTTTATGCAGCCTGATTGAATGCAGTGGATTCCATGCAGCATGATTGAATGCAGTGGATTTTATGCAGCATGTCCCAAAGCATCCCGATTGAATGCAGTGGATTCAATGCAGCGTCATTGAATGCAGAGGATTCCATGCATTGTGGCGAAATGGATCCTGATTGTATGCAGTGGAGTCCATGCAGCGAGGCCCAATGCATCCCGATTGAATGCAGTCAATTCCATGCAGCATTTTTGAATGCAGAGTATTCCATGCATTGTGGCGCAATGGATCCTGATTGTATGCAGTGGAGTCCGTGCAGCGAGGCCAAATCATCCTGATTGAATGCTGTGGATTATATGGAGCATGGCCCAAATCATCCCGACTGAATGCAGTGGATTCGATGCAGCGTGATTGATTGCAGTGTAATCCATGCAGCGTTGTAAAATGCATTCCGATTGAATGCAGTGGATTCCATGCAGCGTGATTGAATTCAGTGGATTCCATGCAGCGTGAAGAAATGGAACCTTATTGAATGCAATTGATTTTATGCAGCATGATTGAATGCAGTGGATTTTATGCAGCATGATTGAATGCAGTGGATTCCATGCAGCGTGATTGAATGCAGTGGATTTTATGCAGCATGGCCCAAAGCATCCCGATTGAATTCAGTGGATTCCATGCAGCGTCATTGAATGCAGAGGATTCCATGCATTGTGGCGCAATGGGTCCCGATTGTATGCAGTGGAGTCCATGCAGTGAGGCCAATGCATCCCGATTGTATGCAGTGGATTCCATGCATTGTGATTGAATGCAGTGTAATCCATGCAGCATGGTAAAATGCATCCCGATTGAAGGCAGTGTATTCCATACAGCGGGATTGAATGCAGTGTATTCTATGCAGCGTGAGGAAATGGAACCGTATTGAATGCAGTGGATTTTATGCAGCATGATTGAATGCAGTGGATTCCATGCAGCATGATTGAATGCAGTGGATTCCATGCAGCGTGAAGAAATGAAAGCTTATTCAATGCAGTGGATTCCATGCAGCATGATTGAATGCAGTGGATGTCATGCAGCATGATTGAATGCAGTGTATTTTAGGCAGCATGGCACAAAGCATCCGGATTGAATGCAGTTGATTCCATGCAGCATGATTGAATGCAGTGGATTTTATGCAGCATGGCCCAAAACATCCGGATTGAATGCAGTGGAATCCATGCATGGTGATTGAATGCAGTGTAATCCATGCAGCGTGGTAAAATCCATCCCGATTGAATGCAGTGGATTCCATGCAGCTTGATTGAATGCAGCGGATTCCATGCAGCGTGAAGTAATGGAACCCTATTGAATGCAGCGGATTTTATGCAGCATGATTGAATGCAGTGGATTTTATGCAGCATGGCCCAAACCATCCCGATTGAATGCCGTGGATCCCATGCAGCGTCATTGAATGCAGAGGATTCCATGCATTGAGGTGCAATCGATCCCGATTATATGAGGTGGAGTCCATGCAGCGAGGCCCAATGCATCCCGATTGAATGCATTCAATTCCATGCAGCATTTTTGAATGCAGAGGATTCCATGCATTGTGGCGCAATGGTTCCTGATTGTATGCAGTGGCGTCTATGCAGCGAGGCCAAATCATCCCGATTGAATGCTGTGGATTATATGGAGCATGGCCCAAATCATCCCGACTGAATGCAGTGGATTCCATGCAGCGTGATTGATTGCAGTGTAATCCATGCAGCGTTGTAAAATGCATTCCGATTGAATGCAGTGGATTCCATGCATTGTGATTGAATGCAGTGAACTCCATGCAGTGAGGTAAAATGCATCCCGATTGAATGCAGTGGATTCCATGCAGCGTGATTGAATGCCGTGTATTCCATGCAGCGTGAAGAAATGGAACCCTATTGAATGCAGTGGATTGTATGCAGCCTGATTGAATGCAGTGGATTCCATGCAGCATGATTGAATGCAGTGGATTTTATGCAGAATGGCCCAAAGCATCCCGATTGAATGCAGTGGATTACATGCAGCGTCATTGAATGCAGAGGATTCCATGCATTGTGGCGCAATGGATCCTGATTGTATGCAGTGGAGTCCATGCAGTGAGGCCCAATGCATCCCGATTGAATGCAGTCAATTCCATGCAGCATTTTTGAATGCAGAGGATTCCATGCATTGTGGCGCAATGGATCCTGATTGCATGCAGTGGAGTCCATGCAGCGAGGCGAAATCATCCCGATTGAATGCTGTGCATTATATGGAGCATGGCCCAAATCATCCCGACTGAATGTAGTGAATTCGATGCAGTGTGATTGATTGCAGTGTAGTCCATGCAGCGTGGTAAAATGCATCCCGATTGAATGCAGTGGATTCCATGCAGCGTGATTGAATTCAGTGGATTCCATGCAGCGTGAAGAAATGGAACCTTATTGAATGCAATTGATTCTATGCAGCATGATTGAATGCAGTGGATTTTATGCAGCATGATTGAATGCAGTGGATTCCATGCAGCGTGATTGAATGCAGTGGATTTTATGCAGCATGGCCCAAAGCATCCCGATTGAATGCAGTGGATTCCATGCAGCATTTTTGAATGCAGAGGATTCCATGCATTGTGGCACAATGGATCCCGATTGAATGCAGTGGATTCCATGCAGCGTGATTGAATGCAGTGTAATCCATGAAGCGTGGTAAAATGCATCCCGATAGAATGCAGTGGATTCCATGCAGCGTGAGGAAATGGAACCCTACTGAATGCAGTGGATTTTATGCAGCATGATTGAATGCAGTGGATATTATGCAGCATGATTGAATGCAGTGGAGTCCATGCAGCATGATTGAATGTAGTGGAATTTATGCTGCATGGCCTAAAGCATCCCGATTGAATGCAGTGGATTCCATGCAGCGTCATTGAATGCAGAGGATTCCATGCATTGTGGCGCAATGGATCCCTATTGTATGCAGTGGAGTCCATGCAGCGAGGCCCAATGCATCCCGATTGAATGCAGTGGATTTTATGCAGCATGGCCCAAACATCCCGATTGAATGCAGTGTATCCCATGCAGCGTGTTTGAATGCAGTGGATTGTATGCAGAGTGGTGCAATGTATCTCTATTGAATGAAGTGGATTCCATTCAGCTTGGCCCAATGGATACCGACTGAATGCAGTGGATTCCATGAAGCATGATTGAATGCAGTGGATTCCATGCAGCATTGTGGAATGCATACCGAGTGAATGCAGTGGATTGCATGCAGCGTGGGGCAATGTCTCCAGGTTGAATGCAGTGGAATACATGCAGTGTGAGTGAATGCACTTGATTCCTTGCAGCAGTGTGAAATTCATCCCGGGTGAATGCAGTGGATTGCATGCAGCTTGGCCCAATGGATCCTGATTGAATGCAGTCGATTCCGTGCAGCTTGGCCCAATGGATCCTGATTGAATGCAGTCGATTCCGTGCAGCATGGCCCAATGGATCCTGATTGAATGCAGTGGATTCCCTGTGGCGTGATTGAATGCACTGGATTCCATGCAGCGTTGTGTAATGCATCCAGAGTGAATGAAAAGGATTGCATGCAGCGTGGGGCAATGTATCCAGGTTGAATGCAGTGGAATCCATGCAGCATGCTGCAATGGATCCCGACTGAATGCAGTGGATTCCCTGCAGCATTGTGTAATTGATACCAATGTAATGCAGTGGATTCCATGCATCGAGATTCAATGCAGTGGATTCCATGCAGCGTTGTGAAATGGATCCCGAGTGAATGCAGTGGATTCCATGCATTGTGATTGAATGCAGTGCACTCAATATAGCGTGGAAAAATGCATCCCGATTGAATGAAGCGGATTCCATGCAGCGTGATTGAATGCTGTGTATTCCATGCAGCGTGAAGAAATGGAACCCTATTGAATGCAGTGGATTTTATGAAGCATGATTGAATGCAGTGGATTCCATGCAGCATGATTGAATGCAGTGGATTTTATGCAGCATGGCCCAAAGCATCCCGATTGAATGCAGTGGATTCCATGCAGCATGATTGAATGCAGTGGATTTTATGCAGCATGGCCCAAAGCATCCCGATTGAATGCAGTGGATTCCACGCAGCATCAGTGAATGCAGAGAATTCCATGCATTGTGGCGCAATGGATCCCGATTGTATGCAGTGGGGTCCATGCAGCGAGGCCCAATGCATCCCGATTGAATGCAGTCAATTCCATGCAGCATTTGTGAATGCAGAGGATTCCATGCATTGTGGCACAATGGATCCTGATTGTATGCAGTGGATTTTATGCAGCATGGCCCAAACATCCCGATTGAATGCATTGTATCGCATGCAGCGTGTTTGAATGCAGTGGATTGTATGCAGAGTGGTGCAATGTATCCCGATTGAATGCAGTGGATTCCACGCAGCATCAGTGAATGCAGAGAATTCCATGCATTGTGGCGCAATGGATCCCGATTGTATGCAGTGGAGTCCATGCAGTGAGGCCAAATGCATCCCAATTGAATGAAGTGGATTTTATGCAGCATGGCCCAAATCATCCCATTGAATGCCGTGGATTCCATGCAGCGTGATTGAATGCAGTGCACTCCATATAGCTTGGAAAAACGCATCCCGATTGAATGCAGTGGATTCCATGCAGCGTGAAGAAATGAAAGCTTATTCAATGCAGTGGATTCCATGCAGCATGATTGAATGCAGTGGATGCCATGCAGCATGATTGAATGCAGTGGATTTTATGCAGCATGGCCCAAAGCATCCCGATTGAATGCAGTGGATTCCATGCAGCATGATTGAATGCAGTGGATTTTATGCAGCATGGCCCAAAACATCCGGATTGAATGCAGTGGAATCCATGCATGGTGATTGAATGCAGTGTAATCCATGCAGCTTGGTAAAATCCATCCCGATTGAATGCAGCAGATTCCATGCAGCGTGAAGTAATGGAACCCTATTGAATGAAGTGGATATTATGCAGCATGATTGAATGCAGTGGATTTTATGCAGCATGGCCCAAACCATCCCGATTGAATGCAGTGGATCCCATGCAGCGTCATTGAATGCAGAGGATTTCATGCATTGAGGCGCTATCGATCCCGATTAAATGAGGTGGAGTCCATGCAGCGAGGCCCAATGCATCCCGATTGAATGCATTCAATTCCATGCAGCATTTTTGAATGCAGAGGATTCCATGCATTGTGGCGCAATGGATCCTGATTGTATGCAGTGGAGTCTATGCAGCGAGGCCAAATCATCCCGATTGAATGCTGTGGATTATATGGAGCATGGCCCAAATCATCCCGATTCAATGCAGTGGATTCCATGCAGCATCATTGAATGCAGAGGATTCCATTTATTTTGGCGCAATGGATCCCGATTGTATGCAGTGGAGTCCATGCAGTGAGGCCAAATGCATCCCAATTGAATGAAGTGGATTTTATGCAGCATGGCCCAAATCATCCCATTGAATGCCGTGGATTCCATGCAGCGTGATTGAATGCAGTGCACTCCATATAGCTTGGAAAAACGCATCCCGATTGAATGCAGTGGATTCCATGCAGCGTGAAGAAATGAAAGCTTATTCAATGCAGTGGATTCCATGCAGCATGATTGAATGCAGTGGATGCCATGCAGCATGATTGAATGCAGTGGATTTTATGCAGCATGGCCCAAAGCATCCCGATTGAATGCAGTGGATTCCATGCAGCATGATTGACTGCAGTGGATTTTATGCAGCATGGCCCAAAACATCCGGATTGAATGCAGTGGAATCCATGCATGGTGATTGAATGCAGTGTAATCCATGCAGCTTGGTAAAATCCATCCCGATTGAATGCAGCAGATTCCATGCAGCGTGAAGTAATGGAACCCTATTGAATGAAGTGGATATTATGAAGCATGATTGAATGCAGTGGATTTTATGCAGCATGGCCCAAACCATCCCGATTGAATGCAGTGGATCCCATGCAGCGTCATTGAATGCAGAGGATTTCATGCATTGAGGCGCTATCGATCCCGATTAAATGAGGTGGAGTCCATGCAGCGAGGCCCAATGCATCCCGATTGAATGCATTCAATTCCATGCAGCATTTTTGAATGCAGAGGATTCCATGCATTGTGGCGCAATGGATCCTGATTGTATGCAGTGGAGTCTATGCAGCGAGGCCAAATCATCCCGATTGAATGCTGTGGATTATATGGAGCATGGCCCAAATCATCCCGATTCAATGCAGTGGATTCCATGCAGCGTGATTGATTGCAGTGTAATCCATGCAGCGTTGTAAAATGCATTCCGATTGAATGCAGTGGATTCCATGCAGCGTGATTGAATGCCGTGTATTCCATGCAGCATGAAGAAATGGAACCCTATTGAATGCAGTGGATTTTATGAAGCATGATTGAATGCAGTGGATTCCATGCAGCATGATTGAATGCAGTGGATTTTATGCAGCATGGCCCAAAGCATCCCGATTGAATGCAGTGGATTCCATGCAGCGTCATTGAATGCAGAGGATTCCATGCATTGTGGCGCAATAGATCCTGATTGTATGCAGTGGAGTCCATGCAGTGAGGCCCAATGCATCCCGATTGAATGCAGTGGATTTTATGCAGCATGGCCCAAATCATCCCGATTGAATGCAGTGGATTCCATGCATGGTGATTGAATGAAGTGCACTCCATGCAGCGAGGTAAAATGCATCCCGATTGAATGCAGTGGATTCCATGCAACATGATTGAATGCAGTGTAATCCATGCAGCGTGAAGTAATGGAACCCTATTGAATGCAGTGGATATTATGCAGCATGATTGAATGCAGTGGATTCCATGCAGCATGATTGAATGTAGTGGAATTTATGCAGCATGGCCTAAAGCATCCCGATTGAATGCAGTGGATTCCATGCAGCATCATTGAATGCAGAGGATTCCATGCATTGTGGCGCAATGGATCCCGATTGTATGCAGTGGGGTCCATGCAGCGAGGCCCAATGCATCCCGATTGAATGCAGTGGATTTTATGCAGCATGGACCAAAGCATGCCGATTGAATGCAGTGTATCCCATGCAGCGTGTTTGAATGCAGTGGATTGTATGCAGAGTGGTGCAATGTATCTCGATTGAATGAAGTGGATTCCATTCAGCTTGGTGTAATTGATACCGATTGAATGCAGTGGATTCCATGCACTGTGTCTGAATGCAACCGATTCCATGCAGCAGTGTGAAATGCATCGCGAGTGAAGGCAGTGGATTCCATGCAGCGTGGCCCAATGGATACCGACTGAATGCAGTGGATTCCATGAAGCATGATTGAATGCAGTGGATTCCATGCAGCGTTGTGGAATGCATACCGAGTGAATGCAGTGGATTGCATGCAGCGTGGGGCAATGTCTCCAGGTTGAATGCAGTGGAATACATGCAGTGTGAGTGAATGCACTTGATTCCTTGCAGCAGTGTGAAATTCATCCCGGGTGAATGCAGTGGATTGCATGCAGCTTGGCCCAATGGATCCTGATTGAATGCAGCGGATTCCCTGTGGCGTGATTGAATGCACTGGATTCCATGCAGCGTTGTGTAATGCATCCAGAGTGAATGAAAAGGATTGCATGCAGCGTGGGGCAATGTATCCAGGTTGAATGCAGTGGAATCCATGCATTGTGATTGAATGCAGTGTAATCCATGCAGCATGGTAAAATGCATCCCGATTGAAGGCAGTGTATTCCATACAGCGGGATTGAATGCAGTGTATTCTATGCAGCGTGAGGAAATGGAACCGTATTGAATGCAGTGGATTCTATGCAGCATGATTGAATGCAGTGGATTCCATGCAGCATGATTGAATGCAGTGGATTTTATGCAGCATGGCCCAAAGCATCCCGATTGAATGCAGTGGATTCCATGCATTGTGATTGAATGCAGTGTAATCCATGCAGCATGGTAAAATGCATCCCGATTGAAGGCAGTGTATTCCATACAGCGGGATTGAATGCAGTGTATTCTATGCAGCGTGAGGAAATGGAACCCTACTGAATGCAGTGGATTTTATGCAGCATGATTGAATGCTGTGGATTCCATGCAGCATGATTGAATGCAGTGGATTCCACGCAGCATCATTGAATGCAGAGAATTCCATGCATTGTGGCGCAATGGATCCCGATTGTATGCAGTGGAGTCCATGCAGCGAGGCCCAATGCATCCCGATTGAATGCAGTCAATTCCATGCAGCATTTTTGAATGCAGACGATTCCATGCATTGTGGCGCAATGGATCCTGATTGTATGCAGTGGATTTTATGCAGCATGGCCCAAACATCCCGATTGAATGCAGTGGATTCCATGCAGCGTGATTGAATGCAGTGTAATCCATGAAGCGTGGTAAAATGCATCCCGATAAAATGCAGTGGATTCCATGCAGCGTGAAGAAATGGAACCCTATTGAATGCAGTGGATTTTATGCAGCATGATTGAATGCAGTGGATTCGATGCAGTATGATTGAATGCAGTGGATATTATGCAGCATGGCCCAAAGCATCCTGATTGAATGCAGTGGATTCCATGCAGCGTGATTGACTGCAGGTAATCCATTCAGCCTGGTAAAATGCATCCCAATTGAATGCAGTGGATTTTATGAAGCATGATTGAATGCAGTTGATTCCATGCAGCGTGAAGAAATGGAACATTATTGAATTCAGTGGATTTTTGCGGCGTGAATGTATACAGTGGATACCATGCAGCATGATTGAATGCAGTGGATTTTATGCAGCATGGCCAAAGCATGCCGATTGAATGCAGTGGATTCCATGCAGTGTGTTTGAATGCAGTGGATTCAATTTAGCCTGAAGAAATGGAACCCTATTGAATGCAGTGGATATTATGCAGCATGATTGAATGCAGTGGATTCCATGCAGCATGATTGAATGCAGTGGATTTTATGCAGCATGTCCCAAAGCATCCCGATTGAATGCAGTGGATTCCATGCAGCGTCATTGAATGCAGAGGATTCCATGCATTGTGGCGCAATGGATCCTGATTGTATGCAGTGGAGTCCATGCAGCGAGGCCAAATCGTCCCGATTGAATGCTGTGGATTATATGGAGCATGGTCCAAATCATCCCGACTGAATGCAGTGGATTCCATGCAGCGTGATTGATTGCAGTGTAATCCATGCAGCGTGGTAAAATGCATCCCGATTGAATGCAGTGGATTCCATGCAGCGTGATTGAATTCAGTGGATTTTATGCAGCATGATTGAATGCAGTGGATTCCATGCAGCGTGATTGAATGCAGTGGATTTTATGCAGCATGGCCCAAAGCATCCCGATTGAATGCAGTGGATTCCATGCAGTGTCATTGAATGCAGAGGATTCCATGCATTGTGGTGCAATGGGTCACGATTGTATGCAGTGGAGTACATGCAGTGAGGCCAATGCATCCCGATTGTATGCAGTGGATTTTATGCAGCATGGCCCAAAGCATCCCGATTGAATGCAGTGGATTCCATGCATTGTGATTGAATGCAGTGTAATCCATGCAGCATGGTAAAATGCATCCCGATTGAAGGCAGTGTATTCCATACAGCGGGATTGAATGCAGTGTATTCTATGCAGCGTGAGGAAATGGAACCGTATTGAATGCAGTGGATTTTATGCAGCATGATTGAATGCAGTGGATTCCATGCAGCATGATTGAATGCAGTGGATTCCATGCAGCGTGAAGAAATGAAAGCTTATTCAATGCAGTGGATTCCATGCAGCATGATTGAATGCAGTGGATGCCATGCAGCATGATTGAATGCAGTGGATTTTATGCAGCATGGCCCAAAGCATCCCGATTGAATGCAGTGGATTCCATGCAGCATGATTGAATGCAGTGGATTTTATGCAGCATGGCCCAAAACATCCGGATTGAATGCAGTGGAATCCATGCATGGTGATTGAATGCAGTGTAATCCATGCAGCTTGGTAAAATCCATCCCGATTGAATGCAGCAGATTCCATGCAGCGTGAAGTAATGGAACCCTATTGAATGAAGTGGATATTATGCAGCATGATTGAATGCAGTGGATTTTATGCAGCATGGCCCAAACCATCCCGATTGAATGCAGTGGATCCCATGCAGCGTCATTGAATGCAGAGGATTTCATGCATTGAGGCGCTATCGATCCTGATTAAATGAGGTGGAGTCCATGCAGCGAGGCCCAATGCATCCCGATTGAATGCATTCAATTCCATGCAGCATTTTTGAATGCAGAGGATTCCATGCATTGTGGCGCAATGGATCCTGATTGTATGCAGTGGAGTCTATGCAGCGAGGCCAAATCATCCCGATTGAATGCTGTGGATTATATGGAGCATGGCCCAAATCATCCCGATTCAATGCAGTGGATTCCATGCAGCGTGATTGATTGCAGTGTAATCCATGCAGCGTTGTAAAATGCATTCCGATTGAATGCAGTGGATTCCATGCAGCATGAAGAAATGGAACCCTATTGAATGCAGTGGATTTTATGAAGCATGATTGAATGCAGTGGATTCCATGCAGCATGATTGAATGCAGTGGATTTTATGCAGCATGGCCCAAAGCATCCCGATTGAATGCAGTGGATTCCATGCAGCGTCATTGAATGCAGAGGATTCCATGCATTGTGGCGCAATAGATCCTGATTGTATGCAGTGGAGTCCATGCAGTGAGGCCCAATGCATCCCGATTGAATGCAGTGGATTTTATGCAGCATGGCCCAAATCATCCCGATTGAATGCAGTGGATTCCATGCATGGTGATTGAATGAAGTGCACTCCATGCAGCGAGGTAAAATGCATCCCGATTGAATGCAGTGGATTCCATGCAACATGATTGAATGCAGTGTAATCCATGCAGCGTGAAGTAATGGAACCCTATTGAATGCAGTGGATATTATGCAGCATGATTGAATGCAGTGGATTCCATGCAGCATGATTGAATGTAGTGGAATTTATGCAGCATGGCCTAAAGCATCCCGATTGAATGCAGTGGATTCCATGCAGCATCATTGAATGCAGAGGATTCCATGCATTGTGGCGCAATGGATCCCGATTGTATGCAGTGGGGTCCATGCAGCGAGGCCCAATGCATCCCGATTGAATGCAGTGGATTTTATGCAGCATGGACCAAAGCATGCCGATTGAATGCAGTGTATCCCATGCAGCGTGTTTGAATGCAGTGGATTGTATGCAGAGTGGTGCAATGTATCTCGATTGAATGAAGTGGATTCCATTCAGCTTGGTGTAATTGATACCGATTGAATGCAGTGGATTCCATGCACTGTGTCTGAATGCAACCGATTCCATGCAGCAGTGTGAAATGCATCGCGAGTGAAGGCAGTGGATTCCATGCAGCGTGGCCCAATGGATACCGACTGAATGCAGTGGATTCCATGAAGCATGATTGAATGCAGTGGATTCCATGCAGCGTTGTGGAATGCATACCGAGTGAATGCAGTGGATTGCATGCAGCGTGGGGCAATGTCTCCAGGTTGAATGCAGTGGAATACATGCAGTGTGAGTGAATGCACTTGATTCCTTGCAGCAGTGTGAAATTCATCCCGGGTGAATGCAGTGGATTGCATGCAGCTTGGCCCAATGGATCCTGATTGAATGCAGCGGATTCCCTGTGGCGTGATTGAATGCACTGGATTCCATGCAGCGTTGTGTAATGCATCCAGAGTGAATGAAAAGGATTGCATGCAGCGTGGGGCAATGTATCCAGGTTGAATGCAGTGGAATCCATGCAGCATGCTGCAATGGATCCCGACTGAATGCAGTGGATTCCCTGCAGCATTGTGTAATTGATACCAATGTAATGCAGTGGATTCCATGCATCGAGATTCAATGCAGTGGATTCCATGCAGCGTTGTGAAATGGATCCCGAGTGAATGCAGTGGATTCCATGCAGCGTGATTGAATGCAGTGGATTCCATGCAGCGTGAAGAAATGGAACCCTATTGAATGCAGTGGATTTTATGAAGCATGATTGAATGCAGTGGATTCCATGCAGCATGACTGAATGCAGTGGATTTTATGCAGCATGGCCCAAAGCATCCCGATTGAATGCAGTGGATTCCACGCAGCATCATTGAATGCAGAGAATTCCATGCATTGTGGCGCAGTGGATCCCGATTGTATGCAGTGGAGTCCATGCAGCGAGGCCCAATTCATCCCGATTGAATGCAGTCAATTCCATGCAGCATTTTTGAATGCAGAGGATTCCATGCATTGTGGCACAATGGATCCTGATTGTATGCAGTGGAGTTTATGCAGCATGGCCCAAACATCCCGATTGAATGCAGTGGATTCCATGCAGCGTGAAGAAATGGAACCATATTGAATACAGTGGATTTTATGCAGCATGATTGAATGCAGAGGATTCGATGCAGTATGATTGAATGCAGTGGATATTATGCAGCATGGCCCAAAGCATCCTGATTGAATGCAGTGGATTCCATGCAGCGTGATTGAATGCAGTTGATTCCATGCAGCGTGAAGAAATGGAACCTTATTGAATTCAGTGGATTTTTGCAGCGTGAATGAATACAGTGGATTCCATGCAGCATGATTGAATGCAGTGGATTTTATGCAGCATGGCCCAAAGCATGCCGATTGAATGCAGTGGATTCCATGCATTGTGATTGATTGCAGTGCACTCCATGCAGCGTGGTAAAATGTATCCCGATTGAATGCAGTGGATTCCATGCAGTGTGATTGAATGCAGTGGATTCCATTTAGCCTGAAGAAATGGAACCCTATTGAATGCAGTGGATATTATGCAGCATGATTGAATGCAGTGGAGTCCATGCAGCATGATTGAATGCAGTGGATTTTATGCAGCATGGCCCAAAGCATCCCGATTGAATGCAGTGGATTCCATGCAGCGTCATTGAATGCAGAGGATTCCATGCATTGAGGCGCAATGGATCCCGATTGTGTGCAGTGGAGTCCATGCAGTGAGGCCAAATGCATCCCAATTGAATGCAGTGGATTTTATGCATCATGGCCCAAATCATCCCGATTGAATGCAGTGGATTCCAGGCAGCGTGATTGAATGCACTGCACTCAATATAGCTTGGAAAAACGCATCCCGATTGAATGCAGTGTATTCCATGCAGCGTGATTGAATTCAGTGGATTCCATGCAGCGTGAAATAATGGAACCCTATTGAATGCAGTGGATTTTTTGAAGCATGATAGAATGAAGTGGATTCCATGCAGCATGATTGAATGCAGTGGATTTTATGCAGCATTTCCCAAAGCATCCCGATTGAATGCAGTGGATTCCATGCAGCGTCATTGAATGCAGGGGATTCCATGCATTGAGGCGCAATGGATCCCGATTGTATGCAGTGGAGTCCATGCAGCGAGGCCCAATGCTTCCCGATTGAATGCAGTGGATTCCAGGCATTGTGATTGAAATCAGTGGAATCCATGCAGCGTGGTAAAATGCATCCTTATTGAATGCAGTGGATTCCATGCAGCGTGAAGTAATGGAACCCTATTGAATGCAGTGGATTTTATGCAGCCTGATTGAATGCAGTGGATTCCATGCAGCATGATTGAATGCAGTGGATTTTATGCAGCATGTCCCAAAGCATCCCGATTGAATGCAGTGGATTCAATGCAGCGTCATTGAATGCAGAGGATTCCATGCATTGTGGCGAAATGGATCCTGATTGTATGCAGTGGAGTCCATGCAGCGAGGCCCAATGCATCCCGATTGAATGCAGTCAATTCCATGCAGCATTTTTGAATGCAGAGTATTCCATGCATTGTGGCGCAATGGATCCTGATTGTATGCAGTGGAGTCCGTGCAGCGAGGCCAAATCATCCTGATTGAATGCTGTGGATTATATGGAGCATGGCCCAAATCATCCCGACTGAATGCAGTGGATTCGATGCAGCGTGATTGATTGCAGTGTAATCCATGCAGCGTTGTAAAATGCATTCCGATTGAATGCAGTGGATTCCATGCAGCGTGATTGAATTCAGTGGATTCCATGCAGCGTGAAGAAATGGAACCTTATTGAATGCAATTGATTTTATGCAGCATGATTGAATGCAGTGGATTTTATGCAGCATGATTGAATGCAGTGGATTCCATGCAGCGTGATTGAATGCAGTGGATTTTATGCAGCATGGCCCAAAGCATCCCGATTGAATTCAGTGGATTCCATGCAGCGTCATTGAATGCAGAGGATTCCATGCATTGTGGCGCAATGGGTCCCGATTGTATGCAGTGGAGTCCATGCAGTGAGGCCAATGCATCCCGATTGTATGCAGTGGATTCCATGCATTGTGATTGAATGCAGTGTAATCCATGCAGCATGGTAAAATGCATCCCGATTGAAGGCAGTGTATTCCATACAGCGGGATTGAATGCAGTGTATTCTATGCAGCGTGAGGAAATGGAACCGTATTGAATGCAGTGGATTTTATGCAGCATGATTGAATGCAGTGGATTCCATGCAGCATGATTGAATGCAGTGGATTCCATGCAGCGTGAAGAAATGAAAGCTTATTCAATGCAGTGGATTCCATGCAGCATGATTGAATGCAGTGGATGTCATGCAGCATGATTGAATGCAGTGTATTTTAGGCAGCATGGCACAAAGCATCCGGATTGAATGCAGTTGATTCCATGCAGCATGATTGAATGCAGTGGATTTTATGCAGCATGGCCCAAAACATCCGGATTGAATGCAGTGGAATCCATGCATGGTGATTGAATGCAGTGTAATCCATGCAGCGTGGTAAAATCCATCCCGATTGAATGCAGTGGATTCCATGCAGCTTGATTGAATGCAGCGGATTCCATGCAGCGTGAAGTAATGGAACCCTATTGAATGCAGCGGATTTTATGCAGCATGATTGAATGCAGTGGATTTTATGCAGCATGGCCCAAACCATCCCGATTGAATGCCGTGGATCCCATGCAGCGTCATTGAATGCAGAGGATTCCATGCATTGAGGTGCAATCGATCCCGATTATATGAGGTGGAGTCCATGCAGCGAGGCCCAATGCATCCCGATTGAATGCATTCAATTCCATGCAGCATTTTTGAATGCAGAGGATTCCATGCATTGTGGCGCAATGGTTCCTGATTGTATGCAGTGGCGTCTATGCAGCGAGGCCAAATCATCCCGATTGAATGCTGTGGATTATATGGAGCATGGCCCAAATCATCCCGACTGAATGCAGTGGATTCCATGCAGCGTGATTGATTGCAGTGTAATCCATGCAGCGTTGTAAAATGCATTCCGATTGAATGCAGTGGATTCCATGCATTGTGATTGAATGCAGTGAACTCCATGCAGTGAGGTAAAATGCATCCCGATTGAATGCAGTGGATTCCATGCAGCGTGATTGAATGCCGTGTATTCCATGCAGCGTGAAGAAATGGAACCCTATTGAATGCAGTGGATTGTATGCAGCCTGATTGAATGCAGTGGATTCCATGCAGCATGATTGAATGCAGTGGATTTTATGCAGAATGGCCCAAAGCATCCCGATTGAATGCAGTGGATTACATGCAGCGTCATTGAATGCAGAGGATTCCATGCATTGTGGCGCAATGGATCCTGATTGTATGCAGTGGAGTCCATGCAGTGAGGCCCAATGCATCCCGATTGAATGCAGTCAATTCCATGCAGCATTTTTGAATGCAGAGGATTCCATGCATTGTGGCGCAATGGATCCTGATTGCATGCAGTGGAGTCCATGCAGCGAGGCGAAATCATCCCGATTGAATGCTGTGCATTATATGGAGCATGGCCCAAATCATCCCGACTGAATGTAGTGAATTCGATGCAGTGTGATTGATTGCAGTGTAGTCCATGCAGCGTGGTAAAATGCATCCCGATTGAATGCAGTGGATTCCATGCAGCGTGATTGAATTCAGTGGATTCCATGCAGCGTGAAGAAATGGAACCTTATTGAATGCAATTGATTCTATGCAGCATGATTGAATGCAGTGGATTTTATGCAGCATGATTGAATGCAGTGGATTCCATGCAGCGTGATTGAATGCAGTGGATTTTATGCAGCATGGCCCAAAGCATCCCGATTGAATGCAGTGGATTCCATGCAGCATTTTTGAATGCAGAGGATTCCATGCATTGTGGCACAATGGATCCCGATTGAATGCAGTGGATTCCATGCAGCGTGATTGAATGCAGTGTAATCCATGAAGCGTGGTAAAATGCATCCCGATAGAATGCAGTGGATTCCATGCAGCGTGAGGAAATGGAACCCTACTGAATGCAGTGGATTTTATGCAGCATGATTGAATGCAGTGGATATTATGCAGCATGATTGAATGCAGTGGAGTCCATGCAGCATGATTGAATGTAGTGGAATTTATGCTGCATGGCCTAAAGCATCCCGATTGAATGCAGTGGATTCCATGCAGCGTCATTGAATGCAGAGGATTCCATGCATTGTGGCGCAATGGATCCCTATTGTATGCAGTGGAGTCCATGCAGCGAGGCCCAATGCATCCCGATTGAATGCAGTGGATTTTATGCAGCATGGCCCAAACATCCCGATTGAATGCAGTGTATCCCATGCAGCGTGTTTGAATGCAGTGGATTGTATGCAGAGTGGTGCAATGTATCTCTATTGAATGAAGTGGATTCCATTCAGCTTGGCCCAATGGATACCGACTGAATGCAGTGGATTCCATGAAGCATGATTGAATGCAGTGGATTCCATGCAGCATTGTGGAATGCATACCGAGTGAATGCAGTGGATTGCATGCAGCGTGGGGCAATGTCTCCAGGTTGAATGCAGTGGAATACATGCAGTGTGAGTGAATGCACTTGATTCCTTGCAGCAGTGTGAAATTCATCCCGGGTGAATGCAGTGGATTGCATGCAGCTTGGCCCAATGGATCCTGATTGAATGCAGTCGATTCCGTGCAGCTTGGCCCAATGGATCCTGATTGAATGCAGTCGATTCCGTGCAGCATGGCCCAATGGATCCTGATTGAATGCAGTGGATTCCCTGTGGCGTGATTGAATGCACTGGATTCCATGCAGCGTTGTGTAATGCATCCAGAGTGAATGAAAAGGATTGCATGCAGCGTGGGGCAATGTATCCAGGTTGAATGCAGTGGAATCCATGCAGCATGCTGCAATGGATCCCGACTGAATGCAGTGGATTCCCTGCAGCATTGTGTAATTGATACCAATGTAATGCAGTGGATTCCATGCATCGAGATTCAATGCAGTGGATTCCATGCAGCGTTGTGAAATGGATCCCGAGTGAATGCAGTGGATTCCATGCATTGTGATTGAATGCAGTGCACTCAATATAGCGTGGAAAAATGCATCCCGATTGAATGAAGCGGATTCCATGCAGCGTGATTGAATGCTGTGTATTCCATGCAGCGTGAAGAAATGGAACCCTATTGAATGCAGTGGATTTTATGAAGCATGATTGAATGCAGTGGATTCCATGCAGCATGATTGAATGCAGTGGATTTTATGCAGCATGGCCCAAAGCATCCCGATTGAATGCAGTGGATTCCATGCAGCATGATTGAATGCAGTGGATTTTATGCAGCATGGCCCAAAGCATCCCGATTGAATGCAGTGGATTCCACGCAGCATCAGTGAATGCAGAGAATTCCATGCATTGTGGCGCAATGGATCCCGATTGTATGCAGTGGGGTCCATGCAGCGAGGCCCAATGCATCCCGATTGAATGCAGTCAATTCCATGCAGCATTTGTGAATGCAGAGGATTCCATGCATTGTGGCACAATGGATCCTGATTGTATGCAGTGGATTTTATGCAGCATGGCCCAAACATCCCGATTGAATGCATTGTATCGCATGCAGCGTGTTTGAATGCAGTGGATTGTATGCAGAGTGGTGCAATGTATCCCGATTGAATGCAGTGGATTCCACGCAGCATCAGTGAATGCAGAGAATTCCATGCATTGTGGCGCAATGGATCCCGATTGTATGCAGTGGAGTCCATGCAGTGAGGCCAAATGCATCCCAATTGAATGAAGTGGATTTTATGCAGCATGGCCCAAATCATCCCATTGAATGCCGTGGATTCCATGCAGCGTGATTGAATGCAGTGCACTCCATATAGCTTGGAAAAACGCATCCCGATTGAATGCAGTGGATTCCATGCAGCGTGAAGAAATGAAAGCTTATTCAATGCAGTGGATTCCATGCAGCATGATTGAATGCAGTGGATGCCATGCAGCATGATTGAATGCAGTGGATTTTATGCAGCATGGCCCAAAGCATCCCGATTGAATGCAGTGGATTCCATGCAGCATGATTGAATGCAGTGGATTTTATGCAGCATGGCCCAAAACATCCGGATTGAATGCAGTGGAATCCATGCATGGTGATTGAATGCAGTGTAATCCATGCAGCTTGGTAAAATCCATCCCGATTGAATGCAGCAGATTCCATGCAGCGTGAAGTAATGGAACCCTATTGAATGAAGTGGATATTATGCAGCATGATTGAATGCAGTGGATTTTATGCAGCATGGCCCAAACCATCCCGATTGAATGCAGTGGATCCCATGCAGCGTCATTGAATGCAGAGGATTTCATGCATTGAGGCGCTATCGATCCCGATTAAATGAGGTGGAGTCCATGCAGCGAGGCCCAATGCATCCCGATTGAATGCATTCAATTCCATGCAGCATTTTTGAATGCAGAGGATTCCATGCATTGTGGCGCAATGGATCCTGATTGTATGCAGTGGAGTCTATGCAGCGAGGCCAAATCATCCCGATTGAATGCTGTGGATTATATGGAGCATGGCCCAAATCATCCCGATTCAATGCAGTGGATTCCATGCAGCATCATTGAATGCAGAGGATTCCATTTATTTTGGCGCAATGGATCCCGATTGTATGCAGTGGAGTCCATGCAGTGAGGCCAAATGCATCCCAATTGAATGAAGTGGATTTTATGCAGCATGGCCCAAATCATCCCATTGAATGCCGTGGATTCCATGCAGCGTGATTGAATGCAGTGCACTCCATATAGCTTGGAAAAACGCATCCCGATTGAATGCAGTGGATTCCATGCAGCGTGAAGAAATGAAAGCTTATTCAATGCAGTGGATTCCATGCAGCATGATTGAATGCAGTGGATGCCATGCAGCATGATTGAATGCAGTGGATTTTATGCAGCATGGCCCAAAGCATCCCGATTGAATGCAGTGGATTCCATGCAGCATGATTGACTGCAGTGGATTTTATGCAGCATGGCCCAAAACATCCGGATTGAATGCAGTGGAATCCATGCATGGTGATTGAATGCAGTGTAATCCATGCAGCTTGGTAAAATCCATCCCGATTGAATGCAGCAGATTCCATGCAGCGTGAAGTAATGGAACCCTATTGAATGAAGTGGATATTATGAAGCATGATTGAATGCAGTGGATTTTATGCAGCATGGCCCAAACCATCCCGATTGAATGCAGTGGATCCCATGCAGCGTCATTGAATGCAGAGGATTTCATGCATTGAGGCGCTATCGATCCCGATTAAATGAGGTGGAGTCCATGCAGCGAGGCCCAATGCATCCCGATTGAATGCATTCAATTCCATGCAGCATTTTTGAATGCAGAGGATTCCATGCATTGTGGCGCAATGGATCCTGATTGTATGCAGTGGAGTCTATGCAGCGAGGCCAAATCATCCCGATTGAATGCTGTGGATTATATGGAGCATGGCCCAAATCATCCCGATTCAATGCAGTGGATTCCATGCAGCGTGATTGATTGCAGTGTAATCCATGCAGCGTTGTAAAATGCATTCCGATTGAATGCAGTGGATTCCATGCAGCGTGATTGAATGCCGTGTATTCCATGCAGCATGAAGAAATGGAACCCTATTGAATGCAGTGGATTTTATGAAGCATGATTGAATGCAGTGGATTCCATGCAGCATGATTGAATGCAGTGGATTTTATGCAGCATGGCCCAAAGCATCCCGATTGAATGCAGTGGATTCCATGCAGCGTCATTGAATGCAGAGGATTCCATGCATTGTGGCGCAATAGATCCTGATTGTATGCAGTGGAGTCCATGCAGTGAGGCCCAATGCATCCCGATTGAATGCAGTGGATTTTATGCAGCATGGCCCAAATCATCCCGATTGAATGCAGTGGATTCCATGCATGGTGATTGAATGAAGTGCACTCCATGCAGCGAGGTAAAATGCATCCCGATTGAATGCAGTGGATTCCATGCAACATGATTGAATGCAGTGTAATCCATGCAGCGTGAAGTAATGGAACCCTATTGAATGCAGTGGATATTATGCAGCATGATTGAATGCAGTGGATTCCATGCAGCATGATTGAATGTAGTGGAATTTATGCAGCATGGCCTAAAGCATCCCGATTGAATGCAGTGGATTCCATGCAGCATCATTGAATGCAGAGGATTCCATGCATTGTGGCGCAATGGATCCCGATTGTATGCAGTGGGGTCCATGCAGCGAGGCCCAATGCATCCCGATTGAATGCAGTGGATTTTATGCAGCATGGACCAAAGCATGCCGATTGAATGCAGTGTATCCCATGCAGCGTGTTTGAATGCAGTGGATTGTATGCAGAGTGGTGCAATGTATCTCGATTGAATGAAGTGGATTCCATTCAGCTTGGTGTAATTGATACCGATTGAATGCAGTGGAGTCCATGCACTGTGTCTGAATGCAACCGATTCCATGCAGCAGTGTGAAATGCATCGCGAGTGAATGCAGTGGATTCCATGCAGCGTGGCCCAATGGATACCGACTGAATGCAGTGGATTCCATGAAGCATGATTGAATGCAGTGGATTCCATGCAGCGTTGTGGAATGCATACCGAGTGAATGCAGTGGATTGCATGCAGCGTGGGGCAATGTCTCCAGGTTGAATGCAGTGGAATACATGCAGTGTGAGTGAATGCACTTGATTCCTTGCAGCAGTGTGAAATTCATCCCGGGTGAATGCAGTGGATTGCATGCAGCTTGGCCCAATGGATCCTGCTTGAATGCAGTGGATTGCATGCAGCTTGGCCCAATGGATCCTGATTGAATGCAGTGGATTCCCTGTGGCGTGATTGAATGCACTGGATTCCATGCAGCGTTGTGTAATGCATCCAGAGTGAATGAAAAGGATTGCATGCAGCGTGGGGCAATGTATCCAGGTTGAATGCAGTGGAATCCATGCAGCATGCTGCAATGGATCCCGACTGAATGCAGTGGATTCCCTGCAGCATTGTGTAATTGATACCAATGTAATGCAGTGGATTCCATGCATCGAGATTCAATGCAGTGGATTCCATGCAGCGTTGTGAAATGGATCCCGAGTGAATGCAGTGGATTCCATGCAGCGTGATTGAATGCAGTGGATTCCATGCAGCGTGAAGAAATGGAACCCTATTGAATGCAGTGGATTTTATGAAGCATGATTGAATGCAGTGGATTCCATGCAGCATGACTGAATGCAGTGGATTTTATGCAGCATGGCCCAAAGCATCCCGATTGAATGCAGTGGATTCCACGCAGCATCATTGAATGCAGAGAATTCCATGCATTGAGGCGCAATGGATCCCGATTGTATGCAGTGGAGTCCATGCAGCGAGGCCCAATGCTTCCCGATTGAATGCAGTGGATTCCAGGCATTGTGATTGAAATCAGTGGAATCCATGCAGCGTGGTAAAATGCATCCTTATTGAATGCAGTGGATTCCATGCAGCGTGAAGTAATGGAACCCTATTGAATGCAGTGGATTTTATGCAGCCTGATTGAATGCAGTGGATTCCATGCAGCATGATTGAATGCAGTGGATTTTATGCAGCATGTCCCAAAGCATCCCGATTGAATGCAGTGGATTCAATGCAGCGTCATTGAATGCAGAGGATTCCATGCATTGTGGCGAAATGGATCCTGATTGTATGCAGTGGAGTCCATGCAGCGAGGCCCAATGCATCCCGATTGAATGCAGTCAATTCCATGCAGCATTTTTGAATGCAGAGTATTCCATGCATTGTGGCGCAATGGATCCTGATTGTATGCAGTGGAGTCCGTGCAGCAAGGCCAAATCATCCTGATTGAATGCTGTGGATTATATGGAGCATGGCCCAAATCATCCCGACTGAATGCAGTGGATTCGATGCAGCGTGATTGATTGCAGTGTAATCCATGCAGCGTTGTAAAATGCATTCCGATTGAATGCAGTGGATTCCATGCAGCGTGATTGAATTCAGTGGATTCCATGCAGCGTGAAGAAATGGAACCTTATTGAATGCAATTGATTTTATGCAGCATGATTGAATGCAGTGGATTTTATGCAGCATGATTGAATGCAGTGGATTCCATGCAGCGTGATTGAATGCAGTGGATTTTATGCAGCATGGCCCAAAGCATCCCGATTGAATTCAGTGGATTCCATGCAGCGTCATTGAATGCAGAGGATTCCATGCATTGTGGCGCAATGGGTCCCGATTGTATGCAGTGGAGTCCATGCAGTGAGGCCAATGCATCCCGATTGTATGCAGTGGATTCCATGCATTGTGATTGAATGCAGTGTAATCCATGCAGCATGGTAAAATGCATCCCGATTGAAGGCAGTGTATTCCATACAGCGGGATTGAATGCAGTGTATTCTATGCAGCGTGAGGAAATGGAACCGTATTGAATGCAGTGGATTTTATGCAGCATGATTGAATGCAGTGGATTCCATGCAGCATGATTGAATGCAGTGGATTCCATGCAGCGTGAAGAAATGAAAGCTTATTCAATGCAGTGGATTCCATGCAGCATGATTGAATGCAGTGGATGCCATGCAGCATGATTGAATGCAGTGTATTTTAGGCAGCATGGCACAAAGCATCCGGATTGAATGCAGTTGATTCCATGCAGCATGATTGAATGCAGTGGATTTTATGCAGCATGGCCCAAAACATCCGGATTGAATGCAGTGGAATCCATGCATGGTGATTGAATGCAGTGTAATCCATGCAGCGTGGTAAAATCCATCCCGATTGAATGCAGTGGATTCCATGCAGCTTGATTGAATGCAGCGGATTCCATGCAGCGTGAAGTAATGGAACCCTATTGAATGCAGCGGATTTTATGCAGCATGATTGAATGCAGTGGATTTTATGCAGCATGGCCCAAACCATCCCGATTGAATGCCGTGGATCCCATGCAGCGTCATTGAATGCAGAGGATTCCATGCATTGAGGTGCAATCGATCCCGATTATATGAGGTGGAGTCCATGCAGCGAGGCCCAATGCATCCCGATTGAATGCATTCAATTCCATGCAGCATTTTTGAATGCAGAGGATTCCATGCATTGTGGCGCAATGGTTCCTGATTGTATGCAGTGGAGTCTATGCAGCGAGGCCAAATCATCCCGATTGAATGCTGTGGATTATATGTAGCATGGCCCAAATCATCCCGATTGAATGCAGTGGATTCCATGCAGCGTGATTGATTGCAGTGTAATCCATGCAGCGTTGTAAAATGCATTCCGATTGAATGCAGTGGATTCCATGCATTGTGATTGAATGCAGTGAACTCCATGCAGTGAGGTAAAATGCATCCCGATTGAATGCAGTGGATTCCATGCAGCGTGATTGAATGCCGTGTATTCCATGCAGCGTGAAGAAATGGAACCCTATTGAATGCAGTGGATTGTATGCAGCCTGATTGAATGCAGTGGATTCCATGCAGCATGATTGAATGCAGTGGATTTTATGCAGAATGGCCCAAAGCATCCCGATTGAATGCAGTGGATTACATGCAGCGTCATTGAATGCAGAGGATTCCATGCATTGTGGCGCAATGGATCCTGATTGTATGCAGTGGAGTCCATGCAGCGAGGCCCAATGCATCCCGATTGAATGCAGTCAATTCCATGCAGCATTTTTGAATGCAGAGGATTCCATGCATTGTGGCGCAATGGATCCTGATTGCATGCAGTGGAGTCCATGCAGCGAGGCGAAATCATCCCGATTGAATGCTGTGCATTATATGGAGCATGGCCCAAATCATCCCGACTGAATGTAGTGAATTCGATGCAGTGTGATTGATTGCAGTGTAATCCATGCAGCGTGGTAAAATGCATCCCGATTGAATGCAGTGGATTCCATGCAGCGTGATTGAATTCAGTGGATTCCATGCAGCGTGAAGAAATGGAACCTTATTGAATGCAATTGATTCTATGCAGCATGATTGAATGCAGTGGATTTTATGCAGCATGATTGAATGCAGTGGATTCCATGCAGCGTGATTGAATGCAGTGGATTTTATGCAGCATGGCCCAAAGCATCCCGATTGAATGCAGTGGATTCCATGCAGCATTTTTGAATGCAGAGGATTCCATGCATTGTGGCACAATGGATCCCGATTGAATGCAGTGGATTCCATGCAGCGTGATTGAATGCAGTGTAATCCATGAAGCGTGGTAAAATGCATCCCGATAGAATGCAGTGGATTCCATGCAGCGTGAGGAAATGGAACCCTACTGAATGCAGTGGATTTTATGCAGCATGATTGAATGCAGTGGATATTATGCAGCATGATTGAATGCAGTGGAGTCCATGCAGCATGATTGAATGTAGTGCAATTTATGCAGCATGGCCTAAAGCATCCCGATTGAATGCAGTGGATTCCATGCAGCGTCATTGAATGCAGAGGATTCCATGCATTGTGGCGCAATGGATCCCTATTGTATGCAGTGGAGTCCATGCAGCGAGGCCCAATGCATCCCGATTGAATGCAGTGGATTTTATGCAGCATGGCCCAAACATCCCGATTGAATGCAGTGTATCCCATGCAGCGTGTTTGAATGCAGTGGATTGTATGCAGAGTGGTGCAATGTATCTCTATTGAATGAAGTGGATTCCATTCAGCTTGGTGTAATTGATACCGATTGAATGCAGTGGATTCCATGCACTGTGTCTGAATGCAACCGATTCCATGCAGCAGTGTGAAATGCATCGCGAGTGAATGCAGTGGATTCCATGCAGCGTGGCCCAATGGATACCGACTGAATGCAGTGGATTCCATGAAGCATGATTGAATGCAGTGGATTCCATGCAGCATTGTGGAATGCATACCGAGTGAATGCAGTGGATTGCATGCAGCGTGGGGCAATGTCTCCAGGTTGAATGCAGTGGAATACATGCAGTGTGAGTGAATGCACTTGATTCCTTGCAGCAGTGTGAAATTCATCCCGGGTGAATGCAGTGGATTGCATGCAGCTTGGCCCAATGGATCCTGATTGAATGCAGTCGATTCCGTGCAGCTTGGCCCAATGGATCCTGATTGAATGCAGTCGATTCCGTGCAGCATGGCCCAATGGATCCTGATTGAATGCAGTGGATTCCCTGTGGCGTGATTGAATGCACTGGATTCCATGCAGCGTTGTGTAATGCATCCAGAGTGAATGAAAAGGATTGCATGCAGCGTGGGGCAATGTATCCAGGTTGAATGCAGTGGAATCCATGCAGCATGCTGCAATGGATCCCGACTGAATGCAGTGGATTCCCTGCAGCATTGTGTAATTGATACCAATGTAATGCAGTGGATTCCATGCATCGAGATTCAATGCAGTGGATTCCATGCAGCGTTGTGAAATGGATCCCGAGTGAATGCAGTGGATTCCATGCATTGTGATTGAATGCAGTGCACTCAATATAGCGTGGAAAAATGCATCCCGATTGAATGCAGCGGATTCCATGCAGCGTGATTGAATGCTGTGTATTCCATGCAGCGTGAAGAAATGGAACCCTATTGAATGCAGTGGATTTTATGAAGCATGATTGAATGCAGTGGATTCCATGCAGCATGATTGAATGCTGTGGATTTTATGCAGCATGGCCCAAAGCATCCCGATTGAATGCAGTGGATTCCATGCAGCATGATTGAATGCAGTGGATTTTATGCAGCATGGCCCAAAGCATCCCGATTGAATGCAGTGGATTCCACGCAGCATCAGTGAATGCAGAGAATTCCATGCATTGTGGCGCAATGGATCCCGATTGTATGCAGTGGGGTCCATGCAGCGAGGCCCAATGCATCCCGATTGAATGCAGTCAATTCCATGCAGCATTTGTGAATGCAGAGGATTCCATGCATTGTGGCACAATGGATCCTGATTGTATGCAGTGGATTTTATGCAGCATGGCCCAAACATCCCGATTGAATGCAGTGTATCCCATGCAGCGTGTTTGAATGCAGTGGATTGTATGCAGAGTGGTGCAATGTATCTCTATTGAATGAAGTGGATTCCATTCAGCTTGGTGTAATTGATACCGATTGAATGCAGTGGATTCCATGCACTGTGTCTGAATGCAACCGATTCCATGCAGCAGTGTGAAATGCATCGCGAGTGAATGCAGTGGATTCCATGCAGCGTGGCCCAATGGATACCGACTGAATGCAGTGGATTCCATGAAGCATGATTGAATGCAGTGGATTCCATGCAGCGTTGTGGAATGCATACCGAGTGAATGCAGTGGATTGCATGCAGCGTGGGGCAATGTCTCCAGGTTGAATGCAGTGGAATACATGCAGTGTGAGTGAATGCACTTGATTCCTTGCAGCAGTGTGAAATTCATCCCGGGTGAATGCAGTGGATTGCATGCAGCTTGGCCCAATGGATCCTGATTGAATGCAGTCGATTCCGTGCAGCTTGGCCCAATGGATCCTGATTGAATGCAGTCGATTCCGTGCAGCATGGCCCAATGGATCCTGATTGAATGCAGTGGATTCCCTGTGGCGTGATTGAATGCACTGGATTCCATGCAGCGTTGTGTAATGCATCCAGAGTGAATGAAAAGGATTGCATGCAGCGTGGGGCAATGTATCCAGGTTGAATGCAGTGGAATCCATGCAGCATGCTGCAATGGATCCCGACTGAATGCAGTGGATTCCCTGCAGCATTGTGTAATTGATACCAATGTAATGCAGTGGATTCCATGCATCGAGATTCAATGCAGTGGATTCCATGCAGCGTTGTGAAATGGATCCCGAGTGAATGCAGTGGATTCCATGCATTGTGATTGAATGCAGTGCACTCAATATAGCGTGGAAAAATGCATCCCGATTGAATGCAGCGGATTCCATGCAGCGTGATTGAATGCTGTGTATTCCATGCAGCGTGAAGAAATGGAACCCTATTGAATGCAGTGGATTTTATGAAGCATGATTGAATGCAGTGGATTCCATGCAGCATGATTGAATGCTGTGGATTTTATGCAGCATGGCCCAAAGCATCCCGATTGAATGCAGTGGATTCCATGCAGCATGATTGAATGCAGTGGATTTTATGCAGCATGGCCCAAAGCATCCCGATTGAATGCAGTGGATTCCACGCAGCATCAGTGAATGCAGAGAATTCCATGCATTGTGGCGCAATGGATCCCGATTGTATGCAGTGGGGTCCATGCAGCGAGGCCCAATGCATCCCGATTGAATGCAGTCAATTCCATGCAGCATTTGTGAATGCAGAGGATTCCATGCATTGTGGCACAATGGATCCTGATTGTATGCAGTGGATTTTATGCAGCATGGCCCAAACATCCCGATTGAATGCATTGTATCCCATGCAGCGTGTTTGAATGCAGTGGATTGTATGCAGAGTGGTGCAATGTATCTCGATTGAATGAAGTGGATTCCATTCAGCTTGGTGTAATTGATACCGATTGAATGCAGTGGAGTCCATGCACTGTGTCTGAATGCAACCGATTCCATGCAGCAGTGTGAAATGCATCGCGAGTGAATGCAGTGGATTCCATGCAGCGTGGCCCAATGGATACCGACTGAATGCAGTGGATTCCATGAAGCATGATTGAATGCAGTGGATTCCATGCAGCGTTGTGGAATGCATACCGAGTGAATGCAGTGGATTGCATGCAGCGTGGGGCAATGTCTCCAGGTTGAATGCAGTGGAATACATGCAGTGTGAGTGAATGCACTTGATTCCTTGCAGCAGTGTGAAATTCATCCCGGGTGAATGCAGTGGATTGCATGCAGCTTGGCCCAATGGATCCTGATTGAATGCAGTCAATTCCGTGCAGCTTGGCCCAATGGATCCTGATTGAATGCAGTGGATTCCCTGTGGCGTGATTGAATGCACTGGATTCCATGCAGCATTGTGTAATGCATCCAGAGTGAATGAAAAGGATTGCATGCAGCGTGGGGCAATGTATCCAGGTTGAATGCAGTGGAATCCATGCAGCATGCTGCAATGGATCCCGACTGAATGCAGTGGATTCCCTGCAGCATTGTGTAATTGATACCAATGTAATGCAGTGGATTCCATGCATCGAGATTCAATGCAGTGGATTCCATGCAGCGTTGTGAAATGGATCCCGAGTGAATGCAGTGGATTCCATGCATTGTGATTGAATGCAGTGCACTCAATATAGCGTGGAAAAATGCATCCCGATTGAATGCAGCGGATTCCATGCAGCGTGATTGAATGCTGTGTATTCCATGCAGCGTGAAGAAATGGAACCCTATTGAATGCAGTGGATTTTATGAAGCATGATTGAATGCAGTGGATTCCATGCAGCATGATTGAATGCAGTGGATTTTATGCAGCATGGCCCAAAGCATCCCGATTGAATGCAGTGGATTCCATGCAGCATGATTGAATGCAGTGGATTTTATGCAGCATGGCCCAAAGCATCCCGATTGAATGCAGTGGATTCCACGCAGCATCATTGAATGCAGAGAATTCCATGCATTGTGGCGCAATGGATCCCGATTGTATGCAGTGGAGTCCATGCAGCGAGGCCCAATGCATCCCGATTGAATGCAGTCAATTCCATGCAGCATTTTTGAATGCAGACGATTCCATGCATTGTGGCGCAATGGATCCTGATTGTATGCAGTGGATTTTATGCAGCATGGCCCAAACATCCCGATTGAATGCAGTGGATTCCATGCAGCGTGATTGAATGCAGTGTAATCCATGAAGCGTGGTAAAATGCATCCCGATAAAATGCAGTGGATTCCATGCAGCGTGAAGAAATGGAACCCTATTGAATGCAGTGGATTTTATGCAGCATGATTGAATGCAGTGGATTCGATGCAGTATGATTGAATGCAGTGGATATTATGCAGCATGGCCCAAAGCATCCTGATTGAATGCAGTGGATTCCATGCAGCGTGATTGACTGCAGGTAATCCATTCAGCCTGGTAAAATGCATCCCAATTGAATGCAGTGGATTTTATGAAGCATGATTGAATGCAGTTGATTCCATGCAGCGTGAAGAAATGGAACATTATTGAATTCAGTGGATTTTTGCGGCGTGAATGTATACAGTGGATACCATGCAGCATGATTGAATGCAGTGGATTTTATGCAGCATGGCCAAAGCATGCCGATTGAATGCAGTGGATTCCATGCAGTGTGTTTGAATGCAGTGGATTCAATTTAGCCTGAAGAAATGGAACCCTATTTAATGCAGTGGATATTATGCAGCATGATTGAATGCAGTGGATTCCATGCAGCATGATTGAATGCAGTGGATTTTATGCAGCATGTCCCAAAGCATCCCGATTGAATGCAGTGGATTCCATGCAGCGTCATTGAATGCAGAGGATTCCATGCATTGTGGCGCAATGGGTCCCGATTGTATGCAGTGGAGTCCATGCAGCGAGGCCAAATCATCCCGATTGAATGCTGTGGATTATATGGAGCATGGTCCAAATCATCCCGACTGAATGCAGTGGATTCCATGCAGCGTGATTGATTGCAGTGTAATCCATGCAGCGTGGTAAAATGCATCCCGATTGAATGCAGTGGATTCCATGCAGCGTGATTGAATTCAGTGGATTTTATGCAGCATGATTGAATGCAGTGGATTCCATGCAGCGTGATTGAATGCAGTGGATTTTATGCAGCATGGCCCAAAGCATCCCGATTGAATGCAGTGGATTCCATGCAGTGTCATTGAATGCAGTGTAATCCATGCAGCATGGTAAAATGCATCCCGATTGAAGGCAGTGTATTCCATACAGCGGGATTGAATGCAGTGTATTCTATGCAGCGTGAGGAAATGGAACCGTATTGAATGCAGTGGATTTTATGCAGCATGATTGAATGCAGTGGATTCCATGCAGCATGATTGAATGCAGTGGATTCCATGCAGCGTGAAGAAATGAAAGCTTATTCAATGCAGTGGATTCCATGCAGCATGATTGAATGCAGTGGATGCCATGCAGCATGATTGAATGCAGTGGATTTTATGCAGCATGGCCCAAAGCATCCCGATTGAATGCAGTGGATTCCATGCAGCATGATTGAATGCAGTGGATTTTATGCAGCATGGCCCAAAACATCCGGATTGAATGCAGTGGAATCCATGCATGGTGATTGAATGCAGTGTAATCCATGCAGCTTGGTAAAATCCATCCCGATTGAATGCAGCAGATTCCATGCAGCGTGAAGTAATGGAACCCTATTGAATGAAGTGGATATTATGCAGCATGATTGAATGCAGTGGATTTTATGCAGCATGGCCCAAACCATCTCGATTGAATGCAGTGGATCCCATGCAGCGTCATTGAATGCAGAGGATTTCATGCATTGAGGCGCTATCGATCCCGATTAAATGAGGTGGAGTCCATGCAGCGAGGCCCAATGCATCCCGATTGAATGCATTCAATTCCATGCAGCATTTTTGAATGCAGAGGATTCCATGCATTGTGGCGCAATGGATCCTGATTGTATGCAGTGGAGTCTATGCAGCGAGGCCAAATCATCCCGATTGAATGCTGTGGATTATATGGAGCATGGCCCAAATCATCCCGATTCAATGCAGTGGATTCCATGCAGCGTGATTGATTGCAGTGTAATCCATGCAGCGTTGTAAAATGCATTCCGATTGAATGCAGTGGATTCCATGCAGCGTGATTGAATGCCGTGTATTCCATGCAGCATGAAGAAATGGAACCCTATTGAATGCAGTGGATTTTATGAAGCATGATTGAATGCAGTGGATTCCATGCAGCATGATTGAATGCAGTGGATTTTATGCAGCATGGCCCAAAGCATCCCGATTGAATGCAGTGGATTCCATGCAGCGTCATTGAATGCAGAGGATTCCATGCATTGTGGCGCAATAGATCCTGATTGTATGCAGTGGAGTCCATGCAGTGAGGCCCAATGCATCCCGATTGAATGCAGTGGATTTTATGCAGCATGGCCCAAATCATCCCGATTGAATGCAGTGGATTCCATGCATGGTGATTGAATGAAGTGCACTCCATGCAGCGAGGTAAAATGCATCCCGATTGAATGCAGTGGATTCCATGCAACATGATTGAATGCAGTGTAATCCATGCAGCGTGAAGTAATGGAACCCTATTGAATGCAGTGGATATTATGCAGCATGATTGAATGCAGTGGATTCCATGCAGCATGATTGAATGTAGTGGAATTTATGCAGCATGGCCTAAAGCATCCCGATTGAATGCAGTGGATTCCATGCAGCATCATTGAATGCAGAGGATTCCATGCATTGTGGCGCAATGGATCCCGATTGTATGCAGTGGGGTCCATGCAGCGAGGCCCAATGCATCCCGATTGAATGCAGTGGATTTTATGCAGCATGGACCAAAGCATGCCGATTGAATGCAGTGTATCCCATGCAGCGTGTTTGAATGCAGTGGATTGTATGCAGAGTGGTGCAATGTATCTCGATTGAATGAAGTGGATTCCATTCAGCTTGGTGTAATTGATACCGATTGAATGCAGTGGAGTCCATGCACTGTGTCTGAATGCAACCGATTCCATGCAGCAGTGTGAAATGCATCGCGAGTGAAGGCAGTGGATTCCATGCAGCGTGGCCCAATGGATACCGACTGAATGCAGTGGATTCCATGAAGCATGATTGAATGCAGTGGATTCCATGCAGTGTTGTGGAATGCATACCGAGTGAATGCAGTGGATTGCATGCAGCGTGGGGCAATGTCTCCAGGTTGAATGCAGTGGAATACATGCAGTGTGAGTGAATGCACTTGATTCCTTGCAGCAGTGTGAAATTCATCCCGGGTGAATGCAGTGGATTGCATGCAGCTTGGCCCAATGGATCCTGCTTGAATGCAGTGGATTCCCTGTGGCGTGATTGAATGCACTGGATTCCATGCAGCGTTGTGTAATGCATCCAGAGTGAATGAAAAGGATTGCATGCAGCGTGGGGCAATGTATCCAGGTTGAATGCAGTGGAATCCATGCAGCATGCTGCAATGGATCCCGACTGAATGCAGTGGATTCCCTGCAGCATTGTCTAATTGATACCAATGTAATGCAGTGGATTCCATGCATCGAGATTCAATGCAGTGGATTCCATGCAGCGTTGTGAAATGGATCCCGAGTGAATGCAGTGGATTCCATGCAGCGTGATTGAATGCAGTGGATTCCATGCAGCGTGAAGAAATGGAACCCTATTGAATGCAGTGGATTTTATGAAGCATGATTGAATGCAGTGGATTCCATGCAGCATGACTGAATGCAGTGGATTTTATGCAGCATGGCCCAAAGCATCCCGATTGAATGCAGTGGATTCCACGCAGCATCATTGAATGCAGAGAATTCCATGCATTGTGGCGCAGTGGATCCCGATTGTATGCAGTGGAGTCCATGCAGCGAGGCCCAATTCATCCCGATTGAATGCAGTCAATTCCATGCAGCATTTTTGAATGCAGAGGATTCCATGCATTGTGGCACAATGGATCCTGATTGTATGCAGTGGAGTTTATGCAGCATGGCCCAAACATCCCGATTGAATGCAGTGGATTCCATGCAGCGTGAAGAAATGGAACCATATTGAATGCAGTGGATTTTATGCAGCATGATTGAATGCAGAGGATTCGATGCAGTATGATTGAATGCAGTGGATATTATGCAGCATGGCCCAAAGCATCCTGATTGAATGCAGTGGATTCCATGCAGCGTGATTGAATGCAGTTGATTCCATGCAGCGTGAAGAAATGGAACCTTATTGAATTCAGTGGATTTTTGCAGCGTGAATGAATACAGTGGATTCCATGCAGCATGATTGAATGCAGTGGATTTTATGCAGCATGGCCCAAAGCATGCCGATTGAATGCAGTGGATTCCATGCATTGTGATTGATTGCAGTGCACTCCATGCAGCGTGGTAAAATGTATCCCGATTGAATGCAGTGGATTCCATGCAGTGTGATTGAATGCAGTGGATTCCATTTAGCCTGAAGAAATGGAACCCTATTGAATGCAGTGGATATTATGCAGCATGATTGAATGCAGTGGAGTCCATGCAGCATGATTGAATGCAGTGGATTTTATGCAGCATGGCCCAAAGCATCCCGATTGAATGCAGTGGATTCCATGCAGCGTCATTGAATGCAGAGGATTCCATGCATTGAGGCGCAATGGATCCCGATTGTGTGCAGTGGAGTCCATGCAGTGAGGCCAAATGCATCCCAATTGAATGCAGTGGATTTTATGCATCATGGCCCAAATCATCCCGATTGAATGCAGTGGATTCCAGGCAGCGTGATTGAATGCAGTGCACTCAATATAGCTTGGAAAAACGCATCCCGATTGAATGCAGTGTATTCCATGCAGCGTGATTGAATTCAGTGGATTCCATGCAGCGTGAAATAATGGAACCCTATTGAATGCAGTGGATTTCTTGAAGCATGATAGAATGAAGTGGATTCCATGCAGCATGATTGAATGCAGTGGATTTTATGCAGCATTTCCCAAAGCATCCCGATTGAATGCAGTGGATTCCATGCAGCGTCATTGAATGCAGGGGATTCCATGCATTGAGGCGCAATGGATCCCGATTGTATGCAGTGGAGTCCATGCAGCGAGGCCCAATGCTTCCCGATTGAATGCAGTGGATTCCAGGCATTGTGATTGAAATCAGTGGAATCCATGCAGCGTGGTAAAATGCATCCTTATTGAATGCAGTGGATTCCATGCAGCGTGAAGTAATGGAACCCTATTGAATGCAGTGGATTTTATGCAGCCTGATTGAATGCAGTGGATTCCATGCAGCATGATTGAATGCAGTGGATTTTATGCAGCATGTCCCAAAGCATCCCGATTGAATGCAGTGGATTCAATGCAGCGTCATTGAATGCAGAGGATTCCATGCATTGTGGCGAAATGGATCCTGATTGTATGCAGTGGAGTCCATGCAGCGAGGCCCAATGCATCCCGATTGAATGCAGTCAATTCCATGCAGCATTTTTGAATGCAGAGTATTCCATGCATTGTGGCGCAATGGATCCTGATTGTATGCAGTGGAGTCCGTGCAGCGAGGCCAAATCATCCTGATTGAATGCTGTGGATTATATGGAGCATGGCCCAAATCATCCCGACTGAATGCAGTGGATTCGATGCAGCGTGATTGATTGCAGTGTAATCCATGCAGCGTTGTAAAATGCATTCCGATTGAATGCAGTGGATTCCATGCAGCGTGATTGAATTCAGTGGATTCCATGCAGCGTGAAGAAATGGAACCTTATTGAATGCAATTGATTTTATGCAGCATGATTGAATGCAGTGGATTTTATGCAGCATGATTGAATGCAGTGGATTCCATGCAGCGTGATTGAATGCAGTGGATTTTATGCAGCATGGCCCAAAGCATCCCGATTGAATTCAGTGGATTCCATGCAGCGTCATTGAATGCAGAGGATTCCATGCATTGTGGCGCAATGGGTCCCGATTGTATGCAGTGGAGTCCATGCAGTGAGGCCAATGCATCCCGATTGTATGCAGTGGATTCCATGCATTGTGATTGAATGCAGTGTAATCCATGCAGCATGGTAAAATGCATCCCGATTGAAGGCAGTGTATTCCATACAGCGGGATTGAATGCAGTGTATTCTATGCAGCGTGAGGAAATGGAACCGTATTGAATGCAGTGGATTTTATGCAGCATGATTGAATGCAGTGGATTCCATGCAGCATGATTGAATGCAGTGGATTCCATGCAGCGTGAAGAAATGAAAGCTTATTCAATGCAGTGGATTCCATGCAGCATGATTGAATGCAGTGGATGCCATGCAGCATGATTGAATGCAGTGTATTTTAGGCAGCATGGCACAAAGCATCCGGATTGAATGCAGTTGATTCCATGCAGCATGATTGAATGCAGTGGATTTTATGCAGCATGGCCCAAAACATCCGGATTGAATGCAGTGGAATCCATGCATGGTGATTGAATGCAGTGTAATCCATGCAGCGTGGTAAAATCCATCCCGATTGAATGCAGTGGATTCCATGCAGCTTGATTGAATGCAGCGGATTCCATGCAGCGTGAAGTAATGGAACCCTATTGAATGCAGCGGATTTTATGCAGCATGATTGAATGCAGTGGATTTTATGCAGCATGGCCCAAACCATCCCGATTGAATGCCGTGGATCCCATGCAGCGTCATTGAATGCAGAGGATTCCATGCATTGAGGTGCAATCGATCCCGATTATATGAGGTGGAGTCCATGCAGCGAGGCCCAATGCATCCCGATTGAATGCATTCAATTCCATGCAGCATTTTTGAATGCAGAGGATTCCATGCATTGTGGCGCAATGGTTCCTGATTGTATGCAGTGGAGTCTATGCAGCGAGGCCAAATCATCCCGATTGAATGCTGTGGATTATATGGAGCATGGCCCAAATCATCCCGATTGAATGCAGTGGATTCCATGCAGCGTGATTGATTGCAGTGTAATCCATGCAGCGTTGTAAAATGCATTCCGATTGAATGCAGTGGATTCCATGCATTGTGATTGAATGCAGTGAACTCCATGCAGTGAGGTAAAATGCATCCCGATTGAATGCAGTGGATTCCATGCAGCGTGATTGAATGCCGTGTATTCCATGCAGCGTGAAGAAATGGAACCCTATTGAATGCAGTGGATTGTATGCAGCCTGATTGAATGCAGTGGATTCCATGCAGCATGATTGAATGCAGTGGATTTTATGCAGAATGGCCCAAAGCATCCCGATTGAATGCAGTGGATTACATGCAGCGTCATTGAATGCAGAGGATTCCATGCATTGTGGCGCAATGGATCCTGATTGTATGCAGTGGAGTCCATGCAGTGAGGCCCAATGCATCCCGATTGAATGCAGTCAATTCCATGCAGCATTTTTGAATGCAGAGGATTCCATGCATTGTGGCGCAATGGATCCTGATTGCATGCAGTGGAGTCCATGCAGCGAGGCGAAATCATCCCGATTGAATGCTGTGCATTATATGGAGCATGGCCCAAATCATCCCGACTGAATGTAGTGAATTCGATGCAGTGTGATTGATTGCAGTGTAATCCATGCAGCGTGGTAAAATGCATCCCGATTGAATGCAGTGGATTCCATGCAGCGTGATTGAATTCAGTGGATTCCATGCAGCGTGAAGAAATGGAACCTTATTGAATGCAATTGATTCTATGCAGCATGATTGAATGCAGTGGATTTTATGCAGCATGATTGAATGCAGTGGATTCCATGCAGCGTGATTGAATGCAGTGGATTTTATGCAGCATGGCCCAAAGCATCCCGATTGAATGCAGTGGATTCCATGCAGCATTTTTGAATGCAGAGGATTCCATGCATTGTGGCACAATGGATCCCGATTGAATGCAGTGGATTCCATGCAGCGTGATTGAATGCAGTGTAATCCATGAAGCGTGGTAAAATGCATCCCGATAGAATGCAGTGGATTCCATGCAGCGTGAGGAAATGGAACCCTACTGAATGCAGTGGATTTTATGCAGCATGATTGAATGCAGTGGATATTATGCAGCATGATTGAATGCAGTGGAGTCCATGCAGCATGATTGAATGTAGTGGAATTTATGCAGCATGGCCTAAAGCATCCCGATTGAATGCAGTGGATTCCATGCAGCGTCATTGAATGCAGAGGATTCCATGCATTGTGGCGCAATGGATCCCTATTGTATGCAGTGGAGTCCATGCAGCGAGGCCCAATGCATCCCGATTGAATGCAGTGGATTTTATGCAGCATGGCCCAAACATCCCGATTGAATGCAGTGTATCCCATGCAGCGTGTTTGAATGCAGTGGATTGTATGCAGAGTGGTGCAATGTATCTCTATTGAATGAAGTGGATTCCATTCAGCTTGGCCCAATGGATACCGACTGAATGCAGTGGATTCCATGAAGCATGATTGAATGCAGTGGATTCCATGCAGCATTGTGGAATGCATACCGAGTGAATGCAGTGGATTGCATGCAGCGTGGGGCAATGTCTCCAGGTTGAATGCAGTGGAATACATGCAGTGTGAGTGAATGCACTTGATTCCTTGCAGCAGTGTGAAATTCATCCCGGGTGAATGCAGTGGATTGCATGCAGCTTGGCCCAATGGATCCTGATTGAATGCAGTCGATTCCGTGCAGCTTGGCCCAATGGATCCTGATTGAATGCAGTCGATTCCGTGCAGCATGGCCCAATGGATCCTGATTGAATGCAGTGGATTCCCTGTGGCGTGATTGAATGCACTGGATTCCATGCAGCGTTGTGTAATGCATCCAGAGTGAATGAAAAGGATTGCATGCAGCGTGGGGCAATGTATCCAGGTTGAATGCAGTGGAATCCATGCAGCATGCTGCAATGGATCCCGACTGAATGCAGTGGATTCCCTGCAGCATTGTGTAATTGATACCAATGTAATGCAGTGGATTCCATGCATCGAGATTCAATGCAGTGGATTCCATGCAGCGTTGTGAAATGGATCCCGAGTGAATGCAGTGGATTCCATGCATTGTGATTGAATGCAGTGCACTCAATATAGCGTGGAAAAATGCATCCCGATTGAATGCAGCGGATTCCATGCAGCGTGATTGAATGCTGTGTATTCCATGCAGCGTGAAGAAATGGAACCCTATTGAATGCAGTGGATTTTATGAAGCATGATTGAATGCAGTGGATTCCATGCAGCATGATTGAATGCAGTGGATTTTATGCAGCATGGCCCAAAGCATCCCGATTGAATGCAGTGGATTCCATGCAGCATGATTGAATGCAGTGGATTTTATGCAGCATGGCCCAAAGCATCCCGATTGAATGCAGTGGATTCCACGCAGCATCAGTGAATGCAGAGAATTCCATGCATTGTGGCGCAATGGATCCCGATTTTATGCAGTGGGGTCCATGCAGCGAGGCCCAATGCATCCCGATTGAATGCAGTCAATTCCATGCAGCATTTGTGAATGCAGAGGATTCCATGCATTGTGGCACAATGGATCCTGATTGTATGCAGTGGATTTTATGCAGCATGGCCCAAACATCCCGATTGAATGCATTGTATCCCATGCAGCGTGTTTGAATGCAGTGGATTGTATGCAGAGTGGTGCAATGTATCTCGATTGAATGAAGTGGATTCCATTCAGCTTGGTGTAATTGATACCGACTGAATGCAGTGGATTCCATGAAGCATGATTGAATGCAGTGGATTCCATGCAGCATTGTGGAATGCATACCGAGTGAATGCAGTGGATTGCATGCAGCGTGGGGCAATGTCTCCAGGTTGAATGCAGTGGAATACATGCAGTGTGAGTGAATGCACTTGATTCCTTGCAGCAGTGTGAAATTCATCCCGGGTGAATGCAGTGGATTGCATGCAGCTTGGCCCAATGGATCCTGATTGAATGCAGTCGATTCCGTGCAGCTTGGCCCAATGGATCCTGATTGAATGCAGTCGATTCCGTGCAGCATGGCCCAATGGATCCTGATTGAATGCAGTGGATTCCCTGTGGCGTGATTGAATGCACTGGATTCCATGCAGCGTTGTGTAATGCATCCAGAGTGAATGAAAAGGATTGCATGCAGCGTGGGGCAATGTATCCAGGTTGAATGCAGTGGAATCCATGCAGCATGCTGCAATGGATCCCGACTGAATGCAGTGGATTCCCTGCAGCATTGTGTAATTGATACCAATGTAATGCAGTGGATTCCATGCATCGAGATTCAATGCAGTGGATTCCATGCAGCGTTGTGAAATGGATCCCGAGTGAATGCAGTGGATTCCATGCATTGTGATTGAATGCAGTGCACTCAATATAGCGTGGAAAAATGCATCCCGATTGAATGCAGCGGATTCCATGCAGCGTGATTGAATGCTGTGTATTCCATGCAGCGTGAAGAAATGGAACCCTATTGAATGCAGTGGATTTTATGAAGCATGATTGAATGCAGTGGATTCCATGCAGCATGATTGAATGCAGTGGATTTTATGCAGCATGGCCCAAAGCATCCCGATTGAATGCAGTGGATTCCATGCAGCATGATTGAATGCAGTGGATTTTATGCAGCATGGCCCAAAGCATCCCGATTGAATGCAGTGGATTCCACGCAGCATCAGTGAATGCAGAGAATTCCATGCATTGTGGCGCAATGGATCCCGATTTTATGCAGTGGGGTCCATGCAGCGAGGCCCAATGCATCCCGATTGAATGCAGTCAATTCCATGCAGCATTTGTGAATGCAGAGGATTCCATGCATTGTGGCACAATGGATCCTGATTGTATGCAGTGGATTTTATGCAGCATGGCCCAAACATCCCGATTGAATGCATTGTATCCCATGCAGCGTGTTTGAATGCAGTGGATTGTATGCAGAGTGGTGCAATGTATCTCGATTGAATGAAGTGGATTCCATTCAGCTTGGTGTAATTGATACCGATTGAATGCAGTAGAGTCCATGCACTGTGTCTGAATGCAACCGATTCCATGCAGCAGTGTGAAATGCATCGCGAGTGAATGCAGTGGATTCCATGCAGCGTGGCCCAATGGATACCGACTGAATGCAGTGGATTCCATGAAGCATGATTGAATGCAGTGGATTCCATGCAGCGTTGTGGAATGCATACCGAGTGAATGCAGTGGATTGCATGCAGCGTGGGGCAATGTCTCCAGGTTGAATGCAGTGGAATACATGCAGTGTGAGTGAATGCACTTGATTCCTTGCAGCAGTGTGAAATTCATCCCGGGTGAATGCAGTGGATTGCATGCAGCTTGGCCCAATGGATCCTGATTGAATGCAGTCGATTCCGTGCAGCTTGGCCCAATGGATCCTGATTGAATGCAGTCGATTCCGTGCAGCATGGCCCAATGGATCCTGATTGAATGCAGTGGATTCCCTGTGGCGTGATTGAATGCACTGGATTCCATGCAGCGTTGTGTAATGCATCCAGAGTGAATGAAAAGGATTGCATGCAGCGTGGGGCAATGTATCCAGGTTGAATGCAGTGGAATCCATGCAGCATGCTGCAATGGATCCCGACTGAATGCAGTGGATTCCCTGCAGCATTGTGTAATTGATACCAATGTAATGCAGTGGATTCCATGCATCGAGATTCAATGCAGTGGATTCCATGCAGCGTTGTGAAATGGATCCCGAGTGAATGCAGTGGATTCCATGCATTGTGATTGAATGCAGTGCACTCAATATAGCGTGGAAAAATGCATCCCGATTGAATGCAGCGGATTCCATGCAGCGTGATTGAATGCTGTGTATTCCATGCAGCGTGAAGAAATGGAACCCTATTGAATGCAGTGGATTTTATGAAGCATGATTGAATGCAGTGGATTCCATGCAGCATGATTGAATGCAGTGGATTTTATGCAGCATGGCCCAAAGCATCCCGATTGAATGCAGTGGATTCCATGCAGCATGATTGAATGCAGTGGATTTTATGCAGCATGGCCCAAAGCATCCCGATTGAATGCAGTGGATTCCACGCAGCATCAGTGAATGCAGAGAATTCCATGCATTGTGGCGCAATGGATCCCGATTGTATGCAGTGGGGTCCATGCAGCGAGGCCCAATGCATCCCGATTGAATGCAGTCAATTCCATGCAGCATTTGTGAATGCAGAGGATTCCATGCATTGTGGCACAATGGATCCTGATTGTATGCAGTGGATTTTATGCAGCATGGCCCAAACATCCCGATTGAATGCATTGTATCCCATGCAGCGTGTTTGAATGCAGTGGATTGTATGCAGAGTGGTGCAATGTATCTCGATTGAATGAAGTGGATTCCATTCAGCTTGGTGTAATTGATACCGATTGAATGCAGTGGAGTCCATGCACTGTGTCTGAATGCAACCGATTCCATGCAGCAGTGTGAAATGCATCGCGAGTGAATGCAGTGGATTCCATGCAGCGTGGCCCAATGGATACCGACTGAATGCAGTGGATTCCATGCAGCATGATTGAATGCAGTGGATTTTATGCAGCATGGCCCAAAGCATCCCGATTGAATGCAGTGGATTCCATGCATTGTGATTGAATGCAGTGTAATCCATGCAGCATGGTAAAATGCATCCCGATTGAAGGCAGTGTATTCCATACAGCGGGATTGAATGCAGTGTATTCTATGCAGCGTGAGGAAATGGAACCCTACTGAATGCAGTGGATTTTATGCAGCATGATTGAATGCTGTGGATTCCATGCAGCATGATTGAATGCAGTGGATTCCACGCAGCATCATTGAATGCAGAGAATTCCATGCATTGTGGCGCAATGGATCCCGATTGTATGCAGTGGAGTCCATGCAGCGAGGCCCAATGCATCCCGATTGAATGCAGTCAATTCCATGCAGCATTTTTGAATGCAGACGATTCCATGCATTGTGGCGCAATGGATCCTGATTGTATGCAGTGGATTTTATGCAGCATGGCCCAAACATCCCGATTGAATGCAGTGGATTCCATGCAGCGTGATTGAATGCAGTGTAATCCATGAAGCGTGGTAAAATGCATCCCGATAAAATGCAGTGGATTCCATGCAGCGTGAAGAAATGGAACCCTATTGAATGCAGTGGATTTTATGCAGCATGATTGAATGCAGTGGATTCGATGCAGTATGATTGAATGCAGTGGATATTATGCAGCATGGCCCAAAGCATCCTGATTGAATGCAGTGGATTCCATGCAGCGTGATTGACTGCAGGTAATCCATTCAGCCTGGTAAAATGCATCCCAATTGAATGCAGTGGATTTTATGAAGCATGATTGAATGCAGTTGATTCCATGCAGCGTGAAGAAATGGAACATTATTGAATTCAGTGGATTTTTGCGGCGTGAATGTATACAGTGGATACCATGCAGCATGATTGAATGCAGTGGATTTTATGCAGCATGGCCAAAGCATGCCGATTGAATGCAGTGGATTCCATGCAGTGTGTTTGAATGCAGTGGATTCAATTTAGCCTGAAGAAATGGAACCCTATTGAATGCAGTGGATATTATGCAGCATGATTGAATGCAGTGGATTCCATGCAGCATGATTGAATGCAGTGGATTTTATGCAGCATGTCCCAAAGCATCCCGATTGAATGCAGTGGATTCCATGCAGCGTCATTGAATGCAGAGGATTCCATGCATTGTGGCGCAATGGGTCCGGATTGTATGCAGTGGAGTCCATGCAGCGAGGCCAAATCATCCCGATTGAATGCTGTGGATTATATGGAGCATGGTCCAAATCATCCCGACTGAATGCAGTGGATTCCATGCAGCGTGATTGATTGCAGTGTAATCCATGCAGCGTGGTAAAATGCATCCCGATTGAATGCAGTGGATTCCATGCAGCGTGATTGAATTCAGTGGATTTTATGCAGCATGATTGAATGCAGTGGATTCCATGCAGCGTGATTGAATGCAGTGGATTTTATGCAGCATGGCCCAAAGCATCCCGATTGAATGCAGTGGATTCCATGCAGTGTCATTGAATGCAGAGGATTCCATGCATTGTGGTGCAATGGGTCACGATTGTATGCAGTGGAGTACATGCAGTGAGGCCAATGCATCCCGATTGTATGCAGTGGATTTTATGCAGCATGGCCCAAAGCATCCCGATTGAATGCAGTGGATTCCATGCATTGTGATTGAATGCAGTGTAATCCATGCAGCATGGTAAAATGCATCCCGATTGAAGGCAGTGTATTCCATACAGCGGGATTGAATGCAGTGTATTCTATGCAGCATGAGGAAATGGAACCGTATTGAATGCAGTGGATTTTATGCAGCATGATTGAATGCAGTGGATTCCATGCAGCATGATTGAATGCAGTGGATTCCATGCAGCGTGAAGAAATGAAAGCTTATTCAATGCAGTGGATTCCATGCAGCATGATTGAATGCAGTGGATGCCATGCAGCATGATTGAATGCAGTGGATTTTATGCAGCATGGCCCAAAGCATCCCGATTGAATGCAGTGGATTCCATGCAGCATGATTGAATGCAGTGGATTTTATGCAGCATGGCCCAAAACATCCGGATTGAATGCAGTGGAATCCATGCATGGTGATTGAATGCAGTGTAATCCATGCAGCTTGGTAAAATCCATCCCGATTGAATGCAGCAGATTCCATGCAGCGTGAAGTAATGGAACCCTATTGAATGAAGTGGATATTATGCAGCATGATTGAATGCAGTGGATTTTATGCAGCATGGCCCAAACCATCCCGATTGAATGCAGTGGATCCCATGCAGCGTCATTGAATGCAGAGGATTTCATGCATTGAGGCGCTATCGATCCCGATTAAATGAGGTGGAGTCCATGCAGCGAGGCCCAATGCATCCCGATTGAATGCATTCAATTCCATGCAGCATTTTTGAATGCAGAGGATTCCATGCATTGTGGCGCAATGGATCCTGATTGTATGCAGTGGAGTCTATGCAGCGAGGCCAAATCATCCCGATTGAATGCTGTGGATTATATGGAGCATGGCCCAAATCATCCCGATTCAATGCAGTGGATTCCATGCAGCGTGATTGATTGCAGTGTAATCCATGCAGCGTTGTAAAATGCATTCCGATTGAATGCAGTGGATTCCATGCAGCATGAAGAAATGGAACCCTATTGAATGCAGTGGATTTTATGAAGCATGATTGAATGCAGTGGATTCCATGCAGCATGATTGAATGCAGTGGATTTTATGCAGCATGGCCCAAAGCATCCCGATTGAATGCAGTGGATTCCATGCAGCGTCATTGAATGCAGAGGATTCCATGCATTGTGGCGCAATAGATCCTGATTGTATGCAGTGGAGTCCATGCAGTGAGGCCCAATGCATCCCGATTGAATGCAGTGGATTTTATGCAGCATGGCCCAAATCATCCCGATTGAATGCAGTGGATTCCATGCATGGTGATTGAATGAAGTGCACTCCATGCAGCGAGGTAAAATGCATCCCGATTGAATGCAGTGGATTCCATGCAACATGATTGAATGCAGTGTAATCCATGCAGCGTGAAGTAATGGAACCCTATTGAATGCAGTGGATATTATGCAGCATGATTGAATGCAGTGGATTCCATGCAGCATGATTGAATGTAGTGGAATTTATGCAGCATGGCCTAAAGCATCCCGATTGAATGCAGTGGATTCCATGCAGCATCATTGAATGCAGAGGATTCCATGCATTGTGGCGCAATGGATCCCGATTGTATGCAGTGGGGTCCATGCAGCGAGGCCCAATGCATCCCGATTGAATGCAGTGGATTTTATGCAGCATGGACCAAAGCATGCCGATTGAATGCAGTGTATCCCATGCAGCGTGTTTGAATGCAGTGGATTGTATGCAGAGTGGTGCAATGTATCTCGATTGAATGAAGTGGATTCCATTCAGCTTGGTGTAATTGATACCGATTGAATGCAGTGGATTCCATGCACTGTGTCTGAATGCAACCGATTCCATGCAGCAGTGTGAAATGCATCGCGAGTGAAGGCAGTGGATTCCATGCAGCGTGGCCCAATGGATACCGACTGAATGCAGTGGATTCCATGAAGCATGATTGAATGCAGTGGATTCCATGCAGCGTTGTGGAATGCATACCGAGTGAATGCAGTGGATTGCATGCAGCGTGGGGCAATGTCTCCAGGTTGAATGCAGTGGAATACATGCAGTGTGAGTGAATGCACTTGATTCCTTGCAGCAGTGTGAAATTCATCCCGGGTGAATGCAGTGGATTGCATGCAGCTTGGCCCAATGGATCCTGATTGAATGCAGTGGATTCCCTGTGGCGTGATTGAATGCACTGGATTCCATGCAGCGTTGTGTAATGCATCCAGAGTGAATGAAAAGGATTGCATGCAGCGTGGGGCAATGTATCCAGGTTGAATGCAGTGGAATCCATGCAGCATGCTGCAATGGATCCCGACTGAATGCAGTGGATTCCCTGCAGCATTGTGTAATTGATACCAATGTAATGCAGTGGATTCCATGCATCGAGATTCAATGCAGTGGATTCCATGCAGCGTTGTGAAATGGATCCCGAGTGAATGCAGTGGATTCCATGCAGCGTGATTGAATGCAGTGGATTCCATGCAGCGTGAAGAAATGGAACCCTATTGAATGCAGTGGATTTTATGAAGCATGATTGAATGCAGTGGATTCCATGCAGCATGACTGAATGCAGTGGATTTTATGCAGCATGGCCCAAAGCATCCCGATTGAATGCAGTGGATTCCACGCAGCATCATTGAATGCAGAGAATTCCATGCATTGTGGCGCAGTGGATCCCGATTGTATGCAGTGGAGTCCATGCAGCGAGGCCCAATTCATCCCGATTGAATGCAGTCAATTCCATGCAGCATTTTTGAATGCAGAGGATTCCATGCATTGTGGCACAATGGATCCTGATTGTATGCAGTGGAGTTTATGCAGCATGGCCCAAACATCCCGATTGAATGCAGTGGATTCCATGCAGCGTGAAGAAATGGAACCATATTGAATGCAGTGGATTTTATGCAGCATGATTGAATGCAGAGGATTCGATGCAGTATGATTGAATGCAGTGGATATTATGCAGCATGGCCCAAAGCATCCTGATTGAATGCAGTGGATTCCATGCAGCGTGATTGAATGCAGTTGATTCCATGCAGCGTGAAGAAATGGAACCTTATTGAATTCAGTGGATTTTTGCAGCGTGAATGAATACAGTGGATTCCATGCAGCATGATTGAATGCAGTGGATTTTATGCAGCATGGCCCAAAGCATGCCGATTGAATGCAGTGGATTCCATGCATTGTGATTGATTGCAGTGCACTCCATGCAGCGTGGTAAAATGTATCCCGATTGAATGCAGTGGATTCCATGCAGTGTGATTGAATGCAGTGGATTCCATTTAGCCTGAAGAAATGGAACCCTATTGAATGCAGTGGATATTATGCAGCATGATTGAATGCAGTGGAGTCCATGCAGCATGATTGAATGCAGTGGATTTTATGCAGCATGGCCCAAAGCATCCCGATTGAATGCAGTGGATTCCATGCAGCGTCATTGAATGCAGAGGATTCCATGCATTGAGGCGCAATGGATCCCGATTGTGTGCAGTGGAGTCCATGCAGTGAGGCCAAATGCATCCCAATTGAATGCAGTGGATTTTATGCATCATGGCCCAAATCATCCCGATTGAATGCAGTGGATTCCAGGCAGCGTGATTGAATGCAGTGCACTCAATATAGCTTGGAAAAACGCATCCCGATTGAATGCAGTGTATTCCATGCAGCGTGATTGAATTCAGTGGATTCCATGCAGCGTGAAATAATGGAACCCTATTGAATGCAGTGGATTTTTTGAAGCATGATAGAATGAAGTGGATTCCATGCAGCATGATTGAATGCAGTGGATTTTATGCAGCATTTCCCAAAGCATCCCGATTGAATGCAGTGGATTCCATGCAGCGTCATTGAATGCAGGGGATTCCATGCATTGAGGCGCAATGGATCCCGATTGTATGCAGTGGAGTCCATGCAGCGAGGCCCAATGCTTCCCGATTGAATGCAGTGGATTCCAGGCATTGTGATTGAAATCAGTGGAATCCATGCAGCGTGGTAAAATGCATCCTTATTGAATGCAGTGGATTCCATGCAGCGTGAAGTAATGGAACCCTATTGAATGCAGTGGATTTTATGCAGCCTGATTGAATGCAGTGGATTCCATGCAGCATGATTGAATGCAGTGGATTTTATGCAGCATGTCCCAAAGCATCCCGATTGAATGCAGTGGATTCAATGCAGCGTCATTGAATGCAGAGGATTCCATGCATTGTGGCGAAATGGATCCTGATTGTATGCAGTGGAGTCCATGCAGCGAGGCCCAATGCATCCCGATTGAATGCAGTCAATTCCATGCAGCATTTTTGAATGCAGAGTATTCCATGCATTGTGGCGAAATGGATCCTGATTGTATGCAGTGGAGTCCGTGCAGCGAGGCCAAATCATCCTGATTGAATGCTGTGGATTATATGGAGCATGGCCCAAATCATCCCGACTGAATGCAGTGGATTCGATGCAGCGTGATTGATTGCAGTGTAATCCATGCAGCGTTGTAAAATGCATTCCGATTGAATGCAGTGGATTCCATGCAGCGTGATTGAATTCAGTGGATTCCATGCAGCGTGAAGAAATGGAACCTTATTGAATGCAATTGATTTTATGCAGCATGATTGAATGCAGTGGATTTTATGCAGCATGATTGAATGCAGTGGATTCCATGCAGCGTGATTGAATGCAGTGGATTTTATGCAGCATGGCCCAAAGCATCCCGATTGAATTCAGTGGATTCCATGCAGCGTCATTGAATGCAGAGGATTCCATGCATTGTGGCGCAATGGGTCCCGATTGTATGCAGTGGAGTCCATGCAGTGAGGCCAATGCATCCCGATTGTATGCAGTGGATTCCATGCATTGTGATTGAATGCAGTGTAATCCATGCAGCATGGTAAAATGCATCCCGATTGAAGGCAGTGTATTCCATACAGCGGGATTGAATGCAGTGTATTCTATGCAGCGTGAGGAAATGGAACCGTATTGAATGCAGTGGATTTTATGCAGCATGATTGAATGCAGTGGATTCCATGCAGCATGATTGAATGCAGTGGATTCCATGCAGCGTGAAGAAATGAAAGCTTATTCAATGCAGTGGATTCCATGCAGCATGATTGAATGCAGTGGATGCCATGCAGCATGATTGAATGCAGTGTATTTTAGGCAGCATGGCACAAAGCATCCGGATTGAATGCAGTTGATTCCATGCAGCATGATTGAATGCAGTGGATTTTATGCAGCATGGCCCAAAACATCCGGATTGAATGCAGTGGATTCCATGCACTGTGTCTGAATGCAACCGATTCCATGCAGCAGTGTGAAATGCATCGCGAGTGAAGGCAGTGGATTCCATGCAGCGTGGCCCAATGGATACCGACTGAATGCAGTGGATTCCATGAAGCATGATTGAATGCAGTGGATTCCATGCAGCGTTGTGGAATGCATACCGAGTGAATGCAGTGGATTGCATGCAGCGTGGGGCAATGTCTCCAGGTTGAATGCAGTGGAATACATGCAGTGTGAGTGAATGCACTTGATTCCTTGCAGCAGTGTGAAATTCATCCCGGGTGAATGCAGTGGATTGCATGCAGCTTGGCCCAATGGATCCTGCTTGAATGCAGTGGATTCCCTGTGGCGTGATTGAATGCACTGGATTCCATGCAGCGTTGTGTAATGCATCCAGAGTGAATGAAAAGGATTGCATGCAGCGTGGGGCAATGTCTCCAGGTTGAATGCAGTGGAATCCATGCAGCATGCTGCAATGGATCCCGACTGAATGCAGTGGATTCCCTGCAGCATTGTCTAATTGATACCAATGTAATGCAGTGGATTCCATGCATCGAGATTCAATGCAGTGGATTCCATGCAGCGTTGTGAAATGGATCCCGAGTGAATGCAGTGGATTCCATGCAGCGTGATTGAATGCAGTGGATTCCATGCAGCGTGAAGAAATGGAACCCTATTGAATGCAGTGGATTTTATGAAGCATGATTGAATGCAGTGGATTCCATGCAGCATGACTGAATGCAGTGGATTTTATGCAGCATGGCCCAAAGCATCCCGATTGAATGCAGTGGATTCCACGCAGCATCATTGAATGCAGAGAATTCCATGCATTGTGGCGCAGTGGATCCCGATTGTATGCAGTGGAGTCCATGCAGCGAGGCCCAATTCATCCCGATTGAATGCAGTCAATTCCATGCAGCATTTTTGAATGCAGAGGATTCCATGCATTGTGGCACAATGGATCCTGATTGTATGCAGTGGAGTTTATGCAGCATGGCCCAAACATCCCGATTGAATGCAGTGGATTCCATGCAGCGTGAAGAAATGGAACCATATTGAATGCAGTGGATTTTATGCAGCATGATTGAATGCAGAGGATTCGATGCAGTATGATTGAATGCAGTGGATATTATGCAGCATGGCCCAAAGCATCCTGATTGAATGCAGTGGATTCCATGCAGCGTGATTGAATGCAGTTGATTCCATGCAGCGTGAAGAAATGGAACCTTATTGAATTCAGTGGATTTTTGCAGCGTGAATGAATACAGTGGATTCCATGCAGCATGATTGAATGCAGTGGATTTTATGCAGCATGGCCCAAAGCATGCCGATTGAATGCAGTGGATTCCATGCATTGTGATTGATTGCAGTGCACTCCATGCAGCGTGGTAAAATGTATCCCGATTGAATGCAGTGGATTCCATGCAGTGTGATTGAATGCAGTGGATTCCATTTAGCCTGAAGAAATGGAACCCTATTGAATGCAGTGGATATTATGCAGCATGATTGAATGCAGTGGAGTCCATGCAGCATGATTGAATGCAGTGGATTTTATGCAGCATGGCCCAAAGCATCCCGATTGAATGCAGTGGATTCCATGCAGCGTCATTGAATGCAGAGGATTCCATGCATTGAGGCGCAATGGATCCCGATTGTGTGCAGTGGAGTCCATGCAGTGAGGCCAAATGCATCCCAATTGAATGCAGTGGATTTTATGCATCATGGCCCAAATCATCCCGATTGAATGCAGTGGATTCCAGGCAGCGTGATTGAATGCAGTGCACTCAATATAGCTTGGAAAAACGCATCCCGATTGAATGCAGTGTATTCCATGCAGCGTGATTGAATTCAGTGGATTCCATGCAGCGTGAAATAATGGAACCCTATTGAATGCAGTGGATTTTTTGAAGCATGATAGAATGAAGTGGATTCCATGCAGCATGATTGAATGCAGTGGATTTTATGCAGCATTTCCCAAAGCATCCCGATTGAATGCAGTGGATTCCATGCAGCGTCATTGAATGCAGGGGATTCCATGCATTGAGGCGCAATGGATCCCGATTGTATGCAGTGGAGTCCATGCAGCGAGGCCCAATGCTTCCCGATTGAATGCAGTGGATTCCAGGCATTGTGATTGAAATCAGTGGAATCCATGCAGCGTGGTAAAATGCATCCTTATTGAATGCAGTGGATTCCATGCAGCGTGAAGTAATGGAACCCTATTGAATGCAGTGGATTTTATGCAGCCTGATTGAATGCAGTGGATTCCATGCAGCATGATTGAATGCAGTGGATTTTATGCAGCATGTCCCAAAGCATCCCGATTGAATGCAGTGGATTCAATGCAGCGTCATTGAATGCAGAGGATTCCATGCATTGTGGCGAAATGGATCCTGATTGTATGCAGTGGAGTCCATGCAGCGAGGCCCAATGCATCCCGATTGAATGCAGTCAATTCCATGCAGCATTTTTGAATGCAGAGTATTCCATGCATTGTGGCGAAATGGATCCTGATTGTATGCAGTGGAGTCCGTGCAGCGAGGCCAAATCATCCTGATTGAATGCTGTGGATTATATGGAGCATGGCCCAAATCATCCCGACTGAATGCAGTGGATTCGATGCAGCGTGATTGATTGCAGTGTAATCCATGCAGCGTTGTAAAATGCATTCCGATTGAATGCAGTGGATTCCATGCAGCGTGATTGAATTCAGTGGATTCCATGCAGCGTGAAGAAATGGAACCTTATTGAATGCAATTGATTTTATGCAGCATGATTGAATGCAGTGGATTTTATGCAGCATGATTGAATGCAGTGGATTCCATGCAGCGTGATTGAATGCAGTGGATTTTATGCAGCATGGCCCAAAGCATCCCGATTGAATTCAGTGGATTCCATGCAGCGTCATTGAATGCAGAGGATTCCATGCATTGTGGCGCAATGGGTCCCGATTGTATGCAGTGGAGTCCATGCAGTGAGGCCAATGCATCCCGATTGTATGCAGTGGATTCCATGCATTGTGATTGAATGCAGTGTAATCCATGCAGCATGGTAAAATGCATCCCGATTGAAGGCAGTGTATTCCATACAGCGGGATTGAATGCAGTGTATTCTATGCAGCGTGAGGAAATGGAACCGTATTGAATGCAGTGGATTTTATGCAGCATGATTGAATGCAGTGGATTCCATGCAGCATGATTGAATGCAGTGGATTCCATGCAGCGTGAAGAAATGAAAGCTTATTCAATGCAGTGGATTCCATGCAGCATGATTGAATGCAGTGGATGCCATGCAGCATGATTGAATGCAGTGTATTTTAGGCAGCATGGCACAAAGCATCCGGATTGAATGCAGTTGATTCCATGCAGCATGATTGAATGCAGTGGATTTTATGCAGCATGGCCCAAAACATCCGGATTGAATGCAGTGGAATCCATGCATGGTGATTGAATGCAGTGTAATCCATGCAGCGTGGTAAAATCCATCCCGATTGAATGCAGTGGATTCCATGCAGCTTGATTGAATGCAGCGGATTCCATGCAGCGTGAAGTAATGGAACCCTATTGAATGCAGCGGATTTTATGCAGCATGATTGAATGCAGTGGATTTTATGCAGCATGGCCCAAACCATCCCGATTGAATGCCGTGGATCCCATGCAGCGTCATTGAATGCAGAGGATTCCATGCATTGAGGTGCAATCAATCCCGATTATATGAGGTGGAGTCCATGCAGCGAGGCCCAATGCATCCCGATTGAATGCATTCAATTCCATGCAGCATTTTTGAATGCAGAGGATTCCATGCATTGTGGCGCAATGGTTCCTGATTGTATGCAGTGGAGTCTATGCAGCGAGGCCAAATCATCCCGATTGAATGCTGTGGATTATATGGAGCATGGCCCAAATCATCCCGACTGAATGCAGTGGATTCCATGCAGCGTGATTGATTGCAGTGTAATCCATGCAGCGTTGTAAAATGCATTCCGATTGAATGCAGTGGATTCCATGCATTGTGATTGAATGCAGTGAACTCCATGCAGTGAGGTAAAATGCATCCCGATTGAATGCAGTGGATTCCATGCAGCGTGATTGAATGCCGTGTATTCCATGCAGCGTGAAGAAATGGAACCCTATTGAATGCAGTGGATTGTATGCAGCCTGATTGAATGCAGTGGATTCCATGCAGCATGATTGAATGCAGTGGATTTTATGCAGAATGGCCCAAAGCATCCCGATTGAATGCAGTGGATTACATGCAGCGTCATTGAATGCAGAGGATTCCATGCATTGTGGCGCAATGGATCCTGATTGTATGCAGTGGAGTCCATGCAGTGAGGCCCAATGCATCCCGATTGAATGCAGTCAATTCCATGCAGCATTTTTGAATGCAGAGGATTCCATGCATTGTGGCGCAATGGATCCTGATTGCATGCAGTGGAGTCCATGCAGCGAGGCGAAATCATCCCGATTGAATGCTGTGCATTATATGGAGCATGGCCCAAATCATCCCGACTGAATGTAGTGAATTCGATGCAGTGTGATTGATTGCAGTGTAGTCCATGCAGCGTGGTAAAATGCATCCCGATTGAATGCAGTGGATTCCATGCAGCGTGATTGAATTCAGTGGATTCCATGCAGCGTGAAGAAATGGAACCTTATTGAATGCAATTGATTCTATGCAGCATGATTGAATGCAGTGGATTTTATGCAGCATGATTGAATGCAGTGGATTCCATGCAGCGTGATTGAATGCAGTGGATTTTATGCAGCATGGCCCAAAGCATCCCGATTGAATGCAGTGGATTCCATGCAGCATTTTTGAATGCAGAGGATTCCATGCATTGTGGCACAATGGATCCCGATTGAATGCAGTGGATTCCATGCAGCGTGATTGAATGCAGTGTAATCCATGAAGCGTGGTAAAATGCATCCCGATAGAATGCAGTGGATTCCATGCAGCGTGAGGAAATGGAACCCTACTGAATGCAGTGGATTTTATGCAGCATGATTGAATGCAGTGGATATTATGCAGCATGATTGAATGCAGTGGAGTCCATGCAGCATGATTGAATGTAGTGGAATTTATGCAGCATGGCCTAAAGCATCCCGATTGAATGCAGTGGATTCCATGCAGCGTCATTGAATGCAGAGGATTCCATGCATTGTGGCGCAATGGATCCCTATTGTATGCAGTGGAGTCCATGCAGCGAGGCCCAATGCATCCCGATTGAATGCAGTGGATTTTATGCAGCATGGCCCAAACATCCCGATTGAATGCAGTGTATCCCATGCAGCGTGTTTGAATGCAGTGGATTGTATGCAGAGTGGTGCAATGTATCTCTATTGAATGAAGTGGATTCCATTCAGCTTGGCCCAATGGATACCGACTGAATGCAGTGGATTCCATGAAGCATGATTGAATGCAGTGGATTCCATGCAGCATTGTGGAATGCATACCGAGTGAATGCAGTGGATTGCATGCAGCGTGGGGCAATGTATCCAGGTTGAATGCAGTGGAATACATGCAGTGTGAGTGAATGCACTTGATTCCTTGCAGCAGTGTGAAATTCATCCCGGGTGAATGCAGTGGATTGCATGCAGCTTGGCCCAATGGATCCTGATTGAATGCAGTCGATTCCGTGCAGCTTGGCCCAATGGATCCTGATTGAATGCAGTCGATTCCGTGCAGCATGGCCCAATGGATCCTGATTGAATGCAGTGGATTCCCTGTGGCGTGATTGAATGCACTGGATTCCATGCAGCGTTGTGTAATGCATCCAGAGTGAATGAAAAGGATTGCATGCAGCGTGGGGCAATGTATCCAGGTTGAATGCAGTGGAATCCATGCAGCATGCTGCAATGGATCCCGACTGAATGCAGTGGATTCCCTGCAGCATTGTGTAATTGATACCAATGTAATGCAGTGGATTCCATGCATCGAGATTCAATGCAGTGGATTCCATGCAGCGTTGTGAAATGGATCCCGAGTGAATGCAGTGGATTCCATGCATTGTGATTGAATGCAGTGCACTCAATATAGCGTGGAAAAATGCATCCCGATTGAATGCAGCGGATTCCATGCAGCGTGATTGAATGCTGTGTATTCCATGCAGCGTGAAGAAATGGAACCCTATTGAATGCAGTGGATTTTATGAAGCATGATTGAATGCAGTGGATTCCATGCAGCATGATTGAATGCAGTGGATTTTATGCAGCATGGCCCAAAGCATCCCGATTGAATGCAGTGGATTCCATGCAGCATGATTGAATGCAGTGGATTTTATGCAGCATGGCCCAAAGCATCCCGATTGAATGCAGTGGATTCCACGCAGCATCAGTGAATGCAGAGAATTCCATGCATTGTGGCGCAATGGATCCCGATTGTATGCAGTGGGGTCCATGCAGCGAGGCCCAATGCATCCCGATTGAATGCAGTCAATTCCATGCAGCATTTGTGAATGCAGAGGATTCCATGCATTGTGGCACAATGGATCCTGATTGTATGCAGTGGATTTTATGCAGCATGGCCCAAACATCCCGATTGAATGCATTGTATCCCATGCAGCGTGTTTGAATGCAGTGGATTGTATGCAGAGTGGTGCAATGTATCCCGATTGAATGCAGTGGATTCCACGCAGCATCAGTGAATGCAGAGAATTCCATGCATTGTGGCGCAATGGATCCCGATTGTATGCAGTGGAGTCCATGCAGTGAGGCCAAATGCATCCCAATTGAATGAAGTGGATTTTATGCAGCATGGCCCAAATCATCCCATTGAATGCCGTGGATTCCATGCAGCGTGATTGAATGCAGTGCACTCCATATAGCTTGGAAAAACGCATCCCGATTGAATGCAGTGGATTCCATGCAGCGTGAAGAAATGAAAGCTTATTCAATGCAGTGGATTCCATGCAGCATGATTGAATGCAGCGGATTCCATGCAGCATGATTAAATGCAGTGGATTTTATGCAGCATGGCCCAAAGCATCCCGATTGAATGCAGTGGATTTCATGCAGCAAGATTGAATGCAGGGGATTTTATGCAGCATGGCCCAAAACATCCGGATTGAATGCAGTGGAATCCATGCATGGTGATTGAATGCAGTGTAATCCATGCAGCTTGGTAAAATCCATCCCGATTGAATGCAGCAGATTCCATGCAGCGTGAAGTAATGGAACCCTATTGAATGAAGTGGATATTATGCAGCATGATTGAATGCAGTGGATTTTATGCAGCATGGCCCAAACCATCCCGATTGAATGCAGTGGATCCCATGCAGCGTCATTGAATGCAGAGGATTTCATGCATTGAGGCGCTATCGATCCCGATTAAATGAGGTGGAGTCCATGCAGCGAGGCCCAATGCATCCCGATTGAATGCATTCAATTCCATGCAGCATTTTTGAATGCAGAGGATTCCATGCATTGTGGCGCAATGGATCCTGATTGTATGCAGTGGAGTCTATGCAGCGAGGCCAAATCATCCCGATTGAATGCTGTGGATTATATGGAGCATGGCCCAAATCATCCCGATTCAATGCAGTGGATTCCATGCAGCGTGATTGATTGCAGTGTAATCCATGCAGCGTTGTAAAATGCATTCCGATTGAATGCAGTGGATTCCATGCAGCGTGATTGAATGCCGTGTATTCCATGCAGTGAGGTAAAATGCATCCCGATTGAATGCAGTGGATTCCATGCAGCGTGATTGAATGCCGTGTATTCCATGCAGCGTGAAGAAATGGAACCCTATTGAATGCAGTGGATTGTATGCAGCCTGATTGAATGCAGTGGATTCCATGCAGCATGATTGAATGCAGTGGATTTTATGCAGAATGGCCCAAAGCATCCCGATTGAATGCAGTGGATTACATGCAGCGTCATTGAATGCAGAGGATTCCATGCATTGTGGCGCAATGGATCCTGATTGTATGCAGTGGAGTCCATGCAGTGAGGCCCAATGCATCCCGATTGAATGCAGTCAATTCCATGCAGCATTTTTGAATGCAGAGGATTCCATGCATTGTGGCGCAATGGATCCTGATTGCATGCAGTGGAGTCCATGCAGCGAGGCGAAATCATCCCGATTGAATGCTGTGCATTATATGGAGCATGGCCCAAATCATCCCGACTGAATGTAGTGAATTCGATGCAGTGTGATTGATTGCAGTGTAGTCCATGCAGCGTGGTAAAATGCATCCCGATTGAATGCAGTGGATTCCATGCAGCGTGATTGAATTCAGTGGATTCCATGCAGCGTGAAGAAATGGAACCTTATTGAATGCAATTGATTCTATGCAGCATGATTGAATGCAGTGGATTTTATGCAGCATGATTGAATGCAGTGGATTCCATGCAGCGTGATTGAATGCAGTGGATTTTATGCAGCATGGCCCAAAGCATCCCGATTGAATGCAGTGGATTCCATGCAGCATTTTTGAATGCAGAGGATTCCATGCATTGTGGCACAATGGATCCCGATTGAATGCAGTGGATTCCATGCAGCGTGATTGAATGCAGTGTAATCCATGAAGCGTGGTAAAATGCATCCCGATAGAATGCAGTGGATTCCATGCAGCGTGAGGAAATGGAACCCTACTGAATGCAGTGGATTTTATGCAGCATGATTGAATGCAGTGGATATTATGCAGCATGATTGAATGCAGTGGAGTCCATGCAGCATGATTGAATGTAGTGGAATTTATGCAGCATGGCCTAAAGCATCCCGATTGAATGCAGTGGATTCCATGCAGCGTCATTGAATGCAGAGGATTCCATGCATTGTGGCGCAATGGATCCCTATTGTATGCAGTGGAGTCCATGCAGCGAGGCCCAATGCATCCCGATTGAATGCAGTGGATTTTATGCAGCATGGCCCAAACATCCCGATTGAATGCAGTGTATCCCATGCAGCGTGTTTGAATGCAGTGGATTGTATGCAGAGTGGTGCAATGTATCTCTATTGAATGAAGTGGATTCCATTCAGCTTGGCCCAATGGATACCGACTGAATGCAGTGGATTCCATGAAGCATGATTGAATGCAGTGGATTCCATGCAGCATTGTGGAATGCATACCGAGTGAATGCAGTGGATTGCATGCAGCGTGGGGCAATGTATCCAGGTTGAATGCAGTGGAATACATGCAGTGTGAGTGAATGCACTTGATTCCTTGCAGCAGTGTGAAATTCATCCCGGGTGAATGCAGTGGATTGCATGCAGCTTGGCCCAATGGATCCTGATTGAATGCAGTCGATTCCGTGCAGCTTGGCCCAATGGATCCTGATTGAATGCAGTCGATTCCGTGCAGCATGGCCCAATGGATCCTGATTGAATGCAGTGGATTCCCTGTGGCGTGATTGAATGCACTGGATTCCATGCAGCGTTGTGTAATGCATCCAGAGTGAATGAAAAGGATTGCATGCAGCGTGGGGCAATGTATCCAGGTTGAATGCAGTGGAATCCATGCAGCATGCTGCAATGGATCCCGACTGAATGCAGTGGATTCCCTGCAGCATTGTGTAATTGATACCAATGTAATGCAGTGGATTCCATGCATCGAGATTCAATGCAGTGGATTCCATGCAGCGTTGTGAAATGGATCCCGAGTGAATGCAGTGGATTCCATGCATTGTGATTGAATGCAGTGCACTCAATATAGCGTGGAAAAATGCATCCCGATTGAATGCAGCGGATTCCATGCAGCGTGATTGAATGCTGTGTATTCCATGCAGCGTGAAGAAATGGAACCCTATTGAATGCAGTGGATTTTATGAAGCATGATTGAATGCAGTGGATTCCATGCAGCATGATTGAATGCAGTGGATTTTATGCAGCATGGCCCAAAGCATCCCGATTGAATGCAGTGGATTCCATGCAGCATGATTGAATGCAGTGGATTTTATGCAGCATGGCCCAAAGCATCCCGATTGAATGCAGTGGATTCCACGCAGCATCAGTGAATGCAGAGAATTCCATGCATTGTGGCGCAATGGATCCCGATTGTATGCAGTGGGGTCCATGCAGCGAGGCCCAATGCATCCCGATTGAATGCAGTCAATTCCATGCAGCATTTGTGAATGCAGAGGATTCCATGCATTGTGGCACAATGGATCCTGATTGTATGCAGTGGATTTTATGCAGCATGGCCCAAACATCCCGATTGAATGCATTGTATCCCATGCAGCGTGTTTGAATGCAGTGGATTGTATGCAGAGTGGTGCAATGTATCCCGATTGAATGCAGTGGATTCCACGCAGCATCAGTGAATGCAGAGAATTCCATGCATTGTGGCGCAATGGATCCCGATTGTATGCAGTGGAGTCCATGCAGTGAGGCCAAATGCATCCCAATTGAATGAAGTGGATTTTATGCAGCATGGCCCAAATCATCCCATTGAATGCCGTGGATTCCATGCAGCGTGATTGAATGCAGTGCACTCCATATAGCTTGGAAAAACGCATCCCGATTGAATGCAGTGGATTCCATGCAGCGTGAAGAAATGAAAGCTTATTCAATGCAGTGGATTCCATGCAGCATGATTGAATGCAGTGGATGCCATGCAGCATGATTGAATGCAGTGGATTTTATGCAGCATGGCCCAAAGCATCCCGATTGAATGCAGTGGATTCCATGCAGCATGATTGACTGCAGTGGATTTTATGCAGCATGGCCCAAAACATCCGGATTGAATGCAGTGGAATCCATGCATGGTGATTGAATGCAGTGTAATCCATGCAGCTTGGTAAAATCCATCCCGATTGAATGCAGCAGATTCCATGCAGCGTGAAGTAATGGAACCCTATTGAATGAAGTGGATATTATGCAGCATGATTGAATGCAGTGGATTTTATGCAGCATGGCCCAAACCATCCCGATTGAATGCAGTGGATCCCATGCAGCGTCATTGAATGCAGAGGATTTCATGCATTGAGGCGCTATCGATCCCGATTAAATGAGGTGGAGTCCATGCAGCGAGGCCCAATGCATCCCGATTGAATGCATTCAATTCCATGCAGCATTTTTGAATGCAGAGGATTCCATGCATTGTGGCGCAATGGATCCTGATTGTATGCAGTGGAGTCTATGCAGCGAGGCCAAATCATCCCGATTGAATGCTGTGGATTATATGGAGCATGGCCCAAATCATCCCGATTCAATGCAGTGGATTCCATGCAGCGTGATTGATTGCAGTGTAATCCATGCAGCGTTGTAAAATGCATTCCGATTGAATGCAGTGGATTCCATGCAGCGTGATTGAATGCCGTGTATTCCATGCAGCATGAAGAAATGGAACCCTATTGAATGCAGTGGATTTTATGAAGCATGATTGAATGCAGTGGATTCCATGCAGCATGATTGAATGCAGTGGATTTTATGCAGCATGGCCCAAAGCATCCCGATTGAATGCAGTGGATTCCATGCAGCGTCATTGAATGCAGAGGATTCCATGCATTGTGGCGCAATAGATCCTGATTGTATGCAGTGGAGTCCATGCAGTGAGGCCCAATGCATCCCGATTGAATGCAGTGGATTTTATGCAGCATGGCCCAAATCATCCCGATTGAATGCAGTGGATTCCATGCATGGTGATTGAATGAAGTGCACTCCATGCAGCGAGGTAAAATGCATCCCGATTGAATGCAGTGGATTCCATGCAACATGATTGAATGCAGTGTAATCCATGCAGCGTGAAGTAATGGAACCCTATTGAATGCAGTGGATATTATGCAGCATGATTGAATGCAGTGGATTCCATGCAGCATGATTGAATGTAGTGGAATTTATGCAGCATGGCCTAAAGCATCCCGATTGAATGCAGTGGATTCCATGCAGCATCATTGAATGCAGAGGATTCCATGCATTGTGGCGCAATGGATTCCGATTGTATGCAGTGGGGTCCATGCAGCGAGGCCCAATGCATCCCGATTGAATGCAGTGGATTTTATGCAGCATGGACCAAAGCATGCCGATTGAATGCAGTGTATCCCATGCAGCGTGTTTGAATGCAGTGGATTGTATGCAGAGTGGTGCAATGTATCTCGATTGAATGAAGTGGATTCCATTCAGCTTGGTGTAATTGATACCGATTGAATTCAGTGGAGTCCATGCACTGTGTCTGAATGCAACCGATTCCATGCAGCAGTGTGAAATGCATCGCGAGTGAATGCAGTGGATTCCATGCAGCGTGGCCCAATGGATACCGACTGAATGCAGTGGATTCCATGAAGCATGATTGAATGCAGTGGATTCCATGCAGCATTGTGGAATGCATACCGAGTGAATGCAGTGGATTGCATGCAGCGTGGGGCAATGTCTCCAGGTTGAATGCAGTGGAATACATGCAGTGTGAGTGAATGCACTTGATTCCTTGCAGCAGTGTGAAATTCATCCCGGGTGAATGCAGTGGATTGCATGCAGCTTGGCCCAATGGATCCTGCTTGAATGCAGTGGATTGCATGCAGCTTGGCCCAATGGATCCTGATTGAATGCAGTGGATTCCCTGTGGCGTGATTGAATGCACTGGATTCCATGCAGCGTTGTGTAATGCATCCAGAGTGAATGAAAAGGATTGCATGCAGCGTGGGGCAATGTATCCAGGTTGAATGCAGTGGAATCCATGCAGCATGCTGCAATGGATCCCGACTGAATGCAGTGGATTCCCTGCAGCATTGTGTAATTGATACCAATGTAATGCAGTGGATTCCATGCATCGAGATTCAATGCAGTGGATTCCATGCAGCGTTGTGAAATGGATCCCGAGTGAATGCAGTGGATTCCATGCAGCGTGATTGAATGCAGTGGATTCCATGCAGCGTGAAGAAATGGAACCCTATTGAATGCAGTGGATTTTATGAAGCATGATTGAATGCAGTGGATTCCATGCAGCATGACTGAATGCAGTGGATTTAATGCAGCATGGCCCAAAGCATCCCGATTGAATGCAGTGGATTCCACGCAGCATCATTGAATGCAGAGAATTCCATGCATTGTGGTGCAATGGATCCCGATTGTATGCAGTGGAGTCCATGCAGCGAGGCCCAATGCTTCCCGATTGAATGCAGTGGATTCCAGGCATTGTGATTGAAATCAGTGGAATCCATGCAGCGTGGTAAAATGCATCCTTATTGAATGCAGTGGATTCCATGCAGAGTGAAGTAATGGAACCCTATTGAATGCAGTGGATTTTATGCAGCCTGATTGAATGCAGTGGATTCCATGCAGCATGATTGAATGCAGTGGATTTTATGCAGCATGTCCCAAAGCATCCCGATTGAATGCAGTGGATTCAATGCAGCGTCATTGAATGCAGAGGATTCCATGCATTGTGGCGAAATGGATCCTGATTGTATGCAGTGGAGTCCATGCAGCGAGGCCCAATGCATCCCGATTGAATGCAGTCAATTCCATGCAGCATTTTTGAATGCAGAGTATTCCATGCATTGTGGCGCAATGGATCCTGATTGTATGCAGTGGAGTCCGTGCAGCAAGGCCAAATCATCCTGATTGAATGCTGTGGATTATATGGAGCATGGCCCAAATCATCCCGACTGAATGCAGTGGATTCGATGCAGCGTGATTGATTGCAGTGTAATCCATGCAGCGTTGTAAAATGCATTCCGATTGAATGCAGTGGATTCCATGCAGCGTGATTGAATTCAGTGGATTCCATGCAGCGTGAAGAAATGGAACCTTATTGAATGCAATTGATTTTATGCAGCATGATTGAATGCAGTGGATTTTATGCAGCATGATTGAATGCAGTGGATTCCATGCAGCGTGATTGAATGCAGTGGATTTTATGCAGCATGGCCCAAAGCATCCCGATTGTATTCAGTGGATTCCATGCAGCGTCATTGAATGCAGAGGATTCCATGCATTGTGGCGCAATGGGTCCCGATTGTATGCAGTGGAGTCCATGCAGTGAGGCCAATGCATCCCGATTGTATGCAGTGGATTCCATGCATTGTGATTGAATGCAGTGTAATCCATGCAGCATGGTAAAATGCATCCCGATTGAAGGCAGTGTATTCCATACAGCGGGATTGAATGCAGTGTATTCTATGCAGCGTGAGGAAATGGAACCGTATTGAATGCAGTGGATTTTATGCAGCATGATTGAATGCAGTGGATTCCATGCAGCATGATTGAATGCAGTGGATTCCATGCAGCGTGAAGAAATGAAAGCTTATTCAATGCAGTGGATTCCATGCAGCATGATTGAATGCAGTGGATGCCATGCAGCATGATTGAATGCAGTGTATTTTAGGCAGCATGGCACAAAGCATCCGGATTGAATGCAGTTGATTCCATGCAGCATGATTGAATGCAGTGGATTTTATGCAGCATGGCCCAAAACATCCGGATTGAATGCAGTGGAATCCATGCATGGTGATTGAATGCAGTGTAATCCATGCAGCGTGGTAAAATCCATCCCGATTGAATGCAGTGGATTCCATGCAGCTTGATTGAATGCAGCGGATTCCATGCAGCGTGAAGTAATGGAACCCTATTGAATGCAGCGGATTTTATGCAGCATGATTGAATGCAGTGGATTTTATGCAGCATGGCCCAAACCATCCCGATTGAATGCCGTGGATCCCATGCAGCGTCATTGAATGCAGAGGATTCCATGCATTGAGGTGCAATCGATCCCGATTATATGAGGTGGAGTCCATGCAGCGAGGCCCAATGCATCCCGATTGAATGCATTCAATTCCATGCAGCATTTTTGAATGCAGAGGATTCCATGCATTGTGGCGCAATGGTTCCTGATTGTATGCAGTGGAGTCTATGCAGCGAGGCCAAATCATCCCGATTGAATGCTGTGGATTATATGTAGCATGGCCCAAATCATCCCGATTGAATGCAGTGGATTCCATGCAGCGTGATTGATTGCAGTGTAATCCATGCAGCGTTGTAAAATGCATTCCGATTGAATGCAGTGGATTCCATGCATTGTGATTGAATGCAGTGAACTCCATGCAGTGAGGTAAAATGCATCCCGATTGAATGCAGTGGATTCCATGCAGCGTGATTGAATGCCGTGTATTCCATGCAGCGTGAAGAAATGGAACCCTATTGAATGCAGTGGATTGTATGCAGCCTGATTGAATGCAGTGGATTCCATGCAGCATGATTGAATGCAGTGGATTTTATGCAGAATGGCCCAAAGCATCCCGATTGAATGCAGTGGATTACATGCAGCGTCATTGAATGCAGAGGATTCCATGCATTGTGGCGAAATGGATCCTGATTGTATGCAGTGGAGTCCATGCAGCGAGGCCCAATGCATCCCGATTGAATGCAGTCAATTCCATGCAGCATTTTTGAATGCAGAGGATTCCATGCATTGTGGCGCAATGGATCCTGATTGCATGCAGTGGAGTCCATGCAGCGAGGCGAAATCATCCCGATTGAATGCTGTGCATTATATGGAGCATGGCCCAAATCATCCCGACTGAATGTAGTGAATTCGATGCAGTGTGATTGATTGCAGTGTAATCCATGCAGCGTGGTAAAATGCATCCCGATTGAATGCAGTGGATTCCATGCAGCGTGATTGAATTCAGTGGATTCCATGCAGCGTGAAGAAATGGAACCTTATTGAATGCAATTGATTCTATGCAGCATGATTGAATGCAGTGGATTTTATGCAGCATGATTGAATGCAGTGGATTCCATGCAGCGTGATTGAATGCAGTGGATTTTATGCAGCATGGCCCAAAGCATCCCGATTGAATGCAGTGGATTCCATGCAGCATTTTTGAATGCAGAGGATTCCATGCATTGTGGCACAATGGATCCCGATTGAATGCAGTGGATTCCATGCAGCGTGATTGAATGCAGTGTAATCCATGAAGCGTGGTAAAATGCATCCCGATAGAATGCAGTGGATTCCATGCAGCGTGAGGAAATGGAACCCTACTGAATGCAGTGGATTTTATGCAGCATGATTGAATGCAGTGGATATTATGCAGCATGATTGAATGCAGTGGAGTCCATGCAGCATGATTGAATGTAGTGGAATTTATGCAGCATGGCCTAAAGCATCCCGATTGAATGCAGTGGATTCCATGCAGCGTCATTGAATGCAGAGGATTCCATGCATTGTGGCGCAATGGATCCCTATTGTATGCAGTGGAGTCCATGCAGCGAGGCCCAATGCATCCCGATTGAATGCAGTGGATTTTATGCAGCATGGCCCAAACATCCCGATTGAATGCAGTGTATCCCATGCAGCGTGTTTGAATGCAGTGGATTGTATGCAGAGTGGTGCAATGTATCTCTATTGAATGAAGTGGATTCCATTCAGCTTGGTGTAATTGATACCGATTGAATGCAGTGGATTCCATGCACTGTGTCTGAATGCAACCGATTCCATGCAGCAGTGTGAAATGCATCGCGAGTGAATGCAGTGGATTCCATGCAGCGTGGCCCAATGGATACCGACTGAATGCAGTGGATTCCATGAAGCATGATTGAATGCAGTGGATTCCATGCAGCATTGTGGAATGCATACCGAGTGAATGCAGTGGATTGCATGCAGCGTGGGGCAATGTCTCCAGGTTGAATGCAGTGGAATACATGCAGTGTGAGTGAATGCACTTGATTCCTTGCAGCAGTGTGAAATTCATCCCGGGTGAATGCAGTGGATTGCATGCAGCTTGGCCCAATGGATCCTGATTGAATGCAGTCGATTCCGTGCAGCTTGGCCCAATGGATCCTGATTGAATGCAGTCGATTCCGTGCAGCATGGCCCAATGGATCCTGATTGAATGCAGTGGATTCCCTGTGGCGTGATTGAATGCACTGGATTCCATGCAGCGTTGTGTAATGCATCCAGAGTGAATGAAAAGGATTGCATGCAGCGTGGGGCAATGTATCCAGGTTGAATGCAGTGGAATCCATGCAGCATGCTGCAATGGATCCCGACTGAATGCAGTGGATTCCCTGCAGCATTGTGTAATTGATACCAATGTAATGCAGTGGATTCCATGCATCGAGATTCAATGCAGTGGATTCCATGCAGCGTTGTGAAATGGATCCCGAGTGAATGCAGTGGATTCCATGCATTGTGATTGAATGCAGTGCACTCAATATAGCGTGGAAAAATGCATCCCGATTGAATGCAGCGGATTCCATGCAGCGTGATTGAATGCTGTGTATTCCATGCAGCGTGAAGAAATGGAACCCTATTGAATGCAGTGGATTTTATGAAGCATGATTGAATGCAGTGGATTCCATGCAGCATGATTGAATGCTGTGGATTTTATGCAGCATGGCCCAAAGCATCCCGATTGAATGCAGTGGATTCCATGCAGCATGATTGAATGCAGTGGATTTTATGCAGCATGGCCCAAAGCATCCCGATTGAATGCAGTGGATTCCACGCAGCATCAGTGAATGCAGAGAATTCCATGCATTGTGGCGCAATGGATCCCGATTGTATGCAGTGGGGTCCATGCAGCGAGGCCCAATGCATCCCGATTGAATGCAGTCAATTCCATGCAGCATTTGTGAATGCAGAGGATTCCATGCATTGTGGCACAATGGATCCTGATTGTATGCAGTGGATTTTATGCAGCATGGCCCAAACATCCCGATTGAATGCATTGTATCCCATGCAGCGTGTTTGAATGCAGTGGATTGTATGCAGAGTGGTGCAATGTATCTCGATTGAATGAAGTGGATTCCATTCAGCTTGGTGTAATTGATACCGATTGAATGCAGTGGAGTCCATGCACTGTGTCTGAATGCAACCGATTCCATGCAGCAGTGTGAAATGCATCGCGAGTGAATGCAGTGGATTCCATGCAGCGTGGCCCAATGGATACCGACTGAATGCAGTGGATTCCATGAAGCATGATTGAATGCAGTGGATTCCATGCAGCGTTGTGGAATGCATACCGAGTGAATGCAGTGGATTGCATGCAGCGTGGGGCAATGTCTCCAGGTTGAATGCAGTGGAATACATGCAGTGTGAGTGAATGCACTTGATTCCTTGCAGCAGTGTGAAATTCATCCCGGGTGAATGCAGTGGATTGCATGCAGCTTGGCCCAATGGATCCTGATTGAATGCAGTCGATTCCGTGCAGCTTGGCCCAATGGATCCTGATTGAATGCAGTCGATTCCGTGCAGCATGGCCCAATGGATCCTGATTGAATGCAGTGGATTCCCTGTGGCGTGATTGAATGCACTGGATTCCATGCAGCGTTGTGTAATGCATCCAGAGTGAATGAAAAGGATTGCATGCAGCGTGGGGCAATGTATCCAGGTTGAATGCAGTGGAATCCATGCAGCATGCTGCAATGGATCCCGACTGAATGCAGTGGATTCCCTGCAGCATTGTGTAATTGATACCAATGTAATGCAGTGGATTCCATGCATCGAGATTCAATGCAGTGGATTCCATGCAGCGTTGTGAAATGGATCCCGAGTGAATGCAGTGGATTCCATGCATTGTGATTGAATGCAGTGCACTCAATATAGCGTGGAAAAATGCATCCCGATTGAATGCAGCGGATTCCATGCAGCGTGATTGAATGCTGTGTATTCCATGCAGCGTGAAGAAATGGAACCCTATTGAATGCAGTGGATTTTATGAAGCATGATTGAATGCAGTGGATTCCATGCAGCATGATTGAATGCTGTGGATTTTATGCAGCATGGCCCAAAGCATCCCGATTGAATGCAGTGGATTCCATGCAGCATGATTGAATGCAGTGGATTTTATGCAGCATGGCCCAAAGCATCCCGATTGAATGCAGTGGATTCCACGCAGCATCAGTGAATGCAGAGAATTCCATGCATTGTGGCGCAATGGATCCCGATTGTATGCAGTGGGGTCCATGCAGCGAGGCCCAATGCATCCCGATTGAATGCAGTCAATTCCATGCAGCATTTGTGAATGCAGAGGATTCCATGCATTGTGGCACAATGGATCCTGATTGTATGCAGTGGATTTTATGCAGCATGGCCCAAACATCCCGATTGAATGCATTGTATCCCATGCAGCGTGTTTGAATGCAGTGGATTGTATGCAGAGTGGTGCAATGTATCTCGATTGAATGAAGTGGATTCCATTCAGCTTGGTGTAATTGATACCGATTGAATTCAGTGGAGTCCATGCACTGTGTCTGAATGCAACCGATTCCATGCAGCAGTGTGAAATGCATCGCGAGTGAATGCAGTGGATTCCATGCAGCGTGGCCCAATGGATACCGACTGAATGCAGTGGATTCCATGAAGCATGATTGAATGCAGTGGATTCCATGCAGCGTTGTGGAATGCATACCGAGTGAATGCAGTGGATTGCATGCAGCGTGGGGCAATGTCTCCAGGTTGAATGCAGTGGAATACATGCAGTGTGAGTGAATGCACTTGATTCCTTGCAGCAGTGTGAAATTCATCCCGGGTGAATGCAGTGGATTGCATGCAGCTTGGCCCAATGGATCCTGATTGAATGCAGTCGATTCCGTGCAGCATGGCCCAATGGATCCTGATTGAATGCAGTGGATTCCCTGTGGCGTGATTGAATGCACTGGATTCCATGCAGCATTGTGTAATGCATCCAGAGTGAATGAAAAGGATTGCATGCAGCGTGGGGCAATGTATCCAGGTTGAATGCAGTGGAATCCATGCAGCATGCTGCAATGGATCCCGACTGAATGCAGTGGATTCCCTGCAGCATTGTGTAATTGATACCAATGTAATGCAGTGGATTCCATGCATCGAGATTCAATGCAGTGGATTCCATGCAGCGTTGTGAAATGGATCCCGAGTGAATGCAGTGGATTCCATGCATTGTGATTGAATGCAGTGCACTCAATATAGCGTGGAAAAATGCATCCCGATTGAATGCAGCGGATTCCATGCAGCGTGATTGAATGCTGTGTATTCCATGCAGCGTGAAGAAATGGAACCCTATTGAATGCAGTGGATTTTATGAAGCATGATTGAATGCAGTGGATTCCATGCAGCATGATTGAATGCAGTGGATTTTATGCAGCATGGCCCAAAGCATCCCGATTGAATGCAGTGGATTCCATGCAGCATGATTGAATGCAGTGGATTTTATGCAGCATGGCCCAAAGCATCCCGATTGAATGCAGTGGATTCCACGCAGCATCATTGAATGCAGAGAATTCCATGCATTGTGGTGCAATGGATCCCGATTGTATGCAGTGGAGTCCATGCAGCGAGGCCCAATGCATCCCGATTGAATGCAGTCAATTCCATGCAGCATTTTTGAATGCAGACGATTCCATGCATTGTGGCGCAATGGATCCTGATTGTATGCAGTGGATTTTATGCAGCATGGCCCAAACATCCCGATTGAATGCAGTGGATTCCATGCAGCGTGATTGAATGCAGTGTAATCCATGAAGCGTGGTAAAATGCATCCCGATAAAATGCAGTGGATTCCATGCAGCGTGAAGAAATGGAACCCTATTGAATGCAGTGGATTTTATGCAGCATGATTGAATGCAGTGGATTCGATGCAGTATGATTGAATGCAGTGGATATTATGCAGCATGGCCCAAAGTATCCTGATTGAATGCAGTGGATTCCATGCAGCGTGATTGACTGCAGGTAATCCATTCAGCCTGGTAAAATGCATCCCAATTGAATGCAGTGGATTTTATGAAGCATGATTGAATGCAGTTGATTCCATGCAGCGTGAAGAAATGGAACATTATTGAATTCAGTGGATTTTTGCGGCGTGAATGTATACAGTGGATACCATGCAGCATGATTGAATGCAGTGGATTTTATGCAGCATGGCCAAAGCATGCCGATTGAATGCAGTGGATTCCATGCAGTGTGTTTGAATGCAGTGGATTCAATTTAGCCTGAAGAAATGGAACCCTATTGAATGCAGTGGATATTATGCAGCATGATTGAATGCAGTGGATTCCATGCAGCATGATTGAATGCAGTGGATTTTATGCAGCATGTCCCAAAGCATCCCGATTGAATGCAGTGGATTCCATGCAGCGTCATTGAATGCAGAGGATTCCATGCATTGTGGCGCAATGGGTCCCGATTGTATGCAGTGGAGTCCATGCAGCGAGGCCAAATCATCCCGATTGAATGCTGTGGATTATATGGAGCATGGTCCAAATCATCCCGACTGAATGCAGTGGATTCCATGCAGCGTGATTGATTGCAGTGTAATCCATGCAGCGTGGTAAAATGCATCCCGATTGAATGCAGTGGATTCCATGCAGCGTGATTGAATTCAGTGGATTTTATGCAGCATGATTGAATGCAGTGGATTCCATGCAGCGTGATTGAATGCAGTGGATTTTATGCAGCATGGCCCAAAGCATCCCGATTGAATGCAGTGGATTCCATGCAGTGTCATTGAATGCAGAGGATTCCATGCATTGTGGTGCAATGGGTCACGATTGTATGCAGTGGAGTACATGCAGTGAGGCCAATGCATCCCGATTGTATGCAGTGGATTTTATGCAGCATGGCCCAAAGCATCCCGATTGAATGCAGTGGATTCCATGCATTGTGATTGAATGCAGTGTAATCCATGCAGCATGGTAAAATGCATCCCGATTGAAGGCAGTGTATTCCATACAGCGGGATTGAATGCAGTGTATTCTATGCAGCGTGAGGAAATGGAACCGTATTGAATGCAGTGGATTTTATGCAGCATGATTGAATGCAGTGGATTCCATGCAGCATGATTGAATGCAGTGGATTCCATGCAGCGTGAAGAAATGAAAGCTTATTCAATGCAGTGGATTCCATGCAGCATGATTGAATGCAGTGGATGCCATGCAGCATGATTGAATGCAGTGGATTTTATGCAGCATGGCCCAAAGCATCCCGATTGAATGCAGTGGATTCCATGCAGCATGATTGAATGCAGTGGATTTTATGCAGCATGGCCCAAAACATCCGGATTGAATGCAGTGGAATCCATGCATGGTGATTGAATGCAGTGTAATCCATGCAGCTTGGTAAAATCCATCCCGATTGAATGCAGCAGATTCCATGCAGCGTGAAGTAATGGAACCCTATTGAATGAAGTGGATATTATGCAGCATGATTGAATGCAGTGGATTTTATGCAGCATGGCCCAAACCATCCCGATTGAATGCAGTGGATCCCATGCAGCGTCATTGAATGCAGAGGATTTCATGCATTGAGGCGCTATCGATCCCGATTAAATGAGGTGGAGTCCATGCAGCGAGGCCCAATGCATCCCGATTGAATGCATTCAATTCCATGCAGCATTTTTGAATGCAGAGGATTCCATGCATTGTGGCGCAATGGATCCTGATTGTATGCAGTGGAGTCTATGCAGCGAGGCCAAATCATCCCGATTGAATGCTGTGGATTATATGGAGCATGGCCCAAATCATCCCGATTCAATGCAGTGGATTCCATGCAGCGTGATTGATTGCAGTGTAATCCATGCAGCGTTGTAAAATGCATTCCGATTGAATGCAGTGGATTCCATGCAGCGTGATTGAATGCCGTGTATTCCATGCAGCATGAAGAAATGGAACCCTATTGAATGCAGTGGATTTTATGAAGCATGATTGAATGCAGTTGATTCCATGCAGCGTGAAGAAATGGAACATTATTGAATTCAGTGGATTTTTGCGGCGTGAATGTATACAGTGGATACCATGCAGCATGATTGAATGCAGTGGATTTTATGCAGCATGGCCAAAGCATGCCGATTGAATGCAGTGGATTCCATGCAGTGTGTTTGAATGCAGTGGATTCAATTTAGCCTGAAGAAATGGAACCCTATTGAATGCAGTGGATATTATGCAGCATGATTGAATGCAGTGGATTCCATGCAGCATGATTGAATGCAGTGGATTTTATGCAGCATGTCCCAAAGCATCCCGATTGAATGCAGTGGATTCCATGCAGCGTCATTGAATGCAGAGGATTCCATGCATTGTGGCGCAATGGGTCCCGATTGTATGCAGTGGAGTCCATGCAGCGAGGCCAAATCATCCCGATTGAATGCTGTGGATTATATGGAGCATGGTCCAAATCATCCCGACTGAATGCAGTGGATTCCATGCAGCGTGATTGATTGCAGTGTAATCCATGCAGCGTGGTAAAATGCATCCCGATTGAATGCAGTGGATTCCATGCAGCGTGATTGAATTCAGTGGATTTTATGCAGCATGATTGAATGCAGTGGATTCCATGCAGCGTGATTGAATGCAGTGGATTTTATGCAGCATGGCCCAAAGCATCCCGATTGAATGCAGTGGATTCCATGCAGTGTCATTGAATGCAGTGTAATCCATGCAGCATGGTAAAATGCATCCCGATTGAAGGCAGTGTATTCCATACAGCGGGATTGAATGCAGTGTATTCTATGCAGCGTGAGGAAATGGAACCGTATTGAATGCAGTGGATTTTATGCAGCATGATTGAATGCAGTGGATTCCATGCAGCATGATTGAATGCAGTGGATTCCATGCAGCGTGAAGAAATGAAAGCTTATTCAATGCAGTGGATTCCATGCAGCATGATTGAATGCAGTGGATTCCATGCAGCATGATTGAATGCAGTGGATTTTATGCAGCATGGCCCAAAGCATCCCGATTGAATGCAGTGGATTCCATGCAGCATGATTGAATGCAGTGGATTTTATGCAGCATGGCCCAAAACATCCGGATTGAATGCAGTGGAATCCATGCATGGTGATTGAATGCAGTGTAATCCATGCAGCTTGGTAAAATCCATCCCGATTGAATGCAGCAGATTCCATGCAGCGTGAAGTAATGGAACCCTATTGAATGAAGTGGATATTATGCAGCATGATTGAATGCAGTGGATTTTATGCAGCATGGCCCAAACCATCCCGATTGAATGCAGTGGATCCCATGCAGCGTCATTGAATGCAGAGGATTTCATGCATTGAGGCGCTATCGATCCCGATTAAATGAGGTGGAGTCCATGCAGCGAGGCCCAATGCATCCCGATTGAATGCATTCAATTCCATGCAGCATTTTTGAATGCAGAGGATTCCATGCATTGTGGCGCAATGGATCCTGATTGTATGCAGTGGAGTCTATGCAGCGAGGCCAAATCATCCCGATTGAATGCTGTGGATTATATGGAGCATGGCCCAAATCATCCCGATTCAATGCAGTGGATTCCATGCAGCGTGATTGATTGCAGTGTAATCCATGCAGCGTTGTAAAATGCATTCCGATTGAATGCAGTGGATTCCATGCAGCGTGATTGAATGCCGTGTATTCCATGCAGCATGAAGAAATGGAACCCTATTGAATGCAGTGGATTTTATGAAGCATGATTGAATGCAGTGGATTCCATGCAGCATGATTGAATGCAGTGGATTTTATGCAGCATGGCCCAAAGCATCCCGATTGAATGCAGTGGATTCCATGCAGCGTCATTGAATGCAGAGGATTCCATGCATTGTGGCGCAATAGATCCTGATTGTATGCAGTGGAGTCCATGCAGTGAGGCCCAATGCATCCCGATTGAATGCAGTGGATTTTATGCAGCATGGCCCAAATCATCCCGATTGAATGCAGTGGATTCCATGCATGGTGATTGAATGAAGTGCACTCCATGCAGCGAGGTAAAATGCATCCCGATTGAATGCAGTGGATTCCATGCAACATGATTGAATGCAGTGTAATCCATGCAGCGTGAAGTAATGGAACCCTATTGAATGCAGTGGATATTATGCAGCATGATTGAATGCAGTGGATTCCATGCAGCATGATTGAATGTAGTGGAATTTATGCAGCATGGCCTAAAGCATCCCGATTGAATGCAGTGGATTCCATGCAGCATCATTGAATGCAGAGGATTCCATGCATTGTGGCGCAATGGATCCCGATTGTATGCAGTGGGGTCCATGCAGCGAGGCCCAATGCATCCCGATTGAATGCAGTGGATTTTATGCAGCATGGACCAAAGCATGCCGATTGAATGCAGTGTATCCCATGCAGCGTGTTTGAATGCAGTGGATTGTATGCAGAGTGGTGCAATGTATCTCGATTGAATGAAGTGGATTCCATTCAGCTTGGTGTAATTGATACCGATTGAATGCAGTGGAGTCCATGCACTGTGTCTGAATGCAACCGATTCCATGCAGCAGTGTGAAATGCATCGCGAGTGAAGGCAGTGGATTCCATGCAGCGTGGCCCAATGGATACCGACTGAATGCAGTGGATTCCATGAAGCATGATTGAATGCAGTGGATTCCATGCAGTGTTGTGGAATGCATACCGAGTGAATGCAGTGGATTGCATGCAGCGTGGGGCAATGTCTCCAGGTTGAATGCAGTGGAATACATGCAGTGTGAGTGAATGCACTTGATTCCTTGCAGCAGTGTGAAATTCATCCCGGGTGAATGCAGTGGATTGCATGCAGCTTGGCCCAATGGATCCTGCTTGAATGCAGTGGATTCCCTGTGGCGTGATTGAATGCACTGGATTCCATGCAGCGTTGTGTAATGCATCCAGAGTGAATGAAAAGGATTGCATGCAGCGTGGGGCAATGTATCCAGGTTGAATGCAGTGGAATCCATGCAGCATGCTGCAATGGATCCCGACTGAATGCAGTGGATTCCCTGCAGCATTGTCTAATTGATACCAATGTAATGCAGTGGATTCCATGCATCGAGATTCAATGCAGTGGATTCCATGCAGCGTTGTGAAATGGATCCCGAGTGAATGCAGTGGATTCCATGCAGCGTGATTGAATGCAGTGGATTCCATGCAGCGTGAAGAAATGGAACCCTATTGAATGCAGTGGATTTTATGAAGCATGATTGAATGCAGTGGATTCCATGCAGCATGACTGAATGCAGTGGATTTTATGCAGCATGGCCCAAAGCATCCCGATTGAATGCAGTGGATTCCACGCAGCATCATTGAATGCAGAGAATTCCATGCATTGTGGCGCAATGGATCCCGATTGTATGCAGTGGAGTCCATGCAGCGAGGCCCAATTCATCCCGATTGAATGCAGTCAATTCCATGCAGCATTTTTGAATGCAGAGGATTCCATGCATTGTGGCACAATGGATCCTGATTGTATGCAGTGGAGTTTATGCAGCATGGCCCAAACATCCCGATTGAATGCAGTGGATTCCATGCAGCGTGAAGAAATGGAACCATATTGAATGCAGTGGATTTTATGCAGCATGATTGAATGCAGAGGATTCGATGCAGTATGATTGAATGCAGTGGATATTATGCAGCATGGCCCAAAGCATCCTGATTGAATGCAGTGGATTCCATGCAGCGTGATTGAATGCAGTTGATTCCATGCAGCGTGAAGAAATGGAACCTTATTGAATTCAGTGGATTTTTGCAGCGTGAATGAATACAGTGGATTCCATGCAGCATGATTGAATGCAGTGGATTTTATGCAGCATGGCCCAAAGCATGCCGATTGAATGCAGTGGATTCCATGCATTGTGATTGATTGCAGTGCACTCCATGCAGCGTGGTAAAATGTATCCCGATTGAATGCAGTGGATTCCATGCAGTGTGATTGAATGCAGTGGATTCCATTTAGCCTGAAGAAATGGAACCCTATTGAATGCAGTGGATATTATGCAGCATGATTGAATGCAGTGGAGTCCATGCAGCATGATTGAATGCAGTGGATTTTATGCAGCATGGCCCAAAGCATCCCGATTGAATGCAGTGGATTCCATGCAGCGTCATTGAATGCAGAGGATTCCATGCATTGAGGCGCAATGGATCCCGATTGTGTGCAGTGGAGTCCATGCAGTGAGGCCAAATGCATCCCAATTGAATGCAGTGGATTTTATGCATGATGGCCCAAATCATCCCGATTGAATGCAGTGGATTCCAGGCAGCGTGATTGAATGCAGTGCACTCAATATAGCTTGGAAAAACGCATCCCGATTGAATGCAGTGTATTCCATGCAGCGTGATTGAATTCAGTGGATTCCATGCAGCGTGAAATAATGGAACCCTATTGAATGCAGTGGATTTCTTGAAGCATGATAGAATGAAGTGGATTCCATGCAGCATGATTGAATGCAGTGGATTTTATGCAGCATTTCCCAAAGCATCCCGATTGAATGCAGTGGATTCCATGCAGCGTCATTGAATGCAGGGGATTCCATGCATTGAGGCGCAATGGATCCCGATTGTATGCAGTGGAGTCCATGCAGCGAGGCCCAATGCTTCCCGATTGAATGCAGTGGATTCCAGGCATTGTGATTGAAATCAGTGGAATCCATGCAGCGTGGTAAAATGCATCCTTATTGAATGCAGTGGATTCCATGCAGCGTGAAGTAATGGAACCCTATTGAATGCAGTGGATTTTATGCAGCCTGATTGAATGCAGTGGATTCCATGCAGCATGATTGAATGCAGTGGATTTTATGCAGCATGTCCCAAAGCATCCCGATTGAATGCAGTGGATTCAATGCAGCGTCATTGAATGCAGAGGATTCCATGCATTGTGGCGAAATGGATCCTGATTGTATGCAGTGGAGTCCATGCAGCGAGGCCCAATGCATCCCGATTGAATGCAGTCAATTCCATGCAGCATTTTTGAATGCAGAGTATTCCATGCATTGTGGCGCAATGGATCCTGATTGTATGCAGTGGAGTCCGTGCAGCAAGGCCAAATCATCCTGATTGAATGCTGTGGATTATATGGAGCATGGCCCAAATCATCCCGACTGAATGCAGTGGATTCGATGCAGCGTGATTGATTGCAGTGTAATCCATGCAGCGTTGTAAAATGCATTCCGATTGAATGCAGTGGATTCCATGCAGCGTGATTGAATTCAGTGGATTCCATGCAGCGTGAAGAAATGGAACCTTATTGAATGCAATTGATTTTATGCAGCATGATTGAATGCAGTGGATTTTATGCAGCATGATTGAATGCAGTGGATTCCATGCAGCGTGATTGAATGCAGTGGATTTTATGCAGCATGGCCCAAAGCATCCCGATTGAATTCAGTGGATTCCATGCAGCGTCATTGAATGCAGAGGATTCCATGCATTGTGGCGCAATGGGTCCCGATTGTATGCAGTGGAGTCCATGCAGTGAGGCCAATGCATCCCGATTGTATGCAGTGGATTCCATGCATTGTGATTGAATGCAGTGTAATCCATGCAGCATGGTAAAATGCATCCCGATTGAAGGCAGTGTATTCCATACAGCGGGATTGAATGCAGTGTATTCTATGCAGCGTGAGGAAATGGAACCGTATTGAATGCAGTGGATTTTATGCAGCATGATTGAATGCAGTGGATTCCATGCAGCATGATTGAATGCAGTGGATTCCATGCAGCGTGAAGAAATGAAAGCTTATTCAATGCAGTGGATTCCATGCAGCATGATTGAATGCAGTGGATGCCATGCAGCATGATTGAATGCAGTGTATTTTAGGCAGCATGGCACAAAGCATCCGGATTGAATGCAGTTGATTCCATGCAGCATGATTGAATGCAGTGGATTTTATGCAGCATGGCCCAAAACATCCGGATTGAATGCAGTGGAATCCATGCATGGTGATTGAATGCAGTGTAATCCATGCAGCGTGGTAAAATCCATCCCGATTGAATGCAGTGGATTCCATGCAGCTTGATTGAATGCAGCGGATTCCATGCAGCGTGAAGTAATGGAACCCTATTGAATGCAGCGGATTTTATGCAGCATGATTGAATGCAGTGGATTTTATGCAGCATGGCCCAAACCATCCCGATTGAATGCCGTGGATCCCATGCAGCGTCATTGAATGCAGAGGATTCCATGCATTGAGGTGCAATCGATCCCGATTATATGAGGTGGAGTCCATGCAGCGAGGCCCAATGCATCCCGATTGAATGCATTCAATTCCATGCAGCATTTTTGAATGCAGAGGATTCCATGCATTGTGGCGCAATGGTTCCTGATTGTATGCAGTGGAGTCTATGCAGCGAGGCCAAATCATCCCGATTGAATGCTGTGGATTATATGGAGCATGGCCCAAATCATCCCGATTCAATGCAGTGGATTCCATGCAGCGTGATTGATTGCAGTGTAATCGATGCAGCGTTGTAAAATGCATTCCGATTGAATGCAGTGGATTCCATGCATTGTGATTGAATGCAGTGAACTCCATGCAGTGAGGTAAAATGCATCCCGATTGAATGCAGTGGATTCCATGCAGCGTGATTGAATGCCGTGTATTCCATGCAGCGTGAAGAAATGGAACCCTATTGAATGCAGTGGATTGTATGCAGCCTGATTGAATGCAGTGGATTCCATGCAGCATGATTGAATGCAGTGGATTTTATGCAGAATGGCCCAAAGCATCCCGATTGAATGCAGTGGATTACATGCAGCGTCATTGAATGCAGAGGATTCCATGCATTGTGGCGCAATGGATCCTGATTGTATGCAGTGGAGTCCATGCAGTGAGGCCCAATGCATCCCGATTGAATGCAGTCAATTCCATGCAGCATTTTTGAATGCAGAGGATTCCATGCATTGTGGCGCAATGGATCCTGATTGCATGCAGTGGAGTCCATGCAGCGAGGCGAAATCATCCCGATTGAATGCTGTGCATTATATGGAGCATGGCCCAAATCATCCCGACTGAATGTAGTGAATTCGATGCAGTGTGATTGATTGCAGTGTAATCCATGCAGCGTGGTAAAATGCATCCCGATTGAATGCAGTGGATTCCATGCAGCGTGATTGAATTCAGTGGATTCCATGCAGCGTGAAGAAATGGAACCTTATTGAATGCAATTGATTTTATGCAGCATGATTGAATGCAGTGGATTTTATGCAGCATGATTGAATGCAGTGGATTCCATGCAGCGTGATTGAATGCAGTGGATTTTATGCAGCATGGCCCAAAGCATCCCGATTGAATGCAGTGGATTCCATGCAGCATTTTTGAATGCAGAGGATTCCATGCATTGTGGCACAATGGATCCCGATTGAATGCAGTGGATTCCATGCAGCGTGATTGAATGCAGTGTAATCCATGAAGCGTGGTAAAATGCATCCCGATAGAATGCAGTGGATTCCATGCAGCGTGAGGAAATGGAACCCTACTGAATGCAGTGGATTTTATGCAGCATGATTGAATGCAGTGGATATTATGCAGCATGATTGAATGCAGTGGAGTCCATGCAGCATGATTGAATGTAGTGGAATTTATGCAGCATGGCCTAAAGCATCCCGATTGAATGCAGTGGATTCCATGCAGCGTCATTGAATGCAGAGGATTCCATGCATTGTGGCGCAATGGATCCCTATTGTATGCAGTGGAGTCCATGCAGCGAGGCCCAATGCATCCCGATTGAATGCAGTGGATTTTATGCAGCATGGCCCAAACATCCCGATTGAATGCAGTGTATCCCATGCAGCGTGTTTGAATGCAGTGGATTGTATGCAGAGTGGTGCAATGTATCTCTATTGAATGAAGTGGATTCCATTCAGCTTGGCCCAATGGATACCGACTGAATGCAGTGGATTCCATGAAGCATGATTGAATGCAGTGGATTCCATGCAGCATTGTGGAATGCATACCGAGTGAATGCAGTGGATTGCATGCAGCGTGGGGCAATGTCTCCAGGTTGAATGCAGTGGAATACATGCAGTGTGAGTGAATGCACTTGATTCCTTGCAGCAGTGTGAAATTCATCCCGGGTGAATGCAGTGGATTGCATGCAGCTTGGCCCAATGGATCCTGATTGAATGCAGTCGATTCCGTGCAGCTTGGCCCAATGGATCCTGATTGAATGCAGTCGATTCCGTGCAGCATGGCCCAATGGATCCTGATTGAATGCAGTGGATTCCCTGTGGCGTGATTGAATGCACTGGATTCCATGCAGCGTTGTGTAATGCATCCAGAGTGAATGAAAAGGATTGCATGCAGCGTGGGGCAATGTATCCAGGTTGAATGCAGTGGAATCCATGCAGCATGCTGCAATGGATCCCGACTGAATGCAGTGGATTCCCTGCAGCATTGTGTAATTGATACCAATGTAATGCAGTGGATTCCATGCATCGAGATTCAATGCAGTGGATTCCATGCAGCGTTGTGAAATGGATCCCGAGTGAATGCAGTGGATTCCATGCATTGTGATTGAATGCAGTGCACTCAATATAGCGTGGAAAAATGCATCCCGATTGAATGCAGCGGATTCCATGCAGCGTGATTGAATGCTGTGTATTCCATGCAGCGTGAAGAAATGGAACCCTATTGAATGCAGTGGATTTTATGAAGCATGATTGAATGCAGTGGATTCCATGCAGCATGATTGAATGCAGTGGATTTTATGCAGCATGGCCCAAAGCATCCCGATTGAATGCAGTGGATTCCATGCAGCATGATTGAATGCAGTGGATTTTATGCAGCATGGCCCAAAGCATCCCGATTGAATGCAGTGGATTCCACGCAGCATCAGTGAATGCAGAGAATTCCATGCATTGTGGCGCAATGGATCCCGATTGTATGCAGTGGGGTCCATGCAGCGAGGCCCAATGCATCCCGATTGAATGCAGTCAATTCCATGCAGCATTTGTGAATGCAGAGGATTCCATGCATTGTGGCACAATGGATCCTGATTGTATGCAGTGGATTTTATGCAGCATGGCCCAAACATCCCGATTGAATGCATTGTATCCCATGCAGCGTGTTTGAATGCAGTGGATTGTATGCAGAGTGGTGCAATGTATCTCGATTGAATGAAGTGGATTCCATTCAGCTTGGTGTAATTGATACCGATTGAATGCAGTGGAGTCCATGCACTGTGTCTGAATGCAACCGATTCCATGCAGCAGTGTGAAATGCATCGCGAGTGAATGCAGTGGATTCCATGCAGCGTGGCCCAATGGATACCGACTGAATGCAGTGGATTCCATGAAGCATGATTGAATGCAGTGGATTCCATGCAGCGTTGTGGAATGCATACCGAGTGAATGCAGTGGATTGCATGCAGCGTGGGGCAATGTCTCCAGGTTGAATGCAGTGGAATACATGCAGTGTGAGTGAATGCACTTGATTCCTTGCAGCAGTGTGAAATTCATCCCGGGTGAATGCAGTGGATTGCATGCAGCTTGGCCCAATGGATCCTGATTGAATGCAGTCGATTCCGTGCAGCTTGGCCCAATGGATCCTGATTGAATGCAGTCGATTCCGTGCAGCATGGCCCAATGGATCCTGATTGAATGCAGTGGATTCCCTGTGGCGTGATTGAATGCACTGGATTCCATGCAGCGTTGTGTAATGCATCCAGAGTGAATGAAAAGGATTGCATGCAGCGTGGGGCAATGTATCCAGGTTGAATGCAGTGGAATCCATGCAGCATGCTGCAATGGATCCCGACTGAATGCAGTGGATTCCCTGCAGCATTGTGTAATTGATACCAATGTAATGCAGTGGATTCCATGCATCGAGATTCAATGCAGTGGATTCCATGCAGCGTTGTGAAATGGATCCCGAGTGAATGCAGTGGATTCCATGCATTGTGATTGAATGCAGTGCACTCAATATAGCGTGGAAAAATGCATCCCGATTGAATGCAGCGGATTCCATGCAGCGTGATTGAATGCTGTGTATTCCATGCAGCGTGAAGAAATGGAACCCTATTGAATGCAGTGGATTTTATGAAGCATGATTGAATGCAGTGGATTCCATGCAGCATGATTGAATGCAGTGGATTTTATGCAGCATGGCCCAAAGCATCCCGATTGAATGCAGTGGATTCCATGCAGCATGATTGAATGCAGTGGATTTTATGCAGCATGGCCCAAAGCATCCCGATTGAATGCAGTGGATTCCACGCAGCATCAGTGAATGCAGAGAATTCCATGCATTGTGGCGCAATGGATCCCGATTGTATGCAGTGGGGTCCATGCAGCGAGGCCCAATGCATCCCGATTGAATGCAGTCAATTCCATGCAGCATTTGTGAATGCAGAGGATTCCATGCATTGTGGCACAATGGATCCTGATTGTATGCAGTGGATTTTATGCAGCATGGCCCAAACATCCCGATTGAATGCATTGTATCCCATGCAGCGTGTTTGAATGCAGTGGATTGTATGCAGAGTGGTGCAATGTATCTCGATTGAATGAAGTGGATTCCATTCAGCTTGGTGTAATTGATACCGATTGAATGCAGTGGAGTCCATGCACTGTGTCTGAATGCAACCGATTCCATGCAGCAGTGTGAAATGCATCGCGAGTGAATGCAGTGGATTCCATGCAGCGTGGCCCAATGGATACCGACTGAATGCAGTGGATTCCATGAAGCATGATTGAATGCAGTGGATTCCATGCAGCGTTGTGGAATGCATACCGAGTGAATGCAGTGGATTGCATGCAGCGTGGGGCAATGTCTCCAGGTTGAATGCAGTGGAATACATGCAGTGTGAGTGAATGCACTTGATTCCTTGCAGCAGTGTGAAATTCATCCCGGGTGAATGCAGTGGATTGCATGCAGCTTGGCCCAATGGATCCTGATTGAATGCAGTCGATTCCGTGCAGCATGGCCCAATGGATCCTGATTGAATGCAGTGGATTCCCTGTGGCGTGATTGAATGCACTGGATTCCATGCAGCATTGTGTAATGCATCCAGAGTGAATGAAAAGGATTGCATGCAGCGTGGGGCAATGTATCCAGGTTGAATGCAGTGGAATCCATGCAGCATGCTGCAATGGATCCCGATTGAATGCAGTGGATTCCCTGCAGCATTGTGTAATTGATACCAATGTAATGCAGTGGATTCCATGCATCGAGATTCAATGCAGTGGATTCCATGCAGCGTTGTGAAATGGATCCCGAGTGAATGCAGTGGATTCCATGCATTGTGATTGAATGCAGTGCACTCAATATAGCGTGGAAAAATGCATCCCGATTGAATGCAGCGGATTCCATGCAGCGTGATTGAATGCTGTGTATTCCATGCAGCGTGAAGAAATGGAACCCTATTGAATGCAGTGGATTTTATGAAGCATGATTGAATGCAGTGGATTCCATGCAGCATGATTGAATGCAGTGGATTTTATGCAGCATGGCCCAAAGCATCCCGATTGAATGCAGTGGATTCCATGCAGCATGATTGAATGCAGTGGATTTTATGCAGCATGGCCCAAAGCATCCCGATTGAATGCAGTGGATTCCACGCAGCATCATTGAATGCAGAGAATTCCATGCATTGTGGCGCAATGGATCCCGATTGTATGCAGTGGAGTCCATGCAGCGAGGCCCAATGCATCCCGATTGAATGCAGTCAATTCCATGCAGCATTTTTGAATGCAGACGATTCCATGCATTGTGGCGCAATGGATCCTGATTGTATGCAGTGGATTTTATGCAGCATGGCCCAAACATCCCGATTGAATGCAGTGGATTCCATGCAGCGTGACTGAATGCAGTGTAATCCATGAAGCGTGGTAAAATGCATCCCGATAAAATGCAGTGGATTCCATGCAGCGTGAAGAAATGGAACCCTATTGAATGCAGTGGATTTTATGCAGCATGATTGAATGCAGTGGATTCGATGCAGTATGATTGAATGCAGTGGATATTATGCAGCATGGCCCAAAGCATCCTGATTGAATGCAGTGGATTCCATGCAGCGTGATTGACTGCAGGTAATCCATTCAGCCTGGTAAAATGCATCCCAATTGAATGCAGTGGATTTTATGAAGCATGATTGAATGCAGTTGATTCCATGCAGCGTGAAGAAATGGAACATTATTGAATTCAGTGGATTTTTGCGGCGTGAATGTATACAGTGGATACCATGCAGCATGATTGAATGCAGTGGATTTTATGCAGCATGGCCAAAGCATGCCGATTGAATGCAGTGGATTCCATGCAGTGTGTTTGAATGCAGTGGATTCAATTTAGCCTGAAGAAATGGAACCCTATTGAATGCAGTGGATATTATGCAGCATGATTGAATGCAGTGGATTCCATGCAGCATGATTGAATGCAGTGGATTTTATGCAGCATGGCCCAAAGCATCCCGATTGAATGCAGTGGATTCCATGCAGCGTCATTGAATGCAGAGGATTCCATGCATTGTGGCGCAATGGGTCCCGATTGTATGCAGTGGAGTCCAAGCAGCGAGGCCAAATCATCCCGATTGAATGCTGTGGATTATATGGAGCATGGTCCAAATCATCCCGACTGAATGCAGTGGATTCCATGCAGCGTGATTGATTGCAGTGTAATCCATGCAGCGTGGTAAAATGCATCCCGATTGAATGCAGTGGATTCCATGCAGCGTGATTGAATTCAGTGGATTTTATGCAGCATGATTGAATGCAGTGGATTCCATGCAGCGTGATTGAATGCAGTGGATTTTATGCAGCATGGCCCAAAGCATCCCGATTGAATGCAGTGGATTCCATGCAGTGTCATTGAATGCAGAGGATTCCATGCATTGTGGTGCAATGGGTCACGATTGTATGCAGTGGAGTACATGCAGTGAGGCCAATGCATCCCGATTGTATGCAGTGGATTTTATGCAGCATGGCCCAAAGCATCCCGATTGAATGCAGTGGATTCCATGCATTGTGATTGAATGCAGTGTAATCCATGCAGCATGGTAAAATGCATCCCGATTGAAGGCAGTGTATTCCATACAGCGGGATTGAATGCAGTGTATTCTATGCAGCGTGAGGAAATGGAACCGTATTGAATGCAGTGGATTTTATGCAGCATGATTGAATGCAGTGGATTCCATGCAGCATGATTGAATGCAGTGGATTCCATGCAGCGTGAAGAAATGAAAGCTTATTCAATGCAGTGGATTCCATGCAGCATGATTGAATGCAGTGGATGCCATGCAGCATGATTGAATGCAGTGGATTTTATGCAGCATGGCCCAAAGCATCCCGATTGAATGCAGTGGATTCCATGCAGCATGATTGAATGCAGTGGATTTTATGCAGCATGGCCCAAAACATCCGGATTGAATGCAGTGGAATCCATGCATGGTGATTGAATGCAGTGTAATCCATGCAGCTTGGTAAAATCCATCCCGATTGAATGCAGCAGATTCCATGCAGCGTGAAGTAATGGAACCCTATTGAATGAAGTGGATATTATGCAGCATGATTGAATGCAGTGGATTTTATGCAGCATGGCCCAAACCATCCCGATTGAATGCAGTGGATCCCATGCAGCGTCATTGAATGCAGAGGATTTCATGCATTGAGGCGCTATCGATCCCGATTAAATGAGGTGGAGTCCATGCAGCGAGGCCCAATGCATCCCGATTGAATGCATTCAATTCCATGCAGCATTTTTGAATGCAGAGGATTCCATGCATTGTGGCGCAATGGATCCTGATTGTATGCAGTGGAGTCTATGCAGCGAGGCCAAATCATCCCGATTGAATGCTGTGGATTATATGGAGCATGGCCCAAATCATCCCGATTCAATGCAGTGGATTCCATGCAGCGTGATTGATTGCAGTGTAATCGATGCAGCGTTGTAAAATGCATTCCGATTGAATGCAGTGGATTCCATGCATTGTGATTGAATGCAGTGAACTCCATGCAGTGAGGTAAAATGCATCCCGATTGAATGCAGTGGATTCCATGCAGCGTGATTGAATGCCGTGTATTCCATGCAGCGTGAAGAAATGGAACCCTATTGAATGCAGTGGATTGTATGCAGCCTGATTGAATGCAGTGGATTCCATGCAGCATGATTGAATGCAGTGGATTTTATGCAGAATGGCCCAAAGCATCCCGATTGAATGCAGTGGATTACATGCAGCGTCATTGAATGCAGAGGATTCCATGCATTGTGGCGCAATGGATCCTGATTGTATGCAGTGGAGTCCATGCAGTGAGGCCCAATGCATCCCGATTGAATGCAGTCAATTCCATGCAGCATTTTTGAATGCAGAGGATTCCATGCATTGTGGCGCAATGGATCCTGATTGCATGCAGTGGAGTCCATGCAGCGAGGCGAAATCATCCCGATTGAATGCTGTGCATTATATGGAGCATGGCCCAAATCATCCCGACTGAATGTAGTGAATTCGATGCAGTGTGATTGATTGCAGTGTAATCCATGCAGCGTGGTAAAATGCATCCCGATTGAATGCAGTGGATTCCATGCAGCGTGATTGAATTCAGTGGATTCCATGCAGCGTGAAGAAATGGAACCTTATTGAATGCAATTGATTCTATGCAGCATGATTGAATGCAGTGGATTTTATGCAGCATGATTGAATGCAGTGGATTCCATGCAGCGTGATTGAATGCAGTGGATTTTATGCAGCATGGCCCAAGGCATCCCGATTGAATGCAGTGGATTCCATGCAGCATTTTTGAATGCAGAGGATTCCATGCATTGTGGCACAATGGATCCCGATTGAATGCAGTGGATTCCATGCAGCGTGATTGAATGCAGTGTAATCCATGAAGCGTGGTAAAATGCATCCCGATAGAATGCAGTGGATTCCATGCAGCGTGAGGAAATGGAACCCTACTGAATGCAGTGGATTTTATGCAGCATGATTGAATGCAGTGGATATTATGCAGCATGATTGAATGCAGTGGAGTCCATGCAGCATGATTGAATGTAGTGGAATTTATGCAGCATGGCCTAAAGCATCCCGATTGAATGCAGTGGATTCCATGCAGCGTCATTGAATGCAGAGGATTCCATGCATTGTGGCGCAATGGATCCCTATTGTATGCAGTGGAGTCCATGCAGCGAGGCCCAATGCATCCCGATTGAATGCAGTGGATTTTATGCAGCATGGCCCAAACATCCCGATTGAATGCAGTGTATCCCATGCAGCGTGTTTGAATGCAGTGGATTGTATGCAGAGTGGTGCAATGTATCTCTATTGAATGAAGTGGATTCCATTCAGCTTGGCCCAATGGATACCGACTGAATGCAGTGGATTCTATGAAGCATGATTGAATGCAGTGGATTCCATGCAGCATTGTGGAATGCATACCGAGTGAATGCAGTGGATTGCATGCAGCGTGGGGCAATGTCTCCAGGTTGAATGCAGTGGAATACATGCAGTGTGAGTGAATGCACTTGATTCCTTGCAGCAGTGTGAAATTCATCCCGGGTGAATGCAGTGGATTGCATGCAGCTTGGCCCAATGGATCCTGATTGAATGCAGTCGATTCCGTGCAGCTTGGCCCAATGGATCCTGATTGAATGCAGTCGATTCCGTGCAGCATGGCCCAATGGATCCTGATTGAATGCAGTGGATTCCCTGTGGCGTGATTGAATGCACTGGATTCCATGCAGCGTTGTGTAATGCATCCAGAGTGAATGAAAAGGATTGCATGCAGCGTGGGGCAATGTATCCAGGTTGAATGCAGTGGAATCCATGCAGCATGCTGCAATGGATCCCGACTGAATGCAGTGGATTCCCTGCAGCATTGTGTAATTGATACCAATGTAATGCAGTGGATTCCATGCATCGAGATTCAATGCAGTGGATTCCATGCAGCGTTGTGAAATGGATCCCGAGTGAATGCAGTGGATTCCATGCATTGTGATTGAATGCAGTGCACTCAATATAGCGTGGAAAAATGCATCCCGATTGAATGCAGCGGATTCCATGCAGCGTGATTGAATGCTGTGTATTCCATGCAGCGTGAAGAAATGGAACCCTATTGAATGCAGTGGATTTTATGAAGCATGATTGAATGCAGTGGATTCCATGCAGCATGATTGAATGCAGTGGATTTTATGCAGCATGGCCCAAAGCATCCCGATTGAATGCAGTGGATTCCATGCAGCATGATTGAATGCAGTGGATTTTATGCAGCATGGCCCAAAGCATCCCGATTGAATGCAGTGGATTCCACGCAGCATCAGTGAATGCAGAGAATTCCATGCATTGTGGCGCAATGGATCCCGATTGTATGCAGTGGGGTCCATGCAGCGAGGCCCAATGCATCCCGATTGAATGCAGTCAATTCCATGCAGCATTTGTGAATGCAGAGGATTCCATGCATTGTGGCACAATGGATCCTGATTGTATGCAGTGGATTTTATGCAGCATGGCCCAAACATCCCGATTGAATGCATTGTATCCCATGCAGCGTGTTTGAATGCAGTGGATTGTATGCAGAGTGGTGCAATGTATCTCGATTGAATGAAGTGGATTCCATTCAGCTTGGTGTAATTGATACCGATTGAATGCAGTGGAGTCCATGCACTGTGTCTGAATGCAACCGATTCCATGCAGCAGTGTGAAATGCATCGCGAGTGAATGCAGTGGATTCCATGCAGCGTGGCCCAATGGATACCGACTGAATGCAGTGGATTCCATGAAGCATGATTGAATGCAGTGGATTCCATGCAGCGTTGTGGAATGCATACCGAGTGAATGCAGTGGATTGCATGCAGCGTGGGGCAATGTCTCCAGGTTGAATGCAGTGGAATACATGCAGTGTGAGTGAATGCACTTGATTCCTTGCAGCAGTGTGAAATTCATCCCGGGTGAATGCAGTGGATTGCATGCAGCTTGGCCCAATGGATCCTGATTGAATGCAGTCGATTCCGTGCAGCTTGGCCCAATGGATCCTGATTGAATGCAGTCGATTCCGTGCAGCATGGCCCAATGGATCCTGATTGAATGCAGTGGATTCCCTGTGGCGTGATTGAATGCACTGGATTCCATGCAGCGTTGTGTAATGCATCCAGAGTGAATGAAAAGGATTGCATGCAGCGTGGGGCAATGTATCCAGGTTGAATGCAGTGGAATCCATGCAGCATGCTGCAATGGATCCCGACTGAATGCAGTGGATTCCCTGCAGCATTGTGTAATTGATACCAATGTAATGCAGTGGATTCCATGCATCGAGATTCAATGCAGTGGATTCCATGCAGCGTTGTGAAATGGATCCCGAGTGAATGCAGTGGATTCCATGCATTGTGATTGAATGCAGTGCACTCAATATAGCGTGGAAAAATGCATCCCGATTGAATGCAGCGGATTCCATGCAGCGTGATTGAATGCTGTGTATTCCATGCAGCGTGAAGAAATGGAACCCTATTGAATGCAGTGGATTTTATGAAGCATGATTGAATGCAGTGGATTCCATGCAGCATGATTGAATGCTGTGGATTTTATGCAGCATGGCCCAAAGCATCCCGATTGAATGCAGTGGATTCCATGCAGCATGATTGAATGCAGTGGATTTTATGCAGCATGGCCCAAAGCATCCCGATTGAATGCAGTGGATTCCACGCAGCATCAGTGAATGCAGAGAATTCCATGCATTGTGGCGCAATGGATCCCGATTGTATGCAGTGGGGTCCATGCAGCGAGGCCCAATGCATCCCGATTGAATGCAGTCAATTCCATGCAGCATTTGTGAATGCAGAGGATTCCATGCATTGTGGCACAATGGATCCTGATTGTATGCAGTGGATTTTATGCAGCATGGCCCAAACATCCCGATTGAATGCATTGTATCCCATGCAGCGTGTTTGAATGCAGTGGATTGTATGCAGAGTGGTGCAATGTATCTCGATTGAATGAAGTGGATTCCATTCAGCTTGGTGTAATTGATACCGATTGAATGCAGTGGAGTCCATGCACTGTGTCTGAATGCAACCGATTCCATGCAGCAGTGTGAAATGCATCGCGAGTGAATGCAGTGGATTCCATGCAGCGTGGCCCAATGGATACCGACTGAATGCAGTGGATTCCATGAAGCATGATTGAATGCAGTGGATTCCATGCAGCGTTGTGGAATGCATACCGAGTGAATGCAGTGGATTGCATGCAGCGTGGGGCAATGTCTCCAGGTTGAATGCAGTGGAATACATGCAGTGTGAGTGAATGCACTTGATTCCTTGCAGCAGTGTGAAATTCATCCCGGGTGAATGCAGTGGATTGCATGCAGCTTGGCCCAATGGATCCTGATTGAATGCAGTCGATTCCGTGCAGCATGGCCCAATGGATCCTGATTGAATGCAGTGGATTCCCTGTGGCGTGATTGAATGCACTGGATTCCATGCAGCATTGTGTAATGCATCCAGAGTGAATGAAAAGGATTGCATGCAGCGTGGGGCAATGTATCCAGGTTGAATGCAGTGGAATCCATGCAGCATGCTGCAATGGATCCCGATTGAATGCAGTGGATTCCCTGCAGCATTGTGTAATTGATACCAATGTAATGCAGTGGATTCCATGCATCGAGATTCAATGCAGTGGATTCCATGCAGCGTTGTGAAATGGATCCCGAGTGAATGCAGTGGATTCCATGCATTGTGATTGAATGCAGTGCACTCAATATAGCGTGGAAAAATGCATCCCGATTGAATGCAGCGGATTCCATGCAGCGTGATTGAATGCTGTGTATTCCATGCAGCGTGAAGAAATGGAACCCTATTGAATGCAGTGGATTTTATGAAGCATGATTGAATGCAGTGGATTCCATGCAGCATGATTGAATGCAGTGGATTTTATGCAGCATGGCCCAAAGCATCCCGATTGAATGCAGTGGATTCCATGCAGCATGATTGAATGCAGTGGATTTTATGCAGCATGGCCCAAAGCATCCCGATTGAATGCAGTGGATTCCACGCAGCATCATTGAATGCAGAGAATTCCATGCATTGTGGCGCAATGGATCCCGATTGTATGCAGTGGAGTCCATGCAGCGAGGCCCAATGCATCCCGATTGAATGCAGTCAATTCCATGCAGCATTTTTGAATGCAGACGATTCCATGCATTGTGGCGCAATGGATCCTGATTGTATGCAGTGGATTTTATGCAGCATGGCCCAAACATCCCGATTGAATGCAGTGGATTCCATGCAGCGTGATTGAATGCAGTGTAATCCATGAAGCGTGGTAAAATGCATCCCGATAAAATGCAGTGGATTCCATGCAGCGTGAAGAAATGGAACCCTATTGAATGCAGTGGATTTTATGCAGCATGATTGAATGCAGTGGATTCGATGCAGTATGATTGAATGCAGTGGATATTATGCAGCATGGCCCAAAGCATCCTGATTGAATGCAGTGGATTCCATGCAGCCGATTGACTGCAGGTAATCCATTCAGCCTGGTAAAATGCATCCCAATTGAATGCAGTGGATTTTATGAAGCATGATTGAATGCAGTTGATTCCATGCAGCGTGAAGAAATGGAACATTATTGAATTCAGTGGATTTTTGCGGCGTGAATGTATACAGTGGATACCATGCAGCATGATTGAATGCAGTGGATTTTATGCAGCATGGCCAAAGCATGCCGATTGAATGCAGTGGATTCCATGCAGTGTGTTTGAATGCAGTGGATTCAATTTAGCCTGAAGAAATGGAACCCTATTGAATGCAGTGGATATTATGCAGCATGATTGAATGCAGTGGATTCCATGCAGCATGATTGAATGCAGTGGATTTTATGCAGCATGTCCCAAAGCATCCCGATTGAATGCAGTGGATTCCATGCAGCGTCATTGAATGCAGAGGATTCCATGCATTGTGGCGCAATGGGTCCCGATTGTATGCAGTGGAGTCCATGCAGCGAGGCCAAATCATCCCGATTGAATGCTGTGGATTATATGGAGCATGGTCCAAATCATCCCGACTGAATGCAGTGGATTCCATGCAGCGTGGGGCAATGTCTCCAGGTTGAATGCAGTGGAATACATGCAGTGTGAGTGAATGCACTTGATTCCTTGCAGCAGTGTGAAATTCATCCCGGGTGAATGCAGTGGATTGCATGCAGCTTGGCCCAATGGATCCTGATTGAATGCAGTCGATTCCGTGCAGCTTGGCCCAATGGATCCTGATTGAATGCAGTCGATTCCGTGCAGCATGGCCCAATGGATCCTGATTGAATGCAGTGGATTCCCTGTGGCGTGATTGAATGCACTGGATTCCATGCAGCGTTGTGTAATGCATCCAGAGTGAATGAAAAGGATTGCATGCAGCGTGGGGCAATGTATCCAGGTTGAATGCAGTGGAATCCATGCAGCATGCTGCAATGGATCCCGACTGAATGCAGTGGATTCCCTGCAGCATTGTGTAATTGATACCAATGTAATGCAGTGGATTCCATGCATCGAGATTCAATGCAGTGGATTCCATGCAGCGTTGTGAAATGGATCCCGAGTGAATGCAGTGGATTCCATGCATTGTGATTGAATGCAGTGCACTCAATATAGCGTGGAAAAATGCATCCCGATTGAATGCAGCGGATTCCATGCAGCGTGATTGAATGCTGTGTATTCCATGCAGCGTGAAGAAATGGAACCCTATTGAATGCAGTGGATTTTATGAAGCATGATTGAATGCAGTGGATTCCATGCAGCATGATTGAATGCTGTGGATTTTATGCAGCATGGCCCAAAGCATCCCGATTGAATGCAGTGGATTCCATGCAGCATGATTGAATGCAGTGGATTTTATGCAGCATGGCCCAAAGCATCCCGATTGAATGCAGTGGATTCCACGCAGCATCAGTGAATGCAGAGAATTCCATGCATTGTGGCGCAATGGATCCCGATTGTATGCAGTGGGGTCCATGCAGCGAGGCCCAATGCATCCCGATTGAATGCAGTCAATTCCATGCAGCATTTGTGAATGCAGAGGATTCCATGCATTGTGGCACAATGGATCCTGATTGTATGCAGTGGATTTTATGCAGCATGGCCCAAACATCCCGATTGAATGCATTGTATCCCATGCAGCGTGTTTGAATGCAGTGGATTGTATGCAGAGTGGTGCAATGTATCTCGATTGAATGAAGTGGATTCCATTCAGCTTGGTGTAATTGATACCGATTGAATGCAGTGGAGTCCATGCACTGTGTCTGAATGCAACCGATTCCATGCAGCAGTGTGAAATGCATCGCGAGTGAATGCAGTGGATTCCATGCAGCGTGGCCCAATGGATACCGACTGAATGCAGTGGATTCCATGAAGCATGATTGAATGCAGTGGATTCCATGCAGCGTTGTGGAATGCATACCGAGTGAATGCAGTGGATTGCATGCAGCGTGGGGCAATGTCTCCAGGTTGAATGCAGTGGAATACATGCAGTGTGAGTGAATGCACTTGATTCCTTGCAGCAGTGTGAAATTCATCCCGGGTGAATGCAGTGGATTGCATGCAGCTTGGCCCAATGGATCCTGATTGAATGCAGTCGATTCCGTGCAGCATGGCCCAATGGATCCTGATTGAATGCAGTGGATTCCCTGTGGCGTGATTGAATGCACTGGATTCCATGCAGCATTGTGTAATGCATCCAGAGTGAATGAAAAGGATTGCATGCAGCGTGGGGCAATGTATCCAGGTTGAATGCAGTGGAATCCATGCAGCATGCTGCAATGGATCCCGATTGAATGCAGTGGATTCCCTGCAGCATTGTGTAATTGATACCAATGTAATGCAGTGGATTCCATGCATCGAGATTCAATGCAGTGGATTCCATGCAGCGTTGTGAAATGGATCCCGAGTGAATGCAGTGGATTCCATGCATTGTGATTGAATGCAGTGCACTCAATATAGCGTGGAAAAATGCATCCCGATTGAATGCAGCGGATTCCATGCAGCGTGATTGAATGCTGTGTATTCCATGCAGCGTGAAGAAATGGAACCCTATTGAATGCAGTGGATTTTATGAAGCATGATTGAATGCAGTGGATTCCATGCAGCATGATTGAATGCAGTGGATTTTATGCAGCATGGCCCAAAGCATCCCGATTGAATGCAGTGGATTCCATGCAGCATGATTGAATGCAGTGGATTTTATGCAGCATGGCCCAAAGCATCCCGATTGAATGCAGTGGATTCCACGCAGCATCATTGAATGCAGAGAATTCCATGCATTGTGGCGCAATGGATCCCGATTGTATGCAGTGGAGTCCATGCAGCGAGGCCCAATGCATCCCGATTGAATGCAGTCAATTCCATGCAGCATTTTTGAATGCAGACGATTCCATGCATTGTGGCGCAATGGATCCTGATTGTATGCAGTGGATTTTATGCAGCATGGCCCAAACATCCCGATTGAATGCAGTGGATTCCATGCAGCGTGATTGAATGCAGTGTAATCCATGAAGCGTGGTAAAATGCATCCCGATAAAATGCAGTGGATTCCATGCAGCGTGAAGAAATGGAACCCTATTGAATGCAGTGGATTTTATGCAGCATGATTGAATGCAGTGGATTCGATGCAGTATGATTGAATGCAGTGGATATTATGCAGCATGGCCCAAAGCATCCTGATTGAATGCAGTGGATTCCATGCAGCGTGATTGACTGCAGGTAATCCATTCAGCCTGGTAAAATGCATCCCAATTGAATGCAGTGGATTTTATGAAGCATGATTGAATGCAGTTGATTCCATGCAGCGTGAAGAAATGGAACATTATTGAATTCAGTGGATTTTTGCGGCGTGAATGTATACAGTGGATACCATGCAGCATGATTGAATGCAGTGGATTTTATGCAGCATGGCCAAAGCATGCCGATTGAATGCAGTGGATTCCATGCAGTGTGTTTGAATGCAGTGGATTCAATTTAGCCTGAAGAAATGGAACCCTATTGAATGCAGTGGATATTATGCAGCATGATTGAATGCAGTGGATTCCATGCAGCATGATTGAATGCAGTGGATTTTATGCAGCATGTCCCAAAGCATCCCGATTGAATGCAGTGGATTCCATGCAGCGTCATTGAATGCAGAGGATTCCATGCATTGTGGCGCAATGGGTCCCGATTGTATGCAGTGGAGTCCATGCAGCGAGGCCAAATCATCCCGATTGAATGCTGTGGATTATATGGAGCATGGTCCAAATCATCCCGACTGAATGCAGTGGATTCCATGCAGCGTGATTGATTGCAGTGTAATCCATGCAGCGTGGTAAAATGCATCCCGATTGAATGCAGTGGATTCCATGCAGCGTGATTGAATTCAGTGGATTTTATGCAGCATGATTGAATGCAGTGGATTCCATGCAGCGTGATTGAATGCAGTGGATTTTATGCAGCATGGCCCAAAGCATCCCGATTGAATGCAGTGGATTCCATGCAGTGTCATTGAATGCAGAGGATTCCATGCATTGTGGTGCAATGGGTCACGATTGTATGCAGTGGAGTACATGCAGTGAGGCCAATGCATCCCGATTGTATGCAGTGGATTTTATGCAGCATGGCCCAAAGCATCCCGATTGAATGCAGTGGATTCCATGCATTGTGATTGAATGCAGTGTAATCCATGCAGCATGGTAAAATGCATCCCGATTGAAGGCAGTGTATTCCATACAGCGGGATTGAATGCAGTGTATTCTATGCAGCGTGAGGAAATGGAACCGTATTGAATGCAGTGGATTTTATGCAGCATGATTGAATGCAGTGGATTCCATGCAGCATGATTGAATGCAGTGGATTCCATGCAGCGTGAAGAAATGAAAGCTTATTCAATGCAGTGGATTCCATGCAGCATGATTGAATGCAGTGGATGCCATGCAGCATGATTGAATGCAGTGGATTTTATGCAGCATGGCCCAAAGCATCCCGATTGAATGCAGTGGATTCCATGCAGCATGATTGAATGCAGTGGATTTTATGCAGCATGGCCCAAAACATCTGGATTGAATGCAGTGGAATCCATGCATGGTGATTGAATGCAGTGTAATCCATGCAGCTTGGTAAAATCCATCCCGATTGAATGCAGCAGATTCCATGCAGCGTGAAGTAATGGAACCCTATTGAATGAAGTGGATATTATGCAGCATGATTGAATGCAGTGGATTTTATGCAGCATGGCCCAAACCATCCCGATTGAATGCAGTGGATCCCATGCAGCGTCATTGAATGCAGAGGATTTCATGCATTGAGGCGCTATCGATCCCGATTAAATGAGGTGGAGTCCATGCAGCGAGGCCCAATGCATCCCGATTGAATGCATTCAATTCCATGCAGCATTTTTGAATGCAGAGGATTCCATGCATTGTGGCGCAATGGATCCTGATTGTATGCAGTGGAGTCTATGCAGCGAGGCCAAATCATCCCGATTGAATGCTGTGGATTATATGGAGCATGGCCCAAATCATCCCGATTCAATGCAGTGGATTCCATGCAGCGTGATTGATTGCAGTGTAATCCATGCAGCGTTGTAAAATGCATTCCGATTGAATGCAGTGGATTCCATGCAGCGTGATTGAATGCCGTGTATTCCATGCAGCATGAAGAAATGGAACCCTATTGAATGCAGTGGATTTTATGAAGCATGATTGAATGCAGTGGATTCCATGCAGCATGATTGAATGCAGTGGATTTTATGCAGCATGGCCCAAAGCATCCCGATTGAATGCAGTGGATTCCATGCAGCGTCATTGAATGCAGAGGATTCCATGCATTGTGGCGCAATAGATCCTGATTGTATGCAGTGGAGTCCATGCAGTGAGGCCCAATGCATCCCGATTGAATGCAGTGGATTTTATGCAGCATGGCCCAAATCATCCCGATTGAATGCAGTGGATTCCATGCATGGTGATTGAATGAAGTGCACTCCATGCAGCGAGGTAAAATGCATCCCGATTGAATGCAGTGGATTCCATGCAACATGATTGAATGCAGTGTAATCCATGCAGCGTGAAGTAATGGAACCCTATTGAATGCAGTGGATATTATGCAGCATGATTGAATGCAGTGGATTCCATGCAGCATGATTGAATGTAGTGGAATTTATGCAGCATGGCCTAAAGCATCCCGATTGAATGCAGTGGATTCCATGCAGCATCATTGAATGCAGAGGATTCCATGCATTGTGGCGCAATGGATCCCGATTGTATGCAGTGGGGTCCATGCAGCGAGGCCCAATGCATCCCGATTGAATGCAGTGGATTTTATGCAGCATGGACCAAAGCATGCCGATTGAATGCAGTGTATCCCATGCAGCGTGTTTGAATGCAGTGGATTGTATGCAGAGTGGTGCAATGTATCTCGATTGAATGAAGTGGATTCCATTCAGCTTGGCGTAATTGATACCGATTGAATGCAGTGGAGTCCATGCACTGTGTCTGAATGCAACCGATTCCATGCAGCAGTGTGAAATGCATCGCGAGTGAAGGCAGTGGATTCCATGCAGCGTGGCCCAATGGATACCGACTGAATGCAGTGGATTCCATGAAGCATGATTGAATGCAGTGGATTCCATGCAGTGTTGTGGAATGCATACCGAGTGAATGCAGTGGATTGCATGCAGCGTGGGGCAATGTCTCCAGGTTGAATGCAGTGGAATACATGCAGTGTGAGTGAATGCACTTGATTCCTTGCAGCAGTGTGAAATTCATCCCGGGTGAATGCAGTGGATTGCATGCAGCTTGGCCCAATGGATCCTGCTTGAATGCAGTGGATTCCCTGTGGCGTGATTGAATGCACTGGATTCCATGCAGCGTTGTGTAATGCATCCAGAGTGAATGAAAAGGATTGCATGCAGCGTGGGGCAATGTATCCAGGTTGAATGCAGTGGAATCCATGCAGCATGCTGCAATGGATCCCGACTGAATGCAGTGGATTACCTGCAGCATTGTCTAATTGATACCAATGTAATGCAGTGGATTCCATGCATCGAGATTCAATGCAGTGGATTCCATGCAGCGTTGTGAAATGGATCCCGAGTGAATGCAGTGGATTCCATGCAGCGTGATTGAATGCAGTGGATTCCATGCAGCGTGAAGAAATGGAACCCTATTGAATGCAGTGGATTTTATGAAGCATGATTGAATGCAGTGGATTCCATGCAGCATGACTGAATGCAGTGGATTTTATGCAGCATGGCCCAAAGCATCCCGATTGAATGCAGTGGATTCCACGCAGCATCATTGAATGCAGAGAATTCCATGCATTGTGGCGCAATGGATCCCGATTGTATGCAGTGGAGTCCATGCAGCGAGGCCCAATTCATCCCGATTGAATGCAGTCAATTCCATGCAGCATTTTTGAATGCAGAGGATTCCATGCATTGTGGCACAATGGATCCTGATTGTATGCAGTGGAGTTTATGCAGCATGGCCCAAACATCCCGATTGAATGCAGTGGATTCCATGCAGCGTGAAGAAATGGAACCATATTGAATGCAGTGGATTTTATGCAGCATGATTGAATGCAGAGGATTCGATGCAGTATGATTGAATGCAGTGGATATTATGCAGCATGGCCCAAAGCATCCTGATTGAATGCAGTGGATTCCATGCAGCGTGATTGAATGCAGTTGATTCCATGCAGCGTGAAGAAATGGAACCTTATTGAATTCAGTGGATTTTTGCAGCGTGAATGAATACAGTGGATTCCATGCAGCATGATTGAATGCAGTGGATTTTATGCAGCATGGCCCAAAGCATGCCGATTGAATGCAGTGGATTCCATGCATTGTGATTGATTGCAGTGCACTCCATGCAGCGTGGTAAAATGTATCCCGATTGAATGCAGTGGATTCCATGCAGTGTGATTGAATGCAGTGGATTCCATTTAGCCTGAAGAAATGGAACCCTATTGAATGCAGTGGATATTATGCAGCATGATTGAATGCAGTGGAGTCCATGCAGCATGATTGAATGCAGTGGATTTTATGCAGCATGGCCCAAAGCATCCCGATTGAATGCAGTGGATTCCATGCAGCGTCATTGAATGCAGAGGATTCCATGCATTGAGGCGCAATGGATCCCGATTGTGTGCAGTGGAGTCCATGCAGTGAGGCCAAATGCATCCCAATTGAATGCAGTGGATTTTATGCATCATGGCCCAAATCATCCCGATTGAATGCAGTGGATTCCAGGCAGCGTGATTGAATGCAGTGCACTCAATATAGCTTGGAAAAACGCATCCCGATTGAATGCAGTGTATTCCATGCAGCGTGATTGAATTCAGTGGATTCCATGCAGCGTGAAATAATGGAACCCTATTGAATGCAGTGGATTTCTTGAAGCATGATAGAATGAAGTGGATTCCATGCAGCATGATTGAATGCAGTGGATTTTATGCAGCATTTCCCAAAGCATCCCGATTGAATGCAGTGGATTCCATGCAGCGTCATTGAATGCAGGGGATTCCATGCATTGAGGCGCAATGGATCCCGATTGTATGCAGTGGAGTCCATGCAGCGAGGCCCAATGCTTCCCGATTGAATGCAGTGGATTCCAGGCATTGTGATTGAAATCAGTGGAATCCATGCAGCGTGGTAAAATGCATCCTTATTGAATGCAGTGGATTCCATGCAGCGTGAAGTAATGGAACCCTATTGAATGCAGTGGATTTTATGCAGCCTGATTGAATGCAGTGGATTCCATGCAGCATGATTGAATGCAGTGGATTTTATGCAGCATGTCCCAAAGCATCCCGATTGAATGCAGAGGATTCCATGCATTGTGGCGAAATGGATCCTGATTGTATGCAGTGGAGTCCATGCAGCGAGGCCCAATGCATCCCGATTGAATGCAGTCAATTCCATGCAGCATTTTTGAATGCAGAGTATTCCATGCATTGTGGAGCAATGGATCCTGATTGTATGCAGTGGAGTCCGTGCAGCAAGGCCAAATCATCCTGATTGAATGCTGTGGATTATATGGAGCATGGCCCAAATCATCCCGACTGAATGCAGTGGATTCGATGCAGCGTGATTGATTGCAGTGTAATCCATGCAGCGTTGTAAAATGCATTCCGATTGAATGCAGTGGATTCCATGCAGCGTGATTGAATTCAGTGGATTCCATGCAGCGTGAAGAAATGGAACCCTATTGAATGCAATTGATTTTATGCAGCATGATTGAATGCAGTGGATTTTATGCAGCATGATTGAATGCAGTGGATTCCATGCAGCGTGATTGAATGCAGTGGATTTTATGCAGCATGGCCCAAAGCATCCCGATTGAATTCAGTGGATTCCATGCAGCGTCATTGAATGCAGAGGATTCCATGCATTGTGGCGCAATGGGTCCCGATTGTATGCAGTGGAGTCCATGCAGTGAGGCCAATGCATCCCGATTGTATGCAGTGGATTCCATGCATTGTGATTGAATGCAGTGTAATCCATGCAGCATGGTAAAATGCATCCCGATTGAAGGCAGTGTATTCCATACAGCGGGATTGAATGCAGTGTATTCTATGCAGCGTGAGGAAATGGAACCGTATTGAATGCAGTGGATTTTATGCAGCATGATTGAATGCAGTGGATTCCATGCAGCATGATTGAATGCAGTGGATTCCATGCAGAGTGAAGAAATGAAAGCTTATTCAATGCAGTGGATTCCATGCAGCATGATTGAATGCAGTGGATGCCATGCAGCATGATTGAATGCAGTGTATTTTAGGCAGCATGGCACAAAGCATCCGGATTGAATGCAGTTGATTCCATGCAGCATGATTGAATGCAGTGGATTTTATGCAGCATGGCCCAAAACATCCGGATTGAATGCAGTGGAATCCATGCATGGTGATTGAATGCAGTGTAATCCATGCAGCGTGGTAAAATCCATCCCGATTGAATGCAGTGGATTCCATGCAGCTTGATTGAATGCAGCGGATTCCATGCAGCGTGAAGTAATGGAACCCTATTGAATGCAGCGGATTTTATGCAGCATGATTGAATGCAGTGGATTTTATGCAGCATGGCCCAAACCATCCCGATTGAATGCCGTGGATCCCATGCAGCGTCATTGAATGCAGAGGATTCCATGCATTGAGGTGCAATCGATCCCGATTATATGAGGTGGAGTCCATGCAGCGAGGCCCAATGCATCCCGATTGAATGCATTCAATTCCATGCAGCATTTTTGAATGCAGAGGATTCCATGCATTGTGGCGCAATGGTTCCTGATTGTATGCAGTGGAGTCTATGCAGCGAGGCTAAATCATCCCGATTGAATGCTGTGGATTATATGGAGCATGGCCCAAATCATCCCGATTGAATGCAGTGGATTCCATGCAGCGTGATTGATTGCAGTGTAATCCATGCAGCATTGTAAAATGCATTCCGATTGAATGCAGTGGATTCCATGCATTGTGATTGAATGCAGTGAACTCCATGCAGTGAGGTAAAATGCATCCCGATTGAATGCAGTGGATTCCATGCAGCGTGATTGAATGCCGTGTATTCCATGCAGCGTGAAGAAATGGAACCCTATTGAATGCAGTGGATTGTATGCAGCCTGATTGAATGCAGTGGATTCCATACAGCATGATTGAATGCAGTGGATTTTATGCAGAATGGCCCAAAGCATCCCGATTGAATGCAGTGGATTACATGCAGCGTCATTGAATGCAGAGGATTCCATGCATTGTGGCGCAATGGATCCTGATTGTATGCAGTGGAGTCCATGCAGCGAGGCCCAATGCATCCCGATTGAATGCAGTCAATTCCATGCAGCATTTTTGAATGCAGAGGATTCCATGCATTGTGGCGCAATGGATCCTGATTGCATGCAGTGGAGTCCATGCAGCGAGGCGAAATCATCCCGATTGAATGCTGTGCATTATATGGAGCATGGCCCAAATCATCCCGACTGAATGTAGTGAATTCGATGCAGTGTGATTGATTGCAGTGTAATCCATGCAGCGTGGTAAAATGCATCCCGATTGAATGCAGTGGATTCCATGCAGCGTGATTGAATTCAGTGGATTCCATGCAGCGTGAAGAAATGGAACCTTATTGAATGCAATTGATTTTATGCAGCATGATTGAATGCAGTGGATTTTATGCAGCATGATTGAATGCAGTGGATTCCATGCAGCGTGATTGAATGCAGTGGATTTTATGCAGCATGGCCCAAGGCATCCCGATTGAATGCAGTGGATTCCATGCAGCATTTTTGAATGCAGAGGATTCCATGCATTGTGGCACAATGGATCCCGATTGAATGCAGTGGATTCCATGCAGCGTGATTGAATGCAGTGTAATCCATGAAGCGTGGTAAAATGCATCCCGATAGAATGCAGTGGATTCCATGCAGCGTGAGGAAATGGAACCCTACTGAATGCAGTGGATTTTATGCAGCATGATTGAATGCAGTGGATATTATGCAGCATGATTGAATGCAGTGGAGTCCATGCAGCATGATTGAATGTAGTGGAATTTATGCAGCATGGCCTAAAGCATCCCGATTGAATGCAGTGGATTCCATGCAGCATGATTGAATGCAGTGGATTTTATGCAGCATGGCCCAAAGCATCCCGATTGAATGCAGTGGATTCCACGCAGCATCATTGAATGCAGAGAATTCCATGCATTGTGGCGCAATGGATCCCGATTGTATGCAGTGGAGTCCATGCAGCGAGGCCCAATGCATCCCGATTGAATGCAGTCAATTCCATGCAGCATTTTTGAATGCAGACGATTCCATGCATTGTGGCGCAATGGATCCTGATTGTATGCAGTGGATTTTATGCAGCATGGCCCAAACATCCCGATTGAATGCAGTGGATTCCATGCAGCGTGATTGAATGCAGTGTAATCCATGAAGCGTGGTAAAATGCATCCCGATAAAATGCAGTGGATTCCATGCAGCGTGAAGAAATGGAACCCTATTGAATGCAGTGGATTTTATGCAGCATGATTGAATGCAGTGGATTCGATGCAGTATGATTGAATGCAGTGGATATTATGCAGCATGGCCCAAAGCATCCTGATTGAATGCAGTGGATTCCATGCAGCGTGATTGACTGCAGGTAATCCATTCAGCCTGGTAAAATGCATCCCAATTGAATGCAGTGGATTTTATGAAGCATGATTGAATGCAGTTGATTCCATGCAGCGTGAAGAAATGGAACATTATTGAATTCAGTGGATTTTTGCGGCGTGAATGTATACAGTGGATACCATGCAGCATGATTGAATGCAGTGGATTTTATGCAGCATGGCCAAAGCATGCCGATTGAATGCAGTGGATTCCATGCAGTGTGTTTGAATGCAGTGGATTCAATTTAGCCTGAAGAAATGGAACCCTATTGAATGCAGTGGATATTATGCAGCATGATTGAATGCAGTGGATTCCATGCAGCATGATTGAATGCAGTGGATTTTATGCAGCATGTCCCAAAGCATCCCGATTGAATGCAGTGGATTCCATGCAGCGTCATTGAATGCAGAGGATTCCATGCATTGTGGCGCAATGGGTCCCGATTGTATGCAGTGGAGTCCATGCAGCGAGGCCAAATCATCCCGATTGAATGCTGTGGATTATATGGAGCATGGTCCAAATCATCCCGACTGAATGCAGTGGATTCCATGCAGCGTGATTGATTGCAGTGTAATCCATGCAGCGTGGTAAAATGCATCCCGATTGAATGCAGTGGATTCCATGCAGCGTGATTGAATTCAGTGGATTTTATGCAGCATGATTGAATGCAGTGGATTCCATGCAGCGTGATTGAATGCAGTGGATTTTATGCAGCATGGCCCAAAGCATCCCGATTGAATGCAGTGGATTCCATGCAGTGTCATTGAATGCAGAGGATTCCATGCATTGTGGTGCAATGGGTCACGATTGTATGCAGTGGAGTACATGCAGTGAGGCCAATGCATCCCGATTGTATGCAGTGGATTTTATGCAGCATGGCCCAAAGCATCCCGATTGAATGCAGTGGATTCCATGCATTGTGATTGAATGCAGTGTAATCCATGCAGCATGGTAAAATGCATCCCGATTGAAGGCAGTGTATTCCATACAGCGGGATTGAATGCAGTGTATTCTATGCAGCGTGAGGAAATGGAACCGTATTGAATGCAGTGGATTTTATGCAGCATGATTGAATGCAGTGGATTCCATGCAGCATGATTGAATGCAGTGGATTCCATGCAGCGTGAAGAAATGAAAGCTTATTCAATGCAGTGGATTCCATGCAGCATGATTGAATGCAGTGGATGCCATGCAGCATGATTGAATGCAGTGGATTTTATGCAGCATGGCCCAAAGCATCCCGATTGAATGCAGTGGATTCCATGCAGCATGATTGAATGCAGTGGATTTTATGCAGCATGGCCCAAAACATCCGGATTGAATGCAGTGGAATCCATGCATGGTGATTGAATGCAGTGTAATCCATGCAGCTTGGTAAAATCCATCCCGATTGAATGCAGCAGATTCCATGCAGCGTGAAGTAATGGAACCCTATTGAATGAAGTGGATATTATGCAGCATGATTGAATGCAGTGGATTTTATGCAGCATGGCCCAAACCATCCCGATTGAATGCAGTGGATCCCATGCAGCGTCATTGAATGCAGAGGATTTCATGCATTGAGGCGCTATCGATCCCGATTAAATGAGGTGGAGTCCATGCAGCGAGGCCCAATGCATCCCGATTGAATGCATTCAATTCCATGCAGCATTTTTGAATGCAGAGGATTCCATGCATTGTGGCGCAATGGATCCTGATTGTATGCAGTGGAGTCTATGCAGCGAGGCCAAATCATCCCGATTGAATGCTGTGGATTATATGGAGCATGGCCCAAATCATCCCGATTCAATGCAGTGGATTCCATGCAGCGTGATTGATTGCAGTGTAATCGATGCAGCGTTGTAAAATGCATTCCGATTGAATGCAGTGGATTCCATGCATTGTGATTGAATGCAGTGAACTCCATGCAGTGAGGTAAAATGCATCCCGATTGAATGCAGTGGATTCCATGCAGCGTGATTGAATGCCGTGTATTCCATGCAGCGTGAAGAAATGGAACCCTATTGAATGCAGTGGATTGTATGCAGCCTGATTGAATGCAGTGGATTCCATGCAGCATGATTGAATGCAGTGGATTTTATGCAGAATGGCCCAAAGCATCCCGATTGAATGCAGTGGATTACATGCAGCGTCATTGAATGCAGAGGATTCCATGCATTGTGGCACAATGGATCCTGATTGTATGCAGTGGAGTCCATGCAGTGAGGCCCAATGCATCCCGATTGAATGCAGTCAATTCCATGCAGCATTTTTGAATGCAGAGGATTCCATGCATTGTGGCGCAATGGATCCTGATTGCATGCAGTGGAGTCCATGCAGCGAGGCGAAATCATCCCGATTGAATGCTGTGCATTATATGGAGCATGGCCCAAATCATCCCGACTGAATGTAGTGAATTCGATGCAGTGTGATTGATTGCAGTGTAATCCATGCAGCGTGGTAAAATGCATCCCGATTGAATGCAGTGGATTCCATGCAGCGTGATTGAATTCAGTGGATTCCATGCAGCGTGAAGAAATGGAACCTTATTGAATGCAATTGATTCTATGCAGCATGATTGAATGCAGTGGATTTTATGCAGCATGATTGAATGCAGTGGATTCCATGCAGCGTGATTGAATGCAGTGGATTTTATGCAGCATGGCCCAAAGCATCCCGATTGAATGCAGTGGATTCCATGCAGCATTTTTGAATGCAGAGGATTCCATGCATTGTGGCACAATGGATCCCGATTGAATGCAGTGGATTCCATGCAGCGTGATTGAATGCAGTGTAATCCATGAAGCGTGGTAAAATGCATCCCGATAGAATGCAGTGGATTCCATGCAGCGTGAGGAAATGGAACCCTACTGAATGCAGTGGATTTTATGCAGCATGATTGAATGCAGTGGATATTATGCAGCATGATTGAATGCAGTGGAGTCCATGCAGCATGATTGAATGTAGTGGAATTTATGCAGCATGGCCTAAAGCATCCCGATTGAATGCAGTGGATTCCATGCAGCGTCATTGAATGCAGAGGATTCCATGCATTGTGGCGCAATGGATCCCTATTGTATGCAGTGGAGTCCATGCAGCGAGGCCCAATGCATCCCGATTGAATGCAGTGGATTTTATGCAGCATGGCCCAAACATCCCGATTGAATGCAGTGGATTCCATGCAGCGTGATTGAATGCAGTGTAATCCATGAAGCGTGGTAAAATGCATCCCGATAAAATGCAGTGGATTCCATGCAGCGTGAAGAAATGGAACCCTATTGAATGCAGTGGATTTTATGCAGCATGATTGAATGCAGTGGATTTTATGCAGCATGTCCCAAAGCATCCCGATTGAATGCAGTGGATTCCATGCAGCGTCATTGAATGCAGAGGATTCCATGCATTGTGGCGCAATGGGTCCCGATTGTATGCAGTGGAGTCCATGCAGCGAGGCCAAATCATCCCGATTGAATGCTGTGGATTATATGGAGCATGGTCCAAATCATCCCGACTGAATGCAGTGGATTCCATGCAGCGTGGGGCAATGTCTCCAGGTTGAATGCAGTGGAATACATGCAGTGTGAGTGAATGCACTTGATTCCTTGCAGCAGTGTGAAATTCATCCCGGGTGAATGCAGTGGATTGCATGCAGCTTGGCCCAATGGATCCTGATTGAATGCAGTCGATTCCGTGCAGCTTGGCCCAATGGATCCTGATTGAATGCAGTCGATTCCGTGCAGCATGGCCCAATGGATCCTGATTGAATGCAGTGGATTCCCTGTGGCGTGATTGAATGCACTGGATTCCATGCAGCGTTGTGTAATGCATCCAGAGTGAATGAAAAGGATTGCATGCAGCGTGGGGCAATGTATCCAGGTTGAATGCAGTGGAATCCATGCAGCATGCTGCAATGGATCCCGACTGAATGCAGTGGATTCCCTGCAGCATTGTGTAATTGATACCAATGTAATGCAGTGGATTCCATGCATCGAGATTCAATGCAGTGGATTCCATGCAGCGTTGTGAAATGGATCCCGAGTGAATGCAGTGGATTCCATGCATTGTGATTGAATGCAGTGCACTCAATATAGCGTGGAAAAATGCATCCCGATTGAATGCAGCGGATTCCATGCAGCGTGATTGAATGCTGTGTATTCCATGCAGCGTGAAGAAATGGAACCCTATTGAATGCAGTGGATTTTATGAAGCATGATTGAATGCAGTGGATTCCATGCAGCATGATTGAATGCTGTGGATTTTATGCAGCATGGCCCAAAGCATCCCGATTGAATGCAGTGGATTCCATGCAGCATGATTGAATGCAGTGGATTTTATGCAGCATGGCCCAAAGCATCCCGATTGAATGCAGTGGATTCCACGCAGCATCAGTGAATGCAGAGAATTCCATGCATTGTGGCGCAATGGATCCCGATTGTATGCAGTGGGGTCCATGCAGCGAGGCCCAATGCATCCCGATTGAATGCAGTCAATTCCATGCAGCATTTGTGAATGCAGAGGATTCCATGCATTGTGGCACAATGGATCCTGATTGTATGCAGTGGATTTTATGCAGCATGGCCCAAACATCCCGATTGAATGCATTGTATCCCATGCAGCGTGTTTGAATGCAGTGGATTGTATGCAGAGTGGTGCAATGTATCTCGATTGAATGAAGTGGATTCCATTCAGCTTGGTGTAATTGATACCGATTGAATGCAGTGGAGTCCATGCACTGTGTCTGAATGCAACCGATTCCATGCAGCAGTGTGAAATGCATCGCGAGTGAATGCAGTGGATTCCATGCAGCGTGGCCCAATGGATACCGACTGAATGCAGTGGATTCCATGAAGCATGATTGAATGCAGTGGATTCCATGCAGCGTTGTGGAATGCATACCGAGTGAATGCAGTGGATTGCATGCAGCGTGGGGCAATGTCTCCAGGTTGAATGCAGTGGAATACATGCAGTGTGAGTGAATGCACTTGATTCCTTGCAGCAGTGTGAAATTCATCCCGGGTGAATGCAGTGGATTGCATGCAGCTTGGCCCAATGGATCCTGATTGAATGCAGTCGATTCCGTGCAGCATGGCCCAATGGATCCTGATTGAATGCAGTGGATTCCCTGTGGCGTGATTGAATGCACTGGATTCCATGCAGCATTGTGTAATGCATCCAGAGTGAATGAAAAGGATTGCATGCAGCGTGGGGCAATGTATCCAGGTTGAATGCAGTGGAATCCATGCAGCATGCTGCAATGGATCCCGATTGAATGCAGTGGATTCCCTGCAGCATTGTGTAATTGATACCAATGTAATGCAGTGGATTCCATGCATCGAGATTCAATGCAGTGGATTCCATGCAGCGTTGTGAAATGGATCCCGAGTGAATGCAGTGGATTCCATGCATTGTGATTGAATGCAGTGCACTCAATATAGCGTGGAAAAATGCATCCCGATTGAATGCAGCGGATTCCATGCAGCGTGATTGAATGCTGTGTATTCCATGCAGCGTGAAGAAATGGAACCCTATTGAATGCAGTGGATTTTATGAAGCATGATTGAATGCAGTGGATTCCATGCAGCATGATTGAATGCAGTGGATTTTATGCAGCATGGCCCAAAGCATCCCGATTGAATGCAGTGGATTCCATGCAGCATGATTGAATGCAGTGGATTTTATGCAGCATGGCCCAAAGCATCCCGATTGAATGCAGTGGATTCCACGCAGCATCATTGAATGCAGAGAATTCCATGCATTGTGGCGCAATGGATCCCGATTGTATGCAGTGGAGTCCATGCAGCGAGGCCCAATGCATCCCGATTGAATGCAGTCAATTCCATGCAGCATTTTTGAATGCAGACGATTCCATGCATTGTGGCGCAATGGATCCTGATTGTATGCAGTGGATTTTATGCAGCATGGCCCAAACATCCCGATTGAATGCAGTGGATTCCATGCAGCGTGATTGAATGCAGTGTAATCCATGAAGCGTGGTAAAATGCATCCCGATAAAATGCAGTGGATTCCATGCAGCGTGAAGAAATGGAACCCTATTGAATGCAGTGGATTTTATGCAGCATGATTGAATGCAGTGGATTCGATGCAGTATGATTGAATGCAGTGGATATTATGCAGCATGGCCCAAAGCATCCTGATTGAATGCAGTGGATTCCATGCAGCGTGATTGACTGCAGGTAATCCATTCAGCCTGGTAAAATGCATCCCAATTGAATGCAGTGGATTTTATGAAGCATGATTGAATGCAGTTGATTCCATGCAGCGTGAAGAAATGGAACATTATTGAATTCAGTGGATTTTTGCGGCGTGAATGTATACAGTGGATACCATGCAGCATGATTGAATGCAGTGGATTTTATGCAGCATGGCCAAAGCATGCCGATTGAATGCAGTGGATTCCATGCAGTGTGTTTGAATGCAGTGGATTCAATTTAGCCTGAAGAAATGGAACCCTATTGAATGCAGTGGATATTATGCAGCATGATTGAATGCAGTGGATTCCATGCAGCATGATTGAATGCAGTGGATTTTATGCAGCATGTCCCAAAGCATCCCGATTGAATGCAGTGGATTCCATGCAGCGTCATTGAATGCAGAGGATTCCATGCATTGTGGCGCAATGGGTCCCGATTGTATGCAGTGGAGTCCATGCAGCGAGGCCAAATCATCCCGATTGAATGCTGTGGATTATATGGAGCATGGTCCAAATCATCCCGACTGAATGCAGTGGATTCCATGCAGCGTGATTGATTGCAGTGTAATCCATGCAGCGTGGTAAAATGCATCCCGATTGAATGCAGTGGATTCCATGCAGCGTGATTGAATTCAGTGGATTTTATGCAGCATGATTGAATGCAGTGGATTCCATGCAGCGTGATTGAATGCAGTGGATTTTATGCAGCATGGCCCAAAGCATCCCGATTGAATGCAGTGGATTCCATGCAGTGTCATTGAATGCAGAGGATTCCATGCATTGTGGTGCAATGGGTCACGATTGTATGCAGTGGAGTACATGCAGTGAGGCCAATGCATCCCGATTGTATGCAGTGGATTTTATGCAGCATGGCCCAAAGCATCCCGATTGAATGCAGTGGATTCCATGCATTGTGATTGAATGCAGTGTAATCCATGCAGCATGGTAAAATGCATCCCGATTGAAGGCAGTGTATTCCATACAGCGGGATTGAATGCAGTGTATTCTATGCAGCGTGAGGAAATGGAACCGTATTGAATGCAGTGGATTTTATGCAGCATGATTGAATGCAGTGGATTCCATGCAGCATGATTGAATGCAGTGGATTCCATGCAGCGTGAAGAAATGAAAGCTTATTCAATGCAGTGGATTCCATGCAGCATGATTGAATGCAGTGGATGCCATGCAGCATGATTGAATGCAGTGGATTTTATGCAGCATGGCCCAAAGCATCCCGATTGAATGCAGTGGATTCCATGCAGCATGATTGAATGCAGTGGATTTTATGCAGCATGGCCCAAAACATCTGGATTGAATGCAGTGGAATCCATGCATGGTGATTGAATGCAGTGTAATCCATGCAGCTTGGTAAAATCCATCCCGATTGAATGCAGCAGATTCCATGCAGCGTGAAGTAATGGAACCCTATTGAATGAAGTGGATATTATGCAGCATGATTGAATGCAGTGGATTTTATGCAGCATGGCCCAAACCATCCCGATTGAATGCAGTGGATCCCATGCAGCGTCATTGAATGCAGAGGATTTCATGCATTGAGGCGCTATCGATCCCGATTAAATGAGGTGGAGTCCATGCAGCGAGGCCCAATGCATCCCGATTGAATGCATTCAATTCCATGCAGCATTTTTGAATGCAGAGGATTCCATGCATTGTGGCGCAATGGATCCTGATTGTATGCAGTGGAGTCTATGCAGCGAGGCCAAATCATCCCGATTGAATGCTGTGGATTATATGGAGCATGGCCCAAATCATCCCGATTCAATGCAGTGGATTCCATGCAGCGTGATTGATTGCAGTGTAATCCATGCAGCGTTGTAAAATGCATTCCGATTGAATGCAGTGGATTCCATGCAGCGTGATTGAATGCCGTGTATTCCATGCAGCATGAAGAAATGGAACCCTATTGAATGCAGTGGATTTTATGAAGCATGATTGAATGCAGTGGATTCCATGCAGCATGATTGAATGCAGTGGATTTTATGCAGCATGGCCCAAAGCATCCCGATTGAATGCAGTGGATTCCATGCAGCGTCATTGAATGCAGAGGATTCCATGCATTGTGGCGCAATAGATCCTGATTGTATGCAGTGGAGTCCATGCAGTGAGGCCCAATGCATCCCGATTGAATGCAGTGGATTTTATGCAGCATGGCCCAAATCATCCCGATTGAATGCAGTGGATTCCATGCATGGTGATTGAATGAAGTGCACTCCATGCAGCGAGGTAAAATGCATCCCGATTGAATGCAGTGGATTCCATGCAACATGATTGAATGCAGTGTAATCCATGCAGCGTGAAGTAATGGAACCCTATTGAATGCAGTGGATATTATGCAGCATGATTGAATGCAGTGGATTCCATGCAGCATGATTGAATGTAGTGGAATTTATGCAGCATGGCCTAAAGCATCCCGATTGAATGCAGTGGATTCCATGCAGCATCATTGAATGCAGAGGATTCCATGCATTGTGGCGCAATGGATCCCGATTGTATGCAGTGGGGTCCATGCAGCGAGGCCCAATGCATCCCGATTGAATGCAGTGGATTTTATGCAGCATGGACCAAAGCATGCCGACTGAATGCAGTGTATCCCATGCAGCGTGTTTGAATGCAGTGGATTGTATGCAGAGTGGTGCAATGTATCTCGATTGAATGAAGTGGATTCCATTCAGCTTGGTGTAATTGATACCGATTGAATGCAGTGGAGTCCATGCACTGTGTCTGAATGCAACCGATTCCATGCAGCAGTGTGAAATGCATCGCGAGTGAAGGCAGTGGATTCCATGCAGCGTGGCCCAATGGATACCGACTGAATGCAGTGGATTCCATGAAGCATGATTGAATGCAGTGGATTCCATGCAGTGTTGTGGAATGCATACCGAGTGAATGCAGTGGATTGCATGCAGCGTGGGGCAATGTCTCCAGGTTGAATGCAGTGGAATACATGCAGTGTGAGTGAATGCACTTGATTCCTTGCAGCAGTGTGAAATTCATCCCGGGTGAATGCAGTGGATTGCATGCAGCTTGGCCCAATGGATCCTGCTTGAATGCAGTGGATTCCCTGTGGCGTGATTGAATGCACTGGATTCCATGCAGCGTTGTGTAATGCATCCAGAGTGAATGAAAAGGATTGCATGCAGCGTGGGGCAATGTATCCAGGTTGAATGCAGTGGAATCCATGCAGCATGCTGCAATGGATCCCGACTGAATGCAGTGGATTACCTGCAGCATTGTCTAATTGATACCAATGTAATGCAGTGGATTCCATGCATCGAGATTCAATGCAGTGGATTCCATGCAGCGTTGTGAAATGGATCCCGAGTGAATGCAGTGGATTCCATGCAGCGTGATTGAATGCAGTGGATTCCATGCAGCGTGAAGAAATGGAACCCTATTGAATGCAGTGGATTTTATGAAGCATGATTGAATGCAGTGGATTCCATGCAGCATGACTGAATGCAGTGGATTTTATGCAGCATGGCCCAAAGCATCCCGATTGAATGCAGTGGATTCCACGCAGCATCATTGAATGCAGAGAATTCCATGCATTGTGGCGCAATGGATCCCGATTGTATGCAGTGGAGTCCATGCAGCGAGGCCCAATTCATCCCGATTGAATGCAGTCAATTCCATGCAGCATTTTTGAATGCAGAGGATTCCATGCATTGTGGCACAATGGATCCTGATTGTATGCAGTGGAGTTTATGCAGCATGGCCCAAACATCCCGATTGAATGCAGTGGATTCCATGCAGCGTGAAGAAATGGAACCATATTGAATGCAGTGGATTTTATGCAGCATGATTGAATGCAGAGGATTCGATGCAGTATGATTGAATGCAGTGGATATTATGCAGCATGGCCCAAAGCATCCTGATTGAATGCAGTGGATTCCATGCAGCGTGATTGAATGCAGTTGATTCCATGCAGCGTGAAGAAATGGAACCTTATTGAATTCAGTGGATTTTTGCAGCGTGAATGAATACAGTGGATTCCATGCAGCATGATTGAATGCAGTGGATTTTATGCAGCATGGCCCAAAGCATGCCGATTGAATGCAGTGGATTCCATGCATTGTGATTGATTGCAGTGCACTCCATGCAGCGTGGTAAAATGTATCCCGATTGAATGCAGTGGATTCCATGCAGTGTGATTGAATGCAGTGGATTCCATTTAGCCTGAAGAAATGGAACCCTATTGAATGCAGTGGATATTATGCAGCATGATTGAATGCAGTGGAGTCCATGCAGCATGATTGAATGCAGTGGATTTTATGCAGCATGGCCCAAAGCATCCCGATTGAATGCAGTGGATTCCATGCAGCGTCATTGAATGCAGAGGATTCCATGCATTGAGGCGCAATGGATCCCGATTGTGTGCAGTGGAGTCCATGCAGTGAGGCCAAATGCATCCCAATTGAATGCAGTGGATTTTATGCATCATGGCCCAAATCATCCCGATTGAATGCAGTGGATTCCAGGCAGCGTGATTGAATGCAGTGCACTCAATATAGCTTGGAAAAACGCATCCCGATTGAATGCAGTGTATTCCATGCAGCGTGATTGAATTCAGTGGATTCCATGCAGCGTGAAATAATGGAACCCTATTGAATGCAGTGGATTTCTTGAAGCATGATAGAATGAAGTGGATTCCATGCAGCATGATTGAATGCAGTGGATTTTATGCAGCATTTCCCAAAGCATCCCGATTGAATGCAGTGGATTCCATGCAGCGTCATTGAATGCAGGGGATTCCATGCATTGAGGCGCAATGGATCCCGATTGTATGCAGTGGAGTCCATGCAGCGAGGCCCAATGCTTCCCGATTGAATGCAGTGGATTCCAGGCATTGTGATTGAAATCAGTGGAATCCATGCAGCGTGGTAAAATGCATCCTTATTGAATGCAGTGGATTCCATGCAGCGTGAAGTAATGGAACCCTATTGAATGCAGTGGATTTTATGCAGCCTGATTGAATGCAGTGGATTCCATGCAGCATGATTGAATGCAGTGGATTTTATGCAGCATGTCCCAAAGCATCCCGATTGAATGCAGAGGATTCCATGCATTGTGGCGAAATGGATCCTGATTGTATGCAGTGGAGTCCATGCAGCGAGGCCCAATGCATCCCGATTGAATGCAGTCAATTCCATGCAGCATTTTTGAATGCAGAGTATTCCATGCATTGTGGAGCAATGGATCCTGATTGTATGCAGTGGAGTCCGTGCAGCAAGGCCAAATCATCCTGATTGAATGCTGTGGATTATATGGAGCATGGCCCAAATCATCCCGACTGAATGCAGTGGATTCGATGCAGCGTGATTGATTGCAGTGTAATCCATGCAGCGTTGTAAAATGCATTCCGATTGAATGCAGTGGATTCCATGCAGCGTGATTGAATTCAGTGGATTCCATGCAGCGTGAAGAAATGGAACCCTATTGAATGCAATTGATTTTATGCAGCATGATTGAATGCAGTGGATTTTATGCAGCATGATTGAATGCAGTGGATTCCATGCAGCGTGATTGAATGCAGTGGATTTTATGCAGCATGGCCCAAAGCATCCCGATTGAATTCAGTGGATTCCATGCAGCGTCATTGAATGCAGAGGATTCCATGCATTGTGGCGCAATGGGTCCCGATTGTATGCAGTGGAGTCCATGCAGTGAGGCCAATGCATCCCGATTGTATGCAGTGGATTCCATGCATTGTGATTGAATGCAGTGTAATCCATGCAGCATGGTAAAATGCATCCCGATTGAAGGCAGTGTATTCCATACAGCGGGATTGAATGCAGTGTATTCTATGCAGCGTGAGGAAATGGAACCGTATTGAATGCAGTGGATTTTATGCAGCATGATTGAATGCAGTGGATTCCATGCAGCATGATTGAATGCAGTGGATTCCATGCAGCGTGAAGAAATGAAAGCTTATTCAATGCAGTGGATTCCATGCAGCATGATTGAATGCAGTGGATGCCATGCAGCATGATTGAATGCAGTGTATTTTAGGCAGCATGGCACAAAGCATCCGGATTGAATGCAGTTGATTCCATGCAGCATGATTGAATGCAGTGGATTTTATGCAGCATGGCCCAAAACATCCGGATTGAATGCAGTGGAATCCATGCATGGTGATTGAATGCAGTGTAATCCATGCAGCGTGGTAAAATCCATCCCGATTGAATGCAGTGGATTCCATGCAGCTTGATTGAATGCAGCGGATTCCATGCAGCGTGAAGTAATGGAACCCTATTGAATGCAGCGGATTTTATGCAGCATGATTGAATGCAGTGGATTTTATGCAGCATGGCCCAAACCATCCCGATTGAATGCCGTGGATCCCATGCAGCGTCATTGAATGCAGAGGATTCCATGCATTGAGGTGCAATCGATCCCGATTATATGAGGTGGAGTCCATGCAGCGAGGCCCAATGCATCCCGATTGAATGCATTCAATTCCATGCAGCATTTTTGAATGCAGAGGATTCCATGCATTGTGGCGCAATGGTTCCTGATTGTATGCAGTGGAGTCTATGCAGCGAGGCTAAATCATCCCGATTGAATGCTGTGGATTATATGGAGCATGGCCCAAATCATCCCGATTGAATGCAGTGGATTCCATGCAGCGTGATTGATTGCAGTGTAATCCATGCAGCATTGTAAAATGCATTCCGATTGAATGCAGTGGATTCCATGCATTGTGATTGAATGCAGTGAACTCCATGCAGTGAGGTAAAATGCATCCCGATTGAATGCAGTGGATTCCATGCAGCGTGATTGAATGCCGTGTATTCCATGCAGCGTGAAGAAATGGAACCCTATTGAATGCAGTGGATTGTATGCAGCCTGATTGAATGCAGTGGATTCCATACAGCATGATTGAATGCAGTGGATTTTATGCAGAATGGCCCAAAGCATCCCGATTGAATGCAGTGGATTACATGCAGCGTCATTGAATGCAGAGGATTCCATGCATTGTGGCGCAATGGATCCTGATTGTATGCAGTGGAGTCCATGCAGCGAGGCCCAATGCATCCCGATTGAATGCAGTCAATTCCATGCAGCATTTTTGAATGCAGAGGATTCCATGCATTGTGGCGCAATGGATCCTGATTGCATGCAGTGGAGTCCATGCAGCGAGGCGAAATCATCCCGATTGAATGCTGTGCATTATATGGAGCATGGCCCAAATCATCCCGACTGAATGTAGTGAATTCGATGCAGTGTGATTGATTGCAGTGTAATCCATGCAGCGTGGTAAAATGCATCCCGATTGAATGCAGTGGATTCCATGCAGCGTGATTGAATTCAGTGGATTCCATGCAGCGTGAAGAAATGGAACCTTATTGAATGCAATTGATTTTATGCAGCATGATTGAATGCAGTGGATTTTATGCAGCATGATTGAATGCAGTGGATTCCATGCAGCGTGATTGAATGCAGTGGATTTTATGCAGCATGGCCCAAGGCATCCCGATTGAATGCAGTGGATTCCATGCAGCATTTTTGAATGCAGAGGATTCCATGCATTGTGGCACAATGGATCCCGATTGAATGCAGTGGATTCCATGCAGCGTGATTGAATGCAGTGTAATCCATGAAGCGTGGTAAAATGCATCCCGATAGAATGCAGTGGATTCCATGCAGCGTGAGGAAATGGAACCCTACTGAATGCAGTGGATTTTATGCAGCATGATTGAATGCAGTGGATATTATGCAGCATGATTGAATGCAGTGGAGTCCATGCAGCATGATTGAATGTAGTGGAATTTATGCAGCATGGCCTAAAGCATCCCGATTGAATGCAGTGGATTCCATGCAGCATGATTGAATGCAGTGGATTTTATGCAGCATGGCCCAAAGCATCCCGATTGAATGCAGTGGATTCCACGCAGCATCATTGAATGCAGAGAATTCCATGCATTGTGGCGCAATGGATCCCGATTGTATGCAGTGGAGTCCATGCAGCGAGGCCCAATGCATCCCGATTGAATGCAGTCAATTCCATGCAGCATTTTTGAATGCAGACGATTCCATGCATTGTGGCGCAATGGATCCTGATTGTATGCAGTGGATTTTATGCAGCATGGCCCAAACATCCCGATTGAATGCAGTGGATTCCATGCAGCGTGATTGAATGCAGTGTAATCCATGAAGCGTGGTAAAATGCATCCCGATAAAATGCAGTGGATTCCATGCAGCGTGAAGAAATGGAACCCTATTGAATGCAGTGGATTTTATGCAGCATGATTGAATGCAGTGGATTCGATGCAGTATGATTGAATGCAGTGGATATTATGCAGCATGGCCCAAAGCATCCTGATTGAATGCAGTGGATTCCATGCAGCGTGATTGACTGCAGGTAATCCATTCAGCCTGGTAAAATGCATCCCAATTGAATGCAGTGGATTTTATGAAGCATGATTGAATGCAGTTGATTCCATGCAGCGTGAAGAAATGGAACATTATTGAATTCAGTGGATTTTTGCGGCGTGAATGTATACAGTGGATACCATGCAGCATGATTGAATGCAGTGGATTTTATGCAGCATGGCCAAAGCATGCCGATTGAATGCAGTGGATTCCATGCAGTGTGTTTGAATGCAGTGGATTCAATTTAGCCTGAAGAAATGGAACCCTATTGAATGCAGTGGATATTATGCAGCATGATTGAATGCAGTGGATTCCATGCAGCATGATTGAATGCAGTGGATTTTATGCAGCATGGCCCAAAGCATCCCGATTGAATGCAGTGGATTCCATGCAGCGTCATTGAATGCAGAGGATTCCATGCATTGTGGCGCAATGGGTCCCGATTGTATGCAGTGGAGTCCAAGCAGCGAGGCCAAATCATCCCGATTGAATGCTGTGGATTATATGGAGCATGGTCCAAATCATCCCGACTGAATGCAGTGGATTCCATGCAGCGTGATTGATTGCAGTGTAATCCATGCAGCGTGGTAAAATGCATCCCGATTGAATGCAGTGGATTCCATGCAGCGTGATTGAATTCAGTGGATTTTATGCAGCATGATTGAATGCAGTGGATTCCATGCAGCGTGATTGAATGCAGTGGATTTTATGCAGCATGGCCCAAAGCATCCCGATTGAATGCAGTGGATTCCATGCAGTGTCATTGAATGCAGAGGATTCCATGCATTGTGGTGCAATGGGTCACGATTGTATGCAGTGGAGTACATGCAGTGAGGCCAATGCATCCCGATTGTATGCAGTGGATTTTATGCAGCATGGCCCAAAGCATCCCGATTGAATGCAGTGGATTCCATGCATTGTGATTGAATGCAGTGTAATCCATGCAGCATGGTAAAATGCATCCCGATTGAAGGCAGTGTATTCCATACAGCGGGATTGAATGCAGTGTATTCTATGCAGCGTGAGGAAATGGAACCGTATTGAATGCAGTGGATTTTATGCAGCATGATTGAATGCAGTGGATTCCATGCAGCATGATTGAATGCAGTGGATTCCATGCAGCGTGAAGAAATGAAAGCTTATTCAATGCAGTGGATTCCATGCAGCATGATTGAATGCAGTGGATGCCATGCAGCATGATTGAATGCAGTGGATTTTATGCAGCATGGCCCAAAGCATCCCGATTGAATGCAGTGGATTCCATGCAGCATGATTGAATGCAGTGGATTTTATGCAGCATGGCCCAAAACATCCGGATTGAATGCAGTGGAATCCATGCATGGTGATTGAATGCAGTGTAATCCATGCAGCTTGGTAAAATCCATCCCGATTGAATGCAGCAGATTCCATGCAGCGTGAAGTAATGGAACCCTATTGAATGAAGTGGATATTATGCAGCATGATTGAATGCAGTGGATTTTATGCAGCATGGCCCAAACCATCCCGATTGAATGCAGTGGATCCCATGCAGCGTCATTGAATGCAGAGGATTTCATGCATTGAGGCGCTATCGATCCCGATTAAATGAGGTGGAGTCCATGCAGCGAGGCCCAATGCATCCCGATTGAATGCATTCAATTCCATGCAGCATTTTTGAATGCAGAGGATTCCATGCATTGTGGCGCAATGGATCCTGATTGTATGCAGTGGAGTCTATGCAGCGAGGCCAAATCATCCCGATTGAATGCTGTGGATTATATGGAGCATGGCCCAAATCATCCCGATTCAATGCAGTGGATTCCATGCAGCGTGATTGATTGCAGTGTAATCGATGCAGCGTTGTAAAATGCATTCCGATTGAATGCAGTGGATTCCATGCATTGTGATTGAATGCAGTGAACTCCATGCAGTGAGGTAAAATGCATCCCGATTGAATGCAGTGGATTCCATGCAGCGTGATTGAATGCCGTGTATTCCATGCAGCGTGAAGAAATGGAACCCTATTGAATGCAGTGGATTGTATGCAGCCTGATTGAATGCAGTGGATTCCATGCAGCATGATTGAATGCAGTGGATTTTATGCAGAATGGCCCAAAGCATCCCGATTGAATGCAGTGGATTACATGCAGCGTCATTGAATGCAGAGGATTCCATGCATTGTGGCGCAATGGATCCTGATTGTATGCAGTGGAGTCCATGCAGTGAGGCCCAATGCATCCCGATTGAATGCAGTCAATTCCATGCAGCATTTTTGAATGCAGAGGATTCCATGCATTGTGGCGCAATGGATCCTGATTGCATGCAGTGGAGTCCATGCAGCGAGGCGAAATCATCCCGATTGAATGCTGTGCATTATATGGAGCATGGCCCAAATCATCCCGACTGAATGTAGTGAATTCGATGCAGTGTGATTGATTGCAGTGTAATCCATGCAGCGTGGTAAAATGCATCCCGATTGAATGCAGTGGATTCCATGCAGCGTGATTGAATTCAGTGGATTCCATGCAGCGTGAAGAAATGGAACCTTATTGAATGCAATTGATTCTATGCAGCATGATTGAATGCAGTGGATTTTATGCAGCATGATTGAATGCAGTGGATTCCATGCAGCGTGATTGAATGCAGTGGATTTTATGCAGCATGGCCCAAAGCATCCCGATTGAATGCAGTGGATTCCATGCAGCATTTTTGAATGCAGAGGATTCCATGCATTGTGGCACAATGGATCCCGATTGAATGCAGTGGATTCCATGCAGCGTGATTGAATGCAGTGTAATCCATGAAGCGTGGTAAAATGCATCCCGATAGAATGCAGTGGATTCCATGCAGCGTGAGGAAATGGAACCCTACTGAATGCAGTGGATTTTATGCAGCATGATTGAATGCAGTGGATATTATGCAGCATGATTGAATGCAGTGGAGTCCATGCAGCATGATTGAATGTAGTGGAATTTATGCAGCATGGCCTAAAGCATCCCGATTGAATGCAGTGGATTCCATGCAGCGTCATTGAATGCAGAGGATTCCATGCATTGTGGCGCAATGGATCCCTATTGTATGCAGTGGAGTCCATGCAGCGAGGCCCAATGCATCCCGATTGAATGCAGTGGATTTTATGCAGCATGGCCCAAACATCCCGATTGAATGCAGTGTATCCCATGCAGCGTGTTTGAATGCAGTGGATTGTATGCAGAGTGGTGCAATGTATCTCTATTGAATGAAGTGGATTCCATTCAGCTTGGCCCAATGGATACCGACTGAATGCAGTGGATTCTATGAAGCATGATTGAATGCAGTGGATTCCATGCAGCATTGTGGAATGCATACCGAGTGAATGCAGTGGATTGCATGCAGCGTGGGGCAATGTCTCCAGGTTGAATGCAGTGGAATACATGCAGTGTGAGTGAATGCACTTGATTCCTTGCAGCAGTGTGAAATTCATCCCGGGTGAATGCAGTGGATTGCATGCAGCTTGGCCCAATGGATCCTGATTGAATGCAGTCGATTCCGTGCAGCTTGGCCCAATGGATCCTGATTGAATGCAGTCGATTCCGTGCAGCATGGCCCAATGGATCCTGATTGAATGCAGTGGATTCCCTGTGGCGTGATTGAATGCACTGGATTCCATGCAGCGTTGTGTAATGCATCCAGAGTGAATGAAAAGGATTGCATGCAGCGTGGGGCAATGTATCCAGGTTGAATGCAGTGGAATCCATGCAGCATGCTGCAATGGATCCCGACTGAATGCAGTGGATTCCCTGCAGCATTGTGTAATTGATACCAATGTAATGCAGTGGATTCCATGCATCGAGATTCAATGCAGTGGATTCCATGCAGCGTTGTGAAATGGATCCCGAGTGAATGCAGTGGATTCCATGCATTGTGATTGAATGCAGTGCACTCAATATAGCGTGGAAAAATGCATCCCGATTGAATGCAGCGGATTCCATGCAGCGTGATTGAATGCTGTGTATTCCATGCAGCGTGAAGAAATGGAACCCTATTGAATGCAGTGGATTTTATGAAGCATGATTGAATGCAGTGGATTCCATGCAGCATGATTGAATGCAGTGGATTTTTTGCAGCATGGCCCAAAGCATCCCGATTGAATGCAGTGGATTCCATGCAGCATGATTGAATGCAGTGGATTTTATGCAGCATGGCCCAAAGCATCCCGATTGAATGCAGTGGATTCCACGCAGCATCAGTGAATGCAGAGAATTCCATGCATTGTGGCGCAATGGATCCCGATTGTATGCAGTGGGGTCCATGCAGCGAGGCCCAATGCATCCCGATTGAATGCAGTCAATTCCATGCAGCATTTGTGAATGCAGAGGATTCCATGCATTGTGGCACAATGGATCCTGATTGTATGCAGTGGATTTTATGCAGCATGGCCCAAACATCCCGATTGAATGCATTGTATCCCATGCAGCGTGTTTGAATGCAGTGGATTGTATGCAGAGTGGTGCAATGTATCTCGATTGAATGAAGTGGATTCCATTCAGCTTGGTGTAATTGATACCGATTGAATGCAGTGGAGTCCATGCACTGTGTCTGAATGCAACCGATTCCATGCAGCAGTGTGAAATGCATCGCGAGTGAATGCAGTGGATTCCATGCAGCGTGGCCCAATGGATACCGACTGAATGCAGTGGATTCCATGAAGCATGATTGAATGCAGTGGATTCCATGCAGCGTTGTGGAATGCATACCGAGTGAATGCAGTGGATTGCATGCAGCGTGGGGCAATGTCTCCAGGTTGAATGCAGTGGAATACATGCAGTGTGAGTGAATGCACTTGATTCCTTGCAGCAGTGTGAAATTCATCCCGGGTGAATGCAGTGGATTGCATGCAGCTTGGCCCAATGGATCCTGATTGAATGCAGTCGATTCCGTGCAGCTTGGCCCAATGGATCCTGATTGAATGCAGTCGATTCCGTGCAGCATGGCCCAATGGATCCTGATTGAATGCAGTGGATTCCCTGTGGCGTGATTGAATGCACTGGATTCCATGCAGCGTTGTGTAATGCATCCAGAGTGAATGAAAAGGATTGCATGCAGCGTGGGGCAATGTATCCAGGTTGAATGCAGTGGAATCCATGCAGCATGCTGCAATGGATCCCGACTGAATGCAGTGGATTCCCTGCAGCATTGTGTAATTGATACCAATGTAATGCAGTGGATTCCATGCATCGAGATTCAATGCAGTGGATTCCATGCAGCGTTGTGAAATGGATCCCGAGTGAATGCAGTGGATTCCATGCATTGTGATTGAATGCAGTGCACTCAATATAGCGTGGAAAAATGCATCCCGATTGAATGCAGCGGATTCCATGCAGCGTGATTGAATGCTGTGTATTCCATGCAGCGTGAAGAAATGGAACCCTATTGAATGCAGTGGATTTTATGAAGCATGATTGAATGCAGTGGATTCCATGCAGCATGATTGAATGCTGTGGATTTTATGCAGCATGGCCCAAAGCATCCCGATTGAATGCAGTGGATTCCATGCAGCATGATTGAATGCAGTGGATTTTATGCAGCATGGCCCAAAGCATCCCGATTGAATGCAGTGGATTCCACGCAGCATCAGTGAATGCAGAGAATTCCATGCATTGTGGCGCAATGGATCCCGATTGTATGCAGTGGGGTCCATGCAGCGAGGCCCAATGCATCCCGATTGAATGCAGTCAATTCCATGCAGCATTTGTGAATGCAGAGGATTCCATGCATTGTGGCACAATGGATCCTGATTGTATGCAGTGGATTTTATGCAGCATGGCCCAAACATCCCGATTGAATGCATTGTATCCCATGCAGCGTGTTTGAATGCAGTGGATTGTATGCAGAGTGGTGCAATGTATCTCGATTGAATGAAGTGGATTCCATTCAGCTTGGTGTAATTGATACCGATTGAATGCAGTGGAGTCCATGCACTGTGTCTGAATGCAACCGATTCCATGCAGCAGTGTGAAATGCATCGCGAGTGAATGCAGTGGATTCCATGCAGCGTGGCCCAATGGATACCGACTGAATGCAGTGGATTCCATGAAGCATGATTGAATGCAGTGGATTCCATGCAGCGTTGTGGAATGCATACCGAGTGAATGCAGTGGATTGCATGCAGCGTGGGGCAATGTCTCCAGGTTGAATGCAGTGGAATACATGCAGTGTGAGTGAATGCACTTGATTCCTTGCAGCAGTGTGAAATTCATCCCGGGTGAATGCAGTGGATTGCATGCAGCTTGGCCCAATGGATCCTGATTGAATGCAGTCGATTCCGTGCAGCATGGCCCAATGGATCCTGATTGAATGCAGTGGATTCCCTGTGGCGTGATTGAATGCACTGGATTCCATGCAGCATTGTGTAATGCATCCAGAGTGAATGAAAAGGATTGCATGCAGCGTGGGGCAATGTATCCAGGTTGAATGCAGTGGAATCCATGCAGCATGCTGCAATGGATCCCGATTGAATGCAGTGGATTCCCTGCAGCATTGTGTAATTGATACCAATGTAATGCAGTGGATTCCATGCATCGAGATTCAATGCAGTGGATTCCATGCAGCGTTGTGAAATGGATCCCGAGTGAATGCAGTGGATTCCATGCATTGTGATTGAATGCAGTGCACTCAATATAGCGTGGAAAAATGCATCCTGATTGAATGCAGCGGATTCCATGCAGCGTGATTGAATGCTGTGTATTCCATGCAGCGTGAAGAAATGGAACCCTATTGAATGCAGTGGATTTTATGAAGCATGATTGAATGCAGTGGATTCCATGCAGCATGATTGAATGCAGTGGATTTTATGCAGCATGGCCCAAAGCATCCCGATTGAATGCAGTGGATTCCATGCAGCATGATTGAATGCAGTGGATTTTATGCAGCATGGCCCAAAGCATCCCGATTGAATGCAGTGGATTCCACGCAGCATCATTGAATGCAGAGAATTCCATGCATTGTGGCGCAATGGATCCCGATTGTATGCAGTGGAGTCCATGCAGCGAGGCCCAATGCATCCCGATTGAATGCAGTCAATTCCATGCAGCATTTTTGAATGCAGACGATTCCATGCATTGTGGCGCAATGGATCCTGATTGTATGCAGTGGATTTTATGCAGCATGGCCCAAACATCCCGATTGAATGCAGTGGATTCCATGCAGCGTGATTGAATGCAGTGTAATCCATGAAGCGTGGTAAAATGCATCCCGATAAAATGCAGTGGATTCCATGCAGCGTGAAGAAATGGAACCCTATTGAATGCAGTGGATTTTATGCAGCATGATTGAATGCAGTGGATTCGATGCAGTATGATTGAATGCAGTGGATATTATGCAGCATGGCCCAAAGCATCCTGATTGAATGCAGTGGATTCCATGCAGCGTGATTGACTGCAGGTAATCCATTCAGCCTGGTAAAATGCATCCCAATTGAATGCAGTGGATTTTATGAAGCATGATTGAATGCAGTTGATTCCATGCAGCGTGAAGAAATGGAACATTATTGAATTCAGTGGATTTTTGCGGCGTGAATGTATACAGTGGATACCATGCAGCATGATTGAATGCAGTGGATTTTATGCAGCATGGCCAAAGCATGCCGATTGAATGCAGTGGATTCCATGCAGTGTGTTTGAATGCAGTGGATTCAATTTAGCCTGAAGAAATGGAACCCTATTGAATGCAGTGGATATTATGCAGCATGATTGAATGCAGTGGATTCCATGCAGCATGATTGAATGCAGTGGATTTTATGCAGCATGTCCCAAAGCATCCCGATTGAATGCAGTGGATTCCATGCAGCGTCATTGAATGCAGAGGATTCCATGCATTGTGGCGCAATGGGTCCCGATTGTATGCAGTGGAGTCCATGCAGCGAGGCCAAATCATCCCGATTGAATGCTGTGGATTATATGGAGCATGGTCCAAATCATCCCGACTGAATGCAGTGGATTCCATGCAGCGTGATTGATTGCAGTGTAATCCATGCAGCGTGGTAAAATGCATCCCGATTGAATGCAGTGGATTCCATGCAGCGTGATTGAATTCAGTGGATTTTATGCAGCATGATTGAATGCAGTGGATTCCATGCAGCGTGATTGAATGCAGTGGATTTTATGCAGCATGGCCCAAAGCATCCCGATTGAATGCAGTGGATTCCATGCAGTGTCATTGAATGCAGAGGATTCCATGCATTGTGGTGCAATGGGTCACGATTGTATGCAGTGGAGTACATGCAGTGAGGCCAATGCATCCCGATTGTATGCAGTGGATTTTATGCAGCATGGCCCAAAGCATCCCGATTGAATGCAGTGGATTCCATGCATTGTGATTGAATGCAGTGTAATCCATGCAGCATGGTAAAATGCATCCCGATTGAAGGCAGTGTATTCCATACAGCGGGATTGAATGCAGTGTATTCTATGCAGCGTGAGGAAATGGAACCGTATTGAATGCAGTGGATTTTATGCAGCATGATTGAATGCAGTGGATTCCATGCAGCATGATTGAATGCAGTGGATTCCATGCAGCGTGAAGAAATGAAAGCTTATTCAATGCAGTGGATTCCATGCAGCATGATTGAATGCAGTGGATGCCATGCAGCATGATTGTATGCAGTGGATTTTATGCAGCATGGCCCAAAGCATCCCGATTGAATGCAGTGGATTCCATGCAGCATGATTGAATGCAGTGGATTTTATGCAGCATGGCCCAAAACATCTGGATTGAATGCAGTGGAATCCATGCATGGTGATTGAATGCAGTGTAATCCATGCAGCTTGGTAAAATCCATCCCGATTGAATGCAGCAGATTCCATGCAGCGTGAAGTAATGGAACCCTATTGAATGAAGTGGATATTATGCAGCATGATTGAATGCAGTGGATTTTATGCAGCATGGCCCAAACCATCCCGATTGAATGCAGTGGATCCCATGCAGCGTCATTGAATGCAGAGGATTTCATGCATTGAGGCGCTATCGATCCCGATTAAATGAGGTGGAGTCCATGCAGCGAGGCCCAATGCATCCCGATTGAATGCATTCAATTCCATGCAGCATTTTTGAATGCAGAGGATTCCATGCATTGTGGCGCAATGGATCCTGATTGTATGCAGTGGAGTCTATGCAGCGAGGCCAAATCATCCCGATTGAATGCTGTGGATTATATGGAGCATGGCCCAAATCATCCCGATTCAATGCAGTGGATTCCATGCAGCGTGATTGATTGCAGTGTAATCCATGCAGCGTTGTAAAATGCATTCCGATTGAATGCAGTGGATTCCATGCAGCGTGATTGAATGCCGTGTATTCCATGCAGCATGAAGAAATGGAACCCTATTGAATGCAGTGGATTTTATGAAGCATGATTGAATGCAGTGGATTCCATGCAGCATGATTGAATGCAGTGGATTTTATGCAGCATGGCCCAAAGCATCCCGATTGAATGCAGTGGATTCCATGCAGCGTCATTGAATGCAGAGGATTCCATGCATTGTGGCGCAATAGATCCTGATTGTATGCAGTGGAGTCCATGCAGTGAGGCCCAATGCATCCCGATTGAATGCAGTGGATTTTATGCAGCATGGCCCAAATCATCCCGATTGAATGCAGTGGATTCCATGCATGGTGATTGAATGAAGTGCACTCCATGCAGCGAGGTAAAATGCATCCCGATTGAATGCAGTGGATTCCATGCAACATGATTGAATGCAGTGTAATCCATGCAGCGTGAAGTAATGGAACCCTATTGAATGCAGTGGATATTATGCAGCATGATTGAATGCAGTGGATTCCATGCAGCATGATTGAATGTAGTGGAATTTATGCAGCATGGCCTAAAGCATCCCGATTGAATGCAGTGGATTCCATGCAGCATCATTGAATGCAGAGGATTCCATGCATTGTGGCGCAATGGATCCCGATTGTATGCAGTGGGGTCCATGCAGCGAGGCCCAATGCATCCCGATTGAATGCAGTGGATTTTATGCAGCATGGACCAAAGCATGCCGATTGAATGCAGTGTATCCCATGCAGCGTGTTTGAATGCAGTGGATTGTATGCAGAGTGGTGCAATGTATCTCGATTGAATGAAGTGGATTCCATTCAGCTTGGTGTAATTGATACCGATTGAATGCAGTGGAGTCCATGCACTGTGTCTGAATGCAACCGATTCCATGCAGCAGTGTGAAATGCATCGCGAGTGAAGGCAGTGGATTCCATGCAGCGTGGCCCAATGGATACCGACTGAATGCAGTGGATTCCATGAAGCATGATTGAATGCAGTGGATTCCATGCAGTGTTGTGGAATGCATACCGAGTGAATGCAGTGGATTGCATGCAGCGTGGGGCAATGTCTCCAGGTTGAATGCAGTGGAATACATGCAGTGTGAGTGAATGCACTTGATTCCTTGCAGCAGTGTGAAATTCATCCCGGGTGAATGCAGTGGATTGCATGCAGCTTGGCCCAATGGATCCTGCTTGAATGCAGTGGATTCCCTGTGGCGTGATTGAATGCACTGGATTCCATGCAGCGTTGTGTAATGCATCCAGAGTGAATGAAAAGGATTGCATGCAGCGTGGGGCAATGTATCCAGGTTGAATGCAGTGGAATCCATGCAGCATGCTGCAATGGATCCCGACTGAATGCAGTGGATTACCTGCAGCATTGTCTAATTGATACCAATGTAATGCAGTGGATTCCATGCATCGAGATTCAATGCAGTGGATTCCATGCAGCGTTGTGAAATGGATCCCGAGTGAATGCAGTGGATTCCATGCAGCGTGATTGAATGCAGTGGATTCCATGCAGCGTGAAGAAATGGAACCCTATTGAATGCAGTGGATTTTATGAAGCATGATTGAATGCAGTGGATTCCATGCAGCATGACTGAATGCAGTGGATTTTATGCAGCATGGCCCAAAGCATCCCGATTGAATGCAGTGGATTCCACGCAGCATCATTGAATGCAGAGAATTCCATGCATTGTGGCGCAATGGATCCCGATTGTATGCAGTGGAGTCCATGCAGCGAGGCCCAATTCATCCCGATTGAATGCAGTCAATTCCATGCAGCATTTTTGAATGCAGAGGATTCCATGCATTGTGGCACAATGGATCCTGATTGTATGCAGTGGAGTTTATGCAGCATGGCCCAAACATCCCGATTGAATGCAGTGGATTCCATGCAGCGTGAAGAAATGGAACCATATTGAATGCAGTGGATTTTATGCAGCATGATTGAATGCAGAGGATTCGATGCAGTATGATTGAATGCAGTGGATATTATGCAGCATGGCCCAAAGCATCCTGATTGAATGCAGTGGATTCCATGCAGCGTGATTGAATGCAGTTGATTCCATGCAGCGTGAAGAAATGGAACCTTATTGAATTCAGTGGATTTTTGCAGCGTGAATGAATACAGTGGATTCCATGCAGCATGATTGAATGCAGTGGATTTTATGCAGCATGGCCCAAAGCATGCCGATTGAATGCAGTGGATTCCATGCATTGTGATTGATTGCAGTGCACTCCATGCAGCGTGGTAAAATGTATCCCGATTGAATGCAGTGGATTCCATGCAGTGTGATTGAATGCAGTGGATTCCATTTAGCCTGAAGAAATGGAACCCTATTGAATGCAGTGGATATTATGCAGCATGATTGAATGCAGTGGAGTCCATGCAGCATGATTGAATGCAGTGGATTTTATGCAGCATGGCCCAAAGCATCCCGATTGAATGCAGTGGATTCCATGCAGCGTCATTGAATGCAGAGGATTCCATGCATTGAGGCGCAATGGATCCCGATTGTGTGCAGTGGAGTCCATGCAGTGAGGCCAAATGCATCCCAATTGAATGCAGTGGATTTTATGCATCATGGCCCAAATCATCCCGATTGAATGCAGTGGATTCCAGGCAGCGTGATTGAATGCAGTGCACTCAATATAGCTTGGAAAAACGCATCCCGATTGAATGCAGTGTATTCCATGCAGCGTGATTGAATTCAGTGGATTCCATGCAGCGTGAAATAATGGAACCCTATTGAATGCAGTGGATTTCTTGAAGCATGATAGAATGAAGTGGATTCCATGCAGCATGATTGAATGCAGTGGATTTTATGCAGCATTTCCCAAAGCATCCCGATTGAATGCAGTGGATTCCATGCAGCGTCATTGAATGCAGGGGATTCCATGCATTGAGGCGCAATGGATCCCGATTGTATGCAGTGGAGTCCATGCAGCGAGGCCCAATGCTTCCCGATTGAATGCAGTGGATTCCAGGCATTGTGATTGAAATCAGTGGAATCCATGCAGCGTGGTAAAATGCATCCTTATTGAATGCAGTGGATTCCATGCAGCGTGAAGTAATGGAACCCTATTGAATGCAGTGGATTTTATGCAGCCTGATTGAATGCAGTGGATTCCATGCAGCATGATTGAATGCAGTGGATTTTATGCAGCATGTCCCAAAGCATCCCGATTGAATGCAGAGGATTCCATGCATTGTGGCGAAATGGATCCTGATTGTATGCAGTGGAGTCCATGCAGCGAGGCCCAATGCATCCCGATTGAATGCAGTCAATTCCATGCAGCATTTTTGAATGCAGAGTATTCCATGCATTGTGGAGCAATGGATCCTGATTGTATGCAGTGGAGTCCGTGCAGCAAGGCCAAATCATCCTGATTGAATGCTGTGGATTATATGGAGCATGGCCCAAATCATCCCGACTGAATGCAGTGGATTCGATGCAGCGTGATTGATTGCAGTGTAATCCATGCAGCGTTGTAAAATGCATTCCGATTGAATGCAGTGGATTCCATGCAGCGTGATTGAATTCAGTGGATTCCATGCAGCGTGAAGAAATGGAACCCTATTGAATGCAATTGATTTTATGCAGCATGATTGAATGCAGTGGATTTTATGCAGCATGATTGAATGCAGTGGATTCCATGCAGCGTGATTGAATGCAGTGGATTTTATGCAGCATGGCCCAAAGCATCCCGATTGAATTCAGTGGATTCCATGCAGCGTCATTGAATGCAGAGGATTCCATGCATTGTGGCGCAATGGGTCCCGATTGTATGCAGTGGAGTCCATGCAGTGAGGCCAATGCATCCCGATTGTATGCAGTGGATTCCATGCATTGTGATTGAATGCAGTGTAATCCATGCAGCATGGTAAAATGCATCCCGATTGAAGGCAGTGTATTCCATACAGCGGGATTGAATGCAGTGTATTCTATGCAGCGTGAGGAAATGGAACCGTATTGAATGCAGTGGATTTTATGCAGCATGATTGAATGCAGTGGATTCCATGCAGCATGATTGAATGCAGTGGATTCCATGCAGCGTGAAGAAATGAAAGCTTATTCAATGCAGTGGATTCCATGCAGCATGATTGAATGCAGTGGATGCCATGCAGCATGATTGAATGCAGTGGATGCCATGCAGCATGATTGAATGCAGTGGATTTTATGCAGCATGGCCCAAAACATCCGGATTGAATGCAGTGGAATCCATGCATGGTGATTGAATGCAGTGTAATCCATGCAGCGTGGTAAAATCCATCCCGATTGAATGCAGTGGATTCCATGCAGCTTGATTGAATGCAGCGGATTCCATGCAGCGTGAAGTAATGGAACCCTATTGAATGCAGCGGATTTTATGCAGCATGATTGAATGCAGTGGATTTTATGCAGCATGGCCCAAACCATCCCGATTGAATGCCGTGGATCCCATGCAGCGTCATTGAATGCAGAGGATTCCATGCATTGAGGTGCAATCGATCCCGATTATATGAGGTGGAGTCCATGCAGCGAGGCCCAATGCATCCCGATTGAATGCATTCAATTCCATGCAGCATTTTTGAATGCAGAGGATTCCATGCATTGTGGCGCAATGGTTCCTGATTGTATGCAGTGGAGTCTATGCAGCGAGGCCAAATCATCCCGATTGAATGCTGTGGATTATATGGAGCATGGCCCAAATCATCCCGATTGAATGCAGTGGATTCCATGCAGCGTGATTGATTGCAGTGTAATCGATGCAGCGTTGTAAAATGCATTCCGATTGAATGCAGTGGATTCCATGCATTGTGATTGAATGCAGTGAACTCCATGCAGTGAGGTAAAATGCATCCCGATTGAATGCAGTGGATTCCATGCAGCGTGATTGAATGCCGTGTATTCCATGCAGCGTGAAGAAATGGAACCCTATTGAATGCAGTGGATTGTATGCAGCCTGATTGAATGCAGTGGATTCCATGCAGCATGATTGAATGCAGTGGATTTTATGCAGAATGGCCCAAAGCATCCCGATTGAATGCAGTGGATTACATGCAGCGTCATTGAATGCAGAGGATTCCATGCATTGTGGCGCAATGGATCCTGATTGTATGCAGTGGAGTCCATGCAGTGAGGCCCAATGCATCCCGATTGAATGCAGTCAATTCCATGCAGCATTTTTGAATGCAGAGGATTCCATGCATTGTGGCGCAATGGATCCTGATTGCATGCAGTGGAGTCCATGCAGCGAGGCGAAATCATCCCGATTGAATGCTGTGCATTATATGGAGCATGGCCCAAATCATCCCGACTGAATGTAGTGAATTCGATGCAGTGTGATTGATTGCAGTGTAATCCATGCAGCGTGGTAAAATGCATCCCGATTGAATGCAGTGGATTCCATGCAGCGTGATTGAATTCAGTGGATTCCATGCAGCGTGAAGAAATGGAACCTTATTGAATGCAATTGATTCTATGCAGCATGATTGAATGCAGTGGATTTTATGCAGCATGATTGAATGCAGTGGATTCCATGCAGCGTGATTGAATGCAGTGGATTTTATGCAGCATGGCCCAAAGCATCCCGATTGAATGCAGTGGATTCCATGCAGCATTTTTGAATGCAGAGGATTCCATGCATTGTGGGACAATGGATCCCGATTGAATGCAGTGGATTCCATGCAGCGTGATTGAATGCAGTGTAATCCATGAAGCGTGGTAAAATGCATCCCGATAGAATGCAGTGGATTCCATGCAGCGTGAGGAAATGGAACCCTACTGAATGCAGTGGATTTTATGCAGCATGATTGAATGCAGTGGATATTATGCAGCATGATTGAATGCAGTGGAGTCCATGCAGCATGATTGAATGTAGTGGAATTTATGCAGCATGGCCTAAAGCATCCCGATTGAATGCAGTGGATTCCATGCAGCGTCATTGAATGCAGAGGATTCCATGCATTGTGGCGCAATGGATCCCTATTGTATGCAGTGGAGTCCATGCAGCGAGGCCCAATGCATCCCGATTGAATGCAGTGGATTTTATGCAGCATGGCCCAAACATCCCGATTGAATGCAGTGTATCCCATGCAGCGTGTTTGAATGCAGTGGATTGTATGCAGAGTGGTGCAATGTATCTCTATTGAATGAAGTGGATTCCATTCAGCTTGGCCCAATGGATACCGACTGAATGCAGTGGATTCTATGAAGCATGATTGAATGCAGTGGATTCCATGCAGCATTGTGGAATGCATACCGAGTGAATGCAGTGGATTGCATGCAGCGTGGGGCAATGTCTCCAGGTTGAATGCAGTGGAATACATGCAGTGTGAGTGAATGCACTTGATTCCTTGCAGCAGTGTGAAATTCATCCCGGGTGAATGCAGTGGATTGCATGCAGCTTGGCCCAATGGATCCTGATTGAATGCAGTCGATTCCGTGCAGCTTGGCCCAATGGATCCTGATTGAATGCAGTCGATTCCGTGCAGCATGGCCCAATGGATCCTGATTGAATGCAGTGGATTCCCTGTGGCGTGATTGAATGCACTGGATTCCATGCAGCGTTGTGTAATGCATCCAGAGTGAATGAAAAGGATTGCATGCAGCGTGGGGCAATGTATCCAGGTTGAATGCAGTGGAATCCATGCAGCATGCTGCAATGGATCCCGACTGAATGCAGTGGATTCCCTGCAGCATTGTGTAATTGATACCAATGTAATGCAGTGGATTCCATGCATCGAGATTCAATGCAGTGGATTCCATGCAGCGTTGTGAAATGGATCCCGAGTGAATGCAGTGGATTCCATGCATTGTGATTGAATGCAGTGCACTCAATATAGCGTGGAAAAATGCATCCCGATTGAATGCAGCGGATTCCATGCAGCGTGATTGAATGCTGTGTATTCCATGCAGCGTGAAGAAATGGAACCCTATTGAATGCAGTGGATTTTATGAAGCATGATTGAATGCAGTGGATTCCATGCAGCATGATTGAATGCAGTGGATTTTATGCAGCATGGCCCAAAGCATCCCGATTGAATGCAGTGGATTCCATGCAGCATGATTGAATGCAGTGGATTTTATGCAGCATGGCCCAAAGCATCCCGATTGAATGCAGTGGATTCCACGCAGCATCATTGAATGCAGAGAATTCCATGCATTGTGGCGCAATGGATCCTGATTGTATGCAGTGGGGTCCATGCAGCGAGGCCCAATGCATCCCGATTGAATGCAGTCAATTCCATGCAGCATTTGTGAATGCAGAGGATTCCATGCATTGTGGCACAATGGATCCTGATTGTATGCAGTGGATTTTATGCAGCATGGCCCAAACATCCCGATTGAATGCATTGTATCCCATGCAGCGTGTTTGAATGCAGTGGATTGTATGCAGAGTGGTGCAATGTATCTCGATTGAATGAAGTGGATTCCATTCAGCTTGGTGTAATTGATACCGATTGAATGCAGTGGAGTCCATGCACTGTGTCTGAATGCAACCGATTCCATGCAGCAGTGTGAAATGCATCGCGAGTGAATGCAGTGGATTCCATGCAGCGTGGCCCAATGGATACCGACTGAATGCAGTGGATTCCATGAAGCATGATTGAATGCAGTGGATTCCATGCAGCGTTGTGGAATGCATACCGAGTGAATGCAGTGGATTGCATGCAGCGTGGGGCAATGTCTCCAGGTTGAATGCAGTGGAATACATGCAGTGTGAGTGAATGCACTTGATTCCTTGCAGCAGTGTGAAATTCATCCCGGGTGAATGCAGTGGATTGCATGCAGCTTGGCCCAATGGATCCTGATTGAATGCAGTCGATTCCGTGCAGCATGGCCCAATGGATCCTGATTGAATGCAGTGGATTCCCTGTGGCGTGATTGAATGCACTGGATTCCATGCAGCATTGTGTAATGCATCCAGAGTGAATGAAAAGGATTGCATGCAGCGTGGGGCAATGTATCCAGGTTGAATGCAGTGGAATCCATGCAGCATGCTGCAATGGATCCCGATTGAATGCAGTGGATTCCCTGCAGCATTGTGTAATTGATACCAATGTAATGCAGTGGATTCCATGCATCGAGATTCAATGCAGTGGATTCCATGCAGCGTTGTGAAATGGATCCCGAGTGAATGCAGTGGATTCCATGCATTGTGATTGAATGCAGTGCACTCAATATAGCGTGGAAAAATGCATCCCGATTGAATGCAGCGGATTCCATGCAGCGTGATTGAATGCTGTGTATTCCATGCAGCGTGAAGAAATGGAACCCTATTGAATGCAGTGGATTTTATGAAGCATGATTGAATGCAGTGGATTCCATGCAGCATGATTGAATGCAGTGGATTTTATGCAGCATGGCCCAAAGCATCCCGATTGAATGCAGTGGATTCCATGCAGCGTGATTGAATGCAGTGGACTCCATGCAGCGTGAAGAAATGGAACCCTATTGAATGCAGTGGATATTATGCAGCCTGATTGAATGCAGTGGATTCCATGCAGCATGATTGAATACAGTGGATTTTATGCAGCATGGCCCAAAGCATCCCGATTGAATGCAGTGGATTCCATGCAGCATCATTGAATGCAGAGGATTCCATTTATTTTGGCGCAATGGATCCCGATTGTATGCAGTGGAGTCCATGCAGTGAGGCCAAATGCATCCCAATTGAATGAAGTGGATTTTAGGCAGCATGGCCCAAATCATCCCATTGAATGCCGTGGATTCCATGCAGCGTGATTGAATGCAGTGCACTCCATATAGCTTGGAAAAACGCATCCCGATTGAATGCAGTGGATTCCATGCAGCGTGAAGAAATGAAAGCTTATTCAATGCAGTGGATTCCATGCAGCATGATTGAATGCAGTGGATGCCATGCAGCATGATTGAATGCAGTGGATTTTATGCAGCATGGCCCAAAGCATCCCGATTGAATGCAGTGGATTCCATGCAGCATGATTGAATGCAGTGGATTTTATGCAGCATGGCCCAAAACATCCGGATTGAATGCAGTGGAATCCATGCATGGTGATTGAATGCAGTGTAATCCATGCAGCTTGGTAAAATCCATCCCGATTGAATGCAGCAGATTCCATGCAGCGTGAAGTAATGGAACCCTATTGAATGAAGTGGATATTATGCAGCATGATTGAATGCAGTGGATATTATGCAGCATGGCCCAAACCATCCCGATTGAATGCAGTGGATCCCATGCAGCGTCATTGAATGCAGAGGATTTCATGCATTGAGGCGCTATCGATCCCGATTAAATGAGGTGGAGTCCATGCAGCGAGGCCCAATGCATCCCGATTGAATGCATTCAATTCCATGCAGCATTTTTGAATGCAGAGGATTCCATGCATTGTGGCGCAATGGATCCTGATTGTATGCAGTGGAGTCTATGCAGCGAGGCCAAATCATCCCGATTGAATGCTGTGGATTATATGGAGCATGGCCCAAATCATCCCGATTCAATGCAGTGGATTCCATGCAGCGTGATTGATTGCAGTGTAATCCATGCAGCGTTGTAAAATGCATTCCGATTGAATGCCGTGTATTCCATGCAGCATGAAGAAATGGAACCCTATTGAATGCAGTGGATTTTATGAAGCATGATTGAATGCAGTGGATTCCATGCAGCATGATTGAATGCAGTGGATTTTATGCAGCATGGCCCAAAGCATCCCGATTGAATGCAGTGGATTCCATGCAGCGTCATTGAATGCAGAGGATTCCATGCATTGTGGCGCAATAGATCCTGATTGTATGCAGTGGAGTCCATGCAGTGAGGCCCAATGCATCCCGATTGAATGCAGTGGATTTTATGCAGCATGGCCCAAATCATCCCGATTGAATGCAGTGGATTCCATGCATGGTGATTGAATGAAGTGCACTCCATGCAGCGAGGTAAAATGCATCCCGATTGAATGCAGTGGATTCCATGCAACATGATTGAATGCAGTGTAATCCATGCAGCGTGAAGTAATGGAACCCTATTGAATGCAGTGGATATTATGCAGCATGATTGAATGCAGTGGATTCCATGCAGCATGATTGAATGTAGTGGAATTTATGCAGCATGGCCTAAAGCATCCCGATTGAATGCAGTGGATTCCATGCAGCATCATTGAATGCAGAGGATTCCATGCATTGTGGCGCAATGGATCCCGATTGTATGCAGTGGGGTCCATGCAGCGAGGCCCAATGCATCCCGATTGAATGCAGTGGATTTTATGCAGCATGGACCAAAGCATGCCGATTGAATGCAGTGTATCCCATGCAGCGTGTTTGAATGCAGTGGATTGTATGCAGAGTGGTGCAATGTATCTCGATTGAATGAAGTGGATTCCATTCAGCTTGGTGTAATTGATACCGATTGAATGCAGTGGAGTCCATGCACTGTGTCTGAATGCAACCGATTCCATGCAGCAGTGTGAAATGCATCGCGAGTGAAGGCAGTGGATTCCATGCAGCGTGGCCCAATGGATACCGACTGAATGCAGTGGATTCCATGAAGCATGATTGAATGCAGTGGATTCCATGCAGCGTTGTGGAATGCATACCGAGTGAATGCAGTGGATTGCATGCAGCGTGGGGCAATGTCTCCAGGTTGAATGCAGTGGAATACATGCAGTGTGAGTGAATGCACTTGATTCCTTGCAGCAGTGTGAAATTCATCCCGGGTGAATGCAGTGGATTGCATGCAGCTTGGCCCAATGGATCCTGCTTGAATGCAGTGGATTCCCTGTGGCGTGATTGAATGCACTGGATTCCATGCAGCGTTGTGTAATGCATCCAGAGTGAATGAAAAGGATTGCATGCAGCGTGGGGCAATGTATCCAGGTTGAATGCAGTGGAATCCATGCAGCATGCTGCAATGGATCCCGACTGAATGCAGTGGATTCCCTGCAGCATTGTGTAATTGATACCAATGTAATGCAGTGGATTCCATGCATCGAGATTCAATGCAGTGGATTCCATGCAGCGTTGTGAAATGGATCCCGAGTGAATGCAGTGGATTCCATGCAGCGTGATTGAATGCAGTGGATTCCATGCAGCGTGAAGAAATGGAACCCTATTGAATGCAGTGGATTTTATGAAGCATGATTGAATGCAGTGGAGTCCATGCAGCATGACTGAATGCAGTGGATTTTATGCAGCATGGCCCAAAGCATCCCGATTGAATGCAGTGGATTCCACGCAGCATCATTGAATGCAGATAATTCCATGCATTTTGGCGCAATGGATCCCGATTGTATGCAGTGGAGTCCATGCAGCGAGGCCCAATTCATCCCGATTGAATGCAGTCAATTCCATGCAGCATTTTTGAATGCAGAGGATTCCATGCATTGTGGCACAATGGATCCTGATTGTATGCAGTGGAGTTTATGCAGCATGGCCCAAACATCCCGATTGAATGCAGTGGATTCCATGCAGCGTGAAGAAATGGAACCATAATGAATGCAGTGGATTTTATGCAGCATGATTGAATGCAGAGGATTCGATGCAGTATGATTGAATGCAGTGGATATTATGCAGCATGGCCCAAAGCATCCTGATTGAATGCAGTGGATTCCATGCAGCGTGATTGAATGCAGTTGATTCCATGCAGCGTGAAGAAATGGAACCTTATTGAATTCAGTGGATTTTTGCAGCGTGAATGAATACAGTGGATTCCATGCAGCATGATTGAATGCAGTGGATTTTATGCAGCATGGCCCAAAGCATGCCGATTGAATGCAGTGGATTCCATGCATTGTGATTGATTGCAGTGCACTCCATGCAGCGTGGTAAAATGTATCCCGATTGAATGCAGTGGATTCCATGCAGTGTGATTGAATGCAGTGGATTCCATTTAGCCTGAAGAAATGGAACCCTATTGAATGCAGTGGATATTATTCAGCATGATTGAATGCAGTGGAGTCCATGCAGCATGATTGAATGCAGTGGATTTTATGCAGCATGGCCCAAAGCATCCCGATTGAATGCAGTGGATTCCATGCAGCGTCATTGAATGCAGAGGATTCCATGCATTGAGGCGCAATGGATCCCGATTGTGTGCAGTGGAGTCCATGCAGTGAGGCCAAATGCATCCCAATTGAATGCAGTGGATTTTATGCATCATGGCCCAAATCATCCCGATTGAATGCAGTGGATTCCAGGCAGCGTGATTGAATGCAGTGCACTCAATATAGCTTGGAAAAACGCATCCCGATTGAATGCAGTGTATTCCATGCAGCGTGATTGAATTCAGTGGATTCCATGCAGCGTGAAATAATGGAACCCTATTGAATGCAGTGGATTTCTTGAAGCATGATAGAATGAAGTGGATTCCATGCAGCATGATTGAATGCAGTGGATTTTATGCAGCATTTCCCAAAGCATCCCGATTGAATGCAGTGGATTCCATGCAGCGTCATTGAATGCAGGGGATTCCATGCATTGAGGCGCAATGGATCCCGATTGTATGCAGTGGAGTCCATGCAGCGAGGCCCAATGCTTCCCGATTGAATGCAGTGGATTCCAGGCATTGTGATTGAAATCAGTGGAATCCATGCAGCGTGGTAAAATGCATCCTTATTGAATGCAGTGGATTCCATGCAGCGTGAAGTAATGGAACCCTATTGAATGCAGTGGATTTTATGCAGCCTGATTGAATGCAGTGGATTCCATGCAGCATGATTGAATGCAGTGGATTTTATGCAGCATGTCCCAAAGCATCCCGATTGAATGCAGTGGATTCAATGCAGCGTCATTGAATGCAGAGGATTCCATGCATTGTGGCGAAATGGATCCTGATTGTATGCAGTGGAGTCCATGCAGCGAGGCCCAATGCATCCCGATTGAATGCAGTCAATTCCATGCAGCATTTTTGAATGCAGAGTATTCCATGCATTGTGGCGCAATGGATCCTGATTGTATGCAGTGGAGTCCGTGCAGCGAGGCCAAATCATCCTGATTGAATGCTGTGGATTATATGGAGCATGGCCCAAAACATCCCGACTGAATGCAGTGGATTCGATGCAGCGTGATTGATTGCAGTGTAATCCATGCAGCGTTGTAAAATGCATTCCGATTGAATGCAGTGGATTCCATGCAGCGTGATTGAATTCAGTGGATTCCATGCAGCGTGAAGAAATGGAACCTTATTGAATGCAATTGATTTTATGCAGCATGATTGAATGCAGTGGATTTTATGCAGCATGATTGAATGCAGTGGATTCCATGCAGCGTGATTGAATGCAGTGGATTTTATGCAGCATGGCCCAAAGCATCCCGATTGAATTCAGTGGATTCCATGCAGCGTCATTGAATACAGAGGATTCCATGCATTGTGGCGCAATGGGTCCCGATTGTATGCAGTGGAGTCCATGCAGTGAGGCCAATGCATCCCGATTGTATGCAGTGGATTCCATGCATTGTGATTGAATGCAGTGTAATCCATGCAGCATGGTAAAATGCATCCCGATTGAAGGCAGTGTATTCCATACAGCGGGATTGAATGCAGTGTATTCTATGCAGCGTGAGGAAATGGAACCGTATTGAATGCAGTGGATTTTATGCAGCATGATTGAATGCAGTGGATTCCATGCAGCATGATTGAATGCAGTGGATTCCATGCAGCGTGAAGAAATGAAAGCTTATTCAATGCAGTGGATTCCATGCAGCATGATTGAATGCAGTGGATGCCATGCAGCATGATTGAATGCAGTGTATTTTAGGCAGCATGGCACAAAGCATCCGGATTGAATGCAGTTGATTCCATGCAGCATGATTGAATGCAGTGGATTTTATGCAGCATGGCCCAAAACATCCGGATTGAATGCAGTGGAATCCATGCATGGTGATTGAATGCAGTGTAATCCATGCAGCGTGGTAAAATCCATCCCGATTGAATGCAGTGGATTCCATGCAGCTTGATTGAATGCAGCGGATTCCATGCAGCGTGAAGTAATGGAACCCTATTGAATGCAGCGGATTTTATGCAGCATGATTGAATGCAGTGGATTTTATGCAGCATGGCCCAAACCATCCCGATTGAATGCCGTGGATCCCATGCAGCGTCATTGAATGCAGAGGATTCCATGCATTGAGGTGCAATCGATCCCGATTATATGAGGTGGAGTCCATGCAGCGAGGCCCAATGCATCCCGATTGAATGCATTCAATTCCATGCAGCATTTTTGAATGCAGAGGATTCCATGCATTGTGGCGCAATGGTTCCTGATTGTATGCAGTGGAGTCTATGCAGCGAGGCCAAATCATCCCGATTGAATGCTGTGGATTATATGGAGCATGGCCCAAATCATCCCGATTGAATGCAGTGGATTCCATGCAGCGTGATTGATTGCAGTGTAATCCATGCAGCGTTGTAAAATGCATTCCGATTGAATGCAGTGGATTCCATGCATTGTGATTGAATGCAGTGAACTCCATGCAGTGAGGTAAAATGCATCCCGATTGAATGCAGTGGATTCCATGCAGCGTGATTGAATGCCGTGTATTCCATGCAGCGTGAAGAAATGGAACCCTATTGAATGCAGTGGATTGTATGCAGCCTGATTGAATGCAGTGGATTCCATGCAGCATGATTGAATGCAGTGGAGTTTATGCAGAATGGCCCAAAGCATCCCGATTGAATGCAGTGGATTACATGCAGCGTCATTGAATGCAGAGGATTCCATGCATTGTGGCGCAATGGATCCTGATTGTATGCAGTGGAGTCCATGCAGTGAGGCCCAATGCATCCCGATTGAATGCAGTCAATTCCATGCAGCATTTTTGAATGCAGAGGATTCCATGCATTGTGGCGCAATGGATCCTGATTGCATGCAGTGGAGTCCATGCAGCGAGGCGAAATCATCCCGATTGAATGCTGTGCATTATATGGAGCATGGCCCAAATCATCCCGACTGAATGTAGTGAATTCGATGCAGTGTGATTGATTGCAGTGTAATCCATGCAGCGTGGTAAAATGCATCCCGATTGAATGCAGTGGATTCCATGCAGCGTGATTGAATTCAGTGGATTCCATGCAGCGTGAAGAAATGGAACCTTATTGAATGCAATTGATTCTATGCAGCATGATTGAATGCAGTGGATTTTATGCAGCATGATTGAATGCAGTGGATTCCATGCAGCGTGATTGAATGCAGTGGATTTTATGCAGCATGGCCCAAAGCATCCCGATTGAATGCAGTGGATTCCATGCAGCATTTTTGAATGCAGAGGATTCCATGCATTGTGGCACAATGGATCCCGATTGAATGCAGTGGATTCCATGCAGCGTGATTGAATGCAGTGTAATCCATGAAGCGTGGTAAAATGCATCCCGATAGAATGCAGTGGATTCCATGCAGCGTGAGGAAATGGAACCCTACTGAATGCAGTGGATTTTATGCAGCATGATTGAATGCAGTGGATATTATGCAGCATGATTGAATGCAGTGGAGTCCATGCAGCATGATTGAATGTAGTGGAATTTATGCAGCATGGCCTAAAGCATCCCGATTGAATGCAGTGGATTCCATGCAGCGTCATTGAATGCAGAGGATTCCATGCATTGTGGCGCAATGGATCCCTATTGTATGCAGTGGAGTCCATGCAGCGAGGCCCAATGCATCCCGATTGAATGCAGTGGATTTTATGCAGCATGGCCCAAACATCCCGATTGAATGCAGTGTATCCCATGCAGCGTGTTTGAATGCAGTGGATTGTATGCAGAGTGGTGCAATGTATCTCTATTGAATGAAGTGGATTCCATTCAGCTTGGCCCAATGGATACCGACTGAATGCAGTGGATTCCATGAAGCATGATTGAATGCAGTGGATTCCATGCAGCATTGTGGAATGCATACCGAGTGAATGCAGTGGATTGCATGCAGCGTGGGGCAATGTCTCCAGGTTGAATGCAGTGGAATACATGCAGTGTGAGTGAATGCACTTGATTCCTTGCAGCAGTGTGAAATTCATCCCGGGTGAATGCAGTGGATTGCATGCAGCTTGGCCCAATGGATCCTGATTGAATGCAGTCGATTCCGTGCAGCTTGGCCCAATGGATCCTGATTGAATGCAGTCGATTCCGTGCAGCATGGCCCAATGGATCCTGATTGAATGCAGTGGATTCCCTGTGGCGTGATTGAATGCACTGGATTCCATGCAGCGTTGTGTAATGCATCCAGAGTGAATGAAAAGGATTGCATGCAGCGTGGGGCAATGTATCCAGGTTGAATGCAGTGGAATCCATGCAGCATGCTGCAATGGATCCCGACTGAATGCAGTGGATTCCCTGCAGCATTGTGTAATTGATACCAATGTAATGCAGTGGATTCCATGCATCGAGATTCAATGCAGTGGATTCCATGCAGCGTTGTGAAATGGATCCCGAGTGAATGCAGTGGATTCCATGCATTGTGATTGAATGCAGTGCACTCAATATAGCGTGGAAAAATGCATCCCGATTGAATGAAGCGGATTCCATGCAGCGTGATTGAATGCAGTGGATTTTATGCAGCATGGCCCAAAGCATCCCGATTGAATGCAGTGGATTCCATGCAGCATCATTGAATGCAGAGGATTCCATGCATTGAGGCGCAATGGATCCCGATTGTATGCAGTGGAGTCCATGCAGCGAGGCCCAATGCATCCCGATTGAATGCAGTGGATTCCAGGCATTGTGATTGAAATCAGTGGAATCCATGCAGCGTGGTAAAATGCATCCTTATTGAATGCAGTGGATTCCATGCAGCGTGAAATAATGGAACGGTATTGAATGCAGTGGATTGTATGCAGCCTGATTGAATGCAGTGGATTCCATGCATTGTGGCGCAATGGGTCCCGATTATATGCAGTGGAGTCCATGCAGTGAGGCCAATGCATCCCGATTGTATGCAGTGGATTTTATGCAGCATGGCCCAAAGCATCCCGATTGAATGCAGTGGATTCCATGCATTGTGATTGAATGCAGTGTAATCCATGCAGCATGGTAAAATGCATCCCGATTGAAGGCAGTGTATTCCATACAGCGGGATTGAATGCAGTGTATTCTATGCAGCGTGAGGAAATGGAACCGTATTGAATGCAGTGGATTCTATGCAGCATGATTGAATGCAGTGGATTCCATGCAGCATGATTGAATGCAGTGGATTTTATGCAGCATGGCCCAAAGCATCCCGATTGAATGCAGTGGATTCCATGCATTGTGATTGAATGCAGTGTAATCCATGCAGCATGGTAAAATGCATCCCGATTGAAGGCAGTGTATTCCATACAGCGGGATTGAATGCAGTGTATTCTATGCAGCGTGAGGAAATGGAACCCTACTGAATGCAGTGGATTTTATGCAGCATGATTGAATGCTGTGGATTCCATGCAGCATGATTGAATGCAGAGAATTCCATGCATTGTGGCGCAATGGATCCCGATTGTATGCAGTGGAGTCCATGCAGCGAGGCCCAATGCATCCCGATTGAATGCAGTCAATTCCATGCAGCATTTTTGAATGCAGAGGATTCCATGCATTGTGGCGCAATGGATCCTGATTGTATGCAGTGGATTTTATGCAGCATGGCCCAAACATCCCGATTGAATGCAGTGGATTCCATGCAGCGTGATTGAATGCAGTGTAATCCATGAAGCGTGGTAAAATGCATCCCGATAAAATGCAGTGGATTCCATGCAGCGTGAAGAAATGGAACCCTATTGAATGCAGTGGATTTTATGCAGCATGATTGAATGCAGTGGATTCGATGCAGTATGATTGAATGCAGTGGATATTATGCAGCATGGCCCAAAGCATCCTGATTGAATGCAGTGGATTCCATGCAGCGTGATTGACTGCAGGTAATCCATTCACCCTGGTAAAATGCATCCCAATTGAATGCAGTGGATTTTATGAAGCATGATTGAATGCAGTTGATTCCATGCAGCGTGAAGAAATGGAACATTATTGAATTCAGTGGATTTTTGCGGCGTGAATGTATACAGTGGATACCATGCAGCATGATTGAATGCAGTGGATTTTATGCAGCATGGCCAAAGCATGCCGATTGAATGCAGTGGATTCCATGCAGTGTGTTTGAATGCAGTGGATTCAATTTAGCCTGAAGAAATGGAACCCTATTGAATGCAGTGGATATTATGCAGCATGATTGAATGCAGTGGATTCCATGCAGCATGATTGAATGCAGTGGATTTTATGCAGCATGTCCCAAAGCATCCCGATTGAATGCAGTGGATTCCATGCAGCGTCATTGAATGCAGAGGATTCCATGCATTGTGGCGCAATGGGTCCCGATTGTATGCAGTGGAGTCCATGCAGCGAGGCCAAATGCATCCCAATTGAATGCTGTGGATTATATGGAGCATGGTCCAAATCATCCCGACTGAATGCAGTGGATTCCATGCAGCGTGATTGATTGCAGTGTAATCCATGCAGCGTGGTAAAATGCATCCCGATTGAATGCAGTGGATTCCATGCAGCGTGATTGAATTCAGTGGATTTTATGCAGCATGATTGAATGCAGTGGATTCCATGCAGCGTGATTGAATGCAGTGGATTTTATGCAGCATGGCCCAAAGCATCCCGATTGAATGCAGTGGATTCCATGCAGTGTCATTGAATGCAGAGGATTCCATGCATTGTGGTGCAATGGGTCACGATTGTATGCAGTGGAGTACATGCAGTGAGGCCAATGCATCCCGATTGTATGCAGTGGATTTTATGCAGCATGGCCCAAAGCATCCCGATTGAATGCAGTGGATTCCATGCATTGTGATTGAATGCAGTGTAATCCATGCAGCATGGTAAAATGCATCCCGATTGAAGGCAGTGTATTCCATACAGCGGGATTGAATGCAGTGTATTCTATGCAGCGTGAGGAAATGGAACCGTATTGAATGCAGTGGATTTTATGCAGCATGATTGAATGCAGTGGATTCCATGCAGCATGATTGAATGCAGTGGATTCCATGCAGCGTGAAGAAATGAAAGCTTATTCAATGCAGTGGATTCCATGCAGCATGATTGAATGCAGTGGATGCCATGCAGCATGATTGAATGCAGTGGATTTTATGCAGCATGGCCCAAAGCATCCCGATTGAATGCAGTGGATTCCATGCAGCATGATTGAATGCAGTGGATTTTATGCAGCATGGCCCAAAACATCCGGATTGAATGCAGTGGAATCCATGCATGGTGATTGAATGCAGTGTAATCCATGCAGCTTGGTAAAATCCATCCCGATTGAATGCAGCAGATTCCATGCAGCGTGAAGTAATGGAACCCTATTGAATGAAGTGGATATTATGCAGCATGATTGAATGCAGTGGATTTTATGCAGCATGGCCCAAACCATCCCGATTGAATGCAGTGGATCCCATGCAGCGTCATTGAATGCAGAGGATTTCATGCATTGAGGCGCTATCGATCCCGATTAAATGAGGTGGAGTCCATGCAGCGAGGCCCAATGCATCCCGATTGAATGCATTCAATTCCATGCAGCATTTTTGAATGCAGAGGATTCCATGCATTGTGGCGCAATGGATCCTGATTGTATGCAGTGGAGTCTATGCAGCGAGGCCAAATCATCCCGATTGAATGCTGTGGATTATATGGAGCATGGCCCAAATCATCCCGATTCAATGCAGTGGATTCCATGCAGCGTGATTGATTGCAGTGTAATCCATGCAGCGTTGTAAAATGCATTCCGATTGAATGCAGTGGATTCCATGCAGCATGAAGAAATGGAACCCTATTGAATGCAGTGGATTTTATGAAGCATGATTGAATGCAGTGGATTCCATGCAGCATGATTGAATGCAGTGGATTTTATGCAGCATGGCCCAAAGCATCCCGATTGAATGCAGTGGATTCCATGCAGCGTCATTGAATGCAGAGGATTCCATGCATTGTGGCGCAATAGATCCTGATTGTATGCAGTGGAGTCCATGCAGTGAGGCCCAATGCATCCCGATTGAATGCAGTGGATTTTATGCAGCATGGCCCAAATCATCCCGATTGAATGCAGTGGATTCCATGCATGGTGATTGAATGAAGTGCACTCCATGCAGCGAGGTAAAATGCATCCCGATTGAATGCAGTGGATTCCATGCAACATGATTGAATGCAGTGTAATCCATGCAGCGTGAAGTAATGGAACCCTATTGAATGCAGTGGATATTATGCAGCATGATTGAATGCAGTGGATTCCATGCAGCATGATTGAATGTAGTGGAATTTATGCAGCATGGCCTAAAGCATCCCGATTGAATGCAGTGGATTCCATGCAGCATCATTGAATGCAGAGGATTCCATGCATTGTGGCGCAATGGATCCCGATTGTATGCAGTGGGGTCCATGCAGCGAGGCCCAATGCATCCCGATTGAATGCAGTGGATTTTATGCAGCATGGACCAAAGCATGCCGATTGAATGCAGTGTATCCCATGCAGCGTGTTTGAATGCAGTGGATTGTATGCAGAGTGGTGCAATGTATCTCGATTGAATGAAGTGGATTCCATTCAGCTTGGTGTAATTGATACCGATTGAATGCAGTGGAGTCCATGCACTGTGTCTGAATGCAACCGATTCCATGCAGCAGTGTGAAATGCATCGCGAGTGAAGGCAGTGGATTCCATGCAGCGTGGCCCAATGGATACCGACTGAATGCAGTGGATTCCATGAAGCATGATTGAATGCAGTGGATTCCATGCAGCGTTGTGGAATGCATACCGAGTGAATGCAGTGGATTGCATGCAGCGTGGGGCAATGTCTCCAGGTTGAATGCAGTGGAATACATGCAGTGTGAGTGAATGCACTTGATTCCTTGCAGCAGTGTGAAATTCATCCCGGGTGAATGCAGTGGATTGCATGCAGCTTGGCCCAATGGATCCTGATTGAATGCAGTGGATTCCCTGTGGCGTGATTGAATGCACTGGATTCCATGCAGCGTTGTGTAATGCATCCAGAGTGAATGAAAAGGATTGCATGCAGCGTGGGGCAATGTATCCAGGTTGAATGCAGTGGAATCCATGCAGCATGCTGCAATGGATCCCGACTGAATGCAGTGGATTACCTGCAGCATTGTGTAATTGATACCAATGTAATGCAGTGGATTCCATGCATCGAGATTCAATGCAGTGGATTCCATGCAGCGTTGTGAAATGGATCCCGAGTGAATGCAGTGGATTCCATGCAGCGTGATTGAATGCAGTGGATTCCATGCAGCGTGAAGAAATGGAACCCTATTGAATGCAGTGGATTTTATGAAGCATGATTGAATGCAGTGGATTCCATGCAGCATGACTGAATGCAGTGGATTTTATGCAGCATGGCCCAAAGCATCCCGATTGAATGCAGTGGATTCCACGCAGCATCATTGAATGCAGAGAATTCCATGCATTGTGGCGCAATGGATCCCGATTGTATGCAGTGGAGTCCATGCAGCGAGGCCCAATTCATCCCGATTGAATGCAGTCAATTCCATGCAGCATTTTTGAATGCAGAGGATTCCATGCATTGTGGCACAATGGATCCTGATTGTATGCAGTGGAGTTTATGCAGCATGGCCCAAACATCCCGATTGAATGCAGTGGATTCCATGCAGCGTGAAGAAATGGAACCATATTGAATGCAGTGGATTTTATGCAGCATGATTGAATGCAGAGGATTCGATGCAGTATGATTGAATGCAGTGGCTATTATGCAGCATGGCCCAAAGCATCCTGATTGAATGCAGTGGATTCCATGCAGCGTGATTGAATGCAGTTGATTCCATGCAGCGTGAAGAAATGGAACCTTATTGAATTCAGTGGATTTTTGCAGCGTGAATGAATACAGTGGATTCCATGCAGCATGATTGAATGCAGTGGATTTTATGCAGCATGGCCCAAAGCATGCCGATTGAATGCAGTGGATTCCATGCATTGTGATTGATTGCAGTGCACTCCATGCAGCGTGGTAAAATGTATCCCGATTGAATGCAGTGGATTCCATGCAGTGTGATTGAATGCAGTGGATTCCATTTAGCCTGAAGAAATGGAACCCTATTGAATGCAGTGGATATTATGCAGCATGATTGAATGCAGTGGAGTCCATGCAGCATGATTGAATGCAGTGGATTTTATGCAGCATGGCCCAAAGCATCCCGATTGAATGCAGTGGATTCCATGCAGCGTCATTGAATGCAGAGGATTCCATGCATTGAGGCGCAATGGATCCCGATTGTGTGCAGTGGAGTCCATGCAGTGAGGCCAAATGCATCCCAATTGAATGCAGTGGATTTTATGCATGATGGCCCAAATCATCCCGATTGAATGCAGTGGATTCCAGGCAGCGTGATTGAATGCAGTGCACTCAATATAGCTTGGAAAAACGCATCCCGATTGAATGCAGTGTATTCCATGCAGCGTGATTGAATTCAGTGGATTCCATGCAGCGTGAAATAATGGAACCCTATTGAATGCAGTGGATTTCTTGAAGCATGATAGAATGAAGTGGATTCCATGCAGCATGATTGAATGCAGTGGATTTTATGCAGCATTTCCCAAAGCATCCCGATTGAATGCAGTGGATTCCATGCAGCGTCATTGAATGCAGGGGATTCAATGCATTGAGGCGCAATGGATCCCGATTGTATGCAGTGGAGTCCATGCAGCGAGGCCCAATGCTTCCCGATTGAATGCAGTGGATTCCAGGCATTGTGATTGAAATCAGTGGAATCCATGCAGCGTGGTAAAATGCATCCTTATTGAATGCAGTGGATTCCATGCAGCGTGAAGTAATGGAACCCTATTGAATGCAGTGGATTTTATGCAGCCTGATTGAATGCAGTGGATTCCATGCAGCATGATTGAATGCAGTGGATTTTATGCAGCATGTCCCAAAGCATCCCGATTGAATGCAGTGGATTCAATGCAGCGTCATTGAATGCAGAGGATTCCATGCATTGTGGCGCAATGGATCCTGATTGTATGCAGTGGAGTCCGTGCAGCGAGGCCAAATCATCCTGATTGAATGCTGTGGATTATATGGAGCATGGCCCAAATCATCCCGACTGAATGCAGTGGATTCGATGCAGCGTGATTGATTGCAGTGTAATCCATGCAGCGTTGTAAAATGCATTCCGATTGAATGCAGTGGATTCCATGCAGCGTGATTGAATTCAGTGGATTCCATGCAGCGTGAAGAAATGGAACCTTATTGAATGCAATTGATTTTATGCAGCATGATTGAATGCAGTGGATTTTATGCAGCATGATTGAATGCAGTGGATTCCATGCAGCGTGATTGAATGCAGTGGATTTTATGCAGCATGGCCCAAAGCATCCCGATTGAATTCAGTGGATTCCATGCAGCGTCATTGAATGCAGAGGATTCCATGCATTGTGGCGCAATGGGTCCCGATTGTATGCAGTGGAGTCCATGCAGTGAGGCCAATGCATCCCGATTGTATGCAGTGGATTCCATGCATTGTGATTGAATGCAGTGTAATCCATGCAGCATGGTAAAATGCATCCCGATTGAAGGCAGTGTATTCCATACAGCGGGATTGAATGCAGTGTATTCTATGCAGCGTGAGGAAATGGAACCGTATTGAATGCAGTGGATTTTATGCAGCATGATTGAATGCAGTGGATTCCATGCAGCATGATTGAATGCAGTGGATTCCATGCAGCGTGAAGAAATGAAAGCTTATTCAATGCAGTGGATTCCATGCAGCATGATTGAATGCAGTGGATGCCATGCAGCATGATTGAATGCAGTGTATTTTAGGCAGCATGGCACAAAGCATCCGGATTGAATGCAGTTGATTCCATGCAGCATGATTGAATGCAGTGGATTTTATGCAGCATGGCCCAAAACATCCGGATTGAATGCAGTGGAATCCATGCATGGTGATTGAATGCAGTGTAATCCATGCAGCGTGGTAAAATCCATCCCGATTGAATGCAGTGGATTCCATGCAGCTTGATTGAATGCAGCGGATTCCATGCAGCGTGAAGTAATGGAACCCTATTGAATGCAGCGGATTTTATGCAGCATGATTGAATGCAGTGGATTTTATGCAGCATGGCCCAAACCATCCCGATTGAATGCCGTGGATCCCATGCAGCGTCATTGAATGCAGAGGATTCCATGCATTGAGGTGCAATCGATCCCGATTATATGAGGTGGAGTCCATGCAGCGAGGCCCAATGCATCCCGATTGAATGCATTCAATTCCATGCAGCATTTTTGAATGCAGAGGATTCCATGCATTGTGGCGCAATGGTTCCTGATTGTATGCAGTGGAGTCTATGCAGCGAGGCCAAATCATCCCGATTGAATGCTGTGGATTATATGGAGCATGGCCCAAATCATCCCGATTGAATGCAGTGGATTCCATGCAGCGTGATTGATTGCAGTGTAATCCATGCAGCGTTGTAAAATGCATTCCGATTGAATGCAGTGGATTCCATGCATTGTGATTGAATGCAGTGAACTCCATGCAGTGAGGTAAAATGCATCCCGATTGAATGCAGTGGATTCCATGCAGCGTGATTGAATGCCGTGTATTCCATGCAGCGTGAAGAAATGGAACCCTATTGAATGCAGTGGATTGTATGCAGCCTGATTGAATGCAGTGGATTCCATGCAGCATGATTGAATGCAGTGGATTTTATGCAGAATGGCCCAAAGCATCCCGATTGAATGCAGTGGATTACATGCAGCGTCATTGAATGCAGAGGATTCCATGCATTGTGGCGCAATGGATCCTGATTGTATGCAGTGGAGTCCATGCAGCGAGGCCCAATGCATCCCGATTGAATGCAGTCAATTCCATGCAGCATTTTTGAATGCAGAGGATTCCGTGCATTGTGGCGCAATGGATCCTGATTGCATGCAGTGGAGTCCATGCAGCGAGGCGAAATCATCCCGATTGAATGCTGTGCATTATATGGAGCATGGCCCAAATCATCCCGACTGAATGTAGTGAATTCGATGCAGTGTGATTGATTGCAGTGTAATCCATGCAGCGTGGTAAAATGCATCCCGATTGAATGCAGTGGATTCCATGCAGCGTGATTGAATTCAGTGGATTCCATGCAGCGTGAAGAAATGGAACCTTATTGAATGCAATTGATTCTATGCAGCATGATTGAATGCAGTGGATTTTATGCAGCATGATTGAATGCAGTGGATTCCATGCAGCGTGATTGAATGCAGTGGATTTTATGCAGCATGGCCCAAAGCATCCCGATTGAATGCAGTGGATTCCATGCAGCATTTTTGAATGCAGAGGATTCCATGCATTGTGGCACAATGGATCCCGATTGAATGCAGTGGATTCCATGCAGCATGATTGAATGCAGTGTAATCCATGAAGCGTGGTAAAATGCATCCCGATAGAATGCAGTGGATTCCATGCAGCGTGAGGAAATGGAACCCTACTGAATGCAGTGGATTTTATGCAGCATGATTGAATGCAGTGGATATTATGCAGCATGATTGAATGCAGTGGAGTCCATGCAGCATGATTGAATGTAGTGGAATTTATGCAGCATGGCCTAAAGCATCCCGATTGAATGCAGTGGATTCCATGCAGCGTCATTGAATGCAGAGGATTCCATGCATTGTGGCGCAATGGATCCCTATTGTATGCAGTGGAGTCCATGCAGCGAGGCCCAATGCATCCCGATTGAATGCAGTGGATTTTATGCAGCATGGCCCAAACATCCCGATTGAATGCAGTGTATCCCATGCAGCGTGTTTGAATGCAGTGGATTGTATGCAGAGTGGTGCAATGTATCTCTATTGAATGAAGTGGATTCCATTCAGCTTGGCCCAATGGATACCGACTGAATGCAGTGGATTCCATGAAGCATGATTGAATGCAGTGGATTCCATGCAGCATTGTGGAATGCATACCGAGTGAATGCAGTGGATTGCATGCAGCGTGGGGCAATGTATCCAGGTTGAATGCAGTGGAATACATGCAGTGTGAGTGAATGCACTTGATTCCTTGCAGCAGTGTGAAATTCATCCCGGGTGAATGCAGTGGATTGCATGCAGCTTGGCCCAATGGATCCTGATTGAATGCAGTCGATTCCGTGCAGCTTGGCCCAATGGATCCTGATTGAATGCAGTCGATTCCGTGCAGCATGGCCCAATGGATCCTGATTGAATGCAGTGGATTCCCTGTGGCGTGATTGAATGCACTGGATTCCATGCAGCGTTGTGTAATGCATCCAGAGTGAATGAAAAGGATTGCATGCAGCGTGGGGCAATGTATCCAGGTTGAATGCAGTGGAATCCATGCAGCATGCTGCAATGGATCCCGACTGAATGCAGTGGATTCCCTGCAGCATTGTGTAATTGATACCAATGTAATGCAGTGGATTCCATGCATCGAGATTCAATGCAGTGGATTCCATGCAGCGTTGTGAAATGGATCCCGAGTGAATGCAGTGGATTCCATGCATTGTGATTGAATGCAGTGCACTCAATATAGCGTGGAAAAATGCATCCCGATTGAATGCAGCGGATTCCATGCAGCGTGATTGAATGCTGTGTATTCCATGCAGCGTGAAGAAATGGAACCCTATTGAATGCAGTGGATTTTATGAAGCATGATTGAATGCAGTGGATTCCATGCAGCATGATTGAATGCAGTGGATTTTATGCAGCATGGCCCAAAGCATCCCGATTGAATGCAGTGGATTCCATGCAGCATGATTGAATGCAGTGGATTTTATGCAGCATGGCCCAAAGCATCCCGATTGAATGCAGTGGATTCCACGCAGCATCATTGAATGCAGAGAATTCCATGCATTGTGGCGCAATGGATCCCGATTGTATGCAGTGGGGTCCATGCAGCGAGGCCCAATGCATCCCGATTGAATGCAGTCAATTCCATGCAGCATTTGTGAATGCAGAGGATTCCATGCATTGTGGCGCAATGGATCCTGATTGTATGCAGTGGATTTTATGCAGCATGGCCCAAACATCCCGATTGAATGCATTGTATCCCATGCAGCGTGTTTGAATGCAGTGGATTGTATGCAGAGTGGTGCAATGTATCTCGATTGAATGAAGTGGATTCCATTCAGCTTGGTGTAATTGATACCGATTGAATGCAGTGGAGTCCATGCACTGTGTCTGAATGCAACCGATTCCATGCAGCAGTGTGAAATGCATCGCGAGTGAAGGCAGTGGATTCCATGCAGCGTGGCCCAATGGATACCGACTGAATGCAGTGGATTCCATGAAGCATGATTGAATGCAGTGGATTCCATGCAGCGTTGTGGAATGCATACCGAGTGAATGCAGTGGATTGCATGCAGCGTGGGGCAATGTCTCCAGGTTGAATGCAGTGGAATACATGCAGTGTGAGTGAATGCACTTGATTCCTTGCAGCAGTGTGAAATTCATCCCGGGTGAATGCAGTGGATTGCATGCAGCTTGGCCCAATGGATCCTGATTGAATGCAGTCGATTCCGTGCAGCATGGCCCAATGGATCCTGATTGAATGCAGTGGATTCCCTGTGGCGTGATTGAATGCACTGGATTCCATGCAGCGTTGTGTAATGCATCCAGAGTGAATGAAAAGGATTGCATGCAGCGTGGGGCAATGTATCCAGGTTGAATGCAGTGGAATCCATGCAGCATGCTGCAATGGATCCCGATTGAATGCAGTGGATTCCCTGCAGCATTGTGTAATTGATACCAATGTAATGCAGTGGATTCCATGCATCGAGATTCAATGCAGTGGATTCCATGCAGCGTTGTGAAATGGATCCCGAGTGAATGCAGTGGATTCCATGCATTGTGATTGAATGCAGTGCACTCAATATAGCGTGGAAAAATGCATCCCGATTGAATGCAGTGGATTCCATGCAGCGTGATTGAATGCTGTGTATTCCATGCAGCGTGAAGAAATGGAACCCTATTGAATGCAGTGGATTTTATGAAGCATGATTGAATGCAGTGGATTCCATGCAGCATGATTGAATGCAGTGGATTTTATGCAGCATGGCCCAAAGCATCCCGATTGAATGCAGTGGATTCCATGCAGCGTGATTGAATGCAGTGGACTCCATGCAGCGTGAAGAAATGGAACCCTATTGAATGCAGTGGATATTATGCAGCCTGATTGAATGCAGTGGATTCCATGCAGCATGATTGAATGCAGTGGATTTTATGCAGCATGGCCCAAAGCATCCCGATTGAATGCAGTGGATTCCATGCAGCATCATTGAATGCAGAGGATTCCATTTATTTTGGCGCAATGGATCCCGATTGTATGCAGTGGAGTCCATGCAGTGAGGGCAAATGCATCCCAATTGAATGAAGTGGATTTTATGCAGCATGGCCCAAATCATCCCATTGAATGCCGTGGATTCCATGCAGCGTGATTGAATGCAGTGCACTCCATATAGCTTGGAAAAACGCATCCCGATTGAATGCAGTGGATTCCATGCAGCGTGAAGAAATGAAAGCTTATTCAATGCAGTGGATTCCATGCAGCATGATTGAATGCAGTGGATGCCATGCAGCATGATTGAATGCAGTGGATTTTATGCAGCATGGCCCAAAGCATCCCGATTGAATGCAGTGGATTCCATGCAGCATGATTGAATGCAGTGGATTTTATGCAGCATGGCCCAAAACATCCGGATTGAATGCAGTGGAATCCATGCATGGTGATTGAATGCAGTGTAATCCATGCAGCTTGGTAAAATCCATCCCGATTGAATGCAGCAGATTCCATGCAGCGTGAAGTAATGGAACCCTATTGAATGAAGTGGATATTATGCAGCATGATTGAATGCAGTGGATTTTATGCAGCATGGCCCAAACCATCCCGATTGAATGCAGTGGATCCCATGCAGCGTCATTGAATGCAGAGAATTTCATGCATTGAGGCGCTATCGATCCCGATTAAATGAGGTGGAGTCCATGCAGCGAGGCCCAATGCATCCCGATTGAATGCATTCAATTCCATGCAGCATTTTTGAATGCAGAGGATTCCATGCATTGTGGCGCAATGGATCCTGATTGTATGCAGTGGAGTCTATGCAGCGAGGCCAAATCATCCCGATTGAATGCTGTGGATTATATGGAGCATGGCCCAAATCATCCCGATTCAATGCAGTGGATTCCATGCAGCATGATTGAATGCCGTGTATTCCATGCAGCATGAAGAAATGGAACCCTATTGAATGCAGTGGATTTTATGAAGCATGATTGAATGCAGTGGATTCCATGCAGCATGATTGAATGCAGTGGATTTTATGCAGCATGGCCCAAAGCATCCCGATTGAATGCAGTGGATTCCATGCAGCGTCATTGAATGCAGAGGATTCCATGCATTGTGGCGCAATAGATCCTGATTGTATGCAGTGGAGTCCATGCAGTGAGGCCCAATGCATCCCGATTGAATGCAGTGGATTTTATGCAGCATGGCCCAAATCATCCCGATTGAATGCAGTGGATTCCATGCATGGTGATTGAATGAAGTGCACTCCATGCAGCGAGGTAAAATGCATCCCGATTGAATGCAGTGGATTCCATGCAACATGATTGAATGCAGTGTAATCCATGCAGCGTGAAGTAATGGAACCCTATTGAATGCAGTGGATATTATGCAGCATGATTGAATGCAGTGGATTCCATGCAGCATGATTGAATGTAGTGGAATTTATGCAGCATGGCCTAAAGCATCCCGATTGAATGCAGTGGATTCCATGCAGCATCATTGAATGCAGAGGATTCCATGCATTGTGGCGCAATGGATCCCGATTGTATGCAGTGGGGTCCATGCAGCGAGGCCCAATGCATCCCGATTGAATGCAGTGGATTTTATGCAGCATGGACCAAAGCATGCCGATTGAATGCAGTGTATCCCATGCAGCGTGTTTGAATGCAGTGGATTGTATGCAGAGTGGTGCAATGTATCTCGATTGAATGAAGTGGATTCCATTCAGCTTGGTGTAATTGATACCGATTGAATGCAGTGGAGTCCATGCACTGTGTCTGAATGCAACCGATTCCATGCAGCAGTGTGAAATGCATCGCGAGTGAATGCAGTGGATTCCATGCAGCGTGGCCCAATGGATACCGACTGAATGCAGTGGATTCCATGAAGCATGATTGAATGCAGTGGATTCCATGCAGCGTTGTGGAATGCATACCGAGTGAATGCAGTGGATTGCATGCAGCGTGGGGCAATGTCTCCAGGTTGAATGCAGTGGAATACATGCAGTGTGAGTGAATGCACTTGATTCCTTGCAGCAGTGTGAAATTCATCCCGGGTGAATGCAGTGGATTGCATGCAGCTTGGCCCAATGGATCCTGCTTGAATGCAGTGGATTGCATGCAGCTTGGCCCAATGGATCCTGATTGAATGCAGTGGATTCCCTGTGGCGTGATTGAATGCACTGGATTCCATGCAGCGTTGTGTAATGCATCCAGAGTGAATGAAAAGGATTGCATGCAGCGTGGGGCAATGTATCCAGGTTGAATGCAGTGGAATCCATGCAGCATGCTGCAATGGATCCCGACTGAATGCAGTGGATTCCCTGCAGCATTGTGTAATTGATACCAATGTAATGCAGTGGATTCCATGCATCGAGATTCAATGCAGTGGATTCCATGCAGCGTTGTGAAATGGATCCCGAGTGAATGCAGTGGATTCCATGCAGCGTGATTGAATGCAGTGGATTCCATGCAGCGTGAAGAAATGGAACCCTATTGAATGCAGTGGATTTTATGAAGCATGATTGAATGCAGTGGATTCCATGCAGCATGACTGAATGCAGTGGATTTTATGCAGCATGGCCCAAAGCATCCCGATTGAATGCAGTGGATTCCACGCAGCATCATTGAATGCAGAGAATTCCATGCATTGTGGCGCAATGGATCCCGATTGTATGCAGTGGAGTCCATGCAGCGAGGCCCAATTCATCCCGATTGAATGCAGTCAATTCCATGCAGCATTTTTGAATGCAGAGGATTCCATGCATTGTGGCACAATGGATCCTGATTGTATGCAGTGGAGTTTATGCAGCATGGCCCAAACATCCCGATTGAATGCAGTGGATTCCATGCAGCGTGAAGAAATGGAACCATATTGAATGCAGTGGATTTTATGCAGCATGATTGAATGCAGAGGATTCGATGCAGTATGATTGAATGCAGTGGCTATTATGCAGCATGGCCCAAAGCATCCTGATTGAATGCAGTGGATTCCATGCAGCGTGATTGAATGCAGTTGATTCCATGCAGCGTGAAGAAATGGAACCTTATTGAATTCAGTGGATTTTTGCAGCGTGAATGAATACAGTGGATTCCATGCAGCATGATTGAATGCAGTGGATTTTATGCAGCATGGCCCAAAGCATGCCGATTGAATGCAGTGGATTCCATGCATTGTGATTGATTGCAGTGCACTCCATGCAGCGTGGTAAAATGTATCCCGATTGAATGCAGTGGATTCCATGCAGTGTGATTGAATGCAGTGGATTCCATTTAGCCTGAAGAAATGGAACCCTATTGAATGCAGTGGATATTATGCAGCATGATTGAATGCAGTGGAGTCCATGCAGCATGATTGAATGCAGTGGATTTTATGCAGCATGGCCCAAAGCATCCCGATTGAATGCAGTGGATTCCATGCAGCGTCATTGAATGCAGAGGATTCCATGCATTGAGGCGCAATGGATCCCGATTGTGTGCAGTGGAGTCCATGCAGTGAGGCCAAATGCATCCCAATTGAATGCAGTGGATTTTATGCATTATGGCCCAAATCATCCCGATTGAATGCAGTGGATTCCAGGCAGCGTGATTGAATGCAGTGCACTCAATATAGCTTGGAAAAACGCATCCCGATTGAATGCAGTGTATTCCATGCAGCGTGATTGAATTCAGTGGATTCCATGCAGCGTGAAATAATGGAACCCTATTGAATGCAGTGGATTTTTTGAAGCATGATAGAATGAAGTGGATTCCATGCAGCATGATTGAATGCAGTGGATTTTATGCAGCATTTCCCAAAGCATCCCGATTGAATGCAGTGGATTCCATGCAGCGTCATTGAATGCAGGGGATTCCATGCATTGAGGCGCAATGGATCCCGATTGTATGCAGTGGAGTCCATGCAGCGAGGCCCAATGCTTCCCGATTGAATGCAGTGGATTCCAGGCATTGTGATTGAAATCAGTGGAATCCATGCAGCGTGGTAAAATGCATCCTTATTGAATGCAGTGGATTCCATGCAGCGTGAAGTAATGGAACCCTATTGAATGCAGTGGATTTTATGCAGCCTGATTGAATGCAGTGGATTCCATGCAGCATGATTGAATGCAGTGGATTTTATGCAGCATGTCCCAAAGCATCCCGATTGAATGCAGTGGATTCAATGCAGCGTCATTGAATGCAGAGGATTCCATGCATTGTGGCGAAATGGATCCTGATTGTATGCAGTGGAGTCCATGCAGCGAGGCCCAATGCATCCCGATTGAATGCAGTCAATTCCATGCAGCATTTTTGAATGCAGAGGATTCCATGCATTGTGGCGCAATGGATCCTGATTGTATGCAGTGGAGTCCGTGCAGCAAGGCCAAATCATCCTGATTGAATGCTGTGGATTATATGGAGCATGGCCCAAATCATCCCGACTGAATGCAGTGGATTCGATGCAGCGTGATTGATTGCAGTGTAATCCATGCAGCGTTGTAAAATGCATTCCGATTGAATGCAGTGGATTCCATGCAGCGTGATTGAATTCAGTGGATTCCATGCAGCGTGAAGAAATGGAACCTTATTGAATGCAATTGATTTTATGCAGCATGATTGAATGCAGTGGATTTTATGCAGCATGATTGAATGCAGTGGATTCCATGCAGCGTGATTGAATGCAGTGGATTTTATGCAGCATGGCCCAAAGCATCCCGATTGAATTCAGTGGATTCCATGCAGCGTCATTGAATGCAGAGGATTCCATGCATTGTGGCGCAATGGGTCCCGATTGTATGCAGTGGAGTCCATGCAGTGAGGCCAATGCATCCCGATTGTATGCAGTGGATTCCATGCATTGTGATTGAATGCAGTGTAATCCATGCAGCATGGTAAAATGCATCCCGATTGAAGGCAGTGTATTCCATACAGCGGGATTGAATGCAGTGTATTCTATGCAGCGTGAGGAAATGGAACCGTATTGAATGCAGTGGATTTTATGCAGCATGATTGAATGCAGTGGATTCCATGCAGCATGATTGAATGCAGTGGATTCCATGCAGCGTGAAGAAATGAAAGCTTATTCAATGCAGTGGATTCCATGCAGCATGATTGAATGCAGTGGATGCCATGCAGCATGATTGAATGCAGTGTATTTTAGGCAGCATGGCACAAAGCATCCGGATTGAATGCAGTTGATTCCATGCAGCATGATTGAATGCAGTGGATTTTATGCAGCATGGCCCAAAACATCCGGATTGAATGCAGTGGAATCCATGCATGGTGATTGAATGCAGTGTAATCCATGCAGCGTGGTAAAATCCATCCCGATTGAATGCAGTGGATTCCATGCAGCTTGATTGAATGCAGCGGATTCCATGCAGCGTGAAGTAATGGAACCCTATTGAATGCAGCGGATTTTATGCAGCATGGCCCAAACCATCCCGATTGAATGCCGTGGATCCCATGCAGCGTCATTGAATGCAGAGGATTCCATGCATTGAGGTGCAATCGATCCCGATTATATGAGGTGGAGTCCATGCAGCGAGGCCCAATGCATCCCGATTGAATGCATTCAATTCCATGCAGCATTTTTGAATGCAGAGGATTCCATGCATTGTGGCGCAATGGTTCCTGATTGTATGCAGTGGAGTCTATGCAGCGAGGCCAAATCATCCCGATTGAATGCTGTGGATTATATGTAGCATGGCCCAAATCATCCCGATTGAATGCAGTGGATTCCATGCAGCGTGATTGATTGCAGTGTAATCCATGCAGCGTTGTAAAATGCATTCCGATTGAATGCAGTGGATTCCATGCATTGTGATTGAATGCAGTGAACTCCATGCAGTGAGGTAAAATGCATCCCGATTGAATGCAGTGGATTCCATGCAGCGTGATTGAATGCCGTGTATTCCATGCAGCGTGAAGAAATGGAACCCTATTGAATGCAGTGGATTGTATGCAGCCTGATTGAATGCAGTGGATTCCATGCAGCATGATTGAATGCAGTGGATTTTATGCAGAATGGCCCAAAGCATCCCGATTGAATGCAGTGGATTACATGCAGCGTCATTGAATGCAGAGGATTCCATGCATTGTGGCGCAATGGATCCTGATTGTATGCAGTGGAGTCCATGCAGCGAGGCCCAATGCATCCCGATTGAATGCAGTCAATTCCATGCAGCATTTTTGAATGCAGAGGATTCCATGCATTGTGGCGCAATGGATCCTGATTGCATGCAGTGGAGTCCATGCAGCGAGGCAAAATCATCCCGATTGAATGCTGTGCATTATATGGAGCATGGCCCAAATCATCCCGACTGAATGTAGTGAATTCGATGCAGTGTGATTGATTGCAGTGTAATCCATGCAGCGTGGTAAAATGCATCCCGATTGAATGCAGTGGATTCCATGCAGCGTGATTGAATTCAGTGGATTCCATGCAGCGTGAAGAAATGGAACCTTATTGAATGCAATTGATTCTATGCAGCATGATTGAATGCAGTGGATTTTATGCAGCATGATTGAATGCAGTGGATTCCATGCAGCGTGATTGAATGCAGTGGATTTTATGCAGCATGGCCCAAAGCATCCCGATTGAATGCAGTGGATTCCATGCAGCATTTTTGAATGCAGAGGATTCCATGCATTGTGGCACAATGGATCCCGATTGAATGCAGTGGATTCCATGCAGCGTGATTGAATGCAGTGTAATCCATGAAGCGTGGTAAAATGCATCCCGATAGAATGCAGTGGATTCCATGCAGCGTGAGGAAATGGAACCCTACTGAATGCAGTGGATTTTATGCAGCATGATTGAATGCAGTGGATATTATGCAGCATGATTGAATGCAGTGGAGTCCATGCAGCATGATTGAATGTAGTGGAATTTATGCAGCATGGCCTAAAGCATCCCGATTGAATGCAGTGGATTCCATGCAGCGTCATTGAATGCAGAGGATTCCATGCATTGTGGCGCAATGGATCCCTATTGTATGCAGTGGAGTCCATGCAGCGAGGCCCAATGCATCCCGATTGAATGCAGTGGATTTTATGCAGCATGGCCCAAACATCCCGATTGAATGCAGTGTATCCCATGCAGCGTGTTTGAATGCAGTGGATTGTATGCAGAGTGGTGCAATGTATCTCTATTGAATGAAGTGGATTCCATTCAGCTTGGTGTAATTGATACCGATTGAATGCAGTGGATTCCATGCACTGTGTCTGAATGCAACCGATTCCATGCAGCAGTGTGAAATGCATCGCGAGTGAATGCAGTGGATTCCATGCAGCGTGGCCCAATGGATACCGACTGAATGCAGTGGATTCCATGAAGCATGATTGAATGCAGTGGATTCCATGCAGCATTGTGGAATGCATACCGAGTGAATGCAGTGGATTGCATGCAGCGTGGGGCAATGTCTCCAGGTTGAATGCAGTGGAATACATGCAGTGTGAGTGAATGCACTTGATTCCTTGCAGCAGTGTGAAATTCATCCCGGGTGAATGCAGTGGATTGCATGCAGCTTGGCCCAATGGATCCTGATTGAATGCAGTCGATTCCGTGCAGCTTGGCCCAATGGATCCTGATTGAATGCAGTCGATTCCGTGCAGCATGGCCCAATGGATCCTGATTGAATGCAGTGGATTCCCTGTGGCGTGATTGAATGCACTGGATTCCATGCAGCGTTGTGTAATGCATCCAGAGTGAATGAAAAGGATTGCATGCAGCGTGGGGCAATGTATCCAGGTTGAATGCAGTGGAATCCATGCAGCATGCTGCAATGGATCCCGACTGAATGCAGTGGATTCCCTGCAGCATTGTGTAATTGATACCAATGTAATGCAGTGGATTCCATGCATCGAGATTCAATGCAGTGGATTCCATGCAGCGTTGTGAAATGGATCCCGAGTGAATGCAGTGGATTCCATGCATTGTGATTGAATGCAGTGCACTCAATATAGCGTGGAAAAATGCATCCCGATTGAATGCAGCGGATTCCATGCAGCGTGATTGAATGCTGTGTATTCCATGCAGCGTGAAGAAATGGAACCCTATTGAATGCAGTGGATTTTATGAAGCATGATTGAATGCAGTGGATTCCATGCAGCATGATTGAATGCAGTGGATTTTATGCAGCATGGCCCAAAGCATCCCGATTGAATGCAGTGGATTCCATGCAGCATGATTGAATGCAGTGGATTTTATGCAGCATGGCCCAAAGCATCCCGATTGAATGCAGTGGATTCCACGCAGCATCAGTGAATGCAGAGAATTCCATGCATTGTGGCGCAATGGATCCCGATTGTATGCAGTGGGGTCCATGCAGCGAGGCCCAATGCATCCCGATTGAATGCAGTCAATTCCATGCAGCATTTGTGAATGCAGAGGATTCCATGCATTGTGGCACAATGGATCCTGATTGTATGCAGTGGATTTTATGCAGCATGGCCCAAACATCCCGATTGAATGCATTGTATCCCATGCAGCGTGTTTGAATGCAGTGGATTGTATGCAGAGTGGTGCAATGTATCTCGATTGAATGAAGTGGATTCCATTCAGCTTGGTGTAATTGATACCGATTGAATGCAGTGGAGTCCATGCACTGTGTCTGAATGCAACCGATTCCATGCAGCAGTGTGAAATGCATCGCGAGTGAATGCAGTGGATTCCATGCAGCGTGGCCCAATGGATACCGACTGAATGCAGTGGATTCCATGAAGCATGATTGAATGCAGTGGATTCCATGCAGCGTTGTGGAATGCATACCGAGTGAATGCAGTGGATTGCATGCAGCGTGGGGCAATGTCTCCAGGTTGAATGCAGTGGAATACATGCAGTGTGAGTGAATGCACTTGATTCCTTGCAGCAGTGTGAAATTCATCCCGGGTGAATGCAGTGGATTGCATGCAGCTTGGCCCAATGGATCCTGATTGAATGCAGTCGATTCCGTGCAGCTTGGCCCAATGGATCCTGATTGAATGCAGTCGATTCCGTGCAGCATGGCCCAATGGATCCTGATTGAATGCAGTGGATTCCCTGTGGCGTGATTGAATGCACTGGATTCCATGCAGCGTTGTGTAATGCATCCAGAGTGAATGAAAAGGATTGCATGCAGCGTGGGGCAATGTATCCAGGTTGAATGCAGTGGAATCCATGCAGCATGCTGCAATGGATCCCGACTGAATGCAGTGGATTCCCTGCAGCATTGTGTAATTGATACCAATGTAATGCAGTGGATTCCATGCATCGAGATTCAATGCAGTGGATTCCATGCAGCGTTGTGAAATGGATCCCGAGTGAATGCAGTGGATTCCATGCATTGTGATTGAATGCAGTGCACTCAATATAGCGTGGAAAAATGCATCCCGATTGAATGCAGCGGATTCCATGCAGCGTGATTGAATGCTGTGTATTCCATGCAGCGTGAAGAAATGGAACCCTATTGAATGCAGTGGATTTTATGAAGCATGATTGAATGCAGTGGATTCCATGCAGCATGATTGAATGCAGTGGATTTTATGCAGCATGGCCCAAAGCATCCCGATTGAATGCAGTGGATTCCATGCAGCATGATTGAATGCAGTGGATTTTATGCAGCATGGCCCAAAGCATCCCGATTGAATGCAGTGGATTCCACGCAGCATCAGTGAATGCAGAGAATTCCATGCATTGTGGCGCAATGGATCCCGATTGTATGCAGTGGGGTCCATGCAGCGAGGCCCAATGCATCCCGATTGAATGCAGTCAATTCCATGCAGCATTTGTGAATGCAGAGGATTCCATGCATTGTGGCACAATGGATCCTGATTGTATGCAGTGGATTTTATGCAGCATGGCCCAAACATCCCGATTGAATGCATTGTATCCCATGCAGCGTGTTTGAATGCAGTGGATTGTATGCAGAGTGGTGCAATGTATCTCGATTGAATGAAGTGGATTCCATTCAGCTTGGTGTAATTGATACCGATTGAATGCAGTGGAGTCCATGCACTGTGTCTGAATGCAACCGATTCCATGCAGCAGTGTGAAATGCATCGCGAGTGAATGCAGTGGATTCCATGCAGCGTGGCCCAATGGATACCGACTGAATGCAGTGGATTCCATGAAGCATGATTGAATGCAGTGGATTCCATGCAGCGTTGTGGAATGCATACCGAGTGAATGCAGTGGATTGCATGCAGCGTGGGGCAATGTCTCCAGGTTGAATGCAGTGGAATACATGCAGTGTGAGTGAATGCACTTGATTCCTTGCAGCAGTGTGAAATTCATCCCGGGTGAATGCAGTGGATTGCATGCAGCTTGGCCCAATGGATCCTGATTGAATGCAGTCGATTCCGTGCAGCATGGCCCAATGGATCCTGATTGAATGCAGTGGATTCCCTGTGGCGTGATTGAATGCACTGGATTCCATGCAGCATTGTGTAATGCATCCAGAGTGAATGAAAAGGATTGCATGCAGCGTGGGGCAATGTATCCAGGTTGAATGCAGTGGAATCCATGCAGCATGCTGCAATGGATCCCGATTGAATGCAGTGGATTCCCTGCAGCATTGTGTAATTGATACCAATGTAATGCAGTGGATTCCATGCATCGAGATTCAATGCAGTGGATTCCATGCAGCGTTGTGAAATGGATCCCGAGTGAATGCAGTGGATTCCATGCATTGTGATTGAATGCAGTGCACTCAATATAGCGTGGAAAAATGCATCCCGATTGAATGCAGCGGATTCCATGCAGCGTGATTGAATGCTGTGTATTCCATGCAGCGTGAAGAAATGGAACCCTATTGAATGCAGTGGATTTTATGAAGCATGATTGAATGCAGTGGATTCCATGCAGCATGATTGAATGCAGTGGATTTTATGCAGCATGGCCCAAAGCATCCCGATTGAATGCAGTGGATTCCATGCAGCATGATTGAATGCAGTGGATTTTATGCAGCATGGCCCAAAGCATCCCGATTGAATGCAGTGGATTCCACGCAGCATCATTGAATGCAGAGAATTCCATGCATTGTGGCGCAATGGATCCCGATTGTATGCAGTGGAGTCCATGCAGCGAGGCCCAATGCATCCCGATTGAATGCAGTCAATTCCATGCAGCATTTTTGAATGCAGACGATTCCATGCATTGTGGCGCAATGGATCCTGATTGTATGCAGTGGATTTTATGCAGCATGGCCCAAACATCCCGATTGAATGCAGTGGATTCCATGCAGCGTGATTGAATGCAGTGTAATCCATGAAGCGTGGTAAAATGCATCCCGATAAAATGCAGTGGATTCCATGCAGCGTGAAGAAATGGAACCCTATTGAATGCAGTGGATTTTATGCAGCATGATTGAATGCAGTGGATTCGATGCAGTATGATTGAATGCAGTGGATATTATGCAGCATGGCCCAAAGCATCCTGATTGAATGCAGTGGATTCCATGCAGCGTGATTGACTGCAGGTAATCCATTCAGCCTGGTAAAATGCATCCCAATTGAATGCAGTGGATTTTATGAAGCATGATTGAATGCAGTTGATTCCATGCAGCGTGAAGAAATGGAACATTATTGAATTCAGTGGATTTTTGCGGCGTGAATGTATACAGTGGATACCATGCAGCATGATTGAATGCAGTGGATTTTATGCAGCATGGCCAAAGCATGCCGATTGAATGCAGTGGATTCCATGCAGTGTGTTTGAATGCAGTGGATTCAATTTAGCCTGAAGAAATGGAACCCTATTGAATGCAGTGGATATTATGCAGCATGATTGAATGCAGTGGATTCCATGCAGCATGATTGAATGCAGTGGATTTTATGCAGCATGTCCCAAAGCATCCCGATTGAATGCAGTGGATTCCATGCAGCGTCATTGAATGCAGAGGATTCCATGCATTGTGGCGCAATGGGTCCCGATTGTATGCAGTGGAGTCCATGCAGCGAGGCCAAATCATCCCGATTGAATGCTGTGGATTATATGGAGCATGGTCCAAATCATCCCGACTGAATGCAGTGGATTCCATGCAGCGTGATTGATTGCAGTGTAATCCATGCAGCGTGGTAAAATGCATCCCGATTGAATGCAGTGGATTCCATGCAGCGTGATTGAATTCAGTGGATTTTATGCAGCATGATTGAATGCAGTGGATTCCATGCAGCGTGATTGAATGCAGTGGATTTTATGCAGCATGGCCCAAAGCATCCCGATTGAATGCAGTGGATTCCATGCAGTGTCATTGAATGCAGAGGATTCCATGCATTGTGGTGCAATGGGTCACGATTGTATGCAGTGGAGTACATGCAGTGAGGCCAATGCATCCCGATTGTATGCAGTGGATTTTATGCAGCATGGCCCAAAGCATCCCGATTGAATGCAGTGGATTCCATGCATTGTGATTGAATGCAGTGTAATCCATGCAGCATGGTAAAATGCATCCCGATTGAAGGCAGTGTATTCCATACAGCGGGATTGAATGCAGTGTATTCTATGCAGCGTGAGGAAATGGAACCGTATTGAATGCAGTGGATTTTATGCAGCATGATTGAATGCAGTGGATTCCATGCAGCATGATTGAATGCAGTGGATTCCATGCAGCGTGAAGAAATGAAAGCTTATTCAATGCAGTGGATTCCATGCAGCATGATTGAATGCAGTGGATGCCATGCAGCATGATTGAATGCAGTGGATTTTATGCAGCATGGCCCAAAGCATCCCGATTGAATGCAGTGGATTCCATGCAGCATGATTGAATGCAGTGGATTTTATGCAGCATGGCCCAAAACATCCGGATTGAATGCAGTGGAATCCATGCATGGTGATTGAATGCAGTGTAATCCATGCAGCTTGGTAAAATCCATCCCGATTGAATGCAGCAGATTCCATGCAGCGTGAAGTAATGGAACCCTATTGAATGAAGTGGATATTATGCAGCATGATTGAATGCAGTGGATTTTATGCAGCATGGCCCAAACCATCCCGATTGAATGCAGTGGATCCCATGCAGCGTCATTGAATGCAGAGGATTTCATGCATTGAGGCGCTATCGATCCCGATTAAATGAGGTGGAGTCCATGCAGCGAGGCCCAATGCATCCCGATTGAATGCATTCAATTCCATGCAGCATTTTTGAATGCAGAGGATTCCATGCATTGTGGCGCAATGGATCCTGATTGTATGCAGTGGAGTCTATGCAGCGAGGCCAAATCATCCCGATTGAATGCTGTGGATTATATGGAGCATGGCCCAAATCATCCCGATTCAATGCAGTGGATTCCATGCAGCGTGATTGATTGCAGTGTAATCCATGCAGCGTTGTAAAATGCATTCCGATTGAATGCAGTGGATTCCATGCAGCGTGATTGAATGCCGTGTATTCCATGCAGCATGAAGAAATGGAACCCTATTGAATGCAGTGGATTTTATGAAGCATGATTGAATGCAGTGGATTCCATGCAGCATGATTGAATGCAGTGGATTTTATGCAGCATGGCCCAAAGCATCCCGATTGAATGCAGTGGATTCCATGCAGCGTCATTGAATGCAGAGGATTCCATGCATTGTGGCGCAATAGATCCTGATTGTATGCAGTGGAGTCCATGCAGTGAGGCCCAATGCATCCCGATTGAATGCAGTGGATTTTATGCAGCATGGCCCAAATCATCCCGATTGAATGCAGTGGATTCCATGCATGGTGATTGAATGAAGTGCACTCCATGCAGCGAGGTAAAATGCATCCCGATTGAATGCAGTGGATTCCATGCAACATGATTGAATGCAGTGTAATCCATGCAGCGTGAAGTAATGGAACCCTATTGAATGCAGTGGATATTATGCAGCATGATTGAATGCAGTGGATTCCATGCAGCATGATTGAATGTAGTGGAATTTATGCAGCATGGCCTAAAGCATCCCGATTGAATGCAGTGGATTCCATGCAGCATCATTGAATGCAGAGGATTCCATGCATTGTGGCGCAATGGATCCCGATTGTATGCAGTGGGGTCCATGCAGCGAGGCCCAATGCATCCCGATTGAATGCAGTGGATTTTATGCAGCATGGACCAAAGCATGCCGATTGAATGCAGTGTATCCCATGCAGCGTGTTTGAATGCAGTGGATTGTATGCAGAGTGGTGCAATGTATCTCGATTGAATGAAGTGGATTCCATTCAGCTTGGTGTAATTGATACCGATTGAATGCAGTGGAGTCCATGCACTGTGTCTGAATGCAACCGATTCCATGCAGCAGTGTGAAATGCATCGCGAGTGAAGGCAGTGGATTCCATGCAGCGTGGCCCAATGGATACCGACTGAATGCAGTGGATTCCATGAAGCATGATTGAATGCAGTGGATTCCATGCAGCGTTGTGGAATGCATACCGAGTGAATGCAGTGGATTGCATGCAGCGTGGGGCAATGTCTCCAGGTTGAATGCAGTGGAATACATGCAGTGTGAGTGAATGCACTTGATTCCTTGCAGCAGTGTGAAATTCATCCCGGGTGAATGCAGTGGATTGCATGCAGCTTGGCCCAATGGATCCTGCTTGAATGCAGTGGATTCCCTGTGGCGTGATTGAATGCACTGGATTCCATGCAGCGTTGTGTAATGCATCCAGAGTGAATGAAAAGGATTGCATGCAGCGTGGGGCAATGTATCCAGGTTGAATGCAGTGGAATCCATGCAGCATGCTGCAATGGATCCCGACTGAATGCAGTGGATTCCCTGCAGCATTGTCTAATTGATACCAATGTAATGCAGTGGATTCCATGCATCGAGATTCAATGCAGTGGATTCCATGCAGCGTTGTGAAATGGATCCCGAGTGAATGCAGTGGATTCCATGCAGCGTGATTGAATGCAGTGGATTCCATGCAGCGTGAAGAAATGGAACCCTATTGAATGCAGTGGATTTTATGAAGCATGATTGAATGCAGTGGATTCCATGCAGCATGACTGAATGCAGTGGATTTTATGCAGCATGGCCCAAAGCATCCCGATTGAATGCAGTGGATTCCACGCAGCATCATTGAATGCAGAGAATTCCATGCATTGTGGCGCAATGGATCCCGATTGTATGCAGTGGAGTCCATGCAGCGAGGCCCAATTCATCCCGATTGAATGCAGTCAATTTCATGCAGCATTTTTGAATGCAGAGGATTCCATGCATTGTGGCACAATGGATCCTGATTGTATGCAGTGGAGTTTATGCAGCATGGCCCAAACATCCCGATTGAATGCAGTGGATTCCATGCAGCGTGAAGAAATGGAACCATATTGAATGCAGTGGATTTTATGCAGCATGATTGAATGCAGAGGATTCGATGCAGTATGATTGAATGCAGTGGATATTATGCAGCATGGCCCAAAGCATCCTGATTGAATGCAGTGGATTCCATGCAGCGTGATTGAATGCAGTTGATTCCATGCAGCGTGAAGAAATGGAACCTTATTGAATTCAGTGGATTTTTGCAGCGTGAATGAATACAGTGGATTCCATGCAGCATGATTGAATGCAGTGGATTTTATGCAGCATGGCCCAAAGCATGCCGATGGAATGCAGTGGATTCCATGCATTGTGATTGATTGCAGTGCACTCCATGCAGCGTGGTAAAATGTATCCCGATTGAATGCAGTGGATTCCATGCAGTGTGATTGAATGCAGTGGATTCCATTTAGCCTGAAGAAATGGAACCCTATTGAATGCAGTGGATATTATGCAGCATGATTGAATGCAGTGGAGTCCATGCAGCATGATTGAATGCAGTGGATTTTATGCAGCATGGCCCAAAGCATCCCGATTGAATGCAGTGGATTCCATGCAGCGTCATTGAATGCAGAGGATTCCATGCATTGAGGCGCAATGGATCCCGATTGTGTGCAGTGGAGTCCATGCAGTGAGGCCAAATGCATCCCAATTGAATGCAGTGGATTTTATGCATCATGGCCCAAATCATCCCGATTGAATGCAGTGGATTCCAGGCAGCGTGATTGAATGCAGTGCACTCAATATAGCTTGGAAAAACGCATCCCGATTGAATGCAGTGTATTCCATGCAGCGTGATTGAATTCAGTGGATTCCATGCAGCGTGAAATAATGGAACCCTATTGAATGCAGTGGATTTCTTGAAGCATGATAGAATGAAGTGGATTCCATGCAGCATGATTGAATGCAGTGGATTTTATGCAGCATTTCCCAAAGCATCCCGATTGAATGCAGTGGATTCCATGCAGCGTCATTGAATGCAGGGGATTCCATGCATTGAGGCGCAATGGATCCCGATTGTATGCAGTGGAGTCCATGCAGCGAGGCCCAATGCTTCCCGATTGAATGCAGTGGATTCCAGGCATTGTGATTGAAATCAGTGGAATCCATGCAGCGTGGTAAAATGCATCCTTATTGAATGCAGTGGATTCCATGCAGCGTGAAGTAATGGAACCCTATTGAATGCAGTGGATTTTATGCAGCCTGATTGAATGCAGTGGATTCCATGCAGCATGATTGAATGCAGTGGATTTTATGCAGCATGTCCCAAAGCATCCCGATTGAATGCAGTGGATTCAATGCAGCGTCATTGAATGCAGAGGATTCCATGCATTGTGGCGAAATGGATCCTGATTGTATGCAGTGGAGTCCATGCAGCGAGGCCCAATGCATCCCGATTGAATGCAGTCAATTCCATGCAGCATTTTTGAATGCAGAGTATTCCATGCATTGTGGCGCAATGGATCCTGATTGTATGCAGTGGAGTCCGTGCAGCGAGGCCAAATCATCCTGATTGAATGCTGTGGATTATATGGAGCATGGCCCAAATCATCCCGACTGAATGCAGTGGATTCGATGCAGCGTGATTGATTGCAGTGTAATCCATGCAGCGTTGTAAAATGCATTCCGATTGAATGCAGTGGATTCCATGCAGCGTGATTGAATTCAGTGGATTCCATGCAGCGTGAAGAAATGGAACCTTATTGAATGCAATTGATTTTATGCAGCATGATTGAATGCAGTGGATTTTATGCAGCATGATTGAATGCAGTGGATTCCATGCAGCGTGATTGAATGCAGTGGATTTTATGCAGCATGGTCCAAAGCATCCCGATTGAATTCAGTGGATTACATGCAGCGTCATTGAATGCAGAGGATTCCATGCATTGTGGCGCAATGGTTCCTGATTGTATGCAGTGGAGTCTATGCAGCGAGGCCAAATCATCCCGATTGAATGCTGTGGATTATATGTAGCATGGCCCAAATCATCCCGATTGAATGCAGTGGATTCCATGCAGCGTGATTGATTGCAGTGTAATCCATGCAGCGTTGTAAAATGCATTCCGATTGAATGCAGTGGATTCCATGCATTGTGATTGAATGCAGTGAACTCCATGCAGTGAGGCCAATGCATCCCGATTGTATGCAGTGGATTCCATGCATTGTGATTGAATGCAGTGTAATCCATGCAGCATGGTAAAATGCATCCCGATTGAAGGCAGTGTATTCCATACAGCGGGATTGAATGCAGTGTATTCTATGCAGCGTGAGGAAATGGAACCGTATTGAATGCAGTGGATTTTATGCAGCATGATTGAATGCAGTGGATTCCATGCAGCATGATTGAATGCAGTGGATTCCATGCAGCGTGAAGAAATGAAAGCTTATTCAATGCAGTGGATTCCATGCAGCATGATTGAATGCAGTGGATGCCATGCAGCATGATTGAATGCAGTGTATTTTAGGCAGCATGGCACAAAGCATCCGGATTGAATGCAGTTGATTCCATGCAGCATGATTGAATGCAGTGGATTTTATGCAGCATGGCCCAAAACATCCGGATTGAATGCAGTGGAATCCATGCATGGTGATTGAATGCAGTGTAATCCATGCAGCGTGGTAAAATCCATCCCGATTGAATGCAGTGGATTCCATGCAGCTTGATTGAATGCAGCGGATTCCATGCAGCGTGAAGTAATGGAACCCTATTGAATGCAGCGGATTTTATGCAGCATGATTGAATGCAGTGGATTTTATGCAGCATGGCCCAAACCATCCCGATTGAATGCCGTGGATCCCATGCAGCGTCATTGAATGCAGAGGATTCCATGCATTGAGGTGCAATCGATCCCGATTATATGAGGTGGAGTCCATGCAGCGAGGCCCAATGCATCCCGATTGAATGCATTCAATTCCATGCAGCATTTTTGAATGCAGAGGATTCCATGCATTGTGGCGCAATGGTTCCTGATTGTATGCAGTGGAGTCTATGCAGCGAGGCCAAATCATCCCGATTGAATGCTGTGGATTATATGTAGCATGGCCCAAATCATCCCGATTGAATGCAGTGGATTCCATGCAGCGTGATTGATTGCAGTGTAATCCATGCAGCGTTGTAAAATGCATTCCGATTGAATGCAGTGGATTCCATGCATTGTGATTGAATGCAGTGAACTCCATGCAGTGAGGTAAAATGCATCCCGATTGAATGCAGTGGATTCCATGCAGCGTGATTGAATGCCGTGTATTCCATGCAGCGTGAAGAAATGGAACCCTATTGAATGCAGTGGATTGTATGCAGCCTGATTGAATGCAGTGGATTCCATGCAGCATGATTGAATGCAGTGGATTTTATGCAGAATGGCCCAAAGCATCCCGATTGAATGCAGTGGATTCCATGCAGCGTCATTGAATGCAGAGGATTCCATGCATTGTGGCGCAATGGATCCTGATTGTATGCAGTGGAGTCCATGCAGTGAGGCCCAATGCATCCCGATTGAATGCAGTCAATTCCATGCAGCATTTTTGAATGCAGAGGATTCCATGCATTGTGGCGCAATGGATCCTGATTGCATGCAGTGGAGTCCATGCAGCGAGGCGAAATCATCCCGATTGAATGCTGTGCATTATATGGAGCATGGCCCAAATCATCCCGACTGAATGTAGTGAATTCGATGCAGTGTGATTGATTGCAGTGTAATCCATGCAGCGTGGTAAAATGCATCCCGATTGAATGCAGTGGATTCCATGCAGCGTGATTGAATTCAGTGGATTCCATGCAGCGTGAAGAAATGGAACCTTATTGAATGCAATTGATTCTATGCAGCATGATTGAATGCAGTGGATTTTATGCAGCATGATTGAATGCAGTGGATTCCATGCAGCGTGATTGAATGCAGTGGATTTTATGCAGCATGGCCCAAAGCATCCCGATTGAATGCAGTGGATTCCATGCAGCATTTTTGAATGCAGAGGATTCCATGCATTGTGGCACAATGGATCCCGATTGAATGCAGTGGATTCCATGCAGCTTGATTGAATGCAGTGTAATCCATGAAGCGTGGTAAAATGCATCCCGATAGAATGCAGTGGATTCCATGCAGCGTGAGGAAATGGAACCCTACTGAATGCAGTGGATTTTATGCAGCATGATTGAATGCAGTGGATATTATGCAGCATGATTGAATGCAGTGGAGTCCATGCAGCATGATTGAATGTAGTGGAATTTATGCAGCATGGCCTAAAGCATCCCGATTGAATGCAGTGGATTCCATGCAGCGTCATTGAATGCAGAGGATTCCATGCATTGTGGCGCAATGGATCCCTATTGTATGCAGTGGAGTCCATGCAGCGAGGCCCAATGCATCCCGATTGAATGCAGTGGATTTTATGCAGCATGGCCCAAACATCCCGATTGAATGCAGTGTATCCCATGCAGCGTGTTTGAATGCAGTGGATTGTATGCAGAGTGGTGCAATGTATCTCTATTGAATGAAGTGGATTCCATTCAGCTTGGCCCAATGGATACCGACTGAATGCAGTGGATTCCATGAAGCATGATTGAATGCAGTGGATTCCATGCAGCATTGTGGAATGCATACCGAGTGAATGCAGTGGATTGCATGCAGCGTGGGGCAATGTATCCAGGTTGAATGCAGTGGAATACATGCAGTGTGAGTGAATGCACTTGATTCCTTGCAGCAGTGTGAAATTCATCCCGGGTGAATGCAGTGGATTGCATGCAGCTTGGCCCAATGGATCCTGATTGAATGCAGTCGATTCCGTGCAGCTTGGCCCAATGGATCCTGATTGAATGCAGTCGATTCCGTGCAGCATGGCCCAATGGATCCTGATTGAATGCAGTGGATTCCCTGTGGCGTGATTGAATGCACTGGATTCCATGCAGCGTTGTGTAATGCATCCAGAGTGAATGAAAAGGATTGCATGCAGCGTGGGGCAATGTATCCAGGTTGAATGCAGTGGAATCCATGCAGCATGCTGCAATGGATCCCGACTGAATGCAGTGGATTCCCTGCAGCATTGTGTAATTGATACCAATGTAATGCAGTGGATTCCATGCATCGAGATTCAATGCAGTGGATTCCATGCAGCGTTGTGAAATGGATCCCGAGTGAATGCAGTGGATTCCATGCATTGTGATTGAATGCAGTGCACTCAATATAGCGTGGAAAAATGCATCCCGATTGAATGCAGCGGATTCCATGCAGCGTGATTGAATGCTGTGTATTCCATGCAGCGTGAAGAAATGGAACCCTATTGAATGCAGTGGATTTTATGAAGCATGATTGAATGCAGTGGATTCCATGCAGCATGATTGAATGCAGTGGATTTTATGCAGCATGGCCCAAAGCATCCCGATTGAATGCAGTGGATTCCATGCAGCATGATTGAATGCAGTGGATTTTATGCAGCATGGCCCAAAGCATCCCGATTGAATGCAGTGGATTCCACGCAGCATCATTGAATGCAGAGAATTCCATGCATTGTGGCGCAATGGATCCCGATTGTATGCAGTGGGGTCCATGCAGCGAGGCCCAATGCATCCCGATTGAATGCAGTCAATTCCATGCAGCATTTGTGAATGCAGAGGATTCCATGCATTGTGGCACAATGGATCCTGATTGTATGCAGTGGAGTTTATGCAGCATGGCCCAAACATCCCGATTGAATGCATTGTATCCCATGCAGCATGTTTGAATGCAGTGGATTGTATGCAGAGTGGTGCAATGTATCTCGATTGAATGAAGTGGATTCCATTCAGCTTGGTGTAATTGATACCGATTGAATGCAGTGGAGTCCATGCACTGTGTCTGAATGCAACCGATTCCATGCAGCAGTGTGAAATGCATCGCGAGTGAATGCAGTGGATTCCATGCAGCGTGGCCCAATGGATACCGACTGAATGCAGTGGATTCCATGAAGCATGATTGAATGCAGTGGATTCCATGCAGCGTTGTGGAATGCATACCGAGTGAATGCAGTGGATTGCATGCAGCGTGGGGCAATGTCTCCAGGTTGAATGCAGTGGAATACATGCAGTGTGAGTGAATGCACTTGATTCCTTGCAGCAGTGTGAAATTCATCCCGGGTGAATGCAGTGGATTGCATGCAGCTTGGCCCAATGGATCCTGATTGAATGCAGTCGATTCCGTGCAGCATGGCCCAATGGATCCTGATTGAATGCAGTGGATTCCCTGTGGCGTGATTGAATGCACTGGATTCCATGCAGCATTGTGTAATGCATCCAGAGTGAATGAAAAGGATTGCATGCAGCGTGGGGCAATGTATCCAGGTTGAATGCAGTGGAATCCATGCAGCATGCTGCAATGGATCCCGATTGAATGCAGTGGATTCCCTGCAGCATTGTGTAATTGATACCAATGTAATGCAGTGGATTCCATGCATCGAGATTCAATGCAGTGGATTCCATGCAGCGTTGTGAAATGGATCCCGAGTGAATGCAGTGGATTCCATGCATTGTGATTGAATGCAGTGCACTCAATATAGCGTGGAAAAATGCATCCCGATTGAATGCAGCGGATTCCATGCAGCGTGATTGAATGCTGTGTATTCCATGCAGCGTGAAGAAATGGAACCCTATTGAATGCAGTGGATATTATGCAGCCTGATTGAATGCAGTGGATTTTATGAAGCATGATTGAATGCAGTGGATTCCATGCAGCATGGCCCAAAGCATCCCGATTGAATGCAGTGGATTGCATGCAGCGTGGGGCAATGTCTCCAGGTTGAATGCAGTGGAATACATGCAGTGTGAGTGAATGCACTTGATTCCTTGCAGCAGTGTGAAATTCATCCCGGGTGAATGCAGTGGATTGCATGCAGCTTGGCCCAATGGATCCTGATTGAATGCAGTCGATTCCGTGCAGCATGGCCCAATGGATCCTGATTGAATGCAGTGGATTCCCTGTGGCGTGATTGAATGCACTGGATTCCATGCAGCATTGTGTAATGCATCCAGAGTGAATGAAAAGGATTGCATGCAGCGTGGGGCAATGTATCCAGGTTGAATGCAGTGGAATCCATGCAGCATGCTGCAATGGATCCCGATTGAATGCAGTGGATTCCCTGCAGCATTGTGTAATTGATACCAATGTAATGCAGTGGATTCCATGCATCGAGATTCAATGCAGTGGATTCCATGCAGCGTTGTGAAATGGATCCCGAGTGAATGCAGTGGATTCCATGCATTGTGATTGAATGCAGTGCACTCAATATAGCGTGGAAAAATGCATCCCGATTGAATGCAGCGGATTCCATGCAGCGTGATTGAATGATGTGTATTCCATGCAGCGTGAAGAAATGGAACCCTATTGAATGCAGTGGATTTTATGAAGCATGATTGAATGCAGTGGATTCCATGCAGCATGATTGAATGCAGTGGATTTTATGCAGCATGGCCCAAAGCATCCCGATTGAATGCAGTGGATTCCATGCAGCGTGATTGAATGCAGTGGACTCCATGCAGCGTGAAGAAATGGAACCCTATTGAATGCAGTGGATATTATGCAGCCTGATTGAATGCAGTGGATTCCATGCAGCATGATTGAATGCAGTGGATTTTATGCAGCATGGCCCAAAGCATCCCGATTGAATGCAGTGGATTCCATGCAGCATCATTGAATGCAGAGGATTCCATTTATTTTGGCGCAATGGATCCCGATTGTATGCAGTGGAGTCCATGCAGTGAGGCCAAATGCATCCCAATTGAATGAAGTGGATTTTATGCAGCATGGCCCAAATCATCCCATTGAATGCCGTGGATTCCATGCAGCGTGATTGAATGCAGTGCACTCCATATAGCTTGGAAAAACGCATCCCGATTGAATGCAGTGGATTCCATGCAGCGTGAAGAAATGAAAGCTTATTCAATGCAGTGGATTCCATGCAGCATGATTGAATGCAGTGGATGCCATGCAGCATGATTGAATGCAGTGGATTTTATGCAGCATGGCCCAAAACATCCGGATTGAATGCAGTGGATTCCATGCATGGTGATTGAATGCAGTGTAATCCATGCAGCTTGGTAAAATCCATCCCGATTGAATGCAGCAGATTCCATGCAGCGTGAAGTAATGGAACCCTATTGAATGAAGTGGATATTATGCAGCATGATTGAATGCAGTGGATTTTATGCAGCATGGCCCAAACCATCCCGATTGAATGCAGTGGATCCCATGCAGCGTCATTGAATGCAGAGGATTTCATGCATTGAGGCGCTATCGATCCCGATTAAATGAGGTGGAGTCCATGCAGCGAGGCCCAATGCATCCCGATTGAATGCATTCAATTCCATGCAGCATTTTTGAATGCAGAGGATTCCATGCATTGTGGCGCAATGGATCCTGATTGTATGCAGTGGAGTCTATGCAGCGAGGCCAAATCATCCCGATTGAATGCTGTGGATTATATGGAGCATGGCCCAAATCATCCCGATTCAATGCAGTGGATTCCATGCAGCATCATTGAATGCAGAGGATTCCATTTATTTTGGCGCAATGGATCCCGATTGTATGCAGTGGAGTCCATGCAGTGAGGCCAAATGCATCCTAATTGAATGAAGTGGATTTTATGCAGCATGGCCCAAATCATCCCATTGAATGCCGTGGATTCCATGCAGCGTGATTGAATTTAGTGCACTCCATATAGCTTGGAAAAACGCATCCCGATTGAATGCAGTGGATTCCATGCAGCGTGAAGAAATGAAAGCTTATTCAATGCAGTGGATTCCATGCAGCATGATTGAATGCAGTGGATGCCATGCAGCATGATTGAATGCAGTGGATTTTATGCAGCATGGCCCAAAGCATCCCGATTGAATGCAGTGGATTCCATGCAGCATGATTGAATGCAGTGGATTTTATGCAGCATGGCCCAAAACATCCGGATTGAATGCAGTGGAATCCATGCATGGTGATTGAATGCAGTGTAATCCATGCAGCTTGGTAAAATCCATCCCGATTGAATGCAGCAGATTCCATGCAGCGTGAAGTAATGGAACCCTATTGAATGAAGTGGATATTATGCAGCATGATTGAATGCAGTGGATTTTATGCAGCATGGCCCAAACCATCCCGATTGAATGCAGTGGATCCCATGCAGCGTCATTGAATGCAGAGGATTTCATGCATTGAGGCGCTATCGATCCCGATTAAATGAGGTGGAGTCCATGCAGCGAGGCCCAATGCATCCCGATTGAATGCATTCAATTCCATGCAGCATTTTTGAATGCAGAGGATTCCATGCATTGTGGCGCAATGGATCCTGATTGTATGCAGTGGAGTCTATGCAGCGAGGCCAAATCATCCCGATTGAATGCTGTGGATTATATGGAGCATGGCCCAAATCATCCCGATTCAATGCAGTGGATTCCATGCAGCGTGATTGATTGCAGTGTAATCCATGCAGCGTTGTAAAATGCATTCCGATTGAATGCAGTGGATTCCATGCAGCGTGATTGAATGCCGTGTATTCCATGCAGCATGAAGAAATGGAACCCTATTGAATGCAGTGGATTTTATGAAGCATGATTGAATGCAGTGGATTCCATGCAGCATGATTGAATGCAGTGGATTTTATGCAGCATGGCCCAAAGCATCCCGATTGAATGCAGTGGATTCCATGCAGCGTCATTGAATGCAGAGGATTCCATGCATTGTGGCGCAATAGATCCTGATTGTATGCAGTGGAGTCCATGCAGTGAGGCCCAATGCATCCCGATTGAATGCAGTGGATTTTATGCAGCATGGCCCAAATCATCCCGATTGAATGCAGTGGATTCCATGCATGGTGATTGAATGAAGTGCACTCCATGCAGCGAGGTAAAATGCATCCCGATTGAATGCAGTGGATTCCATGCAACATGATTGAATGCAGTGTAATCCATGCAGCGTGAAGTAATGGAACCCTATTGAATGCAGTGGATATTATGCAGCATGATTGAATGCAGTGGATTCCATGCAGCATGATTGAATGTAGTGGAATTTATGCAGCATGGCCTAAAGCATCCCGATTGAATGCAGTGGATTCCATGCAGCATCATTGAATGCAGAGGATTCCATGCATTGTGGCGCAATGGATCCCGATTGTATGCAGTGGGGTCCATGCAGCGAGGCCCAATGCATCCCGATTGAATGCAGTGGATTTTATGCAGCATGGACCAAAGCATGCCGATTGAATGCAGTGTATCCCATGCAGCGTGTTTGAATGCAGTGGATTGTATGCAGAGTGGTGCAATGTATCTCGATTGAATGAAGTGGATTCCATTCAGCTTGGTGTAATTGATACCGATTGAATGCAGTGGAGTCCATGCACTGTGTCTGAATGCAACCGATTCCATGCAGCAGTGTGAAATGCATCGCGAGTGAATGCAGTGGATTCCATGCAGCGTGGCCCAATGGATACCGACTGAATGCAGTGGATTCCATGAAGCATGATTGAATGCAGTGGATTCCATGCAGCGTTGTGGAATGCATACCGAGTGAATGCAGTGGATTGCATGCAGCGTGGGGCAATGTCTCCAGGTTGAATGCAGTGGAATACATGCAGTGTGAGTGAATGCACTTGATTCCTTGCAGCAGTGTGAAATTCATCCCGGGTGAATGCAGTGGATTGCATGCAGCTTGGCCCAATGGATCCTGCTTGAATGCAGTGGATTGCATGCAGCTTGGCCCAATGGATCCTGATTGAATGCAGTGGATTCCCTGTGGCGTGCTTGAATGCACTGGATTCCATGCAGCGTTGTGTAATGCATCCAGAGTGAATGAAAAGGATTGCATGCAGCGTGGGGCAATGTATCCAGGTTGAATGCAGTGGAATCCATGCAGCATGCTGCAATGGATCCCGACTGAATGCAGTGGATTCCCTGCAGCATTGTCTAATTGATACCAATGTAATGCAGTGGATTCCATGCATCGAGATTCAATGCAGTGGATTCCATGCAGCGTTGTGAAATGGATCCCGAGTGAATGCAGTGGATTCCATGCAGCGTGATTGAATGCAGTGGATTCCATGCAGCGTGAAGAAATGGAACCCTATTGAATGCAGTGGATTTTATGAAGCATGATTGAATGCAGTGGATTCCATGCAGCATGACTGAATGCAGTGGATTTTATGCAGCATGGCCCAAAGCATCCCGATTGAATGCAGTGGATTCCACGCAGAATCATTGAATGCAGAGAATTCCATGCATTGAGGCGCAATGGATCCCGATTGTATGCAGTGGAGTCCATGCAGCGAGGCCCAATGCTTCCCGATTGAATGCAGTGGATTCCAGGCATTGTGATTGAAATCAGTGGAATCCATGCAGCGTGGTAAAATGCATCCTTATTGAATGCAGTGGATTCCATGCAGCGTGAAGTAATGGAACCCTATTGAATGCAGTGGATTTTATGCAGCCTGATTGAATGCAGTGGATTCCATGCAGCATGATTGAATGCAGTGGATTTTATGCAGCATGTCCCAAAGCATCCCGATTGAATGCAGTGGATTCAATGCAGCGTCATTGAATGCAGAGGATTCCATGCATTGTGGCGAAATGGATCCTGATTGTATGCAGTGGAGTCCATGCAGCGAGGCCCAATGCATCCCGATTGAATGCAGTCAATTCCATGCAGCATTTTTGAATGCAGAGTATTCCATGCATTGTGGCGCAATGGATCCTGATTGTATGCAGTGGAGTCCGTGCAGCAAGGCCAAATCATCCTGATTGAATGCTGTGGATTATATGGAGCATGGCCCAAATCATCCCGACTGAATGCAGTGGATTCGATGCAGCGTGATTGATTGCAGTGTAATCCATGCAGCGTTGTAAAATGCATTCCGATTGAATGCAGTGGATTCCATGCAGCGTGATTGAATTCAGTGGATTCCATGCAGCGTGAAGAAATGGAACCTTATTGAATGCAATTGATTTTATGCAGCATGATTGAATGCAGTGGATTTTATGCAGCATGATTGAATGCAGTGGATTCCATGCAGCGTGATTGAATGCAGTGGATTTTATGCAGCATGGCCCAAAGCATCCCGATTGAATTCAGTGGATTCCATGCAGCGTGATTGAATGCTGTGTATTCCATGCAGCGTGAAGAAATGGAACCCTATTGAATGCAGTGGATTTTATGAAGCATGATTGAATGCAGTGGATTCCATGCAGCATGATTGAATGCAGTGGATTTTATGCAGCATGGCCCAAAGCATCCCGATTGAATGCAGTGGATTCCATGCAGCGTGATTGAATGCAGTGGACTCCATGCAGCGTGAAGTAATGGAACCCTATTGAATGCAGTGGATATTATGCAGCCTGATTGAATGCAGTGGATTCCATGCAGCATGATTGAATGCAGTGGATTTTATGCAGCATGGCCCAAAGCATCCCGATTGAATGCAGTGGATTCCATGCAGCATCATTGAATGCAGAGGATTCCATTTATTTTGGCGCAATGGATCCCGATTGTATGCAGTGGAGTCCATGCAGTGAGGCCAAATGCATCCCAATTGAATGAAGTGGATTTTATGCAGCATGGCCCAAATCATCCCATTGAATGCCGTGGATTCCATGCAGCGTGATTGAATGCAGTGCACTCCATATAGCTTGGAAAAACGCATCCCGATTGAATGCAGTGGATTCCATGCAGCGTGAAGAAATGAAAGCTTATTCAATGCAGTGGATTCCATGCAGCATGATTGAATGCAGTGGATGCCATGCAGCATGATTGAATGCAGTGGATTTTATGCAGCATGGCCCAAAACATCCGGATTGAATGCAGTGGAATCCATGCATGGTGATTGAATGCAGTGTAATCCATGCAGCTTGGTAAAATCCATCCCGATTGAATGCAGCAGATTCCATGCAGCGTGAAGTAATGGAACCCTATTGAATGAAGTGGATATTATCCAGCATGATTGAATGCAGTGGATTTTATGCAGCATGGCCCAAACCATCCCGATTGAATGCAGTGGATCCCATGCAGCGTCATTGAATGCAGAGGATTTCATGCATTGAGGCGCTATCGATCCCGATTAAATGAGGTGGAGTCCATGCAGCGAGGCCCAATGCATCCCGATTGAATGCATTCAATTCCATGCAGCATTTTTGAATGCAGAGGATTCCATGCATTGTGGCGCAATGGATCCTGATTGTATGCAGTGGAGTCTATGCAGCGAGGCCAAATCATCCCGATTGAATGCTGTGGATTATATGGAGCATGGCCCAAATCATCCCGATTCAATGCAGTGGATTCCATGCAGCATCATTGAATGCAGAGGATTCCATTTATTTTGGCGCAATGGATCCCGATTGTATGCAGTGGAGTCCATGCAGTGAGGCCAAATGCATCCCAATTGAATGAAGTGGATTTTATGCAGCATGGCCCAAATCATCCCATTGAATGCCGTGGATTCCATGCAGCGTGATTGAATGCAGTGCACTCCATATAGCTTGGAAAAACGCATCCCGATTGAATGCAGTGGATTCCATGCAGCGTGAAGTAATGAAAGCTTATTCAATGCAGTGGATTCCATGCAGCATGATTGAATGCAGTGGATGCCATGCAGCATGATTGAATGCAGTGGATTTTATGCAGCATGGCCCAAAGCATCCCGATTGAATGCAGTGGATTCCATGCAGCATGATTGAATGCAGTGGATTTTATGCAGCATGGCCCAAAACATCCGGATTGAATGCAGTGGAATCCATGCATGGTGATTGAATGCAGTGTAATCCATGCAGCTTGGTAAAATCCATCCCGATTGAATGCAGCAGATTCCATGCAGCGTGAAGTAATGGAACCCTATTGAATGAAGTGGATATTATGCAGCATGATTGAATGCAGTGGATTTTATGCAGCATGGCCCAAACCATCCCGATTGAATGCAGTGGATCCCATGCAGCGTCATTGAATGCAGAGGATTTCATGCATTGAGGCGCTATCGATCCCGATTAAATGAGGTGGAGTCCATGCAGCGAGGCCCAATGCATCCCGATTGAATGCATTCAATTCCATGCAGCATTTTTGAATGCAGAGGATTCCATGCATTGTGGCGCAATGGATCCTGATTGTATGCAGTGGAGTCTATGCAGCGAGGCCAAATCATCCCGATTGAATGCTGTGGATTATATGTAGCATGGCACAAATCATCCCGATTGAATGCAGTGGATTCCATGCAGCGTGATTGATTGCAGTGTAATCCATGCAGCGTTGTAAAATGCATTCCGATTGAATGCAGTGGATTCCATGCAGCGTGATTGAATGCCGTGTATTCCATGCAGCATGAAGAAATGGAACCCTATTGAATGCAGTGGATTTTATGAAGCATGATTGAATGCAGTGGATTCCATGCAGCATGATTGAATGCAGTGGATTTTATGCAGCATGGCCCAAAGCATCCCGATTGAATGCAGTGGATTCCATGCAGCGTCATTGAATGCAGAGGATTCCATGCATTGTGGCGCAATAGATCCTGATTGTATGCAGTGGAGTCCATGCAGTGAGGCCCAATGCATCCCGATTGAATGCAGTGGATTTTATGCAGCATGGCCCAAATCATCCCGATTGAATGCAGTGGATTCCATGCATGGTGATTGAATGAAGTGCACTCCATGCAGCGAGGTAAAATGCATCCCGATTGAATGCAGTGGATTCCATGCAACATGATTGAATGCAGTGTAATCCATGCAGCGTGAAGTAATGGAACCCTATTGAATGCAGTGGATATTATGCAGCATGATTGAATGCAGTGGATTCCATGCAGCATGATTGAATGTAGTGGAATTTATGCAGCATGGCCTAAAGCATCCCGATTGAATGCAGTGGATTCCATGCAGCATCATTGAATGCAGAGGATTCCATGCATTGTGGCGCAATGGATCCCGATTGTATGCAGTGGGGTCCATGCAGCGAGGCCCAATGCATCCCGATTGAATGCAGTGGATTTTATGCAGCATGGACCAAAGCATGCCGATTGAATGCAGTGTATCCCATGCAGCGTGTTTGAATGCAGTGGATTGTATGCAGAGTGGTGCAATGTATCTCGATTGAATGAAGTGGATTCCATTCAGCTTGGTGTAATTGATACCGATTGAATGCAGTGGAGTCCATGCACTGTGTCTGAATGCAACCGATTCCATGCAGCAGTGTGAAATGCATCGCGAGTGAATGCAGTGGATTCCATGCAGCGTGGCCCAATGGATACCGACTGAATGCAGTGGATTCCATGAAGCATGATTGAATGCAGTGGATTCCATGCAGCGTTGTGGAATGCATACCGAGTGAATGCAGTGGATTGCATGCAGCGTGGGGCAATGTCTCCAGGTTGAATGCAGTGGAATACATGCAGTGTGAGTGAATGCACTTGATTCCTTGCAGCAGTGTGAAATTCATCCCGGGTGAATGCAGTGGATTGCATGCAGCTTGGCCCAATGGATCCTGCTTGAATGCAGTGGATTGCATGCAGCTTGGCCCAATGGATCCTGATTGAATGCAGTGGATTCCCTGTGGCGTGCTTGAATGCACTGGATTCCATGCAGCGTTGTGTAATGCATCCAGAGTGAATGAAAAGGATTGCATGCAGCGTGGGGCAATGTATCCAGGTTGAATGCAGTGGAATCCATGCAGCATGCTGCAATGGATCCCGACTGAATGCAGTGGATTCCCTGCAGCATTGTCTAATTGATACCAATGTAATGCAGTGGATTCCATGCATCGAGATTCAATGCAGTGGATTCCATGCAGCGTTGTGAAATGGATCCCGAGTGAATGCAGTGGATTCCATGCAGCGTGATTGAATGCAGTGGATTCCATGCAGCGTGAAGAAATGGAACCCTATTGAATGCAGTGGATTTTATGAAGCATGATTGAATGCAGTGGATTCCATGCAGCATGACTGAATGCAGTGGATTTTATGCAGCATGGCCCAAAGCATCCCGATTGAATGCAGTGGATTCCACGCAGCATCATTGAATGCAGAGAATTCCATGCATTGAGGCGCAATGGATACCGATTGTATGCAGTGGAGTCCATGCAGCGAGGCCCAATGCTTCCCGATTGAATGCAGTGGATTCCAGGCATTGTGATTGAAATCAGTGGAATCCATGCAGCGTGGTAAAATGCATCCTTATTGAATGCAGTGGATTCCATGCAGCGTGAAGTAATGGAACCCTATTGAATGCAGTGGATTTTATGCAGCCTGATTGAATGCAGTGGATTCCATGCAGCATGATTGAATGCAGTGGATTTTATGCAGCATGTCCCAAAGCATCCCGATTGAATGCAGTGGATTCAATGCAGCGTCATTGAATGCAGAGGATTCCATGCATTGTGGCGAAATGGATCCTGATTGTATGCAGTGGAGTCCATGCAGCGAGGCCCAATGCATCCCGATTGAATGCAGTCAATTCCATGCAGCATTTTTGAATGCAGAGTATTCCATGCATTGTGGCGCAATGGATCCTGATTGTATGCAGTGGAGTCCGTGCAGCAAGGCCAAATCATCCTGATTGAATGCTGTGGATTATATGGAGCATGGCCCAAATCATCCCGACTGAATGCAGTGGATTCGATGCAGCGTGATTGATTGCAGTGTAATCCATGCAGCGTTGTAAAATGCATTCCGATTGAATGCAGTGGATTCCATGCAGCGTGATTGAATTCAGTGGATTCCATGCAGCGTGAAGAAATGGAACCTTATTGAATGCAATTGATTTTATGCAGCATGATTGAATGCAGTGGATTTTATGCAGCATGATTGAATGCAGTGGATTCCATGCAGCGTGATTGAATGCAGTGGATTTTATGCAGCATGGCCCAAAGCATCCCGATTGAATTCAGTGGATTCCATGCAGCGTCATTGAATGCAGAGGATTCCATGCATTGTGGCGCAATGGGTCCCGATTGTATGCAGTGGAGTCCATGCAGTGAGGCCAATGCATCCCGATTGTATGCAGTGGATTCCATGCATTGTGATTGAATGCAGTGTAATCCATGCAGCATGGTAAAATGCATCCCGATTGAAGGCAGTGTATTCCATACAGCGGGATTGAATGCAGTGTATTCTATGCAGCGTGAGGAAATGGAACCGTATTGAATGCAGTGGATTTTATGCAGCATGATTGAATGCAGTGGATTCCATGCAGCATGATTGAATGCAGTGGATTCCATGCAGCGTGAAGAAATGAAAGCTTATTCAATGCAGTGGATTCCATGCAGCATGATTGAATGCAGTGGATGCCATGCAGCATGATTGAATGCAGTGTATTTTAGGCAGCATGGCACAAAGCATCCGGATTGAATGCAGTTGATTCCATGCAGCATGATTGAATGCAGTGGATTTTATGCAGCATGGCCCAAAACATCCGGATTGAATGCAGTGGAATCCATGCATGGTGATTGAATGCAGTGTAATCCATGCAGCGTGGTAAAATCCATCCCGATTGAATGCAGTGGATTCCATGCAGCGTGATTGAATGCAGCGGATTCCATGCAGCGTGAAGTAATGGAACCCTATTGAATGCAGCGGATTTTATGCAGCATGGCCCAAACCATCCCGATTGAATGCCGTGGATCCCATGCAGCGTCATTGAATGCAGAGGATTCCATGCATTGAGGTGCAATCGATCCCGATTATATGAGGTGGAGTCCATGCAGCGAGGCCCAATGCATCCCGATTGAATGCATTCAATTCCATGCAGCATTTTTGAATGCAGAGGATTCCATGCATTGTGGCGCAATGGTTCCTGATTGTATGCAGTGGAGTCTATGCAGCGAGGCCAAATCATCCCGATTGAATGCTGTGGATTATATGGAGCATGGCCCAAATCATCCCGATTGAATGCAGTGGATTCCATGCAGCGTGATTGATTGCAGTGTAATCCATGCAGCGTTGTAAAATGCATTCCGATTGAATGCAGTGGATTCCATGCAGCGTGATTGAATGCCGTGTATTCCATGCAGCATGAAGAAATGGAACCCTATTGAATGCAGTGGATTTTATGAAGCATGATTGAATGCAGTGGATTCCATGCAGCATGATTGAATGCAGTGGATTTTATGCAGCATGGCCCAAAGCATCCCGATTGAATGCAGTGGATTCCATGCAGCGTCATTGAATGCAGAGGATTCCATGCATTGTGGCGCAATAGATCCTGATTGTATGCAGTGGAGTCCATGCAGTGAGGCCCAATGCATCCCGATTGAATGCAGTGGATTTTATGCAGCATGGCCCAAATCATCCCGATTGAATGCAGTGGATTCCATGCATGGTGATTGAATGAAGTGCACTCCATGCAGCGAGGTAAAATGCATCCCGATTGAATGCAGTGGATTCCATGCAACATGATTGAATGCAGTGTAATCCATGCAGCGTGAAGTAATGGAACCCTATTGAATGCAGTGGATATTATGCAGCATGATTGAATGCAGTGGATTCCATGCAGCATGATTGAATGTAGTGGAATTTATGCAGCATGGCCTAAAGCATCCCGATTGAATGCAGTGGATTCCATGCAGCATCATTGAATGCAGAGGATTCCATGCATTGTGGCGCAATGGATCCCGATTGTATGCAGTGGGGTCCATGCAGCGAGGCCCAATGCATCCCGATTGAATGCAGTGGATTTTATGCAGCATGGACCAAAGCATGCCGATTGAATGCAGTGTATCCCATGCAGCGTGTTTGAATGCAGTGGATTGTATGCAGAGTGGTGCAATGTATCTCGATTGAATGAAGTGGATTCCATTCAGCTTGGTGTAATTGATACCGATTGAATGCAGTGGAGTCCATGCACTGTGTCTGAATGCAACCGATTCCATGCAGCAGTGTGAAATGCATCGCGAGTGAATGCAGTGGATTCCATGCAGCGTGGCCCAATGGATACCGACTGAATGCAGTGGATTCCATGAAGCATGATTGAATGCAGTGGATTCCATGCAGCGTTGTGGAATGCATACCGAGTGAATGCAGTGGATTGCATGCAGCGTGGGGCAATGTCTCCAGGTTGAATGCAGTGGAATACATGCAGTGTGAGTGAATGCACTTGATTCCTTGCAGCAGTGTGAAATTCATCCCGGGTGAATGCAGTGGATTGCATGCAGCTTGGCCCAATGGATCCTGCTTGAATGCAGTGGATTGCATGCAGCTTGGCCCAATGGATCCTGATTGAATGCAGTGGATTCCCTGTGGCGTGCTTGAATGCACTGGATTCCATGCAGCGTTGTGTAATGCATCCAGAGTGAATGAAAAGGATTGCATGCAGCGTGGGGCAATGTATCCAGGTTGAATGCAGTGGAATCCATGCAGCATGCTGCAATGGATCCCGACTGAATGCAGTGGATTCCCTGCAGCATTGTCTAATTGATACCAATGTAATGCAGTGGATTCCATGCATCGAGATTCAATGCAGTGGATTCCATGCAGCGTTGTGAAATGGATCCCGAGTGAATGCAGTGGATTCCATGCAGCGTGATTGAATGCAGTGGATTCCATGCAGCGTGAAGAAATGGAACCCTATTGAATGCAGTGGATTTTATGAAGCATGATTGAATGCAGTGGATTCCATGCAGCATGACTGAATGCAGTGGATTTTATGCAGCATGGCCCAAAGCATCCCGATTGAATGCAGTGGATTCCACGCAGCATCATTGAATGCAGAGAATTCCATGCATTGAGGCGCAATGGATACCGATTGTATGCAGTGGAGTCCATGCAGCGAGGCCCAATGCTTCCCGATTGAATGCAGTGGATTCCAGGCATTGTGATTGAAATCAGTGGAATCCATGCAGCGTGGTAAAATGCATCCTTATTGAATGCAGTGGATTCCATGCAGCGTGAAGTAATGGAACCCTATTGAATGCAGTGGATTTTATGCAGCCTGATTGAATGCAGTGGATTCCATGCAGCATGATTGAATGCAGTGGATTTTATGCAGCATGTCCCAAAGCATCCCGATTGAATGCAGTGGATTCAATGCAGCGTCATTGAATGCAGAGGATTCCATGCATTGTGGCGAAATGGATCCTGATTGTATGCAGTGGAGTCCATGCAGCGAGGCCCAATGCATCCCGATTGAATGCAGTCAATTCCATGCAGCATTTTTGAATGCAGAGTATTCCATGCATTGTGGCGCAATGGATCCTGATTGTATGCAGTGGAGTCCGTGCAGCAAGGCCAAATCATCCTGATTGAATGCTGTGGATTATATGGAGCATGGCCCAAATCATCCCGACTGAATGCAGTGGATTCGATGCAGCGTGATTGATTGCAGTGTAATCCATGCAGCGTTGTAAAATGCATTCCGATTGAATGCAGTGGATTCCATGCAGCGTGATTGAATTCAGTGGATTCCATGCAGCGTGAAGAAATGGAACCTTATTGAATGCAATTGATTTTATGCAGCATGATTGAATGCAGTGGATTTTATGCAGCATGATTGAATGCAGTGGATTCCATGCAGCGTGATTGAATGCAGTGGATTTTATGCAGCATGGCCCAAAGCATCCCGATTGAATTCAGTGGATTCCATGCAGCGTCATTGAATGCAGAGGATTCCATGCATTGTGGCGCAATGGGTCCCGATTGTATGCAGTGGAGTCCATGCAGTGAGGCCAATGCATCCCGATTGTATGCAGTGGATTCCATGCATTGTGATTGAATGCAGTGTAATCCATGCAGCATGGTAAAATGCATCCCGATTGAAGGCAGTGTATTCCATACAGCGGGATTGAATGCAGTGTATTCTATGCAGCGTGAGGAAATGGAACCGTATTGAATGCAGTGGATTTTATGCAGCATGATTGAATGCAGTGGATTCCATGCAGCATGATTGAATGCAGTGGATTCCATGCAGCGTGAAGAAATGAAAGCTTATTCAATGCAGGGGATTCCATGCAGCATGATTGAATGCAGTGGATGCCATGCAGCATGATTGAATGCAGTGTATTTTAGGCAGCATGGCACAAAGCATCCGGATTGAATGCAGTTGATTCCATGCAGCATGATTGAATGCAGTGGATTTTATGCAGCATGGCCCAAAACATCCGGATTGAATGCAGTGGAATCCATGCATGGTGATTGAATGCAGTGTAATCCATGCAGCGTGGTAAAATCCATCCCGATTGAATGCAGTGGATTCCATGCAGCTTGATTGAATGCAGCGGATTCCATGCAGCGTGAAGTAATGGAACCCTATTGAATGCAGCGGATTTTATGCAGCATGGCCCAAACCATCCCGATTGAATGCCGTGGATCCCATGCAGCGTCATTGAATGCAGAGGATTCCATGCATTGAGGTGCAATCGATCCCGATTATATGAGGTGGAGTCCATGCAGCGAGGCCCAATGCATCCCGATTGAATGCATTCAATTCCATGCAGCATTTTTGAATGCAGAGGATTCCATGCATTGTGGCGCAATGGTTCCTGATTGTATGCAGTGGAGTCTATGCAGCGAGGCCAAATCATCCCGATTGAATGCTGTGGATTATATGGAGCATGGCCCAAATCATCCCGATTGAATGCAGTGGATTCCATGCAGCGTGATTGATTGCAGTGTAATCCATGCAGCGTTGTAAAATGCATTCCGATTGAATGCAGTGGATTCCATGCATTGTGATTGAATGCAGTGAACTCCATGCAGTGAGGTAAAATGCATCCCGATTGAATGCAGTGGATTCCATGCAGCGTGATTGAATGCCGTGTATTCCATGCAGCGTGAAGAAATGGAACCCTATTGAATGCAGTGGATTGTATGCAGCCTGATTGAATGCAGTGGATTCCATGCAGCATGATTGAATGCAGTGGATTTTATGCAGAATGGCCCAAAGCATCCCGATTGAATGCAGTGGATTACATGCAGCGTCATTGAATGCAGAGGATTCCATGCATTGTGGCGCAATGGATCCTGATTGTATGCAGTGGAGTCCATGCAGCGAGGCCCAATGCATCCCGATTGAATGCAGTCAATTCCATGCAGCATTTTTGAATGCAGAGGATTCCATGCATTGTGGCGCAATGGATCCTGATTGCATGCAGTGGAGTCCATGCAGCGAGGCGAAATCATCCCGATTGAATGCTGTGCATTATATGGAGCATGGCCCAAATCATCCCGACTGAATGTAGTGAATTCGATGCAGTGTGATTGATTGCAGTGTAATCCATGCAGCGTGGTAAAATGCATCCCGATTGAATGCAGTGGATGCCATGCAGCGTGATTGAATTCAGTGGATTCCATGCAGCGTGAAGAAATGGAACCTTATTGAATGCAATTGATTCTATGCAGCATGATTGAATGCAGTGGATTTTATGCAGCATGATTGAATGCAGTGGATTCCATGCAGCGTGATTGAATGCAGTGGATTTTATGCAGCATGGCCCAAAGCATCCCGATTGAATGCAGTGGATTCCATGCAGCATTTTTGAATGCAGAGGATTCCATGCATTGTGGCACAATGGATCCCGATTGAATGCAGTGGATTCCATGCAGCGTGATTGAATGCAGTGTAATCCATGAAGCGTGGTAAAATGCATCCCGATAGAATGCAGTGGATTCCATGCAGCGTGAGGAAATGGAACCCTACTGAATGCAGTGGATTTTATGCAGCATGATTGAATGCAGTGGATATTATGCAGCATGATTGAATGCAGTGGAGTCCATGCAGCATGATTGAATGTAGTGGAATTTATGCAGCATGGCCTAAAGCATCCCGATTGAATGCAGTGGATTCCATGCAGCGTCATTGAATGCAGAGGATTCCATGCATTGTGGCGCAATGGATCCCTATTGTATGCAGTGGAGTCCATGCAGCGAGGCCCAATGCATCCCGATTGAATGCAGTGGATTTTATGCAGCATGGCCCAAACATCCCGATTGAATGCAGTGTATCCCATGCAGCGTGTTTGAATGCAGTGGATTGTATGCAGAGTGGTGCAATGTATCTCTATTGAATGAAGTGGATTCCATTCAGCTTGGTGTAATTGATACCGATTGAATGCAGTGGATTCCATGCACTGTGTCTGAATGCAACCGATTCCATGCAGCAGTGTGAAATGCATCGCGAGTGAATGCAGTGGATTCCATGCAGCGTGGCCCAATGGATACCGACTGAATGCAGTGGATTCCATGAAGCATGATTGAATGCAGTGGATTCCATGCAGCATTGTGGAATGCATACCGAGTGAATGCAGTGGATTGCATGCAGCGTGGGGCAATGTCTCCAGGTTGAATGCAGTGGAATACATGCAGTGTGAGTGAATGCACTTGATTCCTTGCAGCAGTGTGAAATTCATCCCGGGTGAATGCAGTGGATTGCATGCAGCTTGGCCCAATGGATCCTGATTGAATGCAGTCGATTCCCTGTGGCGTGATTGAATGCACTGGATTCCATGCAGCGTTGTGTAATGCATCCAGAGTGAATGAAAAGGATTGCATGCAGCGTGGGGCAATGTATCCAGGTTGAATGCAGTGGAATCCATGCAGCATGCTGCAATGGATCCCGACTGAATGCAGTGGATTCCCTGCAGCATTGTGTAATTGATACCAATGTAATGCAGTGGATTCCATGCATCGAGATTCAATGCAGTGGATTCCATGCAGCGTTGTGAAATGGATCCCGAGTGAATGCAGTGGATTCCATGCATTGTGATTGAATGCAGTGCACTCAATATAGCGTGGAAAAATGCATCCCGATTGAATGCAGCGGATTCCATGCAGCGTGATTGAATGCTGTGTATTCCATGCAGCGTGAAGAAATGGAACCCTATTGAATGCAGTGGATTTTATGAAGCATGATTGAATGCAGTGGATTCCATGCAGCATGATTGAATGCAGTGGATTTTATGCAGCATGGCCCAAAGCATCCCGATTGAATGCAGTGGATTCCATGCAGCATGATTGAATGCAGTGGATTTTATGCAGCATGGCCCAAAGCATCCCGATTGAATGCAGTGGATTCCACGCAGCATCAGTGAATGCAGAGAATTCCATGCATTGTGGCGCAATGGATCCCGATTGTATGCAGTGGGGTCCATGCAGCGAGGCCCAATGCATCCCGATTGAATGCAGTCAATTCCATGCAGCATTTGTGAATGCAGAGGATTCCATGCATTGTGGCACAATGGATCCTGATTGTATGCAGTGGATTTTATGCAGCATGGCCCAAACATCCCGATTGAATGCATTGTATCCCATGCAGCGTGTTTGAATGCAGTGGATTGTATGCAGAGTGGTGCAATGTATCTCGATTGAATGAAGTGGATTCCATTCAGCTTGGTGTAATTGATACCGATTGAATGCAGTGGAGTCCATGCACTGTGTCTGAATGCAACCGATTCCATGCAGCAGTGTGAAATGCATCGCGAGTGAAGGCAGTGGATTCCATGCAGCGTGGCCCAATGGATACCGACTGCATGCAGTGGATTCCATGAAGCATGATTGAATGCAGTGGATTCCATGCAGCGTTGTGGAATGCATACCGAGTGAATGCAGTGGATTGCATGCAGCGTGGGGCAATGTCTCCAGGTTGAATGCAGTGGAATACATGCAGTGTGAGTGAATGCACTTGATTCCTTGCAGCAGTGTGAAATTCATCCCGGGTGAATGCAGTGGATTGCATGCAGCTTGGCCCAATGGATCCTGATTGAATGCAGTCGATTCCGTGCAGCTTGGCCCAATGGATCCTGATTGAATGCAGTCGATTCCGTGCAGCATGGCCCAATGGATCCTGATTGAATGCAGTGGATTCCCTGTGGCGTGATTGAATGCACTGGATTCCATGCAGCGTTGTGTAATGCATCCAGAGTGAATGAAAAGGATTGCATGCAGCGTGGGGCAATGTATCCAGGTTGAATGCAGTGGAATCCATGCAGCATGCTGCAATGGATCCCGACTGAATGCAGTGGATTCCCTGCAGCATTGTGTAATTGATACCAATGTAATGCAGTGGATTCCATGCATCGAGATTCAATGCAGTGGATTCCATGCAGCGTTGTGAAATGGATCCCGAGTGAATGCAGTGGATTCCATGCATTGTGATTGAATGCAGTGCACTCAATATAGCGTGGAAAAATGCATCCCGATTGAATGCAGCGGATTCCATGCAGCGTGATTGAATGCTGTGTATTCCATGCAGCGTGAAGAAATGGAACCCTATTGAATGCAGTGGATTTTATGAAGCATGATTGAATGCAGTGGATTCCATGCAGCATGATTGAATGCAGTGGATTTTATGCAGCATGGCCCAAAGCATCCCGATTGAATGCAGTGGATTCCATGCAGCATGATTGAATGCAGTGGATTTTATGCAGCATGGCCCAAAGCATCCCGATTGAATGCAGTGGATTCCACGCAGCATCAGTGAATGCAGAGAATTCCATGCATTGTGGCGCAATGGATCCCGATTGTATGCAGTGGGGTCCATGCAGCGAGGCCCAATGCATCCCGATTGAATGCAGTCAATTCCATGCAGCATTTGTGAATGCAGAGGATTCCATGCATTGTGGCACAATGGATCCTGATTGTATGCAGTGGATTTTATGCAGCATGGCCCAAACATCCCGATTGAATGCATTGTATCCCATGCAGCGTGTTTGAATGCAGTGGATTGTATGCAGAGTGGTGCAATGTATCTCGATTGAATGAAGTGGATTCCATTCAGCTTGGTGTAATTGATACCGATTGAATGCAGTGGAGTCCATGCACTGTGTCTGAATGCAACCGATTCCATGCAGCAGTGTGAAATGCATCGCGAGTGAATGCAGTGGATTCCATGCAGCGTGGCCCAATGGATACCGACTGAATGCAGTGGATTCCATGAAGCATGATTGAATGCAGTGGATTCCATGCAGCGTTGTGGAATGCATACCGAGTGAATGCAGTGGATTGCATGCAGCGTGGGGCAATGTCTCCAGGTTGAATGCAGTGGAATACATGCAGTGTGAGTGAATGCACTTGATTCCTTGCAGCAGTGTGAAATTCATCCCGGGTGAATGCAGTGGATTGCATGCAGCTTGGCCCAATGGATCCTGATTGAATGCAGTCGATTCCGTGCAGCATGGCCCAATGGATCCTGATTGAATGCAGTGGATTCCCTGTGGCGTGATTGAATGCACTGGATTCCATGCAGCATTGTGTAATGCATCCAGAGTGAATGAAAAGGATTGCATGCAGCGTGGGGCAATGTATCCAGGTTGAATGCAGTGGAATCCATGCAGCATGCTGCAATGGATCCCGATTGAATGCAGTGGATTCCCTGCAGCATTGTGTAATTGATACCAATGTAATGCAGTGGATTCCATGCATCGAGATTCAATGCAGTGGATTCCATGCAGCGTTGTGAAATGGATCCCGAGTGAATGCAGTGGATTCCATGCATTGTGATTGAATGCAGTGCACTCAATATAGCGTGGAAAAATGCATCCCGATTGAATGCAGCGGATTCCATGCAGCGTGATTGAATGCTGTGTATTCCATGCAGCGTGAAGAAATGGAACCCTATTGAATGCAGTGGATTTTATGAAGCATGATTGAATGCAGTGGATTCCATGCAGCATGATTGAATGCAGTGGATTTTATGCAGCATGGCCCAAAGCATCCCGATTGAATGCAGTGGATTCCATGCAGCATGATTGAATGCAGTGGATTTTATGCAGCATGGCCCAAAGCATCCCGATTGAATGCAGTGGATTCCACGCAGCATCATTGAATGCAGAGAATTCCATGCATTGTGGCGCAATGGATCCCGATTGTATGCAGTGGAGTCCATGCAGCGAGGCCCAATGCATCCCGATTGAATGCAGTCAATTCCATGCAGCATTTTTGAATGCAGACGATTCCATGCATTGTGGCGCAATGGATCCTGATTGTATGCAGTGGATTTTATGCAGCATGGCCCAAACATCCCGATTGAATGCAGTGGATTCCATGCAGCGTGATTGAATGCAGTGTAATCCATGAAGCGTGGTAAAATGCATCCCGATAAAATGCAGTGGATTCCATGCAGCGTGAAGAAATGGAACCCTATTGAATGCAGTGGATTTTATGCAGCATGATTGAATGCAGTGGATTCGATGCAGTATGATTGAATGCAGTGGATATTATGCAGCATGGCCCAAAGCATCCTGATTGAATGCAGTGGATTCCATGCAGCGTGATTGACTGCAGGTAATCCATTCAGCCTGGTAAAATGCATCCCAATTGAATGCAGTGGATTTTATGAAGCATGATTGAATGCAGTTGATTCCATGCAGCGTGAAGAAATGGAACATTATTGAATTCAGTGGATTTTTGCGGCGTGAATGTATACAGTGGATACCATGCAGCATGATTGAATGCAGTGGATTTTATGCAGCATGGCCAAAGCATGCCGATTGAATGCAGTGGATTCCATGCAGTGTGTTTGAATGCAGTGGATTCAATTTAGCCTGAAGAAATGGAACCCTATTTAATGCAGTGGATATTATGCAGCATGATTGAATGCAGTGGATTCCATGCAGCATGATTGAATGCAGTGGATTTTATGCAGCATGTCCCAAAGCATCCCGATTGAATGCAGTGGATTCCATGCAGCGTCATTGAATGCAGAGGATTCCATGCATTGTGGCGCAATGGGTCCCGATTGTATGCAGTGGAGTCCATGCAGCGAGGCCAAATCATCCCGATTGAATGCTGTGGATTATATGGAGCATGGTCCAAATCATCCCGACTGAATGCAGTGGATTCCATGCAGCGTGATTGATTGCAGTGTAATCCATGCAGCGTGGTAAAATGCATCCCGATTGAATGCAGTGGATTCCATGCAGCATGATTGAATTCAGTGGATTTTATGCAGCATGATTGAATGCAGTGGATTCCATGCAGCGTGATTGAATGCAGTGGATTTTATGCAGCATGGCCCAAAGCATCCCGATTGAATGCAGTGGATTCCATGCAGTGTCATTGAATGCAGAGGATTCCATGCATTGTGGTGCAATGGGTCACGATTGTATGCAGTGGAGTACATGCAGTGAGGCCAATGCATCCCGATTGTATGCAGTGGATTTTATGCAGCATGGCCCAAAGCATCCCGATTGAATGCAGTGGATTCCATGCATTGTGATTGAATGCAGTGTAATCCATGCAGCATGGTAAAATGCATCCCGATTGAAGGCAGTGTATTCCATACAGCGGGATTGAATGCAGTGTATTCTATGCAGCGTGAGGAAATGGAACCGTATTGAATGCAGTGGATTTTATGCAGCATGATTGAATGCAGTGGATTCCATGCAGCATGATTGAATGCAGTGGATTCCATGCAGCATGATTGAATGCAGTGGATTTTATGCAGCATGGCCCAAAGCATCCCGATTGAATGCAGTGGATTCCATGCAGCATGATTGAATGCAGTGGATTTTATGCAGCATGGCCCAAAACATCCGGATTGAATGCAGTGGAATCCATGCATGGTGATTGAATGCAGTGTAATCCATGCAGCTTGGTAAAATCCATCCCGATTGAATGCAGCAGATTCCATGCAGCGTGAAGTAATGGAACCCTATTGAATGAAGTGGATATTATGCAGCATGATTGAATGCAGTGGATTTTATGCAGCATGGCCCAAACCATCCCGATTGAATGCAGTGGATCCCATGCAGCGTTATTGAATGCAGAGGATTTCATGCATTGAGGCGCTATCGATCCCGATTAAATGAGGTGGAGTCCATGCAGCGAGGCCCAATGCATCCCGATTGAATGCATTCAATTCCATGCAGCATTTTTGAATGCAGAGGATTCCATGCATTGTGGCGCAATGGATCCTGATTGTATGCAGTGGAGTCTATGCAGCGAGGCCAAATCATCCCGATTGAATGCTGTGGATTATATGGAGCATGGCCCAAATCATCCCGATTCAATGCAGTGGATTCCATGCAGCGTGATTGATTGCAGTGTAATCCATGCAGCGTTGTAAAATGCATTCCGATTGAATGCAGTGGATTCCATGCAGCGTGATTGAATGCCGTGTATTCCATGCAGCATGAAGAAATGGAACCCTATTGAATGCAGTGGATTTTATGAAGCATGATTGAATGCAGTGGATTCCATGCAGCATGATTGAATGCAGTGGATTTTATGCAGCATGGCCCAAAGCATCCCGATTGAATGCAGTGGATTCCATGCAGCGTCATTGAATGCAGAGGATTCCATGCATTGTGGCGCAATAGATCCTGATTGTATGCAGTGGAGTCCATGCAGTGAGGCCCAATGCATCCCGATTGAATGCAGTGGATTTTATGCAGCATGGCCCAAATCATCCCGATTGAATGCAGTGGATTCCATGCATGGTGATTGAATGAAGTGCACTCCATGCAGCGAGGTAAAATGCATCCCGATTGAATGCAGTGGATTCCATGCAACATGATTGAATGCAGTGTAATCCATGCAGCGTGAAGTAATGGAACCCTATTGAATGCAGTGGATATTATGCAGCATGATTGAATGCAGTGGATTCCATGCAGCATGATTGAATGTAGTGGAATTTATGCAGCATGGCCTAAAGCATCCCGATTGAATGCAGTGGATTCCATGCAGCATCATTGAATGCAGAGGATTCCATGCATTGTGGCGCAATGGATCCCGATTGTATGCAGTGGGGTCCATGCAGCGAGGCCCAATGCATCCCGATTGAATGCAGTGGATTTTATGCAGCATGGACCAAAGCATGCCGATTGAATGCAGTGTATCCCATGCAGCGTGTTTGAATGCAGTGGATTGTATGCAGAGTGGTGCAATGTATCTCGATTGAATGAAGTGGATTCCATTCAGCTTGGTGTAATTGATACCGATTGAATGCAGTGGAGTCCATGCACTGTGTCTGAATGCAACCGATTCCATGCAGCAGTGTGAAATGCATCGCGAGTGAAGGCAGTGGATTCCATGCAGCGTGGCCCAATGGATACCGACTGAATGCAGTGGATTCCATGAAGCATGATTGAATGCAGTGGATTCCATGCAGCGTTGTGGAATGCATACCGAGTGAATGCAGTGGATTGCATGCAGCGTGGGGCAATGTCTCCAGGTTGAATGCAGTGGAATACATGCAGTGTGAGTGAATGCACTTGATTCCTTGCAGCAGTGTGAAATTCATCCCGGGTGAATGCAGTGGATTGCATGCAGCTTGGCCCAATGGATCCTGCTTGAATGCAGTGGATTCCCTGTGGCGTGATTGAATGCACTGGATTCCATGCAGCGTTGTGTAATGCATCCAGAGTGAATGAAAAGGATTGCATGCAGCGTGGGGCAATGTATCCAGGTTGAATGCAGTGGAATCCATGCAGCATGCTGCAATGGATCCCGACTGAATGCAGTGGATTCCCTGCAGCATTGTGTAATTGATACCAATGTAATGCAGTGGATTCCATGCATCGAGATTCAATGCAGTGGATTCCATGCAGCGTTGTGAAATGGATCCCGAGTGAATGCAGTGGATTCCATGCAGCGTGATTGAATGCAGTGGATTCCATGCAGCGTGAAGAAATGGAACCCTATTGAATGCAGTGGATTTTATGAAGCATGATTGAATGCAGTGGATTCCATGCAGCATGACTGAATGCAGTGGATTTTATGCAGCATGGCCCAAAGCATCCCGATTGAATGCAGTGGATTCCACGCAGCATCATTGAATGCAGAGAATTCCATGCATTGTGGCGCAATGGATCCCGATTGTATGCAGTGGAGTCCATGCAGCGAGGCCCAATTCATCCCGATTGAATGCAGTCAATTCCATGCAGCATTTTTGAATGCAGAGGATTCCATGCATTGTGGCACAATGGATCCTGATTGTATGCAGTGGAGTTTATGCAGCATGGCCCAAACATCCCGATTGAATGCAGTGGATTCCATGCAGCGTGAAGAAATGGAACCATATTGAATGCAGTGGATTTTATGCAGCATGATTGAATGCAGAGGATTCGATGCAGTATGATTGAATGCAGTGGATATTATGCAGCATGGCCCAAAGCATCCTGATTGAATGCAGTGGATTCCATGCAGCGTGATTGAATGCAGTTGATTCCATGCAGCGTGAAGAAATGGAACCTTATTGAATTCAGTGGATTTTTGCAGCGTGAATGAATACAGTGGATTCCATGCAGCATGATTGAATGCAGTGGATTTTATGCAGCATGGCCCAAAGCATGCCGATTGAATGCAGTGGATTCCATGCATTGTGATTGATTGCAGTGCACTCCATGCAGCGTGGTAAAATGTATCCCGATTGAATGCAGTGGATTCCATGCAGTGTGATTGAATGCAGTGGATTCCATTTAGCCTGAAGAAATGGAACCCTATTGAATGCAGTGGATATTATGCAGCATGATTGAATGCAGTGGAGTCCATGCAGCATGATTGAATGCAGTGGATTTTATGCAGCATGGCCCAAAGCATCCCGATTGAATGCAGTGGATTCCATGCAGCGTCATTGAATGCAGAGGATTCCATGCATTGAGGCGCAATGGATCCCGATTGTGTGCAGTGGAGTCCATGCAGTGAGGCCAAATGCATCCCAATTGAATGCAGTGGATTTTATGCATCATGGCCCAAATCATCCCGATTGAATGCAGTGGATTCCAGGCAGCGTGATTGAATGCAGTGCACTCAATATAGCTTGGAAAAACGCATCCCGATTGAATGCAGTGTATTCCATGCAGCGTGATTGAATTCAGTGGATTCCATGCAGCGTGAAATAATGGAACCCTATTGAATGCAGTGGATTTCTTGAAGCATGATAGAATGAAGTGGATTCCATGCAGCATGATTGAATGCAGTGGATTTTATGCAGCATTTCCCAAAGCATCCCGATTGAATGCAGTGGATTCCATGCAGCGTCATTGAATGCAGGGGATTCCATGCATTGAGGCGCAATGGATCCCGATTGTATGCAGTGGAGTCCATGCAGCGAGGCCCAATGCTTCCCGATTGAATGCAGTGGATTCCAGGCATTGTGATTGAAATCAGTGGAATCCATGCAGCGTGGTAAAATGCATCCTTATTGAATGCAGTGGATTCCATGCAGCGTGAAGTAATGGAACCCTATTGAATGCAGTGGATTTTATGCAGCCTGATTGAATGCAGTGGATTCCATGCAGCATGATTGAATGCAGTGGATTTTATGCAGCATGTCCCAAAGCATCCCGATTGAATGCAGTGGATTCCATGCAGCGTCATTGAATGCAGAGGATTCCATGCATTGTGGCGAAATGGATCCTGATTGTATGCAGTGGAGTCCATGCAGCGAGGCCCAATGCATCCCGATTGAATGCAGTCAATTCCATGCAGCATTTTTGAATGCAGAGTATTCCATGCATTGTGGCGCAATGGATCCTGATTGTATGCAGTGGAGTCCGTGCAGCAAGGCCAAATCATCCTGATTGAATGCTGTGGATTATATGGAGCATGGCCCAAATCATCCCGACTGAATGCAGTGGATTCGATGCAGGGTGATTGATTGCAGTGTAATCCATGCAGCGTTGTAAAATGCATTCCGATTGAATGCAGTGGATTCCATGCAGCGTGATTGAATTCAGTGGATTCCATGCAGCGTGAAGAAATGGAACCTTATTGAATGCAATTGATTTTATGCAGCATGATTGAATGCAGTGGATTTTATGCAGCATGATTGAATGCAGTGGATTCCATGCAGCGTGATTGAATGCAGTGGATTTTATGCAGCATGGCCCAAAGCATCCCGATTGAATTCAGTGGATTCCATGCAGCGTCATTGAATGCAGAGGATTCCATGCATTGTGGCGCAATGGGTCCCGATTGTATGCAGTGGAGTCCATGCAGTGAGGCCAATGCATCCCGATTGTATGCAGTGGATTCCATGCATTGTGATTGAATGCAGTGTAATCCATGCAGCATGGTAAAATGCATCCCGATTGAAGGCAGTGTATTCCATACAGCGGGATTGAATGCAGTGTATTCTATGCAGCGTGAGGAAATGGAACCGTATTGAATGCAGTGGATTTTATGCAGCATGATTGAATGCAGTGGATTCCATGCAGCATGATTGAATGCAGTGGATTCCATGCAGCGTGAAGAAATGAAAGCTTATTCAATGCAGTGGATTCCATGCATTGTGATTGAATGCAGTGGATGCCATGCAGCATGATTGAATGCAGTGTATTTTAGGCAGCATGGCACAAAGCATCCGGATTGAATGCAGTTGATTCCATGCAGCATGATTGAATGCAGTGGATTTTATGCAGCATGGCCCAAAACATCCGGATTGAATGCAGTGGAATCCATGCATGGTGATTGAATGCAGTGTAATCCATGCAGCGTGGTAAAATCCATCCCGATTGAATGCAGTGGATTCCATGCAGCTTGATTGAATGCAGCGGATTCCATGCAGCGTGAAGTAATGGAACCCTATTGAATGCAGCGGATTTTATGCAGCATGATTGAATGCAGTGGATTTTATGCAGCATGGCCCAAACCATCCCGATTGAATGCCGTGGATCCCATGCAGCGTCATTGAATGCAGAGGATTCCATGCATTGAGGTGCAATCGATCCCGATTAAATGAGGTGGAGTCCATGCAGCGAGGCCCAATGCATCCCGATTGAATGCATTCAATTCCATGCAGCATTTTTGAATGCAGAGGATTCCATGCATTGTGGCGCAATGGATCCTGATTGTATGCAGTGGAGTCTATGCAGCGAGGCCAAATCATCCCGATTGAATGCTGTGGATTATATGGAGCATGGCCCAAATCATCCCGATTGAATGCAGTGGATTCCATGCAGCGTGATTGATTGCAGTGTAATCCATGCAGCGTTGTAAAATGCATTCCGATTGAATGCAGTGGATTCCATGCATTGTGATTGAATGCAGTGAACTCCATGCAGTGAGGTAAAATGCATCCCGATTGAATGCAGTGGATTCCATGCAGCGTGATTGAATGCCGTGTATTCCATGCAGCGTGAAGAAATGGAACCCTATTGAATGCAGTGGATTGTATGCAGCCTGATTGAATGCAGTGGATTCCATGCAGCATGATTGAATGCAGTGGATTTTATGCAGAATGGCCCAAAGCATCCCGATTGAATGCAGTGGATTACATGCAGCGTCATTGAATGCAGAGGATTCCATGCATTGTGGCGCAATGGATCCTGATTGTATGCAGTGGAGTCCATGCAGTGAGGCCCAATGCATCCCGATTGAATGCAGTCAATTCCATGCAGCATTTTTGAATGCAGAGGATTCCATGCATTGTGGCGCAATGGATCCTGATTGCATGCAGTGGAGTCCATGCAGCGAGGCGAAATCATCCCGATTGAATGCTGTGCATTATATGGAGCATGGCCCAAATCATCCCGACTGAATGTAGTGAATTCGATGCAGTGTGATTGATTGCAGTGTAATCCATGCAGCGTGGTAAAATGCATCCCGATTGAATGCAGTGGATTCCATGCAGCGTGATTGAATTCAGTGGATTCCATGCAGCGTGAAGAAATGGAACCTTATTGAATGCAATTGATTCTATGCAGCATGATTGAATGCAGTGGATTTTATGCAGCATGATTGAATGCAGTGGATTCCATGCAGCGTGATTGAATGCAGTGGATTTTATGCAGCATGGCCCAAAGCATCCCGATTGAATGCAGTGGATTCCATGCAGCAGTTTTGAATGCAGAGGATTCCATGCATTGTGGCACAATGGATCCCGATTGAATGCAGTGGATTCCATGCAGCGTGATTGAATGCAGTGTAATCCATGAAGCGTGGTAAAATGCATCCCGATAGAATGCAGTGGATTCCATGCAGCGTGAGGAAATGGAACCCTACTGAATGCAGTGGATTTTATGCAGCATGATTGAATGCAGTGGATATTATGCAGCATGATTGAATGCAGTGGAGTCCATGCAGCATGATTGAATGTAGTGGAATTTATGCAGCATGGCCTAAAGCATCCCGATTGAATGCAGTGGATTCCATGCAGCGTCATTGAATGCAGAGGATTCCATGCATTGTGGCGCAATGGATCCCTATTGTATGCAGTGGAGTCCATGCAGCGAGGCCCAATGCATCCCGATTGAATGCAGTGGATTTTATGCAGCATGGCCCAAACATCCCGATTGAATGCAGTGTATCCCATGCAGCGTGTTTGAATGCAGTGGATTGTATGCAGAGTGGTGCAATGTATCTCTATTGAATGAAGTGGATTCCATTCAGCTTGGCCCAATGGATACCGACTGAATGCAGTGGATTCTATGAAGCATGATTGAATGCAGTGGATTCCATGCAGCATTGTGGAATGCATACCGAGTGAATGCAGTGGATTGCATGCAGCGTGGGGCAATGTATCCAGGTTGAATGCAGTGGAATACATGCAGTGTGAGTGAATGCACTTGATTCCTTGCAGCAGTGTGAAATTCATCCCGGGTGAATGCAGTGGATTGCATGCAGCTTGGCCCAATGGATCCTGATTGAATGCAGTCGATTCCGTGCAGCTTGGCCCAATGGATCCTGATTGAATGCAGTCGATTCCGTGCAGCATGGCCCAATGGATCCTGATTGAATGCAGTGGATTCCCTGTGGCGTGATTGAATGCACTGGATTCCATGCAGCGTTGTGTAATGCATCCAGAGTGAATGAAAAGGATTGCATGCAGCGTGGGGCAATGTATCCAGGTTGAATGCAGTGGAATCCATGCAGCATGCTGCAATGGATCCCGACTGAATGCAGTGGATTCCCTGCAGCATTGTGTAATTGATACCAATGTAATGCAGTGGATTCCATGCATCGAGATTCAATGCAGTGGATTCCATGCAGCGTTGTGAAATGGATCCCGAGTGAATGCAGTGGATTCCATGCATTGTGATTGAATGCAGTGCACTCAATATAGCGTGGAAAAATGCATCCCGATTGAATGCAGCGGATTCCATGCAGCGTGATTGAATGCTGTGTATTCCATGCAGCGTGAAGAAATGGAACCCTATTGAATGCAGTGGATTTTATGAAGCATGATTGAATGCAGTGGATTCCATGCAGCATGATTGAATGCAGTGGATTTTATGCAGCATGGCCCAAAGCATCCCGATTGAATGCAGTGGATTCCATGCAGCATGATTGAATGCAGTGGATATTATGCAGCATGGCCCAAAGCATCCCGATTGAATGCAGTGGATTCCACGCAGCATCATTGAATGCAGAGAATTCCATGCATTTTGGCGCAATGGATCCCGATTGTATGCAGTGGGGTCCATGCAGCGAGGCCCAATGCATCCCGATTGAATGCAGTCAATTCCATGCAGCATTTGTGAATGCAGAGGATTCCATGCATTGTGGCACAATGGATCCTGATTGTATGCAGTGGATTTTATGCAGCATGGCCCAAACATCCCGATTGAATGCATTGTATCCCATGCAGCGTGTTTGAATGCAGTGGATTGTATGCAGAGTGGTGCAATGTATCTCGATTGAATGAAGTGGATTCCATTCAGCTTGGTGTAATTGATACCGATTGAATGCAGTGGAGTCCATGCACTGTGTCTGAATGCAACCGATTCCATGCAGCAGTGTGAAATGCATCGCGAGTGAATGCAGTGGATTCCATGCAGCGTGGCCCAATGGATACCGACTGAATGCAGTGGATTCCATGAAGCATGATTGAATGCAGTGGATTCCATGCAGCGTTGTGGAATGCATACCGAGTGAATGCAGTGGATTGCATGCAGCGTGGGGCAATGTCTCCAGGTTGAATGCAGTGGAATACATGCAGTGTGAGTGAATGCACTTGATTCCTTGCAGCAGTGTGAAATTCATCCCGGGTGAATGCAGTGGATTGCATGCAGCTTGGCCCAATGGATCCTGATTGAATGCAGTCGATTCCGTGCAGCATGGCCCAATGGATCCTGATTGAATGCAGTGGATTCCCTGTGGCGTGATTGAATGCACTGGATTCCATGCAGCATTGTGTAATGCATCCAGAGTGAATGAAAAGGATTGCATGCAGCGTGGGGCAATGTATCCAGGTTGAATGCAGTGGAATCCATGCAGCATGCTGCAATGGATCCCGACTGAATGCAGTGGATTACCTGCAGCATTGTGTAATTGATACCAATGTAATGCAGTGGATTCCATGCATCGAGATTCAATGCAGTGGATTCCATGCAGCGTTGTGAAATGGATCCCGAGTGAATGCAGTGGATTCCATGCATTGTGATTGAATGCAGTGCACTCAATATAGCGTGGAAAAATGCATCCCGATTGAATGCAGCGGATTCCATGCAGCGTGATTGAATGCTGTGTATTCCATGCAGCGTGAAGAAATGGAACCCTATTGAATGCAGTGGATTTTATGAAGCATGATTGAATGCAGTGGATTCCATGCAGCATGATTGAATGCAGTGGATTTTATGCAGCATGGCCCAAAGCATCCCGATTGAATGCAGTGGATTCCATGCAGCGTGATTGAATGCAGTGGACTCCATGCAGCGTGAAGAAATGGAACCCTATTGAATGCAGTGGATATTATGCAGCCTGATTGAATGCAGTGGATTCCATGCAGCATGATTGAATGCAGTGGATTTTATGCAGCATGGCCCAAAGCATCCCGATTGAATGCAGTGGATTCCATGCAGCATCATTGAATGCAGAGGATTCCATTTATTTTGGCGCAATGGATCCCGATTGTATGCAGTGGAGTCCATGCAGTGAGGCCAAATGCATCCCAATTGAATGAAGTGGATTTTATGCAGCATGGCCCAAATCATCCCATTGAATGCCGTGGATTCCATGCAGCGTGATTGAATGCAGTGCACTCCATATAGCTTGGAAAAACGCATCCCGATTGAATGCAGTGGATTCCATGCAGCGTGAAGAAATGAAAGCTTATTCAATGCAGTGGATTCCATGCAGCATGATTGAATGCAGTGGATGCCATGCAGCATGATTGAATGCAGTGGATTTTATGCAGCATGGCCCAAAGCATCCCGATTGAATGCAGTGGATTCCATGCAGCATGATTGAATGCAGTGGATTTTATGCAGCATGGCCCAAAACATCCGGATTGAATGCAGTGGAATCCATGCATGGTGATTGAATGCAGTGTAATCCATGCAGCTTGGTAAAATCCATCCCGATTGAATGCAGCAGATTCCATGCAGCGTGAAGTAATGGAACCCTATTGAATGAAGTGGATATTATGCAGCATGATTGAATGCAGTGGATTTTATGCAGCATGGCCCAAACCATCCCGATTGAATGCAGTGGATCCCATGCAGCGTCATTGAATGCAGAGGATTTCATGCATTGAGGCACTATCGATCCCGATTAAATGAGGTGGAGTCCATGCAGCGAGGCCCAATGCATCCCGATTGAATGCATTCAATTCCATGCAGCATTTTTGAATGCAGAGGATTCCATGCATTGTGGCGCAATGGATCCTGATTGTATGCAGTGGAGTCTATGCAGCGAGGCCAAATCATCCCGATTGAATGCTGTGGATTATATGGAGCATGGCCCAAATCATCCCGATTCAATGCAGTGGATTCCATGCAGCGTGATTGATTGCAGTGTAATCCATGCAGCGTTGTAAAATGCATTCCGATTGAATGCCGTGTATTCCATGCAGCATGAAGAAATGGAACCCTATTGAATGCAGTGGATTTTATGAAGCATGATTGAATGCAGTGGATTCCATGCAGCATGATTGAATGCAGTGGATTTTATGCAGCATGGCCCAAAGCATCCCGATTGAATGCAGTGGATTCCATGCAGCGTCATTGAATGCAGAGGATTCCATGCATTGTGGCGCAATAGATCCTGATTGTATGCAGTGGAGTCCATGCAGTGAGGCCCAATGCATCCCGATTGAATGCAGTGGATTTTATGCAGCATGGCCCAAATCATCCCGATTGAATGCAGTGGATTCCATGCATGGTGATTGAATGAAGTGCACTCCATGCAGCGAGGTAAAATGCATCCCGATTGAATGCAGTGGATTCCATGCAACATGATTGAATGCAGTGTAATCCATGCAGCGTGAAGTAATGGAACCCTATTGAATGCAGTGGATATTATGCAGCATGATTGAATGCAGTGGATTCCATGCAGCATGATTGAATGTAGTGGAATTTATGCAGCATGGCCTAAAGCATCCCGATTGAATGCAGTGGATTCCATGCAGCATCATTGAATGCAGAGGATTCCATGCATTGTGGCACAATGGATCCCGATTGTATGCAGTGGGGTCCATGCAGCGAGGCCCAATGCATCCCGATTGAATGCAGTGGATTTTATGCAGCATGGACCAAAGCATGCCGATTGAATGCAGTGTATCCCATGCAGCGTGTTTGAATGCAGTGGATTGTATGCAGAGTGGTGCAATGTATCTCGATTGAATGAAGTGGATTCCATTCAGCTTGGTGTAATTGATACCGATTGAATGCAGTGGATTCCATGCACTGTGTCTGAATGCAACCGATTCCATGCAGCAGTGTGAAATGCATCGCGAGTGAAGGCAGTGGATTCCATGCAGCGTGGCCCAATGGATACCGACTGAATGCAGTGGATTCCATGAAGCATGATTGAATGCAGTGGATTCCATGCAGCGTTGTGGAATGCATACCGAGTGAATGCAGTGGATTGCATGCAGCGTGGGGCAATGTCTCCAGGTTGAATGCAGTGGAATACATGCAGTGTGAGTGAATGCACTTGATTCCTTGCAGCAGTGTGAAATTCATCCCGGGTGAATGCAGTGGATTGCATGCAGCTTGGCCCAATGGATCCTGATTGAATGCAGTGGATTCCCTGTGGCGTGATTGAATGCACTGGATTCCATGCAGCGTTGTGTAATGCATCCAGAGTGAATGAAAAGGATTGCATGCAGCGTGGGGCAATGTATCCAGGTTGAATGCAGTGGAATCCATGCAGCATGCTGCAATGGATCCCGACTGAATGCAGTGGATTACCTGCAGCATTGTCTAATTGATACCAATGTAATGCAGTGGATTCCATGCATCGAGATTCAATGCAGTGGATTCCATGCAGCGTTGTGAAATGGATCCCGAGTGAATGCAGTGGATTCCATGCAGCGTGATTGAATGCCGTGGATTCCATGCAGCGTGAAGAAATGGAACCCTATTGAATGCAGTGGATTTTATGAAGCATGATTGAATGCAGTGGATTCCATGCAGCATGACTGAATGCAGTGGATTTTATGCAGCATGGCCCAAAGCATCCCGATTGAATGCAGTGGATTCCACGCAGCATCATTGAATGCAGAGAATTCCATGCATTGTGGCGCAATGGATCCCGATTGTATGCAGTGGAGTCCATGCAGCGAGGCCCAATTCATCCCGATTGAATGCAGTCAATTCCATGCAGCATTTTTGAATGCAGAGGATTCCATGCATTGTGGCACAATGGATCCTGATTGTATGCAGTGGAGTTTATGCAGCATGGCCCAAACATCCCGATTGAATGCAGTGGATTCCATGCAGCGTGAAGAAATGGAACCATATTGAATGCAGTGGATTTTATGCAGCATGATTGAATGCAGAGGATTCGATGCAGTATGATTGAATGCAGTGGATTTTATGCAGCATGGCCCAAAGCATCCTGATTGAATGCAGTGGATTCCATGCAGCGTGATTGAATGCAGTTGATTCCATGCAGCGTGAAGAAATGGAACCTTATTGAATTCAGTGGATTTTTGCAGCGTGAATGAATACAGTGGATTCCATGCAGCATGATTGAATGCAGTGGATTTTATGCAGCATGGCCCAAAGCATGCCGATTGAATGCAGTGGATTCCATGCATTGTGATTGATTGCAGTGCACTCCATGCAGCGTGGTAAAATGTATCCCGATTGAATGCAGTGGATTCCATGCAGTGTGATTGAATGCAGTGGATTCCATTTAGCCTGAAGAAATGGAACCCTATTGAATGCAGTGGATATTATGCAGCATGATTGAATGCAGTGGAGTCCATGCAGCATGATTGAATGCAGTGGATTTTATGCAGCATGGCCCAAAGCATCCCGATTGAATGCAGTGGATTCCATGCAGCGTCATTGAATGCAGAGGATTCCATGCATTGAGGCGCAATGGATCCCGATTGTGTGCAGTGGAGTCCATGCAGTGAGGCCAAATGCATCCCAATTGAATGCAGTGGATTTTATGCATCATGGCCCAAATCATCCCGATTGAATGCAGTGGATTCCAGGCAGCGTGATTGAATGCAGTGCACTCAATATAGCTTGGAAAAACGCATCCCGATTGAATGCAGTGTATTCCATGCAGCGTGATTGAATTCAGTGGATTCCATGCAGCGTGAAATAATGGAACCCTATTGAATGCAGTGGATTTCTTGAAGCATGATAGAATGAAGTGGATTCCATGCAGCATGATTGAATGCAGTGGATTTTATGCAGCATTTCCCAAAGCATCCCGATTGAATGCAGTGGATTCCATGCAGCGTCATTGAATGCAGGGGATTCCATGCATTGAGGCGCAATGGATCCCGATTGTATGCAGTGGAGTCCATGCAGCGAGGCCCAATGCTTCCCGATTGAATGCAGTGGATTCCAGGCATTGTGTTTGAAATCAGTGGAATCCATGCAGCGTGGTAAAATGCATCCTTATTGAATGCAGTGGATTCCATGCAGCGTGAAGTAATGGAACCCTATTGAATGCAGTGGATTTTATGCAGCCTGATTGAATGCAGTGGATTCCATGCAGCATGATTGAATGCAGTGGATTTTATGCAGCATGTCCCAAAGCATCCCGATTGAATGCAGTGGATTCAATGCAGCGTCATTGAATGCAGAGGATTCCATGCATTGTGGCGAAATGGATCCTGATTGTATGCAGTGGAGTCCATGCAGCGAGGCCCAATGCATCCCGATTGAATGCAGTCAATTCCATGCAGCATTTTTGAATGCAGAGTATTCCATGCATTGTGGCGCAATGGATCCTGATTGTATGCAGTGGAGTCCGTGCAGCGAGGCCAAATCATCCTGATTGAATGCTGTGGATTATATGGAGCATGGCCCAAATCATCCCGACTGAATGCAGTGGATTCGATGCAGCGTGATTGATTGCAGTGTAATCCATGCAGCGTTGTAAAATGCATTCCGATTGAATGCAGTGGATTCCATGCAGCGTGATTGAATTCAGTGGATTCCATGCAGCGTGAAGAAATGGAACCTTATTGAATGCAATTGATTTTATGCAGCATGATTGAATGCAGTGGATTTTATGCAGCATGATTGAATGCAGTGGATTCCATGCAGCGTGATTGAATGCAGTGGATTTTATGCAGCATGGCCCAAAGCATCCCGATTGAATTCAGTGGATTCCATGCAGCGTCATTGAATGCAGAGGATTCCATGCATTGTGGCGCAATGGGTCCTGATTGTATGCAGTGGAGTCCATGCAGTGAGGCCAATGCATCCCGATTGTATGCAGTGGATTCCATGCATTGTGATTGAATGCAGTGTAATCCATGCAGCATGGTAAAATGCATCCCGATTGAAGGCAGTGTATTCCATACAGCGGGATTGAATGCAGTGTATTCTATGCAGCGTGAGGAAATGGAACCGTATTGAATGCAGTGGATTTTATGCAGCATGATTGAATGCAGTGGATTCCATGCAGCATGATTGAATGCAGTGGATTCCATGCAGCGTGAAGAAATGAAAGCTTATTCAATGCAGTGGATTCCATGCAGCATGATTGAATGCAGTGGATGCCATGCAGCATGATTGAATGCAGTGTATTTTAGGCAGCATGGCACAAAGCATCCGGATTGAATGCAGTTGATTCCATGCAGCATGATTGAATGCAGTGGATTTTATGCAGCATGGCCCAAAACATCCGGATTGAATGCAGTGGAATCCATGCATGGTGATTGAATGCAGTGTAATCCATGCAGCGTGGTAAAATCCATCCCGATTGAATGCAGTGGATTCCATGCAGCTTGATTGAATGCAGCGGATTCCATGCAGCGTGAAGTAATGGAACCCTATTGAATGCAGCGGATTTTATGCAGCATGATTGAATGCAGTGGATTTTATGCAGCATGGCCCAAACCATCCCGATTGAATGCCGTGGATCCCATGCAGCGTCATTGAATGCAGAGGATTCCATGCATTGAGGTGCAATCGATCCCGATTATATGAGGTGGAGTCCATGCAGCGAGGCCCAATGCATCCCGATTGAATGCATTCAATTCCATGCAGCATTTTTGAATGCAGAGGATTCCATGCATTGTGGCGCAATGGTTCCTGATTGTATGCAGTGGAGTCTATGCAGCGAGGCCAAATCATCCCGATTGAATGCTGTGGATTATATGGAGCATGGCCCAAATCATCCCGATTGAATGCAGTGGATTCCATGCAGCGTGATTGATTGCAGTGTAATCCATGCAGCGTTGTAAAATGCATTCCGATTGAATGCAGTGGATTCCATGCATTGTGATTGAATGCAGTGAACTCCATGCAGTGAGGTAAAATGCATCCCGATTGAATGCAGTGGATTCCATGCAGCGTGATTGAATGCCGTGTATTCCATGCAGCGTGAAGAAATGGAACCCTATTGAATGCAGTGGATTGTATGCAGCCTGATTGAATGCAGTGGATTCCATGCAGCATGATTGAATGCAGTGGATTTTATGCAGAATGGCCCAAAGCATCCCGATTGAATGCAGTGGATTCAATGCAGCGTCATTGAATGCAGAGGATTCCATGCATTGTGGCGCAATGGATCCTGATTGTATGCAGTGGAGTCCATGCAGTGAGGCCCAATGCATCCCGATTGAATGCAGTCAATTCCATGCAGCATTTTTGAATGCAGAGGATTCCATGCATTGTGGCGCAATGGATCCTGATTGCATGCAGTGGAGTCCATGCAGCGAGGCGAAATCATCCCGATTGAATGCTGTGCATTATATGGAGCATGGCCCAAATCATCCCGACTGAATGTAGTGAATTCGATGCAGTGTGATTGATTGCAGTGTAATCCATGCAGCGTGGTAAAATGCATCCCGATTGAATGCAGTGGATTCCATGCAGCGTGATTGAATTCAGTGGATTCCATGCAGCGTGAAGAAATGGAACCTTATTGAATGCAATTGATTCTATGCAGCATGATTGAATGCAGTGGATTTTATGCAGCATGATTGAATGCAGTGGATTCCATGCAGCGTGATTGAATGCAGTGGATTTTATGCAGCATGGCCCAAAGCATCCCGATTGAATGCAGTGGATTCCATGCAGCATTTTTGAATGCAGAGGATTCCATGCATTGTGGCACAATGGATCCCGATTGAATGCAGTGGATTCCATGCAGCGTGATTGAATGCAGTGTAATCCATGAAGCGTGGTAAAATGCATCCCGATAGAATGCAGTGGATTCCATGCAGCGTGAGGAAATGGAACCCTACTGAATGCAGTGGATTTTATGCAGCATGATTGAATGCAGTGGATATTATGCAGCATGATTGAATGCAGTGGAGTCCATGCAGCATGATTGAATGTAGTGGAATTTATGCAGCATGGCCTAAAGCATCCCGATTGAATGCAGTGGATTCCATGCAGCGTCATTGAATGCAGAGGATTCCATGCATTGTGGCGCAATGGATCCCTATTGTATGCAGTGGAGTCCATGCAGCGAGGCCCAATGCATCCCGATTGAATGCAGTGGATTTTATGCAGCATGGCCCAAACATCCCGATTGAATGCAGTGTATCCCATGCAGCGTGTTTGAATGCAGTGGATTGTATGCAGAGTGGTGCAATGTATCTCTATTGAATGAAGTGGATTCCATTCAGCTTGGCCCAATGGATACCGACTGAATGCAGTGGATTCCATGAAGCATGATTGAATGCAGTGGATTCCATGCAGCATTGTGGAATGCATACCGAGTGAATGCAGTGGAATGCATGCAGCGTGGGGCAATGTCTCCAGGTTGAATGCAGTGGAATACATGCAGTGTGAGTGAATGCACTTGATTCCTTGCAGCAGTGTGAAATTCATCCCGGGTGAATGCAGTGGATTGCATGCAGCTTGGCCCAATGGATCCTGATTGAATGCAGTCGATTCCGTGCAGCTTGGCCCAATGGATCCTGATTGAATGCAGTCGATTCCGTGCAGCATGGCCCAATGGATCCTGATTGAATGCAGTGGATTCCCTGTGGCGTGATTGAATGCACTGGATTCCATGCAGCGTTGTGTAATGCATCCAGAGTGAATGAAAAGGATTGCATGCAGCGTGGGGCAATGTATCCAGGTTGAATGCAGTGGAATCCATGCAGCATGCTGCAATGGATCCCGACTGAATGCAGTGGATTCCCTGCAGCATTGTGTAATTGATACCAATGTAATGCAGTGGATTCCATGCATCGAGATTCAATGCAGTGGATTCCATGCAGCGTTGTGAAATGGATCCCGAGTGAATGCAGTGGATTCCATGCAGCGTGATTGAATGCAGTGCACTCAATATAGCGTGGAAAAATGCATCCCGATTGAATGAAGCGGATTCCATGCAGCGTGATTGAATGCAGTGGATTTTATGCAGCATGGCCCAAAGCATCCCGATTGAATGCAGTGGATTCCATGCAGCATCATTGAATGCAGAGGATTCCATGCATTGAGGCGCAATGGATCCCGATTGTATGCAGTGGAGTCCATGCAGCGAGGCCCAATGCATCCCGATTGAATGCAGTGGATTCCAGGCATTGTGATTGAAATCAGTGGAATCCATGCAGCGTGGTAAAATGCATCCTTATTGAATGCAGTGGATTCCATGCAGCGTGAAATAATGGAACGTTATTGAATGCAGTGGATTGTATGCAGCCTGATTGAATGCAGTGGATTCCATGCATTGTGGCGCAATGGGTCCCGATTATATGCAGTGGAGTCCATGCAGTGAGGCCAATGCATCCCTATTGTATGCAGTGGATTTTATGCAGCATGGCCCAAAGCATCCCGATTGAATGCAGTGGATTCCATGCATTGTGATTGAATGCAGTGTAATCCATGCAGCATGGTAAAATGCATCCCGATTGAAGGCAGTGTATTCCATACAGCGGGATTGAATGCAGTGTATTCTATGCAGCGTGAGGAAATGGAACCGTATTGAATGCAGTGGATTCTATGCAGCATGATTGAATGCAGTGGATTCCATGCAGCATGATTGAATGCAGTGGATTTTATGCAGCATGGCCCAAAGCATCCCGATTGAATGCAGTGGATTCCATGCATTGTGATTGAATGCAGTGTAATCCATGCAGCATGGTAAAATGCATCCCGATTGAAGGCAGTGTATTCCATACAGCGGGATTGAATGCAGTGTGTTCTATGCAGCGTGAGGAAATGGAACCCTACTGAATGCAGTGGATTTTATGCAGCATGATTGAATGCTGTGGATTCCATGCAGCATGATTGAATGCAGTGGATTCCACGCAGCATCATTGAATGCAGAGAATTCCATGCATTGTGGCGCAATGGATCCCGATTGTATGCAGTGGAGTCCATGCAGCGAGGCCCAATGCATCCCGATTGAATGCAGTCAATTCCATGCAGCATTTTTGAATGCAGAGGATTCCATGCATTGTGGCGCAATGGATCCTGATTGTATGCAGTGGATTTTATGCAGCATGGCCCAAACATCCCGATTGAATGCAGTGGATTCCATGCAGCGTGATTGAATGCAGTGTAATCCATGAAGCGTGGTAAAATGCATCCCGATAAAATGCAGTGGATTCCATGCAGCGTGAAGAAATGGAACCCTATTGAATGCAGTGGATTTTATGCAGCATGATTGAATGCAGTGGATTCGATGCAGTATGATTGAATGCAGTGGATATTATGCAGCATGGCCCAAAGCATCCTGATTGAATGCAGTGGATTCCATGCAGCGTGATTGACTGCAGGTAATCCATTCAGCCTGGTAAAATGCATCCCAATTGAATGCAGTGGATTTTATGAAGCATGATTGAATGCAGTTGATTCCATGCAGCGTGAAGAAATGGAACATTATTGAATTCAGTGGATTTTTGCGGCGTGAATGTATACAGTGGATACCATGCAGCATGATTGAATGCAGTGGATTTTATGCAGCATGGCCAAAGCATGCCGATTGAATGCAGTGGATTCCATGCAGTGTGTTTGAATGCAGTGGATTCAATTTAGCCTGAAGAAATGGAACCCTATTGAATGCAGTGGATATTATGCAGCATGATTGAATGCAGTGGATTCCATGCAGCATGATTGAATGCAGTGGATTTTATGCAGCATGTCCCAAAGCATCCCGATTGAATGCAGTGGATTCCATGCAGCGTCATTGAATGCAGAGGATTCCATGCATTGTGGCGCAATGGGTCCCGATTGTATGCAGTGGAGTCCATGCAGCGAGGCCAAATCATCCCGATTGAATGCTGTGGATTATATGGAGCATGGTCCAAATCATCCCGACTGAATGCAGTGGATTCCATGCAGCGTGATTGATTGCAGTGTAATCCATGCAGCGTGGTAAAATGCATCCCGATTGAATGCAGTGGATTCCATGCAGCGTGATTGAATTCAGTGGATTTTATGCAGCATGATTGAATGCAGTGGATTCCATGCAGCGTGATTGAATGCAGTGGATTTTATGCAGCATGGCCCAAAGCATCCCGATTGAATGCAGTGGATTCCATGCAGTGTCATTGAATGCAGAGGATTCCATGCATTGTGGTGCAATGGGTCACGATTGTATGCAGTGGAGTACATGCAGTGAGGCCAATGCATCCCGATTGTATGCAGTGGATTTTATGCAGCATGGCCCAAAGCATCCCGATTGAATGCAGTGGATTCCATGCATTGTGATTGAATGCAGTGTAATCCATGCAGCATGGTAAAATGCATCCCGATTGAAGGCAGTGTATTCCATACAGCGGGATTGAATGCAGTGTATTCTATGCAGCGTGAGGAAATGGAACCGTATTGAATGCAGTGGATTTTATGCAGCATGATTGAATGCAGTGGATTCCATGCAGCATGATTGAATGCAGTGGATTCCATGCAGCGTGAAGAAATGAAAGCTTATTCAATGCAGTGGATTCCATGCAGCATGATTGAATGCAGTGGATGCCATGCAGCATGATTGAATGCAGTGGATTTTATGCAGCATGGCCCAAAGCATCCCGATTGAATGCAGTGGATTCCATGCAGCATGATTGAATGCAGTGGATTTTATGCAGCATGGCCCAAAACATCCGGATTGAATGCAGTGGAATCCATGCATGGTGATTGAATGCAGTGTAATCCATGCAGCTTGGTAAAATCCATCCCGATTGAATGCAGCAGATTCCATGCAGCGTGAAGTAATGGAACCCTATTGAATGAAGTGGATATTATGCAGCATGATTGAATGCAGTGGATTTTATGCAGCATGGCCCAAACCATCCCGATTGAATGCAGTGGATCCCATGCAGCGTCATTGAATGCAGAGGATTTCATGCATTGAGGCGCTATCGATCCCGATTAAATGAGGTGGAGTCCATGCAGCGAGGCCCAATGCATCCCGATTGAATGCATTCAATTCCATGCAGCATTTTTGAATGCAGAGGATTCCATGCATTGTGGCGCAATGGATCCTGATTGTATGCAGTGGAGTCTATGCAGCGAGGCCAAATCATCCCGATTGAATGCTGTGGATTATATGGAGCATGGCCCAAATCATCCCGATTCAATGCAGTGGATTCCATGCAGCGTGATTGATTGCAGTGTAATCCATGCAGCGTTGTAAAATGCATTCCGATTGAATGCAGTGGATTCCATGCAGCATGAAGAAATGGAACCCTATTGAATGCAGTGGATTTTATGAAGCATGATTGAATGCAGTGGATTCCATGCAGCATGATTGAATGCAGTGGATTTTATGCAGCATGGCCCAAAGCATCCCGATTGAATGCAGTGGATTCCATGCAGCGTCATTGAATGCAGAGGATTCCATGCATTGTGGCGCAATAGATCCTGATTGTATGCAGTGGAGTCCATGCAGTGAGGCCCAATGCATCCCGATTGAATGCAGTGGATTTTATGCAGCATGGCCCAAATCATCCCGATTGAATGCAGTGGATTCCATGCATGGTGATTGAATGAAGTGCACTCCATGCAGCGAGGTAAAATGCATCCCGATTGAATGCAGTGGATTCCATGCAACATGATTGAATGCAGTGTAATCCATGCAGCGTGAAGTAATGGAACCCTATTGAATGCAGTGGATATTATGCAGCATGATTGAATGCAGTGGATTCCATGCAGCATGATTGAATGTAGTGGAATTTATGCAGCATGGCCTAAAGCATCCCGATTGAATGCAGTGGATTCCATGCAGCATCATTGAATGCAGAGGATTCCATGCATTGTGGCGCAATGGATCCCGATTGTATGCAGTGGGGTCCATGCAGCGAGGCCCAATGCATCCCGATTGAATGCAGTGGATTTTATGCAGCATGGACCAAAGCATGCCGATTGAATGCAGTGTATCCCATGCAGCGTGTTTGAATGCAGTGGATTGTATGCAGAGTGGTGCAATGTATCTCGATTGAATGAAGTGGATTCCATTCAGCTTGGTGTAATTGATACCGATTGAATGCAGTGGATTCCATGCACTGTGTCTGAATGCAACCGATTCCATGCAGCAGTGTGAAATGCATCGCGAGTGAAGGCAGTGGATTCCATGCAGCGTGGCCCAATGGATACCGACTGAATGCAGTGGATTCCATGAAGCATGATTGAATGCAGTGGATTCCATGCAGCGTTGTGGAATGCATACCGAGTGAATGCAGTGGATTGCATGCAGCGTGGGGCAATGTCTCCAGGTTGAATGCAGTGGAATACATGCAGTGTGAGTGAATGCACTTGATTCCTTGCAGCAGTGTGAAATTCATCCCGGGTGAATGCAGTGGATTGCATGCAGCTTGGCCCAATGGATCCTGATTGAATGCAGTGGATTCCCTGTGGCGTGATTGAATGCACTGGATTCCATGCAGCGTTGTGTAATGCATCCAGAGTGAATGAAAAGGATTGCATGCAGCGTGGGGCAATGTATCCAGGTTGAATGCAGTGGAATCCATGCAGCATTGTCTAATTGATACCAATGTAATGCAGTGGATTCCATGCATCGAGATTCAATGCAGTGGATTCCATGCAGCGTTGTGTAATGGATCCCGAGTGAATGCAGTGGATTCCATGCAGCGTGATTGAATGCAGTGGATTCCATGCAGCGTGAAGAAATGGAACCCTATTGAATGCAGTGGATTTTATGAAGCATGATTGAATGCAGTGGATTCCATGCAGCATGACTGAATGCAGTGGATTTTATGCAGCATGGCCCAAAGCATCCCGATTGAATGCAGTGGATTCCACGCAGCATCATTGAATGCAGAGAATTCCATGCATTGTGGCGCAATGGATCCCGATTGTATGCAGTGGAGTCCATGCAGCGAGGCCCAATTCATCCCGATTGAATGCAGTCAATTCCATGCAGCATTTTTGAATGCAGAGGATTCCATGCATTGTGGCACAATGGATCCTGATTGTATGCAGTGGAGTTTATGCAGCATGGCCCAAACATCCCGATTGAATGCAGTGGATTCCATGCAGCGTGAAGAAATGGAACCATATTGAATGCAGTGGATTTTATGCAGCATGATTGAATGCAGAGGATTCGATGCAGTATGATTGAATGCAGTGGATATTATGCAGCATGGCCCAAAGCATCCTGATTGAATGCAGTGGATTCCATGCAGCGTGATTGAATGCAGTTGATTCCATGCAGCGTGAAGAAATGGAACCTTATTGAATTCAGTGGATTTTTGCAGCGTGAATGAATACAGTGGATTCCATGCAGCATGATTGAATGCAGTGGATTTTATGCAGCATGGCCCAAAGCATGCCGATTGAATGCAGTGGATTCCATGCATTGTGATTGATTGCAGTGCACTCCATGCAGCGTGGTAAAATGTATCCCGATTGAATGCAGTGGATTCCATGCAGTGTGATTGAATGCAGTGGATTCCATTTAGCCTGAAGAAATGGAACCCTATTGAATGCAGTGGATATTATGCAGCATGATTGAATGCAGTGGAGTCCATGCAGCATGATTGAATGCAGTGGATTTTATGCAGCATGGCCCAAAGCATCCCGATTGAATGCAGTGGATTCCATGCAGCGTCATTGAATGCAGAGGATTCCATGCATTGAGGCGCAATGGATCCCGATTGTGTGCAGTGGAGTCCATGCAGTGAGGCCAAATGCATCCCAATTGAATGCAGTGGATTTTATGCATCATGGCCCAAATCATCCCGATTGAATGCAGTGGATTCCAGGCAGCGTGATTGAATGCAGTGCACTCAATATAGCTTGGATAAACGCATCCCGATTGAATGCAGTGTATTCCATGCAGCGTGATTGAATTCAGTGGATTCCATGCAGCGTGAAATAATGGAACCCTATTGAATGCAGTGGATTTCTTGAAGCATGATAGAATGAAGTGGATTCCATGCAGCATGATTGAATGCAGTGGATTTTATGCAGCATTTCCCAAAGCATCCCGATTGAATGCAGTGGATTCCATGCAGCGTCATTGAATGCAGGGGATTCCATGCATTGAGGCGCAATGGATCCCGATTGTATGCAGTGGAGTCCATGCAGCGAGGCCCAATGCTTCCCGATTGAATGCAGTGGATTCCAGGCATTGTGATTGAAATCAGTGGAATCCATGCAGCGTGGTAAAATGCATCCTTATTGAATGCAGTGGATTCCATGCAGCGTGAAGTAATGGAACCCTATTGAATGCAGTGGATTTTATGCAGCCTGATTGAATGCAGTGGATTCCATGCAGCATGATTGAATGCAGTGGATTTTATGCAGCATGTCCCAAAGCATCCCGATTGAATGCAGTGGATTCAATGCAGCGTCATTGAATGCAGAGGATTCCATGCATTGTGGCGAAATGGATCCTGATTGTATGCAGTGGAGTCCATGCAGCGAGGCCCAATGCATCCCGATTGAATGCAGTCAATTCCATGCAGCATTTTTGAATGCAGAGTATTCCATGCATTGTGGCGCAATGGATCCTGATTGTATGCAGTGGAGTCCGTGCAGCGAGGCCAAATCATCCTGATTGAATGCTGTGGATTATATGGAGCATGGCCCAAATCATCCCGACTGAATGCAGTGGATTCGATGCAGCGTGATTGATTGCAGTGTAATCCATGCAGCGTTGTAAAATGCATTCCGATTGAATGCAGTGGATTCCATGCAGCGTGATTGAATTCAGTGGATTCCATGCAGCGTGAAGAAATGGAACCTTATTGAATGCAATTGATTTTATGCAGCATGATTGAATGCAGTGGATTTTATGCAGCATGATTGAATGCAGTGGATTCCATGCAGCGTGATTGAATGCAGTGGATTTTATGCAGCATGGCCCAAAGCATCCCGATTGAATTCAGTGGATTCCATGCAGCGTCATTGAATGCAGAGGATTCCATGCATTGTGGCGCAATGGGTCCCGATTGTATGCAGTGGAGTCCATGCAGTGAGGCCAATGCATCCCGATTGTATGCAGTGGATTCCATGCATTGTGATTGAATGCAGTGTAATCCATGCAGCATGGTAAAATGCATCCCGATTGAAGGCAGTGTATTCCATACAGCGGGATTGAATGCAGTGTATTCTATGCAGCTTGAGGAAATGGAACCGTATTGAATGCAGTGGATTTTATGCAGCATGATTGAATGCAGTGGATTCCATGCAGCATGATTGAATGCAGTGGATTCCATGCAGCGTGAAGAAATGAAAGCTTATTCAATGCAGTGGATTCCATGCAGCATGATTGAATGCAGTGGATGCCATGCAGCATGATTGAATGCAGTGTATTTTAGGCAGCATGGCACAAAGCATCCGGATTGAATGCAGTTGATTCCATGCAGCATGATTGAATGCAGTGGATTTTATGCAGCATGGCCCAAAACATCCGGATTGAATGCAGTGGAATCCATGCATGGTGATTGAATGCAGTGTAATCCATGCAGCGTGGTAAAATCCATCCCGATTGAATGCAGTGGATTCCATGCAGCTTGATTGAATGCAGCGGATTCCATGCAGCGTGAAGTAATGGAACCCTATTGAATGCAGCGGATTTTATGCAGCATGATTGAATGCAGTGGATTTTATGCAGCATGGCCCAAACCATCCCGATTGAATGCCGTGGATCCCATGCAGCGTCATTGAATGCAGAGGATTCCATGCATTGAGGTGCAATCGATCCCGATTATATGAGGTGGAGTCCATGCAGCGAGGCCCAATGCATCCCGATTGAATGCATTCAATTCCATGCAGCATTTTTGAATGCAGAGGATTCCGTGCATTGTGGCGCAATGGTTCCTGATTGTATGCAGTGGAGTCTATGCAGCGAGGCCAAATCATCCCGATTGAATGCTGTGGATTATATGGAGCATGGCCCAAATCATCCCGATTGAATGCAGTGGATTCCATGCAGCGTGATTGATTGCAGTGTAATCCATGCAGCGTTGTAAAATGCATTCCGATTGAATGCAGTGGATTCCATGCATTGTGATTGAATGCAGTGAACTCCATGCAGTGAGGTAAAATGCATCCCGTTTGAATGCAGTGGATTCCATGCAGCGTGATTGAATGCCGTGTATTCCATGCAGCGTGAAGAAATGGAACCCTATTGAATGCAGTGGATTGTATGCAGCCTGATTGAATGCAGTGGATTCCATGCAGCATGATTGAATGCAGTGGATTTTATGCAGAATGGCCCAAAGCATCCCGATTGAATGCAGTGGATTACATGCAGCGTCATTGAATGCAGAGGATTCCATGCATTGTGGCGCAATGGATCCTGATTGTATGCAGTGGAGTCCATGCAGTGAGGCCCAATGCATCCCGATTGAATGCAGTCAATTCCATGCAGCATTTTTGAATGCAGAGGATTCCATGCATTGTGGCGCAATGGATCCTGATTGCATGCAGTGGAGTCCATGCAGCGAGGCGAAATCATCCCGATTGAATGCTGTGCATTATATGGAGCATGGCCCAAATCATCCCGACTGAATGTAGTGAATTCGATGCAGTGTGATTGATTGCAGTGTAATCCATGCAGCGTGGTAAAATGCATCCCGATTGAATGCAGTGGATTCCATGCAGCGTGATTGAATTCAGTGGATTCCATGCAGCGTGAAGAAATGGAACCTTATTGAATGCAATTGATTCTATGCAGCATGATTGAATGCAGTGGATTTTATGCAGCATGATTGAATGCAGTGGATTCCATGCAGCGTGATTGAATGCAGTGGATTTTATGCAGCATGGCCCAAAGCATCCCGATTGAATGCAGTGGATTCCATGCAGCAGTTTTGAATGCAGAGGATTCCATGCATTGTGGCACAATGGATCCCGATTGAATGCAGTGGATTCCATGCAGCGTGATTGAATGCATTGTAATCCATGAAGCGTGGTAAAATGCATCCCGATAGAATGCAGTGGATTCCATGCAGCGTGAGGAAATGGAACCCTACTGAATGCAGTGGATTTTATGCAGCATGATTGAATGCAGTGGATTCCATGCAGCATGATTGAATGCAGTGGATTCCATGCAGCGTGAAGAAATGAAAGCTTATTCAATGCAGTGGATTCCATGCAGCATGATTGAATGCAGTGGATGCCATGCAGCATGATTGAATGCAGTGTATTTTAGGCAGCATGGCACAAAGCATCCGGATTGAATGCAGTTGATTCCATGCAGCATGATTGAATGCAGTGGATTTTATGCAGCATGGCCCAAAACATCCGGATTGAATGCAGTGGAATCCATGCATGGTGATTGAATGCAGTGTAATCCATGCAGCGTGGTAAAATCCATCCCGATTGAATGCAGTGGATTCCATGCAGCTTGATTGAATGCAGCGGATTCCATGCAGCGTGAAGTAATGGAACCCTATTGAATGCAGCGGATTTTATGCAGCATGATTGAATGCAGTGGATTTTATGCAGCATGGCCCAAACCATCCCGATTGAATGCCGTGGATCCCATGCAGCGTCATTGAATGCAGAGGATTCCATGCATTGAGGTGCAATCGATCCCGATTATATGAGGTGGAGTCCATGCAGCGAGGCCCAATGCATCCCGATTGAATGCATTCAATTCCATGCAGCATTTTTGAATGCAGAGGATTCCATGCATTGTGGCGCAATGGTTCCTGATTGTATGCAGTGGAGTCTATGCAGCGAGGCCAAATCATCCCGATTGAATGCTGTGGATTATATGGAGCATGGCCCAAATCATCCCGATTGAATGCAGTGGATTCCATGCAGCGTGATTGATTGCAGTGTAATCCATGCAGCGTTGTAAAATGCATTCCGATTGAATGCAGTGGATTCCATGCATTGTGATTGAATGCAGTGAACTCCATGCAGTGAGGTAAAATGCATCCCGATTGAATGCAGTGGATTCCATGCAGCGTGATTGAATGCCGTGTATTCCATGCAGCGTGAAGAAATGGAACCCTATTGAATGCAGTGGATTGTATGCAGCCTGATTGAATGCAGTGGATTCCATGCAGCATGATTGAATGCAGTGGATTTTATGCAGAATGGCCCAAAGCATCCCGATTGAATGCAGTGGATTACATGCAGCGTCATTGAATGCAGAGGATTCCATGCATTGTGGCGCAATGGATCCTGATTGTATGCAGTGGAGTCCATGCAGTGAGGCCCAATGCATCCCGATTGAATGCAGTCAATTCCATGCAGCATTTTTGAATGCAGAGGATTCCATGCATTGTGGCGCAATGGATCCTGATTGCATGCAGTGGAGTCCATGCAGCGAGGCGAAATCATCCCGATTGAATGCTGTGCATTATATGGAGCATGGCCCAAATCATCCCGACTGAATGTAGTGAATTCGATGCAGTGTGATTGATTGCAGTGTAATCCATGCAGCGTGGTAAAATGCATCCCGATTGAATGCAGTGGATTCCATGCAGCGTGATTGAATTCAGTGGATTCCATGCAGCGTGAAGAAATGGAACCTTATTGAATGCAATTGATTCTATGCAGCATGATTGAATGCAGTGGATTTTATGCAGCATGATTGAATGCAGTGGATTCCATGCAGCGTGATTGAATGCAGTGGATTTTATGCAGCATGGCCCAAAGCATCCCGATTGAATGCAGTGGATTCCATGCAGCAGTTTTGAATGCAGAGGATTCCATGCATTGTGGCACAATGGATCCCGATTGAATGCAGTGGATTCCATGCAGCGTGATTGAATGCAGTGTAATCCATGAAGCGTGGTAAAATGCATCCCGATAGAATGCAGTGGATTCCATGCAGCGTGAGGAAATGGAACCCTACTGAATGCAGTGGATTTTATGCAGCATGATTGAATGCAGTGGATATTATGCAGCATGATTGAATGCAGTGGAGTCCATGCAGCATGATTGAATGTAGTGGAATTTATGCAGCATGGCCTAAAGCATCCCGATTGAATGCAGTGGATTCCATGCAGCGTCATTGAATGCAGAGGATTCCATGCATTGTGGCGCAATGGATCCCTATTGTATGCAGTGGAGTCCATGCAGCGAGGCCCAATGCATCCCGATTGAATGCAGTGGATTTTATGCAGCATGGCCCAAACATCCCGATTGAATGCAGTGTATCCCATGCAGCGTGTTTGAATGCAGTGGATTGTATGCAGAGTGGTGCAATGTATCTCTATTGAATGAAGTGGATTCCATTCAGCTTGGCCCAATGGATACCGACTGAATGCAGTGGATTCCATGAAGCATGATTGAATGCAGTGGATTCCATGCAGCATTGTGGAATGCATACCGAGTGAATGCAGTGGAATGCATGCAGCGTGGGGCAATGTCTCCAGGTTGAATGCAGTGGAATACATGCAGTGTGAGTGAATGCACTTGATTCCTTGCAGCAGTGTGAAATTCATCCCGGGTGAATGCAGTGGATTGCATGCAGCTTGGCCCAATGGATCCTGATTGAATGCAGTCGATTCCGTGCAGCTTGGCCCAATGGATCCTGATTGAATGCAGTCGATTCCGTGCAGCATGGCCCAATGGATCCTGATTGAATGCAGTGGATTCCCTGTGGCGTGATTGAATGCACTGGATTCCATGCAGCGTTGTGTAATGCATCCAGAGTGAATGAAAAGGATTGCATGCAGCGTGGGGCAATGTATCCAGGTTGAATGCAGTGGAATCCATGCAGCATGCTGCAATGGATCCCGACTGAATGCAGTGGATTCCCTGCAGCATTGTGTAATTGATACCAATGTAATGCAGTGGATTCCATGCATCGAGATTCAATGCAGTGGATTCCATGCAGCGTTGTGAAATGGATCCCGAGTGAATGCAGTGGATTCCATGCAGCGTGATTGAATGCAGTGCACTCAATATAGCGTGGAAAAATGCATCCCGATTGAATGAAGCGGATTCCATGCAGCGTGATTGAATGCAGTGGATTTTATGCAGCATGGCCCAAAGCATCCCGATTGAATGCAGTGGATTCCATGCAGCATCATTGAATGCAGAGGATTCCATGCATTGAGGCGCAATGGATCCCGATTGTATGCAGTGGAGTCCATGCAGCGAGGCCCAATGCATCCCGATTGAATGCAGTGGATTCCAGGCATTGTGATTGAAATCAGTGGAATCCATGCAGCGTGGTAAAATGCATCCTTATTGAATGCAGTGGATTCCATGCAGCGTGAAATAATGGAACGTTATTGAATGCAGTGGATTGTATGCAGCCTGATTGAATGCAGTGGATTCCATGCATTGTGGCGCAATGGGTCCCGATTATATGCAGTGGAGTCCATGCAGTGAGGCCAATGCATCCCTATTGTATGCAGTGGATTTTATGCAGCATGGCCCAAAGCATCCCGATTGAATGCAGTGGATTCCATGCATTGTGATTGAATGCAGTGTAATCCATGCAGCATGGTAAAATGCATCCCGATTGAAGGCAGTGTATTCCATACAGCGGGATTGAATGCAGTGTATTCTATGCAGCGTGAGGAAATGGAACCGTATTGAATGCAGTGGATTCTATGCAGCATGATTGAATGCAGTGGATTCCATGCAGCATGATTGAATGCAGTGGATTTTATGCAGCATGGCCCAAAGCATCCCGATTGAATGCAGTGGATTCCATGCATTGTGATTGAATGCAGTGTAATCCATGCAGCATGGTAAAATGCATCCCGATTGAAGGCAGTGTATTCCATACAGCGGGATTGAATGCAGTGTATTCTATGCAGCGTGAGGAAATGGAACCCTACTGAATGCAGTGGATTTTATGCAGCATGATTGAATGCTGTGGATTCCATGCAGCATGATTGAATGCAGTGGATTCCACGCAGCATCATTGAATGCAGAGAATTCCATGCATTGTGGCGCAATGGATCCCGATTGTATGCAGTGGAGTCCATGCAGCGAGGCCCAATGCATCCCGATTGAATGCAGTCAATTCCATGCAGCATTTTTGAATGCAGAGGATTCCATGCATTGTGGCGCAATGGATCCTGATTGTATGCAGTGGATTTTATGCAGCATGGCCCAAACATCCCGATTGAATGCAGTGGATTCCATGCAGCGTGATTGAATGCAGTGTAATCCATGAAGCGTGGTAAAATGCATCCCGATAAAATGCAGTGGATTCCATGCAGCGTGAAGAAATGGAACCCTATTGAATGCAGTGGATTTTATGCAGCATGATTGAATGCAGTGGATTCGATGCAGTATGATTGAATGCAGTGGATATTATGCAGCATGGCCCAAAGCATCCTGATTGAATGCAGTGGATTCCATGCAGCGTGATTGACTGCAGGTAATCCATTCAGCCTGGTAAAATGCATCCCAATTGAATGCAGTGGATTTTATGAAGCATGATTGAATGCAGTTGATTCCATGCAGCGTGAAGAAATGGAACATTATTGAATTCAGTGGATTTTTGCGGCGTGAATGTATACAGTGGATACCATGCAGCATGATTGAATGCAGTGGATTTTATGCAGCATGGCCAAAGCATGCCGATTGAATGCAGTGGATTCCATGCAGTGTGTTTGAATGCAGTGGATTCAATTTAGCCTGAAGAAATGGAACCCTATTGAATGCAGTGGATATTATGCAGCATGATTGAATGCAGTGGATTCCATGCAGCATGATTGAATGCAGTGGATTTTATGCAGCATGTCCCAAAGCATCCCGATTGAATGCAGTGGATTCCATGCAGCGTCATTGAATGCAGAGGATTCCATGCATTGTGGCGCAATGGGTCCCGATTGTATGCAGTGGAGTCCATGCAGCGAGGCCAAATCATCCCGATTGAATGCTGTGGATTATATGGAGCATGGTCCAAATCATCCCGACTGAATGCAGTGGATTCCATGCAGCGTGATTGATTGCAGTGTAATCCATGCAGCGTGGTAAAATGCATCCCGATTGAATGCAGTGGATTCCATGCAGCGTGATTGAATTCAGTGGATTTTATGCAGCATGATTGAATGCAGTGGATTCCATGCAGCGTGATTGAATGCAGTGGATTTTATGCAGCATGGCCCAAAGCATCCCGATTGAATGCAGTGGATTCCATGCAGTGTCATTGAATGCAGAGGATTCCATGCATTGTGGTGCAATGGGTCACGATTGTATGCAGTGGAGTACATGCAGTGAGGCCAATGCATCCCGATTGTATGCAGTGGATTTTATGCAGCATGGCCCAAAGCATCCCGATTGAATGCAGTGGATTCCATGCATTGTGATTGAATGCAGTGTAATCCATGCAGCATGGTAAAATGCATCCCGATTGAAGGCAGTGTATTCCATACAGCGGGATTGAATGCAGTGTATTCTATGCAGCGTGAGGAAATGGAACCGTATTGAATGCAGTGGATTTTATGCAGCATGATTGAATGCAGTGGATTCCATGCAGCATGATTGAATGCAGTGGATTCCATGCAGCGTGAAGAAATGAAAGCTTATTCAATGCAGTGGATTCCATGCAGCATGATTGAATGCAGTGGATGCCATGCAGCATGATTGAATGCAGTGGATTTTATGCAGCATGGCCCAAAGCATCCCGATTGAATGCAGTGGATTCCATGCAGCATGATTGAATGCAGTGGATTTTATGCAGCATGGCCCAAAACATCCGGATTGAATGCAGTGGAATCCATGCATGGTGATTGAATGCAGTGTAATCCATGCAGCTTGGTAAAATCCATCCCGATTGAATGCAGCAGATTCCATGCAGCGTGAAGTAATGGAACCCTATTGAATGAAGTGGATATTATGCAGCATGATTGAATGCAGTGGATTTTATGCAGCATGGCCCAAACCATCCCGATTGAATGCAGTGGATCCCATGCAGCGTCATTGAATGCAGAGGATTTCATGCATTGAGGCGCTATCGATCCCGATTAAATGAGGTGGAGTCCATGCAGCGAGGCCCAATGCATCCCGATTGAATGCATTCAATTCCATGCAGCATTTTTGAATGCAGAGGATTCCATGCATTGTGGCGCAATGGATCCTGATTGTATGCAGTGGAGTCTATGCAGCGAGGCCAAATCATCCCGATTGAATGCTGTGGATTATATGGAGCATGGCCCAAATCATCCCGATTCAATGCAGTGGATTCCATGCAGCGTGATTGATTGCAGTGTAATCCATGCAGCGTTGTAAAATGCATTCCGATTGAATGCAGTGGATTCCATGCAGCATGAAGAAATGGAACCCTATTGAATGCAGTGGATTTTATGAAGCATGATTGAATGCAGTGGATTCCATGCAGCATGATTGAATGCAGTGGATTTTATGCAGCATGGCCCAAAGCATCCCGATTGAATGCAGTGGATTCCATGCAGCGTCATTGAATGCAGAGGATTCCATGCATTGTGGCGCAATAGATCCTGATTGTATGCAGTGGAGTCCATGCAGTGAGGCCCAATGCATCCCGATTGAATGCAGTGGATTTTATGCAGCATGGCCCAAATCATCCCGATTGAATGCAGTGGATTTCATGCATGGTGATTGAATGAAGTGCACTCCATGCAGCGAGGTAAAATGCATCCCGATTGAATGCAGTGGATTCCATGCAACATGATTGAATGCAGTGTAATCCATGCAGCGTGAAGTAATGGAACCCTATTGAATGCAGTGGATATTATGCAGCATGATTGAATGCAGTGGATTCCATGCAGCATGATTGAATGTAGTGGAATTTATGCAGCATGGCCTAAAGCATCCCGATTGAATGCAGTGGATTCCATGCAGCATCATTGAATGCAGAGGATTCCATGCATTGTGGCGCAATGGATCCCGATTGTATGCAGTGGGGTCCATGCAGCGAGGCCCAATGCATCCCGATTGAATGCAGTGGATTTTATGCAGCATGGACCAAAGCATGCCGATTGAATGCAGTGTATCCCATGCAGCGTGTTTGAATGCAGTGGATTGTATGCAGAGTGGTGCAATGTATCTCGATTGAATGAAGTGGATTCCATTCAGCTTGGTGTAATTGATACCGATTGAATGCAGTGGAGTCCATGCACTGTGTCTGAATGCAACCGATTCCATGCAGCAGTGTGAAATGCATCGCGAGTGAAGGCAGTGGATTCCATGCAGCGTGGCCCAATGGATACCGACTGAATGCAGTGGATTCCATGAAGCATGATTGAATGCAGTGGATTCCATGCAGCGTTGTGGAATGCATACCGAGTGAATGCAGTGGATTGCATGCAGCGTGGGGCAATGTCTCCAGGTTGAATGCAGTGGAATACATGCAGTGTGAGTGAATGCACTTGATTCCTTGCAGCAGTGTGAAATTCATCCCGGGTGAATGCAGTGGATTGCATGCAGCTTGGCCCAATGGATCCTGATTGAATGCAGTGGATTCCCTGTGGCGTGATTGAATGCACTGGATTCCATGCAGCGTTGTGTAATGCATCCAGAGTGAATGAAAAGGATTGCATGCAGCGTGGGGCAATGTATCCAGGTTGAATGCAGTGGAATCCATGCAGCATTGTCTAATTGATACCAATGTAATGCAGTGGATTCCATGCATCGAGATTCAATGCAGTGGATTCCATGCAGCGTTGTGTAATGGATCCCGAGTGAATGCAGTGGATTCCATGCAGCGTGATTGAATGCAGTGGATTCCATGCAGCGTGAAGAAATGGAACCCTATTGAATGCAGTGGATTTTATGAAGCATGATTGAATGCAGTGGATTCCATGCAGCATGACTGAATGCAGTGGATTTTATGCAGCATGGCCCAAAGCATCCCGATTGAATGCAGTGGATTCCACGCAGCATCATTGAATGCAGAGAATTCCATGCATTGTGGCGCAATGGATCCCGATTGTATGCAGTGGAGTCCATGCAGCGAGGCCCAATTCATCCCGATTGAATGCAGTCAATTCCATGCAGCATTTTTGAATGCAGAGGATGCCATGCATTGTGGCACAATGGATCCTGATTGTATGCAGTGGAGTTTATGCAGCATGGCCCAAACATCCCGATTGAATGCAGTGGATTCCATGCAGCGTGAAGAAATGGAACCATATTGAATGCAGTGGATTTTATGCAGCATGATTGAATGCAGAGGATTCGATGCAGTATGATTGAATGCAGTGGATATTATGCAGCATGGCCCAAAGCATCCTGATTGAATGCAGTGGATTCCATGCAGCGTGATTGAATGCAGTTGATTCCATGCAGCGTGAAGAAATGGAACCTTATTGAATTCAGTGGATTTTTGCAGCGTGAATGAATACAGTGGATTCCATGCAGCATGATTGAATGCAGTGGATTTTATGCAGCATGGCCCAAAGCATGCCGATTGAATGCAGTGGATTCCATGCATTGTGATTGATTGCAGTGCACTCCATGCAGCGTGGTAAAATGTATCCCGATTGAATGCAGTGGATTCCATGCAGTGTGATTGAATGCAGTGGATTCCATTTAGCCTGAAGAAATGGAACCCTATTGAATGCAGTGGATATTATGCAGCATGATTGAATGCAGTGGAGTCCATGCAGCATGATTGAATGCAGTGGATTTTATGCAGCATGGCCCAAAGCATCCCGATTGAATGCAGTGGATTCCATGCAGCGTCATTGAATGCAGAGGATTCCATGCATTGAGGCGCAATGGATCCCGATTGTGTGCAGTGGAGTCCATGCAGTGAGGCCAAATGCATCCCAATTGAATGCAGTGGATTTTATGCATCATGGCCCAAATCATCCCGATTGAATGCAGTGGATTCCAGGCAGCGTGATTGAATGCAGTGCACTCAATATAGCTTGGAAAAACGCATCCCGATTGAATGCAGTGTATTCCATGCAGCGTGATTGAATTCAGTGGATTCCATGCAGCGTGAAATAATGGAACCCTATTGAATGCAGTGGATTTCTTGAAGCATGATAGAATGAAGTGGATTCCATGCAGCATGATTGAATGCAGTGGATTTTATGCAGCATTTCCCAAAGCATCCCGATTGAATGCAGTGGATTCCATGCAGCGTCATTGAATGCAGGGGATTCCATGCATTGAGGCGCAATGGATCCCGATTGTATGCAGTGGAGTCCATGCAGCGAGGCCCAATGCTTCCCGATTGAATGCAGTGGATTCCAGGCATTGTGATTGAAATCAGTGGAATCCATGCAGCGTGGTAAAATGCATCCTTATTGAATGCAGTGGATTCCATGCAGCGTGAAGTAATGGAACCCTATTGAATGCAGTGGATTTTATGCAGCCTGATTGAATGCAGTGGATTCCATGCAGCATGATTGAATGCAGTGGATTTTATGCAGCATGTCCCAAAGCATCCCGATTGAATGCAGTGGATTCAATGCAGCGTCATTGAATGCAGAGGATTCCATGCATTGTGGCGAAATGGATCCTGATTGTATGCAGTGGAGTCCATGCAGCGAGGCCCAATGCATCCCGATTGAATGCAGTCAATTCCATGCAGCATTTTTGAATGCAGAGTATTCCATGCATTGTGGCGCAATGGATCCTGATTGTATGCAGTGGAGTCCGTGCAGCGAGGCCAAATCATCCTGATTGAATGCTGTGGATTATATGGAGCATGGCCCAAATCATCCCGACTGAATGCAGTGGATTCGATGCAGCGTGATTGATTGCAGTGTAATCCATGCAGCGTTGTAAAATGCATTCCGATTGAATGCAGTGGATTCCATGCAGCGTGATTGAATTCAGTGGATTCCATGCAGCGTGAAGAAATGGAACCTTATTGAATGCAATTGATTTTATGCAGCATGATTGAATGCAGTGGATTTTATGCAGCATGATTGAATGCAGTGGATTCCATGCAGCGTGATTGAATGCAGTGGATTTTATGCAGCATGGCCCAAAGCATCCCGATTGAATTCAGTGGATTCCATGCAGCGTCATTGAATGCAGAGGATTCCATGCATTGTGGCGCAATGGGTCCCGATTGTATGCAGTGGAGTCCATGCAGTGAGGCCAATGCATCCCGATTGTATGCAGTGGATTCCATGCATTGTGATTGAATGCAGTGTAATCCATGCAGCATGGTAAAATGCATCCCGATTGAAGGCAGTGTATTCCATACAGCGGGATTGAATGCAGTGTATTCTATGCAGCGTGAGGAAATGGAACCGTATTGAATGCAGTGGATTTTATGCAGCATGATTGAATGCAGTGGATTCCATGCAGCATGATTGAATGCAGTGGATTCCATGCAGCGTGAAGAAATGAAAGCTTATTCAATGCAGTGGATTCCATGCAGCATGATTGAATGCAGTGGATGCCATGCAGCATGATTGAATGCAGTGTATTTTAGGCAGCATGGCACAAAGCATCCGGATTGAATGCAGTTGATTCCATGCAGCATGATTGAATGCAGTGGATTTTATGCAGCATGGCCCAAAACATCCGGATTGAATGCAGTGGAATCCATGCATGGTGATTGAATGCAGTGTAATCCATGCAGCGTGGTAAAATCCATCCCGATTGAATGCAGTGGATTCCATGCAGCTTGATTGAATGCAGCGGATTCCATGCAGCGTGAAGTAATGGAACCCTATTGAATGCAGCGGATTTTATGCAGCATGATTGAATGCAGTGGATTTTATGCAGCATGGCCCAAACCATCCCGATTGAATGCCGTGGATCCCATGCAGCGTCATTGAATGCAGAGGATTCCATGCATTGAGGTGCAATCGATCCCGATTATATGAGGTGGAGTCCATGCAGCGAGGCCCAATGCATCCCGATTGAATGCATTCAATTCCATGCAGCATTTTTGAATGCAGAGGATTCCATGCATTGTGGCGCAATGGTTCCTGATTGTATGCAGTGGAGTCTATGCAGCGAGGCCAAATCATCCCGATTGAATGCTGTGGTTTATATGGAGCATGGCCCAAATCATCCCGATTGAATGCAGTGGATTCCATGCAGCGTGATTGATTGCAGTGTAATCCATGCAGCGTTGTAAAATGCATTCCGATTGAATGCAGTGGATTCCATGCATTGTGATTGAATGCAGTGAACTCCATGCAGTGAGGTAAAATGCATCCCGATTGAATGCAGTGGATTCCATGCAGCGTGATTGAATGCCGTGTATTCCATGCAGCGTGAAGAAATGGAACCCTATTGAATGCAGTGGATTGTATGCAGCCTGATTGAATGCAGTGGATTCCATGCAGCATGATTGAATGCAGTGGATTTTATGCAGAATGGCCCAAAGCATCCCGAATGAATGCAGTGGATTACATGCAGCGTCATTGAATGCAGAGGATTCCATGCATTGTGGCGCAATGGATCCTGATTGTATGCAGTGGAGTCCATGCAGTGAGGCCCAATGCATCCCGATTGAATGCAGTCAATTCCATGCAGCATTTTTGAATGCAGAGGATTCCATGCATTGTGGCGCAATGGATCCTGATTGCATGCAGTGGAGTCCATGCAGCGAGGCGAAATCATCCCGATTGAATGCTGTGCATTATATGGAGCATGGCCCAAATCATCCCGACTGAATGTAGTGAATTCGATGCAGTGTGATTGATTGCAGTGTAATCCATGCAGCGTGGTAAAATGCATCCCGATTGAATGCAGTGGATTCCATGCAGCGTGATTGAATTCAGTGGATTCCATGCAGCGTGAAGAAATGGAACCTTATTGAATGCAATTGATTCTATGCAGCATGATTGAATGCAGTGGATTTTATGCAGCATGATTGAATGCAGTGGATTCCATGCAGCGTGATTGAATGCAGTGGATTTTATGCAGCATGGCCCAAAGCATCCCGATTGAATGCAGTGGATTCCATGCAGCAGTTTTGAATGCAGAGGATTCCATGCATTGTGGCACAATGGATCCCGATTGAATGCAGTGGATTCCATGCAGCGTGATTGAATGCATTGTAATCCATGAAGCGTGGTAAAATGCATCCCGATAGAATGCAGTGGATTCCATGCAGCGTGAGGAAATGGAACCCTACTGAATGCAGTGGATTTTATGCAGCATGATTGAATGCAGTGGATATTATGCAGCATGATTGAATGCAGTGGAGTCCATGCAGCATGATTGAATGTAGTGGAATTTATGCAGCATGGCCTAAAGCATCCCGATTGAATGCAGTGGATTCCATGCAGCGTCATTGAATGCAGAGGATCCCATGCATTGCGGCGCAATGGATCCCTATTGTATGCAGTGGAGTCCATGCAGCGAGGCCCAATGCATCCCGATTGAATGCAGTGGATTTTATGCAGCATGGCCCAAACATCCCGATTGAATGCAGTGTATCCCATGCAGCGTGTTTGAATGCAGTGGATTGTATGCAGAGTGGTGCAATGTATCTCTATTGAATGAAGTGGATTCCATTCAGCTTGGCCCAATGGATACCGACTGAATGCAGTGGATTCCATGAAGCATGATTGAATGCAGTGGATTCCATGCAGCATTGTGGAATGCATACCGAGTGAATGCAGTGGATTGCATGCAGCGTGGGGCAATGTATCCAGGTTGAATGCAGTGGAATACATGCAGTGTGAGTGAATGCACTTGATTCCTTGCAGCAGTGTGAAATTCATCCCGGGTGAATGCAGTGGATTGCATGCAGCTTGGCCCAATGGATCCTGATTGAATGCAGTCGATTCCGTGCAGCTTGGCCCAATGGATCCTGATTGAATGCAGTCGATTCCGTGCAGCATGGCCCAATGGATCCTGATTGAATGCAGTGGATTCCCTGTGGCGTGATTGAATGCACTGGATTCCATGCAGCGTTGTGTAATGCATCCAGAGTGAATGAAAAGGATTGCATGCAGCGTGGGGCAATGTATCCAGGTTGAATGCAGTGGAATCCATGCAGCATGCTGCAATGGATCCCGACTGAATGCAGTGGATTCCCTGCAGCATTGTGTAATTGATACCAATGTAATGCAGTGGATTCCATGCATCGAGATTCAATGCAGTGGATTCCATGCAGCGTTGTGAAATGGATCCCGAGTGAATGCAGTGGATTCCATGCATTGTGATTGAATGCAGTGCACTCAATATAGCGTGGAAAAATGCATCCCGATTGAATGCAGCGGATTCCATGCAGCGTGATTGAATGCTGTGTATTCCATGCAGCGTGAAGAAATGGAACCCTATTGAATGCAGTGGATTTTATGAAGCATGATTGAATGCAGTGGATTCCATGCAGCATGATTGAATGCAGTGGATTTTATGCAGCATGGCCCAAAGCATCCCGATTGAATGCAGTGGATTCCATGCAGCATGATTGAATGCAGTGGATTTTATGCAGCATGGCCCAAAGCATCCCGTTTGAATGCAGTGGATTCCACGCAGCATCATTGAATGCAGAGAATTCCATGCATTGTGGCGCAATGGATCCCGATTGTATGCAGTGGGGTCCATGCAGCGAGGCCCAATGCATCCCGATTGAATGCAGTCAATTCCATGCAGCATTTGTGAATGCAGAGGATTCCATGCATTGTGGCACAATGGATCCTGATTGTATGCAGTGGAGTTTATGCAGCATGGCCCAAACATCCCGATTGAATGCATTGTATCCCATGCAGCGTGTTTGAATGCAGTGGATTGTATGCAGAGTGGTGCAATGTATCTCGATTGAATGAAGTGGATTCCATTCAGCTTGGTGTAATTGATACCGATTGAATGCAGTGGAGTCCATGCACTGTGTCTGAATGCAACCGATTCCATGCAGCAGTGTGAAATGCATCGCGAGTGAATGCAGTGGATTCCATGCAGCGTGGCCCAATGGATACCGACTGAATGCAGTGGATTCCATGAAGCATGATTGAATGCAGTGGATTCCATGCAGCGTTGTGGAATGCATACCGAGTGAATGCAGTGGATTGCATGCAGCGTGGGGCAATGTCTCCAGGTTGAATGCAGTGGAATACATGCAGTGTGAGTGAATGCACTTGATTCCTTGCAGCAGTGTGAAATTCATCCCGGGTGAATGCAGTGGATTGCATGCAGCTTGGCCCAATGGATCCTGATTGAATGCAGTCGATTCCGTGCAGCATGGCCCAATGGATCCTGATTGAATGCAGTGGATTCCCTGTGGCGTGATTGAATGCACTGGATTCCATGCAGCATTGTGTAATGCATCCAGAGTGAATGAAAAGGATTGCATGCAGCGTGGGGCAATGTATCCAGGTTGAATGCAGTGGAATCCATGCAGCATGCTGCAATGGATCCCGATTGAATGCAGTGGATTCCCTGCAGCATTGTGTAATTGATACCAATGTAATGCAGTGGATTCCATGCATCGAGATTCAATGCAGTGGATTCCATGCAGCGTTGTGAAATGGATCCCGAGTGAATGCAGTGGATTCCATGCATTGTGATTGAATGCAGTGCACTCAATATAGCGTGGAAAAATGCATCCCGATTGAATGCAGCGGATTCCATGCAGCGTGATTGAATGCTGTGTATTCCATGCAGCGTGAAGAAATGGAACCCTATTGAATGCAGTGGATTTTATGAAGCATGATTGAATGCAGTGGATTCCATGCAGCATGATTGAATGCAGTGGATTTTATGCAGCATGGCCCAAAGCATCCCGATTGAATGCAGTGGATTCCATGCAGCGTGATTGAATGCAGTGGACTCCATGCAGCGTGAAGAAATGGAACCCTATTGAATGCAGTGGATATTATGCAGCCTGATTGAATGCAGTGGATTCCATGCAGCATGATTGAATGCAGTGGATTTTATGCAGCATGGCCCAAAGCATCCCGATTGAATGCAGTGGATTCCATGCAGCATCATTGAATGCAGAGGATTCCATTTATTTTGGCGCAATGGATCCCGATTGTATGCAGTGGAGTCCATGCAGAGAGGCCAAATGCATCCCAATTGAATGAAGTGGATTTTATGCAGCATGGCCCAAATCATCCCATTGAATGCCGTGGATTCCATGCAGCGTGATTGAATGCAGTGCACTCCATATAGCTTGGAAAAACGCATCCCGATTGAATGCAGTGGATTCCATGCAGCGTGAAGAAATGAAAGCTTATTCAATGCAGTGGATTCCATGCAGCATGATTGAATGCAGTGGATGCCATGCAGCATGATTGAATGCAGTGGATTTTATGCAGCATGGCCCAAAGCATCCCGATTGAATGCAGTGGATTCCATGCAGCATGATTGAATGCAGTGGATTTTATGCAGCATGGCCCAAAACATCCGGATTGAATGCAGTGGAATCCATGCATGGTGATTGAATGCAGTGTAATCCATGCAGCTTGGTAAAATCCATCCCGATTGAATGCAGCAGATTCCATGCAGCGTGAAGTAATGGAACCCTATTGAATGAAGTGGATATTATGCAGCATGATTGAATGCAGTGGATTTTATGCAGCATGGCCCAAACCATCCCGATTGAATGCAGTGGATCCCATGCAGCGTCATTGAATGCAGAGGATTTCATGCATTGAGGCGCTATCGATCCCGATTAAATGAGGTGGAGTCCATGCAGCGAGGCCCAATGCATCCCGATTGAATGCATTCAATTCCATGCAGCATTTTTGAATGCAGAGGATTCCATGCATTGTGGCGCAATGGATCCTGATTGTATGCAGTGGAGTCTATGCAGCGAGGCCAAATCATCCCGATTGAATGCTGTGGATTATATGGAGCATGGCCCAAATCATCCCGATTCAATGCAGTGGATTCCATGCAGCATGATTGAATGCCGTGTATTCCATGCAGCATGAAGAAATGGAACCCTATTGAATGCAGTGGATTTTATGAAGCATGATTGAATGCAGTGGATTCCATGCAGCATGATTGAATGCAGTGGATTTTATGCAGCATGGCCCAAAGCATCCCGATTGAATGCAGTGGATTCCATGCAGCGTCATTGAATGCAGAGGATTCCATGCATTGTGGCGCAATAGATCCTGATTGTATGCAGTGGAGTCCATGCAGTGAGGCCCAATGCATCCCGATTGAATGCAGTGGATTTTATGCAGCATGGCCCAAATCATCCCGATTGAATGCAGTGGATTCCATGCATGGTGATTGAATGAAGTGCACTCCATGCAGCGAGGTAAAATGCATCCCGATTGAATGCAGTGGATTCCATGCAACATGATTGAATGCAGTGTAATCCATGCAGCGTGAAGTAATGGAACCCTATTGAATGCAGTGGATATTATGCAGCATGATTGAATGCAGTGGATTCCATGCAGCATGATTGAATGTAGTGGAATTTATGCAGCATGGCCTAAAGCATCCCGATTGAATGCAGTGGATTCCATGCAGCATCATTGAATGCAGAGGATTCCATGCATTGTGGCGCAATGGATCCCGATTGTATGCAGTGGGGTCCATGCAGCGAGGCCCAATGCATCCCGATTGAATGCAGTGGATTTTATGCAGCATGGACCAAAGCATGCCGATTGAATGCAGTGTATCCCATGCAGCGTGTTTGAATGCAGTGGATTGTATGCAGAGTGGTGCAATGTATCTCGATTGAATGAAGTGGATTCCATTCAGCTTGGTGTAATTGATACCGATTGAATGCAGTGGAGTCCATGCACTGTGTCTGAATGCAACCGATTCCATGCAGCAGTGTGAAATGCATCGCGAGTGAATGCAGTGGATTCCATGCAGCGTGGCCCAATGGATACCGACTGAATGCAGTGGATTCCATGAAGCATGATTGAATGCAGTGGATTCCATGCAGCGTTGTGGAATGCATACCGAGTGAATGCAGTGGATTGCATGCAGCGTGGGGCAATGTCTCCAGGTTGAATGCAGTGGAATACATGCAGTGTGAGTGAATGCACTTGATTCCTTGCAGCAGTGTGAAATTCATCCCGGGTGAATGCAGTGGATTGCATGCAGCTTGGCCCAATGGATCCTGCTTGAATGCAGTGGATTGCATGCAGCTTGGCCCAATGGATCCTGATTGAATGCAGTGGATTCCCTGTGGCGTGATTGAATGCACTGGATTCCATGCAGCGTTGTGTAATGCATCCAGAGTGAATGAAAAGGATTGCATGCAGCGTGGGGCAATGTATCCAGGTTGAATGCAGTGGAATCCATGCAGCATGCTGCAATGGATCCCGACTGAATGCAGTGGATTCCCTGCAGCATTGTCTAATTGATACCAATGTAATGCAGTGGATTCCATGCATCGAGATTCAATGCAGTGGATTCCATGCAGCGTTGTGAAATGGATCCCGAGTGAATGCAGTGGATTCCATGCAGCGTGATTGAATGCAGTGGATTCCATGCAGCGTGAAGAAATGGAACCCTATTGAATGCAGTGGATTTTATGAAGCATGATTGAATGCAGTGGATTCCATGCAGCATGACTGAATGCAGTGGATTTTATGCAGCATGGCCCAAAGCATCCCGACTGAATGCAGTGGATTCCACGCAGCATCATTGAATGCAGAGAATTCCATGCATTGTGGCGCAATGGATCCCGATTGTATGCAGTGGAGTCCATGCAGCGAGGCCCAATTCATCCCGATTGAATGCAGTCAATTCCATGCAGCATTTTTGAATGCAGAGGATTCCATGCATTGTGGCACAATGGATCCTGATTGTATGCAGTGGAGTTTATGCAGCATGGCCCAAACATCCCGATTGAATGCAGTGGATTCCATGCAGCGTGAAGAAATGGAACCATATTGAATGCAGTGGATTTTATGCAGCATGATTGAATGCAGAGGATTCGATGCAGTATGATTGAATGCAGTGGATATTATGCAGCATGGCCCAAAGCATCCTGATTGAATGCAGTGGATTCCATGCAGCGTGATTGAATGCAGTTGATTCCATGCAGCGTGAAGAAATGGAACCTTATTGAATTCAGTGGATTTTTGCAGCGTGAATGAATACAGTGGATTCCATGCAGCATGATTGAATGCAGTGGATTTTATGCAGCATGGCCCAAAGCATGCCGATTGAATGCAGTGGATTCCATGCATTGTGATTGATTGCAGTGCACTCCATGCAGCGTGGTAAAATGTATCCCGATTGAATGCAGTGGATTCCATGCAGTGTGATTGAATGCAGTGGATTCCATTTAGCCTGAAGAAATGGAACCCTATTGAATGCAGTGGATATTATGCAGCATGATTGAATGCAGTGGAGTCCATGCAGCATGATTGAATGCAGTGGATTTTATGCAGCATGGCCCAAAGCATCCCGATTGAATGCAGTGGATTCCATGCAGCGTCATTGAATGCAGAGGATTCCATGCATTGAGGCGCAATGGATCCCGATTGTGTGCAGTGGAGTCCATGCAGTGAGGCCAAATGCATCCCAATTGAATGCAGTGGATTTTATGCATCATGGCCCAAATCATCCCGATTGAATGCAGTGGATTCCAGGCAGCGTGATTGAATGCAGTGCACTCAATATAGCTTGGAAAAACGCATCCCGATTGAATGCAGTGTATTCCATGCAGCGTGATTGAATTCAGTGGATTCCATGCAGCGTGAAATAATGGAACCCTATTGAATGCAGTGGATTTCTTGAAGCATGATAGAATGAAGTGGATTCCATGCAGCATGATTGAATGCAGTGGATTTTATGCAGCATTTCCCAAAGCATCCCGATTGAATGCAGTGGATTCCATGCAGCGTCATTGAATGCAGGGGATTCCATGCATTGAGGCGCAATGGATCCCGATTGTATGCAGTGGAGTCCATGCAGCGAGGCCCAATGCTTCCCGATTGAATGCAGTGGATTCCAGGCATTGTGATTGAAATCAGTGGAATCCATGCAGCGTGGTAAAATGCATCCTTATTGAATGCAGTGGATTCCATGCAGCGTGAAGTAATGGAACCCTATTGAATGCAGTGGATTTTATGCAGCCTGATTGAATGCAGTGGATTCCATGCAGCATGATTGAATGCAGTGGATTTTATGCAGCATGTCCCAAAGCATCCCGATTGAATGCAGTGGATTCAATGCAGCGTCATTGAATGCAGAGGATTCCATGCATTGTGGCGAAATGGATCCTGATTGTATGCAGTGGAGTCCATGCAGCGAGGCCCAATGCATCCCGATTGAATGCAGTCAATTCCATGCAGCATTTTTGAATGCAGAGTATTCCATGCATTGTGGCGCAATGGATCCTGATTGTATGCAGTGGAGTCCGTGCAGCAAGGCCAAATCATCCTGATTGAATGCTGTGGATTATATGGAGCATGGCCCAAATCATCCCGACTGAATGCAGTGGATTCGATGCAGCGTGATTGATTGCAGTGTAATCCATGCAGCGTTGTAAAATGCATTCCGATTGAATGCAGTGGATTCCATGCAGCGTGATTGAATTCAGTGGATTCCATGCAGCGTGAAGAAATGGAACCTTATTGAATGCAATTGATTTTATGCAGCATGATTGAATGCAGTGGATTTTATGCAGCATGATTGAATGCGGTGGATTCCATGCAGCGTGATTGAATGCAGTGGATTTTATGCAGCATGGCCCAAAGCATCCCGATTGAATTCAGTGGATTCCATGCAGCGTCATTGAATGCAGAGGATTCCATGCATTGTGGCGCAATGGGTCCCGATTGTATGCAGTGGAGTCCATGCAGTGAGGCCAATGCATCCCGATTGTATGCAGTGGATTCCATGCATTGTGATTGAATGCAGTGTAATCCATGCAGCATGGTAAAATGCATCCCGATTGAAGGCAGTGTATTCCATACAGCGGGATTGAATGCAGTGTATTCTATGCAGCGTGAGGAAATGGAACCGTATTGAATGCAGTGGATTTTATGCAGCATGATTGAATGCAGTGGATTCCATGCAGCATGATTGAATGCAGTGGATTCCATGCAGCGTGAAGAAATGAAAGCTTATTCAATGCAGTGGATTCCATGCAGCATGATTGAATGCAGTGGATGCCATGCAGCATGATTGAATGCAGTGTATTTTAGGCAGCATGGCACAAAGCATCCGGATTGAATGCAGTTGATTCCATGCAGCATGATTGAATGCAGTGGATTTTATGCAGCATGGCCCAAAACATCCGGATTGAATGCAGTGGAATCCATGCATGGTGATTGAATGCAGTGTAATCCATGCAGCGTGGTAAAATCCATCCCGATTGAATGCAGTGGATTCCATGCAGCTTGATTGAATGCAGCGGATTCCATGCAGCGTGAAGTAATGGAACCCTATTGAATGCAGCGGATTTTATGCAGCATGGCCCAAACCATCCCGATTGAATGCCGTGGATCCCATGCAGCGTCATTGAATGCAGAGGATTCCATGCATTGAGGTGCAATCGATCCCGATTATATGAGGTGGAGTCCATGCAGCGAGGCCCAATGCATCCCGATTGAATGCATTCAATTCCATGCAGCATTTTTGAATGCAGAGGATTCCATGCATTGTGGCGCAATGGTTCCTGATTGTATGCAGTGGAGTCTATGCAGCGAGGCCAAATCATCCCGATTGAATGCTGTGGATTATATGTAGCATGGCCCAAATCATCCCGATTGAATGCAGTGGATTCCATGCAGCGTGATTGATTGCAGTGTAATCCATGCAGCGTTGTAAAATGCATTCCGATTGAATGCAGTGGATTCCATGCATTGTGATTGAATGCAGTGAACTCCATGCAGTGAGGTAAAATGCATCCCGATTGAATGCAGTGGATTCCATGCAGCGTGATTGAATGCCGTGTATTCCATGCAGCGTGAAGAAATGGAACCCTATTGAATGCAGTGGATTGTATGCAGCCTGATTGAATGCAGTGGATTCCATGCAGCATGATTGAATGCAGTGGATTTTATGCAGAATGGCCCAAAGCATCCCGATTGAATGCAGTGGATTACATGCAGCGTCATTGAATGCAGAGGATTCCATGCATTGTGGCGCAATGGATCCTGATTGTATGCAGTGGAGTCCATGCAGCGAGGCCCAATGCATCCCGATTGAATGCAGTCAATTCCATGCAGCATTTTTGAATGCAGAGGATTCCATGCATTGTGGCGCAATGGATCCTGATTGCATGCAGTGGAGTCCATGCAGCGAGGCGAAATCATCCCGATTGAATGCTGTGCATTATATGGAGCATGGCCCAAATCATCCCGACTGAATGTAGTGAATTCGATGCAGTGTGATTGATTGCAGTGTAATCCATGCAGCGTGGTAAAATGCATCCCGATTGAATGCAGTGGATTCCATGCAGCGTGATTGAATTCAGTGGATTCCATGCAGCGTGAAGAAATGGAACCTTATTGAATGCAATTGATTCTATGCAGCATGATTGAATGCAGTGGATTTTATGCAGCATGATTGAATGCAGTGGATTCCATGCAGCGTGATTGAATGCAGTGGATTTTATGCAGCATGGCCCAAAGCATCCCGATTGAATGCAGTGGATTCCATGCAGCATTTTTGAATGCAGAGGATTCCATGCATTGTGGCACAATGGATCCCGATTGAATGCAGTGGATTCCATGCAGCGTGATTGAAATCAGTGGAATCCATGCAGCGTGGTAAAATGCATCCCGATAGAATGCAGTGGATTCCATGCAGCGTGAGGAAATGGAACCCTACTGAATGCAGTGGATTTTATGCAGCATGATTGAATGCAGTGGATATTATGCAGCATGATTGAATGCAGTGGAGTCCATGCAGCATGATTGAATGTAGTGGAATTTATGCAGCATGGCCTAAAGCATCCCGATTGAATGCAGTGGATTCCATGCAGCGTCATTGAATGCAGAGGATTCCATGCATTGTGGCGCAATGGATCCCTATTGTATGCAGTGGAGTCCATGCAGCGAGGCCCAATGCATCCCGATTGAATGCAGTGGATTTTATGCAGCATGGCCCAAACATCCCGATTGAATGCAGTGTATCCCATGCAGCGTGTTTGAATGCAGTGGATTGTATGCAGAGTGGTGCAATGTATCTCTATTGAATGAAGTGGATTCCATTCAGCTTGGTGTAATTGATACCGATTGAATGCAGTGGATTCCATGCACTGTGTCTGAATGCAACCGATTCCATGCAGCAGTGTGAAATGCATCGCGAGTGAATGCAGTGGATTCCATGCAGCGTGGCCCAATGGATACCGACTGAATGCAGTGGATTCCATGCAGCATGATTGAATGCAGTGGATTTTATGCAGCATGGCCCAAAACATCCGGATTGAATGCAGTGGAATCCATGCATGGTGATTGAATGCAGTGTAATCCATGCAGCGTGGTAAAATCCATCCCGATTGAATGCAGTGGATTCCATGCAGCTTGATTGAATGCAGCGGATTCCATGCAGCGTGAAGTAATGGAACCCTATTGAATGCAGCGGATTTTATGCAGCATGGCCCAAACCATCCCGATTGAATGCCGTGGATCCCATGCAGCGTCATTGAATGCAGAGGATTCCATGCATTGAGGTGCAATCGATCCCGATTATATGAGGTGGAGTCCATGCAGCGAGGCCCAATGCATCCCGATTGAATGCATTCAATTCCATGCAGCATTTTTGAATGCAGAGGATTCCATGCATTGTGGCGCAATGGTTCCTGATTGTATGCAGTGGAGTCTATGCAGCGAGGCCAAATCATCCCGATTGAATGCTGTGGATTATATGGAGCATGGCCCAAATCATCCCGATTGAATGCAGTGGATTCCATGCAGCGTGATTGATTGCAGTGTAATCCATGCAGCGTTGTAAAATGCATTCCGATTGAATGCAGTGGATTCCATGCATTGTGATTGAATGCAGTGAACTCCATGCAGTGAGGTAAAATGCATCCCGATTGAATGCAGTGGATTCCATGCAGCGTGATTGAATGCCGTGTATTCCATGCAGCGTGAAGAAATGGAACCCTATTGAATGCAGTGGATTGTATGCAGCCTGATTGAATGCAGTGGATTCCATGCAGCATGATTGAATGCAGTGGATTTTATGCAGAATGGCCCAAAGCATCCCGATTGAATGCAGTGGATTACATGCAGCGTCATTGAATGCAGAGGATTCCATGCATTGTGGCGCAATGGATCCTGATTGTATGCAGTGGAGTCCATGCAGTGAGGCCCAATGCATCCCGATTGAATGCAGTCAATTCCATGCAGCATTTTTGAATGCAGAGGATTCCATGCATTGTGGCGCAATGGATCCTGATTGCATGCAGTGGAGTCCATGCAGCGAGGCGAAATCATCCCGATTGAATGCTGTGCATTATATGGAGCATGGCCCAAATCATCCCGACTGAATGTAGTGAATTCGATGCAGTGTGATTGATTGCAGTGTAATCCATGCAGCGTGGTAAAATGCATCCCGATTGAATGCAGTGGATTCCATGCAGCGTGATTGAATTCAGTGGATTCCATGCAGCGTGAAGAAATGGAACCTTATTGAATGCAATTGATTCTATGCAGCATGATTGAATGCAGTGGATTTTATGCAGCATGATTGAATGCAGTGGATTCCATGCAGCGTGATTGAATGCAGTGGATTTTATGCAGCATGGCCCAAAGCATCCCGATTGAATGCAGTGGATTCCATGCAGCATTTTTGAATGCAGAGGATTCCATGCATTGTGGCACAATGGATCCCGATTGAATGCAGTGGATTCCATGCAGCGTGATTGAATGCAGTGTAATCCATGAAGCGTGGTAAAATGCATCCCGATAGAATGCAGTGGATTCCATGCAGCGTGAGGAAATGGAACCCTACTGAATGCAGTGGATTTTATGCAGCATGATTGAATGCAGTGGATATTATGCAGCATGATTGAATGCAGTGGAGTCCATGCAGCATGATTGAATGTAGTGGAATTTATGCAGCATGGCCTAAAGCATCCCGATTGAATGCAGTGGATTCCATGCAGCGTCATTGAATGCAGAGGATTCCATGCATTGTGGCGCAATGGATCCCTATTGTATGCAGTGGAGTCCATGCAGCGAGGCCCAATGCATCCCGATTGAATGCAGTGGATTTTATGCAGCATGGCCCAAACATCCCGATTGAATGCAGTGTATCCCATGCAGCGTGTTTGAATGCAGTGGATTGTATGCAGAGTGGTGCAATGTATCTCTATTGAATGAAGTGGATTCCATTCAGCTTGGCCCAATGGATACCGACTGAATGCAGTGGATTCCATGAAGCATGATTGAATGCAGTGGATTCCATGCAGCATTGTGGAATGCATACCGAGTGAATGCAGTGGATTGCATGCAGCGTGGGGCAATGTCTCCAGGTTGAATGCAGTGGAATACATGCAGTGTGAGTGAATGCACTTGATTCCTTGCAGCAGTGTGAAATTCATCCCGGGTGAATGCAGTGGATTGCATGCAGCTTGGCCCAATGGATCCTGATTGAATGCAGTCGATTCTGTGCAGCTTGGCCCAATGGATCCTGATTGAATGCAGTCGATTCCGTGCAGCATGGCCCAATGGATCCTGATTGAATGCAGTGGATTCCCTGTGGCGTGATTGAATGCACTGGATTCCATGCAGCGTTGTGTAATGCATCCAGAGTGAATGAAAAGGATTGCATGCAGCGTGGGGCAATGTATCCAGGTTGAATGGAGTGGAATCCATGCAGCATGCTGCAATGGATCCCGACTGAATGCAGTGGATTCCCTGCAGCATTGTGTAATTGATACCAATGTAATGCAGTGGATTCCATGCATCGAGATTCAATGCAGTGGATTCCATGCAGCGTTGTGAAATGGATCCCGAGTGAATGCAGTGGATTCCATGCATTGTGATTGAATGCAGTGCACTCAATATAGCGTGGAAAAATGCATCCCGATTGAATGCAGCGGATTCCATGCAGCGTGATTGAATGCTGTGTATTCCATGCAGCGTGAAGAAATGGAACCCTATTGAATGCAGTGGATTTTATGAAGCATGATTGAATGCAGTGGATTCCATGCAGCATGATTGAATGCAGTGGATTTTATGCAGCATGGCCCAAAGCATCCCGATTGAATGCAGTGGATTCCATGCAGCATGATTGAATGCAGTGGATTTTATGCAGCATGGCCCAAAGCATCCCGATTGAATGCAGTGGATTCCACGCAGCATCAGTGAATGCAGAGAATTCCATGCATTGTGGCGCAATGGATCCCGATTGTATGCAGTGGGGTCCATGCAGCGAGGCCCAATGCATCCCGATTGAATGCAGTCAATTCCATGCAGCATTTGTGAATGCAGAGGATTCCATGCATTGTGGCACAATGGATCCTGATTGTATGCAGTGGATTTTATGCAGCATGGCCCAAACATCCCGATTGAATGCATTGTATCCCATGCAGCGTGTTTGAATGCAGTGGATTGTATGCAGAGTGGTGCAATGTATCTCGATTGAATGAAGTGGATTCCATTCAGCTTGGTGTAATTGATACCGATTGAATGCAGTGGAGTCCATGCACTGTGTCTGAATGCAACCGATTCCATGCAGCAGTGTGAAATGCATCGCGAGTGAATGCAGTGGATTCCATGCAGCGTGGCCCAATGGATACCGACTGAATGCAGTGGATTCCATGAAGCATGATTGAATGCAGTGGATTCCATGCAGCGTTGTGGAATGCATACCGAGTGAATGCAGTGGATTGCATGCAGCGTGGGGCAATGTCTCCAGGTTGAATGCAGTGGAATACATGCAGTGTGAGTGAATGCACTTGATTCCTTGCAGCAGTGTGAAATTCATCCCGGGTGAATGCAGTGGATTGCATGCAGCTTGGCCCAATGGATCCTGATTGAATGCAGTCGATTCCGTGCAGCTTGGCCCAATGGATCCTGATTGAATGCAGTCGATTCCGTGCAGCATGGCCCAATGGATCCTGATTGAATGCAGTGGATTCCCTGTGGCGTGATTGAATGCACTGGATTCCATGCAGCGTTGTGTAATGCATCCAGAGTGAATGAAAAGGATTGCATGCAGCGTGGGGCAATGTATCCAGGTTGAATGCAGTGGAATCCATGCAGCATGCTGCAATGGATCCCGACTGAATGCAGTGGATTCCCTGCAGCATTGTGTAATTGATACCAATGTAATGCAGTGGATTCCATGCATCGAGATTCAATGCAGTGGATTCCATGCAGCGTTGTGAAATGGATCCCGAGTGAATGCAGTGGATTCCATGCATTGTGATTGAATGCAGTGCACTCAATATAGCGTGGAAAAATGCATCCCGATTGAATGCAGCGGATTCCATGCAGCGTGATTGAATGCTGTGTATTCCATGCAGCGTGAAGAAATGGAACCCTATTGAATGCAGTGGATTTTATGAAGCATGATTGAATGCAGTGGATTCCATGCAGCATGATTGAATGCAGTGGATTTTATGCAGCATGGCCCAAAGCATCCCGATTGAATGCAGTGGATTCCATGCAGCATGATTGAATGCAGTGGATTTTATGCAGCATGGCCCAAAGCATCCCGATTGAATGCAGTGGATTCCACGCAGCATCAGTGAATGCAGAGAATTCCATGCATTGTGGCGCAATGGATCCCGATTGTATGCAGTGGGGTCCATGCAGCGAGGCCCAATGCATCCCGATTGAATGCAGTCAATTCCATGCAGCATTTGTGAATGCAGAGGATTCCATGCATTGTGGCACAATGGATCCTGATTGTATGCAGTGGAGTTTATGCAGCATGGCCCAAACATCCCGATTGAATGCATTGTATCCCATGCAGCGTGTTTGAATGCAGTGGATTGTATGCAGAGTGGTGCAATGTATCTCGATTGAATGAAGTGGATTCCATTCAGCTTGGTGTAATTGATACCGATTGAATGCAGTGGAGTCCATGCACTGTGTCTGAATGCAACCGATTCCATGCAGCAGTGTGAAATGCATCGCGAGTGAATGCAGTGGATTCCATGCAGCGTGGCCCAATGGATACCGACTGAATGCAGTGGATTCCATGAAGCATGATTGAATGCAGTGGATTCCATGCAGCGTTGTGGAATGCATACCGAGTGAATGCAGTGGATTGCATGCAGCGTGGGGCAATGTCTCCAGGTTGAATGCAGTGGAATACATGCAGTGTGAGTGAATGCACTTGATTCCTTGCAGCAGTGTGAAATTCATCCCGGGTGAATGCAGTGGATTGCATGCAGCTTGGCCCAATGGATCCTGATTGAATGCAGTCGATTCCGTGCAGCATGGCCCAATGGATCCTGATTGAATGCAGTGGATTCCCTGTGGCGTGATTGAATGCACTGGATTCCATGCAGCATTGTGTAATGCATCCAGAGTGAATGAAAAGGATTGCATGCAGCGTGGGGCAATGTATCCAGGTTGAATGCAGTGGAATCCATGCAGCATGCTGCAATGGATCCCGATTGAATGCAGTGGATTCCCTGCAGCATTGTGTAATTGATACCAATGTAATGCAGTGGATTCCATGCATCGAGATTCAATGCAGTGGATTCCATGCAGCGTTGTGAAATGGATCCCGAGTGAATGCAGTGGATTCCATGCATTGTGATTGAATGCAGTGCACTCAATATAGCGTGGAAAAATGCATCCCGATTGAATGCAGCGGATTCCATGCAGCGTGATTGAATGCTGTGTATTCCATGCAGCGTGAAGAAATGGAACCCTATTGAATGCAGTGGATTTTATGAAGCATGATTGAATGCAGTGGATTCCATGCAGCATGATTGAATGCAGTGGATTTTATGCAGCATGGCCCAAAGCATCCCGATTGAATGCAGTGGATTCCATGCAGCATGATTGAATGCAGTGGATTTTATGCAGCATGGCCCAAAGCATCCCGATTGAATGCAGTGGATTCCACGCAGCATCATTGAATGCAGAGAATTCCATGCATTGTGGCGCAATGGATCCCGATTGTATGCAGTGGAGTCCATGCAGCGAGGCCCAATGCATCCCGATTGAATGCAGTCAATTCCATGCAGCATTTTTGAATGCAGACGATTCCATGCATTGTGGCGCAATGGATCCTGATTGTATGCAGTGGATTTTATGCAGCATGGCCCAAACATCCCGATTGAATGCAGTGGATTCCATGCAGCGTGATTGAATGCAGTGTAATCCATGAAGCGTGGTAAAATGCATCCCGATAAAATGCAGTGGATTCCATGCAGCGTGAAGAAATGGAACCCTATTGAATGCAGTGGATTTTATGCAGCATGATTGAATGCAGTGGATTCGATGCAGTATGATTGAATGCAGTGGATATTATGCAGCATGGCCCAAAGCATCCTGATTGAATGCAGTGGATTCCATGCAGCGTGATTGACTGCAGGTAATCCATTCAGCCTGGTAAAATGCATCCCAATTGAATGCAGTGGATTTTATGAAGCATGATTGAATGCAGTTGATTCCATGCAGCGTGAAGAAATGGAACATTATTGAATTCAGTGGATTTTTGCGGCGTGAATGTATACAGTGGATACCATGCAGCATGATTGAATGCAGTGGATTTTATGCAGCATGGCCAAAGCATGCCGATTGAATGCAGTGGATTCCATGCAGTGTGTTTGAATGCAGTGGATTCAATTTAGCCTGAAGAAATGGAACCCTATTGAATGCAGTGGATATTATGCAGCATGATTGAATGCAGTGGATTCCATGCAGCATGATTGAATGCAGTGGATTTTATGCAGCATGTCCCAAAGCATCCCGATTGAATGCAGTGGATTCCATGCAGCGTCATTGAATGCAGAGGATTCCATGCATTGTGGCGCAATGGGTCCCGATTGTATGCAGTGGAGTCCATGCAGCGAGGCCAAATGCATCCCAATTGAATGCTGTGGATTATATGGAGCATGGTCCAAATCATCCCGACTGAATGCAGTGGATTCCATGCAGCGTGATTGATTGCAGTGTAATCCATGCAGCGTGGTAAAATGCATCCCGATTGAATGCAGTGGATTCCATGCAGCGTGATTGAATTCAGTGGATTTTATGCAGCATGATTGAATGCAGTGGATTCCATGCAGCGTGATTGAATGCAGTGGATTTTATGCAGCATGGCCCAAAGCATCCCGATTGAATGCAGTGGATTCCATGCAGTGTCATTGAATGCAGAGGATTCCATGCATTGTGGTGCAATGGGTCACGATTGTATGCAGTGGAGTACATGCAGTGAGGCCAATGCATCCCGATTGTATGCAGTGGATTTTATGCAGCATGGCCCAAAGCATCCCGATTGAATGCAGTGGATTCCATGCATTGTGATTGAATGCAGTGTAATCCATGCAGCATGGTAAAATGCATCCCGATTGAAGGCAGTGTATTCCATACAGCGGGATTGAATGCAGTGTATTCTATGCAGCGTGAGGAAATGGAACCGTATTGAATGCAGTGGATTTTATGCAGCATGATTGAATGCAGTGGATTCCATGCAGCATGATTGAATGCAGTGGATTCCATGCAGCGTGAAGAAATGAAAGCTTATTCAATGCAGTGGATTCCATGCAGCATGATTGAATGCAGTGGATTCCATGCAGCATGATTGAATGCAGTGGATTTTATGCAGCATGGCCCAAAGCATCCCGATTGAATGCAGTGGATTCCATGCAGCATGATTGAATGCAGTGGATTTTATGCAGCATGGCCCAAAACATCCGGATTGAATGCAGTGGAATCCATGCATGGTGATTGAATGCAGTGTAATCCATGCAGCTTGGTAAAATCCATCCCGATTGAATGCAGCAGATTCCATGCAGCGTGAAGTAATGGAACCCTATTGAATGAAGTGGATATTATGCAGCATGATTGAATGCAGTGGATTTTATGCAGCATGGCCCAAACCATCCCGATTGAATGCAGTGGATCCCATGCAGCGTCATTGAATGCAGAGGATTTCATGCATTGAGGCGCTATCGATCCCGATTAAATGAGGTGGAGTCCATGCAGCGAGGCCCAATGCATCCCGATTGAATGCATTCAATTCCATGCAGCATTTTTGAATGCAGAGGATTCCATGCATTGTGGCGCAATGGATCCTGATTGTATGCAGTGGAGTCTATGCAGCGAGGCCAAATCATCCCGATTGAATGCTGTGGATTATATGGAGCATGGCCCAAATCATCCCGATTCAATGCAGTGGATTCCATGCAGCGTGATTGATTGCAGTGTAATCGATGCAGCGTTGTAAAATGCATTCCGATTGAATGCAGTGGATTCCATGCAGCGTGATTGAATGCCGTGTATTCCATGCAGCATGAAGAAATGGAACCCTATTGAATGCAGTGGATTTTATGAAGCATGATTGAATGCAGTGGATTCCATGCAGCATGATTGAATGCAGTGGATTTTATGCAGCATGGCCCAAAGCATCCCGATTGAATGCAGTGGATTCCATGCAGCGTCATTGAATGCAGAGGATTCCATGCATTGTTGCGCAATAGATCCTGATTGTATGCAGTGGAGTCCATGCAGTGAGGCCCAATGCATCCCGATTGAATGCAGTGGATTTTATGCAGCATGGCCCAAATCATCCCGATTGAATGCAGTGGATTCCATGCATGGTGATTGAATGAAGTGCACTCCATGCAGCGAGGTAAAATGCATCCCGATTGAATGCAGTGGATTCCATGCAACATGATTGAATGCAGTGTAATCCATGCAGCGTGAAGTAATGGAACCCTATTGAATGCAGTGGATATTATGCAGCATGATTGAATGCAGTGGATTCCATGCAGCATGATTGAATGTAGTGGAATTTATGCAGCATGGCCTAAAGCATCCCGATTGAATGCAGTGGATTCCATGCAGCATCATTGAATGCAGAGGATTCCATGCATTGTGGCGCAATGGATCCCGATTGTATGCAGTGGGGTCCATGCAGCGAGGCCCAATGCATCCCGATTGAATGCAGTGGATTTTATGCAGCATGGACCAAAGCATGCCGATTGAATGCAGTGTATCCCATGCAGCGTGTTTGAATGCAGTGGATTGTATGCAGAGTGGTGCAATGTATCTCGATTGAATGAAGTGGATTCCATTCAGCTTGGTGTAATTGATACCGATTGAATGCAGTGGAGTCCATGCACTGTGTCTGAATGCAACCGATTCCATGCAGCAGTGTGAAATGCATCGCGAGTGAAGGCAGTGGATTCCATGCAGCGTGGCCCAATGGATACCGACTGAATGCAGTGGATTCCATGAAGCATGATTGAATGCAGTGGATTCCATGCAGCGTTGTGGAATGCATACCGAGTGAATGCAGTGGATTGCATGCAGCGTGGGGCAATGTCTCCAGGTTGAATGCAGTGGAATACATGCAGTGTGAGTGAATGCACTTGATTCCTTGCAGCAGTGTGAAATTCATCCCGGGTGAATGCAGTGGATTGCATGCAGCTTGGCCCAATGGATCCTGCTTGAATGCAGTGGATTCCCTGTGGCGTGATTGAATGCACTGGATTCCATGCAGCGTTGTGTAATGCATCCAGAGTGAATGAAAAGGATTGCATGCAGCGTGGGGCAATGTATCCAGGTTGAATGCAGTGGAATCCATGCAGCATGCTGCAATGGATCCCGACTGAATGCAGTGGATTCCCTGCAGCATTGTCTAATTGATACCAATGTAATGCAGTGGATTCCATGCATCGAGATTCAATGCAGTGGATTCCATGCAGCGTTGTGAAATGGATCCCGAGTGAATGCAGTGGATTCCATGCAGCGTGATTGAATGCAGTGGATTCCATGCAGCGTGAAGAAATGGAACCCTATTGAATGCAGTGGATTTTATGAAGCATGATTGAATGCAGTGGATTCCATGCAGCATGACTGAATGCAGTGGATTTTATGCAGCATGGCCCAAAGCATCCCGATTGAATGCAGTGGATTCCACGCAGCATCATTGAATGCAGAGAATTCCATGCATTGTGGCGCAATGGATCCCGATTGTATGCAGTGGAGTCCATGCAGCGAGGCCCAATTCATCCCGATTGAATGCAGTCAATTCCATGCAGCATTTTTGAATGCAGAGGATTCCATGCATTGTGGCACAATGGATCCTGATTGTATGCAGTGGAGTTTATGCAGCATGGCCCAAACATCCCGATTGAATGCAGTGGATTCCATGCAGCGTGAAGAAATGGAACCATATTGAATGCAGTGGATTTTATGCAGCATGATTGAATGCAGAGGATTCGATGCAGTATGATTGAATGCAGTGGATATTATGCAGCATGGCCCAAAGCATCCTGATTGAATGCAGTGGATTCCATGCAGCGTGATTGAATGCAGTTGATTCCATGCAGCGTGAAGAAATGGAACCTTATTGAATTCAGTGGATTTTTGCAGCGTGAATGAATACAGTGGATTCCATGCAGCATGATTGAATGCAGTGGATTTTATGCAGCATGGCCCAAAGCATGCCGATTGAATGCAGTGGATTCCATGCATTGTGATTGATTGCAGTGCACTCCATGCAGCGTGGTAAAATGTATCCCGATTGAATGCAGTGGATTCCATGCAGTGTGATTGAATGCAGTGGATTCCATTTAGCCTGAAGAAATGGAACCCTATTGAATGCAGTGGATATTATGCAGCATGATTGAATGCAGTGGAGTCCATGCAGCATGATTGAATGCAGTGGATTTTATGCAGCATGGCCCAAAGCATCCCGATTGAATGCAGTGGATTCCATGCAGCGTCATTGAATGCAGAGGATTCCATGCATTGAGGCGCAATGGATCCCGATTGTGTGCAGTGGAGTCCATGCAGTGAGGCCAAATGCATCCCAATTGAATGCAGTGGATTTTATGCATCATGGCCCAAATCATCCCGATTGAATGCAGTGGATTCCAGGCAGCGTGATTGAATGCAGTGCACTCAATATAGCTTGGAAAAACGCATCCCGATTGAATGCAGTGTATTCCATGCAGCGTGATTGAATTCAGTGGATTCCATGCAGCGTGAAATAATGGAACCCTATTGAATGCAGTGGATTTTTTGAAGCATGATAGAATGAAGTGGATTCCATGCAGCATGATTGAATGCAGTGGATTTTATGCAGCATTTCCCAAAGCATCCCGATTGAATGCAGTGGATTCCATGCAGCGTCATTGAATGCAGGGGATTCCATGCATTGAGGCGCAATGGATCCCGATTGTATGCAGTGGAGTCCATGCAGCGAGGCCCAATGCTTCCAGATTGAATGCAGTGGATTCCAGGCATTGTGATTGAAATCAGTGGAATCCATGCAGCGTGGTAAAATGCATCCTTATTGAATGCAGTGGATTCCATGCAGCGTGAAGTAATGGAACCCTATTGAATGCAGTGGATTTTATGCAGCCTGATTGAATGCAGTGGATTCCATGCAGCATGATTGAATGCAGTGGATTTTATGCAGCATGTCCCAAAGCATCCCGATTGAATGCAGTGGATTCAATGCAGCGTCATTGAATGCAGAGGATTCCATGCATTGTGGCGAAATGGATCCTGATTGTATGCAGTGGAGTCCATGCAGCGAGGCCCAATGCATCCCGATTGAATGCAGTCAATTCCATGCAGCATTTTTGAATGCAGAGTATTCCATGCATTGTGGCGCAATGGATCCTGATTGTATGCAGTGGAGTCCGTGCAGCGAGGCCAAATCATCCTGATTGAATGCTGTGGATTATATGGAGCATGGCCCAAATCATCCCGACTGAATGCAGTGGATTCGATGCAGCGTGATTGATTGCAGTGTAATCCATGCAGCGTTGTAAAATGCATTCCGATTGAATGCAGTGGATTCCATGCAGCGTGATTGAATTCAGTGGATTCCATGCAGCGTGAAGAAATGGAACCTTATTGAATGCAATTGATTTTATGCAGCATGATTGAATGCAGTGGATTTTATGCAGCATGATTGAATGCAGTGGATTCCATGCAGCGTGATTGAATGCAGTGGATTTTATGCAGCATGGCCCAAAGCATCCCGATTGAATTCAGTGGATTCCATGCAGCGTCATTGAATGCAGAGGATTCCATGCATTGTGGCGCAATGGGTCCCGATTGTATGCAGTGGAGTCCATGCAGTGAGGCCAATGCATCCCGATTGTATGCAGTGGATTCCATGCATTGTGATTGAATGCAGTGTAATCCATGCAGCATGGTAAAATGCATCCCGATTGAAGGCAGTGTATTCCATACAGCGGGATTGAATGCAGTGTATTCTATGCAGCGTGAGGAAATGGAACCGTATTGAATGCAGTGGATTTTATGCAGCATGATTGAATGCAGTGGATTCCATGCAGCATGATTGAATGCAGTGGATTCCATGCAGCGTGAAGAAATGAAAGCTTATTCAATGCAGTGGATTCCATGCAGCATGATTGAATGCAGTGGATGCCATGCAGCATGATTGAATGCAGTGTATTTTAGGCAGCATGGCACAAAGCATCCGGATTGAATGCAGTTGATTCCATGCAGCATGATTGAATGCAGTGGATTTTATGCAGCATGGCCCAAAACATCCGGATTGAATGCAGTGGAATCCATGCATGGTGATTGAATGCAGTGTAATCCATGCAGTGTGGTAAAATCCATCCCGATTGAATGCAGTGGATTCCATGCAGCTTGATTGAATGCAGCGGATTCCATGCAGCGTGAAGTAATGGAACCCTATTGAATGCAGCGGATTTTATGCAGCATGATTGAATGCAGTGGATTTTATGCAGCATGGCCCAAACCATCCCGATTGAATGCCGTGGATCCCATGCAGCGTCATTGAATGCAGAGGATTCCATGCATTGAGGTGCAATCGATCCCGATTATATGAGGTGGAGTCCATGCAGCGAGGCCCAATGCATCCCGATTGAATGCATTCAATTCCATGCAGCATTTTTGAATGCAGAGGATTCCATGCATTGTGGCGCAATGGTTCCTGATTGTATGCAGTGGAGTCTATGCAGCGAGGCCAAATCATCCCGATTGAATGCTGTGGATTATATGGAGCATGGCCCAAATCATCCCGATTGAATGCAGTGGATTCCATGCAGCGTGATTGATTGCAGTGTAATCCATGCAGCGTTGTAAAATGCATTCCGATTGAATGCAGTGGATTCCATGCATTGTGATTGAATGCAGTGAACTCCATGCAGTGAGGTAAAATGCATCCCGATTGAATGCAGTGGATTCCATGCAGCGTGATTGAATGCCGTGTATTCCATGCAGCGTGAAGAAATGGAACCCTATTGAATGCAGTGGATTGTATGCAGCCTGATTGAATGCAGTGGATTCCATGCAGCATGATTGAATGCAGTGGATTTTATGCAGAATGGCCCAAAGCATCCCGATTGAATGCAGTGGATTACATGCAGCGTCATTGAATGCAGAGGATTCCATGCATTGTGGTGCAATGGATCCTGATTGTATGCAGTGGAGTCCATGCAGTGAGGCCCAATGCATCCCGATTGAATGCAGTCAATTCCATGCAGCATTTTTGAATGCAGAGGATTCCATGCATTGTGGCGCAATGGATCCTGATTGCATGCAGTGGAGTCCATGCAGCGAGGCGAAATCATCCCGATTGAATGCTGTGCATTATATGGAGCATGGCCCAAATCATCCCGACTGAATGTAGTGAATTCGATGCAGTGTGATTGATTGCAGTGTAATCCATGCAGCGTGGTAAAATGCATCCCGATTGAATGCAGTGGATGCCATGCAGCGTGATTGAATTCAGTGGATTCCATGCAGCGTGAAGAAATGGAACCTTATTGAATGCAATTGATTCTATGCAGCATGATTGAATGCAGTGGATTTTATGCAGCATGATTGAATGCAGTGGATTCCATGCAGCGTGATTGAATGCAGTGGATTTTATGCAGCATGGCCCAAAGCATCCCGATTGAATGCAGTGGATTCCATGCAGCATTTTTGAATGCAGAGGATTCCATGCATTGTGGCACAATGGATCCCGATTGAATGCAGTGGATTCCATGCAGCGTGATTGAATGCAGTGTAATCCATGAAGCGTGGTAAAATGCATCCCGATAGAATGCAGTGGATTCCATGCAGCGTGAGGAAATGGAACCCTACTGAATGCAGTGGATTTTATGCAGCATGATTGAATGCAGTGGATATTATGCACCATGATTGAATGCAGTGGAGTCCATGCAGCATGATTGAATGTAGTGGAATTTATGCAGCATGGCCTAAAGCATCCCGATTGAATGCAGTGGATTCCATGCAGCGTCATTGAATGCAGAGGATTCCATGCATTGTGGCGCAATGGATCCCTATTGTATGCAGTGGAGTCCATGCAGCGAGGCCCAATGCATCCCGATTGAATGCAGTGGATTTTATGCAGCATGGCCCAAACATCCCGATTGAATGCAGTGTATCCCATGCAGCGTGTTTGAATGCAGTGGATTGTATGCAGAGTGGTGCAATGTATCCCTATTGAATGAAGTGGATTCCATTCAGCTTGGCCCAATGGATACCGACTGAATGCAGTGGATTCTATGAAGCATGATTGAATGCAGTGGATTCCATGCAGCATTGTGGAATGCATACCGAGTGAATGCAGTGGATTGCATGCAGCGTGGGGCAATGTATCCAGGTTGAATGCAGTGGAATACATGCAGTGTGAGTGAATGCACTTGATTCCTTGCAGCAGTGTGAAATTCATCCCGGGTGAATGCAGTGGATTGCATGCAGCTTGGCCCAATGGATCCTGATTGAATGCAGTCGATTCCGTGCAGCTTGGCCCAATGGATCCTGATTGAATGCAGTCGATTCCGTGCAGCATGGCCCAATGGATCCTGATTGAATGCAGTGGATTCCCTGTGGCGTGATTGAATGCACTGGATTCCATGCAGCGTTGTGTAATGCATCCAGAGTGAATGAAAAGGATTGCATGCAGCGTGGGGCAATGTATCCAGGTTGAATGCAGTGGAATCCATGCAGCATGCTGCAATGGATCCCGACTGAATGCAGTGGATTCCCTGCAGCATTGTGTAATTGATACCAATGTAATGCAGTGGATTCCATGCATCGAGATTCAATGCAGTGGATTCCATGCAGCGTTGTGAAATGGATCCCGAGTGAATGCAGTGGATTCCATGCATTGTGATTGAATGCAGTGCACTCAATATAGCGTGGAAAAATGCATCCCGATTGAATGCAGCGGATTCCATGCAGCGTGATTGAATGCTGTGTATTCCATGCAGCGTGAAGAAATGGAACCCTATTGAATGCAGTGGATTTTATGAAGCATGATTGAATGCAGTGGATTCCATGCAGCATGATTGAATGCAGTGGATTTTATGCAGCATGGCCCAAAGCATCCCGATTGAATGCAGTGGATTCCATGCAGCATGATTGAATGCAGTGGATTTTATGCAGCATGGCCCAAAGCATCCCGATTGAATGCAGTGGATTCCACGCAGCATCAGTGAATGCAGAGAATTCCATGCATTGTGGCGCCTTGGATCCCGATTGTATGCAGTGGGGTCCATGCAGCGAGGCCCAATGCATCCCGATTGAATGCAGTCAATTCCATGCAGCATTTGTGAATGCAGAGGATTCCATGCATTGTGGCACAATGGATCCTGATTGTATGCAGTGGATTTTATGCAGCATGGCCCAAACATCCCGATTGAATGCATTGTATCCCATGCAGCGTGTTTGAATGCAGTGGATTGTATGCAGAGTGGTGCAATGTATCTCGATTGAATGAAGTGGATTCCATTCAGCTTGGTGTAATTGATACCGATTGAATGCAGTGGAGTCCATGCACTGTGTCTGAATGCAACCGATTCCATGCAGCAGTGTGAAATGCATCGCGAGTGAATGCAGTGGATTCCATGCAGCGTGGCCCAATGGATACCGACTGAATGCAGTGGATTCCATGAAGCATGATTGAATGCAGTGGATTCCATGCAGCGTTGTGGAATGCATACCGAGTGAATGCAGTGGATTGCATGCAGCGTGGGGCAATGTCTCCAGGTTGAATGCAGTGGAATACATGCAGTGTGAGTGAATGCACTTGATTCCTTGCAGCAGTGTGAAATTCATCCCGGGTGAATGCAGTGGATTGCATGCAGCTTGGCCCAATGGATCCTGATTGAATGCAGTCGATTCCGTGCAGCATGGCCCAATGGATCCTGATTGAATGCAGTGGATTCCCTGTGGCGTGATTGAATGCACTGGATTCCATGCAGCATTGTGTAATGCATCCAGAGTGAATGAAAAGGATTGCATGCAGCGTGGGGCAATGTATCCAGGTTGAATGCAGTGGAATCCATGCAGCATGCTGCAATGGATCCCGATTGAATGCAGTGGATTCCCTGCAGCATTGTGTAATTGATACCAATGTAATGCAGTGGATTCCATGCATCGAGATTCAATGCAGTGGATTCCATGCAGCGTTGTGAAATGGATCCCGAGTGAATGCAGTGGATTCCATGCATTGTGATTGAATGCAGTGCACTCAATATAGCGTGGAAAAATGCATCCCGATTGAATGCAGCGGATTCCATGCAGCGTGATTGAATGCTGTGTATTCCATGCAGCGTGAAGAAATGGAACCCTATTGAATGCAGTGGATTTTATGAAGCATGATTGAATGCAGTGGATTCCATGCAGCATGATTGAATGCAGTGGATTTTATGCAGCATGGCCCAAAGCATCCCGATTGAATGCAGTGGATTCCATGCAGCGTGATTGAATGCAGTGGACTCCATGCAGCGTGAAGAAATGGAACCCTATTGAATGCAGTGGATATTATGCAGCCTGATTGAATGCAGTGGATTCCATGCAGCATGATTGAATGCAGTGGATTTTATGCAGCATGGCCCAAAGCATCCCGATTGAATGCAGTGGATTCCATGCAGCATCATTGAATGCAGAGGATTCCATTTATTTTGGCGCAATGGATCCCGATTGTATGCAGTGGAGTCCATGCAGAGAGGCCAAATGCATCCCAATTGAATGAAGTGGATTTTATGCAGCATGGCCCAAATCATCCCATTGAATGCCGTGGATTCCATGCAGCGTGATTGAATGCAGTGCACTCCATATAGCTTGGAAAAACGCATCCCGATTGAATGCAGTGGATTCCATGCAGCGTGAAGAAATGAAAGCTTATTCAATGCAGTGGATTCCATGCAGCATGATTGAATGCAGTGGATTCCATGCAGCATGATTGAATGCAGTGGATTTTATGCAGCATTGCCCAAAGCATCCCGATTGAATGCAGTGGATTCCATGCAGCATGATTGAATGCAGTGGATTTTATGCAGCATGGCCCAAAACATCCGGATTGAATGCAGTGGAATCCATGCATGGTGATTGAATGCAGTGTAATCCATGCAGCTTGGTAAAATCCATCCCGATTGAATGCAGCAGATTCCATGCAGCGTGAAGTAATGGAACCCTATTGAATGAAGTGGATATTATGCAGCATGATTGAATGCAGTGGATTTTATGCAGCATGGCCCAAACCATCCCGATTGAATGCAGTGGATCCCATGCAGCGTCATTGAATGCAGAGGATTTCATGCATTGAGGCGCTATCGATCCCGATTAAATGAGGTGGAGTCCATGCAGCGAGGCCCAATGCATCCCGATTGAATGCATTCAATTCCATGCAGCATTTTTGAATGCAGAGGATTCCATGCATTGTGGCGCAATGGATCCTGATTGTATGCAGTGGAGTCTATGCAGCGAGGCCAAATCATCCCGATTGAATGCTGTGGATTATATGGAGCATGGCCCAAATCATCCCGATTCAATGCAGTGGATTCCATGCAGCGTGATTGATTGCAGTGTAATCCATGCAGCGTTGTAAAATGCATTCCGATTGAATGCAGTGGATTCCATGCAGCATGAAGAAATGGAACCCTATTGAATGCAGTGGATTTTATGAAGCATGATTGAATGCAGTGGATTCCATGCAGCATGATTGAATGCAGTGGATTTTATGCAGCATGGCCCAAAGCATCCCGATTGAATGCAGTGGATTCCATGCAGCGTCATTGAATGCAGAGGATTCCATGCATTGTGGCGCAATAGATCCTGATTGTATGCAGTGGAGTCCATGCAGTGAGGCCCAATGCATCCCGATTGAATGCAGTGGATTTTATGCAGCATGGCCCAAATCATCCCGATTGAATGCAGTGGATTCCATGCATGGTGATTGAATGAAGTGCACTCCATGCAGCGAGGTAAAATGCATCCCGATTGAATGCAGTGGATTCCATGCAACATGATTGAATGCAGTGTAATCCATGCAGCGTGAAGTAATGGAACCCTATTGAATGCAGTGGATATTATGCAGCATGATTGAATGCAGTGGATTCCATGCAGCATGATTGAATGTAGTGGAATTTATGCAGCATGGCCTAAAGCATCCCGATTGAATGCAGTGGATTCCATGCAGCATCATTGAATGCAGAGGATTCCATGCATTGTGGCGCAATGGATCCCGATTGTATGCAGTGGGGTCCATGCAGCGAGGCCCAATGCATCCCGATTGAATGCAGTGGATTTTATGCAGCATGGACCAAAGCATGCCGATTGAATGCAGTGTATCCCATGCAGCGTGTTTGAATGCAGTGGATTGTATGCAGAGTGGTGCAATGTATCTCGATTGAATGAAGTGGATTCCATTCAGCTTGGTGTAATTGATACCGATTGAATGCAGTGGATTCCATGCACTGTGTCTGAATGCAACCGATTCCATGCAGCAGTGTGAAATGCATCGCGAGTGAAGGCAGTGGATTCCATGCAGCGTGGCCCAATGGATACCGACTGAATGCAGTGGATTCCATGAAGCATGATTGAATGCAGTGGATTCCATGCAGCGTTGTGGAATGCATACCGAGTGAATGCAGTGGATTGCATGCAGCGTGGGGCAATGTCTCCAGGTTGAATGCAGTGGAATACATGCAGTGTGAGTGAATGCACTTGATTCCTTGCAGCAGTGTGAAATTCATCCCGGGTGAATGCAGTGGATTGCATGCAGCTTGGCCCAATGGATCCTGATTGAATGCAGTGGATTCCCTGTGGCGTGATTGAATGCACTGGATTCCATGCAGCGTTGTGTAATGCATCCAGAGTGAATGAAAAGGATTGCATGCAGCGTGGGGCAATGTATCCAGGTTGAATGCAGTGGAATCCATGCAGCATGCTGCAATGGATCCCGACTGAATGCAGTGGATTACCTGCAGCATTGTCTAATTGATACCAATGTAATGCAGTGGATTCCATGCATCGAGATTCAATGCAGTGGATTCCATGCAGCGTTGTGAAATGGATCCCGAGTGAATGCAGTGGATTCCATGCAGCGTGATTGAATGCAGTGGATTCCATGCAGCGTGAAGAAATGGAACCCTATTGAATGCAGTGGATTTTATGAAGCATGATTGAATGCAGTGGATTCCATGCAGCATGACTGAATGCAGTGGATTTTATGCAGCATGGCCCAAAGCATCCCGATTGAATGCAGTGGATTCCACGCAGCATCATTGAATGCAGAGAATTCCATGCATTGTGGCGCAATGGATCCCGATTGTATGCAGTGGAGTCCATGCAGCGAGGCCCAATTCATCCCGATTGAATGCAGTCAATTCCATGCAGCATTTTTGAATGCAGAGGATTCCATGCATTGTGGCACAATGGATCCTGATTGTATGCAGTGGAGTTTATGCAGCATGGCCCAAACATCCCGATTGAATGCAGTGGATTCCATGCAGCGTGAAGAAATGGAACCATATTGAATGCAGTGGATTTTATGCAGCATGATTGAATGCAGAGGATTCGATGCAGTATGATTGAATGCAGTGGATATTATGCAGCATGGCCCAAAGCATCCTGATTGAATGCAGTGGATTCCATGCAGCGTGATTGAATGCAGTTGATTCCATGCAGCGTGAAGAAATGGAACCTTATTGAATTCAGTGGATTTTTGCAGCGTGAATGAATACAGTGGATTCCATGCAGCATGATTGAATGCAGTGGATTTTATGCAGCATGGCCCAAAGCATGCCGATTGAATGCAGTGGATTCCATGCATTGTGATTGATTGCAGTGCACTCCATGCAGCGTGGTAAAATGTATCCCGATTGAATGCAGTGGATTCCATGCAGTGTGATTGAATGCAGTGGATTCCATTTAGCCTGAAGAAATGGAACCCTATTGAATGCAGTGGATATTATGCAGCATGATTGAATGCAGTGGAGTCCATGCAGCATGATTGAATGCAGTGGATTTTATGCAGCATGGCCCAAAGCATCCCGATTGAATGCAGTGGATTCCATGCAGCGTCATTGAATGCAGAGGATTCCATGCATTGAGGCGCAATGGATCCCGATTGTGTGCAGTGGAGTCCATGCAGTGAGGCCAAATGCATCCCAATTGAATGCAGTGGATTTTATGCATCATGGCCCAAATCATCCCGATTGAATGCAGTGGATTCCAGGCAGCGTGATTGAATGCAGTGCACTCAATATAGCTTGGAAAAACGCATCCCGATTGAATGCAGTGTATTCCATGCAGCGTGATTGAATTCAGTGGATTCCATGCAGCGTGAAATAATGGAACCCTATTGAATGCAGTGGATTTCTTGAAGCATGATAGAATGAAGTGGATTCCATGCAGCATGATTGAATGCAGTGGATTTTATGCAGCATTTCCCAAAGCATCCCGATTGAATGCAGTGGATTCCATGCAGCGTCATTGAATGCAGGGGATTCCATGCATTGAGGCGCAATGGATCCCGATTGTATGCAGTGGAGTCCATGCAGCGAGGCCCAATGCTTCCCGATTGAATGCAGTGGATTCCAGGCATTGTGATTGAAATCAGTGGAATCCATGCAGCGTGGTAAAATGCATCCTTATTGAATGCAGTGGATTCCATGCAGCGTGAAGTAATGGAACCCTATTGAATGCAGTGGATTTTATGCAGCCTGATTGAATGCAGTGGATTCCATGCAGCATGATTGAATGCAGTGGATTTTATGCAGCATGTCCCAAAGCATCCCGATTGAATGCAGTGGATTCAATGCAGCGTCATTGAATGCAGAGGATTCCATGCATTGTGGCGCAATGGATCCTGATTGTATGCAGTGGAGTCCGTGCAGCGAGGCCAAATCATCCTGATTGAATGCTGTGGATTATATGGAGCATGGCCCAAATCATCCCGACTGAATGCAGTGGATTCGATGCAGCGTGATTGATTGCAGTGTAATCCATGCAGCGTTGTAAAATGCATTCCGATTGAATGCAGTGGATTCCATGCAGCGTGATTGAATTCAGTGGATTCCATGCAGCGTGAAGAAATGGAACCTTATTGAATGCAATTGATTTTATGCAGCATGATTGAATGCAGTGGATTTTATGCAGCATGATTGAATGCAGTGGATTCCATGCAGCGTGATTGAATGCAGTGGATTTTATGCAGCATGGCCCAAAGCATCCCGATTGAATTCAGTGGATTCCATGCAGCGTCATTGAATGCAGAGGATTCCATGCATTGTGGCGCAATGGGTCCCGATTGTATGCAGTGGAGTCCATGCAGTGAGGCCAATGCATCCCGATTGTATGCAGTGGATTCCATGCATTGTGATTGAATGCAGTGTAATCCATGCAGCATGGTAAAATGCATCCCGATTGAAGGCAGTGTATTCCATACAGCGGGATTGAATGCAGTGTATTCTATGCAGCGTGAGGAAATGGAACCGTATTGAATGCAGTGGATTTTATGCAGCATGATTGAATGCAGTGGATTCCATGCAGCATGATTGAATGCAGTGGATTCCATGCAGCGTGAAGAAATGAAAGCTTATTCAATGCAGTGGATTCCATGCAGCATGATTGAATGCAGTGGATGCCATGCAGCATGATTGAATGCAGTGTATTTTAGGCAGCATGGCACAAAGCATCCGGATTGAATGCAGTTGATTCCATGCAGCATGATTGAATGCAGTGGATTTTATGCAGCATGGCCCAAAACATCCGGATTGAATGCAGTGGAATCCATGCATGGTGATTGAATGCAGTGTAATCCATGCAGCGTGGTAAAATCCATCCCGATTGAATGCAGTGGATTCCATGCAGCTTGATTGAATGCAGCGGATTCCATGCAGCGTGAAGTAATGGAACCCTATTGAATGCAGCGGATTTTATGCAGCATGATTGAATGCAGTGGATTTTATGCAGCATGGCCCAAACCATCCCGATTGAATGCCGTGGATCCCATGCAGCGTCATTGAATGCAGAGGATTCCATGCATTGAGGTGCAATCGATCCCGATTATATGAGGTGGAGTCCATGCAGCGAGGCCCAATGCATCCCGATTGAATGCATTCAATTCCATGCAGCATTTTTGAATGCAGAGGATTCCATGCATTGTGGCGCAATGGTTCCTGATTGTATGCAGTGGAGTCTATGCAGCGAGGCCAAATCATCCCGATTGAATGCTGTGGATTATATGGAGCATGGCCCAAATCATCCCGATTGAATGCAGTGGATTCCATGCAGCGTGATTGATTGCAGTGTAATCCATGCAGCGTTGTAAAATGCATTCCGATTGAATGCAGTGGATTCCATGCATTGTGATTGAATGCAGTGAACTCCATGCAGTGAGGTAAAATGCATCCCGATTGAATGCAGTGGATTCCATGCAGCGTGATTGAATGCCGTGTATTCCATGCAGCGTGAAGAAATGGAACCCTATTGAATGCAGTGGATTGTATGCAGCCTGATTGAATGCAGTGGATTCCATGCAGCATGATTGAATGCAGTGGATTTTATGCAGAATGGCCCAAAGCATCCCGATTGAATGCAGTGGATTCCATGCAGCGTCATTGAATGCAGAGGATTCCATGCATTGTGGCGCAATGGATCCTGATTGTATGCAGTGGAGTCCATGCAGTGAGGCCCAATGCATCCCGATTGAATGCAGTCAATTCCATGCAGCATTTTTGAATGCAGAGGATTCCATGCATTGTGGCGCAATGGATCCTGATTGCATGCAGTGGAGTCCATGCAGCGAGGCGAAATCATCCCGATTGAATGCTGTGCATTATATGGAGCATGGCCCAAATCATCCCGACTGAATGTAGTGAATTCGATGCAGTGTGATTGATTGCAGTGTAATCCATGCAGCGTGGTAAAATGCATCCCGATTGAATGCAGTGGATTCCATGCAGCGTGATTGAATTCAGTGGATTCCATGCAGCGTGAAGAAATGGAACCTTATTGAATGCAATTGATTCTATGCAGCATGATTGAATGCAGTGGATTTTATGCAGCATGATTGAATGCAGTGGATTCCATGCAGCGTGATTGAATGCAGTGGATTTTATGCAGCATGGCCCAAAGCATCCCGATTGAATGCAGTGGATTCCATGCAGCATTTTTGAATGCAGAGGATTCCATGCATTGTGGCACAATGGATCCCGATTGAATGCAGTGGATTCCATGCAGCGTGATTGAATGCAGTGTAATCCATGAAGCGTGGTAAAATGCATCCCGATAGAATGCAGTGGATTCCATGCAGCGTGAGGAAATGGAACCCTACTGAATGCAGTGGATTTTATGCAGCATGATTGAATGCAGTGGATATTATGCAGCATGATTGAATGCAGTGGAGTCCATGCAGCATGATTGAATGTAGTGGAATTTATGCAGCATGGCCTAAAGCATCCCGATTGAATGCAGTGGATTCCATGCAGCGTCATTGAATGCAGAGGATTCCATGCATTGTGGCGCAATGGATCCCTATTGTATGCAGTGGAGTCCATGCAGCGAGGCCCAATGCATCCCGATTGAATGCAGTGGATTTTATGCAGCATGGCCCAAACATCCCGATTGAATGCAGTGTATCCCATGCAGCGTGTTTGAATGCAGTGGATTGTATGCAGAGTGGTGCAATGTATCTCTATTGAATGAAGTGGATTCCATTCAGCTTGGCCCAATGGATACCGACTGAATGCAGTGGATTCCATGAAGCATGATTGAATGCAGTGGATTCCATGCAGCATTGTGGAATGCATACCGAGTGAATGCAGTGGATTGCATGCAGCGTGGGGCAATGTCTCCAGGTTGAATGCAGTGGAATACATGCAGTGTGAGTGAATGCACTTGATTCCTTGCAGCAGTGTGAAATTCATCCCGGGTGAATGCAGTGGATTGCATGCAGCTTGGCCCAATGGATCCTGATTGAATGCAGTCGATTCCGTGCAGCTTGGCCCAATGGATCCTGATTGAATGCAGTCGATTCCGTGCAGCATGGCCCAATGGATCCTGATTGAATGCAGTGGATTCCCTGTGGCGTGATTGAATGCACTGGATTCCATGCAGCGTTGTGTAATGCATCCAGAGTGAATGAAAAGGATTGCATGCAGCGTGGGGCAATGTATCCAGGTTGAATGCAGTGGAATCCATGCAGCATGCTGCAATGGATCCCGACTGAATGCAGTGGATTCCCTGCAGCATTGTGTAATTGATACCAATGTAATGCAGTGGATTCCATGCATCGAGATTCAATGCAGTGGATTCCATGCAGCGTTGTGAAATGGATCCCGAGTGAATGCAGTGGATTCCATGCATTGTGATTGAATGCAGTGCACTCAATATAGCGTGGAAAAATGCATCCCGATTGAATGAAGCGGATTCCATGCAGCGTGATTGAATGCAGTGGATTTTATGCAGCATGGCCCAAAGCATCCCGATTGAATGCAGTGGATTCCATGCAGCATCATTGAATGCAGAGGATTCCATGCATTGAGGCGCAATGGATCCCGATTGTATGCAGTGGAGTCCATGCAGCGAGGCCCAATGCATCCCGATTGAATGCAGTGGATTCCAGGCATTGTGATTGAAATCAGTGGAATCCATGCAGCGTGGTAAAATGCATCCTTATTGAATGCAGTGTATTCCATGCAGCGTGAAATAATGGAACGGTATTGAATGCAGTGGATTGTATGCAGCCTGATTGAATGCAGTGGATTCCATGCAGCATGATTGAATGCAGTGGATTTTATGCAGCATGTCCCAAAGCATCCCGATTGAATGCAGTGGATTCCATGCAGCGTCATTGAATGCAGAGGATTCCATGCATTGTGGCGCAATGGGTCCCGATTATATGCAGTGGAGTCCATGCAGTGAGGCCAATGCATCCCGATTGTATGCAGTGGATTTTATGCAGCATGGCCCAAAGCATCCCGATTGAATGCAGTGGATTCCATGCATTGTGATTGAATGCAGTGTAATCCATGCAGCATGGTAAAATGCATCCCGATTGAAGGCAGTGTATTCCATACACCGGGATTGAATGCAGTGTATTCTATGCAGCGTGAGGAAATGGAACCGTATTGAATGCAGTGGATTCTATGCAGCATGATTGAATGCAGTGGATTCCATGCAGCATGATTGAATGCAGTGGATTTTATGCAGCATGGCCCAAAGCATCCCGATTGAATGCAGTGGATTCCATGCATTGTGATTGAATGCAGTGTAATCCATGCAGCATGGTAAAATGCATCCCGATTGAAGGCAGTGTATTCCATACAGCGGGATTGAATGCAGTGTATTCTATGCAGCGTGAGGAAATGGAACCCTACTGAATGCAGTGGATTTTATGCAGCATGATTGAATGCTGTGGATTCCATGCAGCATGATTGAATGCAGTGGATTACACGCAGCATCATTGAATGCAGAGAATTCCATGCATTGTGGCGCAATGGATCCCGATTGTATGCAGTGGAGTCCATGCAGCGAGGCCCAATGCATCCCGATTGAATGCAGTCAATTCCATGCAGCATTTTTGAATGCAGACGATTCCATGCATTGTGGCGCAATGGATCCTGATTGTATGCAGTGGATTTTATGCAGCATGGCCCAAACATCCCGATTGAATGCAGTGGATTCCATGCAGCGTGATTGAATGCAGTGTAATCCATGAAGCGTGGTAAAATGCATCCCGATAAAATGCAGTGGATTCCATGCAGCGTGAAGAAATGGAACCCTATTGAATGCAGTGGATTTTATGCAGCATGACTGAATGCAGTGGATTTTATGCAGCATGGCCCAAAGCATCCCGATTGAATGCAGTGGATTCCACGCAGCATCATTGAATGCAGAGAATTCCATGCATTGTGGCGCAATGGATCCCGATTGTATGCAGTGGAGTCCATGCAGCGAGGCCCAATTCATCCCGATTGAATGCAGTCAATTCCATGCAGCATTTTTGAATGCAGAGGATTCCATGCATTGTGGCACAATGGATCCTGATTGTATGCAGTGGAGTTTATGCAGCATGGCCCAAACATCCCGATTGAATGCAGTGGATTCCATGCAGCGTGAAGAAATGGAACCATATTGAATGCAGTGGATTTTATGCAGCATGATTGAATGCAGAGGATTCGATGCAGTATGATTGAATGCAGTGGATATTATGCAGCATGGCCCAAAGCATCCTGATTGAATGCAGTGGATTCCATGCAGCGTGATTGAATGCAGTTGATTCCATGCAGCGTGAAGAAATGGAACCTTATTGAATTCAGTGGATTTTTGCAGCGTGAATGAATACAGTGGATTCCATGCAGCATGATTGAATGCAGTGGATTTTATGCAGCATGGCCCAAAGCATGCCGATTGAATGCAGTGGATTCCATGCATTGTGATTGATTGCAGTGCACTCCATGCAGCGTGGTAAAATGTATCCCGATTGAATGCAGTGGATTCCATGCAGTGTGATTGAATGCAGTGGATTCCATTTAGCCTGAAGAAATGGAACCCTATTGAATGCAGTGGATATTATGCAGCATGATTGAATGCAGTGGAGTCCATGCAGCATGATTGAATGCAGTGGATTTTATGCAGCATGGCCCAAAGCATCCCGATTGAATGCAGTGGATTCCATGCAGCGTCATTGAATGCAGAGGATTCCATGCATTGAGGCGCAATGGATCCCGATTGTGTGCAGTGGAGTCCATGCAGTGAGGCCAAATGCATCCCAATTGAATGCAGTGGATTTTATGCATCATGGCCCAAATCATCCCGATTGAATGCAGTGGATTCCAGGCAGCGTGATTGAATGCAGTGCACTCAATATAGCTTGGAAAAACGCATCCCGATTGAATGCAGTGTATTCCATGCAGCGTGATTGAATTCAGTGGATTCCATGCAGCGTGAAATAATGGAACCCTATTGAATGCAGTGGATTTCTTGAAGCATGATAGAATGAAGTGGATTCCATGCAGCATGATTGAATGCAGTGGATTTTATGCAGCATTTCCCAAAGCATCCCGATTGAATGCAGTGGATTCCATGCAGCGTCATTGAATGCAGGGGATTCCATGCATTGAGGCGCAATGGATCCCGATTGTATGCAGTGGAGTCCATGCAGCGAGGCCCAATGCTTCCCGATTGAATGCAGTGGATTCCAGGCATTGTGATTGAAATCAGTGGAATCCATGCAGCGTGGTAAAATGCATCCTTATTGAATGCAGTGGATTCCATGCAGCGTGAAGTAATGGAACCCTATTGAATGCAGTGGATTTTATGCAGCCTGATTGAATGCAGTGGATTCCATGCAGCATGATTGAATGCAGTGGATTTTATGCAGCATGTCCCAAAGCATCCCGATTGAATGCAGTGGATTCAATGCAGCGTCATTGAATGCAGAGGATTCCATGCATTGTGGCGCAATGGATCCTGATTGTATGCAGTGGAGTCCGTGCAGCGAGGCCAAATCATCCTGATTGAATGCTGTGGATTATATGGAGCATGGCCCAAATCATCCCGACTGAATGCAGTGGATTCGATGCAGCGTGATTGATTGCAGTGTAATCCATGCAGCGTTGTAAAATGCATTCCGATTGAATGCAGTGGATTCCATGCAGCGTGATTGAATTCAGTGGATTCCATGCAGCGTGAAGAAATGGAACCTTATTGAATGCAATTGATTTTATGCAGCATGATTGAATGCAGTGGATTTTATGCAGCATGATTGAATGCAGTGGATTCCATGCAGCGTGATTGAATGCAGTGGATTTTATGCAGCATGGCCCAAAGCATCCCGATTGAATTCAGTGGATTCCATGCAGCGTCATTGAATGCAGAGGATTCCATGCATTGTGGCGCAATGGGTCCCGATTGTATGCAGTGGAGTCCATGCAGTGAGGCCAATGCATCCCGATTGTATGCAGTGGATTCCATGCATTGTGATTGAATGCAGTGTAATCCATGCAGCATGGTAAAATGCATCCCGATTGAAGGCAGTGTATTCCATACAGCGGGATTGAATGCAGTGTATTCTATGCAGCGTGAGGAAATGGAACCGTATTGAATGCAGTGGATTTTATGCAGCATGATTGAATGCAGTGGATTCCATGCAGCATGATTGAATGCAGTGGATTCCATGCAGCGTGAAGAAATGAAAGCTTATTCAATGCAGTGGATTCCATGCAGCATGATTGAATGCAGTGGATGCCATGCAGCATGATTGAATGCAGTGTATTTTAGGCAGCATGGCACAAAGCATCCGGATTGAATGCAGTTGATTCCATGCAGCATGATTGAATGCAGTGGATTTTATGCAGCATGGCCCAAAACATCCGGATTGAATGCAGTGGAATCCATGCATGGTGATTGAATGCAGTGTAATCCATGCAGCGTGGTAAAATCCATCCCGATTGAATGCAGTGGATTCCATGCAGCTTGATTGAATGCAGCGGATTCCATGCAGCGTGAAGTAATGGAACCCTATTGAATGCAGCGGATTTTATGCAGCATGATTGAATGCAGTGGATTTTATGCAGCATGGCCCAAACCATCCCGATTGAATGCCGTGGATCCCATGCAGCGTCATTGAATGCAGAGGATTCCATGCATTGAGGTGCAATCGATCCCGATTATATGAGGTGGAGTCCATGCAGCGAGGCCCAATGCATCCCGATTGAATGCATTCAATTCCATGCAGCATTTTTGAATGCAGAGGATTCCATGCATTGTGGCGCAATGGTTCCTGATTGTATGCAGTGGAGTCTATGCAGCGAGGCCAAATCATCCCGATTGAATGCTGTGGATTATATGGAGCATGGCCCAAATCATCCCGATTGAATGCAGTGGATTCCATGCAGCGTGATTGATTGCAGTGTAATCCATGCAGCGTTGTAAAATGCATTCCGATTGAATGCAGTGGATTCCATGCATTGTGATTGAATGCAGTGAACTCCATGCAGTGAGGTAAAATGCATCCCGATTGAATGCAGTGGATTCCATGCAGCGTGATTGAATGCCGTGTATTCCATGCAGCGTGAAGAAATGGAACCCTATTGAATGCAGTGGATTGTATGCAGCCTGATTGAATGCAGTGGATTCCATGCAGCATGATTGAATGCAGTGGATTTTATGCAGAATGGCCCAAAGCATCCCGATTGAATGCAGTGGATTCCATGCAGCGTCATTGAATGCAGAGGATTCCATGCATTGTGGCGCAATGGATCCTGATTGTATGCAGTGGAGTCCATGCAGTGAGGCCCAATGCATCCCGATTGAATGCAGTCAATTCCATGCAGCATTTTTGAATGCAGAGGATTCCATGCATTGTGGCGCAATGGATCCTGATTGCATGCAGTGGAGTCCATGCAGCGAGGCGAAATCATCCCGATTGAATGCTGTGCATTATATGGAGCATGGCCCAAATCATCCCGACTGAATGTAGTGAATTCGATGCAGTGTGATTGATTGCAGTGTAATCCATGCAGCGTGGTAAAATGCATCCCGATTGAATGCAGTGGATTCCATGCAGCGTGATTGAATTCAGTGGATTCCATGCAGCGTGAAGAAATGGAACCTTATTGAATGCAATTGATTCTATGCAGCATGATTGAATGCAGTGGATTTTATGCAGCATGATTGAATGCAGTGGATTCCATGCAGCGTGATTGAATGCAGTGGATTTTATGCAGCATGGCCCAAAGCATCCCGATTGAATGCAGTGGATTCCATGCAGCATTTTTGAATGCAGAGGATTCCATGCATTGTGGCACAATGGATCCCGATTGAATGCAGTGGATTCCATGCAGCGTGATTGAATGCAGTGTAATCCATGAAGCGTGGTAAAATGCATCCCGATAGAATGCAGTGGATTCCATGCAGCGTGAGGAAATGGAACCCTACTGAATGCAGTGGATTTTATGCAGCATGATTGAATGCAGTGGATATTATGCAGCATGATTGAATGCAGTGGAGTCCATGCAGCATGATTGAATGTAGTGGAATTTATGCAGCATGGCCTAAAGCATCCCGATTGAATGCAGTGGATTCCATGCAGCGTCATTGAATGCAGAGGATTCCATGCATTGTGGCGCAATGGATCCCTATTGTATGCAGTGGAGTCCATGCAGCGAGGCCCAATGCATCCCGATTGAATGCAGTGGATTTTATGCAGCATGGCCCAAACATCCCGATTGAATGCAGTGTATCCCATGCAGCGTGTTTGAATGCAGTGGATTGTATGCAGAGTGGTGCAATGTATCTCTATTGAATGAAGTGGATTCCATTCAGCTTGGCCCAATGGATACCGACTGAATGCAGTGGATTCCATGAAGCATGATTGAATGCAGTGGATTCCATGCAGCATTGTGGAATGCATACCGAGTGAATGCAGTGGATTGCATGCAGCGTGGGGCAATGTCTCCAGGTTGAATGCAGTGGAATACATGCAGTGTGAGTGAATGCACTTGATTCCTTGCAGCAGTGTGAAATTCATCCCGGGTGAATGCAGTGGATTGCATGCAGCTTGGCCCAATGGATCCTGATTGAATGCAGTCGATTCCGTGCAGCTTGGCCCAATGGATCCTGATTGAATGCAGTCGATTCCGTGCAGCATGGCCCAATGGATCCTGATTGAATGCAGTGGATTCCCTGTGGCGTGATTGAATGCACTGGATTCCATGCAGCGTTGTGTAATGCATCCAGAGTGAATGAAAAGGATTGCATGCAGCGTGGGGCAATGTATCCAGGTTGAATGCAGTGGAATCCATGCAGCATGCTGCAATGGATCCCGACTGAATGCAGTGGATTCCCTGCAGCATTGTGTAATTGATACCAATGTAATGCAGTGGATTCCATGCATCGAGATTCAATGCAGTGGATTCCATGCAGCGTTGTGAAATGGATCCCGAGTGAATGCAGTGGATTCCATGCATTGTGATTGAATGCAGTGCACTCAATATAGCGTGGAAAAATGCATCCCGATTGAATGAAGCGGATTCCATGCAGCGTGATTGAATGCAGTGGATTTTATGCAGCATGGCCCAAAGCATCCCGATTGAATGCAGTGGATTCCATGCAGCATCATTGAATGCAGAGGATTCCATGCATTGAGGCGCAATGGATCCCGATTGTATGCAGTGGAGTCCATGCAGCGAGGCCCAATGCATCCCGATTGAATGCAGTGGATTCCAGGCATTGTGATTGAAATCAGTGGAATCCATGCAGCGTGGTAAAATGCATCCTTATTGAATGCAGTGGATTCCATGCAGCGTGAAATAATGGAACGGTATTGAATGCAGTGGATTGTATGCAGCCTGATTGAATGCAGTGGATTCCATGCAGCATGATTGAATGCAGTGGATTTTATGCAGCATGTCCCAAAGCATCCCGATTGAATGCAGTGGATTCCATGCAGCGTCATTGAATGCAGAGGATTCCATGCATTGTGGCGCAATGGGTCCCGATTATATGCAGTGGAGTCCATGCAGTGAGGCCAATGCATCCCGATTGTATGCAGTGGATTTTATGCAGCATGGCCCAAAGCATCCCGATTGAATGCAGTGGATTCCATGCATTGTGATTGAATGCAGTGTAATCCATGCAGCATGGTAAAATGCATCCCGATTGAAGGCAGTGTATTCCATACACCGGGATTGAATGCAGTGTATTCTATGCAGCGTGAGGAAATGGAACCGTATTGAATGCAGTGGATTCTATGCAGCATGATTGAATGCAGTGGATTCCATGCAGCATGATTGAATGCAGTGGATTTTATGCAGCATGGCCCAAAGCATCCCGATTGAATGCAGTGGATTCCATGCATTGTGATTGAATGCAGTGTAATCCATGCAGCATGGTAAAATGCATCCCGATTGAAGGCAGTGTATTCCATACAGCGGGATTGAATGCAGTGTATTCTATGCAGCGTGAGGAAATGGAACCCTACTGAATGCAGTGGATTTTATGCAGCATGATTGAATGCTGTGGATTCCATGCAGCATGATTGAATGCAGTGGATTACACGCAGCATCATTGAATGCAGAGAATTCCATGCATTGTGGCGCAATGGATCCCGATTGTATGCAGTGGAGTCCATGCAGCGAGGCCCAATGCATCCCGATTGAATGCAGTCAATTCCATGCAGCATTTTTGAATGCAGACGATTCCATGCATTGTGGCGCAATGGATCCTGATTGTATGCAGTGGATTTTATGCAGCATGGCCCAAACATCCCGATTGAATGCAGTGGATTCCATGCAGCGTGATTGAATGCAGTGTAATCCATGAAGCGTGGTAAAATGCATCCCGATAAAATGCAGTGGATTCCATGCAGCGTGAAGAAATGGAACCCTATTGAATGCAGTGGATTTTATGCAGCATGATTGAATGCAGTGGATTCGATGCAGTATGATTGAATGCAGTGGATATTATGCAGCATGGCCCAAAGCATCCTGATTGAATGCAGTGGATTCCATGCAGCGTGATTGACTGCAGGTAATCCATTCAGCCTGGTAAAATGCATCCCAATTGAATGCAGTGGATTTTATGAAGCATGATTGAATGCAGTTGATTCCATGCAGCGTGAAGAAATGGAACATTATTGAATTCAGTGGATTTTTGCGGCGTGAATGTATACAGTGGATACCATGCAGCATGATTGAATGCAGTGGATTTTATGCAGCATGGCCAAAGCATGCCGATTGAATGCAGTGGATTCCATGCAGTGTGTTTGAATGCAGTGGATTCAATTTAGCCTGAAGAAATGGAACCCTATTGAATGCAGTGGATATTATGCAGCATGATTGAATGCAGTGGATTCCATGCAGCATGATTGAATGCAGTGGATTTTATGCAGCATGTCCCAAAGCATCCCGATTGAATGCAGTGGATTCCATGCAGCGTCATTGAATGCAGAGGATTCCATGCATTGTGGCGCAATGGGTCCCGATTGTATGCAGTGGAGTCCATGCAGCGAGGCCAAATGCATCCCAATTGAATGCTGTGGATTATATGGAGCATGGTCCAAATCATCCCGACTGAATGCAGTGGATTCCATGCAGCGTGATTGATTGCAGTGTAATCCATGCAGCGTGGTAAAATGCATCCCGATTGAATGCAGTGGATTCCATGCAGCTTGATTGAATGCAGCGGATTTTATGCAGCATGATTGAATGCAGTGGATTTTATGCAGCATGGCCCAAACCATCCCGATTGAATGCAGTGGATCCCATGCAGCGTCATTGAATGCAGAGGATTTCATGCATTGAGGCGCTATCGATCCCGATTAAATGAGGTGGAGTCCATGCAGCGAGGCCCAATGCATCCCGATTGAATGCATTCAATTCCATGCAGCATTTTTGAATGCAGAGGATTCCATGCATTGTGGCGCAATGGATCCTGATTGTATGCAGTGGAGTCTATGCAGCGAGGCCAAATCATCCCGATTGAATGCTGTGGATTATATGGAGCATGGCCCAAATCATCCCGATTCAATGCAGTGGATTCCATGCAGCGTGATTGATTGCAGTGTAATCGATGCAGCGTTGTAAAATGCATTCCGATTGAATGCAGTGGATTCCATGCAGCGTGATTGAATGCCGTGTATTCCATGCAGCATGAAGAAATGGAACCCTATTGAATGCAGTGGATTTTATGCAGCATGATTGAATGCAGTGGATTCCATGCAGCATGATTGAATGTAGTGGAATTTATGCAGCATGGCCTAAAGCATCCCGATTGAATGCAGTGGATTCCATGCAGCATCATTGAATGCAGAGGATTCCATGCATTGTGGCGCAATGGATCCCGATTGTATGCAGTGGGGTCCATGCAGCGAGGCCCAATGCATCCCGATTGAATGCAGTGGATTTTATGCAGCATGGACCAAAGCATGCCGATTGAATGCAGTGTATCCCATGCAGCGTGTTTGAATGCAGTGGATTGTATGCAGAGTGGTGCAATGTATCTCGATTGAATGAAGTGGATTCCATTCAGCATGGTGTAATTGATACCGATTGAATGCAGTGGATTCCATGCACTGTGTCTGAATGCAACCGATTCCATGCAGCAGTGTGAAATGCATCGCGAGTGAATGCAGTGGATTCCATGCAGCGTGGCCCAATGGATACCGACTGAATGCAGTGGATTCCATGAAGCATGATTGAATGCAGTGGATTCCATGCAGCGTTGTGGAATGCATACCGAGTGAATGCAGTGGATTGCATGCAGCGTGGGGCAATGTCTCCAGGTTGAATGCAGTGGAATCCATGCAGCATGCTGCAATGGATCCCGACTGAATGCAGTGGATTCCCTGCAGCATTGTCTAATTGATACCAATGTAATGCAGTGGATTCCATGCATCGAGATTCAATGCAGTGGATTCCATGCAGCGTTGTGAAATGGATCCCGAGTGAATGCAGTGGATTCCATGCAGCGTGATTGAATGCAGTGAATTCCATGCAGCGTGAAGAAATGGAACCCTATTGAATGCAGTGGATTTTATGAAGCATGGCCCAAAGCATCCCGATTGAATGCAGTGGATTCCATGCAGCGTCATTGAATGCAGAGGATTCCATGCATTGAGGCGCAATGGATCCCGATTGTGTGCAGTGGAGTCCATGCAGTGAGGCCAAATGCATCCCAATTGAATGCAGTGGATTTTATGCATCATGGCCCAAATCATCCCGATTGAATGCAGTGGATTCCAGGCAGCGTGATTGAATGCAGTGCACTCAATATAGCTTGGAAAAACGCATCCCGATTGAATGCAGTGTATTCCATGCAGCGTGATTGAATTCAGTGGATTCCATGCAGCGTGAAATAATGGAACCCTATTGAATGCAGTGGATTTTTTGAAGCATGATAGAATGAAGTGGATTCCATGCAGCATGATTGAATGCAGTGGATTTTATGCAGCATTTCCCAAAGCATCCCGATTGAATGCAGTGGATTCCATGCAGCGTCATTGAATGCAGGGGATTCCATGCATTGAGGCGCAATGGATCCCGATTGTATGCAGTGGAGTCCATGCAGCGAGGCCCAATGCTTCCCGATTGAATGCAGTGGATTCCAGGCATTGTGATTGAAATCAGTGGAATCCATGCAGCGTGGTAAAATGCATCCTTATTGAATGCAGTGGATTCCATGCAGCGTGAAGTAATGGAACCCTATTGAATGCAGTGGATTTTATGCAGCCTGATTGAATGCAGTGGATTCCATGCAGCATGATTGAATGCAGTGGATTTTATGCAGCATGTCCCAAAGCATCCCGATTGAATGCAGTGGATTCAATGCAGCGTCATTGAATGCAGAGGATTCCATGCATTGTGGCGAAATGGATCCTGATTGTATGCAGTGGAGTCCATGCAGCGAGGCCCAATGCATCCCGATTGAATGCAGTCAATTCCATGCAGCATTTTTGAATGCAGAGTATTCCATGCATTGTGGCGCAATGGATCCTGATTGTATGCAGTGGAGTCCGTGCAGCGAGGCCAAATCATCCTGATTGAATGCTGTGGATTATATGGAGCATGGCCCAAATCATCCCGACTGAATGCAGTGGATTCGATGCAGCGTGATTGATTGCAGTGTAATCCATGCAGCGTTGTAAAATGCATTCCGATTGAATGCAGTGGATTCCATGCAGCGTGATTGAATTCAGTGGATTCCATGCAGCGTGAAGAAATGGAACCTTATTGAATGCAATTGATTTTATGCAGCATGATTGAATGCAGTGGATTTTATGCAGCATGATTGAATGCAGTGGATTCCATGCAGCGTGATTGAATGCAGTGGATTTTATGCAGCATGGCCCAAAGCATCCCGATTGAATTCAGTGGATTCCATGCAGCGTCATTGAATGCAGAGGATTCCATGCATTGTGGCGCAATGGGTCCCGATTGTATGCAGTGGAGTCCATGCAGTGAGGCCAATGCATCCCGATTGTATGCAGTGGATTCCATGCATTGTGATTGAATGCAGTGTAATCCATGCAGCATGGTAAAATGCATCCCGATTGAAGGCAGTGTATTCCATACAGCGGGATTGAATGCAGTGTATTCTATGCAGCGTGAGGAAATGGAACCGTATTGAATGCAGTGGATTTTATGCAGCATGATTGAATGCAGTGGATTCCATGCAGCATGATTGAATGCAGTGGATTCCATGCAGCGTGAAGAAATGAAAGCTTATTCAATGCAGTGGATTCCATGCAGCATGATTGAATGCAGTGGATGCCATGCAGCATGATTGAATGCAGTGTATTTTAGGCAGCATGGCACAAAGCATCCGGATTGAATGCAGTTGATTCCATGCAGCATGATTGAATGCAGTGGATTTTATGCAGCATGGCCCAAAACATCCGGATTGAATGCAGTGGAATCCATGCATGGTGATTGAATGCAGTGTAATCCATGCAGCGTGGTAAAATCCATCCCGATTGAATGCAGTGGATTCCATGCAGCTTGATTGAATGCAGCGGATTCCATGCAGCGTGAAGTAATGGAACCCTATTGAATGCAGCGGATTTTATGCAGCATGATTGAATGCAGTGGATTTTATGCAGCATGGCCCAAACCATCCCGATTGAATGCCGTGGATCCCATGCAGCGTCATTGAATGCAGAGGATTCCATGCATTGAGGTGCAATCGATCCCGATTATATGAGGTGGAGTCCATGCAGCGAGGCCCAATGCATCCCGATTGAATGCATTCAATTCCATGCAGCATTTTTGAATGCAGAGGATTCCATGCATTGTGGCGCAATGGTTCCTGATTGTATGCAGTGGAGTCTATGCAGCGAGGCCAAATCATCCCGATTGAATGCTGTGGATTATATGGAGCATGGCCCAAATCATCCCGATTGAATGCAGTGGATTCCATGCAGCGTGATTGATTGCAGTGTAATCCATGCAGCGTTGTAAAATGCATTCCGATTGAATGCAGTGGATTCCATGCATTGTGATTGAATGCAGTGAACTCCATGCAGTGAGGTAAAATGCATCCCGATTGAATGCAGTGGATTCCATGCAGCGTGATTGAATGCCGTGTATTCCATGCAGCGTGAAGAAATGGAACCCTATTGAATGCAGTGGATTGTATGCAGCCTGATTGAATGCAGTGGATTCCATGCAGCATGATTGAATGCAGTGGATTTTATGCAGAATGGCCCAAAGCATCCCGATTGAATGCAGTGGATTACATGCAGCGTCATTGAATGCAGAGGATTCCATGCATTGTGGCGCAATGGATCCTGATTGTATGCAGTGGAGTCCATGCAGCGAGGCCCAATGCATCCCGATTGAATGCAGTCAATTCCATGCAGCATTTTTGAATGCAGAGGATTCCATGCATTGTGGCGCAATGGATCCTGATTGCATGCAGTGGAGTCCATGCAGCGAGGCGAAATCATCCCGATTGAATGCTGTGCATTATATGGAGCATGGCCCAAATCATCCCGACTGAATGTAGTGAATTCGATGCAGTGTGATTGATTGCAGTGTAATCCATGCAGCGTGGTAAAATGCATCCCGATTGAATGCAGTGGATTCCATGCAGCGTGATTGAATTCAGTGGATTCCATGCAGCGTGAAGAAATGGAACCTTATTGAATGCAATTGATTTTATGCAGCATGATTGAATGCAGTGGATTTTATGCAGCATGATTGAATGCAGTGGATTCCATGCAGCGTGATTGAATGCAGTGGATTTTATGCAGCATGGCCCAAAGCATCCCGATTGAATGCAGTGGATTCCATGCAGCATTTTTGAATGCAGAGGATTCCATGCATTGTGGCACAATGGATCCCGATTGAATGCAGTGGATTCCATGCAGCGTGATTGAATGCAGTGTAATCCATGAAGCGTGGTAAAATGCATCCCGATAGAATGCAGTGGATTCCATGCAGCGTGAGGAAATGGAACCCTACTGAATGCAGTGGATTTTATGCAGCATGATTGAATGCAGTGGATATTATGCAGCATGATTGAATGCAGTGGAGTCCATGCAGCATGATTGAATGTAGTGGAATTTATGCAGCATGGCCTAAAGCATCCCGATTGAATGCAGTGGATTCCATGCAGCGTCATTGAATGCAGAGGATTCCATGCATTGTGGCGCAATGGATCCCTATTGTATGCAGTGGAGTCCATGCAGCGAGGCCCAATGCATCCCGATTGAATGCAGTGGATTTTATGCAGCATGGCCCAAACATCCCGATTGAATGCAGTGTATCCCATGCAGCGTGTTTGAATGCAGTGGATTGTATGCAGAGTGGTGCAATGTATCTCTATTGAATGAAGTGGATTCCATTCAGCTTGGCCCAATGGATACCGACTGAATGCAGTGGATTCCATGAAGCATGATTGAATGCAGTGGATTCCATGCAGCATTGTGGAATGCATACCGAGTGAATGCAGTGGATTGCATGCAGCGTGGGGCAATGTATCCAGGTTGAATGCAGTGGAATACATGCAGTGTGAGTGAATGCACTTGATTCCTTGCAGCAGTGTGAAATTCATCCCGGGTGAATGCAGTGGATTGCATGCAGCTTGGCCCAATGGATCCTGATTGAATGCAGTCGATTCCGTGCAGCTTGGCCCAATGGATCCTGATTGAATGCAGTCGATTCCGTGCAGCATGGCCCAATGGATCCTGATTGAATGCAGTGGATTCCCTGTGGCGTGATTGAATGCACTGGATTCCATGCAGCGTTGTGTAATGCATCCAGAGTGAATGAAAAGGATTGCATGCAGCGTGGGGCAATGTATCCAGGTTGAATGCAGTGGAATCCATGCAGCATGCTGCAATGGATCCCGACTGAATGCAGTGGATTCCCTGCAGCATTGTGTAATTGATACCAATGTAATGCAGTGGATTCCATGCATCGAGATTCAATGCAGTGGATTCCATGCAGCGTTGTGAAATGGATCCCGAGTGAATGCAGTGGATTCCATGCATTGTGATTGAATGCAGTGCACTCAATATAGCGTGGAAAAATGCATCCCGATTGAATGCAGCGGATTCCATGCAGCGTGATTGAATGCAGTGGATTTTATGCAGCATGGCCCAAAGCATCCCGATTGAATGCAGTGGATTCCATGCAGCATCATTGAATGCAGAGGATTCCATGCATTGAGGCGCAATGGATCCCGATTGTATGCAGTGGAGTCCATGCAGCGAGGCCCAATGCATCCCGATTGAATGCAGTGGATTCCAGGCATTGTGATTGAAATCAGTGGAATCCATGCAGCGTGGTAAAATGCATCCTTATTGAATGCAGTGGATTCCATGCAGCGTGAAATAATGGAACGGTATTGAATGCAGTGGATTGTATGCAGCCTGATTGAATGCAGTGGATTCCATGCAGCATGATTGAATGCAGTGGATCTTATGCAGCATGTCCCAAAGCATCCCGATTGAATGCAGTGGATTCCATGCAGCGTCATTGAATGCAGAGGATTCCATGCATTGTGGCGCAATGGGTCCCGATTATATGCAGTGGAGTCCATGCAGTGAGGCCAATGCATCCCGATTGTATGCAGTGGATTTTATGCAGCATGGCCCAAAGCATCCCGATTGAATGCAGTGGATTCCGTGCATTGTGATTGAATGCAGTGTAATCCATGCAGCATGGTAAAATGCATCCCGATTGAAGGCAGTGTATTCCATACAGCGGGATTGAATGCAGTGTATTCTATGCAGCGTGAGGAAATGGAACCGTATTGAATGCAGTGGATTCTATGCAGCATGATTGAATGCAGTGGATTCCATGCAGCATGATTGAATGCAGTGGATTTTATGCAGCATGGCCCAAAGCATCCCGATTGAATGCAGTGGATTCCATGCATTGTGATTGAATGCAGTGTAATCCATGCAGCATGGTAAAATGCATCCCGATTGAAGGCAGTGTATTCCATACAGCGGGATTGAATGCAGTGTATTCTATGCAGCGTGAGGAAATGGAACCCTACTGAATGCAGTGGATTTTATGCAGCATGATTGAATGCTGTGGATTCCATGCAGCATGATTGAATGCAGTGGATTACACGCAGCATCATTGAATGCAGAGAATTCCATGCATTGTGGCGCAATGGATCCCGATTGTATGCAGTGGAGTCCATGCAGCGAGGCCCAATGCATCCCGATTGAATGCAGTCAATTCCATGCAGCATTTTTGAATGCAGACGATTCCATGCATTGTGGCGCAATGGATCCTGATTGTATGCAGTGGATTTTATGCAGCATGGCCCAAACATCCCGATTGAATGCAGTGGATTCCATGCAGCGTGATTGAATGCAGTGTAATCCATGAAGCGTGGTAAAATGCATCCCGATAAAATGCAGTGGATTCCATGCAGCGTGAAGAAATGGAACCCTATTGAATGCAGTGGATTTTATGCAGCATGATTGAATGCAGTGGATTCGATGCAGTATGATTGAATGCAGTGGATATTATGCAGCATGGCCCAAAGCATCCTGATTGAATGCAGTGGATTCCATGCAGCGTGATTGACTGCAGGTAATCCATTCAGCCTGGTAAAATGCATCCCAATTGAATGCAGTGGATTTTATGAAGCATGATTGAATGCAGTTGATTCCATGCAGCGTGAAGAAATGGAACATTATTGAATTCAGTGGATTTTTGCGGCGTGAATGTATACAGTGGATACCATGCAGCATGATTGAATGCAGTGGATTTTATGCAGCATGGCCAAAGCATGCCGATTGAATGCAGTGGATTCCATGCAGTGTGTTTGAATGCAGTGGATTCAATTTAGCCTGAAGAAATGGAACCCTATTGAATGCAGTGGATATTATGCAGCATGATTGAATGCAGTGGATTCCATGCAGCATGATTGAATGCAGTGGATTTTATGCAGCATGTCCCAAAGCATCCCGATTGAATGCAGTGGATTCCATGCAGCGTCATTGAATGCAGAGGATTCCATGCATTGTGGCGCAATGGGTCCCGATTGTATGCAGTGGAGTCCATGCAGCGAGGCCAAATGCATCCCAATTGAATGCTGTGGATTATATGGAGCATGGTCCAAATCATTCCGACTGAATGCAGTGGATTCCATGCAGCGTGATTGATTGCAGTGTAATCCATGCAGCGTGGTAAAATGCATCCCGATTGAATGCAGTGGATCCCATGCAGCGTGATTGAATTCAGTGGATTTTATGCAGCATGATTGAATGCAGTGGATTTTATGCAGCATGGCCCAAACCATCCCGATTGAATGCAGTGGATCCCATGCAGCGTCATTGAATGCAGAGGATTTCATGCATTGAGGCGCTATCGATCCCGATTAAATGAGGTGGAGTCCATGCAGCGAGGCCCAATGCATCCCGATTGAATGCATTCAATTCCATGCAGCATTTTTGAATGCAGAGGATTCCATGCATTGTGGCGCAATGGATCCTGATTGTATGCAGTGGAGTCTATGCAGCGAGGCCAAATCATCCCGATTGAATGCTGTGGATTATATGGAGCATGGCCCAAATCATCCCGATTCAATGCAGTGGATTCCATGCAGCGTGATTGATTGCAGTGTAATCGATGCAGCGTTGTAAAATGCATTCCGATTGAATGCAGTGGATTCCATGCAGCGTGATTGAATGCCGTGTATTCCATGCAGCATGAAGAAATGGAACCCTATTGAATGCAGTGGATATTATGCAGCATGATTGAATGCAGTGGATTCCATGCAGCATGATTGAATGTAGTGGAATTTATGCAGCATGGCCTAAAGCATCCCGATTGAATGCAGTGGATTCCATGCAGCATCATTGAATGCAGAGGATTCCATGCATTGTGGCGCAATGGATCCCGATTGTATGCAGTGGGGTCCATGCAGCGAGGCCCAATGCATCCCGATTGAATGCAGTGGAGTTTATGCAGCATGGACCAAAGCATGCCGATTGAATGCAGTGTATCCCATGCAGCGTGTTTGAATGCAGTGGATTGTATGCAGAGTGGTGCAATGTATCTCGATTGAATGAAGTGGATTCCATTCAGCATGGTGTAATTGATACCGATTGAATGCAGTGGATTCCATGCACTGTGTCTGAATGCAACCGATTCCATGCAGCAGTGTGAAATGCATCGCGAGTGAATGCAGTGGATTCCATGCAGCGTGGCCCAATGGATACCGACTGAATGCAGTGGATTCCATGAAGCATGATTGAATGCAGTGGATTCCATGCAGCGTTGTGGAATGCATACCGAGTGAATGCAGTGGATTGCATGCAGCGTGGGGCAATGTCTCCAGGTTGAATGCAGTGGAATCCATGCAGCATGCTGCAATGGATCCCGACTGAATGCAGTGGATTCCCTGCAGCATTGTCTAATTGATACCAATGTAATGCAGTGGATTCCATGCATCGAGATTCAATGCAGTGGATTCCATGCAGCGTTGTGAAATGGATCCCGAGTGAATGCAGTGGATTCCATGCAGCGTGATTGAATGTAGTGGATTCCATGCAGCGTGAAGAAATGGAACCCTATTGAATGCAGTGGATATTTTGCAGCCTGATTGAATGCAGTGGATTCCATGCAGCATGATTGAATGCAGTGGATTTTATGCAGCATGGCCCAAAGCATCCCGATTGAATGCAGTGGATTCCATGCAGCATCATTGAATGCAGAGGATTCCATTTATTTTGGCGCAATGGATCCCGATTGTATGCAGTGGAGTCCATGCAGAGAGGCCAAATGCATCCCAATTGAATGAAGTGGATTTTATGCAGCATGGCCCAAATCATCCCATTGAATGCCGTGGATTCCATGCAGCGTGATTGAATGCAGTGCACTCCATATAGCTTGGAAAAACGCATCCCGATTGAATGCAGTGGATTCCATGCAGCGTGAAGAAATGAAAGCTTATTCAATGCAGTGGATTCCATGCAGCATGATTGAATGCAGTGGATTCCATGCAGCATGATTGAATGCAGTGGATTTTATGCAGCATGGCCCAAAGCATCCCGATTGAATGCAGTGGATTCCATGCAGCATGATTGAATGCAGTGGATTTTATGCAGCATGGCCCAAAACATCCGGATTGAATGCAGTGGAATCCATGCATGGTGATTGAATGCAGTGTAATCCATGCAGCTTGGTAAAATCCATCCCGATTGAATGCAGCAGATTCCATGCAGCGTGAAGTAATGGAACCCTATTGAATGAAGTGGATATTATGCAGCATGATTGAATGCAGTGGATTTTATGCAGCATGGCCCAAACCATCCCGATTGAATGCAGTGGATCCCATGCAGCGTCATTGAATGCAGAGGATTTCATGCATTGAGGCGCTATCGATCCCGATTAAATGAGGTGGAGTCCATGCAGCGAGGCCCAATGCATCCCGATTGAATGCATTCAATTCCATGCAGCATTTTTGAATGCAGAGGATTCCATGCATTGTGGCGCAATGGATCCTGATTGTATGCAGTGGAGTCTATGCAGCGAGGCCAAATCATCCCGATTGAATGCTGTGGATTATATGGAGCATGGCCCAAATCATCCCGATTCAATGCAGTGGATTCCATGCAGCGTGATTGATTGCAGTGTAATCCATGCAGCGTTGTAAAATGCATTCCGATTGAATGCAGTGGATTCCATGCAGCATGAAGAAATGGAACCCTATTGAATGCAGTGGATTTTATGAAGCATGATTGAATGCAGTGGATTCCATGCAGCATGATTGAATGCAGTGGATTTTATGCAGCATGGCCCAAAGCATCCCGATTGAATGCAGTGGATTCCATGCAGCGTCATTGAATGCAGAGGATTCCATGCATTGTGGCGCAATAGATCCTGATTGTATGCAGTGGAGTCCATGCAGTGAGGCCCAATGCATCCCGATTGAATGCAGTGGATTTTATGCAGCATGGCCCAAATCATCCCGATTGAATGCAGTGGATTCCATGCATGGTGATTGAATGAAGTGCACTCCATGCAGCGAGGTAAAATGCATCCCGATTGAATGCAGTGGATTCCATGCAACATGATTGAATGCAGTGTAATCCATGCAGCGTGAAGTAATGGAACCCTATTGAATGCAGTGGATATTATGCAGCATGATTGAATGCAGTGGATTCCATGCAGCATGATTGAATGTAGTGGAATTTATGCAGCATGGCCTAAAGCATCCCGATTGAATGCAGTGGATTCCATGCAGCATCATTGAATGCAGAGGATTCCATGCATTGTGGCGCAATGGATCCCGATTGTATGCAGTGGGGTCCATGCAGCGAGGCCCAATGCATCCCGATTGAATGCAGTGGATTTTATGCAGCATGGACCAAAGCATGCCGATTGAATGCAGTGTATCCCATGCAGCGTGTTTGAATGCAGTGGATTGTATGCAGAGTGGTGCAATGTATCTCGATTGAATGAAGTGGATTCCATTCAGCTTGGTGTAATTGATACCGATTGAATGCAGTGGATTCCATGCACTGTGTCTGAATGCAACCGATTCCATGCAGCAGTGTGAAATGCATCGCGAGTGAAGGCAGTGGATTCCATGCAGCGTGGCCCAATGGATACCGACTGAATGCAGTGGATTCCATGAAGCATGATTGAATGCAGTGGATTCCATGCAGCGTTGTGGAATGCATACCGAGTGAATGCAGTGGATTGCATGCAGCGTGGGGCAATGTCTCCAGGTTGAATGCAGTGGAATACATGCAGTGTGAGTGAATGCACTTGATTCCTTGCAGCAGTGTGAAATTCATCCCGGGTGAATGCAGTGGATTGCATGCAGCTTGGCCCAATGGATCCTGATTGAATGCAGTGGATTCCCTGTGGCGTGATTGAATGCACTGGATTCCATGCAGCGTTGTGTAATGCATCCAGAGTGAATGAAAAGGATTGCATGCAGCGTGGGGCAATGTATCCAGGTTGAATGCAGTGGAATCCATGCAGCATGCTGCAATGGATCCCGACTGAATGCAGTGGATTACCTGCAGCATTGTCTAATTGATACCAATGTAATGCAGTGGATTCCATGCATCGAGATTCAATGCAGTGGATTCCATGCAGCGTTGTGAAATGGATCCCGAGTGAATGCAGTGGATTCCATGCAGCGTGATTGAATGCAGTGGATTCCATGCAGCGTGAAGAAATGGAACCCTATTGAATGCAGTGGATTTTATGAAGCATGATTGAATGCAGTGGATTCCATGCAGCATGACTGAATGCAGTGGATTTTATGCAGCATGGCCCAAAGCATCCCGATTGAATGCAGTGGATTCCACGCAGCATCATTGAATGCAGAGAATTCCATGCATTGTGGCGCAATGGATCCCGATTGTATGCAGTGGAGTCCATGCAGCGAGGCCCAATTCATCCCGATTGAATGCAGTCAATTCCATGCAGCATTTTTGAATGCAGAGGATTCCATGCATTGTGGCACAATGGATCCTGATTGTATGCAGTGGAGTTTATGCAGCATGGCCCAAACATCCCGATTGAATGCAGTGGATTCCATGCAGCGTGAAGAAATGGAACCATATTGAATGCAGTGGATTTTATGCAGCATGATTGAATGCAGAGGATTCGATGCAGTATGATTGAATGCAGTGGATATTATGCAGCATGGCCCAAAGCATCCTGATTGAATGCAGTGGATTCCATGCAGCGTGATTGAATGCAGTTGATTCCATGCAGCGTGAAGAAATGGAACCTTATTGAATTCAGTGGATTTTTGCAGCGTGAATGAATACAGTGGATTCCATGCAGCATGATTGAATGCAGTGGATTTTATGCAGCATGGCCCAAAGCATGCCGATTGAATGCAGTGGATTCCATGCATTGTGATTGATTGCAGTGCACTCCATGCAGCGTGGTAAAATGTATCCCGATTGAATGCAGTGGATTCCATGCAGTGTGATTGAATGCAGTGGATTCCATTTAGCCTGAAGAAATGGAACCCTATTGAATGCAGTGGATATTATGCAGCATGATTGAATGCAGTGGAGTCCATGCAGCATGATTGAATGCAGTGGATTTTATGCAGCATGGCCCAAAGCATCCCGATTGAATGCAGTGGATTCCATGCAGCGTCATTGAATGCAGAGGATTCCATGCATTGAGGCGCAATTGATCCCGATTGTGTGCAGTGGAGTCCATGCAGTGAGGCCAAATGCATCCCAATTGAATGCAGTGGATTTTATGCATCATGGCCCAAATCATCCCGATTGAATGCAGTGGATTCCAGGCAGCGTGATTGAATGCAGTGCACTCAATATAGCTTGGAAAAACGCATCCCGATTGAATGCAGTGTATTCCATGCAGCGTGATTGAATTCAGTGGATTCCATGCAGCGTGAAATAATGGAACCCTATTGAATGCAGTGGATTTCTTGAAGCATGATAGAATGAAGTGGATTCCATGCAGCATGATTGAATGCAGTGGATTTTATGCAGCATTTCCCAAAGCATCCCGATTGAATGCAGTGGATTCCATGCAGCGTCATTGAATGCAGGGGATTCCATGCATTGAGGCGCAATGGATCCCGATTGTATGCAGTGGAGTCCATGCAGCGAGGCCCAATGCTTCCCGATTGAATGCAGTGGATTCCAGGCATTGTGATTGAAATCAGTGGAATCCATGCAGCGTGGTAAAATGCATCCTTATTGAATGCAGTGGATTCCATGCAGCGTGAAGTAATGGAACCCTATTGAATGCAGTGGATTTTATGCAGCCTGATTGAATGCAGTGGATTCCATGCAGCATGATTGAATGCAGTGGATTTTATGCAGCATGTCCCAAAGCATCCCGATTGAATGCAGTGGATTCAATGCAGCGTCATTGAATGCAGAGGATTCCATGCATTGTGGCGAAATGGATCCTGATTGTATGCAGTGGAGTCCATGCAGCGAGGCCCAATGCATCCCGATTGAATGCAGTCAATTCCATGCAGCATTTTTGAATGCAGAGTATTCCATGCATTGTGGCGCAATGGATCCTGATTGTATGCAGTGGAGTCCGTGCAGCGAGGCCAAATCATCCTGATTGAATGCTGTGGATTATATGGAGCATGGCCCAAATCATCCCGACTGAATGCAGTGGATTCGATGCAGCGTGATTGATTGCAGTGTAATCCATGCAGCGTTGTAAAATGCATTCCGATTGAATGCAGTGGATTCCATGCAGCGTGATTGAATTCAGTGGATTCCATGCAGCGTGAAGAAATGGAACCTTATTGAATGCAATTGATTTTATGCAGCATGATTGAATGCAGTGGATTTTATGCAGCATGATTGAATGCAGTGGATTCCATGCAGCGTGATTGAATGCAGTGGATTTTATGCAGCATGGCCCAAAGCATCCCGATTGAATTCAGTGGATTCCATGCAGCGTCATTGAATGCAGAGGATTCCATGCATCATGGCGCAATGGGTCCCGATTGTATGCAGTGGAGTCCATGCAGTGAGGCCAATGCATCCCGATTGTATGCAGTGGATTCCATGCATTGTGATTGAATGCAGTGTAATCCATGCAGCATGGTAAAATGCATCCCGATTGAAGGCAGTGTATTCCATACAGCGGGATTGAATGCAGTGTATTCTATGCAGCGTGAGGAAATGGAACCGTATTGAATGCAGTGGATTTTATGCAGCATGATTGAATGCAGTGGATTCCATGCAGCATGATTGAATGCAGTGGATTCCATGCAGCGTGAAGAAATGAAAGCTTATTCAATGCCGTGGATTCCATGCAGCATGATTGAATGCAGTGGATGCCATGCAGCATGATTGAATGCAGTGTATTTTAGGCAGCATGGCACAAAGCATCCGGATTGAATGCAGTTGATTCCATGCAGCATGATTGAATGCAGTGGATTTTATGCAGCATGGCCCAAAACATCCGGATTGAATGCAGTGGAATCCATGCATGGTGATTGAATGCAGTGTAATCCATGCAGCGTGGTAAAATCCATCCCGATTGAATGCAGTGGATTCCATGCAGCTTGATTGAATGCAGCGGATTCCATGCAGCGTGAAGTAATGGAACCCTATTGAATGCAGCGGATTTTATGCAGCATGATTGAATGCAGTGGATTTTATGCAGCATGGCCCAAACCATCCCGATTGAATGCCGTGGATCCCATGCAGCGTCATTGAATGCAGAGGATTCCATGCATTGAGGTGCAATCGATCCCGATTATATGAGGTGGAGTCCATGCAGCGAGGCCCAATGCATCCCGATTGAATGCATTCAATTCCATGCAGCATTTTTGAATGCAGAGGATTCCATGCATTGTGGCGCAATGGTTCCTGATTGTATGCAGTGGAGTCTATGCAGCGAGGCCAAATCATCCCGATTGAATGCTGTGGATTATATGGAGCATGGCCCAAATCATCCCGATTGAATGCAGTGGATTCCATGCAGCGTGATTGATTGCAGTGTAATCCATGCAGCATTGTAAAATGCATTCCGATTGAATGCAGTGGATTCCATGCATTGTGATTGAATGCAGTGAACTCCATGCAGTGAGGTAAAATGCATCCCGATTGAATGCAGTGGATTCCATGCAGCGTGATTGAATGCCGTGTATTCCATGCAGCGTGAAGAAATGGAACCCTATTGAATGCAGTGGATTGTATGCAGCCTGATTGAATGCAGTGGATTCCATACAGCATGATTGAATGCAGTGGATTTTATGCAGAATGGCCCAAAGCATCCCGATTGAATGCAGTGGATTACATGCAGCGTCATTGAATGCAGAGGATTCCATGCATTGTGGCGCAATGGATCCTGATTGTATGCAGTGGAGTCCATGCAGCGAGGCCCAATGCATCCCGATTGAATGCAGTCAATTCCATGCAGCATTTTTGAATGCAGAGGATTCCATGCATTGTGGCGCAATGGATCCTGATTGCATGCAGTGGAGTCCATGCAGCGAGGCGAAATCATCCCGATTGAATGCTGTGCATTATATGGAGCATGGCCCAAATCATCCCGACTGAATGTAGTGAATTCGATGCAGTGTGATTGATTGCAGTGTAATCCATGCAGCGTGGTAAAATGCATCCCGATTGAATGCAGTGGATTCCATGCAGCGTGATTGAATGCCGTGTATTCCATGCAGCGTGAAGAAATGGAACCCTATTGAATGCAGTGGATTTTATGAAGCATGATTGAATGCAGTGGATTCCATGCAGCATGATTGAATGCAGTGGATTTTATGCAGCATGGCCCAAAGCATCCCGATTGAATGCAGTGGATTCCATCCAGCGTCATTGAATGCAGAGGATTCCATGCATTGTGGCGCAATAGATCCTGATTGTATGCAGTGGAGTCCATGCAGTGAGGCCCAATGCATCCCGATTGAATGCAGTGGATTTTATGCAGCATGGCCCAAATCATCCCGATTGAATGCAGTGGATTCCATGCATGGTGATTGAATGAAGTGCACTCCATGCAGCGAGGTAAAATGCATCCCGATTGAATGCAGTGGATTCCATGCAACATGATTGAATGCAGTGTAATCCATGCAGCGTGAAGTAATGGAACCCTATTGAATGCAGTGGATATTATGCAGCATGATTGAATGCAGTGGATTCCATGCAGCATGATTGAATGTAGTGGAATTTATGCAGCATGGCCTAAAGCATCCCGATTGAATGCAGTGGATTCCATGCAGCATCATTGAATGCAGAGGATTCCATGCATTGTGGCGCAATGGATCCCGATTGTATGCAGTGGGGTCCATGCAGCGAGGCCCAATGCATCCCGATTGAATGCAGTGGATTTTATGCAGCATGGACCAAAGCATGCCGATTGAATGCAGTGTATCCCATGCAGCGTGTTTGAATGCAGTGGATTGTATGCAGAGTGGTGCAATGTATCTCGATTGAATGAAGTGGATTCCATTCAGCTTGGTGTAATTGATACCGATTGAATGCAGTGGATTCCATGCACTGTGTCTGAATGCAACCGATTCCATGCAGCAGTGTGAAATGCATCGCGAGTGAAGGCAGTGGATTCCATGCAGCGTGGCCCAATGGATACCGACTGAATGCAGTGGATTCCATGAAGCATGATTGAATGCAGTGGATTCCATGCAGCGTTGTGGAATGCATACCGAGTGAATGCAGTGGATTGCATGCAGCGTGGGGCAATGTCTCCAGGTTGAATGCAGTGGAATACATGCAGTGTGAGTGAATGCACTTGATTCCTTGCAGCAGTGTGAAATTCATCCCGGGTGAATGCAGTGGATTGCATGCAGCTTGGCCCAATGGATCCTGATTGAATGCAGTGGATTCCCTGTGGCGTGATTGAATGCACTGGATTCCATGCAGCGTTGTGTAATGCATCCAGAGTGAATGAAAAGGATTGCATGCAGCGTGGGGCAATGTATCCAGGTTGAATGCAGTGGAATCCATGCAGCATGCTGCAATGGATCCCGACTGAATGCAGTGGATTACCTGCAGCATTGTCTAATTGATACCAATGTAATGCAGTGGATTCCATGCATCGAGATTCAATGCAGTGGATTCCATGCAGCGTTGTGAAATGGATCCCGAGTGAATGCAGTGGATTCCATGCAGCGTGATTGAATGCAGTGGATTCCATGCAGCGTGAAGAAATGGAACCCTATTGAATGCAGTGGATTTTATGAAGCATGATTGAATGCAGTGGATTCCATGCAGCATGACTGAATGCAGTGGATTTTATGCAGCATGGCCCAAAGCATCCCGATTGAATGCAGTGGATTCCACGCAGCATCATTGAATGCAGAGAATTCCATGCATTGTGGCGCAATGGATCCCGATTGTATGCAGTGGAGTCCATGCAGCGAGGCCCAATTCATCCCGATTGAATGCAGTCAATTCCATGCAGCATTTTTGAATGCAGAGGATTCCATGCATTGTGGCACAATGGATCCTGATTGTATGCAGTGGAGTTTATGCAGCATGGCCCAAACATCCCGATTGAATGCAGTGGATTCCATGCAGCGTGAAGAAATGGAACCATATTGAATGCAGTGGATTTTATGCAGCATGATTGAATGCAGAGGATTCGATGCAGTATGATTGAATGCAGTGGATATTATGCAGCATGGCCCAAAGCATCCTGATTGAATGCAGTGGATTCCATGCAGCGTGATTGAATGCAGTTGATTCCATGCAGCGTGAAGAAATGGAACCTTATTGAATTCAGTGGATTTTTGCAGCGTGAATGAATACAGTGGATTCCATGCAGCATGATTGAATGCAGTGGATTTTATGCAGCATGGCCCAAAGCATGCCGATTGAATGCAGTGGATTCCATGCATTGTGATTGATTGCAGTGCACTCCATGCAGCGTGGTAAAATGTATCCCGATTGAATGCAGTGGATTCCATGCAGTGTGATTGAATGCAGTGGATTCCATTTAGCCTGAAGAAATGGAACCCTATTGAATGCAGTGGATATTATGCAGCATGATTGAATGCAGTGGAGTCCATGCAGCATGATTGAATGCAGTGGATTTTATGCAGCATGGCCCAAAGCATCCCGATTGAATGCAGTGGATTCCATGCAGCGTCATTGAATGCAGAGGATTCCATGCATTGAGGCGCAATGGATCCCGATTGTGTGCAGTGGAGTCCATGCAGTGAGGCCAAATGCATCCCAATTGAATGCAGTGGATTTTATGCATCATGGCCCAAATCATCCCGATTGAATGCAGTGGATTCCAGGCAGCGTGATTGAATGCAGTGCACTCAATATAGCTTGGAAAAACGCATCCCGATTGAATGCAGTGTATTCCATGCAGCGTGATTGAATTCAGTGGATTCCATGCAGCGTGAAATAATGGAACCCTATTGAATGCAGTGGATTTCTTGAAGCATGATAGAATGAAGTGGATTCCATGCAGCATGATTGAATGCAGTGGATTTTATGCAGCATTTCCCAAAGCATCCCGATTGAATGCAGTGGATTCCATGCAGCGTCATTGAATGCAGGGGATTCCATGCATTGAGGCGCAATGGATCCCGATTGTATGCAGTGGAGTCCATGCAGCGAGGCCCAATGCTTCCCGATTGAATGCAGTGGATTCCAGGCATTGTGATTGAAATCAGTGGAATCCATGCAGCGTGGTAAAATGCATCCTTATTGAATGCAGTGGATTCCATGCAGCGTGAAGTAATGGAACCCTATTGAATGCAGTGGATTTTATGCAGCCTGATTGAATGCAGTGGATTCCATGCAGCATGATTGAATGCAGTGGATTTTATGCAGCATGTCCCAAAGCATCCCGATTGAATGCAGTGGATTCAATGCAGCGTCATTGAATGCAGAGGATTCCATGCATTGTGGCGAAATGGATCCTGATTGTATGCAGTGGAGTCCATGCAGCGAGGCCCAATGCATCCCGATTGAATGCAGTCAATTCCATGCAGCATTTTTGAATGCAGAGTATTCCATGCATTGTGGCGCAATGGATCCTGATTGTATGCAGTGGAGTCCGTGCAGCGAGGCCAAATCATCCTGATTGAATGCTGTGGATTATATGGAGCATGGCCCAAATCATCCCGACTGAATGCAGTGGATTCGATGCAGCGTGATTGATTGCAGTGTAATCCATGCAGCGTTGTAAAATGCATTCCGATTGAATGCAGTGGATTCCATGCAGCGTGATTGAATTCAGTGGATTCCATGCAGCGTGAAGAAATGGAACCTTATTGAATGCAATTGATTTTATGCAGCATGATTGAATGCAGTGGATTTTATGCAGCATGATTGAATGCAGTGGATTCCATGCAGCGTGATTGAATGCAGTGGATTTTATGCAGCATGGCCCAAAGCATCCCGATTGAATTCAGTGGATTCCATGCAGCGTCATTGAATGCAGAGGATTCCATGCATTGTGGCGCAATGGGTCCCGATTGTATGCAGTGGAGTCCATGCAGTGAGGCCAATGCATCCCGATTGTATGCAGTGGATTCCATGCATTGTGATTGAATGCAGTGTAATCCATGCAGCATGGTAAAATGCATCCCGATTGAAGGCAGTGTATTCCATACAGCGGGATTGAATGCAGTGTATTCTATGCAGCGTGAGGAAATGGAACCGTATTGAATGCAGTGGATTTTATGCAGCATGATTGAATGCAGTGGATTCCATGCAGCATGATTGAATGCAGTGGATTCCATGCAGCGTGAAGAAATGAAAGCTTATTCAATGCAGTGGATTCCATGCAGCATGATAGAATGCAGTGGATGCCATGCAGCATGATTGAATGCAGTGTATTTTAGGCAGCATGGCACAAAGCATCCGGATTGAATGCAGTTGATTCCATGCAGCATGATTGAATGCAGTGGATTTTATGCAGCATGGCCCAAAACATCCGGATTGAATGCAGTGGAATCCATGCATGGTGATTGAATGCAGTGTAATCCATGCAGCGTGGTAAAATCCATCCCGATTGAATGCAGTGGATTCCATGCAGCTTGATTGAATGCAGCGGATTCCATGCAGCGTGAAGTAATGGAACCCTATTGAATGCAGCGGATTTTATGCAGCATGATTGAATGCAGTGGATTTTATGCAGCATGGCCCAAACCATCCCGATTGAATGCCGTGGATCCCATGCAGCGTCATTGAATGCAGAGGATTCCATGCATTGAGGTGCAATCGATCCCGATTATATGAGGTGGAGTCCATGCAGCGAGGCCCAATGCATCCCGATTGAATGCATTCAATTCCATGCAGCATTTTTGAATGCAGAGGATTCCATGCATTGTGGCGCAATGGTTCCTGATTGTATGCAGTGGAGTCTATGCAGCGAGGCCAAATCATCCCGATTGAATGCTGTGGATTATATGGAGCATGGCCCAAATCATCCCGATTGAATGCAGTGGATTCCATGCAGCGTGATTGATTGCAGTGTAATCCATGCAGCATTGTAAAATGCATTCCGATTGAATGCAGTGGATTCCATGCATTGTGATTGAATGCAGTGAACTCCATGCAGTGAGGTAAAATGCATCCCGATTGAATGCAGTGGATTCCATGCAGCGTGATTGAATGCCGTGTATTCCATGCAGCGTGAAGAAATGGAACCCTATTGAATGCAGTGGATTGTATGCAGCCTGATTGAATGCAGTGGATTCCATACAGCATGATTGAATGCAGTGGATTTTATGCAGAATGGCCCAAAGCATCCCGATTGAATGCAGTGGATTACATGCAGCGTCATTGAATGCAGAGGATTCCATGCATTGTGGCGCAATGGATCCTGATTGTATGCAGTGGAGTCCATGCAGCGAGGCCCAATGCATCCCGATTGAATGCAGTCAATTCCATGCAGCATTTTTGAATGCAGAGGATTCCATGCATTGTGGCGCAATGGATCCTGATTGCATGCAGTGGAGTCCATGCAGCGAGGCGAAATCATCCCGATTGAATGCTGTGCATTATATGGAGCATGGCCCAAATCATCCCGACTGAATGTAGTGAATTCGATGCAGTGTGATTGATTGCAGTGTAATCCATGCAGCGTGGTAAAATGCATCCCGATTGAATGCAGTGGATTCCATGCAGCGTGATTGAATTCAGTGGATTCCATGCAGCGTGAAGAAATGGAACCTTATTGAATGCAATTGATTCTATGCAGCATGATTGAATGCAGTGGATTTTATGCAGCATGATTGAATGCAGTGGATTCCATGCAGCGTGATTGAATGCAGTGGATTTTATGCAGCATGGCCCAAAGCATCCCGATTGAATGCAGTGGATTCCATGCAGCATTTTTGAATGCAGAGGATTCCATGCATTGTGGCACAATGGATCCCGATTGAATGCAGTGGATTCCATGCAGCGTGATTGAATGCAGTGTAATCCATGAAGCGTGGTAAAATGCATCCCGATAGAATGCAGTGGATTCCATGCAGCGTGAGGAAATGGAACCCTACTGAATGCAGTGGATTTTATGCAGCATGATTGAATGCAGTGGATATTATGCAGCATGATTGAATGCAGTGGAGTCCATGCAGCATGATTGAATGTAGTGGAATTTATGCAGCATGGACTAAAGCATCCCGATTGAATGCAGTGGATTCCATGCAGCGTCATTGAATGCAGAGGATTCCATGCATTGTGGCGCAATGGATCCCTATTGTATGCAGTGGAGTCCATGCAGCGAGGCCCAATGCATCCCGATTGAATGCAGTGGATTTTATGCAGCATGGCCCAAACATCCCGATTGAATGCAGTGTATCCCATGCAGCGTGTTTGAATGCAGTGGATTGTATGCAGAGTGGTGCAATGTATCTCTATTGAATGAAGTGGATTCCATTCAGCTTGGCCCAATGGATACCGACTGAATGCAGTGGATTCCATGAAGCATGATTGAATGCAGTGGATTCCATGCAGCATTGTGGAATGCATACCGAGTGAATGCAGTGGATTGCATGCAGCGTGGGGCAATGTATCCAGGTTGAATGCAGTGGAATACATGCAGTGTGAGTGAATGCACTTGATTCCTTGCAGCAGTGTGAAATTCATCCCGGGTGAATGCAGTGGATTGCATGCAGCTTGGCCCAATGGATCCTGATTGAATGCAGTCGATTCCATGCAGCTTGGCCCAATGGATCCAGATTGAATGCAGTCGATTCCGTGCAGCATGGCCCAATGGATCCTGATTGAATGCAGTGGATTCCCTGTGGCGTGATTGAATGCACTGGATTCCATGCAGCGTTGTGTAATGCATCCAGAGTGAATGAAAAGGATTGCATGCAGCGTGGGGCAATGTATCCAGGTTGAATGGAGTGGAATCCATGCAGCATGCTGCAATGGATCCCGACTGAATGCAGTGGATTCCCTGCAGCATTGTGTAATTGATACCAATGTAATGCAGTGGATTCCATGCATCGAGATTCAATGCAGTGGATTCCATGCAGCGTTGTGAAATGGATCCCGAGTGAATGCAGTGGATTCCATGCATTGTGATTGAATGCAGTGCACTCAATATAGCGTGGAAAAATGCATCCCGATTGAATGAAGCGGATTCCATGCAGCGTGATTGAATGCAGTGGATTTTATGCAGCATGGCCCAAAGCATCCCGATTGAATGCAGTGGATTCCATGCAGCATCATTGAATGCAGAGGATTCCATGCATTGAGGCGCAATGGATCCCGATTGTATGCAGTGGAGTCCATGCAGCGAGGCCCAATGCATCCCGATTGAATGCAGTGGATTCCAGGCATTGTGATTGAAATCAGTGGAATCCATGCAGCGTGGTAAAATGCATCCTTATTGAATGCAGTGGATTCCATGCAGCGTGAAATAATGGAACGGTATTGAATGCAGTGGATTGTATGCAGCCTGATTGAATGCAGTGGATTCCATGCAGCATGATTGAATGCAGTGGATTTTATGCAGCATGTCCCAAAGCATCCCGATTGAATGCAGTGGATTCCATGCAGCGTCATTGAATGCAGAGGATTCCATGCATTGTGGCGCAATGGGTCCCGATTATATGCAGTGGAGTCCATGCAGTGAGGCCAATGCATCCCGATTGTATGCAGTGGATTTTATGCAGCATGGCCCAAAGCATCCCGATTGAATGCAGTGGATTCCATGCATTGTGATTGAATGCAGTGTAATCCATGCAGCATGGTAAAATGCATCCCGATTGAAGGCAGTGTATTCCATACACCGGGATTGAATGCAGTGTATTCTATGCAGCGTGAGGAAATGGAACCGTATTGAATGCAGTGGATTCTATGCAGCATGATTGAATGCAGTGGATTCCATGCAGCATGATTGAATGCAGTGGATTTTATGCAGCATGGCCCAAAGCATCCCGATTGAATGCAGTGGATTCCATGCATTGTGATTGAATGCAGTGTAATCCATGCAGCATGGTAAAATGCATCCCGATTGAAGGCAGTGTATTCCATACAGCGGGATTGAATGCAGTGTATTCTATGCAGCGTGAGGAAATGGAACCCTACTGAATGCAGTGGATTTTATGCAGCATGATTGAATGCTGTGGATTCCATGCAGCATGATTGAATGCAGTGGATTACACGCAGCATCATTGAATGCAGAGAATTCCATGCATTGTGGCGCAATGGATCCCGATTGTATGCAGTGGAGTCCATGCAGCGAGGCCCAATGCATCCCGATTGAATGCAGTCAATTCCATGCAGCATTTTTGAATGCAGACGATTCCATGCATTGTGGCGCAATGGATCCTGATTGTATGCAGTGGATTTTATGCAGCATGGCCCAAACATCCCGATTGAATGCAGTGGATTCCATGCAGCGTGATTGAATGCAGTGTAATCCATGAAGCGTGGTAAAATGCATCCCGATAAAATGCAGTGGATTCCATGCAGCGTGAAGAAATGGAACCCTATTGAATGCAGTGGATTTTATGCAGCATGATTGAATGCAGTGGATTCGATGCAGTATGATTGAATGCAGTGGATATTATGCAGCATGGCCCAAAGCATCCTGATTGAATGCAGTGGATTCCATGCAGCGTGATTGACTGCAGGTAATCCATTCAGCCTGGTAAAATGCATCCCAATTGAATGCAGTGGATTTTATGAAGCATGATTGAATGCAGTTGATTCCATGCAGCGTGAAGAAATGGAACATTATTGAATTCAGTGGATTTTTGCGGCGTGAATGTATACAGTGGATACCATGCAGCATGATTGAATGCAGTGGATTTTATGCAGCATGGCCAAAGCATGCCGATTGAATGCAGTGGATTCCATGCAGTGTGTTTGAATGCAGTGGATTCAATTTAGCCTGAAGAAATGGAACCCTATTGAATGCAGTGGATATTATGCAGCATGATTGAATGCAGTGGATTCCATGCAGCATGATTGAATGCAGTGGATTTTATGCAGCATGTCCCAAAGCATCCCGATTGAATGCAGTGGATTCCATGCAGCGTCATTGAATGCAGAGGATTCCATGCATTGTGGCGCAATGGGTCCCGATTGTATGCAGTGGAGTCCATGCAGCGAGGCCAAATGCATCCCAATTGAATGCTGTGGATTATATGGAGCATGGTCCAAATCATCCCGACTGAATGCAGTGGATTCCATGCAGCGTGATTGATTGCAGTGTAATCCATGCAGCGTGGTAAAATGCATCCCGATTGAATGCAGTGGATTCCATGCAGCGTGATTGAATTCAGTGGATTTTATGCAGCATGATTGAATGCAGTGGATTTTATGCAGCATGGCCCAAACCATCCCGATTGAATGCAGTGGATCCCATGCAGCGTCATTGAATGCAGAGGATTTCATGCATTGAGGCGCTATCGATCCCGATTAAATGAGGTGGAGTCCATGCAGCGAGGCCCAATGCATCCCGATTGAATGCATTCAATTCCATGCAGCATTTTTGAATGCAGAGGATTCCATGTATTGTGGCGCAATGGATCCTGATTGTATGCAGTGGAGTCTATGCAGCGAGGCCAAATCATCCCGATTGAATGCTGTGGATTATATGGAGCATGGCCCAAATCATCCCGATTCAATGCAGTGGATTCCATGCAGCGTGATTGATTGCAGTGTAATCCATGCAGCGTTGTAAAATGCATTCCGATTGAATGCAGTGGATTCCATGCAGCGTGATTGAATGCCGTGTATTCCATGCAGCATGAAGAAATGGAACCCTATTGAATGCAGTGGATATTATGCAGCATGATTGAATGCAGTGGATTCCATGCAGCATGATTGAATGTAGTGGAATTTATGCAGCATGGCCTAAAGCATCCCGATTGAATGCAGTGGATTCCATGCAGCATCATTGAATGCAGAGGATTCCATGCATTGTGGCGCAATGGATCCCGATTGTATGCAGTGGGGTCCATGCAGCGAGGCCCAATGCATCCCGATTGAATGCAGTGGATTTTATGCAGCATGGACCAAAGCATGCCGATTGAATGCAGTGTATCCCATGCAGCGTGTTTGAATGCAGTGGATTGTATGCAGAGTGGTGCAATGTATCTCGATTGAATGAAGTGGATTCCATTCAGCATGGTGTAATTGATACCGATTGAATGCAGTGGATTCCATGCACTGTGTCTGAATGCAACCGATTCCATGCAGCAGTGTGAAATGCATCGCGAGTGAATGCAGTGGATTCCATGCAGCGTGGCCCAATGGATACCGACTGAATGCAGTGGATTCCATGAAGCATGATTGAATGCAGTGGATTCCATGCAGCGTTGTGGAATGCATACCGAGTGAATGCAGTGGATTGCATGCAGCGTGGGGCAATGTCTCCAGGTTGAATGCAGTGGAATCCATGCAGCATGCTGCAATGGATCCCGACTGAATGCAGTGGATTCCCTGCAGCATTGTCTAATTGATACCAATGTAATGCAGTGGATTCCATGCATCGAGATTCAATGCAGTGGATTCCATGCAGCGTTGTGAAATGGATCCCGAGTGAATGCAGTGGATTCCATGCAGCGTGATTGAATGCAGTGGATTCCATGCAGCGTGAAGAAATGGAACCCTATTGAATGCAGTGGATTTTATGAAGCATGATTGAATGCAGTGGATTCCATGCAGCATGACTGAATGCAGTGGATTTTATGCAGCATGGCCCAAAGCATCCCGATTGAATGCAGTGGATTCCACGCAGCATCATTGAATGCAGAGAATTCCATGCATTGTGGCGCAATGGATCCCGATTGTATGCAGTGGAGTCCATGCAGCGAGGCCCAATTCATCCCGATTGAATGCAGTCAATTCCATGCAGCATTTTTGAATGCAGAGGATTCCATGCATTGTGGCACAATGGATCCTGATTGTATGCAGTGGAGTTTATGCAGCATGGCCCAAACATCCCGATTGAATGCAGTGGATTCCATGCAGCGTGAAGAAATGGAACCATATTGAATGCAGTGGATTCTATGCAGCATGATTGAATGCAGTGGATTCCATGCAGCATGATTGAATGCAGTGGATTTTATGCAGCATGGCCCAAAGCATCCCGATTGAATGCAGTGGATTCCATGCATTGTGATTGAATGCAGTGTAATCCATGCAGCATGGTAAAATGCATCCCGATTGAAGGCAGTGTATTCCATACAGCGGGATTGAATGCAGTGTATTCTATGCAGCGTGAGGAAATGGAACCCTACTGAATGCAGTGGATTTTATGCAGCATGATTGAATGCTGTGGATTCCATGCAGCATGATTGAATGCAGTGGATTACACGCAGCATCATTGAATGCAGAGAATTCCATGCATTGTGGCGCAATGGATCCCGATTGTATGCAGTGGAGTCCATGCAGCGAGGCCCAATGCATCCCGATTGAATGCAGTCAATTCCATGCAGCATTTTTGAATGCAGACGATTCCATGCATTGTGGCGCAATGGATCCTGATTGTATGCAGTGGATTTTATGCAGCATGGCCCAAACATCCCGATTGAATGCAGTGGATTCCATGCAGCGTGATTGAATGCAGTGTAATCCATGAAGCGTGGTAAAATGCATCCCGATAAAATGCAGTGGATTCCATGCAGCGTGAAGAAATGGAACCCTATTGAATGCAGTGGATTTTATGCAGCATGATTGAATGCAGTGGATTCGATGCAGTATGATTGAATGCAGTGGATATTATGCAGCATGGCCCAAAGCATCCTGATTGAATGCAGTGGATTCCATGCAGCGTGATTGACTGCAGGTAATCCATTCAGCCTGGTAAAATGCATCCCAATTGAATGCAGTGGATTTTATGAAGCATGATTGAATGCAGTTGATTCCATGCAGCGTGAAGAAATGGAACATTATTGAATTCAGTGGATTTTTGCGGCGTGAATGTATACAGTGGATACCATGCAGCATGATTGAATGCAGTGGATTTTATGCAGCATGGCCAAAGCATGCCGATTGAATGCAGTGGATTCCATGCAGTGTGTTTGAATGCAGTGGATTCAATTTAGCCTGAAGAAATGGAACCCTATTGAATGCAGTGGATATTATGCAGCATGATTGAATGCAGTGGATTCCATGCAGCATGATTGAATGCAGTGGATTTTATGCAGCATGTCCCAAAGCATCCCGATTGAATGCAGTGGATTCCATGCAGCGTCATTGAATGCAGAGGATTCCATGCATTGTGGCGCAATGGGTCCCGATTGTATGCAGTGGAGTCCATGCAGCGAGGCCAAATCATCCCGATTGAATGCTGTGGATTATATGGAGCATGGTCCAAATCATCCCGACTGAATGCAGTGGATTCCATGCAGCGTGATTGATTGCAGTGTAATCCATGCAGCGTGGTAAAATGCATCCCGATTGAATGCAGTGGATTCCATGCAGCGTGATTGAATTCAGTGGATTTTATGCAGCATGATTGAATGCAGTGGATTTTATGCAGCATGGCCCAAACCATCCCGATTGAATGCAGTGGATCCCATGCAGCGTCATTGAATGCAGAGGATTTCATGCATTGAGGCGCTATCGATCCCGATTAAATGAGGTGGAGTCCATGCAGCGAGGCCCAATGCATCCCGATTGAATGCATTCAATTCCATGCAGCATTTTTGAATGCAGAGGATTCCATGTATTGTGGCGCAATGGATCCTGATTGTATGCAGTGGAGTCTATGCAGCGAGGCCAAATCATCCCGATTGAATGCTGTGGATTATATGGAGCATGGCCCAAATCATCCCGATTCAATGCAGTGGATTCCATGCAGCGTGATTGATTGCAGTGTAATCCATGCAGCGTTGTAAAATGCATTCCGATTGAATGCAGTGGATTCCATGCAGCGTGATTGAATGCCGTGTATTCCATGCAGCATGAAGAAATGGAACCCTATTGAATGCAGTGGATATTATGCAGCATGATTGAATGCAGTGGATTCCATGCAGCATGATTGAATGTAGTGGAATTTATGCAGCATGGCCTAAAGCATCCCGATTGAATGCAGTGGATTCCATGCAGCATCATTGAATGCAGAGGATTCCATGCATTGTGGCGCAATGGGTCCCGATTGTATGCAGTGGAGTCCATGCAGCGAGGCCCAATGCATCCCGATTGAATGCAGTGGATTTTATGCAGCATGGACCAAAGCATGCCGATTGAATGCAGTGTATCCCATGCAGCGTGTTTGAATGCAGTGGATTGTATGCAGAGTGGTGCAATGTATCTCGATTGAATGAAGTGGATTCCATTCAGCATGGTGTAATTGATACCGATTGAATGCAGTGGATTCCATGCACTGTGTCTGAATGCAACCGATTCCATGCAGCAGTGTGAAATGCATCGCGAGTGAATGCAGTGGATTCCATGCAGCGTGGCCCAATGGATACCGACTGAATGCAGTGGATTCCATGAAGCATGATTGAATGCAGTGGATTCCATGCAGCGTTGTGGAATGCATACCGAGTGAATGCAGTGGATTGCATGCAGCGTGGGGCAATGTCTCCAGGTTGAATGCAGTGGAATACATGCAGCATGCTGCAATGGATCCCGACTGAATGCAGTGGATTCCCTGCAGCATTGTCTAATTGATACCAATGTAATGCAGTGGATTCCATGCATCGAGATTCAATGCAGTGGATTCCATGCAGCGTTGTGAAATGGATCCCGAGTGAATGCAGTGGATTCCATGCAGCGTGATTGAATGCAGTGGATTCCATGCAGCGTGAAGAAATGGAACCCTATTGAATGCAGTGGATTTTATGAAGCATGATTGAATGCAGTGGATTCCATGCAGCATGACTGAATGCAGTGGATTTTATGCAGCATGGCCCAAAGCATCCCGATTGAATGCAGTGGATTCCACGCAGCATCATTGAATGCAGAGAATTCCATGCATTGTGGCGCAATGGATCCCGATTGTATGCAGTGGAGTCCATGCAGCGAGGCCCAATTCATCCCGATTGAATGCAGTCAATTCCATGCAGCATTTTTGAATGCAGAGGATTCCATGCATTGTGGCACAATGGATCCTGATTGTATGCAGTGGAGTTTATGCAGCATGGCCCAAACATCCCGATTGAATGCAGTGGATTCCATGCAGCGTGAAGAAATGGAACCATATTGAATGCAGTGGATTTTATGCAGCACGATTGAATGCAGAGGATTCGATGCAGTATGATTGAATGCAGTGGATATTATGCAGCATGGCCCAAAGCATCCTGATTGAATGCAGTGGATTCCATGCAGCGTGATTGAATGCAGTTGATTCCATGCAGCGTGAAGAAATGGAACCTTATTGAATTCAGTGGATTGTATGCAGCCTGATTGAATGCAGTGGATTCCATACAGCATGATTGAATGCAGTGGATTTTATGCAGAATGGCCCAAAGCATCCCGATTGAATGCAGTGGATTACATGCAGCGTCATTGAATGCAGAGGATTCCATGCATTGTGGCGCAATGGATCCTGATTGTATGCAGTGGAGTCCATGCAGCGAGGCCCAATGCATCCCGATTGAATGCAGTCAATTCCATGCAGCATTTTTGAATGCAGAGGATTCCATGCATTGTGGCGCAATGGATCCTGATTGCATGCAGTGGAGTCCATGCAGCGAGGCGAAATCATCCCGATTGAATGCTGTGCATTATATGGAGCATGGCCCAAATCATCCCGACTGAATGTAGTGAATTCGATGCAGTGTGATTGATTGCAGTGTAATCCATGCAGCGTGGTAAAATGCATCCCGATTGAATGCAGTGGATTCCATGCAGCGTGATTGAATTCAGTGGATTCCATGCAGCGTGAAGAAATGGAACCTTATTGAATGCAATTGATTTTATGCAGCATGATTGAATGCAGTGGATTCCATGCAGCGTGATTGAATGCAGTGGATTTTATGCAGCATGGCCCAAAGCATCCCGATTGAATGCAGTGGATTCCATGCAGCATTTTTGAATGCAGAGGATTCCATGCATTGTGGCACAATGGATCCCGATTGAATGCAGTGGATTCCATGCAGCGTGATTGAATGCAGTGTAATCCATGAAGCGTGGTAAAATGCATCCCGATAGAATGCAGTGGATTCCATGCAGCGTGAGGAAATGGAACCCTACTGAATGCAGTGGATTTTATGCAGCATGATTGAATGCAGTGGATATTATGCAGCATGATTGAATGCAGTGGAGTCCATGCAGCATGATTGAATGTAGTGGAATTTATGCAGCATGGCCTAAAGCATCCCGATTGAATGCAGTGGATTCCATGCAGCGTCATTGAATGCAGAGGATTCCATGCATTGTGGCGCAATGGATCCCTATTGTATGCAGTGGAGTCCATGCAGCGAGGCCCAATGCATCCCGATTGAATGCAGTGGATTTTATGCAGCATGGCCCAAACATCCCGATTGAATGCAGTGTATCCCATGCAGCGTGTTTGAATGCAGTGGATTGTATGCAGAGTGGTGCAATGTATCTCTATTGAATGAAGTGGATTCCATTCAGCTTGGCCCAATGGATACCGACTGAATGCAGTGGATTCCATGAAGCATGATTGAATGCAGTGGATTCCATGCAGCATTGTGGAATGCATACCGAGTGAATGCAGTGGATTGCATGCAGCGTGGGGCAATGTATCCAGGTTGAATGCAGTGGAATACATGCAGTGTGAGTGAATGCACTTGATTCCTTGCAGCAGTGTGAAATTCATCCCGGGTGAATGCAGTGGATTGCATGCAGCTTGGCCCAATGGATCCTGATTGAATGCAGTCGATTCCGTGCAGCTTGGCCCAATGGATCCTGATTGAATGCAGTCGATTCCGTGCAGCATGGCCCAATGGATCCTGATTGAATGCAGTGGATTCCCTGTGGCGTGATTGAATGCACTGGATTCCATGCAGCGTTGTGTAATGCATCCAGAGTGAATGAAAAGGATTGCATGCAGCGTGGGGCAATGTATCCAGGTTGAATGCAGTGGAATCCATGCAGCATGCTGCAATGGATCCCGACTGAATGCAGTGGATTCCCTGCAGCATTGTGTAATTGATACCAATGTAATGCAGTGGATTCCATGCATCGAGATTCAATGCAGTGGATTCCATGCAGCGTTGTGAAATGGATCCCGAGTGAATGCAGTGGATTCCATGCATTGTGATTGAATGCAGTGCACTCAATATAGCGTGGAAAAATGCATCCCGATTGAATGAAGCGGATTCCATGCAGCGTGATTGAATGCAGTGGATTTTATGCAGCATGGCCCAAAGCATCCCGATTGAATGCAGTGGATTCCATGCAGCATCATTGAATGCAGAGGATTCCATGCATTGAGGCGCAATGGATCCCGATTGTATGCAGTGGAGTCCATGCAGCGAGGCCCAATGCATCCCGATTGAATGCAGTGGATTCCAGGCATTGTGATTGAAATCAGTGGAATCCATGCAGCGTGGTAAAATGCATCCTTATTGAATGCAGTGGATTCCATGCAGCTTGATTGAATGCAGTGGATTCCATGCAGCGTGAAGTAATGGAACCCTATTGAATGCAGCGGATTTTATGCAGCATGATTGAATGCAGTGGATTTTATGCAGCATGGCCCAAACCATCCCGATTGAATGCCGTGGATCCCATGCAGCGTCATTGAATGCAGAGGATTCCATGCATTGAGGTGCAATCGATCCCGATTATATGAGGTGGAGTCCATGCAGCGAGGCCCAATGCATCCCGATTGAATGCATTCAATTCCATGCAGCATTTTTGAATGCAGAGGATTCCATGCATTGTGGCGCAATGGTTCCTGATTGTATGCAGTGGAGTCTATGCAGCGAGGCCAAATCATCCCGATTGAATGCTGTGGATTATATGGAGCATGGCCCAAATCATCCCGATTGAATGCAGTGGATTCCATGCAGCGTGATTGATTGCAGTGTAATCCATGCAGCGTTGTAAAATGCATTCCGATTGAATGCAGTGGATTCCATGCATTGTGATTGAATGCAGTGAACTCCATGCAGTGAGGTAAAATGCATCCCGATTGAATGCAGTGGATTCCATGCAGCGTGATTGAATGCCGTGTATTCCATGCAGCGTGAAGAAATGGAACCCTATTGAATGCAGTGGATTGTATGCAGCCTGATTGAATGCAGTGGATTCCATGCAGCATGATTGAATGCAGTGGATTTTATGCAGAATGGCCCAAAGCATCCCGATTGAATGCAGTGGATTACATGCAGCGTCATTGAATGCAGAGGATTCCATGCATTGTGGCGCAATGGATCCTGATTGTATGCAGTGGAGTCCATGCAGTGAGGCCCAATGCATCCCGATTGAATGCAGTCAATTCCATGCAGCATTTTTGAATGCAGAGGATTCCATGCATTGTGGCGCAATGGATCCTGATTGCATGCAGTGGAGTCCATGCAGCGAGGCGAAATCATCCCGATTGAATGCTGTGCATTATATGGAGCATGGCCCAAATCATCCCGACTGAATGTAGTGAATTCGATGCAGTGTGATTGATTGCAGTGTAATCCATGCAGCGTGGTAAAATGCATCCCGATTGAATGCAGTGGATTCCATGCAGCGTGATTGAATTCAGTGGATTCCATGCAGCGTGAAGAAATGGAACCTTATTGAATGCAATTGATTCTATGCAGCATGATTGAATGCAGTGGATTTTATGCAGCATGATTGAATGCAGTGGATTCCATGCAGCGTGATTGAATGCAGTGGATTTTATGCAGCATGGCCCAAAGCATCCCGATTGAATGCAGTGGATTCCATGCAGCATTTTTGAATGCAGAGGATTCCATGCATTGTGGCACAATGGATCCCGATTGAATGCAGTGGATTCCATGCAGCGTGATTGAATGCAGTGTAATCCATGAAGCGTGGTAAAATGCATCCCGATAGAATGCAGTGGATTCCATGCAGCGTGAGGAAATGGAACCCTACTGAATGCAGTGGATTTTATGCAGCATGATTGAATGCAGTGGATATTATGCAGCATGATTGAATGCAGTGGAGTCCATGCAGCATGATTGAATGTAGTGGAATTTATGCAGCATGGCCTAAAGCATCCCGATTGAATGCAGTGGATTCCATGCAGCGTCATTGAATGCAGAGGATTCCATGCATTGTGGCGCAATGGATCCCTATTGTATGCAGTGGAGTCCATGCAGCGAGGCCCAATGCATCCCGATTGAATGCAGTGGATTTTATGCAGCATGGCCCAAACATCCCGATTGAATGCAGTGTATCCCATGCAGCGTGTTTGAATGCAGTGGATTGTATGCAGAGTGGTGCAATGTATCTCTATTGAATGAAGTGGATTCCATTCAGCTTGGCCCAATGGATACCGACTGAATGCAGTGGATTCTATGAAGCATGATTGAATGCAGTGGATTCCATGCAGCATTGTGGAATGCATACCGAGTGAATGCAGTGGATTGCATGCAGCGTGGGGCAATGTATCCAGGTTGAATGCAGTGGAATACATGCAGTGTGAGTGAATGCACTTGATTCCTTGCAGCAGTGTGAAATTCATCCCGGGTGAATGCAGTGGATTGCATGCAGCTTGGCCCAATGGATCCTGATTGAATGCAGTCGATTCCGTGCAGCTTGGCCCAATGGATCCTGATTGAATGCAGTCGATTCCGTGCAGCATGGCCCAATGGATCCTGATTGAATGCAGTGGATTCCCTGTGGCGTGATTGAATGCACTGGATTCCATGCAGCGTTGTGTAATGCATCCAGAGTGAATGAAAAGGATTGCATGCAGCGTGGGGCAATGTATCCAGGTTGAATGCAGTGGAATCCATGCAGCATGCTGCAATGGATCCCGACTGAATGCAGTGGATTCCCTGCAGCATTGTGTAATTGATACCAATGTAATGCAGTGGATTCCATGCATCGAGATTCAATGCAGTGGATTCCATGCAGCGTTGTGAAATGGATCCCGAGTGAATGCAGTGGATTCCATGCATTGTGATTGAATGCAGTGCACTCAATATAGCGTGGAAAAATGCATCCCGATTGAATGCAGCGGATTCCATGCAGCGTGATTGAATGCTGTGTATTCCATGCAGCGTGAAGAAATGGAACCCTATTGAATGCAGTGGATTTTATGAAGCATGATTGAATGCAGTGGATTCCATGCAGCATGATTGAATGCAGTGGATTTTATGCAGCATGGCCCAAAGCATCCCGATTGAATGCAGTGGATTCCATGCAGCATGATTGAATGCAGTGGATTTTATGCAGCATGGCCCAAAGCATCCCGATTGAATGCAGTGGATTCCACGCAGCATCAGTGAATGCAGAGAATTCCATGCATTGTGGCGCAATGGATCCCGATTGTATGCAGTGGGGTCCATGCAGCGAGGCCCAATGCATCCCGATTGAATGCAGTCAATTCCATGCAGCATTTGTGAATGCAGAGGATTCCATGCATTGTGGCACAATGGATCCTGATTGTATGCAGTGGATTTTATGCAGCATGGCCCAAACATCCCGATTGAATGCATTGTATCCCATGCAGCGTGTTTGAATGCAGTGGATTGTATGCAGAGTGGTGCAATGTATCTCGATTGAATGAAGTGGATTCCATTCAGCTTGGTGTAATTGATACCGATTGAATGCAGTGGAGTCCATGCACTGTGTCTGAATGCAACCGATTCCATGCAGCAGTGTGAAATGCATCGCGAGTGAATGCAGTGGATTCCATGCAGCGTGGCCCAATGGATACCGACTGAATGCAGTGGATTCCATGAAGCATGATTGAATGCAGTGGATTCCATGCAGCGTTGTGGAATGCATACCGAGTGAATGCAGTGGATTGCATGCAGCGTGGGGCAATGTCTCCAGGTTGAATGCAGTGGAATACATGCAGTGTGAGTGAATGCACTTGATTCCTTGCAGCAGTGTGAAATTCATCCCGGGTGAATGCAGTGGATTGCATGCAGCTTGGCCCAATGGATCCTGATTGAATGCAGTCGATTCCGTGCAGCATGGCCCAATGGATCCTGATTGAATGCAGTGGATTCCCTGTGGCGTGATTGAATGCACTGGATTCCATGCAGCATTGTGTAATGCATCCAGAGTGAATGAAAAGGATTGCATGCAGCGTGGGGCAATGTATCCAGGTTGAATGCAGTGGAATCCATGCAGCATGCTGCAATGGATCCCGATTGAATGCAGTGGATTCCCTGCAGCATTGTGTAATTGATACCAATGTAATGCAGTGGATTCCATGCATCGAGATTCAATGCAGTGGATTCCATGCAGCGTTGTGAAATGGATCCCGAGTGAATGCAGTGGATTCCATGCATTGTGATTGAATGCAGTGCACTCAATATAGCGTGGAAAAATGCATCCCGATTGAATGCAGCGGATTCCATGCAGCGTGATTGAATGCTGTGTATTCCATGCAGCGTGAAGAAATGGAACCCTATTGAATGCAGTGGATTTTATGAAGCATGATTGAATGCAGTGGATTCCATGCAGCATGATTGAATGCAGTGGATTTTATGCAGCATGGCCCAAAGCATCCCGATTGAATGCAGTGGATTCCATGCAGCGTGATTGAATGCAGTGGACTCCATGCAGCGTGAAGAAATGGAACCCTATTGAATGCAGTGGATATTATGCAGCCTGATTGAATGCAGTGGATTCCATGCAGCATGATTGAATGCAGTGGATTTTATGCAGCATGGCCCAAAGCATCCCGATTGAATGCAGTGGATTCCATGCAGCATCATTGAATGCAGAGGATTCCATTTATTTTGGCGCAATGGATCCCGATTGTATGCAGTGGAGTCCATGCAGAGAGGCCAAATGCATCCCAATTGAATGAAGTGGATTTTATGCAGCATGGCCCAAATCATCCCATTGAATGCCGTGGATTCCATGCAGCGTGATTGAATGCAGTGCACTCCATATAGCTTGGAAAAACGCATCCCGATTGAATGCAGTGGATTCCATGCAGCGTGAAGAAATGAAAGCTTATTCAATGCAGTGGATTCCATGCAGCATGATTGAATGCAGTGGATGCCATGCAGCATGATTGAATGCAGTGGATTTTATGCAGCATGGCCCAAAGCATCCCGATTGAATGCAGTGGATTCCATGCAGCATGATTGAATGCAGTGGATTTTATGCAGCATGGCCCAAAACATCCGGATTGAATGCAGTGGAATCCATGCATGGTGATTGAATGCAGTGTAATCCATGCAGCTTGGTAAAATCCATCCCGATTGAATGCAGCAGATTCCATGCAGCGTGAAGTAATGGAACCCTATTGAATGAAGTGGATATTATGCAGCATGATTGAATGCAGTGGATTTTATGCAGCATGGCCCAAACCATCCCGATTGAATGCAGTGGATCCCATGCAGCGTCATTGAATGCAGAGGATTTCATGCATTGAGGCGCTATCGATCCCGATTAAATGAGGTGGAGTCCATGCAGCGAGGCCCAATGCATCCCGATTGAATGCATTCAATTCCATGCAGCATTTTTGAATGCAGAGGATTCCATGCATTGTGGCGCAATGGTTCCTGATTGTATGCAGTGGAGTCTATGCAGCGAGGCCAAATCATCCCGATTGAATGCTGTGGATTATATGGAGCATGGCCCAAATCATCCCGATTCAATGCAGTGGATTCCATGCAGCGTGATTGATTGCAGTGTAATCCATGCAGCGTTGTAAAATGCATTCCGATTGAATGCAGTGGATTCCATGCAGCATGAAGAAATGGAACCCTATTGAATGCAGTGGATTTTATGAAGCATGATTGAATGCAGTGGATTCCATGCAGCATGATTGAATGCAGTGGATTTTATGCAGCATGGCCCAAAGCATCCCGATTGAATGCAGTGGATTCCATGCAGCGTCATTGAATGCAGAGGATTCCATGCATTGTGGCGCAATAGATCCTGATTGTATGCAGTGGAGTCCATGCAGTGAGGCCCAATGCATCCCGATTGAATGCAGTGGATTTTATGCAGCATGGCCCAAATCATCCCGATTGAATGCAGTGGATTCCATGCATGGTGATTGAATGAAGTGCACTCCATGCAGCGAGGTAAAATGCATCCCGATTGAATGCAGTGGATTCCATGCAACATGATTGAATGCAGTGTAATCCATGCAGCGTGAAGTAATGGAACCCTATTGAATGCAGTGGATATTATGCAGCATGATTGAATGCAGTGGATTCCATGCGGCATGATTGAATGTAGTGGAATTTATGCAGCATGGCCTAAAGCATCCCGATTGAATGCAGTGGATTCCATGCAGCATCATTGAATGCAGAGGATTCCATGCATTGTGGCGCAATGGATCCCGATTGTATGCAGTGGGGTCCATGCAGCGAGGCCCAATGCATCCCGATTGAATGCAGTGGATTTTATGCAGCATGGACCAAAGCATGCCGATTGAATGCAGTGTATCCCATGCAGCGTGTTTGAATGCAGTGGATTGTATGCAGAGTGGTGCAATGTATCTCGATTGAATGAAGTGGATTCCATTCAGCTTGGTGTAATTGATACCGATTGAATGCAGTGGAGTCCATGCACTGTGTCTGAATGCAACCGATTCCATGCAGCAGTGTGAAATGCATCGCGAGTGAAGGCAGTGGATTCCATGCAGCGTGGCCCAATGGATACCGACTGAATGCAGTGGATTCCATGAAGCATGATTGAATGCAGTGGATTCCATGCAGCGTTGTGGAATGCATACCGAGTGAATGCAGTGGATTGCATGCAGCGTGGGGCAATGTCTCCAGGTTGAATGCAGTGGAATACATGCAGTGTGAGTGAATGCACTTGATTCCTTGCAGCAGTGTGAAATTCATCCCGGGTGAATGCAGTGGATTGCATGCAGCTTGGCCCAATGGATCCTGATTGAATGCAGTGGATTCCCTGTGGCGTGATTGAATGCACTGGATTCCATGCAGCGTTGTGTAATGCATCCAGAGTGAATGAAAAGGATTGCATGCAGCGTGGGGCAATGTATCCAGGTTGAATGCAGTGGAATCCATGCAGCATGCTGCAATGGATCCCGACTGAATGCAGTGGATTCCCTGCAGCATTGTCTAATTGATACCAATGTAATGCAGTGGATTCCATGCATCGAGATTCAATGCAGTGGATTCCATGCAGCGTTGTGAAATGGATCCCGAGTGAATGCAGTGGATTCCATGCAGCGTGATTGAATGCAGTGGATTCCATGCAGCGTGAAGAAATGGAACCCTATTGAATGCAGTGGATTTTATGAAGCATGATTGAATGCAGTGGATTCCATGCAGCATGACTGAATGCAGTGGATTTTATGCAGCATGGCCCAAAGCATCCCGATTGAATGCAGTGGATTCCACGCAGCATCATTGAATGCAGAGAATTCCATGCATTGTGGCGCAATGGATCCCGATTGTATGCAGTGGAGTCCATGCAGCGAGGCCCAATTCATCCCGATTGAATGCAGTCAATTCCATGCAGCATTTTTGAATGCAGAGGATTCCATGCATTGTGGCACAATGGATCCTGATTGTATGCAGTGGAGTTTATGCAGCATGGCCCAAACATCCCGATTGAATGCAGTGGATTCCATGCAGCGTGAAGAAATGGAACCATATTGAATGCAGTGGATTTTATGCAGCATGATTGAATGCAGAGGATTCGATGCAGTATGATTGAATGCAGTGGATATTATGCAGCATGGCCCAAAGCATCCTGATTGAATGCAGTGGATTCCATGCAGCGTGATTGAATGCAGTTGATTCCATGCAGCGTGAAGAAATGGAACCTTATTGAATTCAGTGGATTTTTGCAGCGTGAATGAATACAGTGGATTCCATGCAGCATGATTGAATGCAGTGGATTTTATGCAGCATGGCCCAAAGCATGCCGATTGAATGCAGTGGATTCCATGCATTGTGATTGATTGCAGTGCACTCCATGCAGCGTGGTAAAATGTATCCCGATTGAATGCAGTGGATTCCATGCAGTGTGATTGAATGCAGTGGATTCCATTTAGCCTGAAGAAATGGAACCCTATTGAATGCAGTGGATATTATGCAGCATGATTGAATGCAGTGGAGTCCATGCAGCATGATTGAATGCAGTGGATTTTATGCAGCATGGCCCAAAGCATCCCGATTGAATGCAGTGGATTCCATGCAGCGTCATTGAATGCAGAGGATTCCATGCATTGAGGCGCAATGGATCCCGATTGTGTGCAGTGGAGTCCATGCAGTGAGGCCAAATGCATCCCAATTGAATGCAGTGGATTTTATGCATCATGGCCCAAATCATCCCGATTGAATGCAGTGGATTCCAGGCAGCGTGATTGAATGCAGTGCACTCAATATAGCTTGGAAAAACGCATCCCGATTGAATGCAGTGTATTCCATGCAGCGTGATTGAATTCAGTGGATTCCATGCAGCGTGAAATAATGGAACCCTATTGAATGCAGTGGATTTCTTGAAGCATGATAGAATGAAGTGGATTCCATGCAGCATGATTGAATGCAGTGGATTTTATGCAGCATTTCCCAAAGCATCCCGATTGAATGCAGTGGATTCCATGCAGCGTCATTGAATGCAGGGGATTCCATGCATTGAGGCGCAATGGATCCCGATTGTATGCAGTGGAGTCCATGCAGCGAGGCCCAATGCTTCCCGATTGAATGCAGTGGATTCCAGGCATTGTGATTGAAATCAGTGGAATCCATGCAGCGTGGTAAAATGCATCCTTATTGAATGCAGTGGATTCCATGCAGCGTGAAGTAATGGAACCCTATTGAATGCAGTGGATTTTATGCAGCCTGATTGAATGCAGTGGATTCCATGCAGCATGATTGAATGCAGTGGATTTTATGCAGCATGTCCCAAAGCATCCCGATTGAATGCAGTGGATTCAATGCAGCGTCATTGAATGCAGAGGATTCCATGCATTGTGGCGAAATGGATCCTGATTGTATGCAGTGGAGTCCATGCAGCGAGGCCCAATGCATCCCGATTGAATGCAGTCAATTCCATGCAGCATTTTTGAATGCAGAGGATTCCATGCATTGTGGCGCAATGGATCCTGATTGTATGCAGTGGAGTCCGTGCAGCGAGGCCAAATCATCCTGATTGAATGCTGTGGATTATATGGAGCATGGCCCAAATCATCCCGACTGAATGCAGTGGATTCGATGCAGCGTGATTGATTGCAGTGTAATCCATGCAGCGTTGTAAAATGCATTCCGATTGAATGCAGTGGATTCCATGCAGCGTGATTGAATTCAGTGGATTCCATGCAGCGTGAAGAAATGGAACCTTATTGAATGCAATTGATTTTATGCAGCATGATTGAATGCAGTGGATTTTATGCAGCATGATTGAATGCAGTGGATTCCATGCAGCGTGATTGAATGCAGTGGATTTTATGCAGCATGGCCCAAAGCATCCCGATTGAATTCAGTGGATTCCATGCAGCGTCATTGAATGCAGAGGATTCCATGCATTGTGGCGCAATGGGTCCCGATTGTATGCAGTGGAGTCCATGCAGTGAGGCCAATGCATCCCGATTGTATGCAGTGGATTCCATGCATTGTGATTGAATGCAGTGTAATCCATGCAGCATGGTAAAATGCATCCCGATTGAAGGCAGTGTATTCCATACAGCGGGATTGAATGCAGTGTATTCTATGCAGCGTGAGGAAATGGAACCGTATTGAATGCAGTGGATTTTATGCAGCATGATTGAATGCAGTGGATTCCATGCAGCATGATTGAATGCAGTGGATTCCATGCAGCGTGAAGAAATGAAAGCTTATTCAATGCAGTGGATTCCATGCAGCATGATTGAATGCAGTGGATGCCATGCAGCATGATTGAATGCAGTGTATTTTAGGCAGCATGGCACAAAGCATCCGGATTGAATGCAGTTGATTCCATGCAGCATGATTGAATGCAGTGGATTTTATGCAGCATGGCCCAAAACATCCGGATTGAATGCAGTGGAATCCATGCATGGTGATTGAATGCAGTGTAATCCATGCAGCGTGGTAAAATCCATCCCGATTGAATGCAGTGGATTCCATGCAGCTTGATTGAATGCAGCGGATTCCATGCAGCGTGAAGTAATGGAACCCTATTGAATGCAGCGGATTTTATGCAGCATGATTGAATGCAGTGGATTTTATGCAGCATGGCCCAAACCATCCCGATTGAATGCCGTGGATCCCATGCAGCGTCATTGAATGCAGAGGATTCCATGCATTGAGGTGCAATCGATCCCGATTATATGAGGTGGAGTCCATGCAGCGAGGCCCAATGCATCCCGATTGAATGCATTCAATTCCATGCAGCATTTTTGAATGCAGAGGATTCCATGCATTGTGGCGCAATGGTTCCTGATTGTATGCAGTGGAGTCTATGCAGCGAGGCCAAATCATCCCGATTGAATGCTGTGGATTATATGGAGCATGGCCCAAATCATCCCGACTGAATGCAGTGGATTCCATGCAGCGTGATTGATTGCAGTGTAATCCATGCAGCGTTGTAAAATGCATTCCGATTGAATGCAGTGGATTCCATGCATTGTGATTGAATGCAGTGAACTCCATGCAGTGAGGTAAAATGCATCCCGATTGAATGCAGTGGATTCCATGCAGCGTGATTGAATGCCGTGTATTCCATGCAGCGTGAAGAAATGGAACCCTATTGAATGCAGTGGATTGTATGCAGCCTGATTGAATGCAGTGGATTCCATGCAGCATGATTGAATGCAGTGGATTTTATGCAGAATGGCCCAAAGCATCCCGATTGAATGCAGTGGATTACATGCAGCGTCATTGAATGCAGAGGATTCCATGCATTGTGGCGCAATGGATCCTGATTGTATGCAGTGGAGTCCATGCAGTGAGGCCCAATGCATCCCGATTGAATGCAGTCAATTCCATGCAGCATTTTTGAATGCAGAGGATTCCATGCATTGTGGCGCAATGGATCCTGATTGCATGCAGTGGAGTCCATGCAGCGAGGCGAAATCATCCCGATTGAATGCTGTGCATTATATGGAGCATGGCCCAAATCATCCCGACTGAATGTAGTGAATTCGATGCAGTGTGATTGATTGCAGTGTAATCCATGCAGCGTGGTAAAATGCATCCCGATTGAATGCAGTGGATTCCATGCAGCGTGATTGAATTCAGTGGATTCCATGCAGCGTGAAGAAATGGAACCTTATTGAATGCAATTGATTCTATGCAGCATGATTGAATGCAGTGGATTTTATGCAGCATGATTGAATGCAGTGGATTCCATGCAGCGTGATTGAATGCAGTGGATTTTATGCAGCATGGCCCAAAGCATCCCGATTGAATGCAGTGGATTCCATGCAGCATTTTTGAATGCAGAGGATTCCATGCATTGTGGCACAATGGATCCTGATTGAATGCAGTGGATTCCATGCAGCGTGATTGAATGCAGTGTAATCCATGAAGCGTGGTAAAATGCATCCCGATAGAATGCAGTGGATTCCATGCAGCGTGAGGAAATGGAACCCTACTGAATGCAGTGGATTTTATGCAGCATGATTGAATGCAGTGGATATTATGCAGCATGATTGAATGCAGTGGAGTCCATTCAGCATGATTGAATGTAGTGGAATTTATGCAGCATGGCCTAAAGCATCCCGATTGAATGCAGTGGATTCCATGCAGCGTCATTGAATGCAGAGGATTCCATGCATTGTGGCGCAATGGATCCCTATTGTATGCAGTGGAGTCCATGCAGCGAGGCCCAATGCATCCCGATTGAATGCAGTGGATTTTATGCAGCATGGCCCAAACATCCCGATTGAATGCAGTGTATCCCATGCAGCGTGTTTGAATGCAGTGGATTGTATGCAGAGTGGTGCAATGTATCTCTATTGAATGAAGTGGATTCCATTCAGCTTGGCCCAATGGATACCGACTGAATGCAGTGGATTCCATGAAGCATGACTGAATGCAGTGGATTCCATGCAGCATTGTGGAATGCATACCGAGTGAATGCAGTGGATTGCATGCAGCGTGGGGCAATGTCTCCAGGTTGAATGCAGTGGAATACATGCAGTGTGAGTGAATGCACTTGATTCCTTGCAGCAGTGTGAAATTCATCCCGGGTGAATGCAGTGGATTGCATGCAGCTTGGCCCAATGGATCCTGATTGAATGCAGTCGATTCCGTGCAGCTTGGCCCAATGGATCCTGATTGAATGCAGTCGATTCCGTGCAGCATGGCCCAATGGATCCTGATTGAATGCAGTGGATTCCCTGTGGCGTGATTGAATGCACTGGATTCCATGCAGCGTTGTGTAATGCATCCAGAGTGAATGAAAAGGATTGCATGCAGCGTGGGGCAATGTATCCAGGTTGAATGCAGTGGAATCCATGCAGCATGCTGCAATGGATCCCGACTGAATGCAGTGGATTCCCTGCAGCATTGTGTAATTGATACCAATGTAATGCAGTGGATTCCATGCATCGAGATTCAATGCAGTGGATTCCATGCAGCGTTGTGAAATGGATCCCGAGTGAATGCAGTGGATTCCATGCATTGTGATTGAATGCAGTGCACTCAATATAGCGTGGAAAAATGCATCCCGATTGAATGAAGCGGATTCCATGCAGCGTGATTGAATGCAGTGGATTTTATGCAGCATGGCCCAAAGCATCCCGATTGAATGCAGTGGATTCCATGCAGCATCATTGAATGCAGAGGATTCCATGCATTGAGGCGCAATGGATCCCGATTGTATGCAGTGGAGTCCATGCAGCGAGGCCCAATGCATCCCGATTGAATGCAGTGGATTCCAGGCATTGTGATTGAAATCAGTGGAATCCATGCAGCGTGGTAAAATGCATCCTTATTGAATGCAGTGGATTCCATGCAGCGTGAAATAATGGAACGGTATTGAATGCAGTGGATTGTATGCAGCCTGATTGAATGCAGTGGATTCCATGCAGCATGATTGAATGCAGTGGATTTTATGCAGCATGTCCCAAAGCATCCCGATTGAATGCAGTGGATTCCATGCAGCGTCATTGAATGCAGAGGATTCCATGCATTGTGGCGCAATGGGTCCCGATTATATGCAGTGGAGTCCATGCAGTGAGGCCAATGCATCCCGATTGTATGCAGTGGATTTTATGCAGCATGGCCCAAAGCATCCCGATTGAATGCAGTGGATTCCATGCATTGTGATTGAATGCAGTGTAATCCATGCAGCATGGTAAAATGCATCCCGATTGAAGGCAGTGTATTCCATACAGCGGGATTGAATGCAGTGTATTCTATGCAGCGTGAGGAAATGGAACCGTATTGAATGCAGTGGATTCTATGCAGCATGATTGAATGCAGTGGATTCCATGCAGCATGATTGAATGCAGTGGATTTTATGCAGCATGGCCCAAAGCATCCCGATTGAATGCAGTGGATTCCATGCATTGTGATTGAATGCAGTGTAATCCATGCAGCATGGTAAAATGCATCCCGATTGAAGGCAGTGTATTCCATACAGCGGGATTGAATGCAGTGTATTCTATGCAGCGTGAGGAAATGGAACCCTACTGAATGCAGTGGATTTTATGCAGCATGATTGAATGCTGTGGATTCCATACAGCATGATTGAATGCAGTGGATTTTATGCAGAATGGCCCAAAGCATCCCGATTGAATGCAGTGGATTCCATGCAGCGTCATTGAATGCAGAGGATTCCATGCATTGTGGCGCAATGGATCCTGATTGTATGCAGTGGAGTCCATGCAGCGAGGCCCAATGCATCCCGATTGAATGCAGTCAATTCCATGCAGCATTTTTGAATGCAGACGATTCCATGCATTGTGGCGCAATGGATCCTGATTGCATGCAGTGGAGTCCATGCAGCGAGGCGAAATCATCCCGATTGAATGCTGTGCATTATATGGAGCATGGCCCAAATCATCCCGACTGAATGTAGTGAATTCGATGCAGTGTGATTGATTGCAGTGTAATCCATGCAGCGTGGTAAAATGCATCCCGATTGAATGCAGTGGATTCCATGCAGCGTGATTGAATTCAGTGGATTCCATGCAGCGTGAAGAAATGGAACCTTATTGAATGCAATTGATTTTATGCAGCATGATTGAATGCAGTGGATTTTATGCAGCATGATTGAATGCAGTGGATTCCATGCAGCGTGATTGAATGCAGTGGATTTTATGCAGCATGGCCCAAAGCATCCCGATTGAATGCAGTGGATTCCATGCAGCATTTTTGAATGCAGAGGATTCCATGCATTGTGGCACAATGGATCCCGATTGAATGCAGTGGATTCCATGCAGCGTGATTGAATGCAGTGTAATCCATGAAGCGTGGTAAAATGCATCCCGATAGAATGCAGTGGATTCCATGCAGCGTGAGGAAATGGAACCCTACTGAATGCAGTGGATTTTATGCAGCATGATTGAATGCAGTGGATATTATGCAGCATGATTGAATGCAGTGGAGTCCATGCAGCATGATTGAATGTAGTGGAATTTATGCAGCATGGCCTAAAGCATCCCGATTGAATGCAGTGGATTCCATGCAGCGTCATTGAATGCAGAGGATTCCATGCATTGTGGCGCAATGGATCCCTATTGTATGCAGTGGAGTCCATGCAGCGAGGCCCAATGCATCCCGATTGAATGCAGTGGATTTTATGCAGCATGGCCCAAACATCCCGATTGAATGCAGTGTATCCCATGCAGCGTGTTTGAATGCAGTGGATTGTATGCAGAGTGGTGCAATGTATCTCTATTGAATGAAGTGGATTCCATTCAGCTTGGCCCAATGGATACCGACTGAATGCAGTGGATTCCATGAAGCATGATTGAATGCAGTGGATTCCATGCAGCATTGTGGAATGCATACCGAGTGAATGCAGTGGATTGCATGCAGCGTGGGGCAATGTATCCAGGTTGAATGCAGTGGAATACATGCAGTGTGAGTGAATGCACTTGATTCCTTGCAGCAGTGTGAAATTCATCCCGGGTGAATGCAGTGGATTGCATGCAGCTTGGCCCAATGGATCCTGATTGAATGCAGTCGATTCCGTGCAGCTTGGCCCAATGGATCCTGATTGAATGCAGTCGATTCCGTGCAGCATGGCCCAATGGATCCTGATTGAATGCAGTGGATTCCCTGTGGCGTGATTGAATGCACTGGATTCCATGCAGCGTTGTGTAATGCATCCAGAGTGAATGAAAAGGATTGCATGCAGCGTGGGGCAATGTATCCAGGTTGAATGCAGTGGAATCCATGCAGCATGCTGCAATGGATCCCGACTGAATGCAGTGGATTCCCTGCAGCATTGTGTAATTGATACCAATGTAATGCAGTGGATTCCATGCATCGAGATTCAATGCAGTGGATTCCATGCAGCGTTGTGAAATGGATCCCGAGTGAATGCAGTGGATTCCATGCATTGTGATTGAATGCAGTGCACTCAATATAGCGTGGAAAAATGCATCCCGATTGAATGCAGCGGATTCCATGCAGCGTGATTGAATGCAGTGGATTTTATGCAGCATGGCCCAAAGCATCCCGATTGAATGCAGTGGATTCCATGCAGCATCATTGAATGCAGAGGATTCCATGCATTGAGGCGCAATGGATCCCGATTGTATGCAGTGGAGTCCATGCAGCGAGGCCCAATGCATCCCGATTGAATGCAGTGGATTCCAGGCATTGTGATTGAAATCAGTGGAATCCATGCAGCGTGGTAAAATGCATCCTTATTGAATGCAGTGGATTCCATGCAGCGTGAAATAATGGAACGGTATTGAATGCAGTGGATTGTATGCAGCCTGATTGAATGCAGTGGATTCCATGCAGCATGATTGAATGCAGTGGATTTTATGCAGCATGTCCCAAAGCATCCCGATTGAATGCAGTGGATTCCATGCAGCGTCATTGAATGCAGAGGATTCCATGCATTGTGGCGCAATGGGTCTCGATTATATGCAGTGGAGTCCATGCAGTGAGGCCAATGCATCCCGATTGTATGCAGTGGATTTTATGCAGCATGGCCCAAAGCATCCCGATTGAATGCAGTGGATTCCATGCATTGTGATTGAATGCAGTGTAATCCATGCAGCATGGTAAAATGCATCCCGATTGAAGGCAGTGTATTCCATACAGCGGGATTGAATGCAGTGTATTCTATGCAGCGTGAGGAAATGGAACCGTATTGAATGCAGTGGATTCTATGCAGCATGATTGAATGCAGTGGATTCCATGCAGCATGATTGAATGCAGTGGATTTTATGCAGCATGGCCCAAAGCATCCCGATTGAATGCAGTGGATTCCATGCATTGTGATTGAATGCAGTGTAATCCATGCAGCATGGTAAAATGCATCCCGATTGAAGGCAGTGTATTCCATACAGCGGGATTGAATGCAGTGTATTCTATGCAGCGTGAGGAAATGGAACCCTACTGAATGCAGTGGATTTTATGCAGCATGATTGAATGCAGTGGATTCCATGCAGCATGATTGAATGCAGTGGATTCCACGCAGCATCATTGAATGCAGAGAATTCCATGCATTGTGGCGCAATGGATCCCGATTGTATGCAGTGGAGTCCATGCAGCGAGGCCCAATGCATCCCGATTGAATGCAGTCAATTCCATGCAGCATTTTTGAATGCAGACGATTCCATGCATTGTGGCGCAATGGATCCTGATTGTATGCAGTGGATTTTATGCAGCATGGCCCAAACATCCCGATTGAATGCAGTGGATTCCATGCAGCGTGATTGAATGCAGTGTAATCCATGAAGCGTGGTAAAATGCATCCCGATAAAATGCAGTGGATTCCATGCAGCGTGAAGAAATGGAACCCTATTGAATGCAGTGGATTTTATGCAGCATGATTGAATGCAGTGGATTCGATGCAGTATGATTGAATGCAGTGGATATTATGCAGCATGGCCCAAAGCATCCTGATTGAATGCAGTGGATTCCATGCAGCGTGATTGACTGCAGGTAATCCATTCAGCCTGGTAAAATGCATCCCAATTGAATGCAGTGGATTTTATGAAGCATGATTGAATGCAGTTGATTCCATGCAGCGTGAAGAAATGGAACATTATTGAATTCAGTGGATTTTTGCGGCGTGAATGTATACAGTGGATACCATGCAGCATGATTGAATGCAGTGGATTTTATGCAGCATGGCCAAAGCATGCCGATTGAATGCAGTGGATTCCATGCAGTGTGTTTGAATGCAGTGGATTCAATTTAGCCTGAAGAAATGGAACCCTATTTAATGCAGTGGATATTATGCAGCATGATTGAATGCAGTGGATTCCATGCAGCATGATTGAATGCAGTGGATTTTATGCAGCATGTCCCAAAGCATCCCGATTGAATGCAGTGGATTCCATGCAGCGTCATTGAATGCAGAGGATTCCATGCATTGTGGCGCAATGGGTCCCGATTGTATGCAGTGGAGTCCATGCAGCGAGGCCAAATGCATCCCAATTGAATGCTGTGGATTATATGGAGCATGGTCCAAATCATCCCGACTGAATGCAGTGGATTCCATGCAGCGTGATTGATTGCAGTGTAATCCATGCAGCGTGGTAAAATGCATCCCGATTGAATGCAGTGGATCCCATGCAGCGTGATTGAATTCAGTGGATTTTATGCAGCATGATTGAATGCAGTGGATTTTATGCAGCATGGCCCAAACCATCCCGATTGAATGCAGTGGATCCCATGCAGCGTCATTGAATGCAGAGGATTTCATGCATTGAGGCGCTATCGATCCCGATTAAATGAGGTGGAGTCCATGCAGCGAGGCCCAATGCATCCCGATTGAATGCATTCAATTCCATGCAGCATTTTTGAATGCAGAGGATTCCATGCATTGTGGCGCAATGGATCCTGATTGTATGCAGTGGAGTCTATGCAGCGAGGCCAAATCATCCTGATTGAATGCTGTGGATTATATGGAGCATGGCCCAAATCATCCCGATTCAATGCAGTGGATTCCATGCAGCGTAATTGATTGCAGTGTAATCGATGCAGCGTTGTAAAATGCATTCCGATTGAATGCAGTGGATTCCATGCAGCGTGATTGAATGCCGTGTATTCCATGCAGCATGAAGAAATGGAACCCTATTGAATGCAGTGGATATTATGCAGCATGATTGAATGCAGTGGATTCCATGCAGCATGATTGAATGTAGTGGAATTTATGCAGCATGGCCTAAAGCATCCCGATTGAATGCAGTGGATTCCATGCAGCATCATTGAATGCAGAGGATTCCATGCATTGTGGCGCAATGGATCCCGATTGTATGCAGTGGGGTCCATGCAGCGAGGCCCAATGCATCCCGATTGAATGCAGTGGATTTTATGCAGCATGGACCAAAGCATGCCGATTGAATGCAGTGTATCCCATGCAGCGTGTTTGAATGCAGTGGATTGTATGCAGAGTGGTGCAATGTATCTCGATTGAATGAAGTGGATTCCATTCAGCATGGTGTAATTGATACCGATTGAATGCAGTGGATTCCATGCACTGTGTCTGAATGCAACCGATTTCATGCAGCAGTGTGAAATGCATCGCGAGTGAATGCAGTGGATTCCATGCAGCGTGGCCCAATGGATACCGACTGAATGCAGTGGATTCCATGAAGCATGATTGAATGCAGTGGATTCCATGCAGCGTTGTGGAATGCATACCGAGTGAATGCAGTGGATTGCATGCAGCGTGGGGCAATGTCTCCAGGTTGAATGCAGTGGAATCCATGCAGCATGCTGCAATGGATCCCGACTGAATGCAGTGGATTCCCTGCAGCATTGTCTAATTGATACCAATGTAATGCAGTGGATTCCATGCATCGAGATTCAATGCAGTGGATTCCATGCAGCGTTGTGAAATGGATCCCGAGTGAATGCAGTGGATTCCATGCAGCGTGATTGAATGCAGTGGATTCCATGCAGCGTGAAGAAATGGAACCCTATTGAATGCAGTGGATTTTATGAAGCATGATTGAATGCAGTGGATTCCATGCAGCATGACTGAATGCAGTGGATTTTATGCAGCATGGCCCAAAGCATCCCGATTGAATGCAGTGGATTCCACGCAGCATCATTGAATGCAGAGAATTCCATGCATTGTGGCGCAATGGATCCCGATTGTATGCAGTGGAGTCCATGCAGCGAGGCCCAATTCATCCCGATTGAATGCAGTCAATTCCATGCAGCATTTTTGAATGCAGAGGATTCCATGCATTGTGGCACAATGGATCCTGATTGTATGCAGTGGAGTTTATGCAGCATGGCCCAAACATCCCGATTGAATGCAGTGGATTCCATGCAGCGTGAAGAAATGGAACCATATTGAATGCAGTGGATTTTATGCAGCATGATTGAATGCAGAGGATTCGATGCAGTATGATTGAATGCAGTGGATATTATGCAGCATGGCCCAAAGCATCCTGATTGAATGCAGTGGATTCCATGCAGCGTGATTGAATGCAGTTGATTCCATGCAGCGTGAAGAAATGGAACCTTATTGAATTCAGTGGATTTTTGCAGCGTGAATGAATACAGTGGATTCCATGCAGCATGATTGAATGCAGTGGATTTTATGCAGCATGGCCCAAAGCATGCCGATTGAATGCAGTGGATTCCATGCATTGTGATTGATTGCAGTGCACTCCATGCAGCGTGGTAAAATGTATCCCGATTGAATGCAGTGGATTCCATGCAGTGTGATTGAATGCAGTGGATTCCATTTAGCCTGAAGAAATGGAACCCTATTGAATGCAGTGGATATTATGCAGCATGATTGAATGCAGTGGAGTCCATGCAGCATGATTGAATGCAGTGGATTTTATGCAGCATGGCCCAAAGCATCCCGATTGAATGCAGTGGATTCCATGCAGCGTCATTGAATGCAGAGGATTCCATGCATTGAGGCGCAATGGATCCCGATTGTGTGCAGTGGAGTCCATGCAGTGAGGCCAAATGCATCCCAATTGAATGCAGTGGATTTTATGCATCATGGCCCAAATCATCCCGATTGAATGCAGTGGATTCCAGGCAGCGTGATTGAATGCAGTGCACTCAATATAGCTTGGAAAAACGCATCCCGATTGAATGCAGTGTATTCCATGCAGCGTGATTGAATTCAGTGGATTCCATGCAGCGTGAAATAATGGAACCCTATTGAATGCAGTGGATTTCTTGAAGCATGATAGAATGAAGTGGATTCCATGCAGCATGATTGAATGCAGTGGATTTTATGCAGCATTTCCCAAAGCATCCCGATTGAATGCAGTGGATTCCATGCAGCGTCATTGAATGCAGGGGATTCCATGCATTGAGGCGCAATGGATCCCGATTGTATGCAGTGGAGTCCATGCAGCGAGGCCCAATGCTTCCCGATTGAATGCAGTGGATTCCAGGCATTGTGATTGAAATCAGTGGAATCCATGCAGCGTGGTAAAATGCATCCTTATTGAATGCAGTGGATTCCATGCAGCGTGAAGTAATGGAAACCTATTGAATGCAGTGGATTTTATGCAGCCTGATTGAATGCAGTGGATTCCATGCAGCATGATTGAATGCAGTGGATTTTATGCAGCATGTCCCAAAGCATCCCGATTGAATGCAGTGGATTCAATGCAGCGTCATTGAATGCAGAGGATTCCATGCATTGTGGCGAAATGGATCCTGATTGTATGCAGTGGAGTCCATGCAGCGAGGCCCAATGCATCCCGATTGAATGCAGTCAATTCCATGCAGCATTTTTGAATGCAGAGGATTCCATGCATTGTGGCGCAATGGATCCTGATTGTATGCAGTGGAGTCCGTGCAGCGAGGCCAAATCATCCTGATTGAATGCTGTGGATTATATGGAGCATGGCCCAAATCATCCCGACTGAATGCAGTGGATTCGATGCAGCGTGATTGATTGCAGTGTAATCCATGCAGCGTTGTAAAATGCATTCCGATTGAATGCAGTGGATTCCATGCAGCGTGATTGAATTCAGTGGATTCCATGCAGCGTGAAGAAATGGAACCTTATTGAATGCAATTGATTTTATGCAGCATGATTGAATGCAGTGGATTTTATGCAGCATGATTGAATGCAGTGGATTCCATGCAGCGTGATTGAATGCAGTGGATTTTATGCAGCATGGCCCAAAGCATCCCGATTGAATTCAGTGGATTCCATGCAGCGTCATTGAATGCAGAGGATTCCATGCATTGTGGCGCAATGGGTCCCGATTGTATGCAGTGGAGTCCATGCAGTGAGGCCAATGCATCCCGATTGTATGCAGTGGATTCCATGCATTGTGATTGAATGCAGTGTAATCCATGCAGCATGGTAAAATGCATCCCGATTGAAGGCAGTGTATTCCATACAGCGGGATTGAATGCAGTGTATTCTATGCAGCGTGAGGAAATGGAACCGTATTGAATGCAGTGGATTTTATGCAGCATGATTGAATGCAGTGGATTCCATGCAGCATGATTGAATGCAGTGGATTCCATGCAGCGTGAAGAAATGAAAGCTTATTCAATGCAGTGGATTCCATGCAGCATGATTGAATGCAGTGGATGCCATGCAGCATGATTGAATGCAGTGTATTTTAGGCAGCATGGCACAAAGCATCCGGATTGAATGCAGTTGATTCCATGCAGCATGATTGAATGCAGTGGATTTTATGCAGCATGGCCCAAAACATCCGGATTGAATGCAGTGGAATCCATGCATGGTGATTGAATGCAGTGTAATCCATGCAGCGTGGTAAAATCCATCCCGATTGAATGCAGTGGATTCCATGCAGCTTGATTGAATGCAGCGGATTCCATGCAGCGTGAAGTAATGGAACCCTATTGAATGCAGCGGATTTTATGCAGCATGATTGAATGCAGTGGATTTTATGCAGCATGGCCCAAACCATCCCGATTGAATGCCGTGGATCCCATGCAGCGTCATTGAATGCAGAGGATTCCATGCATTGAGGTGCAATCGATCCCGATTATATGAGGTGGAGTCCATGCAGCGAGGCCCAATGCATCCCGATTGAATGCATTCAATTCCATGCAGCATTTTTGAATGCAGAGGATTCCATGCATTGTGGCGCAATGGTTCCTGATTGTATGCAGTGGAGTCTATGCAGCGAGGCCAAATCATCCCGATTGAATGCTGTGGATTATATGGAGCATGGCCCAAATCATCCCGATTGAATGCAGTGGATTCCATGCAGCGTGATTGATTGCAGTGTAATCCATGCAGCATTGTAAAATGCATTCCGATTGAATGCAGTGGATTCCATGCATTGTGATTGAATGCAGTGAACTCCATGCAGTGAGGTAAAATGCATCCCGATTGAATGCAGTGGATTCCATGCAGCGTGATTGAATGCCGTGTATTCCATGCAGCGTGAAGAAATGGAACCCTATTGAATGCAGTGGATTGTATGCAGCCTGATTGAATGCAGTGGATTCCATACAGCATGATTGAATGCAGTGGATTTTATGCAGAATGGCCCAAAGCATCCCGATTGAATGCAGTGGATTACATGCAGCGTCATTGAATGCAGAGGATTCCATGCATTGTGGCGCAATGGATCCTGATTGTATGCAGTGGAGTCCATGCAGCGAGGCCCAATGCATCCCGATTGAATGCAGTCAATTCCATGCAGCATTTTTGAATGCAGAGGATTCCATGCATTGTGGCGCAATGGATCCTGATTGCATGCAGTGGAGTCCATGCAGCGAGGCGAAATCATCCCGATTGAATGCTGTGCATTATATGGAGCATGGCCCAAATCATCCCGACTGAATGTAGTGAATTCGATGCAGTGTGATTGATTGCAGTGTAATCCATGCAGTGTGGTAAAATGCATCCCGATTGAATGCAGTGGATTCCATGCAGCGTGATTGAATTCAGTGGATTCCATGCAGCGTGAAGAAATGGAACCTTATTGAATGCAATTGATTCTATGCAGCATGATTGAATGCAGTGGATTTTATGCAGCATGATTGAATGCAGTGGATTCCATGCAGCGTGATTGAATGCAGTGGATTTTATGCAGCATGGCCCAAAGCATCCCGATTGAATGCAGTGGATTCCATGCAGCATTTTTGAATGCAGAGGATTCCATGCATTGTGGCACAATGGATCCCGATTGAATGCAGTGGATTCCATGCAGCGTGATTGAATGCAGTGTAATCCATGAAGCGTGGTAAAATGCATCCCGATAGAATGCAGTGGATTCCATGCAGCGTGAGGAAATGGAACCCTACTGAATGCAGTGGATTTTATGCAGCATGATTGAATGCAGTGGATATTATGCAGCATGATTGAATGCAGTGGAGTCCATGCAGCATGATTGAATGTAGTGGAATTTATGCAGCATGGCCTAAAGCATCCCGATTGAATGCAGTGGATTCCATGCAGCGTCATTGAATGCAGAGGATTCCATGCATTGTGGCGCAATGGATCCCTATTGTATGCAGTGGAGTCCATGCAGCGAGGCCCAATGCATCCCGATTGAATGCAGTGGATTTTATGCAGCATGGCCCAAACATCCCGATTGAATGCAGTGTATCCCATGCAGCGTGTTTGAATGCAGTGGATTGTATGCAGAGTGGTGCAATGTATCTCTATTGAATGAAGTGGATTCCATTCAGCTTGGCCCAATGGATACCGACTGAATGCAGTGGATTCCATGAAGCATGATTGAATGCAGTGGATTCCATGCAGCATTGTGGAATGCATACCGAGTGAATGCAGTGGATTGCATGCAGCGTGGGGCAATGTATCCAGGTTGAATGCAGTGGAATACATGCAGTGTGAGTGAATGCACTTGATTCCTTGCAGCAGTGTGAAATTCATCCCGGGTGAATGCAGTGGATTGCATGCAGCTTGGCCCAATGGATCCTGATTGAATGCAGTCGATTCCGTGCAGCTTGGCCCAATGGATCCTGATTGAATGCAGTCGATTCCGTGCAGCATGGCCCAATGGATCCTGATTGAATGCAGTGGATTCCCTGTGGCGTGATTGAATGCACTGGATTCCATGCAGCGTTGTGTAATGCATCCAGAGTGAATGAAAAGGATTGCATGCAGCGTGGGGCAATGTATCCAGGTTGAATGCAGTGGAATCCATGCAGCATGCTGCAATGGATCCCGACTGAATGCAGTGGATTCCCTGCAGCATTGTGTAATTGATACCAATGTAATGCAGTGGATTCCATGCATCGAGATTCAATGCAGTGGATTCCATGCAGCGTTGTGAAATGGATCCCGAGTGAATGCAGTGGATTCCATGCATTGTGATTGAATGCAGTGCACTCAATATAGCGTGGAAAAATGCATCCCGATTGAATGAAGCGGATTCCATGCAGCGTGATTGAATGCAGTGGATTTTATGCAGCATGGCCCAAAGCATCCCGATTGAATGCAGTGGATTCCATGCAGCATCATTGAATGCAGAGGATTCCATGCATTGAGGCGCAATGGATCCCGATTGTATGCAGTGGAGTCCATGCAGCGAGGCCCAATGCATCCCGATTGAATGCAGTGGATTCCAGGCATTGTGATTGAAATCAGTGGAATCCATGCAGCGTGGTAAAATGCATCCTTATTGAATGCAGTGGATTCCATGCAGCGTGAAATAATGGAACGGTATTGAATGCAGTGGATTGTATGCAGCCTGATTGAATGCAGTGGATTCCATGCAGCATGATTGAATGCAGTGGATTTTATGCAGCATGTCCCAAAGCATCCCGATTGAATGCAGTGGATTCCATGCAGCGTCATTGAATGCAGAGGATTCCATGCATTGTGGCGCAATGGGTCCCGATTATATGCAGTGGAGTCCATGCAGTGAGGCCAATGCATCCCGATTGTATGCAGTGGATTTTATGCAGCATGGCCCAAAGCATCCCGATTGAATGCAGTGGATTCCATGCATTGTGATTGAATGCAGTGTAATCCATGCAGCATGGTAAAATGCATCCCGATTGAAGGCAGTGTATTCCATACAGCGGGATTGAATGCAGTGTATTCTATGCAGCGTGAGGAAATGGAACCGTATTGAATGCAGTGGATTCTATGCAGCATGATTGAATGCAGTGGATTCCATGCAGCATGATTGAATGCAGTGGATTTTATGCAGCATGGCCCAAAGCATCCCGATTGAATGCAGTGGATTCCATGCATTGTGATTGAATGCAGTGTAATCCATGCAGCATGGTAAAATGCATCCCGATTGAAGGCAGTGTATTCCATACAGCGGGATTGAATGCAGTGTATTCTATGCAGCGTGAGGAAATGGAACCCTACTGAATGCAGTGGATTTTATGCAGCATGATTGAATGCTGTGGATTCCATGCAGCATGATTGAATGCAGTGGATTACACGCAGCATCATTGAATGCAGAGAATTCCATGCATTGTGGCGCAATGGATCCCGATTGTATGCAGTGGAGTCCATGCAGCGAGGCCCAATGCATCCCGATTGAATGCAGTCAATTCCATGCAGCATTTTTGAATGCAGACGATTCCATGCATTGTGGCGCAATGGATCCTGATTGTATGCAGTGGATTTTATGCAGCATGGCCCAAACATCCCGATTGAATGCAGTGGATTCCATGCAGCGTGATTGAATGCAGTGTAATCCATGAAGCGTGGTAAAATGCATCCCGATAAAATGCAGTGGATTCCATGCAGCGTGAAGAAATGGAACCCTATTGAATGCAGTGGATTTTATGCAGCATGATTGAATGCAGTGGATTCGATGCAGTATGATTGAATGCAGTGGATATTATGCAGCATGGCCCAAAGCATCCTGATTGAATGCAGTGGATTCCATGCAGCGTGATTGACTGCAGGTAATCCATTCAGCCTGGTAAAATGCATCCCAATTGAATGCAGTGGATTTTATGAAGCATGATTGAATGCAGTTGATTCCATGCAGCGTGAAGAAATGGAACATTATTGAATTCAGTGGATTTTTGCGGCGTGAATGTATACAGTGGATACCATGCAGCATGATTGAATGCAGTGGATTTTATGCAGCATGGCCAAAGCATGCCGATTGAATGCAGTGGATTCCATGCAGTGTGTTTGAATGCAGTGGATTCAATTTAGCCTGAAGAAATGGAACCCTATTTAATGCAGTGGATATTATGCAGCATGATTGAATGCAGTGGATTCCATGCAGCATGATTGAATGCAGTGGATTTTATGCAGCATGTCCCAAAGCATCCCGATTGAATGCAGTGGATTCCATGCAGCGTCATTGAATGCAGAGGATTCCATGCATTGTGGTGCAATGGGTCCCGATTGTATGCAGTGGAGTCCATGCAGCGAGGCCAAATGCATCCCAATTGAATGCTGTGGATTATATGGAGCATGGTCCAAATCATCCCGACTGAATGCAGTGGATTCCATGCAGCGTGATTGATTGCAGTGTAATCCATGCAGCATGGTAAAATGCATCCCGATTGAATGCAGTGGATTCCATGCAGCGTGATTGAATTCAGTGGATTTTATGCAGCATGATTGAATGCAGTGGATTTTATGCAGCATGGCCCAAACCATCCCGATTGAATGCAGTGGATCCCATGCAGCGTCATTGAATGCAGAGGATTTCATGCATTGAGGCGCTATCGATCCCGATTAAATGAGGTGGAGTCCATGCAGCGAGGCCCAATGCATCCCGATTGAATGCATTCAATTCCATGCAGCATTTTTGAATGCAGAGGATTCCATGTATTGTGGCGCAATGGATCCTGATTGTATGCAGTGGAGTCTATGCAGCGAGGCCAAATCATCCCGATTGAATGCTGTGGATTATATGGAGCATGGCCCAAATCATCCCGATTCAATGCAGTGGATTCCATGCAGCGTGATTGATTGCAGTGTAATCCATGCAGCGTTGTAAAATGCATTCCGATTGAATGCAGTGGATTCCATGCAGCGTGATTGAATGCCGTGTATTCCATGCAGCATGAAGAAATGGAACCCTATTGAATGCAGTGGATATTATGCAGCATGATTGAATGCAGTGGATTCCATGCAGCATGATTGAATGTAGTGGAATTTATGCAGCATGGCCTAAAGCATCCCGATTGAATGCAGTGGATTCCATGCAGCATCATTGAATGCAGAGGATTCCATGCATTGTGGCGCAATGGATCCCGATTGTATGCAGTGGGGTCCATGCAGCGAGGCCCAATGCATCCCGATTGAATGCAGTGGATTTTATGCAGCATGGACCAAAGCATGCCGATTGAATGCAGTGTATCCCATGCAGCGTGTTTGAATGCAGTGGATTGTATGCAGAGTGGTGCAATGTATCTCGATTGAATGAAGTGGATTCCATTCAGCATGGTGTAATTGATACCGATTGAATGCAGTGGATTCCATGCACTGTGTCTGAATGCAACCGATTCCATGCAGCAGTGTGAAATGCATCGCGAGTGAATGCAGTGGATTCCATGCAGCGTGGCCCAATGGATACCGACTGAATGCAGTGGATTCCATGAAGCATGATTGAATGCAGTGGATTCCATGCAGCGTTGTGGAATGCATACCGAGTGAATGCAGTGGATTGCATGCAGCGTGGGGCAATGTCTCCAGGTTGAATGCAGTGGAATCCATGCAGCATGCTGCAATGGATCCCGACTGAATGCAGTGGATTCCCTGCAGCATTGTCTAATTGATACCAATGTAATGCAGTGGATTCCATGCATCGAGATTCAATGCAGTGGATTCCATGCAGCGTTGTGAAATGGATCCCGAGTGAATGCAGTGGATTCCATGCAGCGTGATTGAATGCAGTGGATTCCATGCAGCGTGAAGAAATGGAACCCTATTGAATGCAGTGGATTTTATGAAGCATGATTGAATGCAGTGGATTCCATGCAGCATGACTGAATGCAGTGGATTTTATGCAGCATGGCCCAAAGCATCCCGATTGAATGCAGTGGATTCCACGCAGCATCATTGAATGCAGAGAATTCCATGCATTGTGGCGCAATGGATCCCGATTGTATGCAGTGGAGTCCATGCAGCGAGGCCCAATTCATCCCGATTGAATGCAGTCAATTCCATGCAGCATTTTTGAATGCAGAGGATTCCATGCATTGTGGCACAATGGATCCTGATTGTATGCAGTGGAGTTTATGCAGCATGGCCCAAACATCCCGATTGAATGCAGTGGATTCCATGCAGCGTGAAGAAATGGAACCATATTGAATGCAGTGGATTTTATGCAGCATGATTGAATGCAGAGGATTCGATGCAGTATGATTGAATGCAGTGGATATTATGCAGCATGGCCCAAAGCATCCTGATTGAATGCAGTGGATTCCATGCAGCGTGATTGAATGCAGTTGATTCCATGCAGCGTGAAGAAATGGAACCTTATTGAATTCAGTGGATTTTTGCAGCGTGAATGAATACAGTGGATTCCATGCAGCATGATTGAATGCAGTGGATTTTATGCAGCATGGCCCAAAGCATGCCGATTGAATGCAGTGGATTCCATGCATTGTGATTGATTGCAGTGCACTCCATGCAGCGTGGTAAAATGTATCCCGATTGAATGCAGTGGATTCCATGCAGTGTGATTGAATGCAGTGGATTCCATTTAGCCTGAAGAAATGGAACCCTATTGAATGCAGTGGATATTATGCAGCATGATTGAATGCAGTGGAGTCCATGCAGCATGATTGAATGCAGTGGATTTTATGCAGCATGGCCCAAAGCATCCCGATTGAATGCAGTGGATTCCATGCAGCGTCATTGAATGCAGAGGATTCCATGCATTGAGGCGCAATGGATCCCGATTGTGTGCAGTGGAGTCCATGCAGTGAGGCCAAATGCATCCCAATTGAATGCAGTGGATTTTATGCATCATGGCCCAAATCATCCCGATTGAATGCAGTGGATTCCAGGCAGCGTGATTGAATGCAGTGCACTCAATATAGCTTGGAAAAACGCATCCCGATTGAATGCAGTGTATTCCATGCAGCGTGATTGAATTCAGTGGATTCCATGCAGCGTGAAATAATGGAACCCTATTGAATGCAGTGGATTTCTTGAAGCATGATAGAATGAAGTGGATTCCATGCAGCATGATTGAATGCAGTGGATTTTATGCAGCATTTCCCAAAGCATCCCGATTGAATGCAGTGGATTCCATGCAGCGTCATTGAATGCAGGGGATTCCATGCATTGAGGCGCAATGGATCCCGATTGTATGCAGTGGAGTCCATGCAGCGAGGCCCAATGCTTCCCGATTGAATGCAGTGGATTCCAGGCATTGTGATTGAAATCAGTGGAATCCATGCAGCGTGGTAAAATGCATCCTTATTGAATGCAGTGGATTCCATGCAGCGTGAAGTAATGGAACCCTATTGAATGCAGTGGATTTTATGCAGCCTGATTGAATGCAGTGGATTCCATGCAGCATGATTGAATGCAGTGGATTTTATGCAGCATGTCCCAAAGCATCCCGATTGAATGCAGTGGATTCAATGCAGCGTCATTGAATGCAGAGGATTCCATGCATTGTGGCGAAATGGATCCTGATTGTATGCAGTGGAGTCCATGCAGCGAGGCCCAATGCATCCCGATTGAATGCATTCAATTCCATGCAGCATTTTTGAATGCAGAGGATTCCATGCATTGTGGCGCAATGGATCCTGATTGTATGCAGTGGAGTCCGTGCAGCGAGGCCAAATCATCCTGATTGAATGCTGTGGATTATATGGAGCATGGCCCAAATCATCCCGACTGAATGCAGTGGATTCGATGCAGCGTGATTGATTGCAGTGTAATCCATGCAGCGTTGTAAAATGCATTCCGATTGAATGCAGTGGATTCCATGCAGCGTGATTGAATTCAGTGGATTCCATGCAGCGTGAAGAAATGGAACCTTATTGAATGCAATTGATTTTATGCAGCATGATTGAATGCAGTGGATTTTATGCAGCATGATTGAATGCAGTGGATTCCATGCAGCGTGATTGAATGCAGTGGATTTTATGCAGCATGGCCCAAAGCATCCCGATTGAATTCAGTGGATTCCATGCAGCGTCATTGAATGCAGAGGATTCCATGCATTGTGGCGCAATGGGTCCCGATTGTATGCAGTGGAGTCCATGCAGTGAGGCCAATGCATCCCGATTGTATGCAGTGGATTCCATGCATTGTGATTGAATGCAGTGTAATCCATGCAGCATGGTAAAATGCATCCCGATTGAAGGCAGTGTATTCCATACAGCGGGATTGAATGCAGTGTATTCTATGCAGCGTGAGGAAATGGAACCGTATTGAATGCAGTGGATTTTATGCAGCATGATTGAATGCAGTGGATTCCATGCAGCATGATTGAATGCAGTGGATTCCATGCAGCGTGAAGAAATGAAAGCTTATTCAATGCCGTGGATTCCATGCAGCATGATTGAATGCAGTGGATGCCATGCAGCATGATCGAATGCAGTGTATTTTAGGCAGCATGGCACAAAGCATCCGGATTGAATGCAGTTGATTCCATGCAGCATGATTGAATGCAGTGGATTTTATGCAGCATGGCCCAAAACATCCGGATTGAATGCAGTGGAATCCATGCATGGTGATTGAATGCAGTGTAATCCATGCAGCGTGGTAAAATCCATCCCGATTGAATGCAGTGGATTCCATGCAGCTTGATTGAATGCAGCGGATTCCATGCAGCGTGAAGTAATGGAACCCTATTGAATGCAGCGGATTTTATGCAGCATGATTGAATGCAGTGGATTTTATGCAGCATGGCCCAAACCATCCCGATTGAATGCCGTGGATCCCATGCAGCGTCATTGAATGCAGAGGATTCCATGCATTGAGGTGCAATCGATCCCGATTATATGAGGTGGAGTCCATGCAGCGAGGCCCAATGCATCCCGATTGAATGCATTCAATTCCATGCAGCATTTTTGAATGCAGAGGATTCCATGCATTGTGGCGCAATGGTTCCTGATTGTATGCAGTGGAGTCTATGCAGCGAGGCCAAATCATCCCGATTGAATGCTGTGGATTATATGGAGCATGGCCCAAATCATCCCGATTGAATGCAGTGGATTCCATGCAGCGTGATTGATTGCAGTGTAATCCATGCAGCATTGTAAAATGCATTCCGATTGAATGCAGTGGATTCCATGCATTGTGATTGAATGCAGTGAACTCCATGCAGTGAGGTAAAATGCATCCCGATTGAATGCAGTGGATTCCATGCAGCGTGATTGAATGCCGTGTATTCCATGCAGCGTGAAGAAATGGAACCCTATTGAATGCAGTGGATTGTATGCAGCCTGATTGAATGCAGTGGATTCCATACAGCATGATTGAATGCAGTGGATTTTATGCAGAATGGCCCAAAGCATCCCGATTGAATGCAGTGGATTACATGCAGCGTCATTGAATGCAGAGGATTCCATGCATTGTGGCGCAATGGATCCTGATTGTATGCAGTGGAGTCCATGCAGCGAGGCCCAATGCATCCCGATTGAATGCAGTCAATTCCATGCAGCATTTTTGAATGCAGAGGATTCCATGCATTGTGGCGCAATGGATCCTGATTGCATGCAGTGGAGTCCATGCAGCGAGGCGAAATCATCCCGATTGAATGCTGTGCATTATATGGAGCATGGCCCAAATCATCCCGACTGAATGTAGTGAATTCGATGCAGTGTGATTGATTGCAGTGTAATCCATGCAGCGTGGTAAAATGCATCCCGATTGAATGCAGTGGATTCCATGCAGCGTGATTGAATGCCGTGTATTCCATGCAGCGTGAAGAAATGGAACCCTATTGAATGCAGTGGATTTTATGAAGCATGATTGAATGCAGTGGATTCCATGCAGCATGATTGAATGCAGTGGATTTTATGCAGCATGGCCCAAAGCATCCCGATTGAATGCAGTGGATTCCATCCAGCGTCATTGAATGCAGAGGATTCCATGCATTGTGGCGCAATAGATCCTGATTGTATGCAGTGGAGTCCATGCAGTGAGGCCCAATGCATCCCGATTGAATGCAGTGGATTTTATGCAGCATGGCCCAAATCATCCCGATTGAATGCAGTGGATTCCATGCATGGTGATTGAATGAAGTGCACTCCATGCAGCGAGGTAAAATGCATCCCGATTGAATGCAGTGGATTCCATGCAACATGATTGAATGCAGTGTAATCCATGCAGCGTGAAGTAATGGAACCCTATTGAATGCAGTGGATATTATGCAGCATGATTGAATGCAGTGGATTCCATGCAGCATGATTGAATGTAGTGGAATTTATGCAGCATGGCCTAAAGCATCCCGATTGAATGCAGTGGATTCCATGCAGCATCATTGAATGCAGAGGATTCCATGCATTGTGGCGCAATGGATCCCGATTGTATGCAGTGGGGTCCATGCAGCGAGGCCCAATGCATCCCGATTGAATGCAGTGGATTTTATGCAGCATGGACCAAAGCATGCCGATTGAATGCAGTGTATCCCATGCAGCGTGTTTGAATGCAGTGGATTGTATGCAGAGTGGTGCAATGTATCTCGATTGAATGAAGTGGATTCCATTCAGCTTGGTGTAATTGATACCGATTGAATGCAGTGGATTCCATGCACTGTGTCTGAATGCAACCGATTCCATGCAGCAGTGTGAAATGCATCGCGAGTGAAGGCAGTGGATTCCATGCAGCGTGGCCCAATGGATACCGACTGAATGCAGTGGATTCCATGAAGCATGATTGAATGCAGTGGATTCCATGCAGCGTTGTGGAATGCATACCGAGTGAATGCAGTGGATTGCATGCAGCGTGGGGCAATGTCTCCAGGTTGAATGCAGTGGAATACATGCAGTGTGAGTGAATGCACTTGATTCCTTGCAGCAGTGTGAAATTCATCCCGGGTGAATGCAGTGGATTGCATGCAGCTTGGCCCAATGGATCCTGCTTGAATGCAGTGGATTCCCTGTGGCGTGATTGAATGCACTGGATTCCATGCAGCGTTGTGTAATGCATCCAGAGTGAATGAAAAGGATTGCATGCAGCGTGGGGCAATGTATCCAGGTTGAATGCAGTGGAATCCATGCAGCATGCTGCAATGGATCCCGACTGAATGCAGTGGATTACCTGCAGCATTGTCTAATTGATACCAATGTAATGCAGTGGATTCCATGCATCGAGATTCAATGCAGTGGATTCCATGCAGCGTTGTGAAATGGATCCCGAGTGAATGCAGTGGATTCCATGCAGCGTGATTGAATGCAGTGGATTCCATGCAGCGTGAAGAAATGGAACCCTATTGAATGCAGTGGATTTTATGAAGCATGATTGAATGCAGTGGATTCCATGCAGCATGACTGAATGCAGTGGATTTTATGCAGCATGGCCCAAAGCATCCCGATTGAATGCAGTGGATTCCACGCAGCATCATTGAATGCAGAGAATTCCATGCATTGTGGCGCAATGGATCCCGATTGTATGCAGTGGAGTCCATGCAGCGAGGCCCAATTCATCCCGATTGAATGCAGTCAATTCCATGCAGCATTTTTGAATGCAGAGGATTCCATGCATTGTGGCACAATGGATCCTGATTGTATGCAGTGGAGTTTATGCAGCATGGCCCAAACATCCCGATTGAATGCAGTGGATTCCATGCAGCGTGAAGAAATGGAACCATATTGAATGCAGTGGATTTTATGCAGCATGATTGAATGCAGAGGATTCGATGCAGTATGATTGAATGCAGTGGATATTATGCAGCATGGCCCAAAGCATCCTGATTGAATGCAGTGGATTCCATGCAGCGTGATTGAATGCAGTTGATTCCATGCAGCGTGAAGAAATGGAACCTTATTGAATTCAGTGGATTTTTGCAGCGTGAATGAATACAGTGGATTCCATGCAGCATGATTGAATGCAGTGGATTTTATGCAGCATGGCCCAAAGCATGCCGATTGAATGCAGTGGATTCCATGCATTGTGATTGATTGCAGTGCACTCCATGCAGCGTGGTAAAATGTATCCCGATTGAATGCAGTGGATTCCATGCAGTGTGATTGAATGCAGTGGATTCCATTTAGCCTGAAGAAATGGAACCCTATTGAATGCAGTGGATATTATGCAGCATGATTGAATGCAGTGGAGTCCATGCAGCATGATTGAATGCAGTGGATTTTATGCAGCATGGCCCAAAGCATCCCGATTGAATGCAGTGGATTCCATGCAGCGTCATTGAATGCAGAGGATTCCATGCATTGAGGCGCAATGGATCCCGATTGTGTGCAGTGGAGTCCATGCAGTGAGGCCAAATGCATCCCAATTGAATGCAGTGGATTTTATGCATCATGGCCCAAATCATCCCGATTGAATGCAGTGGATTCCAGGCAGCGTGATTGAATGCAGTGCACTCAATATAGCTTGGAAAAACGCATCCCGATTGAATGCAGTGTATTCCATGCAGCGTGATTGAATTCAGTGGATTCCATGCAGCGTGAAATAATGGAACCCTATTGAATGCAGTGGATTTCTTGAAGCATGATAGAATGAAGTGGATTCCATGCAGCATGATTGAATGCAGTGGATTTTATGCAGCATTTCCCAAAGCATCCCGATTGAATGCAGTGGATTCCATGCAGCGTCATTGAATGCAGGGGATTCCATGCATTGAGGCGCAATGGATCCCGATTGTATGCAGTGGAGTCCATGCAGCGAGGCCCAATGCTTCCCGATTGAATGCAGTGGATTCCAGGCATTGTGATTGAAATCAGTGGAATCCATGCAGCGTGGTAAAATGCATCCTTATTGAATGCAGTGGATTCCATGCAGCGTGAAGTAATGGAACCCTATTGAATGCAGTGGATTTTATGCAGCCTGATTGAATGCAGTGGATTCCATGCAGCATGATTGAATGCAGTGGATTTTATGCAGCATGTCCCAAAGCATCCCGATTGAATGCAGTGGATTCAATGCAGCGTCATTGAATGCAGAGGATTCCATGCATTGTGGCGAAATGGATCCTGATTGTATGCAGTGGAGTCCATGCAGCGAGGCCCAATGCATCCCGATTGAATGCAGTCAATTCCATGCAGCATTTTTGAATGCAGAGTATTCCATGCATTGTGGCGCAATGGATCCTGATTGTATGCAGTGGAGTCCGTGCAGCGAGGCCAAATCATCCTGATTGAATGCTGTGGATTATATGGAGCATGGCCCAAATCATCCCGACTGAATGCAGTGGATTCGATGCAGCGTGATTGATTGCAGTGTAATCCATGCAGCGTTGTAAAATGCATTCCGATTGAATGCAGTGGATTCCATGCAGCGTGATTGAATTCAGTGGATTCCATGCAGCGTGAAGAAATGGAACCTTATTGAATGCAATTGATTTTATGCAGCATGATTGAATGCAGTGGATTTTATGCAGCATGATTGAATGCAGTGGATTCCATGCAGCGTGATTGAATGCAGTGGATTTTATGCAGCATGGCCCAAAGCATCCCGATTGAATTCAGTGGATTCCATGCAGCGTCATTGAATGCAGAGGATTCCATGCATTGTGGCGCAATGGGTCCCGATTGTATGCAGTGGAGTCCATGCAGTGAGGCCAATGCATCCCGATTGTATGCAGTGGATTCCATGCATTGTGATTGAATGCAGTGTAATCCATGCAGCATGGTAAAATGCATCCCGATTGAAGGCAGTGTATTCCATACAGCGGGATTGAATGCAGTGTATTCTATGCAGCGTGAGGAAATGGAACCGTATTGAATGCAGTGGATTTTATGCAGCATGATTGAATGCAGTGGATTCCATGCAGCATGATTGAATGCAGTGGATTCCATGCAGCGTGAAGAAATGAAAGCTTATTCAATGCAGTGGATTCCATGCAGCATGATAGAATGCAGTGGATGCCATGCAGCATGATTGAATGCAGTGTATTTTAGGCAGCATGGCACAAAGCATCCGGATTGAATGCAGTTGATTCCATGCAGCATGATTGAATGCAGTGGATTTTATGCAGCATGGCCCAAAACATCCGGATTGAATGCAGTGGAATCCATGCATGGTGATTGAATGCAGTGTAATCCATGCAGCGTGGTAAAATCCATCCCGATTGAATGCAGTGGATTCCATGCAGCTTGATTGAATGCAGCGGATTCCATGCAGCGTGAAGTAATGGAACCCTATTGAATGCAGCGGATTTTATGCAGCATGATTGAATGCAGTGGATTTTATGCAGCATGGCCCAAACCATCCCGATTGAATGCCGTGGATCCCATGCAGCGTCATTGAATGCAGAGGATTCCATGCATTGAGGTGCAATCGATCCCGATTATATGAGGTGGAGTCCATGCAGCGAGGCCCAATGCATCCCGATTGAATGCATTCAATTCCATGCAGCATTTTTGAATGCAGAGGATTCCATGCATTGTGGCGCAATGGTTCCTGATTGTATGCAGTGGAGTCTATGCAGCGAGGCCAAATCATCCCGATTGAATGCTGTGGATTATATGGAGCATGGCCCAAATCATCCCGATTGAATGCAGTGGATTCCATGCAGCGTGATTGATTGCAGTGTAATCCATGCAGCATTGTAAAATGCATTCCGATTGAATGCAGTGGATTCCATGCATTGTGATTGAATGCAGTGAACTCCATGCAGTGAGGTAAAATGCATCCCGATTGAATGCAGTGGATTCCATGCAGCGTGATTGAATGCCGTGTATTCCATGCAGCGTGAAGAAATGGAACCCTATTGAATGCAGTGGATTGTATGCAGCCTGATTGAATGCAGTGGATTCCATACAGCATGATTGAATGCAGTGGATTTTATGCAGAATGGCCCAAAGCATCCCGATTGAATGCAGTGGATTACATGCAGCGTCATTGAATGCAGAGGATTCCATGCATTGTGGCGCAATGGATCCTGATTGTATGCAGTGGAGTCCATGCAGCGAGGCCCAATGCATCCCGATTGAATGCAGTCAATTCCATGCAGCATTTTTGAATGCAGAGGATTCCATGCATTGTGGCGCAATGGATCCTGATTGCATGCAGTGGAGTCCATGCAGCGAGGCGAAATCATCCCGATTGAATGCTGTGCATTATATGGAGCATGGCCCAAATCATCCCGACTGAATGTAGTGAATTCGATGCAGTGTGATTGATTGCAGTGTAATCCATGCAGCGTGGTAAAATGCATCCCGATTGAATGCAGTGGATTCCATGCAGCGTGATTGAATTCAGTGGATTCCATGCAGCGTGAAGAAATGGAACCTTATTGAATGCAATTGATTCTATGCAGCATGATTGAATGCAGTGGATTTTATGCAGCATGATTGAATGCAGTGGATTCCATGCAGCGTGATTGAATGCAGTGGATTTTATGCAGCATGGCCCAAAGCATCCCGATTGAATGCAGTGGATTCCATGCAGCATTTTTGAATGCAGAGGATTCCATGCATTGTGGCACAATGGATCCCGATTGAATGCAGTGGATTCCATGCAGCGTGATTGAATGCAGTGTAATCCATGAAGCGTGGTAAAATGCATCCCGATAGAATGCAGTGGATTCCATGCAGCGTGAGGAAATGGAACCCTACTGAATGCAGTGGATTTTATGCAGCATGATTGAATGCAGTGGATATTATGCAGCATGATTGAATGCAGTGGAGTCCATGCAGCATGATTGAATGTAGTGGAATTTATGCAGCATGGACTAAAGCATCCCGATTGAATGCAGTGGATTCCATGCAGCGTCATTGAATGCAGAGGATTCCATGCATTGTGGCGCAATGGATCCCTATTGTATGCAGTGGAGTCCATGCAGCGAGGCCCAATGCATCCCGATTGAATGCAGTGGATTTTATGCAGCATGGCCCAAACATCCCGATTGAATGCAGTGTATCCCATGCAGCGTGTTTGAATGCAGTGGATTGTATGCAGAGTGGTGCAATGTATCTCTATTGAATGAAGTGGATTCCATTCAGCTTGGCCCAATGGATACCGACTGAATGCAGTGGATTCCATGAAGCATGATTGAATGCAGTGGATTCCATGCAGCATTGTGGAATGCATACCGAGTGAATGCAGTGGATTGCATGCAGCGTGGGGCAATGTATCCAGGTTGAATGCAGTGGAATACATGCAGTGTGAGTGAATGCACTTGATTCCTTGCAGCAGTGTGAAATTCATCCCGGGTGAATGCAGTGGATTGCATGCAGCTTGGCCCAATGGATCCTGATTGAATGCAGTCGATTCCATGCAGCTTGGCCCAATGGATCCTGATTGAATGCAGTCGATTCCGTGCAGCATGGCCCAATGGATCCTGATTGAATGCAGTGGATTCCCTGTGGCGTGATTGAATGCACTGGATTCCATGCAGCGTTGTGTAATGCGTCCAGAGTGAATGAAAAGGATTGCATGCAGCGTGGGGCAATGTATCCAGGTTGAATGGAGTGGAATCCATGCAGCATGCTGCAATGGATCCCGACTGAATGCAGTGGATTCCCTGCAGCATTGTGTAATTGATACCAATGTAATGCAGTGGATTCCATGCATCGAGATTCAATGCAGTGGATTCCATGCAGCGTTGTGAAATGGATCCCGAGTGAATGCAGTGGATTCCATGCATTGTGATTGAATGCAGTGCACTCAATATAGCGTGGAAAAATGCATCCCGATTGAATGAAGCGGATTCCATGCAGCGTGATTGAATGCAGTGGATTTTATGCAGCATGGCCCAAAGCATCCCGATTGAATGCAGTGGATTCCATGCAGCATCATTGAATGCAGAGGATTCCATGCATTGAGGCGCAATGGATCCCGATTGTATGCAGTGGAGTCCATGCAGCGAGGCCCAATGCATCCCGATTGAATGCAGTGGATTCCAGGCATTGTGATTGAAATCAGTGGAATCCATGCAGCGTGGTAAAATGCATCCTTATTGAATGCAGTGGATTCCATGCAGCGTGAAATAATGGAACGGTATTGAATGCAGTGGATTGTATGCAGCCTGATTGAATGCAGTGGATTCCATGCAGCATGATTGAATGCAGTGGATTTTATGCAGCATGTCCCAAAGCATCCCGATTGAATGCAGTGGATTCCATGCAGCGTCATTGAATGCAGAGGATTCCATGCATTGTGGCGCAATGGGTCCCGATTATATGCAGTGGAGTCCATGCAGTGAGGCCAATGCATCCCGATTGTATGCAGTGGATTTTATGCAGCATGGCCCAAAGCATCCCGATTGAATGCAGTGGATTCCATGCATTGTGATTGAATGCAGTGTAATCCATGCAGCATGGTAAAATGCATCCCGATTGAAGGCAGTGTATTCCATACACCGGGATTGAATGCAGTGTATTCTATGCAGCGTGAGGAAATGGAACCGTATTGAATGCAGTGGATTCTATGCAGCATGATTGAATGCAGTGGATTCCATGCAGCATGATTGAATGCAGTGGATTTTATGCAGCATGGCCCAAAGCATCCCGATTGAATGCAGTGGATTCCATGCATTGTGATTGAATGCAGTGTAATCCATGCAGCATGGTAAAATGCATCCCGATTGAAGGCAGTGTATTCCATACAGCGGGATTGAATGCAGTGTATTCTATGCAGCGTGAGGAAATGGAACCCTACTGAATGCAGTGGATTTTATGCAGCATGATTGAATGCTGTGGATTCCATGCAGCATGATTGAATGCAGTGGATTACACGCAGCATCATTGAATGCAGAGAATTCCATGCATTGTGGCGCAATGGATCCCGATTGTATGCAGTGGAGTCCATGCAGCGAGGCCCAATGCATCCCGATTGAATGCAGTCAATTCCATGCAGCATTTTTGAATGCAGACGATTCCATGCATTGTGGCGCAATGGATCCTGATTGTATGCAGTGGATTTTATGCAGCATGGCCCAAACATCCCGATTGAATGCAGTGGATTCCATGCAGCGTGATTGAATGCAGTGTAATCCATGAAGCGTGGTAAAATGCATCCCGATAAAATGCAGTGGATTCCATGCAGCGTGAAGAAATGGAACCCTATTGAATGCAGTGGATTTTATGCAGCATGATTGAATGCAGTGGATTCGATGCAGTATGATTGAATGCAGTGGATATTATGCAGCATGGCCCAAAGCATCCTGATTGAATGCAGTGGATTCCATGCAGCGTGATTGACTGCAGGTAATCCATTCAGCCTGGTAAAATGCATCCCAATTGAATGCAGTGGATTTTATGAAGCATGATTGAATGCAGTTGATTCCATGCAGCGTGAAGAAATGGAACATTATTGAATTCAGTGGATTTTTGCGGCGTGAATGTATACAGTGGATACCATGCAGCATGATTGAATGCAGTGGATTTTATGCAGCATGGCCAAAGCATGCCGATTGAATGCAGTGGATTCCATGCAGTGTGTTTGAATGCAGTGGATTCAATTTAGCCTGAAGAAATGGAACCCTATTGAATGCAGTGGATATTATGCAGCATGATTGAATGCAGTGGATTCCATGCAGCATGATTGAATGCAGTGGATTTTATGCAGCATGTCCCAAAGCATCCCGATTGAATGCAGTGGATTCCATGCAGCGTCATTGAATGCAGAGGATTCCATGCATTGTGGCGCAATGGGTCCCGATTGTATGCAGTGGAGTCCATGCAGCGAGGCCAAATGCATCCCAATTGAATGCTGTGGATTATATGGAGCATGGTCCAAATCATCCCGACTGAATGCAGTGGATTCCATGCAGCGTGATTGATTGCAGTGTAATCCATGCAGCGTGGTAAAATGCATCCCGATTGAATGCAGTGGATTCCATGCAGCGTGATTGAATTCAGTGGATTTTATGCAGCATGATTGAATGCAGTGGATTTTATGCAGCATGGCCCAAACCATCCCGATTGAATGCAGTGGATCCCATGCAGCGTCATTGAATGCAGAGGATTTCATGCATTGAGGCGCTATCGATCCCGATTAAATGAGGTGGAGTCCATGCAGCGAGGCCCAATGCATCCCGATTGAATGCATTCAATTCCATGCAGCATTTTTGAATGCAGAGGATTCCATGTATTGTGGCGCAATGGATCCTGATTGTATGCAGTGGAGTCTATGCAGCGAGGCCAAATCATCCCGATTGAATGCTGTGGATTATATGGAGCATGGCCCAAATCATCCCGATTCAATGCAGTGGATTCCATGCAGCGTGATTGATTGCAGTGTAATCCATGCAGCGTTGTAAAATGCATTCCGATTGAATGCAGTGGATTCCATGCAGCGTGATTGAATGCCGTGTATTCCATGCAGCATGAAGAAATGGAACCCTATTGAATGCAGTGGATATTATGCAGCATGATTGAATGCAGTGGATTCCATGCAGCATGATTGAATGTAGTGGAATTTATGCAGCATGGCCTAAAGCATCCCGATTGAATGCAGTGGATTCCATGCAGCATCATTGAATGCAGAGGATTCCATGCATTGTGGCGCAATGGATCCCGATTGTATGCAGTGGGGTCCATGCAGCGAGGCCCAATGCATCCCGATTGAATGCAGTGGATTTTATGCAGCATGGACCAAAGCATGCCGATTGAATGCAGTGTATCCCATGCAGCGTGTTTGAATGCAGTGGATTGTATGCAGAGTGGTGCAATGTATCTCGATTGAATGAAGTGGATTCCATTCAGCATGGTGTAATTGATACCGATTGAATGCAGTGGATTCCATGCACTGTGTCTGAATGCAACCGATTCCATGCAGCAGTGTGAAATGCATCGCGAGTGAATGCAGTGGATTCCATGCAGCGTGGCCCAATGGATACCGACTGAATGCAGTGGATTCCATGAAGCATGATTGAATGCAGTGGATTCCATGCAGCGTTGTGGAATGCATACCGAGTGAATGCAGTGGATTGCATGCAGCGTGGGGCAATGTCTCCAGGTTGAATGCAGTGGAATCCATGCAGCATGCTGCAATGGATCCCGACTGAATGCAGTGGATTCCCTGCAGCATTGTCTAATTGATACCAATGTAATGCAGTGGATTCCATGCATCGAGATTCAATGCAGTGGATTCCATGCAGCGTTGTGAAATGGATCCCGAGTGAATGCAGTGGATTCCATGCAGCGTGATTGAATGCAGTGGATTCCATGCAGCGTGAAGAAATGGAACCCTATTGAATGCAGTGGATTTTATGAAGCATGATTGAATGCAGTGGATTCCATGCAGCATGACTGAATGCAGTGGATTTTATGCAGCATGGCCCAAAGCATCCCGATTGAATGCAGTGGATTCCACGCAGCATCATTGAATGCAGAGAATTCCATGCATTGTGGCGCAATGGATCCCGATTGTATGCAGTGGAGTCCATGCAGCGAGGCCCAATTCATCCCGATTGAATGCAGTCAATTCCATGCAGCATTTTTGAATGCAGAGGATTCCATGCATTGTGGCACAATGGATCCTGATTGTATGCAGTGGAGTTTATGCAGCATGGCCCAAACATCCCGATTGAATGCAGTGGATTCCATGCAGCGTGAAGAAATGGAACCATATTGAATGCAGTGGATTCTATGCAGCATGATTGAATGCAGTGGATTCCATGCAGCATGATTGAATGCAGTGGATTTTATGCAGCATGGCCCAAAGCATCCCGATTGAATGCAGTGGATTCCATGCATTGTGATTGAATGCAGTGTAATCCATGCAGCATGGTAAAATGCATCCCGATTGAAGGCAGTGTATTCCATACAGCGGGATTGAATGCAGTGTATTCTATGCAGCGTGAGGAAATGGAACCCTACTGAATGCAGTGGATTTTATGCAGCATGATTGAATGCTGTGGATTCCATGCAGCATGATTGAATGCAGTGGATTACACGCAGCATCATTGAATGCAGAGAATTCCATGCATTGTGGCGCAATGGATCCCGATTGTATGCAGTGGAGTCCATGCAGCGAGGCCCAATGCATCCCGATTGAATGCAGTCAATTCCATGCAGCATTTTTGAATGCAGACGATTCCATGCATTGTGGCGCAATGGATCCTGATTGTATGCAGTGGATTTTATGCAGCATGGCCCAAACATCCCGATTGAATGCAGTGGATTCCATGCAGCGTGATTGAATGCAGTGTAATCCATGAAGCGTGGTAAAATGCATCCCGATAAAATGCAGTGGATTCCATGCAGCGTGAAGAAATGGAACCCTATTGAATGCAGTGGATTTTATGCAGCATGATTGAATGCAGTGGATTCGATGCAGTATGATTGAATGCAGTGGATATTATGCAGCATGGCCCAAAGCATCCTGATTGAATGCAGTGGATTCCATGCAGCGTGATTGACTGCAGGTAATCCATTCACCCTGGTAAAATGCATCCCAATTGAATGCAGTGGATTTTATGAAGCATGATTGAATGCAGTTGATTCCATGCAGCGTGAAGAAATGGAACATTATTGAATTCAGTGGATTTTTGCGGCGTGAATGTATACAGTGGATACCATGCAGCATGATTGAATGCAGTGGATTTTATGCAGCATGGCCAAAGCATGCCGATTGAATGCAGTGGATTCCATGCAGTGTGTTTGAATGCAGTGGATTCAATTTAGCCTGAAGAAATGGAACCCTATTGAATGCAGTGGATATTATGCAGCATGATTGAATGCAGTGGATTCCATGCAGCATGATTGAATGCAGTGGATTTTATGCAGCATGTCCCAAAGCATCCCGATTGAATGCAGTGGATTCCATGCAGCGTCATTGAATGCAGAGGATTCCATGCATTGTGGCGCAATGGGTCCCGATTGTATGCAGTGGAGTCCATGCAGCGAGGCCAAATGCATCCCAATTGAATGCTGTGGATTATATGGAGCATGGTCCAAATCATCCCGACTGAATGCAGTGGATTCCATGCAGCGTGATTGATTGCAGTGTAATCCATGCAGCGTGGTAAAATGCATCCCGATTGAATGCAGTGGATTCCATGCAGCGTGATTGAATTCAGTGGATTTTATGCAGCATGATTGAATGCAGTGGATTTTATGCAGCATGGCCCAAACCATCCCGATTGAATGCAGTGGATCCCATGCAGCGTCATTGAATGCAGAGGATTTCATGCATTGAGGCGCTATCGATCCCGATTAAATGAGGTGGAGTCCATGCAGCGAGGCCCAATGCATCCCGATTGAATGCATTCAATTCCATGCAGCATTTTTGAATGCAGAGGATTCCATGTATTGTGGCGCAATGGATCCTGATTGTATGCAGTGGAGTCTATGCAGCGAGGCCAAATCATCCCGATTGAATGCTGTGGATTATATGGAGCATGGCCCAAATCATCCCGATTCAATGCAGTGGATTCCATGCAGCGTGATTGATTGCAGTGTAATCCATGCAGCGTTGTAAAATGCATTCCGATTGAATGCAGTGGATTCCATGCAGCGTGATTGAATGCCGTGTATTCCATGCAGCATGAAGAAATGGAACCCTATTGAATGCAGTGGATATTATGCAGCATGATTGAATGCAGTGGATTCCATGCAGCATGATTGAATGTAGTGGAATTTATGCAGCATGGCCTAAAGCATCCCGATTGAATGCAGTGGATTCCATGCAGCATCATTGAATGCAGAGGATTCCATGCATTGTGGCGCAATGGATCCCGATTGTATGCAGTGGGGTCCATGCAGCGAGGCCCAATGCATCCCGATTGAATGCAGTGGATTTTATGCAGCATGGACCAAAGCATGCCGATTGAATGCAGTGTATCCCATGCAGCGTGTTTGAATGCAGTGGATTGTATGCAGAGTGGTGCAATGTATCTCGATTGAATGAAGTGGATTCCATTCAGCATGGTGTAATTGATACCGATTGAATGCAGTGGATTCCATGCACTGTGTCTGAATGCAACCGATTCCATGCAGCAGTGTGAAATGCATCGCGAGTGAATGCAGTGGATTCCATGCAGCGTGGCCCAATGGATACCGACTGAATGCAGTGGATTCCATGAAGCATGATTGAATGCAGTGGATTCCATGCAGCGTTGTGGAATGCATACCGAGTGAATGCAGTGGATTGCATGCAGCGTGGGGCAATGTCTCCAGGTTGAATGCAGTGGAATCCATGCAGCATGCTGCAATGGATCCCGACTGAATGCAGTGGATTCCCTGCAGCATTGTCTAATTGATACCAATGTAATGCAGTGGATTCCATGCATCGAGATTCAATGCAGTGGATTCCATGCAGCGTTGTGAAATGGATCCCGAGTGAATGCAGTGGATTCCATGCAGCGTGATTGAATGCAGTGGATTCCATGCAGCGTGAAGAAATGGAACCCTATTGAATGCAGTGGATTTTATGAAGCATGATTGAATGCAGTGGATTCCATGCAGCATGACTGAATGCAGTGGATTTTATGCAGCATGGCCCAAAGCATCCCGATTGAATGCAGTGGATTCCACGCAGCATCATTGAATGCAGAGAATTCCATGCATTGTGGCGCAATGGATCCCGATTGTATGCAGTGGAGTCCATGCAGCGAGGCCCAATTCATCCCGATTGAATGCAGTCAATTCCATGCAGCATTTTTGAATGCAGAGGATTCCATGCATTGTGGCACAATGGATCCTGATTGTATGCAGTGGAGTTTATGCAGCATGGCCCAAACATCCCGATTGAATGCAGTGGATTCCATGCAGCGTGAAGAAATGGAACCATATTGAATGCAGAGGATTTTATGCAGCACGATTGAATGCAGAGGATTCGATGCAGTATGATTGAATGCAGTGGATATTATGCAGCATGGCCCAAAGCATCCTGATTGAATGCAGTGGATTCCATGCAGCGTGATTGAATGCAGTTGATTCCATGCAGCGTGAAGAAATGGAACCTTATTGAATTCAGTGGATTGTATGCAGCCTGATTGAATGCAGTGGATTCCATACAGCATGATTGAATGCAGTGGATTTTATGCAGAATGGCCCAAAGCATCCCGATTGAATGCAGTGGATTACATGCAGCGTCATTGAATGCAGAGGATTCCATGCATTGTGGCGCAATGGATCCTGATTGTATGCAGTGGAGTCCATGCAGCGAGGCCCAATGCATCCCGATTGAATGCAGTCAATTCCATGCAGCATTTTTGAATGCAGAGGATTCCATGCATTGTGGCGCAATGGATCCTGATTGCATGCAGTGGAGTCCATGCAGCGAGGCGAAATCATCCCGATTGAATGCTGTGCATTATATGGAGCATGGCCCAAATCATCCCGACTGAATGTAGTGAATTCGATGCAGTGTGATTGATTGCAGTGTAATCCATGCAGCGTGGTAAAATGCATCCCGATTGAATGCAGTGGATTCCATGCAGCGTGATTGAATTCAGTGGATTCCATGCAGCGTGAAGAAATGGAACCTTATTGAATGCAATTGATTTTATGCAGCATGATTGAATGCAGTGGATTTTATGCAGCATGATTGAATGCAGTGGATTCCATGCAGCGTGATTGAATGCAGTGGATTTTATGCAGCATGGCCCAAAGCATCCCGATTGAATGCAGTGGATTCCATGCAGCATTTTTGAATGCAGAGGATTCCATGCATTGTGGCACAATGGATCCCGATTGAATGCAGTGGATTCCATGCAGCGTGATTGAATGCAGTGTAATCCATGAAGCGTGGTAAAATGCATCCCGATAGAATGCAGTGGATTCCATGCAGCGTGAGGAAATGGAACCCTACTGAATGCAGTGGATTTTATGCAGCATGATTGAATGCAGTGGATATTATGCAGCATGATTGAATGCAGTGGAGTCCATGCAGCATGATTGAATGTAGTGGAATTTATGCAGCATGGCCTAAAGCATCCCGATTGAATGCAGTGGATTCCATGCAGCGTCATTGAATGCAGAGGATTCCATGCATTGTGGCGCAATGGATCCCTATTGTATGCAGTGGAGTCCATGCAGCGAGGCCCAATGCATCCCGATTGAATGCAGTGGATTTTATGCAGCATGGCCCAAACATCCCGATTGAATGCAGTGTATCCCATGCAGCGTGTTTGAATGCAGTGGATTGTATGCAGAGTGGTGCAATGTATCTCTATTGAATGAAGTGGATTCCATTCAGCTTGGCCCAATGGATACCGACTGAATGCAGTGGATTCCATGAAGCATGATTGAATGCAGTGGATTCCATGCAGCATTGTGGAATGCATACCGAGTGAATGCAGTGGATTGCATGCAGCGTGGGGCAATGTATCCAGGTTGAATGCAGTGGAATACATGCAGTGTGAGTGAATGCACTTGATTCCTTGCAGCAGTGTGAAATTCATCCCGGGTGAATGCAGTGGATTGCATGCAGCTTGGCCCAATGGATCCTGATTGAATGCAGTCGATTCCGTGCAGCTTGGCCCAATGGATCCTGATTGAATGCAGTCGATTCCGTGCAGCATGGCCCAATGGATCCTGATTGAATGCAGTGGATTCCCTGTGGCGTGATTGAATGCACTGGATTCCATGCAGCGTTGTGTAATGCATCCAGAGTGAATGAAAAGGATTGCATGCAGCGTGGGGCAATGTATCCAGGTTGAATGCAGTGGAATCCATGCAGCATGCTGCAATGGATCCCGACTGAATGCAGTGGATTCCCTGCAGCATTGTGTAATTGATACCAATGTAATGCAGTGGATTCCATGCATCGAGATTCAATGCAGTGGATTCCATGCAGCGTTGTGAAATGGATCCCGAGTGAATGCAGTGGATTCCATGCATTGTGATTGAATGCAGTGCACTCAATATAGCGTGGAAAAATGCATCCCGATTGAATGAAGCGGATTCCATGCAGCGTGATTGAATGCAGTGGATTTTATGCAGCATGGCCCAAAGCATCCCGATTGAATGCAGTGGATTCCATGCAGCATCATTGAATGCAGAGGATTCCATGCATTGAGGCGCAATGGATCCCGATTGTATGCAGTGGAGTCCATGCAGCGAGGCCCAATGCATCCCGATTGAATGCAGTGGATTCCAGGCATTGTGATTGAAATCAGTGGAATCCATGCAGCGTGGTAAAATGCATCCTTATTGAATGCAGTGGATTCCATGCAGCTTGATTGAATGCAGTGGATTCCATGCAGCGTGAAGTAATGGAACCCTATTGAATGCAGCGGATTTTATGCAGCATGATTGAATGCAGTGGATTTTATGCAGCATGGCCCAAACCATCCCGATTGAATGCCGTGGATCCCATGCAGCGTCATTGAATGCAGAGGATTCCATGCATTGAGGTGCAATCGATCCCGATTATATGAGGTGGAGTCCATGCAGCGAGGCCCAATGCATCCCGATTGAATGCATTCAATTCCATGCAGCATTTTTGAATGCAGAGGATTCCATGCATTGTGGCGCAATGGTTCCTGATTGTATGCAGTGGAGTCTATGCAGCGAGGCCAAATCATCCCGATTGAATGCTGTGGATTATATGGAGCATGGCCCAAATCATCCCGATTGAATGCAGTGGATTCCATGCAGCGTGATTGATTGCAGTGTAATCCATGCAGCGTTGTAAAATGCATTCCGATTGAATGCAGTGGATTCCATGCATTGTGATTGAATGCAGTGAACTCCATGCAGTGAGGTAAAATGCATCCCGATTGAATGCAGTGGATTCCATGCAGCGTGATTGAATGCCGTGTATTCCATGCAGCGTGAAGAAATGGAACCCTATTGAATGCAGTGGATTGTATGCAGCCTGATTGAATGCAGTGGATTCCATGCAGCATGATTGAATGCAGTGGATTTTATGCAGAATGGCCCAAAGCATCCCGATTGAATGCAGTGGATTACATGCAGCGTCATTGAATGCAGAGGATTCCATGCATTGTGGCGCAATGGATCCTGATTGTATGCAGTGGAGTCCATGCAGTGAGGCCCAATGCATCCCGATTGAATGCAGTCAATTCCATGCAGCATTTTTGAATGCAGAGGATTCCATGCATTGTGGCGCAATGGATCCTGATTGCATGCAGTGGAGTCCATGCAGCGAGGCGAAATCATCCCGATTGAATGCTGTGCATTATATGGAGCATGGCCCAAATCATCCCGACTGAATGTAGTGAATTCGATGCAGTGTGATTGATTGCAGTGTAATCCATGCAGCGTGGTAAAATGCATCCCGATTGAATGCAGTGGATTCCATGCAGCGTGATTGAATTCAGTGGATTCCATGCAGCGTGAAGAAATGGAACCTTATTGAATGCAATTGATTCTATGCAGCATGATTGAATGCAGTGGATTTTATGCAGCATGATTGAATGCAGTGGATTCCATGCAGCGTGATTGAATGCAGTGGATTTTATGCAGCATGGCCCAAAGCATCCCGATTGAATGCAGTGGATTCCATGCAGCATTTTTGAATGCAGAGGATTCCATGCATTGTGGCACAATGGATCCCGATTGAATGCAGTGGATTCCATGCAGCGTGATTGAATGCAGTGTAATCCATGAAGCGTGGTAAAATGCATCCCGATAGAATGCAGTGGATTCCATGCAGCGTGAGGAAATGGAACCCTACTGAATGCAGTGGATTTTATGCAGCATGATTGAATGCAGTGGATATTATGCAGCATGATTGAATGCAGTGGAGTCCATGCAGCATGATTGAATGTAGTGGAATTTATGCAGCATGGCCTAAAGCATCCCGATTGAATGCAGTGGATTCCATGCAGCGTCATTGAATGCAGAGGATTCCATGCATTGTGGCGCAATGGATCCCTATTGTATGCAGTGGAGTCCATGCAGCGAGGCCCAATGCATCCCGATTGAATGCAGTGGATTTTATGCAGCATGGCCCAAACATCCCGATTGAATGCAGTGTATCCCATGCAGCGTGTTTGAATGCAGTGGATTGTATGCAGAGTGGTGCAATGTATCTCTATTGAATGAAGTGGATTCCATTCAGCTTGGCCCAATGGATACCGACTGAATGCAGTGGATTCTATGAAGCATGATTGAATGCAGTGGATTCCATGCAGCATTGTGGAATGCATACCGAGTGAATGCAGTGGATTGCATGCAGCGTGGGGCAATGTATCCAGGTTGAATGCAGTGGAATACATGCAGTGTGAGTGAATGCACTTGATTCCTTGCAGCAGTGTGAAATTCATCCCGGGTGAATGCAGTGGATTGCATGCAGCTTGGCCCAATGGATCCTGATTGAATGCAGTCGATTCCGTGCAGCTTGGCCCAATGGATCCTGATTGAATGCAGTCGATTCCGTGCAGCATGGCCCAATGGATCCTGATTGAATGCAGTGGATTCCCTGTGGCGTGATTGAATGCACTGGATTCCATGCAGCGTTGTGTAATGCATCCAGAGTGAATGAAAAGGATTGCATGCAGCGTGGGGCAATGTATCCAGGTTGAATGCAGTGGAATCCATGCAGCATGCTGCAATGGATCCCGACTGAATGCAGTGGATTCCCTGCAGCATTGTGTAATTGATACCAATGTAATGCAGTGGATTCCATGCATCGAGATTCAATGCAGTGGATTCCATGCAGCGTTGTGAAATGGATCCCGAGTGAATGCAGTGGATTCCATGCATTGTGATTGAATGCAGTGCACTCAATATAGCGTGGAAAAATGCATCCCGATTGAATGCAGCGGATTCCATGCAGCGTGATTGAATGCTGTGTATTCCATGCAGCGTGAAGAAATGGAACCCTATTGAATGCAGTGGATTTTATGAAGCATGATTGAATGCAGTGGATTCCATGCAGCATGATTGAATGCAGTGGATTTTATGCAGCATGGCCCAAAGCATCCCGATTGAATGCAGTGGATTCCATGCAGCATGATTGAATGCAGTGGATTTTATGCAGCATGGCCCAAAGCATCCCGATTGAATGCAGTGGATTCCACGCAGCATCAGTGAATGCAGAGAATTCCATGCATTGTGGCGCAATGGATCCCGATTGTATGCAGTGGGGTCCATGCAGCGAGGCCCAATGCATCCCGATTGAATGCAGTCAATTCCATGCAGCATTTGTGAATGCAGAGGATTCCATGCATTGTGGCACAATGGATCCTGATTGTATGCAGTGGATTTTATGCAGCATGGCCCAAACATCCCGATTGAATGCATTGTATCCCATGCAGCGTGTTTGAATGCAGTGGATTGTATGCAGAGTGGTGCAATGTATCTCGATTGAATGAAGTGGATTCCATTCAGCTTGGTGTAATTGATACCGATTGAATGCAGTGGAGTCCATGCACTGTGTCTGAATGCAACCGATTCCATGCAGCAGTGTGAAATGCATCGCGAGTGAATGCAGTGGATTCCATGCAGCGTGGCCCAATGGATACCGACTGAATGCAGTGGATTCCATGAAGCATGATTGAATGCAGTGGATTCCATGCAGCGTTGTGGAATGCATACCGAGTGAATGCAGTGGATTGCATGCAGCGTGGGGCAATGTCTCCAGGTTGAATGCAGTGGAATACATGCAGTGTGAGTGAATGCACTTGATTCCTTGCAGCAGTGTGAAATTCATCCCGGGTGAATGCAGTGGATTGCATGCAGCTTGGCCCAATGGATCCTGATTGAATGCAGTCGATTCCGTGCAGCATGGCCCAATGGATCCTGATTGAATGCAGTGGATTCCCTGTGGCGTGATTGAATGCACTGGATTCCATGCAGCATTGTGTAATGCATCCAGAGTGAATGAAAAGGATTGCATGCAGCGTGGGGCAATGTATCCAGGTTGAATGCAGTGGAATCCATGCAGCATGCTGCAATGGATCCCGATTGAATGCAGTGGATTCCCTGCAGCATTGTGTAATTGATACCAATGTAATGCAGTGGATTCCATGCATCGAGATTCAATGCAGTGGATTCCATGCAGCGTTGTGAAATGGATCCCGAGTGAATGCAGTGGATTCCATGCATTGTGATTGAATGCAGTGCACTCAATATAGCGTGGAAAAATGCATCCCGATTGAATGCAGCGGATTCCATGCAGCGTGATTGAATGCTGTGTATTCCATGCAGCGTGAAGAAATGGAACCCTATTGAATGCAGTGGATTTTATGAAGCATGATTGAATGCAGTGGATTCCATGCAGCATGATTGAATGCAGTGGATTTTATGCAGCATGGCCCAAAGCATCCCGATTGAATGCAGTGGATTCCATGCAGCGTGATTGAATGCAGTGGACTCCATGCAGCGTGAAGAAATGGAACCCTATTGAATGCAGTGGATATTATGCAGCCTGATTGAATGCAGTGGATTCCATGCAGCATGATTGAATGCAGTGGATTTTATGCAGCATGGCCCAAAGCATCCCGATTGAATGCAGTGGATTCCATGCAGCATCATTGAATGCAGAGGATTCCATTTATTTTGGCGCAATGGATCCCGATTGTATGCAGTGGAGTCCATGCAGAGAGGCCAAATGCATCCCAATTGAATGAAGTGGATTTTATGCAGCATGGCCCAAATCATCCCATTGAATGCCGTGGATTCCATGCAGCGTGATTGAATGCAGTGCACTCCATATAGCTTGGAAAAACGCATCCCGATTGAATGCAGTGGATTCCATGCAGCGTGAAGAAATGAAAGCTTATTCAATGCAGTGGATTCCATGCAGCATGATTGAATGCAGTGGATGCCATGCAGCATGATTGAATGCAGTGGATTTTATGCAGCATGGCCCAAAGCATCCCGATTGAATGCAGTGGATTCCATGCAGCATGATTGAATGCAGTGGATTTTATGCAGCATGGCCCAAAACATCCGGATTGAATGCAGTGGAATCCATGCATGGTGATTGAATGCAGTGTAATCCATGCAGCTTGGTAAAATCCATCCCGATTGAATGCAGCAGATTCCATGCAGCGTGAAGTAATGGAACCCTATTGAATGAAGTGGATATTATGCAGCATGATTGAATGCAGTGGATTTTATGCAGCATGGCCCAAACCATCCCGATTGAATGCAGTGGATCCCATGCAGCGTCATTGAATGCAGAGGATTTCATGCATTGAGGCGCTATCGATCCCGATTAAATGAGGTGGAGTCCATGCAGCGAGGCCCAATGCATCCCGATTGAATGCATTCAATTCCATGCAGCATTTTTGAATGCAGAGGATTCCATGCATTGTGGCGCAATGGATCCTGATTGTATGCAGTGGAGTCTATGCAGCGAGGCCAAATCATCCCGATTGAATGCTGTGGATTATATGGATCATGGCCCAAATCATCCCGATTCAATGCAGTGGATTCCATGCAGCGTGATTGATTGCAGTGTAATCCATGCAGCGTTGTAAAATGCATTCCGATTGAATGCAGTGGATTCCATGCAGCATGAAGAAATGGAACCCTATTGAATGCAGTGGATTTTATGAAGCATGATTGAATGCAGTGGATTCCATGCAGCATGATTGAATGCAGTGGATTTTATGCAGCATGGCCCAAAGCATCCCGATTGAATGCAGTGGATTCCATGCAGCGTCATTGAATGCAGAGGATTCCATGCATTGTGGCGCAATAGATCCTGATTGTATGCAGTGGAGTCCATGCAGTGAGGCCCAATGCATCCCGATTGAATGCAGTGGATTTTATGCAGCATGGCCCAAATCATCCCGATTGAATGCAGTGGATTCCATGCATGGTGATTGAATGAAGTGCACTCCATGCAGCGAGGTAAAATGCATCCCGATTGAATGCAGTGGATTCCATGCAACATGATTGAATGCAGTGTAATCCATGCAGCGTGAAGTAATGGAACCCTATTGAATGCAGTGGATATTATGCAGCATGATTGAATGCAGTGGATTCCATGCAGCATGATTGAATGTAGTGGAATTTATGCAGCATGGCCTAAAGCATCCCGATTGAATGCAGTGGATTCCATGCAGCATCATTGAATGCAGAGGATTCCATGCATTGTGGCGCAATGGATCCCGATTGTATGCAGTGGGGTCCATGCAGCGAGGCCCAATGCATCCCGATTGAATGCAGTGGATTTTATGCAGCATGGACCAAAGCATGCCGATTGAATGCAGTGTATCCCATGCAGCGTGTTTGAATGCAGTGGATTGTATGCAGAGTGGTGCAATGTATCTCGATTGAATGAAGTGGATTCCATTCAGCTTGGTGTAATTGATACCGATTGAATGCAGTGGAGTCCATGCACTGTGTCTGAATGCAACCGATTCCATGCAGCAGTGTGAAATGCATCGCGAGTGAATGCAGTGGATTCCATGCAGCGTGGCCCAATGGATACCGACTGAATGCAGTGGATTCCATGAAGCATGATTGAATGCAGTGGATTCCATGCAGCGTTGTGGAATGCATACCGAGTGAATGCAGTGGATTGCATGCAGCGTGGGGCAATGTCTCCAGGTTGAATGCAGTGGAATACATGCAGTGTGAGTGAATGCACTTGATTCCTTGCAGCAGTGTGAAATTCATCCCGGGTGAATGCAGTGGATTGCATGCAGCTTGGCCCAATGGATCCTGATTGAATGCAGTGGATTCCCTGTGGCGTGATTGAATGCACTGGATTCCATGCAGCGTTGTGGAATGCATACCGAGTGAATGCAGTGGATTGCATGCAGCGTGGGGCAATGTATCCAGGTTGAATGCAGTGGAATCCATGCAGCATGCTGCAATGGATCCCGACTGAATGCAGTGGATTCCCTGCAGCATTGTCTAATTGATACCAATGTAATGCAGTGGATTCCATGCATCGAGATTCAATGCAGTGGATTCCATGCAGCGTTGTGAAATGGATCCCGAGTGAATGCAGTGGATTCCATGCAGCGTGATTGAATGCAGTGGATTCCATGCAGCGTGAAGAAATGGAACCCTATTGAATGCAGTGGATTTTATGAAGCATGATTGAATGCAGTGGATTCCATGCAGCATGACTGAATGCAGTGGATTTTATGCAGCATGGCCCAAAGCATCCCGATTGAATGCAGTGGATTCCACGCAGCATCATTGAATGCAGAGAATTCCATGCATTGTGGCGCAATGGATCCCGATTGTATGCAGTGGAGTCCATGCAGCGAGGCCCAATTCATCCCGATTGAATGCAGTCAATTCCATGCAGCATTTTTGAATGCAGAGGATTCCATGCATTGTGGCACAATGGATCCTGATTGTATGCAGTGGAGTTTATGCAGCATGGCCCAAACATCCCGATTGAATGCAGTGGATTCCATGCAGCGTGAAGAAATGGAACCATATTGAATGCAGTGGATTTTATGCAGCATGATTGAATGCAGAGGATTCGATGCAGTATGATTGAATGCAGTGGATATTATGCAGCATGGCCCAAAGCATCCTGATTGAATGCAGTGGATTCCATGCAGCGTGATTGAATGCAGTTGATTCCATGCAGCGTGAAGAAATGGAACCTTATTGAATTCAGTGGATTTTTGCAGCGTGAATGAATACAGTGGATTCCATGCAGCATGATTGAATGCAGTGGATTTTATGCAGCATGGCCCAAAGCATGCCGATTGAATGCAGTGGATTCCATGCATTGTGATTGATTGCAGTGCACTCCATGCAGCGTGGTAAAATGTATCCCGATTGAATGCAGTGGATTCCATGCAGTGTGATTGAATGCAGTGGATTCCATTTAGCCTGAAGAAATGGAACCCTATTGAATGCAGTGGATATTATGCAGCATGATTGAATGCAGTGGAGTCCATGCAGCATGATTGAATGCAGTGGATTTTATGCAGCATGGCCCAAAGCATCCCGATTGAATGCAGTGGATTCCATGCAGCGTCATTGAATGCAGAGGATTCCATGCATTGAGGCGCAATGGATCCCGATTGTGTGCAGTGGAGTCCATGCAGTGAGGCCAAATGCATCCCAATTGAATGCAGTGGATTTTATGCATCATGGCCCAAATCATCCCGATTGAATGCAGTGGATTCCAGGCAGCGTGATTGAATGCAGTGCACTCAATATAGCTTGGAAAAACGCATCCCGATTGAATGCAGTGTATTCCATGCAGCGTGATTGAATTCAGTGGATTCCATGCAGCGTGAAATAATGGAACCCTATTGAATGCAGTGGATTTCTTGAAGCATGATAGAATGAAGTGGATTCCATGCAGCATGATTGAATGCAGTGGATTTTATGCAGCATTTCCCAAAGCATCCCGATTGAATGCAGTGGATTCCATGCAGCGTCATTGAATGCAGGGGATTCCATGCATTGAGGCGCAATGGATCCCGATTGTATGCAGTGGAGTCCATGCAGCGAGGCCCAATGCTTCCCGATTGAATGCAGTGGATTCCAGGCATTGTGATTGAAATCAGTGGAATCCATGCAGCGTGGTAAAATGCATCCTTATTGAATGCAGTGGATTCCATGCAGCGTGAAGTAATGGAACCCTATTGAATGCAGTGGATTTTATGCAGCCTGATTGAATGCAGTGGATTCCATGCAGCATGATTGAATGCAGTGGATTTTATGCAGCATGTCCCAAAGCATCCCGATTGAATGCAGTGGATTCAATGCAGCGTCATTGAATGCAGAGGATTCCATGCATTGTGGCGAAATGGATCCTGATTGTATGCAGTGGAGTCCATGCAGCGAGGCCCAATGCATCCCGATTGAATGCAGTCAATTCCATGCAGCATTTTTGAATGCAGAGGATTCCATGCATTGTGGCGCAATGGATCCTGATTGTATGCAGTGGAGTCCGTGCAGCGAGGCCAAATCATCCTGATTGAATGCTGTGGATTATATGCAGCATGGCCCAAATCATCCCGACTGAATGCAGTGGATTCGATGCAGCGTGATTGATTGCAGTGTAATCCATGCAGCGTTGTAAAATGCATTCCGATTGAATGCAGTGGATTCCATGCAGCGTGATTGAATTCAGTGGATTCCATGCAGCGTGAAGAAATGGAACCTTATTGAATGCAATTGATTTTATGCAGCATGATTGAATGCAGTGGATTTTATGCAGCATGATTGAATGCAGTGGATTCCATGCAGCGTGATTGAATGCAGTGGATTTTATGCAGCATGGCCCAAAGCATCCCGATTGAATTCAGTGGATTCCATGCAGCGTCATTGAATGCAGAGGATTCCATGCATTGTGGCGCAATGGGTCCCGATTGTATGCAGTGGAGTCCATGCAGTGAGGCCAATGCATCCCGATTGTATGCAGTGGATTCCATGCATTGTGATTGAATGCAGTGTAATCCATGCAGCATGGTAAAATGCATCCCGATTGAAGGCAGTGTATTCCATACAGCGGGATTGAATGCAGTGTATTCTATGCAGCGTGAGGAAATGGAACCGTATTGAATGCAGTGGATTTTATGCAGCATGATTGAATGCAGTGGATTCCATGCAGCATGATTGAATGCAGTGGATTCCATGCAGCGTGAAGAAATGAAAGCTTATTCAATGCAGTGGATTCCATGCAGCATGATTGAATGCAGTGGATGCCATGCAGCATGATTGAATGCAGTGTATTTTAGGCAGCATGGCACAAAGCATCCGGATTGAATGCAGTTGATTCCATGCAGCATGATTGAATGCAGTGGATTTTATGCAGCATGGCCCAAAACATCCGGATTGAATGCAGTGGAATCCATGCATGGTGATTGAATGCAGTGTAATCCATGCAGCGTGGTAAAATCCATCCCGATTGAATGCAGTGGATTCCATGCAGCTTGATTGAATGCAGCGGATTCCATGCAGCGTGAAGTAATGGAACCCTATTGAATGCAGCGGATTTTATGCAGCATGATTGAATGCAGTGGATTTTATGCAGCATGGCCCAAACCATCCCGATTGAATGCCGTGGATCCCATGCAGCGTCATTGAATGCAGAGGATTCCATGCATTGAGGTGCAATCGATCCCGATTATATGAGGTGGAGTCCATGCAGCGAGGCCCAATGCATCCCGATTGAATGCATTCAATTCCATGCAGCATTTTTGAATGCAGAGGATTCCATGCATTGTGGCGCAATGGTTCCTGATTGTATGCAGTGGAGTCTATGCAGCGAGGCCAAATCATCCCGATTGAATGCTGTGGATTATATGGAGCATGGCCCAAATCATCCCGATTGAATGCAGTGGATTCCATGCAGCGTGATTGATTGCAGTGTAATCCATGCAGCGTTGTAAAATGCATTCCGATTGAATGCAGTGGATTCCATGCATTGTGATTGAATGCAGTGAACTCCATGCAGTGAGGTAAAATGCATCCCGATTGAATGCAGTGGATTCCATGCAGCGTGATTGAATGCCGTGTATTCCATGCAGCGTGAAGAAATGGAACCCTATTGAATGCAGTGGATTGTATGCAGCCTGATTGAATGCAGTGGATTCCATGCAGCATGATTGAATGCAGTGGATTTTATGCAGAATGGCCCAAAGCATCCCGATTGAATGCAGTGGATTACATGCAGCGTCATTGAATGCAGAGGATTCCATGCATTGTGGCGCAATGGATCCTGATTGTATGCAGTGGAGTCCATGCAGTGAGGCCCAATGCATCCCGATTGAATGCAGTCAATTCCATGCAGCATTTTTGAATGCAGAGGATTCCATGCATTGTGGCGCAATGGATCCTGATTGCATGCAGTGGAGTCCATGCAGCGAGGCGAAATCATCCCGATTGAATGCTGTGCATTATATGGAGCATGGCCCAAATCATCCCGACTGAATGTAGTGAATTCGATGCAGTGTGATTGATTGCAGTGTAATCCATGCAGCGTGGTAAAATGCATCCCGATTGAATGCAGTGGATTCCATGCAGCGTGATTGAATTCAGTGGATTCCATGCAGCGTGAAGAAATGGAACCTTATTGAATGCAATTGATTCTATGCAGCATGATTGAATGCAGTGGATTTTATGCAGCATGATTGAATGCAGTGGATTCCATGCAGCGTGATTGAATGCAGTGGATTTTATGCAGCATGGCCCAAAGCATCCCGATTGAATGCAGTGGATTCCATGCAGCATTTTTGAATGCAGAGGATTCCATGCATTGTGGCACAATGGATCCTGATTGAATGCAGTGGATTCCATGCAGCGTGATTGAATGCAGTGTAATCCATGAAGCGTGGTAAAATGCATCCCGATAGAATGCAGTGGATTCCATGCAGCGTGAGGAAATGGAACCCTACTGAATGCAGTGGATTTTATGCAGCATGATTGAATGCAGTGGATATTATGCAGCATGATTGAATGCAGTGGAGTCCATTCAGCATGATTGAATGTAGTGGAATTTATGCAGCATGGCCTAAAGCATCCCGATTGAATGCAGTGGATTCCATGCAGCGTCATTGAATGCAGAGGATTCCATGCATTGTGGCGCAATGGATCCCTATTGTATGCAGTGGAGTCCATGCAGCGAGGCCCAATGCATCCCGATTGAATGCAGTGGATTTTATGCAGCATGGCCCAAACATCCCGATTGAATGCAGTGTATCCCATGCAGCGTGTTTGAATGCAGTGGATTGTATGCAGAGTGGTGCAATGTATCTCTATTGAATGAAGTGGATTCCATTCAGCTTGGCCCAATGGATACCGACTGAATGCAGTGGATTCCATGAAGCATGACTGAATGCAGTGGATTCCATGCAGCATTGTGGAATGCATACCGAGTGAATGCAGTGGATTGCATGCAGCGTGGGGCAATGTCTCCAGGTTGAATGCAGTGGAATACATGCAGTGTGAGTGAATGCACTTGATTCCTTGCAGCAGTGTGAAATTCATCCCGGGTGAATGCAGTGGATTGCATGCAGCTTGGCCCAATGGATCCTGATTGAATGCAGTCGATTCCGTGCAGCTTGGCCCAATGGATCCTGATTGAATGCAGTCGATTCCGTGCAGCATGGCCCAATGGATCCTGATTGAATGCAGTGGATTCCCTGTGGCGTGATTGAATGCACTGGATTCCATGCAGCGTTGTGTAATGCATCCAGAGTGAATGAAAAGGATTGCATGCAGCGTGGGGCAATGTATCCAGGTTGAATGCAGTGGAATCCATGCAGCATGCTGCAATGGATCCCGACTGAATGCAGTGGATTCCCTGCAGCATTGTGTAATTGATACCAATGTAATGCAGTGGATTCCATGCATCGAGATTCAATGCAGTGGATTCCATGCAGCGTTGTGAAATGGATCCCGAGTGAATGCAGTGGATTCCATGCATTGTGATTGAATGCAGTGCACTCAATATAGCGTGGAAAAATGCATCCCGATTGAATGAAGCGGATTCCATGCAGCGTGATTGAATGCAGTGGATTTTATGCAGCATGGCCCAAAGCATCCCGATTGAATGCAGTGGATTCCATGCAGCATCATTGAATGCAGAGGATTCCATGCATTGAGGCGCAATGGATCCCGATTGTATGCAGTGGAGTCCATGCAGCGAGGCCCAATGCATCCCGATTGAATGCAGTGGATTCCAGGCATTGTGATTGAAATCAGTGGAATCCATGCAGCGTGGTAAAATGCATCCTTATTGAATGCAGTGGATTCCATGCAGCGTGAAATAATGGAACGGTATTGAATGCAGTGGATTGTATGCAGCCTGATTGAATGCAGTGGATTCCATGCAGCATGATTGAATGCAGTGGATTTTATGCAGCATGTCCCAAAGCATCCCGATTGAATGCAGTGGATTCCATGCAGCGTCATTGAATGCAGAGGATTCCATGCATTGTGGCGCAATGGGTCCCGATTATATGCAGTGGAGTCCATGCAGTGAGGCCAATGCATCCCGATTGTATGCAGTGGATTTTATGCAGCATGGCCCAAAGCATCCCGATTGAATGCAGTGGATTCCATGCATTGTGATTGAATGCAGTGTAATCCATGCAGCATGGTAAAATGCATCCCGATTGAAGGCAGTGTATTCCATACAGCGGGATTGAATGCAGTGTATTCTATGCAGCGTGAGGAAATGGAACCGTATTGAATGCAGTGGATTCTATGCAGCATGATTGAATGCAGTGGATTCCATGCAGCATGATTGAATGCAGTGGATTTTATGCAGCATGGCCCAAAGCATCCCGATTGAATGCAGTGGATTCCATGCATTGTGATTGAATGCAGTGTAATCCATGCAGCATGGTAAAATGCATCCCGATTGAAGGCAGTGTATTCCATACAGCGGGATTGAATGCAGTGTATTCTATGCAGCGTGAGGAAATGGAACCCTACTGAATGCAGTGGATTTTATGCAGCATGATTGAATGCTGTGGATTCCATACAGCATGATTGAATGCAGTGGATTTTATGCAGAATGGCCCAAAGCATCCCGATTGAATGCAGTGGATTCCATGCAGCGTCATTGAATGCAGAGGATTCCATGCATTGTGGCGCAATGGATCCTGATTGTATGCAGTGGAGTCCATGCAGCGAGGCCCAATGCATCCCGATTGAATGCAGTCAATTCCATGCAGCATTTTTGAATGCAGACGATTCCATGCATTGTGGCGCAATGGATCCTGATTGCATGCAGTGGAGTCCATGCAGCGAGGCGAAATCATCCCGATTGAATGCTGTGCATTATATGGAGCATGGCCCAAATCATCCCGACTGAATGTAGTGAATTCGATGCAGTGTGATTGATTGCAGTGTAATCCATGCAGCGTGGTAAAATGCATCCCGATTGAATGCAGTGGATTCCATGCAGCGTGATTGAATTCAGTGGATTCCATGCAGCGTGAAGAAATGGAACCTTATTGAATGCAATTGATTTTATGCAGCATGATTGAATGCAGTGGATTTTATGCAGCATGATTGAATGCAGTGGATTCCATGCAGCGTGATTGAATGCAGTGGATTTTATGCAGCATGGCCCAAAGCATCCCGATTGAATGCAGTGGATTCCATGCAGCATTTTTGAATGCAGAGGATTCCATGCATTGTGGCACAATGGATCCCGATTGAATGCAGTGGATTCCATGCAGCGTGATTGAATGCAGTGTAATCCATGAAGCGTGGTAAAATGCATCCCGATAGAATGCAGTGGATTCCATGCAGCGTGAGGAAATGGAACCCTACTGAATGCAGTGGATTTTATGCAGCATGATTGAATGCAGTGGATATTATGCAGCATGATTGAATGCAGTGGAGTCCATGCAGCATGATTGAATGTAGTGGAATTTATGCAGCATGGCCTAAAGCATCCCGATTGAATGCAGTGGATTCCATGCAGCGTCATTGAATGCAGAGGATTCCATGCATTGTGGCGCAATGGATCCCTATTGTATGCAGTGGAGTCCATGCAGCGAGGCCCAATGCATCCCGATTGAATGCAGTGGATTTTATGCAGCATGGCCCAAACATCCCGATTGAATGCAGTGTATCCCATGCAGCGTGTTTGAATGCAGTGGATTGTATGCAGAGTGGTGCAATGTATCTCTATTGAATGAAGTGGATTCCATTCAGCTTGGCCCAATGGATACCGACTGAATGCAGTGGATTCCATGAAGCATGATTGAATGCAGTGGATTCCATGCAGCATTGTGGAATGCATACCGAGTGAATGCAGTGGATTGCATGCAGCGTGGGGCAATGTATCCAGGTTGAATGCAGTGGAATACATGCAGTGTGAGTGAATGCACTTGATTCCTTGCAGCAGTGTGAAATTCATCCCGGGTGAATGCAGTGGATTGCATGCAGCTTGGCCCAATGGATCCTGATTGAATGCAGTCGATTCCGTGCAGCTTGGCCCAATGGATCCTGATTGAATGCAGTCGATTCCGTGCAGCATGGCCCAATGGATCCTGATTGAATGCAGTGGATTCCCTGTGGCGTGATTGAATGCACTGGATTCCATGCAGCGTTGTGTAATGCATCCAGAGTGAATGAAAAGGATTGCATGCAGCGTGGGGCAATGTATCCAGGTTGAATGCAGTGGAATCCATGCAGCATGCTGCAATGGATCCCGACTGAATGCAGTGGATTCCCTGCAGCATTGTGTAATTGATACCAATGTAATGCAGTGGATTCCATGCATCGAGATTCAATGCAGTGGATTCCATGCAGCGTTGTGAAATGGATCCCGAGTGAATGCAGTGGATTCCATGCATTGTGATTGAATGCAGTGCACTCAATATAGCGTGGAAAAATGCATCCCGATTGAATGCAGCGGATTCCATGCAGCGTGATTGAATGCAGTGGATTTTATGCAGCATGGCCCAAAGCATCCCGATTGAATGCAGTGGATTCCATGCAGCATCATTGAATGCAGAGGATTCCATGCATTGAGGCGCAATGGATCCCGATTGTATGCAGTGGAGTCCATGCAGCGAGGCCCAATGCATCCCGATTGAATGCAGTGGATTCCAGGCATTGTGATTGAAATCAGTGGAATCCATGCAGCGTGGTAAAATGCATCCTTATTGAATGCAGTGGATTCCATGCAGCGTGAAATAATGGAACGGTATTGAATGCAGTGGATTGTATGCAGCCTGATTGAATGCAGTGGATTCCATGCAGCATGATTGAATGCAGTGGATTTTATGCAGCATGTCCCAAAGCATCCCGATTGAATGCAGTGGATTCCATGCAGCGTCATTGAATGCAGAGGATTCCATGCATTGTGGCGCAATGGGTCCCGATTATATGCAGTGGAGTCCATGCAGTGAGGCCAATGCATCCCGATTGTATGCAGTGGATTTTATGCAGCATGGCCCAAAGCATCCCGATTGAATGCAGTGGATTCCATGCATTGTGATTGAATGCAGTGTAATCCATGCAGCATGGTAAAATGCATCCCGATTGAAGGCAGTGTATTCCATACAGCGGGATTGAATGCAGTGTATTCTATGCAGCGTGAGGAAATGGAACCGTATTGAATGCAGTGGATTCTATGCAGCATGATTGAATGCAGTGGATTCCATGCAGCATGAATGAATGCAGTGGATTTTATGCAGCATGGCCCAAAGCATCCCGATTGAATGCAGTGGATTCCATGCATTGTGATTGAATGCAGTGTAATCCATGCAGCATGGTAAAATGCATCCCGATTGAAGGCAGTGTATTCCATACAGCGGGATTGAATGCAGTGTATTCTATGCAGCGTGAGGAAATGGAACCCTACTGAATGCAGTGGATTTTATGCAGCATGATTGAATGCTGTGGATTCCATGCAGCATGATTGAATGCAGTGGATTCCACGCAGCATCATTGAATGCAGAGAATTCCATGCATTGTGGCGCAATGGATCCCGATTGTATGCAGTGGAGTCCATGCAGCGAGGCCCAATGCATCCCGATTGAATGCAGTCAATTCCATGCAGCATTTTTGAATGCAGACGATTCCATGCATTGTGGCGCAATGGATCCTGATTGTATGCAGTGGATTTTATGCAGCATGGCCCAAACATCCCGATTGAATGCAGTGGATTCCATGCAGCGTGATTGAATGCAGTGTAATCCATGAAGCGTGGTAAAATGCATCCCGATAAAATGCAGTGGATTCCATGCAGCGTGAAGAAATGGAACCCTATTGAATGCAGTGGATTTTATGCAGCATGGTTGAATGCAGTGGATTCGATGCAGTATGATTGAATGCAGTGGATATTATGCAGCATGGCCCAAAGCATCCTGATTGAATGCAGTGGATTCCATGCAGCGTGATTGACTGCAGGTAATCCATTCAGCCTGGTAAAATGCATCCCAATTGAATGCAGTGGATTTTATGAAGCATGATTGAATGCAGTTGATTCCATGCAGCGTGAAGAAATGGAACATTATTGAATTCAGTGGATTTTTGCGGCGTGAATGTATACAGTGGATACCATGCAGCATGATTGAATGCAGTGGATTTTATGCAGCATGGCCAAAGCATGCCGATTGAATGCAGTGGATTCCATGCAGTGTGTTTGAATGCAGTGGATTCAATTTAGCCTGAAGAAATGGAACCCTATTTAATGCAGTGGATATTATGCAGCATGATTGAATGCAGTGGATTCCATGCAGCATGATTGAATGCAGTGGATTTTATGCAGCATGTCCCAAAGCATCCCGATTGAATGCAGTGGATTCCATGCAGCGTCATTGAATGCAGAGGATTCCATGCATTGTGGCGCAATGGGTCCCGATTGTATGCAGTGGAGTCCATGCAGCGAGGCCAAATGCATCCCAATTGAATGCTGTGGATTATATGGAGCATGGTCCAAATCATCCCGACTGAATGCAGTGGATTCCATGCAGCGTGATTGATTGCAGTGTAATCCATGCAGCGTGGTAAAATGCATCCCGATTGAATGCAGTGGATCCCATGCAGCGTGATTGAATTCAGTGGATTTTATGCAGCATGATTGAATGCAGTGGATTTTATGCAGCATGGCCCAAACCATCCCGATTGAATGCAGTGGATCCCATGCAGCGTCATTGAATGCAGAGGATTTCATGCATTGAGGCGCTATCGATCCCGATTAAATGAGGTGGAGTCCATGCAGCGAGGCCCAATGCATCCCGATTGAATGCATTCAATTCCATGCAGCATTTTTGAATGCAGAGGATTCCATGCATTGTGGCGCAATGGATCCTGATTGTATGCAGTGGAGTCTATGCAGCGAGGCCAAATCATCCTGATTGAATGCTGTGGATTATATGGAGCATGGCCCAAATCATCCCGATTCAATGCAGTGGATTCCATGCAGCGTGATTGATTGCAGTGTAATCGATGCAGCGTTGTAAAATGCATTCCGATTGAATGCAGTGGATTCCATGCAGCGTGATTGAATGCCGTGTATTCCATGCAGCATGAAGAAATGGAACCCTATTGAATGCAGTGGATATTATGCAGCATGATTGAATGCAGTGGATTCCATGCAGCATGATTGAATGTAGTGGAATTTATGCAGCATGGCCTAAAGCATCCCGATTGAATGCAGTGGATTCCATGCAGCATCATTGAATGCAGAGGATTCCATGCATTGTGGCGCAATGGATCCCGATTGTATGCAGTGGGGTCCATGCAGCGAGGCCCAATGCATCCCGATTGAATGCAGTGGATTTTATGCAGCATGGACCAAAGCATGCCGATTGAATGCAGTGTATCCCATGCAGCGTGTTTGAATGCAGTGGATTGTATGCAGAGTGGTGCAATGTATCTCGATTGAATGAAGTGGATTCCATTCAGCATGGTGTAATTGATACCGATTGAATGCAGTGGATTCCATGCACTGTGTCTGAATGCAACCGATTCCATGCAGCAGTGTGAAATGCATCGCGAGTGAATGCAGTGGATTCCATGCAGCGTGGCCCAATGGATACCGACTGAATGCAGTGGATTCCATGAAGCATGATTGAATGCAGTGGATTCCATGCAGCGTTGTGGAATGCATACCGAGTGAATGCAGTGGATTGCATGCAGCGTGGGGCAATGTCTCCAGGTTGAATGCAGTGGAATCCATGCAGCATGCTGCAATGGATCCCGACTGAATGCAGTGGATTCCCTGCAGCATTGTCTAATTGATACCAATGTAATGCAGTGGATTCCATGCATCGAGATTCAATGCAGTGGATTCCATGCAGCGTTGTGAAATGGATCCCGAGTGAATGCAGTGGATTCCATGCAGCGTGATTGAATGCAGTGGATTCCATGCAGCGTGAAGAAATGGAACCCTATTGAATGCAGTGGATTTTATGAAGCATGATTGAATGCAGTGGATTCCATGCAGCATGACTGAATGCAGTGGATTTTATGCAGCATGGCCCAAAGCATCCCGATTGAATGCAGTGGATTCCACGCAGCATCATTGAATGCAGAGAATTCCATGCATTGTGGCGCAATGGATCCCGATTGTATGCAGTGGAGTCCATGCAGCGAGGCCCAATTCATCCCGATTGAATGCAGTCAATTCCATGCAGCATTTTTGAATGCAGAGGATTCCATGCATTGTGGCACAATGGATCCTGATTGTATGCAGTGGAGTTTATGCAGCATGGCCCAAACATCCCGATTGAATGCAGTGGATTCCATGCAGCGTGAAGAAATGGAACCATATTGAATGCAGTGGATTTTATGCAGCATGATTGAATGCAGAGGATTCGATGCAGTATGATTGAATGCAGTGGATATTATGCAGCATGGCCCAAAGCATCCTGATTGAATGCAGTGGATTCCATGCAGCGTGATTGAATGCAGTTGATTCCATGCAGCGTGAAGAAATGGAACCTTATTGAATTCAGTGGATTTTTGCAGCGTGAATGAATACAGTGGATTCCATGCAGCATGATTGAATGCAGTGGATTTTATGCAGCATGGCCCAAAGCATGCCGATTGAATGCAGTGGATTCCATGCATTGTGATTGATTGCAGTGCACTCCATGCAGCGTGGTAAAATGTATCCCGATTGAATGCAGTGGATTCCATGCAGTGTGATTGAATGCAGTGGATTCCATTTAGCCTGAAGAAATGGAACCCTATTGAATGCAGTGGATATTATGCAGCATGATTGAATGCAGTGGAGTCCATGCAGCATGATTGAATGCAGTGGATTTTATGCAGCATGGCCCAAAGCATCCCGATTGAATGCAGTGGATTCCATGCAGCGTCATTGAATGCAGAGGATTCCATGCATTGAGGCGCAATGGATCCCGATTGTGTGCAGTGGAGTCCATGCAGTGAGGCCAAATGCATCCCAATTGAATGCAGTGGATTTTATGCATCATGGCCCAAATCATCCCGATTGAATGCAGTGGATTCCAGGCAGCGTGATTGAATGCAGTGCACTCAATATAGCTTGGAAAAACGCATCCCGATTGAATGCAGTGTATTCCATGCAGCGTGATTGAATTCAGTGGATTCCATGCAGCGTGAAATAATGGAACCCTATTGAATGCAGTGGATTACTTGAAGCATGATAGAATGAAGTGGATTCCATGCAGCATGATTGAATGCAGTGGATTTTATGCAGCATTTCCCAAAGCATCCCGATTGAATGCAGTGGATTCCATGCAGCGTCATTGAATGCAGGGGATTCCATGCATTGAGGCGCAATGGATCCCGATTGTATGCAGTGGAGTCCATGCAGCGAGGCCCAATGCTTCCCGATTGAATGCAGTGGATTCCAGGCATTGTGATTGAAATCAGTGGAATCCATGCAGCGTGGTAAAATGCATCCTTATTGAATGCAGTGGATTCCATGCAGCGTGAAGTAATGGAACCCTATTGAATGCAGTGGATTTTATGCAGCCTGATTGAATGCAGTGGATTCCATGCAGCATGATTGAATGCAGTGGATTTTATGCAGCATGTCCCAAAGCATCCCGATTGAATGCAGTGGATTCAATGCAGCGTCATTGAATGCAGAGGATTCCATGCATTGTGGCGAAATGGATCCTGATTGTATGCAGTGGAGTCCATGCAGCGAGGCCCAATGCATCCCGATTGAATGCAGTCAATTCCATGCAGCATTTTTGAATGCAGAGGATTCCATGCATTGTGGCGCAATGGATCCTGATTGTATGCAGTGGAGTCCGTGCAGCGAGGCCAAATCATCCTGATTGAATGCTGTGGATTATATGGAGCATGGCCCAAATCATCCCGACTGAATGCAGTGGATTCGATGCAGCGTGATTGATTGCAGTGTAATCCATGCAGCGTTGTAAAATGCATTCCGATTGAATGCAGTGGATTCCATGCAGCGTGATTGAATTCAGTGGATTCCATGCAGCGTGAAGAAATGGAACCTTATTGAATGCAATTGATTTTATGCAGCATGATTGAATGCAGTGGATTTTATGCAGCATGATTGAATGCAGTGGATTCCATGCAGCGTGATTGAATGCAGTGGATTTTATGCAGCATGGCCCAAAGCATCCCGATTGAATTCAGTGGATTCCATGCAGCGTCATTGAATGCAGAGGATTCCATGCATTGTGGCGCAATGGGTCCCGATTGTATGCAGTGGAGTCCATGCAGTGAGGCCAATGCATCCCGATTGTATGCAGTGGATTCCATGCATTGTGATTGAATGCAGTGTAATCCATGCAGCATGGTAAAATGCATCCCGATTGAAGGCAGTGTATTCCATACAGCGGGATTGAATGCAGTGTATTCTATGCAGCGTGAGGAAATGGAACCGTATTGAATGCAGTGGATTTTATGCAGCATGATTGAATGCAGTGGATTCCATGCAGCATGATTGAATGCAGTGGATTCCATGCAGCGTGAAGAAATGAAAGCTTATTCAATGCAGTGGATTCCATGCAGCATGATTGAATGCAGTGGATGCCATGCAGCATGATTGAATGCAGTGTATTTTAGGCAGCATGGCACAAAGCATCCGGATTGAATGCAGTTGATTCCATGCAGCATGATTGAATGCAGTGGATTTTATGCAGCATGGCCCAAAACATCCGGATTGAATGCAGTGGAATCCATGCATGGTGATTGAATGCAGTGTAATCCATGCAGCGTGGTAAAATCCATCCCGATTGAATGCAGTGGATTCCATGCAGCTTGATTGAATGCAGCGGATTCCATGCAGCGTGAAGTAATGGAACCCTATTGAATGCAGCGGATTTTATGCAGCATGATTGAATGCAGTGGATTTTATGCAGCATGGCCCAAACCATCCCGATTGAATGCCGTGGATCCCATGCAGCGTCATTGAATGCAGAGGATTCCATGCATTGAGGTGCAATCGATCCCGATTATATGAGGTGGAGTCCATGCAGCGAGGCCCAATGCATCCCGATTGAATGCATTCAATTCCATGCAGCATTTTTGAATGCAGAGGATTCCATGCATTGTGGCGCAATGGTTCCTGATTGTATGCAGTGGAGTCTATGCAGCGAGGCCAAATCATCCCGATTGAATGCTGTGGATTATATGGAGCATGGCCCAAATCATCCCGATTGAATGCAGTGGATTCCATGCAGCGTGATTGATTGCAGTGTAATCCATGCAGCATTGTAAAATGCATTCCGATTGAATGCAGTGGATTCCATGCATTGTGATTGAATGCAGTGAACTCCATGCAGTGAGGTAAAATGCATCCCGATTGAATGCAGTGGATTCCATGCAGCGTGATTGAATGCCGTGTATTCCATGCAGCGTGAAGAAATGGAACCCTATTGAATGCAGTGGATTGTATGCAGCCTGATTGAATGCAGTGGATTCCATACAGCATGATTGAATGCAGTGGATTTTATGCAGAATGGCCCAAAGCATCCCGATTGAATGCAGTGGATTACATGCAGCGTCATTGAATGCAGAGGATTCCATGCATTGTGGCGCAATGGATCCTGATTGTATGCAGTGGAGTCCATGCAGCGAGGCCCAATGCATCCCGATTGAATGCAGTCAATTCCATGCAGCATTTTTGAATGCAGAGGATTCCATGCATTGTGGCGCAATGGATCCTGATTGCATGCAGTGGAGTCCATGCAGCGAGGCGAAATCATCCCGATTGAATGCTGTGCATTATATGGAGCATGGCCCAAATCATCCCGACTGAATGTAGTGAATTCTATGCAGTGTGATTGATTGCAGTGTAATCCATGCAGTGTGGTAAAATGCATCCCGATTGAATGCAGTGGATTCCATGCAGCGTGATTGAATTCAGTGGATTCCATGCAGCGTGAAGAAATGGAACCTTATTGAATGCAATTGATTCTATGCAGCATGATTGAATGCAGTGGATTTTATGCAGCATGATTGAATGCAGTGGATTCCATGCAGCGTGATTGAATGCAGTGGATTTTATGCAGCATGGCCCAAAGCATCCCGATTGAATGCAGTGGATTCCATGCAGCATTTTTGAATGCAGAGGATTCCATGCATTGTGGCACAATGGATCCCGATTGAATGCAGTGGATTCCATGCAGCGTGATTGAATGCAGTGTAATCCATGAAGCGTGGTAAAATGCATCCCGATAGAATGCAGTGGATTCCATGCAGCGTGAGGAAATGGAACCCTACTGAATGCAGTGGATTTTATGCAGCATGATTGAATGCAGTGGATATTATGCAGCATGATTGAATGCAGTGGAGTCCATGCAGCATGATTGAATGTAGTGGAATTTATGCAGCATGGCCTAAAGCATCCCGATTGAATGCAGTGGATTCCATGCAGCGTCATTGAATGCAGAGGATTCCATGCATTGTGGCGCAATGGATCCCTATTGTATGCAGTGGAGTCCATGCAGCGAGGCCCAATGCATCCCGATTGAATGCAGTGGATTTTATGCAGCATGGCCCAAACATCCCGATTGAATGCAGTGTATCCCATGCAGCGTGTTTGAATGCAGTGGATTGTATGCAGAGTGGTGCAATGTATCTCTATTGAATGAAGTGGATTCCATTCAGCTTGGCCCAATGGATACCGACTGAATGCAGTGGATTCCATGAAGCATGATTGAATGCAGTGGATTCCATGCAGCATTGTGGAATGCATACCGAGTGAATGCAGTGGATTGCATGCAGCGTGGGGCAATGTCTCCAGGTTGAATGCAGTGGAATACATGCAGTGTGAGTGAATGCACTTGATTCCTTGCAGCAGTGTGAAATTCATCCCGGGTGAATGCAGTGGATTGCATGCAGCTTGGCCCAATGGATCCTGATTGAATGCAGTCGATTCCGTGCAGCTTGGCCCAATGGATCCTGATTGAATGCAGTCGATTCCGTGCAGCATGGCCCAATGGATCCTGATTGAATGCAGTGGATTCCCTGTGGCGTGATTGAATGCACTGGATTCCATGCAGCGTTGTGTAATGCATCCAGAGTGAATGAAAAGGATTGCATGCAGCGTGGGGCAATGTATCCAGGTTGAATGCAGTGGAATCCATGCAGCATGCTGCAATGGATCCCGACTGAATGCAGTGGATTCCCTGCAGCATTGTGTAATTGATACCAATGTAATGCAGTGGATTCCATGCATCGAGATTCAATGCAGTGGATTCCATGCAGCGTTGTGAAATGGATCCCGAGTGAATGCAGTGGATTCCATGCATTGTGATTGAATGCAGTGCACTCAATATAGCGTGGAAAAATGCATCCCGATTGAATGAAGCGGATTCCATGCAGCGTGATTGAATGCAGTGGATTTTATGCAGCATGGCCCAAAGCATCCCGATTGAATGCAGTGGATTCCATGCAGCATCATTGAATGCAGAGGATTCCATGCATTGAGGCGCAATGGATCCCGATTGTATGCAGTGGAGTCCATGCAGCGAGGCCCAATGCATCCCGATTGAATGCAGTGGATTCCAGGCATTGTGATTGAAATCAGTGGAATCCATGCAGCGTGGTAAAATGCATCCTTATTGAATGCAGTGGATTCCATGCAGCGTGAAATAATGGAACGGTATTGAATGCAGTGGATTGTATGCAGCCTGATTGAATGCAGTGGATTCCATGCAGCATGATTGAATGCAGTGGATTTTATGCAGCATGTCCCAAAGCATCCCGATTGAATGCAGTGGATTCCATGCAGCGTCATTGAATGCAGAGGATTCCATGCATTGTGGCGCAATGGGTCCCGATTATATGCAGTGGAGTCCATGCAGTGAGGCCAATGCATCCCGATTGTATGCAGTGGATTTTATGCAGCATGGCCCAAAGCATCCCGATTGAATGCAGTGGATTCCATGCATTGTGATTGAATGCAGTGTAATCCATGCAGCATGGTAAAATGCATCCCGATTGAAGGCAGTGTATTCCATACAGCGGGATTGAATGCAGTGTATTCTATGCAGCGTGAGGAAATGGAACCGTATTGAATGCAGTGGATTCTATGCAGCATGATTGAATGCAGTGGATTCCATGCAGCATGATTGAATGCAGTGGATTTTATGCAGCATGGCCCAAAGCATCCCGATTGAATGCAGTGGATTCCATGCATTGTGATTGAATGCAGTGTAATCCATGCAGCATGGTAAAATGCATCCCGATTGAAGGCAGTGTATTCCATACAGCGGGATTGAATGCAGTGTATTCTATGCAGCGTGAGGAAATGGAACCCTACTGAATGCAGTGGATTTTATGCAGCATGATTGAATGCTGTGGATTCCATGCAGCATGATTGAATGCAGTGGATTACACGCAGCATCATTGAATGCAGAGAATTCCATGCATTGTGGCGCAATGGATCCCGATTGTATGCAGTGGAGTCCATGCAGCGAGGCCCAATGCATCCCGATTGAATGCAGTCAATTCCATGCAGCATTTTTGAATGCAGACGATTCCATGCATTGTGGCACAATGGATCCTGATTGTATGCAGTGGATTTTATGCAGCATGGCCCAAACATCCCGATTGAATGCAGTGGATTCCATGCAGCGTGATTGAATGCAGTGTAATCCATGAAGCGTGGTAAAATGCATCCCGATAAAATGCAGTGGATTCCATGCAGCGTGAAGAAATGGAACCCTATTGAATGCAGTGGATTTTATGCAGCATGATTGAATGCAGTGGATTCGATGCAGTATGATTGAATGCAGTGGATATTATGCAGCATGGCCCAAAGCATCCTGATTGAATGCAGTGGATTCCATGCAGCGTGATTGACTGCAGGTAATCCATTCAGCCTGGTAAAATGCATCCCAATTGAATGCAGTGGATTTTATGAAGCATGATTGAATGCAGTTGATTCCATGCAGCGTGAAGAAATGGAACATTATTGAATTCAGTGGATTTTTGCGGCGTGAATGTATACAGTGGATACCATGCAGCATGATTGAATGCAGTGGATTTTATGCAGCATGGCCAAAGCATGCCGATTGAATGCAGTGGATTCCATGCAGTGTGTTTGAATGCAGTGGATTCAATTTAGCCTGAAGAAATGGAACCCTATTTAATGCAGTGGATATTATGCAGCATGATTGAATGCAGTGGATTCCATGCAGCATGATTGAATGCAGTGGATTTTATGCAGCATGTCCCAAAGCATCCCGATTGAACGCAGTGGATTCCATGCAGCGTCATTGAATGCAGAGGATTCCATGCATTGTGGCGCAATGGGTCCCGATTGTATGCAGTGGAGTCCATGCAGCGAGGCCAAATGCATCCCAATTGAATGCTGTGGATTATATGGAGCATGGTCCAAATCATCCCGACTGAATGCAGTGGATTCCATGCAGCGTGATTGATTGCAGTGTAATCCATGCAGCGTGGTAAAATGCATCCCGATTGAATGCAGTGGATTCCATGCAGCGTGATTGAATTCAGTGGATTTTATGCAGCATGATTGAATGCAGTGGATTTTATGCAGCATGGCCCAAACCATCCCGATTGAATGCAGTGGATCCCATGCAGCGTCATTGAATGCAGAGGATTTCATGCATTGAGGCGCTATCGATCCCGATTAAATGAGGTGGAGTCCATGCAGCGAGGCCCAATGCATCCCGATTGAATGCATTCAATTCCATGCAGCATTTTTGAATGCAGAGGATTCCATGTATTGTGGCGCAATGGATCCTGATTGTATGCAGTGGAGTCTATGCAGCGAGGCCAAATCATCCCGATTGAATGCTGTGGATTATATGGAGCATGGCCCAAATCATCCCGATTCAATGCAGTGGATTCCATGCAGCGTGATTGATTGCAGTGTAATCCATGCAGCGTTGTAAAATGCATTCCGATTGAATGCAGTGGATTCCATGCAGCGTGATTGAATGCCGTGTATTCCATGCAGCATGAAGAAATGGAACCCTATTGAATGCAGTGGATATTATGCAGCATGATTGAATGCAGTGGATTCCATGCAGCATGATTGAATGTAGTGGAATTTATGCAGCATGGCCTAAAGCATCCCGATTGAATGCAGTGGATTCCATGCAGCATCATTGAATGCAGAGGATTCCATGCATTGTGGCGCAATGGATCCCGATTGTATGCAGTGGGGTCCATGCAGCGAGGCCCAATGCATCCCGATTGAATGCAGTGGATTTTATGCAGCATGGACCAAAGCATGCCGATTGAATGCAGTGTATCCCATGCAGCGTGTTTGAGTGCAGTGGATTGTATGCAGAGTGGTGCAATGTATCTCGATTGAATGAAGTGGATTCCATTCAGCATGGTGTAATTGATACCGATTGAATGCAGTGGATTCCATGCACTGTGTCTGAATGCAACCGATTCCATGCAGCAGTGTGAAATGCATCGCGAGTGAATGCAGTGGATTCCATGCAGCGTGGCCCAATGGATACCGACTGAATGCAGTGGATTCCATGAAGCATGATTGAATGCAGTGGATTCCATGCAGCGTTGTGGAATGCATACCGAGTGAATGCAGTGGATTGCATGCAGCGTGGGGCAATGTCTCCAGGTTGAATGCAGTGGAATCCATGCAGCATGCTGCAATGGATCCCGACTGAATGCAGTGGATTCCCTGCAGCATTGTCTAATTGATACCAATGTAATGCAGTGGATTCCATGCATCGAGATTCAATGCAGTGGATTCCATGCAGCGTTGTGAAATGGATCCCGAGTGAATGCAGTGGATTCCATGCAGCGTGATTGAATGCAGTGGATTCCATGCAGCGTGAAGAAATGGAACCCTATTGAATGCAGTGGATTTTATGAAGCATGATTGAATGCAGTGGATTCCATGCAGCATGACTGAATGCAGTGGATTTTATGCAGCATGGCCCAAAGCATCCCGATTGAATGCAGTGGATTCCACGCAGCATCATTGAATGCAGAGAATTCCATGCATTGTGGCGCAATGGATCCCGATTGTATGCAGTGGAGTCCATGCAGCGAGGCCCAATTCATCCCGATTGAATGCAGTCAATTCCATGCAGCATTTTTGAATGCAGAGGATTCCATGCATTGTGGCACAATGGATCCTGATTGTATGCAGTGGAGTTTATGCAGCATGGCCCAAACATCCCGATTGAATGCAGTGGATTCCATGCAGCGTGAAGAAATGGAACCATATTGAATGCAGTGGATTTTATGCAGCATGATTGAATGCAGAGGATTCGATGCAGTATGATTGAATGCAGTGGATATTATGCAGCATGGCCCAAAGCATCCTGATTGAATGCAGTGGATTCCATGCAGCGTGATTGAATGCAGTTGATTCCATGCAGCGTGAAGAAATGGAACCTTATTGAATTCAGTGGATTTTTGCAGCGTGAATGAATACAGTGGATTCCATGCAGCATGATTGAATGCAGTGGATTTTATGCAGCATGGCCCAAAGCATGCCGATTGAATGCAGTGGATTCCATGCATTGTGATTGATTGCAGTGCACTCCATGCAGCGTGGTAAAATGTATCCCGATTGAATGCAGTGGATTCCATGCAGTGTGATTGAATGCAGTGGATTCCATTTAGCCTGAAGAAATGGAACCCTATTGAATGCAGTGGATATTATGCAGCATGATTGAATGCAGTGGAGTCCATGCAGCATGATTGAATGCAGTGGATTTTATGCAGCATGGCCCAAAGCATCCCGATTGAATGCAGTGGATTCCATGCAGCGTCATTGAATGCAGAGGATTCCATGCATTGAGGCGCAATGGATCCCGATTGTGTGCAGTGGAGTCCATGCAGTGAGGCCAAATGCATCCCAATTGAATGCAGTGGATTTTATGCATCATGGCCCAAATCATCCCGATTGAATGCAGTGGATTCCAGGCAGCGTGATTGAATGCAGTGCACTCAATATAGCTTGGAAAAACGCATCCCGATTGAATGCAGTGTATTCCATGCAGCGTGATTGAATTCAGTGGATTCCATGCAGCGTGAAATAATGGAACCCTATTGAATGCAGTGGATTTCTTGAAGCATGATAGAATGAAGTGGATTCCATGCAGCATGATTGAATGCAGTGGATTTTATGCAGCATTTCCCAAAGCATCCCGATTGAATGCAGTGGATTCCATGCAGCGTCATTGAATGCAGGGGATTCCATGCATTGAGGCGCAATGGATCCCGATTGTATGCAGTGGAGTCCATGCAGCGAGGCCCAATGCTTCCCGATTGAATGCAGTGGATTCCAGGCATTGTGATTGAAATCAGTGGAATCCATGCAGCGTGGTAAAATGCATCCTTATTGAATGCAGTGGATTCCATGCAGCGTGAAGTAATGGAACCCTATTGAATGCAGTGGATTTTATGCAGCCTGATTGAATGCAGTGGATTCCATGCAGCATGATTGAATGCAGTGGATTTTATGCAGCATGTCCCAAAGCATCCCGATTGAATGCAGTGGATTCAATGCAGCGTCATTGAATGCAGAGGATTCCATGCATTGTGGCGAAATGGATCCTGATTGTATGCAGTGGAGTCCATGCAGCGAGGCCCAATGCATCCCGATTGAATGCAGTCAATTCCATGCAGCATTTTTGAATGCAGAGGATTCCATGCATTGTGGCGCAATGGATCCTGATTGTATGCAGTGGAGTCCGTGCAGCGAGGCCAAATCATCCTGATTGAATGCTGTGGATTATATGGAGCATGGCCCAAATCATCCCGACTGAATGCAGTGGATTCGATGCAGCGTGATTGATTGCAGTGTAATCCATGCAGCGTTGTAAAATGCATTCCGATTGAATGCAGTGGATTCCATGCAGCGTGATTGAATTCAGTGGATTCCATGCAGCGTGAAGAAATGGAACCTTATTGAATGCAATTGATTTTATGCAGCATGATTGAATGCAGTGGATTTTATGCAGCATGATTGAATGCAGTGGATTCCATGCAGCGTGATTGAATGCAGTGGATTTTATGCAGCATGGCCCAAAGCATCCCGATTGAATTCAGTGGATTCCATGCAGCGTCATTGAATGCAGAGGATTCCATGCATTGTGGCGCAATGGGTCCCGATTGTATGCAGTGGAGTCCATGCAGTGAGGCCAATGCATCCCGATTGTATGCAGTGGATTCCATGCATTGTGATTGAATGCAGTGTAATCCATGCAGCATGGTAAAATGCATCCCGATTGAAGGCAGTGTATTCCATACAGCGGGATTGAATGCAGTGTATTCTATGCAGCGTGAGGAAATGGAACCGTATTGAATGCAGTGGATTTTATGCAGCATGATTGAATGCAGTGGATTCCATGCAGCATGATTGAATGCAGTGGATTCCATGCAGCGTGAAGAAATGAAAGCTTATTCAATGCAGTGGATTCCATGCAGCATGATTGAATGCAGTGGATGCCATGCAGCATGATTGAATGCAGTGTATTTTAGGCAGCATGGCACAAAGCATCCGGATTGAATGCAGTTGATTCCATGCAGCATGATTGAATGCAGTGGATTTTATGCAGCATGGCCCAAAACATCCGGATTGAATGCAGTGGAATCCATGCATGGTGATTGAATGCAGTGTAATCCATGCAGCGTGGTAAAATCCATCCCGATTGAATGCAGTGGATTCCATGCAGCTTGATTGAATGCAGCGGATTCCATGCAGCGTGAAGTAATGGAACCCTATTGAATGCAGCGGATTTTATGCAGCATGATTGAATGCAGTGGATTTTATGCAGCATGGCCCAAACCATCCCGATTGAATGCCGTGGATCCCATGCAGCGTCATTGAATGCAGAGGATTCCATGCATTGAGGTGCAATCGATCCCGATTATATGAGGTGGAGTCCATGCAGCGAGGCCCAATGCATCCCGATTGAATGCATTCAATTCCATGCAGCATTTTTGAATGCAGAGGATTCCATGCATTGTGGCGCAATGGTTCCTGATTGTATGCAGTGGAGTCTATGCAGCGAGGCCAAATCATCCCGATTGAATGCTGTGGATTATATGGAGCATGGCCCAAATCATCCCGATTGAATGCAGTGGATTCCATGCAGCGTGATTGATTGCAGTGTAATCCATGCAGCATTGTAAAATGCATTCCGATTGAATGCAGTGGATTCCATGCATTGTGATTGAATGCAGTGAACTCCATGCAGTGAGGTAAAATGCATCCCGATTGAATGCAGTGGATTCCATGCAGCGTGATTGAATGCCGTGTATTCCATGCAGCGTGAAGAAATGGAACCCTATTGAATGCAGTGGATTGTATGCAGCCTGATTGAATGCAGTGGATTCCATGCAGCATGATTGAATGCAGTGGATTTTATGCAGAATGGCCCAAAGCATCCCGATTGAATGCAGTGGATTACATGCAGCGTCATTGAATGCAGAGGATTCCATGCATTGTGGCGCAATGGATCCTGATTGTATGCAGTGGAGTCCATGCAGCGAGGCCCAATGCATCCCGATTGAATGCAGTCAATTCCATGCAGCATTTTTGAATGCAGAGGATTCCATGCATTGTGGCGCAATGGATCCTGATTGCATGCAGTGGAGTCCATGCAGCGAGGCGAAATCATCCCGATTGAATGCTGTGCATTATATGGAGCATGGCCCAAATCATCCCGACTGAATGTAGTGAATTCGATGCAGTGTGATTGATTGCAGTGTAATCCATGCAGCGTGGTAAAATGCATCCCGATTGAATGCAGTGGATTCCATGCAGCGTGATTGAATTCAGTGGATTCCATGCAGCGTGAAGAAATGGAACCTTATTGAATGCAATTGATTTTATGCAGCATGATTGAATGCAGTGGATTTTATGCAGCATGATTGAATGCAGTGGATTCCATGCAGCGTGATTGAATGCAGTGGATTTTATGCAGCATGGCCCAAAGCATCCCGATTGAATGCAGTGGATTCCATGCAGCATTTTTGAATGCAGAGGATTCCATGCATTGTGGCACAATGGATCCCGATTGAATGCAGTGGATTCCATGCAGCGTGATTGAATGCAGTGTAATCCATGAAGCGTGGTAAAATGCATCCCGATAGAATGCAGTGGATTCCATGCAGCGTGAGGAAATGGAACCCTACTGAATGCAGTGGATTTTATGCAGCATGATTGAATGCAGTGGATATTATGCAGCATGATTGAATGCAGTGGAGTCCATGCAGCATGATTGAATGTAGTGGAATTTATGCAGCATGGCCTAAAGCATCCCGATTGAATGCAGTGGATTCCATGCAGCGTCATTGAATGCAGAGGATTCCATGCATTGTGGCGCAATGGATCCCTATTGTATGCAGTGGAGTCCATGCAGCGAGGCCCAATGCATCCCGATTGAATGCAGTGGATTTTATGCAGCATGGCCCAAACATCCCGATTGAATGCAGTGTATCCCATGCAGCGTGTTTGAATGCAGTGGATTGTATGCAGAGTGGTGCAATGTATCTCTATTGAATGAAGTGGATTCCATTCAGCTTGGCCCAATGGATACCGACTGAATGCAGTGGATTCCATGAAGCATGATTGAATGCAGTGGATTCCATGCAGCATTGTGGAATGCATACCGAGTGAATGCAGTGGATTGCATGCAGCGTGGGGCAATGTATCCAGGTTGAATGCAGTGGAATACATGCAGTGTGAGTGAATGCACTTGATTCCTTGCAGCAGTGTGAAATTCATCCCGGGTGAATGCAGTGGATTGCATGCAGCTTGGCCCAATGGATCCTGATTGAATGCAGTCGATTCCGTGCAGCTTGGCCCAATGGATCCTGATTGAATGCAGTCGATTCCGTGCAGCATGGCCCAATGGATCCTGATTGAATGCAGTGGATTCCCTGTGGCGTGATTGAATGCACTGGATTCCATGCAGCGTTGTGTAATGCATCCAGAGTGAATGAAAAGGATTGCATGCAGCGTGGGGCAATGTATCCAGGTTGAATGCAGTGGAATCCATGCAGCATGCTGCAATGGATCCCGACTGAATGCAGTGGATTCCCTGCAGCATTGTGTAATTGATACCAATGTAATGCAGTGGATTCCATGCATCGAGATTCAATGCAGTGGATTCCATGCAGCGTTGTGAAATGGATCCCGAGTGAATGCAGTGGATTCCATGCATTGTGATTGAATGCAGTGCACTCAATATAGCGTGGAAAAATGCATCCCGATTGAATGAAGCGGATTCCATGCAGCGTGATTGAATGCAGTGGATTTTATGCAGCATGGCCCAAAGCATCCCGATTGAATGCAGTGGATTCCATGCAGCATCATTGAATGCAGAGGATTCCATGCATTGAGGCGCAATGGATCCCGATTGTATGCAGTGGAGTCCATGCAGCGAGGCCCAATGCATCCCGATTGAATGCAGTGGATTCCAGGCATTGTGATTGAAATCAGTGGAATCCATGCAGCGTGGTAAAATGCATCCTTATTGAATGCAGTGGATTCCATGCAGCGTGAAATAATGGAACGGTATTGAATGCAGTGGATTGTATGCAGCCTGATTGAATGCAGTGGATTCCATGCAGCATGATTGAATGCAGTGGATTTTATGCAGCATGTCCCAAAGCATCCCGATTGAATGCAGTGGATTCCATGCAGCGTCATTGAATGCAGAGGATTCCATGCATTGTGGCGCAATGGGTCCCGATTATATGCAGTGGAGTCCATGCAGTGAGGCCAATGCATCCCGATTGTATGCAGTGGATTTTATGCAGCATGGCCCAAAGCATCCCGAATGAATGCAGTGGATTCCATGCATTGTGATTGAATGCAGTGTAATCCATGCAGCATGGTAAAATGCATCCCGATTGAAGGCAGTGTATTCCATACAGCGGGATTGAATGCAGTGTATTCTATGCAGCGTGAGGAAATGGAACCGTATTGAATGCAGTGGATTCTATGCAGCATGATTGAATGCAGTGGATTCCATGCAGCATGATTGAATGCAGTGGATTTTATGCAGCATGGCCCAAAGCATCCCGATTGAATGCAGTGGATTCCATGCATTGTGATTGAATGCAGTGTAATCCATGCAGCATGGTAAAATGCATCCCGATTGAAGGCAGTGTATTCCATACAGCGGGATTGAATGCAGTGTATTCTATGCAGCGTGAGGAAATGGAACCCTACTGAATGCAGTGGATTTTATGCAGCATGATTGAATGCTGTGGATTCCATGCAGCATGATTGAATGCAGTGGATTACACGCAGCATCATTGAATGCAGAGAATTCCATGCATTGTGGCGCAATGGATCCCGATTGTATGCAGTGGAGTCCATGCAGCGAGGCCCAATGCATCCCGATTGAATGCAGTCAATTCCATGCAGCATTTTTGAATGCAGACGATTCCATGCATTGTGGCGCAATGGATCCTGATTGTATGCAGTGGATTTTATGCAGCATGGCCCAAACATCCCGATTGAATGCAGTGGATTCCATGCAGCGTGATTGAATGCAGTGTAATCCATGAAGCGTGGTAAAATGCATCCCGATAAAATGCAGTGGATTCCATGCAGCGTGAAGAAATGGAACCCTATTGAATGCAGTGGATTTTATGCAGCATGATTGAATGCAGTGGATTCGATGCAGTATGATTGAATGCAGTGGATATTATGCAGCATGGCCCAAAGCATCCTGATTGAATGCAGTGGATTCCATGCAGCGTGATTGACTGCAGGTAATCCATTCAGCCTGGTAAAATGCATCCCAATTGAATGCAGTGGATTTTATGAAGCATGATTGAATGCAGTTGATTCCATGCAGCGTGAAGAAATGGAACATTATTGAATTCAGTGGATTTTTGCGGCGTGAATGTATACAGTGGATACCATGCAGCATGATTGAATGCAGTGGATTTTATGCAGCATGGCCAAAGCATGCCGATTGAATGCAGTGGATTCCATGCAGTGTGTTTGAATGCAGTGGATTCAATTTAGCCTGAAGAAATGGAACCCTATTTAATGCAGTGGATATTATGCAGCATGATTGAATGCAGTGGATTCCATGCAGCATGATTGAATGCAGTGGATTTTATGCAGCATGTCCCAAAGCATCCCGATTGAATGCAGTGGATTCCATGCAGCGTCATTGAATGCAGAGGATTCCATGCATTGTGGCGCAATGGGTCCCGATTGTATGCAGTGGAGTCCATGCAGCGAGGCCAAATGCATCCCAATTGAATGCTGTGGATTATATGGAGCATGGTCCAAATCATCCCGACTGAATGCAGTGGATTCCATGCAGCGTGATTGATTGCAGTGTAATCCATGCAGCGTGGTAAAATGCATCCCGATTGAATGCAGTGGATTCCATGCAGCGTGATTGAATTCAGTGGATTTTATGCAGCATGATTGAATGCAGTGGATTTTATGCAGCATGGCCCAAACCATCCCGATTGAATGCAGTGGATCCCATGCAGCGTCATTGAATGCAGAGGATTTCATGCATTGAGGCGCTATCGATCCCGATTAAATGAGGTGGAGTCCATGCAGCGAGGCCCAATGCATCCCGATTGAATGCATTCAATTCCATGCAGCATTTTTGAATGCAGAGGATTCCATGTATTGTGGCGCAATGGATCCTGATTGTATGCAGTGGAGTCTATGCAGCGAGGCCAAATCATCCCGATTGAATGCTGTGGATTATATGGAGCATGGCCCAAATCATCCCGATTCAATGCAGTGGATTCCATGCAGCGTGATTGATTGCAGTGTAATCGATGCAGCGTTGTAAAATGCATTCCGATTGAATGCAGTGGATTCCATGCAGCGTGATTGAATGCCGTGTATTCCATGCAGCATGAAGAAATGGAACCCTATTGAATGCAGTGGATATTATGCAGCATGATTGAATGCAGTGGATTCCATGCAGCATGATTGAATGTAGTGGAATTTATGCAGCATGGCCTAAAGCATCCCGATTGAATGCAGTGGATTCCATGCAGCATCATTGAATGCAGAGGATTCCATGCATTGTGGCGCAATGGATCCCGATTGTATGCAGTGGGGTCCATGCAGCGAGGCCCAATGCATCCCGATTGAATGCAGTGGATTTTATGCAGCATGGACCAAAGCATGCCGATTGAATGCAGTGTATCCCATGCAGCGTGTTTGAATGCAGTGGATTGTATGCAGAGTGGTGCAATGTATCTCGATTGAATGAAGTGGATTCCATTCAGCATGGTGTAATTGATACCGATTGAATGCAGTGGATTCCATGCACTGTGTCTGAATGCAACCGATTCCATGCAGCAGTGTGAAATGCATCGCGAGTGAATGCAGTGGATTCCATGCAGCGTGGCCCAATGGATACCGACTGAATGCAGTGGATTCCATGAAGCATGATTGAATGCAGTGGATTCCATGCAGCGTTGTGGAATGCATACCGAGTGAATGCAGTGGATTGCATGCAGCGTGGGGCAATGTCTCCAGGTTGAATGCAGTGGAATACATGCAGCATGCTGCAATGGATCCCGACTGAATGCAGTGGATTCCCTGCAGCATTGTCTAATTGATACCAATGTAATGCAGTGGATTCCATGCATCGAGATTCAATGCAGTGGATTCCATGCAGCGTTGTGAAATGGATCCCGAGTGAATGCAGTGGATTCCATGCAGCGTGATTGAATGCAGTGGATTCCATGCAGCGTGAAGAAATGGAACCCTATTGAATGCAGTGGATTTTATGAAGCATGATTGAATGCAGTGGATTCCATGCAGCATGACTGAATGCAGTGGATTTTATGCAGCATGGCCCAAAGCATCCCGATTGAATGCAGTGGATTCCACGCAGCATCATTGAATGCAGAGAATTCCATGCATTGTGGCGCAATGGATCCCGATTGTATGCAGTGGAGTCCATGCAGCGAGGCCCAATTCATCCCGATTGAATGCAGTCAATTCCATGCAGCATTTTTGAATGCAGAGGATTCCATGCATTGTGGCACAATGGATCCTGATTGTATGCAGTGGAGTTTATGCAGCATGGCCCAAACATCCCGATTGAATGCAGTGGATTCCATGCAGCGTGAAGAAATGGAACCATATTGAATGCAGTGGATTTTATGCAGCACGATTGAATGCAGAGGATTCGATGCAGTATGATTGAATGCAGTGGATATTATGCAGCATGGCCCAAAGCATCCTGATTGAATGCAGTGGATTCCATGCAGCGTGATTGAATGCAGTTGATTCCATGCAGCGTGAAGAAATGGAACCTTATTGAATTCAGTGGATTGTATGCAGCCTGATTGAATGCAGTGGATTCCATACAGCATGATTGAATGCAGTGGATTTTATGCAGAATGGCCCAAAGCATCCCGATTGAATGCAGTGGATTCCATGCAGCGTCATTGAATGCAGAGGATTCCATGCATTGTGGCGCAATGGATCCTGATTGTATGCAGTGGAGTCCATGCAGCGAGGCCCAATGCATCCCGATTGAATGCAGTCAATTCCATGCAGCATTTTTGAATGCAGACGATTCCATGCATTGTGGCGCAATGGATCCTGATTGCATGCAGTGGAGTCCATGCAGCGAGGCGAAATCATCCCGATTGAATGCTGTGCATTATATGGAGCATGGCCCAAATCATCCCGACTGAATGTAGTGAATTCGATGCAGTGTGATTGATTGCAGTGTAATCCATGCAGCGTGGTAAAATGCATCCCGATTGAATGCAGTGGATTCCATGCAGCGTGATTGAATTCAGTGGATTCCATGCAGCGTGAAGAAATGGAACCTTATTGAATGCAATTGATTTTATGCAGCATGATTGAATGCAGTGGATTTTATGCAGCATGATTGAATGCAGTGGATTCCATGCAGCGTGATTGAATGCAGTGGATTTTATGCAGCATGGCCCAAAGCATCCCGATTGAATGCAGTGGATTCCATGCAGCATTTTTGAATGCAGAGGATTCCATGCATTGTGGCACAATGGATCCCGATTGAATGCAGTGGATTCCATGCAGCGTGATTGAATGCAGTGTAATCCATGAAGCGTGGTAAAATGCATCCCGATAGAATGCAGTGGATTCCATGCAGCGTGAGGAAATGGAACCCTACTGAATGCAGTGGATTTTATGCAGCATGATTGAATGCAGTGGATATTATGCAGCATGATTGAATGCAGTGGAGTCCATGCAGCATGATTGAATGTAGTGGAATTTATGCAGCATGGCCTAAAGCATCCCGATTGAATGCAGTGGATTCCATGCAGCGTCATTGAATGCAGAGGATTCCATGCATTGTGGCGCAATGGATCCCTATTGTATGCAGTGGAGTCCATGCAGCGAGGCCCAATGCATCCCGATTGAATGCAGTGGATTTTATGCAGCATGGCCCAAACATCCCGATTGAATGCAGTGTATCCCATGCAGCGTGTTTGAATGCAGTGGATTGTATGCAGAGTGGTGCAATGTATCTCTATTGAATGAAGTGGATTCCATTCAGCTTGGCCCAATGGATACCGACTGAATGCAGTGGATTCCATGAAGCATGATTGAATGCAGTGGATTCCATGCAGCATTGTGGAATGCATACCGAGTGAATGCAGTGGATTGCATGCAGCGTGGGGCAATGTATCCAGGTTGAATGCAGTGGAATACATGCAGTGTGAGTGAATGCACTTGATTCCTTGCAGCAGTGTGAAATTCATCCCGGGTGAATGCAGTGGATTGCATGCAGCTTGGCCCAATGGATCCTGATTGAATGCAGTCGATTCCGTGCAGCTTGGCCCAATGGATCCTGATTGAATGCAGTCGATTCCGTGCAGCATGGCCCAATGGATCCTGATTGAATGCAGTGGATTCCCTGTGGCGTGATTGAATGCACTGGATTCCATGCAGCGTTGTGTAATGCATCCAGAGTGAATGAAAAGGATTGCATGCAGCGTGGGGCAATGTATCCAGGTTGAATGCAGTGGAATCCATGCAGCATGCTGCAATGGATCCCGACTGAATGCAGTGGATTCCCTGCAGCATTGTGTAATTGATACCAATGTAATGCAGTGGATTCCATGCATCGAGATTCAATGCAGTGGATTCCATGCAGCGTTGTGAAATGGATCCCGAGTGAATGCAGTGGATTCCATGCATTGTGATTGAATGCAGTGCACTCAATATAGCGTGGAAAAATGCATCCCGATTGAATGCAGCGGATTCCATGCAGCGTGATTGAATGCAGTGGATTTTATGCAGCATGGCCCAAAGCATCCCGATTGAATGCAGTGGATTCCATGCAGCATCATTGAATGCAGAGGATTCCATGCATTGAGGCGCAATGGATCCCGATTGTATGCAGTGGAGTCCATGCAGCGAGGCCCAATGCATCCCGATTGAATGCAGTGGATTCCAGGCATTGTGATTGAAATCAGTGGAATCCATGCAGCGTGGTAAAATGCATCCTTATTGAATGCAGTGGATTCCATGCAGCGTGAAATAATGGAACGGTATTGAATGCAGTGGATTGTATGCAGCCTGATTGAATGCAGTGGATTCCATGCAGCATGATTGAATGCAGTGGATTTTATGCAGCATGTCCCAAAGCATCCCGATTGAATGCAGTGGATTCCATGCAGCGTCATTGAATGCAGAGGATTCCATGCATTGTGGCGCAATGGGTCCCGATTATATGCAGTGGAGTCCATGCAGTGAGGCCAATGCATCCCGATTGTATGCAGTGGATTTTATGCAGCATGGCCCAAAGCATCCCGATTGAATGCAGTGGATTCCATGCATTGTGATTGAATGCAGTGTAATCCATGCAGCATGGTAAAATGCATCCCGATTGAAGGCAGTGTATTCCATACAGCGGGATTGAATGCAGTGTATTCTATGCAGCGTGAGGAAATGGAACCGTATTGAATGCAGTGGATTCTATGCAGCATGATTGAATGCAGTGGATTCCATGCAGCATGAATGAATGCAGTGGATTTTATGCAGCATGGCCCAAAGCATCCCGATTGAATGCAGTGGATTCCATGCATTGTGATTGAATGCAGTGTAATCCATGCAGCATGGTAAAATGCATCCCGATTGAAGGCAGTGTATTCCATACAGCGGGATTGAATGCAGTGTATTCTATGCAGCGTGAGGAAATGGAACCCTACTGAATGCAGTGGATTTTATGCAGCATGATTGAATGCTGTGGATTCCATGCAGCATGATTGAATGCAGTGGATTCCACGCAGCATCATTGAATGCAGAGAATTCCATGCATTGTGGCGCAATGGATCCCGATTGTATGCAGTGGAGTCCATGCAGCGAGGCCCAATGCATCCCGATTGAATGCAGTCAATTCCATGCAGCATTTTTGAATGCAGACGATTCCATGCATTGTGGCGCAATGGATCCTGATTGTATGCAGTGGATTTTATGCAGCATGGCCCAAACATCCCGATTGAATGCAGTGGATTCCATGCAGCGTGATTGAATGCAGTGTAATCCATGAAGCGTGGTAAAATGCATCCCGATAAAATGCAGTGGATTCCATGCAGCGTGAAGAAATGGAACCCTATTGAATGCAGTGGATTTTATGCAGCATGGTTGAATGCAGTGGATTCGATGCAGTATGATTGAATGCAGTGGATATTATGCAGCATGGCCCAAAGCATCCTGATTGAATGCAGTGGATTCCATGCAGCGTGATTGACTGCAGGTAATCCATTCAGCCTGGTAAAATGCATCCCAATTGAATGCAGTGGATTTTATGAAGCATGATTGAATGCAGTTGATTCCATGCAGCGTGAAGAAATGGAACATTATTGAATTCAGTGGATTTTTGCGGCGTGAATGTATACAGTGGATACCATGCAGCATGATTGAATGCAGTGGATTTTATGCAGCATGGCCAAAGCATGCCGATTGAATGCAGTGGATTCCATGCAGTGTGTTTGAATGCAGTGGATTCAATTTAGCCTGAAGAAATGGAACCCTATTTAATGCAGTGGATATTATGCAGCATGATTGAATGCAGTGGATTCCATGCAGCATGATTGAATGCAGTGGATTTTATGCAGCATGTCCCAAAGCATCCCGATTGAATGCAGTGGATTCCATGCAGCGTCATTGAATGCAGAGGATTCCATGCATTGTGGCGCAATGGGTCCCGATTGTATGCAGTGGAGTCCATGCAGCGAGGCCAAATGCATCCCAATTGAATGCTGTGGATTATATGGAGCATGGTCCAAATCATCCCGACTGAATGCAGTGGATTCCATGCAGCGTGATTGATTGCAGTGTAATCCATGCAGCGTGGTAAAATGCATCCCGATTGAATGCAGTGGATCCCATGCAGCGTGATTGAATTCAGTGGATTTTATGCAGCATGATTGAATGCAGTGGATTTTATGCAGCATGGCCCAAACCATCCCGATTGAATGCAGTGGATCCCATGCAGCGTCATTGAATGCAGAGGATTTCATGCATTGAGGCGCTATCGATCCCGATTAAATGAGGTGGAGTCCATGCAGCGAGGCCCAATGCATCCCGATTGAATGCATTCAATTCCATGCAGCATTTTTGAATGCAGAGGATTCCATGCATTGTGGCGCAATGGATCCTGATTGTATGCAGTGGAGTCTATGCAGCGAGGCCAAATCATCCTGATTGAATGCTGTGGATTATATGGAGCATGGCCCAAATCATCCCGATTCAATGCAGTGGATTCCATGCAGCGTGATTGATTGCAGTGTAATCGATGCAGCGTTGTAAAATGCATTCCGATTGAATGCAGTGGATTCCATGCAGCGTGATTGAATGCCGTGTATTCCATGCAGCATGAAGAAATGGAACCCTATTGAATGCAGTGGATATTATGCAGCATGATTGAATGCAGTGGATTCCATGCAGCATGATTGAATGTAGTGGAATTTATGCAGCATGGCCTAAAGCATCCCGATTGAATGCAGTGGATTCCATGCAGCATCATTGAATGCAGAGGATTCCATGCATTGTGGCGCAATGGATCCCGATTGTATGCAGTGGGGTCCATGCAGCGAGGCCCAATGCATCCCGATTGAATGCAGTGGATTTTATGCAGCATGGACCAAAGCATGCCGATTGAATGCAGTGTATCCCATGCAGCGTGTTTGAATGCAGTGGATTGTATGCAGAGTGGTGCAATGTATCTCGATTGAATGAAGTGGATTCCATTCAGCATGGTGTAATTGATACCGATTGAATGCAGTGGATTCCATGCACTGTGTCTGAATGCAACCGATTCCATGCAGCAGTGTGAAATGCATCGCGAGTGAATGCAGTGGATTCCATGCAGCGTGGCCCAATGGATACCGACTGAATGCAGTGGATTCCATGAAGCATGATTGAATGCAGTGGATTCCATGCAGCGTTGTGGAATGCATACCGAGTGAATGCAGTGGATTGCATGCAGCGTGGGGCAATGTCTCCAGGTTGAATGCAGTGGAATCCATGCAGCATGCTGCAATGGATCCCGACTGAATGCAGTGGATTCCCTGCAGCATTGTCTAATTGATACCAATGTAATGCAGTGGATTCCATGCATCGAGATTCAATGCAGTGGATTCCATGCAGCGTTGTGAAATGGATCCCGAGTGAATGCAGTGGATTCCATGCAGCGTGATTGAATGCAGTGGATTCCATGCAGCGTGAAGAAATGGAACCCTATTGAATGCAGTGGATTTTATGAAGCATGATTGAATGCAGTGGATTCCATGCAGCATGACTGAATGCAGTGGATTTTATGCAGCATGGCCCAAAGCATCCCGATTGAATGCAGTGGATTCCACGCAGCATCATTGAATGCAGAGAATTCCATGCATTGTGGCGCAATGGATCCCGATTGTATGCAGTGGAGTCCATGCAGCGAGGCCCAATTCATCCCGATTGAATGCAGTCAATTCCATGCAGCATTTTTGAATGCAGAGGATTCCATGCATTGTGGCACAATGGATCCTGATTGTATGCAGTGGAGTTTATGCAGCATGGCCCAAACATCCCGATTGAATGCAGTGGATTCCATGCAGCGTGAAGAAATGGAACCATATTGAATGCAGTGGATTTTATGCAGCATGATTGAATGCAGAGGATTCGATGCAGTATGATTGAATGCAGTGGATATTATGCAGCATGGCCCAAAGCATCCTGATTGAATGCAGTGGATTCCATGCAGCGTGATTGAATGCAGTTGATTCCATGCAGCGTGAAGAAATGGAACCTTATTGAATTCAGTGGATTTTTGCAGCGTGAATGAATACAGTGGATTCCATGCAGCATGATTGAATGCAGTGGATTTTATGCAGCATGGCCCAAAGCATGCCGATTGAATGCAGTGGATTCCATGCATTGTGATTGATTGCAGTGCACTCCATGCAGCGTGGTAAAATGTATCCCGATTGAATGCAGTGGATTCCATGCAGTGTGATTGAATGCAGTGGATTCCATTTAGCCTGAAGAAATGGAACCCTATTGAATGCAGTGGATATTATGCAGCATGATTGAATGCAGTGGAGTCCATGCAGCATGATTGAATGCAGTGGATTTTATGCAGCATGGCCCAAAGCATCCCGATTGAATGCAGTGGATTCCATGCAGCGTCATTGAATGCAGAGGATTCCATGCATTGAGGCGCAATGGATCCCGATTGTGTGCAGTGGAGTCCATGCAGTGAGGCCAAATGCATCCCAATTGAATGCAGTGGATTTTATGCATCATGGCCCAAATCATCCCGATTGAATGCAGTGGATTCCAGGCAGCGTGATTGAATGCAGTGCACTCAATATAGCTTGGAAAAACGCATCCCGATTGAATGCAGTGTATTCCATGCAGCGTGATTGAATTCAGTGGATTCCATGCAGCGTGAAATAATGGAACCCTATTGAATGCAGTGGATTACTTGAAGCATGATAGAATGAAGTGGATTCCATGCAGCATGATTGAATGCAGTGGATTTTATGCAGCATTTCCCAAAGCATCCCGATTGAATGCAGTGGATTCCATGCAGCGTCATTGAATGCAGGGGATTCCATGCATTGAGGCGCAATGGATCCCGATTGTATGCAGTGGAGTCCATGCAGCGAGGCCCAATGCTTCCCGATTGAATGCAGTGGATTCCAGGCATTGTGATTGAAATCAGTGGAATCCATGCAGCGTGGTAAAATGCATCCTTATTGAATGCAGTGGATTCCATGCAGCGTGAAGTAATGGAACCCTATTGAATGCAGTGGATTTTATGCAGCCTGATTGAATGCAGTGGATTCCATGCAGCATGATTGAATGCAGTGGATTTTATGCAGCATGTCCCAAAGCATCCCGATTGAATGCAGTGGATTCCATGCAGCTTGATTGAATGCAGCGGATTCCATGCAGCGTGAAGTAATGGAACCCTATTGAATGCAGCGGATTTTATGCAGCATGATTGAATGCAGTGGATTTTATGCAGCATGGCCCAAACCATCCCGATTGAATGCCGTGGATCCCATGCAGCGTCATTGAATGCAGAGGATTCCATGCATTGAGGTGCAATCGATCCCGATTATATGAGGTGGAGTCCATGCAGCGAGGCCCAATGCATCCCGATTGAATGCATTCAATTCCATGCAGCATTTTTGAATGCAGAGGATTCCATGCATTGTGGCGCAATGGTTCCTGATTGTATGCAGTGGAGTCTATGCAGCGAGGCCAAATCATCCCGATTGAATGCTGTGGATTATATGTAGCATGGCCCAAATCATCCCGATTGAATGCAGTGGATTCCATGCAGCGTGATTGATTGCAGTGTAATCCATGCAGCGTTGTAAAATGCATTCCGATTGAATGCAGTGGATTCCATGCATTGTGATTGAATGCAGTGAACTCCATGCAGTGAGGTAAAATGCATCCCGATTGAATGCAGTGGATTCCATGCAGCGTGATTGAATGCCGTGTATTCCATGCAGCGTGAAGAAATGGAACCCTATTGAATGCAGTGGATTGTATGCAGCCTGATTGAATGCAGTGGATTCCATGCAGCATGATTGAATGCAGTGGATTTTATGCAGAATGGCCCAAAGCATCCCGATTGAATGCAGTGGATTACATGCAGCGTCATTGAATGCAGAGGATTCCATGCATTGTGGCGCAATGGATCCTGATTGTATGCAGTGGAGTCCATGCAGCGAGGCCCAATGCATCCCGATTGAATGCAGTCAATTCCATGCAGCATTTTTGAATGCAGAGGATTCCGTGCATTGTGGCGCAATGGATCCTGATTGCATGCAGTGGAGTCCATGCAGCGAGGCGAAATCATCCCGATTGAATGCTGTGCATTATATGGAGCATGGCCCAAATCATCCCGACTGAATGTAGTGAATTCGATGCAGTGTGATTGATTGCAGTGTAATCCATGCAGCGTGGTAAAATGCATCCCGATTGAATGCAGTGGATTCCATGCAGCGTGATTGAATTCAGTGGATTCCATGCAGCGTGAAGAAATGGAACCTTATTGAATGCAATTGATTTTATGCAGCATGATTGAATGCAGTGGATTTTATGCAGCATGATTGAATGCAGTGGATTCCATGCAGCGTGATTGAATGCAGTGGATTTTATGCAGCATGGCCCAAAGCATCCCGATTGAATGCAGTGGATTCCATGCAGCATTTTTGAATGCAGAGGATTCCATGCATTGTGGCACAATGGATCCCGATTGAATGCAGTGGATTCCATGCAGCGTGATTGAATGCAGTGTAATCCATGAAGCGTGGTAAAATGCATCCCGATAGAATGCAGTGGATTCCATGCAGCGTGAGGAAATGGAACCCTACTGAATGCAGTGGATTTTATGCAGCATGATTGAATGCAGTGGATATTATGCAGCATGATTGAATGCAGTGGAGTCCATGCAGCATGATTGAATGTAGTGGAATTTATGCAGCATGGCCTAAACCATCCCGATTGAATGCAGTGGATTCCATGCAGCGTGATTGAATTCAGTGGATTCCATGCAGCGTGAAGAAATGGAACCTTATTGAATGCAATTGATTCTATGCAGCATGATTGAATGCAGTGGATTTTATGCAGCATGATTGAATGCAGTGGATTCCATGCAGCGTGATTGAATGCAGTGGATTTTATGCAGCATGGCCCAAAGCATCCCGATTGAATGCAGTGGATTCCATGCAGCATTTTTGAATGCAGAGGATTCCATGCATTGTGGCACAATGGATCCCGATTGAATGCAGTGGATTCCATGCAGCGTGATTGAATGCAGTGTAATCCATGAAGCGTGGTAAAATGCATCCCGATAGAATGCAGTGGATTCCATGCAGCGTGAGGAAATGGAACCCTACTGAATGCAGTGGATTTTATGCAGCATGATTGAATGCAGTGGATATTATGCAGCATGATTGAATGCAGTGGAGTCCATGCAGCATGATTGAATGTAGTGGAATTTATGCAGCATGGCCTAAAGCATCCCGATTGAATGCAGTGGATTCCATGCAGCGTCATTGAATGCAGAGGATTCCATGCATTGTGGCGCAATGGATCCCTATTGTATGCAGTGGAGTCCATGCAGCGAGGCCCAATGCATCCCGATTGAATGCAGTGGATTTTATGCAGCATGGCCCAAACATCCCGATTGAATGCAGTGTATCCCATGCAGCGTGTTTGAATGCAGTGGATTGTATGCAGAGTGGTGCAATGTATCTCTATTGAATGAAGTGGATTCCATTCAGCTTGGCCCAATGGATACCGACTGAATGCAGTGGATTCCATGAAGCATGATTGAATGCAGTGGATTCCATGCAGCATTGTGGAATGCATACCGAGTGAATGCAGTGGATTGCATGCAGCGTGGGGCAATGTCTCCAGGTTGAATGCAGTGGAATACATGCAGTGTGAGTGAATGCACTTGATTCCTTGCAGCAGTGTGAAATTCATCCCGGGTGAATGCAGTGGATTGCATGCAGCTTGGCCCAATGGATCCTGATTGAATGCAGTCGATTCCGTGCAGCTTGGCCCAATGGATCCTGATTGAATGCAGTCGATTCCGTGCAGCATGGCCCAATGGATCCTGATTGAATGCAGTGGATTCCCTGTGGCGTGATTGAATGCACTGGATTCCATGCAGCGTTGTGTAATGCATCCAGAGTGAATGAAAAGGATTGCATGCAGCGTGGGGCAATGTATCCAGGTTGAATGCAGTGGAATCCATGCAGCATGCTGCAATGGATCCCGACTGAATGCAGTGGATTCCCTGCAGCATTGTGTAATTGATACCAATGTAATGCAGTGGATTCCATGCATCGAGATTCAATGCAGTGGATTCCATGCAGCGTTGTGAAATGGATCCCGAGTGAATGCAGTGGATTCCATGCATTGTGATTGAATGCAGTGCACTCAATATAGCGTGGAAAAATGCATCCCGATTGAATGAAGCGGATTCCATGCAGCGTGATTGAATGCAGTGGATTTTATGCAGCATGGCCCAAAGCATCCCGATTGAATGCAGTGGATTCCATGCAGCATCATTGAATGCAGAGGATTCCATGCATTGAGGCGCAATGGATCCCGATTGTATGCAGTGGAGTCCATGCAGCGAGGCCCAATGCATCCCGATTGAATGCAGTGGATTCCAGGCATTGTGATTGAAATCAGTGGAATCCATGCAGCGTGGTAAAATGCATCCTTATTGAATGCAGTGGATTCCATGCAGCGTGAAATAATGGAATGGTATTGAATGCAGTGGATTGTATGCAGCCTGATTGAATGCAGTGGATTCCATGCATTGTGGCGCAATGGGTCCCGATTATATGCAGTGGAGTCCATGCAGTGAGGCCAATGCATCCCGATTGTATGCAGTGGATTTTATGCAGCATGGCCCAAAGCATCCCGATTGAATGCAGTGGATTCCATGCATTGTGATTGAATGCAGTGTAATCCATGCAGCATGGTAAAATGCATCCCGATTGAAGGCAGTGTATTCCATACAGCGGGATTGAATGCAGTGTATTCTATGCAGCGTGAGGAAATGGAACCGTATTGAATGCAGTGGATTCTATGCAGCATGATTGAATGCAGTGGATTCCATGCAGCATGATTGAATGCAGTGGATTTTATGCAGCATGGCCCAAAGCATCCCGATTGAATGCAGTGGATTCCATGCATTGTGATTGAATGCAGTGTAATCCATGCAGCATGGTAAAATGCATCCCGATTGAAGGCAGTGTATTCCATACAGCGGGATTGAATGCAGTGTATTCTATGCAGCGTGAGGAAATGGAACCCTACTGAATGCAGTGGATTTTATGCAGCATGATTGAATTCTGTGGATTCCATGCAGCATGATTGAATGCAGTGGATTCCACGCAGCATCATTGAATGCAGAGAATTCCATGCATTGTGGCGCAATGGATCCCGATTGTATGCAGTGGAGTCCATGCAGCGAGGCCCAATGCATCCCGATTGAATGCAGTCAATTCCATGCAGCATTTTTGAATGCAGACGATTCCATGCATTGTGGCACAATGGATCCTGATTGTATGCAGTGGATTTTATGCAGCATGGCCCAAACATCCCGATTGAATGCAGTGGATTCCATGCAGCGTGATTGAATGCAGTGTAATCCATGAAGCGTGGTAAAATGCATCCCGATAAAATGCAGTGGATTCCATGCAGCGTGAAGAAATGGAACCCTATTGAATGCAGTGGATTTTATGCAGCATGATTGAATGCAGTGGATTCGATGCAGTATGATTGAATGCAGTGGATATTATGCAGCATGGCCCAAAGCATCCTGATTGAATGCAGTGGATTCCATGCAGCGTGATTGACTGCAGGTAATCCATTCAGCCTGGTAAAATGCATCCCAATTGAATGCAGTGGATTTTATGAAGCATGATTGAATGCAGTTGATTCCATGCAGCGTGAAGAAATGGAACATTATTGAATTCAGTGGATTTTTGCGGCGTGAATGTATACAGTGGATACCATGCAGCATGATTGAATGCAGTGGATTTTATGCAGCATGGCCAAAGCATGCCGATTGAATGCAGTGGATTCCATGCAGTGTGTTTGAATGCAGTGGATTCAATTTAGCCTGAAGAAATGGAACCCTATTTAATGCAGTGGATATTATGCAGCATGATTGAATGCAGTGGATTCCATGCAGCATGATTGAATGCAGTGGATTTTATGCAGCATGTCCCAAAGCATCCCGATTGAACGCAGTGGATTCCATGCAGCGTCATTGAATGCAGAGGATTCCATGCATTGTGGCGCAATGGGTCCCGATTGTATGCAGTGGAGTCCATGCAGCGAGGCCAATTCATCCCGATTGAATGCTGTGGATTATATGGAGCATGGTCCAAATCATCCCGACTGAATGCAGTGGATTCCATGCAGCGTGATTGATTGCAGTGTAATCCATGCAGCGTGGTAAAATGCATCCCGATTGAATGCAGTGGATTCCATGCAGCGTGATTGAATTCAGTGGATTTTATGCAGCATGATTGAATGCAGTGGATTCCATGCAGCGTGATTGAATGCAGTGGATTTTATGCAGCATGGCCCAAAGCATCCCGATTGAATGCAGTGGATTCCATGCAGTGTCATTGAATGCAGAGGATTCCATGCATTGTGGTGCAATGGGTCACGATTGTATGCAGTGGAGTACATGCAGTGAGGCCAATGCATCCCGATTGTATGCAGTGGATTTTATGCAGCATGGCCCAAAGCATCCCGATTGAATGCAGTGGATTCCATGCATTGTGATTGAATGCAGTGTAATCCATGCAGCATGGTAAAATGCATCCCGATTGAAGGCAGTGTATTCCATACAGCGGGATTGAATGCAGTGTATTCTATGCAGCGTGAGGAAATGGAACCGTATTGAATGCAGTGGATTTTATGCAGCATGATTGAATGCAGTGGATTCCATGCAGCATGATTGAATGCAGTGGATTCCATGCAGCGTGAAGAAATGAAAGCTTATTCAATGCAGTGGATTCCATGCAGCATGATTGAATGCAGTGGATGCCATGCAGCATGATTGAATGCAGTGGATTTTATGCAGCATGGCCCAAAGCATCCCGATTGAATGCAGTGGATTCCATGCAGCATGATTGAATGCAGTGGATTTTATGCAGCATGGCCCAAAACATCCGGATTGAATGCAGTGGAATCCATGCATGGTGATTGAATGCAGTGTAATCCATGCAGCTTGGTAAAATCCATCCCGATTGAATGCAGCAGATTCCATGCAGCGTGAAGTAATGGAACCCTATTGAATGAAGTGGATATTATGCAGCATGATTGAATGCAGTGGATTTTATGCAGCATGGCCCAAACCATCCCGATTGAATGCAGTGGATCCCATGCAGCGTCATTGAATGCAGAGGATTTCATGCATTGAGGCGCTATCGATCCCGATTAAATGAGGTGGAGTCCATGCAGCGAGGCCCAATGCATCCCGATTGAATGCATTCAATTCCATGCAGCATTTTTGAATGCAGAGGATTCCATGCATTGTGGCGCAATGGATCCTGATTGTATGCAGTGGAGTCTATGCAGCGAGGCCAAATCATCCCGATTGAATGCTGTGGATTATATGGAGCATGGCCCAAATCATCCCGATTCAATGCAGTGGATTCCATGCAGCGTGATTGATTGCAGTGTAATCGATGCAGCGTTGTAAAATGCATTCCGATTGAATGCAGTGGATTCCATGCAGCGTGATTGAATGCCGTGTATTCCATGCAGCATGAAGAAATGGAACCCTATTGAATGCAATTGATTTTATGCAGCATGATTGAATGCAGTGGATTTTATGCAGCATGATTGAATGCAGTGGATTCCATGCAGCGTGATTGAATGCAGTGGATTTTATGCAGCATGGCCCAAAGCATCCCGATTGAATGCAGTGGATTCCATGCAGCATTTTTGAATGCAGAGGATTCCATGCATTGTGGCACAATGGATCCCGATTGAATGCAGTGGATTCCATGCAGCGTGATTGAATGCAGTGTAATCCATGAAGGGTGGTAAAATGCATCCCGATAGAATGCAGTGGATTCCATGCAGCGTGAGGAAATGGAACCCTACTGAATGCAGTGGATTTTATGCAGCATGATTGAATGCAGTGGATATTATGCAGCATGATTGAATGCAGTGGAGTCCATGCAGCATGATTGAATGTAGTGGAATTTATGCAGCATGGCCTAAAGCATCCCGATTGAATGCAGTGGATTCCATGCAGCGTCATTGAATGCAGAGGATTCCATGCATTGTGGCGCAATGGATCCCTATTGTATGCAGTGGAGTCCATGCAGCGAGGCCCAATGCATCCCGATTGAATGCAGTGGATTTTATGCAGCATGGCCCAAACATCCCGATTGAATGCAGTGTATCCCATGCAGCGTGTTTGAATGCAGTGGATTGTATGCAGAGTGGTGCAATGTATCTCTATTGAATGAAGTGGATTCCATTCAGCTTGGCCCAATGGATACCGACTGAATGCAGTGGATTCCATGAAGCATGATTGAATGCAGTGGATTCCATGCAGCATTGTGGAATGCATACCGAGTGAATGCAGTGGATTGCATGCAGCGTGGGGCAATGTATCCAGGTTGAATGCAGTGGAATACATGCAGTGTGAGTGAATGCACTTGATTCCTTGCAGCAGTGTGAAATTCATCCCGGGTGAATGCAGTGGATTGCATGCAGCTTGGCCCAATGGATCCTGATTGAATGCAGTCGATTCCGTGCAGCTTGGCCCAATGGATCCTGATTGAATGCAGTCGATTCCGTGCAGCATGGCCCAATGGATCCTGATTGAATGCAGTGGATTCCCTGTGGCGTGATTGAATGCACTGGATTCCATGCAGCGTTGTGTAATGCATCCAGAGTGAATGAAAAGGATTGCATGCAGCGTGGGGCAATGTATCCAGGTTGAATGCAGTGGAATCCATGCAGCATGCTGCAATGGATCCCGACTGAATGCAGTGGATTCCCTGCAGCATTGTGTAATTGATACCAATGTAATGCAGTGGATTCCATGCATCGAGATTCAATGCAGTGGATTCCATGCAGCGTTGTGAAATGGATCCCGAGTGAATGCAGTGGATTCCATGCATTGTGATTGAATGCAGTGCACTCAATATAGTGTGGAAAAATGCATCCCGATTGAATGAAGCGGATTCCATGCAGCGTGATTGAATGCAGTGGATTTTATGCAGCATGGCCCAAAGCATCCCGATTGAATGCAGTGGATTCCATGCAGCATCATTGAATGCAGAGGATTCCATGCATTGAGGCGCAATGGATCCCGATTGTATGCAGTGGAGTCCATGCAGCGAGGCCCAATGCATCCCGATTGAATGCAGTGGATTCCAGGCATTGTGATTGAAATCAGTGGAATCAATGCAGCGTGGTAAAATGCATCCTTATTGAATGCAGTGGATTCCATGCAGCGTGAAATAATGGAACGGTATTGAATGCAGTGGATTGTATGCAGCCTGATTGAATGCAGTGGATTCCATGCAGCATGGTTGAATGCAGTGGATTTTATGCAGCATGTCCCAAAGCATCCCGATTGAATGCAGTGGATTCCATGCAGCGTCATTGAATGCAGAGGATTCCATGCATTGTGGCGCAATGGGTCCCGATTATATGCAGTGGAGTCCATGCAGTGAGGCCAATGCATCCCGATTGTATGCAGTGGATTTTATGCAGCATGGCCCAAAGCATCCCGATTGAATGCAGTGGATTCCATGCATTGTGATTGAATGCAGTGTAATCCATGCAGCATGGTAAAATGCATCCCGATTGAAGGCAGTGTATTCCATACAGCGGGATTGAATGCAGTGTATTCTATGCAGCGTGAGGAAATGGAACCGTATTGAATGCAGTGGATTCTATGCAGCATGATTGAATGCAGTGGATTCCATGCAGCATGATTGAATGCAGTGGATTTTATGCAGCATGGCCCAAAGCATCCCGATTGAATGCAGTGGATTCCATGCATTGTGATTGAATGCAGTGTAATCCATGCAGCATGGTAAAATGCATCCCGATTGAAGGCAGTGTATTCCATACAGCGGGATTGAATGCAGTGTATTCTATGCAGCGTGAGGAAATGGAACCCTACTGAATGCAGTGGATTTTATGCAGCATGATTGAATGCTGTGGATTCCATGCAGCATGATTGAATGCAGTGGATTCCACGCAGCATCATTGAATGCAGAGAATTCCATGCATTGTGGCGCAATGGATCCCGATTGTATGCAGTGGAGTCCATGCAGCGAGGCCCAATGCATCCCGATTGAATGCAGTCAATTCCATGCAGCATTTTTGAATGCAGACGATTCCATGCATTGTGGCGCAATGGATCCTGATTGTATGCAGTGGATTTTATGCAGCATGGCCCAAACATCCCGATTGAATGCAGTGGATTCCATGCAGCGTGATTGAATGCAGTGTAATCCATGAAGCGTGGTAAAATGCATCCCGATAAAATGCAGTGGATTCCATGCAGCGTGAAGAAATGGAACCCTATTGAATGCAGTGGATTTTATGCAGCATGATTGAATGCAGTGGATTCGATGCAGTATGATTGAATGCAGTGGATATTATGCAGCATGGCCCAAAGCATCCTGATTGAATGCAGTGGATTCCATGCAGCGTGATTGACTGCAGGTAATCCATTCAGCCTGGTAAAATGCATCCCAATTGAATGCAGTGGATTTTATGAAGCATGATTGAATGCAGTTGATTCCATGCAGCGTGAAGAAATGGAACATTATTGAATTCAGTGGATTTTTGCGGCGTGAATGTATACAGTGGATACCATGCAGCATGATTGAATGCAGTGGATTTTATGCAGCATGGCCAAAGCATGCCGATTGAATGCAGTGGATTCCATGCAGTGTGTTTGAATGCAGTGGATTCAATTTAGCCTGAAGAAATGGAACCCTATTGAATGCAGTGGATATTATGCAGCATGATTGAATGCAGTGGATTCCATGCAGCATGATTGAATGCAGTGGATTTTATGCAGCATGTCCCAAAGCATCCCGATTGAATGCAGTGGATTCCATGCAGCGTCATTGAATGCAGAGGATTCCATGCATTGTGGCGCAATGGGTCCCGATTGTATGCAGTGGAGTCCATGCAGCGAGGCCAAATGCATCCCAATTGAATGCTGTGGATTATATGGAGCATGGTCCAAATCATCCCGACTGAATGCAGTGGATTCCATGCAGCGTGATTGATTGCAGTGTAATCCATGCAGCGTGGTAAAATGCATCCCGATTGAATGCAGTGGATTCCATGCAGCGTGATTGAATTCAGTGGATTTTATGCAGCATGATTGAATGCAGTGGATTTTATGCAGCATGGCCCAAACCATCCCGATTGAATGCAGTGGATCCCATGCAGCGTCATTGAATGCAGAGGATTTCATGCATTGAGGCGCTATCGATCCCGATTAAATGAGGTGGAGTCCATGCAGCGAGGCCCAATGCATCCCGATTGAATGCATTCAATTCCATGCAGCATTTTTGAATGCAGAGGATTCCATGCATTGTGGCGCAATGGATCCTGATTGTATGCAGTGGAGTCTATGCAGCGAGGCCAAATCATCCCGATTGAATGCTGTGGATTATATGGAGCATGGCCCAAATCATCCCGATTCAATGCAGTGGATTCCATGCAGCGTGATTGATTGCAGTGTAATCGATGCAGCGTTGTAAAATGCATTCCGATTGAATGCAGTGGATTCCATGCAGCGTGATTGAATGCCGTGTATTCCATGCAGCATGAAGAAATGGAACCCTATTGAATGCAGTGGATATTATGCAGCATGATTGAATGCAGTGGATTCCATGCAGCATGATTGAATGTAGTGGAATTTATGCAGCATGGCCTAAAGCATCCCGATTGAATGCAGTGGATTCCATGCAGCATCATTGAATGCAGAGGATTCCATGCATTGTGGCGCAATGGATCCCGATTGTATGCAGTGGGGTCCATGCAGCGAGGCCCAATGCATCCCGATTGAATGCAGTGGATTTTATGCAGCATGGACCAAAGCATGCCGATTGAATGCAGTGTATCCCATGCAGCGTGTTTGAATGCAGTGGATTGTATGCAGAGTGGTGCAATGTATCTCGATTGAATGAAGTGGATTCCATTCAGCATGGTGTAATTGATACCGATTGAATGCAGTGGATTCCATGCACTGTGTCTGAATGCAACCGATTCCATGCAGCAGTGTGAAATGCATCGCGAGTGAATGCAGTGGATTCCATGCAGCGTGGCCCAATGGATACCGACTGAATGCAGTGGATTCCATGAAGCATGATTGAATGCAGTGGATTCCATGCAGCGTTGTGGAATGCATACCGAGTGAATGCAGTGGATTGCATGCAGCGTGGGGCAATGTCTCCAGGTTGAATGCAGTGGAATCCATGCAGCATGCTGCAATGGATCCCGACTGAATGCAGTGGATTCCCTGCAGCATTGTCTAATTGATACCAATGTAATGCAGTGGATTCCATGCATCGAGATTCAATGCAGTGGATTCCATGCAGCGTTGTGAAATGGATCCCGAGTGAATGCAGTGGATTCCATGCAGCGTGATTGAATGCAGTGGATTCCATGCAGCGTGAAGAAATGGAACCCTATTGAATGCAGTGGATTTTATGAAGCATGATTGAATGCAGTGGATTCCATGCAGCATGACTGAATGCAGTGGATTTTATGCAGCATGGCCCAAAGCATCCCGATTGAATGCAGTGGATTCCACGCAGCATCATTGAATGCAGAGAATTCCATGCATTGTGGCGCAATGGATCCCGATTGTATGCAGTGGAGTCCATGCAGCGAGGCCCAATTCATCCCGATTGAATGCAGTCAATTCCATGCAGCATTTTTGAATGCAGAGGATTCCATGCATTGTGGCACAATGGATCCTGATTGTATGCAGTGGAGTTTATGCAGCATGGCCCAAACATCCCGATTGAATGCAGTGGATTCCATGCAGCGTGAAGAAATGGAACCATATTGAATGCAGTGGATTTTATGCAGCATGATTGAATGCAGAGGATTCGATGCAGTATGATTGAATGCAGTGGATATTATGCAGCATGGCCCAAAGCATCCTGATTGAATGCAGTGGATTCCATGCAGCGTGATTGAATGCAGTTGATTCCATGCAGCGTGAAGAAATGGAACCTTATTGAATTCAGTGGATTTTTGCAGCGTGAATGAATACAGTGGATTCCATGCAGCATGATTGAATGCAGTGGATTTTATGCAGCATGGCCCAAAGCATGCCGATTGAATGCAGTGGATTCCATGCATTGTGATTGATTGCAGTGCACTCCATGCAGCGTGGTAAAATGTATCCCGATTGAATGCAGTGGATTCCATGCAGTGTGATTGAATGCAGTGGATTCCATTTAGCCTGAAGAAATGGAACCCTATTGAATGCAGTGGATATTATGCAGCATGATTGAATGCAGTGGAGTCCATGCAGCATGATTGAATGCAGTGGATTTTATGCAGCATGGCCCAAAGCATCCCGATTGAATGCAGTGGATTCCATGCAGCGTCATTGAATGCAGAGGATTCCATGCATTGAGGCGCAATGGATCCCGATTGTGTGCAGTGGAGTCCATGCAGTGAGGCCAAATGCATCCCAATTGAATGCAGTGGATTTTATGCATCATGGCCCAAATCATCCCGATTGAATGCAGTGGATTCCAGGCAGCGTGATTGAATGCAGTGCACTCAATATAGCTTGGAAAAACGCATCCCGATTGAATGCAGTGTATTCCATGCAGCGTGATTGAATTCAGTGGATTCCATGCAGCGTGAAATAATGGAACCCTATTGAATGCAGTGGATTACTTGAAGCATGATAGAATGAAGTGGATTCCATGCAGCATGATTGAATGCAGTGGATTTTATGCAGCATTTCCCAAAGCATCCCGATTGAATGCAGTGGATTCCATGCAGCGTCATTGAATGCAGGGGATTCCATGCATTGAGGCGCAATGGATCCCGATTGTATGCAGTGGAGTCCATGCAGCGAGGCCCAATGCTTCCCGATTGAATGCAGTGGATTCCAGGCATTGTGATTGAAATCAGTGGAATCCATGCAGCGTGGTAAAATGCATCCTTATTGAATGCAGTGGATTCCATGCAGCGTGAAGTAATGGAACCCTATTGAATGCAGTGGATTTTATGCAGCCTGATTGAATGCAGTGGATTCCATGCAGCATGATTGAATGCAGTGGATTTTATGCAGCATGTCCCAAAGCATCCCGATTGAATGCAGTGGATTCCATGCAGCTTGATTGAATGCAGCGGATTCCATGCAGCGTGAAGTAATGGAACCCTATTGAATGCAGCGGATTTTATGCAGCATGATTGAATGCAGTGGATTTTATGCAGCATGGCCCAAACCATCCCGATTGAATGCCGTGGATCCCATGCAGCGTCATTGAATGCAGAGGATTCCATGCATTGAGGTGCAATCGATCCCGATTATATGAGGTGGAGTCCATGCAGCGAGGCCCAATGCATCCCGATTGAATGCATTCAATTCCATGCAGCATTTTTGAATGCAGAGGATTCCATGCATTGTGGCGCAATGGTTCCTGATTGTATGCAGTGGAGTCTATGCAGCGAGGCCAAATCATCCCGATTGAATGCTGTGGATTATATGTAGCATGGCCCAAATCATCCCGATTGAATGCAGTGGATTCCATGCAGCGTGATTGATTGCAGTGTAATCCATGCAGCGTTGTAAAATGCATTCCGATTGAATGCAGTGGATTCCATGCATTGTGATTGAATGCAGTGAACTCCATGCAGTGAGGTAAAATGCATCCCGATTGAATGCAGTGGATTCCATGCAGCGTGATTGAATGCCGTGTATTCCATGCAGCGTGAAGAAATGGAACCCTATTGAATGCAGTGGATTGTATGCAGCCTGATTGAATGCAGTGGATTCCATGCAGCATGATTGAATGCAGTGGAGTTTATGCAGAATGGCCCAAAGCATCCCGATTGAATGCAGTGGATTACATGCAGCGTCATTGAATGCAGAGGATTCCATGCATTGTGGCGCAATGGATCCTGATTGTATGCAGTGGAGTCCATGCAGCGAGGCCCAATGCATCCCGATTGAATGCAGTCAATTCCATGCAGCATTTTTGAATGCAGAGGATTCCGTGCATTGTGGCGCAATGGATCCTGATTGCATGCAGTGGAGTCCATGCAGCGAGGCGAAATCATCCCGATTGAATGCTGTGCATTATATGGAGCATGGCCCAAATCATCCCGACTGAATGTAGTGAATTCGATGCAGTGTGATTGATTGCAGTGTAATCCATGCAGCGTGGTAAAATGCATCCCGATTGAATGCAGTGGATTCCATGCAGCGTGATTGAATTCAGTGGATTCCATGCAGCGTGAAGAAATGGAACCTTATTGAATGCAATTGATTTTATGCAGCATGATTGAATGCAGTGGATTTTATGCAGCATGATTGAATGCAGTGGATTCCATGCAGCGTGATTGAATGCAGTGGATTTTATGCAGCATGGCCCAAAGCATCCCGATTGAATGCAGTGGATTCCATGCAGCATTTTTGAATGCAGAGGATTCCATGCATTGTGGCACAATGGATCCCGATTGAATGCAGTGGATTCCATGCAGCGTGATTGAATGCAGTGTAATCCATGAAGCGTGGTAAAATGCATCCCGATAGAATGCAGTGGATTCCATGCAGCGTGAGGAAATGGAACCCTACTGAATGCAGTGGATTTTATGCAGCATGATTGAATGCAGTGGATATTATGCAGCATGATTGAATGCAGTGGAGTCCATGCAGCATGATTGAATGTAGTGGAATTTATGCAGCATGGCCTAAAGCATCCCGATTGAATGCAGTGGATTCCATGCAGCGTGATTGAATTCAGTGGATTCCATGCAGCGTGAAGAAATGGAACCTTATTGAATGCAATTGATTCTATGCAGCATGATTGAATGCAGTGGATTTTATGCAGCATGATTGAATGCAGTGGATTCCATGCAGCGTGATTGAATGCAGTGGATTTTATGCAGCATGGCCCAAAGCATCCCGATTGAATGCAGTGGATTCCATGCAGCATTTTTGAATGCAGAGGATTCCATGCATTGTGGCACAATGGATCCCGATTGAATGCAGTGGATTCCATGCAGCGTGATTGAATGCAGTGTAATCCATGAAGCGTGGTAAAATGCATCCCGATAGAATGCAGTGGATTCCATGCAGCGTGAGGAAATGGAACCCTACTGAATGCAGTGGATTTTATGCAGCATGATTGAATGCAGTGGATATTATGCAGCATGATTGAATGCAGTGGAGTCCATGCAGCATGATTGAATGTAGTGGAATTTATGCAGCATGGCCTAAAGCATCCCGATTGAATGCAGTGGATTCCATGCAGCGTCATTGAATGCAGAGGATTCCATGCATTGTGGCGCAATGGATCCCTATTGTATGCAGTGGAGTCCATGCAGCGAGGCCCAATGCATCCCGATTGAATGCAGTGGATTTTATGCAGCATGGCCCAAACATCCCGATTGAATGCAGTGTATCCCATGCAGCGTGTTTGAATGCAGTGGATTGTATGCAGAGTGGTGCAATGTATCTCTATTGAATGAAGTGGATTCCATTCAGCTTGGCCCAATGGATACCGACTGAATGCAGTGGATTCCATGAAGCATGATTGAATGCAGTGGATTCCATGCAGCATTGTGGAATGCATACCGAGTGAATGCAGTGGATTGCATGCAGCGTGGGGCAATGTCTCCAGGTTGAATGCAGTGGAATACATGCAGTGTGAGTGAATGCACTTGATTCCTTGCAGCAGTGTGAAATTCATCCCGGGTGAATGCAGTGGATTGCATGCAGCTTGGCCCAATGGATCCTGATTGAATGCAGTCGATTCCGTGCAGCTTGGCCCAATGGATCCTGATTGAATGCAGTCGATTCCGTGCAGCATGGCCCAATGGATCCTGATTGAATGCAGTGGATTCCCTGTGGCGTGATTGAATGCACTGGATTCCATGCAGCGTTGTGTAATGCATCCAGAGTGAATGAAAAGGATTGCATGCAGCGTGGGGCAATGTATCCAGGTTGAATGCAGTGGAATCCATGCAGCATGCTGCAATGGATCCCGACTGAATGCAGTGGATTCCCTGCAGCATTGTGTAATTGATACCAATGTAATGCAGTGGATTCCATGCATCGAGATTCAATGCAGTGGATTCCATGCAGCGTTGTGAAATGGATCCCGAGTGAATGCAGTGGATTCCATGCATTGTGATTGAATGCAGTGCACTCAATATAGCGTGGAAAAATGCATCCCGATTGAATGAAGCGGATTCCATGCAGCGTGATTGAATGCAGTGGATTTTATGCAGCATGGCCCAAAGCATCCCGATTGAATGCAGTGGATTCCATGCAGCATCATTGAATGCAGAGGATTCCATGCATTGAGGCGCAATGGATCCCGATTGTATGCAGTGGAGTCCATGCAGCGAGGCCCAATGCATCCCGATTGAATGCAGTGGATTCCAGGCATTGTGATTGAAATCAGTGGAATCCATGCAGCGTGGTAAAATGCATCCTTATTGAATGCAGTGGATTCCATGCAGCGTGAAATAATGGAATGGTATTGAATGCAGTGGATTGTATGCAGCCTGATTGAATGCAGTGGATTCCATGCATTGTGGCGCAATGGGTCCCGATTATATGCAGTGGAGTCCATGCAGTGAGGCCAATGCATCCCGATTGTATGCAGTGGATTTTATGCAGCATGGCCCAAAGCATCCCGATTGAATGCAGTGGATTCCATGCATTGTGATTGAATGCAGTGTAATCCATGCAGCATGGTAAAATGCATCCCGATTGAAGGCAGTGTATTCCATACAGCGGGATTGAATGCAGTGTATTCTATGCAGCGTGAGGAAATGGAACCGTATTGAATGCAGTGGATTCTATGCAGCATGATTGAATGCAGTGGATTCCATGCAGCATGATTGAATGCAGTGGATTTTATGCAGCATGGCCCAAAGCATCCCGATTGAATGCAGTGGATTCCATGCATTGTGATTGAATGCAGTGTAATCCATGCAGCATGGTAAAATGCATCCCGATTGAAGGCAGTGTATTCCATACAGCGGGATTGAATGCAGTGTATTCTATGCAGCGTGAGGAAATGGAACCCTACTGAATGCAGTGGATTTTATGCAGCATGATTGAATTCTGTGGATTCCATGCAGCATGATTGAATGCAGTGGATTCCACGCAGCATCATTGAATGCAGAGAATTCCATGCATTGTGGCGCAATGGATCCCGATTGTATGCAGTGGAGTCCATGCAGCGAGGCCCAATGCATCCCGATTGAATGCAGTCAATTCCATGCAGCATTTTTGAATGCAGACGATTCCATGCATTGTGGCACAATGGATCCTGATTGTATGCAGTGGATTTTATGCAGCATGGCCCAAACATCCCGATTGAATGCAGTGGATTCCATGCAGCGTGATTGAATGCAGTGTAATCCATGAAGCGTGGTAAAATGCATCCCGATAAAATGCAGTGGATTCCATGCAGCGTGAAGAAATGGAACCCTATTGAATGCAGTGGATTTTATGCAGCATGATTGAATGCAGTGGATTCGATGCAGTATGATTGAATGCAGTGGATATTATGCAGCATGGCCCAAAGCATCCTGATTGAATGCAGTGGATTCCATGCAGCGTGATTGACTGCAGGTAATCCATTCAGCCTGGTAAAATGCATCCCAATTGAATGCAGTGGATTTTATGAAGCATGATTGAATGCAGTTGATTCCATGCAGCGTGAAGAAATGGAACATTATTGAATTCAGTGGATTTTTGCGGCGTGAATGTATACAGTGGATACCATGCAGCATGATTGAATGCAGTGGATTTTATGCAGCATGGCCAAAGCATGCCGATTGAATGCAGTGGATTCCATGCAGTGTGTTTGAATGCAGTGGATTCAATTTAGCCTGAAGAAATGGAACCCTATTTAATGCAGTGGATATTATGCAGCATGATTGAATGCAGTGGATTCCATGCAGCATGATTGAATGCAGTGGATTTTATGCAGCATGTCCCAAAGCATCCCGATTGAACGCAGTGGATTCCATGCAGCGTCATTGAATGCAGAGGATTCCATGCATTGTGGCGCAATGGGTCCCGATTGTATGCAGTGGAGTCCATGCAGCGAGGCCAATTCATCCCGATTGAATGCTGTGGATTATATGGAGCATGGTCCAAATCATCCCGACTGAATGCAGTGGATTCCATGCAGCGTGATTGATTGCAGTGTAATCCATGCAGCGTGGTAAAATGCATCCCGATTGAATGCAGTGGATTCCATGCAGCGTGATTGAATTCAGTGGATTTTATGCAGCATGATTGAATGCAGTGGATTCCATGCAGCGTGATTGAATGCAGTGGATTTTATGCAGCATGGCCCAAAGCATCCCGATTGAATGCAGTGGATTCCATGCAGTGTCATTGAATGCAGAGGATTCCATGCATTGTGGTGCAATGGGTCACGATTGTATGCAGTGGAGTACATGCAGTGAGGCCAATGCATCCCGATTGTATGCAGTGGATTTTATGCAGCATGGCCCAAAGCATCCCGATTGAATGCAGTGGATTCCATGCATTGTGATTGAATGCAGTGTCATCCATGCAGCATGGTAAAATGCATCCCGATTGAAGGCAGTGTATTCCATACAGCGGGATTGAATGCAGTGTATTCTATGCAGCGTGAGGAAATGGAACCGTATTGAATGCAGTGGATTTTATGCAGCATGATTGAATGCAGTGGATTCCATGCAGCATGATTGAATGCAGTGGATTCCATGCAGCGTGAAGAAATGAAAGCTTATTCAATGCAGTGGATTCCATGCAGCATGATTGAATGCAGTGGATGCCATGCAGCATGATTGAATGCAGTGGATTTTATGCAGCATGGCCCAAAGCATCCCGATTGAATGCAGTGGATTCCATGCAGCATGATTGAATGCAGTGGATTTTATGCAGCATGGCCCAAAACATCCGGATTGAATGCAGTGGAATCCATGCATGGTGATTGAATGCAGTGTAATCCATGCAGCTTGGTAAAATCCATCCCGATTGAATGCAGCAGATTCCATGCAGCGTGAAGTAATGGAACCCTATTGAATGAAGTGGATATTATGCAGCATGATTGAATGCAGTGGATTTTATGCAGCATGGCCCAAACCATCCCGATTGAATGCAGTGGATCCCATGCAGCGTCATTGAATGCAGAGGATTTCATGCATTGAGGCGCTATCGATCCCGATTAAATGAGGTGGAGTCCATGCAGCGAGGCCCAATGCATCCCGATTGAATGCATTCAATTCCATGCAGCATTTTTGAATGCAGAGGATTCCATGCATTGTGGCGCAATGGATCCTGATTGTATGCAGTGGAGTCTATGCAGCGAGGCCAAATCATCCCGATTGAATGCTGTGGATTATATGGAGCATGGCCCAAATCATCCCGATTCAATGCAGTGGATTCCATGCAGCGTGATTGATTGCAGTGTAATCGATGCAGCGTTGTAAAATGCATTCCGATTGAATGCAGTGGATTCCATGCAGCGTGATTGAATGCCGTGTATTCCATGCAGCATGAAGAAATGGAACCCTATTGAATGCAGTGGATATTATGCAGCATGATTGAATGCAGTGGATTCCATGCAGCATGATTGAATGTAGTGGAATTTATGCAGCATGGCCTAAAGCATCCCGATTGAATGCAGTGGATTCCATGCAGCATCATTGAATGCAGAGGATTCCATGCATTGTGGCGCAATGGATCCCGATTGTATGCAGTGGGGTCCATGCAGCGAGGCCCAATGCATCCCGATTGAATGCAGTGGATTTTATGCAGCATGGACCAAAGCATGCCGATTGAATGCAGTGTATCCCATGCAGCGTGTTTGAATGCAGTGGATTGTATGCAGAGTGGTGCAATGTATCTCGATTGAATGAAGTGGATTCCATTCAGCATGGTGTAATTGATACCGATTGAATGCAGTGGATTCCATGCACTGTGTCTGAATGCAACCGATTCCATGCAGCAGTGTGAAATGCATCGCGAGTGAATGCAGTGGATTCCATGCAGCGTGGCCCAATGGATACCGACTGAATGCAGTGGATTCCATGAAGCATGATTGAATGCAGTGGATTCCATGCAGCGTTGTGGAATGCATACCGAGTGAATGCAGTGGATTGCATGCAGCGTGGGGCAATGTCTCCAGGTTGAATGCAGTGGAATCCATGCAGCATGCTGCAATGGATCCCGACTGAATGCAGTGGATTCCCTGCAGCATTGTCTAATTGATACCAATGTAATGCAGTGGATTCCATGCATCGAGATTCAATGCAGTGGATTCCATGCAGCGTTGTGAAATGGATCCCGAGTGAATGCAGTGGATTCCATGCAGCGTGATTGAATGCAGTGGATTCCATGCAGCGTGAAGAAATGGAACCCTATTGAATGCAGTGGATTTTATGAAGCATGATTGAATGCAGTGGATTCCATGCAGCATGACTGAATGCAGTGGATTTTATGCAGCATGGCCCAAAGCATCCCGATTGAATGCAGTGGATTCCACGCAGCATCATTGAATGCAGAGAATTCCATGCATTGTGGCGCAATGGATCCCGATTGTATGCAGTGGAGTCCATGCAGCGAGGCCCAATTCATCCCGATTGAATGCAGTCAATTCCATGCAGCATTTTTGAATGCAGAGGATTCCATGCATTGTGGCACAATGGATCCTGATTGTATGCAGTGGAGTTTATGCAGCATGGCCCAAACATCCCGATTGAATGCAGTGGATTCCATGCAGCGTGAAGAAATGGAACCATATTGAATGCAGTGGATTTTATGCAGCATGATTGAATGCAGAGGATTCGATGCAGTATGATTGAATGCAGTGGATATTATGCAGCATGGCCCAAAGCATCCTGATTGAATGCAGTGGATTCCATGCAGCGTGATTGAATGCAGTTGATTCCATGCAGCGTGAAGAAATGGAACCTTATTGAATTCAGTGGATTTTTGCAGCGTGAATGAATACAGTGGATTCCATGCAGCATGATTGAATGCAGTGGATTTTATGCAGCATGGCCCAAAGCATGCCGATTGAATGCAGTGGATTCCATGCATTGTGATTGATTGCAGTGCACTCCATGCAGCGTGGTAAAATGTATCCCGATTGAATGCAGTGGATTCCATGCAGTGTGATTGAATGCAGTGGATTCCATTTAGCCTGAAGAAATGGAACCCTATTGAATGCAGTGGATATTATGCAGCATGATTGAATGCAGTGGAGTCCATGCAGCATGATTGAATGCAGTGGATTTTATGCAGCATGGCCCAAAGCATCCCGATTGAATGCAGTGGATTCCATGCAGCGTCATTGAATGCAGAGGATTCCATGCATTGAGGCGCAATGGATCCCGATTGTGTGCAGTGGAGTCCATGCAGTGAGGCCAAATGCATCCCAATTGAATGCAGTGGATTTTATGCATCATGGCCCAAATCATCCCGATTGAATGCAGTGGATTCCAGGCAGCGTGATTGAATGCAGTGCACTCAATATAGCTTGGAAAAACGCATCCCGATTGAATGCAGTGTATTCCATGCAGCGTGATTGAATTCAGTGGATTCCATGCAGCGTGAAATAATGGAACCCTATTGAATGCAGTGGATTTCTTGAAGCATGATAGAATGAAGTGGATTCCATGCAGCATGATTGAATGCAGTGGATTTTATGCAGCATTTCCCAAAGCATCCCGATTGAATGCAGTGGATTCCATGCAGCGTCATTGAATGCAGGGGATTCCATGCATTGAGGCGCAATGGATCCCGATTGTATGCAGTGGAGTCCATGCAGCGAGGCCCAATGCTTCCCGATTGAATGCAGTGGATTCCAGGCATTGTGATTGAAATCAGTGGAATCCATGCAGCGTGGTAAAATGCATCCTTATTGAATGCAGTGGATTCCATGCAGCGTGAAGTAATGGAACCCTATTGAATGCAGTGGATTTTATGCAGCCTGATTGAATGCAGTGGATTCCATGCAGCATGATTGAATGCAGTGGATTTTATGCAGCATGTCCCAAAGCATCCCGATTGAATGCAGTGGATTCAATGCAGCGTCATTGAATGCAGAGGATTCCATGCATTGTGGCGAAATGGATCCTGATTGTATGCAGTGGAGTCCATGCAGCGAGGCCCAATGCATCCCGATTGAATGCAGTCAATTCCATGCAGCATTTTTGAATGCAGAGGATTCCATGCATTGTGGCGCAATGGATCCTGATTGTATGCAGTGGAGTCCGTGCAGCGAGGCCAAATCATCCTGATTGAATGCTGTGGATTATATGGAGCATGGCCCAAATCATCCCGACTGAATGCAGTGGATTCGATGCAGCGTGATTGATTGCAGTGTAATCCATGCAGCGTTGTAAAATGCATTCCGATTGAATGCAGTGGATTCCATGCAGCGTGATTGAATTCAGTGGATTCCATGCAGCGTGAAGAAATGGAACCTTATTGAATGCAATTGATTTTATGCAGCATGATTGAATGCAGTGGATTTTATGCAGCATGATTGAATGCAGTGGATTCCATGCAGCGTGATTGAATGCAGAGGATTCCATGCATTGTGGCGCAATGGGTCCCGATTGTATGCAGTGGAGTCCATGCAGCGTGATTGAATGCAGTGGATTTTATGCAGCATGGCCCAAAGCATCCCGATTGAATTCAGTGGATTCCATGCAGCGTCATTGAATGCAGAGGATTCCATGCATTGTGGCGCAATGGGTCCCGATTGTATGCAGTGGAGTCCATGCAGTGAGGCCAATGCATCCCGATTGTATGCAGTGGATTCCATGCATTGTGATTGAATGCAGTGTAATCCATGCAGCATGGTAAAATGCATCCCGATTGAAGGCAGTGTATTCCATACAGCGGGATTGAATGCAGTGTATTCTATGCAGCGTGAGGAAATGGAACCGTATTGAATGCAGTGGATTTTATGCAGCATGATTGAATGCAGTGGATTCCATGCAGCATGATTGAATGCAGTGGATTCCATGCAGCGTGAAGAAATGAAAGCTTATTCAATGCAGTGGATTCCATGCAGCATGATTGAATGCAGTGGATGCCATGCAGCATGATTGAATGCAGTGTATTTTAGGCAGCATGGCACAAAGCATCCGGATTGAATGCAGTTGATTCCATGCAGCATGATTGAATGCAGTGGATTTTATGCAGCATGGCCCAAAACATCCGGATTGAATGCAGTGGAATCCATGCATGGTGATTGAATGCAGTGTAATCCATGCAGCGTGGTAAAATCCATCCCGATTGAATGCAGTGGATTCCATGCAGCTTGATTGAATGCAGCGGATTCCATGCAGCGTGAAGTAATGGAACCCTATTGAATGCAGCGGATTTTATGCAGCATGATTGAATGCAGTGGATTTTATGCAGCATGGCCCAAACCATCCCGATTGAATGCCGTGGATCCCATGCAGCGTCATTGAATGCAGAGGATTCCATGCATTGAGGTGCAATCGATCCCGATTATATGAGGTGGAGTCCATGCAGCGAGGCCCAATGCATCCCGATTGAATGCATTCAATTCCATGCAGCATTTTTGAATGCAGAGGATTCCATGCATTGTGGCGCAATGGTTCCTGATTGTATGCAGTGGAGTCTATGCAGCGAGGCCAAATCATCCCGATTGAATGCTGTGGATTATATGGAGCATGGCCCAAATCATCCCGATTGAATGCAGTGGATTCCATGCAGCGTGATTGATTGCAGTGTAATCCATGCAGCATTGTAAAATGCATTCCGATTGAATGCAGTGGATTCCATGCATTGTGATTGAATGCAGTGAACTCCATGCAGTGAGGTAAAATGCATCCCGATTGAATGCAGTGGATTCCATGCAGCGTGATTGAATGCCGTGTATTCCATGCAGCGTGAAGAAATGGAACCCTATTGAATGCAGTGGATTGTATGCAGCCTGATTGAATGCAGTGGATTCCATACAGCATGATTGAATGCAGTGGATTTTATGCAGAATGGCCCAAAGCATCCCGATTGAATGCAGTGGATTACATGCAGCGTCATTGAATGCAGAGGATTCCATGCATTGTGGCGCAATGGATCCTGATTGTATGCAGTGGAGTCCATGCAGCGAGGCCCAATGCATCCCGATTGAATGCAGTCAATTCCATGCAGCATTTTTGAATGCAGAGGATTCCATGCATTGTGGCGCAATGGATCCTGATTGCATGCAGTGGAGTCCATGCAGCGAGGCGAAATCATCCCGATTGAATGCTGTGCATTATATGGAGCATGGCCCAAATCATCCCGACTGAATGTAGTGAATTCGATGCAGTGTGATTGATTGCAGTGTAATCCATGCAGCGTGGTAAAATGCATCCCGATTGAATGCAGTGGATTCCATGCAGCGTGATTGAATTCAGTGGATTCCATGCAGCGTGAAGAAATGGAACCTTATTGAATGCAATTGATTCTATGCAGCATGATTGAATGCAGTGGATTTTATGCAGCATGATTGAATGCAGTGGATTCCATGCAGCGTGATTGAATGCAGTGGATTTTATGCAGCATGGCCCAAAGCATCCCGATTGAATGCAGTGGATTCCATGCAGCATTTTTGAATGCAGAGGATTCCATGCATTGTGGCACAATGGATCCCGATTGAATGCAGTGGATTCCATGCAGCGTGATTGAATGCAGTGTAATCCATGAAGCGTGGTAAAATGCATCCCGATAGAATGCAGTGGATTCCATGCAGCGTGAGGAAATGGAACCCTACTGAATGCAGTGGATTTTATGCAGCATGATTGAATGCAGTGGATATTATGCAGCATGATTGAATGCAGTGGAGTCCATGCAGCATGATTGAATGTAGTGGAATTTATGCAGCATGGCCTAAAGCATCCCGATTGAATGCAGTGGATTCCATGCAGCGTCATTGAATGCAGAGGATTCCATGCATTGTGGCGCAATGGATCCCTATTGTATGCAGTGGAGTCCATGCAGCGAGGCCCAATGCATCCCGATTGAATGAAGTGGATTTTATGCAGCATGGCCCAAACATCCCGATTGAATGCAGTGTATCCCATGCAGCGTGTTTGAATGCAGTGGATTGTATGCAGAGTGGTGCAATGTATCTCTATTGAATGAAGTGGATTCCATTCAGCTTGGCCCAATGGATACCGACTGAATGCAGTGGATTCCATGAAGCATGATTGAATGCAGTGGATTCCATGCAGCATTGTGGAATGCATACCGAGTGAATGCAGTGGATTGCATGCAGCGTGGGGCAATGTCTCCAGGTTGAATGCAGTGGAATACATGCAGTGTGAGTGAATGCACTTGATTCCTTGCAGCAGTGTGAAATTCATCCCGGGTGAATGCAGTGGATTGCATGCAGCTTGGCCCAATGGATCCTGATTGAATGCAGTCGATTCCGTGCAGCTTGGCCCAATGGATCCTGATTGAATGCAGTCGATTCCGTGCAGCATGGCCCAATGGATCCTGATTGAATGCAGTGGATTCCCTGTGGCGTGATTGAATGCACTGGATTCCATGCAGCGTTGTGTAATGCATCCAGAGTGAATGAAAAGGATTGCATGCAGCGTGGGGCAATGTATCCAGGTTGAATGCAGTGGAATCCATGCAGCATGCTGCAATGGATCCCGACTGAATGCAGTGGATTCCCTGCAGCATTGTGTAATTGATACCAATGTAATGCAGTGGATTCCATGCATCGAGATTCAATGCAGTGGATTCCATGCAGCGTTGTGAAATGGATCCCGAGTGAATGCAGTGGATTCCATGCATTGTGATTGAATGCAGTGCACTCAATATAGCGTGGAAAAATGCATCCCGATTGAATGAAGCGGATTCCATGCAGCGTGATTGAATGCAGTGGATTTTATGCAGCATGGCCCAAAGCATCCCGATTGAATGCAGTGGATTCCATGCAGCATCATTGAATGCAGAGGATTCCATGCATTGAGGCGCAATGGATCCCGATTGTATGCAGTGGAGTCCATGCAGCGAGGCCCAATGCATCCCGATTGAATGCAGTGGATTCCAGGCATTGTGATTGAAATCAGTGGAATCCATGCAGCGTGGTAAAATGCATCCTTATTGAATGCAGTGGATTCCATGCAGCGTGAAATAATGGAACGGTATTGAATGCAGTGGATTGTATGCAGCCTGATTGAATGCAGTGGATTCCATGCAGCATGATTGAATGCAGTGGATTTTATGCAGCATGTCCCAAAGCATCCCGATTGAATGCAGTGGATTCCATGCAGCGTCATTGAATGCAGAGGATTCCATGCATTGTGGCGCAATGGGTCCCGATTATATGCAGTGGAGTCCATGCAGTGAGGCCAATGCATCCCGATTGTATGCAGTGGATTTTATGCAGCATGGCCCAAAGCATCCCGATTGAATGCAGTGGATTCCATGCATTGTGATTGAATGCAGTGTAATCCATGCAGCATGGTAAAATGCATCCCGATTGAAGGCAGTGTATTCCATACAGCGGGATTGAATGCAGTGTATTCTATGCAGCGTGAGGAAATGGAACCGTATTGAATGCAGTGGATTCTATGCAGCATGATTGAATGCAGTGGATTCCATGCAGCATGATTGAATGCAGTGGATTTTATGCAGCATGGCCCAAAGCATCCCGATTGAATGCAGTGGATTCCATGCATTGTGATTGAATGCAGTGTAATCCATGCAGCATGGTAAAATGCATCCCGATTGAAGGCAGTGTATTCCATACAGCGGGATTGAATGCAGTGTATTCTATGCAGCGTGAGGAAATGGAACCCTACTGAATGCAGTGGATTTTATGCAGCATGATTGAATGCTGTGGATTCCATGCAGCATGATTGAATGCAGTGGATTCCACGCAGCATCATTGAATGCAGAGAATTCCATGCATTGTGGCGCAATGGATCCCGATTGTATGCAGTGGAGTCCATGCAGCGAGGCCCAATGCATCCCGATTGAATGCAGTCAATTCCATGCAGCATTTTTGAATGCAGACGATTCCATGCATTGTGGCGCAATGGATCCTGATTGTATGCAGTGGATTTTATGCAGCATGGCCCAAACATCCCGATTGAATGCAGTGGATTCCATGCAGCGTGATTGAATGCAGTGTAATCCATGAAGCGTGGTAAAATGCATCCCGATAAAATGCAGTGGATTCCATGCAGCGTGAAGAAATGGAACCCTATTGAATGCAGTGGATTTTATGCAGCATGATTGAATGCAGTGGATTCGATGCAGTATGATTGAATGCAGTGGATATTATGCAGCATGGCCCAAAGCATCCTGATTGAATGCAGTGGATTCCATGCAGCGTGATTGACTGCAGGTAATCCATTCAGCCTGGTAAAATGCATCCCAATTGAATGCAGTGGATTTTATGAAGCATGATTGAATGCAGTTGATTCCATGCAGCGTGAAGAAATGGAACATTATTGAATTCAGTGGATTTTTGCGGCGTGAATGTATACAGTGGATACCATGCAGCATGATTGAATGCAGTGGATTTTATGCAGCATGGCCAAAGCATGCCGATTGAATGCAGTGGATTCCATGCAGTGTGTTTGAATGCAGTGGATTCAATTTAGCCTGAAGAAATGGAACCCTATTGAATGCAGTGGATATTATGCAGCATGATTGAATGCAGTGGATTCCATGCAGCATGATTGAATGCAGTGGATTTTATGCAGCATGTCCCAAAGCATCCCGATTGAATGCAGTGGATTCCATGCAGCGTCATTGAATGCAGAGGATTCCATGCATTGTGGCGCAATGGGTCCCGATTGTATGCAGTGGAGTCCATGCAGCGAGGCCAAATGCATCCCAATTGAATGCTGTGGATTATATGGAGCATGGTCCAAATCATCCCGACTGAATGCAGTGGATTCCATGCAGCGTGATTGATTGCAGTGTAATCCATGCAGCGTGGTAAAATGCATCCCGATTGAATGCAGTGGATTCCACGCAGCGTGATTGAATTCAGTGGATTTTATGCAGCATGATTGAATGCAGTGGATTTTATGCAGCATGGCCCAAACCATCCCGATTGAATGCAGTGGATCCCATGCAGCGTCATTGAATGCAGAGGATTTCATGCATTGAGGCGCTATCGATCCCGATTAAATGAGGTGGAGTCCATGCAGCGAGGCCCAATGCATCCCGATTGAATGCATTCAATTCCATGCAGCATTTTTGAATGCAGAGGATTCCATGTATTGTGGCGCAATGGATCCTGATTGTATGCAGTGGAGTCTATGCAGCGAGGCCAAATCATCCCGATTGAATGCTGTGGATTATATGGAGCATGGCCCAAATCATCCCGATTCAATGCAGTGGATTCCATGCAGCGTGATTGATTGCAGTGTAATCGATGCAGCGTTGTAAAATGCATTCCGATTGAATGCAGTGGATTCCATGCAGCGTGATTGAATGCCGTGTATTCCATGCAGCATGAAGAAATGGAACCCTATTGAATGCAGTGGATATTATGCAGCATGATTGAATGCAGTGGATTCCATGCAGCATGATTGAATGTAGTGGAATTTATGCAGCATGGCCTAAAGCATCCCGATTGAATGCAGTGGATTCCATGCAGCATCATTGAATGCAGAGGATTCCATGCATTGTGGCGCAATGGATCCCGATTGTATGCAGTGGGGTCCATGCAGCGAGGCCCAATGCATCCCGATTGAATGCAGTGGATTTTATGCAGCATGGACCAAAGCATGCCGATTGAATGCAGTGTATCCCATGCAGCGTGTTTGAATGCAGTGGATTGTATGCAGAGTGGTGCAATGTATCTCGATTGAATGAAGTGGATTCCATTCAGCATGGTGTAATTGATACCGATTGAATGCAGTGGATTCCATGCACTGTGTCTGAATGCAACCGATTCCATGCAGCAGTGTGAAATGCATCGCGAGTGAATGCAGTGGATTCCATGCAGCGTGGCCCAATGGATACCGACTGAATGCAGTGGATTCCATGAAGCATGATTGAATGCAGTGGATTCCATGCAGCGTTGTGGAATGCATACCGAGTGAATGCAGTGGATTGCATGCAGCGTGGGGCAATGTCTCCAGGTTGAATGCAGTGGAATACATGCAGCATGCTGCAATGGATCCCGACTGAATGCAGTGGATTCCCTGCAGCATTGTCTAATTGATACCAATGTAATGCAGTGGATTCCATGCATCGAGATTCAATGCAGTGGATTCCATGCAGCGTTGTGAAATGGATCCCGAGTGAATGCAGTGGATTCCATGCAGCGTGATTGAATGCAGTGGATTCCATGCAGCGTGAAGAAATGGAACCCTATTGAATGCAGTGGATTTTATGAAGCATGATTGAATGCAGTGGATTCCATGCAGCATGACTGAATGCAGTGGAGTTTATGCAGCATGGCCCAAAGCATCCCGATTGAATGCAGTGGATTCCACGCAGCATCATTGAATGCAGAGAATTCCATGCATTGTGGCGCAATGGATCCCGATTGTATGCAGTGGAGTCCATGCAGCGAGGCCCAATTCATCCCGATTGAATGCAGTCAATTCCATGCAGCATTTTTGAATGCAGAGGATTCCATGCATTGTGGCACAATGGATCCTGATTGTATGCAGTGGAGTTTATGCAGCATGGCCCAAACATCCCGATTGAATGCAGTGGATTCCATGCAGCGTGAAGAAATGGAACCATATTGAATGCAGTGGATTTTATGCAGCATGATTGAATGCAGAGGATTCGATGCAGTATGATTGAATGCAGTGGATATTATGCAGCATGGCCCAAAGCATCCTGATTGAATGCAGTGGATTCCATGCAGCGTGATTGAATGCAGTTGATTCCATGCAGCGTGAAGAAATGGAACCTTATTGAATTCAGTGGATTGTATGCAGCCTGATTGAATGCAGTGGATTCCATACAGCATGATTGAATGCAGTGGATTTTATGCAGAATGGCCCAAAGCATCCCGATTGAATGCAGTGGATTACATGCAGCGTCATTGAATGCAGAGGATTCCATGCATTGTGGCGCAATGGATCCTGATTGTATGCAGTGGAGTCCATGCAGCGAGGCCCAATGCATCCCGATTGAATGCAGTCAATTCCATGCAGCATTTTTGAATGCAGAGGATTCCATGCATTGTGGCGCAATGGATCCTGATTGCATGCAGTGGAGTCCATGCAGCGAGGCGAAATCATCCCGATTGAATGCTGTGCATTATATGGAGCATGGCCCAAATCATCCCGACTGAATGTAGTGAATTCGATGCAGTGTGATTGATTGCAGTGTAATCCATGCAGCGTGGTAAAATGCATCCCGATTGAATGCAGTGGATTCCATGCAGCGTGATTGAATTCAGTGGATTCCATGCAGCGTGAAGAAATGGAACCTTATTGAATGCAATTGATTTTATGCAGCATGATTGAATGCAGTGGATTTTATGCAGCATGATTGAATGCAGTGGATTCCATGCAGCGTGATTGAATGCAGTGGATTTTATGCAGCATGGCCCAAAGCATCCCGATTGAATGCAGTGGATTCCATGCAGCATTTTTGAATGCAGAGGATTCCATGCATTGTGGCACAATGGATCCCGATTGAATGCAGTGGATTCCATGCAGCGTGATTGAATGCAGTGTAATCCATGAAGCGTGGTAAAATGCATCCCGATAGAATGCAGTGGATTCCATGCAGCGTGAGGAAATGGAACCCTACTGAATGCAGTGGATTTTATGCAGCATGATTGAATGCAGTGGATATTATGCAGCATGATTGAATGCAGTGGAGTCCATGCAGCATGATTGAATGTAGTGGAATTTATGCAGCATGGCCTAAAGCATCCCGATTGAATGCAGTGGATTCCATGCAGCGTCATTGAATGCAGAGGATTCCATGCATTGTGGCGCAATGGATCCCTATTGTATGCAGTGGAGTCCATGCAGCGAGGCCCAATGCATCCCGATTGAATGCAGTGGATTTTATGCAGCATGGCCCAAACATCCCGATTGAATGCAGTGTATCCCATGCAGCGTGTTTGAATGCAGTGGATTGTATGCAGAGTGGTGCAATGTATCTCTATTGAATGAAGTGGATTCCATTCAGCTTGGCCCAATGGATACCGACTGAATGCAGTGGATTCCATGAAGCATGATTGAATGCAGTGGATTCCATGCAGCATTGTGGAATGCATACCGAGTGAATGCAGTGGATTGCATGCAGCGTGGGGCAATGTATCCAGGTTGAATGCAGTGGAATACATGCAGTGTGAGTGAATGCACTTGATTCCTTGCAGCAGTGTGAAATTCATCCCGGGTGAATGCAGTGGATTGCATGCAGCTTGGCCCAATGGATCCTGATTGAATGCAGTCGATTCCGTGCAGCTTGGCCCAATGGATCCTGATTGAATGCAGTCGATTCCGTGCAGCATGGCCCAATGGATCCTGATTGAATGCAGTGGATTCCCTGTGGCGTGATTGAATGCACTGGATTCCATGCAGCGTTGTGTAATGCATCCAGAGTGAATGAAAAGGATTGCATGCAGCGTGGGGCAATGTATCCAGGTTGAATGCAGTGGAATCCATGCAGCATGCTGCAATGGATCCCGACTGAATGCAGTGGATTCCCTGCAGCATTGTGTAATTGATACCAATGTAATGCAGTGGATTCCATGCATCGAGATTCAATGCAGTGGATTCCATGCAGCGTTGTGAAATGGATCCCGAGTGAATGCAGTGGATTCCATGCATTGTGATTGAATGCAGTGCACTCAATATAGCGTGGAAAAATGCATCCCGATTGAATGAAGCGGATTCCATGCAGCGTGATTGAATGCAGTGGATTTTATGCAGCATGGCCCAAAGCATCCCGATTGAATGCAGTGGATTCCATGCAGCATCATTGAATGCAGAGGATTCCATGCATTGAGGCGCAATGGATCCCGATTGTATGCAGTGGAGTCCATGCAGCGAGGCCCAATGCATCCCGATTGAATGCAGTGGATTCCAGGCATTGTGATTGAAATCAGTGGAATCCATGCAGCGTGGTAAAATGCATCCTTATTGAATGCAGTGGATTCCATGCAGCGTGAAATAATGGAACGGTATTGAATGCAGTGGATTGTATGCAGCCTGATTGAATGCAGTGGATTCCATGCAGCATGATTGAATGCAGTGGATTTTATGCAGCATGTCCCAAAGCATCCCGATTGAATGCAGTGGATTCCATGCAGCGTCATTGAATGCAGAGGATTCCATGCATTGTGGCGCAATGGGTCCCGATTATATGCAGTGGAGTCCATGCAGTGAGGCCAATGCATCCCGATTGTATGCAGTGGATTTTATGCAGCATGGCCCAAAGCATCCCGATTGAATGCAGTGGATTCCATGCATTGTGATTGAATGCAGTGTAATCCATGCAGCATGGTAAAATGCATCCCGATTGAAGGCAGTGTATTCCATACAGCGGGATTGAATGCAGTGTATTCTATGCAGCGTGAGGAAATGGAACCGTATTGAATGCAGTGGATTCTATGCAGCATGATTGAATGCAGTGGATTCCATGCAGCATGATTGAATGCAGTGGATTTTATGCAGCATGGCCCAAAGCATCCCGATTGAATGCAGTGGATTCCATGCATTGTGATTGAATGCAGTGTAATCCATGCAGCATGGTAAAATGCATCCCGATTGAAGGCAGTGTATTCCATACAGCGGGATTGAATGCAGTGTATTCTATGCAGCGTGAGGAAATGGAACCCTACTGAATGCAGTGGATTTTTTGCAGCAAGATTGAATGCTGTGGATTCCATGCAGCATGATTTAATGCAGTGGATTACACGCAGCATCATTGAATGCAGAGAATTCCATGCATTGTGGCGCAATGGATCCCGATTGTATGCAGTGGAGTCCATGCAGCGAGGCCCAATGCATCCCGATTGAATGCAGTCAATTCCATGCAGCATTTTTGAATGCAGACGATTCCATGCATTGTGGCGCAATGGATCCTGATTGTATGCAGTGGATTTTATGCAGCATGGCCCAAACATCCCGATTGAATGCAGTGGATTCCATGCAGCGTGATTGAATGCAGTGTAATCCATGAAGCGTGGTAAAATGCATCCCGATAAAATGCAGTGGATTCCATGCAGCGTGAAGAAATGGAACCCTATTGAATGCAGTGGATTTTATGCAGCATGATTGAATGCAGTGGATTCGATGCAGTATGATTGAATGCAGTGGATATTATGCAGCATGGCCCAAAGCATCCTGATTGAATGCAGTGGATTCCATGCAGCGTGATTGACTGCAGGTAATCCATTCAGCCTGGTAAAATGCATCCCAATTGAATGCAGTGGATTTTATGAAGCATGATTGAATGCAGTTGATTCCATGCAGCGTGAAGAAATGGAACATTATTGAATTCAGTGGATTTTTGCGGCGTGAATGTATACAGTGGATACCATGCAGCATGATTGAATGCAGTGGATTTTATGCAGCATGGCCAAAGCATGCCGATTGAATGCAGTGGATTCCATGCAGTGTGTTTGAATGCAGTGGATTCAATTTAGCCTGAAGAAATGGAACCCTATTGAATGCAGTGGATATTATGCAGCATGATTGAATGCAGTGGATTCCATGCAGCATGATTGAATGCAGTGGATTTTATGCAGCATGTCCCAAAGCATCCCGATTGAATGCAGTGGATTCCATGCAGCGTCATTGAATGCAGAGGATTCCATGCATTGTGGCGCAATGGGTCCCGATTGTATGCAGTGGAGTCCATGCAGCGAGGCCAAATGCATCCCAATTGAATGCTGTGGATTATATGGAGCATGGTCCAAATCATCCCGACTGAATGCAGTGGATTCCATGCAGCGTGATTGATTGCAGTGTAATCCATGCAGCGTGGTAAAATGCATCCCGATTGAATGCAGTGGATTCCATGCAGCGTGATTGAATTCAGTGGATTTTATGCAGCATGATTGAATGCAGTGGATTTTATGCAGCATGGCCCAAACCATCCCGATTGAATGCAGTGGATCCCATGCAGCGTCATTGAATGCAGAGGATTTCATGCATTGAGGCGCTATCGATCCCGATTAAATGAGGTGGAGTCCATGCAGCGAGGCCCAATGCATCCCGATTGAATGCATTCAATTCCATGCAGCATTTTTGAATGCAGAGGATTCCATGCATTGTGGCGCAATGGATCCTGATTGTATGCAGTGGAGTCTATGCAGCGAGGCCAAATCATCCCGATTGAATGCTGTGGATTATATGGAGCATGGCCCAAATCATCCCGATTCAATGCAGTGGATTCCATGCAGCGTGATTGATTGCAGTGTAATCCATGCAGCGTTGTAAAATGCATTCCGATTGAATGCAGTGGATTCCATGCAGCGTGATTGAATGCCGTGTATTCCATGCAGCATGAAGAAATGGAACCCTATTGAATGCAGTGGATATTATGCAGCATGATTGAATGCAGTGGATTCCATGCAGCATGATTGAATGTAGTGGAATTTATGCAGCATGGCCTAAAGCATCCCGATTGAATGCAGTGGATTCCATGCAGCATCATTGAATGCAGAGGATTCCATGCATTGTGGCGCAATGGATCCCGATTGTATGCAGTGGGGTCCATGCAGCGAGGCCCAATGCATCCCGATTGAATGCAGTGGATTTTATGCAGCATGGACCAAAGCATGCCGATTGAATGCAGTGTATCCCATGCAGCGTGTTTGAATGCAGTGGATTGTATGCAGAGTGGTGCAATGTACCTCGATTGAATGAAGTGGATTCCATTCAGCATGGTGTAATTGATACCGATTGAATGCAGTGGATTCCATGCACTGTGTCTGAATGCAACCGATTCCATGCAGCAGTGTGAAATGCATCGCGAGTGAATGCAGTGGATTCCATGCAGCGTGGCCCAATGGATACCGACTGAATGCAGTGGATTCCATGAAGCATGATTGAATGCAGTGGATTCCATGCAGCGTTGTGGAATGCATACCGAGTGAATGCAGTGGATTGCATGCAGCGTGGGGCAATGTCTCCAGGTTGAATGCAGTGGAATCCATGCAGCATGCTGCAATGGATCCCGACTGAATGCAGTGGATTCCCTGCAGCATTGTCTAATTGATACCAATGTAATGCAGTGGATTCCATGCATCGAGATTCAATGCAGTGGATTCCATGCAGCGTTGTGAAATGGATCCCGAGTGAATGCAGTGGATTCCATGCAGCGTGATTGAATGCAGTGGATTCCATGCAGCGTGAAGAAATGGAACCCTATTGAATGCAGTGGATTTTATGAAGCATGATTGAATGCAGTGGATTCCATGCAGCATGACTGAATGCAGTGGATTTTATGCAGCATGGCCCAAAGCATCCCGATTGAATGCAGTGGATTCCACGCAGCATCATTGAATGCAGAGAATTCCATGCATTGTGGCGCAATGGATCCCGATTGTATGCAGTGGAGTCCATGCAGCGAGGCCCAATTCATCCCGATTGAATGCAGTCAATTCCATGCAGCATTTTTGAATGCAGAGGATTCCATGCATTGTGGCACAATGGATCCTGATTGTATGCAGTGGAGTTTATGCAGCATGGCCCAAACATCCCGATTGAATGCAGTGGATTCCATGCAGCGTGAAGAAATGGAACCATATTGAATGCAGTGGATTTTATGCAGCATGATTGAATGCAGAGGATTCGATGCAGTATGATTGAATGCAGTGGATATTATGCAGCATGGCCCAAAGCATCCTGATTGAATGCAGTGGATTCCATGCAGCGTGATTGAATGCAGTTGATTCCATGCAGCGTGAAGAAATGGAACCTTATTGAATTCAGTGGATTTTTGCAGCGTGAATGAATACAGTGGATTCCATGCAGCATGATTGAATGCAGTGGATTTTATGCAGCATGGCCCAAAGCATGCCGATTGAATGCAGTGGATTCCATGCATTGTGATTGATTGCAGTGCACTCCATGCAGCGTGGTAAAATGTATCCCGATTGAATGCAGTGGATTCCATGCAGTGTGATTGAATGCAGTGGATTCCATTTAGCCTGAAGAAATGGAACCCTATTGAATGCAGTGGATATTATGCAGCATGATTGAATGCAGTGGAGTCCATGCAGCATGATTGAATGCAGTGGATTTTATGCAGCATGGCCCAAAGCATCCCGATTGAATGCAGTGGATTCCATGCAGCGTCATTGAATGCAGAGGATTCCATGCATTGAGGCGCAATGGATCCCGATTGTGTGCAGTGGAGTCCATGCAGTGAGGCCAAATGCATCCCAATTGAATGCACTGGATTTTATGCATCATGGCCCAAATCATCCCGATTGAATGCAGTGGATTCCAGGCAGCGTGATTGAATGCAGTGCACTCAATATAGCTTGGAAAAACGCATCCCGATTGAATGCAGTGTATTCCATGCAGCGTGATTGAATTCAGTGGATTCCATGCAGCGTGAAATAATGGAACCCTATTGAATGCAGTGGATTTCTTGAAGCATGATAGAATGAAGTGGATTCCATGCAGCATGATTGAATGCAGTGGATTTTATGCAGCATTTCCCAAAGCATCCCGATTGAATGCAGTGGATTCCATGCAGCGTCATTGAATGCAGGGGATTCCATGCATTGAGGCGCAATGGATCCCGATTGTATGCAGTGGAGTCCATGCAGCGAGGCCCAATGCTTCCCGATTGAATGCAGTGGATTCCAGGCATTGTGATTGAAATCAGTGGAATCCATGCAGTGTGGTAAAATGCATCCTTATTGAATGCAGTGGATTCCATGCAGCGTGAAGTAATGGAACCCTATTGAATGCAGTGGATTTTATGCAGCCTGATTGAATGCAGTGGATTCCATGCAGCATGATTGAATGCAGTGGATTTTATGCAGCATGTCCCAAAGCATCCCGATTGAATGCAGTGGATTCAATGCAGCGTCATTGAATGCAGAGGATTCCATGCATTGTGGCGAAATGGATCCTGATTGTATGCAGTGGAGTCCATGCAGCGAGGCCCAATGCATCCCGATTGAATGCAGTCAATTCCATGCAGCATTTTTGAATGCAGAGTATTCCATGCATTGTGGCGCAATGGATCCTGATTGTATGCAGTGGAGTCCGTGCAGCGAGGCCAAATCATCCTGATTGAATGCTGTGGATTATATGGAGCATGGCCCAAATCATCCCGACTGAATGCAGTGGATTCGATGCAGCGTGATTGATTGCAGTGTAATCCATGCAGCGTTGTAAAATGCATTCCGATTGAATGCAGTGGATTCCATGCAGCGTGATTGAATTCAGTGGATTCCATGCAGCGTGAAGAAATGGAACCTTATTGAATGCAATTGATTTTATGCAGCATGATTGAATGCAGTGGATTTTATGCAGCATGATTGAATGCAGTGGATTTTATGCAGCATGATTGAATGCAGTTGATTCCATGCAGCGTGATTGAATGCAGTGGATTTTATGCAGCATGGCCCAAAGCATCCCGATTGAATTCAGTGGATTCCATGCAGCGGCATTGAATGCAGAGGATTCCATGCATTGTGGCGCAATGGGTCCCGATTGTATGCAGTGGAGCCCATGCAGTGAGGCCAATGCATCCCGATTGTATGCAGTGGATTCCATGCAGCGTGATTGAATGCAGTGGATTTTATGCAGCATGGCCCAAAGCATCCCGATTGAATGCAGTGGATTCCATGCAGTGTCATTGAATGCAGAGGATTCCATGCATTGTGGTGCAATGGGTCACGATTGTATGCAGTGGAGTACATGCAGTGAGGCCAATGCATCCCGATTGTATGCAGTGGATTTTATGCAGCATGGCCCAAAGCATCCCGATTGAATGCAGTGGATTCCATGCATTGTGATTGAATGCAGTGTAATCCATGCAGCATGGTAAAATGCATCCCGATTGAAGGCAGTGTATTCCATACAGCGGGATTGAATGCAGTGTATTCTATGCAGCGTGAGGAAATGGAACCGTATTGAATGCAGTGGATTTTATGCAGCATGATTGAATGCAGTGGATTCCATGCAGCATGATTGAATGCAGTGGATTCCATGCAGCGTGAAGAAATGAAAGCTTATTCAATGCAGTGGATTCCATGCAGCATGATTGAATGCAGTGGATGCCATGCAGCATGATTGAATGCAGTGTATTTTAGGCAGCATGGCACAAAGCATCCGGATTGAATGCAGTTGATTCCATGCAGCATGATTGAATGCAGTGGATTTTATGCAGCATGGCCCAAAACATCCGGATTGAATGCAGTGGAATCCATGCATGGTGATTGAATGCAGTGTAATCCATGCAGCGTGGTAAAATCCATCCCGATTGAATGCAGTGGATTCCATGCAGCTTGATTGAATGCAGCGGATTCCATGCAGCGTGAAGTAATGGAACCCTATTGAATGCAGCGGATTTTATGCAGCATGATTGAATGCAGTGGATTTTATGCAGCATGGCCCAAACCATCCCGATTGAATGCCGTGGATCCCATGCAGCGTCATTGAATGCAGAGGATTCCATGCATTGAGGTGCAATCGATCCCGATTATATGAGGTGGAGTCCATGCAGCGAGGCCCAATGCATCCCGATTGAATGCATTCAATTCCATGCAGCATTTTTGAATGCAGAGGATTCCATGCATTGTGGCGCAATGGTTCCTGATTGTATGCAGTGGAGTCTATGCAGCGAGGCCAAATCATCCCGATTGAATGCTGTGGATTATATGGAGCATGGCCCAAATCATCCCGATTGAATGCAGTGGATTCCATGCAGCGTGATTGATTGCAGTGTAATCCATGCAGCGTTGTAAAATGCATTCCGATTGAATGCAGTGGATTCCATGCATTGTGATTGAATGCAGTGAACTCCATGCAGTGAGGTAAAATGCATCCCGATTGAATGCAGTGGATTCCATGCAGCGTGATTGAATGCCGTGTATTCCATGCAGCGTGAAGAAATGGAACCCTATTGAATGCAGTGGATTGTATGCAGCCTGATTGAATGCAGTGGATTCCATGCAGCATGATTGAATGCAGTGGATTTTATGCAGAATGGCCCAAAGCATCCCGATTGAATGCAGTGGATTACATGCAGCGTCATTGAATGCAGAGGATTCCATGCATTGTGGCGCAATGGATCCTGATTGTATGCAGTGGAGTCCATGCAGCGAGGCCCAATGCATCCCGATTGAATGCAGTCAATTCCATGCAGCATTTTTGAATGCAGAGGATTCCGTGCATTGTGGCGCAATGGATCCTGATTGCATGCAGTGGAGTCCATGCAGCGAGGCGAAATCATCCCGATTGAATGCTGTGCATTATATGGAGCATGGCCCAAATCATCCCGACTGAATGTAGTGAATTCGATGCAGTGTGATTGATTGCAGTGTAATCCATGCAGCGTGGTAAAATGCATCCCGATTGAATGCAGTGGATTCCATGCAGCGTGATTGAATTCAGTGGATTCCATGCAGCGTGAAGAAATGGAACCTTATTGAATGCAATTGATTTTATGCAGCATGATTGAATGCAGTGGATTTTATGCAGCATGATTGAATGCAGTGGATTCCATGCAGCGTGATTGAATGCAGTGGATTTTATGCAGCATGGCCCAAAGCATCCCGATTGAATGCAGTGGATTCCATGCAGCATTTTTGAATGCAGAGGATTCCATGCATTGTGGCACAATGGATCCCGATTGAATGCAGTGGATTCCATGCAGCGTGATTGAATGCAGTGTAATCCATGAAGCGTGGTAAAATGTATCCCGATAGAATGCAGTGGATTCCATGCAGCGTGAGGAAATGGAACCCTACTGAATGCAGTGGATTTTATGCAGCATGATTGAATGCAGTGGATATTATGCAGCATGATTGAATGCAGTGGAGTCCATGCAGCATGATTGAATGTAGTGGAATTTATGCAGCATGGCCTAAAGCATCCCGATTGAATGCAGTGGATTCCATGCAGCGTGATTGAATTCAGTGGATTCCATGCAGCGTGAAGAAATGGAACCTTATTGAATGCAATTGATTCTATGCAGCATGATTGAATGCAGTGGATTTTATGCAGCATGATTGAATGCAGTGGATTCCATGCAGCGTGATTGAATGCAGTGGATTTTATGCAGCATGGCCCAAAGCATCCCGATTGAATGCAGTGGATTCCATGCAGCATTTTTGAATGCAGAGGATTCCATGCATTGTGGCACAATGGATCCCGATTGAATGCAGTGGATTCCATGCAGCGTGATTGAATGCAGTGTAATCCATGAAGCGTGGTAAAATGCATCCCGATAGAATGCAGTGGATTCCATGCAGCGTGAGGAAATGGAACCCTACTGAATGCAGTGGATTTTATGCAGCATGATTGAATGCAGTGGATATTATGCAGCATGATTGAATGCAGTGGAGTCCATGCAGCATGATTGAATGTAGTGGAATTTATGCAGCATGGCCTAAAGCATCCCGATTGAATGCAGTGGATTCCATGCAGCGTCATTGAATGCAGAGGATTCCATGCATTGTGGCGCAATGGATCCCTATTGTATGCAGTGGAGTCCATGCAGCGAGGCCCAATGCATCCCGATTGAATGCAGTGGATGTTATGCAGCATGGCCCAAACATCCCGATTGAATGCAGTGTATCCCATGCAGCGTGTTTGAATGCAGTGGATTGTATGCAGAGTGGTGCAATGTATCTCTATTGAATGAAGTGGATTCCATTCAGCTTGGCCCAATGGATACCGACTGAATGCAGTGGATTCCATGAAGCATGATTGAATGCAGTGGATTCCATGCAGCATTGTGGAATGCATACCGAGTGAATGCAGTGGATTGCATGCAGCGTGGGGCAATGTCTCCAGGTTGAATGCAGTGGAATACATGCAGTGTGAGTGAATGCACTTGATTCCTTGCAGCAGTGTGAAATTCATCCCGGGTGAATGCAGTGGATTGCATGCAGCTTGGCCCAATGGATCCTGATTGAATGCAGTCGATTCCGTGCAGCTTGGCCCAATGGATCCTGATTGAATGCAGTCGATTCCGTGCAGCATGGCCCAATGGATCCTGATTGAATGCAGTGGATTCCCTGTGGCGTGATTGAATGCACTGGATTCCATGCAGCGTTGTGTAATGCATCCAGAGTGAATGAAAAGGATTGCATGCAGCGTGGGGCAATGTATCCAGGTTGAATGCAGTGGAATCCATGCAGCATGCTGCAATGGATCCCGACTGAATGCAGTGGATTCCCTGCAGCATTGTGTAATTGATACCAATGTAATGCAGTGGATTCCATGCATCGAGATTCAATGCAGTGGATTCCATGCAGCGTTGTGAAATGGATCCCGAGTGAATGCAGTGGATTCCATGCATTGTGATTGAATGCAGTGCACTCAATATAGCGTGGAAAAATGCATCCCGATTGAATGAAGCGGATTCCATGCAGCGTGATTGAATGCAGTGGATTTTATGCAGCATGGCCCAAAGCATCCCGATTGAATGCAGTGGATTCCATGCAGCATCATTGAATGCAGAGGATTCCATGCATTGAGGCGCAATGGATCCCGATTGTATGCAGTGGAGTCCATGCAGCGAGGCCCAATGCATCCCGATTGAATGCAGTGGATTCCAGGCATTGTGATTGAAATCAGTGGAATCCATGCAGCGTGGTAAAATGCATCCTTATTGAATGCAGTGGATTCCATGCAGCGTGAAATAATGGAACGGTATTGAATGCAGTGGATTGTATGCAGCCTGATTGAATGCAGTGGATTCCATGCATTGTGGCGCAATGGGTCCCGATTATATGCAGTGGAGTCCATGCAGTGAGGCCAATGCATCCCGATTGTATGCAGTGGATTTTATGCAGCATGGCCCAAAGCATCCCGATTGAATGCAGTGGATTCCATGCATTGTGATTGAATGCAGTGTAATCCATGCAGCATGGTAAAATGCATCCCGATTGAAGGCAGTGTATTCCATACAGCGGGATTGAATGCAGTGTATTCTATGCAGCGTGAGGAAATGGAACCGTATTGAATGCAGTGGATTCTATGCAGCATGATTGAATGCAGTGGATTCCATGCAGCATGATTGAATGCAGTGGATTTTATGCAGCATGGCCCAAAGCATCCCGATTGAATGCAGTGGATTCCATGCATTGTGATTGAATGCAGTGTAATCCATGCAGCATGGTAAAATGCATCCCGATTGAAGGCAGTGTATTCCATACAGCGGGATTGAATGCAGTGTATTCTATGCAGCGTGAGGAAATGGAACCCTACTGAATGCAGTGGATTTTATGCAGCATGATTGAATGCTGTGGATTCCATGCAGCATGATTGAATGCAGTGGATTCCACGCAGCATCATTGAATGCAGAGAATTCCATGCATTGTGGCGCAATGGATCCCGATTGTATGCAGTGGAGTCCATGCAGCGAGGCCCAATGCATCCCGATTGAATGCAGTCAATTCCATGCAGCATTTTTGAATGCAGACGATTCCATGCATTGTGGCGCAATGGATCCTGATTGTATGCAGTGGATTTTATGCAGCATGGCCCAAACATCCCGATTGAATGCAGTGGATTCCATGCAGCGTGATTGAATGCAGTGTAATCCATGAAGCGTGGTAAAATGCATCCCGATAAAATGCAGTGGATTCCATGCAGCGTGAAGAAATGGAACCCTATTGAATGCAGTGGATTTTATGCAGCATGATTGAATGCAGTGGATTCGATGCAGTATGATTGAATGCAGTGGATATTATGCAGCATGGCCCAAAGCATCCTGATTGAATGCAGTGGATTCCATGCAGCGTGATTGACTGCAGGTAATCCATTCAGCCTGGTAAAATGCATCCCAATTGAATGCAGTGGATTTTATGAAGCATGATTGAATGCAGTTGATTCCATGCAGCGTGAAGAAATGGAACATTATTGAATTCAGTGGATTTTTGCGGCGTGAATGTATACAGTGGATACCATGCAGCATGATTGAATGCAGTGGATTTTATGCAGCATGGCCAAAGCATGCCGATTGAATGCAGTGGATTCCATGCAGTGTGTTTGAATGCAGTGGATTCAATTTAGCCTGAAGAAATGGAACCCTATTGAATGCAGTGGATATTATGCAGCATGATTGAATGCAGTGGATTCCATGCAGCATGATTGAATGCAGTGGATTTTATGCAGCATGTCCCAAAGCATCCCGATTGAATGCAGTGGATTCCATGCAGCGTCATTGAATGCAGAGGATTCCATGCATTGTGGCGCAATGGGTCCCGATTGTATGCAGTGGAGTCCATGCAGCGAGGCCAAATCATCCCGATTGAATGCTGTGGATTATATGGAGCATGGTCCAAATCATCCCGACTGAATGCAGTGGATTCCATGCAGCGTGATTGATTGCAGTGTAATCCATGCAGCGTGGTAAAATGCATCCCGATTGAATGCAGTGGATTCCATGCAGCGTGATTGAATTCAGTGGATTTTATGCAGCATGATTGAATGCAGTGGATTCCATGCAGCGTGATTGAATGCAGTGGATTTTATGCAGCATGGCCCAAAGCATCCCGATTGAATGCAGTGGATTCCATGCAGTGTCATTGAATGCAGAGGATTCCATGCATTGTGGTGCAATGGGTCACGATTGTATGCAGTGGAGTACATGCAGTGAGGCCAATGCATCCCGATTGTATGCAGTGGATTTTATGCAGCATGGCCCAAAGCATCCCGATTGAATGCAGTGGATTCCATGCATTGTGATTGAATGCAGTGTAATCCATGCAGCATGGTAAAATGCATCCCGATTGAAGGCAGTGTATTCCATACAGCGGGATTGAATGCAGTGTATTCTATGCAGCGTGAGGAAATGGAACCGTATTGAATGCAGTGGATTTTATGCAGCATGATTGAATGCAGTGGATTCCATGCAGCATGATTGAATGCAGTGGATTCCATGCAGCGTGAAGAAATGAAAGCTTATTCAATGCAGTGGATTCCATGCAGCATGATTGAATGCAGTGGATGCCATGCAGCATGATTGAATGCAGTGGATTTTATGCAGCATGGCCCAAAGCATCCCGATTGAATGCAGTGGATTCCATGCAGCATGATTGAATGCAGTGGATTTTATGCAGCATGGCCCAAAACATCCGGATTGAATGCAGTGGAATCCATGCATGGTGATTGAATGCAGTGTAATCCATGCAGCTTGGTAAAATCCATCCCGATTGAATGCAGCAGATTCCATGCAGCGTGAAGTAATGGAACCCTATTGAATGAAGTGGATATTATGCAGCATGATTGAATGCAGTGGATTTTATGCAGCATGGCCCAAACCATCCCGATTGAATGCAGTGGATCCCATGCAGCGTCATTGAATGCAGAGTATTTCATGCATTGAGGCGCTATCGATCCCGATTAAATGAGGTGGAGTCCATGCAGCGAGGCCCAATGCATCCCGATTGAATGCATTCAATTCCATGCAGCATTTTTGAATGCAGAGGATTCCAGGCATTGTGGCGCAATGGATCCTGATTGTATGCAGTGGAGTCTATGCAGCGAGGCCAAATCATCCCGATTGAATGCTGTGGATTATATGGAGCATGGCCCAAATCATCCCGATTCAATGCAGTGGATTCCATGCAGCGTGATTGATTGCAGTGTAATCGATGCAGCGTTGTAAAATGCATTCCGATTGAATGCAGTGGATTCCATGCAGCGTGATTGAATGCCGTGTATTCCATGCAGCATGAAGAAATGGAACCCTATTGAATGCAGTGGATTTTATGAAGCATGATTGAATGCAGTGGATTCCATGCAGCATGATTGAATGCAGTGGATTTTATGCAGCATGGCCCAAAGCATCCCGATTGAATGCAGTGGATTCCATGCAGCGTCATTGAATGCAGAGGATTCCATGCATTGTGGCGCAATAGATCCTGATTGTATGCAGTGGAGTCCATGCAGTGAGGCCCAATGCATCCCGATTGAATGCAGTGGATTTTATGCAGCATGGCCCAAATCATCCCGATTGAATGCAGTGGATTCCATGCATGGTGATTGAATGAAGTGCACTCCATGCAGCGAGGTAAAATGCATCCCGATTGAATGCAGTGGATTCCATGCAACATGATTGAATGCCGTGTAATCCATGCAGCGTGAAGTAATGGAACCCTATTGAATGCAGTGGATATTATGCAGCATGATTGAATGCAGTGGATTCCATGCAGCATGATTGAATGTAGTGGAATTTATGCAGCATGGCCTAAAGCATCCCGATTGAATGCAGTGGATTCCATGCAGCATCATTGAATGCAGAGGATTCCATGCATTGTGGCGCAATGGATCCCGATTGTATGCAGTGGGGTCCATGCAGCGAGGCCCAATGCATCCCGATTGAATGCAGTGGATTTTATGCAGCATGGACCAAAGCATGCCGATTGAATGCAGTGTATCCCATGCAGCGTGTTTGAATGCAGTGGATTGTATGCAGAGTGGTGCAATGTATCTCGATTGAATGAAGTGGATTCCATTCAGCTTGGTGTAATTGATACCGATTGAATGCAGTGGAGTCCATGCACTGTGTCTGAATGCAACCGATTCCATGCAGCAGTGTGAAATGCATCGCGAGTGAATGCAGTGGATTCCATGCAGCGTGGCCCAATGGATACCGACTGAATGCAGTGGATTCCATGAAGCATGATTGAATGCAGTGGATTCCATGCAGCGTTGTGGAATGCATACCGAGTGAATGCAGTGGATTGCATGCAGCGTGGGGCAATGTCTCCAGGTTGAATGCAGTGGAATACATGCAGTGTGAGTGAATGCACTTGATTCCTTGCAGCAGTGTGAAATTCATCCCGGGTGAATGCAGTGGATTGCATGCAGCTTGGCCCAATGGATCCTGATTGAATGCAGTGGATTCCCTGTGGCGTGATTGAATGCACTGGATTCCATGCAGCGTTGTGTAATGCATCCAGAGTGAATGAAAAGGATTGCATGCAGCGTGGGGCAATGTATCCAGGTTGAATGCAGTGGAATCCATGCAGCATGCTGCAATGGATCCCGACTGAATGCAGTGGATTCCCTGCAGCATTGTCTAATTGATACCAATGTAATGCAGTGGATTCCATGCATCGAGATTCAATGCAGTGGATTCCATGCAGCGTTGTGAAATGGATCCCGAGTGAATGCAGTGGATTCCATGCAGCGTGATTGAATGCAGTGGATTCCATGCAGCGTGAAGAAATGGAACCCTATTGAATGCAGTGGATTTTATGAAGCATGATTGAATGCAGTGGATTCCATGCAGCATGACTGAATGCAGTGGATTTTATGCAGCATGGCCCAAAGCATCCCGATTGAATGCAGTGGATTCCACGCAGCATCATTGAATGCAGAGAATTCCATGCATTGTGGCGCAATGGATCCCGATTGTATGCAGTGGAGTCCATGCAGCGAGGCCCAATTCATCCCGATTGAATGCAGTCAATTCCATGCAGCATTTTTGAATGCAGAGGATTCCATGCATTGTGGCACAATGGATCCTGATTGTATGCAGTGGAGTTTATGCAGCATGGCCCAAACATCCCGATTGAATGCAGTGGATTCCATGCAGCGTGAAGAAATGGAACCATATTGAATGCAGTGGATTTTATGCAGCATGATTGAATGCAGAGGATTCGATGCAGTATGATTGAATGCAGTGGATATTATGCAGCATGGCCCAAAGCATCCTGATTGAATGCAGTGGATTCCATGCAGCGTGATTGAATGCAGTTGATTCCATGCAGCGTGAAGAAATGGAACCTTATTGAATTCAGTGGATTTTTGCAGCGTGAATGAATACAGTGGATTCCATGCAGCATGATTGAATGCAGTGGATTTTATGCAGCATGGCCCAAAGCATGCCGATTGAATGCAGTGGATTCCATGCATTGTGATTGATTGCAGTGCACTCCATGCAGCGTGGTAAAATGTATCCCGATTGAATGCAGTGGATTCCATGCAGTGTGATTGAATGCAGTGGATTCCATTTAGCCTGAAGAAATGGAACCCTATTGAATGCAGTGGATATTATGCAGCATGATTGAATGCAGTGGAGTCCATGCAGCATGATTGAATGCAGTGGATTTTATGCAGCATGGCCCAAAGCATCCCGATTGAATGCAGTGGATTCCATGCAGCGTCATTGAATGCAGAGGATTCCATGCATTGAGGCGCAATGGATCCCGATTGTGTGCAGTGGAGTCCATGCAGTGAGGCCAAATGCATCCCAATTGAATGCAGTGGATTTTATGCATCATGGCCCAAATCATCCCGATTGAATGCAGTGGATTCCAGGCAGCGTGATTGAATGCAGTGCACTCAATATAGCTTGGAAAAACGCATCCCGATTGAATGCAGTGTATTCCATGCAGCGTGATTGAATTCAGTGGATTCCATGCAGCGTGAAATAATGGAACCCTATTGAATGCAGTGGATTTCTTGAAGCATGATAGAATGAAGTGGATTCCATGCAGCATGATTGAATGCAGTGGATTTTATGCAGCATTTCCCAAAGCATCCCGATTGAATGCAGTGGATTCCATGCAGCGTCATTGAATGCAGGGGATTCCATGCATTGAGGCGCAATGGATCCCGATTGTATGCAGTGGAGTCCATGCAGCGAGGCCCAATGCTTCCCGATTGAATGCAGTGGATTCCAGGCATTGTGATTGAAATCAGTGGAATCCATGCAGCGTGGTAAAATGCATCCTTATTGAATGCAGTGGATTCCATGCAGCGTGAAGTAATGGAACCCTATTGAATGCAGTGGATTTTATGCAGCCTGATTGAATGCAGTGGATTCCATGCAGCATGATTGAATGCAGTGGATTTTATGCAGCATGTCCCAAAGCATCCCGATTGAATGCAGTGGATTCAATGCAGCGTCATTGAATGCAGAGGATTCCATGCATTGTGGCGAAATGGATCCTGATTGTATGCAGTGGAGTCCATGCAGCGAGGCCCAATGCATCCCGATTGAATGCAGTCAATTCCATGCAGCATTTTTGAATGCAGAGTATTCCATGCATTGTGGCGCAATGGATCCTGATTGTATGCAGTGGAGTCCGTGCAGCGAGGCCAAATCATCCTGATTGAATGCTGTGGATTATATGGAGCATGGCCCAAATCATCCCGACTGAATGCAGTGGATTCGATGCAGCGTGATTGATTGCAGTGTAATCCATGCAGCGTTGTAAAATGCATTCCGATTGAATGCAGTGGATTCCATGCAGCGTGATTGAATTCAGTGGATTCCATGCAGCGTGAAGAAATGGAACCTTATTGAATGCAATTGATTTTATGCAGCATGATTGAATGCAGTGGATTTTATGCAGCATGATTGAATGCAGTGGATTCCATGCAGCGTGATTGAATGTAGTGGAATTTATGCAGCATGGCCCAAAGCATCCCGATTGAATTCAGTGGATTCCATGCAGCGTCATTGAATGCAGAGGATTCCATGCATTGTGGCGCAATGGGTCCCGATTGTATGCAGTGGAGTCCATGCAGTGAGGCCAATGCATCCCGATTGTATGCAGTGGATTCCATGCATTGTGATTGAATGCAGTGTAATCCATGCAGCATGGTAAAATGCATCCCGATTGAAGGCAGTGTATTCCATACAGCGGGATTGAATGCAGTGTATTCTATGCAGCGTGAGGAAATGGAACCGTATTGAATGCAGTGGATTTTATGCAGCATGATTGAATGCAGTGGATTCCATGCAGCATGATTGAATGCAGTGGATTCCATGCAGCGTGAAGAAATGAAAGCTTATTCAATGCAGTGGATTCCATGCAGCATGATTGAATGCAGTGGATGCCATGCAGCATGATTGAATGCAGTGTATTTTAGGCAGCATGGCACAAAGCATCCGGATTGAATGCAGTTGATTCCATGCAGCATGATTGAATGCAGTGGATTTTATGCAGCATGGCCCAAAACATCCGGATTGAATGCAGTGGAATCCATGCATGGTGATTGAATGCAGTGTAATCCATGCAGCGTGGTAAAATCCATCCCGATTGAATGCAGTGGATTCCATGCAGCTTGATTGAATGCAGCGGATTCCATGCAGCGTGAAGTAATGGAACCCTATTGAATGCAGCGGATTTTATGCAGCATGATTGAATGCAGTGGATTTTATGCAGCATGGCCCAAACCATCCCGATTGAATGCCGTGGATCCCATGCAGCGTCATTGAATGCAGAAGATTCCATGCATTGAGGTGCAATCGATCCCGATTATATGAGGTGGAGTCCATGCAGCGAGGCCCAATGCATCCCGATTGAATGCATTCAATTCCATGCAGCATTTTTGAATGCAGAGGATTCCATGCATTGTGGCGCAATGGTTCCTGATTGTATGCAGTGGAGTCTATGCAGCGAGGCCAAATCATCCCGATTGAATGCTGTGGATTATATGGAGCATGGCCCAAATCATCCCGATTGAATGCAGTGGATTCCATGCAGCGTGATTGATTGCAGTGTAATCGATGCAGCGTTGTAAAATGCATTCCGATTGAATGCAGTGGATTCCATGCATTGTGATTGAATGCAGTGAACTCCATGCAGTGAGGTAAAATGCATCCCGATTGAATGCAGTGGATTCCATGCAGCGTGATTGAATGCCGTGTATTCCATGCAGCGTGAAGAAATGGAACCCTATTGAATGCAGTGGATTGTATGCAGCCTGATTGAATGCAGTGGATTCCATGCAGCATGATTGAATGCAGTGGATTTTATGCAGAATGGCCCAAAGCATCCCGATTGAATGCAGTGGATTACATGCAGCGTCATTGAATGCAGAGGATTCCATGCATTGTGGCGCAATGGATCCTGATTGTATGCAGTGGAGTCCATGCAGCGAGGCCCAATGCATCCCGATTGAATGCAGTCAATTCCATGCAGCATTTTTGAATGCAGAGGATTCCATGCATTGTGGCGCAATGGATCCTGATTGCATGCAGTGGAGTCCATGCAGCGAGGCGAAATCATCCCGATTGAATGCTGTGCATTATATGGAGCATGGCCCAAATCATCCCGACTGAATGTAGTGAATTCGATGCAGTGTGATTGATTGCAGTGTAATCCATGCAGCGTGGTAAAATGCATCCCGATTGAATGCAGTGGATTCCATGCAGCGTGATTGAATTCAGTGGATTCCATGCAGCGTGAAGAAATGGAACCTTATTGAATGCAATTGATTCTATGCAGCATGATTGAATGCAGTGGATTTTATGCAGCATGATTGAATGCAGTGGATTCCATGCAGCGTGATTGAATGCAGTGGATTTTATGCAGCATGGCCCAAAGCATCCCGATTGAATGCAGTGGATTCCATGCAGCATTTTTGAATGCAGAGGATTCCATGCATTGTGGCACAATGGATCCCGATTGAATGCAGTGGATTCCATGCAGCGTGATTGAATGCAGTGTAATCCATGAAGCGTGGTAAAATGCATCCCGATAGAATGCAGTGGATTCCATGCAGCGTGAGGAAATGGAACCCTACTGAATGCAGTGGATTTTATGCAGCATGATTGAATGCAGTGGATATTATGCAGCATGATTGAATGCAGTGGAGTCCATGCAGCATGATTGAATGTAGTGGAATTTATGCAGCATGGCCTAAAGCATCCCGATTGAATGCAGTGGATTCCATGCAGCGTCATTGAATGCAGAGGATTCCATGCATTGTGGCGCAATGGATCCCTATTGTATGCAGTGGAGTCCATGCAGCGAGGCCCAATGCATCCCGATTGAATGCAGTGGATTTTATGCAGCATGGCCCAAACATCCCGATTGAATGCAGTGTATCCCATGCAGCGTGTTTGAATGCAGTGGATTGTATGCAGAGTGGTGCAATGTATCTCTATTGAATGAAGTGGATTCCATTCAGCTTGGCCCAATGGATACCGACTGAATGCAGTGGATTCCATGAAGCATGATTGAATGCAGTGGATTCCATGCAGCATTGTGGAATGCATACCGAGTGAATGCAGTGGATTGCATGCAGCGTGGGGCAATGTCTCCAGGTTGAATGCAGTGGAATACATGCAGTGTGAGTGAATGCACTTGATTCCTTGCAGCAGTGTGAAATTCATCCCGGGTGAATGCAGTGGATTGCATGCAGCTTGGCCCAATGGATCCTGATTGAATGCAGTCGATTCCGTGCAGCTTGGCCCAATGGATCCTGATTGAATGCAGTCGATTCCGTGCAGCATGGCCCAATGGATCCTGATTGAATGCAGTGGATTCCCTGTGGCGTGATTGAATGCACTGGATTCCATGCAGCGTTGTGTAATGCATCCAGAGTGAATGAAAAGGATTGCATGCAGCGTGGGGCAATGTATCCAGGTTGAATGCAGTGGAATCCATGCAGCATGCTGCAATGGATCCCGACTGAATGCAGTGGATTCCCTGCAGCATTGTGTAATTGATACCAATGTAATGCAGTGGATTCCATGCATCGAGATTCAATGCAGTGGATTCCATGCAGCGTTGTGAAATGGATCCCGAGTGAATGCAGTGGATTCCATGCATTGTGATTGAATGCAGTGCACTCAATATAGCGTGGAAAAATGCATCCCGATTGAATGAAGCGGATTCCATGCAGCGTGATTGAATGCAGTGGATTTTATGCAGCATGGCCCAAAGCATCCCGATTGAATGCAGTGGATTCCATGCAGCATCATTGAATGCAGAGGATTCCATGCATTGAGGCGCAATGGATCCCGATTGTATGCAGTGGAGTCCATGCAGCGAGGCCCAATGCATCCCGATTGAATGCAGTGGATTCCAGGCATTGTGATTGAAATCAGTGGAATCCATGCAGCGTGGTAAAATGCATCCTTATTGAATGCAGTGGATTCCATGCAGCGTGAAATAATGGAACGGTATTGAATGCAGTGGATTGTATGCAGCCTGATTGAATGCAGTGGATTCCATGCATTGTGGCGCAATGGGTCCCGATTATATGCAGTGGAGTCCATGCAGTGAGGCCAATGCATCCCGATTGTATGCAGTGGATTTTATGCAGCATGGCCCAAAGCATCCCGATTGAATGCAGTGGATTCCATGCATTGTGATTGAATGCAGTGTAATCCATGCAGCATGGTAAAATGCATCCCGATTGAAGGCAGTGTATTCCATACAGCGGGATTGAATGCAGTGTATTCTATGCAGCGTGAGGAAATGGAACCGTATTGAATGCAGTGGATTCTATGCAGCATGATTGAATGCAGTGGATTCCATGCAGCATGATTGAATGCAGTGGATTTTATGCAGCATGGCCCAAAGCATCCCGATTGAATGCAGTGGATTCCATGCATTGTGATTGAATGCAGTGTAATCCATGCAGCATGGTAAAATGCATCCCGATTGAAGGCAGTGTATTCCATACAGCGGGATTGAATGCAGTGTATTCTATGCAGCGTGAGGAAATGGAACCCTACTGAATGCAGTGGATTTTATGCAGCATGATTGAATTCTGTGGATTCCATGCAGCATGATTGAATGCAGTGGATTCCACGCAGCATCATTGAATGCAGAGAATTCCATGCATTGTGGCGCAATGGATCCCGATTGTATGCAGTGGAGTCCATGCAGCGAGGCCCAATGCATCCCGATTGAATGCAGTCAATTCCATGCAGCATTTTTGAATGCAGACGATTCCATGCATTGTGGCACAATGGATCCTGATTGTATGCAGTGGATTTTATGCAGCATGGCCCAAACATCCCGATTGAATGCAGTGGATTCCATGCAGCGTGATTGAATGCAGTGTAATCCATGAAGCGTGGTAAAATGCATCCCGATAAAATGCAGTGGATTCCATGCAGCGTGAAGAAATGGAACCCTATTGAATGCAGTGGATTTTATGCAGCATGATTGAATGCAGTGGATTCGATGCAGTATGATTGAATGCAGTGGATATTATGCAGCATGGCCCAAAGCATCCTGATTGAATGCAGTGGATTCCATGCAGCGTGATTGACTGCAGGTAATCCATTCAGCCTGGTAAAATGCATCCCAATTGAATGCAGTGGATTTTATGAAGCATGATTGAATGCAGTTGATTCCATGCAGCGTGAAGAAATGGAACATTATTGAATTCAGTGGATTTTTGCGGCGTGAATGTATACAGTGGATACCATGCAGCATGATTGAATGCAGTGGATTTTATGCAGCATGGCCAAAGCATGCCGATTGAATGCAGTGGATTCCATGCAGTGTGTTTGAATGCAGTGGATTCAATTTAGCCTGAAGAAATGGAACCCTATTTAATGCAGTGGATATTATGCAGCATGATTGAATGCAGTGGATTCCATGCAGCATGATTGAATGCAGTGGATTTTATGCAGCATGTCCCAAAGCATCCCGATTGAACGCAGTGGATTCCATGCAGCGTCATTGAATGCAGAGGATTCCATGCATTGTGGCGCAATGGGTCCCGATTGTATGCAGTGGAGTCCATGCAGCGAGGCCAATTCATCCCGATTGAATGCTGTGGATTATATGGAGCATGGTCCAAATCATCCCGACTGAATGCAGTGGATTCCATGCAGCGTGATTGATTGCAGTGTAATCCATGCAGCGTGGTAAAATGCATCCCGATTGAATGCAGTGGATTCCATGCAGCGTGATTGAATTCAGTGGATTTTATGCAGCATGATTGAATGCAGTGGATTCCATGCAGCGTGATTGAATGCAGTGGATTTTATGCAGCATGGCCCAAAGCATCCCGATTGAATGCAGTGGATTCCATGCAGTGTCATTGAATGCAGAGGATTCCATGCATTGTGGTGCAATGGGTCACGATTGTATGCAGTGGAGTACATGCAGTGAGGCCAATGCATCCCGATTGTATGCAGTGGATTTTATGCAGCATGGCCCAAAGCATCCCGATTGAATGCAGTGGATTCCATGCATTGTGATTGAATGCAGTGTCATCCATGCAGCATGGTAAAATGCATCCCGATTGAAGGCAGTGTATTCCATACAGCGGGATTGAATGCAGTGTATTCTATGCAGCGTGAGGAAATGGAACCGTATTGAATGCAGTGGATTTTATGCAGCATGATTGAATGCAGTGGATTCCATGCAGCATGATTGAATGCAGTGGATTCCATGCAGCGTGAAGAAATGAAAGCTTATTCAATGCAGTGGATTCCATGCAGCATGATTGAATGCAGTGGATGCCATGCAGCATGATTGAATGCAGTGGATTTTATGCAGCATGGCCCAAAGCATCCCGATTGAATGCAGTGGATTCCATGCAGCATGATTGAATGCAGTGGATTTTATGCAGCATGGCCCAAAACATCCGGATTGAATGCAGTGGAATCCATGCATGGTGATTGAATGCAGTGTAATCCATGCAGCTTGGTAAAATCCATCCCGATTGAATGCAGCAGATTCCATGCAGCGTGAAGTAATGGAACCCTATTGAATGAAGTGGATATTATGCAGCATGATTGAATGCAGTGGATTTTATGCAGCATGGCCCAAACCATCCCGATTGAATGCAGTGGATCCCATGCAGCGTCATTGAATGCAGAGGATTTCATGCATTGAGGCGCTATCGATCCCGATTAAATGAGGTGGAGTCCATGCAGCGAGGCCCAATGCATCCCGATTGAATGCATTCAATTCCATGCAGCATTTTTGAATGCAGAGGATTCCATGCATTGTGGCGCAATGGATCCTGATTGTATGCAGTGGAGTCTATGCAGCGAGGCCAAATCATCCCGATTGAATGCTGTGGATTATATGGAGCATGGCCCAAATCATCCCGATTCAATGCAGTGGATTCCATGCAGCGTGATTGATTGCAGTGTAATCGATGCAGCGTTGTAAAATGCATTCCGATTGAATGCAGTGGATTCCATGCAGCGTGATTGAATGCCGTGTATTCCATGCAGCATGAAGAAATGGAACCCTATTGAATGCAGTGGATATTATGCAGCATGATTGAATGCAGTGGATTCCATGCAGCATGATTGAATGTAGTGGAATTTATGCAGCATGGCCTAAAGCATCCCGATTGAATGCAGTGGATTCCATGCAGCATCATTGAATGCAGAGGATTCCATGCATTGTGGCGCAATGGATCCCGATTGTATGCAGTGGGGTCCATGCAGCGAGGCCCAATGCATCCCGATTGAATGCAGTGGATTTTATGCAGCATGGACCAAAGCATGCCGATTGAATGCAGTGTATCCCATGCAGCGTGTTTGAATGCAGTGGATTGTATGCAGAGTGGTGCAATGTATCTCGATTGAATGAAGTGGATTCCATTCAGCATGGTGTAATTGATACCGATTGAATGCAGTGGATTCCATGCACTGTGTCTGAATGCAACCGATTCCATGCAGCAGTGTGAAATGCATCGCGAGTGAATGCAGTGGATTCCATGCAGCGTGGCCCAATGGATACCGACTGAATGCAGTGGATTCCATGAAGCATGATTGAATGCAGTGGATTCCATGCAGCGTTGTGGAATGCATACCGAGTGAATGCAGTGGATTGCATGCAGCGTGGGGCAATGTCTCCAGGTTGAATGCAGTGGAATCCATGCAGCATGCTGCAATGGATCCCGACTGAATGCAGTGGATTCCCTGCAGCATTGTCTAATTGATACCAATGTAATGCAGTGGATTCCATGCATCGAGATTCAATGCAGTGGATTCCATGCAGCGTTGTGAAATGGATCCCGAGTGAATGCAGTGGATTCCATGCAGCGTGATTGAATGCAGTGGATTCCATGCAGCGTGAAGAAATGGAACCCTATTGAATGCAGTGGATTTTATGAAGCATGATTGAATGCAGTGGATTCCATGCAGCATGACTGAATGCAGTGGATTTTATGCAGCATGGCCCAAAGCATCCCGATTGAATGCAGTGGATTCCACGCAGCATCATTGAATGCAGAGAATTCCATGCATTGTGGCGCAATGGATCCCGATTGTATGCAGTGGAGTCCATGCAGCGAGGCCCAATTCATCCCGATTGAATGCAGTCAATTCCATGCAGCATTTTTGAATGCAGAGGATTCCATGCATTGTGGCACAATGGATCCTGATTGTATGCAGTGGAGTTTATGCAGCATGGCCCAAACATCCCGATTGAATGCAGTGGATTCCATGCAGCGTGAAGAAATGGAACCATATTGAATGCAGTGGATTTTATGCAGCATGATTGAATGCAGAGGATTCGATGCAGTATGATTGAATGCAGTGGATATTATGCAGCATGGCCCAAAGCATCCTGATTGAATGCAGTGGATTCCATGCAGCGTGATTGAATGCAGTTGATTCCATGCAGCGTGAAGAAATGGAACCTTATTGAATTCAGTGGATTTTTGCAGCGTGAATGAATACAGTGGATTCCATGCAGCATGATTGAATGCAGTGGATTTTATGCAGCATGGCCCAAAGCATGCCGATTGAATGCAGTGGATTCCATGCATTGTGATTGATTGCAGTGCACTCCATGCAGCGTGGTAAAATGTATCCCGATTGAATGCAGTGGATTCCATGCAGTGTGATTGAATGCAGTGGATTCCATTTAGCCTGAAGAAATGGAACCCTATTGAATGCAGTGGATATTATGCAGCATGATTGAATGCAGTGGAGTCCATGCAGCATGATTGAATGCAGTGGATTTTATGCAGCATGGCCCAAAGCATCCCGATTGAATGCAGTGGATTCCATGCAGCGTCATTGAATGCAGAGGATTCCATGCATTGAGGCGCAATGGATCCCGATTGTGTGCAGTGGAGTCCATGCAGTGAGGCCAAATGCATCCCAATTGAATGCAGTGGATTTTATGCATCATGGCCCAAATCATCCCGATTGAATGCAGTGGATTCCAGGCAGCGTGATTGAATGCAGTGCACTCAATATAGCTTGGAAAAACGCATCCCGATTGAATGCAGTGTATTCCATGCAGCGTGATTGAATTCAGTGGATTCCATGCAGCGTGAAATAATGGAACCCTATTGAATGCAGTGGATTTCTTGAAGCATGATAGAATGAAGTGGATTCCATGCAGCATGATTGAATGCAGTGGATTTTATGCAGCATTTCCCAAAGCATCCCGATTGAATGCAGTGGATTCCATGCAGCGTCATTGAATGCAGGGGATTCCATGCATTGAGGCGCAATGGATCCCGATTGTATGCAGTGGAGTCCATGCAGCGAGGCCCAATGCTTCCCGATTGAATGCAGTGGATTCCAGGCATTGTGATTGAAATCAGTGGAATCCATGCAGCGTGGTAAAATGCATCCTTATTGAATGCAGTGGATTCCATGCAGCGTGAAGTAATGGAACCCTATTGAATGCAGTGGATTTTATGCAGCCTGATTGAATGCAGTGGATTCCATGCAGCATGATTGAATGCAGTGGATTTTATGCAGCATGTCCCAAAGCATCCCGATTGAATGCAGTGGATTCAATGCAGCGTCATTGAATGCAGAGGATTCCATGCATTGTGGCGAAATGGATCCTGATTGTATGCAGTGGAGTCCATGCAGCGAGGCCCAATGCATCCCGATTGAATGCAGTCAATTCCATGCAGCATTTTTGAATGCAGAGGATTCCATGCATTGTGGCGCAATGGATCCTGATTGTATGCAGTGGAGTCCGTGCAGCGAGGCCAAATCATCCTGATTGAATGCTGTGGATTATATGGAGCATGGCCCAAATCATCCCGACTGAATGCAGTGGATTCGATGCAGCGTGATTGATTGCAGTGTAATCCATGCAGCGTTGTAAAATGCATTCCGATTGAATGCAGTGGATTCCATGCAGCGTGATTGAATTCAGTGGATTCCATGCAGCGTGAAGAAATGGAACCTTATTGAATGCAATTGATTTTATGCAGCATGATTGAATGCAGTGGATTTTATGCAGCATGATTGAATGCAGTGGATTCCATGCAGCGTGATTGAATGCAGAGGATTCCATGCATTGTGGCGCAATGGGTCCCGATTGTATGCAGTGGAGTCCATGCAGCGTGATTGAATGCAGTGGATTTTATGCAGCATGGCCCAAAGCATCCCGATTGAATTCAGTGGATTCCATGCAGCGTCATTGAATGCAGAGGATTCCATGCATTGTGGCGCAATGGGTCCCGATTGTATGCAGTGGAGTCCATGCAGTGAGGCCAATGCATCCCGATTGTATGCAGTGGATTCCATGCATTGTGATTGAATGCAGTGTAATCCATGCAGCATGGTAAAATGCATCCCGATTGAAGGCAGTGTATTCCATACAGCGGGATTGAATGCAGTGTATTCTATGCAGCGTGAGGAAATGGAACCGTATTGAATGCAGTGGATTTTATGCAGCATGATTGAATGCAGTGGATTCCATGCAGCATGATTGAATGCAGTGGATTCCATGCAGCGTGAAGAAATGAAAGCTTATTCAATGCAGTGGATTCCATGCAGCATGATTGAATGCAGTGGATGCCATGCAGCATGATTGAATGCAGTGTATTTTAGGCAGCATGGCACAAAGCATCCGGATTGAATGCAGTTGATTCCATGCAGCATGATTGAATGCAGTGGATTTTATGCAGCATGGCCCAAAACATCCGGATTGAATGCAGTGGAATCCATGCATGGTGATTGAATGCAGTGTAATCCATGCAGCGTGGTAAAATCCATCCCGATTGAATGCAGTGGATTCCATGCAGCTTGATTGAATGCAGCGGATTCCATGCAGCGTGAAGTAATGGAACCCTATTGAATGCAGCGGATTTTATGCAGCATGATTGAATGCAGTGGATTTTATGCAGCATGGCCCAAACCATCCCGATTGAATGCCGTGGATCCCATGCAGCGTCATTGAATGCAGAGGATTCCATGCATTGAGGTGCAATCGATCCCGATTATATGAGGTGGAGTCCATGCAGCGAGGCCCAATGCATCCCGATTGAATGCATTCAATTCCATGCAGCATTTTTGAATGCAGAGGATTCCATGCATTGTGGCGCAATGGTTCCTGATTGTATGCAGTGGAGTCTATGCAGCGAGGCCAAATCATCCCGATTGAATGCTGTGGATTATATGGAGCATGGCCCAAATCATCCCGATTGAATGCAGTGGATTCCATGCAGCGTGATTGATTGCAGTGTAATCCATGCAGCATTGTAAAATGCATTCCGATTGAATGCAGTGGATTCCATGCATTGTGATTGAATGCAGTGAACTCCATGCAGTGAGGTAAAATGCATCCCGATTGAATGCAGTGGATTCCATGCAGCGTGATTGAATGCCGTGTATTCCATGCAGCGTGAAGAAATGGAACCCTATTGAATGCAGTGGATTGTATGCAGCCTGATTGAATGCAGTGGATTCCATACAGCATGATTGAATGCAGTGGATTTTATGCAGAATGGCCCAAAGCATCCCGATTGAATGCAGTGGATTACATGCAGCGTCATTGAATGCAGAGGATTCCATGCATTGTGGCGCAATGGATCCTGATTGTATGCAGTGGAGTCCATGCAGCGAGGCCCAATGCATCCCGATTGAATGCAGTCAATTCCATGCAGCATTTTTGAATGCAGAGGATTCCATGCATTGTGGCGCAATGGATCCTGATTGCATGCAGTGGAGTCCATGCAGCGAGGCGAAATCATCCCGATTGAATGCTGTGCATTATATGGAGCATGGCCCAAATCATCCCGACTGAATGTAGTGAATTCGATGCAGTGTGATTGATTGCAGTGTAATCCATGCAGCGTGGTAAAATGCATCCCGATTGAATGCAGTGGATTCCATGCAGCGTGATTGAATTCAGTGGATTCCATGCAGCGTGAAGAAATGGAACCTTATTGAATGCAATTGATTCTATGCAGCATGATTGAATGCAGTGGATTTTATGCAGCATGATTGAATGCAGTGGATTCCATGCAGCGTGATTGAATGCAGTGGATTTTATGCAGCATGGCCCAAAGCATCCCGATTGAATGCAGTGGATTCCATGCAGCATTTTTGAATGCAGAGGATTCCATGCATTGTGGCACAATGGATCCCGATTGAATGCAGTGGATTCCATGCAGCGTGATTGAATGCAGTGTAATCCATGAAGCGTGGTAAAATGCATCCCGATAGAATGCAGTGGATTCCATGCAGCGTGAGGAAATGGAACCCTACTGAATGCAGTGGATTTTATGCAGCATGATTGAATGCAGTGGATATTATGCAGCATGATTGAATGCAGTGGAGTCCATGCAGCATGATTGAATGTAGTGGAATTTATGCAGCATGGCCTAAAGCATCCCGATTGAATGCAGTGGATTCCATGCAGCGTCATTGAATGCAGAGGATTCCATGCATTGTGGCGCAATGGATCCCTATTGTATGCAGTGGAGTCCATGCAGCGAGGCCCAATGCATCCCGATTGAATGAAGTGGATTTTATGCAGCATGGCCCAAACATCCCGATTGAATGCAGTGTATCCCATGCAGCGTGTTTGAATGCAGTGGATTGTATGCAGAGTGGTGCAATGTATCTCTATTGAATGAAGTGGATTCCATTCAGCTTGGCCCAATGGATACCGACTGAATGCAGTGGATTCCATGAAGCATGATTGAATGCAGTGGATTCCATGCAGCATTGTGGAATGCATACCGAGTGAATGCAGTGGATTGCATGCAGCGTGGGGCAATGTCTCCAGGTTGAATGCAGTGGAATACATGCAGTGTGAGTGAATGCACTTGATTCCTTGCAGCAGTGTGAAATTCATCCCGGGTGAATGCAGTGGATTGCATGCAGCTTGGCCCAATGGATCCTGATTGAATGCAGTCGATTCCGTGCAGCTTGGCCCAATGGATCCTGATTGAATGCAGTCGATTCCGTGCAGCATGGCCCAATGGATCCTGATTGAATGCAGTGGATTCCCTGTGGCGTGATTGAATGCACTGGATTCCATGCAGCGTTGTGTAATGCATCCAGAGTGAATGAAAAGGATTGCATGCAGCGTGGGGCAATGTATCCAGGTTGAATGCAGTGGAATCCATGCAGCATGCTGCAATGGATCCCGACTGAATGCAGTGGATTCCCTGCAGCATTGTGTAATTGATACCAATGTAATGCAGTGGATTCCATGCATCGAGATTCAATGCAGTGGATTCCATGCAGCGTTGTGAAATGGATCCCGAGTGAATGCAGTGGATTCCATGCATTGTGATTGAATGCAGTGCACTCAATATAGCGTGGAAAAATGCATCCCGATTGAATGAAGCGGATTCCATGCAGCGTGATTGAATGCAGTGGATTTTATGCAGCATGGCCCAAAGCATCCCGATTGAATGCAGTGGATTCCATGCAGCATCATTGAATGCAGAGGATTCCATGCATTGAGGCGCAATGGATCCCGATTGTATGCAGTGGAGTCCATGCAGCGAGGCCCAATGCATCCCGATTGAATGCAGTGGATTCCAGGCATTGTGATTGAAATCAGTGGAATCCATGCAGCGTGGTAAAATGCATCCTTATTGAATGCAGTGGATTCCATGCAGCGTGAAATAATGGAACGGTATTGAATGCAGTGGATTGTATGCAGCCTGATTGAATGCAGTGGATTCCATGCAGCATGATTGAATGCAGTGGATTTTATGCAGCATGTCCCAAAGCATCCCGATTGAATGCAGTGGATTCCATGCAGCGTCATTGAATGCAGAGGATTCCATGCATTGTGGCGCAATGGGTCCCGATTATATGCAGTGGAGTCCATGCAGTGAGGCCAATGCATCCCGATTGTATGCAGTGGATTTTATGCAGCATGGCCCAAAGCATCCCGATTGAATGCAGTGGATTCCATGCATTGTGATTGAATGCAGTGTAATCCATGCAGCATGGTAAAATGCATCCCGATTGAAGGCAGTGTATTCCATACAGCGGGATTGAATGCAGTGTATTCTATGCAGCGTGAGGAAATGGAACCGTATTGAATGCAGTGGATTCTATGCAGCATGATTGAATGCAGTGGATTCCATGCAGCATGATTGAATGCAGTGGATTTTATGCAGCATGGCCCAAAGCATCCCGATTGAATGCAGTGGATTCCATGCATTGTGATTGAATGCAGTGTAATCCATGCAGCATGGTAAAATGCATCCCGATTGAAGGCAGTGTATTCCATACAGCGGGATTGAATGCAGTGTATTCTATGCAGCGTGAGGAAATGGAACCCTACTGAATGCAGTGGATTTTATGCAGCATGATTGAATGCTGTGGATTCCATGCAGCATGATTGAATGCAGTGGATTCCACGCAGCATCATTGAATGCAGAGAATTCCATGCATTGTGGCGCAATGGATCCCGATTGTATGCAGTGGAGTCCATGCAGCGAGGCCCAATGCATCCCGATTGAATGCAGTCAATTCCATGCAGCATTTTTGAATGCAGACGATTCCATGCATTGTGGCGCAATGGATCCTGATTGTATGCAGTGGATTTTATGCAGCATGGCCCAAACATCCCGATTGAATGCAGTGGATTCCATGCAGCGTGATTGAATGCAGTGTAATCCATGAAGCGTGGTAAAATGCATCCCGATAAAATGCAGTGGATTCCATGCAGCGTGAAGAAATGGAACCCTATTGAATGCAGTGGATTTTATGCAGCATGATTGAATGCAGTGGATTCGATGCAGTATGATTGAATGCAGTGGATATTATGCAGCATGGCCCAAAGCATCCTGATTGAATGCAGTGGATTCCATGCAGCGTGATTGACTGCAGGTAATCCATTCAGCCTGGTAAAATGCATCCCAATTGAATGCAGTGGATTTTATGAAGCATGATTGAATGCAGTTGATTCCATGCAGCGTGAAGAAATGGAACATTATTGAATTCAGTGGATTTTTGCGGCGTGAATGTATACAGTGGATACCATGCAGCATGATTGAATGCAGTGGATTTTATGCAGCATGGCCAAAGCATGCCGATTGAATGCAGTGGATTCCATGCAGTGTGTTTGAATGCAGTGGATTCAATTTAGCCTGAAGAAATGGAACCCTATTGAATGCAGTGGATATTATGCAGCATGATTGAATGCAGTGGATTCCATGCAGCATGATTGAATGCAGTGGATTTTATGCAGCATGTCCCAAAGCATCCCGATTGAATGCAGTGGATTCCATGCAGCGTCATTGAATGCAGAGGATTCCATGCATTGTGGCGCAATGGGTCCCGATTGTATGCAGTGGAGTCCATGCAGCGAGGCCAAATGCATCCCAATTGAATGCTGTGGATTATATGGAGCATGGTCCAAATCATCCCGACTGAATGCAGTGGATTCCATGCAGCGTGATTGATTGCAGTGTAATCCATGCAGCGTGGTAAAATGCATCCCGATTGAATGCAGTGGATTCCATGCAGCGTGATTGAATTCAGTGGATTTTATGCAGCATGATTGAATGCAGTGGATTTTATGCAGCATGGCCCAAACCATCCCGATTGAATGCAGTGGATCCCATGCAGCGTCATTGAATGCAGAGGATTTCATGCATTGAGGCGCTATCGATCCCGATTAAATGAGGTGGAGTCCATGCAGCGAGGCCCAATGCATCCCGATTGAATGCATTCAATTCCATGCAGCATTTTTGAATGCAGAGGATTCCATGCATTGTGGCGCAATGGATCCTGATTGTATGCAGTGGAGTCTATGCAGCGAGGCCAAATCATCCCGATTGAATGCTGTGGATTATATGGAGCATGGCCCAAATCATCCCGATTCAATGCAGTGGATTCCATGCAGCGTGATTGATTGCAGTGTAATCGATGCAGCGTTGTAAAATGCATTCCGATTGAATGCAGTGGATTCCATGCAGCGTGATTGAATGCCGTGTATTCCATGCAGCATGAAGAAATGGAACCCTATTGAATGCAGTGGATATTATGCAGCATGATTGAATGCAGTGGATTCCATGCAGCATGATTGAATGTAGTGGAATTTATGCAGCATGGCCTAAAGCATCCCGATTGAATGCAGTGGATTCCATGCAGCATCATTGAATGCAGAGGATTCCATGCATTGTGGCGCAATGGATCCCGATTGTATGCAGTGGGGTCCATGCAGCGAGGCCCAATGCATCCCGATTGAATGCAGTGGATTTTATGCAGCATGGACCAAAGCATGCCGATTGAATGCAGTGTATCCCATGCAGCGTGTTTGAATGCAGTGGATTGTATGCAGAGTGGTGCAATGTATCTCGATTGAATGAAGTGGATTCCATTCAGCATGGTGTAATTGATACCGATTGAATGCAGTGGATTCCATGCACTGTGTCTGAATGCAACCGATTCCATGCAGCAGTGTGAAATGCATCGCGAGTGAATGCAGTGGATTCCATGCAGCGTGGCCCAATGGATACCGACTGAATGCAGTGGATTCCATGAAGCATGATTGAATGCAGTGGATTCCATGCAGCGTTGTGGAATGCATACCGAGTGAATGCAGTGGATTGCATGCAGCGTGGGGCAATGTCTCCAGGTTGAATGCAGTGGAATACATGCAGCATGCTGCAATGGATCCCGACTGAATGCAGTGGATTCCCTGCAGCATTGTCTAATTGATACCAATGTAATGCAGTGGATTCCATGCATCGAGATTCAATGCAGTGGATTCCATGCAGCGTTGTGAAATGGATCCCGAGTGAATGCAGTGGATTCCATGCAGCGTGATTGAATGCAGTGGATTCCATGCAGCGTGAAGAAATGGAACCCTATTGAATGCAGTGGATTTTATGAAGCATGATTGAATGCAGTGGATTCCATGCAGCATGACTGAATGCAGTGGATTTTATGCAGCATGGCCCAAAGCATCCCGATTGAATGCAGTGGATTCCACGCAGCATCATTGAATGCAGAGAATTCCATGCATTGTGGCGCAATGGATCCCGATTGTATGCAGTGGAGTCCATGCAGCGAGGCCCAATTCATCCCGATTGAATGCAGTCAATTCCATGCAGCATTTTTGAATGCAGAGGATTCCATGCATTGTGGCACAATGGATCCTGATTGTATGCAGTGGAGTTTATGCAGCATGGCCCAAACATCCCGATTGAATGCAGTGGATTCCATGCAGCGTGAAGAAATGGAACCATATTGAATGCAGTGGATTTTATGCAGCATGATTGAATGCAGAGGATTCGATGCAGTATGATTGAATGCAGTGGATATTATGCAGCATGGCCCAAAGCATCCTGATTGAATGCAGTGGATTCCATGCAGCGTGATTGAATGCAGTTGATTCCATGCAGCGTGAAGAAATGGAACCTTATTGAATTCAGTGGATTGTATGCAGCCTGATTGAATGCAGTGGATTCCATACAGCATGATTGAATGCAGTGGATTTTATGCAGAATGGCCCAAAGCATCCCGATTGAATGCAGTGGATTACATGCAGCGTCATTGAATGCAGAGGATTCCATGCATTGTGGCGCAATGGATCCTGATTGTATGCAGTGGAGTCCATGCAGCGAGGCCCAATGCATCCCGATTGAATGCAGTCAATTCCATGCAGCATTTTTGAATGCAGAGGATTCCATGCATTGTGGCGCAATGGATCCTGATTGCATGCAGTGGAGTCCATGCAGCGAGGCGAAATCATCCCGATTGAATGCTGTGCATTATATGGAGCATGGCCCAAATCATCCCGACTGAATGTAGTGAATTCGATGCAGTGTGATTGATTGCAGTGTAATCCATGCAGCGTGGTAAAATGCATCCCGATTGAATGCAGTGGATTCCATGCAGCGTGATTGAATTCAGTGGATTCCATGCAGCGTGAAGAAATGGAACCTTATTGAATGCAATTGATTTTATGCAGCATGATTGAATGCAGTGGATTTTATGCAGCATGATTGAATGCAGTGGATTCCATGCAGCGTGATTGAATGCAGTGGATTTTATGCAGCATGGCCCAAAGCATCCCGATTGAATGCAGTGGATTCCATGCAGCATTTTTGAATGCAGAGGATTCCATGCATTGTGGCACAATGGATCCCGATTGAATGCAGTGGATTCCATGCAGCGTGATTGAATGCAGTGTAATCCATGAAGCGTGGTAAAATGCATCCCGATAGAATGCAGTGGATTCCATGCAGCGTGAGGAAATGGAACCCTACTGAATGCAGTGGATTTTATGCAGCATGATTGAATGCAGTGGATATTATGCAGCATGATTGAATGCAGTGGAGTCCATGCAGCATGATTGAATGTAGTGGAATTTATGCAGCATGGCCTAAAGCATCCCGATTGAATGCAGTGGATTCCATGCAGCGTCATTGAATGCAGAGGATTCCATGCATTGTGGCGCAATGGATCCCTATTGTATGCAGTGGAGTCCATGCAGCGAGGCCCAATGCATCCCGATTGAATGCAGTGGATTTTATGCAGCATGGCCCAAACATCCCGATTGAATGCAGTGTATCCCATGCAGCGTGTTTGAATGCAGTGGATTGTATGCAGAGTGGTGCAATGTATCTCTATTGAATGAAGTGGATTCCATTCAGCTTGGCCCAATGGATACCGACTGAATGCAGTGGATTCCATGAAGCATGATTGAATGCAGTGGATTCCATGCAGCATTGTGGAATGCATACCGAGTGAATGCAGTGGATTGCATGCAGCGTGGGGCAATGTATCCAGGTTGAATGCAGTGGAATACATGCAGTGTGAGTGAATGCACTTGATTCCTTGCAGCAGTGTGAAATTCATCCCGGGTGAATGCAGTGGATTGCATGCAGCTTGGCCCAATGGATCCTGATTGAATGCAGTCGATTCCGTGCAGCTTGGCCCAATGGATCCTGATTGAATGCAGTCGATTCCGTGCAGCATGGCCCAATGGATCCTGATTGAATGCAGTGGATTCCCTGTGGCGTGATTGAATGCACTGGATTCCATGCAGCGTTGTGTAATGCATCCAGAGTGAATGAAAAGGATTGCATGCAGCGTGGGGCAATGTATCCAGGTTGAATGCAGTGGAATCCATGCAGCATGCTGCAATGGATCCCGACTGAATGCAGTGGATTCCCTGCAGCATTGTGTAATTGATACCAATGTAATGCAGTGGATTCCATGCATCGAGATTCAATGCAGTGGATTCCATGCAGCGTTGTGAAATGGATCCCGAGTGAATGCAGTGGATTCCATGCATTGTGATTGAATGCAGTGCACTCAATATAGCGTGGAAAAATGCATCCCGATTGAATGAAGCGGATTCCATGCAGCGTGATTGAATGCAGTGGATTTTATGCAGCATGGCCCAAAGCATCCCGATTGAATGCAGTGGATTCCATGCAGCATCATTGAATGCAGAGGATTCCATGCATTGAGGCGCAATGGATCCCGATTGTATGCAGTGGAGTCCATGCAGCGAGGCCCAATGCATCCCGATTGAATGCAGTGGATTCCAGGCATTGTGATTGAAATCAGTGGAATCCATGCAGCGTGGTAAAATGCATCCTTATTGAATGCAGTGGATTCCATGCAGCGTGAAATAATGGAACGGTATTGAATGCAGTGGATTGTATGCAGCCTGATTGAATGCAGTGGATTCCATGCAGCATGATTGAATGCAGTGGATTTTATGCAGCATGTCCCAAAGCATCCCGATTGAATGCAGTGGATTCCATGCAGCGTCATTGAATGCAGAGGATTCCATGCATTGTGGCGCAATGGGTCCCGATTATATGCAGTGGAGTCCATGCAGTGAGGCCAATGCATCCCGATTGTATGCAGTGGATTTTATGCAGCATGGCCCAAAGCATCCCGATTGAATGCAGTGGATTCCATGCATTGTGATTGAATGCAGTGTAATCCATGCAGCATGGTAAAATGCATCCCGATTGAAGGCAGTGTATTCCATACAGCGGGATTGAATGCAGTGTATTCTATGCAGCGTGAGGAAATGGAACCGTATTGAATGCAGTGGATTCTATGCAGCATGATTGAATGCAGTGGATTCCATGCAGCATGATTGAATGCAGTGGATTTTATGCAGCATGGCCCAAAGCATCCCGATTGAATGCAGTGGATTCCATGCATTGTGATTGAATGCAGTGTAATCCATGCAGCATGGTAAAATGCATCCCGATTGAAGGCAGTGTATTCCATACAGCGGGATTGAATGCAGTGTATTCTATGCAGCGTGAGGAAATGGAACCCTACTGAATGCAGTGGATTTTTTGCAGCAAGATTGAATGCTGTGGATTCCATGCAGCATGATTTAATGCAGTGGATTACACGCAGCATCATTGAATGCAGAGAATTCCATGCATTGTGGCGCAATGGATCCCGATTGTATGCAGTGGAGTCCATGCAGCGAGGCCCAATGCATCCCGATTGAATGCAGTCAATTCCATGCAGCATTTTTGAATGCAGACGATTCCATGCATTGTGGCGCAATGGATCCTGATTGTATGCAGTGGATTTTATGCAGCATGGCCCAAACATCCCGATTGAATGCAGTGGATTCCATGCAGCGTGATTGAATGCAGTGTAATCCATGAAGCGTGGTAAAATGCATCCCGATAAAATGCAGTGGATTCCATGCAGCGTGAAGAAATGGAACCCTATTGAATGCAGTGGATTTTATGCAGCATGATTGAATGCAGTGGATTCGATGCAGTATGATTGAATGCAGTGGATATTATGCAGCATGGCCCAAAGCATCCTGATTGAATGCAGTGGATTCCATGCAGCGTGATTGACTGCAGGTAATCCATTCAGCCTGGTAAAATGCATCCCAATTGAATGCAGTGGATTTTATGAAGCATGATTGAATGCAGTTGATTCCATGCAGCGTGAAGAAATGGAACATTATTGAATTCAGTGGATTTTTGCGGCGTGAATGTATACAGTGGATACCATGCAGCATGATTGAATGCAGTGGATTTTATGCAGCATGGCCAAAGCATGCCGATTGAATGCAGTGGATTCCATGCAGTGTGTTTGAATGCAGTGGATTCAATTTAGCCTGAAGAAATGGAACCCTATTGAATGCAGTGGATATTATGCAGCATGATTGAATGCAGTGGATTCCATGCAGCATGATTGAATGCAGTGGATTTTATGCAGCATGTCCCAAAGCATCCCGATTGAATGCAGTGGATTCCATGCAGCGTCATTGAATGCAGAGGATTCCATGCATTGTGGCGCAATGGGTCCCGATTGTATGCAGTGGAGTCCATGCAGCGAGGCCAAATGCATCCCAATTGAATGCTGTGGATTATATGGAGCATGGTCCAAATCATCCCGACTGAATGCAGTGGATTCCATGCAGCGTGATTGATTGCAGTGTAATCCATGCAGCGTGGTAAAATGCATCCCGATTGAATGCAGTGGATTCCATGCAGCGTGATTGAATTCAGTGGATTTTATGCAGCATGATTGAATGCAGTGGATTTTATGCAGCATGGCCCAAACCATCCCGATTGAATGCAGTGGATCCCATGCAGCGTCATTGAATGCAGAGGATTTCATGCATTGAGGCGCTATCGATCCCGATTAAATGAGGTGGAGTCCATGCAGCGAGGCCCAATGCATCCCGATTGAATGCATTCAATTCCATGCAGCATTTTTGAATGCAGAGGATTCCATGCATTGTGGCGCAATGGATCCTGATTGTATGCAGTGGAGTCTATGCAGCGAGGCCAAATCATCCCGATTGAATGCTGTGGATTATATGGAGCATGGCCCAAATCATCCCGATTCAATGCAGTGGATTCCATGCAGCGTGATTGATTGCAGTGTAATCCATGCAGCGTTGTAAAATGCATTCCGATTGAATGCAGTGGATTCCATGCAGCGTGATTGAATGCCGTGTATTCCATGCAGCATGAAGAAATGGAACCCTATTGAATGCAGTGGATATTATGCAGCATGATTGAATGCAGTGGATTCCATGCAGCATGATTGAATGTAGTGGAATTTATGCAGCATGGCCTAAAGCATCCCGATTGAATGCAGTGGATTCCATGCAGCATCATTGAATGCAGAGGATTCCATGCATTGTGGCGCAATGGATCCCGATTGTATGCAGTGGGGTCCATGCAGCGAGGCCCAATGCATCCCGATTGAATGCAGTGGATTTTATGCAGCATGGACCAAAGCATGCCGATTGAATGCAGTGTATCCCATGCAGCGTGTTTGAATGCAGTGGATTGTATGCAGAGTGGTGCAATGTACCTCGATTGAATGAAGTGGATTCCATTCAGCATGGTGTAATTGATACCGATTGAATGCAGTGGATTCCATGCACTGTGTCTGAATGCAACCGATTCCATGCAGCAGTGTGAAATGCATCGCGAGTGAATGCAGTGGATTCCATGCAGCGTGGCCCAATGGATACCGACTGAATGCAGTGGATTCCATGAAGCATGATTGAATGCAGTGGATTCCATGCAGCGTTGTGGAATGCATACCGAGTGAATGCAGTGGATTGCATGCAGCGTGGGGCAATGTCTCCAGGTTGAATGCAGTGGAATCCATGCAGCATGCTGCAATGGATCCCGACTGAATGCAGTGGATTCCCTGCAGCATTGTCTAATTGATACCAATGTAATGCAGTGGATTCCATGCATCGAGATTCAATGCAGTGGATTCCATGCAGCGTTGTGAAATGGATCCCGAGTGAATGCAGTGGATTCCATGCAGCGTGATTGAATGCAGTGGATTCCATGCAGCGTGAAGAAATGGAACCCTATTGAATGCAGTGGATTTTATGAAGCATGATTGAATGCAGTGGATTCCATGCAGCATGACTGAATGCAGTGGATTTTATGCAGCATGGCCCAAAGCATCCCGATTGAATGCAGTGGATTCCACGCAGCATCATTGAATGCAGAGAATTCCATGCATTGTGGCGCAATGGATCCCGATTGTATGCAGTGGAGTCCATGCAGCGAGGCCCAATTCATCCCGATTGAATGCAGTCAATTCCATGCAGCATTTTTGAATGCAGAGGATTCCATGCATTGTGGCACAATGGATCCTGATTGTATGCAGTGGAGTTTATGCAGCATGGCCCAAACATCCCGATTGAATGCAGTGGATTCCATGCAGCGTGAAGAAATGGAACCATATTGAATGCAGTGGATTTTATGCAGCATGATTGAATGCAGAGGATTCGATGCAGTATGATTGAATGCAGTGGATATTATGCAGCATGGCCCAAAGCATCCTGATTGAATGCAGTGGATTCCATGCAGCGTGATTGAATGCAGTTGATTCCATGCAGCGTGAAGAAATGGAACCTTATTGAATTCAGTGGATTTTTGCAGCGTGAATGAATACAGTGGATTCCATGCAGCATGATTGAATGCAGTGGATTTTATGCAGCATGGCCCAAAGCATGCCGATTGAATGCAGTGGATTCCATGCATTGTGATTGATTGCAGTGCACTCCATGCAGCGTGGTAAAATGTATCCCGATTGAATGCAGTGGATTCCATGCAGTGTGATTGAATGCAGTGGATTCCATTTAGCCTGAAGAAATGGAACCCTATTGAATGCAGTGGATATTATGCAGCATGATTGAATGCAGTGGAGTCCATGCAGCATGATTGAATGCAGTGGATTTTATGCAGCATGGCCCAAAGCATCCCGATTGAATGCAGTGGATTCCATGCAGCGTCATTGAATGCAGAGGATTCCATGCATTGAGGCGCAATGGATCCCGATTGTGTGCAGTGGAGTCCATGCAGTGAGGCCAAATGCATCCCAATTGAATGCACTGGATTTTATGCATCATGGCCCAAATCATCCCGATTGAATGCAGTGGATTCCAGGCAGCGTGATTGAATGCAGTGCACTCAATATAGCTTGGAAAAACGCATCCCGATTGAATGCAGTGTATTCCATGCAGCGTGATTGAATTCAGTGGATTCCATGCAGCGTGAAATAATGGAACCCTATTGAATGCAGTGGATTTCTTGAAGCATGATAGAATGAAGTGGATTCCATGCAGCATGATTGAATGCAGTGGATTTTATGCAGCATTTCCCAAAGCATCCCGATTGAATGCAGTGGATTCCATGCAGCGTCATTGAATGCAGGGGATTCCATGCATTGAGGCGCAATGGATCCCGATTGTATGCAGTGGAGTCCATGCAGCGAGGCCCAATGCTTCCCGATTGAATGCAGTGGATTCCAGGCATTGTGATTGAAATCAGTGGAATCCATGCAGTGTGGTAAAATGCATCCTTATTGAATGCAGTGGATTCCATGCAGCGTGAAGTAATGGAACCCTATTGAATGCAGTGGATTTTATGCAGCCTGATTGAATGCAGTGGATTCCATGCAGCATGATTGAATGCAGTGGATTTTATGCAGCATGTCCCAAAGCATCCCGATTGAATGCAGTGGATTCAATGCAGCGTCATTGAATGCAGAGGATTCCATGCATTGTGGCGAAATGGATCCTGATTGTATGCAGTGGAGTCCATGCAGCGAGGCCCAATGCATCCCGATTGAATGCAGTCAATTCCATGCAGCATTTTTGAATGCAGAGTATTCCATGCATTGTGGCGCAATGGATCCTGATTGTATGCAGTGGAGTCCGTGCAGCGAGGCCAAATCATCCTGATTGAATGCTGTGGATTATATGGAGCATGGCCCAAATCATCCCGACTGAATGCAGTGGATTCGATGCAGCGTGATTGATTGCAGTGTAATCCATGCAGCGTTGTAAAATGCATTCCGATTGAATGCAGTGGATTCCATGCAGCGTGATTGAATTCAGTGGATTCCATGCAGCGTGAAGAAATGGAACCTTATTGAATGCAATTGATTTTATGCAGCATGATTGAATGCAGTGGATTTTATGCAGCATGATTGAATGCAGTGGATTTTATGCAGCATGATTGAATGCAGTTGATTCCATGCAGCGTGATTGAATGCAGTGGATTTTATGCAGCATGGCCCAAAGCATCCCGATTGAATTCAGTGGATTCCATGCAGCGGCATTGAATGCAGAGGATTCCATGCATTGTGGCGCAATGGGTCCCGATTGTATGCAGTGGAGCCCATGCAGTGAGGCCAATGCATCCCGATTGTATGCAGTGGATTCCATGCAGCGTGATTGAATGCAGTGGATTTTATGCAGCATGGCCCAAAGCATCCCGATTGAATGCAGTGGATTCCATGCAGTGTCATTGAATGCAGAGGATTCCATGCATTGTGGTGCAATGGGTCACGATTGTATGCAGTGGAGTACATGCAGTGAGGCCAATGCATCCCGATTGTATGCAGTGGATTTTATGCAGCATGGCCCAAAGCATCCCGATTGAATGCAGTGGATTCCATGCATTGTGATTGAATGCAGTGTAATCCATGCAGCATGGTAAAATGCATCCCGATTGAAGGCAGTGTATTCCATACAGCGGGATTGAATGCAGTGTATTCTATGCAGCGTGAGGAAATGGAACCGTATTGAATGCAGTGGATTTTATGCAGCATGATTGAATGCAGTGGATTCCATGCAGCATGATTGAATGCAGTGGATTCCATGCAGCGTGAAGAAATGAAAGCTTATTCAATGCAGTGGATTCCATGCAGCATGATTGAATGCAGTGGATGCCATGCAGCATGATTGAATGCAGTGTATTTTAGGCAGCATGGCACAAAGCATCCGGATTGAATGCAGTTGATTCCATGCAGCATGATTGAATGCAGTGGATTTTATGCAGCATGGCCCAAAACATCCGGATTGAATGCAGTGGAATCCATGCATGGTGATTGAATGCAGTGTAATCCATGCAGCGTGGTAAAATCCATCCCGATTGAATGCAGTGGATTCCATGCAGCTTGATTGAATGCAGCGGATTCCATGCAGCGTGAAGTAATGGAACCCTATTGAATGCAGCGGATTTTATGCAGCATGATTGAATGCAGTGGATTTTATGCAGCATGGCCCAAACCATCCCGATTGAATGCCGTGGATCCCATGCAGCGTCATTGAATGCAGAGGATTCCATGCATTGAGGTGCAATCGATCCCGATTATATGAGGTGGAGTCCATGCAGCGAGGCCCAATGCATCCCGATTGAATGCATTCAATTCCATGCAGCATTTTTGAATGCAGAGGATTCCATGCATTGTGGCGCAATGGTTCCTGATTGTATGCAGTGGAGTCTATGCAGCGAGGCCAAATCATCCCGATTGAATGCTGTGGATTATATGGAGCATGGCCCAAATCATCCCGATTGAATGCAGTGGATTCCATGCAGCGTGATTGATTGCAGTGTAATCCATGCAGCGTTGTAAAATGCATTCCGATTGAATGCAGTGGATTCCATGCATTGTGATTGAATGCAGTGAACTCCATGCAGTGAGGTAAAATGCATCCCGATTGAATGCAGTGGATTCCATGCAGCGTGATTGAATGCCGTGTATTCCATGCAGCGTGAAGAAATGGAACCCTATTGAATGCAGTGGATTGTATGCAGCCTGATTGAATGCAGTGGATTCCATGCAGCATGATTGAATGCAGTGGATTTTATGCAGAATGGCCCAAAGCATCCCGATTGAATGCAGTGGATTACATGCAGCGTCATTGAATGCAGAGGATTCCATGCATTGTGGCGCAATGGATCCTGATTGTATGCAGTGGAGTCCATGCAGCGAGGCCCAATGCATCCCGATTGAATGCAGTCAATTCCATGCAGCATTTTTGAATGCAGAGGATTCCGTGCATTGTGGCGCAATGGATCCTGATTGCATGCAGTGGAGTCCATGCAGCGAGGCGAAATCATCCCGATTGAATGCTGTGCATTATATGGAGCATGGCCCAAATCATCCCGACTGAATGTAGTGAATTCGATGCAGTGTGATTGATTGCAGTGTAATCCATGCAGCGTGGTAAAATGCATCCCGATTGAATGCAGTGGATTCCATGCAGCGTGATTGAATTCAGTGGATTCCATGCAGCGTGAAGAAATGGAACCTTATTGAATGCAATTGATTTTATGCAGCATGATTGAATGCAGTGGATTTTATGCAGCATGATTGAATGCAGTGGATTCCATGCAGCGTGATTGAATGCAGTGGATTTTATGCAGCATGGCCCAAAGCATCCCGATTGAATGCAGTGGATTCCATGCAGCATTTTTGAATGCAGAGGATTCCATGCATTGTGGCACAATGGATCCCGATTGAATGCAGTGGATTCCATGCAGCGTGATTGAATGCAGTGTAATCCATGAAGCGTGGTAAAATGTATCCCGATAGAATGCAGTGGATTCCATGCAGCGTGAGGAAATGGAACCCTACTGAATGCAGTGGATTTTATGCAGCATGATTGAATGCAGTGGATATTATGCAGCATGATTGAATGCAGTGGAGTCCATGCAGCATGATTGAATGTAGTGGAATTTATGCAGCATGGCCTAAAGCATCCCGATTGAATGCAGTGGATTCCATGCAGCGTGATTGAATTCAGTGGATTCCATGCAGCGTGAAGAAATGGAACCTTATTGAATGCAATTGATTCTATGCAGCATGATTGAATGCAGTGGATTTTATGCAGCATGATTGAATGCAGTGGATTCCATGCAGCGTGATTGAATGCAGTGGATTTTATGCAGCATGGCCCAAAGCATCCCGATTGAATGCAGTGGATTCCATGCAGCATTTTTGAATGCAGAGGATTCCATGCATTGTGGCACAATGGATCCCGATTGAATGCAGTGGATTCCATGCAGCGTGATTGAATGCAGTGTAATCCATGAAGCGTGGTAAAATGCATCCCGATAGAATGCAGTGGATTCCATGCAGCGTGAGGAAATGGAACCCTACTGAATGCAGTGGATTTTATGCAGCATGATTGAATGCAGTGGATATTATGCAGCATGATTGAATGCAGTGGAGTCCATGCAGCATGATTGAATGTAGTGGAATTTATGCAGCATGGCCTAAAGCATCCCGATTGAATGCAGTGGATTCCATGCAGCGTCATTGAATGCAGAGGATTCCATGCATTGTGGCGCAATGGATCCCTATTGTATGCAGTGGAGTCCATGCAGCGAGGCCCAATGCATCCCGATTGAATGCAGTGGATGTTATGCAGCATGGCCCAAACATCCCGATTGAATGCAGTGTATCCCATGCAGCGTGTTTGAATGCAGTGGATTGTATGCAGAGTGGTGCAATGTATCTCTATTGAATGAAGTGGATTCCATTCAGCTTGGCCCAATGGATACCGACTGAATGCAGTGGATTCCATGAAGCATGATTGAATGCAGTGGATTCCATGCAGCATTGTGGAATGCATACCGAGTGAATGCAGTGGATTGCATGCAGCGTGGGGCAATGTCTCCAGGTTGAATGCAGTGGAATACATGCAGTGTGAGTGAATGCACTTGATTCCTTGCAGCAGTGTGAAATTCATCCCGGGTGAATGCAGTGGATTGCATGCAGCTTGGCCCAATGGATCCTGATTGAATGCAGTCGATTCCGTGCAGCTTGGCCCAATGGATCCTGATTGAATGCAGTCGATTCCGTGCAGCATGGCCCAATGGATCCTGATTGAATGCAGTGGATTCCCTGTGGCGTGATTGAATGCACTGGATTCCATGCAGCGTTGTGTAATGCATCCAGAGTGAATGAAAAGGATTGCATGCAGCGTGGGGCAATGTATCCAGGTTGAATGCAGTGGAATCCATGCAGCATGCTGCAATGGATCCCGACTGAATGCAGTGGATTCCCTGCAGCATTGTGTAATTGATACCAATGTAATGCAGTGGATTCCATGCATCGAGATTCAATGCAGTGGATTCCATGCAGCGTTGTGAAATGGATCCCGAGTGAATGCAGTGGATTCCATGCATTGTGATTGAATGCAGTGCACTCAATATAGCGTGGAAAAATGCATCCCGATTGAATGAAGCGGATTCCATGCAGCGTGATTGAATGCAGTGGATTTTATGCAGCATGGCCCAAAGCATCCCGATTGAATGCAGTGGATTCCATGCAGCATCATTGAATGCAGAGGATTCCATGCATTGAGGCGCAATGGATCCCGATTGTATGCAGTGGAGTCCATGCAGCGAGGCCCAATGCATCCCGATTGAATGCAGTGGATTCCAGGCATTGTGATTGAAATCAGTGGAATCCATGCAGCGTGGTAAAATGCATCCTTATTGAATGCAGTGGATTCCATGCAGCGTGAAATAATGGAACGGTATTGAATGCAGTGGATTGTATGCAGCCTGATTGAATGCAGTGGATTCCATGCATTGTGGCGCAATGGGTCCCGATTATATGCAGTGGAGTCCATGCAGTGAGGCCAATGCATCCCGATTGTATGCAGTGGATTTTATGCAGCATGGCCCAAAGCATCCCGATTGAATGCAGTGGATTCCATGCATTGTGATTGAATGCAGTGTAATCCATGCAGCATGGTAAAATGCATCCCGATTGAAGGCAGTGTATTCCATACAGCGGGATTGAATGCAGTGTATTCTATGCAGCGTGAGGAAATGGAACCGTATTGAATGCAGTGGATTCTATGCAGCATGATTGAATGCAGTGGATTCCATGCAGCATGATTGAATGCAGTGGATTTTATGCAGCATGGCCCAAAGCATCCCGATTGAATGCAGTGGATTCCATGCATTGTGATTGAATGCAGTGTAATCCATGCAGCATGGTAAAATGCATCCCGATTGAAGGCAGTGTATTCCATACAGCGGGATTGAATGCAGTGTATTCTATGCAGCGTGAGGAAATGGAACCCTACTGAATGCAGTGGATTTTATGCAGCATGATTGAATGCTGTGGATTCCATGCAGCATGATTGAATGCAGTGGATTCCACGCAGCATCATTGAATGCAGAGAATTCCATGCATTGTGGCGCAATGGATCCCGATTGTATGCAGTGGAGTCCATGCAGCGAGGCCCAATGCATCCCGATTGAATGCAGTCAATTCCATGCAGCATTTTTGAATGCAGACGATTCCATGCATTGTGGCGCAATGGATCCTGATTGTATGCAGTGGATTTTATGCAGCATGGCCCAAACATCCCGATTGAATGCAGTGGATTCCATGCAGCGTGATTGAATGCAGTGTAATCCATGAAGCGTGGTAAAATGCATCCCGATAAAATGCAGTGGATTCCATGCAGCGTGAAGAAATGGAACCCTATTGAATGCAGTGGATTTTATGCAGCATGATTGAATGCAGTGGATTCGATGCAGTATGATTGAATGCAGTGGATATTATGCAGCATGGCCCAAAGCATCCTGATTGAATGCAGTGGATTCCATGCAGCGTGATTGACTGCAGGTAATCCATTCAGCCTGGTAAAATGCATCCCAATTGAATGCAGTGGATTTTATGAAGCATGATTGAATGCAGTTGATTCCATGCAGCGTGAAGAAATGGAACATTATTGAATTCAGTGGATTTTTGCGGCGTGAATGTATACAGTGGATACCATGCAGCATGATTGAATGCAGTGGATTTTATGCAGCATGGCCAAAGCATGCCGATTGAATGCAGTGGATTCCATGCAGTGTGTTTGAATGCAGTGGATTCAATTTAGCCTGAAGAAATGGAACCCTATTGAATGCAGTGGATATTATGCAGCATGATTGAATGCAGTGGATTCCATGCAGCATGATTGAATGCAGTGGATTTTATGCAGCATGTCCCAAAGCATCCCGATTGAATGCAGTGGATTCCATGCAGCGTCATTGAATGCAGAGGATTCCATGCATTGTGGCGCAATGGGTCCCGATTGTATGCAGTGGAGTCCATGCAGCGAGGCCAAATCATCCCGATTGAATGCTGTGGATTATATGGAGCATGGTCCAAATCATCCCGACTGAATGCAGTGGATTCCATGCAGCGTGATTGATTGCAGTGTAATCCATGCAGCGTGGTAAAATGCATCCCGATTGAATGCAGTGGATTCCATGCAGCGTGATTGAATTCAGTGGATTTTATGCAGCATGATTGAATGCAGTGGATTCCATGCAGCGTGATTGAATGCAGTGGATTTTATGCAGCATGGCCCAAAGCATCCCGATTGAATGCAGTGGATTCCATGCAGTGTCATTGAATGCAGAGGATTCCATGCATTGTGGTGCAATGGGTCACGATTGTATGCAGTGGAGTACATGCAGTGAGGCCAATGCATCCCGATTGTATGCAGTGGATTTTATGCAGCATGGCCCAAAGCATCCCGATTGAATGCAGTGGATTCCATGCATTGTGATTGAATGCAGTGTAATCCATGCAGCATGGTAAAATGCATCCCGATTGAAGGCAGTGTATTCCATACAGCGGGATTGAATGCAGTGTATTCTATGCAGCGTGAGGAAATGGAACCGTATTGAATGCAGTGGATTTTATGCAGCATGATTGAATGCAGTGGATTCCATGCAGCATGATTGAATGCAGTGGATTCCATGCAGCGTGAAGAAATGAAAGCTTATTCAATGCAGTGGATTCCATGCAGCATGATTGAATGCAGTGGATGCCATGCAGCATGATTGAATGCAGTGGATTTTATGCAGCATGGCCCAAAGCATCCCGATTGAATGCAGTGGATTCCATGCAGCATGATTGAATGCAGTGGATTTTATGCAGCATGGCCCAAAACATCCGGATTGAATGCAGTGGAATCCATGCATGGTGATTGAATGCAGTGTAATCCATGCAGCTTGGTAAAATCCATCCCGATTGAATGCAGCAGATTCCATGCAGCGTGAAGTAATGGAACCCTATTGAATGAAGTGGATATTATGCAGCATGATTGAATGCAGTGGATTTTATGCAGCATGGCCCAAACCATCCCGATTGAATGCAGTGGATCCCATGCAGCGTCATTGAATGCAGAGTATTTCATGCATTGAGGCGCTATCGATCCCGATTAAATGAGGTGGAGTCCATGCAGCGAGGCCCAATGCATCCCGATTGAATGCATTCAATTCCATGCAGCATTTTTGAATGCAGAGGATTCCAGGCATTGTGGCGCAATGGATCCTGATTGTATGCAGTGGAGTCTATGCAGCGAGGCCAAATCATCCCGATTGAATGCTGTGGATTATATGGAGCATGGCCCAAATCATCCCGATTCAATGCAGTGGATTCCATGCAGCGTGATTGATTGCAGTGTAATCGATGCAGCGTTGTAAAATGCATTCCGATTGAATGCAGTGGATTCCATGCAGCGTGATTGAATGCCGTGTATTCCATGCAGCATGAAGAAATGGAACCCTATTGAATGCAGTGGATTTTATGAAGCATGATTGAATGCAGTGGATTCCATGCAGCATGATTGAATGCAGTGGATTTTATGCAGCATGGCCCAAAGCATCCCGATTGAATGCAGTGGATTCCATGCAGCGTCATTGAATGCAGAGGATTCCATGCATTGTGGCGCAATAGATCCTGATTGTATGCAGTGGAGTCCATGCAGTGAGGCCCAATGCATCCCGATTGAATGCAGTGGATTTTATGCAGCATGGCCCAAATCATCCCGATTGAATGCAGTGGATTCCATGCATGGTGATTGAATGAAGTGCACTCCATGCAGCGAGGTAAAATGCATCCCGATTGAATGCAGTGGATTCCATGCAACATGATTGAATGCCGTGTAATCCATGCAGCGTGAAGTAATGGAACCCTATTGAATGCAGTGGATATTATGCAGCATGATTGAATGCAGTGGATTCCATGCAGCATGATTGAATGTAGTGGAATTTATGCAGCATGGCCTAAAGCATCCCGATTGAATGCAGTGGATTCCATGCAGCATCATTGAATGCAGAGGATTCCATGCATTGTTGCGCAATGGATCCCGATTGTATGCAGTGGGGTCCATGCAGCGAGGCCCAATGCATCCCGATTGAATGCAGTGGATTTTATGCAGCATGGACCAAAGCATGCCGATTGAATGCAGTGTATCCCATGCAGCGTGTTTGAATGCAGTGGATTGTATGCAGAGTGGTGCAATGTATCTCGATTGAATGAAGTGGATTCCATTCAGCTTGGTGTAATTGATACCGATTGAATGCAGTGGAGTCCATGCACTGTGTCTGAATGCAACCGATTCCATGCAGCAGTGTGAAATGCATCGCGAGTGAATGCAGTGGATTCCATGCAGCGTGGCCCAATGGATACCGACTGAATGCAGTGGATTCCATGAAGCATGATTGAATGCAGTGGATTCCATGCAGCGTTGTGGAATGCATACCGAGTGAATGCAGTGGATTGCATGCAGCGTGGGGCAATGTCTCCAGGTTGAATGCAGTGGAATACATGCAGTGTGAGTGAATGCACTTGATTCCTTGCAGCAGTGTGAAATTCATCCCGGGTGAATGCAGTGGATTGCATGCAGCTTGGCCCAATGGATCCTGATTGAATGCAGTGGATTCCCTGTGGCGTGATTGAATGCACTGGATTCCATGCAGCGTTGTGTAATGCATCCAGAGTGAATGAAAAGGATTGCATGCAGCGTGGGGCAATGTATCCAGGTTGAATGCAGTGGAATCCATGCAGCATGCTGCAATGGATCCCGACTGAATGCAGTGGATTCCCTGCAGCATTGTCTAATTGATACCAATGTAATGCAGTGGATTCCATGCATCGAGATTCAATGCAGTGGATTCCATGCAGCGTTGTGAAATGGATCCCGAGTGAATGCAGTGGATTCCATGCAGCGTGATTGAATGCAGTGGATTCCATGCAGCGTGAAGAAATGGAACCCTATTGAATGCAGTGGATTTTATGAAGCATGATTGAATGCAGTGGATTCCATGCAGCATGACTGAATGCAGTGGATTTTATGCAGCATGGCCCAAAGCATCCCGATTGAATGCAGTGGATTCCACGCAGCATCATTGAATGCAGAGAATTCCATGCATTGTGGCGCAATGGATCCCGATTGTATGCAGTGGAGTCCATGCAGCGAGGCCCAATTCATCCCGATTGAATGCAGTCAATTCCATGCAGCATTTTTGAATGCAGAGGATTCCATGCATTGTGGCACAATGGATCCTGATTGTATGCAGTGGAGTTTATGCAGCATGGCCCAAACATCCCGATTGAATGCAGTGGATTCCATGCAGCGTGAAGAAATGGAACCATATTGAATGCAGTGGATTTTATGCAGCATGATTGAATGCAGAGGATTCGATGCAGTATGATTGAATGCAGTGGATATTATGCAGCATGGCCCAAAGCATCCTGATTGAATGCAGTGGATTCCATGCAGCGTGATTGAATGCAGTTGATTCCATGCAGCGTGAAGAAATGGAACCTTATTGAATTCAGTGGATTTTTGCAGCGTGAATGAATACAGTGGATTCCATGCAGCATGATTGAATGCAGTGGATTTTATGCAGCATGGCCCAAAGCATGCCGATTGAATGCAGTGGATTCCATGCATTGTGATTGATTGCAGTGCACTCCATGCAGCGTGGTAAAATGTATCCCGATTGAATGCAGTGGATTCCATGCAGTGTGATTGAATGCAGTGGATTCCATTTAGCCTGAAGAAATGGAACCCTATTGAATGCAGTGGATATTATGCAGCATGATTGAATGCAGTGGAGTCCATGCAGCATGATTGAATGCAGTGGATTTTATGCAGCATGGCCCAAAGCATCCCGATTGAATGCAGTGGATTCCATGCAGCGTCATTGAATGCAGAGGATTCCATGCATTGAGGCGCAATGGATCCCGATTGTGTGCAGTGGAGTCCATGCAGTGAGGCCAAATGCATCCCAATTGAATGCAGTGGATTTTATGCATCATGGCCCAAATCATCCCGATTGAATGCAGTGGATTCCAGGCAGCGTGATTGAATGCAGTGCACTCAATATAGCTTGGAAAAACGCATCCCGATTGAATGCAGTGTATTCCATGCAGCGTGATTGAATTCAGTGGATTCCATGCAGCGTGAAATAATGGAACCCTATTGAATGCAGTGGATTTCTTGAAGCATGATAGAATGAAGTGGATTCCATGCAGCATGATTGAATGCAGTGGATTTTATGCAGCATTTCCCAAAGCATCCCGATTGAATGCAGTGGATTCCATGCAGCGTCATTGAATGCAGGGGATTCCATGCATTGAGGCGCAATGGATCCCGATTGTATGCAGTGGAGTCCATGCAGCGAGGCCCAATGCTTCCCGATTGAATGCAGTGGATTCCAGGCATTGTGATTGAAATCAGTGGAATCCATGCAGCGTGGTAAAATGCATCCTTATTGAATGCAGTGGATTCCATGCAGCGTGAAGTAATGGAACCCTATTGAATGCAGTGGATTTTATGCAGCCTGATTGAATGCAGTGGATTCCATGCAGCATGATTGAATGCAGTGGATTTTATGCAGCATGTCCCAAAGCATCCCGATTGAATGCAGTGGATTCAATGCAGCGTCATTGAATGCAGAGGATTCCATGCATTGTGGCGAAATGGATCCTGATTGTATGCAGTGGAGTCCATGCAGCGAGGCCCAATGCATCCCGATTGAATGCAGTCAATTCCATGCAGCATTTTTGAATGCAGAGTATTCCATGCATTGTGGCGCAATGGATCCTGATTGTATGCAGTGGAGTCCGTGCAGCGAGGCCAAATCATCCTGATTGAATGCTGTGGATTATATGGAGCATGGCCCAAATCATCCCGACTGAATGCAGTGGATTCGATGCAGCGTGATTGATTGCAGTGTAATCCATGCAGCGTTGTAAAATGCATTCCGATTGAATGCAGTGGATTCCATGCAGCGTGATTGAATTCAGTGGATTCCATGCAGCGTGAAGAAATGGAACCTTATTGAATGCAATTGATTTTATGCAGCATGATTGAATGCAGTGGATTTTATGCAGCATGATTGAATGCAGTGGATTCCATGCAGCGTGATTGAATGTAGTGGAATTTATGCAGCATGGCCCAAAGCATCCCGATTGAATTCAGTGGATTCCATGCAGCGTCATTGAATGCAGAGGATTCCATGCATTGTGGCGCAATGGGTCCCGATTGTATGCAGTGGAGTCCATGCAGTGAGGCCAATGCATCCCGATTGTATGCAGTGGATTCCATGCATTGTGATTGAATGCAGTGTAATCCATGCAGCATGGTAAAATGCATCCCGATTGAAGGCAGTGTATTCCATACAGCGGGATTGAATGCAGTGTATTCTATGCAGCGTGAGGAAATGGAACCGTATTGAATGCAGTGGATTTTATGCAGCATGATTGAATGCAGTGGATTCCATGCAGCATGATTGAATGCAGTGGATTCCATGCAGCGTGAAGAAATGAAAGCTTATTCAATGCAGTGGATTCCATGCAGCATGATTGAATGCAGTGGATGCCATGCAGCATGATTGAATGCAGTGTATTTTAGGCAGCATGGCACAAAGCATCCGGATTGAATGCAGTTGATTCCATGCAGCATGATTGAATGCAGTGGATTTTATGCAGCATGGCCCAAAACATCCGGATTGAATGCAGTGGAATCCATGCATGGTGATTGAATGCAGTGTAATCCATGCAGCGTGGTAAAATCCATCCCGATTGAATGCAGTGGATTCCATGCAGCTTGATTGAATGCAGCGGATTCCATGCAGCGTGAAGTAATGGAACCCTATTGAATGCAGCGGATTTTATGCAGCATGATTGAATGCAGTGGATTTTATGCAGCATGGCCCAAACCATCCCGATTGAATGCCGTGGATCCCATGCAGCGTCATTGAATGCAGAAGATTCCATGCATTGAGGTGCAATCGATCCCGATTATATGAGGTGGAGTCCATGCAGCGAGGCCCAATGCATCCCGATTGAATGCATTCAATTCCATGCAGCATTTTTGAATGCAGAGGATTCCATGCATTGTGGCGCAATGGTTCCTGATTGTATGCAGTGGAGTCTATGCAGCGAGGCCAAATCATCCCGATTGAATGCTGTGGATTATATGGAGCATGGCCCAAATCATCCCGATTGAATGCAGTGGATTCCATGCAGCGTGATTGATTGCAGTGTAATCGATGCAGCGTTGTAAAATGCATTCCGATTGAATGCAGTGGATTCCATGCATTGTGATTGAATGCAGTGAACTCCATGCAGTGAGGTAAAATGCATCCCGATTGAATGCAGTGGATTCCATGCAGCGTGATTGAATGCCGTGTATTCCATGCAGCGTGAAGAAATGGAACCCTATTGAATGCAGTGGATTGTATGCAGCCTGATTGAATGCAGTGGATTCCATGCAGCATGATTGAATGCAGTGGATTTTATGCAGAATGGCCCAAAGCATCCCGATTGAATGCAGTGGATTACATGCAGCGTCATTGAATGCAGAGGATTCCATGCATTGTGGCGCAATGGATCCTGATTGTATGCAGTGGAGTCCATGCAGCGAGGCCCAATGCATCCCGATTGAATGCAGTCAATTCCATGCAGCATTTTTGAATGCAGAGGATTCCATGCATTGTGGCGCAATGGATCCTGATTGCATGCAGTGGAGTCCATGCAGCGAGGCGAAATCATCCCGATTGAATGCTGTGCATTATATGGAGCATGGCCCAAATCATCCCGACTGAATGTAGTGAATTCGATGCAGTGTGATTGATTGCAGTGTAATCCATGCAGCGTGGTAAAATGCATCCCGATTGAATGCAGTGGATTCCATGCAGCGTGATTGAATTCAGTGGATTCCATGCAGCGTGAAGAAATGGAACCTTATTGAATGCAATTGATTCTATGCAGCATGATTGAATGCAGTGGATTTTATGCAGCATGATTGAATGCAGTGGATTCCATGCAGCGTGATTGAATGCAGTGGATTTTATGCAGCATGGCCCAAAGCATCCCGATTGAATGCAGTGGATTCCATGCAGCATTTTTGAATGCAGAGGATTCCATGCATTGTGGCACAATGGATCCCGATTGAATGCAGTGGATTCCATGCAGCGTGATTGAATGCAGTGTAATCCATGAAGCGTGGTAAAATGCATCCCGATAGAATGCAGTGGATTCCATGCAGCGTGAGGAAATGGAACCCTACTGAATGCAGTGGATTTTATGCAGCATGATTGAATGCAGTGGATATTATGCAGCATGATTGAATGCAGTGGAGTCCATGCAGCATGATTGAATGTAGTGGAATTTATGCAGCATGGCCTAAAGCATCCCGATTGAATGCAGTGGATTCCATGCAGCGTCATTGAATGCAGAGGATTCCATGCATTGTGGCGCAATGGATCCCTATTGTATGCAGTGGAGTCCATGCAGCGAGGCCCAATGCATCCCGATTGAATGCAGTGGATTTTATGCAGCATGGCCCAAACATCCCGATTGAATGCAGTGTATCCCATGCAGCGTGTTTGAATGCAGTGGATTGTATGCAGAGTGGTGCAATGTATCTCTATTGAATGAAGTGGATTCCATTCAGCTTGGCCCAATGGATACCGACTGAATGCAGTGGATTCCATGAAGCATGATTGAATGCAGTGGATTCCATGCAGCATTGTGGAATGCATACCGAGTGAATGCAGTGGATTGCATGCAGCGTGGGGCAATGTCTCCAGGTTGAATGCAGTGGAATACATGCAGTGTGAGTGAATGCACTTGATTCCTTGCAGCAGTGTGAAATTCATCCCGGGTGAATGCAGTGGATTGCATGCAGCTTGGCCCAATGGATCCTGATTGAATGCAGTCGATTCCGTGCAGCTTGGCCCAATGGATCCTGATTGAATGCAGTCGATTCCGTGCAGCATGGCCCAATGGATCCTGATTGAATGCAGTGGATTCCCTGTGGCGTGATTGAATGCACTGGATTCCATGCAGCGTTGTGTAATGCATCCAGAGTGAATGAAAAGGATTGCATGCAGCGTGGGGCAATGTATCCAGGTTGAATGCAGTGGAATCCATGCAGCATGCTGCAATGGATCCCGACTGAATGCAGTGGATTCCCTGCAGCATTGTGTAATTGATACCAATGTAATGCAGTGGATTCCATGCATCGAGATTCAATGCAGTGGATTCCATGCAGCGTTGTGAAATGGATCCCGAGTGAATGCAGTGGATTCCATGCATTGTGATTGAATGCAGTGCACTCAATATAGCGTGGAAAAATGCATCCCGATTGAATGAAGCGGATTCCATGCAGCGTGATTGAATGCAGTGGATTTTATGCAGCATGGCCCAAAGCATCCCGATTGAATGCAGTGGATTCCATGCAGCATCATTGAATGCAGAGGATTCCATGCATTGAGGCGCAATGGATCCCGATTGTATGCAGTGGAGTCCATGCAGCGAGGCCCAATGCATCCCGATTGAATGCAGTGGATTCCAGGCATTGTGATTGAAATCAGTGGAATCCATGCAGCGTGGTAAAATGCATCCTTATTGAATGCAGTGGATTCCATGCAGCGTGAAATAATGGAACGGTATTGAATGCAGTGGATTGTATGCAGCCTGATTGAATGCAGTGGATTCCATGCAGCATGATTGAATGCAGTGGATTTTATGCAGCATGTCCCAAAGCATCCCGATTGAATGCAGTGGATTCCATGCAGCGTCATTGAATGCAGAGGATTCCATGCATTGTGGCGCAATGGGTCCCGATTATATGCAGTGGAGTCCATGCAGTGAGGCCAATGCATCCCGATTGTATGCAGTGGATTTTATGCAGCATGGCCCAAAGCATCCCGATTGAATGCAGTGGATTCCATGCATTGTGATTGAATGCAGTGTAATCCATGCAGCATGGTAAAATGCATCCCGATTGAAGGCAGTGTATTCCATACAGCGGGATTGAATGCAGTGTATTCTATGCAGCGTGAGGAAATGGAACCGTATTGAATGCAGTGGATTCTATGCAGCATGATTGAATGCAGTGGATTCCATGCAGCATGATTGAATGCAGTGGATTTTATGCAGCATGGCCCAAAGCATCCCGATTGAATGCAGTGGATTCCATGCATTGTGATTGAATGCAGTGTAATCCATGCAGCATGGTAAAATGCATCCCGATTGAAGGCAGTGTATTCCATACAGCGGGATTGAATGCAGTGTATTCTATGCAGCGTGAGGAAATGGAACCCTACTGAATGCAGTGGATTTTATGCAGCATGATTGAATGCTGTGGATTCCATGCAGCATGATTGAATGCAGTGGATTCCACGCAGCATCATTGAATGCAGAGAATTCCATGCATTGTGGCGCAATGGATCCCGATTGTATGCAGTGGAGTCCATGCAGCGAGGCCCAATGCATCCCGATTGAATGCAGTCAATTCCATGCAGCATTTTTGAATGCAGACGATTCCATGCATTGTGGCGCAATGGATCCTGATTGTATGCAGTGGAGTTTATGCAGCATGGCCCAAACATCCCGATTGAATGCAGTGGATTCCATGCAGCGTGATTGAATGCAGTGTAATCCATGAAGCGTGGTAAAATGCATCCCGATAAAATGCAGTGGATTCCATGCAGCGTGAAGAAATGGAACCCTATTGAATGCAGTGGATTTTATGCAGCATGATTGAATGCAGTGGATTCGATGCAGTATGATTGAATGCAGTGGATATTATGCAGCATGGCCCAAAGCATCCTGATTGAATGCAGTGGATTCCATGCAGCGTGATTGACTGCAGGTAATCCATTCAGCCTGGTAAAATGCATCCCAATTGAATGCAGTGGATTTTATGAAGCATGATTGAATGCAGTTGATTCCATGCAGCGTGAAGAAATGGAACATTATTGAATTCAGTGGATTTTTGCGGCGTGAATGTATACAGTGGATACCATGCAGCATGATTGAATGCAGTGGATTTTATGCAGCATGGCCAAAGCATGCCGATTGAATGCAGTGGATTCCATGCAGTGTGTTTGAATGCAGTGGATTCAATTTAGCCTGAAGAAATGGAACCCTATTGAATGCAGTGGATATTATGCAGCATGATTGAATGCAGTGGATTCCATGCAGCATGATTGAATGCAGTGGATTTTATGCAGCATGTCCCAAAGCATCCCGATTGAATGCAGTGGATTCCATGCAGCGTCATTGAATGCAGAGGATTCCATGCATTGTGGCGCAATGGGTCCCGATTGTATGCAGTGGAGTCCATGCAGCGAGGCCAAATGCATCCCAATTGAATGCTGTGGATTATATGGAGCATGGTCCAAATCATCCCGACTGAATGCAGTGGATTCCATGCAGCGTGATTGATTGCAGTGTAATCCATGCAGCGTGGTAAAATGCATCCCGATTGAATGCAGTGGATTCCATGCAGCGTGATTGAATTCAGTGGATTTTATGCAGCATGATTGAATGCAGTGGATTTTATGCCGCATGGCCCAAACCATCCCGATTGAATGCAGTGGATCCCATGCAGCGTCATTGAATGCAGAGGATTTCATGCATTGAGGCGCTATCGATCCCGATTAAATGAGGTGGAGTCCATGCAGCGAGGCCCAATGCATCCCGATTGAATGCATTCAATTCCATGCAGCATTTTTGAATGCAGAGGATTCCATGCATTGTGGCGCAATGGATCCTGATTGTATGCAGTGGAGTCTATGCAGCGAGGCCAAATCATCCCGATTGAATGCTGTGGATTATATGGAGCATGGCCCAAATCATCCCGATTGAATGCAGTGGATTCCATGCAGCGTGATTGATTGCAGTGTAATCGATGCAGCGTTGTAAAATGCATTCCGATTGAATGCAGTGGATTCCATGCAGCGTGATTGAATGCCGTGTATTCCATGCAGCATGAAGAAATGGAACCCTATTGAATGCAGTGGATATTATGCAGCATGATTGAATGCAGTGGATTCCATGCAGCATGATTGAATGTAGTGGAATTTATGCAGCATGGCCTAAAGCATCCCGATTGAATGCAGTGGATTCCATGCAGCATCATTGAATGCAGAGGATTCCATGCATTGTGGCGCAATGGATCCCGATTGTATGCAGTGGGGTCCATGCAGCGAGGCCCAATGCATCCCGATTGAATGCAGTGGATTTTATGCAGCATGGACCAAAGCATGCCGATTGAATGCAGTGTATCCCATGCAGCGTGTTTGAATGCAGTGGATTGTATGCAGAGTGGTGCAATGTATCTCGATTGAATGAAGTGGATTCCATTCAGCATGGTGTAATTGATACCGATTGAATGCAGTGGATTCCATGCACTGTGTCTGAATGCAACCGATTCCATGCAGCAGTGTGAAATGCATCGCGAGTGAATGCAGTGGATTCCATGCAGCGTGGCCCAATGGATACCGACTGAATGCAGTGGATTCCATGAAGCATGATTGAATGCAGTGGATTCCATGCAGCGTTGTGGAATGCATACCGAGTGAATGCAGTGGATTGCATGCAGCGTGGGGCAATGTCTCCAGGTTGAATGCAGTGGAATCCATGCAGCATGCTGCAATGGATCCCGACTGAATGCAGTGGATTCCCTGCAGCATTGTCTAATTGATACCAATGTAATGCAGTGGATTCCATGCATCGAGATTCAATGCAGTGGATTCCATGCAGCGTTGTGAAATGGATCCCGAGTGAATGCAGTGGATTCCATGCAGCGTGATTGAATGCAGTGGATTCCATGCAGCGTGAAGAAATGGAACCCTATTGAATGCAGTGGATTTTATGAAGCATGATTGAATGCAGTGGATTCCATGCAGCATGACTGAATGCAGTGGATTTTATGCAGCATGGCCCAAAGCATCCCGATTGAATGCAGTGGATTCCACGCAGCATCATTGAATGCAGAGAATTCCATGCATTGTGGCGCAATGGATCCCGATTGTATGCAGTGGAGTCCATGCAGCGAGGCCCAATTCATCCCGATTGAATGCAGTCAATTCCATGCAGCATTTTTGAATGCAGAGGATTCCATGCATTGTGGCACAATGGATCCTGATTGTATGCAGTGGAGTTTATGCAGCATGGCCCAAACATCCCGATTGAATGCAGTGGATTCCATGCAGCGTGAAGAAATGGAACCATATTGAATGCAGTGGATTTTATGCAGCATGATTGAATGCAGAGGATTCGATGCAGTATGATTGAATGCAGTGGATATTATGCAGCATGGCCCAAAGCATCCTGATTGAATGCAGTGGATTCCATGCAGCGTGATTGAATGCAGTTGATTCCATGCAGCGTGAAGAAATGGAACCTTATTGAATTCAGTGGATTTTTGCAGCGTGAATGAATACAGTGGATTCCATGCAGCATGATTGAATGCAGTGGATTTTATGCAGCATGGCCCAAAGCATGCCGATTGAATGCAGTGGATTCCATGCATTGTGATTGATTGCAGTGCACTCCATGCAGCGTGGTAAAATGTATCCCGATTGAATGCAGTGGATTCCATGCAGTGTGATTGAATGCAGTGGATTCCATTTAGCCTGAAGAAATGGAACCCTATTGAATGCAGTGGATATTATGCAGCATGATTGAATGCAGTGGAGTCCATGCAGCATGATTGAATGTAGTGGAATTTATGCAGCATGGCCTAAAGCATCCCGATTGAATGCAGTGGATTCCATGCAGCGTCATTGAATGCAGAGGATTCCATGCATTGTGGCGCAATGGATCCCTATTGTATGCAGTGGAGTCCATGCAGCGAGGCCCAATGCATCCCGATTGAATGCAGTGGATTTTATGCAGCATGGCCCAAACATCCCGATTGAATGCAGTGTATCCCATGCAGCGTGTTTGAATGCAGTGGATTGTATGCAGAGTGGTGCAATGTATCTCTATTGAATGAAGTGGATTCCATTCAGCTTGGCCCAATGGATACCGACTGAATGCAGTGGATTCTATGAAGCATGATTGAATGCAGTGGATTCCATGCAGCATTGTGGAATGCATACCGAGTGAATGCAGTGGATTGCATGCAGCGTGGGGCAATGTATCCAGGTTGAATGCAGTGGAATACATGCAGTGTGAGTGAATGCACTTGATTCCTTGCAGCAGTGTGAAATTCATCCCGGGTGAATGCAGTGGATTGCATGCAGCTTGGCCCAATGGATCCTGATTGAATGCAGTCGATTCCGTGCAGCTTGGCCCAATGGATCCTGATTGAATGCAGTCGATTCCGTGCAGCATGGCCCAATGGATCCTGATTGAATGCAGTGGATTCCCTGTGGCGTGATTGAATGCACTGGATTCCATGCAGCGTTGTGTAATGCATCCAGAGTGAATGAAAAGGATTGCATGCAGCGTGGGGCAATGTATCCAGGTTGAATGCAGTGGAATCCATGCAGCATGCTGCAATGGATCCCGACTGAATGCAGTGGATTCCCTGCAGCATTGTGTAATTGATACCAATGTAATGCAGTGGATTCCATGCATCGAGATTCAATGCAGTGGATTCCATGCAGCGTTGTGAAATGGATCCCGAGTGAATGCAGTGGATTCCATGCATTGTGATTGAATGCAGTGCACTCAATATAGCGTGGAAAAATGCATCCCGATTGAATGCAGCGGATTCCATGCAGCGTGATTGAATGCTGTGTATTCCATGCAGCGTGAAGAAATGGAACCCTATTGAATGCAGTGGATTTTATGAAGCATGATTGAATGCAGTGGATTTCATGCAGCATGATTGAATGCAGTGGATTTTATGCAGCATGGCCCAAAGCATCCCGATTGAATGCAGTGGATTCCATGCAGCATGATTGAATGCAGTGGATTTTATGCAGCATGGCCCAAAGCATCCCGATTGAATGCAGTGGATTCCACGCAGCATCAGTGAATGCAGAGAATTCCATGCATTGTGGCGCAATGGATCCCGATTGTATGCAGTGGGGTCCATGCAGCGAGGCCCAATGCATCCCGATTGAATGCAGTCAATTCCATGCAGCATTTGTGAATGCAGAGGATTCCATGCATTGTGGCACAATGGATCCTGATTGTATGCAGTGGATTTTATGCAGCATGGCCCAAACATCCCGATTGAATGCATTGTATCCCATGCAGCGTGTTTGAATGCAGTGGATTGTATGCAGAGTGGTGCAATGTATCTCGATTGAATGAAGTGGATTCCATTCAGCTTGGTGTAATTGATACCGATTGAATGCAGTGGAGTCCATGCACTGTGTCTGAATGCAACCGATTCCATGCAGCAGTGTGAAATGCATCGCGAGTGAATGCAGTGGATTCCATGCAGCGTGGCCCAATGGATACCGACTGAATGCAGTGGATTCCATGAAGCATGATTGAATGCAGTGGATTCCATGCAGCGTTGTGGAATGCATACCGAGTGAATGCAGTGGATTGCATGCAGCGTGGGGCAATGTCTCCAGGTTGAATGCAGTGGAATACATGCAGTGTGAGTGAATGCACTTGATTCCTTGCAGCAGTGTGAAATTCATCCCGGGTGAATGCAGTGGATTGCATGCAGCTTGGCCCAATGGATCCTGATTGAATGCAGTCGATTCCGTGCAGCATGGCCCAATGGATCCTGATTGAATGCAGTGGATTCCCTGTGGCGTGATTGAATGCACTGGATTCCATGCAGCATTGTGTAATGCATCCAGAGTGAATGAAAAGGATTGCATGCAGCGTGGGGCAATGTATCCAGGTTGAATGCAGTGGAATCCATGCAGCATGCTGCAATGGATCCCGATTGAATGCAGTGGATTCCCTGCAGCATTGTGTAATTGATACCAATGTAATGCAGTGGATTCCATGCATCGAGATTCAATGCAGTGGATTCCATGCAGCGTTGTGAAATGGATCCCGAGTGAATGCAGTGGATTCCATGCATTGTGATTGAATGCAGTGCACTCAATATAGCGTGGAAAAATGCATCCCGATTGAATGCAGCGGATTCCATGCAGCGTGATTGAATGCTGTGTATTCCATGCAGCGTGAAGAAATGGAACCCTATTGAATGCAGTGGATTTTATGAAGCATGATTGAATGCAGTGGATTCCATGCAGCATGATTGAATGCAGTGGATTTTATGCAGCATGGCCCAAAGCATCCCGATTGAATGCAGTGGATTCCATGCAGCGTGATTGAATGCAGTGGACTCCATGCAGCGTGAAGAAATGGAACCCTATTGAATGCAGTGGATATTATGCAGCCTGATTGAATGCAGTGGATTCCATGCAGCATGATTGAATGCAGTGGATTTTATGCAGCATGGCCCAAAGCATCCCGATTGAATGCAGTGGATTCCATGCAGCATCATTGAATGCAGAGGATTCCATTTATTTTGGCGCAATGGATCCCGATTGTATGCAGTGGAGTCCATGCAGAGAGGCCAAATGCATCCCAATTGAATGAAGTGGATTTTATGCAGCATGGCCCAAATCATCCCATTGAATGCCGTGGATTCCATGCAGCGTGATTGAATGCAGTGCACTCCATATAGCTTGGAAAAACGCATCCCGATTGAATGCAGTGGATTCCATGCAGCGTGAAGAAATGAAAGCTTATTCAATGCAGTGGATTCCATGCAGCATGATTGAATGCAGTGGATGCCATGCAGCATGATTGAATGCAGTGGATTTTATGCAGCATGGCCCAAAGCATCCCGATTGAATGCAGTGGATTCCATGCAGCATGATTGAATGCAGTGGATTTTATGCAGCATGGCCCAAAACATCCGGATTGAATGCAGTGGAATCCATGCATGGTGATTGAATGCAGTGTAATCCATGCAGCTTGGTAAAATCCATCCCGATTGAATGCAGCAGATTCCATGCAGCGTGAAGTAATGGAACCCTATTGAATGAAGTGGATATTATGCAGCATGATTGAATGCAGTGGATTTTATGCAGCATGGCCCAAACCATCCCGATTGAATGCAGTGGATCCCATGCAGCGTCATTGAATGCAGAGGATTTCATGCATTGAGGCGCTATCGATCCCGATTAAATGAGGTGGAGTCCATGCAGCGAGGCCCAATGCATCCCGATTGAATGCATTCAATTCCATGCAGCATTTTTGAATGCAGAGGATTCCATGCATTGTGGCGCAATGGATCCTGATTGTATGCAGTGGAGTCTATGCAGCGAGGCCAAATCATCCCGATTGAATGCTGTGGATTATATGGATCATGGCCCAAATCATCCCGATTCAATGCAGTGGATTCCATGCAGCGTGATTGATTGCAGTGTAATCCATGCAGCGTTGTAAAATGCATTCCGATTGAATGCAGTGGATTCCATGCAGCATGAAGAAATGGAACCCTATTGAATGCAGTGGATTTTATGAAGCATGATTGAATGCAGTGGATTCCATGCAGCATGATTGAATGCAGTGGATTTTATGCAGCATGGCCCAAAGCATCCCGATTGAATGCAGTGGATTCCATGCAGCGTCATTGAATGCAGAGGATTCCATGCATTGTGGCGCAATAGATCCTGATTGTATGCAGTGGAGTCCATGCAGTGAGGCCCAATGCATCCCGATTGAATGCAGTGGATTTTATGCAGCATGGCCCAAATCATCCCGATTGAATGCAGTGGATTCCATGCATGGTGATTGAATGAAGTGCACTCCATGCAGCGAGGTAAAATGCATCCCGATTGAATGCAGTGGATTCCATGCAACATGATTGAATGCAGTGTAATCCATGCAGCGTGAAGTAATGGAACCCTATTGAATGCAGTGGATATTATGCAGCATGATTGAATGCAGTGGATTCCATGCAGCATGATTGAATGTAGTGGAATTTATGCAGCATGGCCTAAAGCATCCCGATTGAATGCAGTGGATTCCATGCAGCATCATTGAATGCAGAGGATTCCATGCATTGTGGCGCAATGGATCCCGATTGTATGCAGTGGGGTCCATGCAGCGAGGCCCAATGCATCCCGATTGAATGCAGTGGATTTTATGCAGCATGGACCAAAGCATGCCGATTGAATGCAGTGTATCCCATGCAGCGTGTTTGAATGCAGTGGATTGTATGCAGAGTGGTGCAATGTATCTCGATTGAATGAAGTGGATTCCATTCAGCTTGGTGTAATTGATACCGATTGAATGCAGTGGAGTCCATGCACTGTGTCTGAATGCAACCGATTCCATGCAGCAGTGTGAAATGCATCGCGAGTGAATGCAGTGGATTCCATGCAGCGTGGCCCAATGGATACCGACTGAATGCAGTGGATTCCATGAAGCATGATTGAATGCAGTGGATTCCATGCAGCGTTGTGGAATGCATACCGAGTGAATGCAGTGGATTGCATGCAGCGTGGGGCAATGTCTCCAGGTTGAATGCAGTGGAATACATGCAGTGTGAGTGAATGCACTTGATTCCTTGCAGCAGTGTGAAATTCATCCCGGGTGAATGCAGTGGATTGCATGCAGCTTGGCCCAATGGATCCTGATTGAATGCAGTGGATTCCCTGTGGCGTGATTGAATGCACTGGATTCCATGCAGCGTTGTGTAATGCATCCAGAGTGAATGAAAAGGATTGCATGCAGCGTGGGGCAATGTATCCAGGTTGAATGCAGTGGAATCCATGCAGCATGCTGCAATGGATCCCGACTGAATGCAGTGGATTACCTGCAGCATTGTCTAATTGATACCAATGTAATGCAGTGGATTCCATGCATCGAGATTCAATGCAGTGGATTCCATGCAGCGTTGTGAAATGGATCCCGAGTGAATGCAGTGGATTCCATGCAGCGTGATTGAATGCAGTGGATTCCATGCAGCGTGAAGAAATGGAACCCTATTGAATGCAGTGGATTTTATGAAGCATGATTGAATGCAGTGGATTCCATGCAGCATGACTGAATGCAGTGGATTTTATGCAGCATGGCCCAAAGCATCCCGATTGAATGCAGTGGATTCCACGCAGCATCATTGAATGCAGAGAATTCCATGCATTGTGGCGCAATGGATCCCGATTGTATGCAGTGGAGTCCATGCAGCGAGGCCCAATTCATCCCGATTGAATGCAGTCAATTCCATGCAGCATTTTTGAATGCAGAGGATTCCATGCATTGTGGCACAATGGATCCTGATTGTATGCAGTGGAGTTTATGCAGCATGGCCCAAACATCCCGATTGAATGCAGTGGATTCCATGCAGCGTGAAGAAATGGAACCATATTGAATGCAGTGGATTTTATGCAGCATGATTGAATGCAGAGGATTCGATGCAGTATGATTGAATGCAGTGGATATTATGCAGCATGGCCCAAAGCATCCTGATTGAATGCAGTGGATTCCATGCAGCGTGATTGAATGCAGTTGATTCCATGCAGCGTGAAGAAATGGAACCTTATTGAATTCAGTGGATTTTTGCAGCGTGAATGAATACAGTGGATTCCATGCAGCATGATTGAATGCAGTGGATTTTATGCAGCATGGCCCAAAGCATGCCGATTGAATGCAGTGGATTCCATGCATTGTGATTGATTGCAGTGCACTCCATGCAGCGTGGTAAAATGTATCCCGATTGAATGCAGTGGATTCCATGCAGTGTGATTGAATGCAGTGGATTCCATTTAGCCTGAAGAAATGGAACCCTATTGAATGCAGTGGATATTATGCAGCATGATTGAATGCAGTGGAGTCCATGCAGCATGATTGAATGCAGTGGATTTTATGCAGCATGGCCCAAAGCATCCCGATTGAATGCAGTGGATTCCATGCAGCGTCATTGAATGCAGAGGATTCCATGCATTGAGGCGCAATGGATCCCGATTGTGTGCAGTGGAGTCCATGCAGTGAGGCCAAATGCATCCCAATTGAATGCAGTGGATTTTATGCATCATGGCCCAAATCATCCCGATTGAATGCAGTGGATTCCAGGCAGCGTGATTGAATGCAGTGCACTCAATATAGCTTGGAAAAACGCATCCCGATTGAATGCAGTGTATTCCATGCAGCGTGATTGAATTCAGTGGATTCCATGCAGCGTGAAATAATGGAACCCTATTGAATGCAGTGGATTTCTTGAAGCATGATAGAATGAAGTGGATTCCATGCAGCATGATTGAATGCAGTGGATTTTATGCAGCATTTCCCAAAGCATCCCGATTGAATGCAGTGGATTCCATGCAGCGTCATTGAATGCAGGGGATTCCATGCATTGAGGCGCAATGGATCCCGATTGTATGCAGTGGAGTCCATGCAGCGAGGCCCAATGCTTCCCGATTGAATGCAGTGGATTCCAGGCATTGTGATTGAAATCAGTGGAATCCATGCAGCGTGGTAAAATGCATCCTTATTGAATGCAGTGGATTCCATGCAGCGTGAAGTAATGGAACCCTATTGAATGCAGTGGATTTTATGCAGCCTGATTGAATGCAGTGGATTCCATGCAGCATGATTGAATGCAGTGGATTTTATGCAGCATGTCCCAAAGCATCCCGATTGAATGCAGTGGATTCAATGCAGCGTCATTGAATGCAGAGGATTCCATGCATTGTGGCGAAATGGATCCTGATTGTATGCAGTGGAGTCCATGCAGCGAGGCCCAATGCATCCCGATTGAATGCAGTCAATTCCATGCAGCATTTTTGAATGCAGAGGATTCCATGCATTGTGGCGCAATGGATCCTGATTGTATGCAGTGGAGTCCGTGCAGCGAGGCCAAATCATCCTGATTGAATGCTGTGGATTATATGGAGCATGGCCCAAATCATCCCGACTGAATGCAGTGGATTCGATGCAGCGTGATTGATTGCAGTGTAATCCATGCAGCGTTGTAAAATGCATTCCGATTGAATGCAGTGGATTCCATGCAGCGTGATTGAATTCAGTGGATTCCATGCAGCGTGAAGAAATGGAACCTTATTGAATGCAATTGATTTTATGCAGCATGATTGAATGCAGTGGATTTTATGCAGCATGATTGAATGCAGTGGATTCCATGCAGCGTGATTGAATGCAGTGGATTTTATGCAGCATGGCCCAAAGCATCCCGATTGAATTCAGTGGATTCCATGCAGCGTCATTGAATGCAGAGGATTCCATGCATTGTGGCGCAATGGGTCCCGATTGTATGCAGTGGAGTCCATGCAGTGAGGCCAATGCATCCCGATTGTATGCAGTGGATTCCATGCATTGTGATTGAATGCAGTGTAATCCATGCAGCATGGTAAAATGCATCCCGATTGAAGGCAGTGTATTCCATACAGCGGGATTGAATGCAGTGTATTCTATGCAGCGTGAGGAAATGGAACCGTATTGAATGCAGTGGATTTTATGCAGCATGATTGAATGCAGTGGATTCCATGCAGCATGATTGAATGCAGTGGATTCCATGCAGCGTGAAGAAATGAAAGCTTATTCAATGCAGTGGATTCCATGCAGCATGATTGAATGCAGTGAATGCCATGCAGCATGATTGAATGCAGTGTATTTTAGGCAGCATGGCACAAAGCATCCGGATTGAATGCAGTTGATTCCATGCAGCATGATTGAATGCAGTGGATTTTATGCAGCATGGCCCAAAGCATCCCGATTGAATGCAGTGGATTCCATGCATGGTGATTGAATGCAGTGTAATCCATGCAGCGTGGTAAAATCCATCCCGATTGAATGCAGTGGATTCCATGCAGCTTGATTGAATGCAGCGGATTCCATGCAGCGTGAAGTAATGGAACCCTATTGAATGCAGCGGATTTTATGCAGCATGATTGAATGCAGTGGATTTTATGCAGCATGGCCCAAACCATCCCGATTGAATGCCGTGGATCCCATGCAGCGTCATTGAATGCAGAGGATTCCATGCATTGAGGTGCAATCGATCCCGATTATATGAGGTGGAGTCCATGCAGCGAGGCCCAATGCATCCCGATTGAATGCATTCAATTCCATGCAGCATTTTTGAATGCAGAGGATTCCATGCATTGTGGCGCAATGGTTCCTGATTGTATGCAGTGGAGTCTATGCAGCGAGGCCAAATCATCCCGATTGAATGCTGTGGATTATATGGAGCATGGCCCAAATCATCCCGATTGAATGCAGTGGATTCCATGCAGCGTGATTGATTGCAGTGTAATCCATGCAGCGTTGTAAAATGCATTCCGATTGAATGCAGTGGATTCCATGCATTGTGATTGAATGCAGTGAACTCCATGCAGTGAGGTAAAATGCATCCCGATTGAATGCAGTGGATTCCATGCAGCGTGATTGAATGCCGTGTATTCCATGCAGCGTGAAGAAATGGAACCCTATTGAATGCAGTGGATTGTATGCAGCCTGATTGAATGCAGTGGATTCCATGCAGCATGATTGAATGCAGTGGATTTTATGCAGAATGGCCCAAAGCATCCCGATTGAATGCAGTGGATTACATGCAGCGTCATTGAATGCAGAGGATTCCATGCATTGTGGCGCAATGGATCCTGATTGTATGCAGTGGAGTCCATGCAGCGAGGCCCAATGCATCCCGATTGAATGCAGTCAATTCCATGCAGCATTTTTGAATGCAGAGGATTCCATGCATTGTGGCGCAATGGATCCTGATTGCATGCAGTGGAGTCCATGCAGCGAGGCGAAATCATCCCGATTGAATGCTGTGCATTATATGGAGCATGGCCCAAATCATCCCGACTGAATGTAGTGAATTCGATGCAGTGTGATTGATTGCAGTGTAATCCATGCAGCGTGGTAAAATGCATCCCGATTGAATGCAGTGGATTCCATGCAGCGTGATTGAATTCAGTGGATTCCATGCAGCGTGAAGAAATGGAACCTTATTGAATGCAATTGATTCTATGCAGCATGATTGAATGCAGTGGATTTTATGCAGCATGATTGAATGCAGTGGATTCCATGCAGCGTGATTGAATGCAGTGGATTTTATGCAGCATGGCCCAAAGCATCCCGATTGAATGCAGTGGATTCCATGCAGCATTTTTGAATGCAGAGGATTCCATGCATTGTGGCACAATGGATCCTGATTGAATGCAGTGGATTCCATGCAGCGTGATTGAATGCAGTGTAATCCATGAAGCGTGGTAAAATGCATCCCGATAGAATGCAGTGGATTCCATGCAGCGTGAGGAAATGGAACCCTACTGAATGCAGTGGATTTTATGCAGCATGATTGAATGCAGTGGATATTATGCAGCATGATTGAATGCAGTGGAGTCCATTCAGCATGATTGAATGTAGTGGAATTTATGCAGCATGGCCTAAAGCATCCCGATTGAATGCAGTGGATTCCATGCAGCGTCATTGAATGCAGAGGATTCCATGCATTGTGGCGCAATGGATCCCTATTGTATGCAGTGGAGTCCATGCAGCGAGGCCCAATGCATCCCGATTGAATGCAGTGGATTTTATGCAGCATGGCCCAAACATCCCGATTGAATGCAGTGTATCCCATGCAGCGTGTTTGAATGCAGTGGATTGTATGCAGAGTGGTGCAATGTATCTCTATTGAATGAAGTGGATTCCATTCAGCTTGGCCCAATGGATACCGACTGAATGCAGTGGATTCCATGAAGCATGACTGAATGCAGTGGATTCCATGCAGCATTGTGGAATGCATACCGAGTGAATGCAGTGGATTGCATGCAGCGTGGGGCAATGTCTCCAGGTTGAATGCAGTGGAATACATGCAGTGTGAGTGAATGCACTTGATTCCTTGCAGCAGTGTGAAATTCATCCCGGGTGAATGCAGTGGATTGCATGCAGCTTGGCCCAATGGATCCTGATTGAATGCAGTCGATTCCGTGCAGCTTGGCCCAATGGATCCTGATTGAATGCAGTCGATTCCGTGCAGCATGGCCCAATGGATCCTGATTGAATGCAGTGGATTCCCTGTGGCGTGATTGAATGCACTGGATTCCATGCAGCGTTGTGTAATGCATCCAGAGTGAATGAAAAGGATTGCATGCAGCGTGGGGCAATGTATCCAGGTTGAATGCAGTGGAATCCATGCAGCATGCTGCAATGGATCCCGACTGAATGCAGTGGATTCCCTGCAGCATTGTGTAATTGATACCAATGTAATGCAGTGGATTCCATGCATCGAGATTCAATGCAGTGGATTCCATGCAGCGTTGTGAAATGGATCCCGAGTGAATGCAGTGGATTCCATGCATTGTGATTGAATGCAGTGCACTCAATATAGCGTGGAAAAATGCATCCCGATTGAATGAAGCGGATTCCATGCAGCGTGATTGAATGCAGTGGATTTTATGCAGCATGGCCCAAAGCATCCCGATTGAATGCAGTGGATTCCATGCAGCATCATTGAATGCAGAGGATTCCATGCATTGAGGCGCAATGGATCCCGATTGTATGCAGTGGAGTCCATGCAGCGAGGCCCAATGCATCCCGATTGAATGCAGTGGATTCCAGGCATTGTGATTGAAATCAGTGGAATCCATGCAGCGTGGTAAAATGCATCCTTATTGAATGCAGTGGATTCCATGCAGCGTGAAATAATGGAACGGTATTGAATGCAGTGGATTGTATGCAGCCTGATTGAATGCAGTGGATTCCATGCAGCATGATTGAATGCAGTGGATTTTATGCAGCATGTCCCAAAGCATCCCGATTGAATGCAGTGGATTCCATGCAGCGTCATTGAATGCAGAGGATTCCATGCATTGTGGCGCAATGGGTCCCGATTATATGCAGTGGAGTCCATGCAGTGAGGCCAATGCATCCCGATTGTATGCAGTGGATTTTATGCAGCATGGCCCAAAGCATCCCGATTGAATGCAGTGGATTCCATGCATTGTGATTGAATGCAGTGTAATCCATGCAGCATGGTAAAATGCATCCCGATTGAAGGCAGTGTATTCCATACACCGGGATTGAATGCAGTGTATTCTATGCAGCGTGAGGAAATGGAACCGTATTGAATGCAGTGGATTCTATGCAGCATGATTGAATGCAGTGGATTCCATGCAGCATGATTGAATGCAGTGGATTTTATGCAGCATGGCCCAAAGCATCCCGATTGAATGCAGTGGATTCCATGCATTGTGATTGAATGCAGTGTAATCCATGCAGCATGGTAAAATGCATCCCGATTGAAGGCAGTGTATTCCATACAGCGGGATTGAATGCAGTGTATTCTATGCAGCGTGAGGAAATGGAACCCTACTGAATGCAGTGGATTTTATGCAGCATGATTGAATGCTGTGGATTCCATGCAGCATGATTGAATGCAGTGGATTACACGCAGCATCATTGAATGCAGAGAATTCCATGCATTGTGGCGCAATGGATCCCGATTGTATGCAGTGGAGTCCATGCAGCGAGGCCCAATGCATCCCGATTGAATGCAGTCAATTCCATGCAGCATTTTTGAATGCAGACGATTCCATGCATTGTGGCGCAATGGATCCTGATTGTATGCAGTGGATTTTATGCAGCATGGCCCAAACATCCCGATTGAATGCAGTGGATTCCATGCAGCGTGATTGAATGCAGTGTAATCCATGAAGCGTGGTAAAATGCATCCCGATAAAATGCAGTGGATTCCATGCAGTGTGAAGAAATGGAACCCTATTGAATGCAGTGGATTTTATGCAGCATGATTGAATGCAGTGGATTCGATGCAGTATGATTGAATGCAGTGGATATTATGCAGCATGGCCCAAAGCATCCTGATTGAATGCAGTGGATTCCATGCAGCGTGATTGACTGCAGGTAATCCATTCAGCCTGGTAAAATGCATCCCAATTGAATGCAGTGGATTTTATGAAGCATGATTGAATGCAGTTGATTCCATGCAGCGTGAAGAAATGGAACATTATTGAATTCAGTGGATTTTTGCGGCGTGAATGTATACAGTGGATACCATGCAGCATGATTGAATGCAGTGGATTTTATGCAGCATGGCCAAAGCATGCCGATTGAATGCAGTGGATTCCATGCAGTGTGTTTGAATGCAGTGGATTCAATTTAGCCTGAAGAAATGGAACCCTATTGAATGCAGTGGATATTATGCAGCATGATTGAATGCAGTGGATTCCATGCAGCATGATTGAATGCAGTGGATTTTATGCAGCATGTCCCAAAGCATCCCGATTGAATGCAGTGGATTCCATGCAGCGTCATTGAATGCAGAGGATTCCATGCATTGTGGCGCAATGGGTCCCGATTGTATGCAGTGGAGTCCATGCAGCGAGGCCAAATGCATCCCAATTGAATGCTGTGGATTATATGGAGCATGGTCCAAATCATCCCGACTGAATGCAGTGGATTCCATGCAGCGTGATTGATTGCAGTGTAATCCATGCAGCGTGGTAAAATGCATCCCGATTGAATGCAGTGGATTCCATGCAGCGTGATTGAATTCAGTGGATTTTATGCAGCATGATTGAATGCAGTGGATTTTATGCAGCATGGCCCAAACCATCCCGATTGAATGCAGTGGATCCCATGCAGCGTCATTGAATGCAGAGGATTTCATGCATTGAGGCGCTATCGATCCCGATTAAATGAGGTGGAGTCCATGCAGCGAGGCCCAATGCATCCCGATTGAATGCATTCAATTCCATGCAGCATTTTTGAATGCAGAGGATTCCATGCATTGTGGCGCAATGGATCCTGATTGTATGCAGTGGAGTCTATGCAGCGAGGCCAAATCATCCCGATTGAATGCTGTGGATTATATGGAGCATGGCCCAAATCATCCCGATTCAATGCAGTGGATTCCATGCAGCGTGATTGATTGCAGTGTAATCGATGCAGCGTTGTAAAATGCATTCCGATTGAATGCAGTGGATTCCATGCAGCGTGATTGAATGCCGTGTATTCCATGCAGCATGAAGAAATGGAACCCTATTGAATGCAGTGGATATTATGCAGCATGATTGAATGCAGTGGATTCCATGCAGCATGATTGAATGTAGTGGAATTTATGCAGCATGGCCTAAAGCATCCCGATTGAATGCAGTGGATTCCATGCAGCATCATTGAATGCAGAGGATTCCATGCATTGTGGCGCAATGGATCCCGATTGTATGCAGTGGGGTCCATGCAGCGAGGCCCAATGCATCCCGATTGAATGCAGTGGATTTTATGCAGCATGGACCAAAGCATGCCGATTGAATGCAGTGTATCCCATGCAGCGTGTTTGAATGCAGTGGATTGTATGCAGAGTGGTGCAATGTATCTCGATTGAATGAAGTGGATTCCATTCAGCATGGTGTAATTGATACCGATTGAATGCAGTGGATTCCATGCACTGTGTCTGAATGCAACCGATTCCATGCAGCAGTGTGAAATGCATCGCGAGTGAATGCAGTGGATTCCATGCAGCGTGGCCCAATGGATACCGACTGAATGCAGTGGATTCCATGAAGCATGATTGAATGCAGTGGATTCCATGCAGCGTTGTGGAATGCATACCGAGTGAATGCAGTGGATTGCATGCAGCGTGGGGCAATGTCTCCAGGTTGAATGCAGTGGAATCCATGCAGCATGCTGCAATGGATCCCGACTGAATGCAGTGGATTCCCTGCAGCATTGTCTAATTGATACCAATGTAATGCAGTGGATTCCATGCATCGAGATTCAATGCAGTGGATTCCATGCAGCGTTGTGAAATGGATCCCGAGTGAATGCAGTGGATTCCATGCAGCGTGATTGAATGCAGTGGATTCCATGCAGCGTGAAGAAATGGAACCCTATTGAATGCAGTGGATTTTATGAAGCATGATTGAATGCAGTGGATTCCATGCAGCATGACTGAATGCAGTGGATTTTATGCAGCATGGCCCAAAGCATCCCGATTGAATGCAGTGGATTCCACGCAGCATCATTGAATGCAGAGAATTCCATGCATTGTGGCGCAATGGATCCCGATTGTATGCAGTGGAGTCCATGCAGCGAGGCCCAATTCATCCCGATTGAATGCAGTCAATTTCATGCAGCATTTTTGAATGCAGAGGATTCCATGCATTGTGGCACAATGGATCCTGATTGTATGCAGTGGAGTTTATGCAGCATGGCCCAAACATCCCGATTGAATGCAGTGGATTCCATGCAGCGTGAAGAAATGGAACCATATTGAATGCAGTGGATTTTATGCAGCATGATTGAATGCAGAGGATTCGATGCAGTATGATTGAATGCAGTGGATATTATGCAGCATGGCCCAAAGCATCCTGATTGAATGCAGTGGATTCCATGCAGCGTGATTGAATGCAGTTGATTCCATGCAGCGTGAAGAAATGGAACCTTATTGAATTCAGTGGATTTTTGCAGCGTGAATGAATACAGTGGATTCCATGCAGCATGATTGAATGCAGTGGATTTTATGCAGCATGGCCCAAAGCATGCCGATTGAATGCAGTGGATTCCATGCATTGTGATTGATTGCAGTGCACTCCATGCAGCGTGGTAAAATGTATCCCGATTGAATGCAGTGGATTCCATGCAGTGTGATTGAATGCAGTGGATTCCATTTAGCCTGAAGAAATGGAACCCTATTGAATGCAGTGGATATTATGCAGCATGATTGAATGCAGTGGAGTCCATGCAGCATGATTGAATGCAGTGGATTTTATGCAGCATGGCCCAAAGCATCCCGATTGAATGCAGTGGATTCCATGCAGCGTCATTGAATGCAGAGGATTCCATGCATTGAGGCGCAATGGATCCCGATTGTGTGCAGTGGAGTCCATGCAGTGAGGCCAAATGCATCCCAATTGAATGCAGTGGATTTTATGCATCATGGCCCAAATCATCCCGATTGAATGCAGTGGATTCCAGGCAGCGTGATTGAATGCAGTGCACTCAATATAGCTTGGAAAAACGCATCCCGATTGAATGCAGTGTATTCCATGCAGCGTGATTGAATTCAGTGGATTCCATGCAGCGTGAAATAATGGAACCCTATTGAATGCAGTGGATTTCTTGAAGCATGATAGAATGAAGTGGATTCCATGCAGCATGATTGAATGCAGTGGATTTTATGCAGCATTTCCCAAAGCATCCCGATTGAATGCAGTGGATTCCATGCAGCGTCATTGAATGCAGGGGATTCCATGCATTGAGGCGCAATGGATCCCGATTGTATGCAGTGGAGTCCATGCAGCGAGGCCCAATGCTTCCCGATTGAATGCAGTGGATTCCAGGCATTGTGATTGAAATCAGTGGAATCCATGCAGCGTGGTAAAATGCATCCTTATTGAATGCAGTGGATTCCATGCAGCGTGAAGTAATGGAACCCTATTGAATGCAGTGGATTTTATGCAGCCTGATTGAATGCAGTGGATTCCATGCAGCATGATTGAATGCAGTGGATTTTATGCAGCATGTCCCAAAGCATCCCGATTGAATGCAGTGGATTCAATGCAGCGTCATTGAATGCAGAGGATTCCATGCATTGTGGCGAAATGGATCCTGATTGTATGCAGTGGAGTCCATGCAGCGAGGCCCAATGCATCCCGATTGAATGCAGTCAATTCCATGCAGCATTTTTGAATGCAGAGGATTCCATGCATTGTGGCGCAATGGATCCTGATTGTATGCAGTGGAGTCCGTGCAGCGAGGCCAAATCATCCTGATTGAATGCTGTGGATTATATGGAGCATGGCCCAAATCATCCCGACTGAATGCAGTGGATTCGATGCAGCGTGATTGATTGCAGTGTAATCCATGCAGCGTTGTAAAATGCATTCCGATTGAATGCAGTGGATTCCATGCAGCGTGATTGAATTCAGTGGATTCCATGCAGCGTGAAGAAATGGAACCTTATTGAATGCAATTGATTTTATGCAGCATGATTGAATGCAGTGGATTTTATGCAGCATGATTGAATGCAGTGGATTCCATGCAGCGTGATTGAATGCAGTGGATTTTATGCAGCATGGCCCAAAGCATCCCGATTGAATTCAGTGGATTCCATGCAGCGTCATTGAATGCAGAGGATTCCATGCATTGTGGCGCAATGGGTCCCGATTGTATGCAGTGGAGTCCATGCAGTGAGGCCAATGCATCCCGATTGTATGCAGTGGATTCCATGCATTGTGATTGAATGCAGTGTAATCCATGCAGCATGGTAAAATGCATCCCGATTGAAGGCAGTGTATTCCATACAGCGGGATTGAATGCAGTGTATTCTATGCAGCGTGAGGAAATGGAACCGTATTGAATGCAGTGGATTTTATGCAGCATGATTGAATGCAGTGGATTCCATGCAGCATGATTGAATGCAGTGGATTCCATGCAGCGTGAAGAAATGAAAGCTTATTCAATGCAGTGGATTCCATGCAGCATGATTGAATGCAGTGGATGCCATGCAGCATGATTGAATGCAGTGTATTTTAGGCAGCATGGCACAAAGCATCCGGATTGAATGCAGTTGATTCCATGCAGCATGATTGAATGCAGTGGATTTTATGCAGCATGGCCCAAAACATCCGGATTGAATGCAGTGGAATCCATGCATGGTGATTGAATGCAGTGTAATCCATGCAGCGTGGTAAAATCCATCCCGATTGAATGCAGTGGATTCCATGCAGCTTGATTGAATGCAGCGGATTCCATGCAGCGTGAAGTAATGGAACCCTATTGAATGCAGCGGATTTTATGCAGCATGATTGAATGCAGTGGATTTTATGCAGCATGGCCCAAACCATCCCGATTGAATGCCGTGGATCCCATGCAGCGTCATTGAATGCAGAGGATTCCATGCATTGAGGTGCAATCGATCCCGATTATATGAGGTGGAGTCCATGCAGCGAGGCCCAATGCATCCCGATTGAATGCATTCAATTCCATGCAGCATTTTTGAATGCAGAGGATTCCATGCATTGTGGCGCAATGGTTCCTGATTGTATGCAGTGGAGTCTATGCAGCGAGGCCAAATCATCCCGATTGAATGCTGTGGATTATATGGAGCATGGCCCAAATCATCCCGATTGAATGCAGTGGATTCCATGCAGCGTGATTGATTGCAGTGTAATCCATGCAGCATTGTAAAATGCATTCCGATTGAATGCAGTGGATTCCATGCATTGTGATTGAATGCAGTGAACTCCATGCAGTGAGGTAAAATGCATCCCGATTGAATGCAGTGGATTCCATGCAGCGTGATTGAATGCCGTGTATTCCATGCAGCGTGAAGAAATGGAACCCTATTGAATGCAGTGGATTGTATGCAGCCTGATTGAATGCAGTGGATTCCATACAGCATGATTGAATGCAGTGGATTTTATGCAGAATGGCCCAAAGCATCCCGATTGAATGCAGTGGATTACATGCAGCGTCATTGAATGCAGAGGATTCCATGCATTGTGGCGCAATGGATCCTGATTGTATGCAGTGGAGTCCATGCAGCGAGGCCCAATGCATCCCGATTGAATGCAGTCAATTCCATGCAGCATTTTTGAATGCAGAGGATTCCATGCATTGTGGCGCAATGGATCCTGATTGCATGCAGTGGAGTCCATGCAGCGAGGCGAAATCATCCCGATTGAATGCTGTGCATTATATGGAGCATGGCCCAAATCATCCCGACTGAATGTAGTGAATTCGATGCAGTGTGATTGATTGCAGTGTAATCCATGCAGCGTGGTAAAATGCATCCCGATTGAATGCAGTGGATTCCATGCAGCGTGATTGAATTCAGTGGATTCCATGCAGCGTGAAGAAATGGAACCTTATTGAATGCAATTGATTTTATGCAGCATGATTGAATGCAGTGGATTTTATGCAGCATGATTGAATGCAGTGGATTCCATGCAGCGTGATTGAATGCAGTGGATTTTATGCAGCATGGCCCAAAGCATCCCGATTGAATGCAGTGGATTCCATGCAGCATTTTTGAATGCAGAGGATTCCATGCATTGTGGCACAATGGATCCCGATTGAATGCAGTGGATTCCATGCAGCGTGATTGAATGCAGTGTAATCCATGAAGCGTGGTAAAATGCATCCCGATAGAATGCAGTGGATTCCATGCAGCGTGAGGAAATGGAACCCTACTGAATGCAGTGGATTTTATGCAGCATGATTGAATGCAGTGGATATTATGCAGCATGATTGAATGCAGTGGAGTCCATGCAGCATGATTGAATGTAGTGGAATTTATGCAGCATGGCCTAAAGCATCCCGATTGAATGCAGTGGATTCCATGCAGCGTCATTGAATGCAGAGGATTCCATGCATTGTGGCGCAATGGATCCCTATTGTATGCAGTGGAGTCCATGCAGCGAGGCCCAATGCATCCCGATTGAATGCAGTGGATTTTATGCAGCATGGCCCAAACATCCCGATTGAATGCAGTGTATCCCATGCAGCGTGTTTGAATGCAGTGGATTGTATGCAGAGTGGTGCAATGTATCTCTATTGAATGAAGTGGATTCCATTCAGCTTGGCCCAATGGATACCGACTGAATGCAGTGGATTCCATGAAGCATGATTGAATGCAGTGGATTCCATGCAGCATTGTGGAATGCATACCGAGTGAATGCAGTGGATTGCATGCAGCGTGGGGCAATGTATCCAGGTTGAATGCAGTGGAATACATGCAGTGTGAGTGAATGCACTTGATTCCTTGCAGCAGTGTGAAATTCATCCCGGGTGAATGCAGTGGATTGCATGCAGCTTGGCCCAATGGATCCTGATTGAATGCAGTCGATTCCGTGCAGCTTGGCCCAATGGATCCTGATTGAATGCAGTCGATTCCGTGCAGCATGGCCCAATGGATCCTGATTGAATGCAGTGGATTCCCTGTGGCGTGATTGAATGCACTGGATTCCATGCAGCGTTGTGTAATGCATCCAGAGTGAATGAAAAGGATTGCATGCAGCGTGGGGCAATGTATCCAGGTTGAATGCAGTGGAATCCATGCAGCATGCTGCAATGGATCCCGACTGAATGCAGTGGATTCCCTGCAGCATTGTGTAATTGATACCAATGTAATGCAGTGGATTCCATGCATCGAGATTCAATGCAGTGGATTCCATGCAGCGTTGTGAAATGGATCCCGAGTGAATGCAGTGGATTCCATGCATTGTGATTGAATGCAGTGCACTCAATATAGCGTGGAAAAATGCATCCCGATTGAATGCAGCGGATTCCATGCAGCGTGATTGAATGCAGTGGATTTTATGCAGCATGGCCCAAAGCATCCCGATTGAATGCAGTGGATTCCATGCAGCATCATTGAATGCAGAGGATTCCATGCATTGAGGCGCAATGGATCCCGATTGTATGCAGTGGAGTCCATGCAGCGAGGCCCAATGCATCCCGATTGAATGCAGTGGATTCCAGGCATTGTGATTGAAATCAGTGGAATCCATGCAGCGTGGTAAAATGCATCCTTATTGAATGCAGTGGATTCCATGCAGCGTGAAATAATGGAACGGTATTGAATGCAGTGGATTGTATGCAGCCTGATTGAATGCAGTGGATTCCATGCAGCATGATTGAATGCAGTGGATTTTATGCAGCATGTCCCAAAGCATCCCGATTGAATGCAGTGGATTCCATGCAGCGTCATTGAATGCAGAGGATTCCATGCATTGTGGCGCAATGGGTCCCGATTATATGCAGTGGAGTCCATGCAGTGAGGCCAATGCATCCCGATTGTATGCAGTGGATTTTATGCAGCATGGCCCAAAGCATCCCGATTGAATGCAGTGGATTCCATGCATTGTGATTGAATGCAGTGTAATCCATGCAGCATGGTAAAATGCATCCCGATTGAAGGCAGTGTATTCCATACAGCGGGATTGAATGCAGTGTATTCTATGCAGCGTGAGGAAATGGAACCGTATTGAATGCGGTGGATTCTATGCAGCATGATTGAATGCAGTGGATTCCATGCAGCATGATTGAATGCAGTGGATTTTATGCAGCATGGCCCAAAGCATCCCGATTGAATGCAGTGGATTCCATGCATTGTGATTGAATGCAGTGTAATCCATGCAGCATGGTAAAATGCATCCCGATTGAAGGCAGTGTATTCCATACAGCGGGATTGAATGCAGTGTATTCTATGCAGCGTGAGGAAATGGAACCCTACTGAATGCAGTGGATTTTATGCAGCATGATTGAATGCTGTGGATTCCATGCAGCATGATTGAATGCAGTGGATTCCACGCAGCATCATTGAATGCAGAGAATTCCATGCATTGTGGCGCAATGGATCCCGATTGTATGCAGTGGAGTCCATGCAGCGAGGCCCAATGCATCCCGATTGAATGCAGTCAATTCCATGCAGCATTTTTGAATGCAGACGATTCCATGCATTGTGGCGCAATGGATCCTGATTGTATGCAGTGGATTTTATGCAGCATGGCCCAAACATCCCGATTGAATGCAGTGGATTCCATGCAGCGTTATTGAATGCAGTGTAATCCATGAAGCGTGGTAAAATGCATCCCGATAAAATGCAGTGGATTCCATGCAGCGTGAAGAAATGGAACCCTATTGAATGCAGTGGATTTTATGCAGCATGATTGAATGCAGTGGATTCGATGCAGTATGATTGAATGCAGTGGATATTATGCAGCATGGCCCAAAGCATCCTGATTGAATGCAGTGGATTCCATGCAGCGTGATTGACTGCAGGTAATCCATTCAGCCTGGTAAAATGCATCCCAATTGAATGCAGTGGATTTTATGAAGCATGATTGAATGCAGTTGATTCCATGCAGCGTGAAGAAATGGAACATTATTGAATTCAGTGGATTTTTGCGGCGTGAATGTATACAGTGGATACCATGCAGCATGATTGAATGCAGTGGATTTTATGCAGCATGGCCAAAGCATGCCGATTGAATGCAGTGGATTCCATGCAGTGTGTTTGAATGCAGTGGATTCAATTTAGCCTGAAGAAATGGAACCCTATTTAATGCAGTGGATATTATGCAGCATGATTGAATGCAGTGGATTCCATGCAGCATGATTGAATGCAGTGGATTTTATGCAGCATGTCCCAAAGCATCCCGATTGAATGCAGTGGATTCCATGCAGCGTCATTGAATGCAGAGGATTCCATGCATTGTGGCGCAATGGGTCCCGATTGTATGCAGTGGAGTCCATGCAGCGAGGCCAAATGCATCCCAATTGAATGCTGTGGATTATATGGAGCATGGTCCAAATCATCCCGACTGAATGCAGTGGATTCCATGCAGCGTGATTGATTGCAGTGTAATCCATGCAGCGTGGTAAAATGCATCCCGATTGAATGCAGTGGATCCCATGCAGCGTGATTGAATTCAGTGGATTTTATGCAGCATGATTGAATGCAGTGGATTTTATGCAGCATGGCCCAAACCATCCCGATTGAATGCAGTGGATCCCATGCAGCGTCATTGAATGCAGAGGATTTCATGCATTGAGGCGCTATCGATCCCGATTAAATGAGGTGGAGTCCATGCAGCGAGGCCCAATGCATCCCGATTGAATGCATTCAATTCCATGCAGCATTTTTGAATGCAGAGGATTCCATGCATTGTGGCGCAATGGATCCTGATTGTATGCAGTGGAGTCTATGCAGCGAGGCCAAATCATCCTGATTGAATGCTGTGGATTATATGGAGCATGGCCCAAATCATCCCGATTCAATGCAGTGGATTCCATGCAGCGTGATTGATTGCAGTGTAATCGATGCAGCGTTGTAAAATGCATTCCGATTGAATGCAGTGGATTCCATGCAGCGTGATTGAATGCCGTGTATTCCATGCAGCATGAAGTAATGGAACCCTATTGAATGCAGTGGATATTATGCAGCATGATTGAATGCAGTGGATTCCATGCAGCATGATTGAATGTAGTGGAATTTATGCAGCATGGCCTAAAGCATCCCGATTGAATGCAGTGGATTCCATGCAGCATCATTGAATGCAGAGGATTCCATGCATTGTGGCGCAATGGATCCCGATTGTATGCAGTGGGGTCCATGCAGCGAGGCCCAATGCATCCCGATTGAATGCAGTGGATTTTATGCAGCATGGACCAAAGCATGCCGATTGAATGCAGTGTATCCCATGCAGCGTGTTTGAATGCAGTGGATTGTATGCAGAGTGGTGCAATGTATCTCGATTGAATGAAGTGGATTCCATTCAGCATGGTGTAATTGATACCGATTGAATGCAGTGGATTCCATGCACTGTGTCTGAATGCAACCGATTCCATGCAGCAGTGTGAAATGCATCGCGAGTGAATGCAGTGGATTCCATGCAGCGTGGCCCAATGGATACCGACTGAATGCAGTGGATTCCATGAAGCATGATTGAATGCAGTGGATTCCATGCAGCGTTGTGGAATGCATACCGAGTGAATGCAGTGGATTGCATGCAGCGTGGGGCAATGTCTCCAGGTTGAATGCAGTGGAATCCATGCAGCATGCTGCAATGGATCCCGACTGAATGCAGTGGATTCCCTGCAGCATTGTCTAATTGATACCAATGTAATGCAGTGGATTCCATGCATCGAGATTCAATGCAGTGGATTCCATGCAGCGTTGTGAAATGGATCCCGAGTGAATGCAGTGGATTCCATGCAGCGTGATTGAATGCAGTGGATTCCATGCAGCGTGAAGAAATGGAACCCTATTGAATGCAGTGGATTTTATGAAGCATGATTGAATGCAGTGGATTCCATGCAGCATGACTGAATGCAGTGGATTTTATGCAGCATGGCCCAAAGCATCCCGATTGAATGCAGTGGATTCCACGCAGCATCATTGAATGCAGAGAATTCCATGCATTGTGGCGCAATGGATCCCGATTGTATGCAGTGGAGTCCATGCAGCGAGGCCCAATTCATCCCGATTGAATGCAGTCAATTCCATGCAGCATTTTTGAATGCAGAGGATTCCATGCATTGTGGCACAATGGATCCTGATTGTATGCAGTGGAGTTTATGCAGCATGGCCCAAACATCCCGATTGAATGCAGTGGATTCCATGCAGCGTGAAGAAATGGAACCATATTGAATGCAGTGGATTTTATGCAGCATGATTGAATGCAGAGGATTCGATGCAGTATGATTGAATGCAGTGGATATTATGCAGCATGGCCCAAAGCATCCTGATTGAATGCAGTGGATTCCATGCAGCGTGATTGAATGCAGTTGATTCCATGCAGCGTGAAGAAATGGAACCTTATTGAATTCAGTGGATTTTTGCAGCGTGAATGAATACAGTGGATTCCATGCAGCATGATTGAATGCAGTGGATTTTATGCAGCATGGCCCAAAGCATGCCGATTGAATGCAGTGGATTCCATGCATTGTGATTGATTGCAGTGCACTCCATGCAGCGTGGTAAAATGTATCCCGATTGAATGCAGTGGATTCCATGCAGTGTGATTGAATGCAGTGGATTCCATTTAGCCTGAAGAAATGGAACCCTATTGAATGCAGTGGATATTATGCAGCATGATTGAATGCAGTGGAGTCCATGCAGCATGATTGAATGCAGTGGATTTTATGCAGCATGGCCCAAAGCATCCCGATTGAATGCAGTGGATTCCATGCAGCGTCATTGAATGCAGAGGATTCCATGCATTGAGGCGCAATGGATCCCGATTGTGTGCAGTGGAGTCCATGCAGTGAGGCCAAATGCATCCCAATTGAATGCAGTGGATTTTATGCATCATGGCCCAAATCATCCCGATTGAATGCAGTGGATTCCAGGCAGCGTGATTGAATGCAGTGCACTCAATATAGCTTGGAAAAACGCATCCCGATTGAATGCAGTGTATTCCATGCAGCGTGATTGAATTCAGTGGATTCCATGCAGCGTGAAATAATGGAACCCTATTGAATGCAGTGGATTTCTTGAAGCATGATAGAATGAAGTGGATTCCATGCAGCATGATTGAATGCAGTGGATTTTATGCAGCATTTCCCAAAGCATCCCGATTGAATGCAGTGGATTCCATGCAGCGTCATTGAATGCAGGGGATTCCATGCATTGAGGCGCAATGGATCCCGATTGTATGCAGTGGAGTCCATGCAGCGAGGCCCAATGCTTCCCGATTGAATGCAGTGGATTCCAGGCATTGTGATTGAAATCAGTGGAATCCATGCAGCGTGGTAAAATGCATCCTTATTGAATGCAGTGGATTCCATGCAGCGTGAAGTAATGGAACCCTATTGAATGCAGTGGATTTTATGCAGCCTGATTGAATGCAGTGGATTCCATGCAGCATGATTGAATGCAGTGGATTTTATGCAGCATGTCCCAAAGCATCCCGATTGAATGCAGTGGATTCAATGCAGCGTCATTGAATGCAGAGGATTCCATGCATTGTGGCGAAATGGATCCTGATTGTATGCAGTGGAGTCCATGCAGCGAGGCCCAATGCATCCCGATTGAATGCAGTCAATTCCATGCAGCATTTTTGAATGCAGAGGATTCCATGCATTGTGGCGCAATGGATCCTGATTGTATGCAGTGGAGTCCGTGCAGCGAGGCCAAATCATCCTGATTGAATGCTGTGGATTATATGGAGCATGGCCCAAATCATCCCGACTGAATGCAGTGGATTCGATGCAGCGTGATTGATTGCAGTGTAATCCATGCAGCGTTGTAAAATGCATTCCGATTGAATGCAGTGGATTCCATGCAGCGTGATTGAATTCAGTGGATTCCATGCAGCGTGAAGAAATGGAACCTTATTGAATGCAATTGATTTTATGCAGCATGATTGAATGCAGTGGATTTTATGCAGCATGATTGAATGCAGTGGATTCCATGCAGCGTGATTGAATGCAGTGGATTTTATGCAGCATGGCCCAAAGCATCCCGATTGAATTCAGTGGATTCCATGCAGCGTCATTGAATGCAGAGGATTCCATGCATTGTGGCGCAATGGGTCCCGATTGTATGCAGTGGAGTCCATGCAGTGAGGCCAATGCATCCCGATTGTATGCAGTGGATTCCATGCATTGTGTTTGAATGCAGTGTAATCCATGCAGCATGGTAAAATGCATCCCGATTGAAGGCAGTGTATTCCATACAGCGGGATTGAATGCAGTGTATTCTATGCAGCGTGAGGAAATGGAACCGTATTGAATGCAGTGGATTTTATGCAGCATGATTGAATGCAGTGGATTCCATGCAGCATGATTGAATGCAGTGGATTCCATGCAGCGTGAAGAAATGAAAGCTTATTCAATGCAGTGGATTCCATGCAGCATGATTGAATGCAGTGGATGCCATGCAGCATGATTGAATGCAGTGTATTTTAGGCAGCATGGCACAAAGCATCCGGATTGAATGCAGTTGATTCCATGCAGCATGATTGAATGCAGTGGATTTTATGCAGCATGGCCCAAAACATCCGGATTGAATGCAGTGGAATCCATGCATGGTGATTGAATGCAGTGTAATCCATGCAGCGTGGTAAAATCCATCCCGATTGAATGCAGTGGATTCCATGCAGCTTGATTGAATGCAGCGGATTCCATGCAGCGTGAAGTAATGGAACCCTATTGAATGCAGCGGATTTTATGCAGCATGATTGAATGCAGTGGATTTTATGCAGCATGGCCCAAACCATCCCGATTGAATGCCGTGGATCCCATGCAGCGTCATTGAATGCAGAGGATTCCATGCATTGAGGTGCAATCGATCCCGATTATATGAGGTGGAGTCCATGCAGCGAGGCCCAATGCATCCCGATTGAATGCATTCAATTCCATGCAGCATTTTTGAATGCAGAGGATTCCATGCATTGTGGCGCAATGGTTCCTGATTGTATGCAGTGGAGTCTATGCAGCGAGGCCAAATCATCCCGATTGAATGCTGTGGATTATATGGAGCATGGCCCAAATCATCCCGATTGAATGCAGTGGATTCCATGCAGCGTGATTGATTGCAGTGTAATCCATGCAGCATTGTAAAATGCATTCCGATTGAATGCAGTGGATTCCATGCATTGTGATTGAATGCAGTGAACTCCATGCAGTGAGGTAAAATGCATCCCGATTGAATGCAGTGGATTCCATGCAGCGTGATTGAATGCCGTGTATTCCATGCAGCGTGAAGAAATGGAACCCTATTGAATGCAGTGGATTGTATGCAGCCTGATTGAATGCAGTGGATTCCATACAGCATGATTGAATGCAGTGGATTTTATGCAGAATGGCCCAAAGCATCCCGATTGAATGCAGTGGATTACATGCAGCGTCATTGAATGCAGAGGATTCCATGCATTGTGGCGCAATGGATCCTGATTGTATGCAGTGGAGTCCATGCAGCGAGGCCCAATGCATCCCGATTGAATGCAGTCAATTCCATGCAGCATTTTTGAATGCAGAGGATTCCATGCATTGTGGCGCAATGGATCCTGATTGCATGCAGTGGAGTCCATGCAGCGAGGCGAAATCATCCCGATTGAATGCTGTGCATTATATGGAGCATGGCCCAAATCATCCCGACTGAATGTAGTGAATTCGATGCAGTGTGATTGATTGCAGTGTAATCCATGCAGCGTGGTAAAATGCATCCCGATTGAATGCAGTGGATTCCATGCAGCGTGATTGAATTCAGTGGATTCCATGCAGCGTGAAGAAATGGAACCTTATTGAATGCAATTGATTTTATGCAGCATGATTGAATGCAGTGGATTTTATGCAGCATGATTGAATGCAGTGGATTCCATGCAGCGTGATTGAATGCAGTGGATTTTATGCAGCATGGCCCAAAGCATCCCGATTGAATGCAGTGGATTCCATGCAGCATTTTTGAATGCAGAGGATTCCATGCATTGTGGCACAATGGATCCCGATTGAATGCAGTGGATTCCATGCAGCGTGATTGAATGCAGTGTAATCCATGAAGCGTGGTAAAATGCATCCCGATAGAATGCAGTGGATTCCATGCAGCGTGAGGAAATGGAACCCTACTGAATGCAGTGGATTTTATGCAGCATGATTGAATGCAGTGGATATTATGCAGCATGATTGAATGCAGTGGAGTCCATGCAGCATGATTGAATGTAGTGGAATTTATGCAGCATGGCCTAAAGCATCCCGATTGAATGCAGTGGATTCCATGCAGCGTCATTGAATGCAGAGGATTCCATGCATTGTGGCGCAATGGATCCCTATTGTATGCAGTGGAGTCCATGCAGCGAGGCCCAATGCATCCCGATTGAATGCAGTGGATTTTATGCAGCATGGCCCAAACATCCCGATTGAATGCAGTGTATCCCATGCAGCGTGTTTGAATGCAGTGGATTGTATGCAGAGTGGTGCAATGTATCTCTATTGAATGAAGTGGATTCCATTCAGCTTGGCCCAATGGATACCGACTGAATGCAGTGGATTCCATGAAGCATGATTGAATGCAGTGGATTCCATGCAGCATTGTGGAATGCATACCGAGTGAATGCAGTGGATTGCATGCAGCGTGGGGCAATGTATCCAGGTTGAATGCAGTGGAATACATGCAGTGTGAGTGAATGCACTTGATTCCTTGCAGCAGTGTGAAATTCATCCCGGGTGAATGCAGTGGATTGCATGCAGCTTGGCCCAATGGATCCTGATTGAATGCAGTCGATTCCGTGCAGCTTGGCCCAATGGATCCTGATTGAATGCAGTCGATTCCGTGCAGCATGGCCCAATGGATCCTGATTGAATGCAGTGGATTCCCTGTGGCGTGATTGAATGCACTGGATTCCATGCAGCGTTGTGTAATGCATCCAGAGTGAATGAAAAGGATTGCATGCAGCGTGGGGCAATGTATCCAGGTTGAATGCAGTGGAATCCATGCAGCATGCTGCAATGGATCCCGACTGAATGCAGTGGATTCCCTGCAGCATTGTGTAATTGATACCAATGTAATGCAGTGGATTCCATGCATCGAGATTCAATGCAGTGGATTCCATGCAGCGTTGTGAAATGGATCCCGAGTGAATGCAGTGGATTCCATGCATTGTGATTGAATGCAGTGCACTCAATATAGCGTGGAAAAATGCATCCCGATTGAATGAAGCGGATTCCATGCAGCGTGATTGAATGCAGTGGATTTTATGCAGCATGGCCCAAAGCATCCCGATTGAATGCAGTGGATTCCATGCAGCATCATTGAATGCAGAGGATTCCATGCATTGAGGCGCAATGGATCCCGATTGTATGCAGTGGAGTCCATGCAGCGAGGCCCAATGCATCCCGATTGAATGCAGTGGATTCCAGGCATTGTGATTGAAATCAGTGGAATCCATGCAGCGTGGTAAAATGCATCCTTATTGAATGCAGTGGATTCCATGCAGCGTGAAATAATGGAACGCAATTGAATGCAGTGGATTGTATGCAGCCTGATTGAATGCAGTGGATTCCATGCAGCATGATTGAATGCAGTGGATTTTATGCAGCATGTCCCAAAGCATCCCGATTGAATGCAGTGGATTCCATGCAGCGTCATTGAATGCAGAGGATTCCATGCATTGTGGCGCAATGGGTCCCGATTATATGCAGTGGAGTCCATGCAGTGAGGCCAATGCATCCCGATTGTATGCAGTGGATTTTATGCAGCATGGCCCAAAGCATCCCGATTGAATGCAGTGGATTCCATGCATTGTGATTGAATGCAGTGTAATCCATGCAGCATGGTAAAATGCATCCCGATTGAAGGCAGTGTATTCCATACAGCGGGATTGAATGCAGTGTATTCTATGCAGCGTGAGGAAATGGAACCGTATTGAATGCAGTGGATTCTATGCAGCATGATTGAATGCAGTGGATTCCATGCAGCATGATTGAATGCAGTGGATTTTATGCAGCATGGCCCAAAGCATCCCGATTGAATGCAGTGGATTCCATGCATTGTGATTGAATGCAGTGTAATCCATGCAGCATGGTAAAATGCATCCCGATTGAAGGCAGTGTATTCCATACAGCGGGATTGAATGCAGTGTATTCTATGCAGCGTGAGGAAATGGAACCCTACTGAATGCAGTGGATTTTATGCAGCATGATTGAATGCTGTGGATTCCATGCAGCATGATTGAATGCAGTGGATTACACGCAGCATCATTGAATGCAGAGAATTCCATGCATTGTGGCGCAATGGATCCCGATTGTATGCAGTGGAGTCCATGCAGCGAGGCCCAATGCATCCCGATTGAATGCAGTCAATTCCATGCAGCATTTTTGAATGCAGACGATTCCATGCATTGTGGCGCAATGGATCCTGATTGTATGCAGTGGATTTTATGCAGCATGGCCCAAACATCCCGATTGAATGCAGTGGATTCCATGCAGCGTGATTGAATGCAGTGTAATCCATGAAGCGTGGTAAAATGCATCCCGATAAAATGCAGTGGATTCCATGCAGCGTGAAGAAATGGAACCCTATTGAATGCAGTGGATTTTATGCAGCATGATTGAATGCAGTGGATTCGATGCAGTATGATTGAATGCAGTGGATATTATGCAGCATGGCCCAAAGCATCCTGATTGAATGCAGTGGATTCCATGCAGCGTGATTGACTGCAGGTAATCCATTCAGCCTGGTAAAATGCATCCCAATTGAATGCAGTGGATTTTATGAAGCATGATTGAATGCAGTTGATTCCATGCAGCGTGAAGAAATGGAACATTATTGAATTCAGTGGATTTTTGCGGCGTGAATGTATACAGTGGATACCATGCAGCATGATTGAATGCAGTGGATTTTATGCAGCATGGCCAAAGCATGCCGATTGAATGCAGTGGATTCCATGCAGTGTGTTTGAATGCAGTGGATTCAATTTAGCCTGAAGAAATGGAACCCTATTTAATGCAGTGGATATTATGCAGCATGATTGAATGCAGTGGATTCCATGCAGCATGATTGAATGCAGTGGATTTTATGCAGCATGTCCCAAAGCATCCCGATTGAATGCAGTGGATTCCATGCAGCGTCATTGAATGCAGAGGATTCCATGCATTGTGGCGCAATGGGTCCCGATTGTATGCAGTGGAGTCCATGCAGCGAGGCCCAATGCATCCCAATTGAATGCTGTGGATTATATGGAGCATGGTCCAAATCATCCCGACTGAATGCAGTGGATTCCATGCAGCGTGATTGATTGCAGTGTAATCCATGCAGCGTGGTAAAATGCATCCCGATTGAATGCAGTGGATTCCATGCAGCGTGATTGAATTCAGTGGATTTTATGCAGCATGATTGAATGCAGTGGATTTTATGCAGCATGGCCCAAACCATCCCGATTGAATGCAGTGGATCCCATGCAGCGTCATTGAATGCAGAGGATTTCATGCATTGAGGCGCTATCGATCCCGATTAAATGAGGTGGAGTCCATGCAGCGAGGCCCAATGCTTCCCGATTGAATGCATTCAATTCCATGCAGCATTTTTGAATGCAGAGGATTCCATGTATTGTGGCGCAATGGATCCTGATTGTATGCAGTGGAGTCTATGCAGCGAGGCCAAATCATCCCGATTGAATGCTGTGGATTATATGGAGCATGGCCCAAATCATCCCGATTCAATGCAGTGGATTCCATGCAGCGTGATTGATTGCAGTGTAATCCATGCAGCGTTGTAAAATGCATTCCGATTGAATGCAGTGGATTCCATGCAGCGTGATTGAATGCCGTGTATTCCATGCAGCATGAAGAAATGGAACCCTATTGAATGCAGTGGATATTATGCAGCATGATTGAATGCAGTGGATTCCATGCAGCATGATTGAATGTAGTGGAATTTATGCAGCATGGCCTAAAGCATCCCGATTGAATGCAGTGGATTCCATGCAGCATCATTGAATGCAGAGGATTCCATGCATTGTGGCGCAATGGATCCCGATTGTATGCAGTGGGGTCCATGCAGCGAGGCCCAATGCATCCCGATTGAATGCAGTGGATTTTATGCAGCATGGACCAAAGCATGCCGATTGAATGCAGTGTATCCCATGCAGCGTGTTTGAATGCAGTGGATTGTATGCAGAGTGGTGCAATGTATCTCGATTGAATGAAGTGGATTCCATTCAGCATGGTGTAATTGATACCGATTGAATGCAGTGGATTCCATGCACTGTGTCTGAATGCAACCGATTCCATGCAGCAGTGTGAAATGCATCGCGAGTGAATGCAGTGGATTCCATGCAGCGTGGCCCAATGGATACCGACTGAATGCAGTGGATTCCATGAAGCATGATTGAATGCAGTGGATTCCATGCAGCGTTGTGGAATGCATACCGAGTGAATGCAGTGGATTGCATGCAGCGTGGGGCAATGTCTCCAGGTTGAATGCAGTGGAATCCATGCAGCATGCTGCAATGGATCCCGACTGAATGCAGTGGATTCCCTGCAGCATTGTCTAATTGATACCAATGTAATGCAGTGGATTCCATGCATCGAGATTCAATGCAGTGGATTCCATGCAGCGTTGTGAAATGGATCCCGAGTGAATGCAGTGGATTCCATGCAGCGTGATTGAATGCAGTGGATTTTATGCAGCATGGCCCAAAGCATCCCGATTGAATGCAGTGGATTCCACGCAGCATCATTGAATGCAGAGAATTCCATGCATTGTGGCGCAATGGATCCCGATTGTATGCAGTGGAGTCCATGCAGCGAGGCCCAATTCATCCCGATTGAATGCAGTCAATTCCATGCAGCATTTTTGAATGCAGAGGATTCCATGCATTGTGGCACAATGGATCCTGATTGTATGCAGTGGAGTTTATGCAGCATGGCCCAAACATCCCGATTGAATGCAGTGGATTCCATGCAGCGTGAAGAAATGGAACCATATTGAATGCAGTGGATTTTATGCAGCATGATTGAATGCAGAGGATTCGATGCAGTATGATTGAATGCAGTGGATATTATGCAGCATGGCCCAAAGCATCCTGATTGAATGCAGTGGATTCCATGCAGCGTGATTGAATGCAGTTGATTCCATGCAGCGTGAAGAAATGGAACCTTATTGAATTCAGTGGATTTTTGCAGCGTGAATGAATACAGTGGATTCCATGCAGCATGATTGAATGCAGTGGATTTTATGCAGCATGGCCCAAAGCATGCCGATTGAATGCAGTGGATTCCATGCATTGTGATTGATTGCAGTGCACTCCATGCAGCGTGGTAAAATGTATCCCGATTGAATGCAGTGGATTCCATGCAGTGTGATTGAATGCAGTGGATTCCATTTAGCCTGAAGAAATGGAACCCTATTGAATGCAGTGGATATTATGCAGCATGATTGAATGCAGTGGAGTCCATGCAGCATGATTGAATGCAGTGGATTTTATGCAGCATGGCCCAAAGCATCCCGATTGAATGCAGTGGATTCCATGCAGCGTCATTGAATGCAGAGGATTCCATGCATTGAGGCGCAATGGATCCCGATTGTGTGCAGTGGAGTCCATGCAGTGAGGCCAAATGCATCCCAATTGAATGCAGTGGATTTTATGCATCATGGCCCAAATCATCCCGATTGAATGCAGTGGATTCCAGGCAGCGTGATTGAATGCAGTGCACTCAATATAGCTTGGAAAAACGCATCCCGATTGAATGCAGTGTATTCCATGCAGCGTGATTGAATTCAGTGGATTCCATGCAGCGTGAAATAATGGAACCCTATTGAATGCAGTGGATTTCTTGAAGCATGATAGAATGAAGTGGATTCCATGCAGCATGATTGAATGCAGTGGATTTTATGCAGCATTTCCCAAAGCATCCCGATTGAATGCAGTGGATTCCATGCAGCGTCATTGAATGCAGGGGATTCCATGCATTGAGGCGCAATGGATCCCGATTGTATGCAGTGGAGTCCATGCAGCGAGGCCCAATGCTTCCCGATTGAATGCAGTGGATTCCAGGCATTGTGATTGAAATCAGTGGAATCCATGCAGCGTGGTAAAATGCATCCTTATTGAATGCAGTGGATTCCATGCAGCGTGAAGTAATGGAACCCTATTGAATGCAGTGGATTTTATGCAGCCTGATTGAATGCAGTGGATTCCATGCAGCATGATTGAATGCAGTGGATTTTATGCAGCATGTCCCAAAGCATCCCGATTGAATGCAGTGGATTCAATGCAGCGTCATTGAATGCAGAGGATTCCATGCATTGTGGCGAAATGGATCCTGATTGTATGCAGTGGAGTCCATGCAGTGAGGCCCAATGCATCCCGATTGAATGCAGTCAATTCCATGCAGCATTTTTGAATGCAGAGTATTCCATGCATTGTGGCGCAATGGATCCTGATTGTATGCAGTGGAGTCCGTGCAGCGAGGCCAAATCATCCTGATTGAATGCTGTGGATTATATGGAGCATGGCCCAAATCATCCCGACTGAATGCAGTGGATTCGATGCAGCGTGATTGATTGCAGTGTAATCCATGCAGCGTTGTAAAATGCATTCCGATTGAATGCAGTGGATTCCATGCAGCGTGATTGAATTCAGTGGATTCCATGCAGCGTGAAGAAATGGAACCTTATTGAATGCAATTGATTTTATGCAGCATGATTGAATGCAGTGGATTTTATGCAGCATGATTGAATGCAGTGGATTCCATGCAGCGTGATTGAATGCAGTGGATTTTATGCAGCATGGCCCAAAGCATCCCGATTGAATTCAGTGGATTCCATGCAGCGTCATTGAATGCAGAGGATTCCATGCATTGTGGCGCAATGGGTCCCGATTGTATGCAGTGGAGTCCATGCAGTGAGGCCAATGCATCCCGATTGTATGCAGTGGATTCCATGCATTGTGATTGAATGCAGTGTAATCCATGCAGCATGGTAAAATGCATCCCGATTGAAGGCAGTGTATTCCATACAGCGGGATTGAATGCAGTGTATTCTATGCAGCGTGAGGAAATGGAACCGTATTGAATGCAGTGGATTTTATGCAGCATGATTGAATGCAGTGGATTCCATGCAGCATGATTGAATGCAGTGGATTCCATGCAGCGTGAAGAAATGAAAGCTTATTCAATGCAGTGGATTCCATGCAGCATGATTGAATGCAGTGGATGCCATGCAGCATGATTGAATGCAGTGTATTTTAGGCAGCATGGCACAAAGCATCCGGATTGAATGCAGTTGATTCCATGCAGCATGATTGAATGCAGTGGATTTTATGCAGCATGGCCCAAAACATCCGGATTGAATGCAGTGGAATCCATGCATGGTGATTGAATGCAGTGTAATCCATGCAGCGTGGTAAAATCCATCCCGATTGAATGCAGTGGATTCCATGCAGCTTGATTGAATGCAGCGGATTCCATGCAGCGTGAAGTAATGGAACCCTATTGAATGCAGCGGATTTTATGCAGCATGATTGAATGCAGTGGATTTTATGCAGCATGGCCCAAACCATCCCGATTGAATGCCGTGGATCCCATGCAGCGTCATTGAATGCAGAGGATTCCATGCATTGAGGTGCAATCGATCCCGATTATATGAGGTGGAGTCCATGCAGCGAGGCCCAATGCATCCCGATTGAATGCATTCAATTCCATGCAGCATTTTTGAATGCAGAGGATTCCATGCATTGTGGCGCAATGGTTCCTGATTGTATGCAGTGGAGTCTATGCAGCGAGGCCAAATCATCCCGATTGAATGCTGTGGATTATATGGAGCATGGCCCAAATCATCCCGATTGAATGCAGTGGATTCCATGCAGCGTGATTGATTGCAGTGTAATCCATGCAGCATTGTAAAATGCATTCCGATTGAATGCAGTGGATTCCATGCATTGTGATTGAATGCAGTGAACTCCATGCAGTGAGGTAAAATGCATCCCGATTGAATGCAGTGGATTCCATGCAGCGTGATTGAATGCCGTGTATTCCATGCAGCGTGAAGAAATGGAACCCTATTGAATGCAGTGGATTGTATGCAGCCTGATTGAATGCAGTGGATTCCATACAGCATGATTGAATGCAGTGGATTTTATGCAGAATGGCCCAAAGCATCCCGATTGAATGCAGTGGATTACATGCAGCGTCATTGAATGCAGAGGATTCCATGCATTGTGGCGCAATGGATCCTGATTGTATGCAGTGGAGTCCATGCAGCGAGGCCCAATGCATCCCGATTGAATGCAGTCAATTCCATGCAGCATTTTTGAATGCAGAGGATTCCATGCATTGTGGCGCAATGGATCCTGATTGCATGCAGTGGAGTCCATGCAGCGAGGCGAAATCATCCCGATTGAATGCTGTGCATTATATGGAGCATGGCCCAAATCATCCCGACTGAATGTAGTGAATTCGATGCAGTGTGATTGATTGCAGTGTAATCCATGCAGCGTGGTAAAATGCATCCCGATTGAATGCAGTGGATTCCATGCAGCGTGATTGAATTCAGTGGATTCCATGCAGCGTGAAGAAATGGAACCTTATTGAATGCAATTGATTTTATGCAGCATGATTGAATGCAGTGGATTTTATGCAGCATGATTGAATGCAGTGGATTCCATGCAGCGTGATTGAATGCAGTTGGTTTTATGCAGCATGGCCCAAAGCATCCCGATTGAATGCAGTGGATTCCATGCAGCATTTTTGAATGCAGAGGATTCCATGCATTGTGGCACAATGGATCCCGATTGAATGCAGTGGATTCCATGCAGCGTGATTGAATGCAGTGTAATCCATGAAGCGTGGTAAAATGCATCCCGATAGAATGCAGTGGATTCCATGCAGCGTGAGGAAATGGAACCCTACTGAATGCAGTGGATTTTATGCAGCATGATTGAATGCAGTGGATATTATGCAGCATGATTGAATGCAGTGGAGTCCATGCAGCATGATTGAATGTAGTGGAATTTATGCAGCATGGCCTAAAGCATCCCGATTGAATGCAGTGGATTCCATGCAGCGTCATTGAATGCAGAGGATTCCATGCATTGTGGCGCAATGGATCCCTATTGTATGCAGTGGAGTCCATGCAGCGAGGCCCAATGCATCCCGATTGAATGCAGTGGATTTTATGCAGCATGGCCCAAACATCCCGATTGAATGCAGTGTATCCCATGCAGCGTGTTTGAATGCAGTGGATTGTATGCAGAGTGGTGCAATGTATCTCTATTGAATGAAGTGGATTCCATTCAGCTTGGCCCAATGGATACCGACTGAATGCAGTGGATTCCATGAAGCATGATTGAATGCAGTGGATTCCATGCAGCATTGTGGAATGCATACCGAGTGAATGCAGTGGATTGCATGCAGCGTGGGGCAATGTATCCAGGTTGAATGCAGTGGAATACATGCAGTGTGAGTGAATGCACTTGATTCCTTGCAGCAGTGTGAAATTCATCCCGGGTGAATGCAGTGGATTGCATGCAGCTTGGCCCAATGGATCCTGATTGAATGCAGTCGATTCCGTGCAGCTTGGCCCAATGGATCCTGATTGAATGCAGTCGATTCCGTGCAGCATGGCCCAATGGATCCTGATTGAATGCAGTGGATTCCCTGTGGCGTGATTGAATGCACTGGATTCCATGCAGCGTTGTGTAATGCATCCAGAGTGAATGAAAAGGATTGCATGCAGCGTGGGGCAATGTATCCAGGTTGAATGCAGTGGAATCCATGCAGCATGCTGCAATGGATCCCGACTGAATGCAGTGGATTCCCTGCAGCATTGTGTAATTGATACCAATGTAATGCAGTGGATTCCATGCATCGAGATTCAATGCAGTGGATTCCATGCAGCGTTGTGAAATGGATCCCGAGTGAATGCAGTGGATTCCATGCATTGTGATTGAATGCAGTGCACTCAATATAGCGTGGAAAAATGCATCCCGATTGAATGAAGCGGATTCCATGCAGCGTGATTGAATGCAGTGGATTTTATGCAGCATGGCCCAAAGCATCCCGATTGAATGCAGTGGATTCCATGCAGCATCATTGAATGCAGAGGATTCCATGCATTGAGGCGCAATGGATCCCGATTGTATGCAGTGGAGTCCATGCAGCGAGGCCCAATGCATCCCGATTGAATGCAGTGGATTCCAGGCATTGTGATTGAAATCAGTGGAATCCATGCAGCGTGGTAAAATGCATCCTTATTGAATGCAGTGGATTCCATGCAGAGTGAAATAATGGAACGGTACTGAATGCAGTGGATTGTATGCAGCCTGATTGAATGCAGTGGATTCCATGCAGCATGATTGAATGCAGTGGATTTTATGCAGCATGTCCCAAAGCATCCCGATTGAATGCAGTGGATTCCATGCAGCGTCATTGAATGCAGAGGATTCCATGCATTGTGGCGCAATGGGTCCCGATTATATGCAGTGGAGTCCATGCAGTGAGGCCAATGCATCCCGATTGTATGCAGTGGATTTTATGCAGCATGGCCCAAAGCATCCCGATTGAATGCAGTGGATTCCATGCATTGTGATTGAATGCAGTGTAATCCATGCAGCATGGTAAAATGCATCCCGATTGAAGGCAGTGTATTCCATACAGCGGGATTGAATGCAGTGTATTCTATGCAGCGTGAGGAAATGGAACCGTATTGAATGCAGTGGATTCTATGCAGCATGATTGAATGCAGTGGATTCCATGCAGCATGATTGAATGCAGTGGATTTTATGCAGCATGGCCCAAAGCATCCCGATTGAATGCAGTGGATTCCATGCATTGTGATTGAATGCAGTGTAATCCATGCAGCATGGTAAAATGCATCCCGATTGAAGGCAGTGTATTCCATACAGCGGGATTGAATGCAGTGTATTCTATGCAGCGTGAGGAAATGGAACCCTACTGAATGCAGTGGATTTTATGCAGCATGATTGAATGCTGTGGATTCCATGCAGCATGATTGAATGCAGTGGATTCCACGCAGCATCATTGAATGCAGAGAATTCCATGCATTGTGGCGCAATGGATCCCGATTGTATGCAGTGGAGTCCATGCAGCGAGGCCCAATGCATCCCGATTGAATGCAGTCAATTCCATGCAGCATTTTTGAATGCAGACGATTCCATGCATTGTGGCGCAATGGATCCTGATTGTATGCAGTGGAGTTTATGCAGCATGGCCCAAACATCCCGATTGAATGCAGTGGATTCCATGCAGCGTGATTGAATGCAGTGTAATCCATGAAGCGTGGTAAAATGCATCCCGATAAAATGCAGTGGATTCCATGCAGCGTGAAGAAATGGAACCCTATTGAATGCAGTGGATTTTATGCAGCATGATTGAATGCAGTGGATTCGATGCAGTATGATTGAATGCAGTGGATATTATGCAGCATGGCCCAAAGCATCCTGATTGAATGCAGTGGATTCCATGCAGCGTGATTGACTGCAGGTAATCCATTCAGCCTGGTAAAATGCATCCCAATTGAATGCAGTGGATTTTATGAAGCATGATTGAATGCAGTTGATTCCATGCAGCGTGAAGAAATGGAACATTATTGAATTCAGTGGATTTTTGCGGCGTGAATGTATACAGTGGATACCATGCAGCATGATTGAATGCAGTGGATTTTATGCAGCATGGCCAAAGCATGCCGATTGAATGCAGTGGATTCCATGCAGTGTGTTTGAATGCAGTGGATTCAATTTAGCCTGAAGAAATGGAACCCTATTGAATGCAGTGGATATTATGCAGCATGATTGAATGCAGTGGATTCCATGCAGCATGATTGAATGCAGTGGATTTTATGCAGCATGTCCCAAAGCATCCCGATTGAATGCAGTGGATTCCATGCAGCGTCATTGAATGCAGAGGATTCCATGCATTGTGGCGCAATGGGTCCCGATTGTATGCAGTGGAGTCCATGCAGCGAGGCCAAATGCATCCCAATTGAATGCTGTGGATTATATGGAGCATGGTCCAAATCATCCCGACTGAATGCAGTGGATTCCATGCAGCGTGATTGATTGCAGTGTAATCCATGCAGCGTGGTAAAATGCATCCCGATTGAATGCAGTGGATTCCATGCAGCGTGATTGAATTCAGTGGATTTTATGCAGCATGATTGAATGCAGTGGATTTTATGCAGCATGGCCCAAACCATCCCGATTGAATGCAGTGGATCCCATGCAGCGTCATTGAATGCAGAGGATTTCATGCATTGAGGCGCTATCGATCCCGATTAAATGAGGTGGAGTCCATGCAGCGAGGCCCAATGCATCCCGATTGAATGCATTCAATTCCATGCAGCATTTTTGAATGCAGAGGATTCCATGTATTGTGGCGCAATGGATCCTGATTGTATGCAGTGGAGTCTATGCAGCGAGGCCAAATCATCCCGATTGAATGCTGTGGATTATATGGAGCATGGCCCAAATCATCCCGATTCAATGCAGTGGATTCCATGCAGCGTGATTGATTGCAGTGTAATCGATGCAGCGTTGTAAAATGCATTCCGATTGAATGCAGTGGATTCCATGCAGCGTGATTGAATGCCGTGTATTCCATGCAGCATGAAGAAATGGAACCCTATTGAATGCAGTGGATATTATGCAGCATGATTGAATGCAGTGGATTCCATGCAGCATGATTGAATGTAGTGGAATTTATGCAGCATGGCCTAAAGCATCCCGATTGAATGCAGTGGATTCCATGCAGCATCATTGAATGCAGAGGATTCCATGCATTGTGGCGCAATGGATCCCGATTGTATGCAGTGGGGTCCATGCAGCGAGGCCCAATGCATCCCGATTGAATGCAGTGGATTTTATGCAGCATGGACCAAAGCATGCCGATTGAATGCAGTGTATCCCATGCAGCGTGTTTGAATGCAGTGGATTGTATGCAGAGTGGTGCAATGTATCTCGATTGAATGAAGTGGATTCCATTCAGCATGGTGTAATTGATACCGATTGAATGCAGTGGATTCCATGCACTGTGTCTGAATGCAACCGATTCCATGCAGCAGTGTGAAATGCATCGCGAGTGAATGCAGTGGATTCCATGCAGCGTGGCCCAATGGATACCGACTGAATGCAGTGGATTCCATGAAGCATGATTGAATGCAGTGGATTCCATGCAGCGTTGTGGAATGCATACCGAGTGAATGCAGTGGATTGCATGCAGCGTGGGGCAATGTCTCCAGGTTGAATGCAGTGGAATACATGCAGCATGCTGCAATGGATCCCGACTGAATGCAGTGGATTCCCTGCAGCATTGTCTAATTGATACCAATGTAATGCAGTGGATTCCATGCATCGAGATTCAATGCAGTGGATTCCATGCAGCGTTGTGAAATGGATCCCGAGTGAATGCAGTGGATTCCATGCAGCGTGATTGAATGCAGTGGATTCCATGCAGCGTGAAGAAATGGAACCCTATTGAATGCAGTGGATTTTATGAAGCATGATTGAATGCAGTGGATTCCATGCAGCATGACTGAATGCAGTGGATTTTATGCAGCATGGCCCAAAGCATCCCGATTGAATGCAGTGGATTCCACGCAGCATCATTGAATGCAGAGAATTCCATGCATTGTGGCGCAATGGATCCCGATTGTATGCAGTGGAGTCCATGCAGCGAGGCCCAATTCATCCCGATTGAATGCAGTCAATTCCATGCAGCATTTTTGAATGCAGAGGATTCCATGCATTGTGGCACAATGGATCCTGATTGTATGCAGTGGAGTTTATGCAGCATGGCCCAAACATCCCGATTGAATGCAGTGGATTCCATGCAGCGTGAAGAAATGGAACCATATTGAATGCAGTGGATTTTATGCAGCATGATTGAATGCAGAGGATTCGATGCAGTATGATTGAATGCAGTGGATATTATGCAGCATGGCCCAAAGCATCCTGATTGAATGCAGTGGATTCCATGCAGCGTGATTGAATGCAGTTGATTCCATGCAGCGTGAAGAAATGGAACCTTATTGAATTCAGTGGATTTTTGCAGCGTGAATGAATACAGTGGATTCCATGCAGCATGATTGAATGCAGTGGATTTTATGCAGCATGGCCCAAAGCATGCCGATTGAATGCAGTGGATTCCATGCATTGTGATTGATTGCAGTGCACTCCATGCAGCGTGGTAAAATGTATCCCGATTGAATGCAGTGGATTCCATGCAGTGTGATTGAATGCAGTGGATTCCATTTAGCCTGAAGAAATGGAACCCTATTGAATGCAGTGGATATTATGCAGCATGATTGAATGCAGTGGAGTCCATGCAGCATGATTGAATGCAGTGGATTTTATGCAGCATGGCCCAAAGCATCCCGATTGAATGCAGTGGATTCCATGCAGCGTCATTGAATGCAGAGGATTCCATGCATTGAGGCGCAATGGATCCCGATTGTGTGCAGTGGAGTCCATGCAGTGAGGCCAAATGCATCCCAATTGAATGCAGTGGATTTTATGCATCATGGCCCAAATCATCCCGATTGAATGCAGTGGATTCCAGGCAGCGTGATTGAATGCAGTGCACTCAATATAGCTTGGAAAAACGCATCCCGATTGAATGCAGTGTATTCCATGCAGCGTGATTGAATTCAGTGGATTCCATGCAGCGTGAAATAATGGAACCCTATTGAATGCAGTGGATTTTATGCAGCCTGATTGAATGCAGTGGATTCCATGCAGCATGATTGAATGCAGTGGATTTTATGCAGCATGTCCCAAAGCATCCCGATTGAATGCAGTGGATTGAATGCAGCGTCATTGAATGCAGAGGATTCCATGCATTGTGGCGAAATGGATCCTGATTGTATGCAGTGGAGTCCATGCAGCGAGGCCCAATGCATCCCGATTGAATGCAGTCAATTCCATGCAGCATTTTTGAATGCAGAGTATTCCATGCATTGTGGCGCAATGGATCCTGATTGTATGCAGTGGAGTCCGTGCAGCGAGGCCCAATGCTTCCCGATTGAATGCAGTGGATTCCAGGCATTGTGATTGAAATCAGTGGAATCCATGCAGCGTGGTAAAATGCATCCTTATTGAATGCAGTGGATTCCATGCAGCGTGAAGTAATGGAACCCTATTGAATGCAGTGGATTTTATGCAGCCTGATTGAATGCAGTGGATTCCATGCAGCATGATTGAATGCAGTGGATTTTATGCAGCATGTCCCAAAGCATCCCAATTGAATGCAGTGGATTCAATGCAGCGTCATTGAATGCAGAGGATTCCATGCATTGTGGCGAAATGGATCCTGATTGTATGCAGTGGAGTCCATGCAGCGAGGCCCAATGCATCCCGATTGAATGCAGTCAATTCCATGCAGCATTTTTGAATGCAGAGTATTCCATGCATTGTGGCGCAATGGATCCTGATTGTATGCAGTGGAGTCCGTGCAGCGAGGCCAAATCATCCTGATTGAATGCTGTGGATTATATGGAGCATGGCCCAAATCATCCCGACTGAATGCAGTGGATTCGATGCAGCGTGATTGATTGCAGTGTAATCCATGCAGCGTTGTAAAATGCATTCCGATTGAATGCAGTGGATTCCATGCAGCGTGATTGAATTCAGTGGATTCCATGCAGCGTGAAGAAATGGAACCTTATTGAATGCAATTGATTTTATGCAGCATGATTGAATGCAGTGGATTTTATGCAGCATGATTGAATGCAGTGGATTTTATGCAGCATGATTGAATGCAGTTGATTCCATGCAGCGTGATTGAATGCAGTGGATTTTATGCAGCATGGCCCAAAGCATCCCGATTGAATTCAGTGGATTCCATGCAGCGGCATTGAATGCAGAGGATTCCATGCATTGTGGCGCAATGGGTCCCGATTGTATGCAGTGGAGCCCATGCAGTGAGGCCAATGCATCCCGATTGTATGCAGTGGATTCCATGCATTGTGATTGAATGCAGTGTAATCCATGCAGCATGGTAAAATGCATCCCGATTGAAGGCAGTGTATTCCATACAGCGGGATTGAATGCAGTGTATTCTATGCAGCGTGAGGAAATGGAACCGTATTGAATGCAGTGGATTTTATGCAGCATGATTGAATGCAGTGGATTCCATGCAGCATGATTGAATGCAGTGGATTCCATGCAGCGTGAAGAAATGAAAGCTTATTCAATGCAGTGGATTCCATGCAGCATGATTGAATGCAGTGGATGCCATGCAGCATGATTGAATGCAGTGTATTTTAGGCAGCATGGCACAAAGCATCCGGATTGAATGCAGTTGATTCCATGCAGCATGATTGAATGCAGTGGATTTTATGCAGCACGGCCCAAAACATCCGGATTGAATGCAGTGGAATCCATGCATGGTGATTGAATGCAGTGTAATCCATGCAGCGTGGTAAAATCCATCCCGATTGAATGCAGTGGATTCCATGCAGCTTGATTGAATGCAGCGGATTCCATGCAGCGTGAAGTAATGGAACCCTATTGAATGCAGCGGATTTTATGCAGCATGATTGAATGCAGTGGATTTTATGCAGCATGGCCCAAACCATCCCGATTGAATGCCGTGGATCCCATGCAGCGTCATTGAATGCAGAGGATTCCATGCATTGAGGTGCAATCGATCCCGATTATATGAGGTGGAGTCCATGCAGCGAGGCCCAATGCATCCCGATTGAATGCATTCAATTCCATGCAGCATTTTTGAATGCAGAGGATTCCATGCATTGTGGCGCAATGGTTCCTGATTGTATGCAGTGGAGTCTATGCAGCGAGGCCAAATCATCCCGATTGAATGCTGTGGATTATATGTAGCATGGCCCAAATCATCCCGATTGAATGCAGTGGATTCCATGCAGCGTGATTGATTGCAGTGTAATCCATGCAGCGTTGTAAAATGCATTCCGATTGAATGCAGTGGATTCCATGCATTGTGATTGAATGCAGTGAACTCCATGCAGTGAGGTAAAATGCATCCCGATTGAATGCAGTGGATTCCATGCAGCGTGATTGAATGCCGTGTATTCCATGCAGCGTGAAGAAATGGAACCCTATTGAATGCAGTGGATTGTATGCAGCCTGATTGAATGCAGTGGATTCCATGCAGCATGATTGAATGCAGTGGATTTTATGCAGAATGGCCCAAAGCATCCCGATTGAATGCAGTGGATTACATGCAGCGTCATTGAATGCAGAGGATTCCATGCATTGTGGCGCAATGGATCCTGATTGTATGCAGTGGAGTCCATGCAGCGAGGCCCAATGCATCCCGATTGAATGCAGTCAATTCCATGCAGCATTTTTGAATGCAGAGGATTCCATGCATTGTGGCGCAATGGATCCTGATTGCATGCAGTGGAGTCCATGCAGCGAGGCGAAATCATCCCGATTGAATGCTGTGCATTATATGGAGCATGGCCCAAATCATCCCGACTGAATGTAGTGAATTCGATGCAGTGTGATTGATTGCAGTGTAATCCATGCAGCGTGGTAAAATGCATCCCGATTGAATGCAGTGGATTCCATGCAGCGTGATTGAATTCAGTGGATTCCATGCAGCGTGAAGAAATGGAACCTTATTGAATGCAATTGATTTTATGCAGCATGATTGAATGCAGTGGATTTTATGCAGCATGATTGAATGCAGTGGATTCCATGCAGCGTGATTGAATGCAGTGGATTTTATGCAGCATGGCCCAAAGCATCCCGATTGAATGCAGTGGATTCCATGCAGCATTTTTGAATGCAGAGGATTCCATGCATTGTGGCACAATGGATCCCGATTGAATGCAGTGGATTCCATGCAGCGTGATTGAATGCAGTGTAATCCATGAAGCGTGGTAAAATGCATCCCGATAGAATGCAGTGGATTCCATGCAGCGTGAGGAAATGGAACCCTACTGAATGCAGTGGATTTTATGCAGCATGATTGAATGCAGTGGATATTATGCAGCATGATTGAATGCAGTGGAGTCCATGCAGCATGATTGAATGTAGTGGAATTTATGCAGCATGGCCTAAAGCATCCCGATTGAATGCAGTGGATTCCATGCAGCGTGATTGAATTCAGTGGATTCCATGCAGCGTGAAGAAATGGAACCTTATTGAATGCAATTGATTCTATGCAGCATGATTGAATGCAGTGGATTTTATGCAGCATGATTGAATGCAGTGGATTCCATGCAGCATGATTGAATGCAGTGGATTCCATGCAGCGTGAAGAAATGAAAGCTTATTCAATGCAGTGGATTCCATGCAGCATGATTGAATGCAGTGGATGCCATGCAGCATGATTGAATGCAGTGTATTTTAGGCAGCATGGCACAAAGCATCCGGATTGAATGCAGTTGATTCCATGCAGCATGATTGAATGCAGTGGATTTTATGCAGCATGGCCCAAAACATCCGGATTGAATGCAGTGGAATCCATGCATGGTGATTGAATGCAGTGTAATCCATGCAGCGTGGTAAAATCCATCCCGATTGAATGCAGTGGATTCCATGCAGCTTGATTGAATGCAGCGGATTCCATGCAGCGTGAAGTAATGGAACCCTATTGAATGCAGCGGATTTTATGCAGCATGATTGAATGCAGTGGATTTTATGCAGCATGGCCCAAACCATCCCGATTGAATGCCGTGGATCCCATGCAGCGTCATTGAATGCAGAGGATTCCATGCATTGAGGTGCAATCGATCCCGATTATATGAGGTGGAGTCCATGCAGCGAGGCCCAATGCATCCCGATTGAATGCATTCAATTCCATGCAGCATTTTTGAATGCAGAGGATTCCATGCATTGTGGCGCAATGGTTCCTGATTGTATGCAGTGGAGTCTATGCAGCGAGGCCAAATCATCCCGATTGAATGCTGTGGATTATATGTAGCATGGCCCAAATCATCCCGATTGAATGCAGTGGATTCCATGCAGCGTGATTGATTGCAGTGTAATCCATGCAGCGTTGTAAAATGCATTCCGATTGAATGCAGTGGATTCCATGCATTGTGATTGAATGCAGTGAACTCCATGCAGTGAGGTAAAATGCATCCCGATTGAATGCAGTGGATTCCATGCAGCGTGATTGAATGCCGTGTATTCCATGCAGCGTGAAGAAATGGAACCCTATTGAATGCAGTGGATTGTATGCAGCCTGATTGAATGCAGTGGATTCCATGCAGCATGATTGAATGCAGTGGATTTTATGCAGAATGGCCCAAAGCATCCCGATTGAATGCAGTGGATTACATGCAGCGTCATTGAATGCAGAGGATTCCATGCATTGTGGCGCAATGGATCCTGATTGTATGCAGTGGAGTCCATGCAGCGAGGCCCAATGCATCCCGATTGAATGCAGTCAATTCCATGCAGCATTTTTGAATGCAGAGGATTCCATGCATTGTGGCGCAATGGATCCTGATTGCATGCAGTGGAGTCCATGCAGCGAGGCGAAATCATCCCGATTGAATGCTGTGCATTATATGGAGCATGGCCCAAATCATCCCGACTGAATGTAGTGAATTCGATGCAGTGTGATTGATTGCAGTGTAATCCATGCAGCGTGGTAAAATGCATCCCGATTGAATGCAGTGGATTCCATGCAGCGTGATTGAATTCAGTGGATTCCATGCAGCGTGAAGAAATGGAACCTTATTGAATGCAATTGATTTTATGCAGCATGATTGAATGCAGTGGATATTATGCAGCATGATTGAATGCAGTGGATTCCATGCAGCGTGATTGAATGCAGTGGATTTTATGCAGCATGGCCCAAAGCATCCCGATTGAATGCAGTGGATTCCATGCAGCATTTTTGAATGCAGAGGATTCCATGCATTGTGGCACAATGGATCCCGATTGAATGCAGTGGATTCCATGCAGCGTGATTGAATGCAGTGTAATCCATGAAGCGTGGTAAAATGCATCCCGATAGAATGCAGTGGATTCCATGCAGCGTGAGGAAATGGAACCCTACTGAATGCAGTGGATTTTATGCAGCATGATTGAATGCAGTGGATATTATGCAGCATGATTGAATGCAGTGGAGTCCATGCAGCATGATTGAATGTAGTGGAATTTATGCAGCATGGCCTAAAGCATCCCGATTGAATGCAGTGGATTCCATGCAGCGTGATTGAATTCAGTGGATTCCATGCAGCGTGAAGAAATGGAACCTTATTGAATGCAATTGATTCTATGCAGCATGATTGAATGCAGTGGATTTTATGCAGCATGATTGAATGCAGTGGATTCCATGCAGCGTGATTGAATGCAGTGGATTTTATGCAGCATGGCCCAAAGCATCCCGATTGAATGCAGTGGATTCCATGCAGCATTTTTGAATGCAGAGGATTCCATGCATTGTGGCACAATGGATCCCGATTGAATGCAGTGGATTCCATGCAGCGTGATTGAATGCAGTGTAATCCATGAAGCGTGGTAAAATGCATCCCGATAGAATGCAGTGGATTCCATGCAGCGTGAGGAAATGGAACCCTACTGAATGCAGTGGATTTTATGCAGCATGATTGAATGCAGTGGATATTATGCAGCATGATGGAATGCAGTGGAGTCCATGCAGCATGATTGAATGTAGTGGAATTTATGCAGCATGGCCTAAAGCATCCCGATTGAATGCAGTGGATTCCATGCAGCGTCATTGAATGCAGAGGATTCCATGCATTGTGGCGCAATGGATCCCTATTGTATGCAGTGGAGTCCATGCAGCGAGGCCCAATGCATCCCGATTGAATGCAGTGGATTTTATGCAGCATGGCCCAAACATCCCGATTGAATGCAGTGTATCCCATGCAGCGTGTTTGAATGCAGTGGATTGTATGCAGAGTGGTGCAATGTATCTCTATTGAATGAAGTGGATTCCATTCAGCTTGGCCCAATGGATACCGACTGAATGCAGTGGATTCCATGAAGCATGATTGAATGCAGTGGATTCCATGCAGCATTGTGGAATGCATACCGAGTGAATGCAGTGGATTGCATGCAGCGTGGGGCAATGTCTCCAGGTTGAATGCAGTGGAATACATGCAGTGTGAGTGAATGCACTTGATTCCTTGCAGCAGTGTGAAATTCATCCCGGGTGAATGCAGTGGATTGCATGCAGCTTGGCCCAATGGATCCTGATTGAATGCAGTCGATTCCGTGCAGCTTGGCCCAATGGATCCTGATTGAATGCAGTCGATTCCGTGCAGCATGGCCCAATGGATCCTGATTGAATGCAGTGGATTCCCTGTGGCGTGATTGAATGCACTGGATTCCATGCAGCGTTGTGTAATGCATCCAGAGTGAATGAAAAGGATTGCATGCAGCGTGGGGCAATGTATCCAGGTTGAATGCAGTGGAATCCATGCAGCATGCTGCAATGGATCCCGACTGAATGCAGTGGATTCCCTGCAGCATTGTGTAATTGATACCAATGTAATGCAGTGGATTCCATGCATCGAGATTCAATGCAGTGGATTCCATGCAGCGTTGTGAAATGGATCCCGAGTGAATGCAGTGGATTCCATGCATTGTGATTGAATGCAGTGCACTCAATATAGCGTGGAAAAATGCATCCCGATTGAATGAAGCGGATTCCATGCAGCGTGATTGAATGCAGTGGATTTTATGCAGCATGGCCCAAAGCATCCCGATTGAATGCAGTGGATTCCATGCAGCATCATTGAATGCAGAGGATTCCATGCATTGAGGCGCAATGGATCCCGATTGTATGCAGTGGAGTCCATGCAGCGAGGCCCAATGCATCCCGATTGAATGCAGTGGATTCCAGGCATTGTGATTGAAATCAGTGGAATCCATGCAGCGTGGTAAAATGCATCCTTATTGAATGCAGTGGATTCCATGCAGCGTGAAATAATGGAATGGTATTGAATGCAGTGGATTGTATGCAGCCTGATTGAATGCAGTGGATTCCATGCATTGTGGCGCAATGGGTCCCGATTATATGCAGTGGAGTCCATGCAGTGAGGCCAATGCATCCCTATTGTATGCAGTGGATTTTATGCAGCATGGCCCAAAGCATCCCGATTGAATGCAGTGGATTCCATGCATTGTGATTGAATGCAGTGTAATCCATGCAGCATGGTAAAATGCATCCCGATTGAAGGCAGTGTATTCCATACAGCGGGATTGAATGCAGTGTATTCTATGCAGCGTGAGGAAATGGAACCGTATTGAATGCAGTGGATTCTATGCAGCATGATTGAATGCAGTGGATTCCATGCAGCATGATTGAATGCAGTGGATTTTATGCAGCATGGCCCAAAGCATCCCGATTGAATGCAGTGGATTCCATGCATTGTGATTGAATGCAGTGTAATCCATGCAGCATGGTAAAATGCATCCCGATTGAAGGCAGTGTATTCCATACAGCGGGATTGAATGCAGTGTATTCTATGCAGCGTGAGGAAATGGAACCCTACTGAATGCAGTGGATTTTATGCAGCATGATTGAATGCTGTGGATTCCATGCAGCATGATTGAATGCAGTGGATTCCACGCAGCATCATTGAATGCAGAGAATTCCATGCATTGTGGCGCAATGGATCCCGATTGTATGCAGTGGAGTCCATGCAGCGAGGCCCAATGCATCCCGATTGAATGCAGTCAATTCCATGCAGCATTTTTGAATGCAGACGATTCCATGCATTGTGGCGCAATGGATCCTGATTGTATGCAGTGGATTTTATGCAGCATGGCCCAAACATCCCGATTGAATGCAGTGGATTCCATGCAGCGTGATTGAATGCAGTGTAATCCATGAAGCGTGGTAAAATGCATCCCGATAAAATGCAGTGGATTCCATGCAGCGTGAAGAAATGGAACCCTATTGAATGCAGTGGATTTTATGCAGCATGATTGAATGCAGTGGATTCGATGCAGTATGATTGAATGCAGTGGATATTATGCAGCATGGCCCAAAGCATCCTGATTGAATGCAGTGGATTCCATGCAGCGTGATTGACTGCAGGTAATCCATTCAGCCTGGTAAAATGCATCCCAATTGAATGCAGTGGATTTTATGAAGCATGATTGAATGCAGTTGATTCCATGCAGCGTGAAGAAATGGAACATTATTGAATTCAGTGGATTTTTGCGGCGTGAATGTATACAGTGGATACCATGCAGCATGATTGAATGCAGTGGATTTTATGCAGCATGGCCAAAGCATGCCGATTGAATGCAGTGGATTCCATGCAGTGTGTTTGAATGCAGTGGATTCAATTTAGCCTGAAGAAATGGAACCCTATTTAATGCAGTGGATATTATGCAGCATGATTGAATGCAGTGGATTCCATGCAGCATGATTGAATGCAGTGGATTTTATGCAGCATGTCCCAAAGCATCCCGATTGAACGCAGTGGATTCCATGCAGCGTCATTGAATGCAGAGGATTCCATGCATTGTGGCGCAATGGGTCCCGATTGTATGCAGTGGAGTCCATGCAGCGAGGCCAAATCATCCCGATTGAATGCTGTGGATTATATGGAGCATGGTCCAAATCATCCCGACTGAATGCAGTGGATTCCATGCAGCGTGATTGATTGCAGTGTAATCCATGCAGCGTGGTAAAATGCATCCCGATTGAATGCAGTGGATTCCATGCAGCGTGATTGAATTCAGTGGATTTTATGCAGCATGATTGAATGCAGTGGATTCCATGCAGCGTGATTGAATGCAGTGGATTTTATGCAGCATGGCCCAAAGCATCCCGATTGAATGCAGTGGATTCCATGCAGTGTCATTGAATGCAGAGGATTCCATGCATTGTGGTGCAATGGGTCACGATTGTCTGCAGTGGAGTACATGCAGTGAGGCCAATGCATCCCGATTGTATGCAGTGGATTTTATGCAGCATGGCCCAAAGCATCCCGATTGAATGCAGTGGATTCCATGCATTGTGATTGAATGCAGTGTCATCCATGCAGCATGGTAAAATGCATCCCGATTGAAGGCAGTGTATTCCATACAGCGGGATTGAATGCAGTGTATTCTATGCAGCGTGAGGAAATGGAACCGTATTGAATGCAGTGGATTTTATGCAGCATGATTGAATGCAGTGGATTCCATGCAGCATGATTGAATGCAGTGGATTCCATGCAGCGTGAAGAAATGAAAGCTTATTCAATGCAGTGGATTCCATGCAGCATGATTGAATGCAGTGGATGCCATGCAGCATGATTGAATGCAGTGGATTTTATGCAGCATGGCCCAAAGCATCCCGATTGAATGCAGTGGATTCCATGCAGCATGATTGAATGCAGTGGATTTTATGCAGCATGGCCCAAAACATCCGGATTGAATGCAGTGGAATCCATGCATGGTGATTGAATGCAGTGTAATCCATGCAGCTTGGTAAAATCCATCCCGATTGAATGCAGCAGATTCCATGCAGCGTGAAGTAATGGAACCCTATTGAATGAAGTGGATATTATGCAGCATGATTGAATGCAGTGGATTTTATGCAGCATGGCCCAAACCATCCCGATTGAATGCAGTGGATCCCATGCAGCGTCATTGAATGCAGAGGATTTCATGCATTGAGGCGCAATGGATCCCGATTGTATGCGGTGGAGTCCATGCAGCGAGGCCCAATGCATCCCGATTGAATGCATTCAATTCCATGCAGCATTTTTGAATGCAGAGGATTCCATGCATTGTGGCGCAATGGATCCTGATTGTATGCAGTGGAGTCTATGCAGCGAGGCCAAATCATCCCGATTGAATGCTGTGGATTATATGGAGCATGGCCCAAATCATCCCGATTCAATGCAGTGGATTCCATGCAGCGTGATTGATTGCAGTGTAATCGATGCAGCGTTGTAAAATGCATTCCGATTGAATGCAGTGGATTCCATGCAGCGTGATTGAATGCCGTGTATTCCATGCAGCATGAAGAAATGGAACCCTATTGAATGCAGTGGATATTATGCAGCATGATTGAATGCAGTGGATTCCATGCAGCATGATTGAATGTAGTGGAATTTATGCAGCATGGCCTAAAGCATCCTGATTGAATGCAGTGGATTCCATGCAGCATCATTGAATGCAGAGGATTCCATGCATTGTGGCGCAATGGATCCCGATTGTATGCAGTGGGGTCCATGCAGCGAGGCCCAATGCATCCCGATTGAATGCAGTGGATTTTATGCAGCATGGACCAAAGCATGCCGATTGAATGCAGTGTATCCCATGCAGCGTGTTTGAATGCAGTGGATTGTATGCAGAGTGGTGCAATGTATCTCGATTGAATGAAGTGGATTCCATTCAGCATGGTGTAATTGATACCGATTGAATGCAGTGGATTCCATGCACTGTGTCTGAATGCAACCGATTCCATGCAGCAGTGTGAAATGCATCGCGAGTGAATGCAGTGGATTCCATGCAGCGTGGCCCAATGGATACCGACTGAATGCAGTGGATTCCATGAAGCATGATTGAATGCAGTGGATTCCATGCAGCGTTGTGGAATGCATACCGAGTGAATGCAGTGGATTGCATGCAGCGTGGGGCAATGTCTCCAGGTTGAATGCAGTGGAATCCATGCAGCATGCTGCAATGGATCCCGACTGAATGCAGTGGATTCCCTGCAGCATTGTCTAATTGATACCAATGTAATGCAGTGGATTCCATGCATCGAGATTCAATGCAGTGGATTCCATGCAGCGTTGTGAAATGGATCCCGAGTGAATGCAGTGGATTCCATGCAGCGTGATTGAATGCAGTGGATTCCATGCAGCGTGAAGAAATGGAACCCTATTGAATGCAGTGGATTTTATGAAGCATGATTGAATGCAGTGGATTCCATGCAGCATGACTGAATGCAGTGGATTTTATGCAGCATGGCCCAAAGCATCCCGATTGAATGCAGTGGATTCCACGCAGCATCATTGAATGCAGAGAATTCCATGCATTGTGGCGCAATGGATCCCGATTGTATGCAGTGGAGTCCATGCAGCGAGGCCCAATTCATCCCGATTGAATGCAGTCAATTCCATGCAGCATTTTTGAATGCAGAGGATTCCATGCATTGTGGCACAATGGATCCTGATTGTATGCAGTGGAGTTTATGCAGCATGGCCCAAACATCCCGATTGAATGCAGTGGATTCCATGCAGCGTGAAGAAATGGAACCATATTGAATGCAGTGGATTTTATGCAGCATGATTGAATGCAGAGGATTCGATGCAGTATGATTGAATGCAGTGGATATTATGCAGCATGGCCCAAAGCATCCTGATTGAATGCAGTGGATTCCATGCAGCGTGATTGAATGCAGTTGATTCCATGCAGCGTGAAGAAATGGAACCTTATTGAATTCAGTGGATTTTTGCAGCGTGAATGAATACAGTGGATTCCATGCAGCATGATTGAATGCAGTGGATTTTATGCAGCATGGCCCAAAGCATGCCGATTGAATGCAGTGGATTCCATGCATTGTGATTGATTGCAGTGCACTCCATGCAGCGTGGTAAAATGTATCCCGATTGAATGCAGTGGATTCCATGCAGTGTGATTGAATGCAGTGGATTCCATTTAGCCTGAAGAAATGGAACCCTATTGAATGCAGTGGATATTATGCAGCATGATTGAATGCAGTGGAGTCCATGCAGCATGATTGAATGCAGTGGATTTTATGCAGCATGGCCCAAAGCATCCCGATTGAATGCAGTGGATTCCATGCAGCGTCATTGAATGCAGAGGATTCCATGCATTGAGGCGCAATGGATCCCGATTGTGTGCAGTGGAGTCCATGCAGTGAGGCCAAATGCATCCCAATTGAATGCAGTGGATTTTATGCATCATGGCCCAAATCATCCCGATTGAATGCAGTGGATTCCAGGCAGCGTGATTGAATGCAGTGCACTCAATATAGCTTGGAAAAACGCATCCCGATTGAATGCAGTGTATTCCATGCAGCGTGATTGAATTCAGTGGATTCCATGCAGCGTGAAATAATGGAACCCTATTGAATGCAGTGGATTTCTTGAAGCATGATAGAATGAAGTGGATTCCATGCAGCATGATTGAATGCAGTGGATTTTATGCAGCATTTCCCAAAGCATCCCGATTGAATGCAGTGGATTCCATGCAGCGTCATTGAATGCAGGGGATTCCATGCATTGAGGCGCAATGGATCCCGATTGTATGCAGTGGAGTCCATGCAGCGAGGCCCAATGCTTCCCGATTGAATGCAGTGGATTCCAGGCATTGTGATTGAAATCAGTGGAATCCATGCAGCGTGGTAAAATGCATCCTTATTGAATGCAGTGGATTCCATGCAGCGTGAAGTAATGGAACCCTATTGAATGCAGTGGATTTTATGCAGCCTGATTGAATGCAGTGGATTCCATGCAGCATGATTGAATGCAGTGGATTTTATGCAGCATGTCCCAAAGCATCCCGATTGAATGCAGTGGATTCAATGCAGCGTCATTGAATGCAGAGGATTCCATGCATTGTGGCGAAATGGATCCTGATTGTATGCAGTGGAGTCCATGCAGCGAGGCCCAATGCATCCCGATTGAATGCAGTCAATTCCATGCAGCATTTTTGAATGCAGAGGATTCCATGCATTGTGGCGCAATGGATCCTGATTGTATGCAGTGGAGTCCGTGCAGCGAGGCCAAATCATCCTGATTGAATGCTGTGGATTATATGGAGCATGGCCCAAATCATCCCGACTGAATGCAGTGGATTCGATGCAGCGTGATTGATTGCAGTGTAATCCATGCAGCGTTGTAAAATGCATTCCGATTGAATGCAGTGGATTCCATGCAGCGTGATTGAATTCAGTGGATTCCATGCAGCGTGAAGAAATGGAACCTTATTGAATGCAATTGATTTTATGCAGCATGATTGAATGCAGTGGATTTTATGCAGCATGATTGAATGCAGTGGATTCCATGCAGCATGATTGAATGTAGTGGAATTTATGCAGCATGGCCTAAAGCATCCTGATTGAATGCAGTGGATTCCATGCAGCATCATTGAATGCAGAGGATTCCATGCATTGTGGCGCAATGGATCCCGATTGTATGCAGTGGGGTCCATGCAGCGAGGCCCAATGCATCCCGATTGAATGCAGTGGATTTTATGCAGCATGGACCAAAGCATGCCGATTGAATGCAGTGTATCCCATGCAGCGTGTTTGAATGCAGTGGATTGTATGCAGAGTGGTGCAATGTATCTCGATTGAATGAAGTGGATTCCATTCAGCATGGTGTAATTGATACCGATTGAATGCAGTGGATTCCATGCACTGTGTCTGAATGCAACCGATTCCATGCAGCAGTGTGAAATGCATCGCGAGTGAATGCAGTGGATTCCATGCAGCGTGGCCCAATGGATACCGACTGAATGCAGTGGATTCCATGAAGCATGATTGAATGCAGTGGATTCCATGCAGCGTTGTGGAATGCATACCGAGTGAATGCAGTGGATTGCATGCAGCGTGGGGCAATGTCTCCAGGTTGAATGCAGTGGAATCCATGCAGCATGCTGCAATGGATCCCGACTGAATGCAGTGGATTCCCTGCAGCATTGTCTAATTGATACCAATGTAATGCAGTGGATTCCATGCATCGAGATTCAATGCAGTGGATTCCATGCAGCGTTGTGAAATGGATCCCGAGTGAATGCAGTGGATTCCATGCAGCGTGATTGAATGCAGTGGATTCCATGCAGCGTGAAGAAATGGAACCCTATTGAATGCAGTGGATTTTATGAAGCATGATTGAATGCAGTGGATTCCATGCAGCATGACTGAATGCAGTGGATTTTATGCAGCATGGCCCAAAGCATCCCGATTGAATGCAGTGGATTCCACGCAGCATCATTGAATGCAGAGAATTCCATGCATTGTGGCGCAATGGATCCCGATTGTATGCAGTGGAGTCCATGCAGCGAGGCCCAATTCATCCCGATTGAATGCAGTCAATTCCATGCAGCATTTTTGAATGCAGAGGATTCCATGCATTGTGGCACAATGGATCCTGATTGTATGCAGTGGAGTTTATGCAGCATGGCCCAAACATCCCGATTGAATGCAGTGGATTCCATGCAGCGTGAAGAAATGGAACCATATTGAATGCAGTGGATTTTATGCAGCATGATTGAATGCAGAGGATTCGATGCAGTATGATTGAATGCAGTGGATATTATGCAGCATGGCCCAAAGCATCCTGATTGAATGCAGTGGATTCCATGCAGCGTGATTGAATGCAGTTGATTCCATGCAGCGTGAAGAAATGGAACCTTATTGAATTCAGTGGATTTTTGCAGCGTGAATGAATACAGTGGATTCCATGCAGCATGATTGAATGCAGTGGATTTTATGCAGCATGGCCCAAAGCATGCCGATTGAATGCAGTGGATTCCATGCATTGTGATTGATTGCAGTGCACTCCATGCAGCGTGGTAAAATGTATCCCGATTGAATGCAGTGGATTCCATGCAGTGTGATTGAATGCAGTGGATTCCATTTAGCCTGAAGAAATGGAACCCTATTGAATGCAGTGGATATTATGCAGCATGATTGAATGCAGTGGAGTCCATGCAGCATGATTGAATGCAGTGGATTTTATGCAGCATGGCCCAAAGCATCCCGATTGAATGCAGTGGATTCCATGCAGCGTCATTGAATGCAGAGGATTCCATGCATTGAGGCGCAATGGATCCCGATTGTGTGCAGTGGAGTCCATGCAGTGAGGCCAAATGCATCCCAATTGAATGCAGTGGATTTTATGCATCATGGCCCAAATCATCCCGATTGAATGCAGTGGATTCCAGGCAGCGTGATTGAATGCAGTGCACTCAATATAGCTTGGAAAAACGCATCCCGATTGAATGCAGTGTATTCCATGCAGCGTGATTGAATTCAGTGGATTCCATGCAGCGTGAAATAATGGAACCCTATTGAATGCAGTGGATTTCTTGAAGCATGATAGAATGAAGTGGATTCCATGCAGCATGATTGAATGCAGTGGATTTTATGCAGCATTTCCCAAAGCATCCCGATTGAATGCAGTGGATTCCATGCAGCGTCATTGAATGCAGGGGATTCCATGCATTGAGGCGCAATGGATCCCGATTGTATGCAGTGGAGTCCATGCAGCGAGGCCCAATGCTTCCCGATTGAATGCAGTGGATTCCAGGCATTGTGATTGAAATCAGTGGAATCCATGCAGCGTGGTAAAATGCATCCTTATTGAATGCAGTGGATTCCATGCAGCGTGAAGTAATGGAACCCTATTGAATGCAGTGGATTTTATGCAGCCTGATTGAATGCAGTGGATTCCATGCAGCATGATTGAATGCAGTGGATTTTATGCAGCATGTCCCAAAGCATCCCGATTGAATGCAGTGGATTCAATGCAGCGTCATTGAATGCAGAGGATTCCATGCATTGTGGCGAAATGGATCCTGATTGTATGCAGTGGAGTCCATGCAGCGAGGCCCAATGCATCCCGATTGAATGCAGTCAATTCCATGCAGCATTTTTGAATGCAGAGGATTCCATGCATTGTGGCGCAATGGATCCTGATTGTATGCAGTGGAGTCCGTGCAGCGAGGCCAAATCATCCTGATTGAATGCTGTGGATTATATGGAGCATGGCCCAAATCATCCCGACTGAATGCAGTGGATTCGATGCAGCGTGATTGATTGCAGTGTAATCCATGCAGCGTTGTAAAATGCATTCCGATTGAATGCAGTGGATTCCATGCAGCGTGATTGAATTCAGTGGATTCCATGCAGCGTGAAGAAATGGAACCTTATTGAATGCAATTGATTTTATGCAGCATGATTGAATGCAGTGGATTTTATGCAGCATGATTGAATGCAGTGGATTCCATGCAGCGTGATTGAATGCAGTGGATTTTATGCAGCATGGCCCAAAGCATCCCGATTGAATTCAGTGGATTCCATGCAGCGGCATTGAATGCAGAGGATTCCATGCATTGTGGCGCAATGGGTCCCGATTGTATGCAGTGGAGCCCATGCAGTGAGGCCAATGCATCCCGATTGTATGCAGTGGATTCCATGCAGCGTGATTGAATGCAGTGGATTTTATGCAGCATGGCCCAAAGCATCCCGATTGAATGCAGTGGATTCCATGCAGTGTCATTGAATGCAGAGGATTCCATGCATTGTGGTGCAATGGGTCACGATTGTATGCAGTGGAGTACATGCAGTGAGGCCAATGCATCCCGATTGTATGCAGTGGATTTTATGCAGCATGGCCCAAAGCATCCCGATTGAATGCAGTGGATTCCATGCATTGTGATTGAATGCAGTGTAATCCATGCAGCATGGTAAAATGCATCCCGATTGAAGGCAGTGTATTCCATACAGCGGGATTGAATGCAGTGTATTCTATGCAGCGTGAGGAAATGGAACCGAATTGAATGCAGTGGATTTTATGCAGCATGATTGAATGCAGTGGATTCCATGCAGCATGATTGAATGCAGTGGATTCCATGCAGCGTGAAGAAATGAAAGCTTATTCAATGCAGTGGATTCCATGCAGCATGATTGAATGCAGTGGATGCCATGCAGCATGATTGAATGCAGTGTATTTTAGGCAGCATGGCACAAAGCATCCGGATTGAATGCAGTTGATTCCATGCAGCATGATTGAATGCAGTGGATTTTATGCAGCATGGCCCAAAACATCCGGATTGAATGCAGTGGAATCCATGCATGGTGATTGAATGCAGTGTAATCCATGCAGCGTGGTAAAATCCATCCCGATTGAATGCAGTGGATTCCATGCAGCTTGATTGAATGCAGCGGATTCCATGCAGCGTGAAGTAATGGAACCCTATTGAATGCAGCGGATTTTATGCAGCATGATTGAATGCAGTGGATTTTATGCAGCATGGCCCAAACCATCCCGATTGAATGCCGTGGATCCCATGCAGCGTCATTGAATGCAGAGGATTCCATGCATTGAGGTGCAATCGATCCCGATTATATGAGGTGGAGTCCATGCAGCGAGGCCCAATGCATCCCGATTGAATGCATTCAATTCCATGCAGCATTTTTGAATGCAGAGGATTCCATGCATTGTGGCGCAATGGTTCCTGATTGTATGCAGTGGAGTCTATGCAGCGAGGCCAAATCATCCCGATTGAATGCTGTGGATTATATGGAGCATGGCCCAAATCATCCCGATTGAATGCAGTGGATTCCATGCAGCGTGATTGATTGCAGTGTAATCCATGCAGCGTTGTAAAATGCATTCCGATTGAATGCAGTGGATTCCATGCATTGTGATTGAATGCAGTGAACTCCATGCAGTGAGGTAAAATGCATCCCGATTGAATGCAGTGGATTCCATGCAGCGTGATTGAATGCCGTGTATTCCATGCAGCGTGAAGAAATGGAACCCTATTGAATGCAGTGGATTGTATGCAGCCTGATTGAATGCAGTGGATTCCATACAGCATGATTGAATGCAGTGGATTTTATGCAGAATGGCCCAAAGCATCCCGATTGAATGCAGTGGATTACATGCAGCGTCATTGAATGCAGAGGATTCCATGCATTGTGGCGCAATGGATCCTGATTGTATGCAGTGGAGTCCATGCAGCGAGGCCCAATGCATCCCGATTGAATGCAGTCAATTCCATGCAGCATTTTTGAATGCAGAGGATTCCATGCATTGTGGCGCAATGGATCCTGATTGCATGCAGTGGAGTCCATGCAGCGAGGCGAAATCATCCCGATTGAATGCTGTGCATTATATGGAGCATGGCCCAAATCATCCCGACTGAATGTAGTGAATTCGATGCAGTGTGATTGATTGCAGTGTAATCCATGCAGCGTGGTAAAATGCATCCCGATTGAATGCAGTGGATTCCATGCAGCGTGATTGAATTCAGTGGATTCCATGCAGCGTGAAGAAATGGAACCTTATTGAATGCAATTGATTTTATGCAGCATGATTGAATGCAGTGGATTTTATGCAGCATGATTGAATGCAGTGGATTCCATGCAGCGTGATTGAATGCAGTGGATTTTATGCAGCATGGCCCAAAGCATCCCGATTGAATGCAGTGGATTCCATGCAGCATTTTTGAATGCAGAGGATTCCATGCATTGTGGCACAATGGATCCCGATTGAATGCAGTGGATTCCATGCAGCGTGATTGAATGCAGTGTAATCCATGAAGCGTGGTAAAATGCATCCCGATAGAATGCAGTGGATTCCATGCAGCGTGAGGAAATGGAACCCTACTGAATGCAGTGGATTTTATGCAGCATGATTGAATGCAGTGGATATTATGCAGCATGATTGAATGCAGTGGAGTCCATGCAGCATGATTGAATGTAGTGGAATTTATGCAGCATGGCCTAAAGCATCCCGATTGAATGCAGTGGATTCCATGCAGCGTCATTGAATGCAGAGGATTCCATGCATTGTGGCGCAATGGATCCCTATTGTATGCAGTGGAGTCCATGCAGCGAGGCCCAATGCATCCCGATTGAATGCAGTGGATTTTATGCAGCATGGCCCAAACATCCCGATTGAATGCAGTGTATCCCATGCAGCGTGTTTGAATGCAGTGGATTGTATGCAGAGTGGTGCAATGTATCTCTATTGAATGAAGTGGATTCCATTCAGCTTGGCCCAATGGATACCGACTGAATGCAGTGGATTCCATGAAGCATGATTGAATGCAGTGGATTCCATGCAGCATTGTGGAATGCATACCGAGTGAATGCAGTGGATTGCATGCAGCGTGGGGCAATGTCTCCAGGTTGAATGCAGTGGAATACATGCAGTGTGAGTGAATGCACTTGATTCCTTGCAGCAGTGTGAAATTCATCCCGGGTGAATGCAGTGGATTGCATGCAGCTTGGCCCAATGGATCCTGATTGAATGCAGTCGATTCCGTGCAGCTTGGCCCAATGGATCCTGATTGAATGCAGTCGATTCCGTGCAGCATGGCCCAATGGATCCTGATTGAATGCAGTGGATTCCCTGTGGCGTGATTGAATGCACTGGATTCCATGCAGCGTTGTGTAATGCATCCAGAGTGAATGAAAAGGATTGCATGCAGCGTGGGGCAATGTATCCAGGTTGAATGCAGTGGAATCCATGCAGCATGCTGCAATGGATCCCGACTGAATGCAGTGGATTCCCTGCAGCATTGTGTAATTGATACCAATGTAATGCAGTGGATTCCATGCATCGAGATTCAATGCAGTGGATTCCATGCAGCGTTGTGAAATGGATCCCGAGTGAATGCAGTGGATTCCATGCATTGTGATTGAATGCAGTGCACTCAATATAGCGTGGAAAAATGCATCCCGATTGAATGAAGCGGATTCCATGCAGCGTGATTGAATGCAGTGGATTTTATGCAGCATGGCCCAAAGCATCCCGATTGAATGCAGTGGATTCCATGCAGCATCATTGAATGCAGAGGATTCCATGCATTGAGGCGCAATGGATCCCGATTGTATGCAGTGGAGTCCATGCAGCGAGGCCCAATGCATCCCGATTGAATGCAGTGGATTCCAGGCATTGTGATTGAAATCAGTGGAATCCATGCAGCGTGGTAAAATGCATCCTTATTGAATGCAGTGGATTCCATGCAGCGTGAAATAATGGAACGGTATTGAATGCAGTGGATTGTATGCAGCCTGATTGAATGCAGTGGATTCCATGCAGCATGATTGAATGCAGTGGATTTTATGCAGCATGTCCCAAAGCATCCCGATTGAATGCAGTGGATTCCATGCAGCGTCATTGAATGCAGAGGATTCCATGCATTGTGGCGCAATGGGTCCCGATTATATGCAGTGGAGTCCATGCAGTGAGGCCAATGCATCCCGATTGTATGCAGTGGATTTTATGCAGCATGGCCCAAAGCATCCCGATTGAATGCAGTGGATTCCATGCATTGTGATTGAATGCAGTGTAATCCATGCAGCATGGTAAAATGCATCCCGATTGAAGGCAGTGTATTCCATACAGCGGGATTGAATGCAGTGTATTCTATGCAGCGTGAGGAAATGGAACCGTATTGAATGCAGTGGATTCTATGCAGCATGATTGAATGCAGTGGATTCCATGCAGCATGATTGAATGCAGTGGATTTTATGCAGCATGGCCCAAAGCATCCCGATTGAATGCAGTGGATTCCATGCATTGTGATTGAATGCAGTGTAATCCATGCAGCATGGTAAAATGCATCCCGATTGAAGGCAGTGTATTCCATACAGCGGGATTGAATGCAGTGTATTCTATGCAGCGTGAGGAAATGGAACCCTACTGAATGCAGTGGATTTTATGCAGCATGATTGAATGCTGTGGATTCCATGCAGCATGATTGAATGCAGTGGATTCCACGCAGCATCATTGAATGCAGAGAATTCCATGCATTGTGGCGCAATGGATCCCGATTGTATGCAGTGGAGTCCATGCAGCGAGGCCCAATGCATCCCGATTGAATGCAGTCAATTCCATGCAGCATTTTTGAATGCAGACGATTCCATGCATTGTGGCGCAATGGATCCTGATTGTATGCAGTGGATTTTATGCAGCATGGCCCAAACATCCCGATTGAATGCAGTGGATTCCATGCAGCGTGATTGAATGCAGTGTAATCCATGAAGCGTGGTAAAATGCATCCCGATAAAATGCAGTGGATTCCATGCAGCGTGAAGAAATGGAACCCTATTGAATGCAGTGGATTTTATGCAGCATGATTGAATGCAGTGGATTCGATGCAGTATGATTGAATGCAGTGGATATTATGCAGCATGGCCCAAAGCATCCTGATTGAATGCAGTGGATTCCATGCAGCGTGATTGACTGCAGGTAATCCATTCAGCCTGGTAAAATGCATCCCAATTGAATGCAGTGGATTTTATGAAGCATGATTGAATGCAGTTGATTCCATGCAGCGTGAAGAAATGGAACATTATTGAATTCAGTGGATTTTTGCGGCGTGAATGTATACAGTGGATACCATGCAGCATGATTGAATGCAGTGGATTTTATGCAGCATGGCCAAAGCATGCCGATTGAATGCAGTGGATTCCATGCAGTGTGTTTGAATGCAGTGGATTCAATTTAGCCTGAAGAAATGGAACCCTATTGAATGCAGTGGATATTATGCAGCATGATTGAATGCAGTGGATTCCATGCAGCATGATTGAATGCAGTGGATTTTATGCAGCATGTCCCAAAGCATCCCGATTGAATGCAGTGGATTCCATGCAGCGTCATTGAATGCAGAGGATTCCATGCATTGTGGCGCAATGGGTCCCGATTGTATGCAGTGGAGTCCATGCAGCGAGGCCAAATGCATCCCAATTGAATGCTGTGGATTATATGGAGCATGGTCCAAATCATCCCGACTGAATGCAGTGGATTCCATGCAGCGTGATTGATTGCAGTGTAATCCATGCAGCGTGGTAAAATGCATCCCGATTGAATGCAGTGGATTCCACGCAGCGTGATTGAATTCAGTGGATTTTATGCAGCATGATTGAATGCAGTGGATTTTATGCAGCATGGCCCAAACCATCCCGATTGAATGCAGTGGATCCCATGCAGCGTCATTGAATGCAGAGGATTTCATGCATTGAGGCGCTATCGATCCCGATTAAATGAGGTGGAGTCCATGCAGCGAGGCCCAATGCATCCCGATTGAATGCATTCAATTCCATGCAGCATTTTTGAATGCAGAGGATTCCATGTATTGTGGCGCAATGGATCCTGATTGTATGCAGTGGAGTCTATGCAGCGAGGCCAAATCATCCCGATTGAATGCTGTGGATTATATGGAGCATGGCCCAAATCATCCCGATTCAATGCAGTGGATTCCATGCAGCGTGATTGATTGCAGTGTAATCGATGCAGCGTTGTAAAATGCATTCCGATTGAATGCAGTGGATTCCATGCAGCGTGATTGAATGCCGTGTATTCCATGCAGCATGAAGAAATGGAACCCTATTGAATGCAGTGGATATTATGCAGCATGATTGAATGCAGTGGATTCCATGCAGCATGATTGAATGTAGTGGAATTTATGCAGCATGGCCTAAAGCATCCCGATTGAATGCAGTGGATTCCATGCAGCATCATTGAATGCAGAGGATTCCATGCATTGTGGCGCAATGGATCCCGATTGTATGCAGTGGGGTCCATGCAGCGAGGCCCAATGCATCCCGATTGAATGCAGTGGATTTTATGCAGCATGGACCAAAGCATGCCGATTGAATGCAGTGTATCCCATGCAGCGTGTTTGAATGCAGTGGATTGTATGCAGAGTGGTGCAATGTATCTCGATTGAATGAAGTGGATTCCATTCAGCATGGTGTAATTGATACCGATTGAATGCAGTGGATTCCATGCACTGTGTCTGAATGCAACCGATTCCATGCAGCAGTGTGAAATGCATCGCGAGTGAATGCAGTGGATTCCATGCAGCGTGGCCCAATGGATACCGACTGAATGCAGTGGATTCCATGAAGCATGATTGAATGCAGTGGATTCCATGCAGCGTTGTGGAATGCATACCGAGTGAATGCAGTGGATTGCATGCAGCGTGGGGCAATGTCTCCAGGTTGAATGCAGTGGAATACATGCAGCATGCTGCAATGGATCCCGACTGAATGCAGTGGATTCCCTGCAGCATTGTCTAATTGATACCAATGTAATGCAGTGGATTCCATGCATCGAGATTCAATGCAGTGGATTCCATGCAGCGTTGTGAAATGGATCCCGAGTGAATGCAGTGGATTCCATGCAGCGTGATTGAATGCAGTGGATTCCATGCAGCGTGAAGAAATGGAACCCTATTGAATGCAGTGGATTTTATGAAGCATGATTGAATGCAGTGGATTCCATGCAGCATGACTGAATGCAGTGGATTTTATGCAGCATGGCCCAAAGCATCCCGATTGAATGCAGTGGATTCCACGCAGCATCATTGAATGCAGAGAATTCCATGCATTGTGGCGCAATGGATCCCGATTGTATGCAGTGGAGTCCATGCAGCGAGGCCCAATTCATCCCGATTGAATGCAGTCAATTCCATGCAGCATTTTTGAATGCAGAGGATTCCATGCATTGTGGCACAATGGATCCTGATTGTATGCAGTGGAGTTTATGCAGCATGGCCCAAACATCCCGATTGAATGCAGTGGATTCCATGCAGCGTGAAGAAATGGAACCATATTGAATGCAGTGGATTTTATGCAGCATGATTGAATGCAGAGGATTCGATGCAGTATGATTGAATGCAGTGGATATTATGCAGCATGGCCCAAAGCATCCTGATTGAATGCAGTGGATTCCATGCAGCGTGATTGAATGCAGTTGATTCCATGCAGCGTGAAGAAATGGAACCTTATTGAATTCAGTGGATTGTATGCAGCCTGATTGAATGCAGTGGATTCCATACAGCATGATTGAATGCAGTGGATTTTATGCAGAATGGCCCAAAGCATCCCGATTGAATGCAGTGGATTACATGCAGCGTCATTGAATGCAGAGGATTCCATGCATTGTGGCGCAATGGATCCTGATTGTATGCAGTGGAGTCCATGCAGCGAGGCCCAATGCATCCCGATTGAATGCAGTCAATTCCATGCAGCATTTTTGAATGCAGAGGATTCCATGCATTGTGGCGCAATGGATCCTGATTGCATGCAGTGGAGTCCATGCAGCGAGGCGAAATCATCCCGATTGAATGCTGTGCATTATATGGAGCATGGCCCAAATCATCCCGACTGAATGTAGTGAATTCGATGCAGTGTGATTGATTGCAGTGTAATCCATGCAGCGTGGTAAAATGCATCCCGATTGAATGCAGTGGATTCCATGCAGCGTGATTGAATTCAGTGGATTCCATGCAGCGTGAAGAAATGGAACCTTATTGAATGCAATTGATTTTATGCAGCATGATTGAATGCAGTGGATTTTATGCAGCATGATTGAATGCAGTGGATTCCATGCAGCGTGATTGAATGCAGTGGATTTTATGCAGCATGGCCCAAAGCATCCCGATTGAATGCAGTGGATTCCATGCAGCATTTTTGAATGCAGAGGATTCCATGCATTGTGGCACAATGGATCCCGATTGAATGCAGTGGATTCCATGCAGCGTGATTGAATGCAGTGTAATCCATGAAGCGTGGTAAAATGCATCCCGATAGAATGCAGTGGATTCCATGCAGCGTGAGGAAATGGAACCCTACTGAATGCAGTGGATTTTATGCAGCATGATTGAATGCAGTGGATATTATGCAGCATGATTGAATGCAGTGGAGTCCATGCAGCATGATTGAATGTAGTGGAATTTATGCAGCATGGCCTAAAGCATCCCGATTGAATGCAGTGGATTCCATGCAGCGTCATTGAATGCAGAGGATTCCATGCATTGTGGCGCAATGGATCCCTATTGTATGCAGTGGAGTCCATGCAGCGAGGCCCAATGCATCCCGATTGAATGCAGTGGATTTTATGCAGCATGGCCCAAACATCCCGATTGAATGCAGTGTATCCCATGCAGCGTGTTTGAATGCAGTGGATTGTATGCAGAGTGGTGCAATGTATCTCTATTGAATGAAGTGGATTCCATTCAGCTTGGCCCAATGGATACCGACTGAATGCAGTGGATTCCATGAAGCATGATTGAATGCAGTGGATTCCATGCAGCATTGTGGAATGCATACCGAGTGAATGCAGTGGATTGCATGCAGCGTGGGGCAATGTATCCAGGTTGAATGCAGTGGAATACATGCAGTGTGAGTGAATGCACTTGATTCCTTGCAGCAGTGTGAAATTCATCCCGGGTGAATGCAGTGGATTGCATGCAGCTTGGCCCAATGGATCCTGATTGAATGCAGTCGATTCCGTGCAGCTTGGCCCAATGGATCCTGATTGAATGCAGTCGATTCCGTGCAGCATGGCCCAATGGATCCTGATTGAATGCAGTGGATTCCCTGTGGCGTGATTGAATGCACTGGATTCCATGCAGCGTTGTGTAATGCATCCAGAGTGAATGAAAAGGATTGCATGCAGCGTGGGGCAATGTATCCAGGTTGAATGCAGTGGAATCCATGCAGCATGCTGCAATGGATCCCGACTGAATGCAGTGGATTCCCTGCAGCATTGTGTAATTGATACCAATGTAATGCAGTGGATTCCATGCATCGAGATTCAATGCAGTGGATTCCATGCAGCGTTGTGAAATGGATCCCGAGTGAATGCAGTGGATTCCATGCATTGTGATTGAATGCAGTGCACTCAATATAGCGTGGAAAAATGCATCCCGATTGAATGAAGCGGATTCCATGCAGCGTGATTGAATGCAGTGGATTTTATGCAGCATGGCCCAAAGCATCCCGATTGAATGCAGTGGATTCCATGCAGCATCATTGAATGCAGAGGATTCCATGCATTGAGGCGCAATGGATCCCGATTGTATGCAGTGGAGTCCATGCAGCGAGGCCCAATGCATCCCGATTGAATGCAGTGGATTCCAGGCATTGTGATTGAAATCAGTGGAATCCATGCAGCGTGGTAAAATGCATCCTTATTGAATGCAGTGGATTCCATGCAGCGTGAAATAATGGAACGGTATTGAATGCAGTGGATTGTATGCAGCCTGATTGAATGCAGTGGATTCCATGCAGCATGATTGAATGCAGTGGATTTTATGCAGCATGTCCCAAAGCATCCCGATTGAATGCAGTGGATTCCATGCAGCGTCATTGAATGCAGAGGATTCCATGCATTGTGGCGCAATGGGTCCCGATTATATGCAGTGGAGTCCATGCAGTGAGGCCAATGCATCCCGATTGTATGCAGTGGATTTTATGCAGCATGGCCCAAAGCATCCCGATTGAATGCAGTGGATTCCATGCATTGTGATTGAATGCAGTGTAATCCATGCAGCATGGTAAAATGCATCCCGATTGAAGGCAGTGTATTCCATACAGCGGGATTGAATGCAGTGTATTCTATGCAGCGTGAGGAAATGGAACCGTATTGAATGCAGTGGATTCTATGCAGCATGATTGAATGCAGTGGATTCCATGCAGCATGATTGAATGCAGTGGATTTTATGCAGCATGGCCCAAAGCATCCCGATTGAATGCAGTGGATTCCATGCATTGTGATTGAATGCAGTGTAATCCATGCAGCATGGTAAAATGCATCCCGATTGAAGGCAGTGTATTCCATACAGCGGGATTGAATGCAGTGTATTCTATGCAGCGTGAGGAAATGGAACCCTACTGAATGCAGTGGATTTTTTGCAGCATGATTGAATGCTGTGGATTCCATGCAGCATGATTGAATGCAGTGGATTACACGCAGCATCATTGAATGCAGAGAATTCCATGCATTGTGGCGCAATGGATCCCGATTGTATGCAGTGGAGTCCATGCAGCGAGGCCCAATGCATCCCGATTGAATGCAGTCAATTCCATGCAGCATTTTTGAATGCAGACGATTCCATGCATTGTGGCGCAATGGATCCTGATTGTATGCAGTGGATTTTATGCAGCATGGCCCAAACATCCCGATTGAATGCAGTGGATTCCATGCAGCGTGATTGAATGCAGTGTAATCCATGAAGCGTGGTAAAATGCATCCCGATAAAATGCAGTGGATTCCATGCAGCGTGAAGAAATGGAACCCTATTGAATGCAGTGGATTTTATGCAGCATGATTGAATGCAGTGGATTCGATGCAGTATGATTGAATGCAGTGGATATTATGCAGCATGGCCCAAAGCATCCTGATTGAATGCAGTGGATTCCATGCAGCGTGATTGACTGCAGGTAATCCATTCAGCCTGGTAAAATGCATCCCAATTGAATGCAGTGGATTTTATGAAGCATGATTGAATGCAGTTGATTCCATGCAGCGTGAAGAAATGGAACATTATTGAATTCAGTGGATTTTTGCGGCGTGAATGTATACAGTGGATACCATGCAGCATGATTGAATGCAGTGGATTTTATGCAGCATGGCCAAAGCATGCCGATTGAATGCAGTGGATTCCATGCAGTGTGTTTGAATGCAGTGGATTCAATTTAGCCTGAAGAAATGGAACCCTATTGAATGCAGTGGATATTATGCAGCATGATTGAATGCAGTGGATTCCATGCAGCATGATTGAATGCAGTGGATTTTATGCAGCATGTCCCAAAGCATCCCGATTGAATGCAGTGGATTCCATGCAGCGTCATTGAATGCAGAGGATTCCATGCATTGTGGCGCAATGGGTCCCGATTGTATGCAGTGGAGTCCATGCAGCGAGGCCAAATGCATCCCAATTGAATGCTGTGGATTATATGGAGCATGGTCCAAATCATCCCGACTGAATGCAGTGGATTCCATGCAGCGTGATTGATTGCAGTGTAATCCATGCAGCGTGGTAAAATGCATCCCGATTGAATGCAGTGGATTCCATGCAGCGTCATTGAATGCAGAGGATTTCATGCATTGAGGCGCTATCGATCCCGATTAAATGAGGTGGAGTCCATGCAGCGAGGCCCAATGCATCCCGATTGAATGCATTCAATTCCATGCAGCATTTTTGAATGCAGAGGATTCCATGCATTGTGGCGCAATGGATCCTGATTGTATGCAGTGGAGTCTATGCAGCGAGGCCAAATCATCCCGATTGAATGCTGTGGATTATATGGAGCATGGCCCAAATCATCCCGATTCAATGCAGTGGATTCCATGCAGCGTGATTGATTGCAGTGTAATCGATGCAGCGTTGTAAAATGCATTCCGATTGAATGCAGTGGATTCCATGCAGCGTGATTGAATGCCGTGTATTCCATGCAGCATGAAGAAATGGAACCCTATTGAATGCAGTGGATATTATGCAGCATGATTGAATGCAGTGGATTCCATGCAGCATGATTGAATGTAGTGGAATTTATGCAGCATGGCCTAAAGCATCCCGATTGAATGCAGTGGATTCCATGCAGCATCATTGAATGCAGAGGATTCCATGCATTGTGGCGCAATGGATCCCGATTGTATGCAGTGGGGTCCATGCAGCGAGGCCCAATGCATCCCGATTGAATGCAGTGGATTTTATGCAGCATGGACCAAAGCATGCCGATTGAATGCAGTGTATCCCATGCAGCGTGTTTGAATGCAGTGGATTGTATGCAGAGTGGTGCAATGTATCTCGATTGAATGAAGTGGATTCCATTCAGCATGGTGTAATTGATACCGATTGAATGCAGTGGATTCCATGCACTGTGTCTGAATGCAACCGATTCCATGCAGCAGTGTGAAATGCATCGCGAGTGAATGCAGTGGATTCCATGCAGCGTGGCCCAATGGATACCGACTGAATGCAGTGGATTCCATGAAGCATGATTGAATGCAGTGGATTCCATGCAGCGTTGTGGAATGCATACCGAGTGAATGCAGTGGATTGCATGCAGCGTGGGGCAATGTCTCCAGGTTGAATGCAGTGGAATCCATGCAGCATGCTGCAATGGATCCCGACTGAATGCAGTGGATTCCCTGCAGCATTGTCTAATTGATACCAATGTAATGCAGTGGATTCCATGCATCGAGATTCAATGCAGTGGATTCCATGCAGCGTTGTGAAATGGATCCCGAGTGAATGCAGTGGATTCCATGCAGCGTGATTGAATGCAGTGGATTCCATGCAGCGTGAAGAAATGGAACCCTATTGAATGCAGTGGATTTTATGAAGCATGATTGAATGCAGTGGATTCCATGCAGCATGACTGAATGCAGTGGATTTTATGCAGCATGGCCCAAAGCATCCCGATTGAATGCAGTGGATTCCACGCAGCATCATTGAATGCAGAGAATTCCATGCATTGTGGCGCAATGGATCCCGATTGTATGCAGTGGAGTCCATGCAGCGAGGCCCAATTCATCCCGATTGAATGCAGTCAATTCCATGCAGCATTTTTGAATGCAGAGGATTCCATGCATTGTGGCACAATGGATCCTGATTGTATGCAGTGGAGTTTATGCAGCATGGCCCAAACATCCCGATTGAATGCAGTGGATTCCATGCAGCGTGAAGAAATGGAACCATATTGAATGCAGTGGATTTTATGCAGCATGATTGAATGCAGAGGATTCGATGCAGTATGATTGAATGCAGTGGATATTATGCAGCATGGCCCAAAGCATCCTGATTGAATGCAGTGGATTCCATGCAGCGTGATTGAATGCAGTTGATTCCATGCAGCGTGAAGAAATGGAACCTTATTGAATTCAGTGGATTTTTGCAGCGTGAATGAATACAGTGGATTCCATGCAGCATGATTGAATGCAGTGGATTTTATGCAGCATGGCCCAAAGCATGCCGATTGAATGCAGTGGATTCCATGCATTGTGATTGATTGCAGTGCACTCCATGCAGCGTGGTAAAATGTATCCCGATTGAATGCAGTGGATTCCATGCAGTGTGATTGAATGCAGTGGATTCCATTTAGCCTGAAGAAATGGAACCCTATTGAATGCAGTGGATATTATGCAGCATGATTGAATGCAGTGGAGTCCATGCAGCATGATTGAATGCAGTGGATTTTATGCAGCATGGCCCAAAGCATCCCGATTGAATGCAGTGGATTCCATGCAGCGTCATTGAATGCAGAGGATTCCATGCATTGAGGCGCAATGGATCCCGATTGTGTGCAGTGGAGTCCATGCAGTGAGGCCAAATGCATCCCAATTGAATGCAGTGGATTTTATGCATCATGGCCCAAATCATCCCGATTGAATGCAGTGGATTCCAGGCAGCGTGATTGAATGCAGTGCACTCAATATAGCTTGGAAAAACGCATCCCGATTGAATGCAGTGTATTCCATGCAGCGTGATTGAATTCAGTGGATTCCATGCAGCGTGAAATAATGGAACCCTATTGAATGCAGTGGATTTCTTGAAGCATGATAGAATGAAGTGGATTCCATGCAGCATGATTGAATGCAGTGGATTTTATGCAGCATTTCCCAAAGCATCCCGATTGAATGCAGTGGATTCCATGCAGCGTCATTGAATGCAGGGGATTCCATGCATTGAGGCGCAATGGATCCCGATTGTATGCAGTGGAGTCCATGCAGCGAGGCCCAATGCTTCCCGATTGAATGCAGTGGATTCCAGGCATTGTGATTGAAATCAGTGGAATCCATGCAGTGTGGTAAAATGCATCCTTATTGAATGCAGTGGATTCCATGCAGCGTGAAGTAATGGAACCCTATTGAATGCAGTGGATTTTATGCAGCCTGATTGAATGCAGTGGATTCCATGCAGCATGATTGAATGCAGTGGATTTTATGCAGCATGTCCCAAAGCATCCCGATTGAATGCAGTGGATTCAATGCAGCGTCATTGAATGCAGAGGATTCCATGCACTGTGGCGAAACGGATCCTGATTGTATGCAGTGGAGTCCATGCAGCGAGGCCCAATGCATCCCGATTGAATGCAGTCAATTCCATGCAGCATTTTTGAATGCAGAGTATTCCATGCATTGTGGCGCAATGGATCCTGATTGTATGCAGTGGAGTCCGTGCAGCGAGGCCAAATCATCCTGATTGAATGCTGTGGATTATATGGAGCATGGCCCAAATCATCCCGACTGAATGCAGTGGATTCGATGCAGCGTGATTGATTGCAGTGTAATCCATGCAGCGTTGTAAAATGCATTCCGATTGAATGCAGTGGATTCCATGCAGCGTGATTGAATTCAGTGGATTCCATGCAGCGTGAAGAAATGGAACCTTATTGAATGCAATTGATTTTATGCAGCATGATTGAATGCAGTGGATTTTATGCAGCATGATTGAATGCAGTGGATTTTATGCAGCATGATTGAATGCAGTTGATTCCATGCAGCGTGATTGAATGCAGTGGATTTTATGCAGCATGGCCCAAAGCATCCCGATTGAATTCAGTGGATTCCATGCAGCGGCATTGAATGCAGAGGATTCCATGCATTGTGGCGCAATGGGTCCCGATTGTATGCAGTGGAGCCCATGCAGTGAGGCCAATGCATCCCGATTGTATGCAGTGGATTCCATGCATTGTGATTGAATGCAGTGTAATCCATGCAGCATGGTAAAATGCATCCCGATTGAAGGCAGTGTATTCCATACAGCGGGATTGAATGCAGTGTATTCTATGCAGCGTGAGGAAATGGAACCGTATTGAATGCAGTGGATTTTATGCAGCATGATTGAATGCAGTGGATTCCATGCAGCATGATTGAATGCAGTGGATTCCATGCAGCGTGAAGAAATGAAAGCTTATTCAATGCAGTGGATTCCATGCAGCATGATTGAATGCAGTGGATGCCATGCAGCATGATTGAATGCAGTGTATTTTAGGCAGCATGGCACAAAGCATCCGGATTGAATGCAGTTGATTCCATGCAGCATGATTGAATGCAGTGGATTTTATGCAGCATGGCCCAAAACATCCGGATTGAATGCAGTGGAATCCATGCATGGTGATTGAATGCAGTGTAATCCATGCAGCGTGGTAAAATCCATCCCGATTGAATGCAGTGGATTCCATGCAGCTTGATTGAATGCAGCGGATTCCATGCAGCGTGAAGTAATGGAACCCTATTGAATGCAGCGGATTTTATGCAGCATGATTGAATGCAGTGGATTTTATGCAGCATGGCCCAAACCATCCCGATTGAATGCCGTGGATCCCATGCAGCGTCATTGAATGCAGAGGATTCCATGCATTGAGGTGCAATCGATCCCGATTATATGAGGTGGAGTCCATGCAGCGAGGCCCAATGCATCCCGATTGAATGCATTCAATTCCATGCAGCATTTTTGAATGCAGAGGATTCCATGCATTGTGGCGCAATGGTTCCTGATTGTATGCAGTGGAGTCTATGCAGCGAGGCCAAATCATCCCGATTGAATGCTGTGGATTATATGGAGCATGGCCCAAATCATCCCGATTGAATGCAGTGGATTCCATGCAGCGTGATTGATTGCAGTGTAATCCATGCAGCGTTGTAAAATGCATTCCGATTGAATGCAGTGGATTCCATGCATTGTGATTGAATGCAGTGAACTCCATGCAGTGAGGTAAAATGCATCCCGATTGAATGCAGTGGATTCCATGCAGCGTGATTGAATGCCGTGTATTCCATGCAGCGTGAAGAAATGGAACCCTATTGAATGCAGTGGATTGTATGCAGCCTGATTGAATGCAGTGGATTCCATGCAGCATGATTGAATGCAGTGGATTTTATGCAGAATGGCCCAAAGCATCCCGATTGAATGCAGTGGATTACATGCAGCGTCATTGAATGCAGAGGATTCCATGCATTGTGGCGCAATGGATCCTGATTGTATGCAGTGGAGTCCATGCAGCGAGGCCCAATGCATCCCGATTGAATGCAGTCAATTCCATGCAGCATTTTTGAATGCAGAGGATTCCATGCATTGTGGCGCAATGGATCCTGATTGTATGCAGTGGAGTCTATGCAGCGAGGCCAAATCATCCCGATTGAATGCTGTGGATTATATGGAGCATGGCCCAAATCATCCCGATTCAATGCAGTGGATTCCATGCAGCGTGATTGATTGCAGTGTAATCGATGCAGCGTTGTAAAATGCATTCCGATTGAATGCAGTGGATTCCATGCAGCGTGATTGAATGCCGTGTATTCCATGCAGCATGAAGAAATGGAACCCTATTGAATGCAGTGGATATTATGCAGCATGATTGAATGCAGTGGATTCCATGCAGCATGATTGAATGTAGTGGAATTTATGCAGCATGGCCTAAAGCATCCCGATTGAATGCAGTGGATTCCATGCAGCATCATTGAATGCAGAGGATTCCATGCATTGTGGCGCAATGGATCCCGATTGTATGCAGTGGGGTCCATGCAGCGAGGCCCAATGCATCCCGATTGAATGCAGTGGATTTTATGCAGCATGGACCAAAGCATGCCGATTGAATGCAGTGTATCCCATGCAGCGTGTTTGAATGCAGTGGATTGTATGCAGAGTGGTGCAATGTATCTCGATTGAATGAAGTGGATTCCATTCAGCATGGTGTAATTGATACCGATTGAATGCAGTGGATTCCATGCACTGTGTCTGAATGCAACCGATTCCATGCAGCAGTGTGAAATGCATCGCGAGTGAATGCAGTGGATTCCATGCAGCGTGGCCCAATGGATACCGACTGAATGCAGTGGATTCCATGAAGCATGATTGAATGCAGTGGATTCCATGCAGCGTTGTGGAATGCATACCGAGTGAATGCAGTGGATTGCATGCAGCGTGGGGCAATGTCTCCAGGTTGAATGCAGTGGAATCCATGCAGCATGCTGCAATGGATCCCGACTGAATGCAGTGGATTCCCTGCAGCATTGTCTAATTGATACCAATGTAATGCAGTGGATTCCATGCATCGAGATTCAATGCAGTGGATTCCATGCAGCGTTGTGAAATGGATCCCGAGTGAATGCAGTGGATTCCATGCAGCGTGATTGAATGCAGTGGATTCCATGCAGCGTGAAGAAATGGAACCCTATTGAATGCAGTGGATTTTATGAAGCATGATTGAATGCAGTGGATTCCATGCAGCATGACTGAATGCAGTGGATTTTATGCAGCATGGCCCAAAGCATCCCGATTGAATGCAGTGGATTCCACGCAGCATCATTGAATGCAGAGAATTCCATGCATTGTGGCGCAATGGATCCCGATTGTATGCAGTGGAGTCCATGCAGCGAGGCCCAATTCATCCCGATTGAATGCAGTGGATTTTATGCAGCATGGACCAAAGCATGCCGATTGAATGCAGTGTATCCCATGCAGCGTGTTTGAATGCAGTGGATTGTATGCAGAGTGGTGCAATGTATCTCGATTGAATGAAGTGGATTCCATTCAGCATGGTGTAATTGATACCGATTGAATGCAGTGGATTCCATGCACTGTGTCTGAATGCAACCGATTCCATGCAGCAGTGTGAAATGCATCGCGAGTGAATGCAGTGGATTCCATGCAGCGTGGCCCAATGGATACCGACTGAATGCAGTGGATTCCATGAAGCATGATTGAATGCAGTGGATTCCATGCAGCGTTGTGGAATGCATACCGAGTGAATGCAGTGGATTGCATGCAGCGTGGGGCAATGTCTCCAGGTTGAATGCAGTGGAATCCATGCAGCATGCTGCAATGGATCCCGACTGAATGCAGTGGATTCCCTGCAGCATTGTCTAATTGATACCAATGTAATGCAGTGGATTCCATGCATCGAGATTCAATGCAGTGGATTCCATGCAGCGTTGTGAAATGGATCCCGAGTGAATGCAGTGGATTCCATGCAGCGTGATTGAATGCAGTGGATTCCATGCAGCGTGAAGAAATGGAACCCTATTGAATGCAGTGGATTTTATGAAGCATGATTGAATGCAGTGGATTCCATGCAGCATGACTGAATGCAGTGGATTTTATGCAGCATGGCCCAAAGCATCCCGATTGAATGCAGTGGATTCCACGCAGCATCATTGAATGCAGAGAATTCCATGCATTGTGGCGCAATGGATCCCGATTGTATGCAGTGGAGTCCATGCAGCGAGGCCCAATTCATCCCGATTGAATGCAGTCAATTCCATGCAGCATTTTTGAATGCAGAGGATTCCATGCATTGTGGCACAATGGATCCTGATTGTATGCAGTGGAGTTTATGCAGCATGGCCCAAACATCCCGATTGAATGCAGTGGATTCCATGCAGCGTGAAGAAATGGAACCATATTGAATGCAGTGGATTTTATGCAGCATGATTGAATGCAGAGGATTCGATGCAGTATGATTGAATGCAGTGGATATTATGCAGCATGGCCCAAAGCATCCTGATTGAATGCAGTGGATTCCATGCAGCGTGATTGAATGCAGTTGATTCCATGCAGCGTGAAGAAATGGAACCTTATTGAATTCAGTGGATTTTTGCAGCGTGAATGAATACAGTGGATTCCATGCAGCATGATTGAATGCAGTGGATTTTATGCAGCATGGCCCAAAGCATGCCGATTGAATGCAGTGGATTCCATGCATTGTGATTGATTGCAGTGCACTCCATGCAGCGTGGTAAAATGTATCCCGATTGAATGCAGTGGATTCCATGCAGTGTGATTGAATGCAGTGGATTCCATTTAGCCTGAAGAAATGGAACCCTATTGAATGCAGTGGATATTATGCAGCATGATTGAATGCAGTGGAGTCCATGCAGCATGATTGAATGCAGTGGATTTTATGCAGCATGGCCCAAAGCATCCCGATTGAATGCAGTGGATTCCATGCAGCGTCATTGAATGCAGAGGATTCCATGCATTGAGGCGCAATGGATCCCGATTGTGTGCAGTGGAGTCCATGCAGTGAGGCCAAATGCATCCCAATTGAATGCAGTGGATTTTATGCATCATGGCCCAAATCATCCCGATTGAATGCAGTGGATTCCAGGCAGCGTGATTGAATGCAGTGCACTCAATATAGCTTGGAAAAACGCATCCCGATTGAATGCAGTGTATTCCATGCAGCGTGATTGAATTCAGTGGATTCCATGCAGCGTGAAATAATGGAACCCTATTGAATGCAGTGGATTTCTTGAAGCATGATAGAATGAAGTGGATTCCATGCAGCATGATTGAATGCAGTGGATTTTATGCAGCATTTCCCAAAGCATCCCGATTGAATGCAGTGGATTCCATGCAGCGTCATTGAATGCAGGGGATTCCATGCATTGAGGCGCAATGGATCCCGATTGTATGCAGTGGAGTCCATGCAGCGAGGCCCAATGCTTCCCGATTGAATGCAGTGGATTCCAGGCATTGTGATTGAAATCAGTGGAATCCATGCAGTGTGGTAAAATGCATCCTTATTGAATGCAGTGGATTCCATGCAGCGTGAAGTAATGGAACCCTATTGAATGCAGTGGATTTTATGCAGCCTGATTGAATGCAGTGGATTCCATGCAGCATGATTGAATGCAGTGGATTTTATGCAGCATGTCCCAAAGCATCCCGATTGAATGCAGTGGATTCAATGCAGCGTCATTGAATGCAGAGGATTCCATGCACTGTGGCGAAACGGATCCTGATTGTATGCAGTGGAGTCCATGCAGCGAGGCCCAATGCATCCCGATTGAATGCAGTCAATTCCATGCAGCATTTTTGAATGCAGAGTATTCCATGCATTGTGGCGCAATGGATCCTGATTGTATGCAGTGGAGTCCGTGCAGCGAGGCCAAATCATCCTGATTGAATGCTGTGGATTATATGGAGCATGGCCCAAATCATCCCGACTGAATGCAGTGGATTCGATGCAGCGTGATTGATTGCAGTGTAATCCATGCAGCGTTGTAAAATGCATTCCGATTGAATGCAGTGGATTCCATGCAGCGTGATTGAATTCAGTGGATTCCATGCAGCGTGAAGAAATGGAACCTTATTGAATGCAATTGATTTTATGCAGCATGATTGAATGCAGTGGATTTTATGCAGCATGATTGAATGCAGTGGATTTTATGCAGCATGATTGAATGCAGTTGATTCCATGCAGCGTGATTGAATGCAGTGGATTTTATGCAGCATGGCCCAAAGCATCCCGATTGAATTCAGTGGATTCCATGCAGCGGCATTGAATGCAGAGGATTCCATGCATTGTGGCGCAATGGGTCCCGATTGTATGCAGTGGAGCCCATGCAGTGAGGCCAATGCATCCCGATTGTATGCAGTGGATTCCATGCATTGTGATTGAATGCAGTGTAATCCATGCAGCATGGTAAAATGCATCCCGATTGAAGGCAGTGTATTCCATACAGCGGGATTGAATGCAGTGTATTCTATGCAGCGTGAGGAAATGGAACCGTATTGAATGCAGTGGATTTTATGCAGCATGATTGAATGCAGTGGATTCCATGCAGCATGATTGAATGCAGTGGATTCCATGCAGCGTGAAGAAATGAAAGCTTATTCAATGCAGTGGATTCCATGCAGCATGATTGAATGCAGTGGATGCCATGCAGCATGATTGAATGCAGTGTATTTTAGGCAGCATGGCACAAAGCATCCGGATTGAATGCAGTTGATTCCATGCAGCATGATTGAATGCAGTGGATTTTATGCAGCATGGCCCAAAACATCCGGATTGAATGCAGTGGAATCCATGCATGGTGATTGAATGCAGTGTAATCCATGCAGCGTGGTAAAATCCATCCCGATTGAATGCAGTGGATTCCATGCAGCTTGATTGAATGCAGCGGATTCCATGCAGCGTGAAGTAATGGAACCCTATTGAATGCAGCGGATTTTATGCAGCATGATTGAATGCAGTGGATTTTATGCAGCATGGCCCAAACCATCCCGATTGAATGCCGTGGATCCCATGCAGCGTCATTGAATGCAGAGGATTCCATGCATTGAGGTGCAATCGATCCCGATTATATGAGGTGGAGTCCATGCAGCGAGGCCCAATGCATCCCGATTGAATGCATTCAATTCCATGCAGCATTTTTGAATGCAGAGGATTCCATGCATTGTGGCGCAATGGTTCCTGATTGTATGCAGTGGAGTCTATGCAGCGAGGCCAAATCATCCCGATTGAATGCTGTGGATTATATGGAGCATGGCCCAAATCATCCCGATTGAATGCAGTGGATTCCATGCAGCGTGATTGATTGCAGTGTAATCCATGCAGCGTTGTAAAATGCATTCCGATTGAATGCAGTGGATTCCATGCATTGTGATTGAATGCAGTGAACTCCATGCAGTGAGGTAAAATGCATCCCGATTGAATGCAGTGGATTCCATGCAGCGTGATTGAATGCCGTGTATTCCATGCAGCGTGAAGAAATGGAACCCTATTGAATGCAGTGGATTGTATGCAGCCTGATTGAATGCAGTGGATTCCATGCAGCATGATTGAATGCAGTGGATTTTATGCAGAATGGCCCAAAGCATCCCGATTGAATGCAGTGGATTACATGCAGCGTCATTGAATGCAGAGGATTCCATGCATTGTGGCGCAATGGATCCTGATTGTATGCAGTGGAGTCCATGCAGCGAGGCCCAATGCATCCCGATTGAATGCAGTCAATTCCATGCAGCATTTTTGAATGCAGAGGATTCCGTGCATTGTGGCGCAATGGATCCTGATTGCATGCAGTGGAGTCCATGCAGCGAGGCGAAATCATCCCGATTGAATGCTGTGCATTATATGGAGCATGGCCCAAATCATCCCGACTGAATGTAGTGAATTCGATGCAGTGTGATTGATTGCAGTGTAATCCATGCAGCGTGGTAAAATGCATCCCGATTGAATGCAGTGGATTCCATGCAGCGTGATTGAATTCAGTGGATTCCATGCAGCGTGAAGAAATGGAACCTTATTGAATGCAATTGATTTTATGCAGCATGATTGAATGCAGTGGATTTTATGCAGCATGATTGAATGCAGTGGATTCCATGCAGCGTGATTGAATGCAGTGGATTTTATGCAGCATGGCCCAAAGCATCCCGATTGAATGCAGTGGATTCCATGCAGCATTTTTGAATGCAGAGGATTCCATGCATTGTGGCACAATGGATCCCGATTGAATGCAGTGGATTCCATGCAGCGTGATTGAATGCAGTGTAATCCATGAAGCGTGGTAAAATGTATCCCGATAGAATGCAGTGGATTCCATGCAGCGTGAGGAAATGGAACCCTACTGAATGCAGTGGATTTTATGCAGCATGATTGAATGCAGTGGATATTATGCAGCATGATTGAATGCAGTGGAGTCCATGCAGCATGATTGAATGTAGTGGAATTTATGCAGCATGGCCTAAAGCATCCCGATTGAATGCAGTGGATTCCATGCAGCGTGATTGAATTCAGTGGATTCCATGCAGCGTGAAGAAATGGAACCTTATTGAATGCAATTGATTCTATGCAGCATGATTGAATGCAGTGGATTTTATGCAGCATGATTGAATGCAGTGGATTCCATGCAGCGTGATTGAATGCAGTGGATTTTATGCAGCATGGCCCAAAGCATCCCGATTGAATGCAGTGGATTCCATGCAGCATTTTTGAATGCAGAGGATTCCATGCATTGTGGCACAATGGATCCCGATTGAATGCAGTGGATTCCATGCAGCGTGATTGAATGCAGTGTAATCCATGAAGCGTGGTAAAATGCATCCCGATAGAATGCAGTGGATTCCATGCAGCGTGAGGAAATGGAACCCTACTGAATGCAGTGGATTTTATGCAGCATGATTGAATGCAGTGGATATTATGCAGCATGATTGAATGCAGTGGAGTCCATGCAGCATGATTGAATGTAGTGGAATTTATGCAGCATGGCCTAAAGCATCCCGATTGAATGCAGTGGATTCCATGCAGCGTCATTGAATGCAGAGGATTCCATGCATTGTGGCGCAATGGATCCCTATTGTATGCAGTGGAGTCCATGCAGCGAGGCCCAATGCATCCCGATTGAATGCAGTGGATTTTATGCAGCATGGCCCAAACATCCCGATTGAATGCAGTGTATCCCATGCAGCGTGTTTGAATGCAGTGGATTGTATGCAGAGTGGTGCAATGTATCTCTATTGAATGAAGTGGATTCCATTCAGCTTGGCCCAATGGATACCGACTGAATGCAGTGGATTCCATGAAGCATGATTGAATGCAGTGGATTCCATGCAGCATTGTGGAATGCATACCGAGTGAATGCAGTGGATTGCATGCAGCGTGGGGCAATGTCTCCAGGTTGAATGCAGTGGAATACATGCAGTGTGAGTGAATGCACTTGATTCCTTGCAGCAGTGTGAAATTCATCCCGGGTGAATGCAGTGGATTGCATGCAGCTTGGCCCAATGGATCCTGATTGAATGCAGTCGATTCCGTGCAGCTTGGCCCAATGGATCCTGATTGAATGCAGTCGATTCCGTGCAGCATGGCCCAATGGATCCTGATTGAATGCAGTGGATTCCCTGTGGCGTGATTGAATGCACTGGATTCCATGCAGCGTTGTGTAATGCATCCAGAGTGAATGAAAAGGATTGCATGCAGCGTGGGGCAATGTATCCAGGTTGAATGCAGTGGAATCCATGCAGCATGCTGCAATGGATCCCGACTGAATGCAGTGGATTCCCTGCAGCATTGTGTAATTGATACCAATGTAATGCAGTGGATTCCATGCATCGAGATTCAATGCAGTGGATTCCATGCAGCGTTGTGAAATGGATCCCGAGTGAATGCAGTGGATTCCATGCATTGTGATTGAATGCAGTGCACTCAATATAGCGTGGAAAAATGCATCCCGATTGAATGAAGCGGATTCCATGCAGCGTGATTGAATGCAGTGGATTTTATGCAGCATGGCCCAAAGCATCCCGATTGAATGCAGTGGATTCCATGCAGCATCATTGAATGCAGAGGATTCCATGCATTGAGGCGCAATGGATCCCGATTGTATGCAGTGGAGTCCATGCAGCGAGGCCCAATGCATCCCGATTGAATGCAGTGGATTCCAGGCATTGTGACTGAAATCAGTGGAATCCATGCAGCGTGGTAAAATGCATCCTTATTGAATGCAGTGGATTCCATGCAGCGTGAAATAATGGAACGGTATTGAATGCAGTGGATTGTATGCAGCCTGATTGAATGCAGTGGATTCCATGCATTGTGGCGCAATGGGTCCCGATTATATGCAGTGGAGTCCATGCAGTGAGGCCAATGCATCCCGATTGTATGCAGTGGATTTTATGCAGCATGGCCCAAAGCATCCCGATTGAATGCAGTGGATTCCATGCATTGTGATTGAATGCAGTGTAATCCATGCAGCATGGTAAAATGCATCCCGATTGAAGGCAGTGTATTCCATACAGCGGGATTGAATGCAGTGTATTCTATGCAGCGTGAGGAAATGGAACCGTATTGAATGCAGTGGATTCTATGCAGCATGATTGAATGCAGTGGATTCCATGCAGCATGATTGAATGCAGTGGATTTTATGCAGCATGGCCCAAAGCATCCCGATTGAATGCAGTGGATTCCATGCATTGTGATTGAATGCAGTGTAATCCATGCAGCATGGTAAAATGCATCCCGATTGAAGGCAGTGTATTCCATACAGCGGGATTGAATGCAGTGTATTCTATGCAGCGTGAGGAAATGGAACCCTACTGAATGCAGTGGATTTTATGCAGCATGATTGAATGCTGTGGATTCCATGCAGCATGATTGAATGCAGTGGATTCCACGCAGCATCATTGAATGCAGAGAATTCCATGCATTGTGGCGCAATGGATCCCGATTGTATGCAGTGGAGTCCATGCAGCGAGGCCCAATGCATCCCGATTGAATGCAGTCAATTCCATGCAGCATTTTTGAATGCAGACGATTCCATGCATTGTGGCGCAATGGATCCTGATTGTATGCAGTGGATTTTATGCAGCATGGCCCAAACATCCCGATTGAATGCAGTGGATTCCATGCAACATGATTGAATGCCGTGTAATCCATGCAGCGTGAAGTAATGGAACCCTATTGAATGCAGTGGATATTATGCAGCATGATTGAATGCAGTGGATTCCATGCAGCATGATTGAATGTAGTGGAATTTATGCAGCATGGCCTAAAGCATCCCGATTGAATGCAGTGGATTCCATGCAGCATCATTGAATGCAGAGGATTCCATGCATTGTGGCGCAATGGATCCCGATTGTATGCAGTGGGGTCCATGCAGCGAGGCCCAATGCATCCCGATTGAATGCAGTGGATTTTATGCAGCATGGACCAAAGCATGCCGATTGAATGCAGTGTATCCCATGCAGCGTGTTTGAATGCAGTGGATTGTATGCAGAGTGGTGCAATGTATCTCGATTGAATGAAGTGGATTCCATTCAGCTTGGTGTAATTGATACCGATTGAATGCAGTGGAGTCCATGCACTGTGTCTGAATGCAACCGATTCCATGCAGCAGTGTGAAATGCATCGCGAGTGAATGCAGTGGATTCCATGCAGCGTGGCCCAATGGATACCGACTGAATGCAGTGGATTCCATGAAGCATGATTGAATGCAGTGGATTCCATGCAGCGTTGTGGAATGCATACCGAGTGAATGCAGTGGATTGCATGCAGCGTGGGGCAATGTCTCCAGGTTGAATGCAGTGGAATACATGCAGTGTGAGTGAATGCACTTGATTCCTTGCAGCAGTGTGAAATTCATCCCGGGTGAATGCAGTGGATTGCATGCAGCTTGGCCCAATGGATCCTGATTGAATGCAGTGGATTCCCTGTGGCGTGATTGAATGCACTGGATTCCATGCAGCGTTGTGTAATGCATCCAGAGTGAATGAAAAGGATTGCATGCAGCGTGGGGCAATGTATCCAGGTTGAATGCAGTGGAATCCATGCAGCATGCTGCAATGGATCCCGACTGAATGCAGTGGATTACCTGCAGCATTGTCTAATTGATACCAATGTAATGCAGTGGATTCCATGCATCGAGATTCAATGCAGTGGATTCCATGCAGCGTTGTGAAATGGATCCCGAGTGAATGCAGTGGATTCCATGCAGCGTGATTGAATGCAGTGGATTCCATGCAGCGTGAAGAAATGGAACCCTATTGAATGCAGTGGATTTTATGAAGCATGATTGAATGCAGTGGATTCCATGCAGCATGACTGAATGCAGTGGATTTTATGCAGCATGGCCCAAAGCATCCCGATTGAATGCAGTGGATTCCACGCAGCATCATTGAATGCAGAGAATTCCATGCATTGTGGCGCAATGGATCCCGATTGTATGCAGTGGAGTCCATGCAGCGAGGCCCAATTCATCCCGATTGAATGCAGTCAATTCCATGCAGCATTTTTGAATGCAGAGGATTCCATGCATTGTGGCACAATGGATCCTGATTGTATGCAGTGGAGTTTATGCAGCATGGCCCAAACATCCCGATTGAATGCAGTGGATTCCATGCAGCGTGAAGAAATGGAACCATATTGAATGCAGTGGATTTTATGCAGCATGATTGAATGCAGAGGATTCGATGCAGTATGATTGAATGCAGTGGATATTATGCAGCATGGCCCAAAGCATCCTGATTGAATGCAGTGGATTCCATGCAGCGTGATTGAATGCAGTTGATTCCATGCAGCGTGAAGAAATGGAACCTTATTGAATTCAGTGGATTTTTGCAGCGTGAATGAATACAGTGGATTCCATGCAGCATGATTGAATGCAGTGGATTTTATGCAGCATGGCCCAAAGCATGCCGATTGAATGCAGTGGATTCCATGCATTGTGATTGATTGCAGTGCACTCCATGCAGCGTGGTAAAATGTATCCCGATTGAATGCAGTGGATTCCATGCAGTGTGATTGAATGCAGTGGATTCCATTTAGCCTGAAGAAATGGAACCCTATTGAATGCAGTGGATATTATGCAGCATGATTGAATGCAGTGGAGTCCATGCAGCATGATTGAATGCAGTGGATTTTATGCAGCATGGCCCAAAGCATCCCGATTGAATGCAGTGGATTCCATGCAGCGTCATTGAATGCAGAGGATTCCATGCATTGAGGCGCAATGGATCCCGATTGTGTGCAGTGGAGTCCATGCAGTGAGGCCAAATGCATCCCAATTGAATGCAGTGGATTTTATGCATCATGGCCCAAATCATCCCGATTGAATGCAGTGGATTCCAGGCAGCGTGATTGAATGCAGTGCACTCAATATAGCTTGGAAAAACGCATCCCGATTGAATGCAGTGTATTCCATGCAGCGTGATTGAATTCAGTGGATTCCATGCAGCGTGAAATAATGGAACCCTATTGAATGCAGTGGATTTCTTGAAGCATGATAGAATGAAGTGGATTCCATGCAGCATGATTGAATGCAGTGGATTTTATGCAGCATTTCCCAAAGCATCCCGATTGAATGCAGTGGATTCCATGCAGCGTCATTGAATGCAGGGGATTCCATGCATTGAGGCGCAATGGATCCCGATTGTATGCAGTGGAGTCCATGCAGCGAGGCCCAATGCTTCCCGATTGAATGCAGTGGATTCCAGGCATTGTGATTGAAATCAGTGGAATCCATGCAGCGTGGTAAAATGCATCCTTATTGAATGCAGTGTATTCCATGCAGCGTGATTGAATTCAGTGGATTCCATGCAGCGTGAAATAATGGAACCCTATTGAATGCAGTGGATTTTTTGAAGCATGATAGAATGCAGTGGATTCCATGCAGCATGATTGAATGCAGTGGATTTTATGCAGCATTTCCCAAAGCATCCCGATTGAATGCAGTGGATTCCATGCAGCGTCATTGAATGCAGGGGATTCCATGCATTGAGGCGCAATGGATCCCGATTGTATGCAGTGGAGTCCATGCAGCGAGGCCCAATGCTTCCCGATTGAATGCAGTGGATTCCAGGCATTGTGATTGAAATCAGTGGAATCCATGCAGCGTGGTAAAATGCATCCTTATTGAATGCAGTGGATTCCATGCAGCGTGAAGTAATGGAACCCTATTGAATGCAGTGGATTTTATGCAGCCTGATTGAATGCAGTGGATTCCATGCAGCATGATTGAATGCAGTGGATTTTATGCAGCATGTCCCAAAGCATCCCGATTGAATGCAGTGGATTCAATGCAGCGTCATTGAATGCAGAGGATTCCATGCATTGTGGCGAAATGGATCCTGATTGTATGCAGTGGAGTCCATGCAGCGAGGCCCAATGCATCCCGATTGAATGCAGTCAATTCCATGCAGCATTTTTGAATGCAGAGTATTCCATGCATTGTGGCGCAATGGATCCTGATTGTATGCAGTGGAGTCCGTGCAGCGAGGCCAAATCATCCTGATTGAATGCTGTGGATTATATGGAGCATGGCCCAAATCATCCCGACTGAATGCAGTGGATTCGATGCAGCGTGATTGATTGCAGTGTAATCCATGCAGCGTTGTAAAATGCATTCCGATTGAATGCAGTGGATTCCATGCAGCGTGATTGAATTCAGTGGATTCCATGCAGCGTGAAGAAATGGAACCTTATTGAATGCAATTGATTTTATGCAGCATGATTGAATGCAGTGGATTTTATGCAGCATGATTGAATGCAGTGGATTCCATGCAGCGTGATTGAATGCAGTGGATTTTATGCAGCATGGCCCAAAGCATCCCGATTGAATTCAGTGGATTCCATGCAGCGTCATTGAATGCAGAGGATTCCATGCATTGTGGCGCAATGGGTCCCGATTGTATGCAGTGGAGTCCATGCAGTGAGGCCAATGCATCCCGATTGTATGCAGTGGATTCCATGCATTGTGATTGAATGCAGTGTAATCCATGCAGCATGGTAAAATGCATCCCGATTGAAGGCAGTGTATTCCATACAGCGGGATTGAATGCAGTGTATTCTATGCAGCGTGAGGAAATGGAACCGTATTGAATGCAGTGGATTTTATGCAGCATGATTGAATGCAGTGGATTCCATGCAGCATGATTGAATGCAGTGGATTCCATGCAGCGTGAAGAAATGAAAGCTTATTCAATGCAGTGGATTCCATGCAGCATGATTGAATGCAGTGGATGCCATGCAGCATGATTGAATGCAGTGTATTTTAGGCAGCATGGCACAAAGCATCCGGATTGAATGCAGTTGATTCCATGCAGCATGATTGAATGCAGTGGATTTTATGCAGCATGGCCCAAAACATCCGGATTGAATGCAGTGGAATCCATGCATGGTGATTGAATGCAGTGTAATCCATGCAGCGTGGTAAAATCCATCCCGATTGAATGCAGTGGATTCCATGCAGCTTGATTGAATGCAGCGGATTCCATGCAGCGTGAAGTAATGGAACCCTATTGAATGCAGCGGATTTTATGCAGCATGATTGAATGCAGTGGATTTTATGCAGCATGGCCCAAACCATCCCGATTGAATGCCGTGGATCCCATGCAGCGTCATTGAATGCAGAGGATTCCATGCATTGAGGTGCAATCGATCCCGATTATATGAGGTGGAGTCCATGCAGCGAGGCCCAATGCATCCCGATTGAATGCATTCAATTCCATGCAGCATTTTTGAATGCAGAGGATTCCATGCATTGTGGCGCAATGGTTCCTGATTGTATGCAGTGGAGTCTATGCAGCGAGGCCAAATCATCCCGATTGAATGCTGTGGATTATATGGAGCATGGCCCAAATCATCCCGATTGAATGCAGTGGATTCCATGCAGCGTGATTGATTGCAGTGTAATCGATGCAGCGTTGTAAAATGCATTCCGATTGAATGCAGTGGATTCCATGCATTGTGATTGAATGCAGTGAACTCCATGCAGTGAGGTAAAATGCATCCCGATTGAATGCAGTGGATTCCATGCAGCGTGATTGAATGCCGTGTATTCCATGCAGCGTGAAGAAATGGAACCCTATTGAATGCAGTGGATTGTATGCAGCCTGATTGAATGCAGTGGATTCCATGCAGCATGATTGAATGCAGTGGATTTTATGCAGAATGGCCCAAAGCATCCCGATTGAATGCAGTGGATTACATGCAGCGTCATTGAATGCAGAGGATTCCATGCATTGTGGCGCAATGGATCCTGATTGTATGCAGTGGAGTCCATGCAGCGAGGCCCAATGCATCCCGATTGAATGCAGTCAATTCCATGCAGCATTTTTGAATGCAGAGGATTCCATGCATTGTGGCGCAATGGATCCTGATTGCATGCAGTGGAGTCCATGCAGCGAGGCGAAATTATCCCGATTGAATGCTGTGCATTATATGGAGCATGGCCCAAATCATCCCGACTGAATGTAGTGAATTCGATGCAGTGTGATTGATTGCAGTGTAATCCATGCAGCGTGGTAAAATGCATCCCGATTGAATGCAGTGGATTCCATGCAGCGTGATTGAATTCAGTGGATTCCATGCAGCGTGAAGAAATGGAACCTTATTGAATGCAATTGATTCTATGCAGCATGATTGAATGCAGTGGATTTTATGCAGCATGATTGAATGCAGTGGATTCCATGCAGCGTGATTGAATGCAGTGGATTTTATGCAGCATGGCCCAAAGCATCCCGATTGAATGCAGTGGATTCCATGCAGCATTTTTGAATGCAGAGGATTCCATGCATTGTGGCACAATGGATCCCGATTGAATGCAGTGGATTCCATGCAGCGTGATTGAATGCAGTGTAATCCATGAAGCGTGGTAAAATGCATCCCGATAGAATGCAGTGGATTCCATGCAGCGTGAGGAAATGGAACCCTACTGAATGCAGTGGATTTTATGCAGCATGATTGAATGCAGTGGATATTATGCAGCATGATTGAATGCAGTGGAGTCCATGCAGCATGATTGAATGTAGTGGAATTTATGCAGCATGGCCTAAAGCATCCCGATTGAATGCAGTGGATTCCATGCAGCGTCATTGAATGCAGAGGATTCCATGCATTGTGGCGCAATGGATCCCTATTGTATGCAGTGGAGTCCATGCAGCGAGGCCCAATGCATCCCGATTGAATGCAGTGGATTTTATGCAGCATGGCCCAAACATCCCGATTGAATGCAGTGTATCCCATGCAGCGTGTTTGAATGCAGTGGATTGTATGCAGAGTGGTGCAATGTATCTCTATTGAATGAAGTGGATTCCATTCAGCTTGGCCCAATGGATACCGACTGAATGCAGTGGATTCCATGAAGCATGATTGAATGCAGTGGATTCCATGCAGCATTGTGGAATGCATACCGAGTGAATGCAGTGGATTGCATGCAGCGTGGGGCAATGTCTCCAGGTTGAATGCAGTGGAATACATGCAGTGTGAGTGAATGCACTTGATTCCTTGCAGCAGTGTGAAATTCATCCCGGGTGAATGCAGTGGATTGCATGCAGCTTGGCCCAATGGATCCTGATTGAATGCAGTCGATTCCGTGCAGCTTGGCCCAATGGATCCTGATTGAATGCAGTCGATTCCGTGCAGCATGGCCCAATGGATCCTGATTGAATGCAGTGGATTCCCTGTGGCGTGATTGAATGCACTGGATTCCATGCAGCGTTGTGTAATGCATCCAGAGTGAATGAAAAGGATTGCATGCAGCGTGGGGCAATGTATCCAGGTTGAATGGAGTGGAATCCATGCAGCATGCTGCAATGGATCCCGACTGAATGCAGTGGATTCCCTGCAGCATTGTGTAATTGATACCAATGTAATGCAGTGGATTCCATGCATCGAGATTCAATGCAGTGGATTCCATGCAGCGTTGTGAAATGGATCCCGAGTGAATGCAGTGGATTCCATGCATTGTGATTGAATGCAGTGCACTCAATATAGCGTGGAAAAATGCATCCCGATTGAATGAAGCGGATTCCATGCAGCGTGATTGAATGCAGTGGATTTTATGCAGCATGGCCCAAAGCATCCCGATTGAATGCAGTGGATTCCATGCAGCATCATTGAATGCAGAGGATTCCATGCATTGAGGCGCAATGGATCCCGATTGTATGCAGTGGAGTCCATGCAGCGAGGCCCAATGCATCCCGATTGAATGCAGTGGATTCCAGGCATTGTGATTGAAATCAGTGGAATCCATGCAGCGTGGTAAAATGCATCCTTATTGAATGCAGTGGATTCCATGCAGCGTGAAATAATGGAACGGTATTGAATGCAGTGGATTGTATGCAGCCTGATTGAATGCAGTGGATTCCATGCAGCATGATTGAATGCAGTGGATTTTATGCAGCATGTCCCAAAGCATCCCGATTGAATGCAGTGGATTCCATGCAGCGTCATTGAATGCAGAGGATTCCATGCATTGTGGCGCAATGGGTCCCGATTATATGCAGTGGAGTCCATGCAGTGAGGCCAATGCATCCCGATTGTATGCAGTGGATTTTATGCAGCATGGCCCAAAGCATCCCGATTGAATGCAGTGGATTCCATGCATTGTGATTGAATGCAGTGTAATCCATGCAGCATGGTAAAATGCATCCCGATTGAAGGCAGTGTATTCCATACAGCGGGATTGAATGCAGTGTATTCTATGCAGCGTGAGGAAATGGAACCGTATTGAATGCAGTGGATTCTATGCAGCATGATTGAATGCAGTGGATTCCATGCAGCATGATTGAATGCAGTGGATTTTATGCAGCATGGCCCAAAGCATCCCGATTGAATGCAGTGGATTCCATGCATTGTGATTGAATGCAGTGTAATCCATGCAGCATGGTAAAATGCATCCCGATTGAAGGCAGTGTATTCCATACAGCGGGATTGAATGCAGTGTATTCTATGCAGCGTGAGGAAATGGAACCCTACTGAATGCAGTGGATTTTATGCAGCATGATTGAATGCTGTGGATTCCATGCAGCATGATTGAATGCAGTGGATTCCACGCAGCATCATTGAATGCAGAGAATTCCATGCATTGTGGCGCAATGGATCCCGATTGTATGCAGTGGAGTCCATGCAGCGAGGCCCAATGCATCCCGATTGAATGCAGTCAATTCCATGCAGCATTTTTGAATGCAGACGATTCCATGCATTGTGGCGCAATGGATCCTGATTGTATGCAGTGGATTTTATGCAGCATGGCCCAAACATCCCGATTGAATGCAGTGGATTCCATGCAGCGTGATTGAATGCAGTGTAATCCATGAAGCGTGGTAAAATGCATCCCGATAAAATGCAGTGGATTCCATGCAGCGTGAAGAAATGGAACCCTATTGAATGCAGTGGATTTTATGCAGCATGATTGAATGCAGTGGATTCGATGCAGTATGATTGAATGCAGTGGATATTATGCAGCATGGCCCAAAGCATCCTGATTGAATGCAGTGGATTCCATGCAGCGTGATTGACTGCAGGTAATCCATTCAGCCTGGTAAAATGCATCCCGATTGATGCTGTGGATTCCATGCAGTGTCATTGAATGCAGTGGATTCCAGGCAGCATGATAAAATGCATCCCGATTGATGCAGTGGATTCCATGCAGCGGGGTTAAATGGATCCCGATTGAATGCAGTGGATTCCATGCAGCGTGGCCCAATGGATCTCGATTGAATGCAGTGGACTCTGTGCAGTAAGGTGGAGTGGATTCTGATTGATTGCAGTGAATTCCATGCAGCGTGGCCCAATGGATCTCGATTGAATGCAGTGGATTCCATGCAGCGTGTTTGAATGCAGTGTATTCAATGCAGCGTGAAGAAATGGAACCCTATTGAATGCAGTGGATTTTATGCAGGATGATTGAATGCAGTGGATTCCATGCAGCATGATTGAATGCAGTGGATTCCAGGCAGCGAGGCCCAATGAATCCCGATTGAATGCAGTGGATATTATCCAGCATGGCCCAAAGCATCCCGATTGAATGCAGTGGATTCCATGCAGCGTGTTTGAATGCAGTGGATTCCATGCAGCATGGCCCAATGGTTCCCGATTGAATGCAGTGGTTGCAATGAAGCATGATTGAATGCACTGGATTCCATGAAGCATGGCCCTATGGTACCCGATTGAATGCACTGGTTGCAATGAAGCATGATTGAATGCAGTGGATTCCATGCAGCGTGGCCCAATGGATCTCGATTGAATGCACTGGATTCCATGCAGTGTGATGCAGTGGATTCTGATTGATTGCAGTGAATTCCATGCATCGTGGCACAATGGATCCCAATTGAATGCAGTGGATTCAATGCAGCGTGGCCCAATGGATCTCGATTGAATGCAGTGGATTCCATGCAGCATGTTTGAATGCAGTGTATGCCATGCAGCGTGAAGAAATGGAACCGTATTGAATGCAGTGGATTTTATGCAGGATGATTGAATTCAGTGGATTCCATGCAGCATGATTGAATGCAGTGGATTCCATGCAGCGTGGCCCAATGGATCTCGAGAGAATGCAGTGGATTCCATGCAGTGTGGTGCAATGGATTTTGATTGAACGCAGTGGATTCCATGCATCGTTGTGCAATGGATCCCAATTGAATGCAGTGAATTCCATGCAGCGTGATTGAATGCAGTACATTCCATGCAGCATGGTAAAATGCATCCCGATTAAATGCAGTGGATTCCATCCAGCTTGATTGAATGCAGTTGATTCCATGGAGCGTGGCCCAATGCATCCCGATTAAATGCAGTGGATTTTAAGCAGCATGGCCCAAAGCATCCCGATTGAAGGTAGTGCATTCCATGCAGCATCACTGAATGCAGTGGATTCCATGCAGCATGGTAAAATGCATCCCGATTGAACGCAGTGTATTCCATGAAGCATGGCTAAATGGATCCCGATTGAATGCAGTGGATTCCATGCAGCGTGGCCCAATGGATCTCGATTGAACGCAGTGTATTCCATGCAGTGAGGCCCAATGTATCCCAATTGAATGCAGTGGATTCCATGCAGCATGGCACAATGGATGTCGATTGAATGCAGTGGTTTCCCTGCAATGTGGCACAATGGATCCCGATTGACTGCAGTGGATTCCATGCAGTGTCATTGAATGCAGTGGATTCGATGCAGCATGGTAAAATGCATCCCAATTGAACGCAGTGTATTCCATGAAGCATGGCTAAATGGATCCCGATTGAATGCAGTGGATTCCATGCAGCGTGGCCCAATGGATCTCGATTGAACGCAGTGTATTCCATGCAGTGAGGCCCAATGTATCCCAATTGAATGCAGTGGATTCCATGCAGCATGGCGCAATGGATGTCGATTGAATGCAGTGGTTTCCCTGCAATGTGGCACAATGGATCCCGATTGACTGCAGTGGATTCCATGCAGCGTCACTGAATGCAGTGGATTCCATGCAGAATGGTAAAATGCATCCCGATTGATGCAGTGGATTCCATTCAGCGTCATTGAATGCAGTGGATTCCATGCAGCATGGTAAAATGCATCCCAATTGAACGCAGTGCATTCCATGCAGCGGGGTTAAATGGATCCCGATTGAATGCAGTGGATTCGATGCAGCGTGGCCCAATGGATCTCGAGAGAATGCAGTGGATTCCATGCAGTGTGGTGCAATGGATTTAAATTGAACGCAGTGGATTCCATGCATCGTGGTGCAATGGATCCCAATTGAATGCAGTGAATTCCATGCAGCGTGATTGAATGCAGTATATTCCATGCAGCGTGGTAAAATGCATCCCGATTAAATGCAGTGGATTCCATCCAGCTTGATTGAATGCAGTTGATTCCATGGAGCGTGGCCCAATGCATCCCGATTAAATGCAGTGGATTTTATGCAGCATGGCCCAAAGCATCACGATTGAAGGTAGTGCATTCCATGCAGCATCACTGAATGCAGTGGATTCCATGCAGCATGGTAAAATGCATCCCGATTAAACGCAGTGGATTACATTCAGCATGGCTAAATGGATCCCGAGTGAATGCAGTAGATTCCATGCAGTGTCATTGAATGCAGTGGATTCCATGCAGCATGGTAAAATGCATCCCGATTGATGCAGTGGATTCCATGCAGTGTCATTGAATGCAGTGTATTCCATGCAGCATAGTAAAATGCATCCCGATTGATGCAGTGGATTCCATGCAGTGTCATTGAATACAGTGGATTCCAGGCAGCATGATGAAATATATCCCGATTGATGCAGTGGATTCCATGCAGCGGGGTTAAATTGATCCTGATTGAATGCAGTGTATTCCATGTAGCGTGGCCCAATGGATCTCGATTGAATGCAGTGGATTCCATGCAGCGTGGCCCAATGGATCTCGATTGAATGCAGTGGATTCCATGCAGTGTGGTGCAGTGGATTCTGATTGATTGCAGTGAATTCCATGCATCGTGGCACAATGGATCCCAATTGAATGCAGTGGATTCCATGCAGCGTGGCCCAATGGATCTCGATTGAATGCATTGGATTCCATGCAGCGTGTTTGAATGCAGTGTATTCCATGCAGCGTGAAGAAATGGAACCCTATTGAATGCAGTGGATTTTATGCAGCATGATTGAATGCAGTGGATTCCATGCAGCATGATTGAATGCAGTGGATTCCAGGCAGCGAGGCCCAATGAATCCCGATTGAATGCAGTGGATATTATCCAGCATGGCCCAAAGCATCCCGATTGAATGCAGTGGATTCCATGCAGCGTGTTTGAATGCAGTGGATTCCATGCAGCATGGCCCAATGGTTCCCGATTGAATGCAGTGGTTGCAATGAAGCATGATTGAATGCAGTGGATTCCATGAAGCGTGGCCCTATGGTACCCGATTGAATGCACTGGTTGCAATGAAGCATGATTGAATGCAGTGGATTCCATGCAGCATGGAGACATTGAACCCTATTCAATGCAGGGGATTTTATGCAGCATGATTGAATGCAGTGGATTCCATGCAGCATGATTGAATGCAGTAGATTCCATGCAGTGAGGCCCAATGCATCCCGATTAAATGCAGTGGATTTTATGCAGCGAGGCCCAAAGCATCCCGATTGAATGCAGTGGATTCCATGCAGCGTCACTGAATGCAGTGGATTCGATGCAGCATGGTAAAATGCATCCTGATTGAACGAAGAGTATTCCATGCAGCGTGGCTATATGGATCCCGATTGAATGCAGTGGATTCCATGCAGCGTGGCCCAATGGATCTCGAGAGATTGCAGTGGATTCCATGCAGTGTGGTGCAATGGATTTAAATTGAACGCAGTGGATTCCATGCATCGTGGTGCAATGGATCCCAATTGAATGCAGTGAATTCCATGCAGCGTGATTGAATGCAGTATATTCCATGCAGCGTGGTAAAATGCATCCCGATTAAATGCAGTGGATTCCATCCAGCTTGATTGAATGCAGTTGATTCCATGGAGCGTGGCCCAATGCATCCCGATTAAATGCAGTGGATTTTATGCAGCATGGCCCAAAGCATCCCGATTGAAGGTAGTGCATTCCATGCAGCATCACTGAATGCAGTGGATTCCATGCAGCATGGTAAAATGCATCCCGATTAAACGCAGTGGAATACATGCAGCATGGCTAAATGGATCCCGAGTGAATGCAGTAGATTCCATGCAGTGTCATTGAATGCAGTGGATTCCAGGCAGCATGGTAAAATGCATCCCGATTGATGCAGTGGATTCCATGCAGTGTCATTGAATGCAGTGGATTCCAGGCAGCATGATAAAGTGCATCCCGATTGATGCAGTGGATTCCATGCAGCGGGGTTAAATGGATCCCGATTGAATGCAGTGTATTCCATGCAGCGTGGCCCAATGGATCTCGATTGAATGCAGTGGATTCCATGCAGTGTGGTGCAGTGGATTCTGATTGATTGCAGTGAATTCCATGCATCGTGGCACAATGGATCCCAATTGAATGCAGTGGATTCCATGCAGCGTGGCCCAATGGATCTCGATTGAATGCAGTGGATTCCATGCAGCATGTTTGAATGCAGTGTATGCCATGCAGGGTGAAGAAATGGAACCCTATTGAATGCAGTGGATTTTATGCAGGATGATTGAATGCAGTGGATTCCATGCAGCAAGATTGAATGCAGTGGATTCCATGCAGCGTGGCCCAATGGATCTCGAGAGAATGCAGTGGATTCCATGCAGTGTGGTGCAATGGATTTTGATTGAACGCAGTGGATTCCATGCATCGTTGTGCAATGGATCCCAATTGAATGCAGTGAATTCCATGCAGCGTGATTGAATGCAGTACATTCCATGCAGCATGGTAAAATGCATCCCGATTAAATGCAGTGGATTCCATCCAGCTTGATTGAATGCAGTTGATTCCATGGAGCGTGGCCCAATGCATCCCGATTAAATGCAGTGGATTTTAAGCAGCATGGCCCAAAGCATCCCGATTGAATGTAGTGCATTCCATGCAGCATCACTGAATGCAGTGGATTCCATGTAGCATGTTAAAATGCATCCCGATTAAACGCAGTGGATTAAATGCAGCATGGCTAAATGGATCCCGAGTGAATGCAGTAGATTCCATGCAGTGTCATTGAATGCAGTGGATTCCATGCAGCATGGTAAAATGCATCCCGATTGAACGCAGTGTATTCCATGAAGCATGGCGAAATGGATCCCGATTGAATGCAGTGGATTCCATGCAGCGTGGCCCAATGGATCTCGATTGAACGCAGTGTATTCCATGCAGTGAGGCCCAATGTATCCCAATTGAATGCAGTGGATTCCATGCAGCATGGCGCAATGGATGTCGATTGAATGCAGTGGTTTCCCTGCAATGTGGCACAATGGATCCCGATTGACTGCAGTGGATTCCATGCAGCGTCACTGAATGCAGTGTATTCCATGCAGAATGGTAAAATGCATCCCGATGGATGCAGTGGATTCCATGCAGTGTCATTGAATGCAGTGGATTCGATGCAGCATGGTAAAATGCATCCCAATTGAACGCAGTGCATTCCATGCAGCGGGGTTAAATGGATCCCGATTGAATGCAGTGGATTCGATGCAGCGTGGCCCAATGGATCTCGAGAGAATGCAGTGGATTCCATGCAGTGTGGTGCAATGGATTTAAATTGAACGCAGTGGATTCCATGCATCGTGGCGCAATGGATCCCAATTGAATGCAGTGAATTCCATGCAGCGTGATTGAATGCAGTATATTCCATGCAGCGTGGTAAAATGCATCCCGATTAAATGCAGTGGATTCCATCCAGCTTGATTGAATGCAGTTGATTCCATGGAGCGTGGCCCAATGCATCCCGATTAAATGCAGTGGATTTTATGCAGCATGGCCCAAAGCATCCCGATTGAAGGTAGTGCAATCCAAGCAGCATCACTGAATGCAGTGGATTCCATGCAGCATGGTAAAATGCATCCCGATTAAACGCAGTGGATTACATGCAGCATGGCTAAATGGATCCCGAGTGAATGCAGTGGATTCCATGCAGCATGGTAAAATGCGTCACGATTGATGCAGTGGATTCCATGCACTGTCATTGAATGCAGTGGATTACATGCAGCATGGTAAAATGCATCCCGATTGATGCAGTGGATTCCATGCATTGTCATTGAATGCAGTGGATTCCATGAAGCATGGTTAAATGCATCACGATTGATGCAGTGGATTCCATGCAGTGTCATTGAATGCAGTGGATTCCATGCAGCATGGTAAAATGCATCCCGATTGATGCAGTGGATTCCATGCAGTGTCATTGAATGCATTGTATTCCATGCAGCATGATTGAATGCAGTGGATTCCAGGCAGCGAGGCCCAATGAATCCCGATTGAATGCAGTGGACATTATCCAGCATGGCCCAAAGCATCCCAATTGAATGCAGTGGATTCCATGCAGCATGGCGCAATGGATGTCGATTGAATGCAGTGGTTTCCCTGCAATGTGGCACAATGGATCCCGATTGACTGCAGTGGATTCCATGCAGCGTCACTGAATGCAGTGGATTCCATGCAGAATGGTAAAATGCATCCCGATGGATGCAGTGGCTTCCATGCAGTGTCATTGAATGCATTGGATTCCATGCAGCATGGTAAAATGCGTCACGATTGATGCAGTGGATTCCATGCAGTGTCATTAAATGCAGTGTATTCCATGCAGCATGGTAAAATGCATCCCGATTGATGCAGTGGATTCCATGCAGTGTCATTGAATGCAGTGGATTCCAGGCAGCATGATAAAATGCATCCCGATTGATGCAGTGGATTCCATGCAGCGGGGTTAAATGGATCCAGATTGAATGCCGTGGATTCCATGCAGCGTGGCCCAATGGATCTCGATTGAATGCAGTGGACTCCGTGCAGTGTGGTGGAGTGGATTCTGATTGATTGCAGTGAATTCCATGCAGCGTGGCCCAATGGATCTCGATTGAATGCAGTGGATTCCATGCAGCGTGTTTGAATGCAGTGTATTCCATGCAGCGTGAAGAAATGGAACCCTATTGAATGCAGTGGATTTTATGCAGGATGATTGAATGCAGTGGATTCCATGCAGCATGATTGAATGCAGTGGATTCCAGGCAGCGAGGCCCAATGAATCCCGATTGAATGCAGTGGATATTATCCAGCATGGCCCAAAGCATCCCGATTGAATGCAGTGGATTCCATGCAGCGTGTTTGAATGCAGTGGATTCCATGCAGCATGGCCCAATGGTTCCCGATTTAATGCAGTGGTTGCAATGAAGCATGATTGAATGCAGTGGATTCCATGAAGCGTGGCCCTATGGTACCCGATTGAATGCACTGGTTGCAATGAAGCATGATTGAATGCAGTGGATTCCATGCAGCATGGAGAAATGGAACCCTATTAAATGCAGGGGATTTTATGCAGCATGATTGAATGCAGTGGATTCCATGCAGCGTGATTGAATGCAGTAGATTCCATGCAGTGAGGCCCAATGCATCCCGATTAAATGCAGTGGATTTTATGCAGCGAGGCCCAAAGCATCCCGATTGAATGCAGTGGATTCCATGCAGCGTCACTGAATGCAGTGGATTCGATGCAGCATGGTTAAATGCATTCCGATTGAACGAAGAGTATTCCATGCAGCGTGGCTAAATGGATCCCGACTGAAGGCAGTGGATTCCATGCAGCGTGGCCCAATGGATCTCGAGAGATTGCAGTGGATTCCATGCAGTTTGGCGCAATGGATTTTAATTGAACGCAGTGGATTCCATGCATCGTGGTGCAATGGATCCCAATTGAATGCAGTGAATTCCATGCAGCGTGATTGAATGCAGTATATTCCATGCAGCGTGGTAAAATGCATCCCGATTAAATGCAGTGGATTCCATCCAGCTTGATTGAATGCAGTTGATTCCATGGAGCGTGGCCCAATGCATCCCGATTAAATGCAGTGGATTTTATGCAGCATGGCCCAAAGCATCCCGATGGAATGTAGTGCATTCCATGCAGCATCACTGAATGCAGTGGATTCCATGCAGCATGGTAAAATGCATCCCGATTAAACGCAGTGGAATACATGCAGCATGGCTAAATGGATCCCGAGTGAATGCAGTAGATTCCATGCAGTGTCATTGAATGCAGTGGATTCCATGCAGCATGGTAAAATGCATCCCGATTGATGCAGTGGATTCCATGCAGTGTTTTGCAGTGGATTCTGATTGATTGCAGTGAATTCCATGCATCGTGGCACAATGGATCCCAATTGAATGCAGTGGATTCCATGCAGCGTGGCCCAATGGATCTCGATTGAATGCAGTGGATTCCATGCAGCGTGTTTGAATGCAGTGTATGCCATGCAGCGTGAAGAAATGGAACCCTATTGAATGCAGTGGATTTTATGCAGCATGATTGAATGCAGTGGATTCCATGCAGCATGATTGAATGCAGTGGATTCCAGGCAACGAGGCCCAATGAATCCCGATTGAATGCAGTGGATATTATCCAGCATGGCCCAAAGCATCCCGATTGAATGCAGTGGATTCCATGCAGCGTGTTTGAATGCAGTGGATTCCATGCAGCATGGCCCAATGGTTCCCGATTTAATGCAGTGGTTGCAATGAAGCATGATTGAATGCAGTGGATTCCATGAAGCGTGGCCCTATGGTACCCGATTGAATGCACTGGTTGTAATGAAGCATGATTGAATGCAGTGGAGTCCATGCAGTGAGGCCCAATGCATCCCGATTAAATGCAGTGGATTTTATGCAGCAAGGCCCAAAGCATCCCGATTGAATGCAGTGGATTCCATGCAGCGTCACTGAATGCAGTGGATTCGATGCAGCATGGTTAAATGCATCCCGATTGAACGAACAGTATTCCATGCAGCGTGGCTAAATGGATCCCGATTGAATGCAGTGGATTCCATGCAGTGTGGTCCAACGGATCTCGATTGAACGCAGTGTATTCCATGCAGTGAGGCCCAATGAATCCCAATTGAATGCAGTGGATTCCATTCAGCATGGAGAAATTGAACCCTATTAAATGCAGGGGATTTTATGCAGCATGATTGAATGCAGTGGATTCCATGCAGCATGATTGAATGCAGTGGATTCCATGCAGCATGGAGAAATTGAACCCTATTAAATGCAGGGGATTTTATGCAGCATGATTGAATGCAGTGGATTCCATGCAGCATGATTGAATGCAGTGGATTCCATGCAGCATGATTGAATGCAGTAGATTCCATGCAGTGAAGCCCAAAGCATCCCGATTGAATGCAGTGGATTCCATGCAGCGTCACTGAATGCAGTGGATTCGATGCAGCATGGTTAAATGCATCCTGATTGAACGAAGTGTATTCCATGCAGCGTGGCTAAATGGATCCCGATTGAATGCAGTGGATTCCATGCAGCGTGGCCCAATGGATCTCGAGAGATTGCAGTGGATTCCAAGCAGAGTGGTGCAATGGATTTTAATTGAACGCAGTGGATTCCATGCAGTGTGGTCCAATGGATCTCGATTGAACGCAGTGTATTCCATGCAGTGAGGCCCAAAGCATCCCGATTGAATGCAGTGGATTCCATGCAGCGTCACTGAATGCAGTGGATTCGATGCAGCATGGTTAAATGCATCCTGATTGAACGAAGTGTATTCCATGCAGCGTGGCTAAATGGATCCCGATTGAATGCAGTGGATTCCATGCAGCGTGGCCCAATGGATCTCGAGAGATTGCAGTGGATTCCAAGCAGAGTGGTGCAATGGATTTAAATTGAACGCAGTGGATTCCATGCATCGTGGTGCAATGGATCCCAATTGAATGCAGTGAATTCCATGCAGCGTGAGTGAATGCAGTATATTCCATGCAGCGTGGTAAAATGCATCCCGATTAAATGCAGTGGATTCCATCCAGCTTGGTTGAATGCAATTTATTCCATGGAACGTGGCCCAATGCATCCCGATTAAATGCAGTGGATTTTATGCAGCATGGCCCAAAGCATCCCGATTGAAGGTAGTGCATTCCATGCAGCATCACTGAATGCAGTGGATTCCATGCAGCATGGTAAAATGCATCCCGATTAAACGCAGTGGATTACATGCAGCATGGCTAAATGGATCCCGATTGAATGCAGTAGATTCCATGCAGTGTCATTAAATGCAGTGGATTCCATGCAGCATGGTAAAATGCGTCACGATTGATGCAGTGGATTCCATGCAGTGTCATAGAATGCAGTGGATTCCATGCAGCATGGTAAAATACATCCCGATGGATGCAGTGGATTGCATGCAGTGTCAATGAATGCAGTGGATTCCAGGCAGCATGATAAAATGCATCCCGATTGATGCAGTGGATTCCATGCAGCGGGGTTAAATGGATCCCGATTGAATGCAGTGGATTCCATGCAGCGTGGCCCAATGGATCTCGATTGAATGCAGTGGATTCCATGCAGCGTGGCCCAATGCATCTCGATTGAATGCAGTGGATTCCATGCAGTGTGGTGCAGTGGATTCTGATTGATTGCAGTGAATTCCATGCATCGTGGCACAATGGATCCCAATTGAGTGCAGTGGATTCCATGCAGCGTGGCCCAATGGATCTCGATTGAATGCAGTGGATTCCATGCAGCGTGTTTGAATGCAGTGTATGCCATGCAGCGTGAAGAAATGGAACCCTATTGAATGCAGTGGATTTTATGCAGCATGATTGAATGCAGTGGATTCGATGCAGCATGATTGAATGCAGTGGATTCCAGGCAGCGAGGCCCAATGAATCCCGATTGAATGCAGTGGATATTATCCAGCATGGCCCAAAGCATCCCGATTGAATGCAGTGGATTCCATGCAGCGTGTTTGAATGCAGTGGATTCCATGCAGCATGGCCCAATGGTTCCCGATTGAATGCAGTGGTTGCAATGAAGCATGATTGAATGCAGTGGATTCCATGCAGAATGGAGAAACTGAACCCTATTAAATGCAGGGGATTTTATGCAGCTTGAGTGAATGCAGTGGATTCCATGCAGCATGATTGAATGCAGTAGATTCCATGCAGTGAGGCCCAATGCATCCCGATTACATGCAGTGGATTTTATGCAGCGAGGCCCAAAGCATCCCGATTGAATGCAGTGGATTCCATGCAGCGTCACTGAATGCAGTCGATTCGATGCAGCATGGTAAAATGCATCCCGATTGAACCCAGTGTATTCCATGCAGCGTGATAAATGGACCCCAATTGAATGCAGTGGATTCCATGCAGCGTGGCCCAATGGATCTCGAGAGAATGCAGTGGATTCCATGCAGCGTGATTGAATGCAGTACATTCCATGCAGCATGGTAAAATGCATCCCGATTAAATGCAGTGGATTCCATCCAGCTTGATTGAATGCAGTTGATTCCATGGAGCGTGGCCCAATGCATCCCGATTAAATGCAGTGGATTTTATGCAGCATGGCCCAAAGCATCCCGATTGAAGGTAGTGCATTCCATGCAGCATCACTGAATGCAGTGGATTCCATGCAGCATGGTAAAATGCAACCCGATTGAACGCAGTGTATTCCATGAAGCATGGCTAAATGGATCCCGATTGAATGCAGTGGATTCCATGCAGCGTGGCCCAATGGATCTCGATTGAACGCAGTGTATTCCATGCAGTGAGGCCCAATGTATCCAAATTGAATGCAGTGGATTCCATGCAGCATGGCGCAATGGATGTCGATTGAATGCAGTGGTTTCCCTGCAATGTGGCACAATGGATCCCGATTGACTGCAGTGGATTCCATGCAGCGTCACTGAATGCAGTGGATTCCATGCAGCATGGTAAAATGCATCCCAATTGAACGCAGTGCATTCCATGCAGCGGGGTTAAATGGATCCCGATTGAATGCAGTGGATTCGATGCAGCGTGGCCCAATGGATCTCGAGAGAATGCAGTGGATTCCATGCAGTGTGGTGCAATGGATTTTAATTGAACGCAAGAGATTCCATGCATCGTGGCGCAATGGATCCCAATTGAATGCAGTGAATTCCATGCAGCGTGATTGAATGCAGTACATTACATGCAGCATGGTAAAATGCATCCCGATTAAATGCAGTGGATTCCATCCAGCTTGATTGAATGCAGTTGATTCCATGGAGCGTGGCCCAATGCATCCCGATTAAATGCAGTGGATTTTATGCAGCATGGCCCAAAGCATCCCGATTGAAGGTAGTGCATTTCATGCAGCATCACTGAATGCAGTGGATTCCATGCAGCATGGTAAAATTCATCCCAATTGAACGCAGTGCATTCCATGCAGCGGGGTTAAATGGATGCAGATTGAATGCAGTGGATTCGATGCAGCGTGGCCCAATGGATCTCGATTGACTGCAGTGGATTCCATGCAGCGTGGCCCAATGGATCTCGATTGACTGAAGTGGATTCCATGCAGCGTCACTTAATGCAGTGGATTCCATGCAGCATGGTAAAATGCATCCCGATTGATGCAGTGGATTCCATGCAGTGTCATTGAATGCAGTGGATTCCATGCAGCATGGTTTAATGCATCCCAATTGAACGCAGTGCATTCCATGCAGCGGGGTTGAATGGATCCCGATTGAATGCAGTGGATTCGATGCAGCGTGGCCCAATGGATCTCGAGAGAATGCAGTGGATTCCATGCAGTGTGGTGCAATGGATTTTAATTGAACGCAGTGGATTCCATGCATCGTGGCGCAATGGATCCCAATTGAATGCAGTGAATTCCATGCAGCGTGATTGAATGCAGTATATTCCATGCAGCGTGGTAAAATGCATCCCGATTAAATGCAGTGGATTCCATCCAGCTTGATTGAATGCAGTTGATTCCATGGAGCGTGGCCCAATGCATCCCGATTAAATGCAGTGGATTTTATGCAGCATGGCCCAAAGCATCCCGATTGAAGGTAGTGCATTCCATGCAGCGTCACTGAATGCAGTGGATTCAATGCAGCATGGTAAAATGCATCCCGATTGAACGCAGTGTATTCCATGAAGCATGGCTAAATGGATCCCGATTGAATGCAGTGGATTCCATGCAGCATGGCCCAATGGTTCCCGATTGAATGCAGTGGTTGCAATGAAGCATGATTGAATGCAGTGGATTCCATGAAGCGTGGCCCTATGGTACCCGATTGAATGCACTGGTTGCAATGAAGCATGATTGAATGCAGTGGATTCCATGCAGCATGGAGACATTGAACCCTATTCAATGCAGGGGATTTTATGCAGCATGATTGAATGCAGTGGATTCCATGCAGCATGATTGAATGCAGTAGATTCCATGCAGTGAGGCCCAATGCATCCCGATTAAATGCAGTGGATTTTATGCAGCGAGGCCCAAAGAATCCCGATTGAATGCAGTGGATTCCATGCAGCGTCACTGAATGCAGTGGATTCGATGCAGCATGGTAAAATGCATCCCGATTGAACCCAGTGTATTCTATGCAGCGTGATAAATGGATCCCGATTGAATGCAGTGGATTCGATGCAGCGTGGCCCAACGGATCTCGAGAGAATGCAGTGGATTCCATGCAGTGTGGTGCAGTGTATTTTGATTGAACGCATTGGATTCGATGCATCGTTGTGCAATGGATCCCAATTGAATGCAGTGAATTCCATGCAGCGTTATTGAATGCAGTACATTCCATGCAGCATGGTAAAATGCATCCCGATTAAATGCAGTGGATTCCATCCAGCTTGATTGAATGCAGTTGATTCCATGGAGCGTGGCCCAATGCATCCCGATTAAATGCAGTGGATTTTATGCAGCATGGCCCAAAGCATCCCGATTGAAGGTAGTGCATTCCATGCAGCATCACTGAATGCAGTGGATTCCATGCAGCATGGTAAAATGCATCCCGATTGAACGCACTGTATTCCATGAAGCATGGCTAAATGGATCCCGATTGAATGCAGTGGATTCCATGCAGCTTGGCCCAATGGATCTCGATTGAACGCAGTGTATTCCATGCAGTGAGGCCCAATGAATCCCAATTGAATGCAGTGGATTCCATGCAGCATGGCGCAATGGATGTCGATTGAATGCAGTGGTTTCCCTGCAATGTGGCACAATGGATCCCGATTGACTGCAGTGGATTCCATGCAGGGTCACTGAATGCAGTGGATTCCATGCAGAATGGTAAAATGCATCCCGATTGATGCAGTGGATTCCATGCAGTGTCATTGAATGCAGTGGATTCGATGAAGCATGGTAAAATGCATCCCAATTGAACGCAGTTCATTCCATGCAGCGGGGTTAAATGGATCCCGATTGAATGCAGTGGATTCGATGCAGCATGGCCCAATGGATCTCGAGAGAATGCAGTGGATTCCATGCAGTGTGGTGCAATGGATTTTAATTGAACGCAGTGGATTCCATGCATCGTGGCGCAATGGATCCCAATTGAATGCAGTGAATTCCATGCAGCGTGATTGAATGCAGTATATTCCATGCAGCGTGGTAAAATGCATCCCGATTAATGCAGTGGATTCCATCCAGCTTGATTGAATGCAGTTGATTCCATGGAGCGTGGCCCAATGCATCCCGATTAAATGCAGTGGATTTTATGCAGCATGGCCCAAAGCATCCCGATTGAAGGTAGTGCATTCCATGCAGCATCACTGAATGCAGTGGATTCCATGCAGCATGGTAAAATGCATCCCGATTGAACGCAGTGTATTCCATGAAGCATGGCGAAATGGATCCCGAGTGAATGCAGTGGATTCCATGCAGCGTGGCCCAATGGATCTCGATTGAATGCAGTGTATTCCATGCAGTGAGGCCCAATGTATCCCAATTGAATGCAGTGGTTTCCATGCAGCATGGCGCAATGGATTTCGATTGAATGCAGTGGTTTCCCTGCAATGTGGCACAATGGATCCCGATTGACTGCAGTGGATTCCATGCAGCGTCACTGAATCCAGTGGATTCCATGCAGCATGGTAAAATGCATCCCGATTGATGCAGTGGATTCCATGCAGTGTCATTGAATGCAGTGGATTCCATGCAGCATGGTAAAATGCATCCCAATTGAACGCAGTGCATTCCTTGCAGCGGGGTTAAATGGATCCCGATTGAATGCAGTGGATTCGATGCAGCATGGCCCAATGGATCTCGAGAGAATGCAGTGGATTCCATGCAGTGTGGTGCAATGGATTTAAATTGAACGCAGTGTATTCCATGAAGCATGGCGAAATGGATCCCGATTGAATGCAGTGGATTCCATGCAGCGTGGCCCAATGGATCTCGATTGAACGCAGTGTATTCCATGCAGTGAGGCCCAATGTATCCCAATTGAATGCAGTGGATTCCATGCAGCATGGCGCAATGGATGTCGATTGAATGCAGTGGTTTCCCTGCAATGTGGCAAAATGGATCCCGATTGACTGCAGTGGATTCCATGCAGCGTCACTGAACGCAGTGGATTCCATGCAGCATGGTAAAATGCATCCCGATTGAACGCAGTGTATTCCATGAAGCATGGCTAAATGGATCCCGAGTGAATGCAGTGGATTCCATGCAGTGTCATTGAATGCAGTGGATTCCATGCAGCATGGTATAATGTGTCACGATTGATGCAGTGGATTCCATGCATTGTCATTGAATGCAGTGGATTCCATGCAGCATTGTTAAATGCATCCCGATTGATGCAGTGGATTCCATGCAGTGTCAATGAATGCAGTGGATTCCAGGCAGCATGATAAAATGCATCCCGATTGATGCAGTGGATTCCATGCAGCGGGGTTAAATGGATCCCGATTGAATGCAGTGGATTCCATGCAGCGTGGCCCAATGGATCTCGATTGAATGCAGTGGATTCCATGCAGCGTGGCCCAATGGATCTCGATTGAATGCAGTGGATTCCACGCAGTGTGGTGCAGTGGATTCTGATTGATTGCAGTGAATTCCATGCATCGTGGCACAATGGATCCCAATTGAATGCAGTGGATTCCATGCAGCGTGGCCCAATGGATCTCGATTGAATGCAGTGGATTCCATGCAGCATGTTTGAATGCAGTGTATGCCATGCAGCGTGAAGAAATGGAACCCTATTGAATGCAGTGGATTTTATGCAGGATGATTGAATGCAGTGGATTCCATGCAGCATGATTGAATGCAGTGGATTCCATGCAGCGTGGCCCAATGGATCTCGAGAAAATGCAGTGGATTCCATGCAGTGTGGTGCAATGGATTTTGATTGAACGCAGTGGATTCCATGCATCGTTGTGCATTGGATCCCAATTGAATGCAGTGAATTCCATGCAGCGTGATTGAATGCAGTACATTCCATTCAGCATGGCAAAATGCATCCCGATTAAATGCAGTGGATTCCATCCAGCTTGATTGAATGCAGTTGATTCCATGGAGCGTGGCCCAATGCATCCCGATTAAATGCAGTGGATTTTAAGCAGCATGGCCCAAAGCATCCCGATTGAAGGTAGTGCATTCCATGCAGCATCACTGAATGCAGTGGATTCCATGCAGCATGGTAAAATGCATCCCGATTGAACGCAGTGTATTCCATGAAGCATGGCTAAATGGATCCCGATTGAATGCAGTGGATTCCATGCAGCGTGGCCCAATGGATCTCGATTGAACGCAGTGTATTCCATGCAGTGAGGCCCAATGTATCCCAATTGAATGCAGTGGATTCCATGCAGCATGGCGCAATGGATGTCGATTGAATGCAGTGGTTTCCCTGCAATGTGGCACAATGGATCCCGATTGACTGCAGTGGATTCCATGCAGCGTCACTGAATGCAGTGGATTCCATGCAGAATGGTAAAATGCATCCCGATTGATGCAGTGGATTCCATGCAGTGTCATTGAATGCAGTGGATTCCATGCAGCATGGTAAAATGCATCCCAATTGAACGCAGTGCATTCCATGCAGCGGGGTTCAATGGATCCCGATTGAATGCAGTGGATTCGATGCAGTGTGGCCCAATGGATCTCGAGAGAATGCAGTGGATTCCATGCAGTGTGGTGCAATGGATTTAAATTGAACGCAGTGGATTCCATGCATCGTGGCGCAATGGATCCCAATTGAATGCAGTGAATTCCATGCAGCGTGATTGAATGCAGTATATTCCATGCAGCGTGGTAAAATGCATCCCGATTAAATGCAGTGGATTCCATCCAGCTTGATTGAATGCAGTTGATTCCATGGAGCGTGGCCCAATGCATCCCGATTAAATGCAGTGGATTTTATGCAGCATGGCCCAAAGCATCCCGATTGAAGGTAGTGCATTCCATGCAGCATCACTGAATGCAGTGGATTCCATGCAGCATGGTAAAATGCATCCCGATTAAACGCAGTGCATTACATGCAGCATGGCTAAATGGATCCCGAGTGAATGCAGTGGATTCCATGCAGCATGGTAAAATGCGTCACGATTGATGCAGTGGATTCCATGCACTGTCATTGAATGCAGTGGATTCCATGCAGCATGGTAAAATGCATCCCGATTGATGCTGTGGATTCCATGCAGTGTCATTGAATGCAGTGGATTCCAGGCAGCATGATAAAATGCATCCCGATTGATGCAGTGGATTCCATGCAGTGGGGTTAAATGGATCCCGATTGAATGCAGTGGATTCCATGCAGCGTGGCCCAATGGATCTCGATTGAATGCAGTGGACTCCGTGCAGTGTGGTGGAGTGGATTCTGATTGATTGCAGTGAATTCCATGCAGCGTGGCCCAATGGATCTCGATTGAATGCAGTGGACTCCGTGCAGTGTGGTGGAGTGGATTCTGATTGATTGCAGTGAATTCCATGTAGCATGGCCCAATGGTTCCCGATTGAATGCAGTGGTTGCAATGAAGCATGATTGAATGCAGTGGATTCCATGAAGCGTGGCCCTATGGTACCCGATTGAATGCACTGGTTGCAATGAAGCATGATTGAATGCAGTGGATTCCATGCAGCATGGAGAAATTGAACCCTATTAAATGCAGGGGATTTTATGCAGCATGATTGAATGCAGTGGATTCCATGCAGCATGATTGAATGCAGTAGATTCCATGCAGTGAGGCCCAATGCATCCCGATTAAATGCAGTGGATTTTATGCAGTGAGGCCCAAAGCATCCCGATTGAATGCAGTGGATTCCATGCAGTGTCACTGAATGCAGTGGATTCGATGAAGCATGGTAAAATGCATCCCGATTGAACCCAGTGTATTCCATGCAGCGTGATAAATGGATCCAGATTGAATGCAGTGGATTCCATGCAGCGTGGCCCAATGGATCTCGAGAGAATGCAGTGGATTCCATGCAGTGTGGTGCAATGGATTTTGATTGAACGCAGTGGATTCCATGCATCGTTGTGCAATGGATCCCAATTGAATGCAGTGAATTCCATGCAGCGTGATTGAATGCAGTACATTCCATGCAGCATGGTAAAATGCATCCCGATTAAATGCAGTGGATTCCATCCAGCTTGATTGAGTGCAGTTGATTCCATGGAGCCTGGCCCAATGCATCCCGATTAAATGCAGTGGATTTTATGCAGCATGGCCCAAAGCATCCCGATTGAATGTAGTGCATTCCATGCAGCATCACTGAATGCAGTGGATTCCATGCAGCATGGTAAAATGCATCCCGATTAAACGCAGTGGAATACATGCAGCATGGCTAAATGGATCCCGAGTGAATGCAGTAGATTCCATGCAGTGTCATTGAATGCAGTGGATTCCATGCAGCATGGTAAAATGCATCCCGATTGATGCAGTGGATTCCATGCAGTGTCATTGAATGCAGTGTATTCCAGGCAGCATGATAAAATATATCCCGATTGATGCAGTGGATTCCATGCAGCGGGGTTAAATTGATCCTGATTGAATGCAGTGTATTCCATGCAGCGTGGCCCAATGGATCTCGATTGAATGCAGTGGATTCCATGCAGCGTGGCCCAATGGATCTCGATTGAATGCAGTGGATTCCATGCAGTGTGGTGCAGTGGATTCTGATTGATTGCAGTGAATTCCATGCATCGTGGCACAATGGATCCCAATTGATTGCAGTGGATTCCATGCAGCGTGGCCCAATGGATCTCGATTGAATGCATTGGATTCCATGCAGCGTGTTTGAATGCAGTGTATGCCATGCAGCGTGAAGAAATGGAACCCTATTGAATGCAGTGGATTTTATGCAGCATGATTGAATGCAGTGGATTCCATGCAGCATGATTGAATGCAGTGGATTCCAGGCAGCGAGGCCCAATGAATCCCGATTGAATGCAGGGGATATTATCCAGCATGGCCCAAAGCATCCCGATTGAATGCAGTGGATTCCATGCAGCGTGTTTGAATGCAGTGGATTCCATGCAGCATGGCCCAATGGTTCCCGATTGAATGCATTGGTTGCAATGAAGCATGATTGAATGCAGTGGATTCCATGAAGCGTGGCCCTATGGTACCCGATTGAATGCACTGGTTGCAATGAAGCATGATTGAATGCAGTGGATTCCATGCAGCATGGAGACATTGAACCCTATTCAATGCAGGGGATTTTATGCAGCATGATTGAATGCAGTGGATTCCATGCAGCATGATTGAATGCAGTAGATTCCATGCAGTGAGGCCCAATGCATCCCGATTAAATGCAGTGGATTTTATGCAGCGAGGCCCAAAGCATCCCGATTGAATACAGTGGATTCCATGCAGCGTCACTGAATGAAGTGGATTCGATGCAGCATGGTAAAATGCATCCCGATTGAACGAAGAATATTCCATGCAGTGTGGCTAAATGGATCCCGATTGAATGCAGTGGATTCCATGCAGCGTGGCCCAATGGATCTCGAGAGATTGCAGTGGATTCCATGCAGTGTGGTGCAATGGATTTAAATTGAACGCAGTGGATTCCATGCATCGTGGTGCAATGGATCCCAATTGAATGCAGTGAATTCCATGCAGCGTGATTGAATGCATTATATTCCATGCAGCGTGGTAAAATGCATCCCGATTAAATGCAGTGGATTCCATCCAGCTTGATTGAATGCAGTTGATTCCATGGAGCGTGGCCCAATGCATCCCGATTAAATGCAGTGGATTTTATGCAGCATGGCCCAAAGCATCCCGATTGAAGGTAGTGCATTCCATGCAGCATCACTGAATGCAGTGGATTCCATGCAGCATGGTAAAATGCATCCCGATTGAACGCAGTGTATTCCATGAAGCATGGCTAAATGGCTCCCGAGTGAATGCAGTAGATTCCATGCAGTGTCATTGAATGCAGTGGATTCCATGCAGCATGGTAAAATGCATCCCGATTGATGCAGTGGATTCCATGCAGTGTCATTGAATGCAGTGGATTCCAGGCAGCATGGTAAAATGCATCCCGATTGATGCAGTGGATTTCATGCAGCGGGGTTAAATGGATCCCGATTGAATGCAGTGTATTCCATGCAGCGTGGCCCAATGTATCTCGATTGAATGCAGTGGATTCCATGCAGCGTGGCCCAATGGATCTCGATTGAATGCAGTGGATTCCATGCAGTGTGGTACAGTGGATTCTGATTGATTGCAGTGAATTCCATGCATCGTGGCACAATGGATCCCAATTGAATGCAGTGGATTCCATGCAGCGTGGCCCAATGGATCTCGATTGAATGCAGTGGATTCCATGCAGCATGTTTGAATGCAGTGTATGCCATGCAGCGTGAAGAAATGGAACCCTATTGAATGCAGTGGATTTTATGCAGGATGATTGAATGCAGTGGATTCCATGCAGCATGATTGAATGCAGTTGATTCCATGCAGCGTGGCCCAATGGATCTCGAGAGAATGCAGTGGATTCCATGCAGTGTGGTGCAATGGATTTTGATTGAACGCAGTGGACTCCATGCATCGTTGTGCAATGGATCCCAATTGAATGCAGTGAATTCCATGCAGCGTGATTGAATGCAGTACATTCCATGCAGCATGGTAAAATGCATCCCGATTAAATGCAGTGGATTCCAACCAGCTTGATTGAATGCAGTTGATTCCATGGAGCGTGGCCCAATGCATCCCGATTAAATGCAGTGGATTTTATGCAGCATGGCCCAAAGCATCCCGATTGAAGGTAGTGCATTCCATGCAGCATCACTGAATGCAGTGGATTCCATGCAGCATGGTAAAATGCATCCCGATTGAACGCAGTGTATTCCATGAAGCATGGCGAAATGGATCCAGATTGAATGCAGTGGATTCCATGCAGCGTGGCCCAATGGATCTCGATTGAACGCAGTGTATTCCATGCAGTGAGGCCCAATGTATCCCAATAGAATGCAGTGGATTCCATGCAGCATGGCGCAATGGATGTCGATTGAATGCAGTGGTTTCCCTGCAATGTGGCACAATGGATCCCGATTGACTGCAGTGGATTCCATGCAGTGTGGTGCAATGGATTTAAATTGAACGCAGTGGATTCCATGCATCGTGGTGCAATGGATCCCAATTGAATGCAGTGAATTCCATGCAGCGTGATTGAATGCAGTATATTCCATGCAGCGTGGTAAAATGCATCCCGATTAAATGCAGTGGATTCCATCCAGCTTGATTGAATGCAGTTGATTCCATGGAGCGTGGCCCAATGCATCCCGATTAAATGCAGTGGATTTTATGCAGCATGGCCCAAAGCATCCCGATTGAATGTAGTGCATTCCATGCAGCATCACTGAATGCAGTGGATTCCATGCAGCATGGTAAAATGCATCCCGATTGATGCAGTGGATTCCATGCAGTGTCATTGAATGCAGTGGATTCCAGGCAGCATGGTAAAATGCATCCCGATTGATGCAGTGGATTCCATGCAGTGGGGTTAAATGGATCCCGATTGAATGCAGTGTATTCCATGCAGCGTGGCCCAATGGATCTCGATTGAATGCAGTGGATTCCATGCAGCGTGGCCCAATGGATCTCGATTGAATGCAGTGGATTCCATGCAGTGTGGTGCAGTGGATTCTGATTGATTGCAATGAATTCCATGCATCGTGGCACAATGGATCCCAATTGAATGCAGTGGATTCCATGCAGCGTGGCCCAATGGATCTCGATTGAATGCAGTGGATTCCATGCAGCATGTTTGAATGCAGTGTATGCCATGCAGCGTGAAGTAATGGATCCCTATTGAATGCAGTGGATTTTATGCAGCATGATTGAATGCAGTGGATTCCATGCAGCATGGAGAAATTGAACCCTATTAAATGCAGGGGATTTTATGCAGCATGATTGAATGCAGTGGATTCCATGCAGCATGATTGAATGCAGTAGATTCCATGCAGTGAGGCCCAATGCATCCCGATTAAATGCAGTGGATTTTATGCAGTGAGGCCCAAAGCATCCCGATTGAATGCAGTGGATTCCATGCAGTGTCACTGAATGCAGTGGATTCGATGAAGCATGGTAAAATGCATCCCGATTGAACCCAGTGTATTCCATGCAGCGTGAAAAATGGATCCAGATTGAATGCAGTGGATTCCATGCAGCGTGGCCCAATGGATCTCGAGAGAATGCAGTGGATTCCATGCAGTGTGGTGCAATGGATTTTGATTGAACGCAGTGGATTCCATGCAGCGTGATTGAATGCAGTACATTCCATGCAGCATGGTAAAATGCATCCCGATTAAATGCAGTGGATTCCATCCAGCTTGATTGAGTGCAGTTGATTCCATGGAGCTTGGCCCAATGCATCCCGATTAAATGCAGTGGATTTTATGCAGCATGGCCCAAAGCATCCCGATGGAATGTAGTGCATTCCATGCAGCATCACTGAATGCAGTGGATTCCATGCAGCATGGTAAAATGCATCCCGATTAAACGCAGTGGAATACATGCAGCATGGCTAAATGGATCCCTAGTGAATGCAGTAGATTCCATGCAGTGTCATTGAATGCAGTGGATTCCATGCAGCATGGTAAAATGCATCCCGATTGATGCAGTGGATTCCATGCAGTGTCATTGAATGCAGTGTATTCCAGGCAGCATGATAAAATATATCCCGATTGATGCAGTGGATTCCATGCAGCGGGGTTAAATTTATCCTGATTGAATGCAGTGTATTCCATGCAGCGTGGCCCAATGGATCTCGATTGAATGCAGTGGATTCCATGCAGCGTGGCCCAATGGATCTCGATTGAATGCAGTGGATTCCATGCAGTGTGGTGCAGTGGATTCTGATTGATTGCAGTGAATTCCATGCATCGTGGCACAATGGATCCCAATTGATTGCAGTGGATTCCATGCAGCGTGGCCCAATGGATCTCGATTGAATGCATTGGATTCCATGCAGCGTGTTTGAATGCAGTGTATGCCATGCAGCGTGAAGAAATGGAACCCTATTGAATGCAGTGGATTTTATGCAGCATGATTGAATGCAGTGGATTCCATGCAGCATGATTGAATGCAGTGGATTCCAGGCAGCGAGGCCCAATGAATCCCGATTGAATGCAGGGGATATTATCCAGCATGGCCCAAAGCATCCCGATTGAATGCAGTGGATTCCATGCAGCGTGTTTGAATGCAGTGGATTCCATGCAGCATGGCCCAATGGTTCCCGATTGAATGCAGTGGTTGCAATGAAGCATGATTGAATGCAGTGGATTCCATGAAGCGTGGCCCTATGGTACCCGATTGAATGCACTGGTTGCAATGAAGCATGATTGAATGCAGTGGATTCCATGCAGCATGGAGACATTGAACCCTATTCAATGCAGGGGATTTTATGCAGCATGATTGAATGCAGTGGATTCCATGCAGCATGATTGAATGCAGTAGATTCCATGCAGTGAGGCCCAATGCATCCCGATTAAATGCAGTGGATTTTATGCAGCGAGGCCCAAAGCATCCCGATTGAATACAGTGGATTCCATGCAGCGTCACTGAAAGCAGTGGATTCGATGCAGCATGGTTAAATGCATCCCGATTGAACGAAGAATATTCCATGCAGTGTGGCTAAATGGATCCCGATTGAATGCAGTGGATTCCATGCAGCGTGGCCCAATGGATCTCGAGAGATTGCAGTGGATTCCATGCAGTGTGGTGCAATGGATTTAAATTGAACGCAGTGGATTCCATGCATCGTGGTGCAATGGATCCCAATTGAATGCAGTGAATTCCATGCAGCGTGATTGAATGCAGTATATTCCATGCAGCGTGGTAAAATGCATCCCGATTAAATGCAGTGGATTCCATCCAGCTTGATTGAATGCAGTTGATTCCATGGAGCGTGGCCCAATGCATCCCGATTAAATGCAGTGGATTTTATGCAGCATGGCCCAAAGCATCCCGATTGAAGGTAGTGCATTCCATGCAGCATCACTGAATGCAGTGGATTCCATGCAGCATGGTAAAATGCATCCCGATTGAACGCAGTGTATTCCATGAAGCATGGCTAAATGGCTCCCGAGTGAATGCAGTAGATTCCATGCAGTGTCATTGAATGCAGTGTATTCCAGGCAGCATGGTAAAATGCATCCCGATTGATGCAGTGGATTCCATGCAGCGGGGTTAAATGGATCCCGATTGAATGCAGTGTATTCCATGCAGCGTGGCCCAATGGATCTCGATTGAATGCAGTGGATTCCATGCAGTGTGGTACAGTGGATTCTGATTGATTGCAGTGAATTCCATGCATCGTGGCACAATGGATCCCAATTGAATGCAGTGGATTCCATGCAGCGTGGCCCAATGGATCTCGATTGAATGCAGTGGATTCCATGCAGCATGTTTGAATGCAGTGTATGCCATGCAGCGTGAAGAAATGGAACCCTATTGAATGCAGTGGATTTTATGCAGCATGATTGAATGCAGTGGATTCCATGCAGCATGATTGAATGCAGTGGATTCCAGGCAGCGAGGCCCAATGAATCCCGATTGAATGCAGTGGATATTATCCAGCATGGCCCAAAGCATCCCGATTGAATGCAGTGGATTCCATGCAGCATGGCCCAATGGTTCCCGATTGAATGCAGTGGTTGCAATGAAGCATGATTGAATGCAGTGGATTCCATGAAGCGTGGCCCTATGGTACCCGATTGAATGCACTGGTTGCAAAGAAGCATGATTGAATGCAGTGGATTCCATGCAGCATGGAGAAATTGAACCCTATTCAATGCAGGGGATTTTATGCAGCATGATTGAATGCAGTGGATTCCATGCAGCATGATTGAATGCAGTAGATTCCATGCAGTGAGGCCCAATGCATCCCGATTAAATGCAGTGGATTTTATGCAGCGAGGCCCAAAGCATCCCGATTGAATGCAGTGGATTCCATGCAGCGTCACTGAATGCAGTGGATTCGATGCAGCATGGTAAAATGCATCCCGATTGAACGAAGAGTATTCCATGCAGTGTGGCTAAATGGATCCCGATTGAATGCAGTGGATTCCATGCAGCGTGGCCCAATGGATCTCGAGAGATTGCAGTGGATTCCATGCAGTGTGGTGCAATGGATTTAAATTGAACGCAGTGGATTCCATGCATCGTGGTGCAATGGATCCCAATTGAATGCAGTGAATTCCATGCAGCGTGATTGAATGCAGTACATTCCATGCAGCATGGTAAAATGCATCCCGATTAAATGCAGTGGATTCCATCCAGCTTGGTTGAATGCAGTTGATTCCATGGAGCGTGGCCCAATGCATCCCGATTAAATGCAGTGTATTTTAAGCAGCATGGCCCAAAGCATCCCGATTGAAGGTAGTGCATTCCATGCAGCATCACTGAATGCAGTGGATTCCATGCAGCATGGTAAAATGCATCCCGATTGAACGCAGTGTATTCCATGAAGCATGGCTAAATGGATCCCGATTGAATGCAGTGGATTCCATGCAGCGTGGCCCAATGGATCTCGATTGAACGCAGTGTATTCCATGCAGTGAGGCCCAATGTATCCCAATTGAATGCAGTGGATTCCATGCAGCATGGCGCAATGGATGTCGATTGAATGCAGTGGTTTCCCTGCAATGTGGCACAATGGATCCCGATTGACTGCAGTGGATTCCATGCAGCGTCACTGAATGCAGTGGATTCCATGCAGAATGGTAAAATGCATCCCGATTGATGCAGTGGATTCCATGCAGCGGGGTTCAATGGATCCCGATTGAATGCAGTGGATTCGATGCAGCGTGGCCCAATGGATCTCGAGAGCATGCAGTGGATTCCATGCAGTGTGGTGCAATGGATTTAAATTGAACGCAGTGGATTCCATGCATCGTGGCGCAATGGATCCCAATTGAATGCAGTGAATTCCATGCAGCGTGATTGAATGCAGTTGATTCCATGGAGCGTGGCCCAATGCATCCCGATTAAATGCAGTGGATTCCATCCAGCTTGATTGAATGCAGTTGATTCCATGGAGCGTGGCCCAATGCATCCCGATTAAATGCAGTGGATTGTATGCAGCATGGCCCAAAGCATCCCGATGGAATGTAGTGCATTCCATGCAGCATCACTGAATGCAGTGGATTCCATGCAGCATGGTAAAATGCATCCCGATTAAACGCAGTGGATTACATGCAGCATGGCTAAATGGATCCCGAGTGAATGCAGTAGATTCCATGCAGTGTCATTGAAAGCAGTGGATTCCATGCAGCATGGTAAAATGCATCCCGATTGATGCAGTGGATTCCATGCAGTGTCATTGAATGCAGTGGATTCCAGGCAGCATGGTAAAATGCATCCCGATTGATGCAGTGGATTCCATGCAGCGGGGTTAAATGGATCCCGATTGAATGCAGTGTATTCCATGCAGCGTGGCCCAGTGGATCTCGATTGAATGCAGTGGATTCCATGCAGCGTGGCCCAATGGATCTCGATTGAATGCAGTGGATTCCATGCAGTGTGGTGCAGTGGATTCTGATTGATTGCAGTGAATTCCATGCATCGTGGCACAATGGATCCCAATTGAATGCAGTGGATTCCATGCAGCGTGGCCCAATGGATCTCGATTGAATGCAGTGGATTCCATGCAGCGTGTTTGAATGCAGTGTATGCCATGCAGCCTGAAGTAATGGAACCCTATTGAATGCAGTGGATTTTATGCAGCATGATTGAATGCAGAGGATTCCATGCAGCATGATTGAATGCAGTGGATTCCAGGCAGCGAGGCCCAATGAATCCCGATTGAATGCAGTGGATATTATCCAGCATGGCCCAAAGCATCCCGATTGAATGCAGTGGATTCCATGCAGCGTGTTTGAATGCAGTGGATTCCATGCAGCATGGCCCAATGGTTCCCGATTGAATGCAGTGGTTGCAATGAAGCATGATTGAATGCAGTGGATTCCATGAAGCGTGGCCCTATGGTACCCGATTGAATGCACTGGTTGCAATGAAGCATGATTGAATGCAGTGGATTCCATGCAGCATGGAGAAATTGAACCCTATTCAATGCAGGGGATTTTATGCAGCATGATTGAATGCAGTGGATTCCATGCAGCATGATTGAATGCAGTAGATTCCATGCAGTGAGGCCCAATGCATCCCGATTAAATGCAGTGGATTTTATGCAGCGAGGCCCAAAGCATCCCGATTGAATGCAGTGGATTCCATGCAGTGTCACTGAATGCAGTGGATTCGATGAAGCATGGTAAAATGCATCCCGATTGAACCCAGTGTATTCCATGCAGCGTGATAAATGGATCCCGATTGAATGCAGTGGATTCCATGCAGCGTGGCCCAATGGATCTCGAGAGAATGCAGTGGATTCCATGCAGTGTGGTGCAATGGATTTTGATTGAACGCAGTGGATTCGATGCATCGTTGTGCAATGGATCCCAATTGAATGCAGTGAATTCCATGCAGCGTGATTGAATGCAGTATATTCCATGCAGCGTGGTAAAATGCATCCCGATTAAATGCAGTGGATTCCATCCAGCTTGATTGAATGCAGTTGATTCCATGGAGCGTGGCCCAATGCATCCCGATTAAATGCAGTGGATTTTATGCAGCATGGCCCAAAGCATCCCGATTGAAGGTAGTGCATTCCATGCAGCATCACTGAATGCAGTGGATTCCATGCAGCATGGTAAAATGCATCCCGATTGAACGCAGTGTATTCCATGAAGCATGGCGAAATGGATCCCGATTGAATGCAGTGGATTCCATGCAGCGTGGCCCAATGGATCTCGATTGAACGCAGTGTATTCCATGCAGTGAGGCCCAATGTATCCCAATTGAATGCAGTGGATTCCATGCAGCATGGCGCAATGGATGTCGATTGAATGCAGTGGTTTCCCTGCAATGTGGCACAATGGATCCCGATTGACTGCAGTGGATTCCATGCAGCGTCATTGAATGCAGTGGATTCCATGCAGCATGGTAAAATGCATCCCAATTGAACGCAGTGCATTCCATGCAGCGGGGTTAAATGGATCCCGATTGAATGCAGTGGATTCGATGCAGCGTGGCCCAATGGATCTCGAGAGAATGCAGTGGATTCCATGCAGTGTGGTGCAATGGATTTAAATTGAACGCAGTGGATTCCATGCATCGTGGCGCAATGGATCCCAATTGAATGCAGTGAATTCCATGCAGCGTGATTGAATGCAGTATATTCCATGCAGCGTGGTAAAATGCATCCCGATTAAATGCAGTGGATTCCATCCAGCTTGATTGAATGCAGTTGATTCCATGGAGCGTGGCCCAATGCATCCCGATTAAATGCAGTGGATTTTATGCAGCATGGCCCAAAGCATCCCGATTGAAGGTAGTGCATTCCATGCAGCATCACTGAATGCAGTGGATTCCATGCAGCATGGTAAAATGCATCCCGATTAAACGCAGTGCATTACATGCAGCATGGCTAAATGGATCCCGAGTGAATGCAGTGGATTCCATGCAGCATGGTAAAATGCGTCACGATTGATGCAGTGGATTCCATGCACTGTCATTGAATGCAGTGGATTCCATGCAGCATGGTAAAATGCATCCCGATTGATGCAGTGGATTCCATGCAGTGTCATTGAATGCAGTGGATTCCAGGCAGCATGATAAAATGCATCCAGATTGATGCAGTGGATTCCATGCAGAGGGGTTAAATGGATCCCGATTGAATGCAGTGGATTCCATGCAGCGTGGCCCAATGGATCTCGATTGAATGCAGTGGACTCCGTGCAGTGTGGTGGAGTGGATTCTGATTGATTGCAGTGAATTCCATGCAGCGTGGCCCAATGGATCTCGATTGAATGCAGTGAATTCCATGCAGCGTGATTGAATGCAGTACATTCCATGCAGCATGGTAAAATGCATCCCGATTAAATGCAGTGGATTCCATCCAGCTTGGTTGAATGCAGTTGATTCCATGGAGCGTGGCCCAATGCATCCCGATTAAATGCAGTGTATTTTAAGCAGCATGGCCCAAAGCATCCCGATTGAAGGTAGTGCATTCCATGCAGCATCACTGAATGCAGTGGATTCCATGCAGCATGGTAAAATGCATCCCGATTGAACGCAGTGTATTCCATGAAGCATGGCTAAATGGATCCCGATTGAATGCAGTGGATTCCATGCAGCGTGGCCCAATGGATCTCGATTGAACGCAGTGTATTCCATGCAGTGAGGCCCAATGTATCCCAATTGAATGCAGTGGATTCCATGCAGCATGGCGCAATGGATGTCGATTGAATGCAGTGGTTTCCCTGCAATGTGGCACAATGGATCCCGATTGACTGCAGTGGATTCCATGCAGCGTCACTGAATGCAGTGGATTCCATGCAGAATGGTAAAATGCATCCCGATTGATGCAGTGGATTCCATGCAGTGTCATTGAATGCAGTGGATTCGATGCAGCGTGGCCCAATGGATCTCGAGAGCATGCAGTGGATTCCATGCAGTGTGGTGCAATGGATTTAAATTGAACGCAGTGGATTCCATGCATCGTGGCGCAATGGATCCCAATTGAATGCAGTGAATTCCATGCAGCGTGATTGAATGCAGTTGATTCCATGGAGCGTGGCCCAATGCATCCCGATTAAATGCAGTGGATTCCATCCAGCTTGATTGAATGCAGTTGATTCCATGGAGCGTGGCCCAATGCATCCCGATTAAATGCAGTGGATTGTATGCAGCATGGCCCAAAGCATCCCGATGGAATGTAGTGCATTCCATGCAGCATCACTGAATGCAGTGGATTCCATGCAGCATGGTAAAATGCATCCCGATTAAACGCAGTGGATTACATGCAGCATGGCTAAATGGATCCCGAGTGAATGCAGTAGATTCCATGCAGTGTCATTGAATGCAGTGGATTCCATGCAGCATGGTAAAATGCATCCCGATTGATGCAGTGGATTCCATGCAGTGTCATTGAATGCAGTGGATTCCAGGCAGCATGGTAAAATGCATCCCGATTGATGCAGTGGATTCCATGCAGCGGGGTTAAATGGATCCCGATTGAATGCAGTGTATTCCATGCAGCGTGGCCCAGTGGATCTCGATTGAATGCAGTGGATTCCATGCAGCGTGGCCCAATGGATCTCGATTGAATGCAGTGGATTCCATGCAGTGTGGTGCAGTGGATTCTGATTGATTGCAGTGAATTCCATGCATCGTGGCACAATGGATCCCAATTGAATGCAGTGGATTCCATGCAGCGTGGCCCAATGGATCTCGATTGAATGCAGTGGATTCCATGCAGCGTGTTTGAATGCAGTGTATGCCATGCAGCCTGAAGTAATGGAACCCTATTGAATGCAGTGGATTTTATGCAGCATGATTGAATGCAGAGGATTCCATGCAGCATGATTGAATGCAGTGGATTCCAGGCAGCGAGGCCCAATGAATCCCGATTGAATGCAGTGGATATTATCCAGCATGGCCCAAAGCATCCCGATTGAATGCAGTGGATTCCATGCAGCGTGTTTGAATGCAGTGGATTCCATGCAGCATGGCCCAATGGTTCCCGATTGAATGCAGTGGTTGCAATGAAGCATGATTGAATGCAGTGGATTCCATGAAGCGTGGCCCTATGGTACCCGATTGAATGCACTGGTTGCAATGAAGCATGATTGAATGCAGTGGATTCCATGCAGCATGGAGAAATTGAACCCTATTCAATGCAGGGGATTTTATGCAGCATGATTGAATGCAGTGGATTCCATGCAGCATGATTGAATGCAGTAGATTCCATGCAGTGAGGCCCAATGCATCCCGATTAAATGCAGTGGATTTTATGCAGCGAGGCCCAAAGCATCCCGATTGAATGCAGTGGATTCCATGCAGTGTCACTGAATGCAGTGGATTCGATGAAGCATGGTAAAATGCATCCCGATTGAACCCAGTGTATTCCATGCAGCGTGATAAATGGATCCCGATTGAATGCAGTGGATTCCATGCAGCGTGGCCCAATGGATCTCGAGAGAATGCAGTGGATTCCATGCAGTGTGGTGCAATGGATTTTGATTGAACGCAGTGGATTCGATGCATCGTTGTGCAATGGATCCCAATTGAATGCAGTGAATTCCATGCAGCGTGATTGAATGCAGTATATTCCATGCAGCGTGGTAAAATGCATCCCGATTAAATGCAGTGGATTCCATCCAGCTTGATTGAATGCAGTTGATTCCATGGAGCGTGGCCCAATGCATCCCGATTAAATGCAGTGGATTTTATGCAGCATGGCCCAAAGCATCCCGATTGAAGGTAGTGCATTCCATGCAGCATCACTGAATGCAGTGGATTCCATGCAGCATGGTAAAATGCATCCCGATTGAACGCAGTGTATTCCATGAAGCATGGCGAAATGGATCCCGATTGAATGCAGTGGATTCCATGCAGCGTGGCCCAATGGATCTCGATTGAACGCAGTGTATTCCATGCAGTGAGGCCCAATGTATCCCAATTGAATGCAGTGGATTCCATGCAGCATGGCGCAATGGATGTCGATTGAATGCAGTGGTTTCCCTGCAATGTGGCACAATGGATCCCGATTGACTGCAGTGGATTCCATGCAGCGTCATTGAATGCAGTGGATTCCATGCAGCATGGTAAAATGCATCCCAATTGAACGCAGTGCATTCCATGCAGCGGGGTTAAATGGATCCCGATTGAATGCAGTGGATTCGATGCAGCGTGGCCCAATGGATCTCGAGAGAATGCAGTGGATTCCATGCAGTGTGGTGCAATGGATTTAAATTGAACGCAGTGGATTCCATGCATCGTGGCGCAATGGATCCCAATTGAATGCAGTGAATTCCATGCAGCGTGATTGAATGCAGTATATTCCATGCAGCGTGGTAAAATGCATCCCGATTAAATGCAGTGGATTCCATCCAGCTTGATTGAATGCAGTTGATTCCATGGAGCGTGGCCCAATGCATCCCGATTAAATGCAGTGGATTTTATGCAGCATGGCCCAAAGCATCCCGATTGAAGGTAGTGCATTCCATGCAGCATCACTGAATGCAGTGGATTCCATGCAGCATGGTAAAATGCATCCCGATTAAACGCAGTGCATTACATGCAGCATGGCTAAATGGATCCCGAGTGAATGCAGTGGATTCCATGCAGCATGGTAAAATGCGTCACGATTGATGCAGTGGATTCCATGCACTGTCATTGAATGCAGTGGATTCCATGCAGCATGGTAAAATGCATCCCGATTGATGCAGTGGATTCCATGCAGTGTCATTGAATGCAGTGGATTCCAGGCAGCATGATAAAATGCATCCAGATTGATGCAGTGGATTCCATGCAGAGGGGTTAAATGGATCCCGATTGAATGCAGTGGATTCCATGCAGCGTGGCCCAATGGATCTCGATTGAATGCAGTGGACTCCGTGCAGTGTGGTGGAGTGGATTCTGATTGATTGCAGTGAATTCCATGCAGCGTGGCCCAATGGATCTCGATTGAATGCAGTGGATTCCATGCAGCGTGTTTGAATGCAGTGTATTCCATGCAGCGTGAAGAAATGGAACCCTATTGAATGCAGTGGATTTTATGCAGGATGATTGAATGCAGTGGATTCCATGCAGCATGATTGAATGCAGTGGATTCCAGGCAGCGAGGCCCAATGAATCCCGATTGAATGCAGTGGATATTATCCAGCATGGCCCAAAGCATCCCGATTGAATGCAGTGGATTCCATGCAGCGTGTTTGAATGCAGTGGATTCCATGCAGCATGGCCCAATGGTTCCCGATTGAATGCAGTGGTTGCAATGAAGCATGATTGAATGCAGTGGATTCCATGCAGCGTGGCCCAATGGATCTCGATTGAATGCACTGGATTCCATGCAGTGTGATGCAATGGATTCTGATTGATTGCAGTGAATTCCATGCATCGTGGCACAATGGATCCCAATTGAATGCAGTGGATTCCATGCAGCGTGGCCCAATGGATCTCGATTGAATGCAGTGGATTCCATGCAGCATGTTTGAATGCAGTGTATGCCATGCAGCGTGAAGAAATGGAACCCTATTGAATGCAGTGGATTTTATGCAGGATGATTGAATGCAGTGGATTCCATGCAGCATGATTGAATGCAGTGGATTCCATGCAGCGTGGCCCAATGGATCTCGAGAGAATGCAGTGGATTCCATGCAGTGTGGTGCAATGGATTTTGATTGAACGCAGTGGATTCCATGCATCGTTGTGCAATGGATCCCAATTGAATGCAGTGAATTCCATGCAGCGTGATTGAATGCAGTACATTCCATGCAGCATGGTAAAATGCATCCCGATTAAATGCAGTGGATTCCATCCAGCTTGATTGAATGCAGTTGATTCCATGGAGCGTGGCCCAATGCATCCCGATTAAATGCAGTGGATTTTAAGCAGCATGGCCCAAAGCATCCCGATTGAAGGTAGTGCATTCCATGCAGCATCACTGAATGCAGTGGATTCCATGCAGCATGGTAAAATGCATCCCGATTGAACGCAGTGTATTCCATGAAGCATGGCTAAATGGATCCCGATTGAATGCAGTGGATTCCATGCAGCGTGGCCCAATGGATCTCGATTGAACGCAGTGTATTCCATGCAGTGAGGCCCAATGTATCCCAATTGAATGCAGTGGATTCCATGCAGCATGGCGCAATGGATGTCGATTGAATGCAGTGGTTTCCCTGCAATGTGGCACAATGGATCCAGATTGACTGCAGTGGATTCCATGCAGTGTCATTGAATGCAGTGGATTCGATGCAGCATGGTAAAATGCATCCCAATTGAACGCAGTGCATTCCATGCAACGGGGTTAAATGGATCCCGATTGAATGCAGTGGATTCGATGCAGCGTGGCCCAATGGATCTCGAGAGAATGCAGTGGATTCCATGCAGTGTGGTGCAATGGATTTAAATTGAACGCAGTGGATTCCATGCATCGTGGTGCAATGGATCCCAATTGAATGCAGTGAATTCCATGCAGCGTGATTGAATGCAGTATATTCCATGCAGCGTGGTAAAATGCATCCCGATTAAATGCAGTGGATTCCATCCAGCTTGATTGAATGCAGTTGATTCCATGGAGCGTGGCCCAATGCATCCCGATTAAATGCAGTGGATTTTATGCAGCATGGCCCAAAGCATCCCGATTGAAGGTAGTGCATTCCATGCAGCATCACTGAATGCAGTGGATTCCATGCAGCATGGTAAAATGCATCCCGATTAAACGCAGTGGATTACATTCAGCATGGCTAAATGGATCCCGAGTGAATGCAGTAGATTCCATGCAGTGTCATTGAATGCAGTGGATTCCATGCAGCATGGTAAAATGCATCCCGATTGATGCAGTGGATTCCATGCAGTGTCATTGAATGCAGTGTATTCCATGCAGCATAGTAAAATGCATCCCGATTGATGCAGTGGATTCCATGCAGTGTCATTGAATACAGTGGATTCCAGGCAGCATGATGAAATATATCCCGATTGATGCAGTGGATTCCATGGAGCGGGGTAAATTGATCCTGATTGAATGCAGTGTATTCCATGTAGCGTGGCCCAATGGATCTCGATTGAATGCAGTGGATTCCATGCAGCGTGGCCCAATGGATCTCGATTGAATGCAGTGGATTCCATGCAGTGTGGTGCAGTGGATTCTGATTGATTGCAGTGAATTCCATGCATCGTGGCACAATGGATCCCAATTGAATGCAGTGGATTCCATGCAGCGTGGCCCAATGGATCTCGATTGAATGCATTGGATTCCATGCAGCGTGTTTGAATGCAGTGTATGCCATGCAGCGTGAAGAAATGGAACCCTATTGAATGCAGTGGATTTTATGCAGCATGATTGAATGCAGTGGATTCCATGCAGCATGATTGAATGCAGTGGATTCCAGGCAGCGAGGCCCAATGAATCCCGATTGAATGCAGTGGATATTATCCAGCATGGCCCAAAGCATCCCGATTGAATGCAGTGGATTCCATGCAGCGTGTTTGAATGCAGTGGATTCCATGCAGCATGGCCCAATGGTTCCCGATTGAATGCAGTGGTTGCAATGAAGCATGATTGAATGCAGTGGATTCCATGAAGCGTGGCCCTATGGTACCCGATTGAATGCACTGGTTGCAATGAAGCATGATTGAATGCAGTGGATTCCATGCAGCATGGAGACATTGAACCCTATTCAATGCAGGGGATTTTATGCAGCATGATTGAATGCAGTGGATTCCATGCAGCATGATTGAATGCAGTAGATTCCATGCAGTGAGGCCCAATGCATCCCGATTAAATGCAGTGGATTTTATGCAGCGAGGCCCAAAGCATCCCGATTGAATGCAGTGGATTGCATGCAGCGTCACTGAATGCAGTGGATTCGATGCAGCATGGTAAAATGCATCCCGATTGAACGAAGAGTATTCCATGCAGCGTGGCTAAATGGATCCCGATTGAATGCAGTGGATTCCATGCAGCGTGGCCCAATGGATCTCGAGAGATTGCAGTGGATTCCATGCAGTGTGGTGCAATGGATTTAAATTGAACGCAGTGGATTCCATGCATCGTGGTGCAATGGATCCCAATTGAATGCAGTGAATTCCATGCAGCGTGATTGAATGCAGTATATTCCATGCAGCGTGGTAAAATGCATCCCGATTAAATGCAGTGGATTCCATCCAGCTTGATTGAATGCAGTTGATTCCATGGAGCGTGGCCCAATGCATCCCGATTAAATGCAGTGGATTTTATGCAGCATGGCCCAAAGCATCCCGATTGAAGGTAGTGCATTCCATGCAGCATCACTGAATGCAGTGGATTCCATGCAGCATGGTAAAATGCATCCCGATTAAACGCAGTGCATTACATGCAGCATGGCTAAATGGATCCCGAGTGAATGCAGTAGATTCCATGCAGTGTCATTGAATGCAGTGGATTCCAGGCAGCATGGTAAAATGCATCCCGATTGATGCAGTGGATTCCATGCAGTGTCATTGAATGCAGTGGATTCCAGGCAGCATGATAAAATGCATCCCGATTGATGCAGTGGATTCCATGCAGCGGGGTTAAATGGATCCCGATTGAATGCAGTGTATTCCATGCAGCGTGGCCCAATGGATCTCGATTGAATGCACTGGATTCCATGCAGTGTGATGCAGTGGATTCTGATTGATTGCAGTGAATTCCATGCATCGTGGCACAATGGATCCCAATTGAATGCAGTGGATTCCATGCAGCGTGGCCCAATGGATCTCGATTGAATGCAGTGGATTCCATGCAGCATGTTTGAATGCAGTGTATGCCATGCAGGGTGAAGAAATGGAACCCTATTGAATGCAGTGGATTTTATGCAGGATGATTGAATGCAGTGGATTCCATGCAGCATGATTGAATGCAGTGGATTCCATGCAGCGTGGCCCAATGGATCTCGAGAGAATGCAGTGGATTCCATGCAGTGTGGTGCAATGGATTTTGATTGAACGCAGTGGATTCCATGCATCGTTGTGCAATGGATCCCAATTGAATGCAGTGAATTCCATGCAGCGTGATTGAATGCAGTACATTCCATGCAGCATGGTAAAATGCATCCCGATTAAATGCAGTGGATTCCATCCAGCTTGATTGAATGCAGTTGATTCCATGGAGCGTGGCCCAATGCATCCCGATTAAATGCAGTGGATTTTAAGCAGCATGGCCCAAAGCATCCCGATTGAAGGTAGTGCATTCCATGCAGCATCACTGAATGCAGTGGATTCCATGCAGCATGGTAAAATGCATCCCGATTGAACGCAGTGTATTCCATGAAGCATGGCTAAATGGATCCCGATTGAATGCAGTGGATTCCATGCAGCGTGGCCCAATGGATCTCGATTGAACGCAGTGTATTCCATGCAGTGAGGCCCAATGTATCCCAATTGAATGCAGTGGATTCCATGCAGCATGGCGCAATGGATGTCGATTGAATGCAGTGGTTTCCCTGCAATGTGGCACAATGGATCCCGATTGACTGCAGTGGATTCCATGCAGCGTCACTGAATGCAGTGGATTCCATGCAGAATGGTAAAATGCATCCCGATGGATGCAGTGGATTCCATGCAGTGTCATTGAATGCAGTGGATTCGATGCAGCATGGTAAAATGCATCCCAATTGAACGCAGTGCATTCCATGCAGCGGGGTTAAATGGATCCCGATTGAATGCAGTGGATTCGATGCAGCGTGGCCCAATGGATCTCGAGAGAATGCAGTGGATTCCATGCAGTGTGGTGCAATGGATTTTAATTGAACGCAGTGGATTCCATGCATCGTGGCGCAATGGATCCCAATTGAATGCAGTGAATTCCATGCAGCGTGATTGAATGCAGTATATTCCATGCAGCGTGGTAAAATGCATCCCGATTAAATGCAGTGGATTCCATCCAGCTTGATTGAATGCAGTTGATTCCATGGAGCGTGGCCCAATGCATCCCGATTAAATGCAGTGGATTTTATGCAGCATGGCCCAAAGCATCCCGATTGAAGGTAGTGCATTCCATGCAGCATCACTGAATGCAGTGGATTCCATGCAGCATGGTAAAATGCATCCCGATTAAACGCAGTGGATTACATGAAGCATGGCTAAATGGATCCCGAGTGAATGCAGTGGATTCCATGCAGCATGGTAAAATGCGTCACGATTGATGCAGTGGATTCCATGCACTGTCATTGAATGCAGTGGATTCCAGGCAGCATGATAAAATGCATCCCGATTGATGCAGTGGATTCCATGCAGCGGGGTTAAATGGATCCCGATTGAATGCAGTGGATTCCATGCAGCGTGGCCCAATGGATCTCGATTGAATGCAGTGGACTCCGTGCAGTGTGGTGGAGTGGATTCTGATTGATTGCAGTGAATTCCATGCAGCGTGGCCCAATGGATCTCGATAGAATGCAGTGGACTCCGTACAGTGTGGTGGAGTGGATTCTGATTGATTGCAGTGAATTCCATGCAGCATGGCCCAATGGTTCCCGATTGAATGCAGTGGTTGCAATGAAGCATGATTGAATGCAGTGGATTCCATGAAGCGTGGCCCTATGGTACCCGATTGAATGCACTGGTTGCAATGAAGCATGATTGAATGCAGTGGATTCCATGCAGCGTCATTGAATGCAGGGGATTCCATGCAGCATGGTAAAATGCATCCCAATTGAACACAGTGCATTCCATGCAGCGGGGTTAAATGGATCCCGATTGAATGCAGTGGATTCCATGCAGCGTGGCCCAATGGATCTCGAGAGAATGCAGTGGATTCCATGCAGTGTGGTGCAATGGATTTAAATTGAACGCAGTGGATTCCATGCATCATGGCGCAATGGATCCCAATTGAATGCAGTGAATTCCATGCAGCGTGATTGAATGCAGTATATTCCATGCAGCGTGGTAAAATGCATCCCGATTAAATGCAGTTGATTTTATGCAGCATGGCCCAAAGCATCCCGATTGAAGGTAGTGCATTCCATGCAGCATCACTGAATGCAGTGGATTCCATGCAGCATGGTAAAATGCATCCCGATTAAACGCAGTGCATTACATGCAACATGGCTAAATGGATCCCGAGTGAATGCAGTGGATTCCATGCAGCATGGTAAAATGCGTCACGATTGATGCAGTGGATTCCATGCAGTGTCATTGAATGCAGTTTATTCCATGCAGCATGGTAAAATGCATCCCGATTGATGCAGTGGATTCCATGCAGTGTCATTGAATGCAGTGGATTCCAGGCAGCATGATAAAATGCATCCCGATTGATGCAGTGGATTCCATGCAGCGGGGTTAAATGGATCCCGATTGAATGCAGTGTATTCCATGCAGCGTGGCCCAATGGATCTCGATTGAATGCACTGGATTCCATGCAGTGTGATGCAGTGGATTCTGATTGATTGCAGTGAATTCCATGCATCGTGGCACAATGCATCCCAATTGAATGCAGTGGATTCCATGCAGCGTGGCCCAATGGATCTCGATTGAATGCAGTGGATTCCATGCAGCATGTTTGAATGCAGTGTATGCCATGCAGGGTGAAGAAATGGAACCCTATTGAATGCAGTGGATTTTATGCAGGATGATTGAATGCAGTGGATTCCATGCAGCATGATTGAATGCAGTGGATTCCATGCAGCGTGGCCCAATGGATCTCGAGAGAATGCAGTGGATTCCATGCAGTGTGGTGCAATGGATTTTGATTGAACGCAGTGGATTCCATGCATCGTTGTGCAATGGATCCCAATTGAATGCAGTGAATTCCATGCAGCGTGATTGAATGCAGTACATTCCATGCAGCATGGTAAAATGCATCCCGATTAAATGCAGTGGATTCCATCCAGCTTGATTGAATGCAGTTGATTCCATGGAGCGTGGCCCAATGCATCCCGATTAAATGCAGTGGATGTTAAGCAGCATGGCCCAAAGCATCCCGATTGAAGGTAGTGCATTCCATGCAGCATCACTGAATGCAGTGGATTCCATGCAGCATGGTAAAATGCATCCCGATTGAACGCAGTGTATTCCATGAAGCATGGCTAAATGGATCCCGATTGAATGCAGTGGATTCCATGCAGCGTGGCCCAATGGATCTCGATTGAACGCAGTGTATTCCATGCAGTGAGGCCCAATGTATCCCAATTGAATGCAGTGGATTCCATGCAGCATGGCGCAATGGATGTCGATTGAATGCAGTGGTTTCCCTGCAATGTGGCACAATGGATCCCGATTGACTGCAGTGGATTCCATGCAGCGTCACTGAATGCAGTGGATTCCATGCAGAATGGTAAAATGCATCCCGATGGATGCAGTGGATTCCATGCAGTGTCATTGAATGCAGTGGATTCGATGCAGCATGGTAAAATGCATCCCAATTGAACGCAGTGCATTCCATGCAGCGGGGTTAAATGGATCCCGATTGAATGCAGTGGATTCGATGCAGCGTGGCCCAATGGATCTCGAGAGAATGCAGTGGATTCCATGCAGTGTGGTGCAATGGATTTTAATTGAACGCAGTGGATTCCATGCATCGTGGCGCAATGGATCCCAATTGAATGCAGTGAATTCCATGCAGCGTGATTGAATGCAGTATATTCCATGCAGCGTGGTAAAATGCATCCCGATTAAATGCAGTGGATTCCATCCAGCTTGATTGAATGCAGTTGATTCCATGGAGCGTGGCCCAATGCATCCCGATTAAATGCAGTGGATTTTATGCAGCATGGCCCAAAGCATCCCGATTGAAGGTAGTGCATTCCATGCAGCATCACTGAATGCAGTGGATTCCATGCAGCATGGTAAAATGCATCCCGATTAAACGCAGTGGATTACATGCAGCATGGCTAAATGGATCCCGAGTGAATGCAGTGGATTCCATGCAGCATGGTAAAATGCGTCACGATTGATGCAGTGGATTCCATGCACTGTCATTGAATGCAGTGGATTCCAGGCAGCATGATAAAATGCATCCCGATTGATGCAGTGGATTCCATGCAGCGGGGTTAAATGGATCCCGATTGAATGCAGTGGATTCCATGCAGCGTGGCCCAATGGATCTCGATTGAATGCAGTGGACTCCGTGCAGTGTGGTGGAGTGGATTCTGATTGATTGCAGTGAATTCCATGCAGCGTGGCCCAATGGATCTCGATAGAATGCAGTGGACTCCGTACAGTGTGGTGGAGTGGATTCTGATTGATTGCAGTGAATTCCATGCAGCATGGCCCAATGGTTCCCGATTGAATGCAGTGGTTGCAATGAAGCATGATTGAATGCAGTGGATTCCATGAAGCGTGGCCCTATGGTACCCGATTGAATGCACTGGTTGCAATGAAGCATGATTGAATGCAGTGGATTCCATGCAGCGTCATTGAATGCAGGGGATTCCATGCAGCATGGTAAAATGCATCCCAATTGAACGCAGTGCATTCCATGCAGCGGGGTTAAATGGATCCCGATTGAATGCAGTGGATTCCATGCAGCGTGGCCCAATGGATCTCGAGAGAATGCAGTGGATTCCATGCAGTGTGGTGCAATGGATTTAAATTGAACGCAGTGGATTCCATGCATCATGGCGCAATGGATCCCAATTGAATGCAGTGAATTCCATGCAGCGTGATTGAATGCAGTATATTCCATGCAGCGTGGTAAAATGCATCCCGATTAAATGCAGTTGATTTTATGCAGCATGGCCCAAAGCATCCCGATTGAAGGTAGTGCATTCCATGCAGCATCACTGAATGCAGTGGATTCCATGCAGCATGGTAAAATGCATCCCGATTAAACGCAGTGCATTACATGCAACATGGCTAAATGGATCCCGAGTGAATGCAGTGGATTCCATGCAGCATGGTAAAATGCGTCACGATTGATGCAGTGGATTCCATGCAGTGTCATTGAATGCAGTTTATTCCATGCAGCATGGTAAAATGCATCCCGATTGATGCAGTGGATTCCATGCAGTGTCATTGAATGCAGTGGATTCCAGGCAGTATGATAAAATGCATCCCGATTGATGCAGTGGATTCCATGCAGCGGGGTTAAATGGATCCCGATTGAATGCAGTGTATTCCATGCAGCGTGGCCCAATGGATCTCGATTGAATGCAGTGGACTCCGTGCAGTGTGGTGGAGTGGATTCTGATTGATTGCAGTGAATTCCATGCAGCGTGTTTGAATGCAGTGTATTCCATGCAGCGTGGCCCAATGGATCTCGATTGAATGCAGTGGATTCCGTGCAGTGTGGTGGAGTGGATTCTGATTGAATGCAGTGGATTCCATGCAGCGTGTTTGAATGCAGTGTATTCCATGCAGCGTGAAGAAATGGAACCCTATTGAATGCAGTGGATTTTATGCAGCATGATGGAATGCAGTGGATTCGATGCAGCATGATTGAATGCAGTGGATTCCAGGCAGCGAGGCCCAATGAATCCCGATTGAATGCAGTGGATATTATCCAGCATGGCCCAAAGCATCCCGATTGAATGCAGTGGATTCCATGCAGCGTGTTTGAATGCAGTGGATTCCATGCAGCATGGCCCAATGGTTCCCGATTGAATGCAGTGGTTGCAATGAAGCATGATTGAATGCAGTGGATTCCATGAAGCGTGGCCCTATGGTACCGGATTGAATGCACTGGTTGCAATGAAGCATGATTGAATGCAGTGGATTCCATGCAGCATGGAGAAATTGAACCCTATTAAATGCAGGGGATTTTATGCAGCATGATTGAATGCAGTGGATTCCATGCAGCATGATTGAATGCAGTAGATTCCATGCAGTGAGGCCCAATGCATCCCGATTAAATGCAGTGGATTTTATGCAGCGAGGCCCAAAGCATCCCGATTGAATGCAGTGGATTCCATGCAGCGTCACTGAATGCAGTGGATTCGATGCAGCATTGTTAAATGCATCCCGATTGAACCCAGTGTATTCCATGCAGCGTGATAAATGGATCCCGATTGAATGCAGTGGATTCCATGCAGCGTGGCCCAATGGATCTCGAGAGATTGCAGTGGATTCCATGCAGTGTGGTGCAATGGATTTTAATTGAACGCAGTGGATTCCATGCATTGTGGTGCAATGGATCCCAATTGAATGCAGTGAATTCCATGCAGCGTGATTGAATGCAGTATATTCCATGCAGCGTGGTAAAATGCATCCCGATTAAATGCAGTGGATTTTATGCAGCATGGCCCAAAGCATCCCGATTGAAGGTAGTGCATTCCATGCAGCATCACTGAATGCAGTGGATTCCATGCAGCATGGTAAAATGCATCCCGATTAAACGCAGTGGATTACATGCAGCATGGCTAAATGGATCCAGAGTGAATGCAGTAGATTCCATGCAGTGTCATGGAATGCAGTGGATTCCATGCAGCATGGTAAAATGCATCCCGATTGATGCAGTGGATTCCATGCAGTGTCATTGAATGCAGTGGATTCCAGGCAGCATGGTAAAATGCATCCCGATTGATGCAGTGGATTCCATGCAGTGTCATTGAATGCAGTGGATTCCAGGCAGCATGATAAAATGCATCCCGATTGATGCAGTGGATTCCATGCAGCGGGGTTAAATGGATCCCGATTGAATGCAGTGGATTCCATGCAGCGTGGCCCAATGGATCTCGATTGAATGCAGTGGATTCCATGCAGCGTGGCCCAATGGATCTCGATTGAATGCAGTGGATTCCATGCAGTGTGGTGCAGTGGATTCTGATTGATTGCAGTGAATTCCATGCATCGTGGCACAATGGATCCCAATTGAATGCAGTGGATTCCATGCAGCGTGGCCCAATGGATCTCGATTGAATGCAGTGGGTTCCATGCAGCGTGTTTGAATGCAGTGTATTCCATGCAGCGTGAAGAAATGGAACCCTATTGAATGCAGTGGATTTTATGCAGCATGATTGAATGCAGTGGATTCCATGCAGCATGATTGAATGCAGTGGATTCCAGGCAGCGAGGCCCAATGAATCCCGATTGAATGCAGTGGATATTATCCAGCATGGCACAAAGCATCCCGATTGAATGCAGTGGATTCCATGCAGCGTGTTTGAATGCAGTGGATTCCATGCAGCATGGCCCAATGGTTCCCGATTGAATGCAGTGGTTGCAATGAAGCATGATTAAATGCAGTGGATTCCATGAAGCGTGGCCCTATGGTACCCGATTGAATGCACTGGTTGCAATGAAGCATGATTGAATGCAGTGGATTCCATGCAGCATGGAGAAATTGAACCCTATTCAATGCAGGGGATTTTATGCAGCATGATTGAATGCAGTGGATTCCATGCAGCATGATTGAATGCAGTAGATTCCATGCAGTGAGGCCCAATGCATCCCGATTAAATGCAGTGGATTTTATGCAGCGAGGCCCAAAGCATCCCGATTGAATGCAGTGGATTCCATGCAGCGTCACTGAATGCAGTGGATTCGATGCAGCATGGTAAAATGCATCACGATTGAACCCAGTTTATTCCATGCAGCGTGATAAATGGATCCCGATTGAATGCAGTGGATTCCATGCAGCGTGGCCCAATGGATCTCGAGAGAATGCAGTGGATTCCATGCAGCGTGATTGAATGCAGTACATTCCATGCAGCATGGTAAAATGCATCCCGATTAAATGCAGTGGATTCCATCCAGCTTGATTGAATGCAGTTGATTCCATGGAGCGTGGCCCAATGCATCCCGATTAAATGCAGTGGATTTTATGCAGCATGGCCCAAAGCATCCCGATTGAAGGTAGTGCATTCCATGCAGCATCACTGAATGCAGTGGATTCCATGCAGCATGGTAAAATGCATCCCGATTGAACGCAGTGTATTCCATGAAGCATGGCTAAATGGATCCCGATTGAATGCAGTGGATTCCATGCAGCGTGGCCAATGGATCTCGATTGAACGCAGTGTATTCCATGCAGTGAGGCCCAATGAATCCCAATTGAATGCAGTGGATTCCATGCAGCATGGCGCAATGGATGTCGATTGAATGCAGTGGTTTCCCTGCAATGTGGCACAATGGATCCCGATTGACTGCAGTGGATTCCATGCAGCGTCACTGAATGCAGTGGATTCCATGCAGAATAGTAAAATGCATCCCGATGGATGCAGTGGCTTCCATGCAGTGTCATTGAATGCAGTGGATTCCATGCAGCATGGTAAAATGCGTCACGATTGATGCAGTGGATTCCATGCAGTGTCATTGAATGCAGTGTATTCCATGCAGCATGGTAAAATGCATCCCGATTGATGCAGTGGATTCCATGCAGTGTCATTGAATGCAGTGGATTCCAGGCAGCATGGTAAAATGCATCCCGATTGATGCAGTGGATTCCATGCAGCGGGGTTAAATGGATCCAGATTGAATGCCGTGGATTCCATGCAGCGTGGCCCAATGGATCTCGATTGAATGCAGTGGACTCCGTGCAGTGTGGTGGAGTGGATTCTGATTGATTGCAGTGAATTCCATGCAGCGTGGCCCAATGAATCTCGATTGAATGCAGTGGATTCCATGCAGCGTGTTTGAATGCAGTGTATGCCATGCAGCGTGAAGAAATGGAACCCTATTGAATGCAGTGGATTTTATGCAGCATGATTGAATGCAGTGGATTCGATGCAGCATGATTGAATGCAGTGGATTCCAGGCAGCGAGGCCCAATGAATCCCGATTGAATGCAGGGGATATTATCCAGCATGGCCCAAAGCATCCCGATTGAATGCAGTGGATTCCATGCAGCGTGTTTGAATGCAGTGGATTCCATGCAGCATGGCCCAATGGTTCCCGATTGAATGCAGTGGTTGCAATGAAGCATGATTGAATGCAGTGGATTCCATGAAGCGTGGCCCTATGGTACCCGATTGAATGCACTGGTTGCAATGAAGCATGATTGAATGCAGTGGATTCCATGCAGCATGGAGACATTGAACCCTATTCAATGCAGGGGATTTTATGCAGCATGATTGAATGCAGTGGATTCCATGCAGCATGATTGAATGCAGTAGATTCCATGCAGTGAGGCCCAATGCATCCCGATTAAATGCAGTGGATTTTATGCAGCGAGGCCCAAAGCATCCCGATTGAATGCAGTGGATTCCATGCAGCGTCACTGAATGCAGTGGATTCGATGCAGCATGGTTAAATGCATCCCGATTGAACGAAGAGTATTCCATGCAGCGTGGCTAAATGGATCCCGACTGAATGCAGTGGATTCCATGCAGCGTGGCCCAATGGATCTCGAGAGATTGCAGTGGATTCCATGCAGTTTTGTGCAATGGATTTTAATTGAACGTAGTGGATTCCATGCATCGTGGTGCAATGGATCCCAATTGAATGCAGTGAATTCCATGCAGCGTGATTGAATGCAGTATATTCCATGCAGCGTGGTAAAATGCATCCCGATTAAATGCAGTGGATTCCATCCAGCTTGATTGAATGCAGTGGATTCCATGCAGCGTGTTTGAATGCAGTGGATTCCATGCAGCATGGCCCAATGGTTCCCGATTGAATGCAGTGGTTGCAATGAAGCATGATTGAATGCAGTGGATTCCATGAAGCGTGGCCCTATGGTACCCGATTGAATGCACTGGTTGCAATGAAGCATGATTGAATGCAGTGGATTCCATGCAGCATGGAGACATTGAACCCTATTAAATGCAGGGGATTTTATGCAGCATGATTGAATGCAGTGGATTCCATGCAGCATGATTGAATGCAGTAGATTCCATGCAGTGAGGCCCAATGCATCCCGATTACATGCAGTGGATTTTATGCAGCGAGGCCCAAAGCATCCCGATTGAATGCAGTGGATTCCATGCAGCGTCACTGAATGCAGTGGATTCGATGCAGCATGTTAAAATGCATCCCGATTGAACCCAGTGTATTCCATGCAGCGTGATAAATGGATCCCGATTGAATGCAGTGGATTCCATGCAGCGTGGCCAATGGATCTCGATTGAACGCAGTGTATTCCATGCAGTGAGGCCCAATGAATCCCAATTGAATGCAGTGGATTCCATGCAGCATGGCGCAATGGATGTCGATTGACTGCAGTGGTTTCCCTGCAATGTGGCACAATGGATCCCGATTGACTGCAGTGGATTCCATGCAGCGTCACTGAATGCAGTGGATTCCATGCAGCATGGTAAAATGCATCCCGATTGATGCAGTGGCTTCCATGCAGTGTCATTGAATGCAGTGGATTCCATGCAGCATGGTAAAATGCGTTACGATTGATGCAGTGGATTCCATGCAGTGTCATTGAATGCAGTGTATTCCATGCAGCATGGTAAAATGCATCCCGATTGATGCAGTGGATTCCATGCAGTGTCATTGAATGCAGTGGATTCCAGGCAGCATGGTAAAATGCATCCCGATTGATGCAGTGGATTCCATGCAGCGGGGTTAAATGGATCCAGATTGAATGCCGTGGATTCCATGCAGCGTGGCCCAATGGATCTCGATTGAATGCAGTGGACTCCGTGCAGTGTGGTGGAGTGGATTCTGATTGATTGCAGTGAATTCCATGCAGCGTGGCCCAATGAATCTCGATTGAATGCAGTGGATTCCATGCAGCGTGTTTGAATGCAGTGTATGCCATGCAGCGTGAAGAAATGGAACCCTATTGAATGCAGTGGATTTTATGCAGCATGATTGAATGCAGTGGATTCGATGCAGCATGATTGAATGCAGTGGATTCCAGGCAGCGAGGCCCAATGAATCCCGATTGAATGCAGGGGATATTATCCAGCATGGCCCAAAGCATCCCGATTGAATGCAGTGGATTCCATGCAGCGTGTTTGAATGCAGTGGATTCCATGCAGCATGGCCCAATGGTTCCCGATTGAATGCAGTGGTTGCAATGAAGCATGATTGAATGCAGTGGATTCCATGAAGCGTGGCCCTATGGTACCCGATTGAATGCACTGGTTGCAATGAAGCATGATTGAATGCAGTGGATTCCATGCAGCATGGAGACATTGAACCCTATTCAATGCAGGGGATTTTATGCAGCATGATTGAATGCAGTGGATTCCATGCAGCATGATTGAATGCAGTAGATTCCATGCAGTGAGGCCCAATGCATCCCGATTAAATGCAGTGGATTTTATGCAGCGAGGCCCAAAGCATCCCGATTGAATGCAGTGGATTCCATGCAGCGTCCCTGAATGCAGTGGATTCGATGCAGCATGGTTAAATGCATCCCGATTGAACGAAGAGTATTCCATGCAGCGTGGCTAAATGGATCCCGACTGAATGCAGTGGATTCCATGCAGCGTGGCCCAATGGATCTCGAGAGATTGCAGTGGATTCCATGCAGTTTTGTGCAATGGATTTTAATTGAACGTAGTGGATTCCATGCATCGTGGTGCAATGGATCCCAATTGAATGCAGTGAATTCCATGCAGCGTGATTGAATGCAGTATATTCCATGCAGCGTGGTAAAATGCATCCCGATTAAATGCAGTGGATTCCATGCAGCGTGTTTGAATGCAGTGGATTCCATGCAGCATGGCCCAATGGTTCCCGATTGAATGCAGTGGTTGCAATGAAGCATGATTGAATGCAGTGGATTCCATGCAGCATGATTGAATGCAGTAGATTCCATGCAGTGAGGCCCAATGCATCCCGATTACATGCAGTGGATTTTATGCAGCGAGGCCCAAAGCATCCCGATTGAATGCAGTGGATTCCATGCAGCGTCACTGAATGCAGTGGATTCGATGCAGCATGTTAAAATGCATCCCGATTGAACCCAGTGTATTCCATGCAGCGTGATAAATGGATCCCGATTGAATGCAGTGGATTCCATGCAGCGTGGCCCAATGGATCTCGAGAGAATGCAGTGGATTCCATGCAGCGTGATTGAATGCAGTACATTCCATGCAGCATGGTAAAATGCATCCCGATTAAATATAGTGGCTTCCATGCAGCTTGATTGAATGCAGTTGATTCCATGGAGCGTGGCCCAATGCATCCCGATTAAATGCAGTGGATTTTATGCAGCATGGCCCAAAGCATCCCGATTGAAGGTAGTGCATTCCATGCAGCATCACTGAATGCAGTGGATTCCATGCAGCATGGTAAAATGCATCCCGATTGAACGCAGTGTATTCCATGAAGCATGGCAAAATGGATCCCGATTGAATGCAGTAGATTCCATGCAGCGTGGCCAATGGATCTCGATTGAACGCAGTGTATTCCATGCAGTGAGGCCCAATGAATCCCAATTGAATGCAGTGGATTCCATGCAGCATGGCGCAATGGATGTCGATTGAATGCAGTGGTTTCCCTGCAATGTGGCACAATTGATCCGGATTGACTGCAGTGGATTCCATGCAGCGTCACTGAATGCAGTGGATTCCATGCAGAATGGTAAAATGCATCCCGATGGATGCAGTGGCTTCCATGCAGTGTCATTGAATGCAGTGGATTACATGCAGCATGGTAAAATGCGTCACGATTGATGCAGTGGATTCCATGCAGTGTCATTGAATGCAGTGTATTCCATGCAGCATGGTAAAATGCATCCCGATTGATGCATTGGATTCCATGCAGTGTCATTGAATGCAGTGGATTCCAGGCAGCATGATAAAATGCATCCCGATTGATGCAGTGGATTCCATGCAGCGGGGTTAAATGGATCCAGATTGAATTCCGTGGATTCCATGCAGCGTGGCCCAATGGATCTCGATTGAATGCAGTGGACTCCGTGCAGTGTGGTGGAGTGGATTCTGATTGATTGCAGTGAATTCCATGCAGCGTGGCCCAATGGATCTCGATTGAATGCAGTGGATTCCCTGCAGCGTGTTTGAATGCAGTGTATTCCATGCAGCGTGAAGAAATGGAACCCTATTGAATGCAGTGGATTTTATGCAGCATGATTGAATGCAGTGGATTCCATGCAGCATGATTGAATGCAGTGGATTCCAGGCAGCGAGGCCCAATGAATCCCGATTGAATGCAGTGGATATTATCCAGCATGGCCCAAAGCATCCCGATTGAATGCAGTGGATTCCATGCAGCGTGTTTGAATGCAGTGGATTCCATGCAGCATGGCCCAATGGTTCCCGATTGAATGCAGTGGTTGCAATGAAGCATGATTGAATGCAGTGGATTCCATGAAGCGTGGCCCTATGGTACCCGATTGAATGCACTGGTTGCAATGAAGCATGATTGAATGCAGTGGATTCCATGCAGCATGGAGAAATGGAACCCTATTAAATGCAGGGGATTTTATGCAGCATGATTGAATGCAGTGGATTCCATGCAGCATGATTGAATGCAGTAGATTCCATGCAGTGAGGCCCAATGCATCCCGATTAAATGCAGTGGATTTTATGCAGCGAGGCCCAAAGCATCCCGATTGAATGCAGTGGATTCCATGCAGCATCAGTGAATTCAGTGGATTCGATGCAGCATGGTTAAATGCGTCCCGATTGAACGAAGAGTATTCCATGCAGCGTGGCTAAATGGATCCCGACTGAAGGCAGTGGATTCCATGCAGCGTGGCCCAATGGATCTCGAGAGATTGCAGTGGATTCCATGCAGTTTGGCGCAATGGATTTTAATTGAACGCAGTGGATTCCATGCATCGTGGTGCAATGGATCCCAATTGAATGCAGTGAATTCCATGCAGCGTGATTGAATGCAGTATATTCCATGCAGCGTGGTAAAATGCATCCCGATTAAATGCAGTGGATTCCATCCAGCTTGATTGAATGCAGTTGATTCCATGGAGCGTGGCCCAATGCATCCCGATTAAATGCAGTGGATTTTATGCAGCATGGCCCAAAGCATCCCGATGGAATGTAGTGCATTCCATGCAGCATCACTGAATGCAGTGGATTCCATGCAGCATGGTAAAATGCATCCCGATTAAACGCAGTGGAATACATGCAGCATGGCTAAATGGATCCCGAGTGAATGCAGTAGATTCCATGCAGTGTCATTGAATGCAGTGGATTCCATGCAGCATGGTAAAATGCATCCCGATTGATGCAGTGGATTCCATGCAGTGTTTTGCAGTGGATTCTGATTGATTGCAGTGAATTCCATGCATCGTGGCACAATGGATCCCAATTGAATGCAGTGGATTCCATGCAGCGTGGCCCAATGGATCTCGATTGAATGCAGTGGATTCCATGCAGCGTGTTTGAATGCAGTGTATGCCATGCAGCGTGAAGAAATGGAACCCTATTGAATGCAGTGGATTTTATGCAGCATGATTGAATGCAGTGGATTCCATGCAGCATGATTGAATGCAGTGGATTCCAGGCAACGAGGCCCAATGAATCCCGATTGAATGCAGTGGATATTATCCAGCATGGCCCAAAGCATCCCGATTGAATGCAGTGGATTCCATGCAGCGTGTTTGAATGCAGTGGATTCCATGCAGCATGGCCCAATGGTTCCCGATTTAATGCAGTGGTTGCAATGAAGCATGATTGAATGCAGTGGATTCCATGAAGCGTGGCCCTATGGTACCCGATTGAATGCACTGGTTGTAATGAAGCATGATTGAATGCAGTGGAGTCCATGCAGTGAGGCCCAATGCATCCCGATTAAATGCAGTGGATTTTATGCAGCAAGGCCCAAAGCATCCCGATTGAATGCAGTGGATTCCATGCAGCGTCACTGAATGCAGTGAATTCCATGCAGCATGGTAAAATGCATCCCGATTGAACGAAGAGTATTCCATGCAGCGTGGCTAAATGGATCCCGATTGAATGCAGTGGATTCCATGCAGTGTGGTCCAACGGATCTCGATTGAACGCAGTGTATTCCATGCAGTGAGGCCCAATGAATCCCAATTGAATGCAGTGGATTCCATTCAGCATGGAGAAATTGAACCCTATTAAATGCAGGGGATTTTATGCAGCATGATTGAATGCAGTGGATTCCATGCAGCATGATTGAATGCAGTGGATTCCATGCAGCATGGAGAAATTGAACCCTATTAAATGCAGGGGATTTTATGCAGCATGATTGAATGCAGTGGATTCCATGCAGCATGATTGAATGCAGTGGATTCCATGCAGCATGATTGAATGCAGTAGATTCCATGCAGTGAGGCCCAAAGCATCCCGATTGAATGCAGTGGATTCCATGCAGCGTCACTGAATGCAGTGGATTCGATGCAGCATGGTTAAATGCATCCTGATTGAACGAAGTGTATTCCATGCAGCGTGGCTAAATGGATCCCGATTGAATGCAGTGGATTCCATGCAGCGTGGCCCAATGGATCTCGAGAGATTGCAGTGGATTCCAAGCAGAGTGGTGCAATGGATTTTAATTGAACGCAGTGGATTCCATGCAGTGTGGTCCAATGGATCTCGATTGAACGCAGTGTATTCCATGCAGTGAGGCCCAATGAATCCCAATTGAATGCAGTGGATTCCATGCAGCATGGAGAAATTGAACCCTATTAAATGCAGGGGATTTTATGCAGCATGATTGAATGCAGTGGATTCCATGCAGCATGATTGAATGCAGTGGATTCCATGCAGCATGTTTGAATGCAGTAGATTCCATGCAGTGAGGCCCAAAGCATCCCGATTGAATGCAGTGGATTCCATGCAGCGTCACTGAATGCAGTGGATTCGATGCAGCATGGTTAAATGCATCCTGATTGAACGAAGTGTATTCCATGAAGCGTGGCTAAATGGATCCCGATTGAATGCAGTGGATTCCATGCAGCGTGGCCCAATGGATCTCGAGAGATTGCAGTGGATTCCAAGCAGAGTGGTGCAATGGATTTAAATTGAACGCAGTGGATTCCATGCATCGTGGTGCAATGGATCCCAATTGAATGCAGTGAATTCCATGCAGCGTGATTGAATGCAGTATATTCCATGCAGCGTGGTAAAATGCATCCCGATTAAATGCAGTGGATTCCATCCAGCTTGGTTGAATGCAATTGATTCCATGGAACGTGGCCCAATGCATCCCGATTAAATGCAGTGGATTTTATGCAGCATGGCCCAAAGCATCCCGATTGAAGGTAGTGCATTCCATGCAGCATCACTGAATGCAGTGGATTCCATGCAGCATGGTAAAATGCATCCCGATTAAACGCAGTGGATTACATGCAGCATGGCTAAATGGATCCCGATTGAATGCAGTAGATTCCATGCAGTGTCATTGAATGCAGTGGATTCCATGCAGCATGGTAAAATGCGTCACGATTGATGCAGTGGATTCCATGCAGTGTCATTGAATGCAGTGGATTCCATGCAGCATGGTAAAATACATCCCGATGGATGCAGTGGATTGCATGCAGTGTCAATGAATGCAGTGGATTCCAGGCAGCATGATAAAATGCATCCCGATTGATGCAGTGGATTCCATGCAGCGGGGTTAAATGGATCCCGATTGAATGCAGTGGATTCCATGCAGCGTGGCCAAATGGATCTCGATTGAATGCAGTGGATTCCATGCAGCGTGGCCCAATGCATCTCGATTGAATGCAGTGGATTCCATGCAGTGTGGTGCAGTGGATTCTGATTGATTGCAGTGAATTCCATGCATCGTGGCACAATGGATCCCAATTGAGTGCAGTGGATTCCATGCAGCGTGGCCCAATGGATCTCGATTGAATGCAGTGGATTCCATGCATCGTGGCGCAATGGATCCCAATTGAATGCAGTGAATTCCATGCAGCGTGATTGAATGCAGTATATTCCATGCAGCGTGGTAAAATGCATCCCGATTAAATGCAGTGGATTCCATCCAGCTTGATTGAATGCAGTTGATTCCATGGAGCGTGGCCCAATGCATCCCGATTAAATGCAGTGGATTTTATGCAGCATGGCCCAAAGCATCCCGATTGAAGGTAGTGCATTCCATGCAGCGACGCTGAATGCAGTGGATTCCATGCAGCATGGTAAAATGCATCCCGATTGAACGCAGTGTATTCCATGAAGCATGGCTAAATGGATCCCGATTGAATGCAGTGGATTCCATGCAGCATGGCCCAATGGTTCCCGATTGAATGCAGTGGTTGCAATGAAGCATGATTGAATGCAGTGGATTCCATGAAGCGTGGCCCTATGGTACCCGATTGAATGCACTGGTTGCAATGAAGCATGATTGAATGCAGTGGATTCCATGCAGCATGGAGAAATTGAACCCTATTAAATGCAGGGGATTTTATGCAGCATGATTGAATGCAGTGGATTCCATGCAGCATGATTGAATGCAGTAGATTCCATGCAGTGAGGCCCAATGCATCCCGATTAAATGCAGTGGATTTTATGCAGCGAGGCCCAAAGCATCCCGATTGAATGCAGTGGATTCCATGCAGCGTCACTGAATGCAGTGGATTCGATGCAGCATGGTAAAATGCATCCCGATTGAACCCAGTGTATTCTATGCAGCGTGATAAATGGATCCCGATTGAATGCAGTGGATTCGATGCAGCGTGGCCCAACGGATCTCGAGAGAATGCAGTGGATTCCATGCAGTGTGGTGCAGTGTATTTTGATTGAACGCAGTGGATTCGATGCATCGTTGTGCAATGGATCCCAATTGAATGCAGTGAATTCCATGCAGCGTGATTGAATGCAGTACATTCCATGCAGCATGGTAAAATGCATCCCGATTAAATGCAGTGGATTCCATCCAGCTTGATTGAATGCAGTTGATTCCATGGAGCGTGGCCCAATGCATCCCGATTAAATGCAGTGGATTTTATGCAGCATGGCCCAAAGCATCCCGATTGAAGGTAGTGCATTCCATGCAGCATCACTGAATGCAGTGGATTCCATGCAGCATGGTAAAATGCATCCCGATTGAACGCACTGTATTCCATGAAGCATGGCTAAATGGATCCCGATTGAATGCAGTGGATTCCATGCAGCTTGGCCCAATGGATCTCGATTGAACGCAGTGTATTCCATGCAGTGAGGCCCAATGAATCCCAATTGAATGCAGTGGATTCCATGCAGCATGGCGCAATGGATGTCGATTGAATGCAGTGGTTTCCCTGCAATGTGGCACAATGGATCCCGATTGACTGCAGTGGATTCCATGCAGCGTCACTGAATGCAGTGGATTCCATGCAGAATGGTAAAATGCATCCCGATTGATGCAGTGGATTCCATGCAGTGTCATTGAATGCAGTGGATTCGATGCAGCATGGTAAAATGCATCCCAATTGAACGCAGTGCATTCCATGCAGCGGGGTTAAATGGATCCCGATTGAATGCAGTGGATTCGATGCAGCATGGCCCAATGGATCTCGAGAGAATGCAGTGGATTCCATGCAGTGTGGTGCAATGGATTTAAATTGAACGCAGTGGATTCCATGCATCGTGGCGCAATGGATCCCAATTGAATGCAGTGAATTCCATGCAGCGTGATTGAATGCAGTATATTCCATGCAGCGTGGCCCAATGCATCCCGATTAAATGCAGTGGATTCCATCCAGCTTGATTGAATGCAGTTGATTCCATGGAGCGTGGCCCAATGCATCCCGATTAAATGCAGTGGATTTTATGCAGCATGGCCCAAAGCATCCCGATTGAAGGTAGTGCATTCCATGCAGCATCACTGAATGCAGTGGATTCCATGCAGCATGGTAAAATGCATCCCGATTGAACGCAGTGTATTCCATGAAGCATGGCGAAATGGATCCCGAGTGAATGCAGTGGATTCCATGCAGCGTGGCCCAATGGATCTCGATTGAATGCAGTGTATTCCATGCAGTGAGGCCCAATGTATCCCAATTGAATGCAGTGGATTCCATGCAGCATGGCGCAATGGATGTCGATTGAATGCAGTGGTTTCACTGCAATGTGGCACAATGGATCCCGATTGACTGCAGTGGATTCCATGCAGCGTCACTGAATGCAGTGGATTCCATGCAGCATGGTAAAATGCATCCCGATTGATGCAGTGGATTCCATGCAGTGTCATTGAATGCAGTGGATTCCATGCAGTGAGGCCCAATGTATCCCAATTGAATGCAGTGGATTCCATGCAGCATGGCGCAATGGATGTCGATTGAATGCAGTGGTTTCCCTGCAATGTGGCAAAATGGATCCCGATTGACTGCAGTGGATTCCATGCAGCGTCACTGAACGCAGTGGATTCCATGCAGCATGGTAAAATGCATCCCGATTGAACGCAGTGTATTCCATGAAGCATGGCTAAATGGATCCCGAGTGAATGCAGTGGATTCCATGCAGTGTCATTGAATGCAGTGGATTCCATGCAGCATGGTATAATGTGTCACGATTGATGCAGTGGATTCCATGCATTGTCATTGAATGCAGTGGATTCCATGCAGCATGGTTAAATGCATCCCGATTGATGCAGTGGATTCCATGCAGTGTCAATGAATGCAGTGGATTCCAGGCAGCATGATAAAATGCATCCCGATTGATGCAGTGGATTCCATGCAGCGGGGTTAAATGGATCCCGATTGAATGCAGTGGATTCCATGCAGCGTGGCCCAATGGATCTCGATTGAATGCAGTGGATTCCATGCAGCGTGGCCCAATGGATCTCGATTGAATGCAGTGGATTCCACGCAGTGTGGTGCAGTGGATTCTGATTGATTGCAGTGAATTCCATGCATCGTGGCACAATGCATCCCAATTGAATGCAGTGGATTCCATGCAGCGTGGCCCAATGGATCTCGATTGAATGCAGTGGATTCCATGCAGCATGTTTGAATGCAGTGTATGCCATGCAGCGTGAAGAAATGGAACCCTATTGAATGCAGTGGATTTTATGCAGGATGATTGAATGCAGTGGATTCCATGCAGCATGATTGAATGCAGTGGATTCCATGCAGCGTGGCCCAATGGATCTCGAGAGAATGCAGTGGATTCCATGCAGTGTGGTGCAATGGATTTTGATTGAACGCAGTGGATTCCATGCATCATTGTGCATTGGATCCCAATTGAATGCAGTGAATTACATGCAGCGTGATTGAATGCAGTACATTCCATGCAGCATGGTAAAATGCATCCCGATTAAATGCAGTGGATTCCATCCAGCTTGATTGAATGCAGTTGATTCCATGGAGCGTGGCCCAATGCATCCCGATTAAATGCAGTGGATTTTAAGCAGCATGGCCCAAAGCATCCCGATTGAATGTAGTGCATTCCATGCAGCATCACTGAATGCAGTGGATTCCATGCAGCATGGTAAAATGCATCCCGATTGAACGCAGTGTATTCCATGAAGCATGGCTAAATGGATCCCGAGTGAATGCAGTGGATTCCATGCAGCGTGGCCCAATGGATCTCGATTGAACGCAGTGTATTCCATGCAGTGAGGCCCAATGTATCCCAATTGAATGCAGTGGATTCCATGCAGCATGGCGCAATGGATGTCGATTGAATGCAGTGGTTTCCCTGCAATGTGGCACAATGGATCCCGATTGACTGCAGTGGATTCCATGCAGCGTCACTGAATGCAGTGGATTCCATGCAGCATGGTAAAATGCATCCCGATTGATGCAGTGGATTCCATGCAGTGTCATTGAATGCAGTGGATTCGATGCAGCATGGTAAAATGCATCCCAATTGAACGCAGTGCATTCCATGCAGCGGGGTTCAATGGATCCCGATTGAATGCAGTGGATTCGATGCAGCGTTGCCCAATGGATCTCGAGAGAATGCAGTGGATTCCATGCAGTGTGGTGCAATGGATTTTGATTGAACGCAGTGGATTCCATGCATCATTATGCATTGGATCCCAATTGAATGCAGTGAATTCCATGCAGCGTGATTGAATGCAGTATATTCCATGCAGCGTGGTAAAATGCATCCCGATTAAATGCAGTGGATTCCATCCAGCTTGATTGAATGCAGTTGATTCCATGGAGCGTGGCCCAATGCATCCCGATTAAATGCAGTGGATTTTATGCAGCATGGCCCAAAGCATCCCGATTGAAGGTAGTGCATTCCATGCAGCATCACTGAATGCAGTGGATTCCATGCAGCATGGTAAAATGCATCCCGATTAAACGCAGTGCATTACATGCAGCATGGCTAAATGGATCCCGAGTGAATGCAGTGGATTCCATGCAGCATGGTAAAATGCGTCACGATAGATGCAGTGGATTCCATGCACTGTCATTGAATGCAGTGGATTCCATGCAGCATGGTAAAATGCATCCCGATTGATGATGTGGATTCCATGCAGTGTCATTGAATGCAGTGGATTCCAGGCAGCATGATAAAATGCATCCCGATTGATGCAGTGGATTCCATGCAGCGGGGTTAAATGGATCCCGATTGAATGCAGTGGATTCCATGCAGCGTGGCCCAATGGATCTCGATTGAATGCAGTGGACTCCGTGCAGTGTGGTGGAGTGGATTCTGATTGATTGCAGTGAATTCCATGCAGCGTGGCCCAATGGATCTCGATTGAATGCAGTGGACTCCGTGCAGTGTGGTGTAGTGGATTCTGATTGATTGCAGTGAATTCCATGTAGCATGGCCCAATGGTTCCCGATTGAATGCAGTGGTTGCAATGAAGCATGATTGAATGCAGTGGATTCCATGAAGCGTGGCCCTATGGTACCCGATTGAATGCACTGGTTGCAATGAAGCATGATTGAATGCAGTGGATTCCATGCAGCATGGAGAAATGGAACCCTATTAAATGCAGGGGATTTTATGCAGCATGATTGAATGCAGTGGATTCCATGCAGCATGATTGAATGCAGTAGATTCCATGCAGTGAGGCCCAATGCATCCCGATTAAATGCAGTGGATTTTATGCAGCGAGGCCCAAAGAATCCCGATTGAATGCAGTGGATTCCATGCAGTGTCACTGAATGCAGTGGATTCGATGAAGCATGGTAAAATGCATCCCGATTGAACCCAGTGTATTCCATGCAGCGTGATAAATGGATCCAGATTGAATGCAGTGGATTCCATGCAGCGTGGCCCAATGGATCTCGAGAGAATGCAGTGGATTCCATGCAGTGTGGTGCAATGGATTTTGATTGAACGCAGTGGATTCCATGCATCGTTGTGCAATGGATCCCAATTGAATGCAGTGAATTCCATGCAGCGTGATTGAATGCAGTACATTCCATGCAGCATGGTAAAATGCATCCCGATTAAATGCAGTGGATTCCATCCAGCTTGATTGAGTGCAGTTGATTCCATGGAGCTTGGCCCAATGCATCCCGATTAAATGCAGTGGATTTTATGCAGCATGGCCCAAAGCATCCCGATTGAAGGTAGTGCATTCCATGCAGCATCACTGAATGCAGTGGATTCCATGCAGCATGGTAAAATGCATCCCGATTAAACGCAGTGGAATACATGCAGCATGGCGAAATGGATCCCGAGTGAATGCAGTAGATTCCATGCAGTGTCATTGAATGCAGTGGATTCCATGCAGCATGGTAAAATGCATCCCGATTGATGCAGTGGATTCCATGCAGTGTCATTGAATGCAGTGTATTCCAGGCAGCATGATAAAATATATCCCGATTGATGCAGTGGATTCCATGCAGCGGGGTTAAATTGATCCTGATTGAATGCAGTGTATTCCATGCAGCGTGGCCCAATGGATCTCGATTGAATGCAGTGGATTCCATGCAGCGTGGCCCAATGGATCTCGATTGAATGCAGTGGATTCCATGCAGTGTGGTGCAGTGGATTCTGATTGATTGCAGTGAATTCCATGCATCGTGGCACAATGGATCAGAATTGATTGCAGTGGATTCCATGCAGCGTGGCCCAATGGATCTCGATTGAATGCATTGGATTCCATGCAGCGTGTTTGAATGCAGTGTATGCCATGCAGCGTGAAGAAATGGAACCCTATTGAATGCAGTGGATTTTATGCAGCATGATTGAATGCAGTGGATTCCATGCAGCATGATTGAATGCAGTGGATTCCAGGCAGCGAGGCCCAATGAATCCCAATTGAATGCAGGGGATATTATCCAGCATGGCCCAAAGCATCCCGATTGAATGCAGTGGATTCCATGCAGCGTGTTTGAATGCAGTGGATTCCATGCAGCATGGCCCAATGGTTCCCGATTGAATGCAGTGGTTGCAATGAAGCATGATTGAATGCAGTGGATTCCATGAAGCGTGGCCCTATGGTACCCGATTGAATGCACTGGTTGCAATGAAGCATGATTGAATGCAGTGGATTCCATGCAGCATGGAGACATTGAACCCTATTCAATGCAGGGGATTTTATGCAGCATGATTGAATGCAGTGGATTCCATGCAGCATGATTGAATGCAGTAGATTCCATGCAGTGAGGCCCAATGCATCCCGATTAAATGCAGTGGATTTTATGCAGCGAGGCCCAAAGCATCCCGATTGAATACAGTGGATTCCATGCAGCGTCACTGAATGCAGTGGATTCGATGCAGCATGGTTAAATGCATCCCGATTGAACGAAGAATATTCCATGCAGTGTGGCTAAATGGATCCCGATTGAATGCAGTGGATTCCATGCAGCGTGGCCCAATGGATCTCGAGAGATTGCAGTGGATTCCATGCAGTGTGGTGCAATGGATCTAAATTGAACGCAGTGGATTCCATGCATCGTGGTGCAATGGATCCCAATTGAATGCAGTGAATTCCATGCAGCGTGATTGAATGCAGTATATTCCATGCAGCGTGGTAAAATGCATCCCGATTAAATGCAGTGGATTCCATCCAGCTTGATTGAATGCAGTTGATTCCATGGAGCGTGGCCCAATGCATCCCGATTAAATGCAGTGGATTTTATGCAGCATGGCTCAAAGCATCCCGATTGAAGGTAGTGCATTCCATGCAGCATCACTGAATGCAGTGGATTCCATGCAGCATGGTAAAATGCATCCCGATTGAACGCAGTGTATTCCATGAAGCATGGCTAAATGGCTCCCGAGTGAATGCAGTAGATTCCATGCAGTGTCATTGAATGCAGTGGATTCCATGCAGCATGGTAAAATGCATCCCGATTGATGCAGTGGATTCCATGCAGTGTCATTGAATGCAGTGGATTCCAGGCAGCATGGTAAAATGCATCCCGATTGATGCAGTGGATTTCATGCAGCGGGGTTAAATGGATCCCGATTGAATGCAGTGTATTCCATGCAGCGTGGCCCAATGTATCTCGATTGAATGCAGTGGATTCCATGCAGCGTGGCCCAATGGATCTCGATTGAATGCAGTGGATTCCATGCAGTGTGGTGCAGTGGATTCTGATTGATTGCAGTGAATTCCATGCATCGTGGCACAATGGATCCCAATTGAATGCAGTGGATTCCATGCAGCGTGGCCCAATGGATCTCGATTGAATGCAGTGGATTCCATGCAGCATGTTTGAATGCAGTGTATGCCATGCAGCGTGAAGAAATGGAACCCTATTGAATGCAGTGGATTTTATGCAGGATGATTGAATGCAGTGGATTCCATGCAGCATGATTGAATGCAGTGGATTCCATGAAGCGTGGCCCAATGGATCTCGAGAGAATGCAGTGGATTCCATGCAGTGTGGTGCAATGGATTTTGATTGAACGCAGTGGATTCCATGCATCGTTGTGCAATGGATCCCAATTGAATGCAGTGAATTCCATGCAGCGTGATTGAATGCAGTACATTCCATGCAGCATGGTAAAATGCATCCCGATTAAATGCAGTGGATTCCATCCAGCTTGATTGAATGCAATTGATTCCATGGAGCGTGGCCCAATGCATCCCGATTAAATGCAGTGGATTTTAAGCAGCATGGCCCAAAGCATCCCGATTGAAGGTAGTGCATTCCATGCAGCATCACTGAATGCAGTGGATTCCATGCAGCATGGTAAAATGCATCCCGATTGAATGCAGTGTATTCCATGAAGCATGGCGAAATGGATCCCGATTGAATGCAGTGGATTCCATGCAGCGTGGCCCAATGGATCTCGATTGAATGCAGTGTATTCCATGCAGTGAGGCCCAATGTATCCCAATTGAATGCAGTGGATTCCATGCAGCATGGCGCAATGGATGTCGATTGAATGCAGTGGTTTCCCTGCAATGTGGCACAATGGATCCCGATTGACTGCAGTGGATTCCATGCAGTGTGGTGCAATGGATTTAAATTGAACGCAGTGGATTCCATGCATCGTGGCGCAATGGATCCCAATTGAATGCAGTGAATTCCATGCAGCGTGATTGAATGCAGTATATTCCATGCAGCGTGGTAAAATGCATCCCGATTAAATGCAGTGGATTCCATCCAGCTTGATTGAATGCAGTTGATTCCATGGAGCGTGGCCCAATGCATCCCGATTAAATGCAGTGGATTTTATGCAGCATGGCCCAAAGCATCCCGATGGAATGTAGTGCATTCCATGCAGCATCACTGAATGCAGTGGATTCCATGCAGCATGGTAAAATGCATCCCGATTAAACGCAGTGGATTACATGCAGCATGGCTAAATGGATCCCGAGTGAATGCAGTAGATTCCATGCAGTGTCATTGAATGCAGTGGATTCCATGCAGCATGGTAAAATGCATCCCGATTGATGCAGTGGATTCCATGCAGTGTCATTGAATGCAGTGGATTCCAGGCAGCATGGTAAAATGCATCCCGATTGATGCAGTGGATTCCATGCAGCGGGGTTAAATGGATCCCGATTGAATGCAGTGTATTCCATGCAGCGTGGCCCAATGGATCTCGATTGAATGCAGTGGATTCCATGCAGCGTGGCCCAATGGATCTCGATTGAATGCAGTGGATTCCATGCAGTGTGGTGCAGTGGATTCTGATTGATTGCAGTGAATTCCATGCATCGTGGCACAATGGATCCCAATTGAATGCAGTGGATTCCATGCAGCGTGGCCAAATGGATCTCGATTGAATGCAGTGGATTCCATGCAGCATGTTTGAATGCAGTGTATGCCATGCAGCGTGAAGAAATGGAACCCTATTGAATGCAGTGGATTTTATGCAGCATGATTGAATGCAGTGGATTCCATGCAGCATGATTGAATGCAGTGGATTCCAGGCAGCGAGGCCCAATGAATCCCGATTGAATGCAGTGGATATTATCCAGCATGGCCCAAAGCATCCCGATTGAATGCAGTGGATTCCATGCAGCGTGTTTGAATGCAGTGGATTCCATGCAGCATGGCCCAATGGTTCCCGATTGAATGCAGTGGTTGCAATGAAGCATGATTGAATGCAGTGGATTCCATGAAGCGTGGCCCTATGGTACCCGATTGAATGCACTGGTTGCAATGAAGCATGATTGAATGCAGTGGATTCCATGCAGCATGGAGAAATTGAACCCTATTAAATGCAGGGGATTTTATGCAGCATGATTGAATGCAGTGGATTCCATGCAGCATGATTGAATGCAGTAGATTCCATGCAGTGAGGCCCAATGCATCCCGATTAAATGCAGTGGATTTTATGCAGCGAGGCCCAAAGCATCCCGATTGAATGCAGTGGATTCCATGCAGTGTCACTGAATGCAGTGGATTCGATGCAGCATGGTAAAATGCATCCCGATTGAACCCAGTGTATTCCATGCAGCGTGATAAATGGATCCCGATTGAATGCAGTGGATTCCATGCAGCATGGCCCAATGGATCTCGAGAGAATGCAGTGGATTCCATGCAGTGTGGTGCAATGGATTTTAATTGAACGCAGTGGATTCGATGCATCGTTGTGCAATGGATCCCAATTGAATCCATTGAATTCCATGCAGCGTGATTTAATGCAGTATATTCCATGCAGCGTGGTAAAATGCATCCCGATTAAATGCAGTGGATTCCATCCAGCTTGATTGAATGCAGTCGATTCCATGGAGCGTGGCCCAATGCATCCCGATTAAATGCAGTGGATTTTATGCAGCATGGCCCAAAGCATCCCGATTGAAGGTAGTGCATTCCATGCAGCATCACTGAATGCAGTGGATTCCATGCAGCATGGTAAAATGCATCCCGATTGAACGCAGTGTATTCCATGAAGCATGGCGAAATGGATCCCGATTGAATGCAGTGGATTCCATGCAGCGTGGCCCAATGGATCTCGATTGAACGCAGTGTATTCCATGCAGTGAGGCCCAATGTATCCCAATTGAATGCAGTGGATTCCATGCAGCATGGCGCAATGGATGTCGATTGAATGCAGTGGTTTCCCTGCAATGTGGCACAATGGATCCCGATTGACTGCAGTGGATTCCATGCAGCGTCACTGAATGCAGTGGATTCCATGCAGCATGGTAAAATGCATCCCGATTGATGCAGTGGATTCCATGCAGTGTCATTGAATGCAGTGGAGTCCATGCAGCATGGTAAAATGCATCCCAATTTAACGCAGTGCATTCCATGCAGCGGGGTTCAATAGATCCCGATTGAATGCAGTGGATTCGATGCAGCGTGGCCCAATGGATCTCGAGAGAATGCAGTGGATTCCATGCAGTGTGGTGCAATGGATTTTAATTGAACGCAGTGGATTCCATGCATCGTGGTGCAATGGATCCCAATTGAATGCAGTGAATTCCATGCAGCGTGATTGAATGCAGTATATTCCATGCAGCGTGGTAAAATGCATCCCGATTAAATGCAGTGGATTCCATCCAGCTTGATTGAATGCAGTTGATTCCATGGAGCGTGGCCCAATGCATCCCGATTAAATGCAGTGGATTTTATGCAGCATGGCCCAAAGCATCCCGATTGAAGGTAGTGCATTCCATGCAGCATCACTGAATGCAGTGGATTCCATGCAGCATGGTAAAATGCATCCCGATTAAACGCAGTGCATTACATGCAGCATGGCTAAGTGGATCCCGAGTGAATGCAGTGGATTCCATGCAGCATGGTAAAATGCGTCACGATTGATGCAGTGGATTCCATGCACTGTCATTGAATGCAGTGGATTCCATGCAGCATGGTAAAATGCATCCCGATTGATGCTGTGGATTCCATGCAGTGTCATTGAATGCAGTGTATTCCAGGCAGCATGATAAAATGCATCCCGATTGATGCAGTGGATTCCATGCAGCGGGGTTAAATGGATCCCGATTGAATGCAGTGGATTCCATGCAGCGTGGCCCAATGGATCTCGATTGAATGCAGTGGACTCCGTGCAGTGTGGTGGAGTGGATTCTGATTGATTGCAGTGAATTCCATGCAGCGTGGCCCAATGGATCTCGATTGAATGCAGTGGACTCCGTGCAGTGTGGTGTAGTGGATTCTGATTGATTGCAGTGAATTCCATGTAGCATGGCCCAATGGTTCCCGATTGAATGCAGTGGTTGCAATGAAGCATGATTGAATGCAGTGGATTCCATGAAGCTTGGCCCTATGGTACCCGATTGAATGCACTGGTTGCAATGAAGCATGATTGAATGCAGTGGATTCCATGCAGCATGGAGAAATTGAACCCTATTCAATGCAGGGGATTTTATGCAGCATGATTGAATGCAGTGGATTCCATGCAGCATGATTGAATGCAGTAGATTCCATGCAGTGAGGCCCAATGCATCCCGATTAAATGCAGTGGATTTTATGCAGCGAGGCCCAAAGAATCCCGATTGAATGCAGTGGATTCCATGCAGTGTCACTGAATGCAGTGGATTCGATGCAGCATGGTAAAATGCATCCCGATTGAACCCAGTGTATTCCATGCAGCGTGATAAATGGATCCCGATTGAATGCAGTGGATTCCATGCAGCATGGCCCAATGGATCTCGAGAGAATGCAGTGGATTCCATGCAGTGTGGTGCAATGGATTTTGATTGAACGCAGTGGATTCGATGCATCGTTGTGCAATGGATCCCAATTGAATGCAGTGAATTCCATGCAGCGTGATTGAATGCAGTACATTCCATGCAGCATGGTAAAATGCATCCCGATTAAATGCAGTGGATTCCATCCAGCTTGATTGAATGCAGTTGATTCCATGGAGCGTGGCCCAATGCATCCCGATTAAATGCAGTGGATTTTATGCAGCATGGCCCAAAGCATCCCGATTGAAGGTAGTGCATTCCATGCAGCATCACTGAATGCAGTGGATTCCATGCAGCATGGTAAAATGCATCCCGATTGAACGCAGTGTATTCCATGAAGCATGGCGAAATGGATCCCGATTGAATGCAGTGGATTCCATGCAGCGTGGCCCAATGGATCTCGATTGAACGCAGTGTATTCCATGCAGTGAGGCCCAATGTATCCCAATTGAATGCAGTGGATTCCATGCAGCATGGCGCAATGGATGTCGATTGAATGCAGTGGTTTCCCTGCAATGTGGCACAATGGATCCCGATTGACTGCAGTGGATTCCATGCAGCGTCACTGAATGCAGTGGATTCCATGCAGCATGGTAAAATGCATCCCGATTGATGCAGTGGATTCCATGCAGTGTCATTGAATGCAGTGGATTCCATGCAGCATGGTAAAATGCATCCCAATTGAACGCAGTGCATTCCATGCAGCGGGGTTAAATGGATCCCGATTGAATGCAGTGGATTCGATGCAGCGTGGCCCAATGGATCTCGAGAGAATGCAGTGGATTCCATGCAGTGTGGTGCAATGGATTTAAATTGAACACAGTGGATTCCATGCATCGTGGCGCAATGGATCCCAATTGAATGCAGTGAATTCCATGCAGCGTGATTGAATGCAGTATATTCCATGCAGCGTGGTAAAATGCATCCCGATTAAATGCAGTGGATTCCATCCAGCTTGATTGAATGCAGTTGATTCCATGGAGCGTGGCCCAATGCATCCCGATTAAATGCAGTGGATTTTATGCAGCATGGCCCAAAGCATCCCGATTGAATGTAGTGCATTCCATGCAGCATCACTGAATGCAGTGGATTCCATGCAGCATGGTAAAATGCATCCCGATTAAACGCAGTGGATTACATGCAGCATGGCTAAATGGATCCCGAGTGAATGCAGTAGATTCCATGCAGTGTCATTGAATGCAGTGTATTCCATGCAGCATGGTAAAATGCATCCCGATTGATGCAGTGGATTCCATGCAGTGTCATTGAATGCAGTGGATTCCAGGCAGCATGATAAAATGCACCCCGATTGATGCAGTGGATTCCATGCAGCGGGGTTAAATTGATCCCGATTAAATGCAGTGGATTCCATGCAGCGTGGCCCAATGGATCTCGATTGAATGCAGTGGATTCCATGCAGCGTGGCCCAATGGATCTCGATTGAATGCAGTGGATTCCATGCAGTGTGGTGCAGTGGATTCTGATTGATTGCAGTGAATTCCATGCATCGTGGCACAATGGATCCCAATTGAATGCAGTGGATTCCATGCAGCGTGGCCCAATGGATCTCGATTGAATGCAGTGGATTCCATGCAGCATGTTTGAATGCAGTGTATGCCATGCAGCGTGAAGAAATGGAACACTATTGAATGCAGTGGATTTTATGCAGGATGATTGAATGCAGTGGATTCCATGCAGCATGATTGAATGCAGTGGATTCCATGCAGCGTGGCCCAATGGATCTCGAGAGAATGCAGTGGATTCCATGCAGTGTGGTGCAATGGATTTTGATTGAACGCAGTGGATTCCATGCATCTTTGTGCAATGGATCCCAATTGAATGCAGTGAATTCCATGCAGCGTGATTGAATGCAGTACATTCCATGCAGCATGGTAAAATGCATCCCGATTAAATGCAGTGGATTCCATCCAGCTTGATTGAATGCAATTGATTCCATGGAGCGTGGCCCAATGCATCCCGATTAAATGCAGTGGATTTTAAGCAGCATGGCACAAAGCATCCCGATTGAAGGTAGTGCATTCCATGCAGCATCACTGAATGCAGTGGATTCAATGCAGCATGGTAAAATGCATCCAGATTGAACGCAGTGTATTCCATGAAGCATGGCTAAATGGATCCCGATTGAATGCAGTGGATTCCATGCAGTGTGGCCCAATGGATCTCGATTGAACGCAGTGTATTCCATGCAGTGAGGCCCAATGTATCCCAATTGAATGCAGTGGATTCCATGCAGCATGGCGCAATGGATGTCGATTGAATGCAGTGGTTTCCCTGCAATGTGGCACAATGGATCCCGATTGACTGCAGTGGATTCCATGCAGCGTCACTGAATGCAGTGGATTCCATGCAGCATGGTAAAATGCATCCCGATTGAACCCAGTGTATTCCATGCAGCGTGATAAATGGATCCAGATTGAATGCAGTGGATTCCATGCAGCGTGGCCCAATGGATCTCGAGAGAATGCAGTGGATTCCATGCAGTGTGGTGCAATGGATTTTGATTGAACGCAGTGGATTCCATGCATCGTTGTGCAATGGATCCCAATTGAATGCAGTGAATTCCATGCAGCGTGATTGAATGCAGTACATTCCATGCAGCATGGTAAAATGCATCCCGATTAAATGCAGTGGATTCCATCCAGCTTGATTGAGTGCAGTTGATTCCATGGAGCTTGGCCCAATGCATCCCGATTAAATGCAGTGGATTTTATGCAGCATGGCCCAAAGCATCCCGATTGAATGTAGTGCATTCCATGCAGCATCACTGAATGCAGTGGATTCCATGCAGCATGGTAAAATGCATCCCGATTAAACGCAGTGGAATACATGCAGCATGGCTAAATGGATCCCGAGTGAATGCAGTAGATTCCATGCAGTGTCATTGAATGCAGTGGATTCCATGCAGCATGGTAAAATGCATCCCGATTGATGCAGTGGATTCCATGCAGTGTCATTGAATGCAGTGTATTCCAGGCAGCATGATAAAATATATCCCGATTGATGCAGTGGATTCCATGCAGCGGGGTTAAATTGATCCTGATTGAATGCAGTGTATTCCATGCAGCGTGGCCCAATGGATCTCGATTGAATGCAGTGGATTCCATGCAGCGTGGCCCAATGGATCTCGATTGAATGCAGTGGATTCCATGCAGTGTGGTGCAGTGGATTCTGATTGATTGCAGTGAATTCCATGCATCGTGGCACAATGGATCCCAATTGATTGCAGTGGATTCCATGCAGCGTGGCCCAATGGATCTCGATTGAATGCAGTGGATTCCATGCAGCGTGTTTGAATGCAGTGTATGCCATGCAGCGTGAAGAAATGGAACCCTATTGAATGCAGTGGATTTTATGCAGCATGATTGAATGCAGTGGATTCCATGCAGCATGATTGAATGCAGTGGATTCCAGGCAGCGAGGCCCAATGAATCCCGATTGAATGCAGGGGATATTATCCAGCATGGCCCAAAGCATCCCGATTGAATGCAGTGGATTCCATGCAGCGTGTTTGAATGCAGTGGATTCCATGCAGCATGGCCCAATGGTTCCCGATTGAATGCAGTGGTTGCAATGAAGCATGATTGAATGCAGTGGATTCCATGAAGCGTGGCCCTATGGTACCCGATTGAATGCACTGGTTGCAATGAAGCATGATTGAATGCAGTGGATTCCATGCAGCATGGAGAAATTGAACCCTATTAAATGCAGGGGATTTTATGCAGCATGATTGAATGCAGTGGATTCCATGCAGCATGATTGAATGCAGTAGATTCCATGCAGTGAGGCCCAATGCATCCCGATTAAATGCAGTGGATTTTATGCAGTGAGGCCCAAAGCATCCCGATTGAATGCAGTGGATTCCATGCAGTGTCACTGAATGCAGTGGATTCGATGAAGCATGGTAAAATGCATCCCGATTGAACCCAGTGTATTCCATGCAGAGTGATAAATGGATCCCGATTGAATGCAGTGGATTCCATGCAGCGTGGCCCAATGGATCTCGAGAGAATGCAGTGGATTCCATGCAGTGTGGCTAAATGGATCCCGATTGAATGCAGTGGATTCCATGCAGCGTGGCCCAATGGATCTCGAGAGATTGCAGTGGATTCCATGCAGTGTGGTGCAATGGATTTAAATTGAACGCAGTGGATTCCATGCATCGTGGCGCAATGGATCCCAATTGAATGCAGTGAATTCCATGCAGCGTGATTGAATGCAGTATATTCCATGCAGCGTGGTAAAATGCATCCCGATTAAATGCAGTGGATTCTATCCAGCTTGATTGAATGCAGTTGATTCCATGGAGCGTGGCCCAATGCATCCCGATTAAATGCAGTGGATTTTATGCAGCATGGCCCAAAGCATCCCGATTGAAGGTAGTGCATTCCATGCAGCATCACTGAATGCAGTGGATTCCATGCAGCATGGTAAAATGCATCCCGATTGAACGCAGTGTATTCCATGAAGCATGGCTAAATGGCTCCCGAGTGAATGCAGTAGATTCCATGCAGTGTCATTGAATGCAGTGGATTCCATGCAGCATGGTAAAATGCATCCCGATTGATGCAGTGGATTCCATGCAGTGTCATTGAATGCAGTGGATTCCAGGCAGCATGGTAAAATGCATCCCGATTGATGCAGTGGATTTCATGCAGCGGGGGGTATGGATCCCGATTGAATGCAGTGTATTCCATGCAGCGTGGCCCAATGTATCTCGATTGAATGCAGTGGATTCCATGCAGCGTGGCCCAATGGATCTCGATTGAATGCAGTGGATTCCATGCAGTGTGGTACAGTGGATTCTGATTGATTGCAGTGAATTCCATGCATCGTGGCACAATGGATCCCAATTGAATGCAGTGGATTCCATGCAGCGTGGCCCAATGGATCTCGATTGAATGCAGTGGATTCCATGCAGCATGTTTGAATGCAGTGTATGCCATGCAGCGTGAAGAAATGGAACCCTATTGAATGCAGTGGATTTTATGCAGCATGATTGAATGCAGTGGATTCCATGCAGCATGATTGAATGCAGTGGATTCCATGCAGCGTGGCCCAATGGATCTCGAGAGAATGCAGTGGATTCCATGCAGTGTGGTGCAATGGATTTTGATTGAACGCAGTGGATTCCATGCATCATTGTGCAATGGATCCCAATTGAATGCAGTGAATTCCATGCAGCGTGATTGAATGCAGTACATTCCATGCAGCATGGTAAAATGCATCCCGATTAAATGCAGTGGATTCCATCCAGCTTGATTGAATGCAATTTATTCCATGGAGCGTGGCCCAATGCATCCCGATAAAATGCAGTGGATTTTAAGCAGCATGGCCCAAAGCATCCCGATTGAAGGTAGTGCATTCCATGCAGCATCACTGAATGCAGTGGATTCCATGCAGCATGGTAAAATGCATCCCGATTGAACGCAGTGTATTCCATGAAGCATGGCTAAATGGATCCCGATTGAATGCAGTGGATTCCATGCAGCGTGGCCCAATGGATCTCGATTGAACGCAGTGTATTCCATGCAGTGAGGCCCAATGTATCCCAATTGAATGCAGTGGATTCCATGCAGCATGGTAAAATGCATCCCGATTAAACGCAGTGGATTACATGCAGCATGGCTAAATGGATCCCGAGTGAATGCAGTAGATTCCATGCAGTGTCATTGAATGCAGTGGATTCCATGCAGCATGGTAAAATGCATCCCGATTGATGCAGTGGATTCCATGCAGTGTCATTGAATGCAGTGGATTCCAGGCAGCATGGTAAAATGCATCCCGATTGATGCAGTGGATTCCATGCAGCGGGGTTAAATGGATCCCGATTGAATGCAGTGTATTTCATGCAGCGTGGCCCAATGGATCTCGATTGAATGCAGTGGATTCCATGCAGCGTGGCCCAATGGATCTCGATTGAATGCAGTGGATTCCATGCAGTGTGGTGCAGTGGATTCTGATTGATTGCAGTGAATTCCATGCATCGTGGCACAATGGATCCCAATTGAATGCAGTGGATTCCATGCAGCGTGGCCAAATGGATCTCGATTGAATGCAGTGGATTCCATGCAGCATGTTTGAATGCAGTGTATGCCATGCATCGTGAAGTAATGGAACCCTATTGAATGCAGTGGATTTTATGCAGCATGATTGAATGCAGTGGATTCCATGCAGCATGATTGAATGCAGTGGATTCCAGGCAGCGAGGCCCAATGAATCCCGATTGAATGCAGTGGATATTATCCAGCATGGCCCAAAGCATCCCGATTGAATGCAGTGGATTCCATGCAGCGTGTTTGAATGCAGTGGATTCCATGCAGCATGGTCCAATGGTTCCCGATTGAATGGAATGGTTGCAATGAAGCATGATTGAATGCAGTGGATTCCATGACGCGTGGCCCTATGGTACCCGATTGAATGCACTGGTTGCAATGAAGCATGATTGAATGCAGTGGATTCCATGCAGCATGGCCCAATGGATCTCGAGAGAATGCAGTGGATTCCATGCAGTGTGGTGCAATGGATTTTGATTGAACGCAGTGGATTCGATGCATCGTTGTGCAATGGATCCCAATTGAATGCAGTGAATTCCATGCAGCGTGATTGAATGCAGTACATTCCATGCAGCATGGTAAAATGCATCCCGATTAAATGCAGTGGATTCCATCCAGCTTGATTGAATGCAGTTGATTCCATGGAGCGTGGCCCAATGCATCCCGATTAAATGCAGTGGATTTTATGCAGCATGGCCCAAAGCATCCCGATTGAAGGTAGTGCATTCCATGCAGCATCACTGAATGCAGTGGATTCCATGCAGCATGGTAAAATGCATCCCGATTGAACGCAGTGTATTCCATGAAGCATGGCGAAATGGATCCCGATTGAATGCAGTGGATTCCATGCAGCGTGGCCCAATGGATCTCGATTGAACGCAGTGTATTCCATGCAGTGAGGCCCAATGTATCCCAATTGAATGCAGTGGATTCCATGCAGCATGGCGCAATGGATGTCGATTGAATGCAGTGGTTTCCCTGCAATGTGGCACAATGGATCCCGATTGACTGCAGTGGATTCCATGCAGCGTCACTGAATGCAGTGGATTCCATGCAGCATGGTAAAATGCATCCCGATTGATGCAGTGGATTCCATGCAGTGTCATTGAATGCAGTGGATTCCATGCAGCATGGTAAAATGCATCCCAATTGAACGCAGTGCATTCCATGCAGCGGGGTTAAATGGATCCCGATTGAATGCAGTGGATTCGATGCAGCGTGGCCCAATGGATCTCGAGAGAATGCAGTGGATTCCATGCAGTGTGGTGCAATGGATTTAAATTGAACACAGTGGATTCCATGCATCGTGGCGCAATGGATCCCAATTGAATGCAGTGAATTCCATGCAGCGTGATTGAATGCAGTATATTCCATGCAGCGTGGTAAAATGCATCCCGATTAAATGCAGTGGATTCCATCCAGCTTGATTGAATGCAGTTGATTCCATGGAGCGTGGCCCAATGCATCCCGATTAAATGCAGTGGATTTTATGCAGCATGGCCCAAAGCATCCCGATTGAATGTAGTGCATTCCATGCAGCATCACTGAATGCAGTGGATTCCATGCAGCATGGTAAAATGCATCCCGATTAAACGCAGTGGATTACATGCAGCATGGCTAAATGGATCCCGAGTGAATGCAGTAGATTCCATGCAGTGTCATTGAATGCAGTGTATTCCATGCAGCATGGTAAAATGCATCCCGATTGATGCAGTGGATTCCATGCAGTGTCATTGAATGCAGTGGATTCCAGGCAGCATGATAAAATGCACCCCGATTGATGCAGTGGATTCCATGCAGCGGGGTTAAATTGATCCCGATTAAATGCAGTGGATTCCATGCAGCGTGGCCCAATGGATCTCGATTGAATGCAGTGGATTCCATGCAGCGTGGCCCAATGGATCTCGATTGAATGCAGTGGATTCCATGCAGTGTGGTGCAGTGGATTCTGATTGATTGCAGTGAATTCCATGCATCGTGGCACAATGGATCCCAATTGAATGCAGTGGATTCCATGCAGCGTGGCCCAATGGATCTCGATTGAATGCAGTGGATTCCATGCAGCATGTTTGAATGCAGTGTATGCCATGCAGCGTGAAGAAATGGAACCCTATTGAATGCAGTGGATTTTATGCAGGATGATTGAATGCAGTGGATTCCATGCAGCATGATTGAATGCAGTGGATTCCATGCAGCGTGGCCCAATGGATCTCGAGAGAATGCAGTGGATTCCATGCAGTGTGGTGCAATGGATTTTGATTGAACGCAGTGGATTCCATGCATCTTTGTGCAATGGATCCCAATTGAATGCAGTGAATTCCATGCAGCGTGATTGAATGCAGTACATTCCATGCAGCATGGTAAAATGCATCCCGATTAAATGCAGTGGATTCCATCCAGCTTGATTGAATGCAATTGATTCCATGGAGCGTGGCCCAATGCATCCCGATTAAATGCAGTGGATTTTAAGCAGCATGGCACAAAGCATCCCGATTGAAGGTAGTGCATTCCATGCAGCATCACTGAATGCAGTGGATTCAATGCAGCATGGTAAAATGCATCCAGATTGAACGCAGTGTATTCCATGAAGCATGGCTAAATGGATCCCGATTGAATGCAGTGGATTCCATGCAGTGTGGCCCAATGGATCTCGATTGAACGCAGTGTATTCCATGCAGTGAGGCCCAATGTATCCCAATTGAATGCAGTGGATTCCATGCAGCATGGCGCAATGGATGTCGATTGAATGCAGTGGTTTCCCTGCAATGTGGCACAATGGATCCCGATTGACTGCAGTGGATTCCATGCAGCGTCACTGAATGCAGTGGATTCCATGCAGCATGGTAAAATGCATCCCGATTGAACCCAGTGTATTCCATGCAGCGTGATAAATGGATCCCGATTGAATGCAGTGGATTCCATGCAGCGTGGCCCAATGGATCTCGAGAGAATGCAGTGGATTCCATGCAGTGTGGTGCAATGGATTTTGATTGAACGCAGTGGATTCCATGCATCGTTGTGCAATGGATCCCAATTGAATGCAGTGAATTCCATGCAGCGTGATTGAATGCAGTACATTCCATGCAGCATGATAAAATGCATCCCGATTAAATGCAGTGGATTCCATCCAGCTTGATTGAGTGCAGTTGATTCCATGGAGCATGGCCCAATGCATCCCGATTAAATGCAGTGGATTTTATGCAGCATGGCCCAAAGCATCCCGATTGAATGTAGTGCATTCCATGCAGCATCACTGAATGCAGTGGATTCCATGCAGCATGGTAAAATGCATCCCAATTAAACGCAGTGGAATACATGCAGCATGGCTAAATGGATCCCGAGTGAATGCAGTAGATTCCATGCAGTGTCATTGAATGCAGTGGATTCCATGCAGCATGGTAAAATGCATCCCGATTGATGCAGTGGATTCCATGCAGTGTCATTGAATGCAGTGTATTCCAGGCAGCATGATAAAATATATCCCGATTGATGCAGTGGATTCCATGCAGCGGGGTTAAATTGATCCTGATTGAATGCAGTGTATTCCATGCAGCGTGGCCCAATGGATCTCGATTGAATGCAGTGGATTCCATGCAGCGTGGCCCAATGGATCTCGATTGAATGCAGTGGATTCCATGCAGTGTGGTGCAGTGGATTCTGATTGATTGCAGTGAATTCCATGCATCGTGGCACAATGGATCCCAATTGATTGCAGTGATTCCATGCAGCGTGGCCCAATGGATCTCGATTGAATGCATTGGATTCCATGCAGCGTGTTTGAATGCAGTGTATGCCATGCAGCGTGAAGAAATGGAACCCTATTGAATGCAGTGGATTTTATGCAGCATGATTGAATGCAGTGGATTCCATGCAGCATGATTGAATGCAGTGGATTCGAGGCAGCGAGGCCCAATGAATCCCGATTGAATGCAGGGGATATTATCCAGCATGGCCCAAAGCATCCCGATTGAATGCAGTGGATTCCATGCAGCGTGTTTGAATGCAGTGGATTCCATGCAGCATGGCCCAATGGTTCCCGATTGAATGCAGTGGTTGCAATGAAGCATGATTGAATGCAGTGGATTCCATGAAGCGTGGCCCTATGGTACCCGATTGAATGCACTGGTTGCAATGAAGCATGATTGAATGCAGTGGATTCCATGCAGCATGGAGAAATTGAACCCTATTAAATGCAGGGGATTTTATGCAGCATGATTGAATGCAGTGGATTCCATGCAGCATGATTGAATGCAGTAGATTCCATGCAGTGAGGCCCAATGCATCCCGATTAAATGCAGTGGATTTTATGCAGTGAGGCCCAAAGCATCCCGATTGAATGCAGTGGATTCCATGCAGTGTCACTGAATGCAGTGGATTCGATGAAGCATGGTAAAATGCATCCCGATTGAACCCAGTGTATTCCATGCAGCGTGATAAATGGATCCAGATTGAATGCAGTGGATTCCATGCAGCGTGGCCCAATGGATCTCGAGAGAATGCAGTGGATTCCATGCAGTGTGGCTAAATGGATCCCGATTGAATGCAGTGGATTCCATGCAGCGTGGCCCAATGGATCTCGAGAGATTGCAGTGGATTCCATGCAGTGTGGTGCAATGGATTTAAATTGAACGCAGTGGATTCCATGCATCGTGGCGCAATGGATCCCAATTGAATGCAGTGAATTCCATGCAGCGTGATTGAATGCAGTATATTCCATGCAGCGTGGTAAAATGCATCCCGATTAAATGCAGTGGATTCTATCCAGCTTGATTGAATGCAGTTGATTCCATGGAGCGTGGCCCAATGCATCCCGATTAAATGCAGTGGATTTTATGCAGCATGGCCCAAAGCATCCCGATTGAAGGTAGTGCATTCCATGCAGCATCACTGAATGCAGTGGATTCCATGCAGCATGGTAAAATGCATCCCGATTGAACGCAGTGTATTCCATGAAGCATGGCTAAATGGCTCCCGAGTGAATGCAGTAGATTCCATGCAGTGTCATTGAATGCAGTGGATTCCATGCAGCATGGTAAAATGCATCCCGATTGATGCAGTGGATTCCATGCAGTGTCATTGAATGCAGTGGATTCCAGGCAGCATGGTAAAATGCATCCCGATTGATGCAGTGGATTTCATGCAGCGGGGGGTATGGATCCCGATTGAATGCAGTGTATTCCATGCAGCGTGGCCCAATGTATCTCGATTGAATGCAGTGGATTCCATGCAGCGTGGCCCAATGGATCTCGATTGAATGCAGTGGATTCCATGCAGTGTGGTACAGTGGATTCTGATTGATTGCAGTGAATTCCATGCATCGTGGCACAATGGATCCCAATTGAATGCAGTGGATTCCATGCAGCGTGGCCCAATGGATCTCGATTGAATGCAGTGGATTCCATGCAGCATGTTTGAATGCAGTGTATGCCATGCAGCGTGAAGAAATGGAACCCTATTGAATGCAGTGGATTTTATGCAGCATGATTGAATGCAGTGGATTCCATGCAGCATGATTGAATGCAGTGGATTCCATGCAGCGTGGCCCAATGGATCTCGAGAGAATGCAGTGGATTCCATGCAGTGTGGTGCAATGGATTTTGATTGAACGCAGTGGATTCCATGCATCTTTGTGCAATGGATCCCAATTGAATGCAGTGAATTCCATGCAGCGTGATTGAATGCAGTATATTCCATGCAGCATGGTAAAATGCATCCCGATTAAATGCAGTGGATTCCATCCAGCTTGATTGAATGCAATTTATTCCATGGAGCGTGGCCCAATGCATCCCGATTAAATGCAGTGGATTTTAAGCAGCATGGCCCAAAGCATCCCGATTGAAGGTAGTGCATTCCATGCAGCATCACTGAATGCAGTGGATTCCATGCAGCATGGTAAAATGCATCCCGATTGAACGCAGTGTATTCCATGAAGCATGGCTAAATGGATCCCGATTGAATGCAGTGGATTCCATGCAGCGTGGCCCAATGGATCTCGATTGAACGCAGTGTATTCCATGCAGTGAGGCCCAATGTATCCCAATTGAATGCAGTGGATTCCATGCAGCATGGCGCAATGGATGTCGATTGAATGCAGTGGTTTCCCTGCAATGTGGCACAATGGATCCCGATTGACTGCAGTGGATTCCATGCAGTGTGGTGCAATGGATTTAAATTGAACGCAGTGGATTCCATGCATCGTGGCGCAATGGATCCCAATTGAATGCAGTGAATTCCATACAGCGTGATTGAATGCAGTATATTCCATGCAGCGTGGTAAAATGCATCCCGATTAAATGCAGTGGATTCCATCCAGCTTGATTGAATGCAGTTGATTCCATGGAGCGTGGCCCAATGCATCCCGATTAAATGCAGTGGATTTTATGCAGCATGGCCCAAAGCATCCCGATTGAATGTAGTGCATTCCATGCAGCATCACTGAATGCAGTGGATTCCATGCAGCATGGTAAAATGCATCCCGATTAAACGCAGTGGATTACATGCAGCATGGCTAAATGGATCCCGAGTGAATGCAGTAGATTCCATGCAGTGTCATTGAATGCAGTGGATTCCATGCAGCATGGTAAAATGCATCCCGATTGATGCAGTGGATTCCATGCAGTGTCATTGAATGCAGTGGATTCCAGGCAGCATGGTAAAATGCATCCCGATTGATGCAGTGGATTCCATGCAGCGGGGTTAAATGGATCCCGATTGAATGCAGTGTATTCCATGCAGCGTGGCCCAATGGATCTCGATTGAATGCAGTGGATTCCATGCAGCGTGGCCCAATGGATCTCGATTGAATGCAGTGGATTCCATGCAGTGTGGTGCAGTGGATTCTGATTGATTGCAGTGAATTCCATGCATCGTGGCACAATGGATCCCAATTGAATGCAGTGGATTCCATGCAGCGTGGCCAAATGGATCTCGATTGAATGCAGTGGATTCCATGCAGCATGTTTGAATGCAGTGTATGCCATGCAGCGTGAAGTAATGGAACCCTATTGAATGCAGTGGATTTTATGCAGCATGATTGAATGCAGTGGATTCCATGCAGCATGATTGAATGCAGTGGATTCCAGGCAGCGAGGCCCAATGAATCCCGATTGAATGCAGTGGATATTATCCAGCATGGCCCAAAGCATCCCGATTGAATGCAGTGGATTCCATGCAGCGTGTTTGAATGCAGTGGATTCCATGCAGCATGGCCCAATGGTTCCCGATTGAATGGAATGGTTGCAATGAAGCATGATTGAATGCAGTGGATTCCATGACGCGTGGCCCTATGGTACCCGATTGAATGCACTGGTTGCAATGAAGCATGATTGAATGCAGTGGATTCCATGCAGTATGGAGAAATTGAACCCTATTCAATGCAGGGGATTTTATGCCGCATGATTGAATGCAGTGGATTCCATGCAGCATGATTGAATGCAGTAGATTCCATGCAGTGAGGCCCAATGCATCCCGATTAAATGCAGTGGATTTTATGCAGCGAGGCCCAAAGCATCCCGATTGAATGCAGTGGATTCCATGCAGTGTCACTGAATGCAGTGGATTCGATGCAGCATGGTAAAATGCATCGCGATTGAACCCAGTGTATTCCATGCAGCGTGATAAATGGATCCAGATTGAATGCAGTGGATTCCATGCAGCGTGGCCCAATGGATCTCGAGAGACTGCAGTGGATTCCATGCAGTGTGGTGCAATGGATTTTGATTGAACGCAGTGGATTCGATGCATCGTTGTGCAATGGATCCCAATTGAATGCAGTGAATTCCATGCAGCGTGATTGAATGCAGTACATTCCATGCAGCATGGTAAAATGCATCCCGATTAAATGCAGTGGATTCCATCCAGCTTGATTGAATGCAGTTGATTCCATGGAGCGTGGCCCAATGCATCCCGATTAAATGCAGTGGATTTTATGCAGCATGGCCCAAAGCATCCCGATTGAAGGTAGTGCATTCCATGCAGCATCACTGAATGCAGTGGATTCCATGCAGCATGGTAAAATGCATCCCGATTGAACGCAGTGTATTCCATGAAGCATGGCGAAATGGATCCCGATTGAATGCAGTGGATTCCATGCAGCGTGGCCCAATGGATCTCGATTGAACGCAGTGGTTTCCTTGCAATGTGGCACAATGGATCCCGATTGACTGCAGTGGATTCCATGCAGCGTCACTGAATGCAGTGGATTCCATGCAGCATGGTAAAATGCATCCCGATTGATGCAGTGGATTCCATGCAGTGTCATTGAATGCAGTGGATTCGATGCAGCATGGTAAAATGCATCCCAATTGAACGCAGTGCATTCCATGCAGCGGGGTTAAATGGATCCCGATTGAATGCAGTGGATTCGATGCAGCGTGGCCCAATGGATCTCGAGAGAATGCAGTGGATTCCATGCAGTGTGGTGCAATGGATTTAAATTGAACACAGTGGATTCCATGCATCGTGGCGCAATGGATCCCAATTGAATGCAGAGAATTCCATGCAGCGTGATTGAATGCAGTATATTCCATGCAGCGTGGTAAAATGCATCCCGATTAAATGCAGTGGATTCCATCCAGCTTGATTGAATGCAGTTGATTCCATGGAGCGTGGCCCAATGCATCCCGATTAAATGCAGTGGATTTTATGCAGCATGGCCCAAAGCATCCCGATTGAATGTAGTGCATTCCATGCAGCATCACTGAATGCAGTGGATTCCATGCAGCATGGTAAAATGCATCCCGATTAAACGCAGTGGATTACATGCAGCATGGCTAAATGGATCCCGAGTGAATGCAGTAGATTCCATGCAGTGTCATTGAATGCAGTGGATTCCATGCAGCATGGTAAAATGCATCCCGATTGATGCAGTGGATTCCATGCAGTGTCATTGAATGCAGTGGATTCCAGGCAGCATGATAAAATGCACCCCGATTGATGCAGTGGATTCCATGCAGCGGGGTTAAATGGATCCCGATTAAATGCAGTGTATTCCATGCAGCGTGGCCCAATGGATCTCGATTGAATGCAGTGGATTCCATGCAGCGTGGCCCAATGGATCTCGATTGAATGCAGTGGATTCCATGCAGTGTGGTACAGTGGATTCTGATTGATTACAGTGAATTCCATGCATCGTGGCACAATGGATCCCAATTGAATGCAGTGGATTCCATGCAGCGTGGCCCAATGGATCTCGATTGAATGCAGTGGATTCCATGCAGCATGTTTGAATGCAGTGTATGCCATGCAGCGTGAAGAAATGGAACCCTATTGAATGCAGTGGATTTTATGCAGGATGATTGAATGCAGTGGATCCAATGCAGCATGATTGAATGCAGTGGATTCCATGCAGCGTGGCCCAATGGATCTCGAGAGAATGCAGTGGATTCCATGCAGTGTGGTGCAATGGATTTTGATTGAACGCAGTGGATTCCATGCATCTTTGTGCAATGGATCCCAATTGAATGCAGTGAATTCCATGCAGCGTGATTGAATGCAGTACATTCCATGCAGCATGGTAAAATGCATCCCGATTAAATGCAGTGGATTCCATCCAGCTTGATTGAATGCAATTTATTCCATGGAGCGTGGCCCAATGCATCCCGATTAAATGCAGTGGATTTTAAGCAGCATGGCCCAAAGCATCCCGATTGAAGGTAGTGCATTCCATACAGCATCACTGAATGCAGTGGATTCCATGCAGCATGGTAAAATGCATCCCGATTGAACGCAGTGTATTCCATGAAGCATGGCTAAATGGATCCCGATTGAATGCAGTGGATTCCATGCAGCGTGGCCCAATGGATCTCGATTGAACGCAGTGTATTCCATGCAGTGAGGCCCAATGTATCCCAATTGAATGCAGTGGATTCCATGCAGCATGGCGCAATGGATGTCGATTGAATGCAGTGGTTTCCCTGCAATGTGGCACAATGGATCCCGATTGACTGCAGTGGATTCCATGCAGCATCACTGAATGCAGTGGATTCCATGCAGAATGGTAAAATGCATCCCGATTGATGCAGTGGATTCCATGCAGTGTCATTGAATGCAGTGGATTCCATGCAGCATGGTAAAATGCATCCCAATTGAACGCAGTGCATTCCATGCAGCGGGGTTAAATGGATCCCGATTGAATGCAGTGGATTCGATGCAGCGTGGCCCAATGGATCTCGAGAGAATGCAGTGGATTCCATGCAGTGTGGTGCAATGGATTTAAATTGAACGCAGTGGATTCCATGCATCGTGGCGCAATGGATCCCAATTGAATGCAGTGAATTCCATGCAGCGTGATTGAATGCAGTATATTCCATGCAGCGTGGTAAAATGCATCCCGATTAAATGCAGTGGATTCCATCCAGCTTGATTGAATGCAGTTGATTCCATGGAGCGTGGCCCAATGCATCCCGATTAAATGCAGTGGATTTTATGCAGCATGGCCCAAAGCATCCCGATTGAATGTAGTGCATTCCATGCAGCATCACTGAATGCAGTGGATTCCATGCAGCATGGTAAAATGCATCCCGATTAAACGCAGTGGATTACATGCAGCATGGCTAAATGGATCCCGAGTGAATGCAGTAGATTCCATGCAGTGTCATTGAATGCAGTGGATTCCATGCAGCATGGTAAAATGCATCCCGATTGATGCAGTGGATTCCATGCAGTGTCATTGAATGCAGTGGATTCCAGGCAGCATGGTAAAATGCATCCCGATTGATGCAGTGGATTCCATGCAGCGGGGTTAAATGGATCCCGATTGAATGCAGTGTATTCCATGCAGCGTGGCCCAATGGATCTCGATTGAATGCAGTGGATTCCATGCAGCGTGGCCCAATGGATCTCGATTGAATGCAGTGGATTCCATGCAGTGTGGTGCAGTGGATTCTGATTGATTGCAGTGAATTCCATGCATCGTGGCACAATGGATCCCAATTGAATGCAGTGGATTCCATGCAGCGTGGCCAAATGGATCTCGATTGAATGCAGTGGATTCCATGCAGCATGTTTGAATGCAGTGTATGCCATGCAGCGTGAAGTAATGGAACCCTATTGAATGCAGTGGATTTTATGCAGCATGATTGAATGCAGTGGATTCCATGCAGCATGATTGAATGCAGTGGATTCCAGGCAGCGAGGCCCAATGAATCCCGATTGAATGCAGTGGATATTATCCAGCATGGCCCAAAGCATCCCGATGGAATGCAGTGAATTCCATGCAGTGTGTTTGAATGCAGTGGATTCCATGCAGCATGGCCCAATGGTTCCTGATTGAATGCAGTGGTTGCAATGAAGCATGATTGAATGCAGTGGATTCCATGAAGCGTGGCCCTATGGTACCCGATTGAATGCACTGGTTGCAATGAAGCATGATTGAATGCAGTGGATTCCATGCAGCATGGAGAAATTGAACCCTATTCAATGCAGGGGATTTTATGCAGCATGATTGAATGCAGTGGATTCCATGCAGCATGATTGAATGCAGTAGATTCCATGCAGTGAGGCCCAATGCATCCCGATTAAATGCAGTGGATTTTATGCAGCGAGGCCCAAAGCATCCCGATTGAATGCAGTGGATTCCATGCAGTGTCACTGAATGCAGTGGATTCGATGCAGCATGGTAAAATGCATCCCGATTGAACCCAGTGTATTCCATGCAGCGTGATAAATGGATCCCGATTGAATGCAGTGGATTCCATGCAGCGTGGCCCAATGGATCTCGAGAGAATGCAGTGGATTCCATGCAGTGTGGTGCAATGGATTTTGATTGAACGCAGTGGATTCAATGCATCGTTGTGCAATGGATCCCAATTGAATGCAGTGAATTCCATGCAGCGTGATTGAATGCAGTACATTCCATGCAGCATGGTAAAATGCATCCCGATTAAATGCAGTGGATTCCATCCAGCTTGATTGAATGCAGTTGATTCCATGGAGCGTGGCCCAATGCATCCCGATTAAATGCAGTGGATTTTATGCAGCATGGCCCAAAGCATCCCGATTGAAGGTAGTGCATTCCATGCAGCATCACTGAATGCAGTGGATTCCATGCAGCATGGTAAAATGCATCCCGATTGAACGCAGTGTATTCCATGAAGCATGGCTAAATGGATCCCGATTGAATGCAGTGGATTCCATGCAGCGTGGCCCAATGGATCTCGATTGAACGCAGTGTATTCCATGCAGTGAGGCTCAAGGTATCCCAATTGAATGCAGTGGATTCCATGCAGCATGGCGCAATGGATGTCGATTGAATGCAGTGGTTTCCCTGCAATGTGGCACAATGGATCCCGATTGACTGAAGTGGATTCCATGCAGCGTCACTGAATGCAGTGGATTCCATGCAGCATGGTAAAATGCATCCCGATTGATGCAGTGGATTCCATGCAGCGTCATTGAATGCAGTGGATTCAATGCAGCATGGTAAAATGCATCCCAATTGAACGCAGTGCATTCCATGCAGCGGGGTTAAATGGATCCTGATTGAATGCAGTGGATTCGATGCAGCGTGGCCCATTGGATCTCGAGAGAATGCAGTGGATTCCATGCAGTGTGGTGCAATGGATTTAAATTGAACGCAGTGGATTCCATGCATCGTGGTGCAATGGATCCCAATTGAATGCAGTGAATTCCATGCAGCGTGATTGAATGCAGTATATTCCATGCAGCGTGGTAAAATGCATCCCGATTAAACGCAGTGCATTACATGCAGCATGGCTAAATGGATCCCGAGTGAATGCAGTGGATTCCATGCAGCATGGTAAAATGCGTCACGATTGATGCAGTGGATTCCATGCAGTGTCATTGAATGCAGTGGATTCCATGCAGCATGGTAAAATGCATCCCGATTGATGCAGTGGATTACATGCAGTGTCATTGAATGCAGTGGATTCCAGGCAGCATGATAAAATGCATCCCGATTGATGCAGTGGATTCCATGCAGCGTGGCCCAATGGATCTCGATTGAATGCAGTGGACTCCGTGCAGTGTGGTGGAGTGGATTCTGATTGATTGCAGTGAATTCCATGCAACGTGTTTGAATGCAGTGTATTCCATGCAGCGTGGCCCAATGGATCTCGATTGAATGCAGTGGACTCCGTGCAGTGTGGTGGAGTGGATTCTGATTGAATGCAGTGGATTCCATGCAGCGTGTTTGAATGCAGTGTATTCCATGCAGCGTGAAGAAATGGAACCCTATTGAATGCAGTGGATTTTATGCAGCATGATTGAATGCAGTGGATTCCATGCAGCATGATTGAATGCAGTGGATTCCAGGCAGCGAGGCCCAATGAATCCCGATTGAATGCAGTGGATATTATCCAGCATGGCCCAAATCATCCCGATTGAATGCAGTGGATTCAATGCAGCGTGTTTGAATGCAGTGGATTCCATGCAGCATGGCCCAATGGTTCCCGATTGAATGCAGTGGTTGCAATGAAGCATGATTGAATGCAGTGGATTCCATGAAGCGTGGCCCTATGGTACCCGATTGAATGCACTGGTTGCAATGAAGGATGATTGAATGCAGTGGATTCCATGCAGCATGGAGACATTGAACCCTATTCAATGCAGGGGATTTTATGCAGCATGATTGAATGCAGTGGATTCCATGCAGCATGATTGAATGCAGTAGATTCCATGCAGTGAGGCCCAATGCATCCCGATTAAATGCAGTGGATTTTATGCAGCGAGGCCCAAAGCATCCCGATTGAATGCAGTGGATTCCATGCAGCGTCACTGAATGCAGTGGATTCGATGCAGCATGGTTAAATGCATCCCGATTGAACGAAGAGTATTCCATGCAGCGTGGCTAAATGGATCCCGATTGAATGCAGTGGATTCCATGCAGCGTGGCCCATTGGATCTCGAGAGATTGCAGTGGATTCCATGCAGTGTGGTGCAATGGATTTAAATTGAACGCAGTGGATTCCATGCATCGTGGTGCAATGGATCCCAATTGAATGCAGTGAATTCCATGCAGCGTGATTGAATGCAGTATATTCCATGCAGCGTGGTAAAATGCATCCCGATTAAATGCAGTGCATTACATGCAGCATGGCTAAATGGATCCCGAGTGAATGCAGTGGATTCCATGCAGCATGGTAAAATGCGTCACGATTGATGCAGTGGATTCCATGCAGTGTCATTGAATGCAGTGGATTCCATGCAGCATGGTAAAATGCATCCCGATTGATGCAGTGGATTACATGCAGTGTCATTGAATGCAGTGGATTCCAGGCAGCATGATAAAATGCATCCCGATTGATGCAGTGGATTCCATGCAGCGTGGCCCAATGGATCTCGATTGAATGCAGTGGACTCCGTGCAGTGTGGTGGAGTGGATTCTGATTGATTGCAGTGAATTCCATGCAACGTGTTTGAATGCAGTGTATTCCATGCAGCGTGGCCCAATGGATCTCGATTGAATGCAGTGGACTCCGTGCAGTGTGGTGGAGTGGATTCTGATTGAATGCAGTGGATTCCATGCAGCGTGTTTGAATGCAGTGTATTCCATGCAGCGTGAAGAAATGGAACCCTATTGAATGCAGTGGATTTTATGCAGCATGATTGAATGCAGTGGATTCCATGCAGCATGATTGAATGCAGTGGATTCCAGGCAGCGAGGCCCAATGAATCCCGATTGAATGCAGTGGATATTATCCAGCATGGCCCAAATCATCCCGATTGAATGCAGTGGATTCCATGCAGCGTGTTTGAATGCAGTGGATTCCATGCAGCATGGCCCAATGGTTCCCGATTGAATGCAGTGGTTGCAATGAAGCATGATTGAATGCAGTGGATTCCATGAAGCGTGGCCCTATGGTACCCGATTGAATGCACTGGTTGCAATGAAGCATGATTGAATGCAGTGGATTCCATGCAGCATGGAGACATTGAACCCTATTCAATGCAGGGGATTTTATGCAGCATGATTGAATGCAGTGGATTCCATGCAGCATGATTGAATGCAGTAGATTCCATGCAGCATGATTGAATGCAGTAGATTCCATGCAGTGAGGCCCAATGCATCCCGATTAAATGCAGTGGATTTTATGCAGCGAGGCCCAAAGCATCCCGATTGAATGCAGTGGATTCCATGCAGCGTCACTGAATGCAGTGGATTCGATGCAGCATGGTTAAATGCATCCCGATTGAACGAAGAGTATTCCATGCAGCGTGGCTAAATGGATCCCGATTGAATGCAGTGGATTCCATGCAGCGTGGCCCAATGGATCTCGAGAGATTGCAGTGGATTCCATGCAGTGTGGTGCAATGGATTTTAATTGAACGCAGTGGATTCCATGCATCGTGGTGCAATGGATCCCAATTGAATGCAGTGAATTCCATGCAGCGTGATTGAATGCAGTATATTCCATGCAGCGTGGTAAAATGCATCCCGATTAAATGCAGTGGATTCCATCCAGCTTGATTGAATGCAGTTGATTCCATGGAGCGTGGCCCAATGCATCCCGATTAAATGCAGTGGATTTTATGCAGCATGGCCCAAAGCATCCCGATTGAATGTAGTGCATTCCATGCAGCATCACTGAATGCAGTGGATTCCATGCAGCATGGTAAAATGCATCCCGATTAAACGCAGTCGAATACATGCAGCATGGCTAAATGGATCCCGAGTGAATGCAGTAGATTCCATGCAGTGTCATTGAATGCAGTGGATTCCATGCAGCATGGTAAAATGCATCCCGATTGATGCAGTGGATTCCATGCAGTGTCATTGAATGCAGTGTATTCCATGCAGCATGGTAAAATGAATCCCGAATAATGCAGTGGATTCCATGCAGTGTCATTGAATGCAGTGGATTCCAGGTAGCATGATAAAATGCATCCCGATTGATGCAGTGGATTCCATGCAGCGGGGTTAAATGGATCCCGATTGAATGCAGTCGATTCCATGCAGCGTGGCCCAATGGATCTCGATTGAATGCAGTGGATTCCATGCAGCGTGGCCCAATGGATCTCGATTGAATGCAGTGGATTCCATGCAGTGTGGTGCAGTGGATTCTGATTGATTGCAGTGAATTCCATGCATCGTGGCACAATGGATCCCAATTGAATGGAGTGGATTCCATGCAGCGTGGCCCAATGGATCTCGATTGAATGCAGTGGGTTCCATGCAGCGTGTTTGAATGCAGTGTATGCCATGCAGCGTGAAGAAATGGAACCCTATTGAATGCAGTGGATTTTATGCAGCATGATTGAATGCAGTGGATTCCATGCAGCATGATTGAATGCAGTGGATTCCAGGCAGCGAGGCCCAATGAATCCCGATTGAATGCAGTGGATATTATCCAGCATGGCCCAAAGCATCCCGATTGAATGCAGTGGATTCCATGCAGCGTGTTTGAATGCAGTGGATTCCATGCAGCATGGCCCAATGGTTCCCGATTGAATGCAGTGGTTGCAATGAAGCATGATTGAATGCAGTGGATTCCATGAAGCGTGGCCCTATGGTACCCGATTGAATGCACTGGTTGCAATGAAGCATGATTGAATGCAGTGGATTCCATGCAGCATGGAGACATTGAACCCTATTCAATGCAGGGGATTTTATGCAGCATGATTGAATGCAGTGGATTCCATGCAGCATGATTGAATGCAGTAGATTCCATGCAGCATGATTGAATGCAGTAGATTCCATGCAGTGAGGCCCAAAGCATCCCGATTGAATGCAGTGGATTCCATGCAGCGTGGCCCAATGGATCTCGATTGAACGCAGTGTATTCCATGCAGTGAGGCCCAATGTATCCAAATTGAATGCAGTGGATTCCATGCAGCATGGCGCAATGGATGTCGATTGAATGCAGTGGTTTCCCTGCAATGTGGCACAATGGATCCCGATTGACTGCAGTGGATTCCATGCAGCGTCACTGAATGCAGTGGATTCCATGCAGAATGGTAAAATGCATCCCGATTGATGCAGTGGATTCCATGCAGTGTCATTGAATGCAGTGGATTCGATGCAGCATGGTAAAATGCATCCCAATTGAACGCAGTGCATTCCATGCAGCGGGGTTAAATGGATCCCGATTGAATGCAGTGGATTCGATGCAGCGTGGCCCAATGGATCTCGAGAGAATGCAGTGGATTCCATGCATCGTGGCGCAATGGATCCCAATTGAATGCAGTGAATTCCATGCAGCGTGATTGAATGCAGTATATTCCATGCAGCGTGGTAAAATGCATCCCGATTAAATGCAGTGGATTCCATCCAGCTTGATTGAATGCAGTTGATTCCATGGAGCGTGGCCCAATGCATCCCGATTAAATGCAGTGGATTTTATGCAGCATGGCCCAAAGCATCCCGATTGAATGTAGTGCATTCCATGCAGCATCACTGAATGTAGTGGATTCCATGCAGCATGGTAAAATGCATCCCGATTAAACGCAGTGGATTACATGCAGCATGGCTAAATGGATCCCGAGTGAATGCAGTAGATTCCATGCAGTGTCATTGAATGCAGTGTATTCCATGCAGCATGGTAAAATGCATCCCGATTGATGCAGTGGATTCCATGCAGTGTCATTGAATGCAGTGGATTCCAGGCAGCATGATAAAATGCACCCCGATTGATGCAGTGGATTCCATGCAGCGGGGTTAAATTGATCCCGATTAAATGCAGTGTATTCCATGCAGCGTGGCCGAATGGATCTCGATTGAATGCAGTGGATTCCATGCAGTGTGGTGCAGTGGATTCGGATTGATTGCAGTGAATTCCATGCATCGTGGCACAATGGATCCCAATTGAATGCAGTGGATTCCATGCAGCGTGGCCCAATGGATCTCGATTGAATGCAGTGGATTCCATGCAGCATGGTAAAATGCATCCCGATTAAACGCAGTGGAATACATGCAGCATGGCTAAATGGATCCCGAGTGAATGCAGTAGATTCCATGCAGTGTCATTGAATGCAGTGGATTCCATGCAGCATGGTAAAATGCATCCCGATTGATGCAGTGGATTCCATGCAGTGTCATTGAATGCAGTGTATTCCATGCAGCATGGTAAAATGCATCCCGAATAATGCAGTGGATTCCATGCAGTGTCATTGAATGCAGTGGATTCCAGGTAGCATGATAAAATGCATCCCGATTGATGCAGTGGATTCCATGCAGCGGGGTTAAATGGATCCCGATTGAATGCAGTCGATTCCATGCAGCGTGGCCCAATGGATCTCGATTGAATGCAGTGGATTCCATGCAGCGTGGCCCAATGAATCTCGATTGAATGCTGTGGATTCCATGCAGTGTGGTGCAGTGGATTCTGATTGATTGCAGTGAATTCCATGCATCGTGGCACAATGGATCCCAATTGAATGCAGTGGATTCCATGCAGCGTGGCCCAATGGATCTCGATTGAATGCAGTGGGTTCCATGCAGCGTGTTTGAATGCAGTGTATGCCATGCAGCGTGAAGAAATGGAACCCTATTGAATGCAGTGGATTTTATGCAGCATGATTGAATGCAGTGGATTCCATGCAGCATGATTGAATGCAGTGGATTCCAGGCAGCGAGGCCCAATGAATCCCGATTGAATGCAGTGGATATTATCCAGCATGGCCCAAAGCATCCCGATTGAATGCAGTGGATTCCATGCAGCGTGTTTGAATGCAGTGGATTCCATGCAGCATGGCCCAATGGTTCCCGATTGAATGCAGTGGTTGCAATGAAGCATGATTGAATGCAGTGGATTCCATGAAGCGTGGCCCTATGGTACCCGATTGAATGCACTGGTTGCAATGAAGCATGATTGAATGCAGTGGATTCCATGCAGCATGGAGACATTGAACCCTATTCAATGCAGGGGATTTTATGCAGCATGATTGAATGCAGTGGATTCCATGCAGCATGATTGAATGCAGTAGATTCCATGCAGTGAGGCCCAATGCATCCCGATTAAATGCAGTGGATTTTATGCAGCGAGGCCCAAAGCATCCCGATTGAATGCAGTGGATTCCATGCAGCGTGGCCCAATGGATCTCGATTGAACGCAGTGTATTCCATGCAGTGAGGCCCAATGTATCCCAATTGAATGCAGTGGATTCCATGCAGCATGGCGCAATGGATGTCGATTGAATGCAGTGGTTTCCCTGCAATGTGGCACAATGGATCCAGATTGACTGCAGTGGATTCCATGCAGCGTCACTGAATGCAGTGGATTCCATGCAGAATGGTAAAATGCATCCCGATTGATGCAGTGGATTCCATGCAGTGTCATTGAATGCAGTGGATTCGATGCAGCATGGTAAAATGCATCCCAATTGAACGCAGTGCATTCCATGCAGCGGGGTTAAATGGATCCCGATTGAATGCAGTGGATTCGATGCAGCGTGGCCCAATGGATCTCGAGAGAATGCAGTGGATTCCATGCAGTGTGGTGCAATGGATTTAAATTGAACGCAGTGGATTCCATGCATCGTGGCGCAATGGATCCCAATTGAATGCAGTGAATTCCATGCAGCGTGATTGAATGCAGTATATTCCATGCAGCGTGGTAAAATGCATCCCGATTAAATGCAGTGGATTCCATCCAGCTTGATTGAATGCAGTTGATTCCATGGAGCGTGGCCCAATGCATCCCGATTAAATGCAGTGGATTTTATGCAGCATGGCCCAAAGCATCCCGATTGAATGTAGTGCATTCCATGCAGCATCACTGAATGCAGTGGATTCCATGCAGCATGGTAAAATGCATCCCGATTAAACGCAGTGGATTACATGCAGCATGGCTAAATGGATCCCGAGTGAATGCAGTAGATTCCATGCAGTGTCATTGAATGCAGTGGATTCCATGCAGCATGGTAAAATGCATCCCGATTGATGCAGTGGATTCCATGCAGTGTCATTGAATGCAGTGGATTCCAGGCAGCATGATAAAATGCACCCCGATTGATGCAGTGGATTCCATGCAGCGGGGTTAAATTGATCCCGATTAAATGCAGTGTATTCCATGCAGCGTGGCCGAATGGATCTCGATTGAATGCAGTGGATTCCATGCAGCGTGGCCCAATGGATCTCGATTGAATGCAGTGGATTCCATGCAGTGTGGTGCAGTGGATTCTGATTGATTGCAGTGAATTCCATGCATCGTGGCACAATGGATCCCAATTGAATGCAGTGGATTCCATGCAGCGTGGCCCAATGGATCTCGATTGAATGCAGTGGATTCCATGCAGCATGTTTGAATGCAGTGTATGCCATGCAGCGTGAAGAAATGGAACCCTATTGAATGCAGTGGATTTTATGCAGGATGATTGAATGCAGTGGATTCCATGCAGCATGATTGAATTCAGTGGATTCCATGCAGCGTGGCCCAATGGATCTCGAGAGAATGCAGTGGATTCCATGCAGTGTGGTGCAATGGATCCCAATTGAATGCAGTGAATTCCATGCAGCGTGATTGAATGCAGTACATTCCATGCAGCATGGTAAAATGCATCCCGATTAAATGCAGTGGATTCCATCCAGCTTGATTGAATGCAATTGATTCCATGGAGCGTGGCCCAATGCATCCCGATTAAATGCAGTGGATTTTAAGCAGCATGGCCCAAGCATCCCGATTGAATGTAGTGCATTCCATGCAGCATCACTGAATGCAGTGGATTCCATGCAGCATGGTAAAATGCATCCTGATTGAACGCAGTGTATTCCATGAAGCATGGCTAAATGGATCACGATTGAATGCAGTGGATTCCATGCAGCGTGGCCCAATGGATCTCGATTGAACGCAGTGTATTCCATGCAGTGAGGCCCAATGTATCCCAATTGAATGCAGTGGATTCCATGCAGCATGGCGCAATGGATGTCGATTGAATGCAGTGGTTTCCCTGCAATGTGGCACAATGGATCCCGATTGACTGCAGTGGATTCCATGCAGCATCACTGAATGCAGTGGATTCCATGCAGAATGGTAAAATGCATCCCGATTGATGCAGTGGATTCCATGCAGTGTCATTGAATGCAGTGGATTCCATGCAGCATGGTAAAATGCATCCCAATTGAACGCAGTGCATTCCATGCAGCGGGGTTAAATGGATCCCGATTGAATGCAGTGGATTCGATGCAGCGTGGCCCAATGGATCTCGAGAGAATGCAGTGGATTCCATGCAGTGTGGTGCAATGGATTTAAATTGAACGCAGTGGATTCCATGCATCGTGGCGCAATGGATCCCAATTGAATGCAGTGAATTCCATGCAGCGTGATTGAATGCAGTATATTCCATGCAGCGTGGTAAAATGCATCCCGATTAAATGCAGTGGATTCCATCCAGCTTGATTGAATGCAGTTGATTCCATGGAGCGTGGCCCAATGCATCCCGATTAAATGCAGTGGATTTTATGCAGCATGGCCCAAAGCATCCCGATTGAATGTAGTGCATTCCATGCAGCATCACTGAATGCAGTGGATTCCATGCAGCATGGTAAAATGCATCCCGATTAAACGCAGTGGATTACATGCAGCATGGCTAAATGGATCCCGAGTGAATGCAGTAGATTCCATGCAGTGTCATTGAATGCAGTGGATTCCATGCAGCATGGTAAAATGCATCCCGATTGATGCAGTGGATTCCATGCAGTGTCATTGAATGCAGTGGATTCCAGGCAGCATGGTAAAATGCATCCCGATTGATGCAGTGGATTCCATGCAGCGGGGTTAAATGGATCCCGATTGAATGCAGTGTATTCCATGCAGCGTGGCCCAATGGATCTCGATTGAATGCAGTGGATTCCATGCAGCGTGGCCCAATGGATCTCGATTGAATGCAGTGGATTCCATGCAGTGTGGTGCAGTGGATTCTGATTGATTGCAGTGAATTCCATGCATCGTGGCACAATGGATCCCAATTGAATGCAGTGGATTCCATGCAGCGTGGCCAAATGGATCTCGATTGAATGCAGTGGATTCCATGCAGCATGTTTGAATGCAGTGTATGCCATGCAGCGTGAAGTAATGGAACCCTATTGAATGCAGTGGATTTTATGCAGCATGATTGAATGCAGTGGATTCCATGCAGCATGATTGAATGCAGTGGATTCCAGGCAGCGAGGCCCAATGAATCCCGATTGAATGCAGTGGATATTATCCAGCATGGCCCAAAGCATCCCGATGGAATGCAGTGAATTCCATGCAGTGTGTTTGAATGCAGTGGATTCCATGCAGCATGGCCCAATGGTTCCTGATTGAATGCAGTGGTTGCAATGAAGCATGATTGAATGCAGTGGATTCCATGAAGCGTGGCCCTATGGTACCCGATTGAATGCACTGGTTGCAATGAAGCATGATTGAATGCAGTGGATTCCATGCAGCATGGAGAAATTGAACCCTATTCAATGCAGGGGATTTTATGCAGCATGATTGAATGCAGTGGATTCCATGCAGCATGATTGAATGCAGTAGATTCCATGCAGTGAGGCCCAATGCATCCCGATTAAATGCAGTGGATTTTATGCAGCGAGGCCCAAAGCATCCCGATTGAATGCAGTGGATTCCATGCAGTGTCACTGAATGCAGTGGATTCGATGCAGCATGGTAAAATGCATCCCGATTGAACCCAGTGTATTCCATGCAGCGTGATAAATGGATCCCGATTGAATGCAGTGGATTCCATGCAGCGTGGCCCAATGGATCTCGAGAGAATGCAGTGGATTCCATGCAGTGTGGTGCAATGGATTTTGATTGAACGCAGTGGATTCAATGCATCGTTGTGCAATGGATCCCAATTGAATGCAGTGAATTCCATGCAGCGTGATTGAATGCAGTACATTCCATGCAGCATGGTAAAATGCATCCCGATTAAATGCAGTGGATTCCATCCAGCTTGATTGAATGCAGTTGATTCCATGGAGCGTGGCCCAATGCATCCCGATTAAATGCAGTGGATTTTATGCAGCATGGCCCAAAGCATCCCGATTGAAGGTAGTGCATTCCATGCAGCATCACTGAATGCAGTGGATTCCATGCAGCATGGTAAAATGCATCCCGATTGAACGCAGTGTATTCCATGAAGCATGGCTAAATGGATCCCGATTGAATGCAGTGGATTCCATGCAGCGTGGCCCAATGGATCTCGATTGAACGCAGTGTATTCCATGCAGTGAGGCTCAAGGTATCCCAATTGAATGCAGTGGATTCCATGCAGCATGGCGCAATGGATGTCGATTGAATGCAGTGGTTTCCCTGCAATGTGGCACAATGGATCCCGATTGACTGAAGTGGATTCCATGCAGCGTCACTGAATGCAGTGGATTCCATGCAGCATGGTAAAATGCATCCCGATTGATGCAGTGGATTCCATGCAGCGTCATTGAATGCAGTGGATTCAATGCAGCATGGTAAAATGCATCCCAATTGAACGCAGTGCATTCCATGCAGCGGGGTTAAATGGATCCTGATTGAATGCAGTGGATTCGATGCAGCGTGGCCCATTGGATCTCGAGAGAATGCAGTGGATTCCATGCAGTGTGGTGCAATGGATTTAAATTGAACGCAGTGGATTCCATGCATCGTGGTGCAATGGATCCCAATTGAATGCAGTGAATTCCATGCAGCGTGATTGAATGCAGTATATTCCATGCAGCGTGGTAAAATGCATCCCGATTAAACGCAGTGCATTACATGCAGCATGGCTAAATGGATCCCGAGTGAATGCAGTGGATTCCATGCAGCATGGTAAAATGCGTCACGATTGATGCAGTGGATTCCATGCAGTGTCATTGAATGCAGTGGATTCCATGCAGCATGGTAAAATGCATCCCGATTGATGCAGTGGATTACATGCAGTGTCATTGAATGCAGTGGATTCCAGGCAGCATGATAAAATGCATCCCGATTGATGCAGTGGATTCCATGCAGCGTGGCCCAATGGATCTCGATTGAATGCAGTGGACTCCGTGCAGTGTGGTGGAGTGGATTCTGATTGATTGCAGTGAATTCCATGCAACGTGTTTGAATGCAGTGTATTCCATGCAGCGTGGCCCAATGGATCTCGATTGAATGCAGTGGACTCCGTGCAGTGTGGTGGAGTGGATTCTGATTGAATGCAGTGGATTCCATGCAGCGTGTTTGAATGCAGTGTATTCCATGCAGCGTGAAGAAATGGAACCCTATTGAATGCAGTGGATTTTATGCAGCATGATTGAATGCAGTGGATTCCATGCAGCATGATTGAATGCAGTGGATTCCAGGCAGCGAGGCCCAATGAATCCCGATTGAATGCAGTGGATATTATCCAGCATGGCCCAAATCATCCCGATTGAATGCAGTGGATTCAATGCAGCGTGTTTGAATGCAGTGGATTCCATGCAGCATGGCCCAATGGTTCCCGATTGAATGCAGTGGTTGCAATGAAGCATGATTGAATGCAGTGGATTCCATGAAGCGTGGCCCTATGGTACCCGATTGAATGCACTGGTTGCAATGAAGGATGATTGAATGCAGTGGATTCCATGCAGCATGGAGACATTGAACCCTATTCAATGCAGGGGATTTTATGCAGCATGATTGAATGCAGTGGATTCCATGCAGCATGATTGAATGCAGTAGATTCCATGCAGTGAGGCCCAATGCATCCCGATTAAATGCAGTGGATTTTATGCAGCGAGGCCCAAAGCATCCCGATTGAATGCAGTGGATTCCATGCAGCGTCACTGAATGCAGTGGATTCGATGCAGCATGGTTAAATGCATCCCGATTGAACGAAGAGTATTCCATGCAGCGTGGCTAAATGGATCCCGATTGAATGCAGTGGATTCCATGCAGCGTGGCCCAATGGATCTCGAGAGATTGCAGTGGATTCCATGCAGTGTGGTGCAATGGATTTTAATTGAACGCAGTGGATTCCATGCATCGTGGTGCAATGGATCCCAATTGAATGCAGTGAATTCCATGCAGCGTGATTGAATGCAGTATATTCCATGCAGCGTGGTAAAATGCATCCCGATTAAATGCAGTGGATTCCATCCAGCTTGATTGAATGCAGTTGATTCCATGGAGCGTGGCCCAATGCATCCCGATTAAATGCAGTGGATTTTATGCAGCATGGCCCAAAGCATCCCGATTGAATGTAGTGCATTCCATGCAGCATCACTGAATGCAGTGGATTCCATGCAGCATGGTAAAATGCATCCCGATTAAACGCAGTCGAATACATGCAGCATGGCTAAATGGATCCCGAGTGAATGCAGTAGATTCCATGCAGTGTCATTGAATGCAGTGGATTCCATGCAGCATGGTAAAATGCATCCCGATTGATGCAGTGGATTCCATGCAGTGTCATTGAATGCAGTGTATTCCATGCAGCATGGTAAAATGAATCCCGAATAATGCAGTGGATTCCATGCAGTGTCATTGAATGCAGTGGATTCCAGGTAGCATGATAAAATGCATCCCGATTGATGCAGTGGATTCCATGCAGCGGGGTTAAATGGATCCCGATTGAATGCAGTCGATTCCATGCAGCGTGGCCCAATGGATCTCGATTGAATGCAGTGGATTCCATGCAGCGTGGCCCAATGGATCTCGATTGAATGCAGTGGATTCCATGCAGTGTGGTGCAGTGGATTCTGATTGATTGCAGTGAATTCCATGCATCGTGGCACAATGGATCCCAATTGAATGGAGTGGATTCCATGCAGCGTGGCCCAATGGATCTCGATTGAATGCAGTGGGTTCCATGCAGCGTGTTTGAATGCAGTGTATGCCATGCAGCGTGAAGAAATGGAACCCTATTGAATGCAGTGGATTTTATGCAGCATGATTGAATGCAGTGGATTCCATGCAGCATGATTGAATGCAGTGGATTCCAGGCAGCGAGGCCCAATGAATCCCGATTGAATGCAGTGGATATTATCCAGCATGGCCCAAAGCATCCCGATTGAATGCAGTGGATTCCATGCAGCGTGTTTGAATGCAGTGGATTCCATGCAGCATGGCCCAATGGTTCCCGATTGAATGCAGTGGTTGCAATGAAGCATGATTGAATGCAGTGGATTCCATGAAGCGTGGCCCTATGGTACCCGATTGAATGCACTGGTTGCAATGAAGCATGATTGAATGCAGTGGATTCCATGCAGCATGGAGACATTGAACCCTATTCAATGCAGGGGATTTTATGCAGCATGATTGAATGCAGTGGATTCCATGCAGCATGATTGAATGCAGTAGATTCCATGCAGCATGATTGAATGCAGTAGATTCCATGCAGTGAGGCCCAAAGCATCCCGATTGAATGCAGTGGATTCCATGCAGCGTGGCCCAATGGATCTCGATTGAACGCAGTGTATTCCATGCAGTGAGGCCCAATGTATCCAAATTGAATGCAGTGGATTCCATGCAGCATGGCGCAATGGATGTCGATTGAATGCAGTGGTTTCCCTGCAATGTGGCACAATGGATCCCGATTGACTGCAGTGGATTCCATGCAGCGTCACTGAATGCAGTGGATTCCATGCAGAATGGTAAAATGCATCCCGATTGATGCAGTGGATTCCATGCAGTGTCATTGAATGCAGTGGATTCGATGCAGCATGGTAAAATGCATCCCAATTGAACGCAGTGCATTCCATGCAGCGGGGTTAAATGGATCCCGATTGAATGCAGTGGATTCGATGCAGCGTGGCCCAATGGATCTCGAGAGAATGCAGTGGATTCCATGCATCGTGGCGCAATGGATCCCAATTGAATGCAGTGAATTCCATGCAGCGTGATTGAATGCAGTATATTCCATGCAGCGTGGTAAAATGCATCCCGATTAAATGCAGTGGATTCCATCCAGCTTGATTGAATGCAGTTGATTCCATGGAGCGTGGCCCAATGCATCCCGATTAAATGCAGTGGATTTTATGCAGCATGGCCCAAAGCATCCCGATTGAATGTAGTGCATTCCATGCAGCATCACTGAATGTAGTGGATTCCATGCAGCATGGTAAAATGCATCCCGATTAAACGCAGTGGATTACATGCAGCATGGCTAAATGGATCCCGAGTGAATGCAGTAGATTCCATGCAGTGTCATTGAATGCAGTGTATTCCATGCAGCATGGTAAAATGCATCCCGATTGATGCAGTGGATTCCATGCAGTGTCATTGAATGCAGTGGATTCCAGGCAGCATGATAAAATGCACCCCGATTGATGCAGTGGATTCCATGCAGCGGGGTTAAATTGATCCCGATTAAATGCAGTGTATTCCATGCAGCGTGGCCGAATGGATCTCGATTGAATGCAGTGGATTCCATGCAGTGTGGTGCAGTGGATTCGGATTGATTGCAGTGAATTCCATGCATCGTGGCACAATGGATCCCAATTGAATGCAGTGGATTCCATGCAGCGTGGCCCAATGGATCTCGATTGAATGCAGTGGATTCCATGCAGCATGGTAAAATGCATCCCGATTAAACGCAGTGGAATACATGCAGCATGGCTAAATGGATCCCGAGTGAATGCAGTAGATTCCATGCAGTGTCATTGAATGCAGTGGATTCCATGCAGCATGGTAAAATGCATCCCGATTGATGCAGTGGATTCCATGCAGTGTCATTGAATGCAGTGTATTCCATGCAGCATGGTAAAATGCATCCCGAATAATGCAGTGGATTCCATGCAGTGTCATTGAATGCAGTGGATTCCAGGTAGCATGATAAAATGCATCCCGATTGATGCAGTGGATTCCATGCAGCGGGGTTAAATGGATCCCGATTGAATGCAGTCGATTCCATGCAGCGTGGCCCAATGGATCTCGATTGAATGCAGTGGATTCCATGCAGCGTGGCCCAATGAATCTCGATTGAATGCAGTGGATTCCATGCAGTGTGGTGCAGTGGATTCTGATTGATTGCAGTGAATTCCATGCATCGTGGCACAATGGATCCCAATTGAATGCAGTGGATTCCATGCAGCGTGGCCCAATGGATCTCGATTGAATGCAGTGGGTTCCATGCAGCGTGTTTGAATGCAGTGTATGCCATGCAGCGTGAAGAAATGGAACCCTATTGAATGCAGTGGATTTTATGCAGCATGATTGAATGCAGTGGATTCCATGCAGCATGATTGAATGCAGTGGATTCCAGGCAGCGAGGCCCAATGAATCCCGATTGAATGCAGTGGATATTATCCAGCATGGCCCAAAGCATCCCGATTGAATGCAGTGGATTCCATGCAGCGTGTTTGAATGCAGTGGATTCCATGAAGCGTGGCCCTATGGTACCCGATTGAATGCACTGGTTGCAATGAAGCATGATTGAATGCAGTGGATTCCATGCAGCATGGAGACATTGAACCCTATTCAATGCAGGGGATTTTATGCAGCATGATTGAATGCAGTGGATTCCATGCAGCATGATTGAATGCAGTAGATTCCATGCAGTGAGGCCCAATGCATCCCGATTAAATGCAGTGGATTTTATGCAGCGAGGCCCAAAGCATCCCGATTGAATGCAGTGGATTCCATGCAGCGTGGCCCAATGGATCTCGATTGAACGCAGTGTATTCCATGCAGTGAGGCCCAATGTATCCCAATTGAATGCAGTGGATTCCATGCAGCATGGCGCAATGGATGTCGATTGAATGCAGTGGTTTCCCTGCAATGTGGCACAATGGATCCAGATTGACTGCAGTGGATTCCATGCAGCGTCACTGAATGCAGTGGATTCCATGCAGAATGGTAAAATGCATCCCGATTGATGCAGTGGATTCCATGCAGTGTCATTGAATGCAGTGGATTCGATGCAGCATGGTAAAATGCATCCCAATTGAACGCAGTGCATTCCATGCAGCGGGGTTAAATGGATCCCGATTGAATGCAGTGGATTCGATGCAGCGTGGCCCAATGGATCTCGAGAGAATGCAGTGGATTCCATGCAGTGTGGTGCAATGGATTTAAATTGAACGCAGTGGATTCCATGCATCGTGGCGCAATGGATCCCAATTGAATGCAGTGAATTCCATGCAGCGTGATTGAATGCAGTATATTCCATGCAGCGTGGTAAAATGCATCCCGATTAAATGCAGTGGATTCCATCCAGCTTGATTGAATGCAGTTGATTCCATGGAGCGTGGCCCAATGCATCCCGATTAAATGCAGTGGATTTTATGCAGCATGGCCCAAAGCATCCCGATTGAATGTAGTGCATTCCATGCAGCATCACTGAATGCAGTGGATTCCATGCAGCATGGTAAAATGCATCCCGATTAAACGCAGTGGATTACATGCAGCATGGCTAAATGGATCCCGAGTGAATGCAGTAGATTCCATGCAGTGTCATTGAATGCAGTGGATTCCATGCAGCATGGTAAAATGCATCCCGATTGATGCAGTGGATTCCATGCAGTGTCATTGAATGCAGTGGATTCCAGGCAGCATGATAAAATGCACCCCGATTGATGCAGTGGATTCCATGCAGCGGGGTTAAATTGATCCCGATTAAATGCAGTGTATTCCATGCAGCGTGGCCGAATGGATCTCGATTGAATGCAGTGGATTCCATGCAGCGTGGCCCAATGGATCTCGATTGAATGCAGTGGATTCCATGCAGTGTGGTGCAGTGGATTCTGATTGATTGCAGTGAATTCCATGCATCGTGGCACAATGGATCCCAATTGAATGCAGTGGATTCCATGCAGCGTGGCCCAATGGATCTCGATTGAATGCAGTGGATTCCATGCAGCATGTTTGAATGCAGTGTATGCCATGCAGCGTGAAGAAATGGAACCCTATTGAATGCAGTGGATTTTATGCAGGATGATTGAATGCAGTGGATTCCATGCAGCATGATTGAATTCAGTGGATTCCATGCAGCGTGGCCCAATGGATCTCGAGAGAATGCAGTGGATTCCATGCAGTGTGGTGCAATGGATCCCAATTGAATGCAGTGAATTCCATGCAGCGTGATTGAATGCAGTACATTCCATGCAGCATGGTAAAATGCATCCCGATTAAATGCAGTGGATTCCATCCAGCTTGATTGAATGCAATTGATTCCATGGAGCGTGGCCCAATGCATCCCGATTAAATGCAGTGGATTTTAAGCAGCATGGCCCAAGCATCCCGATTGAATGTAGTGCATTCCATGCAGCATCACTGAATGCAGTGGATTCCATGCAGCATGGTAAAATGCATCCTGATTGAACGCAGTGTATTCCATGAAGCATGGCTAAATGGATCACGATTGAATGCAGTGGATTCCATGCAGCGTGGCCCAATGGATCTCGATTGAACGCAGTGTATTCCATGCAGTGAGGCCCAATGTATCCCAATTGAATGCAGTGGATTCCATGCAGCATGGCGCAATGGATGTCGATTGAATGCAGTGGTTTCCCTGCAATGTGGCACAATGGATCCCGATTGACTGCAGTGGATTCCAGGCAGCGTCACTGAATGCAGTGGATTCCATGCAGAATGTTAAAATGCATCCCGATTGATGGAGTGGATTCCATGCAGTGTCATTGAATGCAGTGTATTCCATGCAGCATGGTAAAATGCATACCAATTGAACGCAGTGCATTCCATGCAGCGGGGTTAAATGGATCCCGATTGAATGCAGTGGATTCGATGCAGCGTGGCCCAATGGATCTCGAGAGAATGCAGTGGATTCCATGCAGTGTGGTGCAATGGATTTTAATTGAACGCAGTGGATTCCATGCATCGTGGCGCAATGGATCCCAATTGAATGCAGTGAATTCCATGCAGCGTGATTGAATGCAGTATATTCCATGCAGCGTGGTAAAATGCATCCCGATTAAATGCAGTGGATTCCATCCAGCTTGATTGAATGCAGTTGATTCCATGGAGCGTGGCCCAATGCATCCCGATTAAATGCAGTGGATTTTATGCAGCATGGCCCAAAGCATCCCGATTGAATGTAGTGCATTCCATGCAGCATCACTGAATGCAGTGGATTCCATGCAGCATGGTAAAATGCATCCCGATTAAACGCAGTGGATTACATGCAGCATGGCTAAATGGATCCCGAGTGAATGCAGTAGATTCCATGCAGTGTCATTGAATGCAGTGGATTCCATGCAGCATGGTAAAATGCATCCCGATTGATGCAGTGGATTCCATGCAGTGTCATTGAATGCAGTGGATTCCAGGCAGCATGGTAAAATGCATCCCGATTGATGCAGTGGATTCCATGCAGCGGGGTTAAATGGATCCCGATTGAATGCAGTGTATTCCATGCAGCGTGGCCCAATGGATCTCGATTGAATGCAGTGGATTCCATGCAGCGTGGCCCAATGGATCTCGATTGAATGCAGTGGATTCCATGCAGTGTGGTGCAGTGGATTCTGATTGATTGCAGTGAATTCCATGCATCGTGGCACAATGGATCCCAATTGAATGCAGTGGATTCCATGCAGCGTGGCCCAATGGATCTCGATTGAATGCAGTGGATTCCATGCAGCATGTTTGAATGCAGTGTATGCCATGCAGCGTGAAGAAATGGAACCCTATTGAATGCAGTGGATTTTATGCAGCATGATTGAATGCAGTGGATTCCATGCAGCATGATTGAATGCAGTGGATTCCAGGCAGCGAGGCCCAATGAATCCCGATTGAATGCAGTGGATATTATCCAGCATGGCCCAAAGCATCCCGATTGAATGCAGTGGATTCCATGCAGCGTGTTTGAATGCAGTGGATTCCATGCAGCATGGCCCAATGGTTCCCGATTGAATGCAGTGGTTGCAATGAAGCATGATTGAATGCAGTGGATTCCATGAAGCGTGGCCCTATGGTACCCGATTGAATGCACTGGTTGCAATGAAGCATGATTGAATGCAGTGGATTCCATGCAGCATGGAGACATTGAACCCTATTCAATGCAGGGGATTTTATGCAGCATGATTGAATGCAGTGGATTCCATGCAGCATGATTGAATGCAGTAGATTCCATGCAGTGAGGCCCAATGCATCCCGATTAAATGCAGTGGATTTTATGCAGCGAGGCCCAAAGCATCCCGATTGAATGCAGTGGATTCCATGCAGTGTCACTGAATGCAGTGGATTCGATGCAGCATGGTAAAATGCATCCCAATTGAACCCAGTGTATTCCATGCAGCGTGATAAATGGATCCCGATTGAATGCAGTGGATTCCATGGAGCGTGGCCCAATGCATCCCGATTAAATGCAGTGGATTTTATGCAGCATGGCCCAAAGCATCCCGATTGAATGTAGTGCATTCCATGCAGCATCACTGAATGCAGTGGATTCCATGCAGCATGGTAAAATGCATCCCGATTAAACGCAGTGGATTACATGCAGCATGGCTAAATGGATCCCGAGTGAATGCAGTAGATTCCATGCAGTGTCATTGAATGCAGTGGATTCCATGCAGCATGGTAAAATGCATCCCGATTGATGCAGTGGATTCCATGCAGTGTCATTGAATGCAGTGGATTCCAGGCAGCATGGTAAAATGCATCCCGATTGATGCAGTGGATTCCATGCAGCGGGGTTAAATGGATCCCGATTGAATGCAGTGTATTCCATGCAGCGTGGCCCAATGGATCTCGATTGAATGCAGTGGATTCCATGCATCGTGGCCCAATGGATCTCGATTGAATGCAGTGGATTCCATGCAGTGTGGTGCAGTGGAGTCTGATTGATTGCAGTGAATTCCATGCATCGTGGCACAATGGATCCCACTTGAATGCAGTGGATTCCATGCAGCGTGGCCAAATGGATCTCGATTGAATGCAGTGGATTCCATGCAGCATGTTTGAATGCAGTGTATGCCATGCAGCGTGAAGAAATGGAACCCTATTGAATGCAGTGGATTTTATGCAGCATGATTGAATGCAGTGGATTCCATGCAGCATGATTGAATGCAGTGGATTCCAGGCAGCGAGGCCCAATGAATCCCGATTGAATGCAGTGGATATTATCCAGCATGGCCCAAAGCATCCCGATGGAATGCAGTGGATTCCATGCAGCGTGTTTGAATGCAGTGGATTCCATGCAGCATGGCCCAATGGTTCCAGATTGAATGCAGTGGTTGCAATGAAGCATGATTGAATGCAGTGGATTCCATGAAGCGTGGCCCTATGGTACCTGATTGAATGCACTGGTTGCAATGAAGCATGATTGAATGCAGTGGATTCCATGCAGCATGGAGAAATGGAACCCTATTCAATGCAGGGGATTTTATGCAGCATGATTGAATGCAGTGGATTCCATGCAGCATGATTGAATGCAGTAGATTCCATGCAGTGAGGCCCAATGCATCCCGATTAAATGCAGTGGATTTTATGCAGCGAGGCCCAAAGCATCCCGATTGAATGCAGTGGATTCCATGCAGTGTCACTGAATGCAGTGGATTCGATGCAGCATGGTAAAATGCATCCCGATTGAACCCAGTGTATTCCATGCAGCGTGATAAATGGATCCCGATTGAATGCAGTGGATTCCATGGAGCGTGGCCCAATGCATCCCGATTAAATGCAGTGGATTTTATGCAGCATGGCCCAAAGCATCCCGATTGAATGTAGTGCATTCCATGCAGCATCACTGAATGCAGTGGATTCCATGCAGCATGGTAAAATGCATCCCGATTAAACGCAGTGGATTACATGCAGCATGGCTAAATGGATCCCGAGTGAATGCAGTAGATTCCATGCAGTGTCATTGAATGCAGTGGATTCCATGCAGCATGGTAAAATGCATCCCGATTGATGCAGTGGATTCCATGCAGTGTCATTGAATGCAGTGGATTCCAGGCAGCATGGTAAAATGCATCCCGATTGATGCAGTGGATTCCATGCAGCGGGGTTAAATGGATCCCGATTGAATGCAGTGTATTCCATGCAGCGTGGCCCAATGGATCTCGATTGAATGCAGTGGATTCCATGCAGCGTGGCCCAATGGATCTCGATTGAATGCAGTGGATTCCATGCAGTGTGGTGCAGTGGAGTCTGATTGATTGCAGTGAATTCCATGCATCGTGGCACAATGGATCCCAATTGAATGCAGTGGATTCCATGCAGCGTGGCCAAATGGATCTCGATTGAATGCAGTGGATTCCATGCAGCATGTTTGAATGCAGTGTATGCCATGCAGCGTGAAGAAATGGAACCCTATTGAATGCAGTGGATTTTATGCAGCATGATTGAATGCAGTGGATTCCATGCAGCATGATTGAATGCAGTGGATTCCAGGCAGCGAGGCCCAATGAATCCCGATTGAATGCAGTGGATATTATCCAGCATGGCCCAAAGCATCCCGATTGAATGCAGTGGATTCCATGCAGCGTGTTTGAATGCAGTGGATTCCATGCAGCATGGCCCAATGGTTCCCGATTGAATGCAATGGTTGCAATGAAGCATGATTGAATGCAGTGGATTCCATGAAGCGTGGCCCTATGGTACCCGATTGAATGCACTGGTTGCAATGAAGCATGATTGAATGCAGTGGATTCCATGCAGCATGGAGAAATGGAACCCTATTCAATGCAGGGGATTTTATGCAGCATGATTGAATGCAGTGGATTCCATGCAGCATGATTGAATGCAGTAGATTCCATGCAGTGAGGCCCAATGCATCCCGATTAAATGCAGTGGATTTTATGCAGCGAGGCCCAAAGCATCCCGATTGAATGCAGTGGATTCCATGCAGTGTCACTGAATGCAGTGGATTCGATGCAGCATGGTAAAATGTATCCCGATTGAACCCAGTGTATTCTATGCAGCGTGATAAATGGATCCCGATTGAATGCAGTGGATTCCATGCAGCGTGGCCCAATGGATCTCGAGAGAATGCAGTGGATTCCATGCAGTGTGGTGCAATGGATTTTGATTGAACGCAGTGGATTCGATGCATCGTTGTGCAATGGATCCCAATTGAATGCAGTGAATTCCATGCAGCGTGATTGAATGCAGTACATTCCATGCAGCGTGGTAAAATGCATCCCGATTAAATGCAGTGGATTCCATCCAGCTTGATTGAATGCAGTTGATTCCATGGAGCGTGGCCCAATGCATCCCGATTAAATGCAGTGGATTTTATGCAGCATGGCCCAAAGCATCCCGATTGAAGGTAGTGCATTCCATGCAGTGTCATTGAATGCAGTGGATTCCATGCAGCATGGTAAAATGCATCCCGATTGAACGCAGTGTATTCCATGAAGCATGGCGAAATGGATCCCGATTGAATGCAGTGGATTCCATGCAGCGTGGCCCAATGGATCTCGATTGAACGCAGTGTATTCCATGCAGTGAGGCCCAATGTATCCCAATTGAATGCAGTGGATTCCATGCAGCATGGCGCAATGGATGTCGATTGAATGCAGTGGTTTCCCTGCAATGTGGCACAATGGATCCCGATTGACTGCAGTGGATTCCATGCAGCGTCACTGAATGCAGTGGATTCCATGCAGCATGGTAAAATGCATCCCCATTGATGCAGTGGATTCCATGCAGCGTCATTGAATGCAGTGGATTCCATGCAGCATGGTAAAATGCATCCCAATTGAACGCAGTGCATTCCATGCAGCGGGGTTAAATGGATCCTGATTGAATGCAGTGGATTCGATGCAGCGTGGCCCAATGGATCTCGAGAGAATGCAGTGGATTCCATGCAGTGTGGTGCAATGGATTTAAATTGAACGCAGTGGATTCCATGCATCGTGGCGCAATGGATCCCAATTGAATGCAGTGAATTCCATGCAGCGTGATTGAATGCAGTATATTCCATGCAGCGTGGTAAAATGCATCCCGATTAAATGCAGTGGATTTTATGCAGCATGGCCCAAAGCATCCCGATTGAAGGTAGTGCATTCCATGCAGCATCACTGAATGCAGTGGATTCCATGCAGCATGGTAAAATGCATCCCGATTAAACGCAGTGCATTACATGCAGCATGGCTAAATGGATCCCGAGTGAATGCAGTGGATTCCATGCAGCATGGTAAAATGCGTCACGATTGATGCAGTGGATTCCATGCAGTGTCATTGAATGCAGTCTATTCCATGCAGCATGGTAAAATGCATCCCGATTGATGCAGTGGATTACATGCAGTGTCATTGAATGCAGTGGATTCCATGCAGCATGGTAAAATGCATCCCGATTGATGCAGTGGATTCCATGCAGTGTCATTGAATGCAGTGGATTCCATGCAGCATGGTAAAATGCATCCCGAATAATGCAGTGGATTCCATGCAGTGTCATTGAATGCAGTGGATTCCAGGCAGCATGATAAAATGCATCCCGATTGATGCAGTGGATTCCATGCAGCGGGGTTAAATGGATCCCGATTGAATGCAGTCGATTCCATGCAGCGTGGCCCAATGGATCTCGATTGAATGCAGTGGATTCCATGCAGCGTGGCCCAATGAATCTCGATTGAATGCAGTGGATTCCATGCAGTGTGGTGCAGTGGATTCTGATTGATTGCAGTGAATTCCATGCATCGTGGCACAATGGATCCCAATTGAATGCAGTGGATTCCATGCAGCGTGGCCCAATGGATCTCGATTGAATGCAGTGGGTTCCATGCAGCGTGTTTGAATGCAGTGTATGCCATGCAGCGTGAAGAAATGGAACCCTATTGAATGCAGTGGATTTTATGCAGCATGATTGAATGCAGTGGATTCCATGCAGCATGATTGAATGCAGTGGATTCCAGGCAGCGAGGCCCAATGAATCCCGATTGAATGCAGTGGATATTATCCAGCATGGCCCAAAGCATCCCGATTGAATGCAGTGGATTCCATGCAGCGTGTTTGAATGCAGTGGATTCCATGCAGCATGGCCCAATGGTTCCCGATTGAATGCAGTGGTTGCAATGAAGCATGATTGAATGCAGTGGATTCCATGAAGCGTGGCCCTATGGTACCCGATTGAATGCACTGGTTGCAATGAAGCATGATTGAATGCAGTGGATTCCATGCAGCATGGAGACATTGAACCCTATTCAATGCAGGGGATTTTATGCAGCATGATTGAATGCAGTGGATTCCATGCAGCATGATTGAATGCAGTAGATTCCATGCAGTGAGGCCCAATGCATCCCGATTAAATGCAGTGGATTTTATGCAGCGAGGCCCAAAGCATCCCGATTGAATGCAGTGGATTCCATGCAGCGTGGCCCAATGGATCTCGATTGAACGCAGTGTATTCCATGCAGTGAGGCCCAATGTATCCCAATTGAATGCAGTGGATTCCATGCAGCATGGCGCAATGGATGTCGATTGAATGCAGTGGTTTCCCTGCAATGTGGCACAATGGATCCAGATTGACTGCAGTGGATTCCATGCAGCGTCACTGAATGCAGTGGATTCCATGCAGAATGGTAAAATGCATCCCGATTGATGCAGTGGATTCCATGCAGTGTCATTGAATGCAGTGGATTCGATGCAGCATGGTAAAATGCATCCCAATTGAACGCAGTGCATTCCATGCAGCGGGGTTAAATGGATCCCGATTGAATGCAGTGGATTCGATGCAGCGTGGCCCAATGGATCTCGAGAGAATGCAGTGGATTCCATGCAGTGTGGTGCAATGGATTTAAATTGAACGCAGTGGATTCCATGCATCGTGGCGCAATGGATCCCAATTGAATGCAGTGAATTCCATGCAGCGTGATTGAATGCAGTATATTCCATGCAGCGTGGTAAAATGCATCCCGATTAAATGCAGTGGATTCCATCCAGCTTGATTGAATGCAGTTGATTCCATGGAGCGTGGCCCAATGCATCCCGATTAAATGCAGTGGATTTTATGCAGCATGGCCCAAAGCATCCCGATTGAATGTAGTGCATTCCATGCAGCATCACTGAATGCAGTGGATTCCATGCAGCATGGTAAAATGCATCCCGATTAAACGCAGTGGATTACATGCAGCATGGCTAAATGGATCCCGAGTGAATGCAGTAGATTCCATGCAGTGTCATTGAATGCAGTGGATTCCATGCAGCATGGTAAAATGCATCCCGATTGATGCAGTGGATTCCATGCAGTGTCATTGAATGCAGTGGATTCCAGGCAGCATGATAAAATGCACCCCGATTGAAACAGTGGATTCCATGCAGCGGGGTTAAATTGATCCCGATTAAATGCAGTGTATTCCATGCAGCGTGGCCGAATGGATCTCGATTGAATGCAGTGGATTCCATGCAGCGTGGCCCAATGGATCTCGATTGAATGCAGTGGATTCCATGCAGTGTGGTGCAGTGGATTCTGATTGATTGCAGTGAATTCCATGCATCGTGGCACAATGGATCCCAATTGAATGCAGTGGATTCCATGCAGCGTGGCCCAATGGATCTCGATTGAATGCAGTGGATTCCATGCAGCATGTTTGAATGCAGTGTATGCCATGCAGCGTGAAGAAATGGAACCCTATTGAATGCAGTGGATTTTATGCAGGATGATTGAATGCAGTGGATTCCATGCAGCATGATTGAATTCAGTGGATTCCATGCAGCGTGGCCCAATGGATCTCGAGAGAATGCAGTGGATTCCATGCAGTGTGGTGCAATGGATCCCAATTGAATGCAGTGAATTCCATGCAGCGTGATTGAATGCAGTACATTCCATGCAGCATGGTAAAATGCATCCCGATTAAATGCAGTGGATTCCATCCAGCTTGATTGAATGCAATTGATTCCATGGAGCGTGGCCCAATGCATCCCGATTAAATGCAGTGGATTTTAAGCAGCATGGCCCAAGCATCCCGATTGAATGTAGTGCATTCCATGCAGCATCACTGAATGCAGTGGATTCCATGCAGCATGGTAAAATGCATCCTGATTGAACGCAGTGTATTCCATGAAGCATGGCTAAATGGATCACGATTGAATGCAGTGGATTCCATGCAGCGTGGCCCAATGGATCTCGATTGAACGCAGTGTATTCCATGCAGTGAGGCCCAATGTATCCCAATTGAATGCAGTGGATTCCATGCAGCATGGCGCAATGGATGTCGATTGAATGCAGTGGTTTCCCTGCAATGTGGCACAATGGATCCCGATTGACTGCAGTGGATTCCAGGCAGCGTCACTGAATGCAGTGGATTCCATGCAGAATGTTAAAATGCATCCCGATTGATGGAGTGGATTCCATGCAGTGTCATTGAATGCAGTGTATTCCATGCAGCATGGTAAAATGCATACCAATTGAACGCAGTGCATTCCATGCAGCGGGGTTAAATGGATCCCGATTGAATGCAGTGGATTCGATGCAGCGTGGCCCAATGGATCTCGAGAGAATGCAGTGGATTCCATGCAGTGTGGTGCAATGGATTTTAATTGAACGCAGTGGATTCCATGCATCGTGGCGCAATGGATCCCAATTGAATGCAGTGAATTCCATGCAGCGTGATTGAATGCAGTATATTCCATGCAGCGTGGTAAAATGCATCCCGATTAAATGCAGTGGATTCCATCCAGCTTGATTGAATGCAGTTGATTCCATGGAGCGTGGCCCAATGCATCCCGATTAAATGCAGTGGATTTTATGCAGCATGGCCCAAAGCATCCCGATTGAATGTAGTGCATTCCATGCAGCATCACTGAATGCAGTGGATTCCATGCAGCATGGTAAAATGCATCCCGATTAAACGCAGTGGATTACATGCAGCATGGCTAAATGGATCACGAGTGAATGCAGTAGATTCCATGCAGTGTCATTGAATGCAGTGGATTCCATGCAGCATGGTAAAATGCATCCCGATTGATGCAGTGGATTCCATGCAGTGTCATTGAATGCAGTGGATTCCAGGCAGCATGGTAAAATGCATCCCGATTGATGCAGTGGATTCCATGCAGCGGGGTTAAATGGATCCCGATTGAATGCAGTGTATTCCATGCAGCGTGGCCCAATGGATCTCGATTGAATGCAGTGGATTCCATGCAGCGTGGCCCAATGGATCTCGATTGAATGCAGTGGATTCCATGCAGTGTGGTGCAGTGGATTCTGATTGATTGCAGTGAATTCCATGCATCGTGGCACAATGGATCCCAATTGAATGCAGTGGATTCCATGCAGCGTGGCCCAATGGATCTCGATTGAATGCAGTGGATTCCATGCAGCATGTTTGAATGCAGTGTATGCCATGCAGCGTGAAGAAATGGAACCCTATTGAATGCAGTGGATTTTATGCAGCATGATTGAATGCAGTGGATTCCATGCAGCATGATTGAATGCAGTGGATTCCAGGCAGCGAGGCCCAATGAATCCCGATTGAATGCAGTGGATATTATCCAGCATGGCCCAAAGCATCCCGATTGAATGCAGTGGATTCCATGCAGCGTGTTTGAATGCAGTGGATTCCATGCAGCATGGCCCAATGGTTCCCGATTGAATGCAGTGGTTGCAATGAAGCATGATTGAATGCAGTGGATTCCATGAAGCGTGGCCCTATGGTACCCGATTGAATGCACTGGTTGCAATGAAGCATGATTGAATGCAGTGGATTCCATGCAGCATGGAGACATTGAACCCTATTCAATGCAGGGGATTTTATGCAGCATGATTGAATGCAGTGGATTCCATGCAGCATGATTGAATGCAGTAGATTCCATGCAGTGAGGCCCAATGCATCCCGATTAAATGCAGTGGATTTTATGCAGCGAGGCCCAAAGCATCCCGATTGAATGCAGTGGATTCCATGCAGTGTCACTGAATGCAGTGGATTCGATGCAGCATGGTAAAATGCATCCCAATTGAACCCAGTGTATTCCATGCAGCGTGATAAATGGATCCCGATTGAATGCAGTGGATTCCATGGAGCGTGGCCCAATGCATCCCGATTAAATGCAGTGGATTTTATGCAGCATGGCCCAAAGCATCCCGATTGAATGTAGTGCATTCCATGCAGCATCACTGAATGCAGTGGATTCCATGCAGCATGGTAAAATGCATCCCGATTAAACGCAGTGGATTACATGCAGCATGGCTAAATGGATCCCGAGTGAATGCAGTAGATTCCATGCAGTGTCATTGAATGCAGTGGATTCCATGCAGCATGGTAAAATGCATCCCGATTGATGCAGTGGATTCCATGCAGTGTCATTGAATGCAGTGGATTCCAGGCAGCATGGTAAAATGCATCCCGATTGATGCAGTGGATTCCATGCAGCGGGGTTAAATGGATCCCGATTGAATGCAGTGTATTCCATGCAGCGTGGCCCAATGGATCTCGATTGAATGCAGTGGATTCCATGCATCGTGGCCCAATGGATCTCGATTGAATGCAGTGGATTCCATGCAGTGTGGTGCAGTGGAGTCTGATTGATTGCAGTGAATTCCATGCATCGTGGCACAATGGATCCCACTTGAATGCAGTGGATTCCATGCAGCGTGGCCAAATGGATCTCGATTGAATGCAGTGGATTCCATGCAGCATGTTTGAATGCAGTGTATGCCATGCAGCGTGAAGAAATGGAACCCTATTGAATGCAGTGGATTTTATGCAGCATGATTGAATGCAGTGGATTCCATGCAGCATGATTGAATGCAGTGGATTCCAGGCAGCGAGGCCCAATGAATCCCGATTGAATGCAGTGGATATTATCCAGCATGGCCCAAAGCATCCCGATGGAATGCAGTGGATTCCATGCAGCGTGTTTGAATGCAGTGGATTCCATGCAGCATGGCCCAATGGTTCCAGATTGAATGCAGTGGTTGCAATGAAGCATGATTGAATGCAGTGGATTCCATGAAGCGTGGCCCTATGGTACCTGATTGAATGCACTGGTTGCAATGAAGCATGATTGAATGCAGTGGATTCCATGCAGCATGGAGAAATGGAACCCTATTCAATGCAGGGGATTTTATGCAGCATGATTGAATGCAGTGGATTCCATGCAGCATGATTGAATGCAGTAGATTCCATGCAGTGAGGCCCAATGCATCCCGATTAAATGCAGTGGATTTTATGCAGCGAGGCCCAAAGCATCCCGATTGAATGCAGTGGATTCCATGCAGTGTCACTGAATGCAGTGGATTCGATGCAGCATGGTAAAATGCATCCCGATTGAACCCAGTGTATTCCATGCAGCGTGATAAATGGATCCCGATTGAATGCAGTGGATTCCATGCAGCGTGGCCCAATGGATCCCGATTAAATGCAGTGGATTTTATGCAGCATGGCCCAAAGCATCCCGATTGAATGTAGTGCATTCCATGCAGCATCACTGAATGCAGTGGATTCCATGCAGCATGGTAAAATGCATCCCGATTAAACGCAGTGGATTACATGCAGCATGGCTAAATGGATCCCGAGTGAATGCAGTAGATTCCATGCAGTGTCATTGAATGCAGTGGATTCCATGCAGCATGGTAAAATGCATCCCGATTGATGCAGTGGATTCCATGCAGTGTCATTGAATGCAGTGGATTCCAGGCAGCATGGTAAAATGCATCCCGATTGATGCAGTGGATTCCATGCAGCGGGGTTAAATGGATCCCGATTGAATGCAGTGTATTCCATGCAGCGTGGCCCAATGGATCTCGATTGAATGCAGTGGATTCCATGCAGCGTGGCCCAATGGATCTCGATTGAATGCAGTGGATTCCATGCAGTGTGGTGCAGTGGAGTCTGATTGATTGCAGTGAATTCCATGCATCGTGGCACAATGGATCCCAATTGAATGCAGTGGATTCCATGCAGCGTGGCCAAATGGATCTCGATTGAATGCAGTGGATTCCATGCAGCATGTTTGAATGCAGTGTATGCCATGCAGCGTGAAGAAATGGAACCCTATTGAATGCAGTGGATTTTATGCAGCATGATTGAATGCAGTGGATTCCATGCAGCATGATTGAATGCAGTGGATTCCAGGCAGCGAGGCCCAATGAATCCCGATTGAATGCAGTGGATATTATCCAGCATGGCCCAAAGCATCCCGATTGAATGCAGTGGATTCCATGCAGCGTGTTTGAATGCAGTGGATTCCATGCAGCATGGCCCAATGGTTCCCGATTGAATGCAGTGGTTGCAATGAAGCATGATTGAATGCAGTGGATTCCATGAAGCGTGGCCCTATGGTACCCGATTGAATGCACTGGTTGCAATGAAGCATGATTGAATGCAGTGGATTCCATGCAGCATGGAGAAATGGAACCCTATTCAATGCAGGGGATTTTATGCAGCATGATTGAATGCAGTGGATTCCATGCAGCATGATTGAATGCAGTAGATTCCATGCAGTGAGGCCCAATGCATCCCGATTAAATGCAGTGGATTTTATGCAGCGAGGCCCAAAGCATCCCGATTGAATGCAGTGGATTCCATGCAGTGTCACTGAATGCAGTGGATTCGATGCAGCATGGTAAAATGTATCCCGATTGAACCCAGTGTATTCTATGCAGCGTGATAAATGGATCCCGATTGAATGCAGTGGATTCCATGCAGCGTGGCCCAATGGATCTCGAGAGAATGCAGTGGATTCCATGCAGTGTGGTGCAATGGATTTTGATTGAACGCAGTGGATTCGATGCATCGTTGTGCAATGGATCCCAATTGAATGCAGTGAATTCCATGCAGCGTGATTGAATGCAGTACATTCCATGCAGCGTGGTAAAATGCATCCCGATTAAATGCAGTGGATTCCATCCAGCTTGATTGAATGCAGTTGATTCCATGGAGCGTGGCCCAATGCATCCCGATTAAATGCAGTGGATTTTATGCAGCATGGCCCAAAGCATCCCGATTGAAGGTAGTGCATTCCATGCAGTGTCATTGAATGCAGTGGATTCCATGCAGCATGGTAAAATGCATCCCGATTGAACGCAGTGTATTCCATGAAGCATGGCGAAATGGATCCCGATTGAATGCAGTGGATTCCATGCAGCGTGGCCCAATGGATCTCGATTGAACGCAGTGTATTCCATGCAGTGAGGCCCAATGTATCCCAATTGAATGCAGTGGATTCCATGCAGCATGGCGCAATGGATGTCGATTGAATGCAGTGGTTTCCCTGCAATGTGGCACAATGGATCCCGATTGACTGCAGTGGATTCCATGCAGCGTCACTGAATGCAGTGGATTCCATGCAGCATGGTAAAATGCATCCCCATTGATGCAGTGGATTCCATGCAGCGTCATTGAATGCAGTGGATTCCATGCAGCATGGTAAAATGCATCCCAATTGAACGCAGTACATTCCATGCAGCGGGGTTAAATGGATCCTGATTGAATGCAGTGGATTCGATGCAGCGTGGCCCAATGGATCTCGAGAGAATGCAGTGGATTCCATGCAGTGTGGTGCAATGGATTTAAATTGAACGCAGTGGATTCCATGCATCGTGGCGCAATGGATCCCAATTGAATGCAGTGAATTCCATGCAGCGTGATTGAATGCAGTATATTCCATGCAGCGTGGTAAAATGCATCCCGATTAAATGCAGTGGATTTTATGCAGCATGGCCCAAAGCATCCCGATTGAAGGTAGTGCATTCCATGCAGCATCACTGAATGCAGTGGATTCCATGCAGCATGGTAAAATGCATCCCGATTAAACGCAGTGCATTACATGCAGCATGGCTAAATGGATCCCGAGTGAATGCAGTGGATTCCATGCAGCATGGTAAAATGCGTCACGATTGATGCAGTGGATTCCATGCAGTGTCATTGAATGCAGTCTATTCCATGCAGCATGGTAAAATGCATCCCGATTGATGCAGTGGATTACATGCAGTGTCATTGAATGCAGTGGATTCCATGCAGCATGGTAAAATGCATCCCGATTGATGCAGTGGATTCCATGCAGTGTCATTGAATGCAGTGGATTCCATGCAGCATGGTAAAATGCATCCCGAATAATGCAGTGGATTCCATGCAGTGTCATTGAATGCAGTGGATTCCAGGCAGCATGATAAAATGCATCCCGATTGATGCAGTGGATTCCATGCAGCGGGGTTAAATGGATCCCGATTGAATGCAGTCGATTCCATGCAGCGTGGCCCAATGGATCTCGATTGAATGCAGTGGATTCCATGCAGCGTGGCCCAATGGATCTCGATTGAATGCAGTGGATTCCATGCAGTGTGGTGCAGTGGATTCTGATTGATTGCAGTGAATTCCATGCAGCGTGGCACAATGGATCCCAATTGAATGCAGTGGATTCCATGCAGCGTGGCCCAATGGATCTCGATTGAATGCAGTGGGTTCCATGCAGCGTGTTTGAATGCAGTGTATGCCATGCAGCGTGAAGAAATGGAACCCTATTGAATGCAGTGGATTTTATGCAGCATGATTGAATGCAGTGGATTCCATGCAGCATGATTGAATGCAGTGGATTCCAGGCAGCGAGGCCCAATGAATCCCGATTGAATGCAGTGGATATTATCCAGCATGGCCCAAAGCATCCCGATTGAATGCAGTGGATTCCATGCAGCGTGTTTGAATGCAGTGGATTCCATGCAGCATGGCCCAATGGTTCCCGATTGAATGCAGTGGTTGCAATGAAGCATGATTGAATGCAGTGGATTCCATGAAGCGTGGCCCTATGGTACCCGATTGAATGCACTGGTTGCAATGAAGCATGATTGAATGCAGTGGATTCCATGCAGCATGGAGAAATTGAACCCTATTCAATGCAGGGGATTTTATGCAGCATGATTGAATGCAGTGGATTCCATGCAGCATGATTGAATGCAGTAGATTCCATGCAGTGAGGCCCAATGCATCCCGATTAAATGCAGTGGATTTTATGCAGCGAGGCCCAAAGCATCCCGATTGAATGCAGTGGATTCCATGCAGTGTCACTGAATGCAGTGGATTCGATGCAGCATGGTAAAATGCATCCCGATTGAACCCAGTGTATTCCATGCAGCGTGATAAATGGATCCCGATTGAATGCAGTGGATTCCATGCAGCGTGGCCCAATGGATCTCGAGAGAATGCAGTGGATTCCATGCAGCGTGATTGAATGCAGTACATTCCATGCAGCATGGTAAAATGCATCCCGATTAAATGCAGTGGATTCCATCCAGCTTCATTGAATGCAGTTGATTCCATGGAGCGTGGCCCAATGCATCCCGATTAAATGCAGTGGATTTTATGCAGCGAGGCCCAAAGCATCCCGATTGAATGCAGTGGATTCAATGCAGTGTCACTGAATGCAGTGGATTCGATGCAGAATGGTAAAATGCATCCCGATTGAACCCAGTGTATTCCATGCAGCGTGATAAATGGATCCCGATTGAATGCAGTGGATTCCATGCAGCGTGGCCCAATGGATCTCGAGAGAATGCAGTGGATTCCATGCAGTGTGGTGCAATGGATTTTGATTGAACGCAGTGGATTCGATGCATCGTTGTGCAATGGATCCCAATTGAATGCAGTGAATTCCATGCAGCGTGATTGAATGCAGTACATTCCATGCAGCATGGTAAAATGCATCCCGATTAAATGCAGTGGATTCCATCCAGCTTGATTGAATGCAGTTGATTCCATGGAGCGTGGCCCAATGCATCCCGATTAAATGCAGTGGATTTTAGGCAGCATGGCCCAAAGCATCCCGATTGAAGGTAGTGCATTCCATGCAGCATCACTGAATGCAGTGGATTCCATGCAGCATGGTAAAATGCATCCCGATTGAACGCAGTGTATTCCATGAAGCATGGCGAAATGGATCCCGATTGAATGCAGTGGATTCCATGCAGCGTGGCCCAATGGATCTCGATCGAACGCAGTGTATTCCATGCAGTGAGGCCCAATGTATCCCAATTGAATGCAGTGGATTCCATGCAGCATGGTGCAATGGATGTCGATTGAATGCAGTGGTTTCCCTGCAATGTGGCACAATGGATCCCGATTGACTGCAGTGGATTCCATGCAGCGTCACTGAATGCAGTGGATTCCATGCAGCATGGTAAAATGCATCCCGATTGATGCAGTGGATTCCATGCAGCGTCATTGAATGCAGTGGATTCCATGCAGCATGGTAAAATTCATCCCAATTGAACGCAGTGCATTACATGCAGCATGGCTAAATGGATCCCGAGTGAATGCAGTGGATTCCAGGCAGCATGATAAAATGCATCCCGATTGATGCAGTGGATTCCATGCAGCGTGGCCCAATGGATCTCGATTGAATGCAGTGGACTCCGTGCAGTGTGGTGGAGTGGATTCTGATTGATTGCAGTGAATTCCATGCAGCGTGTTTGAATGCAGTGTATTCCATGCAGCGTGGCCCAATGGATCTCGATTGAATGCAGTGGACTCCGTGCAGTGTGGTGGAGTGGATTCTGATTGAATGCAGTGGATTCCATGCCGCGTGTTTGAATGCAGTGTATGCCATGCAGCGTGAAGAAATGGAACCCTATTGAATGCAGTGGATTTTATGCAGCATGATTGAATGCAGTGGATTCCATGCAGCATGATTGAATGCAGTGGATTCCAGGCAGCGAGGCCCAATGAATCCCGATTGAATGCAGTGGATATTATCCAGCATGGCCCAAAGCATCCCGATTGAATGCAGTGGATTCCATGCAGCGTGTTTGAATGCAGTGGATTCCATGCAGGATGGCCCAATGGTTCCCGATTGAATGCAGTGGTTGCAATGAAGCATGATTGAATGCAGTGGATTCCATGAAGCGTGGCCCTATGGTACCCGATTGAATGCACTGGTTGCAATGAAGCATGATTGAATGCAGTGGATTCCATGCAGCATGGAGAAATGGAACCCTATTAAATGCAGGGGATTTTATGCAGCATGATTGAATGCAGTGGATTCCATGCAGCATGATTGAATGCAGTAGATTCCATGCAGTGAGGCCCAATGCATCCCGATTAAATGCAGTGGATTTTATGCAGCGAGGCCCAAAGCATCCCGATTGAATGCAGTGGATTCCATGCAGCGTCACTGAATGCAGTGGATTCGATGCAGCATGGTTAAATGCATCCCGATTGAACGAAGAGTATTCCATGCAGCGTGGCTAAATGGATCCCGATTGAATGCAGTGGATTCCATGCAGCGTGGCCCAATGGATCTCGAGAGATTGCAGTGGATTCCATGCAGTGTGGTGCAATGGATTTTAATTGAACGCAGTGGATTCCATGCATCGTGGTGCAATGGATCCCAATTGAATGCAGTGAATTCCATGCAGCGTGATTGAATGCAGTATATTCCATGCAGCGTGGTAAAATGCATCCCGATTAAATGCAGTGGATTCCATCCAGCTTGATTGAATGCAGTTGATTCCATGGAGCGTGGCCCAATGCATCCCGATTAAATGCAGTGGATTTTATGCAGCATGGCCCAAAGCATCCCGATTGAATGTAGTGCATTCCATGCAGCATCACTGAATGCAGTGGATTCCATGCAGCATGGTAAAATGCATCCCGATTAAACGCAGTGGATTACATGCAGCATGGCTAAATGGATCTCGAGTGAATGCAGTAGATTCCATGCAGTGTCATTGAATGCAGTGGATTCCATGCAGCATGGTAAAATGCATCCCGATTGATGCAGTGGATTCCATGCAGTGTCATTGAATGCAGTGTATTCCATGCAGCATGGTAAAATGCATCCCGAATAATGCAGTGGATTCCATGCAGTGTCATTGAATGCAGTGGATTCCAGGCAGCATGATAAAATGCATCCCGATTGATGCAGTGGATTCCATGCAGCGGGGTTAAATGGATCCCGATTGAATGCAGTCGATTCCATGCAGCGTGGCCCAATGGATCTCGATTGAATGCAGTGGATTCCATGCAGCGTGGCCCAATGGATCTCGATTGAATGCAGTGGATTCCATGCAGTGTGGTGCAGTGGATTCTGATTGATTGCAGTGAATTCCATGCATCGTGGCACAATGGATCCCAATTGAATGCAGTGGATTCCATGCAGCGTGGCCCAATGGATCTCGATTGAATGCAGTGGGTTCCATGCAGCGTGTTTGAATGCAGTGTATGCCATGCAGCGTGAAGAAATGGAACCCTATTGAATGCAGTGAATTTTATGCAGCATGATTGAATGCAGTGGATTCCAGGCAGCGAGGCCTTATGAATCCCGATTGAATGCAGTGGATATTATCCAGCATGGCCCAAAGCATCCCGATTGAATGCAGTGGATTCCATGCAGCGTGTTTGAATGCAGTGGATTCCATGCAGCATGGCCCAATGGTTCCCGATTGAATGCACTGGTTGCAATGAAGCATGATTGAATGCAGTGGATTCCATGCAGCATGGAGAAATGGAACCCTATTAAATGCAGGGGATTTTATGCAGCATGATTGAATGCAGTGGATTCCATGCAGCATGATTGAATGCAGTAGATTCCATGCATTGAGGCCCAATGCATCCCGATTAAATGCAGTGGATTTTATGCAGCGAGGCCCAAAGAATCCCGATTGAATGCAGTGGATTCCATGCAGCGTCACTGAATGCAGTGGATTCGATGCAGCATGGTAAAATGCATCACGATTGAACCCAGTGTATTCCATGCAGCGTGATAAATGGATCCCGATTGAATGCAGTGGATTCCATGCAGCGTGGCCCAATGGATCTCGAGAGAATGCAGTGGATTCCATGCAGCGTGATTGAATGCAGTACATTCCATGCAGCATGGTAAAATGCATCTCGATTAAATGCAGTGGATTCCATCCAGCTTGATTGAATGCAGTTGATTCCATGGAGCGTGGCCCAATGCATCCCGATTAAATGCAGTGGATTTTATGCAGCGAGGCCCAAAGCATCCCGATTGAATGCAGTGGATTCCATGCAGTGTCACTGAATGCAGTGGATTCGATGCAGCATGGTAAAATGCATCCCGATTGAACCCAGTGTATTCCATGCAGCGTGATAAATGGATCCCGATTGAATGCAGTGGATTCCATGCAGCGTGGCCCAATGGATCTCGAGAGAATGCAGTGGATTCCATGCAGTGTGGTGCAATGGATTTTGATTGAACGCAGTGGATTCCATGCATCGTTGTGCAATGGATCCCAATTGAATGCAGTGAATTCCATGCAGCGTGATTGAATGCAGTACATTCCATGCAGCATGGTAAAATGCATCCCGATTAAATGCAGTGGATTCCATCCAGCTTGATTGAATGCAGTTGATTCCATGGAGCGTGGCCCAATGCATCCCGATTAAATGCAGTGGATTTTATGCAGCATGGCCCAAAGCATCCCGATTGAAGGTAGTGCATTCCATGCAGCATCACTGAATGCAGTGGATTCCATGCAGCATGGTAAAATGCATCCCGATTGAACGCAGTGTATTCCATGAAGCATGGCGAAATGGATCCCGATTGAATGCAGTGGATTCCATGCAGCGTGGCCCAATGGATCTCGATCGAACGCAGTGTATTCCATGCAGTGAGGCCCAATGTATCCCAATTGAATGCAGTGGATTCCATGCAGCATGGCGCAATGGATGTCGATTGAATGCAGTGGTTTCCCTGCAATGTGGCACAATGGATCCCGATTGACTGCAGTGGATTCCATGCAGCGTCACTGAATGCAGTGGATTCCATGCAGCATGGTAAAATGCATCCCGATTGATGCAGTGGATTCCATGCAGCGTCAGTGAATGCAGTGGATTCCATGCAGCATGGTAAAATTCATCCCAATTGAACGCAGTGCATTACATGCAGCATGGCTAAATGGATCCCGAGTGAATGCAGTGGATTCCAGGCAGCATGATAAAATGCATCCCGATTGATGCAGTGGATTCCATGCAGCGTGGCCCAATGGATCTCGATTGAATGCAGTGGACTCCGTGCAGTGTGGTGGAGTGGATTCTGATTGATTGCAGTGAATTCCATGCAGCGTGTTTGAATGCAGTGTATTCCATGCAGCGTGGCCCAATGGATCTCGATTGAATGCAGTGGACTCCGTGCAGTGTGGTGGAGTGGATTCTGATTGAATGCAGTGGATTCCATGCAGCGTGTTTGAATGCAGTGTATGCCATGCAGCGTGAAGAAATGGAACCCTATTGAATGCAGTGGATTTTATGCAGCATGATTGAATGCAGTGGATTCCATGCAGCATGATTGAATGCAGTGGATTCCAGGCAGCGAGGCCCAATGAATCCCGATTGAATGCAGTGGATATTATCCAGCATGGCCCAAAGCATCCCGATTGAATGCAGTGGATTCCATGCAGCGTGTTTGAATGCAGTGGATTCCATGCAGCATGGCCCAATGGTTCCCGATTGAATGCAGTGGTTGCAATGAAGCATGATTGAATGCAGTGGATTCCATGAAGCGTGGCCCTATGGTACCCGATTGAATGCACTGGTTGCAATGAAGCATGATTGAATGCAGTGGATTCCATGCAGCATGGAGAAATGGAACCCTATTAAATGCAGGGGATTTTATGCAGCATGATTGAATGCAGTGGATTCCATGCAGCATGATTGAATGCAGTAGATTCCATGCAGTGAGGCCCAATGCATCCCGATTAAATGCAGTGGATTTTATGCAGCGAGGCCCAAAGCATCCCGATTGAATGCAGTGGATTCCATGCAGCGTCACTGAATGCAGTGGATTCGATGCAGCATGGTTAAATGCATCCCGATTGAACGAAGAGTATTCCATGCAGCGTGGCTAAATGGATCCCGATTGAATGCAGTGGATTCCATGCAGCGTGGCCCAATGGATCTCGAGAGATTGCAGTGGATTCCATGCAGTGTGGTGCAATGGATTTTAATTGAACGCAGTGGATTCCATGCATCGTGGTGCAATGGATCCCAATTGAATGCAGTGAATTCCATGCAGCGTGATTGAATGCAGTATATTCCATGCAGCGTGGTAAAATGCATCCCGATTAAATGCAGTGGATTCCATCCAGCTTGATTGAATGCAGTTGATTCCATGGAGCGTGGCCCAATGCATCCCGATTAAATGCAGTGGATTTTATGCAGCATGGCCCAAAGCATCCCGATTGAATGTAGTGCATTCCATGCAGCATCACTGAATGCAGTGGATTCCATGCAGCATGGTAAAATGCATCCCGATTAAACGCAGTGGAATACATGCAGCATGGCTAAATGGATCTCGAGTGAATGCAGTAGATTCCATGCAGTGTCATTGAATGCAGTGGATTCCATGCAGCATGGTAAAATGCATCCCGATTGATGCAGTGGATTCCATGCAGTGTCATTGAATGCAGTGTATTCCATGCAGCATGGTAAAATGCATCCCGAATAATGCAGTGGATTCCATGCAGTGTCATTGAATGCAGTGGATTCCAGGCAGCATGATAAAATGCATCCCGATTGATGCAGTGGATTCCATGCAGCGGGGTTAAATGGATCCCGATTGAATGCAGTCGATTCCATGCAGCGTGGCCCAATGGATCTCGATTGAATGCAGTGGATTCCATGCAGCGTGGCCCAATGGATCTCGATTGAATGCAGTGGATTCCATGCAGTGTGGTGCAGTGGATTCTGATTGATTGCAGTGAATTCCATGCATCGTGGCACAATGGATCCCAATTGAATGCAGTGGATTCCATGCAGCGTGGCCCAATGGATCTCGATTGAATGCAGTGGGTTCCATGCAGCGTGTTTGAATGCAGTGTATGCCATGCAGCGTGAAGAAATGGAACCCTATTGAATGCAGTGAATTTTATGCAGCATGATTGAATGCAGTGGATTCCAGGCAGCGAGGCCTTATGAATCCCGATTGAATGCAGTGGATATTATCCAGCATGGCCCAAAGCATCCCGATTGAATGCAGTGGATTCCATGCAGCGTGTTTGAATGCAGTGGATTCCATGCAGCATGGCCCAATGGTTCCCGATTGAATGCACTGGTTGCAATGAAGCATGATTGAATGCAGTGGATTCCATGCAGCATGGAGAAATGGAACCCTATTAAATGCAGGGGATTTTATGCAGCATGATTGAATGCAGTGGATTCCATGCAGCATGATTGAATGCAGTAGATTCCATGCATTGAGGCCCAATGCATCCCGATTAAATGCAGTGGATTTTATGCAGCGAGGCCCAAAGCATCCCGATTGAATGCAGTGGATTCCATGCAGCGTCACTGAATGCAGTGGATTCGATGCAGCATGGTAAAATGCATCACGATTGAACCCAGTGTATTCCATGCAGCGTGATAAATGGATCCCGATTGAATGCAGTGGATTCCATGCAGCGTGGCCCAATGGATCTCGAGAGAATGCAGTGGATTCCATGCAGCGTGATTGAATGCAGTACATTCCATGCAGCATGGTAAAATGCATCTCGATTAAATGCAGTGGATTCCATCCAGCTTGATTGAATGCAGTTGATTCCATGGAGCGTGGCCCAATGCATCCCGATTAAATGCAGTGGATTTTATGCAGCGAGGCCCAAAGCATCCCGATTGAATGCAGTGGATTCCATGCAGTGTCACTGAATGCAGTGGATTCGATGCAGCATGGTAAAATGCATCCCGATTGAACCCAGTGTATTCCATGCAGCGTGATAAATGGATCCCGATTGAATGCAGTGGATTCCATGCAGCGTGGCCCAATGGATCTCGAGAGAATGCAGTGGATTCCATGCAGTGTGGTGCAATGGATTTTGATTGAACGCAGTGGATTCCATGCATCGTTGTGCAATGGATCCCAATTGAATGCAGTGAATTCCATGCAGCGTGATTGAATGCAGTACATTCCATGCAGCATGGTAAAATGCATCCCGATTAAATGCAGTGGATTCCATCCAGCTTGATTGAATGCAGTTGATTCCATGGAGCGTGGCCCAATGCATCCCGATTAAATGCAGTGGATTTTATGCAGCATGGCCCAAAGCATCCCGATTGAAGGTAGTGCATTCCATGCAGCATCACTGAATGCAGTGGATTCCATGCAGCATGGTAAAATGCATCCCGATTGAACGCAGTGTATTCCATGAAGCATGGCGAAATGGATCCCGATTGAATGCAGTGGATTCCATGCAGCGTGGCCCAATGGATCTCGATCGAACGCAGTGTATTCCATGCAGTGAGGCCCAATGTATCCCAATTGAATGCAGTGGATTCCATGCAGCATGGCGCAATGGATGTCGATTGAATGCAGTGGTTTCCCTGCAATGTGGCACAATGGATCCCGATTGACTGCAGTGGATTCCATGCAGCGTCACTGAATGCAGTGGATTCCATGCAGCATGGTAAAATGCATCCCGATTGATGCAGTGGATTCCATGCAGCGTCAGTGAATGCAGTGGATTCCATGCAGCATGGTAAAATTCATCCCAATTGAACGCAGTGCATTACATGCAGCATGGCTAAATGGATCCCGAGTGAATGCAGTGGATTCCAGGCAGCATGATAAAATGCATCCCGATTGATGCAGTGGATTCCATGCAGCGTGGCCCAATGGATCTCGATTGAATGCAGTGGACTCCGTGCAGTGTGGTGGAGTGGATTCTGATTGATTGCAGTGAATTCCATGCAGCGTGTTTGAATGCAGTGTATTCCATGCAGCGTGGCCCAATGGATCTCGATTGAATGCAGTGGACTCCGTGCAGTGTGGTGGAGTGGATTCTGATTGAATGCAGTGGATTCCATGCAGCGTGTTTGAATGCAGTGTATGCCATGCAGCGTGAAGAAATGGAACCCTATTGAATGCAGTGGATTTTATGCAGCATGATTGAATGCAGTGGATTCCATGCAGCATGATTGAATGCAGTGGATTCCAGGCAGCGAGGCCCAATGAATCCCGATTGAATGCAGTGGATATTATCCAGCATGGCCCAAAGCATCCCGATTGAATGCAGTGGATTCCATGCAGCGTGTTTGAATGCAGTGGATTCCATGCAGCATGGCCCAATGGTTCCCGATTGAATGCAGTGGTTGCAATGAAGCATGATTGAATGCAGTGGATTCCATGAAGCGTGGCCCTATGGTACCCGATTGAATGCACTGGTTGCAATGAAGCATGATTGAATGCAGTGGATTCCATGCAGCATGGAGAAATGGAACCCTATTAAATGCAGGGGATTTTATGCAGCATGATTGAATGCAGTGGATTCCATGCAGCATGATTGAATGCAGTAGATTCCATGCAGTGAGGCCCAATGCATCCCGATTAAATGCAGTGGATTTTATGCAGCGAGGCCCAAAGCATCCCGATTGAATGCAGTGGATTCCATGCAGCGTCACTGAATGCAGTGGATTCGATGCAGCATGGTTAAATGCATCCCGATTGAACGAAGAGTATTCCATGCAGCGTGGCTAAATGGATCCCGATTGAATGCAGTGGATTCCATGCAGCGTGGCCCAATGGATCTCGAGAGATTGCAGTGGATTCCATGCAGTGTGGTGCAATGGATTTTAATTGAACGCAGTGGATTCCATGCATCGTGGTGCAATGGATCCCAATTGAATGCAGTGAATTCCATGCAGCGTGATTGAATGCAGTATATTCCATGCAGCGTGGTAAAATGCATCCCGATTAAATGCAGTGGATTCCATCCAGCTTGATTGAATGCAGTTGATTCCATGGAGCGTGGCCCAATGCATCCCGATTAAATGCAGTGGATTTTATGCAGCATGGCCCAAAGCATCCCGATTGAATGTAGTGCATTCCATGCAGCATCACTGAATGCAGTGGATTCCATGCAGCATGGTAAAATGCATCCCGATTAAACGCAGTGGAATACATGCAGCATGGCTAAATGGATCTCGAGTGAATGCAGTAGATTCCATGCAGTGTCATTGAATGCAGTGGATTCCATGCAGCATGGTAAAATGCATCCCGATTGATGCAGTGGATTCCATGCAGTGTCATTGAATGCAGTGTATTCCATGCAGCATGGTAAAATGCATCCCGAATAATGCAGTGGATTCCATGCAGTGTCATTGAATGCAGTGGATTCCAGGCAGCATGATAAAATGCATCCCGATTGATGCAGTGGATTCCATGCAGCGGGGTTAAATGGATCCCGATTGAATGCAGTCGATTCCATGCAGCGTGGCCCAATGGATCTCGATTGAATGCAGTGGATTCCATGCAGCGTGGCCCAATGGATCTCGATTGAATGCAGTGGATTCCATGCAGTGTGGTGCAGTGGATTCTGATTGATTGCAGTGAATTCCATGCATCGTGGCACAATGGATCCCAATTGAATGCAGTGGATTCCATGCAGCGTGGCCCAATGGATCTCGATTGAATGCAGTGGGTTCCATGCAGCGTGTTTGAATGCAGTGTATGCCATGCAGCGTGAAGAAATGGAACCCTATTGAATGCAGTGAATTTTATGCAGCATGATTGAATGCAGTGGATTCCAGGCAGCGAGGCCTTATGAATCCCGATTGAATGCAGTGGATATTATCCAGCATGGCCCAAAGCATCCCGATTGAATGCAGTGGATTCCATGCAGCGTGTTTGAATGCAGTGGATTCCATGCAGCATGGCCCAATGGTTCCCGATTGAATGCACTGGTTGCAATGAAGCATGATTGAATGCAGTGGATTCCATGCAGCATGGAGAAATGGAACCCTATTAAATGCAGGGGATTTTATGCAGCATGATTGAATGCAGTGGATTCCATGCAGCATGATTGAATGCAGTAGATTCCATGCATTGAGGCCCAATGCATCCCGATTAAATGCAGTGGATTTTATGCAGCGAGGCCCAAAGCATCCCGATTGAATGCAGTGGATTCCATGCAGCGTCACTGAATGCAGTGGATTCGATGCAGCATGGTAAAATGCATCACGATTGAACCCAGTGTATTCCATGCAGCGTGATAAATGGATCCCGATTGAATGCAGTGGATTCCATGCAGCGTGGCCCAATGGATCTCGAGAGAATGCAGTGGATTCCATGCAGCGTGATTGAATGCAGTACATTCCATGCAGCATGGTAAAATGCATCTCGATTAAATGCAGTGGATTCCATCCAGCTTGATTGAATGCAGTTGATTCCATGGAGCGTGGCCCAATGCATCCCGATTAAATGCAGTGGATTTTATGCAGCGAGGCCCAAAGCATCCCGATTGAATGCAGTGGATTCCATGCAGTGTCACTGAATGCAGTGGATTCGATGCAGCATGGTAAAATGCATCCCGATTGAACCCAGTGTATTCCATGCAGCGTGATAAATGGATCCCGATTGAATGCAGTGGATTCCATGCAGCGTGGCCCAATGGATCTCGAGAGAATGCAGTGGATTCCATGCAGTGTGGTGCAATGGATTTTGATTGAACGCAGTGGATTCCATGCATCGTTGTGCAATGGATCCCAATTGAATGCAGTGAATTCCATGCAGCGTGATTGAATGCAGTACATTCCATGCAGCATGGTAAAATGCATCCCGATTAAATGCAGTGGATTCCATCCAGCTTGATTGAATGCAGTTGATTCCATGGAGCGTGGCCCAATGCATCCCGATTAAATGCAGTGGATTTTATGCAGCATGGCCCAAAGCATCCCGATTGAAGGTAGTGCATTCCATGCAGCATCACTGAATGCAGTGGATTCCATGCAGCATGGTAAAATGCATCCCGATTGAACGCAGTGTATTCCATGAAGCATGGCGAAATGGATCCCGATTGAATGCAGTGGATTCCATGCAGCGTGGCCCAATGGATCTCGATCGAACGCAGTGTATTCCATGCAGTGAGGCCCAATGTATCCCAATTGAATGCAGTGGATTCCATGCAGCATGGCGCAATGGATGTCGATTGAATGCAGTGGTTTCCCTGCAATGTGGCACAATGGATCCCGATTGACTGCAGTGGATTCCATGCAGCGTCACTGAATGCAGTGGATTCCATGCAGCATGGTAAAATGCATCCCGATTGATGCAGTGGATTCCATGCAGCGTCAGTGAATGCAGTGGATTCCATGCAGCATGGTAAAATTCATCCCAATTGAACGCAGTGCATTACATGCAGCATGGCTAAATGGATCCCGAGTGAATGCAGTGGATTCCAGGCAGCATGATAAAATGCATCCCGATTGATGCAGTGGATTCCATGCAGCGTGGCCCAATGGATCTCGATTGAATGCAGTGGACTCCGTGCAGTGTGGTGGAGTGGATTCTGATTGATTGCAGTGAATTCCATGCAGCGTGTTTGAATGCAGTGTATTCCATGCAGCGTGGCCCAATGGATCTCGATTGAATGCAGTGGACTCCGTGCAGTGTGGTGGAGTGGATTCTGATTGAATGCAGTGGATTCCATGCAGCGTGTTTGAATGCAGTGTATGCCATGCAGCGTGAAGAAATGGAACCCTATTGAATGCAGTGGATTTTATGCAGCATGATTGAATGCAGTGGATTCCATGCAGCATGATTGAATGCAGTGGATTCCAGGCAGCGAGGCCCAATGAATCCCGATTGAATGCAGTGGATATTATCCAGCATGGCCCAAAGCATCCCGATTGAATGCAGTGGATTCCATGCAGCGTGTTTGAATGCAGTGGATTCCATGCAGCATGGCCCAATGGTTCCCGATTGAATGCAGTGGTTGCAATGAAGCATGATTGAATGCAGTGGATTCCATGAAGCGTGGCCCTATGGTACCCGATTGAATGCACTGGTTGCAATGAAGCATGATTGAATGCAGTGGATTCCATGCAGCATGGAGAAATGGAACCCTATTAAATGCAGGGGATTTTATGCAGCATGATTGAATGCAGTGGATTCCATGCAGCATGATTGAATGCAGTAGATTCCATGCAGTGAGGCCCAATGCATCCCGATTAAATGCAGTGGATTTTATGCAGCGAGGCCCAAAGCATCCCGATTGAATGCAGTGGATTCCATGCAGCGTCACTGAATGCAGTGGATTCGATGCAGCATGGTTAAATGCATCCCGATTGAACGAAGAGTATTCCATGCAGCGTGGCTAAATGGATCCCGATTGAATGCAGTGGATTCCATGCAGCGTGGCCCAATGGATCTCGAGAGATTGCAGTGGATTCCATGCAGTGTGGTGCAATGGATTTTAATTGAACGCAGTGGATTCCATGCATCGTGGTGCAATGGATCCCAATTGAATGCAGTGAATTCCATGCAGCGTGATTGAATGCAGTATATTCCATGCAGCGTGGTAAAATGCATCCCGATTAAATGCAGTGGATTCCATCCAGCTTGATTGAATGCAGTTGATTCCATGGAGCGTGGCCCAATGCATCCCGATTAAATGCAGTGGATTTTATGCAGCATGGCCCAAAGCATCCCGATTGAATGTAGTGCATTCCATGCAGCATCACTGAATGCAGTGGATTCCATGCAGCATGGTAAAATGCATCCCGATTAAACGCAGTGGAATACATGCAGCATGGCTAAATGGATCTCGAGTGAATGCAGTAGATTCCATGCAGTGTCATTGAATGCAGTGGATTCCATGCAGCATGGTAAAATGCATCCCGATTGATGCAGTGGATTCCATGCAGTGTCATTGAATGCAGTGTATTCCATGCAGCATGGTAAAATGCATCCCGAATAATGCAGTGGATTCCATGCAGTGTCATTGAATGCAGTGGATTCCAGGCAGCATGATAAAATGCATCCCGATTGATGCAGTGGATTCCATGCAGCGGGGTTAAATGGATCCCGATTGAATGCAGTCGATTCCATGCAGCGTGGCCCAATGGATCTCGATTGAATGCAGTGGATTCCATGCAGCGTGGCCCAATGGATCTCGATTGAATGCAGTGGATTCCATGCAGTGTGGTGCAGTGGATTCTGATTGATTGCAGTGAATTCCATGCATCGTGGCACAATGGATCCCAATTGAATGCAGTGGATTCCATGCAGCGTGGCCCAATGGATCTCGATTGAATGCAGTGGGTTCCATGCAGCGTGTTTGAATGCAGTGTATGCCATGCAGCGTGAAGAAATGGAACCCTATTGAATGCAGTGAATTTTATGCAGCATGATTGAATGCAGTGGATTCCAGGCAGCGAGGCCTTATGAATCCCGATTGAATGCAGTGGATATTATCCAGCATGGCCCAAAGCATCCCGATTGAATGCAGTGGATTCCATGCAGCGTGTTTGAATGCAGTGGATTCCATGCAGCATGGCCCAATGGTTCCCGATTGAATGCACTGGTTGCAATGAAGCATGATTGAATGCAGTGGATTCCATGCAGCATGGAGAAATGGAACCCTATTAAATGCAGGGGATTTTATGCAGCATGATTGAATGCAGTGGATTCCATGCAGCATGATTGAATGCAGTAGATTCCATGCATTGAGGCCCAATGCATCCCGATTAAATGCAGTGGATTTTATGCAGCGAGGCCCAAAGCATCCCGATTGAATGCAGTGGATTCCATGCAGCGTCACTGAATGCAGTGGATTCGATGCAGCATGGTAAAATGCATCACGATTGAACCCAGTGTATTCCATGCAGCGTGATAAATGGATCCCGATTGAATGCAGTGGATTCCATGCAGCGTGGCCCAATGGATCTCGAGAGAATGCAGTGGATTCCATGCAGCGTGATTGAATGCAGTACATTCCATGCAGCATGGTAAAATGCATCTCGATTAAATGCAGTGGATTCCATCCAGCTTGATTGAATGCAGTTGATTCCATGGAGCGTGGCCCAATGCATCCCGATTAAATGCAGTGGATTTTATGCAGCGAGGCCCAAAGCATCCCGATTGAATGCAGTGGATTCCATGCAGTGTCACTGAATGCAGTGGATTCGATGAAGCATGGTAAAATGCATCCCGATTGAACCCAGTGTATTCCATGCAGCGTGATAAATGGATCCCGATTGAATGCAGTGGATTCCATGCAGCGTGGCCCAATGGATCTCGAGAGAATGCAGTGGATTCCATGCAGTGTGGTGCAATGGATTTTGATTGAACGCAGTGGATTCCATGCATCGTTGTGCAATGGATCCCAATTGAATGCAGTGAATTCCATGCAGCGTGATTGAATGCAGTACATTCCATGCAGCATGGTAAAATGCATCCCGATTAAATGCAGTGGATTCCATCCAGCTTGATTGAATGCAGTTGATTCCATGGAGCGTGGCCCAATGCATCCCGATTAAATGCAGTGGATTTTATGCAGCATGGCCCAAAGCATCCCGATTGAAGGTAGTGCATTCCATGCAGCATCACTGAATGCAGTGGATTCCATGCAGCATGGTAAAATGCATCCCGATTGAACGCAGTGTATTCCATGAAGCATGGCGAAATGGATCCCGATTGAATGCAGTGGATTCCATGCAGCGTGGCCCAATGGATCTCGATCGAACGCAGTGTATTCCATGCAGTGAGGCCCAATATATCCCAATTGAATGCAGTGGATTCCATGCAGCATGGCGCAATGGATGTCGATTGAATGCAGTGGTTTCCCTGCAATGTGGCACAATGGATCCCGATTGACTGCAGTGGATTCCATGCAGCGTCACTGAATGCAGTGGATTCCATGCAGCATGGTAAAATGCATCCCGATTGATGCAGTGGATTCCATGCAGCGTCAGTGAATGCAGTGGATTCCATGCAGCATGGTAAAATTCATCCCAATTGAACGCAGTGCATTACATGCAGCATGGCTAAATGGATCCCGAGTGAATGCAGTGGATTCCAGGCAGCATGATAAAATGCATCCCGATTGATGCAGTGGATTCCATGCAGCGTGGCCCAATGGATCTCGATTGAATGCAGTGGACTCCGTGCAGTGTGGTGGAGTGGATTCTGATTGATTGCAGTGAATTCCATGCAGCGTGTTTGAATGCAGTGTATTCCATGCAGCGTGGCCCAATGGATCTCGATTGAATGCAGTGGACTCCGTGCAGTGTGGTGGAGTGGATTCTGATTGAATGCAGTGGATTCCATGCAGCGTGTTTGAATGCAGTGTATGCCATGCAGCGTGAAGAAATGGAACCCTATTGAATGCAGTGGATTTTATGCAGCATGATTGAATGCAGTGGATTCCATGCAGCATGATTGAATGCAGTGGATTCCAGGCAGCGAGGCCCAATGAATCCCGATTGAATGCAGTGGATATTATCCAGCATGGCCCAAAGCATCCCGATTGAATGCAGTGGATTCCATGCAGCGTGTTTGAATGCAGTGGATTCCATGCAGCATGGCCCAATGGTTCCCGATTGAATGCAGTGGTTGCAATGAAGCATGATTGAATGCAGTGGATTCCATGAAGCGTGGCCCTATGGTACCCGATTGAATGCACTGGTTGCAATGAAGCATGATTGAATGCAGTGGATTCCATGCAGCATGGAGAAATGGAACCCTATTAAATGCAGGGGATTTTATGCAGCATGATTGAATGCAGTGGATTCCATGCAGCATGATTGAATGCAGTAGATTCCATGCAGTGAGGCCCAATGCATCCCGATTAAATGCAGTGGATTTTATGCAGCGAGGCCCAAAGCATCCCGATTGAATGCAGTGGATTCCATGCAGCGTCACTGAATGCAGTGGATTCGATGCAGCATGGTTAAATGCATCCCGATTGAACGCAGAGTATTCCATGCAGCGTGGCTAAATGGATCCCGATTGAATGCAGTGGATTCGATGCAGCGTGGCCCAATGGATCTCGAGAGAATGCAGTGGATTCCATGCAGTGTGGTGCAATGGATTTTAATTGAACGCAGTGGATTCCATGCATCGTGGTGCAATGAATCCCAATTGAATGCAGTGAATTCCATGCAGCGTGATTGAATGCAGTATATTCCATTCAGCGTGGTAAAATGCATCCCGATTAAATGCAGTGGATTCCATCCAGCTTGATTGAATGCAGTTGATTCCATGGAGCGTGGCCCAATGCATCCCGATTAACTGCAGTGGATTTTATGCAGCATGGCCCAAAGCATCCCGATTGAAGGTAGTGCATTCCATGCAGCATCACTGAATGCAGTGGATTCCATGCAGCATGGTAAAATGCATCCCGATTAAACGCAGTGGATTACATGCAGCATGGCTAAATGGATCTCGAGTGAATGCAGTAGATTCCATGCAGTGTCATTGAATGCAGTGGATTCCATGCAGCATGGTAAAATGCATCCCGATTGATGCAGTGGATTCCATGCAGTGTCATTGAATGCAGTGTATTCCATGCAGCATGGTAAAATGCATCCCGAATAATGCAGTGGATTCCATGCAGTGTCATTGAATGCAGTGGATTCCAGGCAGCATGATAAAATGCATCCCGATTGATGCAGTGGATTCCATGCAGCGGGGTTAAATGGATCCCGATTGAATGCAGTCGATTCCATGCAGCGTGGCCCAATGGATCTCGATTGAATGCAGTGGATTCCATGCAGCGTGGCCCAATGGATCTCGATTGAATGCAGTGGATTCCATGCAGTGTGGTGCAGTGGATTCTGATTGATTGCAGTGAATTCCATGCATCGTGGCACAATGGATCCCAATTGAATGCAGTGGATTCCATGCAGCGTGGCCCAATGGATCTCGATTGAATGCAGTGGGTTCCATGCTGCGTGTTTGAATGCAGTGTATGCCATGCAGCGTGAAGAAATGGAACCCTATTGAATGCAGTGGATTTTATGCAGCATGATTGAATGCAGTGGATTCCATGCAGCATGATTGAATGCAGTGGATTCCAGGCAGCGAGGCCCAATGAATCCCGATTGAATGCACTGGATATTATCCAGCATGGCCCAAAGCATCCCGATTGAATGCAGTGGATTCCATGCAGCGTGTTTGAATGCAGTGGATTCCATGCAGCATGGCCCAATGGTTCCCGATTGAATGCAGTGGTTGCAATGAAGCATGATTGAATGCAGTGGATTCCATGAAGCGTGGCCCTATGGTACCCGATTGAATGCACTGGTTGCAATGAAGCATGATTGAATGCAGTGGATTCCATGCAGCATGGAGAAATGGAACCCTATTAAATGCAGGGGATTTTATGCAGCATGATTGAATGCAGTGGATTCCATGCAGCATGATTGAATGCAGTAGATTCCATGCAGTGAGGCCCAATGCATCCCGATTAAATGCAGTGGATTTTATGCAGAGAGGCCCAAAGCATCCCGATTGAATGCAGTGGATTCCATGCAGCGTCACTGAATGCAGTGGATTCGATGCAGCATGGTTAAATGCATCCCGATTGAACGAACAGTATTCCATGCAGCGTGGCTAAATGGATCCCGATTGAATGCAGTGGATTCCATGCAGCGTGGCCCAATGGATCTCGAGAGATTGCAGTGGATTCCATGCAGTGTGGTGCAATGGATTTTAATTGAACGCAGTGGATTCCATGCATCGTTGTGCAATGGATCCCAATTGAATGCAGTGAATTCCATGCAGCGTGATTGAATGCAGTATATTCCATGCAGCGTGGTAAAATGCATCCCGATTAAATTCAGTGGATTCCATCCAGCTTGATTGAATGCAGTTGATTCCATGGAGCATGGCCCAATGCATCCCGATTAAATGCAGTGGATTTTATGCAGCATGGCCCAAAGCATCCCGATTGAAGGTAGTGCATTCCATGCAGCATCACTGAATGCAGTGGATTCCATGCAGCATGGTAAAATGCATCCCGATTAAACGCAGTGGATTACATGCAGCATGGCTAAATGGATCCCGAGTGAATGCAGTAGATTCCATGCAGTGTCATTGAATGCAGTGGATTCCATGCAGCATGGTAAAATGCATCCCGATTGATGCAGTGGATTCCATGCAGTGTCAATGAATGCAGTGGATTCCAGGCAGCATGATAAAATACATCCCGATTGATGCAGTGGATTCCATGCAGCGGGGTTAAATGGATCCTGATTGAATGCAGTGGATTCCATGCAGTGTGGCCCAATGGATCTCGATTGAATGCAGTGGATTCCATGCAGTGTGGTGCAGTGGATTCTGATTGATTGCAGTGAATTCTATGCATCGTGGCCCAATGGATCTCGATTGAATGCAGTGGATTCCATGCAGTGTGGTGCAGCGGATTCTGATTGATTGCAGTGAATTCCATGCATCGTGGCACAATGGATCCCAATTGAATGCAGTGGATTCCATGCAGCGTGGCCCAATGGATCTCGATTGAATGCAGTGGATTCCATGCAGCGTGTTTGAATGCAGTGTATGTCATGCAGCGTGAAGAAATGGAACCCTATTGAATGCAGTGGATTTTATGCAGCATGATTGAATGCAGTGGATTCCATGCAGCATGATTGAATGCAGTGGATTCCAGGCAGCGAGGCCCAATGAATCCCGATTGAATGCAGTGGATATTATCCAGCATGGCCCAAAGCATCCCGATGGAATGCAGTGGATTCCATGCAGCGTGTTTGAATGCAGTGGATTCCAGGCAGCATGGCCCAATGGTTCCAGATTGAATGCAGTGGTTGCAATGAAGCATGATTGAATGCAGTGGATTCCATGAAGCGTGGCCCTATGGTACCCGATTGAATGCACTGGTTGCAATGAAGCATGATTGAATGCAGTGGATTCCATGCAGCATGGAGAAATGGAACCCTATTAAATGCAGGGGATTTTATGCAGCATGATTGAATGCAGTGGATTCCATGCAGCATGATTGAATGCAGTAGATTCCATGCAGTGAGGCCCAATGCATCCCGATTAAATGCAGTGGATTTTATGCAGCGAGGCCCAAAGCATCCCGATTGAATGCAGTGGATTCCATGCAGCGTCACTGAATGCAGTGGATTCGATGCAGCATGGTAAAATGCATCACGATTGAACCCAGTGTATTCCATGCAGCGTGATAAATGGATCCCGATTGAATGCAGTGGATTCCATGCAGCGTGGCCCAATGGATCTCGAGAGAATGCAGTGGATTCCATGCAGCGTGATTGAATGCAGTACATTCCATGCAGCATGGTAAAATGCATCCCGATTAAATGCAGTGGATTCCATCCAGCTTGATTGAATGCAGTTGATTCCATGGAGCGTGGCCCAATGCATCCCGATTAAATGCAGTGGATTTTATGCAGCATGGCCCAAAGCATCCCGATTGAAGGTAGTGCATTCCATGCAGCATCACTGAATGCAGTGGATTCCATGCAGCATGGTAAAATGCATCCCGATTGAACGCAGTGTATTCCATGAAGCATGGCTAAATGGATCCCGATTGAATGCAGTGGATTCCATGCAGCGTGGCCAATGGATCTCGATTGAACGCAGTGTATTCCATGCAGTGAGGCCCAATGAATCCCAATTGAATGCAGTGGATTCCATGCAGCATGGCGCAATGGATGTCGATTGAATGCAGTGGTTTTCCTGCAATGTGGCACAATGGATCCCGATTGACTGCAGTGGATTCCATGCAGCGTCACTGAATGCAGTGGATTCCATGCAGAATGGTAAAATGCATCCCGATGGATGCAGTGGCTTCCATGCAGTGTCATTGAATGCAGTGGATTCCATGCAGCATGGTAAAATGCATCCCGATTGATGCAGTGGATTCCATGCAGTGTCATTGAATGCAGTGGATTCCATGCAGCATGGTAAAATGCATCCCGATTGATGCAGTGGATTCCATGCAGTGTCATTGAATGCAGTGGATTCCATGCAGCGGGGTTAAATGGATCCAGATTGAATGCAGTGGATTCCATGCAGCGGGGTTAAATGGATCCAGATTGAATGCCATGGATTCCATGCAGCGTGGCCCAATGGTTCTCGATTGAATGCAGTGGACTCCGTGCAGTGTGGTGGAGTGGATTCTGATTGATTGCAGTGAATTCGATGCAGCGTGGCCCAATGGATCTCGATTGAATGCAGTGTATTCCATGCAGCGTGAAGAAATGGAACCCTATTGAATGCAGTGGATTTTATGCAGCATGATTGAATGCAGTGGATTCCATGCAGCATGATTGAATGCAGTGGATTCCAGGCAGCGAGGCCCAATGAATCCCGATTGAATGCAGTGGATATTATCCAGCATGGCCCAAAGCATCCCGATTGAATGCAGTGGATTCCATGCAGCGTGTTTGAATGCAGTGGATTCCATGCAGCATGGCCCAATGGTTCCCGATTGAATGCAGTGGTTGCAATGAAGCATGATTGAATGCAGTGGATTCCATGAAGCGTGGCCCTATGGTACCCGATTGAATGCACTGGTTGCAATGAAGCATGATTGAATGCAGTGGATTCCATGCAGCATGGAGAAATGGAACCCTATTAAATGCAGGGGATTTTATGCAGCATGATTGAATGCAGTGGATTCCATGCAGCATGATTGAATGCAGTAGATTCCATGCAGTGAGGCCCAATGCATCCCGATTAAATGCAGTGGATTTTATGCAGCGAGGCCCAAAGCATCCCGATTGAATGCAGTGGATTCCATGCAGCGTCACTGAATGCAGTGGATTCGATGCAGCATGGTTAAATGCATCCCGATTGAACGAAGAGTATTCCATGCAGCGTGGCTAAATGGATCCCGACTGAATGCAGTGGATTCCATGCAGCGTGGCCCAATGGATCTCGAGAGATTGCAGTGGATTCCATGCAGTGTGGTGCAATGGATTTTAATTGAACGCAGTGGATTCCATGCATCGTGGTGCAATGGATCCCAATTGAATGCAGTATATTCCATGCAGCGTGGTAAAATGCATCCCGATTAAATGCAGTGTATTCCATCCAGCTTGATTGAATGCAGTTGATTCCATGGAGCGTGGCCCAATGCATCCCGATTAAATGCAGTGGATTTTATGCAGCATGGCCCAAAGCATCCCGATTGAATGTAGTGCATTCCATGCAGCATCACTGAATGCAGTGGATTCCATGCAGCATGGTAAAATGCATCCCGATTAAACGCAGTGGAATACATGCAGCATGGCTAAATGGATCCCGAGTGAATGCAGTAGATTCAATGCAGTGTCATTGAATGCAGTGGATTCCATGCAGCATGGTAAAATGCATCCCGATTGATGCAGTGGATTCCATGCAGTGTGGTGCAGTGGATTCTGATTGATTGCAGTGAATTCCATGCATCGTGGCACAATGGATCCCAATTGAATGCAGTGTATTCCATGCAGCGTGGCCCAATGGATCTCGATTGAATGCAGTGGATTCCATGCAGTGTGTTTGAATGCAGTGTATGCCATGCAGCGTGAAGAAATGGAACCCTATTGAATGCAGTGGATTTTATGCAGCATGATTGAATGCAGTGGATTCCATGCAGCATGATTGAATGCAGTGGATTCCAGGCAGCGAGGCCCAATGAATCCCGATTGAATGCAGTGGATATTATCCAGCATGGCCCAAAGCATCCCGATTGAATGCAGTGGATTCCATGCAGCGTGTTTGAATGCAGTGGATTCCATGCAGCATGGCCCAATGGTTCCCGATTGAATGCAGTGGTTGCAATGAAGCATGATTGAATGCAGTGGATTCCATGAAGCGTGGCCCTATGGTACCCGATTGAATGCACTGGTTGCAATGAAGCATGATTGAATGCAGTGGATTCCATGCAGCATGGAGAAATGGAACCCTATTAAATGCAGGGGATTTTATGCAGCATGATTGAATGCAGTGGATTCCATGCAGCATGATTGAATGCAGTAGATTCCATGCAGTGAGGCCCAATGCATCCCGATTAAATGCAGTGGATTTTATGCAGCGAGGCCCAAAGCATCCCGATTGAATGCAGTGGATTCCATGCAGCGTCACTGAATGCAGTGGATTCGATGCAGCATGGTAAAATGCATCCCGACTGAACGCAGTGTATTCCATGCAGCGTGGCTAAATGGATCCCGATTGAATGCAGTGGATTCGATGCAGCGTGGCCCAATGGATCTCGAGAGAATGCAGTGGATTCCATGCAGTGTGGTGCAATGGATTTTAATTGAACGCAGTGGATTCCATGCATCGTGGTGCAATGAATCCCAATTGAATGCAGTGAATTCCATGCAGCGTGATTGAATGCAGTATATTCCATTCAGCGTGGTAAAATGCATCCCGATTAAATGCAGTGGATTCCATCCAGCTTGATTGAATGCAGTTGATTCCATGGAGCGTGGCCCAATGCATCCCGATTAACTGCAGTGGATTTTATGCAGCATGGCCCAAAGCATCCCGATTGAAGGTAGTGCATTCCATGCAGCATCACTGAATGCAGTGGATTCCATGCAGCATGGTAAAATGCATCCCGATTAAACGCAGTGCATTAAATGCAGCATGGCTAAATGGATCCCGAGTGAATGCAGTGGATTCCATGCAGTGTCATTGAATGCAGTGGATTCCATGCAGCATGGTAAAATGCGTCACGATTGATGCAGTGCATTCCATGCAGTGTCATTGAATGCAGTGGATTCCAGGCAGCATGATAAAATGCATCCCGATTGATGCAGTGGATTCCATGCAGCGGGGTTAAATGGAACCCGATTGAATGCAGTGGATTCCATGCAGTGTGGCCCAATGGATCTCGATTGAATGCAGTGGACTCCGTGCAGTGTGGTGGAGTGGATTCTGATTGATTGCAGTGAATTCGATGCATCGTGGCCCAATGGATCTCGATTGAATGCAGTGGATTCCATGCAGCGTGTTTGAATGCAGTGTTTGCCATGCAGCGTGAAGAAATGGAACCCTATTGAATGCAGTGGATTCCATGCAGTGTCATTTAATGCAGTGGATTCCATGCAGCATGATTGAATGCAGTGGATTCCAGGCAGCGAGGCCCAATGAATCCCGATTGAATGCACTGGATATTATCCAGCATGGCCCAAAGCATCCCGAGTGAATGCAGTGGATTCCATGCAGCGTGTTTGAATGCAGTGGATTCCATGCAGCATGGCCCAATGGTTCCCGATTGAATGCACTGGTTGCAATGAAGCATGATTTAATGCAGTGGATTCCATGCAGCATGGAGACATTGAACCCTATTCAATGCAGGGGATTTTATGCAGCATGATTGAATGCAGTGGATTCCATTCAGCATGATTGAATGCAGTAGATTCCATGCAGTGAGGCCCAATGCATCCCGATTAAATGCAGTGGATTTTATGCAGAGAGGCCCAAAGCATCCCGATTGAATGCAATGGATTCCATGCAGTGTCACTGAATGCAGTGGATTCGATGCAGCATGGTTAAATGCATCCCGATTGAACGAACAGTATTCCATGCAGCGTGGCTAAATGGATCCCGATTGAATGCAGTGGATTCCATGCAGCGTGGCCCAATGGATCTCGAGAGATTGCAGTGGATTCCATGCAGTGTGGTGCAATGGATTTTAATTGAACGCAGTGGATTCCGTGCATCATTGTGCAATGGATCCCAATTGAATGCAGTGAATTCCATGCAGCGTGATTGAATGCAGTATATTCCATGCAGCGTGGTAAAATGCATCCCGATTAAATTCAGTGGATTCCATCCAGCTTGGTTGAATGCAATTGATTCCATGGAGCATGGCCCAATGCATCCCGATTAAATGCAGTGGATTTTATGCAGCATGGCCCAAAGCATCCCGATTGAAGGTAGTGCATTCCATGCAGCATCACTGAATGCAGTGGATTCCATGCAGCATGGTAAAATGCATCCAGATTAAACGCAGTGGATTACATGCAGCATGGCTAAATGGATCCCGAGTGAATGCAGTAGATTCCATGCAGTGTCATTGAATGCAGTGGATTCCATGCAGCATGGTAAAATGCATCCCGATTGATGCAGTGGATTCCATGCAGTGTCAATGAATGCAGTGGATTCCAGGCAGCATGATAAAATGCATCCCGATTGATGCAGTGGATTCCATGCAGCGGGGTTAAATGGATCCCGATTGAATGCAGTGGATTCCATGCAGTGTGGCCCAATGGATCTCGATTGAATGCAGTGGACTCCGTGCAGTGTGGTGGAGTGGATTCTGATTGATTGCAGTGAATTCGATGCATCGTGGCCCAATGGATCTCGATTGAATGCAGTGGATTCCATGCAGTGTGGTGCAGCGGATTCTGATTGATTGCAGTGAATTCCATGCATCGTGGCACAATGGATCCCAATTGAATGCAGTGGATTCCATGCAGCGTGGCCCAATGGATCTCGATTGAATGCAGTGGATTCCATGCAGCGTGTTTGAATGCAGTGTATGTCATGCAGCGTGAAGAAATGGAACCCTATTGAATGCAGTGGATTTTATGCAGCATGATTGAATGCAGTGGATTCCATGCAGCATGATTGAATGCAGTGGATTCCAGGCAGCGAGGCCCAATGAATCCCGATTGAATGCAGTGGATATTATCCAGCATGGCCCAAAGCATCCCGATTGAATGCAGTGGATTCCATGCAGCGTGTTTGAATGCAGTGGATTCCAGGCAGCATGGCCCAATGGTTCCAGATTGAATGCAGTGGTTGCAATGAAGCATGATTGAATGCAGTGGATTCCATGAAGCGTGGCCCTATGGTACCCGATTGAATGCACTGGTTGTAATGAAGCATGATTGAATGCAGTGGATTCCATGCAGTGAGGCCCAAAGCATCCCGATTAAATGCAGTGGATTTTATGCAGCAAGGCCCAAAGCATCCCGATTGAATGCAGTGGATTCCATGCAGCGTCAATGAATGCAGTGGATTCCATGCAGCATGGTAAAATGCATCCCGATTGAACGAAGAGTATTCCATGCAGCGTGGCTTAATGGATCCCGATTGAATGCAGTGGATTCCATGCAGTGTGGTCCAATGGATCTCGATTGAACGCAGTGTATTCCATGCAGTGAGGCCCAATGAATCCCAATTGAATGCAGTGGATTCCATGCAGCATGGCGCCATGGATGTCGATTGAATGCAGTGGTTTTCCTGCAATGTGGCACAATGGATCCCGATTGACTGCAGTGGATTCCATGCAGCGTCACTGAATGCAGTGGATTCCATGCAGAATGGTAAAATGCATCCCGATTGATGCAGTGGATTCCATGCAGTGTCATTGAATGCAGTGGATTCCATGCAGCATGGTAAAATGAATCCAAATTGAACGCAGTGCATTCCATGCAGCGGGGTTAAATGGACGCCGATTGAATGCAGTGTATTCCATGCAGCGTGGCCCAATGGATCTCGATTGAATGCAGTGGGTTCCATGCAGCGTGTTTGAATGCAGTGTATGCCGTGCAGCGTGAAGAAATGGAACCCTATTGAATGCAGTGGATTTTATGCAGCATGATTGAATGCAGTGGATTCCATGCAGCATGATTGAATGCAGTGGATTCCAGGCAGCGAGGCCCAATGAATCCCGATTGAATGCAGTGGATATTATCCAGCATGGCCCAAAGCATCCCGATTGAATGCAGTGGATTCCATGCAGCGTGTTTGAATGCAGTGGATTCCATGCAGCATGGCCCAATGGTTCCCGATTGAATGCAGTGGTTGCAATGAAGCATGATTGAATGCAGTGGATTCCATGAAGCGTGGCCCTATGGTACCCGATTGAATGCACTGGTTGCAATGAAGCATGATTGAATGCAGTGGATTCCATGCAGCATGGAGAAATGGAACCCTATTTAATGCAGGGGATTTTATGCAGCATGATTGAATGCAGTGGATTCCATGCAGCATGATTGAATGCAGTAGATTCCATGCAGTGAGGCCCAATGCATCCCGATTAAATGCAGTGGATTTTATGCAGCGAGGCCCAAAGCATCCCGATTGAATGCAGTGGATTCCATGCAGCGTCACTGAATGCAGTGGATTCGATGCAGCATGGTAAAATGCATCCCGACTGAACGCAGTGTATTCCATGCAGCGTGGCTAAATGGATCCCGATTGAATGCAGTGGATTCGATGCAGCGTGGCCCAATGGATCTCGAGAGAATGCAGTGGATTCCATGCAGTGTGGTGCAATGGATTTTAATTGAACGCAGTGGATTCCATGCATCGTGGTGCAATGAATCCCAATTGAATGCAGTGAATTCCATGCAGAGTGATTGAATGCAGTATATTCCATTCAGCGTGGTAAAATGCATCCCAATTAAATGCAGTGGATTCCATCCAGCTTGATTGAATGCAGTTGATTCCATGGAGCGTGGCCCAATGCATCCCGATTAACTGCAGTGGATTTTATGCAGCATGGCCCAAAGCATCCCGATTGAAGGTAGTGCATTCCATGCAGCATCACTGAATGCAGTGGATTCCATGCAGCATGGTAAAATGCATCCCGATTAAACGCAGTGCATTAAATGCAGCATGGCTAAATGGATCCCGAGTGAATGCAGTGGATTCCATGCAGTGTCATTGAATGCAGTGGATTCCATGCAGCATGGTAAAATGCGTCACGATTGATGCAGTGCATTCCATGCAGTGTCATTGAATGCAGTGGATTCCAGGCAGCATGATAAAATGCATCCCGATTGATGCAGTGGATTCCATGCAGCGGGGTTAAATGGAACCCGATTGAATGCAGTGGATTCCATGCAGTGTGGCCCAATGGATCTCGATTGAATGCAGTGGATTCCATGCAGTGTGGTGCAGTGGATTCTGATTGATTGCAGTGAATTCGATGCATCGTGGCCCAATGGATCTCGATTGAATGCAGTGGATTCCATGCAGCGTGTTTGAATGCAGTGTTTGCCATGCAGCGTGAAGAAATGGAACCCTATTGAATGCAGTGGATTCCATGCAGTGTCATTTAATGCAGTGGATTCCATGCAGCATGATTGAATGCAGTGGATTCCAGGCAGCGAGGCCCAATGAATCCCGATTGAATGCACTGGATATTATCCAGCATGGCCCAAAGCATCCCGAGTGAATGCAGTGGATTCCATGCAGCGTGTTTGAATGCAGTGGATTCCATGCAGCATGGCCCAATGGTTCCCGATTGAATGCAGTGGTTGCAATGAAGCATGATTGAATGCAGTGGATTCCATGCAGCATGGAGACATTGAACCCTATTCAATGCAGGGGATTTTATGCAGCATGATTGAATGCAGTGGATTCCATGCAGCATGATTGAATGCAGTAGATTCCATGCAGTGAGGCCCAATGCATCCCGATTAAATGCAGTGGATTTTATGCAGAGAGGCCCAAAGCATCCCGATTGAATGCAGTGGATTCCATGCAGTGTCACTGAATGCAGTGGATTCGATGCAGCATGGTTAAATGCATCCCGATTGAACGAACAGTATTCCATGCAGCGTGGCTAAATGGATCCCGATTGAATGCAGTGGATTCCATGCAGCGTGGCCCAATGGATCTCGAGAGATTGCAGTGGATTCCATGCAGTGTGGTGCAATGGATTTTAATTGAACGCAGTGGATTCCGTGCATCATTGTGCAATGGATCCCAATTGAATGCAGTGAATTCCATGCAGCGTGATTGAATGCAGTATATTCCATGCAGCGTGGTAAAATGCATCCCGATTAAATGCAGTGGATTCCATCCAGCTTGGTTGAATGCAATTGATTCCATGGAGCATGGCCCAATGCATCCCGATTAAATGCAGTGGATTTTATGCAGCATGGCCCAAAGCATCCCGATTGAAGGTAGTGCATTCCATGCAGCATCACTGAATGCAGTGGATTCCATGCAGCATGGTAAAATGCATCCAGATTAAACGCAGTGGATTACATGCAGCATGGCTAAATGGATCCCGAGTGAATGCAGTAGATTCCATGCAGTGTCATTGAATGCAGTGGATTCCATGCAGCATGGTAAAATGCATCCCGATTGATGCAGTGGATTCCATGCAGTGTCAATGAATGCAGTGGATTCCAGGCAGCATGATAAAATGCATCCCGATTGATGCAGTGGATTCCATGCAGCGGGGTTAAATGGATCCCGATTGAATGCAGTGGATTCCATGCAGTGTGGCCCAATGGATCTCGATTGAATGCAGTGGACTCCGTGCAGTGTGGTGGAGTGGATTCTGATTGATTGCAGTGAATTCGATGCATCGTGGCCCAATGGATCTCGATTGAATGCAGTGGATTCCATGCAGTGTGGTGCAGCGGATTCTGATTGATTGCAGTGAATTCCATGCATCGTGGCACAATGGATCCCAATTGAATGCAGTGGATTCCATGCAGCGTGGCCCAATGGATCTCGATTGAATGCAGTGGATTACATGCAGCGTGTTTGAATGCAGTGTATGTCATGCAGCGTGAAGAAATGGAACCCTATTGAATGCAGTGGATTTTATGCAGCATGATTGAATGCAGTGGATTCCATGCAGCATGATTGAATGCAGTGGATTCCAGGCAGCGAGGCCCAATGAATCCCGATTGAATGCAGTGGATATTATCCAGCATGGCCCAAAGCATCCCGATTGAATGCAGTGGATTCCATGCAGCGTGTTTGAATGCAGTGGATTCCAGGCAGCATGGCCCAATGGTTCCAGATTGAATGCAGTGGTTGCAATGAAGCATGATTGAATGCAGTGGATTCCATGAAGCGTGGCCCTATGGTACCCGATTGAATGCACTGGTTGTAATGAAGCATGATTGAATGCAGTGGATTCCATGCAGTGAGGCCCAAAGTATCCCGATTAAATGCAGTGGATTTTATGCAGCAAGGCCCAAAGCATCCCGATTGAATGCAGTGGATTCCATGCAGCGTCAATGAATGCAGTGGATTCCATGCAGCATGGTAAAATGCATCCCGATTGAACGAAGAGTATTCCATGCAGCGTGGCTTAATGGATCCCGATTGAATGCAGTGGATTCCATGCAGTGTGGTCCAATGGATCTCGATTGAACGCAGTGTATTCCATGCAGTGAGGCCCAATGAATCCCAATTGAATGCAGTGGATTCCATGCAGCATGGCGCCATGGATGTCGATTGAATGCAGTGGTTTTCCTGCAATGTGGCACAATGGATCCCGATTGACTGCAGTGGATTCCATGCAGCGTCACTGAATGCAGTGGATTCCATGCAGAATGGTAAAATGCATCCCGATTGATGCAGTGGATTCCATGCAGTGTCATTGAATGCAGTGGATTCCATGCAGCATGGTAAAATGAATCCAAATTGAACGCAGTGCATTCCATGCAGCGGGGTTAAATGGACGCCGATTGAATGCAGTGGATTCCATGCAGCGTGGCCCAATGGATCTCGATTGAATGCAGTGGGTTCCATGCAGCGTGTTTGAATGCAGTGTATGCCGTGCAGCGTGAAGAAATGGAACCCTATTGAATGCAGTGGATTTTATGCAGCATGATTGAATGCAGTGGATTCCATGCAGCATGATTGAATGCAGTGGATTCCAGGCAGCGAGGCCCAATGAATCCCGATTGAATGCAGTGGATATTATCCAGCATGGCCCAAAGCATCCCGATTGAATGCAGTGGATTACATGCAGCGTGTTTGAATGCAGTGGATTCCATGCAGCATGGCCCAATGGTTCCCGATTGAATGCAGTGGTTGCAATGAAGCATGATTGAATGCAGTGGATTCCATGAAGCGTGGCCCTATGGTACCCGATTGAATGCACTGGTTGCAATGAAGCATGATTGAATGCAGTGGATTCCATGCAGCATGGAGAAATTGAACCCTATTAAATGCAGGGGATTTTATGCAGCATGATTGAATGCAGTGGATTCCATGCAGCATGATTGAATGCAGTAGATTCCATGCAGTGAGGCCCAATGCATCCCGATTAAATGCAGTGGATTTTATGCAGCGAGGCCCAAAGCATCCCGATTGAATGCAGTGGATTCCATGCAGCGTCACTGAATGCAGTGGATTCGATGCAGCATGGTAAAATGCATCCCGACTGAACGCAGTGTATTCCATGCAGCGTGGCTAAATGGATCCCGATTGAATGCAGTGGATTCCATGCAGCGTGGCCCAATGGATCTCGAGAGAATGCAGTGGATTCCATGCAGTGTGGTGCAATGGATTTTAATTGAACGCAGTGGATTCCATGCATCGTGGTGCAATGAATCCCAATTGAATGCAGTGAATTCCATGCAGCGTGATTGAATGCAGTATATTCCATTCAGCGTGGTAAAATGCATCCCGATTAAATGCAGTGGATTCCATCCAGCTTGATTGAATGCAGTTGATTCCATGGAGCGTGGCCCAATGCATCCCGATTAACTGCAGTGGATTTTATGCAGCATGGCCCAAAGCATCCCGATTGAAGGTAGTGCATTCCATGCAGCATCACTGAATGCAGTGGATTCCATGCAGCATGGTAAAATGCATCCCGATTAAACGCAGTGCATTAAATGCAGCATGGCTAAATGGATCCCGAGTGAATGCAGTGGATTCCATGCAGTGTCATTGAATGCAGTGGATTCCATGCAGCATGGTAAAATGCGTCACGATTGATGCAGTGCATTCCATGCAGTGTCATTGAATGCAGTGGATTCCAGGCAGCATGATAAAATGCATCCCGATTGATGCAGTGGATTCCATGCAGCGGGGTTAAATGGAACCCGATTGAATGCAGTGGATTCCATGCAGTGTGGCCCAATGGATCTCGATTGAATGCAGTGGACTCCGTGCAGTGTGGTGGAGTGGATTCTGATTGATTGCATTGAAGTCCATGCAGCGTGGCCCAATGGATCTCGATTGAATGCAGTGGATTCCATGCAGCGTGTTTGAATGCAGTGTATTCCATGCAGCGTGAAGAAATGGAACCCTATTGAATGCAGTGGATTCCATGCAGTGTCATTGAATGCAGTGGATTCCATGCAGCATGATTGAATGCAGTGGATTCCAGGCAGCGAGGCCCAATGAATCCCGATTGAATGCACTGGATATTATCCAGCATGGCCCAAAGCATCCCGAGTGAATGCAGTGGATTCCATGCAGCGTGTTTGAATGCAGTGGATTCCATGCAGCATGGCCCAATGGTTCCCGATTGAATGCAGTGGTTGCAATGAAGCATGATTGAATGCAGTCTATTCCATGCAGCATGGAGACATTGAACCCTATTCAATGCAGGGGATTTTATGCAGCATGATTGAATGCAGTGGATTCCATGCAGCATCATTGAATGCAGTAGATTCCATGCAGTGAGGCCCAATGCATCCCGATTAAATGCAGTGGATTTTATGCAGAGAGGCCCAAAGCATCCCGATTGAATGCAGTGGATTCCATGCAGTGTCACTGAATGCAGTGGATTCGATGCAGCATGGTTAAATGCATCCCGATTGAACGAACAGTATTCCATGCAGCGTGGCTAAATGGATCCCGATTGAATGCAGTGGATTCCATGCAGCGTGGCCCAATGGATCTCGAGAGATTGCAGTGGATTCCATGCAGTGTGGTGCAATGGATTTTAATTGAACGCAGTGGATTCCGTGCATCATTGTGCAATGGATCCCAATTGAATGCAGTGAATTCCATGCAGCGTGATTGAATGCAGTATATTCCATGCAGCGTGGTAAAATGCATCCCGATTAAATGCAGTGGATTCCATCCAGCTTGGTTGAATGCAATTGATTCCATGGAGCATGGCCCAATGCATCCCGATTAAATGCAGTGGATTTTATGCAGCATGGCCCAAAGCATCCCGATTGAAGGTAGTGCATTCCATGCAGCATCACTGAATGCAGTGGATTCCATGCAGCATGGTAAAATGCATCCAGATTAAACGCAGTGGATTACATGCAGCATGGCTAAATGGATCCCGAGTGAATGCAGTAGATTCCATGCAGTGTCATTGAATGCAGTGGATTCCATGCAGCATGGTAAAATGCATCCCGATTGATGCAGTGGATTCCATGCAGTGTCAATGAATGCAGTGGATTCCAGGCAGCATGATAAAATGCATCCCGATTGATGCAGTGGATTCCATGCAGCGGGGTTAAATGGATCCCGATTGAATGCAGTGGATTCCATGCAGTGTGGCCCAATGGATCTCGATTGAATGCAGTGGATTCCATGCAGTGTGGTGCAGCGGATTCTGATTGATTGCAGTGAATTCCATGCATCGTGGCACAATGGATCCCAATTGAATGCAGTGGATTCCATGCAGCGTGGCCCAATGGATCTCGATTGAATGCAGTGGATTCCATGCAGCGTGTTTGAATGCAGTGTATGTCATGCAGCGTGAAGAAATGGAACCCTATTGAATGCAGTGGATTTTATGCAGCATGATTGAATGCAGTGGATTCCATGCAGCATGATTGAATGCAGTGGATTCCAGGCAGCGAGGCCCAATGAATCCCGATTGAATGCAGTGGATATTATCCAGCATGGCCCAAAGCATCCCGATTGAATGCAGTGGATTCCATGCAGCGTGTTTGAATGCAGTGGATTCCAGGCAGCATGGCCCAATGGTTCCAGATTGAATGCAGTGGTTGCAATGAAGCATGATTGAATGCAGTGGATTCCATGAAGCGTGGCCCTATGGTACCCGATTGAATGCACTGGTTGCAATGAAGCATGATTGAATGCAGTGGATTCCATGCAGCATGGAGAAATTGAACCCTATTAAATGCAGGGGATTTTATGCAGCATGATTGAATGCAGTGGATTCCATGCAGCATGATTGAATGCAGTAGATTCCATGCAGTGAGGCCCAATGCATCCCGATTAAATGCAGTGGACTTTATGCAGCGAGGCCCAAAGCATCCCGATTGAATGCAGTGGATTCCATGCAGCGTCACTGAATTCAGTGGATTCGATGCAGCATGGTAAAATGCATCACGATTGAACCCAGTGTATTCCATGCAGCGTGATAAATGGATCCCGATTGAATGCAGTGGATTCCATGCAGCGTGGCCCAATGGATCTCGAGAGAATGCAGTGGATTCCATGCAGTGTGGTGCAATGGATTTTGATTGAACGCAGTGGATTCGATGCATCATTGTGCAATGGATCCCAATTGAATGCAGTGAATTCCATGCAGCGTGATTGAATGCAGTACATTCCATGCAGCATGGTAAAATGCATCCCGATTAAATGCAGTGGATTCCATCCAGCTTGATTGAATGCAGTTGATTCCATGGAGCGTGGCCCAATGCATCCCGATTAAATGCAGTGGATTTTATGCAGCATGGCCCAAAGCATCCCGATTGAAGGTACTGCATTCCATGCAGCATCACTGAATGCAGTGGATTCCATGCAGCATGGTAAAATGCATCCCGATTGAACGCAGTGTATTCCATGAAGCATGGCGAAATGGATCCCGATTGAATGCAGTGGATTCCATGCAGCGTGGCCCAATGGATCTCGATTGAACGCAGTGTATTCCATGCAGTGAGGCCCAATGAATCCCAATTGAATGCAGTGGATTCCATGCAGCATGGAGAAATTGAACCCTATTAAATGCAGTGGATTTTATGCAGCATCACTGAATGCAGTGGATTCCATGCAGCATGGTAAAATGCATCCCGATTAAACGCAGTGCATTAAATGCAGCATGGCTAAATGGATCCCGAGTGAATGCAGTGGATTCCATGCAGTGTCATTGAATGCAGTGGATTCCATGCAGCATGGTAAAATGCGTCACGATTGATGCAGTGCATTCCATGCAGTGTCATTGAATGCAGTGGATTCCAGGCAGCATGATAAAATGCATCCCGATTGATGCAGTGGATTCCACGCAGCGGGGTTAAATGGAACCCGATTGAATGCAGTGGATTCCATGCAGTGTGGCCCAATGGATCTCGATTGAATGCAGTGGACTCCGTGCAGTGTGGTGGAGTGGATTCTGATTGATTGCAGTGAATTCGATGCATCGTGGCCCAATGGATCTCGATTGAATGCAGTGGATTCCATGCAGCGTGTTTGAATGCAGTGTTTGCCATGCAGCGTGAAGAAATGGAACCCTATTGAATGCAGTGGATTCCATGCAGTGTCATTTAATGCAGTGGATTCCATGCAGCATGATTGAATGCAGTGGATTCCAGGCAGCGAGGCCCAATGAATCCCGATTGAATGCACTGGATATTATCCAGCATGGCCCAAAGCATCCCGAGTGAATGCAGTGGATTCCATGCAGCGTGTTTGAATGCAGTGGATTCCATGCAGCATGGCCCAATGGTTCCCGATTGAATGCAGTGGTTGCAATGAAGCATGATTGAATGCAGTCTATTCCATGCAGCATGGAGACATTGAACCCTATTCAATGCAGGGGATTTTATGCAGCATGATTGAATGCAGTGGATTCCATGCAGCATGATTGAATGCAGTAGATTCCATGCAGTGAGGCCCAATGCATCCCGATTAAATGCAGTGGATTTTATGCAGAGAGGCCCAAAGCATCCCGATTGAATGCAGTGGATTCCATGCAGTGTCACTGAATGCAGTGGATTCGATGCAGCATGGTTAAATGCATCCCGATTGAACGAACATTATTCCATGCAGCGTGGCTAAATGGATCCCGATTGAATGCAGTGGATTCCATGCAGCGTGGCCCAATGGATCTCGAGAGATTGCAGTGGATTCCATGCAGTGTGGTGCAATGGATTTTAATTGAACGCAGTGGATTCCGTGCATCATTGTGCAATGGATCCCAATTGAATGCAGTGAATTCCATGCAGCGTGATTGAATGCAGTATATTCCATGCAGCGTGGTAAAATGCATCCCGATTAAATGCAGTGGATTCCATCCAGCTTGGTTGAATGCAATTGATTCCATGGAGCATGGCCCAATGCATCCCGATTAAATGCAGTGGATTTTATGCAGCATGGCCCAAAGCATCCCGATTGAAGGTAGTGCATTCCATGCAGCATCACTGAATGCAGTGGATTCCATGCAGCATGGTACAATGCATCCAGATTAAACGCAGTGGATTACATGCAGCATGGCTAAATGGATCCCGAGTGAATGCAGTAGATTCCATGCAGTGTCATTGAATGCAGTGGATTCCATGCAGCATGGTAAAATGCATCCCGATTGATGCAGTGGATTCCATGCAGTGTCAATGAATGCAGTGGATTCCAGGCAGCATGATAAAATGCATCCCGATTGATGCAGTGGATTCCATGCAGCGGAGTTAAATGGATCCCGATTGAATGCAGTGGATTCCATGCAGTGTGGCCCAATGGATCTCGATTGAATGCAGTGGACTCCGTGCAGTGTGGTGGAGTGGATTCTGATTGATTGCAGTGAATTCGATGCATCGTGGCCCAATGGATCTCGATTGAATGCAGTGGATTCCATGCAGTTTGGTGCAGCGGATTCTGATTGATTGCAGTGAATTCCATGCATCGTGGCACAATGGATCCCAATTGAATGCAGTGGATTCCATGCAGCGTGGCCCAATGGATCTCGATTGAATGCAGTGGATTCCATGCAGCGTGTTTGAATGCAGTGTATGTCATGCAGCGTGAAGAAATGGAACCCTATTGAATGCAGTGGATTTTATGCAGCATGATTGAATGCAGTGGATTCCATGCAGCATGATTGAATGCAGTGGATTCCAGGCAGCGAGGCCCAATGAATCCCGATTGAATGCAGTGGATATTATCCAGCATGGCCCAAAGCATCCCGATTGAATGCAGTGGATTCCATGCAGCGTGTTTGAATGCAGTGGATTCCAGGCAGCATGGCCCAATGGTTCCAGATTGAATGCAGTGGTTGCAATGAAGCATGATTGAATGCAGTGGATTCCATGAAGCGTGGCCCTATGGTACCCGATTGAATGCACTGGTTGCAATGAAGCATGATTGAATGCAGTGGATTCCATGCAGCATGGAGAAATTGAACCCTATTAAATGCAGGGGATTTTATGCCGCATGATTGAATGCAGTGGATTCCATGCAGCATGATTGAATGCAGTAGATTCCATGCAGTGAGGCCCAATGCATCCCGATTAAATGCAGTGGACTTTATGCAGCGAGGCCCAAAGCATCCCGATTGAATGCAGTGGATTCCATGCAGCGTCACTGAATGCAGTGGATTCGATGCAGCATGGTAAAATGCATCACGATTGAACCCAGTGTATTCCATGCAGCGTGATAAATGGATCCCGATTGAATGCAGTGGATTCCATGCAGCGTGGCCCAATGGATCTCGAGAGAATGCAGTGGATTCCATGCAGTGTGGTGCAATGGATTTTGATTGAACGCAGTGGATTCGATGCATCATTGTGCAATGGATCCCAATTGAATGCAGTGAATTCCATGCAGCGTGATTGAATGCAGTACATTCCATGCAGCATGGTAAAATGCATCCCGATTAAATGCAGTGGATTCCATCCAGCTTGATTGAATGCAGTTGATTCCATGGAGCGTGGCCCAATGCATCCCGATTAAATGCAGTGGATTTTATGCAGCATGGCCCAAAGCATCCCGATTGAAGGTAGTGCATTCCATGCAGCATCACTGAATGCAGTGGATTCCATGCAGCATGGTAAAATGCATCCCGATTGAACGCAGTGTATTCCATGAAGCATGGCGAAATGGATCCCGATTGAATGCAGTGGATTCCATGCAGCGTGGCCGAATGGATCTCGATTGAACGCAGTGTATTCCATGCAGTGAGGCCCAATGAATCCCAATTGAATGCAGTGGATTCCATGCAGCATGGAGAAATTGAACCCTATTAAATGCAGTGGATTTTATGCAGCATGATTGAATGCAGTGGATTCCATGCAGCATGATTGAATGCAGTAGATTCCATGCAGTGAGGCCCAATGCATCCCGATTAAATGCAGTGGATTTTATGCAGAGAGGCCCAAAGCATCCCGATTGAATGCAGTGGATTCCATGCAGCGTCACTGAATGCAGTGGATTCGATGCAGCATGGTTAAATGCATCCCGATTGAATGAAGAGTATTCCATGCAGCGTGGCTAAATGGATCCCGAATGAATGCAGTGGATTCCATGCAGCGTGGCCCAATGGATCTCGAGAGATTGCAGTGGATTCCATGCAGTGTGGTGCAATGGATTTTAATTGAACGCAGTGGATTCCATGCATCGTGGTGCAATGGATCCCAATTGAATGCAGTGAATTCCATGCAGCGTGATTGAATGCAGTATATTCCATGCAGCGTGGTAAAATGCATCCCGATTAAATGCAGTGGATTCCATCCAGCTTGGTTGAATGCAATTATTCCATGGAGCATGGCCCAATGCATCCCGATTAAATGCAGTGGATTTTATGCAGCATGGCCCAAACCATCCCGATTGAATATAGTGCATTCCATGCAGCATCACTGAATGCAGTGGATTCCATGCAGCATGGTAAAATGCATCCCGATTAAACGAAGTGGATTACATGCAGCATGGCTAAATGGATCCCGAGTGAATGCAGTAGATTCCATGCAGTGTCATTGAATGCAGTGGATTCCATGCAGCATGGTAAAATGCGTCACGATTGATGCCTTGGATTCCATGCAGTGTCATTGAATGCAGTGGATTCCATGCAGCATGGTAAAATGCATCCCGATTGATGCAGTGGATTCCATGCAGTGTCAATGAATGCAGTGGATTCCAGGCAGCATGATAAAATGCATCCCGATTGATGCAGTGGATTCCATGCAGCGGGGTTAAATGGATCCCGATTGAATGCAGTGGATTCCATGCAGCGTGGCCCAATGGATCTCGATTGAATGCAGTGGATTCCATGCAGCGTGTTTGAATGCAGTGTATGCCATGCAGCGTGAAGAAATGGAACCCTATTGAATGCAGTGGATTTTATGCAGCATGATTGAATGCAGTGGATTCCATGCAGCATGATTGAATGCAGTGGATTCCAGGCAGCGAGGCCCAATGAATCCCGATTGAATGCAGTGGATATTATCCAGCATGGCCCAAAGCATCCCGATTGAATGCAGTGGATTCCATGCAGCATGGCCCAATGGTTCCCGATTGAATGCAGTGGTTGCAATGAAGCATGATTGAATGCAGTGGATTCCATGAAGCGTGGCCCTATGGTACCCGATTGAATGCACTGGTTGCAATGAAGCATGATTGAATGCAGTGGATTCCATGCAGCATGGAGAAATTGAACCCTATTAAATGCAGGGGATTTTATGCAGCATGATTGAATGCAGTGGATTCCATGCAGCATGATTGAATGCAGTAGATTCCATGCAGTGAGGCCCAATGCATCCCGATTAAATGCAGTGGATTCCATGCAGCGTCACTGAATGCAGTGGATTCGATGCAGCATGGTAAAATGCATCCCGATTGAACCCAGTGTATTCTATGCAGCGTGATAAATGGATCCCGATTGAATGCAGTGGATTCCATGCAGCGTGGTCCAATGGATCTCGAGAGAATGCAGTGGATTCCATGCAGTGTGGTGCAATGGATTTTGATTGAACGCGGTGGATTCGATGCATCATTGTGCAATGGATCCCAATTGAATGCAGTGAATTCCATGCAGCGTGATTGAATGCAGTACATTCCATGCAGCATGGTAAAATGCATCCCGATTAAATGCAGTGGATTCCATCCAGCTTGATTGAATGCAGTTGATTCCATGGAGCTTGGCCCAATGCATCCCGATTAACTGCAGTGGAGTTTATGCAGCATGGCCCAAAGCATCCCGATTGAAGGTAGTGCATTCAATGCAGCATCACTGAATGCAGTGGATTCCATGCAGCATGGTAAAATGCATCCCGATTGAACGCAGCGTATTCCATGAAGCATGGCGAAATGGATCCCAATTGAATGCAGTGGATTCCATGCAGCGTGGCCCAATGGATCTCGATTGAACGCAGTGTATTCCATGCAGTGAGGCCCAATGAATCCCAATTGAATGCAGTGGATTCCATGCAGCATGGCGCAATGGATGTCGATTGAATGCAGTGGTTTCCCTGCAATGTGGCACAATGGATCCCGATTGACTGCAGTGGATTCCATGCAGCGCCACTGAATGCAGTGGATTCCATGCAGAATGGTAAAATGCATCCCGATTGATGCAGTGGATTCCATGCAGTGTCATTGAATGCAGTGGATTCCATGCAGCATGGTAAAATGCATCCCAATTGAACGCAGTGCATTCCATGCAGCGGGGTTAAATGGATCCCGATTGAATGCAGTGGATTCGATGCAGCGTGGCCCAATGGATCTCGAGAGAATGCAGTGGATTCCATGCAGTGTGGTGCAATGGATTTAAATTGAACGCAGTGGATTCCATGCATCGTGGCGCAATGGATCCCAATTGAATGCAGTGAATTCCATGCAGCGTGATTGAATGCAGTATATTCCATGCAGCGTGGTAAAATGCATCCCGATTAAATGCAATGGATTCCATCCAGCTTGATTGAATGCAGTTCATTCCATGGAGCGTGGCCCAATGCATCCCGATTAAATGCAGTGGATTTTATGCAGCATGGCCCAAAGCATCCCGATTGAAGGTAGTGCATTCCATGCAGCATCACTGAATGCAGTGGATTCCATGCAGCATGGTAAAATGCATCCCAATTGAACGCAGTGCATTCCATGCAACCGGGTTCAATGGATCCCGATTGAATGCAGTGGATTCAATGCAGCGAGGCCCAATGGATCTCGAGAGAATGCAGTGGATTCCATGCAGTGTGGTGCAATGGATTTTAATTGAACGCAGTGGATTCCATGCATCGTGGCGCAATGGATCCCAATTGAATGCAGTGAATTCCATGCAGCGTGATTGAATGCAGTATATTCCATACAGCGTGGTAAAATTCATCCCGATTAAATGCAGTGGATTCCATCCAGCTTGATTGAATGCAGTTGATTCCATGGAGCGTGGCCCAATGCATCCCGATTAAATGCAGTGGATTTTATGCAGCATGGCCCAAAGCATCCCGATTGCAAATAGTGCATTCCATGAAGCATCACTGAATGCAGTGGATTCCATGCAGCATGGTAAAATGCATCCCGATTGAACGCAGTGTATTCCATGAAGCATGGCTAAATGGATCCCGAGTGAATGCAGTGGATTCCATGCAGTGTCATTGAATGCAGTGGATTCCATGCAGCACGGTAAAATGTGTCACGATTGATGCAGTGGATTCCATGCATTGTCATTGAATGCAGTGGATTCCATGCAGCATGGTTAAATGCATCCCGATTGATGCAGTGGATTACATGCAGTGTCAATGAATGCAGTGGATTCCAGGCAGCATGATAAAATGCATCCCGATTGATGCAGTGGATTCCATGCAGCGGGGTTAAATGGATCCCGATTGAATGCAGTGGATTCCATGCAGCGTGGCCCAGTGGATCTCTATTGAATGCAGTGGATTCCATGCAGCGTGGCCCAATGGATCTCGATTGAATGCAGTGGATTCCACGCAGTGTGGTGCAGTGGATTCTGATTGATTGCAGTGAATTCCATGCATCGTGGCACAATGGATCCCAATTGAATGCAGTGGATTCCATGCAGTGTGGCCCAATGGATCTCGATTGAATGCAGTGGATTCCATGCAGCATGTTTGAATGCAGTGTATTCCATGCAGCGTGAAGAAATGGAACCCTATTGAATGCAGTGGATTTTATGCAGCATGATTGAATGCAGTGGATTCCATGCAGCATGATTGAATGCAGTGGATTCCAGGAAGCGAGGCCCAATGAATCCCGATTGAATGCAGTGGATATTATCCAGCAGGGCCCAAAGCATCCCGATTGAATGCAGTGGATTCCATGCAGCATCACTGAATGCAGTGGATTCGATGCAGCATGGTAAAATGCATCCCGATTGAACCCAGTGTATTCTATGCAGCGTGATAAATGGATCCCGATTGAATGCAGTGGATTCGATGCAGCATTGCCCAATGGATCTCGAGAGAATGCAGTGGATTCCATGCAGTGTGGTGCAATGGATTTTGATTGAAATCAGTGGATTCGATGCATCGTTGTGCAATGGATCCCAATTGAATGCAGTGAATTCCATGCAGCGTGATTGAATGCAGTACATTCCATGCAGCATGGTAAAATGCATCCCGATTAAATGCAGTGGATTCCATCCAGCTTGATTGAATGCAGTTGATTCCATGGAGCGTGGCCCAATGCATCCCAATTAAATGCAGTGGATTTTATGCAGCATGGCCCAAAGCATCCCGATTGAAGGTAGTGCATTCCATGCAGCATCACTGAATGCAGTGGATTCCATGCAGCATGGTAAAATGCATCCCGATTGAACGCAGCGTATTCCATGAAGCATGGCTAAATGGATCCCGATTGAATGCAGTGGATTCCATGCAGCGTGGCCCAATGGATCTCGATTGAACGCAGTGTATTCCATGCAGTGAGGCCCAATGAATCCCAATTGAATGCAGTGGATTCCATGCAGCATGGCGCAATGGATGTCGATTGAATGCAGTGGTTTCCCTGCAATGTGGCACAATGGATCCCGATTGACTGCAGTGGATTCCATGCAGCGTCACTGAATGCAGTGGATTCCATGCAGCATGGTAAAATGCATCCCGATGGATGCAGTGGATTCCATGGAGTGTCATTGAATGCAGTGGATTCCATGCAGCATGGTAAAATGCATCCCAATTGAACGCAGTGCATTCCATGCAGCGGGGTTCAATGGATCCCGATTGAATGCAGTGGATTCGATGCAGCGTGGCCCAATGGATCTCGAGAGAATGCAGTGGATTCCATGCAGTGTGGTGCAATGGATTTTAATTGAACGCAGTGGATTCCATGCATCGTGGCGCAATGGATCCCAATTGAATGCAGTGAATTCCATGCAGCGTGATTGAATGCAGTACATTCCATGCAGCGTGGTAAAATGCATCCCGATTAAATGCAGTGGATTCCATCCAGCTTGATTGAATGCAATTGATTCCATGGAGCATGGCCCAATGCATCCCGATTAAATGCAGTGGATTTTATGCAGCATGGCCCAAAGCATCCTGATTGAAGGTAGTGCATTCCATGCAGCATCACTGAATGCAGTGGATTCCATGCAGCATGGTAAAATGCATCCCGATTAAACGCAGTGGATTACATGCAGCATGGCTAAATGGATCCCGAGTGAATGCAGTAGATTCCATGCAGTTTCATTGAATGCAGTGGATTACATGCATTATGGTAAAATGCGTCACGATTGATGCAGTGGATTCCATGCAGTGTCATTGAATGCAGTGGATTCCATGCAGCATGGTAAAATGCATCCCGATTGATGCAGTGGATTCCATGCAGTGTCAATGAATGCAGTGGATTCCAGGCATCATGATAAAATGCATCCCGATTGATGCAGTGGATTCCATGCAGCGGGGTTAAATGGATCCCGATTGAATGCAGTGGATTCCATGCAGCGTGGCCCAATGGATCTCGATTGAATGCAGTGGATTCCATGCAGCGTGGCCCAATGGATCTCGATTGAATGCAGTGGATTCCATGCAGTGTGGTGCAGTGGATTCTGATTGATTGCAGTGAATTCCATGCATCGTGGCACAATGGATCCAAATTGAATGCAGTGGATTCCATGCAGCGTGGCCCAATGGATCTCGATTGAATGCAGTGGATTCCATGCAGCGTGTTTGAATGCAGTGTATTCCATGCAGCGTGAAGAAATGGAACCCTATTGAATGCAGTGGATTTTATGCAGCATGATTGAATGCAGTGGATTCCATGCAGCATGATTGAATGCAGTGGATTCCAGGCAGCGAGGCCCAATGAATCCCGATTGAATGCAGTGGATATTATCCAGCATGGCCCAAAGCATCCCGATTGAATGCAGTGGATTCCATGCAGCGTGTTTGAATGCAGTGGATTCCATGCAGCATGGCCCAATGGTTCCCGATTGAATGCAGTGGTTGCAATGAAGCATGATTGAATGCAGTGGATTCCATGAAGCGTGGCCCTATGGTACCCGATTGAATGCACTGGTTGCAATGAAGCATGATTGAATGCAGTGGATTCCATGCAGCATGGAGAAATGGAACCCTATTAAATGCAGGGGATTTTATGCCGCATGATTGAATGCAGTGGATTCCATGCAGTGAGGCCAAATGCATCCCGATTAAATGCAGTGGATTTTATGCAGCGAGGCCCAAAGCATCCCGATTGAATGCAGTGGATTCCATGCAGCGTCACTGAATGCAGTGGATTCGATGCAGCATGGTAAAATGCATCCCGATTGAACCCAGTGTATTCTATGCAGCGTGATAAATGGATCCCGATTGAATGCAGTGGATTCCATGCAGCGTGGCCCAATGGATCTCGAGAGAATGCAGTGGATTCCATGCAGTGTAGTGCAATGGATTTTGATTGAACGCAGTGGATTCGATGCATCATTGTGCAATGGATCCCAATTGAATGCAGTGAATTCCATGCAGCGTGATTGAATGCAGTACATTCCATGCAGCATGGTAAAATGCATCCCGATTAAATGCAGTGGATTCCATCCAGCTTGATTGAATGCAGTTGATTCCATGGAGCGTGGCCCAATGCATCCCGATTAAATGCAGTGGATTTTATGCAGCATGGCCCAAAGCATCCCGATTGAAGGTAGTGCATTCCATGCAGCATCACTGAATGCAGTGGATTCCATGCAGCATGGTAAAATGCATCCCGATTGAACGCAGTGTATTCCATGAAGCATGGCTAAATGGATCCCGATTGAATGCAGTGGATTCCATGCAGCGTGGCCCAATGGATCTCGATTGAACGCAGTGTATTCCATGCAGTGAGGCCCAATGAATCCCAATTGAATGCAGTGGATTCCATGCAGCATTGAGAAATTGAACCCTATTAAATGCAGGGGATTTTATGCAGCATGATTGAATGCAGTGGATTCCAATCAGCATGATTGAATGCAATAGATTCCATGCAGTGAGGCCCAATGCATCCCGATTAAATGCAGTGGATTTTATGCAGCGAGGCCCAAAGCATCCCGATTGAATGCAGTGGATTCCATGCAGCGTCACTGAATGCAGTGGATTCGATGCAGCATGGTTAAATGCATCCCGATTGAACGAAGAGTATTCCATGCAGCGTGGCTAAATGGATCCCGATTGAATGCAGTGGATTCGATGCAGCGTGGCCCAATGGATCTCGATTGAATGCAGTGGATTCCATGCAGCGTGGCTCAATGGATCTCGATTGAATGCAGTGGATTCCATGCAGTGTGGTGCAGTGGATTCTGATTGATTGCAGTGAATTCCATGCAGCGTGGCCCAATGGATCTCGAGAGAATGCAGTGGATTCCATGCAGCGTGATTGAATGCAGTACATTCCATGCAGCATGGTAAAATGCATCCCGATTAAATGCAGTGGATTCCATCCAGCTTGATTGAATGCAGTTGATTCCATGGAGCGTGGCCCAATGCATCCCGATTAAATGCAGTGGATTTTATGCAGCATGGCCCAAAGCATCCCGATTGAAGGTAGTGCATTCCATGCAGCATCACTGAATGCAGTGGATTCCATGCAGCATGGTAAAATGCATCCCGATTAAATGCAGTGGAATACATGCAGCATGGCTAAATGGATCCCGAGTGAATGCAGTAGATTCCATGCAGTGTCATTGAATGCAGTGGATTCCAGGCAGCATGGTAAAATGCATCCCGATTGATGCAGTGGATTCCATGCAGTGTCATTGAATGCAGTGGATTCCAGGCAGCATGATAAAATGCATCCCGATTGATGCAGTGGATTCCATGCAGCGGGGTTAAATGGATCCCGATTGAATGCAGTGTATTCCATGCAGCGTGGCCCAATGGATCTCGATTGAATGCACTGGATTCCATGCAGTGTGATGCAGTGGATTCTGATTGATTGCAGTGAATTCCATGCATCGTGGCACAATGGATCCCAATTGAATGCAGTGGATTCCATGCAGCGTGGCCCAATGGATCTCGATTGAATGCAGTGGATTCCATGCAGCATGTTTGAATGCAGTGTATGCCATGCAGCGTGAAGTAATGGAACCCTATTGAATGCAGTGGATTTTATGCAGGATGATTGAATGCAGTGGATTCCATGCAGCATGATTGAATGCAGTGGATTCCATGCAGCGTGGTCCAATGGATCTCGAGAGAATGCAGTGGATTCCATGCAGTGTGGTGCAATGGATTTTGATTGAACGCAGTGGATTCCATGCATCGTTGTGCAATGGATCCCAATTGAATGCAGTGAATTCCATGCAGCGTGATTGAATGCAGTACATTCCATGCAGCGTGGTAAAATGCATCCCGATTAAATGCAGTGGATTCCATCCAGCTTGATTGAATGCAGTTGATTCCATGGAGCGTGGCCCAATGCATCCCGATTAAATGCAGTGGATTTTAAGCAGCATGGCCCAAAGCATCCCGATTGAAGGTAGTGCATTCCATGCAGCATCACTGAATGCAGTGGATTCCATGCAGCATGGTAAAATGCATCCCGATTGAACGCAGTGTATTCCATGAAGCATGGCTAAATGGATCCCGATTGAATGCAGTGGATTCCATGCAGCGTGGCCCAATGGATCTCGATTGAACGCAGTGTATTCCATGCAGTGAGGCCCAATGAATCCCAATTGAATGCAGTGGATTCCATGCAGCATGGCGCAATGGATGTCGATTGAATGCAGTGGTTTCCCTGCAATGTGGCACAATGTATCCCGATTGACTGCAGTGGATTCCATGCAGCGTCACTGAATGCAGTGGATTCCATGCAGCATGGTAAAATGCATCCCGATGGATGCAGTGGATTCCATGCAGTGTCATTGAATGCAGTGGATTCCATGCAGCATGGTAAAATGCATCCCAATTGAACGCAGTGCATTCGATGCAGCGGGGTTAAATGGATCCCGATTGAATGCAGTGGATTCGATGCAGCGTGGCCCAATGGATCTCGAGAGAATGCAGTGGATTCCATGCAGTGTGGTGCAATGGATTTAAATTGAACGCAGTGGATTCCATGCATCGTGGCGCAATGGATCCCAATTGAATGCAGTGAATTCCATGCAGCGTGATTGAATGCAGTACATTCCATGCAGCGTGGTAAAATGCATCCCGATTAAATGCAGTGGATTCCATCCAGCTTGATTGAATGCAGTTGATTCCATGGAGCGTGGCCCAATGCATCCCGATTAAATGCAGTGGATTTTATGCAGCATGGCCCAAAGCATCCCGATTGAAGGTAGTGCATTCCAAGCAGCATCACTGAATGCAGTGGATTCCATGCAGCATGGTAAAATGCATCCCGATTAAACGCAGTGGATTACATGCAGCATGGCTAATGGATCCCGAGTGAATGCAGTGGATTCCATGCAGCATGGTAAAATGCGTCACGATTGATGCAGTGGATTCCATGCACTGTCATTGAATGCAGTGGATTCCATGCAGCATGGTAAAATGCATCCCGATTGATGCAGTGGATTCCATGCAGTGTCATTGAATGCAGTGGATTCCAGGCAGCATGATAAAATGCATCCCGATTGATGCAGTCGATTCCATGCAGCGGGGTTAAATGGATCCAGATTGAATGCAGTGGATTCCATGCAGCGTGGCCCAATGGATCTCGATTGAATGCAGTGGACTCCGTGCAGTGTGGTGGAGTGGATTCTGATTGATTGCAGTGAATTCCATGCAGCGTGGCCCAATGGATCTCGATTGAATGCACTGGATTCCATGCAGTGTGATGCAGTGGATCCCAATTGAATGCAGTGAATTCCATGCAGCGTGATTGAATGCAGTTGATTCCATGGATCTTGGCCCAATGCATCCCGATTAAATGCAGTGGATTTTATGCAGCATGGCCCAAAGCATCCCGATTGAATGTAGTGCATTCCATGCAGCATCACTGAATGCAGTGGATTCCATGCAGCATGGTAAAATGCATCCCGATTAAACGCAGTGGATTACATGCAGCATGGCTAAATGGATCCCGAGTGAATGCAGTAGATTCCATGCAGTGTCATTGAATGCAGTGGATTCCATGCAGCATGGTAAAATGCATCCCGATTGATGCAGTGGATTCCATGCAGTGTCATTGAATGCAGTGTATTCCATTCAGCATGGTAAAATGCATCCCGATTGATGCAGTGGATTCCATGCAGTGTCATTGAATACAGTGGATTCCAGGCAGCATGATAAAATATATCCCGATTGATGCAGTGGATTCCATGCAGCGGGGTTAAATTGATCCTGATTGAATGCAGTGTATTCCATGCAGCGTGGCCCAATGGATCTCGATTGAATGCAGTGGATTCCATGCAGCGTGGCCCAATGGATCTCGATTGAATGCAGTGGATTCCATGCAGTGTGGTGCAGTGGATTCTGATTGATTGCAGTGAATTCCATGCATCGTGGCACAATGGATCCCAATTGATTGCAGTGGATTCCATGCAGCGTGGCCCAATGGATCTCGATTGAATGCATTGGATTCCATGCAGCGTGTTTGAATGCAGTGTATGCCATGCAGCGTGAAGAAATGGAACCCTATTGAATGCAGTGGATTTTATGCAGCATGATTGAATGCAGTGGATTCCATGCAGCATGATTGAATGCAGTGGATTCCAGGCAGCGAGGCCCAATGAATCCCGATTGAATGCAGTGGATATTATCCAGCATGGCCCAAAGCATCCCGATTGAATGCAGTGGATTCCATGCAGCGTGTTTGAATGCAGTGGATTCCATGCAGCATGGCCCAATGGTTCCCGATTGAATGCAGTGGTTGCAATGAAGCATGATTGAATGCAGTGGATTCAATGAAGCGTGGCCCTATGGTACCCGATTGAATGCACTGGTTGCAATGAAGCATGATTGAATGCAGTGGATTCCATGCAGCATGGAAACATTGAACCCTATTCAATGCAGGGGATTTTATGCAGCATGATTGAATGCAGTGGATTCCATGCAGCATGATTGAATGCAGTAGATTCCATGCAGTGAGGCCCAATGCATCCCGATTAAATGCAGTGGATTTTATGTAGCGAGGCCCAAAGCATCCCGATTGAATGCAGTGGATTCCATGCAGCGTCACTGAATGCAGTGGATTCGATGCAGCATGGTAAAATGCATCCCGATTGAACGAAGAGTATTCCATGCAGTGTGACTAAATGGATCCCGATTGAATGCAGTGGATTCCATGCATCGTGGTGCAATGGTTCCCAATTGAATGCAGTGAATTTCATGCAGCGTGATTGAATGCAGTATATTCCATGCAGCGTGGTAAAATGCATCCCGATTAAATGCAGTGGATTCCATCCAGCTTGATTGAATGCAGTTGATTCCATGGAGCGTGGCCCAATGCATCCCGATTAAATGCAGTGGATTTTATGCAGCATGGCCCAAAGCATCCCGATTGAATGTAGTGCATTCCATGCAGCATCACTGAATGCAGTGGATTCCATGCAGCATGGTAAAATGCATCCCGATTAAACGCAGTGCATTACATGAAGCATGGCTAAATGGCTCCCGAGTGAATGCAGTAGATTCCATGCAGTGTCATTGAATGCAGTGGATTCCATGCAGCATGGTAAAATGCATCCCGATTGATGCAGTGGATTCCATGCAGTGTCATTGAATGCAGTGTATTCCAGGCAGGATGGTAAAATGCATCCCGATTGATGCAGTCGATTCCATGCAGCGGGGTTAAATGGATCCAGATTGAATGCAGTGGATTCCATGCAGCGTGGCCCAATGGATCTCGATTGAATGCAGTGGACTCCGTGCAGTGTGGTGGAGTGGATTCTGATTGATTGCAGTGAATTCCATGCAGCGTGGCCCAATGGATCTCGATTGAATGCACTGGATTCCATGCAGTGTGATGCAGTGGATCCCAATTGAATGCAGTGAATTCCATGCAGCGTGATTGAATGCAGTTGATTCCATGGATCTTGGCCCAATGCATCCCGATTAAATGCAGTGGATTTTATGCAGCATGGCCCAAAGCATCCCGATTGAATGTAGTGCATTCCATGCAGCATCACTGAATGCAGTGGATTCCATGCAGCATGGTAAAATGCATCCCGATTAAACGCAGTGGATTACATGCAGCATGGCTAAATGGATCCCGAGTGAATGCAGTAGATTCCATGCAGTGTCATTGAATGCAGTGGATTCCATGCAGCATGGTAAAATGCATCCCGATTGATGCAGTGGATTCCATGCAGTGTCATTGAATGCAGTGTATTCCATTCAGCATGGTAAAATGCATCCCGATTGATGCAGTGGATTCCATGCAGTGTCATTGAATACAGTGGATTCCAGGCAGCATGATAAAATATATCCCGATTGATGCAGTGGATTCCATGCAGCGGGGTTAAATTGATCCTGATTGAATGCAGTGTATTCCATGCAGCGTGGCCCAATGGATCTCGATTGAATGCAGTGGATTCCATGCAGCGTGGCCCAATGGATCTCGATTGAATGCAGTGGATTCCATGCAGTGTGGTGCAGTGGATTCTGATTGATTGCAGTGAATTCCATGCATCGTGGCACAATGGATCCCAATTGATTGCAGTGGATTCCATGCAGCGTGGCCCAATGGATCTCGATTGAATGCATTGGATTCCATGCAGCGTGTTTGAATGCAGTGTATGCCATGCAGCGTGAAGAAATGGAACCCTATTGAATGCAGTGGATTTTATGCAGCATGATTGAATGCAGTGGATTCCATGCAGCATGATTGAATGCAGTGGATTCCAGGCAGCGAGGCCCAATGAATCCCGATTGAATGCAGTGGATATTATCCAGCATGGCCCAAAGCATCCCGATTGAATGCAGTGGATTCCATGCAGCGTGTTTGAATGCAGTGGATTCCATGCAGCATGGCCCAATGGTTCCCGATTGAATGCAGTGGTTGCAATGAAGCATGATTGAATGCAGTGGATTCAATGAAGCGTGGCCCTATGGTACCCGATTGAATGCACTGGTTGCAATGAAGCATGATTGAATGCAGTGGATTCCATGCAGCATGGAAACATTGAACCCTATTCAATGCAGGGGATTTTATGCAGCATGATTGAATGCAGTGGATTCCATGCAGCATGATTGAATGCAGTAGATTCCATGCAGTGAGGCCCAATGCATCCCGATTAAATGCAGTGGATTTTATGTAGCGAGGCCCAAAGCATCCCGATTGAATGCAGTGGATTCCATGCAGCGTCACTGAATGCAGTGGATTCGATGCAGCATGGTAAAATGCATCCCGATTGAACGAAGAGTATTCCATGCAGTGTGACTAAATGGATCCCGATTGAATGCAGTGGATTCCATGCATCGTGGTGCAATGGTTCCCAATTGAATGCAGTTAATTCCATGCAGCGTGATTGAATGCAGTATATTCCATGCAGCGTGGTAAAATGCATCCCGATTAAATGCAGTGGATTCCATCCAGCTTGATTGAATGCAGTTGATTCCATGGAGCGTGGCCCAATGCATCCCGATTAAATGCAGTGGATTTTATGCAGCATGGCCCAAAGCATCCCGATTGAATGTAGTGCATTCCATGCAGCATCACTGAATGCAGTGGATTCCATGCAGCATGGTAAAATGCATCCCGATTAAACGCAGTGCATTACATGAAGCATGGCTAAATGGCTCCCGAGTGAATGCAGTAGATTCCATGCAGTGTCATTGAATGCAGTGGATTCCATGCAGCATGGTAAAATGCATCCCGATTGATGCAGTGGATTCCATGCAGTGTCATTGAATGCAGTGTATTCCAGGCAGGATGGTAAAATGCATCCCGATTGATGCAGTGGATTCCATGCAGCGGGGTTAAATGGATCCCGATTGAATGCAGTGTATTCCATGCAGCGTGGCCCAATGGATCTCGATTGAATGCAGTGGATTCCATGCAGCGTGGCCCAATGGATCTCGATTGAATGCAGTGGATTCCATGCAGTGTGGTACATTGGATTCTGATTGATTGCAGTGAATTCCATGCATCGTGGCACAATGGATCCCAATTGAATGCAGTGGATTCCATGCAGCGTGGCCCAATGGATCTCGATTGAATGCAGTGGATTCCATGCAGCATGTTTGAATGCAGTGTATGCCATGCAGCGTGAAGAAATGGAACCCTATTGAATGCAGTGGATTTTATGCAGGATGATTGAATGCAGTGGATTCCATGCAGCATGATTGAATGCAGTGGATTCCATGCAGCGTGGCCCAATGGATCTCGAGAGAATGCAGTGGATTCCATGCAGTGTGGTGCAATGGATTTAAATTGAACGCAGTGGATTCCATGCATCGTTGTGCAATGGATCCCAATTGAATGCAGTGAATTCCATGCAGCGTGATTGAATGCAGTACCTTCCATGCAGCATGGTAAAATGCATCCCGATTAAATGCAGTGGATTCCATCCAGCTTGATTGAATGCAATTGATTCCATGGAGCGTGGCCCAATGCATCCCGATTAAATGCAGTGGATTTTAAGCAGCATGGCCCAAAGCATCCCGATTGAAGGTAGTGCATTCCATGCAGCATCACTGAATGCAGTGGATTCCATGCAGCATGGTAAAATGCATCCCGATTGAACGCAGTGTATTCCATGAAGCATGGCTAAATGGATCCCGATTGAATGCAGTGGATTCCATGCAGCGTGGCCCAATGGATCTCGATTGAACGCAGTGTATTCCATGCAGTGAGGCCCAATGAATCCCAATTGAATGCAGTGGATTCCATGCAGCATGGCGCAATGGATGTCGATTGAATGCAGTGGTTTCCCTGCAATGTGGCACAATGGATCCCGATTGACTGCAGTGGATTCCATGCAGCGTCACTGAATGCAGTGGATTCCATGCAGCATGGTAAAATGCATCCCGATTGATGCAGTGGATCCATGCAGTGTCATTGAATGCAGTGCATTCCATGCAGCATGGTAAAATGCATCTCAATTGAACGCAGTGCATTCCATGCAGCGGGGTTAAATGGATCCCGATTGAATGCAGTGGATTCGATGCAGCGTGGCCCAATGGATCTCGAGAGAATGCAGTGGATTCCATGCAGTGTGGTGCAATGGATTTTAATTGAACGCAGTGGATTCCATGCATCGTGGCGCAATGGATCCCAATTGAATGCAGTGAATTCCATGCAGCGTGATTGAATGCAGTATATTCCATGCAGCGTGGTAAAATGCATCCCGATTAAATGCAGTGGATTCCATCCAGCTTGATTGAATGCAGTTGATTCCATGGAGCGTGGCCCAATGCATCCCGATTAAATGCAGTGGATTTTATGCAGCATGGCCCAAAGCATCCCGATTGAATGTAGTGCATTCCATGCAGCATCACTGAATGCAGTGGATTCCATGCAGCATGGTAAAATGCATCCCGATTAAACGCAGTGGATTACATGCAGCATGGCTAAATGGATCCCGAGTGAATGCAGTAGATTCCATGCAGTGTCATTGAATGCAGTGGATTCCATGCAGCATGGTAAAATGCATCCCGATTGATGCAGTGGATTCCATGCAGTGTCATTGAATGCAGTGCATTCCAGGCAGCATGGTAAAATGCATCCCGATTGATGCAGTGGATTCCATGCAGCGGGGTTAAATGGATCCCGATTGAATGCAGTGTATTCCATGCAGCGTGGCCCAATGGATCTCGATTGAATGCAGTGGATTCCATGCAGTGTGGTACAGTGGATTCTGATTGATTGCAGTGAATTCCATGCATCGTGGCACAATGGATCCCAATTGAATGCAGTGGATTCCATGCAGCGTGGCCCAATGGATCTCGATTGAATGCAGTGGATTCCATGCAGCATGTTTGAATGCAGTGTATGCCATGCAGCGTGAAGTAATGGAACCCTATTGAATGCAGTGGATTTTATGCAGCATGATTGAATGCAGTGGATTCCATGCAGCATGATTGAATGCAGTGGATTCCAGGAAGCGAGGCCCAATGAATCCCGATTGAATGCAGTGGATATTATCCAGCATGGCCCAAAGCATCCCGATTGAATGCAGTGGATTCCATGCAGCGTGTTTGAATGCAGTGGATTCCATGCAGCATGGCCCAATGGTTCCCGATTGAATGCAATGGTTGCAATGAAGCATGATTGAATGCAGTGGATTCCATGAAGCGTGGCCCTATGGTACCCGATTGAATGCACTGGTTGCAATGAAGCATGATTGAATGCAGTGGATTCCATGCAGCATGGAGAAATTGAACCCTATTCAATGCAGGGGATTTTATGCAGCATGATTGAATGCAGTGGATTCCATGCAGCATGATTGAATGCAGTAGATTCCATGCAGTGAGGCCCAATGCATCCCGATTAAATGCAGTGGATTTTATGCAGCGAGGCCCAAAGCATCCCGATTGAATGCAGTGGATTCCATGCAGTGTCACTGAATGCAGTGGATTCGATGCAGCATGGTAAAATGCATCCCGATTGAACCCAGTGTATTCCATGCAGCGTGATAAATGGATCCCGATTGAATGCAGTGGATTCCATGCAGCGTGGCCCAATGGATCTCGAGAGAATGCAGTGGATTCCATGCAGTGTGGTGCAATGGATTTTGATTGAACGCAGTGGATTCGATGCATCGTTGTGCAATGGATCCCAATTGAATGCAGTGAATTCCATGCAGCGTGATTGAATGCAGTATATTCCATGCAGCGTGGTAAAATGCATCCCGATTAAATGCAGTGGATTCCATCCAGCTTGATTGAATGCAGTTGATTCCATGGAGCGTGGCCCAATGCATCCCGATTAAATGCAGTGGATTTTATGCAGCATGGCCCAAAGCATCCCGATTGAAGGTAGTGCATTCCATGCAGCATCACTGAATGCAGTGGATTCCATGCAGCATGGTAAAATGCATCCCGATTGAACGCAGTGTATTCCATGAAGCATGGCAAAATGGATCCCGATTGAATGCAGTGGATTCCATGCAGCGTGGCCCAATGGATCTCGATTGAACGCAGTGTATTCCATGCAGTGAGGCCCAATATATCCCAATTGTATGCAGTGGATTCCATGCAGCATGGCGCAGTGGATGTCGATTGAATGCAGTGGTTTCCCTGCAATGTGGCACAATGGATCCCGATTGACTGCAGTGGATTCCATGCAGCGTCACTGAATGCAGTGGATTCCATGCAGAATGGTAAAATGCATCCCGATTGATGCAGTGGATTCCATGCAGCGTCATTGAATGCAGTGGATTCCATGCAGCATGGTAAAATGCATCCCAATTGAACGCAGTGCATTCCATGCAGCGGGGTTAAATGGATCCCGATTGAATGCAGTGGATTCGATGCAGCGTGGCCCAATGGATCTCGAGAGAATGCAGTGGATTCCATGCAGTGTGGTGCAATGGATTTAAATTGAACGCAGTGGATTCCATGCATCATGGCGCAATGGATCCCAATTGAATGCAGTGAATTCCATGCAGCGTGATTGAATGCAGTATATTCCATGCAGCGTGGTAAAATGCATCCCGATTAAATGCAGTTGATTTTATGCAGCATGGCCCAAAGCATCCCGATTGAAGGTAGTGCATTCCATGCAGCATCACTGAATGCAGTGGATTCCATGCAGCATGGTAAAATGCATCCCGATTAAACGCAGTGCATTACATGCAGCATGGCTAAATGGATCCCGAGTGAATGCAGTGGATTCCATGCAGCATGGTAAAATGCGTCACGATTGATGCAGTGGATTCCTTGCAGTGTCATTGAATGCAGTGGATTCCAGGCAGCAAGATAAAATGCATCCCGATTGATGCAGTGGATTCCATGCAGCGGGGTTAAATGGATCCCGATTGAATGCAGTGTATTCCATGCAGCGTGGCCCAATGGATCTCGATTGAATGCAGTGGACTCCGTGCAGTGTGGTGGAGTGGATTCTGATTGATTGCAGTGAATTCCATGCAGCGTGTTTGAATGCAGTGTATTCCATGCAGCGTGGCCCAATGGATCTCGATTGAATGCAGTGGATTCCGTGCAGTGTGGTGGAGTGGATTCTGATTGAATGCAGTGGATTCCATGCAGCGTGTTTGAATGCAGTGTATTCCATGCAGCGTGAAGAAATGGAACCCTATTGAATGCAGTGGATTTTATGCAGCATGATTGAATGCAGTGGATTCCATGCAGCATGATTGAATGCAGTGGATTCCAGGCAGCGAGGCCCAATGAATCCCGATTGAATGCAGTGGATATTATCCAGCATGGCCCAAAGCATCCCGATTGAATGCAGTGGATTCCATGCAGCGTGTTTGAATGCAGTGGATTCCATGCAGCATGGCCCAATGGTTCCCGATTGAATGCAGTGGTTGCAATGAAGCATGATTGAATGCAGTGGATTCCATGAAGCGTGGCCCTATGGTACCCGATTGAATGCACTGGTTGCAATGAAGCATGATTGAATGCAGTGGATTCCATGCAGCATGGAGAAATGGAACCCTATTCAATGCAGGGGATTTTATGCAGCATGATTGAATGCAGTGGATTCCATGCAGCATGATTGAATGCAGTAGATTCCATGCAGTGAGGCCCAATGCATCCCGATTAAATGCAGTGGATTTTATGCAGCGAGGCCCAAAGCATCCCGATTGAATGCAGTGGATTCCATGCAGCGTCACTGAATGCAGTGGATTCGATGCAGCATGGTTAAATGCATCCCGATTGAACGAAGAGTATTCCATGCAGCGTGGCTAAATGGATCCCGATTGAATGCAGTGGATTCCATGCAGCGTGGCCCAATGGATCTCGAGAGATTGCAGTGGATTCCATGCAGTGTGGTGCAATGGATTTTAATTGAACGCAGTGGATTCCATGCATCGTGGTGCAATGGATCCCAATTGAATGCAGTGAATTCCATGCAGCGTGATTGAATGCAGTATATTCCATGCAGCGTGGTAAAATGCATCCTGATTAAATGCAGTGGATTCCATCCAGCTTGATTGAATGCAGTTGATTCCATGGAGCGTGGCCCAATGCATCCCGATTAAATGCCGTGGATTTTATGCAGCATGGCCCAAAGCATCCCGATTGAATGTAGTGCATTCCATGCAGCATCACTGAATGCAGTGGATTCCATGCAGCATGGTAAAATGCATCCCGATTAAACGCAGTGGATTAAATGCAGCATGGCTAAATGGATCCCGAGTGAATGCAGTAGATTCCATGCAGTGTCATTGAATGCAGTGGATTCCATGCAGCATGTTAAAATGCATCCCGATTGATGCAGTGGATTCCATGCAGTGTCATTGAATGCAGTGTATTCCATGCAGCATGGTAAAATGCATCCCGATTGATACAGTGGATTCCATGCAGTGTCATTGAATGCAGTGGATTCCAGGCAGCATGATAAAATGCATCCCGATTGATGCAGTGGATTCCATGCAGCGTGGCCCAATGGATCTCGATTGAATGCAGTGGATTCCATGCAGTGTGGTGCAGTGGAGTCTGATTGATTGCAGTGAATTCCATGCATCGTGGCACAATGGATCCCAATTGAATGCAGTGGATTCCATGCAGCGTGGCCCAATGGATCTCGATTGAATGCAGTGGGTTCCATGCAGCGTGTTTGAATGCAGTGTATGCCATGCAGCGTGAAGAAATGGAACCCTATTGAATGCAGTGGATTTTATGCAGCATGATTGAATGCAGTGGATTCCATGCAGCATGATTGAATGCAGTGGATTCCAGGCAGCGAGGCCCAATGAATCCCGATTGAATGCAGTGGATATTATCCAGCATGGCCCAAAGCATCCCGATTGAATGCAGTGGATTCCATGCAGCGTGTTTGAATGCAGTGGATTCCATGCAGCATGGCCCAATGGTTCCCGATTGAATGCAGTGGTTGCAATGAAGCATGATTGAATGCAGTGGATTCCATGAAGCGTGGCCCTATGGTACCCGATTGAATGCACTGGTTGCAATGAAGCATGATTGAATGCAGTGGATTCCATGCAGCATGGAGAAATTGAACCCTATTCAATGCAGGGGATTTTATGCAGCATGATTGAATGCAGTGGATTCCATGCAGCATGATTGAATGCAGTAGATTCCATGCAGTGAGGCCCAATGCATCCCGATTAAATGCAGTGGATTTTATGCAGCGAGGCCCAAAGCATCCCGATTGAATGCAGTGGATTCCATGCAGCGTCACTCAATGCAGTGGATTCGATGCAGCATGGTAAAATGCATCCCGATTGAACCCAGTTTATTCCATGCAGCGTGATAAATGGATCCCGATTGAATGCAGTGGATTCCATGCAGCGTGGCCCAATGGATCTCGAGAGAATGCAGTGGATTCCATGCAGCGTGATTGAATGCAGTACATTCCATGCAGCATGGTAAAATGCATCCCGATTAAATGCAGTGGATTCCATCCAGCTTGATTGAATGCAGTTGATTCCATGGAGCGTGGCCCAATGCATCCCGATTAAATGCAGTGGATTTTAAGCAGCATGGCCCAAAGCATCCCGATTGAAGGTAGTGCATTCCATGCAGCATCACTGAATGCAGTGGATTCCATGCAGCATGGTAAAATGCATCCCGATTGAACGCAGTGTATTCCATGAAGCATGGCTAAATGGATCCCGATTGAATGCAGTGGATTCCATGCAGCGTGGCCAATGGATCTCGATTGAACGCAGTGTATTCCATGCAGTGAGGCCCAATGAATCCCAATTGAATGCAGTGGATTCCATGCAGCATGGCGCAATGGATGTCGATTGAATGCAGTGGTTTCCCTGCAATGTGGCACAATGGATCCCGATTGACTGCAGTGGATTCCATGCAGCGTCACTGAATGCAGTGGATTCCATGCAGCATGGTAAAATGCATCCCGATGGATGCAGTGGCTTCCATGCAGTGTCATTGAATGCAGTGGATTCCATGCAGCATGGTAAAATGCGTCACGATTGATGCAGTGGATTCCATGCACTGTCATTGAATGCAGTGGATTCCATGCAGCATGGTAAAATGCATCCCGATTGATGCAGTGGATTCCATGCAGTGTCATTGAATGCAGTGGATTCCAGGCAGCATGATAAAATGCATCCCGATTGATGCAGTGGATTCCATGCAGCGGGGTTAAATGGATCTAGATTGAATGCCGTGGATTCCATGCAGCGTGGCCCAATGGATCTCGATTGAATGCAGTGGATTCCATGCAGCGTGTTTGAATGCAGTGTATTCCATGCAGCGTGAAGAAATGGAACCCTATTGAATGCAGTGGATTTTATGCAGCATGATTGAATGCAGTGGATTCCATGCAGCATGATTGAATGCAGTGGATTCCAGGCAGCGAGGCCCAATGAATCCCGATTGAATGCAGTGGATATTATCCAGCATGGCCCAAAGCATCCCGATTGAATGCAGTGGATTCCTTGCAGCGTGTTTGAATGCAGTGGATTCCATGCAGCATGGCCCAATGGTTCCCGATTGAATGCAGTGGTTGCAATGAAGCATGATTGAATGCAGTGGATTCCATGAAGCGTGGCCCTATGGTACCCGATTGAATGCACTGGTTGCAATGAAGCATGATTGAATGCAGTGGATTCCATGCAGCATGGAGAAATTGAACCCTATTAAATGCAGGGGATTTTATGCAGCATGATTGAATGCAGTGGATTCCATGCAGCATGATTGAATGCAGTAGATTCCATGCAGTGAGGCCCAATGCATCCCGATTAAATGCAGTGGATTTTATGCAGCGAGGCCCAAAGCATCCCGATTGAATGCAGTGGATTCCATGCAGCGTCACTGAATGCAGTGGATTCGATGCAGCATGGTTAAATGCATCCCGATTGAACGAAGAGTATTCCATGCAGCGTGGCTAAATGGATCCCGATTGAATGCAGTGGATTCGATGCAGCGTGGCCCAATGGATCTCGAGAGAATGCAGTGGATTCCATGCAGTGTGGTGCAATGGATTTAAATTGAACGCAGTGGATTCCATGCATCATGGCGCAATGGATCCCAATTGAATGCAGTGAATTCCATGCAGCGTGATTGAATGCAGTATATTCCATGCAGCGTGGTAAAATGCATCCCGATTAAATGCAGTGGATTTTATGCAGCATGGCCCAAAGCATCCCGATTGAAGGTAGTGCATTCCATGCAGCATCACTGAATGCAGTGGATTCCATGCAGCATGGTAAAATGCATCCCGATTAAACGCAGTGCATTACATGCAGCATGGCTAAATGGATCCCGAGTGAATGCAGTGGATTCCATGCAGCATGGTAAAATGCGTCACGATTGATGCGGTGGATTCCATGCAGTGTCATTGAATGCAGTGTATACCATGCAGCATGGTAAAATACATCCCGATTGATGCAGTGGATTCCATGCAGTGTCATTGAATGCAGTGGATTCCAGGCAGCAAGATAAAATGCATCCCGATTGATGCAGTGGATTCCATGCAGCGGGGTTAAATGGATCCCGATTGAATGCAGTGTATTCCATGCAGCGTGGCCCAATGGATCTCGATTGAATGCAGTGGACTCCGTGCAGTGTGGTGGAGTGGATTCTGATTGATTGCAGTGAATTCCATGCAGCGTGTTTGAATGCAGTGTATTCCATGCAGCGTGGCCCAATGGATCTCGATTGAATGCAGTGGATTCCGTGCAGTGTGGTGGAGTGGATTCTGATTGAATGCAGTGGATTCCATGCAGCGTGTTTGAATGCAGTGTATTCCATGCAGCGTGAAGAAATGGAACCCTATTGAATGCAGTGGATTTTATGCAGCATGATTGAATGCAGTGGATTCCATGCAGCATGATTGAATGCAGTGGATTCCAGGCAGCGAGGCCCAATGAATCCCGATTGAATGCAGTGGATATTATCCAGCATGGCCCAAAGCATCCCGATTGAATGCAGTGGATTCCATGCAGCGTGTTTGAATGCAGTGGATTCCATGCAGCATGGCCCAATGGTTCCCGATTGAATGCAGTGGTTGCAATGAAGCATGATTGAATGCAGTGGATTCCATGAAGCGTGGCCCTATGGTACCCGATTGAATGCACTGGTTGCAATGAAGCATGATTGAATGCAGTGGATTCCATGCAGCATGGAGAAATGGAACCCTATTAAATGCAGGGGATTTTATGCAGCATGATTGAATGCAGTGGATTCCATGCAGCATGATTGAATGCAGTAGATTCCATGCAGTGAGGCCCAATGCATCCCGATTAAATGCAGTGGATTTTATGCAGCGAGGCCCAAAGCATCCCGATTGAATGCAGTGGATTCCATGCAGCGTCACTGAATGCAGTGGATTCGATGCAGCATGGTTAAATGCATCCCGATTGAACGAAGAGTATTCCATGCAGCGTGGCTAAATGGATCCCGATTGAATGCAGTGGATTCCATGCAGCGTGGCCCAATGGATCTCGAGAGATTGCAGTGGATTCCATGCAGTGTGGTGCAATGGATTTTAATTGAACGCAGTGGATTCCATGCATCGTGGTGCAATGGATCCCAATTGAATGCAGTGAATTCCATGCAGCGTGATTGAATGCAGTATATTCCATGCAGCGTGGTAAAATGCATCCTGATTAAATGCAGTGGATTCCATCCAGCTTGATTGAATGCAGTTGATTCCATGGAGCGTGGCCCAATGCATCCCGATTAAATGCCGTGGATTTTATGCAGCATGGCCCAAAGCATCCCGATTGAATGTAGTGCATTCCATGCAGCATCACTGAATGCAGTGGATTCCATGCAGCATGGTAAAATGCATCCCGATTAAACGCAGTGGATTAAATGCAGCATGGCTAAATGGATCCCGAGTGAATGCAGTAGATTCCATGCAGTGTCATTGAATGCAGTGGATTCCATGCAGCATGTTAAAATGCATCCCGATTGATGCAGTGGATTCCATGCAGTGTCATTGAATGCAGTGTATTCCATGCAGCATGGTAAAATGCATCCCGATTGATACAGTGGATTCCATGCAGTGTCATTGAATGCAGTGGATTCCAGGCAGCATGATAAAATGCATCCCGATTGATGCAGTGGATTCCATGCAGCGTGGCCCAATGGATCTCGATTGAATGCAGTGGATTCCATGCAGTGTGGTGCAGTGGAGTCTGATTGATTGCAGTGAATTCCATGCATCGTGGCACAATGGATCCCAATTGAATGCAGTGGATTCCATGCAGCGTGGCCCAATGGATCTCGATTGAATGCAGTGGGTTCCATGCAGCGTGTTTGAATGCAGTGTATGCCATGCAGCGTGAAGAAATGGAACCCTATTGAATGCAGTGGATTTTATGCAGCATGATTGAATGCAGTGGATTCCATGCAGCATGATTGAATGCAGTGGATTCCAGGCAGCGAGGCCCAATGAATCCCGATTGAATGCAGTGGATATTATCCAGCATGGCCCAAAGCATCCCGATTGAATGCAGTGGATTCCATGCAGCGTGTTTGAATGCAGTGGATTCCATGCAGCATGGCCCAATGGTTCCCGATTGAATGCAGTGGTTGCAATGAAGCATGATTGAATGCAGTGGATTCCATGAAGCGTGGCCCTATGGTACCCGATTGAATGCACTGGTTGCAATGAAGCATGATTGAATGCAGTGGATTCCATGCAGCATGGAGAAATTGAACCCTATTCAATGCAGGGGATTTTATGCAGCATGATTGAATGCAGTGGATTCCATGCAGCATGATTGAATGCAGTAGATTCCATGCAGTGAGGCCCAATGCATCCCGATTAAATGCAGTGGATTTTATGCAGCGAGGCCCAAAGCATCCCGATTGAATGCAGTGGATTCCATGCAGCGTCACTCAATGCAGTGGATTCGATGCAGCATGGTAAAATGCATCCCGATTGAACCCAGTTTATTCCATGCAGCGTGATAAATGGATCCCGATTGAATGCAGTGGATTCCATGCAGCGTGGCCCAATGGATCTCGAGAGAATGCAGTGGATTCCATGCAGCGTGATTGAATGCAGTACATTCCATGCAGCATGGTAAAATGCATCCCGATTAAATGCAGTGGATTCCATCCAGCTTGATTGAATGCAGTTGATTCCATGGAGCGTGGCCCAATGCATCCCGATTAAATGCAGTGGATTTTAAGCAGCATGGCCCAAAGCATCCCGATTGAAGGTAGTGCATTCCATGCAGCATCACTGAATGCAGTGGATTCCATGCAGCATGGTAAAATGCATCCCGATTGAACGCAGTGTATTCCATGAAGCATGGCTAAATGGATCCCGATTGAATGCAGTGGATTCCATGCAGCGTGGCCAATGGATCTCGATTGAACGCAGTGTATTCCATGCAGTGAGGCCCAATGAATCCCAATTGAATGCAGTGGATTCCATGCAGCATGGCGCAATGGATGTCGATTGAATGCAGTGGTTTCCCTGCAATGTGGCACAATGGATCCCGATTGACTGCAGTGGATTCCATGCAGCGTCACTGAATGCAGTGGATTCCATGCAGCATGGTAAAATGCATCCCGATGGATGCAGTGGCTTCCATGCAGTGTCATTGAATGCAGTGGATTCCATGCAGCATGGTAAAATGCATCCCGATTGATGCAGTGGATTCCATGCAGTGTCATTGAATGCAGTGGATTCCAGGCAGCATGATAAAATGCATCCCGATTGATGCAGTGGATTCCATGCAGCGGGGTTAAATGGATCTAGATTGAATGCCGTGGATTCCATGCAGCGTGGCCCAATGGATCTCGATTGAATGCAGTGGACTCCGTGCAGTGTGGTGGAGTGGATTCTGATTGATTGCAGTGAATTCCATGCAGCGTGGCCCAATGGATCTCGATTGAAGGCAGTGGATTCCATGCAGCGTGTTTGAATGCAGTGTATGCCATGCAGCGTGAAGAAAGGGAACCCTATTGAATGCAGTGGATTTTATGCAGCATGATTGAATGCAGTGGATTCCATGCAGCATGATTGAATGCAGTGGATTCCAGGCAGCGAGGCCCAATGAATCCCGATTGAATGCAGTGGATATTATCCAGCATGGCCCAAAGCATCCCGATTGAATGCAGTGGATTCCTTGCAGCGTGTTTGAATGCAGTGGATTCCATGCAGCATGGCCCAATGGTTCCCGATTGAATGCAGTGGTTGCAATGAAGCATGATTGAATGCAGTGGATTCCATGAAGCGTGGCCCTATGGTACCCGATTGAATGCACTGGTTGCAATGAAGCATGATTGAATGCAGTGGATTCCATGCAGCATGGAGAAATGGAACCCTATTAAATGCAGGGGATTTTATGCAGCATGATTGAATGCAGTGGATTCCATGCAGCATGATTGAATGCAGTAGATTCCATGCAGTGAGGCCCAATGCATCCCGATTAAATGCAGTGGATTTTATGCAGCGAGGCCCAAAGCATCCCGATTGAATGCAGTGGATTCCATGCAGCGTCACTGAATGCAGTGGATTCGATGCAGCATGGTAAAATGCATCCCGATTGAACGAAGAGTATTCCATGCAGCGTGGCTAAATGGATCCCGATTGAATGCAGTGGATTCGATGCAGCGTGGCCCAATGGATCTCGAGAGAATGCAGTGGATTCCATGCAGTGTGGTGCAATGGATTTAAATTGAACGCAGTGGATTCCATGCATCGTGGCGCAATGGATCCCAATTGAATGCAGTGAATTCCATGCAGCGTGATTGAATGCAGTATATTCCATGCAGCGTGGTAAAATGCATCCCGATTAAATGCAGTGGATTCCATCCAGCTTGATTGAATGCAGTTGATTCCATGGAGCGTGGCCCAATGCATCACGATTAAATGCAGTGGATTTTATGCAGCATGGCCCAAAGCATCCCGATTGAATGTAGTGCATTCCATGCAGCATCACTGAATGCAGTGGATTCCATGCAGCATGGTAAAATGCATCCCGATTAAACGCAGTGGATTAAATGCAGCATGGCTAAATGGATCCCGAGTGAATGCAGTAGATTCCATGCAGTGTCATTGAATGCAGTGGATTCCAGGCAGCATGATAAAATGCATCCCGATTGATGCAGTGGATTCCATGCAGCGGGGTTAAATGGATCCCGATTGAATGCAGTCGATTCCATGCATCGTGGCCCAATGGATCTCGATTGAATGCAGTGGATTCCATGCAGCGTGGTGCAGTGGATTCTGATTGATTGCAGTGAATTCCATGCATCGTGGCACAATGGATCCCAATTGAATGCAGTGGATTCCATGCAGCGTGGCCCAATGGATCTCGATTGAATGCAGTGGGTTCCATGCAGCGAGTTTGAATGCAGTGTATGCCATGCAGCGTGAAGTAATGGAACCCTATTGAATGCAGTGGATTTTATGCAGCATGATTGAATGCAGTGGATTCCATGCAGCATGATTGAATGCAGTGGATTCCAGGAAGCGAGGCCCAATGAATCCCGATTGAATGCAGTGGATATTATCCAGCATGGCCCAAAGCATCCCGATTGAATGCAGTGGATTCCATGCAGCGTGTTTGAATGCAGTGGATTCCATGCAGCATGGCCCAATGGTTCCCGATTGAATGCAGTGGTTGCAATGAAGCATGATTGAATGCAGTGGATTCCATGAAGCATGGCCCTAGGGTACCCGATTGAATGCACTGGTTGCAATGAAGCATGATTGAATGCAGTGGATTCCATGCAGCATGGAGTAATTGAACCCTATTCAATGCAGGGGATTTTATGCAGCATGATTGAATGCAGTGGATTCCATGCAGCATGATTGAATGCAGTAGATTCCATGCAGTGAGGCCCAATGCATCCCGATTAAATGCAGTGGATTTTATGCAGTGAGGCCCAAAGCATCCCGATTGAATGCAGTGGATTCCATGCAGCGTCACTCAATGCAGTGGATTCGATGCAGCATGGTAAAATGCATCCCGATTGAACCCAGTTTATTCCATGCAGCGTGATAAATGGATCCCGATTGAATGCAGTGGATTCCATGCAGCGTGGCCCAATGGATCTCGAGAGAATGCAGTGGATTCCATGCAGCGTGATTGAATGCAGTACATTCCATGCAGCATGGTAAAATGCATCCCGATTAAATGCAGTGGATTCCATCCAGCTTGATTGAATGCAGTTGATTCCATGGAGCGTGGCCCAATGCATCCCGATTAAATGCAGTGGATTTTATGCAGCATGGCCCAAAGCATCCCGATTGAAGGTAGTGCATTCCATGCAGCATCACTGAATGCAGTGGATTCCATGCAGCATGGTAAAATGCATCCCGATTGAACGCAGTGTATTCCATGAAGCATGGCGAAATGGATCCCGATTGAATGCAGTGGATTCCATGCAGCTTGGCCAATGGATCTCGATTGAACGCAGTGTATTCCATGCAGTGAGGCCCAATGAATCCCAATTGAATGCAGTGGATTCCATGCAGCATGGCGCAATGGATGTTGATTGAATGCAGTGGTTTCCCTGCAATGTGGCACAATGGATCCCGATTGACTGCAGTGGATTCCATGCAGCGTCACTGAATGCAGTGGATTCCATGCAGAATGGTAAAATGCATCCCGATGGATGCAGTGGCTTCCATGCAGTGTCATTGAATGCAGTGGATTCCATGCAGCATGGTAAAATGCGTCACGATTGATGCAGTGGATTCCATGCAGTGTCATTGAATGCAGTGGATTCCATGCAGCATGGTAAAATGCATCCCGATTGATGCAGTGGATTCCATGCAGTGTCATTGAATGCAGTGGATTCCAGGCAGCATGATAAAATGCATCCCGATTGATGCAGTGGATTCCATGCAGCGGGGTTAAATGGATCCATATTGAATGCCGTGGATTCCATGCAGCGTGGCCCAATGGATCTCGATTGAATGCAGTGGACTCCGTGCAGTGTGGTGGAGTGGATTCTGATTGATTGCAGTGAATTCCATGCAGCGTGGCCCAATGGATCTCGATTGAATGCAGTGGATTCCATGCAGCGTGTTTGAATGCAGTGTATTCCATGCAGCGTGAAGAAATGGAACCCTATTGAATGCAGTGGATTTTATGCAGCATGATTGAATGCAGTGGATTCCATGCAGCATGATTGAATGCAGTGGATTCCAGGCAGCGAGGCCCAATGAATCCCGATTGAATGCAGTGGATATTATCCAGCATGGCCCAAAGCATCCCGATTGAATGCAGTGGATTCCATGCAGCGTGTTTGAATGCAGTGGATTCCATGCAGCATGGCCCAATGGTTCCCGATTGAATGCAGTGGTTGCAATGAAGCATGATTGAATGCAGTGGATTCCATGAAGCGTGGCCCTATGGTACCCGATTGAATGCACTGGTTGCAATGAAGCATGATTGAATGCAGTGGATTCCATGCAGCATGGAGAAATGGAACCCTATTCAATGCAGGGGATTTTATGCAGCATGATTGAATGCAGTGGATTCCATGCAGCATGATTGAATGCAGTAGATTCCATGCAGTGAGGCCCAATGGATCCCGATTAAATGCAGTGGATTTTATGCAGCGAGGCCCAAAGCATCCCGATTGAATGCAGTGGATTCCATGCAGCGTCACTGAATGCAGTGGATTCGATGCAGCATGGTTAAATGCATCCCGATTGAACGAAGAGTATTCCATGCAGCGTGGCTAAATGGATCCCGACTGAAGGCAGTGGATTCCATGCAGCGTGGCCCAATGGATCTCGAGAGATTGCAGTGGATTCCATGCAGTTTGGTGCAATGGATTTTAATTGAACGCAGTGGATTCCATGCATCGTGGTGCAATGGATCCCAATTGAATGCAGTGAATTCCATGCAGCGTGATTGAATGCAGTATATTCCATGCAGCGTGGTAAAATGCATCCCGATTAAATGCAGTGGATTCCATCCAGCTTGATTGAATGCAGTTGATTCCATGGAGCGTGGCCCAATGCATCCCGATTAAATGCAGTGGATTTTATGCAGCATGGCCCAAAGCATCCCGATTGAATGTAGTGCATTCCATGCAGCATCACTGAATGCAGTGGATTCCATGTAGCATGTTAAAATGCATCCCGATTAAACGCAGTGGATTAAATGCAGCATGGCTAAATGGATCCCGAGTGAATGCAGTAGATTCCATGCAGTGTCATTGAATGCAGTGGATTCCATGCAGCATGGTAAAATGCAGCCCGATTGATGCAGTGGATTCCATGCAGTGTGGTGCAGTGGATTCTGATTGATTGCAGTGAATTCCATGCATCGTGGCACAATGGATCCCAATTGAATGCAGTGGATTCCATGCAGCGTGGCCCAATAGATCTCGATTGAATGCAGTGGATTCCATGCAGCGTGTTTGAATGCAGTGTATGCCATGCAGCGTGAAGAAATGGAACCCTATTGAATGCAGTGGATTTTATGCAGCATGATTGAATGCAGTGGATTCCATGCAGCATGATTGAATGCAGTGGATTCCAGGCAGCGAGGCCCAATGAATCCCGATTGAATGCAGTGGATATTATCCAGCATGGCCCAAAGCATCCCGATTGAATGCAGTGGATTCCATGCAGCGTGTTTGAATGCAGTGGATTCCATGCAGCATGGCCCAATGGTTCCCGATTGAATGCAGTGGTTGCAATGAAGCATGATTGAATGCAGTGGATTCCATGAAGCGTGGCCCTATGGTACCCGATTGAATGCACTGGTTGTAATGAAGCATGATTGAATGCAGTGGATTCCATGCAGTGAGGCCCAATGCATCCCGATTAAATGCAGTGGATTTTATGCAGCAAGGCCCAAAACATCCCGATTGAATGCAGTGGATTCCATGCAGCGTCACTGAATGCAGTGGATTCCATGCAGCATGGTAAAATGCATCCCGATTGAACGAATAGTATTCCATGCAGCGTGGCTAAATGGATCCCGATTGAAAACAGTGGATTCCATGCAGTGTGGTCCAATGGATCTCGATTGAACGCAGTGTATTCCATTCAGTGAGGCCCAATGAATCCCAATTGAATGCAGTGGATTCCATGCAGCATGGAGAAATTGAACCCTATTAAATGCAGGGGATTTTATGCAGCATGATTGAATGTAGTGGATTCCATGCAGCATGATTGAATGCAGTAGATTCCATGCAGTGAGGCCCAATGCATCCCGATTAAATGCAGTGGATTTTATGCAGCATGGAGAAATTGAACCCTATTAAATGCAGGGGATTTTATGCAGCATGATTGAATGCAGTGGATTCCATGCAGCATGATTGAATGCAGTGGATTCCATGCAGCATGGAGAAATTGAACCCTATTAAATGCAGGGGATTTTATGCAGCATGATTGAATGCAGTCGATTCCATGCAGCATGATTGAATGCAGTGGATTCCATGCAGCATGATTGAATGCAGTAGATTCCATGCAGTGAGGCCCAAAGCATCCCGATTGAATGCAGTGGATTCCATGCAGCGTCACTGAATGCAGTGGATTCGATGCAGCATGGTTAAATGCATCCTGATTGAACTAAGTGTATTCCATGCAGCGTGGCTAAATGGATCCCGATTGAATGCAGTGGATTCCATGCAGCGTGGCCAAATGAATCTCGAGAGATTGCAGTGGATTCCAAGCAGAGTGGTGCAATGGATTTTAATTGAACGCAGTGGATTCCATGCAGTGTGGTCCAATGGATCTCGATTGAACGCAGTGTATTCCATGCAGTGAGGCCCAATGAATCCCAATTGAATGCAGTGGATTCCATGCAGCATGGAGAAATTGAACCCTATTAAATGCAGGGGATTTTATGCAGCATGATTGAATGCAGTGGATTCCATGCAGCATGATTGAATGCAGTGGATTCCATGCAGCATGATTGAATGCAGTAGATTCCATGCAGTGAGGCCCAAGCATCCCGATTGAATGCAGTGGATTCCATGCAGCGTCACTGAATGCAGTGGATTCGATGCAGCATGGTTAAATGCATCCTGATTGAACGAAGAGTATTCCATGCAGCGTGGCTAAATGGATCCCGACTGAAGGCAGTGGATTCCATGCAGCGTGGCCCAATGGATCTCGAGAGATTGCAGTGGATTCCATGCAGTTTGGTGCAATGGATTTTAATTGAACGCAGTGGATTCCATGCATCGTGGTGCAATGGATCCCAATTGAATGCAGTGAATTCCATGCAGCGTGATTGAATGCAGTATATTCCATGCAGCATGGTAAAATGCATCCCGATTAAATGCATTGGATTCCATCCAGCTTGGTTGAATGCAAATGATTCCATGGAGCGTGGCCCAATGCATCCCGATTAAATGCAGTGGATTTTATGCAGCATGGCCCAAAGCATCCCGATTGAAGGTAGTGCATTCCATGCAGCATCACTGAATGCAGTGGATTCCATGCAGCATGGTAAAATGCATCCCGATTAAACGCAGTGGATTACATGCAGCATGGCTAAATGGATCCCGATTGAATGCAGTAGATTCCATGCAGTGTCATTGAATGCAGTGGATTCCATGCAGCATGGTAAAATGCGTCACGATTGATGCAGTGGATTCCATGCAGTGTCATTGAATGCAGTGGATTCCATGCAGCATGGTAAAATACATCCCGATGGATGCAGTGGATTCCATGCAGTGTCAATGAATGCAGTGGATTCCAGGCAGCATGATAAAATGCATCCCGATTGATGCAGTGGATTCCATGCAGCGGGGTTAAATGGATCCCGATTGAATGCAGTGGATTCGATGCAGCGTGGCCCAATGGATCTCGATTGAATGCAGTGGATTCCATGCAGCGTGGCCCAATGCATCTCGATTGAATGCAGTGGATTCCATGCAGTGTGGTGCAGTGGATTCTGATTGATTGCAGTGAATTCCATGCATCGTGGCACAATGGATCCCAATTGAGTGCAGTGGATTCCATGCAGCGTGGCCCAATGGATCTCGATTGAATGCAGTGGATTCCATGCAGCGAGTTTGAATGCAGTGTATGCCATGCAGCGTGAAGAAATGGAACCCTATTGAATGCAGTGGATTTTATGCAGCATGATTGAATGCAGTGGATTCCATGCAGCATGATTGAATGCAGTGGATTCCAGGCAGTGAGGCCCAATGAATCCCGATTGAATGCAGTGGATATTATCCAGCATGGCCCAAAGCATCCCGATTGAATGCAGTGGATTCCATGCAGCGTGTTTGAATGCAGTGGATTCCATGCAGCATGGCCCAATGGTTCCCGATTGAATGCAGTGGTTGCAATGAAGCATGATTGAATGCAGTGGATTCCATGAAGCGTGGCCCTATGGTACCCGATTGAATGCACTGGTTGCAATGAAGCATGATTGAATGCAGTGGATTCCATGCAGCATGGAGAAATGGAACCCTATTAAGTGCAGGGGATTTTATGCAGCATGATTGAATGCAGTGGATTCCATGCAGCATGATTGAATGCAGTAGATTCCATGCAGTGAGGCCCAATGCATCCCGATTAAATGCAGTGGATTTTATGCAGCGAGGCCCATAGCATCCCGATTGAATGCAGTGGATTCCATGCAGCGTCACTGAATGCAGTGGATTCGATGCAGCATGGTTAAATGCATCCCGATTGAACGAAGAGTATTCCATGCAGCGTGGCTAAATGGATCCGGACTGAAGGCAGTGGATTCCATGCAGCGTGGCCCAATGGATCTCGAGAGATTGCAGTGGATTCCATGCAGTTTGGTGCAATGGATTTTAATTGAACGCAGTGGATTCCATGCATCGTGGTGCAATGGATCCCAATTGAATGCAGTGAATTCCATGCAGCGTGATTGAATGCAGTATATTCCATGCAGCGTGGTAAAATGCATCCCGATTAAATGCAGTGGATTCCATCCAGCTTGATTGAATGCAGTTGATTCCATGGAGCGTGGCCCAATGCATCCCGATTAAATGCAGTGGATTTTATGCAGCATGGCCCAAAGCATCCCGATTGAATGTAGTGCATTCCATGCAGCATCACTGAATGCAGTGGATTCCATGTAGCATGTTAAAATGCATCCCGATTAAACGCAGTGGATTAAATGCAGCATGGCTAAATGGATCCCGAGTGAATGCAGTAGATTCCATGCAGTGTCATTGAATGCAGTGGATTCCATGCAGCATGGTAAAATGCATCCCGATTGATGCAGTGGATTCCATGCAGTGTGGTGCAGTGGATTCTGATTGATTGCAGTGAATTCCATGCATCGTGGCACAATGGATCTCGATTGAATGCAGTGGATTCCATGCAGCGTGGCCCAATGGATCTCGATTGAATGCAGTGGGTTCCATGCAGCGTGTTTGAATGCAGTGTATGCCATGCAGCGTGAAGAAATGGAACCCTATTGAATGCAGTGGATTTTATGCAGCATGATTGAATGCAGTGGATTCCATGCAGCATGATTGAATGCAGTGGATTCCAGGCAGCGAGGCCCAATGAATCCCGATTGAATGCAGTGGATATTATCCAGCATGGCCCAAAGCATCCCGATTGAATGCAGTGGATTCCATGCAGCGTGTTTGAATGCAGTGGATTCCATGCAGCATGGCCCAATGGTTCCCGATTGAATGCAGTGGTTGCAATGAAGCATGATTGAATGCAGTGGATTCCATGAAGCGTGGCCCTATGGTACCCGATTGAATGCACTGGTTGTAATGAAGCATGATTGAATGCAGTGGATTCCATGCAGTGAGGCCCAATGCATCCCGATTAAATGCAGTGGATTTTATGCAGCAAGGCCCAAAACATCCCGATTGAATGCAGTGGATTCCATGCAGCGTCACTGAATGCAGTGGATTCCATGCAGCATGGTAAAATGCATCCCGATAGAACGAAGAGTATTCCATGCAGCGTGGCTAAATGGATCCCGATTGAATGCAGTGGATTCCATGCAGTGTGGTCCAATGGATCTCGATTGAACGCAGTGTATTCCATGCAGTGAGGCCCAATGAATCCCAATTGAATGCAGTGGATTCCATGCAGCATGGAGAAATTGAACCCTATTAAATGCAGGGGATTTTATGCAGCATGATTGAATGCAGTGGATTCCATGCAACATGATTGAATGCAGTAGATTCCATGCAGTGAGGCCCAATGCATCCCGATTAAATGCAGTGGATTTTATGCAGCATGGAGAAATTGAACCCTATTAAATGCAGGGGATTTTATGCAGCATGATTGAATGCAGTGGATTCCATGCAGCATGATTGAATGCAGTGGATTCCATGCAGCATGGAGAAATTGAACCCTATTAAATGCAGGGGATTTTATGCAGCATGATTGAATGCAGTGGATTCCATTCAGCATGATTGAATGCAGTGGATTCCATGCAGCATGATTGAATGCAGTAGATTCCATGCAGTGAGGCCCAAAGCATCCCGATTGAATGCAGTGGATTCCATGCAGCGTCACTGAATGCAGTGGATTCGATGCAGCATGGTTAAATGCATCCTGATTGAACAAAGTGTATTCCATGCAGCGTGGCTAAATGGATCCCGATTGAATGCAGTGGATTCCATGCAGCGTGGCCCAATGGATCTCGAGAGATTGCAGTGGATTCCATGCAGTGTGGTGCAATGGATTTTAATAGAACGCAGTGGATTCCATGCAGTGTGGTCCAATGGATCTCGATTGAACGCAGTGTATTCCATGCAGTGAGGCCCAATGAATCCCAATTGAATGCAGTGGATTCCATGCAGCATGGAGAAATTGAACCCTATTAAATGCAGGGGATTTTATGCAGCATGATTGAATGCAGTGGATTCCATGCAGCATGATTGAATGCAGTGGATTCCATGCAGCATGATTGAATGCAGTAGATTCCATGCAGTGAGGCCCAAGCATCCCGATTGAATGCAGTGGATTCCATGCAGCATCACTGAATGCAGTGGATTCGATGCAGCATGGTTAAATGCATCCTGATTGAACGAAGTGTATTCCATGCAGCGTGGCTAAATGGATCCCGATTGAATGCAGTGGATTCGATGCAGCGTGCCCCAACGGATCTCGAGAGAATGCAGTGGATTCCATGCAGTGTCATTGAATGCAGTGGATTCCAGGCAGCATGATAAAATGCATCCCGATTGATGCAGTGGATTCCATGCAGCGGGGCTAAATGGATCCCGATTGAATGCAGTGGATTCCATGCAGCGTGGCCCAATGGATCTCGATTGAATGCAGTGGACTCCGTGCAGTGTGGTGGAGTGGATTCTGATTGATTGCAGTGAATTCCATGCAGCGTGGCCCAATGGATCTCGATTGAATGCAGTTGACTCCGTGCAGTGTGGTGGAGTGGATTCTGATTGATTGCAGTGAATTCCATGTAGCATGGCCCAATGGTTCCCGATTGAATGCAGTGGTTGCAATGAAGCATGATTGAATGCAGTGGATTCCATGAAGCGTGGCCCTATGGTACCCGATTGAATGCACTGGTTGCAATGAAGCATGATTGAATGCAGTGGATTCCATGCAGCATGGAGAAATGGAACCCTATTAAATGCAGGGGATTTTATGCAGCATGATTGAATGCAGTGGATTCCATGCAGCATGATTGAATGCAGTAGATTCCATGCAGTGAGGCCCAATGCATCCCGATTAAATGCAGTGGATTTTATGCAGTGAGGCCCAAAGCATCCCGATTGAATGCAGTGGATTCCATGCAGTGTCACTGAATGCAGTGGATTCGATGAAGCATGGTAAAATGCATCCCGATTGAACCCAGTGTATTCCATGCAGCGTGATAAATGGATCCAGATTGAATGCAGTGGATTCCATGCAGCGTGGCCCAATGGATCTCGAGAGAATGCAGTGGATTCCATGCAGTGTGGTGCAATGGATTTTGATTGAACGCAGTGGATTCCATGCATCGTTGTGCAATGGATCCCAATTGGATGCAGTGAATTCCATGCAGCGTGATTGAATGCAGTACATTCCATGCAGCATGGTAAAATGCATCCCGATTAAATGCAGTGGATTCCATCCAGCTTGATTGAGTGCAGTTGATTCCATGGAGCTTGGCCCAATGCATCCCGATTAAATGCAGTGGATTTTATGCAGCATGGCCCAAAGCATCCCGATTGAAGGTAGTGCATTCCATGCAGCATCACTGAATGCAGTGGATTCCATGCAGCATGGTAAAATGCATCCCGATTAAACGCAGTGGAATACATGCAGCATGGCGAAATGGATCCCGAGTGAATGCAGTAGATTCCATGCAGTGTCATTGAATGCAGTGGATTCCATGCAGCATGGTAAAATGCATCCCGATTGATGCAGTGGATTCCATGCAGTGTCATTGAATGCAGTGTATTCCAGGCAGCATGATAAAATATATCCCGATTGATGCAGTGGATTCCATGCAGCGGGGTTAAATTGATCCTGATTGAATGCAGTGTATTCCATGCAGCGTGGCCCAATGGATCTCGATTGAATGCAGTGGATTCCATGCAGCGTGGCCCAATGGATCTCGATTGAATGCAGTGGATTCCATGCAGTGTGGTGCAGTGGATTCTGATTGATTGCAGTGAATTCCATGCATCGTGGCACAATGGATCCCAATTGATTGCAGTGGATTCCATGCAGCGTGGCCCAATGGATCTCGATTGAATGCATTGGATTCCATGCAGCGTGTTTGAATGCAGTGTATGCCATGCAGCGTGAAGAAATGGAACCCTATTGAATGCAGTGGATTTTATGCAGCATGATTGAATGCAGTGGATTCCATGCAGCATGATTGAATGCAGTGGATTCCAGGCAGCGAGGCCCAATGAATCCCAATTGAATGCAGGGGATATTATCCAGCATGGCCCAAAGCATCCCGATTGAATGCAGTGGATTCCATGCAGCGTGTTTGAATGCAGTGGATTCCATGCAGCATGGCCCAATGGTTCCCGATTGAATGCAGTGGTTGCAATGAAGCATGATTGAATGCAGTGGATTCCATGAAGCGTGGCCCTATGGTACCCGATTGAATGCACTGGTTGCAATGAAGCATGATTGAATGCAGTGGATTCCATGCAGCATGGAGACATTGAACCCTATTCAATGCAGGGGATTTTATGCAGCATGATTGAATGCAGTGGATTCCATGCAGCATGATTGAATGCAGTAGATTCCATGCAGTGAGGCCCAATGCATCCCGATTAAATGCAGTGGATTTTATGCAGCGAGGCCCAAAGCATCCCGATTGAATACAGTGGATTCCATGCAGCGTCACTGAATGCAGTGGATTCGATGCAGCATGGTTAAATGCATCCCGATTGAACGAAGAATATTCCATGCAGTGTGGCTAAATGGATCCCGATTGAATGCAGTGGATTCCATGCAGCGTGGCCCAATGGATCTCGAGAGATTGCAGTGGATTCCATGCAGTGTGGTGCAATGGATTTAAATTGAACGCAGTGGATTCCATGCATCGTGGTGCAATGGATCCCAATTGAATGCAGTGAATTCCATGCAGCGTGATTGAATGCAGTATATTCCATGCAGCGTGGTAAAATGCATCCCGATTAAATGCAGTGGATTCCATCCAGCTTGATTGAATGCAGTTGATTCCATGGAGCGTGGCCCAATGCATCCCGATTAAATGCAGTGGATTTTATGCAGCATGGCTCAAAGCATCCCGATTGAAGGTAGTGCATTCCATGCAGCATCACTGAATGCAGTGGATTCCATGCAGCATGGTAAAATGCATCCCGATTGAACGCAGTGTATTCCATGAAGCATGGCTAAATGGCTCCCGAGTGAATGCAGTAGATTCCATGCAGTGTCATTGAATGCAGTGGATTCCATGCAGCATGGTAAAATGCATCCCGATTGATGCAGTGGATTCCATGCAGTGTCATTGAATGCAGTGGATTCCAGGCAGCATGGTAAAATGCATCCCGATTGATGCAGTGGATTTCATGCAGCGGGGTTAAATGGATCCCGATTGAATGCAGTGTATTCCATGCAGCGTGGCCCAATGTATCTCGATTGAATGCAGTGGATTCCATGCAGCGTGGCCCAATGGATCTCGATTGAATGCAGTGGATTCCATGCAGTGTGGTGCAGTGGATTCTGATTGATTGCAGTGAATTCCATGCATCGTGGCACAATGGATCCCAATTGAATGCAGTGGATTCCATGCAGCGTGGCCCAATGGATCTCGATTGAATGCAGTGGATTCCATGCAGCATGTTTGAATGCAGTGTATGCCATGCAGCGTGAAGAAATGGAACCCTATTGAATGCAGTGGATTTTATGCAGGATGATTGAATGCAGTGGATTCCATGCAGCATGATTGAATGCAGTGGATTCCATGCAGCGTGGCCCAATGGATCTCGAGAGAATGCAGTGGATTCCATGCAGTGTGGTGCAATGGATTTTGATTGAACGCAGTGGATTCCATGCATCGTTGTGCAATGGATCCCAATTGAATGCAGTGAATTCCATGCAGCGTGATTGAATGCAGTACATTCCATGCAGCATGGTAAAATGCATCCCGATTAAATGCAGTGGATTCCATCCAGCTTGATTGAATGCAATTGATTCCATGGAGCGTGGCCCAATGCATCCCGATTAAATGCAGTGGATTTTAAGCAGCATGGCCCAAAGCATCCCGATTGAAGGTAGTGCATTCCATGCAGCATCACTGAATGCAGTGGATTCCATGCAGCATGGTAAAATGCATCCCGATTGAATGCAGTGGATTCCATGAAGCATGGCGAAATGGATCCCGATTGAATGCAGTGGATTCCATGCAGCGTGGCCCAATGGATCTCGATTGAATGCAGTGTATTCCATGCAGTGAGGCCCAATGTATCCCAATTGAATGCAGTGGATTCCATGCAGCATGGCGCAATGGATGTCGATTGAATGCAGTGGTTTCCCTGCAATGTGGCACAATGGATCCCGATTGACTGCAGTGGATTCCATGCAGTGTGGTGCAATGGATTTAAATTGAACGCAGTGGATTCCATGCATCGTGGCGCAATGGATCCCAATTGAATGCAGTGAATTCCATGCAGCGTGATTGAATGCAGTATATTCCATGCAGCGTGGTAAAATGCATCCCGATTAAATGCAGTGGATTCCATCCAGCTTGATTGAATGCAGTTGATTCCATGGAGCGTGGCCCAATGCATCCCGATTAAATGCAGTGGATTTTATGCAGCATGGCCCAAAGCATCCCGATGGAATGTAGTGCATTCCATGCAGCATCACTGAATGCAGTGGATTCCATGCAGCATGGTAAAATGCATCCCGATTGAACGCAGTGTATTCCATGAAGCATGGCTAAATGGATCCCGATTGAATGCAGTGGATTCCATGCAGCGTGGCCCAATGGATCTCGATTGAACGCAGTGTATTCCATGCAGTGAGGCCCAATGTATCCCAATTGAATGCAGTGGATTCCATGCAGCATGGCGCAATGGATGTCGATTGAATGCAGTGGTTTCCCTGCAATGTGGCACAATGGATCCCGATTGACTGCAGTGGATTCCATGCAGTGTGGTGCAATGGATTTAAATTGAACGCAGTGGATTCCATGCATCGTGGCGCAATGGATCCCAATTGAATGCAGTGAATTCCATACAGCGTGATTGAATGCAGTATATTCCATGCAGCGTGGTAAAATGCATCCCGATTAAATGCAGTGGATTCCATCCAGCTTGATTGAATGCAGTTGATTCCATGGAGCGTGGCCCAATGCATCCCGATTAAATGCAGTGGATTTTATGCAGCATGGCCCAAAGCATCCCGATTGAATGTAGTGCATTCCATGCAGCATCACTGAATGCAGTGGATTCCATGCAGCATGGTAAAATGCATCCCGATTAAACGCAGTGGATTACATGCAGCATGGCTAAATGGATCCCGAGTGAATGCAGTAGATTCCATGCAGTGTCATTGAATGCAGTGGATTCCATGCAGCATGGTAAAATGCATCCCGGTTGATGCAGTGGATTCCATGCAGTGTCATTGAATGCAGTGGATTCCAGGCAGCATGGTAAAATGCATCCCGATTGATGCAGTGGATTCCATGCAGCGGGGTTAAATGGATCCCGATTGAATGCAGTGTATTCCATGCAGCGTGGCCCAATGGATCTCGATTGAATGCAGTGGATTCCATGCAGCGTGGCCCAGTGGATCTCGATTGAATGCAGTGGATTCCATGCAGTGTGGTGCAGTGGATTCTGATTGATTGCAGTGAATTCCATGCATCGTGGCACAATGGATCCCAATTGAATGCAGTGGATTCCATGCAGCGTGGCCAAATGGATCTCGATTGAATGCAGTGGATTCCATGCAGCATGTTTGAATGCAGTGTATGCCATGCAGCGTGAAGTAATGGAACCCTATTGAATGCAGTGGATTTTATGCAGCATGATTGAATGCAGTGGATTCCATGCAGCATGATTGAATGCAGTGGATTCCAGGCAGCGAGGCCCAATGAATCCCGATTGAATGCAGTGGATATTATCCAGCATGGCCCAAAGCATCCCGATTGAATGCAGTGGATTCCATGCAGCGTGTTTGAATGCAGTGGATTCCATGCAGCATGGCCCAATGGTTCCCGATTGAATGCAATGGTTGCAATGAAGCATGATTGAATGCAGTGGATTCCATGAAGCGTGGCCCTATGGTACCCGATTGAATGCACTGGTTGCAATGAAGCATGATTGAATGCAGTGGATTCCATGCAGCATGGAGAAATTGAACCCTATTAAATGCAGGGGATTTTATGCAGCATGATTGAATGCAGTGGATTCCATGCAGCATGATTGAATGCAGTAGATTCCATGCAGTGAGGCCCAATGCATCCCGATTAAATGCAGTGGATTTTATGCAGCGAGGCCCAAAGCATCCCGATTGAATGCAGTGGATTCCATGCAGTGTCACTGAATGCAGTGGATTCGATGCAGCATGGTAAAATGCATCCCGATTGAACCCAGTGTATTCCATGCAGCGTGATAAATGGATCCCGATTGAATGCAGTGGATTCCATGCAGCATGGCCCAATGGATCTCGATAGAATGCAGTGGATTCCATGCAGTGTGGTGCAATGGATTTTGATTGAACGCAGTGGATTCGATGCATCGTTGTGCAATGGATCCCAATTGAATCCATTGAATTCCATGCAGCGTGATTTAATGCAGTATATTCCATGCAGCGTGGTAAAATGCATCCCGATTAAATGCAGTGGATTCCATCCAGCTTGATTGAATGCAGTTGATTCCATGGAGCGTGGCCCAATGCATCCCGATTAAATGCAGTGGATTTTATGCAGCATGGCCCAAAGCATCCCGATTGAAGGTAGTGCATTCCATGCAGCATCACTGAATGCAGTGGATTCCATGCAGCATGGTAAAATGCATCCCGATTGAACGCAGTGTATTCCATGAAGCATGGCGAAATGGATCCCGATTGAATGCAGTGGATTCCATGCAGCGTGGCCCAATGGATCTCGATTGAACGCAGTGTATTCCATGCAGTGAGGCCCAATGTATCCCAATTGAATGCAGTGGATTCCATGCAGCATGGCGCAATGGATGTCGATTGAATGCAGTGGTTTCCCTGCAATGTGGCACAATGGATCCCGATTGACTGCAGTGGATTCCATGCAGCGTCACTGAATGCAGTGGATTCCATGCAGCATGGTAAAATGCATCCCGATTGATGCAGTGGATTCCATGCAGTGTCATTGAATGCAGTGGATTCCATGCAGCATGGTAAAATGCATCCCAATTGAACGCAGTGCATTCCATGCAGCGGGGTTCAATAGATCCCGATTGAATGCAGTGGATTCGATGCAGCGTGGCCCAATGGATCTCGAGAGAATGCAGTGGATTCCATGCAGTGTGGTGCAATGGATTTAAATTGAACGCAGTGGATTCCATGCATCGTGGTGCAATGGATCCCAATTGAATGCAGTGAATTCCATGCAGCGTGATTGAATGCAGTATATTCCATGCAGCGTGGTAAAATGCATCCCGATTAAATGCAGTGGATTCCATCCAGCTTGATTGAATGCAGTTGATTCCATGGAGCGTGGCCCAATGCATCCCGATTAAATGCAGTGGATTTTATGCAGCATGGCCCAAAGCATCCCGATTGAAGGTAGTGCATTCCATGCAGCATCACTGAATGCAGTGGATTCCATGCAGCATGGTAAAATGCATCCCGATTAAACGCAGTGCATTACATGCAGCATGGCTAAATGGATCCCGAGTGAATGCAGTGGATTCCATGCAGCATGGTAAAATGCGTCACGATTGATGCAGTGGATTCCATGCACTGTCATTGAATGCAGTGGATTCCATGCAGCATGGTAAAATGCATCCCGATTGATGCTGTGGATTCCATGCAGTGTCATTGAATGCAGTGGATTCCAGGCAGCATGATAAAATGCATCCCGATTGATGCAGTGGATTCCATGCAGCGGGGTTAAATGGATCCCGATTGAATGCAGTGGATTCCATGCAGCGTGGCCCAATGGATCTCGATTGAATGCAGTGGACTCCGTGCAGTGTGGTGGAGTGGATTCTGATTGATTGCAGTGAATTCCATGCAGCGTGGCCCAATGGATCTCGATTGAATGCAGTGGACTCCGTGCAGTGTGGTGTAGTGGATTCTGATTGATTGCAGTGAATTCCATGTAGCATGGCCCAATGGTTCCCGATTGAATGCAGTGGTTGCAATGAAGCATGATTGAATGCAGTGGATTCCATGAAGCTTGGCCCTATGGTACCCGATTGAATGCACTGGTTGCAATGAAGCATGATTGAATGCAGTGGATTCCATGCAGCATGGAGAAATTGAACCCTATTCAATGCAGGGGATTTTATGCAGCATGATTGAATGCAGTGGATTCCATGCAGCATGATTGAATGCAGTAGATTCCATGCAGTGAGGCCCAATGCATCCCGATTAAATGCAGTGGATTTTATGCAGCGAGGCCCAAAGCATCCCGATTGAATGCAGTGGATTCCATGCAGTGTCACTGAATGCAGTGGATTCGATGCAGCATGGTAAAATGCATCCCGATTGAACCCAGTGTATTCCATGCAGCGTGATAAATGGATCCCGATTGAATGCAGTGGATTCCATGCAGCATGGCCCAATGGATCTCGAGAGAATGCAGTGGATTCCATGCAGTGTGGTGCAATGGATTTTGATTGAACGCAGTGGATTCGATGCATCGTTGTGAAATGGATCCCAATTGAATGCAGTGAATTCCATGCAGCGTGATTGAATGCAGTACATTCCATGCAGCATGGTAAAATGCATCCCGATTAAATGCAGTGGATTCCATCCAGCTTGATTGAATGCAGTTGATTCCATGGAGCGTGGCCCAATGCATCCCGATTAAATGCAGTGGATTTTATGCAGCATGGCCCAAAGCATCCCGATTGAAGATAGTGCATTCCATGCAGCATCACTGAATGCAGTGGATTCCATGCAGCATGGTAAAATGCATCCCGATTGAACGCAGTGTATTCCATGAAGCATGGCGAAATGGATCCCGATTGAATGCAGTGGATTCCATGCAGCGTGGCCCAATGGATCTCGATTGAACGCAGTGTATTCCATGCAGTGAGGCCCAATGTATCCCAATTGAATGCAGTGGATTCCATGCAGCATGGCGCAATGGATGTCGATTGAATGCAGTGGTTTCCCTGCAATGTGGCACAATGGATCCCGATTGACTGCAGTGGATTCCATGCAGCGTCACTGAATGCAGTGGATTCCATGCAGCATGGTAAAATGCATCCCGATTGATGCAGTGGATTCCATGCAGTGTCATTGAATGCAGTGGATTCCATGCAGCATGGTAAAATGCATCCCAATTGAACGCAGTGCATTCCATGCAGCGGGGTTAAATGGATCCCGATTGAATGCAGTGGATTCGATGCAGCGTGGCCCAATGGATCTCGAGAGAATGCAGTGGATTCCATGCAGTGTGGTGCAATGGATTTAAATTGAACACAGTGGATTCCATGCATCGTGGCGCAATGGATCCCAATTGAATGCAGTGAATTCCATGCAGCGTGATTGAATGCAGTATATTCCATGCAGCGTGGTAAAATGCATCCCGATTAAATGCAGTGGATTCCATCCAGCTTGATTGAATGCAGTTGATTCCATGGAGCGTGGCCCAATGCATCCCGATTAAATGCAGTGGATTTTATGCAGCATGGCCCAAAGCATCCCGATTGAATGTAGTGCATTCCATGCAGCATCACTGAATGCAGTGGATTCCATGCAGCATGGTAAAATGCATCCCGATTAAACGCAGTGGATTACATGCAGCATGGCTAAATGGATCCCGAGTGAATGCAGTAGATTCCATGCAGTGTCATTGAATGCAGTGTATTCCATGCAGCATGGTAAAATGCATCCCGATTGATGCAGTGGATTCCATGCAGTGTCATTGAATGCAGTGGATTCCAGGCAGCATGATAAAATGCACCCCGATTGATGCAGTGGATTCCATGCAGCGGGGTTAAATTGATCCCGATTAAATGCAGTGGATTCCATGCAGCGTGGCCCAATGGATCTCGATTGAATGCAGTGGATTCCATGCAGCGTGGCCCAATGGATCTCGATTGAATGCAGTGGATTCCATGCAGTGTGGTGCAGTGGATTCTGATGGATTGCAGTGAATTCCATGCATCGTGGCACAATGGATCCCAATTGAATGCAGTGGATTCCATGCAGCGTGGCCCAATGGATCTCGATTGAATGCAGTGGATTCCATGCAGCATGTTTGAATGCAGTGTATGCCATGCAGCGTGAAGAAATGGAACCCTATTGAATGCAGTGGATTTTATGCAGGATGATTGAATGCAGTGGATTCCATGCAGCATGATTGAATGCAGTGGATTCCATGCAGCGTGGCCCAATGGATCTCGAGAGAATGCAGTGGATTCCATGCAGTGTGGTGCAATGGATTTTGATTGAACGCAGTGGATTCCATGCATCTTTGTGCAATGGATCCCAATTGAATGCAGTGAATTCCATGCAGCGTGATTGAATGCAGTACATTCCATGCAGCATGGTAAAATGCATCCCGATTAAATGCAGTGGATTCCATCCAGCTTGATTGAATGCAATTGATTCCATGGAGCGTGGCCCAATGCATCCCGATTAAATGCAGTGGATTTTAAGCAGCATGGCACAAAGCATCCCGATTGAAGGTAGTGCATTCCATGCAGCATCACTGAATGCAGTGGATTCCATGCAGCATGGTAAAATGCATCCAGATTGAACGCAGTGTATTCCATGAAGCATGGCTAAATGGATCCCGATTGAATGCAGTGGATTCCATGCAGTGTGGCCCAATGGATCTCGATTGAACGCAGTGTATTCCATGCAGTGAGGCCCAATGTATCCCAATTGAATGCAGTGGATTCCATGCAGCATGGCGCAATGGATGTCGATTGAATGCAGTGGTTTCCCTGCAATGTGGCACAATGGATCCCGATTGACTGCAGTGGATTCCATGCAGCGTCACTGAATGCAGTGGATTCCATGCAGCATGGTAAAATGCATCCCGATTGAACCCAGTGTATTCCATGCAGCGTGATAAATGGATCCAGATTGAATGCAGTGGATTCCATGCAGCGTGGCCCAATGGATCTCGAGAGAATGCAGTGGATTCCATGCAGTGTGGTGCAATGGATTTTGATTGAACGCAGTGGATTCCATGCATCGTTGTGCAATGGATCCCAATTGAATGCAGTGAATTCCATGCAGCGTGATTGAATGCAGTACATTCCATGCAGCATGGTAAAATGCATCCCGATTAAATGCAGTGGATTCCATCCAGCTTGATTGAGTGCAGTTGATTCCATGGAGCTTGGCCCAATGCATCCCGATTAAATGCAGTGGATTTTATGCAGCATGGCCCAAAGCATCCCGATTGAATGTAGTGCATTCCATGCAGCATCACTGAATGCAGTGGATTCCATGCAGCATGGTAAAATGCATCCCGATTAAACGCAGTGGAATACATGCAGCATGGCTAAATGGATCCCGAGTGAATGCAGTAGATTCCATGCAGTGTCATTGAATGCAGTGGATTCCATGCAGCATGGTAAAATGCATCCCGATTGATGCAGTGGATTCCATGCAGTGTCATTGAATGCAGTGTATTCCAGGCAGCATGATAAAATATATCCCGATTGATGCAGTGGATTCCATGCAGCGGGGTTAAATTGATCCTGATTGAATGCAGTGTATTCCATGCAGCGTGGCCCAATGGATCTCGATTGAATGCAGTGGATTCCATGCAGCGTGGCCCAATGGATCTCGATTGAATGCAGTGGATTCCATGCAGTGTGGTGCAGTGGATTCTGATTGATTGCAGTGAATTCCATGCATCGTGGCACAATGGATCCCAATTGATTGCAGTGGATTCCATGCAGCGTGGCCCAATGGATCTCGATTGAATGCAGTGGGTTCCATGCAGCGTGTTTGAATGCAGTGTATGCCATGCAGCGTGAAGAAATGGAACCCTATTGAATGCAGTGGATTTTATGCAGCATGATTGAATGCAGTGGATTCCATGCAGCATGATTGAATGCAGTGGATTCCAGGCAGCGAGGCCCAATGAATCCCGATTGAATGCAGGGGATATTATCCAGCATGGCCCAAAGCATCCCGATTGAATGCAGTGGATTCCATGCAGCGTGTTTGAATGCAGTGGATTCCATGCAGCATGGCCCAATGGTTCCCGATTGAATGCAGTGGTTGCAATGAAGCATGATTGAATGCAGTGGATTCCATGAAGCGTGGCCCTATGGTACCCGATTGAATGCACTGGTTGCAATGAAGCATGATTGAATGCAGTGGATTCCATGCAGCATGGAGAAATTGAACCCTATTAAATGCAGGGGATTTTATGCAGCATGATTGAATGCAGTGGATTCCATGCAGCATGATTGAATGCAGTAGATTCCATGCAGTGAGGCCCAATGCATCCCGATTAAATGCAGTGGATTTTATGCAGTGAGGCCCAAAGCAGCCCGATTGAATGCAGTGGATTCCATGCAGTGTCACTGAATGCAGTGGATTCGATGAAGCATGGTAAAATGCATCCCGATTGAACCCAGTGTATTCCATGCAGCGTGATAAATGGATCCAGATTGAATGCAGTGGATTCCATGCAGCGTGGCCCAATGGATCTCGAGAGAATGCAGTGGATTCCATGCAGTGTGGCTAAATGGATCCCGATTGAATGCAGTGGATTCCATGCAGCGTGGCCCAATGGATCTCGAGAGATTGCAGTGGATTCCATGCAGTGTGGTGCAATGGATTTAAATTGAACGCAGTGGATTCCATGCATCGTGGCGCAATGGATCCCAATTGAATGCAGTGAATTCCCTGCAGCGTGATTGAATGCAGTATATTCCATGCAGCGTGGTAAAATGCATCCCGATTAAATGCAGTGGATTCTATCCAGCTTGATTGAATGCAGTTGATTCCATGGAGCGTGGCCCAATGCATCCCGATTAAATGCAGTGGATTTTATGCAGCATGGCCCAAAGCATCCCGATTGAAGGTAGTGCATTCCATGCAGCATCACTGAATGCAGTGGATTCCATGCAGCATGGTAAAATGCATCCCGATTGAACGCAGTGTATTCCATGAAGCATGGCTCAATGGCTCCCGAGTGAATGCAGTAGATTCCATGCAGTGTCATTGAATGCAGTGGATTCCATGCAGCATGGTAAAATGCATCCCGATTGATGCAGTGGATTCCATGCAGTGTCATTGAATGCAGTGGATTCCAGGCAGCATGGTAAAATGCATCCCGATTGATGCAGTGGATTTCATGCAGCGGGGGGTATGGATCCCGATTGAATGCAGTGTATTCCATGCAGCGTGGCCCAATGTATCTCGATTGAATGCAGTGGATTCCATGCAGCGTGGCCCAATGGATCTCGATTGAATGCAGTGGATTCCATGCAGTGTGGTGCAGTGGATTCTGATTGATTGCAGTGAATTCCATGCATCGTGGCACAATGGATCCCAATTGAATGCAGTGGATTCCATGCAGCGTGGCCCAATGGATCTCGATTGAATGCAGTGGATTCCATGCAGCATGTTTGAATGCAGTGTATGCCATGCAGCGTGAAGAAATGGAACCCTATTGAATGCAGTGGATTTTATGCAGGATGATTGAATGCAGTGGATTCCATGCAGCATGATTGAATGCAGTGGATTCCATGCAGCGTGGCCCAATGGATCTCGAGAGAATGCAGTGGATTCCATGCAGTGTGGTGCAATGGATTTTGATTGAACGCAGTGGATTCCATGCATCATTGTGCAATGGATCCCAATTGAATGCAGTGAATTCCATGCAGCGTGATTGAATGCAGTACATTCCATGCAGCATGGTAAAATGCATCCCGATTAAATGCAGTGGATTCCATCCAGCTTGATTGAATGCAATTTATTCCATGGAGCGTGGCCCAATGCATCCCGATTAAATGCAGTGGATTTTAAGCAGCATGGCCCAAAGCATCCCGATTGAAGGTAGTGCATTCCATGCAGCATCACTGAATGCAGTGGATTCCATGCAGCATGGTAAAATGCATCCCGATTGAACGCAGTGTATTCCATGAAGCATGGCTAAATGGATCCCGATTGAATGCAGTGGATTCCATGCAGCGTGGCCCAATGGATCTCGATTGAACGCAGTGTATTCCATGCAGTGAGGCCCAATGTATCCCAATTGAATGCAGTGGATTCCATGCAGCATGGCGCAATGGATGTCGATTGAATGCAGTGGTTTCCCTGCAATGTGGCACAATGGATCCCGATTGACTGCAGTGGATTCCATGCAGTGTGGTGCAATGGATTTAAATTGAACGCAGTGGATTCCATGCATCGTGGCGCAATGGATCCCAATTGAATGCAGTGAATTCCATGCAGCGTGATTGAATGCAGTATATTCCATGCAGCGTGGTAAAATGCATCCCGATTAAATGCAGTGGATTCCATCCAGCTTGATTGAATGCAGTTGATTCCATGGAGCGTGGCCCAATGCATCCCGATTAAATGCAGTGGATTTTATGCAGCATGGCCCAAAGCATCCCGATTGAATGTAGTGCATTCCATGCAGCATCACTGAATGCAGTGGATTCCATGCAGCATGGTAAAATGCATCCCGATTAAACGCAGTGGATTACATGCAGCATGGCTAAATGGATCCCGAGTGAATGCAGTAGATTCCATGCAGTGTCATTGAATGCAGTGGATTCCATGCAGCATGGTAAAATGCATCCCGATTGATGCAGTGGATTCCATGCAGCGGGGTTAAATGGATCCCGATTGAATGCAGTGTATTCCATGCAGCGTGGCCCAATGGATCTCGATTGAATGCAGTGGATTCCATGCAGCGTGGCCCAATGGATCTCGATTGAATGCAGTGGATTCCATGCAGTGTGGTGCAGTGGATTCTGATTGATTGCAGTGAATTCCATGCATCGTGGCACAATGGATCCCAATTGAATGCAGTGGATTCCATGCAGCGTGGCCAAATGGATCTCGATTGAATGCAGTGGATTCCATGCAGCATGTTTGAATGCAGTGTATGCCATGCAGCGTGAAGTAATGGAACCCTATTGAATGCAGTGGATTTTATGCAGCATAATTGAATGCAGTGGATTCCATGCAGCATGATTGAATGCAGTGGATTCCAGGCAGCGAGGCCCAATGAATCCCGATTGAATGCAGTGGATATTATCCAGCATGGCCCAAAGCATCCCGATTGAATGCAGTGGATTCCATGCAGCGTGTTTGAATGCAGTGGATTCCATGCAGCATGGCCCAATGGTTCCCGATTGAATGGAATGGTTGCAATGAAGCATGATTGAATGCAGTGGATTCCATGACGCGTGGCCCTATGGTACCCGATTGAATGCACTGGTTGCAATGAAGCATGATTGAATGCAGTGGATTCCATGCAGTATGGAGAAATTGAACCCTATTAAATGCAGGGGATTTTATGCAGCATGATTGAATGCAGTGGATTCCATGCAGCATGATTGAATGCAGTAGATTCCATGCAGTGAGGCCCAATGCATCCCGATTAAATGCAGTGGATTTTATGCAGCGAGGCCCAAAGCATCCCGATTGAATGCAGTGGATTCCATGCAGTGTCACTGAATGCAGTGGATTCGATGCAGCATGGTAAAATGCATCCCGATTGAACCCAGTGTATTCCATGCAGCGTGATAAATGGATCCAGATTGAATGCAGTGGATTCCATGCAGCGTGGCCCAATGGATCTCGAGAGACTGCAGTGGATTCCATGCAGTGTGGTGCAATGGATTTTGATTGAACGCAGTGGATTCGATGCATCGTTGTGCAATGGATCCCAATTGAATGCAATGAATTCCATGCAGCGTGATTGAATGCAGTACATTCCATGCAGCATGGTAAAATGCATCCCGATTAAATGCAGTGGATTCCATCCAGCTTGATTGAATGCAGTTGATTCCATGGAGCGTGGCCCAATGCATCCCGATTAAATGCAGTGGATTTTATGCAGCATGGCCCAAAGCATCCCGATTGAAGGTAGTGCATTCCATGCAGCATCACTGAATGCAGTGGATTCCATGCAGCATGGTAAAATGCATCCCGATTGAACGCAGTGTATTCCATGAAGCATGGCGAAATGGATCCCGATTGAATGCAGTGGATTCCATGCAGCGTGGCCCAATGGATCTCGATTGAACGCAGTGGTTTCCCTGCAATGTGGCACAATGGATCCCGATTGACTGCAGTGGATTCCATGCAGCGTCACTGAATGCAGTGGATTCCATGCAGCATGGTAAAATGCATCCCGATTGATGCAGTGGATTCCATGCAGTGTCATTGAATGCAGTGGATTCGATGCAGCATGGTAAAATGCATCCCAATTGAACGCAGTGCATTCCATGCAGCGGGGTTAAATGGATCCCGATTGAATGCAGTGGATTCGATGCAGCGTGGCCCAATGGATCTCGAAAGAATGCAGTGGATTCCATGCAGTGTGGTGCAATGGATTTAAATTGAACACAGTGGATTCCATGCATCGTGGCGCAATGGATCCCAATTGAATGCAGAGAATTCCATGCAGCGTGATTGAATGCAGTATATTCCATGCAGCGTGGTAAAATGCATCCCGATTAAATGCAGTGGATTCCATCCAGCTTGATTGAATGCAGTTGATTCCATGGAGCGTGGCCCAATGCATCCCGATTAAATGCAGTGGATTTTATGCAGCATGGCCCAAAGCATCCCGATTGAATGTAGTGCATTCCATGCAGCATCACTGAATGCAGTGGATTCCATGCAGCATGGTAAAATGCATCCCGATTAAACGCAGTGGATTACATGCAGCATGGCTAAATGGATCCCGAGTGAATGCAGTAGATTCCATGCAGTGTCATTGAATGCAGTGGATTCCATGCAGCATGGTAAAATGCATCCCGATTGATGCAGTGGATTCCATGCAGTGTCATTGAATGCAGTGGATTCCAGGCAGCATGATAAAATGCACCCCTATTGATGCAGTGGATTCCATGCAGCGGGGTTAAATGGATCCCGATTAAATGCAGTGTATTCCATGCAGCGTGGCCCAATGGATCTCGATTGAATGCAGTGGATTCCATGCAGCGTGGCCCAATGGATCTCGATTGAATGCAGTGGATTCCATGCAGTGTGGTACAGTGGATTCTTATTGATTACAGTGAATTCCATGCATCGTGGCACAATGGATCCCAATTGAATGCAGTGGATTCCATGCAGCGTGGCCCAATGGATCTCGATTGAATGCAGTGGATTCCATGCAGCATGTTTGAATGCAGTGTATGCCATGCAGCGTGAAGAAATGGAACCCTATTGAATGCAGTGGATTTTATGCAGGATGATTGAATGCAGTGGATTCCATGCAGCATGATTGAATGCAGTGGATTCCATGCAGCGTGGCCCAATGGATCTCGAGAGAATGCAGTGGATTCCATGCAGTGTGGTGCAATGGATCCCAATTGAATGCAGTGAATTCCATGCATCTTTGTGCAATGGATCCCAATTGAATGCAGTGAATTCCATGCAGCGTGATTGAATGCAGTACATTCCATGCAGCATGGTAAAATGCATCCCGATTAAATGCAGTGGATTCCATCCAGCTTGATTGAATGCAATTTATTCCATGGAGCGTGGCCCAATGCATCCCGATTAAATGCAGTGGATTTTAAGCAGCATGGCCCAAAGCATCCCGATTGAAGGTAGTGCATTCCATGCAGCATCACTGAATGCAGTGGATTCCATGCAGCATGGTAAAATGCATCCCGATTGAACGCAGTGTATTCCATGAAGCATGGCTAAATGGATCCCGATTGAATGCAGTGGATTCCATGCAGCGTGGCCCAATGGATCTCGATTGAACGCAGTGTATTCCATGCAGTGAGGCCCAATGTATCCCAATTGAATGCAGTGGATTCCATGCAGCATGGCGCAATGGATGTCGATTGAATGCAGTGGTTTCCCTGCAATGTGGCACAATGGATCCCGATTGACTGCAGTGGATTCCATGCAGCATCACTGAATGCAGTGGATTCCATGCAGAATGGTAAAATGCATCCCGATTGATGCAGTGGATTCCATGCAGTGTCATTGAATGCAGTGGATTCCATGCAGCATGGTAAAATGCATCCCAATTGAACGCAGTGCATTCCATGCAGCGGGGTTAAATGGATCCCGATTGAATGCAGTGGATTCGATGCAGCGTGGCCCAATGGATCTCGAGAGAATGCAGTGGATTCCATGCAGTGTGGTGCAATGGATTTAAATTGAACGCAGTGGATTCCATGCATCGTGGCGCAATGGATCCCAATTGAATGCAGTGAATTCCATGCAGCGTGATTGAATGCAGTATATTCCATGCAGCGTGGTAAAATGCATCCCGATTAAATGCAGTGGATTCCATCCAGCTTGATTGAATGCAGTTGATTCCATGGAGCGTGGCCCAATGCATCCCGATTAAATGCAGTGGATTTTATGCAGCATGGCCCAAAGCATCCCGATTGAATGTAGTGCATTCCATGCAGCATCACTGAATGCAGTGGATTCCATGCAGCATGGTAAAATGCATCCCGATTAAACGCAGTGGATTACATGCAGCATGGCTAAATGGATCCCGAGTGAATGCAGTAGATTCCATGCAGTGTCATTGAATGCAGTGGATTCCATGCAGCATGGTGAAATGCATCCCGATTGATGCAGTGGATTCCATGCAGTGTCATTGAATGCAGTGGATTCCATGCAGCATGGTAAAATGCATCCCGATTGATGCAGTGGATTCCATGCAGCGGGGTTAAATGGATCCCGATTGAATGCAGTGTATTCCATGCAGCGTGGCCCAATGGATCTCGATTGAATGCAGTGGATTCCATGCAGCGTGGCCCAATGGATCTCGATTGAATGCAGTGGATTCCATGCAGTGTGGTGCAGTGGATTCTGATTGATTGCAGTGAATTCCATGCATCTTGGCACAATGGATCCCAATTGAATGCAGTGGATTCCATGCAGCGTGGCCAAATGGATCTCGATTGAATGCAGTGGATTCCATGCAGCATGTTTGAATGCAGTGTATGCCATGCAGCGTGAAGTAATGGAACCCTATTGAATGCAGTGGATTTTATGCAGCATGATTGAATGCAGTGGATTCCATGCAGCATGATTGAATGCAGTGGATTCCAGGCAGCGAGGCCCAATGAATCCCGATTGAATGCAGTGGATATTATCCAGCATGGCCCAAAGCATCCCGATGGAATGCAGTGAATTCCATGCAGCGTGTTTGAATGCAGTGGATTCCATGCAGCATGGCCCAATGGTTCCTGATTGAATGCAGTGGTTGCAATGAAGCATGATTGAATGCAGTGGATTCCATGAAGCGTGGCCCTATGGTACCCGATTGAATGCACTGGTTGCAATGAAGCATGATTGAATGCAGTGGATTCCATGCAGCATGGAGAAATTGAACCCTATTCAATGCAGGGGATTTTATGCAGCATGATTGAATGCAGTGGATTCCATGCAGCATGATTGAATGCAGTAGATTCCATGCAGTGAGGCCCAATGCATCCCGATTAAATGCAGTGGATTTTATGCAGCGAGGCCCAAAGCATCCCGATTGAATGCAGTGGATTCCATGCAGTGTCACTGAATGCAGTGGATTCGATGCAGCATGGTAAAATGCATCCCGATTGAACCCAGTGTATTCCATGCAGCGTGATAAATGGATCCCGATTGAATGCAGTGGATTCCATGCAGCGTGGCCCAATGGATCTCGAGAGAATGCAGTGGATTCCATGCAGTGTGGTGCAATGGATTTTGATTGAACGCAGTGGATTCAATGCATCGTTGTGCAATGGATCCCAATTGAATGCAGTGAATTCCATGCAGCGTGATTGAATGCAGTACATTCCATGCAGCATGGTAAAATGCATCCCGATTAAATGCAGTGGATTCCATCCAGCTTGATTGAATGCAGTTGATTCCATGGAGCGTGGCCCAATGCATCCCGATTAAATGCAGTGGATTTTATGCAGCATGGCCCAAAGCATCCCGATTGAAGGTAGTGCATTCCATGCAGCATCACTGAATGCAGTGGATTCCATGCAGCATGGTAAAATGCATCCCGATTGAACGCAGTGTATTCCATGAAGCATGGCTAAATGGATCCCGATTGAATGCAGTGGATTCCATGCAGCGTGGCCCAATGGATCTCGATTGAACGCAGTGTATTCCATGCAGTGAGGCTCAAGGTATCCCAATTGAATGCAGTGGATTCCATGCAGCATGGCGCAATGGATGTCGATTGAATGCAGTGGTTTCCCTGCAATGTGGCACAATGGATCCCGATTGACTGAAGTGGATTCCATGCAGCGTCACTGAATGCAGTGGATTCCATGCAGCATGGTAAAATGCATCCCGATTGATGCAGTGGATTCCATGCAGCGTCATTGAATGCAGTGGATTCCATGCAGCATGGTAAAATGCATCCCAATTGAACGCAGTGCATTCCATGCAGCGGGGTTAAATGGATCCTGATTGAATGCAGTGGATTCGATGCAGCGTGGCCCATTGGATCTCGAGAGAATGCAGTGGATTCCATGCAGTGTGGTGCAATGGATTTAAATTGAACGCAGTGGATTCCATGCATCGTGGTGCAATGGATCCCAATTGAATGCAGTGAATTCCATGCAGCGTGATTGAATGCAGTATATTCCATGCAGCGTGGTAAAATGCATCCCGATTAAACGCAGTGCATTACATGCAGCATGGCTAAATGGATCCCGAGTGAATGCAGTGGATTCCATGCAGCATGGTAAAATGCGTCACGATTGATGCAGTGGATTCCATGCAGTGTCATTGAATGCAGTGGATTCCATGCAGCATGGTAAAATGCATCCCGATTGATGCAGTGGATTACATGCAGTGTCATTGAATGCAGTGGATTCCAGGCAGCATGATAAAATGCATCCCGATTGATGCAGTGGATTCCATGCAGCGTGGCCCAATGGATCTCGATTGAATGCAGTGGACTCCGTGCAGTGTGGTGGAGTGGATTCTGATTGATTGCAGTGAATTCCATGCAACGTGTTTGAATGCAGTGTATTCCATGCAGCGTGGCCCAATGGATCTCGATTGAATGCAGTGGACTCCGTGCAGTGTGGTGGAGTGGATTCTGATTGAATGCAGTGGATTCCATGCAGCGTGTTTGAATGCAGTGTATTCCATGCAGCGTGAAGAAATGGAACCCTATTGAATGCAGTGGATTTTATGCAGCATGATTGAATGCAGTGGATTCCATGCAGCATGATTGAATGCAGTGGATTCCAGGCAGCGAGGCCCAATGAATCCCGATTGAATGCAGTGGATATTATCCAGCATGGCCCAAATCATCCCGATTGAATGCAGTGGATTCAATGCAGCGTGTTTGAATGCAGTGGATTCCATGCAGCATGGCCCAATGGTTCCCGATTGAATGCAGTGGTTGCAATGAAGCATGATTGAATGCAGTGGATTCCATGAAGCGTGGCCCTATGGTACCCGATTGAATGCACTGGTTGCAATGAAGGATGATTGAATGCAGTGGATTCCATGCAGCATGGAGACATTGAACCCTATTAAATGCAGGGGATTTTATGCAGCATGATTGAATGCAGTGGATTCCATGCAGCATGATTGAATGCAGTAGATTCCATGCAGTGAGGCCCAATGCATCCCGATTAAATGCAGTGGATTTTATGCAGCGAGGCCCAAAGCATCCCGATTGAATGCAGTGGATTCCATGCAGCGTCACTGAATGCAGTGGATTCGATGCAGCATGGTTAAATGCATCCCGATTGAACGAAGAGTATTCCATGCAGCGTGGCTAAATGGATCCCGATTGAATGCAGTGGATTCCATGCAGCGTGGCCCAATGGATCTCGAGAGATTGCAGTGGATTCCATGCAGTGTGGTGCAATGGATTTTAATTGAACGCAGTGGATTCCATGCATCGTGGTGCAATGGATCCCAATTGAATGCAGTGAATTCCATGCAGCGTGATTGAATGCAGTATATTCCATGCAGCGTGGTAAAATGCATCCCGATTAAATGCAGTGGATTCCATCCAGCTTGATTGAATGCAGTTGATTCCATGGAGCGTGGCCCAATGCATCCCGATTAAATGCAGTGGATTTTATGCAGCATGGCCCAAAGCATCCCGATTGAATGTAGTGCATTCCATGCAGCATCACTGAATGCAGTGGATTCCATGCAGCATGGTAAAATGCATCCCGATTAAACGCAGTGGAATACATGCAGCATGGCTAAATGGATCCCGAGTGAATGCAGTAGATTCCATGCAGTGTCATTGAATGCAGTGGATTCCATGCAGCATGGTAAAATGCATCCCGATTGATGCAGTGGATTCCATGCAGTGTCATTGAATGCAGTGTATTCCATGCAGCATGGTAAAATGAATCCCGAATAATGCAGTGGATTCCATGCAGTGTCATTGAATGCAGTGGATTCCAGGTAGCATGATAAAATGCATCCCGATTGATGCAGTGGATTCCATGCAGCGGGGTTAAATGGATCCCGATTGAATGCAGTCGATTCCATGCAGCGTGGCCCAATGGATCTCGATTGAATGCAGTGGATTCCATGCAGCGTGGCCCAATGGATCTCGATTGAATGCAGTGGATTCCATGCAGTGTGGTGCAGTGGATTCTGATTGATTGCAGTGAATTCCATGCATCGTGGCACAATGGATCCCAATTGAATCCAGTGGATTCCATGCAGCGTGGCCCAATGGATCTCGATTGAATGCAGTGGGTTCCATGCAGCGTGTTTGAATGCAGTGTATGCCATGCAGCGTGAAGAAATGGAACCCTATTGAATGCAGTGGATTTTATGCAGCATGATTGAATGCAGTGGATTCCATGCAGCATGATTGAATGCAGTGGATTCCAGGCAGCGAGGCCCAATGAATCCCGATTGAATGCAGTGGATATTATCCAGCATGGCCCAAAGCATCCCGATTGAATGCAGTGGATTCCATGCAGCGTGTTTGAATGCAGTGGATTCCATGCAGCATGGCCCAATGGTTCCCGATTGAATGCAGTGGTTGCAATGAAGCATGATTGAATGCAGTGGATTCCATGAAGCGTGGCCCTATGGTACCCGATTGAATGCACTGGTTGCAATGAAGCATGATTGAATGCAGTGGATTCCATGCAGCATGGAGACATTGAACCCTATTCAATGCAGGGGATTTTATGCAGCATGATTGAATGCAGTGGATTCCATGCAGCATGATTGAATGCAGTAGATTCCATGCAGTGAGGCCCAATGCATCCCGATTAAATGCATTGGATTTTATGCAGCGAGGCCCAAAGCATCCCGATTGAATGCAGTGGATTCCATGCAGCGTGGCCCAATGGATCTCGATTGAACGCAGTGTATTCCATGCAGTGAGGCCCAATGTATCCCAATTGAATGCAGTGGATTCCATGCAGCATGGCGCAATGGATGTCGATTGAATGCAGTGGTTTCCCTGCAATGTGGCACAATGGATCCCGATTGACTGCAGTGGATTCCATGCAGCGTCACTGAATGCAGTGGATTCCATGCAGAATGGTAAAATGCATCCCGATTGATGCAGTGGATTCCATGCAGTGTCATTGAATGCAGTGGATTCGATGCAGCATGGTAAAATGCATCCCAATTGAACGCAGTGCATTCCACGCAGCGGGGTTAAATGGATCCCGATTGAATGCAGTGGATTCGATGCAGCGTGGCCCAATGGATCTCGAGAGAATGCAGTGGATTCCATGCATCGTGGCGCAATGGATCCCAATTGAATGCAGTGAATTCCATGCAGCGTGATTGAATGCAGTATATTCCATGCAGCGTGGTAAAATGCATCCCGATTAAATGCAGTGGATTCCATCCAGCTTGATTGAATGCAGTTGATTCCATGGAGCGTGGCCCAATGCATCCCGATTAAATGCAGTGGATTTTATGCAGCATGGCCCAAAGCATCCCGATTGAATGTAGTGCATTCCATGCAGCATCACTGAATGCAGTGGATTCCATGCAGCATGGTAAAATGCATCCCGATTAAACGCAGTGGATTACATGCAGCATGGCTAAATGGATCCCGAGTGAATGCAGTAGATTCCATGCAGTGTCATTGAATGCAGTGGATTCCATGCAGCATGGTAAAATGCATCCCGATTGATGCAGTGGATTCCATGCAGTGTCATTGAATGCAGTGGATTCCAGGCAGCATGATAAAATGCACCCCGATTGATGCAGTGGATTCCATGCAGCGGGGTTAAATGGATCCCGATTAAATGCAGTGTATTCCATGCAGCGTGGCCCAATGGATCTCGATTGAATGCAGTGGATTCCATGCAGCGTGGCCCAATGGATCTCGATTGAATGCAGTGGATTCCATGCAGTGTGGTGCAGTGGATTCTGATTGATTGCAGTGAATTTCATGCATCGTGGCACAATGGATCCCAATTGAATGCAGTGGATTCCATGCAGCGTGGCCCAATGGATCTCGATTGAATGCAGTGGATTCCATGCAGCATGGTAAAATGCATCCCGATTAAACGCAGTGGAATACATGCAGCATGGCTAAATGGATCCCGAGTGAATGCAGTAGATTCCATGCAGTGTCATTGAATGCAGTGGATTACATGCAGCATGGTAAAATGCATCCCGATTGATGCAGTGGATTCCATGCAGTGTCATTGAATGCAGTGTATTCCATGCAGCATGGTAAAATGCATCCCGAATAATGCAGTGGATTCCATGCAGTGTCATTGAATGCAGTGGATTCCAGGTAGCATGATAAAATGCATCCCGATTGATGCAGTGGATTCCATGCAGCGGGGTTAAATGGATCCCGATTGAATGCAGTGGATTCCATGCAGCGTGGCCCAATGGATCTCGATTGAATGCAGTGGATTCCATGCAGCGTGGCCCAATGGATCTCGATTGAATGCAGTGGATTCCATGCAGTGTGGTGCAGTGGATTCTGATTGATTGCAGTGAATTCCATGCATCGTGGCACAATGGATCCCAATTGAATGCAGTGGATTCCATGCAGCGTGGCCCAATGGATCTCGATTGAATGCAGTGGGTTCCATGCAGCGTGTTTGAATGCAGTGTATGCCATGCAGCGTGAAGAAATGGAACCCTATTGAATGCAGTGGATTTTATGCAGCATGATTGAATGCAGTGGATTCCATGCAGCATGATTGAATGCAGTGGATTCCAGGCAGCGAGGCCCAATGAATCCCGATTGAATGCAGTGGATATTATCCAGCATGGCCCAAAGCATCCCGATTGAATGCAGTGGATTCCATGCAGCGTGTTTGAATGCAGTGGATTCCATGCAGCATGGCCCAATGGTTCCCGATTGAATGCAGTGGTTGCAATGAAGCATGATTGAATGCAGTGGATTCCATGAAGCGTGGCCCTATGGTACCCGATTGAATGCACTGGTTGCAATGAAGCATGATTGAATGCAGTGGATTCCATGCAGCATGGAGACATTGAACCCTATTCAATGCAGGGGATTTTATGCAGCATGATTGAATGCAGTGGATTCCATGCAGCATGATTGAATGCAGTAGATTCCATGAAGTGAGGCCCAATGCATCCCGATTAAATGCAGTGGATTTTATGCAGCGAGGCCCAAAGCATCCCGATTGAATGCAGTGGATTCCATGCAGCGTGGCCCAATGGATCTCGATTGAACGCAGTGTATTCCATGCAGTGAGGCCCAATGTATCCCAATTGAATGCAGTGGATTCCATGCAGCATGGCGCAATGGATGTCGATTGAATGCAGTGGTTTCCCTGCAATGTGGCACAATGGATCCCGATTGACTGCAGTGGATTCCATGCAGCGTCACTGAATGCAGTGGATTCCATGCAGAATGGTAAAATGCATCCCGATTGATGCAGTGGATTCCATGCAGTGTCATTGAATGCAGTGGATTCGATGCAGCATGGTAAAATGCATCCCAATTGAACGCAGTGCATTCCATGCAGCGGGGTTAAATGGATCCCGATTGAATGCAGTGGATTCGATGCAGCGTGGCCCAATGGATCTCGAGAGAATGCAGTGGATTCCATGCAGTGTGGTGCAATGGATTTAAATTGAACGCAGTGGATTCCATGCATCGTGGCGCAATGGATCCCAATTGAATGCAGTGAATTCCATGCAGCGTGATTGAATGCAGTATATTCCATGCAGCGTGGTAAAATGCATCCCGATTAAATGCAGTGGATTCCATCCAGCTTGATTGAATGCAGTTGATTCCATGGAGCGTGGCCCAATGCATCCCGATTAAATGCAGTGGATTTTATGCAGCATGGCCCAAAGCATCCCGATTGAATGTAGTGCATTCCATGCAGCATCACTGAATGCAGTGGATTCCATGCAGCATGGTAAAATGCATCCCGATTAAACGCAGTGGATTACATGCAGCATGGCTAAATGGATCCCGAGTGAATGCAGTAGATTCCATGCAGTGTCATTGAATGCAGTGTATTCCATGCAGCATGGTAAAATGCATCCCGATTGATGCAGTGGATTCCATGCAGTGTCATTGAATGCAGTGGATTCCAGGCAGCATGATAAAACGCACCCCGATTGATGCAGTGGATTCCATGCAGCGGGGTTAAATTGATCCCGATTAAATGCAGTGTATTCCATGCAGCGTGGCCGAATGGATCTCGATTGAATGCAGTGGATTCCATGCAGCATGGCCCAATGGATCTCGATTGAATGCAGTGGATTCCATGCAGTGTGGTGCAGTGGATTCTGATTGATTGCAGTGAATTCCATGCATCGTGGCACAATGGATCCCAATTGAATGCAGTGGATTCCATGCAGCGTGGCCCAATGGATCTCGATTGAATGCAGTGGATTCCATGCAGCATGTTTGAATGCAGTGTATGCCATGCAGCGTGAAGAAATGGAACCCTATTGAATGCAGTGGATTTTATGCAGGATGATTGAATGCAGTGGATTCCATGCAGCATGATTGAATTCAGTGGATTCCATGCAGCGTTGCCCAATGGATCTCGAGAGAATGCAGTGGATTCCATGCAGTGTGGTGCAATGGATCCCAATTGAATGCAGTGAATTCCATGCAGCGTGATTGAATGCAGTACATTCCATGCAGCATGGTAAAATGCATCCCGATTAAATGCAGTGGATTCCATCCAGCTTGATTGAATGCAATTAATTCCATGGAGCGTGGCCCAATGCATCCCGATTAAATGCAGTGGATTTTAAGCAGCATGGCCCAAAGCATCCCGATTGAATGTAGTGCATTACATGCAGCATCACTGAATGCAGTGGATTCCATGCAGCATGGTAAAATGCATCCTGATTGAACGCATTGTATTCCATGAAGCATGGCTAAATGGATCACGATTGAATGCAGTGGATTCCAGGCAGCATGATAAAATGCACCCCGATTGATGCAGTGGATTCCATGCAGCGGGGTTAAATGGATCCCGATTAAATGCAGTGTATTCCATGCAGCGTGGCCCAATGGATCTCGATTGAATGCAGTGGATTCCATGCAGCGTGGCCCAATGGATCTCGATTGAATGCAGTGGATTCCATGCAGTGTGGTGCAGTGGATTCTGATTGATTGCAGTGAATTCCATGCATCGTGGCACAATGGATCCCAATTGAATGCAGTGGATTCCATGCAGCGTGGCCCAATGGATCTCGATTGAATGCAGTGGATTCCATGCAGCATGGTAAAATGCATCCCGATTAAACGCAGTGGAATACATGCAGCATGGCTAAATGGATCCCGAGTGAATGCAGTAGATTCCATGCAGTGTCATTGAATGCAGTGGATTACATGCAGCATGGTAAAATGCATCCCGATTGATGCAGTGGATTCCATGCAGTGTCATTGAATGCAGTGTATTCCATGCAGCATGGTAAAATGCATCCCGAATAATGCAGTGGATTCCATGCAGTGTCATTGAATGCAGTGGATTCCAGGCAGCATGATAAAATGCATCCCGATTGATGCAGTGGATTCCATGCAGCGGGGTTAAATGGATCCCGATTGAATGCAGTGGATTCCATGCAGCGTGGCCCAATGGATCTCGATTGAATGCAGTGGATTCCATGCAGCGTGGCCCAATGGATCTCGATTGAATGCAGTGGATTCCATGCAGTGTGGTGCAGTGGATTCTGATTGATTGCAGTGAATTCCATGCATCGTGGCACAATGGATCCCAATTGAATGCAGTGGATTCCATGCAGCGTGGCCCAATGGATCTCGATTGAATGCAGTGGGTTCCATGCAGCGTGTTTGAATGCAGTGTATGCCATGCAGCGTGAAGAAATGGAACCCTATTGAATGCAGTGGATTTTATGCAGCATGATTGAATGCAGTGGATTCCATGCAGCATGATTGAATGCAGTGGATTCCAGGCAGCGAGGCCCAATGAATCCCGATTGAATGCAGTGGATATTATCCAGCATGGCCCAAAGCATCCCGATTGAATGCAGTGGATTCCATGCAGCGTGTTTGAATGCAGTGGATTCCATGCAGCATGGCCCAATGGTTCCCGATTGAATGCAGTGGTTGCAATGAAGCATGATTGAATGCAGTGGATTCCATGAAGCGTGGCCCTATGGTACCCGATTGAATGCACTGGTTGCAATGAAGCATGATTGAATGCAGTGGATTCCATGCAGCATGGAGACATTGAACCCTATTCAATGCAGGGGATTTTATGCAGCATGATTGAATGCAGTGGATTCCATGCAGCATGATTGAATGCAGTAGATTCCATGAAGTGAGGCCCAATGCATCCCGATTAAATGCAGTGGATTTTATGCAGCGAGGCCCAAAGCATCCCGATTGAATGCAGTGGATTCCATGCAGCGTGGCCCAATGGATCTCGATTGAACGCAGTGTATTCCATGCAGTGAGGCCCAATGTATCCCAATTGAATGCAGTGGATTCCATGCAGCATGGCGCAATGGATGTCGATTGAATGCAGTGGTTTCCCTGCAATGTGGCACAATGGATCCCGATTGACTGCAGTGGATTCCATGCAGCGTCACTGAATGCAGTGGATTCCATGCAGAATGGTAAAATGCATCCCGATTGATGCAGTGGATTCCATGCAGTGTCATTGAATGCAGTGGATTCGATGCAGCATGGTAAAATGCATCCCAATTGAACGCAGTGCATTCCATGCAGCGGGGTTAAATGGATCCCGATTGAATGCAGTGGATTCGATGCAGCGTGGCCCAATGGATCTCGAGAGAATGCAGTGGATTCCATGCAGTGTGGTGCAATGGATTTAAATTGAACGCAGTGGATTCCATGCATCGTGGCGCAATGGATCCCAATTGAATGCAGTGAATTCCATGCAGCGTGATTGAATGCAGTATATTCCATGCAGCGTGGTAAAATGCATCCCGATTAAATGCAGTGGATTCCATCCAGCTTGATTGAATGCAGTTGATTCCATGGAGCGTGGCCCAATGCATCCCGATTAAATGCAGTGGATTTTATGCAGCATGGCCCAAAGCATCCCGATTGAATGTAGTGCATTCCATGCAGCATCACTGAATGCAGTGGATTCCATGCAGCATGGTAAAATGCATCCCGATTAAACGCAGTGGATTACATGCAGCATGGCTAAATGGATCCCGAGTGAATGCAGTAGATTCCATGCAGTGTCATTGAATGCAGTGTATTCCATGCAGCATGGTAAAATGCATCCCGATTGATGCAGTGGATTCCATGCAGTGTCATTGAATGCAGTGGATTCCAGGCAGCATGATAAAACGCACCCCGATTGATGCAGTGGATTCCATGCAGCGGGGTTAAATTGATCCCGATTAAATGCAGTGTATTCCATGCAGCGTGGCCGAATGGATCTCGATTGAATGCAGTGGATTCCATGCAGCATGGCCCAATGGATCTCGATTGAATGCAGTGGATTCCATGCAGTGTGGTGCAGTGGATTCTGATTGATTGCAGTGAATTCCATGCATCGTGGCACAATGGATCCCAATTGAATGCAGTGGATTCCATGCAGCGTGGCCCAATGGATCTCGATTGAATGCAGTGGATTCCATGCAGCATGTTTGAATGCAGTGTATGCCATGCAGCGTGAAGAAATGGAACCCTATTGAATGCAGTGGATTTTATGCAGGATGATTGAATGCAGTGGATTCCATGCAGCATGATTGAATTCAGTGGATTCCATGCAGCGTTGCCCAATGGATCTCGAGAGAATGCAGTGGATTCCATGCAGTGTGGTGCAATGGATCCCAATTGAATGCAGTGAATTCCATGCAGCGTGATTGAATGCAGTACATTCCATGCAGCATGGTAAAATGCATCCCGATTAAATGCAGTGGATTCCATCCAGCTTGATTGAATGCAATTAATTCCATGGAGCGTGGCCCAATGCATCCCGATTAAATGCAGTGGATTTTAAGCAGCATGGCCCAAAGCATCCCGATTGAATGTAGTGCATTACATGCAGCATCACTGAATGCAGTGGATTCCATGCAGCATGGTAAAATGCATCCTGATTGAACGCATTGTATTCCATGAAGCATGGCTAAATGGATCACGATTGAATGCAGTGGATTCCATGCAGCGTGGCCCAATGGATCTCGATTGAACGCAGTGTATTCCATGCAGTGAGGCCCAATGTATCCCAATTGAATGCAGTGGATTCCATGCAGCATGGCGCAATGGATGTCGATTGAATGCAGTGGTTTCCCTGCAATGTGGCACAATGGATCCCGATTGACTGCAGTGGATTCCAGGCAGCGTCACTGAATGCAGTGGATTCCATGCAGAATGTTAAAATGCATCCCGATTGATGGAGTGGATTCCATGCAGTGTCATTGAATGCAGTGTATTCCATGCAGCATGGTAAAATGCATCCCAATTGAACGCAGTGCATTCCATGCAGCGGGGTTCAATGGATCCCGATTGAATGCAGTGGATTCGATGCAGCGTGGCCCAATGGATCTCGAGAGAATGCAGTGGATTCCATGCAGTGTGGTGCAATGGATTTAAATTGAACGCAGTGGATTCCATGCATCGTGGCGCAATGGATCCCAATTGAATGCAGTGAATTCCATGCAGCGTGATTGAATGCAGTATATTCCATGCAGCGTGGTAAAATGCATCCCGATTAAATGCAGTGGATTCCATCCAGCTTGATTGAATGCAGTTGATTCCATGGAGCGTGGCCCAATGCATCCCGATTAAATGCAGTGGATTTTATGCAGCATGGCCCAAAGCATCCCGATTGAATGTAGTGCATTCCATGCAGCATCACTGAATGCAGTGGATTCCATGCAGCATGGTAAAATGCATCCCGATTAAACGCAGTGGATTACATGCAGCATGGCTAAATGGATCCCGAGTGAATGCAGTAGATTCCATGCAGTGTCATTGAATGCAGTGGATTCCAGGCAGCATGGTAAAATGCATCCCGAATAATGCAGTGGATTCCATGCAGTGTCATTGAATGCAGTGGATTCCAGGCAGCATGATAAAATGCATCCCGATTGATGCAGTGGATTCCATGCAGCGGGGTTAAATGGATCCCGATTGAATGCAGTCGATTCCATGCAGCGTGGCCCAATGGATCTCGATTGAATGCAGTGGATTCCATGCAGCGTGGCCCAATGGATCTCGATTGAATGCAGTGAATTCCATGCAGCATGTTTGAATGCAGTGTATGCCATGCAGCGTGAAGAAATGGAACCCTATTGAATGCAGTGGATTTTATGCAGCATGATTGAATGCAGTGGATTCCATGCAGCATGATTGAATGCAGTGGATTCCAGGCAGCGAGGCCCAATGAATCCCGATTGAATGCAGTGGATATTATCCAGCATGGCCCAAAGCATCCCGATTGAATGCAGTGGATTCCATGCAGCGTGTTTGAATGCAGTGGATTCCATGCAGCATGGCCCAATGGTTCCCGATTGAATGCAATGGTTGCAATGAAGCATGATTGAATGCAGTGGATTCCATGAAGCGTGGCCCTATGGTACCCGATTGAATGCACTGGTTGCAATGAAGCATGATTGAATGCAGTGGATTCCATGCAGCATGGAGACATTGAACCCTATTCAATGCAGGGGATTTTATGCAGCATGATTGAATGCAGTGGATTCCATGCAGCATGATTGAATGCAGTAGATTCCATGCAGTGAGGCCCAATGCATCCCGATTAAATGCAGTGGATTTTATGCAGCGAGGCCCAAAGCATCCCGATTGAATGCAGTGGATTCCATGCAGTGTCACTGAATGCAGTGGATTCGATGCAGCATGGTAAAATGCATCCCGATTGAACCCAGTGTATTCCATGCAGCGTGATAAATGGATCCCGATTGAATGCAGTGGATTCCATGGAGCGTGGCCCAATGCATCCCGATTAAATGCAGTGGATTTTATGCAGCATGGCCCAAAGCATCCCGATTGAATGTAGTGCATTCCATGCAGCATCACTGAATGCAGTGGATTCCATGCAGCATGGTAAAATGCATCCCGATTAAACGCAGTGGATTACATGCAGCATGGCTAAATGGATCCCGAGTGAATGCAGTAGATTCCATGCAGTGTCATTGAATGCAGTGGATTCCATGCAGCATGGTAAAATGCATCCCGGTTGATGCAGTGGATTCCATGCAGTGTCATTGAATGCAGTGGATTCCAGGCAGCATGGTAAAATGCATCCCGATTGATGCAGTGGATTCCATGCAGCGGGGTTAAATGGATCCCGATTGAATGCAGTGTATTCCATGCAGCGTGGCCCAATGGATCTCGATTGAATGCAGTGGATTCCATGCAGCGTGGCCCAATGGATCTCGATTGAATGCAGTGGATTCCATGCAGTGTGGTGCAGTGGAGTCTGATTGATTGCAGTGAATTCCATGCATCGTGGCACAATGGATCCCAATTGAATGCAGTGGATTCCATGCAGCGTGGCCCAATGGATCTCGATTGAATGCAGTGGATTCCATGCAGCATGTTTGAATGCAGTGTATGCCATGCAGCGTGAAGAAATGGAACCCTATTGAATGCAGTGGATTTTATGCAGCATGATTGAATGCAGTGGATTCCATGCAGCATGATTGAATGCAGTGGATTCCAGGCAGCGAGGCCCAATGAATCCCGATTGAATGCAGTGGATATTATCCAGCATGGCCCAAAGCATCCCGATTGAATGCAGTGGATTCCATGCAGCGTGTTTGAATGCAGTGGATTCCATGCAGCATGGCCCAATGGTTCCCGATTGAATGCAATGGTTGCAATGAAGCATGATTGAATGCAGTGGATTCCATGAAGCGTGGCCCTATGGTACCCGATTGAATGCACTGGTTGCAATGAAGCATGATTGAATGCAGTGGATTCCATGCAGCATGGAGAAATGGAACCCTATTCAATGCAGGGGATTTTATGCAGCATGATTGAATGCAGTGGATTCCATGCAGCATGATTGAATGCAGTAGATTCCATGCAGTGAGGCCCAATGCATCCCGATTAAATGCAGTGGATTTTATGCAGCGAGGCCCAAAGCATCCCGATTGAATGCAGTGGATTCCATGCAGTGTCACTGAATGCAGTGGATTCGATGCAGCATGGTAAAATGTATCCCGATTGAACCCAGTGTATTCTATGCAGCGTGATAAATGGATCCCGATTGAATGCAGTGGATTCCATGCAGCGTGGCCCAATGGATCTCGAGAGAATGCAGTGGATTCCATGCAGTGTGGTGCAATGGATTTTGATTGAACGCAGTGGATTCGATGCATCGTTGTGCAATGGATCCCAATTGAATGCAGTGAATTCCATGCAGCGTGATTGAATGCAGTACATTCCATGCAGCGTGGTAAAATGCATCCCGATTAAATGCAGTGGATTCCATCCAGCTTGATTGAATGCAGTTGATTCCATGGAGCGTGGCCCAATGCATCCCGATTAAATGCAGTGGATTTTATGCAGCATGGCCCAAAGCATCCCGATTGAAGGTAGTGCATTCCATGCAGTGTCATTGAATGCAGTGGATTCCATGCAGCATGGTAAAATGCATCCCGATTGAACGCAGTGTATTCCATGAAGCATGGCGAAATGGATCCCGATTGAATGCAGTGGATTCCATGCAGCGTGGCCCAATGGATCTCGATTGAACGCAGTGTATTCCATGCAGTGAGGCCCAATGTATCCCAATTGAATGCAGTGGATTCCATGCAGCATGGCGCAATGGATGTCGATTGAATGCAGTGGTTTCCCTGCAATGTGGCACAATGGATCCCGATTGACTGCAGTGGATTCCATGCAGCGTCACTGAATGCAGTGGATTCCATGCAGCATGGTAAAATGCATCCCGATTGATGCAGTGGATTCCATGCAGCGTCATTGAATGCAGTGGATTCCATGCAGCATGGTAAAATGCATCCCAATTGAACGCAGTGCATTCCATGCAGCGGGGTTAAATGGACGCCGATTGAATGCAGTGGATTCGATGCAGCGTGGCCCAATGGATCTCGAGAGAATGCAGTGGATTCCATGCAGTGTGGTGCAATGGATTTAAATTGAACGCAGTGGATTCCATGCATCGTGGTGCAATGGATCCCAATTGAATGCAGTGAATTCCATGCAGCGTGATTGAATGCAGTATATTCCATGCAGCGTGGTAAAATGCATCCCGATTAAATGCAGTGGATTTTATGCAGCATGGCCCAAAGCATCCCGATTGAAGGTAGTGCATTCCATGCAGCATCACTGAATGCAGTGGATTCCATGCAGCATGGTAAAATGCATCCCGATTAAACGCAGTGCATTACATGCAGCATGGCTAAATGGATCCCGAGTGAATGCAGTGGATTCCATGCAGCATGGTAAAATGCGTCACGATTGATGCAGTGGATTCCATGCAGTGTCATTGAATGCAGTCTATTCCATGCAGCATGGTAAAATGCATCCCGATTGATGCAGTGGATTACATGCAGTGTCATTGAATGCAGTGGATTCCAGGCAGCATGATAAAATGCATCCCGATTGATGCAGTGGATTCCATGCAGCGTGGCCCAATGGATCTCGATTGAATGCAGTGGACTCCGTGCAGTGTGGTGGAGTGGATTCTGATTGATTGCAGTGAATTCCATGCAGCGTGTTTGAATGCAGTGTATTCCATGCAGCGTGGCCCAATGGATCTCGATTGAATGCAGTGGACTCCGTCCAGTGTGGTGGAGTGGATTCTGATTGAATGCAGTGGATTCCATGCAGCGTGTTTGAATGCAGTGTATTCCATGCAGCGTGAAGAAATGGAACCCTATTGAATGCAGTGGATTTTATGCAGCATGATTGAATGCAGTGGATTCCATGCAGCATGATTGAATGCAGTGGATTCCAGGCAGCGAGGCCCAATGAATCCCGATTGAATGCAGTGGATATTATCCAGCATGGCCCAAAGCATCCCGATTGAATGCAGTGGATTCCATGCAGCGTGTTTGAATGCAGTGGATTCCATGCAGCATGGCCCAATGGTTCCCGATTGAATGCAGTGGTTGCAATGAAGCATGATTGAATGCAGTGGATTCCATGAAGCGTGGCCCTATGGTACCCGATTGAATGCACTGGTTGCAATGAAGCATGATTGAATGCAGTGGATTCCATGCAGCATGGAGAAATGGAACCCTATTAAATGCAGGGGATTTTATGCAGCATGATTGAATGCAGTGGATTCCATGCAGCATGATTGAATGCAGTAGATTCCATGCAGTGAGGCCCAATGCATCCCGATTAAATGCAGTGGATTTTATGCAGCGAGGCCCAAAGCATCCCGATTGAATGCAGTGGATTCCATGCAGCGTCACTGAATGCAGTGGATTCGATGCAGCATGGTTAAATGCATCCCGATTGAACGAAGATTATTCCATGCAGTGAGGCCCAATGCATCCCGATTAAATGCAGTGGATTTTATGCAGCGAGGCCCAAAGCATCCCGATTGAATGCAGTGGATTCCATGCAGCGTCACTGAATGCAGTGGATTCGATGCAGCATGGTTAAATGCATCCCGATTGAACGAGGAGTATTCCATACAGCGTGGCTAAATGGATCCCGATTGAATGCAGTGGATTCCATGCAGCGTGGCCCAATGGATCTCGAGAGAATGCAGTGGATTCCATGCAGTGTGGTGCAATGGATTTTGATTGAACGCAGTGGATTCGATGCATCGTTGTGCAATGGATCCCAATTGAATGCAGTGAATTCCATGCAGCGTGATTGAATGCAGTACATTCCATGCAGCATGGTAAAATGCATCCCGATTAAATGCAGTGGATTCCATCCAGCTTGATTGAATGCAGTTGATTCCATGGAGCGTGGCCCAATGCATCCCGATTAAATGCAGTGGATTTTATGCAGCATGGCCCAAAGCATCCCGATTGAATGTAGTGCATTCCATGCAGCATCACTGAATGCAGTGGATTCCATGCAGCATGGTAAAATGCATCCCGATTAAACGCAGTGGAATACATGCAGCATGGCTAAATGGATCCCGAGTGAATGCAGTAGATTCCATGCAGTGTCATTGAATGCAGTGGATTCCATGCAGCATGGTAAAATGCATCCCGATTGATGCAGTGGATTCCATGCAGTATCATTGAATGCAGTGTATTCCAGGCAGCATGATAAAATGCATCCCGATTGATGCAGTGGATTCCATGCAGTGTCATTGAATGCAGTGGATTCCAGGCAGCATGATAAAATGCATCCCGATTGATGCAGTGGATTCCATGCAGCGGGGTTAAATGGATCCCGATTGAATGCTGTCGATTCCATGCAGCGTGGCCCAATGGATCTCGATTGAATGCAGTGGATTCCATGCAGCGTGGCCCAATGGATCTTGATTGAATGCAGTGGATTCCATGCAGTGTGGTGCAGTGGATTCTGATTGATAGCAGTGAATTCCATGCATCGTGGCACAATGGATCCCAATTGAATGCAGTGGATTCCATGCAGCGTGATTGAATGCAGTACATTCCATGCAGCATGGTAAAATGCATCCCGATTAAATGCAGTGGATTCCATCCAGCTTGATTGAATGCAGTTGATTCCATGGAGTGTGGCCCAATGCATCCCGATTAAATGCAGTGGATTTTATGCAGCGAGGCCCAAAGCATCCCGATTGAATGTAGTGCATTCCATGCAGCATCACTGAATGCAGTGGATTCCATGCAGCATGGTAAAATGCATCCCGATTGAACGCAGTGTATTCCATGAAGCATGGCTAAATGGATCCCGATTGAATGCAGTGGATTCCATGCAGCGTGGCCAATGGATCTCGATTGAACGCAGTGTATTCCATGCAGTGAGGCCCAATGAATCCCAATTGAATGCAGTGGATTCCATGCAGCATGGCGCAATGGATGTCGATTGAATGCAGTGGTTTCCCTGCAATGTGGCACAATGGATCCCGATTGACTGCAGTGGATTCCATGCAGCGTCACTGAATGCAGTGGATTCCATGCAGAATGGTAAAATGCATCCCGATGGATGCAGTGGCTTCCATGCAGTGTCATTGAATGCAGTGGATTCCATGCAGCATGGTAAAATGCGTCACGATTGATGCAGTGGATTCCATGCAGTGTCATTGAATGCAGTGTATTCCATGCAGCATGGTAAAATGCATCCCGATTGATGCAGTGGATTCCATGCAGTGTCATTGAATGCAGTGGATTCCATGCAGCATGTTTGAATGCAGTGTATGCCATGCAGCGTGAAGTAATGGAACCCTATTGAATGCAGTGGATTTTATGCAGCATGATTGAATGCAGTGGATTCCATGCAGCATGATTGAATGCAGTGGATTCCAGGCAGCGAGGCCCAATGAATCCCGATTGAATGCAGTGGATATTATCCAGCATGGCCCAAAGCATCCCGATTGAATGCAGTGGTTTCCATGCAGCGTGTTTGAATGCAGTGGATTCCATGCAGCATGGCCCAATGGTTCCCGATTGAATGCAATGGTTGCAATGAAGCATGATTGAATGCAGTGGATTCCATGAAGCGTGGCCCTATGGTACCCGATTGAATGCACTGGTTGCAATGAAGCATGATTGAATGCAGTGGATTCCATGCAGCATGGAGAAATTGAACCCTATTCAATGCAGGGGATTTTATGCAGCATGATTGAATGCAGTGGATTCCATGCAGCATGATTGAATGCAGTAGATTCCATGCAGTGAGGCCCAATGCATCCCGATTAAATGCAGTGGATTTTATGCAGCGAGGCCCAAAGCATCCCGATTGAATGCAGTGGATTCCATGCAGTGTCACTGAATGCAGTGGATTCGATGCAGCATGGTAAAATGCATCCCGATTGAACCCAGTGTATTCCATGCAGCGTGATAAATGGATCCCGATTGAATGCAGTGGATTCCATGCAGCGTGGCCCAATGGATCTCGAGAGAATGCAGTGGATTCCATGCAGTGTGGTGCAATGGATTTTGATTGAACGCAGTGGATTCGATGCATCGTTGTGCAATGGATCCCAATTGAATGCAGTGAATTCCATGCAGCGTGATTGAATGCAGTACATTCCATGCAGCATGGTAAAATGCATCCCGATTAAATGCAGTGGATTCCATCCAGCTTGATTGAATGCAGTTGATTCCATGGAGCGTGGCCCAATGCTTCCCGATTAAATGCAGTGGATTTTATGCAGCATGGCCCAAAGCATCCCGATTGAAGGTAGTGCATTCCATGCAGCATCACTGAATGCAGTGGATTCCATGCAGCATGGTAAAATGCATCCCGATTGAACGCAGTGTATTCCATGAAGCATGGCGAAATGGATCCCGATTGAATGCAGTGGATTCCATGCAGCGTGGCCCAATGGTCTCGATTGAACGCAGTGTATTCCATGCAGTGAGGCCCAATGTATCCCAATTGAATGCAGTGGATTCCATGCAGCATGGCGCAATGGATGTCGATTGAATGCAGTGGTTTCCCTGCAATGTGGCACAATGGATCCCGATTGACTGCAGTGGATTCCATGCAGCGTCACTGAATGCAGTGGATTCCATGCAGCATGGTAAAATGCATCCCGATTGATGCAGTGGATTCCATGCAGCGTCATTGAATGCAGTGGATTCCATGCAGCATGGTAAAATGCATCCCAATTGAACGCAGTGCATTCCATGCAGCGGGGTTAAATGGATCCCGATTGAATGCATTGGATTCGATGCAGCGTGGCCCAATGGATCTCGAGAGAATGCAGTGGATTCCATGCAGTGTGGTGCAATGGATTTAAATTGAACGCAGTGGATTCCATGCATCGTGGTGCAATGGATCCCAATTGAATGCAGTGAATTCCATGCAGCGTGATTGAATGCAGTATATTCCATGCAGCGTGGTAAAATGCATCCCGATTAAATGCAGTGGATTTTATGCAGCATGGCCCAAAGCATCCCGATTGAAGGTAGTGCATTCCATGCAGCATCACTGAATGCAGTGGATTCCATGCAGCATGGTAAAATGCATCCCGATTAAACGCAGTGCATTACATGCAGCATGGCTAAATGGATCCCGAGTGAATGCAGTGGATTCCATGCAGCATGGTAAAATGCGTCACGATTGATGCAGTGGATTCCATGCAGTGTCATTGAATGCAGTCTATTCCATGCAGCATGGTAAAATGCATCCCGATTGATGCAGTGGATTACATGCAGTGTCATTGAATGCAGTGGATTCCAGGCAGCATGATAAAATGCATCCCGATTGATGCAGTGGATTCCATGCAGCGTGGCCCAATGGATCTCGATTGAATGCAGTGGACTCCGTGCAGTGTGGTGGAGTGGATTCTGATTGATTGCAGTGAACTCCATGCAGCGTGTTTGAATGCAGTGTATTCCATGCAGCGTGGCCCAATGGATCTCGATTGAATGCAGTGGACTCCGTGCAGTGTGGTGGAGTGGATTCTGATTGAATGCAGTGGATTCCATGCAGCGTGTTTGAATGCAGTGTATTCCATGCAGCGTGAAGAAATGGAACCCTATTGAATGCAGTGGATTTTATGCAGCATGATTGAATGCAGTGGATTCCATGCAGCATGATTGAATGCAGTGGATTCCAGGCAGCGAGGCCCAATGAATCCCGATTGAATGCAGTGGATATTATCCAGCATGGCCCAAAGCATCCCGATTGAATGCAGTGGATTCCATGCAGCGTGTTTGAATGCAGTGGATTCCATGCAGCATGGCCCAATGGTTCCCGATTGAATGCAGTGGTTGCAATGAAGCATGATTGAATGCAGTGGATTCCATGAAGCGTGGCCCTATGGTACCCGATTGAATGCACTGGTTGCAATGAAGCATGATTGAATGCAGTGGATTCCATGCAGCATGGAGAAATGGAACCCTATTAAATGCAGGGGATTTTATGCAGCATGATTGAATGCAGTGGATTCCATGCAGCATGATTGAATGCAGTAGATTCCATGCAGTGAGGCCCAATGCATCCCGATTAAATGCAGTGGATTTTATGCAGCGAGGCCCAAAGCATCCCGATTGAATGAAGTGGATTCCATGCAGCGTCACTGAATGCAGTGGATTCGATGCAGCCTGGTTAAATGCATCCCGATTGAACGAAGAGTATTCCATGCAGCGTGGCTAAATGGATCCCGATTGAATGCAGTGGATTCCATGCAGCGTGGCCCAATGGATCTCGAGAGATTGCAGTGGATTCCATGCAGTGTGGTGCAATGGATTTAAATTGAACGCAGTGGATTCCATGCATCGTGGTGCAATGGATCCCAATTGAATGTAGTGAATTCCATGCAGCGTGATTGAATGCAGTATATTCCATGCAGCGTGGTAAAATGCATCCCGATTAAATGCAGTGGATTCCATCCAGCTTGATTGAATGCAGTTGATTCCATGGAGCGTGGCCCAATGCATCCCGATTAAATGCAGTGGATTTTATGCAGCATGGCCCAAAGCATCCCGATTGAATGTAGTGCATTCCATGCAGCATCACTGAATGCAGTGGATTCCATGCAGCATGGTAAAATGCATCCCGATTAAACGCAGTGGAATACATGCAGCATGGCTAAATGGATCTTGAGTGAATGCAGTAGATTCCATGCAGTGTCATTGAATGCAGTGGATTCCATGCAGCATGGTAAAATGCATCCCGATTGATGCAGTGGATTCCATGCAGTGTCATTGAATGCAGTGGATTCCATGCAGCATGGTAAAATGCATCCCGAATAATGCAGTGGATTCCATGCAGTGTCATTGAATGCAGTGGATTCCAGGCAGCATGATAAAATGCATCCCGATTGATGCAGTGGATTCCATGCAGCGGGGTTAAATGGATCCCGATTGAATGCAGTCGATTCCATGCAGCGTGGCCCAATGGATCTCGATTGAATGCAGTGGATTCCATGCAGCGTGGCCCAATGGATCTCGATTGAATGCAGTGGATTCCATGCAGTGTGGTGCAGTGGATTCTGATTGATTGCAGTGAATTCCATGCATCGTGGCACAATGGATCCCAATTGAATGCAGTGGATTCCATGCAGCGTGGCCCAATGGATCTCGATTGAATGCAGTAGGTTCCATGCAGCGTGTTTGAATGCAGTGTATGCCATGCAGCGTGAAGAAATGGAACCCTATTGAATGCAGTGGATTTTATGCAGCATGATTGAATGCAGTGGATTCCATGCAGCATGATTGAATGCAGTGGATTCCAGGCAGCGAGGCCCAATGAATCCCGATTGAATGCAGTGGATATTATCCAGCATGGCCCAAAGCATCCCGATTGAATGCAGTGGATTCCATGCAGCGTGTTTGAATGCAGTGGATTCCATGCAGCATGGCCCAATGGTTCCCGATTGAATGCAGTGGTTGCAATGAAGCATGATTGAATGCAGTGGATTCCATGAAGCGTGGCCCTATGGTACCCGATTGAATGCACTGGTTGCAATGAAGCATGATTGAATGCAGTGGATTCCATGCAGCATGGAGAAATTGAACCCTATTCAATGCAGGGGATTTTATGCAGCATGATTGAATGCAGTGGATTCCATGCAGCATGATTGAATGCAGTAGATTCCATGCAGTGAGGCCCAATGCATCCCGATTAAATGCAGTGGATTTTATGCAGCGAGGCCCAAAGCATCCCGATTGAATGCAGTGGATTCCATGCAGTGTCACTGAATGCAGTGGATTCGATGCAGCATGGTAAAATGCATCCCGATTGAACCCAGTGTATTCCATGCAGCGTGATAAATGGATCCCGATTGAATGCAGTGGATTCCATGCAGCGTGGCCCAATGGATCTCGAGAGAATGCAGTGGATTCCATGCAGCGTGATTGAATGCAGTACATTCCATGCAGCATGGTAAAATGCATCCCGATTAAATGCAGTGGATTCCATCCAGCTTCATTGAATGCAGTTGATTCCATGGAGCGTGGCCCAATGCATCCCGATTAAATGCAGTGTATTTTATGCAGCGAGGCCCAAAGCATCCCGATTGAATGCAGTGGATTCCATGCAGTGTCACTGAATGCAGTGGATTCGATGCAGCATGGTAAAATGCATCCCGATTGAACCCAGTGTATTCCATGCAGCGTGATAAATGGATCCCGATTGAATGCAGTGGATTCCATGCAGCGTGGCCCAATGGATCTCGAGAGAATGCAGTGGATTCCATGCAGTGTGGTGCAATGGATTTTGATTGAACGCAGTGGATTCGATGCATCGTTGTGCAATGGATCCCAATTGAATGCAGTGAATTCCATGCAGCGTGATTGAATGCAGTACATTCCATGCAGCATGGTAAAATGCATCCCGATTAAATGCAGTGGATTCCATCCAGCTTGATTGAATGCAGTTGATTCCATGGAGCGTGGCCCAATGCTTCCCGATTAAATGCAGTGGATTTTATGCAGCATGGCCCAAAGCATCCCGATTGAAGGTAGTGCATTCCATGCAGCATCACTGAATGCAGTGGATTCCATGCAGCATGGTAAAATGCATCCCGATTGAACGCAGTGTATTCCATGAAGCATGGCGAAATGGATCCCGATTGAATGCAGTGGATTCCATGCAGCGTGGCCCAATGGTCTCGATTGAACGCAGTGTATTCCATGCAGTGAGGCCCAATGTATCCCAATTGAATGCAGTGGATTCCATGCAGCATGGCGCAATGGATGTCGATTGAATGCAGTGGTTTCCCTGCAATGTGGCACAATGGATCCCGATTGACTGCAGTGGATTCCATGCAGCGTCACTGAATGCAGTGGATTCCATGCAGCATGGTAAAATGCATCCCGATTGATGCAGTGGATTCCATGCAGCGTCATTGAATGCAGTGGATTCCATGCAGCATGGTAAAATGCATCCCAATTGAACGCAGTGCATTCCATGCAGCGGGGTTAAATGGATCCCGATTGAATGCATTGGATTCGATGCAGCGTGGCCCAATGGATCTCGAGAGAATGCAGTGGATTCCATGCAGTGTGGTGCAATGGATTTAAATTGAACGCAGTGGATTCCATGCATCGTGGTGCAATGGATCCCAATTGAATGCAGTGAATTCCATGCAGCGTGATTGAATGCAGTATATTCCATGCAGCGTGGTAAAATGCATCCCGATTAAATGCAGTGGATTTTATGCAGCATGGCCCAAAGCATCCCGATTGAAGGTAGTGCATTCCATGCAGCATCACTGAATGCAGTGGATTCCATGCAGCATGGTAAAATGCATCCCGATTAAACGCAGTGCATTACATGCAGCATGGCTAAATGGATCCCGAGTGAATGCAGTGGATTCCATGCAGCATGGTAAAATGCGTCACGATTGATGCAGTGGATTCCATGCAGTGTCATTGAATGCAGTCTATTCCATGCAGCATGGTAAAATGCATCCCGATTGATGCAGTGGATTACATGCAGTGTCATTGAATGCAGTGGATTCCAGGCAGCATGATAAAATGCATCCCGATTGATGCAGTGGATTCCATGCAGCGTGGCCCAATGGATCTCGATTGAATGCAGTGGACTCCGTGCAGTGTGGTGGAGTGGATTCTGATTGATTGCAGTGAACTCCATGCAGCGTGTTTGAATGCAGTGTATTCCATGCAGCGTGGCCCAATGGATCTCGATTGAATGCAGTGGACTCCGTGCAGTGTGGTGGAGTGGATTCTGATTGAATGCAGTGGATTCCATGCAGCGTGTTTGAATGCAGTGTATTCCATGCAGCGTGAAGAAATGGAACCCTATTGAATGCAGTGGATTTTATGCAGCATGATTGAATGCAGTGGATTCCATGCAGCATGATTGAATGCAGTGGATTCCAGGCAGCGAGGCCCAATGAATCCCGATTGAATGCAGTGGATATTATCCAGCATGGCCCAAAGCATCCCGATTGAATGCAGTGGATTCCATGCAGCGTGTTTGAATGCAGTGGATTCCATGCAGCATGGCCCAATGGTTCCCGATTGAATGCAGTGGTTGCAATGAAGCATGATTGAATGCAGTGGATTCCATGAAGCGTGGCCCTATGGTACCCGATTGAATGCACTGGTTGCAATGAAGCATGATTGAATGCAGTGGATTCCATGCAGCATGGAGAAATGGAACCCTATTAAATGCAGGGGATTTTATGCAGCATGATTGAATGCAGTGGATTCCATGCAGCATGATTGAATGCAGTAGATTCCATGCAGTGAGGCCCAATGCATCCCGATTAAATGCAGTGGATTTTATGCAGCGAGGCCCAAAGCATCCCGATTGAATGAAGTGGATTCCATGCAGCGTCACTGAATGCAGTGGATTCGATGCAGCATGGTTAAATGCATCCCGATTGAACGAAGAGTATTCCATGCAGCGTGGCTAAATGGATCCCGATTGAATGCAGTGGATTCCATGCAGCGTGGCCCAATGGATCTCGAGAGATTGCAGTGGATTCCATGCAGTGTGGTGCAATGGATTTAAATTGAACGCAGTGGATTCCATGCATCGTGGTGCAATGGATCCCAATTGAATGTAGTGAATTCCATGCAGCGTGATTGAATGCAGTATATTCCATGCAGCGTGGTAAAATGCATCCCGATTAAATGCAGTGGATTCCATCCAGCTTGATTGAATGCAGTTGATTCCATGGAGCGTGGCCCAATGCATCCCGATTAAATGCAGTGGATTTTATGCAGCATGGCCCAAAGCATCCCGATTGAATGTAGTGCATTCCATGCAGCATCACTGAATGCAGTGGATTCCATGCAGCATGGTAAAATGCATCCCGATTAAACGCAGTGGAATACATGCAGCATGGCTAAATGGATCTTGAGTGAATGCAGTAGATTCCATGCAGTGTCATTGAATGCAGTGGATTCCATGCAGCATGGTAAAATGCATCCCGATTGATGCAGTGGATTCCATGCAGTGTCATTGAATGCAGTGGATTCCATGCAGCATGGTAAAATGCATCCCGAATAATGCAGTGGATTCCATGCAGTGTCATTGAATGCAGTGGATTCCAGGCAGCATGATAAAATGCATCCCGATTGATGCAGTGGATTCCATGCAGCGGGGTTAAATGGATCCCGATTGAATGCAGTCGATTCCATGCAGCGTGGCCCAATGGATCTCGATTGAATGCAGTGGATTCCATGCAGCGTGGCCCAATGGATCTCGATTGAATGCAGTGGATTCCATGCAGTGTGGTGCAGTGGATTCTGATTGATTGCAGTGAATTCCATGCATCGTGGCACAATGGATCCCAATTGAATGCAGTGGATTCCATGCAGCGTGGCCCAATGGATCTCGATTGAATGCAGTGGGTTCCATGCAGCGTGTTTGAATGCAGTGTATGCCATGCAGCGTGAAGAAATGGAACCCTATTGAATGCAGTGGATTTTATGCAGCATGATTGAATGCAGTGGATTCCATGCAGCATGATTGAATGCAGTGGATTCCAGGCAGCGAGGCCCAATGAATCCCGATTGAATGCAGTGGATATTATCCAGCATGGCCCAAAGCATCCCGATTGAATGCAGTGGATTCCATGCAGCGTGTTTGAATGCAGTGGATTCCATGCAGCATGGCCCAATGGTTCCCGATTGAATGCAGTGGTTGCAATGAAGCATGATTGAATGCAGTGGATTCCATGAAGCGTGGCCCTATGGTACCCGATTGAATGCACTGGTTGCAATGAAGCATGATTGAATGCAGTGGATTCCATGCAGCATGGAGAAATTGAACCCTATTCAATGCAGGGGATTTTATGCAGCATGATTGAATGCAGTGGATTCCATGCAGCATGATTGAATGCAGTAGATTCCATGCAGTGAGGCCCAATGCATCCCGATTAAATGCAGTGGATTTTATGCAGCGAGGCCCAAAGCATCCCGATTGAATGCAGTGGATTCCATGCAGTGTCACTGAATGCAGTGGATTCGATGCAGCATGGTAAAATGCATCCCGATTGAACCCAGTGTATTCCATGCAGCGTGATAAATGGATCCCGATTGAATGCAGTGGATTCCATGCAGCGTGGCCCAATGGATCTCGAGAGAATGCAGTGGATTCCATGCAGCGTGATTGAATGCACTACATTCCATGCAGCATGGTAAAATGCATCCCGATTAAATGCAGTGGATTCCATCCAGCTTCATTGAATGCAGTTGATTCCATGGAGCGTGGCCCAATGCATCCCGATTAAATGCAGTGGATTTTATGCAGCGAGGCCCAAAGCATCCCGATTGAATGCAGTGGATTCCATGCAGTGTCACTGAATGCAGTGGATTCGATGCAGAATGGTAAAATGCATCCCGATTGAACCCAGTGTATTCCATGCAGCGTGATAAATGGATCCCGATTGAATGCAGTGGATTCCATGCAGCGTGGCCCAATGGATCTCGAGAGAATGCAGTGGATTCCATGCAGTGTGGTGCAATGGATTTTGATTGAACGCAGTGGATTCGATGCATCGTTGTGCAATGGATCCCAATTGAATGCAGTGAATTCCATGCAGCGTGATTGAATGCAGTACATTCCATGCAGCATGGTAAAATGCATCCCGATTAAATGCAGTGGATTCCATCCAGCTTGATTGAATGCAGTTGATTCCATGGAGCGTGGCCCAATGCATCCCGATTAAATGCAGTGGATTTTAGGCAGCATGGCCCAAAGTATCCCGATTGAAGGTAGTGCATTCCATGCAGCATCACTGAATGCAGTGGATTCCATGCAGCATGGTAAAATGCATCCCGATTGAACGCAGTGTATTCCATGAAGCATGGCGAAATGGATCCCGATTGAATGCAGTGGATTCCATGCAGCGTGGCCCAATGGATCTCGATCGAACGCAGTGTATTCCATGCAGTGAGGCCCAATGTATCCCAATTGAATGCAGTGGATTCCATGCAGCATGGCGCAATGGATGTCGATTGAATGCAGTGGTTTCCCTGCAATGTGGCACAATGGATCCCGATTGACTGCAGTGGATTCCATGCAGCGTCACTGAATGCAGTGGATTCCATGCAGCATGGTAAAATGCATCCCGATTGATGCAGTGGATTCCATGCAGCGTCATTGAATGCAGTGGATTCCATGCAGCATGGTAAAATTCATCCCAATTGAACGCAGTGCATTACATGCAGCATGGCTAAATGGATCCCGAGTGAATGCAGTGGATTCCAGGCAGCATGATAAAATGCATCCCGATTGATGCAGTGGATTCCATGCAGCGTGGCCCAATGGATCTCGATTGAATGCAGTGGACTCCGTGCAGTGTGGTGGAGTGGATTCTGATTGATTGCAGTGAATTCCATGCAGCGTGTTTGAATGCAGTGTATTCCATGCAGCGTGGCCCAATGGATCTCGATTGAATGCAGTGGACTCCGTGCAGTGTGGTGGAGTGGATTCTGATTGAATGCAGTGGATTCCATGCAGCGTGTTTGAATGCAGTGTATGCCATGCAGCGTGAAGAAATGGAACCCTATTGAATGCAGTGGATTTTATGCAGCATGATTGAATGCAGTGGATTCCATGCAGCATGATTGAATGCAGTGGATTCCAGGCAGCGAGGCCCAATGAATCCCGATTGAATGCAGTGGATATTATCCAGCATGGCCCAAAGCATCCCGATTGAATGCAGTGGATTCCATGCAGCGTGTTTGAATGCAGTGGATTCCATGCAGCATGGCCCAATGGTTCCCGATTGAATGCAGTGGTTGCAATGAAGCATGATTGAATGCAGTGGATTCCATGAAGCGTGGCCCTATGGTACCCGATTGAATGCACTGGTTGCAATGAAGCATGATTGAATGCAGTGGATTCCATGCAGCATGGAGAAATGGAACCCTATTAAATGCAGGGGATTTTATGCAGCATGATTGAATGCAGTGGATTCCATGCAGCATGATTGAATGCAGTAGATTCCATGCAGTGAGGCCCAATGCATCCCGATTAAATGCAGTGGATTTTATGCAGCGAGGCCCAAAGCATCCCGATTGAATGCAGTGGATTCCATGCAGCGTCACTGAATGCAGTGGATTCGATGCAGCATGGTTAAATGCATCCCGATTGAACGAAGAGTATTCCATGCAGCGTGGCTAAATGGATCCCGATTGAATGCAGTGGATTCCATGCAGCGTGGCCCAATGGATCTCGAGAGATTGCAGTGGATTCCATGCAGTATGGTGCAATGGATTTTAATTGAACGCAGTGGATTCCATGCATCGTGGTGCAATGGATCCCAATTGAATGCAGTGAATTCCATGCAGCGTGATTGAATGCAGTATATTCCATGCAGCGTGGTAAAATGCATCCCGATTAAATGCAGTGGATTCCATCCAGCTTGATTGAATGCAGTTGATTCCATGGAGCGTGGCCCAATGCATCCCGATTAAATGCAGTGGATTTTATGCAGCATGGCCCAAAGCATCCCGATTGAATGTAGTGCATTCCATGCAGCATCACTGAATGCAGTGGATTCCATGCAGCATGGTAAAATGCATCCCGATTAAACGCAGTGGAATACATGCAGCATGGCTAAATGGATCTCGAGTGAATGCAGTAGATTCCATGCAGTGTCATTGAATGCAGTGGATTCCATGCAGCATGGTAAAATGCATCCCGATTGATGCAGTGGATTCCATGCAGTGTCATTGAATGCAGTGTATTCCATGCAGCATGGTAAAATGCATCCCGAATAATGCAGTGGATTCCATGCAGTGTCATTGAATGCAGTGGATTCCAGGCAGCATGATAAAATGCATCCCGATTGATGCAGTGGATTCCATGCAGCGGGGTTAAATGGATCCCGATTGAATGCAGTCGATTCCATGCAGCGTGGCCCAATGGATCTCGATTGAATGCAGTGGATTCCATGCAGCGTGGCCCAATGGATCTCGATTGAATGCAGTGGATTCCATGCAGTGTGGTGCAGTGGATTCTGATTGATTGCAGTGAATTCCATGCATCGTGGCACAATGGATCCCAATTGAATGCAGTGGATTCCATGCAGCGTGGCCCAATGGATCTCGATTGAATGCAGTGGGTTCCATGCAGCGTGTTTGAATGCAGTGTATGCCATGCAGCGTGAAGAAATGGAACCCTATTGAATGCAGTGAATTTTATGCAGCATGATTGAATGCAGTGGATTCCAGGCAGCGAGGCCTTATGAATCCCGATTGAATGCAGTGGATATTATCCAGCATGGCCCAAAGCATCCCGATTGAATGCAGTGGATTCCATGCAGTGTGTTTGAATGCAGTGGATTCCATGCAGCATGGCCCAATGGTTCCCGATTGAATGCACTGGTTGCAATGAAGCATGATTGAATGCAGTGGATTCCATGCAGCATGGAGAAATGGAACCCTATTAAATGCAGGGGATTTTATGCAGCATGATTGAATGCAGTGGATTCCATGCAGCATGATTGAATGCAGTAGATTCCATGCATTGAGGCCCAATGCATCCCGATTAAATGCAGTGGATTTTATGCAGCGAGGCCCAAAGCATCCCGATTGAATGCAGTGGATTCCATGCAGCGTCACTGAATGCAGTGGATTCGATGCAGCATGGTAAAATGCATCACGATTGAACCCAGTGGATTCCATGCAGCGTGATAAATGGATCCCGATTGAATGCAGTGGATTCCATGCAGCGTGGCCCAATGGATCTCGAGAGAATGCAGTGGATTCCATGCAGCGTGATTGAATGCAGTACATTCCATGCAGCATGGTAAAATGCATCCCGATTAAATGCAGTGGATTCCATCCAGCTTGATTGAATGCAGTTGATTCCATGGAGCGTGGCCCAATGCATCCCGATTAAATGCAGTGGATTTTATGCAGCGAGGCCCAAAGCATCCCGATTGAATGCAGTGGATTCCATGCAGTGTCACTGAATGCAGTGGATTCGATGCAGCATGGTAAAATGCATCCCGATTGAACCCAGTGTATTCCATGCAGCGTGATAAATGGATCCCGATTGAATGCAGTGGATTCCATGCAGCGTGGCCCAATGGATCTCGAGAGAATGCAGTGGATTCCATGCAGTGTGGTGCAATGGATTTTGATTGAACGCAGTGGATTCGATGCATCGTTGTGCAATGGATCCCAATTGAATGCAGTGAATTCCATGCAGCGTGATTGAATGCAGTACATTCCATGCAGCATGGTAAAATGCATCCCGATTAAATGCAGTGGATTCCATCCAGCTTGATTGAATGCAGTTGATTCCATGGAGCGTGGCCCAATGCATCCCGATTAAATGCAGTGGATTTTATCCAGCATGGCCCAAAGCATCCCGATTGAAGGTAGTGCATTCCATGCAGCATCACTGAATGCAGTGGATTCCATGCAGCATGGTAAAATGCATCCCGATTGAACGCAGTGTATTCCATGAAGCATGGCGAAATGGATCCCGATTGAATGCAGTGGATTCCATGCAGCGTGGCCCAATGGATCTCGATCGAACGCAGTGTATTCCATGCAGTGAGGCCCAATGTATCCCAATTGAATGCAGTGGATTCCATGCAGCATGGCGCAATGGATGTCGATTGAATGCAGTGGTTTCCCTGCAATGTGGCACAATGGATCCCGATTGACTGCAGTGGATTCCATGCAGCGTCACTGAATGCAGTGGATTCCATGCAGCATGGTAAAATGCATCCCGATTGATGCAGTGGATTCCATGCAGCGTCAGTGAATGCAGTGGATTCCATGCAGCATGGTAAAATTCATCACAATTGAACGCAGTGCATTACATGCAGCATGGCTAAATGGATCCCGAGTGAATGCAGTGGATTCCAGGCAGCATGATAAAATGCATCCCGATTGATGCAGTGGATTCCATGCAGCGTGGCCCAATGGATCTCGATTGAATGCAGTGGACTCCGTGCAGTGTGGTGGAGTGGATTCTGATTGATTGCAGTGAATTCCATGCAGCGTGTTTGAATGCAGTGTATTCCATGCAGCGTGGCCCAATGGATCTCGATTGAATGCAGTGGACTCCGTCCAGTGTGGTGGAGTGGATTCTGATTGAATGCAGTGGATTCCATGCAGCGTGTTTGAATGCAGTGTATGCCATGCAGCGTGAAGAAATGGAACCCTATTGAATGCAGTGGATTTTATGCAGCATGATTGAATGCAGTGGATTCCATGCAGCATGATTGAATGCAGTGGATTCCAGGCAGCGAGGCCCAATGAATCCCGATTGAATGCAGTGGATATTATCCAGCATGGCCCAAAGCATCCCGATTGAATGCAGTGGATTCCATGCAGCGTGTTTGAATGCAGTGGATTCCATGCAGCATGGCCCAATGGTTCCCGATTGAATGCAGTGGTTGCAATGAAGCATGATTGAATGCAGTGGATTCCATGAAGCGTGGCCCTATGGTACCCGATTGAATGCACTGGTTGCAATGAAGCATGATTGAATGCAGTGGATTCCATGCAGCATGGAGAAATGGAACCCTATTAAATGCAGGGGATTTTATGCAGCATGATTGAATGCAGTGGATTCCATGCAGCATGATTGAATGCAGTAGATTCCATGCAGCATGATTTAATGCAGTAGATTCCATGCAGTGAGGCCCAATGCATCCCGATTAAATGCAGTGGATTTTATGCAGCGAGGCCCAAAGCATCCCGATTGAATGCAGTGGATTCCATGCAGCGTCACTGAATGCAGTGGATTCGATGCAGCATGGTTAAATGCATCCCGATTGAACGAAGAGTATTCCATGCAGCGTGGCTAAATGGATCCCTATTGAATGCAGTGGATTCCATGCAGCGTGGCCCAATGGATCTCGAGAGATTGCAGTGGATTCCATGCAGTGTGGTGCAATGGATTTTAATTGAACGCAGTGGATTCCATGCATCGTGGTGCAATGGATCCCAATTGAATGCAGTGAATTCCATGCAGCGTGATTGAATGCAGTATATTCCATGCAGCGTGGTAAAATGCATCCCGATTAAATGCAGTGGATTCCATCCAGCTTGATTGAATGCAGTTGATTCCATGGAGCGTGGCCCAATGCATCCCGATTAAATGCAGTGGATTTTATGCAGCATGGCCCAAAGCATCCCGATTGAATGTAGTGCATTCCATGCAGCATCACTGAATGCAGTGGATTCCATGCAGCATGGTAAAATGCATCCCGATTAAACGCAGTGGATTACATGCAGCATGGCTAAATGGATCTCGAGTGAATGCAGTAGATTCCATGCAGTGTCATTGAATGCAGTGGATTCCATGCAGCATGGTAAAATGCATCCCGATTGATGCAGTGGATTCCATGCAGTGTCATTGAATGCAGTGTATTCCATGCAGCATGGTAAAATGCATCCCGAATAATGCAGTGGATTCCATGCAGTGTCATTGAATGCAGTGGATTCCAGGCAGCATGATAAAATGCATCCCGATTGATGCAGTGGATTCCATGCAGCGGGGTTAAATGGATCCCGATTGAATGCAGTCGATTCCATGCAGCGTGGCCCAATGGATCTCGATTGAATGCAGTGGATTCCATGCAGCGTGGCCCAATGGATCTCGATTGAATGCAGTGGATTCCATGCAGTGTGGTGCAGTGGATTCTGATTGATTGCAGTGAATTCCATGCATCGTGGCACAATGGATCCCAATTGAATGCAGTGGATTCCATGCAGCGTGGCCCAATGGATCTCGATTGAATGCAGTGGGTTCCATGCTGCGTGTTGAATGCAGTGTATGCCATGCAGCGTGAAGAAATGGAACCCTATTGAATGCAGTGGATTTTATGCAGCATGATTGAATGCAGTGGATTCCATGCAGCATGATTGAATGCAGTGGATTCCAGGCAGCGAGGCCCAATGAATCCCGATTGAATGCAGTGGATATTATCCAGCATGGCCCAAAGCATCCCGATTGAATGCAGTGGATTCCATGCAGCGTGTTTGAATGCAGTGGATTCCATGCAGCATGGCCCAATGGTTCCCGATTGAATGCAGTGGTTGCAATGAAGCATGATTGAATGCAGTGGATTCCATGAAGCGTGGCCCTATGGTACCCGATTGAATGCACTGGTTGCAATGAAGCATGATTGAATGCAGTGGATTCCATGCAGCATGGAGAAATTGAACCCTATTAAATGCAGGGGATTTTATGCAGCATGATTGAATGCAGTGGATTCCATGCAGCATGATTGAATGCAGTAGATTCCATGCAGTGAGGCCCAATGCATCCCGATTAAATGCAGTGGATTTTATGCAGCGAGGCCCAAAGCATCCCGATTGAATGCAGTGGATTCCATGCAGCGTCACTGAATGCAGTGGATTCGATGCAGCATGGTAAAATGCATCACGATTGAACCCAGTGGATTCCATGCAGCGTGATAAATGGATCCCGATTGAATGCAGTGGATTCCATGCAGCGTGGCCCAATGGATCTCGAGAGAATGCAGTGGATTCCATGCAGCGTGATTGAATGCAGTACATTCCATGCAGCATGGTAAAATGCATCCCGATTAAATGCAGTGGATTCCATCCAGCTTCATTGAATGCAGTTGATTCCATGGAGCGTGGCCCAATGCATCCCGATTAAATGCAGTGTATTTTATGCAGCGAGGCCCAAAGCATCCCGATTGAATGCAGTGGATTCCATGCAGTGTCACTGAATGCAGTGGATTCGATGCAGCATGGTAAAATGCATCCCGATTGAACCCAGTGTATTCCATGCAGCGTGATAAATGGATCCCGATTGAATGCAGTGGATTCCATGCAGCGTGGCCCAATGGATCTCGAGAGAATGCAGTGGATTCCATGCAGTGTGGTGCAATGGATTTTGATTGAACGCAGTGGATTCGATGCATCGTTGTGCAATGGATCCCAATTGAATGCAGTGAATTCCATGCAGCGTGATTGAATGCAGTACATTCCATGCAGCATGGTAAAATGCATCCCGATTAAATGCAGTGGATTCCATCCAGCTTGATTGAATGCAGTTGATTCCATGGAGCGTGGCCCAATGCATCCCGATTAACTGCAGTGGATTTTATGCAGCATGGCCCAAAGCATCCCGATTGAAGGTAGTGCATTCCATGCAGCATCACTGAATGCAGTGGATTCCATGCAGCATGGTAAAATGCATCCCGATTGAACGCAGTGTATTCCATGAAGCATGGCGAAATGGATCCCGATTGAATGCAGTGGATTCCATGCAGCGTGGCCCAATGGATCTCGATCGAACGCAGTGTATTCCATGCAGTGAGGCCCAATGTATCCCAATTGAATGCAGTGGATTCCATGCAGCATGGCGCAATGGATGTCGATTGAATGCAGTGGTTTCCCTGCAATGTGGCACAATGGATCCCGATTGACTGCAGTGGATTCCATGCAGCGTCACTGAAAGCAGTGGATTCCATGCAGCATGGTAAAATGCATCCCGATTGATGCAGTGGATTCCATGCAGCGTCATTGAATGCAGTGGATTCCATGCAGCATGGTAAAATTCATCCCAATTGAACGCAGTGCATTCCATGCAGAGGGGTTAAATGGATCCCGATTGAATGCAGTGGATTCGATGCAGCGTGGCCCAATGGATCTCGAGAGAATGCAGTGGATTCCATGCAGTGTGGTGCAATGGATTTAAATTGAACGCAGTGGATTCCATGCATCGTGGTGCAATGGATCCCAATTGAATGCAGTGAATTCCATGCAGCGTGATTGAATGCAGTATATTCCATGCAGCGTGGTAAAATGCATCCCGATTAAATGCAGTGGATTCCATCCAGCTTGATTGAATGCAGTTGATTCCATGGAGCGTGGCCCAATGCATCCCGATTAAATGCAGTGGATTTTATGCAGCATGGCCCATAGCATCCCGATTGAAGGTAGTGCATTCCATGCAGCATCACTGAATGCAGTGGATTCCATGCAGCATGGTAAAATGCATCCCGATTAAACGCAGTGCATTACATGCAGCATGGCTAAATGGATCCCGAGTGAATGCAGTGGATTCCATGCAGCATGGTAAAATGCATCACGATTGATGCAGTGGATTCCATGCACTGTCATTGAATGCAGTGGATTCCATGCAGCATGGTAAAATGCATCCCGATTGATGCTGTGGATTCCATGCAGTGTCATTGAATGCAGTGGATTCCAGGCAGCATGATAAAATGCATCCCGATTGATGCAGTGGATTCCATGCAGCGGGGTTAAATGGATCCCGATTGAATGCAGTGGATTCCATGCAGCGTGGCCCAATGGATCTCGATTGAATGCAGTGGACTCCGTGCAGTGTGGTGGAGTGGATTCTGATTGATTGCAGTGAATTCCATGCAGCGTGGCCCAATGGATCTCGATTGAATGCAGTGGACTCCGTGCAGTGTGGTGTAGTGGATTCTGATTGATTGCAGTGAATTCCATGTAGCATGGCCCAATGGTTCCCGATTGAATGCAGTGGTTGCAATGAAGCATGATTGAATGCAGTGGATTCCATGAAGCTTGGCCCTATGGTACCCGATTGAATGCACTGGTTGCAATGAAGCATGATTGAATGCAGTGGATTCCATGCAGCATGGAGAAATTGAACCCTATTCAATGCAGGGGATTTTATGCAGCATGATTGAATGCAGTGGATTCCATGCAGCATGATTGAATGCAGTAGATTCCATGCAGTGAGGCCCAATGCATCCCGATTAAATGCAGTGGATTTTATGCAGCGAGGCCCAAAGCATCCCGATTGAATGCAGTGGATTCCATGCAGTGTCACTGAATGCAGTGGATTCGATGCAGCATGGTAAAATGCATCCCGATTGAACCCAGTGTATTCCATGCAGCGTGATAAATGGATCCCGATTGAATGCAGTGGATTCCATGCAGCATGGCCCAATGGATCTCGAGAGAATGCAGTGGATTCCATGCAGTGTGGTGCAATGGATTTTGATTGAACGCAGTGGATTCGATGCATCGTTGTGAAATGGATCCCAATTGAATGCAGTGAATTCCATGCAGCGTGATTGAATGCAGTACATTCCATGCAGCATGGTAAAATGCATCCCGATTAAATGCAGTGGATTCCATCCAGCTTGATTGAATGCAGTTGATTCCATGGAGCGTGGCCCAATGCATCCCGATTAAATGCAGTGGATTTTATGCAGCATGGCCCAAAGCATCCCGATTGAAGGTAGTGCATTCCATGCAGCATCACTGAATGCAGTGGATTCCATGCAGCATGGTAAAATGCATCCCGATTGAACGCAGTGTATTCCATGAAGCATGGCGAAATGGATCCCGATTGAATGCAGTGGATTCCATGCAGCGTGGCCCAATGGATCTCGATTGAACGCAGTGTATTCCATGCAGTGAGGCCCAATGTATCCCAATTGAATGCAGTGGATTCCATGCAGCATGGCGCAATGGATGTCGATTGAATGCAGTGGTTTCCCTGCAATGTGGCACAATGGATCCCGATTGACTGCAGTGGATTCCATGCAGCGTCACTGAATGCAGTGGATTCCATGCAGCATGGTAAAATGCATCCCGATTGATGCAGTGGATTCCATGCAGTGTCATTGAATGCAGTGGATTCCATGCAGCATGGTAAAATGCATCCCAATTGAACGCAGTGCATTCCATGCAGCGGGGTTAAATGGATCCCGATTGAATGCAGTGGATTCGATGCAGCGTGGCCCAATGGATCTCGAGAGAATGCAGTGGATTCCATGCAGTGTGGTGCAATGGATTTAAATTGAACACAGTGGATTCCATGCATCGTGGCGCAATGGATCCCAATTGAATGCAGTGAATTCCATGCAGCGTGATTGAATGCAGTATATTCCATGCAGCGTGGTAAAATGCATCCCGATTAAATGCAGTGGATTCCATCCAGCTTGATTGAATGCAGTTGATTCCATGGAGCGTGGCCCAATGCATCCCGATTAAATGCAGTGGATTTTATGCAGCATGGCCCAAAGCATCCCGATTGAATGTAGTGCATTCCATGCAGCATCACTGAATGCAGTGGATTCCATGCAGCATGGTAAAATGCATCCCGATTAAACGCAGTGGATTACATGCAGCATGGCTAAATGGATCCCGAGTGAATGCAGTAGATTCCATGCAGTGTCATTGAATGCAGTGGATTCCATGCAGCATGGTAAAATGCATCCCGATTGATGCAGTGGATTCCATGCAGTGTCATTGAATGCAGTGGATTCCAGGCAGCATGATAAAATGCACCCCGATTGATGCAGTGGATTCCATGCAGCGGGGTTAAATTGATCCCGATTAAATGCAGTGGATTCCATGCAGCGTGGCCCAATGGATCTCGATTGAATGCAGTGGATTCCATGCAGCGTGGCCCAATGGATCTCGATTGAATGCAGTGGATTCCATGCAGTGTGGTGCAGTGGATTCTGATGGATTGCAGTGAATTCCATGCATCGTGGCACAATGGATCCCAATTGAATGCAGTGGATTCCATGCAGCGTGGCCCAATGGATCTCGATTGAATGCAGTGGATTCCATGCAGCATGTTTGAATGCAGTGTATGCCATGCAGCGTGAAGAAATGGAACCCTATTGAATGCAGTGGATTTTATGCAGGATGATTGAATGCAGTGGATTCCATGCAGCATGATTGAATGCAGTGGATTCCATGCAGCGTGGCCCAATGGATCTCGAGAGAATGCAGTGGATTCCATGCAGTGTGGTGCAATGGATTTTGATTGAACGCAGTGGATTCCATGCATCTTTGTGCAATGGATCCCAATTGAATGCAGTGAATTCCATGCAGCGTGATTGAATGCAGTACATTCCATGCAGCATGGTAAAATGCATCCCGATTAAATGCAGTGGATTCCATCCAGCTTGATTGAATGCAATTGATTCCATGGAGCGTGGCCCAATGCATCCCGATTAAATGCAGTGGATTTTAAGCAGCATGGCACAAAGCATCCCGATTGAAGGTAGTGCATTCCATGCAGCATCACTGAATGCAGTGGATTCCATGCAGCATGGTAAAATGCATCCAGATTGAACGCAGTGTATTCCATGAAGCATGGCTAAATGGATCCCGATTGAATGCAGTGGATTCCATGCAGTGTGGCCCAATGGATCTCGATTGAACGCAGTGTATTCCATGCAGTGAGGCCCAATGTATCCCAATTGAATGCAGTGGATTCCATGCAGCATGGCGCAATGGATGTCGATTGAATGCAGTGGTTTCCCTGCAATGTGGCACAATGGATCCCGATTGACTGCAGTGGATTCCATGCAGCGTCACTGAATGCAGTGGATTCCATGCAGCATGGTAAAATGCATCCCGATTGAACCCAGTGTATTCCATGCAGCGTGATAAATGGATCCAGATTGAATGCAGTGGATTCCATGCAGCGTGGCCCAATGGATCTCGAGAGAATGCAGTGGATTCCATGCAGTGTGGTGCAATGGATTTTGATTGAACGCAGTGGATTCCATGCATCGTTGTGCAATGGATCCCAATTGAATGCAGTGAATTCCATGCAGCGTGATTGAATGCAGTACATTCCATGCAGCATGGTAAAATGCATCCCGATTAAATGCAGTGGATTCCATCCAGCTTGATTGAGTGCAGTTGATTCCATGGAGCTTGGCCCAATGCATCCCGATTAAATGCAGTGGATTTTATGCAGCATGGCCCAAAGCATCCCGATTGAATGTAGTGCATTCCATGCAGCATCACTGAATGCAGTGGATTCCATGCAGCATGGTAAAATGCATCCCGATTAAACGCAGTGGAATACATGCAGCATGGCTAAATGGATCCCGAGTGAATGCAGTAGATTCCATGCAGTGTCATTGAATGCAGTGGATTCCATGCAGCATGGTAAAATGCATCCCGATTGATGCAGTGGATTCCATGCAGTGTCATTGAATGCAGTGTATTCCAGGCAGCATGATAAAATATATCCCGATTGATGCAGTGGATTCCATGCAGCGGGGTTAAATTGATCCTGATTGAATGCAGTGTATTCCATGCAGCGTGGCCCAATGGATCTCGATTGAATGCAGTGGATTCCATGCAGCGTGGCCCAATGGATCTCGATTGAATGCAGTGGATTCCATGCAGTGTGGTGCAGTGGATTCTGATTGATTGCAGTGAATTCCATGCATCGTGGCACAATGGATCCCAATTGATTGCAGTGGATTCCATGCAGCGTGGCCCAATGGATCTCGATTGAATGCATTGGATTCCATGCAGCGTGTTTGAATGCAGTGTATGCCATGCAGCGTGAAGAAATGGAACCCTATTGAATGCAGTGGATTTTATGCAGCATGATTGAATGCAGTGGATTCCATGCAGCATGATTGAATGCAGTGGATTCCAGGCAGCGAGGCCCAATGAATCCCGATTGAATGCAGTGGATATTATCCAGCATGGCCCAAAGCATCCCGATTGAATGCAGTGGATTCCATGCAGCGTGTTTGAATGCAGTGGATTCCATGCAGCATGGCCCAATGGTTCCCGATTGAATGCAGTGGTTGCAATGAAGCATGATTGAATGCAGTGTATTCCATGAAGCGTGGCCCTATGGTACCCGATTGAATGCACTGGTTGCAATGAAGCATGATTGAATGCAGTGGATTCCATGCAGCATGGAGAAATTGAACCCTATTCAATGCAGGGGATTTTATGCAGCATGATTGAATGCAGTGGATTCCATGCAGCATGATTGAATGCAGTAGATTCCATGCAGTGAGGCCCAATGCATCCCGATTAAATGCAGTGGATTTTATGCAGTGAGGCCCAAAGCAGCCCGATTGAATGCAGTGGATTCCATGCAGTGTCACTGAATGCAGTGGATTCGATGAAGCATGGTAAAATGCATCCCGATTGAACCCAGTGTATTCCATGCAGCGTGATAAATGGATCCAGATTGAATGCAGTGGATTCCATGCAGCGTGGCCCAATGGATCTCGAGAGAATGCAGTGGATTCCATGCAGTGTGGCTAAATGGATCCCGATTGAATGCAGTGGATTCCATGCAGCGTGGCCCAATGGATCTCGAGAGATTGCAGTGGATTCCATGCAGTGTGGTGCAATGGATTTAAATTGAACGCAGTGGATTCCATGCATCGTGGCGCAATGGATCCCAATTGAATGCAGTGAATTCCATGCAGCGTGATTGAATGCAGTATATTCCATGCAGCGTGGTAAAATGCATCCCGATTAAATGCAGTGGATTCTATCCAGCTTGATTGAATGCAGTTGATTCCATGGAGCGTGGCCCATTGCATCCCGATTAAATGCAGTGGATTTTATGCAGCATGGCCCAAAGCATCCCGATTGAAGGTAGTGCATTCCATGCAGCATCACTGAATGCAGTGGATTCCATGCAGCATGGTAAAATGCATCCCGATTGAACGCAGTGTATTCCATGAAGCATGGCTAAATGGCTCCCGAGTGAATGCAGTAGATTCCATGCAGTGTCATTGAATGCAGTGGATTCCATGCAGCATGGTAAAATGCATCCCGATTGATGCAGTGGATTCCATGCAGTGTCATTGAATGCAGTGGATTCCAGGCAGCATGGTAAAATGCATCCCGATTGATGCAGTGGATTTCATGCAGCGGGGGGTATGGATCCCGATTGAATGCAGTGTATTCCATGCAGCGTGGCCCAATGTATCTCGATTGAATGCAGTGGATTCCATGCAGCGTGGCCCAATGGATCTCGATTGAATGCAGTGGATTCCATGCAGTGTGGTACAGTGGATTCTGATTGATTGCAGTGAATTCCATGCATCGTGGCACAATGGATCCCAATTGAATGCAGTGGATTCCATGCAGCGTGGCCCAATGGATCTCGATTGAATGCAGTGGATTCCATGCAGCATGTTTGAATGCAGTGTATGCCATGCAGCGTGAAGAAATGGAACCCTATTGAATGCAGTGGATTTTATGCAGCATGATTGAATGCAGTGGATTACATGCAGCATGATTGAATGCAGTGGATTCCATGCAGCGTGGCCCAATGGATCTCGAGAGAATGCAGTGGATTCCATGCAGTGTGGTGCAATGGATTTTGATTGAACGCAGTGGATTCCATGCATCATTGTGCAATGGATCCCAATTGAATGCAGTGAATTCCATGCAGCGTGATTGAATGCAGTACATTCCATGCAGCATGGTAAAATGCATCCCGATTAAATGCAGTGGATTCCATCCAGCTTGATTGAATGCAATTTATTCCATGGAGCGTGGCCCAATGCATCCCGATTAAATGCAGTGGATTTTAAGCAGCATGGCCCAAAGCATCCCGATTGAAGGTAGTGCATTCCATGCAGCATCACTGAATGCAGTGGATTCCATGCAGCATGGTAAAATGCATCCCGATTGAACGCAGTGTATTCCATGAAGCATGGCTAAATGGATCCCGATTGAATGCAGTGGATTCCATGCAGCGTGGCCCAATGGATCTCGATTGAACGCAGTGTATTCCATGCAGTGAGGCCCAATGTATCCCAATTGAATGCAGTGGATTCCATGCAGCATGGCGCAATGGATGTCGATTGAATGCAGTGGTTTCCCTGCAATGTGGCACAATGGATCCCGATTGACTGCAGTGGATTCCATGCAGTGTGGTGCAATGGATTTAAATTGAACGCAGTGGATTCCATGCATCGTGGCGCAATGGATCCCAATTGAATGCAGTGAATTCCATGCAGCGTGATTGAATGCAGTATATTCCATGCAGCGTGGTAAAATGCATCCCGATTAAATGCAGTGGATTCCATCCAGCTTGATTGAATGCAGTTGATTCCATGGAGCGTGGCCCAATGCATCCCGATTAAATGCAGTGGATTTTATGCAGCATGGCCCAAAGCATCCCGATTGAATGTAGTGCATTCCATGCAGCATCACTGAATGCAGTGGATTCCATGCAGCATGGTAAAATGCATCCCGATTAAACGCAGTGGATTACATGCAGCATGGCTAAATGGATCCCGAGTGAATGCAGTAGATTCCATGCAGTGTCATTGAATGCAGTGGATTCCATGCAGCATGGTAAAATGCATCCCGATTGATGCAGTGGATTCCATGCAGTGTCATTGAATGCAGTGGATTCCAGGCAGCATGGTAAAATGCATCCCGATTGATGCAGTGGATTCCATGCAGCGGGGTTTAATGGATCCCGATTGAATGCAGTGTATTCCATGCAGCGTGGCCCAATGGATCTCGATTGAATGCAGTGGATTCCATGCAGCGTGGCCCAATGGATCTCGATTGAATGCAGTGGATTCCATGCAGTGTGGTGCAGTGGATTCTGATTGATTGCAGTGAATTCCATGCATCGTGGCACAATGGATCCCAATTGAATGCAGTGGATTCCATGCAGCGTGGCCAAATGGATCTCGATTGAATGCAGTGGATTCCATGCAGCATGTTTGAATGCAGTGTATGCCATGCAGCGTGAAGTAATGGAACCCTATTGAATGCAGTGGATTTTATGCAGCATGATTGAATGCAGTGGATTCCATGCAGCATGATTGAATGCAGTGGATTCCAGGCAGCGAGGCCCAATGAATCCCGATTGAATGCAGTGGATATTATCCAGCATGGCCCAAAGCATCCCGATTGAATGCAGTGGATTCCATGCAGCGTGTTTGAATGCAGTGGATTCCATGCAGCATGGCCCAATGGTTCCCGATTGAATGGAATGGTTGCAATGAAGCATGATTGAATGCAGTGGATTCCATGACGCGTGGCCCTATGGTACCCGATTGAATGCACTGGTTGCAATGAAGCATGATTGAATGCAGTGGATTCCATGCAGTATGGAGAAATTGAACCCTATTAAATGCAGGGGATTTTATGCAGCATGATTGAATGCAGTGGATTCCATGCAGCATGATTGAATGCAGTAGATTCCATGCAGTGAGGCCCAATGCATCCCGATTAAATGCAGTGGATTTTATGCAGCGAGGCCCAAAGCATCCCGATTGAATGCAGTGGATTCCATGCAGTGTCACTGAATGCAGTGGATTCGATGCAGCATGGTAAAATGCATCCCGATTGAACCCAGTGTATTCCATGCAGCGTGATAAATGGATCCAGATTGAATGCAGTGGATTCCATGCAGCGTGGCCCAATGGATCTCGAGAGACTGCAGTGGATTCCATGCAGTGTGGTGCAATGGATTTTGATTGAACGCAGTGGATTCGATGCATCGTTGTGCAATGGATCCCAATTGAATGCAATGAATTCCATGCAGCGTGATTGAATGCAGTACATTCCATGCAGCATGGTAAAATGCATCCCGATTAAATGCAGTGGATTCCATCCAGCTTGATTGAATGCAGTTGATTCCATGGAGCGTGGCCCAATGCATCCCGATTAAATGCAGTGGATTTTATGCAGCATGGCCCAAAGCATCCCGATTGAAGGTAGTGCATTCCATGCAGCATCACTGAATGCAGTGGATTCCATGCAGCATGGTAAAATGCATCCCGATTGAACGCAGTGTATTCCATGAAGCATGGCGAAATGGATCCCGATTGAATGCAGTGGATTCCATGCAGCGTGGCCCAATGGATCTCGATTGAACGCAGTGGTTTCCCTGCAATGTGGCACAATGGATCCCGATTGACTGCAGTGGATTCCATGCAGCGTCACTGAATGCAGTGGATTCCATGCAGCATGGTAAAATGCATCCCGATTGATGCAGTGGATTCCATGCAGTGTCATTGAATGCAGTGGATTCGATGCAGCATGGTAAAATGCATCCCAATTGAACGCAGTGCATTCCATGCAGCGGGGTTAAATGGATCCCGATTGAATGCAGTGGATTCGATGCAGCGTGGCCCAATGGATCTCGAAAGAATGCAGTGGATTCCATGCAGTGTGGTGCAATGGATTTAAATTGAACACAGTGGATTCCATGCATCGTGGCGCAATGGATCCCAATTGAATGCAGAGAATTCCATGCAGCGTGATTGAATGCAGTATATTCCATGCAGCGTGGTAAAATGCATCCCGATTAAATGCAGTGGATTCCATCCAGCTTGATTGAATGCAGTTGATTCCATGGAGCGTGGCCCAATGCATCCCGATTAAATGCAGTGGATTTTATGCAGCATGGCCCAAAGCATCCCGATTGAATGTAGTGCATTCCATGCAGCATCACTGAATGCAGTGGATTCCATGCAGCATGGTAAAATGCATCCCGATTAAACGCAGTGGATTACATGCAGCATGGCTAAATGGATCCCGAGTGAATGCAGTAGATTCCATGCAGTGTCATTGAATGCAGTGGATTCCATGCAGCATGGTAAAATGCATCCCGATTGATGCAGTGGATTCCATGCAGTGTCATTGAATGCAGTGGATTCCAGGCAGCATGATAAAATGCACCCCTATTGATGCAGTGGATTCCATGCAGCGGGGTTAAATGGATCCCGATTAAATGCAGTGTATTCCATGCAGCGTGGCCCAATGGATCTCGATTGAATGCAGTGGATTCCATGCAGCGTGGCCCAATGGATCTCGATTGAATGCAGTGGATTCCATGCAGTGTGGTACAGTGGATTCTGATTGATTACAGTGAATTCCATGCATCGTGGCACAATGGATCCCAATTGAATGCAGTGGATTCCATGCAGCGTGGCCCAATGGATCTCGATTGAATGCAGTGGATTCCATGCAGCATGTTTGAATGCAGTGTATGCCATGCAGCGTGAAGAAATGGAACCCTATTGAATGCAGTGGATTTTATGCAGGATGATTGAATGCAGTGGATTCCATGCAGCATGATTGAATGCAGTGGATTCCATGCAGCGTGGCCCAATGGATCTCGAGAGAATGCAGTGGATTCCATGCAGTGTGGTGCAATGGATTTTGATTGAACGCAGTGGATTCCATGCATCTTTGTGCAATGGATCCCAATTGAATGCAGTGAATTCCATGCAGCGTGATTGAATGCAGTACATTCCATGCAGCATGGTAAAATGCATCCCGATTAAATGCAGTGGATTCCATCCAGCTTGATTGAATGCAATTTATTCCATGGAGCGTGGCCCAATGCATCCCGATTAAATGCAGTGGATTTTAAGCAGCATGGCCCAAAGCATCCCGATTGAAGGTAGTGCATTCCATGCAGCATCACTGAATGCAGTGGATTCCATGCAGCATGGTAAAATGCATCCCGATTGAACGCAGTGTATTCCATGAAGCATGGCTAAATGGATCCCGATTGAATGCAGTGGATTCCATGCAGCGTGGCCCAATGGATCTCGATTGAACGCAGTGTATTCCATGCAGTGAGGCCCAATGTATCCCAATTGAATGCAGTGGATTCCATGCAGCATGCCGCAATGGATGTCGATTGAATGCAGTGGTTTCCCTGCAATGTGGCACAATGGATCCCGATTGACTGCAGTGGATTCCATGCAGCATCACTGAATGCAGTGGATTCCATGCAGAATGGTAAAATGCATCCCGATTGATGCAGTGGATTCCATGCAGTGTCATTGAATGCAGTGGATTCCATGCAGCATGGTAAAATGCATCCCAATTGAACGCAGTGCATTCCATGCAGCGGGGTTAAATGGATCCCGATTGAATGCAGTGGATTCGATGCAGCGTGGCCCAATGGATCTCGAGAGAATGCAGTGGATTCCATGCAGTGTGGTGCAATGGATTTAAATTGAACGCAGTGGATTCCATGCATCGTGGCGCAATGGATCCCAATTGAATGCAGTGAATTCCATGCAGCGTGATTGAATGCAGTATATTCCATGCAGCGTGGTAAAATGCATCCCGATTAAATGCAGTGGATTCCATCCAGCTTGATTGAATGCAGTTGATTCCATGGAGCGTGGCCCAATGCATCCCGATTAAATGCAGTGGATTTTATGCAGCATGGCCCAAAGCATCCCGATTGAATGTAGTGCATTCCATGCAGCATCACTGAATGCAGTGGATTCCATGCAGCATGGTAAAATGCATCCCGATTAAACGCAGTGGATTACATGCAGCATGGCTAAATGGATCCCGAGTGAATGCAGTAGATTCCATGCAGTGTCATTGAATGCAGTGGATTCCATGCAGCATGGTAAAATGCATCCCGATTGATGCAGTGGATTCCATGCAGTGTCATTGAATGCAGTGGATTCCATGCAGCATGGTAAAATGCATCCCGATTGATGCAGTGGATTCCATGCAGCGGGGTTAAATGGATCCCGATTGAATGCAGTGTATTCCATGCAGCGTGGCCCAATGGATCTCGATTGAATGCAGTGGATTCCATGCAGCGTGGCCCAATGGATCTCGATTGAATGCAGTGGATTCCATGCAGTGTGGTGCAGTGGATTCTGATTGATTGCAGTGAATTCCATGCATCGTGGCACAATGGATCCCAATTGAATGCAGTGGATTCCATGCAGCGTGGCCAAATGGATCTCGATTGAATGCAGTGGATTCCATGCAGCATGTTTGAATGCAGTGTATGCCATGCAGCGTGAAGTAATGGAACCCTATTGAATGCAGTGGATTTTATGCAGCATGATTGAATGCAGTGGATTCCATGCAGCATGATTGAATGCAGTGGATTCCAGGCAGCGAGGCCCAATGAATCCCGATTGAATGCAGTGGATATTATCCAGCATGGCCCAAAGCATCCCGATGGAATGCAGTGAATTCCATGCAGCGTGTTTGAATGCAGTGGATTCCATGCAGCATGGCCCAATGGTTCCTGATTGAATGCAGTGGTTGCAATGAAGCATGATTGAATGCAGTGGATTCCATGAAGCGTGGCCCTATGGTACCCGATTGAATGCACTGGTTGCAATGAAGCATGATTGAATGCAGTGGATTCCATGCAGCATGGAGAAATTGAACCCTATTCAATGCAGGGGATTTTATGCAGCATGATTGAATGCAGTGGATTCCATGCAGCATGATTGAATGCAGTAGATTCCATGCAGTGAGGCCCAATGCATCCCGATTAAATGCAGTGGATTTTATGCAGCGAGGCCCAAAGCATCCCGATTGAATGCAGTGGATTCCATGCAGTGTCACTGAATGCAGTGGATTCGATGCAGCATGGTAAAATGCATCCCGATTGAACCCAGTGTATTCCATGCAGCGTGATAAATGGATCCCGATTGAATGCAGTGGATTCCATGCAGCGTGGCCCAATGGATCTCGAGAGAATGCAGTGGATTCCATGCAGTGTGGTGCAATGGATTTTGATTGAACGCAGTGGATTCAATGCATCGTTGTGCAATGGATCCCAATTGAATGCAGTGAATTCCATGCAGCGTGATTGAATGCAGTACATTCCATGCAGCATGGTAAAATGCATCCCGATTAAATGCAGTGGATTCCATCCAGCTTGATTGAATGCAGTTGATTCCATGGAGCGTGGCCCAATGCATCCCGATTAAATGCAGTGGATTTTATGCAGCATGGCCCAAAGCATCCCGATTGAAGGTAGTGCATTCCATGCAGCATCACTGAATGCAGTGGATTCCATGCAGCATGGTAAAATGCATCCCGATTGAACGCAGTGTATTCCATGAAGCATGGCTAAATGGATCCCGATTGAATGCAGTGGATTCCATGCAGCGTGGCCCAATGGATCTCAATTGAACGCAGTGTATTCCATGCAGTGAGGCTCAAGGTATCCCAATTGAATGCAGTGGATTCCATGCAGCATGGCGCAATGGATGTCGATTGAATGCAGTGGTTTCCCTGCAATGTGGCACAATGGATCCCGATTGACTGAAGTGGATTCCATGCAGCGTCACTGAATGCAGTGGATTCCATGCAGCATGGTAAAATGCATCCCGATTGATGCAGTGGATTCCATGCAGCGTCATTGAATGCAGTGGATTCCATGCAGCATGGTAAAATGCATCCCAATTGAACGCAGTGCATTCCATGCAGCGGGGTTAAATGGATCCTGATTGAATGCAGTGGATTCGATGCAGCGTGGCCCATTGGATCTCGAGAGAATGCAGTGGATTCCATGCAGTGTGGTGCAATGGATTTAAATTGAACGCAGTGGATTCCATGCATCGTGGTGCAATGGATCCCAATTGAATGCAGTGAATTCCATGCAGCGTGATTGAATGCAGTATATTCCATGCAGCGTGGTAAAATGCATCCCGATTAAACGCAGTGCATTACATGCAGCATGGCTAAATGGATCCCGAGTGAATGCAGTGGATTCCATGCAGCATGGTAAAATGCGTCACGATTGATGCAGTGGATTCCATGCAGTGTCATTGAATGCAGTGGATTCCATGCAGCATGGTAAAATGCATCCCGATTGATGCAGTGGATTACATGCAGTGTCATTGAATGCAGTGGATTCCAGGCAGCATGATAAAATGCATCCCGATTGATGCAGTGGATTCCATGCAGCGTGGCCCAATGGATCTCGATTGAATGCAGTGGACTCCGTGCAGTGTGGTGGAGTGGATTCTGATTGATTGCAGTGAATTCCATGCAACGTGTTTGAATGCAGTGTATTCCATGCAGCGTGGCCCAATGGATCTCGATTGAATGCAGTGGACTCCGTGCAGTGTGGTGGAGTGGATTCTGATTGAATGCAGTGGATTCCATGCAGCGTGTTTGAATGCAGTGTATTCCATGCAGCGTGAAGAAATGGAACCCTATTGAATGCAGTGGATTTTATGCAGCATGATTGAATGCAGTGGATTCCATGCAGCATGATTGAATGCAGTGGATTCCAGGCAGCGAGGCCCAATGAATCCCGATTGAATGCAGTGGATATTATCCAGCATGGCCCAAATCATCCCGATTGAATGCAGTGGATTCAATGCAGCGTGTTTGAATGCAGTGGATTCCATGCAGCATGGCCCAATGGTTCCCGATTGAATGCAGTGGTTGCAATGAAGCATGATTGAATGCAGTGGATTCCATGAAGCGTGGCCCTATGGTACCCGATTGAATGCACTGGTTGCAATGAAGGATGATTGAATGCAGTGGATTCCATGCAGCATGGAGACATTGAACCCTATTCAATGCAGGGGATTTTATGCAGCATGATTGAATGCAGTGGATTCCATGCAGCATGATTGAATGCAGTAGATTCCATGCAGTGAGGCCCAATGCATCCCGATTAAATGCAGTGGATTTTATGCAGCGAGGCCCAAAGCATCCCGATTGAATGCAGTGGATTCCATGCAGCGTCACTGAATGCAGTGGATTCGATGCAGCATGGTTAAATGCATCCCGATTGAACGAAGAGTATTCCATGCAGCGTGGCTAAATGGATCCCGATTGAATGCAGTGGATTCCATGCAGCGTGGCCCAATGGATCTCGAGAGATTGCAGTGGATTCCATGCAGTGTGGTGCAATGGATTTTAATTGAACGCAGTGGATTCCATGCATCGTGGTGCAATGGATCCCAATTGAATGCAGTGAATTCCATGCAGCGTGATTGAATGCAGTATATTCCATGCAGCGTGGTAAAATGCATCCCGATTAAATGCAGTGGATTCCATCCAGCTTGATTGAATGCAGTTGATTCCATGGAGCGTGGCCCAATGCATCCCGATTAAATGCAGTGGATTTTATGCAGCATGGCCCAAAGCATCCCGATTGAATGTAGTGCATTCCATGCAGCATCACTGAATGCAGTGGATTCCATGCAGCATGGTAAAATGCATCCCGATTAAACGCAGTGGAATACATGCAGCATGGCTAAATGGATCCCGAGTGAATGCAGTAGATTCCATGCAGTGTCATTGAATGCAGTGGATTCCATGCAGCATGGTAAAATGCATCCCGATTGATGCAGTGGATTCCATGCAGTGTCATTGAATGCAGTGTATTCCATGCAGCATGGTAAAATGAATCCCGAATAATGCAGTGGATTCCATGCAGTGTCATTGAATGCAGTGGATTCCAGGTAGCATGATAAAATGCATCCCGATTGATGCAGTGGATTCCATGCAGCGGGGTTAAATGGATCCCGATTGAATGCAGTCGATTCCATGCAGCGTGGCCCAATGGATCTCGATTGAATGCAGTGGATTCCATGCAGCGTGGCCCAATGGATCTCGATTGAATGCAGTGGATTCCATGCAGTGTGGTGCAGTGGATTCTGATTGATTGCAGTGAATTCCATGCATCGTGGCACAATGGATCCCAATTGAATGGAGTGGATTCCATGCAGCGTGGCCCAATGGATCTCGATTGAATGCAGTGGGTTCCATGCAGCGTGTTTGAATGCAGTGTATGCCATGCAGCGTGAAGAAATGGAACCCTATTGAATGCAGTGGATTTTATGCAGCATGATTGAATGCAGTGGATTCCATGCAGCATGATTGAATGCAGTGGATTCCAGGCAGCGAGGCCCAATGAATCCCGATTGAATGCAGTGGATATTATCCAGCATGGCCCAAAGCATCCCGATTGAATGCAGTGGATTCCATGCAGCGTGTTTGAATGCAGTGGATTCCATGCAGCATGGCCCAATGGTTCCCGATTGAATGCAGTGGTTGCAATGAAGCATGATTGAATGCAGTGGATTCCATGAAGCGTGGCCCTATGGTACCCGATTGAATGCACTGGTTGCAATGAAGCATGATTGAATGCAGTGGATTCCATGCAGCATGGAGACATTGAACCCTATTCAATGCAGGGGATTTTATGCAGCATGATTGAATGCAGTGGATTCCATGCAGCATGATTGAATGCAGTAGATTCCATGCAGTGAGGCCCAATGCATCCCGATTAAATGCATTGGATTTTATGCAGCGAGGCCCAAAGCATCCCGATTGAATCCAGTGGATTCCATGCAGCGTGGCCCAATGGATCTCGATTGAACGCAGTGTATTCCATGCAGTGAGGCCAAATGTATCCAAATTGAATGCAGTGGATTCCATGCAGCATGGCGCAATGGATGTCGATTGAATGCAGTGGTTTCCCTGCAATGTGGCACAATGGATCCCGATTGACTGCAGTGGATTCCATGCAGCGTCACTGAATGCAGTGGATTCCATGCAGAATGGTAAAATGCATCCCGATTGATGCAGTGGATTCCATGCAGTGTCATTGAATGCAGTGGATTCGATGCAGCATGGTAAAATGCATCCCAATTGAACGCAGTGCATTCCATGCAGCGGGGTTAAATGGATCCCGATTGAATGCAGTGGATTCGATGCAGCGTGGCCCAATGGATCTCGAGAGAATGCAGTGGATTCCATGCATCGTGGCGCAATGGATCCCAATTGAATGCAGTGAATTCCATGCAGCGTGATTGAATGCAGTATATTCCATGCAGCGTGGTAAAATGCATCCCGATTAAATGCAGTGGATTCCATCCAGCTTGATTGAATGCAGTTGATTCCATGGAGCGTGGCCCAATGCATCCCGATTAAATGCAGTGGATTTTATGCAGCATGGCCCAAAGCATCCCGATTGAATGTAGTGCATTCCATGCAGCATCACTGAATGCAGTGGATTCCATGCAGCATGGTAAAATGCATCCCGATTAAACGCAGTGGATTACATGCAGCATGGCTAAATGGATCCCGAGTGAATGCAGTAGATTCCATGCAGTGTCATTGAATGCAGTGGATTCCATGCAGCATGGTAAAATGCATCCCGATTGATGCAGTGGATTCCATGCAGTGTCATTGAATGCAGTGGATTCCAGGCAGCATGATAAAATGCACCCCGATTGATGCAGTGGATTCCATGCAGCGGGGTTAAATGGATCCCGATTAAATGCAGTGTATTCCATGCAGCGTGGCCCAATGGATCTCGATTGAATGCAGTGGATTCCATGCAGCGTGGCCCAATGGATCTCGATTGAATGCAGTGGATTCCATGCAGTGTGGTGCAGTGGATTCTGATTGATTGCAGTGAATTCCATGCATCGTGGCACAATGGATCCCAATTGAATGCAGTGGATTCCATGCAGCGTGGCCCAATGGATCTCGATTGAATGCAGTGGATTCCATGCAGCATGGTAAAATGCATCCCGATTAAACGCAGTGGAATACATGCAGCATGGCTAAATGGATCCCGAGTGAATGCAGTAGATTCCATGCAGTGTCATTGAATGCAGTGGATTACATGCAGCATGGTAAAATGCATCCCGATTGATGCAGTGGATTCCATGCAGTGTCATTGAATGCAGTGTATTCCATGCAGCATGGTAAAATGCATCCCGAATAATGCAGTGGATTCCATGCAGTGTCATTGAATGCAGTGGATTCCAGGTAGCATGATAAAATGCATCCCGATTGATGCAGTGGATTCCCTGCAGCGGGGTTAAATGGATCCCGATTGAATGCAGTCGATTCCATGCAGCGTGGCCCAATGGATCTCGATTGAATGCAGTGGATTCCATGCAGCGTGGCCCAATGGATCTCGATTGAATGCAGTGGATTCCATGCAGTGTGGTGCAGTGGATTCTGATTGATTGCAGTGAATTCCATGCATCGTGGCACAATGGATCCCAATTGAATGCAGTGGATTCCATGCAGCGTGGCCCAATGGATCTCGATTGAATGCAGTGGGTTCCATGCAGCGTGTTTGAATGCAGTGTATGCCATGCAGCGTGAAGAAATGGAACCCTATTGAATGCAGTGGATTTTATGCAGCATGATTGAATGCAGTGGATTCCATGCAGCATGATTGAATGCAGTGGATTCCAGGCAGCGAGGCCCAATGAATCCCGATTGAATGCAGTGGATATTATCCAGCATGGCCCAAAGCATCCCGATTGAATGCAGTGGATTCCATGCAGCGTGTTTGAATGCAGTGGATTCCATGCAGCATGGCCCAATGGTTCCCGATTGAATGCAGTGGTTGCAATGAAGCATGATTGAATGCAGTGGATTCCATGAAGCGTGGCCCTATGGTACCCGATTGAATGCACTGGTTGCAATGAAGCATGATTGAATGCAGTGGATTCCATGCAGCATGGAGACATTGAACCCTATTCAATGCAGGGGATTTTATGCAGCATGATTGAATGCAGTGGATTCCATGCAGCATGATTGAATGCAGTAGATTCCATGCAGTGAGGCCCAATGCATCCCGATTAAATGCAGTGGATTTTATGCAGCGAGGCCCAAAGCATCCCGATTGAATGCAGTGGATTCCATGCAGCGTGGCCCAATGGATCTCGATTGAACGCAGTGTATTCCATGCAGTGAGGCCCAATGTATCCCAATTGAATGCAGTGGATTCCATGCAGCATGGCGCAATGGATGTCGATTGAATGCAGTGGTTTCCCTGCAATGTGGCACAATGGATCCCGATTGACTGCAGTGGATTCCATGCAGCGTCACTGAATGCAGTGGATTCCATGCAGAATGGTAAAATGCATCCCGATTGATGCAGTGGATTCCATGCAGTGTCATTGAATGCAGTGGATTCGATGCAGCATGGTAAAATGCATCCCAATTGAACGCAGTGCATTCCATGCAGCGGGGTTAAATGGATCCCGATTGAATGCAGTGGATTCGATGCAGCGTGGCCCAATGGATCTCGAGAGAATGCAGTGGATTCCATGCAGTGTGGTGCAATGGATTTAAATTGAACGCAGTGGATTCCATGCATCGTGGCGCAATGGATCCCAATTGAATGCAGTGAATTCCATGCAGCGTGATTGAATGCAGTATATTCCATGCAGCGTGGTAAAATGCATCCCGATTAAATGCAGTGGATTCCATCCAGCTTGATTGAATGCAGTTGATTCCATGGAGCGTGGCCCAATGCATCCCGATTAAATGCAGTGGATTTTATGCAGCATGGCCCAAAGCATCCCGATTGAATGTAGTGCATTCCATGCAGCATCACTGAATGCAGTGGATTCCATGCAGCATGGTAAAATGCATCCCGATTAAACGCAGTGGATTACATGCAGCATGGCTAAATGGATCCCGAGTGAATGCAGTAGATTCCATGCAGTGTCATTGAATGCAGTGTATTCCATGCAGCATGGTAAAATGCATCCCGATTGATGCAGTGGATTCCATGCAGTGTCATTGAATGCAGTGGATTCCAGGCAGCATGATAAAATGCACCCCGATTGATGCAGTGGATTCCATGCAGCGGGGTTAAATTGATCCCGATTAAATGCAGTGTATTCCATGCAGCGTGGCCGAATGGATCTCGATTGAATGCAGTGGATTCCATGCAGCGTGGCCCAATGGATCTCGATTGAATGCAGTGGATTCCATGCAGTGTGGTGCAGTGGATTCTGATTGATTGCAGTGAATTCCATGCATCGTGGCACAATGGATCCCAATTGAATGCAGTGGATTCCATGCAGCGTGGCCCAATGGATCTCGATTGAATGCAGTGGATTCCATGCAGCATGTTTGAATGCAGTGTATGCCATGCAGCGTGAAGAAATGGAACCCTATTGAATGCAGTGGATTTTATGCAGGATGATTGAATGCAGTGGATTCCATGCAGCATGATTGAATTCAGTGGATTCCATGCAGCGTGGCCCAATGGATCTCGAGAGAATGCAGTGGATTCCATGCAGTGTGGTGCAATGGATCCCAATTGAATGCAGTGAATTCCATGCAGCGTGATTGAATGCAGTACATTCCATGCAGCATGGTAAAATGCATCCCGATTAAATGCAGTGGATTCCATCCAGCTTGATTGAATGCAATTGATTCCATGGAGCGTGGCCCAATGCATCCCGATTAAATGCAGTGGATTTTAAGCAGCATGGCCCAAAGCATCCCGATTGAATGTAGTGCATTACATGCAGCATCACTGAATGCAGTGGATTCCATGCAGCATGGTAAAATGCATCCTGATTGAACGCAGTGTATTCCATGAAGCATGGCTAAATGGATCACGATTGAATGCAGTGGATTCCATGCAGCGTGGCCCAATGGATCTCGATTGAACGCAGTGTATTCCATGCAGTGAGGCCCAATGTATCCCAATTGAATGCAGTGGATTCCATGCAGCATGGCGCAATGGATGTCGATTGAATGCAGTGGTTTCCCTGCAATGTGGCACAATGGATCCCGATTGACTGCAGTGGATTCCAGGCAGCGTCACTGAATGCAGTGGATTCCATGCAGAATGTTAAAATGCATCCCGATTGATGGAGTGGATTCCATGCAGTGTCATTGAATGCAGTGTATTCCATGCAGCATGGTAAAATGCATACCAATTGAACGCAGTGCATTCCATGCAGCGGGGTTAAATGGATCCCGATTGAATGCAGTGGATTCGATGCAGCGTGGCCCAATGGATCTCGAGAGAATGCAGTGGATTCCATGCAGTGTGGTGCAATGGATTTAAATTGAACGCAGTGGATTCCATGCATCGTGGCGCAATGGATCCCAATTGAATGCAGTGAATTCCATGCAGCGTGATTGAATGCAGTATATTCCATGCAGCGTGGTAAAATGCATCCCGATTAAATGCAGTGGATTCCATCCAGCTTGATTGAATGCAGTTGATTCCATGGAGCGTGGCCCAATGCATCCCGATTAAATGCAGTGGATTTTATGCAGCATGGCCCAAAGCATCCCGATTGAATGTAGTGCATTCCATGCAGCATCACTGAATGCAGTGGATTCCATGCAGCATGGTAAAATGCATCCCGATTAAACGCAGTGGATTACATGCAGCATGGCTAAATGGATCCCGAGTGAATGCAGTAGATTCCATGCAGTGTCATTGAATGCAGTGGATTCCAGGCAGCATGGTAAAATGCATCCCGAATAATGCAGTGGATTCCATGCAGTGTCATTGAATGCAGTGGATTCCAGGCAGCATGATAAAATGCATCCCGATTGATGCAGTGGATTCCATGCAGCGGGGTTAAATGGATCCCGATTGAATGCAGTCGATTCCATGCAGCGTGGCCCAATGGATCTCGATTGAATGCAGTGGATTCCATGCAGCGTGGCCCAATGGATCTCGATTGAATGCAGTGAATTCCATGCAGCATGTTTGAATGCAGTGTATGCCATGCAGCGTGAAGAAATGGAACCCTATTGAATGCAGTGGATTTTATGCAGCATGATTGAATGCAGTGGATTCCATGCAGCATGATTGAATGCAGTGGATTCCAGGCAGCGAGGCCCAATGAATCCCGATTGAATGCAGTGGATATTATCCAGCATGGCCCAAAGCATCCCGATTGAATGCAGTGGATTCCATGCAGCGTGTTTGAATGCAGTGGATTCCATGCAGCATGGCCCAATGGTTCCCGATTGAATGCAATGGTTGCAATGAAGCATGATTGAATGCAGTGGATTCCATGAAGCGTGGCCCTATGGTACCCGATTGAATGCACTGGTTGCAATGAAGCATGATTGAATGCAGTGGATTCCATGCAGCATGGAGACATTGAACCCTATTCAATGCAGGGGATTTTATGCAGCATGATTGAATGCAGTGGATTCCATGCAGCATGATTGAATGCAGTAGATTCCATGCAGTGAGGCCCAATGCATCCCGATTAAATGCAGTGGATTTTATGCAGCGAGGCCCAAAGCATCCCGATTGAATGCAGTGGATTCCATGCAGTGTCACTGAATGCAGTGGATTCGATGCAGCATGGTAAAATGCATCCCGATTGAACCCAGTGTATTCCATGCAGCGTGATAAATGGATCCCGATTGAATGCAGTGGATTCCATGGAGCGTGGCCCAATGCATCCCGATTAAATGCAGTGGATTTTATGCAGCATGGCCCAAAGCATCCCGATTGAATGTAGTGCATTCCATGCAGCATCACTGAATGCAGTGGATTCCATGCAGCATGGTAAAATGCATCCCGATTAAACGCAGTGGATTACATGCAGCATGGCTAAATGGATCCCGAGTGAATGCAGTAGATTCCATGCAGTGTCATTGAATGCAGTGGATTCCATGCAGCATGGTAAAATGCATCCCGGTTGATGCAGTGGATTCCATGCAGTGTCATTGAATGCAGTGGATTCCAGGCAGCATGGTAAAATGCATCCCGATTGATGCAGTGGATTCCATGCAGCGGGGTTAAATGGATCCCGATTGAATGCAGTGTATTCCATGCAGCGTGGCCCAATGGATCTCGATTGAATGCAGTGGATTCCATGCAGCGTGGCCCAATGGATCTCGATTGAATGCAGTGGATTCCATGCAGTGTGGTGCAGTGGAGTCTGATTGATTGCAGTGAATTCCATGCATCGTGGCACAATGGATCCCAATTGAATGCAGTGGATTCCATGCAGCGTGGCCCAATGGATCTCGATTGAATGCAGTGGATTCCATGCAGCATGTTTGAATGCAGTGTATGCCATGCAGCGTGAAGTAATGGAACCCTATTGAATGCAGTGGATTTTATGCAGCATGATTGAATGCAGTGGATTCCATGCAGCATGATTGAATGCAGTGGATTCCAGGAAGCGAGGCCCAATGAATCCCGATTGAATGCAGTGGATATTATCCAGCATGGCCCAAAGCATCCCGATTGAATGCAGTGGATTCCATGCAGCGTGTTTGAATGCAGTGGATTCCATGCAGCATGGCCCAATGGTTCCCGATTGAATGCAATGGTTGCAATGAAGCATGATTGAATGCAGTGGATTCCATGAAGCGTGGCCCTATGGTACCCGATTGAATGCACTGGTTGCAATGAAGCATGATTGAATGCAGTGGATTCCATGCAGCATGGAGAAATGGAACCCTATTCAATGCAGGGGATTTTATGCAGCATGATTGAATGCAGTGGATTCCATGCAGCATGATTGAATGCAGTAGATTCCATGCAGTGAGGCCCAATGCATCCCGATTAAATGCAGTGGATTTTATGCAGCGAGGCCCAAAGCATCCCGATTGAATGCAGTGGATTCCATGCAGTGTCACTGAATGCAGTGGATTCGATGCAGCATGGTAAAATGTATCCCGATTGAACCCAGTGTATTCTATGCAGCGTGATAAATGGATCCCGATTGAATGCAGTGGATTCCATGCAGCGTGGCCCAATGGATCTCGAGAGAATGCAGTGGATTCCATGCAGTGTGGTGCAATGGATTTTGATTGAACGCAGTGGATTCGATGCATCGTTGTGCAATGGATCCCAATTGAATGCAGTGAATTCCATGCAGCGTGATTGAATGCAGTACATTCCATGCAGCGTGGTAAAATGCATCCCGATTAAATGCAGTGGATTCCATCCAGCTTGATTGAATGCAGTTGATTCCATGGAGCGTGGCCCAATGCATCCCGATTAAATGCAGTGGATTTTATGCAGCATGGCCCAAAGCATCCCGATTGAAGGTAGTGCATTCCATGCAGTGTCATTGAATGCAGTGGATTCCATGCAGCATGGTAAAATGCATCCCGATTGAACGCAGTGTATTCCATGAAGCATGGCGAAATGGATCCCGATTGAATGCAGTGGATTCCATGCAGCGTGGCCCAATGGATCTCAATTGAACGCAGTGTATTCCATGCAGTGAGGCCCAATGTATCCCAATTGAATGCAGTGGATTCCATGCAGCATGGCGCAATGGATGTCGATTGAATGCAGTGGTTTCCCTGCAATGTGGCACAATGGATCCCGATTGACTGCAGTGGATTCCATGCAGCGTCACTGAATGCAGTGGATTCCATGCAGCATGGTAAAATGCATCCCGATTGATGCAGTGGATTCCATGCAGCGTCATTGAATGCAGTGGATTCCATGCAGCATGGTAAAATGCATCCCAATTGAACGCAGTGCATTCCATGCAGCGGGGTTAAATGGACGCCGATTGAATGCAGTGGATTCGATGCAGCGTGGCCCAATGGATCTCGAGAGAATGCAGTGGATTCCATGCAGTGTGGTGCAATGGATTTAAATTGAACGCAGTGGATTCCATGCATCGTGGTGCAATGGATCCCAATTGAATGCAGTGAATTCCATGCAGCGTGATTGAATGCAGTATATTCCATGCAGCGTGGTAAAATGCATCCCGATTAAATGCAGTGGATTTTATGCAGCATGGCCCAAAGCATCCCGATTGAAGGTAGTGCATTCCATGCAGCATCACTGAATGCAGTGGATTCCATGCAGCATGGTAAAATGCATCCCGATTAAACGCAGTGCATTACATGCAGCATGGCTAAATGGATCCCGAGTGAATGCAGTGGATTCCATGCAGCATGGTAAAATGCGTCACGATTGATGCAGTGGATTCCATGCAGTGTCATTGAATGCAGTCTATTCCATGCAGCATGGTAAAATGCATCCCGATTGATGCAGTGGATTACATGCAGTGTCATTGAATGCAGTGGATTCCAGGCAGCATGATAAAATGCATCCCGATTGATGCAGTGGATTCCATGCAGCGTGGCCCAATGGATCTCGATTGAATGCAGTGGACTCCGTGCAGTGTGGTGGAGTGGATTCTGATTGATTGCAGTGAATTCCATGCAGCGTGTTTGAATGCAGTGTATTCCATGCAGCGTGGCCCAATGGATCTCGATTGAATGCAGTGGACTCCGTCCAGTGTGGTGGAGTGGATTCTGATTGAATGCAGTGGATTCCATGCAGCGTGTTTGAATGCAGTGTATTCCATGCAGCGTGAAGAAATGGAACCCTATTGAATGCAGTGGATTTTATGCAGCATGATTGAATGCAGTGGATTCCATGCAACATGATTGAATGCAGTGGATTCCAGGCAGCGAGGCCCAATGAATCCCGATTGAATGCAGTGGATATTATCCAGCATGGCCCAAAGCATCCCGATTGAATGCAGTGGATTCCATGCAGCGTGTTTGAATGCAGTGGATTCCATGCAGCATGGCCCAATGGTTCCCGATTGAATGCAGTGGTTGCAATGAAGCATGATTGAATGCAGTGGATTCCATGAAGCGTGGCCCTATGGTACCCGATTGAATGCACTGGTTGCAATGAAGCATGATTGAATGCAGTGGATTCCATGCAGCATGGAGAAATGGAACCCTATTAAATGCAGGGGATTTTATGCAGCATGATTGAATGCAGTGGATTCCATGCAGCATGATTGAATGCAGTAGATTCCATGCAGTGAGGCCCAATGCATCCCGATTAAATGCAGTGGATTTTATGCAGCGAGGCCCAAAGCATCCCGATTGAATGCAGTGGATTCCATGCAGCGTCACTGAATGCAGTGGATTCGATGCAGCATGGTTAAATGCATCCCGATTGAACGAAGATTATTCCATGCAGTGAGGCCCAATGCATCCCGATTAAATGCAGTGGATTTTATGCAGCGAGGCCCAAAGCATCCCGATTGAATGCAGTGGATTCCATGCAGCGTCACTGAATGCAGTGGATTCGATGCAGCATGGTTAAATGCATCCCGATTGAACGAAGAGTATTCCATGCAGCGTGGCTAAATGGATCCCGATTGAATGCAGTGGATTCCATGCAGCGTGGCCCAATGGATCTCGAGAGAATGCAGTGGATTCCATGCAGTGTGGTGCAATGGATTTTGATTGAACGCAGTGGATTCGATGCATCGTTGTGCAATGGATCCCAATTGAATGCAGTGAATTCCATGCAGCGTGATTGAATGCAGTACATTCCATCCAGCATGGTAAAATGCATCCCGATTAAATGCAGTGGATTCCATCCAGCTTGATTGAATGCAGTGGATTCCATGGAGCGTGGCCCAATGCATCCCGATTAAATGCAGTGGATTTTATGCAGCATGGCCCAAAGCATCCCGATTGAATGTAGTGCATTCCATGCAGCATCACTGAATGCAGTGGATTCCATGCAGCATGGTAAAATGCATCCCGATTAAACGCAGTGGATTACATGCAGCATGGCTAAATGGATCCCGAGTGAATGCAGTAGATTCCATGCAGTGTCATTGAATGCAGTGGATTCCATGCAGCATGGTAAAATGCATCCCGATTGATGCAGTGGATTCCATGCAGTGTCATTGAATGCAGTGTATTCCAGGCAGCATGATAAAATGCATCCCGATTGATGCAGTGGATTCCATGCAGTGTCATTGAATGCAGTGGATTCCAGGCAGCATGATAAAATGCATCCCGATTGATGCAGTGGATTCCATGCAGCGGGGTTAAATGGATCCCGATTGAATGCTGTCGATTCCATGCAGCGTGGCCCAATGGATCTCGATTGAATGCAGTGGATTCCATGCAGCGTGGCCCAATGGATCTTGATTGAATGCAGTGGATTCCATGCAGTGTGGTGCAGTGGATTCTGATTGATTGCAGTGAATTCCATGCATCGTGGCACAATGGATCCCAATTGAATGCAGTGGATTCCATGCAGCGTGATTGAATGCAGTACATTCCATGCAGCATGGTAAAATGCATCCCGATTAAATGCAGTGGATTCCATCCAGCTTGATTGAATGCAGTTGATTCCATGGAGTGTGGCCCAATGCATCCCGATTAAATGCAGTGGATTTTATGCAGCGAGGCCCAAAGCATCCCGATTGAATGTAGTGCATTCCATGCAGCATCACTGAATGCAGTGGATTCCATGCAGCATGGTAAAATGCATCCCGATTGAACGCAGTGTATTCCATGAAGCATGGCTAAATGGATCCCGATTGAATGCAGTGGATTCCATGCAGCGTGGCCAATGGATCTCGATTGAACGCAGTGTATTCCATGCAGTGAGGCCCAATGAATCCCAATTGAATGCAGTGGATTCCATGCAGCATGGCGCAATGGATGTCGATTGAATGCAGTGGTTTCCCTGCAATGTGGCACAATGGATCCCGATTGACTGCAGTGGATTCCATGCAGCGTCACTGAATGCAGTGGATTCCATGCAGAATGGTAAAATGCATCCCGATGGATGCAGTGGCTTCCATGCAGTGTCATTGAATGCAGTGGATTCCATGCAGCATGGTAAAATGCGTCACGATTGATGCAGTGGATTCCATGCAGTGTCATTGAATGCAGTGTATTCCATGCAGCATGGTAAAATGCATCCCGATTGATGCAGTGGATTCCATGCAGTGTCATTGAATGCAGTGGATTCCATGCAGCATGTTTGAATGCAGTGTATGCCATGCAGCGTGAAGTAATGGAACCCTATTGAATGCAGTGGATTTTATGCAGCATGATTGAATGCAGTGGATTCCATGCAGCATGATTGAATGCAGTGGATTCCAGGCAGCGAGGCCCAATGATTCCCGATTGAATGCAGTGGATATTATCCAGCATGGCCCAAAGCATCCCGATTGAATGCAGTGGTTTCCATGCAGCGTGTTTGAATGCAGTGGATTCCATGCAGCATGGCCCAATGGTTCCCGATTGAATGCAATGGTTGCAATGAAGCATGATTGAATGCAGTGGATTCCATGAAGCGTGGCCCTATGGTACCCGATTGAATGCACTGGTTGCAATGAAGCATGATTGAATGCAGTGGATTCCATGCAGCATGGAGAAATTGAACCCTATTCAATGCAGGGGATTTTATGCAGCATGATTGAATGCAGTGGATTCCATGCAGCATGATTGAATGCAGTAGATTCCATGCAGTGAGGCCCAATGCATCCCGATTAAATGCAGTGGATTTTATGCAGCGAGGCCCAAAGCATCCCGATTGAATGCAGTGGATTCCATGCAGTGTCACTGAATGCAGTGGATTCGATGCAGCATGGTAAAATGCATCCCGATTGAACCCAGTGTATTCCATGCAGCGTGATAAATGGATCCCGATTGAATGCAGTGGATTCCATGCAGCGTGGCCCAATGGATCTCGAGAGAATGCAGTGGATTCCATGCAGTGTGGTGCAATGGATTTTGATTGAACGCAGTGGATTCGATGCATCGTTGTGCAATGGATCCCAATTGAATGCAGTGAATTCCATGCAGCGTGATTGAATGCAGTACATTCCATGCAGCATGGTAAAATGCATCCCGATTAAATGCAGTGGATTCCATCCAGCTTGATTGAATGCAGTTGATTCCATGGAGCGTGGCCCAATGCTTCCCGATTAAATGCAGTGGATTTTATGCAGCATGGCCCAAAGCATCCCGATTGAAGGTAGTGCATTCCATGCAGCATCACTGAATGCAGTGGATTCCATGCAGCATGGTAAAATGCATCCCGATTGAACGCAGTGTATTCCATGAAGCATGGCGAAATGGATCCCGATTGAATGCAGTGGATTCCATGCAGCGTGGCCCAATGGTCTCGATTGAACGCAGTGTATTCCATGCAGTGAGGCCCAATGTATCCCAATTGAATGCAGTGGATTCCATGCAGCATGGCGCAATGGATGTCGATTGAATGCAGTGGTTTCCCTGCAATGTGGCACAATGGATCCCGATTGACTGCAGTGGATTCCATGCAGCGTCACTGAATGCAGTGGATTCCATGCAGCATGGTAAAATGCATCCCGATTGATGCAGTGGATTCCATGCAGCGTCATTGAATGCAGTGGATTCCATGCAGCATGGTAAAATGCATCCCAATTGAACGCAGTGCATTCCATGCAGCGGGGTTAAATGGATCCCGATTGAATGCATTGGATTCGATGCAGCGTGGCCCAATGGATCTCGAGAGAATGCAGTGGATTCCATGCAGTGTGGTGCAATGGATTTTAATTGAACGCAGTGGATTCCATGCATCGTGGTGCAATGGATCCCAATTGAATGCAGTGAATTCCATGCAGCGTGATTGAATGCAGTATATTCCATGCAGCGTGGTAAAATGCATCCCGATTAAATGCAGTGGATTTTATGCAGCATGGCCCAAAGCATCCCGATTGAAGGTACTGCATTCCATGCAGCATCACTGAATGCAGTGGATTCCATGCAGCATGGTAAAATGCATCCCGATTAAACGCAGTGCATTACATGCAGCATGGCTAAATGGATCCCGAGTGAATGCAGTGGATTCCATGCAGCATGGTAAAATGCGTCACGATTGATGCAGTGGATTCCATGCAGTGTCATTGAATGCAGTCTATTCCATGCAGCATGGTAAAATGCATCCCGATTGATGCAGTGGATTACATGCAGTGTCATTGAATGCAGTGGATTCCAGGCAGCATGATAAAATGCATCCCGATTGATGCAGTGGATTCCATGCAGCGTGGCCCAATGGATCTCGATTGAATGCAGTGGACTCCGTGCAGTGTGGTGGAGTGGATTCTGATTGATTGCAGTGAACTCCATGCAGCGTGTTTGAATGCAGTGTATTCCATGCAGCGTGGCCCAATGGATCTCGATTGAATGCAGTGGACTCCGTGCAGTGTGGTGGAGTGGATTCTGATTGAATGCAGTGGATTCCATGCAGCGTGTTTGAATGCAGTGTATTCCATGCAGCGTGAAGAAATGGAACCCTATTGAATGCAGTGGATTTTATGCAGCATGATTGAATGCAGTGGATTCCATGCAGCATGATTGAATGCAGTGGATTTTATGCAGCGAGGCCCAAAGCATCCCGATTGAATGCAGTGGATTCCATGCAGCGTCACTGAATGCAGTGGATTCGATGCAGCATGGTTAAATGCATCCCGATTGAACGAAGAGTATTCCATGCAGCGTGGCTAAATGGATCCCGATTGAATGCAGTGGATTCCATGCAGCGTGGCCCAATGGATCTCGAGAGATTGCAGTGGATTCCATGCAGTGTGGTGCAATGGATTTTAATTGAACGCAGTGGATTCCATGCATCGTGGTGCAATGGATCCCAATTGAATGCAGTGAATTCCATGCAGCGTGATTGAATGCAGTATATTCCATGCAGCGTGGTAAAATGCATCCCGATTAAATGCAGTGGATTCCATCCAGCTTGATTGAATGCAGTTGATTCCATGGAGCGTGGCCCAATGCATCCCGATTAAATGCAGTGGATTTTATGCAGCATGGCCCAAAGCATCCCGATTGAATGTAGTGCATTCCATGCAGCATCACTGAATGCAGTGGATTCCATGCAGCATGGTAAAATGCATCCCGATTAAACGCAGTGGAATACATGCAGCATGGCTAAATGGATCCCGAGTGAATGCAGTAGATTCCATGCAGTGTCATTGAATGCAGTGGATTCCATGCAGCATGGTAAAATGCATCCCGATTGATGCAGTGGATTCCATGCAGTGTCATTGAATGCAGTGGATTCCAGGCAGCATGATAAAATGCATCCCGATTGATGCAGTGGATTCCATGCAGCGGGGTTAAATGGATCCCGATTAAATGCAGTGTATTCCATCCAGCTTGATTGAATGCAGTTGATTCCATGGAGCGTGGCCCAATGCATCCCGATTAAATGCAGTGGATTTTATGCAGCATGGCCCAAAGCATCCCGATTGAATGTAGTGCATTCCATGCAGCATCACTGAATGCAGTGGATTCCATGCAGCATGGTAAAATGCATCCCGATTAAACGCAGTGGATTACATGCAGCATGGCTAAATGGATCCCGAGTGAATGCAGTAGATTCCATGCAGTGTCATTGAATGCAGTGGATTCCATGCAGCATGGTAAAATGCATCCCGATTGATGCAGTGGATTCCATGCAGTGTGGTGCAGTGGATTCTGATTGATTGCAGTGAATTCCATGCATCGTGGCACAATGGATCCCAATTGAATGCAGTGTATTCCATGCAGCGTGGCCCAATGGATCTCGATTGAATGCAGTGGATTCCATGCAGTGTGTTTGAATGCAGTGTATGCCATGCAGCATGAAGAAATGGAACCCTATTGAATGCAGTGGATTTTATGCAGCATGATTGAATGCAGTGGATTCCATGCAGCATGATTGAATGCAGTGGATTCCAGGCAGCGAGGCCCAATGAATCCCGATTGAATGCAGTGGATATTATCCAGCATGGCCCAAAGCATCCCGATTGAATGCAGTGGATTCCATGCAGCGTGTTTGAATGCAGTGGATTCCATGCAGCATGGCCCAATGGTTCCCGATTGAATGCAGTGGTTGCAATGAAGCATGATTGAATGCAGTGGATTCCATGAAGCGTGGCCCTATGGTACCCGATTGAATGCACTGGTTGCAATGAAGCATGATTGAATGCAGTGGATTCCATGCAGCATGGAGAAATTGAACCCTATTCAATGCAGGGGATTTTATGCAGCATGATTGAATGCAGTGGATTCCATGCAGCATGATTGAATGCAGTAGATTCCATGCAGTGAGGCCCAATGCATCCCGATTAAATGCAGTGGATTTTATGCAGCGAGGCCCAAAGCATCCCGATTGAATGCAGTGGATTCCATGCAGCGTCACTGAATGCAGTGGATTCGATGCAGCATGGTAAAATGCATCCCGACTGAACGCAGTGTATTCCATGCAGCGTGGCTAAATGGATCCCGATTGAATGCAGTGGATTCGATGCAGCGTGGCCCAATGGATCTCGAGAGAATGCAGTGGATTCCATGCAGTGTGGTGCAATGGATTTTAATTGAACGCAGTGGATTCCATGCATCGTGGTGCAATGAATCCCAATTGAATGCAGTGAATTCCATGCAGCGTGATTGAATGCAGTATATTCCATTCAGCGTGGTAAAATGCATCCCGATTAAATGCAGTGGATTCCATCCAGCTTGATTGAATGCAGTTGATTCCATGGAGCGTGGCCCAATGCATCCCGATTAACTGCAGTGGATTTTATGCAGCATGGCCCAAAGCATCCCGATTGAAGGTAGTGCATTCCATGCAGCATCACTGAATGCAGTGGATTCCATGCAGCATGGTAAAATGCATCCCGATTAAACGCAGTGCATTAAATGCAGCATGGCTAAATGGATCCCGAGTGAATGCAGTGGATTCCATGCAGTGTCATTGAATGCAGTGGATTCCATGCAGCATGGTAAAATGCGTCACGATTGATGCAGTGCATTCCATGCAGTGTCATTGAATGCAGTGGATTCCAGGCAGCATGATAAAATGCATCCCGATTGATGCAGTGGATTCCATGCAGCGGGGTTAAATGGAACCCGATTGAATGCAGTGGATTCCATGCAGTGTGGCCCAATGGATCTCGATTGAATGCAGTGGACTCCGTGCAGTGTGGTGGAGTGGATTCTGATTGATTGCAGTGAATTCGATGCATCGTGGCCCAATGGATCTCGATTGAATGCAGTGGATTCCATGCAGCGTGTTTGAATGCAGTGTTTGCCATGCAGCGTGAAGAAATGGAACCCTATTGAATGCAGTGGATTCCATGCAGTGTCATTTAATGCAGTGGATTCCATGCAGCATGATTGAATGCAGTGGATTCCAGGCAGCGAGGCCCAATGAATCCCGATTGAATGCACTGGATATTATCCAGCATGGCCCAAAGCATCCCGAGTGAATGCAGTGGATTCCATGCAGCGTGTTTGAATGCAGTGGATTCCATGCAGCATGGCCCAATGGTTCCCGATTGAATGCAGTGGTTGCAATGAAGCATGATTGAATGCAGTGGATTCCATGCAGCATGGAGACATTGAACCCTATTCAATGCAGGGGATTTTATGCAGCATGATTGAATGCAGTGGATTCCATGCAGCATGATTGAATGCAGTAGATTCCATGCAGTGAGGCCCAATGCATCCCGATTAAATGCAGTGGATTTTATGCAGAGAGGCCCAAAGCATCCCGATTGAATGCAGTGGATTCCATGCAGTGTCACTGAATGCAGTGGATTCGATGCAGCATGGTTAAATGCATCCCGATTGAACGAACAGTATTCCATGCAGCGTGGCTAAATGGATCCCGATTGAATGCAGTGGATTCCATGCAGCGTGGCCCAATGGATCTCGAGAGATTGCAGTGGATTCCATGCAGTGTGGTGCAATGGATTTTAATTGAACGCAGTGGATTCCGTGCATCATTGTGCAATGGATCCCAATTGAATGCAGTGAATTCCATGCAGCGTGATTGAATGCAGTATATTCCATGCAGCGTGGTAAAATGCATCCCGATTAAATGCAGTGGATTCCATCCAGCTTGGTTGAATGCAATTGATTCCATGGAGCATGGCCCAATGCATCCCGATTAAATGCAGTGGATTTTATGCAGCATGGCCCAAAGCATCCCGATTGAAGGTAGTGCATTCCATGCAGCATCACTGAATGCAGTGGATTCCATGCAGCATGGTAAAATGCATCCAGATTAAACGCAGTGGATTACATGCAGCATGGCTAAATGGATCCCGAGTGAATGCAGTAGATTCCATGCAGTGTCATTGAATGCAGTGGATTCCATGCAGCATGGTAAAATGCATCCCGATTGATGCAGTGGATTCCATGCAGTGTCAATGAATGCAGTGGATTCCAGGCAGCATGATAAAATGCATCCCGATTGATGCAGTGGATTCCATGCAGCGGGGTTAAATGGATCCCGATTGAATGCAGTGGATTCCATGCAGTGTGGCCCAATGGATCTCGATTGAATGCAGTGGACTCCGTGCAGTGTGGTGGAGTGGATTCTGATTGATTGCAGTGAATTCGATGCATCGTGGCCCAATGGATCTCGATTGAATGCAGTGGATTCCATGCAGTGTGGTGCAGCGGATTCTGATTGATTGCAGTGAATTCCATGCATCGTGGCACAATGGATCCCAATTGAATGCAGTGGATTCCATGCAGCGTGGCCCAATGGATCTCGATTGAATGCAGTGGATTCCATGCAGCGTGTTTGAATGCAGTGTATGTCATGCAGCGTGAAGAAATGGAACCCTATTGAATGCAGTGGATTTTATGCAGCATGATTGAATGCAGTGGATTCCATGCAGCATGATTGAATGCAGTGGATTCCAGGCAGCGAGGCCCAATGAATCCCGATTGAATGCAGTGGATATTATCCAGCATGGCCCAAAGCATCCCGATTGAATGCAGTGGATTCCATGCAGCGTGTTTGAATGCAGTGGATTCCAGGCAGCATGGCCCAATGGTTCCAGATTGAATGCAGTGGTTGCAATGAAGCATGATTGAATGCAGTGGATTCCATGAAGCGTGGCCCTATGGTACCCGATTGAATGCACTGGTTGTAATGAAGCATGATTGAATGCAGTGGATTCCATGCAGTGAGGCCCAAAGCATCCCGATTAAATGCAGTGGATTTTATGCAGCAAGGCCCAAAGCATCCCGATTGAATGCAGTGGATTCCATGCAGCGTCAATGAATGCAGTGGATTCCATGCAGCATGGTAAAATGCATCCCGATTGAACGAAGAGTATTCCATGCAGCGTGGCTTAATGGATCCCGATTGAATGCAGTGGATTCCATGCAGTGTGGTCCAATGGATCTCGATTGAACGCAGTGTATTCCATGCAGTGAGGCCCAATGAATCCCAATTGAATGCAGTGGATTCCATGCAGCATGGCGCCATGGATGTCGATTGAATGCAGTGGTTTCCCTGCAATGTGGCACAATGGATCCCGATTGACTGCAGTGGATTCCATGCAGCGTCACTGAATGCAGTGGATTCCATGCAGAATGGTAAAATGCATCCCGATTGATGCAGTGGATTCCATGCAGTGTCATTGAATGCAGTGGATTCCATGCAGCATGGTAAAATGAATCCAAATTGAACGCAGTGCATTCCATGCAGCGGGGTTAAATGGACGCCGATTGAATGCAGTGGATTCCATGCAGCGTGGCCCAATGGATCTCGATTGAATGCAGTGGGTTCCATGCAGCGTGTTTGAATGCAGTGTATGCCGTGCAGCGTGAAGAAATGGAACCCTATTGAATGCAGTGGATTTTATGCAGCATGATTGAATGCAGTGGATTCCATGCAGCATGATTGAATGCAGTGGATTCCAGGCAGCGAGGCCCAATGAATCCCGATTGAATGCAGTGGATATTATCCAGCATGGCCCAAAGCATCCCGATTGAATGCAGTGGATTCCATGCAGCGTGTTTGAATGCAGTGGATTCCATGCAGCATGGCCCAATGGTTCCCGATTGAATGCAGTGGTTGCAATGAAGCATGATTGAATGCAGTGGATTCCATGAAGCGTGGCCCTATGGTACCCGATTGAATGCACTGGTTGCAATGAAGCATGATTGAATGCAGTGGATTCCATGCAGCATGGAGACATTGAACCCTATTCAATGCAGGGGATTTTATGCAGCATGATTGAATGCAGTGGATTCCATGCAGCATGATTGAATGCAGTAGATTCCATGCAGTGAGGCCCAATGCATCCCGATTAAATGCAGTGGATTTTATGCAGCGAGGCCCAAAGCATCCCGATTGAATGCAGTGGATTCCATGCAGCGTCACTGAATGCAGTGGATTCGATGCAGCATGGTAAAATGCATCCCGACTGAACGCAGTGTATTCCATGCAGCGTGGCTAAATGGATCCCGATTGAATGCAGTGGATTCGATGCAGCGTGGCCCAATGGATCTCGAGAGAATGCAGTGGATTCCATGCAGTGTGGTGCAATGGATTTTAATTGAACGCAGTGGATTCCATGCATCGTGGTGCAATGAATCCCAATTGAATGCAGTGAATTCCATGCAGCGTGATTGAATGCAGTATATTCCATTCAGCGTGGTAAAATGCATTCCGATTAAATGCAGTGGATTCCATCCAGCTTGATTGAATGCAGTTGATTCCATGGAGCGTGGCCCAATGCATCCCGATTAACTGCAGTGGATTTTATGCAGCATGGCCCAAAGCATCCCGATTGAAGGTAGTGCATTCCATGCAGCATCACTGAATGCAGTGGATTCCATGCAGCATGGTAAAATGCATCCCGATTAAACGCAGTGCATTAAATGCAGCATGGCTAAATGGATCCCGAGTGAATGCAGTGGATTCCATGCAGTGTCATTGAATGCAGTGGATTCCATGCAGCATGGTAAAATGCGTCACGATTGATGCAGTGCATTCCATGCAGTGTCATTGAATGCAGTGGATTCCAGGCAGCATGATAAAATGCATCCCGATTGATGCAGTGGATTCCATGCAGCGGGGTTAAATGGAACCCGATTGAATGCAGTGGATTCCATGCAGTGTGGCCCAATGGATCTCGATTGAATGCAGTGGACTCCGTGCAGTGTGGTGGAGTGGATTCTGATTGATTGCAGTGAATTCGATGCATCGTGGCCCAATGGATCTCGATTGAATGCAGTGGATTCCATGCAGCGTGTTTGAATGCAGTGTTTGCCATGCAGCGTGAAGAAATGGAACCCTATTGAATGCAGTGGATTCCATGCAGTGTCATTTAATGCAGTGGATTCCATGCAGCATGATTGAATGCAGTGGATTCCAGGCAGCGAGGCCCAATGAATCCCGATTGAATGCACTGGATATTATCCAGCATGGCCCAAAGCATCCCGAGTGAATGCAGTGGATTCCATGCAGCGTGTTTGAATGCAGTGGATTCCATGCAGCATGGCCCAATGGTTCCCGATTGAATGCAGTGGTTGCAATGAAGCATGATTGAATGCAGTGGATTCCATGCAGCATGGAGACATTGAACCCTATTCAATGCAGGGGATTTTATGCAGCATGATTGAATGCAGTGGATTCCATGCAGCATGATTGAATGCAGTAGATTCCATGCAGTGAGGCCCAATGCATCCCGATTAAATGCAGTGGATTTTATGCAGAGAGGCCCAAAGCATCCCGATTGAATGCAGTGGATTCCATGCAGTGTCACTGAATGCAGTGGATTCGATGCAGCATGGTTAAATGCATCCCGATTGAACGAACAGTATTCCATGCAGCGTGGCTAAATGGATCCCGATTGAATGCAGTGGATTCCATGCAGCGTGGCCCAATGGATCTCGAGAGATTGCAGTGGATTCCATGCAGTGTGGTGCAATGGATTTTAATTGAACGCAGTGGATTCCGTGCATCATTGTGCAATGGATCCCAATTGAATGCAGTGAATTCCATGCAGCGTGATTGAATGCAGTATATTCCATGCAGCGTGGTAAAATGCATCCCGATTAAATGCAGTGGATTCCATCCAGCTTGGTTGAATGCAATTGATTCCATGGAGCATGGCCCAATGCATCCCGATTAAATGCAGTGGATTTTATGCAGCATGGCCCAAAGCATCCCGATTGAAGGTAGTGCATTCCATGCAGCATCACTGAATGCAGTGGATTCCATGCAGCATGGTAAAATGCATCCAGATTAAACGCAGTGGATTACATGCAGCATGGCTAAATGGATCCCGAGTGAATGCAGTAGATTCCATGCAGTGTCATTGAATGCAGTGGATTCCATGCAGCATGGTAAAATGCATCCCGATTGATGCAGTGGATTCCATGCAGTGTCAATGAATGCAGTGGATTCCAGGCAGCATGATAAAATGCATCCCGATTGATGCAGTGGATTCCATGCAGCGGGGTTAAATGGATCCCGATTGAATGCAGTGGATTCCATGCAGTGTGGCCCAATGGATCTCGATTGAATGCAGTGGACTCCGTGCAGTGTGGTGGAGTGGATTCTGATTGATTGCAGTGAATTCGATGCATCGTGGCCCAATGGATCTCGATTGAATGCAGTGGATTCCATGCAGTGTGGTGCAGCGGATTCTGATTGATTGCAGTGAATTCCATGCATCGTGGCACAATGGATCCCAATTGAATGCAGTGGATTCCATGCAGCGTGGCCCAATGGATCTCGATTGAATGCAGTGGGTTCCATGCAGCGTGTTTGAATGCAGTGTATGTCATGCAGCGTGAAGAAATGGAACCCTATTGAATGCAGTGGATTTTATGCAGCATGATTGAATGCAGTGGATTCCATGCAGCATGATTGAATGCAGTGGATTCCAGGCAGCGAGGCCCAATGAATCCCGATTGAATGCAGTGGATATTATCCAGCATGGCCCAAAGCATCCCGATTGAATGCAGTGGATTCCATGCAGCGTGTTTGAATGCAGTGGATTCCAGGCAGCATGGCCCAATGGTTCCAGATTGAATGCAGTGGTTGCAATGAAGCATGATTGAATGCAGTGGATTCCATGAAGCGTGGCCCTATGGTACCCGATTGAATGCACTGGTTGTAATGAAGCATGATTGAATGCAGTGGATTCCATGCAGTGAGGCCCAAAGTATCCCGATTAAATGCAGTGGATTTTATGCAGCAAGGCCCAAAGCATCCCGATTGAATGCAGTGGATTCCATGCAGCGTCAATGAATGCAGTGGATTCCATGCAGCATGGTAAAATGCATCCCGATTGAACGAAGAGTATTCCATGCAGCGTGGCTTAATGGATCCCGATTGAATGCAGTGGATTCCATGCAGTGTGGTCCAATGGATCTCGATTGAACGCAGTGTATTCCATGCAGTGAGGCCCAATGAATCCCAATTGAATGCAGTGGATTCCATGCAGCATGGCGCCATGGATGTCGATTGAATGCAGTGGTTTTCCTGCAATGTGGCACAATGGATCCCGATTGACTGCAGTGGATTCCATGCAGCGTCACTGAATGCAGTGGATTCCATGCAGAATGGTAAAATGCATCCCGATTGATGCAGTGGATTCCATGCAGTGTCATTGAATGCAGTGGATTCCATGCAGCATGGTAAAATGAATCCAAATTGAACGCAGTGCATTCCATGCAGCGGGGTTAAATGGACGCCGATTGAATGCAGTGGATTCCATGCAGCGTGGCCCAATGGATCTCGATTGAATGCAGTGGGTTCCATGCAGCGTGTTTGAATGCAGTGTATGCCGTGCAGCGTGAAGAAATGGAACCCTATTGAATGCAGTGGATTTTATGCAGCATGATTGAATGCAGTGGATTCCATGCAGCATGATTGAATGCAGTGGATTCCAGGCAGCGAGGCCCAATGAATCCCGATTGAATGCAGTGGATATTATCCAGCATGGCCCAAAGCATCCCGATTGAATGCAGTGGATTACATGCAGCGTGTTTGAATGCAGTGGATTCCATGCAGCATGGCCCAATGGTTCCCGATTGAATGCAGTGGTTGCAATGAAGCATGATTGAATGCAGTGGATTCCATGAAGCGTGGCCCTATGGTACCCGATTGAATGCACTGGTTGCAATGAAGCATGATTGAATGCAGTGGATTCCATGCAGCATGGAGACATTGAACCCTATTCAATGCAGGGGATTTTATGCAGCATGATTGAATGCAGTGGATTCCATGCAGCATGATTGAATGCAGTAGATTCCATGCAGTGAGGCCCAATGCATCCCGATTAAATGCAGTGGATTTTATGCAGCGAGGCCCAAAGCATCCCGATTGAATGCAGTGGATTCCATGCAGCGTCACTGAATGCAGTGGATTCGATGCAGCATGGTAAAATGCATCCCGACTGAACGCAGTGTATTCCATGCAGCGTGGCTAAATGGATCCCGATTGAATGCAGTGGATTCCATGCAGCGTGGCCCAATGGATCTCGAGAGAATGCAGTGGATTCCATGCAGTGTGGTGCAATGGATTTTAATTGAACGCAGTGGATTCCATGCATCGTGGTGCAATGAATCCCAATTGAATGCAGTGAATTCCATGCAGCGTGATTGAATGCAGTATATTCCATTCAGCGTGGTAAAATGCATCCCGATTAAATGCAGTGGATTCCATCCAGCTTGATTGAATGCAGTTGATTCCATGGAGCGTGGCCCAATGCATCCCGATTAACTGCAGTGGATTTTATGCAGCATGGCCCAAAGCATCCCGATTGAAGGTAGTGCATTCCATGCAGCATCACTGAATGCAGTGGATTCCATGCAGCATGGTAAAATGCATCCCGATTAAACGCAGTGCATTAAATGCAGCATGGCTAAATGGATCCCGAGTGAATGCAGTGGATTCCATGCAGTGTCATTGAATGCAGTGGATTCCATGCAGCATGGTAAAATGCGTCACGATTGATGCAGTGCATTCCATGCAGTGTCATTGAATGCAGTGGATTCCAGGCAGCATGATAAAATGCATCCCGATTGATGCAGTGGATTCCATGCAGCGGGGTTAAATGGAACCCGATTGAATGCAGTGGATTCCATGCAGTGTGGCCCAATGGATCTCGATTGAATGCAGTGGACTCCGTGCAGTGTGGTGGAGTGGATTCTGATTGATTGCATTGAATTCCATGCAGCGTGGCCCAATGGATCTCGATTGAATGCAGTGGATTCCATGAAGCGTGTTTGAATGCAGTGTATTCCATGCAGCGTGAAGAAATGGAACCCTATTGAATGCAGTGGATTCCATGCAGTGTCATTGAATGCAGTGGATTCCATGCAGCATGATTGAATGCAGTGGATTCCAGGCAGCGAGGCCCAATGAATCCCGATTGAATGCACTGGATATTATCCAGCATGGCCCAAAGCATCCCGAGTGAATGCAGTGGATTCCATGCAGCGTGTTTGAATGCAGTGGATTCCATGCAGCATGGCCCAATGGTTCCCGATTGAATGCAGTGGTTGCAATGAAGCATGATTGAATGCAGTCTATTCCATGCAGCATGGAGACATTGAACCCTATTCAATGCAGGGGATTTTATGCAGCATGATTGAATGCAGTGGATTCCATGCAGCATGATTGAATGCAGTAGATTCCATGCAGTGAGGCCCAATGCATCCCGATTAAATGCAGTGGATTTTATGCAGCGAGGCCCAAAGCATCCTGATTGAATGCAGTGGATTCCATGCAGTGTCACTGAATGCAGTGGATTCGATGCAGCATGGTTAAATGCATCCCGATTGAACGAACAGTATTCCATGCAGCGTGGCTAAATGGATCCCGATTGAATGCAGTGGATTCCATGCAGCGTGGCCCAATGGATCTCGAGAGATTGCAGTGGATTCCATGCAGTGTGGTGCAATGGATTTTAATTGAACGCAGTGGATTCCGTGCATCATTGTGCAATGGATCCCAATTGAATGCAGTGAATTCCATGCAGCGTGATTGAATGCAGTATATTCCATGCAGCGTGGTAAAATGCATCCCGATTAAATGCAGTGGATTCCATCCAGCTTGGTTGAATGCAATTGATTCCATGGAGCATGGCCCAATGCATCCCGATTAAATGCAGTGGATTTTATGCAGCATGGCCCAAAGCATCCCGATTGAAGGTAGTGCATTCCATGCAGCATCACTGAATGCAGTGGATTCCATGCAGCATGGTAAAATGCATCCAGATTAAACGCAGTGGATTACATGCAGCATGGCTAAATGGATCCCGAGTGAATGCAGTAGATTCCATGCAGTGTCATTGAATGCAGTGGATTCCATGCAGCATGGTAAAATGCATCCCGATTGATGCAGTGGATTCCATGCAGTGTCAATGAATGCAGTGGATTCCAGGCAGCATGATAAAATGCATCCCGATTGATGCAGTGGATTCCATGCAGCGGGGTTAAATGGATCCCGATTGAATGCAGTGGATTCCATGCAGTGTGGCCCAATGGATCTCGATTGAATGCAGTGGACTCCGTGCAGTGTGGTGGAGTGGATTCTGATTGATTGCAGTGAATTCGATGCATCGTGGCCCAATGGATCTCGACTGAATGCAGTGGATTCCATGCAGTGTGGTGCAGCGGATTCTGATTGATTGCAGTGAATTCCATGCATCGTGGCACAATGGATCCCAATTGAATGCAGTGGATTCCATGCAGCGTGGCCCAATGGATCTCGATTGAATGCAGTGGATTCCATGCAGCGTGTTTGAATGCAGTGTATGTCATGCAGCGTGAAGAAATGGAACCCTATTGAATGCAGTGGATTTTATGCAACATGATTGAATGCAGTGGATTCCATGCAGCATGATTGAATGCAGTGGATTCCAGGCAGCGAGGCCCAATGAATCCCGATTGAATGCAGTGGATATTATCCAGCATGGCCCAAAGCATCCCGATTGAATGCAGTGGATTCCATGCAGCGTGTTTGAATGCAGTGGATTCCAGGCAGCATGGCCCAATGGTTCCAGATTGAATGCAGTGGTTGCAATGAAGCATGATTGAATGCAGTGGATTCCATGAAGCGTGGCCCTATGGTACCCGATTGAATGCACTGGTTGCAATGAAGCATGATTGAATGCAGTGGATTCCATGCAGCATGGAGAAATTGAACCCTATTAAATGCAGGGGATTTTATGCAGCATGATTGAATGCAGTGGATTCCATGCAGCATGATTGAATGCAGTAGATTCCATGCAGTGAGGCCCAATGCATCCCGATTAAATGCAGTGGACTTTATGCAGCGAGGCCCAAAGCATCCCGATTGAATGCAGTGGATTCCATGCAGCGTCACTGAATTCAGTGGATTCGATGCAGCATGGTAAAATGCATCACGATTGAACCCAGTGTATTCCATGCAGCGTGATAAATGGATCCCGATTGAATGCAGTGGATTCCATGCAGCGTGGCCCAATGGATCTCGAGAGAATGCAGTGGATTCCATGCAGTGTGGTGCAATGGATTTTGATTGAACGCAGTGGATTCGATGCATCATTGTGCAATGGATCCCAATTGAATGCAGTGAATTCCATGCAGCGTGATTGAATGCAGTACATTCCATGCAGCATGGTAAAATGCATCCCGATTAAATGCAGTGGATTCCATCCAGCTTGATTGAATGCAGTTGATTCCATGGAGCGTGGCCCAATGCATCCCGATTAAATGCAGTGGATTTTATGCAGCATGGCCCAAAGCATCCCGATTGAAGGTAGTGCATTCCATGCAGCATCACTGAATGCAGTGGATTCCATGCAGCATGGTAAAATGCATCCCGATTGAACGCAGTGTATTCCATGAAGCATGGCGAAATGGATCCCGATTGAATGCAGTGGATTCCATGCAGCGTGGCCCAATGGATCTCGATTGAACGCAGTGTATTCCATGCAGTGAGGCCCAATGAATCCCAATTGAATGCAGTGGATTCCATGCAGCATGGAGAAATTGAACCCTATTAAATGCAGTGGATTTTATGCAGCATCACTGAATGCAGTGGATTCCATGCAGCATGGTAAAATGCATCCCGATTAAACGCAGTGCATTAAATGCAGCATGGCTAAATGGATCCCGAGTGAATGCAGTGGATTCCATGCAGTGTCATTGAATGCAGTGGATTCCATGCAGCATGGTAAAATGCGTCACGATTGATGCAGTGCATTCCATGCAGTGTCATTGAATGCAGTGGATTCCAGGCAGCATGATAAAATGCATCCCGATTGATGCAGTGGATTCCATGCAGCGGGGTTAAATGGAACCCGATTGAATGCAGTGGATTCCATGCAGTGTGGCCCAATGGATCTCGATTGAATGCAGTGGACTCCGTGCAGTGTGGTGGAGTGGATTCTGATTGATTGCAGTGAATTCGATGCATCGTGGCCCAATGGATCTCGATTGAATGCAGTGGATTCCATGCAGCGTGTTTGAATGCAGTGTTTGCCATGCAGCGTGAAGAAATGGAACCCTATTGAATGCAGTGGATTCCATGCAGTGTCATTTAATGCAGTGGATTCCATGCAGCATGATTGAATGCAGTGGATTCCAGGCAGCGAGGCCCAATGAATCCCGATTGAATGCACTGGATATTATCCAGCATGGCCCAAAGCATCCCGAGTGAATGCAGTGGATTCCATGCAGCGTGTTTGAATGCAGTGGATTCCATGCAGCATGGCCCAATGGTTCCCGATTGAATGCAGTGGTTGCAATGAAGCATGATTGAATGCAGTCTATTCCATGCAGCATGGAGACATTGAACCCTATTCAATGCAGGGGATTTTATGCAGCATGATTGAATGCAGTGGATTCCATGCAGCATGATTGAATGCAGTAGATTCCATGCAGTGAGGCCCAATGCATCCCGATTAAATGCAGTGGATTTTATGCAGAGAGGCCCAAAGCATCCCGATTGAATGCAGTGGATTCCATGCAGTGTCACTGAATGCAGTGGATTCGATGCAGCATGGTTAAATGCATCCCGATTGAACGAACAGTATTCCATGCAGCGTGGCTAAATGGATCCCGATTGAATGCAGTGGATTCCATGCAGCGTGGCCCAATGGATCTCGAGAGATTGCAGTGGATTCCATGCAGTGTGGTGCAATGGATTTTAATTGAACGCAGTGGATTCCGTGCATCATTGTGCAATGGATCCCAATTGAATGCAGTGAATTCCATGCAGCGTGATTGAATGCAGTATATTCCATGCAGCGTGGTAAAATGCATCCCGATTAAATGCAGTGGATTCCATCCAGCTTGGTTGAATGCAATTGATTCCATGGAGCATGGCCCAATGCATCCCGATTAAATGCAGTGGATTTTATGCAGCATGGCCCAAAGCATCCCGATTGAAGGTAGTGCATTCCATGCAGCATCACTGAATGCAGTGGATTCCATGCAGCATGGTAAAATGCATCCAGATTAAACGCAGTGGATTACATGCAGCATGGCTAAATGGATCCCGAGTGAATGCAGTAGATTCCATGCAGTGTCATTGAATGCAGTGGATTCCATGCAGCATGGTAAAATGCATCCCGATTGATGCAGTGGATTCCATGCAGTGTCAATGAATGCAGTGGATTCCAGGCAGCATGATAAAATGCATCCCGATTGATGCAGTGGATTCCATGCAGCGGGGTTAAATGGATCCCGATTGAATGCAGTGGATTCCATGCAGTGTGGCCCAATGGATCTCGATTGAATGCAGTGGACTCCGTGCAGTGTGGTGGAGTGGATTCTGATTGATTGCAGTGAATTCGATGCATCGTGGCCCAATGGATCTCGATTGAATGCAGTGGATTCCATGCAGTGTGGTGCAGCGGATTCTGATTGATTGCAGTGAATTCCATGCATCGTGGCACAATGGATCCCAATTGAATGCAGTGGATTCCATGCAGCGTGGCCCAATGGATCTCGATTGAATGCAGTGGATTCCATGCAGCGTGTTTGAATGCAGTGTATGTCATGCAGCGTGAAGAAATGGAACCCTATTGAATGCAGTGGATTTTATGCAGCATGATTGAATGCAGTGGATTCCATGCAGCATGATTGAATGCAGTGGATTCCAGGCAGCGAGGCCCAATGAATCCCGATTGAATGCAGTGGATATTATCCAGCATGGCCCAAAGCATCCCGATTGAATGCAGTGGATTCCATGCAGCGTGTTTGAATGCAGTGGATTCCAGGCAGCATGGCCCAATGGTTCCAGATTGAATGCAGTGGTTGCAATGAAGCATGATTGAATGCAGTGGATTCCATGAAGCGTGGCCCTATGGTACCCGATTGAATGCACTGGTTGCAATGAAGCATGATTGAATGCAGTGGATTCCATGCAGCATGGAGAAATTGAACCCTATTAAATGCAGGGGATTTTATGCCGCATGATTGAATGCAGTGGATTCCATGCAGCATGATTGAATGCAGTAGATTCCATGCAGTGAGGCCCAATGCATCCCGATTAAATGCAGTGGACTTTATGCAGCGAGGCCCAAAGCATCCCGATTGAATGCAGTGGATTCCATGCAGCGTCACTGAATGCAGTGGATTCGATGCAGCATGGTAAAATGCATCACGATTGAACCCAGTGTATTCCATGCAGCGTGATAAATGGATCCCGATTGAATGCAGTGGATTCCATGCAGCGTGGCCCAATGGATCTCGAGAGAATGCAGTGGATTCCATGCAGTGTGGTGCAATGGATTTTGATTGAACGCAGTGGATTCGATGCATCATTGTGCAATGGATCCCAATTGAATGCAGTGAATTCCATGCAGCGTGATTGAATGCAGTACATTCCATGCAGCATGGTAAAATGCATCCCGATTAAATGCAGTGGATTCCATCCAGCTTGATTGAATGCAGTTGATTCCATGGAGCGTGGCCCAATGCATCCCGATTAAATGCAGTGGATTTTATGCAGCATGGCCCAAAGCATCCCGATTGAAGGTAGTGCATTCCATGCAGCATCACTGAATGCAGTGGATTCCATGCAGCATGGTAAAATGCATCCCGATTGAACGCAGTGTATTCCATGAAGCATGGCGAAATGGATCCCGATTGAATGCAGTGGATTCCATGCAGCGTGGCCCAATGGATCTCGATTGAACGCAGTGTATTCCATGCAGTGAGGCCCAATGAATCCCAATTGAATGCAGTGGATTCCATGCAGCATGGAGAAATTGAACCCTATTAAATGCAGTGGATTTTATGCAGCATGATTGAATGCAGTGGATTCCATGCAGCATGATTGAATGCAGTAGATTCCATGCAGTGAGGCCCAATGCATCCCGATTAAATGCAGTGGATTTTATGCAGAGAGGCCCAAAGCATCCCGATTGAATGCAGTGGATTCCATGCAGCGTCACTGAATGCAGTGGATTCGATGCAGCATGGTTAAATGCATCCCGATTGAATGAAGAGTATTCCATGCAGCGTGGCTAAATGGATCCCGATTGAATGCAGTGGATTCCATGCAGCGTGGCCCAATGGATCTCGAGAGATTGCAGTGGATTCCATGCAGTGTGGTGCAATGGATTTTAATTGAACGCAGTGGATTCCATGCATCGTGGTGCAATGGATCCCAATTGAATGCAGTGAATTCCATGCAGCGTGATTGAATGCAGTATATTCCATGCAGCGTGGTAAAATGCATCCCGATTAAATGCAGTGGATTCCATCCAGCTTGGTTGAATGCAATTATTCCATGGAGCATGGCCCAATGCATCCCGATTAAATGCAGTGGATTTTATGCAGCATGGCCCAAAGCATCCCGATTGAATATAGTGCATTCCATGCAGCATCACTGAATGCAGTGGATTCCATGCAGCATGGTAAAATGCATCCCGATTAAACGAAGTGGATTACATGCAGCATGGCTAAATGGATCCCGAGTGAATGCAGTAGATTCCATGCAGTGTCATTGAATGCAGTGGATTCCATGCAGCATGGTAAAATGCGTCACGATTGATGCCTTGGATTCCATGCAGTGTCATTGAATGCAGTGGATTCCATGCAGCATGGTAAAATGCATCCCGATTGATGCAGTGGATTCCATGCAGTGTCAATGAATGCAGTGGATTCCAGGCAGCATGATAAAATGCATCCCGATTGATGCAGTGGATTCCATGCAGCGGGGTTAAATGGATCCCGATTGAATGCAGTGGATTCCATGCAGCGTGGCCCAATGGATCTCGATTGAATGCAGTGGATTCCATGCAGCGTGTTTGAATGCAGTGTATGCCATGCAGCGTGAAGAAATGGAATCCTATTGAATGCAGTGGATTTTATGCAGCATGATTGAATGCAGTGGATTCCATGCAGCATGATTGAATGCAGTGGATTCCAGGCAGCGAGGCCCAATGAATCCCGATTGAATGCAGTGGATATTATCCAGCATGGCCCAAAGCATCCCGATTGAATGCAGTGGATTCCATGCAGCATGGCCCAATGGTTCCCGATTGAATGCAGTGGTTGCAATGAAGCATGATTGAATGCAGTGGATTCCATGAAGCGTGGCCCTATGGTACCCGATTGAATGCACTGGTTGCAATGAAGCATGATTGAATGCAGTGGATTCCATGCAGCATGGAGAAATTGAACCCTATTAAATGCAGGGGATTTTATGCAGCATGATTGAATGCAGTGGATTCCATGCAGCATGATTGAATGCAGTAGATTCCATGCAGTGAGGCCCAATGCATCCCGATTAAATGCAGTGGATTCCATGCAGCGTCACTGAATGCAGTGGATTCGATGCAGCATGGTAAAATGCATCCCGATTGAACCCAGTGTATTCTATGCAGCGTGATAAATGGATCCCGATTGAATGCAGTGGATTCCATGCAGCGTGGTCCAATGGATCTCGAGAGAATGCAGTGGATTCCATGCAGTGTGGTGCAATGGATTTTGATTGAACGCAGTGGATTCGATGCATCATTGTGCAATGGATCCCAATTGAATGCAGTGAATTCCATGCAGCGTGATTGAATGCAGTACATTCCATGCAGCATGGTAAAATGCATCCCGATTAAATGCAGTGGATTCCATCCAGCTTGATTGAATGCAGTTGATTCCATGGAGCTTGGCCCAATGCATCCCGATTAACTGCAGTGGAGTTTATGCAGCATGGCCCAAAGCATCCCGATTGAAGGTAGTGCATTCAATGCAGCATCACTGAATGCAGTGGATTCCATGCAGCATGGTAAAATGCATCCCGATTGAACGCAGCGTATTCCATGAAGCATGGCGAAATGGATCCCGATTGAATGCAGTGGATTCCATGCAGCGTGGCCCAATGGATCTCGATTGAACGCAGTGTATTCCATGCAGTGAGGCCCAATGAATCCCAATTGAATGCAGTGGATTCCATGCAGCATGGCGCAATGGATGTCGATTGAATGCAGTGGTTTCCCTGCAATGTGGCACAATGGATCCCGATTGACTGCAGTGGATTCCATGCAGCGTCACTGAATGCAGTGGATTCCATGCAGCATGGTAAAATGCATCCCGATTGATGCAGTGGATTCCATGCAGTGTCATTGAATGCAGTGGATTCCATGCAGCATGGTAAAATGCATCCCAATTGAACGCAGTGCATTCCATGCAGCGGGGTTAAATGGATCCCGATTGAATGCAGTGGATTCGATGCAGCGTGGCCCAATGGATCTCGAGAGAATGCAGTGGATTCCATGCAGTGTGGTGCAATGGATTTAAATTGAACGCAGTGGATTCCATGCATCGTGGCGCAATGGATCCCAATTGAATGCAGTGAATTCCATGCAGCGTGATTGAATGCAGTATATTCCATGCAGCGTGGTAAAATGCATCCCGATTAAATGCAGTGGATTCCATCCAGCTTGATTGAATGCAGTTCATTCCATGGAGCGTGGCCCAATGCATCCCGATTAAATGCAGTGGATTTTATGCAGCATGGCCCAAAGCATCCCGATTGAAGGTAGTGCATTCCATGCAGCATCACTGAATGCAGTGGATTCCATGCAGCATGGTAAAATGCATCCCAATTGAACGCAGTGCATTCCATGCAGCCGGGTTCAATGGATCCCGATTGAATGCAGTGGATTCAATGCAGCGAGGCCCAATGGATCTCGAGAGAATGCAGTGGATTCCATGCAGTGTGGTGCAATGGATTTTAATTGAACGCAGTGGATTCCATGCATCGTGGCGCAATGGATCCCAATTGAATGCAGTGAATTCCATGCAGCGTGATTGAATGCAGTATATTCCATACAGCGTGGTAAAATTCATCCCGATTAAATGCAGTGGATTCCATCCAGCTTGATTGAATGCAGTTGATTCCATGGAGCGTGGCCCAATGCATCCCGATTAAATGCAGTGGATTTTATGCAGCATGGCCCAAAGCATCCCGATTGAAAATAGTGCATTCCATGAAGCATCACTGAATGCAGTGGATTCCATGCAGCATGGTAAAATGCATCCCGATTGAACGCAGTGTATTCCATGAAGCATGGCTAAATGGATCCCGAGTGAATGCAGTGGATTCCATGCAGTGTCATTGAATGCAGTGGATTCCATGCAGCACGGTAAAATGTGTCACGATTGATGCAGTGGATTCCATGCATTGTCATTGAATGCAGTGGATTCCATGCAGCATGGTTAAATGCATCCCGATTGATGCAGTGGATTACATGCAGTGTCAATGAATGCAGTGGATTCCAGGCAGCATGATAAAATGCATCCCGATTGATGCAGTGGATTCCATGCAGCGGGGTTAAATGGATCCCGATTGAATGCAGTGGTTTCCATGCAGCGTGGCCCAGTGGATCTCTATTGAATGCAGTGGATTCCATGCAGCGTGGCCCAATGGATCTCGATTGAATGCAGTGGATTCCACGCAGTGTGGTGCAGTGGAGTCTGATTGATTGCAGTGAATTCCATGCATCGTGGCACAATGGATCCCAATTGAATGCAGTGGATTCCATGCAGTGTGGCCCAATGGATCTCGATTGAATGCAGTGGATTCCATGCAGCATGTTTGAATGCAGTGTATTCCATGCAGCGTGAAGAAATGGAACCCTATTGAATGCAGTGGATTTTATGCAGCATGATTGAATGCAGTGGATTCCATGCAGCATGATTGAATGCAGTGGATTCCAGGAAGCGAGGCCCAATGAATCCCGATTGAATGCAGTGGATATTATCCAGCAGGGCCCAAAGCATCCCGATTGAATGCAGTGGATTCCATGCAGCATCACTGAATGCAGTGGATTCGATGCAGCATGGTAAAATGCATCCCGATTGAACCCAGTGTATTCTATCCAGCGTGATAAATGGATCCCGATTGAATGCAGTGGATTCGATGCAGCATTGCCCAATGGATCTCGAGAGAATGCAGTGGATTCCATGCAGTGTGGTGCAATGGATTTTGATTGAAATCAGTGGATTCGATGCATCGTTGTGCAATGGATCCCAATTGAATGCAGTGAATTCCATGCAGCGTGATTGAATGCAGTACATTCCATGCAGCATGGTAAAATGCATCCCGATTAAATGCAGTGGATTCCATCCAGCTTGATTGAATGCAGATGATTCCATGGAGCGTGGCCCAATGCATCCCAATTAAATGCAGTGGATTTTATGCAGCATGGCCCAAAGCATCCCGATTGAAGGTAGTGCATTCCATGCAGCATCACTGAATGCAGTGGATTCCATGCAGCATGGTAAAATGCATCCCGATTGAACGCAGCGTATTCCATGAAGCATGGCGAAATGGATCCCGATTGAATGCAGTGGATTCCATGCAGCGTGGCCCAATGGATCTCGATTGAACGCAGTGTATTCCATGCAGTGAGGCCCAATGAATCCCAATTGAATGCAGTGGATTCCATGCAGCATGGCGCAATGGATGTCGATTGAATGCAGTGGTTTCCCTGCAATGTGGCACAATGGATCCCGATTGACTGCAGTGGATTCCATGCAGCGTCACTGAATGCAGTGGATTCCATGCAGCATGGTAAAATGCATCCCGATGGATGCAGTGGATTCCATGGAGTGTCATTGAATGCAGTGGATTCCATGCAGCATGGTAAAATGCATCCCAATTGAACGCAGTGCATTCCATGCAGCGGGGTTCAATGGATCCCGATTGAATGCAGTGGATTCGATGCAGCGTGGCCCAATGGATCTCGAGAGAATGCAGTGGATTCCATGCAGTGTGGTGCAATGGATTTTAATTGAACGCAGTGGATTCCATGCATCGTGGCGCAATGGATCCCAATTGAATGCAGTGAATTCCATGCAGCGTGATTGAATGCAGTATATTCCATGCAGCGTGGTAAAATGCATCCCGATTAAATGCAGTGGATTCCATCCAGCTTGATTGAATGCAATTGATTCCATGGAGCATGGCCCAATGCATCCCGATTAAATGCAGTGGATTTTATGCAGCATGGCCCAACGCATCCTGATTGAAGGTAGTGCATTCCATGCAGCATCACTGAATGCAGTGGATTCCATGCAGCATGGTAAAATGCATCCCGATTAAACGCAGTGGATTACATGCAGCATGGCTAAATGGATCCCGAGTGAATGCAGTAGATTCCATGCAGTTTCATTGAATGCAGTGGATTACATGCAGTATGGTAAAATGCGTCACGATTGATGCAGTGGATTCCATGCAGTGTCATTGAATGCAGTGGATTCCATGCAGCATGGTAAAATGCATCCCGATTGATGCAGTGGATTCCATGCAGTGTCAATGAATGCAGTGGATTCCAGGCATCATGATAAAATGCATCCCGATTGATGCAGTGGATTCCATGCAGCGGGGTTAAATGGATCCCGATTGAATGCAGTGGATTCCATGCAGCGTGGCCCAATGGATCTCGATTGAATGCAGTGGATTCCATGCAGCGTGGCCCAATGGATCTCGATTGAATGCAGTGGATTCCATGCAGTGTGGTGCAGTGGATTCTGATTGATTGCAGTGAATTCCATGCATCGTGGCACAATGGATCCAAATTGAATGCAGTGGATTCCATGCAGCGTGGCCCAATGGATCTCGATTGAATGCAGTGGATTCCATGCAGCGTGTTTGAATGCAGTGTATGCCATGCAGCGTGAAGAAATGGAACCCTATTGAATGCAGTGGATTTTATGCAGCATGATTGAATGCAGTGGATTCCATGCAGCATGATTGAATGCAGTGGATTCCAGGCAGCGAGGCCCAATGAATCCCGATTGAATGCAGTGGATATTATCCAGCATGGCCCAAAGCATCCCGATTGAATGCAGTGGATTCCATGCAGCGTGTTTGAATGCAGTGGATTCCAGGCAGCATGGCCCAATGGTTCCAGATTGAATGCAGTGGTTGCAATGAAGCATGATTGAATGCAGTGGATTCCATGAAGCGTGGCCCTATGCTACCCGATTGAATGCACTGGTTGCAATGAAGCATGATTGAATGCAGTGGATTCCATGCAGCATGGAGAAATGGAACCCTATTAAATGCAGGGGATTTTATGCCGCATGATTGAATGCAGTGGATTCCATGCAGTGAGGCCCAATGCATCCCGATTAAATGCAGTGGATTTTATGCAGCGAGGCCCAAAGCATCCCGATTGAATGCAGTGGATTCCATGCAGCGTCACTGAATGCAGTGGATTCGATGCAGCATGGTAAAATGCATCCCGATTGAACCCAGTGTATTCTATGCAGCGTGATAAATGGATCCCGATTGAATGCAGTGGATTCCATGCAGCGTGGCCCAATGGATCTCGAGAGAATGCAGTGGATTCCATGCAGTGTAGTGCAATGGATTTTGATTGAACGCAGTGGATTCGATGCATCATTGTGCAATGGATCCCAATTGAATGCAGTGAATTCCATGCAGCGTGATTGAATGCAGTACATTCCATGCAGCATGGTAAAATGCATCCCGATTAAATGCAGTGGATTCCATCCAGCTTGATTGAATGCAGTTGATTCCATGGAGCGTGGCCCAATGCATCCCGATTAAATGCAGTGGATTTTATGCAGCATGGCCCAAAGCATCCCGATTGAAGGTAGTGCATTCCATGCAGCATCACTGAATGCAGTGGATTCCATGCAGCATGGTAAAATGCATCCCGATTGAACGCAGTGTATTCCATGAAGCATGGCTAAATGGATCCCGATTGAATGCAGTGGATTCCATGCAGCGTGGCCCAATGGATCTCGATTGAACGCAGTGTATTCCATGCAGTGAGGCCCAATGAATCCCAATTGAATGCAGTGGATTCCATGCAGCATTGAGAAATTGAACCCTATTAAATGCAGGGGATTTTATGCAGCATGATTGAATGCAGTGGATTCCAATCAGCATGATTGAATGCAATAGATTCCATGCAGTGAGGCCCAATGCATCCCGATTAAATGCAGTGGATTTTATGCAGCGAGGCCCAAAGCATCCCGATTGAATGCAGTGGATTCCATGCAGCGTCACTGAATGCAGTGGATTCGATGCAGCATGGTTAAATGCATCCCGATTGAACGAAGAGTATTCCATGCAGCGTGGCTAAATGGATCCCGATTGAATGCAGTGGATTCGATGCAGCGTGGCCCAATGGATCTCGATTGAATGCAGTGGATTCCATGCAGCGTGGCTCAATGGATCTCGATTGAATGCAGTGGATTCCATGCAGTGTGGTGCAGTGGATTCTGATTGATTGCAGTGAATTCCATGCAGCGTGGCCCAATGGATCTCGAGAGAATGCAGTGGATTCCATGCAGCGTGATTGAATGCAGTACATTCCATGCAGCATGGTAAAATGCATCCCGATTAAATGCAGTGGATTCCATCCAGCTTGATTGAATGCAGTTGATTCCATGGAGCGTGGCCCAATGCATCCCGATTAAATGCAGTGGATTTTATGCAGCATGGCCCAAAGCATCCCGATTGAAGGTAGTGCATTCCATGCAGCATCACTGAATGCAGTGGATTCCATGCAGCATGGTAAAATGCATCCCGATTAAATGCAGTGGAATACATGCAGCATGGCTAAATGGATCCCGAGTGAATGCAGTAGATTCCATGCAGTGTCATTGAATGCAGTGGATTCCAGGCAGCATGGTAAAATGCATCCCGATTGATGCAGTGGATTCCATGCAGTGTCATTGAATGCAGTGGATTCCAGGCAGCATGATAAAATGCATCCCGATTGATGCAGTGGATTCCATGCAGCGGGGTTAAATGGATCCCGATTGAATGCAGTGTATTCCATGCAGCGTGGCCCAATGGATCTCGATTGAATGCACTGGATTCCATGCAGTGTGATGCAGTGGATTCTGATTGATTGCAGTGAATTCCATGCATCGTGGCACAATGGATCCCAATTGAATGCAGTGGATTCCATGCAGCGTGGCCCAATGGATCTCGATTGAATGCAGTGGATTCCATGCAGCATGTTTGAATGCAGTGTATGCCATGCAGCGTGAAGTAATGGAACCCTATTGAATGCAGTGGATTTTATGCAGGATGATTGAATGCAGTGGATTCCATGCAGCATGATTGAATGCAGTGGATTCCAGGCAGCGAGGCCCAATGAATCCCGATTGAATGCAGTGGATTTTATGCAGAGAGGCCCAAAGCATCCCGATTGAATGCAGTGGATTCCATGCAGCGTCACTGAATGCAGTGGATTCGATGCAGCATGGTTAAATGCATCCCGATTGAATGAAGAGTATTCCATGCAGCGTGGCTAAATGGATCCCGATTGAATGCAGTGGATTCCATGCAGCGTGGCCCAATGGATCTCGAGAGATTGCAGTGGATTCCATGCAGTGTGGTGCAATGGATTTTAATTGAACGCAGTGGATTCCATGCATCGTGGTGCAATGGATCCCAATTGAATGCAGTGAATTCCATGCAGCGTGATTGAATGCAGTATATTCCATGCAGCGTGGTAAAATGCATCCCGATTAAATGCAGTGGATTCCATCCAGCTTGGTTGAATGCAATTATTCCATGGAGCATGGCCCAATGCATCCCGATTAAATGCAGTGGATTTTATGCAGCATGGCCCAAAGCATCCCGATTGAATATAGTGCATTCCATGCAGCATCACTGAATGCAGTGGATTCCATGCAGCATGGTAAAATGCATCCCGATTAAACGAAGTGGATTACATGCAGCATGGCTAAATGGATCCCGAGTGAATGCAGTAGATTCCATGCAGTGTCATTGAATGCAGTGGATTCCATGCAGCATGGTAAAATGCGTCACGATTGATGCCTTGGATTCCATGCAGTGTCATTGAATGCAGTGGATTCCATGCAGCATGGTAAAATGCATCCCGATTGATGCAGTGGATTCCATGCAGTGTCAATGAATGCAGTGGATTCCAGGCAGCATGATAAAATGCATCCCGATTGATGCAGTGGATTCCATGCAGCGGGGTTAAATGGATCCCGATTGAATGCAGTGGATTCCATGCAGCGTGGCCCAATGGATCTCGATTGAATGCAGTGGATTCCATGCAGCGTGTTTGAATGCAGTGTATGCCATGCAGCGTGAAGAAATGGAACCCTATTGAATGCAGTGGATTTTATGCAGCATGATTGAATGCAGTGGATTCCATGCAGCATGATTGAATGCAGTGGATTCCAGGCAGCGAGGCCCAATGAATCCCGATTGAATGCAGTGGATATTATCCAGCATGGCCCAAAGCATCCCGATTGAATGCAGTGGATTCCATGCAGCATGGCCCAATGGTTCCCGATTGAATGCAGTGGTTGCAATGAAGCATGATTGAATGCAGTGGATTCCATGAAGCGTGGCCCTATGGTACCCGATTGAATGCACTGGTTGCAATGAAGCATGATTGAATGCAGTGGATTCCATGCAGCATGGAGAAATTGAACCCTATTAAATGCAGGGGATTTTATGCAGCATGATTGAATGCAGTGGATTCCATGCAGCATGATTGAATGCAGTAGATTCCATGCAGTGAGGCCCAATGCATCCCGATTAAATGCAGTGGATTCCATGCAGCGTCACTGAATGCAGTGGATTCGATGCAGCATGGTAAAATGCATCCCGATTGAACCCAGCGTATTCTATGCAGCGTGATAAATGGATCCCGATTGAATGCAGTGGATTCCATGCAGCGTGGTCCAATGGATCTCGAGAGAATGCAGTGGATTCCATGCAGTGTAGTGCCATGGATTTTGATTGAACGCAGTGGATTCGATGCATCATTGTGCAATGGATCCCAATTGAATGCAGTGAATTCCATGCAGCGTGATTGAATGCAGTACATTCCATGCAGCATGGTAAAATGCATCCCGATTAAATGCAGTGGATTCCATCCAGCTTGATTGAATGCAGTTGATTCCATGGAGCTTGGCCCAATGCATCCCGATTAACTGCAGTGGAGTTTATGCAGCATGGCCCAAAGCATCCCGATTGAAGGTAGTGCATTCAATGCAGCATCACTGAATGCAGTGGATTCCATGCAGCATGGTAAAATGCATCCCGATTGAACGCAGCGTATTCCATGAAGCATGGCGAAATGGATCCCGATTGAATGCAGTGGATTCCATGCAGCGTGGCCCAATGGATCTCGATTGAACGCAGTGTATTCCATGCAGTGAGGCCCAATGAATCCCAATTGAATGCAGTGGATTCCATGCAGCATGGCGCAATGGATGTCGATTGAATGCAGTGGTTTCCCTGCAATGTGGCACAATGGATCCCGATTGACTGCAGTGGATTCCATGCAGCGCCACTGAATGCAGTGGATTCCATGCAGAATGGTAAAATGCATCCCGATTGATGCAGTGGATTCCATGCAGTGTCATTGAATGAAGTGGATTCCATGCAGCATGGTAAAATGCATCCCAATTGAACGCAGTGCATTCCATGCAGTGGGGTTAAATGGATCCCGATTGAATGCAGTGGATTCGATGCAGCGTGGCCCAATGGATCTCGAGAGAATGCAGTGGATTCCATGCAGTGTGGTGCAATGGATTTAAATTGAACGCAGTGGATTCCATGCATCGTGGCGCAATGGATCCCAATTGAATGCAGTGAATTCCATGCAGCGTGATTGAATGCAGTATATTCCATGCAGCGTGGTAAAATGCATCCCGATTAAATGCAGTGGATTCCATCCAGCTTGATTGAATGCAGTTCATTCCATGGAGCGTGGCCCAATGCATCCCGATTAAATGCAGTGGATTTTATGCAGCATGGCCCAAAGCATCCCGATTGAAGGTAGTGCATTCCATGCAGCATCACTGAATGCAGTGGATTCCATGCAGCATGGTAAAATGCATCCCAATTGAACGCAGTGCATTCCATGCAGCCGGGTTCAATGGATCCCGATTGAATGCAGTGGATTCAATGCAGCGAGGCCCAATGGATCTCGAGAGAATGCAGTGGATTCCATGCAGTGTGGTGCAATGGATTTTAATTGAACGCAGTGGATTCCATGCATCGTGGCGCAATGGATCCCAATTGAATGCAGTGAATTCCATGCAGCGTGATTGAATGCAGTATATTCCATACAGCGTGGTAAAATTCATCCCGATTAAATGCAGTGGATTCCATCCAGCTTGATTGAATGCAGTTGATTCCATGGAGCGTGGCCCAATGCATCCCGATTAAATGCAGTGGATTTTATGCAGCATGGCCCAAAGCATCCCGATTGAAAATAGTGCATTCCATGAAGCATCACTGAATGCAGTGGATTCCATGCAGCATGGTAAAATGCATCCCGATTGAACGCAGTGTATTCCATGAAGCATGGCTAAATGGATCCCGAGTGAATGCAGTGGATTCCATGCAGTGTCATTGAATGCAGTGGATTCCATGCAGCACGGTAAAATGTGTCACGATTGATGCAGTGGATTCCATGCATTGTCATTGAATGCAGTGGATTCCATGCAGCATGGTTAAATGCATCCCGATTGATGCAGTGGATTACATGCAGTGTCAATGAATGCAGTGGATTCCAGGCAGCATGATAAAATGCATCCCGATTGATGCAGTGGATTCCATGCAGCGGGGTTAAATGGATCCCGATTGAATGCAGTGGATTCCATGCAGCGTGGCCCAGTGGATCTCTATTGAATGCAGTGGATTCCAGGCAGCATGATAAAATGCATCCCGATTGATGCAGTGGATTCCATGCAGCGGGGTTAAATGGATCCCGATTGAATGCAGTGGATTCCATGCAGCGTGGCCCAATGGATCTCGATTGAATGCAGTGGATTCCACGCAGTGTGGTGCAGTGGATTCTGATTGATTGCAGTGAATTCCATGCATCGTGGCACAATGGATCCCAATTGAATGCAGTGGATTCCATGCAGTGTGGCCCAATCGATCTCGATTGAATGCAGTGGATTCCAAGCAGCATGTTTGAATGCAGTGTATTCCATGCAGCGTGAAGAAATGGAACCCTATTGAATGCAGTGGATTTTATGCAGCATGATTGAATGCAGTGGATTCCATGCAGCATGATTGAATGCAGTGGATTCCAGGAAGCGAGGCCCAATGAATCCCGATTGAATGCAGTGGATATTATCCAGCAGGGCCCAAAGCATCCCGATTGAATGCAGTGGATTCCATGCAGCATCACTGAATGCAGTGGATTCGATGCAGCATGGTAAAATGCATCCCGATTGAACCCAGTGTATTCTATGCAGCGTGATAAATGGATCCCGATTGAATGCAGTGGATTCGATGCAGCATTGCCCAATGGATCTCGAGAGAATGCAGTGGATTCCATGCAGTGTGGTGCAATGGATTTTGATTGAAATCAGTGGATTCGATGCATCGTTGTGCAATGGATCCCAATTGAATGCAGTGAATTCCATGCAGCGTGATTGAATGCAGTACATTCCATGCAGCATGGTAAAATGCATCCCGATTAAATGCAGTGGATTCCATCCAGCTTGATTGAATGCAGTTGATTCCATGGAGCGTGGCCCAATGCATCCCAATTAAATGCAGTGGATTTTATGCAGCATGGCCCAAAGCATCCCGATTGAAGGTAGTGCATTCCATGCAGCATCACTGAATGCAGTGGATTCCATGCAGCATGGTAAAATGCATCCCGATTGAACGCAGCGTATTCCATGAAGCATGGCGAAATGGATCCCGATTGAATGCAGTGGATTCCATGCAGCGTGGCCCAATGGATCTCGATTGAACGCAGTGTATTCCATGCAGTGAGGCCCAATGAATCCCAATTGAATGCAGTGGATTCCATGCAGCATGGCGCAATGGATGTCGATTGAATGCAGTGGTTTCCCTGCAATGTGGCACAATGGATCCCGATTGACTGCAGTGGATTCCATGCAGCGTCACTGAATGCAGTGGATTCCATGCAGCATGGTAAAATGCATCCCGATGGATGCAGTGGATTCCATGGAGTGTCATTGAATGCAGTGGATTCCATGCAGCATGGTAAAATGCATCCCAATTGAACGCAGTGCATTCCATGCAGCGGGGTTCAATGGATCCCGATTGAATGCAGTGGATTCGATGCAGCGTGGCCCAATGGATCTCGAGAGAATGCAGTGGATTCCATGCAGTGTGGTGCAATGGATTTTAATTGAACGCAGTGGATTCCATGCATCGTGGCGCAATGGATCCCAATTGAATGCAGTGAATTCCATGCAGCGTGATTGAATGCAGTATATTCCATGCAGCGTGGTAAAATGCATCCCGATTAAATGCAGTGGATTCCATCCAGCTTGATTGAATGCAATTGATTCCATGGAGCATGGCCCAATGCATCCCGATTAAATGCAGTGGATTTTATGCAGCATGGCCCAAAGCATCCTGATTGAAGGTAGTGCATTCCATGCAGCATCACTGAATGCAGTGGATTCCATGCAGCATGGTAAAATGCATCCCGATTAAACGCAGTGGATTACATGCAGCATGGCTAAATGGATCCCGAGTGAATGCAGTAGATTCCATGCAGTTTCATTGAATGCAGTGGATTACATGCAGTATGGTAAAATGCGTCACGATTGATGCAGTGGATTCCATGCAGTGTCATTGAATGCAGTGGATTCCATGCAGCATGGTAAAATGCATCCCGATTGATGCAGTGGATTCCATGCAGTGTCAATGAATGCAGTGGATTCCAGGCATCATGATAAAATGCATCCCGATTGATGCAGTGGATTCCATGCAGCGGGGTTAAATGGATCCCGATTGAATGCAGTGGATTCCATGCAGCGTGGCCCAATGGATCTCGATTGAATGCAGTGGATTCCATGCAGCGTGGCCCAATGGATCTCGATTGAATGCAGTGGATTCCATGCAGTGTGGTGCAGTGGATTCTGATTGATTGCAGTGAATTCCATGCATCGTGGCACAATGGATCCAAATTGAATGCAGTGGATTCCATGCAGCGTGGCCCAATGGATCTCGATTGAATGCAGTGGATTCCATGCAGCGTGTTTGAATGCAGTGTATTCCATGCAGCGTGAAGAAATGGAACCCTATTGAATGCAGTGGATTTTATGCAGCATGATTGAATGCAGTGGATTCCATGCAGCATGATTGAATGCAGTGGATTCCAGGCAGCGAGGCCCAATGAATCCCGATTGAATGCAGTGGATATTATCCAGCATGGCCCAAAGCATCCCGATTGAATGCAGTGGATTCCATGCAGCGTGTTTGAATGCAGTGGATTCCATGCAGCATGGCCCAATGGTTCCCGATTGAATGCAGTGGTTGCAATGAAGCATGATTGAATGCAGTGGATTCCATGAAGCGTGGCCCTATGGTACCCGATTGAATGCACTGGTTGCAATGAAGCATGATTGAATGCAGTGGATTCCATGCAGCATGGAGAAATGGAACCCTATTAAATGCAGGGGATTTTATGCCGCATGATTGAATGCAGTGGATTCCATGCAGTGAGGCCCAATGCATCCCGATTAAATGCAGTGGATTTTATGCAGCGAGGCCCAAAGCATCCCGATTGAATGCAGTGGATTCCATGCAGCGTCACTGAATGCAGTGGATTCGATGCAGCATGGTAAAATGCATCCCGATTGAACCCAGTGTATTCTATGCAGCGTGATAAATGGATCCCGATTGAATGCAGTGGATTCCATGCAGCGTGGCCCAATGGATCTCGAGAGAATGCAGTGGATTCCATGCAGTGTAGTGCAATGGATTTTGATTGAACGCAGTGGATTCGATGCATCATTGTGCAATGGATCCCAATTGAATGCAGTGAATTCCATGCAGCGTGATTGAATGCAGTACATTCCATGCAGCATGGTAAAATGCATCCCGATTAAATGCAGTGGATTCCATCCAGCTTGATTGAATGCAGTTGATTCCATGGAGCGTGGCCCAATGCATCCCGATTAAATGCAGTGGATTTTATGCAGCATGGCCCAAAGCATCCCGATTGAAGGTAGTGCATTCCATGCAGCATCACTGAATGCAGTGGATTCCATGCAGCATGGTAAAATGCATCCCGATTGAACGCAGTGTATTCCATGAAGCATGGCTAAATGGATCCCGATTGAATGCAGTGGATTCCATGCAGCGTGGCCCAATGGATCTCGATTGAACGCAGTGTATTCCATGCAGTGAGGCCCAATGAATCCCAATTGAATGCAGTGGATTCCATGCAGCATGGAGAAATTGAACCCTATTAAATGCAGGGGATTTTATGCAGCATGATTGAATGCAGTGGATTCCAATCAGCATGATTGAATGCAATAGATTCCATGCAGTGAGGCCCAATGCATCCCGATTAAATGCAGTGGATTTTATGCAGCGAGGCCCACAGCATCCCGATTGAATGCAGTGGATTCCATGCAGCGTCACTGAATGCAGTGGATTCGATGCAGCATGGTTAAATGCATCCCGATTGAACGAAGAGTATTCCATGCAGCGTGGCTAAATGGATCCCGATTGAATGCAGTGGATTCGATGCAGCGTGGCCCAATGGATCTCGATTGAATGCAGTGGATTCCATGCAGCGTGGCTCAATGGATCTCGATTGAATGCAGTGGATTCCATGCAGTGTGGTGCAGTGGATTCTGATTGATTGCAGTGAATTCCATGCAGCGTGGCCCAATGGATCTCGAGAGAATGCAGTGGATTCCATGCAGCGTGATTGAATGCAGTACATTCCATGCAGCATGGTAAAATGCATCCCGATTAAATGCAGTGGATTCCATCCAGCTTGGTTGAATGCAATTATTCCATGGAGCATGGCCCAATGCATCCCGATTAAATGCAGTGGATTTTATGCAGCATGGCCCAAAGCATCCCGATTGAATATAGTGCATTCCATGCAGCATCACTGAATGCAGTGGATTCCATGCAGCATGGTAAAATGCATCCCGATTAAACGAAGTGGATTACATGCAGCATGGCTAAATGGATCCCGAGTGAATGCAGTAGATTCCATGCAGTGTCATTGAATGCAGTGGATTCCATGCAGCATGGTAAAATGCGTCACGATTGATGCCTTGGATTCCATGCAGTGTCATTGAATGCAGTGGATTCCATGCAGCATGGTAAAATGCATCCCGATTGATGCAGTGGATTCCATGCAGTGTCAATGAATGCAGTGGATTCCAGGCAGCATGATAAAATGCATCCCGATTGATGCAGTGGATTCCATGCAGCGGGGTTAAATGGATCCCGATTGAATGCAGTGGATTCCATGCAGCGTGGCCCAATGGATCTCGATTGAATGCAGTGGATTCCATGCAGCGTGTTTGAATGCAGTGTATGCCATGCAGCGTGAAGAAATGGAACCCTATTGAATGCAGTGGATTTTATGCAGCATGATTGAATGCAGTGGATTCCATGCAGCATGATTGAATGCAGTGGATTCCAGGCAGCGAGGCCCAATGAATCCCGATTGAATGCAGTGGATATTATCCAGCATGGCCCAAAGCATCCCGATTGAATGCAGTGGATTCCATGCAGCATGGCCCAATGGTTCCCGATTGAATGCAGTGGTTGCAATGAAGCATGATTGAATGCAGTGGATTCCATGAAGCGTGGCCCTATGGTACCCGATTGAATGCACTGGTTGCAATGAAGCATGATTGAATGCAGTGGATTCCATGCAGCATGGAGAAATTGAACCCTATTAAATGCAGGGGATTTTATGCAGCATGATTGAATGCAGTGGATTCCATGCAGCATGATTGAATGCAGTAGATTCCATGCAGTGAGGCCCAATGCATCCCGATTAAATGCAGTGGATTCCATGCAGCGTCACTGAATGCAGTGGATTCGATGCAGCATGGTAAAATGCATCCCGATTGAACCCAGTGTATTCTATGCAGCGTGATAAATGGATCCCGATTGAATGCAGTGGATTCCATGCAGCGTGGTCCAATGGATCTCGAGAGAATGCAGTGGATTCCATGCAGTGTGGTGCAATGGATTTTGATTGAACGCAGTGGATTCGATGCATCATTGTGCAATGGATCCCAATTGAATGCAGTGAATTCCATGCAGCGTGATTGAATGCAGTACATTCCATGCAGCATGGTAAAATGCATCCCGATTAAATGCAGTGGATTCCATCCAGCTTGATTGAATGCAGTTGATTCCATGGAGCTTGGCCCAATGCATCCCGATTAACTGCAGTGGAGTTTATGCAGCATGGCCCAAAGCATCCCGATTGAAGGTAGTGCATTCAATGCAGCATCACTGAATGCAGTGGATTCCATGCAGCATGGTAAAATGCATCCCGATTGAACGCAGCGTATTCCATGAAGCATGGCGAAATGGATCCCGATTGAATGCAGTGGATTCCATGCAGCGTGGCCCAATGGATCTCGATTGAACGCAGTGTATTCCATGCAGTGAGGCCCAATGAATCCCAATTGAATGCAGTGGATTCCATGCAGCATGGCGCAATGGATGTCGATTGAATGCAGTGGTTTCCCTGCAATGTGGCACAATGGATCCTGATTGACTGCAGTGGATTCCATGCAGCGTCACTGAATGCAGTGGATTCCATGCAGCATGGTAAAATGCATCCCGATTGATGCAGTGGATTCCATGCAGTGTCATTGAATGCAGTGGATTCCATGCAGCATGGTAAAATGCATCCCAATTGAACGCAGTGCATTCCATGCAGCGGGGTTAAATGGATCCCGATTGAATGCAGTGGATTCGATGCAGCGTGGCCCAATGGATCTCGAGAGAATGCAGTGGATTCCATGCAGTGTGGTGCAATGGATTTAAATTGAACGCAGTGGATTCCATGCATCGTGGCGCAATGGATCCCAATTGAATGCAGTGAATTCCATGCAGCGTGATTGAATGCAGTATATTCCATGCAGCGTGGTAAAATGCATCCCGATTAAATGCAGTGGATTCCATCCAGCTTGATTGAATGCAGTTCATTCCATGGAGCGTGGCCCAATGCATCCCGATTAAATGCAGTGGATTTTATGCAGCATGGCCCAAAGCATCCCGATTGAAGGTAGTGCATTCCATGCAGCATCACTGAATGCAGTGGATTCCATGCAGCATGGTAAAATGCATCCCAATTGAACGCAGTGCATTCCATGCAGCCGGGTTCAATGGATCCCGATTGAATGCAGTGGATTCAATGCAGCGAGGCCCAATGGATCTCGAGAGAATGCAGTGGATTCCATGCAGTGTGGTGCAATGGATTTTAATTGAACGCAGTGGATTCCATGCATCGTGGCGCAATGGATCCCAATTGAATGCAGTGAATTCCATGCAGCGTGATTGAATGCAGTATATTCCATACAGCGTGGTAAAATTCATCCCGATTAAATGCAGTGGATTCCATCCAGCTTGATTGAATGCAGTTGATTCCATGGAGCGTGGCCCAATGCATCCCGATTAAATGCAGTGGATTTTATGCAGCATGGCCCAAAGCATCCCGATTGAAAATAGTGCATTCCATGAAGCATCACTGAATGCAGTGGATTCCATGCAGCATGGTAAAATGCATCCCGATTGAACGCAGTGTATTCCATGAAGCATGGCTAAATGGATCCCGAGTGAATGCAGTGGATTCCATGCAGTGTCATTGAATGCAGTGGATTCCATGCAGCACGGTAAAATGTGTCACGATTGATGCAGTGGATTCCATGCATTGTCATTGAATGCAGTGGATTCCATGCAGCATGGTTAAATGCATCCCGATTGATGCAGTGGATTACATGCAGTGTCAATGAATGCAGTGGATTCCAGGCAGCATGATAAAATGCATCCCGATTGATGCAGTGGATTCCATGCAGCGGGGTTAAATGGATCCCGATTGAATGCAGTGGTTTCCATGCAGCGTGGCCCAGTGGATCTCTATTGAATGCAGTGGATTCCATGCAGCGTGGCCCAATGGATCTCGATTGAATGCAGTGGATTCCACGCAGTGTGGTGCAGTGGAGTCTGATTGATTGCAGTGAATTCCATGCATCGTGGCACAATGGATCCCAATTGAATGCAGTGGATTCCATGCAGTGTGGCCCAATGGATCTCGATTGAATGCAGTGGATTCCATGCAGCATGTTTGAATGCAGTGTATTCCATGCAGCGTGAAGAAATGGAACCCTATTGAATGCAGTGGATTTTATGCAGCATGATTGAATGCAGTGGATTCCATGCAGCATGATTGAATGCAGTGGATTCCAGGAAGCGAGGCCCAATGAATCCCGATTGAATGCAGTGGATATTATCCAGCAGGGCCCAAAGCATCCCGATTGAATGCAGTGGATTCCATGCAGCATCACTGAATGCAGTGGATTCGATGCAGCATGGTAAAATGCATCCCGATTGAACCCAGTGTATTCTATGCAGCGTGATAAATGGATCCCGATTGAATGCAGTGGATTCGATGCAGCATTGCCCAATGGATCTCGAGAGAATGCAGTGGATTCCATGCAGTGTGGTGCAATGGATTTTGATTGAAATCAGTGGATTCGATGCATCGTTGTGCAATGGATCCCAATTGAATGCAGTGAATTCCATGCAGCGTGATTGAATGCAGTACATTCCATGCAGCATGGTAAAATGCATCCCGATTAAATGCAGTGGATTCCATCCAGCTTGATTGAATGCAGTTGATTCCATGGAGCGTGGCCCAATGCATCCCAATTAAATGCAGTGGATTTTTTTTTTTTTTTTTTTTTTTTTTTTTGTCTTTTTGCCATTTCTTGGGCCGCTCCCGCGGCATATGGAGGTTCCCAGGCTAGGGGTCAAATCGGAGCTGTAGCTGCCAGCCTACGCCAGAGCCACAGCAACGCAGGATCCGAGCCGCGTCTGCGACCTACACCACAGCTCACGGCAACGCCGGAACCTTGACCCACTGAGCAAGGGCAGGGATCGAACCCGCAACCTCATGGTTCCTAGTCGGATTCGTTAACCACTGCGCCACGAAGGGAACTCCAATGCAGTGGATTTTATGCAGCATGGCCCAAAGCATCCCGATTGAAGGTAGTGCATTCCATGCAGCATCACTGAATGCAGTGGATTCCATGCAGCATGGTAAAATGCATCCCGATTGAACGCAGTGTATTCCATGAAGCATGGCTAAATGGATCCCGAGTGAATGCAGTGGATTCCATGCAGTGTCATTGAATGCAGTGGATTCCATGCAGCACGGTAAAATGTGTCACGATTGATGCAGTGGATTCCATGCATTGTCATTGAATGCAGTGGATTCCATGCAGCATGGTTAAATGCATCCCGATTGATGCAGTGGATTACATGCAGTGTCAATGAATGCAGTGGATTCCAGGCAGCATGATAAAATGCATCCCGATTGATGCAGTGGATTCCATGCAGCGGGGTTAAATGGATCCCGATTGAATGCAGTGGATTCCATGCAGCGTGGCCCAGTGGATCTCTATTGAATGCAATGGATTCCAGGCAGCATGATAAAATGCATCCCGATTGATGCAGTGGATTCCATGCAGCGGGGTTAAATGGATCCCGATTGAATGCAGTGGATTCCATGCAGCGTGGCCCAATGGATCTCGATTGAATGCAGTGGATTCCACGCAGTGTGGTGCAGTGGAGTCTGATTGATTGCAGTGAATTCCATGCATCGTGGCACAATGGATCCCAATTGAATGCAGTGGATTCCATGCAGTGTGGCCCAATGGATCTCGATTGAATGCAGTGGATTCCATGCAGCATGTTTGAATGCAGTGTATTCCATGCAGCGTGAAGAAATGGAACCCTATTGAATGCAGTGGATTTTATGCAGCATGATTGAATGCAGTGGATTCCATGCAGCATGATTGAATGCAGTGGATTCCAGGAAGCGAGGCCCAATGAATCCCGATTGAATGCAGTGGATATTATCCAGCAGGGCCCAAAGCATCCCGATTGAATGCAGTGGATTCCATGCAGCATCACTGAATGCAGTGGATTCGATGCAGCATGGTAAAATGCATCCCGATTGAACCCAGTGTATTCTATGCAGCGTGATAAATGGATCCCGATTGAATGCAGTGGATTCGATGCAGCATTGCCCAATGGATCTCGAGAGAATGCAGTGGATTCCATGCAGTGTGGTGCAATGGATTTTGATTGAAATCAGTGGATTCGATGCATCGTTGTGCAATGGATCCCAATTGAATGCAGTGAATTCCATGCAGCGTGATTGAATGCAGTACATTCCATGCAGCATGGTAAAATGCATCCCGATTAAATGCAGTGGATTCCATCCAGCTTGATTGAATGCAGTTGATTCCATGGAGCGTGGCCCAATGCATCCCAATTAAATGCAGTGGATTTTATGCAGCATGGCCCAAAGCATCCCGATTGAAGGTAGTGCATTCCATGCAGCATCACTGAATGCAGTGGATTCCATGCAGCATGGTAAAATGCATCCCGATTGAACGCAGCGTATTCCATGAAGCATGGCGAAATGGATCCCGATTGAATGCAGTGGATTCCATGCAGCGTGGCCCAATGGATCTCGATTGAACGCAGTGTATTCCATGCAGTGAGGCCCAATGAATCCCAATTGAATGCAGTGGATTCCATGCAGCATGGCGCAATGGATGTCGATTGAATGCAGTGGTTTCCCTGCAATGTGGCACAATGGATCCCGATTGACTGCAGTGGATTCCATGCAGCGTCACTGAATGCAGTGGATTCCATGCAGCATGGTAAAATGCATCCCGATGGATGCAGTGGATTCCATGGAGTGTCATTGAATGCAGTGGATTCCATGCAGCATGGTAAAATGCATCCCAATTGAACGCAGTGCATTCCATGCAGCGGGGTTCAATGGATCCCGATTGAATGCAGTGGATTCGATGCAGCGTGGCCCAATGGATCTCGAGAGAATGCAGTGGATTCCATGCAGTGTGGTGCAATGGATTTTAATTGAACGCAGTGGATTCCATGCATCGTGGCGCAATGGATCCCAATTGAATGCAGTGAATTCCATGCAGCGTGATTGAATGCAGTATATTCCATGCAGCGTGGTAAAATGCATCCCGATTAAATGCAGTGGATTCCATCCAGCTTGATTGAATGCAATTGATTCCATGGAGCATGGCCCAATGCATCCCGATTAAATGCAGTGGATTTTATGCAGCATGGCCCAACGCATCCTGATTGAAGGTAGTGCATTCCATGCAGCATCACTGAATGCAGTGGATTCCATGCAGCATGGTAAAATGCATCCCGATTAAACGCAGTGGATTACATGCAGCATGGCTAAATGGATCCCGAGTGAATGCAGTAGATTCCATGCAGTTTCATTGAATGCAGTGGATTACATGCAGTATGGTAAAATGCGTCACGATTGATGCAGTGGATTCCATGCAGTGTCATTGAATGCAGTGGATTCCATGCAGCATGGTAAAATGCATCCCGATTGATGCAGTGGATTCCATGCAGTGTCAATGAATGCAGTGGATTCCAGGCATCATGATAAAATGCATCCCGATTGATGCAGTGGATTCCATGCAGCGGGGTTAAATGGATCCCGATTGAATGCAGTGGATTCCATGCAGCGTGGCCCAATGGATCTCGATTGAATGCAGTGGATTCCATGCAGCGTGGCCCAATGGATCTCGATTGAATGCAGTGGATTCCATGCAGTGTGGTGCAGTGGATTCTGATTGATTGCAGTGAATTCCATGCATCGTGGCACAATGGATCCAAATTGAATGCAGTGGATTCCATGCAGCGTGGCCCAATGGATCTCGATTGAATGCAGTGGATTCCATGCAGCGTGTTTGAATGCAGTGTATTCCATGCAGCGTGAAGAAATGGAACCCTATTGAATGCAGTGGATTTTATGCAGCATGATTGAATGCAGTGGATTCCATGCAGCATGATTGAATGCAGTGGATTCCAGGCAGCGAGGCCCAATGAATCCCGATTGAATGCAGTGGATATTATCCAGCATGGCCCAAAGCATCCCGATTGAATGCAGTGGATTCCATGCAGCGTGTTTGAATGCAGTGGATTCCATGCAGCATGGCCCAATGGTTCCCGATTGAATGCAGTGGTTGCAATGAAGCATGATTGAATGCAGTGGATTCCATGAAGCGTGGCCCTATGCTACCCGATTGAATGCACTGGTTGCAATGAAGCATGATTGAATGCAGTGGATTCCATGCAGCATGGAGAAATGGAACCCTATTAAATGCAGGGGATTTTATGCCGCATGATTGAATGCAGTGGATTCCATGCAGTGAGGCCCAATGCATCCCGATTAAATGCAGTGGATTTTATGCAGCGAGGCCCAAAGCATCCCGATTGAATGCAGTGGATTCCATGCAGCGTCACTGAATGCAGTGGATTCGATGCAGCATGGTAAAATGCATCCCGATTGAACCCAGTGTATTCTATGCAGCGTGATAAATGGATCCCGATTGAATGCAGTGGATTCCATGCAGCGTGGCCCAATGGATCTCGAGAGAATGCAGTGGATTCCATGCAGTGTAGTGCAATGGATTTTGATTGAACGCAGTGGATTCGATGCATCATTGTGCAATGGATCCCAATTGAATGCAGTGAATTCCATGCAGCGTGATTGAATGCAGTACATTCCATGCAGCATGGTAAAATGCATCCCGATTAAATGCAGTGGATTCCATCCAGCTTGATTGAATGCAGTTGATTCCATGGAGCGTGGCCCAATGCATCCCGATTAAATGCAGTGGATTTTATGCAGCATGGCCCAAAGCATCCCGATTGAAGGTAGTGCATTCCATGCAGCATCACTGAATGCAGTGGATTCCATGCAGCATGGTAAAATGCATCCCGATTGAACGCAGTGTATTCCATGAAGCATGGCTAAATGGATCCCGATTGAATGCAGTGGATTCCATGCAGCGTGGCCCAATGGATCTCGATTGAACGCAGTGTATTCCATGCAGTGAGGCCCAATGAATCCCAATTGAATGCAGTGGATTCCATGCAGCATTGAGAAATTGAACCCTATTAAATGCAGGGGATTTTATGCAGCATGATTGAATGCAGTGGATTCCAATCAGCATGATTGAATGCAATAGATTCCATGCAGTGAGGCCCAATGCATCCCGATTAAATGCAGTGGATTTTATGCAGCGAGGCCCAAAGCATCCCGATTGAATGCAGTGGATTCCATGCAGCGTCTCTGAATGCAGTGGATTCGATGCAGCATGGTTAAATGCATCCCGATTGAACGAAGAGTATTCCATGCAGCGTGGCTAAATGGATCCCGATTGAATGCAGTGGATTCGATGCAGCGTGGCCCAATGGATCTCGATTGAATGCAGTGGATTCCATGCAGCGTGGCTCAATGGATCTCGATTGAATGCAGTGGATTCCATGCAGTGTGGTGCAGTGGATTCTGATTGATTGCAGTGAATTCCATGCAGCGTGGCCCAATGGATCTCGAGAGAATGCAGTGGATTCCATGCAGCGTGATTGAATGCAGTACATTCCATGCAGCATGGTAAAATGCATCCCGATTAAATGCAGTGGATTCCATCCAGCTTGATTGAATGCAGTTGATTCCATGGAGCGTGGCCCAATGCATCCCGATTAAATGCAGTGGATTTTATGCAGCATGGCCCAAAGCATCCCGATTGAAGGTAGTGCATTCCATGCAGCATCACTGAATGCAGTGGATTCCATGCAGCATGGTAAAATGCATCCCGATTAAATGCAGTGGAATACATGCAGCATGGCTAAATGGATCCCGAGTGAATGCAGTAGATTCCATGCAGTGTCATTGAATGCAGTGGATTCCAGGCAGCATGGTAAAATGCATCCCGATTGATGCAGTGGATTCCATGCAGTGTCATTGAATGCAGTGGATTCCAGGCAGCATGATAAAATGCATCCCGATTGATGCAGTGGATTCCATGCAGCGGGGTTAAATGGATCCCGATTGAATGCAGTGTATTCCATGCAGCGTGGCCCAATGGATCTCGATTGAATGCACTGGATTCCAGGCAGTGTGATGCAGTGGATTCTGATTGATTGCAGTGAATTCCATGCATCGTGGCACAATGGATCCCAATTGAATGCAGTGGATTCCATGCAGCGTGGCCCAATGGATCTCGATTGAATGCAGTGGATTCCATGCAGCATGTTTGAATGCAGTGTATGCCATGCAGCGTGAAGTAATGGAACCCTATTGAATGCAGTGGATTTTATGCAGGATGATTGAATGCAGTGGATTCCATGCAGCATGATTGAATGCAGTGGATTCCAGGCAGCGAGGCCCAATGAATCCCGATTGAATGCAGTGGATTTTATGCAGAGAGGCCCAAAGCATCCCGATTGAATGCAGTGGATTCCATGCAGCGTCACTGAATGCAGTGGATTCGATGCAGCATGGTTAAATGCATCCCGATTGAATGAAGAGTATTCCATGCAGCGTGGCTAAATGGATCCCGATTGAATGCAGTGGATTCCATGCAGCGTGGCCCAATGGATCTCGAGAGATTGCAGTGGATTCCATGCAGTGTGGTGCAATGGATTTTAATTGAACGCAGTGGATTCCATGCATCGTGGTGCAATGGATCCCAATTGAATGCAGTGAATTCCATGCAGCGTGATTGAATGCAGTATATTCCATGCAGCGTGGTAAAATGCATCCCGATTAAATGCAGTGGATTCCATCCAGCTTGGTTGAATGCAATTATTCCATGGAGCATGGCCCAATGCATCCCGATTAAATGCAGTGGATTTTATGCAGCATGGCCCAAAGCATCCCGATTGAATATAGTGCATTCCATGCAGCATCACTGAATGCAGTGGATTCCATGCAGCATGGTAAAATGCATCCCGATTAAACGAAGTGGATTACATGCAGCATGGCTAAATGGATCCCGAGTGAATGCAGTAGATTCCATGCAGTGTCATTGAATGCAGTGGATTCCATGCAGCATGGTAAAATGCGTCACGATTGATGCCTTGGATTCCATGCAGTGTCATTGAATGCAGTGGATTCCATGCAGCATGGTAAAATGCATCCCGATTGATGCAGTGGATTCCATGCAGTGTCAATGAATGCAGTGGATTCCAGGCAGCATGATAAAATGCATCCCGATTGATGCAGTGGATTCCATGCAGCGGGGTTAAATGGATCCCGATTGAATGCAGTGGATTCCATGCAGCGTGGCCCAATGGATCTCGATTGAATGCAGTGGATTCCATGCAGCGTGTTTGAATGCAGTGTATGCCATGCAGCGTGAAGAAATGGAACCCTATTGAATGCAGTGGATTTTATGCAGCATGATTGAATGCAGTGGATTCCATGCAGCATGATTGAATGCAGTGGATTCCAGGCAGCGAGGCCCAATGAATCCCGATTGAATGCAGTGGATATTATCCAGCATGGCCCAAAGCATCCCGATTGAATGCAGTGGATTCCATGCAGCATGGCCCAATGGTTCCCGATTGAATGCAGTGGTTGCAATGAAGCATGATTGAATGCAGTGGATTCCATGAAGCGTGGCCCTATGGTACCCGATTGAATGCACTGGTTGCAATGAAGCATGATTGAATGCAGTGGATTCCATGCAGCATGGAGAAATTGAACCCTATTAAATGCAGGGGATTTTATGCAGCATGATTGAATGCAGTGGATTCCATGCAGCATGATTGAATGCAGTAGATTCCATGCAGTGAGGCCCAATGCATCCCGATTAAATGCAGTGGATTCCATGCAGCGTCACTGAATGCAGTGGATTCGATGCAGCATGGTAAAATGCATCCCGATTGAACCCAGCGTATTCTATGCAGCGTGATAAATGGATCCCGATTGAATGCAGTGGATTCCATGCAGCGTGGTCCAATGGATCTCGAGAGAATGCAGTGGATTCCATGCAGTGTAGTGCAATGGATTTTGATTGAACGCAGTGGATTCGATGCATCATTGTGCAATGGATCCCAATTGAATGCAGTGAATTCCATGCAGCGTGATTGAATGCAGTACATTCCATGCAGCATGGTAAAATGCATCCCGATTAAATGCAGTGGATTCCATCCAGCTTGATTGAATGCAGTTGATTCCATGGAGCTTGGCCCAATGCATCCCGATTAACTGCAGTGGAGTTTATGCAGCATGGCCCAAAGCATCCCGATTGAAGGTAGTGCATTCAATGCAGCATCACTGAATGCAGTGGATTCCATGCAGCATGGTAAAATGCATCCCGATTGAACGCAGCGTATTCCATGAAGCATGGCGAAATGGATCCCGATTGAATGCAGTGGATTCCATGCAGCGTGGCCCAATGGATCTCGATTGAACGCAGTGTATTCCATGCAGTGAGGCCCAATGAATCCCAATTGAATGCAGTGGATTCCATGCAGCATGGCGCAATGGATGTCGATTGAATGCAGTGGTTTCCCTGCAATGTGGCACAATGGATCCCGATTGACTGCAGTGGATTCCATGCAGCGCCACTGAATGCAGTGGATTCCATGCAGAATGGTAAAATGCATCCCGATTGATGCAGTGGATTCCATGCAGTGTCATTGAATGCAGTGGATTCCATGCAGCATGGTAAAATGCATCCCAATTGAACGCAGTGCATTCCATGCAGTGGGGTTAAATGGATCCCGATTGAATGCAGTGGATTCGATGCAGCGTGGCCCAATGGATCTCGAGAGAATGCAGTGGATTCCATGCAGTGTGGTGCAATGGATTTAAATTGAACGCAGTGGATTCCATGCATCGTGGCGCAATGGATCCCAATTGAATGCAGTGAATTCCATGCAGCGTGATTGAATGCAGTATATTCCATGCAGCGTGGTAAAATGCATCCCGATTAAATGCAGTGGATTCCATCCAGCTTGATTGAATGCAGTTCATTCCATGGAGCGTGGCCCAATGCATCCCGATTAAATGCAGTGGATTTTATGCAGCATGGCCCAAAGCATCCCGATTGAAGGTAGTGCATTCCATGCAGCATCACTGAATGCAGTGGATTCCATGCAGCATGGTAAAATGCATCCCAATTGAACGCAGTGCATTCCATGCAGCCGGGTTCAATGGATCCCGATTGAATGCAGTGGATTCAATGCAGCGAGGCCCAATGGATCTCGAGAGAATGCAGTGGATTCCATGCAGTGTGGTGCAATGGATTTTAATTGAACGCAGTGGATTCCATGCATCGTGGCGCAATGGATCCCAATTGAATGCAGTGAATTCCATGCAGCGTGATTGAATGCAGTATATTCCATACAGCGTGGTAAAATTCATCCCGATTAAATGCAGTGGATTCCATCCAGCTTGATTGAATGCAGTTGATTCCATGGAGCGTGGCCCAATGCATCCCGATTAAATGCAGTGGATTTTATGCAGCATGGCCCAAAGCATCCCGATTGAAAATAGTGCATTCCATGAAGCATCACTGAATGCAGTGGATTCCATGCAGCATGGTAAAATGCATCCCGATTGAACGCAGTGTATTCCATGAAGCATGGCTAAATGGATCCCGAGTGAATGCAGTGGATTCCATGCAGTGTCATTGAATGCAGTGGATTCCATGCAGCACGGTAAAATGTGTCACGATTGATGCAGTGGATTCCATGCATTGTCATTGAATGCAGTGGATTCCATGCAGCATGGTTAAATGCATCCCGATTGATGCAGTGGATTACATGCAGTGTCAATGAATGCAGTGGATTCCAGGCAGCATGATAAAATGCATCCCGATTGATGCAGTGGATTCCATGCAGCGGGGTTAAATGGATCCCGATTGAATGCAGTGGATTCCATGCAGCGTGGCCCAGTGGATCTCTATTGAATGCAGTGGATTCCAGGCAGCATGATAAAATGCATCCCGATTGATGCAGTGGATTCCATGCAGCGGGGTTAAATGGATCCCGATTGAATGCAGTGGATTCCATGCAGCGTGGCCCAATGGATCTCGATTGAATGCAGTGGATTCCACGCAGTGTGGTGCAGTGGATTCTGATTGATTGCAGTGAATTCCATGCATCGTGGCACAATGGATCCCAATTGAATGCAGTGGATTCCATGCAGTGTGGCCCAATCGATCTCGATTGAATGCAGTGGATTCCAAGCAGCATGTTTGAATGCAGTGTATTCCATGCAGCGTGAAGAAATGGAACCCTATTGAATGCAGTGGATTTTATGCAGCATGATTGAATGCAGTGGATTCCATGCAGCATGATTGAATGCAGTGGATTCCAGGAAGCGAGGCCCAATGAATCCCGATTGAATGCAGTGGATATTATCCAGCAGGGCCCAAAGCATCCCGATTGAATGCAGTGGATTCCATGCAGCATCACTGAATGCAGTGGATTCGATGCAGCATGGTAAAATGCATCCCGATTGAACCCAGTGTATTCTATGCAGCGTGATAAATGGATCCCGATTGAATGCAGTGGATTCGATGCAGCATTGCCCAATGGATCTCGAGAGAATGCAGTGGATTCCATGCAGTGTGGTGCAATGGATTTTGATTGAAATCAGTGGATTCGATGCATCGTTGTGCAATGGATCCCAATTGAATGCAGTGAATTCCATGCAGCGTGATTGAATGCAGTACATTCCATGCAGCATGGTAAAATGCATCCCGATTAAATGCAGTGGATTCCATCCAGCTTGATTGAATGCAGTTGATTCCATGGAGCGTGGCCCAATGCATCCCAATTAAATGCAGTGGATTTTATGCAGCATGGCCCAAAGCATCCCGATTGAAGGTAGTGCATTCCATGCAGCATCACTGAATGCAGTGGATTCCATGCAGCATGGTAAAATGCATCCCGATTGAACGCAGCGTATTCCATGAAGCATGGCGAAATGGATCCCGATTGAATGCAGTGGATTCCATGCAGCGTGGCCCAATGGATCTCGATTGAACGCAGTGTATTCCATGCAGTGAGGCCCAATGAATCCCAATTGAATGCAGTGGATTCCATGCAGCATGGCGCAATGGATGTCGATTGAATGCAGTGGTTTCCCTGCAATGTGGCACAATGGATCCCGATTGACTGCAGTGGATTCCATGCAGCGTCACTGAATGCAGTGGATTCCATGCAGCATGGTAAAATGCATCCCGATGGATGCAGTGGATTCCATGGAGTGTCATTGAATGCAGTGGATTCCATGCAGCATGGTAAAATGCATCCCAATTGAACGCAGTGCATTCCATGCAGCGGGGTTCAATGGATCCCGATTGAATGCAGTGGATTCGATGCAGCGTGGCCCAATGGATCTCGAGAGAATGCAGTGGATTCCATGCAGTGTGGTGCAATGGATTTTAATTGAACGCAGTGGATTCCATGCATCGTGGCGCAATGGATCCCAATTGAATGCAGTGAATTCCATGCAGCGTGATTGAATGCAGTATATTCCATGCAGCGTGGTAAAATGCATCCCGATTAAATGCAGTGGATTCCATCCAGCTTGATTGAATGCAATTGATTCCATGGAGCATGGCCCAATGCATCCCGATTAAATGCAGTGGATTTTATGCAGCATGGCCCAAAGCATCCTGATTGAAGGTAGTGCATTCCATGCAGCATCACTGAATGCAGTGGATTCCATGCAGCATGGTAAAATGCATCCCGATTAAACGCAGTGGATTACATGCAGCATGGCTAAATGGATCCCGAGTGAATGCAGTAGATTCCATGCAGTTTCATTGAATGCAGTGGATTACATGCAGTATGGTAAAATGCGTCACGATTGATGCAGTGGATTCCATGCAGTGTCATTGAATGCAGTGGATTCCATGCAGCATGGTAAAATGCATCCCGATTGATGCAGTGGATTCCATGCAGTGTCAATGAATGCAGTGGATTCCAGGCATCATGATAAAATGCATCCCGATTGATGCAGTGGATTCCATGCAGCGGGGTTAAATGGATCCCGATTGAATGCAGTGGATTCCATGCAGCGTGGCCCAATGGATCTCGATTGAATGCAGTGGATTCCATGCAGCGTGGCCCAATGGATCTCGATTGAATGCAGTGGATTCCATGCAGTGTGGTGCAGTGGATTCTGATTGATTGCAGTGAATTCCATGCATCGTGGCACAATGGATCCAAATTGAATGCAGTGGATTCCATGCAGCGTGGCCCAATGGATCTCGATTGAATGCAGTGGATTCCATGCAGCGTGTTTGAATGCAGTGTATTCCATGCAGCGTGAAGAAATGGAACCCTATTGAATGCAGTGGATTTTATGCAGCATGATTGAATGCAGTGGATTCCATGCAGCATGATTGAATGCAGTGGATTCCAGGCAGCGAGGCCCAATGAATCCCGATTGAATGCAGTGGATATTATCCAGCATGGCCCAAAGCATCCCGATTGAATGCAGTGGATTCCATGCAGCGTGTTTGAATGCAGTGGATTCCATGCAGCATGGCCCAATGGTTCCCGATTGAATGCAGTGGTTGCAATGAAGCATGATTGAATGCAGTGGATTCCATGAAGCGTGGCCCTATGGTACCCGATTGAATGCACTGGTTGCAATGAAGCATGATTGAATGCAGTGGATTCCATGCAGCATGGAGAAATGGAACCCTATTAAATGCAGGGGATTTTATGCCGCATGATTGAATGCAGTGGATTCCATGCAGTGAGGCCCAATGCATCCCGATTAAATGCAGTGGATTTTATGCAGCGAGGCCCAAAGCATCCCGATTGAATGCAGTGGATTCCATGCAGCGTCACTGAATGCAGTGGATTCGATGCAGCATGGTAAAATGCATCCCGATTGAACCCAGTGTATTCTATGCAGCGTGATAAATGGATCCCGATTGAATGCAGTGGATTCCATGCAGCGTGGCCCAATGGATCTCGAGAGAATGCAGTGGATTCCATGCAGTGTAGTGCAATGGATTTTGATTGAACGCAGTGGATTCGATGCATCATTGTGCAATGGATCCCAATTGAATGCAGTGAATTCCATGCAGCGTGATTGAATGCAGTACATTCCATGCAGCATGGTAAAATGCATCCCGATTAAATGCAGTGGATTCCATCCAGCTTGATTGAATGCAGTTGATTCCATGGAGCGTGGCCCAATGCATCCCGATTGAAGGTAGTGCATTCCATGCAGCATCACTGAATGCAGTGGATTCCATGCAGCATGGTAAAATGCATCCCGATTGAACGCAGTGTATTCCATGAAGCATGGCTAAATGGATCCCGATTGAATGCAGTGGATTCCATGCAGCGTGGCCCAATGGATCTCGATTGAACGCAGTGTATTCCATGCAGTGAGGCCCAATGAATCCCAATTGAATGCAGTGGATTCCATGCAGCATGGAGAAATTGAACCCTATTAAATGCAGGGGATTTTATGCAGCATGATTGAATGCAGTGGATTCCAATCAGCATGATTGAATGCAATAGATTCCATGCAGTGAGGCCCAATGCATCCCGATTAAATGCAGTGGATTTTATGCAGCGAGGCCCAAAGCATCCCGATTGAATGCAGTGGATTCCATGCAGCGTCACTGAATGCAGTGGATTCGATGCAGCATGGTTAAATGCATCCCGATTGAACGAAGAGTATTCCATGCAGCGTGGCTAAATGGATCCCGATTGAATGCAGTGGATTCGATGCAGCGTGGCCCAATGGATCTCGATTGAATGCAGTGGATTCCATGCAGCGTGGCTCAATGGATCTCGATTGAATGCAGTGGATTCCATGCAGTGTGGTGCAGTGGATTCTGATTGATTGCAGTGAATTCCATGCAGCGTGGCCCAATGGATCTCGAGAGAATGCAGTGGATTCCATGCAGCGTGATTGAATGCAGTACATTCCATGCAGCATGGTAAAATGCATCCCGATTAAATGCAGTGGATTCCATCCAGCTTGATTGAATGCAGTTGATTCCATGGAGCGTGGCCCAATGCATCCCGATTAAATGCAGTGGATTTTATGCAGCGTGGCCCAAAGCATCCCGATTGAAGGTAGTGCATTCCATGCAGCATCACTGAATGCAGTGGATTCCATGCAGCATGGTAAAATGCATCCCGATTAAATGCAGTGGAATACATGCAGCATGGCTAAATGGATCCCGAGTGAATGCAGTAGATTCCATGCAGTGTCATTGAATGCAGTGGATTCCAGGCAGCATGGTAAAATGCATCCCGATTGATGCAGTGGATTCCATGCAGTGTCATTGAATGCAGTGGATTCCAGGCAGCATGATAAAATGCATCCCGATTGATGCAGTGGATTCCATGCAGCGGGGTTAAATGGATCCCGATTGAATGCAGTGTATTCCATGCAGCGTGGCCCAATGGATCTCGATTGAATGCACTGGATTCCATGCAGTGTGATGCAGTGGATTCTGATTGATTGCAGTGAATTCCATGCATCGTGGCACAATGGATCCCAATTGAATGCAGTGGATTCCATGCAGCGTGGCCCAATGGATCTCGATTGAATGCAGTGGATTCCATGCAGCATGTTTGAATGCAGTGTATGCCATGCAGCGTGAAGTAATGGAACCCTATTGAATGCAGTGGATTTTATGCAGGATGATTGAATGCAGTGGATTCCATGCAGCATGATTGAATGCAGTGGATTCCATGCAGCGTGGTCCAATGGATCTCGAGAGAATGCAGTGGATTCCATGCAGTGTGGTGCAATGGATTTTGATTGAACGCAGTGGATTCCATGCATCGTTGTGCAATGGATCCCAATTGAATGCAGTGAATTCCATGCAGCGTGATTGAATGCAGTACATTCCATGCAGCGTGGTAAAATGCATCCCGATTAAATGCAGTGGATTCCATCCAGCTTGATTGAATGCAGTTGATTCCATGGAGCGTGGCCCAATGCATCCCGATTAAATGCAGTGGATTTTAAGCAGCATGGCCCAAAGCATCCCGATTGAAGGTAGTGCATTCCATGCAGCATCACTGAATGCAGTGGATTCCATGCAGCATGGTAAAATGCATCCCGATTGAACGCAGTGTATTCCATGAAGCATGGCTAAATGGATCCCGATTGAATGCAGTGGATTCCATGCAGCGTGGCCCAATGGATCTCGATTGAACGCAGTGTATTCCATGCAGTGAGGCCAAATGTATCCCAATTGAATGCAGTGGATTCCATGCAGCATGGCGCAATGGATGTCGATTGAATGCAGTGGTTTCCCTGCAATGTGGCACAATGGATCCCGATTGACTGCAGTGGATTCCATGCAGCGTCACTGAATGCAGTGGATTCCATGCAGCATGGTAAAATGCATCCCGATGGATGCAGTGGATTCCATGCAGTGTCATTGAATGCAGTGGATTCCATGCAGCATGGTAAAATGCATCCCGATTAAATGCAGTGGAATACATGCAGCATGGCTAAATGGATCCCGAGTGAATGCAGTAGATTCCATGCAGTGTCATTGAATGCAGTGGATTCCAGGCAGCATGGTAAAATGCATCCCGATTGATGCAGTGGATTCCATGCAGTGTCATTGAATGCAGTGGATTCCAGGCAGCATGATAAAATGCATCCCGATTGATGCAGTGGATTCCATGCAGCGGGGTTAAATGGATCCCGATTGAATGCAGTGTATTCCATGCAGCGTGGCCCAATGGATCTCGATTGAATGCACTGGATTCCATGCAGTGTGATGCAGTGGATTCTGATTGATTGCAGTGAATTCCATGCATCGTGGCACAATGGATCCCAATTGAATGCAGTGGATTCCATGCAGCGTGGCCCAATGGATCTCGATTGAATGCAGTGGATTCCATGCAGCATGTTTGAATGCAGTGTATGCCATGCAGCGTGAAGTAATGGAACCCTATTGAATGCAGTGGATTTTATGCAGGATGATTGAATGCAGTGGATTCCATGCAGCATGATTGAATGCAGTGGATTCCATGCAGCGTGGTCCAATGGATCTCGAGAGAATGCAGTGGATTCCATGCAGTGTGGTGCAATGGATTTTGATTGAACGCAGTGGATTCGATGCATCGTTGTGCAATGGATCCCAATTGAATGCAGTGAATTCCATGCAGCGTGATTGAATGCAGTACATTCCATGCAGCGTGGTAAAATGCATCCCGATTAAATGCAGTGGATTCCATCCAGCTTGATTGAATGCAGTTGATTCCATGGAGCGTGGCCCAATGCATCCCGATTAAATGCAGTGGATTTTAAGCAGCATGGCCCAAAGCATCCCGATTGAAGGTAGTGCATTCCAAGCAGCATCACTGAATGCAGTGGATTCCATGCAGCATGGTAAAATGCATCCCGATTAAACGCAGTGGATTACATGCAGCATGGCTAATGGATCCCGAGTGAATGCAGTGGATTCCATGCAGCATGGTAAAATGCGTCACGATTGATGCAGTGGATTCCATGCACTGTCATTGAATGCAGTGGATTCCATGCAGCATGGTAAAATGCATCCCGATTGATGCAGTGGATTCCATGCAGTGTCATTGAATGCAGTGGATTCCAGGCAGCATGATAAAATGCATCCCGATTGATGCAGTCGATTCCATGCAGCGGGGTTAAATGGATCCAGATTGAATGCAGTGGATTCCATGCAGCGTGGCCCAATGGATCTCGATTGAATGCAGTGGACTCCGTGCAGTGTGGTGGAGTGGATTCTGATTGATTGCAGTGAATTCCATGCAGCGTGGCCCAATGGATCTCGATTGAATGCACTGGATTCCATGCAGTGTGATGCAGTGGATCCCAATTGAATGCAGTGAATTCCATGCAGCGTGATTGAATGCAGTTGATTCCATGGATCTTGGCCCAATGCATCCCGATTAAATGCAGTGGATTTTATGCAGCATGGCCCAAAGCATCCCGATTGAATGTAGTGCATTCCATGCAGCATCACTGAATGCAGTGGATTCCATGCAGCATGGTAAAATGCATCCCGATTAAACGCAGTGGATTACATGCAGCATGGCTAAATGGATCCCGAGTGAATGCAGTAGATTCCATGCAGTGTCATTGAATGCAGTGGATTCCATGCAGCATGGTAAAATGCATCCCGATTGATGCAGTGGATTCCATGCAGTGTCATTGAATGCAGTGTATTCCATTCAGCATGGTAAAATGCATCCCGATTGATGCAGTGGATTCCATGCAGTGTCATTGAATACAGTGGATTCCAGGCAGCATGATAAAATATATCCCGATTGATGCAGTGGATTCCATGCAGCGGGGTTAAATTGATCCTGATTGAATGCAGTGTATTCCATGCAGCGTGGCCCAATGGATCTCGATTGAATGCAGTGGATTCCATGCAGCGTGGCCCAATGGATCTCGATTGAATGCAGTGGATTCCATGCAGTGTGGTGCAGTGGATTCTGATTGATTGCAGTGAATTCCATGCATCGTGGCACAATGGATCCCAATTGATTGCAGTGGATTCCATGCAGCGTGGCCCAATGGATCTCGATTGAATGCATTGGATTCCATGCAGCGTGTTTGAATGCAGTGTATGCCATGCAGCGTGAAGAAATGGAACCCTATTGAATGCAGTGGATTTTATGCAGCATGATTGAATGCAGTGGATTCCATGCAGCATGATTGAATGCAGTGGATTCCAGGCAGCGAGGCCCAATGAATCCCGATTGAATGCAGTGGATATTATCCAGCATGGCCCAAAGCATCCCGATTGAATGCAGTGGATTCCATGCAGCGTGTTTGAATGCAGTGGATTCCATGCAGCATGGCCCAATGGTTCCCGATTGAATGCAGTGGTTGCAATGAAGCATGATTGAATGCAGTGGATTCAATGAAGCGTGGCCCTATGGTACCCGATTGAATGCACTGGTTGCAATGAAGCATGATTGAATGCAGTGGATTCCATGCAGCATGGAAACATTGAACCCTATTCAATGCAGGGGATTTTATGCAGCATGATTGAATGCAGTGGATTCCATGCAGCATGATTGAATGCAGTAGATTCCATGCAGTGAGGCCCAATGCATCCCGATTAAATGCAGTGGATTTTATGTAGCGAGGCCCAAAGCATCCCGATTGAATGCAGTGGATTCCATGCAGCGTTACTGAATGCAGTGGATTCGATGCAGCATGGTAAAATGCATCCCGATTGAACCCAGTGTATTCCATGCAGTGTGACTAAATGGATCCCGATTGAATGCAGTGGATTCCATGCATCGTGGTGCAATGGTTCCCAATTGAATGCAGTGAATTCCATGCAGCGTGATTGAATGCAGTATATTCCATGCAGCGTGGTAAAATGCATCCCGATTAAATGCAGTGGATTCCATCCAGCTTGATTGAATGCAGTTGATTCCATGGAGCGTGGCCCAATGCATCCCGATTAAATGCAGTGGATTTTATGCAGCATGGCCCAAAGCATCCCGATTGAATGTAGTGCATTCCATGCAGCATCACTGAATGCAGTGGATTCCATGCAGCATGGTAAAATGCATCCCGATTAAACGCAGTGCATTACATGAAGCATGGCTAAATGGCTCCCGAGTGAATGCAGTAGATTCCATGCAGTGTCATTGAATGCAGTGGATTCCATGCAGCATGGTAAAATGCATCCCGATTGATGCAGTGGATTCCATGCAGTGTCATTGAATGCAGTGGATTCCAGGCAGCATGGTAAAATGCATCCCGATTGATGCAGTGGATTCCATGCAGCGGGGTTAAATGGATCCCGATTGAATGCAGTGTATTCCATGCAGCGTGGCCCAATGGATCTCGATTGAATGCAGTGGATTCCATGCAGCGTGGCCCAATGGATCTCGATTGAATGCAGTGGATTCCATGCAGTGTGGTACATTGGATTCTGATAGATTGCAGTGAATTCCATGCATCGTGGCACAATGGATCCCAATTGAATGCAGTGGATTCCATGCAGCGTGGCCCAATGGATCTCGATTGAATGCAGTGGATTCCATGCAGCATGTTTGAATGCAGTGTATGCCATGCAGCGTGAAGAAATGGAACCCTATTGAATGCAGTGGATTTTATGCAGGATGATTGAATGCAGTGGATTCCATGCAGCATGATTGAATGCAGTGGATTCCATGCAGCGTGGCCCAATGGATCTCGAGAGAATGCAGTGGATTCCATGCAGTGTGGTGCAATGGATTTAAATTGAACGCAGTGGATTCCATGCATCGTTGTGCAATGGATCCCAATTGAATGCAGTGAATTCCATGCAGCGTGATTGAATGCAGTACCTTCCATGCAGCATGGTAAAATGCATCCCGATTAAATGCAGTGGATTCCATCCAGCTTGATTGAATGCAATTGATTCCATGGAGCGTGGCCCAATGCATCCCGATTAAATGCAGTGGATTTTAAGCAGCATGGCCCAAAGCATCCCGATTGAAGGTAGTGCATTCCATGCAGCATCACTGAATGCAGTGGATTCCATGCAGCATGGTAAAATGCATCCCGATTGAACGCAGTGTATTCCATGAAGCATGGCTAAATGGATCCCGATTGAATGCAGTGGATTCCATGCAGCGTGGCCCAATGGATCTCGATTGAACGCAGTGTATTCCATGCAGTGAGGCCCAATGTATCCCAATTGAATGCAGTGGATTCCATGCAGCATGGCGCAATGGATGTCGATTGAATGCAGTGGTTTCCCTGCAATGTGGCACAATGGATCCCGATTGACTGCAGTGGATTCCATGCAGCGTCACTGAATGCAGTGGATTCCATGCAGAATGGTAAAATGCATCCCGATTGATGCAGTGGATTCCATGCAGTGTCATTGAATGCAGTGGATTCCATGCAGCATGGTAAAATGCATCCCAATTGAACGCAGTGCATTCCATGCAGCGGGGTTAAATGGATCCCGATTGAATGCAGTGGATTCGATGCAGCGTGGCCCAATGGATCTCGAGAGAATGCAGTGGATTCCATGCAGTGTGGTGCAATGGATTTTAATTGAACGCAGTGGATTCCATGCATCGTGGCGCAATGGATCCCAATTGAATGCAGTGAATTCCATGCAGCGTGATTGAATGCAGTATATTCCATGCAGCGTGGTAAAATGCATCCCGATTAAATGCAGTGGATTCCATCCAGCTTGATTGAATGCAGTTGATTCCATGGAGCGTGGCCCAATGCATCCCGATTAAATGCAGTGGATTTTATGCAGCATGGCCCAAAGCATCCCGATTGAATGTAGTGCATTCCATGCAGCATCACTGAATGCAGTGGATTCCATGCAGCATGGTAAAATGCATCCCGATTAAACGCAGTGGATTACATGCAGCATGGCTAAATGGCTCCCGAGTGAATGCAGTAGATTCCATGCAGTGTCATTGAATGCAGTGGATTCCATGCAGCATGGTAAAATGCATCCCGATTGATGCAGTGGATTCCATGCAGTGTCATTGAATGCAGTGCATTCCAGGCAGCATGGTAAAATGCATCCCGATTGATGCAGTGGATTCCATGCAGCGGGGTTAAATGGATCCCGATTGAATGCAGTGTATTCCATGCAGCGTGGCCCAATGGATCTCGATTGAATGCAGTGGATTCCATGCAGTGTGGTACAGTGGATTCTGATTGATTGCAGTGAATTCCATGCATCGTGGCACAATGGATCCCAATTGAATGCAGTGGATTCCATGCAGCGTGGCCCAATGGATCTCGATTGAATGCAGTGGATTCCATGCAGCATGTTTGAATGCAGTGTATGCCATGCAGCGTGAAGTAATGGAACCCTATTGAATGCAGTGGATTTTATGCAGCATGATTGAATGCAGTGGATTCCATGCAGCATGATTGAATGCAGTGGATTCCAGGCAGCGAGGCCCAATGAATCCCGATTGAATGCAGTGGATATTATGCAGCATGGCCCAAAGCATCCCGATTGAATGCAGTGGATTCCATGCAGCGTGTTTGAATGCAGTGGATTCCATGCAGCATGGCCCAATGGTTCCCGATTGAATGCAATGGTTGCAATGAAGCATGATTGAATGCAGTGGATTCCATGAAGCGTGGCCCTATGGTACCCGATTGAATGCACTGGTTGCAATGAAGCATGATTGAATGCAGTGGATTCCATGCAGCATGGAGAAATTGAACCCTATTCAATGCAGGGGATTTTATGCAGCATGATTGAATGCAGTGGATTCCATGCAGCATGATTGAATGCAGTTGATTCCATGGAGCGTGGCCCAATGCATCCCGATTAAATGCAGTGGATTTTATGCAGCATGGCCCAAAGCATCCCGATTGAATGCAGTGCATTCCATGCAGCATCACTGAATGCAGTGGATTCCATGCAGCATGGTAAAATGCATCCCGATTGAACCCAGTGTATTCCATGCAGCGTGATAAATGGATCCCGATTGAATGCAGTGGATTCCATGCAGCGTGGCCCAATGGATCTCGAGAGAATGCAGTGGAGTCCATGCAGTGTGGTGCAATGGATTTTGATTGAACGCAGTGGATTCGATGCATCGTTGTGCAATGGATCCCAATTGAATGCAGTGAATTCCATGCAGCGTGATTGAATGCAGTACATTCAATGCAGCATGGTAAAATGCATCCCGATTAAATGCAGTGGATTCCATCCAGCTTGATTGAATGCAGTTGATTCCATGGAGCGTGGCCCAATGCATCCCGATTAAATGCAGTGGATTTTATGCAGCATGGCCCAAAGCATCCTGATTGAAGGTAGTGCATTCCATGCAGCATCACTGAATGCAGTGGATTCCATGCAGCATGGTAAAATGCATCCCGATTGAACGCAGTGTATTCCATGAAGCATGGCGAAATGGATCCCGATTGAATGCAGTGGATTCCATGCAGCGTGGCCCAATGGATCTCGATTGAACGCAGTGTATTCCATGCAGTGAGGCCCAATGTATCCCAATTGTATGCAGTGGATTCCATGCAGCATGGCGCAGTGGATGTCGATTGAATGCAGTGGTTTCCCTGCAATGTGGCACAATGGATCCCGATTGACTGCAGTGGATTCCATGCAGCGTCACTGAATGCAGTGGATTCCATGCAGAATGGTAAAATGCATCCCGATTGATGCAGTGGATTCCATGCAGCGTCATTGAATGCAGTGGATTCCATGCAGCATGGTAAAATGCATCCCAATTGAACGCAGTGCATTCCATGCAGCGGGGTTAAATGGATCCCGATTGAATGCAGTGGATTCGATGCAGCGTGGCCCAATGGATCTCGAGAGAATGCAGTGGATTCCATGCAGTGTGGTGCAATGGATTTAAATTGAATGCAGTGGATTCCATGCATCATGGCGCAATGGATCCCAATTGAATGCAGTGAATTCCATGCAGCGTGATTGAATGCAGTATATTCCATGCAGCGTGGTAAAATGCATCCCGATTAAATGCAGTTGATTTTATGCAGCATGGCCCAAAGCATCCCGATTGAAGGTAGTGCATTCCATGCAGCATCACTGAATGCAGTGGATTCCATGCAGCATGGTAAAATGCATCCCGATTAAACGCAGTGCATTACATGCAGCATGGCTAAATGGATCCCGAGTGAATGCAGTGGATTCCATGCAGCATGGTAAAATGCGTCACGATTGATGCAGTGGATTCCTTGCAGTGTCATTGAATGCAGTGGATTCCAGGCAGCAAGATAAAATGCATCCCGATTGATGCAGTGGATTCCATGCAGCAGGGTTAAATGGATCCCGATTGAATGCAGTGTATTCCATGCAGCGTGGCCCAATGGATCTCGATTGAATGCAGTGGACTCCGTGCAGTGTGGTGGAGTGGATTCTGATTGATTGCAGTGAATTCCATGCAGCGTGTTTGAATGCAGTGTATTCCATGCAGCGTGGCCCAATGGATCTCGATTGAATGCAGTGGATTCCGTGCAGTGTGGTGGAGTGGATTCTGATTGAATGCAGTGGATTCCATGCAGCGTGTTTGAATGCAGTGTATTCCATGCAGCGTGAAGAAATGGAACCCTATTGAATGCAGTGGATTTTATGCAGCATGATTGAATGCAGTGGATTCCATGCAGCATGATTGAATGCAGTGGATTCCAGGCAGCGAGGCCCAATGAATCCCGATTGAATGCAGTGGATATTATCCAGCATGGCCCAAAGCATCCCGATTGAATGCAGTGGATTCCATGCAGCGTGTTTGAATGCAGTGGATTCCATGCAGCATGGCCCAATGGTTCCCGATTGAATGCAGTGGTTGCAATGAAGCATGATTGAATGCAGTGGATTCCATGAAGCGTGGCCCTATGGTACCCGATTGAATGCACTGGTTGCAATGAAGCATGATTGAATGCAGTGGATTCCATGCAGCATGGAGAAATGGAACCCTATTAAATGCAGGGGATTTTATGCCGCATGATTGAATGCAGTGGATTCCATGCAGCATGATTGAATGCAGTAGATTCCATGCAGTGAGGCCCAATGCATCCCGATTAAATGCAGTGGATTTTATGCAGCGAGGCCCAAAGCATCCCGATTGAATGCAGTGGATTCCATGCAGTGTCACTGAATGCAGTGGATTCGATTCAGCATGGTTAAATGCATCCCTATTGAACGAAGAGTATTCCATGCAGCGTGGCTAAATGGATCCCGATTGAATGCAGTGGATTCCATGCAGCGTGGCCCAATGGATCTCGAGAGATTGCAGTGGATTCCATGCAGTGTGGTGCAATGGATTTTAATTGAACGCAGTGGATTCCATGCATCGTGGTGCAATGGATCCCAATTGAATGCAGTGAATTCCATGCAGCGTGATTGAATGCAGTATATTCCATGCAGCGTGGTAAAATGCATCCTGATTAAATGCAGTGGATTCCATCCAGCTTGATTGAATGCAGTTGATTCCATGGAGCGTGGCCCAATGCATCCCGATTAAATGCCGTGGATTTTATGCAGCATGGCCCAAAGCATCCCGATTGAATGTAGTGCATTCCATGCAGCATCACTGAATGCAGTGGATTCCATGCAGCATGGCAAAATGCATCCCGATTAAACGCAGTGGAATACATGCAGCATGGCTAAATGGATCCCGAGTGAATGCAGTAGATTCCATGCAGTGTCATTGAATGCAGTGGATTCCATGCAGCATGTTAAAATGCATCCCGATTGATGCAGTGGATTCCATGCAGTGTCATTGAATGCAGTGTATTCCATGCAGCATGGTAAAATGCATCCCGATTGATGCAGTGGATTCCATGCAGTGTCATTGAATGCAGTGGATTCCAGGCAGCATGATAAAATGCATCCCGATTGATGCAGTGGATTCCATGCAGCGGGGTTAAATGGATCCCGATTGAATGCAGTCGATTCCATGCAGCGTGGCCCAATGGATCTCGATTGAATGCAGTGGATTCCATGCAGTGTGGTGCAGTGGATTCTGATTGATTGCAGTGAATTCCATGCATCGTGGCACAATGGATCCCAATTGAATGCAGTGGATTCCATGCAGCGTGGCCCAATGGATCTCGATTGAATGCAGTGGGTTCCATGCAGCGTGTTTGAATGCAGTGTATGCCATGCAGCGTGAAGAAATGGAACCCTATTGAATGCAGTGGATTTTATGCAGCATGATTGAATGCAGTGGATTCCATGCAGCATGATTGAATGCAGTGGATTCCAGGCAGCGAGGCCCAATGAATCCCGATTGAATGCAGTGGATATTATCCAGCATGGCCCAAAGCATCCCGATTGAATGCAGTGGATTCCATGCAGCGTGTTTGAATGCAGTGGATTCCATGCAGCATGGCCCAATGGTTCCCGATTGAATGCAGTGGTTGCAATGAAGCATGATTGAATGCAGTGGATTCCATGAAGCGTGGCCCTATGGTACCCGATTGAATGCACTGGTTGCAATGAAGCATGATTGAATGCAGTGGATTCCATGCAGCATGGAGAAATTGAACCCTATTAAATGCAGGGGATTTTATGCAGCATGATTGAATGCAGTGGATTCCATGCAGCATGATTGAATGCAGTAGATTTCATGCAGTGAGGCCCAATGCATCCCGATTAAATGCAGTGGATTTTATGCAGCGAGGCCCAAAGCATCCCGATTGAATGCAGTGGATTCCATGCAGCGTCACTCAATGCAGTGGATTCGATGCAGCATGGTAAAATGCATCCCGATTGAACCCAGTTTATTCCATGCAGCGTGATAAATGGATCCCGATTGAATGCAGTGGATTCCATGCAGCGTGGCCCAATGGATCTCGAGAGAATGCAGTGGATTCCATGCAGCGTGATTGAATGCAGTACATTCCATGCAGCATGGTAAAATGCATCCCGATTAAATGCAGTGGATTCCATCCAGCTTGATTGAATGCAGTTGATTCCATGGAGCGTGGCCCAATGCATCCCGATTAAATGCAGTGGATTTTATGCAGCATGGCCCAAAGCATCCTGATTGAAGGTAGTGCATTCCATGCAGCATCACTGAATGCAGTGGATTCCATGCAGCATGGTAAAATGCATCCCGATTGAACGCAGTGTATTCCATGAAGCATGGCTAAATGGATCCCGATTGAATGCAGTGGATTCCATGCAGCGTGGCCAATGGATCTCGATTGAACGCAGTGTATTCCATGCAGTGAGGCCCAATGAATCCCAATTGAATGCAGTGGATTCCATGCAGCATGGCGCAATGGATGTCGATTGAATGCAGTGGTTTCCCTGCAATGTGGCACAATGGATCCCGATTGACTGCAGTGGATTCCATGCAGCGTCACTGAATGCAGTGGATTCCATGCAGCATGGTAAAATGCATCCCGATGGATGCAGTGGCTTCCATGCAGTGTCATTGAATGCAGTGGATTCCATGCAGCATGGTAAAATGCGTCACGATTGATGCAGTGGATTCCATGCACTGTCATTGAATGCAGTGGATTCCATGCAGCATGGTAAAATGCATCCCGATTGATGCAGTGGATTCCATGCAGTGTCATTGAATGCAGTGGATTCCAGGCAGCATGATAAAATGCATCCCGATTGATGCAGTGGATTCCATGCAGCGGGGTTAAATGGATCTAGATTGAATGCCGTGGATTCCATGCAGCGTGGCCCAATGGATCTCGATTGAATGCAGTGGATTCCATGCAGCGTGTTTGAATGCAGTGTATTCCATGCAGCGTGAAGAAATGGAACCCTATTGAATGCAGTGGATTTTATGCAGCATGATTGAATGCAGTGGATTCCATGCAGCATGATTGAATGCAGTGGATTCCAGGCAGCGAGGCCCAATGAATCCCGATTGAATGCACTGGATATTATCCAGCATGGCCCAAAGCATCCCGATTGAATGCAGTGGATTCCATGCAGCGTGTTTGAATGCAGTGGATTCCATGCAGCATGGCCCAATGGTTCCCGATTGAATGCAGTGGTTGCAATGAAGCATGATTGAATGCAGTGGATTCCATGAAGCGTGGCCCTATGGTACCCGATTGAATGCACTGGTTGCAATGAAGCATGATTGAATGCAGTGGATTCCATGCAGCATGGAGAAATTGAACCCTATTAAATGCAGGGGATTTTATGCAGCATGATTGAATGCAGTGGATTCCATGCAGCATGATTGAATGCAGTAGATTCCATGCAGTGAGGCCCAATGCATCCCGATTAAATGCAGTGGATTTTATGCAGCGAGGCCCAAAGCATCCCGATTGAATGCAGTGGATTCCATGCAGCGTCACTGAATGCAGTGGATTCGATGCAGCATGGTTAAATGCATCCCGATTGAACGAAGAGTATTCCATGCAGCGTGGCTAAATGGATCCCGATTGAATGCAGTGGATTCGATGCAGCGTGGCCCAATGGATCTCGAGAGAATGCAGTGGATTCCATGCAGTGTGGTGCAATGGATTTAAATTGAACGCAGTGGATTCCATGCATCGTGGCGCAATGGATCCCAATTGAATGCAGTGAATTCCATGCAGCGTAATTGAATGCAGTATATTCCATGCAGCGTGGTAAAATGCATCCCGATTAAATGCAGTGGATTTTATGCAGCATGGCCCAAAGCATCCCGATTGAAGGTAGCGCATTCCATGCAGCATCACTGAATGCAGTGGATTCCATGCAGCATGGTAAAATGCATCCCGATTAAACGCAGTGCATTACATGCAGCATGGCTAAATGGATCCCGAGTGAATGCAGTGGATTCCATGCAGCATGGTAAAATGCGTCACGATTGATGCAGTGGATTCCATGCAGTGTCATTGAATGCAGTGTATACCATGCAGCATGGTAAAATGCATCCCGATTGATGCAGTGGATTCCATGCAGTGTCATTGAATGCAGTGGATTCCAGGCAGCAAGATAAAATGCATCCCGATTGATGCAGTGGATTCCATGCAGCGGGGTTAAATGGATCCCGATTGAATGTAGTGTATTCCATGCAGCGTGGCCCAATGGATCTCGATTGAATGCAGTGGACTCCGTGCAGTGTGGTGGAGTGGATTCTGATTGATTGCAGTGAATTCCATGCAGCGTGTTTGAATGCAGTGTATTCCATGCAGCGTGGCCCAATGGATCTCGATTGAATGCAGTGGATTCCGTGCAGTGTGGTGGAGTGGATTCTGATTGAATGCAGTGGATTCCATGCAGCGTGTTTGAATGCAGTGTATTCCATGCAGCGTGAAGAAATGGAACCCTATTGAATGCAGTGGATTTTATGCAGCATGATTGAATGCAGTGGATTCCATGCAGCATGATTGAATGCAGTGGATTCCAGGCAGCGAGGCCCAATGAATCCCGATTGAATGCAGTGGATATTATCCAGCATGGCCCAAAGCATCCCGATTGAATGCAGTGGATTCCATGCAGCGTGTTTGAATGCAGTGGATTCCATGCAGCATGGCCCAATGGTTCCCGATTGAATGCAGTGGTTGCAATGAAGCATGATTGAATGCAGTGGATTCCATGAAGCGTGGCCCTATGGTACCCGATTGAATGCACTGGTTGCAATGAAGCATGATTGAATGCAGTGGATTCCATGCAGCATGGAGAAATTGAACCCTATTAAATGCAGGGGATTTTATGCAGCATGATTGAATGTAGTGGATTCCATGCAGCATGATTGAATGCAGTAGATTCCATGCAGTGAGGCCCAATGCATCCCGATTAAATGCAGTGGATTTTATGCAGCGAGGCCCAAAGCATCCCGATTGAATGCAGTGGATTCCATGCAGCGTCACTGAATGCAGTGGATTCGATGCAGCATGGTTAAATGCATCCCGATTGAACGAAGAGTATTCCATGCAGCGTGGCTAAATGGATCCCGATTGAATGCAGTGGATTCCATGCAGCGTGGCCCAATGGATCTCGAGAGAATGCAGTGGATTCCATGCAGTGTGGTGCAATGGATTTTAATTGAACGCAGTGGATTCCATGCATCGTGGTGCAATGGATCCCAATTGAATGCAGTGAATTCCATGCAGCGTGATTGAATGCAGTATATTCCATGCAGCGTGGTAAAATGCATCCTGATTAAATGCAGTGGATTCCATCCAGCTTGATTGAATGCAGTTGATTCCATGGAGCGTGGCCCAATGCATCCCGATTAAATGCCGTGGATTTTATGCAGCATGGCCCAAAGCATCCCGATTGAATGTAGTGCATTCCATGCAGCATCACTGAATGCAGTGGATTCCATGCAGCATGGTAAAATGCATCCCGATTAAACGCAGTGGAATACATGCAGCATGGCTAAATGGATCCCGAGTGAATGCAGTAGATTCCATGCAGTGTCATTGAATGCAGTGGATTCCATGCAGCATGTTAAAATGCATCCCGATTGATGCAGTGGATTCCATGCAGTGTCATTGAATGCAGTGTATTCCATGCAGCATGGTAAAATGCATCACGATTGATGCAGTGGATTCCATGCAGTGTCATTGAATGCAGTGGATTCCAGGCAGCATGATAAAATGCATCCCGATTGATGCAGTGGATTCCATGCAGCGGGGTTAAATGGATCCCGATTGAATGCAGTCGATTCCATGCAGCGTGGCCCAATGGATCTCGATTGAATGCAGTGGATTCCATGCAGTGTGGTGCAGTGGATTCTGATTGATTGCAGTGAATTCCATGCATCGTGGCACAATGGATCCCAATTGAATGCAGTGGATTCCATGCAGCGTGGCCCAATGGATCTCGATTGAATGCAGTGGGTTCCATGCAGCGTGTTTGAATGCAGTGTATGCCATGCAGCGTGAAGAAATGGAACCCTATTGAATGCAGTGGATTTTATGCAGCATGATTGAATGCAGTGGATTCCATGCAGCATGATTGAATGCAGTGGATTCCAGGCAGCGAGGCCCAATGAATCCCGATTGAATGCAGTGGATATTATCCAGCATGGCCCAAAGCATCCCGATTGAATGCAGTGGATTCCATGCAGCGTGTTTGAATGCAGTGGATTCCATGCAGCATGGCCCAATGGTTCCCGATTGAATGCAGTGGTTGCAATGAAGCATGATTGAATGCAGTGGATTCCATGAAGCGTGGCCCTATGGTACCCGATTGAATGCACTGGTTGCAATGAAGCATGATTGAATGCAGTGGATTCCATGCAGCATGGAGAAATTGAACCCTATTAAATGCAGGGGATTTTATGCAGCATGATTGAATGCAGTGGATTCCATGCAGCATGATTGAATGCAGTAGATTTCATGCAGTGAGGCCCAATGCATCCCGATTAAATGCAGTGGATTTTATGCAGCGAGGCCCAAAGCATCCCGATTGAATGCAGTGGATTCCATGCAGCGTCACTCAATGCAGTGGATTCGATGCAGCATGGTAAAATGCATCCCGATTGAACCCAGTTTATTCCATGCAGCGTGATAAATGGATCCCGATTGAATGCAGTGGATTCCATGCAGCGTGGCCCAATGGATCTCGAGAGAATGCAGTGGATTCCATGCAGCGTGATTGAATGCAGTACATTCCATGCAGCATGGTAAAATGCATCCCGATTAAATGCAGTGGATTCCATCCAGCTTGATTGAATGCAGTTGATTCCATGGAGCGTGGCCCAATGCATCCCGATTAAATGCAGTGGATTTTATGCAGCATGGCCCAAAGCATCCCGATTGAAGGTAGTGCATTCCATGCAGCATCACTGAATGCAGTGGATTCCATGCAGCATGGTAAAATGCATCCCGATTGAACGCAGTGTATTCCATGAAGCATGGCTAAATGGATCCCGATTGAATGCAGTGGATTCCATGCAGCGTGGCCAATGGATCTCGATTGAACGCAGTGTATTCCATGCAGTGAGGCCCAATGAATCCCAATTGAATGCAGTGGATTCCATGCAGCATGGCGCAATGGATGTCGATTGAATGCAGTGGTTTCCCTGCAATGTGGCACAATGGATCCCGATTGACTGCAGTGGATTCCATGCAGCGTCACTGAATGCAGTGGATTCCATGCAGCATGGTAAAATGCATCCCGATGGATGCAGTGGCTTCCATGCAGTGTCATTGAATGCAGTGGATTCCATGCAGCATGGTAAAATGCGTCACGATTGATGCAGTGGATTCCATGCAGTGTCATTGAATGCAGTGGATTCCATGCAGCATGGTAAAATGCATCCCGATTGATGCAGTGGATTCCATGCAGTGTCATTGAATGCAGTGGATTCCAGGCAGCATGATAAAATGCATCCCGATTGATGCAGTGGATTCCATGCAGCGGGGTTAAATGGATCTAGATTGAATGCCGTGGATTCCATGCAGCGTGGACCAATGGATCTCGATTGAATGCAGTGGACTCCGTGCAGTGTGGTGGAGTGGATTCTGATTGATTGCAGTGAATTCCATGCAGCGTGGCCCAATGGATCTCGATTGAAGGCAGTGGATTCCATGCAGCGTGTTTGAATGCAGTGTATGCCATGCAGCGTGAAGAAATGGAACCCTATTGAATGCAGTGGATTTTATGCAGCATGATTGAATGCAGTGGATTCCATGCAGCATGATTGAATGCAGTGGATTCCAGGCAGCGAGGCCCAATGAATCCCGATTGAATGCAGTGGATATTATCCAGCATGGCCCAAAGCATCCCGATTGAATGCAGTGGATTCCATGCAGCGTGTTTGAATGCAGTGGATTCCATGCAGCATGGCCCAATGGTTCCCGATTGAATGCAGTGGTTGCAATGAAGCATGATTGAATGCAGTGGATTCCATGAAGCGTGGCCCTATGGTACCCGATTGAATGCACTGGTTGCAATGAAGCATGATTGAATGCAGTGGATTCCATGCAGCATGGAGAAATTGAACCCTATTAAATGCAGGGGATTTTATGCAGCATGATTGAATGCAGTGGATTCCATGCAGCATGATTGAATGCAGTAGATTCCATGCAGTGAGGCCCAATGCATCCCGATTAAATGCAGTGGATTTTATGCAGCGAGGCCCAAAGCATCCCGATTGAATGCAGTGGATTCCATGCAGCGTCACTGAATGCAGTGGATTCGCTGCAGCATGGTTAAATGCATCCCGATTGAACGAAGAGTATTCCATGCAGCGTGGCTAAATGGATCCCGATTGAAGGCAGTGGATTCCATGCAGCGTGGCCCAATGGATCTCGAGAGATTGCAGTGGATTCCATGCAGTTTGGTGCAATGGATTTTAATTGAACGCAGTGGATTCCATGCATCGTGGTGCAATGGATCCCAATTGAATGCAGTGAATTCCATGCAGCGTGATTGAATGCAGTATATTCCATGCAGCGTGGTAAAATGCATCCCGATTAAATGCAGTGGATTTTATGCAGCATGGCCCAATGCATTGATTGAAGGAGCGCATTCCATGCAGCCCATTGAATGCAGTGGATTCCATGCAGCATTGCATCCCGATTAAATGCAGTGGATTCCATGCAGCATGGCTAAAATGGATCCCGATTGAATGCAGTGGATTCCATGCAGCATGGTAAAATGGTCCCGAGTGATGCAGTGGATTCCATGCAGTGTCATTGAATGCAGTGGATTCCATGCAGCATGGTAAAATGCATCCCGATTGATGCAGTGGATTCCATGCAGTGGATTGAATGCAGTGGATTCCATGCAGCTAAAATGGATCCCGATTGAATGCAGTGGATTCCATGCAGCGTGGTTAAATGGATCCCGATTGAATGCAGTGGATTCCATGCAGCGTGGCCCAATGTATCTCGATTGAATGCAGTGGACTCCGTGCAGTGTGGTGGAGTGGATTCTGATTGATTGCAGTGAATTCCATGCAGCGTGTTTGAATGCAGTGTATTCCATGCAGCGTGGCCCAATGGATCCCGATTGAATGCAGTGGATTCCATGCAGTGTGGCCCAATGGATTCTCGATTGAATGCAGTGGATTCCATGCAGCGTGTTTGAATGCAGTGTATTCCATGCAGCGTGAAGAAATGGAACCCTATTGAATGCAGTGGATTTTATGCAGCATGATTGAATGCAGTGGATTCCATGCAGCATGATTGAATGCAGTGGATTCCAGGCAGCGAGGCCCAATGAATCCCGATTGAATGCAGTGGATATTATCCAGCATGGCCCAAAGCATCCCGATTGAATGCAGTGGATTCCATGCAGCGTGTTTGAATGCAGTGGATTCCATGCAGCATGGCCCAATGGTTCCAGATTGAATGCAGTGGTTGCAATGAAGCATGATTGAATGCAGTGGATTCCATGAAGCGTGGCCCTATGGTACCCGATTGAATGCACTGGTTGCAATGAAGCATGATTGAATGCAGTGGATTCCATGCAGCATGGAGAAATTGAACCCTATTAAATGCAGGGGATTTTATGCAGCATGATTGAATGCAGTGGATTCCATGCAGCATGATTGAATGCAGTAGATTCCATGCAGTGAGGCCCAATGCATCCCGATTAAATGCAGTGGATTTTATGCAGCAGGCCCAAAGCATCCCGATTGAATGCAGTGGATTCCATGCAGCGTCACTGAATGCAGTGGATTCGATGCAGCATGGTTAAATGCATCCCGATTGAACGAAGAGTATTCCATGCAGCGTGGCTAAATGGATCCCGATTGAATGCAGTGGATTCCATGCAGCGTGGCCCAATGGATCTCGAGAGAATGCAGTGGATTCCATGCAGTGTGGTGCAATGGATTTTAATTGAACGCAGTGGATTCCATGCATCGTGGTGCAATGGATCCCAATTGAATGCAGTGAATTCCATGCAGCGTGAATGCAGTATATTCCATGCAGCATGGTAAAATGCATCCCGATTAAATGCAGTGGATTCCATCCAGCTTGATTGAATGCAGTTGATTCCATGGAGCGTGGCCCAATGCATCCCGATTAAATGCAGTGGATTTTATGCAGCATGGCCCAAAGCATCCCGATTGAATGCAGTGGATTCCATGCAGCATCACTGAATGCAGTGGATTCCATGCAGCATGGTAAAATGCATCCCGATTAAACGCAGTGGATTCCATGCAGCATGGCTAAATGGATCCCGATTGAATGCAGTAGATTCCATGCAGTGTGATTGAATGCAGTGGATTCCATGCAGCATGGATGCATGATTGATGCAGTGGATTCCATGCAGTGTCATTGAATGCAGTGATTCCATGCAGCATGGTAAAATGCATCCCGATTGATGCAGTGGATTCCATGCAGTGTCACTGAATGCAGTGGATTCCAGGCAGCATGATAAAATGCATCCCGATTGATGCAGTGGATTCCATGCAGCGGGGTTAAATGGATCCCGATTGAATGCAGTGGATTCCATGCAGCGTGGCCCAATGGATCTCGATTGAATGCAGTGGATTCCATGCAGTGTGGTGCAGTGGATTCTGATTGATTGCAGTGAATTCCATGCATCGTGGCACAATGGATCCCAATTGAATGCAGTGGATTCCATGCAGCGTGGCCCAATGGATCTCGATTGAATGCAGTGGGTTCCATGCAGCGTGTTTGAATGCAGTGTATGCCATGCAGCGTGAAGAAATGGAACCCTATTGAATGCAGTGGATTTTATGCAGCATGATTGAATGCAGTGGATTCCATGCAGCATGATTGAATGCAGTGGATTCCAGGCAGCGAGGCCCAATGAATCCCGATTGAATGCAGTGGATATTATCCAGCATGGCCCAAAGCATCCCGATTGAATGCAGTGGATTCCATGCAGCGTGTTTGAACGCAGTGGATTCCATGCAGCATGGCCCAATGGTTCCCGATTGAATGCAGTGGTTGCAATGAAGCATGATTGAATGCAGTGGATTCCATGAAGCGTGGCCCTATGGTACCCGATTGAATGCACTGGTTGCAATGAAGCATGATTGAATGCAGTGGATTCCATGCAGCATGGAGAAATTGAACCCTATTAAATGCAGGGGATTTTATGCAGCATGATTGAATGCAGTGGATTCCATGCAGCATGATTGAATGCAGTAGATTCCATGCAGTGAGGCCCAATGCATCCCGATTAAATGCAGTGGATTTTATGCAGCGAGGCCCAAAGCATCCCGATTGAATGCAGTGGATTCCATGCAGCGTCACTCAATGCAGTGGATTCGATGCAGCATGGTAAAATGCATCCCGATTGAACCCAGTTTATTCCATGCAGCGTGATAAATGGATCCCGATTGAATGCAGTGGATTCCATGCAGCGTGGCCCAATGGATCTCGAGAGAATGCAGTGGATTCCATGCAGCGTGATTGAATGCAGTACATTCCATGCAGCATGGTAAAATGCATCCCGATTAAATGCAGTGGATTCCATCCAGCTTGATTGAATGCAGTTGATTCCATGGAGCGTGGCCCAATGCATCCCGATTAAATGCAGTGGATTTTATGCAGCATGGCCCAAAGCATCCCGATTGAAGGTAGTGCATTCCATGCAGCATCACTGAATGCAGTGGATTCCATGCAGCATGGTAAAATGCATCCCGATTGAACGCAGTGTATTCCATGAAGCATGGCTAAATGGATCCCGATTGAATGCAGTGGATTCCATGCAGCGTGGCCAATGGATCTCGATTGAACGCAGTGTATTCCATGCAGTGAGGCCCAATGAATCCCAATTGAATGCAGTGGATTCCATGCAGCATGGCGCAATGGATGTCGATTGAATGCAGTGGTTTCCCTGCAATGTGGCACAATGGATCCCGATTGACTGCAGTGGATTCCATGCAGCGTCACTGAATGCAGTGGATTCCATGCAGCATGGTAAAATGCATCCCGATGGATGCAGTGGCTTCCATGCAGTGTCATTGAATGCAGTGGATTCCATGCAGCATGGTAAAATGCGTCACGATTGATGCAGTGGATTCCATGCAGTGTCATTGAATGCAGTGTATTCCATGCAGCATGGTAAAATGCATCCCGATTGATGCAGTGGATTCCATGCAGTGTCATTGAATGCAGTGGATTCCAGGCAGCATGATAAAATGCATCCCGATTGATGCAGTGGATTCCATGCAGCGGGGTTAAATGGATCTAGATTGAATGCCGTGGATTCCATGCAGCGTGGACCAATGGATCTCGATTGAATGCAGTGGACTCCGTGCAGTGTGGTGGAGTGGATTCTGATTGATTGCAGTGAATTCCATGCAGCGTGGCCCAATGGATCTCGATTGAAGGCAGTGGATTCCATGCAGCGTGTTTGAATGCAGTGTATGCCATGCAGCGTGAAGAAATGGAACCCTATTGAATGCAGTGGATTTTATGCAGCATGATTGAATGCAGTGGATTCCATGCAGCATGATTGAATGCAGTGGATTCCAGGCAGCGAGGCCCAATGAATCCCGATTGAATGCAGTGGATATTATCCAGCATGGCCCAAAGCATCCCGATTGAATGCAGTGGATTCCATGCAGCGTGTTTGAATGCAGTGGATTCCATGCAGCATGGCCCAATGGTTCCCGATTGAATGCAGTGGTTGCAATGAAGCATGATTGAATGCAGTGGATTCCATGAAGCGTGGCCCTATGGTACCCGATTGAATGCACTGGTTGCAATGAAGCATGATTGAATGCAGTGGATTCCATGCAGCATGGAGAAATGGAACCCTATTAAATGCAGGGGATTTTATGCAGCATGATTGAATGCAGTGGATTCCATGCAGCATGATTGAATGCAGTAGATTCCATGCAGTGAGGCCCAATGGATCCCGATTAAATGCAGTGGATTTTATGCAGCGAGGCCCAAAGCATCCCGATTGAATGCAGTGGATTCCATGCAGCGTCACTGAATGCAGTGGATTCGATGCAGCATGGTTAAATGCATCCCGATTGAACGAAGAGTATTCCATGCAGCGTGGCTAAATGGATCCCGACTGAAGGCAGTGGATTCCATGCAGCGTGGCCCAATGGATCTCGAGAGATTGCAGTGGATTCCATGCAGTTTGGTGCAATGGATTTTAATTGAACGCAGTGGATTCCATGCATCGTGGTGCAATGGATCCCAATTGAATGCAGTGAATTCCATGCAGCGTGATTGAATGCAGTATATTCCATGCAGCGTGGTAAAATGCATCCCGATTAAATGCAGTGGATTCCATCCAGCTTGATTGAATGCAGTTGATTCCATGGAGCGTGGCCCAATGCATCCCGATTAAATGCAGTGGATTTTATGCAGCATGGCCCAAAGCATCCCGATTGAATGTAGTGCATTCCATGCAGCATCACTGAATGCAGTGGATTCCATGTAGCATGTTAAAATGCATCCCGATTAAACGCAGTGGATTAAATGCAGCATGGCTAAATGGATCCCGAGTGAATGCAGTAGATTCCATGCAGTGTAATTGAATGCAGTGGATTCCATGCAGCATGGTAAAATGCATCCCGAGTGATGCAGTGGATTCCATGCAGTGTGGTGCAGTGGATTCTGATTGATTGCAGTGAATTCCATGCATCGTGGCACAATGGATCCCAATTGAATGCAGTGGATTCCATGCAGCGTGGCCCAATAGATCTCGATTGAATGCAGTGGATTCCATGCAGCGTGTTTGAATGCAGTGTATGCCATGCAGCGTGAAGAAATGGAACCCTATTGAATGCAGTGGATTTTATGCAGCATGATTGAATGCAGTGGATTCCATGCAGCATGATTGAATGCAGTGGATTCCAGGCAGCGAGGCCCAATGAATCCCGATTGAATGCAGTGGATATTATCCAGCATGGCCCAAAGCATCCCGATTGAATGCAGTGGATTCCATGCAGCGTGTTTGAATGCAGTGGATTCCAGGCAGCATGGCCCAATGGTTCCAGATTGAATGCAGTGGTTGCAATGAAGCATGATTGAATGCAGTGGATTCCATGAAGCGTGGCCCTATGGTACCCGATTGAATGCACTGGTTGTAATGAAGCATGATTGAATGCAGTGGATTCCATGCAGTGAGGCCCAATGCATCCCGATTAAATGCAGTGGATTTTATGCAGCAAGGCCCAAAGCATCCCGATTGAATGCAGTGGATTCCATGCAGCGTCACTGAATGCAGTGGATTCCATGCAGCATGGTAAACTGCATCCCGATTGAACGAATAGTATTCCATGCAGCGTGGCTAAATGGATCCCGATTGAATGCAGTGGATTCCATGCAGTGTGGTCCAATGGATCTCGATTGAACGCAGTGTATTCCATTCAGTGAGGCCCAATGAATCCCAATTGAATGCAGTGGATTCCATGCAGCATGGAGAAATTGAACCCTATTAAATGCAGGGGATTTTATGCAGCATGATTGAATGCAGTGGATTCCATGCAGCATGATTGAATGCAGTAGATTCCATGCAGTGAGGCCCAATGCATCCCGATTAAATGCAGTGGATTTTATGCAGCATGGAGAAATTGAACCCTATTAAATGCAGGGGATTTTATGCAGCATGATTGAATGCAGTGGATTCCATGCAGCATGATTGAATGCAGTGGATTCCATGCAGCATGGAGAAATTGAACCCTATTAAATGCAGGGGATTTTATGCAGCATGATTGAATGCAGTCGATTCCATGCAGCATGATTGAATGCAGTGGATTCCATGCAGCATGATTGAATGCAGTAGATTCCATGCAGTGAGGCCCAAAGCATCCCGATTGAATGCAGTGGATTCCATGCAGCGTCACTGAATGCAGTGGATTCGATGCAGCATGGTTAAATGCATCCTGATTGAACGAAGTGTATTCCATGCAGCGTGGCTAAATGGATCCCGATTGAATGCAGTGGATTCCATGCAGCGTGGCCAAATGAATCTCGAGAGATTGCAGTGGATTCCAAGCAGAGTGGTGCAATGGATTTTAATTGAACGCAGTGGATTCCATGCAGTGTGGTCCAATGGATCTCGATTGAACGCAGTGTATTCCATGCAGTGAGGCCCAATGAATCCCAATTGAATGCAGTGGATTCCATGCAGCATGGAGAAATTGAACCCTATTAAATGCAGGGGATTTTATGCAGCATGATTGAATGCAGTGGATTCCATGCAGCATGATTGAATGCAGTGGATTCCATGCAGCATGATTGAATGCAGTAGATTCCATGCAGTGAGGCCCAAGCATCCCGATTGAATGCAGTGGATTCCATGCAGCGTCACTGAATGCAGTGGATTCGATGCAGCATGGTTAAATGCATCCTGATTGAACGAAGTGTATTCCATGCAGCGTGGCTAAATGGATCCCGATTGAATGCAGTGGATTCCATGCAGCGTGGCCCAATGGATCTCGAGAGATTGCAGTGGATTCCAAGCAGAGTGGTGCAATGGATTTTAATTGAACGCAGTGGATTCCATGCATCGTGGTGCAATGGATCCCAATTGAATGCAGTGAATTCCATGCAGCGTGATTGAATGCAGTATATTCCATGCAGCATGGTAAAATGCATCCCGATTAAATGCATTGGATTCCATCCAGCTTGGTTGAATGCAAATGATTCCATGGAGCGTGGCCCAATGCATCCCGATTAAATGCAGTGGATTTTATGCAGCATGGCCCAAAGCATCCCGATTGAAGGTAGTGCATTCCATGCAGCATCACTGAATGCAGTGGATTCCATGCAGCATGGTAAAATGCATCCCGATTAAACGCAGTGGATTACATGCAGCATGGCTAAATGGATCCCGATTGAATGCAGTAGATTCCATGCAGTGTCATTGAATGCAGTGGATTCCATGCAGCATGGTAAAATGCGTCACGATTGATGCAGTGGATTCCATGCAGTGTCATTGAATGCAGTGGATTCCATGCAGCATGGTAAAATACATCCCGATGGATGCAGTGGATTCCATGCAGTGTCAATGAATGCAGTGGATTCCAGGCAGCATGATAAAATGCATCCCGATTGATGCAGTGGATTCCATGCAGCGGGGTTAAATGGATCCCGATTGAATGCAGTGGATTCGATGCAGCGTGGCCCAATGGATCTCGATTGAATGCAGTGGATTCCATGCAGCGTGGCCCAATGCATCTCGATTGAATGCAGTGGATTCCATGCAGTGTGGTGCAGTGGATTCTGATTGATTGCAGTGAATTCCATGCATCGTGGCACAATGGATCCCAATTGAGTGCAGTGGATTCCATGCAGCGTGGCCCAATGGATCTCGATAGAATGCAGTGGATTCCATGCAGCGTGTTTGAATGCAGTGTATGCCATGCAGCGTGAAGAAATGGAACCCTATTGAATGCAGTGGATTTTATGCAGCATGATTGAATGCAGTGGATTCCATGCAGCATGATTGAATGCAGTGGATTCCAGGCAGCGAGGCCCAATGAATCCCGATTGAATGCAGTGGATATTATCCAGCATGGCCCAAAGCATCCCGATTGAATGCAGTGGATTCCATGCAGCGTGTTTGAATGCAGTGGATTCCATGCAGCATGGCCCAATGGTTCCCGATTGAATGCAGTGGTTGCAATGAAGCATGATTGAATGCAGTGGATTCCATGAAGCGTGGCCCTATGGTACCCGATTGAATGCACTGGTTGCAATGAAGCATGATTGAATGCAGTGGATTCCATGCAGCATGGAGAAATGGAACCCTATTAAGTGCAGGGGATTTTATGCAGCATGATTGAATGCAGTGGATTCCATGCAGCATGATTGAATGCAGTAGATTCCATGCAGTGAGGCCCAATGCATCCCGATTAAATGCAGTGGATTTTATGCAGCGAGGCCCATAGCATCCCGATTGAATGCAGTGGATTCCATGCAGCGTCACTGAATGCAGTGGATTCGATGCAGCATGGTTAAATGCATCCCGATTGAACGAAGAGTATTCCATGCAGCGTGGCTAAATGGATCCGGACTGAAGGCAGTGGATTCCATGCAGCGTGGCCCAATGGATCTCGAGAGATTGCAGTGGATTCCATGCAGTTTGGTGCAATGGATTTTAATTGAACGCAGTGGATTCCATGCATCGTGGTGCAATGGATCCCAATTGAATGCAGTGAATTCCATGCAGCGTGATTGAATGCAGTATATTCCATGCAGCGTGGTAAAATGCATCCCGATTAAATGCAGTGGATTCCATCCAGCTTGATTGAATGCAGTTGATTCCATGGAGCGTGGCCCAATGCATCCCGATTAAATGCAGTGGATTTTATGCAGCATGGCCCAAAGCATCCCGATTGAATGTAGTGCATTCCATGCAGCATCACTGAATGCAGTGGATTCCATGTAGCATGTTAAAATGCATCCCGATTAAACGCAGTGGATTAAATGCAGCATGGCTAAATGGATCCCGAGTGAATGCAGTAGATTCCATGCAGTGTCATTGAATGCAGTGGATTCCATGCAGCATGGTAAAATGCATCCCGATTGATGCAGTGGATTCCATGCAGTGTGGTGCAGTGGATTCTGATTGATTGCAGTGAATTCCATGCATCGTGGCACAATGGATCTCGATTGAATGCAGTGGATTCCATGCAGCGTGGCCCAATGGATCTCGATTGAATGCAGTGGGTTCCATGCAGCGTGTTTGAATGCAGTGTATGCCATGCAGCGTGAAGAAATGGAACCCTATTGAATGCAGTGGATTTTATGCAGCATGATTGAATGCAGTGGATTCCATGCAGCATGATTGAATGCAGTGGATTCCAGGCAGCGAGGCCCAATGAATCCCGATTGAATGCAGTGGATATTATCCAGCATGGCCCAAAGCATCCCGATTGAATGCAGTGGATTCCATGCAGCGTGTTTGAATGCAGTGGATTCCATGCAGCATGGCCCAATGGTTCCCGATTGAATGCAGTGGTTGCAATGAAGCATGATTGAATGCAGTGGATTCCATGAAGCGTGGCCCTATGGTACCCGATTGAATGCACTGGTTGTAATGAAGCATGATTGAATGCAGTGGATTCCATGCAGTGAGGCCCAATGCATCCCGATTAAATGCAGTGGATTTTATGCAGCAAGGCCCAAAACATCCCGATTGAATGCAGTGGATTCCATGCAGCGTCACTGAATGCAGTGGATTCCATGCAGCATGGTAAAATGCATCCCGATTGAACGAAGAGTATTCCATGCAGCGTGGCTAAATGGATCCCGATTGAATGCAGTGGATTCCATGCAGTGTGGTCCAATGGATCTCGATTGAACGCAGTGTATTCCATGCAGTGAGGCCCAATGAATCCCAATTGAATGCAGTGGATTCCATGCAGCATTGAGAAATTGAACCCTATTAAATGCAGGGGATTTTATGCAGCATGATTGAATGCAGTGGATTCCATGCAGCATGATTGAATGCAGTAGATTCCATGCAGTGAGGCCCAATGCATCCCGATTAAATGCAGTGGATTTTATGCAGCATGGAGAAATTGAACCCTATTAAATGCAGGGGATTTTATGCAGCATGATTGAATGCAGTGGATTCCATGCAGCGTGATTGAATGCAGTGGATTCCATGCAGCATGGAGAAATTGAACCCTATTAAATGCAGGGGATTTTATGCAGCATGATTGAATGCAGTGGATTCCATTCAGCATGATTGAATGCAGTGGATTCCATGCAGCATGATTGAATGCAGTAGATTCCATGCAGTGAGGCCCAAAGCATCCCGATTGAATGCAGTGGATTCCATGCAGCGTCACTGAATGCAGTGGATTCGATGCAGCATGGTTAAATGCATCCTGATTGAACGAAGTGTATTCCATGCAGCGTGGCTAAATGGATCCCGATTGAATGCAGTGGATTCCATGCAGCGTGGCCCAATGGATCTCGAGAGATTGCAGTGGATTCCATGCAGTGTGGTGCAATGGATTTTAATAGAACGCAGTGGATTCCATGCAGTGTGGTCCAATGGATCTCGATTGAACGCAGTGTATTCCATGCAGTGAGGCCTAATGAATCCCAATTGAATGCAGTGGATTCCATGCAGCATGGAGAAATTGAACCCTATTAAATGCAGGGGATTTTATGCAGCATGATTGAATGCAGTGGATTCCATGCAGCATGATTGAATGCAGTGGATTCCATGCAGCATGATTGAATGCAGTAGATTCCATGCAGTGAGGCCCAAGCATCCCGATTGAATGCAGTGGATTCCATGCAGCATCACTGAATGCAGTGGATTCGATGCAGCATGGTTAAATGCATCCTGATTGAACGAAGTGTATTCCATGCAGCGTGGCTAAATGGATCCCGATTGAATGCAGTGGATTCTATGCAGCGTGGCCCAATGGATCTCGAGAGATTGCAGTGGATTCCAAGCAGAGTGGTGCAATGGATTTTAATTGAACGCAGTGGATTCCATGCATCGTGGTGCAATGGATCCCAATTGAATGCAGTGAATTCCATGCAGCGTGATTGAATGCAGTATATTCCATGCAGCGTGGTAAAATGCATCCCGATTAAATGCATTGGATTCCATCCAGCTTGGTTGAATGCAAATGATTCCATGGAGCGTGGCCCAATGCATCCCGATTAAATGCAGTGGATTTTATGCAGCATGGCCCAAAGCATCCCGATTGAAGGTAGTGCATTCCATGCAGCATCACTGAATGCAGTGGATTCCATGCAGCATGGTAAAATGCATCCCGATTAAACGCAGTGGATTACGTGCAGCATGGCTAAATGGATCCCGATTGAATGCAGTAGATTCCATGCAGTGTCATTGAATGCAGTGGATTCCATGCAGCATGGTAAAATGCGTCACGATTGATGCAGTGGATTCCATGGAGTGTCATTGAATGCAGTGGATTCCATGCAGCATGGTAAAATACATCCCGATGGATGCAGTGGATTCCATGCAGTGTCAATGAATGCAGTGGATTCAAGGCAGCATGATGAAATGCATCCCGATTGATGCAGTGGATTCCATGCAGCGGGGTTAAATGGATCCCGATTGAATGCAGTGGATTCGATGCAGCGTGGCCCAATGGATCTCGATTGAATGCAGTGGATTCCATGCAGCGTGGCCCAATGCATCTCGATTGAATGCAGTGGATTCCATGCAGTGTGGTGCAGTGGATTCTGATTGATTGCAGAGAATTCCATGCATCGTGGCACAATGGATCCCAATTGAGTGCAGTGGATTCCATGCAGCGTGGCCCAATGGATCTCGATTGAATGCAGTGGATTCCATGCAGCGTGTTTGAATGCAGTGTATGCCATGCAGCGTGAAGAAATGGAACCCTATTGAATGCAGTGGATTTTATGCAGCATGATTGAATGCAGTGGATTCGATGCAGCATGATTGAATGCAGTGGATTCCAGGCAGCGAGGCCCAATGAATCCCGATTGAATGCAGTGGATATTATCCAGCATGGCCCAAAGCATCCCGATTGAATGCAGTGGATTCCATGCAGCGTGTTTGAATGCAGTGGATTCCATGCAGCATGGCCCAATGGTTCCCGATTGAATGCAGTGGTTGCAATGAAGCATGATTGAATGCAGTGGATTCCATGCAGCATGGAGAAATTGAACCCTATTAAATGCAGGGGATTTTATGCAGCATGATTGAATGCAGTGGATTCCATGCAGCATGATTGAATGCAGTAGATTCCATGCAGTGAGGCCCAATGCATCCCGATTAAATGCAGTGGATTTTATGCAGCGAGGCCCAAAGCATCTCGATTGAATGCAGTGGATTCCATGCAGCGTCACTGAATGCAGTGGATTCGATGCAGCATGGTAAAATGCATCCCGATTGAACCCAGTGTATTCCATGCAGCCTGATAAATGGACCCCAATTGAATGCAGTGGATTCCATGCAGCGTGGTGCAATGGATCTCGAGAGAATGCAGTGGATTCCATGCAGCGTGATTGAATGCAGTACATTCCATGCAGCATGGTAAAATGCATCCCGATTAAATGCAGTGCATTCCATCCAGCTTGATTGAATGCAGTTGATTCCATGGAGCGTGGCCCAATGCATCCCGATTAAATGCAGTGGATTTTATGCAGCATGGCCCAAAGCATCCCGATTGAAGGTAGTGCATTCCATGCAGCATCACTGAATGCAGTGGATTCCATGCAGCATGGTAAAATGCAACCCGATTGAACGCAGTGTATTCCATGAAGCATGGCGAAATGGATCCCGATTGAATGCAGTGGATTCCATGCAGCGTGGCCCAATGGATCTCGATTGAACGCAGTGTATTCCATGCAGTGAGGCCCAATGTATCCCAATTGAATGCAGTGGATTCCATGCAGCATGGCGCAATGGATGTCGATTGAATGCAGTGGTTTCCCTGCAATGTGGCACAATGGATCCCGATTGACTGCAGTGGATTCCATGCAGCGTCACTGAATGCAGTGGATTCCATGCAGCATGGTAAAATGCATCCCAATTGAACGCAGTGCATTCCATGCAGCGGGGTTAAATGGATCCCGATTGAATGCAGTGGATTCGATGCAGCGTGGCCCAATGGATCTCGAGAGAATGCAGTGGATTCCATGCAGTGTGGTGCAATGGATTTTAATTGAACGCAGTGGATTCCATGCATCGTGGCGCAATGGATCCCAATTGAATGCAGTGAATTCCATGCAGCGTGATTGAATGCAGTACATTCCATGCAGCATGGTAAAATGCATCCCGATTAAATGCAGTGGATTCCATCCAGCTTGATTGAATGCAGTTGATTCCATGGAGCGTGGCCCAATGCATCCCGATTAAATGCAGTGGATTTTATGCAGCATGGCCCAAAGCATCCCGATTGAAGGTAGTGCATTCCATGCAGCATCACTGAATGCAGTGGATTCCATGCACCATGGTAAAATTCATCCCAATTGAACGCAGTGCATTCCATGCAGCGGGGTTAAATGGATGCAGATTGAATGCAGTGGATTCGATGCAGCGTGGCCCAATGGATCTCGATTGACTGCAGTGGATTCCATGCAGCGTGGCCCAATGGATCTCGATTGACTGAAGTGGATTCCATGCAGCGTCACTTAATGCAGTGGATTCCATGCAGCATGGTAAAATGCATCCCGATTGATGCAGTGGATTGCATGCAGTGTCATTGAATGCAGTGGATTCCATGCAGCATGGTAAAATGCATCCCGATTGAACGCAGTGTATTCCATGAAGCATTGCTAAATGGATCCCGATTGAATGCAGTGGATTCCATGCAGCATGGCCCAATGGTTCCCGATTGAATGCAGTGGTTGCAATGAAGCATGATTGAATGCAGTGGATTCCATGAAGCGTGGCCCTATGGTACCCGATTGAATGCACTGGTTGCAATGAAGCATGATTGAATGCAGTGGATTCCATGCAGCATGGAGAAATTGAACCCTATTCAATGCAGGGGATTTTATGCAGCATGATTGAATGCAGTGGATTCCATGCAGCATGATTGAATGCAGTAGATTCCATGCAGTGAGGCCCAATGCATCCCGATTAAATGCAGTGGATTTTATGCAGCGAGGCCCAAAGCATCCCGATTGAATGCAGTGGATTCCATGCAGCGTCACTGAATGCAGTGGATTCGATGCAGCATGGTAAAATGCATCCCGATTGAACACAGTGTATTCTATGCAGCGTGATAAATGGATCCCGATTGAATGCAGTGGATTCGATGCAGCGTGCCCCAACGGATCTCGAGAGAATGCAGTGGATTCCATGCAGTGTGGTGCAATGGATTTTGATTAAACGCAGTGGATTCGATGCATCGTTGTGCAATGGATCCCAATTGAATGCAGTGAATTCCATGCAGCGTGATTGAATGCAGTACATTCCATGCAGCATGGTAAAATGCATCCCGATTAAATGCAGTGGATTCCATCCAGCTTGATTGAATGCAGTTGATTCCATGGAGCGTGGCCCAATGCATCCCGATTAAATGCAGTGGATTTTAAGCAGCATGGCCCAAAGCCTCCCGATTGAAGGTAGTGCATTCCATGCAGCATCACTGAATGCAGTGGATTCCATGCAGCATGGTAAAATGCATCCCGATTGAACGCACTATATTCCATGAAGCATGGCTAAATGGATCCCGATTGAATGCAGTGGATTCCATGCAGCGTGGCCCAATGGATCTCGATTGAACGCAATGTATTCCATGCAGTGAGGCCCAATGAATCCCAATTGAATGCAGTGGATTCCATGCAGCATGGCGCAATGGATGTCGATTGAATGCAGTGGTTTCCCTGCAATGTGGCACAATGGATCCCGATTGACTGCAGTGGATTCCATGCAGCGTCACTGAATGCAGTGGATTCCATGCAGAATGGTAAAATGCATCCCAATTGATGCAGTGGATTCCATGCAGTGTCATTGAATGCAGTGGATTCCATGCAGCATGGTAAAATGCATCCCAATTGAACGCAGTGCATTCCATGCAGCGGGGTTAAATGGATCCCGATTGAATGCAGTGGATTCGATGCAGCATGGCCCAATGGATCTCGAGAGAATGCAGTGGATTCCATGCAGTGTGGTGCAATGGATTTTAATTGAACGCAGTGGATTCCATGCATCGTGGCGCAATGGATCCCAATTGAATGCAGTGAATTCCATGCAGCGTGATTGAATGCAGTATATTCCATGCAGCGTGGTAAAATTCATCCCGATTAAATGCAGTGGATTCCATCCAGCTTGATTGAATGCAGTTGATTCCATGGAGCGTGGCCCAATGCATCCCGATTAAATGCAGTGGATTTTGTGCAGCATGGCCCAAAGCATCCCGATTAAATGTAGTGCATTCCATGCAGCATCACTGAATGCAGTGGATTCCATGCAGCATGGTAAAATGCATCCCGATTGAACGCAGTGTATTCCATGAGGCATGGCGAAATGGATCCCGATTGAATGCAGTGGATTCCATGCAGCGTGGCCCAATGGATCTCGATTGAATGCAGTGTATTCCATGCAGTGAGGCCCAATGTATCCCAATTGAATGCAGTGGATTCCATGCAGCATGGCGCAATGGATGTCGATTGAATGCAGTGGTTTCCCTGCAATGTGGCACAATGGATCCCGATTGACTGCAGTGGATTCCATGCAGCGTCACTGAATGCAGTGGATTCCATGCAGAATGGTAAAATGCATCCCGATTGATGCAGTGGATTCCATGCAGTGTCATTGAATGCAGTGGATTCCATGCAGCATGGTAAAATGCATCCCAATTGAACGCAGTGCATTCCATGCAGCGGGGTTAAATGGATCCCAATTGAATGCAGTGGATTCGATGCAGCGTGGCCCAATGGATCTCGAGAGAATGCAGTGGATTCCATGCAGTGTGGTGCAATGGATTTAAATTGAACGCAGTGGATTCCATGCATCGTGGCGCAATGGATCCCAATTGAATGCAGTGAATTCCATGCAGCGTGATTGAATGCAGTATATTCCATGCAGCGTGGTAAAATGCATCCCGATTAAATGCAGTGGATTCCATCCAGCTTGATTGAATGCAGTTGATTCCATGGAGCGTGGCCCAATGCATCCCGATTAAATGCAGTGGATTTTATCCAGCATGGCCCAAAGCATCCCGATTGAATGCAGTGGATTCCATGCAGCATGGAGAAATTGAACCCTATTAAATGCAGGGGATTTTATGCAGCATGATTGAATGCAGTGGATTCCATGCAGCATGATTGAATGCAGTGGATTCCATGCAGCATGATTGAATGCAGTAGATTCCATGCAGTGAGGCCCAAGCATCCCGATTGAATGCAGTGGATTCCATGCAGCGTCACTGAATGCAGTGGATTCGATGCAGCATGGTTAAATGCATCCTGATTGAACGAAGTGTATTCCATGCAGCGTGGCTAAATGGATCCCGATTGAATGCAGTGGATTCTATGCAGCGTGGCCCAATGGATCTCGAGAGATTGCAGTGGATTCCAAGCAGAGTGGTGCAATGGATTTTAATTGAACGCAGTGGATTCCATGCATCGTGGTGCAATGGATCCCAATTGAATGCAGTGAATTCCATGCAGCGTGATTGAATGCAGTATATTCCATGCAGCGTGGTAAAATGCATCCCGATTAAATGCATTGGATTCCATCCAGCTTGGTTGAATGCAAATGATTCCATGGAGCGTGGCCCAATGCATCCCGATTAAATGCAGTGGATTTTATGCAGCATGGCCCAAAGCATCCCGATTGAAGGTAGTGCATTCCATGCAGCATCACTGAATGCAGTGGATTCCATGCAGCATGGTAAAATGCATCCCGATTAAACGCAGTGGATTACATGAAGCATGGCTAAATGGATCCCGATTGAATGCAGTAGATTCCATGCAGTGTCATTGAATGCAGTGGATTCCATGCAGCATGGTAAAATGCGTCACGATTGATGCAGTGGATTCCATGCAGTGTCATTGAATGCAGTGGATTCCATGCAGCATGGTAAAATACATCCCGATGGATGCAGTGGATTCCATGCAGTGTCAATGAATGCAGTGGATTCAAGGCAGCATGATAAAATGCATCCCGATTGATGCAGTGGATTCCATGCAGCGGGGTTAAATGGATCCCGATTGAATGCAGTGGATTCGATGCAGCGTGGCCCAATGGATCTCGATTGAATGCAGTGGATTCCATGCAGCGTGGCCCAATGCATCTCGATGGAATGCAGTGGATTCCATGCAGTGTGGTGCAGTGGATTCTGATTGATTGCAGTGAATTCCATGCATCGTGGCACAATGGATCCCAATTGAGTGCAGTGGATTCCATGCAGCGTGGCCCAATGGATCTCGATTGAATGCAGTGGATTCCATGCAGCGTGTTTGAATGCAGTGTATGCCATGCAGCGTGAAGAAATGGAACCCTATTGAATGCAGTGGATTTTATGCAGCATGATTGAATGCAGTGGATTCGATGCAGCATGATTGCATGCAGTGGATTCCAGGCAGCGAGGCCCAATGAATCCCGATTGAATGCAGTGGATATTATCCAGCATGGCCCAAAGCATCCCGATTGAATGCAGTGGATTCCATGCAGCGTGTTTGAATGCAGTGGATTCCATGCAGCATGGCCCAATGGTTCCCGATTGAATGCAGTGGTTGCAATGAAGCATGATTGAATTCAGTGGATTCCATGCAGCATGGAGAAATTGAACCCTATTAAATGCAGGGGATTTTATGCAGCATGATTGAATGCAGTGGATTCCATGCAGCATGATTGAATGCAGTAGATTCCATGCAGTGAGGCCCAATGCATCCCGATTAAATGCAGTGGATTTTATGCAGCGAGGCCCAAAGCATCTCGATTGAATGCAGTGGATTCCATGCAGCGTCACTGAATGCAGTGGATTCGATGCAGCATGGTAAAATGCATCCCGATTGAACCCAGTGTATTCCATGCAGCCTGATAAATGGACCCCAATTGAATGCAGTGGATTCCATGCAGCGTGGCCCAATGGATCTCGAGAGAATGCAGTGGATTCCATGCAGCGTGATTGAATGCAGTACATTCCATGCAGCATGGTAAAATGCATCCCGATTAAATGCAGTGCATTCCATCCAGCTTGATTGAATGCAGTTGATTCCATGGAGCGTGGCCCAATGCATCCCGATTAAATGCAGTGGATTTTATGCAGCATGGCCCAAAGCATCCCGATTGAAGGTAGTGCATTCCATGCAGCATCACTGAATGCAGTGGATTCCATGCAGCATGGTAAAATGCAACCCGATTGAACGCAGTGTATTCCATGAAGCATGGCGAAATGGATCCTGATTGAATGCAGTGGATTCCATGCAGCGTGGCCCAATGGATCTCGATTGAACGCAGTGTATTCCATGCAGTGAGGCCCAATGTATCCCAATTGAATGCAGTGGATTCCATGCAGCATGGCGCAATGGATGTCGATTGAATGCAGTGGTTTCCCTGCAATGTGGCACAATGGATCCCGATTGACTGCAGTGGATTCCATGCAGCGTCACTGAATGCAGTGGATTCCATGCAGCATGGTAAAATGCATCCCAATTGAACGCAGTGCATTCCATGCAGCGGGGTTAAATGGATCCCGATTGAATGCAGTGGATTCGATGCAGCGTGGCCCAATGGATCTCGAGAGAATGCAGTGGATTCCATGCAGTGTGGTGCAATGGATTTTAATTGAACGCAGTGGATTCCATGCATCGTGGCGCAATGGATCACAATTGAATGCAGTGAATTCCATGCAGCGTGATTGAATGCAGTACATTCCATGCAGCATGGTAAAATGCATCCCGATTAAATGCAGTGGATTCCATCCAGCTTGATTGAATGCAGTTGATTCCATGGAGCGTGGCCCAATGCATCCCGATTAAATGCAGTGGATTTTATGCAGCATGGCCCAAAGCATCCCGATTGAAGGTAGTGCATTCCATGCAGCATCACTGAATGCAGTGGATTCCATGCACCATGGTAAAATTCATCCCAATTGAACGCAGTGCATTCCATGCAGCGGGGTTAAATGGATGCAGATTGAATGCAGTGGATTCGATGCAGCGTGGCCCAATGGATCTCGATTGACTGCAGTGGATTCCATGCAGCGTGGCCCAATGGATCTCGATTGACTGAAGTGGATTCCATGCAGCGTCACTTAATGCAGTGGATTCCATGCAGCATGGTAAAATGCATCCCGATTGATGCAGTGGATTCCATGCAGTGTCATTGAATGCAGTGGATTCCATGCAGCATGGTAAAATGCATCCCGATTGAACGCAGTGTATTCCATGAAGCATTGCTAAATGGATCCCGATTGAATGCAGTGGATTCCATGCAGCATGGCCCAATGGTTCCCGATTGAATGCAGTGGTTGCAATGAAGCATGATTGAATGCAGTGGATTCCATGAAGCGTGGCCCTATGGTACCCGATTGAATGCACTGGTTGCAATGAAGCATGATTGAATGCAGTGGATTCCATGCAGCATGGAGAAATTGAACCCTATTCAATGCAGGGGATTTTATGCAGCATGATTGAATGCAGTGGATTCCATGCAGCATGATTGAATGCAGTAGATTCCATGCAGTGAGGCCCAATGCATCCCGATTAAATGCAGTGGATTTTATGCAGCGAGGCCCAAAGCATCCCGATTGAATGCAGTGGATTCCATGCAGCGTCACTGAATGCAGTGGATTCGATGCAGCATGGTAAAATGCATCCCGATTGAACACAGTGTATTCTATGCAGCGTGATAAATGGATCCCGATTGAATGCAGTGGATTCGATGCAGCGTGCCCCAACGGATCTCGAAAGAATGCAGTGGATTCCATGCAGTGTGGTGCAATGGATTTTGATTAAACGCAGTGGATTCGATGCATCGTTGTGCAATGGATCCCAATTGAATGCAGTGAATTCCATGCAGCGTGATTGAATGCAGTACATTCCATGCAGCATGGTAAAATGCATCCCGATTAAATGCAGTGGATTCCATCCAGCTTGATTGAATGCAGTTGATTCCATGGAGCGTGGCCCAATGCATCCCGATTAAATGCAGTGGATTTTAAGCAGCATGGCCCAAAGCCTCCCGATTGAAGGTAGTGCATTCCATGCAGCATCACTGAATGCAGTGGATTCCATGCAGCATGGTAAAATGCATCCCGATTGAACGCACTATATTCCATGAAGCATGGCTAAATGGATCCCGATTGAATGCAGTGGATTCCATGCAGCGTGGCCCAATGGATCTCGATTGAACGCAGTGTATTCCATGCAGTGAGGCCCAATGAATCCCAATTGAATGCAGTGGATTCCATGCAGCATGGCGCAATGGATGTCGATTGAATGCAGTGGTTTCCCTGCAATGTGGCACAATGGATCCCGATTGACTGCAGTGGATTCCATGCAGCGTCACTGAATGCAGTGGATTCCATGCAGAATGGTAAAATGCATCCCAATTGATGCAGTGGATTCCATGCAGTGTCATTGAATGCAGTGGATTCCATGCAGCATGGTAAAATGCATCCCAATTGAACGCAGTGCATTCCATGCAGCGGGGTTAAATGGATCCCGATTGAATGCAGTGGATTCGATGCAGCATGGCCCAATGGATCTCGAGAGAATGCAGTGGATTCCATGCAGTGTGGTGCAATGGATTTTAATTGAACGCAGTGGATTCCATGCATCGTGGCGCAATGGATCCCAATTGAATGCAGTGAATTCCATGCAGCGTGATTGAATGCAGTATATTCCATGCAGCGTGGTAAAATGCATCCCGATTAAATGCAGTGGATTCCATCCAGCTTGATTGAATGCAGTTGATTCCATGGAGCGTGGCCCAATGCATCCCGATTAAATGCAGTGGATTTTATGCAGCATGGCCCAAAGCATCCCGATTGAATGTAGTGCATTCCATGCAGCATCACTGAATGCAGTGGATTCCATGCAGCATGGTAAAATGCATCCCGATTGAACGCAGTGTATTCCATGAGGCATGGCGAAATGGATCCCGATTGAATGCAGTGGATTCCATGCAGCGTGGCCCAATGGATCTCGATTGAATGCAGTGTATTCCATGCAGTGAGGCCCAATGTATCCCAATTGAATGCAGTGGATTCCATGCAGCATGGCGCAATGGATGTCGATTGAATGCAGTGGTTTCCCTGCAATGTGGCACAATGGATCCCGATTGACTGCAGTGGATTCCATGCAGCGTCACTGAATGCAGTGGATTCCATGCAGAATGGTAAAATGCATCCCGATTGATGCAGTGGATTCCATGCAGTGTCATTGAATGCAGTGGATTCCATGCAGCATGGTAAAATGCATCCCAATTGAACGCAGTGCATTCCATGCAGCGGGGTTAAATGGATCCCGATTGAATGCAGTGGATTCGATGCAGCATGGCCCAATGGATCTCGAGAGAATGCAGTGGATTCCATGCAGTGTGGTGCAATGGATTTAAATTGAACGCAGTGGATTCCATGCATCGTGGCGCAATGGATCCCAATTGAATGCAGTGAATTCCATGCAGCGTGATTGAATGCAGTATATTCCATGCAGCGTGGTAAAATGCATCCCGATTAAATGCAGTGGATTCCATCCAGCTTGATTGAATGCAGTTGATTCCATGGAGCGTGGCCCAATGCATCCCGATTAAATGCAGTGGATTTTATCCAGCATGGCCCAAAGCATCCCGATTGAATGCAGTGGATTCCATGCAGCGTGTTTGAATGCAGTGGATTCCATGCAGCATGGCCCAATGGTTCCCGATTGAATGCAGTGGTTGCAATGAAGCATGATTGAATGCAGTGGATTCCATGAAGCGTGGCCCTATGGTACCCGATTGAATGCACTGGTTGCAATGAAGCATGATTGAATGCAGTGGATTCCATGCAGCATGGAGAAATTGAACCCTATTAAATGCAGGGGATTTTATGCAGCATGATTGAATGCAGTGGATTCCATGCAGCATGATTGAATGCAGTAGATTCCATGCAGTGAGGCCCAATGCATCCCGATTAAATGCAGTGGATTTTATTCAGTGAGGCCCAAAGCATCCCGATTGAATGCAGTGGATTCCATGCAGTGTCACTGAATGCAGTGGATTCGATGAAGCATGGTAAAATGCATCCCGATTGAACCCAGTGTATTCTATGCAGCGTGATAAATGGATCCCGATTGAATGCAGTGGATTCCATGCAGCGTGGCGCAATGGATCCCGAGAGAATGCAGTGGATTCCATGCAGTGTGGTGCAATGGATTTTGATTGAACGCAGTGGATTCCATGCATCGTTGTGCAATGGATCCCAATTGAATGCAGTGAATTCCATGCAGCGTGATTGAATGCAGTACATTCCATGCAGCATGGTAAAATGCATCCCGATTAAATGCAGTGGATTCCATCCAGCTTGGTTGAGTGCAGTTGATTCCATGGAGCTTGGCCCAATGCATCCCGATTAAATGCAGTGGATTTTATGCAGCATGGCCCAAAGCATCCCGATTGAATGTAGTGCATTCCATGCAGCATCACTGAATGCAGTGGATTCCATGCAGCATGGTAAAATGCAACCCGATTAAACGCAGTGGATTACATGCAGCATGGCTAAATGGATCCCGAGTGAATGCAGTAGATTCCATGCAGTGTCATTGAATGCAGTGGATTCCATGCAGCATGGTAAAATGCATCCCGATTGATGCAGTGGATTCCATGCAGTGTCATTGAATGCAGTGTATTCCATGCAGCATGGTAAAATGCATCCCGATTGATGCAGTGGATTCCATGCAGTGTCATTGAATACAGTGGATTCCAGGCAGCATGATAAAATATATCCCGATTGATGCAGTGGATTCCATGCAGCGTGGCCCAATGGATCTCGATTGAATGCAGTGGATTCCATGCAGCGTGGCCCAATGGATCTCGATTGAATGCAGTGGATTCCATGCAGTGTGGTGCAGTGGATTCTGTTTGATTGCAGTGAATTCCATGCATCGTGGCACAATGGATCCCAATTGATTGCAGTGGATTCCATGCAGCGTGGCCCAATGGATCTCGATTGAATGCATTGGATTCCATGCAGCGTGTTTGAATGCAGTGTATGCCATGCAGCGTGAAGAAATGGAACCCTATTGAATGCAGTGGATTTTATGCAGCATGATTGAATGCAGTGGATTCCATGCAGCATGATTGAATGCAGTGGATTCCAGGCAGCGAGGCCCAATGAATCCCGATTGAATGCAGTGGATATTATCCAGCATGGCCCAAAGCATCCCGATTGAATGCAGTGGATTCCATGCAGCGTGTTTGAATGCAGTGGATTCCATGCAGCATGGCCCAATGGTTCCCGATTGAATGCAGTGGTTGCAATGAAGCATGATTGAATGCAGTGGATTCCATGAAGCGTGGCATATGGTACCCGATTGAATGCACTGGTTGCAATGAAGCATGATTGAATGCAGTGGATTCCATGCAGCATGGAGAAATTGAACCCTATTCAATGCAGGGGATTTTATGCAGCATGATTGAATGCAGTGGATTCCATGCAGCATGATTGAATGCAGTAGATTCCATGCAGTGAGGCCCAATGCATCCCGATTAAATGCAGTGGATTTTATGCAGCGAGGCCCAAAGCATCCCGATTGAATAAAGTGGATTCCATGCAGCGTCACTGAATGCAGTGGATTCGATGCAGCATGGTAAAATGCATCCCGATGGAACGAAGAGTATTCCATGCAGTGTGGCTAAATGGATCCCGATTGAATGCAGTGGATTCCATGCAGCGTGGCCCAATGGATCTCCAGAGATTGCAGTGGATTCCATGCAGTGTGGTGCAATGGATTTAAATTGAACGCAGTGGATTCCATGCATCGTGGTGCAATGGATCCCAATTGAATGCAGTGAATTCCATGCAGCGTGATTGAATGCAGTATATTCCATGCAGCGTGGTAAAATGCATCCCGATTAAATGCAGTGGATTCCATCCAGCTTGATTGAATGCAGTTGATTCCATGGAGCGTGGCCCAATGCATCCCGATTAAATGCAGTGGATTTTATGCAGCATGGCCCAAAGCATCCCGATTGAAGGTAGTGCATTCCATGCAGCATCACTGAATGCAGTGGATTCCATGCAGCATGGTAAAATGCATCCCGATTGAACGCAGTGTATTCCATGAAGCATGGCTAAATGGCTCCCGAGTGAATGCAGTAGATTCCATGCAGTGTCATTGAATGCAGTGGATTCCATGCAGCATGGTAAAATGCATCCCGATTGATGCAGTGGATTCCATGCAGTGTCATTGTATGCAGTGGATTCCAGGCAGCATGGTAAAATGCATCCCGATTGATGCAGTGGATTCCATGCAGCGGGGGGTATGGATCCCGATTGAATGCAGTGTATTCCATGCAGCGACGCCCAATGTATCTCGATTGAATGCAGTGGATTCCATGCAGCGTGGCCCAATGGATCTCGATTGAATGCAGTGGATTCCATGCAGTGTGGTACAGTGGATTCTGATTGATTGCAGTGAATTCCATGCATCGTGGCACAATGGATCCCAATTGAATGCAGTGGATTGCATGCAGCGTGGCCCAATGGATCTAGACTGAATGCAGTGGATTCCATGCAGCATGTTTGAATGCAGTGTATGCCATGCAGCGTGAAGAAATGGAACCCTATTGAATGCAGTGGATTTTATGCAGGATGATTGAATGTAGTGGATTCCATGCAGCATGATTGAATGCAGTGGATTCCATGCAGCGTGGCCCAATGGATCTCGAGAGAATGCAGTGGATTCCATGCAGTGTGGTGCAATGGATTTTGATTGAACGCAGTGGATTCCATGCATCGTTGTGCAATGGATCCCAATTGAATGCAGTGAATTCCATGCAGCGTGATTGAATGCAGTACATTCCATGCAGCATGGTAAAATAAATCCCGATTAAATGCAGTGGATTCCATCCAGCTTGATTGAATGCAATTGATTCCATGGAGCGTGGCCAAATGCATCCCGATTAAATGCAGTGGATTTTAAGCAGCATGGCCCAAAGCATCCCGATTGAAGGTAGTGCATTCCATGCAGCGTCACTGAATGCAGTGGATTCCATGCAGCATGGTAAAATGCATCCCGATTGAACGCAGTGTATTCCATGAAGCATGGCTAAATGGATCCCGATTGAATGCAGTGGATTCCATGCAGCGTGGCCCAATGGATCTCGATTGAACGCAGTGTATTCCATGCAGTGAGGCCCAATGTATCCCAATTGAATGCAGTGGATTCCATGCAGCATGGCGCAATGGATGTCGATTGAATGCAGTGGTTTCCCTGCAATGTGGCACAATGGATCCCGATTGACTGCAGTGGATTCCATGCAGCGTCACTGAATGCAGTGGATTCCATGCAGAATGGTAAAATGCATCCCGATGGATGCAGTGGATTCCATGCAGCGTCATTGAATGCAGTGGATTCCATGCAGCATGGTAAAATGCATCCCAATTGAACGCAGTGCATTCCATGCAGCGGGGTTAAATGGATTCCGATTGAATGCAGTGCATTCGATGAAGCGTGGCCCAATGGATCTCGAGAGAATGCAGTTGATTCCATGCAGTGTGGTGCAATGGATTTAAATTGAACGCAGTGGATTCCATGCATCGTGGCGCAATGGATCCCAATTGAATGCAGTGAATTCCATGCAGCGTGATTGAATGCAGTATATTCCATGCAGCGTGGTAAAATGCATCCCGATTAAATGCAGTGGATTCCATCCAGCTTGATTGAATGCAGTTGATTCCATGGAGCGTGGCCCAATGCATCCCGATTAAATGCAGTGGATTTTATGCAGCATGGCCCAAAGCATCAAGATTGAATGTAGTGCATTCCATGCAGCATCACTGAATGCAGTGGATTCCATGCAGCATGGTAAAATGCATCCCGATTAAACGCAGTGGATTACATGCAGCATGGCTAAATGGATCCCGAGTGAATGCAGTAGATTCCATGCAGTGTCATTGAATGCAGTGGATTCCATGCAGCATGGTAAAATGCATCCCGATTGATGCAGTGGATTCCATGCAGTGTCATTGAATGCAGTGGATTCCATGCAGCATGGTAAAATGCATCCCGATTGATGCAGTGGATTCCATGCAGCGGGGTTAAATGGATCCCGATTGAATGCAGTGTATTCCATGCAGCGTGGCCCAATGGATCTCGATTGAATGCAGTGGATTCCATGCAGCGTGGCCCAATGGATCTCGATTGAATGCAGTGGATTCCACGCAGTGTGGTGCAGTGGATTCTGATTGATTGCAGTGAATTCCATGCATCGTGGCACAATGGATCCCAATTGAATGCAGTGGATTCCATGCAGCGTGGCCAAATGGATCTCGATTGAATGCAGTGGATTCCATGCAGCGTGTTTGAATGCAGTGTATGCCATGCAGCGTGAAGTAATGGAACCCTATTGAATGCAGTGGATTTTATGCAGCATGATTGAATGCAGTGGATTCCATGCAGCATGATTGAATGCAGTAGATTCCATGCAGTGAGGCCCAATGCATCCCGATTAAATGCAGTGGATTTTATGCAGAGAGGCCCAAAGCATCCTGATTGAATGCAGTGGATTCCATGCAGCGTGGCCCAATGGATCTCGAGAGAATGCAGTGGATTCCATGCAGTGTGGTGCAATGGATTTTAATTGAACGCAGTGGATTCCATGCATCGTGTTGCAATGGATCCCAATTGAATGCAGTGAATTCCATGCAGCGTGGTAAAATTCATCCCGATTAAATGCAGTGGATTCCATCCAGCTTGGTTGAATGCAATTGATTCCATGGAGCATGGCCCAATGCATCCCGATTAAATGCAGTTTATTTTATGCAGCATGGCCCAAAGCATCCCGATTGAATATAGTGAATTCCATGCAGCATCACTGAATGCAGTGGATTCCATGCAGCATGGTAAAATGCATCCCGATTAAACGCAGTGGATTACATGCAGCATGGCTAAATGGATCCCGAGTGAATGCAGTAGATTCCATGCAGTGTCATTGAATGCAGTGGATTCCATGCAGCATGGTAAAATGCGTCACGATTGATGCCTTGGATTCCATGCAGTGTCATTGAATGCAGTGGATTCCAGGCAGCATGATAAAATGCATCCCGATTGATGCAGTGGATTCCATGCAGCGGGGTTAAATGGATCCCGATTGAATGCAGTGGATTCCATGCAGCGTGGCCCAATGGATCTCGATTGAATGCAGTGGATTCCATGCAGCGTGGCCCAATGGATCTCGATTGAATGCAGTGGATTCCATGCAGTGTGGTGCAGTGGATTCTGATTGATTGCAGTGAATTCCATGCATCGTGGCACAATGGATCCCAATTGAATGCAGTGGATTCCATGCAGCATGGCCCAATGGATCTCGATTGAATGCAGTGGATTCCATGCAGCGTGTTTGAATGCAGTGTATGCCATGCAGCCTGAAGTAATGGAACCCTATTGAATGCAGTGGATTTTATGCAGCATGATTGAATGCAGAGGATTCCATGCAGCATGATTGAATGCAGTGGATTCCAGGCAGCGAGGCCCAATGAATCCCGATTGAATGCAGTGGAGATTATCCAGCATGGCCCAAAGCATCCCGATTGAATGCAGTGGATTCCATGCAGCGTGTTTGAATGCAGTGGATTCCATGCAGCATGGCCCAATGGTTCCCGATTGAATGCAGTGGTTGCAATGAAGCATGATTGAATGCAGTGGATTCCATGAAGCGTGGCCCTATGGTACCCGATTGAATGCACTGGTTGCAATGAAGCATGATTGAATGCAGTGGATTCCATGCAGCATGGAGAAATTGAACCCTATTAAATGCAGGGGATTTTATGCAGCATGATTGAATGCAGTGGATTCCATGCAGCATGATTGAATGCAGTAGATTCCATGCAGTGAGGCCCAATGCATCCCGATTAAATGCAGTGGATTTTATGCAGCGAGGCCCAAAGCATCCCGATTGAATGCAGTGGATTCCATGCAGTGTCACTGAATGCAGTGGATTCGATGAAGCATGGTAAAATGCATCCCGATTGAACCCAGTGTATTCCATGCAGCGTGATAAATGGATCCCGATTGAATGCAGTGGATTCCATGCAGCGTGGCCCAATGGATCTCGATTGAACGCGGTGTATTCCATGCAGTGAGGCCCAATGTATCCCAATTGAATGCAGTGGATTCCATGCAGCATGGCGCAATGGATGTCGATTGAATGCAGTGGTTTCCCTGCAATGTGGCACAATGGATCCCGATTGACTGCAGTGGATTCCATGCAGCGTCACTGAATGCAGTGGATTCCATGCAGAATGGTAAAATGCATCCCGATTGATGGAGTGGATTCCATGCAGTGTCATTGAATGCAGTGGATTCCATGCAGCATGGTAAAATGCATCCCAATTGAACGCAGTGCATTCCATGCAGCGGGGTTAAATGGATCCCGATTGAATGCAGTGGATTCGATGCAGCGTGGCCCAATGGATCTCGAGAGAATGCAGTGGATTCCATGCAGTGTGGTGCAATGGATTTAAATTGAACGCAGTGGATTCCATGCATCGTGGCGCAATGGATCCCAATTGAATGCAGTGAATTCCATGCAGCGTGATTGAATGCAGTATATTCCATGCAGCGTGGTAAAATGCATCCCGATTAAATGCAGTGGATTCCATCCAGCTTGATTGAATGCAGTTGATTCTATGGAGCGTGGCCCAATGCATCCCGATTAAATGCAGTGGATTTTATGCAGCATGGCCCAAAGCATCCCGATTGAAGGTAGTGCATTCCATGCAGCATCACTGAATGTAGTGGATTCCATGCAGCATGGTAAAATGCATCCCAATTGAACGCAGTGCATTCCATGCAGCGGGGTTAAATGGATCCCGATTGAATGCAGTGGATTCGATGCAGCGTGGCCCAATGGATCTCGAGAGAATGCAGTGGATTCCATGCAGTGTGGTGCAATGGATTTTAATTGAACGCAGTGGATTCCATGCATCGTGGCGCAATGGATCCCAATTGAATGCAGTGAATTCCATGCAGCGTGATTGAATGCAGTATATTCCATGCAGCGTGGTAAAATGCATCCCGATTAAATGCAGTGGATTCCATCCAGCTTGATTGAATGCAGTTGATTCCATGGAGCGTGGCCCAATGCATCCCGATTAAATGCAGTGGATTTTATGCAGCATGGCCCAAAGCATCCCGATTGAAAATAGTGCATTCCATGCAGCATCACTGAATGCAGTGGATTCCATGCAGCATGGTAAAATGCATCCCGATTGAACGCAGTGTATTCCATGAAGCATGGCTAAATGGATCCCGAGTGAATGCAGTGGATTCCATGCAGTGTCATTGAATGCAGTGGATTCCATGCAGCATGGTAAAATGTGTCACGATTGATGCAGTTGATTCCATGCATTGTCATTGAATGCAGTGGATTCCATGCAGCATGGTTAAATGCATCCCGATTGATGCAGTGGATTACATGCAGTGTCAATGAATGCAGTGGATTCCAGGCAGCATGATAAAATGCATCCCGATTGATGCAGTGGATTCCATGCAGCGGGGTTAAATGGATCCCGATTGAATGCAGTGGATTCCATGCAGCGTGGCCCAGTGGATCTCGATTGAATGCAGTGGATTCCATGCAGCGTGGCCCAATGGATCTCGATTGAATGCAGTGGATTCCATGCAGTGTGGTGCAGTGGATTCTGATTGATTGCAGTGAATTCCATGCATCGTGGCACAATGGATCCCAATTGAATCCAGTGGATTCCATGCAGTGTGGCCCAATGGATCTCGATTGAATGCAGTGGATTCCATGCAGCGTGTTTGAATGCAGTGTATTCCATGCAGCGTGAAGAAATGGAACCCTATTGAATGCAGTGGATTTTATGCAGCATGATTGAATGCAGTGGATTCCATGCAGCATGATTGAATGCAGTGGATTCCAGGCAGCGAGGCCCAATGAATCCCGATTGAATGCAGTGGATATTATCCAGCATGGCCCAAAGCATCCCGATTGAATGCAGTGGATTCCATGCAGCGTGTTTGAATGCAGTGGATTCCATGCAGCATGGCCCAATGGTTCCCGATTGAATGCAGTGGTTGCAATGAAGCATGATTGAATGCAGTGGATTCCATGAAGCGTGGCCCTATGGTACCCGATTGAATGCACTGGTTGCAATGAAGCATGATTGAATGCAGTGGATTCCATGCAGCATGGAGAAATGGAACCCTATTAAATGCAGGGGATTTTATGCAGCATGATTGAATGCAGTGGATTCCATGCAGCATGATTGAATGCAGTAGATTCCATGCAGCGTGGTAAAATGCATCCCGATTAAATACAGTGGATTTTATGCAGCGAGGCCCAAAGCATCCCGATTGAATGCAGTGGATTCCATGCAGCATCACTGAATGCAGTGGATTCGATGCAGCATGGTAAAATGCATCCCGATTGAACCCAGTGTATTCTATGCAGCGTGATAAATGGATCCCGATTGAATGCAGTGGATTCCATGCAGCGTGGCCCAATGGATCTCGAGAGAATGCAGTGGATTCCATGCAGTGTGGTGCAATGGATTTTGATTGAACGCAGTGGATTCCATGCATCGTTGTGCAATGGATCCCAATTGAATGCAGTGAATTCCATGCAGCGTGATTGAATGCAGTACATTCCATGCAGCATGGTAAAATGCATCCCGATTAAATGCAGTGGATTCCATCCAGCTTGATTGAATGCAGTTGATTCCATGGAGCGTGGCCCAATGCATCCCGATTAAATGCAGTGGATTTTATGCAGCATGGCCCAAAGCATCCCGATTGAAGGTAGTGCATTCCATGCAGCATCACTGAATGCAGTGGATTCCATGCAGCATGGTAAAATGCATCCCGATTGAACGCAGTGTATTCCATGAAGCATGGCGAAATGGATCCCGATTGAATGCAGTGGATTCCATGCAGCGTGGCCCAATGGATCTCGATTGAACGCAGTGTATTCCATGCAGTGAGGCCCAATGTATCCCAATTGAATGCAGTGGATTCCATGCAGCATGGCGCAATGGATGTCGATTGAATGCAGTGGTTTCCCTGCAATGTGGCACAATGGATCCCGATTGACTGCAGTGGATTCCATGCAGCGTCACTGAATGCAGTGGATTCCATGCAGAATGGTAAAATGCATCCCGATTGATGGAGTGGATTCCATGCAGTGTCATTGAATGCAGTGAATTCCATGCAGCATGGTAAAATGCATCCCAATTGAACGCAGTGCATTCCATGCAGCGGGGTTAAATGGATCCCGATTGAATGCAGTGGATTCGATGCAGCGTGGCCCAATTGATCTCGAGAGAATGCAGTGGATTCCATGCAGTGTGGTGCAATGGATTTAAATTGAACGCAGTGGATTCCATGCATCGTGGCGCAATGGATCCCAATTGAATGCAGTGAATTCCATGCAGCGTGATTGAATGCAGTATATTCCATGCAGCGTGGTAAAATGCATCCCGATTAAATGCAGTGGATTCCATCCAGCTTGATTGAATGCAGTTGATTCTATGGAGCGTGGCCCAATGCATCCCGATTAAATGCAGTGGATTTTATGCAGCATGGCCCAAAGCATCCCGATTGAAGGTAGTGCATTCCATGCAGCATCACTGAATGCAGTGGATTCCATGCAGCATGGTAAAATGCATCCCAATTGAACGCAGTGCATTCCATGCAGCTGGGTTAAATGGATCCCGATTGAATGCAGTGGATTCGATGCAGCGTGGCCCAATGGATCTCGAGAGAATGCAGTGGATTCCATGCAGTGTGGTGCAATGGATTTTAATTGAACGCAGTGGATTCCATGTATCGTGGCGCAATGGATCCCAATTGAATGCAGTGAATTCCATGCAGCGTGATTGAATGCAGTATATTCCATGCAGCGTGGTAAAATGCATCCCGATTAAATGCAGTGGATTCCATCCAGCTTGATTGAATGCAGTTGATTCCATGGAGCGTGGCCCAATGCATCCCGATTAAATGCAGTGGATTTTATGCAGCATGGCCCAAAGCATCCCGATTGAAGGTAGTGCATTCCATGCAGCATCACTGAATGCAGTGGATTCCATGCAGCATGGTAAAATGCATCCCGATTGAACGCAGTGTATTCCATGAAGCATGGCGAAATGGATCCCGATTGAATGCAGTGGATTCCATGCAGCGTGGCCCAATGGATCTCGATTGAACGCAGTGTATTCCATGCAGTGAGGCCCAATGTATCCCAATTGAATGCAGTGGATTCCATGCAGCATGGCGCAATGGATGTCGATTGAATGCAGTGGTTTCCCTGCAATGTGGCACAATGGATCCCGATTGACTGCAGTGGATTCCATGCAGCGTCACTGAATGCAGTGGATTCCATGCAGAATGGTAAAATGCATCCCGATTGATGGAGTGGATTCCATGCAGTGTCATTGAATGCAGTGAATTCCATGCAGCATGGTAAAATGCATCCCAATTGAACGCAGTGCATTCCATGCAGCGGGGTTAAATGGATCCCGATTGAATGCAGTGGATTCGATGCAGCGTGGCCCAATTGATCTCGAGAGAATGCAGTGGATTCCATGCAGTGTGGTGCAATGGATTTAAATTGAACGCAGTGGATTCCATGCATCGTGGCGCAATGGATCCCAATTGAATGCAGTGAATTCCATGCAGCGTGATTGAATGCAGTATATTCCATGCAGCGTGGTAAAATGCATCCCGATTAAATGCAGTGGATTCCATCCAGCTTGATTGAATGCAGTTGATTCTATGGAGCGTGGCCCAATGCATCCCGATTAAATGCAGTGGATTTTATGCAGCATGGCCCAAAGCATCCCGATTGAAGGTAGTGCATTCCATGCAGCATCACTGAATGCAGTGGATTCCATGCAGCATGGTAAAATGCATCCCAATTGAACGCAGTGCATTCCATGCAGCTGGGTTAAATGGATCCCGATTGAATGCAGTGGATTCGATGCAGCGTGGCCCAATGGATCTCGAGAGAATGCAGTGGATTCCATGCAGTGTGGTGCAATGGATTTTAATTGAACGCAGTGGATTCCATGTATCGTGGCGCAATGGATCCCAATTGAATGCAGTGAATTCCATGCAGCGTGATTGAATGCAGTATATTCCATGCAGCGTGGTAAAATGCATCCCGATTAAATGCAGTGGATTCCATCCAGCTTGATTGAATGCAGTTGATTCCATGGAGCGTGGCCCAATGCATCCCGATTAAATGCAGTGGATTTTATGCAGCATGGCCCAAAGTATCCCGATTGAAAATAGTGCATTCCATGCAGCATCACTGAATGCAGTGGATTCCATGCAGCATGGTAAAATGCATCCCGATTGAACGCAGTGTATTCCATGAAGCATGGAAAATGCATCCCGAGTGAATGCAGTGGATTCCATGCAGTGTCATTGAATGCAGTGGATTCCATGCAGCATGGTAAAATGTGTCACGATTGATGCAGTGGATTCCATGCATTGTCATTGAATGCAGTGGATTCCATGCAGCATGGTTAAATGCATCCCGATTGATGCAGTGGATTACATGCAGTGTCAATGAATGCAGTGGATTCCAGGCAGCATGATAAAATGCATCCCGATTGATGCAGTGGATTCCATGCAGCGGGGTTAAATGGATCCCGATTGAATGCAGTGGATTCCATGCAGCGTGGCCCAGTGGATCTCGATTGAATGCAGTGGATTCCATGCAGCGTGGCCCAATGGATCTCGATTGAATGCAGTGGATTCCATGCAGTGTGGTGCAGTGGATTCTGATTGATTGCAGTGAATTCCATGCATCGTGGCACAATGGATCCCAATTGAATGCAGTGGATTCCATGCAGTGTGGCCCAATGGATCTCGATTGAATGCAGTGGATTCCATGCAGCGTGTTTGAATGCAGTGTATTCCATGCAGCGTGAAGAAATGGAACCCTATTGAATGCAGTGGATTTTATGCAGCATGATTGAATGCAGTGGATTCCATGCAGCATGATTGAATGCAGTGGATTCCAGGCAGCGAGGCCCAATGAATCCCGATTGAATGCAGTGGATATTATCCAGCATGGCCCAAAGCATCCCGATTGAATGCAGTGGATTCCATGCAGCGTGTTTGAATGCAGTGGATTCCATGCAGCATGGCCCAATGGTTCCCGATTGAATGCAGTGGTTGCAATGAAGCATGATTGAATGCAGTGGATTCCATGAAGCGTGGCCCTATGGTACCCGATTGAATGCACTGGTTGCAATGAAGCATGATTGAATGCAGTGGATTCCATGCAGCATGGAGAAATGGAACCCTATTCAATGCAGGGGATTTTATGCAGCATGATTGAATGCAGTGGATTCCATGCAGCATGATTGAATGCAGTAGATTCCATGCAGCGTGGTAAAATGCATCCCGATTAAATACAGTGGATTTTATGCAGCGAGGCCCAAAGCATCCCGATTGAATGCAGTGGATTCCATGCAGCATCACTGAATGCAGTGGATTCGATGCAGCATGGTAAAATGCATCCCGATTGAACCCAGTGTATTCTATGCAGCGTGATAAATGGATCCCGATTGAATGCAGTGGATTCCATTCAGCGTGGCCCAATGGATCTCGAGAGAATGCAGTGGATTCCATGCAGTGTGGTGCAATGGATTTTGATTGAACGCAGTGGATTCAATGCATCATTGTGCAATGGATCCCAATTGAATGCAGTGAATTCCATGCAGCGTGATTGAATGCAGTACATTCCATGCAGCATGGTAAAATGCATCCCGATTAAATGCAGTGGATTCCATCCAGCTTGATTGAATGCAGTTGATTCCATGGAGCGTGGCCCAATGCATCCCGATTAAATGCAGTGGATTTTATGCAGCATGGCCCAAAGCATCCCGATTGAAGGTAGTGCATTCCATGCAGCATCACTGAATGCAGTGGATTCCATGCAGCATGGTAAAATGCATCCCGATTGAACGCAGTGTATTCCATGAAGCATGGCGAAATGGATCCCGATTGAATGCAGTGGATTCCATGCAGCGTGGCCCAATGGATCTCGATTGAACGCAGTGTATTCCATGCAGTGAGGCCCAATGTATCCCAATTGAATGCAGTGGATTCCATGCAGCATGGCGCAATGGATGTCGATTGAATGCAGTGGTTTCCCTGCAATGTGGCACAATGGATCCCGATTGACTGCAGTGGATTCCATGCAGCGTCACTGAATGCAGTGGATTCCATGCAGAATGGTAAAATGCATCCCGATTGATGGAGTGGATTCCATGCAGTGTCATTGAATGCAGTGGATTCCATGCGGCATGGTAAAATGCATCCCAATTGAACGCAGTGCATTCCATGCAGCGGGGTTAAATGGATCCCGATTGAATGCAGTGGATTCGATGCAGCGTGGCCCAATTGATCTCGAGAGAATGCAGTGGATTCCATGCAGTGTGGTGCAATGGATTTAAATTGAACGCAGTGGATTCCATGCATCGTGGCGCAATGGATCCCAATTGAATGCAGTGAATTCCATGCAGCGTGATTGAATGCAGTATATTCCATGCAGCGTGGTAAAATGCATCCCGATTAAATGCAGTGGATTCCATCCAGCTTGATTGAATGCAGTTGATTCTATGGAGCGTTGCCCAATGCATCCCGATTAAATGCAGTGGATTTTATGCAGCATGGCCCAAAGCATCCCGATTGAAGGTAGTGCATTCCATGCAGCATCACTGAATGCAGTGGATTCCATGCAGCATGGTAAAATGCATCCCAATTGAACGCAGTGCATTCCATGCAGCTGGGTTAAATGGATCCCGACTGAATGCAGTGGATTCCATGCAGCGTGGCCCAATGGATCTCGAGAGAATGCAGTGGATTCCATGCAGTGTGGTGCAATGGATTTTAATTGAACGCAGTGGATTCCATGTATCGTGGCGCAATGGATCCCAATTGAATGCAGTGAATTCCATGCAGCGTGATTGAATGCAGTATATTCCATGCAGCGTGGTAAAATGCATCCCGATTAAATGCAGTGGATTCCATCCAGCTTGATTGAATGCAGTTGATTCCATGGAGCGTGGCCCAATGCATCCCGATTAAATGCAGTGGATTTTATGCAGCATGGCCCAAAGCATCCCGATTGAAAATAGTGCATTCCATGCAGCATCACTGAATGCAGTGGATTCCATGCAGCATGGTAAAATGCATCCCGATTGAACGCAGTGTATTCCATGAAGCATGGAAAATGCATCCCGAGTGAATGCAGTGGATTCCATGCAGTGTCATTGAATGCAGTGGATTCCATGCAGCATGGTAAAATGTGTCACGATTGATGCAGTGGATTCCATGCATTGTCATTGAATGCAGTGGATTCCATGCAGCATGGTTAAATGCATCCCGATTGATGCAGTGGATTACATGCAGTGTCAATGAATGCAGTGGATTCCAGGCAGCATGATAAAATGCATCCCGATTGATGCAGTGGATTCCATGCAGTGGGGTTAAATGGATCCCGATTGAATGCAGTGGATTCCATGCAGCGTGGCCCAATGGATCTCGATTGAATGCAGTGGATTCCATGCAGCGTGGCCCAATGGATCTCGATTGAATGCAGTGGATTCCACGCAGTGTGGTGCAGTGGATTCTGATTGATTGCAGTGAATTCCATGCATCGTGGCACAATGGATCCCAATTGAATCCAGTGGATTCCATGCAGCGTGGCCCAATGGATCTCGATTGAATGCAGTGGGTTCCATGCTGCGTGTTGAATGCAGTGTATGCCATGCAGCGTGAAGAAATGGAACCCTATTGAATGCAGTGGATTTTATGCAGCATGATTGAATGCAGTGGATTCCATGCAGCATGATTGAATGCAGTGGATTCCAGGCAGCGAGGCCCAATGAATCCCGATTGAATGCAGTGGATATTATCCAGCATGGCCCAAAGCATCCCGATTGAATGCAGTGGATTCCATGCAGCGTGTTTGAATGCAGTGGATTCCATGCAGCATGGCCCAATGGTTCCCGATTGAATGCAGTGGTTGCAATGAAGCATGATTGAATGCAGTGGATTCCATGAAGCGTGGCCCTATGGTACCCGATTGAATGCACTGGTTGCAATGAAGCATGATTGAATGCAGTGGATTCCATGCAGCATGGATTAATGGAACCCTATTAAATGCAGGGGATTTTATGCAGCATGATTGAATGCAGTGGATTCCATGCAGCATGATTGAATGCAGTAGATTCCATGCAGCGTGGTAAAATGCATCCCGATTAAATGCAGTGGATTTTATGCAGCGAGGCCCAAAGCATCCCGATTGAATGCAGTGGATTCCATGCAGCGTCACTGAATGCAGTGGATTCGATGCAGCATGGTAAAATGCATCCCGATTGAACCCAGTGTATTCTATGCAGCGTGATAAATGGATCCCGATTGAATGCAGTGGATTACATTCAGCGTGGCCCAATGGATCTCGAGAGAATGCAGTGGATTCCATGCAGTGTGGTGCAATGGATTTTGATTGAACGCAGTGGATTCCATGCATCGTTGTGCAATGGATCCCAATTGAATGCAGTGAATTCCATGCAGCGTGATTGAATGCAGTACAGTCCATGCAGCGTGGTAAAATGCATCCCGATTAAATGCAGTGGATTCCATCCAGCTTGATTGAATGCAGTTGATTCCATGGAGCGTGGCCCAATGCATCCCGATTAAATGCAGTGGATTTTATGCAGCATGGCCCAAAGCATCCCGATTGAAGGTAGTGCATTCCATGCAGCATCACTGAATGCAGTGGATTCCATGCAGCATGGTAAAATGCATCCCGATTAAACGCAGTGCATTACATGCAGCATGGCTAAATGGATCCCGAGTGAATGCAGTGGATTCCATGCAGCATGGTAAAATGCGTCACGATTGATGCAGTGGATTCCATGCACTGTCATTGAATGCAGTGGATTCCATGCAGCATGGTAAAATGCATCCCGATTGATGCAGTGGATTCCATGCAGTGACATTGAATGCAGTGGATTCCATGCAGCATGATAAAATGCATCCCGATTGATGCAGTGGATTCCATGCAGCGGGGTTAAATGGATCCCGATTGAACGCAGTGGATTCCATGCAGCGTGGCCCAATGGATCTCGATTGAATGCAGTGGACTCCATGCAGCGTGTTTGAATGCAGTGTATGCCATGCAGCATGAAGAAATGGAACCCAATTGAATGCAGTGGATTTTATGCAGCATGATTGAATGCAGTGGATTCCATGCAGCATGATTGAATGCAGTGGATTCCAGGCAGCGAGGCCCAATGAATCCCGATTGAATGCAGTGGATATTATCCAGCATGGCCCAAAGCATCCCGATTGAATGCAGTGGATTCCATGCAGCGTGTTTGAATGCAGTGGATTCCATGCAGCATGGTCCAATGGTTCCCGATTGAATGCAGTGGTTGCAATGAAGCATGATTGAATGCAGTGGATTCCATGAAGCGTGGCCCTATGGTACCCGATTGAATGCACTGGTTGCAATGAAGCATGATTGAATGCAGTGGATTCCATGCAGCATGGAGAAATTGAACCCTATTAAATGCAGGGGATTTTATGCAGCATGATTGCATGCAGTGGATTCCATGCAGCATGATTGAATGCAGTAGATTCCATGCAGTGAGGCCCAATGCATCCCGATTAAATGCAGTGGATTTTATGCAGCGAGGCCCAAAGCATCCCGATTGAATGCAGTGGATTCCATGCAGCGTCACTGAATGCAGTGGATTCGATGCAGCATGGTAAAATGCATCACGATTGAACCCAGTGTATTCCATGCAGCGTGATAAATGGATCCCGATTGAATGCAGTGGATTCCATGCAGCGTGGCCCAATGGATCTCGAGAGAATGCAGTGGATTCCATGCAGTGTGGTGCAATGGATTTTGATTGAACGCAGTGGATTCCATGCATCGTTGTGCAATGGATCCCAATGGAATGCAGTGAATTCCATGCAGCCTGATTGAATGCAGTATATTCCATGCAGCATGGTAAAATGCATCCCGATTAAATGCAGTGGATTCCATCCAGCTTGATTGAATGCAGTTGATTCCATGGAGCATGGCCCAATGCATCCCGATTAAATGCAGTGGATTTTATGCAGCATGGCCCAAAGCATCCCGATTGAAGGTAGTGCATTCCATGCAGCATCACTGAATGCAGTGGATTCCATGCAGCATGGTAAAATGCATCCCGATTGAACGCAGTGTATTCCATGAAGCATGGCTAAATGGATCTCGATTGAACGCAGTGGATTCCATGCAGTGAGGCCCAATGAATCCCAATTGAATGCAGTGGATTCCATGCAGCATGGCGCAATGGATGTCGATTGAATGCAGTGGATTCCCTGCAATGTGGCACAATGGATCCCGATTGACTGCAGTGGATTCCATGCAGCGTCACTGAATGCAGTGGATTCCATGCAGCATGGTAAAATGCATCCCGATGGATGCAGTGGATTCCATGCAGTGTCATTGAATGCAGTGGATTCCATGCAGCATGGTAAAATGCATCCCAATTGAACGCAGTGCATTCCATGCAGCGGGGTTCAATGGATCCCGATTGAATGCAGTGGATTCGATGCAGCGTGGCCCAATGGATCTCGAGAGAATGCAGTGGATTCCATGCAGTGTGGTGCAATGGATTTTAATTGAACGCAGTGGATTCCATGCATCGTGGCGCAATGGATCCCAATTGAATGCAGTGAATTCCATGCAGCGTGATTGAATGCAGTATATTCCATGCAGCGTGGTAAAATGCATCCCGATTAAATGCAGTGGATTCCATCCAGCTTGATTGAATGCAATTGATTCCATGGAGCATGGCCCAATGCATCCCGATTAAATGCAGTGGATTTTATGCAGCATGGCCAAAAGCATCCCGATTGAAAATAGTGCATTCCATGCAGCATCACTGAATGCAGTGGATTCCATGCAGCATGGTAAAATGCATCCCGATTGAACGCAGTGTATTCCATGAAGCATGGTAAAATGCATCCCGAGTGAATGCAGTGGATTCCATGCAGTGTCATTGAATGCAGTGGATTCCATGCAGCATGGTAAAATGCATCCCGATTGAACGCAGTGTATTCCATGAAGCATGGCTAAATGGATCCCGATTGAATGCAGTGGATTCCATGCAGCGTGGCCCAATGGATCTCGATTGAATGCAGTGTATTCCATGCAGTGAGGCCCAATGTATCCCAATTGAATGCAGTGGATTCCATGCAGCATGGCGCAATGGATGTCGATTGAATGCAGTGGTTTCCCTGCAATGTGGCACAATGGATCCCGATTGACTGCAGTGGATTCCATGCAGCGTCACTGAATGCAGTGGATTCCATGCAGAATGGTAAAATGCATCCCGATTGATGCAGTGGATTCCATGCAGTGTCATTGAATGCAGTGGATTCCATGCAGCATGGTAAAATGCATCCCAATTGAACGCAGTGCATTCCATGCAGCGGGGTTAAATGGATCCCGATTGAATGCAGTGGATTCGATGCAGCATGGCCCAATGGATCTCGAGAGAATACAGTGGATTCAATGCAGTGTGGTGCAATGGATTTAAATTGAACGCAGTGGATTCCATGCATCGTGGCGCAATGGATCCCAATTGAATGCAGTGAATTCCATGCAGCGTGATTGAATGCAGTATATTCCATGCAGCGTGGTAAAATGCATCCCGATTAAATGCAGTGGATTCCATCCAGCTTGATTGAATGCAGTTGATTCCATGGAGCGTGGCCCAATGCATCCCGATTAAATGCAGTGGATTTTATGCAGCATGGCCCAAAGCATCCCGATTGAATGCAGTGGATTCCATGCAGCGTGTTTGAATGCAGTGGATTCCATGCAGCATGGTCCAATGGTTCCCGATTGAATGCAGTGGTTGCAATGAAGCATGATTGAATGCAGTGGATTCCATGAAGCGTGGCCCTATGGTACCCGATTGAATGCACTGGTTGCAATGAAGCATGATTGAATGCAGTGGATTCCATGCAGCATGGAGAAATTGAACCCTATTAAATGCAGGGGATTTTATGCAGCATGATTGCATGCAGTGGATTCCATGCAGCATGATTGAATGCAGTAGATTCCATGCAGTGAGGCCCAATGCATCCCGATTAAATGCAGTGGATTTTATGCAGCGAGGCCCAAAGCATCCCGATTGAATGCAGTGGATTCCATGCAGCGTCACTGAATGCAGTGGATTCGATGCAGCATGGTAAAATGCATCACGATTGAACCCAGTGTATTCCATGCAGCGTGATAAATGGATCCCGATTGAATGCAGTGGATTCCATGCAGCGTGGCCCAATGGATCTCGAGAGAATGCAGTGGATTCCATGCAGTGTGGTGCAATGGATTTTGATTGAACGCAGTGGATTCCATGCATCGTTGTGCAATGGATCCCAATGGAATGCAGTGAATTCCATGCAGCCTGATTGAATGCAGTATATTCCATGCAGCATGGTAAAATGCATCCCGATTAAATGCAGTGGATTCCATCCAGCTTGATTGAATGCAGTTGATTCCATGGAGCATGGCCCAATGCATCCCGATTAAATGCAGTGGATTTTATGCAGCATGGCCCAAAGCATCCCGATTGAAGGTAGTGCATTCCATGCAGCATCACTGAATGCAGTGGATTCCATGCAGCATGGTAAAATGCATCCCGATTGAACGCAGTGTATTCCATGAAGCATGGCTAAATGGATCTCGATTGAACGCAGTGGATTCCATGCAGTGAGGCCCAATGAATCCCAATTGAATGCAGTGGATTCCATGCAGCATGGCGCAATGGATGTCGATTGAATGCAGTGGATTCCCTGCAATGTGGCACAATGGATCCCGATTGACTGCAGTGGATTCCATGCAGCGTCACTGAATGCAGTGGATTCCATGCAGCATGGTAAAATGCATCCCGATGGATGCAGTGGATTCCATGCAGTGTCATTGAATGCAGTGGATTCCATGCAGCATGGTAAAATGCATCCCAATTGAACGCAGTGCATTCCATGCAGCGGGGTTCAATGGATCCCGATTGAATGCAGTGGATTCGATGCAGCGTGGCCCAATGGATCTCGAGAGAATGCAGTGGATTCCATGCAGTGTGGTGCAATGGATTTTAATTGAACGCAGTGGATTCCATGCATCGTGGCGCAATGGATCCCAATTGAATGCAGTGAATTCCATGCAGCGTGATTGAATGCAGTATATTCCATGCAGCGTGGTAAAATGCATCCCGATTAAATGCAGTGGATTCCATCCAGCTTGATTGAATGCAATTGATTCCATGGAGCATGGCCCAATGCATCCCGATTAAATGCAGTGGATTTTATGCAGCATGGCCAAAAGCATCCCGATTGAAAATAGTGCATTCCATGCAGCATCACTGAATGCAGTGGATTCCATGCAGCATGGTAAAATGCATCCCGATTGAACGCAGTGTATTCCATGAAGCATGGTAAAATGCATCCCGAGTGAATGCAGTGGATTCCATGCAGTGTCATTGAATGCAGTGGATTCCATGCAGCATGGTAAAATGCATCCCGATTGAACGCAGTGTATTCCATGAAGCATGGCGAAATGGATCCCGATTGAATGCAGTGGATTCCATGCAGCGTGGCCCAATGGATCTCGATTGAATGCAGTGTATTCCATGCAGTGAGGCCCAATGTATCCCAATTGAATGCAGTGGATTCCATGCAGCATGGCGCAATGGATGTCGATTGAATGCAGTGGTTTCCCTGCAATGTGGCACAATGGATCCCGATTGACTGCAGTGGATTCCATGCAGCGTCACTGAATGCAGTGGATTCCATGCAGAATGGTAAAATGCATCCCGATTGATGCAGTGGATTCCATGCAGTGTCATTGAATGCAGTGGATTCCATGCAGCATGGTAAAATGCATCCCAATTGAACGCAGTGCATTCCATGCAGCGGGGTTAAATGGATCCCGATTGAATGCAGTGGATTCGATGCAGCATGGCCCAATGGATCTCGAGAGAATACAGTGGATTCAATGCAGTGTGGTGCAATGGATTTAAATTGAACGCAGTGGATTCCATGCATCGTGGCGCAATGGATCCCAATTGAATGCAGTGAATTCCATGCAGCGTGATTGAATGCAGTATATTCCATGCAGCGTGGTAAAATGCATCCCGATTAAATGCAGTGGATTCCATCCAGCTTGATTGAATGCAGTTGATTCCATGGAGCGTGGCCCAATGCATCCCGATTAAATGCAGTGGATTTTATCCAGCATGGCCCAAAGCATCCCGATTGAATGCAGTGGATTCCATGCAGCGTGTTTGAATGCAGTGGATTCCATGCAGCATGGCCCAATGGTTCCCGATTGAATGCAGTGGTTGCAATGAAGCATGATTGAATGCAGTGGATTCCATGAAGCGTGGCCCTATGGTACCCGATTGAATGCACTGGTTGCAATGAAGCATGATTGAATGCAGTGGATTCCATGCAGCATGGAGAAATTGAACCCTATTAAATGCAGGGGATTTTATGCAGCATGATTGAATGCAGTGGATTCCATGCAGCATGATTGAATGCAGTAGATTCCATGCAGTGAGGCCCAATGCATCCCGATTAAATGCAGTGGATTTTATGCAGTGAGGCCCAAAGCATCCCGATTGAATGCAGTGGATTCCATGCAGTGTCACTGAATGCAGTGGATTCGATGAAGCATGGTAAAATGCATCCCGATTGAACCCAGTGTATTCTATGCAGCGTGATAAATGGATCCCGATTGAATGCAGTGGATTCCATGCAGCGTGGCGCAATGGATCCCGAGAGAATGCAGTGGATTCCATGCAGTGTGGTGCAATGGATTTTGATTGAACGCAGTGGATTCCATGCATCGTTGTGCAATGGATCCCAATTGAATGCAGTGAATTCCATGCAGCGTGATTGAATGCAGTACATTCCATGCAGCATGGTAAAATGCATCCCGATTAAATGCAGTGGATTCCATCCAGCTTGGTTGAGTGCAGTTGATTCCATGGAGCTTGGCCCAATGCATCCCGATTAAATGCAGTGGATTTTATGCAGCATGGCCCAAAGCATCCCGATTGAATGTAGTGCATTCCATGCAGCATCACTGAATGCAGTGGATTCCATGCAGCATGGTAAAATGCATCCCGATTAAACGCAGTGGATTACATGCAGCATGGCTAAATGGATCCCGAGTGAATGCAGTAGATTCCATGCAGTGTCATTGAATGCAGTGGATTCCATGCAGCATGGTAAAATGCATCCCGATTGATGCAGTGGATTCCATGCAGTGTCATTGAATGCAGTGTATTCCATGCAGCATGGTAAAATGCATCCCGATTGATGCAGTGGATTCCATGCAGTGTCATTGAATACAGTGGATTCCAGGCAGCATGATAAAATATATCCCGATTGATGCAGTGGATTCCATGCAGCGGGGTTAAAGTGATCCTGATTGAATGCAGTGTATTCCATGCAGCGTGGCCCAATGGATCTCGATTGAATGCAGTGGATTCCATGCAGCGTGGCCCAATGGATCTCGATTGAATGCAGTGGATTCCATGCAGTGTGGTGCAGTGGATTCTGATTGATTGCAGTGAATTCCATGCATCGTGGCACAATGGATCCCAATTGATTGCAGTGGATTCCATGCAGCGTGGCCCAATGGATCTCGATTGAATGCATTGGATTCCATGCAGCGTGTTTGAATGCAGTGTATGCCATGCAGCGTGAAGAAATGGAACCCTATTGAATGCAGTGGATTTTATGCAGCATGATTGAATGCAGTGGATTCCATGCAGCATGATTGAATGCAGTGGATTCCAGGCAGCGAGGCCCAATGAATCCCGATTGAATGCAGTGGATATTATCCAGCATGGCCCAAAGCATCCCGATTGAATGCAGTGGATTCCATGCAGCGTGTTTGAATGCAGTGGATTCCATGCAGCATGGCCCAATGGTTCCCGATTGAATGCAGTGGTTGCAATGAAGCATGATTGAATGCAGTGGATTCCATGAAGCGTGGCATATGGTACCCGATTGAATGCACTGGTTGCAATGAAGCATGATTGAATGCAGTGGATTCCATGCAGCATGGAGAAATTGAACCCTATTCAATGCAGGGGATTTTATGCAGCATGATTGAATGCAGTGGATTCCATGCAGCATGATTGAATGCAGTAGATTCCATGCAGTGAGGCCCAATGCATCCCGATTAAATGCAGTGGATTTTATGCAGCGAGGCCCAAAGCATCCCGATTGAATACAGTGGATTCCATGCAGCGTCACTGAATGCAGTGGATTCGATGCAGCATGGTAAAATGCATCCCGATGGAACGAAGAGTATTCCATGCAGTGTGGCTAAATGGATCCCGATTGAATGCAGTGGATTCCATGCAGCGTGGCCCAATGGATCTCGAGAGATTGCAGTGGATTCCATGCAGTGTGGTGCAATGGATTTAAATTGAACGCAGTGGATTCCATGCATCGTGGTGCAATGGATCCCAATTGAATGCAGTGAATTCCATGCAGCGTGATTGAATGCAGTATATTCCATGCAGCGTGGTAAAATGCATCCCGATTAAATGCAGTGGATTCCATCCAGCTTGATTGAATGCAGTTGATTCCATGGAGCGTGGCCCAATGCATCCCGATTAAATGCAGTGGATTTTATGCAGCATGGCCCAAAGCATCCCGATTGAAGGTAGTGCATTCCATGCAGCATCACTGAATGCAGTGGATTCCATGCAGCATGGTAAAATGCATCCCGATTGAACGCAGTGTATTCCATGAAGCATGGCTAAATGGCTCCCGAGTGAATGCAGTAGATTCCATGCAGTGTCATTGAATGCAGTGGATTCCATGCAGCATGGTAAAATGCATCCCGATTGATGCAGTGGATTCCATGCAGTGTCATTGTATGCAGTGGATTCCAGGCAGCATGGTAAAATGCATCCCGATTGATGCAGTGGATTCCATGCAGCGGGGTTAAATGGATCTCGATTGAATGCAGTGTATTCCATGCAGCGACGCCCAATGTATCTCGATTGAATGCAGTGGATTCCATGCAGCGTGGCCCAATGGATCTCGATTGAATGCAGTGGATTCCATGCAGTGTGGTACAGTGGATTCTGATTGATTGCAGTGAATTCCATGCATCGTGGCACAATGGATCCCAATTGAATGCAGTGGATTACATGCAGCGTGGCCCAATGGATCTCGACTGAATGCAGTGGATTCCATGCAGCATGTTTGAATGCAGTGTATGCCATGCAGCGTGAAGAAATGGAACCCTATTGAATGCAGTGGATTTTATGCAGGATGATTGAATGTAGTGGATTCCATGCAGCATGATTGAATGCAGTGGATTCCATGCAGCGTGGCCCAATGGATCTCGAGAGAATGCAGTGGATTCCATGCAGTGTGGTGCAATGGATTTTGATTGAACGCAGTGGATTCCATGCATCGTTGTGCAATGGATCCCAATTGAATGCAGTGAATTCCATGCAGCGTGATTGAATGCAGTACATTCCATGCAGCATGGTAAAATAAATCCCGATTAAATGCAGTGGATTCCATCCAGCTTGATTGAATGCAATTGATTCCATGGAGCGTGGCCAAATGCATCCCGATTAAATGCAGTGGATTTTAAGCAGCATGGCCCAAAGCATCCCGATTGAAGGTAGTGCATTCCATGCAGCGTCACCGAATGCAGTGGATTCCATGCAGCATGGTAAAATGCATCCCGATTGAACGCAGTGTATTCCATGAAGCATGGCTAAATGGATCCCGATTGAATGCAGTGGATTCCATGCAGCGTGGCCCAATGGATCTCGATTGAACGCAGTGTATTCCATGCAGTGAGGCCCAATGTATCCCAATTGAATGCAGTGGATTCCATGCAGCATGGCGCAATGGATGTCGATTGAATGCAGTGGTTTCCCTGCAATGTGGCACAATGGATCCCGATTGACTGCAGTGGATTCCATGCAGCGTCACTGAATGCAGTGGATTCCATGCAGAATGGTAAAATGCATCCCGATGGATGCAGTGGATTCCATGCAGTGTCATTGAATGCAGTGGATTCCATGCAGCATGGTAAAATGCATCCCAATTGAACGCAGTGCATTCCATGCAGCGGGGTTAAATGGATCCCGATTGAATGCAGTGGATTCCATGCAGCGTGGCCCAATGGATCTCGAGAGAATGCAGTGGATTCCATGCAGTGTGGTGCAATGGATTTAAATTGAACGCAGTGGATTCCATGCATCGTGGCGCAATGGATCCCAATTGAATGCAGTGAATTCCATGCAGCGTGATTGAATGCAGTATATTCCATGCAGCGTGGTAAAATGCATCCCGATTAAATGCAGTGGATTCCATCCAGCTTGATTGAATGCAGTTGATTCCATGGAGCGTGGCCCAATGCATCCCGATTAAATGCAGTGGATTTTATGCAGCATGGCCCAAAGCATCAAGATTGAATGTAGTGCATTCCATGCAGCATCACTGAATGCAGTGGATTCCATGCAGCATGGTAAAATGCATCCCGATTAAACGCAGTGGATTACATGCAGCATGGCTAAATGGATCCCGAGTGAATGCAGTAGATTCCATGCAGTGTCATTGAATGCAGTGGATTCCATGCAGCATGGTAAAATGCATCCCGATTGATGCAGTGGATTCCATGCAGTGTCATTGAATGCAGTGGATTCCATGCAGCATGGTAAAATGCATCCCGATTGATGCAGTGGATTCCATGCAGCGGGGTTAAATTGATCCCGATTAAATGCAGTGTATTCCATGCAGCGTGGCCCAATGGATCTCGATTGAATGCAGTGGATTCCATGCAGCGTGGCCCAATGGATCTCGATTGAATGCAGTGGATTCCATGCAGTGTGGTGCAGTGGATTCTGATTGATTGCAGTGAATTCCATGCATCGTGGCACAATGGATCCCAATTGAATGCAGTGGATTCCATGCAGCGTGGCCAAATGGATCTCGATTGAATGCAGTGGATTCCATGCAGCATGTTTGAATGCAGTGTATGCCATGCAGCGTGAAGTAATGGAACCCTATTGAATGCAGTGGATTTTATGCAGCATGATTGAATGCAGTGGATTCCATGCAGCATGATTGAATGCAGTGGATTCCAGGCAGCGAGGCCCAATGAATCCCGATTGAATGCAGTGGATATTATCCAGCATGGCCCAAAGCATCCCGATTGAAGGCAGTGGATTCCATGCAGCGTGTTTGAATGCAGTGGATTCCATGCAGCATGGCCCAATGGTTCCCGATTGAATGCAATGGTTGCAATGAAGCATGATTGAATGCAGTGGATTCCATGAAGCGTGGCCCTATGGTACCCGATTGAATGCACTGGTTGCAATGAAGCATGATTGAATGCAGTGGATTCCATGCAGCATGGAGAAATTGAACCCTATTCAATGCAGGGGATTTTATGCAGCATGATTGAATGCAGTGGATTCCATGCAGCATGATTGAATGCAGTAGATTCCATGCAGTGAGGCCCAATGCATCCCGATTAAATGCAGTGGATTTTATGCAGCGAGGCCCAAAGCATCCCGATTGAATGCAGTGGATTCCATGCAGTGTCACTGAATGCAGTGGATTCGATGCAGCATGGTAAAATGCATCCCGATTGAACCCAGTGTATTCCATGCAGCGTGATAAATGGATCCCGATTGAATGCAGTGGATTCCATGCAGCGTGGCCCAATGGATCTCGAGAGAATGCAGTGGATTCCATGCAGTGTGGTGCAATGGATTTTGATTGAACGCAGTGGATTCGATGCATCGTTGTGCAATGGATCCCAATTGAATGCAGTGAATTCCATGCAGCGTGATTGAATGCAGTACATTCCATGCAGCATGGTAAAATGCATCCCGATTAAATGCAGTGGATTCCATCCAGCTTGATTGAATGCAGTTGATTCCATGGAGCGTGGCCCAATGCATCCCGATTAAATGCAGTGGATTTTATGCAGCATGGCCCAAAGCATCCCGATTGAAGGTAGTGCATTCCATCCAGCATCACTGAATGCAGTGGATTCCATGCAGCATGGTAAAATGCATCCCGATTGAACGCAGTGTATTCCATGCAGCATGGCTAAATGGATCCCGATTGAATGCAGTGGATTCCATGCAGCGTGGCCCAATGGATCTCGATTGAACACAGTGTATTCCATGCAGTGAGGCCCAATGAATCCCAATTGAATGCAGTGGATTCCATGCAGCATGGCGCAATGGATGTCGATTGAATGCAGTGGTTTCCCTGCAATGGGGCACAATGGATCCCGATTGACTGCAGTGGATTCCATGCAGCGTCACTGAATGCAGTGGATTCCATGCAGCATGGTAAAATGCATCCCGATTGATGCAGTGGATTCAATGCAGCGTCATTGAATGCAGTGGATTCCATGCAGCATGGTAAAATGCATCCCAATTGAACGCAGTGCATTCCATGCAGCGGGGTTAAATGGATCCCGATTGAATGCAGTGGATTCGATGCAGCGTGGCCCAATGGATCTCGAGAGAATGCAGTGGATTCCATGCAGTGTGGTGCAATGGATTTAAATTGAACGCAGTGGATTCCATGCATCGTGGTGCAATGGATCCCAATTGAATGCAGTGAATTCCATGCAGCGTGATTGAATGCAGTATATTCCATGCAGCGTGGTAAAATGCATCCCGATTAAATGCAGTGGATTTTATGCAGCATGGCCCAAAGCATCCCGATTGAAGGTAGTGCATTCCATGCAGCATCACTGAATGCAGTGGATTCCATGCAGCATGGTAAAATGCATCCCGATTAAACGCAGTGCATTACATGCAGCATGGCTAAATTGATCCCGAGTGAATGCAGTGGATTCCATGCAGCATGGTAAAATGCGTCAAAATTGATGCAGTGGATTCCATGCAGTGTCATTGAATGCAGTCTATTCCATGCAGCATGGTAAAATGCATCCCGATTGATGCAGTGGATTACATGCAGTGTCATTGAATGCAGTGGATTCCAGGCAGCATGATAAAATGCATCCCGATTGATGCAGTGGATTCCATGCAGCGTGGCCCAATGGATCTCGATTGAATGCAGTGGACTCCGTGCAGTGTGGTGGAGTGGATTCTGATTGATTGCAGTGAATTCCATGCAGCGTGTTTGAATGCAGTGTATTCCATGCAGCGTGGCCCAATGGATCTCGATTGAATGCAGTGGACTCCGTGCAGTGTGGTGGAGTGGATTCTGATTGAATGCAGTGGATTCCATGCAGCGTGTTTGAATGCAGTGTATTCCATGCAGCGTGAAGAAATGGAACCCTATTGAATGCAGTGGATTTTATGCAGCATGATTGAATGCAGTGGATTCCATGCAGCATGATTGAATGCAGTGGATTCCATGCAGCGTGGCCCAATGGATCTCGATTGAATGCAGTGGGTTCCATGCAGCGTGTTTGAATGCAGTGTATGCCGTGCAGCGTGAAGTAATGGAACCCTATTGAATGCAGTGGATTTTATGCAGCATGATTGAATGCAGTGGATTCCATGCAGCATGATTGAATGCAGTGGATTCCAGGCAGCGAGGCCCAATGAATCCCGATTGAATGCAGTGGATATTATCCAGCATGGCCCAAAGCATCCCGATTGAATGCAGTGGATTCCATGCAGCGTGTTTGAATGCAGTGGATTCCATGCAGCATGGCCCAATGGTTCCCGATTGAATGCAGTGGTTGCAATGAAGCATGATTGAATGCAGTGGATTCCATGAAGCGTGGCCCTATGGTACCCGATTGAATGCACTGGTTGCAATGAAGCATGATTGAATGCAGTGGATTGCATGCAGCATGGAGAAATGGAACCCTATTAAATCCAGGGGATTTTATGCAGCATGATTGAATGCAGTGGATTCCAGCCAGCATGATTGAATGCAGTAGATTCCATGCAGTGAGGCCCAATGCATCCCGATTAAATGCAGTGGATTTTATGCAGCGAGGCCCAAAGCATCCCGATTGAATGCAGTGGATTCCATGCAGCGTCATTGAATGCAGTGGATTCCATGCAGCATGGTGAAATGCATCACGATTGAACACAGTGTATTCCATGCAGCGTGATAAATGGATCCCGATTGAATGCAGTGGATTCCATGCAGCGTGGCCCAATGAATCTCGAGAGCATGCAGTGGATTCCATGCAGTGTGGTGCAATGGATTTTGATTGAACTCAGTGGATTCCATGCATCGTGTTGCAATGGATCCCAATTGAATGCAGTGAATTCCATGCAGCGTGATTGAATGCAGTACATTCCATGCAGCATGGTAAAATGCATCCCGATTAAATGCAGTGGATTCCATCCAGCTTGACTGAATGCAGTTGATTCCATGGAGCGTGGCCCAATGCATCCCGATTAAATGCAGTGGATTTTATGCAGCATGGCCCAAAGGATCCCGATTGAAGGTAGTGCATTCCATGCAGCATCACTGAATGCAGTGGATTCCATGCAGCATGGTAAAATGCATCCCGATTGAACGCAGTGTATTCCATGAAGCATGGCGAAATGGATCCCGATTGAATGCAGTGGATTCCATGCAGTGTGGTCCAATGGATCTCGATTGAACGCAGTGTATTCCATGCAGTGAGGCCCAATGAATCCCAATTGAATGCAGTGGATTCCATGCAGCATGGCGCAATGGATGTCGATTGAATGCAGTGGTTTCCCTGCAATGTGGCACAATGGATCCCGATTGACTGCAGTGGATTCCATGCAGCGTCACTGAATGCACTGGATTCCATGCAGAATGGTAAAATGCATCCCGATTGATGGAGTGGATTCCATGCAGCGTCACTGAATGCAGTGGATTCGATGCAGCATGGTAAAATTCATCCCGATTGAACGCAGTGTATTCCATGCAGCGTGGCTAAATGGATCCCGATTGAATGCAGTGGATTCGATGCAGCTTGGCCCAATGGATCTCGAGAGAATGCAGTGGATTCCATGCAGTGTGGTGCAATGGATTTTAATTGAACGCAGTGGATTCCATGCATCGTGGTGCAATGGATCCCAATTGAATGCAGTGAATTCCATGCAGCGTGATTGAATGCAGTATATTCCATGCAGCGTGGTAAAATGCATCCCGATTAAATGCAGTGGATTCCATCCAGCTTGATTGAATGCAGTTGATTCCATGGAGCGTGGCCCAATGCATCCCGATTAACTGCAGTGGATTTTATGCAGCATGGCCCAAAGCATCCCGATTGAAGGTAGTGCATTCCATGCAGCATCACTGAATGCAGTGGATTCCATGCAGCATGGTAAAATGCATCCCGATTAAACGCAGTGCATTACATGCAGCATGGCTAAATGGATCCCGAGTGAATGCAGTGGATTCCATGCAGTGTCATTGAATGCAGTGGATTCCATGCAGCATGGTAAAATGCGTCACGATTGATGCAGTGCATTCCATGCAGTGTCATTGAATGCAGTGGATTCCAGGCAGCATGATAAAATGCATCCCGATTGATGCAGTGGATTCCATGCAGCGGGGTTAAATGGAACCCGATTGAATGCAGTGGATTCCATGCAGCGTGGCCCAATGGATCTCGATTGAATGCAGTGGACTCCGTGCAGTGTGGTGGAGTGGATTCTGATTGATTGCAGTGAATTCCATGCATCGTGGCCCAATGGATCTCGATTGAATGCAGTGGATTCCATGCAGCGTGTTTGAATGCAGTGTTTGCCATGCAGCGTGAAGAAATGGAACCCTATTGAATGCAGTGGATTCCATGCAGTGTCATTTAATGCAGTGGATTCCATGCAGCATGATTGAATGCAGTGGATTCCAGGCAGCGTGGCCCAATGAATCCCGATTGAATGCACTGGATATTATCCAGCATGGCCCAAAGCATCCCGATTGAATGCAATGGATTCCATGCAGCGTGTTTGAATGCAGTGGATTCCATGCAGCATGGCCCAATGGTTCCCGATTGAATGCAGTGGTTGCAATGAAGCATGATTGAATGCAGTGGATTCCATGCAGCATGGAGACATTGAACCCTATTCAATGCAGGGGATTTTATGCAGCATGATTGAATGCAGTGGATTCCATGCAGCATGATTGAATGCAGTAGATTCCATGCAGTGAGGCCCAATGCATCCCGATTAAAGGCAGTGGATTTTATGCAGAGAGGCCCAAAGCATCCCAATTGAATGCAGTGGATTCCATGCAGCGTCACTGAATGCAGTGGATTCGATGCAGCATGGTTAAATGCATCCCGATTGAACGAAGAGTATTCCATGCAGCGTGGCTAAATGGATCCCGATTGAATGCAGTGGATTCCATGCAGCGTGGCCCAATGGATCTCGAGAGATTGCAGTGGATTCCATGCAGTGTGGTGCAATGGATTTTAATTGAACGCAGTGGATTCCGTGCATCATTGTGCAATGGATCCCAATTGAATGCAGTGAATTCCATGCAGCGTGATTGAATGCAGTATATTCCATGCAGCGTGGTAAAATGCATCCCGATTAAATGCAGTGGATTCCATCCAGCTTGGTTGAATGCAATTGATTCCATGGAGCATGGCCCAATGCATCCCGATTAAATGCAGTGGATTTTATGCAGCATGGCCCAAAGCATCCCGATTGAAGGTAGTGCATTCCATGCAGCATCACTGAATGCAGTGGATTCCATGCAGCATGGTAAAATGCATCCCGATTAAACGCAGTGGATTACATGCAGCATGGCTAAATGGATCCCGATTGAATGCAGTGGATTCCATGCAGCGTGTTTGAATGCAGTGGATTCCATGCAGCATGGCCCAATGGTTCCCGATTGAATGCAGTGGTTGCAATGAAGCATGATTGAATGCAGTGGATTCCATGAAGCGTGGCCCTATGGTACCCGATTGAATGCACTGGTTGCAATGAAGCATGATTGAATGCAGTGGATTGCATGCAGCATGGAGAAATGGAACCCTATTAAATCCAGGGGATTTTATGCAGCATGATTGAATGCAGTGGATTCCAGCCAGCATGATTGAATGCAGTAGATTCCATGCAGTGAGGCCCAATGCATCCCGATTAAATGCAGTGGATTTTATGCAGCGAGGCCCAAAGCATCCCGATTGAATGCAGTGGATTCCATGCAGCGTCATTGAATGCAGTGGATTCCATGCAGCATGGTGAAATGCATCACGATTGAACACAGTGTATTCCATGCAGCGTGATAAATGGATCCCGATTGAATGCAGTGGATTCCATGCAGCGTGGCCCAATGAATCTCGAGAGCATGCAGTGGATTCCATGCAGTGTGGTGCAATGGATTTTGATTGAACTCAGTGGATTCCATGCATCGTGTTGCAATGGATCCCAATTGAATGCAGTGAATTCCATGCAGCGTGATTGAATGCAGTACATTCCATGCAGCATGGTAAAATGCATCCCGATTAAATGCAGTGGATTCCATCCAGCTTGACTGAATGCAGTTGATTCCATGGAGCGTGGCCCAATGCATCCCGATTAAATGCAGTGGATTTTATGCAGCATGGCCCAAAGGATCCCGATTGAAGGTAGTGCATTCCATGCAGCATCACTGAATGCAGTGGATTCCATGCAGCATGGTAAAATGCATCCCGATTGAACGCAGTGTATTCCATGAAGCATGGCGAAATGGATCCCGATTGAATGCAGTGGATTCCATGCAGTGTGGTCCAATGGATCTCGATTGAACGCAGTGTATTCCATGCAGTGAGGCCCAATGAATCCCAATTGAATGCAGTGGATTCCATGCAGCATGGCGCAATGGATGTCGATTGAATGCAGTGGTTTCCCTGCAATGTGGCACAATGGATCCCGATTGACTGCAGTGGATTCCATGCAGCGTCACTGAATGCACTGGATTCCATGCAGAATGGTAAAATGCATCCCGATTGATGGAGTGGATTCCATGCAGCGTCACTGAATGCAGTGGATTCGATGCAGCATGGTAAAATTCATCCCGATTGAACGCAGTGTATTCCATGCAGCGTGGCTAAATGGATCCCGATTGAATGCAGTGGATTCGATGCAGCTTGGCCCAATGGATCTCGAGAGAATGCAGTGGATTCCATGCAGTGTGGTGCAATGGATTTTAATTGAACGCAGTGGATTCCATGCATCGTGGTGCAATGGATCCCAATTGAATGCAGTGAATTCCATGCAGCGTGATTGAATGCAGTATATTCCATGCAGCGTGGTAAAATGCATCCCGATTAAATGCAGTGGATTCCATCCAGCTTGATTGAATGCAGTTGATTCCATGGAGCGTGGCCCAATGCATCCCGATTAACTGCAGTGGATTTTATGCAGCATGGCCCAAAGCATCCCGATTGAAGGTAGTGCATTCCATGCAGCATCACTGAATGCAGTGGATTCCATGCAGCATGGTAAAATGCATCCCGATTAAACGCAGTGCATTACATGCAGCATGGCTAAATGGATCCCGAGTGAATGCAGTGGATTCCATGCAGTGTCATTGAATGCAGTGGATTCCATGCAGCATGGTAAAATGCGTCACGATTGATGCAGTGCATTCCATGCAGTGTCATTGAATGCAGTGGATTCCAGGCAGCATGATAAAATGCATCCCGATTGATGCAGTGGATTCCATGCAGCGGGGTTAAATGGAACCCGATTGAATGCAGTGGATTCCATGCAGCGTGGCCCAATGGATCTCGATTGAATGCAGTGGACTCCGTGCAGTGTGGTGGAGTGGATTCTGATTGATTGCAGTGAATTCCATGCATCGTGGCCCAATGGATCTCGATTGAATGCAGTGGATTCCATGCAGCGTGTTTGAATGCAGTGTTTGCCATGCAGCGTGAAGAAATGGAACCCTATTGAATGCAGTGGATTCCATGCAGTGTCATTTAATGCAGTGGATTCCATGCAGCATGATTGAATGCAGTGGATTCCAGGCAGCGTGGCCCAATGAATCCCGATTGAATGCACTGGATATTATCCAGCATGGCCCAAAGCATCCCGATTGAATGCAATGGATTCCATGCAGCGTGTTTGAATGCAGTGGATTCCATGCAGCATGGCCCAATGGTTCCCGATTGAATGCAGTGGTTGCAATGAAGCATGATTGAATGCAGTGGATTCCATGCAGCATGGAGACATTGAACCCTATTCAATGCAGGGGATTTTATGCAGCATGATTGAATGCAGTGGATTCCATGCAGCATGATTGAATGCAGTAGATTCCATGCAGTGAGGCCCAATGCATCCCGATTAAAGGCAGTGGATTTTATGCAGAGAGGCCCAAAGCATCCCAATTGAATGCAGTGGATTCCATGCAGCGTCACTGAATGCAGTGGATTCGATGCAGCATGGTTAAATGCATCCCGATTGAACGAACAGTATTCCATGCAGCGTGGCTAAATGGATCCCGATTGAATGCAGTGGATTCCATGCAGCGTGGCCCAATGGATCTCGAGAGATTGCAGTGGATTCCATGCAGTGTGGTGCAATGGATTTTAATTGAACGCAGTGGATTCCGTGCATCATTGTGCAATGGATCCCAATTGAATGCAGTGAATTCCATGCAGCGTGATTGAATGCAGTATATTCCATGCAGCGTGGTAAAATGCATCCCGATTAAATGCAGTGGATTCCATCCAGCTTGGTTGAATGCAATTGATTCCATGGAGCATGGCCCAATGCATCCCGATTAAATGCAGTGGATTTTATGCAGCATGGCCCAAAGCATCCCGATTGAAGGTAGTGCATTCCATGCAGCATCACTGAATGCAGTGGATTCCATGCAGCATGGTAAAATGCATCCCGATTAAACGCAGTGGATTACATGCAGCATGGCTAAATGGATCCCGAGTGAATGCAGTAGATTCCATGCAGTGTCATTGAATGCAGTGGATTCCATGCAGCATGGTAAAATGCGTCACGATTGATGCCTTGGTTTCCATGCAGTGTCATTGAATGCAGTGGATTCCATGCAGCATGGTAAAATGCATCCCGATTGATGCAGTGGATTCCATGCAGTGTCAATGAATGCAGTGGATTCCAGGCAGCATGATAAAATGCATCCCGATTGATGCAGTGGATTCCATGCAGCGGGGTTAAATGGATCCCGATTGAATGCAGTGGATTCCATGCAGCGTGGCCCAATGGATCTCGATTGTATGCAGTGGATTTCATGCAGCGTGGCCCAATGGATCTCGATTGAATGCAGTGGATTCCATGCAGTGTGGTGCAGCGGATTCTGATTGATTGCAGTGAATTCCATGCATCGTGGCACAATGGATCCCAATTGAATGCAGTGGATTCCATGCAGCGTGGCCCAATGGATCTCGATTGAATGCATTGGATTCCATGCAGCGTGTTTGAATGCAGTGTATGCCATGCAGCGTGAAGAAATGGAACCCTATTGAATGCAGTGGATTTTATGCAGCATGATTGAATGCAGTGGATTCCATGCAGCATGATTGAATGCAGTGGATTCCAGGCAGCGAGGCCCAATGAATCCCGATTGAATGCACTGGATATTATCCAGCATGGCCCAAAGCATCCCGATTGAATGCAGTGGATTCCATGCAGCGTGTTTGAATGCAGTGGATTCCATGCAGCATGGCCCAATGGTTCCCGATTGAATGCAGTGGTTGCAATGACGCATGATTGAATGCAGTGGATTCCATGCAGCATGGAGACATTGAACCCTATTCAATGCAGGGGATTTTATGCAGCATGATTGAAGCAGTGGATTCCATGCAGCATGATTGAATGCAGTGGATTCCATGCAGTGTGGTGCAGCGGATTCTGATTGATTGCAGTGAATTCCATGCATCGTGGCACAATGGATCCCAATTGAATGCAGTGGATTCCATGCAGCGTGGCCCAATGGATCTCGATTGAATGCAGTGGATTCCATGCAGCGTGTTTGAATGCAGTGTATGCCATGCAGCGTGAAGAAATGGAACCCTATTGAATGCAGTGGATTTTATGCAGCATGATTGAATGCAGTGGATTCCATGCAGCATGATTGAATGCAGTGGATTCCAGGCAGCGAGGCCCAATGAATCCCGATTGAATGCAGTGGATATTATCCAGCATGGCCCAAAGCATCCCGATTGAATGCAGTGGATTCCATGCAGCGTGTTTGAATGCAGTGGATTCCATGCAGCATGGCCCAATGGTTCCCGATTGAATGCAGTGGTTGCAATGAAGCATGATTGAATGCAGTGGATTCCATGAAGCGTGGCCCTATGGTACCCGATTGAATGCACTGGTTGCAATGAAGCATGATTGAATGCAGTGGATTCCATGCAGCATGGAGAAATTGAACCCTATTCAATGCAGGGGATTTTATGCAGCATGATTGAATGCAGTGGATTCCATGCAGCATGATTGAATGCAGTAGATTCCATGCAGTGAGGCCCAATGCATCCCGATTAAATGCAGTGGATTTTATGCAGCGAGGCCCAAAGCATCCCGATTGAATGCAGTGGATTCCATGCAGCGTCACTGAATGCAGTGGATTCGATGCAGCATGGTAAAATGCATCCCGATTGAACCCAGTGTATTCTATGCAGCGTGATAAATGGATCCCGATTGAATGCAGTGGATTCCATGCAGCGTGGCCCAATGGATCCCAATTGAATGCAGTGAATTCCATGCAGCGTGATTGAATGCAGTATATTCCATGCAGCGTGGTAAAATGCATCCCGATTAAATGCAGTGGATTCCATCCAGCTTGATTGAATGCAGTTGATTCCATGGAGCGTGGCCCAATGCATCCCGATTAAATGCAGTGGATTTTATGCAGCATGGCCCAAAGCATCAAGATTGAATGTAGTGCATTCCATGCAGCATCACTGAATGCAGTGGATTCCATGCAGCATGGTAAAATGCATCCCGATTAAACGCAGTGGATTACATGCAGCATGGCTAAATGGATCCCGAGTGAATGCAGTAGATTCCATGCAGTGTCATTGAATGCAGTGGATTCCATGCAGCATGGTAAAATGCATCCCGATTGATGCAGTGGATTCCATGCAGTGTCATTGAATGCAGTGGATTCCATGCAGCATGGTAAAATGCATCCCGATTGATGCAGTGGATTCCATGCAGCGGGGTTAAATTGATCCCGATTAAATGCAGTGTATTCCATGCAGCGTGGCCCAATGGATCTCGATTGAATGCAGTGGATTCCATGCAGCGTGGCCCAATGGATCTCGATTGAATGCAGTGGATTCCATGCAGTGTGGTGCAGTGGATTCTGATTGATTGCAGTGAATTCCATGCATCGTGGCACAATGGATCCCAATTGAATGCAGTGGATTCCATGCAGCGTGGCCAAATGGATCTCGATTGAATGCAGTGGATTCCATGCAGCATGTTTGAATGCAGTGTATGCCATGCAGCGTGAAGTAATGGAACCCTATTGAATGCAGTGGATTTTATGCAGCATGATTGAATGCAGTGGATTCCATGCAGCATGATTGAATGCAGTGGATTCCAGGCAGCGAGGCCCAATGAATCCCGATTGAATGCAGTGGATATTATCCAGCATGGCCCAAAGCATCCCGATTGAAGGCAGTGGATTCCATGCAGCGTGTTTGAATGCAGTGGATTCCATGCAGCATGGCCCAATGGTTCCCGATTGAATGCAATGGTTGCAATGAAGCATGATTGAATGCAGTGGATTCCATGAAGCGTGGCCCTATGGTACCCGATTGAATGCACTGGTTGCAATGAAGCATGATTGAATGCAGTGGATTCCATGCAGCATGGAGAAATTGAACCCTATTCAATGCAGGGGATTTTATGCAGCATGATTGAATGCAGTGGATTCCATGCAGCATGATTGAATGCAGTAGATTCCATGCAGTGAGGCCCAATGCATCCCGATTAAATGCAGTGGATTTTATGCAGCGAGGCCCAAAGCATCCCGATTGAATGCAGTGGATTCCATGCAGTGTCACTGAATGCAGTGGATTCGATGCAGCATGGTAAAATGCATCCCGATTGAACCCAGTGTATTCCATGCAGCGTGATAAATGGATCCCGATTGAATGCAGTGGATTCCATGCAGCGTGGCCCAATGGATCTCGAGAGAATGCAGTGGATTCCATGCAGTGTGGTGCAATGGATTTTGATTGAACGCAGTGGATTCGATGCATCGTTGTGCAATGGATCCCAATTGAATGCAGTGAATTCCATGCAGCGTGATTGAATGCAGTACATTCCATGCAGCATGGTAAAATGCATCCCGATTAAATGCAGTGGATTCCATCCAGCTTGATTGAATGCAGTTGATTCCATGGAGCGTGGCCCAATGCATCCCGATTAAATGCAGTGGATTTTATGCAGCATGGCCCAAAGCATCCCGATTGAAGGTAGTGCATTCCATGCAGCATCACTGAATGCAGTGGATTCCATGCAGCATGGTAAAATGCATCCCGATTGAACGCAGTGTATTCCATGCAGCATGGCTAAATGGATCCCGATTGAATGCAGTGGATTCCATGCAGCGTGGCCCAATGGATCTCGATTGAACACAGTGTATTCCATGCAGTGAGGCCCAATGAATCCCAATTGAATGCAGTGGATTCCATGCAGCATGGCGCAATGGATGTCGATTGAATGCAGTGGTTTCCCTGCAATGGGGCACAATGGATCCCGATTGACTGCAGTGGATTCCATGCAGCGTCACTGAATGCAGTGGATTCCATGCAGCATGGTAAAATGCATCCCGATTGATGCAGTGGATTCAATGCAGCGTCATTGAATGCAGTGGATTCCATGCAGCATGGTAAAATGCATCCCAATTGAACGCAGTGCATTCCATGCAGCGGGGTTAAATGGATCCCGATTGAATGCAGTGGATTCGATGCAGCGTGGCCCAATGGATCTCGAGAGAATGCAGTGGATTCCATGCAGTGTGGTGCAATGGATTTAAATTGAACGCAGTGGATTCCATGCATCGTGGTGCAATGGATCCCAATTGAATGCAGTGAATTCCATGCAGCGTGATTGAATGCAGTATATTCCATGCAGCGTGGTAAAATGCATCCCGATTAAATGCAGTGGATTTTATGCAGCATGGCCCAAAGCATCCCGATTGAAGGTAGTGCATTCCATGCAGCATCACTGAATGCAGTGGATTCCATGCAGCATGGTAAAATGCATCCCGATTAAACGCAGTGCATTACATGCAGCATGGCTAAATTGATCCCGAGTGAATGCAGTGGATTCCATGCAGCATGGTAAAATGCGTCAAAATTGATGCAGTGGATTCCATGCAGTGTCATTGAATGCAGTCTATTCCATGCAGCATGGTAAAATGCATCCCGATTGATGCAGTGGATTACATGCAGTGTCATTGAATGCAGTGGATTCCAGGCAGCATGATAAAATGCATCCCGATTGATGCAGTGGATTCCATGCAGCGTGGCCCAATGGATCTCGATTGAATGCAGTGGACTCCGTGCAGTGTGGTGGAGTGGATTCTGATTGATTGCAGTGAATTCCATGCAGCGTGTTTGAATGCAGTGTATTCCATGCAGCGTGGCCCAATGGATCTCGATTGAATGCAGTGGACTCCGTGCAGTGTGGTGGAGTGGATTCTGATTGAATGCAGTGGATTCCATGCAGCGTGTTTGAATGCAGTGTATTCCATGCAGCGTGAAGAAATGGAACCCTATTGAATGCAGTGGATTTTATGCAGCATGATTGAATGCAGTGGATTCCATGCAGCATGATTGAATGCAGTGGATTCCATGCAGCGTGGCCCAATGGATCTCGATTGAATGCAGTGGGTTCCATGCAGCGTGTTTGAATGCAGTGTATGCCGTGCAGCGTGAAGTAATGGAACCCTATTGAATGCAGTGGATTTTATGCAGCATGATTGAATGCAGTGGATTCCATGCAGCATGATTGAATGCAGTGGATTCCAGGCAGCGAGGCCCAATGAATCCCGATTGAATGCAGTGGATATTATCCAGCATGGCCCAAAGCATCCCGATTGAATGCAGTGGATTCCATGCAGCGTGTTTGAATGCAGTGGATTCCATGCAGCATGGCCCAATGGTTCCCGATTGAATGCAGTGGTTGCAATGAAGCATGATTGAATGCAGTGGATTCCATGAAGCGTGGCCCTATGGTACCCGATTGAATGCACTGGTTGCAATGAAGCATGATTGAATGCAGTGGATTGCATGCAGCATGGAGAAATGGAACCCTATTAAATCCAGGGGATTTTATGCAGCATGATTGAATGCAGTGGATTCCAGCCAGCATGATTGAATGCAGTAGATTCCATGCAGTGAGGCCCAATGCATCCCGATTAAATGCAGTGGATTTTATGCAGCGAGGCCCAAAGCATCCCGATTGAATGCAGTGGATTCCATGCAGCGTCATTGAATGCAGTGGATTCCATGCAGCATGGTGAAATGCATCACGATTGAACACAGTGTATTCCATGCAGCGTGATAAATGGATCCCGATTGAATGCAGTGGATTCCATGCAGCGTGGCCCAATGAATCTCGAGAGCATGCAGTGGATTCCATGCAGTGTGGTGCAATGGATTTTGATTGAACTCAGTGGATTCCATGCATCGTGTTGCAATGGATCCCAATTGAATGCAGTGAATTCCATGCAGCGTGATTGAATGCAGTACATTCCATGCAGCATGGTAAAATGCATCCCGATTAAATGCAGTGGATTCCATCCAGCTTGACTGAATGCAGTTGATTCCATGGAGCGTGGCCCAATGCATCCCGATTAAATGCAGTGGATTTTATGCAGCATGGCCCAAAGGATCCCGATTGAAGGTAGTGCATTCCATGCAGCATCACTGAATGCAGTGGATTCCATGCAGCATGGTAAAATGCATCCCGATTGAACGCAGTGTATTCCATGAAGCATGGCGAAATGGATCCCGATTGAATGCAGTGGATTCCATGCAGTGTGGTCCAATGGATCTCGATTGAACGCAGTGTATTCCATGCAGTGAGGCCCAATGAATCCCAATTGAATGCAGTGGATTCCATGCAGCATGGCGCAATGGATGTCGATTGAATGCAGTGGTTTCCCTGCAATGTGGCACAATGGATCCCGATTGACTGCAGTGGATTCCATGCAGCGTCACTGAATGCACTGGATTCCATGCAGAATGGTAAAATGCATCCCGATTGATGGAGTGGATTCCATGCAGCGTCACTGAATGCAGTGGATTCGATGCAGCATGGTAAAATTCATCCCGATTGAACGCAGTGTATTCCATGCAGCGTGGCTAAATGGATCCCGATTGAATGCAGTGGATTCGATGCAGCTTGGCCCAATGGATCTCGAGAGAATGCAGTGGATTCCATGCAGTGTGGTGCAATGGATTTTAATTGAACGCAGTGGATTCCATGCATCGTGGTGCAATGGATCCCAATTGAATGCAGTGAATTCCATGCAGCGTGATTGAATGCAGTATATTCCATGCAGCGTGGTAAAATGCATCCCGATTAAATGCAGTGGATTCCATCCAGCTTGATTGAATGCAGTTGATTCCATGGAGCGTGGCCCAATGCATCCCGATTAACTGCAGTGGATTTTATGCAGCATGGCCCAAAGCATCCCGATTGAAGGTAGTGCATTCCATGCAGCATCACTGAATGCAGTGGATTCCATGCAGCATGGTAAAATGCATCCCGATTAAACGCAGTGCATTACATGCAGCATGGCTAAATGGATCCCGAGTGAATGCAGTGGATTCCATGCAGTGTCATTGAATGCAGTGGATTCCATGCAGCATGGTAAAATGCGTCACGATTGATGCAGTGCATTCCATGCAGTGTCATTGAATGCAGTGGATTCCAGGCAGCATGATAAAATGCATCCCGATTGATGCAGTGGATTCCATGCAGCGGGGTTAAATGGAACCCGATTGAATGCAGTGGATTCCATGCAGCGTGGCCCAATGGATCTCGATTGAATGCAGTGGACTCCGTGCAGTGTGGTGGAGTGGATTCTGATTGATTGCAGTGAATTCCATGCATCGTGGCCCAATGGATCTCGATTGAATGCAGTGGATTCCATGCAGCGTGTTTGAATGCAGTGTTTGCCATGCAGCGTGAAGAAATGGAACCCTATTGAATGCAGTGGATTCCATGCAGTGTCATTTAATGCAGTGGATTCCATGCAGCATGATTGAATGCAGTGGATTCCAGGCAGCGTGGCCCAATGAATCCCGATTGAATGCACTGGATATTATCCAGCATGGCCCAAAGCATCCCGATTGAATGCAATGGATTCCATGCAGCGTGTTTGAATGCAGTGGATTCCATGCAGCATGGCCCAATGGTTCCCGATTGAATGCAGTGGTTGCAATGAAGCATGATTGAATGCAGTGGATTCCATGCAGCATGGAGACATTGAACCCTATTCAATGCAGGGGATTTTATGCAGCATGATTGAATGCAGTGGATTCCATGCAGCATGATTGAATGCAGTAGATTCCATGCAGTGAGGCCCAATGCATCCCGATTAAAGGCAGTGGATTTTATGCAGAGAGGCCCAAAGCATCCCAATTGAATGCAGTGGATTCCATGCAGCGTCACTGAATGCAGTGGATTCGATGCAGCATGGTTAAATGCATCCCGATTGAACGAACAGTATTCCATGCAGCGTGGCTAAATGGATCCCGATTGAATGCAGTGGATTCCATGCAGCGTGGCCCAATGGATCTCGAGAGATTGCAGTGGATTCCATGCAGTGTGGTGCAATGGATTTTAATTGAACGCAGTGGATTCCGTGCATCATTGTGCAATGGATCCCAATTGAATGCAGTGAATTCCATGCAGCGTGATTGAATGCAGTATATTCCATGCAGCGTGGTAAAATGCATCCCGATTAAATGCAGTGGATTCCATCCAGCTTGGTTGAATGCAATTGATTCCATGGAGCATGGCCCAATGCATCCCGATTAAATGCAGTGGATTTTATGCAGCATGGCCCAAAGCATCCCGATTGAAGGTAGTGCATTCCATGCAGCATCACTGAATGCAGTGGATTCCATGCAGCATGGTAAAATGCATCCCGATTAAACGCAGTGGATTACATGCAGCATGGCTAAATGGATCCCGAGTGAATGCAGTAGATTCCATGCAGTGTCATTGAATGCAGTGGATTCCATGCAGCATGGTAAAATGCGTCACGATTGATGCCTTGGTTTCCATGCAGTGTCATTGAATGCAGTGGATTCCATGCAGCATGGTAAAATGCATCCCGATTGATGCAGTGGATTCCATGCAGTGTCAATGAATGCAGTGGATTCCAGGCAGCATGATAAAATGCATCCCGATTGATGCAGTGGATTCCATGCAGCGGGGTTAAATGGATCCCGATTGAATGCAGTGGATTCCATGCAGCGTGGCCCAATGGATCTCGATTGTATGCAGTGGATTTCATGCAGCGTGGCCCAATGGATCTCGATTGAATGCAGTGGATTCCATGCAGTGTGGTGCAGCGGATTCTGATTGATTGCAGTGAATTCCATGCATCGTGGCACAATGGATCCCAATTGAATGCAGTGGATTCCATGCAGCGTGGCCCAATGGATCTCGATTGAATGCATTGGATTCCATGCAGCGTGTTTGAATGCAGTGTATGCCATGCAGCGTGAAGAAATGGAACCCTATTGAATGCAGTGGATTTTATGCAGCATGATTGAATGCAGTGGATTCCATGCAGCATGATTGAATGCAGTGGATTCCAGGCAGCGAGGCCCAATGAATCCCGATTGAATGCACTGGATATTATCCAGCATGGCCCAAAGCATCCCGATTGAATGCAGTGGATTCCATGCAGCGTGTTTGAATGCAGTGGATTCCATGCAGCATGGCCCAATGGTTCCCGATTGAATGCAGTGGTTGCAATGACGCATGATTGAATGCAGTGGATTCCATGCAGCATGGAGACATTGAACCCTATTCAATGCAGGGGATTTTATGCAGCATGATTGAAGCAGTGGATTCCATGCAGCATGATTGAATGCAGTGGATTCCATGCAGTGTGGTGCAGCGGATTCTGATTGATTGCAGTGAATTCCATGCATCGTGGCACAATGGATCCCAATTGAATGCAGTGGATTCCATGCAGCGTGGCCCAATGGATCTCGATTGAATGCAGTGGATTCCATGCAGCGTGTTTGAATGCAGTGTATGCCATGCAGCGTGAAGAAATGGAACCCTATTGAATGCAGTGGATTTTATGCAGCATGATTGAATGCAGTGGATTCCATGCAGCATGATTGAATGCAGTGGATTCCAGGCAGCGAGGCCCAATGAATCCCGATTGAATGCAGTGGATATTATCCAGCATGGCCCAAAGCATCCCGATTGAATGCAGTGGATTCCATGCAGCGTGTTTGAATGCAGTGGATTCCATGCAGCATGGCCCAATGGTTCCCGATTGAATGCAGTGGTTGCAATGAAGCATGATTGAATGCAGTGGATTCCATGAAGCGTGGCCCTATGGTACCCGATTGAATGCACTGGTTGCAATGAAGCATGATTGAATGCAGTGGATTCCATGCAGCATGGAGAAATTGAACCCTATTCAATGCAGGGGATTTTATGCAGCATGATTGAATGCAGTGGATTCCATGCAGCATGATTGAATGCAGTAGATTCCATGCAGTGAGGCCCAATGCATCCCGATTAAATGCAGTGGATTTTATGCAGCGAGGCCCAAAGCATCCCGATTGAATGCAGTGGATTCCATGCAGCGTCACTGAATGCAGTGGATTCGATGCAGCATGGTAAAATGCATCCCGATTGAACCCAGTGTATTCTATGCAGCGTGATAAATGGATCCCGATTGAATGCAGTGGATTCCATGCAGCGTGGCCCAATGGATCTCGAGAGAATGCAGTGGATTCCATGCAGTGTGGTGCAATGGATTTTGATTGAACGCAGTGGATTCGATTCATCATTGTGCAATGGATCCCAATTGAATGCAGTGAATTCCATGCAGCGTGATTGAATGCAGTACATTCCATGCAGCATGGTAAAATGCATCCCGATTAAATGCAGTGGATTCCATCCAGCTTGATTGAATGCAGTTGATTCCATGGTGCGTGGCCCAATGCATCCCAATTAAATGCAGTGGATTTTATGCAGCATGGCCCAAAGCATCCCGATTGAAGGTAGTGCATTTCATGCAGCATCACTGAATGCAGTGGATTCCATGCAGCATGGTAAAATGCATCCCGATTGAACGCAGTGTATTCCATGAAGCATGGCTAAATGGATCCCGATTGAATGCAGTGGATTCCATGCAGCGTGGCCCAATGGATCTCGATTGAACGCAGTGTATTCCATGCAGTGAGGCCCAATGAATCCCAATTGAATGCAGTGGATTCCATGCAGCATGGAGAAATTGAACCCTATTAAATGCAGGGGATTTTATGCAGCATGATTGAATGCAGTGGATTCCATGCAGCATGATTGAATGCAGTAGATTCCATGCAGTGAGGCCCAATGCATCCCGATTAAATGCAGTGGATTTTATGCAGAGAGGCCCAAAGCATCCCGATTGAATGCAGTGGATTCCATGCAGCGTGGCCCAATGGATCTCGATTGAATGCAGTGGATTCCATGCAGTGTGGTGCAATGGATTTTAATTGAACGCAGTGGATTCCATGCATCGTGGTGCAATGGATCCCAATTGAATGCAGTGAATTCCATGCAGCGTGGTAAAATTCATCCCGATTAAATGCAGTGGATTCCATCCAGCTTGGTTGAATGCAATTGATTCCATGGAGCATGGCCCAATGCATCCCGATTAAATGCAGTTTATTTTATGCAGCATGGCCCAAAGCATCCCGATTGAATATAGTGAATTCCATGCAGCATCACTGAATGCAGTGGATTCCATGCAGCATGGTAAAATGCATCCCGATTAAACGCAGTGGATTACATGCAGCATGGCTAAATGGATCCCGAGTGAATGCAGTAGATTCCATGCAGTGTCATTGAATGCAGTGGATTCCATGCAGCATGGTAAAATGCGTCACGATTGATGCCTTGGATTCCATGCAGTGTCATTGAATGCAGTGGATTCCAGGCAGCATGATAAAATGCATCCCGATTGATGCAGTGGATTCCATGCAGCGGGGTTAAATGGATCCCGATTGAATGCAGTGGATTCCATGCAGCGTGGCCCAATGGATCTCGATTGAATGCAGTGGATTCCATGCAGCGTGGCCCAATGGATCTCGATTGAATGCAGTGGATTCCATGCAGTGTGGTGCAGTGGATTCTGATTGATTGCAGTGAATTCCATGCATCGTGGCACAATGGATCCCAATTGAATGCAGTGGATTCCATGCAGCGTGGCCCAATGGATCTCGATTGAATGCAGTGGATTCCATGCAGCGTGTTTGAATGCAGTGTATGCCATGCAGCCTGAAGTAATGGAACCCTATTGAATGCAGTGGATTTTATGCAGCATGATTGAATGCAGAGGATTCCATGCAGCATGATTGAATGCAGTGGATTCCAGGCAGCGAGGCCCAATGAATCCCGATTGAATGCAGTGGAGATTATCCAGCATGGCCCAAAGCATCCCGATTGAATGCAGTGGATTCCATGCAGCGTGTTTGAATGCAGTGGATTCATTGCAGCATGGCCCAATGGTTCCCGATTGAATGCAGTGGTTGCAATGAAGCATGATTGAATGCAGTGGATTCCATGAAGCGTGGCCCTATGGTACCCGATTGAATGCACTGGTTGCAATGAAGCATGATTGAATGCAGTGGATTCCATGCAGCATGGAGAAATTGAACCCTATTAAATGCAGGGGATTTTATGCAGCATGATTGAATGCAGTGGATTCCATGCAGCATGATTGAATGCAGTAGATTCCATGCAGTGAGGCCCAATGCATCCCGATTAAATGCAGTGGATTTTATGCAGCGAGGCCCAAAGCATCCCGATTGAATGCAGTGGATTCCATGCAGTGTCACTGAATGCAGTGGATTCGATGAAGCATGGTAAAATGCATCCCGATTGAACCCAGTGTATTCCATGCAGCGTGATAAATGGATCCCGATTGAATGCAGTGGATTCCATTCAGCGTGGCCCAATGGATCTCGAGAGAATGCAGTGGATTCCATGCAGTGTGGTGCAATGGATTTTGATTGAACGCAGTGGATTCAATGCATCATTGTGCAATGGATCCCAATTGAATGCAGTGAATTCCATGCAGCGTGATTGAATGCAGTACATTCCATGCAGCATGGTAAAATGCATCCCGATTAAATGCAGTGGATTCCATCCAGCTTGATTGAATGCAGTTGATTCCATGGAGCGTGGCCCAATGCATCCCGATTAAATGCAGTGGATTTTATGCAGCATGGCCCAAAGCATCCCGATTGAAGGTAGTGCATTCCATGCAGCATCACTGAATGCAGTGGATTCCATGCAGCATGGTAAAATGCATCCCGATTGAACGCAGTGTATTCCATGAAGCATGGCGAAATGGATCCCGATTGAATGCAGTGGATTCCATGCAGCGTGGCCCAATGGATCTCGATTGAACGCAGTGTATTCCATGCAGTGAGGCCCAATGTATCCCAATTGAATGCAGTGGATTCCATGCAGCATGGCGCAATGGATGTCGATTGAATGCAGTGGTTTCCCTGCAATGTGGCACAATGGATCCCGATTGACTGCAGTGGATTCCATGCAGCGTCACTGAATGCAGTGGATTCCATGCAGCATGGTAAAATGCATCCCGATGGATGCAGTGGATTCCATGCAGTGTCATTGAATGCAGTGGATTCCATGCAGCATGGTAAAATGCATCCCAATTGAACGCAGTGCATTCCATGCAGCGGGGTTCAATGGATCCCGATTGAATGCAGTGGATTCGATGCAGCGTGGCCCAATTGATCTCGAGAGAATGCAGTGGATTCCATGCAGTGTGGTGCAATGGATTTAAATTGAACGCAGTGGATTCCATGCATCGTGGCGCAATGGATCCCAATTGAATGCAGTGAATTCCATGCAGCGTGATTGAATGCAGTATATTCCATGCAGCGTGGTAAAATGCATCCCGATTAAATGCAGTGGATTCCATCCAGCTTGATTGAATGCAGTTGATTCTATGGAGCGTGGCCCAATGCATCCCGATTAAATGCAGTGGATTTTATGCAGCATGGCCCAAAGCATCCCGATTGAAGGTAGTGCATTCCATGCAGCATCACTGAATGCAGTGGATTCCATGCAGCATGGTAAAATGCATCCCAATTGAACGCAGTGCATTCCATGCAGCTGGGTTAAATGGATCCCGATTGAATGCAGTGGATTCGATGCAGCGTGGCCCAATGGATCTCGAGAGAATGCAGTGGATTCCATGCAGTGTGGTGCAATGGATTTTAATTGAACGCAGTGGATTCCATGTATCGTGGCGCAATGGATCCCAATTGAATGCAGTGAATTCCATGCAGCGTGATTGAATGCAGTATATTCCATGCAGCGTGGTAAAATGCATCCCGATTAAATGCAGTGGATTCCATCCAGCTTGATTGAATGCAGTTGATTCCATGGAGCGTGGCCCAATGCATCCCGATTAAATGCAGTGGATTTTATGCAGCATGGCCCAAAGCATCCCGATTGAAAATAGTGCATTCCATGCAGCATCACTGAATGCAGTGGATTCCATGCAGCATGGTAAAATGCATCCCGATTGAACGCAGTGTATTCCATGAAGCATGGAAAATGCATCCCGAGTGAATGCAGTGGATTCCATGCAGTGTCATTGAATGCAGTGGATTCCATGCAGCATGGTAAAATGTGTCACGATTGATGCAGTGGATTCCATGCATTGTCATTGAATGCAGTGGATTCCATGCAGCATGGTTAAATGCATCCCGATTGATGCAGTGGATTACATGCAGTGTCAATGAATGCAGTGGATTCCAGGCAGCATGATAAAATGCATCCCGATTGATGCAGTGGATTCCATGCAGCGGGGTTAAATGGATCCCGATTGAATGCAGTGGATTCCATGCAGCGTGGCCCAATGGATCTCGATTGAATGCAGTGGATTCCATGCAGCGTGGCCCAATGGATCTCGATTGAATGCAGTGGATTCCACGCAGTGTGGTGCAGTGGATTCTGATTGATTGCAGTGAATTCCATGCATCGTGGCACAATGGATCCCAATTGAATCCAGTGGATTCCATGCAGTGTGGCCCAATGGATCTCGATTGAATGCAGTGGATTCCATGCAGCGTGTTTGAATGCAGTGTATTCCATGCAGCGTGAAGAAATGGAACCCTATTGAATGCAGTGGATTTTATGCAGCATGATTGAATGCAGTGGATTCCATGCAGCATGATTGAATGCAGTGGATTCCAGGCAGCGAGGCCCAATGAATCCCGATTGAATGCAGTGGATATTATCCAGCATGGCCCAAAGCATCCCGATTGAATGCAGTGGATTCCATGCAGCGTGTTTGAATGCAGTGGATTCCATGCAGCATGGCCCAATGGTTCCCGATTGAATGCAGTGGTTGCAATGAAGCATGATTGAATGCAGTGGATTCCATGAAGCGTGGCCCTATGGTACCCGATTGAATGCACTGGTTGCAATGAAGCATGATTGAATGCAGTGGATTCCATGCAGCATGGATTAATGGAAACCTATTAAATGCAGGGGATTTTATGCAGCATGATTGAATGCAGTGGATTCCATGCAGCATGATTGAATGCAGTAGATTCCATGCAGCGTGGTAAAATGCATCCCGATTAAATACAGTGGATTTTATGCAGCGAGGCCCAAAGCATCCCGATTGAATGCAGTGGATTCCATGCAGCGTCACTGAATGCAGTGGATTCGATGCAGCATGGTAAAATGCATCCCGATTGAACCCAGTGTATTCTATGCAGCGTGATAAATGGATCCCGATTGAATGCAGTGGATTACATTCAGCGTGGCCCAATGGATCTCGAGAGAATGCAGTGGATTCCATGCAGTGTGGTGCAATGGATTTTGATTGAACGCAATGGATTCCATGCATCGTTGTGCAATGGATCCCAATTGAATGCAGTGAATTCCATGCAGCGTGATTGAATGCAGTACAGTCCATGCAGCGTGGTAAAATGCATCCCGATTAAATGCAGTGGATTCCATCCAGCTTGATTGAATGCAGTTGATTCCATGGAGCGTGGCCCAATGCATCCCGATTAAATGCAGTGGATTTTATGCAGCATGGCCCAAAGCATCCCGATTGAAGGTAGTGCATTCCATGCAGCATCACTGAATGCAGTGGATTCCATGCAGCATGGTAAAATGCATCCCGATTAAACGCAGTGGATTACATGCAGCATGGCTAAATGGATCCCGAGTGAATGCAGTGGATTCCATGCAGCATTGTAAAATGCGTCACGATTGATGCAGTGGATTCCATGCAGTGTCATTGAATGCAGTGGATTCCATGCAGCATGGTAAAATGCATCCCGATGGATGCAGTGGATTCCATGCAGTGACATTGAATGCAGTGGATTCCATGCAGCATGATAAAATGCATCCCGATTGATGCAGTGGATTCCATGCAGAGGGGTTATATGGATCCCGATTGAACGCAGTGGATTCCATGCAGCGTGGCCCAATGGATCTCGATTGAATGCAGTGGACTCCATGCAGCGTGTTTGAATGCAGTGTATGCCATGCAGCATGAAGAAATGGAACCCAATTGAATGCAGTGGATTTTATGCAGCATGATTGAATGCAGTGGATTCCATGCAGCATGATTGAATGCAGTCGATTCCAGGCAGCGAGGCCCAATGAATCCCGATTGAATGCAGTGGATATTATCCAGCATGGCCCAAAGCATCCCGATTGAATGCAGTGGATTCCATGCAGCGTGTTTGAATGCAGTAGATTCCATGCAGCATGGCCCAATGGTTCCCGATTGAATGCAGTGGTTGCAATGAAGCATGATTGAATGCAGTGGATTCCATGAAGCGTGGCCCTATGGTACCCGATTGAATGCACTGGTTGCAATGAAGCATGATTGAATGCAGTGGATTCCATGCAGCATGGAGAAATTGAACCCTATTAAATGCAGGGGATTTTATGCAGCATGATTGCATGCAGTGGATTCCATGCAGCATGATTGAATGCAGTAGATTCCATGCAGTGAGGCCCAATGCATCCCGATTAAATGCAGTGGATTTTATGCAGCGAGGCCCAAAGCATCCCGATTGAATGCAGTGGATTCCATGCAGCATCACTGAATGCAGTGGATTCGATGCAGCATGGTAAAATGCATCACGATTGAACCCAGTGTATTCCATGCAGCGTGATAAATGGATCCCGATTGAATGCAGTGGATTCCATGCAGCGTGGCCCAATGGATCTCGAGAGAATGCAGTGGATTCCATGCAGTGTGGTGCAATGGATTTTGATTGAACGCAGTGGATTCCATGCATCGTTGTGCAATGGATCCCAATGGAATGCAGTGAATTCCATGCAGCCTGATTGAATGCAGTATATTCCATGCAGCATGGTAAAATGCATCCCGATTAAATGCAGTGGATTCCATCCAGCTTGATTGAATGCAGTTGACTCCATGGAGCATGGCCCAATGCATCCCGATTAAATGCAGTGGATTTTATGCAGCATGGCCCAAAGCATCCCGATTGAAGGAAGTGCATTCCATGCAGCATCACTGAATGCAGTGGATTCCATGCAGCATGGTAAAATGCATCCCGATTGAACGCAGTGTATTCCATGAAGCATGGCTAAATGGATCTCGATTGAACGCAGTGGATTCCATGCAGTGAGGCCCAATGAATCCCAATTGAATGCAGTGGATTCCATGCAGCATGGCGCAATGGATGTCGATTGAATGCAGTGGATTCCCTGCAATGTGGCACAATGGATCCCGATTGACTGCAGTGGATTCCATGCAGCGTCACTGAATGCAGTGGATTCCATGCAGCATGGTAAAATGCATCCCGATGGATGCAGTGGATTCCATGCAGTGTCATTGAATGCAGTGGATTCCATGCAGCATGGTAAAATGCATCACAATTGAACGCAGTGCATTCCATGCAGCGGGGTTCAATGGATCCCGATTGAATGCAGTGGATTCGATGCAGCGTGGCCCAATGGATCTCGAGAGAATGCAGTGGATTCCATGCAGTGTGGTGCAATGGATTTTAATTGAACGCAGTGGATTCCATGCATCGTGGCGCAATGGATCCCAATTGAATGCAGTGAATTCCATGCAGCGTGATTGAATGCAGTATATTCCATGCAGCGTGGTAAAATGCATCCCGATTAAATGCAGTGGATTCCATCCAGCTTGATTGAATGCAATTGATTCCATGGAGCATGGCCCAATGCATCCCGATTAAATGCAGTGGATTTTATGCAGCATGGCCAAAAGCATCCCGATTGAAAATAGTGCATTCCATGCAGCATCACTGAATGCAGTGGATTCCATGCAGCATGGTAAAATGCATCCCGATTGAACGCAGTGTATTCCATGAAGCATGGTAAAATGCATCCCGAGTGAATGCAGTGGATTCCATGCAGTGTCATTGAATGCAGTGGATTCCATGCAGCATGGTAAAATGTGTCACGATTGATGCAGTGGATTCCATGCATTGTCATTGAATGCAGTGGATTCCATGCAGCATGGTTAAATGCATCCCGATTGATGCAGTGGATTACATGCAGTGTCAATGAATGCAGTGGATTCCAGGCAGCATGATATAATGCATCCCGATTGATGCAGTGGATTCCATGCAGCGGGGTTAAATGGATCCCGATTGAATGCAGTGGATTCCATGCAGCGTGGCCCAGTGGATCTCGATTGAATGCAGTGGATTCCATGCAGCGTGGCCCAATGGATCTCGATTGAATGCAGTGGATTCCACGCAGTGTGGTGCAGTGGATTCTGATTGATTGCAGTGAATTCCATGCATCGTGGCACAATGGATCCCAATTGAATCCAGTGGATTCCATGCAGTGTGGCCCAATGGATCTCGATTGAATGCAGTGGATTCCATGCAGCGTGTTTGAATGCAGTGTATTCCATGCAGCGTGAAGAAATGGAACCCTATTGAATGCAGTGGATTTTATGCAGCATGATTGAATGCAGTGGATTCCATGCAGCATGATTGAATGCAGTGGATTCCAGGCAGCGAGGCCCAATGAATCCCGATTGAATGCAGTGGATATTATCCAGCATGGCCCAAAGCATCCCGATTGAATGCAGTGGATTCCATGCAGCGTGTTTGAATGCAGTGGATTCCATGCAGCATGGCCCAATGGTTCCCGATTGAATGCAGTGGTTGCAATGAAGCATGATTGAATGCAGTGGATTCCATGAAGCGTGGCCCTATGGTACCCGATTGAATGCACTGGTTGCAATGAAGCATGATTGAATGCAGTGGATTCCATGCAGCATGGAGAAATGGAACCCTATTAAATGCAGGGGATTTTATGCAGCATGATTGAATGCAGTGGATTCCATGCAGCATGATTGAATGCAGTAGATTCCATACAGCGTGGTAAAATGCATCCCGATTAAATACAGTGGATTTTATGCAGCGAGGCCCAAAGCATCCCGATTGAATGCAGTGGATTCCATGCAGCGTCACTGAATGCAGTGGATTCGATGCAGCATGGTAAAATGCATCCCGATTGAACGAAGAGTATTCCATGCAGCGTGATAAATGGATCCCGATTGAAAGCAGTGGATTCCATTCAGCGTGGCCCAATGGATCTCGATTGAATGCAGTGGACTCCATGCAGCGTGTTTGAATGCAGTGTATGCCATGCAGCATGAAGAAATGGAACCCAATTGAATGCAGTGGATTTTATGCAGCATGATTGAATGCAGTGGATTCCATGCAGCATGATTGAATGCAGTGGATTCCAGGCAGCGAGGCCCAATGAATCCCGATTGAATGCAGTGGATATTATCCAGCATGGCCCAAAGCATCCCGATTGAATGCAGTGGATTCCATGCAGCGTGTTTGAATGCAGTGGATTCCATGCAGCATGGCCCAATGGTTCCCGATTGAATGCAGTGGTTGCAATGAAGCATGATTGAATGCAGTGGATTCCATGAAGCGTGGCCCTATGGTACCCGATTGAATGCACTGGTTGCAATGAAGCATGATTGAATGCAGTGGATTCCATGCAGCATGGAGAAATTGAACCCTATTAAATGCAGGGGATTTTATGCAGCATGATTGCATGCAGTGGATTCCATGCAGCATGATTGAATGCAGTAGATTCCATGCAGTGAGGCCCAATGCATCCCGATTAAATGCAGTGGATTTTATGCAGCGAGGCCCAAAGCATCCCGATTGAATGCAGTGGATTCCATGCAGCGTCACTGAATGCAGTGGATTCGATGCAGCATGGTAAAATGCATCCCGATTGAACCCAGTGTATTCTATGCAGCGTGATAAATGGATCCCGATTGAATGCAGTGGATTCCATTCAGCGTGGCCGAATGGATCTCGAGAGAATGCAGTGGATTCCATGCAGTGTGGTGCAATGGATTTTGATTGAACGCAGTGGATTCCATGCATCGTTGTGCAATGGATCCCAATTGAATGCAGTGAATTCCATGCAGCGTGATTGAATGCAGTACAGTCCATGCAGCGTGGTAAAAGCATCCCGATTAAATGCAGTGGATTCCATCCAGCTTGATTGAATGCAGTTGATTCCATGGAGCGTGGCCCAATGCATCCCGATTAAATGCAGTGGATTTTATGCAGCATGGCCCAAAGCATCCCGATTGAATGTAGTGCATTCCATGCAGCATCACTGAATGCAGTGGATTCCATGCAGCATGGTAAAATGCATCCCGATTAAACGCAGTGGATTACATGCAGCATGGCTAATGGATCCCGAGTGAATGCAGTGGATTCCATGCAGCATTGTAAAATGCGTCACGATTGATGCAGTGGATTCCATGCAGTGTCATTGAATGCAGTGGATTCCATGCAGCATGGTAAAATGCATCCCGATTGATGCAGTGGATTCCATGCAGTGACATTGAATGCAGTGGATTCCATGCAGCATGATAAAATGCATCCCGATTGATGCAGTGGATTCCATGCAGCGGGGTTAAATGGATCCCGATTGAATGCAGTGGATTCCATGCAGCGTGGCCCAATGGATCTCGATTGAATGCAGTGGACTCCATGCAGCGTGTTTGAATGCAGTGTATGCCATTCAGCATGAAGAAATGGAACCCAATTGAATGCAGTGGATTTTATGCAGCATGATTGAATGCAGTGGATTCCATGCAGCATGATTGAATGCAGTGGATTCCAGGCAGCGAGGCCCAATGAATCCCGATTGAATGCAGTGGATATTATCCAGCATGGCCCAAAGCATCCCGATTGAATGCAGTGGATTCCATGCAGCGTGTTTGAATTCAGTGGATTCCATGCAGCATGGCCCAATGGTTCCCGATTGAATGCAGTGGTTGCAATGAAGCATGATTGAATGCAGTGGATTCCATGAAGCGTGGCCCTATGGTACCCGATTGAATGCACTGGTTGCAATGAAGCATGATTGAATGCAGTGGATTCCATGCAGCATGGAGAAATTGAACCCTATTAAATGCAGGGGATTTTATGCAGCATGATTGCATGCAGTGGATTCCATGCAGCATGATTGAATGCAGTAGATTCCATGCAGTGAGGCCCAATGCATCCCGATTAAATGCAGTGGATTTTATGCAGCGAGGCCCAAAGCATCCCGATTGAATGCAGTGGATTCCATGCAGCGTCACTGAATGCAGTGGATTCGATGCAGCATGGTAAAATGCATCCCGATTGAACCCAGTGTATTCTATGCAGCGTGATAAATGGATCCCGATTGAATGCAGTGGATTCCATTCAGCGTGGCCCAATGGATCTCGAGAGAATGCAGTGGATTCCATGCAGTGTGGTGCAATGGATTTTAATTGAACGCAGTGGATTCCATGCATCGTTGTGCAATGGATCCCAATTGAATGCAGTGAATTAGATGCAGCGTGATTGAATGCAGTACAGTCCATGCAGCGTGGTAAAATGCATCCCGATTAAATGCAGTGGATTCCATCCAGCTTGATTGAATGCAGTTGATTCCATGGAGCATGGCCCAATGCATCCCGATTAAATGCAGTGGATTTTATGCAGCATGGCCCAAAGCATCCCGATTGAAGGTACTGCATTCCATGCAGCATCACTGAATGCAGTGGATTCCATGCAGCATGGCAAAATGCATCCCGATTAAACGCAGTGGATTACATGCAGCATGGCTAAATGGATCCCGAGTGAATGCAGTGGATTCCATGCAGCATTGTAAAATGCGTCACGATTGATGCAGTGGATTCCATGCAGTGTCATTGAATGCAGTGGATTCCATGCAGCATGGTAAAATGCATCCCGATTGATGCAGTGGATTCCATGCAGTGACATTGAATGCAGTGGATTCCATGCAGCATGATAAAATGCATCCCGATTGATGCAGTGGATTCCATGCAGCGGGGTTAAATGGATCCCGATTGAACGCAGTGGATTCCATGCAGCGTGGCCCAATGGATCTCGATTGAATGCAGTGGACTCCATGCAGCGTGTTTGAATGCAGTGTATGCCATGCAGCATGAAGAAATTGAACCCAATTGAATGCAGTGGATTTTATGCAGCATGATTGAATGCAGTGGATTCCATGCAGCATGATTGAATGCAGTGGATTCCAGGCAGCGAGGCCCAATGAATCCCGATTGAATGCAGTGGATATTATCCAGCATGGCCCAAAGCATCCCGATTGAATGCAGTGGATTCCATGCAGCGTGTTTGAATGCAGTGGATTCCATGCAGCATGGCCCAATGGTTCCCTATTGAATGCAGTGGTTGCAATGAAGCATGATTGAATGCAGTTGATTCCATGAAGCGTGGCCCTATGGTACCCGATTGAATGCACTGGTTGCAATGAAGCATGATTGAATGCAGTGGATTCCATGCAGCATGGAGAAATTGAACCCTATTAAATGCAGGGGATTTTATGCAGCATGATTGCATGCAGTGGATTCCATGCAGCATGATTGAATGCAGTAGATTCCATGCAGTGAGGCCCAATGCATCCCGATTAAATGCAGTGGATTTTATGCAGCGAGGCCCAAAGCATCCCGATTGAATGCAGTGGATTCCATGCAGCGTCACTGAATGCAGTGGATTCGATGCAGCATGGTAAAATGCATCCCGATTGAACCCAGTGTATTCTATGCAGCGTGATAAATGGATCCCGATTGAATGCAGTGGATTCCATGCAGCGTGGCCCAATGGATCTCGAGAGAATGCAGTGGATTCCATGCAGTGTGGTGCAATGGATTTTGATTGAACGCAGTGGATTCCATGCATCGTTGTGCAATGGATCCCAATTGAATGCAGTGAATTCCATGCAGCGTGATTGAATGCAGTACAGTCCATGCAGCGTGGTAAAATGCATCCCGATTAAATGCAGTGGATTCCATCCAGCTTGATTGAATGCAGTTGATTCCATGGAGCGTGGCCCAATGCATCCCGATTAAATGCAGTGGATTTTATGCAGCATGGCCCAAAGCATCCCGATTGAAGGTAGTGCATTCCATGCAGCATCACTGAATGCAGTGGATTCCATGCAGCATGGTAAAATGCATCCCGATTAAACGCAGTGGATTACATGCAGCATGGCTAAATGGATCCCGAGTGAATGCAGTGGATTCCATGCAGCATTGTAAAATGCGTCACGATTGATGCAGTGGATTCCATGCAGTGTCATTGAATGCAGTGGATTCCATGCAGCATGGTAAAATGCATCCCGATTGATGCAGTGGATTCCATGCAGTGACATTGAATGCAGTGGATTCCATGCAGCATGATAAAATGCATCCCGATTGATGCAGTGGATTCCATGCAGCGGGGTTAAATGGATCCCGATTGAACGCAGTGGAGTCCATGCAGCGTGGCCCAATGGATCTCGATTGAATGCAGTGGACTCCATGCAGCGTGTTTGAATGCAGTGTATGCCATGCAGCATGAAGAAATGGAACCCAATTGAATGCAGTGGATTTTATGCAGCATGATTGAATGCAGTGGATTCCATGCAGCATGATTGAATGCAGTGGATTCCAGGCAGCGAGGCCCAATGAATCCCGATTGAATGCAGTGGATATTATCCAGCATGGCCCAAAGCATCCCGATTGAATGCAGTGGATTCCATGCAGCGTGTTTGAATGCAGTGGATGCCATGCAGCATGGCCCAATGGTTCCCGATTGAATGCAGTGGTTGCAATGAAGCATGATTGAATGCAGTGGATTCCATGAAGCGTGGCCCTATGGTACCCGATTGAATGCACTGGTTGCAATGAAGCATGATTGAATGCAGTGGATTCCATGCAGCATTGAAAGATTGAACCCTATTAAATGCAGGGGATTTTATGCAGCATGATTGAATGCAGTGGATTCCATGCAGCATGATTGAATGCAGTAGATTCCATGCAGTGAGGCCCAATGCATCCCGATTAAATGCAGTGGATTTTATGCAGCGAGGCCCAAAGCATCCCGATTGAATGCAGTGGATTCCATGCAGCGTCACTGAATGCAGTGGATTCGATGCAGCATGGTAAAATGCATCACGATTGAACCCAGTGTATTCCATGCAGCGTGATAAATGGATCCCGATTGAATGCAGTGGATTCCATGCAGCGTGGCCCAATGGATCTCGAGAGAATGCAGTGGATTCCATGCAGTGTGGTGCAATGGATTTTGATTGAACGCAGTGGATTCCATGCATCGTTGTGCAATGGATCCCAATTGAATGCAGTGAATTCCATGCAGCGTGATTGAATGCAGTACATTCCATGCAGCATGGTAAAATGCATCCCGATTAAATGCAGTGGATTCCATCCAGCTTGATTGAATGCAGTTGATTCCATGGAGCATGGCCCAATGCATCCCGATTAAATGCAGTGGATTTTATGCAGCATGGCCCAAAGCATCCCGATTGAAGGTAGTGCATTCCATGCAGCATCACTGAATGCAGTGGATTCCATGCAGCATGGTAAAATGCATCCCGATTGAACGCAGTGTATTCCATGAAGCATGGCGAAATGGATCCCGATTGAATGCAGTGGATTCCATGCAGCGTGGCCCAATGGATCTCGATTGAACGCAGTGGATTCCATGCAATGAGGCCCAATGAATCCCAATTGAATGCAGTGGATTCCATGCAGCATGCCGCAATGGATGTCGATTGAATGCAGTGGTTTCCCTGCAATGTGGCACAATGGATCCCGATTGACTGCAGTGGATTCCATGCAGCGTCACTGAATGCAGTGGATTCCATGCAGCATGGTAAAATGCATCCCGATGGATGCAGTGGATTCCGTGCAGTGTCATTGAATGCAGTGGATTCCATGCAGCATGGTAAAATGCATCCCAATTGAACGCAGTGCATTCCATGCAGCGGGGTTAAATGGATCCCGATTGAATGCAGTGGATTCGATGCAGCGTGGCCCAATGGATCCCGAGAGAATGCAGTGGATTCCATGCAGTGTGGTGCAATGGATTTTAATTGAACGCAGTGGATTCCATGCATCGTGGCGCAATGGATCCCAATTGAATGCAGTGAATTCCATGCAGCGTGATTGAATGCAGTATATTCCATGCAGCGTGGTAAAATGCATCCCGATTAAATGCAGTGGATTCCATCCAGCTTGATTGAATGCAATTGATTCCATGGAGCATGGCCCAATGCATCCCGATTAAATGCAGTGGATTTTATGCAGCATGGCCCAAAGCATCCCGATTGAAGGTAGTGCATTCCATGCAGCATCACTGAATGCAGTGGATTCCATGCAGCATGGTAAAATGCATCCCGATTGAACGCAGTGTATTCCATGAAGCATGGTAAAATGCATCCCGAGTGAATGCAGTGGATTCCATGCAGTGTCATTGAATGCAGTGGATTCCATGCAGCATGGTAAAATGTGTCACGATTGATGCAGTGGATTCCATGCATTGTCATTGAATGCAGTGGATTCCATGCAGCATGGTTAAATGCATCCCGATTGATGCAGTGGATTCCATGCAGTGTCAATGAATGCAGTGGATTCCAGGCAGCATGATAAAATGCATCCCGATTGATGCAGTGGATTCCATGCAGCGGGGTTAAATGGATCCCGATTGAATGCAGTGGATTCCATGCAGCGTGGCCCAGTGGATCTCGATTGAATGCAGTGGATTCCATGCAGCGTGGCCCAATGGATCTCGATTGAATGCAGTGGATTCCACTCATTGTGGTGCAGTGGATTCTGATTGATTGCAGTGGATTCCATGCAGTGAGGCCCAATGAATCCCAATTGAATGCAGTGGATTCCATGCAGCATGGAGAAATTGAACCCTATTAAATGCAGGGGATTTTATGCAGCATGATTGAATGCAGTGGATTCCATGCAGCATGATTGAATGCAGTAGATTCCATGCAGTGAGGCCCAATGCATCCCGATTAAATGCAGTGGATTTTATGCAGAGAGGCCCAAAGCATCCCGATTGAATGCAGTGGATTCCATGCAGCGTCACTGAATGCAGTGGATTCGATGCAGCATGGTTAAATGCATCCGGATTGAACGATGAGTATTCCATGCAGCGTGGCTAAATGGATCCCGATTGAATGCAGTGGATTCGATGCAGCGTGGCCCAATGGATCTCGATTGAATGCAGTGGATTCCATGCAGCGTGGCCCAATGGATCTCGATTGAATGCAGTGGATTCCATGCAGTGTGGTGCAGTGGATTCTGATTGATTGCAGTGAATTCCATGCATCGTGGCACAATGGATCCCAATTGAATGCAGTGGATTCCATGCAGCGTGGCCCAATGGATCTCGATTGAATGCAGTGGATTCCATGCAGCGTGTTTGAATGCAGTGTATGCCATGCAGCGTGAAGAAATGGAACCCTATTGAATGCAGTGGATTTTATGCAGCATGATTGAATGCAGTGGATTCGATGCAGCAGGATTGAATGCAGTGGATTCCAGGCAGCGAGGCCCAATGAATCCCGATTGAATGCAGTGGATTCCATGCAGTGTGGTGCAATGGATTTTGATTGAACGCAGTGGATTCGATGCATCATTGTGCAATGGATCCCAATTGAATGCAGTGAATTCCATGCAGCGTGATTGAATGCAGTACATTCCATGCAGCGTGGTGAAATGCATCCCGATTAAATGCAGTGGATTCCATCCAGCTTGATTGAATGCAGTTGATTCCATGGAGCGTGGCCCAATGCATCCCGATTAAATGCAGTGGATTTTATGCAGCATGGCCCAAAGCATCCCGATTGAAGGTAGTGCATTCCATGCAGCATCACTGAATGCAGTGGATTCCATGCAGCATGGTAAAATGCATCCCGATTGAACGCAGTGTATTCCATGAAGCATGGCTAAATGGATCCCGATTGAATGCAGTGGATTCCATGCAGCGTGGCCCAATGGATCTCGATTGAACGCAGTGTATTCCATGCAGTGAGGCCCAATGAATCCCAATTGAATGCAGTGGATTCCATGCAGCATGGCGCAATGGATGTCGATTGAATGCAGTGGTTTCCCTGCAATGTGGCACAATGGATCCCGATTGACTGCAGTGGATTCCATGCAGCGTCACTGAATGCAGTGGATTCCATGCAGCATGGTAAAAAGCATCCCGATTGATGCAGTGGATTCCATGCAGTGTCATTGAATGCAGTGGATTCCATGCAGCATGGTAAAATGCATCCCAATTGAACGCAGTGCATTCCATGCAGCGGGGTTAAATGGATCCCGATTGAATGCAGTGGATTCGATGCAGCGTGGCCCAATGGATCTCGAGAGAATGCAGTGGATTCCATGCAGTGTGGTGCAATGGATTTAAATTGAACGCAGTGGATTCAATGCATCGTGGCGCAATGGATCCCAATTGAATGCAGTGAATTCCATGCAGCGTGATTGAATGCAGTATATTCCATGCAGCGTGGTAAAATGCATCCCGATTAAATGCAGTGGATTCCATCCAGCTTGATTGAATGCAGTTGATTCCATGGAGCGTGGCCCAATGCATCCCGATTAAATGCAGTGGATTTTATGCAGCATGGCCCAAAGCATCCCGATTGAAGGTAGTGCATTCCATGCAGCATCACTGAATGCAGTGGATTCCATGCAGCATGGTAAAATGCATCCCAATTGAACGCAGTGCATTCCATGCAGCGGGGTTAAATGGATCCCGATTGAATGCAGTGGATTCGATGCAGCGTTGCCCAATGGATCTCGAGAGAATGCAGTGGATTCCATGCAGTGTGGTGCAATGGATTTTAATTGAACGCAGTGGATTCCATGCATCGTGGCGCAATGGATCCCAATTGAATGCAGTGAATTCCATGCAGCGTGATTGAATGCAGTATATTCCATGCAGCGTGGTAAAATGCATCCCGATTAAATGCAGTGGATTCCATCCAGCTTGATTGAATGCAGTTGATTCCATGGAGCGTGGCCCAATGCATCCCGATTAAATGCAGTGGATTTTATGCAGCATGGCCCAAAGCATCCCGATTGAAGGTAGTGCATTCCATGCAGCATCACTGAATGCAGTGGATTCCATGCAGCATGGTAAAATGCATCCCAATTGAACGCAGTGCATTCCATGCAGCGGGGTTAAATGGATCCCGATTGAATGCAGTGGATTCGATGCAGCGTTGCCCAATGGATCTCGAGAGAATGCAGTGGATTCCATGCAGTGTGGTGCAATGGATTTTAATTGAACGCAGTGGATTCCATGCATCGTGGCGCAATGGATCCCAATTGAATGCAGTGAATTCCATGCAGCGTGATTGAATGCAGTATATTCCATGCAGCGTGGTAAAATGCATCCCGATTAAATGCAGTGGATTCCATCCAGCTTGATTGAATGCAGTTGATTCCATGGAGCGTGGCCCAATGCATCCCGATTAACTGCAGTGGATTTTATGCAGCATGGCCCAAAGCATCCCGATTGAAGGTACTGCATTCCATGCAGCATCACTGAATGCAGTGGATTCCATGCAGCATGGTAAACTGCATCCCGATTGAACGCAGTGTATTCCATGAAGCATGGCTAAATGGATCCCGATTGAATGCAGTGGATTCCATGCAGCGTGGCCCAATGGATCTCGATTGAACGCAGTGTATTCCATGCAGTGAGGCCCAATGAATCCCAATTGAATGCAGTGGATTCCATGCAGCATTGAGAAATTGAACCCTATTAAATGCAGGGGATTTTATGCAGCATGATTGAATGCAGTGGATTCCATGCAGCATGATTGAATGCAGTAGATTCCATGCAGTGAGGCCCAATGCATCCCGATTAAAGGCAGTGGATTTTATGCAGAGAGGCCCAAAGCATCCCTATTGAATGCAGTTGATTCCATGCAGCGTCACTGAATGCAGGGGATTCGATGCAGCATGGTTAAATGCATCCCGATTGAACGAAGATTATTCCATGGAGCGTGGCTAAATGGATCCCGATTGAATGCAGTGGATTCGATGCAGCGTGGCCCAATGGATCTCGATTGAATGCAGTGGATTCCATGCAGCGTGGCCCAATGGATCTCGATTGAATGCAGTGGATTCCATGCAGTGTGGTGCAGTGGATTCTGATTGATTGCAGTGAATTCCATGCATCGTGGCACAATGGATCCCAATTGAATGCAGTGGATTCCATGCAGCGTGGCCCAATGGATCTCGATTGAATGCAGTGGATTCCATGCAGCGTGTTTGAATGCAGTGTATGCCATGCAGCGTGAAGAAATGGAACCCTATTGAATGCAGTGGATTTTATGCAGCATGATTGAATGCAGTGGATTCCATGCAGCATGATTGAATGCAGTGGATTCCAGGCAGCGAGGCCCAATGAATCCCGATTGAATGCAGTGGATATTATCCAGCATGGCCCAAAGCATCCCGATTGAATGCAGTGGATTCCATGCAGCGTGTTTGAATGCAGTGGATTCCATGCAGCATGGCCCAATGGTTCCCGATTGAATGCAGTGGTTGCAATGAAGCATGATTGAATGCAGTGGATTCCATGAAGCGTGGCCCTATGGTACCCGATTGAATGCACTGGTTGCAATGAAGCATGATTGAATGCAGTGGATTCCATGCAGCATGGAGAAATTGAACCCTATTAAATGCAGGGGATTTTATGCAGCATGATTGAATGCAGTGGATTCCATGCAGCATGATTGAATGCAGTAGATTCCATGCAGTGAGGCCCAATGCATCCCGATTAAATGCAGTGGATTTTATGCAGCGAGGCCCAAAGCATCCCGATTGAATGCAGTGGATTCCATGCAGCGTCACTGAATGCAGTGGATTCGATGCAGCATGGTAAAATGCATCCCGATTGAACCCAGTGTATTCTATGCAGCGTGATAAATGGATCCCGATTGAATGCAGAGGATTCCATGCAGCGTGGCCCAATGGATCTCGAGAGAATGCAGTGGATTCCATGCAGTGTGGTGCAATGGATTTTGATTGAACGCAGTGGATTCCATGCATCATTGTGCAATGGATCCCAATTGAATGCAGTGAATTCCATGCAGCGTGATTGAATGCAGTACATTCCATGCAGCATGGTAAAATGCATCCCGATTAAATGCAGTGGATTCCATCCAGCTTGATTGAATGCAGTTGATTCCATGGAGCGTGGCCCAAGGCATCCCGATTAAATGCAGTGGATTTTATGCAGCATGGCCCAAAGCATCCCGATTGAAGGTAGTGCATTCCATGCAGCATCACTGAATGCAGTGGATTCCATGCAGCATGGTAAAATGCATCCCGATTGAACGCAGTGTATTCCATGAAGCATGGCTAAATGGATCCCGATTGAATGCAGTGGATTCCATGCAGCGTGGCCCAATGGATCTCGATTGAACGCAGTGTATTCCATGCAGTGAGGCCCAATGAATCCCAATTGAATGCAGTGGATTCCATGCAGCATGGAGAAATTGAACCCTATTAAATGCAGGGGATTTTATGCAGCATGATTGAATGCAGTAGATTCCATGCAGTGAGGCCCAATGCATCCCGATTAAATGCAGTGGATTTTATGCAGAGAGGCCCAAAGCATCCCGATTGAATGCAGTGGATTCCATGCAGCGTCACTGAATGCAGTGGATTCGATGCAGCATGGTTAAATGCATCCGGATTGAACGATGAGTATTCCATGCAGCGTGGCTAAATGGATCCCGATTGAATGCAGTGGATTCGATGCAGCGTGGCCCAATGGATCTCGATTGAATGCAGTGGATTCCATGCAGCGTGGCCCAATGGATCTCGATTGAATGCAGTGGATTCCATGCAGTGTGGTGCAGTGGATTCTGATTGATTGCAGTGAATTCCATGCATCGTGGCACAATGGATCCCAATTGAATGCAGTGGATTCCATGCAGCGTGGCCCAATGGATCTCGATTGAATGCAGTGGATTCCATGCAGCGTGTTTGAATGCAGTGTATGCCATGCAGCGTGAAGAAATGGAACCCTATTGAATGCAGTGGATTTTATGCAGCATGATTGAATGCAGTGGATTCGATGCAGCAGGATTGAATGCAGTGGATTCCAGGCAGCGAGGCCCAATGAATCCCGATTGAATGCAGTGGATTCCATGCAGTGTGGTGCAATGGATTTTGATTGAACGCAGTGGATTCGATGCATCATTGTGCAATGGATCCCAATTGAATGCAGTGAATTCCATGCAGCGTGATTGAATGCAGTACATTCCATGCAGCGTGGTGAAATGCATCCCGATTAAATGCAGTGGATTCCATCCAGCTTGATTGAATGCAGTTGATTCCATGGAGCGTGGCCCAATGCATCCCGATTAAATGCAGTGGATTTTATGCAGCATGGCCCAAAGCATCCCGATTGAAGGTAGTGCATTCCATGCAGCATCACTGAATGCAGTGGATTCCATGCAGCATGGTAAAATGCATCCCGATTGAACGCAGTGTATTCCATGAAGCATGGCTAAATGGATCCCGATTGAATGCAGTGGATTCCATGCAGCGTGGCCCAATGGATCTCGATTGAACGCAGTGTATTCCATGCAGTGAGGCCCAATGAATCCCAATTGAATGCAGTGGATTCCATGCAGCATGGCGCAATGGATGTCGATTGAATGCAGTGGTTTCCCTGCAATGTGGCACAATGGATCCCGATTGACTGCAGTGGATTCCATGCAGCGTCACTGAATGCAGTGGATTCCATGCAGAATGGTAAAATGCATCCCGATTGATGGAGTGGATTCCATGCAGCGTCATTGAATGCAGTGTATTCCATGCAGCATGGTAAAATGCATCCCAATTGAACGCAGTGCATTCCATGCAGCGGGGTTAAATGGATCCCGATTGAATGCAGTGGATTCGATGCAGCGTGGCCCAATGGATCTCGAGAGAATGCAGTGGATTCCATGCAGTGTGGTGCAATGGATTTAAATTGAACGCAGTGGATTCAATGCATCGTGGCGCAATGGATCCCAATTGAATGCAGTGAATTCCATGCAGCGTGATTGAATGCAGTATATTCCATGCAGCGTGGTAAAATGCATCCCGATTAAATGCAGTGGATTCCATCCAGCTTGATTGAATGCAGTTGATTCCATGGAGCGTGGCCCAATGCATCCCGATTAAATGCAGTGGATTTTATGCAGCATGGCCCAAAGCATCCCGATTGAAGGTAGTGCATTCCATGCAGCATCACTGAATGCAGTGGATTCCATGCAGCATGGTAAAATGCATCCCAATTGAACGCAGTGCATTCCATGCAGCGGGGTTAAATGGATCCCGATTGAATGCAGTGGATTCGATGCAGCGTTGCCCAATGGATCTCGAGAGAATGCAGTGGATTCCATGCAGTGTGGTGCAATGGATTTTAATTGAACGCAGTGGATTCCATGCATCGTGGCGCAATGGATCCCAATTGAATGCAGTGAATTCCATGCAGCGTGATTGAATGCAGTATATTCCATGCAGCGTGGTAAAATGCATCCCGATTAAATGCAGTGGATTCCATCCAGCTTGATTGAATGCAGTTGATTCCATGGAGCGTGGCCCAATGCATCCCGATTAACTGCAGTGGATTTTATGCAGCATGGCCCAAAGCATCCCGATTGAAGGTACTGCATTCCATGCAGCATCACTGAATGCAGTGGATTCCATGCAGCATGGTAAACTGCATCCCGATTGAACGCAGTGTATTCCATGAAGCATGGCTAAATGGATCCCGATTGAATGCAGTGGATTCCATGCAGCGTGGCCCAATAGATCTCGATTGAACGCAGGGTATTCCATGCAGTGAGGCCCAATGAATCCCAATTGAATGCAGTGGATTCCATGCAGCATTGAGAAATTGAACCCTATTAAATGCAGGGGATTTTATGCAGCATGATTGAATGCAGTGGATTCCATGCAGCATGATTGAATGCAGTAGATTCCATGCAGTGAGGCCCAATGCATCCCGATTAAAGGCAGTGGATTTTATGCAGAGAGGCCCAAAGCATCCCTATTGAATGCAGTTGATTCCATGCAGCGTCACTGAATGCAGGGGATTCGATGCAGCATGGTTAAATGCATCCCGATTGAACGAAGATTATTCCATGGAGCGTGGCTAAATGGATCCCGATTGAATGCAGTGGATTCGATGCAGCGTGGCCCAATGGATCTCGATTGAATGCAGTGGATTCCATGCAGCGTGGCCCAATGGATCTCGATTGAATGCAGTGGATTCCATGCAGTGTGGTGCAGTGGATTCTGATTGATTGCAGTGAATTCCATGCATCGTGGCACAATGGATCCCAATTGAATGCAGTGGATTCCATGCAGCGTGGCCCAATGGATCTCGATTGAATGCAGTGGATTCCATGCAGCGTGTTTGAATGCAGTGTATGCCATGCAGCGTGAAGAAATGGAACCCTATTGAATGCAGTGGATTTTATGCAGCATGATTGAATGCAGTGGATTCCATGCAGCATGATTGAATGCAGTGGATTCCAGGCAGCGAGGCCCAATGAATCCCGATTGAATGCAGTGGATATTATCCAGCATGGCCCAAAGCATCCCGATTGAATGCAGTGGATTCCATGCAGCGTGTTTGAATGCAGTGGATTCCATGCAGCATGGCCCAATGGTTCCCGATTGAATGCAGTGGTTGCAATGAAGCATGATTGAATGCAGTGGATTCCATGAAGCGTGGCCCTATGGTACCCGATTGAATGCACTGGTTGCAATGAAGCATGATTGAATGCAGTGGATTCCATGCAGCATGGAGAAATTGAACCCTATTAAATGCAGGGGATTTTATGCAGCATGATTGAATGCAGTGGATTCCATGCAGCATGATTGAATGCAGTAGATTCCATGCAGTGAGGCCCAATGCATCCCGATTAAATGCAGTGGATTTTATGCAGCGAGGCCCAAAGCATCCCGATTGAATGCAGTGGATTCCATGCAGCGTCACTGAATGCAGTGGATTCGATGCAGCATGGTAAAATGCATCCCGATTGAACCCAGTGTATTCTATGCAGCGTGATAAATGGATCCCGATTGAATGCAGAGGATTCCATGCAGCGTGGCCCAATTGATCTCGAGAGAATGCAGTGGATTCCATGCAGTGTGGTGCAATGGATTTTGATTGAACGCAGTGGATTCCATGCATCATTGTGCAATGGATCCCAATTGAATGCAGTGAATTCCATGCAGCGTGATTGAATGCAGTACATTCCATGCAGCATGGTAAAATGCATCCCGATTAAATGCAGTGGATTCCATCCAGCTTGATTGAATGCAGTTGATTCCATGGAGCGTGGCCCAATGCATCCCGATTAAATGCAGTGGATTTTATGCAGCATGGCCCAAAGCATCCCGATTGAAGGTAGTGCATTCCATGCAGCATCACTGAATGCAGTGGATTCCATGCAGCATGGTAAAATGCATCCCGATTGAACGCAGTGTATTCCATGAAGCATGGCGAAATGGATCCCGATTGAATGCAGTGGATTCCATGCAGCGTGGCCCAATGGATCTCGATTGAACGCAGTGTATTCCATGCAGTGAGGCCCAATGAATCCCAATTGAATGCAGTGGATTCCATGCAGCATGGAGAAATTGAACCCTATTAAATGCAGGGGATTTTATGCAGCATGATTGAATGCAGTAGATTCCATGCAGTGAGGCCCAATGCATCCCGATTAAATGCAGTGGATTTTATGCAGAGAGGCCCAAAGCATCCCGATTGAATGCAGTGGATTCCATGCAGCGTCACTGAATGCAGTGGATTCGATGCAGCATGGTTAAATGCATCCGGATTGAACGATGAGTATTCCATGCAGCGTGGCTAAATGGATCCCGATTGAATGCAGTGGATTCGATGCAGCGTGGCCCAATGGATCTCGATTGAATGCAGTGGATTCCATGCAGCGTGGCCCAATGGATCTCGATTGAATGCAGTGGATTCCATGCAGTGTGGTGCAGTGGATTCTGATTGATTGCAGTGAATTCCATGCATCGTGGCACAATGGATCCCAATTGAATGCAGTGGATTCCATGCAGCGTGGCCCAATGGATCTCGATTGAATGCAGTGGATTCCATGCAGCGTGTTTGAATGCAGTGTATGCCATGCAGCGTGAAGAAATGGAACCCTATTGAATGCAGTGGATTTTATGCAGCATGATTGAATGCAGTGGATTCGATGCAGCAGGATTGAATGCAGTGGATTCCAGGCAGCGAGGCCCAATGAATCCCGATTGAATGCAGTGGATTCCATGCAGTGTGGTGCAATGGATTTTGATTGAACGCAGTGGATTCGATGCATCATTGTGCAATGGATCCCAATTGAATGCAGTGAATTCCATGCAGCGTGATAGAATGCAGTACATTCCATGCAGCGTGGTGAAATGCATCCCGATTAAATGCAGTGGATTCCATCCAGCTTGATTGAATGCAGTTGATTCCATGGAGCGTGGCCCAATGCATCCCGATTAAATGCAGTGGATTTTATGCAGCATGGCCCAAAGCATCCCGATTGAAGGTAGTGCATTCCATGCAGCATCACTGAATGCAGTGGATTCCATGCAGCATGGTAAAATGCATCCCGATTGAACGCAGTGTATTCCATGAAGCATGGCTAAATGGATCCCGATTGAATGCAGTGGATTCCATGCAGCGTGGCCCAATGGATCTCGATTGAACGCAGTGTATTCCATGCAGTGAGGCCCAATGAATCCCAATTGAATGCAGTGGATTCCATGCAGCATGGCGCAATGGATGTCGATTGAATGCAGTGGTTTCCCTGCAATGTGGCACAATGGATCCCGATTGACTGCAGTGGATTCCATGCAGCGTCACTGAATGCAGTGGATTCCATGCAGAATGGTAAAATGCATCCCGATTGATGGAGTGGATTCCATGCAGTGTCATTGAATGCAGTGTATTCCATGCAGCATGGTAAAATGCATCCCAATTGAACGCAGTGCATTCCATGCAGCGGGGTTAAATGGATCCCGATTGAATGCAGTGGATTCGATGCAGCGTGGCCCAATGGATCTCGAGAGAATGCAGTGGATTCCATGCAGTGTGGTGCAATGGATTTAAATTGAACGCAGTGGATTCAATGCATCGTGGCGCAATGGATCCCAATTGAATGCAGTGAATTCCATGCAGCGTGATTGAATGCAGTATATTCCATGCAGCGTGGTAAAATGCATCCCGATTAAATGCAGTGGATTCCATCCAGCTTGATTGAATGCAGTTGATTCCATGGAGCGTGGCCCAATGCATCCCGATTAAATGCAGTGGATTTTATGCAGCATGGCCCAAAGCATCCCGATTGAAGGTAGTGCATTCCATGCAGCATCACTGAATGCAGTGGATTCCATGCAGCATGGTAAAATGCATCCCAATTGAACGCAGTGCATTCCATGCAGCGGGGTTAAATGGATCCCGATTGAATGCAGTGGATTCGATGCAGCGTTGCCCAATGGATCTCGAGAGAATGCAGTGGATTCCATGCAGTGTGGTGCAATGGATTTTAATTGAACGCAGTGGATTCCATGCATCGTGGCGCAATGGATCCCAATTGAATGCAGTGAATTCCATGCAGCGTGATTGAATGCAGTATATTCCATGCAGCGTGGTAAAATGCATCCCGATTAAATGCAGTGGATTCCATCCAGCTTGATTGAATGCAGTTGATTCCATGGAGCGTGGCCCAATGCATCCCGATTAACTGCAGTGGATTTTATGCAGCATGGCCCAAAGCATCCCGATTGAAGGTACTGCATTCCATGCAGCATCACTGAATGCAGTGGATTCCATGCAGCATGGTAAACTGCATCCCGATTGAACGCAGTGTATTCCATGAAGCATGGCTAAATGGATCCCGATTGAATGCAGTGGATTCCATGCAGCGTGGCCCAATGGATCTCGATTGAACGCAGTGTATTCCATGCAGTGAGGCCCAATGAATCCCAATTGAATGCAGTGGATTCCATGCAGCATTGAGAAATTGAACCCTATTAAATGCAGGGGATTTTATGCAGCATGATTGAATGCAGTGGATTCCATGCAGCATGATTGAATGCAGTAGATTCCATGCAGTGAGGCCCAATGCATCCCGATTAAAGGCAGTGGATTTTATGCAGAGAGGCCCAAAGCATCCCTATTGAATGCAGTTGATTCCATGCAGCGTCACTGAATGCAGGGGATTCGATGCAGCATGGTTAAATGCATCCCGATTGAACGAAGATTATTCCATGGAGCGTGGCTAAATGGATCCCGATTGAATGCAGTGGATTCGATGCAGCGTGGCCCAATGGATCTCGATTGAATGCAGTGGATTCCATGCAGCGTGGCCCAATGGATCTCGATTGAATGCAGTGGATTCCATGCAGTGTGGTGCAGTGGATTCTGATTGATTGCAGTGAATTCCATGCATCGTGGCACAATGGATCCCAATTGAATGCAGTGGATTCCATGCAGCGTGGCCCAATGGATCTCGATTGAATGCAGTGGATTCCATGCAGCGTGTTTGAATGCAGTGTATGCCATGCAGCGTGAAGAAATGGAACCCTATTGAATGCAGTGGATTTTATGCAGCATGATTGAATGCAGTGGATTCCATGCAGCATGATTGAATGCAGTGGATTCCAGGCAGCGAGGCCCAATGAATCCCGATTGAATGCAGTGGATATTATCCAGCATGGCCCAAAGCATCCCGATTGAATGCAGTGGATTCCATGCAGCGTGTTTGAATGCAGTGGATTCCATGCAGCATGGCCCAATGGTTCCCGATTGAATGCAGTGGTTGCAATGAAGCATGATTGAATGCAGTGGATTCCATGAAGCGTGGCCCTATGGTACCCGATTGAATGCACTGGTTGCAATGAAGCATGATTGAATGCAGTGGATTCCATGCAGCATGGAGAAATTGAACCCTATTAAATGCAGGGGATTTTATGCAGCATGATTGAATGCAGTGGATTCCATGCAGCATGATTGAATGCAGTAGATTCCATGCAGGGAGGCCCAATGCATCCCGATTAAATGCAGTGGATTCCATGCAGCGTCACTGAATGCAGTGGATTCGATGCAGCATGGTAAAATGCATCCCGATTGAACCCAGTGTATTCTATGCAGCGTGATAAATGGATCCCGATTGAATGCAGAGGATTCCATGCAGCGTGGCCCAATTGATCTCGAGAGAATGCAGTGGATTCCATGCAGTGTGGTGCAATGGATTTTGATTGAACGCAGTGGATTCGATGCATCATTGTGCAATGGATCCCAATTGAATGCAGTGAATTCCATGCAGCGTGATTGAATGCAGTACATTCCATTCAGCATGGTAAAATGCATCCCGATTAAATGCAGTGGATTCCATCCAGCTTGATTGAATTCAGTTGATTCCATGGAGCGTGGCCCAATGCATCCCGATTAAATGCAGTGGATTTTATGCAGCATGGCCCAAAGCATCCCGATTGAAGGTAGTGCATTCCATGCAGCATCACTGAATGCAGTGGATTCCATGCAGCATGGTAAAATGCATCCCGATTGAACGCAATGTATTCCATGAAGCATGGCTAAATGGATCCCGATTGAATGCAGTGGATTCCATGCAGCGTGGCCCAATGGATCTCGATTGAACGCAGTGTATTCCATGCAGTGAGGCCCAATGAATCCCAATTGAATGCAGTGGATTCCATGCAGCATGGAGAAATTGAACCCTATTAAATGCAGGGGATTTTATGCAGCATGATTGAATGCAGTGGATTCCATGCAGCATGATTGAATGCAGTTGATTCCATGCAGTGAGGCCCAATGCATCCCGATTAAATGCAGTGGATTTTATGCAGAGAGGCCCAAAGCATCCCGATTGAATGCAGTGGATTCCATGCAGCGTCACTGAATGCAGTGGATTCGATGCAGCATGGTTAAATGCATCCGGATTGAACGATGAGTATTCCATGCAGCGTGGCTAAATGGATCCCGATTGAATGCAGTGGATTCGATGCAGCGTGGCCCAATGGATCTCGATTGAATGCAGTGGATTCCATGCAGCGTGGCCCAATGGATCTCGATTGAATGCAGTGGATTCCATGCAGTGTGGTGCAGTGGATTCTGATTGATTGCAGTGAATTCCATGCATCGTGGCACAATGGATCCCAATTGAATGCAGTGGATTCCATGCAGCGTGGCCCAATGGATCTCGATTGAATGCAGTGGATTCCATGCAGCGTGTTTGAATGCAGTGTATGCCATGCAGCGTGAAGAAATGGAACCCTATTGAATGCAGTGGATTTTATGCAGCATGATTGAATGCAGTGGATTCGATGCAGCATGATTGAATGCAGTGGATTCCAGGCAGCGAGGCCCAATGAATCCCGATTGAATGCAGTGGATTCCATGCAGTGTGGTGCAATGGATTTTGATTGAACGCAGTGGATTCGATGCATCATTGTGCAATGGATCCCAATTGAATGCAGTGAATTCCATGCAGCGTGATTGAATGCAGTACATTCCATGCAGCATGGTAAAATGCATCCCGATTAAATGCAGTGGATTCCATCCAGCTTGATTGAATGCAGTTGATTCCATGGAGCGTGGCCCAATGCATCCCGATTAAATGCAGTGGATTTTATGCAGCATGGCCCAAAGCATCCCGATTGAAGGTAGTGCATTCCATGCAGCATCACTGAATGCAGTGGATTCCATGCAGCATGGTAAAATGCATCCCGATTGAACGCAGTGTATTCCATGAAGCATGGCTAAATGGATCCCGATTGAATGCAGTGGATTCCATGCAGCGTGGCCCAATGGATCTCGATTGAACGCAGTGTATTCCATGCAGTGAGGCCCAATGAATCCCAATTGAATGCAGTGGATTCCATGCAGCATGGCGCAATGGATGTCGATTGAATGCAGTGGTTTCCCTGCAATGTGGCACAATGGATCCCGATTGACTGCAGTGGATTCCATGCAGCGTCACTGAATGCAGTGGATTCCATGCAGAATGGTAAAATGCATCCCGATTGATGGAGTGGATTCCATGCAGTGTCATTGAATGCAGTGGATTCCATGCAGCATGGTAAAATGCATCCCAATTGAACGCAGTGCATTCCATGCAGCGGGGTTAAATGGATCCCGATTGAATGCAGTGGATTCGATGCAGCGTGGCCCAATGGATCTCGAGAGAATGCAGTGGATTCCATGCAGTGTGGTGCAATGGATTTAAATTGAACGCAGTGGATTCCATGCATCGTGGCGCAATGGATCCCAATTGAATGCAGTGAATTCCATGCAGCGTGATTGAATGCAGTATATTCCATGCAGCGTGGTAAAATGCATCCCGATTAAATGCAGTGGATTCCATCCAGCTTGATTGAATGCAGTTGATTCCATGGAGCGTGGCCCAATGCATCCCGATTAAATGCAGTGGATTTTATGCAGCATGGCCCAAAGCATCCCGATTGAAGGTAGTGCATTCCATGCAGCATCACTGAAAGCAGTGGATTCCATGCAGCATGGTAAAATGCATCCCGATTGAACGCAGTGTATTCCATGAAGCATGGTAAAATGCATCCCGAGTGAATGCAGTGGATTCCATGCAGTGTCATTGAATGCAGTGGATTCCATGCAGCATGGTAAAATGTGTCACGATTGATGCAGTGGATTCCATGCATTGTCATTGAATGCAGTGGATTCCATGCAGCATGGTTAAATGCATCCCGATTGATGCAGTGGATTCCATGCAGTGTCAATGAATGCAGTGGATTCCAGGCAGCATGATAAAATGCATCCCGATTGATGCAGTGGATTCCATGCAGCGGGGTTAAATGGATCCCGATTGAATGCAGTGGATTCCATGCAGCGTGGCCCAGTGGATCTCGATTGAATGCAGTGGATTACATGCAGCGTGGCCCAATGGATCTCGATTGAATGCAGTGGATTCCACGCAGTGTGGTGCAGTGGATTCTGATTGATTGCAGTGAATTCCATGCATCGTGGCACAATGGATCCCAATTGAATCCAGTGGATTCCATGCAGCGTGGCCCAATGGATCTCGATTGAATGCAGTGGATTCCATGCAGCGTGTTTGAATGCAGTGTATTCCATGCAGCGTGAAGAAATGGAACCCTATTGAATGCAGTGGATTTTATGCAGCATGATTGAATGCAGTGGATTCCATGCAGCATGATTGAATGCAGTGGATTCCAGGCAGCGAGGCCCAATGAATCCCGATTGAATGCAGTGGATATTATCCAGCATGGCCCAAAGCATCCCGATTGAATGCAGTGGATTCCATGCAGCGTGTTTGAATGCAGTGGATTCCATGCAGCATGGCCCAATGGTTCCCGATTGAATGCAGTGGTTGCAATGAAGCATGATTGAATGCAGTGGATTCCATGAAGCGTGGCCCTATGGTACCCGATTGAATGCACTGGTTGCAATGAAGCATGATTGAATGCAGTGGATTCCATGCAGCATGGAGAAATGGAACCCTATTAAATGCAGGAGATTTTATGCAGCATGAATGAATGCAGTGGATTCCATGCAGCATGATTGAATGCAGTAGATTCCATGCAGCGTGGTAAAATGCATCCCGATTAAATACAGTGGATTTTATGCAGCGAGGCCCAAAGCATCCCGATTGAATGCAGTGGATTCCATGCAGTGTCACTGAATGCAGTGGATTCGATGCAGCATGGTAAAATGCATCCCGATTGAACCCAGTGTATTCTATGCAGCGTGATAAATGGATCCCGATTGAATGCAGTGGATTCCATTCAGCGTGGCCCAATGGATCTCGAGAGAATGCAGTGGATTCCATGCAGTGTGGTGCAATGGATTTTGATTGAACGCAGTGGATTCCATGCATCGTTGTGCAATGGATCCCAATTGAATGCAGTGAATTCGATGCAGCGTGATTGAATGCAGTACAGTCCATGCAGCGTGGTAAAATGCATCCCGATTAAATGCAGTGGATTCCATCCAGCTTGATTGAATGCAGTTGATTCCATGGAGCGTGGCCCAATGCATCCCGATTAAATGCAGTGGATTTTATGCAGCATGGCCCAAAGCATCCCGATTGAAGGTAGTGCATTCCATGCAGCATCACTGAATGCAGTGGATTCCATGCAGCATGGTAAAATGCATCCCGATTAAACGCAGTGGATTACATGCAGCATGGCTAAATGGATCCCGAGTGAATGCAGTGGATTCCATGCAGCATTGTAAAATGCGTCACGATTGATGCAGTGGATTCCATGCAGTGTCATTGAATGCAGTGGATTCCATGCAGCATGGTAAAATGCATCCCGATTGATGCAGTGGATTCCATGCAGTGACATTGAATGCAGTGGATTCCATGCAGCATGATAAAATGCATCCCGATTGATGCAGTGGATTCCATGCAGCGGGGTTAAATGGATCCAGATTGAACGCAGTGGAGTCCATGCAGCGTGGCCCAATGGATCTCGATTGAATGCAGTGGACTCCATGCAGCGTGTTTGAATGCAGTGTATGCCATGCAGCATGAAGAAATGGAACCCAATTGAATGCAGTGGATTTTATGCAGCATGATTGAATGCAGTGGATTCCATGCAGCATGATTGAATGCAGTGGATTCCAGGCAGCGAGGCCCAATGAATCCCGATTGAATGCAGTGGATATTATCCAGCATGGCCCAAAGCATCCCGATTGAATGCAGTGGATTCCATGCAGCGTGTTTGAATGCAGTGGATTCCATGCAGCATGGCCCAATGGTTCCCGATTGAATGCAGTGGTTGCAATGAAGCATGATTGAATGCAGTGGATTCCATGAAGCGTGGCCCTATGGTACCCGATTGAATGCACTGGTTGCAATGAAGCATGATTGAATGCAGTGGATTCCATGCAGCATGGAGAAATTGAACCCTATTAAATGCAGGGGATTTTATGCAGCATGATTGAATGCAGTGGATTCCATGCAGCATGATTGAATGCAGTAGATTCCATGCAGTGAGGCCCAATGCATCCCGATTAAATGCAGTGGATTTTATGCAGCGAGGCCCAAAGCATCCCGATTGAATGCAGTGGATTCCATGCAGCAACACTGAATGCAGTGGATTCGATGCAGCATGGTAAAATGCATCACGATTGAACCCAGTGTATTCCATGCAGCGTGATAAATGGATCCCGATTGAATGCAGTGGATTCCATGCAGCGTGGCCCAATGGATCTCGAGAGAATGCAGTGGATTCCATGCAGTGTGGTGCAATGGATTTTGATTGAACGCAGTGGATTCCATGCATCGTTGTGCAATGGATCCCGATTGAATGCAGTGTATTCCATGCAGTGAGGCCCAATGAATCCCAATTGAATGCAGTGGATTCCATGCAGCATGCCGCAATGGATGTCGATTGAATGCAGTGGTTTCCCTGCAATGTGGCACAATGGATCCCGATTGACTGCAGTGGATTCCATGAAGCGTCACTGAATGCAGTGGATTCCATGCAGCATGGTAAAATGCATCCCGATGGATGCAGTGGATTCCATGCAGTGTCATTGAATGCAGTGGATTCCATGCAGCATGTTAAAATGCATCCCAATTGAACGCAGTGCATTCCATGCAGCGGGGTTCAATGGATCCCGATTGAATCCAGTGGATTCGATGCAGCGTGGCCCAATGGATCTCGAGAGAATGCAGTGGATTCCATGCAGTGTGGTGCAATGGATTTAAATTGAACGCAGTGGATTCCATGCATCGTGGCGCAATGGATCCCAATTGAATGCAGTGAATTCCATGCAGCGTGATTGAATGCAGTACAGTCCATGCAGCGTGGTAAAATGCATCCCGATTAAATGCAGTGGATTCCATCCAGCTTGATTGAATGCAATTGATTCCATGGAGCATGGCCCAATGCATCCCGATTAAATGCAGTGGATTTTATGCAGCATGGCCCAAAGCATCCCGATTGAAGGTACTGCATTCCATGCAGCAACACTGAATGCAGTGGATTCCATGCAGCATGGTAAAATGCATCCCGATTAAACGCAGTGGATTACATGCAGCATGGCTAAATGGATCCCGAGTGAATGCAGTAGATTCCATGCAGTGTCATTGAATGCAGTGGATTACATGCAGTATGGTAAAATGCGTCACGATTGATGCAGTGGATTCCATGCAGTGACATTGAATGCTGTGGAGTCCATGCAGCATGGTAAAATGCATCCCGATTAATGCAGTGGATTCCATGCAGTGTCATTGAATGCAGTGGATTCCAGGCAGCATGATAAAATGCATCCCGATTGATGCAGTGGATTCCATGCAGCGGGGTAAAATGGATCCCGATTGAATGCAGTGCATTCCATGCAGCGTGGCCCAATGGATCTCGATTGAATGCAGTGGATTCCATGCAGCGTGGCCCAATGGATCTCGATTGAATGCAGTGGATTCCATGCAGTGTGGTGCAGTGGATTCTGATTGATTGCAGTGAATTCCATGCATCGTGGCACAATGGATCCCAATTGAATGCAGTGGATTCCATGCAGCGTGGCCCAATGGATCTCTATTGAATGCAGTGGATTCCATGCAGCGTGTTTGAATGCAGTGTATGCCATGCAGCATGAAGAAATGGAACCCTATTGAATGCAGTGGATTTTATGCAGCATGATTGAATGCAGTGGATTCCATGCAGCATGATTGAATGCAGTGGGTTCCAGGCAGCGAGGCCCAATGAATCCCGATTGAATGCAGTGGATATTATCCAGCATGGCCCAAAGCATCCCGATTGAATGCAGTGGATTCCATGCAGCGTGTTTGAATGCAGTGGATTCCATGCAGCATGGCCCAATGGTTCCCGATTGAATGCAGTGGTTGCAATGAAGCATGATTGAATGCAGTGGATTCCATGAAGCGTGGCCCTATGGTACCCGATTGAATGCACTGGTTGCAATGAAGCATGATTGAATGCAGTGGATTCCATGCAGCATGGAGAAATTGAACCCTATTAAATGCAGGGGATTTTATGCAGCATGATTGAATGCAGTGGATTCCATGCAGCATGATTGAATGCAGTAGATTCCATGCAGTGAGGCCCAATGCATCCCGATTAAATGCAGTGGATTTTATGCAGCGAGGCCCAAAGCATCCCGATTGAATGCAGTGGATTCCATGCAGCGTCACTGAATGCAGTGGATTCGATGCAGCATGGTAAAATGCATCCCGATTGAACCCAGTGTATTCTATGCAGCGTGATAAATGGATCCCGATTGAATGCAGAGGATTCCATGCAGCGTGGCCCAATTGATCTCGAGAGAATGCAGTGGATTCCATGCAGTGTGGTGCAATGGATTTTGATTGAACGCAGTGGATTCCATGCATCATTGTGCAATGGATCCCAATTGAATGCAGTGAATTCCATGCAGCGTGATTGAATGCAGTACATTCCATGCAGCATGGTAAAATGCATCCCGATTAAATGCAGTGGATTCCATCCAGCTTGATTGAATGCAGTTGATTCCATGGAGCGTGGCCCAATGCATCCCGATTAAATGCAGTGGATTTTATGCAGCATGGCCCAAAGCATCCCGATTGAAGGTAGTGCATTCCATGCAGCATCACTGAATGCAGTGGATTCCATGCAGCATGGTAAAATGCATCCCGATTGAACGCAGTGTATTCCATGAAGCATGGCTAAATGGATCCCGATTGAATGCAGTGGATTCCATGCAGCGTGGCCCAATGGATCTCGATTGAACGCAGGGTATTCCATGCAGTGAGGCCCAATGAATCCCAATTGAATGCAGTGGATTCCATGCAGCATGGAGAAATTGAACCCTATGAAATGCAGGGGATTTTATGCAGCATGATTGAATGCAGTGGATTCCATGCAGCATGATTGAATGCAGTAGATTCCATGCAGTGAGGCCCAATGCATCCCGATTAAATGCAGTGGATTTTATGCAGAGAGGCCCAAAGCATCCCGATTGAATGCAGTGGATTCCATGCAGCGTCACTGAATGCAGTGGATTCGATGCAGCATGGTTAAATGCATCCGGATTGAACGATGAGTATTCCATGCAGCGTGGCTAAATGGATCCCGATTGAATGCAGTGGATTCGATGCAGCGTGGCCCAATGGATCTCGATTGAATGCAGTGGATTCCATGCAGCGTGGCCCAATGGATCTCGATTGAATGCAGTGGATTCCATGCAGTGTGGTGCAGTGGATTCTGATTGATTGCAGTGAATTCCATGCATCGTGGCACAATGGATCCCAATTGAATGCAGTGGATTCCATGCAGCGTGGCCCAATGGATCTCGATTGAATGCAGTGGATTCCATGCAGCGTGTTTGAATGCAGTGTATGCCATGCAGCGTGAAGAAATGGAACCCTATTGAATGCAGTGGATTTTATGCAGCATGATTGAATGCAGTGGATTCGATGCAGCAGGATTGAATGCAGTGGATTCCAGGCAGCGAGGCCCAATGAATCCCGATTGAATGCAGTGGATTCCATGCAGTGTGGTGCAATGGATTTTGATTGAACGCAGTGGATTCGATGCATCATTGTGCAATGGATCCCAATTGAATGCAGTGAATTCCATGCAGCGTGATTGAATGCAGTACATTCCATGCAGCGTGGTGAAATGCATCCCGATTAAATGCAGTGGATTCCATCCAGCTTGATTGAATGCAGTTGATTCCATGGAGCGTGGCCCAATGCATCCCGATTAAATGCAGTGGATTTTATGCAGCATGGCCCAAAGCATCCCGATTGAAGGTAGTGCATTCCATGCAGCATCACTGAATGCAGTGGATTCCATGCAGCATGGTAAAATGCATCCCGATTGAACGCAGTGTATTCCATGAAGCATGGCGAAATGGATCCCGATTGAATGCAGTGGATTCCATGCAGCGTGGCCCAATGGATCTCGATTGAACGCAGTGTATTCCATGCAGTGAGGCCCAATGAATCCCAATTGAATGCAGTGGATTCCATGCAGCATGGCGCAATGGATGTCGATTGAATGCAGTGGTTTCCCTGCAATGTGGCACAATGGATCCCGATTGACTGCAGTGGATTCCATGCAGCGTCACTGAATGCAGTGGATTCCATGCAGAATGGTAAAATGCATCCCGATTGATGGAGTGGATTCCATGCAGTGTCATTGAATGCAGTGTATTCCATGCAGCATGGTAAAATGCATCCCAATTGAACGCAGTGCATTCCATGCAGCGGGGTTCAATGGATCCCGATTGAATCCAGTGGATTCGATGCAGCGTGGCCCAATGGATCTCGAGAGAATGCAGTGGATTCCATGCAGTGTGGTGCAATGGATTTAAATTGAACGCAGTGGATTCAATGCATCGTGGCGCAATGGATCCCAATTGAATGCAGTGAATTCCATGCAGCGTGATTGAATGCAGTATATTCCATGCAGCGTGGTAAAATGCATCCCGATTAAATGCAGTGGATTCCATCCAGCTTGATTGAATGCAGTTGATTCCATGGAGCGTGGCCCAATGCATCCCGATTAAATGCAGTGGATTTTATGCAGCATGGCCCAAAGCATCCCGATTGAAGGTAGTGCATTCCATGCAGCATCACTGAATGCAGTGGATTCCATGCAGCATGGTAAAATGCATCCCAATTGAACGCAGTGCATTCCATGCAGCGGGGTTAAATGGATCCCGATTGAATGCAGTGGATTCGATGCAGCGTTGCCCAATGGATCTCGAGAGAATGCAGTGGATTCCATGCAGTGTGGTGCAATGGATTTTAATTGAACGCAGTGGATTCCATGCATCGTGGCGCAATGGATCCCAATTGAATGCAGTGAATTCCATGCAGCGTGATTGAATGCAGTATATTCCATGCAGCGTGGTAAAATGCATCCCGATTAAATGCAGTGGATTCCATCCAGCTTGATTGAATGCAGTTGATTCCATGGAGCGTGGCCCAATGCATCCCGATTAACTGCAGTGGATTTTATGCAGCATGGCCCAAAGCATCCCGATTGAAGGTACTGCATTCCATGCAGCATCACTGAATGCAGTGGATTCCATGCAGCATGGTAAACTGCATCCCGATTGAACGCAGTGTATTCCATGAAGCATGGCTAAATGGATCCCGATTGAATGCAGTGGATTCCATGCTGCGTGGCCCAATGGATCTCGATTGAACGCAGTGTATTCCATGCAGTGAGGCCCAATGAATCCCAATTGAATGCAGTGGATTCCATGCAGCATTGAGAAATTGAACCCTATTAAATGCAGGGGATTTTATGCAGCATGATTGAATGCAGTGGATTCCATGCAGCATGATTGAATGCAGTAGATTCCATGCAGTGAGGCCCAATGCATCCCGATTAAAGGCAGTGGATTTTATGCAGAGAGGCCCAAAGCATCCCTATTGAATGCAGTTGATTCCATGCAGCGTCACTGAATGCAGGGGATTCGATGCAGCATGGTTAAATGCATCCCGATTGAACGAAGATTATTCCATGGAGCGTGGCTAAATGGATCCCGATTGAATGCAGTGGATTCGATGCAGCGTGGCCCAATGGATCTCGATTGAATGCAGTGGATTCCATGCAGCGTGGCCCAATGGATCTCGATTGAATGCAGTGGATTCCATGCAGTGTGGTGCAGTGGATTCTGATTGATTGCAGTGAATTCCATGCATCGTGGCACAATGGATCCCAATTGAATGCAGTGGATTCCATGCAGCGTGGCCCAATGGATCTCGATTGAATGCAGTGGATTCCATGCAGCGTGTTTGAATGCAGTGTATGCCATGCAGCGTGAAGAAATGGAACCCTATTGAATGCAGTGGATTTTATGCAGCATGATTGAATGCAGTGGATTCCATGCAGCATGATTGAATGCAGTGGATTCCAGGCAGCGAGGCCCAATGAATCCCGATTGAATGCAGTGGATATTATCCAGCATGGCCCAAAGCATCCCGATTGAATGCAGTGGATTCCATGCAGCGTGTTTGAATGCAGTGGATTCCATGCAGCATGGCCCAATGGTTCCCGATTGAATGCAGTGGTTGCAATGAAGCATGATTGAATGCAGTGGATTCCATGAAGCGTGGCCCTATGGTACCCGATTGAATGCACTGGTTGCAATGAAGCATGATTGAATGCAGTGGATTCCATGCAGCATGGAGAAATTGAACCCTATTAAATGCAGGGGATTTTATGCAGCATGATTGAATGCAGTGGATTCCATGCAGCATGATTGAATGCAGTAGATTCCATGCAGGGAGGCCCAATGCATCCCGATTAAATGCAGTGGATTCCATGCAGCGTCACTGAATGCAGTGGATTCGATGCAGCATGGTAAAATGCATCCCGATTGAACCCAGTGTATTCTATGCAGCGTGATAAATGGATCCCGATTGAATGCAGAGGATTCCATGCAGCGTGGCCCAATTGATCTCGAGAGAATGCAGTGGATTCCATGCAGTGTGGTGCAATGGATTTTGATTGAACGCAGTGGATTCGATGCATCATTGTGCAATGGATCCCAATTGAATGCAGTGAATTCCATGCAGCGTGATTGAATGCAGTACATTCCATTCAGCATGGTAAAATGCATCCCGATTAAATGCAGTGGATTCCATCCAGCTTGATTGAATTCAGTTGATTCCATGGAGCGTGGCCCAATGCATCCCGATTAAATGCAGTGGATTTTATGCAGCATGGCCCAAAGCATCCCGATTGAAGGTAGTGCATTCCATGCAGCATCACTGAATGCAGTGGATTCCATGCAGCATGGTAAAATGCATCCCGATTGAACGCAATGTATTCCATGAAGCATGGCTAAATGGATCCCGATTGAATGCAGTGGATTCCATGCAGCGTGGCCCAATGGATCTCGATTGAACGCAGTGTATTCCATGCAGTGAGGCCCAATGAATCCCAATTGAATGCAGTGGATTCCATGCAGCATGGAGAAATTGAACCCTATGAAATGCAGGGGATTTTATGCAGCATGATTGAATGCAGTGGATTCCATGCAGCATGATTGAATGCAGTTGATTCCATGCAGTGAGGCCCAATGCATCCCGATTAAATGCAGTGGATTTTATGCAGAGAGGCCCAAAGCATCCCGATTGAATGCAGTGGATTCCATGCAGCGTCACTGAATGCAGTGGATTCGATGCAGCATGGTTAAATGCATCCGGATTGAACGATGAGTATTCCATGCAGCGTGGCTAAATGGATCCCGATTGAATGCAGTGGATTCGATGCAGCGTGGCCCAATGGATCTCGATTGAATGCAGTGGATTCCATGCAGCGTGGCCCAATGGATCTCGATTGAATGCAGTGGATTCCATGCAGTGTGGTGCAGTGGATTCTGATTGATTGCAGTGAATTCCATGCATCGTGGCACAATGGATCCCAATTGAATCCAGTGGATTCCATGCAGCGTGGCCCAATGGATCTCGATTGAATGCAGTGGATTCCATGCAGCGTGTTTGAATGCAGTGTATGCCATGCAGCGTGAAGAAATGGAACCCTATTGAATGCAGTGGATTTTATGCAGCATGATTGAATGCAGTGGATTCCATGCAGCATGATTGAATGCAGTGGATTCCAGGCAGCGAGGCCCAATGAATCCCGATTGAATGCAGTGGATTCCATGCAGTGTGGTGCAATGGATTTTGATTGAACGCAGTGGATTCCATGCATCATGGCGCAATGGATCCCAATTGAATGCAGTGAATTCCATGCAGCGTGATTGAATGCAGTACATTCCATGCAGCATGGTAAAATGCATCCCGATTAAATGCAGTGGATTCCATCCAGCTTGATTGAATGCAGTTGATTCCATGGAGCGTGGCCCAATGCATCCCGATTAAATGAAGTGGATTTTATGCAGCATGGCCCAAAGCATCCCGATTGAAGGTAGTGCATTCCATGCAGCATCACTGAATGCAGTGGATTCCATGCAGCATGGTAAAATGCATCCCGATTGAACGCAGTGTATTCCATGAAGCATGGCTAAATGGATCCCGATTGAATGCAGTGGATTCCATGCAGCGTGGCCCAATGGATCTCGATTGAACGCAGTGTATTCCATGCAGTGAGGCCCAATGAATCCCAATTGAATGCAGTGGATTCCATGCAGCATTGAGAAATTGAACCCTATTAAATGCAGGGGATTTTATGCAGCATGATTGAATGCAGTGGATTCCATGCAGCATGATTGAATGCAATAGATTCCATGCAGTGAGGCCCAATGCATCCCGATTAAAGGCAGTGGATTTTATGCAGAGAGGCCCAAAGCATCCCGATTGAATGCAGTTGATTCCATGCAGCGTCACTGAATGCAGTGGATTCGATGCAGCATGGTTAAATGCATCCCGATTGAACGAAGAGTATTCCATGCAGCGTGGCTAAATGGATCCCGATTGAATGCAGTGGATTCGATGCAGCGTGGCCCAATGGATCTCGATTGAATGCAGTGGATTCCATGCAGCGTGGCCCAATGGATCTCGATTGAATGCAGTGGATTCCATGCAGTGTGGTGCAGTGGATTCTGATTGATTGCAGTGAATTCCATGCATCGTGGCACAATGGATCCCAATTGAATGTAGTGGATTCCATGCAGCGTGGCCCAATGGATCTCGATTGAATGCAGTGGATTCCATGCAGCGTGTTTGAATGCAGTGTATGCCATGCAGCGTGAAGAAATGGAACCCTATTGAATGCAGTGGATTTTATGCAGCATGATTGAATGCAGTGGATTCCATGCAGCATGATTGAATGCAGTGGATTCCAGGCAGCGAGGCCCAATGAATCCCGATTGAATGCAGTGGATATTATCCAGCATGGCCCAAAGCATCCCGATTGAATGCAGTGGATTCCATGCAGCGTGTTTGAATGCAGTGGAGTCCATGCAGCATGGCCCAATGGTTCCCGATTGAATGCAGTGGTTGCAATGAAGCATGATTGAATGCAGTGGATTCCATGAAGCGTGGCCCTATGGTACCCGATTGAATGCACTGGTTGCAATGAAGCATGATTGAATGCAGTGGATTCCATGCAGCATGGAGAAATTGAACCCTACTAAATGCAGGGGATTTTATGCAGCATGATTGAATGCAGTAGATTCCATGCAGCATTATTGAATGCAGTAGATTCCATGCAGGGAGGCCCAATGCATCCCGATTAAATGCAGTGGATTCCATGCAGCGTCACTGAATGCAGTGGATTCGATGCAGCATGGTAAAAGGCATCCCGATTGAACCCAGTGTATTCTATGCAGCGTGATAAATGGATCCCGATTGAATGCAGTGGATTCCATGCAGCGTGGTCCAATGGATCTCGAGAGAATGCAGTGGATTCCATGCAGTGTGGTGCAATGGATTTTGATTGAACGCAGTGGATTCGATGCATCATTGTGCAATGGATCCCAATTGAATGCAGTGAATTCCATGCAGCGTGATTGAATGCAGTACATTTCATGCAGCATGGTAAAATGCATCCCGATTAAATGCAGTGGATTCCATCCAGCTTGATTGAATTCAGTTGATTCCATGGAGCGTGGCCCAATGCATCCCGATTAAATGCAGTGGATTTTATGCAGCATGGCCCAAAGCATCCCGATTGAAGGTAGTGCATTCCATGCAGCATCACTGAAAGCAGTGGATTCCATGCAGCATGGTAAAATGCATCCCAATTGAACGCAGTGCATTCCATGCAGCGGGGTTCAATGGATCCCGATTGAATCCAGTGGATTCGATGCAGCGTGGCCCAATGGATCTCGAGAGAATGCAGTGGATTCCATGCAGTGTGGTGCAATGGATTTAAATTGAACGCAGTGGATTCCATGCATCGTGGCGCAATGGATCCCAATTGAATGCAGTGAATTCCATGCAGCGTGATTGAATGCAGTACAGTCCATGCAGCGTGGTAAAATGCATCCCGATTAAATGCAGTGGATTCCATCCAGCTTGATTGAATGCAATTGATTCCATGGAGCATGGCCCAATGCATCCCGATTAAATGCAGTGGATTTTATGCAGCATGGCCCAAAGCATCCCGATTGAAGGTAGTGCATTCCATGCAGCAACACTGAATGCAGTGGATTCCATGCAGCATGGTAAAATGCATCCCGATTAAACGCAGTGGATTACATGCAGCATGGCTAAATGGATCCCGAGTGAATGCAGTAGATTCCATGCAGTGTCATTGAATGCAGTGGATTACATGCAGTATGGTAAAATGCGTCACGATTGATGCAGTGGATTCCATGCAGTGACATTGAATGCTGTGGAGTCCATGCAGCATGGTAAAATGCATCCCGATTAATGCAGTGGATTCCATGCAGTGTCATTGAATGCAGTGGATTCCAGGCAGCATGATAAAATGCATCCCGATTGATGCAGTGGATTCCATGCAGCGGGGTAAAATGGATCCCGATTGAATGCAGTGCATTCCATGCAGCGTGGCCCAATGGATCTCGATTGAATGCAGTGGATTCCATGCAGCGTGGCCCAATGGATCTCGATTGAATGCAGTGGATTCCATGCAGTGTGGTGCAGTGGATTCTGATTGATTGCAGTGAATTCCATGCATCGTGGCACAATGGATCCCAATTGAATGCAGTGGATTCCATGCAGTGTGGTGCAGTGGATTCTGATTGAATGCAGTGAATTCCATGCAGCGTGATTGAATGCAGTATATTCCATGCAGCGTGGTAAAATGCATCCCGATTAAATGCAGTGGATTCCATCCAGCTTGATTGAATGCAGTTGATTCCATGGAGCGTGGCCCAATGCATCCCGATTAAATGCAGTGGATTTTATGCAGCATGGCCCAAAGCATCCCGATTGAAGGTAGTGCATTCCATGCAGCATCACTGAAAGCAGTGGATTCCATGCAGCATGGTAAAATGCATCCCAATTGAACGCAGTGCATTCCATGCAGCGGGGTTAAATGGATCCCGATTGAATGCAGTGGATTCCATGCAGCGTGGCCCAATGGATCTCGAGAGAATGCAGTGGATTCCATGCAGTGTGGTGCAATGGATTTTAATTGAACGCAGTGGATTCCATGCATCATGGCGCAATGGATCCCAATTGAATGCAGTGAATTCCATGCAGCGTGATTGAATGCAGTACATTCCATGCAGCATGGTAAAATGCATCCCGATTAAATGCAGTGGATTCCATCCAGCTTGATTGAATGCAGTTGATTCCATGGAGCGTGGCCCAATGCATCCCGATTAAATGAAGTGGATTTTATGCAGCATGGCCCAAAGCATCCCGATTGAAGGTAGTGCATTCCATGCAGCATCACTGAATGCAGTGGATTCCATGCAGCATGGTAAAATGCATCCCGATTGAACGCAGTGTATTCCATGAAGCATGGCTAAATGGATCCCGATTGAATGCAGTGGATTCCATGCAGCGTGGCCCAATGGATCTCGATTGAACGCAGTGTATTCCATGCAGTGAGGCCCAATGAATCCCAATTGAATGCAGTGGATTCCATGCAGTGTGGTGCAATGGATTTTAATTGAACGCAGTGGATTCCATGCATCGTGGCGCAATGGATCCCAATTGAATGCAGTGAATTCCATGCAGCGTGATTGAATGCAGTATATTCCATGCAGCGTGGTAAAATGCATCCCGATTAAATGCAGTGGATTCCATCCAGCTTGATTGAATGCAGTTGATTCCATGGAGCGTGGCCCAATGCATCCCGATTAACTGCAGTGGATTTTATGCAGCATGGCCCAAAGCATCCCGATTGAAGGTACTGCATTCCATGCAGCATCACTGAATGCAGTGGATTCCATGCAGCATGGTAAACTGCATCCCGATTGAACGCAGTGTATTCCATGAAGCATGGCTAAATGGATCCCGATTGAATGCAGTGGATTCCATGCTGCGTGGCCCAATGGATCTCGATTGAACGCAGTGTATTCCATGCAGTGAGGCCCAATGAATCCCAATTGAATGCAGTGGATTCCATGCAGCATTGAGAAATTGAACCCTATTAAATGCAGGGGATTTTATGCAGCATGATTGAATGCAGTGGATTCCATGCAGCATGATTGAATGCAGTAGATTCCATGCAGTGAGGCCCAATGCATCCCGATTAAAGGCAGTGGATTTTATGCAGAGAGGCCCAAAGCATCCCTATTGAATGCAGTTGATTCCATGCAGCGTCACTGAATGCAGGGGATTCGATGCAGCATGGTTAAATGCATCCCGATTGAACGAAGATTATTCCATGGAGCGTGGCTAAATGGATCCCGATTGAATGCAGTGGATTCGATGCAGCGTGGCCCAATGGATCTCGATTGAATGCAGTGGATTCCATGCAGCGTGGCCCAATGGATCTCGATTGAATGCAGTGGATTCCATGCAGTGTGGTGCAGTGGATTCTGATTGATTGCAGTGAATTCCATGCATCGTGGCACAATGGATCCCAATTGAATGCAGTGGATTCCATGCAGCGTGGCCCAATGGATCTCGATTGAATGCAGTGGATTCCATGCAGCGTGTTTGAATGCAGTGTATGCCATGCAGCGTGAAGAAATGGAACCCTATTGAATGCAGTGGATTTTATGCAGCATGATTGAATGCAGTGGATTCCATGCAGCATGATTGAATGCAGTGGATTCCAGGCAGCGAGGCCCAATGAATCCCGATTGAATGCAGTGGATATTATCCAGCATGGCCCAAAGCATCCCGATTGAATGCAGTGGATTCCATGCAGCGTGTTTGAATGCAGTGGATTCCATGCAGCATGGCCCAATGGTTCCCGATTGAATGCAGTGGTTGCAATGAAGCATGATTGAATGCAGTGGATTCCATGAAGCGTGGCCCTATGGTACCCGATTGAATGCACTGGTTGCAATGAAGCATGATTGAATGCAGTGGATTCCATGCAGCATGGAGAAATTGAACCCTATTAAATGCAGGGGATTTTATGCAGCATGATTGAATGCAGTGGATTCCATGCAGCATGATTGAATGCAGTAGATTCCATGCAGGGAGGCCCAATGCATCCCGATTAAATGCAGTGGATTCCATGCAGCGTCACTGAATGCAGTGGATTCGATGCAGCATGGTAAAATGCATCCCGATTGAACCCAGTGTATTCTATGCAGCGTGATAAATGGATCCCGATTGAATGCAGAGGATTCCATGCAGCGTGGCCCAATTGATCTCGAGAGAATGCAGTGGATTCCATGCAGTGTGGTGCAATGGATTTTGATTGAACGCAGTGGATTCGATGCATCATTGTGCAATGGATCCCAATTGAATGCAGTGAATTCCATGCAGCGTGATTGAATGCAGTACATTCCATTCAGCATGGTAAAATGCATCCCGATTAAATGCAGTGGATTCCATCCAGCTTGATTGAATTCAGTTGATTCCATGGAGCGTGGCCCAATGCATCCCGATTAAATGCAGTGGATTTTATGCAGCATGGCCCAAAGCATCCCGATTGAAGGTAGTGCATTCCATGCAGCATCACTGAATGCAGTGGATTCCATGCAGCATGGTAAAATGCATCCCGATTGAACGCAATGTATTCCATGAAGCATGGCTAAATGGATCCCGATTGAATGCAGTGGATTCCATGCAGCGTGGCCCAATGGATCTCGATTGAACGCAGTGTATTCCATGCAGTGAGGCCCAATGAATCCCAATTGAATGCAGTGGATTCCATGCAGCATGGAGAAATTGAACCCTATGAAATGCAGGGGATTTTATGCAGCATGATTGAATGCAGTGGATTCCATGCAGCATGATTGAATGCAGTTGATTCCATGCAGTGAGGCCCAATGCATCCCGATTAAATGCAGTGGATTTTATGCAGAGAGGCCCAAAGCATCCCGATTGAATGCAGTGGATTCCATGCAGCGTCACTGAATGCAGTGGATTCGATGCAGCATGGTTAAATGCATCCGGATTGAACGATGAGTATTCCATGCAGCGTGGCTAAATGGATCCCGATTGAATGCAGTGGATTCGATGCAGCGTGGCCCAATGGATCTCGATTGAATGCAGTGGATTCCATGCAGCGTGGCCCAATGGATCTCGATTGAATGCAGTGGATTCCATGCAGTGTGGTGCAGTGGATTCTGATTGATTGCAGTGAATTCCATGCATCGTGGCACAATGGATCCCAATTGAATCCAGTGGATTCCATGCAGCGTGGCCCAATGGATCTCGATTGAATGCAGTGGATTCCATGCAGCGTGTTTGAATGCAGTGTATGCCATGCAGCGTGAAGAAATGGAACCCTATTGAATGCAGTGGATTTTATGCAGCATGATTGAATGCAGTGGATTCCATGCAGCATGATTGAATGCAGTGGATTCCAGGCAGCGAGGCCCAATGAATCCCGATTGAATGCAGTGGATTCCATGCAGTGTGGTGCAATGGATTTTGATTGAACGCAGTGGATTCCATGCATCATGGCGCAATGGATCCCAATTGAATGCAGTGAATTCCATGCAGCGTGATTGAATGCAGTACATTCCATGCAGCATGGTAAAATGCATCCCGATTAAATGCAGTGGATTCCATCCAGCTTGATTGAATGCAGTTGATTCCATGGAGCGTGGCCCAATGCATCCCGATTAAATGAAGTGGATTTTATGCAGCATGGCCCAAAGCATCCCGATTGAAGGTAGTGCATTCCATGCAGCATCACTGAATGCAGTGGATTCCATGCAGCATGGTAAAATGCATCCCGATTGAACGCAGTGTATTCCATGAAGCATGGCTAAATGGATCCCGATTGAATGCAGTGGATTCCATGCAGCGTGGCCCAATGGATCTCGATTGAACGCAGTGTATTCCATGCAGTGAGGCCCAATGAATCCCAATTGAATGCAGTGGATTCCATGCAGCATTGAGAAATTGAACCCTATTAAATGCAGGGGATTTTATGCAGCATGATTGAATGCAGTGGATTCCATGCAGCATGATTGAATGCAATAGATTCCATGCAGTGAGGCCCAATGCATCCCGATTAAAGGCAGTGGATTTTATGCAGAGAGGCCCAAAGCATCCCGATTGAATGCAGTTGATTCCATGCAGCGTCACTGAATGCAGTGGATTCGATTCAGCATGGTTAAATGCATCCCGATTGAACGAAGAGTATTCCATGCAGCGTGGCTAAATGGATCCCGATTGAATGCAGTGGATTCGATGCAGCGTGGCCCAATGGATCTCGATTGAATGCAGTGGATTCCATGCAGCGTGGCCCAATGGATCTCGATTGAATGCAGTGGATTCCATGCAGTGTGGTGCAGTGGATTCTGATTGATTGCAGTGAATTCCATGCATCGTGGCACAATGGATCCCAATTGAATGTAGTGGATTCCATGCAGCGTGGCCCAATGGATCTCGATTGAATGCAGTGGATTCCATGCAGCGTGTTTGAATGCAGTGTATGCCATGCAGCGTGAAGAAATGGAACCCTATTGAATGCAGTGGATTTTATGCAGCATGATTGAATGCAGTGGATTCCATGCAGCATGATTGAATGCAGTGGATTCCAGGCAGCGAGGCCCAATGAATCCCGATTGAATGCAGTGGATATTATCCAGCATGGCCCAAAGCATCCCGATTGAATGCAGTGGATTCCATGCAGCGTGTTTGAATGCAGTGGAGTCCATGCAGCATGGCCCAATGGTTCCCGATTGAATGCAGTGGTTGCAATGAAGCATGATTGAATGCAGTGGATTCCATGAAGCGTGGCCCTATGGTACCCGATTGAATGCACTGGTTGCAATGAAGCATGATTGAATGCAGTGGATTCCATGCAGCATGGAGAAATTGAACCCTACTAAATGCAGGGGATTTTATGCAGCATGATTGAATGCAGTAGATTCCATGCAGCATTATTGAATGCAGTAGATTCCATGCAGGGAGGCCCAATGCATCCCGATTAAATGCAGTGGATTCCATGCAGCGTCACTGAATGCAGTGGATTCGATGCAGCATGGTAAAAGGCATCCCGATTGAACCCAGTGTATTCTATGCAGCGTGATAAATGGATCCCGATTGAATGCAGTGGATTCCATGCAGCGTGGTCCAATGGATCTCGAGAGAATGCAGTGGATTCCATGCAGTGTGGTGCAATGGATTTTGATTGAACGCAGTGGATTCGATGCATCATTGTGCAATGGATCCCAATTGAATGCAGTGAATTCCATGCAGCGTGATTGAATGCAGTACATTTCATGCAGCATGGTAAAATGCATCCCGATTAAATGCAGTGGATTCCATCCAGCTTGATTGAATTCAGTTGATTCCATGGAGCGTGGCCCAATGCATCCCGATTAAATGCAGTGGATTTTATGCAGCATGGCCCAAAGCATCCCGATTGAAGGTAGTGCATTCCATGCAGCATCACTGAAAGCAGTGGATTCCATGCAGCATGGTAAAATGCATCCCAATTGAACGCAGTGCATTCCATGCAGCGGGGTTCAATGGATCCCGATTGAATCCAGTGGATTCGATGCAGCGTGGCCCAATGGATCTCGAGAGAATGCAGTGGATTCCATGCAGTGTGGTGCAATGGATTTAAATTGAACGCAGTGGATTCCATGCATCGTGGCGCAATGGATCCCAATTGAATGCAGTGAATTCCATGCAGCGTGATTGAATGCAGTACAGTCCATGCAGCGTGGTAAAATGCATCCCGATTAAATGCAGTGGATTCCATCCAGCTTGATTGAATGCAATTGATTCCATGGAGCATGGCCCAATGCATCCCGATTAAATGCAGTGGATTTTATGCAGCATGGCCCAAAGCATCCCGATTGAAGGTAGTGCATTCCATGCAGCAACACTGAATGCAGTGGATTCCATGCAGCATGGTAAAATGCATCCCGATTAAACGCAGTGGATTACATGCAGCATGGCTAAATGGATCCCGAGTGAATGCAGTAGATTCCATGCAGTGTCATTGAATGCAGTGGATTACATGCAGTATGGTAAAATGCGTCACGATTGATGCAGTGGATTCCATGCAGTGACATTGAATGCTGTGGAGTCCATGCAGCATGGTAAAATGCATCCCGATTAATGCAGTGGATTCCATGCAGTGTCATTGAATGCAGTGGATTCCAGGCAGCATGATAAAATGCATCCCGATTGATGCAGTGGATTCCATGCAGCGGGGTAAAATGGATCCCGATTGAATGCAGTGCATTCCATGCAGCGTGGCCCAATGGATCTCGATTGAATGCAGTGGATTCCATGCAGCGTGGCCCAATGGATCTCGATTGAATGCAGTGGATTCCATGCAGTGTGGTGCAGTGGATTCTGATTGATTGCAGTGAATTCCATGCATCGTGGCACAATGGATCCCAATTGAATGCAGTGGATTCCATGCAGTGTGGTGCAGTGGATTCTGATTGAATGCAGTGAATTCCATGCAGCGTGATTGAATGCAGTATATTCCATGCAGCGTGGTAAAATGCATCCCGATTAAATGCAGTGGATTCCATCCAGCTTGATTGAATGCAGTTGATTCCATGGAGCGTGGCCCAATGCATCCCGATTAAATGCAGTGGATTTTATGCAGCATGGCCCAAAGCATCCCGATTGAAGGTAGTGCATTCCATGCAGCATCACTGAAAGCAGTGGATTCCATGCAGCATGGTAAAATGCATCCCAATTGAACGCAGTGCATTCCATGCAGCGGGGTTAAATGGATCCCGATTGAATGCAGTGGATTCAATGCAGCGTGGCCCAATGGATCTCGAGAGAATGCAGTGGATTCCATGCAGTGTGGTGCAATGGATTTTAATTGAACGCAGTGGATTCCATGCATCATGGCGCAATGGATCCCAATTGAATGCAGTGAATTCCATGCAGCGTGATTGAATGCAGTACATTCCATGCAGCATGGTAAAATGCATCCCGATTAAATGCAGTGGATTCCATCCAGCTTGATTGAATGCAGTTGATTCCATGGAGCGTGGCCCAATGCATCCCGATTAAATGAAGTGGATTTTATGCAGCATGGCCCAAAGCATCCCGATTGAAGGTAGTGCATTCCATGCAGCATCACTGAATGCAGTGGATTCCATGCAGCATGGTAAAATGCATCCCGATTGAACGCAGTGTATTCCATGAAGCATGGCTAAATGGATCCCGATTGAATGCAGTGGATTCCATGCAGCGTGGCCCAATGGATCTCGATTGAACGCAGTGTATTCCATGCAGTGAGGCCCAATGAATCCCAATTGAATGCAGTGGATTCCATGCAGCATTGAGAAATTGAACCCTATTAAATGCAGGGGATTTTATGCAGCATGATTGAATGCAGTGGATTCCATGCAGCATGATTGAATGCAATAGATTCCATGCAGTGAGGCCCAATGCATCCCGATTAAAGGCAGTGGATTTTATGCAGAGAGGCCCAAAGCATCCCGATTGAATGCAGTTGATTCCATGCAGCGTCACTGAATGCAGTGGATTCGATGCAGCATGGTTAAATGCATCCCGATTGAACGAAGAGTATTCCATGCAGCGTGGCTAAATGGATCCCGATTGAATGCAGTGGATTCGATGCAGCGTGGCCCAATGGATCTCGATTGAATGCAGTGGATTCCATGCAGCGTGGCCCAATGGATCTCGATTGAATGCAGTGGATTCCATGCAGTGTGGTGCAGTGGATTCTGATTGATTGCAGTGAATTCCATGCATCGTGGCACAATGGATCCCAATTGAATGCAGTGGATTCCATGCAGCGTGGCCCAATGGATCTCGATTGAATGCAGTGGATTCCATGCAGCGTGTTTGAATGCAGTGTATGCCATGCAGCGTGAAGAAATGGAACCCTATTGAATGCAGTGGATTTTATGCAGCATGATTGAATGCAGTGGATTCCATGCAGCATGATTGAATGCAGTGGATTCCAGGCAGCGAGGCCCAATGAATCCCGATTGAATGCAGTGGATATTATCCAGCATGGCCCAAAGCATCCCGATTGAATGCAGTGGATTCCATGCAGCGTGTTTGAATGCAGTGGATTCCATGCAGCATGGCCCAATGGTTCCCGATTGAATGCAGTGGTTGCAATGAAGCATGATTGAATGCAGTGGATTCCATGAAGCGTGGCCCTATGGTACCCGATTGAATGCACTGGTTGCAATGAAGCATGATTGAATGCAGTGGATTCCATGCAGCATGGAGAAATTGAACCCTACTAAATGCAGGGGATTTTATGCAGCATGATTGAATGCAGTAGATTCCATGCAGCATGATTGAATGCAGTAGATTCCATGCAGGGAGGCCCAATGCATCCCGATTAAATGCAGTGGATTCCATGCAGCGTCACTGAATGCAGTGGATTCGATGCAGCATGGTAAAAGGCATCCCGATTGAACCCAGTGTATTCTATGCAGCGTGATAAATGGATCCCGATTGAATGCAGTGGATTCCATGCAGCGTGGTCCAATGGATCTCGAGAGAATGCAGTGGATTCCATGCAGTGTGGTGCAATGGATTTTGATTGAACGCAGTGGATTCGATGCATCATTGTGCAATGGATCCCAATTGAATGCAGTGAATTCCATGCAGCGTGATTGAATGCAGTACATTTCATGCAGCATGGTAAAATGCATCCCGATTAAATGCAGTGGATTCCATCCAGCTTGATTGAATTCAGTTGATTCCATGGAGCGTGGCCCAATGCATCCCGATTAAATGCAGTGGATTTTATGCAGCATGGCCCAAAGCATCCCGATTGAAGGTAGTGCATTCCATGCAGCATCACTGAATGCAGTGGATTCCATGCAGCATGGTAAAATGCATCCCGATTGAACGCAGTGTATTCCATGAAGCATGGCTAAATGGATCCCGATTGAATGCAGTGGATTCCATGCAGCGTGGCCCAATGGATCTCGATTGAACGCAGTGTATTCCATGCAGTGAGGCCCAATGAATCCCAATTGAATACAGTGGATTCCATGCAGCATGGCACAATGGATGTCGATTGAATGCAGTGGTTTCCCTGCAGTGTGGCACAATGGATCCCGATTGACTGCAGTGGATTCCATGCAGCGTCACTGAATGCAGTGGATTCCATGCAGAATGGTAAAATGCATCCCGATGGATGGAGTGGATTCCATGCAGTGTCATTGAATGCAGTGGATTCCATGCAGCATGGTAAAATGCATCCCAATTGAACGCAGTGCATTCCATGCAGCGGGGTTAAATGGATCCCGATTGAATGCAGTGGATTCGATGCAGCGTGGCCCAATGGATCTCGAGAGAATGCAGTGGATTCCATGCAGTGTGGTGCAATGGATTTAAATTGAACGCAGTGGATTCCATGCATCGTGGCGCAATGGATCCCAATTGAATGCAGTGAATTCCATGCAGCGTGATTGAATGCAGTATATTCCATGCAGCGTGGTAAAATGCATCCCGATTAAATGCAGTGGATTCCATCCAGCTTGATTGAATGCAGTTGATTCCATGGAGCGTGGCCCAATGCATCCCGATTAAATGCAGTGGATTTTATGCAGCATGGCCCAAAGCATCCCGATTGAAGGTAGTGCATTCCATGCAGCATCACTGAATGCAGTGGATTCCATGCAGCATTGTAAAATGCATCCAAATTGAACGCAGTGCATTCCATGCAGCGGGGTTAAATGGATCCCAATTGAATGTAGTGGATTCGATGCAGCGTGGCCCAATGGATCTCGAGAGAATGCAGTGGATTCCATGCAGTGTGGTGCAATGGATTTTAATTGAACGCAGTGGATTCCATGCATCATGGCGCAATGGATCCCAATTGAATGCAGTGAATTCCATGCAGCGTGATTGAATGCAGTATATTCCATGCAGCGTGGTAAAATGCATCCCGATTAAATGCAGTGGATTCCATCCAGCTTGATTGAATGCAGTTGATTCCATGGAGCGTGGCCCAATGCATCCCGATTAACTGCAGTGGATTTTATGCAGCATGGCCCAAAGCATCCCGATTGAAGGTATTGCATTCCATGCAGCATCACTGAATGCAGTGGATTCCATGCAGCATGGTAAAATGCATCCCGATTGAACGCAGTGTATTCCATGAAGCATGGCTAAATGGATCCCGAGTGAATGCAGTGGATTCCATGCAGTGTCATTGAATGCAGTGGATTCCAGGCAGCATGGTAAAATGCATCCCGATTGATGCAGTGGATTCCATGCAGCGGGGTTAAATGGATCCCGATTGAATGCAGTGTATTCCATGCAGCGTGGCCCAATGAATCTCGATTGAATGCAGTGGATTCCATGCAGCGTGGCCCAATGGATCTCGATTGAATGCAGTGGAGTCCATGCAGTGTGGTGCAGTGGATTCTGATTGATTGCAGTGAATTCCATGCATCGTGGCACAATGGATCCCAATTGAATGCAGTGGATTCCATGCAGTGTGGCCCAATGGATCTCGATTGAATGCAGTGGATTCCATGCAGCGTGTTTGAATGCAGTGTATTCCATGCAGCGTGAAGAAATGGAACCCTATTGAATGCAGTGGATTTTATGCAGCATGATTGAATGCAGTGGATTCGATGCAGCATGATTGAATGCAGTGGGTTCCAGGCAGCGAGGCCCAATGAATCCCGATTGAATGCAGTGGATATTATCCAGCATGGCCCAAAGCATCCCGATTGAATGCAGTGGATTCCATGCAGCATGTTTGAATGCAGTGGATTCCATGCAGCATGGCCCAATGGTTCCCGATTGAATGCAGTGGTTGCAATGAAGCATGATTGAATGCAGTGGATTCCATGAAGCGTGGCCCTATGGTACCCGATTGAATGCACTGGTTGCAATGAAGCATGATTGAATGCAGTGGATTCCATGCAGCATGGAGAAATTGAACCCTATTAAATGCAGGGGATTTTATGCAGCATGATTGAATGCAGTGGATTCCATGCAGCATGATTGAATGCAGTAGATTCCATGCAGTGAGGCCCAATGCATCCCGATTAAATGCAGTGGATTTTATGCAGCGAGGCCCAAAGCATCCCGATTGAATGCAGTGGATTCCATGCAGCGTCACTGAATGCAGTGGATTCGATGCAGCATGGTAAAATGCATCCCGATTGAACCCAGTGTATTCTATGCAGCGTGATAAATGGATCCCGATTGAATGCAGTGGATTCGATGCAGCGTGGCCCAACGGATCTCGAGAGAATGCAGTGGATTCCATGCAGTGTGGTGCAATGTATTTTGATTGAACGCAGTGGATTCGATGCATCGTTGTGCAATGGATCCCAATTGAATGCAGTGAATTCCATGCAGCGTGATTGAATGCAGTACATTCCATGCAGCATGGTAAAATGCATCCCGATTAAATGCAGTGGATTCCATCCAGCTTGATTGAATTCAGTTGATTCCATGGAGCGTGGCCCAATGCATCCCGATTAACTGCAGTGGATTTTATGCAGCATGGCCCAAAGCATCCCGATTGAAGGTAGTGCATTCCATGCAGCATCACTGAATGCAGTGGATTCCATGCAGCATGGTAAAATGCATCCCGATTGAACGCAGTGTATTCCATGAAGCATGGCTAAATGGATCCCGATTGAATGCAGTGGATTCCATGCAGCGTGGCCCAATGGATCTCGATTGAACGCAGTGTATTCCATGCAGTGAGGCCCAATGAATCCCAATTGAATGCAGTGGATTCCATGCAGCATGGAGAAATTGAACACTATTAAATGCAGGGGAATTTATGCAGCATGATTGAATGCAGTGGATTCCATGCAGCATGATTGAATGCAGTAGATTCCATGCAGTGAGGCCCAATGCATCCCGATTAAATGCAGTGGATTTTATGCAGAGAGGCCCAAAGCATCCCGATTGAATGCAGTGGATTCCATGCAGCGTCACTGAATGCAGTGGATTCGATGCAGCATGGTTAAATGCATCCCAATTGAACGAAGTGTATTCCATGCAGTGTGGCTAAATGGATCCCGATTGAATGCAGTGGATTCCATGCAGCGTGGCCCAATGGATCTCGAGAGATTGCAGTGGATTCCAAGCAGAGTGGTGCAATGGATTTTAATTGAACGCAGTGGATTCCATGCATCGTGGTGCAATGGATCCCAATTGAATGCAGTGAATTCCATGCAGCGTGATTGAATGCAGTATATTCCATGCAGCGTGGTAAAATGCATCCCGATTAAATGCAGTGGATTCCATCCAGCTTGGTTGAATGCAATTGATTCCATGGAGCATGGCCCAATGCATCCCGATTAAATGCAGTGGATTTTATGCAGCATGGCCCAAAGCATCCCGATTGAAGGTAGTGCATTCCATGCAGCATCACTGAATGCAGTGGATTCCATGCAGCATGGTAAAATGCATCCCGATTAAACGCAGTGGATTACATGCAGCATGGCTAAATGGATCCCGATTGAATGCAGTAGATTCCATGCAGTGTCATTGAATGCAGTGGATTCCATGCAGCATGGTAAAATGCGTCACGATTGATGCAGTGGATTCCATGCAGTGTCATTGAATGCAGTGGATTCCATGCAGCATGGTAAAATACATCCCGATGGATGCAGTGGATTCCATGCAGTTACAATGAATGCAGTGGATTCCAGGCAGCATGATAAAATGCATCCCGATTTATGCAGTGGATTCCATGCAGCGGGGTTAAATGGATCCCGATTGAATGCAGTGGATTCCATGCAGCGTGGCCCAATGGATCTCGATTGAATGCAGTGGATTCCATGCAGCGTGGCCCAATGGATCTCGATTGAATGCAGTGGATTCCATGCAGTGTGGTGCAGTGGATTCTGATTGATTGCAGTGAATTCCATGCATCATGGCACAATGGATCCCAATTGAATGCAGTGGATTCCATGCAGCGTGGCCCAATGGATCTCGATTGAATGCAGTGGATTCCATGCAGCGTGGCCCAATGGATCTCGATTGAATGCAGTGGATTCCATGCAGTGTGGTGCAGTGGATTCTGATTGATTGCAGTGAATTCCATGCATCGTGGCACAATGGATCCCAATTGAATGCAGTGGATTCCATGCAGCGTGGCCCAATGGATCTCGATTGAATGCAGTGGATTCCATGCAGCGTGTTTGAATGCAGTGTATGCCATGCAGCGTGAAGAAATGGAACCCTATTGAATGCAGTGGATTTTATGCAGCATGATTGAATGCAGTGGATTCGATGCAGCATGATTGAATGCAGTGGATTCCAGGCAGCGAGGCCCAATGAATCCCGATTGAATGCAGTGGATATTATCCAGCATGGCCCAAAGCATCCCGATTGAATGCAGTGGATTCCATGCAGCGTGTTTGAATGCAGTGGATTCCATGCAGCATGGCCCAATGGTTCCCGATTGAATGCAGTGGTTGCAATGAAGCATGATTGAATGCAGTGGATTCCATGCAGCATGGAGAAATTGAACCCTATTAAATGCAGGGGATTTTATGCAACATGATTGAATGCAGTGGATTCCATGCAGCATGATTGAATGCAGTAGATTCCATGCAGTGAGGCCCAATGCATCCCGATTAAATGCAGTGGATTTTATGCAGCGAGGCCCAAAGCATCCCGATTGAATGCAGTGGATTCCATGCAGCGTCACTGAATGCAGTGGATTCGATGCAGCATGGTAAAATGCATCCCGATTGAACCCAGTGTATTCCATGCAGCGTGATAAATGGACCCCAATTGAATGCAGTGGATTCCATGCAGCGTGGCCCAATGGATCTCGAGAGAATGCAGTGGATTCCATGCAGCGTGATTGAATGCAGTACATTCCATGCAGCATGGTAAAATGCATCCCGATTAAATGCAGTGGATTCCATCCAGCTTGATTGAATGCAGTTGATTCCATGGAGCGTGGCCCAATGCATCCCGATTAAATGCAGTGGATTTTATGCAGCATGGCCCAAAGCATCCCGATTGAAGGTAGTGCATTCCATGCAGCATCACTGAATGCAGTGGATTCCATGCAGCATGGTAAAATGCATCCCGATTGAACGCAGTGTATTCCATGAAGCATGGCTAAATGGATCCCGATTGAATGCAGTGGATTCCATGCAGCGTGGCCCAATGGATCTCGATTGAACGCAGTGTATTCCATGCAGTGAGGCCCAATGAATCCCAATTGAATGCAGTGGATTCCATGCAGCATGGCGCAATGGATGTCGATTGAATGCAGTGGTTTCCCTGCAATGTGGCACAATGGATCCCGATTGACTGCAGTGGATTCCATGCAGCGTCACTGAATGCAGTGGATTCCATGCAGCATGGTAAAATGCATCCCGATGGATGCAGTGGATTACATGCAGTGTCATTGAATGCAGTGGATTCCATGCAGCATGGTAAAATGCATCCCAATTGAACGCAGTACATTCCAAGCAGTGGGGTAAATGGATGCCGATTGAATGCAGTGGATTCGATGCAGCGTGGCCCAATGGATCTCGATTGACTGCAGTGGATTCCATGCAGCATGGCCCAATGGATCTCGATTGACTGCAGTGGATTCCATGCAGCGTCACTGAATGCAGTGGATTCCATGCAGCATGGTAAAATGCATCCCGATTGATGCAGTGGATTCCATGCAGTGTCATTGAATGCAGTGGATTCCATGCAGCATGGTTTAATGCATCCCAATTGAACGCAGTGCATTCCATGCAGCGGGGTTATATGGATCCCGATTGAATGCAGTGGATTCGATGCAGCGTGGCCCAATGGATCTCGAGAGAATGCAGTGGATTCCATGCAGTGTGGTGCAATGGATTTAAATTGAACGCAGTGGATTCCATGCATCGTGGCGCAATGGATCCCAATTGAATGCAGTGAATTCCATGCAGCGTGATTGAATGCAGTATATTCCATGCAGCGTGGTAAAATGCATCCCGATTAAATGCAGTGGATTCCATCCAGCTTGATTGAATGCAGTTGATTCCATGGAGCGTGGCCCAATGCATCCCGATTAAATGCAGTGGATTTTATGCAGCATGGCCCAAAGCATCCCGATTGAAGGTAGTGCATTCCATGCAGCAACACTGAATGCAGTGGATTCCATGCAGCATGGTAAAATGCATCCCGATTGAACGCAGTGTATTCCATGAAGCATGGCTAAATGGATCCCGATTGAATGCAGTGGATTCCATGCAGTGTGGTGCAGTGGATTCTGATTGATTGCAGTGAATTCCATGCATCGTGGCACAATGGATCCCAATTGAATGCAGTGGATTCCATGCAGTGTGGCCCAATGGATCTCAATTGAATGCAGTGGATTCCATGCAGCGTGTTTGAATGCAGTGTATTCCATGCAGCGTGAAGAAATGGAACCCTATTGAATGCAGTGGATTTTATGCAGCATGATTGAATGCAGTGGATTCGATGCAGCATGATTGAATGCAGTGGATTCCAGGCAGCGAGGCCCAATGAATCCCGATTGAATGCAGTGGATATTATCCAGCATGGCCCAAAGCATCCCGATTGAATGCAGTGGATTCCATGCAGCATGTTTGAATGCAGTGGATTCCATGCAGCATGGCCCAATGGTTCCCGATTGCATGCAGTGGTTGCAATGAAGCATGATTGAATGCAGTGGATTCCATGAAGCGTGGCCCTATGGTACCCGATTGAATGCACTGGTTGCAATGAAGCATGATTGAATGCAGTGGATTCCATGCAGCATGGAGAAATTGAACCCTATTAAATGCAGGGGATTTTATGCAGCATGATTGAATGCAGTGGATTCCATGCAGCATGATTGAATGCAGTAGATTCCATGCAGTGAGGCCCAATGCATCCCGATTAAATGCAGTGGATTTTATGCAGCGAGGCCCAAAGCATCCCGATTGAATGCAGTGGATTCCATGCAGCGTCACTGAATGCAGTGGATTCGATGCAGCATGGTAAAATGCATCCCGATTGAACCCAGTGTATTCTATGCAGCGTGATAAATGGATCCCGATTGAATGCAGTGGATTCGATGCAGCGTGGCCCAACGGATCTCGAGAGAATGCAGTGGATTCCATGCAGTGTGGTGCAATGTATTTTGATTGAACGCAGTGGATTCGATGCATCGTTGTGCAATGGATCCCAATTGAATGCAGTGAATTCCATGCAGCGTGATTGAATGCAGTACATTCCATGCAGCATGGTAAAATGCATCCCGATTAAATGCAGTGGATTCCATCCAGCTTGATTGAATGCAGTTGATTCCATGGAGCGTGGCCCAATGCATCCCGATTAACTGCAGTGGATTTTATGCAGCATGGCCCAAGGCATCCCGATTGAAGGTAGTGCATTCCATGCAGCATCACTGAATGCAGTGGATTCCATGCAGCATGGTAAAATGCATCCCGATTGAACGCAGTGTATTCCATGAAGCATGGCTAAATGGATCCCGATTGAATGCAGTGGATTCCATGCAGCGTGGCCCAATGGATCTCGATTGAACGCAGTGTATTCCATGCAGTGAGGCCCAATGAATCCCAATTGAATGCAGTGGATTCCATGCAGCATGGAGAAATTGAACCCTATTAAATGCAGGGGAATTTATGCAGCATGATTGAATGCAGTGGAGTCCATGCAGCATGATTGAATGAAGTAGATTCCATGCAGTGAGGCCCAATGCATCCCGATTAAATGCAGTGGATTTTATGCAGAGAGGCCCAAAGCATCCCGATTGAATGCAGTGGATTCCATGCAGCGTCACTGAATGCAGTGGATTCGATGCAGCATGGTTAAATGCATCCCAATTGAACGAAGTGTATTCCATGCAGTGTGGCTAAATGGATCCCGATTGAATGCAGTGGATTCCATGCAGCGTGGCCCAATGGATCTCGAGAGATTGCAGTGGATTCCAAGCAGAGTGGGGCAATGGATTTTAATTGAACGCAGTGGATTCCATGCATCGTGGTGCAATGGATCCCAATTGAATGCAGTGAATTCCATGCAGCGTGATTGAATGCAGTATATTCCATGCAGCGTGGTAAAATGCATCCCGATTAAATGCAGTGGATTCCATCCAGCTTGGTTGAATGCAATTGATTCCATGGAGCATGGCCCAATGCATCCCGATTAAATGCAGTGGATTTTATGCAGCATGGCCCAAAGCATCCCGATTGAAGGTAGTGCATTCCATGCAGCATCACTGAATGCAGTGGATTCCATGCAGCATGGTAAAATGCATCCCGATTAAACGCAGTGGATTACATGCAGCATGGCTAAATGGATCCCGATTGAATGCAGTAGATTCCATGCAGTGTCATTGAATGCAGTGGATTCCATGCAGCATGGTAAAAGGCGTCACGATTGATGCAGTGGATTCCATGCAGTGTCATTGAATGCAGTGGATTCCATGCAGCATGGTAAAATACATCCCGATGGATGCAGTGGATTCCATGCAGTTACAATGAATGCAGTGGATTCCAGGCAGCATGATAAAATGCATCCCGATTGATGCAGTGGATTCCATGCAGCGGGGTTAAATGGATCCCGATTGAATGCAGTGGATTCCATGCAGCGTGGCCCAATGGATCTCGATTGAATGCAGTGGATTCCATGCAGCGTGGCCCAATGGATCTCGATTGAATGCAGTGGATTCCATGCAGTGTGGTGCAGTGGATTCTGATTGATTGCAGTGAATTCCATGCATCGTGGCACAATGGATCCCAATTGAATGCAGTGGATTCCATGCAGCGTGGCCCAATGGATCTCGATTGAATGCAGTGGATTCCATGCAGCGTGTTTGAATGCAGTGTATGCCATGCAGCGTGAAGAAATGGAACCCTATTGAATGCAGTGGATTTTATGCAGCATGATTGAATGCAGTGGATTCGATGCAGCATGATTGAATGCAGTGGATTCCAGGCAGCGAGGCCCAATGAATCCCGATTGAATGCAGTGGATATTATCCAGCATGGCCCAAAGCATCCCGATTGAATGCAGTGGATTCCATGCAGCGTGTTTGAATGCAGTGGATTCCATGCAGCATGGCCCAATGGTTCCCGATTGAATGCAGTGGTTGCAATGAAGCATGATTGAATGCAGTGGATTCCATGCAGCATGGAGAAATTGAACCCTATTAAATGCAGGGGATTTTATGCAACATGATTGAATGCAGTGGATTCCATGCAGCATGATTGAATGCAGTAGATTCCATGCAGTGAGGCCCAATGCATCCCGATTAAATGCAGTGGATTTTATGCAGCGAGGCCCAAAGCATCCCGATTGAATGTAGTGGATTCCATGCAGCGTCACTGAATGCAGTGGATTCGATGCAGCATGGTAAAATGCATCCCGATTGAACCCAGTGTATTCCATGCAGCGTGATAAATGGACCCCAATTGAATGCAGTGGATTCCATGCAGCGTGGCCCAATGGATCTCGAGAGAATGCAGTGGATTCCATGCAGCGTGATTGAATGCAGTACATTCCATGCAGCATGGTAAAATGCATCCCGATTAAATGCAGTGGATTCCATCCAGCTTGATTGAATGCAGTTGATTCCATGGAGCGTGGCCCAATGCATCCCGATTAAATGCAGTGGATTTTATGCAGCATGGCCCAAAGCATCCCGATTGAAGGTAGTGCATTCCATGCAGCATCACTGAATGCAGTGGATTCCATGCAGCATGGTAAAATGCATCCCGATTGAACGCAGTGTATTCCATGAAGCATGGCTAAATGGATCCCGATTGAATGCAGTGGATTCCATGCAGCGTGGCCCAATGGATCTCGATTGAACGCAGTTTATTCCATGCAGTGAGGCCCAATGAATCCCAATTGAATGCAGTGGATTCCATGCAGCATGGCGCAATGGATGTCGATTGAATGCAGTGGTTTCCCTGCAATGTGGCACAATGGATCCCGATTGACTGCAGTGGATTCCATGCAGCGTCACTGAATGCAGTGGATTCCATGCAGCATGGTAAAATGCATCCTGATGGATGCAGTGGATTCCATGCAGTGTCATTGAATGCAGTGGATTCCATGCAGCATGGTAAAATGCATCCCAATTGAACGCAGTACATTCCAAGCAGCGGGGTTAAATGGATGCCGATTGAATGCAGTGGATTCAATGCAGCGTGGCCCAATGGATCTCGATTGACTGCAGTGGATTCCATGCAGCATGGCCCAATGGATCTCGATTGACTGCAGTGGATTCCATGCAGCGTCACTGAATGCAGTGGATTCCATGCAGCATGGTAAAATGCATCCCGATTGATGCAGTGGATTCCATGCAGTGTCATTGAATGCAGTGGATTCCATGCAGCATGGTTTAATGCATCCCAATTGAACGCAGTGCATTCCATGCAGCGGGGTTAAATGGATCCCGATTGAATGCAGTGGATTCGATGCAGCGTGGCCCAATTGATCTCGAGAGAATGCAGTGGATTCCATGCAGTGTGGTGCAATGGATTTAAATTGAACGCAGTGGATTCCATGCATCGTGGCGCAATGGATCCCAATTGAATGCAGTGAATTCCATGCAGCGTGATTGAATGCAGTATATTCCATGCAGCGTGGTAAAATGCATCCCGATTAAATGCAGTGGATTCCATCCAGCTTGATTGAATGCAGTTGATTCCATGGAGCGTGGCCCAATGCATCCCGATTAAATGCAGTGGATTTTATGCAGCATGGCCCAAAGCATCCCGATTGAAGGTAGTGCATTCCATGCAGCAACACTGAATGCAGTGGATTCCATGCAGCATGGTAAAATGCATCCCGATTGAACGCAGTGTATTCCATGAAGCATGGCTAAATGGATCCCGATTGAATGCAGTGGATTCCATGCAGTGTGGTGCAGTGGATTCTGATTGATTGCAGTGAATTCCATGCATCGTGGCACAATGGATCCCAATTGAATGCAGTGGATTCCATGCAGTGTGGCCCAATGGATCTCGATTGAATGCAGTGGATTCCATGCAGCGTGTTTGAATGCAGTGTATTCCATGCAGCGTGAAGAAATGGAACCCTATTGAATGCAGTGGATTTTATGCAGCATGATTGAATGCAGTGGATTCGATGCAGCATGATTGAATGCAGTGGATTCCAGGCAGCGAGGCCCAATGAATCCCGATTGAATGCAGTGGATATTATCCAGCATGGCCCAAAGCATCCCGATTGAATGCAGTGGATTCCATGCAGCATGTTTGAATGCAGTGGATTCCATGCAGCATGGCCCAATGGTTCCCGATTGAATGCAGTGGTTGCAATGAAGCATGATTGAATGCAGTGGATTCCATGAAGCGTGGCCCTATGGTACCCGATTGAATGCACTGGTTGCAATGAAGCATGATTGAATGCAGTGGATTCCATGCAGCATGGAGAAATTGAACCCTATTAAATGCAGGGGATTTTATGCAGCATGATTGAATGCAGTGGATTCCATGCAGCATGATTGAATGCAGTAGATTCCATGCAGTGAGGCCCAATGCATCCCGATTAAATGCAGTGGATTTTATGCAGCGAGGCCCAAAGCATCCCGATTGAATGCAGTGGATTCCATGCAGCGTCACTGAATGCAGTGGATTCGATGCAGCATGGTAAAATGCATCCCGATTGAACCCAGTGTATTCTATGCAGCGTGATAAATGGATCCCGATTGAATGCAGTGGATTCGATGCAGCGTGGCCCAACGGATCTCGAGAGAATGCAGTGGATTCCATGCAGTGTGGTGCAATGTATTTTGATTGAACGCAGTGGATTCGATGCATCGTTGTGCAATGGATCCCAATTGAATGCAGTGAATTCCATGCAGCGTGATTGAATGCAGTACATTCCATGCAGCATGGTAAAATGCATCCCGATTAAATGCAGTGGATTCCATGCAGCATGATTGAATGCAGTAGATTCCATGCAGTGAGGCCCAATGCATCCCGATTAAATGCAGTGGATTTTATGCAGCGAGGCCCAAAGCATCCCGATTGAATGCAGTGGATTCCATGCAGCGTCACTGAATGCAGTGGATTCGATGCAGCATGGTTAAATGCATCCCAATTGAACGAAGTGTATTCCATGCAGTGTGGCTAAATGGATCCCGATTGAATGCAGTGGATTCCATGCAGCGTGGCCCAATGGATCTCGAGAGATTGCAGTGGATTCCAAGCAGAGTGGGGCAATGGATTTTAATTGAACGCAGTGGATTCCATGCATCGTGGTGCAATGGATCCCAATTGAATGCAGTGAATTCCATGCAGCGTGATTGAATGCAGTATATTCCATGCAGCGTGGTAAAATGCATCCCGATTAAATGCAGTGGATTCCATCCAGCTTGGTTGAATGCAATTGATTCCATGGAGCATGGCCCAATGCATCCCGATTAAATGCAGTGGATTTTATGCAGCATGGCCCAAAGCATCCCGATTGAAGGTAGTGCATTCCATGCAGCATCACTGAATGCAGTGGATTCCATGCAGCATGGTAAAATGCATCCCGATTAAACGCAGTGGATTACATGCAGCATGGCTAAATGGATCCCGAGTGAATGCAGTAGATTCCATGCAGTGTCATTGAATGCAGTGGATTCCATGCAGCATGGTCAAATGCGTCACGATTGATGCAGTGGATTCCATGCAGTGTCATTGAATGCAGTGGATTCCATGCAGCATGGTAAAATACATCCCGATGGATGCAGTGGATTCCATGCAGTTACAATGAATGCAGTGGATTCCAGGCAGCATGATAAAATGCATCCCGATTGATGCAGTGGATTCCATGCAGCGGGGTTAAATGGATCCCGATTGAATGCAGTGGATTCCATGCAGCGTGGCCCAATGGATCTCGATTGAATGCAGTGGATTCCATGCAGCGTGGCCCAATGGATCTCGATTGAATGCAGTGGATTCCACGCAGTGTGGTGCAGTGGATTCTGATTGATTGCAGTGAATTCCATGCATCGTGGCACAATGGATCCCAATTGAATGCAGTGGATTCCATGCAGCGTGGCCCAATGGATCTCGATTGAATGCAGTGGATTCCATGCAGCGTGTTTGAATGCAGTGTATGCCATGCAGCGTGAAGAAATGGAACCCTATTGAATGCAGTGGATTTTATGCAGCATGATTGAATGCAGTGGATTCGATGCAGCATGATTGAATGCAGTGGATTCCAGGCAGCGAGGCCCAATGAATCCCGATTGAATGCAGTGGATATTATCCAGCATGGCCCAAAGCATCCCGATTGAATGCAGTGGATTCCATGCAGCGTGTTTGAATGCAGTGGATTCCATGCAGCATGGCCCAATGGTTCCCGATTGAATGCAGTGGTTGCAATGAAGCATGATTGAATGCAGTGGATTCCATGAAGCATGGAGAAATTGAACCGTATTAAATGCAGGGGATTTTATGCAACATGATTGAATGCAGTGGATTCCATGCAGCATGATTGAATGCAGTAGATTCCATGCAGTGAGGCCCAATGCATCCCGATTAAATGCAGTGGATTTTATGCAGCGAGGCCCAAAGCATCCCGATTGAATGTAGTGGATTCCATGCAGCGTCACTGAATGCAGTGGATTCGATGCAGCATGGTAAAATGCATCCCGATTGAACCCAGTGTATTCCATGCAGCGTGATAAATGGACCCCAATTGAATGCAGTGGATTCCATGCAGCGTGGCCCAATGGATCTCGAGAGAATGCAGTGGATTCCATGCAGCGTGATTGAATGCAGTACATTCCATGCAGCATGGTAAAATGCATCCCGATTAAATGCAGTGGATTCCATCCAGCTTGATTGAATGCAGTTGATTCCATGGAGCGTGGCCCAATGCATCCCGATTAAATGCAGTGGATTTTATGCAGCATGGCCCAAAGCATCCCGATTGAAGGTAGTGCATTCCATGCAGCATCACTGAATGCAGTGGATTCCATGCAGCATGGTAAAATGCATCCCGATTGAACGCAGTGTATTCCATGAAGCATGGCTAAATGGATCCCGATTGAATGCAGTGGATTCCATGCAGCGTGGCCCAATGGATCTCGATTGAACGCAGTTTATTCCATGCAGTGAGGCCCAATGAATCCCAATTGAATGCAGTGGATTCCATGCAGCATGGCGCAATGGATGTCGATTGAATGCAGTGGTTTCCCTGCAATGTGGCACAATGGATCCCGATTGACTGCAGTGGATTCCATGCAGCGTCACTGAATGCAGTGGATTCCATGCAGCATGGTAAAATGCATCCCGATGGATGCAGTGGATTCCATGCAGTGTCATTGAATGCAGTGGATTCCATGCAGCATGGTAAAATGCATCCCAATTGAACGCAGTACATTCCAAGCAGCGGGGTTAAATGGATGCCGATTGAATGCAGTGGATTCGATGCAGCGTGGCCCAATGGATCTCGATTGACTGCAGTGGATTCCATGCAGCATGGCCCAATGGATCTCGATTGACTGCAGTGGATTCCATGCAGCGTCACTGAATGCAGTGGATTCCATGCAGCATGGTAAAATGCATCCCGATTGATGCAGTGGATTCCATGCAGTGTCATTGAATGCAGTGGATTCCATGCAGCATGGTTTAATGCATCCCAATTGAACGCAGTGCATTCCATGCAGCGGGGTTAAATGGATCCCGATTGAATGCAGTGGATTCGATGCAGCGTGGCCCAATGGATCTCGAGAGAATGCAGTGGATTCCATGCAGTGTGGTGCAATGGATTTAAATTGAACGCAGTGGATTCCATGCATCGTGGCGCAATGGATCCCAATTGAATGCAGTGAATTCCATGCAGCGTGATTGAATGCAGTATATTCCATGCAGCGTGGTAAAATGCATCCCGATTAAATGCAGTGGATTCCATCCAGCTTGATTGAATGCAGTTGATTCCATGGAGCGTGGCCCAATGCATCCCGATTAAATGCAGTGGATTTTATGCAGCATGGCCCAAAGCATCCCGATTGAAGGTAGTGCATTCCATGCAGCAACACTGAATGCAGTGGATTCCATGCAGCATGGTAAAATGCATCCCGATTGAACGCAGTGTATTCCATGAAGCATGGCTAAATGGATCCCGATTGAATGCAGTGGATTCCATGCAGCATGGCCCAATGGTTCCCGATTGAATGCAGTGGTTGCAATGAAGCATGATTGAATGCAGTGGATTCCATGAAGCGTGGCCCTATGGTACCCGATTGAATGCACTGGTTGCAATGAAGCATGATTGAATGCAGTGGATTCCATGCAGCATGGAGAAATGGAACCCTATTAAATGCAGGGGATTTTATGCAGCATGATTGAATGCAGTGGATTCCATGCAGCATGATTGAATGCAGTAGATTCCATGCAGTGAGGCCCAATGCATCCCGATTAAATGCAGTGGATTTTATGCAGCGAGGCCCAAAGCATCCCGATTGAATGCAGTGGATTCCATGCAGCGTCACTGAATGCAGTGGATTCGATGCAGCATGGTAAAATGCATCCCGATTGAACCCAGTGTATTCTATGCAGCGTGATAAATGGATCCCGATTGAATGCAGTGGATTCGATGCAGCGTGGCCCAACGGATCTCGAGAGAATGCAGTGGATTCCATGCAGTGTGGTGCAATGTATTTTGATTGAACGCAGTGGATTCGATGCATCGTTGTGCAATGGATCCCAATTGAATGCAGTGAATTCCATGCAGCGTGATTGAATGCAGTACATTCCATGCAGCATGGTAAAATGCATCCCGATTAAATGCAGTGGATTCCATCCAGCTTGATTGAATGCAGTTGATTCCATGGAGCGTGGCCCAATGCATCCCGATTAACTGCAGTGGATTTTATGCAGCATGGCCCAAGGCATCCCGATTGAAGGTAGTGCATTCCATGCAGCATCACTGAATGCAGTGGATTCCATGCAGCATGGTAAAATGCATCCCGATTGAACGCAGTGTATTCCATGAAGCATGGCTAAATGGATCCCGATTGAATGCAGTGGATTCCATGCAGCGTGGCCCAATGGATCTCGATTGAACGCAGTGTATTCCATGCAGTGAGGCCCAATGAATCCCAATTGAATGCAGTGGATTCCATGCAGCATGGAGAAATTGAACCCTATTAAATGCAGGGGAATTTATGCAGCATGATTGAATGCAGTGGATTCCATGCAGCATGATTGAATGAAGTAGATTCCATGCAGTGAGGCCCAATGCATCCCGATTAAATGCAGTGGATTTTATGCAGAGAGGCCCAAAGCATCCCGATTGAATGCAGTGGATTCCATGCAGCGTCACTGAATGCAGTGGATTCGATGCAGCATGGTTAAATGCATCCCAATTGAACGAAGTGTATTCCATGCAGTGTGGCTAAATGGATCCCGATTGAATGCAGTGGATTCCATGCAGCGTGGCCCAATGGATCTCGAGAGATTGCAGTGGATTCCAAGCAGAGTGGGGCAATGGATTTTAATTGAACGCAGTGGATTCCATGCATCGTGGTGCAATGGATCCCAATTGAATGCAGTGAATTCCATGCAGCGTGATTGAATGCAGTATATTCCATGCAGCGTGGTAAAATGCATCCCGATTAAATGCAGTGGATTCCATCCAGCTTGGTTGAATGCAATTGATTCCATGGAGCATGGCCCAATGCATCCCGATTAAATGCAGTGGATTTTATGCAGCATGGCCCAAAGCATCCCGATTGAAGGTAGTGCATTCCATGCAGCATCACTGAATGCAGTGGATTCCATGCAGCATGGTAAAATGCATCCCGATTAAACGCAGTGGATTACATGCAGCATGGCTAAATGGATCCCGATTGAATGCAGTAGATTCCATGCAGTGTCATTGAATGCAGTGGATTCCATGCAGCATGGTAAAATGCGTCACGATTGATGCAGTGGATTCCATGCAGTGTCATTGAATGCAGTGGATTCCATGCAGCATGGTAAAATACATCCCGATGGATGCAGTGGATTCCATGCAGTTACAATGAATGCAGTGGATTCCAGGCAGCATGATAAAATGCATCCCGATTGATGCAGTGGATTCCATTCAGCGGGGTTAAATGGATCCCGATTGAATGCAGTGGATTCCATGCAGCGTGGCCCAATGGATCTCGATTGAATGCAGTGGATTCCATGCAGCGTGGCCCAATGGATCTCGATTGAATGCAGTGGATTCCACGCAGTGTGGTGCAGTGGATTCTGATTGATTGCAGTGAATTCCATGCATCGTGGCACAATGGATCCCAATTGAATGCAGTGGATTCCATGCAGCGTGGCCCAATGGATCTCGATTGAATGCAGTGGATTCCATGCAGCGTGTTTGAATGCAGTGTATGCCATGCAGCGTGAAGAAATGGAACCCTATTGAATGCAGTGGATTTTATGCAGCATGATTGAATGCAGTGGATTCGATGCAGCATGATTGAATGCAGTGGATTCCAGGCAGCGAGGCCCAATGAATCCCGATTGAATGCAGTGGATATTATCCAGCATGGCCCAAAGCATCCCGATTGAATGCAGTGGATTCCATGCAGCGTGTTTGAATGCAGTGGATTCCATGCAGCATGGCCCAATGGTTCCCGATTGAATGCAGTGGTTGCAATGAAGCATGATTGAATGCAGTGGATTCCATGCAGCATGGAGAAATTGAACCGTATTAAATGCAGGGGATTTTATGCAACATGATTGAATGCAGTGGATTCCATGCAGCATGATTGAATGCAGTAGATTCCATGCAGTGAGGCCCAATGCATCCCGATTAAATGCAGTGGATTTTATGCAGCGAGGCCCAAAGCATCCCGATTGAATGTAGTGGATTCCATGCAGCGTCACTGAATGCAGTGGATTCGATGCAGCATGGTAAAATGCATCCCGATTGAACCCAGTGTATTCCATGCAGCGTGATAAATGGACCCCAATTGAATGCAGTGGATTCCATGCAGCGTGGCCCAATGGATCTCGAGAGAATGCAGTGGATTCCATGCAGCGTGATTGAATGCAGTACATTCCATGCAGCATGGTAAAATGCATCCCGATTAAATGCAGTGGATTCCATCCAGCTTGATTGAATGCAGTTGATTCCATGGAGCGTGGCCCAATGCATCCCGATTAAATGCAGTGGATTTTATGCAGCATGGCCCAAAGCATCCCGATTGAAGGTAGTGCATTCCATGCAGCATCACTGAATGCAGTGGATTCCATGCAGCATGGTAAAATGCATCCCGATTGAACGCAGTGTATTCCATGAAGCATGGCTAAATGGATCCCGATTGAATGCAGTGGATTCCATGCAGCGTGGCCCAATGGATCTCGATTGAACGCAGTTTATTCCATGCAGTGAGGCCCAATGAATCCCAATTGAATGCAGTGGATTCCATGCAGCATGGCGCAATGGATGTCGATTGAATGCAGTGGTTTCCCTGCAATGTGGCACAATGGATCCCGATTGACTGCAGTGGATTCCATGCAGCGTCACTGAATGCAGTGGATTCCATGCAGCATGGTAAAATGCATCCCGATGGATGCAGTGGATTCCATGCAGTGTCATTGAATGCAGTGGATTCCATGCAGCATGGTAAAATGCATCCCAATTGAACGCAGTACATTCCAAGCAGCGGGGTTAAATGGATGCCGATTGAATGCAGTGGATTCGATGCAGCGTGGCCCAATGGATCTCGATTGACTGCAGTGGATTCCATGCAGCATGGCCCAAAGGATCTCGATTGACTGCAGTGGATTCCATGCAGCGTCACTGAATGCAGTGGATTCCATGCAGCATGGTAAAATGCATCCCGATTGATGCAGTGGATTCCATGCAGTGTCATTGAATGCAGTGGATTCCATGCAGCATGGTTTAATGCATCCCAATTGAACGCAGTGCATTCCATGCAGCGGGGTTAAATGGATCCCGATTGAATGCAGTGGATTCGATGCAGCGTGGCCCAATGGATCTCGAGAGAATGCAGTGGATTCCATGCAGTGTGGTGCAATGGATTTAAATTGAACGCAGTGGATTCCATGCATCGTGGCGCAATGGATCCCAATTGAATGCAGTGAATTCCATGCAGCGTGATTGAATGCAGTATATTCCATGCAGCGTGGTAAAATGCATCCCGATTAAATGCAGTGGATTCCATCCAGCTTGATTGAATGCAGTTGATTCCATGGAGCGTGGCCCAATGCATCCCGATTAAATGCAGTGGATTTTATGCAGCATGGCCCAAAGCATCCCGATTGAAGGTAGTGCATTCCATGCAGCAACACTGAATGCAGTGGATTCCATGCAGCATGGTAAAATGCATCCCGATTGAACGCAGTGTATTCCATGAAGCATGGCTAAATGGATCCCGATTGAATGCAGTGGATTCCATGCAGCATGGCCCAATGGTTCCCGATTGAATGCAGTGGTTGCAATGAAGCATGATTGAATGCAGTGGATTCCATGAAGCGTGGCCCTATGGTACCCGATTGAATGCACTGGTTGCAATGAAGCATGATTGAATGCAGTGGATTCCATGCAGCATGGAGAAATGGAACCCTATTAAATGCAGGGGATTTTATGCAGCATGATTGAATGCAGTGGATTCCATGCAGCATGATTGAATGCAGTAGATTCCATGCAGTGAGGCCCAATGCATCCCGATTAAATGCAGTGGATTTTATGCAGCGAGGCCCAAAGCATCCCGATTGAATGCAGTGGATTCCATGCAGCGTCACTGAATGCAGTGGATTCGATGCAGCATGGTAAAATGCATCCCGATTGAACCCAGTGTATTCTATGCAGCGTGATAAATGGATCCCGATTGAATGCAGTGGATTCGATGCAGCGTGGCCCAACGGATCTCGAGAGAATGCAGTGGATTCCATGCAGTGTGGTGCAATGTATTTTGATTGAACGCAGTGGATTCGATGCATCCTTGTGCAATGGATCCCAATTGAATGCAGTGAATTCCATGCAGCGTGATTGAATGCAGTACATTCCATGCAGCATGGTAAAATGCATCCCGATTAAATGCAGTGGATTCCATCCAGCTTGATTGAATGCAGTTGATTCCATGGAGCGTGGCCCAATGCATCCCGATTAAATGCAGTGGATTTTATGCAGCATGGCCCAAAGCATCCCGATTGAAGGTAGTGCATTCCATGCAGCATCACTGAATGCAGTGGATTCCATGCAGCATGGTAAAATGCATCCCGATTGAACGCAGTGTATTCCATGAAGCATGGCTAAATGGATCCCGATTGAATGCAGTGGATTCCATGCAGCGTGGCCCAATGGATCTCGATTGAACGCAGTGTATTCCATGCAGTGAGGCCCAATGAATCCCAATTGAATGCAGTGGATTCCATGCAGCATGGCGCAATGGATGTCGATTGAATGCAGTGGTTTCCCTGCAATGTGGCACAATGGATCCCGATTGACTGCAGTGGATTCCATGCAGCGTCACTGAATGCAGTTGATTACATGCAGCATGGTAAAATGCATCCCGATTGATGCAGTGGATTCCATGCAGTGTCATTGAATGCAGTGGATTCCATGCAGCATGGTAAAATGCATCCCAATTGAACGCAGTGCATTCCATGCAGCGGGGTTAAATGGATCCCGATTGAATGCAGTGGATTCGATGCAGCATGGCCCAATGGATCTCGAGAGAATGCAGTGGATTCCATGCAGTGTGGTGCAATGGATTTTAATTGAACGCAGTGGATTCCATGCATCGTGGCGCAATGGATCCCAATTGAATGCAGTGAATTCCATGCAGCGTGATTGAATGCAGTATATTCCATGCAGCGTGGTAAAATGCATCCCGATTAAATGCAGTGGATTCCATCCAGCTTGATTGAATGCAGTTGATTCCATGGAGCGTGGCCCAATGCATCCCGATTAAATGCAGTGGATTTTATGCAGCATGGCCCAAAGCATCCCGATTGAATGTAGTGCATTCCATGCAGCATCACTGAATGCAGTGGATTCCATGCAGCATGGTAAAATGCATCCCGATTGAACGCAGTGTATTCCATGAAGCATGGCTAAATGGATCCCGATTGAATGCAGTGGATTCCATGCAGCATGGCCCAATGGTTCCCGATTGAATGCAGTGGTTGCAATGAAGCATGATTGAATGCAGTGGATTCGATGCAGCAGGATTGAATGCAGTGGATTCCAGGCAGCGAGGCCCAATGAATCCCGATTGAATGCAGTGGATTCCATGCAGTGTGGTGCAATGGATTTTGATTGAACGCAGTGGATTCGATGCATCATTGTGCAATGGATCCCAATTGAATGCAGTGAATTCCATGCAGCGTGATTGAATGCAGTACATTCCATGCAGCGTGGTGAAATGCATCCCGATTAAATGCAGTGGATTCCATCCAGCTTGATTGAATGCAGTTGATTCCATGGAGCGTGGCCCAATGCATCCCGATTAAATGCAGTGGATTTTATGCAGCATGGCCCAAAGCATCCCGATTGAAGGTAGTGCATTCCATGCAGCATCACTGAATGCAGTGGATTCCATGCAGCATGGTAAAATGCATCCCGATTGAACGCAGTGTATTCCATGAAGCATGGCTAAATGGATCCCGATTGAATGCAGTGGATTCCATGCAGCGTGGCCCAATGGATCTCGATTGAACGCAGTGTATTCCATGCAGTGAGGCCCAATGAATCCCAATTGAATGCAGTGGATTCCATGCAGCATGGCGCAATGGATGTCGATTGAATGCAGTGGTTTCCCTGCAATGTGGCACAATGGATCCCGATTGACTGCAGTGGATTCCATGCAGCGTCACTGAATGCAGTTGATTACATGCAGCATGGTAAAATGCATCCCGATTGATGCAGTGGATTCCATGCAGTGTCATTGAATGCAGTGGATTCCATGCAGCATGGTAAAATGCATCCCAATTGAACGCAGTGCATTCCATGCAGCGGGGTTAAATGGATCCCGATTGAATGCAGTGGATTCGATGCAGCATGGCCCAATGGATCTCGAGAGAATGCAGTGGATTCCATGCAGTGTGGTGCAATGGATTTTAATTGAACGCAGTGGATTCCATGCATTGTGGCGCAATGGATCCCAATTGAATGCAGTGAATTCCATGCAGCGTGATTGAATGCAGTATATTCCATGCAGCGTGGTAAAATGCATCCCGATTAAATGCAGTGGATTCCATCCAGCTTGATTGAATGCAGTTGATTCCATGGAGCGTGGCCCAATGCATCCCGATTAAATGCAGTGGATTTTATGCAGCATGGCCCAAAGCATCCCGATTGAATGTAGTGCATTCCATGCAGCATCACTGAATGCAGTGGATTCCATGCAGCATGGTAAAATGCATCCCGATTGAACGCAGTGTATTCCATGAAGCATGGCTAAATGGATCCCGATTGAATGCAGTGGATTCCATGCAGCGTGGCCCAATGGATCTCGATTGAATGCAGTGTATTCCATGCAGTGAGGCCCAATGTATCCCAATTGAATGCAGTGGATTCCATGCAGCATGGCGCAATGGATGTCGATTGAATGCAGTGGTTTCCCTGCAATGTGGCACAATGGATCCCGATTGACTGCAGTGGATTCCATGCAGCGTCACTGAATGCAGTGGATTCCATGCAGCATGGTAAAATGCATCCCGATTGATGCAGTGGATTCCATGCAGTGTCATTGAATGCAGTGGATTCCATGCAGCATGGTAAAATGCATCCCAATTGAACGCAGTGCATTCCATGCAGCGGGGTTAAATGGATCCCGATTGAATGCAGTGGATTCGATGCAGCATGACCCAATGGATCTCGAGAGAATGCAGTGGATTCCATGCAGTGTGGTGCAATGGATTTAAATTGAACGCAGTGGATTCCATGCATCGTGGCGCAATGGATCCCAATTGAATGCAGTGAATTCCATGCAGCGTGATTGAATGCAGTATATTCCATGCAGCGTGGTAAAATGCATCCCGATTAAATGCAGTGGATTCCATCCAGCTTGATTGAATGCAGTTGATTCCATGGAGCGTGGCCCAATGCATCCCGATTAAATGCAGTGGATTTTATGCAGCATGGCCCAAAGCATCCCGATTGAAGGTAGTGCATTCCATGCAGCATCACTGAATGCAGTGGATTCCATGCAGCATGGTAAAATGCATCCCGATTGAACGCAGTGTATTCCATGAAGCATGGCTAAATGGATCCCGATTGAATGCAGTGGATTCCATGCAGCGTGGCCCAATGGATCTCGATTGAACGCTGTGTATTCCATGCAGTGAGGCCCAATGTATCCCAATTGAATGCAGTGGATTCCATGCAGCATGGCGCAATGGATGTCGATTGAATGCAGTTGTTTCCCTGCAATGTGGCAAAATGGATCCCGATTGACTGCAGTGGATTCAATGCAGCGTCACTGAATGCAGTGGATTCCATGCAGCATGGTAAAATGCATCCCGATTGAACGCAGTGTATTCCATGAAGCATGGCTAAATGGATCCCGAGTGAATGCAGTGGATTCCATGCAGTGTCATTGAATGCAGTGGATTACATGCAGCATGGTATAATGTGTCACGATTGATGCAGTGGATTCCATGCATTGTCATTGAATGCAGTGGATTCCATGCAGCATGGTTAAATGCATCCCGATTGATGCAGTGGATTCCATGCAGTGTCAATGAATGCAGTGGATTCCATGCAGCATGATAAAATGCATCCCGATTGATGCAGTGGATTCCATGCAGCGGGGTTAAATGGATCCCGATTGAATGCAGTGTATTCCATGCAGCGTGGCCCAATGGATCTCGATTGAATGCAGTGGATTCCATGCAGCGTGGCCCAATGGATCTCGATTGAATGCAGTGGATTCCACGCAGTGTGGTGCAGTGGATTCTGATTGATTGCAGTGAATTCCATGCATCGTGGCACAATGGATCCCAATTGAATGCAGTGGATTCCATGCAGCGTGGCCCAATGGATTTCGATTGAATGCAGTGGATTCCATGCAGCATGTTTGAATGCAGTGTATGCCATGCAGCGTGAAGAAATGGAACCCTATTGAATGCAGTGGATTTTATGCAGCATGATTGAATGCAGTGGATTCCATGCAGCATGATTGAATGCAGTGGATTCCATGCAGCGTGGCCCAATGGATCTCGAGAGAATGCAGTGGATTCCATGCAGTGTGGTGCAATGGATTTTGATTGAACGCAGTGGATTCCTTGCATCGTTGTGCAATGGATCCCAATTGAATGCAGTGAATTCCATGCAGCGTGATTGAATGCAGTACATTCCATGCAGCATGGTAAAATGCATCCCGATTAAATGCAGTGGATTCCATCCAGCTTGATTGAATGCAGTTGATTCCATGGAGCGTGGCCCAATGCATCCCGATTAAATGCAGTGGATTTTAAGCAGCATGGCCCAAAGCATCCCGATTGAAGGTAGTGCATTCCATGCAGCATCACTGAATGCAGTGGATTCCATGCAGCATGGTAAAATGCATCCCGATTGAACGCAGTGTATTCCATGAAGCATGGCTAAATGGATCCCGATTGAATGCAGTGGATTCCATGCAGCGTGGCCCAATGGATCTCGATTGAACGCAGTGTATTCCATGCAGTGAGGCCCAATGAATCCCAATTGAATGCAGTGGATTCCATGCAGCATGGCGCAATGGATGTCGATTGAATGCAGTGGCTTCCCTGCAATGTGGCACAATGGATCCCGATTGACTGCAGTGGATTCCATGCAGCGTCACTGAATGCAGTGGATTCCATGCAGCATGGTAAAATGCATCCCGATTGATGCAGTGGATTCCATGCAGTGTCATTGAATGCAGTGGATTCCATGCAGCATGGTAAAATGCATCCCGATTGAACGCAGTGCATTCCATGCAGCGGGGTTAAATGGATCCCGATTGAATGCAGTGGATTCGATGCAGCGTGGCCCAATGGATCTCGAGAGAATGCAGTGGATTCCATGCAGTGTGGTGCAATGGATTTTGATTGAACGCAGTGGATTCCATGCATCGTTGTGCAATGGATCCCAATTGAATGCAGTGAATTCCATGCAGCGTGATTGAATGCAGTACATTCCATGGAGCATGGTAAAATTCATCCCGATTAAATGCAGTGGATTCCATCCAGCTTGATTGAATGCAGTTGATTCCATGGAGCTTGGCCCAATGCATCCCGATTAAATGCAGTGGATTTTATGCAGCATGGCCCAAAGCATCCCGATTGAAGGTAGTGCATTCCATGCAGCATCACTGAATGCAGTGGATTCCATGCAGCATGGTAAAATCCATCCCGATTAAACGCAGTGGATTACATGCAGCATGGCTAAATGGATCCCGAGTGAATGCAGTAGATTCCATGCAGTGTCATTGAATGCAGTGGATTCCATGCAGCATGGTAAAATGCATCCCGATTGATGCAGTGGATTCCATGCAGTGTCATTGAATGTAGTGTATTCCATGCAGCATAGTAAAATGCATCCCGATTGATGCAGTGGATTCCATGCAGTGTCATTGAATGCAGTGGATTCCAGGCAGCATGGTAAAATGCATCACGATTGATGCAGTGGATTCCATGCAGCGGGGTTAAATGGATCCCGATTGAATGCAGTGTATTCCATGCAGCGTGGCCCAATGGATCTCGATTGAATGCAGTGGATTCCATGCAGCGTGGCCCAATGGATCTCGATTGAATGCAGTGGATTCCATGCAGTGTGGTACAGTGGATTCTGATTGATTGCAGTGAATTCCATGCATCGTGGCACAATGGATCCCAATTGAATGCAGTGGATTCCATGCAGCGTGGCCCAATGGATCTCGATTGAATGCAGTGGATTCGATGCAGCATGTTTGAATGCAGTGTATGCCATGCAGCGTGAAGAAATGGAACCCTATTGAATGCAGTGGATTTTATGCAGGATGATTGAATGCAGTGGATTCCATGTAGTGTCATTGAATGCAGTGGATTCCATGCAGCATGGTAAAATGCATCCCAATTGAACGCAGTGCATTCCAAGCAGCGGGGTTAAATGGATGCCGATTGAATGCGGTGGATTCGATGCAGCGTGGCCCAATGGATCTCGATTGACTGCAGTGGATTCCATGCAGCGTGGCCCAATGGATCTCGATTGACTGCAGTGGATTCCATGCAGCGTCACTGAATGCAGTGGATTCCATGCAGCATGGTAAAATGCATCCCGATTGATGCAGTGGATTCCATGCAGCATGGTTTAATGCATCCCAATTGAACGCAGTGCATTCCATGCAGCGGGGTTAAATGGATCCCGATTGAATGCAGTGGATTCGATGCAGCGTGGCCCAATGGATCTCGAGAGAATGCAGTGGATTCCATGCAGTGTGGTGCAATGGATTTAAATTGAACGCAGTGGATTCCATGCATCGTGGCGCAATGGATCCCAATTGAATGCAGTGAATTCCATGCAGCGTGATTGAATGCAGTATATTCCATGCAGCGTGGTAAAATGCATACCGATTAAATGCAGTGGATTCCATCCAGCTTGATTGAATGCAGTTGATTCCATGGAGCGTGGCCCAATGCATCCCGATTAAATGCAGTGGATTTTATGCAGCATGGCCCAAAGCATCCCGATTGAAGGTAGTGCATTCCATGCAGCATCACTGAATGCAGTGGATTCCATGCAGCATGGTAAAATGCATCCCGATTGAACGCAGTGCATTCCATGAAGCATGGTGAAATGGATCCCGATTGAATGCAGTGGATTCCATGCAGCGTGGCCCAATGGATCTCGATTGAATGCAGTGTATTCCATGCAGTGAGGCCCAATGTATCCCAATTGAATGCAGTGGATTCCATGCAGCATGGCGCAATGGATGTCGATTGAATGCAGTGGTTTCCCTGCAATGTGGCACAATGGATCCCGATTGACTGCAGTGGATTCCATGCAGCGTCACTGAATGCAGTGGATTCCATGCAGCATGGTAAAATGCATCCCGATTGATGCAGTGGATTCCATGCAGTGTCATTGAATGCAGTGGATTCCATGCAGCATGGTAAAATGCATCCCAATTGAACGCAGTGCATTCCATGCAGTGGGGTTAAATGGATCCCGATTGAATGCAGTGGATTCGATGCAGCATGGCCCAATGGATCTCGAGAGAATGCAGTGGATTCCATGCAGTGTGGTGCAATGGATTTTAATTGAACGCAGTGGATTCCATGCATCGTGGCGCAATGGATCCCAATTGAATGCAGTGAATTCCATGCAGCGTGATTGAATGCAGTATATTCCATGCAGCGTGGTAAAATGCATCCCGATTAAATGCAGTGGATTCCATCCAGCTTGATTGAATGCAGTTGATTCCATGGAGCGTGGCCCAATGCATCCCGATTAAATGCAGTGGATTTTATGCAGCATGGCCCAAAGCATCCCGATTGAAGGTAGTGCATTCCATGCAGCATCACTGAATGCAGTGGATTCCATGCAGCATGGTAAAATGCATCCCGATTGAACGCAGTGTATTCCATGAAGCATGGCTAAATGGATCCCGATTGAATGCAGTGGATTCCATGCAGCGTGGCCCAATGGATCTCGATTGAACGCAGTGTATTCCATGCAGTGAGGCCCAATGTATCCCAATTGAATGCAGTGGATTCCATGCAGCATGGCGCAATGGATGTCGATTGAATGCAGTGGTTTCCCTGCAATGTGGCAAAATGGATCCCGATTGACTGCAGTGGATTCAATGCAGCGTCACTGAATGCAGTGGATTCCATGCAGCATGGTAAAATGCATCCCGATTGAACGCAGTGTATTCCATGAAGCATGGCTAAATGGATCCCGAGTGAATGCAGTGGATTCCATGCAGTGTCATTGAATGCAGTGGATTCCATGCAGCATGGTATAATGTGTCACGATTGATGCAGTGGATTCCATGCATTGTCATTGAATGCAGTGGATTCCATGCAGCATGGTTAAATGCATCCCGATTGATGCAGTGGATTCCATGCAGTGTCAATGAATGCAGTGGATTCCAGGCAGCATGATAAAATGCATCCCGATTGATGCAGTGGATTCCATGCAGCGGGGTTAAATGGATCCCGATTGAATGCAGTGGATTCCATGCAGCGTGGCCCAATGGATCTCGATTGAATGCAGTGGATTCCATGCAGTGTGGTGCAGTGGAGTCTGATTGATTGCAGTGAATTCCATGCATCGTGGCACAATGGATCCCAATTGAATGCAGTGGATTCCATGCAGCGTGGCCCAATGGATCTCGATTGAATGCAGTGGGTTCCATGCAGCATCACTGAATGCAGTGTATGCCATGCAGCGTGAAGAAATGGAACCCTATTGAATGCAGTGGATTTTATGCAGCATGATTGAATGCAGTGGATTCCATGCAGCATGATTGAATGCAGTGGATTCCAGGCAGCGAGGCCCAATGAATCCCGATTGAATGCAGTGGATATTATCCAGCATGGCCCAAAGCATCCCGATTGAATGCAGTGGATTCCATGCAGCGTGTTTGAATGCAGTGGATTCCATGCAGCATGGCCCAATGGTTCCCGATTGAATGCAGTGGTTGCAATGAAGCATGATTGAATGCAGTGGATTCCAGGCAGCATGGAGACATTGAACCCTATTCAATGCAGGGGATTTTATGCAGCATGATTGAATGCAGTGGATTCCATGCAGCATGATTGAATGCAGTAGATTCCATGCAGTGAGGCCCAATGCATCCCGATTAAATGCAGTGGATTTTATGCAGCGAGGCCCAAAGCATCCCGATTGAATGCAGTGGATTCCATGCAGCGTCACTGAATGCAGTGGATTCGATGCAGCATGGTAAAATGCATCCCGATTGAACGAAGAGTATTCCATGCAGCGTGGCTAAATGGATCCCGATTGAATGCAGTGGATTCCATGCAGCGTGGCCCAATGGATCTCGATTGAACGCAGTGTATTCCATGCAGTGAGGCCCAATGTATCCCAATTGAATGCAGTGGATTCCATGCAGCATGGCGCAATGGATGTCGATTGAATGCAGTGGTTTCCCTGCAATGTGGCAAAATGGATCCCGATTGACTGCAGTGGATTCAATGCAGCGTCACTGAATGCAGTGGATTCCATGCAGCATGGTAAAATGCATCCCGATTGAACGCAGTGTATTCCATGAAGCATGGCTAAATGGATCCCGAGTGAATGCAGTGGATTCCATGCAGTGTCATTGAATGCAGTGGATTCCATGCAGCATGGTATAATGTGTCACGATTGATGCAGTGGATTCCATGCATTGTCATTGAATGCAGTGGATTCCATGCAGCATGGTTAAATGCATCCCGATTGAAGCAGTGGATTCCATGCAGTGTCAATGAATGCAGTGGATTCCAGGCAGCATGATAAAATGCATCCCGATTGATGCAGTGGATTCCATGCAGCGGGGTTAAATGGATCCCGATTGAATGCAGTGGATTCCATGCAGCGTGGCCCAATGGATCTCGATTGAATGCAGTGGATTCCATGCAGCGTGGCCCAATGGATCTCGATTGAATGCAGTGGATTCCACGCAGTGTGGTGCAGTGGATTCTGATTGATTGCAGTGAATTCCATGCATCGTGGCACAATGGATCCCAATTGAACGCAGTGGATTCCATGCAGAGTGGCCCAATGGATTTCGATTGAATGCAGTGGATTCCATGCAGCATGTTTGAATGCAGTGTATGCCATGCAGCGTGAAGAAATGGAACCCTATTGAATGCAGTGGATTTTATGCAGGATGATTGAATGCAGTGGATTCCATGCAGCATGATTGAATGCAGTGGATTCCATGCAGCGTTGCCCAATGGATCTCGAGAGAATGCAGTGGATTCCATGCAGTGTGGTGCAATGGATTTTGATTGAACGCAGTGGATTCCATGCATCGTTGTGCAATCGATCCCAATTGAATGCAGTGAATTCCATGCAGCGTGATTGAATGCAGTACATTCCATGCAGCATGGTAAAATGCATCCCGATTAAATGCAGTGGATTCCATCCAGCTTGATTGAATGCAGTTGATTCCATGGAGCGTGGCCCAATGCATCCCGATTAAATGCAGTGGATTTTAAGCAGCATGGCCCAAAGCATCCCGATTGAAGGTAGTGCATTCCATGCAGCATCACTGAATGCAGTGGATTCCATGCAGCATGGTAAAATGCATCCCGATTGAACGCAGTGTATTCCATGAAGCATGGCTAAATGGATCCCGATTGAATGCAGTGGATTCCATGCAGCGTGGCCCAATGGATCTCGATTGAACGCAGTGTATTCCATGCAGTGAGGCCCAATGAATCCCAATTGAATGCAGTGGATTCCATGCAGCATGGCGCAATGGATGTCGATTGAATGCAGTGGTTTCCCTGCAATGTGGCACAATGGATCCCGATTGACTGCAGTGGATTCCATGCAGCGTCACTGAATGCAGTGGATTCCATGCAGCTTGGTAAAATGCATCCCGATGGATGCAGTGAATTCCATGCAGTGTCATTGAATGCAGTCGATTCGATGCAGCATGGTAAAATGCATCCCGATTGAACGCAGTGCATTCCATGCAGCGGGGTTAAATGGATCCCGATTGAATGCAGTGGATTCGATGCAGCGTGGCCCAATGGATCTCGAGAGAATGCAGTGGATTCCATGCAGTGTGGTGCAATGGATTTAAATTGAACGCAGTGGATTCCATGCATCGTGGTGCAATGGATCCCAATTGAATGCAGTGAATTCCATGCAGCGTGATTGAATGCAGTATATTCCATGCAGCGTGGTAAAATGCATCCCGATTAAATGCAGTGGATTCCATCCAGCTTGATTGAATGCAGTTGATTCCATGGAGCGTGGCCCAATGCATCCCGATTAAATGCAGTGGATTTTATGCAGCATGGCCCAAAGCATCCCGATTGAAGGTAGTGCATTCCATGCAGCATCACTGAATGCAGTGGATTCCATGCAGCATGGTAAAATGCATCGCGATTGAACGCAGTGCATTTCATGCAGCATGGCTAAATGGATCCCGAGTGAATGCAGTGGATTCCATGCAGCATGGTAAAATGCGTCACGATTGATGCAGTGGATTCCATGCACTGTCATTAAATGCAGTTGATTCCATGCAGCATGGTAAAATGCATCCCGATTGATGCAGTGGATTCCATGCAGTGTCATTGAATGCAGTGGATTCCAGGCAGCATGATAAAATGCATCCCGATTGATGCAGTGGATTCCATGCAGCGGGGTTAAATGGATCCCGATTGAATGCAGTGGATTCCATGCAGCGTGGCCCAATGGATCTCGATTGAATGCAGTGGACTCCGTGCAGTGTGGTGGAGTGGATTCTGATTGATTGCAGTGAATTCCATGCAGCGTGGCCCAATGGATCTCGATTGAATGCAGTGGACTCCGTGCAGTGTGGTGGAGTGGATTCTGATTGATTGCAGTGAATTCCATGCAGCATGGCCCAATGGTTCCCGATTGAATGCAGTGGTTGCAATGAAGCATGATTGAATGCAGTGGATTCCATGCAGCATGGAGAAATTGAACCCTATTAAATGCAGGGGATTTTATGCAGCATGATTGAATGCAGTGGATTCCATGCAGCATGATTGTATGCAGTAGATTCCATGCAGTGAGGCCCAATGCATCCCGATTAAATGCAGTGGATTTTATGCAGTGAGGCCCAAAGCATCCCGATTGAATGCAGTGGATTCCATGCAGTGTCACTGAATGCAGTGGATTCGATGAAGCATGGTAAAATGCATCCCGATTGAACCCAGTGTATTCCATGCAGCGTGATAAATGGATCCAGATTGAATGCAGTGGATTCGATGCAGCGTGGCCCAATGGATCTCGAGAGAATGCAGTGGATTCCATGCAGTGTGGTGCAATGGATTTTGATTGAACGCAGTGGATTCCATGCATCGTTGTGCAATGGATCCCAATTGAATGCAGTGAATTCCATGCAGCGTGATTGAATGCAGTACATTCCATGCAGCATGGTAAAATGCATCCCGATTAAATGCAGTGGATTCCATCCAGCTTGATTGAATGCAGTTGATTCCATGGAGCTTGGCCCAATGCATCCCGATTAAATGCCGTGGATTTTATGCAGCATGGCCCAAAGCATCCCGATTGAATGTAGTGCATTCCATGCAGCATCACTGAATGCAGTGGATTCCATGCAGCATGGTAAAATGCATCCCGATTAAACGCAGTGGAATACATGCAGCATGGCTAAATGGATCCCGAGTGAATGCAGTAGATTCCATGCAGTGTCATTGAATGCAGTGGATTCCATGCAGCATGGTAAAATGCATCCCGATTGATGCAGTGGATTCCATGCAGTGTCATTGAATGCAGTGTATTCCATGCAGCATAGTAAAATGCATCCCGATTGATGCAGTGGATTCCATGCAGTGTCATTGAATACAGTGGATTCCAGGCAGCATGATAAAATATATCCCGATTGATGCAGTGGATTCCATGCAGCGGGGTTAAATTGATCCTGATTGAATGCAGTGTATTCCATGCAGCGTGGCCCAATGGATCTCGATTGAATGCAGTGGATTCCATGCAGCGTGGCCCAATGGATCTCGATTGAATGCAGTGGATTCCATGCAGTGTGGTGCAGTGGAGTCTGATTGATTGCAGTGAATTCCATGCATCGTGGCACAATGGATCCCAATTGAATGCAGTGGATTCCATGCAGCGTGGCCCAATGGATCTCGATTGAATGCAGTGGGTTCCATGCAGCATCACTGAATGCAGTGTATGCCATGCAGCGTGAAGAAATGGAACCCTATTGAATGCAGTGGATTTTATGCAGCATGATTGAATGCAGTGGATTCCATGCAGCATGATTGAATGCAGTGGATTCCAGGCAGCGAGGCCCAATGAATCCCGATTGAATGCAGTGGATATTATCCAGCATGGCCCAAAGCATCCCGATTGAATGCAGTGGATTCCATGCAGCGTGTTTGAATGCAGTGGATTCCATGCAGCATGGCCCAATGGTTCCCGATTGAATGCAGTGGTTGCAATGAAGCATGATTGAATGCAGTGGATTCCAGGCAGCATGGAGACATTGAACCCTATTCAATGCAGGGGATTTTATGCAGCATGATTGAATGCAGTGGATTCCATGCAGCATGATTGAATGCAGTAGATTCCATGCAGTGAGGCCCAATGCATCCCGATTAAATGCAGTGGATTTTATGCAGCGAGGCCCAAAGCATCCCGATTGAATGCAGTGGATTCCATGCAGCGTCACTGAATGCAGTGGATTCGATGCAGCATGGTAAAATGCATCCCGATTGAACGAAGAGTATTCCATGCAGCGTGGCTAAATGGATCCCGATTGAATGCAGTGGATTCCATGCAGCGTGGCCCAATGGATCTCGAGAGATTGCAGTGGATTCCATGCAGTGTGGTGCAATGGATTTTAATTGAACGCAGTGGATTCCATGCATCGTGGTGCAATGGATCCCAATTGAATGCAGTGAATTCCATGCAGCGTGATTGAATGCAGTATATTCCATGCAGCGTGGTAAAATGCATCCCGATTAAATGCAGTGGATTCCATCCAGCTTGATTGAATGCAGTTGATTCCATGGAGCGTGGCCCAATGCATCCCGATTAAATGCAGTGGATTTTATGCAGCATGGCCCAAAGCATCCCGATTGAAGGTAGTGCATTCCATGCAGCATCACTGAATGCAGTGGATTCCATGCAGCATGGTAAAATGCATCCCGATTGAACGCAGTGTATTCCATGAAGCATGGCTAAATGGCTCCCGAGTGAATGCAGTAGATTCCATGCAGTGTCATTGAATGCAGTGGATTCCATGCAGCATGGTAAAATGCATCCCGATTGATGCAGTGGATTCCATGCAGTGTCATTGAATGCAGTGGATTCCAGGCAGCATGGTAAAATGCATCCCGATTGATGCAGTGGATTCCATGCAGCGGGGTTAAATGGATCCCGATTGAATGCAGTGTATTCCATGCAGCGTGGCCCAATGGATCTCGATTGAATGCAGTGGATTCCATGCAGCGTGGCCCAATGGATCTCGATTGAATGCAGTGGATTCCATGCAGTGTGGTACAGTGGATTCTGATTGATTGCAGTGAATTCCATGCATCATGGCACAATGGATCCCAATTGAATGCAGTGGATTCCATGCAGCGTGGCCCAATGGATCTCGATTGAATGCAGTGGATTCCATGCAGCATGTTTGAATGCAGTGTATGCCATGCAGCGTGAAGAAATGGAACCCTATTGAATGCAGTGGATTTTATGCAGGATGATTGAATGCAGTGGATTCCATGCAGCATGATTGAATGCAGTGGATTCCATGCAGCGTGGCCCAATGGATCTCGAGAGAATGCAGTGGATTCCATGCAGTGTGGTGCAATGGATTTTGATTGAACGCAGTGGATTCCATGCATCGTTGTGCAATGGATCCCAATTGAATGCAGTGAATTCCATGCAGCGTGATTGAATGCAGTACATTCCATGCAGCATGGTAAAATGCATCCCGATTAAATGCAGTGGATTCCATCCAGCTTGATTGAATGCAATTGATTCCATGGAGCGTGGCCCAATGCATCCCGATTAAATGCAGTGGATTTTATGCAGCATGGCCCAAAGCATCCCGATTGAAGGTAGTGCATTCCATGCAGCATCACTGAATGCAGTGGATTCCATGCAGCATGGTAAAATGCATCCCGATTGAACGCAGTGTATTCCATGAAGCATGGCTAAATGGATCCCGATTGAATGCAGTGGATTCCATGCAGCGTGGCCCAATGGATCTCGATTGAACGCAGTGTATTCCATGCAGTGAGGCCCAATGTATCCCAATTGAATGCAGTGGATTCCATGCAGCATGGCGCAATGGATGTCGATTGAATGCAGTGGTTTCCCTGCAATGTGGCACAATGGATCCCGATTGACTGCAGTGGATTCCATGCAGCGTCACTGAATGCAGTGGATTCCATGCAGCATGGTAAAATGCATCCCGATTGATGCAGTGGATTCCATGCAGTGTCATTGAATGCAGTGGATTCCATGCAGCATGGTAAAATGCATCCCAATTGAACGCAGTGCATTCCATGCAGCGGGGTTCAATGGATCCCGATTGAATGCAGTGGATTCGATGCAGCGTGGCCCAATGGATCTCGAGAGAATGCAGTGGATTCCATGCAGTGTGGTGCAATGGATTTAAATTGAACGCAGTGGATTCCATGCATCGTGGCGCAATGGATCCCAATTGAATGCAGTGAATTCCATGCAGCGTGATTGAATGCAGTATATTCCATGCAGCGTGGTAAAATGCATCCCGATTAAATGCAGTGGATTCCATCCAGCTTGATTGAATGCAGTTGATTCCATGGAGCGTGGCCCAATGCATCCCGATTAACTGCAGTGGATTTTATGCAGCATGGCCCAAAGCATCCCGATTGAATGTAGTGCATTCCATGCAGCATCACTGAATGCAGTGGATTCCATGCAGCATGGTAAAATGCATCCCGATTAAACGCAGTAGATTACATGCAGCATGGCTAAATGGATCCCGAGTGAATGCAGTAGATTCCATGCAGTGTCATTGAATGCAGTGGATTCCATGCAGCATGGTAAAATGCATCCCGATTGATGCAGTGGATTCCATGCAGTGTCATTGAATGCAGTGGATTCCAGGCAGCATGGTAAAATGCACCCCGATTGATGCAGTGGATTCCATGCAGCGGGGTTAAATGGATCCCGATTGAATGCAGTGGATTCCATGCAGCGTGGCCCAATTGATCTCGATTGAATGCAGTGGATTCCATGCAGCGTGGCCCAATGGATCTCGATTGAATGCAGTGGATTCCATGCAGCGTGGCCCAATGGATCTCGATTGAATGCAGTGGATTCCATGCAGTGTGGTGCAGTGGAGTCTGATTGATTGCAGTGAATTCCATGCATCGTGGCACAATGGATCCCAATTGAATGCAGTGGATTCCATGCAGCGTGGCCCAATGGATCTCGATTGAATGCAGTGGATTCCATGCAGCATGTTTGAATGCAGTGTATGCCATGCAGCGTGAAGTAATGGAACCCTATTGAATGCAGTGGATTTTATGCAGCATGATTGAATGCAGTGGATTCCATGCAGCATGATTGAATGCAGTGGATTCCAGGCAGCGAGGCCCAATGAATCCCGATTGAATGCAGTGGATATTATCCAGCATGGCCCAAAGCATCCCGATTGAATGCAGTGGATTCCATGCAGCGTGTTTGAATGCAGTGGATTCCATGCAGCATGGCCCAATGGTTCCTGAATTGAATGCAATGGTTGCAATGAAGCATGATTGAATGCAGTGGATTCCATGAAGCGTGGCCCTATGGTACCCGATTGAATGCACTGGTTGCAATGAAGCATGATTGAATGCAGTGGATTCCATGCAGCATGGAGAAATTGAACCCTATTCAATGCAGGGGATTTTATGCAGCATGATTGAATGCAGTGGATTCCATGCAGCATGATTGAATGCAGTAGATTCCATGCAGTGAGGCCCAATGCATCCCGATTAAATGCAGTGGATTTTATGCAGCGAGGCCCAAAGCATCCCGATTGAATGTAGTGGATTCCATGCAGTGTCACTGAATGCAGTGGATTCGATGCAGCATGGTAAAATGTATCTCGATTGAACCCAGTGTATTCCATGCAGCGTGTTAAATGGATCCCGATTGAATGCAGTGGATTCCATGCAGCGTGGCCCAATGGATCTCGAGAGAATGCAGTGGATTCCATGCAGTGTGGTGCAATGGATTTTGATTGAACGCAGTGGATTCGATGCATCGTTGTGCAATGGATCCCAATTGAATGCAGTGAATTCCATGCAGCGTGATTGAATGCAGTACATTCCATGCAGCGTGGTAAAATGCATCCCGATTAAATGCAGTGGATTCCATCCAGCTTGATTGAATGCAGTTGATTCCATGGAGCGTGGCCCAATGCATCCCGATTAAATGCAGTGGATTTTATGCAGCATGGCCCAAAGCATCCCGATTGAAGGTAGTGCATTCCATGCAGCATCACTGAATGCAGTGGATTCCATGCAGCATGGTAAAATGCATCCCGATTAAACGCAGTGCATTACATGCAGCATGGCTAAATGGATCCCGAGTGAATGCAGTGGATTCCATGCAGCATGGTAAAATGCATCCCGATTGATGCAGTGGATTCCATGCAGTGTCATTGAATGCAGTGGATTCCAGGCAGCATGGTAAAATGCATCCCGATTGATGCAGTGGATTCCATGCAGCGGGGTTAAATGGATCCCGATTGAATGCAGTGGATTCCATGCAGCGTGGCCCAATTGATCTCGATTGAATGCAGTGGATTCCATGCAGCGTGGCCCAATGGATCTCGATTGAATGCAGTGGATTCCATGCAGTGTGGTGCAATGGATCTCGATTGAATGCAGTGGATTCCATGCAGTGTGGTGCAGTGGAGTCTGATTGATTGCAGTGAATTCCATGCATCGTGGCACAATGGATCCCAATTGAATGCAGTGGATTCCATGCAGCGTGGCCCAATGGATCTCGATTGAATGCAGTGGATTCCATGCAGCATGTTTGAATGCAGTGTATGCCATGCAGCGTGAAGTAATGGAACCCTATTGAATGCAGTGGATTTTATGCAGCATGATTGAATGCAGTGGATTCCATGCAGCATGATTGAATGCAGTGGATTCCAGGCAGCGAGGCCCAATGAATCCCGATTGAATGCAGTGGATATTATCCAGCATGGCCCAAAGCATCCCGATTGAATGCAGTGGATTCCATGCAGCGTGTTTGAATGCAGTGGATTCCATGCAGCATGGCCCAATGGTTCCTGAATTGAATGCAATGGTTGCAATGAAGCATGATTGAATGCAGTGGATTCCATGAAGCGTGGCCCTATGGTACCCGATTGAATGCACTGGTTGCAATGAAGCATGATTGAATGCAGTGGATTCCATGCAGCATGGAGAAATTGAACCCTATTCAATGCAGGGGATTTTATGCAGCATGATTGAATGCAGTGGATTCCATGCAGCATGATTGAATGCAGTAGATTCCATGCAGTGAGGCCCAATGCATCCCGATTAAATGCAGTGGATTTTATGCAGCGAGGCCCAAAGCATCCCGATTGTATGTAGTGGATTCCATGCAGTGTCACTGAATGCAGTGGATTCGATGCAGCATGGTAAAATGTATCTCGATTGAACCCAGTGTATTCCATGCAGCGTGTTAAATGGATCCCGATTGAATGCAGTGGATTCCATGCAGCGTGGCCCAATGGATCTCGAGAGAATGCAGTGGATTCCATGCAGTGTGGTGCAATGGATTTTGATTGAACGCAGTGGATTCGATGCATCGTTGTGCAATGGATCCCAATTGAATGCAGTGAATTCCATGCAGCGTGATTGAATGCAGTACATTCCATGCAGCGTGGTAAAATGCATCCCGATTAAATGCAGTGGATTCCATCCAGCTTGATTGAATGCAGTTGATTCCATGGAGCGTGGCCCAATGCATCCCGATTAAATGCAGTGGATTTTATGCAGCATGGCCCAAAGCATCCCGATTGAAGGTAGTGCATTCCATGCAGCATCACTGAATGCAGTGGATTCCATGCAGCATGGTAAAATGCATCCCGATTAAACGCAGTGCATTACATGCAGCATGGCTAAATGGATCCCGAGTGAATGCAGTGGATTCCATGCAGCATGGTAAAATGCGTCACGATTGATGCAGTGGATTCCATGCAGCGTGATTGAATGCAGTACATTCCATGCAGCGTGGTAAAATGCATCCCGATTAAATGCAGTGGATTCCATCCAGCTTGATTGAATGCAATTGATTCCATGGAGCGTGGCCCAATGCATCCCGATTAAATGCAGTGGATTTTAAGCAGCATGGCCCAAAGCATCCCGATTGAAGGTAGTGCATTCCATGCAGCATCACTGAATGCAGTGGATTCCATGCAGCATGGTAAAATGCATCCCGATTGAACGCAGTGTATTCCATGAAGCATGGCTAAATGGATCCCGATTGAATGCAGTGGATTCCATGCAGCGTGGCCCAATGGATCTCGATTGAACGCAGTGTATTCCATGCAGTGAGGCCCAATGTATCCCAATTGAATGCAGTGGATTCCATGCAGCATGGCGCAATGGATGTCGATTGAATGCAGTGGTTTCCCTGCAATGTGGCACAATGGATCCCGATTGACTGCAGTGGATTCCATGCAGCGTCACTGAATGCAGTGGATTCCATGCAGCATGGTAAAATGCATCCCGATTGATGCAGTGGATTCCATGCAGTGTCATTGAATGCAGTGGATTCCATGCAGCATGGTAAAATGCATCCCAATTGAACGCAGTGCATTCCATGCAGCGGGGTTCAATGGATCCCGATTGAATGCAGTGGATTCGATGCAGCGTGGCCCAATGGATCTCGAGAGAATGCAGTGGATTCCATGCAGTGTGGTGCAATGGATTTAAATTGAACGCAGTGGATTCCATGCATCGTGGCGCAATGGATCCCAATTGAATGCAGTGAATTCCATGCAGCGTGATTGAATGCAGTATATTCCATGCAGCGTGGTAAAATGCATCCCGATTAAATGCAGTGGATTCCATCCAGCTTGATTGAATGCAGTTGATTCCATGGAGCGTGGCCCAATGCATCCCGATTAAATGCAGTGGATTTTATGCAGCATGGCCCAAAGCATCCCGATTGAATGTAGTGCATTCCATGCAGCATCACTGAATGCAGTGGATTCCATGCAGCATGGTAAAATGCATCCCGATTAAACGCAGTAGATTACATGCAGCATGGCTAAATGGATCCCGAGTGAATGCAGTAGATTCCATGCAGTGTCATTGAATGCAGTGGATTCCATGCAGCATGGTAAAATGCATCCCGATTGATGCAGTGGATTCCATGCAGTGTCATTGAATGCAGTGGATTCCAGGCAGCATGGTAAAATGCATCCCGATTGATGCAGTGGATTCCATGCAGCGGGGTTAAATGGATCCCGATTGAATGCAGTGGATTCCATGCAGCGTGGCCCAATTGATCTCGATTGAATGCAGTGGATTCCATGCAGCGTGGCCCAATGGATCTCGATTGAATGCAGTGGATTCCATGCAGTGTGGTGCAGTGGATTCTGATTGGTTGCAGTGAATTCCATGCATCGTTGCACAATGGATCCCAATTGAATGCAGTGGATTCCATGCAGCGTGGCCCAATGGATCTCGATTGAATGCAGTGGATTCCATGCAGCATGTTTGAATGCAGTGTATGCCATGCAGCGTGAAGTAATGGAACCCTATTGAATGCAGTGGATTTTATGCAGCATGATTGAATGCAGTGGATTCCATGCAGCATGATTGAATGCAGTGGATTCCAGGCAGCGAGGCCCAATGAATCCCGATTGAATGCAGTGGATATTATCCAGCATGGCCCAAAGCATCCCGATTGAATGCAGTGGATTCCATGCAGCGTGTTTGAATGCAGTGGATGCCATGCAGCATGGCCCAATGGTTCCCGATTGAATGCAGTGGTTGCAATGAAGCATGATTGAATGCAGTGGATTCCATGAAGCGTGGCCCTATGGTACCCGATTGAATGCACTGGTTGCAATGAAGCATGATTGAATGCAGTGGATTCCATGCAGCATGGAGAAATTGAACCCTATTAAATGCAGGGGATTTTATGCAGCATGATTGAATGCAGTGGATTCCATGCAGCATGATTGAATGCAGTAGATTCCATGCAGTGAGGCCCAATGCATCCCGATTAAATGCAGTGGATTTTATGCAGCGAGGCCCAAAGCATCCCGATTGAATGCAGTGGATTCCATGCAGTGTCACTGAATGCAGTGGATTCGATGCAGCATGGTAAAATGCATCCCGATTGAACCCAGTGTATTCCATGCAGCGTGATAAATGGATCCCGATTGAATGCAGTGGATTCCATGCAGCGTGGCCCAATGGATCTCGAGAGAATGCAGTGGATTCCATGCAGTGTGGTGCAATGGATTTTGATTGAACGCAGTGGATTCGATGCATCGTTGTGCAATGGATCCCAATTGAATGCAGTGAATTCCATGCAGCGTGATTGAATGCAGTACATTCCATGCAGCATGGTAAAATGCATCCCGATTAAATGCAGTGGATTCCATCCAGCTTGATTGAATGCAGTTGATTCCATGGAGCGTGGCCCAATGCATCCCGATTAAATGCAGTGGATTTTATGCAGCATGGCCCAAAGCATCCCGATTGAAGGTAGTGCATTCCATGCAGCATCACTGAATGCAGTGGATTCCATGCAGCATGGTAAAATGCATCCCGATTGATGCAGTGGATTCCATGCAGTGTCATTGAATGCAGTGGATTCCATGCAGCATGGTAAAATGCATCCCAATTGAACGCAGTGCATTCCATGCAGCGGGGTTCAATGGATCCCGATTGAATGCAGTGGATTCGATGCAGCGTGGCCCAATGGATCTCGAGAGAATGCAGTGGATTCCATGCAGTGTGGTGCAATGGATTTAAATTGAACGCAGTGGATTCCATGCATCGTGGCGCAATGGATCCCAATTGAATGCAGTGAATTCCATGCAGCGTGATTGAATGCAGTATATTCCATGCAGCGTGGTAAAATGCATCCCGATTAAATGCAGTGGATTCCATCCAGCTTGATTGAATGCAGTTGATTCCATGGAGCGTGGCCCAATGCATCCCGATTAAATGCAGTGGATTTTATGCAGCATGGCCCAAAGCATCCCGATTGAATGTAGTGCATTCCATGCAGCATCACTGAATGCAGTGGATTCCATGCAGCATGGTAAAATGCATCCCGATTAAACGCAGTAGATTACATGCAGCATGGCTAAATGGATCCCGAGTGAATGCAGTAGATTCCATGCAGTGTCATTGAATGCAGTGGATTCCATGCAGCATGGTAAAATGCATCCCGATTGATGCAGTGGATTCCATGCAGTGTCATTGAATGCAGTGGATTCCAGGCAGCATGGTAAAATGCATCCCGATTGATGCAGTGGATTCCATGCAGCGGGGTTAAATGGATCCCGATTGAATGCAGTGGATTCCATGCAGCGTGGCCCAATTGATCTCGATTGAATGCAGTGGATTCCATGCAGCGTGGCCCAATGGATCTCGATTGAATGCAGTGGATTCCATGCAGTGTGGTGCAGTGGATTCTGATTGGTTGCAGTGAATTCCATGCATCGTTGCACAATGGATCCCAATTGAATGCAGTGGATTCCATGCAGCGTGGCCCAATGGATCTCGATTGAATGCAGTGGATTCCATGCAGCATGTTTGAATGCAGTGTATGCCATGCAGCGTGAAGTAATGGAACCCTATTGAATGCAGTGGATTTTATGCAGCATGATTGAATGCAGTGGATTCCATGCAGCATGATTGAATGCAGTGGATTCCAGGCAGCGAGGCCCAATGAATCCCGATTGAATGCAGTGGATATTATCCAGCATGGCCCAAAGCATCCCGATTGAATGCAGTGGATTCCATGCAGCGTGTTTGAATGCAGTGGATGCCATGCAGCATGGCCCAATGGTTCCCGATTGAATGCAGTGGTTGCAATGAAGCATGATTGAATGCAGTGGATTCCATGAAGCGTGGCCCTATGGTACCCGATTGAATGCACTGGTTGCAATGAAGCATGATTGAATGCAGTGGATTCCATGCAGCATGGAGAAATTGAACCCTATTAAATGCAGGGGATTTTATGCAGCATGATTGAATGCAGTGGATTCCATGCAGCATGATTGAATGCAGTAGATTCCATGCAGTGAGGCCCAATGCATCCCGATTAAATGCAGTGGATTTTATGCAGCGAGGCCCAAAGCATCCCGATTGAATGCAGTGGATTCCATGCAGTGTCACTGAATGCAGTGGATTCGATGCAGCATGGTAAAATGCATCCCGATTGAACCCAGTGTATTCCATGCAGCGTGATAAATGGATCCCGATTGAATGCAGTGGATTCCATGCAGCGTGGCCCAATGGATCTCGAGAGAATGCAGTGGATTCCATGCAGTGTGGTGCAATGGATTTTGATTGAACGCAGTGGATTCGATGCATCGTTGTGCAATGGATCCCAATTGAATGCAGTGAATTCCATGCAGCGTGATTGAATGCAGTACATTCCATGCAGCATGGTAAAATGCATCCCGATTAAATGCAGTGGATTCCATCCAGCTTGATTGAATGCAGTTGATTCCATGGAGCGTGGCCCAAAGCATCCCGATTAAATGCAGTGGATTTTATGCAGCATGGCCCAAAGCATCCCGATTGAAGGTAGTGCATTCCATGCAGCATCACTGAATGCAGTGGATTCCATGCAGCATGGTAAAATGCATCCCGATTGATGCAGTGGATTCCATGCAGTGTCATTGAATGCAGTGGATTCCATGCAGCATGGTAAAATGCATCCCAATTGAACGCAGTGCATTCCATGCAGCGGGGTTCAATGGATCCCGATTGAATGCAGTGGATTCGATGCAGCGTGGCCCAATGGATCTCGAGAGAATGCAGTGGATTCCATGCAGTGTGGTGCAATGGATTTAAATTGAACGCAGTGGATTCCATGCATCGTGGCGCAATGGATCCCAATTGAATGCAGTGAATTCCATGCAGCGTGATTGAATGCAGTATATTCCATGCAGCGTGGTAAAATGCATCCCGATTAAATGCAGTGGATTCCATCCAGCTTGATTGAATGCAGTTGATTCCATGGAGCGTGGCCCAATGCATCCCGATTAAATGCAGTGGATTTTATGCAGCATGGCCCAAAGCATCCCGATTGAATGTAGTGCATTCCATGCAGCATCACTGAATGCAGTGGATTCCATGCAGCATGGTAAAATGCATCCCGATTAAACGCAGTAGATTACATGCAGCATGGCTAAATGGATCCCGAGTGAATGCAGTAGATTCCATGCAGTGTCATTGAATGCAGTGGATTCCATGCAGCATGGTAAAATGCATCCCGATTGATGCAGTGGATTCCATGCAGTGTCATTGAATGCAGTGGATTCCAGGCAGCATGGTAAAATGCATCCCGATTGATGCAGTGGATTCCATGCAGCGGGGTTAAATGGATCCCGATTGAATGCAGTGGATTCCATGCAGCGTGGCCCAATTGATCTCGATTGAATGCAGTGGATTCCATGCAGCGTGGCCCAATGGATCTCGATTGAATGCAGTGGATTCCATGCAGTGTGGTGCAGTGGATTCTGATTGGTTGCAGTGAATTCCATGCATCGTTGCACAATGGATCCCAATTGAATGCAGTGGATTCCATGCAGCGTGGCCCAATGGATCTCGATTGAATGCAGTGGATTCCATGCAGCATGTTTGAATGCAGTGTATGCCATGCAGCGTGAAGTAATGGAACCCTATTGAATGCAGTGGATTTTATGCAGCATGATTGAATGCAGTGGATTCCATGCAGCATGATTGAATGCAGTGGATTCCAGGCAGCGAGGCCCAATGAATCCCGATTGAATGCAGTGGATATTATCCAGCATGGCCCAAAGCATCCCGATTGAATGCAGTGGATTCCATGCAGCGTGTTTGAATGCAGTGGATGCCATGCAGCATGGCCCAATGGTTCCCGATTGAATGCAGTGGTTGCAATGAAGCATGATTGAATGCAGTGGATTCCATGAAGCGTGGCCCTATGGTACCCGATTGAATGCACTGGTTGCAATGAAGCATGATTGAATGCAGTGGATTCCATGCAGCATGGAGAAATTGAACCCTATTAAATGCAGGGGATTTTATGCAGCATGATTGAATGCAGTGGATTCCATGCAGCATGATTGAATGCAGTAGATTCCATGCAGTGAGGCCCAATGCATCCCGATTAAATGCAGTGGATTTTATGCAGCGAGGCCCAAAGCATCCCGATTGAATGCAGTGGATTCCATGCAGTGTCACTGAATGCAGTGGATTCGATGCAGCATGGTAAAATGCATCCCGATTGAACCCAGTGTATTCCATGCAGCGTGATAAATGGATCCCGATTGAATGCAGTGGATTCCATGCAGCGTGGCCCAATGGATCTCGAGAGAATGCAGTGGATTCCATGCAGTGTGGTGCAATGGATTTTGATTGAACGCAGTGGATTCGATGCATCGTTGTGCAATGGATCCCAATTGAATGCAGTGAATTCCATGCAGCGTGATTGAATGCAGTACATTCCATGCAGCATGGTAAAATGCATCCCGATTAAATGCAGTGGATTCCATCCAGCTTGATTGAATGCAGTTGATTCCATGGAGCGTGGCCCAATGCATCCCGATTAAATGCAGTGGATTTTATGCAGCATGGCCCAAAGCATCCCGATTGAAGGTAGTGCATTCCATGCAGCATCACTGAATGCAGTGGATTCCATGCAGCATGGTAAAATGCATCCCGATTGAACGCAGTGTATTCCATGAAGCATGGCTAAATGGATCCCGATTGAATGCAGTGGATTCCATGCAGCGTGGCCCAATGGATCTCGATTGAACGCAGTGTATTCCATGCAGTGAGGCCCAATATATTCCAATTGAATGCAGTGGATTCCATGCAGCATGGCGCAATGGATGTCGATTGAATGCAGTGGTTTCCCTGCAATGTGGCACAATGGATCCCGATTGACTGCAGTGGATTCCATGCAGCGTCACTGAATGCAGTGGATTCCATGCAGCATGGTAAAATGCATCCCGATTGATGCAGTGGATTCCATGCAGCGTCATTGAATGCAGTGGATTCCATGCAGCATGGTAAAATGCATCCCAATTGAACGCAGTGCATTCCATGCAGCGGGGTTAAATGGATCCCGATTGAATGCAGTGGATTCCATGCAGCGTGGCCCAATGGATCTCGAGAGAATGCAGTGGATTCCATGCAGTGTGGTGCAATGGATTTTAATTGAACGCAGTGGATTCCATGCATCGTGGCGCAATGGATCCCAATTGAATGCAGTGAATTCCATGCAGCGTGATTGAATGCAGTATATTCCATGCAGCGTGGTAAAATGCATCCCGATTAAATGCAGTGGATTTTATGCAGCATGGCCCAAAGCATCCCGATTGAAGGTAGTGCATTCCATGCAGCATCACTGAATGCAGTGGATTCCATGCAGCATGGTAAAATGCATCCCGATTAAACGCAGTGCATTACATGCAGCATGGCTAAATGGATCCCGAGTGAATGCAGTGGATTCCATGCAGCATGGTAAAATGCGTCACGATTGATGCAGTGGATTCCATGCAGTGTCATTGAATGCAGTGGATTCCAGGCAGCATGATAAAATGCATCCCGATTGATGCAGTGGATTCCATGCAGTGTCATTGAATGCAGTGGATTCCAGGCAGCATGATAAAATGCATCCCGATTGATGCAGTGGATTCCATGCAGCGGGGTTAAATGGATCCCGATTGAATGCAGTGTATTCCATGCAGCGTGGCCCAATGGATCTCGATTGAATGCAGTGGACTCCGTGCAGTGTGGTGGAGTGGATTCTGATTGAATGCAGTGGATTCCATGCAGCGTGTTTGAATGCAGTGTATTCCATGCAGCGTGAAGAAATGGAACCCTATTGAATGCAGTGGATTTTATGCAGCATGATTGAATGCAGTGGATTCCATGCAGCATGATTGAATGCAGTGGATTCCAGGCAGCGAGGCCCAATGAATCCCGATTGAATGCAGTGGATATTATCCAGCATGGCCCAAAGCATCCCGATTGAATGCAGTGGATTCCATGCAGCGTGTTTGAATGCAGTGGATTCCATGCAGCATGGCCCAATGGTTCCCTATTGAATGCAGTGGTTGCAATGAAGCATGATTGAATGCAGTGGATTCCATGAAGCGTGGCCCTATGGTACCCGATTGAATGCACTGGTTGCAATGAAGCATGATTGAATGCAGTGGATTCCATGCAGCATGGAGAAATTGAACCCTATTAAATGCAGGGGATTTTATGCAGCATGATTGAATGCAGTGGATTCCATGCAGCATGATTGAATGCAGTAGATTCCATGCAGTGAGGCCCAATGCATCCCGATTAAATGCAGTGGATTTTATGCAGCGAGGCCCAAAGCATCCCGATTGAATGCAGTGGATTCCATGCAGCGTCACTGAATGCAGTGGATTCGATGCAGCATGGTTAAATGCATCCCGATTGAACAAAGAGTATTCCATGCAGCGTGGCTAAATGGATCCAGATTGAATGCAGTGGATTCCATGCAGCGTGGCCCAATTGATCTCGAGAGATTGCAGTGGATTCCATGCAGTGTGGTGCAATGGATTTTAATTGAACGCAGTGGATTCCATGCATCGTGGTGCAATGGATCCCAATTGAATGCAGTGAATTCCATGCAGCGTGATTGAATGCAGTATATTCCATGCAGCGTGGTAAAATGCATCCCGATTAAATGCAGTGGATTCCATCCAGCTTGATTGAATGCAGTTGATTCCATGGAGCGTGGCCCAATGCATCCCGATTAAATGCCGTGGATTTTATGCAGCATGGCCCAAAGCATCCCGATTGAAGGTAGTGCATTCCATGCAGCATCACTGAATGCAGTGGATTCCATGCAGCATGGTAAAATGCATCCCGATTAAACGCAGTGGAATACATGCAGCATGGCTAAATGGATCCCGAGTGAATGCAGTAGATTCCATGCAGTGTCATTGAATGCAGTGGATTCCATGCAGCATGGTAAAATGCATCCCGATTGATGCAGTGGATTCCATGCAGTGTCATTGAATGCAGTGTATTCCATGCAGCATGGTAAAATGCATCCCGATTGATGCAGTGGATTCCATGCAGTGTCATTGAATGCAGTGGATTCCAGGCAGCATGATAAAATGCATCCCGATTGATGCAGTGGATTCCATGCAGCGGGGTTAAATGGAGCCCCGATTGAATGCAGTCGATTCCATGCAGCGTGGCCCAATGGATCTCGATTGAATGCAGTGGATTCCATGCAGCGTGGCCCAATGGATCTCGATTGAATGCAGTGGACTCCATGCAGTGTGGTGCAGTGGAGTCTGATTGCAGTGAATTCCATGCATCGTGGCACAATGGATCCCAATTGAATGCAGTGGATTCCATGCAGCGTGGCCCAATGGATCTCGATTGAATGCAGTGGGTTCCATGCAGCGTGTTTGAATGCAGTGTATGCCATGCAGCGTGAAGAAATGGAACCCTATTGAATGCAGTGGATTTTATGCAGCATGATTGAATGCAGTGGATTCCATGCAGCATGATTGAATGCAGTGGATTCCAGGCAGCGAGGCCCAATGAATCCCGATTGAATGCAGTGGATATTATCCAGCATGGCCCAAAGCATCCCGATTGAATGCAGTGGATTCCATGCAGCGTGTTTGAATGCAGTGGATTCCATGCAGCATGGCCCAATGGTTCCCTATTGAATGCAGTGGTTGCAATGAAGCATGATTGAATGCAGTGGATTCCATGAAGCGTGGCCCTATGGTACCCGATTGAATGCACTGGTTGCAATGAAGCATGATTGAATGCAGTGGATTCCATGCAGCATGGAGATATTGAACCCTATTAAATGCAGGGGATTTTATGCAGCATGATTGAATGCAGTGGATTCCATGCAGCATGATTGAATGCAGTAGATTCCATGCAGTGAGGCCCAATGCATCCCGATTAAATGCAGTGGATTTTATGCAGCGAGGCCCAAAGCATCCCGATTGAATGCAGTGGATTCCATGCAGCGTCACTGAATGCAGTGGATTCGATGCAGCATGGTTAAATGCATCCCGATTGAACAAAGAGTATTCCATGCAGCGTGGCTAAATGGATCCAGATTGAATGCAGTGGATTCCATGCAGCGTGGCCCAATTGATCTCGAGAGATTGCAGTGGATTCCATGCAGTGTGGTGCAATGGATTTTAATTGAACGCAGTGGATTCCATGCATCGTGGTGCAATGGATCCCAATTGAATGCAGTGAATTCCATGCAGCGTGATTGAATGCAGTATATTCCATGCAGCGTGGTAAAATGCATCCCGATTAAATGCAGTGGATTCCATCCAGCTTGATTGAATGCAGTTGATTCCATGGAGCGTGGCCCAATGCATCCCGATTAAATGCCGTGGATTTTATGCAGCATGGCCCAAAGCATCCCGATTGAAGGTAGTGCATTCCATGCAGCATCACTGAATGCAGTGGATTCCATGCAGCATGGTAAAATGCATCCCGATTAAACGCAGTGGAATACATGCAGCATGGCTAAATGGATCCCGAGTGAATGCAGTAGATTCCATGCAGTGTCATTGAATGCAGTGGATTCCATGCAGCATGGTAAAATGCATCCCGATTGATGCAGTGGATTCCATGCAGTCTCATTGAATGCAGTGGATTCCATGCAGCATGGTAAAATGCATCCCGATTGATGCAGTGGATTCCATGCAGTGTCATTGAATGCAGTGGATTCCAGGCAGCATGATAAAATGCATCCCGATTGATGCAGTGGATTCCATGCAGCGGGGTTAAATGGAGCCCCGATTGAATGCAGTCGATTCCATGCAGCGTGGCCCAATGGATCTCGATTGAATGCAGTGGATTCCATGCAGCGTGGCCCAATGGATCTCGATTGAATGCAGTGGACTCCATGCAGTGTGGTGCACTGGAGTCTGATTGATTGCAGTGAATTCCATGCATCGTGGCACAATGGATCCCAATTGAATGCAGTGGATTCCATGCAGCGTGGCCCAATGGATCTCGATTGAATGCAGTGGGTTCCATGCAGCGTGTTTGAATGCAGTGTATGCCATGCAGCGTGAAGAAATGGAACCCTATTGAATGCAGTGGATTTTATGCAGCATGATTGAATGCAGTGGATTCCATGCAGCATGATTGAATGCAGTGGATTCCAGGCAGCGAGGCCCAATGAATCCCGATTGAATGCAGTGGATATTATCCAGCATGGCCCAAAGCATCCCGATTGAATGCAGTGGATTCCATGCAGCATGTTTGAATGCAGTGGATTCCATGCAGCATGGCCCAATGGTTCCCTATTGAATGCAGTGGTTGCAATGAAGCATGATTGAATGCAGTGGATTCCATGAAGCGTGGCCCTATGGTACCCGATTGAATGCACTGGTTGCAATGAAGCATGATTGAATGCAGTGGATTCCATGCAGCATGGAGAAATTGAACCCTATTAAATGCAGGGGATTTTATGCAGCATGATTGAATGCAGTGGATTCCATGCAGCATGATTGAATGCAGTAGATTCCATGCAGTGAGGCCCAATGCATCCCGATTAAATGCAGTGGATTTTATGCAGCGAGGCCCAAAGCATCCCGATTGAATGCAGTGGATTCCATGCAGCGTCACTTAATGCAGTGGATTCGATGCAGCATGGTTAAATGCATCCCGATTGAACAAAGAGTATTCCATGCAGCGTGGCTAAATGGATCCAGATTGAATGCAGTGGATTCCATGCAGCGTGGCCCAATTGATCTCGAGAGATTGCAGTGGATTCCATGCAGTGTGGTGCAATGGATTTTAATTGAACGCAGTGGATTCCATGCATCGTGGTGCAATGGATCCCAATTGAATGCAGTGAATTCCATGCAGCGTGATTGAATGCAGTATATTCCATGCAGCGTGGTAAAATGCATCCCGATTAAATGCAGTGGATTCCATCCAGCTTGATTGAATGCAGTTGATTCCATGGAGCGTGGCCCAATGCATCCCGATTAAATGCCGTGGATTTTATGCAGCATGGCCCAAAGCATCCCGATTGAAGGTAGTGCATTCCATGCAGCATCACTGAATGCAGTGGATTCCATGCAGCATGGTAAAATGCATCCCGATTAAACGCAGTGGAATACATGCAGCATGGCTAAATGGATCCCGAGTGAATGCAGTAGATTCCATGCAGTGTCATTGAATGCAGTGGATTCCATGCAGCATGGTAAAATGCATCCCGATTGATGCAGTGGATTCCATGCAGTGTCATTGAATGCAGTGTATTCCATGCAGCATGGTAAAATGCATCCCGATTGATGCAGTGGATTCCATGCAGTGTCATTGAATGCAGTGGATTCCAGGCAGCATGATAAAATGCATCCCGATTGATGCAGTGGATTCCATGCAGCGGGGTTAAATGGAGCCCCGATTGAATGCAGTCGATTCCATGCAGCGTGGCCCAATGGATCTCGATTGAATGCAGTGGATTCCATGCAGCGTGGCCCAATGGATCTCGATTGAATGCAGTGGACTCCATGCAGTGTGGTGCACTGGAGTCTGATTGATTGCAGTGAATTCCATGCATCGTGGCACAATGGATCCCAATTGAATGCAGTGGATTCCATGCAGCGTGGCCCAATGGATCTCGATTGAATGCAGTGGATTCCATGCAGCGTGTTTGAATGCAGTGTATGCCATGCAGCGTGAAGAAATGGAACCCTATTGAATGCAGTGGATTTTATGCAGCATGAATGAATGCAGTGGATTCCATGCAGCATGATTGAATGCAGTGGATTCCAGGCAGCGAGGCCCAATGAATCCCGATTGAATGCAGTGGATATTATCCAGCATGGCCCAAAGCATCCCGATTGAATGCAGTGGATTCCATGCAGCATGTTTGAATGCAGTGGATTCCATGCAGCATGGCCCAATGGTTCCCGATTGAATGCAGTGGTTGCAATGAAGCATGATTGAATGCAGTGGATTCCATGAAGCGTGGCCCTATGGTACCCGATTGAATGCACTGGTTGCAATGAAGCATGATTGAATGCAGTGGATTCCATGCAGCATGGAGAAATTGAACCCTATTAAATGCAGGGGATTTTATGCAGCATGATTGAATGCAGTGGATTCCATGCAGCATGATTGAATGCAGTAGATTCCATGCAGTGAGGCCCAATGCATCCCGATTAAATGCAGTGGATTTTATGCAGCGAGGCCCAAAGCATCCCGATTGAATGCAGTGGATTCCATGCAGCGTCACTCAATGCAGTGGATTCGATGCAGCATGGTAAAATGCATCCCGATTGAACCCAGTGTATTCCATGCAGCGTGATAAATGGATCCCGATTGAATGCAGTGGATTCAATGCAGCGTGGCCCAATGGATCTCAAGAGAATGCAGTGGATTCCATGCAGCGTGATTGAATGCAGTACATTCCATGCAGCATGGTAAAATGCATCCCGATTAAATGCAGTGGATTCCATCCAGCTTGATTGAATGCAGTTGATTCCATGGAGCGTGGCCCAATGCATCCCGATTAAATGCAGTGGATTTTATGCAGCATGGCCCAAAGCATCCCGATTGAAGGTAGTGCATTCCATGCAGCATCACTGAATGCAGTGGATTCCATGCAGCATGGTAAAATGCATCCCGATTGAACGCAGTGTATTCCATGAAGCATGGCTAAATGGATCCCGATTGAATGCAGTGGATTCCATGCAGCGTGGCCAATGGATCTCGATTGAACGCAGTGTATTCCATGCAGTGAGGCCCAATGAATCCCAATTGAATGCAGTGGATTCCATGCAGCATGGCGCAATGGATGTCGATTGAATGCAGTGGTTTCCCTGCAATGTGGCACAATGGATCCCGATTGACTGCAGTGGATTCCATGCAGCGTCACTGAATGCAGTGGATTCCATGCAGCATGGTAAAATGCATCCCGATGGATGCAGTGGCTTCCATGCAGTGTCATTGAATGCAGTGGATTCCATGCAGCATGGTAAAATGCGTCACGATTGATGCAGTGGATTCCATGCAGTGTCATTGAATGCAGTGGATTCCATGCAGCATGGTAAAATGCATCCCGATTGATGCAGTGGATTCCATGCAGTGTCATTGAATGCAGTGGATTCCAGGCAGCATGATAAAATGCATCCCGATTGATGCAGTGGATTCCATGCAGCGGGGTTAAATGGATCCAGATTGAATGCCGTGGATTCCATGCAGCGTGGCCCAATGGATCTCGATTGAATGCAGTGGACTCCGTGCAGTGTGGCGGAGTGGATTCTGATTGATTGCAGTGAATTCCATGCAGCGTGGCCCAATGGATCTCGATTGAATGCAGTGGATTCCATGCAGCGTGTTTGAATGCAGTGTATGCCATGCAGCGTGAAGAAATGGAACCCTATTGAATGCAGTGGATTTTATGCAGCATGATTGAATGCAGTGGATTCCATGCAGCATGATTGAATGCAGTGGATTCCAGGCAGCGAGGCCCAATGAATCCCGATTGAATGCAGTGGATATTATCCAGCATGGCCCAAAGCATCCCGATTGAATGCAGTGGATTCCATGCAGCGTGTTTGAATGCAGTGGATTCCATGCAGCATGGCCCAATGGTTCCCGATTGAATGCAGTGGTTGCAATGAAGCATGATTGAATGCAGTGGATTCCATGAAGCGTGGCCCTATGGTACCCGATTGAATGCACTGGTTGCAATGAAGCATGATTGAATGCAGTGGATTCCATGCAGCATGGAGAAATTGAACCCTATTCAATGCAGGGGATTTTATGCAGCATGATTGAATGCAGTGGATTCCATGCAGCATGATTGAATGCAGTAGATTCCATGCAGTGAGGCCCAATGCATCCCGATTAAATGCAGTGGATTTTATGCAGCGAGGCCCAAAGCATCCCGATTGAATGCAGTGGATTCCATGCAGCGTCACTGAATGCAGTGGATTCGATGCAGCATGGTTAAATGCATCCCGATTGAACGAAGAGTATTCCATGCAGCGTGGCTAAATGGATCCCGACTGAATGCAGTGGATTCCATGCAGCGTGGCCCAATGGATCTCGAGAGATTGCAGTGGATTCCATGCAGTTTGGTGCAATGGATTTTAATTGAACGCAGTGGATTCCATGCATCGTGGTGCAATGGATCCCAATTGAATGCAGTGAATTCCATGCAGCGTGATTGAATGCAGTATATTCCATGCAGCGTCGTAAAATGCATCCCGATTAAATGCAGTGGATTCCATCCAGCTTGATTGAATGCAGTTGATTCCATGGAGCATGGCCCAATGCATCCCGATTAAATGCAGTGGATTTTATGCAGCATGGCCCAAAGCATCCCGATTGAAGGTAGTGCATTCCATGCAGCATCACTGAATGCAGTGGATTCCATGTAGCATGTTAAAATGCATCCCGATTAAACGCAGTGGATTAAATGCAGCATGGCTAAATGGATCCCGAGTGAATGCAGTAGATTCCATGCAGTGTCATTGAATGCAGTGGATTCCATGCAGCATGGTAAAATGCATCCCGATTGATGCAGTGGATTCCATGCAGTGTGGTGCAGTGGATTCTGATTGATTGCAGTGAATTCCATGCATCGTGGCACAATGGATCCCAATTGAATGCAGTGGATTCCATGCAGCGTGGCCCAATGGATCTCGATTGAATGCAGTGGATTCCATGCAGCGTGTTTGAATGCAGTGTATGCCATGCAGCGTGAAGAAATGGAACCCTATTGAATGCAGTGGATTTTATGCAGCAAGGCCCAAAGCATCCCGATTGAATGCAGTGGATTCCATGCAGCGTCACTGAATGCAGTGGATTCCATGCAGCATGGTAAAATGCATCCCGATTGAATGAAGAGTATTCCATGCAGCGTGGCTAAATGGATCCCGATTGAATGCAGTGGATTCCTTGCAGTGTGGTCCAATGGATCTCGATTGAACGCAGTGTATTCCATGCAGTGAGGCCCAATGAATCCCAATTGAATGCAGTGGATTCCATGCAGCATGGCGCCATGGATGTGGATTGAATGCAGTGGTTTCCCTGCAATGTGGCACAATGGATCCCGATTGACTGCAGTGGATTCCATGCAGCGTCACTGAATGCAGTGGATTCCATGCATAATGGTAAAATGCATCCCGATTGATGCAGTGGATTCCATGCAGTGTCATTGAATGCAGTGGATTCGATGCAGCATGGTAAAATGAATCCCAATTGAACGCAGTGCATTCCATGCAGCGGGGTTAAATGGATGCCGATTGAATGCAGTGGATTCCATGCAGCGTGGCCCAATGGATCTCGATTGAATGCAGTGGGTTCCATGCAGCGTGTTTGAATGCAGTGTATGCCGTGCAGCGTGAAGAAATGGAACCCTATTGAATGCAGTGGAGTTTATGCAGCATGATTGAATGCAGTGGATTCGATGCAGCATGATTGAATGCAGTGGATTCCAGGCAGCTAGGCCCAATGGTTCCCGATTGAATGCAGTGGATATTATCCAGCATGGCCCAAAGCATCCCGATTGAATGCAGTGGATTCCATGCAGCGTGTTTGAATGCAGTGGATTCCATGCAGCATGGCCCAATGGTTCCCGATTGAATGCAGTGGTTGCAATGAAGCATGATTGAATGCAGTGGATTCCATGAAGCGTGGCCCTATGGTACCCGATTGAATGCACTGGTTGCAATGAAGCATGATTGAATGCAGTGGATTCCATGCAGCATGGAGACATTGAACCCTATTAAATGCAGGGGACTTTATGCAGCATGATTGAATGCAGTGGATTCCATGCAGCATGATTGAATGCAGTAGATTCCATGCAGTGAGGCCCAATGCATCCCGATTAAATGCAGTGGATTTTATGCAGCGAGGCCCAAAGCATCCCGATTGAATGCAGTGGATTCCATGCAGCGTCACTGAATGCAGTGGATTCGATGCAGCATGGTAAAATGCATCCCGATTGAACGCAGTGCATTCCATGCAGCGTGGCTAAATGGATCCCGATTGAATGCAGTGGATTCGATGCAGCGTGGCCCAATGGATCTCGAGAGAATGCAGTGGATTCCATGCAGTGTGGTGCAATGGATTTTAATTGAACGCAGTGGATTCCATGCATCGTGGTGCAATGGATCCCAATTGAATGCAGTGAATTCCATGCAGCGTGATTGAATGCAGTATATTCCATGCAGCGTGGTAAAATGCATCCCGATTAAATGCAGTGGATTCCATCCAGCTTGATTGAATGCAGTTGATTCCATGGAGCGTGGCCCAATGCATCCCGATTAACTGCAGTGGATTTTATGCAGCATGGCCCAAAGCATCCCGATTGAAGGTAGTGCATTCCATGCAGCATCACTGAATGCAGTGGATTCCATGCAGCTTGGTAAAATGCATCCCGATTAAACGCAGTGCATTACATGCAGCATGGCTAAATGGATCCCGAGTGAATGCAGTGGATTCCATGCAGTGTCATTGAATGCAGTGGATTCCATGCAGCATGGTAAAATGCGTCACGATTGATGCAGTGCATTCCATGCAGTGTCATTGAATGCAGTGGATTCCAGGCAGCATGATAAAATGCATCCCGATTGATGCAGTGGATTCCATGCAGCGGGGTTAAATGGAACCCGATTGAATGCAGTGGATTCCATGCAGCGTGGCCCAATGGATCTCGATTGAATGCAGTGGACTCCGTGCAGTGTGGTGGAGTGGATTCTGATTGATTGCAGTGAATTCCATGCATCGTGGCCCAATGGATCTCGATTGAATGCAGTGGATTCCATGCAGCGTGTTTGAATGCAGTGTTTGCCATGCAGCGTGAAGAAATGGAACCCTATTGAATGCAGTGGATTCCATGCAGTGTCATTTAATGCAGTGGATTCCATGCAGCATGATTGAATGCAGTGGATTCCAGGCAGCGAGGCCCAATGAATCCCGATTGAATGCACTGGATATTATCCAGCATGGCCCAAAGCATCCCGATTAAATGCAGTGGATTCCATGCAGCGTGTTTGAATGCAGTGGATTCCATGCAGCATGGCCCAATGGTTCCCGATTGAATGCAGTGGTTGCAATGAAGCATGATTGAATGCAGTGGATTCCATGCAGCATGGAGTCATTGAACCCTATTCAATGCAGGGGATTTTATGCAGCATGATTGAATGCAGTGGGTTCCATGCAGCATGATTGAATGCAGTAGATTCCATGCAGTGAGGCCCAATGCATCCCGATTAAATGCAGTGGATTTTATGCAGAGAGGCCCAAGGCATCCCGATTGAATGCAGTGGATTCCATGCAGCGTCACTGAATGCAGTGGATTCGATGCAGCATGGTTAAATGCATCCCGATTGAACGAACAGTATTCCATGCAGCGTGGCTAAATGGATCCCGATTGAATGCAGTGGATTCCATGCAGCGTGGCCCAATGGATCTCGAGAGATTGCAGTGGATTCCATGCAGTTTGGTGCAATGGATTTTGATTGAACGCAGTGGATTCCATGCATCGTGGTGCAATGGATCCCAATTGAATGCAGTGAATTCCATGCAGCGTGATTGAATGCAGTACATTCCATGCAGCATGGTAAAATGCATCCCGATTAATTGCAGTGGATTCCATCCAGCTTGATTGAATGCAGTTGATTCCATGGAGCGTGGCCCAATGCATCCCGATTAAATGCAGTGGATTTTATGCAGCATGGCCCAAAGCATCCCGATTGAAGGTAGTGCATTCCATGCAGCATCACTGAATGCAGTGGATTCCATGCAGCATGGTAAAATGCATCCCGATTGAACGCAGTGTATTCCATGAAGCATGGCTAAATGGATCCCGATTGAATGCAGTGGATTCCATGCAGCGTGGCCCAATGGATCTCGATTGAACGCAGTGTATTCCATGCAGTGAGGCCCAATGAATCCCAATTGAATGCAGTGGATTCCATGCAGCATGGAGAAATTGAACCCTATTAAATGCAGTGGATTTTATGCAGCATGATTGAATGCAGTGGATTCCAGCCAGCAAGATTGAATGCAGTAGATTCCATGCAGTGAGGCCCAATGCATCCCGATTAAATGCAGTGGATTTTATGCAGAGAGGCCCAAAGCATCCCGATTGAATGCAGTGGATTCCATGCAGCGTCACTGAATGCAGTGGATTCGATGCAGCATGGTTAAATGCATCCCGATTGAATGAAGAGTATTCCATGCAGCGTGGCTAAATGGATCCCGATTGAATGCAGTGGATTCCATGCAGCGTGGCCCAATGGATCTCGAGAGATTGCAGTGGATTCCATGCAGTGTGGTGCAATGGATTTTAATTGAACGCAGTGGATTCCATGCATCGTGGTGCAATGGATCCCAATTGAATGCAGTGAATTCCATGCAGCGTGATTGAATGCAGTATATTCCATGCAGCGTGGTAAAATGCATCCCGATTAAATGCAGTGGATTCCATCCAGCTTGGTTGAATGCAATTGATTCCATGGAGCATGGCCCAATGCATCCCGATTAAATGCAGTGGATTTTATGCAGCATGGCCCAAAGCATCCCGATTGAATATAGTGCATTCCATGCAGCATCACTGAATGCAGTGGATTCCATGCAGCATGGTAAAATGCATCCCGATTAAACCCAGTGGATTACATGCAGCATGGCTAAATGGATCCCGAGTGAATGCAGTAGATTCCATGCAGTGTCATTGAATGCAGTGGATTCCATGCAGCATGGTAAAATGCATCCCGATTGATGCCTTGGATTCCATGCAGTGTCATTGACTGCAGTGGATTCCATGCAGCATGGTAAAATACATCCCGGTTGATGCAGTGGATTCCATGCAGTGTCAATGAATGCAGTGGATTCGATGCAGCATGGTAAAATGAATCCCAATTGAACGCAGTGCATTCCATGCAGCGGGGTTAAATGGATGCCGATTGAATGCAGTGGATTCCATGCAGCATGGCGCCATGGATGTCGATTGAATGCAGTGGTTTCCCTGCAATGTGGCACAATGGATCCCGATTGACTGCAGTGGATTCCATGCAGCGTCACTGAATGCAGTGGATTCCATGCATAATGGTAAAATGCATCCCGATTGATGCAGTGGATTCCATGCAGTGTCATTGAATGCAGTGGATTCGATGCAGCATGGTAAAATGAATCCCAATTGAACGCAGTGCATTCCATGCAGCGGGGTTAAATGGATGCCGATTGAATGCAGTGGATTCCATGCAGCGTGGCCCAATGGATCTCGATTGAATGCAGTGGGTTCCATGCAGCGTGTTTGAATGCAGTGTATGCCGTGCAGCGTGAAGAAATGGAACCCTATTGAATGCAGTGGATTTTATGCAGCATGATTGAATGCAGTGGATTCGATGCAGCATGATTGAATGCAGTGGATTCCAGGCAGCTAGGCCCAATGGTTCCCGATTGAATGCAGTGGATATTATCCAGCATGGCCCAAAGCATCCCGATTGAATGCAGTGGATTCCATGCAGCGTGTTTGAATGCAGTGGATTCCATGCAGCATGGCCCAATGGTTCCCGATTGAATGCAGTGGTTGCAATGAAGCATGATTGAATGCAGTGGATTCCATGAAGCGTGGCCCTATGGTACCCGATTGAATGCACTGGTTGCAATGAAGCATGATTGAATGCAGTGGATTCCATGCAGCATGGAGACATTGAACCCTATTAAATGCAGGGGACTTTATGCAGCATGATTGAATGCAGTGGATTCCATGCAGCATGATTGAATGCAGTAGATTCCATGCAGTGAGGCCCAATGCATCCCGATTAAATGCAGTGGATTTTATGCAGCGAGGCCCAAAGCATCCCGATTGAATGCAGTGGATTCCATGCAGCGTCACTGAATGCAGTGGATTCGATGCAGCATGGTAAAATGCATCCCGATTGAACGCAGTGCATTCCATGCAGCGTGGCTAAATGGATCCCGATTGAATGCAGTGGATTCGATGCAGCGTGGCCCAATGGATCTCGAGAGAATGCAGTGGATTCCATGCAGTGTGGTGCAATGGATTTTAATTGAACGCAGTGGATTCCATGCATCGTGGTGCAATGGATCCCAATTGAATGCAGTGAATTCCATGCAGCGTGATTGAATGCAGTATATTCCATGCAGCGTGGTAAAATGCATCCCGATTAAATGCAGTGGATTCCATCCAGCTTGATTGAATGCAGTTGATTCCATGGAGCGTGGCCCAATGCATCCCGATTAACTGCAGTGGATTTTATGCAGCATGGCCCAAAGCATCCCGATTGAAGGTAGTGCATTCCATGCAGCATCACTGAATGCAGTGGATTCCATGCAGCTTGGTAAAATGCATCCCGATTAAACGCAGTGCATTACATGCAGCATGGCTAAATGGATCCCGAGTGAATGCAGTGGATTCCATGCAGTGTCATTGAATGCAGTGGATTCCATGCAGCATGGTAAAATGCGTCACGATTGATGCAGTGCATTCCATGCAGTGTCATTGAATGCAGTGGATTCCAGGCAGCATGATAAAATGCATCCCGATTGATGCAGTGGATTCCATGCAGCGGGGTTAAATGGAACCCGATTGAATGCAGTGGATTCCATGCAGCGTGGCCCAATGGATCTCGATTGAATGCAGTGGACTCCGTGCAGTGTGGTGGAGTGGATTCTGATTGATTGCAGTGAATTCCATGCATCGTGGCCCAATGGATCTCGATTGAATGCAGTGGATTCCATGCAGCGTGTTTGAATGCAGTGTTTGCCATGCAGCGTGAAGAAATGGAACCCTATTGAATGCAGTGGATTCCATGCAGTGTCATTTAATGCAGTGGATTCCATGCAGCATGATTGAATGCAGTGGATTCCAGGCAGCGAGGCCCAATGAATCCCGATTGAATGCACTGGATATTATCCAGCATGGCCCAAAGCATCCCGATTAAATGCAGTGGATTCCATGCAGCGTGTTTGAATGCAGTGGATTCCATGCAGCATGGCCCAATGGTTCCCGATTGAATGCAGTGGTTGCAATGAAGCATGATTGAATGCAGTGGATTCCATGCAGCATGGAGTCATTGAACCCTATTCAATGCAGGGGATTTTATTCAGCATGATTGAATGCAGTGGATTCCATGCAGCATGATTGAATGCAGTAGATTCCATGCAGTGAGGCCCAATGCATCCCGATTAAATGCAGTGGATTTTATGCAGAGAGGCCCAAGGCATCCCGATTGAATGCAGTGGATTCCATGCAGCGTCACTGAATGCAGTGGATTCGATGCAGCATGGTTAAATGCATCCCGATTGAACGAACAGTATTCCATGCAGCGTGGCTAAATGGATCCCGATTGAATGCAGTGGATTCCATGCAGCGTGGCCCAATGGATCTCGAGAGATTGCAGTGGATTCCATGCAGTTTGGTGCAATGGATTTTGATTGAACGCAGTGGATTCCATGCATCGTGGTGCAATGGATCCCAATTGAATGCAGTGAATTCCATGCAGCGTGATTGAATGCAGTACATTCCATGCAGCATGGTAAAATGCATCCCGATTAATTGCAGTGGATTCCATCCAGCTTGATTGAATGCAGTTGATTCCATGGAGCGTGGCCCAATGCATCCCGATTAAATGCAGTGGATTTTATGCAGCATGGCCCAAAGCATCCCGATTGAAGGTAGTGCATTCCATGCAGCATCAATGAATGCAGTGGATTCCATGCAGCATGGTAAAATGCATCCCGATTGAACGCAGTGTATTCCATGAAGCATGGCTAAATGGATCCCGATTGAATGCAGTGGATTCCATGCAGCGTGGCCCAATGGATCTCGATTGAACGCAGTGTATTCCATGCAGTGAGGCCCAATGAATCCCAATTGAATGCAGTGGATTCCATGCAGCATGGAGAAATTGAACCCTATTAAATGCAGTGGATTTTATGCAGCATGATTGAATGCAGTGGATTCCAGCCAGCAAGATTGAATGCAGTAGATTCCATGCAGTGAGGCCCAATGCATCCCGATTAAATGCAGTGGATTTTATGCAGAGAGGCCCAAAGCATCCCGATTGAATGCAGTGGATTCCATGCAGCGTCACTGAATGCAGTGGATTCGATGCAGCATGGTTAAATGCATCCCGATTGAATGAAGAGTATTCCATGCAGCGTGGCTAAATGGATCCCGATTGAATGCAGTGGATTCCATGCAGCGTGGCCCAATGGATCTCGAGAGATTGCAGTGGATTCCATGCAGTGTGGTGCAATGGATTTTAATTGAACGCAGTGGATTCCATGCATCGTGGTGCAATGGATCCCAATTGAATGCAGTGAATTCCATGCAGCGTGATTGAATGCAGTATATTCCATGCAGCGTGGTAAAATGCATCCCGATTAAATGCAGTGGATTCCATCCAGCTTGGTTGAATGCAATTGATTCCATGGAGCATGGCCCAATGCATCCCGATTAAATGCAGTGGATTTTATGCAGCATGGCCCAAAGCATCCCGATTGAATATAGTGCATTCCATGCAGCATCACTGAATGCAGTGGATTCCATGCAGCATGGTAAAATGCATCCCGATTAAACCCAGTGGATTACATGCAGCATGGCTAAATGGATCCCGAGTGAATGCAGTAGATTCCATGCAGTGTCATTGAATGCAGTGGTTTCCATGCAGCATGATAAAATGCATCCCGATTGATGCCTTGGATTCCATGCAGTGTCATTGACTGCAGTGGATTCCATGCAGCATGGTAAAATGCATCCCGATTGATGCAGTGGATTCCATGCAGTGTCAATGAATGCAGTGGATTCCAGGCAGCATGATAAAATGCATCCCGATTGATGCAGTGGATTCCATGCAGCGGGGTTAAATGGATCCCGATTGAATGCAGTGGATTCCATGCAGCGTGGCCCAATGGATCTCGATTGAATGCAGTGGATTCCATGCAGCGTGGCCCAATGGATCTCGATTGAATGCAGTGGATTCCATGCAGTGTGGTGCAGTGGATTCTGATTGATTGCAGTGAATTCCATGCATCGTGGCACAATGGATCCCAATTGAATGCAGTGGATTCCATGCAGCGTGGCCCAATGGATCTCGATTGAATGCAGTGGATTCCATGCAGCGTGTTTGAATGCAGTGTATTCCATGCAGCGTGAAGAAATGGAACCCTATTGAATGCAGTGGATTTTATGCAGCATGATTGAATGCAGTGGATTTGATGCAGCATGATTGAATGCAGTGGATTCCAGGCAGCGAGGCCCAATGAATCCCGATTGAATGCAGTGGATATTATCCAGCATGGCCCAAAGCATCCCGATTGAATGCAGTGGATTCCATGCAGCGTGTTTGAATGCAGTGGATTCCATGAAGCGTGGCCCTATGGTACCCGATTGAATGCACTGGTTGCAATGAAGCATGATTGAATGCAGTGGATTCCATGCAGCATGGAGAAATTGAACCCTATTAAATGCAGGGGATTTTAAGCAGCATGATTGAATGCAGTGGTTTCCATGCAGCATGATTGAATGCAGTAGATTCCATGCAGTGAGGCCCAATGCATCCCGATTAAATGCAGTGGATTCCATGCAGCGTCACTGAATGCAGTGGATTAGATGCAGCATGGTTAAATGCATCCCGATTGAACCCAGTGTATTCTATGCAGCGTGATAAATGGATCCCGATTGAATGCAGTGGATTCCATGCAGCGTGGTCCAATGGATCTCGAGAGAATGCAGTGGATTCCATGCAGTGTGGTGCAATGGATTTTGATTGAACGCAGTGGATTCGATGCATCATTGTGCAATGGATCCCAATTGAATGCAGTGAATTCCATGCAGCGTGATTGAATGCAGTACATTCCATGCAGCATGGTAAAATGCATCCCGATTAAATGCAGTGGATTCCATCCAGCTTGATTGAATGCAGTTGATTCCATGGAGCGTGGCCCAATGCATCCCGATTAAATGCAGTGGATTTTATGCAGCATGGCCCAAAGCATCCCGATTGAAGGTAGTGCATTCCATGCAGCATCACTGAATGCAGTGGAGTCCATGCAGCATGGTAAAATGCATCCCGATTGAACGCAGTGTATTCCATGAAGCATGGCTAAATGGATCCCGATTGAATGCAGTGGATTCCATGCAGCGTGGCCCAATGGATCTCGATTGAACGCAGTGTATTCCATGCAGTGAGGCCCAATGAATCCCAATTGAATGCAGTGGATTCCATGCAGCATGGTGCAATGGATGTCGATTGAATGCAGTGGTTTCCCTGCAATGTGGCACAATGGATCCCGATTGACTGCAGTGGATTCCATGCAGCGTCACTGAATGCAGTGGATTCCATGCAGAATGGTAAAATGCATCCCGATTGATGCAGTGGATTCCATGCAGTGTCATTGAATGCAGTGGATTCCATGCAGCATGGTAAAATGCATCCCAATTGAACGCAGTGCATTCCATGCAGCGGGGTTAAATGGATCCCGATTGAATGCAGTGGATTCGATGCAGCGTGGCCCAATGGATCTCGAGAGAATGCAGTGGATTCCATGCAGTGTGGTGCAATGGATTTTAATTGAACGCAGTGGATTCCATGCATCATGGCGCAATGGATCCCAATTGAATGCAGTGAATTCCATGCAGCGTGATTGAATGCAGTATATTCCATGCAGCGTGGTAAAATGCATCCCGATTAAATCCAGTGGATTCCATCCAGCTTGATTGAATGCAGTTGATTCCATGGAGCGTGGCCCAATTCATCCCGATTAACTGCAGTGGATTTTATGCAGCATGGCCCAAAGCATCCCGATTGAAGGTACTGCATTCCATGCAGCATCACTGAATGCAGTGTATTCCATGCAGCGTGAAGAAATGGAACCCTATTGAATGCAGTGGATTTTATGCAGCATGATTGAATGCAGTGGATTCCATGCAGCATGTTTGAATGCAGTGGATTCCATGCAGCATGGCCCAATGGTTCCCGATTGAATGCAGTGGTTGCAATGAAGCATGATTGAATGCAGTGGATTCCATGAAGCGTGGCCCTATGGTACCCGATTGAATGCACTGGTTGCAATGAAGCATGATTGAATGCAGTGGATTCCATGCAGCATGGAGAAATTGAACCCTATTAAATGCAGGGGATTTTATGCAGCATGATTGAATGCAGTGGATTCCATGCAGCATGATTGAATGCAGTAGATTCCATGCAGTGAGGCCCAATGCATCCCGATTAAATGCAGTGGATTTTATGCAGCGAGGCCCAAAGCATCCCGATTGAATGCAGTGGATTCCATGCAGCGTCATTGAATGCAGTGGATTAGATGCAGCATGGTAAAATGCATCCCGATTGAACCCAGTGTATTCCATGCAGCGGGGTTAAATGGATCCCGATTGAATGCAGTGGATTCCATGCAGCGTGGCCCAATGGATCTCGAGAGAATGCAGTGGATTCCATGCAGTGTGGTGCAATGGATTTTAATTGAACGCAGTGGATTCCATGCATCGTGGTGCAATGAATCCCAATTGAATGCAGTGAATTTCATGCAGTGTGATTGAATGCAGTATATTCCATGCAGCGTGGTAAAATGCATCCCGATTAAATGCAGTGGATTCCATCCAGCTTGATTGAATGCAGTTGATTCCATGGAGCGTGGCCCAATGCATCCCGATTAAATGCAGTGGATTTTATGCAGCATGGCCCAAAGCATCCCGATTGAAGGTAGTGCATTCCATGCAGCATCACTGAATGCAGTGGATTCCATGCAGCATGGTAAAATGCATCCCGATTGAACGCAGTGTATTCCATGAAGCATGGCTAAATGGATCCCGAGTGAATGCAGTGGATTCCAAGCAGTGTCATTGAATGCAGTGGATTCCATGCAGCATGGTAAAATGCGTCACGATTGATGCAGTGGATTCCATGCATTGTCATTGAATGCAGTGGATTCCATGCAGCATGGTTAAATGCATCCCGATTGATGCAGTGGATTCCATGCAGTGTCAATGAATGCAATGAATTCCAGGCAGCATGATAAAATGCATCCCGATTGATGCAGTGGATTCCATGCAGCGGGGTTAAATGGATCCAGATTGAATGCCGTGGATTCCATGCAGCGTGGCCCAATGGATCTCGATTGAATGCAGTGGACTCCGTGCAGTGTGGTGGAGTGGATTCTGATTGATTGCAGTGAATTCCATGCATCGTGGCACAATGGATCCCAATTGAATGCAGTGGATTCCATGCAGCGTGGCCCAATGGATCTCGATTGAATGCAGTGGATTCCATGCAGCGTGTTTGAATGCAGTGTATGCCATGCAGCGTGAAGAAATGGAACCCTATTGAATGCAGTGGATTTTATGCAGCATGATTGAATGCAGTGGATTCGATGCAGCATGATTGAATGCAGTGGATTTCAGGCAGCGAGGCCCAATGAATCCCGATTGAATGCAGTGGATATTATCCAGCATGGCCCAAAGCATCCCGATTGAATGCAGTGGATTCCATGCAGCGTGTTTGAATGCAGTGGATTCCATGCAGCATGGCCCAATGGTTCCCGATTGAATGCAGTGGTTGCAATGAAGCATGATTGAATGCAGTGGATTCCATGAAGCGTGGCCCTATGGTACCCGATTGAATGCACTGGTTGCAATGAAGCATGATTGAATGCAGTGGATTCCATGCAGCATGGAGAAATTGAACCCTATTAAATGCAGGGGATTTTAAGCAGCATGATTGAATGCAGTGGTTTCCATGCAGCATGATTGAATGCAGTAGATTCCATGCAGTGAGGCCCAATGCATCCCGATTAAATGCAGTGGATTCCATGCAGCGTCACTGAATGCAGTGGATTAGATGCAGCATGGTTAAATGCATCCCGATTGAACCCAGTGTATTCTATGCAGCGTGATAAATGGATCCCGATTGAATGCAGTGGATTCCATGCAGTGTGGTGCAATGGATTTTGATTGAACGCAGTGGATTCGATGCATCGTTGTGCAATGGATCCCAATTGAATGCAGTGAATTCCATGCAGCGTGATTGAATGCAGTACATTCCATGCAGCATGGTAAAATGCATCCCGATTAAATGCAGTGGATTCCATCCAGCTTGATTGAATGCAGTTGATTCCATGGAGTGTGGCCCAATGCATCCCGATTAAATGCAGTGGATTTTATGCAGCATGGCCCAAAGCATCCCGATTGAAGGTAGTGCATTCCATGCAGCATCACTGAATGCAGTGGATTCCATGCAGCATGGTAAAATGCATCCCGATTGAACGCAGTGTATTCCATGAAGCATGGCTAAATGGATCCCGATTGAATGCAGTGGATTCCATGCAGCGTGGCCCAATGGATCTCGATTGAACGCAGTGTATTCCATGCAGTGAGGCCCAATGAATCCCAATTGAATGCAGTGGATTCCATGCAGCATGGTGCAATGGATGTCGATTGAATGCAGTTGTTTCCCTGCAATGTGGCACAATGGATCCCGATTGACTGCAGTGGATTCCATGCAGCGTCACTGAATGCAGTGGATTCCATGCAGAATGGTAAAATGCATCCCGATTGATGGAGTGGATTCCATGCAGTGTCATTGAATGCAGTGGATTCCATGCAGCATGGTAAAATGCATCCCAATTGAACGCAGTGCATTCCATGCAGCGGGGTTAAATGGATCCCGATTGAATGCAGTGGATTCGATGCAGCGTGGCCCAATGGATCTCGAGAGAATGCAGTGGATTCCATGCAGTGTGGTGCAATGGATTTTAATTGAACGCAGTGGATTCCATGCATCGTGGCGCAATGGATCCCAATTGAATGCAGTGAATTCCATGCAGCGTGATTGAATGCAGTATATTCCATGCAGCGTGGTAAAATGCATCCCGATTAAATGCAGTGGATTCCATCCAGCTTGATTGAATGCAGTTTATTCCATGGAGCGTGGCCCAATGCATCCCGATTAAATGCAGTGGATTTTATGCAGCATGGCCCAAAGCATCCCGATTGAAGGTAGTGCATTCCATGCAGCATCACTGAATGCAGTGGATTCCATGCAGCATTGTAAAATGCATCCCAATTGAACGCAGTGCATTCCATGCAGCGGGGTTCAATGGATCCCGATTGAATGCAGTGGATTCGATGCAGCTTGGCCCAATGGATCTCGAGAGAATGCAGTGGATTCCATGCAGTGTGGTGCAATGGATTTTAATTGAACGCAGTGGATTCCATGCATCATGGCGCAATGGATCCCAATTGAATGCAGTGAATTCCATGCAGCGTGATTGAATGCAGTATATTCCATGCAGCGTGGTAAAATGCATCCCGATTAAATGCAGTGGATTCCATCCAGCTTGATTGAATGCAGTTGATTCCATGGAGCGTGGCCCAATGCATCCCGATTAACTGCAGTTGATTTTATGCAGCATGGCCCAAAGCATCCCGATTGAAGGTACTGCATTCCATGCAGCATCACTGAATGCAGTGTATTCCATGCAGCGTGAAGAAATGGAACCCTATTGAATGCAGTGGATTTTATGCAGCATGATTGAATGCAGTAGATTCGATGCAGCATGATTGAATGCAGTGGATTCCAGGCAGCGAGGCCCAATGAATCCCGATTGAATGCAGTGGATATTATCCAGCATGGCCCAAAGCATCCCGATTGAATGCAGTGGATTCCATGCAGCGTGTTTGAATGCAGTGGATTCCATGCAGCATGGCCCAATGGTTCCCGATTGAATGCAGTGGTTGCAATGAAGCATGATTGAATGCAGTGGATTCCATGAAGCGTGGCCCTATGGTACCCGATTGAATGCACTGGTTGCAATGAAGCATGATTGAATGCAGTGGATTCCATGCAGCATGGAGAAATTGAACCCTATTCAATGCAGGGGATTTTATGCAGCATGATTGAATGCAGTGGATTCCATGCAGCATGATTGAATGCAGTAGATTCCATGCAGTGAGGCCCAATGCATCCCGATTAAATGCAGTGGATTTTATGCAGCGAGGCCCAAAACATCCCGATTGAATGCAGTGGATTCCATGCAGCGTCATTGAATGCAGTGGATTCGATGCAGCATGGTAAAATGCATCCCGATTGAACCCAGTGTATTCCATGCAGCGTGATAAATGGATCCCGATTGAATGCAGTGGATTCCATGCAGCGTGGCCCAATGGATCTCGAGAGAATGCAGTGGATTCCATGCAGTGTGGTGCAATGGATTTTGATTGAAGGCAGTGGATTCGATGCATCGTTGTGCAATGGATCCAAATTGAATGCAGTGAATTCCATGCAGCGTGATTGAATGCAGTATATTCCATGCAGCGTGGTAAAATGCATCCCGATTAAATGCAGTGGATTCCATCCAGCTTGATTGAATGCAGTTGATTCCATGGAGCGTGGCCCAATGCATCCCGATTAACTGCAGTGGATTTTATGCAGCATGGCCCAAAGCATCCCGATTGAAGGTAGTGCATTCCATGCAGCATCACTGAATGCAGTGGATTCCATGCAGCATGGTAAAATGCATCCCGATTGAACGCAGTGTATTCCATGAAGCATGGCTAAATGGATCCCGAGTGAATGCAGTGGATTCCAAGCAGTGTCATTGAATGCAGTGGATTCCATGCAGCATGGTAAAATGTGTCACGATTGATGCAGTGGATTCCATGCATTGTCATTGAATGCAGTGGATTTCATGCAGCATGGTTAAATGCATCCCGATTGATGCAGTGGATTCCATGCAGTGTCAATGAATGCAATGAATTCCAGGCAGCATGATAAAATGCATCCCGATTGATGCAGTGGATTCCATGCAGCGGGGTTAAATGGATCCAGATTGAATGCCGTGGATTCCATGCAGCGTGGCCCAATGGATCTCGATTGAATGCAGTGGACTCCGTGCAGTGTGGTGGAGTGGATTCTGATTGATTGCAGTGAATTCCATGCATCGTGGCACAATGGATCCCAATTGAATGCAGTGGATTCCATGCAGCGTGGCCCAATGGATCTCGATTGAATGCAGTGGATTCCATGCAGCGTGTTTGAATGCAGTGTATGCCATGCAGCGTGAAGAAATGGAACCCTATTGAATGCAGTGGATTTTATGCAGCATGATTGAATGCAGTGGATTCGATGCAGCATGATTGAATGCAGTGGATTTCAGGCAGCGAGGCCCAATGAATCCCGATTGAATGCAGTGGATATTATCCAGCATGGCCCAAAGCATCCCGATTGAATGCAGTGGATTCCATGCAGCGTGTTTGAATGCAGTGGATTCCATGCAGCATGGCCCAATGGTTCCCGATTGAATGCAGTGGTTGCAATGAAGCATGATTGAATGCAGTGGATTCCATGCAGCATGGAGAAATTGAACCCTATTAAATGCTGGGGATTTTATGCAGCATGATTGAATGCAGTGGATTCCATGCAGCATGATTGAATGCAGTAGATTCCATGCAGTGAGGCCCAATGCATCCCGATTAAATGCAGTGGATTTTATGCAGCATGGCCCAAAGCATCCCGATTAAAGGTAGTGCATTCCATGCAGCATCACTGAATGCAGTGGATTCCATGCAGCATGGTAAAATGCATCCCGATTGAACGCAGTGTATTCCATGAAGCATGGCGAAATGGATCCCGATTGAATGCAGTGGATTCCATGCAGCGTGGCCCAATGAATCTCGATTGAACGCAGTGTATTCCATGCAGTGAGGCCCAATGTATCCCAATTGAATGCAGTGGACTCCATGCAGCATGGCGCAATGGATGTCGATTGAATGCAGTGGTTTCCCTGCAATGTGGCACAATGGATCCCGATTGACTGCAGTGGATTCCATGCAGCATGGCCCAATGGTTCCCGATTGAATGCAGTGGTTGCAATGAAGCATGATTGAATGCAGTGGATTCCAGGCAGCATGGAGACATTGAACCCTATTCAATGCAGGGGATTTTATGCAGCATGATTGAATGCAGTGGATTCCATGCAGCATGATTGAATGCAGTAGATTCCATGCAGTGAGGCCCAATGCATCCCGATTAAATGCAGTGGATTTTATGCAGCGAGGCCCAAAGCATCCCGCTTGAATGCAGTGGATTCCATGCAGCGTCACTGAATGCAGTGGATTCGATGCAGCATGGTAAAATGCATCCCGATTGAACGAAGAGTATTCCATGCAGCGTGGCTAAATGGATCCCGATTGAATGCAGTGGATTCCATGCAGCGTGGCCCAATGGATCTCGAGAGATTGCAGTGGATTCCATGCAGTGTGGTGCAATGGATTTAAATTGAATGCAGTGAATTCCATGCAGCGTGATTGAATGCAGTATATTCCATGCAGCGTGGTAAAATGCATCCCGATTAAATGCAGTGGATTCCATCCAGCTTGATTGAATGCAGTTGATTCCATGGAGCGTGGCCCAATGCATCCCGATTAAATGCAGTGGATTTTATGCAGCATGGCCCAAAGCACCCCGATTGAAGGTAGTGCATTCCATGCAGCATCACTGAATGCAGTGGATTCCATGCAGCATGGTAAAATGCATCCCGATTAAACGCAGTGGAATACATGCAGCATGGCTAAATGGATCCCGAGTGAATGCAGTAGATTCCATGCAGTGTCATTGAATGCAGTGGATTCCATGCAGCATGGTAAAATGCATCCCGATTGATGCAGTGGATTCCATGCAGTGTCATTGAATGCAGTGGATTCCAGGCAGCATGGTAAAATGCATCCCGATTGATGCAGTGGATTCCATGCAGCGGGGTTAAATGGATCCCGATTGAATGCAGTGTATTCCATGCAGCGTGGCCCAATGGATCTCGATTGAATGCAGTGGATTCCATGCAGCGTGGCCCAATGGATCTCGATTGAATGCAGTGGATTCCATGCAGCATGTTTGAATGCAGTTTATGCCATGCAGCGTGAAGAAATGGAACCCTATTGAACGCAGTGGATTTTATGCAGGATGATTGAATGCAGTGGATTCCATGCAGCATGATTGAATGCAGTGGATTCCATGCAGCGTGGCCCAATGGATCTCGAGAGAATGCAGTGGATTCCATGCAGTGTGGTGCAATGGATTTTGATTGAACGCAGTTGATTCCATGCATCGTTGTGCAATGGATCCCAATTGAATGCAGTGAATTCCATGCAGCGTGATTGAATGCAGTATATTCCATGCAGCGTGGTAAAATGCATCCCGATTAAATGCAGTGGATTCCATCCAGCTTGATTGAATGCAGTTGATTCCATGGAGCGTGGCCCAATGCATCCCGATTAAATGCAGTGGATTTTAAGCAGCATGGCCCAAAGCATCCCGATTGAAGGTAGTGCATTCCATGCAGCATCACTGAATGCAGTGGATTCCATGCAGCATGGTAAAATGCATCCCGATTGAACGCAGTGTATTCCATGAAGCATGGCTAAATGGATCCCGATTGAATGCAGTGGATTCCATGCAGCGTGGCCCAATGGATCTCGATTGAACGCAGTGTATTCCATGCAGTGAGGCCCAATGTATCCCAATTGAATGCAGTGGACTCCATGCAGCATGGCGCAATGGATGTCGATTGAATGCAGTGGTTTCCCTGCAATGTGGCACAATGGATCCCGATTGACTGCAGTGGATTCCATGCAGCATGGCCCAATGGTTCCCGATTGAATGCAGTGGTTGCAATGAAGCATGATTGAATGCAGTGGATTCCAGGCAGCATGGAGACATTGAACCCTATTCAATGCAGGGGATTTTATGCAGCATGATTGAATGCAGTGGATTCCATGCAGCATGATTGAATGCAGTAGATTCCATGCAGTGAGGCCCAATGCATCCCGATTAAATGCAGTGGATTTTATGCAGCGAGGCCCAAAGCATCCCGCTTGAATGCAGTGGATTCCATGCAGCGTCACTGAATGCAGTGGATTCGATGCAGCATGGTAAAATGCATCCCGATTGAACGAAGAGTATTCCATGCAGCGTGGCTAAATGGATCCCGATTGAATGCAGTGGATTCCATGCAGCGTGGCCCAATGGATCTCGAGAGATTGCAGTGGATTCCATGCAGTGTGGTGCAATGGATTTAAATTGAATGCAGTGAATTCCATGCAGCGTGATTGAATGCAGTATATTCCATGCAGCGTGGTAAAATGCATCCCGATTAAATGCAGTGGATTCCATCCAGCTTGATTGAATGCAGTTGATTCCATGGAGCGTGGCCCAATGCATCCCGATTAAATGCAGTGGATTTTATGCAGCATGGCCCAAAGCATCCCGATTGAATGTAGTGCATTCCATGCAGCATCACTGAATGCAGTGGATTCCATGCAGCATGGTAAAATGCATCCCGATTAAACGCAGTAGATTACATGCAGCATGGCTAAATGGATCCCGAGTGAATGCAGTAGATTCCATGCAGTGTCATTGAATGCAGTGGATTCCATGCAGCATGGTAAAATGCATCCCGATTGATGCAGTGGATTCCATGCAGTGTCATTGAATGCAGTGGATTCCAGGCAGCATGGTAAAATGCATCCCGATTGATGCAGTGGATTCCATGCAGCGGGGTTAAATGGATCCCGATTGAATGCAGTGTATTCCATGCAGCGTGGCCCAATGGATCTCGATTGAATGCAGTGGATTCCATGCAGCGTGGCCCAATGGATCTCGATTGAATGCAGTGGATTCCATGCAGTGTGGTGCAGTGGAGTCTGATTGATTGCAGTGAATTCCATGCATCGTGGCACAATGGATCCCAATTGAATGCAGTGGATTCCATGCAGCGTGGCCCAATGGATCTCGATTGAATGCAGTGGATTCCATGCAGCATGTTTGAATGCAGTGTATGCCATGCAGCGTGAAGTAATGGAACCCTATTGAATGCAGTGGATTTTATGCAGCATGATTGAATGCAGTGGATTCCATGCAGCATGATTGAATGCAGTGGATTCCAGGCAGCGAGGCCCAATGAATCCCGATTGAATGCAGTGGATATTATCCAGCATGGCCCAAAGCATCCCGATTGAATGCAGTGGATTCCATGCAGCGTGTTTGAATGCAGTGGATTCCATGCAGCATGGCCCAATGGTTCCCGATTGAATGCAGTGGTTGCAATGAAGCATGATTGAATGCAGTGGATTCCATGAAGCGTGGCCCTATGGTACCCGATTGAATGCACTGGTTGCAATGAAGCATGATTGAATGCAGTGGATTCCATGCAGCATGGAGAAATTGAACCCTATTCAATGCAGGGGATTTTATGCAGCATGATTGAATGCAGTGGATTCCATGCAGCATGATTGAATGCAGTGGATTCCATGCAGTGTGGTGCAATGGATTTTGATTGAACGCAGTGGATTCGATGCATCGTTGTGCAATGGATCCCAATTGAATGCAGTGAATTCCATGCAGCGTGATTGAATGCAGTACATTCCATGCAGCATGGTAAAATGCATCCCGATTAAATGCAGTGGATTCCATCCAGCTTGATTGAATGCAGTTGATTCCATGGAGCGTGGCCCAATGCATCCCGATTAAATGCAGTGGATTTTATGCAGCATGGCCCAAAGCATCCCGATTGAAGGTAGTGCATTCCATGCAGCATCACTGAATGCAGTGGATTCCATGCAGCATGGTAAAATGCATCCCGATTGAACGCAGTGTATTCCATGAAGCATGGCGAAATGGATCCCGATTGAATGCAGTGGATTCCATGCAGCGTGGCCCAATGGATCTCGATTGAACGCAGTGTATTCCATGCAGTGAGGCCCAATGTATCCCAATTGAATGCAGTGGATTCCATGCAGCATGGCGCAATGGATGTCGATTGAATGCAGTGGTTTCCCTGCAATGTGGCACAATGGATCCCGATTGACTGCAGTGGATTCCATGCAGCATGGCCCAATGGTTCCCGATTGAATGCAGTGGTTGCAATGAAGCATGATTGAATGCAGTGGATTCCATGCAGCATGGAGACATTGAACCCTATTCAATGCAGGGGATTTTATGCAGCATGATTGAATGCAGTGGATTCCATGCAGCATGATTGAATGCAGTAGATTCCATGCAGTGAGGCCCAATGCATCCCGATTAAATGCAGTGGATTTTATGCAGCGAGGCCCAAAGCATCCCGATTGAATGCAGTGGATTCCATGCAGCGTCACTGAATGCAGTGGATTCGATGCAGCATGGTTAAATGCATCCCGATTGAACGAAGAGTATTCCATGCAGCGTGGCTAAATGGATCCCGATTGAATGCAGTGGATTCCATGCAGCGTGGCCCAATGGATCTCGAGAGATTGCAGTGGATTCCATGCAGTGTGGTGCAATGGATTTAAATTGAACGCAGTGGATTCCATGCATCGTGGTGCAATGGATCCCAATTGAATGCAGTGAATTCCATGCAGCGTGATTGAATGCAGTATATTCCATGCAGCGTGGTAAAATGCATCCCGATTAAATGCAGTGGATTCCATCCAGCTTGATTGAATGCAGTTGATTCCATGGAGCGTGGCCCAATGCATCCCGATTAAATGCAGTGGATTTTATGCAGCATGGCCCAAAGCATCCCGATTGAAGGTAGTGCATTCCATGCAGCATCACTGAATGCAGTGGATTCCATGCAGCATGGTAAAATGCATCCCGATTGAACGCAGTGTATTCCATGAAGCATGGCTAAATGGCTCCCGAGTGAATGCAGTAGATTCCATGCAGTGTCATTGAATGCAGTGGATTCCATGCAGCATGGTAAAATGCATCCCGATTGATGCAGTGGATTCCATGCAGTGTCATTGAATGCAGTGGATTCCAGGCAGCATGGTAAAATGCATCCCGATTGATGCAGTGGATTCCATGCAGCGGGGTTAAATGGATCCCGATTGAATGCAGTGGATTCCATGCAGCGTGGCCCAATGGATCTCGATTGAATGCAGTGGATTCCATGCAGCGTGGCCCAATGGATCTCGATTGAATGCAGTGGATTCCATGCAGTGTGGTGCAGTGGATTCTGATTGATTGCAGTGAATTCCATGCATCGTGGCACAATGGATCCCAATTGAATGCAGTGGATTCCATGCAGCGTGGCCCAATGGATCTCGATTGAATGCAGTGGATTCCATGCAGCATGTTTGAATGCAGTGTATGCCATGCAGCGTGGCCCAATTGATCTCGAGAGAATGCAGTGGATTCCATGCAGTGTGGTGCAATGGATTTTGATTGAACGCAGTGGATTCCATGCATCGTTGTGCAATGGATCCCAATTGAATGCAGTGAATTCCATGCAGCGTGATTGAATGCAGTACATTCCATGCAGCATGGTAAAATGCATCCCGATTAAATGCAGTGGATTCCATCCAGCTTGATTGAATGCAGTTGATTCCATGGAGCGTGGCCCAATGCATCCCGATTAAATGCAGTGGATTTTATGCAGCATGGCCCAAAGCATCCCGATTGAAGGTAGTGCATTCCATGCAGCATCACTGAATGCAGTGGATTCCATGCAGCATGGTAAAATGCATCCCGATTGAACGCAGTGTATTCCATGAAGCATGGCGAAATGGATCCCGATTGAATGCAGTGGATTCCATGCAGCGTGGCCCAATGGATCTCGATTGAACGCAGTGTATTCCATGCAGTGAGGCCCAATGTATCCCAATTGAATGCAGTGGATTCCATGCAGCATGGCGCAATGGATGTCGATTGAATGCAGTGGTTTCCCTGCAATGTGGCACAATGGATCCCGATTGACTGCAGTGGATTCCATGCAGCGTCACTGAATGCAGTGGATTCCATGCAGAAAGGTAAAATGCATCCCGATTGATGGAGTGGATTCCATGCAGTGCCATTGAATGCAGTGGATTCCATGCAGCATGGTAAAATGCATCCCAATTGAACGCAGTGCATTCCATGCAGCGGGGTTAAATGGATCCCGATTGAATGCAGTGGATTCGATGCAGCGTGGCCCAATGGATCTCGAGAGAATGCAGTGGATTCCATGCAGTGTGGTGCAATGGATTTTAATTGAACGCAGTGGATTCCATGCATCGTGGCGCAATGGATCCCAATTGAATGCAGTGAATTCCATGCAGCGTGATTGAATGCAGTATATTCCATGCAGCGTGGTAAAATGCATCCCGATTAAATGCAGTGGATTCCATCCAGCTTGATTGAATGCAGTTGATTCCATGGAGCGTGGCCCAATGCATCCCGATTAACTGCAGTGGATTTTATGCAGCATGGCCCAAAGCATCCCGATTGAATGTAGTGCATTCCATGCAGCATCACTGAATGCAGTGGATTCCATGCAGCATGGTAAAATGCATCCCGATTAAACGCAGTAGATTACATGCAGCAAGGCTAAATGGATCCCGAGTGAATGCAGTAGATTCCATGCAGTGTCATTGAATGCAGTGGATTCCATGCAGCATGGTAAAATGCATCCCGATTGATGCAGTGGATTCCATGCAGTGTCATTGAATGCAGTGGATTCCAGGCAGCATGGTAAAATGCATCCCGATTGATGCAGTGGATTCCATGCAGCGGGGTTAAATGGATCCCGATTGAATGCAGTGTATTCCATGCAGCGTGGCCCAATGGATCTCGATTGAATGCAGTGGATTCCATGCAGCGTGGCCCAATGGATCTCGATTGAATGCAGTGGATTCCATGCAGTGTGGTGCAGTGGAGTCTGATTGATTGCAGTGAATTCCATGCATCGTGGCACAATGGATCCCAATTGAATGCAGTGGATTCCATGCAGCGTGGCCCAATGGATCTCGATTGAATGCAGTGGATTCCATGCAGCATGTTTGAATGCAGTGTATGCCATGCAGCGTGAAGTAATGGAACCCTATTGAATGCAGTGGATTTTATGCAGCATGATTGAATGCAGTGGATTCCATGCAGCATGATTGAATGCAGTGGATTCCAGGCAGCGAGGCCCAATGAATCCCGATTGAATGCAGTGGATATTATCCAGCATGGCCCAAAGCATCCCGATTGAATGCAGTGGATTCCATGCAGCGTGTTTGAATGCAGTGGATTCCATGCAGCATGGCCCAATGGTTCCTGAATTGAATGCAATGGTTGCAATGAAGCATGATTGAATGCAGTGGATTCCATGAAGCGTGGCCCTATGGTACCCGATTGAATGCACTGGTTGCAATGAAGCATGATTGAATGCAGTGGATTCCATGCAGCATGGAGAAATTGAACCCTATTAAATGCAGGGGATTTTATGCAGCATGATTGAATGCAGTGGATTCCATGCAGCATGATTGAATGCAGTTGATTCCATGCAGTGAGGCCCAATGCATCCCGATTAAATGCAGTGGATTTTATGCAGCGAGGCCCAAAGCATCCCGATTGAATGTAGTGGATTCCATGCAGTGTCACTGAATGCAGTGGATTCGATGCAGCATGGTAAAATGTATCTCGATTGAACCCAGTGTATTCCATGCAGCGTGTTAAATGGATCCCGATTGAATGCAGTGGATTCCATGCAGCGTGGCCCAATGGATCTCGAGAGAATGCAGTGGATTCCATGCAGTGTGGTGCAATGGATTTTGATTGAACGCAGTGGATTCGATGCATCGTTGTGCAATGGATCCCAATTGAATGCAGTGAATTCCATGCAGCGTGATTGAATGCAGTACATTCCATGCAGCGTGGTAAAATGCATCCCGATTAAATGCAGTGGATTCCATCCAGCTTGATTGAATGCAGTTGATTCCATGGAGCGTGGCCCAATGCATCCCGATTAAATGCAGTGGATTTTATGCAGCATGGCCCAAAGCATCCCGATTGAAGGTAGTGCATTCCATGCAGCATCACTGAATGCAGTGGATTCCATGCAGCATGGTAAAATGCATCCCGATTAAACGCAGTGCATTACATGCAGCATGGCTAAATGGATCCCGAGTGAATGCAGTGGATTCCATGCAGCATGGTAAAATGCGTCACGATTGATGCAGTGGATTCCATGCAGCGTGATTGAATGCAGTACATTCCATGCAGCGTGGTAAAATGCATCCCGATTAAATGCAGTGGATTCCATCCAGCTTGATTGAATGCAATTGATTCCATGGAGCGTGGCCCAATGCATCCCGATTAAATGCAGTGGATTTTAAGCAGCATGGCCCAAAGCATCCCGATTGAAGGTAGTGCATTCCATGCAGCATCACTGAATGCAGTGGATTCCATGCAGCATGGTAAAATGCATCCCGATTGAACGCAGTGTATTCCATGAAGCATGGCTAAATGGATCCCGATTGAATGCAGTGGATTCCATGCAGCGTGGCCCAATGGATCTCGATTGAACGCAGTGTATTCCATGCAGTGAGGCCCAATGTATCCCAATTGAATGCAGTGGATTCCATGCAGCATGGCGCAATGGATGTCGATTGAATGCAGTGGTTTCCCTGCAATGTGGCACAATGGATCCCGATTGACTGCAGTGGATTCCATGCAGCGTCACTGAATGCAGTGGATTCCATGCAGCATGGTAAAATGCATCCCGATTGATGCAGTGGATTCCATGCAGTGTCATTGAATGCAGTGGATTCCATGCAGCATGGTAAAATGCATCCCAATTGAACGCAGTGCATTCCATGCAGCGGGGTTAAATGGATCCCGATTGAATGCAGTGGATTCGATGCAGCGTGGCCCAATGGATCTCGAGAGAATGCAGTGGATTCCATGCAGTGTGGTGCAATGGATTTAAATTGAACGCAGTGGATTCCATGCATCGTGGCGCAATGGATCCCAATTGAATGCAGTGAATTCCATGCAGCGTGATTGAATGCAGTATATTCCATGCAGCGTGGTAAAATGCATCCCGATTAAATGCAGTGGATTCCATCCAGCTTGATTGAATGCAGTTGATTCCATGGAGCGTGGCCCAATGCATCCCGATTAAATGCAGTGGATTTTATGCAGCATGGCCCAAAGCATCCCGATTGAAGGTAGTGCATTCCATGCAGCATCACTGAATGCAGTGGATTCCATGCAGCATGGTAAAATGCATCCCGATTAAACGCAGTAGATTACATGCAGCATGGCTAAATGGCTCCCGAGTGAATGCAGTAGATTCCATGCAGTGTCATTGAATGCAGTGGATTCCATGCAGCATGGTAAAATGCATCCCGATTGATGCAGTGGATTCCATGCAGTGTCATTGAATGCAGTGGATTCCAGGCAGCATGGTAAAATGCATCCCGATTGATGCAGTGGATTCCATGCAGCGGGGTTAAATGGATCCCGATTGAATGCAGTGTATTCCATGCAGCGTGGCCCAATGGATCTCGATTGAATGCAGTGGATTCCATGCAGCGTGGCCCAATGGATCTCGATTGAATGCAGTGGATTCCATGCAGTGTGGTGCAGTGGATTCTGATTGGTTGCAGTGAATTCCATGCATCGTGGCACAATGGATCCCAATTGAATGCAGTGGATTCCATGCAGCGTGGCCCAATGGATCTCGATTGAATGCAGTGGATTCCATGCAGCATGTTTGAATGCAGTGTATGCCATGCAGCGTGAAGTAATGGAACCCTATTGAATGCAGTGGATTTTATGCAGCATGATTGAATGCAGTGGATTCCATGCAGCATGATTGAATGCAGTGGATTCCAGGCAGCGAGGCCCAATGAATCCCGATTGAATGCAGTGGATATTATCCAGCATGGCCCAAAGCATCCCGATTGAATGCAGTGGATTCCATGCAGCGTGTTTGAATGCAGTGGATTCCATGCAGCATGGCCCAATGGTTCCCGATTGAATGCAGTGGTTGCAATGAAGCATGATTGAATGCAGTGGATTCCATGAAGCGTGGCCCTATGGTACCCGATTGAATGCACTGGTTGCAATGAAGCATGATTGAATGCAGTGGATTCCATGCAGCATGGAGACATTGAACCCTATTCAATGCAGGGGATTTTATGCAGCATGATTGAATGCAGTAGATTCCATGCAGTGAGGCCCAATGCATCCCGATTAAATGCAGTGGATTTTATGCAGCGAGGCCCAAAGCATCCCGATTGAATGCAGTGGATTCCATGCAGTGTCACTGAATGCAGTGGATTCGATGCAGCATGGTAAAATGCATCCCGATTGAACCCAGTGTATTCCATGCAGCGTGATAAATGGATCCCGATTGAATGCAGTGGATTCCATGCAGCGTGGCCCAATGGATCTCGAGAGAATGCAGTGGATTCCATGCAGTGTGGTGCAATGGATTTTGATTGAACGCAGTGGATTCGATGCATCGTTGTGCAATGGATCCCAATTGAATGCAGTGAATTCCATGCAGCGTGATTGAATGCAGTACATTCCATGCAGCATGGTAAAATGCATCCCGATTAAATGCAGTGGATTCCATCCAGCTTGATTGAATGCAGTTGATTCCATGGAGCGTGGCCCAATGCATCCCGATTAAATGCAGTGGATTTTATGCAGCATGGCCCAAAGCATCCCGATTGAAGGTAGTGCATTCCATGCAGCATCACTGAATGCAGTGGATTCCATGCAGCATGGTAAAATGCATCCCGATTGAACGCAGTGTATTCCATGAAGCATGGCGAAATGGATCCCGATTGAATGCAGTGGATTCCATGCAGCGTGGCCCAATGGATCTCGATTGAACGCAGTGTATTCCATGCAGTGAGGCCCAATGTATTCCAATTGAATGCAGTGGATTCCATGCAGCATGGCGCAATGGATGTCGATTGAATGCAGTGGTTTCCCTGCAATGTGGCACAATGGATCCCGATTGACTGCAGTGGATTCCATGCAGCGTCACTGAATGCAGTGGATTCCATGCAGCATGGTAAAATGCATCCCGATTGATGCAGTGGATTCCATGCAGCGTCATTGAATGCAGTGGATTCCATGCAGCATGGTAAAATGCATCCCAATTAAACGCAGTGCATTCCATGCAGCGGGGTTAAATGGATCCCGATTGAATGCAGTGGATTCCATGCAGCGTGGCCCAATGGATCTCGAGAGAATGCAGTGGATTCCATGCAGTGTGGTGCAATGGATTTAAATTGAACGCAGTGGATTCCATGCATCGTGGCGCAATGGATCCCAATTGAATGCAGTGAATTCCATGCAGCGTGATTGAATGCAGTATATTCCATGCAGCGTGGTAAAATGCATCCCGATTAAATGCAGTGGATTCCATCCAGCTTGATTGAATGCAGTTGATTCCATGGAGCGTGGCCCAATGCATCCCGATTAAATGCAGTGGATTTTATGCAGCATGGCCCAAAGCATCCCGATTGAAGGTAGTGCATTCCATGCAGCATCACTGAATGCAGTGGATTCCATGCAGCATGGTAAAATGCATCCCGATTAAACGCAGTAGATTACATGCAGCATGGCTAAATGGCTCCCGAGTGAATGCAGTAGATTCCATGCAGTGTCATTGAATGCAGTGGATTCCATGCAGCATGGTAAAATGCATCCCGATTGATGCAGTGGATTCCATGCAGTGTCATTGAATGCAGTGGATTCCAGGCAGCATGGTAAAATGCATCCCGATTGATGCAGTGGATTCCATGCAGCGGGGTTAAATGGATCCCGATTGAATGCAGTGTATTCCATGCAGCGTGGCCCAATGGATCTCGATTGAATGCAGTGGATTCCATGCAGCGTGGCCCAATGGATCTCGATTGAATGCAGTGGATTCCATGCAGTGTGGTGCAGTGGATTCTGATTGGTTGCAGTGAATTCCATGCATCGTGGCACAATGGATCCCAATTGAATGCAGTGGATTCCATGCAGCGTGGCCCAATGGATCTCGATTGAATGCAGTGGATTCCATGCAGCATGTTTGAATGCAGTGTATGCCATGCAGCGTGAAGTAATGGAACCCTATTGAATGCAGTGGATTTTATGCAGCATGATTGAATGCAGTGGATTCCATGCAGCATGATTGAATGCAGTGGATTCCAGGCAGCGAGGCCCAATGAATCCCGATTGAATGCAGTGGATATTATCCAGCATGGCCCAAAGCATCCCGATTGAATGCAGTGGATTCCATGCAGCGTGTTTGAATGCAGTGGATTCCATGCAGCATGGCCCAATGGTTCCCGATTGAATGCAGTGGTTGCAATGAAGCATGATTGAATGCAGTGGATTCCATGAAGCGTGGCCCTATGGTACCCGATTGAATGCACTGGTTGCAATGAAGCATGATTGAATGCAGTGGATTCCATGCAGCATGGAGACATTGAACCCTATTCAATGCAGGGGATTTTATGCAGCATGATTGAATGCAGTAGATTCCATGCAGTGAGGCCCAATGCATCCCGATTAAATGCAGTGGATTTTATGCAGCGAGGCCCAAAGCATCCCGATTGAATGCAGTGGATTCCATGCAGTGTCACTGAATGCAGTGGATTCGATGCAGCATGGTAAAATGCATCCCGATTGAACCCAGTGTATTCCATGCAGCGTGATAAATGGATCCCGATTGAATGCAGTGGATTCCATGCAGCGTGGCCCAATGGATCTCGAGAGAATGCAGTGGATTCCATGCAGTGTGGTGCAATGGATTTTGATTGAACGCAGTGGATTCGATGCATCGTTGTGCAATGGATCCCAATTGAATGCAGTGAATTCCATGCAGCGTGATTGAATGCAGTACATTCCATGCAGCATGGTAAAATGCATCCCGATTAAATGCAGTGGATTCCATCCAGCTTGATTGAATGCAGTTGATTCCATGGAGCGTGGCCCAATGCATCCCGATTAAATGCAGTGGATTTTATGCAGCATGGCCCAAAGCATCCCGATTGAAGGTAGTGCATTCCATGCAGCATCACTGAATGCAGTGGATTCCATGCAGCATGGTAAAATGCATCCCGATTGAACGCAGTGTATTCCATGAAGCATGGCTAAATGGATCCCGATTGAATGCAGTGGATTCCATGCAGCGTGGCCCAATGGATCTCGATTGAACGCAGTGTATTCCATGCAGTGAGGCCCAATGTATTCCAATTGAATGCAGTGGATTCCATGCAGCATGGCGCAATGGATGTCGATTGAATGCAGTGGTTTCCCTGCAATGTGGCACAATGGATCCCGATTGACTGCAGTGGATTCCATGCAGCGTCACTGAATGCAGGGGATTCCATGCAGCATGGTAAAATGCATCCCGATTGATGCAGTGGATTCCATGCAGCGTCATTGAATGCAGTGGATTCCATGCAGCATGGTAAAATGCATCCCAATTGAACGCAGTGCATTCCATGCAGCGGGGTTAAATGGATCCCGATTGAATGCAGTGGATTCCATGCAGCGTGGCCCAATGGATCTCGAGAGAATGCAGTGGATTCCATGCAGTGTGGTGCAATGGATTTAAATTGAACGCAGTGGATTCCATGCATCGTGGCGCAATGGATCCCAATTGAATGCAGTGAATTCCATGCAGCGTGATTGAATGCAGTATATTCCATGCAGCGTGGTAAAATGCATCCCGATTAAATGCAGTGGATTTTATGCAGCATGGCCCAAAGCATCCCGATTGAATGTAGTGCATTCCATGCAGCATCACTGAATGCAGTGGATTCCATGCAGCATGGTAAAATGCATCCCGATTAAACGCAGTGCATTACATGCAGCATGGCTAAATGGATCTCGAGTGAATGCAGTGGATTCCATGCAGCATGGTAAAATGCGTCACGATTGATGCAGTGGATTCCATGCAGTGTCATTGAATGCAGTGGATTCCAGGCAGCATGATAAAATGCATCCCGATTGATGCAGTGGATTACATGCAGTGTCATTGAATGCAGTGGATTCCAGGCAGCATGATAAAATGCATCCCGATTGATGCAGTGGATTCCATGCAGCGGGGTTAAATGGATCCCGATTGAATGCAGTGTATTCCATGCAGCGTGGCCCAATGGATCTCGATTGAATGCAGTGGACTCCGTGCAGTGTGGTGGAGTGGATTCTGATTGAATGCAGTGGATTCCATGCAGCGTGTTTGAATGCAGTGTATTCCATGCAGCGTGAAGAAATGGAACCCTATTGAATGCAGTGGATTTTATGCAGCATGATTGAATGCAGTGGATTCCATGCAGCATGATTGAATGCAGTGGATTCCAGGCAGCGAGGCCCAATGAATCCCGATTGAATGCAGTGGATATTATCCAGCATGGCCCAAAGCATCCCGATTGAATGCAGTGGATTCCATGCAGCGTGTTTGAATGCAGTGGATTCCATGCAGCATGGCCCAATGGTTCCCTATTGAATGCAGTGGTTGCAATGAAGCATGATTGAATGCAGTGGATTCCATGAAGCGTGGCCCTATGGTACCCGATTGAATGCACTGGTTGCAATGAAGCATGATTGAATGCAGTGGATTCCATGCAGCATGATTGAATGCAGTAGATTCCATGCAGTGAGGCCCAATGCATCCCGATTAAATGCAGTGGATTTTATGCAGCGAGGCCCAAAGCATCCCGATTGAATGCAGTGGATTCCATGCAGCGTCACTGAATGCAGTGGATTCGATGCAGCATGGTTAAATGCATCCCGATTGAACGAAGAGTATTCCATGCAGCGTGGCTAAATGGATCCAGATTGAATGCAGTGGATTCCATGCAGCGTGGCCCAATTGATCTCGAGAGATTGCAGTGGATTCCATGCAGTGTGGTGCAATGGATTTTAATTGAACGCAGTGGATTCCATGCATCGTGGTGCAATGGATCCCAATTGAATGCAGTGAATTCCATGCAGCGTGATTGAATGCAGTATATTCCATGCAGCGTGGTAAAATGCATCCCGATTAAATGCAGTGGATTCCATCCAGCTTGATTGAATGCAGTTGATTCCATGGAGCGTGGCCCAATGCATCCCGATTAAATGCAGTGGATTTTATGCAGCATGGCCCAAAGCATCCCGATTGAAGGTAGTGCATTCCATGCAGCATCACTGAATGCAGTGGATTCCATGCAGCATGGTAAAATGCATCCCGATTAAACGCAGTGGAATACATGCAGCATGGCTAAATGGATCCCGAGTGAATGCAGTAGATTCCATGCAGTGTCATTGAATGCAGTGGATTCCATTCAGCATGGTAAAATGCATCCCGATTGATGCAGTGGATTCCATGCAGTGTCATTGAATGCAGTGTATTCCATGCAGCATGGTAAAATGCATCCCGATTGATGCAGTGGATTCCATGCAGTGTCATTGAATGCAGTGGATTCCAGGCAGCATGATAAAATGCATCCCGATTGAATGCAGTCGATTCCATGCAGCGTGGCCCAATGGATCTCGATTGAATGCAGTGGATTCCATGCAGCGTGGCCCAATGGATCTCGATTGAATGCAGTGGATTCCATGCAGTGTGGTGCAGTGGAGTCTGATTGATTGCAGTGAATTCCATGCATCGTGGCACAATGGATCCCAATTGAATGCAGTGGATTCCATGCAGCGTGGCCCAATGGATCTCGATTGAATGCAGTGGGTTCCATGCAGCATCACTGAATGCAGTGTATGCCATGCAGCGTGAAGAAATGGAACCCTATTGAATGCAGTGGATTTTATGCAGCATGATTGAATGCAGTTGATTCGATGCAGCATGATTGAATGCAGTGGATTCCAGGCAGCGAGGCCCAATGAATCCCGATTGAATGCACTGGATATTATCCAGCATGGCCCAAAGCATCCCGATTGAATGCAGTGGATTCCATGCAGCGTGTTTGAATGCAGTGGATTCCATGCAGCATGGCCCAATGGTTCCCGATTGAATGCAGTGGTTGCAATGAAGCATGATTGAATGCAGTGGATTCCATGAAGCGTGGCCCTATGGTACCCGATTGAATGCACTGGTTGCAATGAAGCATGATTGAATGCAGTGGATTCCATGCAGCGTGGAGAAATTGAACCCTATTAAATGCAGGGGATTTTATGCAGCATGATTGAATGCAGTGGATTCCATGCAGCATGATTGAATGCAGTAGATTCCATGCAGTGAGGCCCAATGCATCCCGATTAAATGCAGTGGATTTTATGCAGCGAGGCCCAAAGCATCCCGATTGAATGCAGTGGATTCCATGCAGCGTCACTCAATGCAGTGGATTCGATGCAGCATGGTAAAATGCATCCCGATTGAACCCAGTGTATTCCATGCAGCGTGATAAATGGATCCCGATTGAATGCAGTGGATTCCATGCAGCGTGGCCCAATGGATCTCAAGAGAATGCAGTGGATTCCATGCAGCGTGATTGAATGCAGTACATTCCATGCAGCATGGTAAAATGCATCCCGATTAAATGCAGTGGATTCCATCCAGCTTGATTGAATGCAGTTGATTCCATGGAGCGTGGCCCAATGCATCCCGATTAAATGCAGTGGATTTTATGCAGCATGGCCCAAAGCATCCCGATTGAAGGTAGTGCATTCCATGCAGCATCACTGAATGCAGTGGATTCCATGCAGCATGGTAAAATGCATCCCGATTGAACGCAGTGTATTCCATGAAGCATGGCTAAATGGATCCCGATTGAATGCAGTGGATTCCATGCAGCGTGGCCAATGGATCTCGATTGAACGCAGTGTATTCCATGCAGTGAGGCCCAATGAATCCCAATTGAATGCAGTGGATTCCATGCAGCATGGCGCAATGGATGTCGATTGAATGCAGTGGTTTCCCTGCAATGTGGCAAAATGGATCCCGATTGACTGCAGTGGATTCCATGCAGCGTCACTGAATGCAGTGGATTCCATGCAGCATGGTAAAATGCATCCCGATGGATGCAGTGGCTTCCATGCAGTGTCATTGAATGCAGTGGATTCCATGCAGCATGGTAAAATGCGTCACGATTGATGCAGTGGATTCCATGCAGTCTCATTGAATGCAGTGGATTCCATGCAGCATGGTAAAATGCATCCCGATTGATGCAGTGGATTCCATGCAGTGTCATTGAATGCAGTGGATTCCAGGCAGCATGATAAAATGCATCCCGATTGATGCAGTGGATTCCATGCAGCGGGGTTAAATGGATCCAGATTGAATGCCGTGGATTCCATGCAGCGTGGCCCAACGGATCTCGATTGAATGCAGTGGACTCCGTGCAGTGTGGCGGAGTGGATTCTGATTGATTGCAGTGAATTCCATGCAGCGTGGCCCAATGGATCTCGATTGAATGCAGTGGATTCCATGCAGCGTGTTTGAATGCAGTGTATTCCATGCAGCGTGAAGAAATGGAACCCTATTGAATGCAGTGGATTTTATGCAGCATGATTGAATGCAGTGGATTCCATGCAGCATGATTGAATGCAGTGGATTCCAGGCAGCGAGGCCCAATGAATCCCGATTGAATGCAGTGGATATTATCCAGCATGGCCCAAAGCATCCCGATTGAATGCAGTGGATTCCATGCAGCGTGTTTGAATGCAGTGGATTCCATGCAGCATGGCCCAATGGTTCCCTATTGAATGCAGTGGTTGCAATGAAGCATGATTGAATGCAGTGGATTCCATGAAGCGTGGCCCTATGGTACCCGATTGAATGCACTGGTTGCAATGAAGCATGATTGAATGCAGTGGATTCCATGCAGCATGGAGAAATGGAACCCTATTAAATGCAGGGGATTTTATGCAGCATGATTGAATGCAGTGGATTCCATGCAGCATGATTGAATGCAGTAGATTCCATGCAGTGAGGCCCAATGCATCCCGATTAAATGCAGTGGATTTTATGCAGCGAGGCCCAAAGCATCCCGATTGAATGCAGTGGATTCCATGCAGCGTCACTGAATGCAGTGGATTCGATGCAGCATGGTTAAATGCATCCCGATTGAACGAAGAGTATTCCATGCAGCGTGGCTAAATGGATCCAGATTGAATGCAGTGGATTCCATGCAGCGTGGCCCAATGGATCTCGAGAGATTGCAGTGGATTCCATGCAGTGTGGTGCAATGGATTTTAATTGAACGCAGTGGATTCCATGCATCGTGGTGCAATGGATCCCAATTGAATGCAGTGAATTCCATGCAGCGTGATTGAATGCAGTACATTCCATGCAGCGTGGTAAAATGCATCCCGATTAAATGCAGTGGATTCCATCCAGCTTGATTGAATGCAGTTGATTCCATGGAGCGTGGCCCAATGCATCCCGATTAAATGCAGTGGATTTTATGCAGCATGGCCCAAAGCATCCCGATTGAAGGTAGTGCATTCCATGCAGCATCACTGAATGCAGTGGATTCCATGCAGCATGGTAAAATGCATCCCGATTAAACGCAGTGGAATACATGCAGCATGGCTAAATGGTTCCCGAGTGAATGCAGTAGATTCCATGCAGTGTCATTGAATGCAGTGGATTCCATGCAGCATGGTAAAATGCATCCCGATTGATGCAGTGGATTCCATGCAGTGTCATTGAATGCAGTGTATTCCATGCAGCATGGTAAAATGCATCCCGATTGATGCAGTGGATTCCATGCAGTGTCATTGAATGCAGTGGATTCCAGGCAGCATGATAAAATGCATCCCGATTGAATGCAGTCGATTCCATGCAGCGTGGCCCAATGGATCTCGATTGAATGCAGTGGATTCCATGCAGCGTGGCCCAATGGATCTCGATTGAATGCAGTGGATTCCATGCAGTGTGGTGCAGTGGAGTCTGATTGATTGCAGTGAATTCCATGCATCGTGGCACAATGGATCCCAATTGAATGCAGTGGATTCCATGCAGCGTGGCCCAATGGATCTCGATTGAATGCAGTGGGTTCCATGCAGCGTGTTTGAATGCAGTGTATGCCATGCAGCGTGAAGAAATGGAACCCTATTGAATGCAGTGGATTTTATGCAGCATGATTGAATGCAGTGGATTCCATGCAGCATGATTGAATGCAGTGGATTCCAGGCAGCGAGGCCCAATGAATCCCGGTTGAATGCAGTGGATATTATCCAGCATGGCCCAAAGCATCCCGATTGAATGCAGTGGATTCCATGCAGCGTGTTTGAATGCAGTGGATTCCATGCAGCATGGCCCAATGGTTCCCGATTGAATGCAGTGGTTGCAATGAAGCATGATTGAATGCAGTGGATTCCATGAAGCGTGGCCCTATGGTACCCGATTGAATGCACTGGTTGCAATGAAGCATGATTGAATGCAGTGGATTCCATGCAGCATGGAGAAATTGAACCCTATTAAATGCAGGGGATTTTATGCAGCATGATTGAATGCAGTGGATTCCATGCAGCATGATTGAATGCAGTAGATTCCATGCAGTGAGGCCCAATGCATCCCGATTAAATGCAGTGGATTTTATGCAGCGAGGCCCAAAGCATCCCGATTGAATGCAGTGGATTCCATGCAGCGTCACTCAATGCAGTGGATTCGATGCAGCATGGTAAAATGCATCCCGATTGAACCCAGTGTATTCCATGCAGCGTGATAAATGGATCCCGATTGAATGCAGTGGATTCCATGCAGCGTGGCCCAATGGATCTCAAGAGAATGCAGTGGATTCCATGCAGCGTGATTGAATGCAGTACATTCCATGCAGCATGGTAAAATGCATCCCGATTAAATGCAGTGGATTCCATCCAGCTTGATTGAATGCAGTTTATTCCATGGAGCGTGGCCCAATGCATCCCGATTAAATGCAGTGGATTTTATGCAGCATGGCCCAAAGCATCCCGATTGAAGGTAGTGCATTCCATGCAGCATCACTGAATGCAGTGGATTCCATGCAGCATGGTAAAATGCATCCCGATTGAACGCAGTGTATTCCATGAAGCATGGCTAAATGGATCCCGATTGAATGCAGTGGATTCCATGCAGCGTGGCCAATGGATCTCGATTGAACGCAGTGTATTCCATGCAGTGAGGCCCAATGAATCCCAATTGAATGCAGTGGATTCCATGCAGCATGGCGCAATGGATGTCGATTGAATGCAGTGGTTTCCCTGCAATGTGGCACAATGGATCCCGATTGACTGCAGTGGATTCCATGCAGCGTCACTGAATGCAGTGGATTCCATGCAGCATGGTAAAATGCATCCCGATGGATGCAGTGGCTTCCATGCAGTGTCATTGAATGCAGTGGATTCCATGCAGCATGGTAAAATGCGTAACGATTGAATGCAGTCGATTCCATGCAGCGTGGCCCAATGGATCTCGATTGAATGCAGTGGATTCCATGCAGTGTGGTGCAGTGGAGTCTGATTGATTGCAGTGAATTCCATGCATCGTGGCACAATGGATCCCAATTGAATGCAGTGGATTCCATGCAGCGTGGCCCAATGGATCTCGATTGAATGCAGTGGGTTCCATGCAGCATCACTGAATGCAGTGTATGCCATGCAGCGTGAAGAAATGGAACCCTATTGAATGCAGTGGATTTTATGCAGCATGATTGAATGCAGTTGATTCGATGCAGCATGATTGAATGCAGTGGATTCCAGGCAGCGAGGCCCAATGAATCCCGATTGAATGCACTGGATATTATCCAGCATGGCCCAAAGCATCCCGATTGAATGCAGTGGATTCCATGCAGCGTGTTTGAATGCAGTGGATTCCATGCAGCATGGCCCAATGGTTCCCGATTGAATGCAGTGGTTGCAATGAAGCATGATTGAATGCAGTGGATTCCATGAAGCGTGGCCCTATGGTACCCGATTGAATGCACTGGTTGCAATGAAGCATGATTGAATGCAGTGGATTCCATGCAGCATGGAGAAATTGAACCCTATTAAATGCAGGGGATTTTATGCAGCATGATTGAATGCAGTGGATTCCATGCAGCATGATTGAATGCAGTAGATTCCATGCAGTGAGGCCCAATGCATCCCGATTAAATGCAGTGGATTTTATGCAGCGAGGCCCAAAGCATCCCGATTGAATGCAGTGGATTCCATGCAGCGTCACTCAATGCAGTGGATTCGATGCAGCATGGTAAAATGCATCCCGATTGAACCCAGTGTATTCCATGCAGCGTGATAAATGGATCCCGATTGAATGCAGTGGATTCCATGCAGCGTGGCCCAATGGATCTCAAGAGAATGCAGTGGATTCCATGCAGCGTGATTGAATGCAGTACATTCCATGCAGCATGGTAAAATGCATCCCGATTAAATGCAGTGGATTCCATCCAGCTTGATTGAATGCAGTTGATTCCATGGAGCGTGGCCCAATGCATCCCGATTAAATGCAGTGGATTTTATGCAGCATGGCCCAAAGCATCCCGATTGAAGGTAGTGCATTCCATGCAGCATCACTGAATGCAGTGGATTCCATGCAGCATGGTAAAATGCATCCCGATTGAACGCAGTGTATTCCATGAAGCATGGCTAAATGGATCCCGATTGAATGCAGTGGATTCCATGCAGCGTGGCCAATGGATCTCGATTGAACGCAGTGTATTCCATGCAGTGAGGCCCAATGAATCCCAATTGAATGCAGTGGATTCCATGCAGCATGGCGCAATGGATGTCGATTGAATGCAGTGGTTTCCCTGCAATGTGGCAAAATGGATCCCGATTGACTGCAGTGGATTCCATGCAGCGTCACTGAATGCAGTGGATTCCATGCAGCATGGTAAAATGCATCCCGATGGATGCAGTGGCTTCCATGCAGTGTCATTGAATGCAGTGGATTCCATGCAGCATGGTAAAATGCGTCACGATTGATGCAGTGGATTCCATGCAGTCTCATTGAATGCAGTGGATTCCATGCAGCATGGTAAAATGCATCCCGATTGATGCAGTGGATTCCATGCAGTGTCATTGAATGCAGTGGATTCCAGGCAGCATGATAAAATGCATCCCGATTGATGCAGTGGATTCCATGCAGCGGGGTTAAATGGATCCAGATTGAATGCCGTGGATTCCATGCAGCGTGGCCCAACGGATCTCGATTGAATGCAGTGGACTCCGTGCAGTGTGGCGGAGTGGATTCTGATTGATTGCAGTGAATTCCATGCAGCGTGGCCCAATGGATCTCGATTGAATGCAGTGGATTCCATGCAGCGTGTTTGAATGCAGTGTATTCCATGCAGCGTGAAGAAATGGAACCCTATTGAATGCAGTGGATTTTATGCAGCATGATTGAATGCAGTGGATTCCATGCAGCATGATTGAATGCAGTGGATTCCAGGCAGCGAGGCCCAATGAATCCCGATTGAATGCAGTGGATATTATCCAGCATGGCCCAAAGCATCCCGATTGAATGCAGTGGATTCCATGCAGCGTGTTTGAATGCAGTGGATTCCATGCAGCATGGCCCAATGGTTCCCTATTGAATGCAGTGGTTGCAATGAAGCATGATTGAATGCAGTGGATTCCATGAAGCGTGGCCCTATGGTACCCGATTGAATGCACTGGTTGCAATGAAGCATGATTGAATGCAGTGGATTCCATGCAGCATGGAGAAATGGAACCCTATTAAATGCAGGGGATTTTATGCAGCATGATTGAATGCAGTGGATTCCATGCAGCATGATTGAATGCAGTAGATTCCATGCAGTGAGGCCCAATGCATCCCGATTAAATGCAGTGGATTTTATGCAGCGAGGCCCAAAGCATCCCGATTGAATGCAGTGGATTCCATGCAGCGTCACTGAATGCAGTGGATTCGATGCAGCATGGTTAAATGCATCCCGATTGAACGAAGAGTATTCCATGCAGCGTGGCTAAATGGATCCAGATTGAATGCAGTGGATTCCATGCAGCGTGGCCCAATGGATCTCGAGAGATTGCAGTGGATTCCATGCAGTGTGGTGCAATGGATTTTAATTGAACGCAGTGGATTCCATGCATCGTGGTGCAATGGATCCCAATTGAATGCAGTGAATTCCATGCAGCGTGATTGAATGCAGTACATTCCATGCAGCGTGGTAAAATGCATCCCGATTAAATGCAGTGGATTCCATCCAGCTTGATTGAATGCAGTTGATTCCATGGAGCGTGGCCCAATGCATCCCGATTAAATGCAGTGGATTTTATGCAGCATGGCCCAAAGCATCCCGATTGAAGGTAGTGCATTCCATGCAGCATCACTGAATGCAGTGGATTCCATGCAGCATGGTAAAATGCATCCCGATTAAACGCAGTGGAATACATGCAGCATGGCTAAATGGTTCCCGAGTGAATGCAGTAGATTCCATGCAGTGTCATTGAATGCAGTGGATTCCATGCAGCATGGTAAAATGCATCCCGATTGATGCAGTGGATTCCATGCAGTGTCATTGAATGCAGTGTATTCCATGCAGCATGGTAAAATGCATCCCGATTGATGCAGTGGATTCCATGCAGTGTCATTGAATGCAGTGGATTCCAGGCAGCATGATAAAATGCATCCCGATTGAATGCAGTCGATTCCATGCAGCGTGGCCCAATGGATCTCGATTGAATGCAGTGGATTCCATGCAGCGTGGCCCAATGGATCTCGATTGAATGCAGTGGATTCCATGCAGTGTGGTGCAGTGGAGTCTGATTGATTGCAGTGAATTCCATGCATCGTGGCACAATGGATCCCAATTGAATGCAGTGGATTCCATGCAGCGTGGCCCAATGGATCTCGATTGAATGCAGTGGGTTCCATGCAGCGTGTTTGAATGCAGTGTATGCCATGCAGCGTGAAGAAATGGAACCCTATTGAATGCAGTGGATTTTATGCAGCATGATTGAATGCAGTGGATTCCATGCAGCATGATTGAATGCAGTGGATTCCAGGCAGCGAGGCCCAATGAATCCCGGTTGAATGCAGTGGATATTATCCAGCATGGCCCAAAGCATCCCGATTGAATGCAGTGGATTCCATGCAGCGTGTTTGAATGCAGTGGATTCCATGCAGCATGGCCCAATGGTTCCCGATTGAATGCAGTGGTTGCAATGAAGCATGATTGAATGCAGTGGATTCCATGAAGCGTGGCCCTATGGTACCCGATTGAATGCACTGGTTGCAATGAAGCATGATTGAATGCAGTGGATTCCATGCAGCATGGAGAAATTGAACCCTATTAAATGCAGGGGATTTTATGCAGCATGATTGAATGCAGTGGATTCCATGCAGCATGATTGAATGCAGTAGATTCCATGCAGTGAGGCCCAATGCATCCCGATTAAATGCAGTGGATTTTATGCAGCGAGGCCCAAAGCATCCCGATTGAATGCAGTGGATTCCATGCAGCGTCACTCAATGCAGTGGATTCGATGCAGCATGGTAAAATGCATCCCGATTGAACCCAGTGTATTCCATGCAGCGTGATAAATGGATCCCGATTGAATGCAGTGGATTCCATGCAGCGTGGCCCAATGGATCTCAAGAGAATGCAGTGGATTCCATGCAGCGTGATTGAATGCAGTACATTCCATGCAGCATGGTAAAATGCATCCCGATTAAATGCAGTGGATTCCATCCAGCTTGATTGAATGCAGTTTATTCCATGGAGCGTGGCCCAATGCATCCCGATTAAATGCAGTGGATTTTATGCAGCATGGCCCAAAGCATCCCGATTGAAGGTAGTGCATTCCATGCAGCATCACTGAATGCAGTGGATTCCATGCAGCATGGTAAAATGCATCCCGATTGAACGCAGTGTATTCCATGAAGCATGGCTAAATGGATCCCGATTGAATGCAGTGGATTCCATGCAGCGTGGCCAATGGATCTCGATTGAACGCAGTGTATTCCATGCAGTGAGGCCCAATGAATCCCAATTGAATGCAGTGGATTCCATGCAGCATGGCGCAATGGATGTCGATTGAATGCAGTGGTTTCCCTGCAATGTGGCACAATGGATCCCGATTGACTGCAGTGGATTCCATGCAGCGTCACTGAATGCAGTGGATTCCATGCAGCATGGTAAAATGCATCCCGATGGATGCAGTGGCTTCCATGCAGTGTCATTGAATGCAGTGGATTCCATGCAGCATGGTAAAATGCGTAACGATTGATGCAGTGGATTCCATGCAGTGTCATTGAATGCAGTGGATTCCATGCAGCATGGTAAAATGCATCCCGATTGATGCAGTGGATTCCATGCAGTGTCATTGAATGCAGTGGATTCCAGGCAGCATGATAAAATGCATCCCGATTGATGCAGTGGATTCCATGCAGCGGGGTTAAATGGATCCAGATTGAATGCCCTGGATTCCATGCAGCGTGGCCCAACGGATCTCGATTGAATGCAGTGGACTCCGTGCAGTGTGGCGTAGTGGATTCTGATTGATTGCAGTGAATTCCATGCAGCGTGGCCCAATGGATCTCGATTGAATGCAGTGGATTCCATGCAGCGTGTTTGAATGCAGTGTATTCCATGCAGCGTGAAGAAATGGAACCCTATTGAATGCAGTGGATTTTATGCAGCATGATTGAATGCAGTGGATTCCATGCAGCATGATTGAATGCAGTGGATTCCAGGCAGCGAGGCCCAATGAATCCCGATTGAATGCAGTGGATATTATCCAGCATGGCCCAAAGCATCCCGATTGAATGCAGTGGATTCCATGCAGCGTGTTTGAATGCAGTGGATTCCATGCAGCATGGCCCAATGGTTCCCGATTGAATGCAGTGGTTGCAATGAAGCATGATTGAATGCAGTGGATTCCATGAAGCGTGGCCCTATGGTACCCGATTGAATGCACTGGTTGCAATGAAGCATGATTGAATGCAGTGGATTCCATGCAGCATGGAGAAATGGAACCCTATTAAATGCAGGGGATTTTATGCAGCATGATTGAATGCAGTGGATTCCATGCAGCATGATTGAATGCAGTAGATTCCATGCAGTGAGGCCCAATGCATCCCGATTAAATGCAGTGGATTTTATGCAGCGAGGCCCAAAGCATCCCGATTGAATGCAGTGGATTCCATGCAGCGTCACTGAATGCAGTGGATTCGATGCAGCATGGTAAAATGCATCCCGATTGAACGAAGAGTATTCCATGCAGCGTGGCTAAATGGATCCCGACTGAATGCAGTGGATTCCATGCAGCGTGGCCCAATGGATCTCGAGAGATTGCAGTGGATTCCATGCAGTTTGGTGCAATGGATTTTAATTGAACGCAGTGGATTCCATGCATCGTGGTGCAATGGATCCCAATTGAATGCAGTGAATTCCATGCAGCGTGATTGAATGCAGTATATTCCATGCAGCGTGGTAAAATGCATCCCGATTAAATGCAGTGGATTCCATCCAGCTTGATTGAATGCAGTTGATTCCATGGAGCGTGGCCCAATGCATCCCGATTAAATGCAGTGGATTTTATGCAGCATGGCCCAAAGCATCCCGATTGAAGGTAGTGCATTCCATGCAGCATCACTGAATGCAGTGGATTCCATGTAGCATGTTAAAATGCATCCCGATTAAACGCAGTGGATTAAATGCAGCATGGCTAAATGGATCCCGAGTGAATGCAGTAGATTACATGCAGTGTCATTGAATGCAGTGGATTCCATGCAGCATGGTAAAATGCATCCCGATTGATGCAGTGGATTCCATGCAGTGTGGTGCAGTGGATTCTGATTGATTGCAGTGAATTCCATGCATCGTGGCACAATGGATCCCAATTGAATCCAGTGGATTCCATGCAGCGTGGCCCAATGGATCTCGATTGAATGCAGTGGATTCCATGCAGCGTGTTTGAATGCAGTGTATGCCATGCAGCGTGAAGAAATGGAACCCTATTGAATGCAGTGGATTTTATGCAGCATGATTGAATGCAGAGGATTCCATGCAGCATGATTGAATGCAGTGGATTCCAGGCAGCGAGGCCCAATGAATCCCGATTGAATGCAGTGGATATTATCCAGCATGGCCCAAAGCATCCCGATTGAAGGCAGTGGATTCCATGCAGCGTGTTTGAATGCAGTGGATTCCATGCAGCATGGCCCAATGGTTCCCGATTGAATGCAGTGGTTGCAATGAAGCATGATTGAATGCAGTGGATTCCATGAAGCGTGGCCCTATGGTACCCGATTGAATGCACTGGTTGTAATGAAGCATGATTGAATGCAGTGGATTCCATGCAGTGAGGCCCAATGCATCCCGATTAAATGCAGTGGATTTTATGCAGCAAGGCCCAAAGCATCCCGATTGAATGCAGTGGATTCCATGCAGCGTCACTGAATGCAGTGGATTCCATGCAGCATGGTAAAATGCATCCCGATTGAATGAAGAGTATTCCATGCAGCGTGGCTAAATGGATCCCGATTGAATGCAGTGGATTCCTTGCAGTGTGGTCCAATGGATCTCGATTGAACGCAGTGTATTCCATGCAGTGAGGCCCAATGAATCCCAATTGAATGCAGTGGATTCCATGCAGCATGGCGCCATGGATGTCGATTGAATGCAGTGGTTTCCCTGCAATGTGGCACAATGGATCCCGATTGACTGCAGTGGATTCCATGCAGCGTCACTGAATGCAGTGGATTCCATGCATAATGGTAAAATGCATCCCGATTGATGCAGTGGATTCCATGCAGTGTCATTGAATGCAGTGGATTCGATGCAGCATGGTAAAATGAATCCCAATTGAACGCAGTGCATTCCATGCAGCGGGGTTAAATGGATGCCGATTGAATGCAGTGGATTCCATGCAGCGTGGCCCAATGGATCTCGATTGAATGCAGTGGGTTCCATGCAGCGTGTTTGAATGCAGTGTATGCCGTGCAGCGTGAAGAAATGGAACCCTATTGAATGCAGTGGATTTTATGCAGCATGATTGAATGCAGTGGATTCGATGCAGCATGATTGAATGCAGTGGATTCCAGGCAGCTAGGCCCAATGAATCCCGATTGAATGCAGTGGATATTATCCAGCATGGCCCAAAGCATCCCGATTGAATGCAGTGGATTCCATGCAGCGTGTTTGAATGCAGTGGATTCCATGCAGCATGGCCCAATGGTTCCCGATTGAATGCAGTGGTTGCAATGAAGCATGATTGAATGCAGTGGATTCCATGAAGCGTGGCCCTATGGTACCCGATTGAATGCACTGGTTGCAATGAAGCATGATTGAATGCAGTGGATTCCATGCAGCATGGAGACATTGAACCCTATTAAATGCAGGGGACTTTATGCAGCATGATTGAATGCAGTGGATTCCATGCAGCATGATTGAATGCAGTAGATTCCATGCAGTGAGGCCCAATGCATCCCGATTAAATGCAGTGGATTTTATGCAGCGAGGCCCAAAGCATCCCGATTGAATGCAGTGGATTCCATGCAGCGTCACTGAATGCAGTGGATTCGATGCAGCATGGTAAAATGCATCCCGATTGAACGCAGTGCATTCCATGCAGCGTGGCTAAATGGATCCCGATTGAATGCAGTGGATTCGATGCAGCGTGGCCCAATGGATCTCGAGAGAATGCAGTGGATTCCATGCAGTGTGGTGCAATGGATTTTAATTGAACGCAGTGGATTCCATGCATCGTGGTGCAATGGATCCCAATTGAATGCAGTGAATTCCATGCAGCGTGATTGAATGCAGTATATTCCATGCAGCGTGGTAAAATGCATCCCGATTAAATGCAGTGGATTCCATCCAGCTTGATTGAATGCAGTTGATTCCATGGAGCGTGGCCCAATGCATCCCGATTAACTGCAGTGGATTTTATGCAGCATGGCCCAAAGCATCCCGATTGAAGGTAGTGCATTCCATGCAGCATCACTGAATGCAGTGGATTCCATGCAGCTTGGTAAAATGCATCCCGATTAAACGCAGTGCATTACATGCAGCATGGCTAAATGGATCCCGAGTGAATGCAGTGGATTCCATGCAGTGTAATTGAATGCAGTGGATTCCATGCAGCATGGTAAAATGCGTCACGATTGATGCAGTGCATTCCATGCAGTGTCATTGAATGCAGTGGATTCCAGGCAGCATGATAAAATGCATCCCGATTGATGCAGTGGATTCCATGCAGCGGGGTTAAATGGAACCCGATTGAATGCAGTGGATTCCATGCAGCGTGGCCCAATGGATCTCGATTGAATGCAGTGGACTCCGTGCAGTGTGGTGGAGTGGATTCTGATTGATTGCAGTGAATTCCATGCATCGTGGCCCAATGGATCTCGATTGAATGCAGTGGATTCCATGCAGCGTGTTTGAATGCAGTGTTTGCCATGCAGCGTGAAGAAATGGAACCCTATTGAATGCAGTGGATTCCATGCAGTGTCATTTAATGCAGTGGATTCCATGCAGCATGATTGAATGCAGTGGATTCCAGGCAGCGAGGCCCAATGAATCCCGATTGAATGCACTGGATATTATCCAGCATGGCCCAAAGCATCCCGATTAAATGCAGTGGATTCCATGCAGCGTGTTTGAATGCAGTGGATTCCATGCAGCATGGCCCAATGGTTCCCGATTGAATGCAGTGGTTGCAATGAAGCATGATTGAATGCAGTGGATTCCATGCAGCATGGAGTCATTGAACCCTATTCAATGCAGGGGATTTTATGCAGCATGATTGAATGCAGTGGATTCCATGCAGCATGATTGAATGCAGTAGATTCCATGCAGTGAGGCCCAATGCATCCCGATTAAATGCAGTGGATTTTATGCAGAGAGGCCCAAAGCATCCCGATTGAATGCAGTGGATTCCATGCAGCGTCACTGAATGCAGTGGATTCGATGCAGCATGGTTAAATGCATCCCGATTGAACGAACAGTATTCCATGCAGCGTGGCTAAATGGATCCCGATTGAATGCAGTGGATTCCATGCAGCGTGGCCCAATGGATCTCGAGAGATTGCAGTGGATTCCATGCAGTTTGGTGCAATGGATTTTGATTGAACGCAGTGGATTCCATGCATCGTGGTGCAATGGATCCCAATTGAATGCAGTGAATTCCATGCAGCGTGATTGAATGCAGTACATTCCATGCAGCATGGTAAAATGCATCCCGATTAATTGCAGTGGATTCCATCCAGCTTGATTGAATGCAGTTGATTCCATGGAGCGTGGCCCAATGCATCCCGATTAAATGCAGTGGATTTTATGCAGCATGGCCCAAAGCATCCCGATTGAAGGTAGTGCATTCCATGCAGCATCACTGAATGCAGTGGATTCCATGCAGCATGGTAAAATGCATCCCGATTGAACGCAGTGTATTCCATGAAGCATGGCTAAATGGATCCCGATTGAATGCAGTGGATTCCATGCAGCGTGGCCCAATGGATCTCGATTGAACGCAGTGTATTCCATGCAGTGAGGCCCAATGAATCCCAATTGAATGCAGTGGATTCCATGCAGCATGGAGAAATTGAACCCTATTAAATGCAGTGGATTTTATGCAGCATGATTGAATGCAGTGGATTCCAGCCAGCAAGATTGAATGCAGTAGATTCCATGCAGTGAGGCCCAATGCATCCCGATTAAATGCAGTGGATTTTATGCAGAGAGGCCCAAAGCATCCCGATTGAATGCAGTGGATTCCATGCAGCGTCACTGAATGCAGTGGATTCGATGCAGCATGGTTAAATGCATCCCGATTGAATGAAGAGTATTCCATGCAGCGTGGCTAAATGGATCCCGATTGAATGCAGTGGATTCCATGCAGCGTGGCCCAATGGATCTCGAGAGATTGCAGTGGATTCCATGCAGTGTGGTGCAATGGATTTTAATTGAACGCAGTGGATTCCATGCATCGTGGTGCAATGGATCCCAATTGAATGCAGTGAATTCCATGCAGCGTGATTGAATGCAGTATATTCCATGCAGCGTGGTAAAATGCATCCCGATTAAATGCAGTGGATTCCATCCAGCTTGGTTGAATGCAATTGATTCCATGGAGCATGGCCCAATGCATCCCGATTAAATGCAGTGGATTTTATGCAGCATGGCCCAAAGCATCCCGATTGAATATAGTGCATTCCATGCAGCATCACTGAATGCAGTGGATTCCATGCAGCATGGTAAAATGCATCCCGATTAAACGCAGTGGATTACATGCAGCATGGCTAAATGGATCCCGAGTGAATGCAGTAGATTCCATGCAGTGTCATTGAATGCAGTGGATTCCATGCAGCATGGTAAAATGCATCCCGATTGATGCCTTGGATTCCATGCAGTGTCATTGAATGCAGTGGATTCCATGCAGCATGGTAAAATGCATCCCGATTGATGCAGTGGATTCCATGCAGTGTCAATGAATGCAGTGGATTCCAGGCAGCATGATAAAATGCATCCCGATTGATGCAGTGGATTCCATGCAGCGGGGTTAAATGGATCCCGATTGAATGCAGTGGATTCCATGCAGCGTGGCCCAATGGATCTCGATTGAATTCAGTGGATTCCATGCAGCGTGGCCCAATGGATCTCGATTGAATGCAGTGGATTCCATGCAGTGTGGTGCAGTGGATTCTGATTGATTGCAGTGAATTCCATGCATCGTGGCACAATGGATCCCAATTGAATGCAGTGGATTCCATGCAGTGTGGCCCAATGGATCTCGATTGAATGCAGTGGATTCCATGCAGCGTGTTTGAATGCAGTGTATTCCATGCAGCGTGAAGAAATGGAACCCTATTGAATGCAGTGGATTTTATGCAGCATGATTGAATGCAGTGGATTCGATGCAGCATGATTGAATGCAGTGGATTTCAGGCAGCGAGGCCCAATGAATCCCGATTGAATGCAGTGGATATTATCCAGCATGGCCCAAAGCATCCCGATTGAATGCAGTGGATTCCATGCAGCGTGTTTGAATGCAGTGGATTCCATGCAGCATGGCCCAATGGTTCCCGATTGAATGCAGTGGTTGCAATGAAGCATGATTGAATGCAGTGGATTCCATGAAGCGTGGCCCTATGGTACCCGATTGAATGCACTGGTTGCAATGAAGCATGATTGAATGCAGTGGATTCCATGCAGCATGGAGAAATTGAACCCTATTAAATGCAGTGGATTTTAAGCAGCATGATTGAATGCAGTGGTTTCCATGCAGCATGATTGAATGCAGTAGATTCCATGCAGTGAGGCCCAATGCATCCCGATTAAATGCAGTGGATTCCATGCAGCGTCACTGAATGCAGTGGATTAGATGCAGCATGGTTAAATGCATCCCGATTGAACCCAGTGTATTCTATGCAGCGTGATAAATGGATCCCGATTGAATGCAGTGGATTCCATGCAGCGTGGTCCAATGGATCTCGAGAGAATGCAGTGGATTCCATGCAGTGTGGTGCAATGGATTTTGATTGAATGCAGTGGATTCGATGCATCATTGTGCAATGGATCCCAATTGAATGCAGTGAATTCCATGCAGCGTGATTGAATGCAGTACATTCCATGCAGCATGGTAAAATTCATCCCGATTAAATGCAGTGGATTCCATCCAGCTTGATTGAATGCAGTTGATTCCATGGAGCGTGGCCCAATGCATCCCGATTAAATGCAGTGGATTTTATGCAGCATGGCCCAAAGCATCCCGATTGAAGGTAGTGGATTCCATGCAGCATCACTGAATGCAGTGGATTCCATGCAGCATGGTAAAATGCATCCCGATTGAACGCAGTGTATTCCATGAAGCATGGCGAAATGGATCCCGATTGAATGCAGTGGATTCCATGCAGCGTGGCCCAATGGATCTCGATTGAACGCAGTGGATTCCATGCAGTGAGGCCCAATGAATCCCAATTGAATGCAGTGGATTCCATGTAGCATGGCGCAATGGATGTCGATTGAATGCAGTGGTTTCCCTGCAATGTGGCACAATGGATCCCGATTGACTGCAGTGGATTCCATGCAGCGTCACTGAATGCAGTGGATTCCATGCAGCATGGTAAAATGCATCCCGATGGATGCAGTGGATTCCATGCAGTGTCATTGAATGCAGTGGATTCCATGCAGCATGGTAAAATGCATCCCAATTGAACGCAGTGCATTCCATGCAGCGGGGTTAAATGGATCCCGATTGAATGCAGTGGATTCGATGCAGCGTGGCCCAATGGATCTCGAGAGAATGCAGTGGATTCCATGCAGTGTGGTGCAATGGATTTTAATTGAACGCAGTGGATTCCATGCATCGTGGTGCAATGGATCCCAATTGAATGCAGTGAATTCCATGCAGCGTGATTGAATGCAGTATATTCCATGCAGCGTGGTAAAATGCATCCCGATTAAATGCAGTGGATTCCATCCAGCTTGGTTGAATGCAATTGATTCCATGGAGCATGGCCCAATGCATCCCGATTAAATGCAGTGGATTTTATGCAGCATGGCCCAAAGCATCCCGATTGAATATAGTGCATTCCATGCAGCATCACTGAATGCAGTGGATTCCATGCAGCATGGTAAAATGCATCCCGATTAAACGCAGTGGATTACATGCAGCATGGCTAAATGGATCCCGAGTGAATGCAGTAGATTCCATGCAGTGTCATTGAATACAGTGGATTCCATGCAGCATGGTAAAATGCATCCCGATTGATGCCTTGGATTCCATGCAGTGTCATTGAATGCAGTGGATTCCATGCAGCATGGTAAAATGCATCCCGATTGATGCAGTGGATTCCATGCAGTGTCAATGAATGCAGTGGATTCCAGGCAGCATGATAAAATGCATCCCGATTGATGCAGTGGATTCCATGCAGCGGGGTTAAATGGATCCCGATTGAATGCAGTGGATTCCATGCAGCGTGGCCCAATGGATCTCGATTGAATTCAGTGGATTCCATGCAGCGTGGCCCAATGGATCTCGATTGAATGCAGTGGATTCCATGCAGTGTGGTGCAGTGGATTCTGATTGATTGCAGTGAATTCCATGCATCGTGGCACAATGGATCCCAATTGAATGCAGTGGATTCCATGCAGTGTGGCCCAATGGATCTCGATTGAATGCAGTGGATTCCATGCAGCGTGTTTGAATGCAGTGTATTCCATGCAGCGTGAAGAAATGGAACCCTATTGAATGCAGTGGATTTTATGCAGCATGATTGAATGCAGTGGATTCGATGCAGCATGATTGAATGCAGTGGATTTCAGGCAGCGAGGCCCAATGAATCCCGATTGAATGCAGTGGATATTATCCAGCATGGCCCAAAGCATCCCGATTGAATGCAGTGGATTCCATGCAGCGTGTTTGAATGCAGTGGATTCCATGCAGCATGGCCCAATGGTTCCCGATTGAATGCAGTGGTTGCAATGAAGCATGATTGAATGCAGTGGATTCCATGAAGCGTGGCCCTATGGTACCCGATTGAATGCACTGGTTGCAATGAAGCATGATTGAATGCAGTGGATTCCATGCAGCATGGAGAAATTGAACCCTATTAAATGCAGTGGATTTTAAGCAGCATGATTGAATGCAGTGGTTTCCATGCAGCATGATTGAATGCAGTAGATTCCATGCAGTGAGGCCCAATGCATCCCGATTAAATGCAGTGGATTCCATGCAGCGTCACTGAATGCAGTGGATTAGATGCAGCATGGTTAAATGCATCCCGATTGAACCCAGTGTATTCTATGCAGCGTGATAAATGGATCCCGATTGAATGCAGTGGATTCCATGCAGCGTGGTCCAATGGATCTCGAGAGAATGCAGTGGATTCCATGCAGTGTGGTGCAATGGATTTTGATTGAATGCAGTGGATTCGATGCATCATTGTGCAATGGATCCCAATTGAATGCAGTGAATTCCATGCAGCGTGATTGAATGCAGTACATTCCATGCAGCATGGTAAAATTCATCCCGATTAAATGCAGTGGATTCCATCCAGCTTGATTGAATGCAGTTGATTCCATGGAGCGTGGCCCAATGCATCCCGATTAAATGCAGTGGATTTTATGCAGCATGGCCCAAAGCATCCCGATTGAAGGTAGTGCATTCCATGCAGCATCACTGAATGCAGTGGATTCCATGCAGCATGGTAAAATGCATCCCGATTGAACGCAGTGTATTCCATGAAGCATGGCGAAATGGATCCCGATTGAATGCAGTGGATTCCATGCAGCGTGGCCCAATGGATCTCGATTGAACGCAGTGGATTCCATGCAGTGAGGCCCAATGAATCCCAATTGAATGCAGTGGATTCCATGCAGCATGGCGCAATGGATGTCGATTGAATGCAGTGGTTTCCCTGCAATGTGGCACAATGGATCCCGATTGACTGCAGTGGATTCCATGCAGCGTCACTGAATGCAGTGGATTCCATGCAGCATGGTAAAATGCATCCCGATGGATGCAGTGGATTCCATGCAGTGTCATTGAATGCAGTGGATTCCATGCAGCATGGTAAAATGCATCCCAATTGAACGCAGTGCATTCCATGCAGCGGGGTTAAATGGATCCCGATTGAATGCAGTGGATTCGATGCAGCGTGGCCCAATGGATCTCGAGAGAATGCAGTGGATTCCATGCAGTGTGGTGCAATGGATTTAAATTGAACGCAGTGGATTCCATGCATCGTGGCGCAATGGATCCCAATTGAATGCAGTGAATTCCATGCAGCGTGATTGAATGCAGTATATTCCATGCAGCGTGGTAAAATGCATCCCGATTAAATGCAGTGGATTCCATCCAGCTTGATTGAATGCAGCTGATTCCATGGAGCGTGGCCCAATGCATCCCGATTAAATGCAGTGGATTTTATGCAGCATGGCCCAAAGCATCCCGATTGAAGGTAGTGCATTCCATGCAGCATCACTGAATGCAGTGGATTCCATGCAGCATTGTAAAATGCATCCCAATTGAACGCAGTGCATTCCATGCAGCGGGGTTAAATGGATCCCGATTGAATGCAGTGGATTCGATGCAGCGTGGCCCAATGGATCTCGAGAGAATGCAGTGGATTCCATGCAGTGTGGTGCAATGGATTTTAATTGAACGCAGTGGATTCCATGCATCGTGGCGCAATGGATCCCAATTGAATGCAGTGAATTCCATGCAGCGTGATTGAATGCAGTATATTCCATGCAGCGTGGTAAAATGCATCCCGATTAAATGCAGTGGATTCCATCCAGCTTGATTGAATGCAGTTTATTCCATGGAGCGTGGCCCAATGCATCCCGATTAAATGCAGTGGATTTTATGCAGCATGGCCCAAAGCATCCCGATTGAAGGTACTGCATTCCATGCAGCATCACTGAATGCAGTGTATTCCATGCAGCGTGAAGAAATGGAACCCTATTGAATGCAGTGGATTTTATGCAGCATGATTGAATGCAGTGGATTCCATGCAGCATGATTGAATGCAGTGGATTCCAGGCAGCGAGGCCCAATGAATCCCGATTGAATGCACTGGATATTATCCAGCATGGCCCAAAGCATCCCGATTGAATGCAGTGGATTCCATGCAGCATGTTTGAATGCAGTGGATTCCATGCAGCATGGCCCATTGGTTCCCGATTGAATGCAGTGGTTGCAATGAAGCATGATTGAATGCAGTGGATTCCATGAAGCGTGGCCCTATGGTACCCGATTGAATGCACTGGTTGCAATGAAGCATGATTGAATGCAGTGGATTCCATGCAGCATGGAGAAATTGAACCCTATTAAATGCAGGGGATTTTATGCAGCATGATTGAATGCAGTGGATTCCATGCAGCATGATTGAATGCAGTAGATTCCATGCAGTGAGGCCCAATGCATCCCGATTAAATGCAGTGGATTTTATGCAGCGAGGCCCAAAGCATCCCGATTGAATGCAGTGGATTCCATGCAGCGTCATTGAATGCAGTGGATTCGATGCAGCATGGTAAAATGCATCCCGATTGAACCCAGTGTATTCCATGCAGCGTGATAAATGGATCCCGATTGAATGCAGTGGATTCCATGCAGCGTGGCCCAATGAATCTCGAGAGAATGCAGTGGATTCCATGCAGTGTGGTGCAATGGATTTTGATTGAACGCAGTGGATTCCATGCATCGTGGTGCAATGGATCCCAATTGAATGCAGTGAATTCCATGCAGCGTGATTGAATGCAGTACATTCCATGCAGCGTGGTAAAATGCATCCCGATTAAATGCAGTGGATTCCATCCAGCTTGATTGAATGCAGTTGATTCCATGGAGCGTGGCCCAATGCATCCCGATTAAATGCAGTGGATTTTATGCAGCATGGCCCAAAGCATCCCGATTGAAGGTAGTGCATTCCATGCAGCATCACTGAATGCAGTGGATTCCATGCAGCATGGTAAAATGCATCCCGATTGAACGCAGTGTATTCCATGAAGCATGGCTAAATGGATCCCGAGTGAATGCAGTGGATTCCAAGCAGTGTCATTGAATGCAGTGGATTCCATGCAGCATGGTAAAATGTGTCACGATTGATGCAGTGGATTCCATGCATTGTCATTGAATGCAGTGGATTCCATGCAGCATGGTTAAATGCATCCCGATTGATGCAGTGGATTCCATGCAGTGTCAATGAATGCAATGAATTCCAGGCAGCATGATAAAATGCATCCCGATTGATGCAGTGGATTCCATGCAGCGGGGTTAAATGGATCCAGATTGAATGCCGTGGATTCCATGCAGCGTGGCCCAATGGATCTCGATTGAATGCAGTGGACTCCGTGCAGTGTGGTGGAGTGGATTCTGATTGATTGCAGTGAATTCCATGCATCGTGGCACAATGGATCCCAATTGAATGCAGTGGATTCCATGCAGCGTGGCCCAATGGATCTCGATTGAATGCAGTGGATTCCATGCAGCGTGTTTGAATGCAGTGTATGCCATGCAGCGTGAAGAAATGGAACCCTATTGAATGCAGTGGATTTTATGCAGCATGATTGAATGCAGTGGATTCGATGCAGCATGATTGAATGCAGTGGATTTCAGGCAGCGAGGCCCAATGAATCCCGATTGAATGCAGTGGATATTATCCAGCATGGCCCAAAGCATCCCGATTGAATGCAGTGGATTCCATGCAGCGTGTTTGAATGCAGTGGATTCCATGCAGCATGGCCCAATGGTTCCCGATTGAATGCAGTGGTTGCAATGAAGCATGATTGAATGCAGTGGATTCCATGAAGCGTGGCCCTATGGTACCCGATTGAATGCACTGGTTGCAATGAAGCATGATTGAATGCAGTGGATTCCATGCAGCATGGAGTAATTGAACCCTATTAAATGCAGGGGATTTTATGCAGCATGATTGAATGCAGTGGTTTCCATGCAGCATGATTGAATGCAGTAGATTCCATGCAGTGAGGCCCAATGCATCCCGATTAAATGCAGTGGATTCCATCCAGCTTGATTGAAAGCAGTTGATTCCATGGAGCGTGGCCCAATGCATCCCGATTAAATGCAGTGGATTTTATGCAGCATGGCCCAAAGCATCCCGATTGAAGGTAGTGCATTCCATGCAGCATCACTGAATGCAGTGGATTCCATGCAGCATGGTAAAATGCATCCCGATTGAACGCAGTGTATTCCATGAAGCATGGCGAAATGGATCCCGATTGAATGCAGTGGATTCCATGCAGCGTGGCCCAATGGATCTCGATTGAACGCAGTGTATTCCATGCAGTGAGGCCCAATGAATCCCAATTGAATGCAGTGGATTCCTTGCAGCATGGCGCAATGGATGTCGATTGAATGCAGTGGTTTCCCTGCAATGTGGCACAATGGATCCCGATTGACTGCAGTGGATTCCATGCAGCGTCACTGAATGCAGTGGATTCCATGCAGAATGGTAAAATGCATCCCGATTGATGGAGTGGATTCCATGCAGTGTCATTGAATGCAGTGGATTCCATGCAGCATGGTAAAATGCATCCCAATTGAACGCAGTGCATTCCATGCAGCGGGGTTAAATGGATCCCGATTGAATGCAGTGGATTCGATGCAGCGTGGCCCAATGGATCTCGAGAGAATGCAGTGGATTCCATGCAGTGTGGTGCAATGGATTTAAATTGAACGCAGTGGATTCCATGCATCGTGGCGCAATGGATCCCAATTGAATGCAGTGAATTCCATGCAGCGTGATTGAATGCAGTATATTCCATGCAGCGTGGTAAAATGCATCCCGATTAAATGCAGTGGATTCCATCCAGCTTGATTGAATGCAGTTTATTCCATGGAGCGTGGCCCAATGCATCCCGATTAAATGCAGTGGATTTTATGCAGCATGGCCCAAAGCATCCCGATTGAAGGTAGTGCATTCCATGCAGCATCACTGAATGCAGTGGATTCCATGCAGCATGGTAAAATGCATCCCAATTGAACGCAGTGCATTCCATGCAGCGGGGTTAAATGGATCCCGATTGAATGCAGTGGATTCGATGCAGCGTGGCCCAATGGATCTCGAGAGAATGCAGTGGATTCCATGCAGTGTGGTGCAATGGATTTTAATTGAACGCAGTGGATTCCATGCATCATGGCGCAATGGATCCCAATTGAATTCAGTGAATTCCATGCAGCGTGATTGAATGCAGTATATTCCATGCAGCGTGGTAAAATGCATCCCGATTAAATGCAGTGGATTCCATCCAGCTTGATTGAATGCAGTTGATTCCATGGAGCGTGGCCCAATGCATCCCGATTAACTGCAGTGGATTTTATGCAGCATGGCCCAAAGCATCCCGATTGAAGGTACTGCATTCCATGCAGCATCACTGAATGCAGTGTATTCCATGCAGCGTGAAGAAATGGAACCCTATTGAATGCAGTGGATTTTATGCAGCATGATTGAATGCAGTGGATTCGATGCAGCATGATTGAATGCAGTGGATTCCAGGCAGCGAGGCCCAATGAATCCCGATTGAATGCAGTGGATATTATCCAGCATGGCCCAAAGCATCCCGATTGAATGCAGTGGATTCCATGCAGCGTGTTTGAATGCAGTGGATTCCATGCAGCATGGCCCAATGGTTCCCGATTGAATGCAGTGGTTGCAATGAAGCATGATTGAATGCAGTGTATTCCATGAAGCGTGGCCCTATGGTACCCGATTGAATGCACTGGTTGCAATGAAGCATGATTGAATGCAGTGGATTCCATGCAGCATGGAGAAATTGAACCCTATTAAATGCAGGGGATTTTATGCAGCATGATTGAATGCAGTGGATTCCATGCAGCATGATTGAATGCAGTAGATTCCATGCAGTGAGGCCCAATGCATCCCGATTAAATGCAGTGGATTTTATGCAGCGAGGCCCAAAGCATCCCGATTGAATGCAGTGGATTCCATGCAGCGTCACTGAATGCAGTGGATTCGATGCAGCATGGTAAAATGCATCCCGATTGAACGCAGTGTATTCCATGAAGCATGGCTAAATGGATCCCGATTGAATGCAGTGGATTCCATGCAGCGTGGCCCAATGGATCTCGATTGAACGCAGTGTATTCCATGCAGTGAGGCCCAATGTATCCCAATTGAATGCAGTGGATTCCATGCAGCATGGCGCAATGGATGTCGATTGAATGCAGTGGTTTCCCTGCAATGTGGCACAATGGATCCCGATTGACTGCAGTGGATTCCATGCAGCGTCACTGAATGCAGTGGATTCCATGCAGAATGGTAAAATGCATCCCGATTGATGCAGTGGATTCCATGCAGTGTCATTGAATGCAGTGGATTCCATGCAGCATGGTAAAATGCATCCCAATTGAACGCAGTGCATTCCATGCAGCGGGGTTAAATGGATCCCGATTGAATGCAGTGGATTCGATGCAGCGTGGCCCAATGGATCTCGAGAGAATGCAGTGGATTCCATGCAGTGTGGTGCAATGGATTTAAATTGAACGCAGTGGATTCCATGCATCGTGGCGCAATGGATCCCAATTGAATGCAGTGAATTCCATGCAGCGTGATTGAATGCAGTATATTCCATGCAGCGTGGTAAAATGCATCCCGATTAAATGCAGTGGATTCCATCCAGCTTGATTGAATGCAGTTGATTCCATGGAGCGTGGCCCAATGCATCCCGATTAAATGCAGTGGATTTTATGCAGCATGGCCCAAAGCATCCCGATTGAAGGTAGTGCATTCCATGCAGCATCACTGAATGCAGTGGATTCCATGCATTATGGTAAAATGCATCCCGATTAAACGCAGTGGATTACATGCAGCATGGCTAAATGGATCCCGAGTGAATGCAGTAGATTCCATGCAGTGTCATTGAATGCACTGGATTCCATGCAGCATGGTAAAATGCATCCCGATTGATGCAGTGGATTCCATGCAGTGTCATTGAATGCAGTGGATTCCAGGCAGCATGGTAAAATGCATCCCGATTGATGCAGTGGATTCCATGCAGCGGGGTTAAATGGATCCCGATTGAATGCAGTGTATTCCATGCAGCGTGGCCCAATGGATCTCGATTGAATGCAGTGGATTCCATGCAGCGTGGCCCAATGGATCTCGATTGAATGCAGTGGATTCCATGCAGTGTGGTGCAGTGGAGTCTGATTGAATGCAGTGAATACCATGCATCGTGGCACAATGGATGCCAATTGAATGCAGTGGATTCCATGCAGCGTGGCCCAATGGATCTCGATTGAATGCAGTGGATTCCATGCAGCATGTTTGAATGCAGTGTATGCCATGCAGCGTGAAGTAATGGAACCCTATTGAATGCAGTGGATTTTATGCAGCATGATTGAATGCAGTGGATTCCATGCAGCATGATTGAATGCAGTGGATTCCAGGCAGCGAGGCCCAATGAATCCCGATTGAATGCAGTGGATATTATCCAGCATGGCCCAAAGCATCCCGATTGAATGCAGTGGATTCCATGCAGCGTGTTTGAATGCAGTGGATTCCATGCAGCATGGCCCAATGGTTCCCGATTGAATGCAATGGTTGCAATGAAGCATGATTGAATGCAGTGGATTCCATCAAGCGTGGCCCTTGGTACCCGATTGAATGCACTGGTTGCAATGAAGCATGATTGAATGCAGTGGATTCCATGCAGCATGGAGAAATTGAACCCTATTCAATGCAGGGGATTTTATGCAGCATGATTGAATGCAGTGGATTCCATGCAGCATGATTGAATGCAGTAGATTCCATGCAGTGCGGCCCAATGCATCCCGATTAAATGCAGTGGATTTTATGCAGCGAGGCCCAAAGCATCCCGATTGAATGCAGTGGATTCCATGCAGTGTCACTGAATGCAGTGGATTCGATGCAGCATGGTAAAATGCATCCCGATTGAACCCAGTGTATTCCATGCAGCGTGATAAATGGATCCCGATTGAATGCAGTGGATTCCATGCAGCGTGGCCCAATGGATCTCGAGAGAATGCAGTGGATTCCATGCAGTGTGGTGCAATGGATTTTGATTGAACGCAGTGGATTCGATGCATCGTTGTGCAATGGATCCCAATTGAATGCAGTGAATTCCATGCAGCGTGATTGAATGCAGTACATTCCATGCAGCATGGTAAAATGCATCCCGATTAAATGCAGTGGATTCCATCCAGCTTGATTGAATGCAGTTGATTCCATGGAGCGTGGCCCAATGCATCCCGATTAAATGCAGTGGATTTTATGCAGCATGGCCCAAAGCATCCCGATTGAAGGTAGTGCATTCCATGCAGCATCACTGAATGCAGTGGATTCCATGCAGCATGGTAAAATGCATCCCGATTGAACGCAGTGTATTCCATGAAGCATGGCGAAATGGATCCCGATTGAATGCAGTGGATTCCATGCAGCGTGGCCCAATGGATCTCGATTGAACGCAGTGTATTCCATGCAGTGAGGCCCAATGTATCCCAATTGAATGCAGTGGATTCCATGCACCATGGCGCAATGGATGTCGATTGAATGCAGTGGTTTCCCTGCAATGTGGCACAATGGATCCCGATTGACTGCAGTGGATTCCATGCAGCATGGCCCAATGGTTCCCGATTGAATGCAGTGGTTGCAATGAAGCATGATTGAATGCAGTGGATTCCATGCAGCATGGAGATATTGAACCCTATTCAATGCAGGGGATTTTATGCAGCATGATTGAATGCAGTGGATTCCATGCAGCATGATTGAATGCAGTAGATTCCATGCAGTGAGGCCCAATGCATCCCGATTAAATGCAGTGGATTTTATGCAGCGAGGCCCAAAGCATCCCGATTGAATGCAGTGGATTCCATGCAGCGTCACTGAATGCAGTGGATTCGATGCAGCATGGTAAAATGCATCCCGATTGAACGAAGAGTATTCCATGCAGCGTGGCTAAATGGATCCCGATTGAATGCAGTGGATTCCATGCAGCGTGGCCCAATGGATCTCGAGAGATTGCAGTGGATTCCATGCAGTGTGGTGCAATGGATTTAAATTGAACGCAGTGGATTCCATGCAGCGTGATTGAATGCAGTATATTCCATGCAGCGTGGTAAAATGCATCCCGATTAAATGCAGTGGATTCCATCCAGCTTGATTGAATGCAGTTGATTCCATGGAGCGTGGCCCAATGCATCCCGATTAAATGCAGTGGATTTTATGCAGCATGGCCCAAAGCATCCCGATTGAATGTAGTGCATTCCATGCAGCATCACTGAATGCAGTGGATTCCATGCAGCATGGTATAATGCATCCCGATTAAACGCAGTAGATTACATGCAGCATGGCTAAATGGATCCCGAGTGAATGCAGTAGATTCCATGCAGTGTCATTGAATGCAGTGGATTCCAGGCAGCATGGTAAAATGCATCCCGATTGATGCAGTGGATTCCATGCAGCGGGGTTAAATGGATCCCGATTGAATGCAGTGTATTCCATGCAGCGTGGCCCAATGGATCTCGATTGAATGCAGTGGATTCCATGCAGCGTGGCCCAATGGATCCCGATTGAATGCAGTGGATTCCATGCAGCATGGCCCAATGGTTCCCGATTGAATGCAGTGGTTGCAATGAAGCATGATTGAATGCAGTGGATTCCATGAAGCGTGGCCCTATGATACCCGATTGAATGCACTGGTTGCAATGAAGCATGATTGAATGCAGTGGATTCCATGCAGCATGGAGAAATTGAACCCTATTAAATGCAGGGGATTTTATGCAGCATGATTGAATGCAGTGGATTCCATGCAGCATGATTGAAAGCAGTAGATTCCATGCAGTGAGGCCCAATGCATCCCGATTAAATGCAGTGGATTTTATGCAGCGAGGCCCAAAGCATCCCGATTGAATGCAGTGGATTCCATGCAGTGTCACTGAATGCAGTGGATTCGATGCAGCATGGTAAAATGCATCCCGATTGAACCCAGTGTATTCCATGCAGCGTGATAAATGGATCCCGATTGAATGCAGTGGATTCCATGCAGCGTGGCCCAATGGATCTCGAGAGAATGCAGTGGATTCCATGCAGTGTGGTGCAATGGATTTTGATTGAACCCAGTGGATTCCATGCATCGTGGTGCAATGGATCCCAATTGAATGCAGTGAATTCCATGCAGCGTGATTGAATGCAGTACATTCCATGCAGCATGGTAAAATGCATCCCGATTAAATGCAGTGGATTCCATCCAGCTTGATTGAATGCAGTTGATTCCATGGAGCGTGGCCCAATGCATCCCGATTAAATGCAGTGGATTTTATGCAGCATGGCCCAAAGCATCCCGATTGAAGGTAGTGCATTCCATGCAGCATCACTGAATGCAGTGGATTCCATGCAGCATGGTAAAATGCATCCCGATTGAACGCAGTGTATTCCATGAAGCATGGCGAAATGGATCCCGATTGAATGCAGTGGATTCCATGCAGCGTGGCCCAATGGATCTCGATTGAACGCAGTGTATTCCATGCAGTGAGGCCCAATGAATCCCAATTGAATGCAGTGGATTCCATGCAGCATGGCGCAATGGATGTCGATTGAATGCAGTGGTTTCCCTGCAATGTGGCACAATGGATCCCGATTGACTGCAGTGGATTCCATGCAGCATGGTCCAATGGTTCCCGATTGAATGCAGTGGTTGCAATGAAGCATGATTGAATGCAGTGGATTCCATGCAGCATGGAGACATTGAACCCTATTCAATGCAGGGGATTTTATGCAGCATGATTGAATGCAGTGGATTCCATGCAGCATGATTGAATGCAGTAGATTCCATGCAGTGAGGCCCAATGCATCCCGATTAAATGCAGTGGATTTTATGCAGCGAGGCCCAAAGCATCCCGATTGAATGCAGTGGATTCCATGCAGCGTCACTGAATGCAGTGGATTCGATGCAGCATGGTAAAATGCATCCCGATTGAACGAAGAGTATTCCATGCAGCGTGGCTAAATGGATCCCGATTGAATGCAGTGGATTCCATGCAGCGTGGCCCAATGGATCTCGAGAGATTGCAGTGGATTCCATGCAGTGTGGTGCAATGGATTTAAATTGAACGCAGTGGATTCCATGCATCGTGGTGCAATGGATCCCAATTGAATGCAGTGAATTCCATGCAGCGTGATTGAATGCAGTATATTCCATGCAGCGTGGTAAAATGCATCCCGATTAAATGCAGTGGATTCCATCCAGCTTGATTGAATGCAGTTGATTCCATGGAGCGTGGCCCAATGCATCCCGATTAAATGCAGTGGATTTTATGCAGCATGGCCCAAAGCATCCCGATTGAAGGTAGTGCATTCCATGCAGCATCACTGAATGCAGTGGATTCCATGCAGCATGGTAAAATGCATCCCGATTGAACGCAGTGTATTCCATGAAGCATGGCTAAATGGCTCCCGAGTGAATGCAGTAGATTCCATGCAGTGTCATTGAATGCAGTGGATTCCATGCAGCATGGTAAAATGCATCCCGATTGATGCAGTGGATTCCATGCAGTGTCATTGAATGCAGTGGATTCCAGGCAGCATGGTAAAATGCATCCCGATTGATGCAGTGGATTCCATGCAGCGGGGTTAAATGGATCCCGATTGAATGCAGTGTATTCCATGCAGCGTGGCCCAATGGATCTCGATTGAATGCAGTGGATTCCATGCAGCGTGGCCCAATGGATCTCGATTGAATGCAGTGGATTCCATGCAGTGTGGTACAGTGGATTCTGATTGATTGCAGTGAATTCCATGCATCGTGGCACAATGGATCCCAATTGAATGCAGTGGATTCCATGCAGCGTGGCCCAATGGATCTCGATTGAATGCAGTGGATTCCATGCAGCATGTTTGAATGCAGTGTATGCCATGCAGCGTGGCCCAATGGATCTCGAGAGAATGCAGTGGATTCCATGCAGTGTGGTGCAATGGATTTTGATTGAACGCAGTGGATTCCATGCATCGTTGTGCAATGGATCCCAATTGAATGCAGTGAATTCCATGCAGCGTGATTGAATGCAGTACATTCCATGCAGCATGGTAAAATGCATCCCGATTAAATGCAGTGGATTCCATCCAGCTTGATTGAATGCAATTGATTCCATGGAGCGTGGCCCAATGCATCCCGATTAAATGCAGTGGATTTTAAGCAGCATGGCCCAAAGCATCCCGATTGAAGGTAGTGCATTCCATGCAGCATCACTGAATGCAGTGGATTCCATGCAGCATGGTAAAATGCATCCCGATTGAACGCAGTGTATTCCATGAAGCATGGCTAAATGGATCCCGATTGAATGCAGTGGATTCCATGCAGCGTGGCCCAATGGATCTCGATTGAACGCAGTGTATTCCATGCAGTGAGGCCCAATGTATCCCAATTGAATGCAGTGGATTCCATGCAGCATGGCGCAATGGATGTCGATTGAATGCAGTGGTTTCCCTGCAATGTGGCACAATGGATCCCGATTGACTGCAGTGGATTCCATGCAGCGTCACTGAATGCAGTGGATTCCATGCAGAATGGTAAAGTGCATCCCGATTGATGGAGTGGATTCCATGCAGTGTCATTGAATGCAGTGGATTCCATGCAGCATGGTAAAATGCATCCCAATTGAACGCAGTGCATTCCATGCAGCGGGGTTAAATGGATCCCGATTGAATGCAGTGGATTCGATGCAGCGTGGCCCAATGGATCTCGAGAGAATGCAGTGGATTCCATGCAGTGTGGTGCAATGGATTTAAATTGAACGCAGTGGATTCCATGCATCGTGGCGCAATGGATCCCAATTGAATGCAGTGAATTCCATGCAGCGTGATTGAATGCAGTATATTCCATGCAGCGTGGTAAAATGCATCCCGATTAAATGCAGTGGATTCCATCCAGCTTGATTGAATGCAGTTGATTCCATGGAGCGTGGCCCAATGCATCCCGATTAACTGCAGTGGATTTTATGCAGCATGGCCCAAAGCATCCCGATTGAAGGTAGTGCATTCCATGCAGCATCACTGAATGCAGTGGATTCCATGCAGCATGGTAAAATGCATCCCGATTGAACGCAGTGTATTCCATGAAGCATGGCTAAATGGCTCCCGAGTGAATGCAGTAGATTCCATGCAGAGTCATTGAATGCAGTGGATTCCATGCAGCATGGTAAAATGCATCCCGATTGATGCAGTGGATTCCATGCAGTGTCATTGAATGCAGTGGATTCCAGGCAGCATGGTAAAATGCATCCCGATTGATGCAGTGGATTCCATGCAGCGGGGTTAAATGGATCCCGATTGAATGCAGTGTATTCCATGCAGCGTGGCCCAATGGATCTCGATTGAATGCAGTGGATTCCATGCAGCGTGGCCCAATGGATCTCGATTGAATGCAGTGGATTCCATGCAGCATGGCCCAATGGTTCCCGATTGAATGCAGTGGTTGCAATGAAGCATGATTGAATGCAGTGGATTCCATGAAGCGTGGCCCTATGGTACCCGATTGAATGCACTGGTTGCAATGAAGCATGATTGAATGCAGTGGATTCAATGCAGCATGGAGAAATTGAACCCTATTAAATGCAGGGGATTTTATGCAGCATGATTGAATGCAGTGGATTCCATGCAGCATGATTGAATGCAGTAGATTCCATGCAGTGAGGCCCAATGCATCCCGATTAAATGCAGTGGATTTTATGCAGCGAGGCCCAAAGCATCCCGATTGAATGCAGTGGATTCCATGCAGTGTCACTGAATGCAGTGGATTCGATGCAGCATGGTAAAATGCATCCCGATTGAACCCAGTGTATTCCATGCAGCGTGATAAATGGATCCCGATTGAATGCAGTGGATTCCATGCAGCGTGGCCCAATGGATCTCGAGAGAATGCAGTGGATTCCATGCAGTGTGGTGCAATGGATTTTGATTGAACGCAGTGGATTCCATGCATCGTGGTGCAATGGATCCCAATTGAATGCAGTGAATTCCATGCAGCGTGATTGAATGCAGTACATTCCATGCAGCATGGTAAAATGCATCCCGATTAAATGCAGTGGATTCCATCCAGCTTGATTGAATGCAGTTGATTCCATGGAGCGTGGCCCAATGCATCCCGATTAAATGCAGTGGATTTTATGCAGCATGGCCCAAAGCATCCCGATTGAAGGTAGTGCATTCCATGCAGCATCACTGAATGCAGTGGATTCCATGCAGCATGGTAAAATGCATCCCGATTGAACGCAGTGTATTCCATGAAGCATGGCGAAATGGATCCCGATTGAATGCAGTGGATTCCATGCAGCGTGGCCCAATGGATCTCGATTGAACGCAGTGTATTCCATGCAGTGAGGCCCAATGAATCCCAATTGAATGCAGTGGATTCCATGCACCATGGCGCAATGGATGTCGATTGAATGCAGTGGTTTCCCTGCAATGTGGCACAATGGATCCCGATTGAGTGCAGTGGATTCCATGCAGCATGGCCCAATGGTTCCCGATTGAATGCAGTGGTTGCAATGAAGCATGATTGAATGCAGTGGATTACATGCAGCATGGAGACATTGAACCCTATTCAATGCAGGGGATTTTATGCAGCATGATTGAATGCAGTGGATTCCATGCAGCATGATTGAATGCAGTAGATTCCATGCAGTGAGGCCCAATGCATCCCGATTAAATGCAGTGGATTTTATGCAGCGAGGCCCAAAGCATCCCGATTGAATGCAGTGGATTCCATGCAGCGTCACTGAATGCAGTGGATTCGATGCAGCATGGTAAAATGCATCCCGATTGAACGAAGAGTATTCCATGCAGCGTGGCTAAATGGATCCCGATTGAATGCAGTGGATTCCATGCAGCGTGGCCCAATGGATCTCGAGAGATTGCAGTGGATTCCATGCAGTGTGGTGCAATGGATTTAAATTGAACGCAGTGGATTCCATGCATCGTGGTGCAATGGATCCCAATTGAATGCAGTGAATTCCATGCAGCGTGATTGAATGCAGTATATTCCATGCAGCGTGGTAAAATGCATCCCGATTAAATGCAGTGGATTCCATCCAGCTTGATTGAATGCAGTTGATTCCATGGAGCGTGGCCCAATGCATCCCGATTAAATGCAGTGGATTTTATGCAGCATGGCCCAAAGCATCCCGATTGAAGGTAGTGCATTCCATGCAGCATCACTGAATGCAGTGGATTCCAGGCAGCATGGTAAAATGCATCCCGATTGAACGCAGTGTATTCCATGAAGCATGGCTAAATGGCCCCCGAGTGAATGCAGTAGATTCCATGCAGTGTCATTGAATGCAGTGGATTCCATGCAGCATGGTAAAATGCATCCCGATTGATGCAGTGGATTCCATGCAGCGGGGTTAAATGGATCCCGATTGAATGCAGTGTATTCCATGCAGCGTGGCCCAATGGATCTCGATTGAATGCAGTGGATTCCATGCAGCGTGGCCCAATGGATCTCGATTGAATGCAGTGTATTCCATGCAGCGTGGCCCAATGGATCTCGATTGAATGCAGTGGACGCCGTGCAGTGTGGTGGAGTGGATTCTGATTGAATGCAGTGGATTCCATGCAGCGTGTTTGAATGCAGTGTATTCCATGCAGCGTGAAGAAATGGAACCCTATTGAATGCAGTGGATTTTATGCAGCATGATTGAATGCAGTGGATTCCATGCAGCATGATTGAATGCAGTGGATTCCAGGCAGCGAGGCCCAATGAATCCCGATTGAATGCAGTGGATATTATCCAGCAGGGCCCAAAGCATCCCGATTGAATGCAGTGGATTCCATGCAGCGTGTTTGAATGCAGTGGATTCCATGCAGCATGGCCCAATGGTTCCCGATTGAATGCAGTGGTTGCAATGAAGCATGATTGAATGCAGTGGATTCCATGAAGCGTGGCCCTATGGTACCCGATTGAATGCACTGGTTGCAATGAAGCATGATTGAATGCAGTGGATTCCATGCAGCATGGAGAAATTGAACCCTATTCAATGCAGGGGATTTTATGCAGCATGATTGAATGCAGTGGATTCCATGCAGCATGATTGAATGCAGTAGATTCCATGCAGTGAGGCCCAATGCATCCCGATTAAATGCAGTGGATTTTATGCAGCGAGGCCCAAAGCATCCCGATTGAATGCAGTGGATTCCATGCAGCGTCACTGAATGCAGTGGATTCGATGCAGCATGGTTAAATGCATCCCGATTGAACGAAGAGTATTCCATGCAGCGTGGCTAAATGGATCCCGATTGAATGCAGTGGATTCCATGCAGCGTGGCCCAATGGATCTCGAGAGATTGCAGTGGATTCCATGCAGTGTGGTGCAATGGATTTTAATTGAACGCAGTGGATTCCATGCATCGTGGTGCAATGGATCCCAATTGAATGCAGTGAATTCCATGCAGCGTGATTGAATGCAGTATATTCCATGCAGCGTGGTAAAATGCATCCCGATTAAATGCAGTGGATTCCATCCAGCTTGATTGAATGCAGTTGATTCCATGGAGCGTGGCCCAATGCATCCCGATTAAATGCAGTGGATTTTATGCAGCATGGCCCAAAGCATCCCGATTGAATGTAGTGCATTCCATGCAGCATCACTGAATGCAGTGGATTCCATGCAGCATGGTAAAATGCATCCCGATTAAACGCAGTGGAATACATGCAGCATGGCTAAATGGATCCCGAGTGAATGCAGTAGATTCCATGCAGTGTCATTGAATGCAGTGGATTCCATGCAGCATGGTAAAATGCATCCCGATTGATGCAGTGGATTCCATGCAGTGTCATTGAATGCAGTGGATTCCATGCAGCATGGTAAAATGCATCCCGATTGATGCAGTGGATTCCATGCAGTGTCATTGAATGCAGTGGATTCCAGGCAGCATGATAAAATGCATCCCGATTGATGCAGTGGATTCCATTCAGCGGGGTTAAATGGATCACGATTGAATGCAGTCGATTCCATGCAGCGTGGCCCAATGGATCTCGATTGAATGCAGTGGATTCCACGCAGCGTGGCCCAATGGATCTCGATTGAATGCAGTGGATTCCATGCAGTGTGGTGCAGTGGATTCTGATTGATTGCAGTGAATTCCATGCATCGTGGCACAATGGATCCCAATTGAATGCAGTGGATTCCATGCAGCGTGGCCCAATGGATCTCGATTGAATGCAGTGGGTTCCATGCAGCGTGTTTGAATGCAGTGTATGCCATGCAGCGTGAAGAAATGGAACCCTATTGAATGCAGTGGATTTTATGCAGCATGATTGAATGCAGTGGATTCCATGCAGCATGATTGAATGCAGTGGATTCCAGGCAGCGAGGCCCAATGAATCCCGATTGAATGCAGTGGATATTATCCAGCATGGCCCAAAGCATCCCGATTGAATGCAGTGGATTCCATGCAGCGTGTTTGAATGCAGTGGATTCCATGCAGCATGGCCCAATGGTTCCTGATTGAATGCAGTGGTTGCAATGAAGCATGATTGAATGCAGTGGATTCCATGAAGCGTGGCCCTATGGTACCCGATTGAATGCACTGGTTGCAATGAAGCATGATTGAATGCAGTGGATTCCATGCAGCATGGAGACATTGAACCCTATTAAATGCAGGGGACTTTATGCAGCATGATTGAATGCAGTGGATTCCATGCAGCATGATTGAATGCAGTAGATTCCATGCAGTGAGGCCCAATGCATCCCGATTAAATGCAGTGGATTTTATGCAGCGAGGCCCAAATCATCCCGATTGAATGCAGTGGATTCCATGCAGCGTCACTCAATGCAGTGGATTCGATGCAGCATGGTAAAATGCATCCCGATTGAACCCAGTGTATTCCATGCAGCGTGATAAATGGATCCCGATTGAATGCAGTGGATTCCATGCAGCGTGGCCCAATGGATCTCGAGAGAATGCAGTGGATTCCATGCAGCGTGATTGAATGCAGTACATTCCATGCAGCATGGTAAAATGCATCCCGATTAAATGCAGTGGATTCCATCCAGCTTGATTGAATGAAGTTGATTCCATGGAGCGTGGCCCAATGCATCCCGATTAAATGCAGTGGATTTTATGCAGCATGGCCCAAAGCATCCCGATTGAAGGTAGTGCATTCCATGCAGCATCACTGAATGCAGTGGATTCCATGCAGCATGGTAAAATGCATCCCGATTGAACGCAGTGTATTCCATGAAGCATGGCGAAATGGATCCCGATTGAATGCAGTGGATTCCATGCAGCGTGGCCAATGGATCTCGATTGAACGCAGTGTATTCCTTGCAGTGAGGCCCAATGAATCCCAATTGAATGCAGTGGATTCCATGCAGCATGGCGCAATGGATGTCGATTGAATGCAGTGGTTTCCCTGCAATGTGGCACAATGGATCCCGATTGACTGCAGTGGATTCCATGCAGCGTCACTGAATGCAGTGGATTCCATGCAGCATGGTAAAATGCATCCCGATGGATGCAGTGGCTTCCATGCAGTGTCATTGAATGCAGTGGATTCCATGCAGCATGGTAAAATGCGTCACGATTGATGCAGTGGATTCCATGCAGTGTCATTGAATGCAGTGGATTCCATGCAGCATGGTAAAATGCATCCCGATTGATGCAGTGGATTCCATGCAGTGTCATTGAATGCAGTGGATTCCAGGCAGCATGATAAAATGCATCCCGATTGATGCAGTGGATTCCATGCAGCGGGGTTAAATGGATCCATATTGAATGCCGTGGATTCCATGCAGCGTGGCCCAATGGATCTCGATTGAATGCAGTGGACTCCGTGCAGTGTGGTGGAGTGGATTCTGATTGATTGCAGTGAATTCCATGCAGCGTGGCCCAATGGATCTCGATTGAATGCAGTGGATTCCATGCAGCGTGTTTGAATGCAGTGTATTCCATGCAGCGTGAAGAAATGGAACCCTATTGAATGCAGTGGATTTTATGCAGCATGATTGAATGCAGTGGATTCCATGCAGCATGATTGAATGCAGTGGATTCCAGGCAGCGAGGCCCAATGAATCCCGATTGAATGCAGTGGATATTATCCAGCATGGCCCAAAGCATCCCGATTGAATGCAGTGGATTCCATGCAGCGTGTTTGAATGCAGTGGATTCCATGCAGCATGGCCCAATGGTTCCCTATTGAATGCAGTGGTTGCAATGAAGCATGATTGAATGCAGTGGATTCCATGAAGCGTGGCCCTATGGTACCCGATTGAATGCACTGGTTGCAATGAAGCATGATTGAATGCAGTGGATTCCATGCAGCATGGAGAAATTGAACCCTATTAAATGCAGGGGATTTTATGCAGCATGATTGAATGCAGTGGATTCCATGCAGCATGATTGAATGCAGTAGATTCCATGCAGTGAGGCCCAATGCATCCCGATTAAATGCAGTGGATTTTATGCAGCGAGGCCCAAAGCATCCCGATTGAATGCAGTGGATTCCATGCAGCGTCACTGAATGCAGTGGATTCGATGCAGCATGGTTAAATGCATCCCGATTGAACGAAGAGTATTCCATGCAGCGTGGCTAAATGGATCCCGACTGAAGGCAGTGGATTCCATGCAGCGTGGCCCAATGGATCTCGAGAGATTGCAGTGGATTCCATGCAGTTTGGTGCAATGGAGTTTAATTGAACGCAGTGGATTCCATGCATCGTGGCGCAATGGATCCCAATTGAATGCAGTGAATTCCATGCAGCGTGATTGAATGCAGTATATTCCATGCAGCGTGGTAAAATGCATCCCGATTAAATGCAGTGGATTCCATCCAGCTTGATTGAATGCAGTTGATTCCATGGAGCGTGGCCCAATGCATCCCGATTAAATGCAGTGGATTTTATGCAGCATGGCCCAAAGCATCCCGATTGAATGTAGTGCATTCCATGCAGCATCACTGAATGCAGTGGATTCCATGTAGCATGTTAAAATCCATCCCGATTAAACGCAGTGGATTAAATGCAGCATGGCTAAATGGATCCCGAGTGAATGCAGTAGATTCCATGCAGTGTCATTGAATGCAGTGGATTCCATGCAGCATGGTAAAATGCATCCCGATTGATGCAGTGGATTCCATGCAGTGTGGTGCAGTGGATTCTGATTGATTGCAGTGAGTTCCATGCATCGTGGCACAATGGATCCCAATTGAATGCAGTGGATTCCATGCAGCGTGGCCCAATGGATCTCGATTGAATGCAGTGGATTCCATGCAGCGTGTTTGAATGCAGTGTATGCCATGCAGCGTGAAGAAATGGAATCCTATTGAATGCAGTGGATTTTATGCAGCATGATTGAATGCAGTGGATTCCATGCAGCATGATTGAATGCAGTGGATTCCAGGCAGCGAGGCCCAATGAATCCCGATTGAATGCAGTGGATATTATCCAGCATGGCCCAAAGCATCCCGATTGAATGCAGTGGATTCCATGCAGCGTGTTTGAATGCAGTGGATTCCATGCAGCATGGCCCAATGGTTCCCGATTGAATGCAGTGGTTGCAATGAAGCATGATTGAATGCAGTGGATTCCATGAAGCGTGGCCCTATGGTACCCGATTGAATGCACTGGTTGTAATGAAGCATGATTGAATGCATTGGATTCCATGCAGTGAGGCCCAATGCATCCCGATTAAATGCCGTGGATTTTATGCAGCAAGGCCCAAAGCATCCCGATTGAATGCAGTGGATTCCATGCAGCGTCACTGAATGCAGTGGATTCCATGCAGCATGGTAAAATGCATCCCGATTGAATGAAGAGTATTCCATGCAGCGTGGCTAAATGGATCCCGATTGAATGCAGTGGATTCCATGCAGCGTGGCCCAATGGATCTCGATTGAACGCAGTGTATTCCATGCAGTGAGGCCCAATGAATCCCAATTGAATGCAGTGGATTCCATGCAGCATGGCGCCATGGATGTCGATTGAATGCAGTGGTTTCCCTGCAATGTGGCACAATGGATCCCGATTGACTGCAGTGGATTCCATGCAGCGTCACTGAATGCAGTGGATTCCATGCAGCATGGTAAAATGCATCCCGATTGATGCAGTGGATTCCATGCAGTGTCATTGAATGCAGTGGATTCGATGCAGCATGGTAAAATGAATCCCAATTGAACGCAGTGCATTCCATGCAGCGGGGTTAAATGGATGCCCATTGAATGCAGTGGATTCCATGCAGCGTGGCCCAATGGATCTCGATTGAATGCAGTGGGTTCCATGCAGCGTGTTTGAATGCAGTGTATGCCATGCAGCGTGAAGAAATGGAACCCTATTGAATGCAGTGGATTTTATGCAGCATGATTGAATGCAGTGGATTCCATGCAGCATGATTGAATGCAGTGGATTCCAGGCAGCGAGGCCCAATGAATCCCGATTGAATGCAGTGGATATTATCCAGCATGGCCCAAAGCATCCCGATTGAATGCAGTGGATTCCATGCAGCGTGTTTGAATGCAGTGGATTCCATGAAGCATGGCCCAATGGTTCCCGATTGAATGCAGTGGTTGCAATGAAGCATGATTGAATGCAGTGGATTCCATGAAGCGTGGCCCTATGGTACCCGATTGAATGCACTGGTTGCAATGAAGCATGATTGAATGCAGTGGATTCCATGCAGCATGGAGACATTGAACCCTATTAAATGCAGGGGACTTTATGCAGCATGATTGAATGCAGTGGATTCCATGCAGCATGATTGAATGCAGTAGATTCCATGCAGTGAGGCCCAATGCATCCCGATTAAATGCAGTGGATTTTATGCAGCGAGGCCCAAAGCATCCCGATTGAATGCAGTGGATTCCATGCAGCGTCACTGAATGCAGTGGATTTGATGCAGCATGGTAAAATGCATCCCGATTGAACGCAGTGTATTCCATGCAGCGTGGCTAAATGGATCCCGATTGAATGCAGTGGATTCGATGCAGCGTGGCCCAATGGATCTCGAGAGAATGCAGTGGATTCCATGCAGTGTGGTGCAATGGATTTAAATTGAACGCAGTGGATTCCATGCATCGTGGTGCAATGAATCCCAATTGAATGCAGTGAATTCCATGCAGCGTGATTGAATGCAGTATATTCCATGCAGCGTGGTAAAATGCATCCCGATTAAATGCAGTGGATTCCATCCAGCTTGATTGAATGCAGTTGATTCCATGGAGCGTGGCCCAATGCATCCCGATTAAATGCAGTGGATATTTTGCAGCATGGCCCAAAGCATCCCGATTGAATGTAGTGCATTCCATGCAGCATCACTGAATGCAGTGGATTCCATGTAGCATGTTAAAATCCATCCCGATTAAACGCAGTGGATTAAATGCAGCATGGCTAAATGGATCCCGAGTGAATGCAGTGGATTCCATGCAGTGTCACTGAATGCAGTGGATTCCATGCAGCATGGTAAAATGCATCCCGATTGAACCCAGTGTATTCCATGCAGCGTGATAAATGGATCCCGATTGAATGCAGTGGATTCCATGCAGCGTGGCCCAATGGATCTCGAGAGAATGCAGTGGATTCCATGCAGTGTGGTGCAATGGATTTTGATTGAACGCAGTGGATTCGATGCATCGTTGTGCAATGGATCCCAATTGAATGCAGTGAATTCCATGCAGCGTGATTGAATGCAGTACATTCCATGCAGCATGGTAAAATGCATCCCGATTAAATGCAGTGGATTCCATCCAGCTTGATTGAATGCAGTTGATTCCATGGAGCGTGGCCCAATGCATCCCGATTAAATGCAGTGGATTTTATGCAGCATGGCCCAAAGCATCCCGATTGAAGGTAGTGCATTCCATGCAGCATCACTGAATGCAGTGGATTCCATGCAGCATGGTAAAATGCATCCCGATTGAACGCAGTGTATTCCATGAAGCATGGCGAAATGGATCCCGATTGAATGCAGTGGATTCCATGCAGCGTGGCCCAATGGATCTCGATTGAACGCAGTGTATTCCATGCAGTGAGGCCCAATGTATCCCAATTGAATGCAGTGGATTCCATGCACCATGGCGCAATGGATGTCGATTGAATGCAGTGGTTTCCCTGCAATGTGGCACAATGGATCCCGATTGACTGCAGTGGATTCCATGCAGCATGGCCCAATGGTTCCCGATTGAATGCAGTGGTTGCAATGAAGCATGATTGAATGCAGTGGATTCCATGCAGCATGGAGATATTGAACCCTATTCAATGCAGGGGATTTTATGCAGCATGATTGAATGCAGTGGATTCCATGCAGCATGATTGAATGCAGTAGATTCCATGCAGTGAGGCCCAATGCATCCCGATTAAATGCAGTGGATTTTATGCAGCGAGGCCCAAAGCATCCCGATTGAATGCAGTGGATTCCATGCAGCGTCACTGAATGCAGTGGATTCGATGCAGCATGGTAAAATGCATCCCGATTGAACGAAGAGTATTCCATGCAGCGTGGCTAAATGGATCCCGATTGAATGCAGTGGATTCCATGCAGCGTGGCCCAATGGATCTCGAGAGATTGCAGTGGATTCCATGCAGTGTGGTGCAATGGATTTAAATTGAACGCAGTGGATTCCATGCAGCGTGATTGAATGCAGTATATTCCATGCAGCGTGGTAAAATGCATCCCGATTAAATGCAGTGGATTCCATCCAGCTTGATTGAATGCAGTTGATTCCATGGAGCGTGGCCCAATGCATCCCGATTAAATGCAGTGGATTTTATGCAGCATGGCCCAAAGCATCCCGATTGAATGTAGTGCATTCCATGCAGCATCACTGAATGCAGTGGATTCCATGCAGCATGGTATAATGCATCCCGATTAAACGCAGTAGATTACATGCAGCATGGCTAAATGGATCCCGAGTGAATGCAGTAGATTCCATGCAGTGTCATTGAATGCAGTGGATTCCAGGCAGCATGGTAAAATGCATCCCGATTGATGCAGTGGATTCCATGCAGCGGGGTTAAATGGATCCCGATTGAATGCAGTGTATTCCATGCAGCGTGGCCCAATGGATCTCGATTGAATGCAGTGGATTCCATGCAGCGTGGCCCAATGGATCCCGATTGAATGCAGTGGATTCCATGCAGCATGGCCCAATGGTTCCCGATTGAATGCAGTGGTTGCAATGAAGCATGATTGAATGCAGTGGATTCCATGAAGCGTGGCCCTATGATACCCGATTGAATGCACTGGTTGCAATGAAGCATGATTGAATGCAGTGGATTCCATGCAGCATGGAGAAATTGAACCCTATTAAATGCAGGGGATTTTATGCAGCATGATTGAATGCAGTGGATTCCATGCAGCATGATTGAAAGCAGTAGATTCCATGCAGTGAGGCCCAATGCATCCCGATTAAATGCAGTGGATTTTATGCAGCGAGGCCCAAAGCATCCCGATTGAATGCAGTGGATTCCATGCAGTGTCACTGAATGCAGTGGATTCGATGCAGCATGGTAAAATGCATCCCGATTGAACCCAGTGTATTCCATGCAGCGTGATAAATGGATCCCGATTGAATGCAGTGGATTCCATGCAGCGTGGCCCAATGGATCTCGAGAGAATGCAGTGGATTCCATGCAGTGTGGTGCAATGGATTTTGATTGAACCCAGTGGATTCCATGCATCGTGGTGCAATGGATCCCAATTGAATGCAGTGAATTCCATGCAGCGTGATTGAATGCAGTACATTCCATGCAGCATGGTAAAATGCATCCCGATTAAATGCAGTGGATTCCATCCAGCTTGATTGAATGCAGTTGATTCCATGGAGCGTGGCCCAATGCATCCCGATTAAATGCAGTGGATTTTATGCAGCATGGCCCAAAGCATCCCGATTGAAGGTAGTGCATTCCATGCAGCATCACTGAATGCAGTGGATTCCATGCAGCATGGTAAAATGCATCCCGATTGAACGCAGTGTATTCCATGAAGCATGGCGAAATGGATCCCGATTGAATGCAGTGGATTCCATGCAGCGTGGCCCAATGGATCTCGATTGAACGCAGTGTATTCCATGCAGTGAGGCCCAATGAATCCCAATTGAATGCAGTGGATTCCATGCAGCATGGCGCAATGGATGTCGATTGAATGCAGTGGTTTCCCTGCAATGTGGCACAATGGATCCCGATTGACTGCAGTGGATTCCATGCAGCATGGTCCAATGGTTCCCGATTGAATGCAGTGGTTGCAATGAAGCATGATTGAATGCAGTGGATTCCATGCAGCATGGAGACATTGAACCCTATTCAATGCAGGGGATTTTATGCAGCATGATTGAATGCAGTGGATTCCATGCAGCATGATTGAATGCAGTAGATTCCATGCAGTGAGGCCCAATGCATCCCGATTAAATGCAGTGGATTTTATGCAGCGAGGCCCAAAGCATCCCGATTGAATGCAGTGGATTCCATGCAGCGTCACTGAATGCAGTGGATTCGATGCAGCATGGTAAAATGCATCCCGATTGAACGAAGAGTATTCCATGCAGCGTGGCTAAATGGATCCCGATTGAATGCAGTGGATTCCATGCAGCGTGGCCCAATGGATCTCGAGAGATTGCAGTGGATTCCATGCAGTGTGGTGCAATGGATTTAAATTGAACGCAGTGGATTCCATGCATCGTGGTGCAATGGATCCCAATTGAATGCAGTGAATTCCATGCAGCGTGATTGAATGCAGTATATTCCATGCAGCGTGGTAAAATGCATCCCGATTAAATGCAGTGGATTCCATCCAGCTTGATTGAATGCAGTTGATTCCATGGAGCGTGGCCCAATGCATCCCGATTAAATGCAGTGGATTTTATGCAGCATGGCCCAAAGCATCCCGATTGAAGGTAGTGCATTCCATGCAGCATCACTGAATGCAGTGGATTCCATGCAGCATGGTAAAATGCATCCCGATTGAACGCAGTGTATTCCATGAAGCATGGCTAAATGGCTCCCGAGTGAATGCAGTAGATTCCATGCAGTGTCATTGAATGCAGTGGATTCCATGCAGCATGGTAAAATGCATCCCGATTGATGCAGTGGATTCCATGCAGTGTCATTGAATGCAGTGGATTCCAGGCAGCATGGTAAAATGCATCCCGATTGATGCAGTGGATTCCATGCAGCGGGGTTAAATGGATCCCGATTGAATGCAGTGTATTCCATGCAGCGTGGCCCAATGGATCTCGATTGAATGCAGTGGATTCCATGCAGCGTGGCCCAATGGATCTCGATTGAATGCAGTGGATTCCATGCAGTGTGGTACAGTGGATTCTGATTGATTGCAGTGAATTCCATGCATCGTGGCACAATGGATCCCAATTGAATGCAGTGGATTCCATGCAGCGTGGCCCAATGGATCTCGATTGAATGCAGTGGATTCCATGCAGCATGTTTGAATGCAGTGTATGCCATGCAGCGTGGCCCAATGGATCTCGAGAGAATGCAGTGGATTCCATGCAGTGTGGTGCAATGGATTTTGATTGAACGCAGTGGATTCCATGCATCGTTGTGCAATGGATCCCAATTGAATGCAGTGAATTCCATGCAGCGTGATTGAATGCAGTACATTCCATGCAGCATGGTAAAATGCATCCCGATTAAATGCAGTGGATTCCATCCAGCTTGATTGAATGCAATTGATTCCATGGAGCGTGGCCCAATGCATCCCGATTAAATGCAGTGGATTTTAAGCAGCATGGCCCAAAGCATCCCGATTGAAGGTAGTGCATTCCATGCAGCATCACTGAATGCAGTGGATTCCATGCAGCATGGTAAAATGCATCCCGATTGAACGCAGTGTATTCCATGAAGCATGGCTAAATGGATCCCGATTGAATGCAGTGGATTCCATGCAGCGTGGCCCAATGGATCTCGATTGAACGCAGTGTATTCCATGCAGTGAGGCCCAATGTATCCCAATTGAATGCAGTGGATTCCATGCAGCATGGCGCAATGGATGTCGATTGAATGCAGTGGTTTCCCTGCAATGTGGCACAATGGATCCCGATTGACTGCAGTGGATTCCATGCAGCGTCACTGAATGCAGTGGATTCCATGCAGAATGGTAAAGTGCATCCCGATTGATGGAGTGGATTCCATGCAGTGTCATTGAATGCAGTGGATTCCATGCAGCATGGTAAAATGCATCCCAATTGAACGCAGTGCATTCCATGCAGCGGGGTTAAATGGATCCCGATTGAATGCAGTGGATTCGATGCAGCGTGGCCCAATGGATCTCGAGAGAATGCAGTGGATTCCATGCAGTGTGGTGCAATGGATTTAAATTGAACGCAGTGGATTCCATGCATCGTGGCGCAATGGATCCCAATTGAATGCAGTGAATTCCATGCAGCGTGATTGAATGCAGTATATTCCATGCAGCGTGGTAAAATGCATCCCGATTAAATGCAGTGGATTCCATCCAGCTTGATTGAATGCAGTTGATTCCATGGAGCGTGGCCCAATGCATCCCGATTAACTGCAGTGGATTTTATGCAGCATGGCCCAAAGCATCCCGATTGAAGGTAGTGCATTCCATGCAGCATCACTGAATGCAGTGGATTCCATGCAGCATGGTAAAATGCATCCCGATTGAACGCAGTGTATTCCATGAAGCATGGCTAAATGGCTCCCGAGTGAATGCAGTAGATTCCATGCAGTGTCATTGAATGCAGTGGATTCCATGCAGCATGGTAAAATGCATCCCGATTGATGCAGTGGATTCCATGCAGTGTCATTGAATGCAGTGGATTCCAGGCAGCATGGTAAAATGCATCCCGATTGATGCAGTGGATTCCATGCAGCGGGGTTAAATGGATCCCGATTGAATGCAGTGTATTCCATGCAGCGTGGCCCAATGGATCTCGATTGAATGCAGTGGATTCCATGCAGCGTGGCCCAATGGATCCCGATTGAATGCAGTGGATTCCATGCAGCATGGCCCAATGGTTCCCGATTGAATGCAGTGGTTGCAATGAAGCATGATTGAATGCAGTGGATTCCATGAAGCGTGGCCCTATGGTACCCGATTGAATGCACTGGTTGCAATGAAGCATGATTGAATGCAGTGGATTCAATGCAGCATGGAGAAATTGAACCCTATTAAATGCAGGGGATTTTATGCAGCATGATTGAATGCAGTGGATTCCATGCAGCATGATTGAATGCAGTAGATTCCATGCAGTGAGGCCCAATGCATCCCGATTAAATGCAGTGGATTTTATGCAGCGAGGCCCAAAGCATCCCGATTGAATGCAGTGGATTCCATGCAGTGTCACTGAATGCAGTGGATTCGATGCAGCATGGTAAAATGCATCCCGATTGAACCCAGTGTATTCCATGCAGCGTGATAAATGGATCCCGATTGAATGCAGTGGATTCCATGCAGCGTGGCCCAATGGATCTCGAGAGAATGCAGTGGATTCCATGCAGTGTGGTGCAATGGATTTTGATTGAACGCAGTGGATTCCATGCATCGTGGTGCAATGGATCCCAATTGAATGCAGTGAATTCCATGCAGCGTGATTGAATGCAGTACATTCCATGCAGCATGGTAAAATGCATCCCGATTAAATGCAGTGGATTCCATCCAGCTTGATTGAATGCAGTTGATTCCATGGAGCGTGGCCCAATGCATCCCGATTAAATGCAGTGGATTTTATGCAGCATGGCCCAAAGCATCCCGATTGAAGGTAGTGCATTCCATGCAGCATCACTGAATGCAGTGGATTCCATGCAGCATGGTAAAATGCATCCCGATTGAACGCAGTGTATTCCATGAAGCATGGCGAAATGGATCCCGATTGAATGCAGTGGATTCCATGCAGCGTGGCCCAATGGATCTCGATTGAACGCAGTGTATTCCATGCAGTGAGGCCCAATGAATCCCAATTGAATGCAGTGGATTCCATGCACCATGGCGCAATGGATGTCGATTGAATGCAGTGGTTTCCCTGCAATGTGGCACAATGGATCCCGATTGAGTGCAGTGGATTCCATGCAGCATGGCCCAATGGTTCCCGATTGAATGCAGTGGTTGCAATGAAGCATGATTGAATGCAGTGGATTCCATGCAGCATGGAGACATTGAACCCTATTCAATGCAGGGGATTTTATGCAGCATGATTGAATGCAGTGGATTCCATGCAGCATGATTGAATGCAGTAGATTCCATGCAGTGAGGCCCAATGCATCCCGATTAAATGCAGTGGATTTTATGCAGCGAGGCCCAAAGCATCCCGATTGAATGCAGTGGATTCCATGCAGCGTCACTGAATGCAGTGGATTCGATGCAGCATGGTAAAATGCATCCCGATTGAACGAAGAGTATTCCATGCAGCGTGACTAAATGGATCCCGATTGAATGCAGTGGATTCCATGCAGCGTGGCCCAATGGATCTCGAGAGATTGCAGTGGATTCCATGCAGTGTGGTGCAATGGATTTAAATTGAACGCAGTGGATTCCATGCATCGTGGTGCAATGGATCCCAATTGAATGCAGTGAATTCCATGCAGCGTGATTGAATGCAGTATATTCCATGCAGCGTGGTAAAATGCATCCCGATTAAATGCAGTGGATTCCATCCAGCTTGATTGAATGCAGTTGATTCCATGGAGCGTGGCCCAATGCATCCCGATTAAATGCAGTGGATTTTATGCAGCATGGCCCAAAGCATCCCGATTGAAGGTAGTGCATTCCATGCAGCATCACTGAATGCAGTGGATTCCAGGCAGCATGGTAAAATGCATCCCGATTGAACGCAGTGTATTCCATGAAGCATGGCTAAATGGCCCCCGAGTGAATGCAGTAGATTCCATGCAGTGTCATTGAATGCAGTGGATTCCATGCAGCATGGTAAAATGCATCCCGATTGATGCAGTGGATTCCATGCAGTGTCATTGAATGCAGTGGATTCCAGGCAGCATGGTAAAATGCATCCCGATTGATGCAGTGGATTCCATGCAGCGGGGTTAAATGGATCCCGATTGAATGCAGTGTATTCCATGCAGCGTGGCCCAATGGATCTCGATTGAATGCAGTGGATTCCATGCAGCGTGGCCCAATGGATCTCGATTGAATGCAGTGTATTCCATGCAGCGTGGCCCAATGGATCTCGATTGAATGCAGTGGACGCCGTGCAGTGTGGTGGAGTGGATTCTGATTGAATGCAGTGGATTCCATGCAGCGTGTTTGAATGCAGTGTATTCCATGCAGCGTGAAGAAATGGAACCCTATTGAATGCAGTGGATTTTATGCAGCATGATTGAATGCAGTGGATTCCATGCAGCATGATTGAATGCAGTGGATTCCAGGCAGCGAGGCCCAATGAATCCCGATTGAATGCAGTGGATATTATCCAGCAGGGCCCAAAGCATCCCGATTGAATGCAGTGGATTCCATGCAGCGTGTTTGAATGCAGTGGATTCCATGCAGCATGGCCCAATGGTTCCCGATTGAATGCAGTGGTTGCAATGAAGCATGATTGAATGCAGTGGATTCCATGAAGCGTGGCCCTATGGTACCCGATTGAATGCACTGGTTGCAATGAAGCATGATTGAATGCAGTGGATTCCATGCAGCATGGAGAAATTGAACCCTATTCAATGCAGGGGATTTTATGCAGCATGATTGAATGCAGTGGATTCCATGCAGCATGATTGAATGCAGTAGATTCCATGCAGTGAGGCCCAATGCATCCCGATTAAATGCAGTGGATTTTATGCAGCGAGGCCCAAAGCATCCCGATTGAATGCAGTGGATTCCATGCAGCGTCACTGAATGCAGTGGATTCGATGCAGCATGGTTAAATGCATCCCGATTGAACGAAGAGTATTCCATGCAGCGTGGCTAAATGGATCCCGATTGAATGCAGTGGATTCCATGCAGCGTGGCCCAATGGATCTCGAGAGATTGCAGTGGATTCCATGCAGTGTGGTGCAATGGATTTTAATTGAACGCAGTGGATTCCATGCATCGTGGTGCAATGGATCCCAATTGAATGCAGTGAATTCCATGCAGCGTGATTGAATGCAGTATATTCCATGCAGCGTGGTAAAATGCATCCCGATTAAATGCAGTGGATTCCATCCAGCTTGATTGAATGCAGTTGATTCCATGGAGCGTGGCCCAATGCATCCCGATTAAATGCAGTGGATTTTATGCAGCATGGCCCAAAGCATCCCGATTGAATGTAGTGCATTCCATGCAGCATCACTGAATGCAGTGGATTCCATGCAGCATGGTAAAATGCATCCCGATTAAACGCAGTGGAATACATGCAGCATGGCTAAATGGATCCCGAGTGAATGCAGTAGATTCCATGCAGTGTCATTGAATGCAGTGGATTCCATGCAGCATGGTAAAATGCATCCCGATTGATGCAGTGGATTCCATGCAGTGTCATTGAATGCAGTGTATTCCATGCAGCATGGTAAAATGCATCCCGATTGATGCAGTGGATTCCATGCAGTGTCATTGAATGCAGTGGATTCCAGGCAGCATGATAAAATGCATCCCGATTGATGCAGTGGATTCCATTCAGCGGGGTTAAATGGATCACGATTGAATGCAGTCGATTCCATGCAGCGTGGCCCAATGGATCTCGATTGAATGCAGTGGATTCCACGCAGCGTGGCCCAATGGATCTCGATTGAATGCAGTGGATTCCATGCAGTGTGGTGCAGTGGATTCTGATTGATTGCAGTGAATTCCATGCATCGTGGCACAATGGATCCCAATTGAATGCAGTGGATTCCATGCAGCGTGGCCCAATGGATCTCGATTGAATGCAGTGGGTTCCATGCAGCGTGTTTGAATGCAGTGTATGCCATGCAGCGTGAAGAAATGGAACCCTATTGAATGCAGTGGATTTTATGCAGCATGATTGAATGCAGTGGATTCCATGCAGCATGATTGAATGCAGTGGATTCCAGGCAGCGAGGCCCAATGAATCCCGATTGAATGCAGTGGATATTATCCAGCATGGCCCAAAGCATCCCGATTGAATGCAGTGGATTCCATGCAGCGTGTTTGAATGCAGTGGATTCCATGCAGCATGGCCCAATGGTTCCCGATTGAATGCAGTGGTTGCAATGAAGCATGATTGAATGCAGTGGATTCCATGAAGCGTGGCCCTATGGTACCCGATTGAATGCACTGGTTGCAATGAAGCATGATTGAATGCAGTGGATTCCATGCAGCATGGAGACATTGAACCCTATTAAATGCAGGGGACTTTATGCAGCATGATTGAATGCAGTGGATTCCATGCAGCATGATTGAATGCAGTAGATTCCATGCAGTGAGGCCCAATGCATCCCGATTAAATGCAGTGGATTTTATGCAGCGAGGCCCAAATCATCCCGATTGAATGCAGTGGATTCCATGCAGCGTCACTCAATGCAGTGGATTCGATGCAGCATGGTAAAATGCATCCCGATTGAACCCAGTGTATTCCATGCAGCGTGATAAATGGATCCCGATTGAATGCAGTGGATTCCATGCAGCGTGGCCCAATGGATCTCGAGAGAATGCAGTGGATTCCATGCAGCGTGATTGAATGCAGTACATTCCATGCAGCATGGTAAAATGCATCCCGATTAAATGCAGTGGATTCCATCCAGCTTGATTGAATGAAGTTGATTCCATGGAGCGTGGCCCAATGCATCCCGATTAAATGCAGTGGATTTTATGCAGCATGGCCCAAAGCATCCCGATTGAAGGTAGTGCATTCCATGCAGCATCACTGAATGCAGTGGATTCCATGCAGCATGGTAAAATGCATCCCGATTGAACGCAGTGTATTCCATGAAGCATGGCGAAATGGATCCCGATTGAATGCAGTGGATTCCATGCAGCGTGGCCAATGGATCTCGATTGAACGCAGTGTATTCCTTGCAGTGAGGCCCAATGAATCCCAATTGAATGCAGTGGATTCCATGCAGCATGGCGCAATGGATGTCGATTGAATGCAGTGGTTTCCCTGCAATGTGGCACAATGGATCCCGATTGACTGCAGTGGATTCCATGCAGCGTCACTGAATGCAGTGGATTCCATGCAGCATGGTAAAATGCATCCCGATGGATGCAGTGGCTTCCATGCAGTGTCATTGAATGCAGTGGATTCCATGCAGCATGGTAAAATGCGTCACGATTGATGCAGTCGATTCCATGCAGTGTCATTGAATGCAGTGGATTCCATGCAGCATGGTAAAATGCATCCCGATTGATGCAGTGGATTCCATGCAGTGTCATTGAATGCAGTGGATTCCAGGCAGCATGATAAAATGCATCCCGATTGATGCAGTGGATTCCATGCAGCGGGGTTAAATGGATCCATATTGAATGCCGTGGATTCCATGCAGCGTGGCCCAATGGATCTCGATTGAATGCAGTGGACTCCGTGCAGTGTGGTGGAGTGGATTCTGATTGATTGCAGTGAATTCATTGCAGCGTGGCCCATTGGATCTCGATTGAATGCAGTGGATTCCATGCAGCGTGTTTGAATGCAGTGTATTCCATGCAGCGTGAAGAAATGGAACCCTATTGAATGCAGTGGATTTTATGCAGCATGATTGAATGCAGTGGATTCCATGCAGCATGATTGAATGCAGTGGATTCCAGGCAGCGAGGCCCAATGAATCCCGATTGAATGCAGTGGATATTATCCAGCATGGCCCAAAGCATCCCGATTGAATGCAGTGGATTCCATGCAGCGTGTTTGAATGCAGTGGATTCCATGCAGCATGGCCCAATGGTTCCCGATTGAATGCAGTGGTTGCAATGAAGCATGATTGAATGCAGTGGATTCCATGAAGCGTGGCCCTATGGTACCCGATTGAATGCACTGGTTGCAATGAAGCATGATTGAATGCAGTGGATTCCATGCAGCATGGAGAAATTGAACCCTATTAAATGCAGGGGATTTTATGCAGCATGATTGAATGCAGTGGATTCCATGCAGCATGATTGAATGCAGTAGATTCCATGCAGTGAGGCCCAATGCATCCCGATTAAATGCAGTGGATTTTATGCAGCGAGGCCCAAAGCATCCCGATTGAATGCAGTGGATTCCATGCAGCGTCACTGAATGCAGTGGATTCGATGCAGCATGGTTAAATGCATCCCGATTGAACGAAGAGTATTCCATGCAGCGTGGCTAAATGGATCCCGACTGAAGGCAGTGGATTCCATGCAGCGTGGCCCAATGGATCTCGAGAGATTGCAGTGGATTCCATGCAGTTTGGTGCAATGGAGTTTAATTGAACGCAGTGGATTCCATGCATCGTGGCGCAATGGATCCCAATTGAATGCAGTGAATTCCATGCAGCGTGATTGAATGCAGTATATTCCATGCAGCGTGGTAAAATGCATCCCGATTAAATGCAGTGGATTCCATCCAGCTTGATTGAATGCAGTTGATTCCATGGAGCGTGGCCCAATGCATCCCGATTAAATGCAGTGGATTTTATGCAGCATGGCCCAAAGCATCCCGATTGAATGTAGTGCATTCCATGCAGCATCACTGAATGCAGTGGATTCCATGTAGCATGTTAAAATCCATCCCGATTAAACGCAGTGGATTAAATGCAGCATGGCTAAATGGATCCCGAGTGAATGCAGTAGATTCCATGCAGTGTCATTGAATGCAGTGGATTCCATGCAGCATGGTAAAATGCATCCCGATTGATGCAGTGGATTCCATGCAGTGTGGTGCAGTGGAATCTGATTGATTGCAGTGAGTTCCATGCATCGTGGCACAATGGATCCCAATTGAATGCAGTGGATTCCATGCAGCGTGGCCCAATGGATCTCGATTGAATGCAGTGGATTCCATGCAGCGTGTTTGAATGCAGTGTATGCCATGCAGCGTGAAGAAATGGAATCCTATTGAATGCAGTGGATTTTATGCAGCATGATTGAATGCAGTGGATTCCATGCAGCATGATTGAATGCAGTGGATTCCAGGCAGCGAGGCCCAATGAATCCCGATTGAATGCAGTGGATATTATCCAGCATGGCCCAAAGCATCCCGATTGAATGCAGTGGATTCCATGCAGCGTGTTTGAATGCAGTGGATTCCATGCAGCATGGCCCAATGGTTCCCGATTGAATGCAGTGGTTGCAATGAAGCATGATTGAATGCAGTGGATTCCATGAAGCGTGGCCCTATGGTACCCGATTGAATGCACTGGTTGTAATGAAGCATGATTGAATGCATTGGATTCCATGCAGTGAGGCCCAATGCATCCCGATTAAATGCCGTGGATTTTATGCAGCAAGGCCCAAAGCATCCCGATTGAATGCAGTGGATTCCATGCAGCGTCACTGAATGCAGTGGATTCCATGCAGCATGGTAAAATGCATCCCGATTGAATGAAGAGTATTCCATGCAGCGTGGCTAAATGGATCCCGATTGAATGCAGTGGATTCCATGCAGCGTGGCCCAATGGATCTCGATTGAACGCAGTGTATTCCATGCAGTGAGGCCCAATGAATCCCAATTGAATGCAGTGGATTCCATGCAGCATGGCGCCATGGATGTCGATTGAATGCAGTGGTTTCCCTGCAATGTGGCACAATGGATCCCGATTGACTGCAGTGGATTCCATGCAGCGTCACTGAATGCAGTGGATTCCATGCATAATGGTAAAATGCATCCCGATTGATGCAGTGGATTCCATGCAGTGTCATTGAATGCAGTGGATTCGATGCAGCATGGTAAAATGAATCCCAATTGAACGCAGTGCATTCCATGCAGCGGGGTTAAATGGATGCCCATTGAATGCAGTGGATTCCATGCAGCGTGGCCCAATGGATCTCGATTGAATGCAGTGGGTTCCATGCAGCGTGTTTGAATGCAGTGTATGCCGTGCAGCGTGAAGTAATGGAACCCTATTGAATGCAGTGGATTTTATGCAGCATGATTGAATGCAGTGGATTCCATGCAGCATGATTGAATGCAGTGGATTCCAGGCAGCGAGGCCCAATGAATCCCGATTGAATGCAGTGGATATTATCCAGCATGGCCCAAAGCATCCCGATTGAATGCAGTGGATTCCATGCAGCGTGTTTGAATGCAGTGGATTCCATGCAGCATGGCCCAATGGTTCCCGATTGAATGCAGTGGTTGCAATGAAGCATGATTGAATGCAGTGGATTCCATGATGCGTGGCCCTATGGTACCCGATTGAATGCACTGGTTGCAATGAAGCATGATTGAATGCAGTGGATTCCATGCAGCATGGAGACATTGAACCCTATTAAATGCAGGGGACTTTATGCAGCATGATTGAATGCAGTGGATTCCATGCAGCATGATTGAATGCAGTAGATTCCATGCAGTGAGGCCCAATGCATCCCGATTAAATGCAGTGGATTTTATGCAGCGAGGCCCAAAGCATCCCGATTGAATGCAGTGGATTCCATGCAGCGTCACTGAATGCAGTGGATTTGATGCAGCATGGTAAAATGCATCCCGATTGAACGCAGTGTATTCCATGCAGCGTGGCTAAATGGATCCCGATTGAATGCAGTGGATTCGATGCAGCGTGGCCCAATGGATCTCGAGAGAATGCAGTGGATTCCATGCAGTGTGGTGCAATGGATTTAAATTGAACGCAGTGGATTCCATGCATCGTGGTGCAATGAATCCCAATTGAATGCAGTGAATTCCATGCAGCGTGATTGAATGCAGTATATTCCATGCAGCGTGGTAAAATGCATCCCGATTAAATGCAGTGGATTCCATCCAGCTTGATTGAATGCAGTTGATTCCATGGAGCGTGGCCCAATGCATCCCGATTAAATGCAGTGGATATTTTGCAGCATGGCCCAAAGCATCCCGATTGAATGTAGTGCATTCCATGCAGCATCACTGAATGCAGTGGATTCCATGTAGCATGTTAAAATCCATCCCGATTAAACGCAGTGGATTAAATGCAGCATGGCTAAATGGATCCCGAGTGAATGCAGTAGATTCCATGCAGTGTCATTGAATGCAGTGGATTCCATGCAGCATGGTAAAATGCATCCCGATTGATGCAGTGGATTCCATGCAGTGTGGTGCAGTGGATTCTGATTGATTGCAGTGAATTCCATGCATCGTGGCACAATGGATCCCAATTGAATGCAGTGGATTCCATGCAGCGTGGCCCAATGGATCTCGATTGAATGCAGTGGATTCCATGCAGCGTGTTTGAATGCAGTGTATGCCATGCAGCGTGAAGAAATGGAATCCTATTGAATGCAGTGGATTTTATGCAGCATGATTGAATGCAGTGGATTCCATGCAGCATGATTGAATGCAGTGGATTCCAGGCAGCGAGGCCCAATGAATCCCGATTGAATGCAGTGGATATTATCCAGCATGGCCCAAAGCATCCTGATTGAATGCAGTGGATTCCATGCAGCGTGTTTGAATGCAGTGGATTCCATGCAGCATGGCCCAATGGTTCCCGATTGAATGCAGTGGTTGCAATGAAGCATGATTGAATGCAGTGGATTCCATGAAGCGTGGCCCTATGGTACCCGATTGAATGCACTGGTTGTAATGAAGCATGATTGAATGCATTGGATTCCATGCAGTGAGGCCCAATGCCTCCCGATTAAATGCAGTGGATTTTATGCAGCAAGGCCCAAAGCATCCCGATTGAATGCAGTGGATTCCATGCAGCGTCACTGAATGCAGTGGATTCCATGCAGCATGGTAAAATGCATCCCGATTGAATGAAGAGTATTCCATGCAGCGTGGCTAAATGGATCCCGATTGAATGCAGTGGATTCCTTGCAGTGTGGTCCAATGGATCTCGATTGAACGCAGTGTATTCCATGCAGTGAGGCCCAATGAATCCCAATTGAATGCAGTGGATTCCATGCAGCATGGCGCCATGGATGTCGATTGAATGCAGTGGTTTCCCTGCAATGTGGCGCAATGGATCCCGATTGACTGCAGTGGATTCCATGCAGCGTCACTGAATGCAGTGGATTCCATGCATAATGGTAAAATGCATCCCGATTGATGCAGTGGATTCCATGCAGTGTCATTGAATGCAGTGGATTCGATGCAGCATGGTAAAATGAATCCCAATTGAACGCAGTGCATTCCATGCAGCGGGGTTAAATGGATGCCGATTGAATGCAGTGGATTCCATGCAGCGTGGCCCAATGGATCTCGATTGAATGCAGTGGGTTCCATGCAGCGTGTTTGAATGCAGTGTATGCCGTGCAGCGTGAAGAAATGGAACCCTATTGAATGCAGTGGATTTTATGCAGCATGATTGAATGCAGTGGATTCGATGCAGCATGATTGAATGCAGTGGATTCCAGGCAGCGAGGCCCAATGAATCCCGATTGAATGCAGTGGATATTATCCAGCATGGCCCAAAGCATCCCGATTGAATGCAGTGGATTCCATGCAGCGTGTTTGAATGCAGTGGATTCCATGCAGCATGGCCCAATGGTTCCCGATTGAATGCAGTGGTTGCAATGAAGCATGATTGAATGCAGTGGATTCCATGAAGCGTGGCCCTATGGTACCCGATTGAATGCACTGGTTGCAATGAAGCATGATTGAATGCAGTGGATTCCATGCAGCATGGAGACATTGAACCCTATTAAATGCAGGGGACTTTATGCAGCATGATTGAATGCAGTGGATTCCATGCAGCATGATTGAATGCAGTAGATTCCATGCAGTGAGGCCCAATGCATCCCGATTAAATGCAGTGGATTTTATGCAGAGAGGCCCAAAGCATCCCGATTGAATGCAGTGGATTCCATGCAGCGTCACTGAATGCAGTGGATTCGATGCAGCATGGTTAAATGCATCCCGATTGAACGAACAGTATTCCATGCAGCGTGGCTAAATGGATCCCGATTGAATGCAGTGGATTCCATGCAGTGTGGCCCAATGGATCTCGAGAGATTGCAGTGGATTCCATGCAGTGTGGTGCAATGGATTTTGATTGAACGCAGTGGATTCCATGCATCGTGGTGCAATGGATCCCAATTGAATGCAGTGAATTCCATGCAGCGTGATTGAATGCAGTACATTCCATGCAGCATGGTAAAATGCATCCCGATTAAATGCAGTGGATTCCATCCAGCTTGATTGAATGCAGTTGATTCCATGGAGCGTGGCCCAATGCATCCCGATTAAATGCAGTGGATTTTATGCAGCATGGCCCAAAGCATCCCGATTGAAGGTAGTGCATTCCATGCAGCATCACTGAATGCAGTGGATTCCATGCAGCATGGTAAAATGCATCCCGATTGAACGCAGTGTATTCCATGAAGCATGGCGAAATGGATCCCGATTGAATGCAGTGGATTCCATGCAGCGTGGCCCAATGGATCTCGATTGAACGCAGTGTATTCCATGCAGTGAGGCCCAATGAATCCCAATTGAATGCAGTGGATTCCATGCAGCATGGAGAAATTGAACCCTATTAAATGCAGGGGATTTTATGCAGCATGATTGAATGCAGTGGATTCCAGCCAGCATGATTGAATGCAGTAGATTCCATGCAGTGAGGCCCAATGCATCCCGATTAAATGCAGTGGATTTTATGCAGCGAGGCCCAAAGCATCCCGATTGAATGCAGTGGATTCCATGCAGCGTCACTGAATGCAGTGGATTCGATGCAGCATGGTAAAATGCATCCCGATTGAACGAAGAGTATTCCATGCAGCGTGGCTAAATGGATCCCGATTGAATGCAGTGGATTCCATGCAGCGTGGCCCAATGGATCTCGAGAGATTGCAGTGGATTCCATGCAGTGTGGTGCAATGGATTTTAATTGAACGCAGTGGATTCCATGCATCGTGGTGCAATGGATCCCAATTGAATGCAGTGAATTCCATGCAGCGTGATTGAATGCAGTATATTCCATGCAGCATGGTAAAATGCATCCCGATTAAATGCAGTGGATTCCATCCAGCTTGGTTGAATGCAATTGATTCCATGGAGCATGGCCCAATGCATCCCGATTAAATGCAGTGGATTTTATGCAGCATGGCCCAAAGCATCCCGATTGAATATAGTGCATTCCATGCAGCATCACTGAATGCAGTGGATTCCATGCAGCATGGTAAAATGCATCCCGATTAAACGCAGTGGATTACATGCAGCATGGCTAAATGGATCCCGAGTGAATGCAGTAGATTCCATGCAGTGTCATTGAATGCAGTGGATTCCATGCAGCATGGTAAAATGCATCCCGATTGATGCAGTGGATTCCATGCAGTGTCATTGACTGCAGTGGATTCCATGCAGCATGGTAAAATGCATCCCGATTGATGCACTGGATTCCATGCAGTGTCAATGAATGCAGTGGATTCCAGGCAGCATGATAAAATGCATCCCGATTGATGCAGTGGATTCCATGCAGCGGGGTTAAATGGATCCCGATTGAATGCAGTGGATTCCATGCAGCGTGGCCCAATGGATCTCGATTGAATTCAGTGGATTCCATGCAGCGTGGCCCAATGGATCTCGATTGAATGCAGTGGATTCCATGCAGTGTGGTGCAGTGGATTCTGATTGATTGCAGTGAATTCCATGCATCGTGGCACAATGGATCCCAATTGAATGCAGTGGATTCCATGCAGCGTGGCCCAATGGATCTCGATTGAATGCAGTGGATTCCATGCAGCCTGTTTGAATGCACTGTATGCCATGCAGCGTGAAGAAATGGAACCCTATTGAATGCAGTGGATTTTATGCAGCATGATTGAATGCAGTGGATTCCATGCAGCATGATTGAATGCAGTGGATTCCAGGCAGCGAGGCCCAATGAATCCCGATTGAATGCAGTGGATATTATCCAGCATGGCCCAAAGCATCCCGATTGAATGCAGTGGATTCCATGCAGCGTGTTTGAATGCAGTGGATTCCATGCAGCATGGCCCAATGGTTCCCGATTGAATGCAGTGGTTGCAATGAAGCATGATTGAATGCAGTGGATTCCATGAAGCGGGGCCCTATGGTACCCGATTGAATGCACTGGTTGCAATGAAGCATGATTGAATGCAGTGGATTCCATGCAGCATGGAGAAATTGAACCCTATTAAATGCAGGGGATTTTATGCAGCATGATTGAATGCAGTGGATTCCATGCAGCATGATTGAATGCAGTAGATTCCATGCAGTGAGGCCCAATGCATCCCGATTAAATGCAGTGGATTCCATGCAGCGTCACTGAATGCAGTGGATTCGATACAGCATGGTAAAATGCATCCCGATTGAACCCAGTGTATTCTATGCAGCGTGATAAATGGATCCCGATTGAATGCAGTGGATTCCATGCAGCGTGGCCCAATGGATCTCGAGAGAATGCAGTGGATTCCATGCAGTGTGGTGCAATGGATTTTGATTGAACGCAGTGGATTCGATGCATCATTGTGCAATGGATCCCAATTGAATGCAGTGAATTCCATGCAGCGTGATTGAATGCAGTACATTCCATGCAGCATGGTAAAATGCATCCCGATTAAATGCAGTGGATTCCATCCAGCTTGATTGAATGCAGTTGATTCCATGGAGCGTGGCCCAATGCATCCCGATTAAATGCAGTGGATTTTATGCAGCATGGCCCAAAGCATCCCGATTGAAGGTAGTGCATTCCATGCAGCATCACTGAATGCAGTGGATTCCATGCAGCATGGTAAAATGCATCCCGATTGAACGCAGTGTATTCCATGAAGCATGGCTAAATGGATCCCGATTGAATGCAGTGGATTCCATGCAGCGTGGCCCAATGGATCTCGATTGAACGCAGTGTATTCCATGCAGTGAGGCCCAATGAATCCCAATTGAATGCAGTGGATTCCATGCAGCATGGCGCAATGGATGTCGATTGAATGCAGTGGTTTCCCTGCAATGTGGCACAATGGATCCCGATTGACTGCAGTGGATTCCATGCAGCGTCACTGAATGCAGTGGATTCCATGCATAATGGTAAAATGCATCCCGATTGATGGAGTGGATTCCATGCAGTGTCATTGAATGCAGTGGATTCGATGCAGCATGGTAAAATGCATCCCAATTGAACGTAGTGCATTCCATGCAGCGGGGTTAAATGGATCCCGATTGAATGCAGTGGATTCCATGCAGCGTGGCCCAATGGATCTCGAGAGAATGCAGTGGATTCCATGCAGTGTGGTGCAATGGATTTAAATTGAACGCAGTGGATTCCATGCATCGTGGCGCAATGGATCCCAATTGAATGCAGTGAATTCCATGCAGCGTGATTGAATGCAGTATATTCCATGCAGCGTGGTAAAATGCATCCCGATTAAATGCAGTGGATTCCATCCAGCTTGATTGAATGCAGTTGATTCCATGGAGCGTGGCCCAATGCATCCCGATTAAATGCAGTGGATTTTATGCAGCATGGCCAAAAGCATCCCGATTGAAGGTAGTGCATTCCATGCAGCATCACTGAATGCAGTGGATTCCATGCAGCATGGTAAAATGCATCCCAATTGAACGCAGTGCATTCCATGCAGCGGGGTTAAATGGATCCCGATTGAATGCAGTGGATTCGATGCAGCGTGGCCCAATGGATCTCGAGAGAATGCAGTGGATTCCATGCAGTGTGGTGCAATGGATTTAAATTGAACGCAGTGGATTTCATGCATCGTTGTGCAATGGATCCCAATTGAATGCAGTGAATTCCATGCAGCGTGATTGAATGCAGTATATTCCATGCAGCGTGGTAAAATGCATCCCGATTAAATGCAGTGGATTCCATCCAGCTTGATTGAATGCAGTTGATTCCATGGAGCGTGGCCCAATGCATCCCGATTAAATGCAGTGGATTTTATGCAGCATGGCCCAAAGCATCCCGATTGAAGGTAGTGCATTCCATGCAGCATCACTGAATGCAGTGGATTCCATGCAGCATGGTAAAATGCATCCCGATTGAACGCAGTGTATTCCATGAAGCATGGCTAAATGGATCCCGAGTGAATGCAGTGGATTCCATGCAGTGTCATTGAATGCAGTGGATTCCATGCAGCATGGTAAAATGTGTCACGATTGATGCAGTGGATTCCATGCAGTGTCATTGAATGCAGTGGATTCCATGCAGCATGGTTAAATGCATCCCGATGGATGCAGTGGATTCCATGCAGTGTCAATGAATGCAGTGGATTCCAGGCAGCATGATAAAATGCATCCCGATTGATGCAGTGGATTCCATGCAGCGGGGTTAAATGGATCCCGATTGAATGCAGTGGATTCCATGCAGCGTGGCCCAGTGGATATCGATTGAATGCAGTGGATTCCATGCAGCGTGGCCCAATGGATCTCGATTGAATGCAGTGGATTCCACGCAGTGTGGTGCAGTGGATTCTGATTGATTGCAGTGAATTCCATGCATCGTGGCACAATGGATCCCAATTGAATGCAGTGGATTCCATGCAGTGTGGCCCAGTGGATCTCGATTGAATGCAGTGGATTCCATGCAGCGTGTTTGAATGCAGTGTATTCCATGCAGCGTGAAGAAATGGAACCCTATTGAATGCAGTGGATTTTATGCAGCATGATTGAATGCAGTGGATTCCATGCAGCATGATTGAATGCAGTGGATTCCAGGCAGCGAGGCCCAATGAATCCCGATTGAATGCAGTGGATATTATCCAGCAGGGCCCAAAGCATCCCGATTGAATGCAGTGGATTCCATGCAGCGTCACTGAATGCAGTGGATTCGATGCAGCATGGTTAAATGCATCCCGATTGAACCCTGTGTATTCTATGCAGCGTGATAAATGGATCCCGATTGAATGCAGTGGATTCCATGCAGCGTGGCCAAATGGATCTCGAGAGATTGCAGTGGATTCCATGCAGTGTGGTGCAATGGATTTTGATTGAAATCAGTGGATTCGATGCATCGTTGTGCAATGGATCCCAATTGAATGCAGTGAATTCCATGCAGCGTGATTGAATGCAGTACATTCCATGCAGCATGGTAAAATGCATCCCGATTAAATGCAGTGGATTCCATCCAGCTTGATTGAATGCAGTTGATTCCATGGAGCGTGGCCCAATGCATCCCGATTAAATGCAGTGGATTTTATGCAGCATGGCCCAAAGCATCCCGATTGAAGGTAGTGCATTCCATGCAGCATCACTGAATGCCGTGGATTCCATGCAGCATGGTAAAATGCATCCCGATTGAACGCAGTGTATTCCATGAAGCATGGCTAAATGGATCCCGATTGAATGCAGTGGATTCCATGCAGCGTGGCCCAATGGATCTCGATTGAACGCAGTGTATTCCATGCAGTGAGGCCCAATGAATCCCAATTGAATGCAGTGGATTCCATGCAGCATGGCGCAATGGATGTCGATTGAATGCAGTGGTTTCCCTGCAATGTGGCACAATGGATCCCGATTGACTGCAGTGGATTCCATGCAGCGTCACTGAATGCAGTGGATTCCATGCAGCATGGTAAAATGCATCCCGATGGATGCAGTGGATTCCATGCAGTGTCATTGAATGCAGTGGATTCCATGCAGCATGGTAAAATGCATCCCAATTGAACGCAGTGCATTCCATGCAGCGGGGTTCAATGGATCCCGATTGAATGCAGTGGATTCGATGCAGCGTGGCCCAATGGATCCCGAGAGAATGCAGTGGATTCCATGCAGTGTGGTGCAATGGATTTTAATTGAACGCAGTGGATTCCATGCATCGTGGCGCAATGGATCCCAATTGAATGCAGTGAATTCCATGCAGCGTGATTGAATGCAGTATATTCCATGCAGCGTGGTAAAATGCATCCCGATTAAATGCAGTGGATTCCATCCAGCTTGATTGAATGCAATTGATTCCATGGAGCATGGCCCAATGCATCCCGATTAAATGCAGTGGATTTTATGCAGCATGGCCCAAAGCATCCCGATTGAAGGTACTGCATTCCATGCAGCATCACTGAATGCAGTGGATTCCATGCAGCATGGTAAAATGCATCCCGATTAAACGCAGTGGATTACATGCAGCATGGCTAAATGGATCCCGAGTGAATGCAGTAGATTCCATGCAGTGTCATTGAATGCAGTGGATTCCATGCAGCATGGTAAAATGCATCCCGATTGAACGCAGTGTATTCCATGAAGCATGGCTAAATGGATCCCGATTGAAGGCAGTGGATTCCATGCAGCGTGTTTGAATGCAGTGGATTCCATGCAGCATGGCCCAATGGTTCCCGATTGAATGCAGTGGTTGCAATGAAGCATGATTGAATGCAGTGGATTCCATGAAGCGTGGCCCTATGGTACCCGATTGAATGCACTGGTTGTAATGAAGCATGATTGAATGCAGTGGATTCCATGCAGTGAGGCCCAATGCATCCCGATTAAATGCAGTGGAGTTTATGCAGCAAGGCCCAAAGCATCCCGATTGAATGCAGTGGATTCCATGCAGCGTCACTGAATGCAGTGGATTCCATGCAGCATGCTAAAATGCATCCCGATTGAATGAAGAGTATTCCATGCAGCGTGGCTAAATGGATCCCGATTGAATGCAGTGGATTCCTTGCAGTGTGGTCCAATGGATCTCGATTGTACGCAGTGTATTCCATGCAGTGAGGCCCAATGAATCCCAATTGAATGCAGTGGATTCCATGCAGCATGGCGCCATGGATGTCGATTGAATGCAGTGGTTTCCCTGCAATGTGGCACAATGGATCCCGATTGACTGCAGTGGATTCCATGCAGCGTCACTGAATGCAGTGGATTCCATGCATAATGGTAAAATGCATCCCGATTGATGCAGTGGATTCCATGCAGTGTCATTGAATGCAGTGGATTCCATGCAGCATGGTAAAATGAATCCCAATTGAACGCAGTGCATTCCATGCAGCGGGGTTAAATGGATGCCGATTGAATGCAGTGGATTCCATGCAGCGTGGCCCAATGGATCTCGATTGAATGCAGTGGGTTCCATGCAGCGTGTTTGAATGCAGTGTATGCCGTGCAGCGTGAAGAAATGGAACCCTATTGAATGCAGTGGATTTTATGCAGCATGATTGAATGCAGTGGATTCGATGCAGCATGATTGAATGCAGTGGATTCCAGGCAGCGAGGCCCAATGAATCCCGATTGAATGCAGTGGATATTATCCAGCATGGCCCAAAGCATCCCGATTGAATGCAGTGGATTCCATGCAGCGTGTTTGAATGCAGTGGATTCCATGCAGCATGGCCCAATGGTTCCCGATTGAATGCAGTGGTTGCAATGAAGCATGATTGAATGCAGTGGATTCCATGAAGCGTGGCCCTATGGTACCCGATTGAATGCACTGGTTGCAATGAAGCATGATTGAATGCAGTGGATTCCATGCAGCATGGAGACATTGAACCCTATTAAATGCAGGGGACTTTATGCAGCATGATTGAATGCAGTGGATTCCATGCAGCATGATTGAATGCAGTAGATTCCATGCAGTGAGGCCCAATGCATCCCGATTAAATGCAGTGGATTTTATGCAGCGAGGCCCAAAGCATCCCGATTGAATGCAGTGGATTCCATGCAGCGTCACTGAATGCAGTGGATTCGATGCAGCATGGTAAAATGCATCCCGATTGAACGCAGTGTATTCCATGCAGCGTGGCTAAATGGATCCCGATTGAATGCAGTGGATTCGATGCAGCGTGGCCCAATGGATCTCGAGAGAATGCAGTGGATTCCATGCAGTGTGGTGCAATGGATTTTAATTGAACGCAGTGGATTCCATGCATCGTGGTGCAATGAATCCCAATTGAATGCAGTGAATTCCATGCAGCGTGATTGAATGCAGTATATTCCATGCAGTGGTAAAATGCATCCCGATTAAATGCAGTGGATTCCATCCAGCTTGATTGAATGCAGTTGATTCCATGGAGCGTGGCCCAATGCATCCCGATTAACTGCAGTGGATTTTATGCAGCATGGCCCAAAGCATCCCGATTGAAGGTAGTGCATTCCATGCAGCATCACTGAATGCAGTGGATTCCATGCAGCATGGTAAAATGCATCCCGATTAAACGCAGTGCATTACATGCAGCATGGCTAAATGGATCCCGAGTGAATGCAGTGGATTCCATGCAGTGTAATTGAATGCAGTGGATTCCATGCAGCATGGTAAAATGCGTCACGATTGATGCAGTGCATTCCATGCAGTGTCATTGAATGCAGTGGATTCCAGGCAGCATGATAAAATGCATCCCGATTGATGCAGTGGATTCCATGCAGCGGGGTTAAATGGAACCCGATTGAATGCAGTGGATTCCATGCAGCGTGGCCCAATGGATCTCGATTGAATGCAGTGGACTCCGTGCAGTGTGGTGGAGTGGATTCTGATTGATTGCAGTAAATTCCATGCATCGTGGCCCAATGGATCTCGATTGAATGCAGTGGATTCCATGCAGCGTGTTTGAATGCAGTGTTTGCCATGCAGCGTGAAGAAATGGAACCCTATTGAATGCAGTGGATTCCATGCAGTGTCATTTAATGCAGTGGATTCCATGCAGCATGATTGAATGCAGTGGATTCCAGGCAGCGAGGCCCAATGAATCCCGATTGAATGCACTGGATATTATCCAGCATGGCCCAAAGCATCCCGATTAAATGCAGTGGATTCCATGCAGCGTGTTTGAATGCAGTGGATTCCATGCAGCATGGCCCAATGGTTCCCGATTGAATGCAGTGGTTGCAATGAAGCATGATTGAATGCAGTGGATTCCATGCAGCATGGAGACATTGAACCCTATTCAATGCAGGGGATTTTATGCAGCATGATTGAATGCAGTGGATTCCATGCAGCATGATTGAATGCAGTAGATTCCATGCAGTGAGGCCCAATGCATCCCGATTAAATGCAGTGGATTTTATGCAGAGAGGCCCAAAGCATCCCGATTGAATGCAGTGGATTCCATGCAGCGTCACTGAATGCAGTGGATTCGATGCAGCATGGTTAAATGCATCCCGATTGAACGAAGAGTATTCCATGCAGCGTGGCTAAATGGATCCCGATTGAATGCAGTGGATTCCATGCAGCGTGGCCCAATGGATCTCGAGAGATTGCAGTGGATTCCATGCAGTGTGGTGCAATGGATTTTGATTGAACGCAGTGGATTCCATGCATCGTGGTGCAATGGATCCCAATTGAATGCAGTGAATTCCATGCAGCGTGATTGAATGCAGTACATTCCATGCAGCATGGTAAAATGCATCCCGATTAAATGCAGTGGATTCCATCCAGCTTGATTGAATGCAGTTGATTCCATGGAGCGTGGCCCAATGCATCCCGATTAAATGCAGTGGATTTTATGCAGCATGGCCCAAAGCATCCCGATTGAAGGTAGTGCATTCCATGCAGCATCACTGAATGCAGTGGATTCCATGCAGCATGGTAAAATGCATCCCGATTGAACGCAGTGTATTCCATGAAGCATGGCTAAATGGATCCCGATTGAATGCAGTGGATTCCATGCAGCGTGGCCCAATGGATCTCGATTGAACGCAGTGTATTCCATGCAGTGAGGCCCAATGAATCCCAATTGAATGCAGTGGATTCCATGCAGCATGGAGAAATTGAACCCTATTAAATGCAGTGGATTTTATGCAGCATGATTGAATGCAGTGGATTCCAGCCAGCATGATTGAATGCAGTAGATTCCATGCAGTGAGGCCCAATGCATCCCGATTAAATGCAGTGGATTTTATGCAGCGAGGCCCAAAGCATCCCGATTGAATGCAGTGGATTCCATGCAGCGTCACTGAATGCAGTGGATTCGATGCAGCATGGTAAAATGCATCCCGATTGAACGAAGAGTATTCCATGCAGCGTGGCTAAATGGATCCCGATTGAATGCAGTGGATTCCATGCAGCGTGGCCCAATGGATCTCGAGAGATTGCAGTGGATTCCATGCAGTGTGGTGCAATGGATTTTAATTGAACGCAGTGGCTTCCATGTATCGTGGTGCAATGGATCCCAATTGAATGCAGTGAATTCCATGCAGCGTGATTGAATGCAGTATATTCCATGCAGCGTGGTAAAATGCATCCCGATTAAATGCAGTGGATTCCATCCAGCTTGGTTGAATGCAATTGATTCCATGGAGCATGGCCCAATGCATCCCGATTAAATGCAGTGGATTTTATGCAGCATGGCCCAAAGCATCCCGATTGAATATAGTGCATTCCATGCAGCATCACTGAATGCAGTGGATTCCATGCAGCATGGTAAAATGCATCCCGATTAAACGCAGTGGATTACATGCAGCATGGCTAAATGGATCCCGAGTGAATGCAGTAGATTCCATGCAGTGTCATTGAATGCAGTGGATTCCATGAAGCATGGCTAAATGGATCCCGATTGAATGCAGTGGATTCCATGCAGCGTGGCCCAATGGATCTCGATTGAACGCAGTGTATTCCATGCAGTGATGCCCAATGAATCCCAATTGAATGCAGTGGATTCCATGCAGCATGGCGCAATGGATGTCGATTGAATGCAGTGGTTTCCCTGCAATGTGGCACAATGGATCCCGATTGACTGCAGTGGATTCCATGCAGCGTCACTGAATGCAGTGGATTCCATGCAGAATGGTAAAATGCATCCCGATTGATGGAGTGGATTCCATGCAGTGTCATTGAATGCAGTGGATTCCATGCAGCATGGTAAAATGCATCCCAATTGAACGCAGTGCATTCCATGCAGCGGGGTTAAATGGATCCCGATTGAATGCAGTGGATTCGATGCAGCGTGGCCCAATGGATCTCGAGAGAATGCAGTGGATTCCATGCAGTGTGGTGCAATGGATTTAAATTGAACGCAGTGGATTCCATGCATCGTGGCGCAATGGATCCCAATTGAATGCAGTGAATTCCATGCAGCGTGATTGAATGCAGTTGATTCCATGGAGCGTGGCCCAATGCATCCCGATTAAATGCAGTGGATTCCATCCAGCTTGATTGAATGCAGTTGATTCCATGGAGCGTGGCCCAATGCATCCCGATTAAATGCAGTGGATTTTATGCAGCATGGCCAAAAGCATCCCGATTGAAGGTAGTGCATTCCATGCAGCATCACTGAATGCAGTGGATTCCATGCAGCATGGTAAAATGCATCCCAATTGAACGCAGTGCATTCCATGCAGCGGGGTTAAATGGATCCCGATTGAATGCAGTGGATTCGATGCAGCGTGGCCCAATGGATCTCGAGAGAATGCAGTGGATTCCATGCAGTGTGGTGCAATGGATTTAAATTGAACGCAGTGGATTCCATGCATCGTGGCGCAATGGATCCCAATTGAATGCAGTGAATTCCATGCAGCGTGATTGAATGCAGTATATTCCATGCAGCGTGGTAAAATGCATCCCGATTAAATGCAGTGGATTCCATCCAGCTTGATTGAATGCAGTTGATTCCATGGAGCGTGGCCCAATGCATCCCGATTAAATGCAGTGGATTTTATGCAGCATGGCCCAAAGCATCCCGATTGAAGGTAGTGCATTCCATGCAGCATCACTGAATGCAGTGGATTCCATGCAGCATGGTAAAATGCATCCCGATTGAACGCAGTGTATTCCATGAAGCATGGCTAAATGGATCCCGAGTGAATGCAGTGGATTCCATGCAGTGTCATTGAATGCAGTGGATTCCATGCAGCATGGTAAAATGTGTCACGATTGATGCAGTGGATTCCATGCAGTGTCATTGAATGCAGTGGATTCCATGCAGCATGGTTAAATTCATCCCGATGGATGCAGTGGATTACATGCAGTGTCAATGAATGCAGTGGATTCCAGGCAGCATGATAAAATGCATCCCGATTGATGCAGTGGATTCCATGCAGCGGGGTTAAATGGATCCCGATTGAATGCAGTGGATTCCATGCAGCGTGGCCCAGTGGATATCGATTGAATGCAGTGGATTCCATGCAGCGTGGCCCAATGGATCTCGATTGAATGCAGTGGATTCCACGCAGTGTGGTGCAGTGGATTCTGATTGATTGCAGTGAATTCCATGCATCGTGGCACAATGGATCCCAATTGAATGCAGTGGATTCCATGCAGTTTGGCCCAGTGGATCTCGATTGAATGCAGTGGATTCCATGCAGCATGTTTGAATGCAGTGTATTCCATGCAGCGTGAAGAAATGGAACCCTATTGAATGCAGTGGATTTTATGCAGCATGATTGAATGCAGTGGATTCCATGCAGCATGATTGAATGCAGTAGATTCCATGCAGTGAGGCCCAATGCATCCCGATTAAATGCAGTGGATATTATCCAGCAGGGCCCAAAGCATCCCGATTGAATGCAGTGGATTCCATGGAGCGTCACTGAATGCAGTGGATTCGATGCAGCATGGTTAAATGCATCCCGATTGAACCCTGTGTATTCTATGCAGCGTGATAAATGGATCCCGATTGAATGCAGTGGATTCCATGCAGCGTGGCCCAATGGATCTCGAGAGAATGCAGTGGATTCCATGCAGTGTGGTGCAATGGATTTTGATTGAAATCAGTGGATTCGATGCATCGTTGTGCAATGGATCCCAATTGAATGCAGTGAATTCCATGCAGCGTGATTGAATGCAGTACATTCCATGCAGCATGGTAAAATGCATCCCGATTAAATGCAGTGGATTCCATCCAGCTTGATTGAATGCAGTTGATTCCATGGAGCGTGGCCCAATGCATCCCGATTAAATGCAGTGGATTTTATGCAGCATGGCCCAAAGCATCCCGATTGAAGGTAGTGCATTCCATGCAGCATCACTGAATGCAGTGGATTCCATGCAGCATGGTAAAATGCATCCCGATTGAACGCAGTGTATTCCATGAAGCATGGCTAAATGGATCCCGATTGAATGCAGTGGATTCCATGCAGCGTGGCCCAATGGATCTCGATTGAACGCAGTGTATTCCATGCAGTGAGGCCCAATGAATCCCAATTGAATGCAGTGGATTCCATGCAGCATGGCGCAATGGATGTCGATTGAATGCAGTGGTTTCCCTGCAATGTGGCACAATGGATCCCGATTGACTGCAGTGGATTCCATGCAGCGTCACTGAATGCAGTGGATTCCATGCAGCATGGTAAAATACATCCCGATGGATGCAGTGGATTCCATGCAGTGTCATTGAATGCAGTGGATTCCATGCAGCATGGTAAAATGCATCCCAATTGAACGCAGTGCATTCCATGCAGCGGGGTTCAATGGATCCCGATTGAATGCAGTGGATTCGATGCAGCGTGGCCCAATGGATCTCGAGAGAATGCAGTGGATTCCATGCAGTGTGGTGCAATGGATTTTAATTGAACGCAGTGGATTCCATGCATCGTGGCGCAATGGATCCCAATTGAATGCAGTGAATTCCATGCAGCGTGATTGAATGCAGTATATTCCATGCAGCGTGGTAAAATGCATCCCGATTAAATGCAGTGGATTCCATCCAGCTTGATTGAATGCAATTGATTCCATGGAGCATGGCCCAATGCATCCCGATTAAATGCAGTGGATTTTATGCAGCATGGCCCAAAGCATCCCGATTGAAGGTACTGCATTCCATGCAGCATCACTGAATGCAGTGGATTCCATGCAGCATGGTAAAATGCATCCCGATTAAACGCAGTGGATTACATGCAGCATGGCTAAATGGATCCCGAGTGAATGCAGTAGATTCCATGCAGTGTCATTGAATGCAGTGGATTACATGCTGTATGGTAAAATGCGTCACGATTGATGCAGTGGATTCCATGCAGTGTCATTGAATGCAGTGGATTCCATGCAGCATGGTAAAATGCATCCCGATTGATGCAGTGGATTCCATGCAGTGTCAATGAATGCAGTGGATTCCAGGCAGCATGATAAAATGCATCCCGATTGATGCAGTGGATTCCATGCAGCGGGGTTAAATGGATCCCGATTGAATGCAGTGGATTCCATGCAGCGTGGCCCAATGGATCTCGATTGAATGCAGTGGATTCCATGCAGCGTGGCCCAATGGATCTCGAGAGAATGCAGTTGATTCCATGCAGTGTGGTGCAATGCATTTTGATTGAACGCAGTGGATTCCATGCATCATTGTGCAATGGATCCCAATTGAATGCAGTGAATTCCATGCAGCGTGATTGAATGCAGTACATTCCATGCAGCATGGTAAAATGCATCCCGATTAAATGCAGTGGATTCCATCCAGCTTGATTGAATGCAGTTGATTCCATGGAGCGTGGCCCAATGCATCCCGATTAAATGCAGTGGATTTTAAGCAGCATGGCCCAAAGCATCCCGATTGAAGGTAGTGCATTCCATGCAGCATCACTGAATGCAGTGGATTCCATGCAGCATGGTAAAATGCATCCCGATTGAACGCAGTGTATTCAATGAAGCATGGCTAAATGGATCCCGATTGAATGCAGTGGATTCCATGCAGCGTGGCCCAATGGATCTCGATTGAACGCAGTGTATTCCATGCAGTGAGGCCCAATGAATCCCAATTGAATGCAGTGGATTCCATGCAGCATGGAGAAATTGAACCCTATTAAATGCAGTGGATTTTATGCAGCATGATTGAATGCAGTGGATTCCAGCCAGCATGATTGAATGCAGTAGATTCCATGCAGTGAGGCCCAATGCATCCCGATTAAATGCAGTGGATTTTATGCAGCGAGGCCCAAAGCATCCCGATTGAATGCAGTGGATTCCATGCAGCGTCACTGAATGCAGTGGATTCGATGCAGCATGGTAAAATGCATCCCGATTGAACGAAGAGTATTCCATGCAGCGTGGCTAAATGGATCCCGATTGAATGCAGTGGATTCCATGCAGCGTGGCCCAATGGATCTCGAGAGATTGCAGTGGATTCCATGCAGTGTGGTGCAATGGATTTTAATTGAACGCAGTGGATTCCATGCATCGTGGTGCAATGGATCCCAATTGAATGCAGTGAATTCCATGCAGCGTGATTGAATGCAGTATATTCCATGCAGCGTGGTAAAATGCATCCCGATTAAATGCAGTGGATTCCATCCAGCTTGGTTGAATGCAATTGATTCCATGGAGCATGGCCCAATGCATCCCGATTAAATGCAGTGGATTTTATGCAGCATGGCCCAAAGCATCCCGATTGAATATAGTGCATTCCATGCAGCATCACTGAATGCAGTGGATTCCATGCAGCATGGTAAAATGCATCCCGATTAAACGCAGTGGATTACATGCAGCATGGCTAAATGGATCCCGAGTGAATGCAGTAGATTCCATGCAGTGTCATTGAATGCAGTGGATTCCATGCAGCATGGTAAAATGCATCCCGATTGATGCCTTGGATTACATGCAGTGTCATTGACTGCAGTGGATTCCATGCAGCATGGTTAAATGCATCCCGATTGATGCAGTGGATTCCATGCAGCGTCAATGAATGCAGTGGATTCCAGGCAGCATGATAAAATGCATCCCGATTGATGGAGTGGATTCCATGCAGCGGGGTTAAATGGATCCCGATTGAATGCAGTGGATTCCATGCAGCGTGGCCCAATGGATCTCGATTGAATTCAGTGGATTCCATGCAGCGTGGCCCAATGGATCTCGATTGAATGCAGTGGATTCCATGCAGTGTGGTGCAGTGGATTCTGATTGATTGCAGTGAATTCCATGCATCGTGGCACAATGGATCCCAATTGAATGCAGTGGATTCCATGCAGCGTGGCCCAATGGATCTCGATTGAATGCAGTGGATTCCATGCAGCCTGTTTGAATGCAGTGTATGCCATGCAGCGTGAAGAAATGGAACCCTATTGAATGCAGTGGATTTTATGCAGCATGATTGAATGCAGTGGATTCCATGCAGCATGATTGAATGCAGTGGATTCCAGGCAGCGAGGCCCAATGAATCCCGATTGAATGCAGTGGATATTATCCAGCATGGCCCAAAGCATCCCGATTGAATGCAGTGGATTCCATGCAGCGTGTTTGAATGCAGTGGATTCCATGCAGCATGGCCCAATGGTTCCCGATTGAATGCAGTGGTTGCAATGAAGCATGATTGAATGCAGTGGATTCCATGAAGCGTGGCCCTATGGTACCCGATTGAATGCACTGGTTGCAATGAAGCATGATTGAATGCAGTGGATTCCATGCAGCATGGAGAAATTGAACCCTATTAAATGCAGGGGATTTTATGCAGCATGATTGAATGCAGTGGATTCCATGCAGCATGATTGAATGCAGTAGATTCCATGCAGTGAGGCCCAATGCATCCCGATTAAATGCAGTGGATTACATGCAGCGTCACTGAATGCAGTGGATTCGATGCAGCATGGTAAAATGCATCCCGATTGAACCCAGTGTATTCTATGCAGCGTGATAAATGGATCCCGATTGAATGCAGTGGATTCCATGCAGCGTGGCCCAATGGATCTCGAGAGAATGCAGTGGATTCCATGCAGTGTGGTGCAATGGATTTTGATTGAACGCAGTGGATTCCATGCATCGTGGTGCAATGGATCCCAATTGAATGCAGTGAATTCCATGCAGCGTGATTGAATGCAGTATATTCCATGCAGCGTGGTAAAATGCATCCCGATTAAATGCAGTGGATTCCATCCAGCTTGATTGAATGCAGTTGATTCCATGGAGCGTGGCCCAATGCATCCCGATTAAATGCAGTGGATTTTATGCAGCATGGCCAAAAGCATCCCGATTGAAGGTAGTGCATTCCATGCAGCATCACTGAATGCAGTGGATTCCATGCAGCATGGTAAAATGCATCCCGATTGAACGCAGTGTATTCCATGAAGCATGGCTAAATGGATCCCGATTGAATGCAGTGGATTCCATGCAGCGTGGCCCAATTGATCTCGATTGAACGCAGTGTATTCCATGCAGTGAGGCCCAATGAATCCCAATTGAATGCAGTGGATTCCATGCAGCATGGCGCAATGGATGTCGATTGAATGCAGTGGTTTCCCTGCAATGTGGCACAATGGATCCCGATTGACTGCAGTGGATTCCATGCAGCGTCACTGAATGCAGTGGATTCCATGCAGAATGGTAAAATGCATCCCGATTGATGGAGTGGATTCCATGCAGTGTCATTGAATGCAGTGGATTCCATGCAGCATGGTAAAATGCATCCCAATTGAACGCAGTGCATTCCATGCAGCGGGGTTAAATGGATCCCGATTGAATGCAGTGGATTCGATGCAGCGTGGCCCAATGGATCTCGAGAGAATGCAGTGGATTCCATGCAGTGTGGTGCAATGGATTTAAATTGAACGCAGTGGATTCCATGCATCGTGGCGCAATGGATCCCAATTGAATGCAGTGAATTCCATGCAGCGTGATTGAATGCAGTATATTCCATGCAGCGTGGTAAAATGCATCCCGATTAAATGCAGTGGATTCCATCCAGCTTGATTGAATGCAGTTGATTCCATGGAGCGTGGCCCAATGCATCCCGATTAAATGCAGTGGATTTTATGCAGCATGGCCAAAAGCATCCCGATTGAAGGTAGTGCATTCCATGCAGCATCACTGAATGCAGTGGATTCCATGCAGCATGGTAAAATGCATCCCAATTGAACGCAGTGCATTCCATGCAGCGGGGTTAAATGGATCCCGATTGAATGCAGTGGATTCGATGCAGCGTGGCCCAATGGATCTCGAGAGAATGCAGTGGATTCCATGCAGTGTGGTGCAATGGATTTAAATTGAACGCAGTGGATTCCATGCATCGTGGCGCAATGGATCCCAATTGAATGCAGTGAATTCCATGCAGCGTGATTGAATGCAGTATATTCCATGCAGCGTGGTAAAATGCATCCCGATTAAATGCAGTGGATTCCATCCAGCTTGATTGAATGCAGTTGATTCCATGGAGCGTGGCCCAATGCATCCCGATTAAATGCAGTGGATTTTATGCAGCATGGCCCAAAGCATCCCGATTGAAGGTAGTGCATTCCATGCAGCATCACTGAATGCAGTGGATTCCATGCAGCATGGTAAAATGCATCCCGATTGAACGCAGTGTATTCCATGAAGCATGGCTAAATGGATCCCGAGTGAATGCAGTGGATTCCATGCAGTGTCATTGAATGCAGTGGATTCCATGCAGCATGGTAAAATGTGTCACGATTGATGCAGTGGATTCCATGCAGTGTCATTGAATGCAGTGGATTCCATGCAGCATGGTTAAATGCATCCCGATGGATGCAGTGGATTACATGCAGTGTCAATGAATGCAGTGGATTCCAGGCAGCATGATAAAATGCATCCCGATTGATGCAGTGGATTCCATGCAGCGGGGTTAAATGGATCCCGATTGAATGCAGTGGATTCCATGCAGCGTGGCCCAGTGGATATCGATTGAATGCAGTGGATTCCATGCAGCGTGGCCCAATGGATCTCGATTGAATGCAGTGGATTCCACGCAGTGTGGTGCAGTGGATTCTGATTGATTGCAGTGAATTCCATGCATCGTGGCACAATGGATCCCAATTGAATGCAGTGGATTCCATGCAGTGTGGCCCAGTGGATCTCGATTGAATGCAGTGGATTCCATGCAGCATGTTTGAATGCAGTGTATTCCATGCAGCGTGAAGAAATGGAACCCTATTGAATGCAGTGGATTTTATGCAGCATGATTGAATGCAGTGGATTCCATGCAGCATGATTGAATGCAGTGGATTCCAAGAAGCGAGGCCCAATGAATCCCGATTGAATGCAGTGGATATTATCCAGCAGGGCCCAAAGCATCCCGATTGAATGCAGTGGATTCCATGCAGCGTCACTGAATGCAGTGGATTCGATGCAGCATGGTTAAATGCATCCCGATTGAACCCTGTGTATTCTATGCAGCGTGATAAATGGATCCCGATTGAATGCAGTGGATTCCATGCAGCGTGGCCCAATGGATCTCGAGAGAATGCAGTGGATTCCATGCAGTGTGGTGCAATGGATTTTGATTGAAATCAGTGGATTCGATGCATCGTTGTGCAATGGATCCCAATTGAATGCAGTGAATTCCATGCAGCGTGATTGAATGCAGTACATTCCATGCAGCATGGTAAAATGCATCCCGATTAAATGCAGTGGATTCCATCCAGCTTGATTGAATGCAGTTGATTCCATGGAGCGTGGCCCAATGCATCCCGATTAAATGCAGTGGATTTTATGCAGCATGGCCCAAAGCATCCCGATTGAAGGTAGTGCATTCCATGCAGCATCACTGAATGCAGTGGATTCCATGCAGCATGGTAAAATGCATCCCGATTGAACGCAGTGTATTCCATGAAGCATGGCTAAATGGATCCCGATTGAATGCAGTGGATTCCATGCAGCGTGGCCCAATGGATCTCGATTGAACGCAGTGTATTCCATGCAGTGAGGCCCAATGAATCCCAATTGAATGCAGTGGATTCCATGCAGCATGGCGCAATGGATGTCGATTGAATGCAGTGGTTTCCCTGCAATGTGGCACAATGGATCCCGATTGACTGCAGTGGATTCCATGCAGCGTCACTGAATGCAGTGGATTCCATGCAGCATGGTAAAATGCATCCCGATTGAACGAAGAGTATTCCATGCAGCGTGGCTAAATGGATCCCGATTGAATGCAGTGGATTCCATGCAGCGTGGCCCAATGGATCTCGAGAGATTGCAGTGGATTCCATGCAGTGTGGTGCAATGGATTTTAATTGAACGCAGTGGCTTCCATGTATCGTGGTGCAATGGATCCCAATTGAATGCAGTGAATTCCATGCAGCGTGATTGAATGCAGTATATTCCATGCAGCGTGGTAAAATGCATCCCGATTAAATGCAGTGGATTCCATCCAGCTTGGTTGAATGCAATTGATTCCATGGAGCATGGCCCAATGCATCCCGATTAAATGCAGTGGATTTTATGCAGCATGGCCCAAAGCATCCCGATTGAATATAGTGCATTCCATGCAGCATCACTGAATGCAGTGGATTCCATGCAGCATGGTAAAATGCATCCCGATTAAACGCAGTGGATTACATGCAGCATGGCTAAATGGATCCCGAGTGAATGCAGTAGATTCCATGCAGTGTCATTGAATGCAGTGGATTCCATGAAGCATGGCTAAATGGATCCCGATTGAATGCAGTGGATTCCATGCAGCGTGGCCCAATGGATCTCGATTGAACGCAGTGTATTCCATGCAGTGATGCCCAATGAATCCCAATTGAATGCAGTGGATTCCATGCAGCATGGCGCAATGGATGTCGATTGAATGCAGTGGTTTCCCTGCAATGTGGCACAATGGATCCCGATTGACTGCAGTGGATTCCATGCAGCGTCACTGAATGCAGTGGATTCCATGCAGAATGGTAAAATGCATCCCGATTGATGGAGTGGATTCCATGCAGTGTCATTGAATGCAGTGGATTCCATGCAGCATGGTAAAATGCATCCCAATTGAACGCAGTGCATTCCATGCAGCGGGGTTAAATGGATCCCGATTGAATGCAGTGGATTCGATGCAGCGTGGCCCAATGGATCTCGAGAGAATGCAGTGGATTCCATGCAGTGTGGTGCAATGGATTTAAATTGAACGCAGTGGATTCCATGCATCGTGGCGCAATGGATCCCAATTGAATGCAGTGAATTCCATGCAGCGTGATTGAATGCAGTTGATTCCATGGAGCGTGGCCCAATGCATCCCGATTAAATGCAGTGGATTCCATCCAGCTTGATTGAATGCAGTTGATTCCATGGAGCGTGGCCCAATGCATCCCGATTAAATGCAGTGGATTTTATGCAGCATGGCCAAAAGCATCCCGATTGAAGGTAGTGCATTCCATGCAGCATCACTGAATGCAGTGGATTCCATGCAGCATGGTAAAATGCATCCCAATTGAACGCAGTGCATTCCATGCAGCGGGGTTAAATGGATCCCGATTGAATGCAGTGGATTCGATGCAGCGTGGCCCAATGGATCTCGAGAGAATGCAGTGGATTCCATGCAGTGTGGTGCAATGGATTTAAATTGAACGCAGTGGATTCCATGCATCGTGGCGCAATGGATCCCAATTGAATGCAGTGAATTCCATGCAGCGTGATTGAATGCAGTATATTCCATGCAGCGTGGTAAAATGCATCCCGATTAAATGCAGTGGATTCCATCCAGCTTGATTGAATGCAGTTGATTCCATGGAGCGTGGCCCAATGCATCCCGATTAAATGCAGTGGATTTTATGCAGCATGGCCCAAAGCATCCCGATTGAAGGTAGTGCATTCCATGCAGCATCACTGAATGCAGTGGATTCCATGCAGCATGGTAAAATGCATCCCGATTGAACGCAGTGTATTCCATGAAGCATGGCTAAATGGATCCCGAGTGAATGCAGTGGATTCCATGCAGTGTCATTGAATGCAGTGGATTCCATGCAGCATGGTAAAATGTGTCACGATTGATGCAGTGGATTCCATGCAGTGTCATTGAATGCAGTGGATTCCATGCAGCATGGTTAAATTCATCCCGATGGATGCAGTGGATTACATGCAGTGTCAATGAATGCAGTGGATTCCAGGCAGCATGATAAAATGCATCCCGATTGATGCAGTGGATTCCATGCAGCGGGGTTAAATGGATCCCGATTGAATGCAGTGGATTCCATGCAGCGTGGCCCAGTGGATATCGATTGAATGCAGTGGATTCCATGCAGCGTGGCCCAATGGATCTCGATTGAATGCAGTGGATTCCACGCAGTGTGGTGCAGTGGATTCTGATTGATTGCAGTGAATTCCATGCATCGTGGCACAATGGATCCCAATTGAATGCAGTGGATTCCATGCAGTGTGGCCCAGTGGATCTCGATTGAATGCAGTGGATTCCATGCAGCATGTTTGAATGCAGTGTATTCCATGCAGCGTGAAGAAATGGAACCCTATTGAATGCAGTGGATTTTATGCAGCATGATTGAATGCAGTGGATTCCATGCAGCATGATTGAATGCAGTAGATTCCATGCAGTGAGGCCCAATGCATCCCGATTAAATGCAGTGGATATTATCCAGCAGGGCCCAAAGCATCCCGATTGAATGCAGTGGATTCCATGGAGCGTCACTGAATGCAGTGGATTCGATGCAGCATGGTTAAATGCATCCCGATTGAACCCTGTGTATTCTATGCAGCGTGATAAATGGATCCCGATTGAATGCAGTGGATTCCATGCAGCGTGGCCCAATGGATCTCGAGAGAATGCAGTGGATTCCATGCAGTGTGGTGCAATGGATTTTGATTGAAATCAGTGGATTCGATGCATCGTTGTGCAATGGATCCCAATTGAATGCAGTGAATTCCATGCAGCGTGATTGAATGCAGTACATTCCATGCAGCATGGTAAAATGCATCCCGATTAAATGCAGTGGATTCCATCCAGCTTGATTGAATGCAGTTGATTCCATGGAGCGTGGCCCAATGCATCCCGATTAAATGCAGTGGATTTTATGCAGCATGGCCCAAAGCATCCCGATTGAAGGTAGTGCATTCCATGCAGCATCACTGAATGCAGTGGATTCCATGCAGCATGGTAAAATGCATCCCGATTGAACGCAGTGTATTCCATGAAGCATGGCTAAATGGATCCCGATTGAATGCAGTGGATTCCATGCAGCGTGGCCCAATGGATCTCGATTGAACGCAGTGTATTCCATGCAGTGAGGCCCAATGAATCCCAATTGAATGCAGTGGATTCCATGCAGCATGGCGCAATGGATGTCGATTGAATGCAGTGGTTTCCCTGCAATGTGGCACAATGGATCCCGATTGACTGCAGTGGATTCCATGCAGCGTCACTGAATGCAGTGGATTCCATGCAGCATGGTAAAATGCATCCCGATGGATGCAGTGGATTCCATGCAGTGTCATTGAATGCAGTGGATTCCATGCAGCATGGTAAAATGCATCCCAATTGAACGCAGTGCATTCCATGCAGCGGGGTTCAATGGATCCCGATTGAATGCAGTGGATTCGATGCAGCGTGGCCCAATGGATCTCGAGAGAATGCAGTGGATTCCATGCAGTGTGGTGCAATGGATTTTAATTGAACGCAGTGGATTCCATGCATCGTGGCGCAATGGATCCCAATTGAATGCAGTGAATTCCATGCAGCGTGATTGAATGCAGTATATTCCATGCAGCGTGGTAAAATGCATCCCGATTAAATGCAGTGGATTCCATCCAGCTTGATTGAATGCAATTGATTCCATGGAGCATGGCCCAATGCATCCCGATTAAATGCAGTGGATTTTATGCAGCATGGCCCAAAGCATCCCGATTGAAGGTACTGCATTCCATGCAGCATCACTGAATGCAGTGGATTCCATGCAGCATGGTAAAATGCATCCCGATTAAACGCAGTGGATTACATGCAGCATGGCTAAATGGATCCCGAGTGAATGCAGTAGATTCCATGCAGTGTCATTGAATGCAGTGGATTACATGCAGTATGGTAAAATGCGTCACGATTGATGCAGTGGATTCCATGCAGTGTCATTGAATGCAGTGGATTCCATGCAGCATGGTAAAATGCATCCCGATTGATGCAGTGGATTCCATGCAGTGTCAATGAATGCAGTGGATTCCAGGCAGCATGATAAAATGCATCCCGATTGATGCAGTGGATTCCATGCAGCGGGGTTAAATGGATCCCGATTGAATGCAGTGGATTCCATGCAGCGTGGCCCAATGGATCTCGATTGAATGCAGTGGATTCCATGCAGCGTGGCCCAATGGATCTCGAGAGAATGCAGTGGATTCCATGCAGTGTGGTGCAATGCATTTTGATTGAACGCAGTGGATTCCATGCATCATTGTGCAATGGATCCCAATTGAATGCAGTGAATTCCATGCAGCGTGATTGAATGCAGTACATTCCATGCAGCATGGTAAAATGCATCCCGATTAAATGCAGTGGATTCCATCCAGCTTGATTGAATGCAGTTGATTCCATGGAGCGTGGCCCAATGCATCCCGATTAAATGCAGTGGATTTTAAGCAGCATGGCCCAAAGCATCCCGATTGAAGGTAGTGCATTCCATGCAGCATCACTGAATGCAGTGGATTCCATGCAGCATGGTAAAATGCATCCCGATTGAACGCAGTGTATTCCATGAAGCATGGCTAAATGGATCCCGATTGAATGCAGTGGATTCCATGCAGCGTGGCCCAATGGATCTCGATTGAACGCAGTGTATTCCATGCAGTGAGGCCCAATGAATCCCAATTGAATGCAGTGGATTCCATGCAGCATGGAGAAATTGAACCCTATTAAATGCAGTGGATTCCATGCAGCATGTTTGAATGCAGTGGATTCCATGCAGCATGGCCCAATGGTTCCCGATTGAATGCAGTGGTTGCAATGAAGCATGATTGAATGCAGTGGATTCCATGAAGCGTGGCCCTATGGTACCCGATTGAATGCACTGGTTGCAATGAAGCATGATTGAATGCAGTGGATTCCATGCAGCATGGAGAAATTGAACCCTATTAAATGCAGGGGATTTTATGCAGCATGATTGAATGCAGTGGATTCCATGCAGCATGATTGAATGCAGTAGATTCCATGCAGTGAGGCCCAATGCATCCCGATTAAATGCAGTGGATTTTATGCAGCGAGGCCCAAAGCATCCCGATTGAATGCAGTGGATTCCATGCAGCGTCATTGAATGCAGTGGATTAGATGCAGCATGGTAAAATGCATCCCGATTGAACCCAGTGTATTCCATGCAGCGGGGTTAAATGGATCCCGATTGAATGCAGTGGATTCCATGCAGCGTGGCCCAATGGATCTCGAGAGAATGCAGTGGATTCCATGCAGTGTGGTGCAATGGATTTTAATTGAACGCAGTGGATTCCATGCATCGTGGTGCAATGAATCCCAATTGAATGCAGTGAATTTCATGCAGTGTGATTGAATGCAGTATATTCCATGCAGCGTGGTAAAATGCATCCCGATTAAATGCAGTGGATTCCATCCAGCTTGATTGAATGCAGTTGATTCCATGGAGCGTGGCCCAATGCATCCCGATTAAATGCAGTGGATTTTATGCAGCATGGCCCAAAGCATCCCGATTGAAGGTAGTGCATTCCATGCAGCATCACTGAATGCAGTGGATTCCATGCAGCATGGTAAAATGCATCCCGATTGAACGCAGTGTATTCCATGAAGCATGGCTAAATGGATCCCGAGTGAATGCAGTGGATTCCATGCAGCGTGGCCCAATGGATCTCGATTGAACGCAGTGTATTCCATGCAGTGAGGCCCAATGAATCCCAATTGAATGCAGTGGATTCCATGCAGCATGGCGCAATGGATGTCGATTGAATGCAGTGGTTTCCCTGCAATGTGGCACAATGGATCCCGATTGACTGCAGTGGATTCCATGCAGCGTCACTGAATGCAGTGGATTCCATGCAGCATGGTAAAATACATCCCGATGGATGCAGTGGATTCCATGCAGTGTCATTGAATGCAGTGGATTCCATGCAGCATGGTAAAATGCATCCCAATTGAACGCAGTGCATTCCATGCAGCGGGGTTCAATGGATCCCGATTGAATGCAGTGGATTCGATGCAGCGTGGCCCAATGGATCTCGAGAGAATGCAGTGGATTCCATGCAGTGTGGTGCAATGGATTTTAATTGAACGCAGTGGATTCCATGCATCGTGGCGCAATGGATCCCAATTGAATGCAGTGAATTCCATGCAGCGTGATTGAATGCAGTATATTCCATGCAGCGTGGTAAAATGCATCCCGATTAAATGCAGTGGATTCCATCCAGCTTGATTGAATGCAATTGATTCCATGGAGCATGGCCCAATGCATCCCGATTAAATGCAGTGGATTTTATGCAGCATGGCCCAAAGCATCCCGATTGAAGGTACTGCATTCCATGCAGCATCACTGAATGCAGTGGATTCCATGCAGCATGGTAAAATGCATCCCGATTAAACGCAGTGGATTACATGCAGCATGGCTAAATGGATCCCGAGTGAATGCAGTAGATTCCATGCAGTGTCATTGAATGCAGTGGATTACATGCTGTATGGTAAAATGCGTCACGATTGATGCAGTGGATTCCATGCAGTGTCATTGAATGCAGTGGATTCCATGCAGCATGGTAAAATGCATCCCGATTGATGCAGTGGATTCCATGCAGTGTCAATGAATGCAGTGGATTCCAGGCAGCATGATAAAATGCATCCCGATTGATGCAGTGGATTCCATGCAGCGGGGTTAAATGGATCCCGATTGAATGCAGTGGATTCCATGCAGCGTGGCCCAATGGATCTCGATTGAATGCAGTGGATTCCATGCAGCGTGGCCCAATGGATCTCGAGAGAATGCAGTTGATTCCATGCAGTGTGGTGCAATGCATTTTGATTGAACGCAGTGGATTCCATGCATCATTGTGCAATGGATCCCAATTGAATGCAGTGAATTCCATGCAGCGTGATTGAATGCAGTACATTCCATGCAGCATGGTAAAATGCATCCCGATTAAATGCAGTGGATTCCATCCAGCTTGATTGAATGCAGTTGATTCCATGGAGCGTGGCCCAATGCATCCCGATTAAATGCAGTGGATTTTAAGCAGCATGGCCCAAAGCATCCCGATTGAAGGTAGTGCATTCCATGCAGCATCACTGAATGCAGTGGATTCCATGCAGCATGGTAAAATGCATCCCGATTGAACGCAGTGTATTCAATGAAGCATGGCTAAATGGATCCCGATTGAATGCAGTGGATTCCATGCAGCGTGGCCCAATGGATCTCGATTGAACGCAGTGTATTCCATGCAGTGAGGCCCAATGAATCCCAATTGAATGCAGTGGATTCCATGCAGCATGGAGAAATTGAACCCTATTAAATGCAGTGGATTTTATGCAGCATGATTGAATGCAGTGGATTCCAGCCAGCATGATTGAATGCAGTAGATTCCATGCAGTGAGGCCCAATGCATCCCGATTAAATGCAGTGGATTTTATGCAGCGAGGCCCAAAGCATCCCGATTGAATGCAGTGGATTCCATGCAGCGTCACTGAATGCAGTGGATTCGATGCAGCATGGTAAAATGCATCCCGATTGAACGAAGAGTATTCCATGCAGCGTGGCTAAATGGATCCCGATTGAATGCAGTGGATTCCATGCAGCGTGGCCCAATGGATCTCGAGAGATTGCAGTGGATTCCATGCAGTGTGGTGCAATGGATTTTAATTGAACGCAGTGGATTCCATGCATCGTGGTGCAATGGATCCCAATTGAATGCAGTGAATTCCATGCAGCGTGATTGAATGCAGTATATTCCATGCAGCGTGGTAAAATGCATCCCGATTAAATGCAGTGGATTCCATCCAGCTTGGTTGAATGCAATTGATTCCATGGAGCATGGCCCAATGCATCCCGATTAAATGCAGTGGATTTTATGCAGCATGGCCCAAAGCATCCCGATTGAATATAGTGCATTCCATGCAGCATCACTGAATGCAGTGGATTCCATGCAGCATGGTAAAATGCATCCCGATTAAACGCAGTGGATTACATGCAGCATGGCTAAATGGATCCCGAGTGAATGCAGTAGATTCCATGCAGTGTCATTGAATGCAGTGGATTCCATGCAGCATGGTAAAATGCATCCCGATTGATGCCTTGGATTACATGCAGTGTCATTGACTGCAGTGGATTCCATGCAGCATGGTTAAATGCATCCCGATTGATGCAGTGGATTCCATGCAGCGTCAATGAATGCAGTGGATTCCAGGCAGCATGATAAAATGCATCCCGATTGATGGAGTGGATTCCATGCAGCGGGGTTAAATGGATCCCGATTGAATGCAGTGGATTCCATGCAGCGTGGCCCAATGGATCTCGATTGAATTCAGTGGATTCCATGCAGCGTGGCCCAATGGATCTCGATTGAATGCAGTGGATTCCATGCAGTGTGGTGCAGTGGATTCTGATTGATTGCAGTGAATTCCATGCATCGTGGCACAATGGATCCCAATTGAATGCAGTGGATTCCATGCAGCGTGGCCCAATGGATCTCGATTGAATGCAGTGGATTCCATGCAGCCTGTTTGAATGCAGTGTATGCCATGCAGCGTGAAGAAATGGAACCCTATTGAATGCAGTGGATTTTATGCAGCATGATTGAATGCAGTGGATTCCATGCAGCATGATTGAATGCAGTGGATTCCAGGCAGCGAGGCCCAATGAATCCCGATTGAATGCAGTGGATATTATCCAGCATGGCCCAAAGCATCCCGATTGAATGCAGTGGATTCCATGCAGCGTGTTTGAATGCAGTGGATTCCATGCAGCATGGCCCAATGGTTCCCGATTGAATGCAGTGGTTGCAATGAAGCATGATTGAATGCAGTGGATTCCATGAAGCGTGGCCCTATGGTACCCGATTGAATGCACTGGTTGCAATGAAGCATGATTGAATGCAGTGGATTCCATGCAGCATGGAGAAATTGAACCCTATTAAATGCAGGGGATTTTATGCAGCATGATTGAATGCAGTGGATTCCATGCAGCATGATTGAATGCAGTAGATTCCATGCAGTGAGGCCCAATGCATCCCGATTAAATGCAGTGGATTACATGCAGCGTCACTGAATGCAGTGGATTCGATGCAGCATGGTAAAATGCATCCCGATTGAACCCAGTGTATTCTATGCAGCGTGATAAATGGATCCCGATTGAATGCAGTGGATTCCATGCAGCGTGGCCCAATGGATCTCGAGAGAATGCAGTGGATTCCATGCAGTGTGGTGCAATGGATTTTGATTGAACGCAGTGGATTCCATGCATCGTGGTGCAATGGATCCCAATTGAATGCAGTGAATTCCATGCAGCGTGATTGAATGCAGTATATTCCATGCAGCGTGGTAAAATGCATCCCGATTAAATGCAGTGGATTCCATCCAGCTTGATTGAATGCAGTTGATTCCATGGAGCGTGGCCCAATGCATCCCGATTAAATGCAGTGGATTTTATGCAGCATGGCCAAAAGCATCCCGATTGAAGGTAGTGCATTCCATGCAGCATCACTGAATGCAGTGGATTCCATGCAGCATGGTAAAATGCATCCCGATTGAACGCAGTGTATTCCATGAAGCATGGCTAAATGGATCCCGATTGAATGCAGTGGATTCCATGCAGCGTGGCCCAATTGATCTCGATTGAACGCAGTGTATTCCATGCAGTGAGGCCCAATGAATCCCAATTGAATGCAGTGGATTCCATGCAGCATGGCGCAATGGATGTCGATTGAATGCAGTGGTTTCCCTGCAATGTGGCACAATGGATCCCGATTGACTGCAGTGGATTCCATGCAGCGTCACTGAATGCAGTGGATTCCATGCAGAATGGTAAAATGCATCCCGATTGATGGAGTGGATTCCATGCAGTGTCATTGAATGCAGTGGATTCCATGCAGCATGGTAAAATGCATCCCAATTGAACGCAGTGCATTCCATGCAGCGGGGTTAAATGGATCCCGATTGAATGCAGTGGATTCGATGCAGCGTGGCCCAATGGATCTCGAGAGAATGCAGTGGATTCCATGCAGTGTGGTGCAATGGATTTAAATTGAACGCAGTGGATTCCATGCATCGTGGCGCAATGGATCCCAATTGAATGCAGTGAATTCCATGCAGCGTGATTGAATGCAGTATATTCCATGCAGCGTGGTAAAATGCATCCCGATTAAATGCAGTGGATTCCATCCAGCTTGATTGAATGCAGTTGATTCCATGGAGCGTGGCCCAATGCATCCCGATTAAATGCAGTGGATTTTATGCAGCATGGCCAAAAGCATCCCGATTGAAGGTAGTGCATTCCATGCAGCATCACTGAATGCAGTGGATTCCATGCAGCATGGTAAAATGCATCCCAATTGAACGCAGTGCATTCCATGCAGCGGGGTTAAATGGATCCCGATTGAATGCAGTGGATTCGATGCAGCGTGGCCCAATGGATCTCGAGAGAATGCAGTGGATTCCATGCAGTGTGGTGCAATGGATTTAAATTGAACGCAGTGGATTCCATGCATCGTGGCGCAATGGATCCCAATTGAATGCAGTGAATTCCATGCAGCGTGATTGAATGCAGTATATTCCATGCAGCGTGGTAAAATGCATCCCGATTAAATGCAGTGGATTCCATCCAGCTTGATTGAATGCAGTTGATTCCATGGAGCGTGGCCCAATGCATCCCGATTAAATGCAGTGGATTTTATGCAGCATGGCCCAAAGCATCCCGATTGAAGGTAGTGCATTCCATGCAGCATCACTGAATGCAGTGGATTCCATGCAGCATGGTAAAATGCATCCCGATTGAACGCAGTGTATTCCATGAAGCATGGCTAAATGGATCCCGAGTGAATGCAGTGGATTCCATGCAGTGTCATTGAATGCAGTGGATTCCATGCAGCATGGTAAAATGTGTCACGATTGATGCAGTGGATTCCATGCAGTGTCATTGAATGCAGTGGATTCCATGCAGCATGGTTAAATGCATCCCGATGGATGCAGTGGATTACATGCAGTGTCAATGAATGCAGTGGATTCCAGGCAGCATGATAAAATGCATCCCGATTGATGCAGTGGATTCCATGCAGCGGGGTTAAATGGATCCCGATTGAATGCAGTGGATTCCATGCAGCGTGGCCCAGTGGATATCGATTGAATGCAGTGGATTCCATGCAGCGTGGCCCAATGGATCTCGATTGAATGCAGTGGATTCCACGCAGTGTGGTGCAGTGGATTCTGATTGATTGCAGTGAATTCCATGCATCGTGGCACAATGGATCCCAATTGAATGCAGTGGATTCCATGCAGTGTGGCCCAGTGGATCTCGATTGAATGCAGTGGATTCCATGCAGCATGTTTGAATGCAGTGTATTCCATGCAGCGTGAAGAAATGGAACCCTATTGAATGCAGTGGATTTTATGCAGCATGATTGAATGCAGTGGATTCCATGCAGCATGATTGAATGCAGTGGATTCCAAGAAGCGAGGCCCAATGAATCCCGATTGAATGCAGTGGATATTATCCAGCAGGGCCCAAAGCATCCCGATTGAATGCAGTGGATTCCATGCAGCGTCACTGAATGCAGTGGATTCGATGCAGCATGGTTAAATGCATCCCGATTGAACCCTGTGTATTCTATGCAGCGTGATAAATGGATCCCGATTGAATGCAGTGGATTCCATGCAGCGTGGCCCAATGGATCTCGAGAGAATGCAGTGGATTCCATGCAGTGTGGTGCAATGGATTTTGATTGAAATCAGTGGATTCGATGCATCGTTGTGCAATGGATCCCAATTGAATGCAGTGAATTCCATGCAGCGTGATTGAATGCAGTACATTCCATGCAGCATGGTAAAATGCATCCCGATTAAATGCAGTGGATTCCATCCAGCTTGATTGAATGCAGTTGATTCCATGGAGCGTGGCCCAATGCATCCCGATTAAATGCAGTGGATTTTATGCAGCATGGCCCAAAGCATCCCGATTGAAGGTAGTGCATTCCATGCAGCATCACTGAATGCAGTGGATTCCATGCAGCATGGTAAAATGCATCCCGATTGAACGCAGTGTATTCCATGAAGCATGGCTAAATGGATCCCGATTGAATGCAGTGGATTCCATGCAGCGTGGCCCAATGGATCTCGATTGAACGCAGTGTATTCCATGCAGTGAGGCCCAATGAATCCCAATTGAATGCAGTGGATTCCATGCAGCATGGCGCAATGGATGTCGATTGAATGCAGTGGTTTCCCTGCAATGTGGCACAATGGATCCCGATTGACTGCAGTGGATTCCATGCAGCGTCACTGAATGCAGTGGATTCCATGCAGCATGGTAAAATGCATCCCGATTGAACGAAGAGTATTCCATGCAGCGTGGCTAAATGGATCCCGATTGAATGCAGTGGATTCCATGCAGCGTGGCCCAATGGATCTCGAGAGATTGCAGTGGATTCCATGCAGTGTGGTGCAATGGATTTTAATTGAACGCAGTGGCTTCCATGTATCGTGGTGCAATGGATCCCAATTGAATGCAGTGAATTCCATGCAGCGTGATTGAATGCAGTATATTCCATGCAGCGTGGTAAAATGCATCCCGATTAAATGCAGTGGATTCCATCCAGCTTGGTTGAATGCAATTGATTCCATGGAGCATGGCCCAATGCATCCCGATTAAATGCAGTGGATTTTATGCAGCATGGCCCAAAGCATCCCGATTGAATATAGTGCATTCCATGCAGCATCACTGAATGCAGTGGATTCCATGCAGCATGGTAAAATGCATCCCGATTAAACGCAGTGGATTACATGCAGCATGGCTAAATGGATCCCGAGTGAATGCAGTAGATTCCATGCAGTGTCATTGAATGCAGTGGATTCCATGAAGCATGGCTAAATGGATCCCGATTGAATGCAGTGGATTCCATGCAGCGTGGCCCAATGGATCTCGATTGAACGCAGTGTATTCCATGCAGTGATGCCCAATGAATCCCAATTGAATGCAGTGGATTCCATGCAGCATGGCGCAATGGATGTCGATTGAATGCAGTGGTTTCCCTGCAATGTGGCACAATGGATCCCGATTGACTGCAGTGGATTCCATGCAGCGTCACTGAATGCAGTGGATTCCATGCAGAATGGTAAAATGCATCCCGATTGATGGAGTGGATTCCATGCAGTGTCATTGAATGCAGTGGATTCCATGCAGCATGGTAAAATGCATCCCAATTGAACGCAGTGCATTCCATGCAGCGGGGTTAAATGGATCCCGATTGAATGCAGTGGATTCGATGCAGCGTGGCCCAATGGATCTCGAGAGAATGCAGTGGATTCCATGCAGTGTGGTGCAATGGATTTAAATTGAACGCAGTGGATTCCATGCATCGTGGCGCAATGGATCCCAATTGAATGCAGTGAATTCCATGCAGCGTGATTGAATGCAGTTGATTCCATGGAGCGTGGCCCAATGCATCCCGATTAAATGCAGTGGATTCCATCCAGCTTGATTGAATGCAGTTGATTCCATGGAGCGTGGCCCAATGCATCCCGATTAAATGCAGTGGATTTTATGCAGCATGGCCAAAAGCATCCCGATTGAAGGTAGTGCATTCCATGCAGCATCACTGAATGCAGTGGATTCCATGCAGCATGGTAAAATGCATCCCAATTGAACGCAGTGCATTCCATGCAGCGGGGTTAAATGGATCCCGATTGAATGCAGTGGATTCGATGCAGCGTGGCCCAATGGATCTCGAGAGAATGCAGTGGATTCCATGCAGTGTGGTGCAATGGATTTAAATTGAACGCAGTGGATTCCATGCATCGTGGCGCAATGGATCCCAATTGAATGCAGTGAATTCCATGCAGCGTGATTGAATGCAGTATATTCCATGCAGCGTGGTAAAATGCATCCCGATTAAATGCAGTGGATTCCATCCAGCTTGATTGAATGCAGTTGATTCCATGGAGCGTGGCCCAATGCATCCCGATTAAATGCAGTGGATTTTATGCAGCATGGCCCAAAGCATCCCGATTGAAGGTAGTGCATTCCATGCAGCATCACTGAATGCAGTGGATTCCATGCAGCATGGTAAAATGCATCCCGATTGAACGCAGTGTATTCCATGAAGCATGGCTAAATGGATCCCGAGTGAATGCAGTGGATTCCATGCAGTGTCATTGAATGCAGTGGATTCCATGCAGCATGGTAAAATGTGTCACGATTGATGCAGTGGATTCCATGCAGTGTCATTGAATGCAGTGGATTCCATGCAGCATGGTTAAATTCATCCCGATGGATGCAGTGGATTACATGCAGTGTCAATGAATGCAGTGGATTCCAGGCAGCATGATAAAATGCATCCCGATTGATGCAGTGGATTCCATGCAGCGGGGTTAAATGGATCCCGATTGAATGCAGTGGATTCCATGCAGCGTGGCCCAGTGGATATCGATTGAATGCAGTGGATTCCATGCAGCGTGGCCCAATGGATCTCGATTGAATGCAGTGGATTCCACGCAGTGTGGTGCAGTGGATTCTGATTGATTGCAGTGAATTCCATGCATCGTGGCACAATGGATCCCAATTGAATGCAGTGGATTCCATGCAGTGTGGCCCAGTGGATCTCGATTGAATGCAGTGGATTCCATGCAGCATGTTTGAATGCAGTGTATTCCATGCAGCGTGAAGAAATGGAACCCTATTGAATGCAGTGGATTTTATGCAGCATGATTGAATGCAGTGGATTCCATGCAGCATGATTGAATGCAGTAGATTCCATGCAGTGAGGCCCAATGCATCCCGATTAAATGCAGTGGATATTATCCAGCAGGGCCCAAAGCATCCCGATTGAATGCAGTGGATTCCATGGAGCGTCACTGAATGCAGTGGATTCGATGCAGCATGGTTAAATGCATCCCGATTGAACCCTGTGTATTCTATGCAGCGTGATAAATGGATCCCGATTGAATGCAGTGGATTCCATGCAGCGTGGCCCAATGGATCTCGAGAGAATGCAGTGGATTCCATGCAGTGTGGTGCAATGGATTTTGATTGAAATCAGTGGATTCGATGCATCGTTGTGCAATGGATCCCAATTGAATGCAGTGAATTCCATGCAGCGTGATTGAATGCAGTACATTCCATGCAGCATGGTAAAATGCATCCCGATTAAATGCAGTGGATTCCATCCAGCTTGATTGAATGCAGTTGATTCCATGGAGCGTGGCCCAATGCATCCCGATTAAATGCAGTGGATTTTATGCAGCATGGCCCAAAGCATCCCGATTGAAGGTAGTGCATTCCATGCAGCATCACTGAATGCAGTGGATTCCATGCAGCATGGTAAAATGCATCCCGATTGAACGCAGTGTATTCCATGAAGCATGGCTAAATGGATCCCGATTGAATGCAGTGGATTCCATGCAGCGTGGCCCAATGGATCTCGATTGAACGCAGTGTATTCCATGCAGTGAGGCCCAATGAATCCCAATTGAATGCAGTGGATTCCATGCAGCATGGCGCAATGGATGTCGATTGAATGCAGTGGTTTCCCTGCAATGTGGCACAATGGATCCCGATTGACTGCAGTGGATTCCATGCAGCGTCACTGAATGCAGTGGATTCCATGCAGCATGGTAAAATGCATCCCGATGGATGCAGTGGATTCCATGCAGTGTCATTGAATGCAGTGGATTCCATGCAGCATGGTAAAATGCATCCCAATTGAACGCAGTGCATTCCATGCAGCGGGGTTCAATGGATCCCGATTGAATGCAGTGGATTCGATGCAGCGTGGCCCAATGGATCTCGAGAGAATGCAGTGGATTCCATGCAGTGTGGTGCAATGGATTTTAATTGAACGCAGTGGATTCCATGCATCGTGGCGCAATGGATCCCAATTGAATGCAGTGAATTCCATGCAGCGTGATTGAATGCAGTATATTCCATGCAGCGTGGTAAAATGCATCCCGATTAAATGCAGTGGATTCCATCCAGCTTGATTGAATGCAATTGATTCCATGGAGCATGGCCCAATGCATCCCGATTAAATGCAGTGGATTTTATGCAGCATGGCCCAAAGCATCCCGATTGAAGGTACTGCATTCCATGCAGCATCACTGAATGCAGTGGATTCCATGCAGCATGGTAAAATGCATCCCGATTAAACGCAGTGGATTACATGCAGCATGGCTAAATGGATCCCGAGTGAATGCAGTAGATTCCATGCAGTGTCATTGAATGCAGTGGATTACATGCAGTATGGTAAAATGCGTCACGATTGATGCAGTGGATTCCATGCAGTGTCATTGAATGCAGTGGATTCCATGCAGCATGGTAAAATGCATCCCGATTGATGCAGTGGATTCCATGCAGTGTCAATGAATGCAGTGGATTCCAGGCAGCATGATAAAATGCATCCCGATTGATGCAGTGGATTCCATGCAGCGGGGTTAAATGGATCCCGATTGAATGCAGTGGATTCCATGCAGCGTGGCCCAATGGATCTCGATTGAATGCAGTGGATTCCATGCAGCGTGGCCCAATGGATCTCGAGAGAATGCAGTGGATTCCATGCAGTGTGGTGCAATGCATTTTGATTGAACGCAGTGGATTCCATGCATCATTGTGCAATGGATCCCAATTGAATGCAGTGAATTCCATGCAGCGTGATTGAATGCAGTACATTCCATGCAGCATGGTAAAATGCATCCCGATTAAATGCAGTGGATTCCATCCAGCTTGATTGAATGCAGTTGATTCCATGGAGCGTGGCCCAATGCATCCCGATTAAATGCAGTGGATTTTAAGCAGCATGGCCCAAAGCATCCCGATTGAAGGTAGTGCATTCCATGCAGCATCACTGAATGCAGTGGATTCCATGCAGCATGGTAAAATGCATCCCGATTGAACGCAGTGTATTCCATGAAGCATGGCTAAATGGATCCCGATTGAATGCAGTGGATTCCATGCAGCGTGGCCCAATGGATCTCGATTGAACGCAGTGTATTCCATGCAGTGAGGCCCAATGAATCCCAATTGAATGCAGTGGATTCCATGCAGCATGGAGAAATTGAACCCTATTAAATGCAGTGGATTCCATGCAGCATGTTTGAATGCAGTGGATTCCATGCAGCATGGCCCAATGGTTCCCGATTGAATGCAGTGGTTGCAATGAAGCATGATTGAATGCAGTGGATTCCATGAAGCGTGGCCCTATGGTACCCGATTGAATGCACTGGTTGCAATGAAGCATGATTGAATGCAGTGGATTCCATGCAGCATGGAGAAATTGAACCCTATTAAATGCAGGGGATTTTATGCAGCATGATTGAATGCAGTGGATTCCATGCAGCATGATTGAATGCAGTAGATTCCAGGCAGTGAGGCCCAATGCATCCCGATTAAATGCAGTGGATTTTATGCAGCGAGGCCCAAAGCATCCCGATTGAATGCAGTGGATTCCATGCAGCGTCATTGAATGCAGTGGATTAGATGCAGCATGGTAAAATGCATCCCGATTGAACCCAGTGTATTCCATGCAGCGGGGTTAAATGGATCCCGATTGAATGCAGTGGATTCCATGCAGCGTGGCCCAATGGATCTCGAGAGAATGCAGTGGATTCCATGCAGTGTGGTGCAATGGATTTTAATTGAACGCAGTGGATTCCATGCATCGTGGTGCAATGAATCCCAATTGAATGCAGTGAATTTCATGCAGTGTGATTGAATGCAGTATATTCCATGCAGCGTGGTAAAATGCATCCCGATTAAATGCAGTGGATTCCATCCAGCTTGATTGAATGCAGTTGATTCCATGGAGCGTGGCCCAATGCATCCCGATTAAATGCAGTGGATTTTATGCAGCATGGCCCAAAGCATCCCGATTGAAGGTAGTGCATTCCATGCAGCATCACTGAATGCAGTGGATTCCATGCAGCATGGTAAAATGCATCCCGATTGAACGCAGTGTATTCCATGAAGCATGGCTAAATGGATCCCGAGTGAATGCAGTGGATTCCAAGCAGTGTCATTGAATGCAGTGGATTCCATGCAGCATGGTAAAATGCGTCACGATTGATGCAGTGGATTCCATGCATTGTCATTGAATGCAGTGGATTCCATGCAGCATGGTTAAATGCATCCCGATTGATGCAGTGGATTCCATGCAGTGTCAATGAATGCAATGAATTCCAGGCAGCATGATAAAATGCATCCCGATTGATGCAGTGGATTCCATGCAGCGGGGTTAAATGGATCCAGATTGAATGCCGTGGATTCCATGCAGCGTGGCCCAATGGATCTCGATTGAATGCAGTGGACTCCGTGCAGTGTGGTGGAGTGGATTCTGATTGATTGCAGTGAATTCCATGCATCGTGGCACAATGGATCCCAATTGAATGCAGTGGATTCCATGCAGCGTGGCCCAATGGATCTCGATTGAATGCAGTGGATTCCATGCAGCGTGTTTGAATGCAGTGTATGCCATGCAGCGTGAAGAAATGGAACCCTATTGAATGCAGTGGATTTTATGCAGCATGATTGAATGCAGTGGATTCGATGCAGCATGATTGAATGCAGTGGATTTCAGGCAGCGAGGCCCAATGAATCCCGATTGAATGCAGTGGATATTATCCAGCATGGCCCAAAGCATCCCGATTGAATGCAGTGGATTCCATGCAGCGTGTTTGAATGCAGTGGATTCCATGCAGCATGGCCCAATGGTTCCCGATTGAATGCAGTGGTTGCAATGAAGCATGATTGAATGCAGTGGATTCCATGAAGCGTGGCCCTATGGTACCCGATTGAATGCACTGGTTGCAATGAAGCATGATTGAATGCAGTGGATTCCATGCAGCATGGAGAAATTGAACCCTATTAAATGCAGGGGATTTTAAGCAGCATGATTGAATGCAGTGGTTTCCATGCAGCATGATTGAATGCAGTAGATTCCATGCAGTGAGGCCCAATGCATCCCGATTAAATGCAGTGGATTCCATGCAGCGTCACTGAATGCAGTGGATTAGATGCAGCATGGTTAAATGCATCCCGATTGAACCCAGTGTATTCTATGCAGCGTGATAAATGGATCCCGATTGAATGCAGTGGATTCCATGCAGTGTGGTGCAATGGATTTTGATTGAACGCAGTGGATTCGATGCATCGTTGTGCAATGGATCCCAATTGAATGCAGTGAATTCCATGCAGTGTGATTGAATGCAGTACATTCCATGCAGCATGGTAAAATGCATCCCGATTAAATGCAGTGGATTCCATCCAGCTTGATTGAATGCAGTTGATTCCATGGAGTGTGGCCCAATGCATCCCGATTAAATGCAGTGGATTTTATGCAGCATGGCCCAAAGCATCCCGATTGAAGGTAGTGCATTCCATGCAGCATCACTGAATGCAGTGGATTCCATGCAGCATGGTAAAATGCATCCCGATTGAACGCAGTGGATTCCATGCAGCATGGCGCAATGGATGTCGATTGAATGCAGTGGTTTCCCTGCAATGTGGCACAATGGATCCCGATTGACTGCAGTGGATTCCATGCAGCGTCACTGAATGCAGTGGATTCCATGCAGAATGGTAAAATGCATCCCGATTGATGGAGTGGATTCCATGCAGTGTCATTGAATGCAGTGGATTCCATGCAGCATGGTAAAATGCATCCCAATTGAACGCAGTGCATTCCATGCAGCGGGGTTAAATGGATCCCGATTGAATGCAGTGGATTCGATGCAGCGTGGCCCAATGGATCTCGAGAGAATGCAGTGGATTCCATGCAGTGTGGTGCAATGGATTTTAATTGAACGCAGTGGATTCCATGCATCGTGGCGCAATGGATCCCAATTGAATGCAGTGAATTCCATGCAGCGTGATTGAATGCAGTATATTCCATGCAGCGTGGTAAAATGCATCCCGATTAAATGCAGTGGATTCCATCCAGCTTGATTGAATGCAGTTTATTCCATGGAGCGTGGCCCAATGCATCCCGATTAAATGCAGTGGATTTTATGCAGCATGGCCCAAAGCATCCCGATTGAAGGTAGTGCATTCCATGCAGCATCACTGAATGCAGTGGATTCCATGCAGCATTGTAAAATGCATCCCAATTGAACGCAGTGCATTCCATGCAGCGGGGTTCAATGGATCCCGATTGAATGCAGTGGATTCGATGCAGCTTGGCCCAATGGATCTCGAGAGAATGCAGTGGATTCCATGCAGTGTGGTGCAATGGATTTTAATTGAACGCAGTGGATTCCATGCATCATGGCGCAATGGATCCCAATTGAATGCAGTGAATTCCACGCAGCGTGATTGAATGCAGTATATTCCATGCAGCGTGGTAAAATGCATCCCGATTAAATGCAGTGGATTCCATCCAGCTTGATTGAATGCAGTTGATTCCATGGAGCGTGGCCCAATGCATCCCGATTAACTGCAGTGGATTTTATGCAGCATGGCCCAAAGCATCCCGATTGAAGGTACTGCATTCCATGCAGCATCACTGAATGCAGTGTATTCCATGCAGCGTGAAGAAATGGAACCCTATTGAATGCAGTGGATTTTATGCAGCATGATTGAATGCAGTGGATTCGATGCAGCATGATTGAATGCAGTGGATTCCAGGCAGCGAGGCCCAATGAATCCCGATTGAATGCAGTGGATATTATCCAGCATGGCCCAAAGCATCCCGATTGAATGCAGTGGATTCCATGCAGCGTGTTTGAATGCAGTGGATTCCATGCAGCATGGCCCAATGGTTCCCGATTGAATGCAGTGGTTGCAATGAAGCATGATTGAATGCAGTGGATTCCATGAAGCGTGGCCCTATGGTACCCGATTGAATGCACTGGTTGCAATGAAGCATGATTGAATGCAGTGGATTCCATGCAGCATGGAGAAATTGAACCCTATTAAATGCAGGGGATTTTATGCAGCATGATTGAATGCAGTGGATTCCATGCAGCATGATTGAATGCAGTAGATTCCATGCAGTGAGGCCCAATGCATCCCGATTAAATGCAGTGGATTTTATGCAGCGAGGCCCAAAGCATCCCGATTGAATGCAGTGGATTCCATGCAGCGTCATTGAATGCAGTGGATTCGATGCAGCATGGTAAAATGCATCCCGATTGAACCCAGTGTATTCCATGCAGCGTGATAAATGGATCCCGATTGAATGCAGTGGATTCCATGCAGCGTGGCCCAATGGATCTCGAGAGAATGCAGTGGATTCCATGCAGTGTGGTGCAATGGATTTTGATTGAAGGCAGTGGATTCGATGCATCGTTGTGCAATGGATCCAAATTGAATGCAGTGAATTCCATGCAGCGTGATTGAATGCAGTATATTCCATGCAGCGTGGTAAAATGCATCCCGATTAAATGCAGTGGATTCCATCCAGCTTGATTGAATGCAGTTGATTCCATGGAGCGTGGCCCAATGCATCCCGATTAACTGCAGTGGATTTTATGCAGCATGGCCCAAAGCATCCCGATTGAAGGTAGTGCATTCCATGCAGCATCACTGAATGCAGTGGATTCCATGCAGCATGGTAAAATGCATCCCGATTGAACGCAGTGTATTCCATGAAGCATGGCTAAATGGATCCCGAGTGAATGCAGTGGATTCCAAGCAGTGTCATTGAATGCAGTGGATTCCATGCAGCATGGTAAAATGTGTCACGATTGATGCAGTGGATTCCATGCATTGTCATTGAATGCAGTGGATTTCATGCAGCATGGTTAAATGCATCCCGATTGATGCAGTGGATTCCATGCAGTGTCAATGAATGCAATGAATTCCAGGCAGCATGATAAAATGCATCCCGATTGATGCAGTGGATTCCATGCAGCGGGGTTAAATGGATCCAGATTGAATGCCGTGGATTCCATGCAGCGTGGCCCAATGGATCTCGATTGAATGCAGTGGACTCCGTGCAGTGTGGTGGAGTGGATTCTGATTGATTGCAGTGAATTCCATGCATCGTGGCACAATGGATCCCAATTGAATGCAGTGGATTCCATGCAGCGTGGCCCAATGGATCTCGATTGAATGCAGTGGATTCCATGCAGCGTGTTTGAATGCAGTGTATGCCATGCAGCGTGAAGAAATGGAACCCTATTGAATGCAGTGGATTTTATGCAGCATGATTGAATGCAGTGGATTCGATGCAGCATGATTGAATGCAGTGGATTTCAGGCAGCGAGGCCCAATGAATCCCGATTGAATGCAGTGGATATTATCCAGCATGGCCCAAAGCATCCCGATTGAATGCAGTGGATTCCATGCAGCGTGTTTGAATGCAGTGGATTCCATGCAGCATGGCCCAATGGTTCCCGATTGAATGCAGTGGTTGCAATGAAGCATGATTGAATGCAGTGGATTCCATGCAGCATGGAGAAATTGAACCCTATTAAATGCAGGGGATTTTATGCAGCATGATTGAATGCAGTGGATTCCATGCAGCATGATTGAATGCAGTAGATTCCATGCAGTGAGGCCCAATGCATCCAGATTAAATGCAGTGGATTTTATGCAGCATGGCCCAAAGCATCCCGATTAAAGGTAGTGCATTCCATGCAGCGTCACTGAATGCAGTGGATTCCATGCAGCATGGTAAAATGCATCCCGATTGAACGCAGTGTATTCCATGAAGCATGGCGAAATGGATCCCGATTGAATGCAGTGGATTCCATGCAGCGTGGCCCAATGAATCTCGATTGAACGCAGTTTATTCCATGCAGTGAGGCCCAATGTATCCCAATTGAATGCAGTGGACTCCATGCAGCATGGCGCAATGGATGTCGATTGAATGCAGTGGTTTCCCTGCAATGTGGCACAATGGATCCCGATTGACTGCAGTGGATTCCATGCAGCATGGCCCAATGGTTCCCGATTGAATGCAGTGGTTGCAATGAAGCATGATTGAATGCAGTGGATTCCAGGCAGCATGGAGACATTGAACCCTATTCAATGCAGGGGATTTTATGCAGCATGATTGAATGCAGTGGATTCCATGCAGCATGATTGAATGCAGTAGATTCCATGCAGTGAGGCCCAATGCATCCCGATTAAATGCAGTGGATTTTATGCAGCGAGGCCCAAAGCATCCCGCTTGAATGCAGTGGATTCCATGCAGCGTCACTGAATGCAGTGGATTCGATGCAGCATGGTAAAATGCATCCCGATTGAACGAAGAGTATTCCATGCAGCGTGGCTAAATGGATCCCGATTGAATGCAGTGGATTCCATGCAGCGTGGCCCAATGTATCTCGAGAGATTGCAGTGGATTCCATGCAGTGTGGTGCAATGGATTTAAATTGAATGCAGTGAATTCCATGCAGCGTGATTGAATGCAGTATATTCCATGCAGCGTGGTAAAATGCATCCCGATTAAATGCAGTGGATTCCATCCAGCTTGATTGAATGCAGTTGATTCCATGGAGCGTGGCCCAATGCATCCCGATTAAATGCAGTGGATTTTATGCAGCATGGCCCAAAGCATCCCGATTGAAGGTAGTGCATTCCATGCAGCATCACTGAATGCAGTGGATTCCATGCAGCATGGTAAAATGCATCCCGATTAAACGCAGTGGAATACATGCAGCATGGCTAAATGGATCCCGAGTGAATGCAGTAGATTCCATGCAGTGTCATTGAATGCAGTGGATTCCATGCAGCATGGTAAAATGCATCCCGATTGATGTAGTGGATTCCATGCAGTGTCATTGAATGCAGTGGATTCCAGGCAGCATGGTAAAATGCATCCCGATTGATGCAGTCGATTCCATGCAGCGGGGTTAAATGGATCCCGATTGAATGCAGTGTATTCCATGCAGCGTGGCCCAATGGATCTCGATTGAATGCAGTGGATTCCATGCAGCGTGGCCCAATGGATCTCGATTGAATGCAGTGGATTCCATGCAGCATGTTTGAATGCAGTTTATGCCATGCAGCGTGAAGAAATGGAACCCTATTGAACGCAGTGGATTTTATGCAGGATGATTGAATGCAGTGGATTCCATGCAGCATGATTGAATGCAGTGGATTCCATGCAGCGTGGCCCAATGGATCTCGAGAGAATGCAGTGGATTCCATGCAGTGTGGTGCAATGGATTTTGATTGAACGCAGTGGATTCCATGCATCGTTGTGCAATGGATCCCAATTGAATGCAGTGAATTCCATGCAGCGTGATTGAATGCAGTATATTCCATGCAGCGTGGTAAAATGCATCCCGATTAAATGCAGTGGATTCCATCCAGCTTGATTGAATGCAGTTGATTCCATGGAGCGTGGCCCAATGCATCCCGATTAAATGCAGTGGATTTTATGCAGCATGGCCCAAAGCATCCCGATTGAAGGTAGTGCATTCCATGCAGCATCACTGAATGCAGTGGATTCCATGCAGCATGGTAAAATGCATCCCGATTGAACGCAGTGTATTCCATGAAGCATGGCGAAAGGGATCCCGATTGAATGCAGTGGATTCCATGCAGCGTGGCCCAATGGATCTCGATTGAACGCAGTGTATTCCATGCAGTGAGGCCCAATGTATCCCAATTGAATGCAGTGGACTCCATGCAGCATGGCGCAATGGATGTCGATTGAATGCAGTGGTTTCCCTGCAATGTGGCACAATGGATCCCGATTGACTGCAGTGGATTCCATGCAGCATGGCCCAATGGTTCCCGATTGAATGCAGTGGTTGCAATGAAGCATGATTGAATGCAGTGGATTCCAGGCAGCATGGAGACATTGAACCCTATTCAATGCAGGGGATTTTATGCAGCATGATTGAATGCAGTGGATTCCATGCAGCATGATTGAATGCAGTAGATTCCATGCAGTGAGGCCCAATGCATCCCGATTAAATGCAGTGGATTTTATGCAGCGAGGCCCAAAGCATCCCGCTTGAATGCAGTAGATTCCATGCAGCGTCACTGAATGCAGTGGATTCGATGCAGCATGGTAAAATGCATCCCGATTGAACGAAGAGTATTCCATGCAGCGTGGCTAAATGGATCCCGATTGAATGCAGTGGATTCCATGCAGCGTGGCCCAATGGATCTCGAGAGATTGCAGTGGATTCCATGCAGTGTGGTGCAATGGATTTAAATTGAATGCAGTGAATTCCATGCAGCGTGATTGAATGCAGTATATTCCATGCAGCGTGGTAAAATGCATCCCGATTAAATGCAGTGGATTCCATCCAGCTTGATTGAATGCAGTTGATTCCATGGAGCGTGGCCCAATGCATCCCGATTAAATGCAGTGGATTTTATGCAGCATGGCCCAAAGCATCCCGATTGAATGTAGTGCATTCCATGCAGCATCACTGAATGCAGTGGATTCCATGCAGCATGGTAAAATGCATCCCGATTAAACGCAGTAGATTACATGCAGCATGGCTAAATGGATCCCGAGTGAATGCAGTAGATTCCATGCAGTGTCATTGAATGCAGTGGATTCCATGCAGCATGGTAAAATGCATCCCGATTGATGCAGTGGATTCCATGCAGTGTCATTGAATGCAGTGGATTCCAGGCAGCATGGTAAAATGCATCCCGATTGATGCAGTGGATTCCATGCAGCGGGGTTAAATGGATCCCGATTGAATGCAGTGTATTCCATGCAGCGTGGCCCAATGGATCTCGATTGAATGCAGTGGATTCCATGCAGCGTGGCCCAATGGATCTCGATTGAATGCAGTGGATTCCATGCAGTGTGGTGCAGTGGAGTCTGATTGATTGCAGTGAATTCCATGCATCGTGGCACAATGGATCCCAATTGAATGCAGTGGATTCCATGCAGCGTGGCCCAATGGATCTCAATTGAATGCAGTGGATTCCATGCAGCATGTTTGAATGCAGTGTATGCCATGCAGCGTGAAGTAATGGAACCCTATTGAATGCAGTGGATTTTATGCAGCATGATTGAATGCAGTGGATTCCATGCAGCATGATTGAATGCAGTGGATTCCAGGCAGCGAGGCCCAATGAATCCCGATTGAATGCAGTGGATATTATCCAGCATGGCCCAAAGCATCCCGATTGAATGCAGTGGATTCCATGCAGCGTGTTTGAATGCAGTGGATTCCATGCAGCATGGCCCAATGGTTCCCGATTGAATGCAGTGGTTGCAATGAAGCATGATTGAATGCAGTGGATTCCATGAAGCGTGGCCCTATGGTACCCGATTGAATGCACTGGTTGCAATGAAGCATGATTGAATGCAGTGGATTCCATGCAGCATGGAGAAATTGAACCCTATTCAATGCAGGGGATTTTATGCAGCATGATTGAATGCAGTGGATTCCATGCAGCATGATTGAATGCAGTGGATTCCATGCAGTGTGGTGCAATGGATTTTGATTGAACGCAGTGGATTCGATGCATCGTTGTGCAATGGATCCCAATTGAATGCAGTGAATTCCATGCAGCGTGATTGAATGCAGTACATTCCATGCAGCATGGTAAAATGCATCCCGATTAAATGCAGTGGATTCCATCCAGCTTGATTGAATGCAGTTGATTCCATGGAGCGTGGCCCAATGCATCCAGATTAAATGCAGTGGATTTTATGCAGCATGGCCCAAAGCATCCCGATTGAAGGTAGTGCATTCCATGCAGCATCACTGAATGCAGTGGATTCCATGCAGCATGGTAAAATGCATCCCGATTGAACGCAGTGTATTCCATGAAGCATGGCGAAATGGATCCCGATTGAATGCAGTGGATTCCATGCAGCGTGGCCCAATGGATCTCGATTGAACGCAGTGTATTCCATGCAGTGAGGCCCAATGTATCCCAATTGAATGCAGTGGATTCCATGCAGCATGGCGCAATGGATGTCGATTGAATGCAGTGGTTTCCCTGCAATGTGGCACAATGGATCCCGATTGACTGCAGTGGATTCCATGCAGCATGGCCCAATGGTTCCCGATTGAATGCAGTGGTTGCAATGAAGCATGATTGAATGCAGTGGATTCCATGCAGCATGGAGACATTGAACCCTATTCAATGCAGGGGATTTTATGCAGCATGATTGAATGCAGTGGATTCCATGCAGCATGATTGAATGCAGTAGATTCCATGCAGTGAGGCCCAATGCATCCCGATTAAATGCAGTGGATTTTATGCAGCGAGGCCCAAAGCATCCCGATTGAATGCAGTGGATTCCATGCAGCGTCACTGAATGCAGTGGATTCGATGCAGCATGGTTAAATGCATCCCGATTGAACGAAGAGTATTCCATGCAGCGTGGCTAAATGGATCCCGATTGAATGCAGTGGATTCCATGCAGCGTGGCCCAATGGATCTCGAGAGATTGCAGTGGATTCCATGCAGTGTGGTGCAATGGATTTAAATTGAACGCAGTGGATTCCATGCATCGTGGTGCAATGGATCCCAATTGAATGCAGTGAATTCCATGCAGCGTGATTGAATGCAGTATATTCCATGCAGCGTGGTAAAATGCATCCCGATTAAATGCAGTGGATTCCATCCAGCTTGATTGAATGCAGTTGATTCCATGGAGCGTGGCCCAATGCATCCCGATTAAATGCAGTGGATTTTATGCAGCATGGCCCAAAGCATCCCGATTGAAGGTAGTGCATTCCATGCAGCATCACTGAATGCAGTGGATTCCATGCAGCATGGTAAAATGCATCCCGATTGAACGCAGTGTATTCCATGAAGCATGGCTAAATGGCTCCCGAGTGAATGCAGTAGATTCCATGCAGTGTCATTGAATGCAGTGGATTCCATGCAGCATGGTAAAATGCATCCCGATTGATGCAGTGGATTCCATGCAGTGTCATTGAATGCAGTGGATTCCAGGCAGCATGGTAAAATGCATCCCGATTGATGCAGTGGATTCCATGCAGCGGGGTTAAATGGATCCCGATTGAATGCAGTGGATTCCATGCAGCGTGGCCCAATGGATCTCGATTGAATGCAGTGGATTCCATGCAGCGTGGCCCAATGGATCTCGATTGAATGCAGTGGATTCCATGCAGTGTGGTGCAGTGGATTCTGATTGATTGCAGTGAATTCCATGCATCGTGGCACAATGGATCCCAATTGAATGCAGTGGATTCCATGCAGCGTGGCCCAATGGATCTCGATTGAATGCAGTGGATTCCATGCAGCATGTTTGAATGCAGTGTATGCCATGCAGCGTGGCCCAATTGATCTCGAGAGAATGCAGTGGATTCCATGCAGTGTGGTGCAATGGATTTTGATTGAACGCAGTGGATTCCATGCATCGTTGTGCAATGGATCCCAATTGAATGCAGTGAATTCCATGCAGCGTGATTGAATGCAGTACATTCCATGCAGCATGGTAAAATGCATCCCGATTAAATGCAGTGGATTCCATCCAGCTTGATTGAATGCAGTTGATTCCATGGAGCGTGGCCCAATGCATCCCGATTAAATGCAGTGGATTTTATGCAGCATGGCCCAAAGCATCCCGATTGAAGGTAGTGCATTCCATGCAGCATCACTGAATGCAGTGGATTCCATGCAGCATGGTAAAATGCATCCCGATTGAACGCAGTGTATTCCATGAAGCATGGCGAAATGGATCCCGATTGAATGCAGTGGATTCCATGCAGCGTGGCCCAATGGATCTCGATTGAACGCAGTGGATTCCATGCAGTGAGGCCCAATGTATCCCAATTGAATGCAGTGGATTCCATGCAGCATGGCGCAATGGATGTCGATTGAATGCAGTGGTTTCCCTGCAATGTGGCACAATGGATCCCGATTGACTGCAGTGGATTCCATGCAGCGTCACTGAATGCAGTGGATTCCATGCAGCATGGTAAAATGCATCCCGATGGATGGAGTGGATTCCATGCAGTGCCATTGAATGCAGTGGATTCCATGCAGCATGGTAAAATGCATCCCAATTGAACGCAGTGCATTCCATGCAGCGGGGTTAAATGGATCCCGATTGAATGCAGTGGATTCGATGCAGCGTGGCCCAATGGATCTCGAGAGAATGCAGTGGATTCCATGCAGTGTGGTGCAATGGATTTTAATTGAACGCAGTGGATTCCATGCATCGTGGCGCAATGGATCCCAATTGAATGCAGTGAATTCCATGCAGCGTGATTGAATGCAGTATATTCCATGCAGCGTGGTAAAATGCATCCCGATTAAATGCAGTGGATTCCATCCAGCTTGATTGAATGCAGTTGATTCCATGGAGCGTGGCCCAATGCATCCCGATTAACTGCAGTGGATTTTATGCAGCATGGCCCAAAGCATCCCGATTGAATGTAGTGCATTCCATGCAGCATCACTGAATGCAGTGGATTCCATGCAGCATGGTAAAATGCATCCCGATTAAACGCAGTAGATTACATGCAGCAAGGCTAAATGGATCCCGAGTGAATGCAGTAGATTCCATGCAGTGTCATTGAATGCAGTGGATTCCATGCAGCATGGTAAAATGCATCCCGATTGATGCAGTGGATTCCATGCAGTGTCATTGAATGCAGTGGATTCCAGGCAGCATGGTAAAATGCATCCCGATTGATGCAGTGGATTCCATGCAGCGGGGTTAAATGGATCCCGATTGAATGCAGTGTATTCCATGCAGCGTGGCCCAATGGATCTCGATTGAATGCAGTGGATTCCATGCAGCGTGGCCCAATGGATCTCGATTGAATGCAGTGGATTCCATGCAGTGTGGTGCAGTGGAGTCTGATTGATTGCAGTGAATTCCATGCATCGTGGCACAATGGATCCCAATTGAATGCAGTGGATTCCATGCAGCGTGGCCCAATGGATCTCGATTGAATGCAGTGGATTCCATGCAGCATGTTTGAATGCAGTGTATGCCATGCAGCGTGAAGTAATGGAACCCTATTGAATGCAGTGGATTTTATGCAGCATGATTGAATGCAGTGGATTCCATGCAGCATGATTGAATGCAGTGGATTCCAGGCAGCGAGGCCCAATGAATCCCGATTGAATGCAGTGGATATTATCCAGCATGGCCCAAAGCATCCCGATTGAATGCAGTGGATTCCATGCAGCGTGTTTGAATGCAGTGGATTCCATGCAGCATGGCCCAATGGTTCCTGAATTGAATGCAATGGTTGCAATGAAGCATGATTGAATGCAGTGGATTCCATGAAGCGTGGCCCTATGGTACCCGATTGAATGCACTGGTTGCAATGAAGCATGATTGAATGCAGTGGATTCCATGCAGCATGGAGAAATTGAACCCTATTCAATGCAGGGGATTTTATGCAGCATGATTGAATGCAGTGGATTCCATGCAGCATGATTGAATGCAGTTGATTCCATGCAGTGAGGCCCAATGCATCCCGATTAAATGCAGTGGATTTTATGCAGCGAGGCCCAAAGCATCCCGATTGAATGTAGTGGATTCCATGCAGTGTCACTGAATGCAGTGGATTCGATGCAGCATGGTAAAATGTATCTCGATTGAACCCAGTGTATTCCATGCAGCGTGTTAAATGGATCCCGATTGAATGCAGTGGATTCCATGCAGCGTGGCCCAATGGATCTCGAGAGAATGCAGTGGATTCCATGCAGTGTGGTGCAATGGATTTTGATTGAACGCAGTGGATTCGATGCATCGTTGTGCAATGGATCCCAATTGAATGCAGTGAATTCCATGCAGCGTGATTGAATGCAGTACATTCCATGCAGCGTGGTAAAATGCATCCCGATTAAATGCAGTGGATTCCATCCAGCTTGATTGAATGCAGTTGATTCCATGGAGCGTGGCCCAATGCATCCCGATTAAATGCAGTGGATTTTATGCAGCATGGCCCAAAGCATCCCGATTGAAGGTAGTGCATTCCATGCAGCATCACTGAATGCAGTGGATTCCATGCAGCATGGTAAAATGCATCCCGATTAAACGCAGTGCATTACATGCAGCATGGCTAAATGGATCCCGAGTGAATGCAGTGGATTCCATGCAGCATGGTAAAATGCGTCACGATTGATGCAGTGGATTCCATGCAGCGTGATTGAATGCAGTACATTCCATGCAGCGTGGTAAAATGCATCCCGATTAAATGCAGTGGATTCCATCCAGCTTGATTGAATGCAATTGATTCCATGGAGCGTGGCCCAATGCATCCCGATTAAATGCAGTGGATTTTAAGCAGCATGGCCCAAAGCATCCCGATTGAAGGTAGTGCATTCCATGCAGCATCACTGAATGCAGTGGATTCCATGCAGCATGGTAAAATGCATCCCGATTGAACGCAGTGTATTCCATGAAGCATGGCTAAATGGATCCCGATTGAATGCAGTGGATTCCATGCAGCGTGGCCCAATGGATCTCGATTGAACGCAGTGTATTCCATGCAGTGAGGCCCAATGAATCCCAATTGAATGCAGTGGATTCCATGCAGCATGGCGCAATGGATGTCGATTGAATGCAGTGGTTTCCCTGCAATGTGGCACAATGGATCCCGATTGACTGCAGTGGATTCCATGCAGCGTCACTGAATGCAGTGGATTCCATGCAGCATGGTAAAATGCATCCCGATGGATGCAGTGGATTCCATGCAGTGTCATTGAATGCAGTGGATTCCATGCAGCATGGTAAAATGCATCCCAATTGAACGCAGTGCATTCCATGCAGCGGGGTTAAATGGATCCCGATTGAATGCAGTGGATTCGATGCAGCGTGGCCCAATGGATCTCGAGAGAATGCAGTGGATTCCATGCAGTGTGGTGCAATGGATTTAAATTGAACGCAGTGGATTCCATGCATCGTGGCGCAATGGATCCCAATTGAATGCAGTGAATTCCATGCAGCGTGATTGAATGCAGTATATTCCATGCAGCGTGGTAAAATGCATCCCGATTAAATGCAGTGGATTCCATCCAGCTTGATTGAATGCAGTTGATTCCATGGAGCGTGGCCCAATGCATCCCGATTAAATGCAGTGGATTTTATGCAGCATGGCCCAAAGCATCCCGATTGAAGGTAGTGCATTCCATGCAGCATCACTGAATGCAGTGGATTCCATGCAGCATGGTAAAATGCATCCCGATTAAACGCAGTAGATTACATGCAGCATGGCTAAATGGCTCCCGAGTGAATGCAGTAGATTCCATGCAGTGTCATTGAATGCAGTGGATTCCATGCAGCATGGTAAAATGCATCCCGATTGATGCAGTGGATTCCATGCAGTGTCATTGAATGCAGTGGATTCCAGGCAGCATGGTAAAATGCATCCCGATTGATGCAGTGGATTCCATGCAGCGGGGTTAAATGGATCCCGATTGAATGCAGTGTATTCCATGCAGCGTGGCCCAATGGATCTCGATTGAATGCAGTGGATTCCATGCAGCGTGGCCCAATGGATCTCGATTGAATGCAGTGGATTCCATGCAGTGTGGTGCAGTGGATTCTGATTGGTTGCAGTGAATTCCATGCATCGTGGCACAATGGATCCCAATTGAATGCAGTGGATTCCATGCAGCGTGGCCCAATGGATCTCGATTGAATGCAGTGGATTCCATGCAGCATGTTTGAATGCAGTGTATGCCATGCAGCGTGAAGTAATGGAACCCTATTGAATGCAGTGGATTTTATGCAGCATGATTGAATGCAGTGGATTCCATGCAGCATGATTGAATGCAGTGGATTCCAGGCAGCGAGGCCCAATGAATCCCGATTGAATGCAGTGGATATTATCCAGCATGGCCCAAAGCATCCCGATTGAATGCAGTGGATTCCATGCAGCGTGTTTGAATGCAGTGGATTCCATTCAGCATGGCCCAATGGTTCCCGATTGAATGCAGTGGTTGCAATGAAGCATGATTGAATGCAGTGGATTCCATGAAGCGTGGCCCTATGGTACCCGATTGAATGCACTGGTTGCAATGAAGCATGATTGAATGCAGTGGATTCCATGCAGCATGGAGACATTGAACCCTATTCAATGCAGGGGATTTTATGCAGCATGATTGAATGCAGTAGATTCCATGCAGTGAGGCCCAATGCATCCCGATTAAATGCAGTGGATTTTATGCAGCGAGGCCCAAAGCATCCCGATTGAATGCAGTGGATTCCATGCAGTGTCACTGAATGCAGTGGATTCGATGCAGCATGGTAAAATGCATCCCGATTGAACCCAGTGTATTCCATGCAGCGTGATAAATGGATCCCGATTGAATGCAGTGGATTCCATGCAGCGTGGCCCAATGGATCTCGAGAGAATGCAGTGGATTCCATGCAGTGTGGTGCAATGGATTTTGATTGAACGCAGTGGATTCGATGCATCGTTGTGCAATGGATCCCAATTGAATGCAGTGAATTCCATGCAGCATGATTGAATGCAGTACATTCCATGCAGCATGGTAAAATGCATCCCGATTAAATGCAGTGGATTCCATCCAGCTTGATTGAATGCAGTTGATTCCATGGAGCGTGGCCCAATGCATCCCGATTAAATGCAGTGGATTTTATGCAGCATGGCCCAAAGCATCCCGATTGAAGGTAGTGCATTCCATGCAGCATCACTGAATGCAGTGGATTCCATGCAGCATGGTAAAATGCATCCCGATTGAACGCAGTGTATTCCATGAAGCATGGCGAAATGGATCCCGATTGAATGCAGTGGATTCCATGCAGCGTGGCCCAATGGATCTCGATTGAACGCAGTGTATTCCATGCAGTGAGGCCCAATGTATTCCAATTGAATGCAGTGGATTCCATGCAGCATGGCGCAATGGATGTCGATTGAATGCAGTGGTTTCCCTGCAATGTGGCACAATGGATCCCGATTGACTGCAGTGGATTCCATGCAGCGTCACTGAATGCAGTGGATTCCATGCAGCATGGTAAAATGCATCCCGATTGATGCAGTGGATTCCATGCAGCGTCATTGAATGCAGTGGATTCCATGCAGCATGGTAAAATGCATCCCAATTGAACGCAGTGCATTCCATGCAGCGGGGTTAAATGGATCCCGATTGAATGCAGTGGATTCCATGCAGCGTGGCCCAATGGATCTCGAGAGAATGCAGTGGATTCCATGCAGTGTGGTGCAATGGATTTAAATTGAACGCAGTGGATTCCATGCATCGTGGCGCAATGGATCCCAATTGAATGCAGTGAATTCCATGCAGCGTGATTGAATGCAGTATATTCCATGCAGCGTGGTAAAATGCATCCCGATTAAATGCAGTGGATTCCATCCAGCTTGATTGAATGCAGTTGATTCCATGGAGCGTGGCCCAATGCATCCCGATTAAATGCAGTGGATTTTATGCAGCATGGCCCAAAGCATCCCGATTGAAGGTAGTGCATTCCATGCAGCATCACTGAATGCAGTGGATTCCATGCAGCATGGTAAAATGCATCCCGATTAAACGCAGTAGATTACATGCAGCATGGCTAAATGGCTCCCGAGTGAATGCAGTAGATTCCATGCAGTGTCATTGAATGCAGTGGATTCCATGCAGCATGGTAAAATGCATCCCGATTGATGCAGTGGATTCCATGCAGTGTCATTGAATGCAGTGGATTCCAGGCAGCATGGTAAAATGCATCCCGATTGATGCAGTGGATTCCATGCAGCGGGGTTAAATGGATCCCGATTGAATGCAGTGTATTCCATGCAGCGTGGCCCAATGGATCTCGATTGAATGCAGTGGATTCCATGCAGCGTGGCCCAATGGATCTCGATTGAATGCAGTGGATTCCATGCAGTGTGGTGCAGTGGATTCTGATTGGTTGCAGTGAATTCCATGCATCGTGGCACAATGGATCCCAATTGAATGCAGTGGATTCCATGCAGCGTGGCCCAATGGATCTCGATTGAATGCAGTGGATTCCATGCAGCATGTTTGAATGCAGTGTATGCCATGCAGCGTGAAGTAATGGAACCCTATTGAATGCAGTGGATTTTATGCAGCATGATTGAATGCAGTGGATTCCATGCAGCATGATTGAATGCAGTGGATTCCAGGCAGCGAGGCCCAATGAATCCCGATTGAATGCACTGGATATTATCCAGCATGGCCCAAAGCATCCCGATTGAATGCAGTGGATTCCATGCAGCGTGTTTGAATGCAGTGGATTCCATGCAGCATGGCCCAATGGTTCCCGATTGAATGCAGTGGTTGCAATGAAGCATGATTGAATGCAGTGGATTCCATGAAGCGTGGCCCTATGGTACCCGATTGAATGCACAGGTTGCAATGAAGCATGATTGAATGCAGTGGATTCCATGCAGCATGGAGACATTGAACCCTATTCAATGCAGGGGATTTTATGCAGCATGATTGAATGCAGTAGATTCCAAGCAGTGAGGCCCAATGCATCCCGATTAAATGCAGTGGATTTTATGCAGCGAGGCCCAAAGCATCCCGATTGAATGCAGTGGATTCCATGCAGTGTCACTGAATGCAGTGGATTCGATGCAGCATGGTAAAATGCATCCCGATTGAACCCAGTGTATTCCATGCAGCGTGATAAATGGATCCCGATTGAATGCAGTGGATTCCATGCAGCGTGGCCCAATGGATCTCGAGAGAATGCAGTGGATTCCATGCAGTGTGGTGCAATGGATTTTGATTGAACGCAGTGGATTCGATGCATCGTTGTGCAATGGATCCCAATTGAATGCAGTGAATTCCATGCAGCGTGATTGAATGCAGTACATTCCATGCAGCATGGTAAAATGCATCCCGATTAAATGCAGTGGATTCCATCCAGCTTGATTGAATGCAGTTGATTCCATGGAGCGTGGCCCAATGCATCCCGATTAAATGCAGTGGATTTTATGCAGCATGGCCCAAAGCATCCCGATTGAAGGTAGTGCATTCCATGCAGCATCACTGAATGCAGTGGATTCCATGCAGCATGGTAAAATGCATCCCGATTGAACGCAGTGTATTCCATGAAGCATGGCGAAATGGATCCCGATTGAATGCAGTGGATTCCATGCAGCGTGGCCCAATGGATCTCGATTGAACGCAGTGTATTCCATGCAGTGAGGCCCAATGTATTCCAATTGAATGCAGTGGATTCCATGCAGCATGGCGCAATGGATGTCGATTGAATGCAGTGGTTTCCCTGCAATGTGGCACAATGGATCCCGATTGACTGCAGTGGATTCCATGCAGCGTCACTGAATGCAGTGGATTCCATGCAGCATGGTAAAATGCATCCCGATTGATGCAGTGGATTCCATGCAGCGTCATTGAATGCAGTGGATTCCATGCAGCATGGTAAAATGCATCCCAATTGAACGCAGTGCATTCCATGCAGCGGGGTTAAATGGATCCCGATTGAATGCAGTGGATTCCATGCAGCGTGGCCCAATGGATCTCGAGAGAATGCAGTGGATTCCATGCAGTGTGGTGCAATGGATTTAAATTGAACGCAGTGGATTCCATGCATCGTGGCGCAATGGATCCCAATTGAATGCAGTGAATTCCATGCAGCGTGATTGAATGCAGTATATTCCATGCAGCGTGGTAAAATGCATCCCGATTAAATGCAGTGGATTTTATGCAGCATGGCCCAAAGCATCCCGATTGAATGTAGTGCATTCCATGCAGCATCACTGAATGCAGTGGATTCCATGCAGCATGGTAAAATGCATCCCGATTAAACGCAGTGCATTACATGCAGCATGGCTAAATGGATCTCGAGTGAATGCAGTGGATTCCATGCAGCATGGTAAAATGCGTCACGATTGATGCAGTGGATTCCATGCAGTGTCATTGAATGCAGTGGATTCCAGGCAGCATGATAAAATGCATCCCGATTGATGCAGTGGATTACATGCAGTGTCATTGAATGCAGTGGATTCCAGGCAGCATGATAAAATGCATCCCGATTGATGCAGTGGATTCCATGCAGCGGGGTTAAATGGATCCCGATTGAATGCAGTGTATTCCATGCAGCGTGGCCCAATGGATCTCGATTGAATGCAGTGGACTCCGTGCAGTGTGGTGGAGTGGATTCTGATTGAATGCAGTGGATTCCATGCAGCGTGTTTGAATGCAGTGTATTCCATGCAGCGTGAAGAAATGGAACCCTATTGAATGCAGTGGATTTTATGCAGCATGATTGAATGCAGTGGATTCCATGCAGCATGATTGAATGCAGTGGATTCCAGGCAGCGAGGCCCAATGAATCCCGATTGAATGCAGTGGATATTATCCAGCATGGCCCAAAGCATCCCGATTGAATGCAGTGGATTCCATGCAGCGTGTTTGAATGCAGTGGATTCCATGCAGCATGGCCCAATGGTTCCCTATTGAATGCAGTGGTTGCAATGAAGCATGATTGAATGCAGTGGATTCCATGAAGCGTGGCCCAATGGTACCCGATTGAATGCACTGGTTGCAATGAAGCATGATTGAATGCAGTGGATTCCATGCAGCATGATTGAATGCAGTAGATTCCATGCAGTGAGGCCCAATGCATCCCGATTAAATGCAGTGGATTTTATGCAGCGAGGCCCAAAGCATCCCGATTGAATGCAGTGGATTCCATGCAACGTCACTGAATGCAGTGGATTCGATGCAGCATGGTTAAATGCATCCCGATTGAACGAAGAGTATTCCATGCAGCGTGGCTAAATGGATCCCAATTGAATGCAGTGGATTCAATGCAGCGTGGCCCAATTGATCTCGAGAGATTGCAGTGGATTCCATGCAGTGTGGTGCAATGGATTTTAATTGAACGCAGTGGATTCCATGCATCGTGGTGCAATGGATCCCAATTGAATGCAGTGAATTCCATGCAGCGTGATTGAATGCAGTATATTCCATGCAGCGTGGTAAAATGCATCCCGATTAAATGCAGTGGATTCCATCCAGCTTGATTGAATGCAGTTGATTCCATGGAGCGTGGCCCAATGCATCCCGATTAAATGCAGTGGATTTTATGCAGCATGGCCCAAAGCATCCCGATTGAAGGTAGTGCATTCCATGCAGCATCACTGAATGCAGTGGATTCCATGCAGCATGGTAAAATGCATCCCGATTAAACGCAGTGGAATACATGCAGCATGGCTAAATGGATCCCGAGTGAATGCAGTAGATTCCATGCAGTGTCATTGAATGCAGTGGATTCCATTCAGCATGGTAAAATGCATCCCGATTGATGCAGTGGATTCCATGCAGTGTCATTGAATGCAGTGTATTCCATGCAGCATGGTAAAATGCATCCCGATTGATGCAGTGGATTCCATGCAGTGTCATTGAATGCAGTGGATTCCAGGCAGCATGATAAAATGCATCCCGATTGAATGCAGTCGATTCCATGCAGCGTGGCCCAATGGATCTCGATTGAATGCAGTGGATTCCATGCAGCGTGGCCCAATGGATCTCGATTGAATGCAGTGGATTCCATGCAGTGTGGTGCAGTGGAGTCTGATTGATTGCAGTGAATTCCATGCATCGTGGCACAATGGATCCCAATTGAATGCAGTGGATTCCATGCAGCGTGGCCCAATGGATCTCGATTGAATGCAGTGGGTTCCATGCAGCATCACCGAATGCAGTGTATGCCATGCAGCGTGAAGAAATGGAACCCTATTGAATGCAGTGGATTTTATGCAGCATGATTGAATGCAGTTGATTCGATGCAGCATGATTGAATGCAGTGGATTCCAGGCAGCGAGGCCCAATGAATCCCGATTGAATGCACTGGATATTATCCAGCATGGCCCAAAGCATCCCGATTGAATGCAGTGGATTCCATGCAGCGTGTTTGAATGCAGTGGATTCCATGCAGCATGGCCCAATGGTTCCCGATTGAATGCAGTGGTTGCAATGAAGCATGATTGAATGCAGTGGATTCCATGAAGCGTGGCCCTATGGTACCCGATTGAATGCACTGGTTGCAATGAAGCATGATTGAATGCAGTGGATTCCATGCAGCATGGAGAAATTGAACCCTATTAAATGCAGGGGATTTTATGCAGCATGATTGAATGCAGTGGATTCCATGCAGCATGATTGAATGCAGTAGATTCCATGCAGTGAGGCCCAATGCATCCCGATTAAATGCAGTGGATTTTATGCAGCGAGGCCCAAAGCATCCCGATTGAATGCAGTGGATTCCATGCAGCGTCACTCAATGCAGTGGATTCGATGCAGCATGGTAAAATGCATCCCGATTGAACCCAGTGTATTCCATGCAGCGTGATAAATGGATCCCGATTGAATGCAGTGGATTCCATGCAGCGTGGCCCAATGGATCTCAAGAGAATGCAGTGGATTCCATGCAGCGTGATTGAATGCAGTACATTCCATGCAGCATGGTAAAATGCATCCCGATTAAATGCAGTGGATTCCATCCAGCTTGATTGAATGCAGTTGATTCCATGGAGCGTGGCCCAATGCATCCCGATTAAATGCAGTGGATTTTATGCAGCATGGCCCAAAGCATCCCGATTGAAGGTAGTGCATTCCATGCAGCATCACTGAATGCAGTGGATTCCATGCAGCATGGTAAAATGCATCCCGATTGAACGCAGTGTATTCCATGAAGCATGGCTAAATGGATCCCGATTGAATGCAGTGGATTCCATGCAGCGTGGCCAATGGATCTCGATTGAACGCAGTGTATTCCATGCAGTGAGGCCCAATGAATCCCAATTGAATGCAGTGGATTCCATGCAGCATGGCGCAATGGATGTCGATTGAATGCAGTGGTTTCCGTGCAATGTGGCAAAATGGATCCCGATTGACTGCAGTGGATTCCATGCAGCGTCACTGAATGCAGTGGATTCCATGCAGCATGGTAAAATGCATCCCGATGGATGCAGTGGCTTCCATGCAGTGTCATTGAATGCAGTGGATTCCATGCAGCATGGTAAAATGCGTCACGATTGATGCAGTGGATTCCATGCAGTCTCATTGAATGCAGTGGATTCCATGCAGCATGGTAAAATGCATCCCGATTGATGCAGTGGATTCCATGCAGTGTCATTGAATGCAGTGGATTCCAGGCAGCATGATAAAATGCATCCCGATTGATGCAGTGGATTCCATGCAGCGGGGTTAAATGGATCCAGATTGAATGCCGTGGATTCCATGCAGCGTGGCCCAACGGATCTCGATTGAATGCAGTGGACTCCGTGCAGTGTGGCGGAGTGGATTCTGATTGATTGCAGTGAATTCCATGCAGCGTGGCCCAATGGATCTCGATTGAATGCAGTGGATTCCATGCAGCGTGTTTGAATGCAGTGTATTCCATGCAGCGTGAAGAAATGGAACCCTATTGAATGCAGTGGATTTTATGCAGCATGATTGAATGCAGTGGATTCCATGCAGCATGATTGAATGCAGTGGATTCCAGGCAGCGAGGCCCAATGAATCCCGATTGAATGCAGTGGATATTATCCAGCATGGCCCAAAGCATCCCGATTGAATGCAGTGGATTCCATGCAGCGTGTTTGAATGCAGTGGATTCCATGCAGCATGGCCCAATGGTTCCCTATTGAATGCAGTGGTTGCAATGAAGCATGATTGAATGCAGTGGATTCCATGAAGCGTGGCCCTATGGTACCCGATTGAATGCACTGGTTGCAATGAAGCATGATTGAATGCAGTGGATTCCATGCAGCATGGAGAAATGGAACCCTATTAAATGCAGGGGATTTTATGCAGCATGATTGAATGCAGTGGATTCCATGCAGCATGATTGAATGCAGTAGATTCCATGCAGTGAGGCCCAATGCATCCCGATTAAATGCAGTGGATTTTATGCAGCGAGGCCCAAAGCATCCCGATTGAATGCAGTGGATTCCATGCAGCGTCACTGAATGCAGTGGATTCGATGCAGCATGGTTAAATGCATCCCGATTGAACGAAGAGTATTCCATGCAGCGTGGCTAAATGGATCCAGATTGAATGCAGTGGATTCCATGCAGCGTGGCCCAATGGATCTCGAGAGATTGCAGTGGATTCCATGCAGTGTGGTGCAATGGATTTTAATTGAACGCAGTGGATTCCATGCATCGTGGTGCAATGGATCCCAATTGAATGCAGTGAATTCCATGCAGCGTGATTGAATGCAGTACATTCCATGCAGCGTGGTAAAATGCATCCCGATTAAATGCAGTGGATTCCATCCAGCTTGATTGAATGCAGTTGATTCCATGGAGCGTGGCCCAATGCATCCCGATTAAATGCAGTGGATTTTATGCAGCATGGCCCAAAGCATCCCGATTGAAGGTAGTGCATTCCATGCAGCATCACTGAATGCAGTGGATTCCATGCAGCATGGTAAAATGCATCCCGATTAAACGCAGTGGAATACATGCAGCATGGCTAAATGGTTCCCGAGTGAATGCAGTAGATTCCATGCAGTGTCATTGAATGCAGTGGATTCCATGCAGCATGGTAAAATGCATCCCGATTGATGCAGTGGATTCCATGCAGTGTCATTGAATGCAGTGGATTCCATGCAGCATGGTAAAATGCATCCCGATTGATGCAGTGGATTCCATGCAGTGTCATTGAATGCAGTGGATTCCAGGCAGCATGATAAAATGCATCCCGATTGAATGCAGTCGATTCCATGCAGCGTGGCCCAATGGATCTCGATTGAATGCAGTGGATTCCATGCAGCGTGGCCCAATGGATCTCGATTGAATGCAGTGGATTCCATGCAGTGTGGTGCAGTGGAGTCTGATTGATTGCAGTGAATTCCATGCATCGTGGCACAATGGATCCCAATTGAATGCAGTGGATTCCATGCAGCGTGGCCCAATGGATCTCGATTGAATGCAGTGGGTTCCATGCAGCATCACTGAATGCAGTGTATGCCATGCAGCGTGAAGAAATGGAACCCTATTGAATGCAGTGGATTTTATGCAGCATGATTGAATGCAGTGGATTCCATGCAGCATGATTGAATGCAGTGGATTCCAGGCAGCGAGGCCCAATGAATCCCGGTTGAATGCAGTGGATATTATCCAGCATGGCCCAAAGCATCCCGATTGAATGCAGTGGATTCCATGCAGCGTGTTTGAATGCAGTGGATTCCATGCAGCATGGCCCAATGGTTCCCGATTGAATGCAGTGGTTGCAATGAAGCATGATTGAATGCAGTGGATTCCATGAAGCGTGGCCCTATGGTACCCGATTGAATGCACTGGTTGCAATGAAGCATGATTGAATGCAGTGGATTCCATGCAGCATGGAGACATTGAACCCTATTAAATGCAGGGGACTTTATGCAGCATGATTGAATGCAGTGGATTCCATGCAGCATGATTGAATGCAGTAGATTCCATGCAGTGAGGCCCAATGCATCCCGATTAAATGCAGTGGATTTTATGCAGCGAGGCCCAAAGCATCCCGATTGAATGCAGTGGATTCCATGCAGCGTCACTCAATGCAGTGGATTCGATGCAGCATGGTAAAATGCATCCCGATTGAACCCAGTGTATTCCATGCAGCGTGATAAATGGATCCCGATTGAATGCAGTGGATTCCATGCAGCGTGGCCCAATGGATCTCAAGAGAATGCAGTGGATTCCATGCAGCGTGATTGAATGCAGTACATTCCATGCAGCATGGTAAAATGCATCCCGATTAAATGCAGTGGATTCCATCCAGCTTGATTGAATGCAGTTTATTCCATGGAGCGTGGCCCAATGCATCCCGATTAAATGCAGTGGATTTTATGCAGCATGGCCCAAAGCATCCCGATTGAAGGTAGTGCATTCCATGCAGCATCACTGAATGCAGTGGATTCCATGCAGCATGGTAAAATGCATCCCGATTGAACGCAGTGTATTCCATGAAGCATGGCTAAATGGATCCCGATTGAATGCAGTGGATTCCATGCAGCGTGGCCAATGGATCTCGATTGAACGCAGTGTATTCCATGCAGTGAGGCCCAATGAATCCCAATTGAATGCAGTGGATTCCATGCAGCATGGCGCAATGGATGTCGATTGAATGCAGTGGTTTCCCTGCAATGTGGCACAATGGATCCCGATTGACTGCAGTGGATTCCATGCAGCGTCACTGAATGCAGTGGATTCCATGCAGCATGGTAAAATGCATCCCGATGGATGCAGTGGCTTCCATGCAGTGTCATTGAATGCAGTGGATTCCATGCAGCATGGTAAAATGCGTAACGATTGATGCAGTGGATTCCATGCAGTGTCATTGAATGCAGTGGATTCCATGCAGCATGGTAAAATGCATCCCGATTGATGCAGTGGATTCCATGCAGTGTCATTGAATGCAGTGGATTCCAGGCAGCATGATAAAATGCATCCCGATTGATGCAGTGGATTCCATGCAGCGGGGTTAAATGGATCCAGATTGAATGCCGTGGATTCCATGCAGCGTGGCCCAACGGATCTCGATTGAATGCAGTGGACTCCGTGCAGTGTGGCGTAGTGGATTCTGATTGATTGCAGTGAATTCCATGCAGCGTGGCCCAATGGATCTCGATTGAATGCAGTGGATTCCATGCAGCGTGTTTGAATGCAGTGTATTCCATGCAGCGTGAAGAAATGGAACCCTATTGAATGCAGTGGATTTTATGCAGCATGATTGAATGCAGTGGATTCCATGCAGCATGATTGAATGCAGTGGATTCCAGGCAGCGAGGCCCAATGAATCCCGATTGAATGCAGTGGATATTATCCAGCATGGCCCAAAGCATCCCGATTGAATGCAGTGGATTCCATGCAGCGTGTTTGAATGCAGTGGATTCCATGCAGCATGGCCCAATGGTTCCCGATTGAATGCAGTGGTTGCAATGAAGCATGATTGAATGCAGTGGATTCCATGAAGCGTGGCCCTATGGTACCCGATTGAATGCACTGGTTGCAATGAAGCATGATTGAATGCAGTGGATTCCATGCAGCATGGAGAAATGGAACCCTATTAAATGCAGGGGATTTTATGCAGCATGATTGAATGCAGTGGATTCCATGCAGCATGATTGAATGCAGTAGATTCCATGCAGTGAGGCCCAATGCATCCCGATTAAATGCAGTGGATTTTATGCAGCGAGGCCCAAAGCATCCCGATTGAATGCAGTGGATTCCATGCAGCGTCACTGAATGCAGTGGATTCGATGCAGCATGGTAAAATGCATCCCGATTGAACGAAGAGTATTCCATGCAGCGTGGCTAAATGGATCCCGACTGAATGCAGTGGATTCCATGCAGCGTGGCCCAATGGATCTCGAGAGATTGCAGTGGATTCCATGCAGTTTGGTGCAATGGATTTTAATTGAACGCAGTGGATTCCATGCATCGTGGTGCAATGGATCCCAATTGAATGCAGTGAATTCCATGCAGCGTGATTGAATGCAGTATATTCCATGCAGCGTCGTAAAATGCATCCCGATTAAATGCAGTGGATTCCATCCAGCTTGATTGAATGCAGTTGATTCCATGGAGCGTGGCCCAATGCATCCCGATTAAATGCAGTGGATTTTATGCAGCATGGCCCAAAGCATCCCGATTGAAGGTAGTGCATTCCATGCAGCATCACTGAATGCAGTGGATTCCATGTAGCATGTTAAAATGCATCCCGATTAAACGCAGTGGATTAAATGCAGCATGGCTAAATGGATCCCGAGTGAATGCAGTAGATTACATGCAGTGTCATTGAATGCAGTGGATTCCATGCAGCATGGTAAAATGCATCCCGATTGATGCAGTGGATTCCATGCAGTGTGGTGCAGTGGATTCTGATTGATTGCAGTGAATTCCATGCATCGTGGCACAATGGATCCCAATTGAATCCAGTGGATTCCATGCAGCGTGGCCCAATGGATCTCGATTGAATGCAGTGGATTCCATGCAGCGTGTTTGAATGCAGTGTATGCCATGCAGCGTGAAGAAATGGAACCCTATTGAATGCAGTGGATTTTATGCAGCATGATTGAATGCAGAGGATTCCATGCAGCATGATTGAATGCAGTGGATTCCATGCAGCGTGAAGAAATGGAACCCTATTGAATGCAGTGGATTTTATGCAGCATGATTGAATGCAGTGGATTCCATGCAGCATGATTGAATGCAGTGGATTCCAGGCAGCGAGGCCCAATGAATCCCGATTGAATGCAGTGGATATTATCCAGCATGGCCCAAAGCATCCCGATTGAATGCAGTGGATTCCATGCAGCGTGTTTGAATGCAGTGGATTCCATGCAGCATGGCCCAATGGTTCCCGATTGAATGCAGTGGTTGCAATGAAGCATGATTGAATGCAGTGGATTCCATGAAGCGTGGCCCTATGGTACCCGATTGAATGCACTGGTTGCAATGAAGCATGATTGAATGCAGTGGATTCCATGCAGCATGGAGAAATGGAACCCTATTAAATGCAGGGGATTTTATGCAGCATGATTGAATGCAGTGGATTCCATGCAGCATGATTGAATGCAGTAGATTCCATGCAGTGAGGCCCAATGCATCCCGATTAAATGCAGTGGATTTTATGCAGCGAGGCCCAAAGCATCCCGATTGAATGCAGTGGATTCCATGCAGCGTCACTGAATGCAGTGGATTCGATGCAGCATGGTAAAATGCATCCCGATTGAACGAAGAGTATTCCATGCAGCGTGGCTAAATGGATCCCGACTGAATGCAGTGGATTCCATGCAGCGTGGCCCAATGGATCTCGAGAGATTGCAGTGGATTCCATGCAGTTTGGTGCAATGGATTTTAATTGAACGCAGTGGATTCCATGCATCGTGGTGCAATGGATCCCAATTGAATGCAGTGAATTCCATGCAGCGTGATTGAATGCAGTATATTCCATGCAGCGTCGTAAAATGCATCCCGATTAAATGCAGTGGATTCCATCCAGCTTGATTGAATGCAGTTGATTCCATGGAGCGTGGCCCAATGCATCCCGATTAACTGCAGTGGATTTTATGCAGCATGGCCCAAAGCATCCCGATTGAAGGTAGTGCATTCCATGCAGCATCACTGAATGCAGTGGATTCCATGTAGCATGTTAAAATGCATCCCGATTAAACGCAGTGGATTAAATGCAGCATGGCTAAATGGATCCCGAGTGAATGCAGTAGATTACATGCAGTGTCATTGAATGCAGTGGATTCCATGCAGCATGGTAAAATGCATCCCGATTGATGCAGTGGATTCCATGCAGTGTGGTGCAGTGGATTCTGATTGATTGCAGTGAATTCCATGCATCGTGGCACAATGGATCCCAATTGAATCCAGTGGATTCCATGCAGCGTGGCCCAATGGATCTCGATTGAATGCAGTGGATTCCATGCAGCGTGTTTGAATGCAGTGTATGCCATGCAGCGTGAAGAAATGGAACCCTATTGAATGCAGTGGATTTTATGCAGCATGATTGAATGCAGAGGATTCCATGCAGCATGATTGAATGCAGTGGATTCCAGGCAGCGAGGCCCAATGAATCCCGATTGAATGCAGTGGATATTATCCAGCATGGCCCAAAGCATCCCGATTGAAGGCAGTGGATTCCATGCAGCGTGTTTGAATGCAGTGGATTCCATGCAGCATGGCCCAATGGTTCCCGATTGAATGCAGTGGTTGCAATGAAGCATGATTGAATGCAGTGGATTCCATGAAGCGTGGCCCTATGGTACCCGATTGAATGCACTGGTTGTAATGAAGCATGATTGAATGCAGTGGATTCCATGCAGTGAGGCCCAATGCATCCCGATTAAATGCAGTGGATTTTATGCAGCAAGGCCCAAAGCATCCCGATTGAATGCAGTGGATTCCATGCAGCGTCACTGAATGCAGTGGATTCCATGCAGCATGGTAAAATGCATCCCGATTGAATGAAGAGTATTCCATGCAGCGTGGCTAAATGGATCCCGATTGAATGCAGTGGATTCCTTGCAGTGTGGTCCAATGGATCTCGATTGAACGCAGTGTATTCCATGCAGTGAGGCCCAATGAATCCCAATTGAATGCAGTGGATTCCATGCAGCATGGCGCCATGGATGTCGATTGAATGCAGTGGTTTCCCTGCAATGTGGCACAATGGATCCCGATTGACTGCAGTGGATTCCATGCAGCGTCACTGAATGCAGTGGATTCCATGCATAATGGTAAAATGCATCCCGATTGATGCAGTGGATTCCATGCAGTGTCATTGAATGCAGTGGATTCGATGCAGCATGGTAAAATGAATCCCAATTGAACGCAGTGCATTCCATGCAGCGGGGTTAAATGGATGCCGATTGAATGCAGTGGATTCCATGCAGCGTGGCCCAATGGATCTCGATTGAATGCAGTGGGTTCCATGCAGCGTGTTTGAATGCAGTGTATGCCGTGCAGCGTGAAGAAATGGAACCCTATTGAATGCAGTGGATTTTATGCAGCATGATTGAATGCAGTGGATTCGATGCAGCATGATTGAATGCAGTGGATTCCAGGCAGCTAGGCCCAATGAATCCCGATTGAATGCAGTGGATATTATCCAGCATGGCCCAAAGCATCCCGATTGAATGCAGTGGATTCCATGCAGCGTGTTTGAATGCAGTGGATTCCATGCAGCATGGCCCAATGGTTCCCGATTGAATGCAGTGGTTGCAATGAAGCATGATTGAATGCAGTGGATTCCATGAAGCGTGGCCCTATGGTACCCGATTGAATGCACTGGTTGCAATGAAGCATGATTGAATGCAGTGGATTCCATGCAGCATGGAGACATTGAACCCTATTAAATGCAGGGGACTTTATGCAGCATGATTGAATGCAGTGGATTCCATGCAGCATGATTGAATGCAGTAGATTCCATGCAGTGAGGCCCAATGCATCCCGATTAAATGCAGTGGATTTTATGCAGCGAGGCCCAAAGCATCCCGATTGAATGCAGTGGATTCCATGCAGCGTCACTGAATGCAGTGGATTCGATGCAGCATGGTAAAATGCATCCCGATTGAACGCAGTGCATTCCATGCAGCGTGGCTAAATGGATCCCGATTGAATGCAGTGGATTCGATGCAGCGTGGCCCAATGGATCTCGAGAGAATGCAGTGGATTCCATGCAGTGTGGTGCAATGGATTTTAATTGAACGCAGTGGATTCCATGCATCGTGGTGCAATGGATCCCAATTGAATGCAGTGAATTCCATGCAGCGTGATTGAATGCAGTATATTCCATGCAGCGTGGTAAAATGCATCCCGATTAAATGCAGTGGATTCCATCCAGCTTGATTGAATGCAGTTGATTCCATGGAGCGTGGCCCAATGCATCCCGATTAACTGCAGTGGATTTTATGCAGCATGGCCCAAAGCATCCCGATTGAAGGTAGTGCATTCCATGCAGCATCACTGAATGCAGTGGATTCCATGCAGCTTGGTAAAATGCATCCCGATTAAACGCAGTGCATTACATGCAGCATGGCTAAATGGATCCCGAGTGAATGCAGTGGATTCCATGCAGTGTAATTGAATGCAGTGGATTCCATGCAGCATGGTAAAATGCGTCACGATTGATGCAGTGCATTCCATGCAGTGTCATTGAATGCAGTGGATTCCAGGCAGCATGATAAAATGCATCCCGATTGATGCAGTGGATTCCATGCAGCGGGGTTAAATGGAACCCGATTGAATGCAGTGGATTCCATGCAGCGTGGCCCAATGGATCTCGATTGAATGCAGTGGACTCCGTGCAGTGTGGTGGAGTGGATTCTGATTGATTGCAGTGAATTCCATGCATCGTGGCCCAATGGATCTCGATTGAATGCAGTGGATTCCATGCAGCGTGTTTGAATGCAGTGTTTGCCATGCAGCGTGAAGAAATGGAACCCTATTGAATGCAGTGGATTCCATGCAGTGTCATTTAATGCAGTGGATTCCATGCAGCATGATTGAATGCAGTGGATTCCAGGCAGCGAGGCCCAATGAATCCCGATTGAATGCACTGGATATTATCCAGCATGGCCCAAAGCATCCCGATTAAATGCAGTGGATTCCATGCAGCGTGTTTGAATGCAGTGGATTCCATGCAGCATGGCCCAATGGTTCCCGATTGAATGCAGTGGTTGCAATGAAGCATGATTGAATGCAGTGGATTCCATGCAGCATGGAGTCATTGAACCCTATTCAATGCAGGGGATTTTATGCAGCATGATTGAATGCAGTGGATTCCATGCAGCATGATTGAATGCAGTATATTCCATGCAGTGAGGCCCAATGCATCCCGATTAAATGCAGTGGATTTTATGCAGCGAGGCCCAAAGCATCCCGATTGAATGCAGTGGATTCCATGCAGCGTCACTGAATGCAGTGGATTCGATGCAGCATGGTTAAATGCATCCCGATTGAACGAAGAGTATTCCATGCAGCGTGGCTAAATGGATCCAGATTGAATGCAGTGGATTCCATGCAGCGTGGCCCAATGGATCTCGAGAGATTGCAGTGGATTCCATGCAGTGTGGTGCAATGGATTTTAATTGAACGCAGTGGATTCCATGCATCGTGGTGCAATGGATCCCAATTGAATGCAGTGAATTCCATGCAGCGTGATTGAATGCAGTACATTCCATGCAGCGTGGTAAAATGCATCCCGATTAAATGCAGTGGATTCCATCCAGCTTGATTGAATGCAGTTGATTCCATGGAGCGTGGCCCAATGCATCCCGATTAAATGCAGTGGATTTTATGCAGCATGGCCCAAAGCATCCCGATTGAAGGTAGTGCATTCCATGCAGCATCACTGAATGCAGTGGATTCCATGCAGCATGGTAAAATGCATCCCGATTAAACGCAGTGGAATACATGCAGCATGGCTAAATGGTTCCCGAGTGAATGCAGTAGATTCCATGCAGTGTCATTGAATGCAGTGGATTCCATGCAGCATGGTAAAATGCATCCCGATTGATGCAGTGGATTCCATGCAGTGTCATTGAATGCAGTGGATTCCATGCAGCATGGTAAAATGCATCCCGATTGATGCAGTGGATTCCATGCAGTGTCATTGAATGCAGTGGATTCCAGGCAGCATGATAAAATGCATCCCGATTGAATGCAGTCGATTCCATGCAGCGTGGCCCAATGGATCTCGATTGAATGCAGTGGATTCCATGCAGCGTGGCCCAATGGATCTCGATTGAATGCAGTGGATTCCATGCAGTGTGGTGCAGTGGAGTCTGATTGATTGCAGTGAATTCCATGCATCGTGGCACAATGGATCCCAATTGAATGCAGTGGATTCCATGCAGCGTGGCCCAATGGATCTCGATTGAATGCAGTGGGTTCCATGCAGCATCACTGAATGCAGTGTATGCCATGCAGCGTGAAGAAATGGAACCCTATTGAATGCAGTGGATTTTATGCAGCATGATTGAATGCAGTGGATTCCATGCAGCATGATTGAATGCAGTGGATTCCAGGCAGCGAGGCCCAATGAATCCCGGTTGAATGCAGTGGATATTATCCAGCATGGCCCAAAGCATCCCGATTGAATGCAGTGGATTCCATGCAGCGTGTTTGAATGCAGTGGATTCCATGCAGCATGGCCCAATGGTTCCCGATTGAATGCAGTGGTTGCAATGAAGCATGATTGAATGCAGTGGATTCCATGAAGCGTGGCCCTATGGTACCCGATTGAATGCACTGGTTGCAATGAAGCATGATTGAATGCAGTGGATTCCATGCAGCATGGAGACATTGAACCCTATTAAATGCAGGGGACTTTATGCAGCATGATTGAATGCAGTGGATTCCATGCAGCATGATTGAATGCAGTAGATTCCATGCAGTGAGGCCCAATGCATCCCGATTAAATGCAGTGGATTTTATGCAGCGAGGCCCAAAGCATCCCGATTGAATGCAGTGGATTCCATGCAGCGTCACTCAATGCAGTGGATTCGATGCAGCATGGTAAAATGCATCCCGATTGAACCCAGTGTATTCCATGCAGCGTGATAAATGGATCCCGATTGAATGCAGTGGATTCCATGCAGCGTGGCCCAATGGATCTCAAGAGAATGCAGTGGATTCCATGCAGCGTGATTGAATGCAGTACATTCCATGCAGCATGGTAAAATGCATCCCGATTAAATGCAGTGGATTCCATCCAGCTTGATTGAATGCAGTTTATTCCATGGAGCGTGGCCCAATGCATCCCGATTAAATGCAGTGGATTTTATGCAGCATGGCCCAAAGCATCCCGATTGAAGGTAGTGCATTCCATGCAGCATCACTGAATGCAGTGGATTCCATGCAGCATGGTAAAATGCATCCCGATTGAACGCAGTGTATTCCATGAAGCATGGCTAAATGGATCCCGATTGAATGCAGTGGATTCCATGCAGCGTGGCCAATGGATCTCGATTGAACGCAGTGTATTCCATGCAGTGAGGCCCAATGAATCCCAATTGAATGCAGTGGATTCCATGCAGCATGGCGCAATGGATGTCGATTGAATGCAGTGGTTTCCCTGCAATGTGGCACAATGGATCCCGATTGACTGCAGTGGATTCCATGCAGCGTCACTGAATGCAGTGGATTCCATGCAGCATGGTAAAATGCATCCCGATGGATGCAGTGGCTTCCATGCAGTGTCATTGAATGCAGTGGATTCCATGCAGCATGGTAAAATGCGTAACGATTGATGCAGTGGATTCCATGCAGTGTCATTGAATGCAGTGGATTCCATGCAGCATGGTAAAATGCATCCCGATTGATGCAGTGGATTCCATGCAGTGTCATTGAATGCAGTGGATTCCAGGCAGCATGATAAAATGCATCCCGATTGATGCAGTGGATTCCATGCAGCGGGGTTAAATGGATCCAGATTGAATGCCGTGGATTCCATGCAGCGTGGCCCAACGGATCTCGATTGAATGCAGTGGACTCCGTGCAGTGTGGCGTAGTGGATTCTGATTGATTGCAGTGAATTCCATGCAGCGTGGCCCAATGGATCTCGATTGAATGCAGTGGATTCCATGCAGCGTGTTTGAATGCAGTGTATTCCATGCAGCGTGAAGAAATGGAACCCTATTGAATGCAGTGGATTTTATGCAGCATGATTGAATGCAGTGGATTCCATGCAGCATGATTGAATGCAGTGGATTCCAGGCAGCGAGGCCCAATGAATCCCGATTGAATGCAGTGGATATTATCCAGCATGGCCCAAAGCATCCCGATTGAATGCAGTGGATTCCATGCAGCGTGTTTGAATGCAGTGGATTCCATGCAGCATGGCCCAATGGTTCCCGATTGAATGCAGTGGTTGCAATGAAGCATGATTGAATGCAGTGGATTCCATGAAGCGTGGCCCTATGGTACCCGATTGAATGCACTGGTTGCAATGAAGCATGATTGAATGCAGTGGATTCCATGCAGCATGATTGAATGCAGTAGATTCCATGCAGTGAGGCCCAATGCATCCCGATTAAATGCAGTGGATTTTATGCAGCGAGGCCCAAAGCATCCCGATTGAATGCAGTGGATTCCATGCAGTGTGGTGCAATGGATTTTGATTGAAATCAGTGGATTCGATGCATCGTTGTGCAATGGATCCCAATTGAATGCAGTGAATTCCATGCAGCGTGATTGAATGCAGTACATTCCATGCAGCATGGTAAAATGCATCCCGATTAAATGCAGTGGATTCCATCCAGCTTGATTGAATGCAGTTGATTCCATGGAGCGTGGCCCAATGCATCCCGATTAAATGCAGTGGATTTTATGCAGCATGGCCCAAAGCATCCCGATTGAAGGTAGTGCATTCCATGCAGCATCACTGAATGCAGTGGATTCCATGCAGCATGGTAAAATGCATCCCGATTGAACGCAGTGTATTCCATGAAGCATGGCTAAATGGATCCCGATTGAATGCAGTGGATTCCATGCAGCGTGGCCCAATGGATCTCGATTGAACGCAGTGTATTCCATGCAGTGAGGCCCAATGAATCCCAATTGAATGCAGTGGATTCCATGCAGCATGGCGCAATGGATGTCGATTGAATGCAGTGGTTTCCCTGCAATGTGGCACAATGGATCCCGATTGACTGCAGTGGATTCCATGCAGCGTCACTGAATGCAGTGGATTCCATGCAGCATGGTAAAATGCATCCCGATGGATGCAGTGGATTCCATGCAGTGTCATTGAATGCAGTGGATTCCATGCAGCATGGTAAAATGCATCCCAATTGAACGCAGTGCATTCCATGCAGCGGGGTTCAATGGATCCCGATTGAATGCAGTGGATTCGATGCAGCGTGGCCCAATGGATCTCGAGAGAATGCAGTGGATTCCATGCAGTGTGGTGCAATGGATTTTAATTGAACGCAGTGGATTCCATGCATCGTGGCGCAATGGATCCCAATTGAATGCAGTGAATTCCATGCAGCGTGATTGAATGCAGTATATTCCATGCAGCGTGGTAAAATGCATCCCGATTAAATGCAGTGGATTCCATCCAGCTTGATTGAATGCAATTGATTCCATGGAGCATGGCCCAATGCATCCCGATTAAATGCAGTGGATTTTATGCAGCATGGCCCAAAGCATCCCGATTGAAGGTACTGCATTCCATGCAGCATCACTGAATGCAGTGGATTCCATGCAGCATGGTAAAATGCATCCCGATTAAACGCAGTGGATTACATGCAGCATGGCTAAATGGATCCCGAGTGAATGCAGTAGATTCCATGCAGTGTCATTGAATGCAGTGGATTACATGCAGTATGGTAAAATGCGTCACGATTGATGCAGTGGATTCCATGCAGTGTCATTGAATGCAGTGGATTCCATGCAGCATGGTAAAATGCATCCCGATTGATGCAGTGGATTCCATGCAGTGTCAATGAATGCAGTGGATTCCAGGCAGCATGATAAAATGCATCCCGATTGATGCAGTGGATTCCATGCAGCGGGGTTAAATGGATCCCGATTGAATGCAGTGGATTCCATGCAGCGTGGCCCAATGGATCTCGATTGAATGCAGTGGATTCCATGCAGCGTGGCCCAATGGATCTCGAGAGAATGCAGTGGATTCCATGCAGTGTGGTGCAATGCATTTTGATTGAACGCAGTGGATTCCATGCATCATTGTGCAATGGATCCCAATTGAATGCAGTGAATTCCATGCAGCGTGATTGAATGCAGTACATTCCATGCAGCATGGTAAAATGCATCCCGATTAAATGCAGTGGATTCCATCCAGCTTGATTGAATGCAGTTGATTCCATGGAGCGTGGCCCAATGCATCCCGATTAAATGCAGTGGATTTTAAGCAGCATGGCCCAAAGCATCCCGATTGAAGGTAGTGCATTCCATGCAGCATCACTGAATGCAGTGGATTCCATGCAGCATGGTAAAATGCATCCCGATTGAACGCAGTGTATTCCATGAAGCATGGCTAAATGGATCCCGATTGAATGCAGTGGATTCCATGCAGCGTGGCCCAATGGATCTCGATTGAACGCAGTGTATTCCATGCAGTGAGGCCCAATGAATCCCAATTGAATGCAGTGGATTCCATGCAGCATGGAGAAATTGAACCCTATTAAATGCAGTGGATTCCATGCAGCATGTTTGAATGCAGTGGATTCCATGCAGCATGGCCCAATGGTTCCCGATTGAATGCAGTGGTTGCAATGAAGCATGATTGAATGCAGTGGATTCCATGAAGCGTGGCCCTATGGTACCCGATTGAATGCACTGGTTGCAATGAAGCATGATTGAATGCAGTGGATTCCATGCAGCATGGAGAAATGGAACCCTATTAAATGCAGGGGATTTTATGCAGCATGATTGAATGCAGTGGATTCCATGCAGCATGATTGAATGCAGTAGATTCCATGCAGTGAGGCCCAATGCATCCCGATTAAATGCAGTGGATTTTATGCAGCGAGGCCCAAAGCATCCCGATTGAATGCAGTGGATTCCATGCAGCGTCATTGAATGCAGTGGATTAGATGCAGCATGGTAAAATGCATCCCGATTGAACCCAGTGTATTCCATGCAGCGGGGTTAAATGGATCCCGATTGAATGCAGTGGATTCCATGCAGCGTGGCCCAATGGATCTCGAGAGAATGCAGTGGATTCCATGCAGTGTGGTGCAATGGATTTTAATTGAACGCAGTGGATTCCATGCATCGTGGTGCAATGAATCCCAATTGAATGCAGTGAATTTCATGCAGTGTGATTGAATGCAGTATATTCCATGCAGCGTGGTAAAATGCATCCCGATTAAATGCAGTGGATTCCATCCAGCTTGATTGAATGCAGTTGATTCCATGGAGCGTGGCCCAATGCATCCCGATTAACTGCAGTGGATTTTATGCAGCATGGCCCAAAGCATCCCGATTGAAGGTAGTGCATTCCATGCAGCATCACTGAATGCAGTGGATTCCATGCAGCATGGTAAAATGCATCCCGATTGAACGCAGTGTATTCCATGAAGCATGGCTAAATGGATCCCGAGTGAATGCAGTGGATTCCAAGCAGTGTCATTGAATGCAGTGGATTCCATGCAGCATGGTAAAATGCGTCACGATTGATGCAGTGGATTCCATGCATTGTCATTGAATGCAGTGGATTCCATGCAGCATGGTTAAATGCATCCCGATTGATGCAGTGGATTCCATGCAGTGTCAATGAATGCAATGAATTCCAGGCAGCATGATAAAATGCATCCCGATTGATGCAGTGGATTCCATGCAGCGGGGTTAAATGGATCCAGATTGAATGCCGTGGATTCCATGCAGCGTGGCCCAATGGATCTCGATTGAATGCAGTGGACTCCGTGCAGTGTGGTGGAGTGGATTCTGATTGATTGCAGTGAATTCCATGCATCGTGGCACAATGGATCCCAATTGAATGCAGTGGATTCCATGCAGCGTGGCCCAATGGATCTCGATTGAATGCAGTGGATTCCATGCAGCGTGTTTGAATGCAGTGTATGCCATGCAGCGTGAAGAAATGGAACCCTATTGAATGCAGTGGATTTTATGCAGCATGATTGAATGCAGTGGATTCGATGCAGCATGATTGAATGCAGTGGATTTCAGGCAGCGAGGCCCAATGAATCCCGATTGAATGCAGTGGATATTATCCAGCATGGCCCAAAGCATCCCGATTGAATGCAGTGGATTCCATGCAGCGTGTTTGAATGCAGTGGATTCCATGCAGCATGGCCCAATGGTTCCCGATTGAATGCAGTGGTTGCAATGAAGCATGATTGAATGCAGTGGATTCCATGAAGCGTGGCCCTATGGTACCCGATTGAATGCACTGGTTGCAATGAAGCATGATTGAATGCAGTGGATTCCATGCAGCATGGAGAAATTGAACCCTATTAAATGCAGGGGATTTTAAGCAGCATGATTGAATGCAGTGGTTTCCATGCAGCATGATTGAATGCAGTAGATTCCATGCAGTGAGGCCCAATGCATCCCGATTAAATGCAGTGGATTCCATGCAGCGTCACTGAATGCAGTGGATTAGATGCAGCATGGTTAAATGCATCCCGATTGAACCCAGTGTATTCTATGCAGCGTGATAAATGGATCCCGATTGAATGCAGTGGATTCCATGCAGTGTGGTGCAATGGATTTTGATTGAACGCAGTGGATTCGATGCATCGTTGTGCAATGGATCCCAATTGAATGCAGTGAATTCCATGCAGTGTGATTGAATGCAGTACATTCCATGCAGCATGGTAAAATGCATCCCGATTAAATGCAGTGGATTCCATCCAGCTTGATTGAATGCAGTTGATTCCATGGAGTGTGGCCCAATGCATCCCGATTAAATGCAGTGGATTTTATGCAGCATGGCCCAAAGCATCCCGATTGAAGGTAGTGCATTCCATGCAGCATCACTGAATGCAGTGGATTCCATGCAGCATGGTAAAATGCATCCCGATTGAACGCAGTGTATTCCATGAAGCATGGCTAAATGGATCCCGATTGAATGCAGTGGATTCCATGCAGCGTGGCCCAATGGATCTCGATTGAACGCAGTGTATTCCATGCAGTGAGGCCCAATGAATCCCAATTGAATGCAGTGGATTCCATGCAGCATGGTGCAATGGATGTCGATTGAATGCAGTTGTTTCCCTGCAATGTGGCACAATGGATCCCGATTGACTGCAGTGGATTCCATGCAGCGTCACTGAATGCAGTGGATTCCATGCAGAATGGTAAAATGCATCCCGATTGATGGAGTGGATTCCATGCAGTGTCATTGAATGCAGTGGATTCCATGCAGCATGGTAAAATGCATCCCAATTGAACGCAGTGCATTCCATGCAGCGGGGTTAAATGGATCCCGATTGAATGCAGTGGATTCGATGCAGCGTGGCCCAATGGATCTCGAGAGAATGCAGTGGATTCCATGCAGTGTGGTGCAATGGATTTTAATTGAACGCAGTGGATTCCATGCATCGTGGCGCAATGGATCCCAATTGAATGCAGTGAATTCCATGCAGCGTGATTGAATGCAGTATATTCCATGCAGCGTGGTAAAATGCATCCCGATTAAATGCAGTGGATTCCATCCAGCTTGATTGAATGCAGTTTATTCCATGGAGCGTGGCCCAATGCATCCCGATTAAATGCAGTGGATTTTATGCAGCATGGCCCAAAGCATCCCGATTGAAGGTAGTGCATTCCATGCAGCATCACTGAATGCAGTGGATTCCATGCAGCATTGTAAAATGCATCCCAATTGAACGCAGTGCATTCCATGCAGCGGGGTTCAATGGATCCCGATTGAATGCAGTGGATTCGATGCAGCTTGGCCCAATGGATCTCGAGAGAATGCAGTGGATTCCATGCAGTGTGGTGCAATGGATTTTAATTGAACGCAGTGGATTCCATGCATCATGGCGCAATGGATCCCAATTGAATGCAGTGAATTCCATGCAGCGTGATTGAATGCAGTATATTCCATGCAGCGTGGTAAAATGCATCCCGATTAAATGCAGTGGATTCCATCCAGCTTGATTGAATGCAGTTGATTCCATGGAGCGTGGCCCAATGCATCCCGATTAACTGCAGTGGATTTTATGCAGCATGGCCCAAAGCATCCCGATTGAAGGTACTGCATTCCATGCAGCATCACTGAATGCAGTGTATTCCATGCAGCGTGAAGAAATGGAACCCTATTGAATGCAGTGGATTTTATGCAGCATGATTGAATGCAGTGGATTCGATGCAGCATGATTGAATGCAGTGGATTCCAGGCAGCGAGGCCCAATGAATCCCGATTGAATGCAGTGGATATTATCCAGCATGGCCCAAAGCATCCCGATTGAATGCAGTGGATTCCATGCAGCGTGTTTGAATGCAGTGGATTCCATGCAGCATGGCCCAATGGTTCCCGATTGAATGCAGTGGTTGCAATGAAGCATGATTGAATGCAGTGGATTCCATGAAGCGTGGCCCTATGGTACCCGATTGAATGCACTGGTTGCAATGAAGCATGATTGAATGCAGTGGATTCCATGCAGCATGGAGAAATTGAACCCTATTAAATGCAGGGGATTTTATGCAGCATGATTGAATGCAGTGGATTCCATGCAGCATGATTGAATGCAGTAGATTCCATGCAGTGAGGCCCAATGCATCCCGATTAAATGCAGTGGATTTTATGCAGCGAGGCCCAAAGCATCCCGATTGAATGCAGTGGATTCCATGCAGCGTCATTGAATGCAGTGGATTCGATGCAGCATGGTAAAATGCATCCCGATTGAACCCAGTGTATTCCATGCAGCGTGATAAATGGATCCCGATTGAATGCAGTGGATTCCATGCAGCGTGGCCCAATGGATCTCGAGAGAATGCAGTGGATTCCATGCAGTGTGGTGCAATGGATTTTGATTGAAGGCAGTGGATTCGATGCATCGTTGTGCAATGGATCCAAATTGAATGCAGTGAATTCCATGCAGCGTGATTGAATGCAGTATATTCCATGCAGCGTGGTAAAATGCATCCCGATTAAATGCAGTGGATTCCATCCAGCTTGATTGAATGCAGTTGATTCCATGGAGCGTGGCCCAATGCATCCCGATTAACTGCAGTGGATTTTATGCAGCATGGCCCAAAGCATCCCGATTGAAGGTAGTGCATTCCATGCAGCATCACTGAATGCAGTGGATTCCATGCAGCATGGTAAAATGCATCCCGATTGAACGCAGTGTATTCCATGAAGCATGGCTAAATGGATCCCGAGTGAATGCAGTGGATTCCAAGCAGTGTCATTGAATGCAGTGGATTCCATGCAGCATGGTAAAATGTGTCACGATTGATGCAGTGGATTCCATGCATTGTCATTGAATGCAGTGGATTTCATGCAGCATGGTTAAATGCATCCCGATTGATGCAGTGGATTCCATGCAGTGTCAATGAATGCAATGAATTCCAGGCAGCATGATAAAATGCATCCCGATTGATGCAGTGGATTCCATGCAGCGGGGTTAAATGGATCCAGATTGAATGCCGTGGATTCCATGCAGCGTGGCCCAATGGATCTCGATTGAATGCAGTGGACTCCGTGCAGTGTGGTGGAGTGGATTCTGATTGATTGCAGTGAATTCCATGCATCGTGGCACAATGGATCCCAATTGAATGCAGTGGATTCCATGCAGCGTGGCCCAATGGATCTCGATTGAATGCAGTGGATTCCATGCAGCGTGTTTGAATGCAGTGTATGCCATGCAGCGTGAAGAAATGGAACCCTATTGAATGCAGTGGATTTTATGCAGCATGATTGAATGCAGTGGATTCGATGCAGCATGATTGAATGCAGTGGATTTCAGGCAGCGAGGCCCAATGAATCCCGATTGAATGCAGTGGATATTATCCAGCATGGCCCAAAGCATCCCGATTGAATGCAGTGGATTCCATGCAGCGTGTTTGAATGCAGTGGATTCCATGCAGCATGGCCCAATGGTTCCCGATTGAATGCAGTGGTTGCAATGAAGCATGATTGAATGCAGTGGATTCCATGCAGCATGGAGAAATTGAACCCTATTAAATGCAGGGGATTTTATGCAGCATGATTGAATGCAGTGGATTCCATGCAGCATGATTGAATGCAGTAGATTCCATGCAGTGAGGCCCAATGCATCCCGATTAAATGCAGTGGATTTTATGCAGCATGGCCCAAAGCATCCCGATTAAAGGTAGTGCATTCCATGCAGCATCACTGAATGCAGTGGATTCCATGCAGCATGGTAAAATGCATCCCGATTGAACGCAGTGTATTCCATGAAGCATGGCGAAATGGATCCCGATTGAATGCAGTGGATTCCATGCAGCGTGGCCCAATGAATCTCGATTGAACGCAGTGTATTCCATGCAGTGAGGCCCAATGTATCCCAATTGAATGCAGTGGACTCCATGCAGCATGGCGCAATGGATGTCGATTGAATGCAGTGGTTTCCCTGCAATGTGGCACAATGGATCCCGATTGACTGCAGTGGATTCCATGCAGCATGGCCCAATGGTTCCCGATTGAATGCAGTGGTTGCAATGAAGCATGATTGAATGCAGTGGATTCCAGGCAGCATGGAGACATTGAACCCTATTCAATGCAGGGGATTTTATGCAGCATGATTGAATGCAGTGGATTCCATGCAGCATGATTGAATGCAGTAGATTCCATGCAGTGAGGCCCAATGCATCCCGATTAAATGCAGTGGATTTTATGCAGCGAGGCCCAAAGCATCCCGCTTGAATGCAGTGGATTCCATGCAGCGTCACTGAATGCAGTGGATTCGATGCAGCATGGTAAAATGCATCCCGATTGAACGAAGAGTATTCCATGCAGCGTGGCTAAATGGATCCCGATTGAATGCAGTGGATTCCATGCAGCGTGGCCCAATGGATCTCGAGAGATTGCAGTGGATTCCATGCAGTGTGGTGCAATGGATTTAAATTGAATGCAGTGAATTCCATGCAGCGTGATTGAATGCAGTATATTCCATGCAGCGTGGTAAAATGCATCCCGATTAAATGCAGTGGATTCCATCCAGCTTGATTGAATGCAGTTGATTCCATGGAGCGTGGCCCAATGCATCCCGATTAAATGCAGTGGATTTTATGCAGCATGGCCCAAAGCATCCCGATTGAAGGTAGTGCATTCCATGCAGCATCACTGAATGCAGTGGATTCCATGCAGCATGGTAAAATGCATCCCGATTAAACGCAGTGGAATACATGCAGCATGGCTAAATGGATCCCGAGTGAATGCAGTAGATTCCATGCAGTGTCATTGAATGCAGTGGATTCCATGCAGCATGGTAAAATGCATCCCGATTGATGTAGTGGATTCCATGCAGTGTCATTGAATGCAGTGGATTCCAGGCAGCATGGTAAAATGCATCCCGATTGATGCAGTCGATTCCATGCAGCGGGGTTAAATGGATCCCGATTGAATGCAGTGTATTCCATGCAGCGTGGCCCAATGGATCTCGATTGAATGCAGTGGATTCCATGCAGCGTGGCCCAATGGATCTCGATTGAATGCAGTGGATTCCATGCAGCATGTTTGAATGCAGTTTATGCCATGCAGCGTGAAGAAATGGAACCCTATTGAACGCAGTGGATTTTATGCAGGATGATTGAATGCAGTGGATTCCATGCAGCATGATTGAATGCAGTGGATTCCATGCAGCGTGGCCCAATGGATCTCGAGAGAATGCAGTGGATTCCATGCAGTGTGGTGCAATGGATTTTGATTGAACGCAGTGGATTCCATGCATCGTTGTGCAATGGATCCCAATTGAATGCAGTGAATTCCATGCAGCGTGATTGAATGCAGTATATTCCATGCAGCATGGTAAAATGCATCCCGATTAAATGCAGTGGATTCCATCCAGCTTGATTGAATGCAGTTGATTCCATGGAGCGTGGCCCAATGCATCCCGATTAAATGCAGTGGATTTTATGCAGCATGGCCCAAAGCATCCCGATTGAAGGTAGTGCATTCCATGCAGCATCACTGAATGCAGTGGATTCCATGCAGCATGGTAAAATGCATCCCGATTGAACGCAGTGTATTCCATGAAGCATGGCGAAAGGGATCCCGATTGAATGCAGTGGATTCCATGCAGCGTGGCCCAATGGATCTCGATTGAACGCAGTGTATTCCATGCAGTGAGGCCCAATGTATCCCAATTGAATGCAGTGGACTCCATGCAGCATGGCGCAATGGATGTCGATTGAATGCAGTGGTTTCCCTGCAATGTGGCACAATGGATCCCGATTGACTGCAGTGGATTCCATGCAGCATGGCCCAATGGTTCCCGATTGAATGCAGTGGTTGCAATGAAGCATGATTGAATGCAGTGGATTCCAGGCAGCATGGAGACATTGAACCCTATTCAATGCAGGGGATTTTATGCAGCATGATTGAATGCAGTGGATTCCATGCAGCATGATTGAATGCAGTAGATTCCATGCAGTGAGGCCCAATGCATCCCGATTAAATGCAGTGGATTTTATGCAGCGAGGCCCAAAGCATCCCGCTTGAATGCAGTGGATTCCATGCAGCGTCACTGAATGCAGTGGATTCGATGCAGCATGGTAAAATGCATCCCGATTGAACGAAGAGTATTCCATGCAGCGTGGCTAAATGGATCCCGATTGAATGCAGTGGATTCCATGCAGCGTGGCCCAATGGATCTCGAGAGATTGCAGTGGATTCCATGCAGTGTGGTGCAATGGATTTAAATTGAATGCAGTGAATTCCATGCAGCGTGATTGAATGCAGTATATTCCATGCAGCGTGGTAAAATGCATCCCGATTAAATGCAGTGGATTCCATCCAGCTTGATTGAATGCAGTTGATTCCATGGAGCGTGGCCCAATGCATCCCGATTAAATGCAGTGGATTTTATGCAGCATGGCCCAAAGCATCCCGATTGAATGTAGTGCATTCCATGCAGCATCACTGAATGCAGTGGATTCCATGCAGCATGGTAAAATGCATCCCGATTAAACGCAGTAGATTACATGCAGCATGGCTAAATGGATCCCGAGTGAATGCAGTAGATTCCATGCAGTGTCATTGAATGCAGTGGATTCCATGCAGCATGGTAAAATGCATCCCGATTGATGCAGTGGATTCCATGCAGTGTCATTGAATGCAGTGGATTCCAGGCAGCATGGTAAAATGCATCCCGATTGATGCAGTGGATTCCATGCAGCGGGGTTAAATGGATCCCGATTGAATGCAGTGTATTCCATGCAGCGTGGCCCAATGGATCTCGATTGAATGCAGTGGATTCCATGCAGCGTGGCCCAATGGATCTCGATTGAATGCAGTGGATTCCATGCAGTGTGGTGCAGTGGAGTCTGATTGATTGCAGTGAATTCCATGCATCGTGGCACAATGGATCCCAATTGAATGCAGTGGATTCCATGCAGCGTGGCCCAATGGATCTCAATTGAATGCAGTGGATTCCATGCAGCATGTTTGAATGCAGTGTATGCCATGCAGCGTGAAGTAATGGAACCCTATTGAATGCAGTGGATTTTATGCAGCATGATTGAATGCAGTGGATTCCATGCAGCATGATTGAATGCAGTGGATTCCAGGCAGCGAGGCCCAATGAATCCCGATTGAATGCAGTGGATATTATCCAGCATGGCCCAAAGCATCCCGATTGAATGCAGTGGATTCCATGCAGCGTGTTTGAATGCAGTGGATTCCATGCAGCATGGCCCAATGGTTCCCGATTGAATGCAGTGGTTGCAATGAAGCATGATTGAATGCAGTGGATTCCATGAAGCGTGGCCCTATGGTACCCGATTGAATGCACTGGTTGCAATGAAGCATGATTGAATGCAGTGGATTCCATGCAGCATGGAGAAATTGAACCCTATTCAATGCAGGGGATTTTATGCAGCATGATTGAATGCAGTGGATTCCATGCAGCATGATTGAATGCAGTGGATTCCATGCAGTGTGGTGCAATGGATTTTGATTGAACGCAGTGGATTCGATGCATCATTGTGCAATGGATCCCAATTGAATGCAGTGAATTCCATGCAGCGTGATTGAATGCAGTACATTCCATGCAGCATGGTAAAATGCATCCCGATTAAATGCAGTGGATTCCATCCAGCTTGATTGAATGCAGTTGATTCCATGGAGCGTGGCCCAATGCATCCCGATTAAATGCAGTGGATTTTATGCAGCATGGCCCAAAGCATCCCGATTGAAGGTAGTGCATTCCATGCAGCATCACTGAATGCAGTGGATTCCATGCAGCATGGTAAAATGCATCCCGATTGAACGCAGTGTATTCCATGAAGCATGGCGAAATGGATCCCGATTGAATGCAGTGGATTCCATGCAGCGTGGCCCAATGGATCTCGATTGAACGCAGTGTATTCCATGCAGTGAGGCCCAATGTATCCCAATTGAATGCAGTGGATTCCATGCAGCATGGCGCAATGGATGTCGATTGAATGCAGTGGTTTCCCTGCAATGTGGCACAATGGATCCCGATTGACTGCAGTGGATTCCATGCAGCATGGCCCAATGGTTCCCGATTGAATGCAGTGGTTGCAATGAAGCATGATTGAATGCAGTGGATTCCATGCAGCATGGAGACATTGAACCCTATTCAATGCAGGGGATTTTATGCAGCATGATTGAATGCAGTGGATTCCATGCAGCATGATTGAATGCAGTAGATTCCATGCAGTGAGGCCCAATGCATCCCGATTAAATGCAGTGGATTTTATGCAGCGAGGCCCAAAGCATCCCGATTGAATGCAGTGGATTCCATGCAGCGTCACTGAATGCAGTGGATTCGATGCAGCATGGTTAAATGCATCCCGATTGAACGAAGAGTATTCCATGCAGCGTGGCTAAATGGATCCCGATTGAATGCAGTGGATTCCATGCAGCGTGGCCCAATGGATCTCGAGAGATTGCAGTGGATTCCATGCAGTGTGGTGCAATGGATTTAAATTGAACGCAGTGGATTCCATGCATCGTGGTGCAATGGATCCCAATTGAATGCAGTGAATTCCATGCAGCGTGATTGAATGCAGTATATTCCATGCAGCGTGGTAAAATGCATCCCGATTAAATGCAGTGGATTCCATCCAGCTTGATTGAATGCAGTTGATTCCATGGAGCGTGGCCCAATGCATCCCGATTAAATGCAGTGGATTTTATGCAGCATGGCCCAAAGCATCCCGATTGAAGGTAGTGCATTCCATGCAGCATCACTGAATGCAGTGGATTCCATGCAGCATGGTAAAATGCATCCCGATTGAACGCAGTGTATTCCATGAAGCATGGCTAAATGGCTCCCGAGTGAATGCAGTAGATTCCATGCAGTGTCATTGAATGCAGTGGATTCCATGCAGCATGGTAAAATGCATCCCGATTGATGCAGTGGATTCCATGCAGTGTCATTGAATGCAGTGGATTCCAGGCAGCATGGTAAAATGCATCCCGATTGATGCAGTGGATTCCATGCAGCGGGGTTAAATGGATCCCGATTGAATGCAGTGGATTCCATGCAGCGTGGCCCAATGGATCTCGATTGAATGCAGTGGATTCCATGCAGCGTGGCCCAATGGATCTCGATTGAATGCAGTGGATTCCATGCAGTGTGGTGCAGTGGATTCTGATTGATTGCAGTGAATTTCATGCATCGTGGCACAATGGATCCCAATTGAATGCAGTGGATTCCATGCAGCGTGGCCCAATGGATCTCGATTGAATGCAGTGGATTCCATGCAGCATGTTTGAATGCAGTGTATGCCATGCAGCGTGGCCCAATTGATCTCGAGAGAATGCAGTGGATTCCATGCAGTGTGGTGCAATGGATTTTGATTGAACGCAGTGGATTCCATGCATCGTTGTGCAATGGATCCCAATTGAATGCAGTGAATTCCATGCAGCGTGATTGAATGCAGTACATTCCATGCAGCATGGTAAAATGCATCCCGATTAAATGCAGTGGATTCCATCCAGCTTGATTGAATGCAGTTGATTCCATGGAGCGTGGCCCAATGCATCCCGATTAAATGCAGTGGATTTTATGCAGCATGGCCCAAAGCATCCCGATTGAAGGTAGTGCATTCCATGCAGCATCACTGAATGCAGTGGATTCCATGCAGCATGGTAAAATGCATCCCGATTGAACGCAGTGTATTCCATGAAGCATGGCGAAATGGATCCCGATTGAATGCAGTGGATTCCATGCAGCGTGGCCCAATGGATCTCGATTGAACGCAGTGGATTCCATGCAGTGAGGCCCAATGTATCCCAATTGAATGCAGTGGATTCCATGCAGCATGGCGCAATGGATGTCGATTGAATGCAGTGGTTTCCCTGCAATGTGGCACAATGGATCCCGATTGACTGCAGTGGATTCCATGCAGCGTCACTGAATGCAGTGGATTCCATGCAGCATGGTAAAATGCATCCCGATGGATGGAGTGGATTCCATGCAGTGCCATTGAATGCAGTGGATTCCATGCAGCATGGTAAAATGCATCCCAATTGAACGCAGTGCATTCCATGCAGCGGGGTTAAATGGATCCCGATTGAATGCAGTGGATTCGATGCAGCGTGGCCCAATGGATCTCGAGAGAATGCAGTGGATTCCATGCAGTGTGGTGCAATGGATTTTAATTGAACGCAGTGGATTCCATGCATCGTGGCGCAATGGATCCCAATTGAATGCAGTGAATTCCATGCAGCGTGATTGAATGCAGTATATTCCATGCAGCGTGGTAAAATGCATCCCGATTAAATGCAGTGGATTCCATCCAGCTTGATTGAATGCAGTTGATTCCATGGAGCGTGGCCCAATGCATCCCGATTAACTGCAGTGGATTTTATGCAGCATGGCCCAAAGCATCCCGATTGAATGTAGTGCATTCCATGCAGCATCACTGAATGCAGTGGATTCCATGCAGCATGGTAAAATGCATCCCGATTAAACGCAGTAGATTACATGCAGCAAGGCTAAATGGATCCCGAGTGAATGCAGTAGATTCCATGCAGTGTCATTGAATGCAGTGGATTCCATGCAGCATGGTAAAATGCATCCCGATTGATGCAGTGGATTCCATGCAGTGTCATTGAATGCAGTGGATTCCAGGCAGCATGGTAAAATGCATCCCGATTGATGCAGTGGATTCCATGCAGCGGGGTTAAATGGATCCCGATTGAATGCAGTGTATTCCATGCAGCGTGGCCCAATGGATCTCGATTGAATGCAGTGGATTCCATGCAGCGTGGCCCAATGGATCTCGATTGAATGCAGTGGATTCCATGCAGTGTGGTGCAGTGGAGTCTGATTGATTGCAGTGAATTCCATGCATCGTGGCACAATGGATCCCAATTGAATGCAGTGGATTCCATGCAGCGTGGCCCAATGGATCTCGATTGAATGCAGTGGATTCCATGCAGCATGTTTGAATGCAGTGTATGCCATGCAGCGTGAAGTAATGGAACCCTATTGAATGCAGTGGATTTTATGCAGCATGATTGAATGCAGTGGATTCCATGCAGCATGATTGAATGCAGTGGATTCCAGGCAGCGAGGCCCAATGAATCCCGATTGAATGCAGTGGATATTATCCAGCATGGCCCAAAGCATCCCGATTGAATGCAGTGGATTCCATGCAGCGTGTTTGAATGCAGTGGATTCCATGCAGCATGGCCCAATGGTTCCTGAATTGAATGCAATGGTTGCAATGAAGCATGATTGAATGCAGTGGATTCCATGAAGCGTGGCCCTATGGTACCCGATTGAATGCACTGGTTGCAATGAAGCATGATTGAATGCAGTGGATTCCATGCAGCATGGAGAAATTGAACCCTATTCAATGCAGGGGATTTTATGCAGCATGATTGAATGCAGTGGATTCCATGCAGCATGATTGAATGCAGTTGATTCCATGCAGTGAGGCCCAATGCATCCCGATTAAATGCAGTGGATTTTATGCAGCGAGGCCCAAAGCATCCCGATTGAATGTAGTGGATTCCATGCAGTGTCACTGAATGCAGTGGATTCGATGCAGCATGGTAAAATGTATCTCGATTGAACCCAGTGTATTCCATGCAGCGTGTTAAATGGATCCCGATTGAATGCAGTGGATTCCATGCAGCGTGGCCCAATGGATCTCGAGAGAATGCAGTGGATTCCATGCAGTGTGGTGCAATGGATTTTGATTGAACGCAGTGGATTCGATGCATCGTTGTGCAATGGATCCCAATTGAATGCAGTGAATTCCATGCAGCGTGATTGAATGCAGTACATTCCATGCAGCGTGGTAAAATGCATCCCGATTAAATGCAGTGGATTCCATCCAGCTTGATTGAATGCAGTTGATTCCATGGAGCGTGGCCCAATGCATCCCGATTAAATGCAGTGGATTTTATGCAGCATGGCCCAAAGCATCCCGATTGAAGGTAGTGCATTCCATGCAGCATCACTGAATGCAGTGGATTCCATGCAGCATGGTAAAATGCATCCCGATTAAACGCAGTGCATTACATGCAGCATGGCTAAATGGATCCCGAGTGAATGCAGTGGATTCCATGCAGCATGGTAAAATGCGTCACGATTGATGCAGTGGATTCCATGCAGCGTGATTGAATGCAGTACATTCCATGCAGCGTGGTAAAATGCATCCCGATTAAATGCAGTGGATTCCATCCAGCTTGATTGAATGCAATTGATTCCATGGAGCGTGGCCCAATGCATCCCGATTAAATGCAGTGGATTTTAAGCAGCATGGCCCAAAGCATCCCGATTGAAGGTAGTGCATTCCATGCAGCATCACTGAATGCAGTGGATTCCATGCAGCATGGTAAAATGCATCCCGATTGAACGCAGTGTATTCCATGAAGCATGGCTAAATGGATCCCGATTGAATGCAGTGGATTCCATGCAGCGTGGCCCAATGGATCTCGATTGAACGCAGTGTATTCCATGCAGTGAGGCCCAATGTATCCCAATTGAATGCAGTGGATTCCATGCAGCATGGCGCAATGGATGTCGATTGAATGCAGTGGTTTCCCTGCAATGTGGCACAATGGATCCCGATTGACTGCAGTGGATTCCATGCAGCGTCACTGAATGCAGTGGATTCCATGCAGCATGGTAAAATGCATCCCGATTGATGCAGTGGATTCCATGCAGTGTCATTGAATGCAGTGGATTCCATGCAGCATGGTAAAATGCATCCCAATTGAACGCAGTGCATTCCATGCAGCGGGGTTAAATGGATCCCGATTGAATGCAGTGGATTCGATGCAGCGTGGCCCAATGGATCTCGAGAGAATGCAGTGGATTCCATGCAGTGTGGTGCAATGGATTTAAATTGAACGCAGTGGATTCCATGCATCGTGGCGCAATGGATCCCAATTGAATGCAGTGAATTCCATGCAGCGTGATTGAATGCAGTATATTCCATGCAGCGTGGTAAAATGCATCCCGATTAAATGCAGTGGATTCCATCCAGCTTGATTGAATGCAGTTGATTCCATGGAGCGTGGCCCAATGCATCCCGATTAAATGCAGTGGATTTTATGCAGCATGGCCCAAAGCATCCCGATTGAAGGTAGTGCATTCCATGCAGCATCACTGAATGCAGTGGATTCCATGCAGCATGGTAAAATGCATCCCGATTAAACGCAGTAGATTACATGCAGCATGGCTAAATGGCTCCCGAGTGAATGCAGTAGATTCCATGCAGTGTCATTGAATGCAGTGGATTCCATGCAGCATGGTAAAATGCATCCCGATTGATGCAGTGGATTCCATGCAGTGTCATTGAATGCAGTGGATTCCAGGCAGCATGGTAAAATGCATCCCGATTGATGCAGTGGATTCCATGCAGCGGGGTTAAATGGATCCCGATTGAATGCAGTGTATTCCATGCAGCGTGGCCCAATGGATCTCGATTGAATGCAGTGGATTCCATGCAGCGTGGCCCAATGGATCTCGATTGAATGCAGTGGATTCCATGCAGTGTGGTGCAGTGGATTCTGATTGGTTGCAGTGAATTCCATGCATCGTGGCACAATGGATCCCAATTGAATGCAGTGGATTCCATGCAGCGTGGCCCAATGGATCTCGATTGAATGCAGTGGATTCCATGCAGCATGTTTGAATGCAGTGTATGCCATGCAGCGTGAAGTAATGGAACCCTATTGAATGCAGTGGATTTTATGCAGCATGATTGAATGCAGTGGATTCCATGCAGCATGATTGAATGCAGTGGATTCCAGGCAGCGAGGCCCAATGAATCCCGATTGAATGCAGTGGATATTATCCAGCATGGCCCAAAGCATCCCGATTGAATGCAGTGGATTCCATGCAGCGTGTTTGAATGCAGTGGATTCCATGCAGCATGGCCCAATGGTTCCCGATTGAATGCAGTGGTTGCAATGAAGCATGATTGAATGCAGTGGATTCCATGAAGCGTGGCCCTATGGTACCCGATTGAATGCACTGGTTGCAATGAAGCATGATTGAATGCAGTGGATTCCATGCAGCATGGAGACATTGAACCCTATTCAATGCAGGGGATTTTATGCAGCATGATTGAATGCAGTAGATTCCATGCAGTGAGGCCCAATGCATCCCGATTAAATGCAGTGGATTTTATGCAGCGAGGCCCAAAGCATCCCGATTGAATGCAGTGGATTCCATGCAGTGTCACTGAATGCAGTGGATTCGATGCAGCATGGTAAAATGCATCCCGATTGAACCCAGTGTATTCCATGCAGCGTGATAAATGGATCCCGATTGAATGCAGTGGATTCCATGCAGCGTGGCCCAATGGATCTCGAGAGAATGCAGTGGATTCCATGCAGTGTGGTGCAATGGATTTTGATTGAACGCAGTGGATTCGATGCATCGTTGTGCAATGGATCCCAATTGAATGCAGTGAATTCCATGCAGCGTGATTGAATGCAGTACATTCCATGCAGCATGGTAAAATGCATCCCGATTAAATGCAGTGGATTCCATCCAGCTTGATTGAATGCAGTTGATTCCATGGAGCGTGGCCCAATGCATCCCGATTAAATGCAGTGGATTTTATGCAGCATGGCCCAAAGCATCCCGATTGAAGGTAGTGCATTCCATGCAGCATCACTGAATGCAGTGGATTCCATGCAGCATGGTAAAATGCATCCCGATTGAACGCAGTGTATTCCATGAAGCATGGCGAAATGGATCCCGATTGAATGCAGTGGATTCCATGCAGCGTGGCCCAATGGATCTCGATTGAACGCAGTGTATTCCATGCAGTGAGGCCCAATGTATTCCAATTGAATGCAGTGGATTCCATGCAGCATGGCGCAATGGATGTCGATTGAATGCAGTGGTTTCCCTGCAATGTGGCACAATGGATCCCGATTGACTGCAGTGGATTCCATGCAGCATGGCCCAATGGTTCCCGATTGAATGCAGTGGTTGCAATGAAGCATGATTGAATGCAGTGGATTCCAGGCAGCATGGAGACATTGAACCCTATTCAATGCAGGGGATTTTATGCAGCATGATTGAATGCAGTGGATTCCATGCAGCATGATTGAATGCAGTAGATTCCATGCAGTGAGGCCCAATGCATCCCGATTAAATGCAGTGGATTTTATGCAGCGAGGCCCAAAGCATCCCGCTTGAATGCAGTGGATTCCATGCAGCGTCACTGAATGCAGTGGATTCGATGCAGCATGGTAAAATGCATCCCGATTGAACGAAGAGTATTCCATGCAGCGTGGCTAAATGGATCCCGATTGAATGCAGTGGATTCCATGCAGCGTGGCCCAATGGATCTCGAGAGATTGCAGTGGATTCCATGCAGTGTGGTGCAATGGATTTAAATTGAATGCAGTGAATTCCATGCAGCGTGATTGAATGCAGTATATTCCATGCAGCGTGGTAAAATGCATCCCGATTAAATGCAGTGGATTCCATCCAGCTTGATTGAATGCAGTTGATTCCATGGAGCGTGGCCCAATGCATCCCGATTAAATGCAGTGGATTTTATGCAGCATGGCCCAAAGCATCCCGATTGAATGTAGTGCATTCCATGCAGCATCACTGAATGCAGTGGATTCCATGCAGCATGGTAAAATGCATCCCGATTAAACGCAGTAGATTACATGCAGCATGGCTAAATGGATCCCGAGTGAATGCAGTAGATTCCATGCAGTGTCATTGAATGCAGTGGATTCCATGCAGCATGGTAAAATGCATCCCGATTGATGCAGTGGATTCCATGCAGTGTCATTGAATGCAGTGGATTCCAGGCAGCATGGTAAAATGCATCCCGATTGATGCAGTGGATTCCATGCAGCGGGGTTAAATGGATCCCGATTGAATGCAGTGTATTCCATGCAGCGTGGCCCAATGGATCTCGATTGAATGCAGTGGATTCCATGCAGCGTGGCCCAATGGATCTCGATTGAATGCAGTGGATTCCATGCAGTGTGGTGCAGTGGAGTCTGATTGATTGCAGTGAATTCCATGCATCGTGGCACAATGGATCCCAATTGAATGCAGTGGATTCCATGCAGCGTGGCCCAATGGATCTCAATTGAATGCAGTGGATTCCATGCAGCATGTTTGAATGCAGTGTATGCCATGCAGCGTGAAGTAATGGAACCCTATTGAATGCAGTGGATTTTATGCAGCATGATTGAATGCAGTGGATTCCATGCAGCATGATTGAATGCAGTGGATTCCAGGCAGCGAGGCCCAATGAATCCCGATTGAATGCAGTGGATATTATCCAGCATGGCCCAAAGCATCCCGATTGAATGCAGTGGATTCCATGCAGCGTGTTTGAATGCAGTGGATTCCATGCAGCATGGCCCAATGGTTCCCGATTGAATGCAGTGGTTGCAATGAAGCATGATTGAATGCAGTGGATTCCATGAAGCGTGGCCCTATGGTACCCGATTGAATGCACTGGTTGCAATGAAGCATGATTGAATGCAGTGGATTCCATGCAGCATGGAGAAATTGAACCCTATTCAATGCAGGGGATTTTATGCAGCATGATTGAATGCAGTGGATTCCATGCAGCATGATTGAATGCAGTGGATTCCATGCAGTGTGGTGCAATGGATTTTGATTGAACGCAGTGGATTCGATGCATCGTTGTGCAATGGATCCCAATTGAATGCAGTGAATTCCATGCAGCGTGATTGAATGCAGTACATTCCATGCAGCATGGTAAAATGCATCCCGATTAAATGCAGTGGATTCCATCCAGCTTGATTGAATGCAGTTGATTCCATGGAGCGTGGCCCAATGCATCCCGATTAAATGCAGTGGATTTTATGCAGCATGGCCCAAAGCATCCCGATTGAAGGTAGTGCATTCCATGCAGCATCACTGAATGCAGTGGATTCCATGCAGCATGGTAAAATGCATCCCGATTGAACGCAGTGTATTCCATGAAGCATGGCGAAATGGATCCCGATTGAATGCAGTGGATTCCATGCAGCGTGGCCCAATGGATCTCGATTGAACGCAGTGTATTCCATGCAGTGAGGCCCAATGTATCCCAATTGAATGCAGTGGATTCCATGCAGCATGGCGCAATGGATGTCGATTGAATGCAGTGGTTTCCCTGCAATGTGGCACAATGGATCCCGATTGACTGCAGTGGATTCCATGCAGCATGGCCCAATGGTTCCCGATTGAATGCAGTGGTTGCAATGAAGCATGATTGAATGCAGTGGATTCCATGCAGCATGGAGACATTGAACCCTATTCAATGCAGGGGATTTTATGCAGCATGATTGAATGCAGTGGATTCCATGCAGCATGATTGAATGCAGTAGATTCCATGCAGTGAGGCCCAATGCATCCCGATTAAATGCAGTGGATTTTATGCAGCGAGGCCCAAAGCATCCCGATTGAATGCAGTGGATTCCATGCAGCGTCACTGAATGCAGTGGATTCGATGCAGCATGGTTAAATGCATCCCGATTGAACGAAGAGTATTCCATGCAGCGTGGCTAAATGGATCCCGATTGAATGCAGTGGATTCCATGCAGCGTGGCCCAATGGATCTCGAGAGATTGCAGTGGATTCCATGCAGTGTGGTGCAATGGATTTAAATTGAACGCAGTGGATTCCATGCATCGTGGTGCAATGGATCCCAATTGAATGCAGTGAATTCCATGCAGCGTGATTGAATGCAGTATATTCCATGCAGCGTGGTAAAATGCATCCCGATTAAATGCAGTGGATTCCATCCAGCTTGATTGAATGCAGTTGATTCCATGGAGCGTGGCCCAATGCATCCCGATTAAATGCAGTGGATTTTATGCAGCATGGCCCAAAGCATCCCGATTGAAGGTAGTGCATTCCATGCAGCATCACTGAATGCAGTGGATTCCATGCAGCATGGTAAAATGCATCCCGATTGAACGCAGTGTATTCCATGAAGCATGGCTAAATGGCTCCCGAGTGAATGCAGTAGATTCCATGCAGTGTCATTGAATGCAGTGGATTCCATGCAGCATGGTAAAATGCATCCCGATTGATGCAGTGGATTCCATGCAGTGTCATTGAATGCAGTGGATTCCAGGCAGCATGGTAAAATGCATCCCGATTGATGCAGTGGATTCCATGCAGCGGGGTTAAATGGATCCCGATTGAATGCAGTGGATTCCATGCAGCGTGGCCCAATGGATCTCGATTGAATGCAGTGGATTCCATGCAGCGTGGCCCAATGGATCTCGATTGAATGCAGTGGATTCCATGCAGTGTGGTGCAGTGGATTCTGATTGATTGCAGTGAATTCCATGCATCGTGGCACAATGGATCCCAATTGAATGCAGTGGATTCCATGCAGCGTGGCCCAATGGATCTCGATTGAATGCAGTGGATTCCATGCAGCATGTTTGAATGCAGTGTATGCCATGCAGCGTGGCCCAATTGATCTCGAGAGAATGCAGTGGATTCCATGCAGTGTGGTGCAATGGATTTTGATTGAACGCAGTGGATTCCATGCATCGTTGTGCAATGGATCCCAATTGAATGCAGTGAATTCCATGCAGCGTGATTGAATGCAGTACATTCCATGCAGCATGGTAAAATGCATCCCGATTAAATGCAGTGGATTCCATCCAGCTTGATTGAATGCAGTTGATTCCATGGAGCGTGGCCCAATGCATCCCGATTAAATGCAGTGGATTTTATGCAGCATGGCCCAAAGCATCCCGATTGAAGGTAGTGCATTCCATGCAGCATCACTGAATGCAGTGGATTCCATGCAGCATGGTAAAATGCATCCCGATTGAACGCAGTGTATTCCATGAAGCATGGCGAAATGGATCCCGATTGAATGCAGTGGATTCCATGCAGCGTGGCCCAATGGATCTCGATTGAACGCAGTGGATTCCATGCAGTGAGGCCCAATGTATCCCAATTGAATGCAGTGGATTCCATGCAGCATGGCGCAATGGATGTCGATTGAATGCAGTGGTTTCCCTGCAATGTGGCACAATGGATCCCGATTGACTGCAGTGGATTCCATGCAGCGTCACTGAATGCAGTGGATTCCATGCAGCATGGTAAAATGCATCCCGATGGATGGAGTGGATTCCATGCAGTGCCATTGAATGCAGTGGATTCCATGCAGCATGGTAAAATGCATCCCAATTGAACGCAGTGCATTCCATGCAGCGGGGTTAAATGGATCCCGATTGAATGCAGTGGATTCGATGCAGCGTGGCCCAATGGATCTCGAGAGAATGCAGTGGATTCCATGCAGTGTGGTGCAATGGATTTTAATTGAACGCAGTGGATTCCATGCATCGTGGCGCAATGGATCCCAATTGAATGCAGTGAATTCCATGCAGCGTGATTGAATGCAGTATATTCCATGCAGCGTGGTAAAATGCATCCCGATTAAATGCAGTGGATTCCATCCAGCTTGATTGAATGCAGTTGATTCCATGGAGCGTGGCCCAATGCATCCCGATTAACTGCAGTGGATTTTATGCAGCATGGCCCAAAGCATCCCGATTGAATGTAGTGCATTCCATGCAGCATCACTGAATGCAGTGGATTCCATGCAGCATGGTAAAATGCATCCCGATTAAACGCAGTAGATTACATGCAGCAAGGCTAAATGGATCCCGAGTGAATGCAGTAGATTCCATGCAGTGTCATTGAATGCAGTGGATTCCATGCAGCATGGTAAAATGCATCCCGATTGATGCAGTGGATTCCATGCAGTGTCATTGAATGCAGTGGATTCCAGGCAGCATGGTAAAATGCATCCCGATTGATGCAGTGGATTCCATGCAGCGGGGTTAAATGGATCCCGATTGAATGCAGTGTATTCCATGCAGCGTGGCCCAATGGATCTCGATTGAATGCAGTGGATTCCATGCAGCGTGGCCCAATGGATCTCGATTGAATGCAGTGGATTCCATGCAGTGTGGTGCAGTGGAGTCTGATTGATTGCAGTGAATTCCATGCATCGTGGCACAATGGATCCCAATTGAATGCAGTGGATTCCATGCAGCGTGGCCCAATGGATCTCGATTGAATGCAGTGGATTCCATGCAGCATGTTTGAATGCAGTGTATGCCATGCAGCGTGAAGTAATGGAACCCTATTGAATGCAGTGGATTTTATGCAGCATGATTGAATGCAGTGGATTCCATGCAGCATGATTGAATGCAGTGGATTCCAGGCAGCGAGGCCCAATGAATCCCGATTGAATGCAGTGGATATTATCCAGCATGGCCCAAAGCATCCCGATTGAATGCAGTGGATTCCATGCAGCGTGTTTGAATGCAGTGGATTCCATGCAGCATGGCCCAATGGTTCCTGAATTGAATGCAATGGTTGCAATGAAGCATGATTGAATGCAGTGGATTCCATGAAGCGTGGCCCTATGGTACCCGATTGAATGCACTGGTTGCAATGAAGCATGATTGAATGCAGTGGATTCCATGCAGCATGGAGAAATTGAACCCTATTCAATGCAGGGGATTTTATGCAGCATGATTGAATGCAGTGGATTCCATGCAGCATGATTGAATGCAGTTGATTCCATGCAGTGAGGCCCAATGCATCCCGATTAAATGCAGTGGATTTTATGCAGCGAGGCCCAAAGCATCCCGATTGAATGTAGTGGATTCCATGCAGTGTCACTGAATGCAGTGGATTCGATGCAGCATGGTAAAATGTATCTCGATTGAACCCAGTGTATTCCATGCAGCGTGTTAAATGGATCCCGATTGAATGCAGTGGATTCCATGCAGCGTGGCCCAATGGATCTCGAGAGAATGCAGTGGATTCCATGCAGTGTGGTGCAATGGATTTTGATTGAACGCAGTGGATTCGATGCATCGTTGTGCAATGGATCCCAATTGAATGCAGTGAATTCCATGCAGCGTGATTGAATGCAGTACATTCCATGCAGCGTGGTAAAATGCATCCCGATTAAATGCAGTGGATTCCATCCAGCTTGATTGAATGCAGTTGATTCCATGGAGCGTGGCCCAATGCATCCCGATTAAATGCAGTGGATTTTATGCAGCATGGCCCAAAGCATCCCGATTGAAGGTAGTGCATTCCATGCAGCATCACTGAATGCAGTGGATTCCATGCAGCATGGTAAAATGCATCCCGATTAAACGCAGTGCATTACATGCAGCATGGCTAAATGGATCCCGAGTGAATGCAGTGGATTCCATGCAGCATGGTAAAATGCGTCACGATTGATGCAGTGGATTCCATGCAGCGTGATTGAATGCAGTACATTCCATGCAGCGTGGTAAAATGCATCCCGATTAAATGCAGTGGATTCCATCCAGCTTGATTGAATGCAATTGATTCCATGGAGCGTGGCCCAATGCATCCCGATTAAATGCAGTGGATTTTAAGCAGCATGGCCCAAAGCATCCCGATTGAAGGTAGTGCATTCCATGCAGCATCACTGAATGCAGTGGATTCCATGCAGCATGGTAAAATGCATCCCGATTGAACGCAGTGTATTCCATGAAGCATGGCTAAATGGATCCCGATTGAATGCAGTGGATTCCATGCAGCGTGGCCCAATGGATCTCGATTGAACGCAGTGTATTCCATGCAGTGAGGCCCAATGTATCCCAATTGAATGCAGTGGATTCCATGCAGCATGGCGCAATGGATGTCGATTGAATGCAGTGGTTTCCCTGCAATGTGGCACAATGGATCCCGATTGACTGCAGTGGATTCCATGCAGCGTCACTGAATGCAGTGGATTCCATGCAGCATGGTAAAATGCATCCCGATTGATGCAGTGGATTCCATGCAGTGTCATTGAATGCAGTGGATTCCATGCAGCATGGTAAAATGCATCCCAATTGAACGCAGTGCATTCCATGCAGCGGGGTTAAATGGATCCCGATTGAATGCAGTGGATTCGATGCAGCGTGGCCCAATGGATCTCGAGAGAATGCAGTGGATTCCATGCAGTGTGGTGCAATGGATTTAAATTGAACGCAGTGGATTCCATGCATCGTGGCGCAATGGATCCCAATTGAATGCAGTGAATTCCATGCAGCGTGATTGAATGCAGTATATTCCATGCAGCGTGGTAAAATGCATCCCGATTAAATGCAGTGGATTCCATCCAGCTTGATTGAATGCAGTTGATTCCATGGAGCGTGGCCCAATGCATCCCGATTAAATGCAGTGGATTTTATGCAGCATGGCCCAAAGCATCCCGATTGAAGGTAGTGCATTCCATGCAGCATCACTGAATGCAGTGGATTCCATGCAGCATGGTAAAATGCATCCCGATTAAACGCAGTAGATTACATGCAGCATGGCTAAATGGCTCCCGAGTGAATGCAGTAGATTCCATGCAGTGTCATTGAATGCAGTGGATTCCATGCAGCATGGTAAAATGCATCCCGATTGATGCAGTGGATTCCATGCAGTGTCATTGAATGCAGTGGATTCCAGGCAGCATGGTAAAATGCATCCCGATTGATGCAGTGGATTCCATGCAGCGGGGTTAAATGGATCCCGATTGAATGCAGTGTATTCCATGCAGCGTGGCCCAATGGATCTCGATTGAATGCAGTGGATTCCATGCAGCGTGGCCCAATGGATCTCGATTGAATGCAGTGGATTCCATGCAGTGTGGTGCAGTGGATTCTGATTGGTTGCAGTGAATTCCATGCATCGTGGCACAATGGATCCCAATTGAATGCAGTGGATTCCATGCAGCGTGGCCCAATGGATCTCGATTGAATGCAGTGGATTCCATGCAGCATGTTTGAATGCAGTGTATGCCATGCAGCGTGAAGTAATGGAACCCTATTGAATGCAGTGGATTTTATGCAGCATGATTGAATGCAGTGGATTCCATGCAGCATGATTGAATGCAGTGGATTCCAGGCAGCGAGGCCCAATGAATCCCGATTGAATGCAGTGGATATTATCCAGCATGGCCCAAAGCATCCCGATTGAATGCAGTGGATTCCATGCAGCGTGTTTGAATGCAGTGGATTCCATGCAGCATGGCCCAATGGTTCCCGATTGAATGCAGTGGTTGCAATGAAGCATGATTGAATGCAGTGGATTCCATGAAGCGTGGCCCTATGGTACCCGATTGAATGCACTGGTTGCAATGAAGCATGATTGAATGCAGTGGATTCCATGCAGCATGGAGACATTGAACCCTATTCAATGCAGGGGATTTTATGCAGCATGATTGAATGCAGTAGATTCCATGCAGTGAGGCCCAATGCATCCCGATTAAATGCAGTGGATTTTATGCAGCGAGGCCCAAAGCATCCCGATTGAATGCAGTGGATTCCATGCAGTGTCACTGAATGCAGTGGATTCGATGCAGCATGGTAAAATGCATCCCGATTGAACCCAGTGTATTCCATGCAGCGTGATAAATGGATCCCGATTGAATGCAGTGGATTCCATGCAGCGTGGCCCAATGGATCTCGAGAGAATGCAGTGGATTCCATGCAGTGTGGTGCAATGGATTTTGATTGAACGCAGTGGATTCGATGCATCGTTGTGCAATGGATCCCAATTGAATGCAGTGAATTCCATGCAGCGTGATTGAATGCAGTACATTCCATGCAGCATGGTAAAATGCATCCCGATTAAATGCAGTGGATTCCATCCAGCTTGATTGAATGCAGTTGATTCCATGGAGCGTGGCCCAATGCATCCCGATTAAATGCAGTGGATTTTATGCAGCATGGCCCAAAGCATCCCGATTGAAGGTAGTGCATTCCATGCAGCATCACTGAATGCAGTGGATTCCATGCAGCATGGTAAAATGCATCCCGATTGAACGCAGTGTATTCCATGAAGCATGGCGAAATGGATCCCGATTGAATGCAGTGGATTCCATGCAGCGTGGCCCAATGGATCTCGATTGAACGCAGTGTATTCCATGCAGTGAGGCCCAATGTATTCCAATTGAATGCAGTGGATTCCATGCAGCATGGCGCAATGGATGTCGATTGAATGCAGTGGTTTCCCTGCAATGTGGCACAATGGATCCCGATTGACTGCAGTGGATTCCATGCAGCGTCACTGAATGCAGTGGATTCCATGCAGCATGGTAAAATGCATCCCGATTGATGCAGTGGATTCCATGCAGCGTCATTGAATGCAGTGGATTCCATGCAGCATGGTAAAATGCATCCCAATTGAACGCAGTGCATTCCATGCAGCGGGGTTAAATGGATCCCGATTGAATGCAGTGGATTCCATGCAGCGTGGCCCAATGGATCTCGAGAGAATGCAGTGGATTCCATGCAGTGTGGTGCAATGGATTTAAATTGAACGCAGTGGATTCCATGCATCGTGGCGCAATGGATCCCAATTGAATGCAGTGAATTCCATGCAGCGTGATTGAATGCAGTATATTCCATGCAGCGTGGTAAAATGCATCCCGATTAAATGCAGTGGATTCCATCCAGCTTGATTGAATGCAGTTGATTCCATGGAGCGTGGCCCAATGCATCCCGATTAAATGCAGTGGATTTTATGCAGCATGGCCCAAAGCATCCCGATTGAAGGTAGTGCATTCCATGCAGCATCACTGAATGCAGTGGATTCCATGCAGCATGGTAAAATGCATCCCGATTAAACGCAGTAGATTACATGCAGCATGGCTAAATGGCTCCCGAGTGAATGCAGTAGATTCCATGCAGTGTCATTGAATGCAGTGGATTCCATGCAGCATGGTAAAATGCATCCCGATTGATGCAGTGGATTCCATGCAGTGTCATTGAATGCAGTGGATTCCAGGCAGCATGGTAAAATGCATCCCGATTGATGCAGTGGATTCCATGCAGCGGGGTTAAATGGATCCCGATTGAATGCAGTGTATTCCATGCAGCGTGGCCCAATGGATCTCGATTGAATGCAGTGGATTCCATGCAGCGTGGCCCAATGGATCTCGATTGAATGCAGTGGATTCCATGCAGTGTGGTGCAGTGGATTCTGATTGGTTGCAGTGAATTCCATGCATCGTGGCACAATGGATCCCAATTGAATGCAGTGGATTCCATGCAGCGTGGCCCAATGGATCTCGATTGAATGCAGTGGATTCCATGCAGCATGTTTGAATGCAGTGTATGCCATGCAGCGTGAAGTAATGGAACCCTATTGAATGCAGTGGATTTTATGCAGCATGATTGAATGCAGTGGATTCCATGCAGCATGATTGAATGCAGTGGATTCCAGGCAGCGAGGCCCAATGAATCCCGATTGAATGCAGTGGATATTATCCAGCATGGCCCAAAGCATCCCGATTGAATGCAGTGGATTCCATGCAGCGTGTTTGAATGCAGTGGATTCCATGCAGCATGGCCCAATGGTTCCCGATTGAATGCAGTGGTTGCAATGAAGCATGATTGAATGCAGTGGATTCCATGAAGCGTGGCCCTATGGTACCCGATTGAATGCACAGGTTGCAATGAAGCATGATTGAATGCAGTGGATTCCATGCAGCATGGAGACATTGAACCCTATTCAATGCAGGGGATTTTATGCAGCATGATTGAATGCAGTAGATTCCATGCAGTGAGGCCCAATGCATCCCGATTAAATGCAGTGGATTTTATGCAGCGAGGCCCAAAGCATCCCGATTGAATGCAGTGGATTCCATGCAGTGTCACTGAATGCAGTGGATTCGATGCAGCATGGTAAAATGCATCCCGATTGAACCCAGTGTATTCCATGCAGCGTGATAAATGGATCCCGATTGAATGCAGTGGATTCCATGCAGCGTGGCCCAATGGATCTCGAGAGAATGCAGTGGATTCCATGCAGTGTGGTGCAATGGATTTTGATTGAACGCAGTGGATTCGATGCATCGTTGTGCAATGGATCCCAATTGAATGCAGTGAATTCCATGCAGCGTGATTGAATGCAGTACATTCCATGCAGCATGGTAAAATGCATCCCGATTAAATGCAGTGGATTCCATCCAGCTTGATTGAATGCAGTTGATTCCATGGAGCGTGGCCCAATGCATCCCGATTAAATGCAGTGGATTTTAAGCAGCATGGCCCAAAGCATCCCGATTGAAGGTAGTGCATTCCATGCAGCATCACTGAATGCAGTGGATTCCATGCAGCATGGTAAAATGCATCCCGATTGAACGCAGTGTATTCCATGAAGCATGGCGAAATGGATCCCGATTGAATGCAGTGGATTCCATGCAGCGTGGCCCAATGGATCTCGATTGAACGCAGTGTATTCCATGCAGTGAGGCCCAATGTATTCCAATTGAATGCAGTGGATTCCATGCAGCATGGCGCAATGGATGTCGATTGAATGCAGTGGTTTCCCTGCAATGTGGCACAATGGATCCCGATTGACTGCAGTGGATTCCATGCAGCGTCACTGAATGCAGTGGATTCCATGCAGCATGGTAAAATGCATCCCGATTGATGCAGTGGATTCCATGCAGCGTCATTGAATGCAGTGGATTCCATGCAGCATGGTAAAATGCATCCCAATTGAACGCAGTGCATTCCATGCAGCGGGGTTAAATGGATCCCGATTGAATGCAGTGGATTCCATGCAGCGTGGCCCAATGGATCTCGAGAGAATGCAGTGGATTCCATGCAGTGTGGTGCAATGGATTTAAATTGAACGCAGTGGATTCCATGCATCGTGGCGCAATGGATCCCAATTGAATGCAGTGAATTCCATGCAGCGTGATTGAATGCAGTATATTCCATGCAGCGTGGTAAAATGCATCCCGATTAAATGCAGTGGATTTTATGCAGCATGGCCCAAAGCATCCCGATTGAATGTAGTGCATTCCATGCAGCATCACTGAATGCAGTGGATTCCATGCAGCATGGTAAAATGCATCCCGATTAAACGCAGTGCATTACATGCAGCATGGCTAAATGGATCTCGAGTGAATGCAGTGGATTCCATGCAGCATGGTAAAATGCGTCACGATTGATGCAGTGGATTCCATGCAGTGTCATTGAATGCAGTGGATTCCAGGCAGCATGATAAAATGCATCCCGATTGATGCAGTGGATTACATGCAGTGTCATTGAATGCAGTGGATTCCAGGCAGCATGATAAAATGCATCCCGATTGATGCAGTGGATTCCATGCAGCGGGGTTAAATGGATCCCGATTGAATGCAGTGTATTCCATGCAGCGTGGCCCAATGGATCTCGATTGAATGCAGTGGACTCCGTGCAGTGTGGTGGAGTGGATTCTGATTGAATGCAGTGGATTCCATGCAGCGTGTTTGAATGCAGTGTATTCCATGCAGCGTGAAGAAATGGAACCCTATTGAATGCAGTGGATTTTATGCAGCATGATTGAATGCAGTGGATTCCATGCAGCATGATTGAATGCAGTGGATTCCAGGCAGCGAGGCCCAATGAATCCCGATTGAATGCAGTGGATATTATCCAGCATGGCCCAAAGCATCCCGATTGAATGCAGTGGATTCCATGCAGCGTGTTTGAATGCAGTGGATTCCATGCAGCATGGCCCAATGGTTCCCTATTGAATGCAGTGGTTGCAATGAAGCATGATTGAATGCAGTGGATTCCATGAAGCGTGGCCCTATGGTACCCGATTGAATGCACTGGTTGCAATGAAGCATGATTGAATGCAGTGGATTCCATGCAGCATGATTGAATGCAGTAGATTCCATGCAGTGAGGCCCAATGCATCCCGATTAAATGCAGTGGATTTTATGCAGCGAGGCCCAAAGCATCCCGATTGAATGCAGTGGATTCCATGCAGCGTCACTGAATGCAGTGGATTCGATGCAGCATGGTTAAATGCATCCCGATTGAACGAAGAGTATTCCATGCAGCGTGGCTAAATGGATCCAGATTGAATGCAGTGGATTCCATGCAGCGTGGCCCAATTGATCTCGAGAGATTGCAGTGGATTCCATGCAGTGTGGTGCAATGGATTTTAATTGAACGCAGTGGATTCCATGCATCGTGGTGCAATGGATCCCAATTGAATGCAGTGAATTCCATGCAGCGTGATTGAATGCAGTATATTCCATGCAGCGTGGTAAAATGCATCCCGATTAAATGCAGTGGATTCCATCCAGCTTGATTGAATGCAGTTGATTCCATGGAGCGTGGCCCAATGCATCCCGATTAAATGCAGTGGATTTTATGCAGCATGGCCCAAAGCATCCCGATTGAAGGTAGTGCATTCCATGCAGCATCACTGAATGCAGTGGATTCCATGCAGCATGGTAAAATGCATCCCGATTAAACGCAGTGGAATACATGCAGCATGGCTAAATGGATCCCGAGTGAATGCAGTAGATTCCATGCAGTGTCATTGAATGCAGTGGATTCCATTCAGCATGGTAAAATGCATCCCGATTGATGCAGTGGATTCCATGCAGTGTCATTGAATGCAGTGTATTCCATGCAGCATGGTAAAATGCATCCCGATTGATGCAGTGGATTCCATGCAGTGTCATTGAATGCAGTGGATTCCAGGCAGCATGATAAAATGCATCCCGATTGAATGCAGTCGATTCCATGCAGCGTGGCCCAATGGATCTCGATTGAATGCAGTGGATTCCATGCAGCGTGGCCCAATGGATCTCGATTGAATGCAGTGGATTCCATGCAGTGTGGTGCAGTGTATTCTGATTGATTGCAGTGAATTCCATGCATCGTGGCACAATGGATCCCAATTGAATGCAGTGGATTCCATGCAGCGTGGCCCAATGGATCTCGATTGAATGCAGTGGGTTCCATGCAGCATCACTGAATGCAGTGTATGCCATGCAGCGTGAAGAAATGGAACCCTATTGAATGCAGTGGATTTTATGCAGCATGATTGAATGCAGTTGATTCGATGCAGCATGATTGAATGCAGTGGATTCCAGGCAGCGAGGCCCAATGAATCCCGATTGAATGCACTGGATATTATCCAGCATGGCCCAAAGCATCCCGATTGAATGCAGTGGATTCCATGCAGCGTGTTTGAATGCAGTGGATTCCATGCAGCATGGCCCAATGGTTCCCGATTGAATGCAGTGGTTGCAATGAAGCATGATTGAATGCAGTGGATTCCATGAAGCGTGGCCCTATGGTACCCGATTGAATGCACTGGTTGCAATGAAGCATGATTGAATGCAGTGGATTCCATGCAGCATGGAGAAATTGAACCCTATTAAATGCAGGGGATTTTATGCAGCATGATTGAATGCAGTGGATTCCATGCAGCATGATTGAATGCAGTAGATTCCATGCAGTGAGGCCCAATGCATCCCGATTAAATGCAGTGGATTTTATGCAGCGAGGCCCAAAGCATCCCGATTGAATGCAGTGGATTCCATGCAGCGTCACTCAATGCAGTGGATTCGATGCAGCATGGTAAAATGCATCCCGATTGAACCCAGTGTATTCCATGCAGCGTGATAAATGGATCCCGATTGAATGCAGTGGATTCCATGCAGCGTGGCCCAATGGATCTCAAGAGAATGCAGTGGATTCCATGCAGCGTGATTGAATGCAGTACATTCCATGCAGCATGGTAAAATGCATCCCGATTAAATGCAGTGGATTCCATCCAGCTTGATTGAATGCAGTTGATTCCATGGAGCGTGGCCCAATGCATCCCGATTAAATGCAGTGGATTTTATGCAGCATGGCCCAAAGCATCCCGATTGAAGGTAGTGCATTCCATGCAGCATCACTGAATGCAGTGGATTCCATGCAGCATGGTAAAATGCATCCCGATTGAACGCAGTGTATTCCATGAAGCATGGCTAAATGGATCCCGATTGAATGCAGTGGATTCCATGCAGCGTGGCCAATGGATCTCGATTGAACGCAGTGTATTCCATGCAGTGAGGCCCAATGAATCCCAATTGAATGCAGTGGATTCCATGCAGCATGGCGCAATGGATGTCGATTGAATGCAGTGGTTTCCCTGCAATGTGGCAAAATGGATCCCGATTGACTGCAGTGGATTCCATGCAGCGTCACTGAATGCAGTGGATTCCATGCAGCATGGTAAAATGCATCCCGATGGATGCAGTGGCTTCCATGCAGTGTCATTGAATGCAGTGGATTCCATGCAGCATGGTAAAATGCGTCACGATTGATGCAGTGGATTCCATGCAGTCTCATTGAATGCAGTGGATTCCATGCAGCATGGTAAAATGCATCCCGATTGATGCAGTGGATTCCATGCAGTGTCATTGAATGCAGTGGATTCCAGGCAGCATGATAAAATGCATCCCGATTGATGCAGTGGATTCCATGCAGCGGGGTTAAATGGATCCAGATTGAATGCCGTGGATTCCATGCAGCGTGGCCCAACGGATCTCGATTGAATGCAGTGGACTCCGTGCAGTGTGGCGGAGTGGATTCTGATTGATTGCAGTGAATTCCATGCAGCGTGGCCCAATGGATCTCGATTGAATGCAGTGGATTCCATGCAGCGTGTTTGAATGCAGTGTATTCCATGCAGCGTGAAGAAATGGAACCCTATTGAATGCAGTGGATTTTATGCAGCATGATTGAATGCAGTGGATTCCATGCAGCATGATTGAATGCAGTGGATTCCAGGCAGCGAGGCCCAATGAATCCCGATTGAATGCAGTGGATATTATCCAGCATGGCCCAAAGCATCCCGATTGAATGCAGTGGATTCCATGCAGCGTGTTTGAATGCAGTGGATTCCATGCAGCATGGCCCAATGGTTCCCTATTGAATGCAGTGGTTGCAATGAAGCATGATTGAATGCAGTGGATTCCATGAAGCGTGGCCCTATGGTACCCGATTGAATGCACTGGTTGCAATGAAGCATGATTGAATGCAGTGGATTCCATGCAGCATGGAGAAATGGAACCCTATTAAATGCAGGGGATTTTATGCAGCATGATTGAATGCAGTGGATTCCATGCAGCATGATTGAATGCAGTAGATTCCATGCAGTGAGGCCCAATGCATCCCGATTAAATGCAGTGGATTTTATGCAGCGAGGCCCAAAGCATCCCGATTGAATGCAGTGGATTCCATGCAGCGTCACTGAATGCAGTGGATTCGATGCAGCATGGTTAAATGCATCCCGATTGAACGAAGAGTATTCCATGCAGCGTGGCTAAATGGATCCAGATTGAATGCAGTGGATTCCATGCAGCGTGGCCCAATGGATCTCGAGATTGCAGTGGATTCCATGCAGTGTGGTGCAATGGATTTTAATTGAACGCAGTGGATTCCATGCATCGTGGTGCAATGGATCCCAATTGAATGCAGTGAATTCCATGCAGCGTGATTGAATGCAGTACATTCCATGCAGCGTGGTAAAATGCATCCCGATTAAATGCAGTGGATTCCATCCAGCTTGATTGAATGCAGTTGATTCCATGGAGCGTGGCCCAATGCATCCCGATTAAATGCAGTGGATTTTATGCAGCATGGCCCAAAGCATCCCGATTGAAGGTAGTGCATTCCATGCAGCATCACTGAATGCAGTGGATTCCATGCAGCATGGTAAAATGCATCCCGATTAAACGCAGTGGAATACAGGCAGCATGGCTAAATGGTTCCCGAGTGAATGCAGTAGATTCCATGCAGTGTCATTGAATGCAGTGGATTCCATGCAGCATGGTAAAATGCATCCCGATTGATGCAGTGGATTCCATGCAGTGTCATTGAATGCAGTGGATTCCATGCAGCATGGTAAAATGCATCCCGATTGATGCAGTGGATTCCATGCAGTGTCATTGAATGCAGTGGATTCCAGGCAGCATGATAAAATGCATCCCGATTGAATGCAGTCGATTCCATGCAGCGTGGCCCAATGGATCTCGATTGAATGCAGTGGATTCCATGCAGCGTGGCCCAATGGATCTCGATTGAATGCAGTGGATTCCATGCAGTGTGGTGCAGTGGAGTCTGATTGATTGCAGTGAATTCCATGCATCGTGGCACAATGGATCCCAATTGAATGCAGTGGATTCCATGCAGCGTGGCCCAATGGATCTCGATTGAATGCAGTGGGTTCCATGCAGCATCACTGAATGCAGTGTATGCCATGCAGCGTGAAGAAATGGAACCCTATTGAATGCAGTGGATTTTATGCAGCATGATTGAATGCAGTGGATTCCATGCAGCATGATTGAATGCAGTGGATTCCAGGCAGCGAGGCCCAATGAATCCCGGTTGAATGCAGTGGATATTATCCAGCATGGCCCAAAGCATCCCGATTGAATGCAGTGGATTCCATGCAGCGTGTTTGAATGCAGTGGATTCCATGCAGCATGGCCCAATGGTTCCCGATTGAATGCAGTGGTTGCAATGAAGCATGATTGAATGCAGTGGATTCCATGAAGCGTGGCCCTATGGTACCCGATTGAATGCACTGGTTGCAATGAAGCATGATTGAATGCAGTGGATTCCATGCAGCATGGAGACATTGAACCCTATTAAATGCAGGGGACTTTATGCAGCATGATTGAATGCAGTGGATTCCATGCAGCATGATTGAATGCAGTAGATTCCATGCAGTGAGGCCCAATGCATCCCGATTAAATGCAGTGGATTTTATGCAGCGAGGCCCAAAGCATCCCGATTGAATGCAGTGGATTCCATGCAGCGTCACTCAATGCAGTGGATTCGATGCAGCATGGTAAAATGCATCCCGATTGAACCCAGTGTATTCCATGCAGCGTGATAAATGGATCCCGATTGAATGCAGTGGATTCCATGCAGCGTGGCCCAATGGATCTCAAGAGAATGCAGTGGATTCCATGCAGCGTGATTGAATGCAGTACATTCCATGCAGCATGGTAAAATGCATCCCGATTAAATGCAGTGGATTCCATCCAGCTTGATTGAATGCAGTTTATTCCATGGAGCGTGGCCCAATGCATCCCGATTAAATGCAGTGGATTTTATGCAGCATGGCCCAAAGCATCCCGATTGAAGGTAGTGCATTCCATGCAGCATCACTGAATGCAGTGGATTCCATGCAGCATGGTAAAATGCATCCCGATTGAACGCAGTGTATTCCATGAAGCATGGCTAAATGGATCCCGATTGAATGCAGTGGATTCCATGCAGCGTGGCCAATGGATCTCGATTGAACGCAGTGTATTCCATGCAGTGAGGCCCAATGAATCCCAATTGAATGCAGTGGATTCCATGCAGCATGGCGCAATGGATGTCGATTGAATGCAGTGGTTTCCCTGCAATGTGGCACAATGGATCCCGATTGACTGCAGTGGATTCCATGCAGCGTCACTGAATGCAGTGGATTCCATGCAGCATGGTAAAATGCATCCCGATGGATGCAGTGGCTTCCATGCAGCGTCATTGAATGCAGTGGATTCCATGCAGCATGGTAAAATGCGTAACGATTGATGCAGTGGATTCCATGCAGTGTCATTGAATGCAGTGGATTCCATGCAGCATGGTAAAATGCATCCCGATTGATGCATTGGATTCCATGCAGTGTCATTGAATGCAGTGGATTCCAGGCAGCATGATAAAATGCATCCCGATTGATGCAGTGGATTCCATGCAGCGGGGTTAAATGGATCCAGATTGAATGCCGTGGATTCCATGCAGCGTGGCCCAACGGATCTCGATTGAATGCAGTGGACTCCGTGCAGTGTGGCGTAGTGGATTCTGATTGATTGCAGTGAATTCCATGCAGCGTGGCCCAATGGATCTCGATTGAATGCAGTGGATTCCATGCAGCGTGTTTGAATGCAGTGTATTCCATGCAGCGTGAAGAAATGGAACCCTATTGAATGCAGTGGATTTTATGCAGCATGATTGAATGCAGTGGATTCCATGCAGCATGATTGAATGCAGTGGATTCCAGGCAGCGAGGCCCAATGAATCCCGATTGAATGCAGTGGATATTATCCAGCATGGCCCAAAGCATCCCGATTGAATGCAGTGGATTCCATGCAGCGTGTTTGAATGCAGTGGATTCCATGCAGCATGGCCCAATGGTTCCCGATTGAATGCAGTGGTTGCAATGAAGCATGATTGAATGCAGTGGATTCCATGAAGCGTGGCCCTATGGTACCCGATTGAATGCACTGGTTGCAATGAAGCATGATTGAATGCAGTGGATTCCATGCAGCATGGAGAAATGGAACCCTATTAAATGCAGGGGATTTTATGCAGCATGATTGAATGCAGTGGATTCCATGCAGCATGATTGAATGCAGTAGATTCCATGCAGTGAGGCCCAATGCATCCCGATTAAATGCAGTGGATTTTATGCAGCGAGGCCCAAAGCATCCCGATTGAATGCAGTGGATTCCATGCAGCGTCACTGAATGCAGTGGATTCGATGCAGCATGGTAAAATGCATCCCGATTGAACGAAGAGTATTCCATGCAGCGTGGCTAAATGGATCCCGACTGAATGCAGTGGATTCCATGCAGCGTGGCCCAATGGATCTCGAGAGATTGCAGTGGATTCCATGCAGTTTGGTGCAATGGATTTTAATTGAACGCAGTGGATTCCATGCATCGTGGTGCAATGGATCCCAATTGAATGCAGTGAATTCCATGCAGCGTGATTGAATGCAGTATATTCCATGCAGCGTCGTAAAATGCATCCCGATTAAATGCAGTGGATTCCATCCAGCTTGATTGAATGCAGTTGATTCCATGGAGCGTGGCCCAATGCATCCCGATTAAATGCAGTGGATTTTATGCAGCATGGCCCAAAGCATCCCGATTGAAGGTAGTGCATTCCATGCAGCATCACTGAATGCAGTGGATTCCATGTAGCATGTTAAAATGCATCCCGATTAAACGCAGTGGATTAAATGCAGCATGGCTAAATGGATCCCGAGTGAATGCAGTAGATTACATGCAGTGTCATTGAATGCAGTGGATTCCATGCAGCATGGTAAAATGCATCCCGATTGATGCAGTGGATTCCATGCAGTGTGGTGCAGTGGATTCTGATTGATTGCAGTGAATTCCATGCATCGTGGCACAATGGATCCCAATTGAATCCAGTGGATTCCATGCAGCGTGGCCCAATGGATCTCGATTGAATGCAGTGGATTCCATGCAGCGTGTTTGAATGCAGTGTATGCCATGCAGCGTGAAGAAATGGAACCCTATTGAATGCAGTGGATTTTATGCAGCATGATTGAATGCAGAGGATTCCATGCAGCATGATTGAATGCAGTGGATTCCAGGCAGCGAGGCCCAATGAATCCCGATTGAATGCAGTGGATATTATCCAGCATGGCCCAAAGCATCCCGATTGAAGGCAGTGGATTCCATGCAGCGTGTTTGAATGCAGTGGATTCCATGCAGCATGGCCCAATGGTTCCCGATTGAATGCAGTGGTTGCAATGAAGCATGATTGAATGCAGTGGATTCCATGAAGCGTGGCCCTATGGTACCCGATTGAATGCACTGGTTGTAATGAAGCATGATTGAATGCAGTGGATTCCATGCAGTGAGGCCCAATGCATCCCGATTAAATGCAGTGGATTTTATGCAGCAAGGCCCAAAGCATCCCGATTGAATGCAGTGGATTCCATGCAGCGTCACTGAATGCAGTGGATTCCATGCAGCATGGTAAAATGCATCCCGATTGAATGAAGAGTATTCCATGCAGCGTGGCTAAATGGATCCCGATTGAATGCAGTGGATTCCTTGCAGTGTGGTCCAATGGATCTCGATTGAACGCAGTGTATTCCATGCAGTGAGGCCCAATGAATCCCAATTGAATGCAGTGGATTCCATGCAGCATGGCGCCATGGATGTCGATTGAATGCAGTGGTTTCCCTGCAATGTGGCACAATGGATCCCGATTGACTGCAGTGGATTCCATGCAGCGTCACTGAATGCAGTGGATTCCATGCATAATGGTAAAATGCATCCCGATTGATGCAGTGGATTCCATGCAGTGTCATTGAATGCAGTGGATTCGATGCAGCATGGTAAAATGAATCCCAATTGAACGCAGTGCATTCCATGCAGCGGGGTTAAATGGATGCCGATTGAATGCAGTGGATTCCATGCAGCGTGGCCCAATGGATCTCGATTGAATGCAGTGGGTTCCATGCAGCGTGTTTGAATGCAGTGTATGCCGTGCAGCGTGAAGAAATGGAACCCTATTGAATGCAGTGGATTTTATGCAGCATGATTGAATGCAGTGGATTCGATGCAGCATGATTGAATGCAGTGGATTCCAGGCAGCTAGGCCCAATGAATCCCGATTGAATGCAGTGGATATTATCCAGCATGGCCCAAAGCATCCCGATTGAATGCAGTGGATTCCATGCAGCGTGTTTGAATGCAGTGGATTCCATGCAGCATGGCCCAATGGTTCCCGATTGAATGCAGTGAATTCCATGCAGCGTGATTGAATGCAGTATATTCCATGCAGCGTGGTAAAATGCATCCCGATTAAATGCAGTGGATTCCATCCAGCTTGATTGAATGCAGTTGATTCCATGGAGCGTGGCCCAATGCATCCCGATTAACTGCAGTGGATTTTATGCAGCATGGCCCAAAGCATCCCGATTGAAGGTAGTGCATTCCATGCAGCATCACTGAATGCAGTGGATTCCATGCAGCATGGTAAAATGCATCCCGATTGAACGCAGTGTATTCCATGAAGCATGGCTAAATGGCTCCCGAGTGAATGCAGTAGATTCCATGCAGTGTCATTGAATGCAGTGGATTCCATGCAGCATGGTAAAATGCATCCCGATTGATGCAGTGGATTCCATGCAGTGTCATTGAATGCAGTGGATTCCAGGCTGCATGGTAAAATGCATCCCGATTGATGCAGTGGATTCCATGCAGCGGGGTTAAATGGATCCCGATTGAATGCAGTGTATTCCATGCAGCGTGGCCCAATGGATCTCGATTGAATGCAGTGGATTCCATGCAGCGTGGCCCAATGGATCCCGATTGAATGCAGTGGATTCCATGCAGCATGGCCCAATGGTTCCCGATTGAATGCAGTGGTTGCAATGAAGCATGATTGAATGCAGTGGATTCCATGAAGCGTGGCCCTATGGTACCCGATTGAATGCACTGGTTGCAATGAAGCATGATTGAATGCAGTGGATTCAATGCAGCATGGAGAAATTGAACCCTATTAAATGCAGGGGATTTTATGCAGCATGATTGAATGCAGTGGATTCCATGCAGCATGATTGAATGCAGTAGATTCCATGCAGTGAGGCCCAATGCATCCCGATTAAATGCAGTGGATTTTATGCAGCGAGGCCCAAAGCATCCCGATTGAATGCAGTGGATTCCATGCAGTGTCACTGAATGCAGTGGATTCGATGCAGCATGGTAAAATGCATCCCGATTGAACCCAGTGTATTCCATGCAGCGTGATAAATGGATCCCGATTGAATGCAGTGGATTCCATGCAGCGTGGCCCAATGGATCTCGAGAGAATGCAGTGGATTCCATGCAGTGTGGTGCAATGGATTTTTATTGAACGCAGTGGATTCCATGCATCGTGGTGCAATGGATCCCAATTGAATGCAGTGAATTCCATGCAGCGTGATTGAATGCAGTACATTCCATGCAGCATGGTAAAATGCATCCCGATTAAATGCAGTGGATTCCATCCAGCTTGATTGAATGCAGTTGATTCCATGGAGCGTGGCCCAATGCATCCCGATTAAATGCAGTGGATTTTATGCAGCATGGCCCAAAGCATCCCGATTGAAGGTAGTGCATTCCATGCAGCATCACTGAATGCAGTGGATTCCATGCAGCATGGTAAAATGCATCCCGATTGAACGCAGTGTATTCCATGAAGCATGGCGAAATGGATCCCGATTGAATGCAGTGGATTCCATGCAGCGTGGCCCAATGGATCTCGATTGAACGCAGTGTATTCCATGCAGTGAGGCCCAATGAATCCCAATTGAATGCAGTGGATTCCATGCACCATGGCGCAATGGATGTCGATTGAATGCAGTGGTTTCCCTGCAATGTGGCACAATGGATCCCGATTGAGTGCAGTGGATTCCATGCAGCATGGCCCAATGGTTCCCGATTGAATGCAGTGGTTGCAATGAAGCATGATTGAATGCAGTGGATTCCATGCAGCATGGAGACATTGAACCCTATTCAATGCAGGGGATTTTATGCAGCATGATTGAATGCAGTGGATTCCATGCAGCATGATTGAATGCAGTAGATTCCATGCAGTGAGGCCCAATGCATCCCGATTAAATGCAGTGGATTTTATGCAGCGAGGCCCAAAGCATCCCGATTGAATGCAGTGGATTCCATGCAGCGTCACTGAATGCAGTGGATTCGATGCAGCATGGTAAAATGCATCCCGATTGAACGAAGAGTATTCCATGCAGCGTGACTAAATGGATCCCGATTGAATGCAGTGGATTCCATGCAGCGTGGCCCAATGGATCTCGAGAGATTGCAGTGGATTCCATGCAGTGTGGTGCAATGGATTTAAATTGAACGCAGTGGATTCCATGCATCGTGGTGCAATGGATCCCAATTGAATGCAGTGAATTCCATGCAGCGTGATTGAATGCAGTATATTCCATGCAGCGTGGTAAAATGCATCCCGATTAAATGCAGTGGATTCCATCCAGCTTGATTGAATGCAGTTGATTCCATGGAGCGTGGCCCAATGCATCCCGATTAAATGCAGTGGATTTTATGCAGCATGGCCCAAAGCATCCCGATTGAAGGTAGTGCATTCCATGCAGCATCACTGAATGCAGTGGATTCCAGGCAGCATGGTAAAATGCATCCCGATTGAACGCAGTGTATTCCATGAAGCATGGCTAAATGGCCCCCGAGTGAATGCAGTAGATTCCATGCAGTGTCATTGAATGCAGTGGATTCCATGCAGCATGGTAAAATGCATCCCGATTGATGCAGTGGATTCCATGCAGTGTCATTGAATGCAGTGGATTCCAGGCAGCATGGTAAAATGCATCCCGATTGATGCAGTGGATTCCATGCAGCGGGGTTAAATGGATCCCGATTGAATGCAGTGTATTCCATGCAGCGTGGCCCAATGGATCTCGATTGAATGCAGTGGATTCCATGCAGCGTGGCCCAATGGATCTCGATTGAATGCAGTGTATTCCATGCAGCGTGGCCCAATGGATCTCGATTGAATGCAGTGGACGCCGTGCAGTGTGGTGGAGTGGATTCTGATTGAATGCAGTGGATTCCATGCAGCGTGTTTGAATGCAGTGTATTCCATGCAGCGTGAAGAAATGGAACCCTATTGAATGCAGTGGATTTTATGCAGCATGATTGAATGCAGTGGATTCCATGCAGCATGATTGAATGCAGTGGATTCCAGGCAGCGAGGCCCAATGAATCCCGATTGAATGCAGTGGATATTATCCAGCAGGGCCCAAAGCATCCCGATTGAATGCAGTGGATTCCATGCAGCGTGTTTGAATGCAGTGGATTCCATGCAGCATGGCCCAATGGTTCCCGATTGAATGCAGTGGTTGCAATGAAGCATGATTGAATGCAGTGGATTCCATGAAGCGTGGCCCTATGGTACCCGATTGAATGCACTGGTTGCAATGAAGCATGATTGAATGCAGTGGATTCCATGCAGCATGGAGAAATTGAACCCTATTCAATGCAGGGGATTTTATGCAGCATGATTGAATGCAGTGGATTCCATGCAGCATGATTGAATGCAGTAGATTCCATGCAGTGAGGCCCAATGCATCCCGATTAAATGCAGTGGATTTTATGCAGCGAGGCCCAAAGCATCCCGATTGAATGCAGTGGATTCCATGCAGCGTCACTGAATGCAGTGGATTCGATGCAGCATGGTTAAATGCATCCCGATTGAACGAAGAGTATTCCATGCAGCGTGGCTAAATGGATCCCGATTGAATGCAGTGGATTCCATGCAGCGTGGCCCAATGGATCTCGAGAGATTGCAGTGGATTCCATGCAGTGTGGTGCAATGGATTTTAATTGAACGCAGTGGATTCCATGCATCGTGGTGCAATGGATCCCAATTGAATGCAGTGAATTCCATGCAGCGTGATTGAATGCAGTATATTCCATGCAGCGTGGTAAAATGCATCCCGATTAAATGCAGTGGATTCCATCCAGCTTGATTGAATGCAGTTGATTCCATGGAGCGTGGCCCAATGCATCCCGATTAAATGCAGTGGATTTTATGCAGCATGGCCCAAAGCATCCCGATTGAATGTAGTGCATTCCATGCAGCATCACTGAATGCAGTGGATTCCATGCAGCATGGTAAAATGCATCCCGATTAAACGCAGTGGAATACATGCAGCATGGCTAAATGGATCCCGAGTGAATGCAGTAGATTCCATGCAGTGTCATTGAATGCAGTGGATTCCATGCAGCATGGTAAAATGCATCCCGATTGATGCAGTGGATTCCATGCAGTGTCATTGAATGCAGTGTATTCCATGCAGCATGGTAAAATGCATCCCGATTGATGCAGTGGATTCCATGCAGTGTCATTGAATGCAGTGGATTCCAGGCAGCATGATAAAATGCATCCCGATTGATGCAGTGGATTCCATTCAGCGGGGTTAAATGGATCACGATTGAATGCAGTCGATTCCATGCAGCGTGGCCCAATGGATCTCGATTGAATGCAGTGGATTCCACGCAGCGTGGCCCAATGGATCTCGATTGAATGCAGTGGATTCCATGCAGTGTGGTGCAGTGGATTCTGATTGATTGCAGTGAATTCCATGCATCGTGGCACAATGGATCCCAATTGAATGCAGTGGATTCCATGCAGCGTGGCCCAATGGATCTCGATTGAATGCAGTGGGTTCCATGCAGCGTGTTTGAATGCAGTGTATGCCATGCAGCGTGAAGAAATGGAACCCTATTGAATGCAGTGGATTTTATGCAGCATGATTGAATGCAGTGGATTCCATGCAGCATGATTGAATGCAGTGGATTCCAGGCAGCGAGGCCCAATGAATCCCGATTGAATGCAGTGGATATTATCCAGCATGGCCCAAAGCATCCCGATTGAATGCAGTGGATTCCATGCAGCGTGTTTGAATGCAGTGGATTCCATGCAGCATGGCCCAATGGTTCCTGATTGAATGCAGTGGTTGCAATGAAGCATGATTGAATGCAGTGGATTCCATGAAGCGTGGCCCTATGGTACCCGATTGAATGCACTGGTTGCAATGAAGCATGATTGAATGCAGTGGATTCCATGCAGCATGGAGACATTGAACCCTATTAAATGCAGGGGACTTTATGCAGCATGATTGAATGCAGTGGATTCCATGCAGCATGATTGAATGCAGTAGATTCCATGCAGTGAGGCCCAATGCATCCCGATTAAATGCAGTGGATTTTATGCAGCGAGGCCCAAATCATCCCGATTGAATGCAGTGGATTCCATGCAGCGTCACTCAATGCAGTGGATTCGATGCAGCATGGTAAAATGCATCCCGATTGAACCCAGTGTATTCCATGCAGCGTGATAAATGGATCCCGATTGAATGCAGTGGATTCCATGCAGCGTGGCCCAATGGATCTCGAGAGAATGCAGTGGATTCCATGCAGCGTGATTGAATGCAGTACATTCCATGCAGCATGGTAAAATGCATCCCGATTAAATGCAGTGGATTCCATCCAGCTTGATTGAATGAAGTTGATTCCATGGAGCGTGGCCCAATGCATCCCGATTAAATGCAGTGGATTTTATGCAGCATGGCCCAAAGCATCCCGATTGAAGGTAGTGCATTCCATGCAGCATCACTGAATGCAGTGGATTCCATGCAGCATGGTAAAATGCATCCCGATTGAACGCAGTGTATTCCATGAAGCATGGCGAAATGGATCCCGATTGAATGCAGTGGATTCCATGCAGCGTGGCCAATGGATCTCGATTGAACGCAGTGTATTCCTTGCAGTGAGGCCCAATGAATCCCAATTGAATGCAGTGGATTCCATGCAGCATGGCGCAATGGATGTCGATTGAATGCAGTGGTTTCCCTGCAATGTGGCACAATGGATCCCGATTGACTGCAGTGGATTCCATGCAGCGTCACTGAATGCAGTGGATTCCATGCAGCATGGTAAAATGCATCCCGATGGATGCAGTGGCTTCCATGCAGTGTCATTGAATGCAGTGGATTCCATGCAGCATGGTAAAATGCGTCACGATTGATGCAGTGGATTCCATGCAGTGTCATTGAATGCAGTGGATTCCATGCAGCATGGTAAAATGCATCCCGATTGATGCAGTGGATTCCATGCAGTGTCATTGAATGCAGTGGATTCCAGGCAGCATGATAAAATGCATCCCGATTGATGCAGTGGATTCCATGCAGCGGGGTTAAATGGATCCATATTGAATGCCGTGGATTCCATGCAGCGTGGCCCAATGGATCTCGATTGAATGCAGTGGACTCCGTGCAGTGTGGTGGAGTGGATTCTGATTGATTGCAGTGAATTCCATGCAGCGTGGCCCAATGGATCTCGATTGAATGCAGTGGATTCCATGCAGCGTGTTTGAATGCAGTGTATTCCATGCAGCGTGAAGAAATGGAACCCTATTGAATGCAGTGGATTTTATGCAGCATGATTGAATGCAGTGGATTCCATGCAGCATGATTGAATGCAGTGGATTCCAGGCAGCGAGGCCCAATGAATCCCGATTGAATGCAGTGGATATTATCCAGCATGGCCCAAAGCATCCCGATTGAATGCAGTGGATTCCATGCAGCGTGTTTGAATGCAGTGGATTCCATGCAGCATGGCCCAATGGTTCCCGATTGAATGCAGTGGTTGCAATGAAGCATGATTGAATGCAGTGGATTCCATGAAGCGTGGCCCTATGGTACCCGATTGAATGCACTGGTTGCAATGAAGCATGATTGAATGCAGTGGATTCCATGCAGCATGGAGAAATTGAACCCTATTAAATGCAGGGGATTTTATGCAGCATGATTGAATGCAGTGGATTCCATGCAGCATGATTGAATGCAGTAGATTCCATGCAGTGAGGCCCAATGCATCCCGATTAAATGCAGTGGATTTTATGCAGCGAGGCCCAAAGCATCCCGATTGAATGCAGTGGATTCCATGCAGCGTCACTGAATGCAGTGGATTCGATGCAGCATGGTTAAATGCATCCCGATTGAACGAAGAGTATTCCATGCAGCGTGGCTAAATGGATCCCGACTGAAGGCAGTGGATTCCATGCAGCGTGGCCCAATGGATCTCGAGAGATTGCAGTGGATTCCATGCAGTTTGGTGCAATGGAGTTTAATTGAACGCAGTGGATTCCATGCATCGTGGCGCAATGGATCCCAATTGAATGCAGTGAATTCCATGCAGCGTGATTGAATGCAGTATATTCCATGCAGCGTGGTAAAATGCATCCCGATTAAATGCAGTGGATTCCATCCAGCTTGATTGAATGCAGTTGATTCCATGGAGCGTGGCCCAATGCATCCCGATTAAATGCAGTGGATTTTATGCAGCATGGCCCAAAGCATCCCGATTGAATGTAGTGCATTCCATGCAGCATCACTGAATGCAGTGGATTCCATGTAGCATGTTAAAATCCATCCCGATTAAACGCAGTGGATTAAATGCAGCATGGCTAAATGGATCCCGAGTGAATGCAGTAGATTCCATGCAGTGTCATTGAATGCAGTGGATTCCATGCAGCATGGTAAAATGCATCCCGATTGATGCAGTGGATTCCATGCAGTGTGGTGCAGTGGATTCTGATTGATTGCAGTGAGTTCCATGCATCGTGGCACAATGGATCCCAATTGAATGCAGTGGATTCCATGCAGCGTGGCCCAATGGATCTCGATTGAATGCAGTGGATTCCATGCAGCGTGTTTGAATGCAGTGTATGCCATGCAGCGTGAAGAAATGGAATCCTATTGAATGCAGTGGATTTTATGCAGCATGATTGAATGCAGTGGATTCCATGCAGCATGATTGAATGCAGTGGATTCCAGGCAGCGAGGCCCAATGAATCCCGATTGAATGCAGTGGATATTATCCAGCATGGCCCAAAGCATCCCGATTGAATGCAGTGGATTCCATGCAGCGTGTTTGAATGCAGTGGATTCCATGCAGCATGGCCCAATGGTTCCCGATTGAATGCAGTGGTTGCAATGAAGCATGATTGAATGCAGTGGATTCCATGAAGCGTGGCCCTATGGTACCCGATTGAATGCACTGGTTGTAATGAAGCATGATTGAATGCATTGGATTCCATGCAGTGAGGCCCAATGCATCCCGATTAAATGCCGTGGATTTTATGCAGCAAGGCCCAAAGCATCCCGATTGAATGCAGTGGATTCCATGCAGCGTCACTGAATGCAGTGGATTCCATGCAGCATGGTAAAATGCATCCCGATTGAATGAAGAGTATTCCATGCAGCGTGGCTAAATGGATCCCGATTGAATGCAGTGGATTCCATGCAGCGTGGCCCAATGGATCTCGATTGAACGCAGTGTATTCCATGCAGTGAGGCCCAATGAATCCCAATTGAATGCAGTGGATTCCATGCAGCATGGCGCCATGGATGTCGATTGAATGCAGTGGTTTCCCTGCAATGTGGCACAATGGATCCCGATTGACTGCAGTGGATTCCATGCAGCGTCACTGAATGCAGTGGATTCCATGCATAATGGTAAAATGCATCCCGATTGATGCAGTGGATTCCATGCAGTGTCATTGAATGCAGTGGATTCGATGCAGCATGGTAAAATGAATCCCAATTGAACGCAGTGCATTCCATGCAGCGGGGTTAAATGGATGCCCATTGAATGCAGTGGATTCCATGCAGCGTGGCCCAATGGATCTCGATTGAATGCAGTGGGTTCCATGCAGCGTGTTTGAATGCAGTGTATGCCGTGCAGCGTGAAGTAATGGAACCCTATTGAATGCAGTGGATTTTATGCAGCATGATTGAATGCAGTGGATTCCATGCAGCATGATTGAATGCAGTGGATTCCAGGCAGCGAGGCCCAATGAATCCCGATTGAATGCAGTGGATATTATCCAGCATGGCCCAAAGCATCCCGATTGAATGCAGTGGATTCCATGCAGCGTGTTTGAATGCAGTGGATTCCATGCAGCATGGCCCAATGGTTCCCGATTGAATGCAGTGGTTGCAATGAAGCATGATTGAATGCAGTGGATTCCATGAAGCGTGGCCCTATGGTACCCGATTGAATGCACTGGTTGCAATGAAGCATGATTGAATGCAGTGGATTCCATGCAGCATGGAGACATTGAACCCTATTAAATGCAGGGGACTTTATGCAGCATGATTGAATGCAGTGGATTCCATGCAGCATGATTGAATGCAGTAGATTCCATGCAGTGAGGCCCAATGCATCCCGATTAAATGCAGTGGATTTTATGCAGCGAGGCCCAAAGCATCCCGATTGAATGCAGTGGATTCCATGCAGCGTCACTGAATGCAGTGGATTTGATGCAGCATGGTAAAATGCATCCCGATTGAACGCAGTGTATTCCAGGCAGCGTGGCTAAATGGATCCCGATTGAATGCAGTGGATTCGATGCAGCGTGGCCCAATGGATCTCGAGAGAATGCAGTGGATTCCATGCAGTGTGGTGCAATGGATTTAAATTGAACGCAGTGGATTCCATGCATCGTGGTGCAATGAATCCCAATTGAATGCAGTGAATTCCATGCAGCGTGATTGAATGCAGTATATTCCATGCAGCGTGGTAAAATGCATCCCGATTAAATGCAGTGGATTCCATCCAGCTTGATTGAATGCAGTTGATTCCATGGAGCGTGGCCCAATGCATCCCGATTAAATGCAGTGGATATTTTGCAGCATGGCCCAAAGCATCCCGATTGAATGTAGTGCATTCCATGCAGCATCACTGAATGCAGTGGATTCCATGTAGCATGTTAAAATCCATCCCGATTAAACGCAGTGGATTACATGCAGCATGGCTAAATGGATCCCGAGTGAATGCAGTAGATTCCATGCAGTGTCATTGAATGCAGTGGATTCCATGCAGCATGGTAAAATGCATCCCGATTGATGCAGTGGATTCCATGCAGTGTGGTGCAGTGTATTCTGATTGATTGCAGTGAATTCCATGCATCGTGGCACAATGGATCCCAATTGAATGCAGTGGATTCCATGCAGCGTGGCCCAATGGATCTCGATTGAATGCAGTGGATTCCATGCAGCGTGTTTGAATGCAGTGTATGCCATGCAGCGTGAAGAAATGGAACCCTATTGAATGCAGTGGATTTTATGCAGCATGATTGAATGCAGTGGATTCCATGCAGCATGATTGAATGCAGTGGATTCCAGGCAGCGAGGCCCAATGAATCCCGATTGAATGCAGTGGATATTATCCAGCATGGCCCAAAGCATCCTGATTGAATGCAGTGGATTCCATGCAGCGTGTTTGAATGCAGTGGATTCCATGCAGCATGGCCCAATGGTTCCCGATTGAATGCAGTGGTTGCAATGAAGCATGATTGAATGCAGTGGATTCCATGAAGCGTGGCCCTATGGTACCCGATTGAATGCACTGGTTGTAATGAAGCATGATTGAATGCATTGGATTCCATGCAGTGAGGCCCAATGCCTCCCGATTAAATGCAGTGGATTTTATGCAGCAAGGCCCAAAGCATCCCGATTGAATGCAGTGGATTCCATGCAGCGTCACTGAATGCAGTGGATTCCATGCAGCATGGTAAAATGCATCCCGATTGAATGAAGAGTATTCCATGCAGCGTGGCTAAATGGATCCCGATTGAATGCAGTGGATTCCTTGCAGTGTGGTCCAATGGATCTCGATTGAACGCAGTGTATTCCATGCAGTGAGGCCCAATGAATCCCAATTGAATGCAGTGGATTCCATGCAGCATGGCGCCATGGATGTCGATTGAATGCAGTGGTTTCCCTGCAATGTGGCGCAATGGATCCCGATTGACTGCAGTGGATTCCATGCAGCGTCACTGAATGCAGTGGATTCCATGCATAATGGTAAAATGCATCCCGATTGATGCAGTGGATTCCATGCAGTGTCATTGAATGCAGTGGATTCGATGCAGCATGGTAAAATGAATCCCAATTGAACGCAGTGCATTCCATGCAGCGGGGTTAAATGGATGCCGATTGAATGCAGTGGATTCCATGCAGCGTGGCCCAATGGATCTCGATTGAATGCAGTGGGTTCCATGCAGCGTGTTTGAATGCAGTGTATGCCGTGCAGCGTGAAGAAATGGAACCCTATTGAATGCAGTGGATTTTATGCAGCATGATTGAATGCAGTGGATTCGATGCAGCATGATTGAATGCAGTGGATTCCAGGCAGCGAGGCCCAATGAATCCCGATTGAATGCAGTGGATATTATCCAGCATGGCCCAAAGCATCCCGATTGAATGCAGTGGATTCCATGCAGCGTGTTTGAATGCAGTGGATTCCATGCAGCATGGCCCAATGGTTCCCGATTGAATGCAGTGGTTGCAATGAAGCATGATTGAATGCAGTGGATTCCATGAAGCGTGGCCCTATGGTACCCGATTGAATGCACTGGTTGCAATGAAGCATGATTGAATGCAGTGGATTCCATGCAGCATGGAGACATTGAACCCTATTAAATGCAGGGGACTTTATGCAGCATGATTGAATGCAGTGGATTCCATGCAGCATGATTGAATGCAGTAGATTCCATGCAGTGAGGCCCAATGCATCCCGATTAAATGCAGTGGATTTTATGCAGAGAGGCCCAAAGCATCCCGATTGAATGCAGTGGATTCCATGCAGCGTCACTGAATGCAGTGGATTCGATGCAGCATGGTTAAATGCATCCCGATTGAACGAACAGTATTCCATGCAGCGTGGCTAAATGGATCCCGATTGAATGCAGTGGATTCCATGCAGTGTGGCCCAATGGATCTCGAGAGATTGCAGTGGATTCCATGCAGTGTGGTGCAATGGATTTTGATTGAACGCAGTGGATTCCATGCATCGTGGTGCAATGGATCCCAATTGAATGCAGTGAATTCCATGCAGCGTGATTGAATGCAGTACATTCCATGCAGCATGGTAAAATGCATCCCGATTAAATGCAGTGGATTCCATCCAGCTTGATTGAATGCAGTTGATTCCATGGAGCGTGGCCCAATGCATCCCGATTAAATGCAGTGGATTTTATGCAGCATGGCCCAAAGCATCCCGATTGAAGGTAGTGCATTCCATGCAGCATCACTGAATGCAGTGGATTCCATGCAGCATGGTAAAATGCATCCCGATTGAACGCAGTGTATTCCATGAAGCATGGCGAAATGGATCCCGATTGAATGCAGTGGATTCCATGCAGCGTGGCCCAATGGATCTCGATTGAACGCAGTGTATTCCATGCAGTGAGGCCCAATGAATCCCAATTGAATGCAGTGGATTCCATGCAGCATGGAGAAATTGAACCCTATTAAATGCAGGGGATTTTATGCAGCATGATTGAATGCAGTGGATTCCAGCCAGCATGATTGAATGCAGTAGATTCCATGCAGTGAGGCCCAATGCATCCCGATTAAATGCAGTGGATTTTATGCAGCGAGGCCCAAAGCATCCCGATTGAATGCAGTGGATTCCATGCAGCGTCACTGAATGCAGTGGATTCGATGCAGCATGGTAAAATGCATCCCGATTGAACGAAGAGTATTCCATGCAGCGTGGCTAAATGGATCCCGATTGAATGCAGTGGATTCCATGCAGCGTGGCCCAATGGATCTCGATTGAATGCAGTGGATTCCATGCAGCCTGTTTGAATGCACTGTATGCCATGCAGCGTGAAGAAATGGAACCCTATTGAATGCAGTGGATTTTATGCAGCATGATTGAATGCAGTGGATTCCATGCAGCATGATTGAATGCAGTGGATTCCAGGCAGCGAGGCCCAATGAATCCCGATTGAATGCAGTGGATATTATCCAGCATGGCCCAAAGCATCCCGATTGAATGCAGTGGATTCCATGCAGCGTGTTTGAATGCAGTGGATTCCATGCAGCATGGCCCAATGGTTCCCGATTGAATGCAGTGGTTGCAATGAAGCATGATTGAATGCAGTGGATTCCATGAAGCGGGGCCCTATGGTACCCGATTGAATGCACTGGTTGCAATGAAGCATGATTGAATGCAGTGGATTCCATGCAGCATGGAGAAATTGAACCCTATTAAATGCAGGGGATTTTATGCAGCATGATTGAATGCAGTGGATTCCATGCAGCATGATTGAATGCAGTAGATTCCATGCAGTGAGGCCCAATGCATCCCGATTAAATGCAGTGGATTCCATGCAGCGTCACTGAATGCAGTGGATTCGATACAGCATGGTAAAATGCATCCCGATTGAACCCAGTGTATTCTATGCAGCGTGATAAATGGATCCCGATTGAATGCAGTGGATTCCATGCAGCGTGGCCCAATGGATCTCGAGAGAATGCAGTGGATTCCATGCAGTGTGGTGCAATGGATTTTGATTGAACGCAGTGGATTCGATGCATCATTGTGCAATGGATCCCAATTGAATGCAGTGAATTCCATGCAGCGTGATTGAATGCAGTACATTCCATGCAGCATGGTAAAATGCATCCCGATTAAATGCAGTGGATTCCATCCAGCTTGATTGAATGCAGTTGATTCCATGGAGCGTGGCCCAATGCATCCCGATTAAATGCAGTGGATTTTATGCAGCATGGCCCAAAGCATCCCGATTGAAGGTAGTGCATTCCATGCAGCATCACTGAATGCAGTGGATTCCATGCAGCATGGTAAAATGCATCCCGATTGAACGCAGTGTATTCCATGAAGCATGGCTAAATGGATCCCGATTGAATGCAGTGGATTCCATGCAGCGTGGCCCAATGGATCTCGATTGAACGCAGTGTATTCCATGCAGTGAGGCCCAATGAATCCCAATTGAATGCAGTGGATTCCATGCAGCATGGCGCAATGGATGTCGATTGAATGCAGTGGTTTCCCTGCAATGTGGCACAATGGATCCCGATTGACTGCAGTGGATTCCATGCAGCGTCACTGAATGCAGTGGATTCCATGCAGAATGGTAAAATGCATCCCGATTGATGGAGTGGATTCCATGCAGTGTCATTGAATGCAGTGGATTCCATGCAGCATGGTAAAATGCATCCCAATTGAACGCAGTGCATTCCATGCAGCGGGGTTAAATGGATCCCGATTGAATGCAGTGGATTCCATGCAGCGTGGCCCAATGGATCTCGAGAGAATGCAGTGGATTCCATGCAGTGTGGTGCAATGGATTTAAATTGAACGCAGTGGATTCCATGCATCGTGGCGCAATGGATCCCAATTGAATGCAGTGAATTCCATGCAGCGTGATTGAATGCAGTATATTCCATGCAGCGTGGTAAAATGCATCCCGATTAAATGCAGTGGATTCCATCCAGCTTGATTGAATGCAGTTGATTCCATGGAGCGTGGCCCAATGCATCCCGATTAAATGCAGTGGATTTTATGCAGCATGGCCAAAAGCATCCCGATTGAAGGTAGTGCATTCCATGCAGCATCACTGAATGCAGTGGATTCCATGCAGCATGGTAAAATGCATCCCAATTGAACGCAGTGCATTCCATGCAGCGGGGTTAAATGGATCCCGATTGAATGCAGTGGATTCGATGCAGCGTGGCCCAATGGATCTCGAGAGAATGCAGTGGATTCCATGCAGTGTGGTGCAATGGATTTAAATTGAACGCAGTGGATTCCATGCATCGTGGTGCAATGGATCCCAATTGAATGCAGTGAATTCCATGCAGCGTGATTGAATGCAGTATATTCCATGCAGCGTGGTAAAATGCATCCCGATTAAATGCAGTGGATTCCATCCAGCTTGATTGAATGCAGTTGATTCCATGGAGCGTGGCCCAATGCATCCCGATTAAATGCAGTGGATTTTATGCAGCATGGCCCAAAGCATCCCGATTGAAGGTAGTGCATTCCATGCAGCATCACTGAATGCAGTGGATTCCATGCAGCATGGTAAAATGCATCCCGATTGAACGCAGTGTATTCCATGAAGCATGGCTAAATGGATCCCGAGTGAATGCAGTGGATTCCATGCAGTGTCATTGAATGCAGTGGATTCCATGCAGCATGGTAAAATGTGTCACGATTGATGCAGTGGATTCCATGCAGTGTCATTGAATGCAGTGGATTCCATGCAGCATGGTTAAATAGATCCCGATGGATGCAGTGGATTACATGCAGTGTCAATGAATGCAGTGGATTCCAGGCAGCATGATAAAATGCATCCCGATTGATGCAGTGGATTCCATGCAGCGGGGTTAAATGGATCCCGATTGAATGCAGTGGATTCCATGCAGCGTGGCCCAGTGGATATCGATTGAATGCAGTGGATTCCATGCAGCGTGGCCCAATGGATCTCGATTGAATGCAGTGGATTCCACGCAGTGTGGTGCAGTGGATTCTGATTGATTGCAGTGAATTCCATGCATCGTGGCACAATGGATCCCAATTGAATGCAGTGGATTCCATGCAGTGTGGCCCAGTGGATCTCGATTGAATGCAGTGGATTCCATGCAGCGTGTTTGAATGCAGTGTATTCCATGCAGCGTGAAGAAATGGAACCCTATTGAATGCAGTGGATTTTATGCAGCATGATTGAATGCAGTGGATTCCATGCAGCATGATTGAATGCAGTGGATTCCAGGCAGCGAGGCCCAATGAATCCCGATTGAATGCAGTGGATATTATCCAGCAGGGCCCAAAGCATCCCGATTGAATGCAGTGGATTCCATGCAGCGTCACTGAATGCAGTGGATTCGATGCAGCATGGTTAAATGCATCCCGATTGAACCCTGTGTATTCTATGCAGCGTGATAAATGGATCCCGATTGAATGCAGTGGATTCCATGCAGCGTGGCCAAATGGATCTCGAGAGATTGCAGTGGATTCCATGCAGTGTGGTGCAATGGATTTTGATTGAAATCAGTGGATTCGATGCATCGTTGTGCAATGGATCCCAATTGAATGCAGTGAATTCCATGCAGCGTGATTGAATGCAGTACATTCCATGCAGCATGGTAAAATGCATCCCGATTAAATGCAGTGGATTCCATCCAGCTTGATTGAATGCAGTTGATTCCATGGAGCGTGGCCCAATGCATCCCGATTAAATGCAGTGGATTTTATGCAGCATGGCCCAAAGCATCCCGATTGAAGGTAGTGCATTCCATGCAGCATCACTGAATGCCGTGGATTCCATGCAGCATGGTAAAATGCATCCCGATTGAACGCAGTGTATTCCATGAAGCATGGCTAAATGGATCCCGATTGAATGCAGTGGATTCCATGCAGCGTGGCCCAATGGATCTCGATTGAACGCAGTGTATTCCATGCAGTGAGGCCCAATGAATCCCAATTGAATGCAGTGGATTCCATGCAGCATGGCGCAATGGATGTCGATTGAATGCAGTGGTTTCCCTGCAATGTGGCACAATGGATCCCGATTGACTGCAGTGGATTCCATGCAGCGTCACTGAATGCAGTGGATTCCATGCAGCATGGTAAAATGCATCCCGATGGATGCAGTGGATTCCATGCAGTGTCATTGAATGCAGTGGATTCCATGCAGCATGGTAAAATGCATCCCAATTGAACGCAGTGCATTCCATGCAGCGGGGTTCAATGGATCCCGATTGAATGCAGTGGATTCGATGCAGCGTGGCCCAATGGATCCCGAGAGAATGCAGTGGATTCCATGCAGTGTGGTGCAATGGATTTTAATTGAACGCAGTGGATTCCATGCATCGTGGCGCAATGGATCCCAATTGAATGCAGTGAATTCCATGCAGCGTGATTGAATGCAGTATATTCCATGCAGCGTGGTAAAATGCATCCCGATTAAATGCAGTGGATTCCATCCAGCTTGATTGAATGCAATTGATTCCATGGAGCATGGCCCAATGCATCCCGATTAAATGCAGTGGATTTTATGCAGCATGGCCCAAAGCATCCCGATTGAAGGTACTGCATTCCATGCAGCATCACTGAATGCAGTGGATTCCATGCAGCATGGTAAAATGCATCCCGATTAAACGCAGTGGATTACATGCAGCATGGCTAAATGGATCCCGAGTGAATGCAGTAGATTCCATGCAGTGTAATTGAATGCAGTGGATTCCATGCAGCATGGTAAAATGCATCCCGATTGAACGCAGTGTATTCCATGAAGCATGGCTAAATGGATCCCGATTGAAGGCAGTGGATTCCATGCAGCGTGTTTGAATGCAGTGGATTCCATGCAGCATGGCCCAATGGTTCCCGATTGAATGCAGTGGTTGCAATGAAGCATGATTGAATGCAGTGGATTCCATGAAGCGTGGCCCTATGGTACCCGATTGAATGCACTGGTTGTAATGAAGCATGATTGAATGCAGTGGATTCCATGCAGTGAGGCCCAATGCATCCCGATTAAATGCAGTGGAGTTTATGCAGCAAGGCCCAAAGCATCCCGATTGAATGCAGTGGATTCCATGCAGCGTCACTGAATGCAGTGGATTCCATGCAGCATGCTAAAATGCATCCCGATTGAATGAAGAGTATTCCATGCAGCGTGGCTAAATGGATCCCGATTGAATGCAGTGGATTCCTTGCAGTGTGGTCCAATGGATCTCGATTGTACGCAGTGTATTCCATGCAGTGAGGCCCAATGAATCCCAATTGAATGCAGTGGATTCCATGCAGCATGGCGCCATGGATGTCGATTGAATGCAGTGGTTTCCCTGCAATGTGGCACAATGGATCCCGATTGACTGCAGTGGATTCCATGCAGCGTCACTGAATGCAGTGGATTCCATGCATAATGGTAAAATGCATCCCGATTGATGCAGTGGATTCCATGCAGTGTCATTGAATGCAGTGGATTCCATGCAGCATGGTAAAATGAATCCCAATTGAACGCAGTGCATTCCATGCAGCGGGGTTAAATGGATGCCGATTGAATGCAGTGGATTCCATGCAGCGTGGCCCAATGGATCTCGATTGAATGCAGTGGGTTCCATGCAGCGTGTTTGAATGCAGTGTATGCCGTGCAGCGTGAAGAAATGGAACCCTATTGAATGCAGTGGATTTTATGCAGCATGATTGAATGCAGTGGATTCGATGCAGCATGATTGAATGCAGTGGATTCCAGGCAGCGAGGCCCAATGAATCCCGATTGAATGCAGTGGATATTATCCAGCATGGCCCAAAGCATCCCGATTGAATGCAGTGGATTCCATGCAGCGTGTTTGAATGCAGTGGATTCCATGCAGCATGGCCCAATGGTTCCCGATTGAATGCAGTGGTTGCAATGAAGCATGATTGAATGCAGTGGATTCCATGAAGCGTGGCCCTATGGTACCCGATTGAATGCACTGGTTGCAATGAAGCATGATTGAATGCAGTGGATTCCATGCAGCATGGAGACATTGAACCCTATTAAATGCAGGGGACTTTATGCAGCATGATTGAATGCAGTGGATTCCATGCAGCATGATTGAATGCAGTAGATTCCATGCAGTGAGGCCCAATGCATCCCGATTAAATGCAGTGGATTTTATGCAGCGAGGCCCAAAGCATCCCGATTGAATGCAGTGGATTCCATGCAGCGTCACTGAATGCAGTGGATTCGATGCAGCATGGTAAAATGCATCCCGATTGAACGCAGTGTATTCCATGCAGCGTGGCTAAATGGATCCCGATTGAATGCAGTGGATTCGATGCAGCGTGGCCCAATGGATCTCGAGAGAATGCAGTGGATTCCATGCAGTGTGGTGCAATGGATTTTAATTGAACGCAGTGGATTCCATGCATCGTGGTGCAATGAATCCCAATTGAATGCAGTGAATTCCATGCAGCGTGATTGAATGCAGTATATTCCATGCAGTGGTAAAATGCATCCCGATTAAATGCAGTGGATTCCATCCAGCTTGATTGAATGCAGTTGATTCCATGGAGCGTGGCCCAATGCATCCCGATTAACTGCAGTGGATTTTATGCAGCATGGCCCAAAGCATCCCGATTGAAGGTAGTGCATTCCATGCAGCATCACTGAATGCAGTGGATTCCATGCAGCATGGTAAAATGCATCCCGATTAAACGCAGTGCATTACATGCAGCATGGCTAAATGGATCCCGAGTGAATGCAGTGGATTCCATGCAGTGTAATTGAATGCAGTGGATTCCATGCAGCATGGTAAAATGCGTCACGATTGATGCAGTGCATTCCATGCAGTGTCATTGAATGCAGTGGATTCCAGGCAGCATGATAAAATGCATCCCGATTGATGCAGTGGATTCCATGCAGCGGGGTTAAATGGAACCCGATTGAATGCAGTGGATTCCATGCAGCGTGGCCCAATGGATCTCGATTGAATGCAGTGGACTCCGTGCAGTGTGGTGGAGTGGATTCTGATTGATTGCAGTGAATTCCATGCATCGTGGCCCAATGGATCTCGATTGAATGCAGTGGATTCCATGCAGCGTGTTTGAATGCAGTGTTTGCCATGCAGCGTGAAGAAATGGAACCCTATTGAATGCAGTGGATTCCATGCAGTGTCATTTAATGCAGTGGATTCCATGCAGCATGATTGAATGCAGTGGATTCCAGGCAGCGAGGCCCAATGAATCCCGATTGAATGCACTGGATATTATCCAGCATGGCCCAAAGCATCCCTATTAAATGCAGTGGATTCCATGCAGCGTGTTTGAATGCAGTGGATTCCATGCAGCATGGCCCAATGGTTCCCGATTGAATGCAGTGGTTGCAATGAAGCATGATTGAATGCAGTGGATTCCATGCAGCATGGAGACATTGAACCCTATTCAATGCAGGGGATTTTATGCAGCATGATTGAATGCAGTGGATTCCATGCAGCATGATTGAATGCAGTAGATTCCATGCAGTGAGGCCCAATGCATCCCGATTAAATGCAGTGGATTTTATGCAGAGAGGCCCAAAGCATCCCGATTGAATGCAGTGGATTCCATGCAGCGTCACTGAATGCAGTGGATTCGATGCAGCATGGTTAAATGCATCCCGATTGAACGAACAGTATTCCATGCAGCGTGGCTAAATGGATCCCGATTGAATGCAGTGGATTCCATGCAGCGTGGCCCAATGGATCTCGAGAGATTGCAGTGGATTCCATGCAGTGTGGTGCAATGGATTTTGATTGAACGCAGTGGATTCCATGCATCGTGGTGCAATGGATCCCAATTGAATGCAGTGAATTCCATGCAGCGTGATTGAATGCAGTACATTCCATGCAGCATGGTAAAATGCATCCCGATTAAATGCAGTGGATTCCATCCAGCTTGATTGAATGCAGTTGATTCCATGGAGCGTGGCCCAATGCATCCCGATTAAATGCAGTGGATTTTATGCAGCATGGCCCAAAGCATCCCGATTGAATATAGTGCATTCCATGCAGCATCACTGAATGCAGTGGATTCCATGCAGCATGGTAAAATGCATCCCGATTGAACGCAGTGTATTCCATGAAGCATGGCTAAATGGATCCCGATTGAATGCAGTGGATTCCATGCAGCGTGGCCCAATGGATCTCGATTGAACGCAGTGTATTCCATGCAGTGAGGCCCAATGAATCCCAATTGAATGCAGTGGATTCCATGCAGCATGGAGAAATTGAACCCTATTAAATGCAGTGGATTTTATGCAGCATGATTGAATGCAGTGGATTCCAGCCAGCATGATTGAATGCAGTAGATTCCATGCAGTGAGGCCCAATGCATCCCGATTAAATGCAGTGGATTTTATGCAGCGAGGCCCAAAGCATCCCGATTGAATGCAGTGGATTCCATGCAGCGTCACTGAATGCAGTGGATTCGATGCAGCATGGTAAAATGCATCCCGATTGAACGAAGAGTATTCCATGCAGCGTGGCTAAATGGATCCCGATTGAATGCAGTGGATTCCATGCAGCGTGGCCCAATGGATCTCGAGAGATTGCAGTGGATTCCATGCAGTGTGGTGCAATGGATTTTAATTGAACGCAGTGGCTTCCATGTATCGTGGTGCAATGGATCCCAATTGAATGCAGTGAATTCCATGCAGCGTGATTGAATGCAGTATATTCCATGCAGCGTGGTAAAATGCATCCCGATTAAATGCAGTGGATTCCATCCAGCTTGGTTGAATGCAATTGATTCCATGGAGCATGGCCCAATGCATCCCGATTAAATGCAGTGGATTTTATGCAGCATGGCCCAAAGCATCCCGATTGAATATAGTGCATTCCATGCAGCATCACTGAATGCAGTGGATTCCATGCAGCATGGTAAAATGCATCCCGATTAAACGCAGTGGATTACATGCAGCATGGCTAAATGGATCCCGAGTGAATGCAGTAGATTCCATGCAGTGTCATTGAATGCAGTGGATTCCATGAAGCATGGCTAAATGGATCCCGATTGAATGCAGTGGATTCCATGCAGCGTGGCCCAATGGATCTCGATTGAACGCAGTGTATTCCATGCAGTGATGCCCAATGAATCCCAATTGAATGCAGTGGATTCCATGCAGCATGGCGCAATGGATGTCGATTGAATGCAGTGGTTTCCCTGCAATGTGGCACAATGGATCCCGATTGACTGCAGTGGATTCCATGCAGCGTCACTGAATGCAGTGGATTCCATGCAGAATGGTAAAATGCATCCCGATTGATGGAGTGGATTCCATGCAGTGTCATTGAATGCAGTGGATTCCATGCAGCATGGTAAAATGCATCCCAATTGAACGCAGTGCATTCCATGCAGCGGGGTTAAATGGATCCCGATTGAATGCAGTGGATTCGATGCAGCGTGGCCCAATGGATCTCGAGAGAATGCAGTGGATTCCATGCAGTGTGGTGCAATGGATTTAAATTGAACGCAGTGGATTCCATGCATCGTGGCGCAATGGATCCCAATTGAATGCAGTGAATTCCATGCAGCGTGATTGAATGCAGTTGATTCCATGGAGCGTGGCCCAATGCATCCCGATTAAATGCAGTGGATTCCATCCAGCTTGATTGAATGCAGTTGATTCCATGGAGCGTGGCCCAATGCATCCCGATTAAATGCAGTGGATTTTATGCAGCATGGCCAAAAGCATCCCGATTGAAGGTAGTGCATTCCATGCAGCATCACTGAATGCAGTGGATTCCATGCAGCATGGTAAAATGCATCCCAATTGAACGCAGTGCATTCCATGCAGCGGGGTTAAATGGATCCCGATTGAATGCAGTGGATTCGATGCAGCGTGGCCCAATGGATCTCGAGAGAATGCAGTGGATTCCATGCAGTGTGGTGCAATGGATTTAAATTGAACGCAGTGGATTCCATGCATCGTGGCGCAATGGATCCCAATTGAATGCAGTGAATTCCATGCAGCGTGATTGAATGCAGTATATTCCATGCAGCGTGGTAAAATGCATCCCGATTAAATGCAGTGGATTCCATCCAGCTTGATTGAATGCAGTTGATTCCATGGAGCGTGGCCCAATGCATCCCGATTAAATGCAGTGGATTTTATGCAGCATGGCCCAAAGCATCCCGATTGAAGGTAGTGCATTCCATGCAGCATCACTGAATGCAGTGGATTCCATGCAGCATGGTAAAATGCATCCCGATTGAACGCAGTGTATTCCATGAAGCATGGCTAAATGGATCCCGAGTGAATGCAGTGGATTCCATGCAGTGTCATTGAATGCAGTGGATTCCATGCAGCATGGTAAAATGTGTCACGATTGATGCAGTGGATTCCATGCAGTGTCATTGAATGCAGTGGATTCCATGCAGCATGGTTAAATTCATCCCGATGGATGCAGTGGATTACATGCAGTGTCAATGAATGCAGTGGATTCCAGGCAGCATGATAAAATGCATCCCGATTGATGCAGTGGATTCCATGCAGCGGGGTTAAATGGATCCCGATTGAATGCAGTGGATTCCATGCAGCGTGGCCCAGTGGATATCGATTGAATGCAGTGGATTCCATGCAGCGTGGCCCAATGGATCTCGATTGAATGCAGTGGATTCCACGCAGTGTGGTGCAGTGGATTCTGATTGATTGCAGTGAATTCCATGCATCGTGGCACAATGGATCCCAATTGAATGCAGTGGATTCCATGCAGTGTGGCCCAGTGGATCTCGATTGAATGCAGTGGATTCCATGCAGCATGTTTGAATGCAGTGTATTCCATGCAGCGTGAAGAAATGGAACCCTATTGAATGCAGTGGATTTTATGCAGCATGATTGAATGCAGTGGATTCCATGCAGCATGATTGAATGCAGTAGATTCCATGCAGTGAGGCCCAATGCATCCCGATTAAATGCAGTGGATATTATCCAGCAGGGCCCAAAGCATCCCGATTGAATGCAGTGGATTCCATGGAGCGTCACTGAATGCAGTGGATTCGATGCAGCATGGTTAAATGCATCCCGATTGAACCCTGTGTATTCTATGCAGCGTGATAAATGGATCCCGATTGAATGCAGTGGATTCCATGCAGCGTGGCCCAATGGATCTCGAGAGAATGCAGTGGATTCCATGCAGTGTGGTGCAATGGATTTTGATTGAACGCAGTGGATTCCATGCATCGTTGTGCAATGGATCCCAATTGAATGCAGTGAATTCCATGCAGCGTGATTGAATGCAGTACATTCCATGCAGCATGGTAAAATGCATCCCGATTAAATGCAGTGGATTCCATCCAGCTTGATTGAATGCAGTTGATTCCATGGAGCGTGGCCCAATGCATCCCGATTAAATGCAGTGGATTTTATGCAGCATGGCCCAAAGCATCCCGATTGAAGGTAGTGCATTCCATGCAGCATCACTGAATGCAGTGGATTCCATGCAGCATGGTAAAATGCATCCCGATTGAACGCAGTGTATTCCATGAAGCATGGCTAAATGGATCCCGATTGAATGCAGTGGATTCCATGCAGCGTGGCCCAATGGATCTCGATTGAACGCAGTGTATTCCATGCAGTGAGGCCCAATGAATCCCAATTGAATGCAGTGGATTCCATGCAGCATGGCGCAATGGATGTCGATTGAATGCAGTGGTTTCCCTGCAATGTGGCACAATGGATCCCGATTGACTGCAGTGGATTCCATGCAGCGTCACTGAATGCAGTGGATTCCATGCAGCATGGTAAAATACATCCCGATGGATGCAGTGGATTCCATGCAGTGTCATTGAATGCAGTGGATTCCATGCAGCATGGTAAAATGCATCCCAATTGAACGCAGTGCATTCCATGCAGCGGGGTTCAATGGATCCCGATTGAATGCAGTGGATTCGATGCAGCGTGGCCCAATGGATCTCGAGAGAATGCAGTGGATTCCATGCAGTGTGGTGCAATGGATTTTAATTGAACGCAGTGGATTCCATGCATCGTGGCGCAATGGATCCCAATTGAATGCAGTGAATTCCATGCAGCGTGATTGAATGCAGTATATTCCATGCAGCGTGGTAAAATGCATCCCGATTAAATGCAGTGGATTCCATCCAGCTTGATTGAATGCAATTGATTCCATGGAGCATGGCCCAATGCATCCCGATTAAATGCAGTGGATTTTATGCAGCATGGCCCAAAGCATCCCGATTGAAGGTACTGCATTCCATGCAGCATCACTGAATGCAGTGGATTCCATGCAGCATGGTAAAATGCATCCCGATTAAACGCAGTGGATTACATGCAGCATGGCTAAATGGATCCCGAGTGAATGCAGTAGATTCCATGCAGTGTCATTGAATGCAGTGGATTACATGCTGTATGGTAAAATGCGTCACGATTGATGCAGTGGATTCCATGCAGTGTCATTGAATGCAGTGGATTCCATGCAGCATGGTAAAATGCATCCCGATTGATGCAGTGGATTCCATGCAGTGTCAATGAATGCAGTGGATTCCAGGCAGCATGATAAAATGCATCCCGATTGATGCAGTGGATTCCATGCAGCGGGGTTAAATGGATCCCGATTGAATGCAGTGGATTCCATGCAGCGTGGCCCAATGGATCTCGATTGAATGCAGTGGATTCCATGCAGCGTGGCCCAATGGATCTCGAGAGAATGCAGTTGATTCCATGCAGTGTGGTGCAATGCATTTTGATTGAACGCAGTGGATTCCATGCATCATTGTGCAATGGATCCCAATTGAATGCAGTGAATTCCATGCAGCGTGATTGAATGCAGTACATTGCATGCAGCATGGTAAAATGCATCCCGATTAAATGCAGTGGATTCCATCCAGCTTGATTGAATGCAGTTGATTCCATGGAGCGTGGCCCAATGCATCCCGATTAAATGCAGTGGATTTTAAGCAGCATGGCCCAAAGCATCCCGATTGAAGGTAGTGCATTCCATGCAGCATCACTGAATGCAGTGGATTCCATGCAGCATGGTAAAATGCATCCCGATTGAACGCAGTGTATTCAATGAAGCATGGCTAAATGGATCCCGATTGAATGCAGTGGATTCCATGCAGCGTGGCCCAATGGATCTCGATTGAACGCAGTGTATTCCATGCAGTGAGGCCCAATGAATCCCAATTGAATGCAGTGGATTCCATGCAGCATGGAGAAATTGAACCCTATTAAATGCAGTGGATTTTATGCAGCATGATTGAATGCAGTGGATTCCAGCCAGCATGATTGAATGCAGTAGATTCCATGCAGTGAGGCCCAATGCATCCCGATTAAATGCAGTGGATTTTATGCAGCGAGGCCCAAAGCATCCCGATTGAATGCAGTGGATTCCATGCAGCGTCACTGAATGCAGTGGATTCGATGCAGCATGGTAAAATGCATCCCGATTGAACGAAGAGTATTCCATGCAGCGTGGCTAAATGGATCCCGATTGAATGCAGTGGATTCCATGCAGCGTGGCCCAATGGATCTCGAGAGATTGCAGTGGATTCCATGCAGTGTGGTGCAATGGATTTTAATTGAACGCAGTGGATTCCATGCATCGTGGTGCAATGGATCCCAATTGAATGCAGTGAATTCCATGCAGCGTGATTGAATGCAGTATATTCCATGCAGCGTGGTAAAATGCATCCCGATTAAATGCAGTGGATTCCATCCAGCTTGGTTGAATGCAATTGATTCCATGGAGCATGGCCCAATGCATCCCGATTAAATGCAGTGGATTTTATGCAGCATGGCCCAAAGCATCCCGATTGAATATAGTGCATTCCATGCAGCATCACTGAATGCAGTGGATTCCATGCAGCATGGTAAAATGCATCCCGATTAAACGCAGTGGATTACATGCAGCATGGCTAAATGGATCCCGAGTGAATGCAGTAGATTCCATGCAGTGTCATTGAATGCAGTGGATTCCATGCAGCATGGTAAAATGCATCCCGATTGATGCCTTGGATTACATGCAGTGTCATTGACTGCAGTGGATTCCATGCAGCATGGTTAAATGCATCCCGATTGATGCAGTGGATTCCATGCAGCGTCAATGAATGCAGTGGATTCCAGGCAGCATGATAAAATGCATCCCGATTGATGGAGTGGATTCCATGCAGCGGGGTTAAATGGATCCCGATTGAATGCAGTGGATTCCATGCAGCGTGGCCCAATGGATCTCGATTGAATTCAGTGGATTCCATGCAGCGTGGCCCAATGGATCTCGATTGAATGCAGTGGATTCCATGCAGTGTGGTGCAGTGGATTCTGATTGATTGCAGTGAATTCCATGCATCGTGGCACAATGGATCCCAATTGAATGCAGTGGATTCCATGCAGCGTGGCCCAATGGATCTCGATTGAATGCAGTGGATTCCATGCAGCCTGTTTGAATGCAGTGTATGCCATGCAGCGTGAAGAAATGGAACCCTATTGAATGCAGTGGATTTTATGCAGCATGATTGAATGCAGTGGATTCCATGCAGCATGATTGAATGCAGTGGATTCCAGGCAGCGAGGCCCAATGAATCCCGATTGAATGCAGTGGATATTATCCAGCATGGCCCAAAGCATCCCGATTGAATGCAGTGGATTCCATGCAGCGTGTTTGAATGCAGTGGATTCCATGCAGCATGGCCCAATGGTTCCCGATTGAATGCAGTGGTTGCAATGAAGCATGATTGAATGCAGTGGATTCCATGAAGCGTGGCCCTATGGTACCCGATTGAATGCACTGGTTGCAATGAAGCATGATTGAATGCAGTGGATTCCATGCAGCATGGAGAAATTGAACCCTATTAAATGCAGGGGATTTTATGCAGCATGATTGAATGCAGTGGATTCCATGCAGCATGATTGAATGCAGTAGATTCCATGCAGTGAGGCCCAATGCATCCCGATTAAATGCAGTGGATTACATGCAGCGTCACTGAATGCAGTGGATTCGATGCAGCATGGTAAAATGCATCCCGATTGAACCCAGTGTATTCTATGCAGCGTGATAAATGGATCCCGATTGAATGCAGTGGATTCCATGCAGCGTGGCCCAATGGATCTCGAGAGAATGCAGTGGATTCCATGCAGTGTGGTGCAATGGATTTTGATTGAACGCAGTGGATTCCATGCATCGTGGTGCAATGGATCCCAATTGAATGCAGTGAATTCCATGCAGCGTGATTGAATGCAGTATATTCCATGCAGCGTGGTAAAATGCATCCCGATTAAATGCAGTGGATTCCATCCAGCTTGATTGAATGCAGTTGATTCCATGGAGCGTGGCCCAATGCATCCCGATTAAATGCAGTGGATTTTATGCAGCATGGCCAAAAGCATCCCGATTGAAGGTAGTGCATTCCATGCAGCATCACTGAATGCAGTGGATTCGATGCAGCATGGTAAAATGCATCCCGATTGAACGCAGTGTATTCCATGAAGCATGGCTAAATGGATCCCGATTGAATGCAGTGGATTCCATGCAGCGTGGCCCAATGGATCTCGATTGAACGCAGTGTATTCCATGCAGTGAGGCCCAATGAATCCCAATTGAATGCAGTGGATTCCATGCAGCATGGCGCAATGGATGTCGATTGAATGCAGTGGTTTCCCTGCAATGTGGCACAATGGATCCCGATTGACTGCAGTGGATTCCATGCAGCGTCACTGAATGCAGTGGATTCCATGCAGAATGGTAAAATGCATCCCGATTGATGGAGTGGATTCCATGCAGTGTCATTGAATGCAGTGGATTCCATGCAGCATGGTAAAATGCATCCCAATTGAACGCAGTGCATTCCATGCAGCGGGGTTAAATGGATCCCGATTGAATGCAGTGGATTCGATGCAGCGTGGCCCAATGGATCTCGAGAGAATGCAGTGGATTCCATGCAGTGTGGTGCAATGGATTTAAATTGAACGCAGTGGATTCCATGCATCGTGGCGCAATGGATCCCAATTGAATGCAGTGAATTCCATGCAGCGTGATTGAATGCAGTTGATTCCATGGAGCGTGGCCCAATGCATCCCGATTAAATGCAGTGGATTCCATCCAGCTTGATTGAATGCAGTTGATTCCATGGAGCGTGGCCCAATGCATCCCGATTAAATGCAGTGGATTTTATGCAGCATGGCCAAAAGCATCCCGATTGAAGGTAGTGCATTCCATGCAGCATCACTGAATGCAGTGGATTCCATGCAGCATGGTAAAATGCATCCCAATTGAACGCAGTGCATTCCATGCAGCGGGGTTAAATGGATCCCGATTGAATGCAGTGGATTCGATGCAGCGTGGCCCAATGGATCTCGAGAGAATGCAGTGGATTCCATGCAGTGTGGTGCAATGGATTTAAATTGAACGCAGTGGATTCCATGCATCGTGGCGCAATGGATCCCAATTGAATGCAGTGAATTCCATGCAGCGTGATTGAATGCAGTATATTCCATGCAGCGTGGTAAAATGCATCCCGATTAAATGCAGTGGATTCCATCCAGCTTGATTGAATGCAGTTGATTCCATGGAGCGTGGCCCAATGCATCCCGATTAAATGCAGTGGATTTTATGCAGCATGGCCCAAAGCATCCCGATTGAAGGTAGTGCATTCCATGCAGCATCACTGAATGCAGTGGATTCCATGCAGCATGGTAAAATGCATCCCGATTGAACGCAGTGTATTCCATGAAGCATGGCTAAATGGATCCCGAGTGAATGCAGTGGATTCCATGCAGTGTCATTGAATGCAGTGGATTCCATGCAGCATGGTAAAATGTGTCACGATTGATGCAGTGGATTCCATGCAGTGTCATTGAATGCAGTGGATTCCATGCAGCATGGTTAAATGCATCCCGATGGATGCAGTGGATTACATGCAGTGTCAATGAATGCAGTGGATTCCAGGCAGCATGATAAAATGCATCCCGATTGATGCAGTGGATTCCATGCAGCGGGGTTAAATGGATCCCGATTGAATGCAGTGGATTCGATGCAGCGTGGCCCAATGGATCTCGAGAGAATGCAGTGGATTCCATGCAGTGTGGTGCAATGGATTTAAATTGAACGCAGTGGATTCCATGCATCGTGGCGCAATGGATCCCAATTGAATGCAGTGAATTCCATGCAGCGTGATTGAATGCAGTATATTCCATGCAGCGTGGTAAAATGCATCCCGATTAAATGCAGTGGATTCCATCCAGCTTGATTGAATGCAGTTGATTCCATGGAGCGTGGCCCAATGCATCCCGATTAAATGCAGTGGATTTTATGCAGCATGGCCCAAAGCATCCCGATTGAAGGTAGTGCATTCCATGCAGCATCACTGAATGCAGTGGATTCCATGCAGCATGGTAAAATGCATCCCGATTGAACGCAGTGTATTCCATGAAGCATGGCTAAATGGATCCCGAGTGAATGCAGTGGATTCCATGCAGTGTCATTGAATGCAGTGGATTCCATGCAGCATGGTAAAATGTGTCACGATTGATGCAGTGGATTCCATGCAGTGTCATTGAATGCAGTGGATTCCATGCAGCATGGTTAAATTCATCCCGATGGATGCAGTGGATTACATGCAGTGTCAATGAATGCAGTGGATTCCAGGCAGCATGATAAAATGCATCCCGATTGATGCAGTGGATTCCATGCAGCGGGGTTAAATGGATCCCGATTGAATGCAGTGGATTCCATGCAGCGTGGCCCAGTGGATATCGATTGAATGCAGTGGATTCCATGCAGCGTGGCCCAATGGATCTCGATTGAATGCAGTGGATTCCACGCAGTGTGGTGCAGTGGATTCTGATTGATTGCAGTGAATTCCATGCATCGTGGCACAATGGATCCCAATTGAATGCAGTGGATTCCATGCAGTGTGGCCCAGTGGATCTCGATTGAATGCAGTGGATTCCATGCAGCATGTTTGAATGCAGTGTATTCCATGCAGCGTGAAGAAATGGAACCCTATTGAATGCAGTGGATTTTATGCAGCATGATTGAATGCAGTGGATTCCATGCAGCATGATTGAATGCAGTGGATTCCATGCAGTGAGGCCCAATGCATCCCGATTGAATGCAGTGGATATTATCCAGCAGGGCCCAAAGCATCCCGATTGAATGCAGTGGATTCCATGGAGCGTCACTGAATGCAGTGGATTCGATGCAGCATGGTTAAATGCATCCCGATTGAACCCTGTGTATTCTATGCAGCGTGATAAATGGATCCCGATTGAATGCAGTGGATTCCATGCAGCGTGGCCCAATGGATCTCGAGAGAATGCAGTGGATTCCATGCAGTGTGGTGCAATGGATTTTGATTGAAATCAGTGGATTCGATGCATCGTTGTGCAATGGATCCCAATTGAATGCAGTGAATTCCATGCAGCGTGATTGAATGCAGTACATTCCATGCAGCATGGTAAAATGCATCCCGATTAAATGCAGTGGATTCCATCCAGCTTGATTGAATGCAGTTGATTCCATGGAGCGTGGCCCAATGCATCCCGATTAAATGCAGTGGATTTTATGCAGCATGGCCCAAAGCATCCCGATTGAAGGTAGTGCATTCCATGCAGCATCACTGAATGCAGTGGATTCCATGCAGCATGGTAAAATGCATCCCGATTGAACGCAGTGTATTCCATGAAGCATGGCTAAATGGATCCCGATTGAATGCAGTGGATTCCATGCAGCGTGGCCCAATGGATCTCGATTGAACGCAGTGTATTCCATGCAGTGAGGCCCAATGAATCCCAATTGAATGCAGTGGATTCCATGCAGCATGGCGCAATGGATGTCGATTGAATGCAGTGGTTTCCCTGCAATGTGGCACAATGGATCCCGATTGACTGCAGTGGATTCCATGCAGCGTCACTGAATGCAGTGGATTCCATGCAGCATGGTAAAATGCATCCCGATGGATGCAGTGGATTCCATGCAGTGTCATTGAATGCAGTGGATTCCATGCAGCATGGTAAAATGCATCCCAATTGAACGCAGTGCATTCCATGCAGCGGGGTTCAATGGATCCCGATTGAATGCAGTGGATTCGATGCAGCGTGGCCCAATGGATCTCGAGAGAATGCAGTGGATTCCATGCAGTGTGGTGCAATGGATTTTAATTGAACGCAGTGGATTCCATGCATCGTGGCGCAATGGATCCCAATTGAATGCAGTGAATTCCATGCAGCGTGATTGAATGCAGTATATTCCATGCAGCGTGGTAAAATGCATCCCGATTAAATGCAGTGGATTCCATCCAGCTTGATTGAATGCAATTGATTCCATGGAGCATGGCCCAATGCATCCCGATTAAATGCAGTGGATTTTATGCAGCATGGCCCAAAGCATCCCGATTGAAGGTACTGCATTCCATGCAGCATCACTGAATGCAGTGGATTCCATGCAGCATGGTAAAATGCATCCCGATTAAACGCAGTGGATTACATGCAGCATGGCTAAATGGATCCCGAGTGAATGCAGTAGATTCCATGCAGTGTCATTGAATGCAGTGGATTACATGCAGTATGGTAAAATGCGTCACGATTGATGCAGTGGATTCCATGCAGTGTCATTGAATGCAGTGGATTCCATGCAGCATGGTAAAATGCATCCCGATTGATGCAGTGGATTCCATGCAGTGTCAATGAATGCAGTGGATTCCAGGCAGCATGATAAAATGCATCCCGATTGATGCAGTGGATTCCATGCAGCGGGGTTAAATGGATCCCGATTGAATGCAGTGGATTCCATGCAGCGTGGCCCAATGGATCTCGATTGAATGCAGTGGATTCCATGCAGCGTGGCCCAATGGATCTCGAGAGAATGCAGTGGATTCCATGCAGTGTGGTGCAAAGCATTTTGATTGAACGCAGTGGATTCCATGCATCATTGTGCAATGGATCCCAATTGAATGCAGTGAATTCCATGCAGCGTGATTGAATGCAGTACATTCCATGCAGCATGGTAAAATGCATCCCGATTAAATGCAGTGGATTCCATCCAGCTTGATTGAATGCAGTTGATTCCATGGAGCGTGGCCCAATGCATCCCGATTAAATGCAGTGGATTTTAAGCAGCATGGCCCAAAGCATCCCGATTGAAGGTAGTGCATTCCATGCAGCATCACTGAATGCAGTGGATTCCATGCAGCATGGTAAAATGCATCCCGATTGAACGCAGTGTATTCCATGAAGCATGGCTAAATGGATCCCGATTGAATGCAGTGGATTCCATGCAGCGTGGCCCAATGGATCTCGATTGAACGCAGTGTATTCCATGCAGTGAGGCCCAATGAATCCCAATTGAATGCAGTGGATTCCATGCAGCATGGAGAAATTGAACCCTATTAAATGCAGTGGATTCCATGCAGCATGTTTGAATGCAGTGGATTCCATGCAGCATGGCCCAATGGTTCCCGATTGAATGCAGTGGTTGCAATGAAGCATGATTGAATGCAGTGGATTCCATGAAGCGTGGCCCTATGGTACCCGATTGAATGCACTGGTGGCAATGAAGCATGATTGAATGCAGTGGATTCCATGCAGCATGGAGAAATTGAACCCTATTAAATGCAGGGGATTTTATGCAGCATGATTGAATGCAGTGGATTCCATGCAGCATGATTGAATGCAGTAGATTCCATGCAGTGAGGCCCAATGCATCCCGATTAAATGCAGTGGATTTTATGCAGCGAGGCCCAAAGCATCCCGATTGAATGCAGTGGATTCCATGCAGCGTCATTGAATGCAGTGGATTCCATGCAGCATGGTAAAATGCATCCCAATTGAACGCAGTGCATTCCATGCAGCGGGGTTAAATGGATCCCGATTGAATGCAGTGGATTCGATGCAGCGTGGCCCAATGGATCTCGAGAGAATGCAGTGGATTCCATGCAGTGTGGTGCAATGGATTTAAATTGAACGCAGTGGATTCCATGCATCGTGGCGCAATGGATCCCAATTGAATGCAGTGAATTCCATGCAGCGTGATTGAATGCAGTATATTCCATGCAGCGTGGTAAAATGCATCCCGATTAAATGCAGTGGATTCCATCCAGCTTGATTGAATGCAGTTGATTCCATGGAGCGTGGCCCAATGCATCCCGCTTAACTGCAGTGGATTTTATGCAGCATGGCCCAAAGCATCCCGATTGAAGGTAGTGCATTCCATGCAGCATCACTGAATGCAGTGGATTCCATGCAGCATGGTAAAATGCATCCCGATTGAACGCAGTGTATTCCATGAAGCATGGCTAAATGGATCCCGAGTGAATGCAGTGGATTCCAAGCAGTGTCATTGAATGCAGTGGATTCCATGCAGCATGGTAAAATGCGTCACGATTGATGCAGTGGATTCCATGCATTGTCATTGAATGCAGTGGATTCCATGCAGCATGGTTAAATGCATCCCGATTGATGCAGTGGATTCCATGCAGTGTCAATGAATGCAATGAATTCCAGGCAGCATGATAAAATGCATCCCGATTGATGCAGTGGATTCCATGCAGCGGGGTTAAATGGATCCAGATTGAATGCCGTGGATTCCATGCAGCGTGGCCCAATGGATCTCGATTGAATGCAGTGGACTCCGTGCAGTGTGGTGGAGTGGATTCTGATTGATTGCAGTGAATTCCATGCATCGTGGCACAATGGATCCCAATTGAATGCAGTGGATTCCATGCAGCGTGGCCCAATGGATCTCGATTGAATGCAGTGGATTCCATGCAGCGTGTTTGAATGCAGTGTATGCCATGCAGCGTGAAGAAATGGAACCCTATTGAATGCAGTGGATTTTATGCAGCATGATTGAATGCAGTGGATTCGATGCAGCATGATTGAATGCAGTGGATTTCAGGCAGCGAGGCCCAATGAATCCCGATTGAATGCAGTGGATATTATCCAGCATGGCCCAAAGCATCCCGATTGAATGCAGTGGATTCCATGCAGCGTGTTTGAATGCAGTGGATTCCATGCAGCATGGCCCAATGGTTCCCGATTGAATGCAGTGGTTGCAATGAAGCATGATTGAATGCAGTGGATTCCATGAAGCGTGGCCCTATGGTACCCGATTGAATGCACTGGTTGCAATGAAGCATGATTGAATGCAGTGGATTCCATGCAGCATGGAGAAATTGAACCCTATTAAATGCAGGGGATTTTAAGCAGCATGATTGAATGCAGTGGTTTCCATGCAGCATGATTGAATGCAGTAGATTCCATGCAGTGAGGCCCAATGCATCCCGATTAAATGCAGTGGATTCCATGCAGCGTCACTGAATGCAGTGGATTAGATGCAGCATGGTTAAATGCATCCCGATTGAACCCAGTGTATTCTATGCAGCGTGATAAATGGATCCCGATTGAATGCAGTGGATTCCATGCAGTGTGGTGCAATGGATTTTGATTGAACGCAGTGGATTCGATGCATCGTTGTGCAATGGATCCCAATTGAATGCAGTGAATTCCATGCAGTGTGATTGAATGCAGTACATTCCATGCAGCATGGTAAAATGCATCCCGATTAAATGCAGTGGATTCCATCCAGCTTGATTGAATGCAGTTGATTCCATGGAGTGTGGCCCAATGCATCCCGATTAAATGCAGTGGATTTTATGCAGCATTGCCCAAAGCATCCCGATTGAAGGTAGTGCATTCCATGCAGCATCACTGAATGCAGTGGATTCCATGCAGCATGGTAAAATGCATCCCGATTGAACGCAGTGTATTCCATGAAGCATGGCTAAATGGATCCCGATTGAATGCAGTGGATTCCATGCAGCGTGGCCCAATGGATCTCGATTGAACGCAGTGTATTCCATGCAGTGAGGCCCAATGAATCCCAATTGAATGCAGTGGATTCCATGCAGCATGGTGCAATGGATGTCGATTGAATGCAGTTGTTTCCCTGCAATGTGGCACAATGGATCCCGATTGACTGCAGTGGATTCCATGCAGCGTCACTGAATGCAGTGGATTCCATGCAGAATGGTAAAATGCATCCCGATTGATGGAGTGGATTCCATGCAGTGTCATTGAATGCAGTGGATTCCATGCAGCATGGTAAAATGCATCCCGATTGATGCAGTGGATTCCATGCAGTGTCAATGAATGCAGTGGATTCCAGGCAGCATGATAAAATGCATCCCGATTGATGCAGTGGATTCCATGCAGCGGGGTTAAATGGATCCCGATTGAATGCAGTGGATTCCATGCAGCGTGGCCCAATGGATCTCGATTGAATGCAGTGGATTCCATGCAGCGTGGCCCAATGGATCTCGAGAGAATGCAGTGGATTCCATGCAGTGTGGTGCAAAGCATTTTGATTGAACGCAGTGGATTCCATGCATCATTGTGCAATGGATCCCAATTGAATGCAGTGAATTCCATGCAGCGTGATTGAATGCAGTACATTCCATGCAGCATGGTAAAATGCATCCCGATTAAATGCAGTGGATTCCATCCAGCTTGATTGAATGCAGTTGATTCCATGGAGCGTGGCCCAATGCATCCCGATTAAAGGCAGTGGAGTTTACGCAGCATGGCCCAAAGCATCCCGATTGAAGGTAGTGCATTCCATGCAGCATCACTGAATGCAGTGGATTCCATGCAGCATGGTAAAATGCATCCCGATTGAACGCAGTGTATTCCATGAAGCATGGCTAAATGGATCCCGATTGAATGCAGTGGATTCCATGCAGCGTGGCCCAATGGATCTCGATTGAACGCAGTGTATTCCATGCAGTGAGGCCCAATGAATCCCAATTGAATGCAGTGGATTCCATGCAGCATGGAGAAATTGAACCCTATTAAATGCAGTTTATTCCATGCAGCATGTTTGAATGCAGTGGATTCCATGCAGCATGGCCCAATGGTTCCCGATTGAATGCAGTGGTTGCAATGAAGCATGATTGAATGCAGTGGATTCCATGAAGCGTGGCCCTATGGTACCCGATTGAATGCACTGGTTGCAATGAAGCATGATTGAATGCAGTGGATTCCATGCAGCATGGAGAAATTGAACCCTATTAAATGCAGGGGATTTTATGCAGCATGATTGAATGCAGTGGATTCCATGCAGCATGATTGAATGCAGTAGATTCCATGCAGTGAGGCCCAATGCATCCCGATTAAATGCAGTGGATTTTATGCAGCGAGGCCCAAAGCATCCCGATTGAATGCAGTGGATTCCATGCAGCGTCATTGAATGCAGTGGATTCCATGCAGCATGGTAAAATGCATCCCAATTGAACGCAGTGCATTCCATGCAGCGGGGTTAAATGGATCCCGATTGAATGCAGTGGATTCGATGCAGCGTGGCCCAATGGATCTCGAGAGAATGCAGTGGATTCCATGCAGTGTGGTGCAATGGATTTAAATTGAACGCAGTGGATTCCATGCATCGTGGCGCAATGGATCCCAATTGAATGCAGTGAATTCCATGCAGCGTGATTGAATGCAGTATATTCCATGCAGCGTGGTAAAATGCATCCCGATTAAATGCAGTGGATTCCATCCAGCTTGATTGAATGCAGTTGATTCCATGGAGCGTGGCCCAATGCATCCCGCTTAACTGCAGTGGATTTTATGCAGCATGGCCCAAAGCATCCCGATTGAAGGTAGTGCATTCCATGCAGCATCACTGAATGCAGTGGATTCCATGCAGCATGGTAAAATGCATCCCGATTGAACGCAGTGTATTCCATGAAGCATGGCTAAATGGATCCCGAGTGAATGCAGTGGATTCCAAGCAGTGTCATTGAATGCAGTGGATTCCATGCAGCATGGTAAAATGCGTCACGATTGATGCAGTGGATTCCATGCATTGTCATTGAATGCAGTGGATTCCATGCAGCATGGTTAAATGCATCCCGATTGATGCAGTGGATTCCATGCAGTGTCAATGAATGCAATGAATTCCAGGCAGCATGATAAAATGCATCCCGATTGATGCAGTGGATTCCATGCAGCGGGGTTAAATGGATCCAGATTGAATGCCGTGGATTCCATGCAGCGTGGCCCAATGGATCTCGATTGAATGCAGTGGACTCCGTGCAGTGTGGTGGAGTGGATTCTGATTGATTGCAGTGAATTCCATGCATCGTGGCACAATGGATCCCAATTGAATGCAGTGGATTCCATGCAGCGTGGCCCAATGGATCTCGATTGAATGCAGTGGATTCCATGCAGCGTGTTTGAATGCAGTGTATGCCATGCAGCGTGAAGAAATGGAACCCTATTGAATGCAGTGGATTTTATGCAGCATGATTGAATGCAGTGGATTCGATGCAGCATGATTGAATGCAGTGGATTTCAGGCAGCGAGGCCCAATGAATCCCGATTGAATGCAGTGGATATTATCCAGCATGGCCCAAAGCATCCCGATTGAATGCAGTGGATTCCATGCAGCGTGTTTGAATGCAGTGGATTCCATGCAGCATGGCCCAATGGTTCCCGATTGAATGCAGTGGTTGCAATGAAGCATGATTGAATGCAGTGGATTCCATGAAGCGTGGCCCTATGGTACCCGATTGAATGCACTGGTTGCAATGAAGCATGATTGAATGCAGTGGATTCCATGCAGCATGGAGAAATTGAACCCTATTAAATGCAGGGGATTTTAAGCAGCATGATTGAATGCAGTGGTTTCCATGCAGCATGATTGAATGCAGTAGATTCCATGCAGTGAGGCCCAATGCATCCCGATTAAATGCAGTGGATTCCATGCAGCGTCACTGAATGCAGTGGATTAGATGCAGCATGGTTAAATGCATCCCGATTGAACCCAGTGTATTCTATGCAGCGTGATAAATGGATCCCGATTGAATGCAGTGGATTCCATGCAGTGTGGTGCAATGGATTTTGATTGAACGCAGTGGATTCGATGCATCGTTGTGCAATGGATCCCAATTGAATGCAGTGAATTCCATGCAGTGTGATTGAATGCAGTACATTCCATGCAGCATGGTAAAATGCATCCCGATTAAATGCAGTGGATTCCATCCAGCTTGATTGAATGCAGTTGATTCCATGGAGTGTGGCCCAATGCATCCCGATTAAATGCAGTGGATTTTATGCAGCATTGCCCAAAGCATCCCGATTGAAGGTAGTGCATTCCATGCAGCATCACTGAATGCAGTGGATTCCATGCAGCATGGTAAAATGCATCCCGATTGAACGCAGTGTATTCCATGAAGCATGGCTAAATGGATCCCGATTGAATGCAGTGGATTCCATGCAGCGTGGCCCAATGGATCTCGATTGAACGCAGTGTATTCCATGCAGTGAGGCCCAATGAATCCCAATTGAATGCAGTGGATTCCATGCAGCATGGTGCAATGGATGTCGATTGAATGCAGTTGTTTCCCTGCAATGTGGCACAATGGATCCCGATTGACTGCAGTGGATTCCATGCAGCGTCACTGAATGCAGTGGATTCCATGCAGAATGGTAAAATGCATCCCGATTGATGGAGTGGATTCCATGCAGTGTCATTGAATGCAGTGGATTCCATGCAGCATGGTAAAATGCATCCCAATTGAACGCAGTGCATTCCATGCAGCGGGGTTAAATGGATCCCGATTGAATGCAGTGGATTCGATGCAGCGTGGCCCAATGGATCTCGAGAGAATGCAGTGGATTCCATGCAGTGTGGTGCAATGGATTTTAATTGAACGCAGTGGATTCCATGCATCGTGGCGCAATGGATCCCAATTGAATGCAGTGAATTCCATGCAGCGTGATTGAATGCAGTATATTCCATGCAGCGTGGTAAAATGCATCCCGATTAAATGCAGTGGATTCCATCCAGCTTGATTGAATGCAGTTTATTCCATGGAGCGTGGCCCAATGCATCCCGATTAAATGCAGTGGATTTTATGCAGCATGGCCCAAAGCATCCCGATTGAAGGTAGTGCATTCCATGCAGCATCACTGAATGCAGTGGATTCCATGCAGCATTGTAAAATGCATCCCAATTGAACGCAGTGCATTCCATGCAGCGGGGTTCAATGGATCCCGATTGAATGCAGTGGATTCGATGCAGCTTGGCCCAATGGATCTCGAGAGAATGCAGTGGATTCCATGCAGTGTGGTGCAATGGATTTTAATTGAACGCAGTGGATTCCATGCATCATGGCGCAATGGATCCCAATTGAATGCAGTGAATTCCATGCAGCGTGATTGAATGCAGTATATTCCATGCAGCGTGGTAAAATGCATCCCGATTAAATGCAGTGGATTCCATCCAGCTTGATTGAATGCAGTTGATTCCATGGAGCGTGGCCCAATGCATCCCGATTAACTGCAGTGGATTTTATGCAGCATGGCCCAAAGCATCCCGATTGAAGGTACTGCATTCCATGCAGCATCACTGAATGCAGTGTATTCCATGCAGCGTGAAGAAATGGAACCCTATTGAATGCAGTGGATTTTATGCAGCATGATTGAATGCAGTGGATTCGATGCAGCATGATTGAATGCAGTGGATTCCAGGCAGCGAGGCCCAATGAATCCCGATTGAATGCAGTGGATATTATCCAGCATGGCCCAAAGCATCCCGATTGAATGCAGTGGATTCCATGCAGCGTGTTTGAATGCAGTGGATTCCATGCAGCATGGCCCAATGGTTCCCGATTGAATGCAGTGGTTGCAATGAAGCATGATTGAATGCAGTGGATTCCATGAAGCGTGGCCCTATGGTACCCGATTGAATGCACTGGTTGCAATGAAGCATGATTGAATGCAGTGGATTCCATGCAGCATGGAGAAATGGAACCCTATTAAATGCAGGGGATTTTATGCAGCATGATTGAATGCAGTGGATTCCATGCAGCATGATTGAATGCAGTAGATTCCATGCAGTGAGGCCCAATGCATCCCGATTAAATGCAGTGGATTTTATGCAGCGAGGCCCAAAGCATCCCGATTGAATGCAGTGGATTCCATGCAGCGTCATTGAATGCAGTGGATTCGATGCAGCATGGTAAAATGCATCCCGATTGAACCCAGTGTATTCCATGCAGCGTGATAAATGGATCCCGATTGAATGCAGTGGATTCCATGCAGCGTGGCCCAATGGATCTCGAGAGAATGCAGTGGATTCCATGCAGTGTGGTGCAATGGATTTTGATTGAAGGCAGTGGATTCGATGCATCGTTGTGCAATGGATCCAAATTGAATGCAGTGAATTCCATGCAGCGTGATTGAATGCAGTACATTCCATGCAGCGTGGTAAAATGCATCCCGATTAAATGCAGTGGATTCCATCCAGCTTGATTGAATGCAGTTGATTCCATGGAGCGTGGCCCAATGCATCCCGATTAACTGCAGTGGATTTTATGCAGCATGGCCCAAAGCATCCCGATTGAAGGTAGTGCATTCCATGCAGCATCACTGAATGCAGTGGATTCCATGCAGCATGGTAAAATGCATCCCGATTGAACGCAGTGTATTCCATGAAGCATGGCTAAATGGATCCCGAGTGAATGCAGTGGATTCCAAGCAGTGTCATTGAATGCAGTGGATTCCATGCAGCATGGTAAAATGTGTCACGATTGATGCAGTGGCTTCCATGCATTGTCATTGAATGCAGTGGATTTCATGCAGCATGGTTAAATGCATCCCGATTGATGCAGTGGATTCCATGCAGTGTCAATGAATGCAATGAATTCCAGGCAGCATGATAAAATGCATCCCGATTGATGCAGTGGATTCCATGCAGCGGGGTTAAATGGATCCAGATTGAATGCCGTGGATTCCATGCAGCGTGGCCCAATGGATCTCGATTGAATGCAGTGGACTCCGTGCAGTGTGGTGGAGTGGATTCTGATTGATTGCAGTGAATTCCATGCATCGTGGCACAATGGATCCCAATTGAATGCAGTGGATTCCATGCAGCGTGGCCCAATGGATCTCGATTGAATGCAGTGGATTCCATGCAGCGTGTTTGAATGCAGTGTATGCCATGCAGCGTGAAGAAATGGAACCCTATTGAATGCAGTGGATTTTATGCAGCATGATTGAATGCAGTGGATTCGATGCAGCATGATTGAATGCAGTGGATTTCAGGCAGCGAGGCCCAATGAATCCCGATTGAATGCAGTGGATATTATCCAGCATGGCCCAAAGCATCCCGATTGAATGCAGTGGATTCCATGCAGCGTGTTTGAATGCAGTGGATTCCATGCAGCATGGCCCAATGGTTCCCGATTGAATGCAGTGGTTGCAATGAAGCATGATTGAATGCAGTGGATTCCATGCAGCATGGAGAAATTGAACCCTATTAAATGCAGGGGATTTTATGCAGCATGATTGAATGCAGTGGATTCCATGCAGCATGATTGAATGCAGTAGATTCCATGCAGTGAGGCCCAATGCATCCCGATTAAATGCAGTGGATTTTATGCAGCATGGCCCAAAGCATCCCGATTAAAGGTAGTGCATTCCATGCAGCATCACTGAATGCAGTGGATTCCATGCAGCATGGTAAAATGCATCCCGATTGAACGCAGTGTATTCCATGAAGCATGGCGAAATGGATCCCGATTGAATGCAGTGGATTCCATGCAGCGTGGCCCAATGAATCTCGATTGAACGCAGTGTATTCCATGCAGTGAGGCCCAATGTATCCCAATTGAATGCAGTGGACTCCATGCAGCATGGCGCAATGGATGTCGATTGAATGCAGTGGTTTCCCTGCAATGTGGCACAATGGATCCCGATTGACTGCAGTGGATTCCATGCAGCATGGCCCAATGGTTCCCGATTGAATGCAGTGGTTGCAATGAAGCATGATTGAATGCAGTGGATTCCAGGCAGCATGGAGACATTGAACCCTATTCAATGCAGGGGATTTTATGCAGCATGATTGAATGCAGTGGATTCCATGCAGCATGATTGAATGCAGTAGATTCCATGCAGTGAGGCCCAATGCATCCCGATTAAATGCAGTGGATTTTATGCAGCGAGGCCCAAAGCATCCCGCTTGAATGCAGTGGATTCCATGCAGCGTCACTGAATGCAGTGGATTCGATGCAGCATGGTAAAATGCATCCCGATTGAACGAAGAGTATTCCATGCAGCGTGGCTAAATGGATCCCGATTGAATGCAGTGGATTCCATGCAGCGTGGCCCAATGGATCTCGAGAGATTGCAGTGGATTCCATGCAGTGTGGTGCAATGGATTTAAATTGAATGCAGTGAATTCCATGCAGCGTGATTGAATGCAGTATATTCCATGCAGCGTGGTAAAATGCATCCCGATTAAATGCAGTGGATTCCATCCAGCTTGATTGAATGCAGTTGATTCCATGGAGCGTGGCCCAATGCATCCCGATTAAATGCAGTGGATTTTATGCAGCATGGCCCAAAGCATCCCGATTGAAGGTAGTGCATTCCATGCAGCATCACTGAATGCAGTGGATTCCATGCAGCATGGTAAAATGCATCCCGATTAAACGCAGTGGAATACATGCAGCATGGCTAAATGGATCCCGAGTGAATGCAGTAGATTCCATGCAGTGTCATTGAATGCAGTGGATTCCATGCAGCATGGTAAAATGCATCCCGATTGATGTAGTGGATTCCATGCAGTGTCATTGAATGCAGTGGATTCCAGGCAGCATGGTAAAATGCATCCCGATTGATGCAGTCGATTCCATGCAGCGGGGTTAAATGGATCCCGATTGAATGCAGTGTATTCCATGCAGCGTGGCCCAATGGATCTCGATTGAATGCAGTGGATTCCATGCAGCGTGGCCCAATGGATCTCGATTGAATGCAGTGGATTCCATGCAGCATGTTTGAATGCAGTTTATGCCATGCAGCGTGAAGAAATGGAACCCTATTGAACGCAGTGGATTTTATGCAGGATGATTGAATGCAGTGGATTCCATGCAGCATGATTGAATGCAGTGGATTCCATGCAGCGTGGCCCAATGGATCTCGAGAGAATGCAGTGGATTCCATGCAGTGTGGTGCAATGGATTTTGATTGAACGCAGTGGATTCCATGCATCGTTGTGCAATGGATCCCAATTGAATGCAGTGAATTCCATGCAGCGTGATTGAATGCAGTATATTCCATGCAGCGTGGTAAAATGCATCCCGATTAAATGCAGTGGATTCCATCCAGCTTGATTGAATGCAGTTGATTCCATGGAGCGTGGCCCAATGCATCCCGATTAAATGCAGTGGATTTTATGCAGCATGGCCCAAAGCATCCCGATTGAAGGTAGTGCATTCCATGCAGCATCACTGAATGCAGTGGATTCCATGCAGCATGGTAAAATGCATCCCGATTGAACGCAGTGTATTCCATGAAGCATGGCGAAAGGGATCCCGATTGAATGCAGTGGATTCCATGCAGCGTGGCCCAATGGATCTCGATTGAACGCAGTGTATTCCATGCAGTGAGGCCCAATGTATCCCAATTGAATGCAGTGGACTCCATGCAGCATGGCGCAATGGATGTCGATTGAATGCAGTGGTTTCCCTGCAATGTGGCACAATGGATCCCGATTGACTGCAGTGGATTCCATGCAGCATGGCCCAATGGTTCCCGATTGAATGCAGTGGTTGCAATGAAGCATGATTGAATGCAGTGGATTCCAGGCAGCATGGAGACATTGAACCCTATTCAATGCAGGGGATTTTATGCAGCATGATTGAATGCAGTGGATTCCATGCAGCATGATTGAATGCAGTAGATTCCATGCAGTGAGGCCCAATGCATCCCGATTAAATGCAGTGGATTTTATGCAGCGAGGCCCAAAGCATCCCGCTTGAATGCAGTGGATTCCATGCAGCGTCACTGAATGCAGTGGATTCGATGCAGCATGGTAAAATGCATCCCGATTGAACGAAGAGTATTCCATGCAGCGTGGCTAAATGGATCCCGATTGAATGCAGTGGATTCCATGCAGCGTGGCCCAATGGATCTCGAGAGATTGCAGTGGATTCCATGCAGTGTGGTGCAATGGATTTAAATTGAATGCAGTGAATTCCATGCAGCGTGATTGAATGCAGTATATTCCATGCAGCGTGGTAAAATGCATCCCGATTAAATGCAGTGGATTCCATCCAGCTTGATTGAATGCAGTTGATTCCATGGAGCGTGGCCCAATGCATCCCGATTAAATGCAGTGGATTTTATGCAGCATGGCCCAAAGCATCCCGATTGAATGTAGTGCATTCCATGCAGCATCACTGAATGCAGTGGATTCCATGCAGCATGGTAAAATGCATCCCGATTAAACGCAGTAGATTACATGCAGCATGGCTAAATGGATCCCGAGTGAATGCAGTAGATTCCATGCAGTGTCATTGAATGCAGTGGATTCCATGCAGCATGGTAAAATGCATCCCGATTGATGCAGTGGATTCCATGCAGTGTCATTGAATGCAGTGGATTCCAGGCAGCATGGTAAAATGCATCCCGATTGATGCAGTGGATTCCATGCAGCGGGGTTAAATGGATCCCGATTGAATGCAGTGTATTCCATGCAGCGTGGCCCAATGGATCTCGATTGAATGCAGTGGATTCCATGCAGCGTGGCCCAATGGATCTCGATTGAATGCAGTGGATTCCATGCAGTGTGGTGCAGTGGAGTCTGATTGATTGCAGTGAATTCCATGCATCGTGGCACAATGGATCCCAATTGAATGCAGTGGATTCCATGCAGCGTGGCCCAATGGATCTCAATTGAATGCAGTGGATTCCATGCAGCATGTTTGAATGCAGTGTATGCCATGCAGCGTGAAGTAATGGAACCCTATTGAATGCAGTGGATTTTATGCAGCATGATTGAATGCAGTGGATTCCATGCAGCATGATTGAATGCAGTGGATTCCAGGCAGCGAGGCCCAATGAATCCCGATTGAATGCAGTGGATATTATCCAGCATGGCCCAAAGCATCCCGATTGAATGCAGTGGATTCCATGCAGCGTGTTTGAATGCAGTGGATTCCATGCAGCATGGCCCAATGGTTCCCGATTGAATGCAGTGGTTGCAATGAAGCATGATTGAATGCAGTGGATTCCATGAAGCGTGGCCCTATGGTACCCGATTGAATGCACTGGTTGCAATGAAGCATGATTGAATGCAGTGGATTCCATGCAGCATGGAGAAATTGAACCCTATTCAATGCAGGGGATTTTATGCAGCATGATTGAATGCAGTGGATTCCATGCAGCATGATTGAATGCAGTGGATTCCATGCAGTGTGGTGCAATGGATTTTGATTGAACGCAGTGGATTCGATGCATCGTTGTGCAATGGATCCCAATTGAATGCAGTGAATTCCATGCAGCGTGATTGAATGCAGTACATTCCATGCAGCATGGTAAAATGCATCCCGATTAAATGCAGTGGATTCCATCCAGCTTGATTGAATGCAGTTGATTCCATGGAGCGTGGCCCAATGCATCCCGATTAAATGCAGTGGATTTTATGCAGCATGGCCCAAAGCATCCCGATTGAAGGTAGTGCATTCCATGCAGCATCACTGAATGCAGTGGATTCCATGCAGCATGGTAAAATGCATCCCGATTGAACGCAGTGTATTCCATGAAGCATGGCGAAATGGATCCCGATTGAATGCAGTGGATTCCATGCAGCGTGGCCCAATGGATCTCGATTGAACGCAGTGTATTCCATGCAGTGAGGCCCAATGTATCCCAATTGAATGCAGTGGATTCCATGCAGCATGGCGCAATGGATGTCGATTGAATGCAGTGGTTTCCCTGCAATGTGGCACAATGGATCCCGATTGACTGCAGTGGATTCCATGCAGCATGGCCCAATGGTTCCCGATTGAATGCAGTGGTTGCAATGAAGCATGATTGAATGCAGTGGATTCCATGCAGCATGGAGACATTGAACCCTATTCAATGCAGGGGATTTTATGCAGCATGATTGAATGCAGTGGATTCCATGCAGCATGATTGAATGCAGTAGATTCCATGCAGTGAGGCCCAATGCATCCCGATTAAATGCAGTGGATTTTATGCAGCGAGGCCCAAAGCATCCCGATTGAATGCAGTGGATTCCATGCAGCGTCACTGAATGCAGTGGATTCGATGCAGCATGGTTAAATGCATCCCGATTGAACGAAGAGTATTCCATGCAGCGTGGCTAAATGGATCCCGATTGAATGCAGTGGATTCCATGCAGCGTGGCCCAATGGATCTCGAGAGATTGCAGTGGATTCCATGCAGTGTGGTGCAATGGATTTAAATTGAACGCAGTGGATTCCATGCATCGTGGTGCAATGGATCCCAATTGAATGCAGTGAATTCCATGCAGCGTGATTGAATGCAGTATATTCCATGCAGCGTGGTAAAATGCATCCCGATTAAATGCAGTGGATTCCATCCAGCTTGATTGAATGCAGTTGATTCCATGGAGCGTGGCCCAATGCATCCCGATTAAATGCAGTGGATTTTATGCAGCATGGCCCAAAGCATCCCGATTGAAGGTAGTGCATTCCATGCAGCATCACTGAATGCAGTGGATTCCATGCAGCATGGTAAAATGCATCCCGATTGAACGCAGTGTATTCCATGAAGCATGGCTAAATGGCTCCCGAGTGAATGCAGTAGATTCCATGCAGTGTCATTGAATGCAGTGGATTCCATGCAGCATGGTAAAATGCATCCCGATTGATGCAGTGGATTCCATGCAGTGTCATTGAATGCAGTGGATTCCAGGCAGCATGGTAAAATGCATCCCGATTGATGCAGTGGATTCCATGCAGCGGGGTTAAATGGATCCCGATTGAATGCAGTGGATTCCATGCAGCGTGGCCCAATGGATCTCGATTGAATGCAGTGGATTCCATGCAGCGTGGCCCAATGGATCTCGATTGAATGCAGTGGATTCCATGCAGTGTGGTGCAGTGGATTCTGATTGATTGCAGTGAATTCCATGCATCGTGGCACAATGGATCCCAATTGAATGCAGTGGATTCCATGCAGCGTGGCCCAATGGATCTCGATTGAATGCAGTGGATTCCATGCAGCATGTTTGAATGCAGTGTATGCCATGCAGCGTGGCCCAATTGATCTCGAGAGAATGCAGTGGATTCCATGCAGTGTGGTGCAATGGATTTTGATTGATCGCAGTGGATTCCATGCATCGTTGTGCAATGGATCCCAATTGAATGCAGTGAATTCCATGCAGCGTGATTGAATGCAGTACATTCCATGCAGCATGGTAAAATGCATCCCGATTAAATGCAGTGGATTCCATCCAGCTTGATTGAATGCAGTTGATTCCATGGAGCGTGGCCCAATGCATCCCGATTAAATGCAGTGGATTTTATGCAGCATGGCCCAAAGCATCCCGATTGAAGGTAGTGCATTCCATGCAGCATCACTGAATGCAGTGGATTCCATGCAGCATGGTAAAATGCATCCCGATTGAACGCAGTGTATTCCATGAAGCATGGCGAAATGGATCCCGATTGAATGCAGTGGATTCCATGCAGCGTGGCCCAATGGATCTCGATTGAACGCAGTGGATTCCATGCAGTGAGGCCCAATGTATCCCAATTGAATGCAGTGGATTCCATGCAGCATGGCGCAATGGATGTCGATTGAATGCAGTGGTTTCCCTGCAATGTGGCACAATGGATCCCGATTGACTGCAGTGGATTCCATGCAGCGTCACTGAATGCAGTGGATTCCATGCAGCATGGTAAAATGCATCCCGATGGATGGAGTGGATTCCATGCAGTGCCATTGAATGCAGTGGATTCCATGCAGCATGGTAAAATGCATCCCAATTGAACGCAGTGCATTCCATGCAGCGGGGTTAAATGGATCCCGATTGAATGCAGTGGATTCGATGCAGCGTGGCCCAATGGATCTCGAGAGAATGCAGTGGATTCCATGCAGTGTGGTGCAATGGATTTTAATTGAACGCAGTGGATTCCATGCATCGTGGCGCAATGGATCCCAATTGAATGCAGTGAATTCCATGCAGCGTGATTGAATGCAGTATATTCCATGCAGCGTGGTAAAATGCATCCCGATTAAATGCAGTGGATTCCATCCAGCTTGATTGAATGCAGTTGATTCCATGGAGCGTGGCCCAATGCATCCCGATTAACTGCAGTGGATTTTATGCAGCATGGCCCAAAGCATCCCGATTGAATGTAGTGCATTCCATGCAGCATCACTGAATGCAGTGGATTCCATGCAGCATGGTAAAATGCATCCCGATTAAACGCAGTAGATTACATGCAGCAAGGCTAAATGGATCCCGAGTGAATGCAGTAGATTCCATGCAGTGTCATTGAATGCAGTGGATTCCATGCAGCATGGTAAAATGCATCCCGATTGATGCAGTGGATTCCATGCAGTGTCATTGAATGCAGTGGATTCCAGGCAGCATGGTAAAATGCATCCCGATTGATGCAGTGGATTCCATGCAGCGGGGTTAAATGGATCCCGATTGAATGCAGTGTATTCCATGCAGCGTGGCCCAATGGATCTCGATTGAATGCAGTGGATTCCATGCAGCGTGGCCCAATGGATCTCGATTGAATGCAGTGGATTCCATGCAGTGTGGTGCAGTGGAGTCTGATTGATTGCAGTGAATTCCATGCATCGTGGCACAATGGATCCCAATTGAATGCAGTGGATTCCATGCAGCGTGGCCCAATGGATCTCGATTGAATGCAGTGGATTCCATGCAGCATGTTTGAATGCAGTGTATGCCATGCAGCGTGAAGTAATGGAACCCTATTGAATGCAGTGGATTTTATGCAGCATGATTGAATGCAGTGGATTCCATGCAGCATGATTGAATGCAGTGGATTCCAGGCAGCGAGGCCCAATGAATCCCGATTGAATGCAGTGGATATTATCCAGCATGGCCCAAAGCATCCCGATTGAATGCAGTGGATTCCATGCAGCGTGTTTGAATGCAGTGGATTCCATGCAGCATGGCCCAATGGTTCCTGAATTGAATGCAATGGTTGCAATGAAGCATGATTGAATGCAGTGGATTCCATGAAGCGTGGCCCTATGGTACCCGATTGAATGCACTGGTTGCAATGAAGCATGATTGAATGCAGTGGATTCCATGCAGCATGGAGAAATTGAACCCTATTCAATGCAGGGGATTTTATGCAGCATGATTGAATGCAGTGGATTCCATGCAGCATGATTGAATGCAGTTGATTCCATGCAGTGAGGCCCAATGCATCCCGATTAAATGCAGTGGATTTTATGCAGCGAGGCCCAAAGCATCCCGATTGAATGTAGTGGATTCCATGCAGTGTCACTGAATGCAGTGGATTCGATGCAGCATGGTAAAATGTATCTCGATTGAACCCAGTGTATTCCATGCAGCGTGTTAAATGGATCCCGATTGAATGCAGTGGATTCCATGCAGCGTGGCCCAATGGATCTCGAGAGAATGCAGTGGATTCCATGCAGTGTGGTGCAATGGATTTTGATTGAACGCAGTGGATTCGATGCATCGTTGTGCAATGGATCCCAATTGAATGCAGTGAATTCCATGCAGCGTGATTGAATGCAGTACATTCCATGCAGCGTGGTAAAATGCATCCCGATTAAATGCAGTGGATTCCATCCAGCTTGATTGAATGCAGTTGATTCCATGGAGCGTGGCCCAATGCATCCCGATTAAATGCAGTGGATTTTATGCAGCATGGCCCAAAGCATCCCGATTGAAGGTAGTGCATTCCATGCAGCATCACTGAATGCAGTGGATTCCATGCAGCATGGTAAAATGCATCCCGATTAAACGCAGTGCATTACATGCAGCATGGCTAAATGGATCCCGAGTGAATGCAGTGGATTCCATGCAGCATGGTAAAATGCGTCACGATTGATGCAGTGGATTCCATGCAGCGTGATTGAATGCAGTACATTCCATGCAGCGTGGTAAAATGCATCCCGATTAAATGCAGTGGATTCCATCCAGCTTGATTGAATGCAATTGATTCCATGGAGCGTGGCCCAATGCATCCCGATTAAATGCAGTGGATTTTAAGCAGCATGGCCCAAAGCATCCCGATTGAAGGTAGTGCATTCCATGCAGCATCACTGAATGCAGTGGATTCCATGCAGCATGGTAAAATGCATCCCGATTGAACGCAGTGTATTCCATGAAGCATGGCTAAATGGATCCCGATTGAATGCAGTGGATTCCATGCAGCGTGGCCCAATGGATCTCGATTGAACGCAGTGTATTCCATGCAGTGAGGCCCAATGTATCCCAATTGAATGCAGTGGATTCCATGCAGCATGGCGCAATGGATGTCGATTGAATGCAGTGGTTTCCCTGCAATGTGGCACAATGGATCCCGATTGACTGCAGTGGATTCCATGCAGCGTCACTGAATGCAGTGGATTCCATGCAGCATGGTAAAATGCATCCCGATTGATGCAGTGGATTCCATGCAGTGTCATTGAATGCAGTGGATTCCATGCAGCATGGTAAAATGCATCCCAATTGAACGCAGTGCATTCCATGCAGCGGGGTTAAATGGATCCCGATTGAATGCAGTGGATTCGATGCAGCGTGGCCCAATGGATCTCGAGAGAATGCAGTGGATTCCATGCAGTGTGGTGCAATGGATTTAAATTGAACGCAGTGGATTCCATGCATCGTGGCGCAATGGATCCCAATTGAATGCAGTGAATTCCATGCAGCGTGATTGAATGCAGTATATTCCATGCAGCGTGGTAAAATGCATCCCGATTAAATGCAGTGGATTCCATCCAGCTTGATTGAATGCAGTTGATTCCATGGAGCGTGGCCCAATGCATCCCGATTAAATGCAGTGGATTTTATGCAGCATGGCCCAAAGCATCCCGATTGAAGGTAGTGCATTCCATGCAGCATCACTGAATGCAGTGGATTCCATGCAGCATGGTAAAATGCATCCCGATTAAACGCAGTGGATTACATGCAGCATGGCTAAATGGCTCCCGAGTGAATGCAGTAGATTCCATGCAGTGTCATTGAATGCAGTGGATTCCATGCAGCATGGTAAAATGCATCCCGATTGATGCAGTGGATTCCATGCAGTGTCATTGAATGCAGTGGATTCCAGGCAGCATGGTAAAATGCATCCCGATTGATGCAGTGGATTCCATGCAGCGGGGTTAAATGGATCCCGATTGAATGCAGTGTATTCCATGCAGCGTGGCCCAATGGATCTCGATTGAATGCAGTGGATTCCATGCAGCGTGGCCCAATGGATCTCGATTGAATGCAGTGGATTCCATGCAGTGTGGTGCAGTGGATTCTGATTGGTTGCAGTGAATTCCATGCATCGTGGCACAATGGATCCCAATTGAATGCAGTGGATTCCATGCAGCGTGGCCCAATGGATCTCGATTGAATGCAGTGGATTCCATGCAGCATGTTTGAATGCAGTGTATGCCATGCAGCGTGAAGTAATGGAACCCTATTGAATGCAGTGGATTTTATGCAGCATGATTGAATGCAGTGGATTCCATGCAGCATGATTGAATGCAGTGGATTCCAGGCAGCGAGGCCCAATGAATCCCGATTGAATGCAGTGGATATTATCCAGCATGGCCCAAAGCATCCCGATTGAATGCAGTGGATTCCATGCAGCGTGTTTGAATGCAGTGGATTCCATGCAGCATGGCCCAATGGTTCCCGATTGAATGCAGTGGTTGCAATGAAGCATGATTGAATGCAGTGGATTCCATGAAGCGTGGCCCTATGGTACCCGATTGAATGCACTGGTTGCAATGAAGCATGATTGAATGCAGTGGATTCCATGCAGCATGGAGACATTGAACCCTATTCAATGCAGGGGATTTTATGCAGCATGATTGAATGCAGTAGATTCCATGCAGTGAGGCCCAATGCATCCCGATTAAATGCAGTGGATTTTATGCAGCGAGGCCCAAAGCATCCCGATTGAATGCAGTGGATTCCATGCAGTGTCACTGAATGCAGTGGATTCGATGCAGCATGGTAAAATGCATCCCGATTGAACCCAGTGTATTCCATGCAGCGTGATAAATGGATCCCGATTGAATGCAGTGGATTCCATGCAGCGTGGCCCAATGGATCTCGAGAGAATGCAGTGGATTCCATGCAGTGTGGTGCAATGGATTTTGATTGAACGCAGTGGATTCGATGCATCGTTGTGCAATGGATCCCAATTGAATGCAGTGAATTCCATGCAGCGTGATTGAATGCAGTACATTCCATGCAGCATGGTAAAATGCATCCCGATTAAATGCAGTGGATTCCATCCAGCTTGATTGAATGCAGTTGATTCCATGGAGCGTGGCCCAATGCATCCCGATTAAATGCAGTGGATTTTATGCAGCATGGCCCAAAGCATCCCGATTGAAGGTAGTGCATTCCATGCAGCATCACTGAATGCAGTGGATTCCATGCAGCATGGTAAAATGCATCCCGATTGAACGCAGTGTATTCCATGAAGCATGGCGAAATGGATCCCGATTGAATGCAGTGGATTCCATGCAGCGTGGCCCAATGGATCTCGATTGAACGCAGTGTATTCCATGCAGTGAGGCCCAATGTATTCCAATTGAATGCAGTGGATTCCATGCAGCATGGCGCAATGGATGTCGATTGAATGCAGTGGTTTCCCTGCAATGTGGCACAATGGATCCCGATTGACTGCAGTGGATTCCATGCAGCGTCACTGAATGCAGTGGATTCCATGCAGCATGGTAAAATGCATCCCGATTGATGCAGTGGATTCCATGCAGCGTCATTGAATGCAGTGGATTCCATGCAGCATGGTAAAATGCATCCCGATTGAACGCAGTGCATTCCATGCAGCGGGGTTAAATGGATCCCGATTGAATGCAGTGGATTCCATGCAGCGTGGCCCAATGGATCTCGAGAGAATGCAGTGGATTCCATGCAGTGTGGTGCAATGGATTTAAATTGAACGCAGTGGATTCCATGCATCGTGGCGCAATGGATCCCAATTGAATGCAGTGAATTCCATGCAGCGTGATTGAATGCAGTATATTCCATGCAGCGTGGTAAAATGCATCCCGATTAAATGCAGTGGATTCCATCCAGCTTGATTGAATGCAGTTGATTCCATGGAGCGTGGCCCAATGCATCCCGATTAAATGCAGTGGATTTTATGCAGCATGGCCCAAAGCATCCCGATTGAAGGTAGTGCATTCCATGCAGCATCACTGAATGCAGTGGATTCCATGCAGCATGGTAAAATGCATCCCGATTAAACGCAGTAGATTACATGCAGCATGGCTAAATGGCTCCCGAGTGAATGCAGTAGATTCCATGCAGTGTCATTGAATGCAGTGGATTCCATGCAGCATGGTAAAATGCATCCCGATTGATGCAGTGGATTCCATGCAGTGTCATTGAATGCAGTGGATTCCAGGCAGCATGGTAAAATGCATCCCGATTGATGCAGTGGATTCCATGCAGCGGGGTTAAATGGATCCCGATTGAATGCAGTGTATTCCATGCAGCGTGGCCCAATGGATCTCGATTGAATGCAGTGGATTCCATGCAGCGTGGCCCAATGGATCTCGATTGAATGCAGTGGATTCCATGCAGTGTGGTGCAGTGGATTCTGATTGGTTGCAGTGAATTCCATGCATCGTGGCACAATGGATCCCAATTGAATGCAGTGGATTCCATGCAGCGTGGCCCAATGGATCTCGATTGAATGCAGTGGATTCCATGCAGCATGTTTGAATGCAGTGTATGCCATGCAGCGTGAAGTAATGGAACCCTATTGAATGCAGTGGATTTTATGCAGCATGATTGAATGCAGTGGATTCCATGCAGCATGATTGAATGCAGTGGATTCCAGGCAGCGAGGCCCAATGAATCCCGATTGAATGCAGTGGATATTATCCAGCATGGCCCAAAGCATCCCGATTGAATGCAGTGGATTCCATGCAGCGTGTTTGAATGCAGTGGATTCCATGCAGCATGGCCCAATGGTTCCCGATTGAATGCAGTGGTTGCAATGAAGCATGATTGAATGCAGTGGATTCCATGAAGCGTGGCCCTATGGTACCCGATTGAATGCACAGGTTGCAATGAAGCATGATTGAATGCAGTGGATTCCATGCAGCATGGAGACATTGAACCCTATTCAATGCAGGGGATTTTATGCAGCATGATTGAATGCAGTAGATTCCATGCAGTGAGGCCCAATGCATCCCGATTAAATGCAGTGGATTTTATGCAGCGAGGCCCAAAGCATCCCGATTGAATGCAGTGGATTCCATGCAGTGTCACTGAATGCAGTGGATTCGATGCAGCATGGTAAAATGCATCCCGATTGAACCCAGTGTATTCCATGCAGCGTGATAAATGGATCCCGATTGAATGCAGTGGATTCCATGCAGCGTGGCCCAATGGATCTCGAGAGAATGCAGTGGATTCCATGCAGTGTGGTGCAATGGATTTTGATTGATCGCAGTGGATTCGATGCATCGTTGTGCAATGGATCCCAATTGAATGCAGTGAATTCCATGCAGCGTGATTGAATGCAGTACATTCCATGCAGCATGGTAAAATGCATCCCGATTAAATGCAGTGGATTCCATCCAGCTTGATTGAATGCAGTTGATTCCATGGAGCGTGGCCCAATGCATCCCGATTAAATGCAGTGGATTTTATGCAGCATGGCCCAAAGCATCCCGATTGAAGGTAGTGCATTCCATGCAGCATCACTGAATGCAGTGGATTCCATGCAGCATGGTAAAATGCATCCCGATTGAACGCAGTGTATTCCATGAAGCATGGCGAAATGGATCCCGATTGAATGCAGTGGATTCCATGCAGCGTGGCCCAATGGATCTCGATTGAACGCAGTGTATTCCATGCAGTGAGGCCCAATGTATTCCAATTGAATGCAGTGGATTCCATGCAGCATGGCGCAATGGATGTCGATTGAATGCAGTGGTTTCCCTGCAATGTGGCACAATGGATCCCGATTGACTGCAGTGGATTCCATGCAGCGTCACTGAATGCAGTGGATTCCATGCAGCATGGTAAAATGCATCCCGATTGATGCAGTGGATTCCATGCAGCGTCATTGAATGCAGTGGATTCCATGCAGCATGGTAAAATGCATCCCAATTGAACGCAGTGCATTCCATGCAGCGGGGTTAAATGGATCCCGATTGAATGCAGTGGATTCCATGCAGCGTGGCCCAATGGATCTCGAGAGAATGCAGTGGATTCCATGCAGTGTGGTGCAATGGATTTAAATTGAACGCAGTGGATTCCATGCATCGTGGCGCAATGGATCCCAATTGAATGCAGTGAATTCCATGCAGCGTGATTGAATGCAGTATATTCCATGCAGCGTGGTAAAATGCATCCCGATTAAATGCAGTGGATTTTATGCAGCATGGCCCAAAGCATCCCGATTGAATGTAGTGCATTCCATGCAGCATCACTGAATGCAGTGGATTCCATGCAGCATGGTAAAATGCATCCCGATTAAACGCAGTGCATTACATGCAGCATGGCTAAATGGATCTCGAGTGAATGCAGTGGATTCCATGCAGCATGGTAAAATGCGTCACGATTGATGCAGTGGATTCCATGCAGTGTCATTGAATGCAGTGGATTCCAGGCAGCATGATAAAATGCATCCCGATTGATGCAGTGGATTACATGCAGTGTCATTGAATGCAGTGGATTCCAGGCAGCATGATAAAATGCATCCCGATTGATGCAGTGGATTCCATGCAGCGGGGTTAAATGGATCCCGATTGAATGCAGTGTATTCCATGCAGCGTGGCCCAATGGATCTCGATTGAATGCAGTGGACTCCGTGCAGTGTGGTGGAGTGGATTCTGATTGAATGCAGTGGATTCCATGCAGCGTGTTTGAATGCAGTGTATTCCATGCAGCGTGAAGAAATGGAACCCTATTGAATGCAGTGGATTCCATGCAGCATGATTGAATGCAGTGGATTCCATGCAGCATGATTGAATGCAGTGGATTCCAGGCAGCGAGGCCCAATGAATCCCGATTGAATGCAGTGGATATTATCCAGCATGGCCCAAAGCATCCCGATTGAATGCAGTGGATTCCATGCAGCGTGTTTGAATGCAGTGGATTCCATGCAGCATGGCCCAATGGTTCCCTATTGAATGCAGTGGTTGCAATGAAGCATGATTGAATGCAGTGGATTCCATGAAGCGTGGCCCTATGGTACCCGATTGAATGCACTGGTTGCAATGAAGCATGATTGAATGCAGTGGATTCCATGCAGCATGATTGAATGCAGTAGATTCCATGCAGTGAGGCCCAATGCATCCCGATTAAATGCAGTGGATTTTATGCAGCGAGGCCCAAAGCATCCCGATTGAATGCAGTGGATTCCATGCAGCGTCACTGAATGCAGTGGATTCGATGCAGCATGGTTAAATGCATCCCGATTGAACGAAGAGTATTCCATGCAGCGTGGCTAAATGGATCCAGATTGAATGCAGTGGATTCCATGCAGCGTGGCCCAATTGATCTCGAGAGATTGCAGTGGATTCCATGCAGTGTGGTGCAATGGATTTTAATTGAACGCAGTGGATTCCATGCATCGTGGTGCAATGGATCCCAATTGAATGCAGTGAATTCCATGCAGCGTGATTGAATGCAGTATATTCCATGCAGCGTGGTAAAATGCATCCCGATTAAATGCAGTGGATTCCATCCAGCTTGATTGAATGCAGTTGATTCCATGGAGCGTGGCCCAATGCATCCCGATTAAATGCAGTGGATTTTATGCAGCATGGCCCAAAGCATCCCGATTGAAGGTAGTGCATTCCATGCAGCATCACTGAATGCAGTGGATTCCATGCAGCATGGTAAAATGCATCCCGATTAAACGCAGTGGAATACATGCAGCATGGCTAAATGGATCCCGAGTGAATGCAGTAGATTCCATGCAGTGTCATTGAATGCAGTGGATTCCATTCAGCATGGTAAAATGCATCCCGATTGATGCAGTGGATTCCATGCAGTGTCATTGAATGCAGTGTATTCCATGCAGCATGGTAAAATGCATCCCGATTGATGCAGTGGATTCCATGCAGTGTCATTGAATGCAGTGGATTCCAGGCAGCATGATAAAATGCATCCCGATTGAATGCAGTCGATTCCATGCAGCGTGGCCCAATGGATCTCGATTGAATGCAGTGGATTCCATGCAGCGTGGCCCAATGGATCTCGATTGAATGCAGTGGATTCCATGCAGTGTGGTGCAGTGGAGTCTGATTGATTGCAGTGAATTCCATGCATCGTGGCACAATGGATCCCAATTGAATGCAGTGGATTCCATGCAGCGTGGCCCAATGGATCTCGATTGAATGCAGTGGGTTCCATGCAGCATCACTGAATGCAGTGTATGCCATGCAGCGTGAAGAAATGGAACCCTATTGAATGCAGTGGATTTTATGCAGCATGATTGAATGCAGTTGATTCGATGCAGCATGATTGAATGCAGTGGATTCCAGGCAGCGAGGCCCAATGAATCCCGATTGAATGCACTGGATATTATCCAGCATGGCCCAAAGCATCCCGATTGAATGCAGTGGATTCCATGCAGCGTGTTTGAATGCAGTGGATTCCATGCAGCATGGCCCAATGGTTCCCGATTGAATGCAGTGGTTGCAATGAAGCATGATTGAATGCAGTGGATTCCATGAAGCGTGGCCCTATGGTACCCGATTGAATGCACTGGTTGCAATGAAGCATGATTGAATGCAGTGGATTCCATGCAGCATGGAGAAATTGAACCCTATTAAATGCAGGGGATTTTATGCAGCATGATTGAATGCAGTGGATTCCATGCAGCATGATTGAATGCAGTAGATTCCATGCAGTGAGGCCCAATGCATCCCGATTAAATGCAGTGGATTTTATGCAGCGAGGCCCAAGGCATCCCGATTGAATGCAGTGGATTCCATGCAGCGTCACTCAATGCAGTGGATTCGATGCAGCATGGTAAAATGCATCCCGATTGAACCCAGTGTATTCCATGCAGCGTGATAAATGGATCCCGATTGAATGCAGTGGATTCCATGCAGCGTGGCCCAATGGATCTCAAGAGAATGCAGTGGATTCCATGCAGCGTGATTGAATGCAGTACATTCCATGCAGCATGGTAAAATGCATCCCGATTAAATGCAGTGGATTCCATCCAGCTTGATTGAATGCAGTTGATTCCATGGAGCGTGGCCCAATGCATCCCGATTAAATGCAGTGGATTTTATGCAGCATGGCCCAAAGCATCCCGATTGAAGGTAGTGCATTCCATGCAGCATCACTGAATGCAGTGGATTCCATGCAGCATGGTAAAATGCATCCCGATTGAACGCAGTGTATTCCATGAAGCATGGCGAAATGGATCCCGATTGAATGCATTGGATTCCATGCAGCGTGGCCAATGGATCTCGATTGAACGCAGTGTATTCCATGCAGTGAGGCCCAATGAATCCCAATTGAATGCAGTGGATTCCATGCAGCATGGCGCAATGGATGTCGATTGAATGCAGTGGTTTCCCTGCAATGTGGCAAAATGGATCCCGATTGACTGCAGTGGATTCCATGCAGCGTCACTGAATGCAGTGGATTCCATGCAGCATGGTAAAATGCATCCCGATGGATGCAGTGGCTTCCATGCAGTGTCATTGAATGCAGTGGATTCCATGCAGCATGGTAAAATGCGTCACGATTGATGCAGTGGATTCCATGCAGTCTCATTGAATGCAGTGGATTCCATGCAGCATGGTAAAATGCATCCCGATTGATGCAGTGGATTCCATGCAGTGTCATTGAATGCAGTGGATTCCAGGCAGCATGATAAAATGCATCCCGATTGATGCAGTGGATTCCATGCAGCGGGGTTAAATGGATCCAGATTGAATGCCGTGGATTCCATGCAGCGTGGCCCAACGGATCTCGATTGAATGCAGTGGACTCCGTGCAGTGTGGCGGAGTGGATTCTGATTGATTGCAGTGAATTCCATGCAGCGTGGCCCAATGGATCTCGATTGAATGCAGTGGATTCCATGCAGCGTGTTTGAATGCAGTGTATTCCATGCAGCGTGAAGAAATGGAACCCTATTGAATGCAGTGGATTTTATGCAGCATGATTGAATGCAGTGGATTCCATGCAGCATGATTGAATGCAGTGGATTCCAGGCAGCGAGGCCCAATGAATCCCGATTGAATGCAGTGGATATTATCCAGCATGGCCCAAAGCATCCCGATTGAATGCAGTGGATTCCATGCAGCGTGTTTGAATGCAGTGGATTCCATGCAGCATGGCCCAATGGTTCCCTATTGAATGCAGTGGTTGCAATGAAGCATGATTGAATGCAGTGGATTCCATGAAGCGTGGCCCTATGGTACCCGATTGAATGCACTGGTTGCAATGAAGCATGATTGAATGCAGTGGATTCCATGCAGCATGGAGAAATGGAACCCTATTAAATGCAGGGGATTTTATGCAGCATGATTGAATGCAGTGGATTCCATGCAGCATGATTGAATGCAGTAGATTCCATGCAGTGAGGCCCAATGCATCCCGATTAAATGCAGTGGATTTTATGCAGCGAGGCCCAAAGCATCCCGATTGAATGCAGTGGATTCCATGCAGCGTCACTGAATGCAGTGGATTCGATGCAGCATGGTTAAATGCATCCCGATTGAACGAAGAGTATTCCATGCAGCGTGGCTAAATGGATCCAGATTGAATGCAGTGGATTCCATGCAGCGTGGCCCAATGGATCTCGAGAGATTGCAGTGGATTCCATGCAGTGTGGTGCAATGGATTTTAATTGAACGCAGTGGATTCCATGCATCGTGGTGCAATGGATCCCAATTGAATGCAGTGAATTCCATGCAGCGTGATTGAATGCAGTACATTCCATGCAGCGTGGTAAAATGCATCCCGATTAAATGCAGTGGATTCCATCCAGCTTGATTGAATGCAGTTGATTCCATGGAGCGTGGCCCAATGCATCCCGATTAAATGCAGTGGATTTTATGCAGCATGGCCCAAAGCATCCCGATTGAAGGTAGTGCATTCCATGCAGCATCACTGAATGCAGTGGATTCCATGCAGCATGGTAAAATGCATCCCGATTAAACGCAGTGGAATACAGGCAGCATGGCTAAATGGTTCCCGAGTGAATGCAGTAGATTCCATGCAGTGTCATTGAATGCAGTGGATTCCATGCAGCATGGTAAAATGCATCCCGATTGATGCAGTGGATTCCATGCAGTGTCATTGAATGCAGTGGATTCCATGCAGCATGGTAAAATGCATCCCGATTGATGCAGTGGATTCCATGCAGTGTCATTGAATGCAGTGGATTCCAGGCAGCATGATAAAATGCATCCCGATTGAATGCAGTCGATTCCATGCAGCGTGGCCCAATGGATCTCGATTGAATGCAGTGGATTCCATGCAGCGTGGCCCAATGGATCTCGATTGAATGCAGTGGATTCCATGCAGTGTGGTGCAGTGGAGTCTGATTGATTGCAGTGAATTCCATGCATCGTGGCACAATGGATCCCAATTGAATGCAGTGGATTCCATGCAGCGTGGCCCAATGGATCTCGATTGAATGCAGTGGGTTCCATGCAGCATCACTGAATGCAGTGTATGCCATGCAGCGTGAAGAAATGGAACCCTATTGAATGCAGTGGATTTTATGCAGCATGATTGAATGCAGTGGATTCCATGCAGCATGATTGAATGCAGTGGATTCCAGGCAGCGAGGCCCAATGAATCCCGGTTGAATGCAGTGGATATTATCCAGCATGGCCCAAAGCATCCCGATTGAATGCAGTGGATTCCATGCAGCGTGTTTGAATGCAGTGGATTCCATGCAGCATGGCCCAATGGTTCCCGATTGAATGCAGTGGTTGCAATGAAGCATGATTGAATGCAGTGGATTCCATGAAGCGTGGCCCTATGGTACCCGATTGAATGCACTGGTTGCAATGAAGCATGATTGAATGCAGTGGATTCCATGCAGCATGGAGACATTGAACCCTATTAAATGCAGGGGACTTTATGCAGCATGATTGAATGCAGTGGATTCCATGCAGCATGATTGAATGCAGTAGATTCCATGCAGTGAGGCCCAATGCATCCCGATTAAATGCAGTGGATTTTATGCAGCGAGGCCCAAAGCATCCCGATTGAATGCAGTGGATTCCATGCAGCGTCACTCAATGCAGTGGATTCGATGCAGCATGGTAAAATGCATCCCGATTGAACCCAGTGTATTCCATGCAGCGTGATAAATGGATCCCGATTGAATGCAGTGGATTCCATGCAGCGTGGCCCAATGGATCTCAAGAGAATGCAGTGGATTCCATGCAGCGTGATTGAATGCAGTACATTCCATGCAGCATGGTAAAATGCATCCCGATTAAATGCAGTGGATTCCATCCAGCTTGATTGAATGCAGTTTATTCCATGGAGCGTGGCCCAATGCATCCCGATTAAATGCAGTGGATTTTATGCAGCATGGCCCAAAGCATCCCGATTGAAGGTAGTGCATTCCATGCAGCATCACTGAATGCAGTGGATTCCATGCAGCATGGTAAAATGCATCCCGATTGAACGCAGTGTATTCCATGAAGCATGGCTAAATGGATCCCGATTGAATGCAGTGGATTCCATGCAGCGTGGCCAATGGATCTCGATTGAACGCAGTGTATTCCATGCAGTGAGGCCCAATGAATCCCAATTGAATGCAGTGGATTCCATGCAGCATGGCGCAATGGATGTCGATTGAATGCAGTGGTTTCCCTGCAATGTGGCACAATGGATCCCGATTGACTGCAGTGGATATTATCCAGCAGGGCCCAAAGCATCCCGATTGAATGCAGTGGATTCCATGCAGCATCACTGAATGCAGTGGATTCGATGCAGCATGGTAAAATGCATCCCGATTGAACCCAGTGTATTCTATGCAGCGTGATAAATGGATCCCGATTGAATGCAGTGGATTCGATGCAGCATTGCCCAATGGATCTCGAGAGAATGCAGTGGATTCCATGCAGTGTGGTGCAATGGATTTTGATTGAACGCAGTGGATTCGATGCATCATTGTGCAATGGATCCCAATTGAATGCAGTGAATTCCATGCAGCGTGATTGAATGCAGTACATTCCATGCAGCATGGTAAAATGCATCCCGATTAAATGCAGTGGATTCCATCCAGCTTGATTGAATGCAGTTGATTCCATGGAGCTTGGCCCAATGCATCCCGATTAACTGCAGTGGAGTTTATGCAGCATGGCCCAAAGCATCCCGATTGAAGGTAGTGCATTCAATGCAGCATCACTGAATGCAGTGGATTCCATGCAGCATGGTAAAATGCATCCCGATTGAACGCAGCGTATTCCATGAAGCATGGCGAAATGGATCCCGATTGAATGCAGTGGATTCCATGCAGCGTGGCCCAATGGATCTCGATTGAACGCAGTGTATTCCATGCAGTGAGGCCCAATGAATCCCAATTGAATGCAGTGGATTCCATGCAGCATGGCGCAATGGATGTCGATTGAATGCAGTGGTTTCCCTGCAATGTGGCACAATGGATCCCGATTGACTGCAGTGGATTCCATGCAGCGTCACTGAATGCAGTGGATTCCATGCAGCATGGTAAAATGCATCCCGATTGATGCAGTGGATTCCATGCAGTGTCATTGAATGCAGTGGATTCCATGCAGCATGGTAAAATGCATCCCAATTGAACGCAGTGCATTCCATGCAGCGGGGTTAAATGGATCCCGATTGAATGCAGTGGATTCGATGCAGCGTGGCCCAATGGATCTCGAGAGAATGCAGTGGATTCCATGCAGTGTGGTGCAATGGATTTAAATTGAACGCAGTGGATTCCATGCATCGTGGCGCAATGGATCCCAATTGAATGCAGTGAATTCCATGCAGCGTGATTGAATGCAGTATATTCCATGCAGCGTGGTAAAATGCATCCCGATTAAATGCAGTGGATTCCATCCAGCTTGATTGAATGCAGTTCATTCCATGGAGCGTGGCCCAATGCATCCCGATTAAATGCAGTGGATTTTATGCAGCATGGCCCAAAGCATCCCGATTGAAGGTAGTGCATTCCATGCAGCATCACTGAATGCAGTGGATTCCATGCAGCATGGTAAAATGCATCCCAATTGAACGCAGTGCATTCCATGCAGCCGGGTTCAATGGATCCCGATTGAATGCAGTGGATTCAATGCAGCGAGGCCCAATGGATCTCGAGAGAATGCAGTGGATTCCATGCAGTGTGGTGCAATGGATTTTAATTGAACGCAGTGGATTCCATGCATCGTGGCGCAATGGATCCCAATTGAATGCAGTGAATTCCATGCAGCGTGATTGAATGCAGTATATTCCATACAGCGTGGTAAAATTCATCCCGATTAAATGCAGTGGATTCCATCCAGCTTGATTGAATGCAGTTGATTCCATGGAGCGTGGCCCAATGCATCCCGATTAAATGCAGTGGATTTTATGCAGCATGGCCCAAAGCATCCCGATTGAAAATAGTGCATTCCATGAAGCATCACTGAATGCAGTGGATTCCATGCAGCATGGTAAAATGCATCCCGATTGAACGCAGTGTATTCCATGAAGCATGGCTAAATGGATCCCGAGTGAATGCAGTGGATTCCATGCAGTGTCATTGAATGCAGTGGATTCCATGCAGCACGGTAAAATGTGTCACGATTGATGCAGTGGATTCCATGCATTGTCATTGAATGCAGTGGATTCCATGCAGCATGGTTAAATGCATCCCGATTGATGCAGTGGATTACATGCAGTGTCAATGAATGCAGTGGATTCCAGGCAGCATGATAAAATGCATCCCGATTGATGCAGTGGATTCCATGCAGCGGGGTTAAATGGATCCCGATTGAATGCAGTGGTTTCCATGCAGCGTGGCCCAGTGGATCTCTATTGAATGCAGTGGATTCCATGCAGCGTGGCCCAATGGATCTCGATTGAATGCAGTGGATTCCACGCAGTGTGGTGCAGTGGAGTCTGATTGATTGCAGTGAATTCCATGCATCGTGGCACAATGGATCCCAATTGAATGCAGTGGATTCCATGCAGTGTGGCCCAATGGATCTCGATTGAATGCAGTGGATTCCATGCAGCATGTTTGAATGCAGTGTATTCCATGCAGCGTGAAGAAATGGAACCCTATTGAATGCAGTGGATTTTATGCAGCATGATTGAATGCAGTGGATTCCATGCAGCATGATTGAATGCAGTGGATTCCAGGAAGCGAGGCCCAATGAATCCCGATTGAATGCAGTGGATATTATCCAGCAGGGCCCAAAGCATCCCGATTGAATGCAGTGGATTCCATGCAGCATCACTGAATGCAGTGGATTCGATGCAGCATGGTAAAATGCATCCCGATTGAACCCAGTGTATTCTATGCAGCGTGATAAATGGATCCCGATTGAATGCAGTGGATTCGATGCAGCATTGCCCAATGGATCTCGAGAGAATGCAGTGGATTCCATGCAGTGTGGTGCAATGGATTTTGATTGAAATCAGTGGATTCGATGCATCGTTGTGCAATGGATCCCAATTGAATGCAGTGAATTCCATGCAGCGTGATTGAATGCAGTACATTCCATGCAGCATGGTAAAATGCATCCCGATTAAATGCAGTGGATTCCATCCAGCTTGATTGAATGCAGTTGATTCCATGGAGCGTGGCCCAATGCATCCCAATTAAATGCAGTGGATTTTTTTTTTTTTTTTTTTTTTTTTTTTTTTTTGTCTTTTTGCCATTTCTTGGGCCGCTCCCGCGGCATATGGAGGTTCCCAGGCTAGGGGTCAAATCGGAGCTGTAGCTGCCAGCCTACGCCAGAGCCACAGCAACGCAGGATCCGAGCCGCGTCTGCGACCTACACCACAGCTCACGGCAACGCCGGAACCTTGACCCACTGAGCAAGGGCAGGGATCGAACCCGCAACCTCATGGTTCCTAGTCGGATTCGTTAACCACTGCGCCACGAAGGGAACTCCAATGCAGTGGATTTTATGCAGCATGGCCCAAAGCATCCCGATTGAAGGTAGTGCATTCCATGCAGCATCACTGAATGCAGTGGATTCCATGCAGCATGGTAAAATGCATCCCGATTGAACGCAGTGTATTCCATGAAGCATGGCTAAATGGATCCCGAGTGAATGCAGTGGATTCCATGCAGTGTCATTGAATGCAGTGGATTCCATGCAGCACGGTAAAATGTGTCACGATTGATGCAGTGGATTCCATGCATTGTCATTGAATGCAGTGGATTCCATGCAGCATGGTTAAATGCATCCCGATTGATGCAGTGGATTACATGCAGTGTCAATGAATGCAGTGGATTCCAGGCAGCATGATAAAATGCATCCCGATTGATGCAGTGGATTCCATGCAGCGGGGTTAAATGGATCCCGATTGAATGCAGTGGATTCCATGCAGCGTGGCCCAGTGGATCTCTATTGAATGCAGTGGATTCCAGGCAGCATGATAAAATGCATCCCGATTGATGCAGTGGATTCCATGCAGCGGGGTTAAATGGATCCCGATTGAATGCAGTGGATTCCATGCAGCGTGGCCCAATGGATCTCGATTGAATGCAGTGGATTCCACGCAGTGTGGTGCAGTGGATTCTGATTGATTGCAGTGAATTCCATGCATCGTGGCACAATGGATCCCAATTGAATGCAGTGGATTCCATGCAGTGTGGCCCAATCGATCTCGATTGAATGCAGTGGATTCCAAGCAGCATGTTTGAATGCAGTGTATTCCATGCAGCGTGAAGAAATGGAACCCTATTGAATGCAGTGGATTTTATGCAGCATGATTGAATGCAGTGGATTCCATGCAGCATGATTGAATGCAGTGGATTCCAGGAAGCGAGGCCCAATGAATCCCGATTGAATGCAGTGGATATTATCCAGCAGGGCCCAAAGCATCCCGATTGAATGCAGTGGATTCCATGCAGCATCACTGAATGCAGTGGATTCGATGCAGCATGGTAAAATGCATCCCGATTGAACCCAGTGTATTCTATGCAGCGTGATAAATGGATCCCGATTGAATGCAGTGGATTCGATGCAGCATTGCCCAATGGATCTCGAGAGAATGCAGTGGATTCCATGCAGTGTGGTGCAATGGATTTTGATTGAAATCAGTGGATTCGATGCATCGTTGTGCAATGGATCCCAATTGAATGCAGTGAATTCCATGCAGCGTGATTGAATGCAGTACATTCCATGCAGCATGGTAAAATGCATCCCGATTAAATGCAGTGGATTCCATCCAGCTTGATTGAATGCAGTTGATTCCATGGAGCGTGGCCCAATGCATCCCAATTAAATGCAGTGGATTTTATGCAGCATGGCCCAAAGCATCCCGATTGAAGGTAGTGCATTCCATGCAGCATCACTGAATGCAGTGGATTCCATGCAGCATGGTAAAATGCATCCCGATTGAACGCAGCGTATTCCATGAAGCATGGCGAAATGGATCCCGATTGAATGCAGTGGATTCCATGCAGCGTGGCCCAATGGATCTCGATTGAACGCAGTGTATTCCATGCAGTGAGGCCCAATGAATCCCAATTGAATGCAGTGGATTCCATGCAGCATGGCGCAATGGATGTCGATTGAATGCAGTGGTTTCCCTGCAATGTGGCACAATGGATCCCGATTGACTGCAGTGGATTCCATGCAGCGTCACTGAATGCAGTGGATTCCATGCAGCATGGTAAAATGCATCCCGATGGATGCAGTGGATTCCATGGAGTGTCATTGAATGCAGTGGATTCCATGCAGCATGGTAAAATGCATCCCAATTGAACGCAGTGCATTCCATGCAGCGGGGTTCAATGGATCCCGATTGAATGCAGTGGATTCGATGCAGCGTGGCCCAATGGATCTCGAGAGAATGCAGTGGATTCCATGCAGTGTGGTGCAATGGATTTTAATTGAACGCAGTGGATTCCATGCATCGTGGCGCAATGGATCCCAATTGAATGCAGTGAATTCCATGCAGCGTGATTGAATGCAGTATATTCCATGCAGCGTGGTAAAATGCATCCCGATTAAATGCAGTGGATTCCATCCAGCTTGATTGAATGCAATTGATTCCATGGAGCATGGCCCAATGCATCCCGATTAAATGCAGTGGATTTTATGCAGCATGGCCCAAAGCATCCTGATTGAAGGTAGTGCATTCCATGCAGCATCACTGAATGCAGTGGATTCCATGCAGCATGGTAAAATGCATCCCGATTAAACGCAGTGGATTACATGCAGCATGGCTAAATGGATCCCGAGTGAATGCAGTAGATTCCATGCAGTTTCATTGAATGCAGTGGATTACATGCAGTATGGTAAAATGCGTCACGATTGATGCAGTGGATTCCATGCAGTGTCATTGAATGCAGTGGATTCCATGCAGCATGGTAAAATGCATCCCGATTGATGCAGTGGATTCCATGCAGTGTCAATGAATGCAGTGGATTCCAGGCATCATGATAAAATGCATCCCGATTGATGCAGTGGATTCCATGCAGCGGGGTTAAATGGATCCCGATTGAATGCAGTGGATTCCATGCAGCGTGGCCCAATGGATCTCGATTGAATGCAGTGGATTCCATGCAGCGTGGCCCAATGCATCTCGATTGAATGCAGTGGATTCCATGCAGTGTGGTGCAGTGGATTCTGATTGATTGCAGTGAATTCCATGCATCGTGGCACAATGGATCCAAATTGAATGCAGTGGATTCCATGCAGCGTGGCCCAATGGATCTCGATTGAATGCAGTGGATTCCATGCAGCGTGTTTGAATGCAGTGTATTCCATGCAGCGTGAAGAAATGGAACCCTATTGAATGCAGTGGATTTTATGCAGCATGATTGAATGCAGTGGATTCCATGCAGCATGATTGAATGCAGTGGATTCCAGGCAGCGAGGCCCAATGAATCCCGATTGAATGCAGTGGATATTATCCAGCATGGCCCAAAGCATCCCGATTGAATGCAGTGGATTCCATGCAGCGTGTTTGAATGCAGTGGATTCCATGCAGCATGGCCCAATGGTTCCCGATTGAATGCAGTGGTTGCAATGAAGCATGATTGAATGCAGTGGATTCCATGAAGCGTGGCCCTATGGTACCCGATTGAATGCACTGGTTGCAATGAAGCATGATTGAATGCAGTGGATTCCATGCAGCATGGAGAAATGGAACCCTATTAAATGCAGGGGATTTTATGCCGCATGATTGAATGCAGTGGATTCCATGCAGTGAGGCCCAATGCATCCCGATTAAATGCAGTGGATTTTATGCAGCGAGGCCCAAAGCATCCCGATTGAATGCAGTGGATTCCATGCAGCGTCACTGAATGCAGTGGATTCGATGCAGCATGGTAAAATGCATCCCGATTGAACCCAGTGTATTCTATGCAGCGTGATAAATGGATCCCGATTGAATGCAGTGGATTCCATGCAGCGTGGCCCAATGGATCTCGAGAGAATGCAGTGGATTCCATGCAGTGTAGTGCAATGGATTTTGATTGAACGCAGTGGATTCGATGCATCATTGTGCAATGGATCCCAATTGAATGCAGTGAATTCCATGCAGCGTGATTGAATGCAGTACATTCCATGCAGCATGGTAAAATGCATCCCGATTAAATGCAGTGGATTCCATCCAGCTTGATTGAATGCAGTTGATTCCATGGAGCGTGGCCCAATGCATCCCGATTAAATGCAGTGGATTTTATGCAGCATGGCCCAAAGCATCCCGATTGAAGGTAGTGCATTCCATGCAGCATCACTGAATGCAGTGGATTCCATGCAGCATGGTAAAATGCATCCCGATTGAACGCAGTGTATTCCATGAAGCATGGCTAAATGGATCCCGATTGAATGCAGTGGATTCCATGCAGCGTGGCCCAATGGATCTCGATTGAACGCAGTGTATTCCATGCAGTGAGGCCCAATGAATCCCAATTGAATGCAGTGGATTCCATGCAGCATGGAGAAATTGAACCCTATTAAATGCAGGGGATTTTATGCAGCATGATTGAATGCAGTGGATTCCAATCAGCATGATTGAATGCAATAGATTCCATGCAGTGAGGCCCAATGCATCCCGATTAAATGCAGTGGATTTTATGCAGCGAGGCCCAAAGCATCCCGATTGAATGCAGTGGATTCCATGCAGCGTCACTGAATGCAGTGGATTCGATGCAGCATGGTTAAATGCATCCCGATTGAACGAAGAGTATTCCATGCAGCGTGGCTAAATGGATCCCGATTGAATGCAGTGGATTCGATGCAGCGTGGCCCAATGGATCTCGATTGAATGCAGTGGATTCCATGCAGCGTGGCTCAATGGATCTCGATTGAATGCAGTGGATTCCATGCAGTGTGGTGCAGTGGATTCTGATTGATTGCAGTGAATTCCATGCAGCGTGGCCCAATGGATCTCGAGAGAATGCAGTGGATTCCATGCAGCGTGATTGAATGCAGTACATTCCATGCAGCATGGTAAAATGCATCCCGATTAAATGCAGTGGATTCCATCCAGCTTGATTGAATGCAGTTGATTCCATGGAGCGTGGCCCAATGCATCCCGATTAAATGCAGTGGATTTTATGCAGCGTGGCCCAAAGCATCCCGATTGAAGGTAGTGCATTCCATGCAGCATCACTGAATGCAGTGGATTCCATGCAGCATGGTAAAATGCATCCCGATTAAATGCAGTGGAATACATGCAGCATGGCTAAATGGATCCCGAGTGAATGCAGTAGATTCCATGCAGTGTCATTGAATGCAGTGGATTCCAGGCAGCATGGTAAAATGCATCCCGATTGATGCAGTGGATTCCATGCAGTGTCATTGAATGCAGTGGATTCCAGGCAGCATGATAAAATGCATCCCGATTGATGCAGTGGATTCCATGCAGCGGGGTTAAATGGATCCCGATTGAATGCAGTGTATTCCATGCAGCGTGGCCCAATGGATCTCGATTGAATGCACTGGATTCCATGCAGTGTGATGCAGTGGATTCTGATTGATTGCAGTGAATTCCATGCATCGTGGCACAATGGATCCCAATTGAATGCAGTGGATTCCATGCAGCGTGGCCCAATGGATCTCGATTGAATGCAGTGGATTCCATGCAGCATGTTTGAATGCAGTGTATGCCATGCAGCGTGAAGTAATGGAACCCTATTGAATGCAGTGGATTTTATGCAGGATGATTGAATGCAGTGGATTCCATGCAGCATGATTGAATGCAGTGGATTCCATGCAGCGTGGTCCAATGGATCTCGAGAGAATGCAGTGGATTCCATGCAGTGTGGTGCAATGGATTTTGATTGAACGCATTGGATTCCATGCATCGTGGCGCAATGGATCCCAATTGAATGCAGTGAATTCCATGCAGCGTGATTGAATGCAGTACATTCCATGCAGCGTGGTAAAATGCATCCCGATTAAATGCAGTGGATTCCATCCAGCTTGATTGAATGCAGTTGATTCCATGGAGCGTGGCCCAATGCATCCCGATTAAATGCAGTGGATTTTAAGCAGCATGGCCCAAAGCATCCCGATTGAAGGTAGTGCATTCCATGCAGCATCACTGAATGCAGTGGATTCCATGCAGCATGGTAAAATGCATCCCGATTGAACGCAGTGTATTCCATGAAGCATGGCTAAATGGATCCCGATTGAATGCAGTGGATTCCATGCAGCGTGGCCCAATGGATCTCGATTGAACGCAGTGTATTCCATGCAGTGAGGCCAAATGTATCCCAATTGAATGCAGTGGATTCCATGCAGCATGGCGCAATGGATGTCGATTGAATGCAGTGGTTTCCCTGCAATGTGGCACAATGGATCCCGATTGACTGCAGTGGATTCCATGCAGCGTCACTGAATGCAGTGGATTCCATGCAGCATGGTAAAATGCATCCCGATGGATGCAGTGGATTCCATGCAGTGTCATTGAATGCAGTGGATTCCATGCAGCATGGTAAAATGCATCCCGATTAAATGCAGTGGAATACATGCAGCATGGCTAAATGGATCCCGAGTGAATGCAGTAGATTCCATGCAGTGTCATTGAATGCAGTGGATTCCAGGCAGCATGGTAAAATGCATCCCGATTGATGCAGTGGATTCCATGCAGTGTCATTGAATGCAGTGGATTCCAGGCAGCATGATAAAATGCATCCCGATTGATGCAGTGGATTCCATGCAGCGGGGTTAAATGGATCCCGATTGAATGCAGTGTATTCCATGCAGCGTGGCCCAATGGATCTCGATTGAATGCACTGGATTCCATGCAGTGTGATGCAGTGGATTCTGATTGATTGCAGTGAATTCCATGCATCGTGGCACAATGGATCCCAATTGAATGCAGTGGATTCCATGCAGCGTGGCCCAATGGATCTCGATTGAATGCAGTGGATTCCATGCAGCATGTTTGAATGCAGTGTATGCCATGCAGCGTGAAGTAATGGAACCCTATTGAATGCAGTGGATTTTATGCAGGATGATTGAATGCAGTGGATTCCATGCAGCATGATTGAATGCAGTGGATTCCATGCAGCGTGGTCCAATGGATCTCGAGAGAATGCAGTGGATTCCATGCAGTGTGGTGCAATGGATTTTGATTGAACGCAGTGGATTCCATGCATCGTTGTGCAATGGATCCCAATTGAATGCAGTGAATTCCATGCAGCGTGATTGAATGCAGTACATTCCATGCAGCGTGGTAAAATGCATCCCGATTAAATGCAGTGGATTCCATCCAGCTTGATTGAATGCAGTTGATTCCATGGAGCGTGGCCCAATGCATCCCGATTAAATGCAGTGGATTTTAAGCAGCATGGCCCAAAGCATCCCGATTGAAGGTAGTGCATTCCAAGCAGCATCACTGAATGCAGTGGATTCCATGCAGCATGGTAAAATGCATCCCGATTAAACGCAGTGGATTACATGCAGCATGGCTAATGGATCCCGAGTGAATGCAGTGGATTCCATGCAGCATGGTAAAATGCGTCACGATTGATGCAGTGGATTCCATGCACTGTCATTGAATGCAGTGGATTCCATGCAGCATGGTAAAATGCATCCCGATTGATGCAGTGGATTCCATGCAGTGTCATTGAATGCAGTGGATTCCAGGCAGCATGATAAAATGCATCCCGATTGATGCAGTCGATTCCATGCAGCGGGGTTAAATGGATCCAGATTGAATGCAGTGGATTCCATGCAGCGTGGCCCAATGGATCTCGATTGAATGCAGTGGACTCCGTGCAGTGTGGTGGAGTGGATTCTGATTGATTGCAGTGAATTCCATGCAGCGTGGCCCAATGGATCTCGATTGAATGCACTGGATTCCATGCAGTGTGATGCAGTGGATCCCAATTGAATGCAGTGAATTCCATGCAGCGTGATTGAATGCAGTTGATTCCATGGATCTTGGCCCAATGCATCCCGATTAAATGCAGTGGATTTTATGCAGCATGGCCCAAAGCATCCCGATTGAATGTAGTGCATTCCATGCAGCATCACTGAATGCAGTGGATTCCATGCAGCATGGTAAAATGCATCCCGATTAAACGCAGTGGATTACATGCAGCATGGCTAAATGGATCCCGAGTGAATGCAGTAGATTCCATGCAGTGTCATTGAATGCAGTGGATTCCATGCAGCATGGTAAAATGCATCCCGATTGATGCAGTGGATTCCATGCAGTGTCATTGAATGCAGTGTATTCCATTCAGCATGGTAAAATGCATCCCGATTGATGCAGTGGATTCCATGCAGTGTCATTGAATACAGTGGATTCCAGGCAGCATGATAAAATATATCCCGATTGATGCAGTGGATTCCATGCAGCGGGGTTAAATTGATCCTGATTGAATGCAGTGTATTCCATGCAGCGTGGCCCAATGGATCTCGATTGAATGCAGTGGATTCCATGCAGCGTGGCCCAATGGATCTCGATTGAATGCAGTGGATTCCATGCAGTGTGGTGCAGTGGATTCTGATTGATTGCAGTGAATTCCATGCATCGTGGCACAATGGATCCCAATTGATTGCAGTGGATTCCATGCAGCGTGGCCCAATGGATCTCGATTGAATGCATTGGATTCCATGCAGCGTGTTTGAATGCAGTGTATGCCATGCAGCGTGAAGAAATGGAACCCTATTGAATGCAGTGGATTTTATGCAGCATGATTGAATGCAGTGGATTCCATGCAGCATGATTGAATGCAGTGGATTCCAGGCAGCGAGGCCCAATGAATCCCGATTGAATGCAGTGGATATTATCCAGCATGGCCCAAAGCATCCCGATTGAATGCAGTGGATTCCATGCAGCGTGTTTGAATGCAGTGGATTCCATGCAGCATGGCCCAATGGTTCCCGATTGAATGCAGTGGTTGCAATGAAGCATGATTGAATGCAGTGGATTCAATGAAGCGTGGCCCTATGGTACCCGATTGAATGCACTGGTTGCAATGAAGCATGATTGAATGCAGTGGATTCCATGCAGCATGGAAACATTGAACCCTATTCAATGCAGGGGATTTTATGCAGCATGATTGAATGCAGTGGATTCCATGCAGCATGATTGAATGCAGTAGATTCCATGCAGTGAGGCCCAATGCATCCCGATTAAATGCAGTGGATTTTATGTAGCGAGGCCCAAAGCATCCCGATTGAATGCAGTGGATTCCATGCAGCGTTACTGAATGCAGTGGATTCGATGCAGCATGGTAAAATGCATCCCGATTGAACCCAGTGTATTCCATGCAGTGTGACTAAATGGATCCCGATTGAATGCAGTGGATTCCATGCATCGTGGTGCAATGGTTCCCAATTGAATGCAGTGAATTCCATGCAGCGTGATTGAATGCAGTATATTCCATGCAGCGTGGTAAAATGCATCCCGATTAAATGCAGTGGATTCCATCCAGCTTGATTGAATGCAGTTGATTCCATGGAGCGTGGCCCAATGCATCCCGATTAAATGCAGTGGATTTTATGCAGCATGGCCCAAAGCATCCCGATTGAATGTAGTGCATTCCATGCAGCATCACTGAATGCAGTGGATTCCATGCAGCATGGTAAAATGCATCCCGATTAAACGCAGTGCATTACATGAAGCATGGCTAAATGGCTCCCGAGTGAATGCAGTAGATTCCATGCAGTGTCATTGAATGCAGTGGATTCCATGCAGCATGGTAAAATGCATCCCGATTGATGCAGTGGATTCCATGCAGTGTCATTGAATGCAGTGGATTCCAGGCAGCATGGTAAAATGCATCCCGATTGATGCAGTGGATTCCATGCAGCGGGGTTAAATGGATCCCGATTGAATGCAGTGTATTCCATGCAGCGTGGCCCAATGGATCTCGATTGAATGCAGTGGATTCCATGCAGCGTGGCCCAATGGATCTCGATTGAATGCAGTGGATTCCATGCAGTGTGGTACATTGGATTCTGATTGATTGCAGTGAATTCCATGCATCGTGGCACAATGGATCCCAATTGAATGCAGTGGATTCCATGCAGCGTGGCCCAATGGATCTCGATTGAATGCAGTGGATTCCATGCAGCATGTTTGAATGCAGTGTATGCCATGCAGCGTGAAGAAATGGAACCCTATTGAATGCAGTGGATTTTATGCAGGATGATTGAATGCAGTGGATTCCATGCAGCATGATTGAATGCAGTGGATTCCATGCAGCGTGGCCCAATGGATCTCGAGAGAATGCAGTGGATTCCATGCAGTGTGGTGCAATGGATTTAAATTGAACGCAGTGGATTCCATGCATCGTTGTGCAATGGATCCCAATTGAATGCAGTGAATTCCATGCAGCGTGATTGAATGCAGTACCTTCCATGCAGCATGGTAAAATGCATCCCGATTAAATGCAGTGGATTCCATCCAGCTTGATTGAATGCAATTGATTCCATGGAGCGTGGCCCAATGCATCCCGATTAAATGCAGTGGATTTTAAGCAGCATGGCCCAAAGCATCCCGATTGAAGGTAGTGCATTCCATGCAGCATCACTGAATGCAGTGGATTCCATGCAGCATGGTAAAATGCATCCCGATTGAACGCAGTGTATTCCATGAAGCATGGCTAAATGGATCCCGATTGAATGCAGTGGATTCCATGCAGCGTGGCCCAATGGATCTCGATTGAACGCAGTGTATTCCATGCAGTGAGGCCCAATGTATCCCAATTGAATGCAGTGGATTCCATGCAGCATGGCGCAGTGGATGTCGATTGAATGCAGTGGTTTCCCTGCAATGTGGCACAATGGATCCCGATTGACTGCAGTGGATTCCATGCAGCGTCACTGAATGCAGTGGTTTCCATGCAGAATGGTAAAATGCATCCCGATTGATGCAGTGGATTCCATGCAGTGTCATTGAATGCAGTGGATTCCATGCAGCATGGTAAAATGCATCCCAATTGAACGCAGTGCATTCCATGCAGCGGGGTTAAATGGATCCCGATTGAATGCAGTGGATTCGATGCAGCGTGGCCCAATGGATCTCGAGAGAATGCAGTGGATTCCATGCAGTGTGGTGCAATGGATTTTAATTGAACGCAGTGGATTCCATGCATCGTGGCGCAATGGATCCCAATTGAATGCAGTGAATTCCATGCAGCGTGATTGAATGCAGTATATTCCATGCAGCGTGGTAAAATGCATCCCGATTAAATGCAGTGGATTCCATCCAGCTTGATTGAATGCAGTTGATTCCATGGAGCGTGGCCCAATGCATCCCGATTAAATGCAGTGGATTTTATGCAGCATGGCCCAAAGCATCCCGATTGAATGTAGTGCATTCCATGCAGCATCACTGAATGCAGTGGATTCCATGCAGCATGGTAAAATGCATCCCGATTAAACGCAGTGGATTACATGCAGCATGGCTAAATGGATCCCGAGTGAATGCAGTAGATTCCATGCAGTGTCATTGAATGCAGTGGATTCCATGCAGCATGGTAAAATGCATCCCGATTGATGCAGTGGATTCCATGCAGTGTCATTGAATGCAGTGCATTCCAGGCAGCATGGTAAAATGCATCCCGATTGATGCAGTGGATTCCATGCAGCGGGGTTAAATGGATCCCGATTGAATGCAGTGTATTCCATGCAGCGTGGCCCAATGGATCTCGATTGAATGCAGTGGATTCCATGCAGTGTGGTACAGTGGATTCTGATTGATTGCAGTGAATTCCATGCATCGTGGCACAATGGATCCCAATTGAATGCAGTGGATTCCATGCAGCGTGGCCCAATGGATCTCGATTGAATGCAGTGGATTCCATGCAGCATGTTTGAATGCAGTGTATGCCATGCAGCGTGAAGTAATGGAACCCTATTGAATGCAGTGGATTTTATGCAGCATGATTGAATGCAGTGGATTCCATGCAGCATGATTGAATGCAGTGGATTCCAGGCAGCGAGGCCCAATGAATCCCGATTGAATGCAGTGGATATTATGCAGCATGGCCCAAAGCATCCCGATTGAATGCAGTGGATTCCATGCAGCGTGTTTGAATGCAGTGGATTCCATGCAGCATGGCCCAATGGTTCCCGATTGAATGCAATGGTTGCAATGAAGCATGATTGAATGCAGTGGATTCCATGAAGCGTGGCCCTATGGTACCCGATTGAATGCACTGGTTGCAATGAAGCATGATTGAATGCAGTGGATTCCATGCAGCATGGAGAAATTGAACCCTATTCAATGCAGGGGATTTTATGCAGCATGATTGAATGCAGTGGATTCCATGCAGCATGATTGAATGCAGTTGATTCCATGGAGCGTGGCCCAATGCATCCCGATTAAATGCAGTGGATTTTATGCAGCATGGCCCAAAGCATCCCGATTGAATGCAGTGCATTCCATGCAGCATCACTGAATGCAGTGGATTCCATGCAGCATGGTAAAATGCATCCCGATTGAACCCAGTGTATTCCATGCAGCGTGATAAATGGATCCCGATTGAATGCAGTGGATTCCATGCAGCGTGGCCCAATGGATCTCGAGAGAATGCAGTGGAGTCCATGCAGTGTGGTGCAATGGATTTTGATTGAACGCAGTGGATTCGATGCATCGTTGTGCAATGGATCCCAATTGAATGCAGTGAATTCCATGCAGCGTGATTGAATGCAGTACATTCCATGCAGCATGGTAAAATGCATCCCGATTAAATGCAGTGGATTCCATCCAGCTTGATTGAATGCAGTTGATTCCATGGAGCGTGGCCCAATGCATCCCGATTAAATGCAGTGGATTTTATGCAGCATGGCCCAAAGCATCCTGATTGAAGGTAGTGCATTCCATGCAGCATCACTGAATGCAGTGGATTCCATGCAGCATGGTAAAATGCATCCCGATTGAACGCAGTGTATTCCATGAAGCATGGCGAAATGGATCCCGATTGAATGCAGTGGATTCCATGCAGCGTGGCCCAATGGATCTCGATTGAACGCAGTGTATTCCATGCAGTGAGGCCCAATGTATCCCAATTGTATGCAGTGGATTCCATGCAGCATGGCGCAGTGGATGTCGATTGAATGCAGTGGTTTCCCTGCAATGTGGCACAATGGATCCCGATTGACTGCAGTGGATTCCATGCAGCGTCACTGAATGCAGTGGATTCCATGCAGAATGGTAAAATGCATCCCGATTGATGCAGTGGATTCCATGCAGCGTCATTGAATGCAGTGGATTCCATGCAGCATGGTAAAATGCATCCCAATTGAACGCAGTGCATTCCATGCAGCGGGGTTAAATGGATCCCGATTGAATGCAGTGGATTCGATGCAGCGTGGCCCAATGGATCTCGAGAGAATGCACTGGATTCCATGCAGTGTGGTGCAATGGATTTAAATTGAACGCAGTGGATTCCATGCATCATGGCGCAATGGATCCCAATTGAATGCAGTGAATTCCATGCAGCGTGATTGAATGCAGTATATTCCATGCAGCGTGGTAAAATGCATCCCGATTAAATGCAGTTGATTTTATGCAGCATGGCCCAAAGCATCCCGATTGAAGGTAGTGCATTCCATGCAGCATCACTGAATGCAGTGGATTCCATGCAGCATGGTAAAATGCATCCCGATTAAACGCAGTGCATTACATGCAGCATGGCTAAATGGATCCCGAGTGAATGCAGTGGATTCCATGCAGCATGGTAAAATGCGTCACGATTGATGCAGTGGATTCCTTGCAGTGTCATTGAATGCAGTGGATTCCAGGCAGCAAGATAAAATGCATCCCGATTGATGCAGTGGATTCCATGCAGCAGGGTTAAATGGATCCCGATTGAATGCAGTGTATTCCATGCAGCGTGGCCCAATGGATCTCGATTGAATGCAGTGGACTCCGTGCAGTGTGGTGGAGTGGATTCTGATTGATTGCAGTGAATTCCATGCAGCGTGTTTGAATGCAGTGTATTCCATGCAGCGTGGCCCAATGGATCTCGATTGAATGCAGTGGATTCCGTGCAGTGTGGTGGAGTGGATTCTGATTGAATGCAGTGGATTCCATGCAGCGTGTTTGAATGCAGTGTATTCCATGCAGCGTGAAGAAATGGAACCCTATTGAATGCAGTGGATTTTATGCAGCATGATTGAATGCAGTGGATTCCATGCAGCATGATTGAATGCAGTGGATTCCAGGCAGCGAGGCCCAATGAATCCCGATTGAATGCAGTGGATATTATCCAGCATGGCCCAAAGCATCCCGATTGAATGCAGTGGATTCCATGCAGCGTGTTTGAATGCAGTGGATTCCATGCAGCATGGCCCAATGGTTCCCGATTGAATGCAGTGGTTGCAATGAAGCATGATTGAATGCAGTGGATTCCATGAAGCGTGGCCCTATGGTACCCGATTGAATGCACTGGTTGCAATGAAGCATGATTGAATGCAGTGGATTCCATGCAGCATGGAGAAATGGAACCCTATTAAATGCAGGGGATTTTATGCCGCATGATTGAATGCAGTGGATTCCATGCAGCATGATTGAATGCAGTAGATTCCATGCAGTGAGGCCCAATGCATCCCGATTAAATGCAGTGGATTTTATGCAGCGAGGCCCAAAGCATCCCGATTGAATGCAGTGGATTCCATGCAGTGTCACTGAATGCAGTGGATTCGATTCAGCATGGTTAAATGCATCCCTATTGAACGAAGAGTATTCCATGCAGCGTGGCTAAATGGATCCCGATTGAATGCAGTGGATTCCATGCAGCGTGGCCCAATGGATCTCGAGAGATTGCAGTGGATTCCATGCAGTGTGGTGCAATGGATTTTAATTGAACGCAGTGGATTCCATGCATCGTGGTGCAATGGATCCCAATTGAATGCAGTGAATTCCATGCAGCGTGATTGAATGCAGTATATTCCATGCAGCGTGGTAAAATGCATCCTGATTAAATGCAGTGGATTCCATCCAGCTTGATTGAATGCAGTTGATTCCATGGAGCGTGGCCCAATGCATCCCGATTAAATGCCGTGGATTTTATGCAGCATGGCCCAAAGCATCCCGATTGAATGTAGTGCATTCCATGCAGCATCACTGAATGCAGTGGATTCCATGCAGCATGGTAAAATGCATCCCGATTAAACGCAGTGGAATACATGCAGCATGGCTAAATGGATCCCGAGTGAATGCAGTAGATTCCATGCAGTGTCATTGAATGCAGTGGATTCCATGCAGCATGTTAAAATGCATCCCGATTGATGCAGTGGATTCCATGCAGTGTCATTGAATGCAGTGTATTCCATGCAGCATGGTAAAATGCATCCCGATTGATGCAGTGGATTCCATGCAGTGTCATTGAATGCAGTGGATTCCAGGCAGCATGATAAAATGCATCCCGATTGATGCAGTGGATTCCATGCAGCGGGGTTAAATGGATCCCGATTGAATGCAGTCGATTCCATGCAGCGTGGCCCAATGGATCTCGATTGAATGCAGTGGATTCCATGCAGTGTGGTGCAGTGGATTCTGATTGATTGCAGTGAATTCCATGCATCGTGGCACAATGGATCCCAATTGAATGCAGTGGATTCCATGCAGCGTGGCCCAATGGATCTCGATTGAATGCAGTGGGTTCCATGCAGCGTGTTTGAATGCAGTGTATGCCATGCAGCGTGAAGAAATGGAACCCTATTGAATGCAGTGGATTTTATGCAGCATGATTGAATGCAGTGGATTCCATGCAGCATGATTGAATGCAGTGGATTCCAGGCAGCGAGGCCCAATGAATCCCGATTGAATGCAGTGGATATTATCCAGCATGGCCCAAAGCATCCCGATTGAATGCAGTGGATTCCATGCAGCGTGTTTGAATGCAGTGGATTCCATGCAGCATGGCCCAATGGTTCCCGATTGAATGCAGTGGTTGCAATGAAGCATGATTGAATGCAGTGGATTCCATGAAGCGTGGCCCTATGGTACCCGATTGAATGCACTGGTTGCAATGAAGCATGATTGAATGCAGTGGATTCCATGCAGCATGGAGAAATTGAACCCTATTAAATGCAGGGGATTTTATGCAGCATGATTGAATGCAGTGGATTCCATGCAGCATGATTGAATGCAGTAGATTCCATGCAGTGAGGCCCAATGCATCCCGATTAAATGCAGTGGATTTTATGCAGCGAGGCCCAAAGCATCCCGATTGAATGCAGTGGATTCCATGCAGCGTCACTCAATGCAGTGGATTCGATGCAGCATGGTAAAATGCATCCCGATTGAACCCAGTTTATTCCATGCAGCGTGATAAATGGATCCCGATTGAATGCAGTGGATTCCATGCAGCGTGGCCCAATGGATCTCGAGAGAATGCAGTGGATTCCATGCAGCGTGATTGAATGCAGTACATTCCATGCAGCATGGTAAAATGCATCCCGATTAAATGCAGTGGATTCCATCCAGCTTGATTGAATGCAGTTGATTCCATGGAGCGTGGCCCAATGCATCCCGATTAAATGCAGTGGATTTTATGCAGCATGGCCCAAAGCATCCCGATTGAAGGTAGTGCATTCCATGCAGCATCACTGAATGCAGTGGATTCCATGCAGCATGGTAAAATGCATCCCGATTGAACGCAGTGTATTCCATGAAGCATGGCTAAATGGATCCCGATTGAATGCAGTGGATTCCATGCAGCGTGGCCAATGGATCTCGATTGAACGCAGTGTATTCCATGCAGTGAGGCCCAATGAATCCCAATTGAATGCAGTGGATTCCATGCAGCATGGCGCAATGGATGTCGATTGAATGCAGTGGTTTCCCTGCAATGTGGCACAATGGATCCCGATTGACTGCAGTGGATTCCATGCAGCGTCACTGAATGCAGTGGATTCCATGCAGCATGGTAAAATGCATCCCTATGGATGCAGTGGCTTCCATGCAGTGTCATTGAATGCAGTGGATTCCATGCAGCATGGTAAAATGCGTCACGATTGATGCAGTGGATTCCATGCACTGTCATTGAATGCAGTGGATTCCATGCAGCATGGTAAAATGCATCCCGATTGATGCAGTGGATTCCATGCAGTGTCATTGAATGCAGTGGATTCCAGGCAGCATGATAAAATGCATCCCGATTGATGCAGTGGATTCCATGCAGCGGGGTTAAATGGATCTAGATTGAATGCCGTGGATTCCATGCAGCGTGGCCCAATGGATCTCGATTGAATGCAGTGGATTCCATGCAGCGTGTTTGAATGCAGTGTATTCCATGCAGCGTGAAGAAATGGAACCCTATTGAATGCAGTGGATTTTATGCAGCATGATTGAATGCAGTGGATTCCATGCAGCATGATTGAATGCAGTGGATTCCAGGCAGCGAGGCCCAATGAATCCCGATTGAATGCAGTGGATATTATCCAGCATGGCCCAAAGCATCCCGATTGAATGCAGTGGATTCCATGCAGCGTGTTTGAATGCAGTGGATTCCATGCAGCATGGCCCAATGGTTCCCGATTGAATGCAGTGGTTGCAATGAAGCATGATTGAATGCAGTGGATTCCATGAAGCGTGGCCCTATGGTACCCGATTGAATGCACTGGTTGCAATGAAGCATGATTGAATGCAGTGGATTCCATGCAGCATGGAGAAATTGAACCCTATTAAATGCAGGGGATTTTATGCAGCATGATTGAATGCAGTGGATTCCATGCAGCATGATTGAATGCAGTAGATTCCATGCAGTGAGGCCCAATGCATCCCGATTAAATGCAGTGGATTTTATGCAGCGAGGCCCAAAGCATCCCGATTGAATGCAGTGGATTCCATGCAGCATCACTGAATGCAGTGGATTCGATGCAGCATGGTAAAATGCATCCCGATTGAACGAAGAGTATTCCATGCAGCGTGGCTAAATGGATCCCGATTGAATGCAGTGGATTCGATGCAGCGTGGCCCAATGGATCTCGAGAGAATGCAGTGGATTCCATGCAGTGTGGTGCAATGGATTTAAATTGAACGCAGTGGATTCCATGCATCGTGGCGCAATGGATCCCAATTGAATGCAGTGAATTCCATGCAGCGTGATTGAATGCAGTATATTCCATGCAGCGTGGTAAAATGCATCCCGATTAAATGCAGTGGATTTTATGCAGCATGGCCCAAAGCATCCCGATTGAAGGTAGCGCATTCCATGCAGCATCACTGAATGCAGTGGATTCCATGCAGCATGGTAAAATGCATCCCGATTAAACGCAGTGCATTACATGCAGCATGGCTAAATGGATCCCGAGTGAATGCAGTGGATTCCATGCAGCATGGTAAAATGCGTCACGATTGATGCAGTGGATTCCATGCAGTGTCATTGAATGCAGTGTATACCATGCAGCATGGTAAAATGCATCCCGATTGATGCAGTGGATTCCATGCAGTGTCATTGAATGCAGTGGATTCCAGGCAGCAAGATAAAATGCATCCCGATTGATGCAGTGGATTCCATGCAGCGGGGTTAAATGGATCCCGATTGAATGTAGTGTATTCCATGCAGCGTGGCCCAATGGATCTCGATTGAATGCAGTGGACTCCGTGCAGTGTGGTGGAGTGGATTCTGATTGATTGCAGTGAATTCCATGCAGCGTGTTTGAATGCAGTGTATTCCATGCAGCGTGGCCCAATGGATCTCGATTGAATGCAGTGGATTCCGTGCAGTGTGGTGGAGTGGATTCTGATTGAATGCAGTGGATTCCATGCAGCGTGTTTGAATGCAGTGTATTCCATGCAGCGTGAAGAAATGGAACCCTATTGAATGCAGTGGATTTTATGCAGCATGATTGAATGCAGTGGATTCCATGCAGCATGATTGAATGCAGTGGATTCCAGGCAGCGAGGCCCAATGAATCCCGATTGAATGCAGTGGATATTATCCAGCATGGCCCAAAGCATCCCGATTGAATGCAGTGGATTCCATGCAGCGTGTTTGAATGCAGTGGATTCCATGCAGCATGGCCCAATGGTTCCCGATTGAATGCAGTGGTTGCAATGAAGCATGATTGAATGCAGTGGATTCCATGAAGCGTGGCCCTATGGTACCCGATTGAATGCACTGGTTGCAATGAAGCATGATTGAATGCAGTGGATTCCATGCAGCATGGAGAAATTGAACCCTATTAAATGCAGGGGATTTTATGCAGCATGATTGAATGTAGTGGATTCCATGCAGCATGATTGAATGCAGTAGATTCCATGCAGTGAGGCCCAATGCATCCCGATTAAATGCAGTGGATTTTATGCAGCGAGGCCCAAAGCATCCCGATTGAATGCAGTGGATTCCATGCAGCGTCACTGAATGCAGTGGATTCGATGCAGCATGGTTAAATGCATCCCGATTGAACGAAGAGTATTCCATGCAGCGTGGCTAAATGGATCCCGATTGAATGCAGTGGATTCCATGCAGCGTGGCCCAATGGATCTCGAGAGAATGCAGTGGATTCCATGCAGTGTGGTGCAATGGATTTTAATTGAACGCAGTGGATTCCATGCATCGTGGTGCAATGGATCCCAATTGAATGCAGTGAATTCCATGCAGCGTGATTGAATGCAGTATATTCCATGCAGCGTGGTAAAATGCATCCCGATTAAATGCAGTGGATTCCATCCAGCTTGATTGAATGCAGTTGATTCCATGGAGCGTGGCCCAATGCATCCCGATTAAATGCCGTGGATTTTATGCAGCATGGCCCAAAGCATCCCGATTGAATGTAGTGCATTCCATGCAGCATCACTGAATGCAGTGGATTCCATGCAGCATGGTAAAATGCATCCCGATTAAACGCAGTGGAATACATGCAGCATGGCTAAATGGATCCCGAGTGAATGCAGTAGATTCCATGCAGTGTCATTGAATGCAGTGGATTCCATGCAGCATGGTAAAATGCATCACGATTGATGCAGTGGATTCCATGCAGTGTCATTGAATGCAGTGTATTCCATGCAGCATGGTAAAATGCATCACGATTGATGCAGTGGATTCCATGCAGTGTCATTGAATGCAGTGGATTCCAGGCAGCATGATAAAATGCATCCCGATTGATGCAGTGGATTCCATGCAGCGGGGTTAAATGGATCCCGATTGAATGCAGTCGATTCCATGCAGCGTGGCCCAATGGATCTCGATTGAATGCAGTGGATTCCATGCAGTGTGGTGCAGTGGATTCTGATTGATTGCAGTGAATTCCATGCATCGTGGCACAATGGATCCCAATTGAATGCAGTGGATTCCATGCAGCGTGGCCCAATGGATCTCGATTGAATGCAGTGGGTTCCATGCAGCGTGTTTGAATGCAGTGTATGCCATGCAGCGTGAAGAAATGGAACCCTATTGAATGCAGTGGATTTTATGCAGCATGATTGAATGCAGTGGATTCCATGCAGCATGATTGAATGCAGTGGATTCCAGGCAGCGAGGCCCAATGAATCCCGATTGAATGCAGTGGATATTATCCAGCATGGCCCAAAGCATCCCGATTGAATGCAGTGGATTCCATGCAGCGTGTTTGAACGCAGTGGATTCCATGCAGCATGGCCCAATGGTTCCCGATTGAATGCAGTGGTTGCAATGAAGCATGATTGAATGCAGTGGATTCCATGAAGCGTGGCCCTATGGTACCCGATTGAATGCACTGGTTGCAATGAAGCATGATTGAATGCAGTGGATTCCATGCAGCATGGAGAAATTGAACCCTATTAAATGCAGGGGATTTTATGCAGCATGATTGAATGCAGTGGATTCCATGCAGCATGATTGAATGCAGTAGATTCCATGCAGTGAGGCCCAATGCATCCCGATTAAATGCAGTGGATTTTATGCAGCGAGGCCCAAAGCATCCCGATTGAATGCAGTGGATTCCATGCAGCGTCACTCAATGCAGTGGATTCGATGCAGCATGGTAAAATGCATCCCGATTGAACCCAGTTTATTCCATGCAGCGTGATAAATGGATCCCGATTGAATGCAGTGGATTCCATGCAGCGTGGCCCAATGGATCTCGAGAGAATGCAGTGGATTCCATGCAGCGTGATTGAATGCAGTACATTCCATGCAGCATGGTAAAATGCATCCCGATTAAATGCAGTGGATTCCATCCAGCTTGATTGAATGCAGTTGATTCCATGGAGCGTGGCCCAATGCATCCCGATTAAATGCAGTGGATTTTATGCAGCATGGCCCAAAGCATCCCGATTGAAGGTAGTGCATTCCATGCAGCATCACTGAATGCAGTGGATTCCATGCAGCATGGTAAAATGCATCCCGATTGAACGCAGTGTATTCCATGAAGCATGGCTAAATGGATCCCGATTGAATGCAGTGGATTCCATGCAGCGTGGCCAATGGATCTCGATTGAACGCAGTGTATTCCATGCAGTGAGGCCCAATGAATCCCAATTGAATGCAGTGGATTCCATGCAGCATGGCGCAATGGATGTCGATTGAATGCAGTGGTTTCCCTGCAATGTGGCACAATGGATCCCGATTGACTGCAGTGGATTCCATGCAGCGTCACTGAATGCAGTGGATTCCATGCAGCATGGTAAAATGCATCCCGATGGATGCAGTGGCTTCCATGCAGTGTCATTGAATGCAGTGGATTCCATGCAGCATGGTAAAATGCGTCACGATTGATGCAGTGGATTCCATGCAGTGTCATTGAATGCAGTGTATTCCATGCAGCATGGTAAAATGCATCCCGATTGATGCAGTGGATTCCATGCAGTGTCATTGAATGCAGTGGATTCCAGGCAGCATGATAAAATGCATCCCGATTGATGCAGTGGATTCCATGCAGCGGGGTTAAATGGATCTAGATTGAATGCCGTGGATTCCATGCAGCGTGGACCAATGGATCTCGATTGAATGCAGTGGACTCCGTGCAGTGTGGTGGAGTGGATTCTGATTGATTGCAGTGAATTCCATGCAGCGTGGCCCAATGGATCTCGATTGAAGGCAGTGGATTCCATGCAGCGTGTTTGAATGCAGTGTATGCCATGCAGCGTGAAGAAATGGAACCCTATTGAATGCAGTGGATTTTATGCAGCATGATTGAATGCAGTGGATTCCATGCAGCATGATTGAATGCAGTGGATTCCAGGCAGCGAGGCCCAATGAATCCCGATTGAATGCAGTGGATATTATCCAGCATGGCCCAAAGCATCCCGATTGAATGCAGTGGATTCCATGCAGCGTGTTTGAATGCAGTGGATTCCATGCAGCATGGCCCAATGGTTCCCGATTGAATGCAGTGGTTGCAATGAAGCATGATTGAATGCAGTGGATTCCATGAAGCGTGGCCCTATGGTACCCGATTGAATGCACTGGTTGCAATGAAGCATGATTGAATGCAGTGGATTCCATGCAGCATGGAGAAATTGAACCCTATTAAATGCAGGGGATTTTATGCAGCATGATTGAATGCAGTGGATTCCATGCAGCATGATTGAATGCAGTAGATTCCATGCAGTGAGGCCCAATGGATCCCGATTAAATGCAGTGGATTTTATGCAGCGAGGCCCAAAGCATCCCGATTGAATGCAGTGGATTCCATGCAGCGTCACTGAATGCAGTGGATTCGATGCAGCATGGTTAAATGCATCCCGATTGAACGAAGAGTATTCCATGCAGCGTGGCTAAATGGATCCCGACTGAAGGCAGTGGATTCCATGCAGCGTGGCCCAATGGATCTCGAGAGATTGCAGTGGATTCCATGCAGTTTGGTGCAATGGATTTTAATTGAACGCAGTGGATTCCATGCATCGTGGTGCAATGGATCCCAATTGAATGCAGTGAATTCCATGCAGCGTGATTGAATGCAGTATATTCCATGCAGCGTGGTAAAATGCATCCCGATTAAATGCAGTGGATTCCATCCAGCTTGATTGAATGCAGTTGATTCCATGGAGCGTGGCCCAATGCATCCCGATTAAATGCAGTGGATTTTATGCAGCATGGCCCAAAGCATCCCGATTGAATGTAGTGCATTCCATGCAGCATCACTGAATGCAGTGGATTCCATGTAGCATGTTAAAATGCATCCCGATTAAACGCAGTGGATTAAATGCAGCATGGCTAAATGGATCCCGAGTGAATGCAGTAGATTCCATGCAGTGTAATTGAATGCAGTGGATTCCATGCAGCATGGTAAAATGCAGCCCGATTGATGCAGTGGATTCCATGCAGTGTGGTGCAGTGGATTCTGATTGATTGCAGTGAATTCCATGCATCGTGGCACAATGGATCCCAATTGAATGCAGTGGATTCCATGCAGCGTGGCCCAATAGATCTCGATTGAATGCAGTGGATTCCATGCAGCGTGTTTGAATGCAGTGTATGCCATGCAGCGTGAAGAAATGGAACCCTATTGAATGCAGTGGATTTTATGCAGCATGATTGAATGCAGTGGATTCCATGCAGCATGATTGAATGCAGTGGATTCCAGGCAGCGAGGCCCAATGAATCCCGATTGAATGCAGTGGATATTATCCAGCATGGCCCAAAGCATCCCGATTGAATGCAGTGGATTCCATGCAGCGTGTTTGAATGCAGTGGATTCCAGGCAGCATGGCCCAATGGTTCCAGATTGAATGCAGTGGTTGCAATGAAGCATGATTGAATGCAGTGGATTCCATGAAGCGTGGCCCTATGGTACCCGATTGAATGCACTGGTTGTAATGAAGCATGATTGAATGCAGTGGATTCCATGCAGTGAGGCCCAATGCATCCCGATTAAATGCAGTGGATTTTATGCAGCAAGGCCCAAAGCATCCCGATTGAATGCAGTGGATTCCATGCAGCGTCACTGAATGCAGTGGATTCCATGCAGCATGGTAAAATGCATCCCGATTGAACGAATAGTATTCCATGCAGCGTGGCTAAATGGATCCCGATTGAATGCAGTGGATTCCATGCAGTGTGGTCCAATGGATCTCGATTGAACGCAGTGTATTCCATTCAGTGAGGCCCAATGAATCCCAATTGAATGCAGTGGATTCCATGCAGCATGGAGAAATTGAACCCTATTAAATGCAGGGGATTTTATGCAGCATGATTGAATGCAGTGGATTCCATGCAGCATGATTGAATGCAGTAGATTCCATGCAGTGAGGCCCAATGCATCCCGATTAAATGCAGTGGATTTTATGCAGCATGGAGAAATTGAACCCTATTAAATGCAGGGGATTTTATGCAGCATGATTGAATGCAGTGGATTCCATGCAGCATGATTGAATGCAGTGGATTCCATGCAGCATGGAGAAATTGAACCCTATTAAATGCAGGGGATTTTATGCAGCATGATTGAATGCAGTCGATTCCATGCAGCATGATTGAATGCAGTGGATTCCATGCAGCATGATTGAATGCAGTAGATTCCATGCAGTGAGGCCCAAAGCATCCCGATTGAATGCAGTGGATTCCATGCAGCGTCACTGAATGCAGTGGATTCGATGCAGCATGGTTAAATGCATCCTGATTGAACGAAGTGTATTCCATGCAGCGTGGCTAAATGGATCCCGATTGAATGCAGTGGATTCCATGCAGCGTGGCCAAATGAATCTCGAGAGATTGCAGTGGATTCCAAGCAGAGTGGTGCAATGGATTTTAATTGAACGCAGTGGATTCCATGCAGTGTGGTCCAATGGATCTCGATTGAACGCAGTGTATTCCATGCAGTGAGGCCCAATGAATCCCAATTGAATGCAGTGGATTCCATGCAGCATGGAGAAATTGAACCCTATTAAATGCAGGGGATTTTATGCAGCATGATTGAATGCAGTGGATTCCATGCAGCATGATTGAATGCAGTGGATTCCATGCAGCATGATTGAATGCAGTAGATTCCATGCAGTGAGGCCCAAGCATCCCGATTGAATGCAGTGGATTCCATGCAGCGTCACTGAATGCAGTGGATTCGATGCAGCATGGTTAAATGCATCCTGATTGAACGAAGTGTATTCCATGCAGCGTGGCTAAATGGATCCCGATTGAATGCAGTGGATTCCATGCAGCGTGGCCCAATGGATCTCGAGAGATTGCAGTGGATTCCAAGCAGAGTGGTGCAATGGATTTTAATTGAACGCAGTGGATTCCATGCATCGTGGTGCAATGGATCCCAATTGAATGCAGTGAATTCCATGCAGCGTGATTGAATGCAGTATATTCCATGCAGCATGGTAAAATGCATCCCGATTAAATGCATTGGATTCCATCCAGCTTGGTTGAATGCAAATGATTCCATGGAGCGTGGCCCAATGCATCCCGATTAAATGCAGTGGATTTTATGCAGCATGGCCCAAAGCATCCCGATTGAAGGTAGTGCATTCCATGCAGCATCACTGAATGCAGTGGATTCCATGCAGCATGGTAAAATGCATCCCGATTAAACGCAGTGGATTACATGCAGCATGGCTAAATGGATCCCGATTGAATGCAGTAGATTCCATGCAGTGTCATTGAATGCAGTGGATTCCATGCAGCATGGTAAAATGCGTCACGATTGATGCAGTGGATTCCATGCAGTGTCATTGAATGCAGTGGATTCCATGCAGCATGGTAAAATACATCCCGATGGATGCAGTGGATTCCATGCAGTGTCAATGAATGCAGTGGATTCCAGGCAGCATGATAAAATGCATCCCGATTGATGCAGTGGATTCCATGCAGCGGGGTTAAATGGATCCCGATTGAATGCAGTGGATTCGATGCAGCGTGGCCCAATGGATCTCGATTGAATGCAGTGGATTCCATGCAGCGTGGCCCAATGCATCTCGATTGAATGCAGTGGATTCCATGCAGTGTGGTGCAGTGGATTCTGATTGATTGCAGTGAATTCCATGCATCGTGGCACAATGGATCCCAATTGAGTGCAGTGGATTCCATGCAGCGTGGCCCAATGGATCTCGATTGAATGCAGTGGATTCCATGCAGCGAGTTTGAATGCAGTGTATGCCATGCAGCGTGAAGAAATGGAACCCTATTGAATGCAGTGGATTTTATGCAGCATGATTGAATGCAGTGGATTCCATGCAGCATGATTGAATGCAGTGGATTCCAGGCAGTGAGGCCCAATGAATCCCGATTGAATGCAGTGGATATTATCCAGCATGGCCCAAAGCATCCCGATTGAATACAGTGGATTCCATGCAGCGTGTTTGAATGCAGTGGATTCCATGCAGCATGGCCCAATGGTTCCCGATTGAATGCAGTGGTTGCAATGAAGCATGATTGAATGCAGTGGATTCCATGAAGCGTGGCCCTATGGTACCCGATTGAATGCACTGGTTGCAATGAAGCATGATTGAATGCAGTGGATTCCATGCAGCATGGAGAAATGGAACCCTATTAAGTGCAGGGGATTTTATGCAGCATGATTGAATGCAGTGGATTCCATGCAGCATGATTGAATGCAGTAGATTCCATGCAGTGAGGCCCAATGCATCCCGATTAAATGCAGTGGATTTTATGCAGCGAGGCCCATAGCATCCCGATTGAATGCAGTGGATTCCATGCAGCGTCACTGAATGCAGTGGATTCGATGCAGCATGGTTAAATGCATCCCGATTGAACGAAGAGTATTCCATGCAGCGTGGCTAAATGGATCCGGACTGAAGGCAGTGGATTCCATGCAGCGTGGCCCAATGGATCTCGAGAGATTGCAGTGGATTCCATGCAGTTTGGTGCAATGGATTTTAATTGAACGCAGTGGATTCCATGCATCGTGGTGCAATGGATCCCAATTGAATGCAGTGAATTCCATGCAGCGTGATTGAATGCAGTATATTCCATGCAGCGTGGTAAAATGCATCCCGATTAAATGCAGTGGATTCCATCCAGCTTGATTGAATGCAGTTGATTCCATGGAGCGTGGCCCAATGCATCCCGATTAAATGCAGTGGATTTTATGCAGCATGGCCCAAAGCATCCCGATTGAATGTAGTGCATTCCATGCAGCATCACTGAATGCAGTGGATTCCATGTAGCATGTTAAAATGCATCCCGATTAAACGCAGTGGATTAAATGCAGCATGGCTAAATGGATCCCGAGTGAATGCAGTAGATTCCATGCAGTGTCATTGAATGCAGTGGATTCCATGCAGCATGGTAAAATGCATCCCGATTGATGCAGTGGATTCCATGCAGTGTGGTGCAGTGGATTCTGATTGATTGCAGTGAATTCCATGCATCGTGGCACAATGGATCTCGATTGAATGCAGTGGATTCCATGCAGCGTGGCCCAATGGATCTCGATTGAATGCAGTGGGTTCCATGCAGCGTGTTTGAATGCAGTGTATGCCATGCAGCGTGAAGAAATGGAACCCTATTGAATGCAGTGGATTTTATGCAGCATGATTGAATGCAGTGGATTCCATGCAGCATGATTGAATGCAGTGGATTCCAGGCAGCGAGGCCCAATGAATCCCGATTGAATGCAGTGGATATTATCCAGCATGGCCCAAAGCATCCCGATTGAATGCAGTGGATTCCATGCAGCGTGTTTGAATGCAGTGGATTCCATGCAGCATGGCCCAATGGTTCCCGATTGAATGCAGTGGTTGCAATGAAGCATGATTGAATGCAGTGGATTCCATGAAGCGTGGCCCTATGGTACCCGATTGAATGCACTGGTTGTAATGAAGCATGATTGAATGCAGTGGATTCCATGCAGTGAGGCCCAATGCATCCCGATTAAATGCAGTGGATTTTATGCAGCAAGGCCCAAAACATCCCGATTGAATGCAGTGGATTCCATGCAGCGTCACTGAATGCAGTGGATTCCATGCAGCATGGTAAAATGCATCCCGATTGAACGAAGAGTATTCCATGCAGCGTGGCTAAATGGATCCCGATTGAATGCAGTGGATTCCATGCAGTGTGGTCCAATGGATCTCGATTGAACGCAGTGTATTCCATGCAGTGAGGCCCAATGAATCCCAATTGAATGCAGTGGATTCCATGCAGCATTGAGAAATTGAACCCTATTAAATGCAGGGGATTTTATGCAGCATGATTGAATGCAGTGGATTCCATGCAGCATGATTGAATGCAGTAGATTCCATGCAGTGAGGCCCAATGCATCCCGATTAAATGCAGTGGATTTTATGCAGCATGGAGAAATTGAACCCTATTAAATGCAGGGGATTTTATGCAGCATGATTGAATGCAGTGGATTCCATGCAGCATGATTGAATGCAGTGGATTCCATGCAGCATGGAGAAATTGAACCCTATTAAATGCAGGGGATTTTATGCAGCATGATTGAATGCAGTGGATTCCATTCAGCATGATTGAATGCAGTGGATTCCATGCAGCATGATTGAATGCAGTAGATTCCATGCAGTGAGGCCCAAAGCATCCCGATTGAATGCAGTGGATTCCATGCAGCGTCACTGAATGCAGTGGATTCGATGCAGCATGGTTAAATGCATCCTGATTGAACGAAGTGTATTCCATGCAGCGTGGCTAAATGGATCCCGATTGAATGCAGTGGATTCCATGCAGCGTGGCCCAATGGATCTCGAGAGATTGCAGTGGATTCCATGCAGTGTGGTGCAATGGATTTTAATAGAACGCAGTGGATTCCATGCAGTGTGGTCCAATGGATCTCGATTGAACGCAGTGTATTCCATGCAGTGAGGCCTAATGAATCCCAATTGAATGCAGTGGATTCCATGCAGCATGGAGAAATTGAACCCTATTAAATGCAGGGGATTTTATGCAGCATGATTGAATGCAGTGGATTCCATGCAGCATGATTGAATGCAGTGGATTCCATGCAGCATGATTGAATGCAGTAGATTCCATGCAGTGAGGCCCAAGCATCCCGATTGAATGCAGTGGATTCCATGCAGCATCACTGAATGCAGTGGATTCGATGCAGCATGGTTAAATGCATCCTGATTGAACGAAGTGTATTCCATGCAGCGTGGCTAAATGGATCCCGATTGAATGCAGTGGATTCTATGCAGCGTGGCCCAATGGATCTCGAGAGATTGCAGTGGATTCCAAGCAGAGTGGTGCAATGGATTTTAATTGAACGCAGTGGATTCCATGCATCGTGGTGCAATGGATCCCAATTGAATGCAGTGAATTCCATGCAGCGTGATTGAATGCAGTATATTCCATGCAGCGTGGTAAAATGCATCCCGATTAAATGCATTGGATTCCATCCAGCTTGGTTGAATGCAAATGATTCCATGGAGCGTGGCCCAATGCATCCCGATTAAATGCAGTGGATTTTATGCAGCATGGCCCAAAGCATCCCGATTGAAGGTAGTGCATTCCATGCAGCATCACTGAATGCAGTGGATTCCATGCAGCATGGTAAAATGCATCCCGATTAAACGCAGTGGATTACGTGCAGCATGGCTAAATGGATCCCGATTGAATGCAGTAGATTCCATGCAGTGTCATTGAATGCAGTGGATTCCATGCAGCATGGTAAAATGCGTCACGATTGATGCAGTGGATTCCATGGAGTGTCATTGAATGCAGTGGATTCCATGCAGCATGGTAAAATACATCCCGATGGATGCAGTGGATTCCATGCAGTGTCAATGAATGCAGTGGATTCAAGGCAGCATGATGAAATGCATCCCGATTGATGCAGTGGATTCCATGCAGCGGGGTTAAATGGATCCCGATTGAATGCAGTGGATTCGATGCAGCGTGGCCCAATGGATCTCGATTGAATGCAGTGGATTCCATGCAGCGTGGCCCAATGCATCTCGATTGAATGCAGTGGATTCCATGCAGTGTGGTGCAGTGGATTCTGATTGATTGCAGTGAATTCCATGCATCGTGGCACAATGGATCCCAATTGAGTGCAGTGGATTCCATGCAGCGTGGCCCAATGGATCTCGATTGAATGCAGTGGATTCCATGCAGCGTGTTTGAATGCAGTGTATGCCATGCAGCGTGAAGAAATGGAACCCTATTGAATGCAGTGGATTTTATGCAGCATGATTGAATGCAGTGGATTCGATGCAGCATGATTGAATGCAGTGGATTCCAGGCAGCGAGGCCCAATGAATCCCGATTGAATGCAGTGGATATTATCCAGCATGGCCCAAAGCATCCCGATTGAATGCAGTGGATTCCATGCAGCGTGTTTGAATGCAGTGGATTCCATGCAGCATGGCCCAATGGTTCCCGATTGAATGCAGTGGTTGCAATGAAGCATGATTGAATGCAGTGGATTCCATGCAGCATGGAGAAATTGAACCCTATTAAATGCAGGGGATTTTATGCAGCATGATTGAATGCAGTGGATTCCATGCAGCATGATTGAATGCAGTAGATTCCATGCAGTGAGGCCCAATGCATCCCGATTAAATGCAGTGGATTTTATGCAGCGAGGCCCAAAGCATCTCGATTGAATGCAGTGGATTCCATGCAGCGTCACTGAATGCAGTGGATTCGATGCAGCATGGTAAAATGCATCCCGATTGACCCCAGTGTATTCCATGCAGCCTGATAAATGGACCCCAATTGAATGCAGTGGATTCCATGCAGCGTGGTGCAATGGATCTCGAGAGAATGCAGTGGATTCCATGCAGCGTGATTGAATGCAGTACATTCCATGCAGCATGGTAAAATGCATCCCGATTAAATGCAGTGCATTCCATCCAGCTTGATTGAATGCAGTTGATTCCATGGAGCGTGGCCCAATGCATCCCGATTAAATGCAGTGGATTTTATGCAGCATGGCCCAAAGCATCCCGATTGAAGGTAGTGCATTCCATGCAGCATCACTGAATGCAGTGGATTCCATGCAGCATGGTAAAATGCAACCCGATTGAACGCAGTGTATTCCATGAAGCATGGCGAAATGGATCCCGATTGAATGCAGTGGATTCCATGCAGCGTGGCCCAATGGATCTCGATTGAACGCAGTGTATTCCATGCAGTGAGGCCCAATGTATCCCAATTGAATGCAGTGGATTCCATGCAGCATGGCGCAATGGATGTCGATTGAATGCAGTGGTTTCCCTGCAATGTGGCACAATGGATCCCGATTGACTGCAGTGGATTCCATGCAGCGTCACTGAATGCAGTGGATTCCATGCAGCATGGTAAAATGCATCCCAATTGAACGCAGTGCATTCCATGCAGCGGGGTTAAATGGATCCCGATTGAATGCAGTGGATTCGATGCAGCGTGGCCCAATGGATCTCGAGAGAATGCAGTGGATTCCATGCAGTGTGGTGCAATGGATTTTAATTGAACGCAGTGGATTCCATGCATCGTGGCGCAATGGATCCCAATTGAATGCAGTGAATTCCATGCAGCGTGATTGAATGCAGTACATTCCATGCAGCATGGTAAAATGCATCCCGATTAAATGCAGTGGATTCCATCCAGCTTGATTGAATGCAGTTGATTCCATGGAGCGTGGCCCAATGCATCCCGATTAAATGCAGTGGATTTTATGCAGCATGGCCCAAAGCATCCCGATTGAAGGTAGTGCATTCCATGCAGCATCACTGAATGCAGTGGATTCCATGCAGCATGGTAAAATGCATCCCAATTGAACGCAGTGCATTCCATGCAGCGGGGTTAAATGGATGCAGATTGAATGCAGTGGATTCGATGCAGCGTGGCCCAATGGATCTCGATTGACTGCAGTGGATTCCATGCAGCGTGGCCCAATGGATCTCGATTGACTGAAGTGGATTCCATGCAGCGTCACTTAATGCAGTGGATTCCATGCAGCATGGTAAAATGCATCCCGATTGATGCAGTGGATTGCATGCAGTGTCATTGAATGCAGTGGATTCCATGCAGCATGGTAAAATGCATCCCGATTGAACGCAGTGTATTCCATGAAGCATTGCTAAATGGATCCCGATTGAATGCAGTGGATTCCATGCAGCATGGCCCAATGGTTCCCGATTGAATGCAGTGGTTGCAATGAAGCATGATTGAATGCAGTGGATTCCATGAAGCGTGGCCCTATGGTACCCGATTGAATGCACTGGTTGCAATGAAGCATGATTGAATGCAGTGGATTCCATGCAGCATGGAGAAATTGAACCCTATTCAATGCAGGGGATTTTATGCAGCATGATTGAATGCAGTGGATTCCATGCAGCATGATTGAATGCAGTAGATTCCATGCAGTGAGGCCCAATGCATCCCGATTAAATGCAGTGGATTTTATGCAGCGAGGCCCAAAGCATCCCGATTGAATGCAGTGGATTCCATGCAGCGTCACTGAATGCAGTGGATTCGATGCAGCATGGTAAAATGCATCCCGATTGAACACAGTGTATTCTATGCAGCGTGATAAATGGATCCCGATTGAATGCAGTGGATTCGATGCAGCGTGCCCCAACGGATCTCGAGAGAATGCAGTGGTTTCCATGCAGTGTGGTGCAATGGATTTTGATTAAACGCAGTGGATTCGATGCATCGTTGTGCAATGGATCCCAATTGAATGCAGTGAATTCCATGCAGCGTGATTGAATGCAGTACATTCCATGCAGCATGGTAAAATGCATCCCGATTAAATGCAGTGGATTCCATCCAGCTTGATTGAATGCAGTTGATTCCATGGAGCGTGGCCCAATGCATCCCGATTAAATGCAGTGGATTTTAAGCAGCATGGCCCAAAGCCTCCCGATTGAAGGTAGTGCATTCCATGCAGCATCACTGAATGCAGTGGATTCCATGCAGCATGGTAAAATGCATCCCGATTGAACGCACTATATTCCATGAAGCATGGCTAAATGGATCCCGATTGAATGCAGTGGATTCCATGCAGCGTGGCCCAATGGATCTCGATTGAACGCAATGTATTCCATGCAGTGAGGCCCAATGAATCCCAATTGAATGCAGTGGATTCCATGCAGCATGCCGCAATGGATGTCGATTGAATGCAGTGGTTTCCCTGCAATGTGGCACAATGGATCCCGATTGACTGCAGTGGATTCCATGCAGCGTCACTGAATGCAGTGGATTCCATGCAGAATGGTAAAATGCATCCCAATTGATGCAGTGGATTCCATGCAGTGTCATTGAATGCAGTGGATTCCATGCAGCATGGTAAAATGCATCCCAATTGAACGCAGTGCATTCCATGCAGCGGGGTTAAATGGATCCCGATTGAATGCAGTGGATTCGATGCAGCATGGCCCAATGGATCTCGAGAGAATGCAGTGGATTCCATGCAGTGTGGTGCAATGGATTTTAATTGAACGCAGTGGATTCCATGCATCGTGGCGCAATGGATCCCAATTGAATGCAGTGAATTCCATGCAGCGTGATTGAATGCAGTATATTCCATGCAGCGTGGTAAAATTCATCCCGATTAAATGCAGTGGATTCCATCCAGCTTGATTGAATGCAGTTGATTCCATGGAGCGTGGCCCAATGCATCCCGATTAAATGCAGTGGATTTTATGCAGCATGGCCCAAAGCATCCCGATTAAATGTAGTGCATTCCATGCAGCATCACTGAATGCAGTGGATTCCATGCAGCATGGTAAAATGCATCCCGATTGAACGCAGTGTATTCCATGAGGCATGGCGAAATGGATCCCGATTGAATGCAGTGGATTCCATGCAGCGTGGCCCAATGGATCTCGATTGAATGCAGTGTATTCCATGCAGTGAGGCCCAATGTATCCCAATTGAATGCAGTGGATTCCATGCAGCATGGCGCAATGGATGTCGATTGAATGCAGTGGTTTCCCTGCAATGTGGCACAATGGATCCCGATTGACTGCAGTGGATTCCATGCAGCGTCACTGAATGCAGTGGATTCCATGCAGAATGGTAAAATGCATCCCGATTGATGCAGTGGATTCCATGCAGTGTCATTGAATGCAGTGGATTCCATGCAGCATGGTAAAATGCATCCCAATTGAACGCAGTGCATTCCATGCAGCGGGGTTAAATGGATCCCGATTGAATGCAGTGGATTCGATGCAGCATGGCCCAATGGATCTCGAGAGAATGCAGTGGATTCCATGCAGTGTGGTGCAATGGATTTAAATTGAACGCAGTGGATTCCATGCATCGTGGCGCAATGGATCCCAATTGAATGCAGTGAATTCTATGCAGCGTGATTGAATGCAGTATATTCCATGCAGCGTGGTAAAATGCATCCCGATTAAATGCAGTGGATTCCATCCAGCTTGATTGAATGCAGTTGATTCCATGGAGCGTGGCCCAATGCATCCCGATTAAATGCAGTGGATTTTATCCAGCATGGCCCAAAGCATCCCGATTGAATGCAGTGGATTCCATGCAGCATGGAGAAATTGAACCCTATTAAATGCAGGGGATTTTATGCAGCATGATTGAATGCAGTGGATTCCATGCAGCATGATTGAATGCAGTGGATTCCATGCAGCATGATTGAATGCAGTAGATTCCATGCAGTGAGGCCCAAGCATCCCGATTGAATGCAGTGGATTCCATGCAGCGTCACTGAATGCAGTGGATTCGATGCAGCATGGTTAAATGCATCCTGATTGAACGAAGTGTATTCCATGCAGCGTGGCTAAATGGATCCCGATTGAATGCAGTGGATTCTATGCAGCGTGGCCCAATGGATCTCGAGAGATTGCAGTGGATTCCAAGCAGAGTGGTGCAATGGATTTTAATTGAACGCAGTGGATTCCATGCATCGTGGTGCAATGGATCCCAATTGAATGCAGTGAATTCCATGCAGCGTGATTGAATGCAGTATATTCCATGCAGCGTGGTAAAATGCATCCCGATTAAATGCATTGGATTCCATCCAGCTTGGTTGAATGCAAATGATTCCATGGAGCGTGGCCCAATGCATCCCGATTAAATGCAGTGGATTTTATGCAGCATGGCCCAAAGCATCCCGATTGAAGGTAGTGCATTCCATGCAGCATCACTGAATGCAGTGGATTCCATGCAGCATGGTAAAATGCATCCCGATTAAACGCAGTGGATTACATGAAGCATGGCTAAATGGATCCCGATTGAATGCAGTAGATTCCATGCAGTGTCATTGAATGCAGTGGATTCCATGCAGCATGGTAAAATGCGTCACGATTGATGCAGTGGATTCCATGCAGTGTCATTGAATGCAGTGGATTCCATGCAGCATGGTAAAATACATCCCGATGGATGCAGTGGATTCCATGCAGTGTCAATGAATGCAGTGGATTCAAGGCAGCATGATAAAATGCATCCCGATTGATGCAGTGGATTCCATGCAGCGGGGTTAAATGGATCCCGATTGAATGCAGTGAATTCGATGCAGCGTGGCCCAATGGATCTCGATTGAATGCAGTGGATTCCATGCAGCGTGGCCCAATGGATCTCGATTGAATGCAGTGGATTCCACGCAGTGTGGTGCAGTGGATTCTGATTGATTGCAGTGAATTCCATGCATCGTGGCACAATGGATCCCAATTGAGTGCAGTGGATTCCATGCAGCGTGGCCCAATGGATCTCGATTGAATGCAGTGGATTCCATGCAGCGTGTTTGAATGCAGTGTATGCCATGCAGCGTGAAGAAATGGAACCCTATTGAATGCAGTGGATTTTATGCAGCATGATTGAATGCAGTGGATTCGATGCAGCATGATTGCATGCAGTGGATTCCAGGCAGCGAGGCCCAATGAATCCCGATTGAATGCAGTGGATATTATCCAGCATGGCCCAAAGCATCCCGATTGAATGCAGTGGATTCCATGCAGCGTGTTTGAATGCAGTGGATTCCATGCAGCATGGCCCAATGGTTCCCGATTGAATGCAGTGGTTGCAATGAAGCATGATTGAATTCAGTGGATTCCATGCAGCATGGAGAAATTGAACCCTATTAAATGCAGGGGATTTTATGCAGCATGATTGAATGCAGTGGATTCCATGCAGCATGATTGAATGCAGTAGATTCCATGCAGTGAGGCCCAATGCATCCCGATTAAATGCAGTGGATTTTATGCAGCGAGGCCCAAAGCATCTCGATTGAATGCAGTGGATTCCATGCAGCGTCACTGAATGCAGTGGATTCGATGCAGCATGGTAAAATGCATCCCGATTGAACCCAGTGTATTCCATGCAGCCTGATAAATGGACCCCAATTGAATGCAGTGGATTCCATGCAGCGTGGCCCAATGGATCTCGAGAGAATGCAGTGGATTCCATGCAGCGTGATTGAATGCAGTACATTCCATGCAGCATGGTAAAATGCATCCCGATTAAATGCAGTGCATTCCATCCAGCTTGATTGAATGCAGTTGATTCCATGGAGCGTGGCCCAATGCATCCCGATTAAATGCAGTGGATTTTATGCAGCATGGCCCAAAGCATCCCGATTGAAGGTAGTGCATTCCATGCAGCATCACTGAATGCAGTGGATTCCATGCAGCATGGTAAAATGCAACCCGATTGAACGCAGTGTATTCCATGAAGCATGGCGAAATGGATCCTGATTGAATGCAGTGGATTCCATGCAGCGTGGCCCAATGGATCTCGATTGAACGCAGTGTATTCCATGCAGTGAGGCCCAATGTATCCCAATTGAATGCAGTGGATTCCATGCAGCATGGCGCAATGGATGTCGATTGAATGCAGTGGTTTCCCTGCAATGTGGCACAATGGATCCCGATTGACTGCAGTGGATTCCATGCAGCGTCACTGAATGCAGTGGATTCCATGCAGCATGGTAAAATGCATCCCAATTGAACGCAGTGCATTCCATGCAGCGGGGTTAAATGGATCCCGATTGAATGCAGTGGATTCGATGCAGCGTGGCCCAATGGATCTCGAGAGAATGCAGTGGATTCCATGCAGTGTGGTGCAATGGATTTTAATTGAACGCAGTGGATTCCATGCATCGTGGCGCAATGGATCACAATTGAATGCAGTGAATTCCATGCAGGGTGATTGAATGCAGTACATTCCATGCAGCATGGTAAAATGCATCCCGATTAAATGCAGTGGATTCCATCCAGCTTGATTGAATGCAGTTGATTCCATGGAGCGTGGCCCAATGCATCCCGATTAAATGCAGTGGATTTTATGCAGCATGGCCCAAAGCATCCCGATTGAAGGTAGTGCATTCCATGCAGCATCACTGAATGCAGTGGATTCCATGCACCATGGTAAAATTCATCCCAATTGAACGCAGTGCATTCCATGCAGCGGGGTTAAATGGATGCAGATTGAATGCAGTGGATTCGATGCAGCGTGGCCCAATGGATCTCGATTGACTGCAGTGGATTCCATGCAGCGTGGCCCAATGGATCTCGATTGACTGAAGTGGATTCCATGCAGCGTCACTTAATGCAGTGGATTCCATGCAGCATGGTAAAATGCATCCCGATTGATGCAGTGGATTCCATGCAGTGTCATTGAATGCAGTGGATTCCATGCAGCATGGTAAAATGCATCCCGATTGAACGCAGTGTATTCCATGAAGCATTGCTAAATGGATCCCGATTGAATGCAGTGGATTCCATGCAGCATGGCCCAATGGTTCCCGATTGAATGCAGTGGTTGCAATGAAGCATGATTGAATGCAGTGGATTCCATGAAGCGTGGCCCTATGGTACCCGATTGAATGCACTGGTTGCAATGAAGCATGATTGAATGCAGTGGATTCCATGCAGCATGGAGAAATTGAACCCTATTCAATGCAGGGGATTTTATGCAGCATGATTGAATGCAGTGGATTCCATGCAGCATGATTGAATGCAGTAGATTCCATGCAGTGAGGCCCAATGCATCCCGATTAAATGCAGTGGATTTTATGCAGCGAGGCCCAAAGCATCCCGATTGAATGCAGTGGATTCCATGCAGCGTCACTGAATGCAGTGGATTCGATGCAGCATGGTAAAATGCATCCCGATTGAACACAGTGTATTCTATGCAGCGTGATAAATGGATCCCGATTGAATGCAGTGGATTCGATGCAGCGTGCCCCAACGGATCTCGAGAGAATGCAGTGGATTCCATGCAGTGTGGTGCAATGGATTTTGATTAAACGCAGTGGATTCGATGCATCGTTGTGCAATGGATCCCAATTGAATGCAGTGAATTCCATGCAGCGTGATTGAATGCAGTACATTCCATGCAGCATGGTAAAATGCATCCCGATTAAATGCAGTGGATTCCATCCAGCTTGATTGAATGCAGTTGATTCCATGGAGCGTGGCCCAATGCATCCCGATTAAATGCAGTGGATTTTAAGCAGCATGGCCCAAAGCCTCCCGATTGAAGGTAGTGCATTCCATGCAGCATCACTGAATGCAGTGGATTCCATGCAGCATGGTAAAATGCATCCCGATTGAACGCACTATATTCCATGAAGCATGGCTAAATGGATCCCGATTGAATGCAGTGGATTCCATGCAGCGTGGCCCAATGGATCTCGATTGAACGCAGTGTATTCCATGCAGTGAGGCCCAATGAATCCCAATTGAATGCAGTGGATTCCATGCAGCATGGCGCAATGGATGTCGATTGAATGCAGTGGTTTCCCTGCAATGTGGCACAATGGATCCCGATTGACTGCAGTGGATTCCATGCAGCGTCACTGAATGCAGTGGATTCCATGCAGCATGGTAAAATGCATCCCAATGGATGCAGTGGATTCCATGCAGTGTCATTGAATGCAGTGGATTCCATGCAGCATGGTAAAATGCATCCCAATTGAACGCAGTGCATTCCATGCAGCGGGGTTAAATGGATCCCGATTGAATGCAGTGGATTCGATGCAGCATGGCCCAATGGATCTCGAGAGAATGCAGTGGATTCCATGCAGTGTGGTGCAATGGATTTTAATTGAACGCAGTGGATTCCATGCATCGTGGCGCAATGGATCCCAATTGAATGCAGTGAATTCCATGCAGCGTGATTGAATGCAGTATATTCCATGCAGCGTGGTAAAATGCATCCCGATTAAATGCAGTGGATTCCATCCAGCTTGATTGAATGCAGTTGATTCCATGCAGTGTGGCCCAATGCATCCCGATTAAATGCAGTGGATTTTATGCAGCATGGCCCAAAGCATCCCGATTGAATGTAGTGCATTCCATGCAGCATCACTGAATGCAGTGGATTCCAGGCAGCATGGTAAAATGCATCCCGATTGAACGCAGTGTATTCCATGAGGCATGGCGAAATGGATCCCGATTGAATGCAGTGGATTCCATGCAGCGTGGCCCAATGGATCTCGATTGAATGCAGTGTATTCCATGCAGTGAGGCCCAATGTATCCCAATTGAATGCAGTGGATTCCATGCAGCATGGCGCAATGGATGTCGATTGAATGCAGTGGTTTCCCTGCAATGTGGCACAATGGATCCCGATTGACTGCAGTGGATTCCATGCAGCGTCACTGAATGCAGTGGATTCCATGCAGAATGGTAAAATGCATCCCGATTGATGCAGTGGATTCCATGCAGTGTCATTGAATGCAGTGGATTCCATGCAGCATGGTAAAATGCATCCCAATTGAACGCAGTGCATTCCATGCAGCGGGGTTAAATGGATCCCGATTGAATGCAGTGGATTCGATGCAGCATGGCCCAATGGATCTCGAGAGAATGCAGTGGATTCCATGCAGTGTGGTGCAATGGATTTAAATTGAACGCAGTGGATTCCATGCATCGTGGCGCAATGGATCCCAATTGAATGCAGTGAATTCCATGCAGCGTGATTGAATGCAGTATATTCCATGCAGCGTGGTAAAATGCATCCCGATTAAATGCAGTGGATTCCATCCAGCTTGATTGAATGCAGTTGATTCCATGGAGCGTGGCCCAATGCATCCCGATTAAATGCAGTGGATTTTATCCAGCATGGCCCAAAGCATCCCGATTGAATGCAGTGGATTCCATGCAGCGTGTTTGAATGCAGTGGATTCCATGCAGCATGGCCCAATGGTTCCCGATTGAATGCAGTGGTTGCAATGAAGCATGATTGAATGCAGTGGATTCCATGAAGCGTGGCCCTATGGTACCCGATTGAATGCACTGGTTGCAATGAAGCATGATTGAATGCAGTGGATTCCATGCAGCATGGAGAAATTGAACCCTATTAAATGCAGGGGATTTTATGCAGCATGATTGAATGCAGTGGATTCCATGCAGCATGATTGAATGCAGTAGATTCCATGCAGTGAGGCCCAATGCATCCCGATTAAATGCAGTGGATTTTATTCAGTGAGGCCCAAAGCATCCCGATTGAATGCAGTGGATTCCATGCAGTGTCACTGAATGCAGTGGATTCGATGAAGCATGGTAAAATGCATCCCGATTGAACCCAGTGTATTCTATGCAGCGTGATAAATGGATCCCGATTGAATGCAGTGGATTCCATGCAGCGTGGCGCAATGGATCCCGAGAGAATGCAGTGGATTCCATGCAGTGTGGTGCAATGGATTTTGATTGAACGCAGTGGATTCCATGCATCGTTGTGCAATGGATCCCAATTGAATGCAGTGAATTCCATGCAGCGTGATTGAATGCAGTACATTCCATGCAGCATGGTAAAATGCATCCCGATTAAATGCAGTGGATTCCATCCAGCTTGGTTGAGTGCAGTTGATTCCATGGAGCTTGGCCCAATGCATCCCGATTAAATGCAGTGGATTTTATGCAGCATGGCCCAAAGCATCCCGATTGAATGTAGTGCATTCCATGCAGCATCACTGAATGCAGTGGATTCCATGCAGCATGGTAAAATGCATCCCGATTAAACGCAGTGGATTACATGCAGCATGGCTAAATGGATCCCGAGTGAATGCAGTAGATTCCATGCAGTGTCATTGAATGCAGTGGATTCCATGCAGCATGGTAAAATGCATCCCGATTGATGCAGTGGATTCCATGCAGTGTCATTGAATGCAGTGTATTCCATGCAGCATGGTAAAATGCATCCCGATTGATGCAGTGGATTCCATGCAGTGTCATTGAATACAGTGGATTCCAGGCAGCATGATAAAATATATCCCGATTGATGCAGTGGATTCCATGCAGCGTGGCCCAATGGATCTCGATTGAATGCAGTGGATTCCATGCAGCGTGGCCCAATGGATCTCGATTGAATGCAGTGGATTCCATGCAGTGTGGTGCAGTGGATTCTGATTGATTGCAGTGAATTCCATGCATCGTGGCACAATGGATCCCAATTGATTGCAGTGGATTCCATGCAGCGTGGCCCAATGGATCTCGATTGAATGCATTGGATTCCATGCAGCGTGTTTGAATGCAGTGTATGCCATGCAGCGTGAAGAAATGGAACCCTATTGAATGCAGTGGATTTTATGCAGCATGATTGAATGCAGTGGATTCCATGCAGCATGATTGAATGCAGTGGATTCCAGGCAGCGAGGCCCAATGAATCCCGATTGAATGCAGTGGATATTATCCAGCATGGCCCAAAGCATCCCGATTGAATGCAGTGGATTCCATGCAGCGTGTTTGAATGCAGTGGATTCCATGCAGCATGGCCCAATGGTTCCCGATTGAATGCAGTGGTTGCAATGAAGCATGATTGAATGCAGTGGATTCCATGAAGCGTGGCATATGGTACCCGATTGAATGCACTGGTTGCAATGAAGCATGATTGAATGCAGTGGATTCCATGCAGCATGGAGAAATTGAACCCTATTAAATGCAGTGGATTTTATGCAGCATGATTGAATGCAGTGGATTCCATGCAGCAAGATTGAATGCAGTAGATTCCATGCAGTGAGGCCCAATGCATCCCGATTAAATGCAGTGGATTTTATGCAGCGAGGCCCAAAGCATCCCGATTGAATAAAGTGGATTCCATGCAGCGTCACTGAATGCAGTGGATTCGATGCAGCATGGTAAAATGCATCCCGATGGAACGAAGAGTATTCCATGCAGTGTGGCTAAATGGATCCCGATTGAATGCAGTGGATTCCATGCAGCGTGGCCCAATGGATCTCCAGAGATTGCAGTGGATTCCATGCAGTGTGGTGCAATGGATTTAAATTGAACGCAGTGGATTCCATGCATCGTGGTGCAATGGATCCCAATTGAATGCAGTGAATTCCATGCAGCGTGATTGAATGCAGTATATTCCATGCAGCGTGGTAAAATGCATCCCGATTAAATGCAGTGGATTCCATCCAGCTTGATTGAATGCAGTTGATTCCATGGAGCGTGGCCCAATGCATCCCGATTAAATGCAGTGGATTTTATGCAGCATGGCCCAAAGCATCCCGATTGAAGGTAGTGCATTCCATGCAGCATCACTGAATGCAGTGGATTCCATGCAGCATGGTAAAATGCATCCCGATTGAACGCAGTGTATTCCATGAAGCATGGCTAAATGGCTCCCGAGTGAATGCAGTAGATTCCATGCAGTGTCATTGAATGCAGTGGATTCCATGCAGCATGGTAAAATGCATCCCGATTGATGCAGTGGATTCCATGCAGTGTCATTGTATGCAGTGGATTCCAGGCAGCATGGTAAAATGCATCCCGATTGATGCAGTGGATTCCATGCAGCGGGGGGTATGGATCCCGATTGAATGCAGTGTATTCCATGCAGCGACGCCCAATGTATCTCGATTGAATGCAGTGGATTCCATGCAGCGTGGCCCAATGGATCTCGATTGAATGCAGTGGATTCCATGCAGTGTGGTACAGTGGATTCTGATTGATTGCAGTGAATTCCATGCATCGTGGCACAATGGATCCCAATTGAATGCAGTGGATTGCATGCAGCGTGGCCCAATGGATCTAGACTGAATGCAGTGGATTCCATGCAGCATGTTTGAATGCAGTGTATGCCATGCAGCGTGAAGAAATGGAACCCTATTGAATGCAGTGGATTTTATGCAGGATGATTGAATGTAGTGGATTCCATGCAGCATGATTGAATGCAGTGGATTCCATGCAGCGTGGCCCAATGGATCTCGAGAGAATGCAGTGGATTCCATGCAGTGTGGTGCAATGGATTTTGATTGAACGCAGTGGATTCCATGCATCGTTGTGCAATGGATCCCAATTGAATGCAGTGAATTCCATGCAGCGTGATTGAATGCAGTACATTCCATGCAGCATGGTAAAATAAATCCCGATTAAATGCAGTGGATTCCATCCAGCTTGATTGAATGCAATTGATTCCATGGAGCGTGGCCAAATGCATCCCGATTAAATGCAGTGGATTTTAAGCAGCATGGCCCAAAGCATCCCGATTGAAGGTAGTGCATTCCATGCAGCGTCACTGAATGCAGTGGATTCCATGCAGCATGGTAAAATGCATCCCGATTGAACGCAGTGTATTCCATGAAGCATGGCTAAATGGATCCCGATTGAATGCAGTGGATTCCATGCAGCGTGGCCCAATGGATCTCGATTGAACGCAGTGTATTCCATGCAGTGAGGCCCAATGTATCCCAATTGAATGCAGTGGATTCCATGCAGCATGGCGCAATGGATGTCGATTGAATGCAGTGGTTTCCCTGCAATGTGGCACAATGGATCCCGATTGACTGCAGTGGATTCCATGCAGCGTCACTGAATGCAGTGGATTCCATGCAGAATGGTAAAATGCATCCCGATGGATGCAGTGGATTCCATGCAGCGTCATTGAATGCAGTGGATTCCATGCAGCATGGTAAAATGCATCCCAATTGAACGCAGTGCATTCCATGCAGCGGGGTTAAATGGATTCCGATTGAATGCAGTGCATTCGATGAAGCGTGGCCCAATGGATCTCGAGAGAATGCAGTTGATTCCATGCAGTGTGGTGCAATGGATTTAAATTGAACGCAGTGGATTCCATGCATCGTGGCGCAATGGATCCCAATTGAATGCAGTGAATTCCATGCAGCGTGATTGAATGCAGTATATTCCATGCAGCGTGGTAAAATGCATCCCGATTAAATGCAGTGGATTCCATCCAGCTTGATTGAATGCAGTTGATTCCATGGAGCGTGGCCCAATGCATCCCGATTAAATGCAGTGGATTTTATGCAGCATGGCCCAAAGCATCAAGATTGAATGTAGTGCATTCCATGCAGCATCACTGAATGCAGTGGATTCCATGCAGCATGGTAAAATGCATCCCGATTAAACGCAGTGGATTACATGCAGCATGGCTAAATGGATCCCGAGTGAATGCAGTAGATTCCATGCAGTGTCATTGAATGCAGTGGATTCCATGCAGCATGGTAAAATGCATCCCGATTGATGCAGTGGATTCCATGCAGTGTCATTGAATGCAGTGGATTCCATGCAGCATGGTAAAATGCATCCCGATTGATGCAGTGGATTCCATGCAGCGGGGTTAAATGGATCCCGATTGAATGCAGTGTATTCCATGCAGCGTGGCCCAATGGATCTCGATTGAATGCAGTGGATTCCATGCAGCGTGGCCCAATGGATCTCGATTGAATGCAGTGGATTCCACGCAGTGTGGTGCAGTGGATTCTGATTGATTGCAGTGAATTCCATGCATCGTGGCACAATGGATCCCAATTGAATGCAGTGGATTCCATGCAGCGTGGCCAAATGGATCTCGATTGAATGCAGTGGATTCCATGCAGCGTGTTTGAATGCAGTGTATGCCATGCAGCGTGAAGTAATGGAACCCTATTGAATGCAGTGGATTTTATGCAGCATGATTGAATGCAGTGGATTCCATGCAGCATGATTGAATGCAGTAGATTCCATGCAGTGAGGCCCAATGCATCCCGATTAAATGCAGTGGATTTTATGCAGAGAGGCCCAAAGCATCCCGATTGAATGCAGTGGATTCCATGCAGCGTGGCCCAATGGATCTCGAGAGAATGCAGTGGATTCCATGCAGTGTGGTGCAATGGATTTTAATTGAACGCAGTGGATTCCATGCATCGTGTTGCAATGGATCCCAATTGAATGCAGTGAATTCCATGCAGCGTGGTAAAATTCATCCCGATTAAATGCAGTGGATTCCATCCAGCTTGGTTGAATGCAATTGATTCCATGGAGCATGGCCCAATGCATCCCGATTAAATGCAGTTTATTTTATGCAGCATGGCCCAAAGCATCCCGATTGAATATAGTGAATTCCATGCAGCATCACTGAATGCAGTGGATTCCATGCAGCATGGTAAAATGCATCCCGATTAAACGCAGTGGATTACATGCAGCATGGCTAAATGGATCCCGAGTGAATGCAGTAGATTCCATGCAGTGTCATTGAATGCAGTGGATTCCATGCAGCATGGTAAAATGCGTCACGATTGATGCCTTGGATTCCATGCAGTGTCATTGAATGCAGTGGATTCCAGGCAGCATGATAAAATGCATCCCGATTGATGCAGTGGATTCCATGCAGCGGGGTTAAATGGATCCCGATTGAATGCAGTGGATTCCATGCAGCGTGGCCCAATGGATCTCGATTGAATGCAGTGGATTCCATGCAGCGTGGCCCAATGGATCTCGATTGAATGCAGTGGATTCCATGCAGTGTGGTGCAGTGGATTCTGATTGATTGCAGTGAATTCCATGCATCGTGGCACAATGGATCCCAATTGAATGCAGTGGATTCCATGCAGCATGGCCCAATGGATCTCGATTGAATGCAGTGGATTCCATGCAGCGTGTTTGAATGCAGTGTATGCCATGCAGCCTGAAGTAATGGAACCCTATTGAATGCAGTGGATTTTATGCAGCATGATTGAATGCAGAGGATTCCATGCAGCATGATTGAATGCAGTGGATTCCAGGCAGCGAGGCCCAATGAATCCCGATTGAATGCAGTGGATATTATCCAGCATGGCCCAAAGCATCCCGATTGAATGCAGTGGATTCCATGCAGCGTGTTTGAATGCAGTGGATTCCATGCAGCATGGCCCAATGGTTCCCGATTGAATGCAGTGGTTGCAATGAAGCATGATTGAATGCAGTGGATTCCATGAAGCGTGGCCCTATGGTACCCGATTGAATGCACTGGTTGCAATGAAGCATGATTGAATGCAGTGGATTCCATGCAGCATGGAGAAATTGAACCCTATTAAATGCAGGGGATTTTATGCAGCATGATTGAATGCAGTGGATTCCATGCAGCATGATTGAATGCAGTAGATTCCATGCAGTGAGGCCCAATGCATCCCGATTAAATGCAGTGGATTTTATGCAGCGAGGCCCAAAGCATCCCGATTGAATGCAGTGGATTCCATGCAGTGTCACTGAATGCAGTGGATTCGATGAAGCATGGTAAAATGCATCCCGATTGAACCCAGTGTATTCCATGCAGCGTGATAAATGGATCCCGATTGAATGCAGTGGATTCCATGCAGCGTGGCCCAATGGATCTCGATTGAACGCGGTGTATTCCATGCAGTGAGGCCCAATGTATCCCAATTGAATGCAGTGGATTCCATGCAGCATGGCGCAATGGATGTCGATTGAATGCAGTGGTTTCCCTGCAATGTGGCACAATGGATCCCGATTGACTGCAGTGGATTCCATGCAGCGTCACTGAATGCAGTGGATTCCATGCAGAATGGTAAAATGCATCCCGATTGATGCAGTGGATTCCATGCAGTGTCATTGAATGCAGTGGATTCCATGCAGCATGGTAAAATGCATCCCAATTGAACGCAGTGCATTCCATGCAGCGGGGTTAAATGGATCCCGATTGAATGCAGTGGATTCGATGCAGCGTGGCCCAATGGATCTCGAGAGAATGCAGTGGATTCCATGCAGTGTGGTGCAATGGATTTAAATTGAACGCAGTGGATTCCATGCATCGTGGCGCAATGGATCCCAATTGAATGCAGTGAATTCCATGCAGCGTGATTGAATGCAGTATATTCCATGCAGCGTGGTAAAATGCATCCCGATTAAATGCAGTGGATTCCATCCAGCTTGATTGAATGCAGTTGATTCTATGGAGCGTGGCCCAATGCATCCCGATTAAATGCAGTGGATTTTATGCAGCATGGCCCAAAGCATCCCGATTGAAGGTAGTGCATTCCATGCAGCATCACTGAATGTAGTGGATTCCATGCAGCATGGTAAAATGCATCCCAATTGAACGCAGTGCATTCCATGCAGCGGGGTTAAATGGATCCCGATTGAATGCAGTGGATTCGATGCAGCGTGGCCCAATGGATCTCGAGAGAATGCAGTGGATTCCATGCAGTGTGGTGCAATGGATTTTAATTGAACGCAGTGGATTCCATGCATCGTGGCGCAATGGATCCCAATTGAATGCAGTGAATTCCATGCAGCGTGATTGAATGCAGTATATTCCATGCAGCGTGGTAAAATGCATCCCGATTAAATGCAGTGGATTCCATCCAGCTTGATTGAATGCAGTTGATTCCATGGAGCGTGGCCCAATGCATCCCGATTAAATGCAGTGGATTTTATGCAGCATGGCCCAAAGCATCCCGATTGAAAATAGTGCATTCCATGCAGCATCACTGAATGCAGTGGATTCCATGCAGCATGGTAAAATGCATCCCGATTGAACGCAGTGTATTCCATGAAGCATGGCTAAATGGATCCCGAGTGAATGCAGTGGATTCCATGCAGTGTCATTGAATGCAGTGGATTCCATGCAGCATGGTAAAATGTGTCACGATTGATGCAGTTGATTCCATGCATTGTCATTGAATGCAGTGGATTCCATGCAGCATGGTTAAATGCATCCCGATTGATGCAGTGGATTACATGCAGTGTCAATGAATGCAGTGGATTCCAGGCAGCATGATAAAATGCATCCCGATTGATGCAGTGGATTCCATGCAGCGGGGTTAAATGGATCCCGATTGAATGCAGTGGATTCCATGCAGCGTGGCCCAGTGGATCTCGATTGAATGCAGTGGATTCCATGCAGCGTGGCCCAATGGATCTCGATTGAATGCAGTGGATTCCATGCAGTGTGGTGCAGTGGATTCTGATTGATTGCAGTGAATTCCATGCATCGTGGCACAATGGATCCCAATTGAATCCAGTGGATTCCATGCAGTGTGGCCCAATGGATCTCGATTGAATGCAGTGGATTCCATGCAGCGTGTTTGAATGCAGTGTATTCCATGCAGCGTGAAGAAATGGAACCCTATTGAATGCAGTGGATTTTATGCAGCATGATTGAATGCAGTGGATTCCATGCAGCATGATTGAATGCAGTGGATTCCAGGCAGCGAGGCCCAATGAATCCCGATTGAATGCAGTGGATATTATCCAGCATGGCCCAAAGCATCCCGATTGAATGCAGTGGATTCCATGCAGCGTGTTTGAATGCAGTGGATTCCATGCAGCATGGCCCAATGGTTCCCGATTGAATGCAGTGGTTGCAATGAAGCATGATTGAATGCAGTGGATTCCATGAAGCGTGGCCCTATGGTACCCGATTGAATGCACTGGTTGCAATGAAGCATGATTGAATGCAGTGGATTCCATGCAGCATGGAGAAATGGAACCCTATTAAATGCAGGGGATTTTATGCAGCATGATTGAATGCAGTGGATTCCATGCAGCATGATTGAATGCAGTAGATTCCATGCAGCGTGGTAAAATGCATCCCGATTAAATACAGTGGATTTTATGCAGCGAGGCCCAAAGCATCCCGATTGAATGCAGTGGATTCCATGCAGCATCACTGAATGCAGTGGATTCGATGCAGCATGGTAAAATGCATCCCGATTGAACCCAGTGTATTCTATGCAGCGTGATAAATGGATCCCGATTGAATGCAGTGGATTCCATGCAGCGTGGCCCAATGGATCTCGAGAGAATGCAGTGGATTCCATGCAGTGTGGTGCAATGGATTTTGATTCAACGCAGTGGATTCCATGCATCGTTGTGCAATGGATCCCAATTGAATGCAGTGAATTCCATGCAGCGTGATTGAATGCAGTACATTCCATGCAGCATGGTAAAATGCATCCCGATTAAATGCAGTGGATTCCATCCAGCTTGACTGAATGCAGTTGATTCCATGGAGCGTGGCCCAATGCATCCCGATTAAATGCAGTGGATTTTATGCAGCATGGCCCAAAGCATCCCGATTGAAGGTAGTGCATTCCATGCAGCATCACTGAATGCAGTGGATTCCATGCAGCATGGTAAAATGCATCCCGATTGAACGCAGTGTATTCCATGAAGCATGGCGAAATGGATCCCGATTGAATGCAGTGGATTCCATGCAGCGTGGCCCAATGGATCTCGATTGAACGCAGTGTATTCCATGCAGTGAGGCCCAATGTATCCCAATTGAATGCAGTGGATTCCATGCAGCATGGCGCAATGGATGTCGATTGAATGCAGTGGTTTCCCTGCAATGTGGCACAATGGATCCCGATTGACTGCAGTGGATTCCATGCAGCGTCACTGAATGCAGTGGATTCCATGCAGAATGGTAAAATGCATCCCGATTGATGGAGTGGATTCCATGCAGTGTCATTGAATGCAGTGAATTCCATGCAGCATGGTAAAATGCATCCCAATTGAACGCAGTGCATTCCATGCAGCGGGGTTAAATGGATCCCGATTGAATGCAGTGGATTCGATGCAGCGTGGCCCAATTGATCTCGAGAGAATGCAGTGGATTCCATGCAGTGTGGTGCAATGGATTTAAATTGAACGCAGTGGATTCCATGCATCGTGGCGCAATGGATCCCAATTGAATGCAGTGAATTCCATGCAGCGTGATTGAATGCAGTATATTCCATGCAGCGTGGTAAAATGCATCCCGATTAAATGCAGTGGATTCCATCCAGCTTGATTGAATGCAGTTGATTCTATGGAGCGTGGCCCAATGCATCCCGATTAAATGCAGTGGATTTTATGCAGCATGGCCCAAAGCATCCCGATTGAAGGTAGTGCATTCCATGCAGCATCACTGAATGCAGTGGATTCCATGCAGCATGGTAAAATGCATCCCAATTGAACGCAGTGCATTCCATGCAGCTGGGTTAAATGGATCCCGATTGAATGCAGTGGATTCGATGCAGCGTGGCCCAATGGATCTCGAGAGAATGCAGTGGATTCCATGCAGTGTGGTGCAATGGATTTTAATTGAACGCAGTGGATTCCATGTATCGTGGCGCAATGGATCCCAATTGAATGCAGTGAATTCCATGCAGCGTGATTGAATGCAGTATATTCCATGCAGCGTGGTAAAATGCATCCCGATTAAATGCAGTGGATTCCATCCAGCTTGATTGAATGCAGTTGATTCCATGGAGCGTGGCCCAATGCATCCCGATTAAATGCAGTGGATTTTATGCAGCATGGCCCAAAGTATCCCGATTGAAAATAGTGCATTCCATGCAGCATCACTGAATGCAGTGGATTCCATGCAGCATGGTAAAATGCATCCCGATTGAACGCAGTGTATTCCATGAAGCATGGAAAATGCATCCCGAGTGAATGCAGTGGATTCCATGCAGTGTCATTGAATGCAGTGGATTCCATGCAGCATGGTAAAATGTGTCACGATTGATGCAGTGGATTCCATGCATTGTCATTGAATGCAGTGGATTCCATGCAGCATGGTTAAATGCATCCCGATTGATGCAGTGGATTACATGCAGTGTCAATGAATGCAGTGGATTCCAGGCAGCATGATAAAATGCATCCCGATTGATGCAGTGGATTCCATGCAGCGGGGTTAAATGGATCCCGATTGAATGCAGTGGATTCCATGCAGCGTGGCCCAGTGGATCTCGATTGAATGCAGTGGATTCCATGCAGCGTGGCCCAATGGATCTCGATTGAATGCAGTGGATTCCATGCAGTGTGGTGCAGTGGATTCTGATTGATTGCAGTGAATTCCATGCATCGTGGCACAATGGATCCCAATTGAATGCAGTGGATTCCATGCAGTGTGGCCCAATGGATCTCGATTGAATGCAGTGGATTCCATGCAGCGTGTTTGAATGCAGTGTATTCCATGCAGCGTGAAGAAATGGAACCCTATTGAATGCAGTGGATTTTATGCAGCATGATTGAATGCAGTGGATTCCATGCAGCATGATTGAATGCAGTGGATTCCAGGCAGCGAGGCCCAATGAATCCCGATTGAATGCAGTGGATATTATCCAGCATGGCCCAAAGCATCCCGATTGAATGCAGTGGATTCCATGCAGCGTGTTTGAATGCAGTGGATTCCATGCAGCATGGCCCAATGGTTCCCGATTGAATGCAGTGGTTGCAATGAAGCATGATTGAATGCAGTGGATTCCATGAAGCGTGGCCCTATGGTACCCGATTGAATGCACTGGTTGCAATGAAGCATGATTGAATGCAGTGGATTCCATGCAGCATGGAGAAATGGAACCCTATTCAATGCAGGGGATTTTATGCAGCATGATTGAATGCAGTGGATTCCATGCAGCATGATTGAATGCAGTAGATTCCATGCAGCGTGGTAAAATGCATCCCGATTAAATACAGTGGATTTTATGCAGCGAGGCCCAAAGCATCCCGATTGAATGCAGTGGATTCCATGCAGCATCACTGAATGCAGTGGATTCGATGCAGCATGGTAAAATGCATCCCGATTGAACCCAGTGTATTCTATGCAGCGTGATAAATGGATCCCGATTGAATGCAGTGGATTCCATTCAGCGTGGCCCAATGGATCTCGAGAGAATGCAGTGGATTCCATGCAGTGTGGTGCAATGGATTTTGATTGAACGCAGTGGATTCAATGCATCATTGTGCAATGGATCCCAATTGAATGCAGTGAATTCCATGCAGCGTGATTGAATGCAGTACATTCCATGCAGCATGGTAAAATGCATCCCGATTAAATGCAGTGGATTCCATCCAGCTTGATTGAATGCAGTTGATTCCATGGAGCGTGGCCCAATGCATCCCGATTAAATGCAGTGGATTTTATGCAGCATGGCCCAAAGCATCCCGATTGAAGGTAGTGCATTCCATGCAGCATCACTGAATGCAGTGGATTCCATGCAGCATGGTAAAATGCATCCCGATTGAACGCAGTGTATTCCATGAAGCATGGCGAAATGGATCCCGATTGAATGCAGTGGATTCCATGCAGCGTGGCCCAATGGATCTCGATTGAACGCAGTGTATTCCATGCAGTGAGGCCCAATGTATCCCAATTGAATGCAGTGGATTCCATGCAGCATGGCGCAATGGATGTCGATTGAATGCAGTGGTTTCCCTGCAATGTGGCACAATGGATCCCGATTGACTGCAGTGGATTCCATGCAGCGTCACTGAATGCAGTGGATTCCATGCAGAATGGTAAAATGCATCCCGATTGATGGAGTGGATTCCATGCAGTGTCATTGAATGCAGTGGATTCCATGCAGCATGGTAAAATGCATCCCAATTGAACGCAGTGCATTCCATGCAGCGGGGTTAAATGGATCCCGATTGAATGCAGTGGATTCGATGCAGCGTGGCCCAATGGATCTCGAGAGAATGCAGTGGATTCCATGCAGTGTGGTGCAATGGATTTAAATTGAACGCAGTGGATTCCATGCATCGTGGCGCAATGGATCCCAATTGAATGCAGTGAATTCCATGCAGCGTGATTGAATGCAGTATATTCCATGCAGCGTGGTAAAATGCATCCCGATTAAATGCAGTGGATTCCATCCAGCTTGATTGAATGCAGTTGATTCTATGGAGCGTTGCCCAATGCATCCCGATTAAATGCAGTGGATTTTATGCAGCATGGCCCAAAGCATCCCGATTGAAGGTAGTGCATTCCATGCAGCATCACTGAATGCAGTGGATTCCATGCAGCATGGTAAAATGCATCCCAATTGAACGCAGTGCATTCCATGCAGCTGGGTTAAATGGATCCCGACTGAATGCAGTGGATTCCATGCAGCGTGGCCCAATGGATCTCGAGAGAATGCAGTGGATTCCATGCAGTGTGGTGCAATGGATTTTAATTGAACGCAGTGGATTCCATGTATCGTGGCGCAATGGATCCCAATTGAATGCAGTGAATTCCATGCAGCGTGATTGAATGCAGTATATTCCATGCAGCGTGGTAAAATGCATCCCGATTAAATGCAGTGGATTCCATCCAGCTTGATTGAATGCAGTTGATTCCATGGAGCGTGGCCCAATGCATCCCGATTAAATGCAGTGGATTTTATGCAGCATGGCCCAAAGCATCCCGATTGAAAATAGTGCATTCCATGCAGCATCACTGAATGCAGTGGATTCCATGCAGCATGGTAAAATGCATCCCGATTGAACGCAGTGTATTCCATGAAGCATGGAAAATGCATCCCGAGTGAATGCAGTGGATTCCATGCAGTGTCATTGAATGCAGTGGATTCCATGCAGCATGGTAAAATGTGTCACGATTGATGCAGTGGATTCCATGCATTGTCATTGAATGCAGTGGATTCCATGCAGCATGGTTAAATGCATCCCGATTGATGCAGTGGATTACATGCAGTGTCAATGAATGCAGTGGATTCCAGGCAGCATGATAAAATGCATCCCGATTGATGCAGTGGATTCCATGCAGTGGGGTTAAATGGATCCCGATTGAATGCAGTGGATTCCATGCAGCGTGGCCCAATGGATCTCGATTGAATGCAGTGGATTCCATGCAGCGTGGCCCAATGGATCTCGATTGAATGCAGTGGATTCCACGCAGTGTGGTGCAGTGGATTCTGATTGATTGCAGTGAATTCCATGCATCGTGGCACAATGGATCCCAATTGAATCCAGTGGATTCCATGCAGCGTGGCCCAATGGATCTCGATTGAATGCAGTGGGTTCCATGCTGCGTGTTGAATGCAGTGTATGCCATGCAGCGTGAAGAAATGGAACCCTATTGAATGCAGTGGATTTTATGCAGCATGATTGAATGCAGTGGATTCCATGCAGCATGATTGAATGCAGTGGATTCCAGGCAGCGAGGCCCAATGAATCCCGATTGAATGCAGTGGATATTATCCAGCATGGCCCAAAGCATCCCGATTGAATGCAGTGGATTCCATGCAGCGTGTTTGAATGCAGTGGATTCCATGCAGCATGGCCCAATGGTTCCCGATTGAATGCAGTGGTTGCAATGAAGCATGATTGAATGCAGTGGATTCCATGAAGCGTAGCCCTATGGTACCCGATTGAATGCACTGGTTGCAATGAAGCATGATTGAATGCAGTGGATTCCATGCAGCATGGATTAATGGAACCCTATTAAATGCAGGGGATTTTATGCAGCATGATTGAATGCAGTGGATTCCATGCAGCATGATTGAATGCAGTAGATTCCATGCAGCGTGGTAAAATGCATCCCGATTAAATGCAGTGGATTTTATGCAGCGAGGCCCAAAGCATCCCGATTGAATGCAGTGGATTCCATGCAGCGTCACTGAATGCAGTGGATTCGATGCAGCATGGTAAAATGCATCCCGATTGAACCCAGTGTATTCTATGCAGCGTGATAAATGGATCCCGATTGAATGCAGTGGATTACATTCAGCGTGGCCCAATGGATCTCGAGAGAATGCAGTGGATTCCATGCAGTGTGGTGCAATGGATTTTGATTGAACGCAGTGGATTCCATGCATCGTTGTGCAATGGATCCCAATTGAATGCAGTGAATTCCATGCAGCGTGATTGAATGCAGTACAGTCCATGCAGCGTGGTAAAATGCATCCCGATTAAATGCAGTGGATTCCATCCAGCTTGATTGAATGCAGTTGATTCCATGGAGCGTGGCCCAATGCATCCCGATTAAATGCAGTGGATTTTATGCAGCATGGCCCAAAGCATCCCGATTGAAGGTAGTGCATTCCATGCAGCATCACTGAATGCAGTGGATTCCATGCAGCATGGTAAAATGCATCCCGATTAAACGCAGTGCATTACATGCAGCATGGCTAAATGGATCCCGAGTGAATGCAGTGGATTCCATGCAGCATGGTAAAATGCGTCACGATTGATGCAGTGGATTCCATGCACTGTCATTGAATGCAGTGGATTCCATGCAGCATGGTAAAATGCATCCCGATTGATGCAGTGGATTCCATGCAGTGACATTGAATGCAGTGGATTCCATGCAGCATGATAAAATGCATCCCGATTGATGCAGTGGATTCCATGCAGCGGGGTTAAATGGATCCCGATTGAACGCAGTGGATTCCATGCAGCGTGGCCCAATGGATCTCGATTGAATGCAGTGGACTCCATGCAGCGTGTTTGAATGCAGTGTATGCCATGCAGCATGAAGAAATGGAACCCAATTGAATGCAGTGGATTTTATGCAGCATGATTGAATGCAGTGGATTCCATGCAGCATGATTGAATGCAGTGGATTCCAGGCAGCGAGGCCCAATGAATCCCGATTGAATGCAGTGGATATTATCCAGCATGGCCCAAAGCATCCCGATTGAATGCAGTGGATTCCATGCAGCGTGTTTGAATGCAGTGGATTCCATGCAGCATGGTCCAATGGTTCCCGATTGAATGCAGTGGTTGCAATGAAGCATGATTGAATGCAGTGGATTCCATGAAGCGTGGCCCTATGGTACCCGATTGAATGCACTGGTTGCAATGAAGCATGATTGAATGCAGTGGATTCCATGCAGCATGGAGAAATTGAACCCTATTAAATGCAGGGGATTTTATGCAGCATGATTGCATGCAGTGGATTCCATGCAGCATGATTGAATGCAGTAGATTCCATGCAGTGAGGCCCAATGCATCCCGCTTAAATGCAGTGGATTTTATGCAGCGAGGCCCAAAGCATCCCGATTGAATGCAGTGGATTCCATGCAGCGTCACTGAATGCAGTGGATTCGATGCAGCATGGTAAAATGCATCACGATTGAACCCAGTGTATTCCATGCAGCGTGATAAATGGATCCCGATTGAATGCAGTGGATTCCATGCAGCGTGGCCCAATGGATCTCGAGAGAATGCAGTGGATTCCATGCAGTGTGGTGCAATGGATTTTGATTGAACGCAGTGGATTCCATGCATCGTTGTGCAATGGATCCCAATGGAATGCAGTGAATTCCATGCAGCCTGATTGAATGCAGTATATTCCATGCAGCATGGTAAAATGCATCCCGATTAAATGCAGTGGATTCCATCCAGCTTGATTGAATGCAGTTGATTCCATGGAGCATGGCCCAATGCATCCCGATTAAATGCAGTGGATTTTATGCAGCATGGCCCAAAGCATCCCGATTGAAGGTAGTGCATTCCATGCAGCATCACTGAATGCAGTGGATTCCATGCAGCATGGTAAAATGCATCCCGATTGAACGCAGTGTATTCCATGAAGCATGGCTAAATGGATCTCGATTGAACGCAGTGGATTCCATGCAGTGAGGCCCAATGAATCCCAATTGAATGCAGTGGATTCCATGCAGCATGGCGCAATGGATGTCGATTGAATGCAGTGGATTCCCTGCAATGTGGCACAATGGATCCCGATTGACTGCAGTGGATTCCATGCAGCGTCACTGAATGCAGTGGATTCCATGCAGCATGGTAAAATGCATCCCGATGGATGCAGTGGATTCCATGCAGTGTCATTGAATGCAGTGGATTCCATGCAGCATGGTAAAATGCATCCCAATTGAACGCAGTGCATTCCATGCAGCGGGGTTCAATGGATCCCGATTGAATGCAGTGGATTCGATGCAGCGTGGCCCAATGGATCTCGAGAGAATGCAGTGGATTCCATGCAGTGTGGTGCAATGGATTTTAATTGAACGCAGTGGATTCCATGCATCGTGGCGCAATGGATCCCAATTGAATGCAGTGAATTCCATGCAGCGTGATTGAATGCAGTATATTCCATGCAGCGTGGTAAAATGCATCCCGATTAAATGCAGTGGATTCCATCCAGCTTGATTGAATGCAATTGATTCCATGGAGCATGGCCCAATGCATCCCGATTAAATGCAGTGGATTTTATGCAGCATGGCCAAAAGCATCCCGATTGAAAATAGTGCATTCCATGCAGCATCACTGAATGCAGTGGATTCCATGCAGCATGGTAAAATGCATCCCGATTGAACGCAGTGTATTCCATGAAGCATGGTAAAATGCATCCCGAGTGAATGCAGTGGATTCCATGCAGTGTCATTGAATGCAGTGGATTCCATGCAGCATGGTAAAATGCATCCCGATTGAACGCAGTGTATTCCATGAAGCATGGCGAAATGGATCCCGATTGAATGCAGTGGATTCCATGCAGCGTGGCCCAATGGATCTCGATTGAATGCAGTGTATTCCATGCAGTGAGGCCCAATGTATCCCAATTGAATGCAGTGGATTCCATGCAGCATGGCGCAATGGATGTCGATTGAATGCAGTGGTTTCCCTGCAATGTGGCACAATGGATCCCGATTGACTGCAGTGGATTCCATGCAGCGTCACTGAATGCAGTGGATTCCATGCAGAATGGTAAAATGCATCCCGATTGATGCAGTGGATTCCATGCAGTGTCATTGAATGCAGTGGATTCCATGCAGCATGGTAAAATGCATCCCAATTGAACGCAGTGCATTCCATGCAGCGGGGTTAAATGGATCCCGATTGAATGCAGTGGATTCGATGCAGCATGGCCCAATGGATCTCGAGAGAATGCAGTGGATTCAATGCAGTGTGGTGCAATGGATTTAAATTGAACGCAGTGGATTCCATGCATCGTGGCGCAATGGATCCCAATTGAATGCAGTGAATTCCATGCAGCGTGATTGAATGCAGTATATTCCATGCAGCGTGGTAAAATGCATCCCGATTAAATGCAGTGGATTCCATCCAGCTTGATTGAATGCAGTTGATTCCATGGAGCGTGGCCCAATGCATCCCGATTAAATGCAGTGGATTTTATCCAGCATGGCCCAAAGCATCCCGATTGAATGCAGTGGATTCCATGCAGCATGGCCCAATGGTTCCCGATTGAATGCAGTGGTTGCAATGAAGCATGATTGAATGCAGTGGATTCCATGAAGCGTGGCCCTATGGTACCCGATTGAATGCACTGGTTGCAATGAAGCATGATTGAATGCAGTGGATTCCATGCAGCATGGAGAAATTGAACCCTATTAAATGCAGGGGATTTTATGCAGCATGATTGAATGCAGTGGATTCCATGCAGCATGATTGAATGCAGTAGATTCCATGCAGTGAGGCCCAATGCATCCCGATTAAATGCAGTGGATTTTATGCAGTGAGGCCCAAAGCATCCCGATTGAATGCAGTGGATTCCATGCAGTGTCACTGAATGCAGTGGATTCGATGAAGCATGGTAAAATGCATCCCGATTGAACCCAGTGTATTCTATGCAGCGTGATAAATGGATCCCGATTGAATGCAGTGGATTCCATGCAGCGTGGCGCAATGGATCCCGAGAGAATGCAGTGGATTCCATGCAGTGTGGTGCAATGGATTTTGATTGAACGCAGTGGATTCCATGCATCGTTGTGCAATGGATCCCAATTGAATGCAGTGAATTCCATGCAGCGTGATTGAATGCAGTACATTCCATGCAGCATGGTAAAATGCATCCCGATTAAATGCAGTGGATTCCATCCAGCTTGGTTGAGTGCAGTTGATTCCATGGAGCTTGGCCCAATGCATCCCGATTAAATGCAGTGGATTTTATGCAGCATGGCCCAAAGCATCCCGATTGAATGTAGTGCATTCCATGCAGCATCACTGAATGCAGTGGATTCCATGCAGCATGGTAAAATGCATCCCGATTAAACGCAGTGGATTACATGCAGCATGGCTAAATGGATCCCGAGTGAATGCAGTAGATTCCATGCAGTGTCATTGAATGCAGTGGATTCCATGCAGCATGGTAAAATGCATCCCGATTGATGCAGTGGATTCCATGCAGTGTCATTGAATGCAGTGTATTCCATGCAGCATGGTAAAATGCATCCCGATTGATGCAGTGGATTCCATGCAGTGTCATTGAATACAGTGGATTCCAGGTAGCATGATAAAATATATCCCGATTGATGCAGTGGATTCCATGCAGCGGGGTTAAAGTGATCCTGATTGAATGCAGTGTATTCCATGCAGCGTGGCCCAATGGATCTCGATTGAATGCAGTGGATTCCATGCAGCGTGGCCCAATGGATCTCGATTGAATGCAGTGGATTCCATGCAGTGTGGTGCAGTGGATTCTGATTGATTGCAGTGAATTCCATGCATCGTGGCACAATGGATCCCAATTGATTGCAGTGGATTCCATGCAGCGTGGCCCAATGGATCTCGATTGAATGCATTGGATTCCATGCAGCGTGTTTGAATGCAGTGTATGCCATGCAGCGTGAAGAAATGGAACCCTATTGAATGCAGTGGATTTTATGCAGCATGATTGAATGCAGTGGATTCCATGCAGCATGATTGAATGCAGTGGATTCCAGGCAGCGAGGCCCAATGAATCCCGATTGAATGCAGTGGATAATATCCAGCATGGCCCAAAGCATCCCGATTGAATGCAGTGGATTCCATGCAGCGTGTTTGAATGCAGTGGATTCCATGCAGCATGGCCCAATGGTTCCCGATTGAATGCAGTGGTTGCAATGAAGCATGATTGAATGCAGTGGATTCCATGAAGCGTGGCATATGGTACCCGATTGAATGCACTGGTTGCAATGAAGCATGATTGAATGCAGTGGATTCCATGCAGCATGGAGAAATTGAACCCTATTCAATGCAGGGGATTTTATGCAGCATGATTGAATGCAGTGGATTCCATGCAGCATGATTGAATGCAGTAGATTCCATGCAGTGAGGCCCAATGCATCCCGATTAAATGCAGTGGATTTTATGCAGCGAGGCCCAAAGCATCCCGATTGAATACAGTGGATTCCATGCAGCGTCACTGAATGCAGTGGATTCGATGCAGCATGGTAAAATGCATCCCGATGGAACGAAGAGTATTCCATGCAGTGTGGCTAAATGGATCCCGATTGAATGCAGTGGATTCCATGCAGCGTGGCCCAATGGATCTCGAGAGATTGCAGTGGATTCCATGCAGTGTGGTGCAATGGATTTAAATTGAACGCAGTGGATTCCATGCATCGTGGTGCAATGGATCCCAATTGAATGCAGTGAATTCCATGCAGCGTGATTGAATGCAGTATATTCCATGCAGCGTGGTAAAATGCATCCCGATTAAATGCAGTGGATTCCATCCAGCTTGATTGAATGCAGTTGATTCCATGGAGCGTGGCCCAATGCATCCCGATTAAATGCAGTGGATTTTATGCAGCATGGCCCAAAGCATCCCGATTGAAGGTAGTGCATTCCATGCAGCATCACTGAATGCAGTGGATTCCATGCAGCATGGTAAAATGCATCCCGATTGAACGCAGTGTATTCCATGAAGCATGGCTAAATGGCTCCCGAGTGAATGCAGTAGATTCCATGCAGTGTCATTGAATGCAGTGGATTCCATGCAGCATGGTAAAATGCATCCCGATTGATGCAGTGGATTCCATGCAGTGTCATTGTATGCAGTGGATTCCAGGCAGCATGGTAAAATGCATCCCGATTGATGCAGTGGATTCCATGCAGCGGGGTTAAATGGATCTCGATTGAATGCAGTGTATTCCATGCAGCGACGCCCAATGTATCTCGATTGAATGCAGTGGATTCCATGCAGCGTGGCCCAATGGATCTCGATTGAATGCAGTGGATTCCATGCAGTGTGGTACAGTGGATTCTGATTGATTGCAGTGAATTCCATGCATCGTGGCACAATGGATCCCAATTGAATGCAGTGGATTACATGCAGCGTGGCCCAATGGATCTCGACTGAATGCAGTGGATTCCATGCAGCATGTTTGAATGCAGTGTATGCCATGCAGCGTGAAGAAATGGAACCCTATTGAATGCAGTGGATTTTATGCAGGATGATTGAATGTAGTGGATTCCATGCAGCATGATTGAATGCAGTGGATTCCATGCAGCGTGGCCCAATGGATCTCGAGAGAATGCAGTGGATTCCATGCAGTGTGGTGCAATGGATTTTGATTGAACGCAGTGGATTCCATGCATCGTTGTGCAATGGATCCCAATTGAATGCAGTGAATTCCATGCAGCGTGATTGAATGCAGTACATTCCATGCAGCATGGTAAAATAAATCCCGATTAAATGCAGTGGATTCCATCCAGCTTGATTGAATGCAATTGATTCCATGGAGCGTGGCCAAATGCATCCCGATTAAATGCAGTGGATTTTAAGCAGCATGGCCCAAAGCATCCCGATTGAAGGTAGTGCATTCCATGCAGCGTCACCGAATGCAGTGGATTCCATGCAGCATGGTAAAATGCATCCCGATTGAACGCAGTGTATTCCATGAAGCATGGCTAAATGGATCCCGATTGAATGCAGTGGATTCCATGCAGCGTGGCCCAATGGATCTCGATTGAACGCAGTGTATTCCATGCAGTGAGGCCCAATGTATCCCAACTGAATGCAGTGGATTCCATGCAGCATGGCGCAATGGATGTCGATTGAATGCAGTGGTTTCCCTGCAATGTGGCACAATGGATCCCGATTGACTGCAGTGGATTCCATGCAGCGACACTGAATGCAGTGGATTCCATGCAGAATGGTAAAATGCATCCCGATGGATGCAGTGGATTCCATGCAGTGTCATTGAATGCAGTGGATTCCATGCAGCATGGTAAAATGCATCCCAATTGAACGCAGTGCATTCCATGCAGCGGGGTTAAATGGATCCCGATTGAATGCAGTGGATTCCATGCAGCGTGGCCCAATGGATCTCGAGAGAATGCAGTGGATTCCATGCAGTGTGGTGCAATGGATTTAAATTGAACGCAGTGGATTCCATGCATCGTGGCGCAATGGATCCCAATTGAATGCAGTGAATTCCATGCAGCGTGATTGAATGCAGTATATTCCATGCAGCGTGGTAAAATGCATCCCGATTAAATGCAGTGGATTCCATCCAGCTTGATTGAATGCAGTTGATTCCATGGAGCGTGGCCCAATGCATCCCGATTAAATGCAGTGGATTTTATGCAGCATGGCCCAAAGCATCAAGATTGAATGTAGTGCATTCCATGCAGCATCACTGAATGCAGTGGATTCCATGCAGCATGGTAAAATGCATCCCGATTAAACGCAGTGGATTACATGCAGCATGGCTAAATGGATCCCGAGTGAATGCAGTAGATTCCATGCAGTGTCATTGAATGCAGTGGATTCCATGCAGCATGGTAAAATGCATCCCGATTGATGCAGTGGATTCCATGCAGTGTCATTGAATGCAGTGGATTCCATGCAGCATGGTAAAATGCATCCCGATTGATGCAGTGGATTCCATGCAGCGGGGTTAAATTGATCCCGATTAAATGCAGTGTATTCCATGCAGCGTGGCCCAATGGATCTCGATTGAATGCAGTGGATTCCATGCAGCGTGGCCCAATGGATCTCGATTGAATGCAGTGGATTCCATGCAGTGTGGTGCAGTGGATTCTGATTGATTGCAGTGAATTCCATGCATCGTGGCACAATGGATCCCAATTGAATGCAGTGGATTCCATGCAGCGTGGCCAAATGGATCTCGATTGAATGCAGTGGATTCCATGCAGCATGTTTGAATGCAGTGTATGCCATGCAGCGTGCAGTAATGGAACCCTATTGAATGCAGTGGATTTTATGCAGCATGATTGAATGCAGTGGATTCCATGCAGCATGATTGAATGCAGTGGATTCCAGGCAGCGAGGCCCAATGAATCCCGATTGAATGCAGTGGATATTATCCAGCATGGCCCAAAGCATCCCGATTGAAGGCAGTGGATTCCATGCAGCGTGTTTGAATGCAGTGGATTCCATGCAGCATGGCCCAATGGTTCCCGATTGAATGCAATGGTTGCAATGAAGCATGATTGAATGCAGTGGATTCCATGAAGCGTGGCCCTATGGTACCCGATTGAATGCACTGGTTGCAATGAAGCATGATTGAATGCAGTGGATTCCATGCAGCATGGAGAAATTGAACCCTATTCAATGCAGGGGATTTTATGCAGCATGATTGAATGCAGTGGATTCCATGCAGCATGATTGAATGCAGTAGATTCCATGCAGTGAGGCCCAATGCATCCCGATTAAATGCAGTGGATTTTATGCAGCGAGGCCCAAAGCATCCCGATTGAATGCAGTGGATTCCATGCAGTGTCACTGAATGCAGTGGATTCGATGCAGCATGGTAAAATGCATCCCGATTGAACCCAGTGTATTCCATGCAGCGTGATAAATGGATCCCGATTGAATGCAGTGGATTCCATGCAGCGTGGCCCAATGAATCTCGAGAGAATGCAGTGGATTCCATGCAGTGTGGTGCAATGGATTTTGATTGAACGCAGTGGATTCGATGCATCGTTGTGCAATGGATCCCAATTGAATGCAGTGAATTCCATGCAGCGTGATTGAATGCAGTACATTCCATGCAGCATGGTAAAATGCATCCCGATTAAATGCAGTGGATTCCATCCAGCTTGATTGAATGCAGTTGATTCCATGGAGCGTGGCCCAATGCATCCCGATTAAATGCAGTGGATTTTATGCAGCATGGCCCAAAGCATCCCGATTGAAGGTAGTGCATTCCATGCAGCATCACTGAATGCAGTGGATTCCATGCAGCATGGTAAAATGCATCCCGATTGAACGCAGTGTATTCCATGCAGCATGGCTAAATGGATCCCGATTGAATGCAGTGGATTCCATGCAGCGTGGCCCAATGGATCTCGATTGAACACAGTGTATTCCATGCAGTGAGGCCCAATGAATCCCAATTGAATGCAGTGGATTCCATGCAGCATGGCGCAATGGATGTCGATTGAATGCAGTGGTTTCCCTGCAATGGGGCACAATGGATCCCGATTGACTGCAGTGGATTCCATGCAGCGTCACTGAATGCAGTGGATTCCATGCAGCATGGTAAAATGCATCCCGATTGATGCAGTGGATTCAATGCAGCGTCATTGAATGCAGTGGATTCCATGCAGCATGGTAAAATGCATCCCAATTGAACGCAGTGCATTCCATGCAGCGGGGTTAAATGGATCCCGATTGAATGCAGTGGATTCGATGCAGCGTGGCCCAATGGATCTCGAGAGAATGCAGTGGATTCCATGCAGTGTGGTGCAATGGATTTAAATTGAACGCAGTGGATTCCATGCATCGTGGTGCAATGGATCCCAATTGAATGCAGTGAATTCCATGCAGCGTGATTGAATGCAGTATATTCCATGCAGCGTGGTAAAATGCATCCCGATTAAATGCAGTGGATTTTATGCAGCATGGCCCAAAGCATCCCGATTGAAGGTAGTGCATTCCATGCAGCATCACTGAATGCAGTGGATTCCATGCAGCATGGTAAAATGCATCCCGATTAAACGCAGTGCATTACATGCAGCATGGCTAAATTGATCCCGAGTGAATGCAGTGGATTCCATGCAGCATGGTAAAATGCGTCAAAATTGATGCAGTGGATTCCATGCAGTGTCATTGAATGCAGTCTATTCCATGCAGCATGGTAAAATGCATCCCGATTGATGCAGTGGATTACATGCAGTGTCATTGAATGCAGTGGATTCCAGGCAGCATGATAAAATGCATCCCGATTGATGCAGTGGATTCCATGCAGCGTGGCCCAATGGATCTCGATTGAATGCAGTGGACTCCGTGCAGTGTGGTGGAGTGGATTCTGATTGATTGCAGTGAATTCCATGCAGCGTGTTTGAATGCAGTGTATTCCATGCAGCGTGGCCCAATGGATCTCGATTGAATGCAGTGGACTCCGTGCAGTGTGGTGGAGTGGATTCTGATTGAATGCAGTGGATTCCATGCAGCGTGTTTGAATGCAGTGTATTCCATGCAGCGTGAAGAAATGGAACCCTATTGAATGCAGTGGATTTTATGCAGCATGATTGAATGCAGTGGATTCCATGCAGCATGATTGAATGCAGTGGATTCCATGCAGCGTGGCCCAATGGATCTCGATTGAATGCAGTGGGTTCCATGCAGCGTGTTTGAATGCAGTGTATGCCGTGCAGCGTGAAGTAATGGAACCCTATTGAATGCAGTGGATTTTATGCAGCATGATTGAATGCAGTGGATTCCATGCAGCATGATTGAATGCAGTGGATTCCAGGCAGCGAGGCCCAATGAATCCCGATTGAATGCAGTGGATATTATCCAGCATGGCCCAAAGCATCCCGATTGAATGCAGTGGATTCCATGCAGCGTGTTTGAATGCAGTGGATTCCATGCAGCATGGCCCAATGGTTCCCGATTGAATGCAGTGGTTGCAATGAAGCATGATTGAATGCAGTGGATTCCATGAAGCGTGGCCCTATGGTACCCGATTGAATGCACTGGTTGCAATGAAGCATGATTGAATGCAGTGGATTGCATGCAGCATGGAGAAATGGAACCCTATTAAATCCAGGGGATTTTATGCAGCATGATTGAATGCAGTGGATTCCAGCCAGCATGATTGAATGCAGTAGATTCCATGCAGTGAGGCCCAATGCATCCCGATTAAATGCAGTGGATTTTATGCAGCGAGGCCCAAAGCATCCCGATTGAATGCAGTGGATTCCATGCAGCGTCATTGAATGCAGTGGATTCCATGCAGCATGGTGAAATGCATCACGATTGAACACAGTGTATTCCATGCAGCGTGATAAATGGATCCCGATTGAATGCAGTGGATTCCATGCAGCGTGGCCCAATGAATCTCGAGAGCATGCAGTGGATTCCATGCAGTGTGGTGCAATGGATTTTGATTGAACTCAGTGGATTCCATGCATCGTGTTGCAATGGATCCCAATTGAATGCAGTGAATTCCATGCAGCGTGATTGAATGCAGTACATTCCATGCAGCATGGTAAAATGCATCCCGATTAAATGCAGTGGATTCCATCCAGCTTGACTGAATGCAGTTGATTCCATGGAGCGTGGCCCAATGCATCCCGATTAAATGCAGTGGATTTTATGCAGCATGGCCCAAAGGATCCCGATTGAAGGTAGTGCATTCCATGCAGCATCACTGAATGCAGTGGATTCCATGCAGCATGGTAAAATGCATCCCGATTGAACGCAGTGTATTCCATGAAGCATGGCGAAATGGATCCCGATTGAATGCAGTGGATTCCATGCAGTGTGGTCCAATGGATCTCGATTGAACGCAGTGTATTCCATGCAGTGAGGCCCAATGAATCCCAATTGAATGCAGTGGATTCCATGCAGCATGGCGCAATGGATGTCGATTGAATGCAGTGGTTTCCCTGCAATGTGGCACAATGGATCCCGATTGACTGCAGTGGATTCCATGCAGCGTCACTGAATGCACTGGATTCCATGCAGAATGGTAAAATGCATCCCGATTGATGGAGTGGATTCCATGCAGCGTCACTGAATGCAGTGGATTCGATGCAGCATGGTAAAATTCATCCCGATTGAACGCAGTGTATTCCATGCAGCGTGGCTAAATGGATCCCGATTGAATGCAGTGGATTCGATGCAGCTTGGCCCAATGGATCTCGAGAGAATGCAGTGGATTCCATGCAGTGTGGTGCAATGGATTTTAATTGAACGCAGTGGATTCCATGCATCGTGGTGCAATGGATCCCAATTGAATGCAGTGAATTCCATGCAGCGTGATTGAATGCAGTATATTCCATGCAGCGTGGTAAAATGCATCCCGATTAAATGCAGTGGATTCCATCCAGCTTGATTGAATGCAGTTGATTCCATGGAGCGTGGCCCAATGCATCCCGATTAACTGCAGTGGATTTTATGCAGCATGGCCCAAAGCATCCCGATTGAAGGTAGTGCATTCCATGCAGCATCACTGAATGCAGTGGATTCCATGCAGCATGGTAAAATGCATCCCGATTAAACGCAGTGCATTACATGCAGCATGGCTAAATGGATCCCGAGTGAATGCAGTGGATTCCATGCAGTGTCATTGAATGCAGTGGATTCCATGCAGCATGGTAAAATGCGTCACGATTGATGCAGTGCATTCCATGCAGTGTCATTGAATGCAGTGGATTCCAGGCAGCATGATAAAATGCATCCCGATTGATGCAGTGGATTCCATGCAGCGGGGTTAAATGGAACCCGATTGAATGCAGTGGATTCCATGCAGCGTGGCCCAATGGATCTCGATTGAATGCAGTGGACTCCGTGCAGTGTGGTGGAGTGGATTCTGATTGATTGCAGTGAATTCCATGCATCGTGGCCCAATGGATCTCGATTGAATGCAGTGGATTCCATGCAGCGTGTTTGAATGCAGTGTTTGCCATGCAGCGTGAAGAAATGGAACCCTATTGAATGCAGTGGATTCCATGCAGTGTCATTTAATGCAGTGGATTCCATGCAGCATGATTGAATGCAGTGGATTCCAGGCAGCGTGGCCCAATGAATCCCGATTGAATGCACTGGATATTATCCAGCATGGCCCAAAGCATCCCGATTGAATGCAATGGATTCCATGCAGCGTGTTTGAATGCAGTGGATTCCATGCAGCATGGCCCAATGGTTCCCGATTGAATGCAGTGGTTGCAATGAAGCATGATTGAATGCAGTGGATTCCATGCAGCATGGAGACATTGAACCCTATTCAATGCAGGGGATTTTATGCAGCATGATTGAATGCAGTGGATTCCATGCAGCATGATTGAATGCAGTAGATTCCATGCAGTGAGGCCCAATGCATCCCGATTAAAGGCAGTGGATTTTATGCAGAGAGGCCCAAAGCATCCCAATTGAATGCAGTGGATTCCATGCAGCGTCACTGAATGCAGTGGATTCGATGCAGCATGGTTAAATGCATCCCGATTGAACGAACAGTATTCCATGCAGCGTGGCTAAATGGATCCCGATTGAATGCAGTGGATTCCATGCAGCGTGGCCCAATGGATCTCGAGAGATTGCAGTGGATTCCATGCAGTGTGGTGCAATGGATTTTAATTGAACGCAGTGGATTCCGTGCATCATTGTGCAATGGATCCCAATTGAATGCAGTGAATTCCATGCAGCGTGATTGAATGCAGTATATTCCATGCAGCGTGGTAAAATGCATCCCGATTAAATGCAGTGGATTCCATCCAGCTTGGTTGAATGCAATTGATTCCATGGAGCATGGCCCAATGCATCCCGATTAAATGCAGTGGATTTTATGCAGCATGGCCCAAAGCATCCCGATTGAAGGTAGTGCATTCCATGCAGCATCACTGAATGCAGTGGATTCCATGCAGCATGGTAAAATGCATCCCGATTAAACGCAGTGGATTACATGCAGCATGGCTAAATGGATCCCGAGTGAATGCAGTAGATTCCATGCAGTGTCATTGAATGCAGTGGATTCCATGCAGCATGGTAAAATGCGTCACGATTGATGCCTTGGTTTCCATGCAGTGTCATTGAATGCAGTGGATTCCATGCAGCATGGTAAAATGCATCCCGATTGATGCAGTGGATTCCATGCAGTGTCAATGAATGCAGTGGATTCCAGGCAGCATGATAAAATGCATCCCGATTGATGCAGTGGATTCCATGCAGCGGGGTTAAATGGATCCCGATTGAATGCAGTGGATTCCATGCAGCGTGGCCCAATGGATCTCGATTGTATGCAGTGGATTTCATGCAGCGTGGCCCAATGGATCTCGATTGAATGCAGTGGATTCCATGCAGTGTGGTGCAGCGGATTCTGATTGATTGCAGTGAATTCCATGCATCGTGGCACAATGGATCCCAATTGAATGCAGTGGATTCCATGCAGCGTGGCCCAATGGATCTCGATTGAATGCATTGGATTCCATGCAGCGTGTTTGAATGCAGTGTATGCCATGCAGCGTGAAGAAATGGAACCCTATTGAATGCAGTGGATTTTATGCAGCATGATTGAATGCAGTGGATTCCATGCAGCATGATTGAATGCAGTGGATTCCAGGCAGCGAGGCCCAATGAATCCCGATTGAATGCACTGGATATTATCCAGCATGGCCCAAAGCATCCCGATTGAATGCAGTGGATTCCATGCAGCGTGTTTGAATGCAGTGGATTCCATGCAGCATGGCCCAATGGTTCCCGATTGAATGCAGTGGTTGCAATGAAGCATGATTGAATGCAGTGGATTCCATGCAGCATGGAGACATTGAACCCTATTCAATGCAGGGGATTTTATGCAGCATGATTGAAGCAGTGGATTCCATGCAGCATGATTGAATGCAGTGGATTCCATGCAGTGTGGTGCAGCGGATTCTGATTGATTGCAGTGAATTCCATGCATCGTGGCACAATGGATCCCAATTGAATGCAGTGGATTCCATGCAGCGTGGCCCAATGGATCTCGATTGAATGCAGTGGATTCCATGCAGCGTGTTTGAATGCAGTGTATGCCATGCAGCGTGAAGAAATGGAACCCTATTGAATGCAGTGGATTTTATGCAGCATGATTGAATGCAGTGGATTCCATGCAGCATGATTGAATGCAGTGGATTCCAGGCAGCGAGGCCCAATGAATCCCGATTGAATGCAGTGGATATTATCCAGCATGGCCCAAAGCATCCCGATTGAATGCAGTGGATTCCATGCAGCGTGTTTGAATGCAGTGGATTCCATGCAGCATGGCCCAATGGTTCCCGATTGAATGCAGTGGTTGCAATGAAGCATGATTGAATGCAGTGGATTCCATGAAGCGTGGCCCTATGGTACCCGATTGAATGCACTGGTTGCAATGAAGCATGATTGAATGCAGTGGATTCCATGCAGCATGGAGAAATTGAACCCTATTCAATGCAGGGGATTTTATGCAGCATGATTGAATGCAGTGGATTCCATGCAGCATGATTGAATGCAGTAGATTCCATGCAGTGAGGCCCAATGCATCCCGATTAAATGCAGTGGATTTTATGCAGCGAGGCCCAAAGCATCCCGATTGAATGCAGTGGATTCCATGCAGCGTCACTGAATGCAGTGGATTCGATGCAGCATGGTAAAATGCATCCCGATTGAACCCAGTGTATTCTATGCAGCGTGATAAATGGATCCCGATTGAATGCAGTGGATTCCATGCAGCGTGGCCCAATGGATCTCGAGAGAATGCAGTGGATTCCATGCAGTGTGGTGCAATGGATTTTGATTGAACGCAGTGGATTCGATTCATCATTGTGCAATGGATCCCAATTGAATGCAGTGAATTCCATGCAGCGTGATTGAATGCAGTACATTCCATGCAGCATGGTAAAATGCATCCCGATTAAATGCAGTGGATTCCATCCAGCTTGATTGAATGCAGTTGATTCCATGGAGCGTGGCCCAATGCATCCCGATTAAATGCAGTGGATTTTATGCAGCATGGCCCAAAGCATCCCGATTGAAGGTAGTGCATTTCATGCAGCATCACTGAATGCAGTGGATTCCATGCAGCATGGTAAAATGCATCCCGATTGAACGCAGTGTATTCCATGAAGCATGGCTAAATGGATCCCGATTGAATGCAGTGGATTCCATGCAGCGTGGCCCAATGGATCTCGATTGAACGCAGTGTATTCCATGCAGTGAGGCCCAATGAATCCCAATTGAATGCAGTGGATTCCATGCAGCATGGAGAAATTGAACCCTATTAAATGCAGGGGATTTTATGCAGCATGATTGAATGCAGTGGATTCCATGCAGCATGATTGAATGCAGTAGATTCCATGCAGTGAGGCCCAATGCATCCCGATTAAATGCAGTGGATTTTATGCAGAGAGGCCCAAAGCATCCCGATTGAATGCAGTGGATTCCATGCAGCGTGGCCCAATGGATCTCGATTGAATGCAGTGGATTCCATGCAGTGTGGTGCAATGGATTTAAATTGAACGCAGTGGATTCCATGCATCGTGGTGCAATGGATCCCAATTGAATGCAGTGAATTCCATGCAGCGTGGTAAAATTCATCCCGATTAAATGCAGTGGATTCCATCCAGCTTGGTTGAATGCAATTGATTCCATGGAGCATGGCCCAATGCATCCCGATTAAATGCAGTTTATTTTATGCAGCATGGCCCAAAGCATCCCGATTGAATATAGTGAATTCCATGCAGCATCACTGAATGCAGTGGATTCCATGCAGCATGGTAAAATGCATCCCGATTAAACGCAGTGGATTACATGCAGCATGGCTAAATGGATCCCGAGTGAATGCAGTAGATTCCATGCAGTGTCATTGAATGCAGTGGATTCCATGCAGCATGGTAAAATGCGTCACGATTGATGCCTTGGATTCCATGCAGTGTCATTGAATGCAGTGGATTCCAGGCAGCATGATAAAATGCATCCCGATTGATGCAGTGGATTCCATGCAGCGGGGTTAAATGGATCCCGATTGAATGCAGTGGATTCCATGCAGCGTGGCCCAATGGATCTCGATTGAATGCAGTGGATTCCATGCAGCGTGGCCCAATGGATCTCGATTGAATGCAGTGGATTCCATGCAGTGTGGTGCAGTGGATTCTGATTGATTGCAGTGAATTCCATGCATCGTGGCACAATGGATCCCAATTGAATGCAGTGGATTCCATGCAGCGTGGCCCAATGGATCTCGATTGAATGCAGTGGATTCCATGCAGCGTGTTTGAATGCAGTGTATGCCATGCAGCCTGAAGTAATGGAACCCTATTGAATGCAGTGGATTTTATGCAGCATGATTGAATGCAGAGGATTCCATGCAGCATGATTGAATGCAGTGGATTCCAGGCAGCGAGGCCCAATGAATCCCGATTGAATGCAGTGGAGATTATCCAGCATGGCCCAAAGCATCCCGATTGAATGCAGTGGATTCCATGCAGCGTGTTTGAATGCAGTGGATTCATTGCAGCATGGCCCAATGGTTCCCGATTGAATGCAGTGGTTGCAATGAAGCATGATTGAATGCAGTGGATTCCATGAAGCGTGGCCCTATGGTACCCGATTGAATGCACTGGTTGCAATGAAGCATGATTGAATGCAGTGGATTCCATGCAGCATGGAGAAATTGAACCCTATTAAATGCAGGGGATTTTATGCAGCATGATTGAATGCAGTGGATTCCATGCAGCATGATTGAATGCAGTAGATTCCATGCAGTGAGGCCCAATGCATCCCGATTAAATGCAGTGGATTTTATGCAGCGAGGCCCAAAGCATCCCGATTGAATGCAGTGGATTCCATGCAGTGTCACTGAATGCATTGGATTCGATGAAGCATGGTAAAATGCATCCCGATTGAACCCAGTGTATTCCATGCAGCGTGATAAATGGATCCCGATTGAATGCAGTGGATTCCATTCAGCGTGGCCCAATGGATCTCGAGAGAATGCAGTGGATTCCATGCAGTGTGGTGCAATGGATTTTGATTGAACGCAGTGGATTCAATGCATCATTGTGCAATGGATCCCAATTGAATGCAGTGAATTCCATGCAGCGTGATTGAATGCAGTACATTCCATGCAGCATGGTAAAATGCATCCCGATTAAATGCAGTGGATTCCATCCAGCTTGATTGAATGCAGTTGATTCCATGGAGCGTGGCCCAATGCATCCCGATTAAATGCAGTGGATTTTATGCAGCATGGCCCAAAGCATCCCGATTGAAGGTAGTGCATTCCATGCAGCATCACTGAATGCAGTGGATTCCATGCAGCATGGTAAAATGCATCCCGATTGAACGCAGTGTATTCCATGAAGCATGGCGAAATGGATCCCGATTGAATGCAGTGGATTCCATGCAGCGTGGCCCAATGGATCTCGATTGAACGCAGTGTATTCCATGCAGTGAGGCCCAATGTATCCCAATTGAATGCAGTGGATTCCATGCAGCATGGCGCAATGGATGTCGATTGAATGCAGTGGTTTCCCTGCAATGTGGCACAATGGATCCCGATTGACTGCAGTGGATTCCATGCAGCGTCACTGAATGCAGTGGATTCCATGCAGCATGGTAAAATGCATCCCGATGGATGCAGTGGATTCCATGCAGTGTCATTGAATGCAGTGGATTCCATGCAGCATGGTAAAATGCATCCCAATTGAACGCAGTGCATTCCATGCAGCGGGGTTCAATGGATCCCGATTGAATGCAGTGGATTCGATGCAGCGTGGCCCAATTGATCTCGAGAGAATGCAGTGGATTCCATGCAGTGTGGTGCAATGGATTTAAATTGAACGCAGTGGATTCCATGCATCGTGGCGCAATGGATCCCAATTGAATGCAGTGAATTCCATGCAGCGTGATTGAATGCAGTATATTCCATGCAGCGTGGTAAAATGCATCCCGATTAAATGCAGTGGATTCCATCCAGCTTGATTGAATGCAGTTGATTCTATGGAGCGTGGCCCAATGCATCCCGATTAAATGCAGTGGATTTTATGCAGCATGGCCCAAAGCATCCCGATTGAAGGTAGTGCATTCCATGCAGCATCACTGAATGCAGTGGATTCCATGCAGCATGGTAAAATGCATCCCAATTGAACGCAGTGCATTCCATGCAGCTGGGTTAAATGGATCCCGATTGAATGCAGTGGATTCGATGCAGCGTGGCCCAATGGATCTCGAGAGAATGCAGTGGATTCCATGCAGTGTGGTGCAATGGATTTTAATTGAACGCAGTGGATTCCATGTATCGTGGCGCAATGGATCCCAATTGAATGCAGTGAATTCCATGCAGCGTGATTGAATGCAGTATATTCCATGCAGCGTGGTAAAATGCATCCCGATTAAATGCAGTGGATTCCATCCAGCTTGATTGAATGCAGTTGATTCCATGGAGCGTGGCCCAATGCATCCCGATTAAATGCAGTGGATTTTATGCAGCATGGCCCAAAGCATCCCGATTGAAAATAGTGCATTCCATGCAGCATCACTGAATGCAGTGGATTCCATGCAGCATGGTAAAATGCATCCCGATTGAACGCAGTGTATTCCATGAAGCATGGAAAATGCATCCCGAGTGAATGCAGTGGATTCCATGCAGTGTCATTGAATGCAGTGGATTCCATGCAGCATGGTAAAATGTGTCACGATTGATGCAGTGGATTCCATGCATTGTCATTGAATGCAGTGGATTCCATGCAGCATGGTTAAATGCATCCCGATTGATGCAGTGGATTACATGCAGTGTCAATGAATGCAGTGGATTCCAGGCAGCATGATAAAATGCATCCCGATTGATGCAGTGGATTCCATGCAGCGGGGTTAAATGGATCCCGATTGAATGCAGTGGATTCCATGCAGCGTGGCCCAATGGATCTCGATTGAATGCAGTGGATTCCATGCAGCGTGGCCCAATGGATCTCGATTGAATGCAGTGGATTCCACGCAGTGTGGTGCAGTGGATTCTGATTGATTGCAGTGAATTCCATGCATCGTGGCACAATGGATCCCAATTGAATCCAGTGGATTCCATGCAGTGTGGCCCAATGGATCTCGATTGAATGCAGTGGATTCCATGCAGCGTGTTTGAATGCAGTGTATTCCATGCAGCGTGAAGAAATGGAACCCTATTGAATGCAGTGGATTTTATGCAGCATGATTGAATGCAGTGGATTCCATGCAGCATGATTGAATGCAGTGGATTCCAGGCAGCGAGGCCCAATGAATCCCGATTGAATGCAGTGGATATTATCCAGCATGGCCCAAAGCATCCCGATTGAATGCAGTGGATTCCATGCAGCGTGTTTGAATGCAGTGGATTCCATGCAGCATGGCCCAATGGTTCCCGATTGAATGCAGTGGTTGCAATGAAGCATGATTGAATGCAGTGGATTCCATGAAGCGTGGCCCTATGGTACCCGATTGAATGCACTGGTTGCAATGAAGCATGATTGAATGCAGTGGATTCCATGCAGCATGGATTAATGGAAACCTATTAAATGCAGGGGATTTTATGCAGCATGATTGAATGCAGTGGATTCCATGCAGCATGATTGAATGCAGTAGATTCCATGCAGCGTGGTAAAATGCATCCCGATTAAATACAGTGGATTTTATGCAGCGAGGCCCAAAGCATCCCGATTGAATGCAGTGGATTCCATGCAGCGTCACTGAATGCAGTGGATTCGATGCAGCATGGTAAAATGCATCCCGATTGAACCCAGTGTATTCTATGCAGCGTGATAAATGGATCCCGATTGAATGCAGTGGATTACATTCAGCGTGGCCCAATGGATCTCGAGAGAATGCAGTGGATTCCATGCAGTGTGGTGCAATGGATTTTGATTGAACGCAATGGATTCCATGCATCGTTGTGCAATGGATCCCAATTGAATGCAGTGAATTCCATGCAGCGTGATTGAATGCAGTACAGTCCATGCAGCGTGGTAAAATGCATCCCGATTAAATGCAGTGGATTCCATCCAGCTTGATTGAATGCAGTTGATTCCATGGAGCGTGGCCCAATGCATCCCGATTAAATGCAGTGGATTTTATGCAGCATGGCCCAAAGCATCCCGATTGAAGGTAGTGCATTCCATGCAGCATCACTGAATGCAGTGGATTCCATGCAGCATGGTAAAATGCATCCCGATTAAACGCAGTGGATTACATGCAGCATGGCTAAATGGATCCCGAGTGAATGCAGTAGATTCCATGCAGTGTCATTGAATGCAGTGGATTCCATGCAGCATGGTAAAATGCGTCACGATTGATGCCTTGGTTTCCATGCAGTGTCATTGAATGCAGTGGATTCCATGCAGCATGGTAAAATGCATCCCGATTGATGCAGTGGATTCCATGCAGTGTCAATGAATGCAGTGGATTCCAGGCAGCATGATAAAATGCATCCCGATTGATGCAGTGGATTCCATGCAGCGGGGTTAAATGGATCCCGATTGAATGCAGTGGATTCCATGCAGCGTGGCCCAATGGATCTCGATTGTATGCAGTGGATTTCATGCAGCGTGGCCCAATGGATCTCGATTGAATGCAGTGGATTCCATGCAGTGTGGTGCAGCGGATTCTGATTGATTGCAGTGAATTCCATGCATCGTGGCACAATGGATCCCAATTGAATGCAGTGGATTCCATGCAGCGTGGCCCAATGGATCTCGATTGAATGCATTGGATTCCATGCAGCGTGTTTGAATGCAGTGTATGCCATGCAGCGTGAAGAAATGGAACCCTATTGAATGCAGTGGATTTTATGCAGCATGATTGAATGCAGTGGATTCCATGCAGCATGATTGAATGCAGTGGATTCCAGGCAGCGAGGCCCAATGAATCCCGATTGAATGCACTGGATATTATCCAGCATGGCCCAAAGCATCCCGATTGAATGCAGTGGATTCCATGCAGCGTGTTTGAATGCAGTGGATTCCATGCAGCATGGCCCAATGGTTCCCGATTGAATGCAGTGGTTGCAATGAAGCATGATTGAATGCAGTGGATTCCATGCAGCGTGGAGAAATTGAACCCTATTCAATGCAGGGGATTTTATGCAGCATGATTGAAGCAGTGGATTCCATGCAGCATGATTGAATGCAGTGGATTCCATGCAGTGTGGTGCAGCGGATTCTGATTGATTGCAGTGAATTCCATGCATCGTGGCACAATGGATCCCAATTGAATGCAGTGGATTCCATGCAGCGTGGCCCAATGGATCTCGATTGAATGCAGTGGATTCCATGCAGCGTGTTTGAATGCAGTGTATGCCATGCAGCGTGAAGAAATGGAACCCTATTGAATGCAGTGGATTTTATGCAGCATGATTGAATGCAGTGGATTCCATGCAGCATGATTGAATGCAGTGGATTCCAGGCAGCGAGGCCCAATGAATCCCGATTGAATGCAGTGGATATTATCCAGCATGGCCCAAAGCATCCCGATTGAATGCAGTGGATTCCATGCAGCGTGTTTGAATGCAGTGGATTCCATGCAGCATGGCCCAATGGTTCCCGATTGAATGCAGTGGTTGCAATGAAGCATGATTGAATGCAGTGGATTCCATGAAGCGTGGCCCTATGGTACCCGATTGAATGCACTGGTTGCAATGAAGCATGATTGAATGCAGTGGATTCCATGCAGCATGGAGAAATTGAACCCTATTCAATGCAGGGGATTTTATGCAGCATGATTGAATGCAGTGGATTCCATGCAGCATGATTGAATGCAGTAGATTCCATGCAGTGAGGCCCAATGCATCCCGATTAAATGCAGTGGATTTTATGCAGCGAGGCCCAAAGCATCCCGATTGAATGCAGTGGATTCCATGCAGCGTCACTGAATGCAGTGGATTCGATGCAGCATGGTAAAATGCATCCCGATTGAACCCAGTGTATTCTATGCAGCGTGATAAATGGATCCCGATTGAATGCAGTGGATTCCATGCAGCGTGGCCCAATGGATCTCGAGAGAATGCAGTGGATTCCATGCAGTGTGGTGCAATGGATTTTGATTGAACGCAGTGGATTCGATTCATCATTGTGCAATGGATCCCAATTGAATGCAGTGAATTCCATGCAGCGTGATTGAATGCAGTACATTCCATGCAGCATGGTAAAATGCATCCCGATTAAATGCAGTGGATTCCATCCAGCTTGATTGAATGCAGTTGATTCCATGGAGCGTGGCCCAATGCATCCCGATTAAATGCAGTGGATTTTATGCAGCATGGCCCAAAGCATCCCGATTGAAGGTAGTGCATTTCATGCAGCATCACTGAATGCAGTGGATTCCATGCAGCATGGTAAAATGCATCCCGATTGAACGCAGTGTATTCCATGAAGCATGGCTAAATGGATCCCGATTGAATGCAGTGGATTCCATGCAGCGTGGCCCAATGGATCTCGATTGAACGCAGTGTATTCCATGCAGTGAGGCCCAATGAATCCCAATTGAATGCAGTGGATTCCATGCAGCATGGAGAAATTGAACCCTATTAAATGCAGGGGATTTTATGCAGCATGATTGAATGCAGTGGATTCCATGCAGCATGATTGAATGCAGTAGATTCCATGCAGTGAGGCCCAATGCATCCCGATTAAATGCAGTGGATTTTATGCAGAGAGGCCCAAAGCATCCCGATTGAATGCAGTGGATTCCATGCAGCGTGGCCCAATGGATCTCGATTGAATGCAGTGGATTCCATGCAGTGTGGTGCAATGGATTTAAATTGAACGCAGTGGATTCCATGCATCGTGGTGCAATGGATCCCAATTGAATGCAGTGAATTCCATGCAGCGTGGTAAAATTCATCCCGATTAAATGCAGTGGATTCCATCCAGCTTGGTTGAATGCAATTGATTCCATGGAGCATGGCCCAATGCATCCCGATTAAATGCAGTTTATTTTATGCAGCATGGCCCAAAGCATCCCGATTGAATATAGTGAATTCCATGCAGCATCACTGAATGCAGTGGATTCCATGCAGCATGGTAAAATGCATCCCGATTAAACGCAGTGGATTACATGCAGCATGGCTAAATGGATCCCGAGTGAATGCAGTAGATTCCATGCAGTGTCATTGAATGCAGTGGATTCCATGCAGCATGGTAAAATGCGTCACGATTGATGCCTTGGATTCCATGCAGTGTCATTGAATGCAGTGGATTCCAGGCAGCATGATAAAATGCATCCCGATTGATGCAGTGGATTCCATGCAGCGGGGTTAAATGGATCCCGATTGAATGCAGTGGATTCCATGCAGCGTGGCCCAATGGATCTCGATTGAATGCAGTGGATTCCATGCAGCGTGGCCCAATGGATCTCGATTGAATGCAGTGGATTCCATGCAGTGTGGTGCAGTGGATTCTGATTGATTGCAGTGAATTCCATGCATCGTGGCACAATGGATCCCAATTGAATGCAGTGGATTCCATGCAGCGTGGCCCAATGGATCTCGATTGAATGCAGTGGATTCCATGCAGCGTGTTTGAATGCAGTGTATGCCATGCAGCCTGAAGTAATGGAACCCTATTGAATGCAGTGGATTTTATGCAGCATGATTGAATGCAGAGGATTCCATGCAGCATGATTGAATGCAGTGGATTCCAGGCAGCGAGGCCCAATGAATCCCGATTGAATGCAGTGGAGATTATCCAGCATGGCCCAAAGCATCCCGATTGAATGCAGTGGATTCCATGCAGCGTGTTTGAATGCAGTGGATTCATTGCAGCATGGCCCAATGGTTCCCGATTGAATGCAGTGGTTGCAATGAAGCATGATTGAATGCAGTGGATTCCATGAAGCGTGGCCCTATGGTACCCGATTGAATGCACTGGTTGCAATGAAGCATGATTGAATGCAGTGGATTCCATGCAGCATGGAGAAATTGAACCCTATTAAATGCAGGGGATTTTATGCAGCATGATTGAATGCAGTGGATTCCATGCAGCATGATTGAATGCAGTAGATTCCATGCAGTGAGGCCCAATGCATCCCGATTAAATGCAGTGGATTTTATGCAGCGAGGCCCAAAGCATCCCGATTGAATGCAGTGGATTCCATGCAGTGTCACTGAATGCATTGGATTCGATGAAGCATGGTAAAATGCATCCCGATTGAACCCAGTGTATTCCATGCAGCGTGATAAATGGATCCCGATTGAATGCAGTGGATTCCATTCAGCGTGGCCCAATGGATCTCGAGAGAATGCAGTGGATTCCATGCAGTGTGGTGCAATGGATTTTGATTGAACGCAGTGGATTCAATGCATCATTGTGCAATGGATCCCAATTGAATGCAGTGAATTCCATGCAGCGTGATTGAATGCAGTACATTCCATGCAGCATGGTAAAATGCATCCCGATTAAATGCAGTGGATTCCATCCAGCTTGATTGAATGCAGTTGATTCCATGGAGCGTGGCCCAATGCATCCCGATTAAATGCAGTGGATTTTATGCAGCATGGCCCAAAGCATCCCGATTGAAGGTAGTGCATTCCATGCAGCATCACTGAATGCAGTGGATTCCATGCAGCATGGTAAAATGCATCCCGATTGAACGCAGTGTATTCCATGAAGCATGGCGAAATGGATCCCGATTGAATGCAGTGGATTCCATGCAGCGTGGCCCAATGGATCTCGATTGAACGCAGTGTATTCCATGCAGTGAGGCCCAATGTATCCCAATTGAATGCAGTGGATTCCATGCAGCATGGCGCAATGGATGTCGATTGAATGCAGTGGTTTCCCTGCAATGTGGCACAATGGATCCCGATTGACTGCAGTGGATTCCATGCAGCGTCACTGAATGCAGTGGATTCCATGCAGCATGGTAAAATGCATCCCGATGGATGCAGTGGATTCCATGCAGTGTCATTGAATGCAGTGGATTCCATGCAGCATGGTAAAATGCATCCCAATTGAACGCAGTGCATTCCATGCAGCGGGGTTCAATGGATCCCGATTGAATGCAGTGGATTCGATGCAGCGTGGCCCAATTGATCTCGAGAGAATGCAGTGGATTCCATGCAGTGTGGTGCAATGGATTTAAATTGAACGCAGTGGATTCCATGCATCGTGGCGCAATGGATCCCAATTGAATGCAGTGAATTCCATGCAGCGTGATTGAATGCAGTATATTCCATGCAGCGTGGTAAAATGCATCCCGATTAAATGCAGTGGATTCCATCCAGCTTGATTGAATGCAGTTGATTCTATGGAGCGTGGCCCAATGCATCCCGATTAAATGCAGTGGATTTTATGCAGCATGGCCCAAAGCATCCCGATTGAAGGTAGTGCATTCCATGCAGCATCACTGAATGCAGTGGATTCCATGCAGCATGGTAAAATGCATCCCAATTGAACGCAGTGCATTCCATGCAGCTGGGTTAAATGGATCCCGATTGAATGCAGTGGATTCGATGCAGCGTGGCCCAATGGATCTCGAGAGAATGCAGTGGATTCCATGCAGTGTGGTGCAATGGATTTTAATTGAACGCAGTGGATTCCATGTATCGTGGCGCAATGGATCCCAATTGAATGCAGTGAATTCCATGCAGCGTGATTGAATGCAGTATATTCCATGCAGCGTGGTAAAATGCATCCCGATTAAATGCAGTGGATTCCATCCAGCTTGATTGAATGCAGTTGATTCCATGGAGCGTGGCCCAATGCATCCCGATTAAATGCAGTGGATTTTATGCAGCATGGCCCAAAGCATCCCGATTGAAAATAGTGCATTCCATGCAGCATCACTGAATGCAGTGGATTCCATGCAGCATGGTAAAATGCATCCCGATTGAACGCAGTGTATTCCATGAAGCATGGAAAATGCATCCCGAGTGAATGCAGTGGATTCCATGCAGTGTCATTGAATGCAGTGGATTCCATGCAGCATGGTAAAATGTGTCACGATTGATGCAGTGGATTCCATGCATTGTCATTGAATGCAGTGGATTCCATGCAGCATGGTTAAATGCATCCCGATTGATGCAGTGGATTACATGCAGTGTCAATGAATGCAGTGGATTCCAGGCAGCATGATAAAATGCATCCCGATTGATGCAGTGGATTCCATGCAGCGGGGTTAAATGGATCCCGATTGAATGCAGTGGATTCCATGCAGCGTGGCCCAATGGATCTCGATTGAATGCAGTGGATTCCATGCAGCGTGGCCCAATGGATCTCGATTGAATGCAGTGGATTCCACGCAGTGTGGTGCAGTGGATTCTGATTGATTGCAGTGAATTCCATGCATCGTGGCACAATGGATCCCAATTGAATCCAGTGGATTCCATGCAGTGTGGCCCAATGGATCTCGATTGAATGCAGTGGATTCCATGCAGCGTGTTTGAATGCAGTGTATTCCATGCAGCGTGAAGAAATGGAACCCTATTGAATGCAGTGGATTTTATGCAGCATGATTGAATGCAGTGGATTCCATGCAGCATGATTGAATGCAGTGGATTCCAGGCAGCGAGGCCCAATGAATCCCGATTGAATGCAGTGGATATTATCCAGCATGGCCCAAAGCATCCCGATTGAATGCAGTGGATTCCATGCAGCGTGTTTGAATGCAGTGGATTCCATGCAGCATGGCCCAATGGTTCCCGATTGAATGCAGTGGTTGCAATGAAGCATGATTGAATGCAGTGGATTCCATGAAGCGTGGCCCTATGGTACCCGATTGAATGCACTGGTTGCAATGAAGCATGATTGAATGCAGTGGATTCCATGCAGCATGGATTAATGGAAACCTATTAAATGCAGGGGATTTTATGCAGCATGATTGAATGCAGTGGATTCCATGCAGCATGATTGAATGCAGTAGATTCCATGCAGCGTGGTAAAATGCATCCCGATTAAATACAGTGGATTTTATGCAGCGAGGCCCAAAGCATCCCGATTGAATGCAGTGGATTCCATGCAGCGTCACTGAATGCAGTGGATTCGATGCAGCATGGTAAAATGCATCCCGATTGAACCCAGTGTATTCTATGCAGCGTGATAAATGGATCCCGATTGAATGCAGTGGATTACATTCAGCGTGGCCCAATGGATCTCGAGAGAATGCAGTGGATTCCATGCAGTGTGGTGCAATGGATTTTGATTGAACGCAATGGATTCCATGCATCGTTGTGCAATGGATCCCAATTGAATGCAGTGAATTCCATGCAGCGTGATTGAATGCAGTACAGTCCATGCAGCGTGGTAAAATGCATCCCGATTAAATGCAGTGGATTCCATCCAGCTTGATTGAATGCAGTTGATTCCATGGAGCGTGGCCCAATGCATCCCGATTAAATGCAGTGGATTTTATGCAGCATGGCCCAAAGCATCCCGATTGAAGGTAGTGCATTCCATGCAGCATCACTGAATGCAGTGGATTCCATGCAGCATGGTAAAATGCATCCCGATTAAACGCAGTGGATTACATGCAGCATGGCTAAATGGATCCCGAGTGAATGCAGTGGATTCCATGCAGCATTGTAAAATGCGTCACGATTGATGCAGTGGATTCCATGCAGTGTCATTGAATGCAGTGGATTCCATGCAGCATGGTAAAATGCATCCCGATGGATGCAGTGGATTCCATGCAGTGACATTGAATGCAGTGGATTCCATGCAGCATGATAAAATGCATCCCGATTGATGCAGTGGATTCCATGCAGAGGGGTTATATGGATCCCGATTGAACGCAGTGGATTCCATGCAGCGTGGCCCAATGGATCTCGATTGAATGCAGTGGACTCCATGCAGCGTGTTTGAATGCAGTGTATGCCATGCAGCATGAAGAAATGGAACCCAATTGAATGCAGTGGATTTTATGCAGCATGATTGAATGCAGTGGATTCCATGCAGCATGATTGAATGCAGTGGATTCCAGGCAGCGAGGCCCAATGAATCCCGATTGAATGCAGTGGATATTATCCAGCATGGCCCAAAGCATCCCGATTGAATGCAGTGGATTCCATGCAGCGTGTTTGAATGCAGTAGATTCCATGCAGCATGGCCCAATGGTTCCCGATTGAATGCAGTGGTTGCAATGAAGCATGATTGAATGCAGTGGATTCCATGAAGCGTGGCCCTATGGTACCCGATTGAATGCACTGGTTGCAATGAAGCATGATTGAATGCAGTGGATTCCATGCAGCATGGAGAAATTGAACCCTATTAAATGCAGGGGATTTTATGCAGCATGATTGCATGCAGTGGATTCCATGCAGCATGATTGAATGCAGTAGATTCCATGCAGTGAGGCCCAATGCATCCCGATTAAATGCAGTGGATTTTATGCAGCGAGGCCCAAAGCATCCCGATTGAATGCAGTGGATTCCATGCAGCATCACTGAATGCAGTGGATTCGATGCAGCATGGTAAAATGCATCACGATTGAACCCAGTGTATTCCATGCAGCGTGATAAATGGATCCCGATTGAATGCAGTGGATTCCATGCAGCGTGGCCCAATGGATCTCGAGAGAATGCAGTGGATTCCATGCAGTGTGGTGCAATGGATTTTGATTGAACGCAGTGGATTCCATGCATCGTTGTGCAATGGATCCCAATGGAATGCAGTGAATTCCATGCAGCCTGATTGAATGCAGTATATTCCATGCAGCATGGTAAAATGCATCCCGATTAAATGCAGTGGATTCCATCCAGCTTGATTGAATGCAGTTGATTCCATGGAGCATGGCCCAATGCATCCCGATTAAATGCAGTGGATTTTATGCAGCATGGCCCAAAGCATCCCGATTGAAGGTAGTGCATTCCATGCAGCATCACTGAATGCAGTGGATTCCATGCAGCATGGTAAAATGCATCCCGATTGAACGCAGTGTATTCCATGAAGCATGGCTAAATGGATCTCGATTGAACGCAGTGGATTCCATGCAGTGAGGCCCAATGAATCCCAATTGAATGCAGTGGATTCCATGCAGCATGGCGCAATGGATGTCGATTGAATGCAGTGGATTCCCTGCAATGTGGCACAATGGATCCCGATTGACTGCAGTGGATTCCATGCAGCGTCACTGAATGCAGTGGATTCCATGCAGCATGGTAAAATGCATCCCGATGGATGCAGTGGATTCCATGCAGTGTCATTGAATGCAGTGGATTCCATGCAGCATGGTAAAATGCATCACAATTGAACGCAGTGCATTCCATGCAGCGGGGTTCAATGGATCCCGATTGAATGCAGTGGATTCGATGCAGCGTGGCCCAATGGATCTCGAGAGAATGCAGTGGATTCCATGCAGTGTGGTGCAATGGATTTTAATTGAACGCAGTGGATTCCATGCATCGTGGCGCAATGGATCCCAATTGAATGCAGTGAATTCCATGCAGCGTGATTGAATGCAGTATATTCCATGCAGCGTGGTAAAATGCATCCCGATTAAATGCAGTGGATTCCATCCAGCTTGATTGAATGCAATTGATTCCATGGAGCATGGCCCAATGCATCCCGATTAAATGCAGTGGATTTTATGCAGCATGGCCAAAAGCATCCCGATTGAAAATAGTGCATTCCATGCAGCATCACTGAATGCAGTGGATTCCATGCAGCATGGTAAAATGCATCCCGATTGAACGCAGTGTATTCCATGAAGCATGGTAAAATGCATCCCGAGTGAATGCAGTGGATTCCATGCAGTGTCATTGAATGCAGTGGATTCCATGCAGCATGGTAAAATGTGTCACGATTGATGCAGTGGATTCCATGCATTGTCATTGAATGCAGTGGATTCCATGCAGCATGGTTAAATGCATCCCGATTGATGCAGTGGATTACATGCAGTGTCAATGAATGCAGTGGATTCCAGGCAGCATGATATAATGCATCCCGATTGATGCAGTGGATTCCATGCAGCGGGGTTAAATGGATCCCGATTGAATGCAGTGGATTCCATGCAGCGTGGCCCAGTGGATCTCGATTGAATGCAGTGGATTCCATGCAGCGTGGCCCAATGGATCTCGATTGAATGCAGTGGATTCCACGCAGTGTGGTGCAGTGGATTCTGATTGATTGCAGTGAATTCCATGCATCGTGGCACAATGGATCCCAATTGAATCCAGTGGATTCCATGCAGTGTGGCCCAATGGATCTCGATTGAATGCAGTGGATTCCATGCAGCGTGTTTGAATGCAGTGTATTCCATGCAGCGTGAAGAAATGGAACCCTATTGAATGCAGTGGATTTTATGCAGCATGATTGAATGCAGTGGATTCCATGCAGCATGATTGAATGCAGTGGATTCCAGGCAGCGAGGCCCAATGAATCCCGACTGAATGCAGTGGATATTATCCAGCATGGCCCAAAGCATCCCGATTGAATGCAGTGGATTCCATGCAGCGTGTTTGAATGCAGTGGATTCCATGCAGCATGGCCCAATGGTTCCCGATTGAATGCAGTGGTTGCAATGAAGCATGATTGAATGCAGTGGATTCCATGAAGCGTGGCCCTATGGTACCCGATTGAATGCACTGGTTGCAATGAAGCATGATTGAATGCAGTGGATTCCATGCAGCATGGAGAAATGGAACCCTATTAAATGCAGGGGATTTTATGCAGCATGATTGAATGCAGTGGATTCCATGCAGCATGATTGAATGCAGTAGATTCCATACAGCGTGGTAAAATGCATCCCGATTAAATACAGTGGATTTTATGCAGCGAGGCCCAAAGCATCCCGATTGAATGCAGTGGATTCCATGCAGCGTCACTGAATGCAGTGGATTCGATGCAGCATGGTAAAATGCATCCCGATTGAACGAAGAGTATTCCATGCAGCGTGATAAATGGATCCCGATTGAAAGCAGTGGATTCCATTCAGCGTGGCCCAATGGATCTCGATTGAATGCAGTGGACTCCATGCAGCGTGTTTGAATGCAGTGTATGCCATGCAGCATGAAGAAATGGAACCCAATTGAATGCAGTGGATTTTATGCAGCATGATTGAATGCAGTGGATTCCATGCAGCATGATTGAATGCAGTGGATTCCAGGCAGCGAGGCCCAATGAATCCCGATTGAATGCAGTGGATATTATCCAGCATGGCCCAAAGCATCCCGATTGAATGCAGTGGATTCCATGCAGCGTGTTTGAATGCAGTGGATTCCATGCAGCATGGCCCAATGGTTCCCGATTGAATGCAGTGGTTGCAATGAAGCATGATTGAATGCAGTGGATTCCATGAAGCGTGGCCCTATGGTACCCGATTGAATGCACTGGTTGCAATGAAGCATGATTGAATGCAGTGGATTCCATGCAGCATGGAGAAATTGAACCCTATTAAATGCAGGGGATTTTATGCAGCATGATTGCATGCAGTGGATTCCATGCAGCATGATTGAATGCAGTAGATTCCATGCAGTGAGGCCCAATGCATCCCGATTAAATGCAGTGGATTTTATGCAGCGAGGCCCAAAGCATCCCGATTGAATGCAGTGGATTCCATGCAGCGTCACTGAATGCAGTGGATTCGATGCAGCATGGTAAAATGCATCCCGATTGAACCCAGTGTATTCTATGCAGCGTGATAAATGGATCCCGATTGAATGCAGTGGATTCCATTCAGCGTGGCCGAATGGATCTCGAGAGAATGCAGTGGATTCCATGCAGTGTGGTGCAATGGATTTTGATTGAACGCAGTGGATTCCATGCATCGTTGTGCAATGGATCCCAATTGAATGCAGTGAATTCCATGCAGCGTGATTGAATGCAGTACAGTCCATGCAGCGTGGTAAAAGCATCCCGATTAAATGCAGTGGATTCCATCCAGCTTGATTGAATGCAGTTGATTCCATGGAGCGTGGCCCAATGCATCCCGATTAAATGCAGTGGATTTTATGCAGCATGGCCCAAAGCATCCCGATTGAATGTAGTGCATTCCATGCAGCATCACTGAATGCAGTGGATTCCATGCAGCATGGTAAAATGCATCCCGATTAAACGCAGTGGATTACATGCAGCATGGCTAATGGATCCCGAGTGAATGCAGTGGATTCCATGCAGCATTGTAAAATGCGTCACGATTGATGCAGTGGATTCCATGCAGTGTCATTGAATGCAGTGGATTCCATGCAGCATGGTAAAATGCATCCCGATGGATGCAGTGGATTCCATGCAGTGACATTGAATGCAGTGGATTCCATGCAGCATGATAAAATGCATCCCGATTGATGCAGTGGATTCCATGCAGAGGGGTTATATGGATCCCGATTGAACGCAGTGGATTCCATGCAGCGTGGCCCAATGGATCTCGATTGAATGCAGTGGACTCCATGCAGCGTGTTTGAATGCAGTGTATGCCATTCAGCATGAAGAAATGGAACCCAATTGAATGCAGTGGATTTTATGCAGCATGATTGAATGCAGTGGATTCCATGCAGCATGATTGAATGCAGTGGATTCCAGGCAGCGAGGCCCAATGAATCCCGATTGAATGCAGTGGATATTATCCAGCATGGCCCAAAGCATCCCGATTGAATGCAGTGGATTCCATGCAGCGTGTTTGAATGCAGTGGATTCCATGCAGCATGGCCCAATGGTTCCCGATTGAATGCAGTGGTTGCAATGAAGCATGATTGAATGCAGTGGATTCCATGAAGCGTGGCCCTATGGTACCCGATTGAATGCACTGGTTGCAATGAAGCATGATTGAATGCAGTGGATTCCATGCAGCATGGAGAAATTGAACCCTATTAAATGCAGGGGATTTTATGCAGCATGATTGCATGCAGTGGATTCCATGCAGCATGATTGAATGCAGTAGATTCCATGCAGTGAGGCCCAATGCATCCCGATTAAATGCAGTGGATTTTATGCAGCGAGGCCCAAAGCATCCCGATTGAATGCAGTGGATTCCATGCAGCGTCACTGAATGCAGTGGATTCGATGCAGCATGGTAAAATGCATCCCGATTGAACCCAGTGTATTCTATGCAGCGTGATAAATGGATCCCGATTGAATGCAGTGGATTCCATTCAGCGTGGCCCAATGGATCTCGAGAGAATGCAGTGGATTCCATGCAGTGTGGTGCAATGGATTTTAATTGAACGCAGTGGATTCCATGCATCGTTGTGCAATGGATCCCAATTGAATGCAGTGAATTAGATGCAGCGTGATTGAATGCAGTACAGTCCATGCAGCGTGGTAAAATGCATCCCGATTAAATGCAGTGGATTCCATCCAGCTTGATTGAATGCAGTTGATTCCATGGAGCATGGCCCAATGCATCCCGATTAAATGCAGTGGATTTTATGCAGCATGGCCCAAAGCATCCCGATTGAAGGTACTGCATTCCATGCAGCATCACTGAATGCAGTGGATTCCATGCAGCATGGTAAAATGCATCCCGATTAAACGCAGTGGATTACATGCAGCATGGCTAAATGGATCCCGAGTGAATGCAGTGGATTCCATGCAGCATTGTAAAATGCGTCACGATTGATGCAGTGGATTCCATGCAGTGTCATTGAATGCAGTGGATTCCATGCAGCATGGTAAAATGCATCCCGATTGATGCAGTGGATTCCATGCAGTGACATTGAATGCAGTGGATTCCATGCAGCATGATAAAATGCATCCCGATTGATGCAGTGGATTCCATGCAGCGGGGTTAAATGGATCCCGATTGAACGCAGTGGATTCCATGCAGCGTGGCCCAATGGATCTCGATTGAATGCAGTGGACTCCATGCAGCGTGTTTGAATGCAGTGTATGCCATGCAGCATGAAGAAATTGAACCCAATTGAATGCAGTGGATTTTATGCAGCATGATTGAATGCAGTGGATTCCATGCAGCATGATTGAATGCAGTGGATTCCAGGCAGCGAGGCCCAATGAATCCCGATTGAATGCAGTGGATATTATCCAGCATGGCCCAAAGCATCCCGATTGAATGCAGTGGATTCCATGCAGCGTGTTTGAATGCAGTGGATTCCATGCAGCATGGCCCAATGGTTCCCTATTGAATGCAGTGGTTGCAATGAAGCATGATTGAATGCAGTTGATTCCATGAAGCGTGGCCCTATGGTACCCGATTGAATGCACTGGTTGCAATGAAGCATGATTGAATGCAGTGGATTCCATGCAGCATGGAGAAATTGAACCCTATTAAATGCAGGGGATTTTATGCAGCATGATTGCATGCAGTGGATTCCATGCAGCATGATTGAATGCAGTAGATTCCATGCAGTGAGGCCCAATGCATCCCGATTAAATGCAGTGGATTTTATGCAGCGAGGCCCAAAGCATCCCGATTGAATGCAGTGGATTCCATGCAGCGTCACTGAATGCAGTGGATTCGATGCAGCATGGTAAAATGCATCCCGATTGAACCCAGTGTATTCTATGCAGCGTGATAAATGGATCCCGATTGAATGCAGTGGATTCCATGCAGCGTGGCCCAATGGATCTCGAGAGAATGCAGTGGATTCCATGCAGTGTGGTGCAATGGATTTTGATTGAACGCAGTGGATTCCATGCATCGTTGTGCAATGGATCCCAATTGAATGCAGTGAATTCCATGCAGCGTGATTGAATGCAGTACAGTCCATGCAGCGTGGTAAAATGCATCCCGATTAAATGCAGTGGATTCCATCCAGCTTGATTGAATGCAGTTGATTCCATGGAGCGTGGCCCAATGCATCCCGATTAAATGCAGTGGATTTTATGCAGCATGGCCCAAAGCATCCCGATTGAAGGTAGTGCATTCCATGCAGCATCACTGAATGCAGTGGATTCCATGCAGCATGGTAAAATGCATCCCGATTAAACGCAGTGGATTACATGCAGCATGGCTAAATGGATCCCGAGTGAATGCAGTGGATTCCATGCAGCATTGTAAAATGCGTCACGATTGATGCAGTGGATTCCATGCAGTGTCATTGAATGCAGTGGATTCCATGCAGCATGGTAAAATGCATCCCGATTGATGCAGTGGATTCCATGCAGTGACATTGAATGCAGTGGATTCCATGCAGCATGATAAAATGCATCCCGATTGATGCAGTGGATTCCATGCAGCGGGGTTAAATGGATCCCGATTGAACGCAGTGGAGTCCATGCAGCGTGGCCCAATGGATCTCGATTGAATGCAGTGGACTCCATGCAGCGTGTTTGAATGCAGTGTATGCCATGCAGCATGAAGAAATGGAACCCAATTGAATGCAGTGGATTTTATGCAGCATGATTGAATGCAGTGGATTCCATGCAGCATGATTGAATGCAGTGGATTCCAGGCAGCGAGGCCCAATGAATCCCGATTGAATGCAGTGGATATTATCCAGCATGGCCCAAAGCATCCCGATTGAATGCAGTGGATTCCATGCAGCGTGTTTGAATGCAGTGGATGCCATGCAGCATGGCCCAATGGTTCCCGATTGAATGCAGTGGTTGCAATGAAGCATGATTGAATGCAGTGGATTCCATGAAGCGTGGCCCTATGGTACCCGATTGAATGCACTGGTTGCAATGAAGCATGATTGAATGCAGTGGATTCCATGCAGCATTGAAAGATTGAACCCTATTAAATGCAGGGGATTTTATGCAGCATGATTGAATGCAGTGGATTCCATGCAGCATGATTGAATGCAGTAGATTCCATGCAGTGAGGCCCAATGCATCCCGATTAAATGCAGTGGATTTTATGCAGCGAGGCCCAAAGCATCCCGATTGAATGCAGTGGATTCCATGCAGCGTCACTGAATGCAGTGGATTCGATGCAGCATGGTAAAATGCATCACGATTGAACCCAGTGTATTCCATGCAGCGTGATAAATGGATCCCGATTGAATGCAGTGGATTCCATGCAGCGTGGCCCAATGGATCTCGAGAGAATGCAGTGGATTCCATGCAGTGTGGTGCAATGGATTTTGATTGAACGCAGTGGATTCCATGCATCGTTGTGCAATGGATCCCAATTGAATGCAGTGAATTCCATGCAGCGTGATTGAATGCAGTACATTCCATGCAGCATGGTAAAATGCATCCCGATTAAATGCAGTGGATTCCATCCAGCTTGATTGAATGCAGTTGATTCCATGGAGCATGGCCCAATGCATCCCGATTAAATGCAGTGGATTTTATGCAGCATGGCCCAAAGCATCCCGATTGAAGGTAGTGCATTCCATGCAGCATCACTGAATGCAGTGGATTCCATGCAGCATGGTAAAATGCATCCCGATTGAACGCAGTGTATTCCATGAAGCATGGCGAAATGGATCCCGATTGAATGCAGTGGATTCCATGCAGCGTGGCCCAATGGATCTCGATTGAACGCAGTGGATTCCATGCAATGAGGCCCAATGAATCCCAATTGAATGCAGTGGATTCCATGCAGCATGCCGCAATGGATGTCGATTGAATGCAGTGGTTTCCCTGCAATGTGGCACAATGGATCCCGATTGACTGCAGTGGATTCCATGCAGCGTCACTGAATGCAGTGGATTCCATGCAGCATGGTAAAATGCATCCCGATGGATGCAGTGGATTCCGTGCAGTGTCATTGAATGCAGTGGATTCCATGCAGCATGGTAAAATGCATCCCAATTGAACGCAGTGCATTCCATGCAGCGGGGTTAAATGGATCCCGATTGAATGCAGTGGATTCGATGCAGCGTGGCCCAATGGATCCCGAGAGAATGCAGTGGATTCCATGCAGTGTGGTGCAATGGATTTTAATTGAACGCAGTGGATTCCATGCATCGTGGCGCAATGGATCCCAATTGAATGCAGTGAATTCCATGCAGCGTGATTGAATGCAGTATATTCCATGCAGCGTGGTAAAATGCATCCCGATTAAATGCAGTGGATTCCATCCAGCTTGATTGAATGCAATTGATTCCATGGAGCATGGCCCAATGCATCCCGATTAAATGCAGTGGATTTTATGCAGCATGGCCCAAAGCATCCCGATTGAAGGTAGTGCATTCCATGCAGCATCACTGAATGCAGTGGATTCCATGCAGCATGGTAAAATGCATCCCGATTGAACGCAGTGTATTCCATGAAGCATGGTAAAATGCATCCCGAGTGAATGCAGTGGATTCCATGCAGTGTCATTGAATGCAGTGGATTCCATGCAGCATGGTAAAATGTGTCACGATTGATGCAGTGGATTCCATGCATTGTCATTGAATGCAGTGGATTCCATGCAGCATGGTTAAATGCATCCCGATTGATGCAGTGGATTCCATGCAGTGTCAATGAATGCAGTGGATTCCAGGCAGCATGATAAAATGCATCCCGATTGATGCAGTGGATTCCATGCAGCGGGGTTAAATGGATCCCGATTGAATGCAGTGGATTCCATGCAGCGTGGCCCAGTGGATCTCGATTGAATGCAGTGGATTCCATGCAGCGTGGCCCAATGGATCTCGATTGAATGCAGTGGATTCCACTCATTGTGGTGCAGTGGATTCTGATTGATTGCAGTGGATTCCATGCAGTGAGGCCCAATGAATCCCAATTGAATGCAGTGGATTCCATGCAGCATGGAGAAATTGAACCCTATTAAATGCAGGGGATTTTATGCAGCATGATTGAATGCAGTGGATTCCATGCAGCATGATTGAATGCAGTAGATTCCATGCAGTGAGGCCCAATGCATCCCGATTAAATGCAGTGGATTTTATGCAGAGAGGCCCAAAGCATCCCGATTGAATGCAGTGGATTCCATGCAGCGTCACTGAATGCAGTGGATTCGATGCAGCATGGTTAAATGCATCCGGATTGAACGATGAGTATTCCATGCAGCGTGGCTAAATGGATCCCGATTGAATGCAGTGGATTCGATGCAGCGTGGCCCAATGGATCTCGATTGAATGCAGTGGATTCCATGCAGCGTGGCCCAATGGATCTCGATTGAATGCAGTGGATTCCATGCAGTGTGGTGCAGTGGATTCTGATTGATTGCAGTGAATTCCATGCATCGTGGCACAATGGATCCCAATTGAATGCAGTGGATTCCATGCAGCGTGGCAGAATGGATCTCGATTGAATGCAGTGGATTCCATGCAGCGTGTTTGAATGCAGTGTATGCCATGCAGCGTGAAGAAATGGAACCCTATTGAATGCAGTGGATTTTATGCAGCATGATTGAATGCAGTGGATTCGATGCAGCAGGATTGAATGCAGTGGATTCCAGGCAGCGAGGCCCAATGAATCCCGATTGAATGCAGTGGATTCCATGCAGTGTGGTGCAATGGATTTTGATTGAACGCAGTGGATTCGATGCATCATTGTGCAATGGATCCCAATTGAATGCAGTGAATTCCATGCAGCGTGATTGAATGCAGTACATTCCATGCAGCGTGGTGAAATGCATCCCGATTAAATGCAGTGGATTCCATCCAGCTTGATTGAATGCAGTTGATTCCATGGAGCGTGGCCCAATGCATCCCGATTAAATGCAGTGGATTTTATGCAGCATGGCCCAAAGCATCCCGATTGAAGGTAGTGCATTCCATGCAGCATCACTGAATGCAGTGGATTCCATGCAGCATGGTAAAATGCATCCCGATTGAACGCAGTGTATTCCATGAAGCATGGCTAAATGGATCCCGATTGAATGCAGTGGATTCCATGCAGCGTGGCCCAATGGATCTCGATTGAACGCAGTGTATTCCATGCAGTGAGGCCCAATGAATCCCAATTGAATGCAGTGGATTCCATGCAGCATGGCGCAATGGATGTCGATTGAATGCAGTGGTTTCCCTGCAATGTGGCACAATGGATCCCGATTGACTGCAGTGGATTCCATGCAGCGTCACTGAATGCAGTGGATTCCATGCAGCATGGTAAAAAGCATCCCGATTGATGCAGTGGATTCCATGCAGTGTCATTGAATGCAGTGGATTCCATGCAGCATGGTAAAATGCATCCCAATTGAACGCAGTGCATTCCATGCAGCGGGGTTAAATGGATCCCGATTGAATGCAGTGGATTCGATGCAGCGTGGCCCAATGGATCTCGAGAGAATGCAGTGGATTCCATGCAGTGTGGTGCAATGGATTTAAATTGAACGCAGTGGATTCAATGCATCGTGGCGCAATGGATCCCAATTGAATGCAGTGAATTCCATGCAGCGTGATTGAATGCAGTACATTCCATGCAGCGTGGTAAAATGCATCCCGATTAAATGCAGTGGATTCCATCCAGCTTGATTGAATGCAGTTGATTCCATGGAGCGTGGCCCAATGCATCCCGATTAAATGCAGTGGATTTTATGCAGCATGGCCCAAAGCATCCCGATTGAAGGTAGTGCATTCCATGCAGCATCACTGAATGCAGTGGATTCCATGCAGCATGGTAAAATGCATCCCAATTGAACGCAGTGCATTCCATGCAGCGGGGTTAAATGGATCCCGATTGAATGCAGTGGATTCGATGCAGCGTTGCCCAATGGATCTCGAGAGAATGCAGTGGATTCCATGCAGTGTGGTGCAATGGATTTTAATTGAACGCAGTGGATTCCATGCATCGTGGCGCAATGGATCCCAATTGAATGCAGTGAATTCCATGCAGCGTGATTGAATGCAGTATATTCCATGCAGCGTGGTAAAATGCATCCCGATTAAATGCAGTGGATTCCATCCAGCTTGATTGAATGCAGTTGATTCCATGGAGCGTGGCCCAATGCATCCCGATTAAATGCAGTGGATTTTATGCAGCATGGCCCAAAGCATCCCGATTGAAGGTAGTGCATTCCATGCAGCATCACTGAATGCAGTGGATTCCATGCAGCATGGTAAAATGCATCCCAATTGAACGCAGTGCATTCCATGCAGCGGGGTTAAATGGATCCCGATTGAATGCAGTGGATTCGATGCAGCGTTGCCCAATGGATCTCGAGAGAATGCAGTGGATTCCATGCAGTGTGGTGCAATGGATTTTAATTGAACGCAGTGGATTCCATGCATCGTGGCGCAATGGATCCCAATTGAATGCAGTGAATTCCATGCAGCGTGATTGAATGCAGTATATTCCATGCAGCGTGGTAAAATGCATCCCGATTAAATGCAGTGGATTCCATCCAGCTTGATTGAATGCAGTTGATTCCATGGAGCGTGGCCCAATGCATCCCGATTAACTGCAGTGGATTTTATGCAGCATGGCCCAAAGCATCCCGATTGAAGGTACTGCATTCCATGCAGCATCACTGAATGCAGTGGATTCCATGCAGCATGGTAAACTGCATCCCGATTGAACGCAGTGTATTCCATGAAGCATGGCTAAATGGATCCCGATTGAATGCAGTGGATTCCATGCAGCGTGGCCCAATGGATCTCGATTGAACGCAGTGTATTCCATGCAGTGAGGCCCAATGAATCCCAATTGAATGCAGTGGATTCCATGCAGCATTGAGAAATTGAACCCTATTAAATGCAGGGGATTTTATGCAGCATGATTGAATGCAGTGGATTCCATGCAGCATGATTGAATGCAGTAGATTCCATGCAGTGAGGCCCAATGCATCCCGATTAAAGGCAGTGGATTTTATGCAGAGAGGCCCAAAGCATCCCTATTGAATGCAGTTGATTCCATGCAGCGTCACTGAATGCAGGGGATTCGATGCAGCATGGTTAAATGCATCCCGATTGAACGAAGATTATTCCATGGAGCGTGGCTAAATGGATCCCGATTGAATGCAGTGGATTCGATGCAGCGTGGCCCAATGGATCTCGATTGAATGCAGTGGATTCCATGCAGCGTGGCCCAATGGATCTCGATTGAATGCAGTGGATTCCATGCAGTGTGGTGCAGTGGATTCTGATTGATTGCAGTGAATTCCATGCATCGTGGCACAATGGATCCCAATTGAATGCAGTGGATTCCATGCAGCGTGGCCCAATGGATCTCGATTGAATGCAGTGGATTCCATGCAGCGTGTTTGAATGCAGTGTATGCCATGCAGCGTGAAGAAATGGAACCCTATTGAATGCAGTGGATTTTATGCAGCATGATTGAATGCAGTGGATTCCATGCAGCATGATTGAATGCAGTGGATTCCAGGCAGCGAGGCCCAATGAATCCCGATTGAATGCAGTGGATATTATCCAGCATGGCCCAAAGCATCCCGATTGAATGCAGTGGATTCCATGCAGCGTGTTTGAATGCAGTGGATTCCATGCAGCATGGCCCAATGGTTCCCGATTGAATGCAGTGGTTGCAATGAAGCATGATTGAATGCAGTGGATTCCATGAAGCGTGGCCCTATGGTACCCGATTGAATGCACTGGTTGCAATGAAGCATGATTGAATGCAGTGGATTCCATGCAGCATGGAGAAATTGAACCCTATTAAATGCAGGGGATTTTATGCAGCATGATTGAATGCAGTGGATTCCATGCAGCATGATTGAATGCAGTAGATTCCATGCAGTGAGGCCCAATGCATCCCGATTAAATGCAGTGGATTTTATGCAGCGAGGCCCAAAGCATCCCGATTGAATGCAGTGGATTCCATGCAGCGTCACTGAATGCAGTGGATTCGATGCAGCATGGTAAAATGCATCCCGATTGAACCCAGTGTATTCTATGCAGCGTGATAAATGGATCCCGATTGAATGCAGAGGATTCCATGCAGCGTGGCCCAATGGATCTCGAGAGAATGCAGTGGATTCCATGCAGTGTGGTGCAATGGATTTTGATTGAACGCAGTGGATTCCATGCATCATTGTGCAATGGATCCCAATTGAATGCAGTGAATTCCATGCAGCGTGATTGAATGCAGTACATTCCATGCAGCATGGTAAAATGCATCCCGATTAAATGCAGTGGATTCCATCCAGCTTGATTGAATGCAGTTGATTCCATGGAGCGTGGCCCAAGGCATCCCGATTAAATGCAGTGGATTTTATGCAGCATGGCCCAAAGCATCCCGATTGAAGGTAGTGCATTCCATGCAGCATCACTGAATGCAGTGGATTCCATGCAGCATGGTAAAATGCATCCCGATTGAACGCAGTGTATTCCATGAAGCATGGCTAAATGGATCCCGATTGAATGCAGTGGATTCCATGCAGCGTGGCCCAATGGATCTCGATTGAACGCAGTGTATTCCATGCAGTGAGGCCCAATGAATCCCAATTGAATGCAGTGGATTCCATGCAGCATGGAGAAATTGAACCCTATTAAATGCAGGGGATTTTATGCAGCATGATTGAATGCAGTAGATTCCATGCAGTGAGGCCCAATGCATCCCGATTAAATGCAGTGGATTTTATGCAGAGAGGCCCAAAGCATCCCGATTGAATGCAGTGGATTCCATGCAGCGTCACTGAATGCAGTGGATTCGATGCAGCATGGTTAAATGCATCCGGATTGAACGATGAGTATTCCATGCAGCGTGGCTAAATGGATCCCGATTGAATGCAGTGGATTCGATGCAGCGTGGCCCAATGGATCTCGAGTGAATGCAGTGGATTCCATGCAGCGTGGCCCAATGGATCTCGATTGAATGCAGTGGATTCCATGCAGTGTGGTGCAGTGGATTCTGATTGATTGCAGTGAATTCCATGCATCGTGGCACAATGGATCCCAATTGAATGCAGTGGATTCCATGCAGCGTGGCCCAATGGATCTCGATTGAATGCAGTGGATTCCATGCAGCGTGTTTGAATGCAGTGTATGCCATGCAGCGTGAAGAAATGGAACCCTATTGAATGCAGTGGATTTTATGCAGCATGATTGAATGCAGTGGATTCGATGCAGCAGGATTGAATGCAGTGGATTCCAGGCAGCGAGGCCCAATGAATCCCGATTGAATGCAGTGGATTCCATGCAGTGTGGTGCAATGGATTTTGATTGAACGCAGTGGATTCGATGCATCATTGTGCAATGGATCCCAATTGAATGCAGTGAATTCCATGCAGCGTGATTGAATGCAGTACATTCCATGCAGCGTGGTAAAATGCATCCCGATTAAATGCAGTGGATTCCATCCAGCTTGATTGAATGCAGTTGATTCCATGGAGCGTGGCCCAATGCATCCCGATTAAATGCAGTGGATTTTATGCAGCATGGCCCAAAGCATCCCGATTGAAGGTAGTGCATTCCATGCAGCATCACTGAATGCAGTGGATTCCATGCAGCATGGTAAAATGCATCCCGATTGAACGCAGTGTATTCCATGAAGCATGGCTAAATGGATCCCGATTGAATGCAGTGGATTCCATGCAGCGTGGCCCAATGGATCTCGATTGAACGCAGTGTATTCCATGCAGTGAGGCCCAATGAATCCCAATTGAATGCAGTGGATTCCATGCAGCATGGCGCAATGGATGTCGATTGAATGCAGTGGTTTCCCTGCAATGTGGCACAATGGATCCCGATTGACTGCAGTGGATTCCATGCAGCGTCACTGAATGCAGTGGATTCCATGCAGAATGGTAAAATGCATCCCGATTGATGGAGTGGATTCCATGCAGCGTCATTGAATGCAGTGTATTCCATGCAGCATGGTAAAATGCATCCCAATTGAACGCAGTGCATTCCATGCAGCGGGGTTAAATGGATCCCGATTGAATGCAGTGGATTCGATGCAGCGTGGCCCAATGGATCTCGAGAGAATGCAGTGGATTCCATGCAGTGTGGTGCAATGGATTTAAATTGAACGCAGTGGATTCCATGCATCGTGGCGCAATGGATCCCAATTGAATGCAGTGAATTCCATGCAGCGTGATTGAATGCAGTATATTCCATGCAGCGTGGTAAAATGCATCCCGATTAAATGCAGTGGATTCCATCCAGCTTGATTGAATGCAGTTGATTCCATGGAGCGTGGCCCAATGCATCCCGATTAACTGCAGTGGATTTTATGCAGCATGGCCCAAAGCATCCCGATTGAAGGTACTGCATTCCATGCAGCATCACTGAATGCAGTGGATTCCATGCAGCATGGTAAACTGCATCCCGATTGAACGCAGTGTATTCCATGAAGCATGGCTAAATGGATCCCGATTGAATGCAGTGGATTCCATGCAGCGTGGCCCAATGGATCTCGATTGAACGCAGTGTATTCCATGCAGTGAGGCCCAATGAATCCCAATTGAATGCAGTGGATTCCATGCAGCATTGAGAAATTGAACCCTATTAAATGCAGGGGATTTTATGCAGCATGATTGAATGCAGTGGATTCCATGCAGCATGATTGAATGCAGTAGATTCCATGCAGTGAGGCCCAATGCATCCCGATTAAAGGCAGTGGATTTTATGCAGAGAGGCCCAAAGCATCCCTATTGAATGCAGTTGATTCCATGCAGCGTCACTGAATGCAGGGGATTCGATGCAGCATGGTTAAATGCATCCCGATTGAACGAAGATTATTCCATGGAGCGTGGCTAAATGGATCCCGATTGAATGCAGTGGATTCGATGCAGCGTGGCCCAATGGATCTCGATTGAATGCAGTGGATTCCATGCAGCGTGGCCCAATGGATCTCGATTGAATGCAGTGGATTCCATGCAGTGTGGTGCAGTGGATTCTGATTGATTGCAGTGAATTCCATGCATCGTGGCACAATGGATCCCAATTGAATGCAGTGGATTCCATGCAGCGTGGCCCAATGGATCTCGATTGAATGCAGTGGATTCCATGCAGCGTGTTTGAATGCAGTGTATGCCATGCAGCGTGAAGAAATGGAACCCTATTGAATGCAGTGGATTTTATGCAGCATGATTGAATGCAGTGGATTCCATGCAGCATGATTGAATGCAGTGGATTCCAGGCAGCGAGGCCCAATGAATCCCGATTGAATGCAGTGGATATTATCCAGCATGGCCCAAAGCATCCCGATTGAATGCAGTGGATTCCATGCAGCGTGTTTGAATGCAGTGGATTCCATGCAGCATGGCCCAATGGTTCCCGATTGAATGCAGTGGTTGCAATGAAGCATGATTGAATGCAGTGGATTCCATGAAGCGTGGCCCTATGGTACCCGATTGAATGCACTGGTTGCAATGAAGCATGATTGAATGCAGTGGATTCCATGCAGCATGGAGAAATTGAACCCTATTAAATGCAGGGGATTTTATGCAGCATGATTGAATGCAGTGGATTCCATGCAGCATGATTGAATGCAGTAGATTCCATGCAGTGAGGCCCAATGCATCCCGATTAAATGCAGTGGATTTTATGCAGCGAGGCCCAAAGCATCCCGATTGAATGCAGTGGATTCCATGCAGCGTCACTGAATGCAGTGGATTCGATGCAGCATGGTAAAATGCATCCCGATTGAACCCAGTGTATTCTATGCAGCGTGATAAATGGATCCCGATTGAATGCAGAGGATTCCATGCAGCGTGGCCCAATTGATCTCGAGAGAATGCAGTGGATTCCATGCAGTGTGGTGCAATGGATTTTGATTGAACGCAGTGGATTCCATGCATCATTGTGCAATGGATCCCAATTGAATGCAGTGAATTCCATGCAGCGTGATTGAATGCAGTACATTCCATGCAGCATGGTAAAATGCATCCCGATTAAATGCAGTGGATTCCATCCAGCTTGATTGAATGCAGTTGATTCCATGGAGCGTGGCCCAATGCATCCCGATTAAATGCAGTGGATTTTATGCAGCATGGCCCAAAGCATCCCGATTGAAGGTAGTGCATTCCATGCAGCATCACTGAATGCAGTGGATTCCATGCAGCATGGTAAAATGCATCCCGATTGAACGCAGTGTATTCCATGAAGCATGGCTAAATGGATCCCGATTGAATGCAGTGGATTCCATGCAGCGTGGCCCAATGGATCTCGATTGAACGCAGTGTATTCCATGCAGTGAGGCCCAATGAATCCCAATTGAATGCAGTGGATTCCATGCAGCATGGAGAAATTGAACCCTATTAAATGCAGGGGATTTTATGCAGCATGATTGAATGCAGTAGATTCCATGCAGTGAGGCCCAATGCATCCCGATTAAATGCAGTGGATTTTATGCAGAGAGGCCCAAAGCATCCCGATTGAATGCAGTGGATTCCATGCAGCGTCACTGAATGCAGTGGATTCGATGCAGCATGGTTAAATGCATCCGGATTGAACGATGAGTATTCCATGCAGCGTGGCTAAATGGATCCCGATTGAATGCAGTGGATTCGATGCAGCGTGGCCCAATGGATCTCGATTGAATGCAGTGGATTCCATGCAGCGTGGCCCAATGGATCTCGATTGAATGCAGTGGATTCCATGCAGTGTGGTGCAGTGGATTCTGATTGATTGCAGTGAATTCCATGCATCGTGGCACAATGGATCCCAATTGAATGCAGTGGATTCCATGCAGCGTGGCAGAATGGATCTCGATTGAATGCAGTGGATTCCATGCAGCGTGTTTGAATGCAGTGTATGCCATGCAGCGTGAAGAAATGGAACCCTATTGAATGCAGTGGATTTTATGCAGCATGATTGAATGCAGTGGATTCGATGCAGCAGGATTGAATGCAGTGGATTCCAGGCAGCGAGGCCCAATGAATCCCGATTGAATGCAGTGGATTCCATGCAGTGTGGTGCAATGGATTTTGATTGAACGCAGTGGATTCGATGCATCATTGTGCAATGGATCCCAATTGAATGCAGTGAATTCCATGCAGCGTGATAGAATGCAGTACATTCCATGCAGCGTGGTGAAATGCATCCCGATTAAATGCAGTGGATTCCATCCAGCTTGATTGAATGCAGTTGATTCCATGGAGCGTGGCCCAATGCATCCCGATTAAATGCAGTGGATTTTATGCAGCATGGTCCAAAGCATCCCGATTGAAGGTAGTGCATTCCATGCAGCATCACTGACTGCAGTGGATTCCATGCAGCATGGTAAAATGCATCCCGATTGAACGCAGTGTATTCCATGAAGCATGGCTAAATGGATCCCGATTGAATGCAGTGGATTCCATGCAGCGTGGCCCAATGGATCTCGATTGAACGCAGTGTATTCCATGCAGTGAGGCCCAATGAATCCCAATTGAATGCAGTGGATTCCATGCAGCATGGCGCAATGGATGTCGATTGAATGCAGTGGTTTCCCTGCAATGTGGCACAATGGATCCCGATTGACTGCAGTGGATTCCATGCAGCGTCACTGAATGCAGTGGATTCCATGCAGAATGGTAAAATGCATCCCGATTGATGGAGTGGATTCCATGCAGTGTCATTGAATGCAGTGTATTCCATGCAGCATGGTAAAATGCATCCCAATTGAACGCAGTGCATTCCATGCAGCGGGGTTAAATGGATCCCGATTGAATGCAGTGGATTCGATGCAGCGTGGCCCAATGGATCTCGAGAGAATGCAGTGGATTCCATGCAGTGTGGTGCAATGGATTTAAATTGAACGCAGTGGATTCAATGCATCGTGGCGCAATGGATCCCAATTGAATGCAGTGAATTCCATGCAGCGTGATTGAATGCAGTATATTCCATGCAGCGTGGTAAAATGCATCCCGATTAAATGCAGTGGATTCCATCCAGCTTGATTGAATGCAGTTGATTCCATGGAGCGTGGCCCAATGCATCCCGATTAAATGCAGTGGATTTTATGCAGCATGGCCCAAAGCATCCCGATTGAAGGTAGTGCATTCCATGCAGCATCACTGAATGCAGTGGATTCCATGCAGCATGGTAAAATGCATCCCAATTGAACGCAGTGCATTCCATGCAGCGGGGTTAAATGGATCCCGATTGAATGCAGTGGATTCGATGCAGCGTTGCCCAATGGATCTCGAGAGAATGCAGTGGATTCCATGCAGTGTGGTGCAATGGATTTTAATTGAACGCAGTGGATTCCATGCATCGTGGCGCAATGGATCCCAATTGAATGCAGTGAATTCCATGCAGCGTGATTGAATGCAGTATATTCCATGCAGCGTGGTAAAATGCATCCCGATTAAATGCAGTGGATTCCATCCAGCTTGATTGAATGCAGTTGATTCCATGGAGCGTGGCCCAATGCATCCCGATTAACTGCAGTGGATTTTATGCAGCATGGCCCAAAGCATCCCGATTGAAGGTACTGCATTCCATGCAGCATCACTGAATGCAGTGGATTCCATGCAGCATGGTAAACTGCATCCCGATTGAACGCAGTGTATTCCATGAAGCATGGCTAAATGGATCCCGATTGAATGCAGTGGATTCCATGCAGCGTGGCCCAATGGATCTCGATTGAACGCAGTGTATTCCATGCAGTGAGGCCCAATGAATCCCAATTGAATGCAGTGGATTCCATGCAGCATTGAGAAATTGAACCCTATTAAATGCAGGGGATTTTATGCAGCATGATTGAATGCAGTGGATTCCATGCAGCATGATTGAATGCAATAGATTCCATGCAGTGAGGCCCAATGCATCCCGATTAAAGGCAGTGGATTTTATGCAGAGAGGCCCAAAGCATCCCTATTGAATGCAGTTGATTCCATGCAGCGTCACTGAATGCAGGGGATTCGATGCAGCATGGTTAAATGCATCCCGATTGAACGAAGATTATTCCATGGAGCGTGGCTAAATGGATCCCGATTGAATGCAGTGGATTCGATGCAGCGTGGCCCAATGGATCTCGATTGAACGCAGTGTATTCCATGCAGTGAGGCCCAATGAATCCCAATTGAATGCAGTGGATTCCATGCAGCATGGAGAAATTGAACCCTATTAAATGCAGGGGATTTTATGCAGCATGATTGAATGCAGTGGATTCCATGCAGCATGATTGAATGCAGTTGATTCCATGCAGTGAGGCCCAATGCATCCCGATTAAATGCAGTGGATTTTATGCAGAGAGGCCCAAAGCATCCCGATTGAATGCAGTGGATTCCATGCAGCGTCACTGAATGCAGTGGATTCGATGCAGCATGGTTAAATGCATCCGGATTGAACGATGAGTATTCCATGCAGCGTGGCTAAATGGATCCCGATTGAATGCAGTGGATTCGATGCAGCGTGGCCCAATGGATCTCGATTGAATGCAGTGGATTCCATGCAGCGTGGCCCAATGGATCTCGATTGAATGCAGTGGATTCCATGCAGTGTGGTGCAGTGGATTCTGATTGATTGCAGTGAATTCCATGCATCGTGGCACAATGGATCCCAATTGAATGCAGTGGATTCCATGCAGCGTGGCCCAATGGATCTCGATTGAATGCAGTGGATTCCATGCAGCGTGTTTGAATGCAGTGTATGCCATGCAGCGTGAAGAAATGGAACCCTATTGAATGCAGTGGATTTTATGCAGCATGATTGAATGCAGTGGATTCGATGCAGCATGATTGAATGCAGTGGATTCCAGGCAGCGAGGCCCAATGAATCCCGATTGAATGCAGTGGATTCCATGCAGTGTGGTGCAATGGATTTTGATTGAACGCAGTGGATTCGATGCATCATTGTGCAATGGATCCCAATTGAATGCAGTGAATTCCATGCAGCGTGATTGAATGCAGTACATTCCATGCAGCATGGTAAAATGCATCCCGATTAAATGCAGTGGATTCCATCCAGCTTGATTGAATGCAGTTGATTCCATGGAGCGTGGCCCAATGCATCCCGATTAAATGCAGTGGATTTTATGCAGCATGGCCCAAAGCATCCCGATTGAAGGTAGTGCATTCCATGCAGCATCACTGAATGCAGTGGATTCCATGCAGCATGGTAAAATGCATCCCGATTGAACGCAGTGTATTCCATGAAGCATGGCTAAATGGATCCCGATTGAATGCAGTGGACTCCATGCAGCGTGGCCCAATGGATCTCGATTGAACGCAGTGTATTCCATGCAGTGAGGCCCAATGAATCCCAATTGAATGCAGTGGATTCCATGCAGCATGGCGCAATGGATGTCGATTGAATGCAGTGGTTTCCCTGCAATGTGGCACAATGGATCCCGATTGACTGCAGTGGATTCCATGCAGCGTCACTGAATGCAGTGGATTCCATGCACAATGGTAAAATGCATCCCGATTGATGGAGTGGATTCCATGCAGTGTCATTGAATGCAGTGGATTCCATGCAGCATGGTAAAATGCATCCCAATTGAACGCAGTGCATTCCATGCAGCGGGGTTAAATGGATCCCGATTGAATGCAGTGGATTCGATGCAGCGTGGCCCAATGGATCTCGAGAGAATGCAGTGGATTCCATGCAGTGTGGTGCAATGGATTTAAATTGAACGCAGTGGATTCCATGCATCGTGGCGCAATGGATCCCAATTGAATGCAGTGAATTCCATGCAGCGTGATTGAATGCAGTATATTCCATGCAGCGTGGTAAAATGCATCCCGATTAAATGCAGTGGATTCCATCCAGCTTGATTGAATGCAGTTGATTCCATGGAGCGTGGCCCAATGCATCCCGATTAAATGCAGTGGATTTTATGCAGCATGGCCCAAAGCATCCCGATTGAAGGTAGTGCATTCCATGCAGCATCACTGAAAGCAGTGGATTCCATGCAGCATGGTAAAATGCATCCCGATTGAACGCAGTGTATTCCATGAAGCATGGTAAAATGCATCCCGAGTGAATGCAGTGGATTCCATGCAGTGTCATTGAATGCAGTGGATTCCATGCAGCATGGTAAAATGTGTCACGATTGATGCAGTGGATTCCATGCATTGTCATTGAATGCAGTGGATTCCATGCAGCATGGTTAAATGCATCCCGATTGATGCAGTGGATTCCATGCAGTGTCAATGAATGCAGTGGATTCCAGGCAGCATGATAAAATGCATCCCGATTGATGCAGTGGATTCCATGCAGCGGGGTTAAATGGATCCCGATTGAATGCAGTGGATTCCATGCAGCGTGGCCCAGTGGATCTCGATTGAATGCAGTGGATTACATGCAGCGTGGCCCAATGGATCTCGATTGAATGCAGTGGATTCCACGCAGTGTGGTGCAGTGGATTCTGATTGATTGCAGTGAATTCCATGCATCGTGGCACAATGGATCCCAATTGAATCCAGTGGATTCCATGCAGCGTGGCCCAATGGATCTCGATTGAATGCAGTGGATTCCATGCAGCGTGTTTGAATGCAGTGTATTCCATGCAGCGTGAAGAAATGGAACCCTATTGAATGCAGTGGATTTTATGCAGCATGATTGAATGCAGTGGATTCCATGCAGCATGATTAATTGCAGTGGATTCCAGGCAGCGAGGCCCAATGAATCCCGATTGAATGCAGTGGATATTATCCAGCATGGCCCAAAGCATCCCGATTGAATGCAGTGGATTCCATGCAGCGTGTTTGAATGCAGTGGATTCCATGCAGCATGGCCCAATGGTTCCCGATTGAATGCAGTGGTTGCAATGAAGCATGATTGAATGCAGTGGATTCCATGAAGCGTGGCCCTATGGTACCCGATTGAATGCACTGGTTGCAATGAAGCATGATTGAATGCAGTGGATTCCATGCAGCATGGAGAAATGGAACCCTATTAAATGCAGGAGATTTTATGCAGCATGAATGAATGCAGTGGATTCCATGCAGCATGATTGAATGCAGTAGATTCCATGCAGCGTGGTAAAATGCATCCCGATTAAATACAGTGGATTTTATGCAGCGAGGCCCAAAGCATCCCGATTGAATGCAGTGGATTCCATGCAGTGTCACTGAATGCAGTGGATTCGATGCAGCATGGTAAAATGCATCCCGATTGAACCCAGTGTATTCTATGCAGCGTGATAAATGGATCCCGATTGAATGCAGTGGATTCCATTCAGCGTGGCCCAATGGATCTCGAGAGAATGCAGTGGATTCCATGCAGTGTGGTGCAATGGATTTTGATTGAACGCAGTGGATTCCATGCATCGTTGTGCAATGGATCCCAATTGAATGCAGTGAATTCGATGCAGCGTGATTGAATGCAGTACAGTCCATGCAGCGTGGTAAAATGCATCCCGATTAAATGCAGTGGATTCCATCCAGCTTGATTGAATGCAGTTGATTCCATGGAGCGTGGCCCAATGCATCCCGATTAAATGCAGTGGATTTTATGCAGCATGGCCCAAAGCATCCCGATTGAAGGTAGTGCATTCCATGCAGCATCACTGAATGCAGTGGATTCCATGCAGCATGGTAAAATGCATCCCGATTAAACGCAGTGGATTACATGCAGCATGGCTAAATGGATCCCGAGTGAATGCAGTGGATTCCATGCAGCATTGTAAAATGCGTCACGATTGATGCAGTGGATTCCATGCAGTGTCATTGAATGCAGTGGATTCCATGCAGCATGGTAAAATGCATCCCGATTGATGCAGTGGATTCCATGCAGTGACATTGAATGCAGTGGATTCCATGCAGCATGATAAAATGCATCCCGATTGATGCAGTGGATTCCATGCAGCGGGGTTAAATGGATCCAGATTGAACGCAGTGGAGTCCATACAGCGTGGCCCAATGGATCTCGATTGAATGCAGTGGACTCCATGCAGCGTGTTTGAATGCAGTGTATGCCATGCAGCATGAAGAAATGGAACCCAATTGAATGCAGTGGATTTTATGCAGCATGATTGAATGCAGTGGATTCCATGCAGCATGATTGAATGCAGTGGATTCCAGGCAGCGAGGCCCAATGAATCCCGATTGAATGCAGTGGATATTATCCAGCATGGCCCAAAGCATCCCGATTGAATGCAGTGGATTCCATGCAGCGTGTTTGAATGCAGTGGATTCCATGCAGCATGGCCCAATGGTTCCCGATTGAATGCAGTGGTTGCAATGAAGCATGATTGAATGCAGTGGATTCCATGAAGCGTGGCCCTATGGTACCCGATTGAATGCACTGGTTGCAATGAAGCATGATTGAATGCAGTGGATTCCATGCAGCATGGAGAAATTGAACCCTATTAAATGCAGGGGATTTTATGCAGCATGATTGAATGCAGTGGATTCCATGCAGCATGATTGAATGCAGTAGATTCCATGCAGTGAGGCCCAATGCATCCCGATTAAATGCAGTGGATTTTATGCAGCGAGGCCCAAAGCATCCCGATTGAATGCAGTGGATTCCATGCAGCAACACTGAATGCAGTGGATTCGATGCAGCATGGTAAAATGCATCACGATTGAACCCAGTGTATTCCATGCAGCGTGATAAATGGATCCCGATTGAATGCAGTGGATTCCATGCAGCGTGGCCCAATGGATCTCGAGAGAATGCAGTGGATTCCATGCAGTGTGGTGCAATGGATTTTGATTGAACGCAGTGGATTCCATGCATCGTTGTGCAATGGATCCCGATTGAATGCAGTGTATTCCATGCAGTGAGGCCCAATGAATCCCAATTGAATGCAGTGGATTCCATGCAGCATGCCGCAATGGATGTCGATTGAATGCAGTGGTTTCCCTGCAATGTGGCACAATGGATCCCGATTGACTGCAGTGGATTCCATGAAGCGTCACTGAATGCAGTGGATTCCATGCAGCATGGTAAAATGCATCCCGATGGATGCAGTGGATTCCATGCAGTGTCATTGAATGCAGTGGATTCCATGCAGCATGTTAAAATGCATCCCAATTGAACGCAGTGCATTCCATGCAGCGGGGTTCAATGGATCCCGATTGAATGCAGTGGATTCGATGCAGCGTGGCCCAATGGATCCCGAGAGAATGCAGTGGATTCCATGCAGTGTGGTGCAATGGATTTAAATTGAACGCAGTGGATTCCATGCATCGTGGCGCAATGGATCCCAATTGAATGCAGTGAATTCCATGCAGCGTGATTGAATGCAGTACAGTCCATGCAGCGTGGTAAAATGCATCCCGATTAAATGCAGTGGATTCCATCCAGCTTGATTGAATGCAATTGATTCCATGGAGCATGGCCCAATGCATCCCGATTAAATGCAGTGGATTTTATGCAGCATGGCCCAAAGCATCCCGATTGAAGGTAGTGCATTCCATGCAGCAACACTGAATGCAGTGGATTCCATGCAGCATGGTAAAATGCATCCCGATTAAACGCAGTGGATTACATGCAGCATGGCTAAATGGATCCCGAGTGAATGCAGTAGATTCCATGCAGTGTCATTGAATGCAGTGGATTACATGCAGTATGGTAAAATGCGTCACGATTGATGCAGTGGATTCCATGCAGTGACATTGAATGCTGTGGAGTCCATGCAGCATGGTAAAATGCATCCCGATTAATGCAGTGGATTCCATGCAGTGTCATTGAATGCAGTGGATTCCAGGCAGCATGATAAAATGCATCCCGATTGATGCAGTGGATTCCATGCAGCGGGGTAAAATGGATCCCGATTGAATGCAGTGCATTCCATGCAGCGTGGCCCAATGGATCTCGATTGAATGCAGTGGATTCCATGCAGCGTGGCCCAATGGATCTCGATTGAATGCAGTGGATTCCATGCAGTGTGGTGCAGTGGATTCTGATTGATTGCAGTGAATTCCATGCATCGTGGCACAATGGATCCCAATTGAATGCAGTGGATTCCATGCAGCGTGGCCCAATGGATCTCTATTGAATGCAGTGGATTCCATGCAGCGTGTTTGAATGCAGTGTATGCCATGCAGCATGAAGAAATGGAACCCTATTGAATGCAGTGGATTTTATGCAGCATGATTGAATGCAGTGGATTCGATGCAGCATGATTGAATGCAGTGGGTTCCAGGCAGCGAGGCCCAATGAATCCCGATTGAATGCAGTGGATATTATCCAGCATGGCCCAAAGCATCCCGATTGAATGCAGTGGATTCCATGCAGCGTGTTTGAATGCAGTGGATTCCATGCAGCATGGCCCAATGGTTCCCGATTGAATGCAGTGGTTGCAATGAAGCATGATTGAATGCAGTGGATTCCATGAAGCGTGGCCCTATGGTACCCGATTGAATGCACTGGTTGCAATGAAGCATGATTGAATGCAGTGGATTCCATGCAGCATGGAGAAATTGAACCCTATTAAATGCAGGGGATTTTATGCAGCATGATTGAATGCAGTGGATTCCATGCAGCATGATTGAATGCAGTAGATTCCATGCAGTGAGGCCCAATGCATCCCGATTAAATGCAGTGGATTTTATGCAGCGAGGCCCAAAGCATCCCGATTGAATGCAGTGGATTCCATGCAGCGTCACTGAATGCAGTGGATTCGATGCAGCATGGTAAAATGCATCCCGATTGAACCCAGTGTATTCTATGCAGCGTGATAAATGGATCCCGATTGAATGCAGAGGATTCCATGCAGCGTGGCCCAATTGATCTCGAGAGAATGCAGTGGATTCCATGCAGTGTGGTGCAATGGATTTTGATTGAACGCAGTGGATTCCATGCATCATTGTGCAATGGATCCCAATTGAATGCAGTGAATTCCATGCAGCGTGATTGAATGCAGTACATTCCATGCAGCATGGTAAAATGCATCCCGATTAAATGCAGTGGATTCCATCCAGCTTGATTGAATGCAGTTGATTCCATGGAGCGTGGCCCAATGCATCCCGATTAAATGCAGTGGATTTTATGCAGCATGGCCCAAAGCATCCCGATTGAAGGTAGTGCATTCCATGCAGCATCACTGAATGCAGTGGATTCCATGCAGCATGGTAAAATGCATCCCGATTGAACGCAGTGTATTCCATGAAGCATGGCTAAATGGATCCCGATTGAATGCAGTGGATTCCATGCAGCGTGGCCCAATGGATCTCGATTGAACGCAGGGTATTCCATGCAGTGAGGCCCAATGAATCCCAATTGAATGCAGTGGATTCCATGCAGCATGGAGAAATTGAACCCTATTAAATGCAGGGGATTTTATGCAGCATGATTGAATGCAGTGGATTCCATGCAGCATGATTGAATGCAGTAGATTCCATGCAGTGAGGCCCAATGCATCCCGATTAAATGCAGTGGATTTTATGCAGAGAGGCCCAAAGCATCCCGATTGAATGCAGTGGATTCCATGCAGCGTCACTGAATGCAGTGGATTCGATGCAGCATGGTTAAATGCATCCGGATTGAACGATGAGTATTCCATGCAGCGTGGCTAAATGGATCCCGATTGAATGCAGTGGATTCGATGCAGCGTGGCCCAATGGATCTCGATTGAATGCAGTGGATTCCATGCAGCGTGGCCCAATGGATCTCGATTGAATGCAGTGGATTCCATGCAGTGTGGTGCAGTGGATTCTGATTGATTGCAGTGAATTCCATGCATCGTGGCACAATGGATCCCAATTGAATGCAGTGGATTCCATGCAGCGTGGCCCAATGGATCTCGATTGAATGCAGTGGATTCCATGCAGCGTGTTTGAATGCAGTGTATGCCATGCAGCGTGAAGAAATGGAACCCTATTGAATGCAGTGGATTTTATGCAGCATGATTGAATGCAGTGGATTCGATGCAGCAGGATTGAATGCAGTGGATTCCAGGCAGCGAGGCCCAATGAATCCCGATTGAATGCAGTGGATTCCATGCAGTGTGGTGCAATGGATTTTGATTGAACGCAGTGGATTCGATGCATCATTGTGCAATGGATCCCAATTGAATGCAGTGAATTCCATGCAGCGTGATTGAATGCAGTACATTCCATGCAGCGTGGTGAAATGCATCCCGATTAAATGCAGTGGATTCCATCCAGCTTGATTGAATGCAGTTGATTCCATGGAGCGTGGCCCAATGCATCCCGATTAAATGCAGTGGATTTTATGCAGCATGGCCCAAAGCATCCCGATTGAAGGTAGTGCATTCCATGCAGCATCACTGAATGCAGTGGATTCCATGCAGCATGGTAAAATGCATCCCGATTGAACGCAGTGTATTCCATGAAGCATGGCTAAATGGATCCCGATTGAATGCAGTGGATTCCATGCAGCGTGGCCCAATGGATCTCGATTGAACGCAGTGTATTCCATGCAGTGAGGCCCAATGAATCCCAATTGAATGCAGTGGATTCCATGCAGCATGGCGCAATGGATGTCGATTGAATGCAGTGGTTTCCCTGCAATGTGGCACAATGGATCCCGATTGACTGCAGTGGATTCCATGCAGCGTCACTGAATGCAGTGGATTCCATGCAGAATGGTAAAATGCATCCCGATTGATGGAGTGGATTCCATGCAGTGTCATTGAATGCAGTGTATTCCATGCAGCATGGTAAAATGCATCCCAATTGAACGCAGTGCATTCCATGCAGCGGGGTTCAATGGATCCCGATTGAATCCAGTGGATTCGATGCAGCGTGGCCCAATGGATCTCGAGAGAATGCAGTGGATTCCATGCAGTGTGGTGCAATGGATTTAAATTGAACGCAGTGGATTCAATGCATCGTGGCGCAATGGATCCCAATTGAATGCAGTGAATTCCATGCAGCGTGATTGAATGCAGTATATTCCATGCAGCGTGGTAAAATGCATCCCGATTAAATGCAGTGGATTCCATCCAGCTTGATTGAATGCAGTTGATTCCATGGAGCGTGGCCCAATGCATCCCGATTAAATGCAGTGGATTTTATGCAGCATGGCCCAAAGCATCCCGATTGAAGGTAGTGCATTCCATGCAGCATCACTGAATGCAGTGGATTCCATGCAGCATGGTAAAATGCATCCCAATTGAACGCAGTGCATTCCATGCAGCGGGGTTAAATGGATCCCGATTGAATGCAGTGGATTCGATGCAGCGTTGCCCAATGGATCTCGAGAGAATGCAGTGGATTCCATGCAGTGTGGTGCAATGGATTTTAATTGAACGCAGTGGATTCCATGCATCGTGGCGCAATGGATCCCAATTGAATGCAGTGAATTCCATGCAGCGTGATTGAATGCAGTATATTCCATGCAGCGTGGTAAAATGCATCCCGATTAAATGCAGTGGATTCCATCCAGCTTGATTGAATGCAGTTGATTCCATGGAGCGTGGCCCAATGCATCCCGATTAACTGCAGTGGATTTTATGCAGCATGGCCCAAAGCATCCCGATTGAAGGTACTGCATTCCATGCAGCATCACTGAATGCAGTGGATTCCATGCAGCATGGTAAACTGCATCCCGATTGAACGCAGTGTATTCCATGAAGCATGGCTAAATGGATCCCGATTGAATGCAGTGGATTCCATGCTGCGTGGCCCAATGGATCTCGATTGAACGCAGTGTATTCCATGCAGTGAGGCCCAATGAATCCCAATTGAATGCAGTGGATTCCATGCAGCATTGAGAAATTGAACCCTATTAAATGCAGGGGATTTTATGCAGCATGATTGAATGCAGTGGATTCCATGCAGCATGATTGAATGCAGTAGATTCCATGCAGTGAGGCCCAATGCATCCCGATTAAAGGCAGTGGATTTTATGCAGAGAGGCCCAAAGCATCCCTATTGAATGCAGTTGATTCCATGCAGCGTCACTGAATGCAGGGGATTCGATGCAGCATGGTTAAATGCATCCCGATTGAACGAAGATTATTCCATGGAGCGTGGCTAAATGGATCCCGATTGAATGCAGTGGATTCGATGCAGCGTGGCCCAATGGATCTCGATTGAATGCAGTGGATTCCATGCAGCGTGGCCCAATGGATCTCGATTGAATGCAGTGGATTCCATGCAGTGTGGTGCAGTGGATTCTGATTGATTGCAGTGAATTCCATGCATCGTGGCACAATGGATCCCAATTGAATGCAGTGGATTCCATGCAGCGTGGCCCAATGGATCTCGATTGAATGCAGTGGATTCCATGCAGCGTGTTTGAATGCAGTGTATGCCATGCAGCGTGAAGAAATGGAACCCTATTGAATGCAGTGGATTTTATGCAGCATGATTGAATGCAGTGGATTCCATGCAGCATGATTGAATGCAGTGGATTCCAGGCAGCGAGGCCCAATGAATCCCGATTGAATGCAGTGGATATTATCCAGCATGGCCCAAAGCATCCCGATTGAATGCAGTGGATTCCATGCAGCGTGTTTGAATGCAGTGGATTCCATGCAGCATGGCCCAATGGTTCCCGATTGAATGCAGTGGTTGCAATGAAGCATGATTGAATGCAGTGGATTCCATGAAGCGTGGCCCTATGGTACCCGATTGAATGCACTGGTTGCAATGAAGCATGATTGAATGCAGTGGATTCCATGCAGCATGGAGAAATTGAACCCTATTAAATGCAGGGGATTTTATGCAGCATGATTGAATGCAGTGGATTCCATGCAGCATGATTGAATGCAGTAGATTCCATGCAGGGAGGCCCAATGCATCCCGATTAAATGCAGTGGATTCCATGCAGCGTCACTGAATGCAGTGGATTCGATGCAGCATGGTAAAATGCATCCCGATTGAACCCAGTGTATTCTATGCAGCGTGATAAATGGATCCCGATTGAATGCAGTGGATTCGATGCAGCGTGGCCCAATGGATCTCGAGAGAATGCAGTGGATTCCATGCAGTGTGGTGCAATGGATTTTGATTGAACGCAGTGGATTCGATGCATCATTGTGCAATGGATCCCAATTGAATGCAGTGAATTCCATGCAGCGTGATTGAATGCAGTACATTCCATTCAGCATGGTAAAATGCATCCCGATTAAATGCAGTGGATTCCATCCAGCTTGATTGAATGCAGTTGATTCCATGGAGCGTGGCCCAATGCATCCCGATTAAATGCAGTGGATTTTATGCAGCATGGCCCAAAGCATCCCGATTGAAGGTAGTGCATTCCATGCAGCATCACTGAATGCAGTGGATTCCATGCAGCATGGTAAAATGCATCCCGATTGAACGCAATGTATTCCATGAAGCATGGCTAAATGGATCCCGATTGAATGCAGTGGATTCCATGCAGCGTGGCCCAATGGATCTCGATTGAACGCAGTGTATTCCATGCAGTGAGGCCCAATGAATCCCAATTGAATGCAGTGGATTCCATGCAGCATGGAGAAATTGAACCCTATGAAATGCAGGGGATTTTATGCAGCATGATTGAATGCAGTGGATTCCATGCAGCATGATTGAATGCAGTTGATTCCATGCAGTGAGGCCCAATGCATCCCGATTAAATGCAGTGGATTTTATGCAGAGAGGCCCAAAGCATCCCGATTGAATGCAGTGGATTCAATGCAGCGTCACTGAATGCAGTGGATTCGATGCAGCATGGTTAAATGCATCCGGATTGAACGATGAGTATTCCATGCAGCGTGGCTAAATGGATCCCGATTGAATGCAGTGGATTCGATGCAGCGTGGCCCAATGGATCTCGATTGAATGCAGTGGATTCCATGCAGCGTGGCCCAATGGATCTCGATTGAATGCAGTGGATTCCATGCAGTGTGGTGCAGTGGATTCTGATTGATTGCAGTGAATTCCATGCATCGTGGCACAATGGATCCCAATTGAATGCAGTGGATTCCATGCAGCGTGGCCCAATGGATCTCGATTGAATGCATTGGATTCCATGCAGCGTGTTTGAATGCAGTGTATGCCATGCAGCGTGAAGAAATGGAACCCTATTGAATGCAGTGGATTTTATGCAGCATGATTGAATGCAGTGGATTCGATGCAGCATGATTGAATGCAGTGGATTCCAGGCAGCGAGGCCCAATGAATCCCGATTGAATGCAGTGGATTCCATGCAGTGTGGTGCAATGGATTTTGATTGAACGCAGTGGATTCGATGCATCATTGTGCAATGGATCCCAATTGAATGCAGTGAATTCCATGCAGCGTGATTGAATGCAGTACATTCCATGCAGCATGGTAAAATGCATCCCGATTAAATGCAGTGGATTCCATCCAGCTTGATTGAATGCAGTTGATTCCATGGAGCGTGGCCCAATGCATCCCGATTAAATGCAGTGGATTTTATGCAGCATGGCCCAAAGCATCCCGATTGAAGGTAGTGCATTCCATGCAGCATCACTGAATGCAGTGGATTCCATGCAGCATGGTAAAATGCATCCCGATTGAACGCAGTGTATTCCATGAAGCATGGCTAAATGGATCCCGATTGAATGCAGTGGATTCCATGCAGCGTGGCCCAATGGATCTCGATTGAACGCAGTGTATTCCATGCAGTGAGGCCCAATGAATCCCAATTGAATGCAGTGGATTCCATGCAGCATGGCGCAATGGATGTCGATTGAATGCAGTGGTTTCCCTGCAATGTGGCACAATGGATCCCGATTGACTGCAGTGGATTCCATGCAGCGTCACTGAATGCAGTGGATTCCATGCAGAATGGTAAAATGCATCCCGATTGATGGAGTGGATTCCATGCAGTGTCATTGAATGCAGTGGATTCCATGCAGCATGGTAAAATGCATCCCAATTGAACGCAGTGCATTCCATGCAGCGGGGTTAAATGGATCCCGATTGAATGCAGTGGATTCGATGCAGCGTGGCCCAATGGATCTCGAGAGAATGCAGTGGATTCCATGCAGTGTGGTGCAATGGATTTAAATTGAACGCAGTGGATTCCATGCATCGTGGCGCAATGGATCCCAATTGAATGCAGTGAATTCCATGCAGCGTGATTGAATGCAGTATATTCCATGCAGCGTGGTAAAATGCATCCCGATTAAATGCAGTGGATTCCATCCAGCTTGATTGAATTCAGTTGATTCCATGGAGCGTGGCCCAATGCATCCCGATTAAATGCAGTGGATTTTATGCAGCATGGCCCAAAGCATCCCGATTGAAGGTAGTGCATTCCATGCAGCATCACTGAAAGCAGTGGATTCCATGCAGCATGGTAAAATGCATCCCAATTGAACGCAGTGCATTCCATGCAGCGGGGTTAAATGGATCCCGATTGAATGCAGTGGATTCGATGCAGCGTGGCCCAATGGATCTCGAGAGAATGCAGTGGATTCCATGCAGTGTGGTGCAAGGGATTTTAATTGAACGCAGTGGATTCCATGCATCATGGCGCAATGGATCCCAATTGAATGCAGTGAATTCCATGCAGCGTGATTGAATGCAGTACATTCCATGCAGCATGGTAAAATGCATCCCGATTAAATGCAGTGGATTCCATCCAGCTTGATTGAATGCAGTTGATTCCATGGAGCGTGGCCCAATGCATCCCGATTAAATGAAGTGGATTTTATGCAGCATGGCCCAAAGCATCCCGATTGAAGGTAGTGCATTCCATGCAGCATCACTGAATGCAGTGGATTCCATGCAGCATGGTAAAATGCATCCCGATTGAACGCAGTGTATTCCATGAAGCATGGCTAAATGGATCCCGATTGAATGCAGTGGATTCCATGCAGCGTGGCCCAATGGATCTCGATTGAACGCAGTGTATTCCATGCAGTGAGGCCCAATGAATCCCAATTGAATGCAGTGGATTCCATGCAGCATTGAGAAATTGAACCCTATTAAATGCAGGGGATTTTATGCAGCATGATTGAATGCAGTGGATTCCATGCAGCATGATTGAATGCAATAGATTCCATGCAGTGAGGCCCAATGCATCCCGATTAAAGGCAGTGGATTTTATGCAGAGAGGCCCAAAGCATCCCGATTGAATGCAGTTGATTCCATGCAGCGTCACTGAATGCAGTGGATTCGATGCAGCATGGTTAAATGCATCCCGATTGAACGAAGAGTATTCCATGCAGCGTGGCTAAATGGATCCCGATTGAATGCAGTGGATTCGATGCAGCGTGGCCCAATGGATCTCGATTGAATGCAGTGGATTCCATGCAGCGTGGCCCAATGGATCTCGATTGAATGCAGTGGATTCCATGCAGTGTGGTGCAGTGGATTCTGATTGATTGCAGTGAATTCCATGCATCGTGGCACAATGGATCCCAATTGAATGCAGTGGATTCCATGCAGCGTGGCCCAATGGATCTCGATTGAATGCAGTGGATTCCATGCAGCGTGTTTGAATGCAGTGTATGCCATGCAGCGTGAAGAAATGGAACCCTATTGAATGCAGTGGATTTTATGCAGCATGATTGAATGCAGTGGATTCCATGCAGCATGATTGAATGCAGTGGATTCCAGGCAGCGAGGCCCAATGAATCCCGATTGAATGCAGTGGATATTATCCAGCATGGCCCAAAGCATCCCGATTGAATGCAGTGGATTCCATGCAGCGTGTTTGAATGCAGTGGAGTCCATGCAGCATGGCCCAATGGTTCCCGATTGAATGCAGTGGTTGCAATGAAGCATGATTGAATGCAGTGGATTCCATGAAGCGTGGCCCTATGGTACCCGATTGAATGCACTGGTTGCAATGAAGCATGATTGAATGCAGTGGATTCCATGCAGCATGGAGAAATTGAACCCTACTAAATGCAGGGGATTTTATGCAGCATGATTGAATGCAGTAGATTCCATGCAGCATGATTGAATGCAGTAGATTCCATGCAGGGAGGCCCAATGCATCCCGATTAAATGCAGTGGATTCCATGCAGCGTCACTGAATGCAGTGGATTCGATGCAGCATGGTAAAAGGCATCCCGATTGAACCCAGTGTATTCTATGCAGCGTGATAAATGGATCCCGATTGAATGCAGTGGATTCCATGCAGCGTGGTCCAATGGATCTCGAGAGAATGCAGTGGATTCCATGCAGTGTGGTGCAATGGATTTTGATTGAACGCAGTGGATTCGATGCATCATTGTGCAATGGATCCCAATTGAATGCAGTGAATTCCATGCAGCGTGATTGAATGCAGTACATTTCATGCAGCATGGTAAAATGCATCCCGATTAAATGCAGTGGATTCCATCCAGCTTGATTGAATTCAGTTGATTCCATGGAGCGTGGCCCAATGCATCCCGATTAAATGCAGTGGATTTTATGCAGCATGGCCCAAAGCATCCCGATTGAAGGTAGTGCATTCCATGCAGCATCACTGAAAGCAGTGGATTCCATGCAGCATGGTAAAATGCATCCCAATTGAACGCAGTGCATTCCATGCAGAGGGGTTAAATGGATCCCAATTGAATGCAGTGGATTCGATGCAGCGTGGCCCAATGGATCTCGAGAGAATGCAGTGGATTCCATGCAGTGTGGTGCAATGGATTTTAATTGAACGCAGTGGATTCCATGCATCATGGCGCAATGGATCCCAATTGAATGCAGTGAATTCCATGCAGCGTGATTGAATGCAGTATATTCCATGCAGCGTGGTAAAATGCATCCCGATTAAATGCAGTGGATTCCATCCAGCTTGATTGAATGCAGTTGATTCCATGGAGCGTGGCCCAATGCATCCCGATTAAATGCAGTGGATTTTATGCAGCATGGCCCAAAGCATCCCGATTGAAGGTAGTGCATTCCATGCAGCATCACTGAAAGCAGTGGATTCCATGCAGCATGGTAAAATGCATCCCAATTGAACGCAGTGCATTCCATGCAGCGGGGTTAAATGGATCCCGATTGAATGCAGTGGATTCAATGCAGCGTGGCCCAATGGATCTCGAGAGAATGCAGTGGATTCCATGCAGTGTGGTGCAATGGATTTTAATTGAACGCAGTGGATTCCATGCATCATGGCGCAATGGATCCCAATTGAATGCAGTGAATTCCATGCAGCGTGATTGAATGCAGTACATTCCATGCAGCATGGTAAAATGCATCCCGATTAAATGCAGTGGATTCCATCCAGCTTGATTGAATGCAGTTGATTCCATGGAGCGTGGCCCAATGCATCCCGATTAAATGAAGTGGATTTTATGCAGCATGGCCCAAAGCATCCCGATTGAAGGTAGTGCATTCCATGCAGCATCACTGAATGCAGTGGATTCCATGCAGCATGGTAAAATGCATCCCGATTGAACGCAGTGTATTCCATGAAGCATGGCTAAATGGATCCCGATTGAATGCAGTGGATTCCATGCAGCGTGGCCCAATGGATCTCGATTGAACGCAGTGTATTCCATGCAGTGAGGCCCAATGAATCCCAATTGAATGCAGTGGATTCCATGCAGCATTGAGAAATTGAACCCTATTAAATGCAGGGGATTTTATGCAGCATGATTGAATGCAGTGGATTCCATGCAGCATGATTGAATGCAATAGATTCCATGCAGTGAGGCCCAATGCATCCCGATTAAAGGCAGTGGATTTTATGCAGAGAGGCCCAAAGCATCCCGATTGAATGCAGTTGATTCCATGCAGCGTCACTGAATGCAGTGGATTCGATGCAGCATGGTTAAATGCATCCCGATTGAACGAAGAGTATTCCATGCAGCGTGGCTAAATGGATCCCGATTGAATGCAGTGGATTCGATGCAGCGTGGCCCAATGGATCTCGATTGAATGCAGTGGATTCCATGCAGCGTGGCCCAATGGATCTCGATTGAATGCAGTGGATTCCATGCAGTGTGGTGCAGTGGATTCTGATTGATTGCAGTGAATTCCATGCATCGTGGCACAATGGATCCCAATTGAATGCAGTGGATTCCATGCAGCGTGGCCCAATGGATCTCGATTGAATGCAGTGGATTCCATGCAGCGTGTTTGAATGCAGTGTATGCCATGCAGCGTGAAGAAATGGAACCCTATTGAATGCAGTGGATTTTATGCAGCATGATTGAATGCAGTGGATTCCATGCAGCATGATTGAATGCAGTGGATTCCAGGCAGCGAGGCCCAATGAATCCCGATTGAATGCAGTGGATATTATCCAGCATGGCCCAAAGCATCCCGATTGAATGCAGTGGATTCCATGCAGCGTGTTTGAATGCAGTGGATTCCATGCAGCATGGCCCAATGGTTCCCGATTGAATGCAGTGGTTGCAATGAAGCATGATTGAATGCAGTGGATTCCATGAAGCGTGGCCCTATGGTACCCGATTGAATGCACTGGTTGCAATGAAGCATGATTGAATGCAGTGGATTCCATGCAGCATGGAGAAATTGAACCCTACTAAATGCAGGGGATTTTATGCAGCATGATTGAATGCAGTAGATTCCATGCAGCATGATTGAATGCAGTAGATTCCATGCAGGGAGGCCCAATGCATCCCGATTAAATGCAGTGGATTCCATGCAGCGTCACTGAATGCAGTGGATTCGATGCAGCATGGTAAAAGGCATCCCGATTGAACCCAGTGTATTCTATGCAGCGTGATAAATGGATCCCGATTGAATGCAGTGGATTCCATGCAGCGTGGTCCAATGGATCTCGAGAGAATGCAGTGGATTCCATGCAGTGTGGTGCAATGGATTTTGATTGAACGCAGTGGATTCGATGCATCATTGTGCAATGGATCCCAATTGAATGCAGTGAATTCCATGCAGCGTGATTGAATGCAGTACATTTCATGCAGCATGGTAAAATGCATCCCGATTAAATGCAGTGGATTCCATCCAGCTTGATTGAATTCAGTTGATTCCATGGAGCGTGGCCCAATGCATCCCGATTAAATGCAGTGGATTTTATGCAGCATGGCCCAAAGCATCCCGATTGAAGGTAGTGCATTCCATGCAGCATCACTGAATGCAGTGGATTCCATGCAGCATGGTAAAATGCATCCCGATTGAACGCAGTGTATTCCATGAAGCATGGCGAAATGGATCCCGATTGAATGCAGTGGATTCCATGCAGCGTGGCCCAATGGATCTCGATTGAACGCAGTGTATTCCATGCAGTGAGGCCCAATGAATCCCAATTGAATACAGTGGATTCCATGCAGCATGGCACAATGGATGTCGATTGAATGCAGTGGTTTCCCTGCAGTGTGGCACAATGGATCCCGATTGACTGCAGTGGATTCCATGCAGCGTCACTGAATGCAGTGGATTCCATGCAGAATGGTAAAATGCATCCCGATGGATGGAGTGGATTCCATGCAGTGTCATTGAATGCAGTGGATTCCATGCAGCATGGTAAAATGCATCCCAATTGAACGCAGTGCATTCCATGCAGCGGGGTTAAATGGATCCCGATTGAATGCAGTGGATTCGATGCAGCGTGGCCCAATGGATCTCGAGAGAATGCAGTGGATTCCATGCAGTGTGGTGCAATGGATTTAAATTGAACGCAGTGGATTCCATGCATCGTGGCGCAATGGATCCCAATTGAATGCAGTGAATTCCATGCAGCGTGATTGAATGCAGTATATTCCATGCAGCGTGGTAAAATGCATCCCGATTAAATGCAGTGGATTCCATCCAGCTTGATTGAATGCAGTTGATTCCATGGAGCGTGGCCCAATGCATCCCGATTAAATGCAGTGGATTTTATGCAGCATGGCCCAAAGCATCCCGATTGAAGGTAGTGCATTCCATGCAGCATCACTGAATGCAGTGGATTCCATGCAGCATTGTAAAATGCATCCAAATTGAACGCAGTGCATTCCATGCAGCGGGGTTAAATGGATCCCAATTGAATGCAGTGGATTCGATGCAGCGTGGCCCAATGGATCTCGAGAGAATGCAGTGGATTCCATGCAGTGTGGTGCAATGGATTTTAATTGAACGCAGTGGATTCCATGCATCATGGCGCAATGGATCCCAATTGAATGCAGTGAATTCCATGCAGCGTGATTGAATGCAGTATATTCCATGCAGCGTGGTAAAATGCATCCCGATTAAATGCAGTGGATTCCATCCAGCTTGATTGAATGCAGTTGATTCCATGGAGCGTGGCCCAATGCATCCCGATTAACTGCAGTGGATTTTATGCAGCATGGCCCAAAGCATCCCGATTGAAGGTATTGCATTCCATGCAGCATCACTGAATGCAGTGGATTCCATGCAGCATGGTAAAATGCATCCCGATTGAACGCAGTGTATTCCATGAAGCATGGCTAAATGGATCCCGAGTGAATGCAGTGGATTCCATGCAGTGTCATTGAATGCAGTGGATTCCAGGCAGCATGGTAAAATGCATCCCGATTGATGCAGTGGATTCCATGCAGCGGGGTTAAATGGATCCCGATTGAATGCAGTGTATTCCATGCAGCGTGGCCCAATGAATCTCGATTGAATGCAGTGGATTCCATGCAGCGTGGCCCAATGGATCTCGATTGAATGCAGTGGATTCCATGCAGTGTGGTGCAGTGGATTCTGATTGATTGCAGTGAATTCCATGCATCGTGGCACAATGGATCCCAATTGAATGCAGTGGATTCCATGCAGTGTGGCCCAATGGATCTCGATTGAATGCAGTGGATTCCATGCAGCGTGTTTGAATGCAGTGTATTCCATGCAGCGTGAAGAAATGGAACCCAATTGAATGCAGTGGATTTTATGCAGCATGATTGAATGCAGTGGATTCGATGCAGCATGATTGAATGCAGTGGGTTCCAGGCAGCGAGGCCCAATGAATCCCGATTGAATGCAGTGGATATTATCCAGCATGGCCCAAAGCATCCCGATTGAATGCAGTGGATTCCATGCAGCATGTTTGAATGCAGTGGATTCCATGCAGCATGGCCCAATGGTTCCCGATTGAATGCAGTGGTTGCAATGAAGCATGATTGAATGCAGTGGATTCCATGAAGCGTGGCCCTATGGTACCCGATTGAATGCACTGGTTGCAATGAAGCATGATTGAATGCAGTGGATTCCATGCAGCATGGAGAAATTGAACCCTATTAAATGCAGGGGATTTTATGCAGCATGATTGAATGCAGTGGATTCCATGCAGCATGATTGAATGCAGTAGATTCCATGCAGTGAGGCCCAATGCATCCCGATTAAATGCAGTGGATTTTATGCAGCGAGGCCCAAAGCATCCCGATTGAATGCAGTGGATTCCATGCAGCGTCACTGAATGCAGTGGATTCGATGCAGCATGGTAAAATGCATCCCGATTGAACCCAGTGTATTCTATGCAGCGTGATAAATGGATCCCGATTGAATGCAGTGGATTCGATGCAGCGTGGCCCAACGGATCTCGAGAGAATGCAGTGGATTCCATGCAGTGTGGTGCAATGTATTTTGATTGAACGCAGTGGATTCGATGCATCGTTGTGCAATGGATCCCAATTGAATGCAGTGAATTCCATGCAGCGTGATTGAATGCAGTACATTCCATGCAGCATGGTAAAATGCATCCCGATTAAATGCAGTGGATTCCATCCAGCTTGATTGAATGCAGTTGATTCCATGGAGCGTGGCCCAATGCATCCCGATTAACTGCAGTGGATTTTATGCAGCATGGCCCAAGGCATCCCGATTGAAGGTAGTGCATTCCATGCAGCATCACTGAATGCAGTGGATTCCATGCAGCATGGTAAAATGCATCCCGATTGAACGCAGTGTATTCCATGAAGCATGGCTAAATGGATCCCGATTGAATGCAGTGGATTCCATGCAGCGTGGCCCAATGGATCTCGATTGAACGCAGTGTATTCCATGCAGTGAGGCCCAATGAATCCCACTTGAATGCAGTGGATTCCATGCAGCATGGAGAAATTGAACCCTATTAAATGCAGGGGAATTTATGCAGCATGATTGAATGCAGTGGATTCCATGCAGCATGATTGAATGAAGTAGATTCCATGCAGTGAGGCCCAATGCATCCCGATTAAATGCAGTGGATTTTATGCAGAGAGGCCCAAAGCATCCCGATTGAATGCAGTGGATTCCATGCAGCGTCACTGAATGCAGTGGATTCGATGCAGCATGGTTAAATGCATCCCAATTGAACGAAGTGTATTCCATGCAGTGTGGCTAAATGGATCCCGATTGAATGCAGTGGATTCCATGCAGCGTGGCCCAATGGATCTCGAGAGATTGCAGTGGATTCCAAGCAGAGTGGTGCAATGGATTTTAATTGAACGCAGTGGATTCCATGCATCGTGGTGCAATGGATCCCAATTGAATGCAGTGAATTCCATGCAGCGTGATTGAATGCAGTATATTCCATGCAGCGTGGTAAAATGCATCCCGATTAAATGCAGTGGATTCCATCCAGCTTGGTTGAATGCAATTGATTCCATGGAGCATGGCCCAATGCATCCCGATTAAATGCAGTGGATTTTATGCAGCATGGCCCAAAGCATCCCGATTGAAGGTAGTGCATTCCATGCAGCATCACTGAATGCAGTGGATTCCATGCAGCATGGTAAAATGCATCCCGATTAAACGCAGTGGATTACATGCAGCATGGCTAAATGGATCCCGATTGAATGCAGTAGATTCCATGCAGTGTCATTGAATGCAGTGGATTCCATGCAGCATGGTAAAATGCGTCACGATTGATGCAGTGGATTCCATGCAGTGTCATTGAATGCAGTGGATTCCATGCAGCATGGTAAAATACATCCCGATGGATGCAGTGGATTCCATGCAGTTACAATGAATGCAGTGGATTCCAGGCAGCATGATAAAATGCATCCCGATTTATGCAGTGGATTCCATGCAGCGGGGTTAAATGGATCCCGATTGAATGCAGTGGATTCCATGCAGCGTGGCCCAATGGATCTCGATTGAATGCAGTGGATTCCATGCAGCGTGGCCCAATGGATCTCGATTGAATGCAGTGGATTCCATGCAGTGTGGTGCAGTGGATTCTGATTGATTGCAGTGAATTCCATGCATCGTGGCACAATGGATCCCAATTGAATGCAGTGGATTCCATGCAGCGTGGCCCAATGGATCTCGATTGAATGCAGTGGATTCCATGCAGCGTGGCCCAATGGATCTCGATTGAATGCAGTGGATTCCATGCAGTGTGGTGCAGTGGATTCTGATTGATTGCAGTGAATTCCATGCATCGTGGCACAATGGATCCCAATTGAATGCAGTGGATTCCATGCAGCGTGGCCCAATGGATCTCGATTGAATGCAGTGGATTCCATGCAGCGTGTTTGAATGCAGTGTATGCCATGCAGCGTGAAGAAATGGAACCCTATTGAATGCAGTGGATTTTATGCAGCATGATTGAATGCAGTGGATTCGATGCAGCATGATTGAATGCAGTGGATTCCAGGCAGCGAGGCCCAATGAATCCCGATTGAATGCAGTGGATATTATCCAGCATGGCCCAAACCATCCCGATTGAATGCAGTGGATTCCATGCAGCGTGTTTGAATGCAGTGGATTCCATGCAGCATGGCCCAATGGTTCCCGATTGAATGCAGTGGTTGCAATGAAGCATGATTGAATGCAGTGGATTCCATGCAGCATGGAGAAATTGAACCCTATTAAATGCAGGGGATTTTATGCAACATGATTGAATGCAGTGGATTCCATGCAGCATGATTGAATGCAGTAGATTCCATGCAGTGAGGCCCAATGCATCCCGATTAAATGCAGTGGATTTTATGCAGCGAGGCCCAAAGCATCCCGATTGAATGCAGTGGATTCCATGCAGCGTCACTGAATGCAGTGGATTCGATGCAGCATGGTAAAATGCATCCCGATTGAACCCAGTGTATTCCATGCAGCGTGATAAATGGACCCCAATTGAATGCAGTGGATTCCATGCAGCGTGGCCCAATGGATCTCGAGAGAATGCAGTGGATTCCATGCAGCGTGATTGAATGCAGTACATTCCATGCAGCATGGTAAAATGCATCCCGATTAAATGCAGTGGATTCCATCCAGCTTGATTGAATGCAGTTGATTCCATGGAGCGTGGCCCAATGCATCCCGATTAAATGCAGTGGATTTTATGCAGCATGGCCCAAAGCATCCCGATTGAAGGTAGTGCATTCCATGCAGCATCACTGAATGCAGTGGATTCCATGCAGCATGGTAAAATGCATCCCGATTGAACGCAGTGTATTCCATGAAGCATGGCTAAATGGATCCCGATTGAATGCAGTGGATTCCATGCAGCGTGGCCCAATGGATCTCGATTGAACGCAGTGTATTCCATGCAGTGAGGCCCAATGAATCCCAATTGAATGCAGTGGATTCCATGCAGCATGGCGCAATGGATGTCGATTGAATGCAGTGGTTTCCCTGCAATGTGGCACAATGGATCCCGATTGACTGCAGTGGATTCCATGCAGCGTCACTGAATGCAGTGGATTCCATGCAGCATGGTAAAATGCATCCCGATGGATGCAGTGGATTACATGCAGTGTCATTGAATGCAGTGGATTCCATGCAGCATGGTAAAATGCATCCCAATTGAACGCAGTACATTCCAAGCAGCGGGGTTAAATGGATGCCGATTGAATGCAGTGGATTCGATGCAGCGTGGCCCAATGGATCTCGATTGACTGCAGTGGATTCCATGCAGCATGGCCCAATGGATCTCGATTGACTGCAGTGGATTCCATGCAGCGTCACTGAATGCAGTGGATTCCATGCAGCATGGTAAAATGCATCCCGATTGATGCAGTGGATTCCATGCAGTGTCATTGAATGCAGTGGATTCCATGCAGCATGGTTTAATGCATCCCAATTGAACGCAGTGCATTCCATGCAGCGGGGTTATATGGATCCCGATTGAATGCAGTGGATTCGATGCAGCGTGGCCCAATGGATCTCGAGAGAATGCAGTGGATTCCATGCAGTGTGGTGCAATGGATTTAAATTGAACGCAGTGGATTCCATGCATCGTGGCGCAATGGATCCCAATTGAATGCAGTGAATTCCATGCAGCGTGATTGAATGCAGTATATTCCATGCAGCGTGGTAAAATGCATCCCGATTAAATGCAGTGGATTCCATCCAGCTTGATTGAATGCAGTTGATTCCATGGAGCGTGGCCCAATGCATCCCGATTAAATGCAGTGGATTTTATGCAGCATGGCCCAAAGCATCCCGATTGAAGGTAGTGCATTCCATGCAGCAACACTGAATGCAGTGGATTCCATGCAGCATGGTAAAATGCATCCCGATTGAACGCAGTGTATTCCATGAAGCATGGCTAAATGGATCCCGATTGAATGCAGTGGATTCCATGCAGTGTGGTGCAGTGGATTCTGATTGATTGCAGTGAATTCCATGCATCGTGGCACAATGGATCCCAATTGAATGCAGTGGATTCCATGCAGTGTGGCCCAATGGATCTCAATTGAATGCAGTGGATTCCATGCAGCGTGTTTGAATGCAGTGTATTCCATGCAGCGTGAAGAAATGGAACCCTATTGAATGCAGTGGATTTTATGCAGCATGATTGAATGCAGTGGATTCGATGCAGCATGATTGAATGCAGTGGATTCCAGGCAGCGAGGCCCAATGAATCCCGATTGAATGCAGTGGATATTATCCAGCATGGCCCAAAGCATCCCGATTGAATGCAGTGGATTCCATGCAGCATGTTTGAATGCAGTGGATTCCATGCAGCATGGCCCAATGGTTCCCGATTGCATGCAGTGGTTGCAATGAAGCATGATTGAATGCAGTGGATTCCATGAAGCGTGGCCCTATGGTACCCGATTGAATGCACTGGTTGCAATGAAGCATGATTGAATGCAGTGGATTCCATGCAGCATGGAGAAATTGAACCCTATTAAATGCAGGGGATTTTATGCAGCATGATTGAATGCAGTGGATTCCATGCAGCATGATTGAATGCAGTAGATTCCATGCAGTGAGGCCCAATGCATCCCGATTAAATGCAGTGGATTTTATGCAGCGAGGCCCAAAGCATCCCGATTGAATGCAGTGGATTCCATGCAGCGTCACTGAATGCAGTGGATTCGATGCAGCATGGTAAAATGCATCCCGATTGAACCCAGTGTATTCTATGCAGCGTGATAAATGGATCCCGATTGAATGCAGTGGATTCGATGCAGCGTGGCCCAACGGATCTCGAGAGAATGCAGTGGATTCCATGCAGTGTGGTGCAATGTATTTTGATTGAACGCAGTGGATTCGATGCATCGTTGTGCAATGGATCCCAATTGAATGCAGTGAATTCCATGCAGCGTGATTGAATGCAGTACATTCCATGCAGCATGGTAAAATGCATCCCGATTAAATGCAGTGGATTCCATCCAGCTTGATTGAATGCAGTTGATTCCATGGAGCGTGGCCCAATGCATCCCGATTAACTGCAGTGGATTTTATGCAGCATGGCCCAAGGCATCCCGATTGAAGGTAGTGCATTCCATGCAGCATCACTGAATGCAGTGGATTCCATGCAGCATGGTAAAATGCATCCCGATTGAACGCAGTGTATTCCATGAAGCATGGCTAAATGGATCCCGATTGAATGCAGTGGATTCCATGCAGCGTGGCCCAATGGATCTCGATTGAACGCAGTGTATTCCATGCAGTGAGGCCCAATGAATCCCAATTGAATGCAGTGGATTCCATGCAGCATGGAGAAATTGAACCCTATTAAATGCAGGGGAATTTATGCAGCATGATTGAATGCAGTGGATTCCATGCAGCATGATTGAATGAAGTAGATTCCATGCAGTGAGGCCCAATGCATCCCGATTAAATGCAGTGGATTTTATGCAGAGAGGCCCAAAGCATCCCGATTGAATGCAGTGGATTCCATGCAGCGTCACTGAATGCAGTGGATTCGATGCAGCATGGTTAAATGCATCCCAATTGAACGAAGTGTATTCCATGCAGTGTGGCTAAATGGATCCCGATTGAATGCAGTGGATTCCATGCAGCGTGGCCCAATGGATCTCGAGAGATTGCAGTGGATTCCAAGCAGAGTGGGGCAATGGATTTTAATTGAACGCAGTGGATTCCATGCATCGTGGTGCAATGGATCCCAATTGAATGCAGTGAATTCCATGCAGCGTGATTGAATGCAGTATATTCCATGCAGCGTGGTAAAATGCATCCCGATTAAATGCAGTGGATTCCATCCAGCTTGGTTGAATGCAATTGATTCCATGGAGCATGGCCCAATGCATCCCGATTAAATGCAGTGGATTTTATGCAGCATGGCCCAAAGCATCCCGATTGAAGGTAGTGCATTCCATGCAGCATCACTGAATGCAGTGGATTCCATGCAGCATGGTAAAATGCATCCCGATTAAACGCAGTGGATTACATGCAGCATGGCTAAATGGATCCCGATTGAATGCAGTAGATTCCATGCAGTGTCATTGAATGCAGTGGATTCCATGCAGCATGGTAAAAGGCGTCACGATTGATGCAGTGGATTCCATGCAGTGTCATTGAATGCAGTGGATTCCATGCAGCATGGTAAAATACATCCCGATGGATGCAGTGGATTCCATGCAGTTACAATGAATGCAGTGGATTCCAGGCAGCATGATAAAATGCATCCCGATTGATGCAGTGGATTCCATGCAGCGGGGTTAAATGGATCCCGATTGAATGCAGTGGATTCCATGCAGCGTGGCCCAATGGATCTCGATTGAATGCAGTGGATTCCATGCAGCGTGGCCCAATGGATCTCGATTGAATGCAGTGGATTCCATGCAGTGTGGTGCAGTGGATTCTGATTGATTGCAGTGAATTCCATGCATCGTGGCACAATGGATCCCAATTGAATGCAGTGGATTCCATGCAGCGTGGCCCAATGGATCTCGATTGAATGCAGTGGATTCCATGCAGCGTGTTTGAATGCAGTGTATGCCATGCAGCGTGAAGAAATGGAACCCTATTGAATGCAGTGGATTTTATGCAGCATGATTGAATGCAGTGGATTCGATGCAGCATGATTGAATGCAGTGGATTCCAGGCAGCGAGGCCCAATGAATCCCGATTGAATGCAGTGGATATTATCCAGCATGGCCCAAAGCATCCCGATTGAATGCAGTGGATTCCATGCAGCGTGTTTGAATGCAGTGGATTCCATGCAGCATGGCCCAATGGTTCCCGATTGAATGCAGTGGTTGCAATGAAGCATGATTGAATGCAGTGGATTCCATGCAGCATGGAGAAATTGAACCCTATTAAATGCAGGGGATTTTATGCAACATGATTGAATGCAGTGGATTCCATGCAGCATGATTGAATGCAGTAGATTCCATGCAGTGAGGCCCAATGCATCCCGATTAAATGCAGTGGATTTTATGCAGCGAGGCCCAAAGCATCCCGATTGAATGCAGTGGATTCCATGCAGCGTCACTGAATGCAGTGGATTCGATGCAGCATGGTAAAATGCATCCCGATTGAACCCAGTGTATTCCATGCAGCGTGATAAATGGACCCCAATTGAATGCAGTGGATTCCATGCAGCGTGGCCCAATGGATCTCGAGAGAATGCAGTGGATTCCATGCAGCGTGATTGAATGCAGTACATTCCATGCAGCATGGTAAAATGCATCCCGATTAAATGCAGTGGATTCCATCCAGCTTGATTGAATGCAGTTGATTCCATGGAGCGTGGCCCAATGCATCCCGATTAAATGCAGTGGATTTTATGCAGCATGGCCCAAAGCATCCCGATTGAAGGTAGTGCATTCCATGCAGCATCACTGAATGCAGTGGATTCCATGCAGCATGGTAAAATGCATCCCGATTGAACGCAGTGTATTCCATGAAGCATGGCTAAATGGATCCCGATTGAATGCAGTGGATTCCATGCAGCGTGGCCCAATGGATCTCGATTGAACGCAGTTTATTCCATGCAGTGAGGCCCAATGAATCCCAATTGAATGCAGTGGATTCCATGCAGCATGGCGCAATGGATGTCGATTGAATGCAGCGGTTTCCCTGCAATGTGGCACAATGGATCCCGATTGACTGCAGTGGATTCCATGCAGCGTCACTGAATGCAGTGGATTCCATGCAGCATGGTAAAATGCATCCTGATGGATGCAGTGGATTCCATGCAGTGTCATTGAATGCAGTGGATTCCATGCAGCATGGTAAAATGCATCCCAATTGAACGCAGTACATTCCAAGCAGCGGGGTTAAATGGATGCCGATTGAATGCAGTGGATTCAATGCAGCGTGGCCCAATGGATCTCGATTGACTGCAGTGGATTCCATGCAGCATGGCCCAATGGATCTCGATTGACTGCAGTTGATTCCATGCAGCGTCACTGAATGCAGTGGATTCCATGCAGCATGGTAAAATGCATCCCGATTGATGCAGTGGATTCCATGCAGTGTCATTGAATGCAGTGGATTCCATGCAGCATGGTTTAATGCATCCCAATTGAACGCAGTGCATTCCATGCAGCGGGGTTAAATGGATCCCGATTGAATGCAGTGGATTCGATGCAGCGTGGCCCAATTGATCTCGAGAGAATGCAGTGGATTCCATGCAGTGTGGTGCAATGGATTTAAATTGAACGCAGTGGATTCCATGCATCGTGGCGCAATGGATCCCAATTGAATGCAGTGAATTCCATGCAGCGTGATTGAATGCAGTATATTCCATGCAGCGTGGTAAAATGCATCCCGATTAAATGCAGTGGATTCCATCCAGCTTGATTGAATGCAGTTGATTCCATGGAGCGTGGCCCAATGCATCCCGATTAAATGCAGTGGATTTTATGCAGCATGGCCCAAAGCATCCCGATTGAAGGTAGTGCATTCCATGCAGCAACACTGAATGCAGTGGATTCCATGCAGCATGGTAAAATGCATCCCGATTGAACGCAGTGTATTCCATGAAGCATGGCTAAATGGATCCCGATTGAATGCAGTGGATTCCATGCAGTGTGGTGCAGTGGATTCTGATTGATTGCAGTGAATTCCATGCATCGTGGCACAATGGATCCCAATTGAATGCAGTGGATTCCATGCAGTGTGGCCCAATGGATCTCGATTGAATGCAGTGGATTCCATGCAGCGTGTTTGAATGCAGTGTATTCCATGCAGCGTGAAGAAATGGAACCCTATTGAATGCAGTGGATTTTATGCAGCATGATTGAATGCAGTGGATTCGATGCAGCATGATTGAATGCAGTGGATTCCAGGCAGCGAGGCCCAATGAATCCCGATTGAATGCAGTGGATATTATCCAGCATGGCCCAAAGCATCCCGATTGAATGCAGTGGATTCCATGCAGCGTGTTTGAATGCAGTGGATGCCATGCAGCATGGCCCAATGGTTCCCGATTGAATGCAGTGGTTGCAATGAAGCATGATTGAATGCAGTGGATTCCATGAAGCGTGGCCCTATGGTACCCGATTGAATGCACTGGTTGCAATGAAGCATGATTGAATGCAGTGGATTCCATGCAGCATGGAGAAATTGAACCCTATTAAATGCAGGGGATTTTATGCAGCATGATTGAATGCAGTGGATTCCATGCAGCATGATTGAATGCAGTAGATTCCATGCAGTGAGGCCCAATGCATCCCGATTAAATGCAGTGGATTTTATGCAGCGAGGCCCAAAGCATCCCGATTGAATGCAGTGGATTCCATGCAGCGTCACTGAATGCAGTGGATTCGATGCAGCATGGTAAAATGCATCCCGATTGAACCCAGTGTATTCTATGCAGCGTGATAAATGGATCCCGATTGAATGCAGTGGATTCGATGCAGCGTGGCCCAACGGATCTCGAGAGAATGCAGTGGATTCCATGCAGTGTGGTGCAATGTATTTTGATTGAACGCAGTGGATTCGATGCATCGTTGTGCAATGGATCCCAATTGAATGCAGTGAATTCCATGCAGCGTGATTGAATGCAGTACATTCCATGCAGCATGGTAAAATGCATCACGATTAAATGCAGTGGATTCCATGCAGCATGATTGAATGCAGTAGATTCCATGCAGTGAGGCCCAATGCATCCCGATTAAATGCAGTGGATTTTATGCAGCGAGGCCCAAAGCATCCCGATTGAATGCAGTGGATTCCATGCAGCGTCACTGAATGCAGTGGATTCGATGCAGCATGGTTAAATGCATCCCAATTGAACGAAGTGTATTCCATGCAGTGTGGCTAAATGGATCCCGATTGAATGCAGTGGATTCCATGCAGCGTGGCCCAATGGATCTCGAGAGATTGCAGTGGATTCCAAGCAGAGTGGGGCAATGGATTTTAATTGAACGCAGTGGATTCCATGCATCGTGGTGCAATGGATCCCAATTGAATGCAGTGAATTCCATGCAGCGTGATTGAATGCAGTATATTCCATGCAGCGTGGTAAAATGCATCCCGATTAAATGCAGTGGATTCCATCCAGCTTGGTTGAATGCAATTGATTCCATGGAGCATGGCCCAATGCATCCCGATTAAATGCAGTGGATTTTATGCAGCATGGCCCAAAGCATCCCGATTGAAGGTAGTGCATTCCATGCAGCATCACTGAATGCAGTGGATTCCATGCAGCATGGTAAAATGCATCCCGATTAAACGCAGTGGATTACATGCAGCATGGCTAAATGGATCCCGAGTGAATGCAGTAGATTCCATGCAGTGTCATTGAATGCAGTGGATTCCATGCAGCATGGTAAAATGCGTCACGATTGATGCAGTGGATTCCATGCAGTGTCATTGAATGCAGTGGATTCCATGCAGCATGGTAAAATACATCCCGATGGATGCAGTGGATTCCATGCAGTTACAATGAATGCAGTGGATTCCAGGCAGCATGATAAAATGCATCCCGATTGATGCAGTGGATTCCATGCAGCGGGGTTAAATGGATCCCGATTGAATGCAGTGGATTCCATGCAGCGTGGCCCAATGGATCTCGATTGAATGCAGTGGATTCCATGCAGCGTGGCCCAATGGATCTCGATTGAATGCAGTGGATTCCACGCAGTGTGGTGCAGTGGATTCTGATTGATTGCAGTGAATTCCATGCATCGTGGCACAATGGATCCCAATTGAATGCAGTGGATTCCATGCAGCGTGGCCCAATGGATCTCGATTGAATGCAGTGGATTCCATGCAGCGTGTTTGAATGCAGTGTATGCCATGCAGCGTGAAGAAATGGAACCCTATTGAATGCAGTGGATTTTATGCAGCATGATTGAATGCAGTGGATTCGATGCAGCATGATTGAATGCAGTGGATTCCAGGCAGCGAGGCCCAATGAATCCCGATTGAATGCAGTGGATATTATCCAGCATGGCCCAAAGCATCCCGATTGAATGCAGTGGATTCCATGCAGCGTGTTTGAATGCAGTGGATTCCATGCAGCATGGCCCAATGGTTCCCGATTGAATGCAGTGGTTGCAATGAAGCATGATTGAATGCAGTGGATTCCATGAAGCATGGAGAAATTGAACCGTATTAAATGCAGGGGATTTTATGCAACATGATTGAATGCAGTGGATTCCATGCAGCATGATTGAATGCAGTAGATTCCATGCAGTGAGGCCCAATGCATCCCGATTAAATGCAGTGGATTTTATGCAGCGAGGCCCAAAGCATCCCGATTGAATGTAGTGGATTCCATGCAGCGTCACTGAATGCAGTGGATTCGATGCAGCATGGTAAAATGCATCCCGATTGAACCCAGTGTATTCCATGCAGCGTGATAAATGGACCCCAATTGAATGCAGTGGATTCCATGCAGCGTGGCCCAATGGATCTCGAGAGAATGCAGTGGATTCCATGCAGCGTGATTGAATGCAGTACATTCCATGCAGCATGGTAAAATGCATCCCGATTAAATGCAGTGGATTCCATCCAGCTTGATTGAATGCAGTTGATTCCATGGAGCGTGGCCCAATGCATCCCGATTAAATGCAGTGGATTTTATGCAGCATGGCCCAAAGCATCCCGATTGAAGGTAGTGCATTCCATGCAGCATCACTGAATGCAGTGGATTCCATGCAGCATGGTAAAATGCATCCCGATTGAACGCAGTGTATTCCATGAAGCATGGCTAAATGGATCCCGATTGAATGCAGTGGATTCCATGCAGCGTGGCCCAATGGATCTCGATTGAACGCAGTTTATTCCATGCAGTGAGGCCCAATGAATCCCAATTGAATGCAGTGGATTCCATGCAGCATGGCGCAATGGATGTCGATTGAATGCAGTGGTTTCCCTGCAATGTGGCACAATGGATCCCGATTGACTGCAGTGGATTCCATGCAGCGTCACTGAATGCAGTGGATTCCATGCAGCATGGTAAAATGCATCCCGATGGATGCAGTGGATTCCATGCAGTGTCATTGAATGCAGTGGATTCCATGCAGCATGGTAAAATGCATCCCAATTGAACGCAGTACATTCCAAGCAGCGGGGTTAAATGGATGCCGATTGAATGCAGTGGATTCGATGCAGCGTGGCCCAATGGATCTCGATTGACTGCAGTGGATTCCATGCAGCATGGCCCAATGGATCTCGATTGACTGCAGTGGATTCCATGCAGCGTCACTGAATGCAGTGGATTCCATGCAGCATGGTAAAATGCATCCCGATTGATGCAGTGGATTCCATGCAGTGTCATTGAATGCAGTGGATTCCATGCAGCATGGTTTAATGCATCCCAATTGAACGCAGTGCATTCCATGCAGCGGGGTTAAATGGATCCCGATTGAATGCAGTGGATTCGATGCAGCGTGGCCCAATGGATCTCGAGAGAATGCAGTGGATTCCATGCAGTGTGGTGCAATGGATTTAAATTGAACGCAGTGGATTCCATGCATCGTGGCGCAATGGATCCCAATTGAATGCAGTGAATTCCATGCAGCGTGATTGAATGCAGTATATTCCATGCAGCGTGGTAAAATGCATCCCGATTAAATGCAGTGGATTCCATCCAGCTTGATTGAATGCAGTTGATTCCATGGAGCGTGGCCCAATGCATCCCGATTAAATGCAGTGGATTTTATGCAGCATGGCCCAAAGCATCCCGATTGAAGGTAGTGCATTCCATGCAGCAACACTGAATGCAGTGGATTCCATGCAGCATGGTAAAATGCATCCCGATTGAACGCAGTGTATTCCATGAAGCATGGCTAAATGGATCCCGATTGAATGCAGTGGATTCCATGCAGCATGGCCCAATGGTTCCCGATTGAATGCAGTGGTTGCAATGAAGCATGATTGAATGCAGTGGATTCCATGAAGCGTGGCCCTATGGTACCCGATTGAATGCACTGGTTGCAATGAAGCATGATTGAATGCAGTGGATTCCATGCAGCATGGAGAAATGGAACCCTATTAAATGCAGGGGATTTTATGCAGCATGATTGAATGCAGTGGATTCCATGCAGCATGATTGAATGCAGTAGATTCCATGCAGTGAGGCCCAATGCATCCCGATTAAATGCAGTGGATTTTATGCAGCGAGGCCCAAAGCATCCCGATTGAATGCAGTGGATTCCATGCAGCGTCACTGAATGCAGTGGATTCGATGCAGCATGGTAAAATGCATCCCGATTGAACCCAGTGTATTCTATGCAGCGTGATAAATGGATCCCGATTGAATGCAGTGGATTCGATGCAGCGTGGCCCAACGGATCTCGAGAGAATGCAGTGGATTCCATGCAGTGTGGTGCAATGTATTTTGATTGAACGCAGTGGATTCGATGCATCGTTGTGCAATGGATCCCAATTGAATGCAGTGAATTCCATGCAGCGTGATTGAATGCAGTACATTCCATGCAGCATGGTAAAATGCATCCCGATTAAATGCAGTGGATTCCATCCAGCTTGATTGAATGCAGTTGATTCCATGGAGCGTGGCCCAATGCATCCCGATTAACTGCAGTGGATTTTATGCAGCATGGCCCAAGGCATCCCGATTGAAGGTAGTGCATTCCATGCAGCATCACTGAATGCAGTGGATTCCATGCAGCATGGTAAAATGCATCCCGATTGAACGCAGTGTATTCCATGAAGCATGGCTAAATGGATCCCGATTGAATGCAGTGGATTCCATGCAGCGTGGCCCAATGGATCTCGATTGAACGCAGTGTATTCCATGCAGTGAGGCCCAATGAATCCCAATTGAATGCAGTGGATTCCATGCAGCATGGAGAAATTGAACCCTATTAAATGCAGGGGAATTTATGCAGCATGATTGAATGCAGTGGATTCCATGCAGCATGATTGAATGAAGTAGATTCCATGCAGTGAGGCCCAATGCATCCCGATTAAATGCAGTGGATTTTATGCAGAGAGGCCCAAAGCATCCCGATTGAATGCAGTGGATTCCATGCAGCGTCACTGAATGCAGTGGATTCGATGCAGCATGGTTAAATGCATCCCAATTGAACGAAGTGTATTCCATGCAGTGTGGCTAAATGGATCCCGATTGAATGCAGTGGATTCCATGCAGCGTGGCCCAATGGATCTCGAGAGATTGCAGTGGATTCCAAGCAGAGTGGGGCAATGGATTTTAATTGAACGCAGTGGATTCCATGCATCGTGGTGCAATGGATCCCAATTGAATGCAGTGAATTCCATGCAGCGTGATTGAATGCAGTATATTCCATGCAGCGTGGTAAAATGCATCCCGATTAAATGCAGTGGATTCCATCCAGCTTGGTTGAATGCAATTGATTCCATGGAGCATGGCCCAATGCATCCCGATTAAATGCAGTGGATTTTATGCAGCATGGCCCAAAGCATCCCGATTGAAGGTAGTGCATTCCATGCAGCATCACTGAATGCAGTGGATTCCATGCAGCATGGTAAAATGCATCCCGATTAAACGCAGTGGAATACATGCAGCATGGCTAAATGGATCCCGATTGAATGCAGTAGATTCCATGCAGTGTCATTGAATGCAGTGGATTCCATGCAGCATGGTAAAATGCGTCACGATTGATGCAGTGGATTCCATGCAGTGTCATTGAATGCAGTGGATTCCATGCAGCATGGTAAAATACATCCCGATGGATGCAGTGGATTCCATGCAGTTACAATGAATGCAGTGGATTCCAGGCAGCATGATAAAATGCATCCCGATTGATGCAGTGGATTCCATTCAGCGGGGTTAAATGGATCCCGATTGAATGCAGTGGATTCCATGCAGCGTGGCCCAATGGATCTCGATTGAATGCAGTGGATTCCATGCAGCGTGGCCCAATGGATCTCGATTGAATGCAGTGGATTCCACGCAGTGTGGTGCAGTGGATTCTGATTGATTGCAGTGAATTCCATGCATCGTGGCACAATGGATCCCAATTGAATGCAGTGGATTCCATGCAGCGTGGCCCAATGGATCTCGATTGAATGCAGTGGATTCCATGCAGCGTGTTTGAATGCAGTGTATGCCATGCAGCGTGAAGAAATGGAACCCTATTGAATGCAGTGGATTTTATGCAGCATGATTGAATGCAGTGGATTCGATGCAGCATGATTGAATGCAGTGGATTCCAGGCAGCGAGGCCCAATGAATCCCGATTGAATGCAGTGGATATTATCCAGCATGGCCCAAAGCATCCCGATTGAATGCAGTGGATTCCATGCAGCGTGTTTGAATGCAGTGGATTCCATGCAGCATGGCCCAATGGTTCCCGATTGAATGCAGTGGTTGCAATGAAGCATGATTGAATGCAGTGGATTCCATGCAGCATGGAGAAATTGAACCGTATTAAATGCAGGGGATTTTATGCAACATGATTGAATGCAGTGGATTCCATGCAGCATGATTGAATGCAGTAGATTCCATGCAGTGAGGCCCAATGCATCCCGATTAAATGCAGTGGATTTTATGCAGCGAGGCCCAAAGCATCCCGATTGAATGTAGTGGATTCCATGCAGCGTCACTGAATGCAGTGGATTCGATGCAGCATGGTAAAATGCATCCCGATTGAACCCAGTGTATTCCATGCAGCGTGATAAATGGACCCCAATTGAATGCAGTGGATTCCATGCAGCGTGGCCCAATGGATCTCGAGAGAATGCAGTGGATTCCATGCAGCGTGATTGAATGCAGTACATTCCATGCAGCATGGTAAAATGCATCCCGATTAAATGCAGTGGATTCCATCCAGCTTGATTGAATGCAGTTGATTCCATGGAGCGTGGCCCAATGCATCCCGATTAAATGCAGTGGATTTTATGCAGCATGGCCCAAAGCATCCCGATTGAAGGTAGTGCATTCCATGCAGCATCACTGAATGCAGTGGATTCCATGCAGCATGGTAAAATGCATCCCGATTGAACGCAGTGTATTCCATGAAGCATGGCTAAATGGATCCCGATTGAATGCAGTGGATTCCATGCAGCGTGGCCCAATGGATCTCGATTGAACGCAGTTTATTCCATGCAGTGAGGCCCAATGAATCCCAATTGAATGCAGTGGATTCCATGCAGCATGGCGCAATGGATGTCGATTGAATGCAGTGGTTTCCCTGCAATGTGGCACAATGGATCCCGATTGACTGCAGTGGATTCCATGCAGCGTCACTGAATGCAGTGGATTCCATGCAGCATGGTAAAATGCATCCCGATGGATGCAGTGGATTCCATGCAGTGTCATTGAATGCAGTGGATTCCATGCAGCATGGTAAAATGCATCCCAATTGAACGCAGTACATTCCAAGCAGCGGGGTTAAATGGATGCCGATTGAATGCAGTGGATTCGATGCAGCGTGGCCCAATGGATCTCGATTGACTGCAGTGGATTCCATGCAGCATGGCCCAAAGGATCTCGATTGACTGCAGTGGATTCCATGCAGCGTCACTGAATGCAGTGGATTCCATGCAGCATGGTAAAATGCATCCCGATTGATGCAGTGGATTCCATGCAGTGTCATTGAATGCAGTGGATTCCATGCAGCATGGTTTAATGCATCCCAATTGAACGCAGTGCATTCCATGCAGCGGGGTTAAATGGATCCCGATTGAATGCAGTGGATTCGATGCAGCGTGGCCCAATGGATCTCGAGAGAATGCAGTGGATTCCATGCAGTGTGGTGCAATGGATTTAAATTGAACGCAGTGGATTCCATGCATCGTGGCGCAATGGATCCCAATTGAATGCAGTGAATTCCATGCAGCGTGATTGAATGCAGTATATTCCATGCAGCGTGGTAAAATGCATCCCGATTAAATGCAGTGGATTCCATCCAGCTTGATTGAATGCAGTTGATTCCATGGAGCGTGGCCCAATGCATCCCGATTAAATGCAGTGGATTTTATGCAGCATGGCCCAAAGCATCCCGATTGAAGGTAGTGCATTCCATGCAGCAACACTGAATGCAGTGGATTCCATGCAGCATGGTAAAATGCATCCCGATTGAACGCAGTGTATTCCATGAAGCATGGCTAAATGGATCCCGATTGAATGCAGTGGATTCCATGCAGCATGGCCCAATGGTTCCCGATTGAATGCAGTGGTTGCAATGAAGCATGATTGAATGCAGTGGATTCCATGAAGCGTGGCCCTATGGTACCCGATTGAATGCACTGGTTGCAATGAAGCATGATTGAATGCAGTGGATTCCATGCAGCATGGAGAAATGGAACCCTATTAAATGCAGGGGATTTTATGCAGCATGATTGAATGCAGTGGATTCCATGCAGCATGATTGAATGCAGTAGATTCCATGCAGTGAGGCCCAATGCATCCCGATTAAATGCAGTGGATTTTATGCAGCGAGGCCCAAAGCATCCCGATTGAATGCAGTGGATTCCATGCAGCGTCACTGAATGCAGTGGATTCGATGCAGCATGGTAAAATGCATCCCGATTGAACCCAGTGTATTCTATGCAGCGTGATAAATGGATCCCGATTGAATGCAGTGGATTCGATGCAGCGTGGCCCAACGGATCTCGAGAGAATGCAGTGGATTCCATGCAGTGTGGTGCAATGTATTTTGATTGAACGCAGTGGATTCGATGCATCCTTGTGCAATGGATCCCAATTGAATGCAGTGAATTCCATGCAGCGTGATTGAATGCAGTACATTCCATGCAGCATGGTAAAATGCATCCCGATTAAATGCAGTGGATTCCATCCAGCTTGATTGAATGCAGTTGATTCCATGGAGCGTGGCCCAATGCATCCCGATTAAATGCAGTGGATTTTATGCAGCATGGCCCAAAGCATCCCGATTGAAGGTAGTGCATTCCATGCAGCATCACTGAATGCAGTGGATTCCATGCAGCATGGTAAAATGCATCCCGATTGAACGCAGTGTATTCCATGAAGCATGGCTAAATGGATCCCGATTGAATGCAGTGGATTCCATGCAGCGTGGCCCAATGGATCTCGATTGAACGCAGTGTATTCCATGCAGTGAGGCCCAATGAATCCCAATTGAATGCAGTGGATTCCATGCAGCATGGCGCAATGGATGTCGATTGAATGCAGTGGTTTCCCTGCAATGTGGCACAATGGATCCCGATTGACTGCAGTGGATTCCATGCAGCGTCACTGAATGCAGTTGATTACATGCAGCATGGTAAAATGCATCCCGATTGATGCAGTGGATTCCATGCAGTGTCATTGAATGCAGTGGATTCCATGCAGCATGGTAAAATGCATCCCAATTGAACGCAGTGCATTCCATGCAGCGGGGTTAAATGGATCCCGATTGAATGCAGTGGATTCGATGCAGCATGGCCCAATGGATCTCGAGAGAATGCAGTGGATTCCATGCAGTGTGGTGCAATGGATTTTAATTGAACGCAGTGGATTCCATGCATCGTGGCGCAATGGATCCCAATTGAATGCAGTGAATTCCATGCAGCGTGATTGAATGCAGTATATTCCATGCAGCGTGGTAAAATGCATCCCGATTAAATGCAGTGGATTCCATCCAGCTTGATTGAATGCAGTTGATTCCATGGAGCGTGGCCCAATGCATCCCGATTAAATGCAGTGGATTTTATGCAGCATGGCCCAAAGCATCCCGATTGAATGTAGTGCATTCCATGCAGCATCACTGAATGCAGTGGATTCCATGCAGCATGGTAAAATGCATCCCGATTGAACGCAGTGTATTCCATGAAGCATGGCTAAATGGATCCCGATTGAATGCAGTGGATTCCATGCAGCATGGCCCAATGGTTCCCGATTGAATGCAGTGGTTGCAATGAAGCATGATTGAATGCAGTGGATTCGATGCAGCAGGATTGAATGCAGTGGATTCCAGGCAGCGAGGCCCAATGAATCCCGATTGAATGCAGTGGATTCCATGCAGTGTGGTGCAATGGATTTTGATTGAACGCAGTGGATTCGATGCATCATTGTGCAATGGATCCCAATTGAATGCAGTGAATTCCATGCAGCGTGATTGAATGCAGTACATTCCATGCAGCGTGGTGAAATGCATCCCGATTAAATGCAGTGGATTCCATCCAGCTTGATTGAATGCAGTTGATTCCATGGAGCGTGGCCCAATGCATCCCGATTAAATGCAGTGGATTTTATGCAGCATGGCCCAAAGCATCCCGATTGAAGGTAGTGCATTCCATGCAGCATCACTGAATGCAGTGGATTCCATGCAGCATGGTAAAATGCATCCCGATTGAACGCAGTGTATTCCATGAAGCATGGCTAAATGGATCCCGATTGAATGCAGTGGATTCCATGCAGCGTGGCCCAATGGATCTCGATTGAACGCAGTGTATTCCATGCAGTGAGGCCCAATGAATCCCAATTGAATGCAGTGGATTCCATGCAGCATGGCGCAATGGATGTCGATTGAATGCAGTGGTTTCCCTGCAATGTGGCACAATGGATCCCGATTGACTGCAGTGGATTCCATGCAGCGTCACTGAATGCAGTTGATTACATGCAGCATGGTAAAATGCATCCCGATTGATGCAGTGGATTCCATGCAGTGTCATTGAATGCAGTGGATTCCATGCAGCATGGTAAAATGCATCCCAATTGAACGCAGTGCATTCCATGCAGCGGGGTTAAATGGATCCCGATTGAATGCAGTGGATTCGATGCAGCATGGCCCAATGGATCTCGAGAGAATGCAGTGGATTCCATGCAGTGTGGTGCAATGGATTTTAATTGAACGCAGTGGATTCCATGCATTGTGGCGCAATGGATCCCAATTGAATGCAGTGAATTCCATGCAGCGTGATTGAATGCAGTATATTCCATGCAGCGTGGTAAAATGCATCCCGATTAAATGCAGTGGATTCCATCCAGCTTGATTGAATGCAGTTGATTCCATGGAGCGTGGCCCAATGCATCCCGATTAAATGCAGTGGATTTTATGCAGCATGGCCCAAAGCATCCCGATTGAATGTAGTGCATTCCATGCAGCATCACTGAATGCAGTGGATTCCATGCAGCATGGTAAAATGCATCCCGATTGAACGCAGTGTATTCCATGAAGCATGGCTAAATGGATCCCGATTGAATGCAGTGGATTCCATGCAGCGTGGCCCAATGGATCTCGATTGAATGCAGTGTATTCCATGCAGTGAGGCCCAATGTATCCCAATTGAATGCAGTGGATTCCATGCAGCATGGCGCAATGGATGTCGATTGAATGCAGTGGTTTCCCTGCAATGTGGCACAATGGATCCCGATTGACTGCAGTGGATTCCATGCAGCGTCACTGAATGCAGTGGATTCCATGCAGCATGGTAAAATGCATCCCGATTGATGCAGTGGATTCCATGCAGTGTCATTGAATGCAGTGGATTCCATGCAGCATGGTAAAATGCATCCCAATTGAACGCAGTGCATTCCATGCAGCGGGGTTAAATGGATCCCGATTGAATGCAGTGGATTCGATGCAGCATGACCCAATGGATCTCGAGAGAATGCAGTGGATTCCATGCAGTGTGGTGCAATGGATTTAAATTGAACGCAGTGGATTCCATGCATCGTGGCGCAATGGATCCCAATTGAATGCAGTGAATTCCATGCAGCGTGATTGAATGCAGTATATTCCATGCAGCGTGGTAAAATGCATCCCGATTAAATGCAGTGGATTCCATCCAGCTTGATTGAATGCAGTTGATTCCATGGAGCGTGGCCCAATGCATCCCGATTAAATGCAGTGGATTTTATGCAGCATGGCCCAAAGCATCCCGATTGAAGGTAGTGCATTCCATGCAGCATCACTGAATGCAGTGGATTCCATGCAGCATGGTAAAATGCATCCCGATTGAACGCAGTGTATTCCATGAAGCATGGCTAAATGGATCCCGATTGAATGCAGTGGATTCCATGCAGCGTGGCCCAATGGATCTCGATTGAACGCTGTGTATTTCATGCAGTGAGGCCCAATGTATCCCAATTGAATGCAGTGGATTCCATGCAGCATGGCGCAATGGATGTCGATTGAATGCAGTTGTTTCCCTGCAATGTGGCAAAATGGATCCCGATTGACTGCAGTGGATTCAATGCAGCGTCACTGAATGCAGTGGATTCCATGCAGCATGGTAAAATGCATCCCGATTGAACGCAGTGTATTCCATGAAGCATGGCTAAATGGATCCCGAGTGAATGCAGTGGATTCCATGCAGTGTCATTGAATGCAGTGGATTACATGCAGCATGGTATAATGTGTCACGATTGATGCAGTGGATTCCATGCATTGTCATTGAATGCAGTGGATTCCATGCAGCATGGTTAAATGCATCCCGATTGATGCAGTGGATTCCATGCAGTGTCAATGAATGCAGTGGATTCCATGCAGCATGATAAAATGCATCCCGATTGATGCAGTGGATTCCATGCAGCGGGGTTAAATGGATCCCGATTGAATGCAGTGTATTCCATGCAGCGTGGCCCAATGGATCTCGATTGAATGCAGTGGATTCCATGCAGCGTGGCCCAATGGATCTCGATTGAATGCAGTGGATTCCACGCAGTGTGGTGCAGTGGATTCTGATTGATTGCAGTGAATTCCATGCATCGTGGCACAATGGATCCCAATTGAATGCAGTGGATTCCATGCAGCGTGGCCCAATGGATTTCGATTGAATGCAGTGGATTCCATGCAGCATGTTTGAATGCAGTGTATGCCATGCAGCGTGAAGAAATGGAACCCTATTGAATGCAGTGGATTTTATGCAGCATGATTGAATGCAGTGGATTCCATGCAGCATGATTGAATGCAGTGGATTCCATGCAGCGTGGCCCAATGGATCTCGAGAGAATGCAGTGGATTCCATGCAGTGTGGTGCAATGGATTTTGATTGAACGCAGTGGATTCCTTGCATCGTTGTGCAATGGATCCCAATTGAATGCAGTGAATTCCATGCAGCGTGATTGAATGCAGTACATTCCATGCAGCATGGTAAAATGCATCCCGATTAAATGCAGTGGATTCCATCCAGCTTGATTGAATGCAGTTGATTCCATGGAGCGTGGCCCAATGCATCCCGATTAAATGCAGTGGATTTTAAGCAGCATGGCCCAAAGCATCCCGATTGAAGGTAGTGCATTCCATGCAGCATCACTGAATGCAGTGGATTCCATGCAGCATGGTAAAATGCATCCCGATTGAACGCAGTGTATTCCATGAAGCATGGCTAAATGGATCCCGATTGAATGCAGTGGATTCCATGCAGCGTGGCCCAATGGATCTCGATTGAACGCAGTGTATTCCATGCAGTGAGGCCCAATGAATCCCAATTGAATGCAGTGGATTCCATGCAGCATGGCGCAATGGATGTCGATTGAATGCAGTGGTTTCCCTGCAATGTGGCACAATGGATCCCGATTGACTGCAGTGGATTCCATGCAGCGTCACTGAATGCAGTGGATTCCATGCAGCATGGTAAAATGCATCCCGATTGATGCAGTGGATTCCATGCAGTGTCATTGAATGCAGTGGATTCCATGCAGCATGGTAAAATGCATCCCGATTGAACGCAGTGCATTCCATGCAGCGGGGTTAAATGGATCCCGATTGAATGCAGTGGATTCGATGCAGCGTGGCCCAATGGATCTCGAGAGAATGCAGTGGATTCCATGCAGTGTGGTGCAATGGATTTTGATTGAACGCAGTGGATTCCATGCATCGTTGTGCAATGGATCCCAATTGAATGCAGTGAATTCCATGCAGCGTGATTGAATGCAGTACATTCCATGCAGCATGGTAAAATGCATCCCGATTAAATGCAGTGGATTCCATCCAGCTTGATTGAATGCAGTTGATTCCATGGAGCTTGGCCCAATGCATCCCGATTAAATGCAGTGGATTTTATGCAGCATGGCCCAAAGCATCCCGATTGAAGGTAGTGCATTCCATGCAGCATCACTGAATGCAGTGGATTCCATGCAGCATGGTAAAATCCATCCCGATTAAACGCAGTGGATTACATGCAGCATGGCTAAATGGATCCCGAGTGAATGCAGTAGATTCCATGCAGTGTCATTGAATGCAGTGGATTCCATGCAGCATGGTAAAATGCATCCCGATTGATGCAGTGGATTCCATGCAGTGTCATTGAATGTAGTGTATTCCATGCAGCATAGTAAAATGCATCCCGATTGATGCAGTGGATTCCATGCAGTGTCATTGAATGCAGTGGATTCCAGGCAGCATGGTAAAATGCATCACGATTGATGCAGTGGATTCCATGCAGCGGGGTTAAATGGATCCCGATTGAATGCAGTGTATTCCATGCAGCGTGGCCCAATGGATCTCGATTGAATGCAGTGGATTCCATGCAGCGTGGCCCAATGGATCTCGATTGAATGCAGTGGATTCCATGCAGTGTGGTACAGTGGATTCTGATTGATTGCAGTGAATTCCATGCATCGTGGCACAATGGATCCCAATTGAATGCAGTGGATTCCATGCAGCGTGGCCCAATGGATCTCGATTGAATGCAGTGGATTCGATGCAGCATGTTTGAATGCAGTGTATGCCATGCAGCGTGAAGAAATGGAACCCTATTGAATGCAGTGGATTTTATGCAGGATGATTGAATGCAGTGGATTCCATGTAGTGTCATTGAATGCAGTGGATTCCATGCAGCATGGTAAAATGCATCCCAATTGAACGCAGTGCATTCCAAGCAGCGGGGTTAAATGGATGCCGATTGAATGCGGTGGATTCGATGCAGCGTGGCCCAATGGATCTCGATTGACTGCAGTGGATTCCATGCAGCGTGGCCCAATGGATCTCGATTGACTGCAGTGGATTCCATGCAGCGTCACTGAATGCAGTGGATTCCATGCAGCATGGTAAAATGCATCCCGATTGATGCAGTGGATTCCATGCAGCATGGTTTAATGCATCCCAATTGAACGCAGTGCATTCCATGCAGCGGGGTTAAATGGATCCCGATTGAATGCAGTGGATTCGATGCAGCGTGGCCCAATGGATCTCGAGAGAATGCAGTGGATTCCATGCAGTGTGGTGCAATGGATTTAAATTGAACGCAGTGGATTCCATGCATCGTGGCGCAATGGATCCCAATTGAATGCAGTGAATTCCATGCAGCGTGATTGAATGCAGTATATTCCATGCAGCGTGGTAAAATGCATACCGATTAAATGCAGTGGATTCCATCCAGCTTGATTGAATGCAGTTGATTCCATGGAGCGTGGCCCAATGCATCCCGATTAAATGCAGTGGATTTTATGCAGCATGGCCCAAAGCATCCCGATTGAAGGTAGTGCATTCCATGCAGCATCACTGAATGCAGTGGATTCCATGCAGCATGGTAAAATGCATCCCGATTGAACGCAGTGCATTCCATGAAGCATGGTGAAATGGATCCCGATTGAATGCAGTGGATTCCATGCAGCGTGGCCCAATGGATCTCGATTGAATGCAGTGTATTCCATGCAGTGAGGCCCAATGTATCCCAATTGAATGCAGTGGATTCCATGCAGCATGGCGCAATGGATGTCGATTGAATGCAGTGGTTTCCCTGCAATGTGGCACAATGGATCCCGATTGACTGCAGTGGATTCCATGCAGCGTCACTGAATGCAGTGGATTCCATGCAGCATGGTAAAATGCATCCCGATTGATGCAGTGGATTCCATGCAGTGTCATTGAATGCAGTGGATTCCATGCAGCATGGTAAAATGCATCCCAATTGAACGCAGTGCATTCCATGCAGTGGGGTTAAATGGATCCCGATTGAATGCAGTGGATTCGATGCAGCATGGCCCAATGGATCTCGAGAGAATGCAGTGGATTCCATGCAGTGTGGTGCAATGGATTTTAATTGAACGCAGTGGATTCCATGCATCGTGGCGCAATGGATCCCAATTGAATGCAGTGAATTCCATGCAGCGTGATTGAATGCAGTATATTCCATGCAGCGTGGTAAAATGCATCCCGATTAAATGCAGTGGATTCCATCCAGCTTGATTGAATGCAGTTGATTCCATGGAGCGTGGCCCAATGCATCCCGATTAAATGCAGTGGATTTTATGCAGCATGGCCCAAAGCATCCCGATTGAAGGTAGTGCATTCCATGCAGCATCACTGAATGCAGTGGATTCCATGCAGCATGGTAAAATGCATCCCGATTGAACGCAGTGTATTCCATGAAGCATGGCTAAATGGATCCCGATTGAATGCAGTGGATTCCATGCAGCGTGGCCCAATGGATCTCGATTGAACGCAGTGTATTCCATGCAGTGAGGCCCAATGTATCCCAATTGAATGCAGTGGATTCCATGCAGCATGGCGCAATGGATGTCGATTGAATGCAGTGGTTTCCCTGCAATGTGGCAAAATGGATCCCGATTGACTGCAGTGGATTCAATGCAGCGTCACTGAATGCAGTGGATTCCATGCAGCATGGTAAAATGCATCCCGATTGAACGCAGTGTATTCCATGAAGCATGGCTAAATGGATCCCGAGTGAATGCAGTGGATTCCATGCAGTGTCATTGAATGCAGTGGATTCCATGCAGCATGGTATAATGTGTCACGATTGATGCAGTGGATTCCATGCATTGTCATTGAATGCAGTGGATTCCATGCAGCATGGTTAAATGCATCCCGATTGATGCAGTGGATTCCATGCAGTGTCAATGAATGCAGTGGATTCCAGGCAGCATGATAAAATGCATCCCGATTGATGCAGTGGATTCCATGCAGCGGGGTTAAATGGATCCCGATTGAATGCAGTGGATTCCATGCAGCGTGGCCCAATGGATCTCGATTGAATGCAGTGGATTCCATGCAGTGTGGTGCAGTGGAGTCTGATTGATTGCAGTGAATTCCATGCATCGTGGCACAATGGATCCCAATTGAATGCAGTGGATTCCATGCAGCGTGGCCCAATGGATCTCGATTGAATGCAGTGGGTTCCATGCAGCATCACTGAATGCAGTGTATGCCATGCAGCGTGAAGAAATGGAACCCTATTGAATGCAGTGGATTTTATGCAGCATGATTGAATGCAGTGGATTCCATGCAGCATGATTGAATGCAGTGGATTCCAGGCAGCGAGGCCCAATGAATCCCGATTGAATGCAGTGGATATTATCCAGCATGGCCCAAAGCATCCCGATTGAATGCAGTGGATTCCATGCAGCGTGTTTGAATGCAGTGGATTCCATGCAGCATGGCCCAATGGTTCCCGATTGAATGCAGTGGTTGCAATGAAGCATGATTGAATGCAGTGGATTCCAGGCAGCATGGAGACATTGAACCCTATTCAATGCAGGGGATTTTATGCAGCATGATTGAATGCAGTGGATTCCATGCAGCATGATTGAATGCAGTAGATTCCATGCAGTGAGGCCCAATGCATCCCGATTAAATGCAGTGGATTTTATGCAGCGAGGCCCAAAGCATCCCGATTGAATGCAGTGGATTCCATGCAGCGTCACTGAATGCAGTGGATTCGATGCAGCATGGTAAAATGCATCCCGATTGAACGAAGAGTATTCCATGCAGCGTGGCTAAATGGATCCCGATTGAATGCAGTGGATTCCATGCAGCGTGGCCCAATGGATCTCGATTGAACGCAGTGTATTCCATGCAGTGAGGCCCAATGTATCCCAATTGAATGCAGTGGATTCCATGCAGCATGGCGCAATGGATGTCGATTGAATGCAGTGGTTTCCCTGCAATGTGGCAAAATGGATCCCGATTGACTGCAGTGGATTCAATGCAGCGTCACTGAATGCAGTGGATTCCATGCAGCATGGTAAAATGCATCCCGATTGAACGCAGTGTATTCCATGAAGCATGGCTAAATGGATCCCGAGTGAATGCAGTGGATTCCATGCAGTGTCATTGAATGCAGTGGATTCCATGCAGCATGGTATAATGTGTCACGATTGATGCAGTGGATTCCATGCATTGTCATTGAATGCAGTGGATTCCATGCAGCATGGTTAAATGCATCCCGATTGAAGCAGTGGATTCCATGCAGTGTCAATGAATGCAGTGGATTCCAGGCAGCATGATAAAATGCATCCCGATTGATGCAGTGGATTCCATGCAGCGGGGTTAAATGGATCCCGATTGAATGCAGTGGATTCCATGCAGCGTGGCCCAATGGATCTCGATTGAATGCAGTGGATTCCATGCAGCGTGGCCCAATGGATCTCGATTGAATGCAGTGGATTCCACGCAGTGTGGTGCAGTGGATTCTGATTGATTGCAGTGAATTCCATGCATCGTGGCACAATGGATCCCAATTGAATGCAGTGGATTCCATGCAGAGTGGCCCAATGGATTTCGATTGAATGCAGTGGATTCCATGCAGCATGTTTGAATGCAGTGTATGCCATGCAGCGTGAAGAAATGGAACCCTATTGAATGCAGTGGATTTTATGCAGGATGATTGAATGCAGTGGATTCCATGCAGCATGATTGAATGCAGTGGATTCCATGCAAGGTGCCCAATGGATCTCGAGAGAATGCAGTGGATTCCATGCAGTGTGGTGCAATGGATTTTGATTGAACGCAGTGGATTCCATGCATCGTTGTGCAATCGATCCCAATTGAATGCAGTGAATTCCATGCAGCGTGATTGAATGCAGTACATTCCATGCAGCATGGTAAAATGCATCCCGATTAAATGCAGTGGATTCCATCCAGCTTGATTGAATGCAGTTGATTCCATGGAGCGTGGCCCAATGCATCCCGATTAAATGCAGTGGATTTTAAGCAGCATGGCCCAAAGCATCCCGATTGAAGGTAGTGCATTCCATGCAGCATCACTGAATGCAGTGGATTCCATGCAGCATGGTAAAATGCATCCCGATTGAACGCAGTGTATTCCATGAAGCATGGCTAAATGGATCCCGATTGAATGCAGTGGATTCCATGCAGCGTGGCCCAATGGATCTCGATTGAACGCAGTGTATTCCATGCAGTGAGGCCCAATGAATCCCAATTGAATGCAGTGGATTCCATGCAGCATGGCGCAATGGATGTCGATTGAATGCAGTGGTTTCCCTGCAATGTGGCACAATGGATCCCGATTGACTGCAGTGGATTCCATGCAGCGTCACTGAATGCAGTGGATTCCATGCAGCATGGTAAAATGCATCCCGATGGATGCAGTGAATTCCATGCAGTGTCATTGAATGCAGTCGATTCGATGCAGCATGGTAAAATGCATCCCGATTGAACGCAGTGCATTCCATGCAGCGGGGTTAAATGGATCCCGATTGAATGCAGTGGATTCGATGCAGCGTGGCCCAATGGATCTCGAGAGAATGCAGTGGATTCCATGCAGTGTGGTGCAATGGATTTAAATTGAACGCAGTGGATTCCATGCATCGTGGTGCAATGGATCCCAATTGAATGCAGTGAATTCCATGCAGCGTGATTGAATGCAGTATATTCCATGCAGCGTGGTAAAATGCATCCCGATTAAATGCAGTGGATTCCATCCAGCTTGATTGAATGCAGTTGATTCCATGGAGCGTGGCCCAATGCATCCCGATTAAATGCAGTGGATTTTATGCAGCATGGCCCAAAGCATCCCGATTGAAGGTAGTGCATTCCATGCAGCATCACTGAATGCAGTGGATTCCATGCAACATGGTAAAATGCATCGCGATTGAACGCAGTGCATTTCATGCAGCATGGCTAAATGGATCCCGAGTGAATGCAGTGGATTCCATGCAGCATGGTAAAATGCGTCACGATTGATGCAGTGGATTCCATGCACTGTCATTGAATGCAGTTGATTCCATGCAGCATGGTAAAATGCATCCCGATTGATGCAGTGGATTCCATGCAGTGTCATTGAATGCAGTGGATTCCAGGCAGCATGATAAAATGCATCCCGATTGATGCAGTGGATTCCATGCAGCGGGGTTAAATGGATCCCGATTGAATGCAGTGGATTCCATGCAGCGTGGCCCAATGGATCTCGATTGAATGCAGTGGACTCCGTGCAGTGTGGTGGAGTGGATTCTGATTGATTGCAGTGAATTCCATGCAGCGTGGCCCAATGGATCTCGATTGAATGCAGTGGACTCCGTGCAGTGTGGTGGAGTGGATTCTGATTGATTGCAGTGAATTCCATGCAGCATGGCCCAATGGTTCCCGATTGAATGCAGTGGTTGCAATGAAGCATGATTGAATGCAGTGGATTCCATGCAGCATGGAGAAATTGAACCCTATTAAATGCAGGGGATTTTATGCAGCATGATTGAATGCAGTGGATTCCATGCAGCATGATTGTATGCAGTAGATTCCATGCAGTGAGGCCCAATGCATCCCGATTAAATGCAGTGGATTTTATGCAGTGAGGCCCAAAGCATCCCGATTGAATGCAGTGGATTCCATGCAGTGTCACTGAATGCAGTGGATTCGATGAAGCATGGTAAAATGCATCCCGATTGAACCCAGTGTATTCCATGCAGCGTGATAAATGGATCCAGATTGAATGCAGTGGATTCGATGCAGCGTGGCCCAATGGATCTCGAGAGAATGCAGTGGATTCCATGCAGTGTGGTGCAATGGATTTTGATTGAACGCAGTGGATTCCATGCATCGTTGTGCAATGGATCCCAATTGAATGCAGTGAATTCCATGCAGCGTGATTGAATGCAGTACATTCCATGCAGCATGGTAAAATGCATCCCGATTAAATGCAGTGGATTCCATCCAGCTTGATTGAATGCAGTTGATTCCATGGAGCTTGGCCCAATGCATCCCGATTAAATGCAGTGGATTTTATGCAGCATGGCCCAAAGCATCCCGATTGAAGGTAGTGCATTCCATGCAGCATCACTGAATGCAGTGGATTCCATGCAGCATGGTAAAATCCATCCCGATTAAACGCAGTGGATTACATGCAGCATGGCTAAATGGATCCCGAGTGAATGCAGTAGATTCCATTCAGTGTCATTGAATGCAGTGGATTCCATGCAGCATGGTAAAATGCATCCCGATTGATGCAGTGGATTCCATGCAGTGTCATTGAATGCAGTGTATTCCATGCAGCATAGTAAAATGCATCCCGATTGATGCAGTGGATTCCATGCAGTGTCATTGAATACAGTGGATTCCAGGCAGCATGATAAAATATATCCCGATTGATGCAGTGGATTCCATGCAGCGGGGTTAAATTGATCCTGATTGAATGCAGTGTATTCCATGCAGCGTGGCCCAATGGATCTCGATTGAATGCAGTGGATTCCATGCAGCGTGGCCCAATGGATCTCGATTGAATGCAGTGGATTCCATGCAGTGTGGTGCAGTGGAGTCTGATTGATTGCAGTGAATTCCATGCATCGTGGCACAATGGATCCCAATTGAATGCAGTGGATTCCATGCAGCGTGGCCCAATGGATCTCGATTGAATGCAGTGGGTTCCATGCAGCATCACTGAATGCAGTGTATGCCATGCAGCGTGAAGAAATGGAACCCTATTGAATGCAGTGGATTTTATGCAGCATGATTGAATGCAGTGGATTCCATGCAGCATGATTGAATGCAGTGGATTCCAGGCAGCGAGGCCCAATGAATCCCGATTGAATGCAGTGGATATTATCCAGCATGGCCCAAAGCATCCCGATTGAATGCAGTGGATTCCATGCAGCGTGTTTGAATGCAGTGGATTCCATGCAGCATGGCCCAATGGTTCCCGATTGAATGCAGTGGTTGCAATGAAGCATGATTGAATGCAGTGGATTCCAGGCAGCATGGAGACATTGAACCCTATTCAATGCAGGGGATTTTATGCAGCATGATTGAATGCAGTGGATTCCATGCAGCATGATTGAATGCAGTAGATTCCATGCAGTGAGGCCCAATGCATCCCGATTAAATGCAGTGGATTTTATGCAGCGAGGCCCAAAGCATCCCGATTGAATGCAGTGGATTCCATGCAGCGTCACTGAATGCAGTGGATTCGATGCAGCATGGTAAAATGCATCCCGATTGAACGAAGAGTATTCCATGCAGCGTGGCTAAATGGATCCCGATTGAATGCAGTGGATTCCATGCAGCGTGGCCCAATGGATCTCGAGAGATTGCAGTGGATTCCATGCAGTGTGGTGCAATGGATTTTAATTGAACGCAGTGGATTCCATGCATCGTGGTGCAATGGATCCCAATTGAATGCAGTGAATTCCATGCAGCGTGATTGAATGCAGTATATTCCATGCAGCGTGGTAAAATGCATCCCGATTAAATGCAGTGGATTCCATCCAGCTTGATTGAATGCAGTTGATTCCATGGAGCGTGGCCCAATGCATCCCGATTAAATGCAGTGGATTTTATGCAGCATGGCCCAAAGCATCCCGATTGAAGGTAGTGCATTCCATGCAGCATCACTGAATGCAGTGGATTCCATGCAGCATGGTAAAATGCATCCCGATTGAACGCAGTGTATTCCATGAAGCATGGCTAAATGGCTCCCGAGTGAATGCAGTAGATTCCATGCAGTGTCATTGAATGCAGTGGATTCCATGCAGCATGGTAAAATGCATCCCGATTGATGCAGTGGATTCCATGCAGTGTCATTGAATGCAGTGGATTCCAGGCAGCATGGTAAAATGCATCCCGATTGATGCAGTGGATTCCATGCAGCGGGGTTAAATGGATCCCGATTGAATGCAGTGTATTCCATGCAGCGTGGCCCAATGGATCTCGATTGAATGCAGTGGATTCCATGCAGCGTGGCCCAATGGATCTCGATTGAATGCAGTGGATTCCATGCAGTGTGGTACAGTGGATTCTGATTGATTGCAGTGAATTCCATGCATCATGGCACAATGGATCCCAATTGAATGCAGTGGATTCCATGCAGCGTGGCCCAATGGATCTCGATTGAATGCAGTGGATTCCATGCAGCATGTTTGAATGCAGTGTATGCCATGCAGCGTGAAGAAATGGAACCCTATTGAATGCAGTGGATTTTATGCAGGATGATTGAATGCAGTGGATTCCATGCAGCATGATTGAATGCAGTGGATTCCATGCAGCGTGGCCCAATGGATCTCGAGAGAATGCAGTGGATTCCATGCAGTGTGGTGCAATGGATTTTGATTGAACGCAGTGGATTCCATGCATCGTTGTGCAATGGATCCCAATTGAATGCAGTGAATTCCATGCAGCGTGATTGAATGCAGTACATTCCATGCAGCATGGTAAAATGCATCCCGATTAAATGCAGTGGATTCCATCCAGCTTGATTGAATGCAATTGATTCCATGGAGCGTGGCCCAATGCATCCCGATTAAATGCAGTGGATTTTATGCAGCATGGCCCAAAGCATCCCGATTGAAGGTAGTGCATTCCATGCAGCATCACTGAATGCAGTGGATTCCATGCAGCATGGTAAAATGCATCCCGATTGAACGCAGTGTATTCCATGAAGCATGGCTAAATGGATCCCGATTGAATGCAGTGGATTCCATGCAGCGTGGCCCAATGGATCTCGATTGAACGCAGTGTATTCCATGCAGTGAGGCCCAATGTATCCCAATTGAATGCAGTGGATTCCATGCAGCATGGCGCAATGGATGTCGATTGAATGCAGTGGTTTCCCTGCAATGTGGCACAATGGATCCCGATTGACTGCAGTGGATTCCATGCAGCGTCACTGAATGCAGTGGATTCCATGCAGCATGGTAAAATGCATCCCGATTGATGCAGTGGATTCCATGCAGTGTCATTGAATGCAGTGGATTCCATGCAGCATGGTAAAATGCATCCCAATTGAACGCAGTGCATTCCATGCAGCGGGGTTCAATGGATCCCGATTGAATGCAGTGGATTCGATGCAGCGTGGCCCAATGGATCTCGAGAGAATGCAGTGGATTCCATGCAGTGTGGTGCAATGGATTTAAATTGAACGCAGTGGATTCCATGCATCGTGGCGCAATGGATCCCAATTGAATGCAGTGAATTCCATGCAGCGTGATTGAATGCAGTATATTCCATGCAGCGTGGTAAAATGCATCCCGATTAAATGCAGTGGATTCCATCCAGCTTGATTGAATGCAGTTGATTCCATGGAGCGTGGCCCAATGCATCCCGATTAACTGCAGTGGATTTTATGCAGCATGGCCCAAAGCATCCCGATTGAATGTAGTGCATTCCATGCAGCATCACTGAATGCAGTGGATTCCATGCAGCATGGTAAAATGCATCCCGATTAAACGCAGTAGATTACATGCAGCATGGCTAAATGGATCCCGAGTGAATGCAGTAGATTCCATGCAGTGTCATTGAATGCAGTGGATTCCATGCAGCATGGTAAAATGCATCCCGATTGATGCAGTGGATTCCATGCAGTGTCATTGAATGCAGTGGATTCCAGGCAGCATGGTAAAATGCACCCCGATTGATGCAGTGGATTCCATGCAGCGGGGTTAAATGGATCCCGATTGAATGCAGTGGATTCCATGCAGCGTGGCCCAATTGATCTCGATTGAATGCAGTGGATTCCATGCAGCGTGGCCCAATGGATCTCGATTGAATGCAGTGGATTCCATGCAGTGTGGTGCAATGGATCTCGATTGAATGCAGTGGATTCCATGCAGTGTGGTGCAGTGGAGTCTGATTGATTGCAGTGAATTCCATGCATCGTGGCACAATGGATCCCAATTGAATGCAGTGGATTCCATGCAGCGTGGCCCAATGGATCTCGATTGAATGCAGTGGATTCCATGCAGCATGTTTGAATGCAGTGTATGCCATGCAGCGTGAAGTAATGGAACCCTATTGAATGCAGTGGATTTTATGCAGCATGATTGAATGCAGTGGATTCCATGCAGCATGATTGAATGCAGTGGATTCCAGGCAGCGAGGCCCAATGAATCCCGATTGAATGCAGTGGATATTATCCAGCATGGCCCAAAGCATCCCGATTGAATGCAGTGGATTCCATGCAGCGTGTTTGAATGCAGTGGATTCCATGCAGCATGGCCCAATGGTTCCTGAATTGAATGCAATGGTTGCAATGAAGCATGATTGAATGCAGTGGATTCCATGAAGCGTGGCCCTATGGTACCCGATTGAATGCACTGGTTGCAATGAAGCATGATTGAATGCAGTGGATTCCATGCAGCATGGAGAAATTGAACCCTATTCAATGCAGGGGATTTTATGCAGCATGATTGAATGCAGTGGATTCCATGCAGCATGATTGAATGCAGTAGATTCCATGCAGTGAGGCCCAATGCATCCCGATTAAATGCAGTGGATTTTATGCAGCGAGGCCCAAAGCATCCCGATTGAATGTAGTGGATTCCATGCAGTGTCACTGAATGCAGTGGATTCGATGCAGCATGGTAAAATGTATCTCGATTGAACCCAGTGTATTCCATGCAGCGTGTTAAATGGATCCCGATTGAATGCAGTGGATTCCATGCAGCGTGGCCCAATGGATCTCGAGAGAATGCAGTGGATTCCATGCAGTGTGGTGCAATGGATTTTGATTGAACGCAGTGGATTCGATGCATCGTTGTGCAATGGATCCCAATTGAATGCAGTGAATTCCATGCAGCGTGATTGAATGCAGTACATTCCATGCAGCGTGGTAAAATGCATCCCGATTAAATGCAGTGGATTCCATCCAGCTTGATTGAATGCAGTTGATTCCATGGAGCGTGGCCCAATGCATCCCGATTAAATGCAGTGGATTTTATGCAGCATGGCCCAAAGCATCCCGATTGAAGGTAGTGCATTCCATGCAGCATCACTGAATGCAGTGGATTCCATGCAGCATGGTAAAATGCATCCCGATTAAACGCAGTGCATTACATGCAGCATGGCTAAATGGATCCCGAGTGAATGCAGTGGATTCCATGCAGCATGGTAAAATGCATCCCGATTGATGCAGTGGATTCCATGCAGTGTCATTGAATGCAGTGGATTCCAGGCAGCATGGTAAAATGCATCCCGATTGATGCAGTGGATTCCATGCAGCGGGGTTAAATGGATCCCGATTGAATGCAGTGGATTCCATGCAGCGTGGCCCAATTGATCTCGATTGAATGCAGTGGATTCCATGCAGCGTGGCCCAATGGATCTCGATTGAATGCAGTGGATTCCATGCAGTGTGGTGCAATGGATCTCGATTGAATGCAGTGGATTCCATGCAGTGTGGTGCAGTGGAGTCTGATTGATTGCAGTGAATTCCATGCATCGTGGCACAATGGATCCCAATTGAATGCAGTGGATTCCATGCAGCGTGGCCCAATGGATCTCGATTGAATGCAGTGGATTCCATGCAGCATGTTTGAATGCAGTGTATGCCATGCAGCGTGAAGTAATGGAACCCTATTGAATGCAGTGGATTTTATGCAGCATGATTGAATGCAGTGGATTCCATGCAGCATGATTGAATGCAGTGGATTCCAGGCAGCGAGGCCCAATGAATCCCGATTGAATGCAGTGGATATTATCCAGCATGGCCCAAAGCATCCCGATTGAATGCAGTGGATTCCATGCAGCGTGTTTGAATGCAGTGGATTCCATGCAGCATGGCCCAATGGTTCCTGAATTGAATGCAATGGTTGCAATGAAGCATGATTGAATGCAGTGGATTCCATGAAGCGTGGCCCTATGGTACCCGATTGAATGCACTGGTTGCAATGAAGCATGATTGAATGCAGTGGATTCCATGCAGCATGGAGAAATTGAACCCTATTCAATGCAGGGGATTTTATGCAGCATGATTGAATGCAGTGGATTCCATGCAGCATGATTGAATGCAGTAGATTCCATGCAGTGAGGCCCAATGCATCCCGATTAAATGCAGTGGATTTTATGCAGCGAGGCCCAAAGCATCCCGATTGTATGTAGTGGATTCCATGCAGTGTCACTGAATGCAGTGGATTCGATGCAGCATGGTAAAATGTATCTCGATTGAACCCAGTGTATTCCATGCAGCGTGTTAAATGGATCCCGATTGAATGCAGTGGATTCCATGCAGCGTGGCCCAATGGATCTCGAGAGAATGCAGTGGATTCCATGCAGTGTGGTGCAATGGATTTTGATTGAACGCAGTGGATTCGATGCATCGTTGTGCAATGGATCCCAATTGAATGCAGTGAATTCCATGCAGCGTGATTGAATGCAGTACATTCCATGCAGCGTGGTAAAATGCATCCCGATTAAATGCAGTGGATTCCATCCAGCTTGATTGAATGCAGTTGATTCCATGGAGCGTGGCCCAATGCATCCCGATTAAATGCAGTGGATTTTATGCAGCATGGCCCAAAGCATCCCGATTGAAGGTAGTGCATTCCATGCAGCATCACTGAATGCAGTGGATTCCATGCAGCATGGTAAAATGCATCCCGATTAAACGCAGTGCATTACATGCAGCATGGCTAAATGGATCCCGAGTGAATGCAGTGGATTCCATGCAGCATGGTAAAATGCGTCACGATTGATGCAGTGGATTCCATGCAGCGTGATTGAATGCAGTACATTCCATGCAGCGTGGTAAAATGCATCCCGATTAAATGCAGTGGATTCCATCCAGCTTGATTGAATGCAATTGATTCCATGGAGCGTGGCCCAATGCATCCCGATTAAATGCAGTGGATTTTAAGCAGCATGGCCCAAAGCATCCCGATTGAAGGTAGTGCATTCCATGCAGCATCACTGAATGCAGTGGATTCCATGCAGCATGGTAAAATGCATCCCGATTGAACGCAGTGTATTCCATGAAGCATGGCTAAATGGATCCCGATTGAATGCAGTGGATTCCATGCAGCGTGGCCCAATGGATCTCGATTGAACGCAGTGTATTCCATGCAGTGAGGCCCAATGTATCCCAATTGAATGCAGTGGATTCCATGCAGCATGGCGCAATGGATGTCGATTGAATGCAGTGGTTTCCCTGCAATGTGGCACAATGGATCCCGATTGACTGCAGTGGATTCCATGCAGCGTCACTGAATGCAGTGGATTCCATGCAGCATGGTAAAATGCATCCCGATTGATGCAGTGGATTCCATGCAGTGTCATTGAATGCAGTGGATTCCATGCAGCATGGTAAAATGCATCCCAATTGAACGCAGTGCATTCCATGCAGCGGGGTTCAATGGATCCCGATTGAATGCAGTGGAGTCGATGCAGCGTGGCCCAATGGATCTCGAGAGAATGCAGTGGATTCCATGCAGTGTGGTGCAATGGATTTAAATTGAACGCAGTGGATTCCATGCATCGTGGCGCAATGGATCCCAATTGAATGCAGTGAATTCCATGCAGCGTGATTGAATGCAGTATATTCCATGCAGCGTGGTAAAATGCATCCCGATTAAATGCAGTGGATTCCATCCAGCTTGATTGAATGCAGTTGATTCCATGGAGCGTGGCCCAATGCATCCCGATTAAATGCAGTGGATTTTATGCAGCATGGCCCAAAGCATCCCGATTGAATGTAGTGCATTCCATGCAGCATCACTGAATGCAGTGGATTCCATGCAGCATGGTAAAATGCATCCCGATTAAACGCAGTAGATTACATGCAGCATGGCTAAATGGATCCCGAGTGAATGCAGTAGATTCCATGCAGTGTCATTGAATGCAGTGGATTCCATGCAGCATGGTAAAATGCATCCCGATTGATGCAGTGGATTCCATGCAGTGTCATTGAATGCAGTGGATTCCAGGCAGCATGGTAAAATGCATCCCGATTGATGCAGTGGATTCCATGCAGCGGGGTTAAATGGATCCCGATTGAATGCAGTGGATTCCATGCAGCGTGGCCCAATTGATCTCGATTGAATGCAGTGGATTCCATGCAGCGTGGCCCAATGGATCTCGATTGAATGCAGTGGATTCCATGCAGTGTGGTGCAGTGGATTCTGATTGGTTGCAGTGAATTCCATGCATCGTTGCACAATGGATCCCAATTGAATGCAGTGGATTCCATGCAGCGTGGCCCAATGGATCTCGATTGAATGCAGTGGATTCCATGCAGCATGTTTGAATGCAGTGTATGCCATGCAGCGTGAAGTAATGGAACCCTATTGAATGCAGTGGATTTTATGCAGCATGATTGAATGCAGTGGATTCCATGCAGCATGATTGAATGCAGTGGATTCCAGGCAGCGAGGCCCAATGAATCCCGATTGAATGCAGTGGATATTATCCAGCATGGCCCAAAGCATCCCGATTGAATGCAGTGGATTCCATGCAGCGTGTTTGAATGCAGTGGATGCCATGCAGCATGGCCCAATGGTTCCCGATTGAATGCAGTGGTTGCAATGAAGCATGATTGAATGCAGTGGATTCCATGAAGCGTGGCCCTATGGTACCCGATTGAATGCACTGGTTGCAATGAAGCATGATTGAATGCAGTGGATTCCATGCAGCATGGAGAAATTGAACCCTATTAAATGCAGGGGATTTTATGCAGCATGATTGAATGCAGTGGATTCCATGCAGCATGATTGAATGCAGTAGATTCCATGCAGTGAGGCCCAATGCATCCCGATTAAATGCAGTGGATTTTATGCAGCGAGGCCCAAAGCATCCCGATTGAATGCAGTGGATTCCATGCAGTGTCACTGAATGCAGTGGATTCGATGCAGCATGGTAAAATGCATCCCGATTGAACCCAGTGTATTCCATGCAGCGTGATAAATGGATCCCGATTGAATGCAGTGGATTCCATGCAGCGTGGCCCAATGGATCTCGAGAGAATGCAGTGGATTCCATGCAGTGTGGTGCAATGGATTTTGATTGAACGCAGTGGATTCGATGCATCGTTGTGCAATGGATCCCAATTGAATGCAGTGAATTCCATGCAGCGTGATTGAATGCAGTACATTCCATGCAGCATGGTAAAATGCATCCCGATTAAATGCAGTGGATTCCATCCAGCTTGATTGAATGCAGTTGATTCCATGGAGCGTGGCCCAATGCATCCCGATTAAATGCAGTGGATTTTATGCAGCATGGCCCAAAGCATCCCGATTGAAGGTAGTGCATTCCATGCAGCATCACTGAATGCAGTGGATTCCATGCAGCATGGTAAAATGCATCCCGAGTGATGCAGTGGATTCCATGCAGTGTCATTGAATGCAGTGGATTCCATGCAGCATGGTAAAATGCATCCCAATTGAACGCAGTGCATTCCATGCAGCGGGGTTCAATGGATCCCGATTGAATGCAGTGGATTCGATGCAGCGTGGCCCAATGGATCTCGAGAGAATGCAGTGGATTCCATGCAGTGTGGTGCAATGGATTTAAATTGAACGCAGTGGATTCCATGCATCGTGGCGCAATGGATCCCAATTGAATGCAGTGAATTCCATGCAGCGTGATTGAATGCAGTATATTCCATGCAGCGTGGTAAAATGCATCCCGATTAAATGCAGTGGATTCCATCCAGCTTGATTGAATGCAGTTGATTCCATGGAGCGTGGCCCAATGCATCCCGATTAAATGCAGTGGATTTTATGCAGCATGGCCCAAAGCATCCCGATTGAATGTAGTGCATTCCATGCAGCATCACTGAATGCAGTGGATTCCATGCAGCATGGTAAAATGCATCCCGATTAAACGCAGTAGATTACATGCAGCATGGCTAAATGGATCCCGAGTGAATGCAGTAGATTCCATGCAGTGTCATTGAATGCAGTGGATTCCATGCAGCATGGTAAAATGCATCCCGATTGATGCAGTGGATTCCATGCAGTGTCATTGAATGCAGTGGATTCCAGGCAGCATGGTAAAATGCATCCCGATTGATGCAGTGGATTCCATGCAGCGGGGTTAAATGGATCCCGATTGAATGCAGTGGATTCCATGCAGCGTGGCCCAATTGATCTCGATTGAATGCAGTGGATTCCATGCAGCGTGGCCCAATGGATCTCGATTGAATGCAGTGGATTCCATGCAGTGTGGTGCAGTGGATTCTGATTGGTTGCAGTGAATTCCATGCATCGTTGCACAATGGATCCCAATTGAATGCAGTGGATTCCATGCAGCGTGGCCCAATGGATCTCGATTGAATGCAGTGGATTCCATGCAGCATGTTTGAATGCAGTGTATGCCATGCAGCGTGAAGTAATGGAACCCTATTGAATGCAGTGGATTTTATGCAGCATGATTGAATGCAGTGGATTCCATGCAGCATGATTGAATGCAGTGGATTCCAGGCAGCGAGGCCCAATGAATCCCGATTGAATGCAGTGGATATTATCCAGCATGGCCCAAAGCATCCCGATTGAATGCAGTGGATTCCATGCAGCGTGTTTGAATGCAGTGGATGCCATGCAGCATGGCCCAATGGTTCCCGATTGAATGCAGTGGTTGCAATGAAGCATGATTGAATGCAGTGGATTCCATGAAGCGTGGCCCTATGGTACCCGATTGAATGCACTGGTTGCAATGAAGCATGATTGAATGCAGTGGATTCCATGCAGCATGGAGAAATTGAACCCTATTAAATGCAGGGGATTTTATGCAGCATGATTGAATGCAGTGGATTCCATGCAGCATGATTGAATGCAGTAGATTCCATGCAGTGAGGCCCAATGCATCCCGATTAAATGCAGTGGATTTTATGCAGCGAGGCCCAAAGCATCCCGATTGAATGCAGTGGATTCCATGCAGCGTCACTCAATGCAGTGGATTCGATGCAGCATGGTAAAATGCATCCCGATTGAACCCAGTGTATTCCATGCAGCGTGATAAATGGATCCCGATTGAATGCAGTGGATTCCATGCAGCGTGGCCCAATGGATCTCAAGAGAATGCAGTGGATTCCATGCAGTGTGGTGCAATGGATTTTGATTGAACGCAGTGGATTCGATGCATCGTTGTGCAATGGATCCCAATTGAATGCAGTGAATTCCATGCAGCGTGATTGAATGCAGTACATTCCATGCAGCATGGTAAAATGCATCCCGATTAAATGCAGTGGATTCCATCCAGCTTGATTGAATGCAGTTGATTCCATGGAGCGTGGCCCAATGCATCCCGATTAAATGCAGTGGATTTTATGCAGCATGGCCCAAAGCATCCCGATTGAAGGTAGTGCATTCCATGCAGCATCACTGAATGCAGTGGTTTCCATGCAGCATGGTAAAATGCATCCCGATTGATGCAGTGGATTCCATGCAGTGTCATTGAATGCAGTGGATTCCATGCAGCATGGTAAAATGCATCCCAATTGAACGCAGTGCATTCCATGCAGCGGGGTTCAATGGATCCCGATTGAATGCAGTGGATTCGATGCAGCGTGGCCCAATGGATCTCGAGAGAATGCAGTGGATTCCATGCAGTGTGGTGCAATGGATTTAAATTGAACGCAGTGGATTCCATGCATCGTGGCGCAATGGATCCCAATTGAATGCAGTGAATTCCATGCAGCGTGATTGAATGCAGTATATTCCATGCAGCGTGGTAAAATGCATCCCGATTAAATGCAGTGGATTCCATCCAGCTTGATTGAATGCAGTTGATTCCATGGAGCGTGGCCCAATGCATCCCGATTAAATGCAGTGGATTTTATGCAGCATGGCCCAAAGCATCCCGATTGAATGTAGTGCATTCCATGCAGCATCACTGAATGCAGTGGATTCCATGCAGCATGGTAAAATGCATCCCGATTAAACGCAGTAGATTACATGCAGCATGGCTAAATGGATCCCGAGTGAATGCAGTAGATTCCATGCAGTGTCATTGAATGCAGTGGATTCCATGCAGCATGGTAAAATGCATCCCGATTGATGCAGTGGATTCCATGCAGTGTCATTGAATGCAGTGGATTCCAGGCAGCATGGTAAAATGCATCCCGATTGATGCAGTGGATTCCATGCAGCGGGGTTAAATGGATCCCGATTGAATGCAGTGGATTCCATGCAGCGTGGCCCAATTGATCTCGATTGAATGCAGTGGATTCCATGCAGCGTGGCCCAATGGATCTCGATTGAATGCAGTGGATTCCATGCAGTGTGGTGCAGTGGATTCTGATTGGTTGCAGTGAATTCCATGCATCGTTGCACAATGGATCCCAATTGAATGCAGTGGATTCCATGCAGCGTGGCCCAATGGATCTCGATTGAATGCAGTGGATTCCATGCAGCATGTTTGAATGCAGTGTATGCCATGCAGCGTGAAGTAATGGAACCCTATTGAATGCAGTGGATTTTATGCAGCATGATTGAATGCAGTGGATTCCATGCAGCATGATTGAATGCAGTGGATTCCAGGCAGCGAGGCCCAATGAATCCCGATTGAATGCAGTGGATATTATCCAGCATGGCCCAAAGCATCCCGATTGAATGCAGTGGATTCCATGCAGCGTGTTTGAATGCAGTGGATGCCATGCAGCATGGCCCAATGGTTCCCGATTGAATGCAGTGGTTGCAATGAAGCATGATTGAATGCAGTGGATTCCATGAAGCGTGGCCCTATGGTACCCGATTGAATGCACTGGTTGCAATGAAGCATGATTGAATGCAGTGGATTCCATGCAGCATGGAGAAATTGAACCCTATTAAATGCAGGGGATTTTATGCAGCATGATTGAATGCAGTGGATTCCATGCAGCATGATTGAATGCAGTAGATTCCATGCAGTGAGGCCCAATGCATCCCGATTAAATGCAGTGGATTTTATGCAGCGAGGCCCAAAGCATCCCGATTGAATGCAGTGGATTCCATGCAGTGTCACTGAATGCAGTGGATTCGATGCAGCATGGTAAAATGCATCCCGATTGAACCCAGTGTATTCCATGCAGCGTGATAAATGGATCCCGATTGAATGCAGTGGATTCCATGCAGCGTGGCCCAATGGATCTCGAGAGAATGCAGTGGATTCCATGCAGTGTGGTGCAATGGATTTTGATTGAACGCAGTGGATTCGATGCATCGTTGTGCAATGGATCCCAATTGAATGCAGTGAATTCCATGCAGCGTGATTGAATGCAGTACATTCCATGCAGCATGGTAAAATGCATCCCGATTAAATGCAGTGGATTCCATCCAGCTTGATTGAATGCAGTTGATTCCATGGAGCGTGGCCCAATGCATCCCGATTAAATGCAGTGGATTTTATGCAGCATGGCCCAAAGCATCCCGATTGAAGGTAGTGCATTCCATGCAGCATCACTGAATGCAGTGGATTCCATGCAGCATGGTAAAATGCATCCCGATTGAACGCAGTGTATTCCATGAAGCATGGCTAAATGGATCCCGATTGAATGCAGTGGATTCCATGCAGCGTGGCCCAATGGATCTCGATTGAACGCAGTGTATTCCATGCAGTGAGGCCCAATATATTCCAATTGAATGCAGTGGATTCCATGCAGCATGGCGCAATGGATGTCGATTGAATGCAGTGGTTTCCCTGCAATGTGGCACAATGGATCCCGATTGACTGCAGTGGATTCCATGCAGCGTCACTGAATGCAGTGGATTCCATGCAGCATGGTAAAATGCATCCCGATTGATGCAGTGGATTCCATGCAGCGTCATTGAATGCAGTGGATTCCATGCAGCATGGTAAAATGCATCCCAATTGAACGCAGTGCATTCCATGCAGCGGGGTTAAATGGATCCCGATTGAATGCAGTGGATTCCATGCAGCGTGGCCCAATGGATCTCGAGAGAATGCAGTGGATTCCATGCAGTGTGGTGCAATGGATTTTAATTGAACGCAGTGGATTCCATGCATCGTGGCGCAATGGATCCCAATTGAATGCAGTGAATTCCATGCAGCGTGATTGAATGCAGTATATTCCATGCAGCGTGGTAAAATGCATCCCGATTAAATGCAGTGGATTTTATGCAGCATGGCCCAAAGCATCCCGATTGAAGGTACTGCATTCCATGCAGCATCACTGAATGCAGTGGATTCCATGCAGCATGGTAAAATGCATCCCGATTAAACGCAGTGCATTACATGCAGCATGGCTAAATGGATCCCGAGTGAATGCAGTGGATTCCATGCAGCATGGTAAAATGCGTCACGATTGATGCAGTGGATTCCATGCAGTGTCATTGAATGCAGTGGATTCCAGGCAGCATGATAAAATGCATCCCGATTGATGCAGTGGATTCCATGCAGTGTCATTGAATGCAGTGGATTCCAGGCAGCATGATAAAATGCATCCCGATTGATGCAGTGGATTCCATGCAGCGGGGTTAAATGGATCCCGATTGAATGCAGTGTATTCCATGCAGCGTGGCCCAATGGATCTCGATTGAATGCAGTGGACTCCGTGCAGTGTGGTGGAGTGGATTCTGATTGAATGCAGTGGATTCCATGCAGCGTGTTTGAATGCAGTGTATTCCATGCAGCGTGAAGAAATGGAACCCTATTGAATGCAGTGGATTTTATGCAGCATGATTGAATGCAGTGGATTCCATGCAGCATGATTGAATGCAGTGGATTCCAGGCAGCGAGGCCCAATGAATCCCGATTGAATGCAGTGGATATTATCCAGCATGGCCCAAAGCATCCCGATTGAATGCAGTGGATTCCATGCAGCGTGTTTGAATGCAGTGGATTCCATGCAGCATGGCCCAATGGTTCCCTATTGAATGCAGTGGTTGCAATGAAGCATGATTGAATGCAGTGGATTCCATGAAGCGTGGCCCTATGGTACCCGATTGAATGCACTGGTTGCAATGAAGCATGATTGAATGCAGTGGATTCCATGCAGCATGGAGAAATTGAACCCTATTAAATGCAGGGGATTTTATGCAGCATGATTGAATGCAGTGGATTCCATGCAGCATGATTGAATGCAGTAGATTCCATGCAGTGAGGCCCAATGCATCCCGATTAAATGCAGTGGATTTTATGCAGCGAGGCCCAAAGCATCCCGATTGAATGCAGTGGATTCCATGCAGCGTCACTGAATGCAGTGGATTCGATGCAGCATGGTTAAATGCATCCCGATTGAACAAAGAGTATTCCATGCAGCGTGGCTAAATGGATCCAGATTGAATGCAGTGGATTCCATGCAGCGTGGCCCAATTGATCTCGAGAGATTGCAGTGGATTCCATGCAGTGTGGTGCAATGGATTTTAATTGAACGCAGTGGATTCCATGCATCGTGGTGCAATGGATCCCAATTGAATGCAGTGAATTCCATGCAGCGTGATTGAATGCAGTATATTCCATGCAGCGTGGTAAAATGCATCCCGATTAAATGCAGTGGATTCCATCCAGCTTGATTGAATGCAGTTGATTCCATGGAGCGTGGCCCAATGCATCCCGATTAAATGCCGTGGATTTTATGCAGCATGGCCCAAAGCATCCCGATTGAAGGTAGTGCATTCCATGCAGCATCACTGAATGCAGTGGATTCCATGCAGCATGGTAAAATGCATCCCGATTAAACGCAGTGGAATACATGCAGCATGGCTAAATGGATCCCGAGTGAATGCAGTAGATTCCATGCAGTGTCATTGAATGCAGTGGATTCCATGCAGCATGGTAAAATGCATCCCGATTGATGCAGTGGATTCCATGCAGTGTCATTGAATGCAGTGTATTCCATGCAGCATGGTAAAATGCATCCCGATTGATGCAGTGGATTCCATGCAGTGTCATTGAATGCAGTGGATTCCAGGCAGCATGATAAAATGCATCCCGATTGATGCAGTGGATTCCATGCAGCGGGGTTAAATGGAGCCCCGATTGAATGCAGTCGATTCCATGCAGCGTGGCCCAATGGATCTCGATTGAATGCAGTGGATTCCATGCAGCGTGGCCCAATGGATCTCGATTGAATGCAGTGGACTCCATGCAGTGTGGTGCAGTGGAGTCTGATTGCAGTGAATTCCATGCATCGTGGCACAATGGATCCCAATTGAATGCAGTGGATTCCATGCAGCGTGGCCCAATGGATCTCGATTGAATGCAGTGGGTTCCATGCAGCGTGTTTGAATGCAGTGTATGCCATGCAGCGTGAAGAAATGGAACCCTATTGAATGCAGTGGATTTTATGCAGCATGATTGAATGCAGTGGATTCCATGCAGCATGATTGAATGCAGTGGATTCCAGGCAGCGAGGCCCAATGAATCCCGATTGAATGCAGTGGATATTATCCAGCATGGCCCAAAGCATCCCGATTGAATGCAGTGGATTCCATGCAGCGTGTTTGAATGCAGTGGATTCCATGCAGCATGGCCCAATGGTTCCCTATTGAATGCAGTGGTTGCAATGAAGCATGATTGAATGCAGTGGATTCCATGAAGCGTGGCCCTATGGTACCCGATTGAATGCACTGGTTGCAATGAAGCATGATTGAATGCAGTGGATTCCATGCAGCATGGAGAAATGGAACCCTATTAAATGCAGGGGATTTTATGCAGCATGATTGAATGCAGTGGATTCCATGCAGCATGATTGAATGCAGTAGATTCCATGCAGTGAGGCCCAATGCATCCCGATTAAATGCAGTGGATTTTATGCAGCGAGGCCCAAAGCATCCCGATTGAATGCAGTGGATTCCATGCAGCGTCACTGAATGCAGTGGATTCGATGCAGCATGGTTAAATGCATCCCGATTGAACAAAGAGTATTCCATGCAGCGTGGCTAAATGGATCCAGATTGAATGCAGTGGATTCCATGCAGCGTGGCCCAATTGATCTCGAGAGATTGCAGTGGATTCCATGCAGTGTGGTGCAATGGATTTTAATTGAACGCAGTGGATTCCATGCATCGTGGTGCAATGGATCCCAATTGAATGCAGTGAATTCCATGCAGCGTGATTGAATGCAGTATATTCCATGCAGCGTGGTAAAATGCATCCCGATTAAATGCAGTGGATTCCATCCAGCTTGATTGAATGCAGTTGATTCCATGGAGCGTGGCCCAATGCATCCCGATTAAATGCCGTGGATTTTATGCAGCATGGCCCAAAGCATCCCGATTGAAGGTAGTGCATTCCATGCAGCATCACTGAATGCAGTGGATTCCATGCAGCATGGTAAAATGCATCCCGATTAAACGCAGTGGAATACATGCAGCATGGCTAAATGGATCCCGAGTGAATGCAGTAGATTCCATGCAGTGTCATTGAATGCAGTGGATTCCATGCAGCATGGTAAAATGCATCCCGATTGATGCAGTGGATTCCATGCAGTGTCATTGAATGCAGTGTATTCCATGCAGCATGGTAAAATGCATCCCGATTGATGCAGTGGATTCCATGCAGTGTCATTGAATGCAGTGGATTCCAGGCAGCATGATAAAATGCATCCCGATTGATGCAGTGGATTCCATGCAGCGGGGTTAAATGGAGCCCCGATTGAATGCAGTCGATTCCATGCAGCGTGGCCCAATGGATCTCGATTGAATGCAGTGGATTCCATGCAGCGTGGCCCAATGGATCTCGATTGAATGCAGTGGACTCCATGCAGTGTGGTGCACTGGAGTCTGATTGATTGCAGTGAATTCCATGCATCGTGGCACAATGGATCCCAATTGAATGCAGTGGATTCCATGCAGCGTGGCCCAATGGATCTCGATTGAATGCAGTGGGTTCCATGCAGCGTGTTTGAATGCAGTGTATGCCATGCAGCGTGAAGAAATGGAACCCTATTGAATGCAGTGGATTTTATGCAGCATGATTGAATGCAGTGGATTCCATGCAGCATGATTGAATGCAGTGGATTCCAGGCAGCGAGGCCCAATGAATCCCGATTGAATGCAGTGGATATTATCCAGCATGGCCCAAAGCATCCCGATTGAATGCAGTGGATTCCATGCAGCGTGTTTGAATGCAGTGGATTCCATGCAGCATGGCCCAATGGTTCCCTATTGAATGCAGTGGTTGCAATGAAGCATGATTGAATGCAGTGGATTCCATGAAGCGTGGCCCTATGGTACCCGATTGAATGCACTGGTTGCAATGAAGCATGATTGAATGCAGTGGATTCCATGCAGCATGGAGAAATTGAACCCTATTAAATGCAGGGGATTTTATGCAGCATGATTGAATGCAGTGGATTCCATGCAGCATGATTGAATGCAGTAGATTCCATGCAGTGAGGCCCAATGCATCCCGATTAAATGCAGTGGATTTTATGCAGCGAGGCCCAAAGCATCCCGATTGAATGCAGTGGATTCCATGCAGCGTCACTTAATGCAGTGGATTCGATGCAGCATGGTTAAATGCATCCCGATTGAACAAAGAGTATTCCATGCAGCGTGGCTAAATGGATCCAGATTGAATGCAGTGGATTCCATGCAGCGTGGCCCAATTGATCTCGAGAGATTGCAGTGGATTCCATGCAGTGTGGTGCAATGGATTTTAATTGAACGCAGTGGATTCCATGCATCGTGGTGCAATGGATCCCAATTGAATGCAGTGAATTCCATGCAGCGTGATTGAATGCAGTATATTCCATGCAGCGTGGTAAAATGCATCCCGATTAAATGCAGTGGATTCCATCCAGCTTGATTGAATGCAGTTGATTCCATGGAGCGTGGCCCAATGCATCCCGATTAAATGCCGTGGATTTTATGCAGCATGGCCCAAAGCATCCCGATTGAAGGTAGTGCATTCCATGCAGCATCACTGAATGCAGTGGATTCCATGCAGCATGGTAAAATGCATCCCGATTAAACGCAGTGGAATACATGCAGCATGGCTAAATGGATCCCGAGTGAATGCAGTAGATTCCATGCAGTGTCATTGAATGCAGTGGATTCCATGCAGCATGGTAAAATGCATCCCGATTGATGCAGTGGATTCCATGCAGTGTCATTGAATGCAGTGTATTCCATGCAGCATGGTAAAATGCATCCCGATTGATGCAGTGGATTCCATGCAGTGTCATTGAATGCAGTGGATTCCAGGCAGCATGATAAAATGCATCCCGATTGATGCAGTGGATTCCATGCAGCGGGGTTAAATGGAGCCCCGATTGAATGCAGTCGATTCCATGCAGCGTGGCCCAATGGATCTCGATTGAATGCAGTGGATTCCATGCAGCGTGGCCCAATGGATCTCGATTGAATGCAGTGGACTCCATGCAGTGTGGTGCACTGGAGTCTGATTGATTGCAGTGAATTCCATGCATCGTGGCACAATGGATCCCAATTGAATGCAGTGTATTCCATGCAGCGTGGCCCAATGGATCTCGATTGAATGCAGTGGATTCCATGCAGCGTGTTTGAATGCAGTGTATGCCATGCAGCGTGAAGAAATGGAACCCTATTGAATGCAGTGGATTTTATGCAGCATGAATGAATGCAGTGGATTCCATGCAGCATGATTGAATGCAGTGGATTCCAGGCAGCGAGGCCCAATGAATCCCGATTGAATGCAGTGGATATTATCCAGCATGGCCCAAAGCATCCCGATTGAATGCAGTGGATTCCATGCAGCATGTTTGAATGCAGTGGATTCCATGCAGCATGGCCCAATGGTTCCCGATTGAATGCAGTGGTTGCAATGAAGCATGATTGAATGCAGTGGATTCCATGAAGCGTGGCCCTATGGTACCCGATTGAATGCACTGGTTGCAATGAAGCATGATTGAATGCAGTGGATTCCATGCAGCATGGAGAAATTGAACCCTATTAAATGCAGGGGATTTTATGCAGCATGATTGAATGCAGTGGATTCCATGCAGCATGATTGAATGCAGTAGATTCCATGCAGTGAGGCCCAATGCATCCCGATTAAATGCAGTGGATTTTATGCAGCGAGGCCCAAAGCATCCCGATTGAATGCAGTGGATTCCATGCAGCGTCACTCAATGCAGTGGATTCGATGCAGCATGGTAAAATGCATCCCGATTGAACCCAGTGTATTCCATGCAGCGTGATAAATGGATCCCGATTGAATGCAGTGGATTCAATGCAGCGTGGCCCAATGGATCTCAAGAGAATGCAGTGGATTCCATGCAGCGTGATTGAATGCAGTACATTCCATGCAGCATGGTAAAATGCATCCCGATTAAATGCAGTGGATTCCATCCAGCTTGATTGAATGCAGTTGATTCCATGGAGCGTGGCCCAATGCATCCCGATTAAATGCAGTGGATTTTATGCAGCATGGCCCAAAGCATCCCGATTGAAGGTAGTGCATTCCATGCAGCATCACTGAATGCAGTGGATTCCATGCAGCATGGTAAAATGCATCCCGATTGAACGCAGTGTATTCCATGAAGCATGGCTAAATGGATCCCGATTGAATGCAGTGGATTCCATGCAGCGTGGCCAATGGATCTCGATTGAACGCAGTGTATTCCATGCAGTGAGGCCCAATGAATCCCAATTGAATGCAGTGGATTCCATGCAGCATGGCGCAATGGATGTCGATTGAATGCAGTGGTTTCCCTGCAATGTGGCACAATGGATCCCGATTGACTGCAGTGGATTCCATGCAGCGTCACTGAATGCAGTGGATTCCATGCAGCATGGTAAAATGCATCCCGATGGATGCAGTGGCTTCCATGCAGTGTCATTGAATGCAGTGGATTCCATGCAGCATGGTAAAATGCGTCACGATTGATGCAGTGGATTCCATGCAGTGTCATTGAATGCAGTGGATTCCATGCAGCATGGTAAAATGCATCCCGATTGATGCAGTGGATTCCATGCAGTGTCATTGAATGCAGTGGATTCCAGGCAGCATGATAAAATGCATCCCGATTGATGCAGTGGATTCCATGCAGCGGGGTTAAATGGATCCAGATTGAATGCCGTGGATTCCATGCAGCGTGGCCCAATGGATCTCGATTGAATGCAGTGGACTCCGTGCAGTGTGGCGGAGTGGATTCTGATTGATTGCAGTGAATTCCATGCAGCGTGGCCCAATGGATCTCGATTGAATGCAGTGGATTCCATGCAGCGTGTTTGAATGCAGTGTATTCCATGCAGCGTGAAGAAATGGAACCCTATTGAATGCAGTGGATTTTATGCAGCATGATTGAATGCAGTGGATTCCATGCAGCATGATTGAATGCAGTGGATTCCAGGCAGCGAGGCCCAATGAATCCCGATTGAATGCAGTGGATATTATCCAGCATGGCCCAAAGCATCCCGATTGAATGCAGTGGATTCCATGCAGCGTGTTTGAATGCAGTGGATTCCATGCAGCATGGCCCAATGGTTCCCGATTGAATGCAGTGGTTGCAATGAAGCATGATTGAATGCAGTGGATTCCATGAAGCGTGGCCCTATGGTACCCGATTGAATGCACTGGTTGCAATGAAGCATGATTGAATGCAGTGGATTCCATGCAGCATGGAGAAATTGAACCCTATTCAATGCAGGGGATTTTATGCAGCATGATTGAATGCAGTGGATTCCATGCAGCATGATTGAATGCAGTAGATTCCATGCAGTGAGGCCCAATGCATCCCGATTAAATGCAGTGGATTTTATGCAGCGAGGCCCAAAGCATCCCGATTGAATGCAGTGGATTCCATGCAGCGTCACTGAATGCAGTGGATTCGATGCAGCATGGTTAAATGCATCCCGATTTAACGAAGAGTATTCCATGCAGCGTGGCTAAATGGATCCCGACTGAATGCAGTGGATTCCATGCAGCGTGGCCCAATGGATCTCGAGAGATTGCAGTGGATTCCATGCAGTTTGGTGCAATGGATTTTAATTGAACGCAGTGGATTCCATGCATCGTGGTGCAATGGATCCCAATTGAATGCAGTGAATTCCATGCAGCGTGATTGAATGCAGTATATTCCATGCAGCGTCGTAAAATGCATCCCGATTAAATGCAGTGGATTCCATCCAGCTTGATTGAATGCAGTTGATTCCATGGAGCATGGCCCAATGCATCCCGATTAAATGCAGTGGATTTTATGCAGCATGGCCCAAAGCATCCCGATTGAAGGTAGTGCATTCCATGCAGCATCACTGAATGCAGTGGATTCCATGTAGCATGTTAAAATGCATCCCGATTAAACGCAGTGGATTAAATGCAGCATGGCTAAATGGATCCCGAGTGAATGCAGTAGATTCCATGCAGTGTCATTGAATGCAGTGGATTCCATGCAGCATGGTAAAATGCATCCCGATTGATGCAGTGGATTCCATGCAGTGTGGTGCAGTGGATTCTGATTGATTGCAGTGAATTCCATGCATCGTGGCACAATGGATCCCAATTGAATGCAGTGGATTCCATGCAGCGTGGCCCAATGGATCTCGATTGAATGCAGTGGATTCCATGCAGCGTGTTTGAATGCAGTGTATGCCATGCAGCGTGAAGAAATGGAACCCTATTGAATGCAGTGGATTTTATGCAGCATGATTGAATGCAGTGGATTCCATGCAGCATGATTGAATGCAGTGGATTCCAGGCAGCGAGGCCCAATGAATCCCGATTGAATGCAGTGGATATTATCCAGCATGGCCCAAAGCATCCCGATTGAAGGCAGTGGATTCCATGCAGCGTGTTTGAATGCAGTGGATTCCATGCAGCATGGCCCAATGGTTCCCGATTGAATGCAGTGGTTGCAATGAAGCAAGATTGAATGCAGTGGATTCCATGAAGCGTGGCCCTATGGTACCCGATTGAATGCACTGGTTGTAATGAAGCATGATTGAATGCATTGGATTCCATGCAGTGAGGCCCAATGCATCCCGATTAAATGCAGTGGATTTTATGCAGCAAGGCCCAAAGCATCCCGATTGAATGCAGTGGATTCCATGCAGCGTCACTGAATGCAGTGGATTCCATGCAGCATGGTAAAATGCATCCCGATTGAATGAAGAGTATTCCATGCAGCGTGGCTAAATGGATCCCGATTGAATGCAGTGGATTCCTTGCAGTGTGGTCCAATGGATCTCGATTGAACGCAGTGTATTCCATGCAGTGAGGCCCAATGAATCCCAATTGAATGCAGTGGATTCCATGCAGCATGGCGCCATGGATGTGGATTGAATGCAGTGGTTTCCCTGCAATGTGGCACAATGGATCCCGATTGACTGCAGTGGATTCCATGCAGCGTCACTGAATGCAGTGGATTCCATGCATAATGGTAAAATGCATCCCGATTGATGCAGTGGATTCCATGCAGTGTCATTGAATGCAGTGGATTCGATGCAGCATGGTAAAATGAATCCCAATTGAACGCAGTGCATTCCATGCAGCGGGGTTAAATGGATGCCGATTGAATGCAGTGGATTCCATGCAGCGTGGCCCAATGGATCTCGATTGAATGCAGTGGGTTCCATGCAGCGTGTTTGAATGCAGTGTATGCCGTGCAGCGTGAAGAAATGGAACCCTATTGAATGCAGTGGAGTTTATGCAGCATGATTGAATGCAGTGGATTCGATGCAGCATGATTGAATGCAGTGGATTCCAGGCAGCTAGGCCCAATGGTTCCCGATTGAATGCAGTGGATATTATCCAGCATGGCCCAAAGCATCCCGATTGAATGCAGTGGATTCCATGCAGCGTGTTTGAATGCAGTGGATTCCATGCAGCATGGCCCAATGGTTCCCGATTGAATGCAGTGGTTGCAATGAAGCATGATTGAATGCAGTGGATTCCATGAAGCGTGGCCCTATGGTACCCGATTGAATGCACTGGTTGCAATGAAGCATGATTGAATGCAGTGGATTCCATGCAGCATGGAGACATTGAACCCTATTAAATGCAGGGGACTTTATGCAGCATGATTGAATGCAGTGGATTCCATGCAGCATGATTGAATGCAGTAGATTCCATGCAGTGAGGCCCAATGCATCCCGATTAAATGCAGTGGATTTTATGCAGCGAGGCCCAAAGCATCCCGATTGAATGCAGTGGATTCCATGCAGCGTCACTGAATGCAGTGGATTCGATGCAGCATGGTAAAATGCATCCCGATTGAACGCAGTGCATTCCATGCAGCGTGGCTAAATGGATCCCGATTGAATGCAGTGGATTCGATGCAGCGTGGCCCAATGGATCTCGAGAGAATGCAGTGGATTCCATGCAGTGTGGTGCAATGGATTTTAATTGAACGCAGTGGATTCCATGCATCGTGGTGCAATGGATCCCAATTGAATGCAGTGAATTCCATGCAGCGTGATTGAATGCAGTATATTCCATGCAGCGTGGTAAAATGCATCCCGATTAAATGCAGTGGATTCCATCCAGCTTGATTGAATGCAGTTGATTCCATGGAGCGTGGCCCAATGCATCCCGATTAACTGCAGTGGAGTTTATGCAGCATGGCCCAAAGCATCCCGATTGAAGGTAGTGCATTCCATGCAGCATCACTGAATGCAGTGGATTCCATGCAGCTTGGTAAAATGCATCCCGATTAAACGCAGTGCATTACATGCAGCATGGCTAAATGGATCCCGAGTGAATGCAGTGGATTCCATGCAGTGTCATTGAATGCAGTGGATTCCATGCAGCATGGTAAAATGCGTCACGATTGATGCAGTGCATTCCATGCAGTGTCATTGAATGCAGTGGATTCCAGGCAGCATGATAAAATGCATCCCGATTGATGCAGTGGATTCCATGCAGCGGGGTTAAATGGAACCCGATTGAATGCAGTGGATTCCATGCAGCGTGGCCCAATGGATCTCGATTGAATGCAGTGGACTCCGTGCAGTGTGGTGGAGTGGATTCTGATTGATTGCAGTGAATTCCATGCATCGTGGCCCAATGGATCTCGATTGAATGCAGTGGATTCCATGCAGCGTGTTTGAATGCAGTGTTTGCCATGCAGCGTGAAGAAATGGAACCCTATTGAATGCAGTGGATTCCATGCAGTGTCATTTAATGCAGTGGATTCCATGCAGCATGATTGAATGCAGTGGATTCCAGGCAGCGAGGCCCAATGAATCCCGATTGAATGCACTGGATATTATCCAGCATGGCCCAAAGCATCCCGATTAAATGCAGTGGATTCCATGCAGCGTGTTTGAATGCAGTGGATTCCATGCAGCATGGCCCAATGGTTCCCGATTGAATGCAGTGGTTGCAATGAAGCATGATTGAATGCAGTGGATTCCATGCAGCATGGAGTCATTGAACCCTATTCAATGCAGGGGATTTTATGCAGCATGATTGAATGCAGTGGGTTCCATGCAGCATGATTGAATGCAGTAGATTCCATGCAGTGAGGCCCAATGCATCCCGATTAAATGCAGTGGATTTTATGCAGAGAGGCCCAAGGCATCCCGATTGAATGCAGTGGATTCCATGCAGCGTCACTGAATGCAGTGGATTCGATGCAGCATGGTTAAATGCATCCCGATTGAACGAACAGTATTCCATGCAGCGTGGCTAAATGGATCCCGATTGAATGCAGTGGATTCCATGCAGCGTGGCCCAATGGATCTCGAGAGATTGCAGTGGATTCCATGCAGTTTGGTGCAATGGATTTTGATTGAACGCAGTGGATTCCATGCATCGTGGTGCAATGGATCCCAATTGAATGCAGTGAATTCCATGCAGCGTGATTGAATGCAGTACATTCCATGCAGCATGGTAAAATGCATCCCGATTAATTGCAGTGGATTCCATCCAGCTTGATTGAATGCAGTTGATTCCATGGAGCGTGGCCCAATGCATCCCGATTAAATGCAGTGGATTTTATGCAGCATGGCCCAAAGCATCCCGATTGAAGGTAGTGCATTCCATGCAGCATCACTGAATGCAGTGGATTCCATGCAGCATGGTAAAATGCATCCCGATTGAACGCAGTGTATTCCATGAAGCATGGCTAAATGGATCCCGATTGAATGCAGTGGATTCCATGCAGCGTGGCCCAATGGATCTCGATTGAACGCAGTGTATTCCATGCAGTGAGGCCCAATGAATCCCAATTGAATGCAGTGGATTCCATGCAGCATGGAGAAATTGAACCCTATTAAATGCAGTGGATTTTATGCAGCATGATTGAATGCAGTGGATTCCAGCCAGCAAGATTGAATGCAGTAGATTCCATGCAGTGAGGCCCAATGCATCCCGATTAAATGCAGTGGATTTTATGCAGAGAGGCCCAAAGCATCCCGATTGAATGCAGTGGATTCCATGCAGCGTCACTGAATGCAGTGGATTCGATGCAGCATGGTTAAATGCATCCCGATTGAATGAAGAGTATTCCATGCAGCGTGGCTAAATGGATCCCGATTGAATGCAGTGGATTCCATGCAGCGTGGCCCAATGGATCTCGAGAGATTGCAGTGGATTCCATGCAGTGTGGTGCAATGGATTTTAATTGAACGCAGTGGATTCCATGCATCGTGGTGCAATGGATCCCAATTGAATGCAGTGAATTCCATGCAGCGTGATTGAATGCAGTATATTCCATGCAGCGTGGTAAAATGCATCCCGATTAAATGCAGTGGATTCCATCCAGCTTGGTTGAATGCAATTGATTCCATGGAGCATGGCCCAATGCATCCCGATTAAATGCAGTGGATTTTATGCAGCATGGCCCAAAGCATCCCGATTGAATATAGTGCATTCCATGCAGCATCACTGAATGCAGTGGATTCCATGCAGCATGGTAAAATGCATCCCGATTAAACCCAGTGGATTACATGCAGCATGGCTAAATGGATCCCGAGTGAATGCAGTAGATTCCATGCAGTGTCATTGAATGCAGTGGATTCCATGCAGCATGGTAAAATGCATCCCGATTGATGCCTTGGATTCCATGCAGTGTCATTGACTGCAGTGGATTCCATGCAGCATGGTAAAATACATCCCGGTTGATGCAGTGGATTCCATGCAGTGTCAATGAATGCAGTGGATTCGATGCAGCATGGTAAAATGAATCCCAATTGAACGCAGTGCATTCCATGCAGCGGGGTTAAATGGATGCCGATTGAATGCAGTGGATTCCATGCAGCATGGCGCCATGGATGTCGATTGAATGCAGTGGTTTCCCTGCAATGTGGCACAATGGATCCCGATTGACTGCAGTGGATTCCATGCAGCGTCACTGAATGCAGTGGATTCCATGCATAATGGTAAAATGCATCCCGATTGATGCAGTGGATTCCATGCAGTGTCATTGAATGCAGTGGATTCGATGCAGCATGGTAAAATGAATCCCAATTGAACGCAGTGCATTCCATGCAGCGGGGTTAAATGGATGCCGATTGAATGCAGTGGATTCCATGCAGCGTGGCCCAATGGATCTCGATTGAATGCAGTGGGTTCCATGCAGCGTGTTTGAATGCAGTGTATGCCGTGCAGCGTGAAGAAATGGAACCCTATTGAATGCAGTGGATTTTATGCAGCATGATTGAATGCAGTGGATTCGATGCAGCATGATTGAATGCAGTGGATTCCAGGCAGCTAGGCCCAATGGTTCCCGATTGAATGCAGTGGATATTATCCAGCATGGCCCAAAGCATCCCGATTGAATGCAGTGGATTCCATGCAGCGTGTTTGAATGCAGTGGATTCCATGCAGCATGGCCCAATGGTTCCCGATTGAATGCAGTGGTTGCAATGAAGCATGATTGAATGCAGTGGATTCCATGAAGCGTGGCCCTATGGTACCCGATTGAATGCACTGGTTGCAATGAAGCATGATTGAATGCAGTGGATTCCATGCAGCATGGAGACATTGAACCCTATTAAATGCAGGGGACTTTATGCAGCATGATTGAATGCAGTGGATTCCATGCAGCATGATTGAATGCAGTAGATTCCATGCAGTGAGGCCCAATGCATCCCGATTAAATGCAGTGGATTTTATGCAGCGAGGCCCAAAGCATCCCGATTGAATGCAGTGGATTCCATGCAGCGTCACTGAATGCAGTGGATTCGATGCAGCATGGTAAAATGCATCCCGATTGAACGCAGTGCATTCCATGCAGCGTGGCTAAATGGATCCCGATTGAATGCAGTGGATTCGATGCAGCGTGGCCCAATGGATCTCGAGAGAATGCAGTGGATTCCATGCAGTGTGGTGCAATGGATTTTAATTGAACGCAGTGGATTCCATGCATCGTGGTGCAATGGATCCCAATTGAATGCAGTGAATTCCATGCAGCGTGATTGAATGCAGTATATTCCATGCAGCGTGGTAAAATGCATCCCGATTAAATGCAGTGGATTCCATCCAGCTTGATTGAATGCAGTTGATTCCATGGAGCGTGGCCCAATGCATCCCGATTAACTGCAGTGGATTTTATGCAGCATGGCCCAAAGCATCCCGATTGAAGGTAGTGCATTCCATGCAGCATCACTGAATGCAGTGGATTCCATGCAGCTTGGTAAAATGCATCCCGATTAAACGCAGTGCATTACATGCAGCATGGCTAAATGGATCCCGAGTGAATGCAGTGGATTCCATGCAGTGTCATTGAATGCAGTGGATTCCATGCAGCATGGTAAAATGCGTCACGATTGATGCAGTGCATTCCATGCAGTGTCATTGAATGCAGTGGATTCCAGGCAGCATGATAAAATGCATCCCGATTGATGCAGTGGATTCCATGCAGCGGGGTTAAATGGAACCCGATTGAATGCAGTGGATTCCATGCAGCGTGGCCCAATGGATCTCGATTGAATGCAGTGGACTCCGTGCAGTGTGGTGGAGTGGATTCTGATTGATTGCAGTGAATTCCATGCATCGTGGCCCAATGGATCTCGATTGAATGCAGTGGATTCCATGCAGCGTGTTTGAATGCAGTGTTTGCCATGCAGCGTGAAGAAATGGAACCCTATTGAATGCAGTGGATTCCATGCAGTGTCATTTAATGCAGTGGATTCCATGCAGCATGATTGAATGCAGTGGATTCCAGGCAGCGAGGCCCAATGAATCCCGATTGAATGCACTGGATATTATCCAGCATGGCCCAAAGCATCCCGATTAAATGCAGTGGATTCCATGCAGCGTGTTTGAATGCAGTGGATTCCATGCAGCATGGCCCAATGGTTCCCGATTGAATGCAGTGGTTGCAATGAAGCATGATTGAATGCAGTGGATTCCATGCAGCATGGAGTCATTGAACCCTATTCAATGCAGGGGATTTTATTCAGCATGATTGAATGCAGTGGATTCCATGCAGCATGATTGAATGCAGTAGATTCCATGCAGTGAGGCCCAATGCATCCCGATTAAATGCAGTGGATTTTATGCAGAGAGGCCCAAGGCATCCCGATTGAATGCAGTGGATTCCATGCAGCGTCACTGAATGCAGTGGATTCGATGCAGCATGGTTAAATGCATCCCGATTGAACGAACAGTATTCCATGCAGCGTGGCTAAATGGATCCCGATTGAATGCAGTGGATTCCATGCAGCGTGGCCCAATGGATCTCGAGAGATTGCAGTGGATTCCATGCAGTTTGGTGCAATGGATTTTGATTGAACGCAGTGGATTCCATGCATCGTGGTGCAATGGATCCCAATTGAATGCAGTGAATTCCATGCAGCGTGATTGAATGCAGTACATTCCATGCAGCATGGTAAAATGCATCCCGATTAATTGCAGTGGATTCCATCCAGCTTGATTGAATGCAGTTGATTCCATGGAGCGTGGCCCAATGCATCCCGATTAAATGCAGTGGATTTTATGCAGCATGGCCCAAAGCATCCCGATTGAAGGTAGTGCATTCCATGCAGCATCAATGAATGCAGTGGATTCCATGCAGCATGGTAAAATGCATCCCGATTGAACGCAGTGTATTCCATGAAGCATGGCTAAATGGATCCCGATTGAATGCAGTGGATTCCATGCAGCGTGGCCCAATGGATCTCGATTGAACGCAGTGTATTCCATGCAGTGAGGCCCAATGAATCCCAATTGAATGCAGTGGATTCCATGCAGCATGGAGAAATTGAACCCTATTAAATGCAGTGGATTTTATGCAGCATGATTGAATGCAGTGGATTCCAGCCAGCAAGATTGAATGCAGTAGATTCCATGCAGTGAGGCCCAATGCATCCCGATTAAATGCAGTGGATTTTATGCAGAGAGGCCCAAAGCATCCCGATTGAATGCAGTGGATTCCATGCAGCGTCACTGAATGCAGTGGATTCGATGCAGCATGGTTAAATGCATCCCGATTGAATGAAGAGTATTCCATGCAGCGTGGCTAAATGGATCCCGATTGAATGCAGTGGATTCCATGCAGCGTGGCCCAATGGATCTCGAGAGATTGCAGTGGATTCCATGCAGTGTGGTGCAATGGATTTTAATTGAACGCAGTGGATTCCATGCATCGTGGTGCAATGGATCCCAATTGAATGCAGTGAATTCCATGCAGCGTGATTGAATGCAGTATATTCCATGCAGCGTGGTAAAATGCATCCCGATTAAATGCAGTGGATTCCATCCAGCTTGGTTGAATGCAATTGATTCCATGGAGCATGGCCCAATGCATCCCGATTAAATGCAGTGGATTTTATGCAGCATGGCCCAAAGCATCCCGATTGAATATAGTGCATTCCATGCAGCATCACTGAATGCAGTGGATTCCATGCAGCATGGTAAAATGCATCCCGATTAAACCCAGTGGATTACATGCAGCATGGCTAAATGGATCCCGAGTGAATGCAGTAGATTCCATGCAGTGTCATTGAATGCAGTGGATTCCATGCAGCATGGTAAAATGCATCCCGATTGATGCCTTGGATTCCATGCAGTGTCATTGACTGCAGTGGATTCCATGCAGCATGGTAAAATGCATCCCGATTGATGCAGTGGATTCCATGCAGTGTCAATGAATGCAGTGGATTCCAGGCAGCATGATAAAATGCATCCCGATTGATGCAGTGGATTCCATGCAGCGGGGTTAAATGGATCCCGATTGAATGCAGTGGATTCCATGCAGCGTGGCCCAATGGATCTCGATTGAATGCAGTGGATTCCATGCAGCGTGGCCCAATGGATCTCGATTGAATGCAGTGGATTCCATGCAGTGTGGTGCAGTGGATTCTGATTGATTGCAGTGAATTCCATGCATCGTGGCACAATGGATCCCAATTGAATGCAGTGGATTCCATGCAGCGTGGCCCAATGGATCTCGATTGAATGCAGTGGATTCCATGCAGCGTGTTTGAATGCAGTGTATTCCATGCAGCGTGAAGAAATGGAACCCTATTGAATGCAGTGGATTTTATGCAGCATGATTGAATGCAGTGGATTTGATGCAGCATGATTGAATGCAGTGGATTCCAGGCAGCGAGGCCCAATGAATCCCGATTGAATGCAGTGGATATTATCCAGCATGGCCCAAAGCATCCCGATTGAATGCAGTGGATTCCATGCAGCGTGTTTGAATGCAGTGGATTCCATGAAGCGTGGCCCTATGGTACCCGATTGAATGCACTGGTTGCAATGAAGCATGATTGAATGCAGTGGATTCCATGCAGCATGGAGAAATTGAACCCTATTAAATGCAGGGGATTTTAAGCAGCATGATTGAATGCAGTGGTTTCCATGCAGCATGATTGAATGCAGTAGATTCCATGCAGTGAGGCCCAATGCATCCCGATTAAATGCAGTGGATTCCATGCAGCGTCACTGAATGCAGTGGATTAGATGCAGCATGGTTAAATGCATCCCGATTGAACCCAGTGTATTCTATGCAGCGTGATAAATGGATCCCGATTGAATGCAGTGGATTCCATGCAGCGTGGTCCAATGGATCTCGAGAGAATGCAGTGGATTCCATGCAGTGTGGTGCAATGGATTTTGATTGAACGCAGTGGATTCGATGCATCATTGTGCAATGGATCCCAATTGAATGCAGTGAATTCCATGCAGCGTGATTGAATGCAGTACATTCCATGCAGCATGGTAAAATGCATCCCGATTAAATGCAGTGGATTCCATCCAGCTTGATTGAATGCAGTTGATTCCATGGAGCGTGGCCCAATGCATCCCGATTAAATGCAGTGGATTTTATGCAGCATGGCCCAAAGCATCCCGATTGAAGGTAGTGCATTCCATGCAGCATCACTGAATGCAGTGGATTCCATGCAGCATGGTAAAATGCATCCCGATTGAACGCAGTGTATTCCATGAAGCATGGCTAAATGGATCCCGATTGAATGCAGTGGATTCCATGCAGCGTGGCCCAATGGATCTCGATTGAACGCAGTGTATTCCATGCAGTGAGGCCCAATGAATCCCAATTGAATGCAGTGGATTCCATGCAGCATGGTGCAATGGATGTCGATTGAATGCAGTGGTTTCCCTGCAATGTGGCACAATGGATCCCGATTGACTGCAGTGGATTCCATGCAGCGTCACTGAATGCAGTGGATTCCATGCAGAATGGTAAAATGCATCCCGATTGATGCAGTGGATTCCATGCAGTGTCATTGAATGCAGTGGATTCCATGCAGCATGGTAAAATGCATCCCAATTGAACGCAGTGCATTCCATGCAGCGGGGTTAAATGGATCCCGATTGAATGCAGTGGATTCGATGCAGCGTGGCCCAATGGATCTCGAGAGAATGCAGTGGATTCCATGCAGTGTGGTGCAATGGATTTTAATTGAACGCAGTGGATTCCATGCATCATGGCGCAATGGATCCCAATTGAATGCAGTGAATTCCATGCAGCGTGATTGAATGCAGTATATTCCATGCAGCGTGGTAAAATGCATCCCGATTAAATGCAGTGGATTCCATCCAGCTTGATTGAATGCAGTTGATTCCATGGAGCGTGGCCCAATTCATCCCGATTAACTGCAGTGGATTTTATGCAGCATGGCCCAAAGCATCCCGATTGAAGGTACTGCATTCCATGCAGCATCACTGAATGCAGTGTATTCCATGCAGCGTGAAGAAATGGAACCCTATTGAATGCAGTGGATTTTATGCAGCATGATTGAATGCAGTGGATTCCATGCAGCATGTTTGAATGCAGTGGATTCCATGCAGCATGGCCCAATGGTTCCCGATTGAATGCAGTGGTTGCAATGAAGCATGATTGAATGCAGTGGATTCCATGAAGCGTGGCCCTATGGTACCCGATTGAATGCACTGGTGGCAATGAAGCATGATTGAATGCAGTGGATTCCATGCAGCATGGAGAAATTGAACCCTATTAAATGCAGGGGATTTTATGCAGCATGATTGAATGCAGTGGATTCCATGCAGCATGATTGAATGCAGTAGATTCCATGCAGTGAGGCCCAATGCATCCCGATTAAATGCAGTGGATTTTATGCAGCGAGGCCCAAAGCATCCCGATTGAATGCAGTGGATTCCATGCAGCGTCATTGAATGCAGTGGATTAGATGCAGCATGGTAAAATGCATCCCGATTGAACCCAGTGTATTCCATGCAGCGGGGTTAAATGGATCCCGATTGAATGCAGTGGATTCCATGCAGCGTGGCCCAATGGATCTCGAGAGAATGCAGTGGATTCCATGCAGTGTGGTGCAATGGATTTTAATTGAACGCAGTGGATTCCATGCATCGTGGTGCAATGAATCCCAATTGAATGCAGTGAATTTCATGCAGTGTGATTGAATGCAGTATATTCCATGCAGCGTGGTAAAATGCATCCCGATTAAATGCAGTGGATTCCATCCAGCTTGATTGAATGCAGTTGATTCCATGGAGCGTGGCCCAATGCATCCCGATTAAATGCAGTGGATTTTATGCAGCATGGCCCAAAGCATCCCGATTGAAGGTAGTGCATTCCATGCAGCATCACTGAATGCAGTGGATTCCATGCAGCATGGTAAAATGCATCCCGATTGAACGCAGTGTATTCCATGAAGCATGGCTAAATGGATCCCGAGTGAATGCAGTGGATTCCAAGCAGTGTCATTGAATGCAGTGGATTCCATGCAGCATGGTAAAATGCGTCACGATTGATGCAGTGGATTCCATGCATTGTCATTGAATGCAGTGGATTCCATGCAGCATGGTTAAATGCATCCCGATTGATGCAGTGGATTCCATGCAGTGTCAATGAATGCAATGAATTCCAGGCAGCATGATAAAATGCATCCCGATTGATGCAGTGGATTCCATGCAGCGGGGTTAAATGGATCCAGATTGAATGCCGTGGATTCCATGCAGCGTGGCCCAATGGATCTCGATTGAATGCAGTGGACTCCGTGCAGTGTGGTGGAGTGGATTCTGATTGATTGCAGTGAATTCCATGCATCGTGGCACAATGGATCCCAATTGAATGCAGTGGATTCCATGCAGCGTGGCCCAATGGATCTCGATTGAATGCAGTGGATTCCATGCAGCGTGTTTGAATGCAGTGTATGCCATGCAGCGTGAAGAAATGGAACCCTATTGAATGCAGTGGATTTTATGCAGCATGATTGAATGCAGTGGATTCGATGCAGCATGATTGAATGCAGTGGATTTCAGGCAGCGAGGCCCAATGAATCCCGATTGAATGCAGTGGATATTATCCAGCATGGCCCAAAGCATCCCGATTGAATGCAGTGGATTCCATGCAGCGTGTTTGAATGCAGTGGATTCCATGCAGCATGGCCCAATGGTTCCCGATTGAATGCAGTGGTTGCAATGAAGCATGATTGAATGCAGTGGATTCCATGAAGCGTGGCCCTATGGTACCCGATTGAATGCACTGGTTGCAATGAAGCATGATTGAATGCAGTGGATTCCATGCAGCATGGAGAAATTGAACCCTATTAAATGCAGGGGATTTTAAGCAGCATGATTGAATGCAGTGGTTTCCATGCAGCATGATTGAATGCAGTAGATTCCATGCAGTGAGGCCCAATGCATCCCGATTAAATGCAGTGGATTCCATGCAGCGTCACTGAATGCAGTGGATTAGATGCAGCATGGTTAAATGCATCCCGATTGAACCCAGTGTATTCTATGCAGCGTGATAAATGGATCCCGATTGAATGCAGTGGATTCCATGCAGTGTGGTGCAATGGATTTTGATTGAACGCAGTGGATTCGATGCATCGTTGTGCAATGGATCCCAATTGAATGCAGTGAATTCCATGCAGCGTGATTGAATGCAGTACATTCCATGCAGCATGGTAAAATGCATCCCGATTAAATGCAGTGGATTCCATCCAGCTTGATTGAATGCAGTTGATTCCATGGAGTGTGGCCCAATGCATCCCGATTAAATGCAGTGGATTTTATGCAGCATGGCCCAAAGCATCCCGATTGAAGGTAGTGCATTCCATGCAGCATCACTGAATGCAGTGGATTCCATGCAGCATGGTAAAATGCATCCCGATTGAACGCAGTGTATTCCATGAAGCATGGCTAAATGGATCCCGATTGAATGCAGTGGATTCCATGCAGCGTGGCCCAATGGATCTCGATTGAACGCAGTGTATTCCATGCAGTGAGGCCCAATGAATCCCAATTGAATGCAGTGGATTCCATGCAGCATGGTGCAATGGATGTCGATTGAATGCAGTTGTTTCCCTGCAATGTGGCACAATGGATCCCGATTGACTGCAGTGGATTCCATGCAGCGTCACTGAATGCAGTGGATTCCATGCAGAATGGTAAAATGCATCCCGATTGATGGAGTGGATTCCATGCAGTGTCATTGAATGCAGTGGATTCCATGCAGCATGGTAAAATGCATCCCAATTGAACGCAGTGCATTCCATGCAGCGGGGTTAAATGGATCCCGATTGAATGCAGTGGATTCGATGCAGCGTGGCCCAATGGATCTCGAGAGAATGCAGTGGATTCCATGCAGTGTGGTGCAATGGATTTTAATTGAACGCAGTGGATTCCATGCATCGTGGCGCAATGGATCCCAATTGAATGCAGTGAATTCCATGCAGCGTGATTGAATGCAGTATATTCCATGCAGCGTGGTAAAATGCATCCCGATTAAATGCAGTGGATTCCATCCAGCTTGATTGAATGCAGTTTATTCCATGGAGCGTGGCCCAATGCATCCCGATTAAATGCAGTGGATTTTATGCAGCATGGCCCAAAGCATCCCGATTGAAGGTAGTGCATTCCATGCAGCATCACTGAATGCAGTGGATTCCATGCAGCATTGTAAAATGCATCCCAATTGAACGCAGTGCATTCCATGCAGCGGGGTTCAATGGATCCCGATTGAATGCAGTGGATTCGATGCAGCTTGGCCCAATGGATCTCGAGAGAATGCAGTGGATTCCATGCAGTGTGGTGCAATGGATTTTAATTGAACGCAGTGGATTCCATGCATCATGGCGCAATGGATCCCAATTGAATGCAGTGAATTCCATGCAGCGTGATTGAATGCAGTATATTCCATGCAGCGTGGTAAAATGCATCCCGATTAAATGCAGTGGATTCCATCCAGCTTGATTGAATGCAGTTGATTCCATGGAGCGTGGCCCAATGCATCCCGATTAACTGCAGTGGATTTTATGCAGCATGGCCCAAAGCATCCCGATTGAAGGTACTGCATTCCATGCAGCATCACTGAATGCAGTGTATTCCATGCAGCGTGAAGAAATGGAACCCTATTGAATGCAGTGGATTTTATGCAGCATGATTGAATGCAGTAGATTCGATGCAGCATGATTGAATGCAGTGGATTCCAGGCAGCGAGGCCCAATGAATCCCGATTGAATGCAGTGGATATTATCCAGCATGGCCCAAAGCATCCCGATTGAATGCAGTGGATTCCATGCAGCGTGTTTGAATGCAGTGGATTCCATGCAGCATGGCCCAATGGTTCCCGATTGAATGCAGTGGTTGCAATGAAGCATGATTGAATGCAGTGGATTCCATGAAGCGTGGCCCTATGGTACCCGATTGAATGCACTGGTTGCAATGAAGCATGATTGAATGCAGTGGATTCCATGCAGCATGGAGAAATTGAACCCTATTAAATGCAGGGGATTTTATGCAGCATGATTGAATGCAGTGGATTCCATGCAGCATGATTGAATGCAGTAGATTCCATGCAGTGAGGCCCAATGCATCCCGATTAAATGCAGTGGATTTTATGCAGCGAGGCCCAAAACATCCCGATTGAATGCAGTGGATTCCATGCAGCGTCATTGAATGCAGTGGATTCGATGCAGCATGGTAAAATGCATCCCGATTGAACCCAGTGTATTCCATGCAGCGTGATAAATGGATCCCGATTGAATGCAGTGGATTCCATGCAGCGTGGCCCAATGGATCTCGAGAGAATGCAGTGGATTCCATGCAGTGTGGTGCAATGGATTTTGATTGAAGGCAGTGGATTCGATGCATCGTTGTGCAATGGATCCAAATTGAATGCAGTGAATTCCATGCAGCGTGATTGAATGCAGTATATTCCATGCAGCGTGGTAAAATGCATCCCGATTAAATGCAGTGGATTCCATCCAGCTTGATTGAATGCAGTTGATTCCATGGAGCGTGGCCCAATGCATCCCGATTAACTGCAGTGGATTTTATGCAGCATGGCCCAAAGCATCCCGATTGAAGGTAGTGCATTCCATGCAGCATCACTGAATGCAGTGGATTCCATGCAGCATGGTAAAATGCATCCCGATTGAACGCAGTGTATTCCATGAAGCATGGCTAAATGGATCCCGAGTGAATGCAGTGGATTCCAAGCAGTGTCATTGAATGCAGTGGATTCCATGCAGCATGGTAAAATGTGTCACGATTGATGCAGTGGATTCCATGCATTGTCATTGAATGCAGTGGATTTCATGCAGCATGGTTAAATGCATCCCGATTGATGCAGTGGATTCCATGCAGTGTCAATGAATGCAATGAATTCCAGGCAGCATGATAAAATGCATCCCGATTGATGCAGTGGATTCCATGCAGCGGGGTTAAATGGATCCAGATTGAATGCCGTGGATTCCATGCAGCGTGGCCCAATGGATCTCGATTGAATGCAGTGGACTCCGTGCAGTGTGGTGGAGTGGATTCTGATTGATTGCAGTGAATTCCATGCATCGTGGCACAATGGATCCCAATTGAATGCAGTGGATTCCATGCAGCGTGGCCCAATGGATCTCGATTGAATGCAGTGGATTCCATGCAGCGTGTTTGAATGCAGTGTATGCCATGCAGCGTGAAGAAATGGAACCCTATTGAATGCAGTGGATTTTATGCAGCATGATTGAATGCAGTGGATTCGATGCAGCATGATTGAATGCAGTGGATTTCAGGCAGCGAGGCCCAATGAATCCCGATTGAATGCAGTGGATATTATCCAGCATGGCCCAAAGCATCCCGATTGAATGCAGTGGATTCCATGCAGCGTGTTTGAATGCAGTGGATTCCATGCAGCATGGCCCAATGGTTCCCGATTGAATGCAGTGGTTGCAATGAAGCATGATTGAATGCAGTGGATTCCATGCAGCATGGAGAAATTGAACCCTATTAAATGCAGGGGATTTTATGCAGCATGATTGAATGCAGTGGATTCCATGCAGCATGATTGAATGCAGTAGATTCCATGCAGTGAGGCCCAATGCATCCCGATTAAATGCAGTGGATTTTATGCAGCATGGCCCAAAGCATCCCGATTGAAGGTAGTGCATTCCATGCAGCATCACTGAATGCAGTGGATTCCATGCAGCATGGTAAAATGCATCCCGATTGAACGCAGTGTATTCCATGAAGCATGGCGAAATGGATCCCGATTGAATGCAGTGGATTCCATGCAGCGTGGCCCAATGAATCTCGATTGAACGCAGTGTATTCCATGCAGTGAGGCCCAATGTATCCCAATTGAATGCAGTGGACTCCATGCAGCATGGCGCAATGGATGTCGATTGAATGCAGTGGTTTCCCTGCAATGTGGCACAATGGATCCCGATTGACTGCAGTGGATTCCATGCAGCATGGCCCAATGGTTCCCGATTGAATGCAGTGGTTGCAATGAAGCATGATTGAATGCAGTGGATTCCAGGCAGCATGGAGACATTGAACCCTATTCAATGCAGGGGATTTTATGCAGCATGATTGAATGCAGTGGATTCCATGCAGCATGATTGAATGCAGTAGATTCCATGCAGTGAGGCCCAATGCATCCCGATTAAATGCAGTGGATTTTATGCAGCGAGGCCCAAAGCATCCCGCTTGAATGCAGTGGATTCCATGCAGCGTCACTGAATGCAGTGGATTCGATGCAGCATGGTAAAATGCATCCCGATTGAACGAAGAGTATTCCATGCAGCGTGGCTAAATGGATCCCGATTGAATGCAGTGGATTCCATGCAGCGTGGCCCAATGGATCTCGAGAGATTGCAGTGGATTCCATGCAGTGTGGTGCAATGGATTTAAATTGAATGCAGTGAATTCCATGCAGCGTGATTGAATGCAGTATATTCCATGCAGCGTGGTAAAATGCATCCCGATTAAATGCAGTGGATTCCATCCAGCTTGATTGAATGCAGTTGATTCCATGGAGCGTGGCCCAATGCATCCCGATTAAATGCAGTGGATTTTATGCAGCATGGCCCAAAGCACCCCGATTGAAGGTAGTGCATTCCATGCAGCATCACTGAATGCAGTGGATTCCATGCAGCATGGTAAAATGCATCCCGATTAAACGCAGTGGAATACATGCAGCATGGCTAAATGGATCCCGAGTGAATGCAGTAGATTCCATGCAGTGTCATTGAATGCAGTGGATTCCATGCAGCATGGTAAAATGCATCCCGATTGATGCAGTGGATTCCATGCAGTGTCATTGAATGCAGTGGATTCCAGGCAGCATGGTAAAATGCATCCCGATTGATGCAGTCGATTCCATGCAGCGGGGTTAAATGGATCCCGATTGAATGCAGTGTATTCCATGCAGCGTGGCCCAATGGATCTCGATTGAATGCAGTGGATTCCATGCAGCGTGGCCCAATGGATCTCGATTGAATGCAGTGGATTCCATGCAGCATGTTTGAATGCAGTTTATGCCATGCAGCGTGAAGAAATGGAACCCTATTGAACGCAGTGGATTTTATGCAGGATGATTGAATGCAGTGGATTCCATGCAGCATGATTGAATGCAGTGGATTCCATGCAGCGTGGCCCAATGGATCTCGAGAGAATGCAGTGGATTCCATGCAGTGTGGTGCAATGGATTTTGATTGAACGCAGTTGATTCCATGCATCGTTGTGCAATGGATCCCAATTGAATGCAGTGAATTCCATGCAGCGTGATTGAATGCAGTATATTCCATGCAGCGTGGTAAAATGCATCCCGATTAAATGCAGTGGATTCCATCCAGCTTGATTGAATGCAGTTGATTCCATGGAGCGTGGCCCAATGCATCCCGATTAAATGCAGTGGATTTTATGCAGCATGGCCCAAAGCATCCCGATTGAAGGTAGTGCATTCCATGCAGCATCACTGAATGCAGTGGATTCCATGCAGCATGGTAAAATGCATCCCGATTGAACGCAGTGTATTCCATGAAGCATGGCGAAAGGGATCCCGATTGAATGCAGTGGATTCCATGCAGCGTGGCCCAATGGATCTCGATTGAACGCAGTGTATTCCATGCAGTGAGGCCCAATGTATCCCAATTGAATGCAGTGGACTCCATGCAGCATGGCGCAATGGATGTCGATTGAATGCAGTGGTTTCCCTGCAATGTGGCACAATGGATCCCGATTGACTGCAGTGGATTCCATGCAGCATGGCCCAATGGTTCCCGATTGAATGCAGTGGTTGCAATGAAGCATGATTGAATGCAGTGGATTCCAGGCAGCATGGAGACATTGAACCCTATTCAATGCAGGGGATTTTATGCAGCATGATTGAATGCAGTGGATTCCATGCAGCATGATTGAATGCAGTAGATTCCATGCAGTGAGGCCCAATGCATCCCGATTAAATGCAGTGGATTTTATGCAGCGAGGCCCAAAGCATCCCGCTTGAATGCAGTGGATTCCATGCAGCGTCACTGAATGCAGTGGATTCGATGCAGCATGGTAAAATGCATCCCGATTGAACGAAGAGTATTCCATGCAGCGTGGCTAAATGGATCCCGATTGAATGCAGTGGATTCCATGCAGCGTGGCCCAATGGATCTCGAGAGATTGCAGTGGATTCCATGCATCGTGGTGCAATGGATCCCAATTGAATGCAGTGAATTCCATGCAGCGTGATTGAATGCAGTATATTCCATGCAGCGTGGTAAAATGCATCCCGATTAAATGCAGTGGATTCCATCCAGCTTGATTGAATGCAGTTGATTCCATGGAGCGTGGCCCAATGCATCCCGATTAAATGCAGTGGATTTTATGCAGCATGGCCCAAAGCATCCCGATTGAATGTAGTGCATTCCATGCAGCATCACTGAATGCAGTGGATTCCATGCAGCATGGTAAAATGCATCCCGATTAAACGCAGTAGATTACATGCAGCATGGCTAAATGGATCCCGAGTGAATGCAGTAGATTCCATGCAGTGTCATTGAATGCAGTGGATTCCATGCAGCATGGTAAAATGCATCCCGATTGATGCAGTGGATTCCATGCAGTGTCATTGAATGCAGTGGATTCCAGGCAGCATGGTAAAATGCATCCCGATTGATGCAGTGGATTCCATGCAGCGGGGTTAAATGGATCCCGATTGAATGCAGTGTATTCCATGCAGCGTGGCCCAATGGATCTCGATTGAATGCAGTGGATTCCATGCAGCGTGGCCCAATGGATCTCGATTGAATGCAGTGGATTCCATGCAGTGTGGTGCAGTGGAGTCTGATTGATTGCAGTGAATTCCATGCATCGTGGCACAATGGATCCCAATTGAATGCAGTGGATTCCATGCAGCGTGGCCCAATGGATCTCGATTGAATGCAGTGGATTCCATGCAGCATGTTTGAATGCAGTGTATGCCATGCAGCGTGAAGTAATGGAACCCTATTGAATGCAGTGGATTTTATGCAGCATGATTGAATGCAGTGGATTCCATGCAGCATGATTGAATGCAGTGGATTCCAGGCAGCGAGGCCCAATGAATCCCGGTTGAATGCAGTGGATATTATCCAGCATGGCCCAAAGCATCCCGATTGAATGCAGTGGATTCCATGCAGCGTGTTTGAATGCAGTGGATTCCATGCAGCATGGCCCAATGGTTCCCGATTGAATGCAGTGGTTGCAATGAAGCATGATTGAATGCAGTGGATTCCATGAAGCGTGGCCCTATGGTACCCGATTGAATGCACTGGTTGCAATGAAGCATGATTGAATGCAGTGGATTCCATGCAGCATGGAGAAATTGAACCCTATTCAATGCAGGGGATTTTATGCAGCATGATTGAATGCAGTGGATTCCATGCAGCATGATTGAATGCAGTGGATTCCATGCAGTGTGGTGCAATGGATTTTGATTGAACGCAGTGGATTCGATGCATCGTTGTGCAATGGATCCCAATTGAATGCAGTGAATTCCATGCAGCGTGATTGAATGCAGTACATTCCATGCAGCATGGTAAAATGCATCCCGATTAAATGCAGTGGATTCCATCCAGCTTGATTGAATGCAGTTGATTCCATGGAGCGTGGCCCAATGCATCCCGATTAAATGCAGTGGATTTTATGCAGCATGGCCCAAAGCATCCCGATTGAAGGTAGTGCATTCCATGCAGCATCACTGAATGCAGTGGATTCCATGCAGCATGGTAAAATGCATCCCGATTGAACGCAGTGTATTCCATGAAGCATGGCGAAATGGATCCCGATTGAATGCAGTGGATTCCATGCAGCGTGGCCCAATGGATCTCGATTGAACGCAGTGTATTCCATGCAGTGAGGCCCAATGTATCCCAATTGAATGCAGTGGATTCCATGCAGCATGGCGCAATGGATGTCGATTGAATGCAGTGGTTTCCCTGCAATGTGGCACAATGGATCCCGATTGACTGCAGTGGATTCCATGCAGCATGGCCCAATGGTTCCCGATTGAATGCAGTGGTTGCAATGAAGCATGATTGAATGCAGTGGATTCCATGCAGCATGGAGACATTGAACCCTATTCAATGCAGGGGATTTTATGCAGCATGATTGAATGCAGTGGATTCCATGCAGCATGATTGAATGCAGTAGATTCCATGCAGTGAGGCCCAATGCATCCCGATTAAATGCAGTGGATTTTATGCAGCGAGGCCCAAAGCATCCCGATTGAATGCAGTGGATTCCATGCAGCGTCACTGAATGCAGTGGATTCGATGCAGCATGGTTAAATGCATCCCGATTGAACGAAGAGTATTCCATGCAGCGTGGCTAAATGGATCCCGATTGAATGCAGTGGATTCCATGCAGCGTGGCCCAATGGATCTCGAGAGATTGCAGTGGATTCCATGCAGTGTGGTGCAATGGATTTAAATTGAACGCAGTGGATTCCATGCATCGTGGTGCAATGGATCCCAATTGAATGCAGTGAATTCCATGCAGCATGATTGAATGCAGTATATTCCATGCAGCGTGGTAAAATGCATCCCGATTAAATGCAGTGGATTCCATCCAGCTTGATTGAATGAAGTTGATTCCATGGAGCGTGGCCCAATGCATCCCGATTAAATGCAGTGGATTTTATGCAGCATGGCCCAAAGCATCCCGATTGAAGGTAGTGCATTCCATGCAGCATCACTGAATGCAGTGGATTCCATGCAGCATGGTAAAATGCATCCCGATTGAACGCAGTGTATTCCATGAAGCATGGCTAAATGGCTCCCGAGTGAATGCAGTAGATTCCATGCAGTGTCATTGAATGCAGTGGATTCCATGCAGCATGGTAAAATGCATCCCGATTGATGCAGTGGATTCCATGCAGTGTCATTGAATGCAGTGGATTCCAGGCAGCATGGTAAAATGCATCCCGATTGATGCAGTGGATTCCATGCAGCGGGGTTAAATGGATCCCGATTGAATGCAGTGGATTCCATGCAGCGTGGCCCAATGGATCTCGATTGAATGCAGTGGATTCCATGCAGCGTGGCCCAATGGATCTCGATTGAATGCAGTGGATTCCATGCAGTGTGGTGCAGTGGATTCTGATTGATTGCAGTGAATTTCATGCATCGTGGCACAATGGATCCCAATTGAATGCAGTGGATTCCATGCAGCGTGGCCCAATGGATCTCGATTGAATGCAGTGGATTCCATGCAGCATGTTTGAATGCAGTGTATGCCATGCAGCGTGGCCCAATTGATCTCGAGAGAATGCAGTGGATTCCATGCAGTGTGGTGCAATGGATTTTGATTGAACGCAGTGGATTCCATGCATCGTTGTGCAATGGATCCCAATTGAATGCAGTGAATTCCATGCAGCGTGATTGAATGCAGTACATTCCATGCAGCATGGTAAAATGCATCCCGATTAAATGCAGTGGATTCCATCCAGCTTGATTGAATGCAGTTGATTCCATGGAGCGTGGCCCAATGCATCCCGATTAAATGCAGTGGATTTTATGCAGCATGGCCCAAAGCATCCCGATTGAAGGTAGTGCATTCCATGCAGCATCACTGAATGCAGTGGATTCCATGCAGCATGGTAAAATGCATCCCGATTGAACGCAGTGTATTCCATGAAGCATGGCTAAATGGATCCCGATTGAATGCAGTGGATTCCATGCAGCGTGGCCCAATGGATCTCGATTGAACGCAGTGTATTCCATGCAGTGAGGCCCAATGTATCCCAATTGAATGCAGTGGATTCCATGCAGCATGGCGCAATGGATGTCGATTGAATGCAGTGGTTTCCCTGCAATGTGGCACAATGGATCCCGATTGACTGCAGTGGATTCCATGCAGCGTCACTGAATGCAGTGGATTCCATGCAGAAAGGTAAAATGCATCCCGATTGATGGAGTGGATTCCATGCAGTGCCATTGAATGCAGTGGATTCCATGCAGCATGGTAAAATGCATCCCAATTGAACGCAGTGCATTCCATGCAGCGGGGTTAAATGGATCCCGATTGAATGCAGTGGATTCGATGCAGCGTGGCCCAATGGATCTCGAGAGAATGCAGTGGATTCCATGCAGCATGTTTGAATGCAGTGTATGCCATGCAGCGTGAAGTAATGGAACCCTATTGAATGCAGTGGATTTTATGCAGCATGATTGAATGCAGTGGATTCCATGCAGCATGATTGAATGCAGTGGATTCCAGGCAGCGAGGCCCAATGAATCCCGATTGAATGCAGTGGATATTATCCAGCATGGCCCAAAGCATCCCGATTGAATGCAGTGGATTCCATGCAGCGTGTTTGAATGCAGTGGATTCCATGCAGCATGGCCCAATGGTTCCTGAATTGAATGCAATGGTTGCAATGAAGCATGATTGAATGCAGTGGATTCCATGAAGCGTGGCCCTATGGTACCCGATTGAATGCACTGGTTGCAATGAAGCATGATTGAATGCAGTGGATTCCATGCAGCATGGAGAAATTGAACCCTATTAAATGCAGGGGATTTTATGCAGCATGATTGAATGCAGTGGATTCCATGCAGCATGATTGAATGCAGTTGATTCCATGCAGTGAGGCCCAATGCATCCCGATTAAATGCAGTGGATTTTATGCAGCGAGGCCCAAAGCATCCCGATTGAATGTAGTGGATTCCATGCAGTGTCACTGAATGCAGTGGATTCGATGCAGCATGGTAAAATGTATCTCGATTGAACCCAGTGTATTCCATGCAGCGTGTTAAATGGATCCCGATTGAATGCAGTGGATTCCATGCAGCGTGGCCCAATGGATCTCGAGAGAATGCAGTGGATTCCATGCAGTGTGGTGCAATGGATTTTGATTGAACGCAGTGGATTCGATGCATCGTTGTGCAATGGATCCCAATTGAATGCAGTGAATTCCATGCAGCGTGATTGAATGCAGTACATTCCATGCAGCGTGGTAAAATGCATCCCGATTAAATGCAGTGGATTCCATCCAGCTTGATTGAATGCAGTTGATTCCATGGAGCGTGGCCCAATGCATCCCGATTAAATGCAGTGGATTTTATGCAGCATGGCCCAAAGCATCCCGATTGAAGGTAGTGCATTCCATGCAGCATCACTGAATGCAGTGGATTCCATGCAGCATGGTAAAATGCATCCCGATTAAACGCAGTGCATTACATGCAGCATGGCTAAATGGATCCCGAGTGAATGCAGTGGATTCCATGCAGCATGGTAAAATGCGTCACGATTGATGCAGTGGATTCCATGCAGCGTGATTGAATGCAGTACATTCCATGCAGCGTGGTAAAATGCATCCCGATTAAATGCAGTGGATTCCATCCAGCTTGATTGAATGCAATTGATTCCATGGAGCGTGGCCCAATGCATCCCGATTAAATGCAGTGGATTTTAAGCAGCATGGCCCAAAGCATCCCGATTGAAGGTAGTGCATTCCATGCAGCATCACTGAATGCAGTGGATTCCATGCAGCATGGTAAAATGCATCCCGATTGAACGCAGTGTATTCCATGAAGCATGGCTAAATGGATCCCGATTGAATGCAGTGGATTCCATGCAGCGTGGCCCAATGGATCTCGATTGAACGCAGTGTATTCCATGCAGTGAGGCCCAATGTATCCCAATTGAATGCAGTGGATTCCATGCAGCATGGCGCAATGGATGTCGATTGAATGCAGTGGTTTCCCTGCAATGTGGCACAATGGATCCCGATTGACTGCAGTGGATTCCATGCAGCGTCACTGAATGCAGTGGATTCCATGCAGCATGGTAAAATGCATCCCGATTGATGCAGTGGATTCCATGCAGTGTCATTGAATGCAGTGGATTCCATGCAGCATGGTAAAATGCATCCCAATTGAACGCAGTGCATTCCATGCAGCGGGGTTAAATGGATCCCGATTGAATGCAGTGGATTCGATGCAGCGTGGCCCAATGGATCTCGAGAGAATGCAGTGGATTCCATGCAGTGTGGTGCAATGGATTTAAATTGAACGCAGTGGATTCCATGCATCGTGGCGCAATGGATCCCAATTGAATGCAGTGAATTCCATGCAGCGTGATTGAATGCAGTATATTCCATGCAGCGTGGTAAAATGCATCCCGATTAAATGCAGTGGATTCCATCCAGCTTGATTGAATGCAGTTGATTCCATGGAGCGTGGCCCAATGCATCCCGATTAAATGCAGTGGATTTTATGCAGCATGGCCCAAAGCATCCCGATTGAAGGTAGTGCATTCCATGCAGCATCACTGAATGCAGTGGATTCCATGCAGCATGGTAAAATGCATCCCGATTAAACGCAGTAGATTACATGCAGCATGGCTAAATGGCTCCCGAGTGAATGCAGTAGATTCCATGCAGTGTCATTGAATGCAGTGGATTCCATGCAGCATGGTAAAATGCATCCCGATTGATGCAGTGGATTCCATGCAGTGTCATTGAATGCAGTGGATTCCAGGCAGCATGGTAAAATGCATCCCGATTGATGCAGTGGATTCCATGCAGCGGGGTTAAATGGATCCCGATTGAATGCAGTGTATTCCATGCAGCGTGGCCCAATGGATCTCGATTGAATGCAGTGGATTCCATGCAGCGTGGCCCAATGGATCTCGATTGAATGCAGTGGATTCCATGCAGTGTGGTGCAGTGGATTCTGATTGGTTGCAGTGAATTCCATGCATCGTGGCACAATGGATCCCAATTGAATGCAGTGGATTCCATGCAGCGTGGCCCAATGGATCTCGATTGAATGCAGTGGATTCCATGCAGCATGTTTGAATGCAGTGTATGCCATGCAGCGTGAAGTAATGGAACCCTATTGAATGCAGTGGATTTTATGCAGCATGATTGAATGCAGTGGATTCCATGCAGCATGATTGAATGCAGTGGATTCCAGGCAGCGAGGCCCAATGAATCCCGATTGAATGCAGTGGATATTATCCAGCATGGCCCAAAGCATCCCGATTGAATGCAGTGGATTCCATGCAGCGTGTTTGAATGCAGTGGATTCCATGCAGCATGGCCCAATGGTTCCCGATTGAATGCAGTGGTTGCAATGAAGCATGATTGAATGCAGTGTATTCCATGAAGCGTGGCCCTATGGTACCCGATTGAATGCACTGGTTGCAATGAAGCATGATTGAATGCAGTGGATTCCATGCAGCATGGAGACATTGAACCCTATTCAATGCAGGGGATTTTATGCAGCATGATTGAATGCAGTAGATTCCATGCAGTGAGGCCCAATGCATCCCGATTAAATGCAGTGGATTTTATGCAGCGAGGCCCAAAGCATCCCGATTGAATGCAGTGGATTCCATGCAGTGTCACTGAATGCAGTGGATTCGATGCAGCATGGTAAAATGCATCCCGATTGAACCCAGTGTATTCCATGCAGCGTGATAAATGGATCCCGATTGAATGCAGTGGATTCCATGCAGCGTGGCCCAATGGATCTCGAGAGAATGCAGTGGATTCCATGCAGTGTGGTGCAATGGATTTTGATTGAACGCAGTGGATTCCATGCATCGTTGTGCAATGGATCCCAATTGAATGCAGTGAATTCCATGCAGCGTGATTGAATGCAGTACATTCCATGCAGCATGGTAAAATGCATCCCGATTAAATGCAGTGGATTCCATCCAGCTTGATTGAATGCAGTTGATTCCATGGAGCGTGGCCCAATGCATCCCGATTAAATGCAGTGGATTTTATGCAGCATGGCCCAAAGCATCCCGATTGAAGGTAGTGCATTCCATGCAGCATCACTGAATGCAGTGGATTCCATGCAGCATGGTAAAATGCATCCCGATTGAACGCAGTGTATTCCATGAAGCATGGCGAAATGGATCCCGATTGAATGCAGTGGATTCCATGCAGCGTGGCCCAATGGATCTCGATTGAACGCAGTGTATTCCATGCAGTGAGGCCCAATGTATTCCAATTGAATGCAGTGGATTCCATGCAGCATGGCGCAATGGATGTCGATTGAATGCAGTGGTTTCCCTGCAATGTGGCACAATGGATCCCGATTGACTGCAGTGGATTCCATGCAGCGTCACTGAATGCAGTGGATTCCATGCAGCATGGTAAAATGCATCCCGATTGATGCAGTGGATTCCATGCAGCGTCATTGAATGCAGTGGATTCCATGCAGCATGGTAAAATGCATCCCAATTGAACGCAGTGCATTCCATGCAGCGGGGTTAAATGGATCCCGATTGAATGCAGTGGATTCCATGCAGCGTGGCCCAATGGATCTCGAGAGAATGCAGTGGATTCCATGCAGTGTGGTGCAATGGATTTAAATTGAACGCAGTGGATTCCATGCATCGTGGCGCAATGGATCCCAATTGAATGCAGTGAATTCCATGCAGCGTGATTGAATGCAGTATATTCCATGCAGCGTGGTAAAATGCATCCCGATTAAATGCAGTGGATTCCATCCAGCTTGATTGAATGCAGTTGATTCCATGGAGCGTGGCCCAATGCATCCCGATTAAATGCAGTGGATTTTATGCAGCATGGCCCAAAGCATCCCGATTGAAGGTAGTGCATTCCATGCAGCATCACTGAATGCAGTGGATTCCATGCAGCATGGTAAAATGCATCCCGATTAAACGCAGTAGATTACATGCAGCATGGCTAAATGGCTCCCGAGTGAATGCAGTAGATTCCATGCAGTGTCATTGAATGCAGTGGATTCCATGCAGCATGGTAAAATGCATCCCGATTGATGCAGTGGATTCCATGCAGTGTCATTGAATGCAGTGGATTCCAGGCAGCATGGTAAAATGCATCCCGATTGATGCAGTGGATTCCATGCAGCGGGGTTAAATGGATCCCGATTGAATGCAGTGTATTCCATGCAGCGTGGCCCAATGGATCTCGATTGAATGCAGTGGATTCCATGCAGCGTGGCCCAATGGATCTCGATTGAATGCAGTGGATTCCATGCAGTGTGGTGCAGTGGATTCTGATTGGTTGCAGTGAATTCCATGCATCGTGGCACAATGGATCCCAATTGAATGCAGTGGATTCCATGCAGCGTGGCCCAATGGATCTCGATTGAATGCAGTGGATTCCATGCAGCATGTTTGAATGCAGTGTATGCCATGCAGCGTGAAGTAATGGAACCCTATTGAATGCAGTGGATTTTATGCAGCATGATTGAATGCAGTGGATTCCATGCAGCATGATTGAATGCAGTGGATTCCAGGCAGCGAGGCCCAATGAATCCCGATTGAATGCAGTGGATATTATCCAGCATGGCCCAAAGCATCCCGATTGAATGCAGTGGATTCCATGCAGCGTGTTTGAATGCAGTGGATTCCATGCAGCATGGCCCAATGGTTCCCGATTGAATGCAGTGGTTGCAATGAAGCATGATTGAATGCAGTGGATTCCATGAAGCGTGGCCCTATGGTACCCGATTGAATGCACTGGTTGCAATGAAGCATGATTGAATGCAGTGGATTCCATGCAGCATGGAGACATTGAACCCTATTCAATGCAGGGGATTTTATGCAGCATGATTGAATGCAGTAGATTCCATGCAGTGAGGCCCAATGCATCCCGATTAAATGCAGTGGATTTTATGCAGCGAGGCCCAAAGCATCCCGATTGAATGCAGTGGATTCCATGCAGTGTCACTGAATGCAGTGGATTCGATGCAGCATGGTAAAATGCATCCCGATTGAACCCAGTGTATTCCATGCAGCGTGATAAATGGATCCCGATTGAATGCAGTGGATTCCATGCAGCGTGGCCCAATGGATCTCGAGAGAATGCAGTGGATTCCATGCAGTGTGGTGCAATGGATTTTGATTGAACGCAGTGGATTCGATGCATCGTTGTGCAATGGATCCCAATTGAATGCAGTGAATTCCATGCAGCGTGATTGAATGCAGTACATTCCATGCAGCATGGTAAAATGCATCCCGATTAAATGCAGTGGATTCCATCCAGCTTGATTGAATGCAGTTGATTCCATGGAGCGTGGCCCAATGCATCCCGATTAAATGCAGTGGATTTTATGCAGCATGGCCCAAAGCATCCCGATTGAAGGTAGTGCATTCCATGCAGCATCACTGAATGCAGTGGATTCCATGCAGCATGGTAAAATGCATCCCGATTGAACGCAGTGTATTCCATGAAGCATGGCTAAATGGATCCCGATTGAATGCAGTGGATTCCATGCAGCGTGGCCCAATGGATCTCGATTGAACGCAGTGTATTCCATGCAGTGAGGCCCAATGTATTCCAATTGAATGCAGTGGATTCCATGCAGCATGGCGCAATGGATGTCGATTGAATGCAGTGGTTTCCCTGCAATGTGGCACAATGGATCCCGATTGACTGCAGTGGATTCCATGCAGCGTCACTGAATGCAGTGGATTCCATGCAGCATGGTAAAATGCATCCCGATTGATGCAGTGGATTCCATGCAGCGTCATTGAATGCAGTGGATTCCATGCAGCATGGTAAAATGCATCCCAATTGAACGCAGTGCATTCCATGCAGCGGGGTTAAATGGATCCCGATTGAATGCAGTGGATTCCATGCAGCGTGGCCCAATGGATCTCGAGAGAATGCAGTGGATTCCATGCAGTGTGGTGCAATGGATTTAAATTGAACGCAGTGGATTCCATGCATCGTGGCGCAATGGATCCCAATTGAATGCAGTGAATTCCATGCAGCGTGATTGAATGCAGTATATTCCATGCAGCGTGGTAAAATGCATCCCGATTAAATGCAGTGGATTTTATGCAGCATGGCCCAAAGCATCCCGATTGAATGTAGTGCATTCCATGCAGCATCACTGAATGCAGTGGATTCCATGCAGCATGGTAAAATGCATCCCGATTAAACGCAGTGCATTACATGCAGCATGGCTAAATGGATCTCGAGTGAATGCAGTGGATTCCATGCAGCATGGTAAAATGCGTCACGATTGATGCAGTGGATTCCATGCAGTGTCATTGAATGCAGTGGATTCCAGGCAGCATGATAAAATGCATCCCGATTGATGCAGTGGATTACATGCAGTGTCATTGAATGCAGTGGATTCCAGGCAGCATGATAAAATGCATCCCGATTGATGCAGTGGATTCCATGCAGCGGGGTTAAATGGATCCCGATTGAATGCAGTGTATTCCATGCAGCGTGGCCCAATGGATCTCGATTGAATGCAGTGGACTCCGTGCAGTGTGGTGGAGTGGATTCTGATTGAATGCAGTGGATTCCATGCAGCGTGTTTGAATGCAGTGTATTCCATGCAGCGTGAAGAAATGGAACCCTATTGAATGCAGTGGATTTTATGCAGCATGATTGAATGCAGTGGATTCCATGCAGCATGATTGAATGCAGTGGATTCCAGGCAGCGAGGCCCAATGAATCCCGATTGAATGCAGTGGATATTATCCAGCATGGCCCAAAGCATCCCGATTGAATGCAGTGGATTCCATGCAGCGTGTTTGAATGCAGTGGATTCCATGCAGCATGGCCCAATGGTTCCCGATTGAATGCAGTGGTTGCAATGAAGCATGATTGAATGCAGTGGATTCCATGAAGCGTGGCCCTATGGTACCCGATTGAATGCACTGGTTGCAATGAAGCATGATTGAATGCAGTGGATTCCATGCAGCATGATTGAATGCAGTAGATTCCATGCAGTGAGGCCCAATGCATCCCGATTAAATGCAGTGGATTTTATGCAGCGAGGCCCAAAGCATCCCGATTGAATGCAGTGGATTCCATGCAGCGTCACTGAATGCAGTGGATTCGATGCAGCATGGTTAAATGCATCCCGATTGAACGAAGAGTATTCCATGCAGCGTGGCTAAATGGATCCAGATTGAATGCAGTGGATTCCATGCAGCGTGGCCCAATTGATCTCGAGAGATTGCAGTGGATTCCATGCAGTGTGGTGCAATGGATTTTAATTGAACGCAGTGGATTCCATGCATCGTGGTGCAATGGATCCCAATTGAATGCAGTGAATTCCATGCAGCGTGATTGAATGCAGTATATTCCATGCAGCGTGGTAAAATGCATCCCGATTAAATGCAGTGGATTCCATCCAGCTTGATTGAATGCAGTTGATTCCATGGAGCGTGGCCCAATGCATCCCGATTAAATGCAGTGGATTTTATGCAGCATGGCCCAAAGCATCCCGATTGAAGGTAGTGCATTACATGCAGCATCACTGAATGCAGTGGATTCCATGCAGCATGGTAAAATGCATCCCGATTAAACGCAGTGGAATACATGCAGCATGGCTAAATGGATCCCGAGTGAATGCAGTAGATTCCATGCAGTGTCATTGAATGCAGTGGATTCCATTCAGCATGGTAAAATGCATCCCGATTGATGCAGTGGATTCCATGCAGTGTCATTGAATGCAGTGTATTCCATGCAGCATGGTAAAATGCATCCCGATTGATGCAGTGGATTCCATGCAGTGTCATTGAATGCAGTGGATTCCAGGCAGCATGATAAAATGCATCCCGATTGAATGCAGTCGATTCCATGCAGCGTGGCCCAATGGATCTCGATTGAATGCAGTGGATTCCATGCAGCGTGGCCCAATGGATCTCGATTGAATGCAGTGGATTCCATGCAGTGTGGTGCAGTGGAGTCTGATTGATTGCAGTGAATTCCATGCATCGTGGCACAATGGATCCCAATTGAATGCAGTGGATTCCATGCAGCGTGGCCCAATGGATCTCGATTGAATGCAGTGGGTTCCATGCAGCATCACTGAATGCAGTGTATGCCATGCAGCGTGAAGAAATGGAACCCTATTGAATGCAGTGGATTTTATGCAGCATGATTGAATGCAGTTGATTCGATGCAGCATGATTGAATGCAGTGGATTCCAGGCAGCGAGGCCCAATGAATCCCGATTGAATGCACTGGATATTATCCAGCATGGCCCAAAGCATCCCGATTGAATGCAGTGGATTCCATGCAGCGTGTTTGAATGCAGTGGATTCCATGCAGCATGGCCCAATGGTTCCCGATTGAATGCAGTGGTTGCAATGAAGCATGATTGAATGCAGTGGATTCCATGAAGCGTGGCCCTATGGTACCCGATTGAATGCACTGGTTGCAATGAAGCATGATTGAATGCAGTGGATTCCATGCAGCATGGAGAAATTGAACCCTATTAAATGCAGGGGATTTTATGCAGCATGATTGAATGCAGTGGATTCCATGCAGCATGATTGAATGCAGTAGATTCCATGCAGTGAGGCCCAATGCATCCCGATTAAATGCAGTGGATTTTATGCAGCGAGGCCCAAAGCATCCCGATTGAATGCAGTGGATTCCATGCAGCGTCACTCAATGCAGTGGATTCGATGCAGCATGGTAAAATGCATCCCGATTGAACCCAGTGTATTCCATGCAGCGTGATAAATGGATCCCGATTGAATGCAGTGGATTCCATGCAGCGTGGCCCAATGGATCTCAAGAGAATGCAGTGGATTCCATGCAGCGTGATTGAATGCAGTACATTCCATGCAGCATGGTAAAATGCATCCCGATTAAATGCAGTGGATTCCATCCAGCTTGATTGAATGCAGTTGATTCCATGGAGCGTGGCCCAATGCATCCCGATTAAATGCAGTGGATTTTATGCAGCATGGCCCAAAGCATCCCGATTGAAGGTAGTGCATTCCATGCAGCATCACTGAATGCAGTGGATTCCATGCAGCATGGTAAAATGCATCCCGATTGAACGCAGTGTATTCCATGAAGCATGGCTAAATGGATCCCGATTGAATGCAGTGGATTCCATGCAGCGTGGCCAATGGATCTCGATTGAACGCAGTGTATTCCATGCAGTGAGGCCCAATGAATCCCAATTGAATGCAGTGGATTCCATGCAGCATGGCGCAATGGATGTCGATTGAATGCAGTGGTTTCCCTGCAATGTGGCAAAATGGATCCCGATTGACTGCAGTGGATTCCATGCAGCGTCACTGAATGCAGTGGATTCCATGCAGCATGGTAAAATGCATCCCGATGGATGCAGTGGCTTCCATGCAGTGTCATTGAATGCAGTGGATTCCATGCAGCATGGTAAAATGCGTCACGATTGATGCAGTGGATTCCATGCAGTCTCATTGAATGCAGTGGATTCCATGCAGCATGGTAAAATGCATCCCGATTGATGCAGTGGATTCCATGCAGTGTCATTGAATGCAGTGGATTCCAGGCAGCATGATAAAATGCATCCCGATTGATGCAGTGGATTCCATGCAGCGGGGTTAAATGGATCCAGATTGAATGCCGTGGATTCCATGCAGCGTGGCCCAACGGATCTCGATTGAATGCAGTGGACTCCGTGCAGTGTGGCGGAGTGGATTCTGATTGATTGCAGTGAATTCCATGCAGCGTGGCCCAATGGATCTCGATTGAATGCAGTGGATTCCATGCAGCGTGTTTGAATGCAGTGTATTCCATGCAGCGTGAAGAAATGGAACCCTATTGAATGCAGTGGATTTTATGCAGCATGATTGAATGCAGTGGATTCCATGCAGCATGATTGAATGCAGTGGATTCCAGGCAGCGAGGCCCAATGAATCCCGATTGAATGCAGTGGATATTATCCAGCATGGCCCAAAGCATCCCGATTGAATGCAGTGGATTCCATGCAGCGTGTTTGAATGCAGTGGATTCCATGCAGCATGGCCCAATGGTTCCCTATTGAATGCAGTGGTTGCAATGAAGCATGATTGAATGCAGTGGATTCCATGAAGCGTGGCCCTATGGTACCCGATTGAATGCACTGGTTGCAATGAAGCATGATTGAATGCAGTGGATTCCATGCAGCATGGAGAAATGGAACCCTATTAAATGCAGGGGATTTTATGCAGCATGATTGAATGCAGTGGATTCCATGCAGCATGATTGAATGCAGTAGATTCCATGCAGTGAGGCCCAATGCATCCCGATTAAATGCAGTGGATTTTATGCAGCGAGGCCCAAAGCATCCCGATTGAATGCAGTGGATTCCATGCAGCGTCACTGAATGCAGTGGATTCGATGCAGCATGGTTAAATGCATCCCGATTGAACGAAGAGTATTCCATGCAGCGTGGCTAAATGGATCCAGATTGAATGCAGTGGATTCCATGCAGCGTGGCCCAATGGATCTCGAGAGATTGCAGTGGATTCCATGCAGTGTGGTGCAATGGATTTTAATTGAACGCAGTGGATTCCATGCATCGTGGTGCAATGGATCCCAATTGAATGCAGTGAATTCCATGCAGCGTGATTGAATGCAGTACATTCCATGCAGCGTGGTAAAATGCATCCCGATTAAATGCAGTGGATTCCATCCAGCTTGATTGAATGCAGTTGATTCCATGGAGCGTGGCCCAATGCATCCCGATTAAATGCAGTGGATTTTATGCAGCATGGCCCAAAGCATCCCGATTGAAGGTAGTGCATTCCATGCAGCATCACTGAATGCAGTGGATTCCATGCAGCATGGTAAAATGCATCCCGATTAAACGCAGTGGAATACATGCAGCATGGCTAAATGGTTCCCGAGTGAATGCAGTAGATTCCATGCAGTGTCATTGAATGCAGTGGATTCCATGCAGCATGGTAAAATGCATCCCGATTGATGCAGTGGATTCCATGCAGTGTCATTGAATGCAGTGTATTCCATGCAGCATGGTAAAATGCATCCCGATTGATGCAGTGGATTCCATGCAGTGTCATTGAATGCAGTGGATTCCAGGCAGCATGATAAAATGCATCCCGATTGAATGCAGTCGATTCCATGCAGCGTGGCCCAATGGATCTCGATTGAATGCAGTGGATTCCATGCAGCGTGGCCCAATGGATCTCGATTGAATGCAGTGGATTCCATGCAGTGTGGTGCAGTGGAGTCTGATTGATTGCAGTGAATTCCATGCATCGTGGCACAATGGATCCCAATTGAATGCAGTGGATTCCATGCAGCGTGGCCCAATGGATCTCGATTGAATGCAGTGGGTTCCATGCAGCGTGTTTGAATGCAGTGTATGCCATGCAGCGTGAAGAAATGGAACCCTATTGAATGCAGTGGATTTTATGCAGCATGATTGAATGCAGTGGATTCCATGCAGCATGATTGAATGCAGTGGATTCCAGGCAGCGAGGCCCAATGAATCCCGGTTGAATGCAGTGGATATTATCCAGCATGGCCCAAAGCATCCCGATTGAATGCAGTGGATTCCATGCAGCGTGTTTGAATGCAGTGGATTCCATGCAGCATGGCCCAATGGTTCCCGATTGAATGCAGTGGTTGCAATGAAGCATGATTGAATGCAGTGGATTCCATGAAGCGTGGCCCTATGGTACCCGATTGAATGCACTGGTTGCAATGAAGCATGATTGAATGCAGTGGATTCCATGCAGCATGGAGAAATTGAACCCTATTAAATGCAGGGGATTTTATGCAGCATGATTGAATGCAGTGGATTCCATGCAGCATGATTGAATGCAGTAGATTCCATGCAGTGAGGCCCAATGCATCCCGATTAAATGCAGTGGATTTTATGCAGCGAGGCCCAAAGCATCCCGATTGAATGCAGTGGATTCCATGCAGCGTCACTCAATGCAGTGGATTCGATGCAGCATGGTAAAATGCATCCCGATTGAACCCAGTGTATTCCATGCAGCGTGATAAATGGATCCCGATTGAATGCAGTGGATTCCATGCAGCGTGGCCCAATGGATCTCAAGAGAATGCAGTGGATTCCATGCAGCGTGATTGAATGCAGTACATTCCATGCAGCATGGTAAAATGCATCCCGATTAAATGCAGTGGATTCCATCCAGCTTGATTGAATGCAGTTTATTCCATGGAGCGTGGCCCAATGCATCCCGATTAAATGCAGTGGATTTTATGCAGCATGGCCCAAAGCATCCCGATTGAAGGTAGTGCATTCCATGCAGCATCACTGAATGCAGTGGATTCCATGCAGCATGGTAAAATGCATCCCGATTGAACGCAGTGTATTCCATGAAGCATGGCTAAATGGATCCCGATTGAATGCAGTGGATTCCATGCAGCGTGGCCAATGGATCTCGATTGAACGCAGTGTATTCCATGCAGTGAGGCCCAATGAATCCCAATTGAATGCAGTGGATTCCATGCAGCATGGCGCAATGGATGTCGATTGAATGCAGTGGTTTCCCTGCAATGTGGCACAATGGATCCCGATTGACTGCAGTGGATTCCATGCAGCGTCACTGAATGCAGTGGATTCCATGCAGCCTGGTAAAATGCATCCCGATGGATGCAGTGGCTTCCATGCAGTGTCATTGAATGCAGTGGATTCCATGCAGCATGGTAAAATGCGTAACGATTGATGCAGTGGATTCCATGCAGTGTCATTGAATGCAGTGGATTCCATGCAGCATGGTAAAATGCATCCCGATTGATGCAGTGGATTCCATGCAGTGTCATTGAATGCAGTGGATTCCAGGCAGCATGATAAAATGCATCCCGATTGATGCAGTGGATTCCATGCAGCGGGGTTAAATGGATCCAGATTGAATGCCCTGGATTCCATGCAGCGTGGCCCAACGGATCTCGATTGAATGCAGTGGACTCCGTGCAGTGTGGCGTAGTGGATTCTGATTGATTGCAGTGAATTCCATGCAGCGTGGCCCAATGGATCTCGATTGAATGCAGTGGATTCCATGCAGCGTGTTTGAATGCAGTGTATTCCATGCAGCGTGAAGAAATGGAACCCTATTGAATGCAGTGGATTTTATGCAGCATGATTGAATGCAGTGGATTCCATGCAGCATGATTGAATGCAGTGGATTCCAGGCAGCGAGGCCCAATGAATCCCGATTGAATGCAGTGGATATTATCCAGCATGGCCCAAAGCATCCCGATTGAATGCAGTGGATTCCATGCAGCGTGTTTGAATGCAGTGGATTCCATGCAGCATGGCCCAATGGTTCCCGATTGAATGCAGTGGTTGCAATGAAGCATGATTGAATGCAGTGGATTCCATGAAGCGTGGCCCTATGGTACCCGATTGAATGCACTGGTTGCAATGAAGCATGATTGAATGCAGTGGATTCCATGCAGCATGGAGAAATGGAACCCTATTAAATGCAGGGGATTTTATGCAGCATGATTGAATGCAGTGGATTCCATGCAGCATGATTGAATGCAGTAGATTCCATGCAGTGAGGCCCAATGCATCCCGATTAAATGCAGTGGATTTTATGCAGCGAGGCCCAAAGCATCCCGATTGAATGCAGTGGATTCCATGCAGCGTCACTGAATGCAGTGGATTCGATGCAGCATGGTAAAATGCATCCCGATTGAACGAAGAGTATTCCATGCAGCGTGGCTAAATGGATCCCGACTGAATGCAGTGGATTCCATGCAGCGTGGCCCAATGGATCTCGAGAGATTGCAGTGGATTCCATGCAGTTTGGTGCAATGGATTTTAATTGAACGCAGTGGATTCCATGCATCGTGGTGCAATGGATCCCAATTGAATGCAGTGAATTCCATGCAGCGTGATTGAATGCAGTATATTCCATGCAGCGTCGTAAAATGCATCCCGATTAAATGCAGTGGATTCCATCCAGCTTGATTGAATGCAGTTGATTCCATGGAGCGTGGCCCAATGCATCCCGATTAAATGCAGTGGATTTTATGCAGCATGGCCCAAAGCATCCCGATTGAAGGTAGTGCATTCCATGCAGCATCACTGAATGCAGTGGATTCCATGTAGCATGTTAAAATGCATCCCGATTAAACGCAGTGGATTAAATGCAGCATGGCTAAATGGATCCCGAGTGAATGCAGTAGATTACATGCAGTGTCATTGAATGCAGTGGATTCCATGCAGCATGGTAAAATGCATCCCGATTGATGCAGTGGATTCCATGCAGTGTGGTGCAGTGGATTCTGATTGATTGCAGTGAATTCCATGCATCGTGGCACAATGGATCCCAATTGAATCCAGTGGATTCCATGCAGCGTGGCCCAATGGATCTCGATTGAATGCAGTGGATTCCATGCAGCGTGTTTGAATGCAGTGTATGCCATGCAGCGTGAAGAAATGGAACCCTATTGAATGCAGTGGATTTTATGCAGCATGATTGAATGCAGAGGATTCCATGCAGCATGATTGAATGCAGTGGATTCCAGGCAGCGAGGCCCAATGAATCCCGATTGAATGCAGTGGATATTATCCAGCATGGCCCAAAGCATCCCGATTGAAGGCAGTGGATTCCATGCAGCGTGTTTGAATGCAGTGGATTCCATGCAGCATGGCCCAATGGTTCCCGATTGAATGCAGTGGTTGCAATGAAGCATGATTGAATGCAGTGGATTCCATGAAGCGTGGCCCTATGGTACCCGATTGAATGCACTGGTTGTAATGAAGCATGATTGAATGCAGTGGATTCCATGCAGTGAGGCCCAATGCATCCCGATTAAATGCAGTGGATTTTATGCAGCAAGGCCCAAAGCATCCCGATTGAATGCAGTGGATTCCATGCAGCGTCACTGAATGCAGTGGATTCCATGCAGCATGGTAAAATGCATCCCGATTGAATGAAGAGTATTCCATGCAGCGTGGCTAAATGGATCCCGATTGAATGCAGTGGATTCCTTGCAGTGTGGTCCAATGGATCTCGATTGAACGCAGTGTATTCCATGCAGTGAGGCCCAATGAATCCCAATTGAATGCAGTGGATTCCATGCAGCATGGCGCCATGGATGTCGATTGAATGCAGTGGTTTCCCTGCAATGTGGCACAATGGATCCCGATTGACTGCAGTGGATTCCATGCAGCGTCACTGAATGCAGTGGATTCCATGCATAATGGTAAAATGCATCCCGATTGATGCAGTGGATTCCATGCAGTGTCATTGAATGCAGTGGATTCGATGCAGCATGGTAAAATGAATCCCAATTGAACGCAGTGCATTCCATGCAGCGGGGTTAAATGGATGCCGATTGAATGCAGTGGATTCCATGCAGCGTGGCCCAATGGATCTCGATTGAATGCAGTGGGTTCCATGCAGCGTGTTTGAATGCAGTGTATGCCGTGCAGCGTGAAGAAATGGAACCCTATTGAATGCAGTGGATTTTATGCAGCATGATTGAATGCAGTGGATTCGATGCAGCATGATTGAATGCAGTGGATTCCAGGCAGCTAGGCCCAATGAATCCCGATTGAATGCAGTGGATATTATCCAGCATGGCCCAAAGCATCCCGATTGAATGCAGTGGATTCCATGCAGCGTGTTTGAATGCAGTGGATTCCATGCAGCATGGCCCAATGGTTCCCGATTGAATGCAGTGGTTGCAATGAAGCATGATTGAATGCAGTGGATTCCATGAAGCGTGGCCCTATGGTACCCGATTGAATGCACTGGTTGCAATGAAGCATGATTGAATGCAGTGGATTCCATGCAGCATGGAGACATTGAACCCTATTAAATGCAGGGGACTTTATGCAGCATGATTGAATGCAGTGGATTCCATGCAGCATGATTGAATGCAGTAGATTCCATGCAGTGAGGCCCAATGCATCCCGATTAAATGCAGTGGATTTTATGCAGCGAGGCCCAAAGCATCCCGATTGAATGCAGTGGATTCCATGCAGCGTCACTGAATGCAGTGGATTCGATGCAGCATGGTAAAATGCATCCCGATTGAACGCAGTGCATTCCATGCAGCGTGGCTAAATGGATCCCGATTGAATGCAGTGGATTCGATGCAGCGTGGCCCAATGGATCTCGAGAGAATGCAGTGGATTCCATGCAGTGTGGTGCAATGGATTTTAATTGAACGCAGTGGATTCCATGCATCGTGGTGCAATGGATCCCAATTGAATGCAGTGAATTCCATGCAGCGTGATTGAATGCAGTATATTCCATGCAGCGTGGTAAAATGCATCCCGATTAAATGCAGTGGATTCCATCCAGCTTGATTGAATGCAGTTGATTCCATGGAGCGTGGCCCAATGCATCCCGATTAACTGCAGTGGATTTTATGCAGCATGGCCCAAAGCATCCCGATTGAAGGTAGTGCATTCCATGCAGCATCACTGAATGCAGTGGATTCCATGCAGCTTGGTAAAATGCATCCCGATTAAACGCAGTGCATTACATGCAGCATGGCTAAATGGATCCCGAGTGAATGCAGTGGATTCCATGCAGTGTAATTGAATGCAGTGGATTCCATGCAGCATGGTAAAATGCGTCACGATTGATGCAGTGCATTCCATGCAGTGTCATTGAATGCAGTGGATTCCAGGCAGCATGATAAAATGCATCCCGATTGATGCAGTGGATTCCATGCAGCGGGGTTAAATGGAACCCGATTGAATGCAGTGGATTCCATGCAGCGTGGCCCAATGGATCTCGATTGAATGCAGTGGACTCCGTGCAGTGTGGTGGAGTGGATTCTGATTGATTGCAGTGAATTCCATGCATCGTGGCCCAATGGATCTCGATTGAATGCAGTGGATTCCATGCAGCGTGTTTGAATGCAGTGTTTGCCATGCAGCGTGAAGAAATGGAACCCTATTGAATGCAGTGGATTCCATGCAGTGTCATTTAATGCAGTGGATTCCATGCAGCATGATTGAATGCAGTGGATTCCAGGCAGCGAGGCCCAATGAATCCCGATTGAATGCACTGGATATTATCCAGCATGGCCCAAAGCATCCCGATTAAATGCAGTGGATTCCATGCAGCGTGTTTGAATGCAGTGGATTCCATGCAGCATGGCCCAATGGTTCCCGATTGAATGCAGTGGTTGCAATGAAGCATGATTGAATGCAGTGGATTCCATGCAGCATGGAGTCATTGAACCCTATTCAATGCAGGGGATTTTATGCAGCATGATTGAATGCAGTGGATTCCATGCAGCATGATTGAATGCAGTAGATTCCATGCAGTGAGGCCCAATGCATCCCGATTAAATGCAGTGGATTTTATGCAGAGAGGCCCAAAGCATCCCGATTGAATGCAGTGGATTCCATGCAGCGTCACTGAATGCAGTGGATTCGATGCAGCATGGTTAAATGCATCCCGATTGAACGAACAGTATTCCATGCAGCGTGGCTAAATGGATCCCGATTGAATGCAGTGGATTCCATGCAGCGTGGCCCAATGGATCTCGAGAGATTGCAGTGGATTCCATGCAGTTTGGTGCAATGGATTTTGATTGAACGCAGTGGATTCCATGCATCGTGGTGCAATGGATCCCAATTGAATGCAGTGAATTCCATGCAGCGTGATTGAATGCAGTACATTCCATGCAGCATGGTAAAATGCATCCCGATTAATTGCAGTGGATTCCATCCAGCTTGATTGAATGCAGTTGATTCCATGGAGCGTGGCCCAATGCATCCCGATTAAATGCAGTGGATTTTATGCAGCATGGCCCAAAGCATCCCGATTGAAGGTAGTGCATTCCATGCAGCATCACTGAATGCAGTGGATTCCATGCAGCATGGTAAAATGCATCCCGATTGAACGCAGTGTATTCCATGAAGCATGGCTAAATGGATCCCGATTGAATGCAGTGGATTCCATGCAGCGTGGCCCAATGGATCTCGATTGAACGCAGTGTATTCCATGCAGTGAGGCCCAATGAATCCCAATTGAATGCAGTGGATTCCATGCAGCATGGAGAAATTGAACCCTATTAAATGCAGTGGATTTTATGCAGCATGATTGAATGCAGTGGATTCCAGCCAGCAAGATTGAATGCAGTAGATTCCATGCAGTGAGGCCCAATGCATCCCGATTAAATGCAGTGGATTTTATGCAGAGAGGCCCAAAGCATCCCGATTGAATGCAGTGGATTCCATGCAGCGTCACTGAATGCAGTGGATTCGATGCAGCATGGTTAAATGCATCCCGATTGAATGAAGAGTATTCCATGCAGCGTGGCTAAATGGATCCCGATTGAATGCAGTGGATTCCATGCAGCGTGGCCCAATGGATCTCGAGAGATTGCAGTGGATTCCATGCAGTGTGGTGCAATGGATTTTAATTGAACGCAGTGGATTCCATGCATCGTGGTGCAATGGATCCCAATTGAATGCAGTGAATTCCATGCAGCGTGATTGAATGCAGTATATTCCATGCAGCGTGGTAAAATGCATCCCGATTAAATGCAGTGGATTCCATCCAGCTTGGTTGAATGCAATTGATTCCATGGAGCATGGCCCAATGCATCCCGATTAAATGCAGTGGATTTTATGCAGCATGGCCCAAAGCATCCCGATTGAATATAGTGCATTCCATGCAGCATCACTGAATGCAGTGGATTCCATGCAGCATGGTAAAATGCATCCCGATTAAACGCAGTGGATTACATGCAGCATGGCTAAATGGATCCCGAGTGAATGCAGTAGATTCCATGCAGTGTCATTGAATGCAGTGGATTCCATGCAGCATGGTAAAATGCATCCCGATTGATGCCTTGGATTCCATGCAGTGTCATTGAATGCAGTGGATTCCATGCAGCATGGTAAAATGCATCCCGATTGATGCAGTGGATTCCATGCAGTGTCAATGAATGCAGTGGATTCCAGGCAGCATGATAAAATGCATCCCGATTGATGCAGTGGATTCCATGCAGCGGGGTTAAATGGATCCCGATTGAATGCAGTGGATTCCATGCAGCGTGGCCCAATGGATCTCGATTGAATTCAGTGGATTCCATGCAGCGTGGCCCAATGGATCTCGATTGAATGCAGTGGATTCCATGCAGTGTGGTGCAGTGGATTCTGATTGATTGCAGTGAATTCCATGCATCGTGGCACAATGGATCCCAATTGAATGCAGTGGATTCCATGCAGTGTGGCCCAATGGATCTCGATTGAATGCAGTGGATTCCATGCAGCGTGTTTGAATGCAGTGTATTCCATGCAGCGTGAAGAAATGGAACCCTATTGAATGCAGTGGATTTTATGCAGCATGATTGAATGCAGTGGATTCGATGCAGCATGATTGAATGCAGTGGATTTCAGGCAGCGAGGCCCAATGAATCCCGATTGAATGCAGTGGATATTATCCAGCATGGCCCAAAGCATCCCGATTGAATGCAGTGGATTCCATGCAGCGTGTTTGAATGCAGTGGATTCCATGCAGCATGGCCCAATGGTTCCCGATTGAATGCAGTGGTTGCAATGAAGCATGATTGAATGCAGTGGATTCCATGAAGCGTGGCCCTATGGTACCCGATTGAATGCACTGGTTGCAATGAAGCATGATTGAATGCAGTGGATTCCATGCAGCATGGAGAAATTGAACCCTATTAAATGCAGTGGATTTTAAGCAGCATGATTGAATGCAGTGGTTTCCATGCAGCATGATTGAATGCAGTAGATTCCATGCAGTGAGGCCCAATGCATCCCGATTAAATGCAGTGGATTCCATGCAGCGTCACTGAATGCAGTGGATTAGATGCAGCATGGTTAAATGCATCCCGATTGAACCCAGTGTATTCTATGCAGCGTGATAAATGGATCCCGATTGAATGCAGTGGATTCCATGCAGCGTGGTCCAATGGATCTCGAGAGAATGCAGTGGATTCCATGCAGTGTGGTGCAATGGATTTTGATTGAATGCAGTGGATTCGATGCATCATTGTGCAATGGATCCCAATTGAATGCAGTGAATTCCATGCAGCGTGATTGAATGCAGTACATTCCATGCAGCATGGTAAAATTCATCCCGATTAAATGCAGTGGATTCCATCCAGCTTGATTGAATGCAGTTGATTCCATGGAGCGTGGCCCAATGCATCCCGATTAAATGCAGTGGATTTTATGCAGCATGGCCCAAAGCATCCCGATTGAAGGTAGTGCATTCCATGCAGCATCACTGAATGCAGTGGATTCCATGCAGCATGGTAAAATGCATCCCGATTGAACGCAGTGTATTCCATGAAGCATGGCGAAATGGATCCCGATTGAATGCAGTGGATTCCATGCAGCGTGGCCCAATGGATCTCGATTGAACGCAGTGGATTCCATGCAGTGAGGCCCAATGAATCCCAATTGAATGCAGTGGATTCCATGTAGCATGGCGCAATGGATGTCGATTGAATGCAGTGGTTTCCCTGCAATGTGGCACAATGGATCCCGATTGACTGCAGTGGATTCCATGCAGCGTCACTGAATGCAGTGGATTCCATGCAGCATGGTAAAATGCATCCCGATGGATGCAGTGGATTCCATGCAGTGTCATTGAATGCAGTGGATTCCATGCAGCATGGTAAAATGCATCCCAATTGAACGCAGTGCATTCCATGCAGCGGGGTTAAATGGATCCCGATTGAATGCAGTGGATTCGATGCAGCGTGGCCCAATGGATCTCGAGAGAATGCAGTGGATTCCATGCAGTGTGGTGCAATGGATTTTAATTGAACGCAGTGGATTCCATGCATCGTGGTGCAATGGATCCCAATTGAATGCAGTGAATTCCATGCAGCGTGATTGAATGCAGTATATTCCATGCAGCGTGGTAAAATGCATCCCGATTAAATGCAGTGGATTCCATCCAGCTTGGTTGAATGCAATTGATTCCATGGAGCATGGCCCAATGCATCCCGATTAAATGCAGTGGATTTTATGCAGCATGGCCCAAAGCATCCCGATTGAATATAGTGCATTCCATGCAGCATCACTGAATGCAGTGGATTCCATGCAGCATGGTAAAATGCATCCCGATTAAACGCAGTGGATTACATGCAGCATGGCTAAATGGATCCCGAGTGAATGCAGTAGATTCCATGCAGTGTCATTGAATACAGTGGATTCCATGCAGCATGGTAAAATGCATCCCGATTGATGCCTTGGATTCCATGCAGTGTCATTGAATGCAGTGGATTCCATGCAGCATGGTAAAATGCATCCCGATTGATGCAGTGGATTCCATGCAGTGTCAATGAATGCAGTGGATTCCAGGCAGCATGATAAAATGCATCCCGATTGATGCAGTGGATTCCATGCAGCGGGGTTAAATGGATCCCGATTGAATGCAGTGGATTCCATGCAGCGTGGCCCAATGGATCTCGATTGAATTCAGTGGATTCCATGCAGCGTGGCCCAATGGATCTCGATTGAATGCAGTGGATTCCATGCAGTGTGGTGCAGTGGATTCTGATTGATTGCAGTGAATTCCATGCATCGTGGCACAATGGATCCCAATTGAATGCAGTGGATTCCATGCAGTGTGGCCCAATGGATCTCGATTGAATGCAGTGGATTCCATGCAGCGTGTTTGAATGCAGTGTATTCCATGCAGCGTGAAGAAATGGAACCCTATTGAATGCAGTGGATTTTATGCAGCATGATTGAATGCAGTGGATTCGATGCAGCATGATTGAATGCAGTGGATTTCAGGCAGCGAGGCCCAATGAATCCCGATTGAATGCAGTGGATATTATCCAGCATGGCCCAAAGCATCCCGATTGAATGCAGTGGATTCCATGCAGCGTGTTTGAATGCAGTGGATTCCATGCAGCATGGCCCAATGGTTCCCGATTGAATGCAGTGGTTGCAATGAAGCATGATTGAATGCAGTGGATTCCATGAAGCGTGGCCCTATGGTACCCGATTGAATGCACTGGTTGCAATGAAGCATGATTGAATGCAGTGGATTCCATGCAGCATGGAGAAATTGAACCCTATTAAATGCAGTGGATTTTAAGCAGCATGATTGAATGCAGTGGTTTCCATGCAGCATGATTGAATGCAGTAGATTCCATGCAGTGAGGCCCAATGCATCCCGATTAAATGCAGTGGATTCCATGCAGCGTCACTGAATGCAGTGGATTAGATGCAGCATGGTTAAATGCATCCCGATTGAACCCAGTGTATTCTATGCAGCGTGATAAATGGATCCCGATTGAATGCAGTGGATTCCATGCAGCGTGGTCCAATGGATCTCGAGAGAATGCAGTGGATTCCATGCAGTGTGGTGCAATGGATTTTGATTGAATGCAGTGGATTCGATGCATCATTGTGCAATGGATCCCAATTGAATGCAGTGAATTCCATGCAGCGTGATTGAATGCAGTACATTCCATGCAGCATGGTAAAATTCATCCCGATTAAATGCAGTGGATTCCATCCAGCTTGATTGAATGCAGTTGATTCCATGGAGCGTGGCCCAATGCATCCCGATTAAATGCAGTGGATTTTATGCAGCATGGCCCAAAGCATCCCGATTGAAGGTAGTGCATTCCATGCAGCATCACTGAATGCAGTGGATTCCATGCAGCATGGTAAAATGCATCCCGATTGAACGCAGTGTATTCCATGAAGCATGGCGAAATGGATCCCGATTGAATGCAGTGGATTCCATGCAGCGTGGCCCAATGGATCTCGATTGAACGCAGTGGATTCCATGCAGTGAGGCCCAATGAATCCCAATTGAATGCAGTGGATTCCATGCAGCATGGCGCAATGGATGTCGATTGAATGCAGTGGTTTCCCTGCAATGTGGCACAATGGATCCCGATTGACTGCAGTGGATTCCATGCAGCGTCACTGAATGCAGTGGATTCCATGCAGCATGGTAAAATGCATCCCGATGGATGGAGTGGATTCCATGCAGTGTCATTGAATGCAGTGGATTCCATGCAGCATGGTAAAATGCATCCCAATTGAACGCAGTGCATTCCATGCAGCGGGGTTAAATGGATCCCGATTGAATGCAGTGGATTCGATGCAGCGTGGCCCAATGGATCTCGAGAGAATGCAGTGGATTCCATGCAGTGTGGTGCAATGGATTTAAATTGAACGCAGTGGATTCCATGCATCGTGGCGCAATGGATCCCAATTGAATGCAGTGAATTCCATGCAGCGTGATTGAATGCAGTATATTCCATGCAGCGTGGTAAAATGCATCCCGATTAAATGCAGTGGATTCCATCCAGCTTGATTGAATGCAGCTGATTCCATGGAGCGTGGCCCAATGCATCCCGATTAAATGCAGTGGATTTTATGCAGCATGGCCCAAAGCATCCCGATTGAAGGTAGTGCATTCCATGCAGCATCACTGAATGCAGTGGATTCCATGCAGCATTGTAAAATGCATCCCAATTGAACGCAGTGCATTCCATGCAGCGGGGTTAAATGGATCCCGATTGAATGCAGTGGATTCGATGCAGCGTGGCCCAATGGATCTCGAGAGAATGCAGTGGATTCCATGCAGTGTGGTGCAATGGATTTTAATTGAACGCAGTGGATTCCATGCATCGTGGCGCAATGGATCCCAATTGAATGCAGTGAATTCCATGCAGCGTGATTGAATGCAGTATATTCCATGCAGCGTGGTAAAATGCATCCCGATTAAATGCAGTGGATTCCATCCAGCTTGATTGAATGCAGTTTATTCCATGGAGCGTGGCCCAATGCATCCCGATTAAATGCAGTGGATTTTATGCAGCATGGCCCAAAGCATCCCGATTGAAGGTACTGCATTCCATGCAGCATCACTGAATGCAGTGTATTCCATGCAGCGTGAAGAAATGGAACCCTATTGAATGCAGTGGATTTTATGCAGCATGATTGAATGCAGTGGATTCGATGCAGCATGATTGAATGCAGTGGATTCCAGGCAGCGAGGCCCAATGAATCCCGATTGAATGCAGTGGATATTATCCAGCATGGCCCAAAGCATCCCGATTGAATGCAGTGGATTCCATGCAGCATGTTTGAATGCAGTGGATTCCATGCAGCATGGCCCATTGGTTCCCGATTGAATGCAGTGGTTGCAATGAAGCATGATTGAATGCAGTGGATTCCATGAAGCGTGGCCCTATGGTACCCGATTGAATGCACTGGTTGCAATGAAGCATGATTGAATGCAGTGGATTCCATGCAGCATGGAGAAATTGAACCCTATTAAATGCAGGGGATTTTATGCAGCATGATTGAATGCAGTGGATTCCATGCAGCATGATTGAATGCAGTAGATTCCATGCAGTGAGGCCCAATGCATCCCGATTAAATGCAGTGGATATTATGCACCGAGGCCCAAAGCATCCCGATTGAATGCAGTGGATTCCATGCAGCGTCATTGAATGCAGTGGATTCGATGCAGCATGGTAAAATGCATCCCGATTGAACCCAGTGTATTCCATGCAGCGTGATAAATGGATCCCGATTGAATGCAGTGGATTCCATGCAGCGTGGCCCAATGGATCTCGAGAGAATGCAGTGGATTCCATGCAGTGTGGTGCAATGGATTTTGATTGAACGCAGTGGATTCCATGCATCGTGGTGCAATGGATCCCAATTGAATGCAGTGAATTCCATGCAGCGTGATTGAATGCAGTACATTCCATGCAGCGTGGTAAAATGCATCCCGATTAAATGCAGTGGATTCCATCCAGCTTGATTGAATGCAGTTGATTCCATGGAGCGTGGCCCAATGCATCCCGATTAAATGCAGTGGATTTTATGCAGCATGGCCCAAAGCATCCCGATTGAAGGTAGTGCATTCCATGCAGCATCACTGAATGCAGTGGATTCCATGCAGCATGGTAAAATGCATCCCGATTGAACGCAGTGTATTCCATGAAGCATGGCTAAATGGATCCCGAGTGAATGCAGTGGATTCCAAGCAGTGTCATTGAATGCAGTGGATTCCATGCAGCATGGTAAAATGTGTCACGATTGATGCAGTGGATTCCATGCATTGTCATTGAATGCAGTGGATTCCATGCAGCATGGTTAAATGCATCCCGATTGATGCAGTGGATTCCATGCAGTGTCAATGAATGCAATGAATTCCAGGCAGCATGATAAAATGCATCCCGATTGATGCAGTGGATTCCATGCAGCGGGGTTAAATGGATCCAGATTGAATGCCGTGGATTCCATGCAGCGTGGCCCAATGGATCTCGATTGAATGCAGTGGACTCCGTGCAGTGTGGTGGAGTGGATTCTGATTGATTGCAGTGAATTCCATGCATCGTGGCACAATGGATCCCAATTGAATGCAGTGGATTCCATGCAGCGTGGCCCAATGGATCTCGATTGAATGCAGTGGATTCCATGCAGCGTGTTTGAATGCAGTGTATGCCATGCAGCGTGAAGAAATGGAACCCTATTGAATGCAGTGGATTTTATGCAGCATGATTGAATGCAGTGGATTCGATGCAGCATGATTGAATGCAGTGGATTTCAGGCAGCGAGGCCCAATGAATCCCGATTGAATGCAGTGGATATTATCCAGCATGGCCCAAAGCATCCCGATTGAATGCAGTGGATTCCATGCAGCGTGTTTGAATGCAGTGGATTCCATGCAGCATGGCCCAATGGTTCCCGATTGAATGCAGTGGTTGCAATGAAGCATGATTGAATGCAGTGGATTCCATGAAGCGTGGCCCTATGGTACCCGATTGAATGCACTGGTTGCAATGAAGCATGATTGAATGCAGTGGATTCCATGCAGCATGGAGTAATTGAACCCTATTAAATGCAGGGGATTTTATGCAGCATGATTGAATGCAGTGGTTTCCATGCAGCATGATTGAATGCAGTAGATTCCATGCAGTGAGGCCCAATGCATCCCGATTAAATGCAGTGGATTCCATCCAGCTTGATTGAATGCAGTTGATTCCATGGAGCGTGGCCCAATGCATCCCGATTAAATGCAGTGGATTTTATGCAGCATGGCCCAAAGCATCCCGATTGAAGGTAGTGCATTCCATGCAGCATCACTGAATGCAGTGGATTCCATGCAGCATGGTAAAATGCATCCCGATTGAACGCAGTGTATTCCATGAAGCATGGCGAAATGGATCCCGATTGAATGCAGTGGATTCCATGCAGCGTGGCCCAATGGATCTCGATTGAACGCAGTGTATTCCATGCAGTGAGGCCCAATGAATCCCAATTGAATGCAGTGGATTCCATGCAGCATGGCGCAATGGATGTCGATTGAATGCAGTGGTTTCCCTGCAATGTGGCACAATGGATCCCGATTGACTGCAGTGGATTCCATGCAGCGTCACTGAATGCAGTGGATTCCATGCAGAATGGTAAAATGCATCCCGATTGATGGAGTGGATTCCATGCAGTGTCATTGAATGCAGTGGATTCCATGCAGCATGGTAAAATGCATCCCAATTGAACGCAGTGCATTCCATGCAGCGGGGTTAAATGGATCCCGATTGAATGCAGTGGATTCGATGCAGCGTGGCCCAATGGATCTCGAGAGAATGCAGTGGATTCCATGCAGTGTGGTGCAATGGATTTAAATTGAACGCAGTGGATTCCATGCATCGTGGCGCAATGGATCCCAATTGAATGCAGTGAATTCCATGCAGCGTGATTGAATGCAGTATATTCCATGCAGCGTGGTAAAATGCATCCCGATTAAATGCAGTGGATTCCATCCAGCTTGATTGAATGCAGTTGATTCCATGGAGCGTGGCCCAATGCATCCCGATTAAATGCAGTGGATTTTATGCAGCATGGCCCAAAGCATCCCGATTGAAGGTAGTGCATTCCATGCAGCATCACTGAATGCAGTGGATTCCATGCAGCATGGTAAAATGCATCCCAATTGAACGCAGTGCATTCCATGCAGCGGGGTTAAATGGATCCCGATTGAATGCAGTGGATTCGATGCAGCGTGGCCCAATGGATCTCGAGAGAATGCAGTGGATTCCATGCAGTGTGGTGCAATGGATTTTAATTGAACGCAGTGGATTCCATGCATCATGGCGCAATGGATCCCAATTGAATTCAGTGAATTCCATGCAGCGTGATTGAATGCAGTATATTCCATGCAGCGTGGTAAAATGCATCCCGATTAAATGCAGTGGATTCCATCCAGCTTGATTGAATGCAGTTGATTCCATGGAGCGTGGCCCAATGCATCCCGATTAACTGCAGTGGATTTTATGCAGCATGGCCCAAAGCATCCCGATTGAAGGTACTGCATTCCATGCAGCATCACTGAATGCAGTGTATTCCATGCAGCGTGAAGAAATGGAACCCTATTGAATGCAGTGGATTTTATGCAGCATGATTGAATGCAGTGGATTCGATGCAGCATGATTGAATGCAGTGGATTCCAGGCAGCGAGGCCCAATGAATCCCGATTGAATGCAGTGGATATTATCCAGCATGGCCCAAAGCATCCCGATTGAATGCAGTGGATTCCATGCAGCGTGTTTGAATGCAGTGGATTCCATGCAGCATGGCCCAATGGTTCCCGATTGAATGCAGTGGTTGCAATGAAGCATGATTGAATGCAGTGTATTCCATGAAGCGTGGCCCTATGGTACCCGATTGAATGCACTGGTTGCAATGAAGCATGATTGAATGCAGTGGATTCCATGCAGCATGGAGAAATTGAACCCTATTAAATGCAGGGGATTTTATGCAGCATGATTGAATGCAGTGGATTCCATGCAGCATGATTGAATGCAGTAGATTCCATGCAGTGAGGCCCAATGCATCCCGATTAAATGCAGTGGATTTTATGCAGCGAGGCCCAAAGCATCCCGATTGAATGCAGTGGATTCCATGCAGCGTCACTGAATGCAGTGGATTCGATGCAGCATGGTAAAATGCATCCCGATTGAACGCAGTGTATTCCATGAAGCATGGCTAAATGGATCCCGATTGAATGCAGTGGATTCCATGCAGCGTGGCCCAATGGATCTCGATTGAACGCAGTGTATTCCATGCAGTGAGGCCCAATGTATCCCAATTGAATGCAGTGGATTCCATGCAGCATGGCGCAATGGATGTCGATTGAATGCAGTGGTTTCCCTGCAATGTGGCACAATGGATCCCGATTGACTGCAGTGGATTCCATGCAGCGTCACTGAATGCAGTGGATTCCATGCAGAATGGTAAAATGCATCCCGATTGATGCAGTGGATTCCATGCAGTGTCATTGAATGCAGTGGATTCCATGCAGCATGGTAAAATGCATCCCAATTGAACGCAGTGCATTCCATGCAGCGGGGTTAAATGGATCCCGATTGAATGCAGTGGATTCGATGCAGCGTGGCCCAATGGATCTCGAGAGAATGCAGTGGATTCCATGCAGTGTGGTGCAATGGATTTAAATTGAACGCAGTGGATTCCATGCATCGTGGCGCAATGGATCCCAATTGAATGCAGTGAATTCCATGCAGCGTGATTGAATGCAGTATATTCCATGCAGCGTGGTAAAATGCATCCCGATTAAATGCAGTGGATTCCATCCAGCTTGATTGAATGCAGTTGATTCCATGGAGCGTGGCCCAATGCATCCCGATTAAATGCAGTGGATTTTATGCAGCATGGCCCAAAGCATCCCGATTGAAGGTAGTGCATTCCATGCAGCATCACTGAATGCAGTGGATTCCATGCATTATGGTAAAATGCATCCCGATTAAACGCAGTGGATTACATGCAGCATGGCTAAATGGATCCCGAGTGAATGCAGTAGATTCCATGCAGTGTCATTGAATGCAGTGGATTCCATGCAGCATGGTAAAATGCATCCCGATTGATGCAGTGGATTCCATGCAGCGGGGTTAAATGGATCCCGATTGAATGCAGTGTATTCCATGCAGCGTGGCCCAATGGATCTCGATTGAATGCAGTGGATTCCATGCAGCGTGGCCCAATGGATCTCGATTGAATGCAGTGGATTCCATGCAGTGTGGTGCAGTGGAGTCTGATTGAATGCAGTGAATACCATGCATCGTGGCACAATGGATGCCAATTGAATGCAGTGGATTCCATGCAGCGTGGCCCAATGGATCTCGATTGAATGCAGTGGATTCCATGCAGCATGTTTGAATGCAGTGTATGCCATGCAGCGTGAAGTAATGGAACCCTATTGAATGCAGTGGATTTTATGCAGCATGATTGAATGCAGTGGATTCCATGCAGCATGATTGAATGCAGTGGATTCCAGGCAGCGAGGCCCAATGAATCCCGATTGAATGCAGTGGATATTATCCAGCATGGCCCAAAGCATCCCGATTGAATGCAGTGGATTCCATGCAGCGTGTTTGAATGCAGTGGATTCCATGCAGCATGGCCCAATGGTTCCCGATTGAATGCAATGGTTGCAATGAAGCATGATTGAATGCAGTGGATTCCATCAAGCGTGGCCCTTGGTACCCGATTGAATGCACTGGTTGCAATGAAGCATGATTGAATGCAGTGGATTCCATGCAGCATGGAGAAATTGAACCCTATTCAATGCAGGGGATTTTATGCAGCATGATTGAATGCAGTGGATTCCATGCAGCATGATTGAATGCAGTAGATTCCATGCAGTGCGGCCCAATGCATCCCGATTAAATGCAGTGGATTTTATGCAGCGAGGCCCAAAGCATCCCGATTGAATGCAGTGGATTCCATGCAGTGTCACTGAATGCAGTGGATTCGATGCAGCATGGTAAAATGCATCCCGATTGAACCCAGTGTATTCCATGCAGCGTGATAAATGGATCCCGATTGAATGCAGTGGATTCCATGCAGCGTGGCCCAATGGATCTCGAGAGAATGCAGTGGATTCCATGCAGTGTGGTGCAATGGATTTTGATTGAACGCAGTGGATTCGATGCATCGTTGTGCAATGGATCCCAATTGAATGCAGTGAATTCCATGCAGCGTGATTGAATGCAGTACATTCCATGCAGCATGGTAAAATGCATCCCGATTAAATGCAGTGGATTCCATCCAGCTTGATTGAATGCAGTTGATTCCATGGAGCGTGGCCCAATGCATCCCGATTAAATGCAGTGGATTTTATGCAGCATGGCCCAAAGCATCCCGATTGAAGGTAGTGCATTCCATGCAGCATCACTGAATGCAGTGGATTCCATGCAGCATGGTAAAATGCATCCCGATTGAACGCAGTGTATTCCATGAAGCATGGCGAAATGGATCCCGATTGAATGCAGTGGATTCCATGCAGCGTGGCCCAATGGATCTCGATTGAACGCAGTGTATTCCATGCAGTGAGGCCCAATGTATCCCAATTGAATGCAGTGGATTCCATGCACCATGGCGCAATGGATGTCGATTGAATGCAGTGGTTTCCCTGCAATGTGGCACAATGGATCCCGATTGACTGCAGTGGATTCCATGCAGCATGGCCCAATGGTTCCCGATTGAATGCAGTGGTTGCAATGAAGCATGATTGAATGCAGTGGATTCCATGCAGCATGGAGATATTGAACCCTATTCAATGCAGGGGATTTTATGCAGCATGATTGAATGCAGTGGATTCCATGCAGCATGATTGAATGCAGTAGATTCCATGCAGTGAGGCCCAATGCATCCCGATTAAATGCAGTGGATTTTATGCAGCGAGGCCCAAAGCATCCCGATTGAATGCAGTGGATTCCATGCAGCGTCACTGAATGCAGTGGATTCGATGCAGCATGGTAAAATGCATCCCGATTGAACGAAGAGTATTCCATGCAGCGTGGCTAAATGGATCCCGATTGAATGCAGTGGATTCCATGCAGCGTGGCCCAATGGATCTCGAGAGATTGCAGTGGATTCCATGCAGTGTGGTGCAATGGATTTAAATTGAACGCAGTGGATTCCATGCAGCGTGATTGAATGCAGTATATTCCATGCAGCGTGGTAAAATGCATCCCGATTAAATGCAGTGGATTCCATCCAGCTTGATTGAATGCAGTTGATTCCATGGAGCGTGGCCCAATGCATCCCGATTAAATGCAGTGGATTTTATGCAGCATGGCCCAAAGCATCCCGATTGAATGTAGTGCATTCCATGCAGCATCACTGAATGCAGTGGATTCCATGCAGCATGGTATAATGCATCCCGATTAAACGCAGTAGATTACATGCAGCATGGCTAAATGGATCCCGAGTGAATGCAGTAGATTCCATGCAGTGTCATTGAATGCAGTGGATTCCAGGCAGCATGGTAAAATGCATCCCGATTGATGCAGTGGATTCCATGCAGCGGGGTTAAATGGATCCCGATTGAATGCAGTGTATTCCATGCAGCGTGGCCCAATGGATCTCGATTGAATGCAGTGGATTCCATGCAGCGTGGCCCAATGGATCCCGATTGAATGCAGTGGATTCCATGCAGCATGGCCCAATGGTTCCCGATTGAATGCAGTGGTTGCAATGAAGCATGATTGAATGCAGTGGATTCCATGAAGCGTGGCCCTATGATACCCGATTGAATGCACTGGTTGCAATGAAGCATGATTGAATGCAGTGGATTCCATGCAGCATGGAGAAATTGAACCCTATTAAATGCAGGGGATTTTATGCAGCATGATTGAATGCAGTGGATTCCATGCAGCATGATTGAAAGCAGTAGATTCCATGCAGTGAGGCCCAATGCATCCCGATTAAATGCAGTGGATTTTATGCAGCGAGGCCCAAAGCATCCCGATTGAATGCAGTGGATTCCATGCAGTGTCACTGAATGCAGTGGATTCGATGCAGCATGGTAAAATGCATCCCGATTGAACCCAGTGTATTCCATGCAGCGTGATAAATGGATCCCGATTGAATGCAGTGGATTCCATGCAGCGTGGCCCAATGGATCTCGAGAGAATGCAGTGGATTCCATGCAGTGTGGTGCAATGGATTTTGATTGAACCCAGTGGATTCCATGCATCGTGGTGCAATGGATCCCAATTGAATGCAGTGAATTCCATGCAGCGTGATTGAATGCAGTACATTCCATGCAGCATGGTAAAATGCATCCCGATTAAATGCAGTGGATTCCTTCCAGCTTGATTGAATGCAGTTGATTCCATGGAGCGTGGCCCAATGCATCCCGATTAAATGCAGTGGATTTTATGCAGCATGGCCCAAAGCATCCCGATTGAAGGTAGTGCATTCCATGCAGCATCACTGAATGCAGTGGATTCCATGCAGCATGGTAAAATGCATCCCGATTGAACGCAGTGTATTCCATGAAGCATGGCGAAATGGATCCCGATTGAATGCAGTGGATTCCATGCAGCGTGGCCCAATGGATCTCGATTGAACGCAGTGTATTCCATGCAGTGAGGCCCAATGAATCCCAATTGAATGCAGTGGATTCCATGCAGCATGGCGCAATGGATGTCGATTGAATGCAGTGGTTTCCCTGCAATGTGGCACAATGGATCCCGATTGACTGCAGTGGATTCCATGCAGCATGGTCCAATGGTTCCCGATTGAATGCAGTGGTTGCAATGAAGCATGATTGAATGCAGTGGATTCCATGCAGCATGGAGACATTGAACCCTATTCAATGCAGGGGATTTTATGCAGCATGATTGAATGCAGTGGATTCCATGCAGCATGATTGAATGCAGTAGATTCCATGCAGTGAGGCCCAATGCATCCCGATTAAATGCAGTGGATTTTATGCAGCGAGGCCCAAAGCATCCCGATTGAATGCAGTGGATTCCATGCAGCGTCACTGAATGCAGTGGATTCGATGCAGCATGGTAAAATGCATCCCGATTGAACGAAGAGTATTCCATGCAGCGTGGCTAAATGGATCCCGATTGAATGCAGTGGATTCCATGCAGCGTGGCCCAATGGATCTCGAGAGATTGCAGTGGATTCCATGCAGTGTGGTGCAATGGATTTAAATTGAACGCAGTGGATTCCATGCATCGTGGTGCAATGGATCCCAATTGAATGCAGTGAATTCCATGCAGCGTGATTGAATGCAGTATATTCCATGCAGCGTGGTAAAATGCATCCCGATTAAATGCAGTGGATTCCATCCAGCTTGATTGAATGCAGTTGATTCCATGGAGCGTGGCCCAATGCATCCCGATTAAATGCAGTGGATTTTATGCAGCATGGCCCAAAGCATCCCGATTGAAGGTAGTGCATTCCATGCAGCATCACTGAATGCAGTGGATTCCATGCAGCATGGTAAAATGCATCCCGATTGAACGCAGTGTATTCCATGAAGCATGGCTAAATGGCTCCCGAGTGAATGCAGTAGATTCCATGCAGTGTCATTGAATGCAGTGGATTCCATGCAGCATGGTAAAATGCATCCCGATTGATGCAGTGGATTCCATGCAGTGTCATTGAATGCAGTGGATTCCAGGCAGCATGGTAAAATGCATCCCGATTGATGCAGTGGATTCCATGCAGCGGGGTTAAATGGATCCCGATTGAATGCAGTGTATTCCATGCAGCGTGGCCCAATGGATCTCGATTGAATGCAGTGGATTCCATGCAGCGTGGCCCAATGGATCTCGATTGAATGCAGTGGATTCCATGCAGTGTGGTACAGTGGATTCTGATTGATTGCAGTGAATTCCATGCATCGTGGCACAATGGATCCCAATTGAATGCAGTGGATTCCATGCAGCGTGGCCCAATGGATCTCGATTGAATGCAGTGGATTCCATGCAGCATGTTTGAATGCAGTGTATGCCATGCAGCGTGGCCCAATGGATCTCGAGAGAATGCAGTGGATTCCATGCAGTGTGGTGCAATGGATTTTGATTGAACGCAGTGGATTCCATGCATCGTTGTGCAATGGATCCCAATTGAATGCAGTGAATTCCATGCAGCGTGATTGAATGCAGTACATTCCATGCAGCATGGTAAAATGCATCCCGATTAAATGCAGTGGATTCCATCCAGCTTGATTGAATGCAATTGATTCCATGGAGCGTGGCCCAATGCATCCCGATTAAATGCAGTGGATTTTAAGCAGCATGGCCCAAAGCATCCCGATTGAAGGTAGTGCATTCCATGCAGCATCACTGAATGCAGTGGATTCCATGCAGCATGGTAAAATGCATCCCGATTGAACGCAGTGTATTCCATGAAGCATGGCTAAATGGATCCCGATTGAATGCAGTGGATTCCATGCAGCGTGGCCCAATGGATCTCGATTGAACGCAGTGTATTCCATGCAGTGAGGCCCAATGTATCCCAATTGAATGCAGTGGATTCCATGCAGCATGGCGCAATGGATGTCGATTGAATGCAGTGGTTTCCCTGCAATGTGGCACAATGGATCCCGATTGACTGCAGTGGATTCCATGCAGCGTCACTGAATGCAGTGGATTCCATGCAGAATGGTAAAGTGCATCCCGATTGATGGAGTGGATTCCATGCAGTGTCATTGAATGCAGTGGATTCCATGCAGCATGGTAAAATGCATCCCAATTGAACGCAGTGCATTCCATGCAGCGGGGTTAAATGGATCCCGATTGAATGCAGTGGATTCGATGCAGCGTGGCCCAATGGATCTCGAGAGAATGCAGTGGATTCCATGCAGTGTGGTGCAATGGATTTAAATTGAACGCAGTGGATTCCATGCATCGTGGCGCAATGGATCCCAATTGAATGCAGTGAATTCCATGCAGCGTGATTGAATGCAGTATATTCCATGCAGCGTGGTAAAATGCATCCCGATTAAATGCAGTGGATTCCATCCAGCTTGATTGAATGCAGTTGATTCCATGGAGCGTGGCCCAATGCATCCCGATTAACTGCAGTGGATTTTATGCAGCATGGCCCAAAGCATCCCGATTGAAGGTAGTGCATTCCATGCAGCATCACTGAATGCAGTGGATTCCATGCAGCATGGTAAAATGCATCCCGATTGAACGCAGTGTATTCCATGAAGCATGGCTAAATGGCTCCCGAGTGAATGCAGTAGATTCCATGCAGTGTCATTGAATGCAGTGGATTCCATGCAGCATGGTAAAATGCATCCCGATTGATGCAGTGGATTCCATGCAGTGTCATTGAATGCAGTGGATTCCAGGCAGCATGGTAAAATGCATCCCGATTGATGCAGTGGATTCCATGCAGCGGGGTTAAATGGATCCCGATTGAATGCAGTGTATTCCATGCAGCGTGGCCCAATGGATCTCGATTGAATGCAGTGGATTCCATGCAGCGTGGCCCAATGGATCCCGATTGAATGCAGTGGATTCCATGCAGCATGGCCCAATGGTTCCCGATTGAATGCAGTGGTTGCAATGAAGCATGATTGAATGCAGTGGATTCCATGAAGCGTGGCCCTATGGTACCCGATTGAATGCACTGGTTGCAATGAAGCATGATTGAATGCAGTGGATTCAATGCAGCATGGAGAAATTGAACCCTATTAAATGCAGGGGATTTTATGCAGCATGATTGAATGCAGTGGATTCCATGCAGCATGATTGAATGCAGTAGATTCCATGCAGTGAGGCCCAATGCATCCCGATTAAATGCAGTGGATTTTATGCAGCGAGGCCCAAAGCATCCCGATTGAATGCAGTGGATTCCATGCAGTGTCACTGAATGCAGTGGATTCGATGCAGCATGGTAAAATGCATCCCGATTGAACCCAGTGTATTCCATGCAGCGTGATAAATGGATCCCGATTGAATGCAGTGGATTCCATGCAGCGTGGCCCAATGGATCTCGAGAGAATGCAGTGGATTCCATGCAGTGTGGTGCAATGGATTTTGATTGAACGCAGTGGATTCCATGCATCGTGGTGCAATGGATCCCAATTGAATGCAGTGAATTCCATGCAGCGTGATTGAATGCAGTACATTCCATGCAGCATGGTAAAATGCATCCCGATTAAATGCAGTGGATTCCATCCAGCTTGATTGAATGCAGTTGATTCCATGGAGCGTGGCCCAATGCATCCCGATTAAATGCAGTGGATTTTATGCAGCATGGCCCAAAGCATCCCGATTGAAGGTAGTGCATTCCATGCAGCATCACTGAATGCAGTGGATTCCATGCAGCATGGTAAAATGCATCCCGATTGAACGCAGTGTATTCCATGAAGCATGGCGAAATGGATCCCGATTGAATGCAGTGGATTCCATGCAGCGTGGCCCAATGGATCTCGATTGAACGCAGTGTATTCCATGCAGTGAGGCCCAATGAATCCCAATTGAATGCAGTGGATTCCATGCACCATGGCGCAATGGATGTCGATTGAATGCAGTGGTTTCCCTGCAATGTGGCACAATGGATCCCGATTGAGTGCAGTGGATTCCATGCAGCATGGCCCAATGGTTCCCGATTGAATGCAGTGGTTGCAATGAAGCATGATTGAATGCAGTGGATTACATGCAGCATGGAGACATTGAACCCTATTCAATGCAGGGGATTTTATGCAGCATGATTGAATGCAGTGGATTCCATGCAGCATGATTGAATGCAGTAGATTCCATGCAGTGAGGCCCAATGCATCCCGATTAAATGCAGTGGATTTTATGCAGCGAGGCCCAAAGCATCCCGATTGAATGCAGTGGATTCCATGCAGCGTCACTGAATGCAGTGGATTCGATGCAGCATGGTAAAATGCATCCCGATTGAACGAAGAGTATTCCATGCAGCGTGGCTAAATGGATCCCGATTGAATGCAGTGGATTCCATGCAGCGTGGCCCAATGGATCTCGAGAGATTGCAGTGGATTCCATGCAGTGTGGTGCAATGGATTTAAATTGAACGCAGTGGATTCCATGCATCGTGGTGCAATGGATCCCAATTGAATGCAGTGAATTCCATGCAGCGTGATTGAATGCAGTATATTCCATGCAGCGTGGTAAAATGCATCCCGATTAAATGCAGTGGATTCCATCCAGCTTGATTGAATGCAGTTGATTCCATGGAGCGTGGCCCAATGCATCCCGATTAAATGCAGTGGATTTTATGCAGCATGGCCCAAAGCATCCCGATTGAAGGTAGTGCATTCCATGCAGCATCACTGAATGCAGTGGATTCCAGGCAGCATGGTAAAATGCATCCCGATTGAACGCAGTGTATTCCATGAAGCATGGCTAAATGGCCCCCGAGTGAATGCAGTAGATTCCATGCAGTGTCATTGAATGCAGTGGATTCCATGCAGCATGGTAAAATGCATCCCGATTGATGCAGTGGATTCCATGCAGCGGGGTTAAATGGATCCCGATTGAATGCAGTGTATTCCATGCAGCGTGGCCCAATGGATCTCGATTGAATGCAGTGGATTCCATGCAGCGTGGCCCAATGGATCTCGATTGAATGCAGTGTATTCCATGCAGCGTGGCCCAATGGATCTCGATTGAATGCAGTGGACGCCGTGCAGTGTGGTGGAGTGGATTCTGATTGAATGCAGTGGATTCCATGCAGCGTGTTTGAATGCAGTGTATTCCATGCAGCGTGAAGAAATGGAACCCTATTGAATGCAGTGGATTTTATGCAGCATGATTGAATGCAGTGGATTCCATGCAGCATGATTGAATGCAGTGGATTCCAGGCAGCGAGGCCCAATGAATCCCGATTGAATGCAGTGGATATTATCCAGCAGGGCCCAAAGCATCCCGATTGAATGCAGTGGATTCCATGCAGCGTGTTTGAATGCAGTGGATTCCATGCAGCATGGCCCAATGGTTCCCGATTGAATGCAGTGGTTGCAATGAAGCATGATTGAATGCAGTGGATTCCATGAAGCGTGGCCCTATGGTACCCGATTGAATGCACTGGTTGCAATGAAGCATGATTGAATGCAGTGGATTCCATGCAGCATGGAGAAATTGAACCCTATTCAATGCAGGGGATTTTATGCAGCATGATTGAATGCAGTGGATTCCATGCAGCATGATTGAATGCAGTAGATTCCATGCAGTGAGGCCCAATGCATCCCGATTAAATGCAGTGGATTTTATGCAGCGAGGCCCAAAGCATCCCGATTGAATGCAGTGGATTCCATGCAGCGTCACTGAATGCAGTGGATTCGATGCAGCATGGTTAAATGCATCCCGATTGAACGAAGAGTATTCCATGCAGCGTGGCTAAATGGATCCCGATTGAATGCAGTGGATTCCATGCAGCGTGGCCCAATGGATCTCGAGAGATTGCAGTGGATTCCATGCAGTGTGGTGCAATGGATTTTAATTGAACGCAGTGGATTCCATGCATCGTGGTGCAATGGATCCCAATTGAATGCAGTGAATTCCATGCAGCGTGATTGAATGCAGTATATTCCATGCAGCGTGGTAAAATGCATCCCGATTAAATGCAGTGGATTCCATCCAGCTTGATTGAATGCAGTTGATTCCATGGAGCGTGGCCCAATGCATCCCGATTAAATGCAGTGGATTTTATGCAGCATGGCCCAAAGCATCCCGATTGAATGTAGTGCATTCCATGCAGCATCACTGAATGCAGTGGATTCCATGCAGCATGGTAAAATGCATCCCGATTAAACGCAGTGGAATACATGCAGCATGGCTAAATGGATCCCGAGTGAATGCAGTAGATTCCATGCAGTGTCATTGAATGCAGTGGATTCCATGCAGCATGGTAAAATGCATCCCGATTGATGCAGTGGATTCCATGCAGTGTCATTGAATGCAGTGTATTCCATGCAGCATGGTAAAATGCATCCCGATTGATGCAGTGGATTCCATGCAGTGTCATTGAATGCAGTGGATTCCAGGCAGCATGATAAAATGCATCCCGATTGATGCAGTGGATTCCATTCAGCGGGGTTAAATGGATCACGATTGAATGCAGTCGATTCCATGCAGCGTGGCCCAATGGATCTCGATTGAATGCAGTGGATTCCACGCAGCGTGGCCCAATGGATCTCGATTGAATGCAGTGGATTCCATGCAGTGTGGTGCAGTGGATTCTGATTGATTGCAGTGAATTCCATGCATCGTGGCACAATGGATCCCAATTGAATGCAGTGGATTCCATGCAGCGTGGCCCAATGGATCTCGATTGAATGCAGTGGGTTCCATGCAGCGTGTTTGAATGCAGTGTATGCCATGCAGCATGAAGAAATGGAACACTATTGAATGCAGTGGATTTTATGCAGCATGATTGAATGCAGTGGATTCCATGCAGCATGATTGAATGCAGTGGATTCCAGGCAGCGAGGCCCAATGAATCCCGATTGAATGCAGTGGATATTATCCAGCATGGCCCAAAGCATCCCGATTGAATGCAGTGGATTCCATGCAGCGTGTTTGAATGCAGTGGATTCCATGCAGCATGGCCCAATGGTTCCTGATTGAATGCAGTGGTTGCAATGAAGCATGATTGAATGCAGTGGATTCCATGAAGCGTGGCCCTATGGTACCCGATTGAATGCACTGGTTGCAATGAAGCATGATTGAATGCAGTGGATTCCATGCAGCATGGAGACATTGAACCCTATTAAATGCAGGGGACTTTATGCAGCATGATTGAATGCAGTGGATTCCATGCAGCATGATTGAATGCAGTAGATTCCATGCAGTGAGGCCCAATGCATCCCGATTAAATGCAGTGGATTTTATGCAGCGAGGCCCAAATCATCCCGATTGAATGCAGTGGATTCCATGCAGCGTCACTCAATGCAGTGGATTCGATGCAGCATGGTAAAATGCATCCCGATTGAACCCAGTGTATTCCATGCAGCGTGATAAATGGATCCCGATTGAATGCAGTGGATTCCATGCAGCGTGGCCCAATGGATCTCGAGAGAATGCAGTGGATTCCATGCAGCGTGATTGAATGCAGTACATTCCATGCAGCATGGTAAAATGCATCCCGATTAAATGCAGTGGATTCCATCCAGCTTGATTGAATGAAGTTGATTCCATGGAGCGTGGCCCAATGCATCCCGATTAAATGCAGTGGATTTTATGCAGCATGGCCCAAAGCATCCCGATTGAAGGTAGTGCATTCCATGCAGCATCACTGAATGCAGTGGATTCCATGCAGCATGGTAAAATGCATCCCGATTGAACGCAGTGTATTCCATGAAGCATGGCGAAATGGATCCCGATTGAATGCAGTGGATTCCATGCAGCGTGGCCAATGGATCTCGATTGAACGCAGTGTATTCCTTGCAGTGAGGCCCAATGAATCCCAATTGAATGCAGTGGATTCCATGCAGCATGGCGCAATGGATGTCGATTGAATGCAGTGGTTTCCCTGCAATGTGGCACAATGGATCCCGATTGACTGCAGTGGATTCCATGCAGCGTCACTGAATGCAGTGGATTCCATGCAGCATGGTAAAATGCATCCCGATGGATGCAGTGGCTTCCATGCAGTGTCATTGAATGCAGTGGATTCCATGCAGCATGGTAAAATGCGTCACGATTGATGCAGTCGATTCCATGCAGTGTCATTGAATGCAGTGGATTCCATGCAGCATGGTAAAATGCATCCCAATTGATGCAGTGGATTCCATGCAGTGTCATTGAATGCAGTGGATTCCAGGCAGCATGATAAAATGCATCCCGATTGATGCAGTGGATTCCATGCAGCGGGGTTAAATGGATCCATATTGAATGCCGTGGATTCCATGCAGCGTGGCCCAATGGATCTCGATTGAATGCAGTGGACTCCGTGCAGTGTGGTGGAGTGGATTCTGATTGATTGCAGTGAATTCATTGCAGCGTGGCCCATTGGATCTCGATTGAATGCAGTGGATTCCATGCAGCGTGTTTGAATGCAGTGTATTCCATGCAGCGTGAAGAAATGGAACCCTATTGAATGCAGTGGATTTTATGCAGCATGATTGAATGCAGTGGATTCCATGCAGCATGATTGAATGCAGTGGATTCCAGGCAGCGAGGCCCAATGAATCCCGATTGAATGCAGTGGATATTATCCAGCATGGCCCAAAGCATCCCGATTGAATGCAGTGGATTCCATGCAGCGTGTTTGAATGCAGTGGATTCCATGCAGCATGGCCCAATGGTTCCCTATTGAATGCAGTGGTTGCAATGAAGCATGATTGAATGCAGTGGATTCCATGAAGCGTGGCCCTATGGTACCCGATTGAATGCACTGGTTGCAATGAAGCATGATTGAATGCAGTGGATTCCATGCAGCATGGAGAAATTGAACCCTATTAAATGCAGGGGATTTTATGCAGCATGATTGAATGCAGTGGATTCCATGCAGCATGATTGAATGCAGTAGATTCCATGCAGTGAGGCCCAATGCATCCCGATTAAATGCAGTGGATTTTATGCAGCGAGGCCCAAAGCATCCCGATTGAATGCAGTGGATTCCATGCAGCGTCACTGAATGCAGTGGATTCGATGCAGCATGGTTAAATGCATCCCGATTGAACGAAGAGTATTCCATGCAGCGTGGCTAAATGGATCCCGACTGAAGGCAGTGGATTCCATGCAGCGTGGCCCAATGGATCTCGAGAGATTGCAGTGGATTCCATGCAGTTTGGTGCAATGGAGTTTAATTGAACGCAGTGGATTCCATGCATCGTGGCGCAATGGATCCCAATTGAATGCAGTGAATTCCATGCAGCGTGATTGAATGCAGTATATTCCATGCAGCGTGGTAAAATGCATCCCGATTAAATGCAGTGGATTCCATCCAGCTTGATTGAATGCAGTTGATTCCATGGAGCGTGGCCCAATGCATCCCGATTAAATGCAGTGGATTTTATGCAGCATGGCCCAAAGCATCCCGATTGAATGTAGTGCATTCCATGCAGCATCACTGAATGCAGTGGATTCCATGTAGCATGTTAAAATCCATCCCGATTAAACGCAGTGGATTAAATGCAGCATGGCTAAATGGATCCCGAGTGAATGCAGTAGATTCCATGCAGTGTCATTGAATGCAGTGGATTCCATGCAGCATGGTAAAATGCATCCCGATTGATGCAGTGGATTCCATGCAGTGTGGTGCAGTGGATTCTGATTGATTGCAGTGAGTTCCATGCATCGTGGCACAATGGATCCCAATTGAATGCAGTGGATTCCATGCAGCGTGGCCCAATGGATCTCGATTGAATGCAGTGGATTCCATGCAGCGTGTTTGAATGCAGTGTATGCCATGCAGCGTGAAGAAATGGAATCCTATTGAATGCAGTGGATTTTATGCAGCATGATTGAATGCAGTGGATTCCATGCAGCATGATTGAATGCAGTGGATTCCAGGCAGCGAGGCCCAATGAATCCCGATTGAATGCAGTGGATATTATCCAGCATGGCCCAAAGCATCCCGATTGAATGCAGTGGATTCCATGCAGCGTGTTTGAATGCAGTGGATTCCATGCAGCATGGCCCAATGGTTCCCGATTGAATGCAGTGGTTGCAATGAAGCATGATTGAATGCAGTGGATTCCATGAAGCGTGGCCCTATGGTACCCGATTGAATGCACTGGTTGTAATGAAGCATGATTGAATGCATTGGATTCCATGCAGTGAGGCCCAATGCATCCCGATTAAATGCCGTGGATTTTATGCAGCAAGGCCCAAAGCATCCCGATTGAATGCAGTGGATTCCATGCAGCGTCACTGAATGCAGTGGATTCCATGCAGCATGGTAAAATGCATCCCGATTGAATGAAGAGTATTCCATGCAGCGTGGCTAAATGGATCCCGATTGAATGCAGTGGATTCCATGCAGCGTGGCCCAATGGATCTCGATTGAACGCAGTGTATTCCATGCAGTGAGGCCCAATGAATCCCAATTGAATGCAGTGGATTCCATGCAGCATGGCGCCATGGATGTCGATTGAATGCAGTGGTTTCCCTGCAATGTGGCACAATGGATCCCGATTGACTGCAGTGGATTCCATGCAGCGTCACTGAATGCAGTGGATTCCATGCAGCATGGTAAAATGCATCCCGATTGATGCAGTGGATTCCATGCAGTGTCATTGAATGCAGTGGATTCGATGCAGCATGGTAAAATGAATCCCAATTGAACGCAGTGCATTCCATGCAGCGGGGTTAAATGGATGCCCATTGAATGCAGTGGATTCCATGCAGCGTGGCCCAATGGATCTCGATTGAATGCAGTGGGTTCCATGCAGCGTGTTTGAATGCAGTGTATGCCATGCAGCGTGAAGAAATGGAACCCTATTGAATGCAGTGGATTTTATGCAGCATGATTGAATGCAGTGGATTCCATGCAGCATGATTGAATGCAGTGGATTCCAGGCAGCGAGGCCCAATGAATCCCGATTGAATGCAGTGGATATTATCCAGCATGGCCCAAAGCATCCCGATTGAATGCAGTGGATTCCATGCAGCGTGTTTGAATGCAGTGGATTCCATGCAGCATGGCCCAATGGTTCCCGATTGAATGCAGTGGTTGCAATGAAGCATGATTGAATGCAGTGGATTCCATGAAGCGTGGCCCTATGGTACCCGATTGAATGCACTGGTTGCAATGAAGCATGATTGAATGCAGTGGATTCCATGCAGCATGGAGACATTGAACCCTATTAAATGCAGGGGACTTTATGCAGCATGATTGAATGCAGTGGATTCCATGCAGCATGATTGAATGCAGTAGATTCCATGCAGTGAGGCCCAATGCATCCCGATTAAATGCAGTGGATTTTATGCAGCGAGGCCCAAAGCATCCCGATTGAATGCAGTGGATTCCATGCAGCGTCACTGAATGCAGTGGATTTGATGCAGCATGGTAAAATGCATCCCGATTGAACGCAGTGTATTCCATGCAGCGTGGCTAAATGGATCCCGATTGAATGCAGTGGATTCGATGCAGCGTGGCCCAATGGATCTCGAGAGAATGCAGTGGATTCCATGCAGTGTGGTGCAATGGATTTAAATTGAACGCAGTGGATTCCATGCATCGTGGTGCAATGAATCCCAATTGAATGCAGTGAATTCCATGCAGCGTGATTGAATGCAGTATATTCCATGCAGCGTGGTAAAATGCATCCCGATTAAATGCAGTGGATTCCATCCAGCTTGATTGAATGCAGTTGATTCCATGGAGCGTGGCCCAATGCATCCCGATTAAATGCAGTGGATATTTTGCAGCATGGCCCAAAGCATCCCGATTGAATGTAGTGCATTCCATGCAGCATCACTGAATGCAGTGGATTCCATGTAGCATGTTAAAATCCATCCCGATTAAACGCAGTGGATTAAATGCAGCATGGCTAAATGGATCCCGAGTGAATGCAGTGGATTCCATGCAGTGTCACTGAATGCAGTGGATTCGATGCAGCATGGTAAAATGCATCCCGATTGAACCCAGTGTATTCCATGCAGCGTGATAAATGGATCCCGATTGAATGCAGTGGATTCCATGCAGCGTGGCCCAATGGATCTCGAGAGAATGCAGTGGATTCCATGCAGTGTGGTGCAATGGATTTTGATTGAACGCAGTGGATTCGATGCATCGTTGTGCAATGGATCCCAATTGAATGCAGTGAATTCCATGCAGCGTGATTGAATGCAGTACATTCCATGCAGCATGGTAAAATGCATCCCGATTAAATGCAGTGGATTCCATCCAGCTTGATTGAATGCAGTTGATTCCATGGAGCGTGGCCCAATGCATCCCGATTAAATGCAGTGGATTTTATGCAGCATGGCCCAAAGCATCCCGATTGAAGGTAGTGCATTCCATGCAGCATCACTGAATGCAGTGGATTCCATGCAGCATGGTAAAATGCATCCCGATTGAACGCAGTGTATTCCATGAAGCATGGCGAAATGGATCCCGATTGAATGCAGTGGATTCCATGCAGCGTGGCCCAATGGATCTCGATTGAACGCAGTGTATTCCATGCAGTGAGGCCCAATGTATCCCAATTGAATGCAGTGGATTCCATGCACCATGGCGCAATGGATGTCGATTGAATGCAGTGGTTTCCCTGCAATGTGGCACAATGGATCCCGATTGACTGCAGTGGATTCCATGCAGCATGGCCCAATGGTTCCCGATTGAATGCAGTGGTTGCAATGAAGCATGATTGAATGCAGTGGATTCCATGCAGCATGGAGATATTGAACCCTATTCAATGCAGGGGATTTTATGCAGCATGATTGAATGCAGTGGATTCCATGCAGCATGATTGAATGCAGTAGATTCCATGCAGTGAGGCCCAATGCATCCCGATTAAATGCAGTGGATTTTATGCAGCGAGGCCCAAAGCATCCCGATTGAATGCAGTGGATTCCATGCAGCGTCACTGAATGCAGTGGATTCGATGCAGCATGGTAAAATGCATCCCGATTGAACGAAGAGTATTCCATGCAGCGTGGCTAAATGGATCCCGATTGAATGCAGTGGATTCCATGCAGCGTGGCCCAATGGATCTCGAGAGATTGCAGTGGATTCCATGCAGTGTGGTGCAATGGATTTAAATTGAACGCAGTGGATTCCATGCAGCGTGATTGAATGCAGTATATTCCATGCAGCGTGGTAAAATGCATCCCGATTAAATGCAGTGGATTCCATCCAGCTTGATTGAATGCAGTTGATTCCATGGAGCGTGGCCCAATGCATCCCGATTAAATGCAGTGGATTTTATGCAGCATGGCCCAAAGCATCCCGATTGAATGTAGTGCATTCCATGCAGCATCACTGAATGCAGTGGATTCCATGCAGCATGGTATAATGCATCCCGATTAAACGCAGTAGATTACATGCAGCATGGCTAAATGGATCCCGAGTGAATGCAGTAGATTCCATGCAGTGTCATTGAATGCAGTGGATTCCAGGCAGCATGGTAAAATGCATCCCGATTGATGCAGTGGATTCCATGCAGCGGGGTTAAATGGATCCCGATTGAATGCAGTGTATTCCATGCAGCGTGGCCCAATGGATCTCGATTGAATGCAGTGGATTCCATGCAGCGTGGCCCAATGGATCCCGATTGAATGCAGTGGATTCCATGCAGCATGGCCCAATGGTTCCCGATTGAATGCAGTGGTTGCAATGAAGCATGATTGAATGCAGTGGATTCCATGAAGCGTGGCCCTATGATACCCGATTGAATGCACTGGTTGCAATGAAGCATGATTGAATGCAGTGGATTCCATGCAGCATGGAGAAATTGAACCCTATTAAATGCAGGGGATTTTATGCAGCATGATTGAATGCAGTGGATTCCATGCAGCATGATTGAAAGCAGTAGATTCCATGCAGTGAGGCCCAATGCATCCCGATTAAATGCAGTGGATTTTATGCAGCGAGGCCCAAAGCATCCCGATTGAATGCAGTGGATTCCATGCAGTGTCACTGAATGCAGTGGATTCGATGCAGCATGGTAAAATGCATCCCGATTGAACCCAGTGTATTCCATGCAGCGTGATAAATGGATCCCGATTGAATGCAGTGGATTCCATGCAGCGTGGCCCAATGGATCTCGAGAGAATGCAGTGGATTCCATGCAGTGTGGTGCAATGGATTTTGATTGAACCCAGTGGATTCCATGCATCGTGGTGCAATGGATCCCAATTGAATGCAGTGAATTCCATGCAGCGTGATTGAATGCAGTACATTCCATGCAGCATGGTAAAATGCATCCCGATTAAATGCAGTGGATTCCATCCAGCTTGATTGAATGCAGTTGATTCCATGGAGCGTGGCCCAATGCATCCCGATTAAATGCAGTGGATTTTATGCAGCATGGCCCAAAGCATCCCGATTGAAGGTAGTGCATTCCATGCAGCATCACTGAATGCAGTGGATTCCATGCAGCATGGTAAAATGCATCCCGATTGAACGCAGTGTATTCCATGAAGCATGGCGAAATGGATCCCGATTGAATGCAGTGGATTCCATGCAGCGTGGCCCAATGGATCTCGATTGAACGCAGTGTATTCCATGCAGTGAGGCCCAATGAATCCCAATTGAATGCAGTGGATTCCATGCAGCATGGCGCAATGGATGTCGATTGAATGCAGTGGTTTCCCTGCAATGTGGCACAATGGATCCCGATTGACTGCAGTGGATTCCATGCAGCATGGTCCAATGGTTCCCGATTGAATGCAGTGGTTGCAATGAAGCATGATTGAATGCAGTGGATTCCATGCAGCATGGAGACATTGAACCCTATTCAATGCAGGGGATTTTATGCAGCATGATTGAATGCAGTGGATTCCATGCAGCATGATTGAATGCAGTAGATTCCATGCAGTGAGGCCCAATGCATCCCGATTAAATGCAGTGGATTTTATGCAGCGAGGCCCAAAGCATCCCGATTGAATGCAGTGGATTCCATGCAGCGTCACTGAATGCAGTGGATTCGATGCAGCATGGTAAAATGCATCCCGATTGAACGAAGAGTATTCCATGCAGCGTGGCTAAATGGATCCCGATTGAATGCAGTGGATTCCATGCAGCGTGGCCCAATGGATCTCGAGAGATTGCAGTGGATTCCATGCAGTGTGGTGCAATGGATTTAAATTGAACGCAGTGGATTCCATGCATCGTGGTGCAATGGATCCCAATTGAATGCAGTGAATTCCATGCAGCGTGATTGAATGCAGTATATTCCATGCAGCGTGGTAAAATGCATCCCGATTAAATGCAGTGGATTCCATCCAGCTTGATTGAATGCAGTTGATTCCATGGAGCGTGGCCCAATGCATCCCGATTAAATGCAGTGGATTTTATGCAGCATGGCCCAAAGCATCCCGATTGAAGGTAGTGCATTCCATGCAGCATCACTGAATGCAGTGGATTCCATGCAGCATGGTAAAATGCATCCCGATTGAACGCAGTGTATTCCATGAAGCATGGCTAAATGGCTCCCGAGTGAATGCAGTAGATTCCATGCAGTGTCATTGAATGCAGTGGATTCCATGCAGCATGGTAAAATGCATCCCGATTGATGCAGTGGATTCCATGCAGTGTCATTGAATGCAGTGGATTCCAGGCAGCATGGTAAAATGCATCCCGATTGATGCAGTGGATTCCATGCAGCGGGGTTAAATGGATCCCGATTGAATGCAGTGTATTCCATGCAGCGTGGCCCAATGGATCTCGATTGAATGCAGTGGATTCCATGCAGCGTGGCCCAATGGATCTCGATTGAATGCAGTGGATTCCATGCAGTGTGGTACAGTGGATTCTGATTGATTGCAGTGAATTCCATGCATCGTGGCACAATGGATCCCAATTGAATGCAGTGGATTCCATGCAGCGTGGCCCAATGGATCTCGATTGAATGCAGTGGATTCCATGCAGCATGTTTGAATGCAGTGTATGCCATGCAGCGTGGCCCAATGGATCTCGAGAGAATGCAGTGGATTCCATGCAGTGTGGTGCAATGGATTTTGATTGAACGCAGTGGATTCCATGCATCGTTGTGCAATGGATCCCAATTGAATGCAGTGAATTCCATGCAGCGTGATTGAATGCAGTACATTCCATGCAGCATGGTAAAATGCATCCCGATTAAATGCAGTGGATTCCATCCAGCTTGATTGAATGCAATTGATTCCATGGAGCGTGGCCCAATGCATCCCGATTAAATGCAGTGGATTTTAAGCAGCATGGCCCAAAGCATCCCGATTGAAGGTAGTGCATTCCATGCAGCATCACTGAATGCAGTGGATTCCATGCAGCATGGTAAAATGCATCCCGATTGAACGCAGTGTATTCCATGAAGCATGGCTAAATGGATCCCGATTGAATGCAGTGGATTCCATGCAGCGTGGCCCAATGGATCTCGATTGAACGCAGTGTATTCCATGCAGTGAGGCCCAATGTATCCCAATTGAATGCAGTGGATTCCATGCAGCATGGCGCAATGGATGTCGATTGAATGCAGTGGTTTCCCTGCAATGTGGCACAATGGATCCCGATTGACTGCAGTGGATTCCATGCAGCGTCACTGAATGCAGTGGATTCCATGCAGAATGGTAAAGTGCATCCCGATTGATGGAGTGGATTCCATGCAGTGTCATTGAATGCAGTGGATTCCATGCAGCATGGTAAAATGCATCCCAATTGAACGCAGTGCATTCCATGCAGCGGGGTTAAATGGATCCCGATTGAATGCAGTGGATTCGATGCAGCGTGGCCCAATGGATCTCGAGAGAATGCAGTGGATTCCATGCAGTGTGGTGCAATGGATTTAAATTGAACGCAGTGGATTCCATGCATCGTGGCGCAATGGATCCCAATTGAATGCAGTGAATTCCATGCAGCGTGATTGAATGCAGTATATTCCATGCAGCGTGGTAAAATGCATCCCGATTAAATGCAGTGGATTCCATCCAGCTTGATTGAATGCAGTTGATTCCATGGAGCGTGGCCCAATGCATCCCGATTAACTGCAGTGGATTTTATGCAGCATGGCCCAAAGCATCCCGATTGAAGGTAGTGCATTCCATGCAGCATCACTGAATGCAGTGGATTCCATGCAGCATGGTAAAATGCATCCCGATTGAACGCAGTGTATTCCATGAAGCATGGCTAAATGGCTCCCGAGTGAATGCAGTAGATTCCATGCAGTGTCATTGAATGCAGTGGATTCCATGCAGCATGGTAAAATGCATCCCGATTGATGCAGTGGATTCCATGCAGTGTCATTGAATGCAGTGGATTCCAGGCAGCATGGTAAAATGCATCCCGATTGATGCAGTGGATTCCATGCAGCGGGGTTAAATGGATCCCGATTGAATGCAGTGTATTCCATGCAGCGTGGCCCAATGGATCTCGATTGAATGCAGTGGATTCCATGCAGCGTGGCCCAATGGATCCCGATTGAATGCAGTGGATTCCATGCAGCATGGCCCAATGGTTCCCGATTGAATGCAGTGGTTGCAATGAAGCATGATTGAATGCAGTGGATTCCATGAAGCGTGGCCCTATGGTACCCGATTGAATGCACTGGTTGCAATGAAGCATGATTGAATGCAGTGGATTCAATGCAGCATGGAGAAATTGAACCCTATTAAATGCAGGGGATTTTATGCAGCATGATTGAATGCAGTGGATTCCATGCAGCATGATTGAATGCAGTAGATTCCATGCAGTGAGGCCCAATGCATCCCGATTAAATGCAGTGGATTTTATGCAGCGAGGCCCAAAGCATCCCGATTGAATGCAGTGGATTCCATGCAGTGTCACTGAATGCAGTGGATTCGATGCAGCATGGTAAAATGCATCCCGATTGAACCCAGTGTATTCCATGCAGCGTGATAAATGGATCCCGATTGAATGCAGTGGATTCCATGCAGCGTGGCCCAATGGATCTCGAGAGAATGCAGTGGATTCCATGCAGTGTGGTGCAATGGATTTTGATTGAACGCAGTGGATTCCATGCATCGTGGTGCAATGGATCCCAATTGAATGCAGTGAATTCCATGCAGCGTGATTGAATGCAGTACATTCCATGCAGCATGGTAAAATGCATCCCGATTAAATGCAGTGGATTCCATCCAGCTTGATTGAATGCAGTTGATTCCATGGAGCGTGGCCCAATGCATCCCGATTAAATGCAGTGGATTTTATGCAGCATGGCCCAAAGCATCCCGATTGAAGGTAGTGCATTCCATGCAGCATCACTGAATGCAGTGGATTCCATGCAGCATGGTAAAATGCATCCCGATTGAACGCAGTGTATTCCATGAAGCATGGCGAAATGGATCCCGATTGAATGCAGTGGATTCCATGCAGCGTCACTGAATGCAGTGGATTCGATGCAGCATGGTAAAATGCATCCCGATTGAACGAAGAGTATTCCATGCAGCGTGGCTAAATGGATCCCGATTGAATGCAGTGGATTCCATGCAGCGTGGCCCAATGGATCTCGAGAGATTGCAGTGGATTCCATGCAGTGTGGTGCAATGGATTTAAATTGAACGCAGTGGATTCCATGCATCGTGGTGCAATGGATCCCAATTGAATGCAGTGAATTCCATGCAGCGTGATTGAATGCAGTATATTCCATGCAGCGTGGTAAAATGCATCCCGATTAAATGCAGTGGATTCCATCCAGCTTGATTGAATGCAGTTGATTCCATGGAGCGTGGCCCAATGCATCCCGATTAAATGCAGTGGATTTTATGCAGCATGGCCCAAAGCATCCCGATTGAAGGTAGTGCATTCCATGCAGCATCACTGAATGCAGTGGATTCCATGCAGCATGGTAAAATGCATCCCGATTGAACGCAGTGTATTCCATGAAGCATGGCTAAATGGCTCCCGAGTGAATGCAGTAGATTCCATGCAGTGTCATTGAATGCAGTGGATTCCATGCAGCATGGTAAAATGCATCCCGATTGATGCAGTGGATTCCATGCAGTGTCATTGAATGCAGTGGATTCCAGGCAGCATGGTAAAATGCATCCCGATTGATGCAGTGGATTCCATGCAGCGGGGTTAAATGGATCCCGATTGAATGCAGTGTATTCCATGCAGCGTGGCCCAATGGATCTCGATTGAATGCAGTGGATTCCATGCAGCGTGGCCCAATGGATCTCGATTGAATGCAGTGGATTCCATGCAGTGTGGTACAGTGGATTCTGATTGATTGCAGTGAATTCCATGCATCGTGGCACAATGGATCCCAATTGAATGCAGTGGATTCCATGCAGCGTGGCCCAATGGATCTCGATTGAATGCAGTGGATTCCATGCAGCATGTTTGAATGCAGTGTATGCCATGCAGCGTGGCCCAATGGATCTCGAGAGAATGCAGTGGATTCCATGCAGTGTGGTGCAATGGATTTTGATTGAACGCAGTGGATTCCATGCATCGTTGTGCAATGGATCCCAATTGAATGCAGTGAATTCCATGCAGCGTGATTGAATGCAGTACATTCCATGCAGCATGGTAAAATGCATCCCGATTAAATGCAGTGGATTCCATCCAGCTTGATTGAATGCAATTGATTCCATGGAGCGTGGCCCAATGCATCCCGATTAAATGCAGTGGATTTTAAGCAGCATGGCCCAAAGCATCCCGATTGAAGGTAGTGCATTCCATGCAGCATCACTGAATGCAGTGGATTCCATGCAGCATGGTAAAATGCATCCCGATTGAACGCAGTGTATTCCATGAAGCATGGCTAAATGGATCCCGATTGAATGCAGTGGATTCCATGCAGCGTGGCCCAATGGATCTCGATTGAACGCAGTGTATTCCATGCAGTGAGGCCCAATGTATCCCAATTGAATGCAGTGGATTCCATGCAGCATGGCGCAATGGATGTCGATTGAATGCAGTGGTTTCCCTGCAATGTGGCACAATGGATCCCGATTGACTGCAGTGGATTCCATGCAGCGTCACTGAATGCAGTGGATTCCATGCAGAATGGTAAAGTGCATCCCGATTGATGGAGTGGATTCCATGCAGTGTCATTGAATGCAGTGGATTCCATGCAGCATGGTAAAATGCATCCCAATTGAACGCAGTGCATTCCATGCAGCGGGGTTAAATGGATCCCGATTGAATGCAGTGGATTCGATGCAGCGTGGCCCAATGGATCTCGAGAGAATGCAGTGGATTCCATGCAGTGTGGTGCAATGGATTTAAATTGAACGCAGTGGATTCCATGCATCGTGGCGCAATGGATCCCAATTGAATGCAGTGAATTCCATGCAGCGTGATTGAATGCAGTATATTCCATGCAGCGTGGTAAAATGCATCCCGATTAAATGCAGTGGATTCCATCCAGCTTGATTGAATGCAGTTGATTCCATGGAGCGTGGCCCAATGCATCCCGATTACCTGCAGTGGATTTTATGCAGCATGGCCCAAAGCATCCCGATTGAAGGTAGTGCATTCCATGCAGCATCACTGAATGCAGTGGATTCCATGCAGCATGGTAAAATGCATCCCGATTGAACGCAGTGTATTCCATGAAGCATGGCTAAATGGCTCCCGAGTGAATGCAGTAGATTCCATGCAGTGTCATTGAATGCAGTGGATTCCATGCAGCATGGTAAAATGCATCCCGATTGATGCAGTGGATTCCATGCAGTGTCATTGAATGCAGTGGATTCCAGGCAGCATGGTAAAATGCATCCCGATTGATGCAGTGGATTCCATGCAGCGGGGTTAAATGGATCCCGATTGAATGCAGTGTATTCCATGCAGCGTGGCCCAATGGATCTCGATTGAATGCAGTGGATTCCATGCAGCGTGGCCCAATGGATCTCGATTGAATGCAGTGGATTCCATGCAGCATGGCCCAATGGTTCCCGATTGAATGCAGTGGTTGCAATGAAGCATGATTGAATGCAGTGGATTCCATGAAGCGTGGCCCTATGGTACCCGATTGAATGCACTGGTTGCAATGAAGCATGATTGAATGCAGTGGATTCAATGCAGCATGGAGAAATTGAACCCTATTAAATGCAGGGGATTTTATGCAGCATGATTGAATGCAGTGGATTCCATGCAGCATGATTGAATGCAGTAGATTCCATGCAGTGAGGCCCAATGCATCCCGATTAAATGCAGTGGATTTTATGCAGCGAGGCCCAAAGCATCCCGATTGAATGCAGTGGATTCCATGCAGTGTCACTGAATGCAGTGGATTCGATGCAGCATGGTAAAATGCATCCCGATTGAACCCAGTGTATTCCATGCAGCGTGATAAATGGATCCCGATTGAATGCAGTGGATTCCATGCAGCGTGGCCCAATGGATCTCGAGAGAATGCAGTGGATTCCATGCAGTGTGGTGCAATGGATTTTGATTGAACGCAGTGGATTCCATGCATCGTGGTGCAATGGATCCCAATTGAATGCAGTGAATTCCATGCAGCGTGATTGAATGCAGTACATTCCATGCAGCATGGTAAAATGCATCCCGATTAAATGCAGTGGATTCCATCCAGCTTGATTGAATGCAGTTGATTCCATGGAGCGTGGCCCAATGCATCCCGATTAAATGCAGTGGATTTTATGCAGCATGGCCCAAAGCATCCCGATTGAAGGTAGTGCATTCCATGCAGCATCACTGAATGCAGTGGATTCCATGCAGCATGGTAAAATGCATCCCGATTGAACGCAGTGTATTCCATGAAGCATGGCGAAATGGATCCCGATTGAATGCAGTGGATTCCATGCAGCGTGGCCCAATGGATCTCGATTGAACGCAGTGTATTCCATGCAGTGAGGCCCAATGAATCCCAATTGAATGCAGTGGATTCCATGCACCATGGCGCAATGGATGTCGATTGAATGCAGTGGTTTCCCTGCAATGTGGCACAATGGATCCCGATTGAGTGCAGTGGATTCCATGCAGCATGGCCCAATGGTTCCCGATTGAATGCAGTGGTTGCAATGAAGCATGATTGAATGCAGTGGATTCCATGCAGCATGGAGACATTGAACCCTATTCAATGCAGGGGATTTTATGCAGCATGATTGAATGCAGTGGATTCCATGCAGCATGATTGAATGCAGTAGATTCCATGCAGTGAGGCCCAATGCATCCCGATTAAATGCAGTGGATTTTATGCAGCGAGGCCCAAAGCATCCCGATTGAATGCAGTGGATTCCATGCAGCGTCACTGAATGCAGTGGATTCGATGCAGCATGGTAAAATGCATCCCGATTGAACGAAGAGTATTCCATGCAGCGTGACTAAATGGATCCCGATTGAATGCAGTGGATTCCATGCAGCGTGGCCCAATGGATCTCGAGAGATTGCAGTGGATTCCATGCAGTGTGGTGCAATGGATTTAAATTGAACGCAGTGGATTCCATGCATCGTGGTGCAATGGATCCCAATTGAATGCAGTGAATTCCATGCAGCGTGATTGAATGCAGTATATTCCATGCAGCGTGGTAAAATGCATCCCGATTAAATGCAGTGGATTCCATCCAGCTTGATTGAATGCAGTTGATTCCATGGAGCGTGGCCCAATGCATCCCGATTAAATGCAGTGGATTTTATGCAGCATGGCCCAAAGCATCCCGATTGAAGGTAGTGCATTCCATGCAGCATCACTGAATGCAGTGGATTCCAGGCAGCATGGTAAAATGCATCCCGATTGAACGCAGTGTATTCCATGAAGCATGGCTAAATGGCCCCCGAGTGAATGCAGTAGATTCCATGCAGTGTCATTGAATGCAGTGGATTCCATGCAGCATGGTAAAATGCATCCCGATTGATGCAGTGGATTCCATGCAGTGTCATTGAATGCAGTGGATTCCAGGCAGCATGGTAAAATGCATCCCGATTGATGCAGTGGATTCCATGCAGCGGGGTTAAATGGATCCCGATTGAATGCAGTGTATTCCATGCAGCGTGGCCCAATGGATCTCGATTGAATGCAGTGGATTCCATGCAGCGTGGCCCAATGGATCTCGATTGAATGCAGTGTATTCCATGCAGCGTGGCCCAATGGATCTCGATTGAATGCAGTGGACGCCGTGCAGTGTGGTGGAGTGGATTCTGATTGAATGCAGTGGATTCCATGCAGCGTGTTTGAATGCAGTGTATTCCATGCAGCGTGAAGAAATGGAACCCTATTGAATGCAGTGGATTTTATGCAGCATGATTGAATGCAGTGGATTCCATGCAGCATGATTGAATGCAGTGGATTCCAGGCAGCGAGGCCCAATGAATCCCGATTGAATGCAGTGGATATTATCCAGCAGGGCCCAAAGCATCCCGATTGAATGCAGTGGATTCCATGCAGCGTGTTTGAATGCAGTGGATTCCATGCAGCATGGCCCAATGGTTCCCGATTGAATGCAGTGGTTGCAATGAAGCATGATTGAATGCAGTGGATTCCATGAAGCGTGGCCCTATGGTACCCGATTGAATGCACTGGTTGCAATGAAGCATGATTGAATGCAGTGGATTCCATGCAGCATGGAGAAATTGAACCCTATTCAATGCAGGGGATTTTATGCAGCATGATTGAATGCAGTGGATTCCATGCAGCATGATTGAATGCAGTAGATTCCATGCAGTGAGGCCCAATGCATCCCGATTAAATGCAGTGGATTTTATGCAGCGAGGCCCAAAGCATCCCGATTGAATGCAGTGGATTCCATGCAGCGTCACTGAATGCAGTGGATTCGATGCAGCATGGTTAAATGCATCCCGATTGAACGAAGAGTATTCCATGCAGCGTGGCTAAATGGATCCCGATTGAATGCAGTGGATTCCATGCAGCGTGGCCCAATGGATCTCGAGAGATTGCAGTGGATTCCATGCAGTGTGGTGCAATGGATTTTAATTGAACGCAGTGGATTCCATGCATCGTGGTGCAATGGATCCCAATTGAATGCAGTGAATTCCATGCAGCGTGATTGAATGCAGTATATTCCATGCAGCGTGGTAAAATGCATCCCGATTAAATGCAGTGGATTCCATCCAGCTTGATTGAATGCAGTTGATTCCATGGAGCGTGGCCCAATGCATCCCGATTAAATGCAGTGGATTTTATGCAGCATGGCCCAAAGCATCCCGATTGAATGTAGTGCATTCCATGCAGCATCACTGAATGCAGTGGATTCCATGCAGCATGGTAAAATGCATCCCGATTAAACGCAGTGGAATACATGCAGCATGGCTAAATGGATCCCGAGTGAATGCAGTAGATTCCATGCAGTGTCATTGAATGCAGTGGATTCCATGCAGCATGGTAAAATGCATCCCGATTGATGCAGTGGATTCCATGCAGTGTCATTGAATGCAGTGTATTCCATGCAGCATGGTAAAATGCATCCCGATTGATGCAGTGGATTCCATGCAGTGTCATTGAATGCAGTGGATTCCAGGCAGCATGATAAAATGCATCCCGATTGATGCAGTGGATTCCATTCAGCGGGGTTAAATGGATCACGATTGAATGCAGTCGATTCCATGCAGCGTGGCCCAATGGATCTCGATTGAATGCAGTGGATTCCACGCAGCGTGGCCCAATGGATCTCGATTGAATGCAGTGGATTCCATGCAGTGTGGTGCAGTGGATTCTGATTGATTGCAGTGAATTCCATGCATCGTGGCACAATGGATCCCAATTGAATGCAGTGGATTCCATGCAGCGTGGCCCAATGGATCTCGATTGAATGCAGTGGGTTCCATGCAGCGTGTTTGAATGAAGTGTATGCCATGCAGCGTGAAGAAATGGAACCCTATTGAATGCAGTGGATTTTATGCAGCATGATTGAATGCAGTGGATTCCATGCAGCATGATTGAATGCAGTGGATTCCAGGCAGCGAGGCCCAATGAATCCCGATTGAATGCAGTGGATATTATCCAGCATGGCCCAAAGCATCCCGATTGAATGCAGTGGATTCCATGCAGCGTGTTTGAATGCAGTGGATTCCATGCAGCATGGCCCAATGGTTCCTGATTGAATGCAGTGGTTGCAATGAAGCATGATTGAATGCAGTGGATTCCATGAAGCGTGGCCCTATGGTACCCGATTGAATGCACTGGTTGCAATGAAGCATGATTGAATGCAGTGGATTCCATGCAGCATGGAGACATTGAACCCTATTAAATGCAGGGGACTTTATGCAGCATGATTGAATGCAGTGGATTCCATGCAGCATGATTGAATGCAGTAGATTCCATGCAGTGAGGCCCAATGCATCCCGATTAAATGCAGTGGATTTTATGCAGCGAGGCCCAAATCATCCCGATTGAATGCAGTGGATTCCATGCAGCGTCACTCAATGCAGTGGATTCGATGCAGCATGGTAAAATGCATCCCGATTGAACCCAGTGTATTCCATGCAGCGTGATAAATGGATCCCGATTGAATGCAGTGGATTCCATGCAGCGTGGCCCAATGGATCTCGAGAGAATGCAGTGGATTCCATGCAGCGTGATTGAATGCAGTACATTCCATGCAGCATGGTAAAATGCATCCCGATTAAATGCAGTGGATTCCATCCAGCTTGATTGAATGCAGTTGATTCCATGGAGCGTGGCCCAATGCATCCCGATTAAATGCAGTGGATTTTATGCAGCATGGCCCAAAGCATCCCGATTGAAGGTAGTGCATTCCATGCAGCATCACTGAATGCAGTGGATTCCATGCAGCATGGTAAAATGCATCCCGATTGAACGCAGTGTATTCCATGAAGCATGGCGAAATGGATCCCGATTGAATGCAGTGGATTCCATGCAGCGTGGCCAATGGATCTCGATTGAACGCAGTGTATTCCTTGCAGTGAGGCCCAATGAATCCCAATTGAATGCAGTGGATTCCATGCAGCATGGCGCAATGGATGTCGATTGAATGCAGTGGTTTCCCTGCAATGTGGCACAATGGATCCCGATTGACTGCAGTGGATTCCATGCAGCGTCACTGAATGCAGTGGATTCCATGCAGCATGGTAAAATGCATCCCGATGGATGCAGTGGCTTCCATGCAGTGTCATTGAATGCAGTGGATTCCATGCAGCATGGTAAAATGCGTCACGATTGATGCAGTGGATTCCATGCAGTGTCATTGAATGCAGTGGATTCCATGCAGCATGGTAAAATGCATCCCGATTGATGCAGTGGATTCCATGCAGTGTCATTGAATGCAGTGGATTCCAGGCAGCATGATAAAATGCATCCCGATTGATGCAGTGGATTCCATGCAGCGGGGTTAAATGGATCCATATTGAATGCCGTGGATTCCATGCAGCGTGGCCCAATGGATCTCGATTGAATGCAGTGGACTCCGTGCAGTGTGGTGGAGTGGATTCTGATTGATTGCAGTGAATTCCATGCAGCGTGGCCCAATGGATCTCGATTGAATGCAGTGGATTCCATGCAGCGTGTTTGAATGCAGTGTATTCCATGCAGCGTGAAGAAATGGAACCCTATTGAATGCAGTGGATTTTATGCAGCATGATTGAATGCAGTGGATTCCATGCAGCATGATTGAATGCAGTGGATTCCAGGCAGCGAGGCCCAATGAATCCCGATTGAATGCAGTGGATATTATCCAGCATGGCCCAAAGCATCCCGATTGAATGCAGTGGATTCCATGCAGCGTGTTTGAATGCAGTGGATTCCATGCAGCATGGCCCAATGGTTCCCGATTGAATGCAGTGGTTGCAATGAAGCATGATTGAATGCAGTGGATTCCATGAAGCGTGGCCCTATGGTACCCGATTGAATGCACTGGTTGCAATGAAGCATGATTGAATGCAGTGGATTCCATGCAGCATGGAGAAATTGAACCCTATTAAATGCAGGGGATTTTATGCAGCATGATTGAATGCAGTGGATTCCATGCAGCATGATTGAATGCAGTAGATTCCATGCAGTGAGGCCCAATGCATCCCGATTAAATGCAGTGGATTTTATGCAGCGAGGCCCAAAGCATCCCGATTGAATGCAGTGGATTCCATGCAGCGTCACTGAATGCAGTGGATTCGATGCAGCATGGTTAAATGCATCCCGATTGAACGAAGAGTATTCCATGCAGCGTGGCTAAATGGATCCCGACTGAAGGCAGTGGATTCCATGCAGCGTGGCCCAATGGATCTCGAGAGATTGCAGTGGATTCCATGCAGTTTGGTGCAATGGAGTTTAATTGAACGCAGTGGATTCCATGCATCGTGGCGCAATGGATCCCAATTGAATGCAGTGAATTCCATGCAGCGTGATTGAATGCAGTATATTCCATGCAGCGTGGTAAAATGCATCCCGATTAAATGCAGTGGATTCCATCCAGCTTGATTGAATGCAGTTGATTCCATGGAGCGTGGCCCAATGCATCCCGATTAAATGCAGTGGATTTTATGCAGCATGGCCCAAAGCATCCCGATTGAATGTAGTGCATTCCATGCAGCATCACTGAATGCAGTGGATTCCATGTAGCATGTTAAAATCCATCCCGATTAAACGCAGTGGATTAAATGCAGCATGGCTAAATGGATCCCGAGTGAATGCAGTAGATTCCATGCAGTGTCATTGAATGCAGTGGATTCCATGCAGCATGGTAAAATGCATCCCGATTGATGCAGTGGATTCCATGCAGTGTGGTGCAGTGGATTCTGATTGATTGCAGTGAGTTCCATGCATCGTGGCACAATGGATCCCAATTGAATGCAGTGGATTCCATGCAGCGTGGCCCAATGGATCTCGATTGAATGCAGTGGATTCCATGCAGCGTGTTTGAATGCAGTGTATGCCATGCAGCGTGAAGAAATGGAATCCTATTGAATGCAGTGGATTTTATGCAGCATGATTGAATGCAGTGGATTCCATGCAGCATGATTGAATGCAGTGGATTCCAGGCAGCGAGGCCCAATGAATCCCGATTGAATGCAGTGGATATTATCCAGCATGGCCCAAAGCATCCCGATTGAATGCAGTGGATTCCATGCAGCGTGTTTGAATGCAGTGGATTCCATGCAGCATGGCCCAATGGTTCCCGATTGAATGCAGTGGTTGCAATGAAGCATGATTGAATGCAGTGGATTCCATGAAGCGTGGCCCTATGGTACCCGATTGAATGCACTGGTTGTAATGAAGCATGATTGAATGCATTGGATTCCATGCAGTGAGGCCCAATGCATCCCGATTAAATGCCGTGGATTTTATGCAGCAAGGCCCAAAGCATCCCGATTGAATGCAGTGGATTCCATGCAGCGTCACTGAATGCAGTGGATTCCATGCAGCATGGTAAAATGCATCCCGATTGAATGAAGAGTATTCCATGCAGCGTGGCTAAATGGATCCCGATTGAATGCAGTGGATTCCATGCAGCGTGGCCCAATGGATCTCGATTGAACGCAGTGTATTCCATGCAGTGAGGCCCAATGAATCCCAATTGAATGCAGTGGATTCCATGCAGCATGGCGCCATGGATGTCGATTGAATGCAGTGGTTTCCCTGCAATGTGGCACAATGGATCCCGATTGACTGCAGTGGATTCCATGCAGCGTCACTGAATGCAGTGGATTCCATGCATAATGGTAAAATGCATCCCGATTGATGCAGTGGATTCCATGCAGTGTCATTGAATGCAGTGGATTCGATGCAGCATGGTAAAATGAATCCCAATTGAACGCAGTGCATTCCATGCAGCGGGGTTAAATGGATGCCCATTGAATGCAGTGGATTCCATGCAGCGTGGCCCAATGGATCTCGATTGAATGCAGTGGGTTCCATGCAGCGTGTTTGAATGCAGTGTATGCCGTGCAGCGTGAAGTAATGGAACCCTATTGAATGCAGTGGATTTTATGCAGCATGATTGAATGCAGTGGATTCCATGCAGCATGATTGAATGCAGTGGATTCCAGGCAGCGAGGCCCAATGAATCCCGATTGAATGCAGTGGATATTATCCAGCATGGCCCAAAGCATCCCGATTGAATGCAGTGGATTCCATGCAGCGTGTTTGAATGCAGTGGATTCCATGCAGCATGGCCCAATGGTTCCCGATTGAATGCAGTGGTTGCAATGAAGCATGATTGAATGCAGTGGATTCCATGAAGCGTGGCCCTATGGTACCCGATTGAATGCACTGGTTGCAATGAAGCATGATTGAATGCAGTGGATTCCATGCAGCATGGAGACATTGAACCCTATTAAATGCAGGGGACTTTATGCAGCATGATTGAATGCAGTGGATTCCATGCAGCATGATTGAATGCAGTAGATTCCATGCAGTGAGGCCCAATGCATCCCGATTAAATGCAGTGGATTTTATGCAGCGAGGCCCAAAGCATCCCGATTGAATGCAGTGGATTCCATGCAGCGTCACTGAATGCAGTGGATTTGATGCAGCATGGTAAAATGCATCCCGATTGAACGCAGTGTATTCCATGCAGCGTGGCTAAATGGATCCCGATTGAATGCAGTGGATTCGATGCAGCGTGGCCCAATGGATCTCGAGAGAATGCAGTGGATTCCATGCAGTGTGGTGCAATGGATTTAAATTGAACGCAGTGGATTCCATGCATCGTGGTGCAATGAATCCCAATTGAATGCAGTGAATTCCATGCAGCGTGATTGAATGCAGTATATTCCATGCAGCGTGGTAAAATGCATCCCGATTAAATGCAGTGGATTCCATCCAGCTTGATTGAATGCAGTTGATTCCATGGAGCGTGGCCCAATGCATCCCGATTAAATGCAGTGGATATTTTGCAGCATGGCCCAAAGCATCCCGATTGAATGTAGTGCATTCCATGCAGCATCACTGAATGCAGTGGATTCCATGTAGCATGTTAAAATCCATCCCGATTAAACGCAGTGGATTAAATGCAGCATGGCTAAATGGATCCCGAGTGAATGCAGTAGATTCCATGCAGTGTCATTGAATGCAGTGGATTCCATGCAGCATGGTAAAATGCATCCCGATTGATGCAGTGGATTCCATGCAGTGTGGTGCAGTGGATTCTGATTGATTGCAGTGAATTCCATGCATCGTGGCACAATGGATCCCAATTGAATGCAGTGGATTCCATGCAGCGTGGCCCAATGGATCTCGATTGAATGCAGTGGATTCCATGCAGCGTGTTTGAATGCAGTGTATGCCATGCAGCGTGAAGAAATGGAATCCTATTGAATGCAGTGGATTTTATGCAGCATGATTGAATGCAGTGGATTCCATGCAGCATGATTGAATGCAGTGGATTCCAGGCAGCGAGGCCCAATGAATCCCGATTGAATGCAGTGGATATTATCCAGCATGGCCCAAAGCATCCTGATTGAATGCAGTGGATTCCATGCAGCGTGTTTGAATGCAGTGGATTCCATGCAGCATGGCCCAATGGTTCCCGATTGAATGCAGTGGTTGCAATGAAGCATGATTGAATGCAGTGGATTCCATGAAGCGTGGCCCTATGGTACCCGATTGAATGCACTGGTTGTAATGAAGCATGATTGAATGCATTGGATTCCATGCAGTGAGGCCCAATGCCTCCCGATTAAATGCAGTGGATTTTATGCAGCAAGGCCCAAAGCATCCCGATTGAATGCAGTGGATTCCATGCAGCGTCACTGAATGCAGTGGATTCCATGCAGCATGGTAAAATGCATCCCGATTGAATGAAGAGTATTCCATGCAGCGTGGCTAAATGGATCCCGATTGAATGCAGTGGATTCCTTGCAGTGTGGTCAAATGGATCTCGATTGAACGCAGTGTATTCCATGCAGTGAGGCCCAATGAATCCCAATTGAATGCAGTGGATTCCATGCAGCATGGCGCCATGGATGTCGATTGAATGCAGTGGTTTCCCTGCAATGTGGCGCAATGGATCCCGATTGACTGCAGTGGATTCCATGCAGCGTCACTGAATGCAGTGGATTCCATGCATAATGGTAAAATGCATCCCGATTGATGCAGTGGATTCCATGCAGTGTCATTGAATGCAGTGGATTCGATGCAGCATGGTAAAATGAATCCCAATTGAACGCAGTGCATTCCATGCAGCGGGGTTAAATGGATGCCGATTGAATGCAGTGGATTCCATGCAGCGTGGCCCAATGGATCTCGATTGAATGCAGTGGGTTCCATGCAGCGTGTTTGAATGCAGTGTATGCCGTGCAGCGTGAAGAAATGGAACCCTATTGAATGCAGTGGATTTTATGCAGCATGATTGAATGCAGTGGATTCGATGCAGCATGATTGAATGCAGTGGATTCCAGGCAGCGAGGCCCAATGAATCCCGATTGAATGCAGTGGATATTATCCAGCATGGCCCAAAGCATCCCGATTGAATGCAGTGGATTCCATGCAGCGTGTTTGAATGCAGTGGATTCCATGCAGCATGGCCCAATGGTTCCCGATTGAATGCAGTGGTTGCAATGAAGCATGATTGAATGCAGTGGATTCCATGAAGCGTGGCCCTATGGTACCCGATTGAATGCACTGGTTGCAATGAAGCATGATTGAATGCAGTGGATTCCATGCAGCATGGAGACATTGAACCCTATTAAATGCAGGGGACTTTATGCAGCATGATTGAATGCAGTGGATTCCATGCAGCATGATTGAATGCAGTAGATTCCATGCAGTGAGGCCCAATGCATCCCGATTAAATGCAGTGGATTTTATGCAGAGAGGCCCAAAGCATCCCGATTGAATGCAGTGGATTCCATGCAGCGTCACTGAATGCAGTGGATTCGATGCAGCATGGTTAAATGCATCCCGATTGAACGAACAGTATTCCATGCAGCGTGGCTAAATGGATCCCGATTGAATGCAGTGGATTCCATGCAGTGTGGCCCAATGGATCTCGAGAGATTGCAGTGGATTCCATGCAGTGTGGTGCAATGGATTTTGATTGAACGCAGTGGATTCCATGCATCGTGGTGCAATGGATCCCAATTGAATGCAGTGAATTCCATGCAGCGTGATTGAATGCAGTACATTCCATGCAGCATGGTAAAATGCATCCCGATTAAATGCAGTGGATTCCATCCAGCTTGATTGAATGCAGTTGATTCCAAGGAGCGTGGCCCAATGCATCCCGATTAAATGCAGTGGATTTTATGCAGCATGGCCCAAAGCATCCCGATTGAAGGTAGTGCATTCCATGCAGCATCACTGAATGCAGTGGATTCCATGCAGCATGGTAAAATGCATCCCGATTGAACGCAGTGTATTCCATGAAGCATGGCGAAATGGATCCCGATTGAATGCAGTGGATTCCATGCAGCGTGGCCCAATGGATCTCGATTGAACGCAGTGTATTCCATGCAGTGAGGCCCAATGAATCCCAATTGAATGCAGTGGATTCCATGCAGCATGGAGAAATTGAACCCTATTAAATGCAGGGGATTTTATGCAGCATGATTGAATGCAGTGGATTCCAGCCAGCATGATTGAATGCAGTAGATTCCATGCAGTGAGGCCCAATGCATCCCGATTAAATGCAGTGGATTTTATGCAGCGAGGCCCAAAGCATCCCGATTGAATGCAGTGGATTCCATGCAGCGTCACTGAATGCAGTGGATTCGATGCAGCATGGTAAAATGCATCCCGATTGAACGAAGAGTATTCCATGCAGCGTGGCTAAATGGATCCCGATTGAATGCAGTGGATTCCATGCAGCGTGGCCCAATGGATCTCGAGAGATTGCAGTGGATTCCATGCAGTGTGGTGCAATGGATTTTAATTGAACGCAGTGGATTCCATGCATCGTGGTGCAATGGATCCCAATTGAATGCAGTGAATTCCATGCAGCGTGATTGAATGCAGTATATTCCATGCAGCATGGTAAAATGCATCCCGATTAAATGCAGTGGATTCCATCCAGCTTGGTTGAATGCAATTGATTCCATGGAGCATGGCCCAATGCATCCCGATTAAATGCAGTGGATTTTATGCAGCATGGCCCAAAGCATCCCGATTGAATATAGTGCATTCCATGCAGCATCACTGAATGCAGTGGATTCCATGCAGCATGGTAAAATGCATCCCGATTAAACGCAGTGGATTACATGCAGCATGGCTAAATGGATCCCGAGTGAATGCAGTAGATTCCATGCAGTGTCATTGAATGCAGTGGATTCCATGCAGCATGGTAAAATGCATCCCGATTGATGCCTTGGATTCCATGCAGTGTCATTGACTGCAGTGGATTCCATGCAGCATGGTAAAATGCATCCCGATTGATGCAGTGGATTCCATGCAGTGTCAATGAATGCAGTGGATTCCAGGCAGCATGATAAAATGCATCCCGATTGATGCAGTGGATTCCATGCAGCGGGGTTAAATGGATCCCGATTGAATGCAGTGGATTCCATGCAGCGTGGCCCAATGGATCTCGATTGAATTCAGTGGATTCCATGCAGCGTGGCCCAATGGATCTCGATTGAATGCAGTGGATTCCATGCAGTGTGGTGCAGTGGATTCTGATTGATTGCAGTGAATTCCATGCATCGTGGCACAATGGATCCCAATTGAATGCAGTGGATTCCATGCAGCGTGGCCCAATGGATCTCGATTGAATGCAGTGGATTCCATGCAGCCTGTTTGAATGCACTGTATGCCATGCAGCGTGAAGAAATGGAACCCTATTGAATGCAGTGGATTTTATGCAGCATGATTGAATGCAGTGGATTCCATGCAGCATGATTGAATGCAGTGGATTCCAGGCAGCGAGGCCCAATGAATCCCGATTGAATGCAGTGGATATTATCCAGCATGGCCCAAAGCATCCCGATTGAATGCAGTGGATTCCATGCAGCGTGTTTGAATGCAGTGGATTCCATGCAGCATGGCCCAATGGTTCCCGATTGAATGCAGTGGTTGCAATGAAGCATGATTGAATGCAGTGGATTCCATGAAGCGGGGCCCTATGGTACCCGATTGAATGCACTGGTTGCAATGAAGCATGATTGAATGCAGTGGATTCCATGCAGCATGGAGAAATTGAACCCTATTAAATGCAGGGGATTTTATGCAGCATGATTGAATGCAGTGGATTCCATGCAGCATGATTGAATGCAGTAGATTCCATGCAGTGAGGCCCAATGCATCCCGATTAAATGCAGTGGATTCCATGCAGCGTCACTGAATGCAGTGGATTCGATACAGCATGGTAAAATGCATCCCGATTGAACCCAGTGTATTCTATGCAGCGTGATAAATGGATCCCGATTGAATGCAGTGGATTCCATGCAGCGTGGCCCAATGGATCTCGAGAGAATGCAGTGGATTCCATGCAGTGTGGTGCAATGGATTTTGATTGAACGCAGTGGATTCGATGCATCATTGTGCAATGGATCCCAATTGAATGCAGTGAATTCCATGCAGCGTGATTGAATGCAGTACATTCCATGCAGCATGGTAAAATGCATCCCGATTAAATGCAGTGGATTCCATCCAGCTTGATTGAATGCAGTTGATTCCATGGAGCGTGGCCCAATGCATCCCGATTAAATGCAGTGGATTTTATGCAGCATGGCCCAAAGCATCCCGATTGAAGGTAGTGCATTCCATGCAGCATCACTGAATGCAGTGGATTCCATGCAGCATGGTAAAATGCATCCCGATTGAACGCAGTGTATTCCATGAAGCATGGCTAAATGGATCCCGATTGAATGCAGTGGATTCCATGCAGCGTGGCCCAATGGATCTCGATTGAACGCAGTGTATTCCATGCAGTGAGGCCCAATGAATCCCAATTGAATGCAGTGGATTCCATGCAGCATGGCGCAATGGATGTCGATTGAATGCAGTGGTTTCCCTGCAATGTGGCACAATGGATCCCGATTGACTGCAGTGGATTCCATGCAGCGTCACTGAATGCAGTGGATTCCATGCAGAATGGTAAAATGCATCCCGATTGATGGAGTGGATTCCATGCAGTGTCATTGAATGCAGTGGATTCCATGCAGCATGGTAAAATGCATCCCAATTGAACGCAGTGCATTCCATGCAGCGGGGTTAAATGGATCCCGATTGAATGCAGTGGATTCCATGCAGCGTGGCCCAATGGATCTCGAGAGAATGCAGTGGATTCCATGCAGTGTGGTGCAATGGATTTAAATTGAACGCAGTGGATTCCATGCATCGTGGCGCAATGGATCCCAATTGAATGCAGTGAATTCCATGCAGCGTGATTGAATGCAGTATATTCCATGCAGCGTGGTAAAATGCATCCCGATTAAATGCAGTGGATTCCATCCAGCTTGATTGAATGCAGTTGATTCCATGGAGCGTGGCCCAATGCATCCCGATTAAATGCAGTGGATTTTATGCAGCATGGCCAAAAGCATCCCGATTGAAGGTAGTGCATTCCATGCAGCATCACTGAATGCAGTGGATTCCATGCAGCATGGTAAAATGCATCCCAATTGAACGCAGTGCATTCCATGCAGCGGGGTTAAATGGATCCCGATTGAATGCAGTGGATTCGATGCAGCGTGGCCCAATGGATCTCGAGAGAATGCAGTGGATTCCATGCAGTGTGGTGCAATGGATTTAAATTGAACGCAGTGGATTTCATGCATCGTTGTGCAATGGATCCCAATTGAATGCAGTGAATTCCATGCAGCGTGATTGAATGCAGTATATTCCATGCAGCGTGGTAAAATGCATCCCGATTAAATGCAGTGGATTCCATCCAGCTTGATTGAATGCAGTTGATTCCATGGAGCGTGGCCCAATGCATCCCGATTAAATGCAGTGGATTTTATGCAGCATGGCCCAAAGCATCCCGATTGAAGGTAGTGCATTCCATGCAGCATCACTGAATGCAGTGGATTCCATGCAGCATGGTAAAATGCATCCCGATTGAACGCAGTGTATTCCATGAAGCATGGCTAAATGGATCCCGAGTGAATGCAGTGGATTCCATGCAGTGTCATTGAATGCAGTGGATTCCATGCAGCATGGTAAAATGTGTCACGATTGATGCAGTGGATTCCATGCAGTGTCATTGAATGCAGTGGATTCCATGCAGCATGGTTAAATGCATCCCGATGGATGCAGTGGATTACATGCAGTGTCAATGAATGCAGTGGATTCCAGGCAGCATGATAAAATGCATCCCGATTGATGCAGTGGATTCCATGCAGCGGGGTTAAATGGATCCCGATTGAATGCAGTGGATTCCATGCAGCGTGGCCCAGTGGATATCGATTGAATGCAGTGGATTCCATGCAGCGTGGCCCAATGGATCTCGATTGAATGCAGTGGATTCCACGCAGTGTGGTGCAGTGGATTCTGATTGATTGCAGTGAATTCCATGCATCGTGGCACAATGGATCCCAATTGAATGCAGTGGATTCCATGCAGTGTGGCCCAGTGGATCTCGATTGAATGCAGTGGATTCCATGCAGCGTGTTTGAATGCAGTGTATTCCATGCAGCGTGAAGAAATGGAACCCTATTGAATGCAGTGGATTTTATGCAGCATGATTGAATGCAGTGGATTCCATGCAGCATGATTGAATGCAGTGGATTCCAGGCAGCGAGGCCCAATGAATCCCGATTGAATGCAGTGGATATTATCCAGCAGGGCCCAAAGCATCCCGATTGAATGCAGTGGATTCCATGCAGCGTCACTGAATGCAGTGGATTCGATGCAGCATGGTTAAATGCATCCCGATTGAACCCTGTGTATTCTATGCAGCGTGATAAATGGATCCCGATTGAATGCAGTGGATTCCATGCAGCGTGGCCAAATGGATCTCGAGAGATTGCAGTGGATTCCATGCAGTGTGGTGCAATGGATTTTGATTGAAATCAGTGGATTCGATGCATCGTTGTGCAATGGATCCCAATTGAATGCAGTGAATTCCATGCAGCGTGATTGAATGCAGTACATTCCATGCAGCATGGTAAAATGCATCCCGATTAAATGCAGTGGATTCCATCCAGCTTGATTGAATGCAGTTGATTCCATGGAGCGTGGCCCAATGCATCCCGATTAAATGCAGTGGATTTTATGCAGCATGGCCCAAAGCATCCCGATTGAAGGTAGTGCATTCCATGCAGCATCACTGAATGCCGTGGATTCCATGCAGCATGGTAAAATGCATCCCGATTGAACGCAGTGTATTCCATGAAGCATGGCTAAATGGATCCCGATTGAATGCAGTGGATTCCATGCAGCGTGGCCCAATGGATCTCGATTGAACGCAGTGTATTCCATGCAGTGAGGCCCAATGAATCCCAATTGAATGCAGTGGATTCCATGCAGCATGGCGCAATGGATGTCGATTGAATGCAGTGGTTTCCCTGCAATGTGGCACAATGGATCCCGATTGACTGCAGTGGATTCCATGCAGCGTCACTGAATGCAGTGGATTCCATGCAGCATGGTAAAATGCATCCCGATGGATGCAGTGGATTCCATGCAGTGTCATTGAATGCAGTGGATTCCATGCAGCATGGTAAAATGCATCCCAATTGAACGCAGTGCATTCCATGCAGCGGGGTTCAATGGATCCCGATTGAATGCAGTGGATTCGATGCAGCGTGGCCCAATGGATCCCGAGAGAATGCAGTGGATTCCATGCAGTGTGGTGCAATGGATTTTAATTGAACGCAGTGGATTCCATGCATCGTGGCGCAATGGATCCCAATTGAATGCAGTGAATTCCATGCAGCGTGATTGAATGCAGTATATTCCATGCAGCGTGGTAAAATGCATCCCGATTAAATGCAGTGGATTCCATCCAGCTTGATTGAATGCAATTGATTCCATGGAGCATGGCCCAATGCATCCCGATTAAATGCAGTGGATTTTATGCAGCATGGCCCAAAGCATCCCGATTGAAGGTACTGCATTCCATGCAGCATCACTGAATGCAGTGGATTCCATGCAGCATGGTAAAATGCATCCCGATTAAACGCAGTGGATTACATGCAGCATGGCTAAATGGATCCCGAGTGAATGCAGTAGATTCCATGCAGTGTCATTGAATGCAGTGGATTCCATGCAGCATGGTAAAATGCATCCCGATTGAACGCAGTGTATTCCATGAAGCATGGCTAAATGGATCCCGATTGAAGGCAGTGGATTCCATGCAGCGTGTTTGAATGCAGTGGATTCCATGCAGCATGGCCCAATGGTTCCCGATTGAATGCAGTGGTTGCAATGAAGCATGATTGAATGCAGTGGATTCCATGAAGCGTGGCCCTATGGTACCCGATTGAATGCACTGGTTGTAATGAAGCATGATTGAATGCAGTGGATTCCATGCAGTGAGGCCCAATGCATCCCGATTAAATGCAGTGGAGTTTATGCAGCAAGGCCCAAAGCATCCCGATTGAATGCAGTGGATTCCATGCAGCGTCACTGAATGCAGTGGATTCCATGCAGCATGCTAAAATGCATCCCGATTGAATGAAGAGTATTCCATGCAGCGTGGCTAAATGGATCCCGATTGAATGCAGTGGATTCCTTGCAGTGTGGTCCAATGGATCTCGATTGTACGCAGTGTATTCCATGCAGTGAGGCCCAATGAATCCCAATTGAATGCAGTGGATTCCATGCAGCATGGCGCCATGGATGTCGATTGAATGCAGTGGTTTCCCTGCAATGTGGCACAATGGATCCCGATTGACTGCAGTGGATTCCATGCAGCGTCACTGAATGCAGTGGATTCCATGCATAATGGTAAAATGCATCCCGATTGATGCAGTGGATTCCATGCAGTGTCATTGAATGCAGTGGATTCCATGCAGCATGGTAAAATGAATCCCAATTGAACGCAGTGCATTCCATGCAGCGGGGTTAAATGGATGCCGATTGAATGCAGTGGATTCCATGCAGCGTGGCCCAATGGATCTCGATTGAATGCAGTGGGTTCCATGCAGCGTGTTTGAATGCAGTGTATGCCGTGCAGCGTGAAGAAATGGAACCCTATTGAATGCAGTGGATTTTATGCAGCATGATTGAATGCAGTGGATTCGATGCAGCATGATTGAATGCAGTGGATTCCAGGCAGCGAGGCCCAATGAATCCCGATTGAATGCAGTGGATATTATCCAGCATGGCCCAAAGCATCCCGATTGAATGCAGTGGATTCCATGCAGCGTGTTTGAATGCAGTGGATTCCATGCAGCATGGCCCAATGGTTCCCGATTGAATGCAGTGGTTGCAATGAAGCATGATTGAATGCAGTGGATTCCATGAAGCGTGGCCCTATGGTACCCGATTGAATGCACTGGTTGCAATGAAGCATGATTGAATGCAGTGGATTCCATGCAGCATGGAGACATTAAACCCTATTAAATGCAGGGGACTTTATGCAGCATGATTGAATGCAGTGGATTCCATGCAGCATGATTGAATGCAGTAGATTCCATGCAGTGAGGCCCAATGCATCCCGATTAAATGCAGTGGATTTTATGCAGAGAGGCCCAAAGCATCCCGATTGAATGCAGTGGATTCCATGCAGCGTCACTGAATGCAGTGGATTCGATGCAGCATGGTAAAATGCATCCCGATTGAACGCAGTGTATTCCATGCAGCGTGGCTAAATGGATCCCGATTGAATGCAGTGGATTCGATGCAGCGTGGCCCAATGGATCTCGAGAGAATGCAGTGGATTCCATGCAGTGTGGTGCAATGGATTTTAATTGAACGCAGTGGATTCCATGCATCGTGGTGCAATGAATCCCAATTGAATGCAGTGAATTCCATGCAGCGTGATTGAATGCAGTATATTCCATGCAGTGGTAAAATGCATCCCGATTAAATGCAGTGGATTCCATCCAGCTTGATTGAATGCAGTTGATTCCATGGAGCGTGGCCCAATGCATCCCGATTAACTGCAGTGGATTTTATGCAGCATGGCCCAAAGCATCCCGATTGAATGCAGTGGATTCCATGCAGCGTCACTGAATGCAGTGGATTCGATGCAGCATGGTTAAATGCGTCACGATTGATGCAGTGCATTCCATGCAGTGTCATTGAATGCAGTGGATTCCAGGCAGCATGATAAAATGCATCCCGATTGATGCAGTGGATTCCATGCAGCGGGGTTAAATGGAACCCGATTGAATGCAGTGGATTCCATGCAGCGTGGCCCAATGGATCTCGATTGAATGCAGTGGACTCCGTGCAGTGTGGTGGAGTGGATTCTGATTGATTGCAGTGAATTCCATGCATCGTGGCCCAATGGATCTCGATTGAATGCAGTGGATTCCATGCAGCGTGTTTGAATGCAGTGTTTGCCATGCAGCGTGAAGAAATGGAACCCTATTGAATGCAGTGGATTCCATGCAGTGTCATTTAATGCAGTGGATTCCATGCAGCATGATTGAATGCAGTGGATTCCAGGCAGCGAGGCCCAATGAATCCCGATTGAATGCACTGGATATTATCCAGCATGGCCCAAAGCATCCCGATTAAATGCAGTGGATTCCATGCAGCGTGTTTGAATGCAGTGGATTCCATGCAGCATGGCCCAATGGTTCCCGATTGAATGCAGTGGTTGCAATGAAGCATGATTGAATGCAGTGGATTCCATGCAGCATGGAGACATTGAACCCTATTCAATGCAGGGGATTTTATGCAGCATGATTGAATGCAGTGGATTCCATGCAGCATGATTGAATGCAGTAGATTCCATGCAGTGAGGCCCAATGCATCCCGATTAAATGCAGTGGATTTTATGCAGAGAGGCCCAAAGCATCCCGATTGAATGCAGTGGATTCCATGCAGCGTCACTGAATGCAGTGGATTCGATGCAGCATGGTTAAATGCATCCCGATTGAACGAACAGTATTCCATGCAGCGTGGCTAAATGGATCCCGATTGAATGCAGTGGATTCCATGCAGCGTGGCCCAATGGATCTCGAGAGATTGCAGTGGATTCCATGCAGTGTGGTGCAATGGATTTTGATTGAACGCAGTGGATTCCATGCATCGTGGTGCAATGGATCCCAATTGAATGCAGTGAATTCCATGCAGCGTGATTGAATGCAGTACATTCCATGCAGCATGGTAAAATGCATCCCGATTAAATGCAGTGGATTCCATCCAGCTTGATTGAATGCAGTTGATTCCATGGAGCGTGGCCCAATGCATCCCGATTAAATGCAGTGGATTTTATGCAGCATGGCCCAAAGCATCCCGATTGAAGGTAGTGCATTCCATGCAGCATCACTGAATGCAGTGGATTCCATGCAGCATGGTAAAATGCATCCCGATTGAACGCAGTGTATTCCATGAAGCATGGCTAAATGGATCCCGATTGAATGCAGTGGATTCCATGCAGCGTGGCCCAATGGATCTCGATTGAACGCAGTGTATTCCATGCAGTGAGGCCCAATGAATCCCAATTGAATGCAGTGGATTCCATGCAGCATGGAGAAATTGAACCCTATTAAATGCAGTGGATTTTATGCAGCATGATTGAATGCAGTGGATTCCAGCCAGCATGATTGAATGCAGTAGATTCCATGCAGTGAGGCCCAATGCATCCCGATTAAATGCAGTGGATTTTATGCAGCGAGGCCCAAAGCATCCCGATTGAATGCAGTGGATTCCATGCAGCGTCACTGAATGCAGTGGATTCGATGCAGCATGGTAAAATGCATCCCGATTGAACGAAGAGTATTCCATGCAGCGTGGCTAAATGGATCCCGATTGAATGCAGTGGATTCCATGCAGCGTGGCCCAATGGATCTCGAGAGATTGCAGTGGATTCCATGCAGTGTGGTGCAATGGATTTTAATTGAACGCAGTGGCTTCCATGTATCGTGGTGCAATGGATCCCAATTGAATGCAGTGAATTCCATGCAGCGTGATTGAATGCAGTATATTCCATGCAGCGTGGTAAAATGCATCCCGATTAAATGCAGTGGATTCCATCCAGCTTGGTTGAATGCAATTGATTCCATGGAGCATGGCCCAATGCATCCCGATTAAATGCAGTGGATTTTATGCAGCATGGCCCAAAGCATCCCGATTGAATATAGTGCATTCCATGCAGCATCACTGAATGCAGTGGATTCCATGCAGCATGGTAAAATGCATCCCGATTAAACGCAGTGGATTACATGCAGCATGGCTAAATGGATCCCGAGTGAATGCAGTAGATTCCATGCAGTGTCATTGAATGCAGTGGATTCCATGAAGCATGGCTAAATGGATCCCGATTGAATGCAGTGGATTCCATGCAGCGTGGCCCAATGGATCTCGATTGAACGCAGTGTATTCCATGCAGTGATGCCCAATGAATCCCAATTGAATGCAGTGGATTCCATGCAGCATGGCGCAATGGATGTCGATTGAATGCAGTGGTTTCCCTGCAATGTGGCACAATGGATCCCGATTGACTGCAGTGGATTCCATGCAGCGTCACTGAATGCAGTGGATTCCATGCAGAATGGTAAAATGCATCCCGATTGATGGAGTGGATTCCATGCAGTGTCATTGAATGCAGTGGATTCCATGCAGCATGGTAAAATGCATCCCAATTGAACGCAGTGCATTCCATGCAGCGGGGTTAAATGGATCCCGATTGAATGCAGTGGATTCGATGCAGCGTGGCCCAATGGATCTCGAGAGAATGCAGTGGATTCCATGCAGTGTGGTGCAATGGATTTAAATTGAACGCAGTGGATTCCATGCATCGTGGCGCAATGGATCCCAATTGAATGCAGTGAATTCCATGCAGCGTGATTGAATGCAGTTGATTCCATGGAGCGTGGCCCAATGCATCCCGATTAAATGCAGTGGATTCCATCCAGCTTGATTGAATGCAGTTGATTCCATGGAGCGTGGCCCAATGCATCCCGATTAAATGCAGTGGATTTTATGCAGCATGGCCAAAAGCATCCCGATTGAAGGTAGTGCATTCCATGCAGCATCACTGAATGCAGTGGATTCCATGCAGCATGGTAAAATGCATCCCAATTGAACGCAGTGCATTCCATGCAGCGGGGTTAAATGGATCCCGATTGAATGCAGTGGATTCGATGCAGCGTGGCCCAATGGATCTCGAGAGAATGCAGTGGATTCCATGCAGTGTGGTGCAATGGATTTAAATTGAACGCAGTGGATTCCATGCATCGTGGCGCAATGGATCCCAATTGAATGCAGTGAATTCCATGCAGCGTGATTGAATGCAGTATATTCCATGCAGCGTGGTAAAATGCATCCCGATTAAATGCAGTGGATTCCATCCAGCTTGATTGAATGCAGTTGATTCCATGGAGCGTGGCCCAATGCATCCCGATTAAATGCAGTGGATTTTATGCAGCATGGCCCAAAGCATCCCGATTGAAGGTAGTGCATTCCATGCAGCATCACTGAATGCAGTGGATTCCATGCAGCATGGTAAAATGCATCCCGATTGAACGCAGTGTATTCCATGAAGCATGGCTAAATGGATCCCGAGTGAATGCAGTGGATTCCATGCAGTGTCATTGAATGCAGTGGATTCCATGCAGCATGGTAAAATGTGTCACGATTGATGCAGTGGATTCCATGCAGTGTCATTGAATGCAGTGGATTCCATGCAGCATGGTTAAATTCATCCCGATGGATGCAGTGGATTACATGCAGTGTCAATGAATGCAGTGGATTCCAGGCAGCATGATAAAATGCATCCCGATTGATGCAGTGGATTCCATGCAGCGGGGTTAAATGGATCCCGATTGAATGCAGTGGATTCCATGCAGCGTGGCCCAGTGGATATCGATTGAATGCAGTGGATTCCATGCAGCGTGGCCCAATGGATCTCGATTGAATGCAGTGGATTCCACGCAGTGTGGTGCAGTGGATTCTGATTGATTGCAGTGAATTCCATGCATCGTGGCACAATGGATCCCAATTGAATGCAGTGGATTCCATGCAGTGTGGCCCAGTGGATCTCGATTGAATGCAGTGGATTCCATGCAGCATGTTTGAATGCAGTGTATTCCATGCAGCGTGAAGAAATGGAACCCTATTGAATGCAGTGGATTTTATGCAGCATGATTGAATGCAGTGGATTCCATGCAGCATGATTGAATGCAGTAGATTCCATGCAGTGAGGCCCAATGCATCCCGATTAAATGCAGTGGATATTATCCAGCAGGGCCCAAAGCATCCCGATTGAATGCAGTGGATTCCATGGAGCGTCACTGAATGCAGTGGATTCGATGCAGCATGGTTAAATGCATCCCGATTGAACCCTGTGTATTCTATGCAGCGTGATAAATGGATCCCGATTGAATGCAGTGGATTCCATGCAGCGTGGCCCAATGGATCTCGAGAGAATGCAGTGGATTCCATGCAGTGTGGTGCAATGGATTTTGATTGAAATCAGTGGATTCGATGCATCGTTGTGCAATGGATCCCAATTGAATGCAGTGAATTCCATGCAGCGTGATTGAATGCAGTACATTCCATGCAGCATGGTAAAATGCATCCCGATTAAATGCAGTGGATTCCATCCAGCTTGATTGAATGCAGTTGATTCCATGGAGCGTGGCCCAATGCATCCCGATTAAATGCAGTGGATTTTATGCAGCATGGCCCAAAGCATCCCGATTGAAGGTAGTGCATTCCATGCAGCATCACTGAATGCAGTGGATTCCATGCAGCATGGTAAAATGCATCCCGATTGAACGCAGTGTATTCCATGAAGCATGGCTAAATGGATCCCGATTGAATGCAGTGGATTCCATGCAGCGTGGCCCAATGGATCTCGATTGAACGCAGTGTATTCCATGCAGTGAGGCCCAATGAATCCCAATTGAATGCAGTGGATTCCATGCAGCATGGCGCAATGGATGTCGATTGAATGCAGTGGTTTCCCTGCAATGTGGCACAATGGATCCCGATTGACTGCAGTGGATTCCATGCAGCGTCACTGAATGCAGTGGATTCCATGCAGCATGGTAAAATACATCCCGATGGATGCAGTGGATTCCATGCAGTGTCATTGAATGCAGTGGATTCCATGCAGCATGGTAAAATGCATCCCAATTGAACGCAGTGCATTCCATGCAGCGGGGTTCAATGGATCCCGATTGAATGCAGTGGATTCGATGCAGCGTGGCCCAATGGATCTCGAGAGAATGCAGTGGATTCCATGCAGTGTGGTGCAATGGATTTTAATTGAACGCAGTGGATTCCATGCATCGTGGCGCAATGGATCCCAATTGAATGCAGTGAATTCCATGCAGCGTGATTGAATGCAGTATATTCCATGCAGCGTGGTAAAATGCATCCCGATTAAATGCAGTGGATTCCATCCAGCTTGATTGAATGCAATTGATTCCATGGAGCATGGCCCAATGCATCCCGATTAAATGCAGTGGATTTTATGCAGCATGGCCCAAAGCATCCCGATTGAAGGTACTGCATTCCATGCAGCATCACTGAATGCAGTGGATTCCATGCAGCATGGTAAAATGCATCCCGATTAAACGCAGTGGATTACATGCAGCATGGCTAAATGGATCCCGAGTGAATGCAGTAGATTCCATGCAGTGTCATTGAATGCAGTGGATTACATGCTGTATGGTAAAATGCGTCACGATTGATGCAGTGGATTCCATGCAGTGTCATTGAATGCAGTGGATTCCATGCAGCATGGTAAAATGCATCCCGATTGATGCAGTGGATTCCATGCAGTGTCAATGAATGCAGTGGATTCCAGGCAGCATGATAAAATGCATCCCGATTGATGCAGTGGATTCCATGCAGCGGGGTTAAATGGATCCCGATTGAATGCAGTGGATTCCATGCAGCGTGGCCCAATGGATCTCGATTGAATGCAGTGGATTCCATGCAGCGTGGCCCAATGGATCTCGAGAGAATGCAGTTGATTCCATGCAGTGTGGTGCAATGCATTTTGATTGAACGCAGTGGATTCCATGCATCATTGTGCAATGGATCCCAATTGAATGCAGTGAATTCCATGCAGCGTGATTGAATGCAGTACATTCCATGCAGCATGGTAAAATGCATCCCGATTAAATGCAGTGGATTCCATCCAGCTTGATTGAATGCAGTTGATTCCATGGAGCGTGGCCCAATGCATCCCGATTAAATGCAGTGGATTTTAAGCAGCATGGCCCAAAGCATCCCGATTGAAGGTAGTGCATTCCATGCAGCATCACTGAATGCAGTGGATTCCATGCAGCATGGTAAAATGCATCCCGATTGAACGCAGTGTATTCAATGAAGCATGGCTAAATGGATCCCGATTGAATGCAGTGGATTCCATGCAGCGTGGCCCAATGGATCTCGATTGAACGCAGTGTATTCCATGCAGTGAGGCCCAATGAATCCCAATTGAATGCAGTGGATTCCATGCAGCATGGAGAAATTGAACCCTATTAAATGCAGTGGATTTTATGCAGCATGATTGAATGCAGTGGATTCCAGCCAGCATGATTGAATGCAGTAGATTCCATGCAGTGAGGCCCAATGCATCCCGATTAAATGCAGTGGATTTTATGCAGCGAGGCCCAAAGCATCCCGATTGAATGCAGTGGATTCCATGCAGCGTCACTGAATGCAGTGGATTCGATGCAGCATGGTAAAATGCATCCCGATTGAACGAAGAGTATTCCATGCAGCGTGGCTAAATGGATCCCGATTGAATGCAGTGGATTCCATGCAGCGTGGCCCAATGGATCTCGAGAGATTGCAGTGGATTCCATGCAGTGTGGTGCAATGGATTTTAATTGAACGCAGTGGATTCCATGCATCGTGGTGCAATGGATCCCAATTGAATGCAGTGAATTCCATGCAGCGTGATTGAATGCAGTATATTCCATGCAGCGTGGTAAAATGCATCCCGATTAAATGCAGTGGATTCCATCCAGCTTGGTTGAATGCAATTGATTCCATGGAGCATGGCCCAATGCATCCCGATTAAATGCAGTGGATTTTATGCAGCATGGCCCAAAGCATCCCGATTGAATATAGTGCATTCCATGCAGCATCACTGAATGCAGTGGATTCCATGCAGCATGGTAAAATGCATCCCGATTAAACGCAGTGGATTACATGCAGCATGGCTAAATGGATCCCGAGTGAATGCAGTAGATTCCATGCAGTGTCATTGAATGCAGTGGATTCCATGCAGCATGGTAAAATGCATCCCGATGGATGCCTTGGATTCCATGCAGTGTCATTGAATGCAGTGGATTCCATGCAGCATGGTTAAATGCATCCCGATTGATGCAGTGGATTCCATGCAGCGTCAATGAATGCAGTGGATTCCAGGCAGCATGATAAAATGCATCCCGATTGATGGAGTGGATTCCATGCAGCGGGGTTAAATGGATCCCGATTGAATGCAGTGGATTCCATGCAGCGTGGCCCAATGGATCTCGATTGAATTCAGTGGATTCCATGCAGCGTGGCCCAATGGATCTCGATTGAATGCAGTGGATTCCATGCAGTGTGGTGCAGTGGATTCTGATTGATTGCAGTGAATTCCATGCATCGTGGCACAATGGATCCCAATTGAATGCAGTGGATTCCATGCAGCGTGGCCCAATGGATCTCGATTGAATGCAGTGGATTCCATGCAGCCTGTTTGAATGCAGTGTATGCCATGCAGCGTGAAGAAATGGAACCCTATTGAATGCAGTGGATTTTATGCAGCATGATTGAATGCAGTGGATTCCATGCAGCATGATTGAATGCAGTGGATTCCAGGCAGCGAGGCCCAATGAATCCCGATTGAATGCAGTGGATATTATCCAGCATGGCCCAAAGCATCCCGATTGAATGCAGTGGATTCCATGCAGCGTGTTTGAATGCAGTGGATTCCATTCAGCATGGCCCAATGGTTCCCGATTGAATGCAGTGGTTGCAATGAAGCATGATTGAATGCAGTGGATTCCATGAAGCGTGGCCCTATGGTACCCGATTGAATGCACTGGTTGCAATGAAGCATGATTGAATGCAGTGGATTCCATGCAGCATGGAGAAATTGAACCCTATTAAATGCAGGGGATTTTATGCAGCATGATTGAATGCAGTGGATTCCATGCAGCATGATTGAATGCAGTAGATTCCATGCAGTGAGGCCCAATGCATCCCGATTAAATGCAGTGGATTACATGCAGCGTCACTGAATGCAGTGGATTCGATGCAGCATGGTAAAATGCATCCCGATTGAACCCAGTGTATTCTATGCAGCGTGATAAATGGATCCCGATTGAATGCAGTGGATTCCATGCAGCGTGGCCCAATGGATCTCGAGAGAATGCAGTGGATTCCATGCAGTGTGGTGCAATGGATTTTGATTGAACGCAGTGGATTCCATGCATCGTGGTGCAATGGATCCCAATTGAATGCAGTGAATTCCATGCAGCGTGATTGAATGCAGTATATTCCATGCAGCGTGGTAAAATGCATCCCGATTAAATGCAGTGGATTCCATCCAGCTTGATTGAATGCAGTTGATTCCATGGAGCGTGGCCCAATGCATCCCGATTAAATGCAGTGGATTTTATGCAGCATGGCCAAAAGCATCCCGATTGAAGGTAGTGCATTCCATGCAGCATCACTGAATGCAGTGGATTCCATGCAGCATGGTAAAATGCATCCCGATTGAACGCAGTGTATTCCATGAAGCATGGCTAAATGGATCCCGATTGAATGCAGTGGATTCCATGCAGCGTGGCCCAATGGATCTCGATTGAACGCAGTGTATTCCATGCAGTGAGGCCCAATGAATCCCAATTGAATGCAGTGGATTCCATGCAGCATGGCGCAATGGATGTCGATTGAATGCAGTGGTTTCCCTGCAATGTGGCACAATGGATCCCGATTGACTGCAGTGGATTCCATGCAGCGTCACTGAATGCAGTGGATTCCATGCAGAATGGTAAAATGCATCCCGATTGATGGAGTGGATTCCATGCAGTGTCATTGAATGCAGTGGATTCCATGCAGCATGGTAAAATGCATCCCAATTGAACGCAGTGCATTCCATGCAGCGGGGTTAAATGGATCCCGATTGAATGCAGTGGATTCGATGCAGCGTGGCCCAATGGATCTCGAGAGAATGCAGTGGATTCCATGCAGTGTGGTGCAATGGATTTAAATTGAACGCAGTGGATTCCATGCATCGTGGCGCAATGGATCCCAATTGAATGCAGTGAATTCCATGCAGCGTGATTGAATGCAGTATATTCCATGCAGCGTGGTAAAATGCATCCCGATTAAATGCAGTGGATTCCATCCAGCTTGATTGAATGCAGTTGATTCCATGGAGCGTGGCCCAATGCATCCCGATTAAATGCAGTGGATTTTATGCAGCATGGCCAAAAGCATCCCGATTGAAGGTAGTGCATTCCATGCAGCATCACTGAATGCAGTGGATTCCATGCAGCATGGTAAAATGCATCCCAATTGAACGCAGTGCATTCCATGCAGCGGGGTTAAATGGATCCCGATTGAATGCAGTGGATTCGATGCAGCGTGGCCCAATGGATCTCGAGAGAATGCAGTGGATTCCATGCAGTGTGGTGCAATGGATTTAAATTGAACGCAGTGGATTCCATGCATCGTGGCGCAATGGATCCCAATTGAATGCAGTGAATTCCATGCAGCGTGATTGAATGCAGTATATTCCATGCAGCGTGGTAAAATGCATCCCGATTAAATGCAGTGGATTCCATCCAGCTTGATTGAATGCAGTTGATTCCATGGAGCGTGGCCCAATGCATCCCGATTAAATGCAGTGGATTTTATGCAGCATGGCCCAAAGCATCCCGATTGAAGGTAGTGCATTCCATGCAGCATCACTGAATGCAGTGGATTCCATGCAGCATGGTAAAATGCATCCCGATTGAACGCAGTGTATTCCATGAAGCATGGCTAAATGGATCCCGAGTGAATGCAGTGGATTCCATGCAGTGTCATTGAATGCAGTGGATTCCATGCAGCATGGTAAAATGTGTCACGATTGATGCAGTGGATTCCATGCAGTGTCATTGAATGCAGTGGATTCCATGCAGCATGGTTAAATGCATCCCGATGGATGCAGCGGATTACATGCAGTGTCAATGAATGCAGTGGATTCCAGGCAGCATGATAAAATGCATCCCGATTGATGCAGTGGATTCCATGCAGCGGGGTTAAATGGATCCCGATTGAATGCAGTGGATTCCATGCAGCGTGGCCCAGTGGATATCGATTGAATGCAGTGGATTCCATGCAGCGTGGCCCAATGGATCTCGATTGAATGCAGTGGATTCCACGCAGTGTGGTGCAGTGGATTCTGATTGATTGCAGTGAATTCCATGCATCGTGGCACAATGGATCCCAATTGAATGCAGTGGATTCCATGCAGTGTGGCCCAGTGGATCTCGATTGAATGCAGTGGATTCCATGCAGCATGTTTGAATGCAGTGTATTCCATGCAGCGTGAAGAAATGGAACCCTATTGAATGCAGTGGATTTTATGCAGCATGATTGAATGCAGTGGATTCCATGCAGCATGATTGAATGCAGTGGATTCCAAGAAGCGAGGCCCAATGAATCCCGATTGAATGCAGTGGATATTATCCAGCAGGGCCCAAAGCATCCCGATTGAATGCAGTGGATTCCATGCAGCGTCACTGAATGCAGTGGATTCGATGCAGCATGGTTAAATGCATCCCGATTGAACCCTGTGTATTCTATGCAGCGTGATAAATGGATCCCGATTGAATGCAGTGGATTCCATGCAGCGTGGCCCAATGGATCTCGAGAGAATGCAGTGGATTCCATGCAGTGTGGTGCAATGGATTTTGATTGAAATCAGTGGATTCGATGCATCGTTGTGCAATGGATCCCAATTGAATGCAGTGAATTCCATGCAGCGTGATTGAATGCAGTACATTCCATGCAGCATGGTAAAATGCATCCCGATTAAATGCAGTGGATTCCATCCAGCTTGATTGAATGCAGTTGATTCCATGGAGCGTGGCCCAATGCATCCCGATTAAATGCAGTGGATTTTATGCAGCATGGCCCAAAGCATCCCGATTGAAGGTAGTGCATTCCATGCAGCATCACTGAATGCAGTGGATTCCATGCAGCATGGTAAAATGCATCCCGATTGAACGCAGTGTATTCCATGAAGCATGGCTAAATGGATCCCGATTGAATGCAGTGGATTCCATGCAGCGTGGCCCAATGGATCTCGATTGAACGCAGTGTATTCCATGCAGTGAGGCCCAATGAATCCCAATTGAATGCAGTGGATTCCATGCAGCATGGCGCAATGGATGTCGATTGAATGCAGTGGTTTCCCTGCAATGTGGCACAATGGATCCCGATTGACTGCAGTGGATTCCATGCAGCGTCACTGAATGCAGTGGATTCCATGCAGCATGGTAAAATGCATCCCGATTGAACGAAGAGTATTCCATGCAGCGTGGCTAAATGGATCCCGATTGAATGCAGTGGATTCCATGCAGCGTGGCCCAATGGATCTCGAGAGATTGCAGTGGATTCCATGCAGTGTGGTGCAATGGATTTTAATTGAACGCAGTGGCTTCCATGTATCGTGGTGCAATGGATCCCAATTGAATGCAGTGAATTCCATGCAGCGTGATTGAATGCAGTATATTCCATGCAGCGTGGTAAAATGCATCCCGATTAAATGCAGTGGATTCCATCCAGCTTGGTTGAATGCAATTGATTCCATGGAGCATGGCCCAATGCATCCCGATTAAATGCAGTGGATTTTATGCAGCATGGCCCAAAGCATCCCGATTGAATATAGTGCATTCCATGCAGCATCACTGAATGCAGTGGATTCCATGCAGCATGGTAAAATGCATCCCGATTAAACGCAGTGGATTACATGCAGCATGGCTAAATGGATCCCGAGTGAATGCAGTAGATTCCATGCAGTGTCATTGAATGCAGTGGATTCCATGAAGCATGGCTAAATGGATCCCGATTGAATGCAGTGGATTCCATGCAGCGTGGCCCAATGGATCTCGATTGAACGCAGTGTATTCCATGCAGTGATGCCCAATGAATCCCAATTGAATGCAGTGGATTCCATGCAGCATGGCGCAATGGATGTCGATTGAATGCAGTGGTTTCCCTGCAATGTGGCACAATGGATCCCGATTGACTGCAGTGGATTCCATGCAGCGTCACTGAATGCAGTGGATTCCATGCAGAATGGTAAAATGCATCCCGATTGATGGAGTGGATTCCATGCAGTGTCATTGAATGCAGTGGATTCCATGCAGCATGGTAAAATGCATCCCAATTGAACGCAGTGCATTCCATGCAGCGGGGTTAAATGGATCCCGATTGAATGCAGTGGATTCGATGCAGCGTGGCCCAATGGATCTCGAGAGAATGCAGTGGATTCCATGCAGTGTGGTGCAATGGATTTAAATTGAACGCAGTGGATTCCATGCATCGTGGCGCAATGGATCCCAATTGAATGCAGTGAATTCCATGCAGCGTGATTGAATGCAGTTGATTCCATGGAGCGTGGCCCAATGCATCCCGATTAAATGCAGTGGATTCCATCCAGCTTGATTGAATGCAGTTGATTCCATGGAGCGTGGCCCAATGCATCCCGATTAAATGCAGTGGATTTTATGCAGCATGGCCAAAAGCATCCCGATTGAAGGTAGTGCATTCCATGCAGCATCACTGAATGCAGTGGATTCCATGCAGCATGGTAAAATGCATCCCAATTGAACGCAGTGCATTCCATGCAGCGGGGTTAAATGGATCCCGATTGAATGCAGTGGATTCGATGCAGCGTGGCCCAATGGATCTCGAGAGAATGCAGTGGATTCCATGCAGTGTGGTGCAATGGATTTAAATTGAACGCAGTGGATTCCATGCATCGTGGTGCAATGGATCCCAATTGAATGCAGTGAATTCCATGCAGCGTGATTGAATGCAGTATATTCCATGCAGCGTGGTAAAATGCATCCCGATTAAATGCAGTGGATTCCATCCAGCTTGATTGAATGCAGTTGATTCCATGGAGCGTGGCCCAATGCATCCCGATTAAATGCAGTGGATTTTATGCAGCATGGCCCAAAGCATCCCGATTGAAGGTAGTGCATTCCATGCAGCATCACTGAATGCAGTGGATTCCATGCAGCATGGTAAAATGCATCCCGATTGAACGCAGTGTATTCCATGAAGCATGGCTAAATGGATCCCGAGTGAATGCAGTGGATTCCATGCAGTGTCATTGAATGCAGTGGATTCCATGCAGCATGGTAAAATGTGTCACGATTGATGCAGTGGATTCCATGCAGTGTCATTGAATGCAGTGGATTCCATGCAGCATGGTTAAATGCATCCCGATGGATGCAGTGGATTACATGCAGTGTCAATGAATGCAGTGGATTCCAGGCAGCATGATAAAATGCATCCCGATTGATGCAGTGGATTCCATGCAGCGGGGTTAAATGGATCCCGATTGAATGCAGTGGATTCCATGCAGCGTGGCCCAGTGGATATCGATTGAATGCAGTGGATTCCATGCAGCGTGGCCCAATGGATCTCGATTGAATGCAGTGGATTCCACGCAGTGTGGTGCAGTGGATTCTGATTGATTGCAGTGAATTCCATGCATCGTGGCACAATGGATCCCAATTGAATGCAGTGGATTCCATGCAGTGTGGCCCAGTGGATCTCGATTGAATGCAGTGGATTCCATGCAGCATGTTTGAATGCAGTGTATTCCATGCAGCGTGAAGAAATGGAACCCTATTGAATGCAGTGGATTTTATGCAGCATGATTGAATGCAGTGGATTCCATGCAGCATGATTGAATGCAGTAGATTCCATGCAGTGAGGCCCAATGCATCCCGATTAAATGCAGTGGATATTATCCAGCAGGGCCCAAAGCATCCCGATTGAATGCAGTGGATTCCATGGAGCGTCACTGAATGCAGTGGATTCGATGCAGCATGGTTAAATGCATCCCGATTGAACCCTGTGTATTCTATGCAGCGTGATAAATGGATCCCGATTGAATGCAGTGGATTCCATGCAGCGTGGCCCAATGGATCTCGAGAGAATGCAGTGGATTCCATGCAGTGTGGTGCAATGGATTTTGATTGAAATCAGTGGATTCGATGCATCGTTGTGCAATGGATCCCAATTGAATGCAGTGAATTCCATGCAGCGTGATTGAATGCAGTACATTCCATGCAGCATGGTAAAATGCATCCCGATTAAATGCAGTGGATTCCATCCAGCTTGATTGAATGCAGTTGATTCCATGGAGCGTGGCCCAATGCATCCCGATTAAATGCAGTGGATTTTATGCAGCATGGCCCAAAGCATCCCGATTGAAGGTAGTGCATTCCATGCAGCATCACTGAATGCAGTGGATTCCATGCAGCATGGTAAAATGCATCCCGATTGAACGCAGTGTATTCCATGAAGCATGGCTAAATGGATCCCGATTGAATGCAGTGGATTCCATGCAGCGTGGCCCAATGGATCTCGATTGAACGCAGTGTATTCCATGCAGTGAGGCCCAATGAATCCCAATTGAATGCAGTGGATTCCATGCAGCATGGCGCAATGGATGTCGATTGAATGCAGTGGTTTCCCTGCAATGTGGCACAATGGATCCCGATTGACTGCAGTGGATTCCATGCAGCGTCACTGAATGCAGTGGATTCCATGCAGCATGGTAAAATGCATCCCGATGGATGCAGTGGATTCCATGCAGTGTCATTGAATGCAGTGGATTCCATGCAGCATGGTAAAATGCATCCCAATTGAACGCAGTGCATTCCATGCAGCGGGGTTCAATGGATCCCGATTGAATGCAGTGGATTCGATGCAGCGTGGCCCAATGGATCTCGAGAGAATGCAGTGGATTCCATGCAGTGTGGTGCAATGGATTTTAATTGAACGCAGTGGATTCCATGCATCGTGGCGCAATGGATCCCAATTGAATGCAGTGAATTCCATGCAGCGTGATTGAATGCAGTATATTCCATGCAGCGTGGTAAAATGCATCCCGATTAAATGCAGTGGATTCCATCCAGCTTGATTGAATGCAATTGATTCCATGGAGCATGGCCCAATGCATCCCGATTAAATGCAGTGGATTTTATGCAGCATGGCCCAAAGCATCCCGATTGAAGGTACTGCATTCCATGCAGCATCACTGAATGCAGTGGATTCCATGCAGCATGGTAAAATGCATCCCGATTAAACGCAGTGGATTACATGCAGCATGGCTAAATGGATCCCGAGTGAATGCAGTAGATTCCATGCAGTGTCATTGAATGCAGTGGATTACATGCAGTATGGTAAAATGCGTCACGATTGATGCAGTGGATTCCATGCAGTGTCATTGAATGCAGTGGATTCCATGCAGCATGGTAAAATGCAGCCCGATTGATGCAGTGGATTCCATGCAGTGTCAATGAATGCAGTGGATTCCAGGCAGCATGATAAAATGCATCCCGATTGATGCAGTGGATTCCATGCAGCGGGGTTAAATGGATCCCGATTGAATGCAGTGGATTCCATGCAGCGTGGCCCAATGGATCTCGATTGAATGCAGTGGATTCCATGCAGCGTGGCCCAATGGATCTCGAGAGAATGCAGTGGATTCCATGCAGTGTGGTGCAATGCATTTTGATTGAACGCAGTGGATTCCATGCATCATTGTGCAATGGATCCCAATTGAATGCAGTGAATTCCATGCAGCGTGATTGAATGCAGTACATTCCATGCAGCATGGTAAAATGCATCCCGATTAAATGCAGTGGATTCCATCCAGCTTGATTGAATGCAGTTGATTCCATGGAGCGTGGCCCAATGCATCCCGATTAAATGCAGTGGATTTTAAGCAGCATGGCCCAAAGCATCCCGATTGAAGGTAGTGCATTCCATGCAGCATCACTGAATGCAGTGGATTCCATGCAGCATGGTAAAATGCATCCCGATTGAACGCAGTGTATTCCATGAAGCATGGCTAAATGGATCCCGATTGAATGCAGTGGATTCCATGCAGCGTGGCCCAATGGATCTCGATTGAACGCAGTGTATTCCATGCAGTGAGGCCCAATGAATCCCAATTGAATGCAGTGGATTCCATGCAGCATGGAGAAATTGAACCCTATTAAATGCAGTGGATTCCATGCAGCATGTTTGAATGCAGTGGATTCCATGCAGCATGGCCCAATGGTTCCCGATTGAATGCAGTGGTTGCAATGAAGCATGATTGAATGCAGTGGATTCCATGAAGCGTGGCCCTATGGTACCCGATTGAATGCACTGGTTGCAATGAAGCATGATTGAATGCAGTGGATTCCATGCAGCATGGAGAAATTGAACCCTATTAAATGCAGGGGATTTTATGCAGCATGATTGAATGCAGTGGATTCCATGCAGCATGATTGAATGCAGTAGATTCCATGCAGTGAGGCCCAATGCATCCCGATTAAATGCAGTGGATTTTATGCAGCGAGGCCCAAAGCATCCCGATTGAATGCAGTGGATTCCATGCAGCGTCATTGAATGCAGTGGATTAGATGCAGCATGGTAAAATGCATCCCGATTGAACCCAGTGTATTCCATGCAGCGGGGTTAAATGGATCCCGATTGAATGCAGTGGATTCCATGCAGCGTGGCCCAATGGATCTCGAGAGAATGCAGTGGATTCCATGCAGTGTGGTGCAATGGATTTTAATTGAACGCAGTGGATTCCATGCATCGTGGTGCAATGAATCCCAATTGAATGCAGTGAATTTCATGCAGTGTGATTGAATGCAGTATATTCCATGCAGCGTGGTAAAATGCATCCCGATTAAATGCAGTGGATTCCATCCAGCTTGATTGAATGCAGTTGATTCCATGGAGTGTGGCCCAATGCATCCCGATTAAATGCAGTGGATTTTATGCAGCATGGCCCAAAGCATCCCGATTGAAGGTAGTGCATTCCATGCAGCATCACTGAATGCAGTGGATTCCATGCAGCATGGTAAAATGCATCCCGATTGAACGCAGTGTATTCCATGAAGCATGGCTAAATGGATCCCGATTGAATGCAGTGGATTCCATGCAGCGTGGCCCAATGGATCTCGATTGAACGCAGTGTATTCCATGCAGTGAGGCCCAATGAATCCCAATTGAATGCAGTGGATTCCATGCAGCATGGTGCAATGGATGTCGATTGAATGCAGTTGTTTCCCTGCAATGTGGCACAATGGATCCCGATTGACTGCAGTGGATTCCATGCAGCGTCACTGAATGCAGTGGATTCCATGCAGCATGGTAAAATGCATCCCGATTGATGCAGTGGATTCCATGCAGTGTCATTGAATGCAGTGGATTCCATGCAGCATGGTAAAATGCATCCCAATTGAACGCAGTGCATTCCATGCAGCGGGGTTAAATGGATCCCGATTGAATGCAGTGGATTCGATGCAGCGTGGCCCAATGGATCTCGAGAGAATGCAGTGGATTCCATGCAGTGTGGTGCAATGGATTTTAATTGAACGCAGTGGATTCCATGCATCGTGGCGCAATGGATCCCAATTGAATGCAGTGAATTCCATGCAGCGTGATTGAATGCAGTATATTCCATGCAGCGTGGTAAAATGCATCCCGATTAAATGCAGTGGATTCCATCCAGCTTGATTGAATGCAGTTTATTCCATGGAGCGTGGCCCAATGCATCCCGATTAAATGCAGTGGATTTTATGCAGCATGGCCCAAAGCATCCCGATTGAAGGTAGTGCATTCCATGCAGCATCACTGAATGCAGTGGATTCCATGCAGCATTGTAAAATGCATCCCAATTGAACGCAGTGCATTCCATGCAGCGGGGTTCAATGGATCCCGATTGAATGCAGTGGATTCGATGCAGCTTGGCCCAATGGATCTCGAGAGAATGCAGTGGATTCCATGCAGTGTGGTGCAATGGATTTTAATTGAACGCAGTGGATTCCATGCATCATGGCGCAATGGATCCCAATTGAATGCAGTGAATTCCATGCAGCGTGATTGAATGCAGTATATTCCATGCAGCGTGGTAAAATGCATCCCGATTAAATGCAGTGGATTCCATCCAGCTTGATTGAATGCAGTTGATTCCATGGAGCGTGGCCCAATGCATCCCGATTAACTGCAGTGGATTTTATGCAGCATGGCCCAAAGCATCCCGATTGAAGGTACTGCATTCCATGCAGCATCACTGAATGCAGTGTATTCCATGCAGCGTGAAGAAATGGAACCCTATTGAATGCAGTGGATTTTATGCAGCATGATTGAATGCAGTGGATTCGATGCAGCATGATTGAATGCAGTGGATTCCAGGCAGCGAGGCCCAATGAATCCCGATTGAATGCAGTGGATATTATCCAGCATGGCCCAAAGCATCCCGATTGAATGCAGTGGATTCCATGCAGCGTGTTTGAATGCAGTGGATTCCATGCAGCATGGCCCAATGGTTCCCGATTGAATGCAGTGGTTGCAATGAAGCATGATTGAATGCAGTGGATTCCATGAAGCGTGGCCCTATGGTACCCGATTGAATGCACTGGTTGCAATGAAGCATGATTGAATGCAGTGGATTCCATGCAGCATGGAGAAATTGAACCCTATTAAATGCAGGGGATTTTATGCAGCATGATTGAATGCAGTGGATTCCATGCAGCATGATTGAATGCAGTAGATTCCATGCAGTGAGGCCCAATGCATCCCGATTAAATGCAGTGGATTTTATGCAGCGAGGCCCAAAGCATCCCGATTGAATGCAGTGGATTCCATGCAGCGTCATTGAATGCAGTGGATTCCATGCAGCATGGTAAAATGCATCACGATTGAACCCAGTGTATTCCATGCAGCGTGATAAATGGATCCCGATTGAATGCAGTGGATTCCATGCAGCGTGGCCCAATGGATCTCGAGAGAATGCAGTGGATTCCATGCAGTGTGGTGCAATGGATTTTGATTGAAGGCAGTGGATTCGATGCATCGTTGTGCAATGGATCCAAATTGAATGCAGTGAATTCCATGCAGCGTGATTGAATGCAGTATATTCCATGCAGCGTGGTAAAATGCATCCCGATTAAATGCAGTGGATTCCATCCAGCTTGATTGAATGCAGTTGATTCCATGGAGCGTGGCCCAATGCATCCCGATTAACTGCAGTGGATTTTATGCAGCATGGCCCAAAGCATCCCGATTGAAGGTAGTGCATTCCATGCAGCATCACTGAATGCAGTGGATTCCATGCAGCATGGTAAAATGCATCCCGATTGAACGCAGTGTATTCCATGAAGCATGGCTAAATGGATCCCGAGTGAATGCAGTGGATTCCAAGCAGTGTCATTGAATGCAGTGGATTCCATGCAGCATGGTAAAATGTGTCACGATTGATGCAGTGGATTCCATGCATTGTCATTGAATGCAGTGGATTTCATGCAGCATGGTTAAATGCATCCCGATTGATGCAGTGGATTCCATGCAGTGTCAATGAATGCAATGAATTCCAGGCAGCATGATAAAATGCATCCCGATTGATGCAGTGGATTCCATGCAGCGGGGTTAAATGGATCCAGATTGAATGCCGTGGATTCCATGCAGCGTGGCCCAATGGATCTCGATTGAATGCAGTGGACTCCGTGCAGTGTGGTGGAGTGGATTCTGATTGATTGCAGTGAATTCCATGCATCGTGGCACAATGGATCCCAATTGAATGCAGTGGATTCCATGCAGCGTGGCCCAATGGATCTCGATTGAATGCAGTGGATTCCATGCAGCGTGTTTGAATGCAGTGTATGCCATGCAGCGTGAAGAAATGGAACCCTATTGAATGCAGTGGATTTTATGCAGCATGATTGAATGCAGTGGATTCGATGCAGCATGATTGAATGCAGTGGATTTCAGGCAGCGAGGCCCAATGAATCCCGATTGAATGCAGTGGATATTATCCAGCATGGCCCAAAGCATCCCGATTGAATGCAGTGGATTCCATGCAGCGTGTTTGAATGCAGTGGATTCCATGCAGCATGGCCCAATGGTTCCCGATTGAATGCAGTGGTTGCAATGAAGCATGATTGAATGCAGTGGATTCCATGCAGCATGGAGAAATTGAACCCTATTAAATGCAGGGGATTTTATGCAGCATGATTGAATGCAGTGGATTCCATGCAGCATGATTGAATGCAGTAGATTCCATGCAGTGAGGCCCAATGCATCCCGATTAAATGCAGTGGATTTTATGCAGCATGGCCCAAAGCATCCCGATTAAAGGTAGTGCATTCCATGCAGCATCACTGAATGCAGTGGATTCCATGCAGCATGGTAAAATGCATCCCGATTGAACGCAGTGTATTCCATGAAGCATGGCGAAATGGATCCCGATTGAATGCAGTGGATTCCATGCAGCGTGGCCCAATGAATCTCGATTGAACGCAGTGTATTCCATGCAGTGAGGCCCAATGTATCCCAATTGAATGCAGTGGACTCCATGCAGCATGGCGCAATGGATGTCGATTGAATGCAGTGGTTTCCCTGCAATGTGGCACAATGGATCCCGATTGACTGCAGTGGATTCCATGCAGCATGGCCCAATGGTTCCCGATTGAATGCAGTGGTTGCAATGAAGCATGATTGAATGCAGTGGATTCCAGGCAGCATGGAGACATTGAACCCTATTCAATGCAGGGGATTTTATGCAGCATGATTGAATGCAGTGGATTCCATGCAGCATGATTGAATGCAGTAGATTCCATGCAGTGAGGCCCAATGCATCCCGATTAAATGCAGTGGATTTTATGCAGCGAGGCCCAAAGCATCCCGCTTGAATGCAGTGGATTCCATGCAGCGTCACTGAATGCAGTGGATTCGATGCAGCATGGTAAAATGCATCCCGATTGAACGAAGAGTATTCCATGCAGCGTGGCTAAATGGATCCCGATTGAATGCAGTGGATTCCATGCAGCGTGGCCCAATGGATCTCGAGAGATTGCAGTGGATTCCATGCAGTGTGGTGCAATGGATTTAAATTGAATGCAGTGAATTCCATGCAGCGTGATTGAATGCAGTATATTCCATGCAGCGTGGTAAAATGCATCCCGATTAAATGCAGTGGATTCCATCCAGCTTGATTGAATGCAGTTGATTCCATGGAGCGTGGCCCAATGCATCCCGATTAAATGCAGTGGATTTTATGCAGCATGGCCCAAAGCATCCCGATTGAAGGTAGTGCATTCCATGCAGCATCACTGAATGCAGTGGATTCCATGCAGCATGGTAAAATGCATCCCGATTAAACGCAGTGGAATACATGCAGCATGGCTAAATGGATCCCGAGTGAATGCAGTAGATTCCATGCAGTGTCATTGAATGCAGTGGATTCCATGCAGCATGGTAAAATGCATCCCGATTGATGTAGTGGATTCCATGCAGTGTCATTGAATGCAGTGGATTCCAGGCAGCATGGTAAAATGCATCCCGATTGATGCAGTCGATTCCATGCAGCGGGGTTAAATGGATCCCGATTGAATGCAGTGTATTCCATGCAGCGTGGCCCAATGGATCTCGATTGAATGCAGTGGATTCCATGCAGCGTGGCCCAATGGATCTCGATTGAATGCAGTGGATTCCATGCAGCATGTTTGAATGCAGTTTATGCCATGCAGCGTGAAGAAATGGAACCCTATTGAACGCAGTGGATTTTATGCAGGATGATTGAATGCAGTGGATTCCATGCAGCGTGGCCCAATGGATCTCGAGAGAATGCAGTGGATTCCATGCAGTGTGGTGCAATGGATTTTGATTGAACGCAGTGGATTCCATGCATCGTTGTGCAATGGATCCCAATTGAATGCAGTGAATTCCATGCAGCGTGATTGAATGCAGTATATTCCATGCAGCGTGGTAAAATGCATCCCGATTAAATGCAGTGGATTCCATCCAGCTTGATTGAATGCAGTTGATTCCATGGAGCGTGGCCCAATGCATCCCGATTAAATGCAGTGGATTTTATGCAGCATGGCCCAAAGCATCCCGATTGAAGGTAGTGCATTCCATGCAGCATCACTGAATGCAGTGGATTCCATGCAGCATGGTAAAATGCATCCCGATTGAACGCAGTGTATTCCATGAAGCATGGCGAAAGGGATCCCGATTGAATGCAGTGGATTCCATGCAGCGTGGCCCAATGGATCTCGATTGAACGCAGTGTATTCCATGCAGTGAGGCCCAATGTATCCCAATTGAATGCAGTGGACTCCATGCAGCATGGCGCAATGGATGTCGATTGAATGCAGTGGTTTCCCTGCAATGTGGCACAATGGATCCCGATTGACTGCAGTGGATTCCATGCAGCATGGCCCAATGGTTCCCGATTGAATGCAGTGGTTGCAATGAAGCATGATTGAATGCAGTGGATTCCAGGCAGCATGGAGACATTGAACCCTATTCAATGCAGGGGATTTTATGCAGCATGATTGAATGCAGTGGATTCCATGCAGCATGATTGAATGCAGTAGATTCCATGCAGTGAGGCCCAATGCATCCCGATTAAATGCAGTGGATTTTATGCAGCGAGGCCCAAAGCATCCCGATTGAATGCAGTGGATTCCATGCAGCGTCATTGAATGCAGTGGATTCGATGCAGCATGGTAAAATGCATCCCGATTGAACCCAGTGTATTCCATGCAGCGTGATAAATGGATCCCGATTGAATGCAGTGGATTCCATGCAGCGTGGCCCAATGGATCTCGAGAGAATGCAGTGGATTCCATGCAGTGTGGTGCAATGGATTTTGATTGAAGGCAGTGGATTCGATGCATCGTTGTGCAATGGATCCAAATTGAATGCAGTGAATTCCATGCAGCGTGATTGAATGCAGTATATTCCATGCAGCGTGGTAAAATGCATCCCGATTAAATGCAGTGGATTCCATCCAGCTTGATTGAATGCAGTTGATTCCATGGAGCGTGGCCCAATGCATCCCGATTAACTGCAGTGGATTTTATGCAGCATGGCCCAAAGCATCCCGATTGAAGGTAGTGCATTCCATGCAGCATCACTGAATGCAGTGGATTCCATGCAGCATGGTAAAATGCATCCCGATTGAACGCAGTGTATTCCATGAAGCATGGCTAAATGGATCCCGAGTGAATGCAGTGGATTCCAAGCAGTGTCATTGAATGCAGTGGATTCCATGCAGCATGGTAAAATGTGTCACGATTGATGCAGTGGATTCCATGCATTGTCATTGAATGCAGTGGATTTCATGCAGCATGGTTAAATGCATCCCGATTGATGCAGTGGATTCCATGCAGTGTCAATGAATGCAATGAATTCCAGGCAGCATGATAAAATGCATCCCGATTGATGCAGTGGATTCCATGCAGCGGGGTTAAATGGATCCAGATTGAATGCCGTGGATTCCATGCAGCGTGGCCCAATGGATCTCGATTGAATGCAGTGGACTCCGTGCAGTGTGGTGGAGTGGATTCTGATTGATTGCAGTGAATTCCATGCATCGTGGCACAATGGATCCCAATTGAATGCAGTGGATTCCATGCAGCGTGGCCCAATGGATCTCGATTGAATGCAGTGGATTCCATGCAGCGTGTTTGAATGCAGTGTATGCCATGCAGCGTGAAGAAATGGAACCCTATTGAATGCAGTGGATTTTATGCAGCATGATTGAATGCAGTGGATTCGATGCAGCATGATTGAATGCAGTGGATTTCAGGCAGCGAGGCCCAATGAATCCCGATTGAATGCAGTGGATATTATCCAGCATGGCCCAAAGCATCCCGATTGAATGCAGTGGATTCCATGCAGCGTGTTTGAATGCAGTGGATTCCATGCAGCATGGCCCAATGGTTCCCGATTGAATGCAGTGGTTGCAATGAAGCATGATTGAATGCAGTGGATTCCATGCAGCATGGAGAAATTGAACCCTATTAAATGCAGGGGATTTTATGCAGCATGATTGAATGCAGTGGATTCCATGCAGCATGATTGAATGCAGTAGATTCCATGCAGTGAGGCCCAATGCATCCCGATTAAATGCAGTGGATTTTATGCAGCATGGCCCAAAGCATCCCGATTAAAGGTAGTGCATTCCATGCAGCATCACTGAATGCAGTGGATTCCATGCAGCATGGTAAAATGCATCCCGATTGAACGCAGTGTATTCCATGAAGCATGGCGAAATGGATCCCGATTGAATGCAGTGGATTCCATGCAGCGTGGCCCAATGAATCTCGATTGAACGCAGTGTATTCCATGCAGTGAGGCCCAATGTATCCCAATTGAATGCAGTGGACTCCATGCAGCATGGCGCAATGGATGTCGATTGAATGCAGTGGTTTCCCTGCAATGTGGCACAATGGATCCCGATTGACTGCAGTGGATTCCATGCAGCATGGCCCAATGGTTCCCGATTGAATGCAGTGGTTGCAATGAAGCATGATTGAATGCAGTGGATTCCAGGCAGCATGGAGACATTGAACCCTATTCAATGCAGGGGATTTTATGCAGCATGATTGAATGCAGTGGATTCCATGCAGCATGATTGAATGCAGTAGATTCCATGCAGTGAGGCCCAATGCATCCCGATTAAATGCAGTGGATTTTATGCAGCGAGGCCCAAAGCATCCCGCTTGAATGCAGTGGATTCCATGCAGCGTCACTGAATGCAGTGGATTCGATGCAGCATGGTAAAATGCATCCCGATTGAACGAAGAGTATTCCATGCAGCGTGGCTAAATGGATCCCGATTGAATGCAGTGGATTCCATGCAGCGTGGCCCAATGGATCTCGAGAGATTGCAGTGGATTCCATGCAGTGTGGTGCAATGGATTTAAATTGAATGCAGTGAATTCCATGCAGCGTGATTGAATGCAGTATATTCCATGCAGCGTGGTAAAATGCATCCCGATTAAATGCAGTGGATTCCATCCAGCTTGATTGAATGCAGTTGATTCCATGGAGCGTGGCCCAATGCATCCCGATTAAATGCAGTGGATTTTATGCAGCATGGCCCAAAGCATCCCGATTGAAGGTAGTGCATTCCATGCAGCATCACTGAATGCAGTGGATTCCATGCAGCATGGTAAAATGCATCCCGATTAAACGCAGTGGAATACATGCAGCATGGCTAAATGGATCCCGAGTGAATGCAGTAGATTCCATGCAGTGTCATTGAATGCAGTGGATTCCATGCAGCATGGTAAAATGCATCCCGATTGATGTAGTGGATTCCATGCAGTGTCATTGAATGCAGTGGATTCCAGGCAGCATGGTAAAATGCATCCCGATTGATGCAGTCGATTCCATGCAGCGGGGTTAAATGGATCCCGATTGAATGCAGTGTATTCCATGCAGCGTGGCCCAATGGATCTCGATTGAATGCAGTGGATTCCATGCAGCGTGGCCCAATGGATCTCGATTGAATGCAGTGGATTCCATGCAGCATGTTTGAATGCAGTTTATGCCATGCAGCGTGAAGAAATGGAACCCTATTGAACGCAGTGGATTTTATGCAGGATGATTGAATGCAGTGGATTCCATGCAGCATGATTGAATGCAGTGGATTCCATGCAGCGTGGCCCAATGGATCTCGAGAGAATGCAGTGGATTCCATGCAGTGTGGTGCAATGGATTTTGATTGAACGCAGTGGATTCCATGCATCGTTGTGCAATGGATCCCAATTGAATGCAGTGAATTCCATGCAGCGTGATTGAATGCAGTATATTCCATGCAGCGTGGTAAAATGCATCCCGATTAAATGCAGTGGATTCCATCCAGCTTGATTGAATGCAGTTGATTCCATGGAGCGTGGCCCAATGCATCCCGATTAAATGCAGTGGATTTTATGCAGCATGGCCCAAAGCATCCCGATTGAAGGTAGTGCATTCCATGCAGCATCACTGAATGCAGTGGATTCCATGCAGCATGGTAAAATGCATCCCGATTGAACGCAGTGTATTCCATGAAGCATGGCGAAAGGGATCCCGATTGAATGCAGTGGATTCCATGCAGCGTGGCCCAATGGATCTCGATTGAACGCAGTGTATTCCATGCAGTGAGGCCCAATGTATCCCAATTGAATGCAGTGGACTCCATGCAGCATGGCGCAATGGATGTCGATTGAATGCAGTGGTTTCCCTGCAATGTGGCACAATGGATCCCGATTGACTGCAGTGGATTCCATGCAGCATGGCCCAATGGTTCCCGATTGAATGCAGTGGTTGCAATGAAGCATGATTGAATGCAGTGGATTCCAGGCAGCATGGAGACATTGAACCCTATTCAATGCAGGGGATTTTATGCAGCATGATTGAATGCAGTGGATTCCATGCAGCATGATTGAATGCAGTAGATTCCATGCAGTGAGGCCCAATGCATCCCGATTAAATGCAGTGGATTTTATGCAGCGAGGCCCAAAGCATCCCGCTTGAATGCAGTGGATTCCATGCAGCGTCACTGAATGCAGTGGATTCGATGCAGCATGGTAAAATGCATCCCGATTGAACGAAGAGTATTCCATGCAGCGTGGCTAAATGGATCCCGATTGAATGCAGTGGATTCCATGCAGCGTGGCCCAATGGATCTCGAGAGATTGCAGTGGATTCCATGCAGTGTGGTGCAATGGATTTAAATTGAATGCAGTGAATTCCATGCAGCGTGATTGAATGCAGTATATTCCATGCAGCGTGGTAAAATGCATCCCGATTAAATGCAGTGGATTCCATCCAGCTTGATTGAATGCAGTTGATTCCATGGAGCGTGGCCCAATGCATCCCGATTAAATGCAGTGGATTTTATGCAGCATGGCCCAAAGCATCCCGATTGAATGTAGTGCATTCCATGCAGCATCACTGAATGCAGTGGATTCCATGCAGCATGGTAAAATGCATCCCGATTAAACGCAGTAGATTACATGCAGCATGGCTAAATGGATCCCGAGTGAATGCAGTAGATTCCATGCAGTGTCATTGAATGCAGTGGATTCCATGCAGCATGGTAAAATGCATCCCGATTGATGCAGTGGATTCCATGCAGTGTCATTGAATGCAGTGGATTCCAGGCAGCATGGTAAAATGCATCCCGATTGATGCAGTGGATTCCATGCAGCGGGGTTAAATGGATCCCGATTGAATGCAGTGTATTCCATGCAGCGTGGCCCAATGGATCTCGATTGAATGCAGTGGATTCCATGCAGCGTGGCCCAATGGATCTCGATTGAATGCAGTGGATTCCATGCAGTGTGGTGCAGTGGAGTCTGATTGATTGCAGTGAATTCCATGCATCGTGGCACAATGGATCCCAATTGAATGCAGTGGATTCCATGCAGCGTGGCCCAATGGATCTCAATTGAATGCAGTGGATTCCATGCAGCATGTTTGAATGCAGTGTATGCCATGCAGCGTGAAGTAATGGAACCCTATTGAATGCAGTGGATTTTATGCAGCATGATTGAATGCAGTGGATTCCATGCAGCATGATTGAATGCAGTGGATTCCAGGCAGCGAGGCCCAATGAATCCCGATTGAATGCAGTGGATATTATCCAGCATGGCCCAAAGCATCCCGATTGAATGCAGTGGATTCCATGCAGCGTGTTTGAATGCAGTGGATTCCATGCAGCATGGCCCAATGGTTCCCGATTGAATGCAGTGGTTGCAATGAAGCATGATTGAATGCAGTGGATTCCATGAAGCGTGGCCCTATGGTACCCGATTGAATGCACTGGTTGCAATGAAGCATGATTGAATGCAGTGGATTCCATGCAGCATGGAGAAATTGAACCCTATTCAATGCAGGGGATTTTATGCAGCATGATTGAATGCAGTGGATTCCATGCAGCATGATTGAATGCAGTGGATTCCATGCAGTGTGGTGCAATGGATTTTGATTGAACGCAGTGGATTCGATGCATCGTTGTGCAATGGATCCCAATTGAATGCAGTGAATTCCATGCAGCGTGATTGAATGCAGTACATTCCATGCAGCATGGTAAAATGCATCCCGATTAAATGCAGTGGATTCCATCCAGCTTGATTGAATGCAGTTGATTCCATGGAGCGTGGCCCAATGCATCCCGATTAAATGCAGTGGATTTTATGCAGCATGGCCCAAAGCATCCCGATTGAAGGTAGTGCATTCCATGCAGCATCACTGAATGCAGTGGATTCCATGCAGCATGGTAAAATGCATCCCGATTGAACGCAGTGTATTCCATGAAGCATGGCGAAATGGATCCCGATTGAATGCAGTGGATTCCATGCAGCGTGGCCCAATGGATCTCGATTGAACGCAGTGTATTCCATGCAGTGAGGCCCAATGTATCCCAATTGAATGCAGTGGATTCCATGCAGCATGGCGCAATGGATGTCGATTGAATGCAGTGGTTTCCCTGCAATGTGGCACAATGGATCCCGATTGACTGCAGTGGATTCCATGCAGCATGGCCCAATGGTTCCCGATTGAATGCAGTGGTTGCAATGAAGCATGATTGAATGCAGTGGATTCCATGCAGCATGGAGACATTGAACCCTATTCAATGCAGGGGATTTTATGCAGCATGATTGAATGCAGTGGATTCCATGCAGCATGATTGAATGCAGTAGATTCCATGCAGTGAGGCCCAATGCATCCCGATTAAATGCAGTGGATTTTATGCAGCGAGGCCCAAAGCATCCCGATTGAATGCAGTGGATTCCATGCAGCGTCACTGAATGCAGTGGATTCGATGCAGCATGGTTAAATGCATCCCGATTGAACGAAGAGTATTCCATGCAGCGTGGCTAAATGAATCCCGATTGAATGCAGTGGATTCCATGCAGCGTGGCCCAATGGATCTCGAGAGATTGCAGTGGATTCCATGCAGTGTGGTGCAATGGATTTAAATTGAACGCAGTGGATTCCATGCATCGTGGTGCAATGGATCCCAATTGAATGCAGTGAATTCCATGCAGCGTGATTGAATGCAGTATATTCCATGCAGCGTGGTAAAATGCATCCCGATTAAATGCAGTGGATTCCATCCAGCTTGATTGAATGCAGTTGATTCCATGGAGCGTGGCCCAATGCATCCCGATTAAATGCAGTGGATTTTATGCAGCATGGCCCAAAGCATCCCGATTGAAGGTAGTGCATTCCATGCAGCATCACTGAATGCAGTGGATTCCATGCAGCATGGTAAAATGCATCCCGATTGAACGCAGTGTATTCCATGAAGCATGGCTAAATGGCTCCCGAGTGAATGCAGTAGATTCCATGCAGTGTCATTGAATGCAGTGGATTCCATGCAGCATGGTAAAATGCATCCCGATTGATGCAGTGGATTCCATGCAGTGTCATTGAATGCAGTGGATTCCAGGCAGCATGGTAAAATGCATCCCGATTGATGCAGTGGATTCCATGCAGCGGGGTTAAATGGATCCCGATTGAATGCAGTGGATTCCATGCAGCGTGGCCCAATGGATCTCGATTGAATGCAGTGGATTCCATGCAGCGTGGCCCAATGGATCTCGATTGAATGCAGTGGATTCCATGCAGTGTGGTGCAGTGGATTCTGATTGATTGCAGTGAATTCCATGCATCGTGGCACAATGGATCCCAATTGAATGCAGTGGATTCCATGCAGCGTGGCCCAATGGATCTCGATTGAATGCAGTGGATTCCATGCAGCATGTTTGAATGCAGTGTATGCCATGCAGCGTGGCCCAATTGATCTCGAGAGAATGCAGTGGATTCCATGCAGTGTGGTGCAATGGATTTTGATTGAACGCAGTGGATTCCATGCATCGTTGTGCAATGGATCCCAATTGAATGCAGTGAATTCCATGCAGCGTGATTGAATGCAGTACATTCCATGCAGCATGGTAAAATGCATCCCGATTAAATGCAGTGGATTCCATCCAGCTTGATTGAATGCAGTTGATTCCATGGAGCGTGGCCCAATGCATCCCGATTAAATGCAGTGGATTTTATGCAGCATGGCCCAAAGCATCCCGATTGAAGGTACTACATTCCATGCAGCATCACTGAATGCAGTGGATTCCATGCAGCATGGTAAAATGCATCCCGATTGAACGCAGTGTATTCCATGAAGCATGGCGAAATGGATCCCGATTGAATGCAGTGGATTCCATGCAGCGTGGCCCAATGGATCTCGATTGAACGCAGTGGATTCCATGCAGTGAGGCCCAATGTATCCCAATTGAATGCAGTGGATTCCATGCAGCATGGCGCAATGGATGTCGATTGAATGCAGTGGTTTCCCTGCAATGTGGCACAATGGATCCCGATTGACTGCAGTGGATTCCATGCAGCGTCACTGAATGCAGTGGATTCCATGCAGCATGGTAAAATGCATCCCGATGGATGGAGTGGATTCCATGCAGTGCCATTGAATGCAGTGGATTCCATGCAGCATGGTAAAATGCATCCCAATTGAACGCAGTGCATTCCATGCAGCGGGGTTAAATGGATCCCGATTGAATGCAGTGGATTCGATGCAGCGTGGCCCAATGGATCTCGAGAGAATGCAGTGGATTCCATGCAGTGTGGTGCAATGGATTTTAATTGAACGCAGTGGATTCCATGCATCGTGGCGCAATGGATCCCAATTGAATGCAGTGAATTCCATGCAGCGTGATTGAATGCAGTATATTCCATGCAGCGTGGTAAAATGCATCCCGATTAAATGCAGTGGATTCCATCCAGCTTGATTGAATGCAGTTGATTCCATGGAGCGTGGCCCAATGCATCCCGATTAAATGCAGTGGATTTTATGCAGCATGGCCCAAAGCATCCCGATTGAAGGTAGTGCATTCCATGCAGCATCACTGAATGCAGTGGATTCCATGCAGCATGGTAAAATGCATCCCGATTGAACGCAGTGTATTCCATGAAGCATGGCTAAATGGCTCCCGAGTGAATGCAGTAGATTCCATGCAGTGTCATTGAATGCAGTGGATTCCATGCAGCATGGTAAAATGCATCCCGATTGATGCAGTGGATTCCATGCAGTGTCATTGAATGCAGTGGATTCCAGGCAGCATGGTAAAATGCATCCCGATTGATGCAGTGGATTCCATGCAGCGGGGTTAAATGGATCCCGATTGAATGCAGTGGATTCCATGCAGCGTGGCCCAATGGATCTCGATTGAATGCAGTGGATTCCATGCAGCGTGGCCCAATGGATCTCGATTGAATGCAGTGGATTCCATGCAGTGTGGTGCAGTGGATTCTGATTGATTGCAGTGAATTCCATGCATCGTGGCACAATGGATCCCAATTGAATGCAGTGGATTCCATGCAGCGTGGCCCAATGGATCTCGATTGAATGCAGTGGATTCCATGCAGCATGTTTGAATGCAGTGTATGCCATGCAGCGTGGCCCAATTGATCTCGAGAGAATGCAGTGGATTCCATGCAGTGTGGTGCAATGGATTTTGATTGAACGCAGTGGATTCCATGCATCGTTGTGCAATGGATCCCAATTGAATGCAGTGAATTCCATGCAGCGTGATTGAATGCAGTACATTCCATGCAGCATGGTAAAATGCATCCCGATTAAATGCAGTGGATTCCATCCAGCTTGATTGAATGCAGTTGATTCCATGGAGCGTGGCCCAATGCATCCCGATTAAATGCAGTGGATTTTATGCAGCATGGCCCAAAGCATCCCGATTGAAGGTAGTGCATTCCATGCAGCATCACTGAATGCAGTGGATTCCATGCAGCATGGTAAAATGCATCCCGATTGAACGCAGTGTATTCCATGAAGCATGGCGAAATGGATCCCGATTGAATGCAGTGGATTCCATGCAGCGTGGCCCAATGGATCTCGATTGAACGCAGTGGATTCCATGCAGTGAGGCCCAATGTATCCCAATTGAATGCAGTGGATTCCATGCAGCATGGCGCAATGGATGTCGATTGAATGCAGTGGTTTCCCTGCAATGTGGCACAATGGATCCCGATTGACTGCAGTGGATTCCATGCAGCGTCACTGAATGCAGTGGATTCCATGCAGCATGGTAAAATGCATCCCGATGGATGGAGTGGATTCCATGCAGTGCCATTGAATGCAGTGGATTCCATGCAGCATGGTAAAATGCATCCCAATTGAACGCAGTGCATTCCATGCAGCGGGGTTAAATGGATCCCGATTGAATGCAGTGGATTCGATGCAGCGTGGCCCAATGGATCTCGAGAGAATGCAGTGGATTCCATGCAGTGTGGTGCAATGGATTTTAATTGAACGCAGTGGATTCCATGCATCGTGGCGCAATGGATCCCAATTGAATGCAGTGAATTCCATGCAGCGTGATTGAATGCAGTATATTCCATGCAGCGTGGTAAAATGCATCCCGATTAAATGCAGTGGATTCCATCCAGCTTGATTGAATGCAGTTGATTCCATGGAGCGTGGCCCAATGCATCCCGATTAACTGCAGTGGATTTTATGCAGCATGGCCCAAAGCATCCCGATTGAATGTAGTGCATTCCATGCAGCATCACTGAATGCAGTGGATTCCATGCAGCATGGTAAAATGCATCCCGATTAAACGCAGTAGATTACATGCAGCAAGGCTAAATGGATCCCGAGTGAATGCAGTAGATTCCATGCAGTGTCATTGAATGCAGTGGATTCCATGCAGCATGGTAAAATGCATCCCGATTGATGCAGTGGATTCCATGCAGTGTCATTGAATGCAGTGGATTCCAGGCAGCATGGTAAAATGCATCCCGATTGATGCAGTGGATTCCATGCAGCGGGGTTAAATGGATCCCGATTGAATGCAGTGTATTCCATGCAGCGTGGCCCAATGGATCTCGATTGAATGCAGTGGATTCCATGCAGCGTGGCCCAATGGATCTCGATTGAATGCAGTGGATTCCATGCAGTGTGGTGCAGTGGAGTCTGATTGATTGCAGTGAATTCCATGCATCGTGGCACAATGGATCCCAATTGAATGCAGTGGATTCCATGCAGCGTGGCCCAATGGATCTCGATTGAATGCAGTGGATTCCATGCAGCATGTTTGAATGCAGTGTATGCCATGCAGCGTGAAGTAATGGAACCCTATTGAATGCAGTGGATTTTATGCAGCATGATTGAATGCAGTGGATTCCATGCAGCATGATTGAATGCAGTGGATTCCAGGCAGCGAGGCCCAATGAATCCCGATTGAATGCAGTGGATATTATCCAGCATGGCCCAAAGCATCCCGATTGAATGCAGTGGATTCCATGCAGCGTGTTTGAATGCAGTGGATTCCATGCAGCATGGCCCAATGGTTCCTGAATTGAATGCAATGGTTGCAATGAAGCATGATTGAATGCAGTGGATTCCATGAAGCGTGGCCCTATGGTACCCGATTGAATGCACTGGTTGCAATGAAGCATGATTGAATGCAGTGGATTCCATGCAGCATGGAGAAATTGAACCCTATTCAATGCAGGGGATTTTATGCAGCATGATTGAATGCAGTGGATTCCATGCAGCATGATTGAATGCAGTTGATTCCATGCAGTGAGGCCCAATGCATCCCGATTAAATGCAGTGGATTTTATGCAGCGAGGCCCAAAGCATCCCGATTGAATGTAGTGGATTCCATGCAGTGTCACTGAATGCAGTGGATTCGATGCAGCATGGTAAAATGTATCTCGATTGAACCCAGTGTATTCCATGCAGCGTGTTAAATGGATCCCGATTGAATGCAGTGGATTCCATGCAGCGTGGCCCAATGGATCTCGAGAGAATGCAGTGGATTCCATGCAGTGTGGTGCAATGGATTTTGATTGAACGCAGTGGATTCGATGCATCGTTGTGCAATGGATCCCAATTGAATGCAGTGAATTCCATGCAGCGTGATTGAATGCAGTACATTCCATGCAGCGTGGTAAAATGCATCCCGATTAAATGCAGTGGATTCCATCCAGCTTGATTGAATGCAGTTGATTCCATGGAGCGTGGCCCAATGCATCCCGATTAAATGCAGTGGATTTTATGCAGCATGGCCCAAAGCATCCCGATTGAAGGTAGTGCATTCCATGCAGCATCACTGAATGCAGTGGATTCCATGCAGCATGGTAAAATGCATCCCGATTAAACGCAGTGCATTACATGCAGCATGGCTAAATGGATCCCGAGTGAATGCAGTGGATTCCATGCAGCATGGTAAAATGCGTCACGATTGATGCAGTGGATTCCATGCAGCGTGATTGAATGCAGTACATTCCATGCAGCGTGGTAAAATGCATCCCGATTAAATGCAGTGGATTCCATCCAGCTTGATTGAATGCAATTGATTCCATGGAGCGTGGCCCAATGCATCCCGATTAAATGCAGTGGATTTTAAGCAGCATGGCCCAAAGCATCCCGATTGAAGGTAGTGCATTCCATGCAGCATCACTGAATGCAGTGGATTCCATGCAGCATGGTAAAATGCATCCCGATTGAACGCAGTGTATTCCATGAAGCATGGCTAAATGGATCCCGATTGAATGCAGTGGATTCCATGCAGCGTGGCCCAATGGATCTCGATTGAACGCAGTGTATTCCATGCAGTGAGGCCCAATGTATCCCAATTGAATGCAGTGGATTCCATGCAGCATGGCGCAATGGATGTCGATTGAATGCAGTGGTTTCCCTGCAATGTGGCACAATGGATCCCGATTGACTGCAGTGGATTCCATGCAGCGTCACTGAATGCAGTGGATTCCATGCAGCATGGTAAAATGCATCCCGATTGATGCAGTGGATTCCATGCAGTGTCATTGAATGCAGTGGATTCCATGCAGCATGGTAAAATGCATCCCAATTGAACGCAGTGCATTCCATGCAGCGGGGTTAAATGGATCCCGATTGAATGCAGTGGATTCGATGCAGCGTGGCCCAATGGATCTCGAGAGAATGCAGTGGATTCCATGCAGTGTGGTGCAATGGATTTAAATTGAACGCAGTGGATTCCATGCATCGTGGCGCAATGGATCCCAATTGAATGCAGTGAATTCCATGCAGCGTGATTGAATGCAGTATATTCCATGCAGCGTGGTAAAATGCATCCCGATTAAATGCAGTGGATTCCATCCAGCTTGATTGAATGCAGTTGATTCCATGGAGCGTGGCCCAATGCATCCCGATTAAATGCAGTGGATTTTATGCAGCATGGCCCAAAGCATCCCGATTGAAGGTAGTGCATTCCATGCAGCATCACTGAATGCAGTGGATTCCATGCAGCATGGTAAAATGCATCCCGATTAAACGCAGTAGATTACATGCAGCATGGCTAAATGGCTCCCGAGTGAATGCAGTAGATTCCATGCAGTGTCATTGAATGCAGTGGATTCCATGCAGCATGGTAAAATGCATCCCGATTGATGCAGTGGATTCCATGCAGTGTCATTGAATGCAGTGGATTCCAGGCAGCATGGTAAAATGCATCCCGATTGATGCAGTGGATTCCATGCAGCGGGGTTAAATGGATCCCGATTGAATGCAGTGTATTCCATGCAGCGTGGCCCAATGGATCTCGATTGAATGCAGTGGATTCCATGCAGCGTGGCCCAATGGATCTCGATTGAATGCAGTGGATTCCATGCAGTGTGGTGCAGTGGATTCTGATTGGTTGCAGTGAATTCCATGCATCGTGGCACAATGGATCCCAATTGAATGCAGTGGATTCCATGCAGCGTGGCCCAATGGATCTCGATTGAATGCAGTGGATTCCATGCAGCATGTTTGAATGCAGTGTATGCCATGCAGCGTGAAGTAATGGAACCCTATTGAATGCAGTGGATTTTATGCAGCATGATTGAATGCAGTGGATTCCATGCAGCATGATTGAATGCAGTGGATTCCAGGCAGCGAGGCCCAATGAATCCCGATTGAATGCAGTGGATATTATCCAGCATGGCCCAAAGCATCCCGATTGAATGCAGTGGATTCCATGCAGCGTGTTTGAATGCAGTGGATTCCATGCAGCATGGCCCAATGGTTCCCGATTGAATGCAGTGGTTGCAATGAAGCATGATTGAATGCAGTGGATTCCATGAAGCGTGGCCCTATGGTACCCGATTGAATGCACAGGTTGCAATGAAGCATGATTGAATGCAGTGGATTCCATGCAGCATGGAGACATTGAACCCTATTCAATGCAGGGGATTTTATGCAGCATGATTGAATGCAGTAGATTCCATGCAGTGAGGCCCAATGCATCCCGATTAAATGCAGTGGATTTTATGCAGCGAGGCCCAAAGCATCCCGATTGAATGCAGTGGATTCCATGCAGTGTCACTGAATGCAGTGGATTCGATGCAGCATGGTAAAATGCATCCCGATTGAACCCAGTGTATTCCATGCAGCGTGATAAATGGATCCCGATTGAATGCAGTGGATTCCATGCAGCGTGGCCCAATGGATCTCGAGAGAATGCAGTGGATTCCATGCAGTGTGGTGCAATGGATTTTGATTGAACGCAGTGGATTCGATGCATCGTTGTGCAATGGATCCCAATTGAATGCAGTGAATTCCATGCAGCGTGATTGAATGCAGTACATTCCATGCAGCATGGTAAAATGCATCCCGATTAAATGCAGTGGATTCCATCCAGCTTGATTGAATGCAGTTGATTCCATGGAGCGTGGCCCAATGCATCCCGATTAAATGCAGTGGATTTTATGCAGCATGGCCCAAAGCATCCCGATTGAAGGTAGTGCATTCCATGCAGCATCACTGAATGCAGTGGATTCCATGCAGCATGGTAAAATGCATCCCGATTGAACGCAGTGTATTCCATGAAGCATGGCGAAATGGATCCCGATTGAATGCAGTGGATTCCATGCAGCGTGGCCCAATGGATCTCGATTGAACGCAGTGTATTCCATGCAGTGAGGCCCAATGTATTCCAATTGAATGCAGTGGATTCCATGCAGCATGGCGCAATGGATGTCGATTGAATGCAGTGGTTTCCCTGCAATGTGGCACAATGGATCCCGATTGACTGCAGTGGATTCCATGCAGCGTCACTGAATGCAGTGGATTCCATGCAGCATGGTAAAATGCATCCCGATTGATGCAGTGGATTCCATGCAGCGTCATTGAATGCAGTGGATTCCATGCAGCATGGTAAAATGCATCCCAATTGAACGCAGTGCATTCCATGCAGCGGGGTTAAATGGATCCCGATTGAATGCAGTGGATTCCATGCAGCGTGGCCCAATGGATCTCGAGAGAATGCAGTGGATTCCATGCAGTGTGGTGCAATGGATTTAAATTGAACGCAGTGGATTCCATGCATCGTGGCGCAATGGATCCCAATTGAATGCAGTGAATTCCATGCAGCGTGATTGAATGCAGTATATTCCATGCAGCGTGGTAAAATGCATCCCGATTAAATGCAGTGGATTTTATGCAGCATGGCCCAAAGCATCCCGATTGAATGTAGTGCATTCCATGCAGCATCACTGAATGCAGTGGATTACATGCAGCATGGTAAAATGCATCCCGATTAAACGCAGTGCATTACATGCAGCATGGCTAAATGGATCTCGAGTGAATGCAGTGGATTCCATGCAGCATGGTAAAATGCGTCACGATTGATGCAGTGGATTCCATGCAGTGTCATTGAATGCAGTGGATTCCAGGCAGCATGATAAAATGCATCCCGATTGATGCAGTGGATTACATGCAGTGTCATTGAATGCAGTGGATTCCAGGCAGCATGATAAAATGCATCCCGATTGATGCAGTGGATTCCATGCAGCGGGGTTAAATGGATCCCGATTGAATGCAGTGTATTCCATGCAGCGTGGCCCAATGGATCTCGATTGAATGCAGTGGACTCCGTGCAGTGTGGTGGAGTGGATTCTGATTGAATGCAGTGGATTCCATGCAGCGTGTTTGAATGCAGTGTATTCCATGCAGCGTGAAGAAATGGAACCCTATTGAATGCAGTGGATTTTATGCAGCATGATTGAATGCAGTGGATTCCATGCAGCATGATTGAATGCAGTGGATTCCAGGCAGCGAGGCCCAATGAATCCCGATTGAATGCAGTGGATATTATCTAGCATGGCCCAAAGCATCCCGATTGAATGCAGTGGATTCCATGCAGCGTGTTTGAATGCAGTGGATTCCATGCAGCATGGCCCAATGGTTCCCGATTGAATGCAGTGGTTGCAATGAAGCATGATTGAATGCAGTGGATTCCATGAAGCGTGGCCCTATGGTACCCGATTGAATGCACTGGTTGCAATGAAGCATGATTGAATGCAGTGGATTCCATGCAGCATGATTGAATGCAGTAGATTCCATGCAGTGAGGCCCAATGCATCCCGATTAAATGCAGTGGATTTTATGCAGCGAGGCCCAAAGCATCCCGATTGAATGCAGTGGATTCCATGCAGCGTCACTGAATGCAGTGGATTCGATGCAGCATGGTTAAATGCATCCCGATTGAACGAAGAGTATTCCATGCAGCGTGGCTAAATGGATCCAGATTGAATGCAGTGGATTCCATGCAGCGTGGCCCAATTGATCTCGAGAGATTGCAGTGGATTCCATGCAGTGTGGTGCAATGGATTTTAATTGAACGCAGTGGATTCCATGCATCGTGGTGCAATGGATCCCAATTGAATGCAGTGAATTCCATGCAGCGTGATTGAATGCAGTATATTCCATGCAGCGTGGTAAAATGCATCCCGATTAAATGCAGTGGATTCCATCCAGCTTGATTGAATGCAGTTGATTCCATGGAGCGTGGCCCAATGCATCCCGATTAAATGCAGTGGATTTTATGCAGCATGGCCCAAAGCATCCCGATTGAAGGTAGTGCATTCCATGCAGCATCACTGAATGCAGTGGATTCCATGCAGCATGGTAAAATGCATCCCGATTAAACGCAGTGGAATACATGCAGCATGGCTAAATGGATCCCGAGTGAATGCAGTAGATTCCATGCAGTGTCATTGAATGCAGTGGATTCCATTCAGCATAGTAAAATGCATCCCGATTGATGCAGTGGATTCCATGCAGTGTCATTGAATGCAGTGTATTCCATGCAGCATGGTAAAATGCATCCCGATTGATGCAGTGGATTCCATGCAGTGTCATTGAATGCAGTGGATTCCAGGCAGCATGATAAAATGCATCCCGATTGAATGCAGTCGATTCCATGCAGCGTGGCCCAATGGATCTCGATTGAATGCAGTGGATTCCATGCAGCGTGGCCCAATGGATCTCGATTGAATGCAGTGGATTCCATGCAGTGTGGTGCAGTGGAGTCTGATTGATTGCAGTGAATTCCATGCATCGTGGCACAATGGATCCCAATTGAATGCAGTGGATTCCATGCAGCGTGGCCCAATGGATCTCGATTGAATGCAGTGGGTTCCATGCAGCATCACTGAATGCAGTGTATGCCATGCAGCGTGAAGAAATGGAACCCTATTGAATGCAGTGGATTTTATGCAGCATGATTGAATGCAGTTGATTCGATGCAGCATGATTGAATGCAGTGGATTCCAGGCAGCGAGGCCCAATGAATCCCGATTGAATGCACTGGATATTATCCAGCATGGCCCAAAGCATCCCGATTGAATGCAGTGGATTCCATGCAGCGTGTTTGAATGCAGTGGATTCCATGCAGCATGGCCCAATGGTTCCCGATTGAATGCAGTGGTTGCAATGAAGCATGATTGAATGCAGTGGATTCCATGAAGCGTGGCCCTATGGTACCCGATTGAATGCACTGGTTGCAATGAAGCATGATTGAATGCAGTGGATTCCATGCAGCATGGAGAAATTGAACCCTATTAAATGCAGGGGATTTTATGCAGCATGATTGAATGCAGTGGATTCCATGCAGCATGATTGAATGCAGTAGATTCCATGCAGTGAGGCCCAATGCATCCCGATTAAATGCAGTGGATTTTATGCAGCGAGGCCCAAAGCATCCCGATTGAATGCAGTGGATTCCATGCAGCGTCACTCAATGCAGTGGATTCGATGCAGCATGGTAAAATGCATCCCGATTGAACCCAGTGTATTCCATGCAGCGTGATAAATGGATCCCGATTGAATGCAGTGGATTCCATGCAGCGTGGCCCAATGGATCTCAAGAGAATGCAGTGGATTCCATGCAGCGTGATTGAATGCAGTACATTCCATGCAGCATGGTAAAATGCATCCCGATTAAATGCAGTGGATTCCATCCAGCTTGATTGAATGCAGTTGATTCCATGGAGCGTGGCCCAATGCATCCCGATTAAATGCAGTGGATTTTATGCAGCATGGCCCAAAGCATCCCGATTGAAGGTAGTGCATTCCATGCAGCATCACTGAATGCAGTGGATTCCATGCAGCATGGTAAAATGCATCCCGATTGAACGCAGTGTATTCCATGAAGCATGGCTAAATGGATCCCGATTGAATGCAGTGGATTCCATGCAGCGTGGCCAATGGATCTCGATTGAACGCAGTGTATTCCATGCAGTGAGGCCCAATGAATCCCAATTGAATGCAGTGGATTCCATGCAGCATGGCGCAATGGATGTCGATTGAATGCAGTGGTTTCCCTGCAATGTGGCAAAATGGATCCCGATTGACTGCAGTGGATTCCATGCAGCGTCACTGAATGCAGTGGATTCCATGCAGCATGGTAAAATGCATCCCGATGGATGCAGTGGCTTCCATGCAGTGTCATTGAATGCAGTGGATTCCATGCAGCATGGTAAAATGCGTCACGATTGATGCAGTGGATTCCATGCAGTCTCATTGAATGCAGTGGATTCCATGCAGCATGGTAAAATGCATCCCGATTGATGCAGTGGATTCCATGCAGTGTCATTGAATGCAGTGGATTCCAGGCAGCATGATAAAATGCATCCCGATTGATGCAGTGGATTCCATGCAGCGGGGTTAAATGGATCCAGATTGAATGCCGTGGATTCCATGCAGCGTGGCCCAACGGATCTCGATTGAATGCAGTGGACTCCGTGCAGTGTGGCGGAGTGGATTCTGATTGATTGCAGTGAATTCCATGCAGCGTGGCCCAATGGATCTCGATTGAATGCAGTGGATTCCATGCAGCGTGTTTGAATGCAGTGTATTCCATGCAGCGTGAAGAAATGGAACCCTATTGAATGCAGTGGATTTTATGCAGCATGATTGAATGCAGTGGATTCCATGCAGCATGATTGAATGCAGTGGATTCCAGGCAGCGAGGCCCAATGAATCCCGATTGAATGCAGTGGATATTATCCAGCATGGCCCAAAGCATCCCGATTGAATGCAGTGGATTCCATGCAGCGTGTTTGAATGCAGTGGATTCCATGCAGCATGGCCCAATGATTCCCTATTGAATGCAGTGGTTGCAATGAAGCATGATTGAATGCAGTGGATTCCATGAAGCGTGGCCCTATGGTACCCGATTGAATGCACTGGTTGCAATGAAGCATGATTGAATGCAGTGGATTCCATGCAGCATGGAGAAATGGAACCCTATTAAATGCAGGGGATTTTATGCAGCATGATTGAATGCAGTGGATTCCATGCAGCATGATTGAATGCAGTAGATTCCATGCAGTGAGGCCCAATGCATCCCGATTAAATGCAGTGGATTTTATGCAGCGAGGCCCAAAGCATCCCGATTGAATGCAGTGGATTCCATGCAGCGTCACTGAATGCAGTGGATTCGATGCAGCATGGTTAAATGCATCCCGATTGAACGAAGAGTATTCCATGCAGCGTGGCTAAATGGATCCAGATTGAATGCAGTGGATTCCATGCAGCGTGGCCCAATGGATCTCGAGAGATTGCAGTGGATTCCATGCAGTGTGGTGCAATGGATTTTAATTGAACGCAGTGGATTCCATGCATCGTGGTGCAATGGATCCCAATTGAATGCAGTGAATTCCATGCAGCGTGATTGAATGCAGTACATTCCATGCAGCGTGGTAAAATGCATCCCGATTAAATGCAGTGGATTCCATCCAGCTTGATTGAATGCAGTTGATTCCATGGAGCGTGGCCCAATGCATCCCGATTAAATGCAGTGGATTTTATGCAGCATGGCCCAAAGCATCCCGATTGAAGGTAGTGCATTCCATGCAGCATCACTGAATGCAGTGGATTCCATGCAGCATGGTAAAATGCATCCCGATTAAACGCAGTGGAATACATGCAGCATGGCTAAATGGTTCCCGAGTGAATGCAGTAGATTCCATGCAGTGTCATTGAATGCAGTGGATTCCATGCAGCATGGTAAAATGCATCCCGATTGATGCAGTGGATTCCATGCAGTGTCATTGAATGCAGTGGATTCCATGCAGCATGGTAAAATGCATCCCGATTGATGCAGTGGATTCCATGCAGTGTCATTGAATGCAGTGGATTCCAGGCAGCATGATAAAATGCATCCCGATTGAATGCAGTCGATTCCATGCAGCGTGGCCCAATGGATCTCGATTGAATGCAGTGGATTCCATGCAGCGTGGCCCAATGGATCTCGATTGAATGCAGTGGATTCCATGCAGTGTGGTGCAGTGGAGTCTGATTGATTGCAGTGAATTCCATGCATCGTGGCACAATGGATCCCAATTGAATGCAGTGGATTCCATGCAGCGTGGCCCAATGGATCTCGATTGAATGCAGTGGGTTCCATGCAGCATCACTGAATGCAGTGTATGCCATGCAGCGTGAAGAAATGGAACCCTATTGAATGCAGTGGATTTTATGCAGCATGATTGAATGCAGTGGATTCCATGCAGCATGATTGAATGCAGTGGATTCCAGGCAGCGAGGCCCAATGAATCCCGGTTGAATGCAGTGGATATTATCCAGCATGGCCCAAAGCATCCCGATTGAATGCAGTGGATTCCATGCAGCGTGTTTGAATGCAGTGGATTCCATGCAGCATGGCCCAATGGTTCCCGATTGAATGCAGTGGTTGCAATGAAGCATGATTGAATGCAGTGGATTCCATGAAGCGTGGCCCTATGGTACCCGATTGAATGCACTGGTTGCAATGAAGCATGATTGAATGCAGTGGATTCCATGCAGCATGGAGACATTGAACCCTATTAAATGCAGGGGACTTTATGCAGCATTATTGAATGCAGTGGATTCCATGCAGCATGATTGAATGCAGTAGATTCCATGCAGTGAGGCCCAATGCATCCCGATTAAATGCAGTGGATTTTATGCAGCGAGGCCCAAAGCATCCCGATTGAATGCAGTGGATTCCATGCAGCGTCACTCAATGCAGTGGATTCGATGCAGCATGGTAAAATGCATCCCGATTGAACCCAGTGTATTCCATGCAGCGTGATAAATGGATCCCGATTGAATGCAGTGGATTCCATGCAGCGTGGCCCAATGGATCTCAAGAGAATGCAGTGGATTCCATGCAGCGTGATTGAATGCAGTACATTCCATGCAGCATGGTAAAATGCATCCCGATTAAATGCAGTGGATTCCATCCAGCTTGATTGAATGCAGTTTATTCCATGGAGCGTGGCCCAATGCATCCCGATTAAATGCAGTGGATTTTATGCAGCATGGCCCAAAGCATCCCGATTGAAGGTAGTGCATTCCATGCAGCATCACTGAATGCAGTGGATTCCATGCAGCATGGTAAAATGCATCCCGATTGAACGCAGTGTATTCCATGAAGCATGGCTAAATGGATCCCGATTGAATGCAGTGGATTCCATGCAGCGTGGCCAATGGATCTCGATTGAACGCAGTGTATTCCATGCAGTGAGGCCCAATGAATCCCAATTGAATGCAGTGGATTCCATGCAGCATGGCGCAATGGATGTCGATTGAATGCAGTGGTTTCCCTGCAATGTGGCACAATGGATCCCGATTGACTGCAGTGGATTCCATGCAGCGTCACTGAATGCAGTGGATTCCATGCAGCATGGTAAAATGCATCCCGATGGATGCAGTGGCTTCCATGCAGTGTCATTGAATGCAGTGGATTCCATGCAGCATGGTAAAATGCGTAACGATTGATGCAGTGGATTCCATGCAGTGTCATTGAATGCAGTGGATTCCATGCAGCATGGTAAAATGCATCCCGATTGATGCAGTGGATTCCATGCAGTGTCATTGAATGCAGTGGATTCCAGGCAGCATGATAAAATGCATCCCGATTGATGCAGTGGATTCCATGCAGCGGGGTTAAATGGATCCAGATTGAATGCCGTGGATTCCATGCAGCGTGGCCCAACGGATCTCGATTGAATGCAGTGGACTCCGTGCAGTGTGGCGTAGTGGATTCTGATTGATTGCAGTGAATTCCATGCAGCGTGGCCCAATGGATCTCGATTGAATGCAGTGGATTCCATGCAGCGTGTTTGAATGCAGTGTATTCCATGCAGCGTGAAGAAATGGAACCCTATTGAATGCAGTGGATTTTATGCAGCATGATTGAATGCAGTGGATTCCATGCAGCATGATTGAATGCAGTGGATTCCAGGCAGCGAGGCCCAATGAATCCCGATTGAATGCAGTGGATATTATCCAGCATGGCCCAAAGCATCCCGATTGAATGCAGTGGATTCCATGCAGCGTGTTTGAATGCAGTGGATTCCATGCAGCATGGCCCAATGGTTCCCGATTGAATGCAGTGGTTGCAATGAAGCATGATTGAATGCAGTGGATTCCATGAAGCGTGGCCCTATGGTACCCGATTGAATGCACTGGTTGCAATGAAGCATGATTGAATGCAGTGGATTCCATGCAGCATGGAGAAATGGAACCCTATTAAATGCAGGGGATTTTATGCAGCATGATTGAATGCAGTGGATTCCATGCAGCATGATTGAATGCAGTAGATTCCATGCAGTGAGGCCCAATGCATCCCGATTAAATGCAGTGGATTTTATGCAGCGAGGCCCAAAGCATCCCGATTGAATGCAGTGGATTCCATGCAGCGTCACTGAATGCAGTGGATTCGATGCAGCATGGTAAAATGCATCCCGATTGAACGAAGAGTATTCCATGCAGCGTGGCTAAATGGATCCCGACTGAATGCAGTGGATTCCATGCAGCGTGGCCCAATGGATCTCGAGAGATTGCAGTGGATTCCATGCAGTTTGGTGCAATGGATTTTAATTGAACGCAGTGGATTCCATGCATCGTGGTGCAATGGATCCCAATTGAATGCAGTGAATTCCATGCAGCGTGATTGAATGCAGTATATTCCATGCAGCGTCGTAAAATGCATCCCGATTAAATGCAGTGGATTCCATCCAGCTTGATTGAATGCAGTTGATTCCATGGAGCGTGGCCCAATGCATCCCGATTAAATGCAGTGGATTTTATGCAGCATGGCCCAAAGCATCCCGATTGAAGGTAGTGCATTCCATGCAGCATCACTGAATGCAGTGGATTCCATGTAGCATGTTAAAATGCATCCCGATTAAACGCAGTGGATTAAATGCAGCATGGCTAAATGGATCCCGAGTGAATGCAGTAGATTACATGCAGTGTCATTGAATGCAGTGGATTCCATGCAGCATGGTAAAATGCATCCCGATTGATGCAGTGGATTCCATGCAGTGTGGTGCAGTGGATTCTGATTGATTGCAGTGAATTCCATGCATCGTGGCACAATGGATCCCAATTGAATCCAGTGGATTCCATGCAGCGTGGCCCAATGGATCTCGATTGAATGCAGTGGATTCCATGCAGCGTGTTTGAATGCAGTGTATGCCATGCAGCGTGAAGAAATGGAACCCTATTGAATGCAGTGGATTTTATGCAGCATGATTGAATGCAGAGGATTCCATGCAGCATGATTGAATGCAGTGGATTCCAGGCAGCGTGAAGAAATGGAACCCTATTGAATGCAGTGGATTTTATGCAGCATGATTGAATGCAGTGGATTCCATGCAGCATGATTGAATGCAGTGGATTCCAGGCAGCGAGGCCCAATGAATCCCGATTGAATGCAGTGGATATTATCCAGCATGGCCCAAAGCATCCCGATTGAATGCAGTGGATTCCATGCAGCGTGTTTGAATGCAGTGGATTCCATGCAGCATGGCCCAATGGTTCCCGATTGAATGCAGTGGTTGCAATGAAGCATGATTGAATGCAGTGGATTCCATGAAGCGTGGCCCTATGGTACCCGATTGAATGCACTGGTTGCAATGAAGCATGATTGAATGCAGTGGATTCCATGCAGCATGGAGAAATGGAACCCTATTAAATGCAGGGGATTTTATGCAGCATGATTGAATGCAGTGGATTCCATGCAGCATGATTGAATGCAGTAGATTCCATGCAGTGAGGCCCAATGCATCCCGATTAAATGCAGTGGATTTTATGCAGCGAGGCCCAAAGCATCCCGATTGAATGCAGTGGATTCCATGCAGCGTCACTGAATGCAGTGGATTCGATGCAGCATGGTAAAATGCATCCCGATTGAACGAAGAGTATTCCATGCAGCGTGGCTAAATGGATCCCGACTGAATGCAGTGGATTCCATGCAGCGTGGCCCAATGGATCTCGAGAGATTGCAGTGGATTCCATGCAGTTTGGTGCAATGGATTTTAATTGAACGCAGTGGATTCCATGCATCGTGGTGCAATGGATCCCAATTGAATGCAGTGAATTCCATGCAGCGTGATTGAATGCAGTATATTCCATGCAGCGTCGTAAAATGCATCCCGATTAAATGCAGTGGATTCCATCCAGCTTGATTGAATGCAGTTGATTCCATGGAGCGTGGCCCAATGCATCCCGATTAAATGCAGTGGATTTTATGCAGCATGGCCCAAAGCATCCCGATTGAAGGTAGTGCATTCCATGCAGCATCACTGAATGCAGTGGATTCCATGTAGCATGTTAAAATGCATCCCGATTAAACGCAGTGGATTAAATGCAGCATGGCTAAATGGATCCCGAGTGAATGCAGTAGATTACATGCAGTGTCATTGAATGCAGTGGATTCCATGCAGCATGGTAAAATGCATCCCGATTGATGCAGTGGATTCCATGCAGTGTGGTGCAGTGGATTCTGATTGATTGCAGTGAATTCCATGCATCGTGGCACAATGGATCCCAATTGAATCCAGTGGATTCCATGCAGCGTGGCCCAATGGATCTCGATTGAATGCAGTGGATTCCATGCAGCGTGTTTGAATGCAGTGTATGCCATGCAGCGTGAAGAAATGGAACCCTATTGAATGCAGTGGATTTTATGCAGCATGATTGAATGCAGAGGATTCCATGCAGCATGATTGAATGCAGTGGATTCCATGCAGCATGGAGAAATTGAACCCTATTAAATGCAGGGGATTTTATGCAGCATGATTGAATGCAGTGGATTCCATGCAGCATGATTGAATGCAGTAGATTCCATGCAGTGAGGCCCAATGCATCCCGATTAAATGCAGTGGATTTTATGCAGCGAGGCCCAAAGCATCCCGATTGAATGCAGTGGATTCCATGCAGCGTCACTCAATGCAGTGGATTCGATGCAGCATGGTAAAATGCATCCCGATTGAACCCAGTGTATTCCATGCAGCGTGATAAATGGATCCCGATTGAATGCAGTGGATTCCATGCAGCGTGGCCCAATGGATCTCAAGAGAATGCAGTGGATTCCATGCAGCGTGATTGAATGCAGTACATTCCATGCAGCATGGTAAAATGCATCCCGATTAAATGCAGTGGATTCCATCCAGCTTGATTGAATGCAGTTGATTCCATGGAGCGTGGCCCAATGCATCCCGATTAAATGCAGTGGATTTTATGCAGCATGGCCAAAAGCATCCCGATTGAAGGTAGTGCATTCCATGCAGCATCACTGAATGCAGTGGATTCCATGCAGCATGGTAAAATGCATCCCGATTGAACGCAGTGTATTCCATGAAGCATGGCTAAATGGATCCCGATTGAATGCAGTGGATTCCATGCAGCGTGGCCAATGGATCTCGATTGAACGCAGTGTATTCCATGCAGTGAGGCCCAATGAATCCCAATTGAATGCAGTGGATTCCATGCAGCATGGCGCAATGGATGTCGATTGAATGCAGTGGTTTCCCTGCAATGTGGCAAAATGGATCCCGATTGACTGCAGTGGATTCCATGCAGCGTCACTGAATGCAGTGGATTCCATGCAGCATGGTAAAATGCATCCCGATGGATGCAGTGGCTTCCATGCAGTGTCATTGAATGCAGTGGATTCCATGCAGCATGGTAAAATGCGTCACGATTGATGCAGTGGATTCCATGCAGTCTCATTGAATGCAGTGGATTCCAGGCAGCATGGTAAAATGCATCCCGATTGATGCAGTGGATTCCATGCAGTGTCATTGAATGCAGTGGATTCCAGGCAGCATGATAAAATGCATCCCGATTGATGCAGTGGATTCCATGCAGCGGGGTTAAATGGATCCAGATTGAATGCCGTGGATTCCATGCAGCGTGGCCCAACGGATCTCGATTGAATGCAGTGGACTCCGTGCAGTGTGGCGGAGTGGATTCTGATTGATTGCAGTGAATTCCATGCAGCGTGGCCCAATGGATCTCGATTGAATGCAGTGGATTCCATGCAGCGTGTTTGAATGCAGTGTATTCCATGCAGCGTGAAGAAATGGAACCCTATTGAATGCAGTGGATTTTATGCAGCATGATTGAATGCAGTGGATTCCATGCAGCATGATTGAATGCAGTGGATTCCAGGCAGCGAGGCCCAATGAATCCCGATTGAATGCAGTGGATATTATCCAGCATGGCCCAAAGCATCCCGATTGAATGCAGTGGATTCCATGCAGCGTGTTTGAATGCAGTGGATTCCATGCAGCATGGCCCAATGGTTCCCTATTGAATGCAGTGGTTGCAATGAAGCATGATTGAATGCAGTGGATTCCATGAAGCGTGGCCCTATGGTACCCGATTGAATGCACTGGTTGCAATGAAGCATGATTGAATGCAGTGGATTCCATGCAGCATGGAGAAATGGAACCCTATTAAATGCAGGGGATTTTATGCAGCATGATTGAATGCAGTGGATTCCATGCAGCATGATTGAATGCAGTAGATTCCATGCAGTGAGGCCCAATGCATCCCGATTAAATGCAGTGGATTTTATGCAGCGAGGCCCAAAGCATCCCGATTGAATGCAGTGGATTCCATGCAGCGTCACTGAATGCAGTGGATTCGATGCAGCATGGTTAAATGCATCCCGATTGAACGAAGAGTATTCCATGCAGCGTGGCTAAATGGATCCAGATTGAATGCAGTGGATTCCATGCAGCGTGGCCCAATGGATCTCGAGAGATTGCAGTGGATTCCATGCAGTGTGGTGCAATGGATTTTAATTGAACGCAGTGGATTCCATGCATCGTGGTGCAATGGATCCCAATTGAATGCAGTGAATTCCATGCAGCGTGATTGAATGCAGTACATTCCATGCAGCGTGGTAAAATGCATCCCGATTAAATGCAGTGGATTCCATCCAGCTTGATTGAATGCAGTTGATTCCATGGAGCGTGGCCCAATGCATCCCGATTAAATGCAGTGGATTTTATGCAGCATGGCCCAAAGCATCCCGATTGAAGGTAGTGCATTCCATGCAGCATCACTGAATGCAGTGGATTCCATGCAGCATGGTAAAATGCATCCCGATTAAACGCAGTGGAATACATGCAGCATGGCTAAATGGTTCCCGAGTGAATGCAGTAGATTCCATGCAGTGTCATTGAATGCAGTGGATTCCATGCAGCATGGTAAAATGCATCCCGATTGATGCAGTGGATTCCATGCAGTGTCATTGAATGCAGTGGATTCCATGCAGCATGGTTAAATGCATCCCGATTGATGCAGTGGATTCCATGCAGTGTCATTGAATGCAGTGGATTCCAGGCAGCATGATAAAATGCATCCCGATTGAATGCAGTCGATTCCATGCAGCGTGGCCCAATGGATCTCGATTGAATGCAGTGGATTCCATGCAGCGTGGCCCAATGGATCTCGATTGAATGCAGTGGATTCCATGCAGTGTGGTGCAGTGGAGTCTGATTGATTGCAGTGAATTCCATGCATCGTGGCACAATGGATCCCAATTGAATGCAGTGGATTCCATGCAGCGTGGCCCAATGGATCTCGATTGAATGCAGTGGGTTCCATGCAGCATCACTGAATGCAGTGTATGCCATGCAGCGTGAAGAAATGGAACCCTATTGAATGCAGTGGATTTTATGCAGCATGATTGAATGCAGTGGATTCCATGCAGCATGATTGAATGCAGTGGATTCCAGGCAGCGAGGCCCAATGAATCCCGGTTGAATGCAGTGGATATTATCCAGCATGGCCCAAAGCATCCCGATTGAATGCAGTGGATTCCATGCAGCGTGTTTGAATGCAGTGGATTCCATGCAGCATGGCCCAATGGTTCCCGATTGAATGCAGTGGTTGCAATGAAGCATGATTGAATGCAGTGGATTCCATGAAGCGTGGCCCTATGGTACCCGATTGAATGCACTGGTTGCAATGAAGCATGATTGAATGCAGTGGATTCCATGCAGCATGGAGACATTGAACCCTATTAAATGCAGGGGACTTTATGCAGCATGATTGAATGCAGTGGATTCCATGCAGCATGATTGAATGCAGTAGATTCCATGCAGTGAGGCCCAATGCATCCCGATTAAATGCAGTGGATTTTATGCAGCGAGGCCCAAAGCATCCCGATTGAATGCAGTGGATTCCATGCAGCGTCACTCAATGCAGTGGATTCGATGCAGCATGGTAAAATGCATCCCGATTGAACCCAGTGTATTCCATGCAGCGTGATAAATGGATCCCGATTGAATGCAGTGGATTCCATGCAGCGTGGCCCAATGGATCTCAAGAGAATGCAGTGGATTCCATGCAGCGTGATTGAATGCAGTACATTCCATGCAGCATGGTAAAATGCATCCCGATTAAATGCAGTGGATTCCATCCAGCTTGATTGAATGCAGTTTATTCCATGGAGCGTGGCCCAATGCATCCCGATTAAATGCAGTGGATTTTATGCAGCATGGCCCAAAGCATCCCGATTGAAGGTAGTGCATTCCATGCAGCATCACTGAATGCAGTGGATTCCATGCAGCATGGTAAAATGCATCCCGATTGAACGCAGTGTATTCCATGAAGCATGGCTAAATGGATCCCGATTGAATGCAGTGGATTCCATGCAGCGTGGCCAATGGATCTCGATTGAACGCAGTGTATTCCATGCAGTGAGGCCCAATGAATCCCAATTGAATGCAGTGGATTCCATGCAGCATGGCGCAATGGATGTCGATTGAATGCAGTGGTTTCCCTGCAATGTGGCACAATGGATCCCGATTGACTGCAGTGGATTCCATGCAGCGTCACTGAATGCAGTGGATTCCATGCAGCATGGTAAAATGCATCCCGATGGATGCAGTGGCTTCCATGCAGTGTCATTGAATGCAGTGGATTCCATGCAGCATGGTAAAATGCGTAACGATTGATGCAGTGGATTCCATGCAGTGTCATTGAATGCAGTGGATTCCATGCAGCATGGTAAAATGCATCCCGATTGATGCAGTGGATTCCATGCAGTGTCATTGAATGCAGTGGATTCCAGGCAGCATGATAAAATGCATCCCGATTGATGCAGTGGATTCCATGCAGCGGGGTTAAATGGATCCAGATTGAATGCCGTGGATTCCATGCAGCGTGGCCCAACGGATCTCGATTGAATGCAGTGGACTCCGTGCAGTGTGGCGTAGTGGATTCTGATTGATTGCAGTGAATTCCATGCAGCGTGGCCCAATGGATCTCGATTGAATGCAGTGGATTCCATGCAGCGTGTTTGAATGCAGTGTATTCCATGCAGCGTGAAGAAATGGAACCCTATTGAATGCAGTGGATTTTATGCAGCATGATTGAATGCAGTGGATTCGATGCAGCATGATTGAATGCAGTGGATTCCAGGCAGCGAGGCCCAATGAATCCCGATTGAATGCAGTGGATATTATCCAGCATGGCCCAAAGCATCCCGATTGAATGCAGTGGATTCCATGCAGCGTGTTTGAATGCAGTGGATTCCATGCAGCATGGCCCAATGGTTCCCGATTGAATGCAGTGGTTGCAATGAAGCATGATTGAATGCAGTGGATTCCATGAAGCGTGGCCCTATGGTACCCGATTGAATGCACTGGTTGCAATGAAGCATGATTGAATGCAGTGGATTCCATGCAGCATGGAGAAATGGAACCCTATTAAATGCAGGGGATTTTATGCAGCATGATTGAATGCAGTGGATTCCATGCAGTGAGGCCCAATGCATCCCGATTAAATGCAGTGGATTTTATGCAGCAAGGCCCAAAGCATCCCGATTGAATGCAGTGGATTCCATGCAGCGTCACTGAATGCAGTGGATTCCATGCAGCATGGTAAAATGCATCCCGATTGAATGAAGAGTATTCCATGCAGCGTGGCTAAATGGATCCCGATTGAATGCAGTGGATTCCTTGCAGTGTGGTCCAATGGATCTCGATTGAACGCAGTGTATTCCATGCAGTGAGGCCCAATGAATCCCAATTGAATGCAGTGGATTCCATGCAGCATGGCGCCATGGATGTCGATTGAATGCAGTGGTTTCCCTGCAATGTGGCACAATGGATCCCGATTGACTGCAGTGGATTCCATGCAGCGTCACTGAATGCAGTGGATTCCATGCATAATGGTAAAATGCATCCCGATTGATGCAGTGGATTCCATGCAGTGTCATTGAATGCAGTGGATTCGATGCAGCATGGTAAAATGAATCCCAATTGAACGCAGTGCATTCCATGCAGCGGGGTTAAATGGATGCCGATTGAATGCAGTGGATTCCATGCAGCGTGGCCCAATGGATCTCGATTGAATGCAGTGGGTTCCATGCAGCGTGTTTGAATGCAGTGTATGCCGTGCAGCGTGAAGAAATGGAACCCTATTGAATGCAGTGGATTTTATGCAGCATGATTGAATGCAGTGGATTCGATGCAGCATGATTGAATGCAGTGGATTCCAGGCAGCTAGGCCCAATGAATCCCGATTGAATGCAGTGGATATTATCCAGCATGGCCCAAAGCATCCCGATTGAATGCAGTGGATTCCATGCAGCGTGTTTGAATGCAGTGGATTCCATGCAGCATGGCCCAATGGTTCCCGATTGAATGCAGTGGTTGCAATGAAGCATGATTGAATGCAGTGGATTCCATGAAGCGTGGCCCTATGGTACCCGATTGAATGCACTGGTTGCAATGAAGCATGATTGAATGCAGTGGATTCCATGCAGCATGGAGACATTGAACCCTATTAAATGCAGGGGACTTTATGCAGCATGATTGAATGCAGTGGATTCCATGCAGCATGATTGAATGCAGTAGATTCCATGCAGTGAGGCCCAATGCATCCCGATTAAATGCAGTGGATTTTATGCAGCGAGGCCCAAAGCATCCCGATTGAATGCAGTGGATTCCATGCAGCGTCACTGAATGCAGTGGATTCGATGCAGCATGGTAAAATGCATCCCGATTGAACGCAGTGCATTCCATGCAGCGTGGCTAAATGGATCCCGATTGAATGCAGTGGATTCGATGCAGCGTGGCCCAATGGATCTCGAGAGAATGCAGTGGATTCCATGCAGTGTGGTGCAATGGATTTTAATTGAACGCAGTGGATTCCATGCATCGTGGTGCAATGGATCCCAATTGAATGCAGTGAATTCCATGCAGCGTGATTGAATGCAGTATATTCCATGCAGCGTGGTAAAATGCATCCCGATTAAATGCAGTGGATTCCATCCAGCTTGATTGAATGCAGTTGATTCCATGGAGCGTGGCCCAATGCATCCCGATTAACTGCAGTGGATTTTATGCAGCATGGCCCAAAGCATCCCGATTGAAGGTAGTGCATTCCATGCAGCATCACTGAATGCAGTGGATTCCATGCAGCTTGGTAAAATGCATCCCGATTAAACGCAGTGCATTACATGCAGCATGGCTAAATGGATCCCGAGTGAATGCAGTGGATTCCATGCAGTGTAATTGAATGCAGTGGATTCCATGCAGCATGGTAAAATGCGTCACGATTGATGCAGTGCATTCCATGCAGTGTCATTGAATGCAGTGGATTCCAGGCAGCATGATAAAATGCATCCCGATTGATGCAGTGGATTCCATGCAGCGGGGTTAAATGGAACCCGATTGAATGCAGTGGATTCCATGCAGCGTGGCCCAATGGATCTCGATTGAATGCAGTGGACTCCGTGCAGTGTGGTGGAGTGGATTCTGATTGATTGCAGTGAATTCCATGCATCGTGGCCCAATGGATCTCGATTGAATGCAGTGGATTCCATGCAGCGTGTTTGAATGCAGTGTTTGCCATGCAGCGTGAAGAAATGGAACCCTATTGAATGCAGTGGATTCCATGCAGTGTCATTTAATGCAGTGGATTCCATGCAGCATGATTGAATGCAGTGGATTCCAGGCAGCGAGGCCCAATGAATCCCGATTGAATGCACTGGATATTATCCAGCATGGCCCAAAGCATCCCGATTAAATGCAGTGGATTCCATGCAGCGTGTTTGAATGCAGTGGATTCCATGCAGCATGGCCCAATGGTTCCCGATTGAATGCAGTGGTTGCAATGAAGCATGATTGAATGCAGTGGATTCCATGCAGCATGGAGTCATTGAACCCTATTCAATGCAGGGGATTTTATGCAGCATGATTGAATGCAGTGGATTCCATGCAGCATGATTGAATGCAGTATATTCCATGCAGTGAGGCCCAATGCATCCCGATTAAATGCAGTGGATTTTATGCAGCGAGGCCCAAAGCATCCCGATTGAATGCAGTGGATTCCATGCAGCGTCACTGAATGCAGTGGATTCGATGCAGCATGGTTAAATGCATCCCGATTGAACGAAGAGTATTCCATGCAGCGTGGCTAAATGGATCCCGACTGAATGCAGTGGATTCCATGCAGCGTGGCCCAATGGATCTCGAGAGATTGCAGTGGATTCCATGCAGTGTGGTGCAATGGATTTTAATTGAACGCAGTGGATTCCATGCATCGTGGTGCAATGGATCCCAATTGAATGCAGTGAATTCCATGCAGCGTGATTGAATGCAGTACATTCCATGCAGCGTGGTAAAATGCATCCCGATTAAATGCAGTGGATTCCATCCAGCTTGATTGAATGCAGTTGATTCCATGGAGCGTGGCCCAATGCATCCCGATTAAATGCAGTGGAGTTTATGCAGCATGGCCCAAAGCATCCCGATTGAAGGTAGTGCATTCCATGCAGCATCACTGAATGCAGTGGATTCCATGCAGCATGGTAAAATGCATCCCGATTAAACGCAGTGGAATACATGCAGCATGGCTAAATGGTTCCCGAGTGAATGCAGTAGATTCCATGCAGTGTCATTGAATGCAGTGGATTCCATGCAGCATGGTAAAATGCATCCCGATTGATGCAGTGGATTCCATGCAGTGTCATTGAATGCAGTGGATTCCATGCAGCATGGTAAAATGCATCCCGATTGATGCAGTGGATTCCATGCAGTGTCATTGAATGCAGTGGATTCCAGGCAGCATGATAAAATGCATCCCGATTGAATGCAGTCGATTCCATGCAGCGTGGCCCAATGGATCTCGATTGAATGCAGTGGATTCCATGCAGCGTGGCCCAATGGATCTCGATTGAATGCAGTGGATTCCATGCAGTGTGGTGCAGTGGAGTCTGATTGATTGCAGTGAATTCCATGCATCGTGGCACAATGGATCCCAATTGAATGCAGTGGATTCCATGCAGCGTGGCCCAATGGATCTCGATTGAATGCAGTGGGTTCCATGCAGCATCACTGAATGCAGTGTATGCCATGCAGCGTGAAGAAATGGAACCCTATTGAATGCAGTGGATTTTATGCAGCATGATTGAATGCAGTGGATTCCATGCAGCATGATTGAATGCAGTGGATTCCAGGCAGCGAGGCCCAATGAATCCCGGTTGAATGCAGTGGATATTATCCAGCATGGCCCAAAGCATCCCGATTGAATGCAGTGGATTCCATGCAGCGTGTTTGAATGCAGTGGATTCCATGCAGCATGGCCCAATGGTTCCCGATTGAATGCAGTGGTTGCAATGAAGCATGATTGAATGCAGTGGATTCCATGAAGCGTGGCCCTATGGTACCCGATTGAATGCACTGGTTGCAATGAAGCATGATTGAATGCAGTGGATTCCATGCAGCATGGAGACATTGAACCCTATTAAATGCAGGGGACTTTATGCAGCATGATTGAATGCAGTGGATTCCATGCAGCATGATTGAATGCAGTAGATTCCATGCAGTGAGGCCCAATGCATCCCGATTAAATGCAGTGGATTTTATGCAGCGAGGCCCAAAGCATCCCGATTGAATGCAGTGGATTCCATGCAGCGTCACTCAATGCAGTGGATTCGATGCAGCATGGTAAAATGCATCCCGATTGAACCCAGTGTATTCCATGCAGCGTGATAAATGGATCCCGATTGAATGCAGTGGATTCCATGCAGCGTGGCCCAATGGATCTCAAGAGAATGCAGTGGATTCCATGCAGCGTGATTGAATGCAGTACATTCCATGCAGCATGGTAAAATGCATCCCGATTAAATGCAGTGGATTCCATCCAGCTTGATTGAATGCAGTTTATTCCATGGAGCGTGGCCCAATGCATCCCGATTAAATGCAGTGGATTTTATGCAGCATGGCCCAAAGCATCCCGATTGAAGGTAGTGCATTCCATGCAGCATCACTGAATGCAGTGGATTCCATGCAGCATGGTAAAATGCATCCCGATTGAACGCAGTGTATTCCATGAAGCATGGCTAAATGGATCCCGATTGAATGCAGTGGATTCCATGCAGCGTGGCCAATGGATCTCGATTGAACGCAGTGTATTCCATGCAGTGAGGCCCAATGAATCCCAATTGAATGCAGTGGATTCCATGCAGCATGGCGCAATGGATGTCGATTGAATGCAGTGGTTTCCCTGCAATGTGGCACAATGGATCCCGATTGACTGCAGTGGATTCCATGCAGCGTCACTGAATGCAGTGGATTCCATGCAGCATGGTAAAATGCATCCCGATGGATGCAGTGGCTTCCATGCAGTGTCATTGAATGCAGTGGATTCCATGCAGCATGGTAAAATGCGTAACGATTGATGCAGTGGATTCCATGCAGTGTCATTGAATGCAGTGGATTCCATGCAGCATGGTAAAATGCATCCCGATTGATGCAGTGGATTCCATGCAGTGTCATTGAATGCAGTGGATTCCAGGCAGCATGATAAAATGCATCCCGATTGATGCAGTGGATTCCATGCAGCGGGGTTAAATGGATCCAGATTGAATGCCGTGGATTCCATGCAGCGTGGCCCAACGGATCTCGATTGAATGCAGTGGACTCCGTGCAGTGTGGCGGAGTGGATTCTGATTGATTGCAGTGAATTCCATGCAGCGTGGCCCAATGGATCTCGATTGAATGCAGTGGATTCCATGCAGCGTGTTTGAATGCAGTGTATTCCATGCAGCGTGAAGAAATGGAACCCTATTGAATGCAGTGGATTTTATGCAGCATGATTGAATGCAGTGGATTCCATGCAGCATGATTGAATGCAGTGGATTCCAGGCAGCGAGGCCCAATGAATCCCGATTGAATGCAGTGGATATTATCCAGCATGGCCCAAAGCATCCCGATTGAATGCAGTGGATTCCATGCAGCGTGTTTGAATGCAGTGGATTCCATGCAGCATGGCCCAATGGTTCCCGATTGAATGCAGTGGTTGCAATGAAGCATGATTGAATGCAGTGGATTCCATGAAGCGTGGCCCTATGGTACCCGATTGAATGCACTGGTTGCAATGAAGCATGATTGAATGCAGTGGATTCCATGCAGCATGATTGAATGCAGTAGATTCCATGCAGTGAGGCCCAATGCATCCCGATTAAATGCAGTGGATTTTATGCAGCGAGGCCCAAAGCATCCCGATTGAATGCAGTGGATTCCATGCAGTGTGGTGCAATGGATTTTGATTGAAATCAGTGGATTCGATGCATCGTTGTGCAATGGATCCCAATTGAATGCAGTGAATTCCATGCAGCGTGATTGAATGCAGTACAGTCCATGCAGCGTGGTAAAATGCATCCCGATTAAATGCAGTGGATTCCATCCAGCTTGATTGAATGCAGTTGATTCCATGGAGCGTGGCCCAATGCATCCCGATTAAATGCAGTGGATTGTATGCAGCATTGCCCAAAGCATCCCGATTGAAGGTAGTGCATTCCATGCAGCATCACTGAATGCAGTGGATTCCATGCAGCATGGTAAAATGCATCCCGATTGAACGCAGTGTATTCCATGAAGCATGGCTAAATGGATCCCGATTGAATGCAGTGGATTCCATGCAGCGTGGCCCAATGGATCTTGATTGAACGCAGTGTATTCCATGCAGTGAGGCCCAATGAATCCCAATTGAATGCAGTGGATTCCATGCAGCATGGCGCAATGGATGTCGATTGAATGCAGTGGTTTCCCTGCAATGTGGCACAAAGGATCCCGATTGACTGCAGTGGATTCCATGCAGCGTCACTGAATGCAGTGGATTCCATGCAGCATGGTAAAATGCATCCCGATGGATGCAGTGGATTCCATGCAGTGTCATTGAATGCAGTGGATTCCATGCAGCATGGTAAAATGCATCCCAATTGAACGCAGTGCATTCCATGCAGCGGGGTTCAATGGATCCCGATTGAATGCAGTGGATTCGATGCAGCGTGGCCCAATGGATCTCGAGAGAATGCAGTGGATTCCATGCAGTGTGGTGCAATGGATTTTAATTGAACGCAGTGGATTCCATGCATCGTGGCGCAATGGATCCCAATTGAATGCAGTGAATTCCATGCAGCGTGATTGAATGCAGTATATTCCATGCAGCGTGGTAAAATGCATCCCGATTAAATGCAGTGGATTCCATCCAGCTTGATTGAATGCAATTGATTCCATGGAGCATGGCCCAATGCATCCCGATTAAATGCAGTGGATTTTATGCAGCATGGCCCAAAGCATCCCGATTGAAGGTACTGCATTCCATGCAGCATCACTGAATGCAGTGGATTCCATGCAGCATGGTAAAATGCATCCCGATTAAACGCAGTGGATTACATGCAGCATGGCTAAATGGATCCCGAGTGAATGCAGTAGATTCCATGCAGTGTCATTGAATGCAGTGGATTACATGCAGTATGGTAAAATGCGTCACGATTGATGCAGTGGATTCCATGCAGTGTCATTGAATGCAGTGGATTCCATGCAGCATGGTAAAATGCATCCCGATTGATGCAGTGGATTCCATGCAGTGTCATTGAATGCAGTGGATTCGATGCAGCATGGTAAAATGAATCCCAATTGAACGCAGTGCATTCCATGCAGCGGGGTTAAATGGATGCCGATTGAATGCAGTGGATTCCATGCAGCGTGGCCCAATGGATCTCGATTGAATGCAGTGGGTTCCATGCAGCGTGTTTGAATGCAGTGTATGCCGTGCAGCGTGAAGAAATGGAACCCTATTGAATGCAGTGGATTTTATGCAGCATGATTGAATGCAGTGGATTCGATGCAGCATGATTGAATGCAGTGGATTCCAGGCAGCTAGGCCCAATGAATCCCGATTGAATGCAGTGGATATTATCCAGCATGGCCCAAAGCATCCCGATTGAATGCAGTGGATTCCATGCAGCGTGTTTGAATGCAGTGGATTCCATGCAGCATGGCCCAATGGTTCCCGATTGAATGCAGTGGTTGCAATGAAGCATGATTGAATGCAGTGGATTCCATGAAGCGTGGCCCTATGGTACCCGATTGAATGCACTGGTTGCAATGAAGCATGATTGAATGCAGTGGATTCCATGCAGCATGGAGACATTGAACCCTATTAAATGCAGGGGACTTTATGCAGCATGATTGAATGCAGTGGATTCCATGCAGCATGATTGAATGCAGTAGATTCCATGCAGTGAGGCCCAATGCATCCCGATTAAATGCAGTGGATTTTATGCAGCGAGGCCCAAAGCATCCCGATTGAATGCAGTGGATTCCATGCAGCGTCACTGAATGCAGTGGATTCGATGCAGCATGGTAAAATGCATCCCGATTGAACGCAGTGCATTCCATGCAGCGTGGCTAAATGGATCCCGATTGAATGCAGTGGATTCGATGCAGCGTGGCCCAATGGATCTCGAGAGAATGCAGTGGATTCCATGCAGTGTGGTGCAATGGATTTTAATTGAACGCAGTGGATTCCATGCATCGTGGTGCAATGGATCCCAATTGAATGCAGTGAATTCCATGCAGCGTGATTGAATGCAGTATATTCCATGCAGCGTGGTAAAATGCATCCCGATTAAATGCAGTGGATTCCATCCAGCTTGATTGAATGCAGTTGATTCCATGGAGCGTGGCCCAATGCATCCCGATTAACTGCAGTGGATTTTATGCAGCATGGCCCAAAGCATCCCGATTGAAGGTAGTGCATTCCATGCAGCATCACTGAATGCAGTGGATTCCATGCAGCTTGGTAAAATGCATCCCGATTAAACGCAGTGCATTACATGCAGCATGGCTAAATGGATCCCGAGTGAATGCAGTGGATTCCATGCAGTGTAATTGAATGCAGTGGATTCCATGCAGCATGGTAAAATGCGTCACGATTGATGCAGTGCATTCCATGCAGTGTCATTGAATGCAGTGGATTCCAGGCAGCATGATAAAATGCATCCCGATTGATGCAGTGGATTCCATGCAGCGGGGTTAAATGGAACCCGATTGAATGCAGTGGATTCCATGCAGCGTGGCCCAATGGATCTCGATTGAATGCAGTGGACTCCGTGCAGTGTGGTGGAGTGGATTCTGATTGATTGCAGTGAATTCCATGCATCGTGGCCCAATGGATCTCGATTGAATGCAGTGGATTCCATGCAGCGTGTTTGAATGCAGTGTTTGCCATGCAGCGTGAAGAAATGGAACCCTATTGAATGCAGTGGATTCCATGCAGTGTCATTTAATGCAGTGGATTCCATGCAGCATGATTGAATGCAGTGGATTCCAGGCAGCGAGGCCCAATGAATCCCGATTGAATGCACTGGATATTATCCAGCATGGCCCAAAGCATCCCGATTAAATGCAGTGGATTCCATGCAGCGTGTTTGAATGCAGTGGATTCCATGCAGCATGGCCCAATGGTTCCCGATTGAATGCAGTGGTTGCAATGAAGCATGATTGAATGCAGTGGATTCCATGCAGCATGGAGTCATTGAACCCTATTCAATGCAGGGGATTTTATGCAGCATGATTGAATGCAGTGGATTCCATGCAGCATGATTGAATGCAGTATATTCCATGCAGTGAGGCCCAATGCATCCCGATTAAATGCAGTGGATTTTATGCAGCGAGGCCCAAAGCATCCCGATTGAATGCAGTGGATTCCATGCAGCGTCACTGAATGCAGTGGATTCGATGCAGCATGGTTAAATGCATCCCGATTGAACGAAGAGTATTCCATGCAGCGTGGCTAAATGGATCCCGACTGAATGCAGTGGATTCCATGCAGCGTGGCCCAATGGATCTCGAGAGATTGCAGTGGATTCCATGCAGTGTGGTGCAATGGATTTTAATTGAACGCAGTGGATTCCATGCATCGTGGTGCAATGGATCCCAATTGAATGCAGTGAATTCCATGCAGCGTGATTGAATGCAGTACATTCCATGCAGCGTGGTAAAATGCATCCCGATTAAATGCAGTGGATTCCATCCAGCTTGATTGAATGCAGTTGATTCCATGGAGCGTGGCCCAATGCATCCCGATTAAATGCAGTGGAGTTTATGCAGCATGGCCCAAAGCATCCCGATTGAAGGTAGTGCATTCCATGCAGCATCACTGAATGCAGTGGATTCCATGCAGCATGGTAAAATGCATCCCGATTAAACGCAGTGGAATACATGCAGCATGGCTAAATGGTTCCCGAGTGAATGCAGTAGATTCCATGCAGTGTCATTGAATGCAGTGGATTCCATGCAGCATGGTAAAATGCATCCCGATTGATGCAGTGGATTCCATGCAGTGTCATTGAATGCAGTGGATTCCATGCAGCATGGTAAAATGCATCCCGATTGATGCAGTGGATTCCATGCAGTGTCATTGAATGCAGTGGATTCCAGGCAGCATGATAAAATGCATCCCGATTGAATGCAGTCGATTCCATGCAGCGTGGCCCAATGGATCTCGATTGAATGCAGTGGATTCCATGCAGCGTGGCCCAATGGATCTCGATTGAATGCAGTGGATTCCATGCAGTGTGGTGCAGTGGAGTCTGATTGATTGCAGTGAATTCCATGCATCGTGGCACAATGGATCCCAATTGAATGCAGTGGATTCCATGCAGCGTGGCCCAATGGATCTCGATTGAATGCAGTGGGTTCCATGCAGCATCACTGAATGCAGTGTATGCCATGCAGCGTGAAGAAATGGAACCCTATTGAATGCAGTGGATTTTATGCAGCATGATTGAATGCAGTGGATTCCATGCAGCATGATTGAATGCAGTGGATTCCAGGCAGCGAGGCCCAATGAATCCCGGTTGAATGCAGTGGATATTATCCAGCATGGCCCAAAGCATCCCGATTGAATGCAGTGGATTCCATGCAGCGTGTTTGAATGCAGTGGATTCCATGCAGCATGGCCCAATGGTTCCCGATTGAATGCAGTGGTTGCAATGAAGCATGATTGAATGCAGTGGATTCCATGAAGCGTGGCCCTATGGTACCCGATTGAATGCACTGGTTGCAATGAAGCATGATTGAATGCAGTGGATTCCATGCAGCATGGAGACATTGAACCCTATTAAATGCAGGGGACTTTATGCAGCATGATTGAATGCAGTGGATTCCATGCAGCATGATTGAATGCAGTAGATTCCATGCAGTGAGGCCCAATGCATCCCGATTAAATGCAGTGGATTTTATGCAGCGAGGCCCAAAGCATCCCGATTGAATGCAGTGGATTCCATGCAGCGTCACTCAATGCAGTGGATTCGATGCAGCATGGTAAAATGCATCCCGATTGAACCCAGTGTATTCCATGCAGCGTGATAAATGGATCCCGATTGAATGCAGTGGATTCCATGCAGCGTGGCCCAATGGATCTCAAGAGAATGCAGTGGATTCCATGCAGCGTGATTGAATGCAGTACATTCCATGCAGCATGGTAAAATGCATCCCGATTAAATGCAGTGGATTCCATCCAGCTTGATTGAATGCAGTTTATTCCATGGAGCGTGGCCCAATGCATCCCGATTAAATGCAGTGGATTTTATGCAGCATGGCCCAAAGCATCCCGATTGAAGGTAGTGCATTCCATGCAGCATCACTGAATGCAGTGGATTCCATGCAGCATGGTAAAATGCATCCCGATTGAACGCAGTGTATTCCATGAAGCATGGCTAAATGGATCCCGATTGAATGCAGTGGATTCCATGCAGCGTGGCCAATGGATCTCGATTGAACGCAGTGTATTCCATGCAGTGAGGCCCAATGAATCCCAATTGAATGCAGTGGATTCCATGCAGCATGGCGCAATGGATGTCGATTGAATGCAGTGGTTTCCCTGCAATGTGGCACAATGGATCCCGATTGACTGCAGTGGATTCCATGCAGCGTCACTGAATGCAGTGGATTCCATGCAGCATGGTAAAATGCATCCCGATGGATGCAGTGGCTTCCATGCAGTGTCATTGAATGCAGTGGATTCCATGCAGCATGGTAAAATGCGTAACGATTGATGCAGTGGATTCCATGCAGTGTCATTGAATGCAGTGGATTCCATGCAGCATGGTAAAATGCATCCCGATTGATGCAGTGGATTCCATGCAGTGTCATTGAATGCAGTGGATTCCAGGCAGCATGATAAAATGCATCCCGATTGATGCAGTGGATTCCATGCAGCGGGGTTAAATGGATCCAGATTGAATGCCGTGGATTCCATGCAGCGTGGCCCAACGGATCTCGATTGAATGCAGTGGACTCCGTGCAGTGTGGCGGAGTGGATTCTGATTGATTGCAGTGAATTCCATGCAGCGTGGCCCAATGGATCTCGATTGAATGCAGTGGATTCCATGCAGCGTGTTTGAATGCAGTGTATTCCATGCAGCGTGAAGAAATGGAACCCTATTGAATGCAGTGGATTTTATGCAGCATGATTGAATGCAGTGGATTCCATGCAGCATGATTGAATGCAGTGGATTCCAGGCAGCGAGGCCCAATGAATCCCGATTGAATGCAGTGGATATTATCCAGCATGGCCCAAAGCATCCCGATTGAATGCAGTGGATTCCATGCAGCGTGTTTGAATGCAGTGGATTCCATGCAGCATGGCCCAATGGTTCCCGATTGAATGCAGTGGTTGCAATGAAGCATGATTGAATGCAGTGGATTCCATGAAGCGTGGCCCTATGGCACCCGATTGAATGCACTGGTGGCAATGAAGCATGATTGAATGCAGTGGATTCCATGCAGCATGATTGAATGCAGTAGATTCCATGCAGTGAGGCCCAATGCATCCCGATTAAATGCAGTGGATTTTATGCAGCGAGGCCCAAAGCATCCCGATTGAATGCAGTGGATTCCATGCAGTGTGGTGCAATGGATTTTGATTGAAATCAGTGGATTCGATGCATCGTTGTGCAATGGATCCCAATTGAATGCAGTGAATTCCATGCAGCGTGATTGAATGCAGTACAGTCCATGCAGCGTGGTAAAATGCATCCCGATTAAATGCAGTGGATTCCATCCAGCTTGATTGAATGCAGTTGATTCCATGGAGCGTGGCCCAATGCATCCCGATTAAATGCAGTGGATTGTATGCAGCATTGCCCAAAGCATCCCGATTGAAGGTAGTGCATTCCATGCAGCATCACTGAATGCAGTGGATTCCATGCAGCATGGTAAAATGCATCCCGATTGAACGCAGTGTATTCCATGAAGCATGGCTAAATGGATCCCGATTGAATGCAGTGGATTCCATGCAGCGTGGCCCAATGGATCTCGATTGAACGCAGTGTATTCCATGCAGTGAGGCCCAATGAATCCCAATTGAATGCAGTGGATTCCATGCAGCATGGCGCAATGGATGTCGATTGAATGCAGTGGTTTCCCTGCAATGTGGCACAAAGGATCCCGATTGACTGCAGTGGATTCCATGCAGCGTCACTGAATGCAGTGGATTCCATGCAGCATGGTAAAATGCATCCCGATGGATGCAGTGGATTCCATGCAGTGTCATTGAATGCAGTGGATTCCATGCAGCATGGTAAAATGCATCCCAATTGAACGCAGTGCATTCCATGCAGCGGGGTTCAATGGATCCCGATTGAATGCAGTGGATTCGATGCAGCGTGGCCCAATGGATCTCGAGAGAATGCAGTGGATTCCATGCAGTGTGGTGCAATGGATTTTAATTGAACGCAGTGGATTCCATGCATCGTGGCGCAATGGATCCCAATTGAATGCAGTGAATTCCATGCAGCGTGATTGAATGCAGTATATTCCATGCAGCGTGGTAAAATGCATCCCGATTAAATGCAGTGGATTCCATCCAGCTTGATTGAATGCAATTGATTCCATGGAGCATGGCCCAATGCATCCCCATTAAATGCAGTGGATTTTATGCAGCATGGCCCAAAGCATCCCGATTGAAGGTACTGCATTCCATGCAGCATCACTGAATGCAGTGGATTCCATGCAGCATGGTAAAATGCATCCCGATTAAACGCAGTGGATTACATGCAGCATGGCTAAATGGATCCCGAGTGAATGCAGTAGATTCCATGCAGTGTCATTGAATGCAGTGGATTACATGCAGTATGGTAAAATGCGTCACGATTGATGCAGTGGATTCCATGCAGTGTCATTGAATGCAGTGGATTCCATGCAGCATGGTAAAATGCATCCCGATTGATGCAGTGGATTCCATGCAGTGTCAATGAATGCAGTGGATTCCAGGCAGCATGATAAAATGCATCCCGATTGATGCAGTGGATTCCATGCAGCGGGGTTAAATGGATCCCGATTGAATGCAGTGGATTCCATGCAGCGTGGCCCAATGGATCTCGATTGAATGCAGTGGATTCCATGCAGCGTGGCCCAATGGATCTCGAGAGAATGCAGTGGATTCCATGCAGTGTGGTGCAATGCATTTTGATTGAACGCAGTGGATTCCATGCATCATTGTGCAATGGATCCCAATTGAATGCAGTGAATTCCATGCAGCGTGATTGAATGCAGTACATTCCATGCAGCATGGTAAAATGCATCCCGATTAAATGCAGTGGATTCCATCCAGCTTGATTGAATGCAGTTGATTCCATGGAGCGTGGCCCAATGCATCCCGATTAAATGCAGTGGATTTTAAGCAGCATGGCCCAAAGCATCCCGATTGAAGGTAGTGCATTCCATGCAGCATCACTGAATGCAGTGGATTCCATGCAGCATGGTAAAATGCATCCCGATTGAACGCAGTGTATTCCATGAAGCATGGCTAAATGGATCCCGATTGAATGCAGTGGATTCCATGCAGCGTGGCCCAATGGATCTCGATTGAACGCAGTGTATTCCATGCAGTGAGGCCCAATGAATCCCAATTGAATGCAGTGGATTCCATGCAGCATGGAGAAATTGAACCCTATTAAATGCAGTGGATTCCATGCAGCATGTTTGAATGCAGTGGATTCCATGCAGCATGGCCCAATGGTTCCCGATTGAATGCAGTGGTTGCAATGAAGCATGATTGAATGCAGTGGATTCCATGAAGCGTGGCCCTATGGTACCCGATTGAATGCACTGGTTGCAATGAAGCATGATTGAATGCAGTGGATTCCATGCAGCATGGAGAAATGGAACCCTATTAAATGCAGGGGATTTTATGCAGCATGATTGAATGCAGTGGATTCCATGCAGCATGATTGAATGCAGTAGATTCCATGCAGTGAGGCCCAATGCATCCCGATTAAATGCAGTGGATTTTATGCAGCGAGGCCCAAAGCATCCCGATTGAATGCAGTGGATTCCATGCAGCGTCATTGAATGCAGTGGATTAGATGCAGCATGGTAAAATGCATCCCGATTGAACCCAGTGTATTCCATGCAGCGGGGTTAAATGGATCCCGATTGAATGCAGTGGATTCCATGCAGCGTGGCCCAATGGATCTCGAGAGAATGCAGTGGATTCCATGCAGTGTGGTGCAATGGATTTTAATTGAACGCAGTGGATTCCATGCATCGTGGTGCAATGAATCCCAATTGAATGCAGTGAATTTCATGCAGTGTGATTGAATGCAGTATATTCCATGCAGCGTGGTAAAATGCATCCCGATTAAATGCAGTGGATTCCATCCAGCTTGATTGAATGCAGTTGATTCCATGGAGCGTGGCCCAATGCATCCCGATTAAATGCAGTGGATTTTATGCAGCATGGCCCAAAGCATCCCGATTGAAGGTAGTGCATTCCATGCAGCATCACTGAATGCAGTGGATTCCATGCAGCATGGTAAAATGCATCCCGATTGAACGCAGTGTATTCCATGAAGCATGGCTAAATGGATCCCGAGTGAATGCAGTGGATTCCAAGCAGTGTCATTGAATGCAGTGGATTCCATGCAGCATGGTAAAATGCGTCACGATTGATGCAGTGGATTCCATGCATTGTCATTGAATGCAGTGGATTCCATGCAGCATGGTTAAATGCATCCCGATTGATGCAGTGGATTCCATGCAGTGTCAATGAATGCAATGAATTCCAGGCAGCATGATAAAATGCATCCCGATTGATGCAGTGGATTCCATGCAGCGGGGTTAAATGGATCCAGATTGAATGCCGTGGATTCCATGCAGCGTGGCCCAATGGATCTCGATTGAATGCAGTGGACTCCGTGCAGTGTGGTGGAGTGGATTCTGATTGATTGCAGTGAATTCCATGCATCGTGGCACAATGGATCCCAATTGAATGCAGTGGATTCCATGCAGCGTGGCCCAATGGATCTCGATTGAATGCAGTGGATTCCATGCAGCGTGTTTGAATGCAGTGTATGCCATGCAGCGTGAAGAAATGGAACCCTATTGAATGCAGTGGATTTTATGCAGCATGATTGAATGCAGTGGATTCGATGCAGCATGATTGAATGCAGTGGATTTCAGGCAGCGAGGCCCAATGAATCCCGATTGAATGCAGTGGATATTATCCAGCATGGCCCAAAGCATCCCGATTGAATGCAGTGGATTCCATGCAGCGTGTTTGAATGCAGTGGATTCCATGCAGCATGGCCCAATGGTTCCCGATTGAATGCAGTGGTTGCAATGAAGCATGATTGAATGCAGTGGATTCCATGAAGCGTGGCCCTATGGTACCCGATTGAATGCACTGGTTGCAATGAAGCATGATTGAATGCAGTGGATTCCATGCAGCATGGAGAAATTGAACCCTATTAAATGCAGGGGATTTTAAGCAGCATGATTGAATGCAGTGGTTTCCATGCAGCATGATTGAATGCAGTAGATTCCATGCAGTGAGGCCCAATGCATCCCGATTAAATGCAGTGGATACCATGCAGCGTCACTGAATGCAGTGGATTAGATGCAGCATGGTTAAATGCATCCCGATTGAACCCAGTGTATTCTATGCAGCGTGATAAATGGATCCCGATTGAATGCAGTGGATTCCATGCAGTGTGGTGCAATGGATTTTGATTGAACGCAGTGGATTCGATGCATCGTTGTGCAATGGATCCCAATTGAATGCAGTGAATTCCATGCAGTGTGATTGAATGCAGTACATTCCATGCAGCATGGTAAAATGCATCCCGATTAAATGCAGTGGATTCCATCCAGCTTGATTGAATGCAGTTGATTCCATGGAGTGTGGCCCAATGCATCCCGATTAAATGCAGTGGATTTTATGCAGCATGGCCCAAAGCATCCCGATTGAAGGTAGTGCATTCCATGCAGCATCACTGAATGCAGTGGATTCCATGCAGCATGGTAAAATGCATCCCGATTGAACGCAGTGTATTCCATGAAGCATGGCTAAATGGATCCCGATTGAATGCAGTGGATTCCATGCAGCGTGGCCCAATGGATCTCGATTGAACGCAGTGTATTCCATGCAGTGAGGCCCAATGAATCCCAATTGAATGCAGTGGATTCCATGCAGCATGGTGCAATGGATGTCGATTGAATGCAGTTGTTTCCCTGCAATGTGGCACAATGGATCCCGATTGACTGCAGTGGATTCCATGCAGCGTCACTGAATGCAGTGGATTCCATGCAGAATGGTAAAATGCATCCCGATTGATGGAGTGGATTCCATGCAGTGTCATTGAATGCAGTGGATTCCATGCAGCATGGTAAAATGCATCCCAATTGAACGCAGTGCATTCCATGCAGCGGGGTTAAATGGATCCCGATTGAATGCAGTGGATTCGATGCAGCGTGGCCCAATGGATCTCGAGAGAATGCAGTGGATTCCATGCAGTGTGGTGCAATGGATTTTAATTGAACGCAGTGGATTCCATGCATCGTGGCGCAATGGATCCCAATTGAATGCAGTGAATTCCATGCAGCGTGATTGAATGCAGTATATTCCATGCAGCGTGGTAAAATGCATCCCGATTAAATGCAGTGGATTCCATCCAGCTTGATTGAATGCAGTTTATTCCATGGAGCGTGGCCCAATGCATCCCGATTAAATGCAGTGGATTTTATGCAGCATGGCCCAAAGCATCCCGATTGAAGGTAGTGCATTCCATGCAGCATCACTGAATGCAGTGGATTCCATGCAGCATTGTAAAATGCATCCCAATTGAACGCAGTGCATTCCATGCAGCGGGGTTCAATGGATCCCGATTGAATGCAGTGGATTCGATGCAGCTTGGCCCAATGGATCTCGAGAGAATGCAGTGGATTCCATGCAGTGTGGTGCAATGGATTTTAATTGAACGCAGTGGATTCCATGCATCATGGCGCAATGGATCCCAATTGAATGCAGTGAATTCCATGCAGCGTGATTGAATGCAGTATATTCCATGCAGCGTGGTAAAATGCATCCCGATTAAATGCAGTGGATTCCATCCAGCTTGATTGAATGCAGTTGATTCCATGGAGCGTGGCCCAATGCATCCCGATTAACTGCAGTGGATTTTATGCAGCATGGCCCAAAGCATCCCGATTGAAGGTACTGCATTCCATGCAGCATCACTGAATGCAGTGTATTCCATGCAGCGTGAAGAAATGGAACCCTATTGAATGCAGTGGATTTTATGCAGCATGATTGAATGCAGTGGATTCGATGCAGCATGATTGAATGCAGTGGATTCCAGGCAGCGAGGCCCAATGAATCCCGATTGAATGCAGTGGATATTATCCAGCATGGCCCAAAGCATCCCGATTGAATGCAGTGGATTCCATGCAGCGTGTTTGAATGCAGTGGATTCCATGCAGCATGGCCCAATGGTTCCCGATTGAATGCAGTGGTTGCAATGAAGCATGATTGAATGCAGTGGATTCCATGAAGCGTGGCCCTATGGTACCCGATTGAATGCACTGGTTGCAATGAAGCATGATTGAATGCAGTGGATTCCATGCAGCATGGAGAAATTGAACCCTATTAAATGCAGGGGATTTTATGCAGCATGATTGAATGCAGTGGATTCCATGCAGCATGATTGAATGCAGTAGATTCCAGGCAGTGAGGCCCAATGCATCCCGATTAAATGCAGTGGATTTTATGCAGCGAGGCCCAAAGCATCCCGATTGAATGCAGTGGATTCCATGCAGCGTCATTGAATGCAGTGGATTCGATGCAGCATGGTAAAATGCATCCCGATTGAACCCAGTGTATTCCATGCAGCGTGATAAATGGATCCCGATTGAATGCAGTGGATTCCATGCAGCGTGGCCCAATGGATCTCGAGAGAATGCAGTGGATTCCATGCAGTGTGGTGCAATGGATTTTGATTGAAGGCAGTGGATTCGATGCATCGTTGTGCAATGGATCCAAATTGAATGCAGTGAATTCCATGCAGCGTGATTGAATGCAGTATATTCCATGCAGCGTGGTAAAATGCATCCCGATTAAATGCAGTGGATTCCATCCAGCTTGATTGAATGCAGTTGATTCCATGGAGCGTGGCCCAATGCATCCCGATTAACTGCAGTGGATTTTATGCAGCATGGCCCAAAGCATCCCGATTGAAGGTAGTGCATTCCATGCAGCATCACTGAATGCAGTGGATTCCATGCAGCATGGTAAAATGCATCCCGATTGAACGCAGTGTATTCCATGAAGCATGGCTAAATGGATCCCGAGTGAATGCAGTGGATTCCAAGCAGTGTCATTGAATGCAGTGGATTCCATGCAGCATGGTAAAATGTGTCACGATTGATGCAGTGGATTCCATGCATTGTCATTGAATGCAGTGGATTTCATGCAGCATGGTTAAATGCATCCCGATTGATGCAGTGGATTCCATGCAGTGTCAATGAATGCAATGAATTCCAGGCAGCATGATAAAATGCATCCCGATTGATGCAGTGGATTCCATGCAGCGGGGTTAAATGGATCCAGATTGAATGCCGTGGATTCCATGCAGCGTGGCCCAATGGATCTCGATTGAATGCAGTGGACTCCGTGCAGTGTGGTGGAGTGGATTCTGATTGATTGCAGTGAATTCCATGCATCGTGGCACAATGGATCCCAATTGAATGCAGTGGATTCCATGCAGCGTGGCCCAATGGATCTCGATTGAATGCAGTGGATTCCATGCAGCGTGTTTGAATGCAGTGTATGCCATGCAGCGTGAAGAAATGGAACCCTATTGAATGCAGTGGATTTTATGCAGCATGATTGAATGCAGTGGATTCGATGCAGCATGATTGAATGCAGTGGATTTCAGGCAGCGAGGCCCAATGAATCCCGATTGAATGCAGTGGATATTATCCAGCATGGCCCAAAGCATCCCGATTGAATGCAGTGGATTCCATGCAACGTGTTTGAATGCAGTGGATTCCATGCAGCATGGCCCAATGGTTCCCGATTGAATGCAGTGGTTGCAATGAAGCATGATTGAATGCAGTGGATTCCATGCAGCATGGAGAAATTGAACCCTATTAAATGCAGGGGATTTTATGCAGCATGATTGAATGCAGTGGATTCCATGCAGCATGATTGAATGCAGTAGATTCCATGCAGTGAGGCCCAATGCATCCCGATTAAATGCAGTGGATTTTATGCAGCATGGCCCAAAGCATCCCGATTAAAGGTAGTGCATTCCATGCAGCATCACTGAATGCAGTGGATTCCATGCAGCATGGTAAAATGCATCCCGATTGAACGCAGTGTATTCCATGAAGCATGGCGAAATGGATCCCGATTGAATGCAGTGGATTCCATGCAGCGTGGCCCAATGAATCTCGATTGAACGCAGTGTATTCCATGCAGTGAGGCCCAATGTATCCCAATTGAATGCAGTGGACTCCATGCAGCATGGCGCAATGGATGTCGATTGAATGCAGTGGTTTCCCTGCAATGTGGCACAATGGATCCCGATTGACTGCAGTGGATTCCATGCAGCATGGCCCAATGGTTCCCGATTGAATGCAGTGGTTGCAATGAAGCATGATTGAATGCAGTGGATTCCAGGCAGCATGGAGACATTGAACCCTATTCAATGCAGGGGATTTTATGCAGCATGATTGAATGCAGTGGATTCCATGCAGCATGATTGAATGCAGTAGATTCCATGCAGTGAGGCCCAATGCATCCCGATTAAATGCAGTGGATTTTATGCAGCGAGGCCCAAAGCATCCCGCTTGAATGCAGTGGATTCCATGCAGCGTCACTGAATGCAGTGGATTCGATGCAGCATGGTAAAATGCATCCCGATTGAACGAAGAGTATTCCATGCAGCGTGGCTAAATGGATCCCGATTGAATGCAGTGGATTCCATGCAGCGTGGCCCAATGGATCTCGAGAGATTGCAGTGGATTCCATGCAGTGTGGTGCAATGGATTTAAATTGAATGCAGTGAATTCCATGCAGCGTGATTGAATGCAGTATATTCCATGCAGCGTGGTAAAATGCATCCCGATTAAATGCAGTGGATTCCATCCAGCTTGATTGAATGCAGTTGATTCCATGGAGCGTGGCCCAATGCATCCCGATTAAATGCAGTGGATTTTATGCAGCATGGCCCAAAGCATCCCGATTGAAGGTAGTGCATTCCATGTAGCATCACTGAATGCAGTGGATTCCATGCAGCATGGTAAAATGCATCCCGATTAAACGCAGTGGAATACATGCAGCATGGCTAAATGGATCCCGAGTGAATGCAGTAGATTCCATGCAGTGTCATTGAATGCAGTGGATTCCATGCAGCATGGTAAAATGCATCCCGATTGATGTAGTGGATTCCATGCAGTGTCATTGAATGCAGTGGATTCCAGGCAGCATGGTAAAATGCATCCCGATTGATGCAGTCGATTCCATGCAGCGGGGTTAAATGGATCCCGATTGAATGCAGTGTATTCCATGCAGCGTGGCCCAATGGATCTCGATTGAATGCAGTGGATTCCATGCAGCGTGGCCCAATGGATCTCGATTGAATGCAGTGGATTCCATGCAGCATGTTTGAATGCAGTTTATGCCATGCAGCGTGAAGAAATGGAACCCTATTGAACGCAGTGGATTTTATGCAGGATGATTGAATGCAGTGGATTCCATGCAGCATGATTGAATGCAGTGGATTCCATGCAGCGTGGCCCAATGGATCTCGAGAGAATGCAGTGGATTCCATGCAGTGTGGTGCAATGGATTTTGATTGAACGCAGTGGATTCCATGCATCGTTGTGCAATGGATCCCAATTGAATGCAGTGAATTCCATGCAGCGTGATTGAATGCAGTATATTCCATGCAGCGTGGTAAAATGCATCCCGATTAAATGCAGTGGATTCCATCCAGCTTGATTGAATGCAGTTGATTCCATGGAGCGTGGCCCAATGCATCCCGATTAAATGCAGTGGATTTTATGCAGCATGGCCCAAAGCATCCCGATTGAAGGTAGTGCATTCCATGCAGCATCACTGAATGCAGTGGATTCCATGCAGCATGGTAAAATGCATCCCGATTGAACGCAGTGTATTCCATGAAGCATGGCGAAAGGGATCCCGATTGAATGCAGTGGATTCCATGCAGCGTGGCCCAATGGATCTCGATTGAACGCAGTGTATTCCATGCAGTGAGGCCCAATGTATCCCAATTGAATGCAGTGGACTCCATGCAGCATGGCGCAATGGATGTCGATTGAATGCAGTGGTTTCCCTGCAATGTGGCACAATGGATCCCGATTGAGTGCAGTGGATTCCATGCAGCATGGCCCAATGGTTCCCGATTGAATGCAGTGGTTGCAATGAAGCATGATTGAATGCAGTGGATTCCAGGCAGCATGGAGACATTGAACCCTATTCAATGCAGGGGATTTTATGCAGCATGATTGAATGCAGTGGATTCCATGCAGCATGATTGAATGCAGTAGATTCCATGCAGTGAGGCCCAATGCATCCCGATTAAATGCAGTGGATTTTATGCAGCGAGGCCCAAAGCATCCCGCTTGAATGCAGTGGATTCCATGCAGCGTCACTGAATGCAGTGGATTCGATGCAGCATGGTAAAATGCATCCCGATTGAACGAAGAGTATTCCATGCAGCGTGGCTAAATGGATCCCGATTGAATGCAGTGGATTCCATGCAGCGTGGCCCAATGGATCTCGAGAGATTGCAGTGGATTCCATGCAGTGTGGTGCAATGGATTTAAATTGAATGCAGTGAATTCCATGCAGCGTGATTGAATGCAGTATATTCCATGCAGCGTGGTAAAATGCATCCCGATTAAATGCAGTGGATTCCATCCAGCTTGATTGAATGCAGTTGATTCCATGGAGCGTGGCCCAATGCATCCCGATTAAATGCAGTGGATTTTATGCAGCATGGCCCAAAGCATCCCGATTGAATGTAGTGCATTCCATGCAGCATCACTGAATGCAGTGGATTCCATGCAGCATGGTAAAATGCATCCCGATTAAACGCAGTAGATTACATGCAGCATGGCTAAATGGATCCCGAGTGAATGCAGTAGATTCCATGCAGTGTCATTGAATGCAGTGGATTCCATGCAGCATGGTAAAATGCATCCCGATTGATGCAGTGGATTCCATGCAGTGTCATTGAATGCAGTGGATTCCAGGCAGCATGGTAAAATGCATCCCGATTGATGCAGTGGATTCCATGCAGCGGGGTTAAATGGATCCCGATTGAATGCAGTGTATTCCATGCAGCGTGGCCCAATGGATCTCGATTGAATGCAGTGGATTCCATGCAGCGTGGCCCAATGGATCTCGATTGAATGCAGTGGATTCCATGCAGTGTGGTGCAGTGGAGTCTGATTGATTGCAGTGAATTCCATGCATCGTGGCACAATGGATCCCAATTGAATGCAGTGGATTCCATGCAGCGTGGCCCAATGGATCTCAATTGAATGCAGTGGATTCCATGCAGCATGTTTGAATGCAGTGTATGCCATGCAGCGTGAAGTAATGGAACCCTATTGAATGCAGTGGATTTTATGCAGCATGATTGAATGCAGTGGATTCCATGCAGCATGATTGAATGCAGTGGATTCCAGGCAGCGAGGCCCAATGAATCCCGATTGAATGCAGTGGATATTATCCAGCATGGCCCAAAGCATCCCGATTGAATGCAGTGGATTCCATGCAGCGTGTTTGAATGCAGTGGATTCCATGCAGCATGGCCCAATGGTTCCCGATTGAATGCAGTGGTTGCAATGAAGCATGATTGAATGCAGTGGATTCCATGAAGCGTGGCCCTATGGTACCCGATTGAATGCACTGGTTGCAATGAAGCATGATTGAATGCAGTGGATTCCATGCAGCATGGAGAAATTGAACCCTATTCAATGCAGGGGATTTTATGCAGCATGATTGAATGCAGTGGATTCCATGCAGCATGATTGAATGCAGTGGATTCCATGCAGTGTGGTGCAATGGATTTTGATTGAACGCAGTGGATTCGATGCATCGTTGTGCAATGGATCCCAATTGAATGCAGTGAATTCCATGCAGCGTGATTGAATGCAGTACATTCCATGCAGCATGGTAAAATGCATCCCGATTAAATGCAGTGGATTCCATCCAGCTTGATTGAATGCAGTTGATTCCATGGAGCGTGGCCCAATGCATCCCGATTAAATGCAGTGGATTTTATGCAGCATGGCCCAAAGCATCCCGATTGAAGGTAGTGCATTCCATGCAGCATCACTGAATGCAGTGGATTCCATGCAGCATGGTAAAATGCATCCCGATTGAACGCAGTGTATTCCATGAAGCATGGCGAAATGGATCCCGATTGAATGCAGTGGATTCCATGCAGCGTGGCCCAATGGATCTCGATTGAACGCAGTGTATTCCATGCAGTGAGGCCCAATGTATCCCAATTGAATGCAGTGGATTCCATGCAGCATGGCGCAATGGATGTCGATTGAATGCAGTGGTTTCCCTGCAATGTGGCACAATGGATCCCGATTGACTGCAGTGGATTCCATGCAGCATGGCCCAATGGTTCCCGATTGAATGCAGTGGTTGCAATGAAGCATGATTGAATGCAGTGGATTCCATGCAGCATGGAGACATTGAACCCTATTCAATGCAGGGGATTTTATGCAGCATGATTGAATGCAGTGGATTCCATGCAGCATGATTGAATGCAGTAGATTCCATGCAGTGAGGCCCAATGCATCCCGATTAAATGCAGTGGATTTTATGCAGCGAGGCCCAAAGCATCCCGATTGAATGCAGTGGATTCCATGCAGCGTCACTGAATGCAGTGGATTCGATGCAGCATGGTTAAATGCATCCCGATTGAACGAAGAGTATTCCATGCAGCGTGGCTAAATGGATCCCGATTGAATGCAGTGGATTCCATGCAGCGTGGCCCAATGGATCTCGAGAGATTGCAGTGGATTCCATGCAGTGTGGTGCAATGGATTTAAATTGAACGCAGTGGATTCCATGCATCGTGGTGCAATGGATCCCAATTGAATGCAGTGAATTCCATGCAGCGTGATTGAATGCAGTATATTCCATGCAGCGTGGTAAAATGCATCCCGATTAAATGCAGTGGATTCCATCCAGCTTGATTGAATGCAGTTGATTCCATGGAGCGTGGCCCAATGCATCCCGATTAAATGCAGTGGATTTTATGCAGCATGGCCCAAAGCATCCCGATTGAAGGTAGTGCATTCCATGCAGCATCACTGAATGCAGTGGATTCCATGCAGCATGGTAAAATGCATCCCGATTGAACGCAGTGTATTCCATGAAGCATGGCTAAATGGCTCCCGAGTGAATGCAGTAGATTCCATGCAGTGTCATTGAATGCAGTGGATTCCATGCAGCATGGTAAAATGCATCCCGATTGATGCAGTGGATTCCATGCAGTGTCATTGAATGCAGTGGATTCCAGGCAGCATGGTAAAATGCATCCCGATTGATGCAGTGGATTCCATGCAGCGGGGTTAAATGGATCCCGATTGAATGCAGTGGATTCCATGCAGCGTGGCCCAATGGATCTCGATTGAATGCAGTGGATTCCATGCAGCGTGGCCCAATGGATCTCGATTGAATGCAGTGGATTCCATGCAGTGTGGTGCAGTGGATTCTGATTGATTGCAGTGAATTCCATGCATCGTGGCACAATGGATCCCAATTGAATGCAGTGGATTCCATGCAGCGTGGCCCAATGGATCTCGATTGAATGCAGTGGATTCCATGCAGCATGTTTGAATGCAGTGTATGCCATGCAGCGTGGCCCAATTGATCTCGAGAGAATGCAGTGGATTCCATGCAGTGTGGTGCAATGGATTTTGATTGAACGCAGTGGATTCCATGCATCGTTGTGCAATGGATCCCAATTGAATGCAGTGAATTCCATGCAGCGTGATTGAATGCAGTACATTCCATGCAGCATGGTAAAATGCATCCCGATTAAATGCAGTGGATTCCATCCAGCTTGATTGAATGCAGTTGATTCCATGGAGCGTGGCCCAATGCATCCCGATTAAATGCAGTGGATTTTATGCAGCATGGCCCAAAGCATCCCGATTGAAGGTAGTGCATTCCATGCAGCATCACTGAATGCAGTGGATTCCATGCAGCATGGTAAAATGCATCCCGATTGAACGCAGTGTATTCCATGAAGCATGGCGAAATGGATCCCGATTGAATGCAGTGGATTCCATGCAGCGTGGCCCAATGGATCTCGATTGAACGCAGTGGATTCCATGCAGTGAGGCCCAATGTATCCCAATTGAATGCAGTGGATTCCATGCAGCATGGCGCAATGGATGTCGATTGAATGCAGTGGTTTCCCTGCAATGTGGCACAATGGATCCCGATTGACTGCAGTGGATTCCATGCAGCGTCACTGAATGCAGTGGATTCCATGCAGCATGGTAAAATGCATCCCGATGGATGGAGTGGATTCCATGCAGTGCCATTGAATGCAGTGGATTCCATGCAGCATGGTAAAATGCATCCCAATTGAACGCAGTGCATTCCATGCAGCGGGGTTAAATGGATCCCGATTGAATGCAGTGGATTCGATGCAGCGTGGCCCAATGGATCTCGAGAGAATGCAGTGGATTCCATGCAGTGTGGTGCAATGGATTTTAATTGAACGCAGTGGATTCCATGCATCGTGGCGCAATGGATCCCAATTGAATGCAGTGAATTCCATGCAGCGTGATTGAATGCAGTATATTCCATGCAGCGTGGTAAAATGCATCCCGATTAAATGCAGTGGATTCCATCCAGCTTGATTGAATGCAGTTGATTCCATGGAGCGTGGCCCAATGCATCCCGATTAACTGCAGTGGATTTTATGCAGCATGGCCCAAAGCATCCCGATTGAATGTAGTGCATTCCATGCAGCATCACTGAATGCAGTGGATTCCATGCAGCATGGTAAAATGCATCCCGATTAAACGCAGTAGATTACATGCAGCAAGGCTAAATGGATCCCGAGTGAATGCAGTAGATTCCATGCAGTGTCATTGAATGCAGTGGATTCCATGCAGCATGGTAAAATGCATCCCGATTGATGCAGTGGATTCCATGCAGTGTCATTGAATGCAGTGGATTCCAGGCAGCATGGTAAAATGCATCCCGATTGATGCAGTGGATTCCATGCAGCGGGGTTAAATGGATCCCGATTGAATGCAGTGTATTCCATGCAGCGTGGCCCAATGGATCTCGATTGAATGCAGTGGATTCCATGCAGCGTGGCCCAATGGATCTCGATTGAATGCAGTGGATTCCATGCAGTGTGGTGCAGTGGAGTCTGATTGATTGCAGTGAATTCCATGCATCGTGGCACAATGGATCCCAATTGAATGCAGTGGATTCCATGCAGCGTGGCCCAATGGATCTCGATTGAATGCAGTGGATTCCATGCAGCATGTTTGAATGCAGTGTATGCCATGCAGCGTGAAGTAATGGAACCCTATTGAATGCAGTGGATTTTATGCAGCATGATTGAATGCAGTGGATTCCATGCAGCATGATTGAATGCAGTGGATTCCAGGCAGCGAGGCCCAATGAATCCCGATTGAATGCAGTGGATATTATCCAGCATGGCCCAAAGCATCCCGATTGAATGCAGTGGATTCCATGCAGCGTGTTTGAATGCAGTGGATTCCATGCAGCATGGCCCAATGGTTCCTGAATTGAATGCAATGGTTGCAATGAAGCATGATTGAATGCAGTGGATTCCATGAAGCGTGGCCCTATGGTACCCGATTGAATGCACTGGTTGCAATGAAGCATGATTGAATGCAGTGGATTCCATGCAGCATGGAGAAATTGAACCCTATTCAATGCAGGGGATTTTATGCAGCATGATTGAATGCAGTGGATTCCATGCAGCATGATTGAATGCAGTTGATTCCATGCAGTGAGGCCCAATGCATCCCGATTAAATGCAGTGGATTTTATGCAGCGAGGCCCAAAGCATCCCGATTGAATGTAGTGGATTCCATGCAGTGTCACTGAATGCAGTGGATTCGATGCAGCATGGTAAAATGTATCTCGATTGAACCCAGTGTATTCCATGCAGCGTGTTAAATGGATCCCGATTGAATGCAGTGGATTCCATGCAGCGTGGCCCAATGGATCTCGAGAGAATGCAGTGGATTCCATGCAGTGTGGTGCAATGGATTTTGATTGAACGCAGTGGATTCGATGCATCGTTGTGCAATGGATCCCAATTGAATGCAGTGAATTCCATGCAGCGTGATTGAATGCAGTACATTCCATGCAGCGTGGTAAAATGCATCCCGATTAAATGCAGTGGATTCCATCCAGCTTGATTGAATGCAGTTGATTCCATGGAGCGTGGCCCAATGCATCCCGATTAAATGCAGTGGATTTTATGCAGCATGGCCCAAAGCATCCCGATTGAAGGTAGTGCATTCCATGCAGCATCACTGAATGCAGTGGATTCCATGCAGCATGGTAAAATGCATCCCGATTAAACGCAGTGCATTACATGCAGCATGGCTAAATGGATCCCGAGTGAATGCAGTGGATTCCATGCAGCATGGTAAAATGCGTCACGATTGATGCAGTGGATTCCATGCAGCGTGATTGAATGCAGTACATTCCATGCAGCGTGGTAAAATGCATCCCGATTAAATGCAGTGGATTCCATCCAGCTTGATTGAATGCAATTGATTCCATGGAGCGTGGCCCAATGCATCCCGATTAAATGCAGTGGATTTTAAGCAGCATGGCCCAAAGCATCCCGATTGAAGGTAGTGCATTCCATGCAGCATCACTGAATGCAGTGGATTCCATGCAGCATGGTAAAATGCATCCCGATTGAACGCAGTGTATTCCATGAAGCATGGCTAAATGGATCCCGATTGAATGCAGTGGATTCCATGCAGCGTGGCCCAATGGATCTCGATTGAACGCAGTGTATTCCATGCAGTGAGGCCCAATGTATCCCAATTGAATGCAGTGGATTCCATGCAGCATGGCGCAATGGATGTCGATTGAATGCAGTGGTTTCCCTGCAATGTGGCACAATGGATCCCGATTGACTGCAGTGGATTCCATGCAGCGTCACTGAATGCAGTGGATTCCATGCAGCATGGTAAAATGCATCCCGATTGATGCAGTGGATTCCATGCAGTGTCATTGAATGCAGTGGATTCCATGCAGCATGGTAAAATGCATCCCAATTGAACGCAGTGCATTCCATGCAGCGGGGTTAAATGGATCCCGATTGAATGCAGTGGATTCGATGCAGCGTGGCCCAATGGATCTCGAGAGAATGCAGTGGATTCCATGCAGTGTGGTGCAATGGATTTAAATTGAACGCAGTGGATTCCATGCATCGTGGCGCAATGGATCCCAATTGAATGCAGTGAATTCCATGCAGCGTGATTGAATGCAGTATATTCCATGCAGCGTGGTAAAATGCATCCCGATTAAATGCAGTGGATTCCATCCAGCTTGATTGAATGCAGTTGATTCCATGGAGCGTGGCCCAATGCATCCCGATTAAATGCAGTGGATTTTATGCAGCATGGCCCAAAGCATCCCGATTGAAGGTAGTGCATTCCATGCAGCATCACTGAATGCAGTGGATTCCATGCAGCATGGTAAAATGCATCCCGATTAAACGCAGTAGATTACATGCAGCATGGCTAAATGGCTCCCGAGTGAATGCAGTAGATTCCATGCAGTGTCATTGAATGCAGTGGATTCCATGCAGCATGGTAAAATGCATCCCGATTGATGCAGTGGATTCCATGCAGTGTCATTGAATGCAGTGGATTCCAGGCAGCATGGTAAAATGCATCCCGATTGATGCAGTGGATTCCATGCAGCGGGGTTAAATGGATCCCGATTGAATGCAGTGTATTCCATGCAGCGTGGCCCAATGGATCTCGATTGAATGCAGTGGATTCCATGCAGCGTGGCCCAATGGATCTCGATTGAATGCAGTGGATTCCATGCAGTGTGGTGCAGTGGATTCTGATTGGTTGCAGTGAATTCCATGCATCGTGGCACAATGGATCCCAATTGAATGCAGTGGATTCCATGCAGCGTGGCCCAATGGATCTCGATTGAATGCAGTGGATTCCATGCAGCATGTTTGAATGCAGTGTATGCCATGCAGCGTGAAGTAATGGAACCCTATTGAATGCAGTGGATTTTATGCAGCATGATTGAATGCAGTGGATTCCATGCAGCATGATTGAATGCAGTGGATTCCAGGCAGCGAGGCCCAATGAATCCCGATTGAATGCAGTGGATATTATCCAGCATGGCCCAAAGCATCCCGATTGAATGCAGTGGATTCCATGCAGCGTGTTTGAATGCAGTGGATTCCATGCAGCATGGCCCAATGGTTCCCGATTGAATGCAGTGGTTGCAATGAAGCATGATTGAATGCAGTGGATTCCATGAAGCGTGGCCCTATGGTACCCGATTGAATGCACTGGTTGCAATGAAGCATGATTGAATGCAGTGGATTCCATGCAGCATGGAGACATTGAACCCTATTCAATGCAGGGGATTTTATGCAGCATGATTGAATGCAGTAGATTCCATGCAGTGAGGCCCAATGCATCCCGATTAAATGCAGTGGATTTTATGCAGCGAGGCCCAAAGCATCCCGATTGAATGCAGTGGATTCCATGCAGTGTCACTGAATGCAGTGGATTCGATGCAGCATGGTAAAATGCATCCCGATTGAACCCAGTGTATTCCATGCAGCGTGATAAATGGATCCCGATTGAATGCAGTGGATTCCATGCAGCGTGGCCCAATGGATCTCGAGAGAATGCAGTGGATTCCATGCAGTGTGGTGCAATGGATTTTGATTGAACGCAGTGGATTCGATGCATCGTTGTGCAATGGATCCCAATTGAATGCAGTGAATTCCATGCAGCGTGATTGAATGCAGTACATTCCATGCAGCATGGTAAAATGCATCCCGATTAAATGCAGTGGATTCCATCCAGCTTGATTGAATGCAGTTGATTCCATGGAGCGTGGCCCAATGCATCCCGATTAAATGCAGTGGATTTTATGCAGCATGGCCCAAAGCATCCCGATTGAAGGTAGTGCATTCCATGCAGCATCACTGAATGCAGTGGATTCCATGCAGCATGGTAAAATGCATCCCGATTGAACGCAGTGTATTCCATGAAGCATGGCGAAATGGATCCCGATTGAATGCAGTGGATTCCATGCAGCGTGGCCCAATGGATCTCGATTGAACGCAGTGTATTCCATGCAGTGAGGCCCAATGTATTCCAATTGAATGCAGTGGATTCCATGCAGCATGGCGCAATGGATGTCGATTGAATGCAGTGGTTTCCCTGCAATGTGGCACAATGGATCCCGATTGACTGCAGTGGATTCCATGCAGCGTCACTGAATGCAGTGGATTCCATGCAGCATGGTAAAATGCATCCCGATTGATGCAGTGGATTCCATGCAGCGTCATTGAATGCAGTGGATTCCATGCAGCATGGTAAAATGCATCCCAATTGAACGCAGTGCATTCCATGCAGCGGGGTTAAATGGATCCCGATTGAATGCAGTGGATTCCATGCAGCGTGGCCCAATGGATCTCGAGAGAATGCAGTGGATTCCATGCAGTGTGGTGCAATGGATTTAAATTGAACGCAGTGGATTCCATGCATCGTGGCGCAATGGATCCCAATTGAATGCAGTGAATTCCATGCAGCGTGATTGAATGCAGTATATTCCATGCAGCGTGGTAAAATGCATCCCGATTAAATGCAGTGGATTCCATCCAGCTTGATTGAATGCAGTTGATTCCATGGAGCGTGGCCCAATGCATCCCGATTAAATGCAGTGGATTTTATGCAGCATGGCCCAAAGCATCCCGATTGAAGGTAGTGCATTCCATGCAGCATCACTGAATGCAGTGGATTCCATGCAGCATGGTAAAATGCATCCCGATTAAACGCAGTAGATTACATGCAGCATGGCTAAATGGCTCCCGAGTGAATGCAGTAGATTCCATGCAGTGTCATTGAATGCAGTGGATTCCATGCAGCATGGTAAAATGCATCCCGATTGATGCAGTGGATTCCATGCAGTGTCATTGAATGCAGTGGATTCCAGGCAGCATGGTAAAATGCATCCCGATTGATGCAGTGGATTCCATGCAGCGGGGTTAAATGGATCCCGATTGAATGCAGTGTATTCCATGCAGCGTGGCCCAATGGATCTCGATTGAATGCAGTGGATTCCATGCAGCGTGGCCCAATGGATCTCGATTGATTGCAGTGGATTCCATGCAGTGTGGTGCAGTGGATTCTGATTGGTTGCAGTGAATTCCATGCATCGTGGCACAATGGATCCCAATTGAATGCAGTGGATTCCATGCAGCGTGGCCCAATGGATCTCGATTGAATGCAGTGGATTCCATGCAGCATGTTTGAATGCAGTGTATGCCATGCAGCGTGAAGTAATGGAACCCAATTGAATGCAGTGGATTTTATGCAGCATGATTGAATGCAGTGGATTCCATGCAGCATGATTGAATGCAGTGGATTCCAGGCAGCGAGGCCCAATGAATCCCGATTGAATGCAGTGGATATTATCCAGCATGGCCCAAAGCATCCCGATTGAATGCAGTGGATTCCATGCAGCGTGTTTGAATGCAGTGGATTCCATGCAGCATGGCCCAATGGTTCCCGATTGAATGCAGTGGTTGCAATGAAGCATGATTGAATGCAGTGGATTCCATGAAGCGTGGCCCTATGGTACCCGATTGAATGCACAGGTTGCAATGAAGCATGATTGAATGCAGTGGATTCCATGCAGCATGGAGACATTGAACCCTATTCAATGCAGGGGATTTTATGCAGCATGATTGAATGCAGTAGATTCCATGCAGTGAGGCCCAATGCATCCCGATTAAATGCAGTGGATTTTATGCAGCGAGGCCCAAAGCATCCCGATTGAATGCAGTGGATTCCATGCAGTGTCACTGAATGCAGTGGATTCGATGCAGCATGGTAAAATGCATCCCGATTGAACCCAGTGTATTCCATGCAGCGTGATAAATGGATCCCGATTGAATGCAGTGGATTCCATGCAGCGTGGCCCAATGGATCTCGAGAGAATGCAGTGGATTCCATGCAGTGTGGTGCAATGGATTTTGATTGAACGCAGTGGATTCGATGCATCGTTGTGCAATGGATCCCAATTGAATGCAGTGAATTCCATGCAGCGTGATTGAATGCAGTACATTCCATGCAGCATGGTAAAATGCATCCCGATTAAATGCAGTGGATTCCATCCAGCTTGATTGAATGCAGTTGATTCCATGGAGCGTGGCCCAATGCATCCCGATTAAATGCAGTGGATTTTATGCAGCATGGCCCAAAGCATCCCGATTGAAGGTAGTGCATTCCATGCAGCATCACTGAATGCAGTGGATTCCATGCAGCATGGTAAAATGCATCCCGATTGAACGCAGTGTATTCCATGAAGCATGGCGAAATGGATCCCGATTGAATGCAGTGGATTCCATGCAGCGTGGCCCAATGGATCTCGATTGAACGCAGTGTATTCCATGCAGTGAGGCCCAATGTATTCCAATTGAATGCAGTGGATTCCATGCAGCATGGCGCAATGGATGTCGATTGAATGCAGTGGTTTCCCTGCAATGTGGCACAATGGATCCCGATTGACTGCAGTGGATTCCATGCAGCGTCACTGAATGCAGTGGATTCCATGCAGCATGGTAAAATGCATCCCGATTGATGCAGTGGATTCCATGCAGCGTCATTGAATGCAGTGGATTCCATGCAGCATGGTAAAATGCATCCCAATTGAACGCAGTGCATTCCATGCAGCGGGGTTAAATGGATCCCGATTGAATGCAGTGGATTCCATGCAGCGTGGCCCAATGGATCTCGAGAGAATGCAGTGGATTCCATGCAGTGTGGTGCAATGGATTTAAATTGAACGCAGTGGATTCCATGCATCGTGGCGCAATGGATCCCAATTGAATGCAGTGAATTCCATGCAGCGTGATTGAATGCAGTATATTCCATGCAGCGTGGTAAAATGCATCCCGATTAAATGCAGTGGATTTTATGCAGCATGGCCCAAAGCATCCCGATTGAATGTAGTGCATTCCATGCAGCATCACTGAATGCAGTGGATTCCATGCAGCATGGTAAAATGCATCCCGATTAAACGCAGTGCATTACATGCAGCATGGCTAAATGGATCTCGAGTGAATGCAGTGGATTCCATGCAGCATGGTAAAATGCGTCACGATTGATGCAGTGGATTCCATGCAGTGTCATTGAATGCAGTGGATTCCAGGCAGCATGATAAAATGCATCCCGATTGATGCAGTGGATTACATGCAGTGTCATTGAATGCAGTGGATTCCAGGCAGCATGATAAAATGCATCCCGATTGATGCAGTGGATTCCATGCAGCGGGGTTAAATGGATCCCGATTGAATGCAGTGTATTCCATGCAGCGTGGCCCAATGGATCTCGATTGAATGCAGTGGACTCCGTGCAGTGTGGTGGAGTGGATTCTGATTGAATGCAGTGGATTCCATGCAGCGTGTTTGAATGCAGTGTATTCCATGCAGCGTGAAGAAATGGAACCCTATTGAATGCAGTGGATTTTATGCAGCATGATTGAATGCAGTGGATTCCATGCAGCATGATTGAATGCAGTGGATTCCAGGCAGCGAGGCCCAATGAATCCCGATTGAATGCAGTGGATATTATCCAGCATGGCCCAAAGCATCCCGATTGAATGCAGTGGATTCCATGCAGCGTGTTTGAATGCAGTGGATTCCATGCAGCATGGCCCAATGGTTCCCTATTGAATGCAGTGGTTGCAATGAAGCATGATTGAATGCAGTGGATTCCATGAAGCGTGGCCCTATGGTACCCGATTGAATGCACTGGTTGCAATGAAGCATGATTGAATGCAGTGGATTCCATGCAGCATGATTGAATGCAGTAGATTCCATGCAGTGAGGCCCACTGCATCCCGATTAAATGCAGTGGATTTTATGCAGCGAGGCCCAAAGCATCCCGATTGAATGCAGTGGATTCCATGCAGCGTCACTGAATGCAGTGGATTCGATGCAGCATGGTTAAATGCATCCCGATTGAACGAAGAGTATTCCATGCAGCGTGGCTAAATGGATCCAGATTGAATGCAGTGGATTCCATGCAGCGTGGCCCAATTGATCTCGAGAGATTGCAGTGGATTCCATGCAGTGTGGTGCAATGGATTTTAATTGAACGCAGTGGATTCCATGCATCGTGGTGCAATGGATCCCAATTGAATGCAGTGAATTCCATGCAGCGTGATTGAATGCAGTATATTCCATGCAGCGTGGTAAAATGCATCCCGATTAAATGCAGTGGATTCCATCCAGCTTGATTGAATGCAGTTGATTCCATGGAGCGTGGCCCAATGCATCCCGATTAAATGCAGTGGATTTTATGCAGCATGGCCCAAAGCATCCCGATTGAAGGTAGTGCATTCCATGCAGCATCACTGAATGCAGTGGATTCCATGCAGCATGGTAAAATGCATCCCGATTAAACGCAGTGGAATACATGCAGCATGGCTAAATGGATCCCGAGTGAATGCAGTAGATTCCATGCAGTGTCATTGAATGCAGTGGATTCCATTCAGCATGGTAAAATGCATCCCGATTGATGCAGTGGATTCCATGCAGTGTCATTGAATGCAGTGTATTCCATGCAGCATGGTAAAATGCATCCCGATTGATGCAGTGGATTCCATGCAGTGTCATTGAATGCAGTGGATTCCAGGCAGCATGATAAAATGCATCCCGATTGAATGCAGTCGATTCCATGCAGCGTGGCCCAATGGATCTCGATTGAATGCAGTGGATTCCATGCAGCGTGGCCCAATGGATCTCGATTGAATGCAGTGGATTCCATGCAGTGTGGTGCAGTGGAGTCTGATTGATTGCAGTGAATTCCATGCATCGTGGCACAATGGATCCCAATTGAATGCAGTGGATTCCATGCAGCGTGGCCCAATGGATCTCGATTGAATGCAGTGGGTTCCATGCAGCATCACTGAATGCAGTGTATGCCATGCAGCGTGAAGAAATGGAACCCTATTGAATGCAGTGGATTTTATGCAGCATGATTGAATGCAGTGGATTCGATGCAGCATGATTGAATGCAGTGGATTCCAGGCAGCGAGGCCCAATGAATCCCGATTGAATGCACTGGATATTATCCAGCATGGCCCAAAGCATCCCGATTGAATGCAGTGGATTCCATGCAGCGTGTTTGAATGCAGTGGATTCCATGCAGCATGGCCCAATGGTTCCCGATTGAATGCAGTGGTTGCAATGAAGCATGATTGAATGCAGTGGATTCCATGAAGCGTGGCCCTATGGTACCCGATTGAATGCACTGGTTGCAATGAAGCATGATTGAATGCAGTGGATTCCATGCAGCATGGAGAAATTGAACCCTATTAAATGCAGGGGATTTTATGCAGCATGATTGAATGCAGTGGATTCCATGCAGCATGATTGAATGCAGTTGATTCCATGCAGTGAGGCCCAATGCATCCCGATTAAATGCAGTGGATTTTATGCAGCGAGGCCCAAAGCATCCCGATTGAATGCAGTGGATTCCATGCAGCGTCACTCAATGCAGTGGATTCGATGCAGCATGGTAAAATGTATCTCGATTGAACCCAGTGTATTCCATGCAGCGTGATAAATGGATCCCGATTGAATGCAGTGGATTCCATGCAGCGTGGCCCAATGGATCTCGAGAGAATGCAGTGGATTCCATGCAGCGTGATTGAATGCAGTACATTCCATGCAGCATGGTAAAATGCATCCCGATTAAATGCAGTGGATTCCATCCAGCTTGATTGAATGCAGTTGATTCCATGGAGCGTGGCCCAATGCATCCCGATTAAATGCAGTGGATTTTATGCAGCATGGCCCAAAGCATCCCGATTGAAGGTAGTGCATTCCATGCAGCATCACTGAATGCAGTGGATTCCATGCAGCATGGTAAAATGCATCCCGATTGAACGCAGTGTATTCCATGAAGCATGGCGAAATGGATCCCGATTGAATGCAGTGGATTCCATGCAGCGTGGCCAATGGATCTCGATTGAACGCAGTGTATTCCATGCAGTGAGGCCCAATGAATCCCAATTGAATGCAGTGGATTCCATGCAGCATGGCGCAATGGATGTCGATTGAATGCAGTGGTTTCCCTGCAATGTGGCAAAATGGATCCCGATTGACTGCAGTGGATTCCATGCAGCGTCACTGAATGCAGTGGATTCCATGCAGCATGGTAAAATGCATCCCGATGGATGCAGTGGCTTCCATGCAGTGTCATTGAATGCAGTGGATTCCATGCAGCATGGTAAAATGCGTCACGATTGATGCAGTGGATTCCATGCAGTCTCATTGAATGCAGTGGATTCCATGCAGCATGGTAAAATGCATCCCGATTGATGCAGTGGATTCCATGCAGTGTCATTGAATGCAGTGGATTCCAGGCAGCATGATAAAATGCATCCCGATTGATGCAGTGGATTCCATGCAGCGGGGTTAAATGGATCCAGATTGAATGCCGTGGATTCCATGCAGCGTGGCCCAACGGATCTCGATTGAATGCAGTGGACTCCGTGCAGTGTGGCGGAGTGGATTCTGATTGATTGCAGTGAATTCCATGCAGCGTGGCCCAATGGATCTCGATTGAATGCAGTGGATTCCATGCAGCGTGTTTGAATGCAGTGTATTCCATGCAGCGTGAAGAAATGGAACCCTATTGAATGCAGTGGATTTTATGCAGCATGATTGAATGCAGTGGATTCCATGCAGCATGATTGAATGCAGTGGATTCCAGGCAGCGAGGCCCAATGAATCCCGATTGAATGCAGTGGATATTATCCAGCATGGCCCAAAGCATCCCGATTGAATGCAGTGGATTCCATGCAGCGTGTTTGAATGCAGTGGATTCCATGCAGCATGGCCCAATGGTTCCCTATTGAATGCAGTGGTTGCAATGAAGCATGATTGAATGCAGTGGATTCCATGAAGCGTGGCCCTATGGTACCCGATTGAATGCACTGGTTGCAATGAAGCATGATTGAATGCAGTGGATTCCATGCAGCATGGAGAAATGGAACCCTATTAAATGCAGGGGATTTTATGCAGCATGATTGAATGCAGTGGATTCCATGCAGCATGATTGAATGCAGTAGATTCCATGCAGTGAGGCCCAATGCATCCCGATTAAATGCAGTGGATTTTATGCAGCGAGGCCCAAAGCATCCCGATTGAATGCAGTGGATTCCATGCAGCGTCACTGAATGCAGTGGATTCGATGCAGCATGGTTAAATGCATCCCGATTGAACGAAGAGTATTCCATGCAGCGTGGCTAAATGGATCCAGATTGAATGCAGTGGATTCCATGCAGCGTGGCCCAATGGATCTCGAGAGATTGCAGTGGATTCCATGCAGTGTGGTGCAATGGATTTTAATTGAACGCAGTGGATTCCATGCATCGTGGTGCAATGGATCCCAATTGAATGCAGTGAATTCCATGCAGCGTGATTGAATGCAGTACATTCCATGCAGCGTGGTAAAATGCATCCCGATTAAATGCAGTGGATTCCATCCAGCTTGATTGAATGCAGTTGATTCCATGGAGCGTGGCCCAATGCATCCCGATTAAATGCAGTGGATTTTATGCAGCATGGCCCAAAGCATCCCGATTGAAGGTAGTGCATTCCATGCAGCATCACTGAATGCAGTGGATTCCATGCAGCATGGTAAAATGCATCCCGATTAAACGCAGTGGAATACATGCAGCATGGCTAAATGGTTCCCGAGTGAATGCAGTAGATTCCATGCAGTGTCATTGAATGCAGTGGATTCCATGCAGCATGGTAAAATGCATCCCGATTGATGCAGTGGATTCCATGCAGTGTCATTGAATGCAGTGGATTCCATGCAGCATGGTAAAATGCATCCCGATTGATGCAGTGGATTCCATGCAGTGTCATTGAATGCAGTGGATTCCAGGCAGCATGATAAAATGCATCCCGATTGAATGCAGTCGATTCCATGCAGCGTGGCCCAATGGATCTCGATTGAATGCAGTGGATTCCATGCAGCGTGGCCCAATGGATCTCGATTGAATGCAGTGGATTCCATGCAGTGTGGTGCAGTGGAGTCTGATTGATTGCAGTGAATTCCATGCATCGTGGCACAATGGATCCCAATTGAATGCAGTGGATTCCATGCAGCGTGGCCCAATGGATCTCGATTGAATGCAGTGGGTTCCATGCAGCATCACTGAATGCAGTGTATGCCATGCAGCGTGAAGAAATGGAACCCTATTGAATGCAGTGGATTTTATGCAGCATGATTGAATGCAGTGGATTCCATGCAGCATGATTGAATGCAGTGGATTCCAGGCAGCGAGGCCCAATGAATCCCGGTTGAATGCAGTGGATATTATCCAGCATGGCCCAAAGCATCCCGATTGAATGCAGTGGATTCCATGCAGCGTGTTTGAATGCAGTGGATTCCATGCAGCATGGCCCAATGGTTCCCGATTGAATGCAGTGGTTGCAATGAAGCATGATTGAATGCAGTGGATTCCATGAAGCGTGGCCCTATGGTACCCGATTGAATGCACTGGTTGCAATGAAGCATGATTGAATGCAGTGGATTCCATGCAGCATGGAGACATTGAACCCTATTAAATGCAGGGGACTTTATGCAGCATGATTGAATGCAGTGGATTCCATGCAGCATGATTGAATGCAGTAGATTCCATGCAGTGAGGCCCAATGCATCCCGATTAAATGCAGTGGATTTTATGCAGCGAGGCCCAAAGCATCCCGATTGAATGCAGTGGATTCCATGCAGCGTCACTCAATGCAGTGGATTCGATGCAGCATGGTAAAATGCATCCCGATTGAACCCAGTGTATTCCATGCAGCGTGATAAATGGATCCCGATTGAATGCAGTGGATTCCATGCAGCGTGGCCCAATGGATCTCAAGAGAATGCAGTGGATTCCATGCAGCGTGATTGAATGCAGTACATTCCATGCAGCATGGTAAAATGCATCCCGATTAAATGCAGTGGATTCCATCCAGCTTGATTGAATGCAGTTTATTCCATGGAGCGTGGCCCAATGCATCCCGATTAAATGCAGTGGATTTTATGCAGCATGGCCCAAAGCATCCCGATTGAAGGTAGTGCATTCCATGCAGCATCACTGAATGCAGTGGATTCCATGCAGCATGGTAAAATGCATCCCGATTGAACGCAGTGTATTCCATGAAGCATGGCTAAATGGATCCCGATTGAATGCAGTGGATTCCATGCAGCGTGGCCAATGGATCTCGATTGAACGCAGTGTATTCCATGCAGTGAGGCCCAATGAATCCCAATTGAATGCAGTGGATTCCATGCAGCATGGCGCAATGGATGTCGATTGAATGCAGTGGTTTCCCTGCAATGTGGCACAATGGATCCCGATTGACTGCAGTGGATTCCATGCAGCGTCACTGAATGCAGTGGATTCCATGCAGCATGGTAAAATGCATCCCGATGGATGCAGTGGCTTCCATGCAGTGTCATTGAATGCAGTGGATTCCATGCAGCATGGTAAAATGCGTAACGATTGATGCAGTGGATTCCATGCAGTGTCATTGAATGCAGTGGATTCCATGCAGCATGGTAAAATGCATCCCGATTGATGCAGTGGATTCCATGCAGTGTCATTGAATGCAGTGGATTCCAGGCAGCATGATAAAATGCATCCCGATTGATGCAGTGGATTCCATGCAGCGGGGTTAAATGGATCCAGATTGAATGCCGTGGATTCCATGCAGCGTGGCCCAACGGATCTCGATTGAATGCAGTGGACTCCGTGCAGTGTGGCGTAGTGGATTCTGATTGATTGCAGTGAATTCCATGCAGCGTGGCCCAATGGATCTCGATTGAATGCAGTGGATTCCATGCAGCGTGTTTGAATGCAGTGTATTCCATGCAGCGTGAAGAAATGGAACCCTATTGAATGCAGTGGATTTTATGCAGCATGATTGAATGCAGTGGATTCCATGCAGCATGATTGAATGCAGTGGATTCCAGGCAGCGAGGCCCAATGAATCCCGATTGAATGCAGTGGATATTATCCAGCATGGCCCAAAGCATCCCGATTGAATGCAGTGGATTCCATGCAGCGTGTTTGAATGCAGTGGATTCCATGCAGCATGGCCCAATGGTTCCCGATTGAATGCAGTGGTTGCAATGAAGCATGATTGAATGCAGTGGATTCCATGAAGCGTGGCCCTATGGTACCCGATTGAATGCACTGGTTGCAATGAAGCATGATTGAATGCAGTGGATTCCATGCAGCATGGAGAAATGGAACCCTATTAAATGCAGGGGATTTTATGCAGCATGATTGAATGCAGTGGATTCCATGCAGCATGATTGAATGCAGTAGATTCCATGCAGTGAGGCCCAATGCATCCCGATTAAATGCAGTGGATTTTATGCAGCGAGGCCCAAAGCATCCCGATTGAATGCAGTGGATTCCATGCAGCGTCACTGAATGCAGTGGATTCGATGCAGCATGGTAAAATGCATCCCGATTGAACGAAGAGTATTCCATGCAGCGTGGCTAAATGGATCCCGACTGAATGCAGTGGATTCCATGCAGCGTGGCCCAATGGATCTCGAGAGATTGCAGTGGATTCCATGCAGTTTGGTGCAATGGATTTTAATTGAACGCAGTGGATTCCATGCATCGTGGTGCAATGGATCCCAATTGAATGCAGTGAATTCCATGCAGCGTGATTGAATGCAGTATATTCCATGCAGCGTCGTAAAATGCATCCCGATTAAATGCAGTGGATTCCATCCAGCTTGATTGAATGCAGTTGATTCCATGGAGCGTGGCCCAATGCATCCCGATTAAATGCAGTGGATTTTATGCAGCATGGCCCAAAGCATCCCGATTGAAGGTAGTGCATTCCATGCAGCATCACTGAATGCAGTGGATTCCATGTAGCATGTTAAAATGCATCCCGATTAAACGCAGTGGATTAAATGCAGCATGGCTAAATGGATCCCGAGTGAATGCAGTAGATTACATGCAGTGTCATTGAATGCAGTGGATTCCATGCAGCATGGTAAAATGCATCCCGATTGATGCAGTGGATTCCATGCAGTGTGGTGCAGTGGATTCTGATTGATTGCAGTGAATTCCATGCATCGTGGCACAATGGATCCCAATTGAATCCAGTGGATTCCATGCAGCGTGGCCCAATGGATCTCGATTGAATGCAGTGGATTCCATGCAGCGTGTTTGAATGCAGTGTATGCCATGCAGCGTGAAGAAATGGAACCCTATTGAATGCAGTGGATTTTATGCAGCATGATTGAATGCAGAGGATTCCATGCAGCATGATTGAATGCAGTGGATTCCAGGCAGCGAGGCCCAATGAATCCCGATTGAATGCAGTGGATATTATCCAGCATGGCCCAAAGCATCCCGATTGAAGGCAGTGGATTCCATGCAGCGTGTTTGAATGCAGTGGATTCCATGCAGCATGGCCCAATGGTTCCCGATTGAATGCAGTGGTTGCAATGAAGCATGATTGAATGCAGTGGATTCCATGAAGCGTGGCCCTATGGTACCCGATTGAATGCACTGGTTGTAATGAAGCATGATTGAATGCAGTGGATTCCATGCAGTGAGGCCCAATGCATCCCGATTAAATGCAGTGGATTTTATGCAGCAAGGCCCAAAGCATCCCGATTGAATGCAGTGGATTCCATGCAGCGTCACTGAATGCAGTGGATTCCATGCAGCATGGTAAAATGCATCCCGATTGAATGAAGAGTATTCCATGCAGCGTGGCTAAATGGATCCCGATTGAATGCAGTGGATTCCTTGCAGTGTGGTCCAATGGATCTCGATTGAACGCAGTGTATTCCATGCAGTGAGGCCCAATGAATCCCAATTGAATGCAGTGGATTCCATGCAGCATGGCGCCATGGATGTCGATTGAATGCAGTGGTTTCCCTGCAATGTGGCACAATGGATCCCGATTGACTGCAGTGGATTCCATGCAGCGTCACTGAATGCAGTGGATTCCATGCATAATGGTAAAATGCATCCCGATTGATGCAGTGGATTCCATGCAGTGTCATTGAATGCAGTGGATTCGATGCAGCATGGTAAAATGAATCCCAATTGAACGCAGTGCATTCCATGCAGCGGGGTTAAATGGATGCCGATTGAATGCAGTGGATTCCATGCAGCGTGGCCCAATGGATCTCGATTGAATGCAGTGGGTTCCATGCAGCGTGTTTGAATGCAGTGTATGCCGTGCAGCGTGAAGAAATGGAACCCTATTGAATGCAGTGGATTTTATGCAGCATGATTGAATGCAGTGGATTCGATGCAGCATGATTGAATGCAGTGGATTCCAGGCAGCTAGGCCCAATGAATCCCGATTGAATGCAGTGGATATTATCCAGCATGGCCCAAAGCATCCCGATTGAATGCAGTGGATTCCATGCAGCGTGTTTGAATGCAGTGGATTCCATGCAGCATGGCCCAATGGTTCCCGATTGAATGCAGTGAATTCCATGCAGCGTGATTGAATGCAGTATATTCCATGCAGCGTGGTAAAATGCATCCCGATTAAATGCAGTGGATTCCATCCAGCTTGATTGAATGCAGTTGATTCCATGGAGCGTGGCCCAATGCATCCCGATTAACTGCAGTGGATTTTATGCAGCATGGCCCAAAGCATCCCGATTGAAGGTAGTGCATTCCATGCAGCATCACTGAATGCAGTGGATTCCATGCAGCATGGTAAAATGCATCCCGATTGAACGCAGTGTATTCCATGAAGCATGGCTAAATGGCTCCCGAGTGAATGCAGTAGATTCCATGCAGTGTCATTGAATGCAGTGGATTCCATGCAGCATGGTAAAATGCATCCCGATTGATGCAGTGGATTCCATGCAGTGTCATTGAATGCAGTGGATTCCAGGCAGCATGGTAAAATGCATCCCGATTGATGCAGTGGATTCCATGCAGCGGGGTTAAATGGATCCCGATTGAATGCAGTGTATTCCATGCAGCGTGGCCCAATGGATCTCGATTGAATGCAGTGGATTCCATGCAGCGTGGCCCAATGGATCCCGATTGAATGCAGTGGATTCCATGCAGCATGGCCCAATGGTTCCCGATTGAATGCAGTGGTTGCAATGAAGCATGATTGAATGCAGTGGATTCCATGAAGCGTGGCCCTATGGTACCCGATTGAATGCACTGGTTGCAATGAAGCATGATTGAATGCAGTGGATTCAATGCAGCATGGAGAAATTGAACCCTATTAAATGCAGGGGATTTTATGCAGCATGATTGAATGCAGTGGATTCCATGCAGCATGATTGAATGCAGTAGATTCCATGCAGTGAGGCCCAATGCATCCCGATTAAATGCAGTGGATTTTATGCAGCGAGGCCCAAAGCATCCCGATTGAATGCAGTGGATTCCATGCAGTGTCACTGAATGCAGTGGATTCGATGCAGCATGGTAAAATGCATCCCGATTGAACCCAGTGTATTCCATGCAGCGTGATAAATGGATCCCGATTGAATGCAGTGGATTCCATGCAGCGTGGCCCAATGGATCTCGAGAGAATGCAGTGGATTCCATGCAGTGTGGTGCAATGGATTTTGATTGAACGCAGTGGATTCCATGCATCGTGGTGCAATGGATCCCAATTGAATGCAGTGAATTCCATGCAGCGTGATTGAATGCAGTACATTCCATGCAGCATGGTAAAATGCATCCCGATTAAATGCAGTGGATTCCATCCAGCTTGATTGAATGCAGTTGATTCCATGGAGCGTGGCCCAATGCATCCCGATTAAATGCAGTGGATTTTATGCAGCATGGCCCAAAGCATCCCGATTGAAGGTAGTGCATTCCATGCAGCATCACTGAATGCAGTGGATTCCATGCAGCATGGTAAAATGCATCCCGATTGAACGCAGTGTATTCCATGAAGCATGGCGAAATGGATCCCGATTGAATGCAGTGGATTCCATGCAGCGTGGCCCAATGGATCTCGATTGAACGCAGTGTATTCCATGCAGTGAGGCCCAATGAATCCCAATTGAATGCAGTGGATTCCATGCACCATGGCGCAATGGATGTCGATTGAATGCAGTGGTTTCCCTGCAATGTGGCACAATGGATCCCGATTGAGTGCAGTGGATTCCATGCAGCATGGCCCAATGATTCCCGATTGAATGCAGTGGTTGCAATGAAGCATGATTGAATGCAGTGGATTCCATGCAGCATGGAGACATTGAACCCTATTCAATGCAGGGGATTTTATGCAGCATGATTGAATGCAGTGGATTCCATGCAGCATGATTGAATGCAGTAGATTCCATGCAGTGAGGCCCAATGCATCCCGATTAAATGCAGTGGATTTTATGCAGCGAGGCCCAAAGCATCCCGATTGAATGCAGTGGATTCCATGCAGCGTCACTGAATGCAGTGGATTCGATGCAGCATGGTAAAATGCATCCCGATTGAACGAAGAGTATTCCATGCAGCGTGACTAAATGGATCCCGATTGAATGCAGTGGATTCCATGCAGCGTGGCCCAATGGATCTCGAGAGATTGCAGTGGATTCCATGCAGTGTGGTGCAATGGATTTAAATTGAACGCAGTGGATTCCATGCATCGTGGTGCAATGGATCCCAATTGAATGCAGTGAATTCCATGCAGCGTGATTGAATGCAGTATATTCCATGCAGCGTGGTAAAATGCATCCCGATTAAATGCAGTGGATTCCATCCAGCTTGATTGAATGCAGTTGATTCCATGGAGCGTGGCCCAATGCATCCCGATTAAATGCAGTGGATTTTATGCAGCATGGCCCAAAGCATCCCGATTGAAGGTAGTGCATTCCATGCAGCATCACTGAATGCAGTGGATTCCAGGCAGCATGGTAAAATGCATCCCGATTGAACGCAGTGTATTCCATGAAGCATGGCTAAATGGCCCCCGAGTGAATGCAGTAGATTCCATGCAGTGTCATTGAATGCAGTGGATTCCATGCAGCATGGTAAAATGCATCCCGATTGATGCAGTGGATTCCATGCAGTGTCATTGAATGCAGTGGATTCCAGGCAGCATGGTAAAATGCATCCCGATTGATGCAGTGGATTCCATGCAGCGGGGTTAAATGGATCCCGATTGAATGCAGTGTATTCCATGCAGCGTGGCCCAATGGATCTCGATTGAATGCAGTGGATTCCATGCAGCGTGGCCCAATGGATCTCGATTGAATGCAGTGTATTCCATGCAGCGTGGCCCAATGGATCTCGATTGAATGCAGTGGACGCCGTGCAGTGTGGTGGAGTGGATTCTGATTGAATGCAGTGGATTCCATGCAGCGTGTTTGAATGCAGTGTATTCCATGCAGCGTGAAGAAATGGAACCCTATTGAATGCAGTGGATTTTATGCAGCATGATTGAATGCAGTGGATTCCATGCAGCATGATTGAATGCAGTGGATTCCAGGCAGCGAGGCCCAATGAATCCCGATTGAATGCAGTGGATATTATCCAGCAGGGCCCAAAGCATCCCGATTGAATGCAGTGGATTCCATGCAGCGTGTTTGAATGCAGTGGATTCCATGCAGCATGGCCCAATGGTTCCCGATTGAATGCAGTGGTTGCAATGAAGCATGATTGAATGCAGTGGATTCCATGAAGCGTGGCCCTATGGTACCCGATTGAATGCACTGGTTGCAATGAAGCATGATTGAATGCAGTGGATTCCATGCAGCATGGAGAAATTGAACCCTATTCAATGCAGGGGATTTTATGCAGCATGATTGAATGCAGTGGATTCCATGCAGCATGATTGAATGCAGTAGATTCCATGCAGTGAGGCCCAATGCATCCCGATTAAATGCAGTGGATTTTATGCAGCGAGGCCCAAAGCATCCCGATTGAATGCAGTGGATTCCATGCAGCGTCACTGAATGCAGTGGATTCGATGCAGCATGGTTAAATGCATCCCGATTGAACGAAGAGTATTCCATGCAGCGTGGCTAAATGGATCCCGATTGAATGCAGTGGATTCCATGCAGCGTGGCCCAATGGATCTCGAGAGATTGCAGTGGATTCCATGCAGTGTGGTGCAATGGATTTTAATTGAACGCAGTGGATTCCATGCATCGTGGTGCAATGGATCCCAATTGAATGCAGTGAATTCCATGCAGCGTGATTGAATGCAGTATATTCCATGCAGCGTGGTAAAATGCATCCCGATTAAATGCAGTGGATTCCATCCAGCTTGATTGAATGCAGTTGATTCCATGGAGCGTGGCCCAATGCATCCCGATTAAATGCAGTGGATTTTATGCAGCATGGCCCAAAGCATCCCGATTGAATGTAGTGCATTCCATGCAGCATCACTGAATGCAGTGGATTCCATGCAGCATGGTAAAATGCATCCCGATTAAACGCAGTGGAATACATGCAGCATGGCTAAATGGATCCCGAGTGAATGCAGTAGATTCCATGCAGTGTCATTGAATGCAGTGGATTCCATGCAGCATGGTAAAATGCATCCCGATTGATGCAGTGGATTCCATGCAGTGTCATTGAATGCAGTGTATTCCATGCAGCATGGTAAAATGCATCCCGATTGATGCAGTGGATTCCATGCAGTGTCATTGAATGCAGTGGATTCCAGGCAGCATGATAAAATGCATCCCGATTGATGCAGTGGATTCCATTCAGCGGGGTTAAATGGATCACGATTGAATGCAGTCGATTCCATGCAGCGTGGCCCAATGGATCTCGATTGAATGCAGTGGATTCCACGCAGCGTGGCCCAATGGATCTCGATTGAATGCAGTGGATTCCATGCAGTGTGGTGCAGTGGATTCTGATTGATTGCAGTGAATTCCATGCATCGTGGCACAATGGATCCCAATTGAATGCAGTGGATTCCATGCAGCGTGGCCCAATGGATCTCGATTGAATGCAGTGGGTTCCATGCAGCGTGTTTGAATGCAGTGTATGCCATGCAGCGTGAAGAAATGGAACCCTATTGAATGCAGTGGATTTTATGCAGCATGATTGAATGCAGTGGATTCCATGCAGCATGATTGAATGCAGTGGATTCCAGGCAGCGAGGCCCAATGAATCCCGATTGAATGCAGTGGATATTATCCAGCATGGCCCAAAGCATCCCGATTGAATGCAGTGGATTCCATGCAGCGTGTTTGAATGCAGTGGATTCCATGCAGCATGGCCCAATGGTTCCTGATTGAATGCAGTGGTTGCAATGAAGCATGATTGAATGCAGTGGATTCCATGAAGCGTGGCCCTATGGTACCCGATTGAATGCACTGGTTGCAATGAAGCATGATTGAATGCAGTGGATTCCATGCAGCATGGAGACATTGAACCCTATTAAATGCAGGGGACTTTATGCAGCATGATTGAATGCAGTGGATTCCATGCAGCATGATTGAATGCAGTAGATTCCATGCAGTGAGGCCCAATGCATCCCGATTAAATGCAGTGGATTTTATGCAGCGAGGCCCAAATCATCCCGATTGAATGCAGTGGATTCCATGCAGCGTCACTCAATGCAGTGGATTCGATGCAGCATGGTAAAATGCATCCCGATTGAACCCAGTGTATTCCATGCAGCGTGATAAATGGATCCCGATTGAATGCAGTGGATTCCATGCAGCGTGGCCCAATGGATCTCGAGAGAATGCAGTGGATTCCATGCAGCGTGATTGAATGCAGTACATTCCATGCAGCATGGTAAAATGCATCCCGATTAAATGCAGTGGATTCCATCCAGCTTGATTGAATGAAGTTGATTCCATGGAGCGTGGCCCAATGCATCCCGATTAAATGCAGTGGATTTTATGCAGCATGGCCCAAAGCATCCCGATTGAAGGTAGTGCATTCCATGCAGCATCACTGAATGCAGTGGATTCCATGCAGCATGGTAAAATGCATCCCGATTGAACGCAGTGTATTCCATGAAGCATGGCGAAATGGATCCCGATTGAATGCAGTGGATTCCATGCAGCGTGGCCAATGGATCTCGATTGAACGCAGTGTATTCCTTGCAGTGAGGCCCAATGAATCCCAATTGAATGCAGTGGATTCCATGCAGCATGGCGCAATGGATGTCGATTGAATGCAGTGGTTTCCCTGCAATGTGGCACAATGGATCCCGATTGACTGCAGTGGATTCCATGCAGCGTCACTGAATGCAGTGGATTCCATGCAGCATGGTAAAATGCATCCCGATGGATGCAGTGGCTTCCATGCAGTGTCATTGAATGCAGTGGATTCCATGCAGCATGGTAAAATGCGTCACGATTGATGCAGTGGATTCCATGCAGTGTCATTGAATGCAGTGGATTCCATGCAGCATGGTAAAATGCATCCCGATTGATGCAGTGGATTCCATGCAGTGTCATTGAATGCAGTGGATTCCAGGCAGCATGATAAAATGCATCCCGATTGATGCAGTGGATTCCATGCAGCGGGGTTAAATGGATCCATATTGAATGCCGTGGATTCCATGCAGCGTGGCCCAATGGATCTCGATTGAATGCAGTGGACTCCGTGCAGTGTGGTGGAGTGGATTCTGATTGATTGCAGTGAATTCCATGCAGCGTGGCCCAATGGATCTCGATTGAATGCAGTGGATTCCATGCAGCGTGTTTGAATGCAGTGTATTCCATGCAGCGTGAAGAAATGGAACCCTATTGAATGCAGTGGATTTTATGCAGCATGATTGAATGCAGTGGATTCCATGCAGCATGATTGAATGCAGTGGATTCCAGGCAGCGAGGCCCAATGAATCCCGATTGAATGCAGTGGATATTATCCAGCATGGCCCAAAGCATCCCGATTGAATGCAGTGGATTCCATGCAGCGTGTTTGAATGCAGTGGATTCCATGCAGCATGGCCCAATGGTTCCCGATTGAATGCAGTGGTTGCAATGAAGCATGATTGAATGCAGTGGATTCCATGAAGCGTGGCCCTATGGTACCCGATTGAATGCACTGGTTGCAATGAAGCATGATTGAATGCAGTGGATTCCATGCAGCATGGAGAAATTGAACCCTATTAAATGCAGGGGATTTTATGCAGCATGATTGAATGCAGTGGATTCCATGCAGCATGATTGAATGCAGTAGATTCCATGCAGTGAGGCCCAATGCATCCCGATTAAATGCAGTGGATTTTATGCAGCGAGGCCCAAAGCATCCCGATTGAATGCAGTGGATTCCATGCAGCGTCACTGAATGCAGTGGATTCGATGCAGCATGGTTAAATGCATCCCGATTGAACGAAGAGTATTCCATGCAGCGTGGCTAAATGGATCCCGACTGAAGGCAGTGGATTCCATGCAGCGTGGCCCAATGGATCTCGAGAGATTGCAGTGGATTCCATGCAGTTTGGTGCAATGGAGTTTAATTGAACGCAGTGGATTCCATGCATCGTGGCGCAATGGATCCCAATTGAATGCAGTGAATTCCATGCAGCGTGATTGAATGCAGTATATTCCATGCAGCGTGGTAAAATGCATCCCGATTAAATGCAGTGGATTCCATCCAGCTTGATTGAATGCAGTTGATTCCATGGAGCGTGGCCCAATGCATCCCGATTAAATGCAGTGGATTTTATGCAGCATGGCCCAAAGCATCCCGATTGAATGTAGTGCATTCCATGCAGCATCACTGAATGCAGTGGATTCCATGTAGCATGTTAAAATCCATCCCGATTAAACGCAGTGGATTAAATGCAGCATTGCTAAATGGATCCCGAGTGAATGCAGTAGATTCCATGCAGTGTCATTGAATGCAGTGGATTCCATGCAGCATGGTAAAATGCATCCCGATTGATGCAGTGGATTCCATGCAGTGTGGTGCAGTGGATTCTGATTGATTGCAGTGAGTTCCATGCATCGTGGCACAATGGATCCCAATTGAATGCAGTGGATTCCATGCAGCGTGGCCCAATGGATCTCGATTGAATGCAGTGGATTCCATGCAGCGTGTTTGAATGCAGTGTATGCCATGCAGCGTGAAGAAATGGAATCCTATTGAATGCAGTGGATTTTATGCAGCATGATTGAATGCAGTGGATTCCATGCAGCATGATTGAATGCAGTGGATTCCAGGCAGCGAGGCCCAATGAATCCCGATTGAATGCAGTGGATATTATCCAGCATGGCCCAAAGCATCCCGATTGAATGCAGTGGATTCCATGCAGCGTGTTTGAATGCAGTGGATTCCATGCAGCATGGCCCAATGGTTCCCGATTGAATGCAGTGGTTGCAATGAAGCATGATTGAATGCAGTGGATTCCATGAAGCGTGGCCCTATGGTACCCGATTGAATGCACTGGTTGTAATGAAGCATGATTGAATGCATTGGATTCCATGCAGTGAGGCCCAATGCATCCCGATTAAATGCCGTGGATTTTATGCAGCAAGGCCCAAAGCATCCCGATTGAATGCAGTGGATTCCATGCAGCGTCACTGAATGCAGTGGATTCCATGCAGCATGGTAAAATGCATCCCGATTGAATGAAGAGTATTCCATGCAGCGTGGCTAAATGGATCCCGATTGAATGCAGTGGATTCCATGCAGCGTGGCCCAATGGATCTCGATTGAACGCAGTGTATTCCATGCAGTGAGGCCCAATGAATCCCAATTGAATGCAGTGGATTCCATGCAGCATGGCGCCATGGATGTCGATTGAATGCAGTGGTTTCCCTGCAATGTGGCACAATGGATCCCGATTGACTGCAGTGGATTCCATGCAGCGTCACTGAATGCAGTGGATTCCATGCATAATGGTAAAATGCATCCCGATTGATGCAGTGGATTCCATGCAGTGTCATTGAATGCAGTGGATTCGATGCAGCATGGTAAAATGAATCCCAATTGAACGCAGTGCATTCCATGCAGCGGGGTTAAATGGATGCCCATTGAATGCAGTGGATTCCATGCAGCGTGGCCCAATGGATCTCGATTGAATGCAGTGGGTTCCATGCAGCGTGTTTGAATGCAGTGTATGCCGTGCAGCGTGAAGTAATGGAACCCTATTGAATGCAGTGGATTTTATGCAGCATGATTGAATGCAGTGGATTCCATGCAGCATGATTGAATGCAGTGGATTCCAGGCAGCGAGGCCCAATGAATCCCGATTGAATGCAGTGGATATTATCCAGCATGGCCCAAAGCATCCCGATTGAATGCAGTGGATTCCATGCAGCGTGTTTGAATGCAGTGGATTCCATGCAGCATGGCCCAATGGTTCCCGATTGAATGCAGTGGTTGCAATGAAGCATGATTGAATGCAGTGGATTCCATGAAGCGTGGCCCTATGGTACCCGATTGAATGCACTGGTTGCAATGAAGCATGATTGAATGCAGTGGATTCCATGCAGCATGGAGACATTGAACCCTATTAAATGCAGGGGACTTTATGCAGCATGATTGAATGCAGTGGATTCCATGCAGCATGATTGAATGCAGTAGATTCCATGCAGTGAGGCCCAATGCATCCCGATTAAATGCAGTGGATTTTATGCAGCGAGGCCCAAAGCATCCCGATTGAATGCAGTGGATTCCATGCAGCGTCACTGAATGCAGTGGATTCGATGCAGCATGGTAAAATGCATCCCGATTGAACGCAGTGTATTCCATGCAGCGTGGCTAAATGGATCCCGATTGAATGCAGTGGATTCGATGCAGCGTGGCCCAATGGATCTCGAGAGAATGCAGTGGATTCCATGCAGTGTGGTGCAATGGATTTAAATTGAACGCAGTGGATTCCATGCATCGTGGTGCAATGAATCCCAATTGAATGCAGTGAATTCCATGCAGCGTGATTGAATGCAGTATATTCCATGCAGCGTGGTAAAATGCATCCCGATTAAATGCAGTGGATTCCATCCAGCTTGATTGAATGCAGTTGATTCCATGGAGCGTGGCCCAATGCATCCCGATTAAATGCAGTGGATATTTTGCAGCATGGCCCAAAGCATCCCGATTGAATGTAGTGCATTCCATGCAGCATCACTGAATGCAGTGGATTCCATGTAGCATGTTAAAATCCATCCCGATTAAACGCAGTGGATTAAATGCAGCATGGCTAAATGGATCCCGAGTGAATGCAGTAGATTCCATGCAGTGTCATTGAATGCAGTGGATTCCATGCAGCATGGTAAAATGCATCCCGATTGATGCAGTGGATTCCATGCAGTGTGGTGCAGTGGATTCTGATTGATTGCAGTGAATTCCATGCATCGTGGCACAATGGATCCCAATTGAATGCAGTGGATTCCATGCAGCGTGGCCCAATGGATCTCGATTGAATGCAGTGGATTCCATGCAGCGTGTTTGAATGCAGTGTATGCCATGCAGCGTGAAGAAATGGAATCCTATTGAATGCAGTGGATTTTATGCAGCATGATTGAATGCAGTGGATTCCATGCAGCATGATTGAATGCAGTGGATTCCAGGCAGCGAGGCCCAATGAATCCCGATTGAATGCAGTGGATATTATCCAGCATGGCCCAAAGCATCCTGATTGAATGCAGTGGATTCCATGCAGCGTGTTTGAATGCAGTGGATTCCATGCAGCATGGCCCAATGGTTCCCGATTGAATGCAGTGGTTGCAATGAAGCATGATTGAATGCAGTGGATTCCATGAAGCGTGGCCCTATGGTACCCGATTGAATGCACTGGTTGTAATGAAGCATGATTGAATGCATTGGATTCCATGCAGTGAGGCCCAATGCCTCCCGATTAAATGCAGTGGATTTTATGCAGCAAGGCCCAAAGCATCCCGATTGAATGCAGTGGATTCCATGCAGCGTCACTGAATGCAGTGGATTCCATGCAGCATGGTAAAATGCATCCCGATTGAATGAAGAGTATTCCATGCAGCGTGGCTAAATGGATCCCGATTGAATGCAGTGGATTCCTTGCAGTGTGGTCCAATGGATCTCGATTGAACGCAGTGTATTCCATGCAGTGAGGCCCAATGAATCCCAATTGAATGCAGTGGATTCCATGCAGCATGGCGCCATGGATGTCGATTGAATGCAGTGGTTTCCCTGCAATGTGGCGCAATGGATCCCGATTGACTGCAGTGGATTCCATGCAGCGTCACTGAATGCAGTGGATTCCATGCATAATGGTAAAATGCATCCCGATTGATGCAGTGGATTCCATGCAGTGTCATTGAATGCAGTGGATTCGATGCAGCATGGTAAAATGAATCCCAATTGAACGCAGTGCATTCCATGCAGCGGGGTTAAATGGATGCCGATTGAATGCAGTGGATTCCATGCAGCGTGGCCCAATGGATCTCGATTGAATGCAGTGGGTTCCATGCAGCGTGTTTGAATGCAGTGTATGCCGTGCAGCGTGAAGAAATGGAACCCTATTGAATGCAGTGGATTTTATGCAGCATGATTGAATGCAGTGGATTCCATGCAGCATGATTGAATGCAGTGGATTCCAGGCAGCGAGGCCCAATGAATCCCGATTGAATGCAGTGGATATTATCCAGCATGGCCCAAAGCATCCCGATTGAATGCAGTGGATTCCATGCAGCGTGTTTGAATGCAGTGGATTCCATGCAGCATGGCCCAATGGTTCCCGATTGAATGCAGTGGTTGCAATGAAGCATGATTGAATGCAGTGGATTCCATGAAGCGTGGCCCTATGGTACCCGATTGAATGCACTGGTTGCAATGAAGCATGATTGAATGCAGTGGATTCCATGCAGCATGGAGACATTGAACCCTATTAAATGCAGGGGACTTTATGCAGCATGATTGAATGCAGTGGATTCCATGCAGCATGATTGAATGCAGTAGATTCCATGCAGTGAGGCCCAATGCATCCCGATTAAATGCAGTGGATTTTATGCAGAGAGGCCCAAAGCATCCCGATTGAATGCAGTGGATTCCATGCAGCGTCACTGAATGCAGTGGATTCGATGCAGCATGGTTAAATGCATCCCGATTGAACGAACAGTATTCCATGCAGCGTGGCTAAATGGATCCCGATTGAATGCAGTGGATTCCATGCAGTGTGGCCCAATGGATCTCGAGAGATTGCAGTGGATTCCATGCAGTGTGGTGCAATGGATTTTGATTGAACGCAGTGGATTCCATGCATCGTGGTGCAATGGATCCCAATTGAATGCAGTGAATTCCATGCAGCGTGATTGAATGCAGTACATTCCATGCAGCATGGTAAAATGCATCCCGATTAAATGCAGTGGATTCCATCCAGCTTGATTGAATGCAGTTGATTCCATGGAGCGTGGCCCAATGCATCCCGATTAAATGCAGTGGATTTTATGCAGCATGGCCCAAAGCATCCCGATTGAAGGTAGTGCATTCCATGCAGCATCACTGAATGCAGTGGATTCCATGCAGCATGGTAAAATGCATCCCGATTGAACGCAGTGTATTCCATGAAGCATGGCGAAATGGATCCCGATTGAATGCAGTGGATTCCATGCAGCGTGGCCCAATGGATCTCGATTGAACGCAGTGTATTCCATGCAGTGAGGCCCAATGAATCCCAATTGAATGCAGTGGATTCCATGCAGCATGGAGAAATTGAACCCTATTAAATGCAGGGGATTTTATGCAGCATGATTGAATGCAGTGGATTCCAGCCAGCATGATTGAATGCAGTAGATTCCATGCAGTGAGGCCCAATGCATCCCGATTAAATGCAGTGGATTTTATGCAGCGAGGCCCAAAGCATCCCGATTGAATGCAGTGGATTCCATGCAGCGTCACTGAATGCAGTGGATTCGATGCAGCATGGTAAAATGCATCCCGATTGAACGAAGAGTATTCCATGCAGCGTGGCTAAATGGATCCCGATTGAATGCAGTGGATTCCATGCAGCGTGGCCCAATGGATCTCGAGAGATTGCAGTGGATTCCATGCAGTGTGGTGCAATGGATTTTAATTGAACGCAGTGGATTCCATGCATCGTGGTGCAATGGATCCCAATTGAATGCAGTGAATTCCATGCAGCGTGATTGAATGCAGTATATTCCATGCAGCATGGTAAAATGCATCCCGATTAAATGCAGTGGATTCCATCCAGCTTGGTTGAATGCAATTGATTCCTTGGAGCATGGCCCAATGCATCCCGATTAAATGCAGTGGATTTTATGCAGCATGGCCCAAAGCATCCCGATTGAATATAGTGCATTCCATGCAGCATCACTGAATGCAGTGGATTCCATGCAGCATGGTAAAATGCATCCCGATTAAACGCAGTGGATTACATGCAGCATGGCTAAATGGATCCCGAGTGAATGCAGTAGATTCCATGCAGTGTCATTGAATGCAGTGGATTCCATGCAGCATGGTAAAATGCATCCCGATTGATGCCTTGGATTCCATGCAGTGTCATTGACTGCAGTGGATTCCATGCAGCATGGTAAAATGCATCCCGATTGATGCAGTGGATTCCATGCAGTGTCAATGAATGCAGTGGATTCCAGGCAGCATGATAAAATGCATCCCGATTGATGCAGTTGATTCCATGCAGCGGGGTTAAATGGATCCCGATTGAATGCAGTGGATTCCATGCAGCGTGGCCCAATGGATCTCGATTGAATTCAGTGGATTCCATGCAGCGTGGCCCAATGGATCTCGATTGAATGCAGTGGATTCCATGCAGTGTGGTGCAGTGGATTCTGATTGATTGCAGTGAATTCCATGCATCGTGGCACAATGGATCCCAATTGAATGCAGTGGATTCCATGCAGCGTGGCCCAATGGATCTCGATTGAATGCAGTGGATTCCATGCAGCCTGTTTGAATGCACTGTATGCCATGCAGCGTGAAGAAATGGAACCCTATTGAATGCAGTGGATTTTATGCAGCATGATTGAATGCAGTGGATTCCATGCAGCATGATTGAATGCAGTGGATTCCAGGCAGCGAGGCCCAATGAATCCCGATTGAATGCAGTGGATATTATCCAGCATGGCCCAAAGCATCCCGATTGAATGCAGTGGATTCCATGCAGCGTGTTTGAATGCAGTGGATTCCATGCAGCATGGCCCAATGGTTCCCGATTGAATGCAGTGGTTGCAATGAAGCATGATTGAATGCAGTGGATTCCATGAAGCGGGGCCCTATGGTACCCGATTGAATGCACTGGTTGCAATGAAGCATGATTGAATGCAGTGGATTCCATGCAGCATGGAGAAATTGAACCCTATTAAATGCAGGGGATTTTATGCAGCATGATTGAATGCAGTGGATTCCATGCAGCATGATTGAATGCAGTAGATTCCATGCAGTGAGGCCCAATGCATCCCGATTAAATGCAGTGGATTCCATGCAGCGTCACTGAATGCAGTGGATTCGATACAGCATGGTAAAATGCATCCCGATTGAACCCAGTGTATTCTATGCAGCGTGATAAATGGATCCCGATTGAATGCAGTGGATTCCATGCAGCGTGGCCCAATGGATCTCGAGAGAATGCAGTGGATTCCATGCAGTGTGGTGCAATGGATTTTGATTGAACGCAGTGGATTCGATGCATCATTGTGCAATGGATCCCAATTGAATGCAGTGAATTCCATGCAGCGTGATTGAATGCAGTACATTCCATGCAGCATGGTAAAATGCATCCCGATTAAATGCAGTGGATTCCATCCAGCTTGATTGAATGCAGTTGATTCCATGGAGCGTGGCCCAATGCATCCCGATTAAATGCAGTGGATTTTATGCAGCATGGCCCAAAGCATCCCGATTGAAGGTAGTGCATTCCATGCAGCATCACTGAATGCAGTGGATTCCATGCAGCATGGTAAAATGCATCCCGATTGAACGCAGTGTATTCCATGAAGCATGGCTAAATGGATCCCGATTGAATGCAGTGGATTCCATGCAGCGTGGCCCAATGGATCTCGATTGAACGCAGTGTATTCCATGCAGTGAGGCCCAATGAATCCCAATTGAATGCAGTGGATTCCATGCAGCATGGCGCAATGGATGTCGATTGAATGCAGTGGTTTCCCTGCAATGTGGCACAATGGATCCCGATTGACTGCAGTGGATTCCATGCAGCGTCACTGAATGCAGTGGATTCCATGCAGAATGGTAAAATGCATCCCGATTGATGGAGTGGATTCCATGCAGTGTCATTGAATGCAGTGGATTCCATGCAGCATGGTAAAATGCATCCCAATTGAACGCAGTGCATTCCATGCAGCGGGGTTAAATGGATCCCGATTGAATGCAGTGGATTCCATGCAGCGTGGCCCAATGGATCTCGAGAGAATGCAGTGGATTCCATGCAGTGTGGTGCAATGGATTTAAATTGAACGCAGTGGATTCCATGCATCGTGGCGCAATGGATCCCAATTGAATGCAGTGAATTCCATGCAGCGTGATTGAATGCAGTATATTCCATGCAGCGTGGTAAAATGCATCCCGATTAAATGCAGTGGATTCCATCCAGCTTGATTGAATGCAGTTGATTCCATGGAGCGTGGCCCAATGCATCCCGATTAAATGCAGTGGATTTTATGCAGCATGGCCAAAAGCATCCCGATTGAAGGTAGTGCATTCCATGCAGCATCACTGAATGCAGTGGATTCCATGCAGCATGGTAAAATGCATCCCAATTGAACGCAGTGCATTCCATGCAGCGGGGTTAAATGGATCCCGATTGAATGCAGTGGATTCGATGCAGCGTGGCCCAATGGATCTCGAGAGAATGCAGTGGATTCCATGCAGTGTGGTGCAATGGATTTAAATTGAACGCAGTGGATTTCATGCATCGTTGTGCAATGGATCCCAATTGAATGCAGTGAATTCCATGCAGCGTGATTGAATGCAGTATATTCCATGCAGCGTGGTAAAATGCATCCCGATTAAATGCAGTGGATTCCATCCAGCTTGATTGAATGCAGTTGATTCCATGGAGCGTGGCCCAATGCATCCCGATTAAATGCAGTGGATTTTATGCAGCATGGCCCAAAGCATCCCGATTGAAGGTAGTGCATTCCATGCAGCATCACTGAATGCAGTGGATTCCATGCAGCATGGTAAAATGCATCCCGATTGAACGCAGTGTATTCCATGAAGCATGGCTAAATGGATCCCGAGTGAATGCAGTGGATTCCATGCAGTGTCATTGAATGCAGTGGATTCCATGCAGCATGGTAAAATGTGTCACGATTGATGCAGTGGATTCCATGCAGTGTCATTGAATGCAGTGGATTCCATGCAGCATGGTTAAATGCATCCCGATGGATGCAGTGGATTACATGCAGTGTCAATGAATGCAGTGGATTCCAGGCAGCATGATAAAATGCATCCCGATTGATGCAGTGGATTCCATGCAGCGGGGTTAAATGGATCCCGATTGAATGCAGTGGATTCCATGCAGCGTGGCCCAGTGGATATCGATTGAATGCAGTGGATTCCATGCAGCGTGGCCCAATGGATCTCGATTGAATGCAGTGGATTCCACGCAGTGTGGTGCAGTGGATTCTGATTGATTGCAGTGAATTCCATGCATCGTGGCACAATGGATCCCAATTGAATGCAGTGGATTCCATGCAGTGTGGCCCAGTGGATCTCGATTGAATGCAGTGGATTCCATGCAGCGTGTTTGAATGCAGTGTATTCCATGCAGCGTGAAGAAATGGAACCCTATTGAATGCAGTGGATTTTATGCAGCATGATTGAATGCAGTGGATTCCATGCAGCATGATTGAATGCAGTGGATTCCAGGCAGCGAGGCCCAATGAATCCCGATTGAATGCAGTGGATATTATCCAGCAGGGCCCAAAGCATCCCGATTGAATGCAGTGGATTCCATGCAGCGTCACTGAATGCAGTGGATTCGATGCAGCATGGTTAAATGCATCCCGATTGAACCCTGTGTATTCTATGCAGCGTGATAAATGGATCCCGATTGAATGCAGTGGATTCCATGCAGCGTGGCCAAATGGATCTCGAGAGATTGCAGTGGATTCCATGCAGTGTGGTGCAATGGATTTTGATTGAAATCAGTGGATTCGATGCATCGTTGTGCAATGGATCCCAATTGAATGCAGTGAATTCCATGCAGCGTGATTGAATGCAGTACATTCCATGCAGCATGGTAAAATGCATCCCGATTAAATGCAGTGGATTCCATCCAGCTTGATTGAATGCAGTTGATTCCATGGAGCGTGGCCCAATGCATCCCGATTAAATGCAGTGGATTTTATGCAGCATGGCCCAAAGCATCCCGATTGAAGGTAGTGCATTCCATGCAGCATCACTGAATGCCGTGGATTCCATGCAGCATGGTAAAATGCATCCCGATTGAACGCAGTGTATTCCATGAAGCATGGCTAAATGGATCCCGATTGAATGCAGTGGATTCCATGCAGCGTGGCCCAATGGATCTCGATTGAACGCAGTGTATTCCATGCAGTGAGGCCCAATGAATCCCAATTGAATGCAGTGGATTCCATGCAGCATGGCGCAATGGATGTCGATTGAATGCAGTGGTTTCCCTGCAATGTGGCACAATGGATCCCGATTGACTGCAGTGGATTCCATGCAGCGTCACTGAATGCAGTGGATTCCATGCAGCATGGTAAAATGCATCCCGATGGATGCAGTGGATTCCATGCAGTGTCATTGAATGCAGTGGATTCCATGCAGCATGGTAAAATGCATCCCAATTGAACGCAGTGCATTCCATGCAGCGGGGTTCAATGGATCCCGATTGAATGCAGTGGATTCGATGCAGCGTGGCCCAATGGATCCCGAGAGAATGCAGTGGATTCCATGCAGTGTGGTGCAATGGATTTTAATTGAACGCAGTGGATTCCATGCATCGTGGCGCAATGGATCCCAATTGAATGCAGTGAATTCCATGCAGCGTGATTGAATGCAGTATATTCCATGCAGCGTGGTAAAATGCATCCCGATTAAATGCAGTGGATTCCATCCAGCTTGATTGAATGCAATTGATTCCATGGAGCATGGCCCAATGCATCCCGATTAAATGCAGTGGATTTTATGCAGCATGGCCCAAAGCATCCCGATTGAAGGTACTGCATTCCATGCAGCATCACTGAATGCAGTGGATTCCATGCAGCATGGTAAAATGCATCCCGATTAAACGCAGTGGATTACATGCAGCATGGCTAAATGGATCCCGAGTGAATGCAGTAGATTCCATGCAGTGTCATTGAATGCAGTGGATTCCATGCAGCATGGTAAAATGCATCCCGATTGAACGCAGTGTATTCCATGAAGCATGGCTAAATGGATCCCGATTGAAGGCAGTGGATTCCATGCAGCGTGTTTGAATGCAGTGGATTCCATGCAGCATGGCCCAATGGTTCCCGATTGAATGCAGTGGTTGCAATGAAGCATGATTGAATGCAGTGGATTCCATGAAGCGTGGCCCTATGGTACCCGATTGAATGCACTGGTTGTAATGAAGCATGATTGAATGCAGTGGATTCCATGCAGTGAGGCCCAATGCATCCCGATTAAATGCAGTGGAGTTTATGCAGCAAGGCCCAAAGCATCCCGATTGAATGCAGTGGATTCCATGCAGCGTCACTGAATGCAGTGGATTCCATGCAGCATGCTAAAATGCATCCCGATTGAATGAAGAGTATTCCATGCAGCGTGGCTAAATGGATCCCGATTGAATGCAGTGGATTCCTTGCAGTGTGGTCCAATGGATCTCGATTGTACGCAGTGTATTCCATGCAGTGAGGCCCAATGAATCCCAATTGAATGCAGTGGATTCCATGCAGCATGGCGCCATGGATGTCGATTGAATGCAGTGGTTTCCCTGCAATGTGGCACAATGGATCCCGATTGACTGCAGTGGATTCCATGCAGCGTCACTGAATGCAGTGGATTCCATGCATAATGGTAAAATGCATCCCGATTGATGCAGTGGATTCCATGCAGTGTCATTGAATGCAGTGGATTCCATGCAGCATGGTAAAATGAATCCCAATTGAACGCAGTGCATTCCATGCAGCGGGGTTAAATGGATGCCGATTGAATGCAGTGGATTCCATGCAGCGTGGCCCAATGGATCTCGATTGAATGCAGTGGGTTCCATGCAGCGTGTTTGAATGCAGTGTATGCCGTGCAGCGTGAAGAAATGGAACCCTATTGAATGCAGTGGATTTTATGCAGCATGATTGAATGCAGTGGATTCGATGCAGCATGATTGAATGCAGTGGATTCCAGGCAGCGAGGCCCAATGAATCCCGATTGAATGCAGTGGATATTATCCAGCATGGCCCAAAGCATCCCGATTGAATGCAGTGGATTCCATGCAGCGTGTTTGAATGCAGTGGATTCCATGCAGCATGGCCCAATGGTTCCCGATTGAATGCAGTGGTTGCAATGAAGCATGATTGAATGCAGTGGATTCCATGAAGCGTGGCCCTATGGTACCCGATTGAATGCACTGGTTGCAATGAAGCATGATTGAATGCAGTGGATTCCATGCAGCATGGAGACATTGAACCCTATTAAATGCAGGGGACTTTATGCAGCATGATTGAATGCAGTGGATTCCATGCAGCATGATTGAATGCAGTAGATTCCATGCAGTGAGGCCCAATGCATCCCGATTAAATGCAGTGGATTTTATGCAGCGAGGCCCAAAGCATCCCGATTGAATGCAGTGGATTCCATGCAGCGTCACTGAATGCAGTGGATTCGATGCAGCATGGTAAAATGCATCCCGATTGAACGCAGTGTATTCCATGCAGCGTGGCTAAATGGATCCCGATTGAATGCAGTGGATTCGATGCAGCGTGGCCCAATGGATCTCGAGAGAATGCAGTGGATTCCATGCAGTGTGGTGCAATGGATTTTAATTGAACGCAGTGGATTCCATGCATCGTGGTGCAATGAATCCCAATTGAATGCAGTGAATTCCATGCAGCGTGATTGAATGCAGTATATTCCATGCAGTGGTAAAATGCATCCCGATTAAATGCAGTGGATTCCATCCAGCTTGATTGAATGCAGTTGATTCCATGGAGCGTGGCCCAATGCATCCCGATTAACTGCAGTGGATTTTATGCAGCATGGCCCAAAGCATCCCGATTGAAGGTAGTGCATTCCATGCAGCATCACTGAATGCAGTGGATTCCATGCAGCATGGTAAAATGCATCCCGATTAAACGCAGTGCATTACATGCAGCATGGCTAAATGGATCCCGAGTGAATGCAGTGGATTCCATGCAGTGTAATTGAATGCAGTTGATTCCATGCAGCATGGTAAAATGCGTCACGATTGATGCAGTGCATTCCATGCAGTGTCATTGAATGCAGTGGATTCCAGGCAGCATGATAAAATGCATCCCGATTGATGCAGTGGATTCCATGCAGCGGGGTTAAATGGAACCCGATTGAATGCAGTGGATTCCATGCAGCGTGGCCCAATGGATCTCGATTGAATGCAGTGGACTCCGTGCAGTGTGGTGGAGTGGATTCTGATTGATTGCAGTGAATTCCATGCATCGTGGCCCAATGGATCTCGATTGAATGCAGTGGATTCCATGCAGCGTGTTTGAATGCAGTGTTTGCCATGCAGCGTGAAGAAATGGAACCCTATTGAATGCAGTGGATTCCATGCAGTGTCATTTAATGCAGTGGATTCCATGCAGCATGATTGAATGCAGTGGATTCCAGGCAGCGAGGCCCAATGAATCCCGATTGAATGCACTGGATATTATCCAGCATGGCCCAAAGCATCCCGATTAAATGCAGTGGATTCCATGCAGCGTGTTTGAATGCAGTGGATTCCATGCAGCATGGCCCAATGGTTCCCGATTGAATGCAGTGGTTGCAATGAAGCATGATTGAATGCAGTGGATTCCATGCAGCATGGAGACATTGAACCCTATTCAATGCAGGGGATTTTATGCAGCATGATTGAATGCAGTGGATTCCATGCAGCATGATTGAATGCAGTAGATTCCATGCAGTGAGGCCCAATGCATCCCGATTAAATGCAGTGGATTTTATGCAGAGAGGCCCAAAGCATCCCGATTGAATGCAGTGGATTCCATGCAGCGTCACTGAATGCAGTGGATTCGATGCAGCATGGTTAAATGCATCCCGATTGAACGAACAGTATTCCATGCAGCGTGGCTAAATGGATCCCGATTGAATGCAGTGGATTCCATGCAGCGTGGCCCAATGGATCTCGAGAGATTGCAGTGGATTCCATGCAGTGTGGTGCAATGGATTTTGATTGAACGCAGTGGATTCCATGCATCGTGGTGCAATGGATCCCAATTGAATGCAGTGAATTCCATGCAGCGTGATTGAATGCAGTACATTCCATGCAGCATGGTAAAATGCATCCCGATTAAATGCAGTGGATTCCATCCAGCTTGATTGAATGCAGTTGATTCCATGGAGCGTGGCCCAATGCATCCCGATTAAATGCAGTGGATTTTATGCAGCATGGCCCAAAGCATCCCGATTGAAGGTAGTGCATTCCATGCAGCATCACTGAATGCAGTGGATTCCATGCAGCATGGTAAAATGCATCCCGATTGAACGCAGTGTATTCCATGAAGCATGGCTAAATGGATCCCGATTGAATGCAGTGGATTCCATGCAGCGTGGCCCAATGGATCTCGATTGAACGCAGTGTATTCCATGCAGTGAGGCCCAATGAATCCCAATTGAATGCAGTGGATTCCATGCAGCATGGAGAAATTGAACCCTATTAAATGCAGTGGATTTTATGCAGCATGATTGAATGCAGTGGATTCCAGCCAGCATGATTGAATGCAGTAGATTCCATGCAGTGAGGCCCAATGCATCCCGATTAAATGCAGTGGATTTTATGCAGCGAGGCCCAAAGCATCCCGATTGAATGCAGTGGATTCCATGCAGCGTCACTGAATGCAGTGGATTCGATGCAGCATGGTAAAATGCATCCCGATTGAACGAAGAGTATTCCATGCAGCGTGGCTAAATGGATCCCGATTGAATGCAGTGGATTCCATGCAGCGTGGCCCAATGGATCTCGAGAGATTGCAGTGGATTCCATGCAGTGTGGTGCAATGGATTTTAATTGAACGCAGTGGCTTCCATGTATCGTGGTGCAATGGATCCCAATTGAATGCAGTGAATTCCATGCAGCGTGATTGAATGCAGTATATTCCATGCAGCGTGGTAAAATGCATCCCGATTAAATGCAGTGGATTCCATCCAGCTTGGTTGAATGCAATTGATTCCATGGAGCATGGCCCAATGCATCCCGATTAAATGCAGTGGATTTTATGCAGCATGGCCCAAAGCATCCCGATTGAATATAGTGCATTCCATGCAGCATCACTGAATGCAGTGGATTCCATGCAGCATGGTAAAATGCATCCCGATTAAACGCAGTGGATTACATGCAGCATGGCTAAATGGATCCCGAGTGAATGCAGTAGATTCCATGCAGTGTCATTGAATGCAGTGGATTCCATGAAGCATGGCTAAATGGATCCCGATTGAATGCAGTGGATTCCATGCAGCGTGGCCCAATGGATCTCGATTGAACGCAGTGTATTCCATGCAGTGATGCCCAATGAATCCCAATTGAATGCAGTGGATTCCATGCAGCATGGCGCAATGGATGTCGATTGAATGCAGTGGTTTCCCTGCAATGTGGCACAATGGATCCCGATTGACTGCAGTGGATTCCATGCAGCGTCACTGAATGCAGTGGATTCCATGCAGAATGGTAAAATGCATCCCGATTGATGGAGTGGATTCCATGCAGTGTCATTGAATGCAGTGGATTCCATGCAGCATGGTAAAATGCATCCCAATTGAACGCAGTGCATTCCATGCAGCGGGGTTAAATGGATCCCGATTGAATGCAGTGGATTCGATGCAGCGTGGCCCAATGGATCTCGAGAGAATGCAGTGGATTCCATGCAGTGTGGTGCAATGGATTTAAATTGAACGCAGTGGATTCCATGCATCGTGGCGCAATGGATCCCAATTGAATGCAGTGAATTCCATGCAGCGTGATTGAATGCAGTTGATTCCATGGAGCGTGGCCCAATGCATCCCGATTAAATGCAGTGGATTCCATCCAGCTTGATTGAATGCAGTTGATTCCATGGAGCGTGGCCCAATGCATCCCGATTAAATGCAGTGGATTTTATGCAGCATGGCCAAAAGCATCCCGATTGAAGGTAGTGCATTCCATGCAGCATCACTGAATGCAGTGGATTCCATGCAGCATGGTAAAATGCATCCCAATTGAACGCAGTGCATTCCATGCAGCGGGGTTAAATGGATCCCGATTGAATGCAGTGGATTCGATGCAGCGTGGCCCAATGGATCTCGAGAGAATGCAGTGGATTCCATGCAGTGTGGTGCAATGGATTTAAATTGAACGCAGTGGATTCCATGCATCGTGGCGCAATGGATCCCAATTGAATGCAGTGAATTCCATGCAGCGTGATTGAATGCAGTATATTCCATGCAGCGTGGTAAAATGCATCCCGATTAAATGCAGTGGATTCCATCCAGCTTGATTGAATGCAGTTGATTCCATGGAGCGTGGCCCAATGCATCCCGATTAAATGCAGTGGATTTTATGCAGCATGGCCCAAAGCATCCCGATTGAAGGTAGTGCATTCCATGCAGCATCACTGAATGCAGTGGATTCCATGCAGCATGGTAAAATGCATCCCGATTGAACGCAGTGTATTCCATGAAGCATGGCTAAATGGATCCCGAGTGAATGCAGTGGATTCCATGCAGTGTCATTGAATGCAGTGGATTCCATGCAGCATGGTAAAATGTGTCACGATTGATGCAGTGGATTCCATGCAGTGTCATTGAATGCAGTGGATTCCATGCAGCATGGTTAAATTCATCCCGATGGATGCAGTGGATTACATGCAGTGTCAATGAATGCAGTGGATTCCAGGCAGCATGATAAAATGCATCCCGATTGATGCAGTGGATTCCATGCAGCGGGGTTAAATGGATCCCGATTGAATGCAGTGGATTCCATGCAGCGTGGCCCAGTGGATATCGATTGAATGCAGTGGATTCCATGCAGCGTGGCCCAATGGATCTCGATTGAATGCAGTGGATTCCACGCAGTGTGGTGCAGTGGATTCTGATTGATTGCAGTGAATTCCATGCATCGTGGCACAATGGATCCCAATTGAATGCAGTGGATTCCATGCAGTGTGGCCCAGTGGATCTCGATTGAATGCAGTGGATTCCATGCAGCATGTTTGAATGCAGTGTATTCCATGCAGCGTGAAGAAATGGAACCCTATTGAATGCAGTGGATTTTATGCAGCATGATTGAATGCAGTGGATTCCATGCAGCATGATTGAATGCAGTAGATTCCATGCAGTGAGGCCCAATGCATCCCGATTAAATGCAGTGGATATTATCCAGCAGGGCCCAAAGCATCCCGATTGAATGCAGTGGATTCCATGGAGCGTCACTGAATGCAGTGGATTCGATGCAGCATGGTTAAATGCATCCCGATTGAACCCTGTGTATTCTATGCAGCGTGATAAATGGATCCCGATTGAATGCAGTGGATTCCATGCAGCGTGGCCCAATGGATCTCGAGAGAATGCAGTGGATTCCATGCAGTGTGGTGCAATGGATTTTGATTGAAATCAGTGGATTCGATGCATCGTTGTGCAATGGATCCCAATTGAATGCAGTGAATTCCATGCAGCGTGATTGAATGCAGTACATTCCATGCAGCATGGTAAAATGCATCCCGATTAAATGCAGTGGATTCCATCCAGCTTGATTGAATGCAGTTGATTCCATGGAGCGTGGCCCAATGCATCCCGATTAAATGCAGTGGATTTTATGCAGCATGGCCCAAAGCATCCCGATTGAAGGTAGTGCATTCCATGCAGCATCACTGAATGCAGTGGATTCCATGCAGCATGGTAAAATGCATCCCGATTGAACGCAGTGTATTCCATGAAGCATGGCTAAATGGATCCCGATTGAATGCAGTGGATTCCATGCAGCGTGGCCCAATGGATCTCGATTGAACGCAGTGTATTCCATGCAGTGAGGCCCAATGAATCCCAATTGAATGCAGTGGATTCCATGCAGCATGGCGCAATGGATGTCGATTGAATGCAGTGGTTTCCCTGCAATGTGGCACAATGGATCCCGATTGACTGCAGTGGATTCCATGCAGCGTCACTGAATGCAGTGGATTCCATGCAGTGTCATTGAATGCAGTGGATTCCATGCAGCATGGTAAAATGCATCCCAATTGAACGCAGTGCATTCCATGCAGCGGGGTTCAATGGATCCCGATTGAATGCAGTGGATTCGATGCAGCGTGGCCCAATGGATCTCGAGAGAATGCAGTGGATTCCATGCAGTGTGGTGCAATGGATTTTAATTGAACGCAGTGGATTCCATGCATCGTGGCGCAATGGATCCCAATTGAATGCAGTGAATTCCATGCAGCGTGATTGAATGCAGTATATTCCATGCAGCGTGGTAAAATGCATCCCGATTAAATGCAGTGGATTCCATCCAGCTTGATTGAATGCAGTTGATTCCATGGAGCATGGCCCAATGCATCCCGATTAAATGCAGTGGATTTTATGCAGCATGGCCCAAAGCATCCCGATTGAAGGTACTGCATTCCATGCAGCATCACTGAATGCAGTGGATTCCATGCAGCATGGTAAAATGCATCCCGATTAAACGCAGTGGATTACATGCAGCATGGCTAAATGGATCCCGAGTGAATGCAGTAGATTCCATGCAGTGTCATTGAATGCAGTGGATTACATGCTGTATGGTAAAATGCGTCACGATTGATGCAGTGGATTCCATGCAGTGTCATTGAATGCAGTGGATTCCATGCAGCATGGTAAAATGCATCCCGATTGATGCAGTGGATTCCATGCAGTGTCAATGAATGCAGTGGATTCCAGGCAGCATGATAAAATGCATCCCGATTGATGCAGTGGATTCCATGCAGCGGGGTTAAATGGATCCCGATTGAATGCAGTGGATTCCATGCAGCGTGGCCCAATGGATCTCGATTGAATGCAGTGGATTCCATGCAGCGTGGCCCAATGGATCTCGAGAGAATGCAGTTGATTCCATGCAGTGTGGTGCAATGCATTTTGATTGAACGCAGTGGATTCCATGCATCATTGTGCAATGGATCCCAATTGAATGCAGTGAATTCCATGCAGCGTGATTGAATGCAGTACATTGCATGCAGCATGGTAAAATGCATCCCGATTAAATGCAGTGGATTCCATCCAGCTTGATTGAATGCAGTTGATTCCATGGAGCGTGGCCCAATGCATCCCGATTAAATGCAGTGGATTTTAAGCAGCATGGCCCAAAGCATCCCGATTGAAGGTAGTGCATTCCATGCAGCATCACTGAATGCAGTGGATTCCATGCAGCATGGTAAAATGCATCCCGATTGAACGCAGTGTATTCAATGAAGCATGGCTAAATGGATCCCGATTGAATGCAGTGGATTCCATGCAGCGTGGCCCAATGGATCTCGATTGAACGCAGTGTATTCCATGCAGTGAGGCCCAATGAATCCCAATTGAATGCAGTGGATTCCATGCAGCATGGAGAAATTGAACCCTATTAAATGCCGTGGATTTTATGCAGCATGATTGAATGCAGTGGATTCCAGCCAGCATGATTGAATGCAGTAGATTCCATGCAGTGAGGCCCAATGCATCCCGATTAAATGCAGTGGATTTTATGCAGCGAGGCCCAAAGCATCCCGATTGAATGCAGTGGATTCCATGCAGCGTCACTGAATGCAGTGGATTCGATGCAGCATGGTAAAATGCATCCCGATTGAACGAAGAGTATTCCATGCAGCGTGGCTAAATGGATCCCGATTGAATGCAGTGGATTCCATGCAGCGTGGCCCAATGGATCTCGAGAGATTGCAGTGGATTCCATGCAGTGTGGTGCAATGGATTTTAATTGAACGCAGTGGATTCCATGCATCGTGGTGCAATGGATCCCAATTGAATGCAGTGAATTCCATGCAGCGTGATTGAATGCAGTATATTCCATGCAGCGTGGTAAAATGCATCCCGATTAAATGCAGTGGATTCCATCCAGCTTGGTTGAATGCAATTGATTCCATGGAGCATGGCCCAATGCATCCCGATTAAATGCAGTGGATTTTATGCAGCATGGCCCAAAGCATCCCGATTGAATATAGTGCATTCCATGCAGCATCACTGAATGCAGTGGATTCCATGCAGCATGGTAAAATGCATCCCGATTAAACGCAGTGGATTACATGCAGCATGGCTAAATGGATCCCGAGTGAATGCAGTAGATTCCATGCAGTGTCATTGAATGCAGTGGATTCCATGCAGCATGGTAAAATGCATCCCGATTGATGCCTTGGATTACATGCAGTGTCATTGACTGCAGTGGATTCCATGCAGCATGGTTAAATGCATCCCGATTGATGCAGTGGATTCCATGCAGCGTCAATGAATGCAGTGGATTCCAGGCAGCATGATAAAATGCATCCCGATTGATGGAGTGGATTCCATGCAGCGGGGTTAAATGGATCCCGATTGAATGCAGTGGATTCCATGCAGCGTGGCCCAATGGATCTCGATTGAATTCAGTGGATTCCATGCAGCGTGGCCCAATGGATCTCGATTGAATGCAGTGGATTCCATGCAGTGTGGTGCAGTGGATTCTGATTGATTGCAGTGAATTCCATGCATCGTGGCACAATGGATCCCAATTGAATGCAGTGGATTCCATGCAGCGTGGCCCAATGGATCTCGATTGAATGCAGTGGATTCCATGCAGCCTGTTTGAATGCAGTGTATGCCATGCAGCGTGAAGAAATGGAACCCTATTGAATGCAGTGGATTTTATGCAGCATGATTGAATGCAGTGGATTCCATGCAGCATGATTGAATGCAGTGGATTCCAGGCAGCGAGGCCCAATGAATCCCGATTGAATGCAGTGGATATTATCCAGCATGGCCCAAAGCATCCCGATTGAATGCAGTGGATTCCATGCAGCGTGTTTGAATGCAGTGGATTCCATGCAGCATGGCCCAATGGTTCCCGATTGAATGCAGTGGTTGCAATGAAGCATGATTGAATGCAGTGGATTCCATGAAGCGTGGCCCTATGGTACCCGATTGAATGCACTGGTTGCAATGAAGCATGATTGAATGCAGTGGATTCCATGCAGCATGGAGAAATTGAACCCTATTAAATGCAGGGGATTTTATGCAGCATGATTGAATGCAGTGGATTCCATGCAGCATGATTGAATGCAGTAGATTCCATGCAGTGAGGCCCAATGCATCCCGATTAAATGCAGTGGATTACATGCAGCGTCACTGAATGCAGTGGATTCGATGCAGCATGGTAAAATGCATCCCGATTGAACCCAGTGTATTCTATGCAGCGTGATAAATGGATCCCGATTGAATGCAGTGGATTCCATGCAGCGTGGCCCAATGAATCTCGAGAGAATGCAGTGGATTCCATGCAGTGTGGTGCAATGGATTTTGATTGAACGCAGTGGATTCCATGCATCGTGGTGCAATGGATCCCAATTGAATGCAGTGAATTCCATGCAGCGTGATTGAATGCAGTATATTCCATGCAGCGTGGTAAAATGCATCCCGATTAAATGCAGTGGATTCCATCCAGCTTGATTGAATGCAGTTGATTCCATGGAGCGTGGCCCAATGCATCCCGATTAAATGCAGTGGATTTTATGCAGCATGGCCAAAAGCATCCCGATTGAAGGTAGTGCATTCCATGCAGCATCACTGAATGCAGTGGATTCCATGCAGCATGGTAAAATGCATCCCGATTGAACGCAGTGTATTCCATGAAGCATGGCTAAATGGATCCCGATTGAATGCAGTGGATTCCATGCAGCGTGGCCCAATGGATCTCGATTGAACGCAGTGTATTCCATGCAGTGAGGCCCAATGAATCCCAATTGAATGCAGTGGATTCCATGCAGCATGGCGCAATGGATGTCGATTGAATGCAGTGGTTTCCCTGCAATGTGGCACAATGGATCCCGATTGACTGCAGTGGATTCCATGCAGCGTCACTGAATGCAGTGGATTCCATGCAGAATGGTAAAATGCATCCCGATTGATGGAGTGGATTCCATGCAGTGTCATTGAATGCAGTGGATTCCATGCAGCATGGTAAAATGCATCCCAATTGAACGCAGTGCATTCCATGCAGCGGGGTTAAATGGATCCCGATTGAATGCAGTGGATTCGATGCAGCGTGGCCCAATGGATCTCGAGAGAATGCAGTGGATTCCATGCAGTGTGGTGCAATGGATTTAAATTGAACGCAGTGGATTCCATGCATCGTGGCGCAATGGATCCCAATTGAATGCAGTGAATTCCATGCAGCGTGATTGAATGCAGTATATTCCATGCAGCGTGGTAAAATGCATCCCGATTAAATGCAGTGGATTCCATCCAGCTTGATTGAATGCAGTTGATTCCATGGAGCGTGGCCCAATGCATCCCGATTAAATGCAGTGGATTTTATGCAGCATGGCCAAAAGCATCCCGATTGAAGGTAGTGCATTCCATGCAGCATCACTGAATGCAGTGGATTCCATGCAGCATGGTAAAATGCATCCCAATTGAACGCAGTGCATTCCATGCAGCGGGGTTAAATGGATCCCGATTGAATGCAGTGGATTCGATGCAGCGTGGCCCAATGGATCTCGAGAGAATGCAGTGGATTCCATGCAGTGTGGTGCAATGGATTTAAATTGAACGCAGTGGATTCCATGCATCGTGGCGCAATGGATCCCAATTGAATGCAGTGAATTCCATGCAGCGTGATTGAATGCAGTATATTCCATGCAGCGTGGTAAAATGCATCCCGATTAAATGCAGTGGATTCCATCCAGCTTGATTGAATGCAGTTGATTCCATGGAGCGTGGCCCAATGCATCCCGATTAAATGCAGTGGATTTTATGCAGCATGGCCCAAAGCATCCCGATTGAAGGTAGTGCATTCCATGCAGCATCACTGAATGCAGTGGATTCCATGCAGCATGGTAAAATGCATCCCGATTGAACGCAGTGTATTCCATGAAGCATGGCTAAATGGATCCCGAGTGAATGCAGTGGATTCCATGCAGTGTCATTGAATGCAGTGGATTCCATGCAGCATGGTAAAATGTGTCACGATTGATGCAGTGGATTCCATGCAGTGTCATTGAATGCAGTGGATTCCATGCAGCATGGTTAAATGCATCCCGATGGATGCAGTGGATTACATGCAGTGTCAATGAATGCAGTGGATTCCAGGCAGCATGATAAAATGCATCCCGATTGATGCAGTGGATTCCATGCAGCGGGGTTAAATGGATCCCGATTGAATGCAGTGGATTCCATGCAGCGTGGCCCAGTGGATATCGATTGAATGCAGTGGATTCCATGCAGCGTGGCCCAATGGATCTCGATTGAATGCAGTGGATTCCACGCAGTGTGGTGCAGTGGATTCTGATTGATTGCAGTGAATTCCATGCATCGTGGCACAATGGATCCCAATTGAATGCAGTGGATTCCATGCAGTGTGGCCCAGTGGATCTCGATTGAATGCAGTGGATTCCATGCAGCATGTTTGAATGCAGTGTATTCCATGCAGCGTGAAGAAATGGAACCCTATTGAATGCAGTGGATTTTATGCAGCATGATTGAATGCAGTGGATTCCATGCAGCATGATTGAATGCAGTGGATTCCAAGAAGCGAGGCCCAATGAATCCCGATTGAATGCAGTGGATATTATCCAGCAGGGCCCAAAGCATCCCGATTGAATGCAGTGGATTCCATGCAGCGTCACTGAATGCAGTGGATTCGATGCAGCATGGTTAAATGCATCCCGATTGAACCCTGTGTATTCTATGCAGCGTGATAAATGGATCCCGATTGAATGCAGTGGATTCCATGCAGCGTGGCCCAATGGATCTCGAGAGAATGCAGTGGATTCCATGCAGTGTGGTGCAATGGATTTTGATTGAAATCAGTGGATTCGATGCATCGTTGTGCAATGGATCCCAATTGAATGCAGTGAATTCCATGCAGCGTGATTGAATGCAGTACATTCCATGCAGCATGGTAAAATGCATCCCGATTAAATGCAGTGGATTCCATCCAGCTTGATTGAATGCAGTTGATTCCATGGAGCGTGGCCCAATGCATCCCGATTAAATGCAGTGGATTTTATGCAGCATGGCCCAAAGCATCCCGATTGAAGGTAGTGCATTCCATGCAGCATCACTGAATGCAGTGGATTCCATGCAGCATGGTAAAATGCATCCCGATTGAACGCAGTGTATTCCATGAAGCATGGCTAAATGGATCCCGATTGAATGCAGTGGATTCCATGCAGCGTGGCCCAATGGATCTCGATTGAACGCAGTGTATTCCATGCAGTGAGGCCCAATGAATCCCAATTGAATGCAGTGGATTCCATGCAGCATGGCGCAATGGATGTCGATTGAATGCAGTGGTTTCCCTGCAATGTGGCACAATGGATCCCGATTGACTGCAGTGGATTCCATGCAGCGTCACTGAATGCAGTGGATTCCATGCAGCATGGTAAAATGCATCCCGATTGAACGAAGAGTATTCCATGCAGCGTGGCTAAATGGATCCCGATTGAATGCAGTGGATTCCATGCAGCGTGGCCCAATGGATCTCGAGAGATTGCAGTGGATTCCATGCAGTGTGGTGCAATGGATTTTAATTGAACGCAGTGGCTTCCATGTATCGTGGTGCAATGGATCCCAATTGAATGCAGTGAATTCCATGCAGCGTGATTGAATGCAGTATATTCCATGCAGCGTGGTAAAATGCATCCCGATTAAATGCAGTGGATTCCATCCAGCTTGGTTGAATGCAATTGATTCCATGGAGCATGGCCCAATGCATCCCGATTAAATGCAGTGGATTTTATGCAGCATGGCCCAAAGCATCCCGATTGAATATAGTGCATTCCATGCAGCATCACTGAATGCAGTGGATTCCATGCAGCATGGTAAAATGCATCCCGATTAAACGCAGTGGATTACATGCAGCATGGCTAAATGGATCCCGAGTGAATGCAGTAGATTCCATGCAGTGTCATTGAATGCAGTGGATTCCATGAAGCATGGCTAAATGGATCCCGATTGAATGCAGTGGATTCCATGCAGCGTGGCCCAATGGATCTCGATTGAACGCAGTGTATTCCATGCAGTGATGCCCAATGAATCCCAATTGAATGCAGTGGATTCCATGCAGCATGGCGCAATGGATGTCGATTGAATGCAGTGGTTTCCCTGCAATGTGGCACAATGGATCCCGATTGACTGCAGTGGATTCCATGCAGCGTCACTGAATGCAGTGGATTCCATGCAGAATGGTAAAATGCATCCCGATTGATGGAGTGGATTCCATGCAGTGTCATTGAATGCAGTGGATTCCATGCAGCATGGTAAAATGCATCCCAATTGAACGCAGTGCATTCCATGCAGCGGGGTTAAATGGATCCCGATTGAATGCAGTGGATTCGATGCAGCGTGGCCCAATGGATCTCGAGAGAATGCAGTGGATTCCATGCAGTGTGGTGCAATGGATTTAAATTGAACGCAGTGGATTCCATGCATCGTGGCGCAATGGATCCCAATTGAATGCAGTGAATTCCATGCAGCGTGATTGAATGCAGTTGATTCCATGGAGCGTGGCCCAATGCATCCCGATTAAATGCAGTGGATTCCATCCAGCTTGATTGAATGCAGTTGATTCCATGGAGCGTGGCCCAATGCATCCCGATTAAATGCAGTGGATTTTATGCAGCATGGCCAAAAGCATCCCGATTGAAGGTAGTGCATTCCATGCAGCATCACTGAATGCAGTGGATTCCATGCAGCATGGTAAAATGCATCCCAATTGAACGCAGTGCATTCCATGCAGCGGGGTTAAATGGATCCCGATTGAATGCAGTGGATTCGATGCAGCGTGGCCCAATGGATCTCGAGAGAATGCAGTGGATTCCATGCAGTGTGGTGCAATGGATTTAAATTGAACGCAGTGGATTCCATGCATCGTGGCGCAATGGATCCCAATTGAATGCAGTGAATTCCATGCAGCGTGATTGAATGCAGTATATTCCATGCAGCGTGGTAAAATGCATCCCGATTAAATGCAGTGGATTCCATCCAGCTTGATTGAATGCAGTTGATTCCATGGAGCGTGGCCCAATGCATCCCGATTAAATGCAGTGGATTTTATGCAGCATGGCCCAAAGCATCCCGATTGAAGGTAGTGCATTCCATGCAGCATCACTGAATGCAGTGGATTCCATGCAGCATGGTAAAATGCATCCCGATTGAACGCAGTGTATTCCATGAAGCATGGCTAAATGGATCCCGAGTGAATGCAGTGGATTCCATGCAGTGTCATTGAATGCAGTGGATTCCATGCAGCATGGTAAAATGTGTCACGATTGATGCAGTGGATTCCATGCAGTGTCATTGAATGCAGTGGATTCCATGCAGCATGGTTAAATTCATCCCGATGGATGCAGTGGATTACATGCAGTGTCAATGAATGCAGTGGATTCCAGGCAGCATGATAAAATGCATCCCGATTGATGCAGTGGATTCCATGCAGCGGGGTTAAATGGATCCCGATTGAATGCAGTGGATTCCATGCAGCGTGGCCCAGTGGATATCGATTGAATGCAGTGGATTCCATGCAGCGTGGCCCAATGGATCTCGATTGAATGCAGTGGATTCCACGCAGTGTGGTGCAGTGGATTCTGATTGATTGCAGTGAATTCCATGCATCGTGGCACAATGGATCCCAATTGAATGCAGTGGATTCCATGCAGTGTGGCCCAGTGGATCTCGATTGAATGCAGTGGATTCCATGCAGCATGTTTGAATGCAGTGTATTCCATGCAGCGTGAAGAAATGGAACCCTATTGAATGCAGTGGATTTTATGCAGCATGATTGAATGCAGTGGATTCCATGCAGCATGATTGAATGCAGTAGATTCCATGCAGTGAGGCCCAATGCATCCCGATTAAATGCAGTGGATATTATCCAGCAGGGCCCAAAGCATCCCGATTGAATGCAGTGGATTCCATGGAGCGTCACTGAATGCAGTGGATTCGATGCAGCATGGTTAAATGCATCCCGATTGAACCCTGTGTATTCTATGCAGCGTGATAAATGGATCCCGATTGAATGCAGTGGATTCCATGCAGCGTGGCCCAATGGATCTCGAGAGAATGCAGTGGATTCCATGCAGTGTGGTGCAATGGATTTTGATTGAAATCAGTGGATTCGATGCATCGTTGTGCAATGGATCCCAATTGAATGCAGTGAATTCCATGCAGCGTGATTGAATGCAGTACATTCCATGCAGCATGGTAAAATGCATCCCGATTAAATGCAGTGGATTCCATCCAGCTTGATTGAATGCAGTTGATTCCATGGAGCGTGGCCCAATGCATCCCGATTAAATGCAGTGGATTTTATGCAGCATGGCCCAAAGCATCCCGATTGAAGGTAGTGCATTCCATGCAGCATCACTGAATGCAGTGGATTCCATGCAGCATGGTAAAATGCATCCCGATTGAACGCAGTGTATTCCATGAAGCATGGCTAAATGGATCCCGATTGAATGCAGTGGATTCCATGCAGCGTGGCCCAATGGATCTCGATTGAACGCAGTGTATTCCATGCAGTGAGGCCCAATGAATCCCAATTGAATGCAGTGGATTCCATGCAGCATGGCGCAATGGATGTCGATTGAATGCAGTGGTTTCCCTGCAATGTGGCACAATGGATCCCGATTGACTGCAGTGGATTCCATGCAGCGTCACTGAATGCAGTGGATTCCATGCAGCATGGTAAAATGCATCCCGATGGATGCAGTGGATTCCATGCAGTGTCATTGAATGCAGTGGATTCCATGCAGCATGGTAAAATGCATCCCAATTGAACGCAGTGCATTCCATGCAGCGGGGTTCAATGGATCCCGATTGAATGCAGTGGATTCGATGCAGCGTGGCCCAATGGATCTCGAGAGAATGCAGTGGATTCCATGCAGTGTGGTGCAATGGATTTTAATTGAACGCAGTGGATTCCATGCATCGTGGCGCAATGGATCCCAATTGAATGCAGTGAATTCCATGCAGCGTGATTGAATGCAGTATATTCCATGCAGCGTGGTAAAATGCATCCCGATTAAATGCAGTGGATTCCATCCAGCTTGATTGAATGCAATTGATTCCATGGAGCATGGCCCAATGCATCCCGATTAAATGCAGTGGATTTTATGCAGCATGGCCCAAAGCATCCCGATTGAAGGTACTGCATTCCATGCAGCATCACTGAATGCAGTGGATTCCATGCAGCATGGTAAAATGCATCCCGATTAAACGCAGTGGATTACATGCAGCATGGCTAAATGGATCCCGAGTGAATGCAGTAGATTCCATGCAGTGTCATTGAATGCAGTGGATTACATGCAGTATGGTAAAATGCGTCACGATTGATGCAGTGGATTCCATGCAGTGTCATTGAATGCAGTGGATTCCATGCAGCATGGTAAAATGCATCCCGATTGATGCAGTGGATTCCATGCAGTGTCAATGAATGCAGTGGATTCCAGGCAGCATGATAAAATGCATCCCGATTGATGCAGTGGATTCCATGCAGCGGGGTTAAATGGATCCCGATTGAATGCAGTGGATTCCATGCAGCGTGGCCCAATGGATCTCGATTGAATGCAGTGGATTCCATGCAGCGTGGCCCAATGGATCTCGAGAGAATGCAGTGGATTCCATGCAGTGTGGTGCAATGCATTTTGATTGAACGCAGTGGATTCCATGCATCATTGTGCAATGGATCCCAATTGAATGCAGTGAATTCCATGCAGCGTGATTGAATGCAGTACATTCCATGCAGCATGGTAAAATGCATCCCGATTAAATGCAGTGGATTCCATCCAGCTTGATTGAATGCAGTTGATTCCATGGAGCGTGGCCCAATGCATCCCGATTAAATGCAGTGGATTTTAAGCAGCATGGCCCAAAGCATCCCGATTGAAGGTAGTGCATTCCATGCAGCATCACTGAATGCAGTGGATTCCATGCAGCATGGTAAAATGCATCCCGATTGAACGCAGTGTATTCCATGAAGCATGGCTAAATGGATCCCGATTGAATGCAGTGGATTCCATGCAGCGTGGCCCAATGGATCTCGATTGAACGCAGTGTATTCCATGCAGTGAGGCCCAATGAATCCCAATTGAATGCAGTGGATTCCATGCAGCATGGAGAAATTGAACCCTATTAAATGCAGTGGATTCCATGCAGCATGTTTGAATGCAGTGGATTCCATGCAGCATGGCCCAATGGTTCCCGATTGAATGCAGTGGTTGCAATGAAGCATGATTGAATGCAGTGGATTCCATGAAGCGTGGCCCTATGGTACCCGATTGAATGCACTGGTTGCAATGAAGCATGATTGAATGCAGTGGATTCCATGCAGCATGGAGAAATTGAACCCTATTAAATGCAGGGGATTTTATGCAGCATGATTGAATGCAGTGGATTCCATGCAGCATGATTGAATGCAGTAGATTCCATGCAGTGAGGCCCAATGCATCCCGATTAAATGCAGTGGATTTTATGCAGCGAGGCCCAAAGCATCCCGATTGAATGCAGTGGATTCCATGCAGCGTCATTGAATGCAGTGGATTAGATGCAGCATGGTAAAATGCATCCCGATTGAACCCAGTGTATTCCATGCAGCGGGGTTAAATGGATCCCGATTGAATGCAGTGGATTCCATGCAGCGTGGCCCAATGGATCTCGAGAGAATGCAGTGGATTCCATGCAGTGTGGTGCAATGGATTTTAATTGAACGCAGTGGATTCCATGCATCGTGGTGCAATGAATCCCAATTGAATGCAGTGAATTTCATGCAGTGTGATTGAATGCAGTATATTCCATGCAGCGTGGTAAAATGCATCCCGATTAAATGCAGTGGATTCCATCCAGCTTGATTGAATGCAGTTGATTCCATGGAGCGTGGCCCAATGCATCCCGATTAAATGCAGTGGATTTTATGCAGCATGGCCCAAAGCATCCCGATTGAAGGTAGTGCATTCCATGCAGCATCACTGAATGCAGTGGATTCCATGCAGCATGGTAAAATGCATCCCGATTGAACGCAGTGTATTCCATGAAGCATGGCTAAATGGATCCCGAGTGAATGCAGTGGATTCCAAGCAGTGTCATTGAATGCAGTGGATTCCATGCAGCATGGTAAAATGCGTCACGATTGATGCAGTGGATTCCATGCATTGTCATTGAATGCAGTGGATTCCATGCAGCATGGTTAAATGCATCCCGATTGATGCAGTGGATTCCATGCAGTGTCAATGAATGCAATGAATTCCAGGCAGCATGATAAAATGCATCCCGATTGATGCAGTGGATTCCATGCAGCGGGGTTAAATGGATCCAGATTGAATGCCGTGGATTCCATGCAGCGTGGCCCAATGGATCTCGATTGAATGCAGTGGACTCCGTGCAGTGTGGTGGAGTGGATTCTGATTGATTGCAGTGAATTCCATGCATCGTGGCACAATGGATCCCAATTGAATGCAGTGGATTCCATGCAGCGTGGCCCAATGGATCTCGATTGAATGCAGTGGATTCCATGCAGCGTGTTTGAATGCAGTGTATGCCATGCAGCGTGAAGAAATGGAACCCTATTGAATGCAGTGGATTTTATGCAGCATGATTGAATGCAGTGGATTCGATGCAGCATGATTGAATGCAGTGGATTTCAGGCAGCGAGGCCCAATGAATCCCGATTGAATGCAGTGGATATTATCCAGCATGGCCCAAAGCATCCCGATTGAATGCAGTGGATTCCATGCAGCGTGTTTGAATGCAGTGGATTCCATGCAGCATGGCCCAATGGTTCCCGATTGAATGCAGTGGTTGCAATGAAGCATGATTGAATGCAGTGGATTCCATGAAGCGTGGCCCTATGGTACCCGATTGAATGCACTGGTTGCAATGAAGCATGATTGAATGCAGTGGATTCCATGCAGCATGGAGAAATTGAACCCTATTAAATGCAGGGGATTTTAAGCAGCATGATTGAATGCAGTGGTTTCCATGCAGCATGATTGAATGCAGTAGATTCCATGCAGTGAGGCCCAATGCATCCCGATTAAATGCAGTGGATTCCATGCAGCGTCACTGAATGCAGTGGATTAGATGCAGCATGGTTAAATGCATCCCGATTGAACCCAGTGTATTCTATGCAGCGTGATAAATGGATCCCGATTGAATGCAGTGGATTCCATGCAGTGTGGTGCAATGGATTTTGATTGAACGCAGTGGATTCGATGCATCGTTGTGCAATGGATCCCAATTGAATGCAGTGAATTCCATGCAGTGTGATTGAATGCAGTACATTCCATGCAGCATGGTAAAATGCATCCCGATTAAATGCAGTGGATTCCATCCAGCTTGATTGAATGCAGTTGATTCCATGGAGTGTGGCCCAATGCATCCCGATTAAATGCAGTGGATTTTATGCAGCATGGCCCAAAGCATCCCGATGGAATGTAGTGCATTCCATGCAGCATCACTGAATGCAGTGGATTCCATGCAGCATGGTAAAATGCATCCCGATTGAACGCAGTGTATTCCATGAAGCATGGCTAAATGGATCCCGATTGAATGCAGTGGATTCCATGCAGCGTGGCCCAATGGATCTCGATTGAACGCAGTGTATTCCATGCAGTGAGGCCCAATGAATCCCAATTGAATGCAGTGGATTCCATGCAGCATGGTGCAATGGATGTCGATTGAATGCAGTTGTTTCCCTGCAATGTGGCACAATGGATCCCGATTGACTGCAGTGGATTCCATGCAGCGTCACTGAATGCAGTGGATTCCATGCAGAATGGTAAAATGCATCCCGATTGATGGAGTGGATTCCATGCAGTGTCATTGAATGCAGTGGATTCCATGCAGCATGGTAAAATGCATCCCAATTGAACGCAGTGCATTCCATGCAGCGGGGTTAAATGGATCCCGATTGAATGCAGTGGATTCGATGCAGCGTGGCCCAATGGATCTCGAGAGAATGCAGTGGATTCCATGCAGTGTGGTGCAATGGATTTTAATTGAACGCAGTGGATTCCATGCATCGTGGCGCAATGGATCCCAATTGAATGCAGTGAATTCCATGCAGCGTGATTGAATGCAGTATATTCCATGCAGCGTGGTAAAATGCATCCCGATTAAATGCAGTGGATTCCATCCAGCTTGATTGAATGCAGTTTATTCCATGGAGCGTGGCCCAATGCATCCCGATTAAATGCAGTGGATTTTATGCAGCATGGCCCAAAGCATCCCGATTGAAGGTAGTGCATTCCATGCAGCATCACTGAATGCAGTGGATTCCATGCAGCATTGTAAAATGCATCCCAATTGAACGCAGTGCATTCCATGCAGCGGGGTTCAATGGATCCCGATTGAATGCAGTGGATTCGATGCAGCTTGGCCCAATGGATCTCGAGAGAATGCAGTGGATTCCATGCAGTGTGGTGCAATGGATTTTAATTGAACGCAGTGGATTCCATGCATCATGGCGCAATGGATCCCAATTGAATGCAGTGAATTCCATGCAGCGTGATTGAATGCAGTATATTCCATGCAGCGTGGTAAAATGCATCCCGATTAAATGCAGTGGATTCCATCCAGCTTGATTGAATGCAGTTGATTCCATGGAGCGTGGCCCAATGCATCCCGATTAACTGCAGTGGATTTTATGCAGCATGGCCCAAAGCATCCCGATTGAAGGTACTGCATTCCATGCAGCATCACTGAATGCAGTGTATTCCATGCAGCGTGAAGAAATGGAACCCTATTGAATGCAGTGGATTTTATGCAGCATGATTGAATGCAGTGGATTCGATGCAGCATGATTGAATGCAGTGGATTCCAGGCAGCGAGGCCCAATGAATCCCGATTGAATGCAGTGGATATTATCCAGCATGGCCCAAAGCATCCCGATTGAATGCAGTGGATTCCATGCAGCGTGTTTGAATGCAGTGGATTCCATGCAGCATGGCCCAATGGTTCCCGATTGAATGCAGTGGTTGCAATGAAGCATGATTGAATGCAGTGGATTCCATGAAGCGTGGCCCTATGGTACCCGATTGAATGCACTGGTTGCAATGAAGCATGATTGAATGCAGTGGATTCCATGCAGCATGGAGAAATGGAACCCTATTAAATGCAGGGGATTTTATGCAGCATGATTGAATGCAGTGGATTCCATGCAGCATGATTGAATGCAGTAGATTCCAAGCAGTGAGGCCCAATGCATCCCGATTAAATGCAGTGGATTTTATGCAGTGAGGCCCAAAGCATCCCGATTGAATGCAGTGGATTCCATGCAGCGTCATTGAATGCAGTGGATTCCATGCAGCATGGTAAAATGCATCCCGATTGAACACAGTGTATTCCATGCAGCGTGATAAATGGATCCCGATTGAATGCAGTGGATTCCATGCAGCGTGGCCCAATGGATCTCGAGAGAATGCAGTGGATTCCATGCAGTGTGGTGCAATGGATTTTGATTGAAGGCAGTGGATTCGATGCATCGTTGTGCAATGGATCCAAATTGAATGCAGTGAATTCCATGCAGCGTGATTGAATGCAGTATATTCCATGCAGCGTGGTAAAATGCATCCCGATTAAATGCAGTGGATTCCATCCAGCTTGATTGAATGCAGTTGATTCCATGGAGCGTGGCCCAATGCATCCCGATTAAATGCAGTGGATTTTATGCAGCATGGCCCAAAGCATCCCGATTGAAGGTAGTGCATTCCATGCAGCATCACTGAATGCAGTGGATTCCATGCAGCATGGTAAAATGCATCCCGATTGAACGCAGTGTATTCCATGAAGCATGGCTAAATGGATCCCCATTGAATGCAGTGGATTCCAAGCAGTGTCATTGAATGCAGTGGATTCCATGCAGCATGGTAAAATGTGTCACGATTGATGCAGTGGATTCCATGCATTGTCATTGAATGCAGTGGATTTCATGCAGCATGGTTAAATGCATCCCGATTGATGCAGTGGATTCCATGCAGTGTCAATGAATGCAATGAATTCCAGGCAGCATGATAAAATGCATCCCGATTGATGCAGTGGATTCCATGCAGCGGGGTTAAATGGATCCAGATTGAATGCCGTGGATTCCATGCAGCGTGGCCCAATGGATCTCGATTGAATGCAGTGGACTCCGTGCAGTGTGGTGGAGTGGATTCTGATTGATTGCAGTGAATTCCATGCATCGTGGCACAATGGATCCCAATTGAATGCAGTGGATTCCATGCAGCGTGGCCCAATGGATCTCGATTGAATGCAGTGGATTCCATGCAGCGTGTTTGAATGCAGTGTATGCCATGCAGCGTGAAGAAATGGAACCCTATTGAATGCAGTGGATTTTATGCAGCATGATTGAATGCAGTGGATTCGATGCAGCATGATTGAATGCAGTGGATTTCAGGCAGCGAGGCCCAATGAATCCCGATTGAATGCAGTGGATATTATCCAGCATGGCCCAAAGCATCCCGATTGAATGCAGTGGATTCCATGCAGCGTGTTTGAATGCAGTGGATTCCATGCAGCATGGCCCAATGGTTCCCGATTGAATGCAGTGGTTGCAATGAAGCATGATTGAATGCAGTGGATTCCATGCAGCATGGAGAAATTGAACCCTATTAAATGCAGGGGATTTTATGCAGCATGATTGAATGCAGTGGATTCCATGCAGCATGATTGAATGCAGTAGATTCCATGCAGTGAGGCCCAATGCATCCCGATTAAATGCAGTGGATTTTATGCAGCATGGCCCAAAGCATCCCGATTGAAGGTAGTGCATTCCATGCAGCATCACTGAATGCAGTGGATTCCATGCAGCATGGTAAAATGCATCCCGATTGAACGCAGTGTATTCCATGAAGCATGGCGAAATGGATCCCGATTGAATGCAGTGGATTCCATGCAGCGTAGCCCAATGAATCTCGATTGAACGCAGTGTATTCCATGCAGTGAGGCCCAATGTATCCCAATTGAATGCAGTGGACTCCATGCAGCATGGCGCAATGGATGTCGATTGAATGCAGTGGTTTCCCTGCAATGTGGCACAATGGATCCCGATTGACTGCAGTGGATTCCATGCAGCATGGCCCAATGGTTCCCGATTGAATGCAGTGGTTGCAATGAAGCATGATTGAATGCAGTGGATTCCAGGCAGCATGGAGACATTGAACCCTATTCAATGCAGGGGATTTTATGCAGCATGATTGAATGCAGTGGATTCCATGCAGCATGATTGAATGCAGTAGATTCCATGCAGTGAGGCCCAATGCATCCCGATTAAATGCAGTGGATTTTATGCAGCGAGGCCCAAAGCATCCCGCTTGAATGCAGTGGATTCCATGCAGCGTCACTGAATGCAGTGGATTCGATGCAGCATGGTAAAATGCATCCCGATTGAACGAAGAGTATTCCATGCAGCGTGGCTAAATGGATCCCGATTGAATGCAGTGGATTCCATGCAGCGTGGCCCAATGGATCTCGAGAGATTGCAGTGGATTCCATGCAGTGTGGTGCAATGGATTTAAATTGAATGCAGTGAATTCCATGCAGCGTGATTGAATGCAGTATATTCCATGCAGCGTGGTAAAATGCATCCCGATTAAATGCAGTGGATTCCATCCAGCTTGATTGAATGCAGTTGATTCCATGGAGCGTGGCCCAATGCATCCCGATTAAATGCAGTGGATTTTATGCAGCATGGCCCAAAGCATCCCGATTGAAGGTAGTGCATTCCATGCAGCATCACTGAATGCAGTGGATTCCATGCAGCATGGTAAAATGCATCCCGATTAAACGCAGTGGAATACATGCAGCATGGCTAAATGGATCCCGAGTGAATGCAGTAGATTCCATGCAGTGTCATTGAATGCAGTGGATTCCATGCAGCATGGTAAAATGCATCCCGATTGATGTAGTGGATTCCATGCAGTGTCATTGAATGCAGTGGATTCCAGGCAGCATGGTAAAATGCATCCCGATTGATGCAGTCGATTCCATGCAGCGGGGTTAAATGGATCCCGATTGAATGCAGTGTATTCCATGCAGCGTGGCCCAATGGATCTCGATTGAATGCAGTGGATTCCATGCAGCGTGGCCCAATGGATCTCGATTGAATGCAGTGGATTCCATGCAGCATGTTTGAATGCAGTTTATGCCATGCAGCGTGAAGAAATGGAACCCTATTGAACGCAGTGGATTTTATGCAGGATGATTGAATGCAGTGGATTCCATGCAGCATGATTGAATGCAGTGGATTCCATGCAGCGTGGCCCAATGGATCTCGAGAGAATGCAGTGGATTCCATGCAGTGTGGTGCAATGGATTTTGATTGAACGCAGTGGATTCCATGCATCGTTGTGCAATGGATCCCAATTGAATGCAGTGAATTCCATGCAGCGTGATTGAATGCAGTATATTCCATGCAGCGTGGTAAAATGCATCCCGATTAAATGCAGTGGATTCCATCCAGCTTGATTGAATGCAGTTGATTCCATGGAGCGTGGCCCAATGCATCCCGATTAAATGCAGTGGATTTTATGCAGCATGGCCCAAAGCATCCCGATTGAAGGTAGTGCATTCCATGCAGCATCACTGAATGCAGTGGATTCCATGCAGCATGGTAAAATGCATCCCGATTGAACGCAGTGTATTCCATGAAGCATGGCGAAAGGGATCCCGATTGAATGCAGTGGATTCCATGCAGCGTGGCCCAATGGATCTCGATTGAACGCAGTGTATTCCATGCAGTGAGGCCCAATGTATCCCAATTGAATGCAGTGGACTCCATGCAGCATGGCGCAATGGATGTCGATTGAATGCAGTGGTTTCCCTGCAATGTGGCACAATGGATCCCGATTGACTGCAGTGGATTCCATGCAGCATGGCCCAATGGTTCCCGATTGAATGCAGTGGTTGCAATGAAGCATGATTGAATGCAGTGGATTCCAGGCAGCATGGAGACATTGAACCCTATTCAATGCAGGGGATTTTATGCAGCATGATTGAATGCAGTGGATTCCATGCAGCATGATTGAATGCAGTAGATTCCATGCAGTGAGGCCCAATGCATCCCGATTAAATGCAGTGGATTTTATGCAGCGAGGCCCAAAGCATCCCGCTTGAATGCAGTGGATTCCATGCAGCGTCACTGAATGCAGTGGATTCGATGCAGCATGGTAAAATGCATCCCGATTGAACGAAGAGTATTCCATGCAGCGTGGCTAAATGGATCCCGATTGAATGCAGTGGATTCCATGCAGCGTGGCCCAATGGATCTCGAGAGCATGCAGTGGATTCCATGCAGTGTGGTGCAATGGATCCAAATTGAATGCAGTGAATTCCATGCAGCGTGATTGAATGCAGTATATTCCATGCAGCGTGGTAAAATGCATCCCGATTAAATGCAGTGGATTCCATCCAGCTTGATTGAATGCAGTTGATTCCATGGAGCGTGGCCCAATGCATCCCGATTAAATGCAGTGGATTTTATGCAGCATGGCCCAAAGCATCCCGATTGAATGTAGTGCATTCCATGCAGCATCACTGAATGCAGTGGATTCCATGCAGCATGGTAAAATGCATCCCGATTAAACGCAGTAGATTACATGCAGCATGGCTAAATGGATCCCGAGTGAATGCAGTAGATTCCATGCAGTGTCATTGAATGCAGTGGATTCCATGCAGCATGGTAAAATGCATCCCGATTGATGCAGTGGATTCCATGCAGTGTCATTGAATGCAGTGGATTCCAGGCAGCATGGTAAAATGCATCCCGATTGATGCAGTGGATTCCATGCAGCGGGGTTAAATGGATCCCGATTGAATGCAGTGTATTCCATGCAGCGTGGCCCAATGGATCTCGATTGAATGCAGTGGATTCCATGCAGCGTGGCCCAATGGATCTCGATTGAATGCAGTGGATTCCATGCAGTGTGGTGCAGTGGAGTCTGATTGATTGCAGTGAATTCCATGCATCGTGGCACAATGGATCCCAATTGAATGCAGTGGATTCCATGCAGCGTGGCCCAATGGATCTCAATTGAATGCAGTGGATTCCATGCAGCATGTTTGAATGCAGTGTATGCCATGCAGCGTGAAGTAATGGAACCCTATTGAATGCAGTGGATTTTATGCAGCATGATTGAATGCAGTGGATTCCATGCAGCATGATTGAATGCAGTGGATTCCAGGCAGCGAGGCCCAATGAATCCCGATTGAATGCAGTGGATATTTTCCAGCATGGCCCAAAGCATCCCGATTGAATGCAGTGGATTCCATGCAGCGTGTTTGAATGCAGTGGATTCCATGCAGCATGGCCCAATGGTTCCCGATTGAATGCAGTGGTTGCAATGAAGCATGATTGAATGCAGTGGATTCCATGAAGCGTGGCCCTATGGTACCCGATTGAATGCACTGGTTGCAATGAAGCATGATTGAATGCAGTGGATTCCATGCAGCATGGAGAAATTGAACCCTATTCAATGCAGGGGATTTTATGCAGCATGATTGAATGCAGTGGATTCCATGCAGCATGATTGAATGCAGTGGATTCCATGCAGTGTGGTGCAATGGATTTTGATTGAACGCAGTGGATTCGATGCATCGTTGTGCAATGGATCCCAATTGAATGCAGTGAATTCCATGCAGCGTGATTGAATGCAGTACATTCCATGCAGCATGGTAAAATGCATCCCGATTAAATGCAGTGGATTCCATCCAGCTTGATTGAATGCAGTTGATTCCATGGAGCGTGGCCCAATGCATCCCGATTAAATGCAGTGGATTTTATGCAGCATGGCCCAAAGCATCCCGATTGAAGGTAGTGCATTCCATGCAGCATCACTGAATGCAGTGGATTCCATGCAGCATGGTAAAATGCATCCCGATTGAACGCAGTGTATTCCATGAAGCATGGCGAAATGGATCCCGATTGAATGCAGTGGATTCCATGCAGCGTGGCCCAATGGATCTCGATTGAACGCAGTGTATTCCATGCAGTGAGGCCCAATGTATCCCAATTGAATGCAGTGGATTCCATGCAGCATGGCGCAATGGATGTCGATTGAATGCAGTGGTTTCCCTGCAATGTGGCACAATGGATCCCGATTGACTGCAGTGGATTCCATGCAGCATGGCCCAATGGTTCCCGATTGAATGCAGTGGTTGCAATGAAGCATGATTGAATGCAGTGGATTCCATGCAGCATGGAGACATTGAACCCTATTCAATGCAGGGGATTTTATGCAGCATGATTGAATGCAGTGGATTCCATGCAGCATGATTGAATGCAGTAGATTCCATGCAGTGAGGCCCAATGCATCCCGATTAAATGCAGTGGATTTTATGCAGCGAGGCCCAAAGCATCCCGATTGAATGCAGTGGATTCCATGCAGCGTCACTGAATGCAGTGGATTCGATGCAGCATGGTTAAATGCATCCCGATTGAACGAAGAGTATTCCATGCAGCGTGGCTAAATGGATCCCGATTGAATGCAGTGGATTCCATGCAGCGTGGCCCAATGGATCTCGAGAGATTGCAGTGGATTCCATGCAGTGTGGTGCAATGGATTTAAATTGAACGCAGTGGATTCCATGCATCGTGGTGCAATGGATCCCAATTGAATGCAGTGAATTCCATGCAGCGTGATTGAATGCAGTATATTCCATGCAGCGTGGTAAAATGCATCCCGATTAAATGCAGTGGATTCCATCCAGCTTGATTGAATGCAGTTGATTCCATGGAGCGTGGCCCAATGCATCCCGATTAAATGCAGTGGATTTTATGCAGCATGGCCCAAAGCATCCCGATTGAAGGTAGTGCATTCCATGCAGCATCACTGAATGCAGTGGATTCCATGCAGCATGGTAAAATGCATCCCGATTGAACGCAGTGTATTCCATGAAGCATGGCTAAATGGCTCCCGAGTGAATGCAGTAGATTCCATGCAGTGTCATTGAATGCAGTGGATTCCATGCAGCATGGTAAAATGCATCCCGATTGATGCAGTGGATTCCATGCAGTGTCATTGAATGCAGTGGATTCCAGGCAGCATGGTAAAATGCATCCCGATTGATGCAGTGGATTCCATGCAGCGGGGTTAAATGGATCCCGATTGAATGCAGTGGATTCCATGCAGCGTGGCCCAATGGATCTCGATTGAATGCAGTGGATTCCATGCAGCGTGGCCCAATGGATCTCGATTGAATGCAGTGGATTCCATGCAGTGTGGTGCAGTGGATTCTGATTGATTGCAGTGAATTCCATGCATCGTGGCACAATGGATCCCAATTGAATGCAGTGGATTCCATGCAGCGTGGCCCAATGGATCTCGATTGAATGCAGTGGATTCCATGCAGCATGTTTGAATGCAGTGTATGCCATGCAGCGTGGCCCAATTGATCTCGAGAGAATGCAGTGGATTCCATGCAGTGTGGTGCAATGGATTTTGATTGAACGCAGTGGATTCCATGCATCGTTGTGCAATGGATCCCAATTGAATGCAGTGAATTCCATGCAGCGTGATTGAATGCAGTACATTCCATGCAGCATGGTAAAATGCATCCCGATTAAATGCAGTGGATTCCATCCAGCTTGATTGAATGCAGTTGATTCCATGGAGCGTGGCCCAATGCATCCCGATTAAATGCAGTGGATTTTATGCAGCATGGCCCAAAGCATCCCGATTGAAGGTAGTGCATTCCATGCAGCATCACTGAATGCAGTGGATTCCATGCAGCATGGTAAAATGCATCCCGATTGAACGCAGTGTATTCCATGAAGCATGGCGAAATGGATCCCGATTGAATGCAGTGGATTCCATGCAGCGTGGCCCAATGGATCTCGATTGAACGCAGTGGATTCCATGCAGTGAGGCCCAATGTATCCCAATTGAATGCAGTGGATTCCATGCAGCATGGCGCAATGGATGTCGATTGAATGCAGTGGTTTCCCTGCAATGTGGCACAATGGATCCCGATTGACTGCAGTGGATTCCATGCAGCGTCACTGAATGCAGTGGATTCCATGCAGCATGGTAAAATGCATCCCGATGGATGGAGTGGATTCCATGCAGTGGCATTGAATGCAGTGGATTCCATGCAGCATGGTAAAATGCATCCCAATTGAACGCAGTGCATTCCATGCAGCGGGGTTAAATGGATCCCGATTGAATGCAGTGGATTCGATGCAGCGTGGCCCAATGGATCTCGAGAGAATGCAGTGGATTCCATGCAGTGTGGTGCAATGGATTTTAATTGAACGCAGTGGATTCCATGCATCGTGGCGCAATGGATCCCAATTGAATGCAGTGAATTCCATGCAGCGTGATTGAATGCAGTATATTCCATGCAGCGTGGTAAAATGCATCCCGATTAAATGCAGTGGATTCCATCCAGCTTGATTGAATGCAGTTGATTCCATGGAGCGTGGCCCAATGCATCCCGATTAACTGCAGTGGATTTTATGCAGCATGGCCCAAAGCATCCCGATTGAATGTAGTGCATTCCATGCAGCATCACTGAATGCAGTGGATTCCATGCAGCATGGTAAAATGCATCCCGATTAAACGCAGTAGATTCCATGCAGCAAGGCTAAATGGATCCCGAGTGAATGCAGTAGATTCCATGCAGTGTCATTGAATGCAGTGGATTCCATGCAGCATGGTAAAATGCATCCCGATTGATGCAGTGGATTCCATGCAGTGTCATTGAATGCAGTGGATTCCAGGCAGCATGGTAAAATGCATCCCGATTGATGCAGTGGATTCCATGCAGCGGGGTTAAATGGATCCCGATTGAATGCAGTGTATTCCATGCAGCGTGGCCCAATGGATCTCGATTGAATGCAGTGGATTCCATGCAGCGTGGCCCAATGGATCTCGATTGAATGCAGTGGATTCCATGCAGTGTGGTGCAGTGGAGTCTGATTGATTGCAGTGAATTCCATGCATCGTGGCACAATGGATCCCAATTGAATGCAGTGGATTCCATGCAGCGTGGCCCAATGGATCTCGATTGAATGCAGTGGATTCCATGCAGCATGTTTGAATGCAGTGTATGCCATGCAGCGTGAAGTAATGGAACCCTATTGAATGCAGTGGATTTTATGCAGCATGATTGAATGCAGTGGATTCCATGCAGCATGATTGAATGCAGTGGATTCCAGGCAGCGAGGCCCAATGAATCCCGATTGAATGCAGTGGATATTATCCAGCATGGCCCAAAGCATCCCGATTGAATGCAGTGGATTCCATGCAGCGTGTTTGAATGCAGTGGATTCCATGCAGCATGGCCCAATGGTTCCTGAATTGAATGCAATGGTTGCAATGAAGCATGATTGAATGCAGTGGATTCCATGAAGCGTGGCCCTATGGTACCCGATTGAATGCACTGGTTGCAATGAAGCATGATTGAATGCAGTGGATTCCATGCAGCATGGAGAAATTGAACCCTATTCAATGCAGGGGATTTTATGCAGCATGATTGAATGCAGTGGATTCCATGCAGCATGATTGAATGCAGTTGATTCCATGCAGTGAGGCCCAATGCATCCCGATTAAATGCAGTGGATTTTATGCAGCGAGGCCCAAAGCATCCCGATTGAATGTAGTGGATTCCATGCAGTGTCACTGAATGCAGTGGATTCGATGCAGCATGGTAAAATGTATCTCGATTGAACCCAGTGTATTCCATGCAGCGTGTTAAATGGATCCCGATTGAATGCAGTGGATTCCATGCAGCGTGGCCCAATGGATCTCGAGAGAATGCAGTGGATTCCATGCAGTGTGGTGCAATGGATTTTGATTGAACGCAGTGGATTCGATGCATCGTTGTGCAATGGATCCCAATTGAATGCAGTGAATTCCATGCAGCGTGATTGAATGCAGTACATTCCATGCAGCGTGGTAAAATGCATCCCGATTAAATGCAGTGGATTCCATCCAGCTTGATTGAATGCAGTTGATTCCATGGAGCGTGGCCCAATGCATCCCGATTAAATGCAGTGGATTTTATGCAGCATGGCCCAAAGCATCCCGATTGAAGGTAGTGCATTCCATGCAGCATCACTGAATGCAGTGGATTCCATGCAGCATGGTAAAATGCATCCCGATTAAACGCAGTGCATTACATGCAGCATGGCTAAATGGATCCCGAGTGAATGCAGTGGATTCCATGCAGCATGGTAAAATGCGTCACGATTGATGCAGTGGATTCCATGCAGCGTGATTGAATGCAGTACATTCCATGCAGCGTGGTAAAATGCATCCCGATTAAATGCAGTGGATTCCATCCAGCTTGATTGAATGCAATTGATTCCATGGAGCGTGGCCCAATGCATCCCGATTAAATGCAGTGGATTTTAAGCAGCATGGCCCAAAGCATCCCGATTGAAGGTAGTGCATTCCATGCAGCATCACTGAATGCAGTGGATTCCATGCAGCATGGTAAAATGCATCCCGATTGAACGCAGTGTATTCCATGAAGCATGGCTAAATGGATCCCGATTGAATGCAGTGGATTCCATGCAGCGTGGCCCAATGGATCTCGATTGAACGCAGTGTATTCCATGCAGTGAGGCCCAATGTATCCCAATTGAATGCAGTGGATTCCATGCAGCATGGCGCAATGGATGTCGATTGAATGCAGTGGTTTCCCTGCAATGTGGCACAATGGATCCCGATTGACTGCAGTGGATTCCATGCAGCGTCACTGAATGCAGTGGATTCCATGCAGCATGGTAAAATGCATCCCGATTGATGCAGTGGATTCCATGCAGTGTCATTGAATGCAGTGGATTCCATGCAGCATGGTAAAATGCATCCCAATTGAACGCAGTGCATTCCATGCAGCGGGGTTAAATGGATCCCGATTGAATGCAGTGGATTCGATGCAGCGTGGCCCAATGGATCTCGAGAGAATGCAGTGGATTCCATGCAGTGTGGTGCAATGGATTTAAATTGAACGCAGTGGATTCCATGCATCGTGGCGCAATGGATCCCAATTGAATGCAGTGAATTCCATGCAGCGTGATTGAATGCAGTATATTCCATGCAGCGTGGTAAAATGCATCCCGATTAAATGCAGTGGATTCCATCCAGCTTGATTGAATGCAGTTGATTCCATGGAGCGTGGCCCAATGCATCCCGATTAAATGCAGTGGATTTTATGCAGCATGGCCCAAAGCATCCCGATTGAAGGTAGTGCATTCCATGCAGCATCACTGAATGCAGTGGATTCCATGCAGCATGGTAAAATGCATCCCGATTAAACGCAGTAGATTACATGCAGCATGGCTAAATGGCTCCCGAGTGAATGCAGTAGATTCCATGCAGTGTCATTGAATGCAGTGGATTCCATGCAGCATGGTAAAATGCATCCCGATTGATGCAGTGGATTCCATGCAGTGTCATTGAATGCAGTGGATTCCAGGCAGCATGGTAAAATGCATCCCGATTGATGCAGTGGATTCCATGCAGCGGGGTTAAATGGATCCCGATTGAATGCAGTGTATTCCATGCAGCGTGGCCCAATGGATCTCGATTGAATGCAGTGGATTCCATGCAGCGTGGCCCAATGGATCTCGATTGAATGCAGTGGATTCCATGCAGTGTGGTGCAGTGGATTCTGATTGGTTGCAGTGAATTCCATGCATCGTGGCACAATGGATCCCAATTGAATGCAGTGGATTCCATGCAGCGTGGCCCAATGGATCTCGATTGAATGCAGTGGATTCCATGCAGCATGTTTGAATGCAGTGTATGCCATGCAGCGTGAAGTAATGGAACCCTATTGAATGCAGTGGATTTTATGCAGCATGATTGAATGCAGTGGATTCCATGCAGCATGATTGAATGCAGTGGATTCCAGGCAGCGAGGCCCAATGAATCCCGATTGAATGCAGTGGATATTATCCAGCATGGCCCAAAGCATCCCGATTGAATGCAGTGGATTCCATGCAGCGTGTTTGAATGCAGTGGATTCCATGCAGCATGGCCCAATGGTTCCCGATTGAATGCAGTGGTTGCAATGAAGCATGATTGAATGCAGTGGATTCCATGAAGCGTGGCCCTATGGTACCCGATTGAATGCACTGGTTGCAATGAAGCATGATTGAATGCAGTGGATTCCATGCAGCATGGAGACATTGAACCCTATTCAATGCAGGGGATTTTATGCAGCATGATTGAATGCAGTAGATTCCATGCAGTGAGGCCCAATGCATCCCGATTAAATGCAGTGGATTTTATGCAGCGAGGCCCAAAGCATCCCGATTGAATGCAGTGGATTCCATGCAGTGTCACTGAATGCAGTGGATTCGATGCAGCATGGTAAAATGCATCCCGATTGAACCCAGTGTATTCCATGCAGCGTGATAAATGGATCCCGATTGAATGCAGTGGATTCCATGCAGCGTGGCCCAATGGATCTCGAGAGAATGCAGTGGATTCCATGCAGTGTGGTGCAATGGATTTTGATTGAACGCAGTGGATTCGATGCATCGTTGTGCAATGGATCCCAATTGAATGCAGTGAATTCCATGCAGCGTGATTGAATGCAGTACATTCCATGCAGCATGGTAAAATGCATCCCGATTAAATGCAGTGGATTCCATCCAGCTTGATTGAATGCAGTTGATTCCATGGAGCGTGGCCCAATGCATCCCGATTAAATGCAGTGGATTTTATGCAGCATGGCCCAAAGCATCCCGATTGAAGGTAGTGCATTCCATGCAGCATCACTGAATGCAGTGGATTCCATGCAGCATGGTAAAATGCATCCCGATTGAACGCAGTGTATTCCATGAAGCATGGCGAAATGGATCCCGATTGAATGCAGTGGATTCCATGCAGCGTGGCCCAATGGATCTCGATTGAACGCAGTGTATTCCATGCAGTGAGGCCCAATGTATTCCAATTGAATGCAGTGGATTCCATGCAGCATGGCGCAATGGATGTCGATTGAATGCAGTGGTTTCCCTGCAATGTGGCACAATGGATCCCGATTGACTGCAGTGGATTCCATGCAGCGTCACTGAATGCAGTGGATTCCATGCAGCATGGTAAAATGCATCCCGATTGATGCAGTGGATTCCATGCAGCGTCATTGAATGCAGTGGATTCCATGCAGCATGGTAAAATGCATCCCAATTGAACGCAGTGCATTCCATGCAGCGGGGTTAAATGGATCCCGATTGAATGCAGTGGATTCCATGCAGCGTGGCCCAATGGATCTCGAGAGAATGCAGTGGATTCCATGCAGTGTGGTGCAATGGATTTAAATTGAACGCAGTGGATTCCATGCATCGTGGTGCAATGGATCCCAATTGAATGCAGTGAATTCCATGCAGCGTGATTGAATGCAGTATATTCCATGCAGCGTGGTAAAATGCATCCCCATTAAATGCAGTGGATTCCATCCAGCTTGGTTGAATGCAATTGATTCCATGGAGCGTGGCCCAATGCATCCCGATTAAATGCAGTGGATTTTATGCAGCATGGCCCAAAGCATCCCGATTGAAGGTAGTGCATTCCATGCAGCATCACTGAATGCAGTGGATTCCATGCAGCATGGTAAAATGCATCCCGATTAAACGCAGTAGATTACATGCAGCATGGCTAAATGGCTCCCGAGTGAATGCAGTAGATTCCATGCAGTGTCATTGAATGCAGTGGATTCCATGCAGCATGGTAAAATGCATCCCGATTGATGCAGTGGATTCCATGCAGTGTCATTGAATGCAGTGGATTCCAGGCAGCATGGTAAAATGCATCCCGATTGATGCAGTGGATTCCATGCAGCGGGGTTAAATGGATCCCGATTGAATGCAGTGTATTCCATGCAGCGTGGCCCAATGGATCTCGATTGAATGCAGTGGATTCCATGCAGCGTGGCCCAATGGATCTCGATTGAATGCAGTGGATTCCATGCAGTGTGGTGCAGTGGATTCTGATTGGTTGCAGTGAATTCCATGCATCGTGGCACAATGGATCCCAATTGAATGCAGTGGATTCCATGCAGCGTGGCCCAATGGATCTCGATTGAATGCAGTGGATTCCATGCAGCATGTTTGAATGCAGTGTATGCCATGCAGCGTGAAGTAATGGAACCCTATTGAATGCAGTGGATTTTATGCAGCATGATTGAATGCAGTGGATTCCATGCAGCATGATTGAATGCAGTGGATTCCAGGCAGCGAGGCCCAATGAATCCCGATTGAATGCAGTGGATATTATCCAGCATGGCCCAAAGCATCCCGATTGAATGCAGTGGATTCCATGCAGCGTGTTTGAATGCAGTGGATTCCATGCAGCATGGCCCAATGGTTCCCGATTGAATGCAGTGGTTGCAATGAAGCATGATTGAATGCAGTGGATTCCATGAAGCGTGGCCCTATGGTACCCGATTGAATGCACAGGTTGCAATGAAGCATGATTGAATGCAGTGGATTCCATGCAGCATGGAGACATTGAACCCTATTCAATGCAGGGGATTTTATGCAGCATGATTGAATGCAGTAGATTCCATGCAGTGAGGCCCAATGCATCCCGATTAAATGCAGTGGATTTTATGCAGCGAGGCCCAAAGCATCCCGATTGAATGCAGTGGATTCCATGCAGTGTCACTGAATGCAGTGGATTCGATGCAGCATGGTAAAATGCATCCCGATTGAACCCAGTGTATTCCATGCAGCGTGATAAATGGATCCCGATTGAATGCAGTGGATTCCATGCAGCGTGGCCCAATGGATCTCGAGAGAATGCAGTGGATTCCATGCAGTGTGGTGCAATGGATTTTGATTGAACGCAGTGGATTCGATGCATCGTTGTGCAATGGATCCCAATTGAATGCAGTGAATTCCATGCAGCGTGATTGAATGCAGTACATTCCATGCAGCATGGTAAAATGCATCCCGATTAAATGCAGTGGATTCCATCCAGCTTGATTGAATGCAGTTGATTCCATGGAGCGTGGCCCAATGCATCCCGATTAAATGCAGTGGATTTTATGCAGCATGGCCCAAAGCATCCCGATTGAAGGTAGTGCATTCCATGCAGCATCACTGAATGCAGTGGATTCCATGCAGCATGGTAAAATGCATCCCGATTGAACGCAGTGTATTCCATGAAGCATGGCGAAATGGATCCCGATTGAATGCAGTGCATTCCATGCAGCGTGGCCCAATGGATCTCGATTGAACGCAGTGTATTCCATGCAGTGAGGCCCAATGTATTCCAATTGAATGCAGTGGATTCCATGCAGCATGGCGCAATGGATGTCGATTGAATGCAGTGGTTTCCCTGCAATGTGGCACAATGGATCCCGTTTGACTGCAGTGGATTCCATGCAGCGTCACTGAATGCAGTGGATTCCATGCAGCATGGTAAAATGCATCCCGATTGATGCAGTGGATTCCATGCAGCGTCATTGAATGCAGTGGATTCCATGCAGCATGGTAAAATGCATCCCAATTGAACGCAGTGCATTCCATGCAGCGGGGTTAAATGGATCCCGATTGAATGCAGTGGATTCCATGCAGCGTGGCCCAATGGATCTCGAGAGAATGCAGTGGATTCCATGCAGTGTGGTGCAATGGATTTAAATTGAACGCAGTGGATTCCATGCATCGTGGCGCAATGGATCCCAATTGAATGCAGTGAATTCCATGCAGCGTGATTGAATGCAGTATATTCCATGCAGCGTGGTAAAATGCATCCCGATTAAATGCAGTGGATTTTATGCAGCATGGCCCAAAGCATCCCGATTGAATGTAGTGCATTCCATGCAGCATCACTGAATGCAGTGGATTCCATGCAGCATGGTAAAATGCATCCCGATTAAACGCAGTGCATTACATGCAGCATGGCTAAATGGATCTCGAGTGAATGCAGTGGATTCCATGCAGCATGGTAAAATGCGTCACGATTGATGCAGTGGATTCCATGCAGTGTCATTGAATGCAGTGGATTCCAGGCAGCATGATAAAATGCATCCCGATTGATGCAGTGGATTACATGCAGTGTCATTGAATGCAGTGGATTCCAGGCAGCATGATAAAATGCATCCCGATTGATGCAGTGGATTCCATGCAGCGGGGTTAAATGGATCCCGATTGAATGCAGTGTATTCCATGCAGCGTGGCCCAATGGATCTCGATTGAATGCAGTGGACTCCGTGCAGTGTGGTGGAGTGGATTCTGATTGAATGCAGTGGATTCCATGCAGCGTGTTTGAATGCAGTGTATTCCATGCAGCGTGAAGAAATGGAACCCTATTGAATGCAGTGGATTTTATGCAGCATGATTGAATGCAGTGGATTCCATGCAGCATGATTGAATGCAGTGGATTCCAGGCAGCGAGGCCCAATGAATCCCGATTGAATGCAGTGGATATTATCCAGCATGGCCCAAAGCATCCCGATTGAATGCAGTGGATTCCATGCAGCGTGTTTGAATGCAGTGGATTCCATGCAGCATGGCCCAATGGTTCCCTATTGAATGCAGTGGTTGCAATGAAGCATGATTGAATGCAGTGGATTCCATGCAGCATGATTGAATGCAGTAGATTCCATGCAGTGAGGCCCAATGCATCCCGATTAAATGCAGTGGATTTTATGCAGCGAGGCCCAAAGCATCCCGATTGAATGCAGTGGATTCCATGCAGCGTCACTGAATGCAGTGGATTCGATGCAGCATGGTTAAATGCATCCCGATTGAACGAAGAGTATTCCATGCAGCGTGGCTAAATGGATCCAGATTGAATGCAGTGGATTCCATGCAGCGTGGCCCAATTGATCTCGAGAGATTGCAGTGGATTCCATGCAGTGTGGTGCAATGGATTTTAATTGAACGCAGTGGATTCCATGCATCGTGGTGCAATGGATCCCAATTGAATGCAGTGAATTCCATGCAGCGTGATTGAATGCAGTATATTCCATGCAGCGTGGTAAAATGCATCCCGATTAAATGCAGTGGATTCCATCCAGCTTGATTGAATGCAGTTGATTCCATGGAGCGTGGCCCAATGCATCCCGATTAAATGCAGTGGATTTTATGCAGCATGGCCCAAAGCATCCCGATTGAAGGTAGTGCATTCCATGCAGCATCACTGAATGCAGTGGATTCCATGCAGCATGGTAAAATGCATCCCGATTAAACGCAGTGGAATACATGCAGCATGGCTAAATGGATCCCGAGTGAATGCAGTAGATTCCATGCAGTGTCATTGAATGCAGTGGATTCCATTCAGCATGGTAAAATGCATCCCGATTGATGCAGTGGATTCCATGCAGTGTCATTGAATGCAGTGTATTCCATGCAGCATGGTAAAATGCATCCCGATTGATGCAGTGGATTCCATGCAGTGTCATTGAATGCAGTGGATTCCAGGCAGCATGATAAAATGCATCCCGATTGAATGCAGTCGATTCCATGCAGCGTGGCCCAATGGATCTCGATTGAATGCAGTGGATTCCATGCAGCGTGGCCCAATGGATCTCGATTGAATGCAGTGGATTCCATGCAGTGTGGTGCAGTGGAGTCTGATTGATTGCAGTGAATTCCATGCATCGTGGCACAATGGATCCCAATTGAATGCAGTGGATTCCATGCAGCGTGGCCCAATGGATCTCGATTGAATGCAGTGGGTTCCATGCAGCATCACTGAATGCAGTGTATGCCATGCAGCGTGAAGAAATGGAACCCTATTGAATGCAGTGGATTTTATGCAGCATGATTGAATGCAGTTGATTCGATGCAGCATGATTGAATGCAGTGGATTCCAGGCAGCGAGGCCCAATGAATCCCGATTGAATGCACTGGATATTATCCAGCATGGCCCAAAGCATCCCGATTGAATGCAGTGGATTCCATGCAGCGTGTTTGAATGCAGTGGATTCCATGCAGCATGGCCCAATGGTTCCCGATTGAATGCAGTGGTTGCAATGAAGCATGATTGAATGCAGTGGATTCCATGAAGCGTGGCCCTATGGTACCCGATTGAATGCACTGGTTGCAATGAAGCATGATTGAATGCAGTGGATTCCATGCAGCATGGAGAAATTGAACCCTATTAAATGCAGGGGATTTTATGCAGCATGATTGAATGCAGTGGATTCCATGCAGCATGATTGAATGCAGTAGATTCCATGCAGTGAGGCCCAATGCATCCCGATTAAATGCAGTGGATTTTATGCAGCGAGGCCCAAGGCATCCCGATTGAATGCAGTGGATTCCATGCAGCGTCACTCAATGCAGTGGATTCGATGCAGCATGGTAAAATGCATCCCGATTGAACGCAGTGCATTCCATGAAGCATGGCGAAATGGATCCCGATTGAATGCAGTGGATTCCATGCAGCGTGATAAATGGATCCCGATTGAATGCAGTGGATTCCATGCAGCGTGGCCCAATGGATCTCAAGAGAATGCAGTGGATTCCATGCAGCGTGATTGAATGCAGTACATTCCATGCAGCATGGTAAAATGCATCCCGATTAAATGCAGTGGATTCCATCCAGCTTGATTGAATGCAGTTGATTCCATGGAGCGTGGCCCAATGCATCCCGATTAAATGCAGTGGATTTTATGCAGCATGGCCCAAAGCATCCCGATTGAAGGTAGTGCATTCCATGCAGCATCACTGAATGCAGTGGATTCCATGCAGCATGGTAAAATGCATCCCGATTGAACGCAGTGTATTCCATGAAGCATGGCGAAATGGATCCCGATTGAATGCAGTGGATTCCATGCAGCGTGGCCAATGGATCTCGATTGAACGCAGTGTATTCCATGCAGTGAGGCCCAATGAATCCCAATTGAATGCAGTGGATTCCATGCAGCATGGCGCAATGGATGTCGATTGAATGCAGTGGTTTCCCTGCAATGTGGCAAAATGGATCCCGATTGACTGCAGTGGATTCCATGCAGCGTCACTGAATGCAGTGGATTCCATGCAGCATGGTAAAATGCATCCCGATGGATGCAGTGGCTTCCATGCAGTGTCATTGAATGCAGTGGATTCCATGCAGCATGGTAAAATGCGTCACGATTGATGCAGTGGATTCCATGCAGTCTCATTGAATGCAGTGGATTCCATGCAGCATGGTAAAATGCATCCCGATTGATGCAGTGGATTCCATGCAGTGTCATTGAATGCAGTGGATTCCAGGCAGCATGATAAAATGCATCCCGATTGATGCAGTGGATTCCATGCAGCGGGGTTAAATGGATCCAGATTGAATGCCGTGGATTCCATGCAGCGTGGCCCAACGGATCTCGATTGAATGCAGTGGACTCCGTGCAGTGTGGCGGAGTGGATTCTGATTGATTGCAGTGAATTCCATGCAGCGTGGCCCAATGGATCTCGATTGAATGCAGTGGATTCCATGCAGCGTGTTTGAATGCAGTGTATTCCATGCAGCGTGAAGAAATGGAACCCTATTGAATGCAGTGGATTTTATGCAGCATGATTGAATGCAGTGGATTCCATGCAGCATGATTGAATGCAGTGGATTCCAGGCAGCGAGGCCCAATGAATCCCGATTGAATGCAGTGGATATTATCCAGCATGGCCCAAAGCATCCCGATTGAATGCAGTGGATTCCATGCAGCGTGTTTGAATGCAGTGGATTCCATGCAGCATGGCCCAATGGTTCCCTATTGAATGCAGTGGTTGCAATGAAGCATGATTGAATGCAGTGGATTCCATGAAGCGTGGCCCTATGGTACCCGATTGAATGCACTGGTTGCAATGAAGCATGATTGAATGCAGTGGATTCCATGCAGCATGGAGAAATGGAACCCTATTAAATGCAGGGGATTTTATGCAGCATGATTGAATGCAGTGGATTCCATGCAGCATGATTGAATGCAGTAGATTCCATGCAGTGAGGCCCAATGCATCCCGATTAAATGCAGTGGATTTTATGCAGCGAGGCCCAAAGCATCCCGATTGAATGCAGTGGATTCCATGCAGCGTCACTGAATGCAGTGGATTCGATGCAGCATGGTTAAATGCATCCCGATTGAACGAAGAGTATTCCATGCAGCGTGGCTAAATGGATCCAGATTGAATGCAGTGGATTCCATGCAGCGTGGCCCAATGGATCTCGAGAGATTGCAGTGGATTCCATGCAGTGTGGTGCAATGGATTTTAATTGAACGCAGTGGATTCCATGCATCGTGGTGCAATGGATCCCAATTGAATGCAGTGAATTCCATGCAGCGTGATTGAATGCAGTACATTCCATGCAGCGTGGTAAAATGCATCCCGATTAAATGCAGTGGATTCCATCCAGCTTGATTGAATGCAGTTGATTCCATGGAGCGTGGCCCAATGCATCCCGATTAAATGCAGTGGATTTTATGCAGCATGGCCCAAAGCATCCCGATTGAAGGTAGTGCATTCCATGCAGCATCACTGAATGCAGTGGATTCCATGCAGCATGGTAAAATGCATCCCGATTAAACGCAGTGGAATACATGCAGCATGGCTAAATGGTTCCCGAGTGAATGCAGTAGATTCCATGCAGTGTCATTGAATGCAGTGGATTCCATGCAGCATGGTAAAATGCATCCCGATTGATGCAGTGGATTCCATGCAGTGTCATTGAATGCAGTGGATTCCATGCAGCATGGTAAAATGCATCCCGATTGATGCAGTGGATTCCATGCAGTGTCATTGAATGCAGTGGATTCCAGGCAGCATGATAAAATGCATCCCGATTGAATGCAGTCGATTCCATGCAGCGTGGCCCAATGGATCTCGATTGAATGCAGTGGATTCCATGCAGCGTGGCCCAATGGATCTCGATTGAATGCAGTGGATTCCATGCAGTGTGGTGCAGTGGAGTCTGATTGATTGCAGTGAATTCCATGCATCGTGGCACAATGGATCCCAATTGAATGCAGTGGATTCCATGCAGCGTGGCCCAATGGATCTCGATTGAATGCAGTGGGTTCCATGCAGCATCACTGAATGCAGTGTATGCCATGCAGCGTGAAGAAATGGAACCCTATTGAATGCAGTGGATTTTATGCAGCATGATTGAATGCAGTGGATTCCATGCAGCATGATTGAATGCAGTGGATTCCAGGCAGCGAGGCCCAATGAATCCCGGTTGAATGCAGTGGATATTATCCAGCATGGCCCAAAGCATCCCGATTGAATGCAGTGGATTCCATGCAGCGTGTTTGAATGCAGTGGATTCCATGCAGCATGGCCCAATGGTTCCCGATTGAATGCAGTGGTTGCAATGAAGCATGATTGAATGCAGTGGATTCCATGAAGCGTGGCCCTATGGTACCCGATTGAATGCACTGGTTGCAATGAAGCATGATTGAATGCAGTGGATTCCATGCAGCATGGAGACATTGAACCCTATTAAATGCAGGGGATTTTATGCAGCATGATTGAATGCAGTGGATTCCATGCAGCATGATTGAATGCAGTAGATTCCATGCAGTGAGGCCCAATGCATCCCGATTAAATGCAGTGGATTTTATGCAGCGAGGCCCAAGGCATCCCGATTGAATGCAGTGGATTCCATGCAGCGTCACTCAATGCAGTGGATTCGATGCAGCATGGTAAAATGCATCCCGATTGAACCCAGTGTATTCCATGCAGCGTGATAAATGGATCCCGATTGAATGCAGTGGATTCCATGCAGCGTGGCCCAATGGATCTCAAGAGAATGCAGTGGATTCCATGCAGCGTGATTGAATGCAGTACATTCCATGCAGCATGGTAAAATGCATCCCGATTAAATGCAGTGGATTCCATCCAGCTTGATTGAATGCAGTTGATTCCATGGAGCGTGGCCCAATGCATCCCGATTAAATGCAGTGGATTTTATGCAGCATGGCCCAAAGCATCCCGATTGAAGGTAGTGCATTCCATGCAGCATCACTGAATGCAGTGGATTCCATGCAGCATGGTAAAATGCATCCCGATTGAACGCAGTGTATTCCATGAAGCATGGCGAAATGGATCCCGATTGAATGCAGTGGATTCCATGCAGCGTGGCCAATGGATCTCGATTGAACGCAGTGTATTCCATGCAGTGAGGCCCAATGAATCCCAATTGAATGCAGTGGATTCCATGCAGCATGGCGCAATGGATGTCGATTGAATGCAGTGGTTTCCCTGCAATGTGGCAAAATGGATCCCGATTGACTGCAGTGGATTCCATGCAGCGTCACTGAATGCAGTGGATTCCATGCAGCATGGTAAAATGCATCCCGATGGATGCAGTGGCTTCCATGCAGTGTCATTGAATGCAGTGGATTCCATGCAGCATGGTAAAATGCGTCACGATTGATGCAGTGGATTCCATGCAGTCTCATTGAATGCAGTGGATTCCATGCAGCATGGTAAAATGCATCCCGATTGATGCAGTGGATTCCATGCAGTGTCATTGAATGCAGTGGATTCCAGGCAGCATGATAAAATGCATCCCGATTGATGCAGTGGATTCCATGCAGCGGGGTTAAATGGATCCAGATTGAATGCCGTGGATTCCATGCAGCGTGGCCCAACGGATCTCGATTGAATGCAGTGGACTCCGTGCAGTGTGGCGGAGTGGATTCTGATTGATTGCAGTGAATTCCATGCAGCGTGGCCCAATGGATCTCGATTGAATGCAGTGGATTCCATGCAGCGTGTTTGAATGCAGTGTATTCCATGCAGCGTGAAGAAATGGAACCCTATTGAATGCAGTGGATTTTATGCAGCATGATTGAATGCAGTGGATTCCATGCAGCATGATTGAATGCAGTGGATTCCAGGCAGCGAGGCCCAATGAATCCCGATTGAATGCAGTGGATATTATCCAGCATGGCCCAAAGCATCCCGATTGAATGCAGTGGATTCCATGCAGCGTGTTTGAATGCAGTGGATTCCATGCAGCATGGCCCAATGGTTCCCTATTGAATGCAGTGGTTGCAATGAAGCATGATTGAATGCAGTGGATTCCATGAAGCGTGGCCCTATGGTACCCGATTGAATGCACTGGTTGCAATGAAGCATGATTGAATGCAGTGGATTCCATGCAGCATGGAGAAATGGAACCCTATTAAATGCAGGGGATTTTATGCAGCATGATTGAATGCAGTGGATTCCATGCAGCATGATTGAATGCAGTAGATTCCATGCAGTGAGGCCCAATGCATCCCGATTAAATGCAGTGGATTTTATGCAGCGAGGCCCAAAGCATCCCGATTGAATGCAGTGGATTCCATGCAGCGTCACTGAATGCAGTGGATTCGATGCAGCATGGTTAAATGCATCCCGATTGAACGAAGAGTATTCCATGCAGCGTGGCTAAATGGATCCAGATTGAATGCAGTGGATTCCATGCAGCGTGGCCCAATGGATCTCGAGAGATTGCAGTGGATTCCATGCAGTGTGGTGCAATGGATTTTAATTGAACGCAGTGGATTCCATGCATCGTGGTGCAATGGATCCCAATTGAATGCAGTGAATTCCATGCAGCGTGATTGAATGCAGTACATTCCATGCAGCGTGGTAAAATGCATCCCGATTAAATGCAGTGGATTCCATCCAGCTTGATTGAATGCAGTTGATTCCATGGAGCGTGGCCCAATGCATCCCGATTAAATGCAGTGGATTTTATGCAGCATGGCCCAAAGCATCCCGATTGAAGGTAGTGCATTCCATGCAGCATCACTGAATGCAGTGGATTCCATGCAGCATGGTAAAATGCATCCCGATTAAACGCAGTGGAATACATGCAGCATGGCTAAATGGTTCCCGAGTGAATGCAGTAGATTCCATGCAGTGTCATTGAATGCAGTGGATTCCATGCAGCATGGTAAAATGCATCCCGATTGATGCAGTGGATTCCATGCAGTGTCATTGAATGCAGTGGATTCCATGCAGCATGGTAAAATGCATCCCGATTGATGCAGTGGATTCCATGCAGTGTCATTGAATGCAGTGGATTCCAGGCAGCATGATAAAATGCATCCCGATTGAATGCAGTCGATTCCATGCAGCGTGGCCCAATGGATCTCGATTGAATGCAGTGGATTCCATGCAGCGTGGCCCAATGGATCTCGATTGAATGCAGTGGATTCCATGCAGTGTGGTGCAGTGGAGTCTGATTGATTGCAGTGAATTCCATGCATCGTGGCACAATGGATCCCAATTGAATGCAGTGGATTCCATGCAGCGTGGCCCAATGGATCTCGATTGAATGCAGTGGGTTCCATGCAGCATCACTGAATGCAGTGTATGCCATGCAGCGTGAAGAAATGGAACCCTATTGAATGCAGTGGATTTTATGCAGCATGATTGAATGCAGTGGATTCCATGCAGCATGATTGAATGCAGTGGATTCCAGGCAGCGAGGCCCAATGAATCCCGGTTGAATGCAGTGGATATTATCCAGCATGGCCCAAAGCATCCCGATTGAATGCAGTGGATTCCATGCAGCGTGTTTGAATGCAGTGGATTCCATGCAGCATGGCCCAATGGTTCCCGATTGAATGCAGTGGTTGCAATGAAGCATGATTGAATGCAGTGGATTCCATGAAGCGTGGCCCTATGGTACCCGATTGAATGCACTGGTTGCAATGAAGCATGATTGAATGCAGTGGATTCCATGCAGCATGGAGACATTGAACCCTATTAAATGCAGGGGACTTTATGCAGCATGATTGAATGCAGTGGATTCCATGCAGCATGATTGAATGCAGTAGATTCCATGCAGTGAGGCCCAATGCATCCCGATTAAATGCAGTGGATTTTATGCAGCGAGGCCCAAAGCATCCCGATTGAATGCAGTGGATTCCATGCAGCGTCACTCAATGCAGTGGATTCGATGCAGCATGGTAAAATGCATCCCGATTGAACCCAGTGTATTCCATGCAGCGTGATAAATGGATCCCGATTGAATGCAGTGGATTCCATGCAGCGTGGCCCAATGGATCTCAAGAGAATGCAGTGGATTCCATGCAGCGTGATTGAATGCAGTACATTCCATGCAGCATGGTAAAATGCATCCCGATTAAATGCAGTGGATTCCATCCAGCTTGATTGAATGCAGTTTATTCCATGGAGCGTGGCCCAATGCATCCCGATTAAATGCAGTGGATTTTATGCAGCATGGCCCAAAGCATCCCGATTGAAGGTAGTGCATTCCATGCAGCATCACTGAATGCAGTGGATTCCATGCAGCATGGTAAAATGCATCCCGATTGAACGCAGTGTATTCCATGAAGCATGGCTAAATGGATCCCGATTGAATGCAGTGGATTCCATGCAGCGTGGCCAATGGATCTCGATTGAACGCAGTGTATTCCATGCAGTGAGGCCCAATGAATCCCAATTGAATGCAGTGGATTCCATGCAGCATGGCGCAATGGATGTCGATTGAATGCAGTGGTTTCCCTGCAATGTGGCACAATGGATCCCGATTGACTGCAGTGGATTCCATGCAGCGTCACTGAATGCAGTGGATTCCATGCAGCATGGTAAAATGCATCCCGATGGATGCAGTGGCTTCCATGCAGTGTCATTGAATGCAGTGGATTCCATGCAGCATGGTAAAATGCGTAACGATTGATGCAGTGGATTCCATGCAGTGTCATTGAATGCAGTGGATTCCATGCAGCATGGTAAAATGCATCCCGATTGATGCAGTGGATTCCATGCAGTGTCATTGAATGCAGTGGATTCCAGGCAGCATGATAAAATGCATCCCGATTGATGCAGTGGATTCCATGCAGCGGGGTTAAATGGATCCAGATTGAATGCCGTGGATTCCATGCAGCGTGGCCCAACGGATCTCGATTGAATGCAGTGGACTCCGTGCAGTGTGGCGTAGTGGATTCTGATTGATTGCAGTGAATTCCATGCAGCGTGGCCCAATGGATCTCGATTGAATGCAGTGGATTCCATGCAGCGTGTTTGAATGCAGTGTATTCCATGCAGCGTGAAGAAATGGAACCCTATTGAATGCAGTGGATTTTATGCAGCATGATTGAATGCAGTGGATTCCATGCAGCATGATTGAATGCAGTGGATTCCAGGCAGCGAGGCCCAATGAATCCCGATTGAATGCAGTGGATATTATCCAGCATGGCCCAAAGCATCCCGATTGAATGCAGTGGATTCCATGCAGCGTGTTTGAATGCAGTGGATTCCATGCAGCATGGCCCAATGGTTCCCTATTGAATGCAGTGGTTGCAATGAAGCATGATTGAATGCAGTGGATTCCATGAAGCGTGGCCCTATGGTACCCGATTGAATGCACTGGTTGCAATGAAGCATGATTGAATGCAGTGGATTCCATGCAGCATGGAGAAATGGAACCCTATTAAATGCAGGGGATTTTATGCAGCATGATTGAATGCAGTGGATTCCATGCAGCATGATTGAATGCAGTAGATTCCATGCAGTGAGGCCCAATGCATCCCGATTAAATGCAGTGGATTTTATGCAGCGAGGCCCAAAGCATCCCGATTGAATGCAGTGGATTCCATGCAGCGTCACTGAATGCAGTGGATTCGATGCAGCATGGTAAAATGCATCCCGATTGAACGAAGAGTATTCCATGCAGCGTGGCTAAATGGATCCCGACTGAATGCAGTGGATTCCATGCAGCGTGGCCCAATGGATCTCGAGAGATTGCAGTGGATTCCATGCAGTTTGGTGCAATGGATTTTAATTGAACGCAGTGGATTCCATGCATCGTGGTGCAATGGATCCCAATTGAATGCAGTGAATTCCATGCAGCGTGATTGAATGCAGTATATTCCATGCAGCGTCGTAAAATGCATCCCGATTAAATGCAGTGGATTCCATCCAGCTTGATTGAATGCAGTTGATTCCATGGAGCGTGGCCCAATGCATCCCGATTAAATGCAGTGGATTTTATGCAGCATGGCCCAAAGCATCCCGATTGAAGGTAGTGCATTCCATGCAGCATCACTGAATGCAGTGGATTCCATGTAGCATGTTAAAATGCATCCCGATTAAACGCAGTGGATTAAATGCAGCATGGCTAAATGGATCCCGAGTGAATGCAGTAGATTACATGCAGTGTCATTGAATGCAGTGGATTCCATGCAGCATGGTAAAATGCATCCCGATTGATGCAGTGGATTCCATGCAGTGTGGTGCAGTGGATTCTGATTGATTGCAGTGAATTCCATGCATCGTGGCACAATGGATCCCAATTGAATCCAGTGGATTCCATGCAGCGTGGCCCAATGGATCTCGATTGAATGCAGTGGATTCCATGCAGCGTGTTTGAATGCAGTGTATGCCATGCAGCGTGAAGAAATGGAACCCTATTGAATGCAGTGGATTTTATGCAGCATGATTGAATGCAGAGGATTCCATGCAGCATGATTGAATGCAGTGGATTCCAGGCAGCGTGAAGAAATGGAACCCTATTGAATGCAGTGGATTTTATGCAGCATGATTGAATGCAGTGGATTCCATGCAGCATGATTGAATGCAGTGGATTCCAGGCAGCGAGGCCCAATGAATCCCGATTGAATGCAGTGGATATTATCCAGCATGGCCCAAAGCATCCCGATTGAATGCAGTGGATTCCATGCAGCGTGTTTGAATGCAGTGGATTCCATGCAGCATGGCCCAATGGTTCCCGATTGAATGCAGTGGTTGCAATGAAGCATGATTGAATGCAGTGGATTCCATGAAGCGTGGCCCTATGGTACCCGATTGAATGCACTGGTTGCAATGAAGCATGATTGAATGCAGTGGATTCCATGCAGCATGGAGAAATGGAACCCTATTAAATGCAGGGGATTTTATGCAGCATGATTGAATGCAGTGGATTCCATGCAGCATGATTGAATGCAGTAGATTCCATGCAGTGAGGCCCAATGCATCCCGATTAAATGCAGTGGATTTTATGCAGCGAGGCCCAAAGCATCCCGATTGAATGCAGTGGATTCCATGCAGCGTCACTGAATGCAGTGGATTCGATGCAGCATGGTAAAATGCATCCCGATTGAACGAAGAGTATTCCATGCAGCGTGGCTAAATGGATCCCGACTGAATGCAGTGGATTCCATGCAGCGTGGCCCAATGGATCTCGAGAGATTGCAGTGGATTCCATGCAGTTTGGTGCAATGGATTTTAATTGAACGCAGTGGATTCCATGCATCGTGGTGCAATGGATCCCAATTGAATGCAGTGAATTCCATGCAGCGTGATTGAATGCAGTATATTCCATGCAGCGTCGTAAAATGCATCCCGATTAAATGCAGTGGATTCCATCCAGCTTGATTGAATGCAGTTGATTCCATGGAGCGTGGCCCAATGCATCCCGATTAAATGCAGTGGATTTTATGCAGCATGGCCCAAAGCATCCCGATTGAAGGTAGTGCATTCCATGCAGCATCACTGAATGCAGTGGATTCCATGTAGCATGTTAAAATGCATCCCGATTAAACGCAGTGGATTAAATGCAGCATGGCTAAATGGATCCCGAGTGAATGCAGTAGATTACATGCAGTGTCATTGAATGCAGTGGATTCCATGCAGCATGGTAAAATGCATCCCGATTGATGCAGTGGATTCCATGCAGTGTGGTGCAGTGGATTCTGATTGATTGCAGTGAATTCCATGCATCGTGGCACAATGGATCCCAATTGAATCCAGTGGATTCCATGCAGCGTGGCCCAATGGATCTCGATTGAATGCAGTGGATTCCATGCAGCGTGTTTGAATGCAGTGTATGCCATGCAGCGTGAAGAAATGGAACCCTATTGAATGCAGTGGATTTTATGCAGCATGATTGAATGCAGAGGATTCCATGCAGCATGATTGAATGCAGTGGATTCCAGGCAGCGAGGCCCAATGAATCCCGATTGAATGCAGTGGATATTATCCAGCATGGCCCAAAGCATCCCGATTGAAGGCAGTGGATTCCATGCAGCGTGTTTGAATGCAGTGGATTCCATGCAGCATGGCCCAATGGTTCCCGATTGAATGCAGTGGTTGCAATGAAGCATGATTGAATGCAGTGGATTCCATGAAGCGTGGCCCTATGGTACCCGATTGAATGCACTGGTTGTAATGAAGCATGATTGAATGCAGTGGATTCCATGCAGTGAGGCCCAATGCATCCCGATTAAATGCAGTGGATTTTATGCAGCAAGGCCCAAAGCATCCCGATTGAATGCAGTGGATTCCATGCAGCGTCACTGAATGCAGTGGATTCCATGCAGCATGGTAAAATGCATCCCGATTGAATGAAGAGTATTCCATGCAGCGTGGCTAAATGGATCCCGATTGAATGCAGTGGATTCCTTGCAGTGTGGTCCAATGGATCTCGATTGAACGCAGTGTATTCCATGCAGTGAGGCCCAATGAATCCCAATTGAATGCAGTGGATTCCATGCAGCATGGCGCCATGGATGTCGATTGAATGCAGTGGTTTCCCTGCAATGTGGCACAATGGATCCCGATTGACTGCAGTGGATTCCATGCAGCGTCACTGAATGCAGTGGATTCCATGCATAATGGTAAAATGCATCCCGATTGATGCAGTGGATTCCATGCAGTGTCATTGAATGCAGTGGATTCGATGCAGCATGGTAAAATGAATCCCAATTGAACGCAGTGCATTCCATGCAGCGGGGTTAAATGGATGCCGATTGAATGCAGTGGATTCCATGCAGCGTGGCCCAATGGATCTCGATTGAATGCAGTGGGTTCCATGCAGCGTGTTTGAATGCAGTGTATGCCGTGCAGCGTGAAGAAATGGAACCCTATTGAATGCAGTGGATTTTATGCAGCATGATTGAATGCAGTGGATTCGATGCAGCATGATTGAATGCAGTGGATTCCAGGCAGCTAGGCCCAATGAATCCCGATTGAATGCAGTGGATATTATCCAGCATGGCCCAAAGCATCCCGATTGAATGCAGTGGATTCCATGCAGCGTGTTTGAATGCAGTGGATTCCATGCAGCATGGCCCAATGGTTCCCGATTGAATGCAGTGGTTGCAATGAAGCATGATTGAATGCAGTGGATTCCATGAAGCGTGGCCCTATGGTACCCGATTGAATGCACTGGTTGCAATGAAGCATGATTGAATGCAGTGGATTCCATGCAGCATGGAGACATTGAACCCTATTAAATGCAGGGGACTTTATGCAGCATGATTGAATGCAGTGGATTCCATGCAGCATGATTGAATGCAGTAGATTCCATGCAGTGAGGCCCAAAGCATCCCGATTAAATGCAGTGGATTTTATGCAGCGAGGCCCAAAGCATCCCGATTGAATGCAGTGGATTCCATGCAGCGTCACTGAATGCAGTGGATTCGATGCAGCATGGTAAAATGCATCCCGATTGAACGCAGTGCATTCCATGCAGCGTGGCTAAATGGATCCCGATTGAATGCAGTGGATTCGATGCAGCGTGGCCCAATGGATCTCGAGAGAATGCAGTGGATTCCATGCAGTGTGGTGCAATGGATTTTAATTGAACGCAGTGGATTCCATGCATCGTGGTGCAATGGATCCCAATTGAATGCAGTGAATTCCATGCAGCGTGATTGAATGCAGTATATTCCATGCAGCGTGGTAAAATGCATCCCGATTAAATGCAGTGGATTCCATCCAGCTTGATTGAATGCAGTTGATTCCATGGAGCGTGGCCCAATGCATCCCGATTAACTGCAGTGGATTTTATGCAGCATGGCCCAAAGCATCCCGATTGAAGGTAGTGCATTCCATGCAGCATCACTGAATGCAGTGGATTCCATGCAGCTTGGTAAAATGCATCCCGATTAAACGCAGTGCATTACATGCAGCATGGCTAAATGGATCCCGAGTGAATGCAGTGGATTCCATGCAGTGTAATTGAATGCAGTGGATTCCATGCAGCATGGTAAAATGCGTCACGATTGATGCAGTGCATTCCATGCAGTGTCATTGAATGCAGTGGATTCCAGGCAGCATGATAAAATGCATCCCGATTGATGCAGTGGATTCCATGCAGCGGGGTTAAATGGAACCCGATTGAATGCAGTGGATTCCATGCAGCGTGGCCCAATGGATCTCGATTGAATGCAGTGGACTCCGTGCAGTGTGGTGGAGTGGATTCTGATTGATTGCAGTGAATTCCATGCATCGTGGCCCAATGGATCTCGATTGAATGCAGTGGATTCCATGCAGCGTGTTTGAATGCAGTGTTTGCCATGCAGCGTGAAGAAATGGAACCCTATTGAATGCAGTGGATTCCATGCAGTGTCATTTAATGCAGTGGATTCCATGCAGCATGATTGAATGCAGTGGATTCCAGGCAGCGAGGCCCAATGAATCCCGATTGAATGCACTGGATATTATCCAGCATGGCCCAAAGCATCCCGATTAAATGCAGTGGATTCCATGCAGCGTGTTTGAATGCAGTGGATTCCATGCAGCATGGCCCAATGGTTCCCGATTGAATGCAGTGGTTGCAATGAAGCATGATTGAATGCAGTGGATTCCATGCAGCATGGAGTCATTGAACCCTATTCAATGCAGGGGATTTTATGCAGCATGATTGAATGCAGTGGATTCCATGCAGCATGATTGAATGCAGTATATTCCATGCAGTGAGGCCCAATGCATCCCGATTAAATGCAGTGGATTTTATGCAGCGAGGCCCAAAGCATCCCGATTGAATGCAGTGGATTCCATGCAGCGTCACTGAATGCAGTGGATTCGATGCAGCATGGTTAAATGCATCCCGATTGAACGAAGAGTATTCCATGCAGCGTGGCTAAATGGATCCAGATTGAATGCAGTGGATTCCATGCAGCGTGGCCCAATGGATCTCGAGAGATTGCAGTGGATTCCATGCAGTGTGGTGCAATGGATTTTAATTGAACGCAGTGGATTCCATGCATCGTGGTGCAATGGATCCCAATTGAATGCAGTGAATTCCATGCAGCGTGATTGAATGCAGTACATTCCATGCAGCGTGGTAAAATGCATCCCGATTAAATGCAGTGGATTCCATCCAGCTTGATTGAATGCAGTTGATTCCATGGAGCGTGGCCCAATGCATCCCGATTAAATGCAGTGGATTTTATGCAGCATGGCCCAAAGCATCCCGATTGAAGGTAGTGCATTCCATGCAGCATCACTGAATGCAGTGGATTCCATGCAGCATGGTAAAATGCATCCCGATTAAACGCAGTGGAATACATGCAGCATGGCTAAATGGTTCCCGAGTGAATGCAGTAGATTCCATGCAGTGTCATTGAATGCAGTGGATTCCATGCAGCATGGTAAAATGCATCCCGATTGATGCAGTGGATTCCATGCAGTGTCATTGAATGCAGTGGATTCCATGCAGCATGGTAAAATGCATCCCGATTGATGCAGTGGATTCCATGCAGTGTCATTGAATGCAGTGGATTCCAGGCAGCATGATAAAATGCATCCCGATTGAATGCAGTCGATTCCATGCAGCGTGGCCCAATGGATCTCGATTGAATGCAGTGGATTCCATGCAGCGTGGCCCAATGGATCTCGATTGAATGCAGTGGATTCCATGCAGTGTGGTGCAGTGGAGTCTGATTGATTGCAGTGAATTCCATGCATCGTGGCACAATGGATCCCAATTGAATGCAGTGGATTCCATGCAGCGTGGCCCAATGGATCTCGATTGAATGCAGTGGGTTCCATGCAGCATCACTGAATGCAGTGTATGCCATGCAGCGTGAAGAAATGGAACCCTATTGAATGCAGTGGATTTTATGCAGCATGATTGAATGCAGTGGATTCCATGCAGCATGATTGAATGCAGTGGATTCCAGGCAGCGAGGCCCAATGAATCCCGGTTGAATGCAGTGGATATTATCCAGCATGGCCCAAAGCATCCCGATTGAATGCAGTGGATTCCATGCAGCGTGTTTGAATGCAGTGGATTCCATGCAGCATGGCCCAATGGTTCCCGATTGAATGCAGTGGTTGCAATGAAGCATGATTGAATGCAGTGGATTCCATGAAGCGTGGCCCTATGGTACCCGATTGAATGCACTGGTTGCAATGAAGCATGATTGAATGCAGTGGATTCCATGCAGCATGGAGACATTGAACCCTATTAAATGCAGGGGACTTTATGCAGCATGATTGAATGCAGTGGATTCCATGCAGCATGATTGAATGCAGTAGATTCCATGCAGTGAGGCCCAATGCATCCCGATTAAATGCAGTGGATTTTATGCAGCGAGGCCCAAAGCATCCCGATTGAATGCAGTGGATTCCATGCAGCGTCACTCAATGCAGTGGATTCGATGCAGCATGGTAAAATGCATCCCGATTGAACCCAGTGTATTCCATGCAGCGTGATAAATGGATCCCGATTGAATGCAGTGGATTCCATGCAGCGTGGCCCAATGGATCTCAAGAGAATGCAGTGGATTCCATGCAGCGTGATTGAATGCAGTACATTCCATGCAGCATGGTAAAATGCATCCCGATTAAATGCAGTGGATTCCATCCAGCTTGATTGAATGCAGTTTATTCCATGGAGCGTGGCCCAATGCATCCCGATTAAATGCAGTGGATTTTATGCAGCATGGCCCAAAGCATCCCGATTGAAGGTAGTGCATTCCATGCAGCATCACTGAATGCAGTGGATTCCATGCAGCATGGTAAAATGCATCCCGATTGAACGCAGTGTATTCCATGAAGCATGGCTAAATGGATCCCGATTGAATGCAGTGGATTCCATGCAGCGTGGCCAATGGATCTCGATTGAACGCAGTGTATTCCATGCAGTGAGGCCCAATGAATCCCAATTGAATGCAGTGGATTCCATGCAGCATGGCGCAATGGATGTCGATTGAATGCAGTGGTTTCCCTGCAATGTGGCACAATGGATCCCGATTGACTGCAGTGGATTCCATGCAGCGTCACTGAATGCAGTGGATTCCATGCAGCATGGTAAAATGCATCCCGATGGATGCAGTGGCTTCCATGCAGTGTCATTGAATGCAGTGGATTCCATGCAGCATGGTAAAATGCGTAACGATTGATGCAGTGGATTCCATGCAGTGTCATTGAATGCAGTGGATTCCATGCAGCATGGTAAAATGCATCCCGATTGATGCAGTGGATTCCATGCAGTGTCATTGAATGCAGTGGATTCCAGGCAGCATGATAAAATGCATCCCGATTGATGCAGTGGATTCCATGCAGCGGGGTTAAATGGATCCAGATTGAATGCCGTGGATTCCATGCAGCGTGGCCCAACGGATCTCGATTGAATGCAGTGGACTCCGTGCAGTGTGGCGTAGTGGATTCTGATTGATTGCAGTGAATTCCATGCAGCGTGGCCCAATGGATCTCGATTGAATGCAGTGGATTCCATGCAGCGTGTTTGAATGCAGTGTATTCCATGCAGCGTGAAGAAATGGAACCCTATTGAATGCAGTGGATTTTATGCAGCATGATTGAATGCAGTGGATTCCATGCAGCATGATTGAATGCAGTGGATTCCAGGCAGCGAGGCCCAATGAATCCCGATTGAATGCAGTGGATATTATCCAGCATGGCCCAAAGCATCCCGATTGAATGCAGTGGATTCCATGCAGCGTGTTTGAATGCAGTGGATTCCATGCAGCATGGCCCAATGGTTCCCGATTGAATGCAGTGGTTGCAATGAAGCATGATTGAATGCAGTGGATTCCATGAAGCGTGGCCCTATGGTACCCGATTGAATGCACTGGTTGCAATGAAGCATGATTGAATGCAGTGGATTCCATGCAGCATGGAGAAATGGAACCCTATTAAATGCAGGGGATTTTATGCAGCATGATTGAATGCAGTGGATTCCATGCAGCATGATTGAATGCAGTAGATTCCATGCAGTGAGGCCCAATGCATCCCGATTAAATGCAGTGGATTTTATGCAGCGAGGCCCAAAGCATCCCGATTGAATGCAGTGGATTCCATGCAGCGTCACTGAATGCAGTGGATTCGATGCAGCATGGTAAAATGCATCCCGATTGAACGAAGAGTATTCCATGCAGCGTGGCTAAATGGATCCCGACTGAATGCAGTGGATTCCATGCAGCGTGGCCCAATGGATCTCGAGAGATTGCAGTGGATTCCATGCAGTTTGGTGCAATGGATTTTAATTGAACGCAGTGGATTCCATGCATCGTGGTGCAATGGATCCCAATTGAATGCAGTGAATTCCATGCAGCGTGATTGAATGCAGTATATTCCATGCAGCGTCGTAAAATGCATCCCGATTAAATGCAGTGGATTCCATCCAGCTTGATTGAATGCAGTTGATTCCATGGAGCGTGGCCCAATGCATCCCGATTAAATGCAGTGGATTTTATGCAGCATGGCCCAAAGCATCCCGATTGAAGGTAGTGCATTCCATGCAGCATCACTGAATGCAGTGGATTCCATGTAGCATGTTAAAATGCATCCCGATTAAACGCAGTGGATTAAATGCAGCATGGCTAAATGGATCCCGAGTGAATGCAGTAGATTACATGCAGTGTCATTGAATGCAGTGGATTCCATGCAGCATGGTAAAATGCATCCCGATTGATGCAGTGGATTCCATGCAGTGTGGTGCAGTGGATTCTGATTGATTGCAGTGAATTCCATGCATCGTGGCACAATGGATCCCAATTGAATCCAGTGGATTCCATGCAGCGTGGCCCAATGGATCTCGATTGAATGCAGTGGATTCCATGCAGCGTGTTTGAATGCAGTGTATGCCATGCAGCGTGAAGAAATGGAACCCTATTGAATGCAGTGGATTTTATGCAGCATGATTGAATGCAGAGGATTCCATGCAGCATGATTGAATGCAGTGGATTCCAGGCAGCGAGGCCCAATGAATCCCGATTGAATGCAGTGGATATTATCCAGCATGGCCCAAAGCATCCCGATTGAAGGCAGTGGATTCCATGCAGCGTGTTTGAATGCAGTGGATTCCATGCAGCATGGCCCAATGGTTCCCGATTGAATGCAGTGGTTGCAATGAAGCATGATTGAATGCAGTGGATTCCATGAAGCGTGGCCCTATGGTACCCGATTGAATGCACTGGTTGTAATGAAGCATGATTGAATGCAGTGGATTCCATGCAGTGAGGCCCAATGCATCCCGATTAAATGCAGTGGATTTTATGCAGCAAGGCCCAAAGCATCCCGATTGAATGCAGTGGATTCCATGCAGCGTCACTGAATGCAGTGGATTCCATGCAGAATGGTAAAATGCATCCCGATTGATGGAGTGGATTCCATGCAGTGTCATTGAATGCAGTGGATTCCATGCAGCATGGTAAAATGCATCCCAATTGAACGCAGTGCATTCCATGCAGCGGGGTTAAATGGATCCCGATTGAATGCAGTGGATTCGATGCAGCGTGGCCCAATGGATCTCGAGAGAATGCAGTGGATTCCATGCAGTGTGGTGCAATGGATTTTAATTGAACGCAGTGGATTCCATGCATCGTGGCGCAATGGATCCCAATTGAATGCAGTGAATTCCATGCAGCGTGATTGAATGCAGTATATTCCATGCAGCGTGGTAAAATGCATCCCGATTAAATGCAGTGGATTCCATCCAGCTTGATTGAATGCAGTTGATTCCATGGAGCGTGGCCCAATGCATCCCGATTAAATGCAGTGGATTTTATGCAGCATGGCCCAAAGCATCCCGATTGAAGGTAGTGCATTCCATGCAGCATCACTGAATGCAGTGGATTCCATGCAGCATGGTAAAATGCATCCCAATTGAACGCAGTGCATTCCATGCAGCGGGGTTCAATGGATCCCGATTGAATGCAGTGGATTCGATGCAGCTTGGCCCAATGGATCTCGAGAGAATGCAGTGGATTCCATGCAGTGTGGTGCAATGGATTTTAATTGAACGCAGTGGATTCCATGCATCATGGCGCAATGGATCCCAATTGAATGCAGTGAATTCCATGCAGCGTGATTGAATGCAGTATATTCCATGCAGCGTGGTAAAATGCATCCCGATTAAATGCAGTGGATTCCATCCAGCTTGATTGAATGCAGTTGATTCCATGGAGCGTGGCCCAATGCATCCCGATTAACTGCAGTGGATTTTATGCAGCATGGCCCAAAGCATCCCGATTGAAGGTACTGCATTCCATGCAGCATCACTGAATGCAGTGTATTCCATGCAGCGTGAAGAAATGGAACCCTATTGAATGCAGTGGATTTTATGCAGCATGATTGAATGCAGTGGATTCGATGCAGCATGATTGAATGCAGTGGATTCCAGGCAGCGAGGCCCAATGAATCCCGATTGAATGCAGTGGATATTATCCAGCATGGCCCAAAGCATCCCGATTGAATGCAGTGGATTCCATGCAGCGTGTTTGAATGCAGTGGATTCCATGCAGCATGGCCCAATGGTTCCCGATTGAATGCAGTGGTTGCAATGAAGCATGATTGAATGCAGTGGATTCCATGAAGCGTGGCCCTATGGTACCCGATTGAATGCACTGGTTGCAATGAAGCATGATTGAATGCAGTGGATTCCATGCAGCATGGAGAAATGGAACCCTATTAAATGCAGGGGATTTTATGCAGCATGATTGAATGCAGTGGATTCCATGCAGCATGATTGAATGCAGTAGATTCCATGCAGTGAGGCCCAATGCATCCCGATTAAATGCAGTGGATTTTATGCAGCGAGGCCCAAAGCATCCCGATTGAATGCAGTGGATTCCATGCAGCGTCATTGAATGCAGTGGATTCGATGCAGCATGGTAAAATGCATCCCGATTGAACCCAGTGTATTCCATGCAGCGTGATAAATGGATCCCGATTGAATGCAGTGGATTCCATGCAGCGTGGCCCAATGGATCTCGAGAGAATGCAGTGGATTCCATGCAGTGTGGTGCAATGGATTTTGATTGAAGGCAGTGGATTCGATGCATCGTTGTGCAATGGATCCAAATTGAATGCAGTGAATTCCATGCAGCGTGATTGAATGCAGTATATTCCATGCAGCGTGGTAAAATGCATCCCGATTAAATGCAGTGGATTCCATCCAGCTTGATTGAATGCAGTTGATTCCATGGAGCGTGGCCCAATGCATCCCGATTAACTGCAGTGGATTTTATGCAGCATGGCCCAAAGCATCCCGATTGAAGGTAGTGCATTCCATGCAGCATCACTGAATGCAGTGGATTCCATGCAGCATGGTAAAATGCATCCCGATTGAACGCAGTGTATTCCATGAAGCATGGCTAAATGGATCCCGAGTGAATGCAGTGGATTCCAAGCAGTGTCATTGAATGCAGTGGATTCCATGCAGCATGGTAAAATGTGTCACGATTGATGCAGTGGATTCCATGCATTGTCATTGAATGCAGTGGATTTCATGCAGCATGGTTAAATGCATCCCGATTGATGCAGTGGATTCCATGCAGTGTCAATGAATGCAATGAATTCCAGGCAGCATGATAAAATGCATCCCGATTGATGCAGTGGATTCCATGCAGCGGGGTTAAATGGATCCAGATTGAATGCCGTGGATTCCATGCAGCGTGGCCCAATGGATCTCGATTGAATGCAGTGGACTCCGTGCAGTGTGGTGGAGTGGATTCTGATTGATTGCAGTGAATTCCATGCATCGTGGCACAATGGATCCCAATTGAATGCAGTGGATTCCATGCAGCGTGGCCCAATGGATCTCGATTGAATGCAGTGGATTCCATGCAGCGTGTTTGAATGCAGTGTATGCCATGCAGCGTGAAGAAATGGAACCCTATTGAATGCAGTGGATTTTATGCAGCATGATTGAATGCAGTGGATTCGATGCAGCATGATTGAATGCAGTGGATTTCAGGCAGCGAGGCCCAATGAATCCCGATTGAATGCAGTGGATATTATCCAGCATGGCCCAAAGCATCCCGATTGAATGCAGTGGATTCCATGCAGCGTGTTTGAATGCAGTGGATTCCATGCAGCATGGCCCAATGGTTCCCGATTGAATGCAGTGGTTGCAATGAAGCATGATTGAATGCAGTGGATTCCATGCAGCATGGAGAAATTGAACCCTATTAAATGCAGGGGATTTTATGCAGCATGATTGAATGCAGTGGATTCCATGCAGCATGATTGAATGCAGTAGATTCCATGCAGTGAGGCCCAATGCATCCCGATTAAATGCAGTGGATTTTATGCAGCATGGCCCAAAGCATCCCGATTAAAGGTAGTGCATTCCATGCAGCATCACTGAATGCAGTGGATTCCATGCAGCATGGTAAAATGCATCCCGATTGAACGCAGTGTATTCCATGAAGCATGGCGAAATGGATCCCGATTGAATGCAGTGGATTCCATGCAGCGTAGCCCAATGAATCTCGATTGAACGCAGTGTATTCCATGCAGTGAGGCCCAATGTATCCCAATTGAATGCAGTGGACTCCATGCAGCATGGCGCAATGGATGTCGATTGAATGCAGTGGTTTCCCTGCAATGTGGCACAATGGATCCCGATTGACTGCAGTGGATTCCATGCAGCATGGCCCAATGGTTCCCGATTGAATGCAGTGGTTGCAATGAAGCATGATTGAATGCAGTGGATTCCAGGCAGCATGGAGACATTGAACCCTATTCAATGCAGGGGATTTTATGCAGCATGATTGAATGCAGTGGATTCCATGCAGCATGATTGAATGCAGTAGATTCCATGCAGTGAGGCCCAATGCATCCCGATTAAATGCAGTGGATTTTATGCAGCGAGGCCCAAAGCATCCCGCTTGAATGCAGTGGATTCCATGCAGCGTCACTGAATGCAGTGGATTCGATGCAGCATGGTAAAATGCATCCTGATTGAACGAAGAGTATTCCATGCAGCGTGGCTAAATGGATCCCGATTGAATGCAGTGGATTCCATGCAGCGTGGCCCAATGGATCTCGAGAGATTGCAGTGGATTCCATGCAGTGTGGTGCAATGGATTTAAATTGAATGCAGTGAATTCCATGCAGCGTGATTGAATGCAGTATATTCCATGCAGCGTGGTAAAATGCATCCCGATTAAATGCAGTGGATTCCATCCAGCTTGATTGAATGCAGTTGATTCCATGGAGCGTGGCCCAATGCATCCCGATTAAATGCAGTGGATTTTATGCAGCATGGCCCAAAGCATCCCGATTGAAGGTAGTGCATTCCATGCAGCATCACTGAATGCAGTGGATTCCATGCAGCATGGTAAAATGCATCCCGATTAAACGCAGTGGAATACATGCAGCATGGCTAAATGGATCCCGAGTGAATGCAGTAGATTCCATGCAGTGTCATTGAATGCAGTGGATTCCATGCAGCATGGTAAAATGCATCCCGATTGATGTAGTGGATTCCATGCAGTGTCATTGAATGCAGTGGATTCCAGGCAGCATGGTAAAATGCATCCCGATTGATGCAGTCGATTCCATGCAGCGGGGTTAAATGGATCCCGATTGAATGCAGTGTATTCCATGCAGCGTGGCCCAATGGATCTCGATTGAATGCAGTGGATTCCATGCAGCGTGGCCCAATGGATCTCGATTGAATGCAGTGGATTCCATGCAGCATGTTTGAATGCAGTTTATGCCATGCAGCGTGAAGAAATGGAACCCTATTGAACGCAGTGGATTTTATGCAGGATGATTGAATGCAGTGGATTCCATGCAGCATGATTGAATGCAGTGGATTCCATGCAGCGTGGCCCAATGGATCTCGAGAGAATGCAGTGGATTCCATGCAGTGTGGTGCAATGGATTTTGATTGAACGCAGTGGATTCCATGCATCGTTGTGCAATGGATCCCAATTGAATGCAGTGAATTCCATGCAGCGTGATTGAATGCAGTATATTCCATGCAGCGTGGTAAAATGCATCCCGATTAAATGCAGTGGATTCCATCCAGCTTGATTGAATGCAGTTGATTCCATGGAGCGTGGCCCAATGCATCCCGATTAAATGCAGTGGATTTTATGCAGCATGGCCCAAAGCATCCCGATTGAAGGTAGTGCATTCCATGCAGCATCACTGAATGCAGTGGATTCCATGCAGCATGGTAAAATGCATCCCGATTGAACGCAGTGTATTCCATGAAGCATGGCGAAAGGGATCCCGATTGAATGCAGTGGATTCCATGCAGCGTGGCCCAATGGATCTCGATTGAACGCAGTGTATTCCATGCAGTGAGGCCCAATGTATCCCAATTGAATGCAGTGGACTCCATGCAGCATGGCGCAATGGATGTCGATTGAATGCAGTGGTTTCCCTGCAATGTGGCACAATGGATCCCGATTGACTGCAGTGGATTCCATGCAGCATGGCCCAATGGTTCCCGATTGAATGCAGTGGTTGCAATGAAGCATGATTGAATGCAGTGGATTCCATGCAGCATGGAGACATTGAACCCTATTCAATGCAGGGGATTTTATGCAGCATGATTGAATGCAGTGGATTCCATGCAGCATGATTGAATGCAGTAGATTCCATGCAGTGAGGCCCAATGCATCCCGATTAAATGCAGTGGATTTTATGCAGCGAGGCCCAAAGCATCCCGCTTGAATGCAGTGGATTCCATGCAGCGTCACTGAATGCAGTGGATTCGATGCAGCATGGTAAAATGCATCCCGATTGAACGAAGAGTATTCCATGCAGCGTGGCTAAATGGATCCCGATTGAATGCAGTGGATTCCATGCAGCGTGGCCCAATGGATCTCGAGAGATTGCAGTGGATTCCATGCAGTGTGGTGCAATGGATTTAAATTGAATGCAGTGAATTCCATGCAGCGTGATTGAATGCAGTATATTCCATGCAGCGTGGTAAAATGCATCCCGATTAAATGCAGTGGATTCCATCCAGCTTGATTGAATGCAGTTGATTCCATGGAGCGTGGCCCAATGCATCCCGATTAAATGCAGTGGATTTTATGCAGCATGGCCCAAAGCATCCCGATTGAATGTAGTGCATTCCATGCAGCATCACTGAATGCAGTGGATTCCATGCAGCATGGTAAAATGCATCCCGATTAAACGCAGTAGATTACATGCAGCATGGCTAAATGGATCCCGAGTGAATGCAGTAGATTCCATGCAGTGTCATTGAATGCAGTGGATTCCATGCAGCATGGTAAAATGCATCCCGATTGATGCAGTGGATTCCATGCAGTGTCATTGAATGCAGTGGATTCCATGCAGCATGGTAAAATGCATCCCGATTGATGCAGTGGATTCCATGCAGCGGGGTTAAATGGATCCCGATTGAATGCAGTGTATTCCATGCAGCGTGGCCCAATGGATCTCGATTGAATGCAGTGGATTCCATGCAGCGTGGCCCAATGGATCTCGATTGAATGCAGTGGATTCCATGCAGTGTGGTGCAGTGGAGTCTGATTGATTGCAGTGAATTCCATGCATCGTGGCACAATGGATCCCAATTGAATGCAGTGGATTCCATGCAGCGTGGCCCAATGGATCTCAATTGAATGCAGTGGATTCCATGCAGCATGTTTGAATGCAGTGTATGCCATGCAGCGTGAAGTAATGGAACCCTATTGAATGCAGTGGATTTTATGCAGCATGATTGAATGCAGTGGATTCCATGCAGCATGATTGAATGCAGTGGATTCCAGGCAGCGAGGCCCAATGAATCCCGATTGAATGCAGTGGATATTATCCAGCATGGCCCAAAGCATCCCGATTGAATGCAGTGGATTCCATGCAGCGTGTTTGAATGCAGTGGATTCCATGCAGCATGGCCCAATGGTTCCCTATTGAATGCAGTGGTTGCAATGAAGCATGATTGAATGCAGTGGATTCCATGAAGCGTGGCCCTATGGTACCCGATTGAATGCACTGGTTGCAATGAAGCATGATTGAATGCAGTGGATTCCATGCAGCATGGAGAAATTGAACCCTATTCAATGCAGGGGATTTTATGCAGCATGATTGAATGCAGTGGATTCCATGCAGCATGATTGAATGCAGTGGATTCCATGCAGTGTGGTGCAATGGATTTTGATTGAACGCAGTGGATTCGATGCATCGTTGTGCAATGGATCCCAATTGAATGCAGTGAATTCCATGCAGCGTGATTGAATGCAGTACATTCCATGCAGCATGGTAAAATGCATCCCGATTAAATGCAGTGGATTCCATCCAGCTTGATTGAATGCAGTTGATTCCATGGAGCGTGGCCCAATGCATCCCGATTAAATGCAGTGGATTTTATGCAGCATGGCCCAAAGCATCCCGATTGAAGGTAGTGCATTCCATGCAGCATCACTGAATGCAGTGGATTCCATGCAGCATGGTAAAATGCATCCCGATTGAACGCAGTGTATTCCATGAAGCATGGCTAAATGGATCCCGATTGAATGCAGTGGATTCCATGCAGCGTGGCCCAATGGATCTCGATTGAACGCAGTGTATTCCATGCAGTGAGGCCCAATGTATCCCAATTGAATGCAGTGGATTCCATGCAGCATGGCGCAATGGATGTCGATTGAATGCAGTGGTTTCCCTGCAATGTGGCACAATGGATCCCGATTGACTGCAGTGGATTCCATGCAGCATGGCCCAATGGTTCCCGATTGAATGCAGTGGTTGCAATGAAGCATGATTGAATGCAGTGGATTCCATGCAGCATGGAGACATTGAACCCTATTCAATGCAGGGGATTTTATGCAGCATGATTGAATGCAGTGGATTCCATGCAGCATGATTGAATGCAGTAGATTCCATGCAGTGAGGCCCAATGCATCCCGATTAAATGCAGTGGATTTTATGCAGCGAGGCCCAAAGCATCCCGATTGAATGCAGTGGATTCCATGCAGCGTCACTGAATGCAGTGGATTCGATGCAGCATGGTTAAATGCATCCCGATTGAACGAAGAGTATTCCATGCAGCGTGGCTAAATGGATCCCGATTGAATGCAGTGGATTCCATGCAGCGTGGCCCAATGGATCTCGAGAGATTGCAGTGGATTCCATGCAGTGTGGTGCAATGGATTTAAATTGAACGCAGTGGATTCCATGCATCGTGGTGCAATGGATCCCAATTGAATGCAGTGAATTCCATGCAGCGTGATTGAATGCAGTATATTCCATGCAGCGTGGTAAAATGCATCCCGATTAAATGCAGTGGATTCCATCCAGCTTGATTGAATGCAGTTGATTCCATGGAGCGTGGCCCAATGCATCCCGATTAAATGCAGTGGATTTTATGCAGCATGGCCCAAAGCATCCCGATTGAAGGTAGTGCATTCCATGCAGCATCACTGAATGCAGTGGATTCCATGCAGCATGGTAAAATGCATCCCGATTGAACGCAGTGTATTCCATGAAGCATGGCTAAATGGCTCCCGAGTGAATGCAGTAGATTCCATGCAGTGTCATTGAATGCAGTGGATTCCATGCAGCATGGTAAAATGCATCCCGATTGATGCAGTGGATTCCATGCAGTGTCATTGAATGCAGTGGATTCCAGGCAGCATGGTAAAATGCATCCCGATTGATGCAGTGGATTCCATGCAGCGGGGTTAAATGGATCCCGATTGAATGCAGTGGATTCCATGCAGCGTGGCCCAATGGATCTCGATTGAATGCAGTGGATTCCATGCAGCGTGGCCCAATGGATCTCGATTGAATGCAGTGGATTCCATGCAGTGTGGTGCAGTGGATTCTGATTGATTGCAGTGAATTCCATGCATCGTGGCACAATGGATCCCAATTGAATGCAGTGGATTCCATGCAGCGTGGCCCAATGGATCTCGATTGAATGCAGTGGATTCCATGCAGCATGTTTGAATGCAGTGTATGCCATGCAGCGTGGCCCAATTGATCTCGAGAGAATGCAGTGGATTCCATGCAGTGTGGTGCAATGGATTTTGATTGAACGCAGTGGATTCCATGCATCGTTGTGCAATGGATCCCAATTGAATGCAGTGAATTCCATGCAGCGTGATTGAATGCAGTACATTCCATGCAGCATGGTAAAATGCATCCCGATTAAATGCAGTGGATTCCATCCAGCTTGATTGAATGCAGTTGATTCCATGGAGCGTGGCCCAATGCATCCCGATTAAATGCAGTGGATTTTATGCAGCATGGCCCAAAGCATCCCGATTGAAGGTAGTGCATTCCATGCAGCATCACTGAATGCAGTGGATTCCATGCAGCATGGTAAAATGCATCCCGATTGAACGCAGTGTATTCCATGAAGCATGGCGAAATGGATCCCGATTGAATGCAGTGGATTCCATGCAGCGTGGCCCAATGGATCTCGATTGAACGCAGTGGATTCCATGCAGTGAGGCCCAATGTATCCCAATTGAATGCAGTGGATTCCATGCAGCATGGCGCAATGGATGTCGATTGAATGCAGTGGTTTCCCTGCAATGTGGCACAATGGATCCCGATTGACTGCAGTGGATTCCATGCAGCGTCACTGAATGCAGTGGATTCCATGCAGCATGGTAAAATGCATCCCGATGGATGGAGTGGATTCCATGCAGTGCCATTGAATGCAGTGGATTCCATGCAGCATGGTAAAATGCATCCCAATTGAACGCAGTGCATTCCATGCAGCGGGGTTAAATGGATCCCGATTGAATGCAGTGGATTCGATGCAGCGTGGCCCAATGGATCTCGAGAGAATGCAGTGGATTCCATGCAGTGTGGTGCAATGGATTTTAATTGAACGCAGTGGATTCCATGCATCGTGGCGCAATGGATCCCAATTGAATGCAGTGAATTCCATGCAGCGTGATTGAATGCAGTATATTCCATGCAGCGTGGTAAAATGCATCCCGATTAAATGCAGTGGATTCCATCCAGCTTGATTGAATGCAGTTGATTCCATGGAGCGTGGCCCAATGCATCCCGATTAACTGCAGTGGATTTTATGCAGCATGGCCCAAAGCATCCCGATTGAATGTAGTGCATTCCATGCAGCATCACTGAATGCAGTGGATTCCATGCAGCATGGTAAAATGCATCCCGATTAAACGCAGTAGATTACATGCAGCAAGGCTAAATGGATCCCGAGTGAATGCAGTAGATTCCATGCAGTGTCATTGAATGCAGTGGATTCCATGCAGCATGGTAAAATGCATCCCGATTGATGCAGTGGATTCCATGCAGTGTCATTGAATGCAGTGGATTCCAGGCAGCATGGTAAAATGCATCCCGATTGATGCAGTGGATTCCATGCAGCGGGGTTAAATGGATCCCGATTGAATGCAGTGTATTCCATGCAGCGTGGCCCAATGGATCTCGATTGAATGCAGTGGATTCCATGCAGCGTGGCCCAATGGATCTCGATTGAATGCAGTGGATTCCATGCAGTGTGGTGCAGTGGAGTCTGATTGATTGCAGTGAATTCCATGCATCGTGGCACAATGGATCCCAATTGAATGCAGTGGATTCCATGCAGCGTGGCCCAATGGATCTCGATTGAATGCAGTGGATTCCATGCAGCATGTTTGAATGCAGTGTATGCCATGCAGCGTGAAGTAATGGAACCCTATTGAATGCAGTGGATTTTATGCAGCATGATTGAATGCAGTGGATTCCATGCAGCATGATTGAATGCAGTGGATTCCAGGCAGCGAGGCCCAATGAATCCCGATTGAATGCAGTGGATATTATCCAGCATGGCCCAAAGCATCCCGATTGAATGCAGTGGATTCCATGCAGCGTGTTTGAATGCAGTGGATTCCATGCAGCATGGCCCAATGGTTCCTGAATTGAATGCAATGGTTGCAATGAAGCATGATTGAATGCAGTGGATTCCATGAAGCGTGGCCCTATGGTACCCGATTGAATGCACTGGTTGCAATGAAGCATGATTGAATGCAGTGGATTCCATGCAGCATGGAGAAATTGAACCCTATTCAATGCAGGGGATTTTATGCAGCATGATTGAATGCAGTGGATTCCATGCAGCATGATTGAATGCAGTTGATTCCATGCAGTGAGGCCCAATGCATCCCGATTAAATGCAGTGGATTTTATGCAGCGAGGCCCAAAGCATCCCGATTGAATGTAGTGGATTCCATGCAGTGTCACTGAATGCAGTGGATTCGATGCAGCATGGTAAAATGTATCTCGATTGAACCCAGTGTATTCCATGCAGCGTGTTAAATGGATCCCGATTGAATGCAGTGGATTCCATGCAGCGTGGCCCAATGGATCTCGAGAGAATGCAGTGGATTCCATGCAGTGTGGTGCAATGGATTTTGATTGAACGCAGTGGATTCGATGCATCGTTGTGCAATGGATCCCAATTGAATGCAGTGAATTCCATGCAGCGTGATTGAATGCAGTACATTCCATGCAGCGTGGTAAAATGCATCCCGATTAAATGCAGTGGATTCCATCCAGCTTGATTGAATGCAGTTGATTCCATGGAGCGTGGCCCAATGCATCCCGATTAAATGCAGTGGATTTTATGCAGCATGGCCCAAAGCATCCCGATTGAAGGTAGTGCATTCCATGCAGCATCACTGAATGCAGTGGATTCCATGCAGCATGGTAAAATGCATCCCGATTAAACGCAGTGCATTACATGCAGCATGGCTAAATGGATCCCGAGTGAATGCAGTGGATTCCATGCAGCATGGTAAAATGCGTCACGATTGATGCAGTGGATTCCATGCAGCGTGATTGAATGCAGTACATTCCATGCAGCGTGGTAAAATGCATCCCGATTAAATGCAGTGGATTCCATCCAGCTTGATTGAATGCAATTGATTCCATGGAGCGTGGCCCAATGCATCCCGATTAAATGCAGTGGATTTTAAGCAGCATGGCCCAAAGCATCCCGATTGAAGGTAGTGCATTCCATGCAGCATCACTGAATGCAGTGGATTCCATGCAGCATGGTAAAATGCATCCCGATTGAACGCAGTGTATTCCATGAAGCATGGCTAAATGGATCCCGATTGAATGCAGTGGATTCCATGCAGCGTGGCCCAATGGATCTCGATTGAACGCAGTGTATTCCATGCAGTGAGGCCCAATGTATCCCAATTGAATGCAGTGGATTCCATGCAGCATGGCGCAATGGATGTCGATTGAATGCAGTGGTTTCCCTGCAATGTGGCACAATGGATCCCGATTGACTGCAGTGGATTCCATGCAGCGTCACTGAATGCAGTGGATTCCATGCAGCATGGTAAAATGCATCCCGATTGATGCAGTGGATTCCATGCAGTGTCATTGAATGCAGTGGATTCCATGCAGCATGGTAAAATGCATCCCAATTGAACGCAGTGCATTCCATGCAGCGGGGTTAAATGGATCCCGATTGAATGCAGTGGATTCGATGCAGCGTGGCCCAATGGATCTCGAGAGAATGCAGTGGATTCCATGCAGTGTGGTGCAATGGATTTAAATTGAACGCAGTGGATTCCATGCATCGTGGCGCAATGGATCCCAATTGAATGCAGTGAATTCCATGCAGCGTGATTGAATGCAGTATATTCCATGCAGCGTGGTAAAATGCATCCCGATTAAATGCAGTGGATTCCATCCAGCTTGATTGAATGCAGTTGATTCCATGGAGCGTGGCCCAATGCATCCCGATTAAATGCAGTGGATTTTATGCAGCATGGCCCAAAGCATCCCGATTGAAGGTAGTGCATTCCATGCAGCATCACTGAATGCAGTGGATTCCATGCAGCATGGTAAAATGCATCCCGATTAAACGCAGTAGATTACATGCAGCATGGCTAAATGGCTCCCGAGTGAATGCAGTAGATTCCATGCAGTGTCATTGAATGCAGTGGATTCCATGCAGCATGGTAAAATGCATCCCGATTGATGCAGTGGATTCCATGCAGTGTCATTGAATGCAGTGGATTCCAGGCAGCATGGTAAAATGCATCCCGATTGATGCAGTGGATTCCATGCAGCGGGGTTAAATGGATCCCGATTGAATGCAGTGTATTCCATGCAGCGTGGCCCAATGGATCTCGATTGAATGCAGTGGATTCCATGCAGCGTGGCCCAATGGATCTCGATTGAATGCAGTGGATTCCATGCAGTGTGGTGCAGTGGATTCTGATTGGTTGCAGTGAATTCCATGCATCGTGGCACAATGGATCCCAATTGAATGCAGTGGATTCCATGCAGCGTGGCCCAATGGATCTCGATTGAATGCAGTGGATTCCATGCAGCATGTTTGAATGCAGTGTATGCCATGCAGCGTGAAGTAATGGAACCCTATTGAATGCAGTGGATTTTATGCAGCATGATTGAATGCAGTGGATTCCATGCAGCATGATTGAATGCAGTGGATTCCAGGCAGCGAGGCCCAATGAATCCCGATTGAATGCAGTGGATATTATCCAGCATGGCCCAAAGCATCCCGATTGAATGCAGTGGATTCCATGCAGCGTGTTTGAATGCAGTGGATTCCATGCAGCATGGCCCAATGGTTCCCGATTGAATGCAGTGGTTGCAATGAAGCATGATTGAATGCAGTGGATTCCATGAAGCGTGGCCCTATGGTACCCGATTGAATGCACTGGTTGCAATGAAGCATGATTGAATGCAGTGGATTCCATGCAGCATGGAGACATTGAACCCTATTCAATGCAGGGGATTTTATGCAGCATGATTGAATGCAGTAGATTCCATGCAGTGAGGCCCAATGCATCCCGATTAAATGCAGTGGATTTTATGCAGCGAGGCCCAAAGCATCCCGATTGAATGCAGTGGATTCCATGCAGTGTCACTGAATGCAGTGGATTCGATGCAGCATGGTAAAATGCATCCCGATTGAACCCAGTGTATTCCATGCAGCGTGATAAATGGATCCCGATTGAATGCAGTGGATTCCATGCAGCGTGGCCCAATGGATCTCGAGAGAATGCAGTGGATTCCATGCAGTGTGGTGCAATGGATTTTGATTGAACGCAGTGGATTCGATGCATCGTTGTGCAATGGATCCCAATTGAATGCAGTGAATTCCATGCAGCGTGATTGAATGCAGTACATTCCATGCAGCATGGTAAAATGCATCCCGATTAAATGCAGTGGATTCCATCCAGCTTGATTGAATGCAGTTGATTCCATGGAGCGTGGCCCAATGCATCCCGATTAAATGCAGTGGATTTTATGCAGCATGGCCCAAAGCATCCCGATTGAAGGTAGTGCATTCCATGCAGCATCACTGAATGCAGTGGATTCCATGCAGCATGGTAAAATGCATCCCGATTGAACGCAGTGTATTCCATGAAGCATGGCGAAATGGATCCCGATTGAATGCAGTGGATTCCATGCAGCGTGGCCCAATGGATCTCGATTGAACGCAGTGTATTCCATGCAGTGAGGCCCAATGTATTCCAATTGAATGCAGTGGATTCCATGCAGCATGGCGCAATGGATGTCGATTGAATGCAGTGGTTTCCCTGCAATGTGGCACAATGGATCCCGATTGACTGCAGTGGATTCCATGCAGCGTCACTGAATGCAGTGGATTCCATGCAGCATGGTAAAATGCATCCCGATTGATGCAGTGGATTCCATGCAGCGTCATTGAATGCAGTGGATTCCATGCAGCATGGTAAAATGCATCCCAATTGAACGCAGTGCATTCCATGCAGCGGGGTTAAATGGATCCCGATTGAATGCAGTGGATTCCATGCAGCGTGGCCCAATGGATCTCGAGAGAATGCAGTGGATTCCATGCAGTGTGGTGCAATGGATTTAAATTGAACGCAGTGGATTCCATGCATCGTGGCGCAATGGATCCCAATTGAATGCAGTGAATTCCATGCAGCGTGATTGAATGCAGTATATTCCATGCAGCGTGGTAAAATGCATCCCGATTAAATGCAGTGGATTCCATCCAGCTTGATTGAATGCAGTTGATTCCATGGAGCGTGGCCCAATGCATCCCGATTAAATGCAGTGGATTTTATGCAGCATGGCCCAAAGCATCCCGATTGAAGGTAGTGCATTCCATGCAGCATCACTGAATGCAGTGGATTCCATGCAGCATGGTAAAATGCATCCCGATTAAACGCAGTAGATTACATGCAGCATGGCTAAATGGCTCCCGAGTGAATGCAGTAGATTCCATGCAGTGTCATTGAATGCAGTGGATTCCATGCAGCATGGTAAAATGCATCCCGATTGATGCAGTGGATTCCATGCAGTGTCATTGAATGCAGTGGATTCCAGGCAGCATGGTAAAATGCATCCCGATTGATGCAGTGGATTCCATGCAGCGGGGTTAAATGGATCCCGATTGAATGCAGTGTATTCCATGCAGCGTGGCCCAATGGATCTCGATTGAATGCAGTGGATTCCATGCAGCGTGGCCCAATGGATCTCGATTGAATGCAGTGGATTCCATGCAGTGTGGTGCAGTGGATTCTGATTGGTTGCAGTGAATTCCATGCATCGTGGCACAATGGATCCCAATTGAATGCAGTGGATTCCATGCAGCGTGGCCCAATGGATCTCGATTGAATGCAGTGGATTCCATGCAGCATGTTTGAATGCAGTGTATGCCATGCAGCGTGAAGTAATGGAACCCTATTGAATGCAGTGGATTTTATGCAGCATGATTGAATGCAGTGGATTCCATGCAGCATGATTGAATGCAGTGGATTCCAGGCAGCGAGGCCCAATGAATCCCGATTGAATGCAGTGGATATTATCCAGCATGGCCCAAAGCATCCCGATTGAATGCAGTGGATTCCATGCAGCGTGTTTGAATGCAGTGGATTCCATGCAGCATGGCCCAATGGTTCCCGATTGAATGCAGTGGTTGCAATGAAGCATGATTGAATGCAGTGGATTCCATGAAGCGTGGCCCTATGGTACCCGATTGAATGCACAGGTTGCAATGAAGCATGATTGAATGCAGTGGATTCCATGCAGCATGGAGACATTGAACCCTATTCAATGCAGGGGATTTTATGCAGCATGATTGAATGCAGTAGATTCCATGCAGTGAGGCCCAATGCATCCCGATTAAATGCAGTGGATTTTATGCAGCGAGGCCCAAAGCATCCCGATTGAATGCAGTGGATTCCATGCAGTGTCACTGAATGCAGTGGATTCGATGCAGCATGGTAAAATGCATCCCGATTGAACCCAGTGTATTCCATGCAGCGTGATAAATGGATCCCGATTGAATGCAGTGGATTCCATGCAGCGTGGCCCAATGGATCTCGAGAGAATGCAGTGGATTCCATGCAGTGTGGTGCAATGGATTTTGATTGAACGCAGTGGATTCGATGCATCGTTGTGCAATGGATCCCAATTGAATGCAGTGAATTCCATGCAGCGTGATTGAATGCAGTACATTCCATGCAGCATGGTAAAATGCATCCCGATTAAATGCAGTGGATTTTATGCAGCATGGCCCAAAGCATCCCGATTGAAGGTAGTGCATTCCATGCAGCATCACTGAATGCAGTGGATTCCATGCAGCATGGTAAAATGCATCCCGATTGAACGCAGTGTATTCCATGAAGCATGGCGAAATGGATCCCGATTGAATGCAGTGGATTCCATGCAGCGTGGCCCAATGGATCTCGATTGAACGCAGTGTATTCCATGCAGTGAGGCCCAATGTATTCCAATTGAATGCAGTGGATTCCATGCAGCATGGCGCAATGGATGTCGATTGAATGCAGTGGTTTCCCTGCAATGTGGCACAATGGATCCCGTTTGACTGCAGTGGATTCCATGCAGCGTCACTGAATGCAGTGGATTCCATGCAGCATGGTAAAATGCATCCCGATTGATGCAGTGGATTCCATGCAGCGTCATTGAATGCAGTGGATTCCATGCAGCATGGTAAAATGCATCCCAATTGAACGCAGTGCATTCCATGCAGCGGGGTTAAATGGATCCCGATTGAATGCAGTGGATTCCATGCAGCGTGGCCCAATGGATCTCGAGAGAATGCAGTGGATTCCATGCAGTGTGGTGCAATGGATTTAAATTGAACGCAGTGGATTCCATGCATCGTGGCGCAATGGATCCCAATTGAATGCAGTGAATTCCATGCAGCGTGATTGAATGCAGTATATTCCATGCAGCGTGGTAAAATGCATCCCGATTAAATGCAGTGGATTTTATGCAGCATGGCCCAAAGCATCCCGATTGAATGTAGTGCATTCCATGCAGCATCACTGAATGCAGTGGATTCCATGCAGCATGGTAAAATGCATCCCGATTAAACGCAGTGCATTACATGCAGCATGGCTAAATGGATCTCGAGTGAATGCAGTGGATTCCATGCAGCATGGTAAAATGCGTCACGATTGATGCAGTGGATTCCATGCAGTGTCATTGAATGCAGTGGATTCCAGGCAGCATGATAAAATGCATCCCGATTGATGCAGTGGATTACATGCAGTGTCATTGAATGCAGTGGATTCCAGGCAGCATGATAAAATGCATCCCGATTGATGCAGTGGATTCCATGCAGCGGGGTTAAATGGATCCCGATTGAATGCAGTGTATTCCATGCAGCGTGGCCCAATGGATCTCGATTGAATGCAGTGGACTCCGTGCAGTGTGGTGGAGTGGATTCTGATTGAATGCAGTGGATTCCATGCAGCGTGTTTGAATGCAGTGTATTCCATGCAGCGTGAAGAAATGGAACCCTATTGAATGCAGTGGATTTTATGCAGCATGATTGAATGCAGTGGATTCCATGCAGCATGATTGAATGCAGTGGATTCCAGGCAGCGAGGCCCAATGAATCCCGATTGAATGCAGTGGATATTATCCAGCATGGCCCAAAGCATCCCGATTGAATGCAGTGGATTCCATGCAGCGTGTTTGAATGCAGTGGATTCCATGCAGCATGGCCCAATGGTTCCCTATTGAATGCAGTGGTTGCAATGAAGCATGATTGAATGCAGTGGATTCCATGAAGCGTGGCCCTATGGTACCCGATTGAATGCACTGGTTGCAATGAAGCATGATTGAATGCAGTGGATTCCATGCAGCATGATTGAATGCAGTAGATTCCATGCAGTGAGGCCCAATGCATCCCGATTAAATGCAGTGGATTTTATGCAGTGAGGCCCAAAGCATCCCGATTGAATGCAGTGGATTCCATGCAGCGTCACTGAATGCAGTGGATTCGATGCAGCATGGTTAAATGCATCCCGATTGAACGAAGAGTATTCCATGCAGCGTGGCTAAATGGATCCAGATTGAATGCAGTGGATTCCATGCAGCGTGGCCCAATTGATCTCGAGAGATTGCAGTGGATTCCATGCAGTGTGGTGCAATGGATTTTAATTGAACGCAGTGGATTCCATGCATCGTGGTGCAATGGATCCCAATTGAATGCAGTGAATTCCATGCAGCGTGATTGAATGCAGTATATTCCATGCAGCGTGGTAAAATGCATCCCGATTAAATGCAGTGGATTCCATCCAGCTTGATTGAATGCAGTTGATTCCATGGAGCGTGGCCCAATGCATCCCGATTAAATGCAGTGGATTTTATGCAGCATGGCCCAAAGCATCCCGATTGAAGGTAGTGCATTCCATGCAGCATCACTGAATGCAGTGGATTCCATGCAGCATGGTAAAATGCATCCCGATTAAACGCAGTGGAATACATGCAGCATGGCTAAATGGATCCCGAGTGAATGCAGTAGATTCCATGCAGTGTCATTGAATGCAGTGGATTCCATTCAGCATGGTAAAATGCATCCCGATTGATGCAGTGGATTCCATGCAGTGTCATTGAATGCAGTGTATTCCATGCAGCATGGTAAAATGCATCCCGATTGATGCAGTGGATTCCATGCAGTGTCATTGAATGCAGTGGATTCCAGGCAGCATGATAAAATGCATCCCGATTGAATGCAGTCGATTCCATGCAGCGTGGCCCAATGGATCTCGATTGAATGCAGTGGATTCCATGCAGCGTGGCCCAATGGATCTCGATTGAATGCAGTGGATTCCATGCAGTGTGGTGCAGTGGAGTCTGATTGATTGCAGTGAATTCCATGCATCGTGGCACAATGGATCCCAATTGAATGCAGTGGATTCCATGCAGCGTGGCCCAATGGATCTCGATTGAATGCAGTGGGTTCCATGCAGCATCACTGAATGCAGTGTATGCCATGCAGCGTGAAGAAATGGAACCCTATTGAATGCAGTGGATTTTATGCAGCATGATTGAATGCAGTTGATTCGATGCAGCATGATTGAATGCAGTGGATTCCAGGCAGCGAGGCCCAATGAATCCCGATTGAATGCACTGGATATTATCCAGCATGGCCCAAAGCATCCCGATTGAATGCAGTGGATTCCATGCAGCGTGTTTGAATGCAGTGGATTCCATGCAGCATGGCCCAATGGTTCCCGATTGAATGCAGTGGTTGCAATGAAGCATGATTGAATGCAGTGGATTCCATGAAGCGTGGCCCTATGGTACCCGATTGAATGCACTGGTTGCAATGAAGCATGATTGAATGCAGTGGATTCCATGCAGCATGGAGAAATTGAACCCTATTAAATGCAGGGGATTTTATGCAGCATGATTGAATGCAGTGGATTCCATGCAGCATGATTGAATGCAGTAGATTCCATGCAGTGAGGCCCAATGCATCCCGATTAAATGCAGTGGATTTTATGCAGCGAGGCCCAAGGCATCCCGATTGAATGCAGTGGATTCCATGCAGCGTCACTCAATGCAGTGGATTCGATGCAGCATGGTAAAATGCATCCCGATTGAACCCAGTGTATTCCATGCAGCGTGATAAATGGATCCCGATTGAATGCAGTGGATTCCATGCAGCGTGGCCCAATGGATCTCAAGAGAATGCAGTGGATTCCATGCAGCGTGATTGAATGCAGTACATTCCATGCAGCATGGTAAAATGCATCCCGATTAAATGCAGTGGATTCCATCCAGCTTGATTGAATGCAGTTGATTCCATGGAGCGTGGCCCAATGCATCCCGATTAAATGCAGTGGATTTTATGCAGCATGGCCCAAAGCATCCCGATTGAAGGTAGTGCATTCCATGCAGCGTCACTGAATGCAGTGGATTCCATGCAGCATGGTAAAATGCATCCCGATTGAACGCAGTGTATTCCATGAAGCATGGCGAAATGGATCCCGATTGAATGCAGTGGATTCCATGCAGCGTGGCCAATGGATCTCGATTGAACGCAGTGTATTCCATGCAGTGAGGCCCAATGAATCCCAATTGAATGCAGTGGATTCCATGCAGCATGGCGCAATGGATGTCGATTGAATGCAGTGGTTTCCCTGCAATGTGGCAAAATGGATCCCGATTGACTGCAGTGGATTCCATGCAGCGTCACTGAATGCAGTGGATTCCATGCAGCATGGTAAAATGCATCCCGATGGATGCAGTGGCTTCCATGCAGTGTCATTGAATGCAGTGGATTCCATGCAGCATGGTAAAATGCGTCACGATTGATGCAGTGGATTCCATGCAGTCTCATTGAATGCAGTGGATTCCATGCAGCATGGTAAAATGCATCCCGATTGATGCAGTGGATTCCATGCAGTGTCATTGAATGCAGTGGATTCCAGGCAGCATGATAAAATGCATCCCGATTGATGCAGTGGATTCCATGCAGCGGGGTTAAATGGATCCAGATTGAATGCCGTGGATTCCATGCAGCGTGGCCCAACGGATCTCGATTGAATGCAGTGGACTCCGTGCAGTGTGGCGGAGTGGATTCTGATTGATTGCAGTGAATTCCATGCAGCGTGGCCCAATGGATCTCGATTGAATGCAGTGGATTCCATGCAGCGTGTTTGAATGCAGTGTATTCCATGCAGCGTGAAGAAATGGAACCCTATTGAATGCAGTGGATTTTATGCAGCATGATTGAATGCAGTGGATTCCATGCAGCATGATTGAATGCAGTGGATTCCAGGCAGCGAGGCCCAATGAATCCCGATTGAATGCAGTGGATATTATCCAGCATGGCCCAAAGCATCCCGATTGAATGCAGTGGATTCCATGCAGCGTGTTTGAATGCAGTGGATTCCATGCAGCATGGCCCAATGGTTCCCTATTGAATGCAGTGGTTGCAATGAAGCATGATTGAATGCAGTGGATTCCATGAAGCGTGGCCCTATGGTACCCGATTGAATGCACTGGTTGCAATGAAGCATGATTGAATGCAGTGGATTCCATGCAGCATGGAGAAATGGAACCCTATTAAATGCAGGGGATTTTATGCAGCATGATTGAATGCAGTGGATTCCATGCAGCATGATTGAATGCAGTAGATTCCATGCAGTGAGGCCCAATGCATCCCGATTAAATGCAGTGGATTTTATGCAGCGAGGCCCAAAGCATCCCGATTGAATGCAGTGGATTCCATGCAGCGTCACTGAATGCAGTGGATTCGATGCAGCATGGTTAAATGCATCCCGATTGAACGAAGAGTATTCCATGCAGCGTGGCTAAATGGATCCAGATTGAATGCAGTGGATTCCATGCAGCGTGGCCCAATGGATCTCGAGAGATTGCAGTGGATTCCATGCAGTGTGGTGCAATGGATTTTAATTGAACGCAGTGGATTCCATGCATCGTGGTGCAATGGATCCCAATTGAATGCAGTGAATTCCATGCAGCGTGATTGAATGCAGTACATTCCATGCAGCGTGGTAAAATGCATCCCGATTAAATGCAGTGGATTCCATCCAGCTTGATTGAATGCAGTTGATTCCATGGAGCGTGGCCCAATGCATCCCGATTAAATGCAGTGGATTTTATGCAGCATGGCCCAAAGCATCCCGATTGAAGGTAGTGCATTCCATGCAGCATCACTGAATGCAGTGGATTCCATGCAGCATGGTAAAATGCATCCCGATTAAACGCAGTGGAATACATGCAGCATGGCTAAATGGTTCCCGAGTGAATGCAGTAGATTCCATGCAGTGTCATTGAATGCAGTGGATTCCATGCAGCATGGTAAAATGCATCCCGATTGATGCAGTGGATTCCATGCAGTGTCAATGAATGCAGTGGATTCCATGCAGCATGGTAAAATGCATCCCGATTGATGCAGTGGATTCCATGCAGTGTCATTGAATGCAGTGGATTCCAGGCAGCATGATAAAATGCATCCCGATTGAATGCAGTCGATTCCATGCAGCGTGGCCCAATGGATCTCGATTGAATGCAGTGGATTCCATGCAGCGTGGCCCAATGGATCTCGATTGAATGCAGTGGATTCCATGCAGTGTGGTGCAGTGGAGTCTGATTGATTGCAGTGAATTCCATGCATCGTGGCACAATGGATCCCAATTGAATGCAGTGGATTCCATGCAGCGTGGCCCAATGGATCTCGATTGAATGCAGTGGGTTCCATGCAGCATCACTGAATGCAGTGTATGCCATGCAGCGTGAAGAAATGGAACCCTATTGAATGCAGTGGATTTTATGCAGCATGATTGAATGCAGTGGATTCCATGCAGCATGATTGAATGCAGTGGATTCCAGGCAGCGAGGCCCAATGAATCCCGGTTGAATGCAGTGGATATTATCCAGCATGGCCCAAAGCATCCCGATTGAATGCAGTGGATTCCATGCAGCGTGTTTGAATGCAGTGGATTCCATGCAGCATGGCCCAATGGTTCCCGATTGAATGCAGTGGTTGCAATGAAGCATGATTGAATGCAGTGGATTCCATGAAGCGTGGCCCTATGGTACCCGATTGAATGCACTGGTTGCAATGAAGCATGATTGAATGCAGTGGATTCCATGCAGCATGGAGACATTGAACCCTATTAAATGCAGGGGATTTTATGCAGCATGATTGAATGCAGTGGATTCCATGCAGCATGATTGAATGCAGTAGATTCCATGCAGTGAGGCCCAATGCATCCCGATTAAATGCAGTGGATTTTATGCAGCGAGGCCCAAGGCATCCCGATTGAATGCAGTGGATTCCATGCAGCGTCACTCAATGCAGTGGATTCGATGCAGCATGGTAAAATGCATCCCGATTGAACCCAGTGTATTCCATGCAGCGTGATAAATGGATCCCGATTGAATGCAGTGGATTCCATGCAGCGTGGCCCAATGGATCTCAAGAGAATGCAGTGGATTCCATGCAGCGTGATTGAATGCAGTACATTCCATGCAGCATGGTAAAATGCATCCCGATTAAATGCAGTGGATTCCATCCAGCTTGATTGAATGCAGTTGATTCCATGGAGCGTGGCCCAATGCATCCCGATTAAATGCAGTGGATTTTATGCAGCATGGCCCAAAGCATCCCGATTGAAGGTAGTGCATTCCATGCAGCATCACTGAATGCAGTGGATTCCATGCAGCATGGTAAAATGCATCCCGATTGAACGCAGTGTATTCCATGAAGCATGGCGAAATGGATCCCGATTGAATGCAGTGGATTCCATGCAGCGTGGCCAATGGATCTCGATTGAACGCAGTGTATTCCATGCAGTGAGGCCCAATGAATCCCAATTGAATGCAGTGGATTCCATGCAGCATGGCGCAATGGATGTCGATTGAATGCAGTGGTTTCCCTGCAATGTGGCAAAATGGATCCCGATTGACTGCAGTGGATTCCATGCAGCGTCACTGAATGCAGTGGATTCCATGCAGCATGGTAAAATGCATCCCGATGGATGCAGTGGCTTCCATGCAGTGTCATTGAATGCAGTGGATTCCATGCAGCATGGTAAAATGCGTCACGATTGATGCAGTGGATTCCATGCAGTCTCATTGAATGCAGTGGATTCCATGCAGCATGGTAAAATGCATCCCGATTGATGCAGTGGATTCCATGCAGTGTCATTGAATGCAGTGGATTCCAGGCAGCATGATAAAATGCATCCCGATTGATGCAGTGGATTCCATGCAGCGGGGTTAAATGGATCCAGATTGAATGCCGTGGATTCCATGCAGCGTGGCCCAACGGATCTCGATTGAATGCAGTGGACTCCGTGCAGTGTGGCGGAGTGGATTCTGATTGATTGCAGTGAATTCCATGCAGCGTGGCCCAATGGATCTCGATTGAATGCAGTGGATTCCATGCAGCGTGTTTGAATGCAGTGTATTCCATGCAGCGTGAAGAAATGGAACCCTATTGAATGCAGTGGATTTTATGCAGCATGATTGAATGCAGTGGATTCCATGCAGCATGATTGAATGCAGTGGATTCCAGGCAGCGAGGCCCAATGAATCCCGATTGAATGCAGTGGATATTATCCAGCATGGCCCAAAGCATCCCGATTGAATGCAGTGGATTCCATGCAGCGTGTTTGAATGCAGTGGATTCCATGCAGCATGGCCCAATGGTTCCCGATTGAATGCAGTGGTTGCAATGAAGCATGATTGAATGCAGTGGATTCCATGAAGCGTGGCCCTATGGTACCCGATTGAATGCACTGGTTGCAATGAAGCATGATTGAATGCAGTGGATTCCATGCAGCATGGAGAAATGGAACCCTATTAAATGCAGGGGATTTTATGCAGCATGATTGAATGCAGTGGATTCCATGCAGCATGATTGAATGCAGTAGATTCCATGCAGTGAGGCCCAATGCATCCCGATTAAATGCAGTGGATTTTATGCAGCGAGGCCCAAAGCATCCCGATTGAATGCAGTGGATTCCATGCAGCGTCACTGAATGCAGTGGATTCGATGCAGCATGGTTAAATGCATCCCGATTGAACGAAGAGTATTCCATGCAGCGTGGCTAAATGGATCCAGATTGAATGCAGTGGATTCCATGCAGCGTGGCCCAATGGATCTCGAGAGATTGCAGTGGATTCCATGCAGTGTGGTGCAATGGATTTTAATTGAACGCAGTGGATTCCATGCATCGTGGTGCAATGGATCCCAATTGAATGCAGTGAATTCCATGCAGCGTGATTGAATGCAGTACATTCCATGCAGCGTGGTAAAATGCATCCCGATTAAATGCAGTGGATTCCATCCAGCTTGATTGAATGCAGTTGATTCCATGGAGCGTGGCCCAATGCATCCCGATTAAATGCAGTGGATTTTATGCAGCATGGCCCAAAGCATCCCGATTGAAGGTAGTGCATTCCATGCAGCATCACTGAATGCAGTGGATTCCATGCAGCATGGTAAAATGCATCCCGATTAAACGCAGTGGAATACATGCAGCATGGCTAAATGGTTCCCGAGTGAATGCAGTAGATTCCATGCAGTGTCATTGAATGCAGTGGATTCCATGCAGCATGGTAAAATGCATCCCGATTGATGCAGTGGATTCCATGCAGTGTCATTGAATGCAGTGGATTCCATGCAGCATGGTAAAATGCATCCCGATTGATGCAGTGGATTCCATGCAGTGTCATTGAATGCAGTGGATTCCAGGCAGCATGATAAAATGCATCCCGATTGAATGCAGTCGATTCCATGCAGCGTGGCCCAATGGATCTCGATTGAATGCAGTGGATTCCATGCAGCGTGGCCCAATGGATCTCGATTGAATGCAGTGGATTCCATGCAGTGTGGTGCAGTGGAGTCTGATTGATTGCAGTGAATTCCATGCATCGTGGCACAATGGATCCCAATTGAATGCAGTGGATTCCATGCAGCGTGGCCCAATGGATCTCGATTGAATGCAGTGGGTTCCATGCAGCATCACTGAATGCAGTGTATGCCATGCAGCGTGAAGAAATGGAACCCTATTGAATGCAGTGGATTTTATGCAGCATGATTGAATGCAGTGGATTCCATGCAGCATGATTGAATGCAGTGGATTCCAGGCAGCGAGGCCCAATGAATCCCGATTGAATGCACTGGATATTATCCAGCATGGCCCAAAGCATCCCGATTGAATGCAGTGGATTCCATGCAGCGTGTTTGAATGCAGTGGATTCCATGCAGCATGGCCCAATGGTTCCCGATTGAATGCAGTGGTTGCAATGAAGCATGATTGAATGCAGTGGATTCCATGAAGCGTGGCCCTATGGTACCCGATTGAATGCACTGGTTGCAATGAAGCATGATTGAATGCAGTGGATTCCATGCAGCATGGAGACATTGAACCCTATTAAATGCAGGGGACTTTATGCAGCATGATTGAATGCAGTGGATTCCATGCAGCATGATTGAATGCAGTAGATTCCATGCAGTGAGGCCCAATGCATCCCGATTAAATGCAGTGGATTTTATGCAGCGAGGCCCAAAGCATCCCGATTGAATGCAGTGGATTCCATGCAGCGTCACTCAATGCAGTGGATTCGATGCAGCATGGTAAAATGCATCCCGATTGAACCCAGTGTATTCCATGCAGCGTGATAAATGGATCCCGATTGAATGCAGTGGATTCCATGCAGCGTGGCCCAATGGATCTCAAGAGAATGCAGTGGATTCCATGCAGCGTGATTGAATGCAGTACATTCCATGCAGCATGGTAAAATGCATCCCGATTAAATGCAGTGGATTCCATCCAGCTTGATTGAATGCAGTTTATTCCATGGAGCGTGGCCCAATGCATCCCGATTAAATGCAGTGGATTTTATGCAGCATGGCCCAAAGCATCCCGATTGAAGGTAGTGCATTCCATGCAGCATCACTGAATGCAGTGGATTCCATGCAGCATGGTAAAATGCATCCCGATTGAACGCAGTGTATTCCATGAAGCATGGCTAAATGGATCCCGATTGAATGCAGTGGATTCCATGCAGCGTGGCCAATGGATCTCGATTGAACGCAGTGTATTCCATGCAGTGAGGCCCAATGAATCCCAATTGAATGCAGTGGATTCCATGCAGCATGGCGCAATGGATGTCGATTGAATGCAGTGGTTTCCCTGCAATGTGGCACAATGGATCCCGATTGACTGCAGTGGATTCCATGCAGCGTCACTGAATGCAGTGGATTCCATGCAGCATGGTAAAATGCATCCCGATGGATGCAGTGGCTTCCATGCAGTGTCATTGAATGCAGTGGATTCCATGCAGCATGGTAAAATGCGTAACGATTGATGCAGTGGATTCCATGCAGTGTCATTGAATGCAGTGGATTCCATGCAGCATGGTAAAATGCATCCCGATTGATGCAGTGGATTCCATGCAGTGTCATTGAATGCAGTGGATTCCAGGCAGCATGATAAAATGCATCCCGATTGATGCAGTGGATTCCATGCAGCGGGGTTAAATGGATCCAGATTGAATGCCGTGGATTCCATGCAGCGTGGCCCAACGGATCTCGATTGAATGCAGTGGACTCCGTGCAGTGTGGCGTAGTGGATTCTGATTGATTGCAGTGAATTCCATGCAGCGTGGCCCAATGGATCTCGATTGAATGCAGTGGATTCCATGCAGCGTGTTTGAATGCAGTGTATTCCATGCAGCGTGAAGAAATGGAACCCTATTGAATGCAGTGGATTTTATGCAGCATGATTGAATGCAGTGGATTCCATGCAGCATGATTGAATGCAGTGGATTCCAGGCAGCGAGGCCCAATGAATCCCGATTGAATGCAGTGGATATTATCCAGCATGGCCCAAAGCATCCCGATTGAATGCAGTGGATTCCATGCAGCGTGTTTGAATGCAGTGGATTCCATGCAGCATGGCCCAATGGTTCCCGATTGAATGCAGTGGTTGCAATGAAGCATGATTGAATGCAGTGGATTCCATGAAGCGTGGCCCTATGGTACCCGATTGAATGCACTGGTTGCAATGAAGCATGATTGAATGCAGTGGATTCCATGCAGCATGGAGAAATGGAACCCTATTAAATGCAGGGGATTTTATGCAGCATGATTGAATGCAGTGGATTCCATGCAGCATGATTGAATGCAGTAGATTCCATGCAGTGAGGCCCAATGCATCCCGATTAAATGCAGTGGATTTTATGCAGCGAGGCCCAAAGCATCCCGATTGAATGCAGTGGATTCCATGCAGCGTCACTGAATGCAGTGGATTCGATGCAGCATGGTTAAATGCATCCCGATTGAACGAAGAGTATTCCATGCAGCGTGGCTAAATGGATCCAGATTGAATGCAGTGGATTCCATGCAGCGTGGCCCAATGGATCTCGAGAGATTGCAGTGGATTCCATGCAGTGTGGTGCAATGGATTTTAATTGAACGCAGTGGATTCCATGCATCGTGGTGCAATGGATCCCAATTGAATGCAGTGAATTCCATGCAGCGTGATTGAATGCAGTACATTCCATGCAGCGTGGTAAAATGCATCCCGATTAAATGCAGTGGATTCCATCCAGCTTGATTGAATGCAGTTGATTCCATGGAGCGTGGCCCAATGCATCCCGATTAAATGCAGTGGATTTTATGCAGCATGGCCCAAAGCATCCCGATTGAAGGTAGTGCATTCCATGCAGCATCACTGAATGCAGTGGATTCCATGCAGCATGGTAAAATGCATCCCGATTAAACGCAGTGGAATACATGCAGCATGGCTAAATGGTTCCCGAGTGAATGCAGTAGATTCCATGCAGTGTCATTGAATGCAGTGGATTCCATGCAGCATGGTAAAATGCATCCCGATTGATGCAGTGGATTCCATGCAGTGTCATTGAATGCAGTGGATTCCATGCAGCATGGTAAAATGCATCCCGATTGATGCAGTGGATTCCATGCAGTGTCATTGAATGCAGTGGATTCCAGGCAGCATGATAAAATGCATCCCGATTGAATGCAGTCGATTCCATGCAGCGTGGCCCAATGGATCTCGATTGAATGCAGTGGATTCCATGCAGCGTGGCCCAATGGATCTCGATTGAATGCAGTGGATTCCATGCAGTGTGGTGCAGTGGAGTCTGATTGATTGCAGTGAATTCCATGCATCGTGGCACAATGGATCCCAATTGAATGCAGTGGATTCCATGCAGCGTGGCCCAATGGATCTCGATTGAATGCAGTGGGTTCCATGCAGCATCACTGAATGCAGTGTATGCCATGCAGCGTGAAGAAATGGAACCCTATTGAATGCAGTGGATTTTATGCAGCATGATTGAATGCAGTGGATTCCATGCAGCATGATTGAATGCAGTGGATTCCAGGCAGCGAGGCCCAATGAATCCCGGTTGAATGCAGTGGATATTATCCAGCATGGCCCAAAGCATCCCGATTGAATGCAGTGGATTCCATGCAGCGTGTTTGAATGCAGTGGATTCCATGCAGCATGGCCCAATGGTTCCCGATTGAATGCAGTGGTTGCAATGAAGCATGATTGAATGCAGTGGATTCCATGAAGCGTGGCCCTATGGTACCCGATTGAATGCACTGGTTGCAATGAAGCATGATTGAATGCAGTGGATTCCATGCAGCATGGAGACATTGAACCCTATTAAATGCAGGGGATTTTATGCAGCATGATTGAATGCAGTGGATTCCATGCAGCATGATTGAATGCAGTAGATTCCATGCAGTGAGGCCCAATGCATCCCGATTAAATGCAGTGGATTTTATGCAGCGAGGCCCAAGGCATCCCGATTGAATGCAGTGGATTCCATGCAGCGTCACTCAATGCAGTGGATTCGATGCAGCATGGTAAAATGCATCCCGATTGAACCCAGTGTATTCCATGCAGCGTGATAAATGGATCCCGATTGAATGCAGTGGATTCCATGCAGCGTGGCCCAATGGATCTCAAGAGAATGCAGTGGATTCCATGCAGCGTGATTGAATGCAGTACATTCCATGCAGCATGGTAAAATGCATCCCGATTAAATGCAGTGGATTCCATCCAGCTTGATTGAATGCAGTTGATTCCATGGAGCGTGGCCCAATGCATCCCGATTAAATGCAGTGGATTTTATGCAGCATGGCCCAAAGCATCCCGATTGAAGGTAGTGCATTCCATGCAGCATCACTGAATGCAGTGGATTCCATGCAGCATGGTAAAATGCATCCCGATTGAACGCAGTGTATTCCATGAAGCATGGCTAAATGGATCCCGATTGAATGCAGTGGATTCCATGCAGCGTGGCCAATGGATCTCGATTGAACGCAGTGTATTCCATGCAGTGAGGCCCAATGAATCCCAATTGAATGCAGTGGATTCCATGCAGCATGGCGCAATGGATGTCGATTGAATGCAGTGGTTTCCCTGCAATGTGGCAAAATGGATCCCGATTGACTGCAGTGGATTCCATGCAGCGTCACTGAATGCAGTGGATTCCATGCAGCATGGTAAAATGCATCCCGATGGATGCAGTGGCTTCCATGCAGTGTCATTGAATGCAGTGGATTCCATGCAGCATGGTAAAATGCGTCACGATTGATGCAGTGGATTCCATGCAGTCTCATTGAATGCAGTGGATTCCATGCAGCATGGTAAAATGCATCCCGATTGATGCAGTGGATTCCATGCAGTGTCATTGAATGCAGTGGATTCCAGGCAGCATGATAAAATGCATCCCGATTGATGCAGTGGATTCCATGCAGCGGGGTTAAATGGATCCAGATTGAATGCCGTGGATTCCATGCAGCGTGGCCCAACGGATCTCGATTGAATGCAGTGGACTCCGTGCAGTGTGGCGGAGTGGATTCTGATTGATTGCAGTGAATTCCATGCAGCGTGGCCCAATGGATCTCGATTGAATGCAGTGGATTCCATGCAGCGTGTTTGAATGCAGTGTATTCCATGCAGCGTGAAGAAATGGAACCCTATTGAATGCAGTGGATTTTATGCAGCATGATTGAATGCAGTGGATTCCATGCAGCATGATTGAATGCAGTGGATTCCAGGCAGCGAGGCCCAATGAATCCCGATTGAATGCAGTGGATATTATCCAGCATGGCCCAAAGCATCCCGATTGAATGCAGTGGATTCCATGCAGCGTGTTTGAATGCAGTGGATTCCATGCAGCATGGCCCAATGGTTCCCTATTGAATGCAGTGGTTGCAATGAAGCATGATTGAATGCAGTGGATTCCATGAAGCGTGGCCCTATGGTACCCGATTGAATGCACTGGTTGCAATGAAGCATGATTGAATGCAGTGGATTCCATGCAGCATGGAGAAATGGAACCCTATTAAATGCAGGGGATTTTATGCAGCATGATTGAATGCAGTGGATTCCATGCAGCATGATTGAATGCAGTAGATTCCATGCAGTGAGGCCCAATGCATCCCGATTAAATGCAGTGGATTTTATGCAGCGAGGCCCAAAGCATCCCGATTGAATGCAGTGGATTCCATGCAGCGTCACTGAATGCAGTGGATTCGATGCAGCATGGTTAAATGCATCCCGATTGAACGAAGAGTATTCCATGCAGCGTGGCTAAATGGATCCAGATTGAATGCAGTGGATTCCATGCAGCGTGGCCCAATGGATCTCGAGAGATTGCAGTGGATTCCATGCAGTGTGGTGCAATGGATTTTAATTGAACGCAGTGGATTCCATGCATCGTGGTGCAATGGATCCCAATTGAATGCAGTGAATTCCATGCAGCGTGATTGAATGCAGTACATTCCATGCAGCGTGGTAAAATGCATCCCGATTAAATGCAGTGGATTCCATCCAGCTTGATTGAATGCAGTTGATTCCATGGAGCGTGGCCCAATGCATCCCGATTAAATGCAGTGGATTTTATGCAGCATGGCCCAAAGCATCCCGATTGAAGGTAGTGCATTCCATGCAGCATCACTGAATGCAGTGGATTCCATGCAGCATGGTAAAATGCATCCCGATTAAACGCAGTGGAATACATGCAGCATGGCTAAATGGTTCCCGAGTGAATGCAGTAGATTCCATGCAGTGTCATTGAATGCAGTGGATTCCATGCAGCATGGTAAAATGCATCCCGATTGATGCAGTGGATTCCATGCAGTGTCATTGAATGCAGTGGATTCCATGCAGCATGGTAAAATGCATCCCGATTGATGCAGTGGATTCCATGCAGTGTCATTGAATGCAGTGGATTCCAGGCAGCATGATAAAATGCATCCCGATTGAATGCAGTCGATTCCATGCAGCGTGGCCCAATGGATCTCGATTGAATGCAGTGGATTCCATGCAGCGTGGCCCAATGGATCTCGATTGAATGCAGTGGATTCCATGCAGTGTGGTGCAGTGGAGTCTGATTGATTGCAGTGAATTCCATGCATCGTGGCACAATGGATCCCAATTGAATGCAGTGGATTCCATGCAGCGTGGCCCAATGGATCTCGATTGAATGCAGTGGGTTCCATGCAGCATCACTGAATGCAGTGTATGCCATGCAGCGTGAAGAAATGGAACCCTATTGAATGCAGTGGATTTTATGCAGCATGATTGAATGCAGTGGATTCCATGCAGCATGATTGAATGCAGTGGATTCCAGGCAGCGAGGCCCAATGAATCCCGGTTGAATGCAGTGGATATTATCCAGCATGGCCCAAAGCATCCCGATTGAATGCAGTGGATTCCATGCAGCGTGTTTGAATGCAGTGGATTCCATGCAGCATGGCCCAATGGTTCCCGATTGAATGCAGTGGTTGCAATGAAGCATGATTGAATGCAGTGGATTCCATGAAGCGTGGCCCTATGGTACCCGATTGAATGCACTGGTTGCAATGAAGCATGATTGAATGCAGTGGATTCCATGCAGCATGGAGACATTGAACCCTATTAAATGCAGGGGACTTTATGCAGCATGATTGAATGCAGTGGATTCCATGCAGCATGATTGAATGCAGTAGATTCCATGCAGTGAGGCCCAATGCATCCCGATTAAATGCAGTGGATTTTATGCAGCGAGGCCCAAAGCATCCCGATTGAATGCAGTGGATTCCATGCAGCGTCACTCAATGCAGTGGATTCGATGCAGCATGGTAAAATGCATCCCGATTGAACCCAGTGTATTCCATGCAGCGTGATAAATGGATCCCGATTGAATGCAGTGGATTCCATGCAGCGTGGCCCAATGGATCTCAAGAGAATGCAGTGGATTCCATGCAGCGTGATTGAATGCAGTACATTCCATGCAGCATGGTAAAATGCATCCCGATTAAATGCAGTGGATTCCATCCAGCTTGATTGAATGCAGTTGATTCCATGGAGCGTGGCCCAATGCATCCCGATTAAATGCAGTGGATTTTATGCAGCATGGCCCAAAGCATCCCGATTGAAGGTAGTGCATTCCATGCAGCATCACTGAATGCAGTGGATTCCATGCAGCATGGTAAAATGCATCCCGATTGAACGCAGTGTATTCCATGAAGCATGGCTAAATGGATCCCGATTGAATGCAGTGGATTCCATGCAGCGTGGCCAATGGATCTCGATTGAACGCAGTGTATTCCATGCAGTGAGGCCCAATGAATCCCAATTGAATGCAGTGGATTCCATGCAGCATGGCGCAATGGATGTCGATTGAATGCAGTGGTTTCCCTGCAATGTGGCACAATGGATCCCGATTGACTGCAGTGGATTCCATGCAGCGTCACTGAATGCAGTGGATTCCATGCAGCATGGTAAAATGCATCCCGATGGATGCAGTGGCTTCCATGCAGTGTCATTGAATGCAGTGGATTCCATGCAGCATGGTAAAATGCGTAACGATTGATGCAGTGGATTCCATGCAGTGTCATTGAATGCAGTGGATTCCATGCAGCATGGTAAAATGCATCCCGATTGATGCAGTGGATTCCATGCAGTGTCATTGAATGCAGTGGATTCCAGGCAGCATGATAAAATGCATCCCGATTGATGCAGTGGATTCCATGCAGCGGGGTTAAATGGATCCAGATTGAATGCCGTGGATTCCATGCAGCGTGGCCCAACGGATCTCGATTGAATGCAGTGGACTCCGTGCAGTGTGGCGTAGTGGATTCTGATTGATTGCAGTGAATTCCATGCAGCGTGGCCCAATGGATCTCGATTGAATGCAGTGGATTCCATGCAGCGTGTTTGAATGCAGTGTATTCCATGCAGCGTGAAGAAATGGAACCCTATTGAATGCAGTGGATTTTATGCAGCATGATTGAATGCAGTGGATTCCATGCAGCATGATTGAATGCAGTGGATTCCAGGCAGCGAGGCCCAATGAATCCCGATTGAATGCAGTGGATATTATCCAGCATGGCCCAAAGCATCCCGATTGAATGCAGTGGATTCCATGCAGCGTGTTTGAATGCAGTGGATTCCATGCAGCATGGCCCAATGGTTCCCGATTGAATGCAGTGGTTGCAATGAAGCATGATTGAATGCAGTGGATTCCATGAAGCGTGGCCCTATGGTACCCGATTGAATGCACTGGTTGCAATGAAGCATGATTGAATGCAGTGGATTCCATGCAGCATGGAGAAATGGAACCCTATTAAATGCAGGGGATTTTATGCAGCATGATTGAATGCAGTGGATTCCATGCAGCATGATTGAATGCAGTAGATTCCATGCAGTGAGGCCCAATGCATCCCGATTAAATGCAGTGGATTTTATGCAGCGAGGCCCAAAGCATCCCGATTGAATGCAGTGGATTCCATGCAGCGTCACTGAATGCAGTGGATTCGATGCAGCATGGTAAAATGCATCCCGATTGAACGAAGAGTATTCCATGCAGCGTGGCTAAATGGATCCCGACTGAATGCAGTGGATTCCATGCAGCGTGGCCCAATGGATCTCGAGAGATTGCAGTGGATTCCATGCAGTTTGGTGCAATGGATTTTAATTGAACGCAGTGGATTCCATGCATCGTGGTGCAATGGATCCCAATTGAATGCAGTGAATTCCATGCAGCGTGATTGAATGCAGTATATTCCATGCAGCGTCGTAAAATGCATCCCGATTAAATGCAGTGGATTCCATCCAGCTTGATTGAATGCAGTTGATTCCATGGAGCGTGGCCCAATGCATCCCGATTAAATGCAGTGGATTTTATGCAGCATGGCCCAAAGCATCCCGATTGAAGGTAGTGCATTCCATGCAGCATCACTGAATGCAGTGGATTCCATGTAGCATGTTAAAATGCATCCCGATTAAACGCAGTGGATTAAATGCAGCATGGCTAAATGGATCCCGAGTGAATGCAGTAGATTACATGCAGTGTCATTGAATGCAGTGGATTCCATGCAGCATGGTAAAATGCATCCCGATTGATGCAGTGGATTCCATGCAGTGTGGTGCAGTGGATTCTGATTGATTGCAGTGAATTCCATGCATCGTGGCACAATGGATCCCAATTGAATCCAGTGGATTCCATGCAGCGTGGCCCAATGGATCTCGATTGAATGCAGTGGATTCCATGCAGCGTGTTTGAATGCAGTGTATGCCATGCAGCGTGAAGAAATGGAACCCTATTGAATGCAGTGGATTTTATGCAGCATGATTGAATGCAGAGGATTCCATGCAGCATGATTGAATGCAGTGGATTCCAGGCAGCGTGAAGAAATGGAACCCTATTGAATGCAGTGGATTTTATGCAGCATGATTGAATGCAGTGGATTCCATGCAGCATGATTGAATGCAGTGGATTCCAGGCAGCGAGGCCCAATGAATCCCGATTGAATGCAGTGGATATTATCCAGCATGGCCCAAAGCATCCCGATTGAATGCAGTGGATTCCATGCAGCGTGTTTGAATGCAGTGGATTCCATGCAGCATGGCCCAATGGTTCCCGATTGAATGCAGTGGTTGCAATGAAGCATGATTGAATGCAGTGGATTCCATGAAGCGTGGCCCTATGGTACCCGATTGAATGCACTGGTTGCAATGAAGCATGATTGAATGCAGTGGATTCCATGCAGCATGGAGAAATGGAACCCTATTAAATGCAGGGGATTTTATGCAGCATGATTGAATGCAGTGGATTCCATGCAGCATGATTGAATGCAGTAGATTCCATGCAGTGAGGCCCAATGCATCCCGATTAAATGCAGTGGATTTTATGCAGCGAGGCCCAAAGCATCCCGATTGAATGCAGTGGATTCCATGCAGCGTCACTGAATGCAGTGGATTCGATGCAGCATGGTAAAATGCATCCCGATTGAACGAAGAGTATTCCATGCAGCGTGGCTAAATGGATCCCGACTGAATGCAGTGGATTCCATGCAGCGTGGCCCAATGGATCTCGAGAGATTGCAGTGGATTCCATGCAGTTTGGTGCAATGGATTTTAATTGAACGCAGTGGATTCCATGCATCGTGGTGCAATGGATCCCAATTGAATGCAGTGAATTCCATGCAGCGTGATTGAATGCAGTATATTCCATGCAGCGTCGTAAAATGCATCCCGATTAAATGCAGTGGATTCCATCCAGCTTGATTGAATGCAGTTGATTCCATGGAGCGTGGCCCAATGCATCCCGATTAAATGCAGTGGATTTTATGCAGCATGGCCCAAAGCATCCCGATTGAAGGTAGTGCATTCCATGCAGCATCACTGAATGCAGTGGATTCCATGTAGCATGTTAAAATGCATCCCGATTAAACGCAGTGGATTAAATGCAGCATGGCTAAATGGATCCCGAGTGAATGCAGTAGATTACATGCAGTGTCATTGAATGCAGTGGATTCCATGCAGCATGGTAAAATGCATCCCGATTGATGCAGTGGATTCCATGCAGTGTGGTGCAGTGGATTCTGATTGATTGCAGTGAATTCCATGCATCGTGGCACAATGGATCCCAATTGAATCCAGTGGATTCCATGCAGCGTGGCCCAATGGATCTCGATTGAATGCAGTGGATTCCATGCAGCGTGTTTGAATGCAGTGTATGCCATGCAGCGTGAAGAAATGGAACCCTATTGAATGCAGTGGATTTTATGCAGCATGATTGAATGCAGAGGATTCCATGCAGCATGATTGAATGCAGTGGATTCCAGGCAGCGAGGCCCAATGAATCCCGATTGAATGCAGTGGATATTATCCAGCATGGCCCAAAGCATCCCGATTGAAGGCAGTGGATTCCATGCAGCGTGTTTGAATGCAGTGGATTCCATGCAGCATGGCCCAATGGTTCCCGATTGAATGCAGTGGTTGCAATGAAGCATGATTGAATGCAGTGGATTCCATGAAGCGTGGCCCTATGGTACCCGATTGAATGCACTGGTTGTAATGAAGCATGATTGAATGCAGTGGATTCCATGCAGTGAGGCCCAATGCATCCCGATTAAATGCAGTGGATTTTATGCAGCAAGGCCCAAAGCATCCCGATTGAATGCAGTGGATTCCATGCAGCGTCACTGAATGCAGTGGATTCCATGCAGCATGGTAAAATGCATCCCGATTGAATGAAGAGTATTCCATGCAGCGTGGCTAAATGGATCCCGATTGAATGCAGTGGATTCCTTGCAGTGTGGTCCAATGGATCTCGATTGAACGCAGTGTATTCCATGCAGTGAGGCCCAATGAATCCCAATTGAATGCAGTGGATTCCATGCAGCATGGCGCCATGGATGTCGATTGAATGCAGTGGTTTCCCTGCAATGTGGCACAATGGATCCCGATTGACTGCAGCGGATTCCATGCAGCGTCACTGAATGCAGTGGATTCCATGCATAATGGTAAAATGCATCCCGATTGATGCAGTGGATTCCATGCAGTGTCATTGAATGCAGTGGATTCGATGCAGCATGGTAAAATGAATCCCAATTGAACGCAGTGCATTCCATGCAGCGGGGTTAAATGGATGCCGATTGAATGCAGTGGATTCCATGCAGCGTGGCCCAATGGATCTCGATTGAATGCAGTGGGTTCCATGCAGCGTGTTTGAATGCAGTGTATGCCGTGCAGCGTGAAGAAATGGAACCCTATTGAATGCAGTGGATTTTATGCAGCATGATTGAATGCAGTGGATTCGATGCAGCATGATTGAATGCAGTGGATTCCAGGCAGCTAGGCCCAATGAATCCCGATTGAATGCAGTGGATATTATCCAGCATGGCCCAAAGCATCCCGATTGAATGCAGTGGATTCCATGCAGCGTGTTTGAATGCAGTGGATTCCATGCAGCATGGCCCAATGGTTCCCGATTGAATGCAGTGGTTGCAATGAAGCATGATTGAATGCAGTGGATTCCATGAAGCGTGGCCCTATGGTACCCGATTGAATGCACTGGTTGCAATGAAGCATGATTGAATGCAGTGGATTCCATGCAGCATGGAGACATTGAACCCTATTAAATGCAGGGGACTTTATGCAGCATGATTGAATGCAGTGGATTCCATGCAGCATGATTGAATGCAGTAGATTCCATGCAGTGAGGCCCAATGCATCCCGATTAAATGCAGTGGATTTTATGCAGCGAGGCCCAAAGCATCCCGATTGAATGCAGTGGATTCCATGCAGCGTCACTGAATGCAGTGGATTCGATGCAGCATGGTAAAATGCATCCCGATTGAACGCAGTGCATTCCATGCAGCGTGGCTAAATGGATCCCGATTGAATGCAGTGGATTCGATGCAGCGTGGCCCAATGGATCTCGAGAGAATGCAGTGGATTCCATGCAGTGTGGTGCAATGGATTTTAATTGAACGCAGTGGATTCCATGCATCGTGGTGCAATGGATCCCAATTGAATGCAGTGAATTCCATGCAGCGTGATTGAATGCAGTATATTCCATGCAGCGTGGTAAAATGCATCCCGATTAAATGCAGTGGATTCCATCCAGCTTGATTGAATGCAGTTGATTCCATGGAGCGTGGCCCAATGCATCCCGATTAACTGCAGTGGATTTTATGCAGCATGGCCCAAAGCATCCCGATTGAAGGTAGTGCATTCCATGCAGCATCACTGAATGCAGTGGATTCCATGCAGCTTGGTAAAATGCATCCCGATTAAACGCAGTGCATTACATGCAGCATGGCTAAATGGATCCCGAGTGAATGCAGTGGATTCCATGCAGTGTAATTGAATGCAGTGGATTCCATGCAGCATGGTAAAATGCGTCACGATTGATGCAGTGCATTCCATGCAGTGTCATTGAATGCAGTGGATTCCAGGCAGCATGATAAAATGCATCCCGATTGATGCAGTGGATTCCATGCAGCGGGGTTAAATGGAACCCGATTGAATGCAGTGGATTCCATGCAGCGTGGCCCAATGGATCTCGATTGAATGCAGTGGACTCCGTGCAGTGTGGTGGAGTGGATTCTGATTGATTGCAGTGAATTCCATGCATCGTGGCCCAATGGATCTCGATTGAATGCAGTGGATTCCATGCAGCGTGTTTGAATGCAGTGTTTGCCATGCAGCGTGAAGAAATGGAACCCTATTGAATGCAGTGGATTCCATGCAGTGTCATTTAATGCAGTGGATTCCATGCAGCATGATTGAATGCAGTGGATTCCAGGCAGCGAGGCCCAATGAATCCCGATTGAATGCACTGGATATTATCCAGCATGGCCCAAAGCATCCCGATTAAATGCAGTGGATTCCATGCAGCGTGTTTGAATGCAGTGGATTCCATGCAGCATGGCCCAATGGTTCCCGATTGAATGCAGTGGTTGCAATGAAGCATGATTGAATGCAGTGGATTCCATGCAGCATGGAGTCATTGAACCCTATTCAATGCAGGGGATTTTATGCAGCATGATTGAATGCAGTGGATTCCATGCAGCATGATTGAATGCAGTATATTCCATGCAGTGAGGCCCAATGCATCCCGATTAAATGCAGTGGATTTTATGCAGCGAGGCCCAAAGCATCCCGATTGAATGCAGTGGATTCCATGCAGCGTCACTGAATGCAGTGGATTCGATGCAGCATGGTTAAATGCATCCCGATTGAACGAAGAGTATTCCATGCAGCGTGGCTAAATGGATCCAGATTGAATGCAGTGGATTCCATGCAGCGTGGCCCAATGGATCTCGAGAGATTGCAGTGGATTCCATGCAGTGTGGTGCAATGGATTTTAATTGAACGCAGTGGATTCCATGCATCGTGGTGCAATGGATCCCAATTGAATGCAGTGAATTCCATGCAGCGTGATTGAATGCAGTACATTCCATGCAGCGTGGTAAAATGCATCCCGATTAAATGCAGTGGATTCCATCCAGCTTGATTGAATGCAGTTGATTCCATGGAGCGTGGCCCAATGCATCCCGATTAAATGCAGTGGATTTTATGCAGCATGGCCCAAAGCATCCCGATTGAAGGTAGTGCATTCCATGCAGCATCACTGAATGCAGTGGATTCCATGCAGCATGGTAAAATGCATCCCGATTAAACGCAGTGGAATACATGCAGCATGGCTAAATGGTTCCCGAGTGAATGCAGTAGATTCCATGCAGTGTCATTGAATGCAGTGGATTCCATGCAGCATGGTAAAATGCATCCCGATTGATGCAGTGGATTCCATGCAGTGTCATTGAATGCAGTGGATTCCATGCAGCATGGTAAAATGCATCCCGATTGATGCAGTGGATTCCATGCAGTGTCATTGAATGCAGTGGATTCCAGGCAGCATGATAAAATGCATCCCGATTGAATGCAGTCGATTCCATGCAGCGTGGCCCAATGGATCTCGATTGAATGCAGTGGATTCCATGCAGCGTGGCCCAATGGATCTCGATTGAATGCAGTGGATTCCATGCAGTGTGGTGCAGTGGAGTCTGATTGATTGCAGTGAATTCCATGCATCGTGGCACAATGGATCCCAATTGAATGCAGTGGATTCCATGCAGCGTGGCCCAATGGATCTCGATTGAATGCAGTGGGTTCCATGCAGCATCACTGAATGCAGTGTATGCCATGCAGCGTGAAGAAATGGAACCCTATTGAATGCAGTGGATTTTATGCAGCATGATTGAATGCAGTGGATTCCATGCAGCATGATTGAATGCAGTGGATTCCAGGCAGCGAGGCCCAATGAATCCCGGTTGAATGCAGTGGATATTATCCAGCATGGCCCAAAGCATCCCGATTGAATGCAGTGGATTCCATGCAGCGTGTTTGAATGCAGTGGATTCCATGCAGCATGGCCCAATGGTTCCCGATTGAATGCAGTGGTTGCAATGAAGCATGATTGAATGCAGTGGATTCCATGAAGCGTGGCCCTATGGTACCCGATTGAATGCACTGGTTGCAATGAAGCATGATTGAATGCAGTGGATTCCATGCAGCATGGAGACATTGAACCCTATTAAATGCAGGGGACTTTATGCAGCATGATTGAATGCAGTGGATTCCATGCAGCATGATTGAATGCAGTAGATTCCATGCAGTGAGGCCCAATGCATCCCGATTAAATGCAGTGGATTTTATGCAGCGAGGCCCAAAGCATCCCGATTGAATGCAGTGGATTCCATGCAGCGTCACTCAATGCAGTGGATTCGATGCAGCATGGTAAAATGCATCCCGATTGAACCCAGTGTATTCCATGCAGCGTGATAAATGGATCCCGATTGAATGCAGTGGATTCCATGCAGCGTGGCCCAATGGATCTCAAGAGAATGCAGTGGATTCCATGCAGCGTGATTGAATGCAGTACATTCCATGCAGCATGGTAAAATGCATCCCGATTAAATGCAGTGGATTCCATCCAGCTTGATTGAATGCAGTTTATTCCATGGAGCGTGGCCCAATGCATCCCGATTAAATGCAGTGGATTTTATGCAGCATGGCCCAAAGCATCCCGATTGAAGGTAGTGCATTCCATGCAGCATCACTGAATGCAGTGGATTCCATGCAGCATGGTAAAATGCATCCCGATTGAACGCAGTGTATTCCATGAAGCATGGCTAAATGGATCCCGATTGAATGCAGTGGATTCCATGCAGCGTGGCCAATGGATCTCGATTGAACGCAGTGTATTGCATGCAGTGAGGCCCAATGAATCCCAATTGAATGCAGTGGATTCCATGCAGCATGGCGCAATGGATGTCGATTGAATGCAGTGGTTTCCCTGCAATGTGGCACAATGGATCCCGATTGACTGCAGTGGATTCCATGCAGCGTCACTGAATGCAGTGGATTCCATGCAGCATGGTAAAATGCATCCCGATGGATGCAGTGGCTTCCATGCAGTGTCATTGAATGCAGTGGATTCCATGCAGCATGGTAAAATGCGTAACGATTGATGCAGTGGATTCCATGCAGTGTCATTGAATGCAGTGGATTCCATGCAGCATGGTAAAATGCATCCCGATTGATGCAGTGGATTCCATGCAGTGTCATTGAATGCAGTGGATTCCAGGCAGCATGATAAAATGCATCCCGATTGATGCAGTGGATTCCATGCAGCGGGGTTAAATGGATCCAGATTGAATGCCGTGGATTCCATGCAGCGTGGCCCAACGGATCTCGATTGAATGCAGTGGACTCCGTGCAGTGTGGCGTAGTGGATTCTGATTGATTGCAGTGAATTCCATGCAGCGTGGCCCAATGGATCTCGATTGAATGCAGTGGATTCCATGCAGCGTGTTTGAATGCAGTGTATTCCATGCAGCGTGAAGAAATGGAACCCTATTGAATGCAGTGGATTTTATGCAGCATGATTGAATGCAGTGGATTCCATGCAGCATGATTGAATGCAGTGGATTCCAGGCAGCGAGGCCCAATGAATCCCGATTGAATGCAGTGGATATTATCCAGCATGGCCCAAAGCATCCCGATTGAATGCAGTGGATTCCATGCAGCGTGTTTGAATGCAGTGGATTCCATGCAGCATGGCCCAATGGTTCCCGATTGAATGCAGTGGTTGCAATGAAGCATGATTGAATGCAGTGGATTCCATGAAGCGTGGCCCTATGGTACCCGATTGAATGCACTGGTTGCAATGAAGCATGATTGAATGCAGTGGATTCCATGCAGCATGGAGAAATGGAACCCTATTAAATGCAGGGGATTTTATGCAGCATGATTGAATGCAGTGGATTCCATGCAGCATGATTGAATGCAGTAGATTCCATGCAGTGAGGCCCAATGCATCCCGATTAAATGCAGTGGATTTTATGCAGCGAGGCCCAAAGCATCCCGATTGAATGCAGTGGATTCCATGCAGCGTCACTGAATGCAGTGGATTCGATGCAGCATGGTAAAATGCATCCCGATTGAACGAAGGGTATTCCATGCAGCGTGGCTAAATGGATCCCGACTGAATGCAGTGGATTCCATGCAGCGTGGCCCAATGGATCTCGAGAGATTGCAGTGGATTCCATGCAGTTTGGTGCAATGGATTTTAATTGAACGCAGTGGATTCCATGCATCGTGGTGCAATGGATCCCAATTGAATGCAGTGAATTCCATGCAGCGTGATTGAATGCAGTATATTCCATGCAGCGTCGTAAAATGCATCCCGATTAAATGCAGTGGATTCCATCCAGCTTGATTGAATGCAGTTGATTCCATGGAGCGTGGCCCAATGCATCCCGATTAAATGCAGTGGATTTTATGCAGCATGGCCCAAAGCATCCCGATTGAAGGTAGTGCATTCCATGCAGCATCACTGAATGCAGTGGATTCCATGTAGCATGTTAAAATGCATCCCGATTAAACGCAGTGGATTAAATGCAGCATGGCTAAATGGATCCCGAGTGAATGCAGTAGATTACATGCAGTGTCATTGAATGCAGTGGATTCCATGCAGCATGGTAAAATGCATCCCGATTGATGCAGTGGATTCCATGCAGTGTGGTGCAGTGGATTCTGATTGATTGCAGTGAATTCCATGCATCGTGGCACAATGGATCCCAATTGAATCCAGTGGATTCCATGCAGCGTGGCCCAATGGATCTCGATTGAATGCAGTGGATTCCATGCAGCGTGTTTGAATGCAGTGTATGCCATGCAGCGTGAAGAAATGGAACCCTATTGAATGCAGTGGATTTTATGCAGCATGATTGAATGCAGAGGATTCCATGCAGCATGATTGAATGCAGTGGATTCCAGGCAGCGAGGCCCAATGAATCCCGATTGAATGCAGTGGATATTATCCAGCATGGCCCAAAGCATCCCGATTGAAGGCAGTGGATTCCATGCAGCGTGTTTGAATGCAGTGGATTCCATGCAGCATGGCCCAATGGTTCCCGATTGAATGCAGTGGTTGCAATGAAGCATGATTGAATGCAGTGGATTCCATGAAGCGTGGCCCTATGGTACCCGATTGAATGCACTGGTTGTAATGAAGCATGATTGAATGCAGTGGATTCCATGCAGTGAGGCCCAATGCATCCCGATTAAATGCAGTGGATTTTATGCAGCAAGGCCCAAAGCATCCCGATTGAATGCAGTGGATTCCATGCAGCGTCACTGAATGCAGTGGATTCCATGCAGCATGGTAAAATGCATCCCGATTGAATGAAGAGTATTCCATGCAGCGTGGCTAAATGGATCCCGATTGAATGCAGTGGATTCCTTGCAGTGTGGTCCAATGGATCTCGATTGAACGCAGTGTATTCCATGCAGTGAGGCCCAATGAATCCCAATTGAATGCAGTGGATTCCATGCAGCATGGCGCCATGGATGTCGATTGAATGCAGTGGTTTCCCTGCAATGTGGCACAATGGATCCCGATTGACTGCAGTGGATTCCATGCAGCGTCACTGAATGCAGTGGATTCCATGCATAATGGTAAAATGCATCCCGATTGATGCAGTGGATTCCATGCAGTGTCATTGAATGCAGTGGATTCGATGCAGCATGGTAAAATGAATCCCAATTGAACGCAGTGCATTCCATGCAGCGGGGTTAAATGGATGCCGATTGAATGCAGTGGATTCCATGCAGCGTGGCCCAATGGATCTCGATTGAATGCAGTGGGTTCCATGCAGCGTGTTTGAATGCAGTGTATGCCGTGCAGCGTGAAGAAATGGAACCCTATTGAATGCAGTGGATTTTATGCAGCATGATTGAATGCAGTGGATTCGATGCAGCATGATTGAATGCAGTGGATTCCAGGCAGCTAGGCCCAATGAATCCCGATTGAATGCAGTGGATATTATCCAGCATGGCCCAAAGCATCCCGATTGAATGCAGTGGATTCCATGCAGCGTGTTTGAATGCAGTGGATTCCATGCAGCATGGCCCAATGGTTCCCGATTGAATGCAGTGGTTGCAATGAAGCATGATTGAATGCAGTGGATTCCATGAAGCGTGGCCCTATGGTACCCGATTGAATGCACTGGTTGCAATGAAGCATGATTGAATGCAGTGGATTCCATGCAGCATGGAGACATTGAACCCTATTAAATGCAGGGGACTTTATGCAGCATGATTGAATGCAGTGGATTCCATGCAGCATGATTGAATGCAGTAGATTCCATGCAGTGAGGCCCAATGCATCCCGATTAAATGCAGTGGATTTTATGCAGCGAGGCCCAAAGCATCCCGATTGAATGCAGTGGATTCCATGCAGCGTCACTGAATGCAGTGGATTCGATGCAGCATGGTAAAATGCATCCCGATTGAACGCAGTGCATTCCATGCAGCGTGGCTAAATGGATCCCGATTGAATGCAGTGGATTCGATGCAGCGTGGCCCAATGGATCTCGAGAGAATGCAGTGGATTCCATGCAGTGTGGTGCAATGGATTTTAATTGAACGCAGTGGATTCCATGCATCGTGGTGCAATGGATCCCAATTGAATGCAGTGAATTCCATGCAGCGTGATTGAATGCAGTATATTCCATGCAGCGTGGTAAAATGCATCCCGATTAAATGCAGTGGATTCCATCCAGCTTGATTGAATGCAGTTGATTCCATGGAGCGTGGCCCAATGCATCCCGATTAACTGCAGTGGATTTTATGCAGCATGGCCCAAAGCATCCCGATTGAAGGTAGTGCATTCCATGCAGCATCACTGAATGCAGTGGATTCCATGCAGCTTGGTAAAATGCATCCCGATTAAACGCAGTGCATTACATGCAGCATGGCTAAATGGATCCCGAGTGAATGCAGTGGATTCCATGCAGTGTAATTGAATGCAGTGGATTCCATGCAGCATGGTAAAATGCGTCACGATTGATGCAGTGCATTCCATGCAGTGTCATTGAATGCAGTGGATTCCAGGCAGCATGATAAAATGCATCCCGATTGATGCAGTGGATTCCATGCAGCGGGGTTAAATGGAACCCGATTGAATGCAGTGGATTCCATGCAGCGTGGCCCAATGGATCTCGATTGAATGCAGTGGACTCCGTGCAGTGTGGTGGAGTGGATTCTGATTGATTGCAGTGAATTCCATGCATCGTGGCCCAATGGATCTCGATTGAATGCAGTGGATTCCATGCAGCGTGTTTGAATGCAGTGTTTGCCATGCAGCGTGAAGAAATGGAACCCTATTGAATGCAGTGGATTCCATGCAGTGTCATTTAATGCAGTGGATTCCATGCAGCATGATTGAATGCAGTGGATTCCAGGCAGCGAGGCCCAATGAATCCCGATTGAATGCACTGGATATTATCCAGCATGGCCCAAAGCATCCCGATTAAATGCAGTGGATTCCATGCAGCGTGTTTGAATGCAGTGGATTCCATGCAGCATGGCCCAATGGTTCCCGATTGAATGCAGTGGTTGCAATGAAGCATGATTGAATGCAGTGGATTCCATGCAGCATGGAGTCATTGAACCCTATTCAATGCAGGGGATTTTATGCAGCATGATTGAATGCAGTGGATTCCATGCAGCATGATTGAATGCAGTAGATTCCATGCAGTGAGGCCCAATGCATCCCGATTAAATGCAGTGGATTTTATGCAGAGAGGCCCAAAGCATCCCGATTGAATGCAGTGGATTCCATGCAGCGTCACTGAATGCAGTGGATTCGATGCAGCATGGTTAAATGCATCCCGATTGAACGAACAGTATTCCATGCAGCGTGGCTAAATGGATCCCGATTGAATGCAGTGGATTCCATGCAGCGTGGCCCAATGGATCTCGAGAGATTGCAGTGGATTCCATGCAGTTTGGTGCAATGGATTTTGATTGAACGCAGTGGATTCCATGCATCGTGGTGCAATGGATCCCAATTGAATGCAGTGAATTCCATGCAGCGTGATTGAATGCAGTACATTCCATGCAGCATGGTAAAATGCATCCCGATTAATTGCAGTGGATTCCATCCAGCTTGATTGAATGCAGTTGATTCCATGGAGCGTGGCCCAATGCATCCCGATTAAATGCAGTGGATTTTATGCAGCATGGCCCAAAGCATCCCGATTGAAGGTAGTGCATTCCATGCAGCATCACTGAATGCAGTGGATTCCATGCAGCATGGTAAAATGCATCCCGATTGAACGCAGTGTATTCCATGAAGCATGGCTAAATGGATCCCGATTGAATGCAGTGGATTCCATGCAGCGTGGCCCAATGGATCTCGATTGAACGCAGTGTATTCCATGCAGTGAGGCCCAATGAATCCCAATTGAATGCAGTGGATTCCATGCAGCATGGAGAAATTGAACCCTATTAAATGCAGTGGATTTTATGCAGCATGATTGAATGCAGTGGATTCCAGCCAGCAAGATTGAATGCAGTAGATTCCATGCAGTGAGGCCCAATGCATCCCGATTAAATGCAGTGGATTTTATGCAGAGAGGCCCAAAGCATCCCGATTGAATGCAGTGGATTCCATGCAGCGTCACTGAATGCAGTGGATTCGATGCAGCATGGTTAAATGCATCCCGATTGAATGAAGAGTATTCCATGCAGCGTGGCTAAATGGATCCCGATTGAATGCAGTGGATTCCATGCAGCGTGGCCCAATGGATCTCGAGAGATTGCAGTGGATTCCATGCAGTGTGGTGCAATGGATTTTAATTGAACGCAGTGGATTCCATGCATCGTGGTGCAATGGATCCCAATTGAATGCAGTGAATTCCATGCAGCGTGATTGAATGCAGTATATTCCATGCAGCGTGGTAAAATGCATCCCGATTAAATGCAGTGGATTCCATCCAGCTTGGTTGAATGCAATTGATTCCATGGAGCATGGCCCAATGCATCCCGATTAAATGCAGTGGATTTTATGCAGCATGGCCCAAAGCATCCCGATTGAATATAGTGCATTCCATGCAGCATCACTGAATGCAGTGGATTCCATGCAGCATGGTAAAATGCATCCCGATTAAACGCAGTGGATTACATGCAGCATGGCTAAATGGATCCCGAGTGAATGCAGTAGATTCCATGCAGTGTCATTGAATGCAGTGGATTCCATGCAGCATGGTAAAATGCATCCCGATTGATGCCTTGGATTCCATGCAGTGTCATTGAATGCAGTGGATTCCATGCAGCATGGTAAAATGCATCCCGATTGATGCAGTGGATTCCATGCAGTGTCAATGAATGCAGTGGATTCCAGGCAGCATGATAAAATGCATCCCGATTGATGCAGTGGATTCCATGCAGCGGGGTTAAATGGATCCCGATTGAATGCAGTGGATTCCATGCAGCGTGGCCCAATGGATCTCGATTGAATTCAGTGGATTCCATGCAGCGTGGCCCAATGGATCTCGATTGAATGCAGTGGATTCCATGCAGTGTGGTGCAGTGGATTCTGATTGATTGCAGTGAATTCCATGCATCGTGGCACAATGGATCCCAATTGAATGCAGTGGATTCCATGCAGTGTGGCCCAATGGATCTCGATTGAATGCAGTGGATTCCATGCAGCGTGTTTGAATGCAGTGTATTCCATGCAGCGTGAAGAAATGGAACCCTATTGAATGCAGTGGATTTTATGCAGCATGATTGAATGCAGTGGATTCGATGCAGCATGATTGAATGCAGTGGATTTCAGGCAGCGAGGCCCAATGAATCCCGATTGAATGCAGTGGATATTATCCAGCATGGCCCAAAGCATCCCGATTGAATGCAGTGGATTCCATGCAGCGTGTTTGAATGCAGTGGATTCCATGCAGCATGGCCCAATGGTTCCCGATTGAATGCAGTGGTTGCAATGAAGCATGATTGAATGCAGTGGATTCCATGAAGCGTGGCCCTATGGTACCCGATTGAATGCACTGGTTGCAATGAAGCATGATTGAATGCAGTGGATTCCATGCAGCATGGAGAAATTGAACCCTATTAAATGCAGTGGATTTTAAGCAGCATGATTGAATGCAGTGGTTTCCATGCAGCATGATTGAATGCAGTAGATTCCATGCAGTGAGGCCCAATGCATCCCGATTAAATGCAGTGGATTCCATGCAGCGTCACTGAATGCAGTGGATTAGATGCAGCATGGTTAAATGCATCCCGATTGAACCCAGTGTATTCTATGCAGCGTGATAAATGGATCCCGATTGAATGCAGTGGATTCCATGCAGCGTGGTCCAATGGATCTCGAGAGAATGCAGTGGATTCCATGCAGTGTGGTGCAATGGATTTTGATTGAATGCAGTGGATTCGATGCATCATTGTGCAATGGATCCCAATTGAATGCAGTGAATTCCATGCAGCGTGATTGAATGCAGTACATTCCATGCAGCATGGTAAAATTCATCCCGATTAAATGCAGTGGATTCCATCCAGCTTGATTGAATGCAGTTGATTCCATGGAGCGTGGCCCAATGCATCCCGATTAAATGCAGTGGATTTTATGCAGCATGGCCCAAAGCATCCCGATTGAAGGTAGTGCATTCCATGCAGCATCACTGAATGCAGTGGATTCCATGCAGCGTGTTTGAATGCAGTGTATTCCATGCAGCGTGAAGAAATGGAACCCTATTGAATGCAGTGGATTTTATGCAGCATGATTGAATGCAGTGGATTCGATGCAGCATGATTGAATGCAGTGGATTTCAGGCAGCGAGGCCCAATGAATCCCGATTGAATGCAGTGGATATTATCCAGCATGGCCCAAAGCATCCCGATTGAATGCAGTGGATTCCATGCAGCGTGTTTGAATGCAGTGGATTCCATGCAGCATGGCCCAATGGTTCCCGATTGAATGCAGTGGTTGCAATGAAGCATGATTGAATGCAGTGGATTCCATGCAGCGTGGCCCAATGGATCTCGATTGAACGCAGTGGATTCCATGCAGTGAGGCCCAATGAATCCCAATTGAATGCAGTGGATTCCATGTAGCATGGCGCAATGGATGTCGATTGAATGCAGTGGTTTCCCTGCAATGTGGCACAATGGATCCCGATTGACTGCAGTGGATTCCATGCAGCGTCACTGAATGCAGTGGATTCCATGCAGCATGGTAAAATGCATCCCGATGGATGCAGTGGATTCCATGCAGTGTCATTGAATGCAGTGGATTCCATGCAGCATGGTAAAATGCATCCCAATTGAACGCAGTGCATTCCATGCAGCGGGGTTAAATGGATCCCGATTGAATGCAGTGGATTCGATGCAGCGTGGCCCAATGGATCTCGAGAGAATGCAGTGGATTCCATGCAGTGTGGTGCAATGGATTTTAATTGAACGCAGTGGATTCCATGCATCGTGGTGCAATGGATCCCAATTGAATGCAGTGAATTCCATGCAGCGTGATTGAATGCAGTATATTCCATGCAGCGTGGTAAAATGCATCCCGATTAAATGCAGTGGATTCCATCCAGCTTGGTTGAATGCAATTGATTCCATGGAGCATGGCCCAATGCATCCCGATTAAATGCAGTGGATTTTATGCAGCATGGCCCAAAGCATCCCGATTGAATATAGTGCATTCCATGCAGCATCACTGAATGCAGTGGATTCCATGCAGCATGGTAAAATGCATCCCGATTAAACGCAGTGGATTACATGCAGCATGGCTAAATGGATCCCGAGTGAATGCAGTAGATTCCATGCAGTGTCATTGAATGCAGTGGATTCCATGCAGCATGGTAAAATGCATCCCGATTGATGCCTTGGATTCCATGCAGTGTCATTGAATGCAGTGGATTCCATGCAGCATGGTAAAATGCATCCCGATTGATGCAGTGGATTCCATGCAGTGTCAATGAATGCAGTGGATTCCAGGCAGCATGATAAAATGCATCCCGATTGATGCAGTGGATTCCATGCAGCGGGGTTAAATGGATCCCGATTGAATGCAGTGGATTCCATGCAGCGTGGCCCAATGGATCTCGATTGAATTCAGTGGATTCCATGCAGCGTGGCCCAATGGATCTCGATTGAATGCAGTGGATTCCATGCAGTGTGGTGCAGTGGATTCTGATTGATTGCAGTGAATTCCATGCATCGTGGCACAATGGATCCCAATTGAATGCAGTGGATTCCATGCAGTGTGGCCCAATGGATCTCGATTGAATGCAGTGGATTCCATGCAGCGTGTTTGAATGCAGTGTATTCCATGCAGCGTGAAGAAATGGAACCCTATTGAATGCAGTGGATTTTATGCAGCATGATTGAATGCAGTGGATTCGATGCAGCATGATTGAATGCAGTGGATTTCAGGCAGCGAGGCCCAATGAATCCCGATTGAATGCAGTGGATATTATCCAGCATGGCCCAAAGCATCCCGATTGAATGCAGTGGATTCCATGCAGCGTGTTTGAATGCAGTGGATTCCATGCAGCATGGCCCAATGGTTCCCGATTGAATGCAGTGGTTGCAATGAAGCATGATTGAATGCAGTGGATTCCATGAAGCGTGGCCCTATGGTACCCGATTGAATGCACTGGTTGCAATGAAGCATGATTGAATGCAGTGGATTCCATGCAGCATGGAGAAATTGAACCCTATTAAATGCAGTGGATTTTAAGCAGCATGATTGAATGCAGTGGTTTCCATGCAGCATGATTGAATGCAGTAGATTCCATGCAGTGAGGCCCAATGCATCCCGATTAAATGCAGTGGATTCCATGCAGCGTCACTGAATGCAGTGGATTAGATGCAGCATGGTTAAATGCATCCCGATTGAACCCAGTGTATTCTATGCAGCGTGATAAATGGATCCCGATTGAATGCAGTGGATTCCATGCAGCGTGGTCCAATGGATCTCGAGAGAATGCAGTGGATTCCATGCAGTGTGGTGCAATGGATTTTGATTGAATGCAGTGGATTCGATGCATCATTGTGCAATGGATCCCAATTGAATGCAGTGAATTCCATGCAGCGTGATTGAATGCAGTACATTCCATGCAGCATGGTAAAATTCATCCCGATTAAATGCAGTGGATTCCATCCAGCTTGATTGAATGCAGTTGATTCCATGGAGCGTGGCCCAATGCATCCCGATTAAATGCAGTGGATTTTATGCAGCATGGCCCAAAGCATCCCGATTGAAGGTAGTGCATTCCATGCAGCATCACTGAATGCAGTGGATTCCATGCAGCATGGTAAAATGCATCCCGATTGAACGCAGTGTATTCCATGAAGCATGGCGAAATGGATCCCGATTGAATGCAGTGGATTCCATGCAGCGTGGCCCAATGGATCTCGATTGAACGCAGTGGATTCCATGCAGTGAGGCCCAATGAATCCCAATTGAATGCAGTGGATTCCATGCAGCATGGCGCAATGGATGTCGATTGAATGCAGTGGTTTCCCTGCAATGTGGCACAATGGATCCCGATTGACTGCAGTGGATTCCATGCAGCGTCACTGAATGCAGTGGATTCCATGCAGCATGGTAAAATGCATCCCGATGGATGCAGTGGATTCCATGCAGTGTCATTGAATGCAGTGGATTCCATGCAGCATGGTAAAATGCATCCCAATTGAACGCAGTGCATTCCATGCAGCGGGGTTAAATGGATCCCGATTGAATGCAGTGGATTCGATGCAGCGTGGCCCAATGGATCTCGAGAGAATGCAGTGGATTCCATGCAGTGTGGTGCAATGGATTTAAATTGAACGCAGTGGATTCCATGCATCGTGGCGCAATGGATCCCAATTGAATGCAGTGAATTCCATGCAGCGTGATTGAATGCAGTATATTCCATGCAGCGTGGTAAAATGCATCCCGATTAAATGCAGTGGATTCCATCCAGCTTGATTGAATGCAGCTGATTCCATGGAGCGTGGCCCAATGCATCCCGATTAAATGCAGTGGATTTTATGCAGCATGGCCCAAAGCATCCCGATTGAAGGTAGTGCATTCCATGCAGCATCACTGAATGCAGTGGATTCCATGCAGCATTGTAAAATGCATCCCAATTGAACGCAGTGCATTCCATGCAGCGGGGTTAAATGGATCCCGATTGAATGCAGTGGATTCGATGCAGCGTGGCCCAATGGATCTCGAGAGAATGCAGTGGATTCCATGCAGTGTGGTGCAATGGATTTTAATTGAACGCAGTGGATTCCATGCATCGTGGCGCAATGGATCCCAATTGAATGCAGTGAATTCCATGCAGCGTGATTGAATGCAGTATATTCCATGCAGCGTGGTAAAATGCATCCCGATTAAATGCAGTGGATTCCATCCAGCTTGATTGAATGCAGTTGATTCCATGGAGCGTGGCCCAATGCATCCCGATTAACTGCAGTGGATTTTATGCAGCATGGCCCAAAGCATCCCGATTGAAGGTACTGCATTCCATGCAGCATCACTGAATGCAGTGTATTCCATGCAGCGTGAAGAAATGGAACCCTATTGAATGCAGTGGATTTTATGCAGCATGATTGAATGCAGTGGATTCGATGCAGCATGATTGAATGCAGTGGATTCCAGGCAGCGAGGCCCAATGAATCCCGATTGAATGCAGTGGATATTATCCAGCATGGCCCAAAGCATCCCGATTGAATGCAGTGGATTCCATGCAGCATGTTTGAATGCAGTGGATTCCATGCAGCATGGCCCAATGGTTCCCGATTGAATGCAGTGGTTGCAATGAAGCATGATTGAATGCAGTGGATTCCATGAAGCGTGGCCCTATGGTACCCGATTGAATGCACTGGTTGCAATGAAGCATGATTGAATGCAGTGGATTCCATGCAGCATGGAGAAATTGAACCCTATTAAATGCAGGGGATTTTATGCAGCATGATTGAATGCAGTGGATTCCATGCAGCATGATTGAATGCAGTAGATTCCATGCAGTGAGGCCCAATGCATCCCGATTAAATGCAGTGGATTTTATGCAGCGAGGCCCAAAGCATCCCGATTGAATGCAGTGGATTCCATGCAGCGTCATTGAATGCAGTGGATTCGATGCAGCATGGTAAAATGCATCCCGATTGAACCCAGTGTATTCCATGCAGCGTGATAAATGGATCCCGATTGAATGCAGTGGATTCCATGCAGCGTGGCCCAATGGATCTCGAGAGAATGCAGTGGATTCCATGCAGTGTGGTGCAATGGATTTTGATTGAACGCAGTGGATTCGATGCATCGTTGTGCAATGGATCCAAATTGAATGCAGTGAATTCCATGCAGCGTGATTGAATGCAGTATATTCCATGCAGCGTGGTAAAATGCATCCCGATTAAATGCAGTGGATTCCATCCAGCTTGATTGAATGCAGTTGATTCCATGGAGCGTGGCCCAATGCATCCCGATTAAATGCAGTGGATTTTATGCAGCATGGCCCAAAGCATCCCGATTGAAGGTAGTGCATTCCATGCAGCATCACTGAATGCAGTGGATTCCATGCAGCATGGTAAAATGCATCCCGATTGAACGCAGTGTATTCCATGAAGCATGGCTAAATGGATCCCGAGTGAATGCAGTGGATTCCAAGCAGTGTCATTGAATGCAGTGGATTCAATGCAGCATGGTAAAATGTGTCACGATTGATGCAGTGGATTCCATGCATTGTCATTGAATGCAGTGGATTCCATGCAGCATGGTTAAATGCATCCCGATTGATGCAGTGGATTCCATGCAGTGTCAATGAATGCAATGAATTCCAGGCAGCATGATAAAATGCATCCCGATTGATGCAGTGGATTCCATGCAGCGGGGTTAAATGGATCCAGATTGAATGCCGTGGATTCCATGCAGCGTGGCCCAATGGATCTCGATTGAATGCAGTGGACTCCGTGCAGTGTGGTGGAGTGGATTCTGATTGATTGCAGTGAATTCCATGCATCGTGGCACAATGGATCCCAATTGAATGCAGTGGATTCCATGCAGCGTGGCCCAATGGATCTCGATTGAATGCAGTGGATTCCATGCAGCGTGTTTGAATGCAGTGTATGCCATGCAGCGTGAAGAAATGGAACCCTATTGAATGCAGTGGATTTTATGCAGCATGATTGAATGCAGTGGATTCGATGCAGCATGATTGAATGCAGTGGATTTCAGGCAGCGAGGCCCAATGAATCCCGATTGAATGCAGTGGATATTATCCAGCATGGCCCAAAGCATCCCGATTGAATGCAGTGGATTCCATGCAGCGTGTTTGAATGCAGTGGATTCCATGCAGCATGGCCCAATGGTTCCCGATTGAATGCAGTGGTTGCAATGAAGCATGATTGAATGCAGTGGATTCCATGAAGCGTGGCCCTATGGTACCCGATTGAATGCACTGGTTGCAATGAAGCATGATTGAATGCAGTGGATTCCATGCAGCATGGAGTAATTGAACCCTATTAAATGCAGGGGATTTTATGCAGCATGATTGAATGCAGTGGTTTCCATGCAGCATGATTGAATGCAGTAGATTCCATGCAGTGAGGCCCAATGCATCCCGATTAAATGCAGTGGATTCCATCCAGCTTGATTGAATGCAGTTGATTCCATGGAGCGTGGCCCAATGCATCCCGATTAAATGCAGTGGATTTTATGCAGCATGGCCCAAAGCATCCCGATTGAAGGTAGTGCATTCCATGCAGCATCACTGAATGCAGTGGATTCCATGCAGCATGGTAAAATGCATCCCGATTGAACGCAGTGTATTCCATGAAGCATGGCTAAATGGATCCCGATTGAATGCAGTGGATTCCATGCAGCGTGGCCCAATGGATCTCGATTGAACGCAGTGTATTCCATGCAGTGAGGCCCAATGAATCCCAATTGAATGCAGTGGATTCCATGCAGCATGGCGCAATGGATGTCGATTGAATGCAGTGGTTTCCCTGCAATGTGGCACAATGGATCCCGATTGACTGCAGTGGATTCCATGCAGCGTCACTGAATGCAGTGGATTCCATGCAGAATGGTAAAATGCATCCCGATTGATGGAGTGGATTCCATGCAGTGTCATTGAATGCAGTGGATTCCATGCAGCATGGTAAAATGCATCCCAATTGAACGCAGTGCATTCCATGCAGCGGGGTTAAATGGATCCCGATTGAATGCAGTGGATTCGATGCAGCGTGGCCCAATGGATCTCGAGAGAATGCAGTGGATTCCATGCAGTGTGGTGCAATGGATTTAAATTGAACGCAGTGGATTCCATGCATCGTGGCGCAATGGATCCCAATTGAATGCAGTGAATTCCATGCAGCGTGATTGAATGCAGTATATTCCATGCAGCGTGGTAAAATGCATCCCGATTAAATGCAGTGGATTCCATCCAGCTTGATTGAATGCAGTTTATTCCATGGAGCGTGGCCCAATGCATCCCGATTAAATGCAGTGGATTTTATGCAGCATGGCCCAAAGCATCCCGATTGAAGGTAGTGCATTCCATGCAGCATCACTGAATGCAGTGGATTCCATGCAGCATGGTAAAATGCATCCCAATTGAACGCAGTGCATTCCATGCAGCGGGGTTAAATGGATCCCGATTGAATGCAGTGGATTCGATGCAGCGTGGCCCAATGGATCTCGAGAGAATGCAGTGGATTCCATGCAGTGTGGTGCAATGGATTTTAATTGAACGCAGTGGATTCCATGCATCATGGCGCAATGGATCCCAATTGAATTCAGTGAATTCCATGCAGCGTGATTGAATGCAGTATATTCCATGCAGCGTGGTAAAATGCATCCCGATTAAATGCAGTGGATTCCATCCAGCTTGATTGAATGCAGTTGATTCCATGGAGCGTGGCCCAATGCATCCCGATTAACTGCAGTGGATTTTATGCAGCATGGCCCAAAGCATCCCGATTGAAGGTACTGCATTCCATGCAGCATCACTGAATGCAGTGTATTCCATGCAGCGTGAAGAAATGGAACCCTATTGAATGCAGTGGATTTTATGCAGCATGATTGAATGCAGTGGATTCGATGCAGCATGATTGAATGCAGTGGATTCCAGGCAGCGAGGCCCAATGAATCCCGATTGAATGCAGTGGATATTATCCAGCATCGCCCAAAGCATCCCGATTGAATGCAGTGGATTCCATGCAGCGTGTTTGAATGCAGTGGATTCCATGCAGCATGGCCCAATGGTTCCCGATTGAATGCAGTGGTTGCAATGAAGCATGATTGAATGCAGTGTATTCCATGAAGCGTGGCCCTATGGTACCCGATTGAATGCACTGGTTGCAATGAAGCATGATTGAATGCAGTGGATTCCATGCAGCATGGAGAAATTGAACCCTATTAAATGCAGGGGATTTTATGCAGCATGATTGAATGCAGTGGATTCCATGCAGCATGATTGAATGCAGTAGATTCCATGCAGTGAGGCCCAATGCATCCCGATTAAATGCAGTGGATTTTATGCAGCGAGGCCCAAAGCATCCCGATTGAATGCAGTGGATTCCATGCAGCGTCACTGAATGCAGTGGATTCGATGCAGCATGGTAAAATGCATCCCGATTGAACGCAGTGTATTCCATGAAGCATGGCTAAATGGATCCCGATTGAATGCAGTGGATTCCATGCAGCGTGGCCCAATGGATCTCGATTGAACGCAGTGTATTCCATGCAGTGAGGCCCAATGTATCCCAATTGAATGCAGTGGATTCCATGCAGCATGGCGCAATGGATGTCGATTGAATGCAGTGGTTTCCCTGCAATGTGGCACAATGGATCCCGATTGACTGCAGTGGATTCCATGCAGCGTCACTGAATGCAGTGGATTCCATGCAGCATGGTAAAATGCATCCCGATTGATGCAGTGGATTCCATGCAGTGTCATTGAATGCAGTGGATTCCATGCAGCATGGTAAAATGCATCCCAATTGAACGCAGTGCATTCCATGCAGCGGGGTTAAATGGATCCCGATTGAATGCAGTGGATTCGATGCAGCGTGGCCCAATGGATCTCGAGAGAATGCAGTGGATTCCATGCAGTGTGGTGCAATGGATTTAAATTGAACGCAGTGGATTCCATGCATCGTGGCGCAATGGATCCCAATTGAATGCAGTGAATTCCATGCAGCGTGATTGAATGCAGTATATTCCATGCAGCGTGGTAAAATGCATCCCGATTAAATGCAGTGGATTCCATCCAGCTTGATTGAATGCAGTTGATTCCATGGAGCGTGGCCCAATGCATCCCGATTAAATGCAGTGGATTTTATGCAGCATGGCCCAAAGCATCCCGATTGAAGGTAGTGCATTCCATGCAGCATCACTGAATGCAGTGGATTCCATGCATTATGGTAAAATGCATCCCGATTAAACGCAGTGGATTACATGCAGCATGGCTAAATGGATCCCGAGTGAATGCAGTAGATTCCATGCAGTGTCATTGAATGCACTGGATTCCATGCAGCATGGTAAAATGCATCCCGATTGATGCAGTGGATTCCATGCAGTGTCATTGAATGCAGTGGATTCCAGGCAGCATGGTAAAATGCATCCCGATTGATGCAGTGGATTCCATGCAGCGGGGTTAAATGGATCCCGATTGAATGCAGTGTATTCCATGCAGCGTGGCCCAATGGATCTCGATTGAATGCAGTGGATTCCATGCAGCGTGGCCCAATGGATCTCGATTGAATGCAGTGGATTCCATGCAGTGTGGTGCAGTGGAGTCTGATTGAATGCAGTGAATACCATGCATCGTGGCACAATGGATGCCAATTGAATGCAGTGGATTCCATGCAGCGTGGCCCAATGGATCTCGATTGAATGCAGTGGATTCCATGCAGCATGTTTGAATGCAGTGTATGCCATGCAGCGTGAAGTAATGGAACCCTATTGAATGCAGTGGATTTTATGCAGCATGATTGAATGCAGTGGATTCCATGCAGCATGATTGAATGCAGTGGATTCCAGGCAGCGAGGCCCAATGAATCCCGATTGAATGCAGTGGATATTATCCAGCATGGCCCAAAGCATCCCGATTGAATGCAGTGGATTCCATGCAGCGTGTTTGAATGCAGTGGATTCCATGCAGCATGGCCCAATGGTTCCCGATTGAATGCAATGGTTGCAATGAAGCATGATTGAATGCAGTGGATTCCATCAAGCGTGGCCCTTGGTACCCGATTGAATGCACTGGTTGCAATGAAGCATGATTGAATGCAGTGGATTCCATGCAGCATGGAGAAATTGAACCCTATTCAATGCAGGGGATTTTATGCAGCATGATTGAATGCAGTGGATTCCATGCAGCATGATTGAATGCAGTAGATTCCATGCAGTGAGGCCCAATGCATCCCGATTAAATGCAGTGGATTTTATGCAGCGAGGCCCAAAGCATCCCGATTGAATGCAGTGGATTCCATGCAGTGTCACTGAATGCAGTGGATTCGATGCAGCATGGTAAAATGCATCCCGATTGAACCCAGTGTATTCCATGCAGCGTGATAAATGGATCCCGATTGAATGCAGTGGATTCCATGCAGCGTGGCCCAATGGATCTCGAGAGAATGCAGTGGATTCCATGCAGTGTGGTGCAATGGATTTTGATTGAACCCAGTGGATTCGATGCATCGTTGTGCAATGGATCCCAATTGAATGCAGTGAATTCCATGCAGCGTGATTGAATGCAGTACATTCCATGCAGCATGGTAAAATGCATCCCGATTAAATGCAGTGGATTCCATCCAGCTTGATTGAATGCAGTTGATTCCATGGAGCGTGGCCCAATGCATCCCGATTAAATGCAGTGGATTTTATGCAGCATGGCCCAAAGCATCCCGATTGAAGGTAGTGCATTCCATGCAGCATCACTGAATGCAGTGGATTCCATGCAGCATGGTAAAATGCATCCCGATTGAACGCAGTGTATTCCATGAAGCATGGCGAAATGGATCCCGATTGAATGCAGTGGATTCCATGCAGCGTGGCCCAATGGATCTCGATTGAACGCAGTGTATTCCATGCAGTGAGGCCCAATGTATCCCAATTGAATGCAGTGGATTCCATGCACCATGGCGCAATGGATGTCGATTGAATGCAGTGGTTTCCCTGCAATGTGGCACAATGGATCCCGATTGACTGCAGTGGATTCCATGCAGCATGGCCCAATGGTTCCCGATTGAATGCAGTGGTTGCAATGAAGCATGATTGAATGCAGTGGATTCCATGCAGCATGGAGACATTGAACCCTATTCAATGCAGGGGATTTTATGCAGCATGATTGAATGCAGTGGATTCCATGCAGCATGATTGAATGCAGTAGATTCCATGCAGTGAGGCCCAATGCATCCCGATTAAATGCAGTGGATTTTATGCAGCGAGGCCCAAAGCATCCCGATTGAATGCAGTGGATTCCATGCAGCGTCACTGAATGCAGTGGATTCGATGCAGCATGGTAAAATGCATCCCGATTGAACGAAGAGTATTCCATGCAGCGTGGCTAAATGGATCCCGATTGAATGCAGTGGATTCCATGCAGCGTGGCCCAATGGATCTCGAGAGATTGCAGTGGATTCCATGCAGTGTGGTGCAATGGATTTAAATTGAACGCAGTGGATTCCATGCAGCGTGATTGAATGCAGTATATTCCATGCAGCGTGGTAAAATGCATCCCGATTAAATGCAGTGGATTCCATCCAGCTTGATTGAATGCAGTTGATTCCATGGAGCGTGGCCCAATGCATCCCGATTAAATGCAGTGGATTTTATGCAGCATGGCCCAAAGCATCCCGATTGAATGTAGTGCATTCCATGCAGCATCACTGAATGCAGTGGATTCCATGCAGCATGGTATAATGCATCCCGATTAAACGCAGTAGATTACATGCAGCATGGCTAAATGGATCCCGAGTGAATGCAGTAGATTCCATGCAGTGTCATTGAATGCAGTGGATTCCAGGCAGCATGGTAAAATGCATCCCGATTGATGCAGTGGATTCCATGCAGCGGGGTTAAATGGATCCCGATTGAATGCAGTGTATTCCATGCAGCGTGGCCCAATGGATCTCGATTGAATGCAGTGGATTCCATGCAGCGTGGCCCAATGGATCCCGATTGAATGCAGTGGATTCCATGCAGCATGGCCCAATGGTTCCCGATTGAATGCAGTGGTTGCAATGAAGCATGATTGAATGCAGTGGATTCCATGAAGCGTGGCCCTATGATACCCGATTGAATGCACTGGTTGCAATGAAGCATGATTGAATGCAGTGGATTCCATGCAGCATGGAGAAATTGAACCCTATTAAATGCAGGGGATTTTATGCAGCATGATTGAATGCAGTGGATTCCATGCAGCATGATTGAAAGCAGTAGATTCCATGCAGTGAGGCCCAATGCATCCCGATTAAATGCAGTGGATTTTATGCAGCGAGGCCCAAAGCATCCCGATTGAATGCAGTGGATTCCATGCAGTGTCACTGAATGCAGTGGATTCGATGCAGCATGGTAAAATGCATCCCGATTGAACCCAGTGTATTCCATGCAGCGTGATAAATGGATCCCGATTGAATGCAGTGGATTCCATGCAGCGTGGCCCAATGGATCTCGAGAGAATGCAGTGGATTCCATGCAGTGTGGTGCAATGGATTTTGATTGAACCCAGTGGATTCCATGCATCGTGGTGCAATGGATCCCAATTGAATGCAGTGAATTCCATGCAGCGTGATTGAATGCAGTACATTCCATGCAGCATGGTAAAATGCATCCCGATTAAATGCAGTGGATTCCATCCAGCTTGATTGAATGCAGTTGATTCCATGGAGCGTGGCCCAATGCATCCCGATTAAATGCAGTGGATTTTATGCAGCATGGCCCAAAGCATCCCGATTGAAGGTAGTGCATTCCATGCAGCATCACTGAATGCAGTGGATTCCATGCAGCATGGTAAAATGCATCCCGATTGAACGCAGTGTATTCCATGAAGCATGGCTAAATGGATCCCGATTGAATGCAGTGGATTCCATGCAGCGTGGCCCAATGGATCTCGATTGAACGCAGTGTATTCCATGCAGTGAGGCCCAATGAATCCCAATTGAATGCAGTGGATTCCATGCAGCATGGCGCAATGGATGTCGATTGAATGCAGTGCTTTCCCTGCAATGTGGCACAATGGATCCCGATTGACTGCAGTGGATTCCATGCAGCATGGTCCAATGGTTCCCGATTGAATGCAGTGGTTGCAATGAAGCATGATTGAATGCAGTGGATTCCATGCAGCATGGAGACATTGAACCCTATTCAATGCAGGGGATTTTATGCAGCATGATTGAATGCAGTGGATTCCATGCAGCATGATTGAATGCAGTAGATTCCATGCAGTGAGGCCCAATGCATCCCGATTAAATGCAGTGGATTTTATGCAGCGAGGCCCAAAGCATCCCGATTGAATGCAGTGGATTCCATGCAGCGTCACTGAATGCAGTGGATTCGATGCAGCATGGTAAAATGCATCCCGATTGAACGAAGAGTATTCCATGCAGCGTGGCTAAATGGATCCCGATTGAATGCAGTGGATTCCATGCAGCGTGGCCCAATGGATCTCGAGAGATTGCAGTGGATTCCATGCAGTGTGGTGCAATGGATTTAAATTGAACGCAGTGGATTCCATGCATCGTGGTGCAATGGATCCCAATTGAATGCAGTGAATTCCATGCAGCGTGATTGAATGCAGTATATTCCATGCAGCGTGGTAAAATGCATCCCGATTAAATGCAGTGGATTCCATCCAGCTTGATTGAATGCAGTTGATTCCATGGAGCGTGGCCCAATGCATCCCGATTAAATGCAGTGGATTTTATGCAGCATGGCCCAAAGCATCCCGATTGAAGGTAGTGCATTCCATGCAGCATCACTGAATGCAGTGGATTCCATGAAGCATGGTAAAATGCATCCCGATTGAACGCAGTGTATTCCATGAAGCATGGCTAAATGGCTCCCGAGTGAATGCAGTAGATTCCATGCAGTGTCATTGAATGCAGTGGATTCCATGCAGCATGGTAAAATGCATCCCGATTGATGCAGTGGATTCCATGCAGTGTCATTGAATGCAGTGGATTCCAGGCAGCATGGTAAAATGCATCCCGATTGATGCAGTGGATTCCATGCAGCGGGGTTAAATGGATCCCGATTGAATGCAGTGTATTCCATGCAGCGTGGCCCAATGGATCTCGATTGAATGCAGTGGATTCCATGCAGCGTGGCCCAATGGATCTCGATTGAATGCAGTGGATTCCATGCAGTGTGGTACAGTGGATTCTGATTGATTGCAGTGAATTCCATGCATCGTGGCACAATGGATCCCAATTGAATGCAGTGGATTCCATGCAGCGTGGCCCAATGGATCTCGATTGAATGCAGTGGATTCCATGCAGCATGTTTGAATGCAGTGTATGCCATGCAGCGTGGCCCAATGGATCTCGAGAGAATGCAGTGGATTCCATGCAGTGTGGTGCAATGGATTTTGATTGAACGCAGTGGATTCCATGCATCGTTGTGCAATGGATCCCAATTGAATGCAGTGAATTCCATGCAGCGTGATTGAATGCAGTACATTCCATGCAGCATGGTAAAATGCATCCCGATTAAATGCAGTGGATTCCATCCAGCTTGATTGAATGCAATTGATTCCATGGAGCGTGGCCCAATGCATCCCGATTAAATGCAGTGGATTTTAAGCAGCATGGCCCAAAGCATCCCGATTGAAGGTAGTGCATTCCATGCAGCATCACTGAATGCAGTGGATTCCATGCAGCATGGTAAAATGCATCCCGATTGAACGCAGTGTATTCCATGAAGCATGGCTAAATGGATCCCGATTGAATGCAGTGGATTCCATGCAGCGTGGCCCAATGGATCTCGATTGAACGCAGTGTATTCCATGCAGTGAGGCCCAATGTATCCCAATTGAATGCAGTGGATTCCATGCAGCATGGCGCAATGGATGTCGATTGAATGCAGTGGTTTCCCTGCAATGTGGCACAATGGATCCCGATTGACTGCAGTGGATTCCATGCAGCGTCACTGAATGCAGTGGATTCCATGCAGAATGGTAAAGGCATCCCGATTGATGGAGTGGATTCCATGCAGTGTCATTGAATGCAGTGGATTCCATGCAGCATGGTAAAATGCATCCCAATTGAACGCAGTGCATTCCATGCAGCGGGGTTAAATGGATCCCGATTGAATGCAGTGGATTCGATGCAGCGTGGCCCAATGGATCTCGAGAGAATGCAGTGGATTCCATGCAGTGTGGTGCAATGGATTTAAATTGAACGCAGTGGATTCCATGCATCGTGGCGCAATGGATCCCAATTGAATGCAGTGAATTCCATGCAGCGTGATTGAATGCAGTATATTCCATGCAGCGTGGTAAAATGCATCCCGATTAAATGCAGTGGATTCCATCCAGCTTGATTGAATGCAGTTGATTCCATGGAGCGTGGCCCAATGCATCCCGATTAACTGCAGTGGATTTTATGCAGCATGGCCCAAAGCATCCCGATTGAAGGTAGTGCATTCCATGCAGCATCACTGAATGCAGTGGATTCCATGCAGCATGGTAAAATGCATCCCGATTGAACGCAGTGTATTCCATGAAGCATGGCTAAATGGCTCCCGAGTGAATGCAGTAGATTCCATGCAGTGTCATTGAATGCAGTGGATTCCATGCAGCATGGTAAAATGCATCCCGATTGATGCAGTGGATTCCATGCAGTGTCATTGAATGCAGTGGATTCCAGGCAGCATGGTAAAATGCATCCCGATTGATGCAGTGGATTCCATGCAGCGGGGTTAAATGGATCCCGATTGAATGCAGTGTATTCCATGCAGCGTGGCCCAATGGATCTCGATTGAATGCAGTGGATTCCATGCAGCGTGGCCCAATGGATCCCGATTGAATGCAGTGGATTCCATGCAGCATGGCCCAATGGTTCCCGATTGAATGCAGTGGTTGCAATGAAGCATGATTGAATGCAGTGGATTCCATGAAGCGTGGCCCTATGGTACCCGATTGAATGCACTGGTTGCAATGAAGCATGATTGAATGCAGTGGATTCAATGCAGCATGGAGAAATTGAACCCTATTAAATGCAGGGGATTTTATGCAGCATGATTGAATGCAGTGGATTCCATGCAGCATGATTGAATGCAGTAGATTCCATGCAGTGAGGCCCAATGCATCCCGATTAAATGCAGTGGATTTTATGCAGCGAGGCCCAAAGCATCCCGATTGAATGCAGTGGATTCCATGCAGTGTCACTGAATGCAGTGGATTCGATGCAGCATGGTAAAATGCATCCCGATTGAACCCAGTGTATTCCATGCAGCGTGATAAATGGATCCCGATTGAATGCAGTGGATTCCATGCAGCGTGGCCCAATGGATCTCGAGAGAATGCAGTGGATTCCATGCAGTGTGGTGCAATGGATTTTGATTGAACGCAGTGGATTCCATGCATCGTGGTGCAATGGATCCCAATTGAATGCAGTGAATTCCATGCAGCGTGATTGAATGCAGTACATTCCATGCAGCATGGTAAAATGCATCCCGATTAAATGCAGTGGATTCCATCCAGCTTGATTGAATGCAGTTGATTCCATGGAGCGTGGCCCAATGCATCCCGATTAAATGCAGTGGATTTTATGCAGCATGGCCCAAAGCATCCCGATTGAAGGTAGTGCATTCCATGCAGCATCACTGAATGCAGTGGATTCCATGCAGCATGGTAAAATGCATCCCGATTGAACGCAGTGTATTCCATGAAGCATGGCGAAATGGATCCCGATTGAATGCAGTGGATTCCATGCAGCGTGGCCCAATGGATCTCGATTGAACGCAGTGTATTCCATGCAGTGAGGCCCAATGAATCCCAATTGAATGCAGTGGATTCCATGCACCATGGCGCAATGGATGTCGATTGAATGCAGTGGTTTCCCTGCAATGTGGCACAATGGATCCCGATTGAGTGCAGTGGAATCCATGCAGCATGGCCCAATGGTTCCCGATTGAATGCAGTGGTTGCAATGAAGCATGATTGAATGCAGTGGATTCCATGCAGCATGGAGACATTGAACCCTATTCAATGCAGGGGATTTTATGCAGCATGATTGAATGCAGTGGATTCCATGCAGCATGATTGAATGCAGTAGATTCCATGCAGTGAGGCCCAATGCATCCCGATTAAATGCAGTGGATTTTATGCAGCGAGGCCCAAAGCATCCCGATTGAATGCAGTGGATTCCATGCAGCGTCACTGAATGCAGTGGATTCGATGCAGCATGGTAAAATGCATCCCGATTGAACGAAGAGTATTCCATGCAGCGTGGCTAAATGGATCCCGATTGAATGCAGTGGATTCCATGCAGCGTGGCCCAATGGATCTCGAGAGATTGCAGTGGATTCCATGCAGTGTGGTGCAATGGATTTAAATTGAACGCAGTGGATTCCATGCATCGTGGTGCAATGGATCCCAATTGAATGCAGTGAATTCCATGCAGCGTGATTGAATGCAGTATATTCCATGCAGCGTGGTAAAATGCATCCCGATTAAATGCAGTGGATTCCATCCAGCTTGATTGAATGCAGTTGATTCCATGGAGCGTGGCCCAATGCATCCCGATTAAATGCAGTGGATTTTATGCAGCATGGCCCAAAGCATCCCGATTGAAGGTAGTGCATTCCATGCAGCATCACTGAATGCAGTGGATTCCAGGCAGCATGGTAAAATGCATCCCGATTGAACGCAGTGTATTCCATGAAGCATGGCTAAATGGCCCCCGAGTGAATGCAGTAGATTCCATGCAGTGTCATTGAATGCAGTGGATTCCATGCAGCATGGTAAAATGCATACCGATGGATGCAGTGGATTCGATGCAGTGTCATTGAATGCAGTGGATTCCAGGCAGCATGGTAAAATGCATCCCGATTGATGCAGTGGATTCCATGCAGCGGGGTTAAATGGATCCCGATTGAATGCAGTGTATTCCATGCAGCGTGGCCCAATGGATCTCGATTGAATGCAGTGGATTCCATGCAGCGTGGCCCAATGGATCTCGATTGAATGCAGTGTATTCCATGCAGCGTGGCCCAATGGATCTCGATTGAATGCAGTGGACGCCGTGCAGTGTGGTGGAGTGGATTCTGATTGAATGCAGTGGATTCCATGCAGCGTGTTTGAATGCAGTGGATTCCATGCAGCGTGAAGAAATGGAACCCTATTGAATGCAGTGGATTTTATGCAGCATGATTGAATGCAGTGGATTCCATGCAGCATGATTGAATGCAGTGGATTCCAGGCAGCGAGGCCCAATGAATCCCGATTGAATGCAGTGGATATTATCCAGCAGGGCCCAAAGCATCCCGATTGAATGCAGTGGATTCCATGCAGCGTGTTTGAATGCAGTGGATTCCATGCAGCATGGCCCAATGGTTCCCGATTGAATGCAGTGGTTGCAATGAAGCATGATTGAATGCAGTGGATTCCATGAAGCGTGGCCCTATGGTACCCGATTGAATGCACTGGTTGCAATGAAGCATGATTGAATGCAGTGGATTCCATGCAGCATGGAGAAATTGAACCCTATTTAATGCAGGGGATTTTATGCAGCATGATTGAATGCAGTGGATTCCATGCAGCATGATTGAATGCAGTAGATTCCATGCAGTGAGGCCCAATGCATCCCGATTAAATGCAGTGGATTTTATGCAGCGAGGCCCAAAGCATCCCGATTGAATGCAGTGGATTCCATGCAGCGTCACTGAATGCAGTGGATTCGATGCAGCATGGTTAAATGCATCCCGATTGAACGAAGAGTATTCCATGCAGCGTGGCTAAATGGATCCCGATTGAATGCAGTGGATTCCATGCAGCGTGGCCCAATGGATCTCGAGAGATTGCAGTGGATTCCATGCAGTGTGGTGCAATGGATTTTAATTGAACGCAGTGGATTCCATGCATCGTGGTGCAATGGATCCCAATTGAATGCAGTGAATTCCATGCAGCGTGATTGAATGCAGTATATTCCATGCAGCGTGGTAAAATGCATCCCGATTAAATGCAGTGGATTCCATCCAGCTTGATTGAATGCAGTTGATTCCATGGAGCGTGGCCCAATGCATCCCGATTAAATGCAGTGGATTTTATGCAGCATGGCCCAAAGCATCCCGATTGAATGTAGTGCATTCCATGCAGCATCACTGAATGCAGTGGATTCCATGCAGCATGGTAAAATGCATCCCGATTAAACGCAGTGGAATACATGCAGCATGGCTAAATGGATCCCGAGTGAATGCAGTAGATTCCATGCAGTGTCATTGAATGCAGTGGATTCCATGCAGCATGGTAAAATGCATCCCGATTGATGCAGTGGATTCCATGCAGTGTCATTGAATGCAGTGTATTCCATGCAGCATGGTAAAATGCATCCCGATTGATGCAGTGGATTCCATGCAGTGTCATTGAATGCAGTGGATTCCAGGCAGCATGATAAAATGCATCCCGATTGATGCAGTGGATTCCATTCAGCGGGGTTAAATGGATCACGATTGAATGCAGTCGATTCCATGCAGCGTGGCCCAATGGATCTCGATTGAATGCAGTGGATTCCACGCAGCGTGGCCCAATGGATCTCGATTGAATGCAGTGGATTCCATGCAGTGTGGTGCAGTGGATTCTGATTGATTGCAGTGAATTCCATGCATCGTGGCACAATGGATCCCAATTGAATGCAGTGGATTCCATGCAGCGTGGCCCAATGGATCTCGATTGAATGCAGTGGGTTCCATGCAGCGTGTTTGAATGCAGTGTATGCCATGCAGCGTGAAGAAATGGAACCCTATTGAATGCAGTGGATTTTATGCAGCATGATTGAATGCAGTGGATTCCATGCAGCATGATTGAATGCAGTGGATTCCAGGCAGCGAGGCCCAATGAATCCCGATTGAATGCAGTGGATATTATCCAGCATGGCCCAAAGCATCCCGATTGAATGCAGTGGATTCCATGCAGCGTGTTTGAATGCAGTGGATTCCATGCAGCATGGCCCAATGGTTCCTGATTGAATGCAGTGGTTGCAATGAAGCATGATTGAATGCAGTGGATTCCATGAAGCGTGGCCCTATGGTACCTGATTGAATGCACTGGTTGCAATGAAGCATGATTGAATGCAGTGGATTCCATGCAGCATGGAGACATTGAACCCTATTAAATGCAGGGGACTTTATGCAGCATGATTGAATGCAGTGGATTCCATGCAGCATGATTGAATGCAGTAGATTCCATGCAGTGAGGCCCAATGCATCCCGATTAAATGCAGTGGATTTTATGCAGCGAGGCCCAAATCATCCCGATTGAATGCAGTGGATTCCATGCAGCGTCACTCAATGCAGTGGATTCGATGCAGCATGGTAAAATGCATCCCGATTGAACCCAGTGTATTCCATGCAGCGTGATAAATGGATCCCGATTGAATGCAGTGGATTCCATGCAGCGTGGCCCAATGGATCTCGAGAGAATGCAGTGGATTCCATGCAGCGTGATTGAATGCAGTACATTCCATGCAGCATGGTAAAATGCATCCCGATTAAATGCAGTGGATTCCATCCAGCTTGATTGAATGAAGTTGATTCCATGGAGCGTGGCCCAATGCATCCCGATTAAATGCAGTGGATTTTATGCAGCATGGCCCAAAGCATCCCGATTGAAGGTAGTGCATTCCATGCAGCATCACTGAATGCAGTGGATTCCATGCAGCATGGTAAAATGCATCCCGATTGAACGCAGTGTATTCCATGAAGCATGGCGAAATGGATCCCGATTGAATGCAGTGCATTCCATGCAGCGTGGCCAATGGATCTCGATTGAACGCAGTGTATTCCTTGCAGTGAGGCCCAATGAATCCCAATTGAATGCAGTGGATTCCATGCAGCATGGCGCAATGGATGTCGATTGAATGCAGTGGTTTCCCTGCAATGTGGCACAATGGATCCCGATTGACTGCAGTGGATTCCATGCAGCGTCACTGAATGCAGTGGATTCCATGCAGCATGGTAAAATGCATCCCGATGGATGCAGTGGCTTCCATGCAGTGTCATTGAATGCAGTGGATTCCATGCAGCATGGTAAAATGCGTCACGATTGATGCAGTGGATTCCATGCAGTGTCATTGAATGCAGTGGATTCCATGCAGCATGGTAAAATGCATCCCGATTGATGCAGTGGATTCCATGCAGTGTCATTGAATGCAGTGGATTCCAGGCAGCATGATAAAATGCATCCCGATTGATGCAGTGGATTCCATGCAGCGGGGTTAAATGGATCCATATTGAATGCCGTGGATTCCATGCAGCGTGGCCCAATGGATCTCGATTGAATGCAGTGGACTCCGTGCAGTGTGGTGGAGTGGATTCTGATTGATTGCAGTGAATTCCATGCAGCGTGGCCCAATGGATCTCGATTGAATGCAGTGGATTCCATGCAGCGTGTTTGAATGCAGTGTATTCCATGCAGCGTGAAGAAATGGAACCCTATTGAATGCAGTGGATTTTATGCAGCATGATTGAATGCAGTGGATTCCATGCAGCATGATTGAATGCAGTGGATTCCAGGCAGCGAGGCCCAATGAATCCCGATTGAATGCAGTGGATATTATCCAGCATGGCCCAAAGCATCCCGATTGAATGCAGTGGATTCCATGCAGCGTGTTTGAATGCAGTGGATTCCATGCAGCATGGCCCAATGGTTCCCTATTGAATGCAGTGGTTGCAATGAAGCATGATTGAATGCAGTGGATTCCATGAAGCGTGGCCCTATGGTACCCGATTGAATGCACTGGTTGCAATGAAGCATGATTGAATGCAGTGGATTCCATGCAGCATGGAGAAATTGAACCCTATTAAATGCAGGGGATTTTATGCAGCATGATTGAATGCAGTGGATTCCATGCAGCATGATTGAATGCAGTAGATTCCATGCAGTGAGGCCCAATGCATCCCGATTAAATGCAGTGGATTTTATGCAGCGAGGCCCAAAGCATCCCGATTGAATGCAGTGGATTCCATGCAGCGTCACTGAATGCAGTGGATTCGATGCAGCATGGTTAAATGCATCCCGATTGAACGAAGAGTATTCCATGCAGCGTGGCTAAATGGATCCCGACTGAAGGCAGTGGATTCCATGCAGCGTGGCCCAATGGATCTCGAGAGATTGCAGTGGATTCCATGCAGTTTGGTGCAATGGAGTTTAATTGAACGCAGTGGATTCCATGCATCGTGGCGCAATGGATCCCAATTGAATGCAGTGAATTCCATGCAGCGTGATTGAATGCAGTATATTCCATGCAGCGTGGTAAAATGCATCCCGATTAAATGCAGTGGATTCCATCCAGCTTGATTGAATGCAGTTGATTACATGGAGCGTGGCCCAATGCATCCCGATTAAATGCAGTGGATTTTATGCAGCATGGCCCAAAGCATCCCGATTGAATGTAGTGCATTCCATGCAGCATCACTGAATGCAGTGGATTCCATGTAGCATGTTAAAATCCATCCCGATTAAACGCAGTGGATTAAATGCAGCATGGCTAAATGGATCCCGAGTGAATGCAGTAGATTCCATGCAGTGTCATTGAATGCAGTGGATTCCATGCAGCATGGTAAAATGCATCCCGATTGATGCAGTGGATTCCATGCAGTGTGGTGCAGTGGATTCTGATTGATTGCAGTGAGTTCCATGCATCGTGGCACAATGGATCCCAATTGAATGCAGTGGATTCCATGCAGCGTGGCCCAATGGATCTCGATTGAATGCAGTGGATTCCATGCAGCGTGTTTGAATGCAGTGTATGCCATGCAGCGTGAAGAAATGGAATCCTATTGAATGCAGTGGATTTTATGCAGCATGATTGAATGCAGTGGATTCCATGCAGCATGATTGAATGCAGTGGATTCCAGGCAGCGAGGCCCAATGAATCCCGATTGAATGCAGTGGATATTATCCAGCATGGCCCAAAGCATCCCGATTGAATGCAGTGGATTCCATGCAGCGTGTTTGAATGCAGTGGATTCCATGCAGCATGGCCCAATGGTTCCCGATTGAATGCAGTGGTTGCAATGAAGCATGATTGAATGCAGTGGATTCCATGAAGCGTGGCCCTATGGTACCCGATTGAATGCACTGGTTGTAATGAAGCATGATTGAATGCATTGGATTCCATGCAGTGAGGCCCAATGCATCCCGATTAAATAACGTGGATTTTATGCAGCAAGGCCCAAAGCATCCCGATTGAATGCAGTGGATTCCATGCAGCGTCACTGAATGCAGTGGATTCCATGCAGCATGGTAAAATGCATCCCGATTGAATGAAGAGTATTCCATGCAGCGTGGCTAAATGGATCCCGATTGAATGCAGTGGATTCCATGCAGCGTGGCCCAATGGATCTCGATTGAACGCAGTGTATTCCATGCAGTGAGGCCCAATGAATCCCAATTGAATGCAGTGGATTCCATGCAGCATGGCGCCATGGATGTCGATTGAATGCAGTGGTTTCCCTGCAATGTGGCACAATGGATCCCGATTGACTGCAGTGGATTCCATGCAGCGTCACTGAATGCAGTGGATTCCATGCATAATGGTAAAATGCATCCCGATTGATGGAGTGGATTCCATGCAGTGTCATTGAATGCAGTGGATTCGATGCAGCATGGTAAAATGAATCCCAATTGAACGCAGTGCATTCCATGCAGCGGGGTTAAATGGATCCCGATTGAATGCAGTGGATTCCATGCAGCGTGGCCCAATGGATCTCGATTGAATGCAGTGGGTTCCATGAAGCGTGTTTGAATGCAGTGTATGCCGTGCAGCGTGAAGTAATGGAACCCTATTGAATGCAGTGGATTTTATGCAGCATGATTGAATGCAGTGGATTCCATGCAGCATGATTGAATGCAGTGGATTCCAGGCAGCGAGGCCCAATGAATCCCGATTGAATGCAGTGGATATTATCCAGCATGGCCCAAAGCATCCCGATTGAATGCAGTGGATTCCATGCAGCGTGTTTGAATGCAGTGGATTCCATGCAGCATGGCCCAATGGTTCCCGATTGAATGCAGTGGTTGCAATGAAGCATGATTGAATGCAGTGGATTCCATGAAGCGTGGCCCTATGGTACCCGATTGAATGCACTGGTTGCAATGAAGCATGATTGAATGCAGTGGATTCCATGCAGCATGGAGACATTGAACCCTATTAAATGCAGGGGACTTTATGCAGCATGATTGAATGCAGTGGATTCCATGCAGCATGATTGAATGCAGTAGATTCCATGCAGTGAGGCCCAATGCATCCCGATTAAATGCAGTGGATTTTATGCAGCGAGGCCCAAAGCATCCCGATTGAATGCAGTGGATTCCATGCAGCGTCACTGAATGCAGTGGATTTGATGCAGCATGGTAAAATGCATCCCGATTGAACGCAGTGTATTCCATGCAGCGTGGCTAAATGGATCCCGATTGAATGCAGTGGATTCGATGCAGCGTGGCCCAATGGATCTCGAGAGAATGCAGTGGATTCCATGCAGTGTGGTGCAATGGATTTAAATTGAACGCAGTGGATTCCATGCATCGTGGTGCAATGAATCCCAATTGAATGCAGTGAATTCCATGCAGCGTGATTGAATGCAGTATATTCCATGCAGCGTGGTAAAATGCATCCCGATTAAATGCAGTGGATTCCATCCAGCTTGATTGAATGCAGTTGATTCCATGGAGCGTGGCCCAATGCATCCCGATTAAATGCAGTGGATTTTTTGCAGCATGGCCCAAAGCATCCCGATTGAATGTAGTGCATTCCATGCAGCATCACTGAATGCAGTGGATTCCATGTAGCATGTTAAAATCCATCCCGATTAAACGCAGTGGATTAAATGCAGCATGGCTAAATGGATCCCGAGTGAATGCAGTAGATTCCATGCAGTGTCATTGAATGCAGTGGATTCCATGCAGCATGGTAAAATGCATCCCGATTGATGCAGTGGATTCCATGCAGTGTGGTGCAGTGGATTCTGATTGATTGCAGTGAATTCCATGCATCGTTGCACAATGGATCCCAATTGAATGCAGTGGATTCCATGCAGCGTGGCCCAATGGATCTCGATTGAATGCAGTGGATTCCATGCAGCGTGTTTGAATGCAGTGTATGCCATGCAGCGTGAAGAAATGGAATCCTATTGAATGCAGTGGATTTTATGCAGCATGATTGAATGCAGTGGATTCCATGCAGCATGATTGAATGCAGTGGATTCCAGGCAGCGAGGCCCAATGAATCCCGATTGAATGCAGTGGATATTATCCAGCATGGCCCAAAGCATCCTGATTGAATGCAGTGGATTCCATGCAGCGTGTTTGAATGCAGTGGATTCCATGCAGCATGGCCCAATGGTTCCCGATTGAATGCAGTGGTTGCAATGAAGCATGATTGAATGCAGTGGATTCCATGAAGCGTGGCCCTATGGTACCCGATTGAATGCACTGGTTGTAATGAAGCATGATTGAATGCATTGGATTCCATGCAGTGAGGCCCAATGCCTCCCGATTAAATGCAGTGGATTTTATGCAGCAAGGCCCAAAGCATCCCGATTGAATGCAGTGGATTCCATGCAGCGTCACTGAATGCAGTGGATTCCATGCAGCATGGTAAAATGCATCCCGATTGAATGAAGAGTATTCCATGCAGCGTGGCTAAATGGATCCCGATTGAATGCAGTGGATTCCTTGCAGTGTGGTCCAATGGATCTCGATTGAACGCAGTGTATTCCATGCAGTGAGGCCCAATGAATCCCAATTGAATGCAGTGGATTCCATGCAGCATGGCGCCATGGATGTCGATTGAATGCAGTGGTTTCCCTGCAATGTGGCGCAATGGATCCCGATTGACTGCAGTGGATTCCATGCAGCGTCACTGAATGCAGTGGATTCCATGCATAATGGTAAAATGCATCCCGATTGATGCAGTGGATTCCATGCAGTGTCATTGAATGCAGTGGATTCGATGCAGCATGGTAAAATGAATCCCAATTGAACGCAGTGCATTCCATGCAGCGGGGTTAAATGGATGCCGATTGAATGCAGTGGATTCCATGCAGCGTGGCCCAATGGATCTCGATTGAATGCAGTGGGTTCCATGCAGCGTGTTTGAATGCAGTGTATGCCGTGCAGCGTGAAGAAATGGAACCCTATTGAATGCAGTGGATTTTATGCAGCATGATTGAATGCAGTGGATTCGATGCAGCATGATTGAATGCAGTGGATTCCAGGCAGCGAGGCCCAATGAATCCCGATTGAATGCAGTGGATATTATCCAGCATGGCCCAAAGCATCCCGATTGAATGCAGTGGATTCCATGCAGCGTGTTTGAATGCAGTGGATTCCATGCAGCATGGCCCAATGGTTCCCGATTGAATGCAGTGGTTGCAATGAAGCATGATTGAATGCAGTGGATTCCATGAAGCGTGGCCCTATGGTACCCGATTGAATGCACTGGTTGCAATGAAGCATGATTGAATGCAGTGGATTCCATGCAGCATGGAGACATTGAACCCTATTAAATGCAGGGGACTTTATGCAGCATGATTGAATGCAGTGGATTCCATGCAGCATGATTGAATGCAGTAGATTCCATGCAGTGAGGCCCAATGCATCCCGATTAAATGCAGTGGATTTTATGCAGAGAGGCCCAAAGCATCCCGATTGAATGCAGTGGATTCCATGCAGCGTCACTGAATGCAGTGGATTCGATGCAGCATGGTTAAATGCATCCCGATTGAACGAACAGTATTCCATGCAGCGTGGCTAAATGGATCCCGATTGAATGCAGTGGATTCCATGCAGTGTGGCCCAATGGATCTCGAGAGATTGCAGTGGATTCCATGCAGTGTGGTGCAATGGATTTTGATTGAACGCAGTGGATTCCATGCATCGTGGTGCAATGGATCCCAATTGAATACAGTGAATTCCATGCAGCGTGATTGAATGCAGTACATTCCATGCAGCATGGTAAAATGCATCCCGATTAAATGCAGTGGATTCCATCCAGCTTGATTGAATGCAGTTGATTCCATGGAGCGTGGCCCAATGCATCCCGATTAAATGCAGTGGATTTTATGCAGCATGGCCCAAAGCATCCCGATTGAAGGTAGTGCATTCCATGCAGCGTCACTGAATGCAGTGGATTCCATGCAGCATGGTAAAATGCATCCCGATTGAACGCAGTGTATTCCATGAAGCATGGCGAAATGGATCCCGATTGAATGCAGTGGATTCCATGCAGCGTGGCCCAATGGATCTCGATTGAACGCAGTGTATTCCATGCAGTGAGGCCCAATGAATCCCAATTGAATGCAGTGGATTCCATGCAGCATGGAGAAATTGAACCCTATTAAATGCAGGGGATTTTATGCAGCATGATTGAATGCAGTGGATTCCAGCCAGCATGATTGAATGCAGTAGATTCCATGCAGTGAGGCCCAATGCATCCCGATTAAATGCAGTGGATTTTATGCAGCGAGGCCCAAAGCATCCCGATTGAATGCAGTGGATTCCATGCAGCGTCACTGAATGCAGTGGATTCGATGCAGCATGGTAAAATGCATCCCGATTGAACGAAGAGTATTCCATGCAGCGTGGCTAAATGGATCCCGATTGAATGCAGTGGATTCCATGCAGCGTGGCCCAATGGATCTCGAGAGATTGCAGTGGATTCCATGCAGTGTGGTGCAATGGATTTTAATTGAACGCAGTGGATTCCATGCATCGTGGTGCAATGGATCCCAATTGAATGCAGTGAATTCCATGCAGCGTGATTGAATGCAGTATATTCCATGCAGCATGGTAAAATGCATCCCGATTAAATGCAGTGGATTCCATCCAGCTTGGTTGAATGCAATTGATTCCATGGAGCATGGCCCAATGCATCCCGATTAAATGCAGTGGATTTTATGCAGCATGGCCCAAAGCATCCCGATTGAATATAGTGCATTCCATGCAGCATCACTGAATGCAGTGGATTCCATGCAGCATGGTAAAATGCATCCCGATTAAACGCAGTGGATTACATGCAGCATGGCTAAATGGATCCCGAGTGAATGCAGTAGATTCCATGCAGTGTCATTGAATGCAGTGGATTCCATGCAGCATGGTAAAATGCATCCCGATTGATGCCTTGGATTCCATGCAGTGTCATTGACTGCAGTGGATTCCATGCAGCATGGTAAAATGCATCCCGATTGATGCAGTGGATTCCATGCAGTGTCAATGAATGCAGTGGATTCCAGGCAGCATGATAAAATGCATCCCGATTGATGCAGTGGATTCCATGCAGCGGGGTTAAATGGATCCCGATTGAATGCAGTGGATTCCATGCAGCGTGGCCCAATGGATCTCGATTGAATTCAGTGGATTCCATGCAGCGTGGCCCAATGGATCTCGATTGAATGCAGTGGATTCCATGCAGTGTGGTGCAGTGGATTCTGATTGATTGCAGTGAATTCCATGCATCGTGGCACAATGGATCCCAATTGAATGCAGTGGATTCCATGCAGCGTGGCCCAATGGATCTCGATTGAATGCAGTGGATTCCATGCAGCCTGTTTGAATGCACTGTATGCCATGCAGCGTGAAGAAATGGAACCCTATTGAATGCAGTGGATTTTATGCAGCATGATTGAATGCAGTGGATTCCATGCAGCATGATTGAATGCAGTGGATTCCAGGCAGCGAGGCCCAATGAATCCCGATTGAATGCAGTGGATATTATCCAGCATGGCCCAAAGCATCCCGATTGAATGCAGTGGATTCCATGCAGCGTGTTTGAATGCAGTGGATTCCATGCAGCATGGCCCAATGGTTCCCGATTGAATGCAGTGGTTGCAATGAAGCATGATTGAATGCAGTGGATTCCATGAAGCGGGGCCCTATGGTACCCGATTGAATGCACTGGTTGCAATGAAGCATGATTGAATGCAGTGGATTCCATGCAGCATGGAGAAATTGAACCCTATTAAATGCAGGGGATTTTATGCAGCATGATTGAATGCAGTGGATTCCATGCAGCATGATTGAATGCAGTAGATTCCATGCAGTGAGGCCCAATGCATCCCGATTAAATGCAGTGGATTCCATGCAGCGTCACTGAATGCAGTGGATTCGATACAGCATGGTAAAATGCATCCCGATTGAACCCAGTGTATTCTATGCAGCGTGATAAATGGATCCCGATTGAATGCAGTGGATTCCATGCAGCGTGGCCCAATGGATCTCGAGAGAATGCAGTGGATTCCATGCAGTGTGGTGCAATGGATTTTGATTGAACGCAGTGGATTCGATGCATCATTGTGCAATGGATCCCAATTGAATGCAGTGAATTCCATGCAGCGTGATTGAATGCAGTACATTCCATGCAGCATGGTAAAATGCATCCCGATTAAATGCAGTGGATTCCATCCAGCTTGATTGAATGCAGTTGATTCCATTTAGCGTGGCCCAATGCATCCCGATTAAATGCAGTGGATTTTATGCAGCATGGCCCAAAGCATCCCGATTGAAGGTAGTGCATTCCATGCAGCATCACTGAATGCAGTGGATTCCATGCAGCATGGTAAAATGCATCCCGATTGAACGCAGTGTATTCCATGAAGCATGGCTAAATGGATCCCGATTGAATGCAGTGGATTCCATGCAGCGTGGCCCAATGGATCTCGATTGAACGCAGTGTATTCCATGCAGTGAGGCCCAATGAATCCCAATTGAATGCAGTGGATTCCATGCAGCATGGCGCAATGGATGTCGATTGAATGCAGTGGTTTCCCTGCAATGTGGCACAATGGATCCCGATTGACTGCAGTGGATTCCATGCAGCGTCACTGAATGCAGTGGATTCCATGCAGAATGGTAAAATGCATCCCGATTGATGGAGTGGATTCCATGCAGTGTCATTGAATGCAGTGGATTCCATGCAGCATGGTAAAATGCATCCCAATTGAACGCAGTGCATTCCATGCAGCGGGGTTAAATGGATGCCGATTGAATGCAGTGGATTCCATGCAGCGTGGCCCAATGGATCTCGAGAGAATGCAGTGGATTCCATGCAGTGTGGTGCAATGGATTTAAATTGAACGCAGTGGATTCCATGCATCGTGGCGCAATGGATCCCAATTGAATGCAGTGAATTCCATGCAGCGTGATTGAATGCAGTATATTCCATGCAGCGTGGTAAAATGCATCCCGATTAAATGCAGTGGATTCCATCCAGCTTGATTGAATGCAGTTGATTCCATGGAGCGTGGCCCAATGCATCCCGATTAAATGCAGTGGATTTTATGCAGCATGGCCAAAAGCATCCCGATTGAAGGTAGTGCATTCCATGCAGCATCACTGAATGCAGTGGATTCCATGCAGCATGGTAAAATGCATCCCAATTGAACGCAGTGCATTCCATGCAGCGGGGTTAAATGGATCCCGATTGAATGCAGTGGATTCGATGCAGCGTGGCCCAATGGATCTCGAGAGAATGCAGTGGATTCCATGCAGTGTGGTGCAATGGATTTAAATTGAACGCAGTGGATTTCATGCATCGTTGTGCAATGGATCCCAATTGAATGCAGTGAATTCCATGCAGCGTGATTGAATGCAGTATATTCCATGCAGCGTGGTAAAATGCATCCCGATTAAATGCAGTGGATTCCATCCAGCTTGATTGAATGCAGTTGATTCCATGGAGCGTGGCCCAATGCATCCCGATTAACTGCAGTGGATTTTATGCAGCATGGCCCAAAGCATCCCGATTGAAGGTAGTGCATTCCATGCAGCATCACTGAATGCAGTGGATTCCATGCAGCATGGTAAAATGCATCCCGATTGAACGCAGTGTATTCCATGAAGCATGGCTAAATGGATCCCGAGTGAATGCAGTGGATTCCATGCAGTGTCATTGAATGCAGTGGATTCCATGCAGCATGGTAAAATGTGTCACGATTGATGCAGTGGATTCCATGCAGTGTCATTGAATGCAGTGGATTCCATGCAGCATGGTTAAATGCATCCCGATGGATGCAGTGGATTACTTGCAGTGTCAATGAATGCAGTGGATTCCAGGCAGCATGATAAAATGCATCCCGATTGATGCAGTGGATTCCATGCAGCGGGGTTAAATGGATCCCGATTGAATGCAGTGGATTCCATGCAGCGTGGCCCAGTGGATATCGATTGAATGCAGTGGATTCCATGCAGCGTGGCCCAATGGATCTCGATTGAATGCAGTGGATTCCACGCAGTGTGGTGCAGTGGATTCTGATTGATTGCAGTGAATTCCATGCATCGTGGCACAATGGATCCCAATTGAATGCAGTGGATTCCATGCAGTGTGGCCCAGTGGATCTCGATTGAATGCAGTGGATTCCATGCAGCGTGTTTGAATGCAGTGTATTCCATGCAGCGTGAAGAAATGGAACCCTATTGAATGCAGTGGATTTTATGCAGCATGATTGAATGCAGTGGATTCCATGCAGCATGATTGAATGCAGTGGATTCCAGGAAGCGAGGCCCAATGAATCCCGATTGAATGCAGTGGATATTATCCAGCAGGGCCCAAAGCATCCCGATTGAATGCAGTGGATTCCATGCAGCGTCACTGAATGCAGTGGATTCGATGCAGCATGGTTAAATGCATCCCGATTGAACCCTGTGTATTCTATGCAGCGTGATAAATGGATCCCGATTGAATGCAGTGGATTCCATGCAGCGTGGCCAAATGGATCTCGAGAGATTGCAGTGGATTCCATGCAGTGTGGTGCAATGGATTTTGATTGAAATCAGTGGATTCGATGCATCGTTGTGCAATGGATCCCAATTGAATGCAGTGAATTCCATGCAGCGTGATTGAATGCAGTACATTCCATGCAGCATGGTAAAATGCATCCCGATTAAATGCAGTGGATTCCATCCAGCTTGATTGAATGCAGTTGATTCCATGGAGCGTGGCCCAATGCATCCCGATTAAATGCAGTGGATTTTATGCAGCATGGCCCAAAGCATCCCGATTGAAGGTAGTGCATTCCATGCAGCATCACTGAATGCCGTGGATTCCATGCAGCATGGTAAAATGCATCCCGATTGAACGCAGTGTATTCCATGAAGCATGGCTAAATGGATCCCGATTGAATGCAGTGGATTCCATGCAGCGTGGCCCAATGGATCTCGATTGAACGCAGTGTATTCCATGCAGTGAGGCCCAATGAATCCCAATTGAATGCAGTGGATTCCATGCAGCATGGCGCAATGGATGTCGATTGAATGCAGTGGTTTCCCTGCAATGTGGCACAATGGATCCCGATTGACTGCAGTGGATTCCATGCAGCGTCACTGAATGCAGTGGATTCCATGCAGCATGGTAAAATGCATCCCGATGGATGCAGTGGATTCCATGCAGTGTCATTGAATGCAGTGGATTCCATGCAGCATGGTAAAATGCATCCCAATTGAACGCAGTGCATTCCATGCAGCGGGGTTCAATGGATCCCGATTGAATGCAGTGGATTCGATGCAGCGTGGCCCAATGGATCCCGAGAGAATGCAGTGGATTCCATGCAGTGTGGTGCAATGGATTTTAATTGAACGCAGTGGATTCCATGCATCGTGGCGCAATGGATCCCAATTGAATGCAGTGAATTCCATGCAGCGTGATTGAATGCAGTATATTCCATGCAGCGTGGTAAAATGCATCCCGATTAAATGCAGTGGATTCCATCCAGCTTGATTGAATGCAATTGATTCCATGGAGCATGGCCCAATGCATCCCGATTAAATGCAGTGGATTTTATGCAGCATGGCCCAAAGCATCCCGATTGAAGGTACTGCATTCCATGCAGCATCACTGAATGCAGTGGATTCCATGCAGCATGGTAAAATGCATCCCGATTAAACGCAGTGGATTACATGCAGCATGGCTAAATGGATCCCGAGTGAATGCAGTAGATTCCATGCAGTGTCATTGAATGCAGTGGATTCCATGCAGCATGGTAAAATGCATCCCGATTGAACGCAGTGTATTCCATGAAGCATGGCTAAATGGATCCCGATTGAAGGCAGTGGATTCCATGCAGCGTGTTTGAATGCAGTGGATTCCATGCAGCATGGCCCAATGGTTCCCGATTGAATGCAGTGGTTGCAATGAAGCATGATTGAATGCAGTGGATTCCATGAAGCGTGGCCCTATGGTACCCGATTGAATGCACTGGTTGTAATGAAGCATGATTGAATGCAGTGGATTCCATGCAGTGAGGCCCAATGCATCCCGATTAAATGCAGTGGAGTTTATGCAGCAAGGCCCAAAGCATCCCGATTGAATGCAGTGGATTCCATGCAGCGTCACTGAATGCAGTGGATTCCATGCAGCATGCTAAAATGCATCCCGATTGAATGAAGAGTATTCCATGCAGCGTGGCTAAATGGATCCCGATTGAATGCAGTGGATTCCTTGCAGTGTGGTCCAATGGATCTCGATTGTACGCAGTGTATTCCATGCAGTGAGGCCCAATGAATCCCAATTGAATGCAGTGGATTCCATGCAGCATGGCGCCATGGATGTCGATTGAATGCAGTGGTTTCCCTGCAATGTGGCACAATGGATCCCGATTGACTGCAGTGGATTCCATGCAGCGTCACTGAATGCAGTGGATTCCATGCATAATGGTAAAATGCATCCCGATTGATGCAGTGGATTCCATGCAGTGTCATTGAATGCAGTGGATTCCATGCAGCATGGTAAAATGAATCCCAATTGAACGCAGTGCATTCCATGCAGCGGGGTTAAATGGATGCCGATTGAATGCAGTGGATTCCATGCAGCGTGGCCCAATGGATCTCGATTGAATGCAGTGGGTTCCATGCAGCGTGTTTGAATGCAGTGTATGCCGTGCAGCGTGAAGAAATGGAACCCTATTGAATGCAGTGGATTTTATGCAGCATGATTGAATGCAGTGGATTCGATGCAGCATGATTGAATGCAGTGGATTCCAGGCAGCGAGGCCCAATGAATCCCGATTGAATGCAGTGGATATTATCCAGCATGGCCCAAAGCATCCCGATTGAATGCAGTGGATTCCATGCAGCATGGTAAAATGCGTCACGATTGATGCAGTGGATTCCATGCAGTGTCATTGAATGCAGTGGATTCCATGCAGCATGGTAAAATGCATCCCGATTGATGCAGTGGATTCCATGCAGTGTCATTGAATGCAGTGGATTCCAGGCAGCATGATAAAATGCATCCCGATTGATGCAGTGGATTCCATGCAGCGGGGTTAAATGGATCCATATTGAATGCCGTGGATTCCATGCAGCGTGGCCCAATGGATCTCGATTGAATGCAGTGGACTCCGTGCAGTGTGGTGGAGTGGATTCTGATTGATTGCAGTGAATTCCATGCAGCGTGGCCCAATGGATCTCGATTGAATGCAGTGGATTCCATGCAGCGTGTTTGAATGCAGTGTATTCCATGCAGCGTGAAGAAATGGAACCCTATTGAATGCAGTGGATTTTATGCAGCATGATTGAATGCAGTGGATTCCATGCAGCATGATTGAATGCAGTGGATTCCAGGCAGCGAGGCCCAATGAATCCCGATTGAATGCAGTGGATATTATCCAGCATGGCCCAAAGCATCCCGATTGAATGCAGTGGATTCCATGCAGCGTGTTTGAATGCAGTGGATTCCATGCAGCATGGCCCAATGGTTCCCTATTGAATGCAGTGGTTGCAATGAAGCATGATTGAATGCAGTGGATTCCATGAAGCGTGGCCCTATGGTACCCGATTGAATGCACTGGTTGCAATGAAGCATGATTGAATGCAGTGGATTCCATGCAGCATGGAGAAATTGAACCCTATTAAATGCAGGGGATTTTATGCAGCATGATTGAATGCAGTGGATTCCATGCAGCATGATTGAATGCAGTAGATTCCATGCAGTGAGGCCCAATGCATCCCGATTAAATGCAGTGGATTTTATGCAGCGAGGCCCAAAGCATCCCGATTGAATGCAGTGGATTCCATGCAGCGTCACTGAATGCAGTGGATTCGATGCAGCATGGTTAAATGCATCCCGATTGAACGAAGAGTATTCCATGCAGCGTGGCTAAATGGATCCCGACTGAAGGCAGTGGATTCCATGCAGCGTGGCCCAATGGATCTCGAGAGATTGCAGTGGATTCCATGCAGTTTGGTGCAATGGAGTTTAATTGAACGCAGTGGATTCCATGCATCGTGGCGCAATGGATCCCAATTGAATGCAGTGAATTCCATGCAGCGTGATTGAATGCAGTATATTCCATGCAGCGTGGTAAAATGCATCCCGATTAAATGCAGTGGATTCCATCCAGCTTGATTGAATGCAGTTGATTCCATGGAGCGTGGCCCAATGCATCCCGATTAAATGCAGTGGATTTTATGCAGCATGGCCCAAAGCATCCCGATTGAATGTAGTGCATTCCATGCAGCATCACTGAATGCAGTGGATTCCATGTAGCATGTTAAAATCCATCCCGATTAAACGCAGTGGATTAAATGCAGCATGGCTAAATGGATCCCGAGTGAATGCAGTAGATTCCATGCAGTGTCATTGAATGCAGTGGATTCCATGCAGCATGGTAAAATGCATCCCGATTGATGCAGTGGATTCCATGCAGTGTGGTGCAGTGGATTCTGATTGATTGCAGTGAGTTCCATGCATCGTGGCACAATGGATCCCAATTGAATGCAGTGGATTCCATGCAGCGTGGCCCAATGGATCTCGATTGAATGCAGTGGATTCCATGCAGCGTGTTTGAATGCAGTGTATGCCATGCAGCGTGAAGAAATGGAATCCTATTGAATGCAGTGGATTTTATGCAGCATGATTGAATGCAGTGGATTCCATGCAGCATGATTGAATGCAGTGGATTCCAGGCAGCGAGGCCCAATGAATCCCGATTGAATGCAGTGGATATTATCCAGCATGGCCCAAAGCATCCCGATTGAATGCAGTGGATTCCATGCAGCGTGTTTGAATGCAGTGGATTCCATGCAGCATGGCCCAATGGTTCCCGATTGAATGCAGTGGTTGCAATGAAGCATGATTGAATGCAGTGGATTCCATGAAGCGTGGCCCTATGGTACCCGATTGAATGCACTGGTTGTAATGAAGCATGATTGAATGCATTGGATTCCATGCAGTGAGGCCCAATGCATCCCGATTAAATAACGTGGATTTTATGCAGCAAGGCCCAAAGCATCCCGATTGAATGCAGTGGATTCCATGCAGCGTCACTGAATGCAGTGGATTCCATGCAGCATGGTAAAATGCATCCCGATTGAATGAAGAGTATTCCATGCAGCGTGGCTAAATGGATCCCGATTGAATGCAGTGGATTCCATGCAGCGTGGCCCAATGGATCTCGATTGAACGCAGTGTATTCCATGCAGTGAGGCCCAATGAATCCCAATTGAATGCAGTGGATTCCATGCAGCATGGCGCCATGGATGTCGATTGAATGCAGTGGTTTCCCTGCAATGTGGCACAATGGATCCCGATTGACTGCAGTGGATTCCATGCAGCGTCACTGAATGCAGTGGATTCCATGCATAATGGTAAAATGCATCCCGATTGATGCAGTGGATTCCATGCAGTGTCATTGAATGCAGTGGATTCGATGCAGCATGGTAAAATGAATCCCAATTGAACGCAGTGCATTCCATGCAGCGGGGTTAAATGGATGCCCATTGAATGCAGTGGATTCCATGCAGCGTGGCCCAATGGATCTCGATTGAATGCAGTGGGTTCCATGAAGCGTGTTTGAATGCAGTGTATGCCGTGCAGCGTGAAGTAATGGAACCCTATTGAATGCAGTGGATTTTATGCAGCATGATTGAATGCAGTGGATTCCATGCAGCATGATTGAATGCAGTGGATTCCAGGCAGCGAGGCCCAATGAATCCCGATTGAATGCAGTGGATATTATCCAGCATGGCCCAAAGCATCCCGATTGAATGCAGTGGATTCCATGCAGCGTGTTTGAATGCAGTGGATTCCATGCAGCATGGCCCAATGGTTCCCGATTGAATGCAGTGGTTGCAATGAAGCATGATTGAATGCAGTGGATTCCATGAAGCGTGGCCCTATGGTACCCGATTGAATGCACTGGTTGCAATGAAGCATGATTGAATGCAGTGGATTCCATGCAGCATGGAGACATTGAACCCTATTAAATGCAGGGGACTTTATGCAGCATGATTGAATGCAGTGGATTCCATGCAGCATGATTGAATGCAGTAGATTCCATGCAGTGAGGCCCAATGCATCCCGATTAAATGCAGTGGATTTTATGCAGCGAGGCCCAAAGCATCCCGATTGAATGCAGTGGATTCCATGCAGCGTCACTGAATGCAGTGGATTTGATGCAGCATGGTAAAATGCATCCCGATTGAACGCAGTGTATTCCATGCAGCGTGGCTAAATGGATCCCGATTGAATGCAGTGGATTCGATGCAGCGTGGCCCAATGGATCTCGAGAGAATGCAGTGGATTCCATGCAGTGTGGTGCAATGGATTTAAATTGAACGCAGTGGATTCCATGCATCGTGGTGCAATGAATCCCAATTGAATGCAGTGAATTCCATGCAGCGTGATTGAATGCAGTATATTCCATGCAGCGTGGTAAAATGCATCCCGATTAAATGCAGTGGATTCCATCCAGCTTGATTGAATGCAGTTGATTCCATGGAGCGTGGCCCAATGCATCCCGATTAAATGCAGTGGATTTTTTGCAGCATGGCCCAAAGCATCCCGATTGAATGTAGTGCATTCCATGCAGCATCACTGAATGCAGTGGATTCCATGTAGCATGTTAAAATCCATCCCGATTAAACGCAGTGGATTAAATGCAGCATGGCTAAATGGATCCCGAGTGAATGCAGTAGATTCCATGCAGTGTCATTGAATGCAGTGGATTCCATGCAGCATGGTAAAATGCATCCCGATTGATGCAGTGGATTCCATGCAGTGTGGTGCAGTGGATTCTGATTGATTGCAGTGAATTCCATGCATCGTGGCACAATGGATCCCAATTGAATGCAGTGGATTCCATGCAGCGTGGCCCAATGGATCTCGATTGAATGCAGTGGATTCCATGCAGCGTGTTTGAATGCAGTGTATGCCATGCAGCGTGAAGAAATGGAATCCTATTGAATGCAGTGGATTTTATGCAGCATGATTGAATGCAGTGGATTCCATGCAGCATGATTGAATGCAGTGGATTCCAGGCAGCGAGGCCCAATGAATCCCGATTGAATGCAGTGGATATTATCCAGCATGGCCCAAAGCATCCTGATTGAATGCAGTGGATTCCATGCAGCGTGTTTGAATGCAGTGGATTCCATGCAGCATGGCCCAATGGTTCCCGATTGAATGCAGTGGTTGCAATGAAGCATGATTGAATGCAGTGGATTCCATGAAGCGTGGCCCTATGGTACCCGATTGAATGCACTGGTTGTAATGAAGCATGATTGAATGCATTGGATTCCATGCAGTGAGGCCCAATGCCTCCCGATTAAATGCAGTGGATTTTATGCAGCAAGGCCCAAAGCATCCCGATTGAATGCAGTGGATTCCATGCAGCGTCACTGAATGCAGTGGATTCCATGCAGCATGGTAAAATGCATCCCGATTGAATGAAGAGTATTCCATGCAGCGTGGCTAAATGGATCCCGATTGAATGCAGTGGATTCCTTGCAGTGTGGTCCAATGGATCTCGATTGAACGCAGTGTATTCCATGCAGTGAGGCCCAATGAATCCCAATTGAATGCAGTGGATTCCATGCAGCATGGCGCCATGGATGTCGATTGAATGCAGTGGTTTCCCTGCAATGTGGCGCAATGGATCCCGATTGACTGCAGTGGATTCCATGCAGCGTCACTGAATGCAGTGGATTCCATGCATAATGGTAAAATGCATCCCGATTGATGCAGTGGATTCCATGCAGTGTCATTGAATGCAGTGGATTCGATGCAGCATGGTAAAATGAATCCCAATTGAACGCAGTGCATTCCATGCAGCGGGGTTAAATGGATGCCGATTGAATGCAGTGGATTCCATGCAGCGTGGCCCAATGGATCTCGATTGAATGCAGTGGGTTCCATGCAGCGTGTTTGAATGCAGTGTATGCCGTGCAGCGTGAAGAAATGGAACCCTATTGAATGCAGTGGATTTTATGCAGCATGATTGAATGCAGTGGATTCGATGCAGCATGATTGAATGCAGTGGATTCCAGGCAGCGAGGCCCAATGAATCCCGATTGAATGCAGTGGATATTATCCAGCATGGCCCAAAGCATCCCGATTGAATGCAGTGGATTCCATGCAGCGTGTTTGAATGCAGTGGATTCCATGCAGCATGGCCCAATGGTTCCCGATTGAATGCAGTGGTTGCAATGAAGCATGATTGAATGCAGTGGATTCCATGAAGCGTGGCCCTATGGTACCCGATTGAATGCACTGGTTGCAATGAAGCATGATTGAATGCAGTGGATTCCATGCAGCATGGAGACATTGAACCCTATTAAATGCAGGGGACTTTATGCAGCATGATTGAATGCAGTGGATTCCATGCAGCATGATTGAATGCAGTAGATTCCATGCAGTGAGGCCCAATGCATCCCGATTAAATGCAGTGGATTTTATGCAGAGAGGCCCAAAGCATCCCGATTGAATGCAGTGGATTCCATGCAGCGTCACTGAATGCAGTGGATTCGATGCAGCATGGTTAAATGCATCCCGATTGAACGAACAGTATTCCATGCAGCGTGGCTAAATGGATCCCGATTGAATGCAGTGGATTCCATGCAGTGTGGCCCAATGGATCTCGAGAGATTGCAGTGGATTCCATGCAGTGTGGTGCAATGGATTTTGATTGAACGCAGTGGATTCCATGCATCGTGGTGCAATGGATCCCAATTGAATACAGTGAATTCCATGCAGCGTGATTGAATGCAGTACATTCCATGCAGCATGGTAAAATGCATCCCGATTAAATGCAGTGGATTCCATCCAGCTTGATTGAATGCAGTTGATTCCATGGAGCGTGGCCCAATGCATCCCGATTAAATGCAGTGGATTTTATGCAGCATGGCCCAAAGCATCCCGATTGAAGGTAGTGCATTCCATGCAGCATCACTGAATGCAGTGGATTCCATGCAGCATGGTAAAATGCATCCCGATTGAACGCAGTGTATTCCATGAAGCATGGCGAAATGGATCCCGATTGAATGCAGTGGATTCCATGCAGCGTGGCCCAATGGATCTCGATTGAACGCAGTGTATTCCATGCAGTGAGGCCCAATGAATCCCAATTGAATGCAGTGGATTCCATGCAGCATGGAGAAATTGAACCCTATTAAATGCAGGGGATTTTATGCAGCATGATTGAATGCAGTGGATTCCAGCCAGCATGATTGAATGCAGTAGATTCCATGCAGTGAGGCCCAATGCATCCCGATTAAATGCAGTGGATTTTATGCAGCGAGGCCCAAAGCATCCCGATTGAATGCAGTGGATTCCATGCAGCGTCACTGAATGCAGTGGATTCGATGCAGCATGGTAAAATGCATCCCGATTGAACGAAGAGTATTCCATGCAGCGTGGCTAAATGGATCCCGATTGAATGCAGTGGATTCCATGCAGCGTGGCCCAATGGATCTCGAGAGATTGCAGTGGATTCCATGCAGTGTGGTGCAATGGATTTTAATTGAACGCAGTGGATTCCATGCATCGTGGTGCAATGGATCCCAATTGAATGCAGTGAATTCCATGCAGCGTGATTGAATGCAGTATATTCCATGCAGCATGGTAAAATGCATCCCGATTAAATGCAGTGGATTCCATCCAGCTTGGTTGAATGCAATTGATTCCATGGAGCATGGCCCAATGCATCCCGATTAAATGCAGTGGATTTTATGCAGCATGGCCCAAAGCATCCCGATTGAATATAGTGCATTCCATGCAGCATCACTGAATGCAGTGGATTCCATGCAGCATGGTAAAATGCATCCCGATTAAACGCAGTGGATTACATGCAGCATGGCTAAATGGATCCCGAGTGAATGCAGTAGATTCCATGCAGTGTCATTGAATGCAGTGGATTCCATGCAGCATGGTAAAATGCATCCCGATTGATGCATTGGATTCCATGCAGTGTCATTGACTGCAGTGGATTCCATGCAGCATGGTAAAATGCATCCCGATTGATGCAGTGGATTCCATGCAGTGTCAATGAATGCAGTGGATTCCAGGCAGCATGATAAAATGCATCCCGATTGATGCAGTGGATTCCATGCAGCGGGGTTAAATGGATCCCGATTGAATGCAGTGGATTCCATGCAGCGTGGCCCAATGGATCTCGATTGAATTCAGTGGATTCCATGCAGCGTGGCCCAATGGATCTCGATTGAATGCAGTGGATTCCATGCAGTGTGGTGCAGTGGATTCTGATTGATTGCAGTGAATTTCATGCATCGTGGCACAATGGATCCCAATTGAATGCAGTGGATTCCATGCAGCGTGGCCCAATGGATCTCGATTGAATGCAGTGGATTCCATGCAGCCTGTTTGAATGCACTGTATGCCATGCAGCGTGAAGAAATGGAACCCTATTGAATGCAGTGGATTTTATGCAGCATGATTGAATGCAGTGGATTCCATGCAGCATGATTGAATGCAGTGGATTCCAGGCAGCGAGGCCCAATGAATCCCGATTGAATGCAGTGGATATTATCCAGCATGGCCCAAAGCATCCCGATTGAATGCAGTGGATTCCATGCAGCGTGTTTGAATGCAGTGGATTCCATGCAGCATGGCCCAATGGTTCCCGATTGAATGCAGTGGTTGCAATGAAGCATGATTGAATGCAGTGGATTCCATGAAGCGGGGCCCTATGGTACCCGATTGAATGCACTGGTTGCAATGAAGCATGATTGAATGCAGTGGATTCCATGCAGCATGGAGAAATTGAACCCTATTAAATGCAGGGGATTTTATGCAGCATGATTGAATGCAGTGGATTCCATGCAGCATGATTGAATGCAGTAGATTCCATGCAGTGAGGCCCAATGCATCCCGATTAAATGCAGTGGATTCCATGCAGCGTCACTGAATGCAGTGGATTCGATACAGCATGGTAAAATGCATCCCGATTGAACCCAGTGTATTCTATGCAGCGTGATAAATGGATCCCGATTGAATGCAGTGGATTCCATGCAGCGTGGCCCAATGGATCTCGAGAGAATGCAGTGGATTCCATGCAGTGTGGTGCAATGGATTTTGATTGAACGCAGTGGATTCGATGCATCATTGTGCAATGGATCCCAATTGAATGCAGTGAATTCCATGCAGCGTGATTGAATGCAGTACATTCCATGCAGCATGGTAAAATGCATCCCGATTAAATGCAGTGGATTCCATCCAGCTTGATTGAATGCAGTTGATTCCATGGAGCGTGGCCCAATGCATCCCGATTAAATGCAGTGGATTTTATGCAGCATGGCCCAAAGCATCCCGATTGAAGGTAGTGCATTCCATGCAGCATCACTGAATGCAGTGGATTCCATGCAGCATGGTAAAATGCATCCCGATTGAACGCAGTGTATTCCATGAAGCATGGCTAAATGGATCCCGATTGAATGCAGTGGATTCCATGCAGCGTGGCCCAATGGATCTCGATTGAACGCAGTGTATTCCATGCAGTGAGGCCCAATGAATCCCAATTGAATGCAGTGGATTCCATGCAGCATGGCGCAATGGATGTCGATTGAATGCAGTGGTTTCCCTGCAATGTGGCACAATGGATCCCGATTGACTGCAGTGGATTCCATGCAGCGTCACTGAATGCAGTGGATTCCATGCAGAATGGTAAAATGCATCCCGATTGATGGAGTGGATTCCATGCAGTGTCATTGAATGCAGTGGATTCCATGCAGCATGGTAAAATGCATCCCAATTGAACGCAGTGCATTCCATGCAGCGGGGTTAAATGGATCCCGATTGAATGCAGTGGATTCCATGCAGCGTGGCCCAATGGATCTCGAGAGAATGCAGTGGATTCCATGCAGTGTGGTGCAATGGATTTAAATTGAACGCAGTGGATTCCATGCATCGTGGCGCAATGGATCCCAATTGAATGCAGTGAATTCCATGCAGCGTGATTGAATGCAGTATATTCCATGCAGCGTGGTAAAATGCATCCCGATTAAATGCAGTGGATTCCATCCAGCTTGATTGAATGCAGTTGATTCCATGGAGCGTGGCCCAATGCATCCCGATTAAATGCAGTGGATTTTATGCAGCATGGCCAAAAGCATCCCGATTGAAGGTAGTGCATTCCATGCAGCATCACTGAATGCAGTGGATTCCATGCAGCATGGTAAAATGCATCCCAATTGAACGCAGTGCATTCCATGCAGCGGGGTTAAATGGATCCCGATTGAATGCAGTGGATTCGATGCAGCGTGGCCCAATGGATCTCGAGAGAATGCAGTGGATTCCATGCAGTGTGGTGCAATGGATTTAAATTGAACGCAGTGGATTTCATGCATCGTTGTGCAATGGATCCCAATTGAATGCAGTGAATTCCATGCAGCGTGATTGAATGCAGTATATTCCATGCAGCGTGGTAAAATGCATCCCGATTAAATGCAGTGGATTCCATCCAGCTTGATTGAATGCAGTTGATTCCATGGAGCGTGGCCCAATGCATCCCGATTAAATGCAGTGGATTTTATGCAGCATGGCCCAAAGCATCCCGATTGAAGGTAGTGCATTCCATGCAGCATCACTGAATGCAGTGGATTCCATGCAGCATGGTAAAATGCATCCCGATTGAACGCAGTGTATTCCATGAAGCATGGCTAAATGGATCCCGAGTGAATGCAGTGGATTCCATGCAGTGTCATTGAATGCAGTGGATTCCATGCAGCATGGTAAAATGTGTCACGATTGATGCAGTGGATTCCATGCAGTGTCATTGAATGCAGTGGATTCCATGCAGCATGGTTAAATGCATCCCGATGGATGCAGTGGATTACATGCAGTGTCAATGAATGCAGTGGATTCCAGGCAGCATGATAAAATGCATCCCGATTGATGCAGTGGATTCCATGCAGCGGGGTTAAATGGATCCCGATTGAATGCAGTGGATTCCATGCAGCGTGGCCCAGTGGATATCGATTGAATGCAGTGGATTCCATGCAGCGTGGCCCAATGGATCTCGATTGAATGCAGTGGATTCCACGCAGTGTGGTGCAGTGGATTCTGATTGATTGCAGTGAATTCCATGCATCGTGGCACAATGGATCCCAATTGAATGCAGTGGATTCCATGCAGTGTGGCCCAGTGGATCTCGATTGAATGCAGTGGATTCCATGCAGCGTGTTTGAATGCAGTGTATTCCATGCAGCGTGAAGAAATGGAACCCTATTGAATGCAGTGGATTTTATGCAGCATGATTGAATGCAGTGGATTCCATGCAGCATGATTGAATGCAGTGGATTCCAGGAAGCGAGGCCCAATGAATCCCGATTGAATGCAGTGGATATTATCCAGCAGGGCCCAAAGCATCCCGATTGAATGCAGTGGATTCCATGCAGCGTCACTGAATGCAGTGGATTCGATGCAGCATGGTTAAATGCATCCCGATTGAACCCTGTGTATTCTATGCAGCGTGATAAATGGATCCCGATTGAATGCAGTGGATTCCATGCAGCGTGGCCAAATGGATCTCGAGAGATTGCAGTGGATTCCATGCAGTGTGGTGCAATGGATTTTGATTGAAATCAGTGGATTCGATGCATCGTTGTGCAATGGATCCCAATTGAATGCAGTGAATTCCATGCAGCGTGATTGAATGCAGTACATTCCATGCAGCATGGTAAAATGCATCCCGATTAAATGCAGTGGATTCCATCCAGCTTGATTGAATGCAGTTGATTCCATGGAGCGTGGCCCAATGCATCCCGATTAAATGCAGTGGATTTTATGCAGCATGGCCCAAAGCATCCCGATTGAAGGTAGTGCATTCCATGCAGCATCACTGAATGCCGTGGATTCCATGCAGCATGGTAAAATGCATCCCGATTGAACGCAGTGTATTCCATGAAGCATGGCTAAATGGATCCCGATTGAATGCAGTGGATTCCATGCAGCGTGGCCCAATGGATCTCGATTGAACGCAGTGTATTCCATGCAGTGAGGCCCAATGAATCCCAATTGAATGCAGTGGATTCCATGCAGCATGGCGCAATGGATGTCGATTGAATGCAGTGGTTTCCCTGCAATGTGGCACAATGGATCCCGATTGACTGCAGTGGATTCCATGCAGCGTCACTGAATGCAGTGGATTCCATGCAGCATGGTAAAATGCATCCCGATGGATGCAGTGGATTCCATGCAGTGTCATTGAATGCAGTGGATTCCATGCAGCATGGTAAAATGCATCCCAATTGAACGCAGTGCATTCCATGCAGCGGGGATCAATGGATCCCGATTGAATGCAGTGGATTCGATGCAGCGTGGCCCAATGGATCCCGAGAGAATGCAGTGGATTCCATGCAGTGTGGTGCAATGGATTTTAATTGAACGCAGTGGATTCCATGCATCGTGGCGCAATGGATCCCAATTGAATGCAGTGAATTCCATGCAGCGTGATTGAATGCAGTATATTCCATGCAGCGTGGTAAAATGCATCCCGATTAAATGCAGTGGATTCCATCCAGCTTGATTGAATGCAATTGATTCCATGGAGCATGGCCCAATGCATCCCGATTAAATGCAGTGGATTTTATGCAGCATGGCCCAAAGCATCCCGATTGAAGGTACTGCATTCCATGCAGCATCACTGAATGCAGTGGATTCCATGCAGCATGGTAAAATGCATCCCGATTAAACGCAGTGGATTACATGCAGCATGGCTAAATGGATCCCGAGTGAATGCAGTAGATTCCATGCAGTGTCATTGAATGCAGTGGATTCCATGCAGCATGGTAAAATGCATCCCGATTGAACGCAGTGTATTCCATGAAGCATGGCTAAATGGATCCCGATTGAAGGCAGTGGATTCCATGCAGCGTGTTTGAATGCAGTGGATTCCATGCAGCATGGCCCAATGGTTCCCGATTGAATGCAGTGGTTGCAATGAAGCATGATTGAATGCAGTGGATTCCATGAAGCGTGGCCCTATGGTACCCGATTGAATGCACTGGTTGTAATGAAGCATGATTGAATGCAGTGGATTCCATGCAGTGAGGCCCAATGCATCCCGATTAAATGCAGTGGAGTTTATGCAGCAAGGCCCAAAGCATCCCGATTGAATGCAGTGGATTCCATGCAGCGTCACTGAATGCAGTGGATTCCATGCAGCATGCTAAAATGCATCCCGATTGAATGAAGAGTATTCCATGCAGCGTGGCTAAATGGATCCCGATTGAATGCAGTGGATTCCTTGCAGTGTGGTCCAATGGATCTCGATTGTACGCAGTGTATTCCATGCAGTGAGGCCCAATGAATCCCAATTGAATGCAGTGGATTCCATGCAGCATGGCGCCATGGATGTCGATTGAATGCAGTGGTTTCCCTGCAATGTGGCACAATGGATCCCGATTGACTGCAGTGGATTCCATGCAGCGTCACTGAATGCAGTGGATTCCATGCATAATGGTAAAATGCATCCCGATTGATGCAGTGGATTCCATGCAGTGTCATTGAATGCAGTGGATTCCATGCAGCATGGTAAAATGAATCCCAATTGAACGCAGTGCATTCCATGCAGCGGGGTTAAATGGATGCCGATTGAATGCAGTGGATTCCATGCAGCGTGGCCCAATGGATCTCGATTGAATGCAGTGGGTTCCATGCAGCGTGTTTGAATGCAGTGTATGCCGTGCAGCGTGAAGAAATGGAACCCTATTGAATGCAGTGGATTTTATGCAGCATGATTGAATGCAGTGGATTTGATGCAGCATGATTGAATGCAGTGGATTCCAGGCAGCGAGGCCCAATGAATCCCGATTGAATGCAGTGGATATTATCCAGCATGGCCCAAAGCATCCCGATTGAATGCAGTGGATTCCATGCAGCGTGTTTGAATGCAGTGGATTCCATGCAGCATGGCCCAATGGTTCCCGATTGAATGCAGTGGTTGCAATGAAGCATGATTGAATGCAGTGGATTCCATGAAGCGTGGCCCTATGGTACCCGATTGAATGCACTGGTTGCAATGAAGCATGATTGAATGCAGTGGATTCCATGCAGCATGGAGACATTGAACCCTATTAAATGCAGGGGACTTTATGCAGCATGATTGAATGCAGTGGATTCCATGCAGCATGATTGAATGCAGTAGATTCCATGCAGTGAGGCCCAATGCATCCCGATTAAATGCAGTGGATTTTATGCAGCGAGGCCCAAAGCATCCCGATTGAATGCAGTGGATTCCATGCAGCGTCACTGAATGCAGTGGATTCGATGCAGCATGGTAAAATGCATCCCGATTGAACGCAGTGTATTCCATGCAGCGTGGCTAAATGGATCCCGATTGAATGCAGTGGATTCGATGCAGCGTGGCCCAATGGATCTCGAGAGAATGCAGTGGATTCCATGCAGTGTGGTGCAATGGATTTTAATTGAACGCAGTGGATTCCATGCATCGTGGTGCAATGAATCCCAATTGAATGCAGTGAATTCCATGCAGCGTGATTGAATGCAGTATATTCCATGCAGTGGTAAAATGCATCCCGATTAAATGCAGTGGATTCCATCCAGCTTGATTGAATGCAGTTGATTCCATGGAGCGTGGCCCAATGCATCCCGATTAACTGCAGTGGATTTTATGCAGCATGGCCCAAAGCATCCCGATTGAAGGTAGTGCATTCCATGCAGCATCACTGAATGCAGTGGATTCCATGCAGCATGGTAAAATGCATCCCGATTAAACGCAGTGCATTACATGCAGCATGGCTAAATGGATCCCGAGTGAATGCAGTGGATTACATGCAGTGTCATTGAATGCAGTGGATTCCATGCAGCATGGTAAAATGCGTCACGATTGATGCAGTGCATTCCATGCAGTGTCATTGAATGCAGTGGATTCCAGGCAGCATGATAAAATGCATCCCGATTGATGCAGTGGATTCCATGCAGCGGGGTTAAATGGAACCCGATTGAATGCAGTGGATTCCATGCAGCGTGGCCCAATGGATCTCGATTGAATGCAGTGGACTCCGTGCAGTGTGGTGGAGTGGATTCTGATTGATTGCAGTGAATTCCATGCATCGTGGCCCAATGGATCTCGATTGAATGCAGTGGATTCCATGCAGCGTGTTTGAATGCAGTGTTTGCCATGCAGCGTGAAGAAATGGAACCCTATTGAATGCAGTGGATTCCATGCAGTGTCATTTAATGCAGTGGATTCCATGCAGCATGATTGAATGCAGTGGATTCCAGGCAGCGAGGCCCAATGAATCCCGATTGAATGCACTGGATATTATCCAGCATGGCCCAAAGCATCCCGATTAAATGCAGTGGATTCCATGCAGCGTGTTTGAATGCAGTGGATTCCATGCAGCATGGCCCAATGGTTCCCGATTGAATGCAGTGGTTGCAATGAAGCATGATTGAATGCAGTGGATTCCATGCAGCATGGAGACATTGAACCCTATTCAATGCAGGGGATTTTATGCAGCATGATTGAATGCAGTGGATTCCATGCAGCATGATTGAATGCAGTAGATTCCATGCAGTGAGGCCCAATGCATCCCGATTAAATGCAGTGGATTTTATGCAGAGAGGCCCAAAGCATCCCGATTGAATGCAGTGGATTCCATGCAGCGTCACTGAATGCAGTGGATTCGATGCAGCATGGTTAAATGCATCCCGATTGAACGAACAGTATTCCATGCAGCGTGGCTAAATGGATCCCGATTGAATGCAGTGGATTCCATGCAGCGTGGCCCAATGGATCTCGAGAGATTGCAGTGGATTCCATGCAGTGTGGTGCAATGGATTTTGATTGAACGCAGTGGATTCCATGCATCGTGGTGCAATGGATCCCAATTGAATGCAGTGAATTCCATGCAGCGTGATTGAATGCAGTACATTCCATGCAGCATGGTAAAATGCATCCCGATTAAATGCAGTGGATTCCATCCAGCTTGATTGAATGCAGTTGATTCCATGGAGCGTGGCCCAATGCATCCCGATTAAATGCAGTGGATTTTATGCAGCATGGCCCAAAGCATCCCGATTGAAGGTAGTGCATTCCATGCAGCATCACTGAATGCAGTGGATTCCATGCAGCATGGTAAAATGCATCCCGATTGAACGCAGTGTATTCCATGAAGCATGGCTAAATGGATCCCGATTGAATGCAGTGGATTCCATGCAGCGTGGCCCAATGGATCTCGATTGAACGCAGTGTATTCCATGCAGTGAGGCCCAATGAATCCCAATTGAATGCAGTGGATTCCATGCAGCATGGAGAAATTGAACCCTATTAAATGCAGTGGATTTTATGCAGCATGATTGAATGCAGTGGATTCCAGCCAGCATGATTGAATGCAGTAGATTCCATGCAGTGAGGCCCAATGCATCCCGATTAAATGCAGTGGATTTTATGCAGCGAGGCCCAAAGCATCCCGATTGAATGCAGTGGATTCCATGCAGCGTCACTGAATGCAGTGGATTCGATGCAGCATGGTAAAATGCATCCCGATTGAACGAAGAGTATTCCATGCAGCGTGGCTAAATGGATCCCGATTGAATGCAGTGGATTCCATGCAGCGTGGCCCAATGGATCTCGAGAGATTGCAGTGGATTCCATGCAGTGTGGTGCAATGGATTTTAATTGAACGCAGTGGCTTCCATGTATCGTGGTGCAATGGATCCCAATTGAATGCAGTGAATTCCATGCAGCGTGATTGAATGCAGTATATTCCATGCAGCGTGGTAAAATGCATCCCGATTAAATGCAGTGGATTCCATCCAGCTTGGTTGAATGCAATTGATTCCATGGAGCATGGCCCAATGCATCCCGATTAAATGCAGTGGATTTTATGCAGCATGGCCCAAAGCATCCCGATTGAATATAGTGCATTCCATGCAGCATCACTGAATGCAGTGGATTCCATGCAGCATGGTAAAATGCATCCCGATTAAACGCAGTGGATTACATGCAGCATGGCTAAATGGATCCCGAGTGAATGCAGTAGATTCCATGCAGTGTCATTGAATGCAGTGGATTCCATGAAGCATGGCTAAATGGATCCCGATTGAATGCAGTGGATTCCATGCAGCATGGCCCAATGGATCTCGATGGAACGCAGTGTATTCCATGCAGTGATGCCCAATGAATCCCAATTGAATGCAGTGGATTCCATGCAGCATGGCGCAATGGATGTCGATTGAATGCAGTGGTTTCCCTGCAATGTGGCACAATGGATCCCGATTGACTGCAGTGGATTCCATGCAGCGTCACTGAATGCAGTGGATTCCATGCAGAATGGTAAAATGCATCCCGATTGATGGAGTGGATTCCATGCAGTGTCATTGAATGCAGTGGATTCCATGCAGCATGGTAAAATGCATCCCAATTGAACGCAGTGCATTCCATGCAGCGGGGTTAAATGGATCCCGATTGAATGCAGTGGATTCGATGCAGCGTGGCCCAATGGATCTCGAGAGAATGCAGTGGATTCCATGCAGTGTGGTGCAATGGATTTAAATTGAACGCAGTGGATTCCATGCATCGTGGCGCAATGGATCCCAATTGAATGCAGTGAATTCCATGCAGCGTGATTGAATGCAGTTGATTCCATGGAGCGTGGCCCAATGCATCCCGATTAAATGCAGTGGATTCCATCCAGCTTGATTGAATGCAGTTGATTCCATGGAGCGTGGCCCAATGCATCCCGATTAAATGCAGTGGATTTTATGCAGCATGGCCAAAAGCATCCCGATTGAAGGTAGTGCATTCCATGCAGCATCACTGAATGCAGTGGATTCCATGCAGCATGGTAAAATGCATCCCAATTGAACGCAGTGCATTCCATGCAGCGGGGTTAAATGGATCCCGATTGAATGCAGTGGATTCGATGCAGCGTGGCCCAATGGATCTCGAGAGAATGCAGTGGATTCCATGCAGTGTGGTGCAATGGATTTAAATTGAACGCAGTGGATTCCATGCATCGTGGCGCAATGGATCCCAATTGAATGCAGTGAATTCCATGCAGCGTGATTGAATGCAGTATATTCCATGCAGCGTGGTAAAATGCATCCCGATTAAATGCAGTGGATTCCATCCAGCTTGATTGAATGCAGTTGATTCCATGGAGCGTGGCCCAATGCATCCCGATTAAATGCAGTGGATTTTATGCAGCATGGCCCAAAGCATCCCGATTGAAGGTAGTGCATTCCATGCAGCATCACTGAATGCAGTGGATTCCATGCAGCATGGTAAAATGCATCCCGATTGAACGCAGTGTATTCCATGAAGCATGGCTAAATGGATCCCGAGTGAATGCAGTGGATTCCATGCAGTGTCATTGAATGCAGTGGATTCCATGCAGCATGGTAAAATGTGTCACGATTGATGCAGTGGATTCCATGCAGTGTCATTGAATGCAGTGGATTCCATGCAGCATGGTTAAATTCATCCCGATGGATGCAGTGGATTACATGCAGTGTCAATGAATGCAGTGGATTCCAGGCAGCATGATAAAATGCATCCCGATTGATGCAGTGGATTCCATGCAGCGGGGTTAAATGGATCCCGATTGAATGCAGTGGATTCCATGCAGCGTGGCCCAGTGGATATCGATTGAATGCAGTGGATTCCATGCAGCGTGGCCCAATGGATCTCGATTGAATGCAGTGGATTCCACGCAGTGTGGTGCAGTGGATTCTGATTGATTGCAGTGAATTCCATGCATCGTGGCACAATGGATCCCAATTGAATGCAGTGGATTCCATGCAGTGTGGCCCAGTGGATCTCGATTGAATGCAGTGGATTCCATGCAGCATGTTTGAATGCAGTGTATTCCATGCAGCGTGAAGAAATGGAACCCTATTGAATGCAGTGGATTTTATGCAGCATGATTGAATGCAGTGGATTCCATGCAGCATGATTGAATGCAGTAGATTCCATGCAGTGAGGCCCAATGCATCCCGATTAAATGCAGTGGATATTATCCAGCAGGGCCCAAAGCATCCCGATTGAATGCAGTGGATTCCATGGAGCGTCACTGAATGCAGTGGATTCGATGCAGCATGGTTAAATGCATCCCGATTGAACCCTGTGTATTCTATGCAGCGTGATAAATGGATCCCGATTGAATGCAGTGGATTCCATGCAGCGTGGCCCAATGGATCTCGAGAGAATGCAGTGGATTCCATGCAGTGTGGTGCAATGGATTTTGATTGAAATCAGTGGATTCGATGCATCGTTGTGCAATGGATCCCAATTGAATGCAGTGAATTCCATGCAGCGTGATTGAATGCAGTACATTCCATGCAGCATGGTAAAATGCATCCCGATTAAATGCAGTGGATTCCATCCAGCTTGATTGAATGCAGTTGATTCCATGGAGCGTGGCCCAATGCATCCCGATTAAATGCAGTGGATTTTATGCAGCATGGCCCAAAGCATCCCGATTGAAGGTAGTGCATTCCATGCAGCATCACTGAATGCAGTGGATTCCATGCAGCATGGTAAAATGCATCCCGATTGAACGCAGTGTATTCCATGAAGCATGGCTAAATGGATCCCGATTGAATGCAGTGGATTCCATGCAGCGTGGCCCAATGGATCTCGATTGAACGCAGTGTATTCCATGCAGTGAGGCCCAATGAATCCCAATTGAATGCAGTGGATTCCATGCAGCATGGCGCAATGGATGTCGATTGAATGCAGTGGTTTCCCTGCAATGTGGCACAATGGATCCCGATTGACTGCAGTGGATTCCATGCAGCGTCACTGAATGCAGTGGATTCCATGCAGCATGGTAAAATGCATCCCGATGGATGCAGTGGATTCCATGCAGTGTCATTGAATGCAGTGGATTCGATGCAGCATGGTAAAATGCATCCCAATTGAACGCAGTGCATTCCATGCAGCGGGGTTCAATGGATCCCGATTGAATGCAGTGGATTCCATGCAGCGTGGCCCAATGGATCTCGAGAGAATGCAGTGGATTCCATGCAGTGTGGTGCAATGGATTTTAATTGAACGCAGTGGATTCCATGCATCGTGGCGCAATGGATCCCAATTGAATGCAGTGAATTCCATGCAGCGTGATTGAATGCAGTATATTCCATGCAGCGTGGTAAAATGCATCCCGATTAAATGCAGTGGATTCCATCCAGCTTGATTGAATGCAATTGATTCCATGGAGCATGGCCCAATGCATCCCGATTAAATGCAGTGGATTTTATGCAGCATGGCCCAAAGCATCCCGATTGAAGGTACTGCATTCCATGCAGCATCACTGAATGCAGTGGATTCCATGCAGCATGGTAAAATGCATCCCGATTAAACGCAGTGGATTACATGCAGCATGGCTAAATGGATCCCGAGTGAATGCAGTAGATTCCATGCAGTGTCATTGAATGCAGTGGATTACATGCTGTATGGTAAAATGCGTCACGATTGATGCAGTGGATTCCATGCAGTGTCATTGAATGCAGTGGATTCCATGCAGCATGGTAAAATGCATCCCGATTGATGCAGTGGATTCCATGCAGTGTCAATGAATGCAGTGGATTCCAGGCAGCATGATAAAATGCATCCCGATTGATGCAGTGGATTCCATGCAGCGGGGTTAAATGGATCCCGATTGAATGCAGTGGATTCCATGCAGCGTGGCCCAATGGATCTCGATTGAATGCAGTGGATTCCATGCAGCGTGGCCCAATGGATCTCGAGAGAATGCAGTGGATTCCATGCAGTGTGGTGCAATGCATTTTGATTGAACGCAGTGGATTCCATGCATCATTGTGCAATGGATCCCAATTGAATGCAGTGAATTCCATGCAGCGTGATTGAATGCAGTACATTCCATGCAGCATGGTAAAATGCATCCCGATTAAATGCAGTGGATTCCATCCAGCTTGATTGAATGCAGTTGATTCCATGGAGCGTGGCCCAATGCATCCCGATTAAATGCAGTGGATTTTAAGCAGCATGGCCCAAAGCATCCCGATTGAAGGTAGTGCATTCCATGCAGCATCACTGAATGCAGTGGATTCCATGCAGCATGGTAAAATGCATCCCGATTGAACGCAGTGTATTCCATGAAGCATGGCTAAATGGATCCCGATTGAATGCAGTGGATTCCATGCAGCGTGGCCCAATGGATCTCGATTGAACGCAGTGTATTCCATGCAGTGAGGCCCAATGAATCCCAATTGAATGCAGTGGATTCCATGCAGCATGGAGAAATTGAACCCTATTAAATGCAGTGGATTTTATGCAGCATGATTGAATGCAGTGGATTCCAGCCAGCATGATTGAATGCAGTAGATTCCATGCAGTGAGGCCCAATGCATCCCGATTAAATGCAGTGGATTTTATGCAGCGAGGCCCAAAGCATCCCGATTGAATGCAGTGGATTCCATGCAGCGTCACTGAATGCAGTGGATTCGATGCAGCATGGTAAAATGCATCCCGATTGAACGAAGAGTATTCCATGCAGCGTGGCTAAATGGATCCCGATTGAATGCAGTGGATTCCATGCAGCGTGGCCCAATGGATCTCGAGAGATTGCAGTGGATTCCATGCAGTGTGGTGCAATGGATTTTAATTGAACGCAGTGGATTCCATGCATCGTGGTGCAATGGATCCCAATTGAATGCAGTGAATTCCATGCAGCGTGATTGAATGCAGTATATTCCATGCAGCGTGGTAAAATGCATCCCGATTAAATGCAGTGGATTCCATCCAGCTTGGTTGAATGCAATTGATTCCATGGAGCATGGCCCAATGCATCCCGATTAAATGCAGTGGATTTTATGCAGCATGGCCCAAAGCATCCCGATTGAATATAGTGCATTCCATGCAGCATCACTGAATGCAGTGGATTCCATGCAGCATGGTAAAATGCATCCCGATTAAACGCAGTGGATTACATGCAGCATGGCTAAATGGATCCCGAGTGAATGCAGTAGATTCCATGCAGTGTCATTGAATGCAGTGGATTCCATGCAGCATGGTAAAATGCATCCCGATTGATGCCTTGGATTACATGCAGTGTCATTGACTGCAGTGGATTCCATGCAGCATGGTTAAATGCATCCCGATTGATGCAGTGGATTCCATGCAGTGTCAATGAATGCAGTGGATTCCAGGCAGCATGATAAAATGCATCCCGATTGATGGAGTGGATTCCATGCAGCGGGGTTAAATGGATCCCGATTGAATGCAGTGGATTCCATGCAGCGTGGCCCAATGGATCTCGATTGAATTCAGTGGATTCCATGCAGCGTGGCCCAATGGATCTCGATTGAATGCAGTGGATTCCATGCAGTGTGGTGCAGTGGATTCTGATTGATTGCAGTGAATTCCATGCATCGTGGCACAATGGATCCCAATTGAATGCAGTGGATTCCATGCAGCGTGGCCCAATGGATCTCGATTGAACGCAGTGTATTCCATGCAGTGAGGCCCAATGAATCCCAATTGAATGCAGTGGATTCCATGCAGCATGGAGAAATTGAACCCTATTAAATGCAGTGGATTTTATGCAGCATGATTGAATGCAGTGGATTCCAGCCAGCATGATTGAATGCAGTAGATTCCATGCAGTGAGGCCCAATGCATCCCGATTAAATGCAGTGGATTTTATGCAGCGAGGCCCAAAGCATCCCGATTGAATGCAGTGGATTCCATGCAGCGTCACTGAATGCAGTGGATTCGATGCAGCATGGTAAAATGCATCCCGATTGAACGAAGAGTATTCCATGCAGCGTGGCTAAATGGATCCCGATTGAATGCAGTGGATTCCATGCAGCGTGGCCCAATGGATCTCGAGAGATTGCAGTGGATTCCATGCAGTGTGGTGCAATGGATTTTAATTGAACGCAGTGGCTTCCATGTATCGTGGTGCAATGGATCCCAATTGAATGCAGTGAATTCCATGCAGCGTGATTGAATGCAGTATATTCCATGCAGCGTGGTAAAATGCATCCCGATTAAATGCAGTGGATTCCATCCAGCTTGGTTGAATGCAATTGATTCCATGGAGCATGGCCCAATGCATCCCGATTAAATGCAGTGGATTTTATGCAGCATGGCCCAAAGCATCCCGATTGAATATAGTGCATTCCATGCAGCATCACTGAATGCAGTGGATTCCATGCAGCATGGTAAAATGCATCCCGATTAAACGCAGTGGATTACATGCAGCATGGCTAAATGGATCCCGAGTGAATGCAGTAGATTCCATGCAGTGTCATTGAATGCAGTGGATTCCATGAAGCATGGCTAAATGGATCCCGATTGAATGCAGTGGATTCCATGCAGCATGGCCCAATGGATCTCGATGGAACGCAGTGTATTCCATGCAGTGATGCCCAATGAATCCCAATTGAATGCAGTGGATTCCATGCAGCATGGCGCAATGGATGTCGATTGAATGCAGTGGTTTCCCTGCAATGTGGCACAATGGATCCCGATTGACTGCAGTGGATTCCATGCAGCGTCACTGAATGCAGTGGATTCCATGCAGAATGGTAAAATGCATCCCGATTGATGGAGTGGATTCCATGCAGTGTCATTGAATGCAGTGGATTCCATGCAGCATGGTAAAATGCATCCCAATTGAACGCAGTGCATTCCATGCAGCGGGGTTAAATGGATCCCGATTGAATGCAGTGGATTCGATGCAGCGTGGCCCAATGGATCTCGAGAGAATGCAGTGGATTCCATGCAGTGTGGTGCAATGGATTTAAATTGAACGCAGTGGATTCCATGCATCGTGGCGCAATGGATCCCAATTGAATGCAGTGAATTCCATGCAGCGTGATTGAATGCAGTTGATTCCATGGAGCGTGGCCCAATGCATCCCGATTAAATGCAGTGGATTCCATCCAGCTTGATTGAATGCAGTTGATTCCATGGAGCGTGGCCCAATGCATCCCGATTAAATGCAGTGGATTTTATGCAGCATGGCCAAAAGCATCCCGATTGAAGGTAGTGCATTCCATGCAGCATCACTGAATGCAGTGGATTCCATGCAGCATGGTAAAATGCATCCCAATTGAACGCAGTGCATTCCATGCAGCGGGGTTAAATGGATCCCGATTGAATGCAGTGGATTCGATGCAGCGTGGCCCAATGGATCTCGAGAGAATGCAGTGGATTCCATGCAGTGTGGTGCAATGGATTTAAATTGAACGCAGTGGATTCCATGCATCGTGGCGCAATGGATCCCAATTGAATGCAGTGAATTCCATGCAGCGTGATTGAATGCAGTATATTCCATGCAGCGTGGTAAAATGCATCCCGATTAAATGCAGTGGATTCCATCCAGCTTGATTGAATGCAGTTGATTCCATGGAGCGTGGCCCAATGCATCCCGATTAAATGCAGTGGATTTTATGCAGCATGGCCCAAAGCATCCCGATTGAAGGTAGTGCATTCCATGCAGCATCACTGAATGCAGTGGATTCCATGCAGCATGGTAAAATGCATCCCGATTGAACGCAGTGTATTCCATGAAGCATGGCTAAATGGATCCCGAGTGAATGCAGTGGATTCCATGCAGTGTCATTGAATGCAGTGGATTCCATGCAGCATGGTAAAATGTGTCACGATTGATGCAGTGGATTCCATGCAGTGTCATTGAATGCAGTGGATTCCATGCAGCATGGTTAAATTCATCCCGATGGATGCAGTGGATTACATGCAGTGTCAATGAATGCAGTGGATTCCAGGCAGCATGATAAAATGCATCCCGATTGATGCAGTGGATTCCATGCAGCGGGGTTAAATGGATCCCGATTGAATGCAGTGGATTCCATGCAGCGTGGCCCAGTGGATATCGATTGAATGCAGTGGATTCCATGCAGCGTGGCCCAATGGATCTCGATTGAATGCAGTGGATTCCACGCAGTGTGGTGCAGTGGATTCTGATTGATTGCAGTGAATTCCATGCATCGTGGCACAATGGATCCCAATTGAATGCAGTGGATTCCATGCAGTGTGGCCCAGTGGATCTCGATTGAATGCAGTGGATTCCATGCAGCATGTTTGAATGCAGTGTATTCCATGCAGCGTGAAGAAATGGAACCCTATTGAATGCAGTGGATTTTATGCAGCATGATTGAATGCAGTGGATTCCATGCAGCATGATTGAATGCAGTAGATTCCATGCAGTGAGGCCCAATGCATCCCGATTAAATGCAGTGGATATTATCCAGCAGGGCCCAAAGCATCCCGATTGAATGCAGTGGATTCCATGGAGCGTCACTGAATGCAGTGGATTCGATGCAGCATGGTTAAATGCATCCCGATTGAACCCTGTGTATTCTATGCAGCGTGATAAATGGATCCCGATTGAATGCAGTGGATTCCATGCAGCGTGGCCCAATGGATCTCGAGAGAATGCAGTGGATTCCATGCAGTGTGGTGCAATGGATTTTGATTGAAATCAGTGGATTCGATGCATCGTTGTGCAATGGATCCCAATTGAATGCAGTGAATTCCATGCAGCGTGATTGAATGCAGTACATTCCATGCAGCATGGTAAAATGCATCCCGATTAAATGCAGTGGATTCCATCCAGCTTGATTGAATGCAGTTGATTCCATGGAGCGTGGCCCAATGCATCCCGATTAAATGCAGTGGATTTTATGCAGCATGGCCCAAAGCATCCCGATTGAAGGTAGTGCATTCCATGCAGCATCACTGAATGCAGTGGATTCCATGCAGCATGGTAAAATGCATCCCGATTGAACGCAGTGTATTCCATGAAGCATGGCTAAATGGATCCCGATTGAATGCAGTGGATTCCATGCAGCGTGGCCCAATGGATCTCGATTGAACGCAGTGTATTCCATGCAGTGAGGCCCAATGAATCCCAATTGAATGCAGTGGATTCCATGCAGCATGGCGCAATGGATGTCGATTGAATGCAGTGGTTTCCCTGCAATGTGGCACAATGGATCCCGATTGACTGCAGTGGATTCCATGCAGCGTCACTGAATGCAGTGGATTCCATGCAGCATGGTAAAATGCATCCCGATGGATGCAGTGGATTCCATGCAGTGTCATTGAATGCAGTGGATTCGATGCAGCATGGTAAAATGCATCCCAATTGAACGCAGTGCATTCCATGCAGCGGGGTTCAATGGATCCCGATTGAATGCAGTGGATTCCATGCAGCGTGGCCCAATGGATCTCGAGAGAATGCAGTGGATTCCATGCAGTGTGGTGCAATGGATTTTAATTGAACGCAGTGGATTCCATGCATCGTGGCGCAATGGATCCCAATTGAATGCAGTGAATTCCATGCAGCGTGATTGAATGCAGTATATTCCATGCAGCGTGGTAAAATGCATCCCGATTAAATGCAGTGGATTCCATCCAGCTTGATTGAATGCAATTGATTCCATGGAGCATGGCCCAATGCATCCCGATTAAATGCAGTGGATTTTATGCAGCATGGCCCAAAGCATCCCGATTGAAGGTACTGCATTCCATGCAGCATCACTGAATGCAGTGGATTCCATGCAGCATGGTAAAATGCATCCCGATTAAACGCAGTGGATTACATGCAGCATGGCTAAATGGATCCCGAGTGAATGCAGTAGATTCCATGCAGTGTCATTGAATGCAGTGGATTACATGCTGTATGGTAAAATGCGTCACGATTGATGCAGTGGATTCCATGCAGTGTCATTGAATGCAGTGGATTCCATGCAGCATGGTAAAATGCATCCCGATTGATGCAGTGGATTCCATGCAGTGTCAATGAATGCAGTGGATTCCAGGCAGCATGATAAAATGCATCCCGATTGATGCAGTGGATTCCATGCAGCGGGGTTAAATGGATCCCGATTGAATGCAGTGGATTCCATGCAGCGTGGCCCAATGGATCTCGATTGAATGCAGTGGATTCCATGCAGCGTGGCCCAATGGATCTCGAGAGAATGCAGTGGATTCCATGCAGTGTGGTGCAATGCATTTTGATTGAACGCAGTGGATTCCATGCATCATTGTGCAATGGATCCCAATTGAATGCAGTGAATTCCATGCAGCGTGATTGAATGCAGTACATTCCATGCAGCATGGTAAAATGCATCCCGATTAAATGCAGTGGATTCCATCCAGCTTGATTGAATGCAGTTGATTCCATGGAGCGTGGCCCAATGCATCCCGATTAAATGCAGTGGATTTTAAGCAGCATGGCCCAAAGCATCCCGATTGAAGGTAGTGCATTCCATGCAGCATCACTGAATGCAGTGGATTCCATGCAGCATGGTAAAATGCATCCCGATTGAACGCAGTGTATTCCATGAAGCATGGCTAAATGGATCCCGATTGAATGCAGTGGATTCCATGCAGCGTGGCCCAATGGATCTCGATTGAACGCAGTGTATTCCATGCAGTGAGGCCCAATGAATCCCAATTGAATGCAGTGGATTCCATGCAGCATGGAGAAATTGAACCCTATTAAATGCAGTGGATTTTATGCAGCATGATTGAATGCAGTGGATTCCAGCCAGCATGATTGAATGCAGTAGATTCCATGCAGTGAGGCCCAATGCATCCCGATTAAATGCAGTGGATTTTATGCAGCGAGGCCCAAAGCATCCCGATTGAATGCAGTGGATTCCATGCAGCGTCACTGAATGCAGTGGATTCGATGCAGCATGGTAAAATGCATCCCGATTGAACGAAGAGTATTCCATGCAGCGTGGCTAAATGGATCCCGATTGAATGCAGTGGATTCCATGCAGCGTGGCCCAATGGATCTCGAGAGATTGCAGTGGATTCCATGCAGTGTGGTGCAATGGATTTTAATTGAACGCAGTGGATTCCATGCATCGTGGTGCAATGGATCCCAATTGAATGCAGTGAATTCCATGCAGCGTGATTGAATGCAGTATATTCCATGCAGCGTGGTAAAATGCATCCCGATTAAATGCAGTGGATTCCATCCAGCTTGGTTGAATGCAATTGATTCCATGGAGCATGGCCCAATGCATCCCGATTAAATGCAGTGGATTTTATGCAGCATGGCCCAAAGCATCCCGATTGAATATAGTGCATTCCATGCAGCATCACTGAATGCAGTGGATTCCATGCAGCATGGTAAAATGCATCCCGATTAAACGCAGTGGATTACATGCAGCATGGCTAAATGGATCCCGAGTGAATGCAGTAGATTCCATGCAGTGTCATTGAATGCAGTGGATTCCATGCAGCATGGTAAAATGCATCCCGATTGATGCCTTGGATTACATGCAGTGTCATTGACTGCAGTGGATTCCATGCAGCATGGTTAAATGCATCCCGATTGATGCAGTGGATTCCATGCAGTGTCAATGAATGCAGTGGATTCCAGGCAGCATGATAAAATGCATCCCGATTGATGGAGTGGATTCCATGCAGCGGGGTTAAATGGATCCCGATTGAATGCAGTGGATTCCATGCAGCGTGGCCCAATGGATCTCGATTGAATTCAGTGGATTCCATGCAGCGTGGCCCAATGGATCTCGATTGAATGCAGTGGATTCCATGCAGTGTGGTGCAGTGGATTCTGATTGATTGCAGTGAATTCCATGCATCGTGGCACAATGGATCCCAATTGAATGCAGTGGATTCCATGCAGCGTGGCCCAATGGATCTCGATTGAATGCAGTGGATTCCATGCAGCCTGTTTGAATGCAGTGTATGCCATGCAGCGTGAAGAAATGGAACCCTATTGAATGCAGTGGATTTTATGCAGCATGATTGAATGCAGTGGATTCCATGCAGCATGATTGAATGCAGTGGATTCCAGGCAGCGAGGCCCAATGAATCCCGATTGAATGCAGTGGATATTATCCAGCATGGCCCAAAGCATCCCGATTGAATGCAGTGGATTCCATGCAGCGTGTTTGAATGCAGTGGATTCCATGCAGCATGGCCCAATGGTTCCCGATTGAATGCAGTGGTTGCAATGAAGCATGATTGAATGCAGTGGATTCCATGAAGCGTGGCCCTATGGTACCCGATTGAATGCACTGGTTGCAATGAAGCATGATTGAATGCAGTGGATTCCATGCAGCATGGAGAAATTGAACCCTATTAAATGCAGGGGATTTTATGCAGCATGATTGAATGCAGTGGATTCCATGCAGCATGATTGAATGCAGTAGATTCCATGCAGTGAGGCCCAATGCATCCCGATTAAATGCAGTGGATTACATGCAGCGTCACTGAATGCAGTGGATTCGATGCAGCATGGTAAAATGCATCCCGATTGAACCCAGTGTATTCTATGCAGCGTGATAAATGGATCCCGATTGAATGCAGTGGATTCCATGCAGCGTGGCCCAATGGATCTCGAGAGAATGCAGTGGATTCCATGCAGTGTGGTGCAATGGATTTAAATTGAACGCAGTGGATTCCATGCATCGTGGTGCAATGGATCCCAATTGAATGCAGTGAATTCCATGCAGCGTGATTGAATGCAGTATATTCCATGCAGCGTGGTAAAATGCATCCCGATTAAATGCAGTGGATTCCATCCAGCTTGATTGAATGCAGTTGATTCCATGGAGCGTGGCCCAATGCATCCCGATTAAATGCAGTGGATTTTATGCAGCATGGCCAAAAGCATCCCGATTGAAGGTAGTGCATTCCATGCAGCATCACTGAATGCAGTGGATTCCATGCAGCATGGTAAAATGCATCCCGATTGAACGCAGTGTATTCCATGAAGCATGGCTAAATGGATCCCGATTGAATGCAGTGGATTCCATGCAGCGTGGCCCAATGGATCTCGATTGAACGCAGTGTATTCCATGCAGTGAGGCCCAATGAATCCCAATTGAATGCAGTGGATTCCATGCAGCATGGCGCAATGGATGTCGATTGAATGCAGTGGTTTCCCTGCAATGTGGCACAATGGATCCCGATTGACTGCAGTGGATTCCATGCAGCGTCACTGAATGCAGTGGATTCCATGCAGAATGGTAAAATGCATCCCGATTGATGGAGTGGATTTTATGCAGCATGGCCAAAAGCATCCCGATTGAAGGTAGTGCATTCCATGCAGCATCACTGAATGCAGTGGATTCCATGCAGCATGGTAAAATGCATCCCAATTGAACGCAGTGCATTCCATGCAGCGGGGTTAAATGGATCCCGATTGAATGCAGTGGATTCGATGCAGCGTGGCCCAATGGATCTCGAGAGAATGCAGTGGATTCCATGCAGTGTGGTGCAATGGATTTAAATTGAACGCAGTGGATTCCATGCATCGTGGCGCAATGGATCCCAATTGAATGCAGTGAATTCCATGCAGCGTGATTGAATGCAGTATATTCCATGCAGCGTGGTAAAATGCATCCCGATTAAATGCAGTGGATTCCATCCAGCTTGATTGAATGCAGTTGATTCCATGGAGCGTGGCCCAATGCATCCCGATTAAATGCAGTGGATTTTATGCAGCATGGCCCAAAGCATCCCGATTGAAGGTAGTGCATTCCATGCAGCATCACTGAATGCAGTGGATTCCATGCAGCATGGTAAAATGCATCCCGATTGAACGCAGTGTATTCCATGAAGCATGGCTAAATGGATCCCGAGTGAATGCAGTGGATTCCATGCAGTGTCATTGAATGCAGTGGATTCCATGCAGCATGGTAAAATGTGTCACGATTGATGCAGTGGATTCCATGCAGTGTCATTGAATGCAGTGGATTCCATGCAGCATGGTTAAATTCATCCCGATGGATGCAGTGGATTACATGCAGTGTCAATGAATGCAGTGGATTCCAGGCAGCATGATAAAATGCATCCCGATTGATGCAGTGGATTCCATGCAGCGGGGTTAAATGGATCCCGATTGAATGCAGTGGATTCCATGCAGCGTGGCCCAGTGGATATCGATTGAATGCAGTGGATTCCATGCAGCGTGGCCCAATGGATCTCGATTGAATGCAGTGGATTCCACGCAGTGTGGTGCAGTGGATTCTGATTGATTGCAGTGAATTCCATGCATCGTGGCACAATGGATCCCAATTGAATGCAGTGGATTCCATGCAGTGTGGCCCAGTGGATCTCGATTGAATGCAGTGGATTCCATGCAGCATGTTTGAATGCAGTGTATTCCATGCAGCGTGAAGAAATGGAACCCTATTGAATGCAGTGGATTTTATGCAGCATGATTGAATGCAGTGGATTCCATGCAGCATGATTGAATGCAGTAGATTCCATGCAGTGAGGCCCAATGCATCCCGATTAAATGCAGTGGATATTATCCAGCAGGGCCCAAAGCATCCCGATTGAATGCAGTGGATTCCATGGAGCGTCACTGAATGCAGTGGATTCGATGCAGCATGGTTAAATGCATCCCGATTGAACCCTGTGTATTCTATGCAGCGTGATAAATGGATCCCGATTGAATGCAGTGGATTCCATGCAGCGTGGCCCAATGGATCTCGAGAGAATGCAGTGGATTCCATGCAGTGTGGTGCAATGGATTTTGATTGAAATCAGTGGATTCGATGCATCGTTGTGCAATGGATCCCAATTGAATGCAGTGAATTCCATGCAGCGTGATTGAATGCAGTACATTCCATGCAGCATGGTAAAATGCATCCCGATTAAATGCAGTGGATTCCATCCAGCTTGATTGAATGCAGTTGATTCCATGGAGCGTGGCCCAATGCATCCCGATTAAATGCAGTGGATTTTATGCAGCATGGCCCAAAGCATCCCGATTGAAGGTAGTGCATTCCATGCAGCATCACTGAATGCAGTGGATTCCATGCAGCATGGTAAAATGCATCCCGATTGAACGCAGTGTATTCCATGAAGCATGGCTAAATGGATCCCGATTGAATGCAGTGGATTCCATGCAGCGTGGCCCAATGGATCTCGATTGAACGCAGTGTATTCCATGCAGTGAGGCCCAATGAATCCCAATTGAATGCAGTGGATTCCATGCAGCATGGCGCAATGGATGTCGATTGAATGCAGTGGTTTCCCTGCAATGTGGCACAATGGATCCCGATTGACTGCAGTGGATTCCATGCAGCGTCACTGAATGCAGTGGATTCCATGCAGCATGGTAAAATGCATCCCGATGGATGCAGTGGATTCCATGCAGTGTCATTGAATGCAGTGGATTCCATGCAGCATGGTAAAATGCATCCCAATTGAACGCAGTGCATTCCATGCAGCGGGGTTCAATGGATCCCGATTGAATGCAGTGGATTCGATGCAGCGTGGCCCAATGGATCTCGAGAGAATGCAGTGGATTCCATGCAGTGTGGTGCAATGGATTTTAATTGAACGCAGTGGATTCCATGCATCGTGGCGCAATGGATCCCAATTGAATGCAGTGAATTCCATGCAGCGTGATTGAATGCAGTATATTCCATGCAGCGTGGTAAAATGCATCCCGATTAAATGCAGTGGATTCCATCCAGCTTGATTGAATGCAATTGATTCCATGGAGCATGGCCCAATGCATCCCGATTAAATGCAGTGGATTTTATGCAGCATGGCCCAAAGCATCCCGATTGAAGGTACTGCATTCCATGCAGCATCACTGAATGCAGTGGATTCCATGCAGCATGGTAAAATGCATCCCGATTAAACGCAGTGGATTACATGCAGCATGGCTAAATGGATCCCGAGTGAATGCAGTAGATTCCATGCAGTGTCATTGAATGCAGTGGATTACATGCTGTATGGTAAAATGCGTCACGATTGATGCAGTGGATTCCATGCAGTGTCATTGAATGCAGTGGATTCCAGGCAGCATGGTAAAATGCATCCCGATTGATGCAGTGGATTCCATGCAGTGTCAATGAATGCAGTGGATTCCAGGCAGCATGATAAAATGCATCCCGATTGATGCAGTGGATTCCATGCAGCGGGGTTAAATGGATCCCGATTGAATGCAGTGGATTCCATGCAGCGTGGCCCAATGGATCTCGATTGAATGCAGTGGATTCCATGCAGCGTGGCCCAATGGATCTCGAGAGAATGCAGTGGATTCCATGCAGTGTGGTGCAATGCATTTTGATTGAACGCAGTGGATTCCATGCATCATTGTGCAATGGATCCCAATTGAATGCAGTGAATTCCATGCAGCGTGATTGAATGCAGTACATTCCATGCAGCATGGTAAAATGCATCCCGATTAAATGCAGTGGATTCCATCCAGCTTGATTGAATGCAGTTGATTCCATGGAGCGTGGCCCAATGCATCCCGATTAAATGCAGTGGATTTTAAGCAGCATGGCCCAAAGCATCCCGATTGAAGGTAGTGCATTCCATGCAGCATCACTGAATGCAGTGGATTCCATGCAGCATGGTAAAATGCATCCCGATTGAACGCAGTGTATTCCATGAAGCATGGCTAAATGGATCCCGATTGAATGCAGTGGATTCCATGCAGCGTGGCCCAATGGATCTCGATTGAACGCAGTGTATTCCATGCAGTGAGGCCCAATGAATCCCAATTGAATGCAGTGGATTCCATGCAGCATGGAGAAATTGAACCCTATTAAATGCAGTGGATTTTATGCAGCATGATTGAATGCAGTGGATTCCAGCCAGCATGATTGAATGCAGTAGATTCCATGCAGTGAGGCCCAATGCATCCCGATTAAATGCAGTGGATTTTATGCAGCGAGGCCCAAAGCATCCCGATTGAATGCAGTGGATTCCATGCAGCGTCACTGAATGCAGTGGATTCGATGCAGCATGGTAAAATGCATCCCGATTGAACGAAGAGTATTCCATGCAGCGTGGCTAAATGGATCCCGATTGAATGCAGTGGATTCCATGCAGCGTGGCCCAATGGATCTCGAGAGATTGCAGTGGATTCCATGCAGTGTGGTGCAATGGATTTTAATTGAACGCAGTGGATTCCATGCATCGTGGTGCAATGGATCCCAATTGAATGCAGTGAATTCCATGCAGCGTGATTGAATGCAGTATATTCCATGCAGCGTGGTAAAATGCATCCCGATTAAATGCAGTGGATTCCATCCAGCTTGGTTGAATGCAATTGATTCCATGGAGCATGGCCCAATGCATCCCGATTAAATGCAGTGGATTTTATGCAGCATGGCCCAAAGCATCCCGATTGAATATAGTGCATTCCATGCAGCATCACTGAATGCAGTGGATTCCATGCAGCATGGTAAAATGCATCCCGATTAAACGCAGTGGATTACATGCAGCATGGCTAAATGGATCCCGAGTGAATGCAGTAGATTCCATGCAGTGTCATTGAATGCAGTGGATTCCATGCAGCATGGTAAAATGCATCCCGATTGATGCCTTGGATTACATGCAGTGTCATTGACTGCAGTGGATTCCATGCAGCATGGTTAAATGCATCCCGATTGATGCAGTGGATTCCATGCAGTGTCAATGAATGCAGTGGATTCCAGGCAGCATGATAAAATGCATCCCGATTGATGGAGTGGATTCCATGCAGCGGGGTTAAATGGATCCCGATTGAATGCAGTGGATTCCATGCAGCGTGGCCCAATGGATCTCGATTGAATTCAGTGGATTCCATGCAGCGTGGCCCAATGGATCTCGATTGAATGCAGTGGATTCCATGCAGTGTGGTGCAGTGGATTCTGATTGATTGCAGTGAATTCCATGCATCGTGGCACAATGGATCCCAATTGAATGCAGTGGATTCCATGCAGCGTGGCCCAATGGATCTCGATTGAATGCAGTGGATTCCATGCAGCCTGTTTGAATGCAGTGTATGCCATGCAGCGTGAAGAAATGGAACCCTATTGAATGCAGTGGATTTTATGCAGCATGATTGAATGCAGTGGATTCCATGCAGCATGATTGAATGCAGTGGATTCCAGGCAGCGAGGCCCAATGAATCCCGATTGAATGCAGTGGATATTATCCAGCATGGCCCAAAGCATCCCGATTGAATGCAGTGGATTCCATGCAGCGTGTTTGAATGCAGTGGATTCCATGCAGCATGGCCCAATGGTTCCCGATTGAATGCAGTGGTTGCAATGAAGCATGATTGAATGCAGTGGATTCCATGAAGCGTGGCCCTATGGTACCCGATTGAATGCACTGGTTGCAATGAAGCATGATTGAATGCAGTGGATTCCATGCAGCATGGAGAAATTGAACCCTATTAAATGCAGGGGATTTTATGCAGCATGATTGAATGCAGTGGATTCCATGCAGCATGATTGAATGCAGTAGATTCCATGCAGTGAGGCCCAATGCATCCCGATTAAATGCAGTGGATTACATGCAGCGTCACTGAATGCAGTGGATTCGATGCAGCATGGTAAAATGCATCCCGATTGAACCCAGTGTATTCTATGCAGCGTGATAAATGGATCCCGATTGAATGCAGTGGATTCCATGCAGCGTGGCCCAATGGATCTCGAGAGAATGCAGTGGATTCCATGCAGTGTGGTGCAATGGATTTAAATTGAACGCAGTGGATTCCATGCATCGTGGTGCAATGGATCCCAATTGAATGCAGTGAATTCCATGCAGCGTGATTGAATGCAGTATATTCCATGCAGCGTGGTAAAATGCATCCCGATTAAATGCAGTGGATTCCATCCAGCTTGATTGAATGCAGTTGATTCCATGGAGCGTGGCCCAATGCATCCCGATTAAATGCAGTGGATTTTATGCAGCATGGCCAAAAGCATCCCGATTGAAGGTAGTGCATTCCATGCAGCATCACTGAATGCAGTGGATTCCATGCAGCATGGTAAAATGCATCCCGATTGAACGCAGTGTATTCCATGAAGCATGGCTAAATGGATCCCGATTGAATGCAGTGGATTCCATGCAGCGTGGCCCAATGGATCTCGATTGAACGCAGTGTATTCCATGCAGTGAGGCCCAATGAATCCCAATTGAATGCAGTGGATTCCATGCAGCATGGCGCAATGGATGTCGATTGAATGCAGTGGTTTCCCTGCAATGTGGCACAATGGATCCCGATTGACTGCAGTGGATTCCATGCAGCGTCACTGAATGCAGTGGATTCCATGCAGAATGGTAAAATGCATCCCGATTGATGGAGTGGATTCCATGCAGTGTCATTGAATGCAGTGGATTCCATGCAGCATGGTAAAATGCATCCCAATTGAACGCAGTGCATTCCATGCAGCGGGGTTAAATGGATCCCGATTGAATGCAGTGGATTCGATGCAGCGTGGCCCAATGGATCTCGAGAGAATGCAGTGGATTCCATGCAGTGTGGTGCAATGGATTTAAATTGAACGCAGTGGATTCCATGCATCGTGGCGCAATGGATCCCAATTGAATGCAGTGAATTCCATGCAGCGTGATTGAATGCAGTATATTCCATGCAGCGTGGTAAAATGCATCCCGATTAAATGCAGTGGATTCCATCCAGCTTGATTGAATGCAGTTGATTCCATGGAGCGTGGCCCAATGCATCCCGATTAAATGCAGTGGATTTTATGCAGTATGGCCAAAAGCATCCCGATTGAAGGTAGTGCATTCCATGCAGCATCACTGAATGCAGTGGATTCCATGCAGCATGGTAAAATGCATCCCAATTGAACGCAGTGCATTCCATGCAGCGGGGTTAAATGGATCCCGATTGAATGCAGTGGATTCGATGCAGCGTGGCCCAATGGATCTCGAGAGAATGCAGTGGATTCCATGCAGTGTGGTGCAATGGATTTAAATTGAACGCAGTGGATTCCATGCATCGTGGCGCAATGGATCCCAATTGAATGCAGTGAATTCCATGCAGCGTGATTGAATGCAGTATATTCCATGCAGCGTGGTAAAATGCATCCCGATTAAATGCAGTGGATTCCATCCAGCTTGATTGAATGCAGTTGATTCCATGGAGCGTGGCCCAATGCATCCCGATTAAATGCAGTGGATTTTATGCAGCATGGCCCAAAGCATCCCGATTGAAGGTAGTGCATTCCATGCAGCATCACTGAATGCAGTGGATTCCATGCAGCATGGTAAAATGCATCCCGATTGAACGCAGTGTATTCCATGAAGCATGGCTAAATGGATCCCGAGTGAATGCAGTGGATTCCATGCAGTGTCATTGAATGCAGTGGATTCCATGCAGCATGGTAAAATGTGTCACGATTGATGCAGTGGATTCCATGCAGTGTCATTGAATGCAGTGGATTCCATGCAGCATGGTTAAATGCATCCCGATGGATGCAGTGGATTACATGCAGTGTCAATGAATGCAGTGGATTCCAGGCAGCATGATAAAATGCATCCCGATTGATGCAGTGGATTCCATGCAGCGGGGTTAAATGGATCCCGATTGAATGCAGTGGATTCCATGCAGCGTGGCCCAGTGGATATCGATTGAATGCAGTGGATTCCATGCAGCGTGGCCCAATGGATCTCGATTGAATGCAGTGGATTCCACGCAGTGTGGTGCAGTGGATTCTGATTGATTGCAGTGAATTCCATGCATCGTGGCACAATGGATCCCAATTGAATGCAGTGGATTCCATGCAGTGTGGCCCAGTGGATCTCGATTGAATGCAGTGGATTCCATGCAGCATGTTTGAATGCAGTGTATTCCATGCAGCGTGAAGAAATGGAACCCTATTGAATGCAGTGGATTTTATGCAGCATGATTGAATGCAGTGGATTCCATGCAGCATGATTGAATGCAGTGGATTCCAAGAAGCGAGGCCCAATGAATCCCGATTGAATGCAGTGGATATTATCCAGCAGGGCCCAAAGCATCCCGATTGAATGCAGTGGATTCCATGCAGCGTCACTGAATGCAGTGGATTCGATGCAGCATGGTTAAATGCATCCCGATTGAACCCTGTGTATTCTATGCAGCGTGATAAATGGATCCCGATTGAATGCAGTGGATTCCATGCAGCGTGGCCCAATGGATCTCGAGAGAATGCAGTGGATTCCATGCAGTGTGGTGCAATGGATTTTGATTGAAATCAGTGGATTCGATGCATCGTTGTGCAATGGATCCCAATTGAATGCAGTGAATTCCATGCAGCGTGATTGAATGCAGTACATTCCATGCAGCATGGTAAAATGCATCCCGATTAAATGCAGTGGATTCCATCCAGCTTGATTGAATGCAGTTGATTCCATGGAGCGTGGCCCAATGCATCCCGATTAAATGCAGTGGATTTTATGCAGCATGGCCCAAAGCATCCCGATTGAAGGTAGTGCATTCCATGCAGCATCACTGAATGCAGTGGATTCCATGCAGCATGGTAAAATGCATCCCGATTGAACGCAGTGTATTCCATGAAGCATGGCTAAATGGATCCCGATTGAATGCAGTGGATTCCATGCAGCGTGGCCCAATGGATCTCGATTGAACGCAGTGTATTCCATGCAGTGAGGCCCAATGAATCCCAATTGAATGCAGTGGATTCCATGCAGCATGGCGCAATGGATGTCGATTGAATGCAGTGGTTTCCCTGCAATGTGGCACAATGGATCCCGATTGACTGCAGTGGATTCCATGCAGCGTCACTGAATGCAGTGGATTCCATGCAGCATGGTAAAATGCATCCCGATTGAACGAAGAGTATTCCATGCAGCGTGGCTAAATGGATCCCGATTGAATGCAGTGGATTCCATGCAGCGTGGCCCAATGGATCTCGAGAGATTGCAGTGGATTCCATGCAGTGTGGTGCAATGGATTTTAATTGAACGCAGTGGCTTCCATGTATCGTGGTGCAATGGATCCCAATTGAATGCAGTGAATTCCATGCAGCGTGATTGAATGCAGTATATTCCATGCAGCGTGGTAAAATGCATCCCGATTAAATGCAGTGGATTCCATCCAGCTTGGTTGAATGCAATTGATTCCATGGAGCATGGCCCAATGCATCCCGATTAAATGCAGTGGATTTTATGCAGCATGGCCCAAAGCATCCCGATTGAATATAGTGCATTCCATGCAGCATCACTGAATGCAGTGGATTCCATGCAGCATGGTAAAATGCATCCCGATTAAACGCAGTGGATTACATGCAGCATGGCTAAATGGATCCCGAGTGAATGCAGTAGATTCCATGCAGTGTCATTGAATGCAGTGGATTCCATGAAGCATGGCTAAATGGATCCCGATTGAATGCAGTGGATTCAATGCAGCGTGGCCCAATGGATCTCGATTGAACGCAGTGTATTCCATGCAGTGATGCCCAATGAATCCCAATTGAATGCAGTGGATTCCATGCAGCATGGCGCAATGGATGTCGATTGAATGCAGTGGTTTCCCTGCAATGTGGCACAATGGATCCCGATTGACTGCAGTGGATTCCATGCAGCGTCACTGAATGCAGTGGATTCCATGCAGAATGGTAAAATGCATCCCGATTGATGGAGTGGATTCCATGCAGTGTCATTGAATGCAGTGGATTCCATGCAGCATGGTAAAATGCATCCCAATTGAACGCAGTGCATTCCATGCAGCGGGGTTAAATGGATCCCGATTGAATGCAGTGGATTCGATGCAGCGTGGCCCAATGGATCTCGAGAGAATGCAGTGGATTCCATGCAGTGTGGTGCAATGGATTTAAATTGAACGCAGTGGATTCCATGCATCGTGGCGCAATGGATCCCAATTGAATGCAGTGAATTCCATGCAGCGTGATTGAATGCAGTTGATTCCATGGAGCGTGGCCCAATGCATCCCGATTAAATGCAGTGGATTCCATCCAGCTTGATTGAATGCAGTTGATTCCATGGAGCGTGGCCCAATGCATCCCGATTAAATGCAGTGGATTTTATGCAGCATGGCCAAAAGCATCCCGATTGAAGGTAGTGCATTCCATGCAGCATCACTGAATGCAGTGGATTCCATGCAGCATGGTAAAATGCATCCCAATTGAACGCAGTGCATTCCATGCAGCGGGGTTAAATGGATCCCGATTGAATGCAGTGGATTCGATGCAGCGTGGCCCAATGGATCTCGAGAGAATGCAGTGGATTCCATGCAGTGTGGTGCAATGGATTTAAATTGAACGCAGTGGATTCCATGCATCGTGGCGCAATGGATCCCAATTGAATGCAGTGAATTCCATGCAGCGTGATTGAATGCAGTATATTCCATGCAGCGTGGTAAAATGCATCCCGATTAAATGCAGTGGATTCCATCCAGCTTGATTGAATGCAGTTGATTCCATGGAGCGTGGCCCAATGCATCCCGATTAAATGCAGTGGATTTTATGCAGCATGGCCCAAAGCATCCCGATTGAAGGTAGTGCATTCCATGCAGCATCACTGAATGCAGTGGATTCCATGCAGCATGGTAAAATGCATCCCGATTGAACGCAGTGTATTCCATGAAGCATGGCTAAATGGATCCCGAGTGAATGCAGTGGATTCCATGCAGTGTCATTGAATGCAGTGGATTCCATGCAGCATGGTAAAATGTGTCACGATTGATGCAGTGGATTCCATGCAGTGTCATTGAATGCAGTGGATTCCATGCAGCATGGTTAAATTCATCCCGATGGATGCAGTGGATTACATGCAGTGTCAATGAATGCAGTGGATTCCAGGCAGCATGATAAAATGCATCCCGATTGATGCAGTGGATTCCATGCAGCGGGGTTAAATGGATCCCGATTGAATGCAGTGGATTCCATGCAGCGTGGCCCAGTGGATATCGATTGAATGCAGTGGATTCCATGCAGCGTGGCCCAATGGATCTCGATTGAATGCAGTGGATTCCACGCAGTGTGGTGCAGTGGATTCTGATTGATTGCAGTGAATTCCATGCATCGTGGCACAATGGATCCCAATTGAATGCAGTGGATTCCATGCAGTGTGGCCCAGTGGATCTCGATTGAATGCAGTGGATTCCATGCAGCATGTTTGAATGCAGTGTATTCCATGCAGCATGAAGAAATGGAACCCTATTGAATGCAGTGGATTTTATGCAGCATGATTGAATGCAGTGGATTCCATGCAGCATGATTGAATGCAGTAGATTCCATGCAGTGAGGCCCAATGCATCCCGATTAAATGCAGTGGATATTATCCAGCAGGGCCCAAAGCATCCCGATTGAATGCAGTGGATTCCATGGAGCGTCACTGAATGCAGTGGATTCGATGCAGCATGGTTAAATGCATCCCGATTGAACCCTGTGTATTCTATGCAGCGTGATAAATGGATCCCGATTGAATGCAGTGGATTCCATGCAGCGTGGCCCAATGGATCTCGAGAGAATGCAGTGGATTCCATGCAGTGTGGTGCAATGGATTTTGATTGAAATCAGTGGATTCGATGCATCGTTGTGCAATGGATCCCAATTGAATGCAGTGAATTCCATGCAGCGTGATTGAATGCAGTACATTCCATGCAGCATGGTAAAATGCATCCCGATTAAATGCAGTGGATTCCATCCAGCTTGATTGAATGCAGTTGATTCCATGGAGCGTGGCCCAATGCATCCCGATTAAATGCAGTGGATTTTATGCAGCATGGCCCAAAGCATCCCGATTGAAGGTAGTGCATTCCATGCAGCATCACTGAATGCAGTGGATTCCATGCAGCATGGTAAAATGCATCCCGATTGAACGCAGTGTATTCCATGAAGCATGGCTAAATGGATCCCGATTGAATGCAGTGGATTCCATGCAGCGTGGCCCAATGGATCTCGATTGAACGCAGTGTATTCCATGCAGTGAGGCCCAATGAATCCCAATTGAATGCAGTGGATTCCATGCAGCATGGCGCAATGGATGTCGATTGAATGCAGTGGTTTCCCTGCAATGTGGCACAATGGATCCCGATTGACTGCAGTGGATTCCATGCAGCGTCACTGAATGCAGTGGATTCCATGCAGCATGGTAAAATGCATCCCGATGGATGCAGTGGATTCCATGCAGTGTCATTGAATGCAGTGGATTCCATGCAGCATGGTAAAATGCATCCCAATTGAACGCAGTGCATTCCATGCAGCGGGGTTCAATGGATCCCGATTGAATGCAGTGGATTCGATGCAGCGTGGCCCAATGGATCTCAAGAGAATGCAGTGGATTCCATGCAGTGTGGTGCAATGGATTTTAATTGAACGCAGTGGATTCCATGCATCGTGGCGCAATGGATCCCAATTGAATGCAGTGAATTCCATGCAGCGTGATTGAATGCAGTATATTCCATGCAGCGTGGTAAAATGCATCCCGATTAAATGCAGTGGATTCCATCCAGCTTGATTGAATGCAATTGATTCCATGGAGCATGGCCCAATGCATCCCGATTAAATGCAGTGGATTTTATGCAGCATGGCCCAAAGCATCCCGATTGAAGGTACTGCATTCCATGCAGCATCACTGAATGCAGTGGATTCCATGCAGCATGGTAAAATGCATCCCGATTAAATGCAGTGGATTACATGCAGCATGGCTAAATGGATCCCGAGTGAATGCAGTAGATTCCATGCAGTGTCATTGAATGCAGTGGATTACATGCAGTATGGTAAAATGCGTCACGATTGATGCAGTGGATTCCATGCAGTGTCATTGAATGCAGTGGATTCCATGCAGCATGGTAAAATGCATCCCGATTGATGCAGTGGATTCCATGCAGTGTCAATGAATGCAGTGGATTCCAGGCAGCATGATAAAATGCATCCCGATTGATGCAGTGGATTCCATGCAGCGGGGTTAAATGGATCCCGATTGAATGCAGTGGATTCCATGCAGCGTGGCCCAATGGATCTCGATTGAATGCAGTGGATTCCATGCAGCGTGGCCCAATGGATCTCGAGAGAATGCAGTGGATTCCATGCAGTGTGGTGCAATGCATTTTGATTGAACGCAGTGGATTCCATGCATCATTGTGCAATGGATCCCAATTGAATGCAGTGAATTCCATGCAGCGTGATTGAATGCAGTACATTCCATGCAGCATGGTAAAATGCATCCCGATTAAATGCAGTGGATTCCATCCAGCTTGATTGAATGCAGTTGATTCCATGGAGCGTGGCCCAATGCATCCCGATTAAATGCAGTGGATTTTAAGCAGCATGGCCCAAAGCATCCCGATTGAAGGTAGTGCATTCCATGCAGCATCACTGAATGCAGTGGATTCCATGCAGCATGGTAAAATGCATCCCGATTGAACGCAGTGTATTCCATGAAGCATGGCTAAATGGATCCCGATTGAATGCAGTGGATTCCATGCAGCGTGGCCCAATGGATCTCGATTGAACGCAGTGTATTCCATGCAGTGAGGCCCAATGAATCCCAATTGAATGCAGTGGATTCCATGCAGCATGGAGAAATTGAACCCTATTAAATGCAGTGGATTTTATGCAGCATGATTGAATGCAGTGGATTCCAGCCAGCATGATTGAATGCAGTAGATTTCATGCAGTGAGGCCCAATGCATCCCGATTAAATGCAGTGGATTTTATGCAGCGAGGCCCAAAGCATCCCGATTGAATGCAGTGGATTCCATGCAGCGTCACTGAATGCAGTGGATTCGATGCAGCATGGTAAAATGCATCCCGATTGAACGAAGAGTATTCCATGCAGCGTGGCTAAATGGATCCCGATTGAATGCAGTGGATTCCATGCAGCGTGGCCCAATGGATCTCGAGAGATTGCAGTGGATTCCATGCAGTGTGGTGCAATGGATTTTAATTGAACGCAGTGGATTCCATGCATCGTGGTGCAATGGATCCCAATTGAATGCAGTGAATTCCATGCAGCGTGATTGAATGCAGTATATTCCATGCAGCGTGGTAAAATGCATCCCGATTAAATGCAGTGGATTCCATCCAGCTTGGTTGAATGCAATTGATTCCATGGAGCATGGCCCAATGCATCCCGATTAAATGCAGTGGATTTTATGCAGCATGGCCCAAAGCATCCCGATTGAATATACTGCATTCCATGCAGCATCACTGAATGCAGTGGATTCCATGCAGCATGGTAAAATGCATCCCGATTAAACGCAGTGGATTACATGCAGCATGGCTAAATGGATCCCGAGTGAATGCAGTAGATTCCATGCAGTGTCATTGAATGCAGTGGATTCCATGCAGCATGGTAAAATGCGTCACGATTGATGCAGTGGATTCCATGCAGTGTCATTGAATGCAGTGGATTCCATGCAGCATGGTAAAATGCATCCCGATTGATGCAGTGGATTCCATGCAGTGTCAATGAATGCAGTGGATTCCAGGCAGCATGATAAAATGCATCCCGATTGATGCAGTGGATTCCATGCAGCGGGGTTAAATGGATCCCGATTGAATGCAGTGGATTCCATGCAGCGTGGCCCAATGGATCTCGATTGAATGCAGTGGATTCCATGCAGCGTGGCCCAATGGATCTCGAGAGAATGCAGTGGATTCCATGCAGTGTGGTGCAATGCATTTTGATTGAACGCAGTGGATTCCATGCATCATTGTGCAATGGATCTCAATTGAATGCAGTGAATTCCATGCAGCGTGATTGAATGCAGTACATTCCATGCAGCATGGTAAAATGCATCCCGATTAAATGCAGTGGATTCCATCCAGCTTGATTGAATGCAGTTGATTCCATGGAGCGTGGCCCAATGCATCCCGATTAAATGCAGTGGATTTTAAGCAGCATGGCCCAAAGCATCCCGATTGAAGGTAGTGCATTCCATGCAGCATCACTGAATGCAGTGGATTCCATGCAGCATGGTAAAATGCATCCCGATTGAACGCAGTGTATTCCATGAAGCATGGCTAAATGGATCCCGATTGAATGCAGTGGATTCCATGCAGCGTGGCCCAATGGATCTCGATTGAACGCAGTGTATTCCATGCAGTGAGGCCCAATGAATCCCAATTGAATGCAGTGGATTCCATGCAGCATGGAGAAATTGAACCCTATTAAATGCAGTGGATTTTATGCAGCATGATTGAATGCAGTGGATTCCAGCCAGCATGATTGAATGCAGTAGATTCCATGCAGTGAGGCCCAATGCATCCCGATTAAATGCAGTGGATTTTATGCAGCGAGGCCCAAAGCATCCCGATTGAATGCAGTGGATTCCATGCAGCGTCACTGAATGCAGTGGATTCGATGCAGCATGGTAAAATGCATCCCGATTGAACGAAGAGTATTCCATGCAGCGTGGCTAAATGGATCCCGATTGAATGCAGTGGATTCCATGCAGCGTGGCCCAATGGATCTCGAGAGATTGCAGTGGATTCCATGCAGTGTGGTGCAATGGATTTTAATTGAACGCAGTGGATTCCATGCATCGTGGTGCAATGGATCCCAATTGAATGCAGTGAATTCCATGCAGCGTGATTGAATGCAGTATATTCCATGCAGCGTGGTAAAATGCATCCCGATTAAATGCAGTGGATTCCATCCAGCTTGGTTGAATGCAATTGATTCCATGGAGCATGGCCCAATGCATCCCGATTAAATGCAGTGGATTTTATGCAGCATGGCCCAAAGCATCCCGATTGAATATACTGCATTCCATGCAGCATCACTGAATGCAGTGGATTCCATGCAGCATGGTAAAATGCATCCCGATTAAACGCAGTGGATTACATGCAGCATGGCTAAATGGATCCCGAGTGAATGCAGTAGATTCCATGCAGTGTCATTGAATGCAGTGGATTCCATGCAGCATGGTAAAATGCATCCCGATTGATGCCTTGGATTACATGCAGTGTCATTGACTGCAGTGGATTCCATGCAGCATGGTTAAATGCATCCCGATTGATGCAGTGGATTCCATGCAGTGTCAATGAATGCAGTGGATTCCAGGCAGCATGATAAAATGCATCCCGATTGATGGAGTGGATTCCATGCAGCGGGGTTAAATGGATCCCGATTGAATGCAGTGGATTCCATGCAGCGTGGCCCAATGGATCTCGATTGAATTCAGTGGATTCCATGCAGCGTGGCCCAATGGATCTCGATTGAATGCAGTGGATTCCATGCAGTGTGGTGCAGTGGATTCTGATTGATTGCAGTGAATTCCATGCATCGTGGCACAATGGATCCCAATTGAATGCAGTGGATTCCATGCAGCGTGGCCCAATGGATCTCGATTGAATGCAGTGGATTCCATGCAGCCTGTTTGAATGCAGTGTATGCCATGCAGCGTGAAGAAATGGAACCCTATTGAATGCAGTGGATTTTATGCAGCATGATTGAATGCAGTGGATTCCATGCAGCATGATTGAATGCAGTGGATTCCAGGCAGCGAGGCCCAATGAATCCCGATTGAATGCAGTGGATATTATCCAGCATGGCCCAAAGCATCCCGATTGAATGCAGTGGATTCCATGCAGCGTGTTTGAATGCAGTGGATTCCATGCAGCATGGCCCAATGGTTCCCGATTGAATGCAGTGGTTGCAATGAAGCATGATTGAATGCAGTGGATTCCATGAAGCGTGGCCCTATGGTACCCGATTGAATGCACTGGTTGCAATGAAGCATGATTGAATGCAGTGGATTCCATGCAGCATGGAGAAATTGAACCCTATTAAATGCAGGGGATTTTATGCAGCATGATTGAATGCAGTGGATTCCATGCAGCATGATTGAATGCAGTAGATTCCATGCAGTGAGGCCCAATGCATCCCGATTAAATGCAGTGGATTACATGCAGCGTCACTGAATGCAGTGGATTCGATGCAGCATGGTAAAATGCATCCCGATTGAACCCAGTGTATTCTATGCAGCGTGATAAATGGATCCCGATTGAATGCAGTGGATTCCATGCAGCGTGGCCCAATGGATCTCGAGAGAATGCAGTGGATTCCATGCAGTGTGGTGCAATGGATTTTGATTGAACGCAGTGGATTCGATGCATCATTGTGCAATGGATCCCAATTGAATGCAGTGAATTCCATGCAGCGTGATTGAATGCAGTACATTCCATGCAGCATGGTTAAATGCATCCCGATTAAATGCAGTGGATTCCATCCAGCTTGATTGAATGCAGTTGATTCCATGGAGCGTGGCCCAATGCATCCCGATTAAATGCAGTGGATTTTATGCAGCATGGCCAAAAGCATCCCGATTGAAGGTAGTGCATTCCATGCAGCATCACTGAATGCAGTGGATTCCATGCAGCATGGTAAAATGCATCCCGATTGAACGCAGTGTATTCCATGAAGCATGGCTAAATGGATCCCGATTGAATGCAGTGGATTCCATGCAGCGTGGCCCAATGGATCTCGATTGAACGCAGTGTATTCCATGCAGTGAGGCCCAATGAATCCCAATTGAATGCAGTGGATTCCATGCAGCATGGCGCAATGGATGTCGATTGAATGCAGTGGTTTCCCTGCAATGTGGCACAATGGATCCCGATTGACTGCAGTGGATTCCATGCAGCGTCACTGAATGCAGTGGATTCCATGCAGAATGGTAAAATGCATCCCGATTGATGGAGTGGATTCCATGCAGTGTCATTGAATGCAGTGGATTCCATGCAGCATGGTAAAATGCATCCCAATTGAACGCAGTGCATTCCATGCAGCGGGGTTAAATGGATCCCGATTGAATGCAGTGGATTCGATGCAGCGTGGCCCAATGGATCTCGAGAGAATGCAGTGGATTCCATGCAGTGTGGTGCAATGGATTTAAATTGAACGCAGTGGATTCCATGCATCGTGGCGCAATGGATCCCAATTGAATGCAGTGAATTCCATGCAGCGTGATTGAATGCAGTATATTCCATGCAGCGTGGTAAAATGCATCCCGATTAAATGCAGTGGATTCCATCCAGCTTGATTGAATGCAGTTGATTCCATGGAGCGTGGCCCAATGCATCCCGATTAAATGCAGTGGATTTTATGCAGCATGGCCAAAAGCATCCCGATTGAAGGTAGTGCATTCCATGCAGCATCACTGAATGCAGTGGATTCCATGCAGCATGGTAAAATGCATCCCAATTGAACGCAGTGCATTCCATGCAGCGGGGTTAAATGGATCCCGATTGAATGCAGTGGATTGGATGCAGCGTGGCCCAATGGATCTCGAGAGAATGCAGTGGATTCCATGCAGTGTGGTGCAATGGATTTAAATTGAACGCAGTGGATTCCATGCATCGTGGCGCAATGGATCCCAATTGAATGCAGTGAATTCCATGCAGCGTGATTGAATGCAGTATATTCCATGCAGCGTGGTAAAATGCATCCCGATTAAATGCAGTGGATTCCATCCAGCTTGATTGAATGCAGTTGATTCCATGGAGCGTGGCCCAATGCATCCCGATTAAATGCAGTGGATTTTATGCAGCATGGCCCAAAGCATCCCGATTGAAGGTAGTGCATTCCATGCAGCATCACTGAATGCAGTGGATTCCATGCAGCATGGTAAAATGCATCCCGATTGAACGCAGTGTATTCCATGAAGCATGGCTAAATGGATCCCGAGTGAATGCAGTGGATTCCATGCAGTGTCATTGAATGCAGTGGATTCCATGCAGCATGGTAAAATGTGTCACGATTGATGCAGTGGATTCCATGCAGTGTCATTGAATGCAGTGGATTCCATGCAGCATGGTTAAATGCATCCCGATGGATGCAGTGGATTACATGCAGTGTCAATGAATGCAGTGGATTCCAGGCAGCATGATAAAATGCATCCCGATTGATGCAGTGGATTCCATGCAGCGGGGTTAAATGGATCCCGATTGAATGCAGTGGATTCCATGCAGCGTGGCCCAGTGGATATCGATTGAATTCAGTGGATTCCATGCAGCGTGGCCCAATGGATCTCGATTGAATGCAGTGGATTCCACGCAGTGTGGTGCAGTGGATTCTGATTGATTGCAGTGAATTCCATGCATCGTGGCACAATGGATCCCAATTGAATGCAGTGGATTCCATGCAGTGTGGCCCAGTGGATCTCGATTGAATGCAGTGGATTCCATGCAGCATGTTTGAATGCAGTGTATTCCATGCAGCGTGAAGAAATGGAACCCTATTGAATGCAGTGGATTTTATGCAGCATGATTGAATGCAGTGGATTCCATGCAGCATGATTGAATGCAGTGGATTCCAAGAAGCGAGGCCCAATGCATCCCGATTGAATGCAGTGGATATTATCCAGCAGGGCCCAAAGCATCCCGATTGAATGCAGTGGATTCCATGCAGCGTCACTGAATGCAGTGGATTCGATGCAGCATGGTTAAATGCATCCCGATTGAACCCTGTGTATTCTATGCAGCGTGATAAATGGATCCCGATTGAATGCAGTGGATTCCATGCAGCGTGGCCCAATGGATCTCGAGAGAATGCAGTGGATTCCATGCAGTGTGGTGCAATGGATTTTGATTGAAATCAGTGGATTCGATGCATCGTTGTGCAATGGATCCCAATTGAATGCAGTGAATTCCATGCAGCGTGATTGAATGCAGTACATTCCATGCAGCATGGTAAAATGCATCCCGATTAAATGCAGTGGATTCCATCCAGCTTGATTGAATGCAGTTGATTCCATGGAGCGTGGCCCAATGCATCCCGATTAAATGCAGTGGATTTTATGCAGCATGGCCCAAAGCATCCCGATTGAAGGTAGTGCATTCCATGCAGCATCACTGAATGCAGTGGATTCCATGCAGCATGGTAAAATGCATCCCGATTGAACGCAGTGTATTCCATGAAGCATGGCGAAATGGATCCCGATTGAATGCAGTGGATTCCATGCAGCGTGGCCCAATGGATCTCGATTGAACGCAGTGTATTCCATGCAGTGAGGCCCAATGAATCCCAATTGAATGCAGTGGATTCCATGCAGCATGGCGCAATGGATGTCGATTGAATGCAGTGGTTTCCCTGCAATGTGGCACAATGGATCCCGATTGACTGCAGTGGATTCCATGCAGCGTCACTGAATGCAGTGGATTCCATGCAGCATGGTAAAATGCATCCCGATGGATGCAGTGGATTCCATGCAGTGTCATTGAATGCAGTGGATTCCATGCAGCATGGTAAAATGCATCCCAATTGAACGCAGTGCATTCCATGCAGCGGGGTTCAATGGATCCCGATTGAATGCAGTGGATTCGATGCAGCGTGGCCCAATGGATCTCGAGAGAATGCAGTGGATTCCATGCAGTGTGGTGCAATGGATTTTAATTGAACGCAGTGGATTCCATGCATCGTGGCGCAATGGATCCCAATTGAATGCAGTGAATTCCATGCAGCGTGATTGAATGCAGTATATTCCATGCAGCGTGGTAAAATGCATCCCGATTAAATGCAGTGGATTCCATCCAGCTTGATTGAATGCAATTGATTCCATGGAGCATGGCCCAATGCATCCCGATTAAATGCAGTGGATTTTATGCAGCATGGCCCAAAGCATCCCGATTGAAGGTACTGCATTCCATGCAGCATCACTGAATGCAGTGGATTCCATGCAGCATGGTAAAATGCATCCCGATTAAACGCAGTGGATTACATGCAGCATGGCTAAATGGATCCCAAGTGAATGCAGTAGATTCCATGCAGTGTCATTGAATGCAGTGGATTACATGCAGTATGGTAAAATGCGTCACGATTGATGCAGTGGATTCCATGCAGTGTCATTGAATGCAGTGGATTCCATGCAGCATGGTAAAATGCATCCCGATTGATGCAGTGGATTCCATGCAGTGTCAATGAATGCAGTGGATTCCAGGCAGCATGATAAAATGCATCCCGATTGATGCAGTGGATTCCATGCAGCGGGGTTAAATGGATCCCGATTGAATGCAGTGGATTCCATGCAGCGTGGCCCAATGGATCTCGATTGAATGCAGTGGATTCCATGCAGCGTGGCCCAATGGATCTCGAGAGAATGCAGTGGATTCCATGCAGTGTGGTGCAATGGATTTTGATTGAACGCAGTGGATTCGATGCATCGTTGTGCAATGGATCCCAATTGAATGCAGTGAATTCCATGCAGCGTGATTGAATGCAGTACATTCCATGCAGCATGGTAAAATGCATCCCGATTAAATGCAGTGGATTCCATCCAGCTTGATTGAATGCAGTTGATTCCATGGAGCGTGGCCCAATGCATCCCGATTAAATGCAGTGGATTTTATGCAGCATGGCCCAAAGCATCCCGATTGAAGGTAGTGCATTCCATGCAGCATCACTGAATGCAGTGGATTCCATGCAGCATGGTAAAATGCATCCCGATTGAACGCAGTGTATTCCATGAAGCATGGCTAAATGGATCCCGATTGAATGCAGTGGATTCCATGCAGCGTGGCCCAATGGATCTCGATTGAACGCAGTGTATTCCATGCAGTGAGGCCCAATGAATCCCAATTGAATGCAGTGGATTCCATGCAGCATGGAGAAATTGAACCCTATTAAATGCAGTGGATTTTATGCAGCATGATTGAATGCAGTGGATTCCAGCCAGCATGATTGAATGCAGTAGATTCCATGCAGTGAGGCCCAATGCATCCCGATTAAATGCAGTGGATTTTATGCAGCGAGGCCCAAAGCATCCCGATTGAATGCAGTGGATTCCATGCAGCGTCACTGAATGCAGTGGATTCGATGCAGCATGGTAAAATGCATCCCGATTGAACGAAGAGTATTCCATGCAGCGTGGCTAAATGGATCCCGATTGAATGCAGTGGATTCCATGCAGCGTGGCCCAATGGATCTCGAGAGATTGCAGTGGATTCCATGCAGTGTGGTGCAATGGATTTAAATTGAACGCAGTGGATTCCATGCATCGTGGTGCAATGGATCCCAATTGAATGCAGTGAATTCCATGCAGCGTGATTGAATGCAGTATATTCCATGCAGCGTGGTAAAATGCATCCCGATTAAATGCAGTGGATTCCATCCAGCTTGGTTGAATGCAATTGATTCCATGGAGCATGGCCCAATGCATCCCGATTAAATGCAGTGGATTTTATGCAGCATGGCCCAAAGCATCCCGATTGAATATAGTGCATTCCATGCAGCATCACTGAATGCAGTGGATTCCATGCAGCATGGTAAAATGCATCCCGATTAAACGCAGTGGATTACATGCAGCATGGCTAAATGGATCCCGAGTGAATGCAGTAGATTCCATGCAGTGTCATTGAATGCAGTGGATTCCATGCAGCATGGTAAAATGCATCCCGATTGATGCCTTGGATTCCATGCAGTGTCATTGACTGCAGTGGATTCCATGCAGCATGGTTAAATGCATCCCGATTGATGCAGTGGATTCCATGCAGTGTCAATGAATGCAGTGGATTCCAGGCAGCATGATAAAATGCATCCCGATTGATGCAGTGGATTCCATGCAGCGGGGTTAAATGGATCCCGATTGAATGCAGTGGATTCCATGCAGCGTGGCCCAATGGATCTCGATTGAATTCAGTGGATTCCATGCAGCGTGGCCCAATGGATCTCGATTGAATGCAGTGGATTCCATGCAGCCTGTTTGAATGCAGTGTATGCCATGCAGCGTGAAGAAATGGAACCCTATTGAATGCAGTGGATTTTATGCAGCATGATTGAATGCAGTGGATTCCATGCAGCATGATTGAATGCAGTGGATTCCAGGCAGCGAGGCCCAATGAATCCCGATTGAATGCAGTGGATATTATCCAGCATGGCCCAAAGCATCCCGATTGAATGCAGTGGATTCCATGCAGCGTGTTTGAATGCAGTGGATTCCATTCAGCATGGCCCAATGGTTCCCGATTGAATGCAGTGGTTGCAATGAAGCATGATTGAATGCAGTGGATTCCATGAAGCGTGGCCCTATGGTACCCGATTGAATGCACTGGTTGCAATGAAGCATGATTGAATGCAGTGGATTCCATGCAGCATGGAGAAATTGAACCCTATTAAATGCAGGGGATTTTATGCAGCATGATTGAATGCAGTGGATTCCATGCAGCATGATTGAATGCAGTAGATTCCATGCAGTGAGGCCCAATGCATCCCGATTAAATGCTGTGGATTCCATGCAGCGTCACTGAATGCAGTGGATTCGATGCAGCATGGTAAAATGCATCCCGATTGAACCCAGTGTATTCTATGCAGCGTGATAAATGGATCCCGATTGAATGCAGTGGATTCCATGCAGTGTGGCCCAATGGATCTCGAGAGATTGCAGTGGATTCCATGCAGTGTGGTGCAATGGATTTTGATTGAACGCAGTGGATTCGATGCATCATTGTGCAATGGATCCCAATTGAATGCAGTGAATTCCATGCAGCGTGATTGAATGCAGTACATTCCATGCAGCATGGTAAAATGCATCCCGATTAAATGCAGTGGATTCCATCCAGCTTGATTGAATGCAGTTGATTCCATGGAGCGTGGCCCAATGCATCCCGATTAAATGCAGTGGATTTTATGCAGCATGGCCCAAAGCATCCCGATTGAAGGTAGTGCATTCCATGCAGCATCACTGAATGCAGTGGATTCCATGCAGCATGGTAAAATGCATCCCGATTGAACGCAGTGTATTCCATGAAGCATGGCTAAATGGATCCCGATTGAATGCAGTGGATTCCATGCAGCGTGGCCCAATGGATCTCGATTGACCGCAGTGTATTCCATGCAGTGAGGCCCAATGAATCCCAATTGAATGCAGTGGATTCCATGCAGCATGGCGCAATGGATGTCGATTGAATGCAGTGGTTTCCCTGCAATGTGGCACAATGGATCCCGATTGACTGCAGTGGATTCCATGCAGCGTCACTGAATGCAGTGGATTCCATGCAGAATGGTAAAATGCATCCCGATTGATGGAGGGGATTCCATGCAGTGTCATTGAATGCAGTAGATTCCATGCAGCATGGTAAAATGCATCCCAATTGAACGCAGTGCATTCCATGCAGCGGGGTTCAATGGATCCCGATTGAATGCAGTGGATTCGATGCAGCGTGGCCCAATGGATCTCGAGAGAATGCAGTGGATTCCATGCAGTGTGGTGCAATGGATTTAAATTGAACGCAGTGGATTCCATGCATCGTGGCGCAATGGATCCCAATTGAATGCAGTGAATTCCATGCAGCGTGATTGAATGCAGTATATTCCATGCAGCGTGGTAAAATGCATCCCGATTAAATGCAGTGGATTCCATCCAGCTTGATTGAATGCAGTTGATTCCATGGAGCGTGGCCCAATACATCCCGATTAAATGCAGTGGATTTTATGCAGCATGGCCAAAAGCATCCCGATTGAAGGTAGTGCATTCCATGCAGCATCACTGAATGCAGTGGATTCCATGCAGCATGGTAAAATGCATCCCAATTGAACGCAGTGCATTCCATGCAGCGGGGTTAAATGGATCCCGATTGAATGCAGTGGATTCGATGCAGCGTGGCCCAATGGATCTCGAGAGAATGCAGTGGATTCCATGCAGTGTGGTGCAATGGATTTAAATTGAACGCAGTGGATTCCATGCATCGTGGCGCAATGGATCCCAATTGAATGCAGTGAATTCCATGCAGCGTGATTGAATGCAGTATATTCCATGCAGCGTGGTAAAATGCATCCCGATTAAATGCAGTGGATTCCATCCAGCTTGATTGAATGCAGTTGATTCCATGGAGCGTGGCCCAATGCATCCCGATTAAATGCAGTGGATTTTATGCAGCATGGCCCAAAGCATCCCGATTGAAGGTAGTGCATTCCATGCAGCATCACTGAATGCAGTGGATTCCATGCAGCATGGTAAAATGCATCCCGATTGAACGCAGTGTATTCCATGAAGCATGGCTAAATGGATCCCGAGTGAATGCAGTGGATTCCATGCAGTGTCATTGAATGCAGTGGATTCCATGCAGCATGGTAAAATGTGTCACGATTGATGCAGTGGATTCCATGCAGTGTCATTGAATGCAGTGGATTCCATGCAGCATGGTTAAATGCATCCCGATGGATGCAGTGGATTACATGCAGTGTCAATGAATGCAGTGGATTCCAGGCAGCATGATAAAATGCATCCCGATTGATGCAGTGGATTCCATGCAGCGGGGTTAAATGGATCCCGATTGAATGCAGTGGATTCCATGCAGCGTGGCCCAGTGGATATAGATTGAATGCAGTGGATTCCATGCAGCGTGGCCCAATGGATCTCGATTGAATGCAGTGGATTCCACGCAGTGTGGTGCAGTGGATTCTGATTGATTGCAGTGAATTCCATGCATCGTGGCACAATGGATCCCAATTGAATGCAGTGGATTCCATGCAGTGTGGCCCAGTGGATCTCGATTGAATGCAGTGGATTCCATGCAGCATGTTTGAATGCAGTGTATTCCATGCAGCGTGAAGAAATGGAACCCTATTGAATGCAGTGGATTTTATGCAGCATGATTGAATGCAGTGGATTCCATGCAGCATGATTGAATGCAGTGGATTCCAGGCAGCGAGGCCCAATGAATCCCGATTGAATGCAGTGGATATTATCCAGCAGGGCCCAAAGCATCCCGATTGAATGCAGTGGATTCCATGCAGCGTCACTGAATGCAGTGGATTCGATGCAGCATGGTTAAATGCATCCCGATTGAACCCTGTGTATTCTATGCAGCGTGATAAATGGATCCCGATTGAATGCAGTGGATTCCATGCAGCGTGGCCCAATGGATCTCGAGAGAATGCAGTGGATTCCATGCAGTGTGGTGCAATGGATTTTGATTGAAATCAGTGGATTCGATGCATCGTTGTGCAATGGATCCCAATTGAATGCAGTGAATTCCATGCAGCGTGATTGAATGCAGTACATTCCATGCAGCATGGTAAAATGCATCCCGATTAAATGCAGTGGATTCCATCCAGCTTGATTGAATGCAGTTGATTCCATGGAGCGTGGCCCAATGCATCCCGATTAAATGCAGTGGATTTTATGCAGCATGGCCCAAAGCATCCCGATTGAAGGTAGTGCATTCCATGCAGCATCACTGAATGCAGTGGATTCCATGCAGCATGGTAAAATGCATCCCGATTGAACGCAGTGTATTCCATGAAGCATGGCTAAATGGATCCCGATTGAATGCAGTGGATTCCATGCAGCGTGGCCCAATGGATCTCGATTGAACGCAGTGTATTCCATGCAGTGAGGCCCAATGAATCCCAATTGAATGCAGTGGATTCCATGCAGCATGGCGCAATGGATGTCGATTGAATGCAGTGTTTTCCCTGCAATGTGGCACAATGGATCCCGATTGACTGCAGTGGATTCCATGCAGCGTCACTGAATGCAGTGGATTTCATGCAGCATGGTAAAATGCATCCCGATGGATGCAGTGGATTCCATGCAGTGTCATTGAATGCAGTGGATTCCATGCAGCATGGTAAAATGCATCCCAATTGAACGCAGTGCATTCCATGCAGCGGGGTTCAATGGATCCCGATTGAATGCAGTGGATTCGATGCAGCGTGGCCCAATGGATCTCGAGAGAATGCAGTGGATTCCATGCAGTGTGGTGCAATGGATTTTAATTGAACGCAGTGGATTCCATGCATCGTGGCGCAATGGATCCCAATTGAATGCAGTGAATTCCATGCAGCGTGATTGAATGCAGTATATTCCATGCAGCGTGGTAAAATGCATCCCGATTAAATGCAGTGGATTCCATCCAGCTTGATTGAATGCAATTGATTCCATGGAGCATGGCCCAATGCATCCCGATTAAATGCAGTGGATTTTATGCAGCATGGCCCAAAGCATCCCGATTGAAGGTACTGCATTCCATGCAGCATCACTGAATGCAGTGGATTCCATGCAGCATGGTAAAATGCATCCCGATTAAACGCAGTGGATTACATGCAGCATGGCTAAATGGATCCCGAGTGAATGCAGTAGATTCCATGCAGTGTCATTGAATGCAGTGGATTACATGCAGTATGGTAAAATGCGTCACGATTGATGCAGTGGATTCCATGCAGTGTCATTGAATGCAGTGGATTCCATGCAGCATGGTAAAATGCATCCCGATTGATGCAGTGGATTCCATGCAGTGTCAATGAATGCAGTGGATTCCAGGCAGCATGATAAAATGCATCCCGATTGATGCAGTGGATTCCATGCAGCGGGGTTAAATGGATCCCGATTGAATGCAGTGGATTCCATGCAGCGTGGCCCAATGGATCTCGATTGAATGCAGTGGATTCCATGCAGCGTGGCCCAATGGATCTCGAGAGAATGCAGTGGATTCCATGCAGTGTGGTGCAATGGATTTTGATTGAACGCAGTGGATTCGATGCATCGTTGTGCAATGGATCCCAATTGAATGCAGTGAATTCCATGCAGCGTGATTGAATGCAGTACATTCCATGCAGCATGGTAAAATGCATCCCGATTAAATGCAGTGGATTCCATCCAGCTTGATTGAATGCAGTTGATTCCATGGAGCGTGGCCCAATGCATCCCGATTAAATGCAGTGGATTTTATGCAGCATGGCCCAAAGCATCCCGATTGAAGGTAGTGCATTCCATGCAGCATCACTGAATGCAGTGGATTCCATGCAGCATGGTAAAATGCATCCCGATTGAACGCAGTGTATTCCATGAAGCATGGCTAAATGGATCCCGATTGAATGCAGTGGATTCCATGCAGCGTGGCCCAATGGATCTCGATTGAACGCAGTGTATTCCATGCAGTGAGGCCCAATGAATCCCAATTGAATGCAGTGGATTCCATGCAGCATGGAGAAATTGAACCCTATTAAATGCAGTGGATTTTATGCAGCATGATTGAATGCAGTGGATTCCAGCCAGCATGATTGAATGCAGTAGATTCCATGCAGTGAGGCCCAATGCATCCCGATTAAATGCAGTGGATTTTATGCAGCGAGGCCCAAAGCATCCCGATTGAATGCAGTGGATTCCATGCAGCGTCACTGAATGCAGTGGATTCGATGCAGCATGGTAAAATGCATCCCGATTGAACGAAGAGTATTCCATGCAGCGTGGCTAAATGGATCCCGATTGAATGCAGTGGATTCCATGCAGCGTGGCCCAATGGATCTCGAGAGATTGCAGTGGATTCCATGCAGTGTGGTGCAATGGATTTTAATTGAACGCAGTGGATTCCATGCATCGTGGTGCAATGGATCCCAATTGAATGCAGTGAATTCCATGCAGCGTGATTGAATGCAGTATATTCCATGCAGCGTGGTAAAATGCATCCCGATTAAATGCAGTGGATTCCATCCAGCTTGGTTGAATGCAATTGATTCCATGGAGCATGGCCCAATGCATCCCGATTAAATGCAGTGGATTTTATGCAGCATGGCCCAAAGCATCCCGATTGAATATAGTGCATTCCATGCAGCATCACTGAATGCAGTGGATTCCATGCAGCATGGTAAAATGCATCCCGATTAAACGCAGTGGATTACATGCAGCATGGCTAAATGGATCCCGAGTGAATGCAGTAGATTCCATGCAGTGTCATTGAATGCAGTGGATTCCATGCAGCATGGTAAAATGCATCCCGATTGATGCCTTGGATTCCATGCAGTGTCATTGACTGCAGTGGATTCCATGCAGCATGGTTAAATGCATCCCGATTGATGCAGTGGATTCCATGCAGTGTCAATGAATGCAGTGGATTCCAGGCAGCATGATAAAATGCATCCCGATTGATGCAGTGGATTCCATGCAGCGGGGTTAAATGGATCCCGTTTGAATGCAGTGGATTCCATGCAGCGTGGCCCAATGGATCTCGATTGAATTCAGTGGATTCCATGCAGCGTGGCCCAATGGATCTCGATTGAATGCAGTGGATTCCATGCAGCCTGTTTGAATGCAGTGTATGCCATGCAGCGTGAAGAAATGGAACCCTATTGAATGCAGTGGATTTTATGCAGCATGATTGAATGCAGTGGATTCCATGCAGCATGATTGAATGCAGTGGATTCCAGGCAGCGAGGCCCAATGAATCCCGATTGAATGCAGTGGATATTATCCAGCATGGCCCAAAGCATCCCGATTGAATGCAGTGGATTCCATGCAGCGTGTTTGAATGCAGTGGATTCCATTCAGCATGGCCCAATGGTTCCCGATTGAATGCAGTGGTTGCAATGAAGCATGATTGAATGCAGTGGATTCCATGAAGCGTGGCCCTATGGTACCCGATTGAATGCACTGGTTGCAATGAAGCATGATTGAATGCAGTGGATTCCATGCAGCATGGAGAAATTGAACCCTATTAAATGCAGGGGATTTTATGCAGCATGATTGAATGCAGTGGATTCCATGCAGCATGATTGAATGCAGTAGATTCCATGCAGTGAGGCCCAATGCATCCCGATTAAATGCAGTGGATTCCATGCAGCGTCACTGAATGCAGTGGATTCGATGCAGCATGGTAAAATGCATCCCGATTGAACCCAGTGTATTCTATGCAGCGTGATAAATGGATCCCGATTGAATGCAGTGGATTCCATGCAGTGTGGCCCAATGGATCTCGAGAGATTGCAGTGGATTCCATGCAGTGTGGTGCAATGGATTTTGATTGAACGCAGTGGATTCGATGCATCATTGTGCAATGGATCCCAATTGAATGCAGTGAATTCCATGCAGCGTGATTGAATGCAGTACATTCCATGCAGCATGGTAAAATGCATCCCGATTAAATGCAGTGGATTCCATCCAGCTTGATTGAATGCAGTTGATTCCATGGAGCGTGGCCCAATGCATCCCGATTAAATGCAGTGGATTTTATGCAGCATGGCCCAAAGCATCCCGATTGAAGGTAGTGCATTCCATGCAGCATCACTGAATGCAGTGGATTCCATGCAGCATGGTAAAATGCATCCCGATTGAACGCAGTGTATTCCATGAAGCATGGCTAAATGGATCCCGATTGAATGCAGTGGATTCCATGCAGCGTGGCCCAATGGATCTCGATTGACCGCAGTGTATTCCATGCAGTGAGGCCCAATGAATCCCAATTGAATGCAGTGGATTCCATGCAGCATGGCGAAATGGATGTCGATTGAATGCAGTGGTTTCCCTGCAATGTGGCACAATGGATCCCGATTGACTGCAGTGGATTCCATGCAGCGTCACTGAATGCAGTGGATTCCATGCAGAATGGTAAAATGCATCCCGATTGATGGAGTGGATTCCATGCAGTGTCATTGAATGCAGTAGATTCCATGCAGCATGGTAAAATGCATCCCAATTGAACGCAGTGCATTCCATGCAGCGGGGTTCAATGGATCCCGATTGAATGCAGTGGATTCGATGCAGCGTGGCCCAATGGATCTCGAGAGAATGCAGTGGATTCCATGCAGTGTGGTGCAATGGATTTAAATTGAACGCAGTGGATTCCATGCATCGTGGCGCAATGGATCCCAATTGAATGCAGTGAATTCCATGCAGCGTGATTGAATGCAGTATATTCCATGCAGCGTGGTAAAATGCATCCCGATTAAATGCAGTGGATTCCATCCAGCTTGATTGAATGCAGTTGATTCCATGGAGCGTGGCCCAATGCATCCCGATTAAATGCAGTGGATTTTATGCAGCATGGCCAAAAGCATCCCGATTGAAGGTAGTGCATTCCATGCAGCATCACTGAATGCAGTGGATTCCATGCAGCATGGTAAAATGCATCCCAATTGAACGCAGTGCATTCCATGCAGCGGGGTTAAATGGATCCCGATTGAATGCAGTGGATTCGATGCAGCGTGGCCCAATGGATCTCGAGAGAATGCAGTGGATTCCATGCAGTGTGGTGCAATGGATTTAAATTGAACGCAGTGGATTCCATGCATCGTGGCGCAATGGATCCCAATTGAATGCAGTGAATTCCATGCAGCGTGATTGAATGCAGTATATTCCATGCAGCGTGGTAAAATGCATCCCGATTAAATGCAGTGGATTCCATCCAGCTTGATTGAATGCAGTTGATTCCATGGAGCGTGGCCCAATGCATCCCGATTAAATGCAGTGGATTTTATGCAGCATGGCCCAAAGCATCCCGATTGAAGGTAGTGCATTCCATGCAGCATCACTGAATGCAGTGGATTCCATGCAGCATGGTAAAATGCATCCCGATTGAACGCAGTGTATTCCATGAAGCATGGCTAAATGGATCCCGAGTGAATGCAGTGGATTCCATGCAGTGTCATTGAATGCAGTGGATTCCATGCAGCATGGTAAAATGTGTCACGATTGATGCAGTGGATTCCATGCAGTGTCATTGAATGCAGTGGATTCCATGCAGCATGGTTAAATGCATCCCGATGGATGCAGTGGATTACATGCAGTGTCAATGAATGCAGTGGATTCCAGGCAGCATGATAAAATGCATCCCGATTGATGCAGTGGATTCCATGCAGCGGGGTTAAATGGATCCCGATTGAATGCAGTGGATTCCATGCAGCGTGGCCCAGTGGATATAGATTGAATGCAGTGGATTCCATGCAGCGTGGCCCAATGGATCTCGATTGAATGCAGTGGATTCCACGCAGTGTGGTGCAGTGGATTCTGATTGATTGCAGTGAATTCCATGCATCGTGGCACAATGGATCCCAATTGAATGCAGTGGATTCCATGCAGTGTGGCCCAGTGGATCTCGATTGAATGCAGTGGATTCCATGCAGCATGTTTGAATGCAGTGTATTCCATGCAGCGTGAAGAAATGGAACCCTATTGAATGCAGTGGATTTTATGCAGCATGATTGAATGCAGTGGATTCCATGCAGCATGATTGAATGCAGTGGATTCCAGGAAGCGAGGCCCAATGAATCCCGATTGAATGCAGTGGATATTATCCAGCAGGGCCCAAAGCATCCCGATTGAATGCAGTGGATTCCATGCAGCGTCACTGAATGCAGTGGATTCGATGCAGCATGGTTAAATGCATCCCGATTGAACCCTGTGTATTCTATGCAGCGTGATAAATGGATCCCGATTGAATGCAGTGGATTCCATGCAGCGTGGCCCAATGGATCTCGAGAGAATGCAGTGGATTCCATGCAGTGTGGTGCAATGGATTTTGATTGAAATCAGTGGATTCGATGCATCGTTGTGCAATGGATCCCAATTGAATGCAGTGAATTCCATGCAGCGTGATTGAATGCAGTACATTCCATGCAGCATGGTAAAATGCATCCCGATTAAATGCAGTGGATTCCATCCAGCTTGATTGAATGCAGTTGATTCCATGGAGCGTGGCCCAATGCATCCCGATTAAATGCAGTGGATTTTATGCAGCATGGCCCAAAGCATCCCGATTGAAGGTAGTGCATTCCATGCAGCATCACTGAATGCAGTGGATTCCATGCAGCATGGTAAAATGCATCCCGATTGAACGCAGTGTATTCCATGAAGCATGGCTAAATGGATCCCGATTGAATGCAGTGGATTCCATGCAGCGTGGCCCAATGGATCTCGATTGAACGCAGTGTATTCCATGCAGTGAGGCCCAATGAATCCCAATTGAATGCAGTGGATTCCATGCAGCATGGCGCAATGGATGTCGATTGAATGCAGTGTTTTCCCTGCAATGTGGCACAATGGATCCCGATTGACTGCAGTGGATTCCATGCAGCGTCACTGAATGCAGTGGATTCCATGCAGCATGGTAAAATGCATCCCGATTGATGCAGTGGATTCCATGCAGTGTCATTGAATGCAGTGGATTCCATGCAGCATGGTAAAATGCATCCCAATTGAACGCAGTGCATTCCATGCAGCGGGGTTCAATGGATCCCGATTGAATGCAGTGGATTCGATGCAGCGTGGCCCAATGGATCTCGAGAGAATGCAGTGGATTCCATGCAGTGTGGTGCAATGGATTTTAATTGAACGCAGTGGATTCCATGCATCGTGGCGCAATGGATCCCAATTGAATGCAGTGAATTCCATGCAGCGTGATTGAATGCAGTATATTCCATGCAGCGTGGTAAAATGCATCCCGATTAAATGCAGTGGATTCCATCCAGCTTGATTGAATGCAATTGATTCCATGGAGCATGGCCCAATGCATCCCGATTAAATGCAGTGGATTTTATGCAGCATGGCCCAAAGCATCCCGATTGAAGGTAGTGCATTCCATGCAGCATCACTGAATGCAGTGGATTCCATGCAGCATGGTAAAATGCATCCCGATTAAACGCAGTGGATTACATGCAGCATGGCTAAATGGATCCCGATTGAATGCAGTGGATTCGATGAAGCGTGGCCCAATGGATCTCGATTGAATGCAGTGGATTCCATGCAGCGTGGCCCAATGGATCTCGATTGAATGCAGTGGATTCCATGCAGTGTGGTGCAGTGGATTCTGATTGATTGCAGTGAATTCCATGCATCGTGGCACAATGGATCCCAATTGAATGCAGTGGATTCCATGCAGCGTGGCCCAATGGATCTCGATTGATTGCAGTGGATTCCATGCAGCGTGTTTGAATGCAGTGTATGCCATGCAGCGTGAAGAAATGGAACCCTATTGAATGCAGTGGATTTTATGCAGCATGATTGAATGCAGTGGATTCGATGCAGCATGATTGAATGCAGTGGATTTCAGGCAGCGAGGCCCAATGAATCCCGATTGAATGCAGTGGATATTATCCAGCATGGCCCAAAGCATCCCGATTGAATGCAGTGGATTCCATGCAGCGTGTTTGAATGCAGTGGATTCCATGCAGCATGGCCCAATGGTTCCCGATTGAATGCAGTGGTTGCAATGAAGCATGATTGAATGCAGTGGATTCCATGAAGCGTGGCCCTATGGTACCCGATTGAATGCACTGGTTGCAATGAAGCATGATTGAATGCAGTGGATTCCATGCAGCATGGAGAAATTGAACCCTATTAAATGCAGGGGATTTTATGCAGCATGATTGAATGCAGTGGTTTCCATGCAGCATGATTGAATGCAGTAGATTCCATGCAGTGAGGCCCAATGCATCCCGATTAAATGCAGTGGATTCCATGCAGCGTCACTGAATGCAGTGGATTAGATGCAGCATGGTTAAATGCATCCCGATTGAACCCAGTGTATTCTATGCAGCGTGATAAATGGATCCCGATTGAATGCAGTGGATTCCATGCAGCGTGGTCCAATGGATCTCGAGAGAATGCAGTGGATTCCATGCAGTGTGGTGCAATGGATTTTGATTGAACGCAGTTGATTCGATGCATCGTTGTGCAATGGATCCCAATTGAATGCAGTGTATTCCATGCAGCGTGATTGAATGCAGTACATTCCATGCAGCATGGTAAAATGCATCCCGATTAAATGCAGTGGATTCCATCCAGCTTGATTGAATGCAGTTGATTCCATGGAGCGTGGCCCAATGCATCCCGATTAAATGCAGTGGATTTTATGCAGCATGGCCCAAAGCATCCCGATTGAAGGTAGTGCATTCCATGCAGCATCACTGAATGCAGTGGATTCCATGCAGCATGGTAAAATGCATCCCGATTGAATGCAGTGTATTCCATGAAGCATGACTAAATGGATCCCGATTGAATGCAGTGGATTCCATGCAGCGTGGCCCAATGGATCTCGATTGAACGCAGTGTATTCCATGCAGTGAGGCCCAATGAATCCCAATTGAATGCAGTGGATTCCATGCAGCATGGTGCAATGGATGTCGATTGAATGCAGTGGTTTCCCTGCAATGTGGCACAATGGATCCCGATTGACTGCAGTGGATTCCATGCAGCGTCACTGAATGCAGTGGATTCCATGCAGCATGGTAAAATGCATCCCAATTGATGGAGTGGATTCCATGCAGTGTCATTGAATGCAGTGGATTCCATGCAGCATGGTAAAATGCATCCCGATTAAATGCAGTGGATTCCATCCAGCTTGATTGAATGCAGTTGATTCCATGGAGCGTGGCCCAATGCATCCCGATTAAATGCAGTGGATTTTATGCAGCATGGCCCAAAGCATCCCGATTGAATGTAGTGCATTCCATGCAGCATCACTGAATGCAGTGGATTCCATGCAGCATGGTAAAATGCATCCCGATTAAACGCAGTGGATTACATGCAGCATGGCTAAATGGATCCCGAGTGAATGCAGTAGATTCCATGCAGTGTCATTGAATGCAGTGGATTCCATGCAGCATGGTAAATTGCGTCACGATTGATGCCTTGGATTCCATGCAGTGTCATTGAATGCAGTGTATTACATGCAGCATGGTAAAATGCATCCCGATGGATGCAGTGGATTCCATGCAGTGTCAATGAATGCAGTGGATTCCAGGCAGCATGATAAAATGCATCCCGATTGATGCAGTGGATTCCATGCAGCGGGGTTAAATGGATCCCGATTGAATGCAGTGTATTCCATGCAGCGTGTCCCAATGGATCTCGATTGAATGCAGTGGATTCCATGCAGCGTGGCCCAATGGATCTCGATTGAATGCAGTGGATTCCATGCAGTGTGGTACAGTGGATTCTGATTGATTGCAGTGAATTCCATGCATCGTGGCACAATGGATCCCAATTGAATGCAGTGGATTCCATGCAGCGTGGCCCAATGGATCTCGATTGAATGCAGTGGATTCCATGCAGCGTGTTTGAATGCAGTGTATGCCATGCAGCGTGAAGAAATGGAACCCTATTGAATGCAGTGGATTTTATGCAGCATGATTGAATGCAGTGGATTCGATGCAGCATGATTGAATGCAGTGGATTCCAGGCAGCGAGGCCCAATGAATCCCGATTGAATGCAGTGGATATTATCCAGCATGGCCCAAAGCATCCCGATTGAATGCAGTGGATTCCATGCAGCGTGTTTGAATGCAGTGGATTCCATGCAGCATGGCCCAATGGTTCCCGATTGAATGCAGTGGTTGCAATGAAGCATGATTGAATGCAGTGGATTCCATGCAGCATGGAGACATTGAACCCTATTCAATGCAGGGGATTTTATGCAGCATGATTGAATGCAGTGGATTCCATGCAGCATGATTGAATGCAGTAGATTCCATGCAGTGAGGCCCAATGTATCCCGATTAAATGCAGTGGATTTTATGCAGCGAGGCCCAAAGCATCCCGATTGAATGCAGTGGATTCCATGCAGCGTCACTGAATGCAGTGGATTCGATGCAGCATGGTAAAATGCATCCCGATTGAACGAAGAGTATTCCATGCAGCGTGGCTAAATGGATCCCGATTGAATGCAGTGGATTCCATGCAGCGTGGCCCAATGGATCTCGAGAGATTGCAGTGGATTCCATGCAGTGTGGTGCAATGGATTTAAATTGAACGCAGTGGATTCCATGCATCGTGGTGCAATGGATCCCAATTGAATGCAGTGAATTCCATGCAGCGTGATTGAATGCAGTATATTCCATGCAGCGTGGTAAAATGCATCCCGATTAAATGCAGTGGATTCCATCCAGCTTGATTGAATGCAGTTGATTCCATGGAGCGTGGCCCAATGCATCCCGATTAAATGCAGTGGATTTTATGCAGCATGGCCCAAAGCATCCCGATTGAAGGTAGTGCATTCCATGCAGCATCACTGAATGCAGTGGATTCCATGCAGCATGGTAAAATGCATCCCGATTGAACGCAGTGTATTCCATGAAGCATGGCTAAATGGCTCCCGAGTGAATGCAGTAGATTCCATGCAGTGTCATTGAATGCAGTGGATTCCATGCAGCATGGTAAAATGCATCCCGATTGATGCAGTGGATTCCATGCAGTGTCATTGAATGCAGTGGATTCCATGCAGCATGGTAAAATGCATCCCGATTGATGCAGTGGATTCCATGCAGCGGGGTTAAATGGATCCCGAATGAATGCAGTGTATTCCATGCACCGTGGCCCAATGGATCTCGATTGAATGCAGTGGATTCCATGCAGCGTGGCCCAATGGATCTCGATTGAATGCAGTGGATTCCATGCAGTGTGGTACAGTGGATTCTGATTGATTGCAGTGAATTCCATGCATCGTGGCACAATGGATCCCAATTGAATGCAGTGGATTCCATGCAGCGTGGCCCAATGGATCTCGATTGAATGCAGTGGATTCCATGCAGCATGTTTGAATGCAGTTTATGCCATGCAGCGTGAAGAAATGGAACCCTATTGAATGCAGTGGATTTTATGCAGGATGATTGAATGCAGTGGATTCCATGCAGCATGATTGAATGCAGTGGATTCCATGCAGCGTGGCCCAATGGATCTCGAGAGAATGCAGTGGATTCCATGCAGTGTGGTGCAATGGATTTTGATTGAACGCAGTGGATTCCATGCATCGTTGTGCAATGGATCCCAATTGAATGCAGTGAATTCCATGCAGCGTGATTGAATGCAGTACATTCCATGCAGCATGGTAAAATGCATCCCGATTAAATGCAGTGGATTCCATCCAGCTTGATTGAATGCAATTGATTCCATGGAGCGTGGCCCAATGCATCCCGATTAAATGCAGTGGAGTTTAAGCAGCATGGCCCAAAGCATCCCGATTGAAGGTAGTGCATTCCATGCAGCATCACTGAATGCAGTGGATTCCATGCAGCATGGTAAAATGCATCCCGATTGAACGCAGTGTATTCCATGAAGCATGGCTAAATGGTTCCCGATTGAATGCAGTGGATTCCATGCAGCGTGGCCCAATGGATCTCGATTGAACGCAGTGTATTCCATGCAGTGAGGCCCAATGTATCCCAATTGAATGCAGTGGATTCCATGCAGCATGGCGCAATGGATGTCGATTGAATGCAGTGGTTTCCCTGCAATGTGGCACAATGGATCCCGATTGACTGCAGTGGATTCCATGCAGCGTCACTGAATGCAGTGGATTCCATGCAGAATGGTAAAATGCATCCCGATTGATGCAGTGGATTCCATGCAGTGTCATTGAATGCAGTGGATTCCATGCAGCATGGTAAAATGCATCCCAACTGAACGCAGTGCATTCCATGCAGCGGGGTTAAATGGATCCCGATTGAATGCAGTGGATTCGATGCAGCGTGGCCCAATGGATCTCGAGAGAATGCAGTGGATTCCATGCAGTGTGGTGCAATGGATTTAAATTGAACGCAGTGGATTCCATGCATCGTGGCGCAATGGATCCCAATTGAATGCAGTGAATTCCATGCAGCGTGATTGAATGCAGTATATTCCATGCAGCGTGGTAAAATGCATCCCGATTAAATGCAGTGGATTCCATCCAGCTTGATTGAATGCAGTTGATTCCATGGAGCGTGGCCCAATGCATCCCGCTTAACTGCAGTGGATTTTATGCAGCATGGCCCAAAGCATCCCGATTGAAGGTAGTGCATTCCATGCAGCATCACTGAATGCAGTGGATTCCATGCAGCATGGTAAAAAGCATCCCGATTAAACGCAGTAGATTACATGCAGCATGGCTAAATGGATCCCGAGTGAATGCAGTAGATTCCATGCAGTGTCATTGAATGCAGTGGATTCCATGCAGCATGGTAAAATGCATCCCGATTGATGCAGTGGATTCCATGCAGTGTCATTGAATGCAGTGGATTCCAGGCAGCATGGTAAAATGCATCCCGATTGATGCAGTGGATTCCATGCAGCGGGGTTAAATGGATCCCGATTGAATGCAGTGTATTCCATGCAGCGTGGCCCAATGGATCTCGATTGAATGCAGTGGATTCCATGCAGCGTGGCCCAATGGATCTCGATTGAATGCAGTGGATTCCATGCAGTGTGGTGCAGTGGAGTCTGATTGATTGCAGTGAATTCCATGCATCGTGGCACAATGGATCCCAATTGAATGCAGTGGATTCCATGCAGCGTGGCCCAATGGATCTCGATTGAATGCAGTGGATTCCATGCAGCATGTTTGAATGCAGTGTATGCCATGCAGCGTGAAGTAATGGAACCCTATTGAATGCAGTGGATTTTATGCAGCATGATTGAATGCAGTGGATTCGATGCAGCATGATTGAATGCAGTGGATTCCAGGCAGCGAGGCCCAATGAATCCCGATTGAATGCAGTGGATATTATCCAGCATGGCCCAAAGCATCCCGATTGAATGCAGTGGATTCCATGCAGCGTGTTTGAATGCAGTGGATTCAATGCAGCATGGCCCAATGGTTCCCGATTGAATGCACTGGTTGCAATGAAGCATGATTGAATGCAGTGGATTCCATACAGCATGGAGAAATTGAACCCTATTCAATGCAGGGGATTTTATGCAGCATGATTGAATGCAGTGGATTCCATGCAGCATGATTGAATGCAGTAGATTCCATGCAGTGAGGCCCAATGCATCCCGATTAAATGCAGTGGATTTTATGCAGCGAGGCCCAAAGCATCCCGATTGAATGCAGTGGATTCCATGCAGTGTCACTGAATGCAGTGGATTCGATGCAGCATGGTAAAATGCATCCCGATTGAACCCAGTGTATTCCATGCAGCGTGATAAATGGATCCCGATTGAATGCAGTGGATTCCATGCAGCGTGGCCCAATGGATCTCGAGAGAATGCAGTGGATTCCATGCAGTGTGGTGCAATGGATTTTGATTGAACGCAGTGGATTCGATGCATCGTTGTGCAATGGATCCCAATTGAATGCAGTGAATTCCATGCAGCGTGATTGAATGCAGTACATTCCATGCAGCATGGTAAAATGCATCCCGATTAAATGCAGTGGATTCCATCCAGCTTGATTGAATGCAGTTGATTCCATGGAGCGTGGCCCAATGCATCCCGATTAAATGCAGTGGATTTTATGCAGCATGGCCCAAAGCATCCCGATTGAAGGTAGTGCATTCCATGCAGCATCACTGAATGCAGTGGATTCCATGCAGCATGGTAAAATGCATCCCGATTGAACGCAGTGTATTCCATGAAGCATGGCGAAATGGATCCCGATTGAATGCAGTGGATTCCATGCAGCGTGGCCCAATGGATCTCGATTGAACGCAGTGTATTCCATGCAGTGAGGCCCAATGTATCCCAATTGAATGCAGTGGATTCCATGCAGCATGGCGCAATGGATGTCGATTGAATGCAGTGGTTTCCCTGCAATGTGGCACAATGGATCCCGATTGACTGCAGTGGATTCCATGCAGCATGGCCCAATGGTTCCCGATTGAATGCAGTGGTTGCAATGAAGCATGATTGAATGCAGTGGATTCCATGCAGCATGGAGACATTGAACCCTATTCAATGCAGGGGATTTTATGCAGCATGATTGAATGCAGTGGATTCCATGCAGCATGATTGAATGCAGTAGATTCCATGCAGTGAGGCCCAATGCATCCCGATTAAATGCAGTGGATTTTATGCAGCGAGGCCCAAAGCATCCCGATTGAATGCAGTGGATTCCATGCAGCGTCACTGAATGCAGTGGATTCGATGCAGCATGGTAAAATGCATCCCGATTGAACGAAGAGTATTCCATGCAGCGTGGCTAAATGGATCCCGATTGAATGCAGTGGATTCCATGCAGCGTGGCCCAATGGATCTCGAGAGATTGCAGTGGATTCCATGCAGTGTGGTGCAATGGATTTAAATTGAACGCAGTGAATTCCATGCATCGTGGCGCAATGGATCCCAATTGAATGCAGTGAATTCCATGCAGCGTGATTGAATGCAGTATATTCCATGCAGCGTGGTAAAATGCATCCCGATTAAATGCAGTGGATTCCATCCAGCTTGATTGAATGCAGTTGATTCCATGGAGCGTGGCCCAATGCATCCCGATTAAATGCAGTGGATTTTATGCAGCATGGCCCAAAGCATCCCGATTGAAGGTAGTGCATTCCATGCAGCATCACTGAATGCAGTGGATTCCATGCAGCATGGTAAAATGCATCCCGATTGAACGCAGTGTATTCCATGAAGCATGGCTAAATGGCTCCCGAGTGAATGCAGTAGATTCCATGCAGTGTCATTGAATGCAGTGGATTCCATGCAGCATGGTAAAATGCATCCCGATTGATGCAGTGGATTCCATGCAGTGTCATTGAATGCAGTGGATTCCAGGCAGCATGGTAAAATGCATCCCGATTAATGCAGTGGATTCCATGCAGCGGGGTTAAATGGATCCCGATTGAATGCAGTGGATTCCATGCAGCGTGGCCCAATGGATCTCGATTGAATGCAGTGGATTCCATGCAGCGTGGCCCAATGGATCTCGATTGAATGCAGTGGATTCCATGCAGTGTGGTACAGTGGATTCTGATTGATTGCAGTGAATTCCATGCATCGTGGCACAATGGATCCCAATTGAATGCAGTGGATTCCATGCAGCGTGGCCCAATGGATATCGATTGAATGCAGTGGATTCCATGCAGCATGTTTGAATGCAGTGTATGCCATGCAGCGTGGCCCAATGGATCTCGAGAGAATGCAGTGGATTCCATGCAGTGTGGTGCAATGGATTTTGATTGAACGCAGTGGATTCCATGCATCGTTGTGCAATGGATCCCAATTGAATGCAGTGAATTCCATGCAGCGTGATTGAATGCAGTACATTCCATGCAGCATGGTAAAATGCATCCCGATTAAATGCAGTGGATTCCATCCAGCTTGATTGAATGCAATTGATTCCATGGAGCGTGGCCCAATGCATCCCGATTAAATGCAGTGGATTTTAAGCAGCATGGCCCAAAGCATCCCGATTGAAGGTAGTGCATTCCATGCAGCATCACTGAATGCAGTGGATTCCATGCAGCATGGTAAAATGCATCCCGATTGAACGCAGTGTATTCCATGAAGCATGGCTAAATGGATCCCGATTGAATGCAGTGGATTCCATGCAGCGTGGCCCAATTGATCTCGATTGAACGCAGTGTATTCCATGCAGTGAGGCCCAATGTATCCCAATTGAATGCAGTGGATTCCATGCAGCATGGCGCAATGGATGTCGATTGAATGCAGTGGTTTCCCTGCAATGTGGCACAATGGATCCCGATTGACTGCAGTGGATTCCATGCAGCGTCACTGAATGCAGTGGATTCCATGCAGAATGGTAAAATGCATCCCGATTGATGCAGTGGATTCTATGCAGTGTCATTGAATGCAGTAGATTCCATGCAGCATGGTAAAATGCATCCCAATTGAACGCAGTGCATTCCATGCAGCGGGGTTAAATGGATCCCGATTGAATGCAGTGGATTCGATGCAGCGTGGCCCAATGGATCTCGAGAGAATGCAGTGGATTCCATGCAGTGTGGTGCAATGGATTTAAATTGAACGCAGTGGATTCCATGCATCGTGGCGCAATGGATCCCAATTGAATGCAGTGAATTCCATGCAGCGTGATTGAATGCAGTATATTCCATGCAGCGTGGTAAAATGCATCCCGATTAAATGCAGTGGATTCCATCCAGCTTGATTGAATGCAGTTGATTCCATGGAGCGTGGCCCAATGCATCCCGATTAAATGCAGTGGATTTTATGCAGCATGGCCCAAAGCATCCCGATTGAATGTAGTGCATTCCATGCAGCATCACTGAATGCAGTGGATTCCATGCAGCATGGTAAAATGCATCCCGATTAAACGCAGTAGATTACATGCAGCAAGGCTAAATGGATCCCGAGTGAATGCAGTAGATTCCATGCAGTGTCATTGAATGCAGTGGATTCCATGCAGCATGGTAAAATGCATCCCGATTGATGCAGTGGATTCCATGCAGTGTCATTGAATGCAGTGGATTCCAGGCAGCATGGTAAAATGCATCCCGATTGATGCAGTGGATTCCATGCAGCGGGGTTAAATGGATCCCGATTGAATGCAGTGGATTCCATGCAGCGTGGCCCAATGGACCTCGATTGAATGCAGTGGATTCCATGCAGCGTGGCCCAATGGATCTCGATTGAATGCAGTGGATTCCATGCAGTGTGGTGCAGTGGAGTCTGATTGATTGCAGTGAATTCCATGCATCGTGGCACAATGGATCCCAATTGAATGCAGTGGATTCCATGCAGCGTGGCCCAATGGATCTCGATTGAATGCAGTGGATTCCATGCAGCATGTTTGAATGCAGTGTATGCCATGCAGCCTGAAGTAATGGAACCCTATTGAATGCAGTGGATTTTATGCAGCATGATTGAATGCAGTGGATTCCATGCAGCATGATTGAATGCAGTGGATTCCAGGCAGCGAGGCCCAATGAATCCCGATTGAATGCAGTGGATATTATCCAGCATGGCCCAAAGCATCCCGATTGAATGCAGTGGATTCCATGCAGCGTGTTTGAATGCAGTGGATTCCATGCAGCATGGCCCAATGGTTCCCGATTGAATGCAATGGTTGCAATGAAGCATGATTGAATGCAGTGGATTCCATGAAGCGTGGCCCTATGGTACCCGATTGAATGCACTGGTTGCAATGAAGCATGATTGAATGCAGTGGATTCCATGCAGCATGGAGAAATTGAACCCTATTCAATGCAGGGGATTTTATGCAGCATGATTGAATGCAGTAGATTCCATGCAGTGAGGCCCAATGCATCCCGATTAAATGCAGTGGATTTTATGCAGCGAGGCCCAAAGCATCCCGATTAAATGCAGTGGATTCCATGCAGCGTCACTGAATGCAGTGGATTCGATGCACCATGGTAAAATGCATCCCGATTGAACCCAGTGTATTCCATGCAGCGTGATAAATGGATCCCGATTGAATGCAGTGGATTCCATGCAGCGTGGCCCAATGGATCTCGAGAGAATGCAGTGGATTCCATGCAGTGTGGTGCAATGGATTTTGATTGAACGCAGTGGATTCGATGCATCGTTGTGCAATGGATCCCAATTGAATGCAGTGAATTCCATGCAGCGTGATTGAGTGCAGTACATTCCATGCAGCATGGTAAAATGCATCCCGATTAAATGCAGTGGATTCCATCCAGCTTGATTGAATGCAGTTGATTCCATGGAGCGTGGCCCAATGCATCCCGATTAAATGCAGTGGATTTTATGCAGCATGGCCCAAAGCATCCCGATTGAAGGTAGTGCATTCCATGCAGCATCACTGAATGCAGTGGATTCCATGCAGCATGGTAAAATGCATCCCGATTGAACGCAGTGTATTCCATGAAGCATGGCGAAATGGATCCCGATTGAATGCAGTGGATTCCATGCAGCGTGGCCCAATGGATCTCGATTGAACGCAGTGTATTCCATGCAGTGAGGCCCAATGTATCCCAATTGAATGCAGTGGATTCCATGCAGCATGGCGCAATGGATGTCGATTGAATGCAGTGCTTTCCCTGCAATGTGGCACAATGGATCCCGATTGACTGCAGTGGATTCCATGCAGCATGGCCCAATGGTTCCAGATTGAATGCAGTGGTTGCAATGAAGCATGATTGAATGCAGTGGATTCCATGCAGCATGGAGACATTGAACCCTATTCAATGCAGGGGATTTTATGCAGCATGATTGAATGCAGTGGATTCCATGCAGCATGATTGAATGCAGTAGATTCCATGCAGTGAGGCCCAATGCATCCCGATTAAATGCAGTGGATTTTATGCAGCGAGGCCCAAAGCATCCCAATTGAATGCAGTGGATTCCATGCAGCGTCACTGAATGCAGTGGATTCGATGCAGCATGGTAAAATGCATCCCGATTGAACGAAGAGTATTCCATGCAGCGTGGCTAAATGGATCCCGATTGAATGCTGTGGATTCCATGCAGCGTGGCCCAATGGATCTCGAGAGATTGCAGTGGATTCCATGCAGTGTGGTGAAATGGATTTAAATTGAACGCAGTGGATTCCATGCATCGTGGCGCAATGGATCCCAATTGAATGCAGTGAATTCCATGCAGCGTGATTGAATGCAGTATATTCCATGCAGCGTGGTAAAATGCATCCCTATTAAATGCAGTGGATTCCATCCAGCTTGATTGAATGCAGTTGATTCCATGGAGCGTGGCCCAATGCATCCCGATTAAATGCAGTGGATTTTATGCAGCATGGCCCAAAGCATCCCGATTGAAGGTAGTGCATTCCATGCAGCATCACTGAATGCAGTGGATTCCATGCAGCATGGTAAAATGCATCCCGATTGAACGCAGTGTATTCCATGAAGCATGGCTAAATGGCTCCCGAGTGAATGCAGTAGATTCCATGCAGTGTCATTTAATGCAGTGGATTCCATGCAGCATGGTAAAATGCATCCCGATTGATGCAGTGGATTCCATGCAGTGTCATTGAATGCAGTGGATTCCAGGCAGCATGGTAAAATGCATCCCGATTAATGCAGTGGATTCCATGCAGCGGGGTTAAATGGATCCCGATTGAATGCAGTGTATTCCATGCAGCGTGGCCAAATGGATCTCGATTGAATGCAGTGGATTCCATGCAGCGTGGCCCAATGGATCTCGATTGAATGCAGTGGATTCCATGCAGTGTGGTGCTGTGGATTCTGATTGATTGCAGTGAATTCCATGCATCGTGGCACAATGGATCCCAATTGAATGCAGTGGATTCCATGCAGCGTGGCCCAATGGATCTCGATTGAATGCAGTGGATTCCATGCAGCGTGTTTGAATGCAGTGTATGCCATGCAGCGTGGCCCAATGGATCTCGAGAGAATGCAGTGGATTCCATGCAGTGTGGTGCAATGGATTTTGATTGAACGCAGTGGATTCCATGCATCGTTGTGCAATGGATCCCAATTGAATGCAGTGAATTCCATGCAGCGTGATTGAATGCAGTACATTCCATGCAGCATGGTAAAATGCATCCCGATTAAATGCAGTGGATTCCATCCAGCTTGATTGAATGCAATTGATTCCATGGAGCGTGGCCCAATGCATCCCGATTAAATGCAGTGGATTTTAAGCAGCATGGCCCAAAGCATCCCGATTGAAGGTAGTGCATTCCATGCAGCATCACTGAATGCAGTGGATTCCATGCAGCATGGTAAAATGCATCCTGATTGAACGCAGTGTATTCCATGAAGCATGGCTAAATGGATCCCGATTGAATGCAGTGGATTCCATGCAGCGTGGCCCAATGGATCTCGATTGAACGCAGTGTATTCCGTGCAGTGAGGCCCAATGTATCCCAATTGAATGCAGTGGATTCCATGCAGCATGGCGCAATGGATGTCGAATGAATGCAGTGGTTTCCCTGCAATGTGGCACAATGGATCCCGATTGACTGCAGTGGATTCCATGCAGCGTCACTGAATGCAGTGGATTCCATGCAGAATGGTAAAATGCATCCCGATTGATGCAGTGGATTCCATGCAGCATGGTAAAATGCATCCCAATTGAACGCAGTGCATTCCATGCAGCGGGGTTAAATGGATCCCGATTGAATGCAGTGGATTCGATGCAGCGTGGCCCAATGGATCTCGAGAGAATGCAGTGGATTCCATGCAGTGTGGTGCAATGGATTTAAATTGAACGCAGTGGATTCCATGCATCGTGGCGCAATGGATCCCAATTGAATGCAGTGAATTCCATGCAGCGTGATTGAATGCAGTATATTCCATGCAGCGTGGTAAAATGCATCCCGATTAAATGCAGTGGATTCCATCCAGCTTGATTGAATGCAGTTGATTCCATGGAGCGTGGCCCAATGCATCCCGATTAAATGCAGTGGATTTTATGCAGCATGGCCCAAAGCATCCCGATTGAAGGTAGTGCATTCCATGCAGCATCACTGAATGCAGTGGATTCCATGCAGCATGGTAAAATGCATCCCGATTAAACGCAGTAGATTACATGCAGCATGGCTAAATGGATCCCGAGTGAATGCAGTAGATTCCATGCAGTGTCATTGAATGCAGTGGATTCCAAGCAGCATGGTAAAATGCATCCCGATTGATGCAGTGGATTCCATGCAGTGTCATTGAATGCAGTGGATTCCAGGCAGCATGGTAAAATGCATCCCGATTGATGCAGTGGATTCCATGCAGCGTGGCCCAATGGATCTCGATTGAATACAGTGGATTCCATGCAGCGTGGCCCAATGGATCTCGATTGAATGCAGTGGATTCCATGCAGTGTGGTGCAGTGGAGTCTGATTGATTGCAGTGAATTCCATGCATCGTGGCACAATGGATCCCAATTGAATGCAGTGGATTCCATGCAGCGTGGCCCAATGGATCTCGATTGAATGCAGTGGATTCCATGCAGCATGTTTGAATGCAGTGTATGCCATGCAGCGTGAAGTAATGGAACCCTATTGAATGCAGTGGATTTTATGCAGCATGATTGAATGCAGTGGATTCCATGCAGCATGATTGAATGCAGTGGATTCCAGGCAGCGAGGCCCAATGAATCCCGATTGAATGCAGTGGATATTATCCAGCATGGCCCAAAGCATCCCGATTGAATGCAGTGGATTCCATGCAGCGTGTTTGAATGCAGTGGATTCCATGCAGCATGGCCCAATGGTTCCCGATTGAATGCAATGGTTGCAATGAAGCATGATTGAATGCAGTGGATTCCATGAAGCGTGGCCCTATGGTACCCGATTGAATGCACTGGTTGCAATGAAGCATGATTGAATGCAGTGGATTCCATGCAGCATGGAGAAATTGAACCCTATTAAATGCAGGGGATTTTATGCAGCATGATTGAATGCAGTGGATTCCATGCAGCATGATTGAATGCAGTAGATTCCATGCAGTGAGGCCCAATGCATCCCGATTAAATGCAGTGGATTTTATGCAGCGAGGCCCAAAGCATCCCGATTGAATACAGTGGATTCCATGCAGTGTCACTGAATGCAGTGGATTCAATGCAGCATGGTAAAATGCATCCCGATTGAACCCAGTGTATTCCATGCAGCGTGATAAATGGATCCCGATTGAATGCAGTGGATTCCATGCAGCGTGGCCCAATGGATCTCGAGAGAATGCAGTGGATTCCATGCATTGTGTTGCAATGGATTTTGATTGAACGCAGTGGATTCGATGCATCGTTGTGCAATGGATCCCAATTGAATGCAGTGAATTCCATGCAGCGTGATTGAATGCAGTACATTCCATGCAGCGTGGTAAAATGCATCCCGATTAAATGCAGTGGATTCCATCCAGCTTGATTGAATGCAGTTGATTCCATGGAGCGTGGCCCAATGCATCCCGATTAAATGCAGTGGATATTATGCAGCATGGCCCAAAGCATCCCGATTGAAGGTAGTGCATTCCATGCAGCATCACTGAATGCAGTGGATTCCATGCAGCATGGTAAAATGCATCCCGATTAAACGCAGTGCATTACATGCAGCATGGCTAAATGGATCCCGAGTGAATGCAGTGGATTCCATGCAGCGTGGCCCAATGGATCTCGATTGAACGCAGTGTATTCCATGCAGTGAGGCCCAATGTATCCCAATTGAATGCAGTGGATTCCATGCAGCATGGCGCAATGGATGTCGATTGAATGCAGTGGTTTCCCTGCAATGTGGCACAATGGATCCCGATTGACTGCAGTGGATTCCATGCAGTGTCATTGAATGCAGTGGATTCGATGCAGCATGGTAAAATGCATCCCGATTGATGCAGTGGATTCCATGCAGCGTCATTGAATGCAGTGGATTCCATGCAGCATGGTAAAATGCATCCCAATTGAACGCAGTGCATTCCATGCAGCGGGGTTAAATGGATCCCGATTGAATGCAGTGGATTCGATGCAGCGTGGCCCAATGGATCTCGAGAGAATGCAGTGGATTCCATGCAGTGTGGTGCAATGGATTTAAATTGAACGCAGTGGATTCCATGCATCGTGGCGCAATGGATCCCAATTGAATGCAGTGAATTCCATGCAGCGTGATTGAATGCAGTATATTCCATGCAGCGTGGTAAAATGCATCCCGATTAAATGCAGTGGATTCCATCCAGCTTGATTGAATGCAGTTGATTCCATGGAGCGTGGCCCAATGCATCCCGATTAACTGCAGTGGATTTTATGCAGCATGGCCCAAAGCATCCCGATTGAATGTAGTGCATTCCATGCAGCATCACTGAATGCAGTGGATTCCATGCAGCATGGTAAAATGCATCCCGATTAAACGCAGTAGATTACATGCAGCATGGCTAAATGGATCCCGAGTGAATGCAGTAGATTCCATGCAGTGTCATTGAATGCAGTGGATTCCATGCAGCATGGTAAAATGCATCCCGATTGATGCAGTGGATTCCATGCGGTGTCATTGAATGCAGTGGATTCCAGGCAGCATGGTAAAATGCATCCCGATTGATGCAGTGGATTCCATGCAGTGTGGTGCAGTGGAGTCTGATTGATTGCAGTGAATTCCATGCATCGTGGCACAATGGATCCCAATTGAATGCAGTGGATTCCATGCAGCGTGGCCCAATGGATCTCGATTGAATGCAGTGGGTTCCATGCAGCGTGTTTGAATGCAGTGTATGCCATGCAGCGTGAAGAAATGGAACCCTATTGAATGCAGTGGATTTTATGCAGCATGATTGAATGCAGTGGATTCCATGCAGCATGATTGAATGCAGTGGATTCCAGGCAGCGAGGCCCAATGAATCCTGATTGAATGCAGTGGATATTATCCAGCATGGCCCAAAGCATCCCGATTGAATGCAGTGGATTCCATGCAGCGTGTTTGAATGCAGTGGATTCCATGCAGCATGGCCCAATGGTTCCCGATTGAATGCAGTGGTTGCAATGAAGCATGATTGAATGCAGTGGATTCCATGAAGCGTGGCCCTATGGTACCCGATTGAATGCACTGGTTGCAATGAAGCATGATTGAATGCAGTGGATTCCATGCAGCATGGAGAAATGGAACCCTATTAAATGCAGGGGATTTTATGCAGCATGATTGAATGCAGTGGATTCCATGCAGCATGATTGAATGCAGTAGATTCCATGCAGTGAGGCCCAATGCATCCCGATTAAATGCAGTGGATTTTATGCAGCGAGGCCCAAAGCATCCCGATTGAATGCAGGGGATTCCATGCAGCGTCACTCAATGCAGTGGATTCGATGCAGCATGGTAAAATGCATCCCGATTGAACCCAGTGTATTCCATGCAGCGTGATAAATGGATCCCGATTGAATGCAGTGGATTCGATGCAGCGTGGCCCAATGGATCTCGAGAGAATGCAGTGGATTCCATGCAGCGTGATTGAATGCAGTACATTCCATGCAGCATGGTAAAATGCATCCCGATTAAATGCAGTGGATTCCATCCAGCTTGATTGAATGCAGTTGATTCCATGGAGCGTGGCCCAATGCATCCCGATTAAATGCAGTGGATTTTATGCAGCATGGCCCAAAGCATCCCGATTGAAGGTAGTGCATTCCATGCAGCATCACTGAATGCAGTGGATTCCATGCAGCATGGTAAAATGCATCCCGATTGAACGCAGTGTATTCCATGAAGCATGGCGAAATGGATCCAGATTGAATGCAGTGGATTCCATGCAGCGTGGCCAATGGATCTCGATTGAACGCAGTGTATTCCATGCAGTGAGGCCCAATGAATCCCAATTGAATGCAGTGGATTCCATGCAGCATGGCACAATGGATGTTGATTGAATGCAGTGGTTTCCCTGCAATGTGGCCCAATGGATCCCGATTGACTGCAGTGGATTCCATGCAGCGTCACTGAATGCAGTGGATTCCATGCAGCATGGTAAAATGCATCCCGATGGATGCAGTGGCTTCCATGCAGTGTCATTGAATGCTGTGGATTCCATGCAGCATGGTAAAATGCGTCACGATTGATGCAGTGGATTCCATGAGTGTCATTGAATGCAGTGGATTCCATGCAGCATGGTAAAATGCATCCCGATTGATGCAGTGGATTCCATGCAGTGTCATTGAATGCAGTGGATTCCAGGCAGCATGATAAAATGCATCCCGATTGATGCAGTGGATTCCATGCAGCGGGGTTAAATGGATCCAGATTGAATGCCGTGGATTCCATGCAGCGTGGCCCAATGGATCTCGATTGAATGCAGTGGACTCCGTGCAGTGTGGTGGAGTGGATTCTGATTGATTGCAGTGAATTCCATGCAGCGTGGCCCAATGGATCTCGATTGAATGCAGTGGATTCCATGCAGCGTGTTTGAATGCAGTGTATTCCATGCAGCGTGAAGAAATGGAACCCTATTGAATGCAGTGGATTTTATGCAGCATGATTGAATGCAGTGGATTCCATGCAGCATGATTGAATGCAGTGGATTCCAGGCAGCGAGGCCCAATGAATCCCGATTGAATGCTCTGGATATTATCCAGCATGGCCCAAAGCATCCCGATTGAATGCAGTGGATTCCATGCAGCGTGTTTGAATGCAGTGGATTCCATGCAGCATGGCCCAATGGTTCCCGATTGAATGCAGTGGTTGCAATGAAGCATGATTGAATGCAGTGGATTCCATGAAGCGTGGCCCTATGGTACCCGATTGAATGCACTGGTTGCAATGAAGCATGATTGAATGCAGTGGATTCCATGCAGCATGGAGAAATTGAACCCTATTAAATGCAGGGGATTTTATGCAGCATGATTGAATGCAGTGGATTCCATGCAGCATGATTGAATGCAGTAGATTCCATGCAGTGAGGCCCAATGCATCCCGATTAAATGCAGTGGATTTTATGCAGCGAGGCCCAAAGCATCCCGATTGAATGCAGTGGATTACATGCAGCGTCACTCAATGCAGTGGATTCGATGCAGCATGGTAAAATGCATCCCGATTGAACGAAGAGTATTCCATGCAGCGTGGCTAAATGGATCCCGACTGAATGCAGTGGATTCCATGCAGCGTGGCCCAATGGATCTCGAGAGATTGCAGTGGATTCCATGCAGTGTGGTGCAATGGATTTAAATTGAACGCAGTGGATTCCATGCATCGTGGTGCAATGGATCCCAATTGAATGCAGTGAATTCCATGCAGCGTGATTGAATGCAGTATATTCCATGCAGCGTGGTAAAATGCATCCCGATTAAATGCAGTGGATTCCATCCAGCTTGATTGAATGCAGTTGATTACATGGAGCGTGGCCCAATGCATCCCGATTAAATGCAGTGGATTTTATGCAGCATGGCCCAAATCATCCCGATTGAATGTAGTGCATTCCATGCAGCATCACTGAATGCAGTGGATTCCATGTAGCATGTTAAAATGCATCCCGATTAAACGCAGTGTATTAAGTGCAGCATGGCTAAATGGATCCCGAGTGAATGCAGTAGATTCCATGCAGTGTCATTGAATGCAGTGGATTCCATGCAGCATGGTAAAATGCATCCCGATTGATGCAGTGGATTCCATGCAGTGTGGTGCAGTGGATTCTGATTGATTGCAGTGAATTCCATGCATCGTGGCACAATGGATCCCAATTGAATGCAGTGGATTCCATGCAGCGTGGCCCAATGGATCTCGATTGAATGCAGTGGATTCCATGCAGCGTGTTTGAATGCAGTGTATGCCATGCAGCGTGAAGAAATGGAACCCTATTGAATGCAGTGGATTTTATGCAGCATGATTGAATGCAGTGGATTCCATGCAGCATGATTGAATGCAGTGGATTCCAGGCAGTGAGGCCCAATGAATCCCGATTGAATGCAGTGGATATTATCCAGCATGGCCCAAAGCATCCCGATTGAATGCAGTGGATTCCATGCAGCGTGTTTGAATGCAGTGGATTCCATGCAGCATGGCCCAATGGTTCCCGATTGAATGCAGTGGTTGCAATGAAGCATGATTGAATGCAGTGGATTCCATGAAGCGTGGCCCTATGGTACCCGATTGAATGCACTGGTTGTAATGAAGCATGATTGAATGCAGTGGATTCCATGCAGTGAGGCCCAATGCATCCCGATTAAATGCAGTGGATTTTATGCAGCAAGGCCCAAAGCATCCCGATTGAATGCAGTGGATTCCATGCAGCGTCACTGAATGCAGTGGATTCCATGCAGCATGGTAAAATGCATCCCGATTGAATGAAGAGTATTCCATGCAGCGTGGCTAAATGGATCCCGATTGAATGCAGTGGATTCCTTGCAGTGTGGTCCAATGGATCTCGATTGAACGCAGTGTATTCCATGCAGTGAGGCCCAATGAATCCCAATTGAATGCAGTGGATTCCATGCAGCATGGCGCCATGGATGTCGATTGAATGCAGTGGTTTCCCTGCAATGTGGCACAATGGATCCCGATTGACTGCAGTGGATTCCATGCAGCGTCACTGAATGCAGTGGATTCCATGCATAATGGTAAAATGCATCCCGATTGATGCAGTGGATTCCATGCAGTGTCATTGAATGCAGTGGATTCGATGCAGCATGGTAAAATGAATCCCAATTGAACGCAGTGCATTCCATGCAGCGGGGTTAAATGGATGCCGATTGAATGCAGTGGATTCCATGCAGCGTGGCCCAATGGATCTCGATTGAATGCAGTGGGTTCCATGCAGCGTGTTTGAATGCATTGTATGCCGTGCAGCGTGAAGAAATGGAACCCTATTGAATGCAGTGGATTTTATGCAGCATGATTGAATGCAGTGGATTCGATGCAGCATGATTGAATGCAGTGGATTCCAGGCAGCGAGGCCCAATGAATCCCGATTGAATGCAGTGGATATTATCCAGCATGGCCCAAAGCATCCCGATTGAATGCAGTGGATTCCATGCAGCGTGTTTGAATGCAGTGGATTCCATGCAGCATGGCCCAATGGTTCCCGATTGAATGCAGTGGTTGCAATGAAGCATGATTGAATGCAGTGGATTCCATGAAGCGTGGCCCTATGGTACCCGATTGAATGCACTGGTTGCAATGAAGCATGATTGAATGCAGTGGATTCCATGCAGCATGGAGACATTGAACCCTATTAAATGCAGGGGACTTTATGCAGCATGATTGAATGCAGTGGATTCCATGCAGCATGATTGAATGCAGTAGATTCCATGCAGTGAGGCCCAATGCATCCCGATTAAATGCAGTGGATTTTATGCAGCAAGGCCCAAAGCATCCCGATTGAATGCAGTGGATTCCATGCAGCGTCACTGAATGCAGTGGATTCGATGCAGCATGGTAAAATGCATCCCGATTGAACGCAGTGTATTCCATGCAGCGTGGCTAAATGGATCCCGATTGAATGCAGTGGATTCGATGCAGCGTGGTCCAATGGATCTCGAGAGAATGCAGTGGATTCCATGCAGTGTGGTGCAATGGATTTTAATTGAACGCAGTGGATTCCATGCATCGTGGTGCAATGAATCCCAATTGAATGCAGTGAATTCCATGCAGCGTGATTGAATGCAGTATATTCCATGCAGCGTGGTAAAATGCATCCCGATTAAATGCAGTGGATTCCATCCAGCTTGATTGAATGCAGTTGATTCCATGGAGCGTGGCCCAATGCATCCCGATTAACTGCAGTGGATTTTATGCAGCATGGCCCAAAGCATCCCGATTGAAGGTAGTGCATTCCATGCAGCATCACTGAATGCAGTGGATTCCATGCAGCATGGTAAAATGCATCCCGATTAAACGCAGTGCATTACATGCAGCATGGCTAAATGGATCCCGAGTGAATGCAGTGGATTCCATGCAGTGTCATTGAATGCAGTGGATTCCATGCAGCATGGTAAAATGCGTCACGATTGATGCAGTGCATTCCATGCAGTGTCATTGAATGCAGTGGATTCCAGGCAGCATGGTAAAATGCATCCCGATTGATGCAGTGGATTCCATGCAGCGGGGTTAAATGGAACCCGATTGAATGCAGTGGATTCCATGCAGCGTGGCCCAATGGATCTCGATTGAATGCAGTTGACTCCGTGCAGTGTGGTGGAGTGGATTCTGATTGATTGCAGTGAATTCCATGCATCGTGGCCCAATGGATCTCGATTGAATGCAGTGGATTCCATGCAGCGTGTTTGAATGCAGTGTTTGCCATGCAGCGTGAAGAAATGGAACCCTATTGAATGCAGTGGATTCCATGCAGTGTCATTTAATGCAGTGGATTCCATGCAGCATGATTGAATGCAGTGGATTCCAGGCAGCGAGGCCCAATGAATCCCGATTGAATGCAGTGGATATTATCCAGCATGGCCCAAAGCATCCCGATTGAATGCAGTGGATTCCATGCAGCGTGTTTGAATGCAGTGGATTCCATGCAGCATGGCCCAATGGTTCCCGATTGAATGCAGTGGTTGCAATGAAGCATAATTGAATGCAGTGGATTCCATGAAGCGTGGCCCTATGGTACCCGATTGAATGCACTGGTTGCAATGAAGCATGATTGAATGCAGTGGATTCCATGCAGCATGGAGAAATGGAACCCTATTAAATGCAGGGGATTTTATGCAGCATGATTGAATGCAGTGGATTCCATGCAGCATGATTGAATGCAGTAGATTCCATGCAGTGAGGCCCAATGCATCCCGATTAAATGCAGTGGATTTTATGCAGCGAGGCCCAAAGCATCCCGATTGAATGCAGTGGATTCCATGCAGCGTCACTGAATGCAGTGGATTCGATGCAGCATGGTTAAATGCATCCCGATTGAACGAAGAGTATTCCATGCAGCGTGGCTAAATGGATCCCGACTGAATGCAGTGGATTCCATGCAGCGTGGCCCAATGGATCTCGAGAGATTGCAGTGGATTCCATGCAGTGTGGTGCAATGGATTTTAATTGAACGCAGTGGATTCCATGCATCGTGGTGCAATGGATCCCAATTGAATGCAGTGAATTCCATGCAGCGTGATTGAATGCAGTACATTCCATGCAGCGTGGTAAAATGCATCCCGATTAAATGCAGTGGATTCCATCCAGCTTGATTGAATGCAGTTGATTACATGGAGCGTGGCCCAATGCATCCCGATTAAATGCAGTGGATTTTATGCAGCATGGCCCAAAGCATCCCGATTGAATGTAGTGCATTCCATGCAGCATCACTGAATGCAGTGGATTCCATGTAGCATGTTAAAATGCATCCCGATTAAACGCAGTGGATTAAATGCAGCATGGCTAAATGGATCCCGAGTGAATGCAGTAGATTCCATGCAGTGTCATTGAATGCAGTGGATTCCATGCAGCATGGTAAAATGCATCCCGATTGATGCAGTGGATTCCATGCAGTGTGGTGCAGTGGATTCTGATTGATTGCAGTGAATTCCATGCATCGTGGCACAATGGATCCCAATTGAATGCAGTGGATTCCATGCAGCGTGGCCCAATGGATCTCGATTGAATGCAGTGGATTCCATGCAGCGTGTTTGAATGCAGTGTATTCCATGCAGCGTGAAGAAATGGAACCCTATTGAATGCAGTGGATTTTATGCAGCATGATTGAATGCAGTGGATTCCATGCAGCATGATTGAATGCAGTGGATTCCAGGCAGCGAGGCCCAATGAATCCCGATTGAATGCAGTGGATATTATCCAGCATGGCCCAAAGCATCCCGATTGAATGCAGTGGATTCCATGCAGCGTGTTTGAATGCAGTGGATTCCATGCAGCATGGCCCAATGGTTCCCGATTGAATGCAGTGGTTGCAATGAAGCATGATTGAATGCAGTGGATTCCATGAAGCGTGGCCCTATGGTACCCGATTGAATGCACTGGTTGTAATGAAGCATGATTGAATGCAGTGGATTCCATGCAGTGAGGCCCAATGCATCCCGATTAAATGCAGTGGATTTTATGCAGCAAGGCCCAAAGCATCCCGATTGAATGCAGTGGATTCCATGCAGCGTCACTGAATGTAGTTGATTCCATGCAGCATGGTAAAATGCATCCCGATTGAATGAAGAGTATTCCATGCAGCGTGGCTAAATGGATCCCGATTGAATGCAGTGGATTCCTTGCAGTGTGGTCCAATGGATCTCGATTGAACGCAGTGTATTCCATGCAGTGAGGCCCAATGAATCCCAATTGAATGCAGTGGATTCCATGCAGCATGGCGCCATGGATGTCGATTGAATGCAGTGGTTTCCCTGCAATGTGGCACAATGGATCCCGATTGACTGCAGTGGATTCCATGCAGCGTCACTGAATGCAGTGGATTCCATGCATAATGGTAAAATGCATCCCGATTGATGCAGTGGATTCCATGCAGTGTCATTGAATGCAGTGGATTCCATGCAGCATGGTAAAATGAATCCCAATTGAACGCAGTGCATTCCATGCAGCGGGGTTAAATGGATGCCGATTGAATGCAGTGGATTCCATGCAGCGTGGCCCAATGGATCTCGATTGAATGCAGTGGGTTCCATGCAGCGTGTTTGAATGCAGTGTATGCCGTGCAGCGTGAAGAAATGGAACCCTATTGAATGCAGTGGATTTTATGCAGCATGATTGAATGAAGTGGATTCGATGCAGCATGATTGAATGCAGTGGATTCCAGGCAGCGAGGCCCAATGAATCCCGATTGAATGCAGTGGATATTATCCAGCATGGCCCAAAGCATCCCGATTGAATGCAGTGGATTCCATGCAGCGTGTTTGAATGCAGTGGATTCCATGCAGCATGGCCCAATGGTTCCCGATTGAATGCAGTGGTTGCAATGAAGCATGATTGAATGCAGTGGATTCCATGAAGCGTGGCCCTATGGTACCCGATTGAATGCACTGGTTGCAATGAAGCATGATTGAATGCAGTGGATTCCATGCAGCATGGAGACATTGAACCCTATTAAATGCAGGGGACTTTATGCAGCATGATTGAATGCAGTGGATTCCATGCAGCATGATTGAATGCAGTAGATTCCATGCAGTGAGGCCCAATGCATCCCGATTAAATGCAGTGGATTTTATGCAGCGAGGCCCAAAGCATCCCGATTGAATGCAGTGGATTCCATGCAGCGTCACTGAATGCAGTGGATTCGATGCAGCATGGTAAAATGCATCCCGATTGAACGCAGTGTATTCCATGCAGCGTGGCTAAATGGATCCCGATTGAATGCAGTGGATTCGATGCAGCGTGGCCCAATGGATCTCGAGAGAATGCAGTGGATTCCATGCAGTGTGGTGCAATGGATTTTAATTGAACGCAGTGGATTCCATGCATCGTGGTGCAATGAATCCCAATTGAATGCAGTGAATTCCATGCAGCGTGATTGAATGCAGTATATTCCATGCAGCGTGGTAAAATGCATCCCGATTAAATGCAGTGGATTCCATCCAGCTTGATTGAATGCAGTTGATTCCATGGAGCGTGGCCCAATGCATCCCGATTAACTGCAGTGGATTTTATGCAGCATGGCCCAAAGCATCCCGATTGAAGGTAGTGCATTCCATGCAGCATCACTGAATGCAGTGGATTCCATGCAGCATGGTAAAATGCATCCCGATTAAACGCAGTGCATTACATGCAGCATGGCTAAATGGATCCCGAGTGAATGCAGTGGATTCCATGCAGTGTCATTGAATGCAGTGGATTCCATGCAGCATGGTAAAATGCGTCACGATTGATGCAGTGCATTCCATGCAGTGTCATTGAATGCAGTGGATTCCAGGCAGCATGGTAAAATGCATCCCGATTGATGCAGTGGATTCCATGCAGCGGGGTTAAATGGAACCCGATTGAATGCAGTGGATTCCATGCAGCGTGGCCCAATGGATCTCGATTGAATGCAGTTGACTCCGTGCAGTGTGGTGGAGTGGATTCTGATTGATTGCAGTGAATTCCATGCATCGTGGCCCAATGGATCTCGATTGAATGCAGTGGATTCCATGCAGCGTGTTTGAATGCAGTGTTTGCCATGCAGCGTGAAGAAATGGAACCCTATTGAATGCAGTGGATTCCATGCAGTGTCATTTAATGCAGTGGATTCCATGCAGCATGATTGAATGCAGTGGATTCCAGGCAGCGAGGCCCAATGAATCCCGATTGAATGCAGTGGATATTATCCAGCATGGCCCAAAGCATCCCGATTGAATGCAGTGGATTCCATGCAGCGTGTTTGAATGCAGTGGATTCCATGCAGCATGGCCCAATGGTTCCCGATTGAATGCAGTGGTTGCAATGAAGCATGATTGAATGCAGTGGATTCCATGAAGCGTGGCCCTATGGTACCCGATTGAATGCACTGGTTGCAATGAAGCATGATTGAATGCAGTGGATTCCATGCAGCATGGAGAAATGGAACCCTATTAAATGCAGGGGATTTTATGCAGCATGATTGAATGCAGTGGATTCCATGCAGCATGATTGAATGCAGTAGATTCCATGCAGTGAGGCCCAATGCATCCCGATTAAATGCAGTGGATTTTATGCAGCGAGGCCCAAAGCATCCCGATTGAATGCAGTGGATTCCATGCAGCGTCACTCAATGCAGTGGATTCGATGCAGCATGGTTAAATGCATCCCGATTGAACGAAGAGTATTCCATGCAGCGTGGCTAAATGGATCCCGACTGAATGCAGTGGATTCCATGCAGCGTGGCCCAATGGATCTCGAGAGATTGCAGTGGATTCCATGCAGTTTGGTGCAATGGATTTTAATTGAACGCAGTGGATTCCATGCATCGTGGTGCAATGGATCCCAATTGAATGCAGTGAATTCCATGCAGCGTGATTGAATGCAGTACATTCCATGCAGCGTGGTAAAATGCATCCCGATTAAATGCAGTGGATTCCATCCAGCTTGATTGAATGCAGTTGATTACATGGAGCGTGGCCCAATGCATCCCGATTAAATGCAGTGGATTTTATGCAGCATGGCCCAAAGCATCCCGATTGAATGTAGTGCATTCCATGCAGCATCACTGAATGCAGTGGATTCCATGTAGCATGTTAAAATGCATCCCGATTAAACGCAGTGGATTAAATGCAGCATGGCTAAATGGATCCCGAGTGAATGCAGTAGATTCCATGCAGTGTCATTGAATGCAGTGGATTCCATGCAGCATGGTAAAATGCATCCCGATTGATGCAGTGGATTCCATGCAGTGTGGTGCAGTGGATTCTGATTGATTGCAGTGAATTCCATGCATCGTGGCACAATGGATCCCAATTGAATGCAGTGGATTCCATGCAGCGTGGCCCAATGGATCTCGATTGAATGCAGTGGATTCCATGCAGCGTGTTTGAATGCAGTGTATGCCATGCAGCGTGAAGAAATGGAACCCTATTGAATGCAGTGGATTTTATGCAGCATGATTGAATGCAGTGGATTCCATGCAGCATGATTGAATGCAGTGGATTTCAGGCAGCGAGGCCCAATGAATCCCGATTGAATGCAGTGGATATTATCCAGCATGGCCCAAAGCATCCCGATTGAATGCAGTGGATTCCATGCAGCGTGTTTGAATGCAGTGGATTCCATGCAGCATGGCCCAATGGTTCCCGATTGAATGCAGTGGTTGCAATGAAGCATGATTGAATGCAGTGGATTCCATGAAGCGTGGCCCTATGGTACCCGATTGAATGCACTGGTTGTAATGAAGCATGATTGAATGCAGTGGATTCCATGCAGTGAGGCCCAATGCATCCCGATTAAATGCAGTGGATTTTATGCAGCAAGGCCCAAAGCATCCCGATTGAATGCAGTGGATTCCATGCAGCGTCACTGAATGTAGTGGATTCCATGCAGCATGGTAAAATGCATCCCGATTGAATGAAGAGTATTCCATGCAGCGTGTCTAAATGGATCCCGATTGAATGCAGTGGATTCCTTGCAGTGTGGTCCAATGGATCTCGATTGAACGCAGTGTATTCCATGCAGTGAGGCCCAATGAATCCCAATTGAATGCAGTGGATTCCATGCAGCATGGCGCCATGGATGTCGATTGAATGCAGTGGTTTCCCTGCAATGTGGCACAATGGATCCCGATTGACTGCAGTGGATTCCATGCAGCGTCACTGAATGCAGTGGATTCCATGCATAATGGTAAAATGCATCCCGATTGATGCAGTGGATTCCATGCAGTGTCATTGAATGCAGTGGATTTGATGCAGCATGGTAAAATGAATCCCAATTGAACGCAGTGCATTCCATGCAGCGGGGTTAAATGGATGCCGATTGAATGCAGTGGATTCCATGCAGTGTGGCCCAATGGATCTCGATTGAATGCAGTGGGTTCCATGCAGCGTGTTTGAATGCAGTGTATGCCGTGCAGCGTGAAGAAATGGAACCCTATTGAATGCAGTGGATTTTATGCAGCATGATTGAATGCAGTGGATTCGATGCAGCATGATTGAATGCAGTGGATTCCAGGCAGCGAGGCCCAATGAATCCCGATTGAATGCAGTGGATATTATCCAGCATGGCCCAAAGCATCCCGATTGAATGCAGTGGATTCCATGCAGCGTGTTTGAATGCAGTGGATTCCATGCAGCATGGCCCAATGGTTCCCGATTGAATGCAGTGGTTGCAATGAAGCATGATTGAATGCAGTGGATTCCATGAAGCGTGGCCCTATGGTACCCGATTGAATGCACTGGTTGCAATGAAGCATGATTGAATGCAGTGGATTCCATGCAGCATGGAGAAATGGAACCCTATTAAATGCAGGGGATTTTATGCAGCATGATTGAATGCAGTGGATTCCATGCAGCATGATTGAATGCAGTAGATTCCATGCAGTGAGGCCCAATGCATCCCGATTAAATGCAGTGGATTTTATGCAGCGAGGCCCAAAGCATCCCGATTGAATGCAGTGGATTCCATGCAGCGTCACTGAATGCAGTGGATTCGATGCAGCATGGTAAAATGCATCCCGATTGAACGCAGTGTATTCCATGCAGCGTGGCTAAATGGATCCCGATTGAATGCAGTGGATTCGATGCAGCGTGGCCCAATGGATCTCGAGAGAATGCAGTGGATTCCATGCAGTGTGGTGCAATGGATTTTAATTGAACGCAGTGGATTCCATGCATCGTGGTGCAATGAATCCCAATTGAATGCAGTGAATTTCATGCAGCGTGATTGAATGCAGTATATTCCATGCAGCGTGGTAAAATGCATCCCGATTAAATGCAGTGGATTCCATCCAGCTTGATTGAATGCAGTTGATTCCATGGAGCGTGGCCCAATGCATCCCGATTAACTGCAGTGGATTTTATGCAGCATGGCCCAAAGCATCCCGATTGAAGGTAGTGCATTCCATGCAGCATCACTGAATGCAGTGGATTCCATGCAGCATGGTAAAATGCATCCCGATTAAACGCAGTGCATTACATGCAGCATGGCTAAATGGATCCCGAGTGAATGCAGTGGATTCCATGCAGTGTCATTGAATGCAGTGGATTCCATGCAGCATGGTAAAATGCGTCACGATTGATGCAGTGCATTCCATGCAGTGTCATTGAATGCAGTGGATTCCAGGCAGCATGATAAAATGCATCCCGATTGATGCAGTGGATTCCATGCAGCGGGGTAAAATGGAACCCGATTGAATGCAGTGGATTCCATGCAGCGTGGCCCAATGGATCTCGATTGAATGCAGTGGACTCCGTGCAGTGTGGTTGAGTGGATTCTGATTGATTGCAGTGAATTCCATGCATCTTGGCCCAATGGATCTCGATTGAATGCAGTGGATTCCATGCAGCGTGTTTGAATGCAGTGTATGCCATGCAGCGTGAAGAAATGGAACCCTATTGAATGCAGTGGATTTTATGCAGCATGATTGAATGCAGTGGATTCCATGCAGCATGATTGAATGCAGTGGATTCCAGGCAGCGAGGCCCAATGAATCCCGATTGAATGCACTGGATATTATCCAGCATGGCCCAAAGCATCCCGATTGAATGCAGTGGATTCCATGCAGCGTGTTTGAATGCAGTGGATTCCATGCAGCATGGCCCAATGGTTCCCGATTGAATGCAGTGGTTGCAATGAAGCATGATTGAATGCAGTGGATTCCATGCAGCATGGAGACATTGAACCCTATTCAATGCAGGGGATTTTATGCAGCATGATTGAATGCAGTGGATTCCATGCAGCATGATTGAATGCAGTAGATTCCATGCAGTGAGGCCCAATGCATCCCGATTAAATGCAGTGGATTTTATGCAGAGAGGCCCAAAGCATCCCGATTGAATGCAGTGGATTCCATGCAGCGTCACTGAATGCAGTGGATTCGATGCAGCATGGTTAAATGCATCCCGATTGAACGAACAGTATTCCATGCAGCATGGCTAAATGGATCCCGATTGAATGCAGTGCATTCCATGCAGCGTGGCCCAATGGATCTCGAGAGATTGCAGTGGATTCCATGCAGTGTGGTGCAATGGATTTTAATTGAACGCAGTGGATTCCATGCATCGTGGTGCAATGGATCCCAATTGAATGCAGTGAATTCCATGCAGCGTGATTGAATGCAGTATATTCCATGCAGCGTGGTAAAATGCATCCCGATTAAATGCAGTGGATTCCATCCAGCTTGGTTGAATGCAATTGATTCCATGGAGCATGGCCCAATGCATCCCGATTAAATGCAGTGGATTTTATGCAGCATGGCCCAAAGCATCCTGATTGAAGGTAGTGCATTCCATGCAGCATCACTGAATGCAGTGGATTCCATGCAGCATGGTAAAATGCATCCCGATTAAACGCAGTGGATTACAGGCAGCATGGCTAAATGGATCCCGAGTGAATGCAGTAGATTCCATGCAGTGTCATTGAATGCAGTGGATTCCATGCAGCATGGTAAAATGCATCCCGATTGATGCCTTGGATTCCATGCAGTGTCATTGATTGCAGTGGATTCCATGCAGCATGGTAAAATGCATCCCGATTGATGCAGTGGATTCCATGCAGTGTCAATGAATGCAGTGGATTCCAGGCAGCATGATAAAATGCATCCCGATTGATGCAGTGGATTCCATGCAGCGGGGTTAAATGGATCCCGATTGAATGCAGTGGATTCCATGCAGCGTGGCCCAATGGATCTCGATTGAATGCAGTGGATTCCATGCAGCGTGGCCCAATGGATCTCGATTGAATGCAGTGGATTCCATGCAGTGTGGTGCAGTGGATTCTGATTGATTGCAGTGAATTCCATGCATCGTGGCACAATGGATCCCAATTGAATGCAGTGGATTCCATGCAGCGTGGCCCAATGGATCTCGATTGAATGCAGTGGATTCCATGCAGCGTGTTTGAATGCAGTGTATTCCATGCAGCGTGAAGAAATGGAACCCTATTGAATGCAGTGGATTTTATGCAGCATGATTGAATGCAGTGGATTCCATGCAGCATGATTGAATGCAGTGGATTCCAGGCAGCGAGGCCCAATGAATCCCGATTGAATGCAGTGGATATTATCCAGCATGGCCCAAAGCATCCCGATTGAATGCAGTGGATTCCATGCAGCGTGTTTGAATGCAGTGGATTCCATGCAGCATGGCCCAATGGTTCCCGATTGAATGCAGTGGTTGCAATGAAGCATGATTGAATGCAGTGGATTCCATGAAGCGTGGCCCTATGGTACCCGATTGAATGCACTGGTTGCAATGAAGCATGATTGAATGCAGTGGATTCCATGCAGCATGGAGAAATTGAACCCTATTAAATGCAGGGGATTTTATGCAGCATGATTGAATGCAGTGGATTCCATGCAGCATGATTGAATGCAGTGGAGTCCATGCAGCGAGGCCCAATGCATCCCGATTAAATGCAGTGGATTCCATGCAGCGTCACTGAATGCAGTGGATTCGATGCAGCATGGTAAAATGCATCCCGATTGAACCCAGTGTATTCTATGCAGCGTGATAAATGGATCCCGATTGAATGCAGTGGATTCCATGCAGCGTGGCCCAATGGATCTCGAGAGATTGCAGTGGATTCCATGCAGTGTGGTGCAATGGATTTAAATTGAACGCAGTGGATTCCATGCATCGTGGTGCAATGGATCCCAATTGAATGCAGTGAATTCCATGCAGCGTGATTGAATGCAGTATATTCCATGCAGCGTGGTAAAATGCATCCCGATTAAATGCAGTGGATTCCATCCAGCTTGATTGAATGCAGTTGATTCCATGGAGCGTGGCCCAATGCATCCCGATTAAATGCAGTGGATTTTATGCAGCATGGCCCAAAGCATCCCGATTGAAGGTAGTGCATTCCATGCAGCATCACTGAATGCAGTGGATTCCATGCAGCATGGTAAAATGCATCCCGATTGAACGCAGTGTATTCCATGAAGCATGGCTAAATGGCTCCCGAGTGAATGCAGTAGATTCCATGCAGTGTCATTGAATGCAGTGGATTCCATGCAGCATGGTAAAATGCATCCCGATTGATGCAGTGGATTCCATGCAGTGTCAATGAATGCAGTGGATTCCAGGCAGCATGGTAAAATGCATCCCGATTAATGCAGTGGATTCCATGCAGCGGGGTTAAATGGATCCCGATTGAATGCAGTGTATTCCATGCAGCGTGACCCAATGGATCTCGATTGAATGCAGTGGATTCCATGCAGCGTGGCCCAATGGATCTCGATTGAATGCAGTGGATTCCATGCAGCATGTTTGAATGCAGTTTATTTCATGCAGCGTGAAGAAATGGAACCCTATTGAATGCAGTGGATTTTATGCAGGATGATTGAATGCAGTGGATTCCATGCAGCATGATTGAATGCAGTGGATTCCATGCAGCGTGGCCCAATGGATCTCGAGAGATTGCAGTGGATTCCATGCAGTTTGGTGCAATGGATTTTAATTGAACGCAGTGGATTCCATGCATCGTGGTGCAATGGATCCCAATTGAATGCAGTGAATTCCATGCAGCGTGATTGAATGCAGTATATTCCATGCAGCGTGGTAAAATGCATCCCGATTAAATGCAGTGGATTCCATCCAGCTTGATTGAATGCAGTTGATTACATGGAGCGTGGCCCAATGCATCCCGATTAAATGCAGTGGATTTTATGCAGCATGGCCCAAAGCATCCCGATTGAATGTAGTGCATTCCATGCAGCATCACTGAATGCAGTGGATTCCATGTAGCATGTTAAAATGCATCCCGATTAAACGCAGTGTATTAAGTGCAGCATGGCTAAATGGATCCCGAGTGAATGCAGTAGATTCCATGCAGTGTCATTGAATGCAGTGGATTCCATGCAGCATGGTAAAATGCATCCCGATTGATGCAGTGGATTCCATGCAGTGTGGTGCAGTGGATTCTGATTGATTGCAGTGAATTCCATGCATCGTGGCACAATGGATCCCAATTGAATGCAGTGGATTCCATGCAGCGTGGCCCAATGGATCTCGATTGAATGCAGTGGATTCCATGCAGCGTGTTTGAATGCAGTGTATGCCATGCAGCGTGAAGAAATGGAACCCTATTGAATGCAGTGGATTTTATGCAGCATGATTGAATGCAGTGGATTCCATGCAGCATGATTGAATGCAGTGGATTCCAGGCAGCGAGGCCCAATGAATCCCGATTGAATGCAGTGGATATTATCCAGCATGGCCCAAAGCATCCCGATTGAATGCAGTGGATTCCATGCAGCGTGTTTGAATGCAGTGGATTCCATGCAGCATGGCCCAATGGTTCCCGATTGAATGCAGTGGTTGCAATGAAGCATGATTGAATGCAGTGGATTCCATGAAGCGTGGCCCTATGGTACCCGATTGAATGCACTGGTTGCAATGAAGCATGATTGAATGCAGTGGATTCCATGCAGCATGGAGAAATGGAACCCTATTAAATGCAGGGGATTTTATGCAGCATGATTGAATGCAGTGGATTCCATGCAGCATGATTGAATGCAGTAGATTCCATGCAGTGAGGCCCAATGCATCCCGATTAAATGCAGTGGATTTTATGCAGCGAGGCCCAAAGCATCCCGATTGAATGCAGTGGATTCCATGCAGCGTCACTCAATGCAGTGGATTCGATGCAGCATGGTTAAATGCATCCCGATTGAACGAAGAGTATTCCATGCAGCGTGGCTAAATGGATCCCGACTGAATGCAGTGGATTCCATGCAGCGTGGCCCAATGGATCTCGAGAGATTGCAGTGGATTCCATGCAGTTTGGTGCAATGGATTTTAATTGAACGCAGTGGATTCCATGCATCGTGGTGCAATGGATCCCAATTGAATGCAGTGAATTCCATGCAGCGTGATTGAATGCAGTACATTCCATGCAGCGTGGTAAAATGCATCCCGATTAAATGCAGTGGATTCCATCCAGCTTGATTGAATGCAGTTGATTACATGGAGCGTGGCCCAATGCATCCCGATTAAATGCAGTGGATTTTATGCAGCATGGCCCAAAGCATCCCGATTGAATGTAGTGCATTCCATGCAGCATCACTGAATGCAGTGGATTCCATGTAGCATGTTAAAATGCATCCCGATTAAACGCAGTGGATTAAATGCAGCATGGCTAAATGGATCCCGAGTGAATGCAGTAGATTCCATGCAGTGTCATTGAATGCAGTGGATTCCATGCAGCATGGTAAAATGCATCCCGATTGATGCAGTGGATTCCATGCAGTGTGGTGCAGTGGATTCTGATTGATTGCAGTGAATTCCATGCATCGTGGCACAATGGATCCCAATTGAATGCAGTGGATTCCATGCAGCGTGGCCCAATGGATCTCGATTGAATGCAGTGGATTCCATGCAGCGTGTTTGAATGCAGTGTATGCCATGCAGCGTGAAGAAATGGAACCCTATTGAATGCAGTGGATTTTATGCAGCATGATTGAATGCAGTGGATTCCATGCAGCATGATTGAATGCAGTGGATTCCAGGCAGCGAGGCCCAATGAATCCCGATTGAATGCAGTGGATATTATCCAGCATGGCCCAAAGCATCCCGATTGAATGCAGTGGATTCCATGCAGCGTGTTTGAATGCAGTGGATTCCATGCAGCATGGCCCAATGGTTCCCGATTGAATGCAGTGGTTGCAATGAAGCATGATTGAATGCAGTGGATTCCATGAAGCGTGGCCCTATGGTACCCGATTGAATGCACTGGTTGTAATGAAGCATGATTGAATGCAGTGGATTCCATGCAGTGAGGCCCAATGCATCCCGATTAAATGCAGTGGATTTTATGCAGCAAGGCCCAAAGCATCCCGATTGAATGCAGTGGATTCCATGCAGCGTCACTGAATGTAGTGGATTCCATGCAGCATGGTAAAATGCATCCCGATTGAATGAAGAGTATTCCATGCAGCGTGGCTAAATGGATCCCGATTGAATGCAGTGGATTCCTTGCAGTGTGGTCCAATGGATCTCGATTGAACGCAGTGTATTCCATGCAGTGAGGCCCAATGAATCCCAATTGAATGCAGTGGATTCCATGCAGCATGGCGCCATGGATGTCGATTGAATGCAGTGGTTTCCCTGCAATGTGGCACAATGGATCACGATTGACTGCAGTGGATTCCATGCAGCGTCACTGAATGCAGTGGATTCCATGCATAATGGTAAAATGCATCCCGATTGATGCAGTGGATTCCATGCAGTGTCATTGAATGCAGTGGATTTGATGCAGCATGGTAAAATGAATCCCAATTGAACGCAGTGCATTCCATGCAGCGGGGTTAAATGGATGCCGATTGAATGCAGTGGATTCCATGCAGTGTGGCCCAATGGATCTCGATTGAATGCAGTGGGTTCCATGCAGCGTGTTTGAATGCAGTGTATGCCGTGCAGCGTGAAGAAATGGAACCCTATTGAATGCAGTGGATTTTATGCAGCATGATTGAATGCAGTGGATTCGATGCAGCATGATTGAATGCAGTGGATTCCAGGCAGCGAGGCCCAATGAATCCCGATTGAATGCAGTGGATATTATCCAGCATGGCCCAAAGCATCCCGATTGAATGCAGTGGATTCCATGCAGCGTGTTTGAATGCAGTGGATTCCATGCAGCATGGCCCAATGGTTCCCGATTGAATGCAGTGGTTGCAATGAAGCATGATTGAATGCAGTGGATTCCATGAAGCGTGGCCCTATGGTACCCGATTGAATGCACTGGTTGCAATGAAGCATGATTGAATGCAGTGGATTCCATGCAGCATGGAGACATTGAACCCTATTAAATGCAGGGGACTTTATGCAGCATGATTGAATGCAGTGGATTCCATGCAGCATGATTGAATGCAGTAGATTCCATGCAGTGAGGCCCAATGCATCCCGATTAAATGCAGTGGATTTTATGCAGCGAGGCCCAAAGCATCCCGATTGAATGCAGTGGATTCCATGCAGCGTCACTGAATGCAGTGGATTCGATGCAGCATGGTAAAATGCATCCCGATTGAACGCAGTGTATTCCATGCAGCGTGGCTATGGATCCCGATTGAATGCAGTGGATTCGATGCAGCGTGGCCCAATGGATCTCGAGAGAATGCAGTGGATTCCATGCAGTGTGGTGCAATGGATTTTAATTGAACGCAGTGGATTCCATGCATCGTGGTGCAATGAATCCCAATTGAATGCAGTGAATTTCATGCAGCGTGATTGAATGCAGTATATTCCATGCAGCGTGGTAAAATGCATCCCGATTAAATGCAGTGGATTCCATCCAGCTTGATTGAATGCAGTTGATTCCATGGAGCGTGGCCCAATGCATCCCGATTAACTGCAGTGGATTTTATGCAGCATGGCCCAAAGCATCCCGATTGAAGGTAGTGCATTCCATGCAGCATCACTGAATGCAGTGGATTCCATGCAGCATGGTAAAATGCATCCCGATTAAACGCAGTGCATTACATGCAGCATGGCTAAATGGATCCCGAGTGAATGCAGTGGATTCCATGCAGTGTCATTGAATGCAGTGGATTCCATGCAGCATGGTAAAATGCGTCACGATTGATGCAGTGCATTCCATGCAGTGTCATTGAATGCAGTGGATTCCAGGCAGCATGATAAAATGCATCCCGATTGATGCAGTGGATTCCATGCAGCGGGGTTAAATGGAACCCGATTGAATGCAGTGGATTCCATGCAGCGTGGCCCAATGGATCTCGATTGAATGCAGTGGACTCCGTGCAGTGTGGTGGAGTGGATTCTGATTGATTGCAGTGAATTCCATGCATCTTGGCCCAATGGATCTCGATTGAATGCAGTGGATTCCATGCAGCGTGTTTGAATGCAGTGTATGCCATGCAGCGTGAAGAAATGGAACCCTATTGAATGCAGTGGATTTTATGCAGCATGATTGAATGCAGTGGATTCCATGCAGCATGATTGAATGCAGTGGATTCCAGGCAGCGAGGCCCAATGAATCCCGATTGAATGCAGTGGATATTATCCAGCATGGCCCAAAGCATCCCGATTGAATGCAGTGGATTCCATGCAGCGTGTTTGAATGCAGTGGATTCCATGCAGCATGGCCCAATGGTTCCCGATTGAATGCAGTGGTTGCAATGAAGCATGATTGAATGCAGTGGATTCCATGCAGCATGGAGACATTGAACCCTATTCAATGCAGGGGATTTTATGCAGCATGATTGAATGCAGTGGATTCCATGCAGCATGATTGAATGCAGTAGATTCCATGCAGTGAGGCCCAATGCATCCCGATTAAATGCAGTGGATTTTATGCAGAGAGGCCCAAAGCATCCCGATTGAATGCAGTGGATTCCATGCAGCGTCACTGAATGCAGTGGATTCGATGCAGCATGGTAAAATGCATCCCGATTGAACGAACAGTATTCCATGCAGCATGGCTAAATGGATCCCGATTGAATGCAGTGCATTCCATGCAGCGTGGCCCAATGGATCTCGAGAGATTGCAGTGGATTCCATGCAGTGTGGTGCAATGGATTTTAATTGAACGCAGTGGATTCCATGCATCGTGGTGCAATGGATCCCAATTGAATGCAGTGAATTCCATGCAGCGTGATTGAATGCAGTATATTCCATGCAGCGTGGTAAAATGCATCCCGATTAAATGCAGTGGATTCCATCCAGCTTGGTTGAATGCAATTGATTCCATGGAGCATGGCCCAATGCATCCCGATTAAATGCAGTGGATTTTATGCAGCATGGCCCAAAGCATCCCGATTGAAGGTAGTGCATTCCATGCAGCATCACTGAATGCAGTGGATTCCATGCAGCATGGTAAAATGCATCCCGATTAAACGCAGTGGATTACATGCAGCATGGCTAAATGGATCCCGAGTGAATGCAGTAGATTCCATGCAGTGTCATTGAATGCAGTGGATTCCATGCAGCATGGTAAAATGCATCCCGATTGATGCCTTGGATTCCATGCAGTGTCATTGATTGCAGTGGATTCCATGCAGCATGGTAAAATGCATCCCGATTGATGCTGTGGATTCCATGCAGTGTCAATGAATGCAGTGGATTCCAGGCAGCATGATAAAATGCATCCCGATTGATGCAGTGGATTCCATGCAGCGGGGTTAAATGGATCACGATTGAATGCAGTGGATTCCATGCAGCGTGGCCCAATGGATCTCGATTGAATGCAGTGGATTCCATGCAGCGTGGCCCAATGGATCTCGATTGAATGCAGTGGATTCCATGCAGTGTGGTGCAGTGGATTCTGATTGATTGCAGTGAATTCCATGCATCGTGGCACAATGGATCCCAATTGAATGCAGTGGATTCCATGCAGCGTGGCCCAATGGATCTCGATTGAATGCAGTGGATTCCATGCAGCGTGTTTGAATGCAGTGTATTCCATGCAGCGTGAAGAAATGGAACCCTATTGAATGCAGTGGATTTTATGCAGCATGATTGAATGCAGTGGATTCCATGCAGCATGATTGAATGCAGTGGATTCCATGCAGCATGGCCCAATGGTTCCCGATTGAATGCAGTGGTTGCAATGAAGCATGATTGAATGCAGTGGATTCCATGAAGCGTGGCCCTATGGTACCCGATTGAATGCACTGGTTGCAATGAAGCATGATTGAATGCAGTGGATTCCATGCAGCATGGAGAAATTGAACCCTATTAAATGCAGGGGATTTTATGCAGCATGATTGAATGCAGTGGATTCCATGCAGCATGATTGAATGCAGTGGAGTCCATGCAGCGAGGCCCAATGCATCCCGATTAAATGCAGTGGATTCCATGCGTCGTCACTGAATGCAGTGGATTCGATGCAGCATGGTAAAATTCATCAGATTGAACACAGTGTATTCTATGCAGCGTGATAAATGGATCCCGATTGAATGCAGTGGATTCCATGCAGCGTGGCCCAATGGATCTCGAGAGATTGCAGTGGATTCCATGCAGTGTGGTGCAATGGATTTAAATTGAACGCAGTGGATTCCATGCATCGTGGTGCAATGGATCCCAATTGAATGCAGTGAATTCCATGCAGCGTGATTGAATGCAGTATATTCCATGCAGCGTGGTAAAATGCATCCCGATTAAATGCAGTGGATTCCATCCAGCTTGATTGAATGCAGTTGATTCCATGGAGCGTGGCCCAATGCATCCCGATTAAATGCAGTGGATTTTATGCAGCATGGCCCAAAGCATCCCGATTGAAGGTAGTGCATTCCATGCAGCATCACTGAATGCAGTGGATTCCATGCACCATGGTAAAATGCATCCCGATTGAACGCAGTGTATTCCATGAAGCATGGCTAAATGGCTCCCGAGTGAATGCAGTAGATTCCATGCAGTGTCATTGAATGCAGTGGATTCCATGCAGCATGGTAAAATGCATCCCGATTGATGCAGTGGATTCCATGCAGTGTCAATGAATGCAGTGGATTCCAGGCAGCATGGTAAAATGCATCCCGATTAATGCAGTGGATTCCATGCAGCGGGGTTAAATGGATCCCGATTGAATGCAGTGTATTCCATGCAGCGTGGCACAATGGATCTCGATTGAATGCAGTGGATTCCATTCAGCGTGGCCCAATGGATCTCGATTGAATGCAGTGGATTCCATGCAGCATGATTGAATGCAGTGGATTCCATGCAGCCTGGCCCAATGGATCTCGAGAGAATGCAGTGGATTCCATGCAGTGTGGTGCAATGGATTTTGATTGAACGCAGTGGATTCCATGCATCGTTGTGCAATGGATCCCAATTGAATGCAGTGAATTCCATGCAGCGTGATTGAATGCAGTACATTCCATGCAGCATGGTAAAATGCATCCCGATTAAATGCAGTGGATTCCATCCAGCTTGATTGAATGCAGTTGATTCCATGGAGCGTGGCCCAATGCATCCCGATTAAATGCAGTGGATTTTATGCAGCATGGCCCAAAGCATCCCGATTGAAGGTAGTGCATTCCATGCAGCATCACTGAATGCAGTGGATTCCATGCAGCATGGTAAAATGCATCCCGATTGAACGCAGTGTATTCCATGAAGCATGGCGAAATGGATCCCGATTGAATGCAGTGGATTCCATGCAGCGTGGCCCAATGGATCTCGATTGAACGCAGTGTATTCCATGCAGTGAGGCCCAATGTATCCCAATTGAATGCAGTGGATTCCATGCAGCATGGCGCAATGGATGTCGATTGAATGCAGTGGTTTCCCTGCAATGTGGCAAAATGGATCCCGATTGACTGCAGTGGATTCCATGCAGCATGGCCCAATGGTTCCCGATTGAATGCAGTGGTTGCAATGAAGCATGATTGAATGCAGTGGATTCCATGCAGCATGGAGACATTGAACCCTATTCAATGCAGGGGATTTTATGCAGCATGATTGAATGCAGTGGATTCCATGCAGCATGATTGAATGCAGTAGATTCCATGCAGTGAGGCCCAATGCATCCCGATTAAATGCAGTGGATTTTATGCAGCGAGGCCCAAAGCATCCCGATTGAATGCAGTGGATTCCATGCAGCGTCACTGAATGCAGTGGATTCGATGCAGCATGGTTAAATGCATCCCGATTGAACGAAGAGTATTCCATGCAGCGTGGCTAAATGGATCCCGATTGAATGCAGTGGATTCCATGCAGCGTGGCCCAATGGATCTCGAGAGATTGCAGTGGATTCCATGCAGTGTGGTGCAATGGATTTAAATTGAACGCAGTGGATTCCATGCATCGTGGTGCAATGGATCCCAATTGAATGCAGTGAATTCCATGCAGCGTGATTGAATGCAGTATATTCCATGCAGCGTGGTAAAATGCATCCCGATTAAATGCAGTGGATTCCATCCAGCTTGATTGAATGCAGTTGATTCCATGGAGCGTGGCCCAATGCATCCCGATTAAATGCAGTGGATTTTATGCAGCATGGCCCAAAGCATCCCGATTGAAGGTAGTGCATTCCATGCAGCATCACTGAATGCAGTGGATTCCATGCACCATGGTAAAATGCATCCCGATTGAACGCAGTGTATTCCATGAAGCATGGCTAAATGGCTCCCGAGTGAATGCATTAGATTCCATGCAGTGTCATTGAATGCAGTGGATTCCATGCAGCATGGTAAAATGCATCCCGATTGATGCAGTGGATTCCATGCAGTGTCATTGAATGCAGTGGATTCCAGGCAGCATGGTAAAATGCATCCCGATTAATGCAGTGTATTCCATGCAGCGGGGTTAAATGGATCCCGATTGAATGCAGTGTATTCCATGCAGCGTGGCCCAATAGATCTCGATTGAATGCAGTGGATTCCATGCAGTGTGGTACAGTGGATTCTGATTGATTGCAGTGAATTCCATGCATCGTGGCACACTGGATCCCAATTGAATGCAGTGGATTCCATGCAGCGTGGCCCAATGGATCTCGATTGAATGCAGTGGATTCCATGCAGCATGTTTGAATGCAGTGTATGCCATGCAGCGTGGCCCAATGTATCTCGAGAGAATGCAGTGGATTCCATGCAGTGTGGTGCAATGGATCCCAATTGAATGCAGTGAATTCCATGCAGCGTGATTGAATGCAGTACATTCCATGCAGCATGGTAAAATGCATCCCGATTAAATGCAGTGGATTCCATCCAGCTTGATTGAATGCAGTTGATTCCATGGAGCGTGGCCCAATGCATCCCGATTAAATGCAGTGGATTTTAAGCAGCATGGCCAAAAGCATCCCGATTGAAGGTAGTGCATTCCATGCAGCATCACTGAATGCAGTGGATTCCATGCAGCATGGTAAAATGCATCCCGATTGAACGCAGTGTATTCCATGAAGCATGGCTAAATGGATCCCGATTGAATGCAGTGGATTCCATGCAGCGTGGCCCAATGGATCTCGATTGAACGCAGTGTATTCCATGCAGTGAGGCCCAATGTATCCCAATTGAATGCAGTGGATTCCATGCAGCATGGCGCAATGGATGTCGATTGAATGCAGTGGTTTCCCTGCAATGTGGCACAATGGATCCCGATTGACTGCAGTGGATTCCATGCAGCGTCACTGAATGCAGTGGATTCCATGCAGAATGGTAAAATGCATCCCGATTGATGCAGTGGATTCCATGCAGTGCCATTGAATGCAGTAGATTCCATGCAGCATGGTAAAATGCATCCCAATTGAACGCAGTGCATTCCATGCAGCGGGGTTAAATGGATCCCGATTGAATGCAGTGGATTCGATGCAGCGTGGCCCAATGGATCTCGAGAGAATGCAGTGGATTCCATGCAGTGTGGTGCAATGGATTTAAATTGAACAGAGTGGATTCCATGCATCGTGGCGCAATGGATCCCAATTGAATGCAGTGAATTCCATGCAGCGTGATTGAATGCAGTATATTCCATGCAGCGTGGTAAAATGCATCCCGATTAAACGCAGTGGATTACATGCAGCATGGCTAAATGGATCCCGAGTGAATGCAGTAGATTCCATGCAGTTTCATTGAATGCAGTGGATTACATGCAGTATGGTAAAATGCGTCACGATTGATGCAGTGGATTCCATGCAGTGTCATTGAATGCAGTGGATTCCATGCAGCATGGTAAAATGCATCCCGATTGATGCAGTGGATTCCATGCAGTGTCAATGAATGCAGTGGATTCCAGGCAGCACGATAAAATGCATCCCGATTGATGCAGTGGATTCCATGCAGCGGGGTTAAATGGATCCCGATTGAATGCAGTGGATTCCATGCAGCGTGGCCCAATGGATCTCGATTGAATGCAGTGGATTCCATGCAGCGTGGCCCAATGGATCTCGATTGAATGCAGTGGATTCCATGCAGTGTGGTGTAGTGGATTCTGATTGATTGCAGTGAATTCCATGCATCGTGGCACAATGGATCCAAATTGAATGCAGTGGATTCCATGCAGCGTGGCCCAATGGATCTCGATTGAATGCAGTGGATTCCATGCAGCGTGTTTGAATGCAGTGTATGCCATGCAGCGTGAAGAAATGGAACCCTATTGAATGCAGTGGATTTTATGCAGCATGATTGAATGCAGTGGATTCCATGCAGCATGATTGAATGCAGTGGATTCCAGGCAGTGAGGCCCAATGAATCCCGATTGAATGCAGTGGATATTATCCAGCATGGCCCAAAGCATCCCGATTGAATGCAGTGGATTCCATGCAGCGTGTTTGAATGCAGTGGATTCCATGCAGCATGGCCCAATGGTTCCCGATTGAATGCAGTGGTTGCAATGAAGCATGATTGAATGCAGTGGATTCCATGAAGCGTGGCCCTATGGTACCCGATTGAATGCACTGGTTGCAATGAAGCATGATTGAATGCAGTGGATTCCATGCAGCATGGAGAAATGGAACCCTATTAAATGCAGGGGATTTTATGCAGCATGATTGAATGCAGTGGATTCCATGCAGCATGATTGAATGCAGTAGATTCCATGCAGTGAGGCCCAATGCATCCCGATTAAATGCAGTGGATTTTATGCAGCGAGGCCCAAAGCATCCCGATTGAATGCAGTGGATTCCATGCAGCGTCACTGAATGCAGTGGATTCGATGCAGCATGGTAAAATGCATCCCGATTGAACCCAGTGTATTCTATGCAGCGTGATAAATGGATCCCGATTGAATGCAGTGGATTCGATGCAGCGTGGCCCAATGGATCTCGAGAGAATGCAGTGGATTCCATGCAGTGTGGTGCAATGGATTTTGATTGAACGCAGTGGATTCCATTCATCGTGGTGCAATGGATCCCAATTGAATGCAGTGAATTCCATGCAGCGTGATTGAATGCAGTATATTCCATGCAGCGTGGTAAAATGCATCCCGATTAAATGCAGTGGATTCCATCCAGCTTGATTGAATGCAGTTGATTCCATGGAGCGTGGCCCAATGCATCCCGATTAAATGCAGTGGATTTTATGCAGCATGGCCCAAAGCATCCCGATTGAAGGTAGTGCATTCCATGCAGCATCACTGAATGCAGTGGATTCCATGCAGCATGGTAAAATGCATCCCGATTGAACGCAGTGTATTCCATGAAGCATGGCTAAATGGATCCCGATTGAATGCAGTGGATTCCATGCAGCGTGGCCCAATGGATCTCGATTGAACGCAGTGTATTCCATGCAGTGAGGCCCAATGAATTCCAATTGAATGCAGTGGATTCCATGCAGCATGGAGAAATTGAACCCTATTAAATGCAGGGGATTTTATGCAGCATGATTGAATGCAGTGGATTCCATGCAGCATGATTGAATGCAGTAGATTCCATGCAGTGAGGCCCAATGCATCCCGATTAAATGCAGTGGATTTTATGCAGAGAGGCCCAAAGCATCCCGATTGAATGCAGTGGATTCCATGCAGCGTCACTGAATGCAGTGGATTCGATGCAGCATGGTTAAATGCATCCCGATTGAACGAAGAGTATTCCATGCAGCGTGGCTAAATGGATCCCGATTGAGTGCAGTGGATTCGATGAAGCGTGGCCCAATGGATCTCGATTGAATGCAGTGGATTCCATGCAGCGTGGCCCAATGGATCTCGATTGAATGCAGTGGATTCCATGCAGTGTGGTGCAGTGGATTCTGATTGATTGCAGTGAATTCCATGCATCGTGGCACAATGGATCCCAATTGAATGCAGTGGATTCCATGCAGCGTGGCCCAATGGATCTCGATTGAATGCAGTGGATTCCATGCAGCGTGTTTGAATGCAGTGTATGCCATGCAGCGTGAAGAAATGGAACCCTATTGAATGCAGTGGATTTTATGCAGCATGATTGAATGCAGTGGATTCGATGCAGCATGATTGAATGCAGTGGATTTCAGGCAGCGAGGCCCAATGAATCCCGATTGAATGCAGTGGATATTATCCAGCATGGCCCAAAGCATCCCGATTGAATGCAGTGGATTCCATGCAGCGTGTTTGAATGCAGTGGATTCCATGCAGCATGGCCCAATGGTTCCCGATTGAATGCAGTGGTTGCAATGAAGCATGATTGAATGCAGTGGATTCCATGAAGCGTGGCCCTATGGTACCCGATTGAATGCACTGGTTGCAATGAAGCATGATTGAATGCAGTGGATTCCATGCAGCATGGAGAAATTGAACCCTATTAAATGCAGGGGATTTTATGCAGCATGATTGAATGCAGTGGTTTCCATGCAGCATGATTGAATGCAGTAGATTCCATGCAGTGAGGCCCAATGCATCCCGATTAAATGCAGTGGATTCCATGCAGCGTCATTGAATGCAGTGGATTACATGCAGCATGGTTAAATGCATCCCGATTGAACCCAGTGTATTCTATGCAGCGTGATAAATGGATCCCGATTGAATGCAGTGGATTCCATGCAGCGTGGCCCAATGGATCTCGAGAGAATGCAGTGGATTACATGCAGTGTGGTGCAATGGATTTTGATTGAACGCAGTGGATTCGATGAATCATTGTGCAATGGATCCCAATTGAATGCAGTGAATTCCATGAAGCGTGATTGAATGCAGTACATTCCATGCAGCATGGTAAAATGCATCCCGATTAAATGCAGTGGATTCCATCCAGCTTGATTGAATGCAGTTGATTCCATGGAGCGTGGCCCAATGCATCCCGATTAAATGCAGTGGATTTTATGCAGCATGGCCCAAAGCATCCCGATTGAAGGTAGTGCATTCCATGCAGCATCACTGAATGCAGTGGATTCCATGCAGCATGGTAAAATGCATCCCGATTGAACGCAGTGTATTCCATGAAGCATGGCGAAATGGATCCCGATTGAATGCAGTGGATTCCATGCAGCGTGGCCCAATGGATCTCGATTGAATGCAGTGTATTCCATGCAGTGAGGCCCAATGAATCCCAATTGAATGCAGTGGATTCCATGCAGCATGGTGCAATGGATGTCGATTGAATGCAGTGGTTTCCCTGCAATGTGGCACAATGGATCCCGATTGACTGCAGTGGATTCCATGCAGCGTCACTGAATGCAGTGGATTCCATGCAGAATGGTAAAATGCATCCCGATTGATGGAGTGGATTCCATGCAGTGTCATTGAATGCAGTGGATTCCATGCAGCATGGTAAAATGCATCCCAATTGAACGCAGTGCATTCCATGCAGCGGGGCTAAATGGATCCCGATTGAATGCAGTGGATTCCATGCAGCGTGGCCCAATGGATCTCGAGAGAATGCAGTGGATTCCATGCAGTGTGGTGCAATGGATTTTAATTGAACGCAGTGGATTCCATGCATCGTGGCGCAATGGATCCCAATTGAATGCAGTGAATTCCATGCAGCGTGGCCCAATGGATCTCGATTGAATGCAGTGGATTCCATGCAGCATGTTTGAATGCAGTGTATGCCATGCAGCGTGGCCCAATGGATCTCGAGAGAATGCAGTGGATTCCATGCAGTGTGGTGCAATGGATCCCAATTGAATGCAGTGAATTCCATGCAGCGTGATTGAATGCAGTACATTCCATGCAGCATGGTAAAATGCATCCCGATTAAATGCAGTGGATTCCATCCAGCTTGATTGAATGCAGTTGATTCCATGGAGCGTGGCCCAATGCATCCCGATTAAATGCAGTGGATTTTAAGCAGCATGGCCAAAAGCATCCCGATTGAAGGTAGTGCATTCCATGCAGCATCACTGAATGCAGTGGATTCCATGCAGCATGGTAAAATGCATCCCGATTGAACGCAGTGTATTCCATGAAGCATGGCTAAATGGATCCCGATTGAATGCAGTGGATTCCATGCAGCGTGGCCCAATGGATCTCGATTGAACGCAGTGTATTCCATGCAGTGAGGCCCAATGTATCCCAATTGAATGCAGTGGATTCCATGCAGCATGGCGCAATGGATGTCGATTGAATGCAGTGGTTTCCCTGCAATGTGGCACAATGGATCCCGATTGACTGCAGTGGATTCCATGCAGCGTCACTGAATGCTGTGGATTCCATGCAGAATGGTAAAATGCATCCCGATTGATGCAGTGGATTCCATGCAGTGCCATTGAATGCAGTAGATTCCATGCAGCATGGTAAAATGCATCCCAATTGAACGCAGTGCATTCCATGCAGCGGGGTTAAATGGATCCCGATTGAATGCAGTGGATTCGATGCAGCGTGGCCCAATGGATCTCGAGAGAATGCAGTGGATTCCATGCAGTGTGGTGCAATGGATTTAAATTGAACAGAGTGGATTCCATGCATCGTGGCGCAATGGATCCCAATTGAATGCAGTGAATTCCATGCAGCGTGATTGAATGCAGTATATTCCATGCAGCGTGGTAAAATGCATCCCGATTAAACGCAGTGGATTACATGCAGCATGGCTAAATGGATCCCGAGTGAATGCAGTAGATTCCATGCAGTTTCATTGAATGCAGTGGATTACATGCAGTATGGTAAAATGCGTCACGATTGATGCAGTGGATTCCATGCAGTGTCATTGAATGCAGTGGATTCCATGCAGCATGGTAAAATGCATCCCGATTGATGCAGTGGATTCCATGCAGTGTCAATGAATGCAGTGGATTCCAGGCAGCATGATAAAATGCATCCCGATTGATGCAGTGGATTCCATGCAGCGGGGTTAAATGGATCCCGATTGAATGCAGTGGATTCCATGCAGCGTGGCCCAATGGATCTCGATTGAATGCAGTGGATTCCATGCAGCGTGGCCCAATGGATCTCGATTGAATGCAGTGGATTCCATGCAGTGTGGTGTAGTGGATTCTGATTGATTGCAGTGAATTCCATGCATCGTGGCACAATGGATCCAAATTGAATGCAGTGGATTCCATGCAGCGTGGCCCAATGGATCTCGATTGAATGCAGTGGATTCCATGCAGCGTGTTTGAATGCAGTGTATGCCATGCAGCGTGAAGAAATGGAACCCTATTGAATGCAGTGGATTTTATGCAGCATGATTGAATGCAGTGGATTCCATGCAGCATGATTGAATGCAGTGGATTCCAGGCAGTGAGGCCCAATGAATCCCGATTGAATGCAGTGGATATTATCCAGCATGGCCCAAAGCATCCCGATTGAATGCAGTGGATTCCATGCAGCGTGTTTGAATGCAGTGGATTCCATGCAGCATGGCCCAATGGTTCCCGATTGAATGCAGTGGTTGCTATGAAGCATGATTGAATGCAGTGGATTCCATGAAGCGTGGCCCTATGGTACCCGATTGAATGCACTGGTTGCAATGAAGCATGATTGAATGCAGTGGATTCCATGCAGCATGGAGAAATGGAACCCTATTAAATGCAGGGGATTTTATGCAGCATGATTGAATGCAGTGGATTCCATGCAGCATGATTGAATGCAGTAGATTCCATGCAGTGAGGCCCAATGCATCCCGATTAAATGCAGTGAATTTTATGCAGCGAGGCCCAAAGCATCCCGATTGAATGCAGTGGATTCCATGCAGCGTCACTGAATGCAGTGGATTCGATGCAGCATGGTAAAATGCATCCCGATTGAACCCAGTGTATTCTATGCAGCGTGATAAATGGATCCCGATTGAATGCAGTGGATTCGATGCAGCGTGGCCCAATGGATCTCGAGAGAATGCAGTGGATTCCATGCAGTGTGGTGCAATGGATTTTGATTGAACGCAGTGGATTCCATTCATCGTGGTGCAATGGATCCCAATTGAATGCAGTGAATTCCATGCAGCGTGATTGAATGCAGTATATTCCATGCAGCATGGTAAAATGCATCCCGATTGAACGCAGTGTATTCCATGAAGCATGGCTAAATGGATCCCGATTGAATGCAGTGGATTCCATGCAGCGTGGCCCAATGGATCTCGATTGAACGCAGTGTATTCCATGCAGTGAGGCCCAATGAATTCCAATTGAATGCAGTGGATTCCATGCAGCATGGAGAAATTGAACCCTATTAAATGCAGGGGATTTTATGCAGCATGATTGAATGCAGTGGATTCCATGCAGCATGATTGAATGCAGTAGATTCCATGCAGTGAGGCCCAATGCATCCCGATTAAATGCAGTGGATTTTATGCAGAGAGGCCCAAAGCATCCCGATTGAATGCAGTGGATTCCATGCAGCGTCACTGAATGCAGTGGATTCGATGCAGCATGGTTAAATGCATCCCGATTGAACGAAGAGTATTCCATGCAGCGTGGCTAAATGGATCCCGATTGAGTGCAGTGGATTCGATGAAGCGTGGCCCAATGGATCTCGATTGAATGCAGTGGATTCCATGCAGCGTGGCCCAATGGATCTCGATTGAATGCAGTGGATTCCATGCAGTGTGGTGCAGTGGATTCTGATTGATTGCAGTGAATTCCATGCATCGTGGCACAATGGATCCCAATTGAATGCAGTGGATTCCATGCAGCGTGGCCCAATGGATCTCGATTGAATGCAGTGGATTCCATGCAGCGTGTTTGAATGCAGTGTATGGCATGCAGCGTGAAGAAATGGAACCCTATTGAATGCAGTGGATTTTATGCAGCATGATTGAATGCAGTGGATTCGATGCAGCATGATTGAATGCAGTGGATTTCAGGCAGCGAGGCCCAATGAATCCCGATTGAATGCAGTGGATATTATCCAGCATGGCCCAAAGCATCCCGATTGAATGCAGTGGATTCCATGCAGCGTGTTTGAATGCAGTGGATTCCATGCAGCATGGCCCAATGGTTCCCGATTGAATGCAGTGGTTGCAATGAAGCATGATTGAATGCAGTGGATTCCATGAAGCGTGGCCCTATGGTACCCGATTGAATGCAGTGGTTGCAATGAAGCATGATTGAATGCAGTGGATTCCATGCAGCATGGAGAAATTGAACCCTATTAAATGCAGGGGATTTTATGCAGCATGATTGAATGCAGTGGTTTCCATGCAGCATGATTGAATGCAGTAGATTCCATGCAGTGAGGCCCAATGCATCCCGATTAAATGCAGTGGATTCCATGCAGCGTCATTGAATGCAGTGGATTACATGCAGCATGGTTAAATGCATCCCGATTGAACCCAGTGTATTCTATGCAGCGTGATAAATGGATCCCGATTGAATGCAGTGGATTCCATGCAGCGTGGCCCAATGGATCTCGAGAGAATGCAGTGGATTCCATGCAGTGTGGTGCAATGGATTTTGATTGAACGCAGTGGATTCGATGAATCATTGTGCAATGGATCCCAATTGAATGCAGTGAATTCCATGAAGCGTGATTGAATGCAGTACATTCCATGCAGCATGGTAAAATGCATCCCGATTAAATGCAGTGGATTCCATCCAGCTTGATTGAATGCAGTTGATTCCATGGAGCGTGGCCCAATGCATCCCGATTAAATGCAGTGGATTTTATGCAGCATGGCCCAAAGCATCCCGATTGAAGGTAGTGCATTCCATGCAGCATCACTGAATGCAGTGGATTCCATGCAGCATGGTAAAATGCATCCCGATTGAACGCAGTGTATTCCATGAAGCATGGCGAAATGGATCCCGATTGAATGCAGTGGATTCCATGCAGCGTGGCCCAATGGATCTCGATTGAATGCAGTGTATTCCATGCAGTGAGGCCCAATGAATCCCAATTGAATGCAGTGGATTCCATGCAGCATGGTGCAATGGATGTCGATTGAATGCAGTGGTTTCCCTGCAATGTGGCACAATGGATCCCGATTGACTGCAGTGGATTCCATGCAGCGTCACTGAATGCAGTGGATTCCATGCAGAATGGTAAAATGCATCCCGATTGATGGAGTGGATTCCATGCAGTGTCATTGAATGCAGTGGATTCCATGCAGCATGGTAAAATGCATCCCAATTGAACGCAGTGCATTCCATGCAGCGGGGTTAAATGGATCCCGATTGAATGCAGTGGATTCCATGCAGCGTGGCCCAATGGATCTCGAGAGAATGCAGTGGATTCCATGCAGTGTGGTGCAATGGATTTTAATTGAACGCAGTGGATTCCATGCATCGTGGCGCAATGGATCCCAATTGAATGCAGTGAATTCCATGCAGCGTGATTGAATGCAGTATATTCCATGCAGCGTGGTAAAATGCATCCCGATTAAATGCAGTGGATTCCATCCAGCTTGATTGAATGCAGTTGATTCCATGGAGGGTGGCCCAATGCATCCCGATTAAATGCAGTGGATTTTATGCAGCATGGCCCAAAGCATCCCGATTGAAGGTAGTGCATTCCATGCAGCATCACTGAATGCAGTGGATTCCATGCAGCATTGTTAAATGCATCCCAATTGAACGCAGTGCATTCCATGCAGCGGGGTTAAATGGATGCCGATTGAATGCAGTGGATTCCATGCAGCGTGGCCCAATGGATCTCGAGAAAATGCAGTGGATTCCATGCAGCGTGGCCCAATGGATCTCGATTGAACGCAGTGTATTCCATGCAGTGAGGCCCAATGTATCCCAATTGAATGCAGTGGATTCCATGCAGCATGGCGCAATGGATGTCGATTGAATGCAGTGGTTTCCCTGCAATGTGGCACAATGGATCCCGATTGACTGCAGTGGATTCCATGCAGCATGGCCCAATGGTTCCCGATTGAATGCAGTGGTTGCAATGAAGCATGATTGAATGCAGTGTATTCCATGCAGCATGGAGACATTGAACCCTATTCAATGCAGGGGATTTTATGCAGCATGATTGAATGCAGTGGATTCCATGCAGCATGATTGAATGCAGTAGATTCCATGCAGTGAGGCCCAATGCATCCCGATTAAATGCAGTGGATTTTATGCAGCGAGGTCCAAAGCATCCCGATTGAATGCAGTGGATTCCATGCAGCGTCACTGAATGCAGTGGATTCGATGCAGCATGGTAAAATGCATCCCGATTGAACGAAGAGTATTCCATGCAGCGTGGCTAAATGGATCCCGATTGAATGCAGTGGATTCCATGCAGCGTGGCCCAATGGATCTCGAGAGATTGCAGTGGATTCCATGCAGTGTGTTGCAATGGATTTAAATTGAACGCAGTGGATTCCATGCATCGTGGTGCAATGGATCCCAATTGAATGCAGTGAATTCCATGCAGCGTGATTGAATGCAGTATATTCCATGCAGCGTAGTAAAATGCATCCCGATTAAATGCAGTGGATTCCATCCAGCTTGATTGAATGCAGTTGATTCCATGGAGCGTGGCCCAATGCATCCCGATTAAATGCAGTGGATTTTATGCAGCATGGCCCAAAGCATCCCGATTGAAGGTAGTGCATTCCATGCAGCATCACTGAATGCAGTGGATTCCATGCAGCATGGTAAAATGCATCCCGATTGAACGCAGTGTATTCCATGAAGCATGGCTAAATGGCTCCCGAGTGAATGCAGTAGATTCCATGCAGTGTCATTGAATGCAGTGGATTCCATGCAGCATGGTAAAATGCATCCCGATTGATGCAGTGGATTCCATGCAGTGTCATTGAATGCAGTGGATTCCAGGCAGCATGGTAAAATGCATCCCGATTAATGCAGTGGATTCCATGCAGCGGGGTTAAATGGATCCCGATTGAATGCAGTGTATTCCATGCAGCGTGGCCCAATGGATCTCGATTGAATGCAGTGGATTCCATGCAGCGTGGCCCAATGGATCTCGATTGAATGCAGTGGATTCCATGCAGTGTGGTACAGTGGATTCTGATTGATTGCAGTGAATTCCATGCATCGTGGCACAATGGATCCCAATTGAATGCAGTGGATTCCATGCAGCGTGGCCAAATGGATCTCGATTGAATGCAGTGGATTCCATGCAGCATGTTTGAATGCAGTGTATGCCATGCAGCGTGGCCCAATGGATCTCGAGAGAATGCAGTGGATTCCATGCAGTGTGGTGCAATGGATTTTGATTGAACGCAGTGGATTCCATGCATCGTTGTGCAATGGATCCCAATTGAATGCAGTGAATTCCATGCAGCGTGATTGAATGCAGTACATTCCATGCAGCATGGTAAAATGCATCCCGATTAAATGCAGTGGATTCCATCCAGCTTGATTGAATGCAATTGATTCCATGGAGCGTGGCCCAATGCATCCCGATTAAATGCAGTGGATTTTAAGCAGCATGGCCCAAAGCATCCCGATTGAAGGTAGTGCATTCCATGCAGCATCACTGAATGCAGTGGATTCCATGCAGCATGGTAAAATGCATCCCGATTGAACGCAGTGTATTCCATGAAGCATGGCTAAATGGATCCCGATTGAATGCAGTGGATTCCATGCAGCGTGGCCCAATGGATCTCGATTGAACGCAGTGTATTCCATGCAGTGAGGCCCAATGTATCCCAATTGAATGCAGTGGATTCCATGCAGCATGGCGCAATGGATGTCGATTGAATGCAGTGGTTTCCCTGCAATGTGGCACAATGGATCCCGATTGACTGCAGTGGATTCCATGCAGCGTCACTGAATGCTGTGGATTCCATGCAGAATGGTAAAATGCATCCCGATTGATGCAGTGGATTCCATGCAGTGTCATTGAATGCAGTAGATTCCATGCAGCATGGTAAAATGCATCCCAATTGAACGCAGTGCATTCCATGCAGCGGGGTTAAATGGATCCCGATTGAATGCAGTGGATTCGATGCAGCGTGGCCCAATGGATCTCGAGAGAATGCAGTGGATTCCATGCAGTGTGGTGCAATGGATTTAAATTGAACGCAGTGGATTCCATGCATCGTGGCCCAATGGATCTCGATTGAACGCAGTGTATTCCATGCAGTGAGGCCCAATGAATCCCAATTGAATGCAGTGGATTCCATGCAGCATGGAGAAATTGAACCCTATTAAATGCAGGGGATTTTATGCAGCATGATTGAATGCAGTGGATTCCATGCAGCATGATTGAATGCAGTAGATTCCATGCAGTGAGGCCCAATGCATCCCGATTAAATGCAGTGGATTTTATGCAGCGAGGCCCAAAGCATCCCGATTGAATGCTGTGGATTCCATGCAGCGTCACTGAATGCAGTGGATTCGATGCAGCATGGTTAAATGCATCCCGATTGAACGAAGAGTATTCCATGCAGCGTGGCTAAATGGATCCCGATTGAATGCAGTGGATTCGATGAAGCGTGGCCCAATGGATCTCGATTGAATGCAGTGGATTCCATGCAGCGTGGCCCAATGGATCTCGATTGAATGCAGTGGATTCCATGCAGTGTGGTGCAGTGGATTCTGATTGATTGCAGTGAATTCCATGCATCGTGGCACAATGGATCCCAATTGAATGCAGTGGATTCCATGCAGCGTGGCCCAATGGATCTCGATTGAATGCAGTGGATTCCATGCAGCGTGTTTGAATGCAGTGTATGCCATGCAGCGTGAAGAAATGGAACCCTATTGAATGCAGTGGATTTTATGCAGCATGATTGAATGCAGTGGATTCCATGCAGCATGATTGAATGCAGTGGATTTCAGGCAGAGAGGCCCAATGAATCCCGATTGAATGCAGTGGATATTATCCAGCATGGCCCAAAGCATCCCGATTGAATGCAGTGGATTCCATGCAGCGTGTTTGAATGCAGTGGATTCCATGCAGCATGGCCCAATGGTTCCCGATTGAATGCAGTGGTTGCAATGAAGCATGATTGAATGCAGTGGATTCCATGAAGCGTGGACCTATGGTACCCGATTGAATGCACTGGTTGCAATGAAGCATGATTGAATGCAGTGGATTCCATGCAGCATGGAGAAATTGAACCCTATTAAATGCAGGGGATTTTATGCAGCATGATTGAATGCAGTGGTTTCCATGCAGCATGATTGAATGCAGTAGATTCCATGCAGTGAGGCCCAATGCATCCCGATTAAATGCAGTGGATTCCATGCAGCGTCACTGAATGCAGTGGATTAGATGCAGCATGGTTAAATGCATCCCGATTGAACCCAGTGTATTCTATGCAGCGTGATAAATGGATCCCGATTGAATGCAGTGGATTCCATGCAGCGTGGTCCAATGGATCTCGAGAGAATGCAGTGGATTCCATGCAGTGTGGTGCAATGGATTTTGATTGAACGCAGTGGATTCGATGCATCATTGTGCAATGGATCCCAATTGAATGCAGTGAATTCCATGCAGCGTGATTGAATGCAGTACATTCCATGCAGCATGGTAAAATGCATCCCGATTAAATGCAGTGGATTCCATCCAGCTTGATTGAATGCAGTTGATTCCATGGAGCGTGGCCCAATGCATCCCGATTAAATGCAGTGGATTTTATGCAGCATGGCCCAAAGCATCCCGATTGAAGGTAGTGCATTCCATGCAGCATCACTGAATGCAGTGGATTCCATGCAGCATGGTAAAATGCATCCCGATTGAACGCAGTGTATTCCATGAAGCATGGCTAAATGGCTCCCGAGTGAATGCAGTAGATTCCATGCAGTGTCATTGAATGCAGTGGATTCCATGCAGCGTGGCCCAATGGATCTCGATTGAACGCAGTGTATTCCATGCAGTGAGGCCCAATGAATCCCAATTGAATGCAGTGGATTCCATGCAGCATTGTGCAATGGATGTCGATTGAATGCAGTGGTTTCCCTGCAATGTGGCACAATGGATCCCGATTGACTGCAGTGGATTCCATGCAGCGTCACTGAATGCAGTGGATTCCATGCAGAATGGTAAAATGCATCCCGATTGATGGAGTGGATTCCATGCAGTGTCATTGAATGCAGTGGATTCCATGCAGCATGGTAAAATGCATCCCAATTGAACGCAGTGCATTCCATGCAGCGGGGTTAAATGGATCCCGATTGAATGCAGTGGATTCGATGCAGCGTGGCCCAATGGATCTCGAGAGAATGCAGTGGATTCCATGCAGTGTGGTGCAATGGATTTAAATTGAACGCAGTGGATTCCATGCATCGTGGCGCAATGGATCCCAATTGAATGCAGTGAATTCCATGCAGCGTGATTGAATGCAGTATATTCCATGCAGCGTGGTAAAATGCATCCCGATTAAATGCAGTGGATTCCATCCAGCTTGATTGAATGCAGTTGATTCCATGGAGCGTGGCCCAATGCATCCCGATTAAATGCAGTGGATTTTATGCAGCATGGCCCAAAGCATCCCGATTGAAGGTAGTGCATTCCATGCAGCATCACTGAATGCAGTGGATTCCATGCAGCATTGTAAAATGCATCCCAATTGAACGCAGTGCATTCCATGCAGCGGGGTTAAATGGATCCCGATTGAATGCAGTGGATTCGATGCAGCGTGGCCCAATGGATCTCGAGAGAATGCAGTGGATTCCATGCAGTGTGGTGCAATGGATTTTGATTGAACGCAGTGGATTCGATGCATCGTTGTGCAATGGATCCCAATTGAATGCAGTGAATTCCATGCAGCGTGATTGAATGCAGTATATTCCATGCAGCGTGGTAAAATGCATCCCGATTAAATGCAGTGGATTCCATCCAGCTAGATTGAATGCAGTTGATTCCATGGAGCGTGGCCCAATGCATCCCGATTAAATGCAGTGGATTTTATGCAGCATGGCCCAAAGCATCCCGATTGAAGGTACTGCATTCCATGCAGCATCACTGAATGCAGTGTATTCCATGCAGCGTGATAAATGGAACCCTATTGAATGCAGTGGATTTTATGCAGCATGATTGAATGCAGTGGATTCGATGCAGCATGATTGAATGCAGTGGATTCCAGGCAGCGAGGCCCAATGAATCCCGATTGAATGCAGTGGATATTATCCAGCATGGCCCAAAACATCCCGATTGAATGCAGTGGATTCCATGCAGCATGTTTGAATGCAGTGGATTCCATGCAGCATGGCCCAATGGTTCCCGATTGAATGCAGTGGTTGCAATGAAGCATGATTGAATGCAGTGGATTCCATGAAGCGTGGCCCTATGGTACCCGATTGAATGCACTGGTTGCAATGAAGCATGATTGAATGCAGTGGATTCCATGCAGCATGGAGAAATTTAACCCTATTAAATGCAGGGGATTTTATGCAGCATGATTGAATGCAGTGGATTCCATGCAGCATGATTGAATGCAGTAGATTCCATGCAGTGAGGCCCAATGCATCCCGATTAAATGCAGTGGATTTTATGCAGCAAGGCCCAAAGCATCCCGATTGAATGCAGTGGATTCCATGCAGCGTCATTGAATGCAGTGGATTCGATGCAGCACGGTAAAATGCATCCCGATTGAACCCAGTGTATTCCATGCAGCGTGATAAATGGATCCCGATTGAATGCAGTGGATTCCATGCAGCGTGGCCCAATGGATCTCGAGAGAATGCAGTGGATTCCATGCAGTGTGGTGCAATGGATTTTGATTGAAGGGAGTGGATTCGATGCATCGTTGTGCAATGGATCCCAATTGAATGCAGTGAATTCCATGCAGCGTGATTGAATGCAGTATATTCCATGCAGCGTGGTAAAATGCATCCCGATTAAATGCAGTGGATTCCATCCAGCTTGATTGAATGCAGTTGATTCCATGGAGCGTGGCCCAATGCATCCCGATTAAATGCAGTGGATTTTATGCAGCATGGCCCAAAGCATCCCGATTGATGGTAGTGCATTCCATGCAGCATCACTGAATGCAGTGGATTCCATGCAGCATGGTAAAATGCATCCCGATTGAACGCAGTGTATTCCATGAAGCATGGCTAAATGGATCCCGAGTGAATGCAGTGGATTCCAAGCAGTGTCATTGAATGCAGTGGATTCCATGCAGCATGGTAAAATGTGTCACGATTGATGCAGTGGATTCCATGCATTGTCATTGAATGCAGTGGATTCCATGCAGCATGGTTAAATGCATCCCGATTGATGCAGTGGATTCCATGCAGTGTCAATGAATGCAATGAATTCCAGGCAGCATGATAAAATGCATCCCGATTGATGCAGTGGATTCCATGCAGCGGGGTTAAATGGATCCAGATTGAATGCCGTGGATTCCATGCAGCGTGGCCCAATGGATCTCGATTGAATGCAGTGGACTCCGTGCAGTGTGGTGGAGTGGATTCTGATTGATTGCAGTGAATTCCATGCAGCGTGGCCCAATGGATCTCGATTGAATGCAGTGGATATTATCCAGCATGGCCCAAAGCATCCCGATTGAATGCAGTGGATTCCATGCAGCGTCACTGAATGCAGTGGATTCCATGCATAATGGTAAAATGCATCCCGATTGATGCAGTGGATTCCATGCAGTGTCATTGAATGCAGTGGATTCGATGCAGCATGGTAAAATGAATCCCAATTGAACGCAGTGCATTCCATGCAGCGGGGTTAAATGGATGCCGATTGAATGCAGTGGATTCCATGCAGCATGGCCCAATGGATCTCGATTGAATGCAGTGGGTTCCATGCAGCGTGTTTGAATGCAGTGTATGCCGTGCAGCGTGAAGAAATGGAACCCTATTGAATGCAGTGGATTTTATGCAGCATGATTGAATGCAGTGGATTCGATGCAGCATGATTGAATGCAGTGGATTCCAGGCAGCGAGGCCCAATGAATCCCGATTGAATGCAGTGGATATTATCCAGCATGGCCCAAAGCATCCCGATTGAATGCAGTGGATTCCATGCAGCGTGTTTGAATGCAGTGGATTCCATGCAGCATGGCCCAATGGTTCCCGATTGAATGCAGTGGTTGCAATGAAGCATGATTGAATGCAGTGGATTCCATGAAGCGTGGCCCTATGGTACCCGATTGAATGCACTGGTTGCAATGAAGCATGATTGAATGCAGTGGATTCCATGCAGCATGGAGAAATGGAACCCTATTAAATGAAGGGGATTTTATGCAGCATGATTGAATGCAGTGGATTCCATGCAGCATGATTGAATGCAGTAGATTCCATGCAGTGAGGCCCAATGCATCCCGATTAAATGCAGTGGATTTTATGCAGCGAGGCCCAAAGCATCCCGATTGAATGCAGTGGATTCCATGCAGCGTCACTGAATGCAGTGGATTCGATGCAGCATGGTTAAATGCATCCCGATTGAACGAAGAATATTCCATGCAGCGTGGCTAAATGGATCCCGATTGAATGCAGTGGATTCCATGCAGCGTGGCCCAATGGATCTCGAGAGATTGCAGTGGATTCCATGCAGTGTGGTGCAATGGATTTTGATTGAACGCAGTGGATTCCATGCATCGTGGTGCAATGGATCCCAATTGAATGCAGTGAATTCCATGCAGCGTGATTGAATGCAGTATATTCCATGCAGCGTGGTAAAATGCATCCCGATTAAATGCAGTGGATTCCATCCAGCTTGATTGAATGCAGTTGATTCCATGGAGCGTGGCCCAATGCATCCCGATTAAATGCAGTGGATTTTATGCAGCATGGCCCAAAGCATCCCGATTGAAGGAAGTGCATTCCATGCAGCATCACTGAATGCAGTGGATTCCATGCAGCATGGTAAAATGCATCCCGATTAAACGCAGTGGATTACATGCAGCATGGCTAAATGGATCCCGAGTGTATGCAGTAGATTCCATGCAGTGTCATTGAATGCAGTGGATTCCATGCAGCATGGTAAAATGCGTCACGATTGATGCAGTGGATTCCATGCAGTGTCATTGAATGCAGTGTATTCCATGCAGCATGGTAAAATGCATCCCGATGGATGCAGTGGATTCCATGCAGTGTCAATGAATGCAGTGGATTACAGGCAGCATGGTAAAATGCATCCCGATTGATGCAGTGGATTCCATGCAGCGGGGTTAAATGGATCCCGATTGAATGCAGTGTATTCCATGCAGCGTGGCCCAATGGATCTCGATTGAATGCAGTGGATTCCATGCAGCGTGGCCCAATGGATCTCGATTGAATGCAGTGGATTCCATGCAGTGTGGTGCAGTGGATTCTGATTGATTGCAGTGAATTCCATGCATCGTGGCACAATGGATCCCAATTGAATGCAGTGGATTCCATGCAGCGTGGCCCAATGGATCTCGATTGAATGCAGTGGATTCCATGCAGCGTGTTTGAATGCAGTGTATGCCATGCAGCGTGAAGAAATGGAACCCTATTGAATGCAGTGGATTTTATGCAGCATGATTGAATGCAGTGGATTCCATGCAGCATGATTGAATGCAGTGGATTTCAGGCAGCGAGGCCCAATGAATCCCGATTGAATGCAGTGGATATTATCCAGCATGGCCCAAAGCATCCCGATTGAATGCAGTGGATTCCATGCAGCGTGTTTGAATGCAGTGTATGCCATGCAGCGTGAAGAAATGGAACCCTATTGAATGCAGTGGATTTTATGCAGCATGATTGAATGCAGTGTATTCGATGCAGCATGATTGAATGCAGTGGATTTCAGGCAGCGAGGCCCAATGAATCCCGATTGAATGCAGTGGATATTATCCAGCATGGCCCAAAGCATCCCGATTGAATGCAGTGGATTCCATGCAGCGTGTTTGAATGCAGTGGATTCCATGCAGCATGGCCCAATGGTTCCCGATTGAATGCAATGGTTGCAATGAAGCATGATTGAATGCAGTGGATTCCATGAAGCGTGGCACTATGGTACCCGATTGAATGCACTGGTTGCAATGAAGCATGATTGAATGCAGTGGATTCCATGCAGCATGGAGAAATTGAACCCTATTCAATGCAGGGGATTTTATGCAGCATGATTGAATGCAGTGGATTCCATGCAGCATGATTGAATGCAGTAGATTCCATGCAGTGAGGCCCAATGCATCCCGATTAAATGCAGTGGATTTTATGCAGCGAGGCCCAAAGCATCCCGATTGAATGCAGTGGATTCCATGCAGCGTCACTGAATGCAGTGGATTCGATGCAGCATGGTTAAATGCATCCCGATTGAACGAAGAGTATTCCATGCAGCGTGGCTAAATGGATCCCGACTGAATGCAGTGGATTCCATGCAGCGTGGCCCAATGGATCTCGAGAGATTGCAGTGGATTCCATGCAGTGTGGTGCAATGGATTTTAATTGAACGCAGTGGATTCCATGCATCGTGGTGCAATGGATCCCAATTGAATGCAGTGAATTCCATGCAGCGTGATTGAATGCAGTATATTCCATGCAGCGTGGTAAAATGCATCCCGATTAAATGCAGTGGATTCCATCCAGCTTGATTGAATGCAGTTGATTCCATGGAGCGTGGCCCAATGCATCCCGATTAAATGCAGTGGATTTTATGCAGCATGGCCCAAAGCATCCCGATTGAAGGTAGTGCATTCCATGCAGCATCACTGAATGCAGTGGATTCCATGCAGCATGGTAAAATGCATCCCGATTAAACGCAGTGGATTACATGCAGCATGGCTAAATGGATCCCGAGTGAATGCAGTAGATTCCATGCAGTGTCATTGAATGCAGTGGATTCCATGCAGCATGGTAAAATGCGTCACGATTGATGCAGTGGATTCCATGCAGTGTCATTGAATGCAGTGGATTCCATGCAGCATGGTAAAATGCATCCCGATGGATGCAGTGGATTCCATGCAGTGTCAATGAATGCAGTGGATTCCAGGCAGCATGATAAAATGCATCCCGATTGATGCAGTGGATTCCATGCAGCGGGGTTAAATGGATCCCGATTGAATGCAGTGTATTCCATGCAGCGTGGCCCAATGGATCTCGATTGAATGCAGTGGATTCGATGCAGCGTGGCCCAATGGATCTCGATTGAATGCAGTGGATTCCATGCAGCGTGGCCCAATGGATCTCGATTGAATGCAGTGGATTCCATGCAGTGTGGTGCAGTGGATTCTGATTGATTGCAGTGAATTCCATGCATCGTGGCACAATGGATCCCAATTGAATGCAGTGGATTCCATGCAGCGTGGCCCAATGGATCTCGATTGAATGCAGTGGATTCCATGCAGCGTGTTTGAATGCAGTGTATGCCATGCAGCGTGAAGAAATGGAACCCTATTGAATGCAGTGGATTTTATGCAGCATGATTGAATGCAGTGGATTCGATGCAGCATGATTGAATGCAGTGGATTTCAGGCAGCGAGGCCCAATGAATCCCGATTGAATGCAGTGGATATTATCCAGCATGGCCCAAAGCATCCCGATTGAATGCAGTGGATTCCATGCAGCGTGTTTGAATGCAGTGGATTCCATGCAGCATGGCCCAATGGTTCCCGATTGAATGCAATGGTTGCAATGAAGCATGATTGAATTCAGTGGATTCCATGAAGCGTGGCCCTATGGTACCCGATTGAATGCACTGGTTGCAATGAAGCATGATTGAATGCAGTGGATTCCATGCAGCATGGAGAAATTGAACCCTATTCAATGCAGGGGATTTTATGCAGCATGATTGAATGCAGTGGATTCCATGCAGCATGATTGAATGCAGTAGATTCCATGCAGTGAGGCCCAATGCATCCCGATTAAATGCAGTGGATTTTATGCAGCGAGGCCCAAAGCATCCCGATTGAATAAAGTGGATTCCATGCAGTGCCACTGAATGCAGTGGATTCGATGCAGCATGGTAAAATGCATCCCGATTGAACCCAGTGTATTCCATGCAGCGTGATAAATGGATCCCGATTGAATGCAGTGGATTCCATGCAGCGTGGCCCAATGGATCTCGAGAGAATGCAGTGGATTCCATGCAGTGTGGTGCAATGGATTTTGATTGAACGCAGTGGATTCGATGCATCGTTGTGCAATGGATCCCAATTGAATGCAGTGAATTCCATGCAGCGTGATTGAATGCAGTACATTCCATGCAGCGTGGTAAAATGCATCCCGATTAAATGCAGTGGATTCCATCCAGCTTGATTGAATGCAGTTGATTCCATGGAGCGTGGCCCAATGCATCCCGATTAAATGCAGTGGATTTTATGCAGCATGGCCCAAAGCATCCCGATTGAAGGAAGTGCATTCCATGCAGCATCACTGAATGCAGTGGATTCCATGCAGCATGGTAAAATGCATCCCGATTAAACGCAGTGGATTACATGCAGCCTGGCTAAATGGATCCCGAGTGAATGCAGCAGATTCCATGCAGTGTCATTGAATGCAGTGGATTCCATGCAGCATGGTAAAATGCGTCACGATTGATGCAGTGGATTCCATGCAGTGTCATTGAATGCAGTGTATTCCATGCAGCATGGTAAAATGCATCCCGATGGATGCAGTGGATTCCATGCAGTGTCAATGAATGCAGTGGATTCCAGGCAGCATGATAAAATGCATCCCGATTGATGCAGTGGATTCCATGCAGCGGGGTTAAATGGATCCCGATTGAATGCAGTGTATTCCATGCAGCGTGGCCCAATGGATCTCGATTGAATGCAGTGGATTCCATGCAGCGTGGCCCAATGGATCTCGATTGAATGCAGTGGATTCCATGCAGTGTGGTGCAGTGGATTCTGATTGATTGCAGTGAATTCCATGCATCGTGGCACAATGGATCCCAATTGAATGCAGTGGATTCCATGCAGCGTGGCCCAATGGATCTCGATTGAATGCAGTGGATTCCATGCAGCGTGTTTGAATGCAGTGTATGCCATGCAGCGTGAAGAAATGGAACCCTATTGAATGCAGTGGATTTTATGCAGCATGATTGAATGCAGTGGATTCGATGCAGCATGATTGAATGCAGTGGATTTCAGGCAGCGAGGCCCAATGAATCCCGATTGAATGCAGTGGATATTATCCAGCATGGCCCAAAGCATCCCGATTGAATGCAGTGGATTCCATGCAGCGTGTTTGAATGCAGTGGATTCCATGCAGCATGGCCCAATGGTTCCCGATTGAATGCAGTGGTTGCAATGAAGCATGATTGAATGCAGTGGATTCCATGAAGCGTGGCCCTATGGTACCCGATTGAATGCACTGGTTGCAATGAAGCATGATTGAATGCAGTGGATTCCATGCAGCATGGAGAAATTGAACCCTATTCAATGCAGGGGATTTTATGCAGCATGATTGAATGCAGTGGATTCCATGCAGCATGATTGAATGCAGTAGATTCCATGCAGTGAGGCCCAATGCATCCCGATTAAATGCAGTGGATTCCATGCAGCGTCACTGAATGCAGTGGATTAGATGCAGCATGGTTAAATGCATCCCGATTGAACCCAGTGTATTCTATGCAGCGTGATAAATGGATCCCGATTGAATGCAGTGGATTCCATGCAGCGTGGTCCAATGGATCTCGAGAGAATGCAGTGGATTCCATGCAGTGTGGTGCAATGGATTTTGATTGAACGCAGTGGATTCGATGCATCATTGTGCAATGGATCCCAATTGAATGCAGTGAATTCCATGCAGCGTGATTGAATGCAGTACATTCCATGCAGCATGGTAAAATGCATCCCGATTAAATGCAGTGGATTCCATCCAGCTTGATTGAATGCAGTTGATTCCATGGAGCGTGGCCCAATGCATCCCGATTAAATGCAGTGGATTTTATGCAGCATGGCCCAAAGCATCCCGATTGAAGGTAGTGCATTCCATGCAGCATCACTGAATGCAGTGGATTCCATGCAGCATGGTAAAATGCATCCCGATTGAACGCAGTGTATTCCATGAAGCATGGCTAAATGGCTCCCGAGTGAATGCAGTAGATTCCATGCAGTGTCATTGAATGCAGTGGATTCCATGCAGCGTGGCCCAATGGATCTCGATTGAACGCAGTGTATTCCATGCAGTGAGGCCCAATGAATCCCAATTGAATGCAGTGGATTCCATGCAGCATTGTGCAATGGATGTCGATTGAATGCAGTGGTTTCCCTGCAATGTGGCACAATGGATCCCGATTGACTGCAGTGGATTCCATGCAGCGTCACTGAATGCAGTGGATTCCATGCAGAATGGTAAAATGCATCCCGATTGATGGAGTGGATTCCATGCAGTGTCATTGAATGCAGTGGATTCCATGCAGCATGGTAAAATGCATCCCAATTGAACGCAGTGCATTCCATGCAGCGGGGTTAAATGGATCCCGATTGAATGCAGTGGATTCGATGCAGCGTGGCCCAATGGATCTCGAGAGAATGCAGTGGATTCCATGCAGTGTGGTGCAATGGATTTAAATTGAACGCAGTGGATTCCATGCATCGTGGCGCAATGGATCCCAATTGAATGCAGTGAATTCCATGCAGCGTGATTGAATGCAGTATATTCCATGCAGCGTGGTAAAATGCATCCCGATTAAATGCAGTGGATTCCATCCAGCTTGATTGAATGCAGTTGATTCCATGGAGCGTGGCCCAATGCATCCCGATTAAATGCAGTGGATTTTATGCAGCATGGCCCAAAGCATCCCGATTGAAGGTAGTGCATTCCATGCAGCATCACTGAATGCAGTGGATTCCATGCAGCATTGTAAAATGCATCCCAATTGAACGCAGTGCATTCCATGCAGCGGGGTTAAATGGATCCCGATTGAATGCAGTGGATTCGATGCAGCGTGGCCCAATGGATCTCGAGAGAATGCAGTGGATTCCATGCAGTGTGGTGCAATGGATTTTGATTGAACGCAGTGGATTCGATGCATCGTTGTGCAATGGATCCCAATTGAATGCAGTGAATTCCATGCAGCGTGATTGAATGCAGTATATTCCATGCAGCGTGGTAAAATGCATCCCGATTAAATGCAGTGGATTCCATCCAGCTAGATTGAATGCAGTTGATTCCATGGAGCGTGGCCCAATGCATCCCGATTAAATGCAGTGGATTTTATGCAGCATGGCCCAAAGCATCCCGATTGAAGGTACTGCATTCCATGCAGCATCACTGAATGCAGTGTATTCCATGCAGCGTGATAAATGGAACCCTATTGAATGCAGTGGATTTTATGCAGCATGATTGAATGCAGTGGATTCGATGCAGCATGATTGAATGCAGTGGATTCCAGGCAGCGAGGCCCAATGAATCCCGATTGAATGCAGTGGATATTATCCAGCATGGCCCAAAACATCCCGATTGAATGCAGTGGATTCCATGCAGCATGTTTGAATGCAGTGGATTCCATGCAGCATGGCCCAATGGTTCCCGATTGAATGCAGTGGTTGCAATGAAGCATGATTGAATGCAGTGGATTCCATGAAGCGTGGCCCTATGGTACCCGATTGAATGCACTGGTTGCAATGAAGCATGATTGAATGCAGTGGATTCCATGCAGCATGGAGAAATTTAACCCTATTAAATGCAGGGGATTTTATGCAGCATGATTGAATGCAGTGGATTCCATGCAGCATGATTGAATGCAGTAGATTCCATGCAGTGAGGCCCAATGCATCCCGATTAAATGCAGTGGATTTTATGCAGCAAGGCCCAAAGCATCCCGATTGAATGCAGTGGATTCCATGCAGCGTCATTGAATGCAGTGGATTCGATGCAGCACGGTAAAATGCATCCCGATTGAACCCAGTGTATTCCATGCAGCGTGATAAATGGATCCCGATTGAATGCAGTGGATTCCATGCAGCGTGGCCCAATGGATCTCGAGAGAATGCAGTGGATTCCATGCAGTGTGGTGCAATGGATTTTGATTGAAGGGAGTGGATTCGATGCATCGTTGTGCAATGGATCCCAATTGAATGCAGTGAATTCCATGCAGCGTGATTGAATGCAGTATATTCCATGCAGCGTGGTAAAATGCATCCCGATTAAATGCAGTGGATTCCATCCAGCTTGATTGAATGCAGTTGATTCCATGGAGCGTGGCCCAATGCATCCCGATTAAATGCAGTGGATTTTATGCAGCATGGCCCAAAGCATCCCGATTGATGGTAGTGCATTCCATGCAGCATCACTGAATGCAGTGGATTCCATGCAGCATGGTAAAATGCATCCCGATTGAACGCAGTGTATTCCATGAAGCATGGCTAAATGGATCCCGAGTGAATGCAGTGGATTCCAAGCAGTGTCATTGAATGCAGTGGATTCCATGCAGCATGGTAAAATGTGTCACGATTGATGCAGTGGATTCCATGCATTGTCATTGAATGCAGTGGATTCCATGCAGCATGGTTAAATGCATCCCGATTGATGCAGTGGATTCCATGCAGTGTCAATGAATGCAATGAATTCCAGGCAGCATGATAAAATGCATCCCGATTGATGCAGTGGATTCCATGCAGCGGGGTTAAATGGATCCAGATTGAATGCCGTGGATTCCATGCAGCGTGGCCCAATGGATCTCGATTGAATGCAGTGGACTCCGTGCAGTGTGGTGGAGTGGATTCTGATTGATTGCAGTGAATTCCATGCAGTGTGGCCCAATGGATCTCGATTGAATGCAGTGGATATTATCCAGCATGGCCCAAAGCATCCCGATTGAATGCAGTGGATTCCATGCAGCGTCACTGAATGCAGTGGATTCCATGCAGAATGGTAAAATGCATCCCGATTGATGCAGTGGATTCCATGCAGTGTCATTGAATGCAGTGGATTCGATGCAGCATGGTAAAATGAATCCCAATTGAACGCAGTGCATTCCATGCAGCGGGGTTAAATGGATGCCGATTGAATGCAGTGGATTCCATGCAGCATGGCCCAATGGATCTCGATTGAATGCAGTGGGTTCCATGCAGCGTGTTTGAATGCAGTGTATGCCGTGCAGCGTGAAGAAATGGAACCCTATTGAATGCAGTGGATTTTATGCAGCATGATTGAATGCAGTGGATTCGATGCAGCATGATTGAATGCAGTGGATTCCAGGCAGCGAGGCCCAATGAATCCCGATTGAATGCAGTGGATATTATCCAGCATGGCCCAAAGCATCCCGATTGAATGCAGTGGATTCCATGCAGCGTGTTTGAATGCAGTGGATTCCATGCAGCATGGCCCAATGGTTCCCGATTGAATGCAGTGGTTGCAATGAAGCATGATTGAATGCAGTGGATTCCATGAAGCGTGGCCCTATGGTACCCGATTGAATGCACTGGTTGCAATGAAGCATGATTGAATGCAGTGGATTCCATGCAGCATGGAGAAATGGAACCCTATTAAATGAAGGGGATTTTATGCAGCATGATTGAATGCAGTGGATTCCATGCAGCATGATTGAATGCAGTAGATTCCATGCAGTGAGGCCCAATGCATCCCGATTAAATGCAGTGGATTTTATGCAGCGAGGCCCAAAGCATCCCGATTGAATGCAGTGGATTCCATGCAGCGTCACTGAATGCAGTGGATTCGATGCAGCATGGTTAAATGCATCCCGATTGAACGAAGAATATTCCATGCAGCGTGGCTAAATGGATCCCGATTGAATGCAGTGGATTCCATGCAGCGTGGCCCAATGGATCTCGAGAGATTGCAGTGGATTCCATGCAGTGTGGTGCAATGGATTTTGATTGAACGCAGTGGATTCCATGCATCGTGGTGCAATGGATCCCAATTGAATGCAGTGAATTCCATGCAGCGTGATTGAATGCAGTATATTCCATGCAGCGTGGTAAAATGCATCCCGATTAAATGCAGTGGATTCCATCCAGCTTGATTGAATGCAGTTGATTCCATGGAGCGTGGCCCAATGCATCCCGATTAAATGCAGTGGATTTTATGCAGCATGGCCCAAAGCATCCCGATTGAAGGAAGTGCATTCCATGCAGCATCACTGAATGCAGTGGATTCCATGCAGCATGGTAAAATGCATCCCGATTAAACGCAGTGGATTACATGCAGCATGGCTAAATGGATCCCGAGTGTATGCAGTAGATTCCATGCAGTGTCATTGAATGCAGTGGATTCCATGCAGCATGGTAAAATGCGTCACGATTGATGCAGTGGATTCCATGCAGTGTCATTGAATGCAGTGTATTCCATGCAGCATGGTAAAATGCATCCCGATGGATGCAGTGGATTCCATGCAGTGTCAATGAATGCAGTGGATTACAGGCAGCATGGTAAAATGCATCCCGATTGATGCAGTGGATTCCATGCAGCGGGGTTAAATGGATCCCGATTGAATGCAGTGTATTCCATGCAGCGTGGCCCAATGGATCTCGATTGAATGCAGTGGATTCCATGCAGCGTGGCCCAATGGATCTCGATTGAATGCAGTGGATTCCATGCAGTGTGGTGCAGTGGATTCTGATTGATTGCAGTGAATTCCATGCATCGTGGCACAATGGATCCCAATTGAATGCAGTGGATTCCATGCAGCGTGGCCCAATGGATCTCGATTGAATGCAGTGGATTCCATGCAGCGTGTTTGAATGCAGTGTATGCCATGCAGCGTGAAGAAATGGAACCCTATTGAATGCAGTGGATTTTATGCAGCATGATTGAATGCAGTGGATTCCATGCAGCATGATTGAATGCAGTGGATTTCAGGCAGCGAGGCCCAATGAATCCCGATTGAATGCAGTGGATATTATCCAGCATGGCCCAAAGCATCCCGATTGAATGCAGTGGATTCCATGCAGCGTGTTTGAATGCAGTGTATGCCATGCAGCGTGAAGAAATGGAACCCTATTGAATGCAGTGGATTTTATGCAGCATGATTGAATGCAGTGTATTCGATGCAGCATGATTGAATGCAGTGGATTTCAGGCAGCGAGGCCCAATGAATCCCGATTGAATGCAGTGGATATTATCCAGCATGGCCCAAAGCATCCCGATTGAATGCAGTGGATTCCATGCAGCGTGTTTGAATGCAGTGGATTCCATGCAGCATGGCCCAATGGTTCCCGATTGAATGCAATGGTTGCAATGAAGCATGATTGAATGCAGTGGATTCCATGAAGCGTGGCACTATGGTACCCGATTGAATGCACTGGTTGCAATGAAGCATGATTGAATGCAGTGGATTCCATGCAGCATGGAGAAATTGAACCCTATTCAATGCAGGGGATTTTATGCAGCATGATTGAATGCAGTGGATTCCATGCAGCATGATTGAATGCAGTAGATTCCATGCAGTGAGGCCCAATGCATCCCGATTAAATGCAGTGGATTTTATGCAGCGAGGCCCAAAGCATCCCGATTGAATGCAGTGGATTCCATGCAGCGTCACTGAATGCAGTGGATTCGATGCAGCATGGTTAAATGCATCCCGATTGAACGAAGAGTATTCCATGCAGCGTGGCTAAATGGATCCCGACTGAATGCAGTGGATTCCATGCAGCGTGGCCCAATGGATCTCGAGAGATTGCAGTGGATTCCATGCAGTGTGGTGCAATGGATTTTAATTGAACGCAGTGGATTCCATGCATCTTGGTGCAATGGATCCCAATTGAATGCAGTGAATTCCATGCAGTGTGATTGAATGCAGTATATTCCATCCAGCGTGGTAAAATGCATCCCGATTAAATGCAGTGGATTCCATCCAGCTTGATTGAATGCAGTTGATTCCATGGAGCGTGGCCCAATGCATCCCGATTAAATGCAGTGGATTTTATGCAGCATGGCCCAAAGCATCCCGATTGAAGGTAGTGCATTCCATGCAGCATCACTGAATGCAGTGGATTCCATGCAGCATTGTAAAATGCATCCCGATTAAACGCAGTGGATTACATGCAGCATGGCTAAATGGATCCCGAGTGAATGCAGTAGATTCCATGCAGTGTCATTGAATGCAGTGGATTCCATGCAGCATGGTAAAATGCGTCACGATTGATGCAGTGGATTCCATGCAGTGTCATTGAATGCAGTGGATTCCATGCAGCATGGTAAAATGCATCCCGATGGATGCAGTGGATTCCATGCAGTGTCAATGAATGCAGTGGATTCCAGGCAGCATGATAAAATGCATCCCGATTGATGCAGTGGATTCCATGCAGCGGGGTTAAATGGATCCCGATTGAATGCAGTGTATTCCATGCAGCGTGGCCCAATGGATCTCGATTGAATGCAGTGGATTCGATGAAGCGTGGCCCAATGGATCTCGATTGAATGCAGTGGATTCCATGCAGCGTGGCCCAATGGATCTCGATTGAATGCAGTGGATTCCATGCAGTGTGGTGCAGTGGATTCTGATTGATTGCAGTGAATTCCATGCATCGTGGCACAATGGATCCCAATTGAATGCAGTGGATTCCATGCAGCGTGGCCCAATGGATCTCGATTGAATGCAGTGGATTCCATGCAGCGTGTTTGAATGCAGTGTATGCCATGCAGCGTGAAGAAATGGAACCCTATTGAATGCAGTGGATTTTATGCAGCATGATTGAATGCAGTGGATTCGATGCAGCATGATTGAATGCAGTGGATTTCAGGCAGCGAGGCCCAATGAATCCCGATTGAATGCAGTGGATATTATCCAGCATGGCCCAAAGCATCCCGATTGAATGCAGTGGATTCCATGCAGCGTGTTTGAATGCAGTGGATTCCATGCAGCATGGCCCAATGGTTCCCGATTGAATGCAATGGTTGCAATGAAGCATGATTGAATTCAGTGGATTCCATGAAGCGTGGCCCTATGGTACCCGATTGAATGCACTGGTTGCAATGAAGCATGATTGAATGCAGTGGATTCCATGCAGCATGGAGAAATTGAACCCTATTCAATGCAGGGGATTTTATGCAGCATGATTGAATGCAGTGGATTCCATGCAGCATGATTGAATGCAGTAGATTCCATGCAGTGAGGCCCAATGCATCCCGATTAAATGCAGTGGATTTTATGCAGCGAGGCCCAAAGCATCCCGATTGAATAAAGTGGATTCCATGCAGTGCCACTGAATGCAGTGGATTCGATGCAGCATGGTAAAATGCATCCCGATTGAACCCAGTGTATTCCATGCAGCGTGATAAATGGATCCCGATTGAATGCAGTGGATTCCATGCAGCGTGGCCCAATGGATCTCGAGAGAATGCAGTGGATTCCATGCAGTGTGGTGCAATGGATTTTGATTGAACGCAGTGGATTCGATGCATCGTTGTGCAATGGATCCCAATTGAATGCAGTGAATTCCATGCAGCGTGATTGAATGCAGTACATTCCATGCAGCGTGGTAAAATGCATCCCGATTAAATGCAGTGGATTCCATCCAGCTTGATTGAATGCAGTTGATTCCATGGAGCGTGGCCCAATGCATCCCGATTAAATGCAGTGGATTTTATGCAGCATGGCCCAAAGCATCCCGATTGAAGGAAGTGCATTCCATGCAGCATCACTGAATGCAGTGGATTCCATGCAGCATGGTAAAATGCATCCCGATTAAACGCAGTGGATTACATGCAGCATGGCTAAATGGATCCCGAGTGAATGCAGTAGATTCCATGCAGTGTCATTGAATGCAGTGGATTCCATGCAGCATGGTAAAATGCGTCACGATTGATGCAGTGGATTCCATGCAGTGTCATTGACTGCAGTGTATTCCATGCAGCATGGTAAAATGCATCCCGATGGATGCAGTGGATTCCATGCAGTGTCAATGAATGCAGTGGATTCCAGGCAGCATGATAAAATGCATCCCGATTGATGCAGTGGATTCCATGCAGCGGGGTTAAATGGATCCCGATTGAATGCAGTGTATTCCATGCAGCGTGGCCCAATGGATCTCGATTGAATGCAGTGGATTCCATGCAGCGTGGCCCAATGGATCTCGATTGAATGCAGTGGATTCCATGCAGTGTGGTGCAGTGGATTCTGATTGATTGCAGTGAATTCCATGCATCGTGGCACAATGGATCCCAATTGAATGCAGTGGATTCCATGCAGCGTGGCCCAATGGATCTCGATTGAATGCAGTGGATTCCATGCAGCGTGTTTGAATGCAGTGTATGCCATGCAGCGTGAAGAAATGGAACCCTATTGAATGCAGTGGATTTTATGCAGCATGATTGAATGCAGTGGATTCGATGCAGCATGATTGAATGCAGTGGATTTCAGGCAGCGAGGCCCAATGAATCCCGATTGAATGCAGTGGATATTATCCAGCATGGCCCAAAGCATCCCGATTGAATGCAGTGGATTCCATGCAGCGTGTTTGAATGCAGTGGATTCCATGCAGCATGGCCCAATGGTTCCCGATTGAATGCAGTGGTTGCAATGAAGCATGATTGAATGCAGTGGATTCCATGAAGCGTGGCCCTATGGTACCCGATTGAATGCACTGGTTGCAATGAAGCATGATTGAATGCAGTGGATTCCATGCAGCATGGAGAAATTGAACCCTATTCAATGCAGGGGATTTTATGCAGCATGATTGAATGCAGTGGATTCCATGCAGCATGATTGAATGCAGTAGATTCCATGCAGTGAGGCCCAATGCATCCCGATTAAATGCAGTGGATTTTATGCAGCGAGGCCCAAAGCATCCCGATTGAATGCAGTGGATTCCATGCAGCGTCACTGAATGCAGTGGATTCGATGCAGCATGGTAAAATGCATCCCGATTGAACCCAGTGTATTCTATGCAGCGTGATAAATGGATCCCGATTGAATGCAGTGGATTCCATGCAGCGTGGCCCAATGGATCTCGAGAGAATGCAGTGGATTCCATGCAGTGTGGTGCAATGGATTTTGATTGAACGCAGTGGATTTGATGCATCGTTGTGCAATGGATCCCAATTGAATGCAGTGAATTCCATGCAGCGTGATTGAATGCAGTACATTCCATGCAGCGTGGTAAAATGCATCCCGATTAAATGCAGTGGATTCCATCCAGCTTGATTGAATGCAGTTGATTCCATGGAGCGTGGCCCAATGCATCCCGATTAAATGCAGTGGATTTTATGCAGCATGGCCCAAAGCATCCCGATTGAAGGTAGTGCATTCCATGCAGCATCACTGAATGCAGTGGATTCCATGCAGCATGGTAAAATGCATCCCGATTAAACGCAGTGCATTACATGCAGCATGGCTAAATGGATCCCGAGTGAATGCAGTGGATTCCATGCAGCGTGGCCCAATGGATCTCGATTGAATGCAGTGGATTCCATGCAGTGTGGTGCAGTGGATTCTGATTGATTGCAGTGAATTCCATGCATCGTGGCACAATGGATCCCAATTGAATGCAGTGGATTCCATGCAGCGTGGCCCAATGGATCTCGATTGAATGCAGTGGATTCCATGCAGCGTGTTTGAATGCAGTGTATGCCATGCAGCGTGAAGAAATGGAACCCTATTGAATGCAGTGGATTTTATGCAGCATGATTGAATGCAGTGGATTCCATGCAGCATGATTGAATGCAGTGGATTCCAGGCAGTGAGGCCCAATGAATCCCGATTGAATGCAGTGGATATTATCCAGCATGGCCCAAAGCATCCCGATTGAATGCAGTGGATTCCATGCAGAGTGTTTGAATGCAGTGGATTCCATGCAGCATGGCCCAATGGTTCCCGATTGAATGCAGTGGTTGCAATGAAGTATGATTGAATGCAGTGGATTCCATGAAGCGTGGCCCTATGATACCCGATTGAATGCACTGGTTGTAATGAAGCATGATTGAATGCAGTGGATTCCATGCAGTGAGGCCCAATGCATCCCGATTAAATGCAGTGGATTTTATGCAGCAAGGCCCAAGGCATCCCGATTGAATGCAGTGGATTCCATGCAGCGTCACTGAATGCAGTGGATTCCATGCAGCATGGTAAAATGCATCCCGATTGAATGAAGAGTATTCCATGCAGCGTGGCTAAATGGATCCCGATTGAATGCAGTGGATTCCTTGCAGTGTGGTCCAATGGATCTCGATTGAACGCAGTGTATTCCATGCAGTGAGGCCCAATGAATCCTAATTGAATGCAGTGTATTCCATGCAGCATGGCGCCATGGATGTCGATTGAATGCAGTGGTTTCCCTGCAATGTGGCACAATGGATCCCGATTGACTGCAGTGGATTCCATGCAGCGTCACTGAATGCAGTGGATTCCATGCAGAATGGTAAAATGCATCCCGATTGATGCAGTGGATTCCATGCAGTGTCATTGAATGCAGTGGATTCGATGCAGCATGGTAAAATGAATCCCAATTGAACGCAGTGCATTCCATGCAGCGGGGTTAAATGGATCCCGATTGAATGCAGTGGATTCCATGCAGCGTGGCCCAATGGATCTCGATTGAATGCAGTGGGTTCCATGCAGCGTGTTTGAATGCAGTGTATGCCGTGCAGCATGAAGAAATGGAACCCTATTGAATGCAGTGGATTTTATGCAGCATGATTGAATGCAGTGGATTCGATGCAGCATGATTGAATGCAGTGGATTCCAGGCAGCGAGGCCCAATGAATCCCGATTGAATGCAGTGGATATTATCCAGCATGGCCCAAAGCATCCCGATTGAATGCAGTGGATTCCATGCAGCGTGTTTGAATGCAGTGGATTCCATGCAGCAAGCCCAATGGTTCCCGATTGAATGCAGTGGTTGCAATGAAGCATGATTGAATGCAGTGGATTCCATGAAGCGTGGCCCTATGGTACCCGATTGAATGCACTGGTTGCAATGAAGCATGATTGAATGCAGTGGATTCCATGCAGCATGGAGACATTGAACCCTATTAAATGCAGGGGACTTTATGCAGCATGATTGAATGCAGTGGATTCCATGCAGCATGATTGAATGCAGTAGATTCCATGCAGTGAGGCCCAATGCATCCCGATTAAATGCAGTGGATTTTATGCAGTGAGGCCCAAAGCATCCCGATTGAATGCAGTGGATTCCATGCAGCGTCACTGAATGCAGTGGATTCGATGCAGCATGGTAAAATGCATCCCGATTGAACGCAGTGTATTCCATGCAGCGTGGCTAAATGGATCCCGATTGAATGCAGTGGATTCGATGCAGCGTGGCCCAATGGATCTCGAGAGAATGCAGTGGATTCCATGCAGTGTGGTGCAATGGATTTTAATTGAACGCAGTGGATTCCATGCATCGTGGTGCAATGAATCCCAATTGAATGCAGTGAATTTCATGCAGTGTGATTGAATGCAGTATATTCCATGCAGCGTGGTAAAATGCATCCCGATTAAATGCAGTGGATTCCATCCAGCTTGATTGAATGCAGTTGATTCCATGGAGCGTGGCCCAATGCATCCCGATTAACTGCAGTGGATTTTATGCAGCATGGCCCAAAGCATCCCGATTGAAGGTACTGCATTCCATGCAGCATCACTGAATGCAGTGGATTCCATGTAGCATGGTAAAATGCATCCCGATTAAACGCAGTGCATTACATGCAGCATGGCTAAATGGATCCCGAGTGAATGCAGTGGATTCCATGCAGTGTCATTGAATGCAGTGGATTCCATGCAGCATGGTAAAATGCGTCACGATTGATGCAGTGGATTCCATGCAGTGTCATTGAATGCAGTGTATTCCATGCAGCATGGTAAAATGCATCCCGATGGATGCAGTGGATTCCATGCAGTGTCAATGAATGCAGTGGATTACAGGCAGCATGGTAAAATGCATCCCGATTGATGCAGTGGATTCCATGCAGCGGGGTTAAATGGATCCCGATTGAATGCAGTGTATTCCATGCAGCGTGGCCCAATGGATCTCGATTGAATGCAGTGGATTCCATGCAGCGTGGCCCAATGGATCTCGATTGAATGCAGTGGATTCCATGCAGTGTGGTGCAGTGGATTCTGATTGATTGCAGTGAATTCCATGCATCGTGGCACAATGGATCCCAATTGAATGCAGTGGATTCCATGCAGCGTGGCCCAATGGATCTCGATTGAATGCAGTGGATTCCATGCAGCGTGTTTGAATGCAGTGTATGCCATGCAGCGTGAAGAAATGGAACCCTATTGAATGCAGTGGATTTTATGCAGCATGATTGAATGCAGTGGATTCCATGCAGCATGATTGAATGCAGTGGATTCCAGGCAGCGAGGCCCAATGAATCCCGATTGAATGCAGTGGATATTATCCAGCATGGCCCAAAGCATCCCGATTGAATGCAGTGGATTCCATGCAGCGTGTTTGAATGCAGTGTATGCCATGCAGCGTGAAGAAATGGAACCCTATTGAATGCAGTGGATTTTATGCAGCATGATTGAATGCAGTGTATTCGATGCAGCATGATTGAATGCAGTGGATTTCAGGCAGCGAGGCCCAATGAATCCCGATTGAATGCAGTGGATATTATCCAGCATGGCCCAAAGCATCCCGATTGAATGCAGTGGATTCCATGCAGCGTGTTTGAATGCAGTGGATTCCATGCAGCATGGCCCAATGGTTCCCGATTGAATGCAATGGTTGCAATGAAGCATGATTGAATGCAGTGGATTCCATGAAGCGTGGCACTATGGTACCCGATTGAATGCACTGGTTGCAATGAAGCATGATTGAATGCAGTGGATTCCATGCAGCATGGAGAAATTGAACCCTATTCAATGCAGGGGATTTTATGCAGCATGATTGAATGCAGTGGATTCCATGCAGCATGATTGAATGCAGTAGATTCCATGCAGTGAGGCCCAATGCATCCCGATTAAATGCAGTGGATTTTATGCAGCGAGGCCCAAAGCATCCCGATTGAATGCAGTGGATTCCATGCAGCGTCACTGAATGCAGTGGATTCGATGCAGCATGGTTAAATGCATCCCGATTGAACGAAGAGTATTCCATGCAGCGTGGCTAAATGGATCCCGACTGAATGCAGTGGATTCCATGCAGCGTGGCCCAATGGATCTCGAGAGATTGCAGTGGATTCCATGCAGTGTGGTGCAATGGATTTTAATTGAACGCAGTGGATTCCATGCATCGTGGTGCAATGGATCCCAATTGAATGCAGTGAATTCCATGCAGCGTGATTGAATGCAGTATATTCCATGCAGCGTGGTAAAATGCATCCCGATTAAATGCAGTGGATTCCATCCAGCTTGATTGAATGCAGTTGATTCCATGGAGCGTGGCCCAATGCATCCCGATTAAATGCAGTGGATTTTATGCAGCATGGCCCAAAGCATCCCGATTGAAGGTAGTGCATTCCATGCAGCATCACTGAATGCAGTGGATTCCATGCAGCATGGTAAAATGCATCCCGATTAAACGCAGTGGATTACATGCAGCATGGCTAAATGGATCCCGAGTGAATGCAGTAGATTCCATGCAGTGTCATTGAATGCAGTGGATTCCATGCAGCATGGTAAAATGCGTCACGATTGATGCAGTGGATTCCATGCAGTGTCATTGAATGCAGTGGATTCCATGCAGCATGGTAAAATGCATCCCGATGGATGCAGTGGATTCCATGCAGTGTCAATGAATGCAGTGGATTCCAGGCAGCATGATAAAATGCATCCCGATTGATGCAGTGGATTCCATGCAGCGGGGTTAAATGGATCCCGATTGAATGCAGTGTATTCCATGCAGCGTGGCCCAATGGATCTCGATTGAATGCAGTGGATTCGATGAAGCGTGGCCCAATGGATCTCGATTGAATGCAGTGGATTCCATGCAGCGTGGCCCAATGGATCTCGATTGAATGCAGTGGATTCCATGCAGTGTGGTGCAGTGGATTCTGATTGATTGCAGTGAATTCCATGCATCGTGGCACAATGGATCCCAATTGAATGCAGTGGATTCCATGCAGCGTGGCCCAATGGATCTCGATTGAATGCAGTGGATTCCATGCAGCGTGTTTGAATGCAGTGTATGCCATGCAGCGTGAAGAAATGGAACCCTATTGAATGCAGTGGATTTTATGCAGCATGATTGAATGCAGTGGATTCGATGCAGCATGATTGAATGCAGTGGATTTCAGGCAGCGAGGCCCAATGAATCCCGATTGAATGCAGTGGATATTATCCAGCATGGCCCAAAGCATCCCGATTGAATGCAGTGGATTCCATGCAGCGTGTTTGAATGCAGTGGATTCCATGCAGCATGGCCCAATGGTTCCCGATTGAATGCAATGGTTGCAATGAAGCATGATTGAATTCAGTGGATTCCATGAAGCGTGGCCCTATGGTACCCGATTGAATGCACTGGTTGCAATGAAGCATGATTGAATGCAGTGGATTCCATGCAGCATGGAGAAATTGAACCCTATTCAATGCAGGGGATTTTATGCAGCATGATTGAATGCAGTGGATTCCATGCAGCATGATTGAATGCAGTAGATTCCATGCAGTGAGGCCCAATGCATCCCGATTAAATGCAGTGGATTTTATGCAGCGAGGCCCAAAGCATCCCGATTGAATAAAGTGGATTCCATGCAGTGCCACTGAATGCAGTGGATTCGATGCAGCATGGTAAAATGCATCCCGATTGAACCCAGTGTATTCCATGCAGCGTGATAAATGGATCCCGATTGAATGCAGTGGATTCCATGCAGCGTGGCCCAATGGATCTCGAGAGAATGCAGTGGATTCCATGCAGTGTGGTGCAATGGATTTTGATTGAACGCAGTGGATTCGATGCATCGTTGTGCAATGGATCCCAATTGAATGCAGTGAATTCCATGCAGCGTGATTGAATGCAGTACATTCCATGCAGCGTGGTAAAATGCATCCCGATTAAATGCAGTGGATTCCATCCAGCTTGATTGAATGCAGTTGATTCCATGGAGCGTGGCCCAATGCATCCCGATTAAATGCAGTGGATTTTATGCAGCATGGCCCAAAGCATCCCGATTGAAGGAAGTGCATTCCATGCAGCATCACTGAATGCAGTGGATTCCATGCAGCATGGTAAAATGCATCCCGATTAAACGCAGTGGATTACATGCAGCATGGCTAAATGGTTCCCGAGTGAATGCAGTAGATTCCATGCAGTGTCATTGAATGCAGTGGATTCCATGCAGCATGGTAAAATGCGTCACGATTGATGCAGTGGATTCCATGCAGTGTCATTGAATGCAGTGTATTCCATGCAGCATGGTAAAATGCATCCCGATGGATGCAGTGGATTCCATGCAGTGTCAATGAATGCAGTGGATTCCAGGCAGCATGATAAAATGCATCCCGATTGATGCAGTGGATTCCATGCAGCGGGGTTAAATGGATCCCGATTGAATGCAGTGTATTCCATGCAGCGTGGCCCAATGGATCTCGATTGAATGCAGTGGATTCCATGCAGCGTGGCCCAATGGATCTCGATTGAATGCAGTGGATTCCATGCAGTGTGGTGCAGTGGATTCTGATTGATTGCAGTGAATTCCATGCATCGTGGCACAATGGATCCCAATTGAATGCAGTGGATTCCATGCAGCGTGGCCCAATGGATCTCGATTGAATGCAGTGGATTCCATGCAGCGTGTTTGAATGCAGTGTATGCCATGCAGCGTGAAGAAATGGAACCCTATTGAATGCAGTGGATTTTATGCAGCATGATTGAATGCAGTGGATTCGATGCAGCATGATTGAATGCAGTGGATTTCAGGCAGCGAGGCCCAATGAATCCCGATTGAATGCAGTGGATATTATCCAGCATGGCCCAAAGCATCCCGATTGAATGCAGTGGATTCCATGCAGCGTGTTTGAATGCAGTGGATTCCATGCAGCATGGCCCAATGGTTCCCGATTGAATGCAGTGGTTGCAATGAAGCATGATTGAATGCAGTGGATTCCATGAAGCGTGGCCCTATGGTACCCGATTGAATGCACTGGTTGCAATGAAGCATGATTGAATGCAGTGGATTCCATGCAGCATGGAGAAATTGAACCCTATTCAATGCAGGGGATTTTATGCAGCATGATTGAATGCAGTGGATTCCATGCAGCATGATTGAATGCAGTAGATTCCATGCAGTGAGGCCCAATGCATCCCGATTAAATGCAGTGGATTTTATGCAGCGAGGCCCAAAGCATCCCGATTGAATGCAGTGGATTCCATGCAGCGTCACTGAATGCAGTGGATTCGATGCAGCATGGTAAAATGCATCCCGATTGAACCCAGTGTATTCTATGCAGCGTGATAAATGGATCCCGATTGAATGCAGTGGATTCCATGCAGCGTGGCCCAATGGATCTCGAGAGAATGCAGTGGATTCCATGCAGTGTGGTGCAATGGATTTTGATTGAACGCAGTGGATTTGATGCATCGTTGTGCAATGGATCCCAATTGAATGCAGTGAATTCCATGCAGCGTGATTGAATGCAGTACATTCCATGCAGCGTGGTAAAATGCATCCCGATTAAATGCAGTGGATTCCATCCAGCTTGATTGAATGCAGTTGATTCCATGGAGCGTGGCCCAATGCATCCCGATTAAATGCAGTGGATTTTATGCAGCATGGCCCAAAGCATCCCGATTGAAGGTAGTGCATTCCATGCAGCATCACTGAATGCAGTGGATTCCATGCAGCATGGTAAAATGCATCCCGATTAAACGCAGTGCATTACATGCAGCATGGCTAAATGGATCCCGAGTGAATGCAGTGGATTCCATGCAGCGTGGCCCAATGGATCTCGATTGAATGCAGTGGATTCCATGCAGTGTGGTGCAGTGGATTCTGATTGATTGCAGTGAATTCCATGCATCGTGGCACAATGGATCCCAATTGAATGCAGTGGATTCCATGCAGCGTGGCCCAATGGATCTCGATTGAATGCAGTGGATTCCATGCAGCGTGTTTGAATGCAGTGTATGCCATGCAGCGTGAAGAAATGGAACCCTATTGAATGCAGTGGATTTTATGCAGCATGATTGAATGCAGTGGATTCCATGCAGCATGATTGAATGCAGTGGATTCCAGGCAGTGAGGCCCAATGAATCCCGATTGAATGCAGTGGATATTATCCAGCATGGCCCAAAGCATCCCGATTGAATGCAGTGGATTCCATGCAGAGTGTTTGAATGCAGTGGATTCCATGCAGCATGGCCCAATGGTTCCCGATTGAATGCAGTGGTTGCAATGAAGTATGATTGAATGCAGTGGATTCCATGAAGCGTGGCCCTATGATACCCGATTGAATGCACTGGTTGTAATGAAGCATGATTGAATGCAGTGGATTCCATGCAGTGAGGCCCAATGCATCCCGATTAAATGCAGTGGATTTTATGCAGCAAGGCCCAAGGCATCCCGATTGAATGCAGTGGATTCCATGCAGCGTCACTGAATGCAGTGGATTCCATGCAGCATGGTAAAATGCATCCCGATTGAATGAAGAGTATTCCATGCAGCGTGGCTAAATGGATCCCGATTGAATGCAGTGGATTCCTTGCAGTGTGGTCCAATGGATCTCGATTGAACGCAGTGTATTCCATGCAGTGAGGCCCAATGAATCCTAATTGAATGCAGTGTATTCCATGCAGCATGGCGCCATGGATGTCGATTGAATGCAGTGGTTTCCCTGCAATGTGGCACAATGGATCCCGATTGACTGCAGTGGATTCCATGCAGCGTCACTGAATGCAGTGGATTCCATGCAGAATGGTAAAATGCATCCCGATTGATGCAGTGGATTCCATGCAGTGTCATTGAATGCAGTGGATTCGATGCAGCATGGTAAAATGAATCCCAATTGAACGCAGTGCATTCCATGCAGCGGGGTTAAATGGATCCCGATTGAATGCAGTGGATTCCATGCAGCGTGGCCCAATGGATCTCGATTGAATGCAGTGGATTCCATGCAGCGTGTTTGAATGCAGTGTATGCCGTGCAGCATGAAGAAATGGAACCCTATTGAATGCAGTGGATTTTATGCAGCATGATTGAATGCAGTGGATTCGATGCAGCATGATTGAATGCAGTGGATTCCAGGCAGCGAGGCCCAATGAATCCCGATTGAATGCAGTGGATATTATCCAGCATGGCCCAAAGCATCCCGATTGAATGCAGTGGATTCCATGCAGCGTGTTTGAATGCAGTGGATTCCATGCAGCAAGCCCAATGGTTCCCGATTGAATGCAGTGGTTGCAATGAAGCATGATTGAATGCAGTGGATTCCATGAAGCGTGGCCCTATGGTACCCGATTGAATGCACTGGTTGCAATGAAGCATGATTGAATGCAGTGGATTCCATGCAGCATGGAGACATTGAACCCTATTAAATGCAGGGGACTTTATGCAGCATGATTGAATGCAGTGGATTCCATGCAGCATGATTGAATGCAGTAGATTCCATGCAGTGAGGCCCAATGCATCCCGATTAAATGCAGTGGATTTTATGCAGTGAGGCCCAAAGCATCCCGATTGAATGCAGTGGATTCCATGCAGCGTCACTGAATGCAGTGGATTCGATGCAGCATGGTAAAATGCATCCCGATTGAACGCAGTGTATTCCATGCAGCGTGGCTAAATGGATCCCGATTGAATGCAGTGGATTCGATGCAGCGTGGCCCAATGGATCTCGAGAGAATGCAGTGGATTCCATGCAGTGTGGTGCAATGGATTTTAATTGAACGCAGTGGATTCCATGCATCGTGGTGCAATGAATCCCAATTGAATGCAGTGAATTTCATGCAGTGTGATTGAATGCAGTATATTCCATGCAGCGTGGTAAAATGCATCCCGATTAAATGCAGTGGATTCCATCCAGCTTGATTGAATGCAGTTGATTCCATGGAGCGTGGCCCAATGCATCCCGATTAACTGCAGTGGATTTTATGCAGCATGGCCCAAAGCATCCCGATTGAAGGTACTGCATTCCATGCAGCATCACTGAATGCAGTGGATTCCATGTAGCATGGGAAAATGCATCCCGATTAAACGCAGTGCATTACATGCAGCATGGCTAAATGGATCCCGAGTGAATGCAGTGGATTCCATGCAGTGTCATTGAATGCAGTGGATTCCATGCAGCATGGTAAAATGCGTCACGATTGATGCAGTGCATTCCATGAAGTGTCATTGAATGCAGTGGATTCCATGCAGCATGATAAAATGCATCCCGATTGATGCAGTGGATTCCATGCAGCGGGGTTAAATGGATCCCGATTAAATGCAGTGGATTCCATGCAGCGTGGCCCAATGGATCTCGATTGAATGCAGTGGACTCCGTGCAGTGTGGTGGAGTGGATTCTGATTGATTGCAGTGAATTCCATGCATCGTGGCCCAATGGATCTCGATTGAATGCAGTGGATTCCATGCAGCGTGTTTGAATGCAGTGTTTGCCATGCAGCGTGAAGAAATGGAACCCTATTGAATGCAGTGGATTCCATGCAGTGTCATTTAATGCAGTGGATTCCATGCAGCATGATTGAATGCAGTGGATTCCAGGCAGCGAGGCCCAATGAATCCCGATTGAATGCAGTGGATATTATCCAGCATGGCCCAAAGCATCCCGATTGAATGCAGTGGATTCCATGCAGCGTGTTTGAATGCAGTGGATTCCATGCAGCATGGCCCAATGGTTCCCGATTGAATGCAGTGGTTGCAATGAAGCATGATTGAATGCAGTGGATTCCATGAAGCGTGGCCCTATGGTACCCGATTGAATGCACTGGTTGCAATGAAGCATGATTGAATGCAGTGGATTCCATGCAGCATGGAGAAATTGAACCCTATTAAATGCAGGGGATTTTATGCAGCATGATTGAATGCAGTGGATTCCATGCAGCATGATTGAATGCAGTAGATTCCATGCAGTGAGGCCCAATGCATCCCGATTAAATGCAGTGGATTTTATGCAGCGAGGCCCAAAGCATCCCGATTGAATGCAGTGGATTCCATGCAGCGTCACTGAATGCAGTGGATTCGATGCAGCATGGTTAAATGCATCCCGATTGAACGAACAGTATTCCATGCAGCGTGGCTAAATGGATCCCGATTGAATGCAGTGCATGCCATGCAGCGTGGCCCAATGGATCTCGAGAGATTGCAGTGGATTCCATGCAGTGTGGTGCAATGGATTTTAATTGAACGCAGTGGATTCCATGCATCGTGGTGCAATGGATCCCAATTGAATGCAGTGAATTCCATGCAGCGTGATTGAATGCAGTATATTCCATGCAGCGTGGTAAAATGCATCCCCATTAAATGCAGTGGATTCCATCCAGCTTGGTTGAATGCAATTGATTCCATGGAGCATGGCCCAATGCATCCCGATTAAATGCAGTGGATTTTATGCAGCATGGCCCAAAGCATCCCGATTGAATATAGTGCATTCCATGCAGCATCACTGAATGCAGTGGATTCCATGCAGCATGGTAAAATGCATCCCGATTAAACGCAGTGGATTACATGCAGCATGGCTAAATGGATCCCGAGTGAATGCAGTAGATTCCATGCAGTGTCATTGAATGCAGTGGATTCCATGCAGCATGGTAAAATGCATCCCGATTGATGCCTTGGATTCCATGCAGTGTCATTGATTGCAGTGGATTCCATGCAGCATGGTAAAATGCATCCCGATTGATGCAGTGGATTCCATGCAGTGTCAATGAATGCAGTGGATTCCAGGCAGCATGATAAAATGCATCCCGATTGATGCAGTGGATTCCATGCAGCGGGGTTAAATGGATCCCGATTGAATGCAGTGGATTCCATGCAGCGTGGCCCAATGGATCTCGATTGAATGCAGTGGATTCCATGCAGCGTGGCCCAATGGATCTCGATTGAATGCAGTGGATTCCATGCAGTGTGGTGCAGTGGATTCTGATTGATTGCAGTGAATTCCATGCATCGTGGCACAATGGATCCCAATTGAATGCAGTGGATTCCATGCAGCGTGGCCCAATGGATCTCGATTGAATGCAGTGGATTCCATGCAGCGTGTTTGAATGCAGTGTATTCCATGCAGCGTGAAGAAATGGAACCCTATTGAATGCAGTGGATTTTATGCAGCATGATTGAATGCAGTGGATTCCATGCAGCATGATTGAATGCAGTGGATTCCAGGCAGCGAGGCCCAATGAATCCCGATTGAATGCAGTGGATATTATCCAGCATGGCCCAAAGCATCCCGATTGAATGCAGTGGATTCCATGCAGCGTGTTTGAATGCAGTGGATTCCATGCAGCATGGCCCAATGGTTCCCGATTGAATGCAGTGGTTGCAATGAAGCATGATTGAATGCAGTGGATTCCATGAAGCGTGGCCCTATGGTACCCGATTGAATGCACTGGTTGCAATGAAGCATGATTGAATGCAGTGGATTCCATGCAGCATGGAGAAATTGAACCCTATTAAATGCAGGGGATTTTATGCAGCATGATTGAATGCAGTGGATTCCATGCAGCATGATTGAATGCAGTGGAGTCCATGCAGCGAGGCCCAATGCATCCCGATTAAATGCAGTGGATTCCATGCAGCGTCACTGAATGCAGTGGATTCGATGCAGCATGGTAAAATGCATCACGATTGAACCCAGTGTATTCTATGCAGCGTGATAAATGGATCCCGATTGAATGCAGTGGATTCCATGCAGCGTGGCCCAATGGATCTCGAGAGATTGCAGTGGATTCCATGCAGTGTGGTGCAATGGATTTAAATTGAACGCAGTGGATTCCATGCATCGTGGTGCAATGGATCCCAATTGAATGCAGTGAATTCCATGCAGCGTGATTGAATGCAGTATATTCCATGCAGCTTGGTAAAATGCATCCCGATTAAATGCAGTGGATTCCATCCAGCTTGATTGAATGCAGTTGATTCCATGGAGCGTGGCCCAATGCATCCCGATTAAATGCAGTGGATTTTATGCAGCATGGCCCAAAGCATCCCGATTGAAGGTAGTGCATTCCATGCAGCATCACTGAATGCAGTGGATTCCATGCAGCATGGTAAAATGCATCCCGATTAAACGCAGTGGATTACATGCAGCATGGCTAAATGGATCCCGAGTGAATGCAGTGGATTCCATGCAGTGTCATTGAATGCAGTGGATTCCATGCAGCATGGTAAAATGCATCCCGATTGATGCAGTGGATTCCATGCAGTGTCATTGAATGCAGTGTATTACATGCAGCATGGTAAAATGCATCCCGATTAATGCAGTGGATTCCATGCAGCGGGGTTAAATGGATCCCGATTGAATGCAGTGTATTCCATGCAGCGTGGCCCAATGGATCTCGATTGAATGCAGTGGATTCCATGCAGCGTGGCCCAATGGATCTCGATTGAATGCAGTGGATTCCATGCAGCATGTTTGAATGCAGTTTATGCCATGCAGCGTGAAGAAATGTAACCCTATTGAATGCAGTGGATTTTATGCAGGATGATTGAATGCAGTGGATTCCATGCAGCATGATTGAATGCAGTGGATTCCATGCAGCGTGGCCCAATGGATCTCGAGAGAATGCAGTGGATTCCATGCAGTGTGGTGCAATGGATTTTGATTGAACGCAGTGGATTCCATGCATCGTTGTGCAATGGATCCCAATTGAATGCAGTGAATTCCATGCAGCGTGATTGAATGCAGTACATTCCATGCAGCATGGTAAAATGCATCCCGATTAAATGCAGTGGATTCCATCCAGCTTGATTGAATGCAATTGATTCCATGGAGCGTGGCCCAATGCATCCCGATTAAATGCAGTGGATTTTAAGCAGCATGGCCCAAAGCATCCCGATTGAAGGTAGTGCATTCCATGCAGCATCACTGAATGCAGTGGATTCCATGCAGCATGGTAAAATGCATCCCGATTGAACGCAGTGTATTCCATGAAGCATGGCTAAATGGATCCCGATTGAATGCAGTGGATTCCATGCAGCGTGGCCCAATGGATCTCGATTGAACGCAGTGTATTCCATGCAGTGAGGCCCAATGAATCCCAATTGAATGCAGTGGATTCCATGCAGCATGGCGCAATGGATGTCGATTGAATGCAGTGGTTTCCCTGCAATGTGGCAAAATGGATCCCGATTGACTGCAGTGGATTCCATGCAGCGTCACTGAATGCAGTGGATTCCATGCAGAATGGTAAAATGCATCCCGATTGATGGAGTGGATTCCATGCAGTGTCATTGAATGCAGTGGATTCCATGCAGCATGGAAAAATGCATCCCGATTGAACGCAGTGCATTCCATGCAGCGGGGTTAAATGGATCCCGATTGAATGCAGTGGATTCGATGCAGCGTGGCCCAATGGATCTCGAGAGAATGCAGTGGATTCCATGCAGTGTGGTGCAATGGATTTAAATTGAACGCAGTGGATTCCATGCATCGTGGCGCAATGGATCCCAATTGAATGCAGTGAATTCCATGCAGCGTGATTGAATGCAGTATATTCCATGCAGCGTGGTAAAATGCATCCCGATTAAATGCAGTGGATTCCATCCAGCTTGATTGAATGCAGTTGATTCCATGGAGCGTGGCCCAATGCATCCCGCTTAACTGCAGTGGATTTTATGCAGCATGGCCCAAAGCATCCCGATTGAAGGTAGTGCATTCCATGCAGCATCACTGAATGCAGTGGATTCCATGCAGCATGGTAAAATGCATCCCGATTAAACGCAGTAGATTACATGCAGAATGGCTAAATGGATCCCGAGTGAATGCAGTAGATTCCATGCAGTGTCATTGAATGCAGTGGATTCCATGCAGCATGGTAAAATGCGTCACGATTGATGCAGTGGATTCCATGCAGTGTCATTGAATGCAGTGGATTCCAGGCAGCATGGTAAAATGCATCCCGATTGATGCAGTGGATTCCATGCAGCGGGGTTAAATGGATCCCGATTGAATGCAGTGTATTCCATGCAGCGTGGCCCAATGGATCTCGATTGAATGCAGTGGATTCCATGCAGCGTGGCCCAATGGATCTCGATTGAATGCAGTGGATTCCATGCAGTGTGGTGCAGTGGAGTCTGATTGATTGCAGTGAATTCCATGCATCGTGGCACAATGGATCCCAATTGAATGCAGTGGATTCCATGCAGCGTGGCCCAATGGATCTCGATTGAATGCAGTGGATTCCATGCAGCATGTTTGAATGCAGTGTATGCCATGCAGCGTGAAGTAATGGAACCCTATTGAATGCAGTGGATTTTATGCAGCATGATTGAATGCAGTGGATTCCATGCAGCATGATTGAATGCAGTGGATTCCAGGCAGCGAGGCCCAATGAATCCCGATTGAATGCAGTGGATATTATCCAGCATGGCCCAAAGCATCCCGATTGAATGCAGTGGATTCCATGCAGCGTGTTTGAATGCAGTGGATTCCATGCAGCATGGCCCAATGGTTCCCGATTGAATGCAATGGTTGCAATGAAGCATGATTGAATGCAGTGGATTCCATGAAGCGTGGCCCTATGGTACCCGATTGAATGCACTGGTGGCAATGAAGCATGATTGAATGCAGTGGATTCCATGCAGCATGGAGAAATTTAACCCTATTCAATGCAGGGGATTTTATGCAGCATGATTGAATGCAGTGGATTCCATGCAGCATGATTGAATTCAGTAGATTCCATGCAGTGAGGCCCAATGCATCCCGATTAAATGCAGTGGATTTTATGCAGCGAGGCCCAAAGCATCCCGATTGAATGCAGTGGATTCCATGCAGTGTCACTGAATGCAGTGGATTCGATGCAGCATGGTAAAATGCATCCCGATTGAACCCAGTGTATTCCATGCAGCGTGATAAATGGATCCCGATTGAATGCAGTGGATTCCATGCAGCGTGGCCCAATGGATCTCGAGAGAATGCAGTGGATTCCATGCAGTGTGGTGCAATGGATTTTGATTGAACGCAGTGGATTCGATGCATCGTTGTGCAATGGATCCCAATTGAATGCAGTGAATTCCATGCAGCGTGATTGAATGCAGTACATTCCATGCAGCATGGTAAAATGCATCCCGATTAAATGCAGTGGATTCCATCCAGCTTGATTGAATGCAGTTGATTCCATGGAGCGTGGCCCAATGCATCCCGATTAAATGCAGTGGATTTTATGCAGCATGGCCCAAAGCATCCCGATTGAAGGTAGTGCATTCCATGCAGCATCACTGAATGCAGTGGATTCCATGCAGCATGGTAAAATGCATCCCGATTGAACGCAGTGTATTCCATGAAGCATGGCGAAATGGATCCCGATTGAATGCAGTGGATTCCATGCAGCGTGGCCCAATGGATCTCGATTGAACGCAGTGTATTCCATGCAGTGAGGCCCAATGTATCCCAATTGAATGCAGTGGATTCCATGCAGCATGGCGCAATGGATGTCGATTGAATGCAGTGGTTTCCCTGCAATGTGGCACAATGGATCCCGATTGACTGCAGTGGATTCCATGCAGCATGGCCCAATGGTTCCCGATTGAATGCAGTGGTTGCAATGAAGCATGATTGAATGCAGTGGATTCCATGCAGCATGGAGACATTGAACCCTATTCAATGCAGGGGATTTTATGCAGCATGATTGAATGCAGTGGATTCCATGCAGCATGATTGAATGCAGTAGATTCCATGCAGTGAGGCCCAATGCATCCCGATTAAATGCAGTGGATTTTATGCAGCGAGGCCCAAAGCATCCCGATTGAATGCAGTGGATTCCATGCAGCGTCACTGAATGCAGTGGATTCGATGCAGCATGGTAAAATGCATCCCGATTGAACGAAGAGTATTCCATGCAGCGTGGCTAAATGGATCCCGATTGAATGCAGTGGATTCCATGCAGCGTGGCCCAATGGATCTCGAGAGATTGCAGTGGATTCCATGCAGTGTGGTGCAATGGATTTAAATTGAACGCAGTGGATTCCATGCATCGTGGTGCAATGGATCCCAATTGAATGCAGTGAATTCCATGCAGCGTGATTGAATGCAGTATATTCCATGCAGCGTGGTAAAATGCATCCCGATTAAATGCAGTGGATTCCATCCAGCTTGATTGAATGCAGTTGATTCCATGGAGCGTGGCCCAATGCATCCCGATTAAATGCAGTGGATTTTATGCAGCATGGCCCAAAGCATCCCGATTGAAGGTAGTGCATTCCATGCAGCATCACTGAATGCAGTGGATTCCATGCACCATGGTAAAATGCATCCCGATTGAACGCAGTGTATTCCATGAAGCATGGCTAAATGGCTCCCGAGTGAATGCAGTAGATTCCATGCAGTGTCATTGAATGCAGTGGATTCCATGCAGCATGGTAAAATGCATCCCGATTGATGCAGTGGATTCCATGCAGTGTCATTGAATGCAGTGGATTCCAGGCAGCATGGTAAAATGCATCCCGATTAATGCAGTGGATTCCATGCAGCGGGGTTAAATGGATCCCGATTGAATGCAGTGTATTCCATGCAGCGTGGCCCAATAGATCTCGATTGAATGCAGTGGATTCCATGCAGTGTGGTACAGTGGATTCTGATTGATTGCAGTGAATTCCATGCATCGTGGCACAATGGATCCCAATTGAATGCAGTGGATTCCATGCAGCGTGGCCCAATGGATCTCGATTGAATGCAGTGGATTCCATGCAGCATGTTTGAATGCAGTGTATGCCATGCAGCGTGGCCCAATGGATCTCGAGAGAATGCAGTGGATTCCATGCAGTGTGGTGCAATGGATCCCAATTGAATGCAGTGAATTCCATGCAGCGTGATTGAATGCAGTACATTCCATGCAGCATGGTAAAATGCATCCCGATTAAATGCAGTGGATTCCATCCAGCTTGATTGAATGCAGTTGATTCCATGGAGCGTGGCCCAATGCATCCCGATTAAATGCAGTGGATTTTATGCAGCATGGCCCAAAGCATTCCGATTGAATGTAGTGCATTCCATGCAGCATCACTGAATGCAGTGGATTCCATGCAGCATGGTAAAATGCATCCCGATTGAACGCAGTGTATTCCATGAAGCATGGCTAAATGGATCCCGATTGAATGCAGTGGATTCCATGCAGCGTGGCCCAATGGATCTCGATTGAACGCAGTGTATTCCATGCAGTGAGGCCCAATGTATCCCAATTGAATGCAGTGGATTCCATGCAGCATGGCGCAATGGATGTCGATTGAATGCAGTGGTTTCCCTGCAATGTGGCACAATGGATCCCGATTGACTGCAGTGGATTCCATGCAGCGTCACTGAATGCAGTGGATTCCATGCAGAATGGTAAACTGCATCCCGATTGATGCAGTGGATTCCATGCAGTGCCATTGAATGCAGTAGATTCCATGCAGCATGGTAAAATGCATCCCAATTAAACGCAGTGCATTCCATGCAGCGGGGTTAAATGGATCCCGATTGAATGCAGTGGATTCGATGCAGCGTGGCCCAATGGATCTCGAGAGAATGCAGTGGATTCCATGCAGTGTGGTGCAATGGATTTAAATTGAACACAGTGGATTCCATGCATCGCGGCGCAATGGATCCCAATTGAATGCAGTGAATTCCATGCAGCGTGATTGAATGCAGTATATTCCATGCAGCGTGGTAAAATGCATCCCGATTAAATGCAGTGGATTCCATCCAGCTTGATTGAATGCAATTGATTCCATGGAGCATGGCCCAATGCATCCCGATTAAATGCAGTGGATTTTATGCAGCATGGCCCAAAGCATCCCGATTGAAGGTAGTGCATTCCATGCAGCATCACTGAATGCAGTGGATTCCATGCAGCATGGTAAAATGCATCCCGATTAAACGCAGTGGATTACATGCAGCATGGCTAAATGGATCCCGAGTGAATGCAGTAGATTCCATGCAGTTTCATTGAATGCAGTGGATTACATGCAGTATGGTAAAATGCGTCACGATTGATGCAGTGGATTCCATGCAGTGTCATTGAATGCAGTGGATTCCAGGCAGCATGGTAAAATGCATCCCGATTAATGCAGTGGATTCCATGCAGCGTGGCCCAATGGATCTCGATTGAATGCAGTGGATTCCATGCAGCGTGGCCCAATGGATCTCGAGAGAATGCAGTGGATTCCATGCAGTGTGGTGTAGTGGATTCTGATTGATTGCAGTGAATTCCATGCATCGTGGCACAATGGATCCAAATTGAATGCAGTGGATTCCATGCAGCGTGGCCCAATGGATCTCGATTGAATGCAGTGGATTCCATGCAGCGTGTTTGAATGCAGTGTATGCCATGCAGCGTGAAGAAATGGAACCCTATTGAATGCAGTGGATTTTATGCAGCATGATTGAATGCAGTGGATTCCATGCAGCATGATTGAATGCAGTGGATTCCAGGCAGTGAGGCCCAATGAATCCCGATTGAATGCAGTGGATATTATCCAGCATGGCCCAAAGCATCCCGATTGAATGCAGTGGATTCCATGCAGCGTGTTTGAATGCAGTGGATTCCATGCAGCATGGCCCAATGGTTCCCGATTGAATGCAGTGGTTGCAATGAAGCATGATTGAATGCAGTGGATTCCATGAAGCGTGGCCCTATGGTACCCGATTGAATGCACTGGTTGCAATGAAGCATGATTGAATACAGTGGATTCCATGCAGCATGGAGAAATGGAACCCTATTAAATGCAGGGGATTTTATGCAGCATGATTGAATGCAGTGGATTCCATGCAGCATGATTGAATGCAGTAGATTCCATGCAGTGAGGCCCAATGCATCCCGATTAAATGCAGTGGATTTTATGCAGCGAGGCCCAAAGCATCCCGATTGAATGCAGTGGATTCCATGCAGCGTCACTGAATGCAGTGGATTCGATGCAGCATGGTAAAATGCATCCCGATTGAACCCAGTGTATTCTATGCAGCGTGATAAATGGATCCCGATTGAATGCAGTGGATTCCATGCAGCGTGGCCCAATGGATCTCGAGAGAATGCAGTGGATTCCATGCAGTGTGGTGCAATGGATTTTGATTGAACGCAGTGGATTCCATTCATCGTGGTGCAATGGATCCCAATTGAATGCAGTGAATTCCATGCAGCGTGATTGAATGCAGTATATTCCATGCAGCGTGGTAAAATGCATCCCGATTAAATGCAGTGGATTCCATCCAGCTTGATTGAATGCAGTTGATTCCATGGAGCGTGGCCCAATGCATCCCGATTAAATGCAGTGGATTTTATGCAGCATGGCCCAAAGCATCCCGATTGAAGGTAGTGCATTCCATGCAGCATCACTGAATGCAGTGGATTCCATGCAGCATGGTAAAATGCATCCCGATTGAACGCAGTGTATTCCATGAAGCATGGCTAAATGGATCCCGATTGAATGCAGTGGATTCCATGCAGTGTGGCCCAATGGATCTCGATTGAACGCAGTGTATTCCATGCAGTGAGGCCCAATGAATTCCAATTGAATGCAGTGGATTCCATGCAGCATGGAGAAATTGAACCCTATTAAATGCAGGGGATTTTATGCAGCATGATTGAATGCAGTGGATTCCATGCAGCATGATTGAATGCAGTAGATTCCATGCAGTGAGGCCCAATGCATCCCGATTAAATGCAGTGGATTTTATGCAGCGAGGCCCAAAGCATCCCGATTGAATGCAGTGGATTCCATGCAGCGTCACTGAATGCAGTGGATTCGATGCAGCATGGTTAAATGCATCCCGATTGAACGAAGAGTATTCCATGCAGCGTGGCTAAATGGATCCCGATTGAATGCAGTGGATTCGATGAAGCGTGGCCCAATGGATCTCGATTGAATGCAGTGGATTCCATGCAGCGTGGCCCAATGGATCTCGATTGAATGCAGTGGATTCCATGCAGTGTGGTGCAGTGGATTCTGATTGATTGCAGTGAATTCCATGCATCGTGGCACAATGGATCCCAATTGAACGCAGTGGATTCCATGCAGCGTGGCCCAATGGATCTCGATTGAATGCAGTGGATTCCATGCAGCGTGTTTGAATGCAGTGTATTCCATGCAGCGTGAAGAAATGGAACCCTATTGAATGCAGTGGATTTTATGCAGCATGATTGAATGCAGTGGATTCGATGCAGCATGATTGAATGCAGTGGATTTCAGGCAGCGAGGCCCAATGAATCCCGATTGAATGCAGTGGATATTATCCAGCATGGCCCAAAGCATCCCGATTGAATGCAGTGGATTCCATGCAGCGTGTTTGAATGCAGTGGATTCCATGCAGCATGGCCCAATGGTTCCCGATTGAATGCAGTGGTTGCAATGAAGCATGATTGAATGCAGTGGATTCCATGAAGCGTGGCCCTATGGTACCCGATTGAATGCACTGGTTGCAATGAAGCATGATTGAATGCAGTGGATTCCATGCAGCATGGAGAAATTTAACCCTATTAAATGCAGGGGATTTTATGCAGCATGATTGAATGCAGTGGATTCCATGCAGCATGATTGAATGCAGTAGATTCCATGCAGTGAGGCCCAATGCATCCCGATTAAATGCAGTGGATTCCATGCAGCGTCACTGAATGCAGTGGATTAGATGCAGCATGGTTAAATGCATCCCGATTGAACCCAGTGTATTCTATGCAGCGTGATAAATGGATCCCGATTGAATGCAGTGGATTCCATGCAGCGTGGTTGAATGCAGTACATTCCATGCAGCATGGTAAAATGCATCCCGATTAAATGCAGTGGATTCCATCCTGCTTGATTGAATGCAGTTGATTCCATGGAGCGTGGCCCAATGCATCCCGATTAAATGCAGTGGATTTTATGCAGCATGGCCCAAAGCATCCCGATTGAAGGTAGTGCATTCCATGCAGCATCACTGAATGCAGTGGATTCCATGCAGCATGGTAAAATGCATCCCGATTGAACGCAGTGTATTCCATGAAGCATGGCGAAATGGATCCCGATTGAATGCAGTGGATTCCATGCAGCGTGGCCCAATGGATCTCGATTGAACGCAGTGTATTCCATGCAGTGAGGCCCAATGAATCCCAATTGAATGCAGTGGATTCCATGCAGCATGGTGCAATGGATGTCGATTGAATGCAGTGGTTTCCCTGCAATGTGGCACAATGGATCCCGATTGACTGCAGTGGATTCCATGCAGCGTCACTGAATGCAGTGGATTCCATGCAGAATGGTAAAATGCATCCCGATTGATGGAGTGGATTCCATGCAGTGTCATTGAATGCAGTGGATTCCATGCAGCATGGTAAAATGCATCCCAATTGAACGCAGTGCATTCCATGCAGCGGGGTTAAATGGATCCCGATTGAATGCAGTGGATTCCATGCAGCGTGGCCCAATGGATCTCGAGAGAATGCAGTGGATTCCATGCAGTGTGGTGCAATGGATTTTAATTGAACGCAGTGGATTCCATGCATCGTGGCGCAATGGATCCCAATTGAATGCAGTGAATTCCATGCAGCGTGATTGAATGCAGTATATTCCATGCAGCGTGGTAAAATGCATCCCGATTAAATGCAGTGGATTCCATCCAGCTTGATTGAATGCAGTTGATTCCATGGAGCGTGGCCCAATGCATCCCGCTTAACTGCAGTGGATTTTATGCAGCATGGCCCAAAGCATCCCGATTGAAGGTAGTGCATTCCATGCAGCATCACTGAATGCAGTGGATTCCATGCAGCATGGTAAAATGCATCCCGATTAAACGCAGTAGATTACATGCAGAATGGCTAAATGGATCCCGAGTGAATGCAGTAGATTCCATGCAGTGTCATTGAATGCAGTGGATTCCATGCAGCATGGTAAAATGCGTCACGATTGATGCAGTGGATTCCATGCAGTGTCATTGAATGCAGTGGATTCCAGGCAGCATGGTAAAATGCATCCCGATTGATGCAGTGGATTCCATGCAGCGGGGTTAAATGGATCCCGATTGAATGCAGTGGATTCCATGCAGCGTGGCCCAATGGATCTCGATTGAATGCAGTGGATTCCATGCAGCGTGGCCCAATGGATCTCGATTGAATGCAGTGGATTCCATGCAGTGTGGTGCAGTGGAGTCTGATTGATTGCAGTGAATTCCATGCATCGTGGCACAATGGATCCCAATTGAATGCAGTGGATTCCATGCAGCGTGGCCCAATGGATCTCGATTGAATGCAGTGGATTCCATGCAGCATGTTTGAATGCAGTGTATGCCATGCAGCGTGAAGTAATGGAACCCTATTGAATGCAGTGGATTTTATGCAGCATGATTGAATGCAGTGGATTCCATGCAGCATGATTGAATGCAGTGGATTCCAGGCAGCGAGGCCCAATGAATCCCGATTGAATGCAGTGGATATTATCCAGCATGGCCCAAAGCATCCCGATTGAATGCAGTGGATTCCATGCAGCGTGTTTGAATGCAGTGGATTCCATGCAGCATGGCCCAATGGTTCCCGATTGAATGCAATGGTTGCAATGAAGCATGATTGAATGCAGTGGATTCCATGAAGCGTGGCCCTATGGTACCCGATTGAATGCACTGGTGGCAATGAAGCATGATTGAATGCAGTGGATTCCATGCAGCATGGAGAAATTTAACCCTATTCAATGCAGGGGATTTTATGCAGCATGATTGAATGCAGTGGATTCCATGCAGCATGATTGAATTCAGTAGATTCCATGCAGTGAGGCCCAATGCATCCCGATTAAATGCAGTGGATTTTATGCAGCGAGGCCCAAAGCATCCCGATTGAATGCAGTGGATTCCATGCAGTGTCACTGAATGCAGTGGATTCGATGCAGCATGGTAAAATGCATCCCGATTGAACCCAGTGTATTCCATGCAGCGTGATAAATGGATCCCGATTGAATGCAGTGGATTCCATGCAGCGTGGCCCAATGGATCTCGAGAGAATGCAGTGGATTCCATGCAGTGTGGTGCAATGGATTTTGATTGAACGCAGTGGATTCGATGCATCGTTGTGCAATGGATCCCAATTGAATGCAGTGAATTCCATGCAGCGTGATTGAATGCAGTACATTCCATGCAGCATGGTAAAATGCATCCCGATTAAATGCAGTGGATTCCATCCAGCTTGATTGAATGCAGTTGATTCCATGGAGCGTGGCCCAATGCATCCCGATTAAATGCAGTGGATTTTATGCAGCATGGCCCAAAGCATCCCGATTGAAGGTAGTGCATTCCATGCAGCATCACTGAATGCAGTGGATTCCATGCAGCATGGTAAAATGCATCCCGATTGAACGCAGTGTATTCCATGAAGCATGGCGAAATGGATCCCGATTGAATGCAGTGGATTCCATGCAGCGTGGCCCAATGGATCTCGATTGAACGCAGTGTATTCCATGCAGTGAGGCCCAATGTATCCCAATTGAATGCAGTGGATTCCATGCAGCATGGCGCAATGGATGTCGATTGAATGCAGTGGTTTCCCTGCAATGTGGCACAATGGATCCCGATTGACTGCAGTGGATTCCATGCAGCATGGCCCAATGGTTCCCGATTGAATGCAGTGGTTGCAATGAAGCATGATTGAATGCAGTGGATTCCATGCAGCATGGAGACATTGAACCCTATTCAATGCAGGGGATTTTATGCAGCATGATTGAATGCAGTGGATTCCATGCAGCATGATTGAATGCAGTAGATTCCATGCAGTGAGGCCCAATGCATCCCGATTAAATGCAGTGGATTTTATGCAGCGAGGCCCAAAGCATCCCGATTGAATGCAGTGGATTCCATGCAGCGTCACTGAATGCAGTGGATTCGATGCAGCATGGTAAAATGCATCCCGATTGAACGAAGAGTATTCCATGCAGCGTGGCTAAATGGATCCCGATTGAATGCAGTGGATTCCATGCAGCGTGGCCCAATGGATCTCGAGAGATTGCAGTGGATTCCATGCAGTGTGGTGCAATGGATTTAAATTGAACGCAGTGGATTCCATGCATCGTGGTGCAATGGATCCCAATTGAATGCAGTGAATTCCATGCAGCGTGATTGAATGCAGTATATTCCATGCAGCGTGGTAAAATGCATCCCGATTAAATGCAGTGGATTCCATCCAGCTTGATTGAATGCAGTTGATTCCATGGAGCGTGGCCCAATGCATCCCGATTAAATGCAGTGGATTTTATGCAGCATGGCCCAAAGCATCCCGATTGAAGGTAGTGCATTCCATGCAGCATCACTGAATGCAGTGGATTCCATGCACCATGGTAAAATGCATCCCGATTGAACGCAGTGTATTCCATGAAGCATGGCTAAATGGCTCCCGAGTGAATGCAGTAGATTCCATGCAGTGTCATTGAATGCAGTGGATTCCATGCAGCATGGTAAAATGCATCCCGATTGATGCAGTGGATTCCATGCAGTGTCATTGAATGCAGTGGATTCCAGGCAGCATGGTAAAATGCATCCCGATTAATGCAGTGGATTCCATGCAGCGGGGTTAAATGGATCCCGATTGAATGCAGTGTATTCCATGCAGCGTGGCCCAATAGATCTCGATTGAATGCAGTGGATTCCATGCAGTGTGGTACAGTGGATTCTGATTGATTGCAGTGAATTCCATGCATCGTGGCACAATGGATCCCAATTGAATGCAGTGGATTCCATGCAGCGTGGCCCAATGGATCTCGATTGAATGCAGTGGATTCCATGCAGCATGTTTGAATGCAGTGTATGCCATGCAGCGTGGCCCAATGGATCTCGAGAGAATGCAGTGGATTCCATGCAGTGTGGTGCAATGGATCCCAATTGAATGCAGTGAATTCCATGCAGCGTGATTGAATGCAGTACATTCCATGCAGCATGGTAAAATGCATCCCGATTAAATGCAGTGGATTCCATCCAGCTTGATTGAATGCAGTTGATTCCATGGAGCGTGGCCCAATGCATCCCGATTAAATGCAGTGGATTTTATGCAGCATGGCCCAAAGCATTCCGATTGAATGTAGTGCATTCCATGCAGCATCACTGAATGCAGTGGATTCCATGCAGCATGGTAAAATGCATCCCGATTGAACGCAGTGTATTCCATGAAGCATGGCTAAATGGATCCCGATTGAATGCAGTGGATTCCATGCAGCGTGGCCCAATGGATCTCGATTGAACGCAGTGTATTCCATGCAGTGAGGCCCAATGTATCCCAATTGAATGCAGTGGATTCCATGCAGCATGGCGCAATGGATGTCGATTGAATGCAGTGGTTTCCCTGCAATGTGGCACAATGGATCCCGATTGACTGCAGTGGATTCCATGCAGCGTCACTGAATGCAGTGGATTCCATGCAGAATGGTAAACTGCATCCCGATTGATGCAGTGGATTCCATGCAGTGCCATTGAATGCAGTAGATTCCATGCAGCATGGTAAAATGCATCCCAATTAAACGCAGTGCATTCCATGCAGCGGGGTTAAATGGATCCCGATTGAATGCAGTGGATTCGATGCAGCGTGGCCCAATGGATCTCGAGAGAATGCAGTGGATTCCATGCAGTGTGGTGCAATGGATTTAAATTGAACACAGTGGATTCCATGCATCGCGGCGCAATGGATCCCAATTGAATGCAGTGAATTCCATGCAGCGTGATTGAATGCAGTATATTCCATGCAGCGTGGTAAAATGCATCCCGATTAAATGCAGTGGATTCCATCCAGCTTGATTGAATGCAATTGATTCCATGGAGCATGGCCCAATGCATCCCGATTAAATGCAGTGGATTTTATGCAGCATGGCCCAAAGCATCCCGATTGAAGGTAGTGCATTCCATGCAGCATCACTGAATGCAGTGGATTCCATGCAGCATGGTAAAATGCATCCCGATTAAACGCAGTGGATTACATGCAGCATGGCTAAATGGATCCCGAGTGAATGCAGTAGATTCCATGCAGTTTCATTGAATGCAGTGGATTACATGCAGTATGGTAAAATGCGTCACGATTGATGCAGTGGATTCCATGCAGTGTCATTGAATGCAGTGGATTCCAGGCAGCATGGTAAAATGCATCCCGATTAATGCAGTGGATTCCATGCAGCGGGGTTAAATGGATCTCGATTGAATGCAGTGGATTCCATGCAGCGTGGCCCAATGGATCTCGAGAGAATGCAGTGGATTCCATGCAGTGTGGTGTAGTGGATTCTGATTGATTGCAGTGAATTCCATGCATCGTGGCACAATGGATCCAAATTGAATGCAGTGGATTCCATGCAGCGTGGCCCAATGGATCTCGATTGAATGCAGTGGATTCCATGCAGCGTGTTTGAATGCAGTGTATGCCATGCAGCGTGAAGAAATGGAACCCTATTGAATGCAGTGGATTTTATGCAGCATGATTGAATGCAGTGGATTCCATGCAGCATGATTGAATGCAGTGGATTCCAGGCAGTGAGGCCCAATGAATCCCGATTGAATGCAGTGGATATTATCCAGCATGGCCCAAAGCATCCCGATTGAATGCAGTGGATTCCATGCAGCGTGTTTGAATGCAGTGGATTCCATGCAGCATGGCCCAATGGTTCCCGATTGAATGCAGTGGTTGCAATGAAGCATGATTGAATGCAGTGGATTCCATGAAGCGTGGCCCTATGGTACCCGATTGAATGCACTGGTTGCAATGAAGCATGATTGAATACAGTGGATTCCATGCAGCATGGAGAAATGGAACCCTATTAAATGCAGGGGATTTTATGCAGCATGATTGAATGCAGTGGATTCCATGCAGCATGATTGAATGCAGTAGATTCCATGCAGTGAGGCCCAATGCATCCCGATTAAATGCAGTGGATTTTATGCAGCGAGGCCCAAAGCATCCCGATTGAATGCAGTGGATTCCATGCAGCGTCACTGAATGCAGTGGATTCGATGCAGCATGGTAAAATGCATCCCGATTGAACCCAGTGTATTCTATGCAGCGTGATAAATGGATCCCGATTGAATGCAGTGGATTCCATGCAGCGTGGCCCAATGGATCTCGAGAGAATGCAGTGGATTCCATGCAGTGTGGTGCAATGGATTTTGATTGAACGCAGTGGATTCCATTCATCGTGGTGCAATGGATCCCAATTGAATGCAGTGAATTCCATGCAGCGTGATTGAATGCAGTATATTCCATGCAGCGTGGTAAAATGCATCCCGATTAAATGCAGTGGATTCCATCCAGCTTGATTGAATGCAGTTGATTCCATGGAGCGTGGCCCAATGCATCCCGATTAAATGCAGTGGATTTTATGCAGCATGGCCCAAAGCATCCCGATTGAAGGTAGTGCATTCCATGCAGCATCACTGAATGCAGTGGATTCCATGCAGCATGGTAAAATGCATCCCGATTGAACGCAGTGTATTCCATGAAGCATGGCTAAATGGATCCCGATTGAATGCAGTGGATTCCATGCAGTGTGGCCCAATGGATCTCGATTGAACGCAGTGTATTCCATGCAGTGAGGCCCAATGAATTCCAATTGAATGCAGTGGATTCCATGCAGCATGGAGAAATTGAACCCTATTAAATGCAGGGGATTTTATGCAGCATGATTGAATGCAGTGGATTCCATGCAGCATGATTGAATGCAGTAGATTCCATGCAGTGAGGCCCAATGCATCCCGATTAAATGCAGTGGATTTTATGCAGCGAGGCCCAAAGCATCCCGATTGAATGCAGTGGATTCCATGCAGCGTCACTGAATGCAGTGGATTCGATGCAGCATGGTTAAATGCATCCCGATTGAACGAAGAGTATTCCATGCAGCGTGGCTAAATGGATCCCGATTGAATGCAGTGGATTCGATGAAGCGTGGCCCAATGGATCTCGATTGAATGCAGTGGATTCCATGCAGCGTGGCCCAATGGATCTCGATTGAATGCAGTGGATTCCATGCAGTGTGGTGCAGTGGATTCTGATTGATTGCAGTGAATTCCATGCATCGTGGCACAATGGATCCCAATTGAACGCAGTGGATTCCATGCAGCGTGGCCCAATGGATCTCGATTGAATGCAGTGGATTCCATGCAGCGTGTTTGAATGCAGTGTATTCCATGCAGCGTGAAGAAATGGAACCCTATTGAATGCAGTGGATTTTATGCAGCATGATTGAATGCAGTGGATTCGATGCAGCATGATTGAATGCAGTGGATTTCAGGCAGCGAGGCCCAATGAATCCCGATTGAATGCAGTGGATATTATCCAGCATGGCCCAAAGCATCCCGATTGAATGCAGTGGATTCCATGCAGCGTGTTTGAATGCAGTGGATTCCATGCAGCATGGCCCAATGGTTCCCGATTGAATGCAGTGGTTGCAATGAAGCATGATTGAATGCAGTGGATTCCATGAAGCGTGGCCCTATGGTACCCGATTGAATGCACTGGTTGCAATGAAGCATGATTGAATGCAGTGGATTCCATGCAGCATGGAGAAATTTAACCCTATTAAATGCAGGGGATTTTATGCAGCATGATTGAATGCAGTGGATTCCATGCAGCATGATTGAATGCAGTAGATTCCATGCAGTGAGGCCCAATGCATCCCGATTAAATGCAGTGGATTCCATGCAGCGTCACTGAATGCAGTGGATTAGATGCAGCATGGTTAAATGCATCCCGATTGAACCCAGTGTATTCTATGCAGCGTGATAAATGGATCCCGATTGAATGCAGTGGATTCCATGCAGCGTGATTGAATGCAGTACATTCCATGCAGCATGGTAAAATGCATCCCGATTAAATGCAGTGGATTCCATCCTGCTTGATTGAATGCAGTTGATTCCATGGAGCGTGGCCCAATGCATCCCGATTAAATGCAGTGGATTTTATGCAGCATGGCCCAAAGCATCCCGATTGAAGGTAGTGCATTCCATGCAGCATCACTGAATGCAGTGGATTCCATGCAGCATGGTAAAATGCATCCCGATTGAACGCAGTGTATTCCATGAAGCATGGCGAAATGGATCCCGATTGAATGCAGTGGATTCCATGCAGCGTGGCCCAATGGATCTCGATTGAACGCAGTGTATTCCATGCAGTGAGGCCCAATGAATCCCAATTGAATGCAGTGGATTCCATGCAGCATGGTGCAATGGATGTCGATTGAATGCAGTGGTTTCCCTGCAATGTGGCACAATGGATCCCGATTGACTGCAGTGGATTCCATGCAGCGTCACTGAATGCAGTGGATTCCATGCAGAATGGTAAAATGCATCCCGATTGATGGAGTGGATTCCATGCAGTGTCATTGAATGCAGTGGATTCCATGCAGCATGGTAAAATGCATCCCAATTGAACGCAGTGCATTCCATGCAGCGGGGTTAAATGGATCCCGATTGAATGCAGTGGATTCCATGCAGCGTGGCCCAATGGATCTCGAGAGAATGCAGTGGATTCCATGCAGTGTGGTGCAATGGATTTTAATTGAACGCAGTGGATTCCATGCATCGTGGCGCAATGGATCCCAATTGAATGCAGTGAATTCCATGCAGCGTGATTGAATGCAGTATATTCCATGCAGCGTGGTAAAATGTATCCCGATTAAATGCAGTGGATTCCATCCAGCTTGATTGAATGCAGTTGATTCCATGGAGCGTGGCCCAATGCATCCCGATTAAATGCAGTGGATTTTATGCAGCATGGCCCAAAGCATCCCGATTGAAGGTAGTGCATTCCATGCAGCATCACTGAATGCAGTGGATTCCATGCAGCATTGTAAAATGCATCCCAATTGAACGCAGTGCATTCCATGCAGCGGGGTTAAATGGATGCCGATTGAATGCAGTGGATTCGATGCAGCGTGGCCCAATGGATCTCGAGAGAATGCAGTGGATTCCATGCAGCGTGGCCCAATGGATCTCGATTGAACGCAGTGTATTCCATGCAGTGAGGCCCAATGTATCCCAATTGAATGCAGTGGATTCCATGCAGCATGGCGCAATGGATGTCGATTGAATGCAGTGGTTTCCCTGCAATGTGGCACAATGGATCCCGATTGACTGCAGTGGATTCCATGCAGCATGGCCCAATGTTTCCCGATTGAATGCAGTGGTTGCAATGAAGCATGATTGAATGCAGTGGATTCCATGCAGCATGGAGACATTGAACCCTATTCAATGCAGGGGATTTTATGCAGCATGATTGAATGCAGTGGATTCCATGCAGCATGATTGAATGCAGTAGATTCCATGCAGTGAGGCCCAATGCATCCCGATTAAATGCAGTGGATTTTATGCAGCGAGGCCCAAAGCATCCCGATTGAATGCAGTGGATTCCATGCAGCGTCACTGAATGCAGTGGATTCGATGCAGCATGGTTAAATGCATCCCGATTGAACGAAGAGTATTCCATGCAGCGTGGCTAAATGGATCCCGATTGAATGCAGTGGATTCCATGCAGCGTGGCCCAATGGATCTCGAGAGATTGCAGTGGATTCCATGCAGTGTGGTGCAATGGATTTAAATTGAACGCAGTGGATTCCATGCATCGTGGTGCAATGGATCCCAATTGAATGCAGTGAATTCCATGCAGCGTGATTGAATGCAGTATATTCCATGCAGCGTGGTAAAATGCATCCCGATTAAATGCAGTGGATTCCATCCAGCTTGATTGAATGCAGTTGATTCCATGGAGCGTGGCCCAATGCATCCCGATTAAATGCAGTGGATTTTATGCAGCATGGCCCAAAGCATCCCGATTGAAGGTAGTGCATTCCATGCAGCATCACTGAATGCAGTGGATTCCATGCAGCATGGTAAAATGCATCCCGATTGAACGCAGTGTATTCCATGAAGCATGGCTAAATGGCTCCCGAGTGAATGCAGTAGATTCCATGCAGTGTCATTGAATGCAGTGGATTCCATGCAGCATGGTAAAATGCATCCCGATTGATGCAGTGGATTCCATGCAGTGTCATTGAATGCAGTGGATTCCAGGCAGCATGGTAAAATGCATCCCGATTAATGCAGTGGATTCCATGCAGCGGGGTTAAATGGATCCCGATTGAATGCAGTGTATTCCATGCAGCGTGGCCCAATGGATCTCGATTGAATGCAGTGGATTCCATGCAGCGTGGCCCAATGGATCTCGATTGAATGCAGTGGATTCCATGCAGTGTGGTACAGTGGATTCTGATTGATTGCAGTGAATTCCATGCATCGTGGCACAATGGATCCCAATTGAATGCAGTGGATTCCATGCAGCGTGGCCCAATGGATCTCGATTGAATGCAGTGGATTCCATGCAGCATGTTTGAATGCAGTGTATGCCATGCAGCGTGGCCCAATGGATCTCGAGAGAATGCAGTGGATTCCATGCAGTGTGGTGCAATGGATTTTGATTGAACGCAGTGGATTCCATGCATCGTTGTGCAATGGATCCCAATTGAATGCAGTGAATTCCATGCAGCGTGATTGAATGCAGTACATTCCATGCAGCATGGTAAAATGCATCCCGATTAAATGCAGTGGATTCCATCCAGCTTGATTGAATGCAATTGATTCCATGGAGCGTGGCCCAATGCATCCCGATTAAATGCAGTGGATTTTAAGCAGCATGGCCCAAAGCATCCCGATTGAAGGTAGTGCATTCCATGCAGCATCACTGAATGCAGTGGATTCCATGCAGCATGGTAAAATGCATCCCGATTGAACGCAGTGTATTCCATGAAGCATGGCTAAATGGATCCCGATTGAATGCAGTGGATTCCATGCAGCGTGGCCCAATGGATCTCGATTGAACGCAGTGTATTCCATGCAGTGAGGCCCAATGTATCCCAATTGAATGCAGTGGATTCCATGCAGCATGGCGCAATGGATGTCGATTGAATGCAGTGGTTTCCCTGCAATGTGGCACAATGGATCCCGATTGACTGCAGTGGATTCCATGCAGCGTCACTGAATGCAGTGGATTCCATGCAGCATGGTAAAATGCATCCCGATTGATGCAGTGGATTCCATGCAGTGTCATTGAATGCAGTAGATTCCATGCAGCATGGTAAAATGCATCCCAATTGAACGCAGTGCATTCCATGCAGCGGGGTTAAATGGATCCCGATTGAATGCAGTGGATTCGATGCAGCGTGGCCCAATGGATCTCGAGAGAATGCAGTGGATTCCATGCAGTGTGGTGCAATGGATTTAAATTGAACGCAGTGGATTCCATGCATCGTGGTGCAATGGATCCCAATTGAATGCAGTGAATTCCATGCAGCGTGATTGAATGCAGTATATTCCATGCAGCGTGGTAAAATGCATCCCGATTAAATGCAGTGGATTCCATCCAGCTTGATTGAATGCAATTGATTCCATGGAGCATGGCCCAATGCATCCCGATTAAATGCAGTGGATTTTATGCAGCATGGCCCAAAGCATCCCGATTGAAGGTAGTGCATTCCATGCAGCATCACTGAATGCAGTGGATTCCATGCAGCATGGTAAAATGCATCCCGATTAAACGCAGTGGATTACATGCAGCATGGCTAAATGGATCCCGAGTGAATGCAGTAGATTCCATGCAGTTTCATTGAATGCAGTGGATTCCATGCAGCATGGTAAAATGCGTCACGATTGATGCAGTGGATTCCATGCAGTGTCATTGAATGCAGTGGATTCCATGCAGCATGGTAAAATGCATCCCGATTGATGCAGTGGATTCCATGCAGTGTCAATGAATGCAGTGGATTCCAGGCAGCATGATAAAATGCATCCCGATTGATGCAGTGGATTCCATGCAGCGGGGTTAAATGGATCCCGATTGAATGCAGTGGATTTCATGCAGCGTGGCCCAATGGATCTCGATTGAATGCAGTGGATTCCATGCAGCGTGGCCCAATGGATCTCGATTGAATGCAGTGGATTCCATGCAGTGTGGTGTAGTGGATTCTGATTGATTGCAGTGAATTCCATGCATCGTGGCACAATGGATCCAAATTGAATGCAGTGGATTCCATGCAGCGTGGCCCAATGGATCTCGATTGAATGCAGTGGATTCCATCCAGCGTGTTTGAATGCAGTGTATTCCATGCAGCGTGAAGAAATGGAACCCTATTGAATGCAGTGGATTTTATGCAGCATGATTGAATGCAGTGGATTCCATGCAGCATGATTGAATGCAGTGGATTTCAGGCAGCGAGGCCCAATGAATCCCGATTGAATGCAGTGGATATTATCCAGCATGGCCCAAAGCATCCCGATTGAATGCAGTGGATTCCATGCAGCGTGTTTGAATGCAGTGGATTCCATGCAGCATGGCCCAATGGTTCCCGATTGAATGCAGTGGTTGCAATGAAGCATGATTGAATGCAGTGGATTCCATGAAGCGTGGCCCTATGGTACCCGATTGAATGCACTGGTTGCAATGAAGCATGATTGAATGCAGTGGATTCCATGCAGCATGGAGAAATTGAACCCTATTAAATGCAGGGGATTTTATGCAGCATGATTGAATGCAGTGGATTCCATGCAGCATGATTGAATGCAGTAGATTCCATGCAGTGAGGCCCAATGCATCCCGATTAAATGCAGTGGATTTTATGCAGCGAGGCCCAAAGCATCCCGATTGAATGCAGTGGATTCCATGCAGCGTCACTGAATGCAGTGGATTCGATGCAGCATGGTTAAATGCATCCCGATTGAACGAAGAGTATTCCATGCAGCGTGGCTAAATGGATCCCGATTGAATGCAGTGGATTCGATGAAGCGTGGCCCAATGGATCTCGATTGAATGCAGTGGATTCCATGCAGCGTGGCCCAATGGATCTCGATTGAATGCAGTGGATTCCATGCAGTGTGGTGCAGTGGATTCTGATTGAATGCAGTGAATTCCATGCATCGTGGCACAATGGATCCCAATTGAATGCAGTGGATTCCATGCAGCGTGGCCCAATGGATCTCGATTGAATGCAGTGGATTCCATGCAGCGTGTTTGAATGCAGTGTATGCCATGCAGCATGAAGAAATGGAACCCTATTGAATGCAGTGGATTTTATGCAGCATGATTGAATGCAGTGGATTCGATGCAGCATGATTGAATGCAGTGGATTTCAGGCAGCGAGGCCCAATGAATCCCGATTGAATGCAGTGGATATTATCCAGCATGGCCCAAAGCATCCCGATTGAATGCAGTGGATTCCATGCAGCGTGTTTGAATGCAGTGGATTCCATGCAGCATGGCCCAATGGTTCCCGATTGAATGCAGTGGTTGCAATGAAGCATGATTGAATGCAGTGGATTCCATGAAGCGTGGCCCTATGGTACCCGATTGAATGCACTGGTTGCAATGAAGCATGATTGAATGCAGTGGATTCCATGCAGCATGGAGAAATTGAACCCTATTAAATGCAGGGGATTTTATGCAGCATGATTGAATGCAGTGGTTTCCATGCAGCATGATTGAATGCAGTAGATTCCATGCAGTGAGGCCCAATGCATCCCGATTAAATGCAGTGGATTCCATGCAGCGTCACTGAATGCAGTGGATTAGATGCAGCATGGTTAAATGCATCCCGATTGAACACAGTGTATTCTATGCAGCGTGATAAATGGATCCCGATTGAATGCAGTGGATTCCATGCAGCGTGGTCCAATGGATCTCGAGAGAATGCAGTGGATTCCATGCAGTGTGGTGCAATGGATTTTGATTGAACGCAGTGGATTCCATGCATCGTGGCGCAATGGATCCCAATTGAATGCAGTGAATTCCATGCAGCGTGATTGAATGCAGTACATTCCATGCAGCATGGTAAAATGCATCCCGATTAAATGCAGTGGATTCCATCCAGCTTGATTGAATGCAGTTGATTCCATGGAGCGTGGCCCAATGCATCCCGATTAAATGCAGTGGATTTTATGCAGCATGGCCCAAAGCATCCCGATTGAAGGTAGTGCATTCCATGCAGCATCACTGAATGCAGTGGATTCCATGCAGCATGGTAAAATGCATCCCGATTGAACGCAGTGTATTCCATGAAGCATGGCTAAATGGATCCCGATTGAATGCAGTGGATTCCATGCAGCGTGGCCCAATGGATCTCGATTGAACGCAGTGTATTCCATGCAGTGAGGCCCAATGAATCCCAATTGAATGCAGTGGATTCCATGCAGCATGGTGCAATGGATGTCGATTGAATGCAGTGGTTTCCCTGCAATGTGGCACAATGGATCCCGATTGACTGCAGTGGATTCCATGCAGCGTCACTGAATGCAGTGGATTCCATGCAGAATGGTAAAATGCATCCCGATTGATGGAGTGGATTCCATGCAGTGTCATTGAATGCAGTGGATTCCATGCAGCATGGTAAAATGCATCCCAATTGAACGCAGTGCATTCCATGCAGCGGGGTTAAATGGATCCCGATTGAATGCAGTGGATTCGATGCAGCGTGGCCCAATGGATCTCGAGAGAATGCAGTGGATTCCATGCAGTGTGGTGCAATGGATTTAAATTGAACGCAGTGGATTCCATGCATCGTGGCGCAATGGATCCCAATTGAATGCAGTGAATTCCATGCAGCGTGATTGAATGCAGTATATTCCATGCAGCGTGGTAAAATGCATCCCGATTAAATGCAGTGGATTCCATCCAGCTTGATTGAATGCAGTTGATTCCATGGAGCGTGGCCCAATGCATCCCGATTAAATGCAGTGGATTTTATGCAGCATGGCCCAAAGCATCCCGATTGAAGGTAGTGCATTCCATGCAGCATCACTGAATGCAGTGGATTCCATGCAGCATTGTAAAATGCATCCCAATTGAACGCAGTGCATTCCATGCAGCGGGGTTAAATGGATCCCGATTGAATGCAGTGGATTCGATGCAGCGTGGCCCAATGGATCTCGAGAGAATGCAGTGGATTCCATGCAGTGTGGTGCAATGGATTTTAATTGAACGCAGTGGATTCCATGCATCATGGCGCAATGGATCCCAATTGAATGCAGTGAATTCCATGCAGCGTGATTGAATGCAGTATATTCCATGCAGCGTGGTAAAATGCATCCCGATTAAATGCAGTGGATTCCATCCAGCTTGATTGAATGCAGTTGATTCCATGGAGCGTGGCCCAATGCATCCCGATTAAATGCAGTGGATTTTATGCAGCATGGCCCAAAGCATCCCGATTGAAGGTACTGCATTCCATGCAGCATCACTGAATGCAGTGTATTCCATGCAGCGTGATAAATGGAACCCTATTGAATGCAGTGGATTTTATGCAGCATGATTGAATGCAGTGGATTCGATGCAGCATGATTGAATGCAGTGGATTCCAGGCAGCGAGGCCCAATGAATCCCGATTGAATGCAGTGGATATTATCCAGCATGGCCCAAAACATCCCGATTGAATGCAGTGGATTCCATGCAGCATGTTTGAATGCAGTGGATTCCATGCAGCATGGCCCAATGGTTCCCGATTGAATGCAGTGGTTGCAATGAAGCATGATTGAATGCAGTGGATTCCATGAAGCGTGGCCCTATGGTACCCGATTGAATGCACTGGTTGCAATGAAGCATGATTGAATGCAGTGGATTCCATGCAGCATGGAGAAATTTAACCCTATTAAATGCAGGGGATTTTATGCAGCATGATTGAATGCAGTGGATTCCATGCAGCATGATTGAATGCAGTAGATTCCATGCAGTGAGGCCCAATGCATCCCGATTAAATGCAGTGGATATTATCCAGCATGGCCCAAAGCATCCCGATTGAATGCAGTGGATTCCATGAAGCGTCATTGAATGCAGTGGATTCGATGCAGCACGGTAAAATGCATCCCGATTGAACCCAGTGTATTCCATGCAGCGTGATAAATGGATCCCGATTGAATGCAGTGGATTCCATGCAGCGTGGCCCAATGGATCTCGAGAGAATGCAGTGGATTCCATGCAGTGTGGTGCAATGGATTTTGATTGAAGGGAGTGGATTCGATGCATCGTTGTGCAATGGATCCCAATTGAATGCAGTGAATTCCATGCAGCGTGATTGAATGCAGTATATTCCATGCAGCGTGGTAAAATGCATCCCGATTAAATGCAGTGGATTCCATCCAGCTTGATTGAATGCAGTTGATTCCATGGAGCGTGGCCCAATGCATCCCGATTAAATGCAGTGGATTTTATGCAGCATGGCCCAAAGCATCCCGATTGAAGGTAGTGCATTCCATGCAGCATCACTGAATGCAGTGGATTCCATGCAGCATGGTAAAATGCATCCCGATTGAACGCAGTGTATTCCATGAAGCATGGCTAAATGGATCCCGAGTGAATGCAGTGGATTCCAAGCAGTGTCATTGAATGCAGTGGATTCCATGCAGCATGGTAAAATGTGTCACGATTGATGCAGTGGATTCCATGCATTGTCATTGAATGCAGTGGATTCCATGCAGCATGGTTAAATGCATCCCGATTGATGCAGTGGATTCCATGCAGTGTCAATGAATGCAATGAATTCCAGGCAGCATGATAAAATGCATCCCGATTGATGCAGTGGATTCCATGCAGCGGGGTTAAATGGATCCAGATTGAATGCCGTGGATTCCATGCAGCGTGGCCCAATGGATCTCGATTGAATGCAGTGGACTCCGTGCAGTGTGGTGGAGTGGATTCTGATTGATTGCAGTGAATTCCATGCAGTGTGGCCCAATGGATCTCGATTGAATGCAGTGGATTCCATGCAGCGTGTTTGAATGCAGTGTATTCCATGCAGCGTGAAGAAATGGAACCCTATTGAATGCAGTGGATTTTATGCAGCATGATTGAATGCAGTGGATTCCATGCAGCATGATTGAATGCAGTGGATTCCAGGCAGCGAGGCCCAATGAATCCCGATTGAATGCAGTGGACATTATCCAGCATGGCCCAAAGCATCCCGATGGAATGCAGTGGATTCCATGCAGCGTGTTTGAATGCAGTGGATTCCATGCAGCATGGCCCAATGGTTCCCGATTGAATGCAGTGGTTGCAATGAAGCATGATTGAATGCAGTGGATTCCATGAAGCGTGGCCCTATGGTACCCGATTGAATGCACTGGTTGCAATGAAGCATGATTGAATGCAGTGGATTCCATGCAGCATGGAGAAATGGAACCCTATTAAATGAAGGGGATTTTATGCAGCATGATTGAATGCAGTGGATTCCATGCAGCATGATTGAATGCAGTAGATTCCATGCAGTGAGGCCCAATGCATCCCGATTAAATGCAGTGGATATTATCCAGCATGGCCCAAAGCATCCCGATTGAATGCAGTGGATTCCATGCAGCGTCACTGAATGCAGTGGATTCGATGCAGCATGGTTAAATGCATCCCGATTGAACGAAGAGTATTCCATGCAGCGTGGCTAAATGGATCCCGATTGAATGCAGTGGATTCCATGCAGCGTGGCCCAATGGATCTCGAGAGATTGCAGTGGATTCCATGCAGTGTGGTGCAATGGATTTTGATTGAACGCAGTGGATTCCATGCATCGTGGTGCAATGGATCCCAATTGAATGCAGTGAATTCCATGCAGCGTGATTGAATGCAGTATATTCCATGCAGCGTGGTAAAATGCATCCCGATTAAATGCAGTGGATTCCATCCAGCTTGATTGAATGCAGTTGATTCCATGGAGCGTGGCCCAATGCATCCCGATTAAATGCAGTGGATTTTATGCAGCATGGCCCAAAGCATCCCGATTGAAGGTAGTGCATTCCATGCAGCATCACTGAATGCAGTGGATTCCATGCAGCATGGTAAAATGCATCCCGATTAAACGCAGTGGATTACATGCAGCATGGCTAAATGGATCCCGAGTGTATGCAGTAGATTCCATGCAGTGTCATTGAATCCAGTGGATTCCATGCAGCATGGTAAAATGCGTCACGATTGATGCAGTGGATTCCATGCAGTGTCATTGAATGCAGTATGGTAAAATGCATCCCGATGGATGCAGTGGATTCCATGCAGTGTCAATGAATGCAGTGGATTACAGGCAGCATGGTAAAATGCATCCCGATTGATGCAGTGGATTCCATGCAGCGGGGTTAAATGGATCCCGATTGAATGCAGTGTATTCCATGCAGCGTGGCCCAATGGATCTCGATTGAATGCAGTGGATTCCATGCAGCGTGGCCCAATGGATCTCGATTGAATGCAGTGGATTCCATGCAGTGTGGTGCAGTGGATTCTGATTGATTGCAGTGAATTCCATGCATCGTGGCACAATGGATCCCAATTGAATGCAGTGGATTCCATGCAGCGTGGCCCAATGGATCTCGATTGAATGCAGTGGATTCCATGCAGCGTGTTTGAATGCAGTGTATGCCATGCAGCGTGAAGAAATGGAACCCTATTGAATGCAGTGGATTTTATGCAGCATGATTGAATGCAGTGGATTCCATGCAGCGTGTTTGAATGCAGTGGATTCCATGCAGCATGGCCCAATGGTTCCCGATTGAATGCAGTGGTTGCAATGAAGCATGATTGAATGCAGTGGATTCCATGAAGCGTGGCCCTATGGTACCCGATTGAATGCACTGGTTGCAATGAAGCATGATTGAATGCAGTGGATTCCATGCAGCATGGAGAAATGGAACCCTATTAAATGAAGGGGATTTTATGCAGCATGATTGAATGCAGTGGATTCCATGCAGCATGATTGAATGCAGTAGATTCCATGCAGTGAGGCCCAATGCATCCCGATTAAATGCAGTGGATATTATCCAGCATGGCCCAAAGCATCCCGATTGAATGCAGTGGATTCCATGCAGCGTCACTGAATGCAGTGGATTCGATGCAGCATGGTTAAATGCATCCCGATTGAACGAAGAGTATTCCATGCAGCGTGGCTAAATGGATCCCGATTGAATGCAGTGGATTCCATGCAGCGTGGCCCAATGGATCTCGAGAGATTGCAGTGGATTCCATGCAGTGTGGTGCAATGGATTTTGATTGAACGCAGTGGATTCCATGCATCGTGGTGCAATGGATCCCAATTGAATGCAGTGAATTCCATGCAGTGTGATTGAATGCAGTATATTCCATGCAGCGTGGTAAAATGCATCCCGATTAAATGCAGTGGATTCCATCCAGCTTGATTGAATGCAGTTGATTCCATGGAGCGTGGCCCAATGCATCCCGATTAAATGCAGTGGATTTTATGCAGCATGGCCCAAAGCATCCCGATTGAAGGTAGTGCATTCCATGCAGCATCACTGAATGCAGTGGATTCCATGCAGCATGGTAAAATGCATCCCGATTAAACGCAGTGGATTACATGCAGCATGGCTAAATGGATCCCGAGTGTATGCAGTAGATTCCATGCAGTGTCATTGAATCCAGTGGATTCCATGCAGCATGGTAAAATGCGTCACGATTGATGCAGTGGATTCCATGCAGTGTCATTGAATGCAGTATGGTAAAATGCATCCCGATGGATGCAGTGGATTCCATGCAGTGTCAATGAATGCAGTGGATTACAGGCAGCATGGTAAAATGCATCCCGATTGATGCAGTGGATTCCATGCAGCGGGGTTAAATGGATCCCGATTGAATGCAGTGTATTCCATGCAGCGTGGCCCAATGGATCTCGATTGAATGCAGTGGATTCCATGCAGCGTGGCCCAATGGATCTCGATTGAATGCAGTGGATTCCATGCAGTGTGGTGCAGTGGATTCTGATTGATTGCAGTGAATTCCATGCATCGTGGCACAATGGATCCCAATTGAATGCAGTGGATTCCATGCAGCGTGGCCCAATGGATCTCGATTGAATGCAGTGGATTCCATGCAGCGTGTTTGAATGCAGTGTATGCCATGCAGCGTGAAGAAATGGAACCCTATTGAATGCAGTGGATTTTATGCAGCATGATTGAATGCAGTGGATTCGATGCAGCATGATTGAATGCAGTGGATTTCAGGCAGCGAGGCCCAATGAATCCCGATTGAATGCAGTGGATATTATCCAGCATGGCCCAAAGCATCCCGATTGAATGCAGTGGATTCCATGCAGCGTGTTTGAATGCAGTGTATGCCATGCAGCGTGAAGAAATGGAACCCTATTGAATGCAGTGGATTTTATGCAGCATGATTGAATGCAGTGTATTCGATGCAGCATGATTGAATGCAGTGGATTTCAGGCAGCGAGGCCCAATGAATCCCGATTGAATTCAGTTGATATTATCCAGCATGGCCCAAAGCATCCCGATTGAATGCAGTGGATTCCATGCAGCGTGTTTGAATGCAGTGGATTCCATGCAGCATGGCCCAATGGTTCCCGATTGAATGCAATGGTTGCAATGAAGCATGATTGAATGCAGTGGATTCCATGAAGCGTGGCACTATGGTACCCGATTGAATGCACTGGTTGCAATGAAGCATGATTGAATGCAGTGGATTCCATGCAGCATGGAGAAATTGAACCCTATTCAATGCAGGGGATTTTATGCAGCATGATTGAATGCAGTGGATTCCATGCAGCATGATTGAATGCAGTAGATTCCATGCAGTGAGGCCCAATGCATCCCGATTAAATGCAGTGGATTTTATGCAGCGAGGCCCAAAGCATCCCGATTGAATGCAGTGGATTCCATGCAGCGTCACTGAATGCAGTGGATTCGATGCAGCATGGTTAAATGCATCCCGATTGAACGAAGTGTATTCCATGCAGCGTGGCTAAATGGATCCCGATTGAATGCAGTGGATTCCATGCAGCGTGGCCCAATGGATCTCGAGAGATTGCAGTGGATTCCATGCAGTGTGGTGCAATGGATTTAAATTGAACGCAGTGGATTCCATGCATCGTGGTGCAATGGATCCCAATTGAATGCAGTGAATTCCATGCAGCGTGATTGAATGCAGTATATTCCATGCAGCGTGGTAAAATGCATCCCGATTAAATGCAGTGGATTCCATCCAGCTTGATTGAATGCAGTTGATTCCATGGAGCGTGGCCCAATGCATCCCGATTAAATGCAGTGGATTTTATGCAGCATGGCCCAAAGCATCCCGATTGAAGGTAGTGCATTCCATGCAGCATCACTGAATGCAGTGGATTCCATGCAGCATGGTAAAATGCATCCCGATTAAACGCAGTGGATTACATGCAGCATGGCTAAATGGATCCCGAGTGAATGCAGTAGATTCCATGCAGTGTCATTGAATGCAGTGGATTCCATGCAGCATGGTAAAATGCGTCACGATTGATGCAGTGGATTCCATGCAGTGTCATTGAATGCAGTGTATTCCATGCAGCATGGTAAAATGCATCCCGATGGATGCAGTGGATTCCATGCAGTGTCAATGAATGCAGTGGATTCCAGGCAGCATGATAAAATGCATCCCGATTGATGCAGTGGATTCCATGCAGCGGGGTTAAATGGATCCCGATTGAATGCAGTGGATTCCATGCAGCGTGGCCCAATGGATCTCGATTGAATGCAGTGGATTCGATGAAGCGTGGCCCAATGGATCTCGATTGAATGCAGTGGATTCCATGCAGCGTGGCCCAATGGATCTCGATTGAATGCAGTGGATTCCATGCAGTGTGGTGCAGTGGATTCTGATTGATTGCAGTGAATTCCATGCATCGTGGCACAATGGATCCCAATTGAATGCAGTGGATTCCATGCAGCGTGGCCCAATGGATCTCGATTGAATGCAGTGGATTCCATGCAGCGTGTTTGAATGCAGTGTATGCCATGCAGCGTGAAGAAATGGAACCCTATTGAATGCAGTGGATTTTATGCAGCATGATTGAATGCAGTGGATTCGATGCAGCATGATTGAATGCAGTGGATTTCAGGCAGCGAGGCCCAATGAATCCCGATTGAATGCAGTGGATATTATCCAGCATGGCCCAAAGCATCCCGATTGAATGCAGTGGATTCCATGCAGCGTGTTTGAATGCAGTGGATTCCATGCAGCATGGCCCAATGGTTCCCGATTGAATGCAATGGTTGCAATGAAGCATGATTGAATTCAGTGGATTCCATGAAGCGTGGCCCTATGGTACCCGATTGAATGCACTGGTTGCAATGAAGCATGATTGAATGCAGTGGATTCCATGCAGCCTGGAGAAATTGAACCCTATTCAATGCAGGGGATTTTATGCAGCATGATTTAATGCAGTGGATTCCATCCAGCTTGATTGAATGCAGTAGATTCCATGCAGTGAGGCCCAATGCATCCCGATTAAATGCAGTGGATTTTATGCAGCGAGGCCCAAAGCATCCCGATTGAATGCAGTGGATTCCATGCAGCGTCACTGAATGCAGTGGATTCGATGCAGCATGGTTAAATGCATCCCGATTGAACGAAGAGTATTCCATGCAGCGTGGCTAAATGGATCCCGATTGAATGCAGTGGATTCCATGCAGCGTGGCCCAATGGATCTCGAGAGATTGCAGTGGATTCCATGCAGTGTGGTGCAATGGATTTAAATTGAACGCAGTGGATTCCATGCATCGTGGTGCAATGGATCCCAATTGAATGCAGTGAATTCCATGCAGCGTGATTGAATGCAGTATATTCCATGCAGCGTGGTAAAATGCTTCCCGATTAAATGCAGTGGATTCCATCCAGCTTGATTGAATGCAGTTGATTCCATGGAGCGTGGCCCAATGCATCCCGATTAAATGCAGTGGATTTTATGCAGCATGGCCCAAAGCATCCCGATTGAAGGTAGTGCATTCCATGCAGCATCACTGAATGCAGTGGATTCCATGCAGCATGGTAAAATGCATCCCGATTAAACGCAGTGGATTACATGCAGCATGGCTAAATGGATCCCGAGTGAATGCAGTAGATTCCATGCAGTGTCATTGAATGCAGTGGATTCCATGCAGCATGGTAAAATGCGTCACGATTGATGCAGTGGATTCCATGCAGTGTCATTGAATGCAGTGTATTCCATGCAGCATGGTAAAATGCATCCCGATTGATGCAGTGGATTTCATGCAGTGTCAATGAATGCAATGAATTCCAGGCAGCATGATAAAATGCATCACGATTGATGCAGTGGATTCCATGCAGCGGGGTTAAATTGATCCAGATTGAATGCCGTGGATTCCATGCAGCGTGGCCCAATGGATCTCGATTGAATGCAGTGGACTCCGTGCAGTGTGGTGGAGTGGATTCTGATTGATTGCAGTGAATTCCATGCAGTGTGGCCCAATGGATCTCGATTGAATGCAGTGGATTCCATGCAGCGTGAAGAAATGGAACCCTATTGAATGCAGTGGATTTTATGCAGCATGATTGAATGCAGTGGATTCCATGCAGCATGATTGAATGCAGTGGATTCCAGGCAGCGAGGCCCAATGAATCCCGATTGAATGCAGTGGACATTATCCAGCATGGCCCAAAGCATCCCGATGGAATGCAGTGGATTCCATGCAGCGTGTTTGAATGCAGTGGATTCCATGCAGCATGGCCCAATGGTTCCCGATTGAATGCAGTGGTTGCAATGAAGCATGATTGAAAGCAGTGGATTCCATGAAGCGTGGCCCTATGGTACCCGATTGAATGCACTGGTTGCAATGAAGCATGATTGAATGCAGTGGATTCCATGCAGCATGGAGAAATGGAACCCTATTAAATGAAGGGGATTTTATGCAGCATGATTGAATGCAGTGGATTCCATGCAGCATGATTGAATGCAGTAGATTCCATGCAGTGAGGCCCAATGCATCCCGATTAAATGCAGTGGATATTATCCAGCATGGCCCAAAGCATCCCGATTGAATGCAGTGGATTCCATGCAGCGTCACTGAATGCAGTGGATTCGATGCAGCATGGTTAAATGCATCCCGATTGAACGAAGAGTATTCCATGCAGCGTGGCTAAATGGATCCCGATTGAATGCAGTGGATTCCATGCAGCGTGGCCCAATGGATCTCGAGAGATTGCAGTGGATTCCATGCAGTGTGGTGCAATGGATTTTGATTGAACGCAGTGGATTCCATGCATCGTGGTGCAATGGATCCCAATTGAATGCAGTGAATTCCATGCAGCGTGATTGAATGCAGTATATTCCATGCAGCGTGGTAAAATGCATCCCGATTAAATGCAGTGGATTCCATCCAGCTTGATTGAATGCAGTTGATTCCATGGAGCGTGGCCCAATGCATCCCGATTAAATGCAGTGGATTTTATGCAGCATGGCCCAAAGCATCCCGATTGAAGGTAGTGCATTCCATGCAGCATCACTGAATGCAGTGGATTCCATGCAGCATGGTAAAATGCATCCCGATTAAACGCAGTGGATTACATGCAGCATGGCTAAATGGATCCCGAGTGTATGCAGTAGATTCCATGCAGTGTCATTGAATCCAGTGGATTCCATGCAGCATGGTAAAATGCGTCACGATTGATGCAGTGGATTCCATGCAGTGTCATTGAATGCAGTATGGTAAAATGCATCCCGATGGATGCAGTGGATTCCATGCAGTGTCAATGAATGCAGTGGATTACAGGCAGCATGGTAAAATGCATCCCGATTGATGCAGTGGATTCCATGCAGCGGGGTTAAATGGATCCCGATTGAATGCAGTGGATTCCATGCAGCGTGGCCCAATGGATCTCGATTGAATGCAGTGGATTCCATGCAGCGTGGCCCAATGGATCTCGATTGAATGCAGTGGATTCCATGCAGTGTGGTGCAGTGGATTCTGATTGATTGCAGTGAATTCCATGCATCGTGGCACAATGGATCCCAATTGAATGCAGTGGATTCCATGCAGCGTGGCCCAATGGATCTCGATTGAATGCAGTGGATTCCATGCAGCGTGTTTGAATGCAGTGTATGCCATGCAGCGTGAAGAAATGGAACCCTATTGAATGCAGTGGATTTTATGCAGCATGATTGAATGCAGTGGATTCGATGCAGCATGATTGAATGCAGTGGATTTCAGGCAGCGAGGCCCAATGAATCCCGATTGAATGCAGTGGATATTATCCAGCATGGCCCAAAGCATCCCGATTGAATGCAGTGGATTCCATGCAGCGTGTTTGAATGCAGTGTATGCCATGCAGCGTGAAGAAATGGAACCCTATTGAATGCAGTGGATTTTATGCAGCATGATTGAATGCAGTGTATTCGATGCAGCATGATTGAATGCAGTGGATTTCAGGCAGCGAGGCCCAATGAATCCCGATTGAATGCAGTGGATATTATCCAGCATGGCCCAAAGCATCCCGATTGAATGCAGTGGATTCCATGCAGCGTGTTTGAATGCAGTGGATTCCATGCAGCATGGCCCAATGGTTCCCGATTGAATGCAGTGGTTGCAATGAAGCATGATTGAATGCAGTGGATTCCATGAAGCGTGGCACTATGGTACCCGATTGAATGCACTGGTTGCAATGAAGCATGATTGAATGCAGTGGATTCCATGCAGCATGGAGAAATTGAACCCTATTCAATGCAGGGGATTTTATGCAGCATGATTGAATGCAGTGGATTCCATGCAGCATGATTGAATGCAGTAGATTCCATGCAGTGAGGCCCAATGCATCCCGATTAAATGCAGTGGATTTTATGCAGCGAGGCCCAAAGCATCCCGATTGAATGCAGTGGATTCCATGCAGCGTCACTGAATGCAGTGGATTCGATGCAGCATGGTTAAATGCATCCCGATTGAACGAAGAGTATTCCATGCAGCGTGGCTAAATGGATCCCGATTGAATGCAGTGGATTCCATGCAGCGTGGCCCAATGGATCTCGAGAGATTGCAGTGGATTCCATGCAGTGTGGTGCAATGGATTTTAATTGAACGCAGTGGATTCCATGCATCGTGGTGCAATGGATCCCAATTGAATGCAGTGAATTCCATGCAGCGTGATTGAATGCAGTATATTCCATGCAGCGTGGTAAAATGCATCCCGATTAAATGCAGTGGATTTTATGCAGCATGGCCCAAAGCATCCCGATTGAAGGTAGTGCATTCCATGCAGCATCACTGAATGCAGTGGATTCCATGCAGCATGGTAAAATGCATCCCGATTAAACGCAGTGGATTACATGCAGCATGGCTAAATGGATCCCGAGTGAATGCAGTAGATTCCATGCAGTGTCATTGAATGCAGGGGATTCCATGCAGCATGGTAAAATGCGTCACGATTGATGCAGTGGATTCCATGCAGTGTCATTGAATGCAGTGTATTCCATGCAGCATGGTAAAATGCATCCCGATGGATGCAGTGGATTCCATGCAGTGTCAATGAATGCAGTGGATTCCAGGCAGCATGATAAAATGCATCCCGATTGATGCAGTGGATTCCATGCAGCGGGGTTAAATGGATCCCGATTGAATGCAGTGTATTCCATGCAGCGTGGCCCAATGGATCTCGATTAAATGCAGTGGATTCGATGAAGCGTGGCCCAATGGATCTCGATTGAATGCAGTGGATTCCATGCAGCGTGGCCCAATGGATCTCGATTGAATGCAGTGGATTCCATGCAGTGTGGTGCAGTGGATTCTGATTGATTGCAGTGAATTCCATGCATCGTGGCACAATGGATCCCAATTGAATGCAGTGGATTCCATGCAGCGTGGCCCAATGGATCTCGATTGAATGCAGTGGATTCCATGCAGCGTGTTTGAATGCAGTGTATGCCATGCAGCGTGAAGAAATGGAACCCTATTGAATGCAGTGGATTTTATGCAGCATGATTGAATGCAGTGGATTCGATGCAGCATGATTGAATGCAGTGGATTTCAGGCAGCGAGGCCCAATGAATCCCGATTGAATGCAGTGGATATTATCCAGCATGGCCCAAAGCATCCCGATTGAATGCAGTGGATTCCATGCAGCGTGTTTGAATGCAGTGGATTCCATGCAGCATGGCCCAATGGTTCCCGATTGAATGCAATGGTTGCAATGAAGCATGATTGAATTCAGTGGATTCCATGAAGCGTGGCCCTATGGTACCCGATTGAATGCACTGGTTGCAATGAAGCATGATTGAATGCAGTGGATTCCATGCAGCATGGAGAAATTGAACCCTATTCAATGCAGGGGATTTTATGCAGCATGATTTAATGCAGTGGATTCCATGCAGCATGATTGAATGCAGTAGATTCCATGCAGTGAGGCCCAATGCATCCCGATTAAATGCAGTGGATTTTATGCAGCGAGGCCCAAAGCATCCCGATTGAATGCAGTGGATTCCATGCAGCGTCACTGAATGCAGTGGATTCGATGCAGCATGGTTAAATGCATCCCGATTGAACGAAGAGTATTCCATGCAGCGTGGCTAAATGGATCCCGATTGAATGCAGTGGATTCCATGCAGCGTGGCCCAATGGATCTCGAGAGATTGCAGTGGATTCCATGCAGTGTGGTGCAATGGATTTAAATTGAACGCAGTGGATTCCATGCATCGTGGTGCAATGGATCCCAATTGAATGCAGTGAATTCCATGCAGCGTGATTGAATGCAGTATATTCCATGCAGCGTGGTAAAATGCTTCCCGATTAAATGCAGTGGATTCCATCCAGCTTGATTGAATGCAGTTGATTCCATGGAGCGTGGCCCAATGCATCCCGATTAAATGCAGTGGATTTTATGCAGCATGGCCCAAAGCATCTCGATTGAAGGTAGTGCATTCCATGCAGCATCACTGAATGCAGTGGATTCCATGCAGCATGGTAAAATGCATCCCGATTAAACGCAGTGGATTACATGCAGCATGGCTAAATGGATCCCGAGTGAATGCAGTAGATTCCATGCAGTGTCATTGAATGCAGTGGATTCCATGCAGCATGGTAAAATGCGTCACGATTGATGCAGTGGATTCCATGCAGTGTCATTGAATGCAGTGTATTCCATGCAGCATGGTAAAATGCATCCCGATGGATGCAGTGGATTCCATGCAGTGTCAATGAATGCAGTGGATTCCAGGCAGCATGATAAAATGCATCCCGATTGATGCAGTGGATTCCATGCAGCGGGGTTAAATGGATCCCGATTGAATGCAGTGTATTCCATGCAGCGTGGCCCAATGGATCTCGATTGAATGCAGTGGATTCGATGAAGCGTGGCCCAATGGATCTCGATTGAATGCAGTGGATTCCATGCAGCGTGGCCCAATGGATCTCGATTGAATGCAGTGGATTCCATGCAGCGTGTTTGAATGCAGTGTATGCCATGCAGCGTGAAGAAATGGAACCCTATTGAATGCAGTGGATTTTATGCAGCATGATTGAATGCAGTGGATTCGATGCAGCATGATTGAATGCAGTGGATTTCAGGCAGCGAGGCCCAATGAATCCCGATTGAATGCAGTGGATATTATCCAGCATGGCCCAAAGCATCCCGATTGAATGCAGTGGATTCCATGCAGCGTGTTTGAATGCAGTGGATTCCATGCAGCATGGCCCAATGGTTCCCGATTGAATGCAGTGGTTGCAATGAAGCATGATTGAATGCAGTGGATTCCATGAAGCGTGGCCCTATGGTACCCGATTGAATGCACTGGTTGCAATGAAGCATGATTGAATGCAGTGGATTCCATGCAGCATGGAGAAATTGAACCCTATTCAATGCAGGGGATTTTATGCAGCATGATTGAATGCAGTGGATTCCATGCAGCATGATTGAATGCAGTAGATTCCATGCAGCGAGGCCCAAAGCATCCCGATTGAATGCAGTGGATTCCATGCAGTGTCACTGAATGCAGTGGATTCGATGCAGCATGGTAAAATGCATCCCGATTGAACCCAGTGTATTCTATGCAGCGTGATAAATGGATCCCGATTGAATGCAGTGGATTCCATGCAGCGTGGCCCAATGGATCTCGAGAGAATGCAGTGGATTCCATGCAGTGTGGTGCAATGGATTTTGATTGAACGCAGTGGATTTGATGCATCGTTGTGCAATGGATCCCAATTGAATGCAGTGAATTCCATGCAGCGTGATTGAATGCAGTACATTCCATGCAGCGTGGTAAAATGCATCCCGATTAAATGCAGTGGATTCCATCCAGCTTGATTGAATGCAGTTGATTCCATGGAGCGTGGCCCAATGCATCCCGATTAAATGCAGTGGATTTTATGCAGCATGGCCCAAAGCATCCCGATTGAAGGTAGTGCATTCCATGCAGCATCACTGAATGCAGTGGATTCCATGCAGCATGGTAAAATGCATCCCGATTAAACGCAGTGCATTACATGCAGCATGGCTAAATGGATCCCGAGTGAATGCAGTGGATTCCATGCAGCATGGTAAAATGCGTCACGATTGATGCAGTGGATTCCATGCAGTGTGGTGCAGTGGATTCTGATTGATTGCAGTGAATTCCATGCATCGTGGCACAATGGATTCCAATTGAATGCAGTGGATTCCATGCAGCGTGGCCCAATGGATCTCGATTGAATGCAGTGGATTCCATGCAGCGTGTTTGAATGCAGTGTATGCCATGCAGCGTGAAGAAATGGAACCCTATTGAATGCAGTGGATTTTATGCAGCATGATTGAATGCAGTGGATTCCATGCAGCATGATTGAATGCAGTGGATTCCAGGCAGTGAGGCCCAATGAATCCCGATTGAATGCAGTGGATATTATCCAGCATGGCCCAAAGCATCCCGATTGAATGCAGTGGATTCCATGCAGCGTGTTTGAATGCAGTGGATTCCATGCAGCATGGCCCAATGGTTCCCGATTGAATGCAGTGGTTGCAATGAAGTATGATTGAATGCAGTGGATTCCATGAAGCGTGGCCCTATGGTACCCGATTGAATGCACTGGTTGTAATGAAGCATGATTGAATGCAGTGGATTCCATGCAGTGAGGCCCAATGCATCCCGATTAAATGCAGTGGATTTTATGCAGCAAGGCCCAAGACATCCCGATTGAATGCAGTGGATTCCATGCAGCGTCACTGAATGCAGTGGATTCCATGCAGCATGGTAAAATGCATCCCGATTGAATGAAGAGTATTCCATGCAGCGTGGCTAAATGGATCCCGATTGAATGCAGTGGATTCCTGGCAGTATGGTCCAATGGATCTCGATTGAACGCAGTGTATTCCATGCAGTGAGGCCCAATGAATCCCAATTGAATGCAGTGGACTCCATGCAGCATGGCGCCATGGATGTCGATTGAATGCAGTGGTTTCCCTGCAATGTGGCACAATGGATCCCGATTGACTGCAGTGGATTCCATGCAGCGTCACTGAATGCAGTGGATTCCATGCAGAATGGTAAAATGCATCCCGATTGATGCAGTGGATTCCATGCAGTGTCATTGAATGCAGTGGATTCGATGCAGCATGGTAAAATGCATCCAAATTGAACGCAGTGCATTCCATGCAGCGGGGTTAAATGGATCCCGATTGAATGCAGTGGATTCCATGCAGCGTGGCCCAATGGATCTCGATTGAATGCAGTGGGTTCCATGCAGCGTGTTTGAATGCAGTGTATGCCGTGCAGCATGAAGAAATGGAACCCTATTGAATGCAGTGGATTTTATGCAGCATGATTGAATGCAGTGGATTCCATGCAGCATGATTGAATGCAGTGGATTCCAGGCAGCGAGGCCCAATGAATCCCGATTGAATGCAGTGGATATTATCCAGCATGGCCCAAAGCATCCCGATTGAATGCAGTGGATTCCATGCAGCGTGTTTGAATGCAGTGGATTCCATGCAGCAAGCCCAATGGTTCCCGATTGAATGCAGTGGTTGCAATGAAGCATGATTGAATGCAGTGGATTCCATGAAGCGTGGCCCTATGGTACCCGATTGAATGCACTGGTTGCAATGAAGCATGATTGAATGCAGTGGATTCCATGCAGCATGGAGACATTGAACCCTATTAAATGCAGGGGACTTTATGCAGCATGATTGAATGCAGTGGATTCCATGCAGCATGATTGAATGCAGTAGATTCCATGCAGTGAGGCCCAATGCATCCTGATTAAATGCAGTGGATTTTATGCAGCGAGGCCCAAAGCATCCCGATTGAATGCAGTGGATTCCATGCAGCGTCACTGAATGCAGTGGATTCGATGCAGCATGGTAAAATGCATCCCGATTGAACGCAGTGTATTCCATGCAGCGTGGCTAAATGGATCCCGATTGAATGCAGTGGATTCGATGCAGCGTGGCCCAATGGATCTCGAGAGAATGCAGTGGATTCCATGCAGTGTGGTGCAATGGATTTTAATTGAACGCAGTGGATTCCATGCATCGTGGTGCAATGGATCCCAATTGAATGCAGTGAATTCCATGCAGCGTGATTGAATGCAGTATATTCCATGCAGCGTGGTAAAATGCATCCCGATTAAATGCAGTGGATTCCATCCAGCTTGATTGAATGCAGTTGATTCCATGGAGCGTGGCCCAATGCATCCCGATTAACTGCAGTGGATTTTATGCAGCATGGCCCAAAGCATCCCGATTGAAGGTACTGCATTCCATGCAGCATCACTGAATGCAGTGGATTCCATGTAGCATGGTAAAATGCATCCCGATTAAACGCAGTGCATTACATGCAGCATGGCTAAATGGATCCCGAGTGAATGCAGTGGATTCCATGCAGTGTCATTGAATGCAGTGGATTCCATGCAGCATGGTAAAATGCGTCACGATTGATGCAGTGCATTCCATGAAGTGTCATTGAATGCAGTGGATTCCATGCAGCATGATAAAATGCATCCCGATTGATGCAGTGGATTCCATGCAGCGGGGTTAAATGGATCCCGATTGAATGCAGTGGATTCCATGCAGCGTGGCCCAATGGATCTCGATTGAATGCAGTGGACTCCGTGCAGTGTGGTGGAGTGGATTCTGATTGATTGCAGTGAATTCCATGCATCGTGGCCCAATGGATCTCGATTGAATGCAGTGGATTCCATGCAGCGTGTTTGAATGCAGTGTTTGCCATGCAGCGTGAAGAAATGGAACCCTATTGAATGCAGTGGATTCCATGCAGTGTCATTTAATGCAGTGGATTCCATGCAGCATGATTGAATGCAGTGGATTCCAGGCAGCGAGGCCCAATGAATCCCGATTGAATGCAGTGGATATTATCCAGCATGGCCCAAAGCATCCCGATTGAATGCAGTGGATTCCATGCAGCGTGTTTGAATGCAGTGGATTCCATGCAGCATGGCCCAATGGTTCCCGATTGAATGCAGTGGTTGCAATGAAGCATGATTGAATGCAGTGGATTCCATGAAGCGTGGCCCTATGGTACCCGATTGAATGCACTGGTTGCAATGAAGCATGATTGAATGCAGTGGATTCCATGCAGCATGGAGAAATTGAACCCTATTAAATGCAGGGGATTTTCTGCAGCATGATTGAATGCAGTGGATTCCATGCAGCATGATTGAATGCAGTAGATTCCATGCAGTGAGGCCCAATGCATCCCGATTAAATGCAGTGGATTTTATGCAGCGAGGCCCAAAGCATCCCGATTGAATGCAGTGGATTCCATGCAGCGTCACTGAATGCAGTGGATTCGATGCAGCATGGTTAAATGCATCCCGATTGAACGAACAGTATTCCATGCAGCGTGGCTAAATGGATCCCGATTGAATGCAGTGCATTCCATGCAGCGTGGCCCAATGGATCTCGAGAGATTGCAGTGGATTCCATGCAGTGTGGTGCAATGGATTTAAATTGAACGCAGTGGATTCCATGCATCGTGGTGCAATGGATCCCAATTGAATGCAGTGAATTCCATGCAGCGTGATTGAATGCAGTATATTCCATGCAGCGTGGTAAAATGCATCCCCATTAAATGCAGTGGATTCCATCCAGCTTGGTTGAATGCAATTGATTCCATGGAGCATGGCCCAATGCATCCCGATTAAATGCAGTGGATTTTATGCAGCATGGCCCAAAGCATCCCGATTGAATATAGTGCATTCCATGCAGCATCACTGAATGCAGTGGATTCCATGCAGCATGGTAAAATGCATCCCGATTAAACGCAGTGGATTACATGCAGCATGGCTAAATGGATCCCGAGTGAATGCAGTAGATTCCATGCAGTGTCATTGAATGCAGTGGATTCCATGCAGCATGGTAAAATGCATCCCGATTGATGCCTTGGATTCCATGCAGTGTCATTGATTGCAGTGGATTCCATGCAGCATGGTAAAATGCATCCCGATTGATGCAGTGGATTCCATGCAGTGTCAATGAATGCAGTGGATTCCAGGCAGCATGATAAAATGCATCCCGATTGATGCAGTGGATTCCATGCAGCGGGGTTAAATGGATCCCGATTGAATGCAGTGGATTCCATGCAGCGTGGCCCAATGGATCTCGATTGAATGCAGTGGATTCCATGCAGCGTGGCCCAATGGATCTCGATTGAATGCAGTGGATTCCATGCAGTGTGGTGCAGTGGATTCTGATTGATTGCAGTGAATTCCATGCATCGTGGCACAATGGATCCCAATTGAATGCAGTGGATTCCATGCAGCGTGGCCCAATGGATCTCGATTGAATGCAGTGGATTCCATGCAGCGTGTTTGAATGCAGTGTATTCCATGCAGCGTGAAGAAATGGAACCCTATTGAATGCAGTGGATTTTATGCAGCATGATTGAATGCAGTGGATTCCATGCAGCATGATTGAATGCAGTGGATTCCAGGCAGCGAGGCCCAATGAATCCCGATTGAATGCAGTGGATATTATCCAGCATGGCCCAAAGCATCCCGATTGAATGCAGTGGATTCCATGCAGCGTGTTTGAATGCAGTGGATTCCATGCAGCATGGCCCAATGGTTCCCGATTGAATGCAGTGGTTGCAATGAAGCATGATTGAATGCAGTGGATTCCATGAAGCGTGGCCCTATGGTACCCGATTGAATGCACTGGTTGCAATGAAGCATGATTGAATGCAGTGGATTCCATGCAGCATGGAGAAATTGAACCCTATTAAATGCAGGGGATTTAATGCAGCATGATTGAATGCAGTGGATTCCATGCAGCATGATTGAATGCAGTGGAGTCCATGCAGCGAGGCCCAATGCATCCCGATTAAATGCAGTGGATTCCATGCAGCGTCACTGAATGCAGTGGATTCGATGCAGCATGGTAAAATGCATCCCGATTGAACCCAGTGTATTCTATGCAGCGTGATAAATGGATCCCGATTGAATGCAGTGGATTCCATGCAGCGTGGCCCAATGGATCTCGAGAGATTGCAGTGGATTCCATGCAGTGTGGTGCAATGGATTTAAATTGAACGCAGTGGATTCCATGCATCGTGGTGCAATGGATCCCAATTGAATGCAGTGAATTCCATGCAGCGTGATTGAATGCAGTATATTCCATGCAGCGTGGTAAAATGCATCCCGATTAAATGCAGTGGATTCCATCCAGCTTGATTGAATGCAGTTGATTCCATGGAGCGTGGCCCAATGCATCCCGATTAAATGCAGTGGATTTTATGCAGCATGGCCCAAAGCATCCCGATTGAAGGTAGTGCATTCCATGCAGCATCACTGAATGCAGTGGATTCCATGCAGCATGGTAAAATGCATCCCGATTAAACGCAGGGGATTACATGCAGAATGGCTAAATGGCTCCCGAGTGAATGCAGTAGAATCCATGCAGTGTCATTGAATGCAGTGGATTCCATGCAGCATGGTAAAATGCATCCCGATTGATGCAGTGGATTCCATGCAGTGTCAATGAATGCAGTGGATTCCAGGCAGCATGGTAAAATGCATCCCGATTAATGCAGTGGATTCCATGCAGCGGGGTTAAATGGATCCCGATTGAATGCAGTGTATTCCATGCAGCGTGGCCCAATGGATCTCGATTGAATGCAGTGGATTCCATGCAGCGTGGCCCAATGGATCTCGATTGAATGCAGTGGATTCCATGCAGCATGTTTGAATGCAGTTTATGCCATGCAGCGTGAAGAAATGTAACCCTATTGAATGCAGTGGATTTTATGCAGGATGATTGAATGCAGTGGATTCCATGCAGCATGATTGAATGCAGTGGATTCCATGCAGCGTGGCCCAATGGATCTCGAGAGAATGCAGTGGATTCCATGCAGTGTGGTGCAATGGATTTTGATTGAACGCAGTGGATTCCATGCATCGTTGTGCAATGGATCCCAATTGAATGCAGTGAATTCCATGCAGCGTGATTGAATGCAGTACATTCCATGCAGCATGGTAAAATGCATCCCGATTAAATGCAGTGGATTCCATCCAGCTTGATTGAATGCAATTGATTCCATGGAGCGTGGCCCAATGCATCCCGATTAAATGCAGTGGATTTTAAGCAGCATGGCCCAAAGCATCCCGATTGAAGGTAGTGCATTCCATGCAGCATCACTGAATGCAGTGGATTCCATGCAGCATGGTAAAATGCATCCCGATTGAACGCAGTGTATTCCATGAAGCATGGCGAAATGGATCCCGATTGAATGCAGTGGATTCCATGCAGCGTGGCCCAATGGATCTCGATTGAACGCAGTGTATTCCATGCAGTGAGGCCCAATGAATCCCAATTGAATGCAGTGGATTCCATGCAGCATGGCGCAATGGATGTCGATTGAATGCAGTGGTTTCCCTGCAATGTGGCACAATGGATCCCGATTGACTGCAGTGGATTCCATGCAGCGTCACTGAATGCAGTGGATTCCATGCAGAATGGTAAAATGCATCCCGATTGATGGAGTGGATTCCATGCAGTGTCATTGAATGCAGTGGATTCCATGCAGCATGGTAAAATGCATCCCAATTGAACGCAGTGCATTCCATGCAGCGGGGTTAAATGGATCCCGATTGAATGCAGTGGATTCGATGCAGCGTGGCCCAATGGATCTCGAGAGAATGCAGTGGATTCCATGCAGTGTGGTGCAATGGATTTAAATTGAACGCAGTGGATTCCATGCATCGTGGCGCAATGGATCCCAATTGAATGCAGTGAATTCCATGCAGCGTGATTGAATGCAGTATATTCCATGCAGCGTGGTAAAATGCATCCCGATTAAATGCAGTGGATTCCATCCAGCTTGATTGAATGCAGTTGATTCCATGGAGCGTGGCCCAATGCATCCCGCTTAACTGCAGTGGATTTTATGCAGCATGGCCCAAAGCATCCCGATTGAAGGTAGTGCATTCCATGCAGCATCACTGAATGCAGTGGATTCCATGCAGCATGGTAAAATGCATCCCGATTGAACGCAGTGTATTCCATGAAGCATGGCTAAATGGCTCCCGAGTGAATGCAGTAGATTCCATGCAGTGTCATTGAATGCAGTGGATTCCATGCAGCATGGTAAAATGCATCCCGATTGATGCAGTGGATTCCATGCAGTGTCAATGAATGCAGTGGATTCCAGGCAGCATGGTAAAATGCATCCCGATTGATGCAGTGGATTCCATGCAGCGGGGTTAAATGGATCCCGATTGAATGCAGTGTATTCCATGCAGCGTGGCCCAATGGATCTCGATTGAATGCAGTGGATTCCATGCAGCGTGGCCCAATGGATCTCGATTGAATGCAGTGGATTCCATGCAGTGTGGTGCAGTGGAGTCTGATTGATTGCAGTGAATTCCATGCATCGTGGCACAATGGATCCCAATTGAATGCAGTGGATTCCATGCAGCGTGGCCCAATGGATCTCGATTGAATGCAGTGGATTCCATGCAGCATGTTTGAATGCAGTGTATGCCATGCAGCGTGAAGTAATGGAACCCTATTGAATGCAGTGGATTTTATGCAGCATGATTGAATGCAGTGGATTCGATGCAGCATGATTGAATGCAGTGGATTCCATGCAGCATGATTGAATGCAGTAGATTCCATGCAGTGAGGCCCAATGCATCCTGATTAAATGCAGTGGATTTTATGCAGCGAGGCCCAAAGCATCCCGATTGAATGCAGTGGATTCCATGCAGCGTCACTGAATGCAGTGGATTCGATGCAGCATGGTTAAATGCATCCCGATTGAACGAACAGTATTCCATGCAGCGTGGCTAAATGGATCCCGATTGAATGCAGTGAATTCCATGCAGCGTGATTGAATGCAGTATATTCCATGCAGCGTGGTAAAATGCATCCCGATTAAATGCAGTGGATTCCATCCAGCTTGATTGAATGCAGTTGATTCCATGGAGCGTGGCCCAATGCATCCCGATTAACTGCAGTGGATTTTATGCAGCATGGCCCAAAGCATCCCGATTGAAGGTACTGCATTCCATGCAGCATCACTGAATGCAGTGGATTCCATGTAGCATGGTAAAATGCATCCCGATTAAACGCAGTGCATTACATGCAGCATGGCTAAATGGATCCCGAGTGAATGCAGTGGATTCCATGCAGTGTCATTGAATGCAGTGGATTCCATGCAGCATGGTAAAATGCGTCACGATTGATGCAGTGCATTCCATGAAGTGTCATTGAATGCAGTGGATTCCATGCAGCATGATAAAATGCATCCCGATTGATGCAGTGGATTCCATGCAGCGGGGTTAAATGGATCCCGATTGAATGCAGTGGATTCCATGCAGCGTGGCCCAATGGATCTCGATTGAATGCAGTGGACTCCGTGCAGTGTGGTGGAGTGGATTCTGATTGATTGCAGTGAATTCCATGCATCGTGGCCCAATGGATCTCGATTGAATGCAGTGGATTCCATGCAGCGTGTTTGAATGCAGTGTTTGCCATGCAGCGTGAAGAAATGGAACCCTATTGAATGCAGTGGATTCCATGCAGTGTCATTTAATGCAGTGGATTCCATGCAGCATGATTGAATGCAGTGGATTCCAGGCAGCGAGGCCCAATGAATCCCGATTGAATGCAGTGGATATTATCCAGCATGGCCCAAAGCATCCCGATTGAATGCAGTGGATTCCATGCAGCGTGTTTGAATGCAGTGGATTCCATGCAGCATGGCCCAATGGTTCCCGATTGAATGCAGTGGTTGCAATGAAGCATGATTGAATGCAGTGGATTCCATGAAGCGTGGCCCTATGGTACCCGATTGAATACACTGGTTGCAATGAAGCATGATTGAATGCAGTGGATTCCATGCAGCATGGAGAAATTGAACCCTATTAAATGCAGGGGATTTTCTGCAGCATGATTGAATGCAGTGGATTCCATGCAGCATGATTGAATGCAGTAGATTCCATGCAGTGAGGCCCAATGCATCCCGATTAAATGCAGTGGATTTTATGCAGCGAGGCCCAAAGCATCCCGATTGAATGCAGTGGATTCCATGCAGCGTCACTGAATGCAGTGGATTCGATGCAGCATGGTTAAATGCATCCCGATTGAACGAACAGTATTCCATGCAGCGTGGCTAAATGGATCCCGATTGAATGCAGTGCATTCCATGCAGCGTGGCCCAATGGATCTCGAGAGATTGCAGTGGATTCCATGCAGTGTGGTGCAATGGATTTAAATTGAACGCAGTGGATTCCATGCATCGTGGTGCAATGGATCCCAATTGAATGCAGTGAATTCCATGCAGCGTGATTGAATGCAGTATATTCCATGCAGCGTGGTAAAATGCATCCCCATTAAATGCAGTGGATTCCATCCAGCTTGGTTGAATGCAATTGATTCCATGGAGCATGGCCCAATGCATCCCGATTAAATGCAGTGGATTTTATGCAGCATGGCCCAAAGCATCCCGATTGAATATAGTGCATTCCATGCAGCATCACTGAATGCAGTGGATTCCATGCAGCATGGTAAAATGCATCCCGATTAAACGCAGTGGATTACATGCAGCATGGCTAAATGGATCCCGAGTGAATGCAGTAGATTCCATGCAGTGTCATTGAATGCAGTGGATTCCATGCAGCATGGTAAAATGCATCCCGATTGATGCCTTGGATTCCATGCAGTGTCATTGATTGCAGTGGATTCCATGCAGCATGGTAAAATGCATCCCGATTGATGCAGTGGATTCCATGCAGTGTCAATGAATGCAGTGGATTCCAGGCAGCATGATAAAATGCATCCCGATTGATGCAGTGGATTCCATGCAGCGGGGTTAAATGGATCCCGATTGAATGCAGTGGATTCCATGCAGCGTGGCCCAATGGATCTCGATTGAATGCAGTGGATTCCATGCAGCGTGGCCCAATGGATCTCGATTGAATGCAGTGGATTCCATGCAGTGTGGTGCAGTGGATTCTGATTGATTGCAGTGAATTCCATGCATCGTGGCACAATGGATCCCAATTGAATGCAGTGGATTCCATGCAGCGTGGCCCAATGGATCTCGATTGAATGCAGTGGATTCCATGCAGCGTGTTTGAATGCAGTGTATTCCATGCAGCGTGAAGAAATGGAACCCTATTGAATGCAGTGGATTTTATGCAGCATGATTGAATGCAGTGGATTCCATGCAGCATGATTGAATGCAGTGGATTCCAGGCAGCGAGGCCCAATGAATCCCGATTGAATGCAGTGGATATTATCCAGCATGGCCCAAAGCATCCCGATTGAATGCAGTGGATTCCATGCAGCGTGTTTGAATGCAGTGGATTCCATGCAGCATGGCCCAATGGTTCCCGATTGAATGCAGTGGTTGCAATGAAGCATGATTGAATGCAGTGGATTCCATGAAGCGTGGCCCTATGGTACCCGATTGAATGCACTGGTTGCAATGAAGCATGATTGAATGCAGTGGATTCCATGCAGCATGGAGAAATTGAACCCTATTAAATGCAGGGGATTTTATGCAGCATGATTGAATGCAGTGGATTCCATGCAGCATGATTGAATGCAGTGGAGTCCATGCAGCGAGGCCCAATGCATCCCGATTAAATGCAGTGGATTCCATGCAGCGTCACTGAATGCAGTGGATTCGATGCAGCATGGTAAAATGCATCCCGATTGAACCCAGTGTATTCTATGCAGCGTGATAAATGGATCCCGATTGAATGCAGTGGATTCCATGCAGCGTGGCCCAATGGATCTCGAGAGATTGCAGTGGATTCCATGCAGTGTGGTGCAATGGATTTAAATTGAACGCAGTGGATTCCATGCATCGTGGTGCAATGGATCCCAATTGAATGCAGTGAATTCCATGCAGCGTGATTGAATGCAGTATATTCCATGCAGCTTGGTAAAATGCATCCCGATTAAATGCAGTGGATTCCATCCAGCTTGATTGAATGCAGTTGATTCCATGGAGCGTGGCCCAATGCATCCCGATTAAATGCAGTGGATTTTATGCAGCATGGCCCAAAGCATCCCGATTGAAGGTAGTGCATTCCATGCAGCATCACTGAATGCAGTGGATTCCATGCAGCATGGTAAAATGCATCCCGATTAAACGCAGTGGATTACATGCAGAATGGCTAAATGGCTCCCGAGTGAATGCAGTAGAATCCATGCAGTGTCATTGAATGCAGTGGATTCCATGCAGCATGGTAAAATGCATCCCGATTGATGCAGTGGATTCCATGCAGTGTCAATGAATGCAGTGGATTCCAGGCAGCATGGTAAAATGCATCCCGATTAATGCAGTGGATTCCATGCAGCGGGGTTAAATGGATCCCGATTGAATGCAGTGTATTCCATGCAGCGTGGCCCAATGGATCTCGATTGAATGCAGTGGATTCCATGCAGCGTGGCCCAATGGATCTCGATTGAATGCAGTGGATTCCATGCAGCATGTTTGAATGCAGTTTATGCCATGCAGCGTGAAGAAATGTAACCCTATTGAATGCAGTGGATTTTATGCAGGATGATTGAATGCAGTGGATTCCATGCAGCATGATTGAATGCAGTGGATTCCATGCAGCGTGGCCCAATGGATCTCGAGAGAATGCAGTGGATTCCATGCAGTGTGGTGCAATGGATTTTGATTGAACGCAGTGGATTCCATGCATCGTTGTGCAATGGATCCCAATTGAATGCAGTGAATTCCATGCAGCGTGATTGAATGCAGTACATTCCATGCAGCATGGTAAAATGCATCCCGATTAAATGCAGTGGATTCCATCCAGCTTGATTGAATGCAATTGATTCCATGGAGCGTGGCCCAATGCATCCCGATTAAATGCAGTGCATTTTAAGCAGCATGGCCCAAAGCATCCCGATTGAAGGTAGTGCATTCCATGCAGCATCACTGAATGCAGTGGATTCCATGCAGCATGGTAAAATGCATCCCGATTGAACGCAGTGTATTCCATGAAGCATGGCGAAATGGATCCCGATTGAATGCAGTGGATTCCATGCAGCGTGGCCCAATGGATCTCGATTGAACGCAGTGTATTCCATGCAGTGAGGCCCAATGAATCCCAATTGAATGCAGTGGATTCCATGCAGCATGGCGCAATGGATGTCGATTGAATGCAGTGGTTTCCCTGCAATGTGGCACAATGGATCCCGATTGACTGCAGTGGATTCCATGCAGCGTCACTGAATGCAGTGGATTCCATGCAGAATGGTAAAATGCATCCCGATTGATGGAGTGGATTCCATGCAGTGTCATTGAATGCAGTGGATTCCATGCAGCATGGTAAAATGCATCCCAATTGAACGCAGTGCATTCCATGCAGCGGGGTTAAATGGATCCCGATTGAATGCAGTGGATTCGATGCAGCGTGGCCCAATGGATCTCGAGAGAATGCAGTGGATTCCATGCAGTGTGGTGCAATGGATTTAAATTGAACGCAGTGGATTCCATGCATCGTGGCGCAATGGATCCCAATTGAATGCAGTGAATTCCATGCAGCGTGATTGAATGCAGTATATTCCATGCAGCGTGGTAAAATGCATCCCGATTAAATGCAGTGGATTCCATCCAGCTTGATTGAATGCAGTTGATTCCATGGAGCGTGGCCCAATGCATCCCGCTTAACTGCAGTGGATTTTATGCAGCATGGCCCAAAGCATCCCGATTGAAGGTAGTGCATTCCATGCAGCATCACTGAATGCAGTGGATTCCATGCAGCATGGTAAAATGCATCCCGATTGAACGCAGTGTATTCCATGAAGCATGGCTAAATGGCTCCCGAGTGAATGCAGTAGATTCCATGCAGTGTCATTGAATGCAGTGGATTCCATGCAGCATGGTAAAATGCATCCCGATTGATGCAGTGGATTCCATGCAGTGTCAATGAATGCAGTGGATTCCAGGCAGCATGGTAAAATGCATCCCGATTGATGCAGTGGATTCCATGCAGCGGGGTTAAATGGATCCCGATTGAATGCAGTGTATTCCATGTAGCGTGGCCCAATGGATCTCGATTGAATGCAGTGGATTCCATGCAGCGTGGCCCAATGGATCTCGATTGAATGCAGTGGATTCCATGCAGTGTGGTGCAGTGGAGTCTGATTGATTGCAGTGAATTCCATGCATCGTGGCACAATGGATCCCAATTGAATGCAGTGGATTCCATGCAGCGTGGCCCAATGGATCTCGATTGAATGCAGTGGATTCCATGCAGCATGTTTGAATGCAGTGTATGCCATGCAGCGTGAAGTAATGGAACCCTATTGAATGCAGTGGATTTTATGCAGCATGATTGAATGCAGTGGATTCGATGCAGCATGATTGAATGCAGTGGATTCCATGCAGCATGATTGAATGCAGTAGATTCCATGCAGTGAGGCCCAATGCATCCTGATTAAATGCAGTGGATTTTATGCAGCGAGGCCCAAAGCATCCCGATTGAATGCAGTGGATTCCATGCAGCGTCACTGAATGCAGTGGATTCGATGCAGCATGGTTAAATGCATCCCGATTGAACGAACAGTATTCCATGCAGCGTGGCTAAATGGATCCCGATTGAATGCAGTGCATTCCATGCAGCGTGGCCCAATGGATCTCGAGAGATTGCAGTGGATTCAATGCAGTGTGGTGCAATGGATTTTAATTGAACGCAGTGGATTCCATGCATCGTGGTGCAATGGATCCCAATTGAATGCAGTGAATTCCATGCAGCGTGATTGAATGCAGTATATTCCATGCAGCGTGGTAAAATGCATCCCGATTAAATGCAGTGGATTCCATCCAGCTTGGTTGAATGCAATTGATTCCATGGAGCATGGCCCAATGCATCCCGATTAAATGCAGTGGATTTTATGCAGCATGGCCCAAAGCATCCCGATTGAATATAGTGCATTCCATGCAGCATCACTGAATGCAGTGGATTCCATGCAGCATGGTAAAATGCATCCCGATTAAACGCAGTGGATTACATGCAGCATGGCTAAATGGATCCCGAGTGAATGCAGTAGATTCCATGCAGTGTCATTGAATGCAGTGGATTCCATGCAGCATGGTAAAATGCATCCCGATTGATGCCTTGGATTCCATGCAGTGTCATTGATTGCAGTGGATTCCATGCAGCATGGTAAAATGCATCCCGATTGATGCAGTGGATTCCATGCAGTGTCAATGAATGCAGTGGATTCCAGGCAGCATGATAAAATGCATCCCGATTGATGCAGTGGATTCCATGCAGCGGGGTTAAATGGATCCCGATTGAATGCAGTGGATTCCATGCAGCGTGGCCCAATGGATCTCGATTGAATGCAGTGGATTCCATGCAGCGTGGCCCAATGGATCTCGATTGAATGCAGTGGATTCCATGCAGTGTGGTGCAGTGGATTCTGATTGATTGCAGTGAATTCCATGCATCGTGGCACAATGGATCCCAATTGAATGCAGTGGATTCCATGCAGCGTGGCCCAATGGATCTCGATTGAATGCAGTGGATTCCATGCAGCATGTTTGAATGCAGTGTATTCCATGCAGCGTGAAGAAATGGAACCCTATTGAATGCAGTGGATTTTATGCAGCATGATTGTATGCAGTGGATTCCATGCAGCATGATTGAATGCAGTGGATTCCAGGCAGCGAGGCCCAATGAATCCCGATTGAATGCAGTGGATATTATCCAGCATGGCCCAAAGCATCCCGATTGAATGCAGTGGATTCCATGCAGCGTGTTTGAATGCAGTGGATTCCATGCAGCATGGCCCAATGGTTCCCGATTGAATGCAGTGGTTGCAATGAAGCATGATTGAATGCAGTGGATTCCATGAAGCGTGGCCCTATGGTACCCGATTGAATGCACTGGTTGCAATGAAGCATGATTGAATGCAGTGGATTCCATGCAGCATGGAGAAATTGAACCCTATTAAATGCAGGGGATTTTATGCAGCATGATTGAATGCAGTGGATTCCATGCAGCATGATTGAATGCAGTGGAGTCCATGCAGCGAGGCCCAATGCATCCCGATTAAATGCAGTGGATTCCATGCAGCGTCACTGAATGCAGTGGATTCGATGCAGCATGGTAAAATGCATCCCGATTGAACCCAGTGTATTCTATGCAGCGTGATAAATGGATCCCGATTGAATGCAGTGGATTCCATGCAGCGTGGCCCAATGGATCTCGAGAGATTGCAGTGGATTCCATGCAGTGTGGTGCAATGGATTTAAATTGAACGCAGTGGATTCCATGCATCGTGGTGCAATGGATCACAATTGAATGCAGTGAATTCCATGCAGCGTGATTGAATGCAGTATATTCCATGCAGCTTGGTAAAATGCATCCCGATTAAATGCAGTGGATTCCATCCAGCTTGATTGAATGCAGTTGATTCCATGGAGCGTGGCCCAATGCATCCCGATTAAATGCAGTGGATTTTATGCAGCATGGCCCAAAGCATCCCGATTGAAGGTAGTGCATTCCATGCAGCATCACTGAATGCAGTGGATTCCATGCAGCATGGTAAAATGCATCCCGATTAAACGCAGTGTATTCCATGAAGCATGGCTAAATGGCTCCCGAGTGAATGCAGTAGATTCCATGCAGTGTCATTGAATGCAGTGGATTCCATGCAGCATGGTAAAATGCATCCCGATTGATGCAGTGGATTCCATGCAGTGTCAATGAATGCAGTGGATTCCAGGCAGCATGGTAAAATGCATCCCGATTAATGCAGTGGATTCCATGCAGCGGGGTTAAATGGATCCCGATTGAATGCAGTGTATTCCATGCAGCGTGGCCCAATGGATCTCGATTGAATGCAGTGGATTCCATGCAGCGTGGCCCAATGGATCTCGATTGAATGCAGTGGATTCCATGCAGCATGTTTGAATGCAGTTTATGCCATGCAGCGTGAAGAAATATAACCCTATTGAATGCAGTGGATTTTATGCAGGATGATTGAATGCAGTGGATTCCATGCAGCATGATTGAATGCAGTGGATTCCATGCAGCGTGGCCCAATGGATCTCGAGAGAATGCAGTGGATTCCATGCAGTGTGGTGCAATGGATTTAAATTGAACGCAGTGGATTCCATGCATCGTGGTGCAATGGATCCCAATTGAATGCAGTGAATTCCATGCAGCGTGATTGAATGCAGTACATTCCATGCAGCATGGTAAAATGCATCCCGATTAAATGCAGTGGATTCCATCCAGCTTGATTGAATGCAATTGATTCCATGGAGCGTGGCCCAATGCATCCCGATTAAATGCAGTGGATTTTAAGCAGCATGGCCCAAAGCATCCCGATTGAAGGTAGTGCATTCCATGCAGCATCACTGAATGCAGTGGATTCCATGCAGCATGGTAAAATGCATCCCGATTGAACGCAGTGTATTCCATGAAGCATGGCGAAATGGATCCCGATTGAATGCAGTGGATTCCATGCAGCGTGGCCCAATGGATCTCGATTGAACGCAGTGTATTCCATGCAGTGAGGCCCAATGAATCCCAATTGAATGCAGTGGATTCCATGCAGCATGGCGCAATGGATGTCGATTGAATGCAGTGGTTTCCCTGCAATGTGGCACAATGGATCCCGATTGACTGCAGTGGATTCCATGCAGCGTCACTGAATGCAGTGGATTCCATGCAGAATGGTAAAATGCATCCCGATTGATGGAGTGGATTCCATGCAGTGTCATTGAATGCAGTGGATTCCATGCAGCATGGTAAAATGCATCCCAATTGAACGCAGTGCATTCCATGCAGCGGGGTTAAATGGATCCCGATTGAATGCAGTGGATTCGATGCAGCGTGGCCCAATGGATCTCGAGAGAATGCAGTGGATTCCATGCAGTGTGGTGCAATGGATTTAAATTGAACGCAGTGGATTCCATGCATCGTGGCGCAATGGATCCCAATTGAATGCAGTGAATTCCATGCAGCGTGATTGAATGCAGTATATTCCATGCAGCGTGGTAAAATGCATCCCGATTAAATGCAGTGGATTCCATCCAGCTTGATTGAATGCAGTTGATTCCATGGAGCGTGGCCCAATGCATCCCGCTTAACTGCAGTGGATTTTATGCAGCATGGCCCCAAGCATCCCGATTGAAGGTAGTGCATTCCATGCAGCATCACTGAATGCAGTGGATTCCATGCAGCATGGTAAAATGCATCCCGATTGAACGCAGTGTATTCCATGAAGCATGGCTAAATGGCTCCCGAGTGAATGCAGTAGATTCCATGCAGTGTCATTGAATGCAGTGGATTCCATGCAGCATGGTAAAATGCATCCCGATTGATGCAGTGGATTCCATGCAGTGTCAATGAATGCAGTGGATTCCAGGCAGCATGGTAAAATGCATCCCGATTGATGCAGTGGATTCCATGCAGCGGGGTTAAATGGATCCCGATTGAATGCAGTGGATTCCATGCAGCGTGGCCCAATGGATCTCGATTGAATGCAGTGGATTCCATGCAGCGTGGCCCAATGGATCTCGATTGAATGCAGTGGATTCCATGCAGTGTGGTGCAGTGGAGTCTGATTGATTGCAGTGAATTCCATGCATCGTGGCACAATGGATCCCAATTGAATGCAGTGGATTCCATGCAGCGTGGCCCAATGGATCTCGATTGAATGCAGTGGATTCCATGCAGCATGTTTGAATGCAGTGTATGCCATGCAGCGTGAAGTAATGGAACCCTATTGAATGCAGTGGATTTTATGCAGCATGATTGAATGCAGTGGATTCGATGCAGCATGATTGAATGCAGTGGATTCCAGGCAGCGAGGCCCAATGAATCCCGATTGAATGCAGTGGATATTATCCAGCATGGCCCAAAGCATCCCGATTGAATGCAGTGGATTCCATGCAGCGTGTTTGAATGCAGTGGATTCCATGCAGCATGGCCCAATGGTTCCCGATTGAATGCAATGGTTGCAATGAAGCATGATTGAATGCAGTGGATTCCATGAAGCGTGGCCCTATGGTACCCGATTGAATGCACTGGTTGCAATGAAGCATGATTGAATGCAGTGGATTCCATGCAGCATGGAGAAATTGAACCCTATTCAATGCAGGGGATTTTATGCAGCATGATTGAATGCAGTGGATTCCATGCAGCATGATTGAATGCAGTAGATTCCATGCAGCGTGGTAAAATGCATCCCGATTAAATGCAGTGGATTCCATCCAGCTTGATTGAATGCAGTTGATTCCATGGAGCGTGGCCCAATGCATCCCGATTAACTGCAGTGGATTTTATGCAGCATGGCCCAAAGCATCCCGATTGAAGGTAGTGCATTCCATGCAGCATCACTGAATGCAGTGGATTCCATGCAGCATGGTAAAATGCATCCCGATTAAACGCAGTGCATTACATGCAGCATGGCTAAATGGATCCCGAGTGAATGCAGTGGATTCCATGCAGTGTCATTGAATGCAGTGGATTCCATGCAGCATGGTAAAATGCGTCACGATTGATGCAGTGCATTCCATGCAGTGTCATTGAATGCAGTGGATTCCAGGCAGCATGATAAAATGCATCCCGATTGATGCAGTGGATTCCATGCAGCGGGGTTAAATGGAACCCGATTGAATGCAGTGGATTCCATGCAGCGTGGCCCAATGGATCTCGATTGAATGCAGTGGACTCCGTGCAGTGTGGTGGAGTGGATTCTGATTGATTGCAGTGAATTCCATGCAGCGTGGCCCAATAGACCTCGATTGAATGCAGTGGATTCCATGCAGCGTGTTTGAATGCAGTGTTTGCCATGCAGCGTGAAGAAATGGAACCCTATTGAATGCAGTGGATTCCATGCAGTGTCATTTAATGCAGTGGATTCCATGCAGCATGATTGAATGCAGTGGATTCCAGGCAGCGAGGCCCAATGAATCCCGATTGAATGCACTGGATATTATCCAGCATGGCCCAAAGCATCCCGATTGAATGCAGTGGATTCCATGCAGCGTGTTTGAATGCAGTGGATTCCATGCAGCATGGCCCAATGGTTCCCGATTGAATGCAGTGGTTGCAATGAAGCATGATTGAATGCAGTGGATTCCATGCAGCATGGAGACATTGAACCCTATTCAATGCAGGGGATTTTATGCAGCATGATTGAATGCAGTGGATTCCATGCAGCATGATTGAATGCAGTAGATTCCATGCAGTGAGGCCCAATGCATCCCGATTAAATGCAGTGGATTTTATGCAGAGAGGCCCAAAGCATCCCGACTGAATGCAGTGGATTCCATGCAGCGTCACTGAATGCAGTGGATTCGATGCAGCATGGTTAAATGCATCCCGATTGAACGAACAGTATTCCATGCAGCGTGGCTAAATGGATCCCGATTGAATGCAGTGCATTCCATGCAGCGTGGCCCAATGGATCTCGAGAGATTGCAGTGGATTCCATGCAGTGTGGTGCAATGGGTTTTAATTGAACGCAGTGGATTCCATGCATCGTGGTGCAATGGATCCCAATTGAATGCAGTGAATTCCATGCAGCGTGATTGAATGCAGTATATTCCATGCAGCGTGGTAAAATGCATCCCGATTAAATGCAGTGGATTCCATCCAGCTTGGTTTAATGCACTTTATTCCATGGAGCATGGCCCAATGCATCCCGATTAAATGCAGTGGATTTTATGCAGCATGGCCCAAAGCATCCCGATTGAATATAGTGCATTCCATGCAGCATCACTGAATGCAGTGGATTCCATGCAGCATGGTAAAATGCATCCCGATTAAACGCAGTGGATTCCATGCAGCATGGTAAAATGCATCCCGATTGATGCAGTGGATTCCATGCAGTGTCATTGAATGCAGTGGATTCCAGGCAGTATGGTAAAATGCATCCCGATTGATGCCTTGGATTCCATACAGTGTCATTGATTGCAGTGGATTCCATGCAGCATGGTAAAATGCATCCCGATGGATGCAGTGGATTCCATGCAGTGTCAATGAATGCAGTGGATTCCAGGCAGCATGATAAAATGCATCCCGATTGATGCAGTGGATTCCATGCAGCGTGGTTAAATGGATCCCGATTGAATGCAGTGGATTCCATGCAGCGTGGCCCAATGGATCTCGATTGAATGCAGTGGATTCCATGCAGCGTGGCCCAATGGATCTCGATTGAATGCAGTGGATTCCATGCAGTGTGGTCCAGTGGATTCTGATTGATTGCAGTGAATTCCATGCATCGTGGCACAATGGATCCCAATTGAATGCAGTGGATTCCATGCAGCGTGGCCCAATGGATCTCGATTGAATGCAGTGGATTCCATGCAGCGTGTTTGAATGCAGTGTATTCCATGCAGCGTGAAGAAATGGAACCCTATTGAATGCAGTGGATTTTATGCAGCATGATTGAATGCAGTGGATTCCATGCAGCATGATTGAATGCAGTGGATTCCAGGCAGCGAGGCCCAATGAATCCCGATTGAATGCAGTGGATATAATCCAGCATGGCCCAAAGCATCCCGATTGAATGCAGTGGATTCCATGCAGCGTGTTTGAATGCAGTGGATTCCATGCAGCATGGCCCAATGGTTCCCGATTGAATGCAGTGGTTGCAATGAAGCATGATTGAATGCAGTGGATTCCATGAAGCGTGGCCCTATGGTACCCGATTGAATGCACTGGTTGCAATGAAGCATGATTGAATGCAGTGGATTCCATGCAGCATGGAGAAATTGAACCCTATTAAATGCAGGGGATTTTATGCAGCATGATTGAATGCAGTGGATTCCATGCAGCATGATTGAATGCAGTGGAGTCCATGCAGCGAGGCCCAATGCATCCCGATTAAATGCAGTGGATTCCATGCAGCGTCACTGAATGCAGTGGATTCGATGTAGCATGGTAAAATGCATCCCGATTGAACCCAGTGTATTCTATGCAGCGTGATAAATGGATCCCGATTGAATGCAGTGGATTCCATGCAGCGTGGCCCAATGGATCTCGAGAGATTGCAGTGGATTCCATGCAGTGTGGTGCAATGGATTTAAATTGAACGCAGTGGATTCCATGCATCGTGGTGCAATGGATCCCAATTGAATGCAGTGAATTCCATGCAGCGTGATTGAATGCAGTATATTCCATGCAGCGTGGTAAAATGCATCCCGATTAAATGCAGTGGATTCCATCCAGCTTGATTAAATGCAGTTGATTCCATGGAGCGTGGCCCAATGAATCCCGATTGAATGCAGTGGATATTATCCAGCATGGCCCAAAGCATCCCGATTGAATGCAGTGGATTCCATGCAGCGTGTTTGAATGCAGTGGATTCCATGCAGCATGGCCCAATGGTTCCCGATTGAATGCAGTGGTTGCAATGAAGCATGATTGAATGCAGTGGATTCCATGAAGCGTGGCCCTATGGTACCCGATTGAATGCACTGGTTGCAATGAAGCATGATTGAATGCAGTGGATTCCATGCAGCATGGAGAAATTGAACCCTATTAAATGCAGGGGATTTTATGCAGCATGATTGAATGCAGTGGATTCCATGCAGCATGATTGAATGCTGTGGAGTCCATGCAGCGAGGCCCAATGCATCCCGATTAAATGCAGTGGATTCCATGCAGTGTCACTGAATGCAGTGGATTCGATGCAGCATTGTAAAATGCATCCCGATTGAACCCAGTGTATTCTATGCAGCGTGATAAATGGATCCCGATTGAATGCAGTGGATTCCATGCAGCGTGGCCCAATGGATCTCGAGAGATTGCAGTGGATTCCATGCAGTGTGGTGCAATGGATTTAAATTGAACGCAGTGGATTCCATGCATCGTGGTGCAATGGATCCCAATTGAATGCAGTGAATTCCATGCAGCGTGATTGAATGCAGTATATTCCATGCAGCGTGGTAAAATGCATCCCGATTAAATGCAGTGGATTCCATCCAGCTTGATTGAATGCAGTTGATTCCATGGAGCGTGGCCCAATGCATCCCGATTAAATGCAGTGGATTTTATGCAGCATGGCCCAAAGCATCCCGATTGAAGGTAGTGCATTCCATGCAGCATCACTGAATGCAGTGGATTCCATGCAGCATGGTAAAATGCATCCCGATTGAACGCAGTGTATTCCATGAAGCATGGCTAAATGGCTCCCGAGTGAATGCAGTAGATTCCATGCAGTGTCATTGAATGCAGTGGATTCCATGCAGCATGGTAAAATGCATCCCGATTGATGCAGTGGATTCCATGCAGTGTCAATGAATGCAGTGGATTCCATGCAGCATGGTAAAATGCATCCCGATTGAATGCAGTGGATTCCATGCAGCGTGGCCCAATGGATCTCGATTGAACGCAGTGTATTCCATGCAGTGAGGCCCAATGTATCCCATTTGAATGCAGTGGATTCCATGCAGCATGGCGCAATGGATGTCGATTGAATGCAGTGGTTTCCCTGCAATGTGGCACAATGGATCCCGATTGACTGCAGTGGATTCCATGCAGCATCACTGAATGCAGTGGATTCCATGCAGAATGGTAAAATGCATCCCGATTGATGGAGTGGATTCCATGCAGTGTCATTGAATGCAGTGGATTCCATGCAGCATGGTAAAATGCATCCCAATTGAACGCAGTGCATTCCATGCAGCGGGGTTAAATGGATCCCGATTGAATGCAGTGGATTCGATGCAGCGTGGCCCAATGGATCTCGAGAGAATGCAGTGGATTCCATGCAGTGTGGTGCAATGGATTTTAATTGAACGCAGTGGATTCCATGCATCATGGCGCAATGGATCCCAATTGAATGCAGTGAATTCCATGCAGCGTGATTGAATGCAGTATATTCCATGCAGCGTGGTAAAATGCATCCCGATTAAATGCAGTGGATTCCATCCAGCTTGATTGAATGCAGTTGATTCCATGGAGCGTGGCCCAATGCATCCCGCTTAACTGCAGTGGATTTTATGCAGCATGGCCCAAAGCATCCCGATTGAAGGTAGTGCATTCCATGCAGCATCACTGAATGCAGTGGATTCCATGCAGCATGGTAAAATGCATCCCGATTAAACGCAGTAGATTACATGCAGCATGGCTAAATGGATCCCGAGTGAATGCAGTAGATTCCATGCAGTGTCATTAAATGCAGTGGATTCCATGCATCATGGTAAAATGCATCCCGATTGATGCAGTGGATTCCATGCAGTGTCATTGAATGCAGTGGATTCCAGGCAGCATGGTAAAATGCATCCCGATTGATGCAGTGGATTCCATGCAGCGGGGTTAAATGGATCCCGATTGAATGCAGTGTATTCCATGCAGCGTGGCCCAATGGATCTCGATTGAATGCAGTGGATTCCATGCAGCGTGGCCCAATGGATCTCGATTGAATGCAGTGGATTCCATGCAGTGTGGTGCAGTGGAGTCTGATTGATTGCAGTGAATTCCATGCATCGTGGCACAATGGATCCCAATTGAATGCAGTGGATTCCATGCAGCGTGGCCCAATGGATCTCGATTGAATGCAGTGGATTCCATGCAGCATGTTTGAATGCAGTGTATGCCATGCAGCGTGAAGTAATGGAACCCTATTGAATGCAGTGGATTTTATGCAGCATGATTGAATGCAGTGGATTCCATGCAGCATGATTGAATGCAGTGGATTCCAGGCAGCGAGGCCCAATGAATCCCGATTGAATGCAGTGGATATTATCCAGCATGGCCCAAAGCATCCCGATTGAATGCAGTGGATTCCATGCAGCGTGTTTGAATGCAGTGGATTCCATGCAGCATGGCCCAATGGTTCCCGATTGAATGCAATGGCTGCAATGAAGCATGATTGAATGCAGTGGATTCCATGAAGCGTGGCCCTATGGTACCCGATTGAATGCACTGGTTGCAATGAAGCATGATTGAATGCAGTGGATTCCATGCAGCATGGAGAAATTGAACCCTATTCAATGCAGGGGATTTTATGCAGCATGATTGAATGCAGTGGATTCCATGCAGCATGATTGAATGCAGTAGATTCCATGCAGTGAGGCCCAATGCATCCCGATTAAATGCAGTGGATTTTATGCAGCGAGGCCCAAAGCATCCCGATTGAATGCAGTGGATTCCATGCAGTGTCACTGAATGCAGTGGATTCGATGCAGCATGGTAAAATGCATCCCGATTGAACCCAGTGTATTCCATGCAGCGTGATAAATGGATCCCGATTGAATGCAGTGGATTCCATGCAGCGTGGCCCAATGGATCTCGAGAGAATGCAGTGGATTCCATGCAGTGTGGTGCAATGGATTTTGATTGAACGCAGTGGATTCGATGCATCGTTGTGCAATGGATCCCAATTGAATGCAGTGAATTCCATGCAGCGTGATTGAATGCAGTACATTCCATTCAGCATGGTAAAATGCATCCCGATTAAATGCAGTGGATTCCATCCAGCTTCATTGAATGCAGTTGATTCCATGGAGCGTGGCCCAATGCATCCCGATTAAATGCAGTGGATTTTATGCAGCATGGCCCAAAGCATCCCGATTGAAGGTAGTGCATTCCATGCAGCATCACTGAATGCAGTGGATTCCATGCAGCATGGTAAAATGCATCCCGATTGAACGCAGTGTATTCCATGAAGCATGGCGAAATGGATCCCGATTGAATGCAGTGGATTCCATGCAGCGTGGCCCAATGGATCTCGATTGAATGCAGTGGTTTCCCTGCAATGTGGCACAATGGATCCCGATTGACTGCAGTGGATTCCATGCAGCATGGCCCAATGGTTCCCGATTGAATGCAGTGGTTGCAATGAAGCATGATTGAATGCAGTGGATTCCATGCAGCATGGAGACATTGAACCCTATTCAATGCAGGGGATTTTATGCAGCATGATTGAATGCAGTGGATTCCATGCAGCATGATTGAATGCAGTAGATTCCATGCAGTGAGGCCCAATGCATCCCGATTAAATGCAGTGGATTTATGCAGCGAGGCCCAAAGCATCCCGATTGAATGCAGTGGATTCCATGCAGCGTCACTGAATGCAGTGGATTCGATGCAGCATGGTAAAATGCATCCCGATTAAACGCAGTGGATTCCATGCAGCATGGTAAAATGCATCCCGATTGATGCAGTGGATTCCATGCAGTGTCATTGAATGCAGTGGATTCCAGGCAGCATGGTAAAATGCATCCCGATTGATGCCTTGGATTCCATGCAGTGTCATTGATTGCAGTGGATTCCATGCAGCATGGTAAAATGCATCCCGATGGATGCAGTGGATTCCATGCAGTGTCAATGAATGCAGTGGATTCCAGGCAGCATGATAAAATGCATCCCGATTGATGCAGTGGATTCCATGCAGCGGGGTTAAATGGATCCCGATTGAATGCAGTGGATTCCATGCAGCGTGGCCCAATGGATCTCGATTGAATGCAGTGGATTCCATGCAGCGTGGCCCAATGGATCTCGATTGAATGCAGTGGATTCCATGCAGTGTGGTGTAGTGGATTCTGATTGATTGCAGTGAATTCCATGCATCGTGGCACAATGGATCCCAATTGAATGCAGTGGATTCCATGCAGCGTGGCCCAATGGATCTCGATTGAATGCAGTGGATTCCATGCAGCGTGTTTGAATGCAGTGTATTCCATGCAGCGTGAAGAAATGGAACCCTATTGAATGCAGTGGATTTTATGCAGCATGATTGAATGCAGTGGATTCCATGCAGCATGATTGAATGCAGTGGATTCCAGGCAGCGAGGCCCAATGAATCCCGATTGAATGCAGTGGATATTATCCAGCATGGCCCAAAGCATCCCGATTGAATGCAGTGGATTCCATGCAGCGTGTTTGAATGCAGTGGATTCCATGCAGCATGGCCCAATGGTTCCCGATTGAATGCAGTGGTTGCAATGAAGCATGATTGAATGCAGTGGATTCCATGAAGCGTGGCCCTATGGTACCCGATTGAATGCACTGGTTGCAATGAAGCATGATTGAATGCAGTGGATTCCATGCAGCATGGAGAAATTGAACCCTATTAAATGCAGGGGATTTTATGCAGCATGATTGAATGCAGTGGATTCCATGCAGCATGATTGAATGCAGTGGAGTCCATGCAGCGAGGCCCAATGCATCCCGATTAAATGCAGTGGATTCCATGCAGCGTCACTGAATGCAGTGGATTCCATGCAGCATGGTAAAATGCATCCCGATTGAACCCAGTGTATTCTATGCAGCGTGATAAATGGATCCCGATTGAATGCAGTGGATTCCATGCAGCGTGGCCCAATGGATCTCGAGAGAATGCAGTGGATTCCATGCAGTGTGGTGCAATGGATTTTGATTGAACGCAGTGGATTCCATACATCGTGGTGCAATGGATCCCAATTGAATGCAGTGAATTCCATGCAGCGTGATTGAATGCAGTATATTCCATGCAGCGTGGTAAAATGCATCCCGATTAAATGCAGTGGATTCCATCCAGCTTGATTGAATGCAGTTGATTCCATGGAGCGTGGCCCAATGCATCCCGATTAAATGCAGTGGATTTTATGCAGCATGGCCCAAAGCATCCCGATTGAAGGTAGTGCATTCCATGCAGCATCACTGAATGCAGTGGATTCCATGCAGCATGGTAAAATGCATCCCGATTGAACGCAGTGTATTCCATGAAGCATGGCTAAATGGCTCCCGAGTGAATGCAGTAGATTCCATGCAGTGTCATTGAATGCAGTGGATTCCATGCAGCATGGTAAAATGCATCCCGATTGATGCAGTGGATTCCATGCAGTGTCAATGAATGCAGTGGATTCCAGGCAGCATGGTAAAATGCATCCCGATTAATGCAGTGGATTCCATGCAGCGGGGTTAAATGGATCCCGATTGAATGCAGTGTATTCCATGCAGCGTGGCCCAATGGATCTCGATTGAATGCAGTGGATTCCATGCAGCGTGGCCCAATGGATCTCGATTGAATGCAGTGGATTCCATGCAGCATGTTTGAATGCAGTTTATGCCATGCAGCGTGAAGAAATGGAACCCTATTGAATGCAGTGGATTATATGCAGGATGATTGAATGCAGTGGATTCCATGCAGCATGATTGAATGCAGTGGATTCCATGCAGCGTGGCCCAATGGATCTCGAGAGAATGCAGTGGATTCCATGCAGTGTGGTGCAATGGATTTTGATTGAACGCAGTGGATTCCATGCATCGTTGTGCAATGGATCCCAATTGAATGCAGTGAATTCCATGCAGCGTGATTGAATGCAGTACATTCCATGCAGCATGGTAAAATGCATCCCGATTAAATGCAGTGGATTCCATCCAGCTTGATTGAATGCAATTGATTCCATGGAGCGTGGCCCAATGCATCCCGATTAAATGCAGTGGATTTTAAGCAGCATGGCCCAAAGCATCCCGATTGAAGGTAGTGCATTCCATGCAGCATCACTGAATGCAGTGGATTCCATGCAGCATGGTAAAATGCATCCCGATTGAACGCAGTGTATTCCATGAAGCATGGCTAAATGGATCCCGATTGAATGCAGTGGATTCCATGCAGCGTGGCCCAATGGATCTCGATTGAACGCAGTGTATTCCATGCAGTGAGGCCCAATGTATCCCAATTGAATTCAGTGGATTCCATGCAGCATGGCGCAATGGATGTCGATTGAATGCAGTGGTTTCCCTGCAATGTGGCACAATGGATCCCGATTGACTGCAGTGGATTCCATGCAGCGTCACTGAATGCAGTGGATTCCATGCAGAATGGTAAAATGCATCCCGATTGATGGAGTGGATTCCATGCAGTGTCATTGAATGCAGTGGATTCCATGCAGCATGGTAAAATGCATCCCAATTGAACGCAGTGCATTCCATGCAGCGGGGTTAAATGGATCCCGATTGAATGCAGTGGATTCGATGCAGCGTGGCCCAATGGATCTCGAGAGAATGCAGTGGATTCCATGCAGTGTGGTGCAATGGATTTAAATTGAACGCAGTGGATTCCATGCATCGTGGCGCAATGGATCCCAATTGAATGCAGTGAATTCCATGCAGCGTGATTGAATGCAGTATATTCCATGCAGCGTGGTAAAATGCATCCCGATTAAATGCAGTGGATTCCATCCAGCTTGATTGAATGCAGTTGATTCCATGGAGCGTGGCCCAATGCATCCCGCTTAACTGCAGTGGATTTTATGCAGCATGGCCCAAAGCATCCCGATTGAAGGTAGTGCATTCCATGCAGCATCACTGAATGCAGTGGATTCCATGCAGCATGGTAAAATGCATCCCGATTGAACGCAGTGTATTCCATGAAGCATGGCTAAATGGCTCCCGAGTGAATGCAGTAGATTCCATGCAGTGTCATTGAATGCAGTGGATTCCATGCAGCATGGTAAAATGCATCCCGATTGATGCAGTGGATTCCATGCAGTGTCATTGAATGCAGTGGATTCCAGGCAGCATGGTAAAATGCATCCCGATTGATGCAGTGGATTCCATGCAGCGGGGTTAAATGGATCCCGATTGAATGCAGTGGATTCCATGCAGCGTGGCCCAATGGATCTCGATTGAATGCAGTGGATTCCATGCAGCGTGGCCCAATGGATCTCGATTGAATGCAGTGGATTCCATGCAGTGTGGTGCAGTGGAGTCTGATTGATTGCAGTGAATTCCATGCATCGTGGCACAATGGATCCCAATTGAATGCAGTGGATTCCATGCAGCGTGGCCCAATGGATCTCGATTGAATGCAGTGGATTCCATGCAGCATGTTTGAATGCAGTGTATGCCATGCAGCGTGAAGTAATGGAACCCTATTGAATGCAGTGGATTTTATGCAGCATGATTGAATGCAGTGGATTCCATGCAGCATGATTGAATGCAGTGGATTCCAGGCAGCGAGGCCCAATGAATCCCGATTGAATGCAGTGGATATTATCCAGCATGGCCCAAAGCATCCCGATTGAATGCAGTGGATTCCATGCAGCGTGTTTGAATGCAGTGGATTCCATGCAGCATGGCCCAATGGTTCCCGATTGAATGCAATGGCTGCAATGAAGCATGATTGAATGCAGTGGATTCCATGAAGCGTGGCCCTATGGTACCCGATTGAATGCACTGGTTGCAATGAAGCATGATTGAATGCAGTGGATTCCATGCAGCATGGAGAAATTGAACCCTATTCAATGCAGGGGATTTTATGCAGCATGATTGAATGCAGTGGATTCCATGCAGCATGATTGAATGCAGTAGATTCCATGCAGTGAGGCCCAATGCATCCCGATTAAATGCAGTGGATTTTATGCAGCGAGGCCCAAAGCATCCCGATTGAATGCAGTGGATTCCATGCAGTGTCACTGAATGCAGTGGATTCGATGCAGCATGGTAAAATGCATCCCGATTGAACCCAGTGTATTCCATGCAGCGTGATAAATGGATCCCGATTGAATGCAGTGGATTCCATGCAGCGTGGCCCAATGGATCTCGAGAGAATGCAGTGGATTCCATGCAGTGTGGTGCAATGGATTTTGATTGAACGCAGTGGATTCGATGCATCGTTGTGCAATGGATCCCAATTGAATGCAGTGAATTCCATGCAGCGTGATTGAATGCAGTACATTCCATTCAGCATGGTAAAATGCATCCCGATTAAATGCAGTGGATTCCATCCAGCTTGATTGAATGCAGTTGATTCCATGGAGCGTGGCCCAATGCATCCCGATTAAATGCAGTGGATTTTATGCAGCATGGCCCAAAGCATCCCGATTGAAGGTAGTGCATTCCATGCAGCATCACTGAATGCAGTGGATTCCATGCAGCATGGTAAAATGCATCCCGATTGAACGCAGTGTATTCCATGAAGCATGGCGAAATGGATCCCGATTGAATGCAGTGGATTCCATGCAGCGTGGCCCAATGGATCTCGATTGAATGCAGTGGTTTCCCTGCAATGTGGCACAATGGATCCCGATTGACTGCAGTGGATTCCATGCAGCATGGCCCAATGGTTCCCGATTGAATGCAGTGGATGCAATGAAGCATGATTGAATGCAGTGGATTCCATGCAGCATGGAGACATTGAACCCTATTCAATGCAGGGGATTTTATGCAGCATGATTGAATGCAGTGGATTCCATGCAGCATGATTGAATGCAGTAGATTCCATGCAGTGAGGCCCAATGCATCCCGATTAAATGCAGTGGATTTTATGCAGCGAGGCCCAAAGCATCCCAATTGAATGCAGTGGATTCCATGCAGCGTCACTGAATGCAGTGGATTCGATGCAGCATGGTAAAATGCATCCCGATTGATGCAGTGGATTCCATGCAGTGTCATTGAATGCAGTGGATTCCATGCAGCATGGTAAAATGCATCCCAATTGAACGCAGTGCATTCCATGCAGCGGGGTTAAATGGATCCCGATTGAATGCAGTGTATTCCATGCAGCGTGGCCCAATGGATCTCGATTGAATGCAGTGGATTCCATGCAGCGTGGCCCAATGGATCTCGATTGAATGCAGTGGATTCCATGCAGTGTGGTGTAGTGGATTCTGATTGATTGCAGTGAATTCCATGCATCGTGGCACAATGGATCCCAATTGAATGCAGTGTATTCCATGCAGCGTGGCCCAATGGATCTCGAGAGAATGCAGTGGATTCCATGCAGTGTGGTGCAATGGATTTTGATTGAACGCAGTGGATTCCATGCATCGTTGTGCAATGGATCCCAATTGAATGCAGTGAATTCCATGCAGCGTGATTGAATGCAGTACATTCCATGCAGCATGGTAAAATGCATCCCGATTAAATGCAGTGGATTCCATCCAGCTTGATTGAATGCAATTGATTCCATGGAGCGTGGCCCAATGCATCCCGATTAAATGCAGTGGATTTTATGCAGCATGGCCCAAAGCATCCCGATTGAAGGTAGTGCATTCCATGCAGCATCACTGAATGCAGTGGATTCCATGCAGCATGGTAAAATGCATCCCGATTGAACGCAGTGTATTCCATGAAGCATGGCTAAATGGATCCCGATTGAATGCAGTGGATTCCATGCAGCGTGGCCCAATGGATCTCGATTGAACGCAGTGTATTCCATGCAGTGAGGCCCAATGTATCCCAATTGAATGCAGTGGATTCCATGCAGCATGGCGCAATGGATGTCGATTGAATGCAGTGGTTTCCCTGCAATGTGGCACAATGGATCCCGATTGACTGCAGTGGATTCCATGCAGCGTCACTGAATGCAGTGGATTCCATGCAGAATGGTAAAATGCATCCCGATTGATGCAGTGGATTCCATGCAGTGTCATTGAATGCAGTAGATTCCATGCAGCATGGTAAAATGCATCCCAATTGAACGCAGTGCATTCCATGCAGCGGGGTTAAATGGATCCCGATTGAATGCAGTGGATTCGATGCAGCGTGGCCCAATGGATCTCGAGAGAATGCAGTGGATTCCATGCAGTGTGGTGCAATGGATTTAAATTGAACGCAGTGGATTCCATGCATCGTGGCGCAATGGATCCCAATTGAATGCACTGAATTCCATGCAGCGTGATTGAATGCAGTATATTCCATGCAGCGTGGTAAAATGCATCCCGATTAAATGCAGTGGATTCCATCCAGCTTGATTGAATGCAGTTGATTCCATGGAGCGTGGCCCAATGCATCCCGCTTAACTGCAGTGGATTTTATGCAGCATGGCCCAAAGCATCCCGATTGAAGGTAGTGCATTCCATGCAGCATCACTGAATGCAGTGGATTCCATGCAGCATGGTAAAATGCATCCCGATTAAACGCAGTGGATTACATGCAGCATGGCTAAATGGATCCCGAGTGAATGCAGTAGATTTCATGCAGTTTCATTGACTGCAGTGGATTACATGCAGTATGGTAAAATGCGTCACGATTGATGCAGTGGATTCCATGCAGTGTCATTGAATGCAGTGGATTCCATGCAGCATGGTAAAATGCATCCCGATTGATGCAGTGGATTCCATGCAGTGTCAATGAATGCAGTGGATTCCAGGCAGCATGATAAAATGCATCCCGATTGATGCAGTGGATTCCATGCAGCGGGGTTAAATGGATCCCGATTGAATGCAGTGGATTCCATGCAGCGTGGCCCAATGGATCTCGATTGAATGCAGTGGATTCCATGCAGCGTGGCCCAATGGATCTCGATTGAATGCAGTGGATTCCATGCAGTGTGGTGTAGTGGATTCTGATTGATTGCAGTGAATTCCATGCATCGTGGCACAATGGATCCAAATTGAATGCAGTGGATTCCATGCAGCGTGGCCCAATGGATCTCGATTGAATGCAGTGGATTCCATGCAGCGTGTTTGAATGCAGTGTATGCCATGCAGCGTGAAGAAATGGAACCCTATTGAATGCAGTGGATTTTATGCAGCATGATTGAATGCAGTGGATTCCATGCAGCATGATTGAATGCAGTGGATTCCAGGCAGCGAGGCCCAATGAATCCCGATTGAATGCAGTGGATGTTATCCAGCATGGCCCAAAGCATCCCGATTGAATGCAGTGGATTCCATGCAGCGTGTTTGAATGCAGTGGATTCCATGCAGCATGGCCCAATGGTTCCCGATTGAATGCAGTGGTTGCAATGAAGCTTGATTGAATGCAGTGGATTCCATGAAGCGTGGCCCTATGGTACCCGATTGAATGCACTGGTTGCAATGAAGCATGATTGAATGCAGTGGATTCCATGCAGCATGGAGAAATGGAACCCTATTAAATGCAGGGGATTTTATGCAGCATGATTGAATGCAGTGGATTCCATGCAGCATGATTGAATGCAGTAGATTCCATGCAGTGAGGCCCAATGCATCCCGATTAAATGCAGTGGATTTTATGCAGCGAGGCCCAAAGCATCCCGATTGAATGCAGTGGATTCCATGCAGCGTCACTGAATGCAGTGGATTCGATGCAGCATGGTAAAATGCATCCCGATTGAACCCAGTGTATTCTATGCAGCGTGATAAATGGATCCCGATTGAATGCAGTGGATTCCATGCAGCGTGGCCCAATGGATCTCGAGAGAATGCAGTGGATTCCATGCAGTGTGGTGCAATGGATTTTGATTGAACGCAGTGGATTCCATGCATCGTGGTGCAATGGATCCCAATTGAATGCAGTGAATTCCATGCAGCGTGATTGAATGCAGTATATTCCATGCAGCGTGGTAAAATGCATCCCGATTAAATGCAGTGGATTCCATCCAGCTTGATTGAATGCAGTTGATTCCATGGAGCGTGGCCCAATGCATCCCGATTAAATGCAGTGGATTTTATGCAGCATGGCCCAAAGCATCCCGATTGAAGGTAGTGCATTCCATGCAGCATCACTGAATGCAGTGGATTCCATGCAGCATGGTAAAATGCATCCCGATTGAACGCAGTGTATTCCATGAAGCATGGCTAAATGGATCCCGATTGAATGCAGTGGATTCCATGCAGCGTGGCCCAATGGATCTCGATTGAACGCAGTGTATTCCATGCAGTGAGGCCCAATGTATCCCAATTGAATGCAGTGGATTCCATGCAGCATGGAGAAATTGAACCCTATAAATGCAGGGGATTTTATGCAGCATGATTGAATGCAGTGGATTCCATGCAGCATGATTGAATGCAGTAGATTCCATGCAGTGAGGCCCAATGCATCCCGATTAAATGCAGTGGATTTTATGCAGAGAGGCCCAAAGCATCCCGATTGAATGCAGTGGATTCCATGCAGCGTCACTGAATGCAGTGGATTCGATGCAGCATGGTTAAATGCATCCCGATTGAACGAAGAGTATTCCATGCAGCGTGGCTAAATGGATCCCGATTGAATGCAGTGGATTCGATGAAGCGTGGCCCAATGGATCTCGATTGAATGCAGTGGATTCCATGCAGCGTGGCCCAATGGATCTCGATTGAATGCAGTGGATTCCATGCAGTGTGGTGCAGTGGATTCTGATTGATTGCAGTGAATTCCATGCATCGTGGCACAATGGATCCCAATTGAATGCAGTGGATTCCATGCAGCGTGGCCCAATGGATCTCGATTGAATGCAGTGGATTCCATGCAGCGTGTTTGAATGCAGTGTATGCCATGCAGCGTGAAGAAATGGAACCCTATTGAATGCAGTGGATTTTATGCAGCATGATTGAATGCAGTGGATTCGATGCAGCATGATTGAATGCAGTGGATTTCAGGCAGCGAGGCCCAATGAATCCCGATTGAATGCAGTGGATATTATCCAGCATGGCCCAAAGCATCCCGATTGAATGCAGTGGATTCCATGCAGCGTGTTTGAATGCAGTGGATTCCATGCAGCATGGCCCAATGGTTCCCGATTGAATGCAGTGGTTGCAATGAAGCATGATTGAATGCAGTGGATTCCATGAAGCGTGGCCCTATGGTACCCGATTGAATGCACTGGTTGCAATGAAGCATGATTGAATGCAGTGGATTCCATGCAGCATGGAGAAATGGAACCCTATTAAATGCAGGGGATTTTATGCAGCATGATTGAATGCAGTGGTTTCCATGCAGCATGATTGAATGCAGTAGATTCCATGCAGTGAGGCCCAATGCATCCCGATTAAATGAAGTGGATTCCATGCAGCGTCACTGAATGCAGTGGATTAGATGCAGCATGGTTAAATGCATCCCGATTGAACCCAGTGTATTCTATGCAGCGTGATAAATGGATCCCGATTGAATGCAGTGGATTCCATGCAGCGTGGTCCAATGGATCTCGAGAGAATGCAGTGGATTCCATGCAGTGTGGTGCAATGGATTTTGATTGAACGCAGTGGATTCGATGCATCGTTGTGCAATGGATCCCAATTGAATGCAGTGAATTCCATGCAGCGTGATTGAATGCAGTACATTCCATGCAGCATGGTAAAATGCATCCCGATTAAATGCAGTGGATTCCATCCAGCTTGATTGAATGCAGTTGATTCCATGGAGCGTGGCCCAATGCATCCCGGTTAAATGCAGTGGATTTTATGCAGCATGGCCCAAAGCATCCCGATTGAAGGTAGTGCATTCCATGCAGCATCACTGAATGCAGTGGATTCCATGCAGCATGGTAAAATGCATCCCGATTGAACGCAGTGTATTCCATGAAGCATGGCTAAATGGATCCCGATTGAATGCAGTGGATTCCATGCAGCGTGGCCCAATGGATCTCGATTGAACGCAGTGTATTCCATGCCGTGAGGCCCAATGAATCCCAATTGAATGCAGTGGATTCCATGCAGCATGGTGCAATGGATGTCGATTGAATGCAGTGGTTTCCCTGCAATGTGGCACAATGGATCCCGATTGACTGCAGTGGATTCCATGCAGCGTCACTGAATGCAGTGGATTCCATGCAGAATGGTAAAATGCATCCCGATTGATGGAGTGGATTCCATGCAGTGTCATTGAATGCAGTGGATTCCATGCAGCATGGTAAAATGCATCCCAATTGAACGCAGTGCATTCCATGCAGCGGGGTTAAATGGATCCCGATTGAATGCAGTGGATTCGATGCAGCGTGGCCCAATGGATCTCGAGAGAATGCAGTGGATTCCATGCAGTGTGGTGCAATGGATTTAAATTGAACGCAGTGGATTCCATGCATCGTGGCGCAATGGATCCCAATTGAATGCAGTGAATTCCATGCAGCGTGATTGAATGCAGTATATTCCATGCAGCGTGGTAAAATGCATCCCGATTAAATGCAGTGGATTCCATCCAGCTTGATTGAATGCAGTTGATTCCATGGAGCGTGGCCCAATGCATCCCGCTTAACTGCAGTGGATTTTATGCAGCATGGCCCAAAGCATCCCGATTGAAGGTAGTGCATTCCATGCAGCATCACTGAATGCAGTGGATTCCATGCAGCATGGTAAAATGCATCCCGATTAAACGCAGTAGATTACATGCAGCATGGCTAAATGGATCCCGAGTGAATGCAGTAGATTCCATGCAGTGTCATTGAATGCAGTGGATTCCATGCAGCATGGTAAAATGCATCCCGATTGATGCAGTGGATTCCATGCAGTGTCATTGAATGCAGTGGATTCCAGGCAGCATGGTAAAATGCATCCCGATTGATGCAGTGGATTCCATGCAGCGGGGTTAAATGGATCCCGATTGAATGCAGTGTATTCCATGCAGCGTGGCCCAATGGATCTCGATTGAATGCAGTGGATTCCATGCAGCGTGGCCCAATGGATCTGGATTGAATGCAGTGGATTCCATGCAGTGTGGTGCAGTGGAGTCTGATTGATTGCAGTGAATTCCATGCATCGTGGCACAATGGATCCCAATTGAATGCAGTGGATTCCATGCAGCGTGGCCCAATGGATCTCGATTGAATGCAGTGGATTCCATGCAGCATGTTTGAATGCAGTGTATGCCATGCAGCGTGAAGTAATGGAACCCTATTGAATGCAGTGGATTTTATGCAGCATGATTGAATGCAGTGGATTCCATGCAGCATGATTGAATGCAGTGGATTCCAGGCAGCGAGGCCCAATGAATCCCGATTGAATGCAGTGGATATTATCCAGCATGGCCCAAAGCATCCCGATTGAATGCAGTGGATTCCATGCAGCGTGTTTGAATGCAGTGGATTCCATGCAGCATGGCCCAATGGTTCCCGATTGAATGCAATGGCTGCAATGAAGCATGATTGAATGCAGTGGATTCCATGAAGCGTGGCCCTATGGTACCCGATTGAATGCACTGGTTGCAATGAAGCATGATTGAATGCAGTGGATTCCATGCAGCATGGAGAAATTGAACCCTATTCAATGCAGGGGATTTAATGCAGCATGATTGAATGCAGTGGATTCCATGCAGCATGATTGAATGCAGTAGATTCCATGCAGTGAGGCCCAATGCATCCCGATTAAATGCAGTGGATTTTATGCAGCGAGGCCCAAAGCATCCCGATTGAATGCAGTGGATTCCATGCAGTGTCACTGAATGCAGTGGATTCGATGCAGCATGGTAAAATGCATCCCGATTGAACCCAGTGTATTCCATGCAGCGTGATAAATGGATCCCGATTGAATGCAGTGGATTCCATGCAGCGTGGCCCAATGGATCTCGAGAGAATGCAGTGGATTCCATGCAGTGTGGTGCAATGGATTTTGATTGAACGCAGTGGATTCGATGCATCGTTGTGCAATGGATCCCAATTGAATGCAGTGAATTCCATGCAGCGTGATTGAATGCAGTACATTCCATGCAGCATGGTAAAATGCATCCCGATTAAATGCAGTGGATTCCATCCAGCTTGATTGAATGCAGTTGATTCCATGGAGCGTGGCCCAATGCATCCCGATTAAATGCAGTGGATTTTATGCAGCATGGCCCAAAGCATCCCGATTGAAGGTAGTGCATTCCATGCAGCATCACTGAATGCAGTGGATTCCATGCAGAATGGTAAAATGCATCCCGATTGAACGCAGTGTATTCCATGAAGCATGGCGAAATGGATCCCGATTGAATGCAGTGGATTCCATGCAGCGTGGCCCAATGGATCTCGATTGAATGCAGTGGTTTCCCTGCAATGTGGCACAATGGATCCCGATTGACTGCAGTGGATTCCATGCAGCATGGCCCAATGGTTCCCGATTGAATGCAGTGGTTGCAATGAAGCATGATTGAATGCAGTGGATTCCATGCAGCATGGAGACATTGAACCCTATTCAATGCAGGGGATTTTATGCAGCATGATTGAATGCAGTGGATTCCATGCAGCATGATTGAATGCAGTAGATTCCATGCAGTGAGGCCCAATGCATCCCGATTAAATGCAGTGGATTTTATGCAGCGAGGCCCAAAGCATCCCGATTGAATGCAGTGCATTCCATGCAGCATCACTGAATGCAGTGGATTCGATGCAGCATGGTAAAATGCATCCCGATTGATGCAGTGGATTCCATGCAGTGTCATTGAATGCAGTTGATTCCATGCAGCATGGTAAAATGCATCCCAATTGAACGCAGTGCATTCCATGCAGCGGGGTTAAATGGATCCCGATTGAATGCAGTGTATTCCATGCAGCGTGGCCCAATGGATCTCGATTGAATGCAGTGGATTCCATGCAGCGTGGCCCAATGGATCTCGATTGATTGCAGTGGATTCCATGCAGTGTGGTACAGTGGATTCTGATTGATTGCAGTGAATTCCATGCATCGTGGCACAATGGATCCCCATTGAATGCAGTGGATTCCATGCAGCGTGGCCCAATGGATCTCGATTGAATGCAGTGGATTCCATGCAGCATGTTTGAATGCAGTGTATGCCATGCAGCGTGGCCCAATGGATCTCGAGAGAATGCAGTGGATTCCATGCAGTGTGGTGCAATGGATTTTGATTGAACGCAGTGGATTCGATGCATCGTTGTGCAATGGATCCCAATTGAATGCAGTGAATTCCATGCAGCGTGATTGAATGCAGTACATTCCATGCAGCATGGTAAAATGCATCCCGATTAAATGCAGTGGATTCCATCCAGCTTGATTGAATGCAATTGATTCCATGGAGCGTGGCCCAATGCATCCCGATTAAATGCAGTGGATTTTAAGCAGCATGGCCCAAAGCATCCCGATTGAAGGTAGTGCATTCCATGCAGCATCACTGAATGCAGTGGATTCCATGCAGCATGGTAAAATGCATCCCGATTGAACGCAGTGTATTCCATGAAGCATGGCGAAATGGATCCCGATTGAATGCAGTGGATTCCATGCAGCGTGGCCCAATGGATCTCGATTGAACGCAGTGTATTCCATGCAGTGAGGCCCAATGAATCCCAATTGAATGCAGTGGATTCCATGCAGCATGGCGCAATGGATGTCGATTGAATGCAGTGGTTTCCCTGCAATGTGGCACAATGGATCCCGATTGACTGCAGTGGATTACATGCAGCGTCACTGAATGCAGTGGATTCCATGCAGAATGGTAAAATGCATCCCGATTGATGCAGTGGATTCCATGCAGTGTCATTGAATGCAGTAGATTCCATGCAGCATGGTAAAATGCATCCCAATTGAACGCAGTGCATTCCATGCAGCGGGGTTAAATGGATCCCGATTGAATGCAGTGGATTCGATGCAGCGTGGCCCAATGGATCTCGAGAGAATGCAGTGGATTCCATGCAGTGTGGTGCAATGGATTTAAATTGAACGCAGTGGATTCCATGCATCGTGGCGCAATGGATCCCAATTGAATGCACTGAATTCCATGCAGCGTGATTGAATGCAGTATATTCCATGCAGCGTGGTAAAATGCATCCCGATTAAATGCAGTGGATTCCATCCAGCTTGATTGAATGCAGTTGATTCCATGGAGCGTGGCCCAATGCATCCCGCTTAACTGCAGTGGATTTTATGCAGCATGGCCCAAAGCATCCCGATTGAAGGTAGTGCATTCCATGAAGCATCACTGAATGCAGTGGATTCCATGCAGCATGGTAAAATGCATCCCGATTAAACGCAGTGGATTACATGCAGCATGGCTAAATGGATCCCGAGTGAATGCAGTAGATTCCATGCAGTTTCATTGAATGCAGTGGATTACATGCAGTATGGTAAAATGCGTCACGATTGATGCAGTGGATTCCATGCAGTGTCATTGAATGCAGTGGATTCCATGCAGCATGGTAAAATGCATCCCGATTGATGCAGTGGATTCCATGCAGTGTCAATGAATGCAGTGGATTCCAGGCAGCATGATAAAATGCATCCCGATTGATGCAGTGGATTCCATGCAGCGGGGTTAAATGGATCCCGATTGAATGCAGTGGATTCCATGCAGCGTGGCCCAATGGATCTCGATTGAATGCAGTGGATTCCATGCAGCGTGGCCCAATGGATCTCGATTGAATGCAGTGGATTCCATGCAGTGTGGTGTAGTGGATTCTGATTGATTGCAGTGAATTCCATGCATCGTGGCACAATGGATCCAAATTGAATGCAGTGGATTCCATGCAGCGTGGCCCAATGGATCTCGATTGAATGCAGTGGATTCCATGCAGCGTGTTTGAATGCAGTGTATGCCATGCAGCGTGAAGAAATGGAACCCTATTGAATGCAGTGGATTTTATGCAGCATGATTGAATGCAGTGGATTCCATGCAGCATGATTGAATGCAGTGGATTCCAGGCAGCGAGGCCCAATGAATCCCGATTGAATGCAGTGGATGTTATCCAGCATGGCCCAAAGCATCCCGATTGAATGCAGTGGATTCCATGCAGCGTGTTTGAATGCAGTGGATTCCATGCAGCATGGCCCAATGGTTCCCGATTGAATGCAGTGGTTGCAATGAAGCATGATTGAATGCAGTGGATTCCATGAAGCGTGGCCCTATGGTACCCGATTGAATGCACTGGTTGCAATGAAGCATGATTGAATGCAGTGGATTCCATGCAGCATGGAGAAATGGAACCCTATTAAATGCAGGGGATTTTATGCAGCATGATTGAATGCAGTGGATTCCATGCAGCATGATTGAATGCAGTAGATTCCATGCAGTGAGGCCCAATGCATCCCGATTAAATGCAGTGGATTTTATGCAGCGAGGCCCAAAGCATCCCGATTGAATGCAGTGGATTCCATGCAGCGTCACTGAATGCAGTGGATTCGATGCAGCATGGTAAAATGCATCCCGATTGAACCCAGTGTATTCTATGCAGCGTGATAAATGGATCCCGATTGAATGCAGTGGATTCCATGCAGCGTGGCCCAATGGATCTCGAGAGAATGCAGTGGATTCCATGCAGTGTGGTGCAATGGATTTTGATTGAACGCAGTGGATTCCATGCATCGTGGTGCAATGGATCCCAATTGAATGCAGTGAATTCCATGCAGCGTGATTGAATGCAGTATATTCCATGCAGCGTGGTAAAATGCATCCCGATTAAATGCAGTGGATTCCATCCAGCTTGATTGAATGCAGTTGATTCCATGGAGCGTGGCCCAATGCATCCCGATTAAATGCAGTGGATTTTATGCAGCATGGCCCAAAGCATCCCGATTGAAGGTAGTGCATTCCATGCAGCATCACTGAATGCAGTGGATTCCATGCAGCATGGTAAAATGCATCCCGATTGAACGCAGTGTATTCCATGAAGCATGGCTAAATGGATCCCGATTGAATGCAGTGGATTCCATGCAGCGTGGCCCAATGGATCTCGATTGAACGCAGTGTATTCCATGCAGTTAGGCCCAATGAATTCCAATTGAATGCAGTGGATTCCATGCAGCATGGAGAAATTGAACCCTATAAATGCAGGGGATTTTATGCAGCATGATTGAATGCAGTGGATTCCATGCAGCATGATTGAATGCAGTAGATTCCATGCAGTGAGGCCCAATGCATCCCGATTAAATGCAGTGGATTTTATGCAGAGAGGCCCAAAGCATCCCGATTGAATGCAGTGGATTCCATGCAGCGTCACTGAATGCAGTGGATTCGATGCAGCATGGTTAAATGCATCCCGATTGAACGAAGAGTATTCCATGCAGCGTGGCTAAATGGATCCCGATTGAATGCAGTGGATTCGATGAAGCGTGGCCCAATGGATCTCGATTGAATGCAGTGGATTCCATGCAGCGTGGCCCAATGGATCTCGATTGAATGCAGTGGATTCCATGCAGTGTGGTGCAGTGGATTCTGATTGATTGCAGTGAATTCCATGCATCGTGGCACAATGGATCCCAATTGAATGCAGTGGATTCCATGCAGCGTGGCCCAATGGATCTCGATTGAATGCAGTGGATTCCATGCAGCGTGTTTGAATGCAGTGTATGCCATGCAGCGTGAAGAAATGGAACCCTATTGAATGCAGTGGATTTTATGCAGCATGATTGAATGCAGTGGATTCGATGCAGCATGATTGAATGCAGTGGATTTCAGGCAGCGAGGCCCAATGAATCCCGATTGAATGCAGTGGATATTATCCAGCATGGCCCAAAGCATCCCGATTGAATGCAGTGGATTCCATGCAGCGTGTTTGAATGCAGTGGATTCCATGCAGCATGGCCCAATGGTTCCCGATTGAATGCAGTGGTTGCAATGAAGCATGATTGAATGCAGTGGATTCCATGAAGCGTGGCCCTATGGTACCCGATTGAATGCACTGGTTGCAATGAAGCATGATTGAATGCAGTGGATTCCATGCAGCATGGAGAAATTGAACCCTATTAAATGCAGGGGATTTTATGCAGCATGATTGAATGCAGTGGTTTCCATGCAGCATGATTGAATGCAGTAGATTCCATGCAGTGAGGCCCAATGCATCCCGATTAAATGCAGTGGATTCCATGCAGCGTCACTGAATGCAGTGGATTCGATGAAGCATGGTAAAATGCATCCCGATTGAACCCAGTGTATTCTATGCAGCGTGATAAATGGATCCCGATTGAATGCAGTGGATTCCATGCAGCGTGGTCCAATGGATCTCGAGAGAATGCAGTGGATTCCATGCAGTGTGGTGCAATGGATTTTGATTGAACGCAGTGGATTCGATGCATCGTTGTGCAATGGATCCCAATTGAATGCAGTGAATTCCATGCAGCGTGATTGAATGCAGTACATTCCATGCAGCATGGTAAAATGCATCCCGATTAAATGCAGTGGATTCCATCCAGCTTGATTGAATGCAGTTGATTCCATGGAGCGTGGCCCAATGCATCCCGATTAAATGCAGTGGATTTTATGCAGCATGGCCCAAAGCATCCCGATTGAAGGTAGTGCATTCCATGCAGCATCACTGAATGCTGTGGATTCCATGCAGCATTGTAAAATGCATCCCAATTGAACGCAGTGCATTCCATGCAGCGGGGTTAAATGGATGCCGATTGAATGCAGTGGATTCGATGCAGCGTGGCCCAATGGATCTCGAGAGAATGCAGTGGATTCCATGCAGCGTGGCCCAATGGATCTCGATTGAACGCAGTGTATTCCATGCAGTGAGGCCCAATGTATCCCAATTGAATGCAGTGGATTCCATGCAGCATGGCGCAATGGATGTCGATTGAATGCAGTGGTTTCCCTGCAATGTGGCACAATGGATCCCGATTGACTGCAGTGGATTCCATGCAGCATGGCCCAATGTTTCCCGATTGAATGCAGTGGTTGCAATGAAGCATGATTGAATGCAGTGGATTCCATGCAGCATGGAGACATTGAACCCTATTCAATGCAGGGGATTTTATGCAGCATGATTGAATGCAGTGGATTCCATGCAGCATGATTGAATGCAGTAGATTCCATGCAGTGAGGCCCAATGCATCCCGATTAAATGCAGTGGATTTTATGCAGTGAGGCCCAAAGCATCCCGATTGAATGCAGTGGATTCCATGCAGCGTCACTGAATGCAGTGGATTCGATGCAGCATGGTAAAATGCATCCCGATTGAACGAAGAGTATTCCATGCAGCGTGGCTAAATGGATCCCGATTGAATGCAGTGGATTCCATGCAGCGTGGCCCAATGGATCTCGAGAGATTGCAGTGGATTCCATGCAGTGTGGTGCAATGGATTTAAATTGAACGCAGTGGATTCGATGCATCGTTGTGCAATGGATCCCAATTGAATGCAGTGAATTCCATGCAGCGTGATTGAATGCAGTATATTCCATGCAGCGTGGTAAAATGCATCCCGATTAAATGCAGTGGATTCCATCCAGCTTGATTGAATGCAGTTGATTCCATGGAGCGTGGCCCAATGCATCCCGATTAAATGCAGTGGATTTTATGCAGCATGGCCCAAAGCATCCCGATTGAAGGTAGTGCATTCCATGCAGCATCACTGAATGCAGTGGATTCCATGCAGCATGGTAAAATGCATCCCGATTGAACGCAGTGTATTCCATGAAGCATGGCTAAATGGCTCCCGAGTGAATGCAGTAGATTCCATGCAGTGTCATTGAATGCAGTGGATTCCATGCAGCATGGTAAAATGCATCCCGATTGATGCAGTGGATTCCATGCAGTGTCATTGAATGCAGTGGATTCCATGCAGCATGGTAAAATGCATCCCGATTGATGCAGTGGATTCCATGCAGCGGGGTTAAATGGATCCCAATTGAATGCAGTGTATTCCATGCAGCGTGGCCCAATGGATCTCGATTGAATGCAGTGGATTCCATGCAGCGTGGCCCAATGGATCTCGATTGAATGCAGTGGATTCCATGCAGTGTGGTACAGTGGATTCTGATTGATTGCAGTGAATTCCATGCATCGTGGCACAATGGATCCCAATTGAATGCAGTGGATTCCATGCAGCGTGGCCCAATGGATCTCGATTGAATGCAGTGGATTCCATGCAGCATGTTTGAATGCAGTGTATGCCATGCAGCGTGGCCCAATGGATCTCGAGAGAATGCAGTGGATTCCATGCAGTGTGGTGCAATGGATTTTGATTGAACGCAGTGGATTCCATGCATCGTTGTGCAATGGATCCCAATTGAATGCAGTGAATTCCATGCAGCGTGATTGAATGCAGTACATTCCATGCATCATGGTAAAATGCATCCCGATTAAATGCAGTGGATTCCATCCAGCTTGATTGAATGCAATTGATTCCATGGAGCGTGGCCCAATGCATCCCGATTAAATGCAGTGGATTTTAAGCAGCATGGCCCAAAGCATCCCGATTGAAGGTAGTGCATTCCATGCAGCATCACTGAATGCAGTGGATTCCATGCAGCATGGTAAAATGCATCCCGATTGAACGCAGTGTATTCCATGAAGCATGGCTAAATGGATCCCGATTGAATGCAGTGGATTCCATGCAGCGTGGCCCAATGGATCTCGATTGAACGCAGTGTATTCCATGCAGTGAGGCCCAATGTATCCCAATTGAATGCAGTGGATTCCATGCAGCATGGCGCAATGGATGTCGATTGAATGCAGTGGGTTACCTGCAATGTGGCACAATGGATCCCGATTGACTGCAGTGGATTCCATGCAGCGTCACTGAATGCAGTGGATTCCATGCAGAATGGTAAAATGCATCCCGATTGATGCAGTGGATTCCATGCAGTGTCATTGAATGCAGTAGATTCCATGCAGCATGGTAAAATGCATCCCAATTGAACGCAGTGCATTCCATGCAGCGGGGTTAAATGGATCCCGATTGAATGCAGTGGATTCCATGCAGCGTGGCCCAATGGATCTCGATTGAATGCAGTGGATTCCATGCAGCGTGGCCCAATGGATCTCGATTGAATGCAGTGGATTCCATGCAGTGTGGTGTAGTGGATTCTGATTGATTGCAGTGAATTCCATGCATCGTGGCACAATGGATCCAAATTGAATGCAGTGGATTCCATGCAGCGTGGCCCAATGGATCTCGATTGAATGCAGTGGATTCCATGCAGCGTGTTTGAATGCAGTGTATGCCATGCAGCGTGAAGAAATGGAACCCTATTGAATGCAGTGGATTTTATGCAGCATGATTGAATGCAGTGGATTCCATGCAGCATGATTGAATGCAGTGGATTCCAGGCAGCGAGGCCCAATGAATCCCGATTGAATGCAGTGGATGTTATCCAGCATGGCCCAAAGCATCCCGATTGAATGCAGTGGATTCCATGCAGCGTGTTTGAATGCAGTGGATTCCATGCAGCATGGCCCAATGGTTCCCGATTGAATGCAGTGGTTGCAATGAAGCATGATTGAATGCAGTGGATTCCATGAAGCGTGGCCCTATGGTACCCGATTGAATGCACTGGTTGCAATGAAGCATGATTGAATGCAGTGGATTCCATGCAGCATGGAGAAATTGAACCCTATTAAATGCAGGGGATTTTATGCAGCATGATTGAATGCAGTGGATTCCATGCAGCATGATTGAATGCAGTAGATTCCATGCAGTGAGGCCCAATGCATCCCGATTAAATGCAGTGGATTTTATGCAGCGAGGCCCAAAGCATCCCGATTGAATGCAGTGGATTCCATGCAGCGTCACTGAATGCAGTGGATTCGATGCAGCATGGTTAAATGCATCCCGATTGAACGAAGAGTATTCCATGCAGCGTGGCTAAATGGATCCCGATTGAATGCAGTGGATTCCATGCAGCGTGGCCCAATGGATCTCGAGAGATTGCAGTGGATTCCATGCAGTGTGGTGCAATGGATTTAAATTGAACGCAGTGGATTCCATGCATCGTGGTGCAATGGATCCCAATTGAATGCAGTGAATTCCATGCAGCGTGATTGAATGCAGTATATTCCATGCAGCGTGGTAAAATGCTTCCCGATTAAATGCAGTGGATTCCATCCAGCTTGATTGAATGCAGTTGATTCCATGGAGCGTGGCCCAATGCATCCCGATTAAATGCAGTGGATTTTATGCAGCATGGCCCAAAGCATCCCGATTGAAGGTAGTGCATTCCATGCAGCATCACTGAATGCAGTGGATTCCATGCAGCATGGTAAAATGCATCCCGATTAAACGCAGTGGATTACATGCAGCATGGCTAAATGGATCCCGAGTGAATGCAGTAGATTCCATGCAGTGTCATTGAATGCAGTGGATTCCATGCAGCATGGTAAAATGCGTCACGATTGATGCAGTGGATTCCATGCAGTGTCATTGAATGCAGTGTATTCCATGCAGCATGGTAAAATGCATCCCGATTGATGCAGTGGATTCCATGCAGTGTCAATGAATGCAATGAATTCCAGGCAGCATGATAAAATGCATCACGATTGATGCAGTGGATTCCATGCAGCGGGGTTAAATTGATCCAGATTGAATGCCGTGGATTCCATGCAGCGTGGCCCAATGGATCTCGATTGAATGCAGTGGACTCCGTGCAGTGTGGTGGAGTGGATTCTGATTGATTGCAGTGAATTCCATGCAGTGTGGCCCAATGGATCTCGATTGAATGCAGTGGATTCCATGCAGCGTGAAGAAATGGAACCCTATTGAATGCAGTGGATTTTATGCAGCATGATTGAATGCAGTGGATTCCATGCAGCATGATTGAATGCAGTGGATTCCAGGCAGCGAGGCCCAATGAATCCCGATTGAATGCAGTGGACATTATCCAGCATGGCCCAAAGCATCCCGATGGAATGCAGTGGATTCCATGCAGCGTGTTTGAATGCAGTGGATTCCATGCAGCATGGCCCAATGGTTCCCGATTGAATGCAGTGGTTGCAATGAAGCATGATTGAATGCAGTGGATTCCATGAAGCGTGGCCCTATGGTACCCGATTGAATGCACTGGTTGCAATGAAGCATGATTGAATGCAGTGGATTCCATGCAGCATGGAGAAATGGAACCCTATTAAATGAAGGGGATTTTATGCAGCATGATTGAATGCAGTGGATTCCATGCAGCATGATTGAATGCAGTAGATTCCATGCAGTGAGGCCCAATGCATCCCGATTAAATGCAGTGGATATTATCCAGCATGGCCCAAAGCATCCCGATTGAATGCAGTGGATTCCATGCAGCGTCACTGAATGCAGTGGATTCGATGCAGCATGGTTAAATGCATCCCGATTGAACGAAGAGTATTCCATGCAGCGTGGCTAAATGGATCCCGATTGAATGCAGTGGATTCCATGCAGCGTGGCCCAATGGATCTCGAGAGATTGCAGTGGATTCCATGCAGTGTGGTGCAATGGATTTTGATTGAACGCAGTGGATTCCATGCATCGTGGTGCAATGGATCCCAATTGAATGCAGTGAATTCCATGCAGCGTGATTGAATGCAGTATATTCCATGCAGCGTGGTAAAATGCATCCCGATTAAATGCAGTGGATTCCATCCAGCTTGATTGAATGCAGTTGATTCCATGGAGCGTGGCCCAATGCATCCCGATTAAATGCAGTGGATTTTATGCAGCATGGCCCAAAGCATCCCGATTGAAGGTAGTGCATTCCATGCAGCATCACTGAATGCAGTGGATTCCATGCAGCATGGTAAAATGCATCCCGATTAAACGCAGTGGATTACATGCAGCATGGCTAAATGGATCCCGAGTGTATGCAGTAGATTCCATGCAGTGTCATTGAATCCAGTGGATTCCATGCAGCATGGTAAAATGCGTCACGATTGATGCAGTGGATTCCATGCAGTGTCATTGAATGCAGTATGGTAAAATGCATCCCGATGGATGCAGTGGATTCCATGCAGTGTCAATGAATGCAGTGGATTACAGGCAGCATGGTAAAATGCATCCCGATTGATGCAGTGGATTCCATGCAGCGGGGTTAAATGGATCCCGATTGAATGCAGTGGATTCCATGCAGCGTGGCCCAATGGATCTCGATTGAATGCAGTGGATTCCATGCAGCGTGGCCCAATGGATCTCGATTGAATGCAGTGGATTCCATGCAGTGTGGTGCAGTGGATTCTGATTGATTGCAGTGAATTCCATGCATCGTGGCACAATGGATCCCAATTGAATGCAGTGGATTCCATGCAGCGTGGCCCAATGGATCTCGATTGAATGCAGTGGATTCCATGCAGCGTGTTTGAATGCAGTGTATGCCATGCAGCGTGAAGAAATGGAACCCTATTGAATGCAGTGGATTTTATGCAGCATGATTGAATGCAGTGGATTCGATGCAGCATGATTGAATGCAGTGGATTTCAGGCAGCGAGGCCCAATGAATCCCGATTGAATGCAGTGGATATTATCCAGCATGGCCCAAAGCATCCCGATTGAATGCAGTGGATTCCATGCAGCGTGTTTGAATGCAGTGGATTCCATGCAGCATGGCCCAATGGTTCCCGATTGAATGCAATGGTTGCAATGAAGCATGATTGAATTCAGTGGATTCCATGAAGCGTGGCCCTATGGTACCCGATTGAATGCACTGGTTGCAATGAAGCATGATTGAATGCAGTGGATTCCATGCAGCATGGAGAAATTGAACCCTATTCAATGCAGGGGATTTTATGCAGCATGATTTAATGCAGTGGATTCCATGCAGCATGATTGAATGCAGTAGATTCCATGCAGTGAGGCCCAATGCATCCCGATTAAATGCAGTGGATTTTATGCAGCGAGGCCCAAAGCATCCCGATTGAATGCAGTGGATTCCATGCAGCGTCACTGAATGCAGTGGATTCGATGCAGCATGGTTAAATGCATCCCGATTGAACGAAGAGTATTCCATGCAGCGTGGCTAAATGGATCCCGATTGAATGCAGTGGATTCCATGCAGCGTGGCCCAATGGATCTCGAGAGATTGCAGTGGATTCCATGCAGTGTGGTGCAATGGATTTAAATTGAACGCAGTGGATTCCATGCATCGTGGTGCAATGGATCCCAATTGAATGCAGTGAATTCCATGCAGCGTGATTGAATGCAGTATATTCCATGCAGCGTGGTAAAATGCTTCCCGATTAAATGCAGTGGATTCCATCCAGCTTGATTGAATGCAGTTGATTCCATGGAGCGTGGCCCAATGCATCCCGATTAAATGCAGTGGATTTTATGCAGCATGGCCCAAAGCATCTCGATTGAAGGTAGTGCATTCCATGCAGCATCACTGAATGCAGTGGATTCCATGCAGCATGGTAAAATGCATCCCGATTAAACGCAGTGGATTACATGCAGCATGGCTAAATGGATCCCGAGTGAATGCAGTAGATTCCATGCAGTGTCATTGAATGCAGTGGATTCCATGCAGCATGGTAAAATGCGTCACGATTGATGCAGTGGATTCCATGCAGTGTCATTGAATGCAGTGTATTCCATGCAGCATGGTAAAATGCATCCCGATGGATGCAGTGGATTCCATGCAGTGTCAATGAATGCAGTGGATTCCAGGCAGCATGATAAAATGCATCCCGATTGATGCAGTGGATTCCATGCAGCGGGGTTAAATGGATCCCGATTGAATGCAGTGTATTCCATGCAGCGTGGCCCAATGGATCTCGATTGAATGCAGTGGATTCGATGAAGCGTGGCCCAATGGATCTCGATTGAATGCAGTGGATTCCATGCAGCGTGGCCCAATGGATCTCGATTGAATGCAGTGGATTCAATGCAGCGTGTTTGAATGCAGTGTATGCCATGCAGCGTGAAGAAATGGAACCCTATTGAATGCAGTGGATTTTATGCAGCATGATTGAATGCAGTGGATTCGATGCAGCATGATTGAATGCAGTGGATTTCAGGCAGCGAGGCCCAATGAATCCCGATTGAATGCAGTGGATATTATCCAGCATGGCCCAAAGCATCCCGATTGAATGCAGTGGATTCCATGCAGCGTGTTTGAATGCAGTGGATTCCATGCAGCATGGCCCAATGGTTCCCGATTGAATGCAGTGGTTGCAATGAAGCATGATTGAATGCAGTGGATTCCATGAAGCGTGGCCCTATGGTACCCGATTGAATGCACTGGTTGCAATGAAGCATGATTGAATGCAGTGGATTCCATGCAGCATGGAGAAATTGAACCCTATTCAATGCAGGGGATTTTATGCAGCATGATTGAATGCAGTGGATTCCATGCAGCATGATTGAATGCAGTAGATTCCATGCAGCGAGGCCCAAAGCATCCCGATTGAATGCAGTGGATTCCATGCAGTGTCACTGAATGCAGTGGATTCGATGCAGCATGGTAAAATGCATCCCGATTGAACCCAGTGTATTCTATGCAGCGTGATAAATGGATCCCGATTGAATGCAGTGGATTCCATGCAGCGTGGCCCAATGGATCTCGAGAGAATGCAGTGGATTCCATGCAGTGTGGTGCAATGGATTTTGATTGAACGCAGTGGATTTGATGCATCGTTGTGCAATGGATCCCAATTGAATGCAGTGAATTCCATGCAGCGTGATTGAATGCAGTACATTCCATGCAGCGTGGTAAAATGCATCCCGATTAAATGCAGTGGATTCCATCCAGCTTGATTGAATGCAGTTGATTCCATGGAGCGTGGCCCAATGCATCCCGATTAAATGCAGTGGATTTTATGCAGCATGGCCCAAAGCATCCCGATTGAAGGTAGTGCATTCCATGCAGCATCACTGAATGCAGTGGATTCCATGCAGCATGGTAAAATGCATCCCGATTAAACGCAGTGCATTACATGCAGCATGGCTAAATGGATCCCGAGTGAATGCAGTGGATTCCATGCAGCATGGTAAAATGCGTCACGATTGATGCAGTGGATTCCATGCAGTGTGGTGCAGTGGATTCTGATTGATTGCAGTGAATTCCATGCATCGTGGCACAATGGATCCCAATTGAATGCAGTGGATTCCATGCAGCGTGGCCCAATGGATCTCGATTGAATGCAGTGGATTCCATGCAGCGTGTTTGAATGCAGTGTATGCCATGCAGCGTGAAGAAATGGAACCCTATTGAATGCAGTGGATTTTATGCAGCATGATTGAATGCAGTGGATTCCATGCAGCATGATTGAATGCAGTGGATTCCAGGCAGTGAGGCCCAATGAATCCCGATTGAATGCAGTGGATATTATCCAGCATGGCCCAAAGCATCCCGATTGAATGCAGTGGATTCCATGCAGCGTGTTTGAATGCAGTGGATTCCATGCAGCATGGCCCAATGGTTCCCGATTGAATGCAGTGGTTGCAATGAAGTATGATTGAATGCAGTGGATTCCATGAAGCGTGGCCCTATGGTACCCGATTGAATGCACTGGTTGTAATGAAGCATGATTGAATGCAGTGGATTCCATGCAGTGAGGCCCAATGCATCCCGATTAAATGCAGTGGATTTTATGCAGCAAGGCCCAAGACATCCCGATTGAATGCAGTGGATTCCATGCAGCGTCACTGAATGCAGTGGATTCCATGCAGCATGGTAAAATGCATCCCGATTGAATGAAGAGTATTCCATGCAGCGTGGCTAAATGGATCCCGATTGAATGCAGTGGATTCCTGGCAGTATGGTCCAATGGATCTCGATTGAACGCAGTGTATTCCATGCAGTGAGGCCCAATGAATCCCAATTGAATGCAGTGGACTCCATGCAGCATGGCGCCATGGATGTCGATTGAATGCAGTGGTTTCCCTGCAATGTGGCACAATGGATCCCGATTGACTGCAGTGGATTCCATGCAGCGTCACTGAATGCAGTGGATTCCATGCAGCAAGCCCAATGGTTCCCGATTGAATGCAGTGGTTGCAATGAAGCATGATTGAATGCAGTGGATTCCATGAAGCGTGGCCCTATGGTACCCGATTGAATGCACTGGTTGCAATGAAGCATGATTGAATGCAGTGGATTCCATGCAGCATGGAGACATTGAACCCTATTAAATGCAGGGGACTTTATGCAGCATGATTGAATGCAGTGGATTCCATGCAGCATGATTGAATGCAGTAGATTCCATGCAGTGAGGCCCAATGCATCCTGATTAAATGCAGTGGATTTTATGCAGCGAGGCCCAAAGCATCCCGATTGAATGCAGTGGATTCCATGCAGCGTCACTGAATGCAGTGGATTCGATGCAGCATGGTAAAATGCATCCCGATTGAACGCAGTGTATTCCATGCAGCGTGGCTAAATGGATCCCGATTGAATGCAGTGGATTCGATGCAGCGTGGCCCAATGGATCTCGAGAGAATGCAGTGGATTCCATGCAGTGTGGTGCAATGGATTTTAATTGAACGCAGTGGATTCCATGCATCGTGGTGCAATGGATCCCAATTGAATGCAGTGAATTCCATGCAGCGTGATTGAATGCAGTATATTCCATGCAGCGTGGTAAAATGCATCCCGATTAAATGCAGTGGATTCCATCCAGCTTGATTGAATGCAGTTGATTCCATGGAGCGTGGCCCAATGCATCCCGATTAACTGCAGTGGATTTTATGCAGCATGGCCCAAAGCATCCCGATTGAAGGTACTGCATTCCATGCAGCATCACTGAATGCAGTGGATTCCATGTAGCATGGTAAAATGCATCCCGATTAAACGCAGTGCATTACATGCAGCATGGCTAAATGGATCCCGAGTGAATGCAGTGGATTCCATGCAGTGTCATTGAATGCAGTGGATTCCATGCAGCATGGTAAAATGCGTCACGATTGATGCAGTGCATTCCATGAAGTGTCATTGAATGCAGTGGATTCCATGCAGCATGATAAAATGCATCCCGATTGATGCAGTGGATTCCATGCAGCGGGGTTAAATGGATCCCGATTGAATGCAGTGGATTCCATGCAGCGTGGCCCAATGGATCTCGATTGAATGCAGTGGACTCCGTGCAGTGTGGTGGAGTGGATTCTGATTGATTGCAGTGAATTCCATGCATCGTGGCCCAATGGATCTCGATTGAATGCAGTGGATTCCATGCAGCGTGTTTGAATGCAGTGTTTGCCATGCAGCGTGAAGAAATGGAACCCTATTGAATGCAGTGGATTCCATGCAGTGTCATTTAATGCAGTGGATTCCATGCAGCATGATTGAATGCAGTGGATTCCAGGCAGCGAGGCCCAATGAATCCCGATTGAATGCAGTGGATATTATCCAGCATGGCCCAAAGCATCCCGATTGAATGCAGTGGATTCCATGCAGCGTGTTTGAATGCAGTGGATTCCATGCAGCATGGCCCAATGGTTCCCGATTGAATGCAGTGGTTGCAATGAAGCATGATTGAATGCAGTGGATTCCATGAAGCGTGGCCCTATGGTACCCGATTGAATGCACTGGTTGCAATGAAGCATGATTGAATGCAGTGGATTCCATGCAGCATGGAGAAATTGAACCCTATTAAATGCAGGGGATTTTCTGCAGCATGATTGAATGCAGTGGATTCCATGCAGCATGATTGAATGCAGTAGATTCCATGCAGTGAGGCCCAATGCATCCCGATTAAATGCAGTGGATTTTATGCAGCGAGGCCCAAAGCATCCCGATTGAATGCAGTGGATTCCATGCAGCGTCACTGAATGCAGTGGATTCGATGCAGCATGGTTAAATGCATCCCGATTGAACGAACAGTATTCCATGCAGCGTGGCTAAATGGATCCCGATTGAATGCAGTGCATTCCATGCAGCGTGGCCCAATGGATCTCGAGAGATTGCAGTGGATTCCATGCAGTGTGGTGCAATGGATTTAAATTGAACGCAGTGGATTCCATGCATCGTGGTGCAATGGATCCCAATTGAATGCAGTGAATTCCATGCAGCGTGATTGAATGCAGTATATTCCATGCAGCGTGGTAAAATGCATCCCCATTAAATGCAGTGGATTCCATCCAGCTTGGTTGAATGCAATTGATTCCATGGAGCATGGCCCAATGCATCCCGATTAAATGCAGTGGATTTTATGCAGCATGGCCCAAAGCATCCCGATTGAATATAGTGCATTCCATGCAGCATCACTGAATGCAGTGGATTCCATGCAGCATGGTAAAATGCATCCCGATTAAACGCAGTGGATTACATGCAGCATGGCTAAATGGATCCCGAGTGAATGCAGTAGATTCCATGCAGTGTCATTGAATGCAGTGGATTCCATGCAGCATGGTAAAATGCATCCCGATTGATGCCTTGGATTCCATGCAGTGTCATTGATTGCAGTGGATTCCATGCAGCATGGTAAAATGCATCCCGATTGATGCAGTGGATTCCATGCAGTGTCAATGAATGCAGTGGATTCCAGGCAGCATGATAAAATGCATCCCGATTGATGCAGTGGATTCCATGCAGCGGGGTTAAATGGATCCCGATTGAATGCAGTGGATTCCATGCAGCGTGGCCCAATGGATCTCGATTGAATGCAGTGGATTCCATGCAGCGTGGCCCAATGGATCTCGATTGAATGCAGTGGATTCCATGCAGTGTGGTGCAGTGGATTCTGATTGATTGCAGTGAATTCCATGCATCGTGGCACAATGGATCCCAATTGAATGCAGTGGATTCCATGCAGCGTGGCCCAATGGATCTCGATTGAATGCAGTGGATTCCATGCAGCGTGTTTGAATGCAGTGTATTCCATGCAGCGTGAAGAAATGGAACCCTATTGAATGCAGTGGATTTTATGCAGCATGATTGAATGCAGTGGATTCCATGCAGCATGATTGAATGCAGTGGATTCCAGGCAGCGAGGCCCAATGAATCCCGATTGAATGCAGTGGATATTATCCAGCATGGCCCAAAGCATCCCGATTGAATGCAGTGGATTCCATGCAGCGTGTTTGAATGCAGTGGATTCCATGCAGCATGGCCCAATGGTTCCCGATTGAATGCAGTGGTTGCAATGAAGCATGATTGAATGCAGTGGATTCCATGAAGCGTGGCCCTATGGTACCCGATTGAATGCACTGGTTGCAATGAAGCATGATTGAATGCAGTGGATTCCATGCAGCATGGAGAAATTGAACCCTATTAAATGCAGGGGATTTTATGCAGCATGATTGAATGCAGTGGATTCCATGCAGCATGATTGAATGCAGTGGAGTCCATGCAGCGAGGCCCAATGCATCCCGATTAAATGCAGTGGATTCCATGCAGCGTCACTGAATGCAGTGGATTCGATGCAGCATGGTAAAATGCATCCCGATTGAACCCAGTGTATTCTATGCAGCGTGATAAATGGATCCCGATTGAATGCAGTGGATTCCATGCAGCGTGGCCCAATGGATCTCGAGAGATTGCAGTGGATTCCATGCAGTGTGGTGCAATGGATTTAAATTGAACGCAGTGGATTCCATGCATCGTGGTGCAATGGATCCCAATTGAATGCAGTGAATTCCATGCAGCGTGATTGAATGCAGTATATTCCATGCAGCGTGGTAAAATGCATCCCGATTAAATGCAGTGGATTCCATCCAGCTTGATTGAATGCAGTTGATTCCATGGAGCGTGGCCCAATGCATCCCGATTAAATGCAGTGGATTTTATGCAGCATGGCCCAAAGCATCCCGATTGAAGGTAGTGCATTCCATGCAGCATCACTGAATGCAGTGGATTCCATGCAGCATGGTAAAATGCATCCCGATTAAACGCAGTGGATTACATGCAGAATGGCTAAATGGCTCCCGAGTGAATGCAGTAGAATCCATGCAGTGTCATTGAATGCAGTGGATTCCATGCAGCATGGTAAAATGCATCCCGATTGATGCAGTGGATTCCATGCAGTGTCAATGAATGCAGTGGATTCCAGGCAGCATGGTAAAATGCATCCCGATTAATGCAGTGGATTCCATGCAGCGGGGTTAAATGGATCCCGATTGAATGCAGTGTATTCCATGCAGCGTGGCCCAATGGATCTCGATTGAATGCAGTGGATTCCATGCAGCGTGGCCCAATGGATCTCGATTGAATGCAGTGGATTCCATGCAGCATGTTTGAATGCAGTTTATGCCATGCAGCGTGAAGAAATGTAACCCTATTGAATGCAGTGGATTTTATGCAGGATGATTGAATGCAGTGGATTCCATGCAGCATGATTGAATGCAGTGGATTCCATGCAGCGTGGCCCAATGGATCTCGAGAGAATGCAGTGGATTCCATGCAGTGTGGTGCAATGGATTTTGATTGAACGCAGTGGATTCCATGCATCGTTGTGCAATGGATCCCAATTGAATGCAGTGAATTCCATGCAGCGTGATTGAATGCAGTACATTCCATGCAGCATGGTAAAATGCATCCCGATTAAATGCAGTGGATTCCATCCAGCTTGATTGAATGCAATTGATTCCATGGAGCGTGGCCCAATGCATCCCGATTAAATGCAGTGGATTTTAAGCAGCATGGCCCAAAGCATCCCGATTGAAGGTAGTGCATTCCATGCAGCATCACTGAATGCAGTGGATTCCATGCAGCATGGTAAAATGCATCCCGATTGAACGCAGTGTATTCCATGAAGCATGGCGAAATGGATCCCGATTGAATGCAGTGGATTCCATGCAGCGTGGCCCAATGGATCTCGATTGAACGCAGTGTATTCCATGCAGTGAGGCCCAATGAATCCCAATTGAATGCAGTGGATTCCATGCAGCATGGCGCAATGGATGTCGATTGAATGCAGTGGTTTCCCTGCAATGTGGCACAATGGATCCCGATTGACTGCAGTGGATTCCATGCAGCGTCACTGAATGCAGTGGATTCCATGCAGAATGGTAAAATGCATCCCGATTGATGGAGTGGATTCCATGCAGTGTCATTGAATGCAGTGGATTCCATGCAGCATGGTAAAATGCATCCCAATTGAACGCAGTGCATTCCATGCAGCGGGGTTAAATGGATCCCGATTGAATGCAGTGGATTCGATGCAGCGTGGCCCAATGGATCTCGAGAGAATGCAGTGGATTCCATGCAGTGTGGTGCAATGGATTTAAATTGAACGCAGTGGATTCCATGCATCGTGGCGCAATGGATCCCAATTGAATGCAGTGAATTCCATGCAGCGTGATTGAATGCAGTATATTCCATGCAGCGTGGTAAAATGCATCCCGATTAAATGCAGTGGATTCCATCCAGCTTGATTGAATGCAGTTGATTCCATGGAGCGTGGCCCAATGCATCCCGCTTAACTGCAGTGGATTTTATGCAGCATGGCCCAAAGCATCCCGATTGAAGGTAGTGCATTCCATGCAGCATCACTGAATGCAGTGGATTCCATGCAGCATGGTAAAATGCATCCCGATTGAACGCAGTGTATTCCATGAAGCATGGCTAAATGGCTCCCGAGTGAATGCAGTAGATTCCATGCAGTGTCATTGAATGCAGTGGATTCCATGCAGCATGGTAAAATGCATCCCGATTGATGCAGTGGATTCCATGCAGTGTCAATGAATGCAGTGGATTCCAGGCAGCATGGTAAAATGCATCCCGATTGATGCAGTGGATTCCATGCAGCGGGGTTAAATGGATCCCGATTGAATGCAGTGTATTCCATGCAGCGTGGCCCAATGGATCTCGATTGAATGCAGTGGATTCCATGCAGCGTGGCCCAATGGATCTCGATTGAATGCAGTGGATTCCATGCAGTGTGGTGCAGTGGAGTCTGATTGATTGCAGTGAATTCCATGCATCGTGGCACAATGGATCCCAATTGAATGCAGTGGATTCCATGCAGCGTGGCCCAATGGATCTCGATTGAATGCAGTGGATTCCATGCAGCATGTTTGAATGCAGTGTATGCCATGCAGCGTGAAGTAATGGAACCCTATTGAATGCAGTGGATTTTATGCAGCATGATTGAATGCAGTGGATTCGATGCAGCATGATTGAATGCAGTGGATTCCATGCAGCATGATTGAATGCAGTAGATTCCATGCAGTGAGGCCCAATGCATCCTGATTAAATGCAGTGGATTTTATGCAGCGAGGCCCAAAGCATCCCGATTGAATGCAGTGGATTCCATGCAGCGTCACTGAATGCAGTGGATTCGATGCAGCATGGTTAAATGCATCCCGATTGAACGAACAGTATTCCATGCAGCGTGGCTAAATGGATCCCGATTGAATGCAGTGAATTCCATGCAGCGTGATTGAATGCAGTATATTCCATGCAGCGTGGTAAAATGCATCCCGATTAAATGCAGTGGATTCCATCCAGCTTGATTGAATGCAGTTGATTCCATGGAGCGTGGCCCAATGCATCCCGATTAACTGCAGTGGATTTTATGCAGCATGGCCCAAAGCATCCCGATTGAAGGTACTGCATTCCATGCAGCATCACTGAATGCAGTGGATTCCATGTAGCATGGTAAAATGCATCCCGATTAAACGCAGTGCATTACATGCAGCATGGCTAAGTGGATCCCGAGTGAATGCAGTGGATTCCATGCAGTGTCATTGAATGCAGTGGATTCCATGCAGCATGGTAAAATGCGTCACGATTGATGCAGTGCATTCCATGAAGTGTCATTGAATGCAGTGGATTCCATGCAGCATGATAAAATGCATCCCGATTGATGCAGTGGATTCCATGCAGCGGGGTTAAATGGATCCCGATTGAATGCAGTGGATTCCATGCAGCGTGGCCCAATGGATCTCGATTGAATGCAGTGGACTCCGTGCAGTGTGGTGGAGTGGATTCTGATTGATTGCAGTGAATTCCATGCATCGTGGCCCAATGGATCTCGATTGAATGCAGTGGATTCCATGCAGCGTGTTTGAATGCAGTGTTTGCCATGCAGCGTGAAGAAATGGAACCCTATTGAATGCAGTGGATTCCATGCAGTGTCATTTAATGCAGTGGATTCCATGCAGCATGATTGAATGCAGTGGATTCCAGGCAGCGAGGCCCAATGAATCCCGATTGAATGCAGTGGATATTATCCAGCATGGCCCAAAGCATCCCGATTGAATGCAGTGGATTCCATGCAGCGTGTTTGAATGCAGTGGATTCCATGCAGCATGGCCCAATGGTTCCCGATTGAATGCAGTGGTTGCAATGAAGCATGATTGAATGCAGTGGATTCCATGAAGCGTGGCCCTATGGTACCCGATTGAATACACTGGTTGCAATGAAGCATGATTGAATGCAGTGGATTCCATGCAGCATGGAGAAATTGAACCCTATTAAATGCAGGGGATTTTCTGCAGCATGATTGAATGCAGTGGATTCCATGCAGCATGATTGAATGCAGTAGATTCCATGCAGTGAGGCCCAATGCATCCCGATTAAATGCAGTGGATTTTATGCAGCGAGGCCCAAAGCATCCCGATTGAATGCAGTGGATTCCATGCAGCGTCACTGAATGCAGTGGATTCGATGCAGCATGGTTAAATGCATCCCGATTGAACGAACAGTATTCCATGCAGCGTGGCTAAATGGATCCCGATTGAATGCAGTGCATTCCATGCAGCGTGGCCCAATGGATCTCGAGAGATTGCAGTGGATTCCATGCAGTGTGGTGCAATGGATTTAAATTGAACGCAGTGGATTCCATGCATCGTGGTGCAATGGATCCCAATTGAATGCAGTGAATTCCATGCAGCGTGATTGAATGCAGTATATTCCATGCAGCGTGGTAAAATGCATCCCCATTAAATGCAGTGGATTCCATCCAGCTTGGTTGAATGCAATTGATTCCATGGAGCATGGCCCAATGCATCCCGATTAAATGCAGTGGATTTTATGCAGCATGGCCCAAAGCATCCCGATTGAATATAGTGCATTCCATGCAGCATCACTGAATGCAGTGGATTCCATGCAGCATGGTAAAATGCATCCCGATTAAACGCAGTGGATTACATGCAGCATGGCTAAATGGATCCCGAGTGAATGCAGTAGATTCCATGCAGTGTCATTGAATGCAGTGGATTCCATGCAGCATGGTAAAATGCATCCCGATTGATGCCTTGGATTCCATGCAGTGTCATTGATTGCAGTGGATTCCATGCAGCATGGTAAAATGCATCCCGATTGATGCAGTGGATTCCATGCAGTGTCAATGAATGCAGTGGATTCCAGGCAGCATGATAAAATGCATCCCGATTGATGCAGTGGATTCCATGCAGCGGGGTTAAATGGATCCCGATTGAATGCAGTGGATTCCATGCAGCGTGGCCCAATGGATCTCGATTGAATGCAGTGGATTCCATGCAGCGTGGCCCAATGGATCTCGATTGAATGCAGTGGATTCCATGCAGTGTGGTGCAGTGGATTCTGATTGATTGCAGTGAATTCCATGCATCGTGGCACAATGGATCCCAATTGAATGCAGTGGATTCCATGCAGCGTGGCCCAATGGATCTCGATTGAATGCAGTGGATTCCATGCAGCGTGTTTGAATGCAGTGTATTCCATGCAGCGTGAAGAAATGGAACCCTATTGAATGCAGTGGATTTTATGCAGCATGATTGAATGCAGTGGATTCCATGCAGCGTGTTTGAATGCAGTGGATTCCATGCAGCATGGCCCAATGGTTCCCGATTGAATGCAGTGGTTGCAATGAAGCATGATTGAATGCAGTGGATTCCATGAAGCGTGGCCCTATGGTACCCGATTGAATGCACTGGTTGCAATGAAGCATGATTGAATGCAGTGGATTCCATGCAGCATGGAGAAATTGAACCCTATTAAATGCAGGGGATTTTATGCAGCATGATTGAATGCAGTGGATTCCATGCAGCATGATTGAATGCAGTGGAGTCCATGCAGCGAGGCCCAATGCATCCCGATTAAATGCAGTGGATTCCATGCAGCGTCACTGAATGCAGTGGATTCGATGCAGCATGGTAAAATGCATCCCGATTGAACCCAGTGTATTCTATGCAGCGTGATAAATGGATCCCGATTGAATGCAGTGGATTCCATGCAGCGTGGCCCAATGGATCTCGAGAGATTGCAGTGGATTCCATGCAGTGTGGTGCAATGGATTTTAATTGAACGCAGTGGATTCCATGCATCGTGGTGCAATGGATCCCAATTGAATGCAGTGAATTCCATGCAGCGTGATTGAATGCAGTATATTCCATGCAGCTTGGTAAAATGCATCCCGATTAAATGCAGTGGATTCCATCCAGCTTGATTGAATGCAGTTGATTCCATGGAGCGTGGCCCAATGCATCCCGATTAAATGCAGTGGATTTTATGCAGCATGGCCCAAAGCATCCCGATTGAAGGTAGTGCATTCCATGCAGCATCACTGAATGCAGTGGATTCCATGCAGCATGGTAAAATGCATCCCGATTAAACGCAGTGGATTACATGCAGAATGGCTAAATGGCTCCCGAGTGAATGCAGTAGAATCCATGCAGTGTCATTGAATGCAGTGGATTCCATGCAGCATGGTAAAATGCATCCCGATTGATGCAGTGGATTCCATGCAGTGTCAATGAATGCAGTGGATTCCAGGCAGCATGGTAAAATGCATCCCGATTAATGCAGTGGATTCCATGCAGCGGGGTTAAATGGATCCCGATTGAATGCAGTGTATTCCATGCAGCGTGGCCCAATGGATCTCGATTGAATGCAGTGGATTCCATGCAGCGTGGCCCAATGGATCTCGATTGAATGCAGTGGATTCCATGCAGCATGTTTGAATGCAGTTTATGCCATGCAGCGTGAAGAAATGTAACCCTATTGAATGCAGTGGATTTTATGCAGGATGATTGAATGCAGTGGATTCCATGCAGCATGATTGAATGCAGTGGATTCCATGCAGCGTGGCCCAATGGATCTCGAGAGAATGCAGTGGATTCCATGCAGTGTGGTGCAATGGATTTTGATTGAACGCAGTGGATTCCATGCATCGTTGTGCAATGGATCCCAATTGAATGCAGTGAATTCCATGCAGCGTGATTGAATGCAGTACATTCCATGCAGCATGGTAAAATGCATCCCGATTAAATGCAGTGGATTCCATCCAGCTTGATTGAATGCAATTGATTCCATGGAGCGTGGCCCAATGCATCCCGATTAAATGCAGTGCATTTTAAGCAGCATGGCCCAAAGCATCCCGATTGAAGGTAGTGCATTCCATGCAGCATCACTGAATGCAGTGGATTCCATGCAGCATGGTAAAATGCATCCCGATTGAACGCAGTGTATTCCATGAAGCATGGCGAAATGGATCCCGATTGAATGCAGTGGATTCCATGCAGCGTGGCCCAATGGATCTCGATTGAACGCAGTGTATTCCATGCAGTGAGGCCCAATGAATCCCAATTGAATGCAGTGGATTCCATGCAGCATGGCGCAATGGATGTCGATTGAATGCAGTGGTTTCCCTGCAATGTGGCACAATGGATCCCGATTGACTGCAGTGGATTCCATGCAGCGTCACTGAATGCAGTGGATTCCATGCAGAATGGTAAAATGCATCCCGATTGATGGAGTGGATTCCATGCAGTGTCATTGAATGCAGTGGATTCCATGCAGCATGGTAAAATGCATCCCAATTGAACGCAGTGCATTCCATGCAGCGGGGTTAAATGGATCCCGATTGAATGCAGTGGATTCGATGCAGCGTGGCCCAATGGATCTCGAGAGAATGCAGTGGATTCCATGCAGTGTGGTGCAATGGATTTAAATTGAACGCAGTGGATTCCATGCATCGTGGCGCAATGGATCCCAATTGAATGCAGTGAATTCCATGCAGCGTGATTGAATGCAGTATATTCCATGCAGCGTGGTAAAATGCATCCCGATTAAATGCAGTGGATTCCATCCAGCTTGATTGAATGCAGTTGATTCCATGGAGCGTGGCCCAATGCATCCCGCTTAACTGCAGTGGATTTTATGCAGCATGGCCCAAAGCATCCCGATTGAAGGTAGTGCATTCCATGCAGCATCACTGAATGCAGTGGATTCCATGCAGCATGGTAAAATGCATCCCGATTGAACGCAGTGTATTCCATGAAGCATGGCTAAATGGCTCCCGAGTGAATGCAGTAGATTCCATGCAGTGTCATTGAATGCAGTGGATTCCATGCAGCATGGTAAAATGCATCCCGATTGATGCAGTGGATTCCATGCAGTGTCAATGAATGCAGTGGATTCCAGGCAGCATGGTAAAATGCATCCCGATTGATGCAGTGGATTCCATGCAGCGGGGTTAAATGGATCCCGATTGAATGCAGTGTATTCCATGCAGCGTGGCCCAATGGATCTCGATTGAATGCAGTGGATTCCATGCAGCGTGGCCCAATGGATCTCGATTGAATGCAGTGGATTCCATGCAGTGTGGTGCAGTGGAGTCTGATTGATTGCAGTGAATTCCATGCATCGTGGCACAATGGATCCCAATTGAATGCAGTGGATTCCATGCAGCGTGGCCCAATGGATCTCGATTGAATGCAGTGGATTCCATGCAGCATGTTTGAATGCAGTGTATGCCATGCAGCGTGAAGTAATGGAACCCTATTGAATGCAGTGGATTTTATGCAGCATGATTGAATGCAGTGGATTCGATGCAGCATGATTGAATGCAGTGGATTCCATGCAGCATGATTGAATGCAGTAGATTCCATGCAGTGAGGCCCAATGCATCCTGATTAAATGCAGTGGATTTTATGCAGCGAGGCCCAAAGCATCCCGATTGAATGCAGTGGATTCCATGCAGCGTCACTGAATGCAGTGGATTCGATGCAGCATGGTTAAATGCATCCCGATTGAACGAACAGTATTCCATGCAGCGTGGCTAAATGGATCCCGATTGAATGCAGTGCATTCCATGCAGCGTGGCCCAATGGATCTCGAGAGATTGCAGTGGATTCAATGCAGTGTGGTGCAATGGATTTTAATTGAACGCAGTGGATTCCATGCATCGTGGTGCAATGGATCCCAATTGAATGCAGTGAATTCCATGCAGCGTGATTGAATGCAGTATATTCCATGCAGCGTGGTAAAATGCATCCCCATTAAATGCAGTGGATTCCATCCAGCTTGGTTGAATGCAATTGATTCCATGGAGCATGGCCCAATGCATCCCGATTAAATGCAGTGGATTTTATGCAGCATGGCCCAAAGCATCCCGATTGAATATAGTGCATTCCATGCAGCATCACTGAATGCAGTGGATTCCATGCAGCATGGTAAAATGCATCCCGATTAAACGCAGTGGATTACATGCAGCATGGCTAAATGGATCCCGAGTGAATGCAGTAGATTCCATGCAGTGTCATTGAATGCAGTGGATTCCATGCAGCATGGTAAAATGCATCCCGATTGATGCCTTGGATTCCATGCAGTGTCATTGATTGCAGTGGATTCCATGCAGCATGGTAAAATGCATCCCGATTGATGCAGTGGATTCCATGCAGTGTCAATGAATGCAGTGGATTCCAGGCAGCATGATAAAATGCATCCCGATTGATGCAGTGGATTCCATGCAGCGGGGTTAAATGGATCCCGATTGAATGCAGTGGATTCCATGCAGCGTGGCCCAATGGATCTCGATTGAATGCAGTGGATTCCATGCAGCGTGGCCCAATGGATCTCGATTGAATGCAGTGGATTCCATGCAGTGTGGTGCAGTGGATTCTGATTGATTGCAGTGAATTCCATGCATCGTGGCACAATGGATCCCAATTGAATGCAGTGGATTCCATGCAGCGTGGCCCAATGGATCTCGATTGAATGCAGTGGATTCCATGCAGCGTGTTTGAATGCAGTGTATTCCATGCAGCGTGAAGAAATGGAACCCTATTGAATGCAGTGGATTTTATGCAGCATGATTGAATGCAGTGGATTCCATGCAGCATGATTGAATGCAGTGGATTCCAGGCAGCGAGGCCCAATGAATCCCGATTGAATGCAGTGGATATTATCCAGCATGGCCCAAAGCATCCCGATTGAATGCAGTGGATTCCATGCAGCGTGTTTGAATGCAGTGGATTCCATGCAGCATGGCCCAATGGTTCCCGATTGAATGCAGTGGTTGCAATGAAGCATGATTGAATGCAGTGGATTCCATGAAGCGTGGCCCTATGGTACCCGATTGAATGCACTGGTTGCAATGAAGCATGATTGAATGCAGTGGATTCCATGCAGCATGGAGAAATTGAACCCTATTAAATGCAGGGGATTTTATGCAGCATGATTGAATGCAGTGGATTCCATGCAGCATGATTGAATGCAGTGGAGTCCATGCAGCGAGGCCCAATGCATCCCGATTAAATGCAGTGGATTCCATGCAGCGTCACTGAATGCAGTGGATTCGATGCAGCATGGTAAAATGCATCCCGATTGAACCCAGTGTATTCTATGCAGCGTGATAAATGGATCCCGATTGAATGCAGTGGATTCCATGCAGCGTGGCCCAATGGATCTCGAGAGATTGCAGTGGATTCCATGCAGTGTGGTGCAATGGATTTAAATTGAACGCAGTGGATTCCATGCATCGTGGTGCAATGGATCACAATTGAATGCAGTGAATTCCATGCAGCGTGATTGAATGCAGTATATTCCATGCAGCTTGGTAAAATGCATCCCGATTAAATGCAGTGGATTCCATCCAGCTTGATTGAATGCAGTTGATTCCATGGAGCGTGGCCCAATGCATCCCGATTAAATGCAGTGGATTTTATGCAGCATGGCCCAAAGCATCCCGATTGAAGGTAGTGCATTCCATGCAGCATCACTGAATGCAGTGGATTCCATGCAGCATGGTAAAATGCATCCCGATTAAACGCAGTGGATTACATGCAGAATGGCTAAATGGCTCCCGAGTGAATGCAGTAGATTCCATGCAGTGTCATTGAATGCAGTGGATTCCATGCAGCATGGTAAAATGCATCCCGATTGATGCAGTGGATTCCATGCAGTGTCAATGAATGCAGTGGATTCCAGGCAGCATGGTAAAATGCATCCCGATTAATGCAGTGGATTCCATGCAGCGGGGTTAAATGGATCCCGATTGAATGCAGTGTATTCCATGCAGCGTGGCCCAATGGATCTCGATTGAATGCAGTGGATTCCATGCAGCGTGGCCCAATGGATCTCGATTGAATGCAGTGGATTCCATGCAGCATGTTTGAATGCAGTTTATGCCATGCAGCGTGAAGAAATATAACCCTATTGAATGCAGTGGATTTTATGCAGGATGATTGAATGCAGTGGATTCCATGCAGCATGATTGAATGCAGTGGATTCCATGCAGCGTGGCCCAATGGATCTCGAGAGAATGCAGTGGATTCCATGCAGTGTGGTGCAATGGATTTAAATTGAACGCAGTGGATTCCATGCATCGTGGTGCAATGGATCCCAATTGAATGCAGTGAATTCCATGCAGCGTGATTGAATGCAGTACATTCCATGCAGCATGGTAAAATGCATCCCGATTAAATGCAGTGGATTCCATCCAGCTTGATTGAATGCAATTGATTCCATGGAGCGTGGCCCAATGCATCCCGATTAAATGCAGTGGATTTTAAGCAGCATGGCCCAAAGCATCCCGATTGAAGGTAGTGCATTCCATGCAGCATCACTGAATGCAGTGGATTCCATGCAGCATGGTAAAATGCATCCCGATTGAACGCAGTGTATTCCATGAAGCATGGCGAAATGGATCCCGATTGAATGCAGTGGATTCCATGCAGCGTGGCCCAATGGATCTCGATTGAACGCAGTGTATTCCATGCAGTGAGGCCCAATGAATCCCAATTGAATGCAGTGGATTCCATGCAGCATGGCGCAATGGATGTCGATTGAATGCAGTGGTTTCCCTGCAATGTGGCACAATGGATCCCGATTGACTGCAGTGGATTCCATGCAGCGTCACTGAATGCAGTGGATTCCATGCAGAATGGTAAAATGCATCCCGATTGATGGAGTGGATTCCATGCAGTGTCATTGAATGCAGTGGATTCCATGCAGCATGGTAAAATGCATCCCAATTGAACGCAGTGCATTCCATGCAGCGGGGTTAAATGGATCCCGATTGAATGCAGTGGATTCGATGCAGCGTGGCCCAATGGATCTCGAGAGAATGCAGTGGATTCCATGCAGTGTGGTGCAATGGATTTAAATTGAACGCAGTGGATTCCATGCATCGTGGCGCAATGGATCCCAATTGAATGCAGTGAATTCCATGCAGCGTGATTGAATGCAGTATATTCCATGCAGCGTGGTAAAATGCATCCCGATTAAATGCAGTGGATTCCATCCAGCTTGATTGAATGCAGTTGATTCCATGGAGCGTGGCCCAATGCATCCCGCTTAACTGCAGTGGATTTTATGCAGCATGGCCCAAAGCATCCCGATTGAAGGTAGTGCATTCCATGCAGCATCACTGAATGCAGTGGATTCCATGCAGCATGGTAAAATGCATCCCGATTGAACGCAGTGTATTCCATGAAGCATGGCTAAATGGCTCCCGAGTGAATGCAGTAGATTCCATGCAGTGTCATTGAATGCAGTGGATTCCATGCAGCATGGTAAAATGCATCCCGATTGATGCAGTGGATTCCATGCAGTGTCAATGAATGCAGTGGATTCCAGGCAGCATGGTAAAATGCATCCCGATTGATGCAGTGGATTCCATGCAGCGGGGTTAAATGGATCCCGATTGAATGCAGTGGATTCCATGCAGCGTGGCCCAATGGATCTCGATTGAATGCAGTGGATTCCATGCAGCGTGGCCCAATGGATCTCGATTGAATGCAGTGGATTCCATGCAGTGTGGTGCAGTGGAGTCTGATTGATTGCAGTGAATTCCATGCATCGTGGCACAATGGATCCCAATTGAATGCAGTGGATTCCATGCAGCGTGGCCCAATGGATCTCGATTGAATGCAGTGGATTCCATGCAGCATGTTTGAATGCAGTGTATGCCATGCAGCGTGAAGTAATGGAACCCTATTGAATGCAGTGGATTTTATGCAGCATGATTGAATGCAGTGGATTCGATGCAGCATGATTGAATGCAGTGGATTCCAGGCAGCGAGGCCCAATGAATCCCGATTGAATGCAGTGGATATTATCCAGCATGGCCCAAAGCATCCCGATTGAATGCAGTGGATTCCATGCAGCGTGTTTGAATGCAGTGGATTCCATGCAGCATGGCCCAATGGTTCCCGATTGAATGCAATGGTTGCAATGAAGCATGATTGAATGCAGTGGATTCCATGAAGCGTGGCCCTATGGTACCCGATTGAATGCACTGGTTGCAATGAAGCATGATTGAATGCAGTGGATTCCATGCAGCATGGAGAAATTGAACCCTATTAAATGCAGGGGATTTTATGCAGCATGATTGAATGCAGTGGATTCCATGCAGCATGATTGAATGCAGTAGATTCCATGCAGCGTGGTAAAATGCATCCCGATTAAATGCAGTGGATTCCATCCAGCTTGATTGAATGCAGTTGATTCCATGGAGCGTGGCCCAATGCATCCCGATTAACTGCAGTGGATTTTATGCAGCATGGCCCAAAGCATCCCGATTGAAGGTAGTGCATTCCATGCAGCATCACTGAATGCAGTGGATTCCATGCAGCATGGTAAAATGCATCCCGATTAAACGCAGTGCATTACATGCAGCATGGCTAAATGGATCCCGAGTGAATGCAGTGGATTCCATGCAGTGTCATTGAATGCAGTGGATTCCATGCAGCATGGTAAAATGCGTCACGATTGATGCAGTGCATTCCATGCAGTGTCATTGAATGCAGTGGATTCCAGGCAGCATGATAAAATGCATCCCGATTGATGCAGTGGATTCCATGCAGCGGGGTTAAATGGAACCCGATTGAATGCAGTGGATTCCATGCAGCGTGGCCCAATGGATCTCGATTGAATGCAGTGGACTCCGTGCAGTGTGGTGGAGTGGATTCTGATTGATTGCAGTGAATTCCATGCATCGTGGCCCAATGGATCTCGATTGAATGCAGTGGATTCCATGCAGCGTGTTTGAATGCAGTGTTTGCCATGCAGCGTGAAGAAATGGAACCCTATTGAATGCAGTGGATTCCATGCAGTGTCATTTAATGCAGTGGATTCCATGCAGCATGATTGAATGCAGTGGATTCCAGGCAGCGAGGCCCAATGAATCCCGATTGAATGCACTGGATATTATCCAGCATGGCCCAAAGCATCCCGATTGAATGCAGTGGATTCCATGCAGCGTGTTTGAATGCAGTGGATTCCATGCAGCATGGCCCAATGGTTCCCGATTGAATGCAGTGGTTGCAATGAAGCATGATTGAATGCAGTGGATTCCATGCAGCATGGAGACATTGAACCCTATTCAATGCAGGGGATTTTATGCAGCATGATTGAATGCAGTGGATTCCATGCAGCATGATTGAATGCAGTAGATTCCATGCAGTGAGGCCCAATGCATCCCGATTAAATGCAGTGGATTTTATGCAGAGAGGCCCAAAGCATCCCGACTGAATGCAGTGGATTCCATGCAGCGTCACTGAATGCAGTGGATTCGATGCAGCATGGTTAAATGCATCCCGATTGAACGAACAGTATTCCATGCAGCGTGGCTAAATGGATCCCGATTGAATGCAGTGCATTCCATGCAGCGTGGCCCAATGGATCTCGAGAGATTGCAGTGGATTCCATGCAGTGTGGTGCAATGGGTTTTAATTGAACGCAGTGGATTCCATGCATCGTGGTGCAATGGATCCCAATTGAATGCAGTGAATTCCATGCAGCGTGATTGAATGCAGTATATTCCATGCAGCGTGGTAAAATGCATCCCGATTAAATGCAGTGGATTCCATCCAGCTTGGTTTAATGCACTTTATTCCATGGAGCATGGCCCAATGCATCCCGATTAAATGCAGTGGATTTTATGCAGCATGGCCCAAAGCATCCCGATTGAATATAGTGCATTCCATGCAGCATCACTGAATGCAGTGGATTCCATGCAGCATGGTAAAATGCATCCCGATTAAACGCAGTGGATTCCATGCAGCATGGTAAAATGCATCCCGATTGATGCAGTGGATTCCATGCAGTGTCATTGAATGCAGTGGATTCCAGGCAGTATGGTAAAATGCATCCCGATTGATGCCTTGGATTCCATACAGTGTCATTGATTGCAGTGGATTCCATGCAGCATGGTAAAATGCATCCCGATGGATGCAGTGGATTCCATGCAGTGTCAATGAATGCAGTGGATTCCAGGCAGCATGATAAAATGCATCCCGATTGATGCAGTGGATTCCATGCAGCGGGGTTAAATGGATCCCGATTGAATGCAGTGGATTCCATGCAGCGTGGCCCAATGGATCTCGATTGAATGCAGTGGATTCCATGCAGCGTGGCCCAATGGATCTCGATTGAATGCAGTGGATTCCATGCAGTGTGGTCCAGTGGATTCTGATTGATTGCAGTGAATTCCATGCATCGTGGCACAATGGATCCCAATTGAATGCAGTGGATTCCATGCAGCGTGGCCCAATGGATCTCGATTGAATGCAGTGGATTCCATGCAGCGTGTTTGAATGCAGTGTATTCCATGCAGCGTGAAGAAATGGAACCCTATTGAATGCAGTGGATTTTATGCAGCATGATTGAATGCAGTGGATTCCATGCAGCATGATTGAATGCAGTGGATTCCAGGCAGCGAGGCCCAATGAATCCCGATTGAATGCAGTGGATATAATCCAGCATGGCCCAAAGCATCCCGATTGAATGCAGTGGATTCCATGCAGCGTGTTTGAATGCAGTGGATTCCATGCAGCATGGCCCAATGGTTCCCGATTGAATGCAGTGGTTGCAATGAAGCATGATTGAATGCAGTGGATTCCATGAAGCGTGGCCCTATGGTACCCGATTGAATGCACTGGTTGCAATGAAGCATGATTGAATGCAGTGGATTCCATGCAGCATGGAGAAATTGAACCCTATTAAATGCAGGGGATTTTATGCAGCATGATTGAATGCAGTGGATTCCATGCAGCATGATTGAATGCAGTGGAGTCCATGCAGCGAGGCCCAATGCATCCCGATTAAATGCAGTGGATTCCATGCAGCGTCACTGAATGCAGTGGATTCGATGCAGCATGGTAAAATGCATCCCGATTGAACCCAGTGTATTCTATGCAGCGTGATAAATGGATCCCGATTGAATGCAGTGGATTCCATGCAGCGTGGCCCAATGGATCTCGAGAGATTGCAGTGGATTCCATGCAGTGTGGTGCAATGGATTTAAATTGAACGCAGTGGATTCCATGCATCGTGGTGCAATGGATCCCAATTGAATGCAGTGAATTCCATGCAGCGTGATTGAATGCAGTATATTCCATGCAGCGTGGTAAAATGCATCCCGATTAAATGCAGTGGATTCCATCCAGCTTGATTAAATGCAGTTGATTCCATGGAGCGTGGCCCAATGAATCCCGATTGAATGCAGTGGATATTATCCAGCATGGCCCAAAGCATCCCGATTGAATGCAGTGGATTCCATGCAGCGTGTTTGAATGCAGTGGATTCCATGCAGCATGGCCCAATGGTTCCCGATTGAATGCAGTGGTTGCAATGAAGCATGATTGAATGCAGTGGATTCCATGAAGCGTGGCCCTATGGTACCCGATTGAATGCACTGGTTGCAATGAAGCATGATTGAATGCAGTGGATTCCATGCAGCATGGAGAAATTGAACCCTATTAAATGCAGGGGATTTTATGCAGCATGATTGAATGCAGTGGATTCCATGCAGCATGATTGAATGCTGTGGAGTCCATGCAGCGAGGCCCAATGCATCCCGATTAAATGCAGTGGATTCCATGCAGTGTCACTGAATGCAGTGGATTCGATGCAGCATTGTAAAATGCATCCCGATTGAACCCAGTGTATTCTATGCAGCGTGATAAATGGATCCCGATTGAATGCAGTGGATTCCATGCAGCGTGGCCCAATGGATCTCGAGAGATTGCAGTGGATTCCATGCAGTGTGGTGCAATGGATTTAAATTGAACGCAGTGGATTCCATGCATCGTGGTGCAATGGATCCCAATTGAATGCAGTGAATTCCATGCAGCGTGATTGAATGCAGTATATTCCATGCAGCGTGGTAAAATGCATCCCGATTAAATGCAGTGGATTCCATCCAGCTTGATTGAATGCAGTTGATTCCATGGAGCGTGGCCCAATGCATCCCGATTAAATGCAGTGGATTTTATGCAGCATGGCCCAAAGCATCCCGATTGAAGGTAGTGCATTCCATGCAGCATCACTGAATGCAGTGGATTCCATGCAGCATGGTAAAATGCATCCCGATTGAACGCAGTGTATTCCATGAAGCATGGCTAAATGGCTCCCGAGTGAATGCAGTAGATTCCATGCAGTGTCATTGAATGCAGTGGATTCCATGCAGCATGGTAAAATGCATCCCGATTGATGCAGTGGATTCCATGCAGTGTCAATGAATGCAGTGGATTCCATGCAGCATGGTAAAATGCATCCCGATTGAATGCAGTGGATTCCATGCAGCGTGGCCCAATGGATCTCGATTGAACGCAGTGTATTCCATGCAGTGAGGCCCAATGTATCCCAATTGAATGCAGTGGATTCCATGCAGCATGGCGCAATGGATGTCGATTGAATGCAGTGGTTTCCCTGCAATGTGGCACAATGGATCCCGATTGACTGCAGTGGATTCCATGCAGCATCACTGAATGCAGTGGATTCCATGCAGAATGGTAAAATGCATCCCGATTGATGGAGTGGATTCCATGCAGTGTCATTGAATGCAGTGGATTCCATGCAGCATGGTAAAATGCATCCCAATTGAACGCAGTGCATTCCATGCAGCGGGGTTAAATGGATCCCGATTGAATGCAGTGGATTCGATGCAGCGTGGCCCAATGGATCTCGAGAGAATGCAGTGGATTCCATGCAGTGTGGTGCAATGGATTTTAATTGAACGCAGTGGATTCCATGCATCATGGCGCAATGGATCCCAATTGAATGCAGTGAATTCCATGCAGCGTGATTGAATGCAGTATATTCCATGCAGCGTGGTAAAATGCATCCCGATTAAATGCAGTGGATTCCATCCAGCTTGATTGAATGCAGTTGATTCCATGGAGCGTGGCCCAATGCATCCCGCTTAACTGCAGTGGATTTTATGCAGCATGGCCCAAAGCATCCCGATTGAAGGTAGTGCATTCCATGCAGCATCACTGAATGCAGTGGATTCCATGCAGCATGGTAAAATGCATCCCGATTAAACGCAGTAGATTACATGCAGCATGGCTAAATGGATCCCGAGTGAATGCAGTAGATTCCATGCAGTGTCATTAAATGCAGTGGATTCCATGCATCATGGTAAAATGCATCCCGATTGATGCAGTGGATTCCATGCAGTGTCATTGAATGCAGTGGATTCCAGGCAGCATGGTAAAATGCATCCCGATTGATGCAGTGGATTCCATGCAGCGGGGTTAAATGGATCCCGATTGAATGCAGTGTATTCCATGCAGCGTGGCCCAATGGATCTCGATTGAATGCAGTGGATTCCATGCAGCGTGGCCCAATGGATCTCGATTGAATGCAGTGGATTCCATGCAGTGTGGTGCAGTGGAGTCTGATTGATTGCAGTGAATTCCATGCATCGTGGCACAATGGATCCCAATTGAATGCAGTGGATTCCATGCAGCGTGGCCCAATGGATCTCGATTGAATGCAGTGGATTCCATGCAGCATGTTTGAATGCAGTGTATGCCATGCAGCGTGAAGTAATGGAACCCTATTGAATGCAGTGGATTTTATGCAGCATGATTGAATGCAGTGGATTCCATGCAGCATGATTGAATGCAGTGGATTCCAGGCAGCGAGGCCCAATGAATCCCGATTGAATGCAGTGGATATTATCCAGCATGGCCCAAAGCATCCCGATTGAATGCAGTGGATTCCATGCAGCGTGTTTGAATGCAGTGGATTCCATGCAGCATGGCCCAATGGTTCCCGATTGAATGCAATGGCTGCAATGAAGCATGATTGAATGCAGTGGATTCCATGAAGCGTGGCCCTATGGTACCCGATTGAATGCACTGGTTGCAATGAAGCATGATTGAATGCAGTGGATTCCATGCAGCATGGAGAAATTGAACCCTATTCAATGCAGGGGATTTTATGCAGCATGATTGAATGCAGTGGATTCCATGCAGCATGATTGAATGCAGTAGATTCCATGCAGTGAGGCCCAATGCATCCCGATTAAATGCAGTGGATTTTATGCAGCGAGGCCCAAAGCATCCCGATTGAATGCAGTGGATTCCATGCAGTGTCACTGAATGCAGTGGATTCGATGCAGCATGGTAAAATGCATCCCGATTGAACCCAGTGTATTCCATGCAGCGTGATAAATGGATCCCGATTGAATGCAGTGGATTCCATGCAGCGTGGCCCAATGGATCTCGAGAGAATGCAGTGGATTCCATGCAGTGTGGTGCAATGGATTTTGATTGAACGCAGTGGATTCGATGCATCGTTGTGCAATGGATCCCAATTGAATGCAGTGAATTCCATGCAGCGTGATTGAATGCAGTACATTCCATTCAGCATGGTAAAATGCATCCCGATTAAATGCAGTGGATTCCATCCAGCTTCATTGAATGCAGTTGATTCCATGGAGCGTGGCCCAATGCATCCCGATTAAATGCAGTGGATTTTATGCAGCATGGCCCAAAGCATCCCGATTGAAGGTAGTGCATTCCATGCAGCATCACTGAATGCAGTGGATTCCATGCAGCATGGTAAAATGCATCCCGATTGAACGCAGTGTATTCCATGAAGCATGGCGAAATGGATCCCGATTGAATGCAGTGGATTCCATGCAGCGTGGCCCAATGGATCTCGATTGAATGCAGTGGTTTCCCTGCAATGTGGCACAATGGATCCCGATTGACTGCAGTGGATTCCATGCAGCATGGCCCAATGGTTCCCGATTGAATGCAGTGGTTGCAATGAAGCATGATTGAATGCAGTGGATTCCATGCAGCATGGAGACATTGAACCCTATTCAATGCAGGGGATTTTATGCAGCATGATTGAATGCAGTGGATTCCATGCAGCATGATTGAATGCAGTAGATTCCATGCAGTGAGGCCCAATGCATCCCGATTAAATGCAGTGGATTTATGCAGCGAGGCCCAAAGCATCCCGATTGAATGCAGTGGATTCCATGCAGCGTCACTGAATGCAGTGGATTCGATGCAGCATGGTAAAATGCATCCCGATTAAACGCAGTGGATTCCATGCAGCATGGTAAAATGCATCCCGATTGATGCAGTGGATTCCATGCAGTGTCATTGAATGCAGTGGATTCCAGGCAGCATGGTAAAATGCATCCCGATTGATGCCTTGGATTCCATGCAGTGTCATTGATTGCAGTGGATTCCATGCAGCATGGTAAAATGCATCCCGATGGATGCAGTGGATTCCATGCAGTGTCAATGAATGCAGTGGATTCCAGGCAGCATGATAAAATGCATCCCGATTGATGCAGTGGATTCCATGCAGCGGGGTTAAATGGATCCCGATTGAATGCAGTGGATTCCATGCAGCGTGGCCCAATGGATCTCGATTGAATGCAGTGGATTCCATGCAGCGTGGCCCAATGGATCTCGATTGAATGCAGTGGATTCCATGCAGTGTGGTGTAGTGGATTCTGATTGATTGCAGTGAATTCCATGCATCGTGGCACAATGGATCCCAATTGAATGCAGTGGATTCCATGCAGCGTGGCCCAATGGATCTCGATTGAATGCAGTGGATTCCATGCAGCGTGTTTGAATGCAGTGTATTCCATGCAGCGTGAAGAAATGGAACCCTATTGAATGCAGTGGATTTTATGCAGCATGATTGAATGCAGTGGATTCCATGCAGCATGATTGAATGCAGTGGATTCCAGGCAGCGAGGCCCAATGAATCCCGATTGAATGCAGTGGATATTATCCAGCATGGCCCAAAGCATCCCGATTGAATGCAGTGGATTCCATGCAGCGTGTTTGAATGCAGTGGATTCCATGCAGCATGGCCCAATGGTTCCCGATTGAATGCAGTGGTTGCAATGAAGCATGATTGAATGCAGTGGATTCCATGAAGCGTGGCCCTATGGTACCCGATTGAATGCACTGGTTGCAATGAAGCATGATTGAATGCAGTGGATTCCATGCAGCATGGAGAAATTGAACCCTATTAAATGCAGGGGATTTTATGCAGCATGATTGAATGCAGTGGATTCCATGCAGCATGATTGAATGCAGTGGAGTCCATGCAGCGAGGCCCAATGCATCCCGATTAAATGCAGTGGATTCCATGCAGCGTCACTGAATGCAGTGGATTCCATGCAGCATGGTAAAATGCATCCCGATTGAACCCAGTGTATTCTATGCAGCGTGATAAATGGATCCCGATTGAATGCAGTGGATTCCATGCAGCGTGGCCCAATGGATCTCGAGAGAATGCAGTGGATTCCATGCAGTGTGGTGCAATGGATTTTGATTGAACGCAGTGGATTCCATGCATCGTGGTGCAATGGATCCCAATTGAATGCAGTGAATTCCATGCAGCGTGATTGAATGCAGTATATTCCATGCAGCGTGGTAAAATGCATCCCGATTAAATGCAGTGGATTCCATCCAGCTTGATTGAATGCAGTTGATTCCATGGAGCGTGGCCCAATGCATCCCGATTAAATGCAGTGGATTTTATGCAGCATGGCCCAAAGCATCCCGATTGAAGGTAGTGCATTCCATGCAGCATCACTGAATGCAGTGGATTCCATGCAGCATGGTAAAATGCATCCCGATTGAACGCAGTGTATTCCATGAAGCATGGCTAAATGGCTCCCGAGTGAATGCAGTAGATTCCATGCAGTGTCATTGAATGCAGTGGATTCCATGCAGCATGGTAAAATGCATCCCGATTGATGCAGTGGATTCCATGCAGTGTCAATGAATGCAGTGGATTCCAGGCAGCATGGTAAAATGCATCCCGATTAATGCAGTGGATTCCATGCAGCGGGGTTAAATGGATCCCGATTGAATGCAGTGTATTCCATGCAGCGTGGCCCAATGGATCTCGATTGAATGCAGTGGATTCCATGCAGCGTGGCCCAATGGATCTCGATTGAATGCAGTGGATTCCATGCAGCATGTTTGAATGCAGTTTATGCCATGCAGCGTGAAGAAATGGAACCCTATTGAATGCAGTGGATTATATGCAGGATGATTGAATGCAGTGGATTCCATGCAGCATGATTGAATGCAGTGGATTCCATGCAGCGTGGCCCAATGGATCTCGAGAGAATGCAGTGGATTCCATGCAGTGTGGTGCAATGGATTTTGATTGAACGCAGTGGATTCCATGCATCGTTGTGCAATGGATCCCAATTGAATGCAGTGAATTCCATGCAGCGTGATTGAATGCAGTACATTCCATGCAGCATGGTAAAATGCATCCCGATTAAATGCAGTGGATTCCATCCAGCTTGATTGAATGCAATTGATTCCATGGAGCGTGGCCCAATGCATCCCGATTAAATGCAGTGGATTTTAAGCAGCATGGCCCAAAGCATCCCGATTGAAGGTAGTGCATTCCATGCAGCATCACTGAATGCAGTGGATTCCATGCAGCATGGTAAAATGCATCCCGATTGAACGCAGTGTATTCCATGAAGCATGGCTAAATGGATCCCGATTGAATGCAGTGGATTCCATGCAGCGTGGCCCAATGGATCTCGATTGAACGCAGTGTATTCCATGCAGTGAGGCCCAATGTATCCCAATTGAATTCAGTGGATTCCATGCAGCATGGCGCAATGGATGTCGATTGAATGCAGTGGTTTCCCTGCAATGTGGCACAATGGATCCCGATTGACTGCAGTGGATTCCATGCAGCGTCACTGAATGCAGTGGATTCCATGCAGAATGGTAAAATGCATCCCGATTGATGGAGTGGATTCCATGCAGTGTCATTGAATGCAGTGGATTCCATGCAGCATGGTAAAATGCATCCCAATTGAACGCAGTGCATTCCATGCAGCGGGGTTAAATGGATCCCGATTGAATGCAGTGGATTCGATGCAGCGTGGCCCAATGGATCTCGAGAGAATGCAGTGGATTCCATGCAGTGTGGTGCAATGGATTTAAATTGAACGCAGTGGATTCCATGCATCGTGGCGCAATGGATCCCAATTGAATGCAGTGAATTCCATGCAGCGTGATTGAATGCAGTATATTCCATGCAGCGTGGTAAAATGCATCCCGATTAAATGCAGTGGATTCCATCCAGCTTGATTGAATGCAGTTGATTCCATGGAGCGTGGCCCAATGCATCCCGCTTAACTGCAGTGGATTTTATGCAGCATGGCCCAAAGCATCCCGATTGAAGGTAGTGCATTCCATGCAGCATCACTGAATGCAGTGGATTCCATGCAGCATGGTAAAATGCATCCCGATTGAACGCAGTGTATTCCATGAAGCATGGCTAAATGGCTCCCGAGTGAATGCAGTAGATTCCATGCAGTGTCATTGAATGCAGTGGATTCCATGCAGCATGGTAAAATGCATCCCGATTGATGCAGTGGATTCCATGCAGTGTCATTGAATGCAGTGGATTCCAGGCAGCATGGTAAAATGCATCCCGATTGATGCAGTGGATTCCATGCAGCGGGGTTAAATGGATCCCGATTGAATGCAGTGGATTCCATGCAGCGTGGCCCAATGGATCTCGATTGAATGCAGTGGATTCCATGCAGCGTGGCCCAATGGATCTCGATTGAATGCAGTGGATTCCATGCAGTGTGGTGCAGTGGAGTCTGATTGATTGCAGTGAATTCCATGCATCGTGGCACAATGGATCCCAATTGAATGCAGTGGATTCCATGCAGCGTGGCCCAATGGATCTCGATTGAATGCAGTGGATTCCATGCAGCATGTTTGAATGCAGTGTATGCCATGCAGCGTGAAGTAATGGAACCCTATTGAATGCAGTGGATTTTATGCAGCATGATTGAATGCAGTGGATTCCATGCAGCATGATTGAATGCAGTGGATTCCAGGCAGCGAGGCCCAATGAATCCCGATTGAATGCAGTGGATATTATCCAGCATGGCCCAAAGCATCCCGATTGAATGCAGTGGATTCCATGCAGCGTGTTTGAATGCAGTGGATTCCATGCAGCATGGCCCAATGGTTCCCGATTGAATGCAATGGCTGCAATGAAGCATGATTGAATGCAGTGGATTCCATGAAGCGTGGCCCTATGGTACCCGATTGAATGCACTGGTTGCAATGAAGCATGATTGAATGCAGTGGATTCCATGCAGCATGGAGAAATTGAACCCTATTCAATGCAGGGGATTTTATGCAGCATGATTGAATGCAGTGGATTCCATGCAGCATGATTGAATGCAGTAGATTCCATGCAGTGAGGCCCAATGCATCCCGATTAAATGCAGTGGATTTTATGCAGCGAGGCCCAAAGCATCCCGATTGAATGCAGTGGATTCCATGCAGTGTCACTGAATGCAGTGGATTCGATGCAGCATGGTAAAATGCATCCCGATTGAACCCAGTGTATTCCATGCAGCGTGATAAATGGATCCCGATTGAATGCAGTGGATTCCATGCAGCGTGGCCCAATGGATCTCGAGAGAATGCAGTGGATTCCATGCAGTGTGGTGCAATGGATTTTGATTGAACGCAGTGGATTCGATGCATCGTTGTGCAATGGATCCCAATTGAATGCAGTGAATTCCATGCAGCGTGATTGAATGCAGTACATTCCATTCAGCATGGTAAAATGCATCCCGATTAAATGCAGTGGATTCCATCCAGCTTGATTGAATGCAGTTGATTCCATGGAGCGTGGCCCAATGCATCCCGATTAAATGCAGTGGATTTTATGCAGCATGGCCCAAAGCATCCCGATTGAAGGTAGTGCATTCCATGCAGCATCACTGAATGCAGTGGATTCCATGCAGCATGGTAAAATGCATCCCGATTGAACGCAGTGTATTCCATGAAGCATGGCGAAATGGATCCCGATTGAATGCAGTGGATTCCATGCAGCGTGGCCCAATGGATCTCGATTGAATGCAGTGGTTTCCCTGCAATGTGGCACAATGGATCCCGATTGACTGCAGTGGATTCCATGCAGCATGGCCCAATGGTTCCCGATTGAATGCAGTGGATGCAATGAAGCATGATTGAATGCAGTGGATTCCATGCAGCATGGAGACATTGAACCCTATTCAATGCAGGGGATTTTATGCAGCATGATTGAATGCAGTGGATTCCATGCAGCATGATTGAATGCAGTAGATTCCATGCAGTGAGGCCCAATGCATCCCGATTAAATGCAGTGGATTTTATGCAGCGAGGCCCAAAGCATCCCAATTGAATGCAGTGGATTCCATGCAGCGTCACTGAATGCAGTGGATTCGATGCAGCATGGTAAAATGCATCCCGATTGATACAGTGGATTCCATGCAGTGTCATTGAATGCAGTGGATTCCATGCAGCATGGTAAAATGCATCCCAATTGAACGCAGTGCATTCCATGCAGCGGGGTTAAATGGATCCCGATTGAATGCAGTGTATTCCATGCAGCGTGGCCCAATGGATCTCGATTGAATGCAGTGGATTCCATGCAGCGTGGCCCAATGGATCTCGATTGAATGCAGTGGATTCCATGCAGTGTGGTGTAGTGGATTCTGATTGATTGCAGTGAATTCCATGCATCGTGGCACAATGGATCCCAATTGAATGCAGTGGATTCCATGCAGCGTGGCCCAATGGATCTCGATTGAATGCAGTGGATTCCATGCAGCATGTTTGAATGCAGTGTATGCCATGCAGCGTGGCCCAATGGATCTCGAGAGAATGCAGTGGATTCCATGCAGTGTGGTGCAATGGATTTTGATTGAACGCAGTGGATTCCATGCATCGTTGTGCAATGGATCCCAATTGAATGCAGTGAATTCCATGCAGCGTGATTGAATGCAGTACATTCCATGCAGCATGGTAAAATGCATCCCGATTAAATGCAGTGGATTCCATCCAGCTTGATTGAATGCAATTGATTCCATGGAGCGTGGCCCAATGCATCCCGATTAAATGCAGTGGATTTTATGCAGCATGGCCCAAAGCATCCCGATTGAAGGTAGTGCATTCCATGCAGCATCACTGAATGCAGTGGATTCCATGCAGCATGGTAAAATGCATCCCGATTGAACGCAGTGTATTCCATGAAGCATGGCTAAATGGATCCCGATTGAATGCAGTGGATTCCATGCAGCGTGGCCCAATGGATCTCGATTGAACGCAGTGTATTCCATGCAGTGAGGCCCAATGTATCCCAATTGAATGCAGTGGATTCCATGCAGCATGGCGCAATGGATGTCGATTGAATGCAGTGGTTTCCCTGCAATGTGGCACAATGGATCCCGATTGACTGCAGTGGATTCCATGCAGCGTCACTGAATGCAGTGGATTCCATGCAGAATGGTAAAATGCATCCCGATTGATGCAGTGGATTCCATGCAGTGTCATTGAATGCAGTAGATTCCATGCAGCATGGTAAAATGCATCCCAATTGAACGCAGTGCATTCCATGCAGCGGGGTTAAATGGATCCCGATTGAATGCAGTGGATTCGATGCAGCGTGGCCCAATGGATCTCGAGAGAATGCAGTGGATTCCATGCAGTGTGGTGCAATGGATTTTGATTGAACGCAGTGGATTCCATGCATCGTGGCGCAATGGATCCCAATTGAATGCACTGAATTCCATGCAGCGTGATTGAATGCAGTATATTCCATGCAGCGTGGTAAAATGCATCCCGATTAAATGCAGTGGATTCCATCCAGCTTGATTGAATGCAGTTGATTCCATGGAGCGTGGCCCAATGCATCCCGCTTAACTGCAGTGGATTTTATGCAGCATGGCCCAAAGCATCCCGATTGAAGGTAGTGCATTCCATGCAGCATCACTGAATGCAGTGGATTCCATGCAGCATGGTAAAATGCATCCCGATTAAACGCAGTGGATTACATGCAGCATGGCTAAATGGATCCCGAGTGAATGCAGTAGATTCCATGCAGTTTCATTGACTGCAGTGGATTACATGCAGTATGGTAAAATGCGTCACGATTGATGCAGTGGATTCCATGCAGTGTCATTGAATGCAGTGGATTCCATGCAGCATGGTAAAATGCATCCCGATTGATGCAGTGGATTCCATGCAGTGTCAATGAATGCAGTGGATTCCAGGCAGCATGATAAAATGCATCCCGATTGATGCAGTGGATTCCATGCAGCGGGGTTAAATGGATCCCGATTGAATGCAGTGGATTCCATGCAGCGTGGCCCAATGGATCTCGATTGAATGCAGTGGATTCCATGCAGCGTGGCCCAATGGATCTCGATTGAATGCAGTGGATTCCATGCAGTGTGGTGTAGTGGATTCTGATTGATTGCAGTGAATTCCATGCATCGTGGCACAATGGATCCAAATTGAATGCAGTGGATTCCATGCAGCGTGGCCCAATGGATCTCGATTGAATGCAGTGGATTCCATGCAGCGTGTTTGAATGCAGTGTATGCCATGCAGCGTGAAGAAATGGAACCCTATTGAATGCAGTGGATTTTATGCAGCATGATTGAATGCAGTGGATTCCATGCAGCATGATTGAATGCAGTGGATTCCAGGCAGCGAGGCCCAATGAATCCCGATTGAATGCAGTGGATGTTATCCAGCATGGCCCAAAGCATCCCGATTGAATGCAGTGGATTCCATGCAGCGTGTTTGAATGCAGTGGATTCCATGCAGCATGGCCCAATGGTTCCCGATTGAATGCAGTGGTTGCAATGAAGCTTGATTGAATGCAGTGGATTCCATGAAGCGTGGCCCTATGGTACCCGATTGAATGCACTGGTTGCAATGAAGCATGATTGAATGCAGTGGATTCCATGCAGCATGGAGAAATGGAACCCTATTAAATGCAGGGGATTTTATGCAGCATGATTGAATGCAGTGGATTCCATGCAGCATGATTGAATGCAGTAGATTCCATGCAGTGAGGCCCAATGCATCCCGATTAAATGCAGTGGATTTTATGCAGCGAGGCCCAAAGCATCCCGATTGAATGCAGTGGATTCCATGCAGCGTCACTCAATGCAGTGGATTCGATGCAGCATGGTAAAATGCATCCCGATTGAACCCAGTGTATTCTATGCAGCGTGATAAATGGATCCCGATTGAATGCAGTGGATTCCATGCAGCGTGGCCCAATGGATCTCGAGAGAATGCAGTGGATTCCATGCAGTGTGGTGCAATGGATTTTGATTGAACGCAGTGGATTCCATGCATCGTGGTGCAATGGATCCCAATTGAATGCAGTGAATTCCATGCAGCGTGATTGAATGCAGTATATTCCATGCAGCGTGGTAAAATGCATCCCGATTAAATGCAGTGGATTCCATCCAGCTTGATTGAATGCAGTTGATTCCATGGAGCGTGGCCCAATGCATCCCGATTAAATGCAGTGGATTTTATGCAGCATGGCCCAAAGCATCCCGATTGAAGGTAGTGCATTCCATGCAGCATCACTGAATGCAGTGGATTCCATGCAGCATGGTAAAATGCATCCCGATTGAACGCAGTGTATTCCATGAAGCATGGCTAAATGGATCCCGATTGAATGCAGTGGATTCCATGCAGCGTGGCCCAATGGATCTCGATTGAACGCAGTGTATTCCATGCAGTTAGGCCCAATGAATTCCAATTGAATGCAGTGGATTCCATGCAGCATGGAGAAATTGAACCCTATAAATGCAGGGGATTTTATGCAGCATGATTGAATGCAGTGGATTCCATGCAGCATGATTGAATGCAGTAGATTCCATGCAGTGAGGCCCAATGCATCCCGATTAAATGCAGTGGATTTTATGCAGAGAGGCCCAAAGCATCCCGATTGAATGCAGTGGATTCCATGCAGCGTCACTGAATGCAGTGGATTCGATGCAGCATGGTTAAATGCATCCCGATTGAACGAAGAGTATTCCATGCAGCGTGGCTAAATGGATCCCGATTGAATGCAGTGGATTCGATGAAGCGTGGCCCAATGGATCTCGATTGAATGCAGTGGATTCCATGCAGCGTGGCCCAATGGATCTCGATTGAATGCAGTGGATTCCATGCAGTGTGGTGCAGTGGATTCTGATTGATTGCAGTGAATTCCATGCATCGTGGCACAATGGATCCCAATTGAATGCAGTGGATTCCATGCAGCGTGGCCCAATGGATCTCGATTGAATGCAGTGGATTCCATGCAGCGTGTTTGAATGCAGTGTATGCCATGCAGCGTGAAGAAATGGAACCCTATTGAATGCAGTGGATTTTATGCAGCATGATTGAATGCAGTGGATTCGATGCAGCATGATTGAATGCAGTGGATTTCAGGCAGCGAGGCCCAATGAATCCCGATTGAATGCAGTGGATATTATCCAGCATGGCCCAAAGCATCCCGATTGAATGCAGTGGATTCCATGCAGCGTGTTTGAATGCAGTGGATTCCATGCAGCATGGCCCAATGGTTCCCGATTGAATGCAGTGGTTGCAATGAAGCATGATTGAATGCAGTGGATTCCATGAAGCGTGGCCCTATGGTACCCGATTGAATGCACTGGTTGCAATGAAGCATGATTGAATGCAGTGGATTCCATGCAGCATGGAGAAATGGAACCCTATTAAATGCAGGGGATTTTATGCAGCATGATTGAATGCAGTGGTTTCCATGCAGCATGATTGAATGCAGTAGATTCCATGCAGTGAGGCCCAATGCATCCCGATTAAATGAAGTGGATTCCATGCAGCGTCACTGAATGCAGTGGATTAGATGCAGCATGGTTAAATGCATCCCGATTGAACCCAGTGTATTCTATGCAGCGTGATAAATGGATCCCGATTGAATGCAGTGGATTCCATGCAGCGTGGTCCAATGGATCTCGAGAGAATGCAGTGGATTCCATGCAGTGTGGTGCAATGGATTTTGATTGAACGCAGTGGATTCGATGCATCGTTGTGCAATGGATCCCAATTGAATGCAGTGAATTCCATGCAGCGTGATTGAATGCAGTACATTCCATGCAGCATGGTAAAATGCATCCCGATTAAATGCAGTGGATTCCATCCAGCTTGATTGAATGCAGTTGATTCCATGGAGCGTGGCCCAATGCATCCCGGTTAAATGCAGTGGATTTTATGCAGCATGGCCCAAAGCATCCCGATTGAAGGTAGTGCATTCCATGCAGCATCACTGAATGCAGTGGATTCCATGCAGCATGGTAAAATGCATCCCGATTGAACGCAGTGTATTCCATGAAGCATGGCTAAATGGATCCCGATTGAATGCAGTGGATTCCATGCAGCGTGGCCCAATGGATCTCGATTGAACGCAGTGTATTCCATGCCGTGAGGCCCAATGAATCCCAATTGAATGCAGTGGATTCCATGCAGCATGGTGCAATGGATGTCGATTGAATGCAGTGGTTTCCCTGCAATGTGGCACAATGGATCCCGATTGACTGCAGTGGATTCCATGCAGCGTCACTGAATGCAGTGGATTCCATGCAGAATGGTAAAATGCATCCCGATTGATGGAGTGGATTCCATGCAGTGTCATTGAATGCAGTGGATTCCATGCAGCATGGTAAAATGCATCCCAATTGAACGCAGTGCATTCCATGCAGCGGGGTTAAATGGATCCCGATTGAATGCAGTGGATTCGATGCAGCGTGGCCCAATGGATCTCGAGAGAATGCAGTGGATTCCATGCAGTGTGGTGCAATGGATTTAAATTGAACGCAGTGGATTCCATGCATCGTGGCGCAATGGATCCCAATTGAATGCAGTGAATTCCATGCAGCGTGATTGAATGCAGTATATTCCATGCAGCGTGGTAAAATGCATCCCGATTAAATGCAGTGGATTCCATCCAGCTTGATTGAATGCAGTTGATTCCATGGAGCGTGGCCCAATGCATCCCGCTTAACTGCAGTGGATTTTATGCAGCATGGCCCAAAGCATCCCGATTGAAGGTAGTGCATTCCATGCAGCATCACTGAATGCAGTGGATTCCATGCAGCATGGTAAAATGCATCCCGATTAAACGCAGTAGATTACATGCAGCATGGCTAAATGGATCCCGAGTGAATGCAGTAGATTCCATGCAGTGTCATTGAATGCAGTGGATTCCATGCAGCATGGTAAAATGCATCCCGATTGATGCAGTGGATTCCATGCAGTGTCATTGAATGCAGTGGATTCCAGGCAGCATGGTAAAATGCATCCCGATTGATGCAGTGGATTCCATGCAGCGGGGTTAAATGGATCCCGATTGAATGCAGTGTATTCCATGCAGCGTGGCCCAATGGATCTCGATTGAATGCAGTGGATTCCATGCAGCGTGGCCCAATGGATCTGGATTGAATGCAGTGGATTCCATGCAGTGTGGTGCAGTGGAGTCTGATTGATTGCAGTGAATTCCATGCATCGTGGCACAATGGATCCCAATTGAATGCAGTGGATTCCATGCAGCGTGGCCCAATGGATCTCGATTGAATGCAGTGGATTCCATGCAGCATGTTTGAATGCAGTGTATGCCATGCAGCGTGAAGTAATGGAACCCTATTGAATGCAGTGGATTTTATGCAGCATGATTGAATGCAGTGGATTCCATGCAGCATGATTGAATGCAGTGGATTCCAGGCAGCGAGGCCCAATGAATCCCGATTGAATGCAGTGGATATTATCCAGCATGGCCCAAAGCATCCCGATTGAATGCAGTGGATTCCATGCAGCGTGTTTGAATGCAGTGGATTCCATGCAGCATGGCCCAATGGTTCCCGATTGAATGCAATGGCTGCAATGAAGCATGATTGAATGCAGTGGATTCCATGAAGCGTGGCCCTATGGTACCCGATTGAATGCACTGGTTGCAATGAAGCATGATTGAATGCAGTGGATTCCATGCAGCATGGAGAAATTGAACCCTATTCAATGCAGGGGATTTTATGCAGCATGATTGAATGCAGTGGATTCCATGCAGCATGATTGAATGCAGTAGATTCCATGCAGTGAGGCCCAATGCATCCCGATTAAATGCAGTGGATTTTATGCAGCGAGGCCCAAAGCATCCCGATTGAATGCAGTGGATTCCATGCAGTGTCACTGAATGCAGTGGATTCGATGCAGCATGGTAAAATGCATCCCGATTGAACCCAGTGTATTCCATGCAGCGTGATAAATGGATCCCGATTGAATGCAGTGGATTCCATGCAGCGTGGCCCAATGGATCTCGAGAGAATGCAGTGGATTCCATGCAGTGTGGTGCAATGGATTTTGATTGAACGCAGTGGATTCGATGCATCGTTGTGCAATGGATCCCAATTGAATGCAGTGAATTCCATGCAGCGTGATTGAATGCAGTACATTCCATGCAGCATGGTAAAATGCATCCCGATTAAATGCAGTGGATTCCATCCAGCTTGATTGAATGCAGTTGATTCCATGGAGCGTGGCCCAATGCATCCCGATTAAATGCAGTGGATTTTATGCAGCATGGCCCAAAGCATCCCGATTGAAGGTAGTGCATTCCATGCAGCATCACTGAATGCAGTGGATTCCATGCAGAATGGTAAAATGCATCCCGATTGAACGCAGTGTATTCCATGAAGCATGGCGAAATGGATCCCGATTGAATGCAGTGGATTCCATGCAGCGTGGCCCAATGGATCTCGATTGAATGCAGTGGTTTCCCTGCAATGTGGCACAATGGATCCCGATTGACTGCAGTGGATTCCATGCAGCATGGCCCAATGGTTCCCGATTGAATGCAGTGGTTGCAATGAAGCATGATTGAATGCAGTGGATTCCATGCAGCATGGAGACATTGAACCCTATTCAATGCAGGGGATTTTATGCAGCATGATTGAATGCAGTGGATTCCATGCAGCATGATTGAATGCAGTAGATTCCATGCAGTGAGGCCCAATGCATCCCGATTAAATGCAGTGGATTTTATGCAGCGAGGCCCAAAGCATCCCGATTGAATGCAGTGCATTCCATGCAGCATCACTGAATGCAGTGGATTCGATGCAGCATGGTAAAATGCATCCCGATTGATGCAGTGGATTCCATGCAGTGTCATTGAATGCAGTGGATTCCATGCAGCATGGTAAAATGCATCCCAATTGAACGCAGTGCATTCCATGCAGCGGGGTTAAATGGATCCCGATTGAATGCAGTGTATTCCATGCAGCGTGGCCCAATGGATCTCGATTGAATGCAGTGGATTCCATGCAGCGTGGCCCAATGGATCTCGATTGATTGCAGTGGATTCCATGCAGTGTGGTACAGTGGATTCTGATTGATTGCAGTGAATTCCATGCATCGTGGCACAATGGATCCCCATTGAATGCAGTGGATTCCATGCAGCGTGGCCCAATGGATCTCGATTGAATGCAGTGGATTCCATGCAGCATGTTTGAATGCAGTGTATGCCATGCAGCGTGGCCCAATGGATCTCGAGAGAATGCAGTGGATTCCATGCAGTGTGGTGCAATGGATTTTGATTGAACGCAGTGGATTCGATGCATCGTTGTGCAATGGATCCCAATTGAATGCAGTGAATTCCATGCAGCGTGATTGAATGCAGTACATTCCATGCAGCATGGTAAAATGCATCCCGATTAAATGCAGTGGATTCCATCCAGCTTGATTGAATGCAATTGATTCCATGGAGCGTGGCCCAATGCATCCCGATTAAATGCAGTGGATTTTAAGCAGCATGGCCCAAAGCATCCCGATTGAAGGTAGTGCATTCCATGCAGCATCACTGAATGCAGTGGATTCCATGCAGCATGGTAAAATGCATCCCGATTGAACGCAGTGTATTCCATGAAGCATGGCGAAATGGATCCCGATTGAATGCAGTGGATTCCATGCAGCGTGGCCCAATGGATCTCGATTGAACGCAGTGTATTCCATGCAGTGAGGCCCAATGAATCCCAATTGAATGCAGTGGATTCCATGCAGCATGGCGCAATGGATGTCGATTGAATGCAGTGGTTTCCCTGCAATGTGGCACAATGGATCCCGATTGACTGCAGTGGATTCCATGCAGCGTCACTGAATGCAGTGGATTCCATGCAGAATGGTAAAATGCATCCCGATTGATGCAGTGGATTCCATGCAGTGTCATTGAATGCAGTAGATTCCATGCAGCATGGTAAAATGCATCCCAATTGAACGCAGTGCATTCCATGCAGCGGGGTTAAATGGATCCCGATTGAATGCAGTGGATTCGATGCAGCGTGGCCCAATGGATCTCGAGAGAATGCAGTGGATTCCATGCAGTGTGGTGCAATGGATTTAAATTGAACGCAGTGGATTCCATGCATCGTGGCGCAATGGATCCCAATTGAATGCACTGAATTCCATGCAGCGTGATTGAATGCAGTATATTCCATGCAGCGTGGTAAAATGCATCCCGATTAAATGCAGTGGATTCCATCCAGCTTGATTGAATGCAGTTGATTCCATGGAGCGTGGCCCAATGCATCCCGCTTAACTGCAGTGGATTTTATGCAGCATGGCCCAAAGCATCCCGATTGAAGGTAGTGCATTCCATGAAGCATCACTGAATGCAGTGGATTCCATGCAGCATGGTAAAATGCATCCCGATTAAACGCAGTGGATTACATGCAGCATGGCTAAATGGATCCCGAGTGAATGCAGTAGATTCCATGCAGTTTCATTGAATGCAGTGGATTACATGCAGTATGGTAAAATGCGTCACGATTGATGCAGTGGATTCCATGCAGTGTCATTGAATGCAGTGGATTCCATGCAGCATGGTAAAATGCATCCCGATTGATGCAGTGGATTCCATGCAGTGTCAATGAATGCAGTGGATTCCAGGCAGCATGATAAAATGCATCCCGATTGATGCAGTGGATTCCATGCAGCGGGGTTAAATGGATCCCGATTGAATGCAGTGGATTCCATGCAGCGTGGCCCAATGGATCTCGATTGAATGCAGTGGATTCCATGCAGCGTGGCCCAATGGATCTCGATTGAATGCAGTGGATTCCATGCAGTGTGGTGTAGTGGATTCTGATTGATTGCAGTGAATTCCATGCATCGTGGCACAATGGATCCAAATTGAATGCAGTGGATTCCATGCAGCGTGGCCCAATGGATCTCGATTGAATGCAGTGGATTCCATGCAGCGTGTTTGAATGCAGTGTATGCCATGCAGCGTGAAGAAATGGAACCCTATTGAATGCAGTGGATTTTATGCAGCATGATTGAATGCAGTGGATTCCATGCAGCATGATTGAATGCAGTGGATTCCAGGCAGCGAGGCCCAATGAATCCCGATTGAATGCAGTGGATGTTATCCAGCATGGCCCAAAGCATCCCGATTGAATGCAGTGGATTCCATGCAGCGTGTTTGAATGCAGTGGATTCCATGCAGCATGGCCCAATGGTTCCCGATTGAATGCAGTGGTTGCAATGAAGCATGATTGAATGCAGTGGATTCCATGAAGCGTGGCCCTATGGTACCCGATTGAATGCACTGGTTGCAATGAAGCATGATTGAATGCAGTGGATTCCATGCAGCATGGAGAAATGGAACCCTATTAAATGCAGGGGATTTTATGCAGCATGATTGAATGCAGTGGATTCCATGCAGCATGATTGAATGCAGTAGATTCCATGCAGTGAGGCCCAATGCATCCCGATTAAATGCAGTGGATTTTATGCAGCGAGGCCCAAAGCATCCCGATTGAATGCAGTGGATTCCATGCAGCGTCACTCAATGCATTGGATTCGATGCAGCATGGTAAAATGCATCCCGATTGAACCCAGTGTATTCTATGCAGCGTGATAAATGGATCCCGATTGAATGCAGTGGATTCCATGCAGCGTGGCCCAATGGATCTCGAGAGAATGCAGTGGATTCCATGCAGTGTGGTGCAATGGATTTTGATTGAACGCAGTGGATTCCATGCATCGTGGTGCAATGGATCCCAATTGAATGCAGTGAATTCCATGCAGCGTGATTGAATGCAGTATATTCCATGCAGCGTGGTAAAATGCATCCCGATTAAATGCAGTGGATTCCATCCAGCTTGATTGAATGCAGTTGATTCCATGGAGCGTGGCCCAATGCATCCCGATTAAATGCAGTGGATTTTATGCAGCATGGCCCAAAGCATCCCGATTGAAGGTAGTGCATTCCATGCAGCATCACTGAATGCAGTGGATTCCATGCAGCATGGTAAAATGCATCCCGATTGAACGCAGTGTATTCCATGAAGCATGGCTAAATGGATCCCGATTGAATGCAGTGGATTCCATGCAGCGTGGCCCAATGGATCTCGATTGAACGCAGTGTATTCCATGCAGTTAGGCCCAATGAATTCCAATTGAATGCAGTGGATTCCATGCAGCATGGAGAAATTGAACCCTATAAATGCAGGGGATTTTATGCAGCATGATTGAATGCAGTGGATTCCATGCAGCATGATTGAATGCAGTAGATTCCATGCAGTGAGGCCCAATGCATCCCGATTAAATGCAGTGGATTTTATGCAGAGAGGCCCAAAGCATCCCGATTGAATGCAGTGGATTCCATGCAGCGTCACTGAATGCAGTGGATTCGATGCAGCATGGTTAAATGCATCCCGATTGAACGAAGAGTATTCCATGCAGCGTGGCTAAATGGATCCCGATTGAATGCAGTGGATTCGATGAAGCGTGGCCCAATGGATCTCGATTGAATGCAGTGGATTCCATGCAGCGTGGCCCAATGGATCTCGATTGAATGCAGTGGATTCCATGCAGTGTGGTGCAGTGGATTCTGATTGATTGCAGTGAATTCCATGCATCGTGGCACAATGGATCCCAATTGAATGCAGTGGATTCCATGCAGCGTGGCCCAATGGATCTCGATTGAATGCAGTGGATTCCATGCAGCGTGTTTGAATGCAGTGTATGCCATGCAGCGTGAAGAAATGGAACCCTATTGAATGCAGTGGATTTTATGCAGCATGATTGAATGCAGTGGATTCGATGCAGCATGATTGAATGCAGTGGATTTCAGGCAGCGAGGCCCAATGAATCCCGATTGAATGCAGTGGATATTATCCAGCATGGCCCAAAGCATCCCGATTGAATGCAGTGGATTCCATGCAGCGTGTTTGAATGCAGTGGATTCCATGCAGCATGGCCCAATGGTTCCCGATTGAATGCAGTGGATTCCATGCAGCGTGTTTGAATGCAGTGGATTCCATGCAGCATGGCCCTATGGTACCCGATTGAATGCACTGGTTGCAATGAAGCATGATTGAATGCAGTGGATTCCATGCAGCATGGAGAAATTGAACCCTATTAAATGCAGGGGATTTTATGCAGCATGATTGAATGCAGTGGTTTCCATGCAGCATGATTGAATGCAGTAGATTCCATGCAGTGAGGCCCAATGCATCCCGATTAAATGCAGTGGATTCCATGCAGCGTCACTGAATGCAGTGGATTCGATGAAGCATGGTAAAATGCATCCCGATTGAACCCAGTGTATTCTATGCAGCGTGATAAATGGATCCCGATTGAATGCAGTGGATTCCATGCAGCGTGGTCCAATGGATCTCGAGAGAATGCAGTGGATTCCATGCAGTGTGGTGCAATGGATTTTGATTGAACGCAGTGGATTCGATGCATCGTTGTGCAATGGATCCCAATTGAATGCAGTGAATTCCATGCAGCGTGATTGAATGCAGTACATTCCATGCAGCATGGTAAAATGCATCCCGATTAAATGCAGTGGATTCCATCCAGCTTGATTGAATGCAGTTGATTCCATGGAGCGTGGCCCAATGCATCCCGATTAAATGCAGTGGATTTTATGCAGCATGGCCCAAAGCATCCCGATTGAAGGTAGTGCATTCCATGCAGCATCACTGAATGCTGTGGATTCCATGCAGCATTGTAAAATGCATCCCAATTGAACGCAGTGCATTCCATGCAGCGGGGTTAAATGGATGCCGATTGAATGCAGTGGATTCGATGCAGCGTGGCCCAATGGATCTCGAGAGAATGCAGTGGATTCCATGCAGCGTGGCCCAATGGATCTCGATTGAACGCAGTGTATTCCATGCAGTGAGGCCCAATGTATCCCAATTGAATGCAGTGGATTCCATGCAGCATGGCGCAATGGATGTCGATTGAATGCAGTGGTTTCCCTGCAATGTGGCACAATGGATCCCGATTGACTGCAGTGGATTCCATGCAGCATGGCCCAATGTTTCCCGATTGAATGCAGTGGTTGCAATGAAGCATGATTGAATGCAGTGGATTCCATGCAGCATGGAGACATTGAACCCTATTCAATGCAGGGGATTTTATGCAGCATGATTGAATGCAGTGGATTCCATGCAGCATGATTGAATGCAGTAGATTCCATGCAGTGAGGCCCAATGCATCCCGATTAAATGCAGTGGATTTTATGCAGTGAGGCCCAAAGCATCCCGATTGAATGCAGTGGATTCCATGCAGCGTCACTGAATGCAGTGGATTCGATGCAGCATGGTAAAATGCATCCCGATTGAACGAAGAGTATTCCATGCAGCGTGGCTAAATGGATCCCGATTGAATGCAGTGGATTCCATGCAGCGTGGCCCAATGGATCTCGAGAGATTGCAGTGGATTCCATGCAGTGTGGTGCAATGGATTTAAATTGAACGCAGTGGATTCGATGCATCGTTGTGCAATGGATCCCAATTGAATGCAGTGAATTCCATGCAGCGTGATTGAATGCAGTATATTCCATGCAGCGTGGTAAAATGCATCCCGATTAAATGCAGTGGATTCCATCCAGCTTGATTGAATGCAGTTGATTCCATGGAGCGTGGCCCAATGCATCCCGATTAAATGCAGTGGATTTTATGCAGCATGGCCCAAAGCATCCCGATTGAAGGTAGTGCATTCCATGCAGCATCACTGAATGCAGTGGATTCCATGCAGCATGGTAAAATGCATCCCGATTGAACGCAGTGTATTCCATGAAGCATGGCTAAATGGCTCCCGAGTGAATGCAGTAGATTCCATGCAGTGTCATTGAATGCAGTGGATTCCATGCAGCATGGTAAAATGCATCCCGATTGATGCAGTGGATTCCATGCAGTGTCATTGAATGCAGTGGATTCCATGCAGCATGGTAAAATGCATCCCGATTGATGCAGTGGATTCCATGCAGCGGGGTTAAATGGATCCCAATTGAATGCAGTGTATTCCATGCAGCGTGGCCCAATGGATCTCGATTGAATGCAGTGGATTCCATGCAGCGTGGCCCAATGGATCTCGATTGAATGCAGTGGATTCCATGCAGTGTGGTACAGTGGATTCTGATTGATTGCAGTGAATTCCATGCATCGTGGCACAATGGATCCCAATTGAATGCAGTGGATTCCATGCAGCGTGGCCCAATGGATCTCGATTGAATGCAGTGGATTCCATGCAGCATGTTTGAATGCAGTGTATGCCATGCAGCGTGGCCCAATGGATCTCGAGAGAATGCAGTGGATTCCATGCAGTGTGGTGCAATGGATTTTGATTGAACGCAGTGGATTCCATGCATCGTTGTGCAATGGATCCCAATTGAATGCAGTGAATTCCATGCAGCGTGATTGAATGCAGTACATTCCATGCATCATGGTAAAATGCATCCCGATTAAATGCAGTGGATTCCATCCAGCTTGATTGAATGCAATTGATTCCATGGAGCGTGGCCCAATGCATCCCGATTAAATGCAGTGGATTTTAAGCAGCATGGCCCAAAGCATCCCGATTGAAGGTAGTGCATTCCATGCAGCATCACTGAATGCAGTGGATTCCATGCAGCATGGTAAAATGCATCCCGATTGAACGCAGTGTATTCCATGAAGCATGGCTAAATGGATCCCGATTGAATGCAGTGGATTCCATGCAGCGTGGCCCAATGGATCTCGATTGAACGCAGTGTATTCCATGCAGTGAGGCCCAATGTATCCCAATTGAATGCAGTGGATTCCATGCAGCATGGCGCAATGGATGTCGATTGAATGCAGTGGGTTACCTGCAATGTGGCACAATGGATCCCGATTGACTGCAGTGGATTCCATGCAGCGTCACTGAATGCAGTGGATTCCATGCAGAATGGTAAAATGCATCCCGATTGATGCAGTGGATTCCATGCAGTGTCATTGAATGCAGTAGATTCCATGCAGCATGGTAAAATGCATCCCAATTGAACGCAGTGCATTCCATGCAGCGGGGTTAAATGGATCCCGATTGAATGCAGTGGATTCCATGCAGCGTGGCCCAATGGATCTCGATTGAATGCAGTGGATTCCATGCAGCGTGGCCCAATGGATCTCGATTGAATGCAGTGGATTCCATGCAGTGTGGTGTAGTGGATTCTGATTGATTGCAGTGAATTCCATGCATCGTGGCACAATGGATCCAAATTGAATGCAGTGGATTCCATGCAGCGTGGCCCAATGGATCTCGATTGAATGCAGTGGATTCCATGCAGCGTGTTTGAATGCAGTGTATGCCATGCAGCGTGAAGAAATGGAACCCTATTGAATGCAGTGGATTTTATGCAGCATGATTGAATGCAGTGGATTCCATGCAGCATGATTGAATGCAGTGGATTCCAGGCAGCGAGGCCCAATGAATCCCGATTGAATGCAGTGGATGTTATCCAGCATGGCCCAAAGCATCCCGATTGAATGCAGTGGATTCCATGCAGCGTGTTTGAATGCAGTGGATTCCATGCAGCATGGCCCAATGGTTCCCGATTGAATGCAGTGGTTGCAATGAAGCATGATTGAATGCAGTGGATTCCATGAAGCGTGGCCCTATGGTACCCGATTGAATGCACTGGTTGCAATGAAGCATGATTGAATGCAGTGGATTCCATGCAGCATGGAGAAATGGAACCCTATTAAATGCAGGGGATTTTATGCAGCATGATTGAATGCAGTGGATTCCATGCAGCATGATTGAATGCAGTAGATTCCATGCAGTGAGGCCCAATGCATCCCGATTAAATGCAGTGGATTTTATGCAGCGAGGCCCAAAGCATCCCGATTGAATGCAGTGGATTCCATGCAGCGTCACTGAATGCAGTGGATTCGATGCAGCATGGTAAAATGCATCCCGATTGAACCCAGTGTATTCTATGCAGCGTGATAAATGGATCCCGATTGAATGCAGTGGATTCCATGCAGCGTGGCCCAATGGATCTCGAGAGAATGCAGTGGATTCCATGCAGTGTGGTGCAATGGATTTTGATTGAACGCAGTGGATTCCATGCATCGTGGTGCAATGGATCCCAATTGAATGCAGTGAATTCCATGCAGCGTGATTGAATGCAGTATATTCCATGCAGCGTGGTAAAATGCATCCCGATTAAATGCAGTGGATTCCATCCAGCTTGATTGAATGCAGTTGATTCCATGGAGCGTGGCCCAATGCATCCCGATTAAATGCAGTGGATTTTATGCAGCATGGCCCAAAGCATCCCGATTGAAGGTAGTGCATTCCATGCAGCATCACTGAATGCAGTGGATTCCATGCAGCATGGTAAAATGCATCCCGATTGAACGCAGTGTATTCCATGAAGCATGGCTAAATGGATCCCGATTGAATGCAGTGGATTCCATGCAGCGTGGCCCAATGGATCTCGATTGAACGCAGTGTATTCCATGCAGTTAGGCCCAATGAATTCCAATTGAATGCAGTGGATTCCATGCAGCATGGAGAAATTGAACCCTATAAATGCAGGGGATTTTATGCAGCATGATTGAATGCAGTGGATTCCATGCAGCATGATTGAATGCAGTAGATTCCATGCAGTGAGGCCCAATGCATCCCGATTAAATGCAGTGGATTTTATGCAGAGAGGCCCAAAGCATCCCGATTGAATGCAGTGGATTCCATGCAGCGTCACTGAATGCAGTGGATTCGATGCAGCATGGTTAAATGCATCCCGATTGAACGAAGAGTATTCCATGCAGCGTGGCTAAATGGATCCCGATTGAATGCAGTGGATTCGATGAAGCGTGGCCCAATGGATCTCGATTGAATGCAGTGGATTCCATGCAGCGTGGCCCAATGGATCTCGATTGAATGCAGTGGATTCCATGCAGTGTGGTGCAGTGGATTCTGATTGATTGCAGTGAATTCCATGCATCGTGGCACAATGGATCCCAATTGAATGCAGTGGATTCCATGCAGCGTGGCCCAATGGATCTCGATTGAATGCAGTGGATTCCATGCAGCGTGTTTGAATGCAGTGTATGCCATGCAGCGTGAAGAAATGGAACCCTATTGAATGCAGTGGATTTTATGCAGCATGATTGAATGCAGTGGATTCGATGCAGCATGATTGAATGCAGTGGATTCCAGGCAGCGAGGCCCAATGAATCCCGATTGAATGCAGTGGATGTTATCCAGCATGGCCCAAAGCATCCCGATTGAATGCAGTGGATTCCATGCAGCGTGTTTGAATGCAGTGGATTCCATGCAGCATGGCCCAATGGTTCCCGATTGAATGCAGTGGTTGCAATGAAGCATGATTGAATGCAGTGGATTCCATGAAGCGTGGCCCTATGGTACCCGATTGAATGCACTGGTTGCAATGAAGCATGATTGAATGCAGTGGATTCCATGCAGCATGGAGAAATTGAACCCTATTAAATGCAGGGGATTTTATGCAGCATGATTGAATGCAGTGGTTTCCATGCAGCATGATTGAATGCAGTAGATTCCATGCAGTGAGGCCCAATGCATCCCGATTAAATGCAGTGGATTCCATGCAGCGTCACTGAATGCAGTGGATTAGATGCAGCATGGTTAAATGCATCCGGATTGAACCCAGTGTATTCTATGCAGCGTGATAAATGGATCCCGATTGAATGCAGTGGATTCCATGCAGCGTGGTCCAATGGATCTCGAGAGAATGCAGTGGATTCCATGCAGTGTGGTGCAATGGATTTTGATTGAACGCAGTGGATTCGATGCATCGTTGTGCAATGGATCCCAATTGAATGCAGTGAATTCCATGCAGCGTGATTGAATGCAGTACATTCCATGCAGCATGGTAAAATGCATCCCGATTAAATGCAGTGGATTCCATCCAGCTTGATTGAATGCAGTTGATTCCATGGAGCGTGGCCCAATGCATCCCGATTAAATGCAGTGGATTTTATGCAGCATGGCCCAAAGCATCCCGATTGAAGGTAGTGCATTCCATGCAGCATCACTGAATGCAGTGGATTCCATGCAGCATGGTAAAATGCATCCCGATTGAACGCAGTGTATTCCATGAAGCATGGCGAAATGGATCCCGATTGAATGCAGTGGATTCCATGCAGCGTGGCCCAATGGATCTCGATTGAACGCAGTGTATTCCATGCAGTGAGGCCCAATGAATCCCAATTGAATGCAGTGGATTCCATGCAGCATGGTGCAATGGATGTCGATTGAATGCAGTGGTTTCCCTGCAATGTGGCAAAATGGATCCCGATTGACTGCAGTGGATTCCATGCAGCGTCACTGAATGCAGTGGATTCCATGCAGAATGGTAAAATGCCTCCCGATTGATGGAGTGGATTCCATGCAGTGTCATTGAATGCAGTGGATTCCATGCAGCATGGTAAAATGCATCCCAATTGAACGCAGTGCATTCCATGCAGCGGGGTTAAATGGATCCCGATTGAATGCAGTGGATTCGATGCAGCGTGGCCCAATGGATCTCGAGAGAATGCAGTGGATTCCATGCAGTGTGGTGCAATGGATTTTAATTGAACGCAGTGGATTCCATGCATCGTGGCGCAATGGATCCCAATTGAATGCAGTGAATTCCATGCAGCGTGATTGAATGCAGTATATTCCATGCAGCGTGGTAAAATGCATCCCGATTAAATGCAGTGGATTCCATCCAGCTTGATTGAATGCAGTTGATTCCATGGAGCGTGGCCCAATGCATCCCGATTAAATGCAGTGGATTTTATGCAGCATGGCCCAAAGCATCCCGATTGAAGGTAGTGCATTCCATGCCGCATCACTGAATGCAGTGGATTCCATGCAGCATTGTAAAATGCATCCCAATTGAATGCAGTGCATTCCATGCAGCGGGGTTAAATGGATGCCGATTGAATGCAGTGGATTCGATGCAGCGTGGCCCAATGGATCTCGAGAGAATGCAGTGGATTCCATGCAGCGTGGCCCAATGGATCTCGATTGAACGCAGTGTATTCCATGCAGTGAGGCCCAATGTATCCCAATTGAATGCAGTGGATTCCATGCAGCATGGCGCAATGGATGTCGATTGAATGCAGTGGTTTCCCTGCAATGTGGCACAATGGATCCCGATTGACTGCAGTGGATTCCATGCAGCATGGCCCAATGGTTCCCGATTGAATGCAGTGGTTGCAATGAAGCATGATTGAATGCAGTGGATTCCATGAAGCATGGAGACATTGAACCCTATTCAATGCAGGGGATTTTATGCAGCATGATTGAATGCAGTGGATTCCATGCAGCATGATTGAATGCAGTAGATTCCATGCAGTGAGGCCCAATGCATCCCGATTAAATGCAGTGGATTTTATGCAGCGAGGCCCAAAGCATCCCGATTGAATGCAGTGGATTCCATGCAGCGTCACTGAATGCAGTGGATTCGATGCAGCATGGTAAAATGCATCCCGATTGAACGAAGAGTATTCCATGCAGCGTGGCTAAATGGATCCCGATTGAATGCAGTGGATTCCATGCAGCGTGGCCCAATGGATCTCGAGAGATTGCAGTGGATTCCATGCAGTGTGGTGCAATGGATTTAAATTGAACGCAGTGGATTCCATGCATCGTGGTGCAATGGATCCCAATTGAATGCAGTGAATTCCATGCAGCGTGATTGAATGCAGTATATTCCATGCAGCATGGTAAAATGCATCCCGATTAAATGCAGTGGATTCCATCCAGCTTGATTGAATGCAGTTGATTCCATGGAGCGTGGCCCAATGCATCCCGATTAAATGCAGTGGATTTTATGCAGCATGGCCCAAAGCATCCCGATTGAAGGTAGTGCATTCCATGCAGCATCACTGAATGCAGTGGATTCCATGCAGCATGGTAAAATGCATCCCGATTGAACGCAGTGTATTCCATGAAGCATGGCTAAATGGCTCCCGAGTGAATGCAGTAGATTCCATGCAGTGTCATTGAATGCAGTGGATTCCATGCAGCATGGTAAAATGCATCCCGATTGATGCAGTGGATTCCATGCAGTGTCATTGAATGCAGTGGATTCCATGCAGCATGGTAAAATGCATCCCGATTGATGCAGTGGATTCCATGCAGCGGGGTTAAATGGATCCCAATTGAATGCAGTGTATTCCATGCAGCGTGGCCCAATGGATCTCGATTGAATGCAGTGGATTCCATGCAGCGTGGCCCAATGGATCTCGATTGAATACAGTGGATTCCATGCAGTGTGGTACAGTGGATTCTGATTGATTGCAGTGAATTCCATGCATCGTGGCACAATGGATCCCAATTGAATGCAGTGGATTCCATGCAGCGTGGCCCAATGGATCTCGATTGAATGCAGTGGATTCCATGCAGCATGTTTGAATGCAGTGTATGCCATGCAGCGTGGCCCAATGGATCTCGAGAGAATGCAGTGGATTCCATGCAGTGTGGTGCAATGGATTTTGATTGAACGCAGTGGATTCCATGCATCGTTGTGCAATGGATCCCAATTGAATGCAGTGAATTCCATGCAGCGTGATTGAATGCAGTACATTCCATGCATCATGGTAAAATGCATCCCGATTAAATGCAGTGGATTCCATCCAGCTTGATTGAATGCAATTGATTCCATGGAGCGTGGCCCAATGCATCCCGATTAAATGCAGTGGATTTTAAGCAGCATGGCCCAAAGCATCCCGATTGAAGGTAGTGCATTCCATGCAGCATCACTGAATGCAGTGGATTCCATGCAGCATGGTAAAATGCATCCCGATTGAACGCAGTGTATTCCATGAAGCATGGCTAAATGGATCCCGATTGAATGCAGTGGATTCCATGCAACGTGGCCCAATGGATCTCGATTGAACGCAGTGTATTCCATGCAGTGAGGCCCAATGTATCCCAATTGAATGCAGTGGATTCCATGCAGCATGGCGCAATGGATGTCGATTGAATGCAGTGGTTTCCCTGCAATGTGGCACAATGGATCCCGATTGACTGCAGTGGATTCCATGCAGCGTCACTGAATGCAGTGGATTCCATGCAGAATGGTAAAATGCATCCCGATTGATGCAGTGGATTCCATGCAGTGTCATTGAATGCAGTAGATTCCATGCAGCATGGTAAAATGCATCCCAATTGAACGCAGTGCATTCCATGCAGCGGGGTTAAATGGATCCCGATTGAATGCAGTGGATTCGATGCAGCGTGGCCCAATGGATCTCGAGAGAATGCAGTGGATTCCATGCAGTGTGGTGCAATGGATTTAAATTGAACGCAGTGGATTCCATGCATCGTGGCGCAATGGATCCCAATTGAATGCAGTGAATTCCATGCAGCGTGATTGAATGCAGTATATTCCATGCAGCGTGGTAAAATGCATCCCGATTAAATGCAGTGGATTCCATCCAGCTTGGTTGAATGCAATTGATTCCATGGATCATGGCCCAATGCATCCCGATTAAATGCAGTGGATTTTATGCAGCATGGCCCAAAGCATCCCGATTGAAGGTAGTGCATTCCATGCAGCATCACTGAATGCAGTGGATTCCATGCAGCATGGTAAAATGCATCCCGATTAAACGCAGTGGATTACATGCAGCATGGCTAAATGGATCCCGAGTGAATGCAGTGGATTCCATGCAGTGTCATTGAATGCAGTGGATTCCATGCAGCATGGTAAAATGCATCCCGATTGATACAGTGGATTCCATGCAGTGTCAATGAATGCAGTGGATTCCAGGCAGCATGATAAAATGCATCCCGATTGATGCAGTGGATTCCATGCAGCGGGGTTAAATGGATCCCGATTGAATGCAGTGGATTCCATGCAGCGTGGCCCAATGGATCTCGATTGAATGCAGTGGATTCCATGCAGCGTGGCCCAATGGATCTCGATTGAATGCAGTGGATTCCATGCAGTGTGGTGTAGTGGATTCTGATTGATTGCAGTGAATTCCATGCATCGTGGCACAATGGATCCAAATTGAATGCAGTGGATTCCATGCAGCGTGGCCCAATGGATCTCGATTGAATGCAGTGGATTCCATCCAGCGTGTTTGAATGCAGTGTATTCCATGCAGCGTGAAGAAATGGAACCCTATTGAATGCAGTGGATTTTATGCAGCATGATTGAATGCAGTGGATTCCATGCAGCATGATTGAATGCAGTGGATTCCAGGCAGCGAGGCCCAATGAATCCCGATTGAATGCAGTGGATATTATCCAGCATGGCCCAAAGCATCCCGATTGAATGCAGTGGATTCCATGCAGCGTGTTTGAATGCAGTGGATTCCATGCAGCATGGCCCAATGGTTCCCGATTGAATGCAGTGGTTGCAATGAAGCATGATTGAATGCAGTGGATTCCATGAAGCGTGGCCCTATGGTACCCGATTGAATGCACTGGTTGTAATGAAGCATGATTGAATGCAGTGGATTCCATGCAGCATGGAGAAATTGAACCCTATTAAATGCAGGGGATTTTATGCAGCATGATTGAATGCAGTGGATTCCATGCAGCATGATTGAATGCAGTAGATTCCATGCAGTGAGGCCCAATGCATCCCGATTAAATGCAGTGGATTTTATGCAGCGAGGCCCAAAGCATCCCGATTGAATGCAGTGGATTCCATGCAGTGTCACTGAATGCAGTGGATTCGATGCAGCATGGTAAAATGCATCCCGATTGAACCCAGTGTATTCTATGCAGCGTGATAAATGGATCCCGATTGAATGCAGTGGATTCCATGCAGCGTGGCCCAATGGATCTCGAGAGAATGCAGTGGATTCCATGCAGTGTGGTGCAATGGATTTTGATTGAACGCAGTGGATTCCATGCATCGTTGTGCAATGGATCCCAATTGAATGCAGTGAATTCCATGCAGCGTGATTGAATGCAGTACATTCCATGCAGCATGGTAAAATGCATCCCGATTAAATGCAGTGGATTCCATCCAGCTTGATTGAATGCAGTTGATTCCATGGAGCGTGGCCCAATGCATCCCGATTAAATGCAGTGGATTTTATGCAGCATGGCCCAAAGCATCCCGATTGAAGGTAGTGCATTCCATGCAGCATCACTGAATGCAGTGGATTCCATGCAGCATGGTAAAATGCATCCCGATTGAACGCAGTGTATTCCATGAAGCATGGCGAAATAGATCCCGATTGAATGCAGTGGATTCCATGCAGCGTGGCCCAATGGATCTCGATTGAACGCAGTGTATTCCATGCAGTGAGGCCCAATGAATCCCAATTGAATGCAGTGGATTCCATGCAGCATGGAGAAATTGAACCCTATTAAATGCAGGGGATTTTATGCAGCATGATTGAATGCAGTGGATTCCATGCAGCATGATTGAATGCAGTAGATTCCATGCAGTGAGGCCCAATGCATCCCGATTAAATGCAGTGGATTTTATGCAGAGAGGCCAAAAGCATCCCGATTGAATGCAGTGGATTCCATGCAGCGTCACTGAATGCAGTGGATTCGATGCAGCATGGTTAAATGCATCCCGATTGAACGAAGAGTATTCCATGCAGCGTGGCTAAATGGATCCCGATTGAATGCAGTGGATTCGATGAAGCGTGGCCCAATGGATCTCGATTGAATGCAGTGGATTCCATGCAGCGTGGCCCAATGGATCTCGATTGAATGCAGTGGATTCCATGCAGTGTGGTGCAGTGGATTCTGATTGATTGCAGTGAATTCCATGCATCGTGGCACAATGGATCCCAATTGAATGCAGTGGATTCCATGCAGCGTGGCCCAATGGATCTCGATTGAATGCAGTGGATTCCATGCAGCGTGTTTGAATGCAGTGTATGCCATGCAGCGTGAAGAAATGGAACCCTATTGAATGCAGTGGATTTTATGCAGCATGATTGAATGCAGTGGATTCGATGCAGCATGATTGAATGCAGTGGATTTCAGGCAGCGAGGCCCAATGAATCCCGATTGAATGCAGTGGATATTATCCAGCATGGCCCAAAGCATCCCGATTGAATGCAGTGGATTCCATGCAGCGTGTTTGAATGCAGTGGATTCCATGCAGCATGGCCCAATGGTTCCCGATTGAATGCAGTGGTTGCAATGAAGCATGATTGAATGCAGTGGATTCCATGAAGCGTGGCCCTATGGTACCCGATTGAATGCACTGGTTGCAATGAAGCATGATTGAATGCAGTGGATTCCATGCAGCATGGAGAAATGGAACCCTATTAAATGCAGGGGATTTTATGCAGCATGATTGAATGCAGTGGTTTCCATGCAGCATGATTGAATGCAGTAGATTCCATGCAGTGAGGCCCAATGCATCCCGATTAAATGCAGTGGATTCCATGCAGCGTCACTGAATGCAGTGGATTAGATGCAGCATGGTTAAATGCATCCCGATTGAACCCAGTGTATTCTATGCAGCGTGATAAATGGATCCCGATTGAATGCAGTGGATTCCATGCAGCGTGGTCCAATGGATCTCGAGAGAATGCAGTGGATTCCATGCAGTGTGGTGCAATGGATTTTGATTGAACGCAGTGGATTCGATGCATCATTGTGCAATGGATCCCAATTGAATGCAGTGAATTCCATGCAGCGTGATTGAATGCAGTACATTCCATGCAGCATGGTAAAATGCATCCCGATTAAATGCAGTGGATTCCATCCAGCTTGATTGAATGCAGTTGATTCCATGGAGCGTGGCCCAATGCATCCCGATTAAATGCAGTGGATTTTATGCAGCATGGCCCAAAGCATCCCGATTGAAGGTAGTGCATTCCATGCAGCATCACTGAATGCAGTGGATTCCATGCAGCATGGTAAAATGCATCCCGATTGAACGCAGTGTATTCCATGAAGCATGGCTAAATGGATCCCGATTGAATGCAGTGGATTCCATGCAGCGTGGCCCAATGGATCTCGATTGAACGCAGTGTATTCCATGCAGTGAGGCCCAATGAATCCCAATTGAATGCAGTGGATTCCATGCAGCATGGCACAATGGATGTCGATTGAATGCAGTGGTTTCCCTGCAATGTGGCACAATGGATCCCGATTGACTGCAGTGGATTCCATGCAGCGTCACTGAATGCAGTGGATTCCATGCAGAATGGTAAAATGCATCCCGATTGATGCAGTGGATTCCATGCAGTGTCATTGAATGCAGTGGATTCCATGCAGCATGGTAAAATGCATCCCAATTGAACGCAGTGCATTCCATGCAGCGGGGTTAAATGGATCCCGATTGAATGCAGTGGATTCGATGCAGCGTGGCCCAATGGATCTCGAGAGAATGCAGTGGATTCCATGCAGTGTGGTGCAATGGATGTTAATTGAACGCAGTGGATTCCATGCATCGTGGTGCAATGGATCCCAATTGAATGCAGTGAATTCCATGCAGCGTGATTGAATGCAGTATATTCCATGCAGCGTGGTAAAATGCATCCCGATTAAATGCAGTGGATTCCATCCAGCTTGATTGAATGCAGTTGATTCCATGGAGCGTGGCCCAATGCATCCCGATTAAATGCAGTGGATTTTATGCAGCATGGCCCAAAGCATCCCGATTGAAGGTAGTGCATTCCATGCAGCATCACTGAATGCAGTGGATTCCATGCAGCATTGTAAAATGCATCCCAATTGAACGCAGTGCATTCCATGCAGCGGGGTTAAATGGATCCCGATTGAATGCAGTGGATTCGATGCAGCGTGGCCCAATGGATCTCGAGAGAATGCAGTGGATTCCATGCAGTGTGGTGCAATGGATTTTAATTGAACGCAGTGGATTCTATGCATCATGGCGCAATGGATCCCAATTGAATGCAGTGAATTCCATGCAGCGTGATTGAATGCAGTATATTCCATGCAGCGTGGTAAAATGCATCCCGATTAAATGCAGTGGATTCCATCCAGCTTGATTGAATGCAGTTGATTCCATGGAGCGTGGCCCAATGCATCCCGATTAAATGCAGTGGATTTTATGCAGCATGGCCCAAAGCATCCCGATTGAAGGTACTGCATTCCATGCAGCATCACTGAATGCAGTGTATTCCATGCAGCGTGATAAATGGAACCCTATTGAATGCAGTGGATTTTATGCAGCATGATTGAATGCAGTGGATTCGATGCAGCATGATTGAGTGCAGTGGATTCCAGGCAGCGAGGCCCAATGAATCCCGATTGAATGCAGTGGATATTATCCAGCATGGCCCAAAACATCCCGATTGAATGCAGTGGATTCCATGCAGCATGTTTGAATGCAGTGGATTCCATGCAGCATGGCCCAATGGTTCCCGATTGAATGCAGTGGTTGCAATGAAGCATGATTGAATGCAGTGGATTCCATGAAGCGTGGCCCTATGGTACCCGATTGAATGCACTGGTTGCAATGAAGCATGATTGAATGCAGTGGATTCCATGCAGCATGGAGAAATTGAACCCTATTAAATGCAGGGGATTTTATGCAGCATGATTGAATGCAGTGGATTCCATGCAGCATGATTGAATGCAGTAGATTCCATGCAGTGAGGCCCAATGCATCCCGACTAAATGCAGTGGATTTTATGCAGCAAGGCCCAAAGCATCCCGATTGAATACAGTGGATTCCATGCAGCGTCATTGAATGCAGTGGATTCGATGCAGCATGGTAAAATGCATCCCGATTGAACCCAGTGTATTCCATGCAGCGTGATAAATGGATCCCGATTGAATGCAGTGGATTCCATGCAGCGTGGCCCAATGGATCTCGAGAGAATGCAGTGGATTCCATGCAGTGTGGTGCAATGGATTTTGATTGAAGGCAGTGGATTCGATGCATCGTTGTGCAATGGATCCCAATTGAATGCAGTGAATTCCATGCAGCGTGATTGAATGCAGTATATTCCATGCAGCGTGGTAAAATGCATCCCGATTAAATGCAGTGGATTCCATCCAGCTTGATTGAATGCAGTTGATTCCATGGAGCGTGGCCCAATGCATCCCGATTAAATGCAGTGGATTTTATGCAGCATGGCCCAAAGCATCCCGATTGAAGGTAGTGCATTCCATGCAGCATCACTGAATGCAGTGGATTCCATGCAGCATGGTAAACTGCATCCCGATTGAACGCAGTGTATTCCATGAAGCATGGCTAAATGGATCCCGAGTGAATGCAGTGGATTCCAAGCAGTGTCATTGAATGCAGTGGATTCCATGCAGCATGGAAAAATGTGTCACGATTGATGCAGTGGATTCCATGCATTGTCATTGAATGCAGTGTATTCCATGCAGCATGGTTAAATGCATCCCGATTGATGCAGTGGATTCCATGCAGTGTCAATGAATGCAATGAATTCCAGGCAGCATGATAAAATGCATCCCGATTGATGCAGTGGATTCCATGCAGCGGGGTTAAATGGATCCAGATTGAATGCCGTGGATTCCATGCAGCGTGGCCCAATGGATCTCGATTGAATGCAGTGGACTCCGTGCAGTGTGGTGGAGTGGATTCTGATTGATTGCAGTGAATTCCATGCAGTGTGGCCCAATGGATCTCGATTGAATGCAGTGGATTCCATGCAGCGTGTTTGAATGCAGTGTATTCCATGCAGCGTGAAGAAATGGAACCCTATTGAATGCAGTGGATTTTATGCAGCATGATTGAATGCAGTGGATTCCATGCAGCATGATTGAATGCAGTGGATTCCAGGCAGCGAGGCCCAATGAATCCCGATTGAATGCAGTGGATATTATCCAGCATGGCCCAAAGCATCCCGATTGAATGCAGTGGATTCCATGCAGCGTGTTTGAATGCAGTGGATTCCATGCAGCATGGCCCAATGGTTCCCGATTGAATGCAGTGGTTGCAATGAAGCATGATTGAATGCAGTGGATTCCATGAAGCGTGGCCCTATGGTACCCGATTGAATGCACTGGTTGCAATGAAGCATGATTGAATGCAGTGGATTCCATGCAGCATGGAGAAATGGAACCCTATTAAATGCAGGGGATTTTATGCAGCATGATTGAATGCAGTGGATTCCATGCAGCATGATTGAATGCAGTAGATTCCATGCAGTGAGGCCCAATGCATCCCGACTAAATGCAGTGGATTTTATGCAGCAAGGCCCAAAGCATCCCGATTGAATACAGTGGATTCCATGCAGCGTCACTGAATGCAGTGGATTCGATGCAGCATGGTTAAATGCATCCCGATTGAACGAAGAGTATTCCATGCAGCGTGGCTAAATGGATCCCGATTGAATGCAGTGGATTCCATGCAGCGTGGCCCAATGGATCTCGAGAGATTGCAGTGGATTCCATGCAGTGTGGTGCAATGGATTTAAATTGAACGCAGTGGATTCCATGCATCGTGGTGCAATGGATCCCAATTGAATGCAGTGAATTCCATGCAGCGTGATTGAATGCAGTATATTCCATGCAGCGTGGTAAAATGCATCCCGATTAAATGCAGTGGATTCCATCCAGCTTGATTGAATGCAGTTGATTCCATGGAGCGTGGCCCAATGCATCCCGATTAAATGCAGTGGATTTTATGCAGCATGGCCCAAAGCATCCCGATTGAAGGTAGTGCATTCCATGCAGCATCACTGAATGCAGTGGATTCCATGCAGCATGGTAAAATGCATCCCGATTAAACGCAGTGGATTACATGCAGCATGGCTAAATGGATCCCGAGTGAATGCAGTAGATTCCATGCAGTGTCATTGAATGCAGTGGATTCCATGCAGCATGGTAAAATGCGTCACGATTGATGCAGTGGATTCCATGCAGTGTCATTGAATGCAGTGTATTCCATGCAGCATGGTAAAATGCATCCCGATGGATGCAGTGGATTACATGCAGTGTCAATGAATGCAGTGGAGTCCAGGCAGCATGATAAAATGCATCCCGATTGATGCAGTGGATTCCATGCAGCGGGGTTAAATGGATCCCGATTGAATGCAGTGTATTCCATGCAGCATGGCCCAATGGATCTCGATTGAATGCAGTGGATTCCATGCAGCGTGGCCCAATGGATCTCGATTGAATGCAGTGGATTCCATGCAGTGTGGTGCAGTGGATTCTGATTGATTGCAGTGAATTCCATGCATCGTGGCACAATGGATCCCAATTGAATGCAGTGGATTCCATGCAGCGTGGCCCAATGGATCTCGATTGAATGCAGTGGATTCCATGCAGCGTGTTTGAATGCAGTGTATGCCATGCAGCGTGAAGAAATGGAACCCTATTGAATGCAGTGGATTTTATGCAGCATGATTGAATGCAGTGGATTCGATGCAGCATGATTGAATGCAGTGGATTTCAGGCAGCGAGGCCCAATGAATCCCGATTGAATGCAGTGGATATTATCCAGCATGGCCCGAAGCATCCCGATTGAATGCAGTGGATTCCATGCAGCGTGTTTGAATGCAGTGGATTCCATGCAGCATGGCCCAATGGTTCCCGATTGAATGCAGTGGTTGCAATGAAGCATGATTGAATGCAGTGGATTCCATGCAGCATGGAGACATTGAACCCTATTCAATGCAGGGGATTTTATGCAGCATGATTGAATGCAGTGGATTCCATGCAGCATGATTGAATGCAGTAGATTCCATGCAGTGAGGCCCAATGTATCCCGATTAAATGCAGTGGATTTTATGCAGCGAGGCCCAAAGCATCCCGATTGAATGCAGTGGATTCCATGCAGCGTCACTGAATGCAGTGGATTCGATGCAGCATGGTAAAATGCATCCCGATTGAACGAAGAGTATTCCATGCAGCGTGGCTAAATGGATCCCGATTGAATGCAGTGGATTCCATGCAGCGTGGCCCAATGGATCTCGAGAGATTGCAGTGGATTCCATGCAGTGTGGTGCAATGGATTTAAATTGAACGCAGTGGATTCCATGCATCGTGGTGCAATGGATCCCAATTGAATGCAGTGAATTCCATGCAGCGTGATTGAATGCAGTATATTCCATGCAGCGTGGTAAAATGCATCCCGATTAAATGCAGTGGATTCCATCCAGCTTGATTGAATGCAGTTGATTCCATGGAGCGTGGCCCAATGCATCCCGATTAAATGCAGTGGATTTTATGCAGCATGGCCCAAAGCATCCCGATTGAAGGTAGTGCATTCCATGCAGCATCACTGAATGCAGTGGATTCCATGCAGCATGGTAAAATGCATCCCGATTAAACGCAGTGGAATACATGCAGCATGGCTAAATGGCTCCCGAGTGAATGCAGTAGATTCCATGCAGTGTCATTGAATGCAGTGGATTCCATGCAGCATGGTAAAATGCATCCCGATTGATGCAGTGGATTCCATGCAGTGTCATTGAATGCAGTGGATTCCAGGCAGCATGGTAAAATGCATCCCGATTGATGCAGTGGATTCCATGCAGCGGGGTTAAATGGATCCCGATTGAATGCAGTGTATTCCATGCAGCGTGGCCCAATGGATCTGGATTGAATGCAGTGGATTCCATGCAGCGTGGCCCAATGGATCTCGATTGAATGCAGTGGATTCCATGCAGTGTGGTACAGTGGATTCTGATTGATTGCAGTGAATTCCATGCATCGTGGCACAATGGATCCCAATTGAATGCAGTGGATTCCATGCAGCGTGGCCCAATGGATCTCGATTGAATGCAGTGGATTCCATGCAGCATGTATGAATGCAGTTTATGCCATGCAGCGTGAAGAAATGGAACCCTATTGAATGCAGTGGATTTTATGCAGGATGATTGAATGCAGTGGATTCCATGCAGCATGATTGAATGCAGTGGATTCCATGCAGCGTGGCCCAATGTATATCAAGAGAATGCAGTGGATTCCATGCAGTGTGGTGCAATGGATTTTGATTGAATGCAGTGGATTCCATGCATCGTTGTGCAATGGATCCCAATTGAATGCAGTGAATTCCATGCAGCGTGATTGAATGCAGTACATTCCATGCAGCATGGTAAAATGCATCCCGATTAAATGCAGTGGATTCCATCCAGCTTGATTGAATGCAATTGATTCCATGGAGCGTGGCCCAATGCATCCCGATTAAATGCAGTGGATTTTAAGCAGCATGGCCCAAAGCATCCCGATTGAAGGTAGTGCATTCCATGCAGCATCACTGAATGCAGTGGATTCCATGCAGCATGGTAAAATGCATCCCGATTGAACGCAGTGTATTCCATGAAGCATGGCTAAATGGATCCCGATTGAATGCAGTGGATTCCATGCAGCGTGGCCCAATGGATCTGGATTGAACGCAGTGTATTCCATGCAGTGAGGCCCAATGTATCCCAATTGAATGCAGTGGATTCCATGCAGCATGGCGCAATGGATGTCGATTGAATGCAGTGGTTTCCCTGCAATGTGGCACAATGGATCCCGATTGACTGCAGTGGATTCCATGCAGCGTCACTGAATGCAGTGGATTCCATGCAGAATGGTAAAATGCATCCCGATTGATGCAGTGGATTTCATGCAGTGTCATTGAATGCAGTGGATTCCATGCAGCATGGTAAAATGCATCCCAATTGAACGCAGTGCATTCCATGCAGCGGGGTTAAATGGATCCCGATTGAATGCAGTGGATTCGATGCAGCGTGGCCCAATGGATCTCGAGAGAATGCAGTGGATTCCATGCAGTGTGGTGCAATGGATTTAAATTGAACGCAGTGGATTCCATGCATCGTGGCGCAATGGATCCCAATTGAATGCAGTGAATTCCATGCAGCGTGATTGAATGCAGTATATTCCATGCAGCGTGGTAAAATGCATCCCGATTAAATGCAGTGGATTCCATCCAGCTTGATTGAATGCAGTTGATTCCATGGAGCGTGGCCCAATGCATCCCGATTAAATGCAGTGGATTTTATGCAGCATGGCCCAAAGCATCCCGATTGAATGTAGTGCATTCCATGCAGCATCACTGAATGCAGTGGATTCCATGCAGCATGGTAAAATGCATCCCGATTAAACGCAGTAGATTACATGCAGCATGGCTAAATGGATCCCGAGTGAATGCAGTAGATTCCATGCAGTGTCATTGAATGCAGTGGATTCCATGCAGCATGGTAAAATGCATCCCGATTGATGCAGTGGATTCCATGCAGTGTCATTGAATGCAGTGGATTCCAGGCAGCATGGTAAAATGCATCCCGATTGATGCAGTGGATTCCATGCAGCGGGGTTAAATGGATCCCGATTGAATGCAGTGTATTCCATGCAGCGTGGCCCAATGGATCTCGATTGAATGCAGTGGATTCCATGCAGCGTGGCCCAATGGATCTGGATTGAATGCAGTGGATTCCATGCAGTGTGGTGCAGTGGAGTCTGATTGATTGCAGTGAATTCCATTCATCGTGGCACAATGGATCCCAATTGAATGCAGTGGATTCCATTCAGCATGGCCCAATGGATCTCGATTGAATGCAGTGGATTCCATGCAGCATGTTTGAATGCAGTGTATGCCATGCAGCGTGAAGTTATGGAACCCTATTGAATGCAGTGGATTTTATGCAGCATGATTGAATGCAGTGGATTCCATGCAGCATGATTGAATGCAGTGGATTCCAGGCAGCGAGGCCCAATGAATCCCGATTGAATGCAGTGGATATTATCCAGCATGGCCCAAAGCATCCCGATTGAATGCAGTGGATTCCATGCAGCGTGTTTGAATGCAGTGGATTCCATGCAGCATGGCCCAATGGTTCCCGATTGAATGCAATGGTTGCAATGAAGCATGATTGAATGCAGTGGATTCCATGAAGCGTGGCACTATGGTACCCGATTGAATGCACTGGTTGCAATGAAGCATGATTGAATGCAGTGGATTCCATGCAGCATGGAGAAATTGAACCCTATTCAATGCAGGGGATTTTATGCAGCATGATTGAATGCAGTGGATTCCATGCAGCATGATTGAATGCAGTAGATTCCATGCAGTGAGGCCCAATGCATCCCGATTAAATGCAGTGGATTTTATGCAGCGAGGCCCAAAGCATCCCGATTGAATGCAGTGGATTCCATGCAGTGTCACTGAATGCAGTGGATTCAATGCAGCATGGTAAAATGCATCCCGATTGAACCCAGTGTATTCCATGCAGCGTGATAAATGGATCCCGATTGAATGCAGTGGATTCGATGCAGCGTGGCCCAATGGATCTCGAGAGAATGCAGTGGATTCCATGCAGTGTGGTGCAATGGATTTTGATTGAACGCAGTGGATTCGATGCATCGTTGTGCAATGGATCCCAATTGAATGCAGTGAATTCCATGCAGCGTGATTGAATGCAGTACATTCCATGCAGCATGGTAAAATGCATCCCGATTAAATGCAGTGGATTCCATCCAGCTTGATTGAATGCAGTTGATTCCATGGAGCGTGGCCCAATGCATCCCGATTAAATGCAGTGGATTTTATGCAGCATGGCCCAAAGCATCCCGATTGAAGGTAGTGCATTCCATGCAGCATCACTGAATGCAGTGGATTCCATGCAGCATGGTAAAATGCATCCCGATTGAACGCAGTGTATTCCATGAAGCATGGCTAAATGGATCCCGATTGAATGCAGTGGATTCCATGCAGCGTGGCCCAATGGATCTCGATTGAACGCAGTGTATTCCATGCAGTGAGGCCCAATGTATCCCAATTGAATGCAGTGGATTCCATGCAGCATGGCGCAATGGATGTCGATTGAATGCAGTGGTTTCCCTGCAATGTGGCACAATGGATCCCGATTGACTGCAGTGGATTCCATGCAGCATGGCCCAATGGTTCCCGATTGAATGCAGTGGTTGCAATGAAGCATGATTGAATGCAGTGGATTCCATGCAGCATGGAGACATTGAACCCTATTCAATGCAGGGGATTTTATGCAGCATGATTGAATGCAGTGGATTCCATGAGCATGATTGAATGCAGTAGATTCCATGCAGTGAGGCCCAATGCATCCCGATTAAATGCAGTGGATTTTATGCAGCGAGGCCCAAAGCATCCCGATTGAATGCAGTGGATTCCATGCAGCGTCACTGAATGCAGTGGATTCGATGCAGCATGGTAAAATGCATCCCGATTGAACGAAGAGTATTCCATGCAGTGTGGCTAAATGGATCCCGATTGAATGCAGTGGATTCCATGCAGCGTGGCCCAATGGATCTCGAGAGATTGCAGTGGATTCCATGCAGTGTGGTGCAATGGATTTTAATTGAACGCAGTGGATTCCATGCATCGTGGCGCAATGGATCCCAATTGAATGCAGTGAATTCCATGCAGCGTGATTGAATGCAGTACATTCCATGCAGCATGGTAAAATGCATCCCGATTAAATGCAGTGGATTCCATCCAGCTTGATTGAATGCAGTTGATTCCATGGAGCGTGGCCCAATGCATCCCGATTAAATGCAGTGGATTTTATGCAGCATGGCCCAAAGCATCCCGATTGAAGGTAGTGCATTCCATGCAGCATCACTGAATGCAGTGGATTCCATGCAGCATGGTAAAATGCATCCCGATTAAACGCAGTGGAATACATGCAGCATGGCTAAATGGCTCCCGAGTGAATGCAGTAGATTCCATGCAGTGTCATTGAATGCAGTGGATTCCATGCAGCATGGTAAAATGCATCCCGATTGATGCAGTGGATTCCATGCAGTGTCATTGAATGCAGTGGATTCCAGGCAGCATGGTAAAATGCATCCCGATTGATGCAGTGGATTCCATGCAGCGGGGTTAAATGGATCCCGATTGAATGCAGTGTATTCCATGCAGCGTGGCCCAATGGATCTCGATTGAATGCAGTGGATTCCATGCAGCGTGGCCCAATGGATCTCGATTGAATGCAGTGGATTCCATGCAGTGTGGTACAGTGGATTCTGATTGATTGCAGTGAATTCCATGCATCGTGGCACAATGGATCCCAATTGAATGCAGTGGATTCCATGCAGCGTGGCCCAATGGATCTCGATTGAATGCAGTGGATTCCATGCAGCATGTTTGAATGCAGTGTATGCCATGCAGCGTGGCCCAATGGATCTCGAGAGAATGCAGTGGATTCCATGCAGTGTGGTGCAATGGATTTTGATTGAACGCAGTGGATTCCATGCATCGTTGTGCAATGGATCCCAATTGAATGCAGTGAATTCCATGCAGCGTGATTGAATGCAGTACATTCCATGCAGCATGGTAAAATGCATCCCGATTAAATGCAGTGGATTCCATCCAGCTTGATTGAATGCAATTGATTCCATGGAGCGTGGCCCAATGCATCCTGATTAAATGCAGTGGATTTTAAGCAGCATGGCCCAAAGCATCCCGATTGAAGGTAGTGCATTCCATGCAGCATCACTGAATGCAGTGGATTCCATGCAGCATGGTAAAATGCATCCCGATTGAACGCAGTGTATTCCATGAAGCATGGCTAAATGGATCCCGATTGAATGCAGTGGATTCCATGCAGCGTGGCCCAATGGATCTCGATTGAACGCAGTGTATTCCATGCAGTGAGGCCCAATGTATCCCAATTGAATGCAGTGGATTCCATGCAGCATGGCGCAATGGATGTCGATTGAATGCAGTGGTTTCCCTGCAATGTGGCACAATGGATCCCGATTGACTGCAGTGGATTCCATGCAGCGTCACTGAATGCAGTGGATTCCATGCAGAATGGTAAAATGCATCCCGATTGATGCAGTGGATTCCATGCAGTGTCATTGAATGCAGTAGATTCCATGCAGCATGGTAAAATGCATCCCAATTGAACGCAGTGCATTCCATGCAGCGGGGTTAAATGGATCCCGATTGAATGCAGTGGATTCGATGCAGCGTGGCCCAATGGATCTCGAGAGAATGCAGTGGATTCCATGCAGTGTGGTGCAATGGATTTAAATTGAACGCAGTGGATTCCATGCAGCGTGGCCCAATGGATCTCGAATGAACGCAGTGTATTCCATGCAGTGAGGCCCAATGTATCCCAATTGAATGCAGTAGATTCCATGCAGCATGGCGCAATGGATGTCGATTGAATGCAGTGGTTTCCCTGCAATGTGGCACAATGGATCCCGATTGACTGCAGTGGATTCCATGCAGCATGGCCCAATGGTTCCCGATTGAATGCAGTGGTTGCAATGAAGCATGATTGAATGCAGTGGATTCCATGCAGCATGGAGACATTGAACCCTATTCAATGCAGGGGATTTTATGCAGCATGATTGAATGCAGTGGATTCCATGCAGCATGATTGAATGCAGTAGATTCCATGCAGTGAGGCCCAATGCATCCCGATTAAATGCAGTGGATTTTATGCAGCGAGGCCCAAAGCATCCCGATTGAATGCAGTGGATTCCATGCAGCGTCACTGAATGCAGTGGATTCGATGCAGCATGGTAAAATGCATCCCGATTGAACGAAGAGTATTCCATGCAGTGTGGCTAAATGGATCCCGATTGAATGCAGTGGATTCCATGCAGCGTGGCCCAATGGATCTCGAGAGATTGCAGTGGATTCCATGCAGTGTGGTGCAATGGATTTTAATTGAACGCAGTGGATTCCATGCATCGTGGTGCAATGGATCCCAATTGAATGCAGTGAATTCCATGCAGCGTGATTGAATGCAGTACATTCCATGCAGCATGGTAAAATGCATCCCGATTAAATGCAGTGGATTCCATCCAGCTTGATTGAATGCAGTTGATTCCATGGAGCGTGGCCCAATGCATCCCGATTAAATGCAGTGGATTTTATGCAGCATGGCCCAAAGCATCCCGATTGAAGGTAGTGCATTCCATGCAGCATCACTGAATGCAGTGGATTCCATGCAGCATGGTAAAATGCATCCCGATTAAACGCAGTGGAATACATGCAGCATGGCTAAATGGCTCCCGAGTGAATGCAGTAGATTCCATGCAGTGTCATTGAATGCAGTGGATTCCATGCAGCATGGTAAAATGCATCCCGATTGATGCAGTGGATTCCATGCAGTGTCATTGAATGCAGTGGATTCCAGGCAGCATGGTAAAATGCATCACGATTGATGCAGTGGATTCCATGCAGCGGGGTTAAATGGATCCCGATTGAATGCAGTGTATTCCATGCAGCGTGGCCCAATGGATCTCGATTGAATGCAGTGGATTCCATGCAGCGTGGCCCAATGGATCTGGATTGAATGCAGTGGATTCCATGCAGTGTGGTGCAGTGGAGTCTGATTGATTGCAGTGAATTCCATTCATCGTGGCACAATGGATCCCAATTGAATGCAGTGGATTCCATTCAGCATGGCCCAATGGATCTCGATTGAATGCAGTGGATTCCATGCAGCATGTTTGAATGCAGTGTATGCCATGCAGCGTGAAGTTATGGAACCCTATTGAATGCAGTGGATTTTATGCAGCATGATTGAATGCAGTGGATTCCATGCAGCATGATTGAATGCAGTGGATTCCAGGCAGCGAGGCCCAATGAATCCCGATTGAATGCAGTGGATATTATCCAGCATGGCCCAAAGCATCCCGATTGAATGCAGTGGATTCCATGCAGCGTGTTTGAATGCAGTGGATTCCATGCAGCATGGCCCAATGGTTCCCGATTGAATGCAATGGTTGCAATGAAGCATGATTGAATGCAGTGGATTCCATGAAGCGTGGCACTATGGTACCCGATTGAATGCACTGGTTGCAATGAAGCATGATTGAATGCAGTGGATTCCATGCAGCATGGAGAAATTGAACCCTATTCAATGCAGGGGATTTTATGCAGCATGATTGAATGCAGTGGATTCCATGCAGCATGATTGAATGCAGTAGATTCCATGCAGTGAGGCCCAATGCATCCCGATTAAATGCAGTGGATTTTATGCAGCGAGGCCCAAAGCATCCCGATTGAATGCAGTGGATTCCATGCAGTGTCACTGAATGCAGTGGATTCAATGCAGCATGGTAAAATGCATCCCGATTGAACCCAGTGTATTCCATGCAGCGTGATAAATGGATCCCGATTGAATGCAGTGGATTCGATGCAGCGTGGCCCAATGGATCTCGAGAGAATGCAGTGGATTCCATGCAGTGTGGTGCAATGGATTTTGATTGAACGCAGTGGATTCGATGCATCGTTGTGCAATGGATCCCAATTGAATGCAGTGAATTCCATGCAGCGTGATTGAATGCAGTACATTCCATGCAGCATGGTAAAATGCATCCCGATTAAATGCAGTGGATTCCATCCAGCTTGATTGAATGCAGTTGATTCCATGGAGCGTGGCCCAATGCATCCCGATTAAATGCAGTGGATTTTATGCAGCATGGCCCAAAGCATCCCGATTGAAGGTAGTGCATTCCATGCAGCATCACTGAATGCAGTGGATTCCATGCAGCATGGTAAAATGCATCCCGATTGAACGCAGTGTATTCCATGAAGCATGGCTAAATGGATCCCGATTGAATGCAGTGGATTCCATGCAGCGTGGCCCAATGGATCTCGATTGAACGCAGTGTATTCCATGCAGTGAGGCCCAATGTATCCCAATTGAATGCAGTGGATTCCATGCAGCATGGCGCAATGGATGTCGATTGAATGCAGTGGTTTCCCTGCAATGTGGCACAATGGATCCCGATTGACTGCAGTGGATTCCATGCAGCATGGCCCAATGGTTCCCGATTGAATGCAGTGGTTGCAATGAAGCATGATTGAATGCAGTGGATTCCATGCAGCATGGAGACATTGAACCCTATTCAATGCAGGGGATTTTATGCAGCATGATTGAATGCAGTGGATTCCATGCAGCATGATTGAATGCAGTAGATTCCATGCAGTGAGGCCCAATGCATCCCGATTAAATGCAGTGGATTTTATGCAGCGAGGCCCAAAGCATCCCGATTGAATGCAGTGGATTCCATGCAGCGTCACTGAATGCAGTGGATTCGATGCAGCATGGTAAAATGCATCCCGATTGAACGAAGAGTATTCCATGCAGTGTGGCTAAATGGATCCCGATTGAATGCAGTGGATTCCATGCAGCGTGGCCCAATGGATCTCGAGAGATTGCAGTGGATTCCATGCAGTGTGGTGCAATGGATTTTAATTGAACGCAGTGGATTCCATGCATCGTGGTGCAATGGATCCCAATTGAATGCAGTGAATTCCATGCAGCGTGATTGAATGCAGTACATTCCATGCAGCATGGTAAAATGCATCCCGATTAAATGCAGTGGATTCCATCCAGCTTGATTGAATGCAGTTGATTCCATGGAGCGTGGCCCAATGCATCCCGATTAAATGAAGTGGATTTTATGCAGCATGGCCCAAAGCATCCCGATTGAAGGTAGTGCATTCCATGCAGCATCACTGAATGCAGTGGATTCCATGCAGCATGGTAAAATGCATCCCGATTGAACGCAGTGTATTCCATGAAGCATGGCTAAATGGCTCCCGAGTGAATGCAGTAGATTCCATGCAGTGTCATTGAATGCAGTGGATTCCATGCAGCATGGTAAAATGCATCCCGATTGATGCAGTGGATTCCATGCAGTGTCATTGAATGCAGTGGATTCCAGGCAGCATGGTAAAATGCATCCCGATTGATGCAGTGGATTCCATGCAGCGGGGTTAAATGGATCCCGATTGAATGCAGTGTATTCCATGCAGCGTGGCCCAATGGATCTTGATTGAATGCAGTGGATTCCATGCAGCGTGGCCCAATGGATCTCGATTGAATGCAGTGGATTCCATGCAGTGTGGTACAGTGGATTCTGATTGATTGCAGTGAATTCCATGCATCGTGGCACAATGGATCCCAATTGAATGCAGTGGATTCCATGCAGCGTGGCCCAATGGATCTCGATTGAATGCAGTGGATTCCATGCAGCATGTTTGAATGCAGTGTATGCCATGCAGCGTGGCCCAATGGATCTCGAGAGAATGCAGTGGATTCCATGCAGTGTGGTGCAATGGATTTTGATTGAACGCAGTGGATTCCATGCATCGTTGTGCAATGGATCCCAATTGAATGCAGTGAATTCCATGCAGCGTGATTGAATGCAGTACATTCCATGCAGCATGGTAAAATGCATCCCGATTAAATGCAGTGGATTCCATCCAGCTTGATTGAATGCAGTTGATTCCATGGAGCGTGGCCCAATGCATCCCGATTAAATGCAGTGGATTTTATGCAGCATGGCCCAAAGCATCCCGATTGAAGGTAGTGCATTCCATGCAGCATCACTGAATGCAGTGGATTCCATGCAGCATGGTAAAATGCATCCCGATTGAACGCAGTGTATTCCATGAAGCATGGCTAAATGGATCCCGATTGAATGCAGTGGATTCCATGCAGCGTGGCCCAATGGATCTCGATTGAACGCAGTGTATTCCATGCAGTGAGGCCCAATGTATCCCAATTGAATGCAGTGGATTCCATGCAGCATGGCGCAATGGATGTCGATTGAATGCAGTGGTTTCCCTGCAATGTGGCACAATGGATCCCGATTGACTGCAGTGGATTCCATGCAGCGTCACTGAATGCAGTGGATTCCATGCAGAATGGTAAAATGCATCCCGATTGATGCAGTGGATTCCATGCAGTGTCATTGAATGCAGTAGATTCCATGCAGCATGGTAAAATGCATCCCAATTGAACGCAGTGCATTCCATGCAGCGGGGTTAAATGGATCCCGATTGAATGCAGTGGATTCGATGCAGCGTGGCCCAATGGATCTCGAGAGAATGCAGTGGATTCCATGCAGTGTGGTGCAATGGATTTAAATTGAACGCAGTGGATTCCATGCAGCGTGGCCCAATGGATCTCGAATGAACGCAGTGTATTCCATGCAGTGAGGCCCAATGTATCCCAATTGAATGCAGTGGATTCCATGCAGCATGGCGCAATGGATGTCGATTGAATGCAGTGGTTTCCCTGCAATGTGGCACAATGGATCCCGATTGACTGCAGTGGATTCCATGCAGCATGGCCCAATGGTTCCCGATTGAATGCAGTGGTTGCAATGAAGCATGATTGAATGCAGTGGATTCCATGCAGCGTGGAGACATTGAACCCTATTAAATGCAGGGGATTTTATGCAGCATGATTGAATGCAGTGGATTCCATGCAGCATGATTGAATGCAGTAGATTCCATGCAGTGAGGCCCAATGCATCCCGATTAAATGCAGTGGATTTTATGCAGCGAGGCCCAAAGCATCCCGATTGAATGCAGTGGATTCCATGCAGCGTCACTGAATGCAGTGGATTCGATGCAGCATGGTAAAATGCATCCCGATAGAACGAAGAGTATTCCATGCAGTGTGGTAAATGGATCCCGATTGAATGCAGTGGATTCCATGCAGCATGGTAAAATGCATCCCGATTAAACGCAGTAGATTACATGCAGCATGGCTAAATGGATCCCGAGTGAATGCAGTAGATTCCATGCAGTGTCATTGAATGCAGTGGATTCCATGCAGCATGGTAAAATGCATCCCGATTGATGCAGTGGATTCCATGCAGTGTCATTGAATGCAGTGGATTCCAGGCAGCATGGTAAAATGCATCCCGATTGATGCAGTGGATTCCATGCATCGTGGCACAATGGATCCCAATTGAATGCAGTGGATTCCATGCAGCGTGGCCCAATGGATCTCGATTGAATGCAGTGGATTCCATGCAGCATGTTTGAATGCAGTGTATGCCATGCAGCGTGAAGTAATGGAACCCTATTGAATGCAGTGGATTTTATGCAGCATGATTGAATGCAGTGGATTCCATGCAGCATGATTGAATGCAGTGGATTCCAGGCAGCGAGGCCCAATGAATCCCGATTGAATGCAGTGGATATTATCCAGCATGGCCCAAAGCATCCCGATTGAATGCAGTGGATTCCATGCAGCGTGTTTGAATGCAGTGGATTCCATGCAGCATGGCCCAATGGTTCCCGATTGAATGCAGTGGTTGCAATGAAGCATGATTGAATGCAGTGGATTCCATGAAGCGTGGCCCTATGGTACCCGATTGAATGCACTGGTTGCAATGAAGCATGATTGAATGCAGTGGATTCCATGCAGCATGATTGAATGCAGTAGATTCCATGCAGTGAGGCCCAATGCATCCCGATTAAATGCAGTGGATTTTATGCAGTGAGGCCCAAAGCATCCCGATTGAATGCAGTGGATTCCATGCAGTGTCACTGAATGCAGTGGATTCGATGCAGCATGGTAAAATGCATCCCGATTGAACCCAGTGTATTCCATGCAGCGTGATAAATGGATCCCGATTGAATGCAGTGGATTCCATGCAGCGTGGCCCAATGGATCTCGAGAGAATGCAGTGGATTCCATGCAGTGTGGTGCAATGGATTTTGATTGAACGCAGTGGATTCGATGCATCGTTGTGCAATGGATCCCAATTGAATGCAGTGAATTCCATGCAGCGTGATTGAATGCAGTACATTCCATGCAGCGTGGTAAAATGCATCCCGATTAAATGCAGTGGATTCCATCCAGCTTGATTGAATGCAGTTGATTCCATGGAGCGTGGCCCAATGCATCCCGATTAAATGCAGTGGATTTTATGCAGCATGGCCCAAAGCATCCCGATTGAATATAGTGCATTCCATGCAGCATCACTGAATGCAGTGGATTCCATGCAGCATGGTAAAATGCATCCCGATTAAACGCAGTGCATTACATGCAGTATGGCTAAATGGATCCCGAGTGAATGCAGTGGATTCCATGCAGCATGGTAAAATGCGTCACGATTGATGCAGTGGATTCCATGCAGCGTGATTGAATGCAGTACATTCCATGCAGCATGGTAAAATGCATCCCGATTAAATGCAGTGGATTCCATCCAGCTTGATTGAATGCAATTGATTCCATGGAGCGTGGCCCAATGCATCCCGATTAAATGCAGTGGATTTTAAGCAGCATGGCCCAAAGCATCCCGATTGAAGGTAGTGCATTCCATGCAGCATCAGTGAATGCAGTGGATTCCATGCAGCATGGTAAAATGCATCCCGATTGAACGCAGTGTATTCCATGAAGCATGGCTAAATGGATCCCGATTGAATGCAGTGGATTCCATGCAGCGTGGCCCAATGGATCTCGATTGAACGCAGTGTATTCCATGCAGTGAGGCCCAATGTATCCCAATTGAATGCAGTGGATTCCATGCAGCATGGCGCAATGGATGTCGATTGAATGCAGTGGTTTCCCTGCAATGTGGCACAATGGATCCCGATTGACTGCAGTGGATTCCATGCAGCGTGGCCCAATGGATCTCGATTGAATGCAGTGGATTCCATGCAGCATGTTTGAATGCAGTGTATGCCATGCAGCGTGAAGTAATGGAACCCTATTGAATGCAGTGGATTTTATGCAGCATGATTGAATGCAGTGGATTCCATGCAGCATGATTGAATGCAGTGGATTCCAGGCAGCGAGGCCCAATGAATCCCGATTGAATGCAGTGGATATTATCCAGCATGGCCCAAAGCATCCCGATTGAATGCAATGGATTCCATGCAGCGTGTTTGAATGCAGTGGATTCCATGCAGCATGGCCCAATGGTTCCCGATTGAATGCAATGGTTGCAATGAAGCATGATTGAATGCAGTGGATTCCATGAAGCGTGGCCCTATGGTACCCGATTGAATGCACTGGTTGCAATGAAGCATGATTGAATGCAGTGGATTCCATGCAGCATGATTGAATGCAGTAGATTCCATGCAGTGAGGCCCAATGCATCCCGATTAAATGCAGTGGATTTTATGCAGTGAGGCCCAAAGCATCCCGATTGAATGCAGTGGATTCCATGCAGTGTCACTGAATGCAGTGGATTCGATGCAGCATGGTAAAATGCATCCCGATTGAACCCAGTGTATTCCATGCAGCGTGATAAATGGATCCCGATTGAATGCAGTGGATTCCATGCAGCGTGGCCCAATGGATCTCGAGAGAATGCAGTGGATTCCATGCAGTGTGGTGCAATGGATTTTGATTGAACGCAGTGGATTCGATGCATCGTTGTGCAATGGATCCCAATTGAATGCAGTGAATTCCATGCAGCGTGATTGAATGCAGTACATTCCATGCAGCGTGGTAAAATGCATCCCGATTAAATGCAGTGGATTCCATCCAGCTTGATTGAATGCAGTTGATTCCATGGAGCGTGGCCCAATGCATCCCGATTAAATGCAGTGGATTTTATGCAGCATGGCCCAAAGCATCCCGATTGAATATAGTGCATTCCATGCAGCATCACTGAATGCAGTGGATTCCATGCAGCATGGTAAAATGCATCCCGATTAAACGCAGTGCATTACATGCAGTATGGCTAAATGGATCCCGAGTGAATGCAGTGGATTCCATGCAGCATGGTAAAATGCGTCACGATTGATGCAGTGGATTCCATGCAGCGTGATTGAATGCAGTACATTCCATGCAGCATGGTAAAATGCATCCCGATTAAATGCAGTGGATTCCATCCAGCTTGATTGAATGCAATTGATTCCATGGAGCGTGGCCCAATGCATCCCGATTAAATGCAGTGGATTTTAAGCAGCATGGCCCAAAGCATCCCGATTGAAGGTAGTGCATTCCATGCAGCATCAGTGAATGCAGTGGATTCCATGCAGCATGGTAAAATGCATCCCGATTGAACGCAGTGTATTCCATGAAGCATGGCTAAATGGATCCCGATTGAATGCAGTGGATTCCATGCAGCGTGGCCCAATGGATCTCGATTGAACGCAGTGTATTCCATGCAGTGAGGCCCAATGTATCCCAATTGAATGCAGTGGATTCCATGCAGCATGGCGCAATGGATGTCGATTGAATGCAGTGGTTTCCCTGCAATGTGGCACAATGGATCCCGATTGACTGCAGTGGATTCCATGCAGCGTCACTGAATGCAGTGGATTCCATGCCGCATGGTAAAATGCATCCCGATTGATGCAGTGGATTCCATGCAGCGTCATTGAATGCAGTGGATTCCATGCAGCATGGTAAAATGCATCCCAATTGAACGCAGTGCATTCCATGCAGCGGGGTTAAATGGATCCCGATTGATTGCAGTGGATTTGATGCAGCGTGGCCCAATGGATCTCGAGAGAATGCAGTGGATTCCATGCAGTGTGGTGCAATGGATTTAAATTGAACGCAGTGGATTCCATGCATCGTGGCGCAATGGATCCCAATTGAATGCAGTGAATTCCATGCAGCGTGATTGAATGCAGTATATTCCATGCAGCATGGTAAAATGCATCCCGATGGATGCAGTGGATTACATGCAGTGTCAATGAATGCAGTGGAGTCCAGGCAGCATGATAAAATGCATCCCGATTGATGCAGTGGATTCCATGCAGCGGGGTTAAATGGATCCCGATTGAATGCAGTGTATTCCATGCAGCATGGCCCAATGGATCTCGATTGAATGCAGTGGATTCCATGCAGCGTGGCCCAATGGATCTCGATTGAATGCAGTGGATTCCATGCAGTGTGGTGCAGTGGATTCTGATTGATTGCAGTGAATTCCATGCATCGTGGCACAATGGATCCCAATTGAATGCAGTGGATTCCATGCAGCATGGCCCAATGGATCTCGATTGAATGCAGTGGATTCCATGCAGCGTGTTTGAATGCAGTGTATGCCATGCAGCGTGAAGAAATGGAACCCTATTGAATGCAGTGGATTTTATGCAGCATGATTGAATGCAGTGGATTCGATGCAGCATGATTGAATGCAGTGGATTTCAGGCAGCGAGGCCCAATGAATCCCGATTGAATGCAGTGGATATTATCCAGCATGGCCCAAAGCATCCCGATTGAATGCAGTGGATTCCATGCAGCGTGTTTGAATGCAGTGGATTCCATGCAGCATGGCCCAATGGTTCCCGATTGAATGCAGTGGTTGCAATGAAGCATGATTGAATGCAGTGGATTCCATGCAGCATGGAGACATTGAACCCTATTCAATGCAGGGGATTTTATGCAGCATGATTGAATGCAGTGGATTCCATGCAGCATGATTGAATGCAGTAGATTCCATGCAGTGAGGCCCAATGTATCCCGATTAAATGCAGTGGATTTTATGCAGCGAGGCCCAAAGCATCCCGATTGAATGCAGTGGATTCCATGCAGCGTCACTGAATGCAGTGGATTCGATGCAGCATGGTAAAATGCATCCCGATTGAACGAAGAGTATTCCATGCAGCGTGGCTAAATGGATCCCGATTGAATGCAGTGGATTCCATGCAGCGTGGCCCAATGGATCTCGAGAGATTGCAGTGGATTCCATGCAGTGTGGTGCAATGGATTTAAATTGAACGCAGTGGATTCCATGCATCGTGGTGCAATGGATCCCAATTGAATGCAGTGAATTCCATGCAGCGTGATTGAATGCAGTATATTCCATGCAGCGTGGTAAAATGCATCCCGATTAAATGCAGTGGATTCCATCCAGCTTGATTGAATGCAGTTGATTCCATGGAGCGTGGCCCAATGCATCCCGATTAAATGCAGTGGATTTTATGCAGCATGGCCCAAAGCATCCCGATTGAAGGTAGTGCATTCCATGCAGCATCACTGAATGCAGTGGATTCCATGCAGCATGGTAAAATGCATCCCGATTAAACGCAGTGGAATACATGCAGCATGGCTAAATGGCTCCCGAGTGAATGCAGTAGATTCCATGCAGTGTCATTGAATGCAGTGGATTCCATGCAGCATGGTAAAATGCATCCCGATTGATGCAGTGGATTCCATGCAGTGTCATTGAATGCAGTGGATTCCAGGCAGCATGGTAAAATGCATCCCGATTGATGCAGTGGATTCCATGCAGCGGGGTTAAATGGATCCCGATTGAATGCAGTGTATTCCATGCAGCGTGGCCCAATGGATCTGGATTGAATGCAGTGGATTCCATGCAGCGTGGCCCAATGGATCTCGATTGAATGCAGTGGATTCCATGCAGTGTGGTACAGTGGATTCTGATTGATTGCAGTGAATTCCATGCATCGTGGCACAATGGATCCCAATTGAATGCAGTGGATTCCATGCAGCGTGGCCCAATGGATCTCGATTGAATGCAGTGGATTCCATGCAGCATGTATGAATGCAGTTTATGCCATGCAGCGTGAAGAAATGGAACCCTAATGAATGCAGTGGATTTTATGCAGGATGATTGAATGCAGTGGATTCCATGCAGCATGATTGAATGCAGTGGATTCCATGCAGCGTGGCCCAATGTATATCAAGAGAATGCAGTGGATTCCATGCAGTGTGGTGCAATGGATTTTGATTGAATGCAGTGGATTCCATGCATCGTTGTGCAATGGATCCCAATTGAATGCAGTGAATTCCATGCAGCGTGATTGAATGCAGTACATTCCATGCAGCATGGTAAAATGCATCCCGATTAAATGCAGTGGATTACATCCAGCTTGATTGAATGCAATTGATTCCATGGAGCGTGGCCCAATGCATCCCGATTAAATGCAGTGGATTTTAAGCAGCATGGCCCAAAGCATCCCGATTGAAGGTAGTGCATTCCATGCAGCATCACTGAATGCAGTGGATTCCATGCAGCATGGTAAAATGCATCCCGATTGAACGCAGTGTATTCCATGAAGCATGGCTAAATGGATCCCGATTGAATGCAGTGGATTCCATGCAGCGTGGCCCAATGGATCTGGATTGAACGCAGTGTATTCCATGCAGTGAGGCCCAATGTATCCCAATTGAATGCAGTGGATTCCATGCAGCATGGCGCAATGGATGTCGATTGAATGCAGTGGTTTCCCTGCAATGTGGCACAATGGATCCCGATTGACTGCAGTGGATTCCATGCAGCGTCACTGAATGCAGTGGATTCCATGCAGAATGGTAAAATGCATCCCGATTGATGCAGTGGATTCCATGCAGTGTCATTGAATGCAGTGGATTCCATGCAGCATGGTAAAATGCATCCCAATTGAACGCAGTGCATTCCATGCAGCGGGGTTAAATGGATCCCGATTGAATGCAGTGGATTCGATGCAGCGTGGCCCAATGGATCTCGAGAGAATGCAGTGGATTCCATGCAGTGTGGTGCAATGGATTTAAATTGAACGCAGTGGATTCCATGCATCGTGGCGCAATGGATCCCAATTGAATGCAGTGAATTCCATGCAGCGTGATTGAATGCAGTATATTCCATGCAGCGTGGTAAAATGCATCCCGATTAAATGCAGTGGATTCCATCCAGCTTGATTGAATGCAGTTGATTCCATGGAGCGTGGCCCAATGCATCCCGATTAAATGCAGTGGATTTTATGCAGCATGGCCCAAAGCATCCCGATTGAATGTAGTGCATTCCATGCAGCATCACTGAATGCAGTGGATTCCATGCAGCATGGTAAAATGCATCCCGATTAAACGCAGTAGATTACATGCAGCATGGCTAAATGGATCCCGAGTGAATGCAGTAGATTCCATGCAGTGTCATTGAATGCAGTGGATTCCATGCAGCATGGTAAAATGCATCCCGATTGATGCAGTGGATTCCATGCAGTGTCATTGAATGCAGTGGATTCCAGGCAGCATGGTAAAATGCATCCCGATTGATGCAGTGGATTCCATGCAGCGGGGTTAAATGGATCCCGATTGAATGCAGTGTATTCCATGCAGCGTGGCCCAATGGATCTCGATTGAATGCAGTGGATTCCATGCAGCGTGGCCCAATGGATCTGGATTGAATGCAGTGGATTCCATGCAGTGTGGTGCAGTGGAGTCTGATTGATTGCAGTGAATTCCATTCATCGTGGCACAATGGATCCCAATTGAATGCAGTGGATTCCATTCAGCATGGCCCAATGGATCTCGATTGAATGCAGTGGATTCCATGCAGCATGTTTGAATGCAGTGTATGCCATGCAGCGTGAAGTTATGGAACCCTATTGAATGCAGTGGATTTTATGCAGCATGATTGAATGCAGTGGATTCCATGCAGCATGATTGAATGCAGTGGATTCCAGGCAGCGAGGCCCAATGAATCCCGATTGAATGCAGTGGATATTATCCAGCATGGCCCAAAGCATCCCGATTGAATGCAGTGGATTCCATGCAGCGTGTTTGAATGCAGTGGATTCCATGCAGCATGGCCCAATGGTTCCCGATTGAATGCAATGGTTGCAATGAAGCATGATTGAATGCAGTGGATTCCATGAAGCGTGGCACTATGGTACCCGATTGAATGCACTGGTTGCAATGAAGCATGATTGAATGCAGTGGATTCCATGCAGCATGGAGAAATTGAACCCTATTCAATGCAGGGGATTTTATGCAGCATGATTGAATGCAGTGGATTCCATGCAGCATGATTGAATGCAGTAGATTCCATGCAGTGAGGCCCAATGCATCCCGATTAAATGCAGTGGATTTTATGCAGCGAGGCCCAAAGCATCCCGATTGAATGCAGTGGATTCCATGCAGTGTCACTGAATGCAGTGGATTCAATGCAGCATGGTAAAATGCATCCCGATTGAACCCAGTGTATTCCATGCAGCGTGATAAATGGATCCCGATTGAATGCAGTGGATTCGATGCAGCGTGGCCCAATGGATCTCGAGAGAATGCAGTGGATTCCATGCAGTGTGGTGCAATGGATTTTGATTGAACGCAGTGGATTCGATGCATCGTTGTGCAATGGATCCCAATTGAATGCAGTGAATTCCATGCAGCGTGATTGAATGCAGTACATTCCATGCAGCATGGTAAAATGCATCCCGATTAAATGCAGTGGATTCCATCCAGCTTGATTGAATGCAGTTGATTCCATGGAGCGTGGCCCAATGCATCCCGATTAAATGCAGTGGATTTTATGCAGCATGGCCCAAAGCATCCCGATTGAAGGTAGTGCATTCCATGCAGCATCACTGAATGCAGTGGATTCCATGCAGCATGGTAAAATGCATCCCGATTGAACGCAGTGTATTCCATGAAGCATGGCTAAATGGATCCCGATTGAATGCAGTGGATTCCATGCAGCGTGGCCCAATGGATCTCGATTGAACGCAGTGTATTCCATGCAGTGAGGCCCAATGTATCCCAATTGAATGCAGTGGATTCCATGCAGCATGGCGCAATGGATGTCGATTGAATGCAGTGGTTTCCCTGCAATGTGGCACAATGGATCCCGATTGACTGCAGTGGATTCCATGCAGCATGGCCCAATGGTTCCCGATTGAATGCAGTGGTTGCAATGAAGCATGATTGAATGCAGTGGATTCCATGCAGCATGGAGACATTGAACCCTATTCAATGCAGGGGATTTTATGCAGCATGATTGAATGCAGTGGATTCCATGCAGCATGATTGAATGCAGTAGATTCCATGCAGTGAGGCCCAATGCATCCCGATTAAATGCAGTGGATTTTATGCAGCGAGGCCCAAAGCATCCCGATTGAATGCAGTGGATTCCATGCAGCGTCACTGAATGCAGTGGATTCGATGCAGCATGGTAAAATGCATCCCGATTGAACGAAGAGTATTCCATGCAGTGTGGCTAAATGGATCCCGATTGAATGCAGTGGATTCCATGCAGCGTGGCCCAATGGATCTCGAGAGATTGCAGTGGATTCCATGCAGTGTGGTGCAATGGATTTTAATTGAACGCAGTGGATTCCATGCATCGTGGTGCAATGGATCCCAATTGAATGCAGTGAATTCCATGCAGCGTGATTGAATGCAGTACATTCCATGCAGCATGGTAAAATGCATCCCGATTAAATGCAGTGGATTCCATCCAGCTTGATTGAATGCAGTTGATTCCATGGAGCGTGGCCCAATGCATCCCGATTAAATGCAGTGGATTTTATGCAGCATGGCCCAAAGCATCCCGATTGAAGGTAGTGCATTCCATGCAGCATCACTGAATGCAGTGGATTCCATGCAGCATGGTAAAATGCATCCCGATTAAACGCAGTGGAATACATGCAGCATGGCTAAATGGCTCCCGAGTGAATGCAGTAGATTCCATGCAGTGTCATTGAATGCAGTGGATTCCATGCAGCATGGTAAAATGCATCCCGATTGATGCAGTGGATTCCATGCAGTGTCATTGAATGCAGTGGATTCCAGGCAGCATGGTAAAATGCATCCCGATTGATGCAGTGGATTCCATGCAGCGGGGTTAAATGGATCCCGATTGAATGCAGTGTATTCCATGCAGCGTGGCCCAATGGATCTCGATTGAATGCAGTGGATTCCATGCAGCGTGGCCCAATGGATCTCGATTGAATGCAGTGGATTCCATGCAGTGTGGTACAGTGGATTCTGATTGATTGCAGTGAATTCCATGCATCGTGGCACAATGGATCCCAATTGAATGCAGTGGATTCCATGCAGCGTGGCCCAATGGATCTCGATTGAATGCAGTGGATTCCATGCAGCATGTTTGAATGCAGTGTATGCCATGCAGCGTGGCCCAATGGATCTCGAGAGAATGCAGTGGATTCCATGCAGTGTGGTGCAATGGATTTTGATTGAACGCAGTGGATTCCATGCATCGTTGTGCAATGGATCCCAATTGAATGCAGTGAATTCCATGCAGCGTGATTGAATGCAGTACATTCCATGCAGCATGGTAAAATGCATCCCGATTAAATGCAGTGGATTCCATCCAGCTTGATTGAATGCAATTGATTCCATGGAGCGTGGCCCAATGCATCCTGATTAAATGCAGTGGATTTTAAGCAGCATGGCCCAAAGCATCCCGATTGAAGGTAGTGCATTCCATGCAGCATCACTGAATGCAGTGGATTCCATGCAGCATGGTAAAATGCATCCCGATTGAACGCAGTGTATTCCATGAAGCATGGCTAAATGGATCCCGATTGAATGCAGTGGATTCCATGCAGCGTGGCCCAATGGATCTCGATTGAACGCAGTGTATTCCATGCAGTGAGGCCCAATGTATCCCAATTGAATGCAGTGGATTCCATGCAGCATGGCGCAATGGATGTCGATTGAATGCAGTGGTTTCCCTGCAATGTGGCACAATGGATCCCGATTGACTGCAGTGGATTCCATGCAGCGTCACTGAATGCAGTGGATTCCATGCAGAATGGTAAAATGCATCCCGATTGATGCAGTGGATTCCATGCAGTGTCATTGAATGCAGTAGATTCCATGCAGCATGGTAAAATGCATCCCAATTGAACGCAGTGCATTCCATGCAGCGGGGTTAAATGGATCCCGATTGAATGCAGTGGATTCGATGCAGCGTGGCCCAATGGATCTCGAGAGAATGCAGTGGATTCCATGCAGTGTGGTGCAATGGATTTAAATTGAACGCAGTGGATTCCATGCAGCGTGGCCCAATGGATCTCGAATGAACGCAGTGTATTCCATGCAGTGAGGCCCAATGTATCCCAATTGAATGCAGTGGATTCCATGCAGCATGGCGCAATGGATGTCGATTGAATGCAGTGGTTTCCCTGCAATGTGGCACAATGGATCCCGATTGACTGCAGTGGATTCCATGCAGCATGGCCCAATGGTTCCCGATTGAATGCAGTGGTTGCAATGAAGCATGATTGAATGCAGTGGATTCCATGCAGCATGGAGACATTGAACCCTATTCAATGCAGGGGATTTTATGCAGCATGATTGAATGCAGTGGATTCCATGCAGCATGATTGAATGCAGTAGATTCCATGCAGTGAGGCCCAATGCATCCCGATTAAATGCAGTGGATTTTATGCAGCGAGGCCCAAAGCATCCCGATTGAATGCAGTGGATTCCATGCAGCGTCACTGAATGCAGTGGATTCGATGCAGCATGGTAAAATGCATCCCGATTGAACGAAGAGTATTCCATGCAGTGTGGCTAAATGGATCCCGATTGAATGCAGTGGATTCCATGCAGCGTGGCCCAATGGATCTCGAGAGATTGCAGTGGATTCCATGCAGTGTGGTGCAATGGATTTTAATTGAACGCAGTGGATTCCATGCATCGTGGTGCAATGGATCCCAATTGAATGCAGTGAATTCCATGCAGCGTGATTGAATGCAGTACATTCCATGCAGCATGGTAAAATGCATCCCGATTAAATGCAGTGGATTCCATCCAGCTTGATTGAATGCAGTTGATTCCATGGAGCGTGGCCCAATGCATCCCGATTAAATGCAGTGGATTTTATGCAGCATGGCCCAAAGCATCCCGATTGAAGGTAGTGCATTCCATGCAGCATCACTGAATGCAGTGGATTCCATGCAGCATGGTAAAATGCATCCCGATTAAACGCAGTGGAATACATGCAGCATGGCTAAATGGCTCCCGAGTGAATGCAGTAGATTCCATGCAGTGTCATTGAATGCAGTGGATTCCATGCAGCATGGTAAAATGCATCCCGATTGATGCAGTGGATTCCATGCAGTGTCATTGAATGCAGTGGATTCCAGGCAGCATGGTAAAATGCATCACGATTGATGCAGTGGATTCCATGCAGCGGGGTTAAATGGATCCCGATTGAATGCAGTGTATTCCATGCAGCGTGGCCCAATGGATCTCGATTGAATGCAGTGGATTCCATGCAGCGTGGCCCAATGGATCTGGATTGAATGCAGTGGATTCCATGCAGTGTGGTGCAGTGGAGTCTGATTGATTGCAGTGAATTCCATTCATCGTGGCACAATGGATCCCAATTGAATGCAGTGGATTCCATTCAGCATGGCCCAATGGATCTCGATTGAATGCAGTGGATTCCATGCAGCATGTTTGAATGCAGTGTATGCCATGCAGCGTGAAGTTATGGAACCCTATTGAATGCAGTGGATTTTATGCAGCATGATTGAATGCAGTGGATTCCATGCAGCATGATTGAATGCAGTGGATTCCAGGCAGCGAGGCCCAATGAATCCCGATTGAATGCAGTGGATATTATCCAGCATGGCCCAAAGCATCCCGATTGAATGCAGTGGATTCCATGCAGCGTGTTTGAATGCAGTGGATTCCATGCAGCATGGCCCAATGGTTCCCGATTGAATGCAATGGTTGCAATGAAGCATGATTGAATGCAGTGGATTCCATGAAGCGTGGCACTATGGTACCCGATTGAATGCACTGGTTGCAATGAAGCATGATTGAATGCAGTGGATTCCATGCAGCATGGAGAAATTGAACCCTATTCAATGCAGGGGATTTTATGCAGCATGATTGAATGCAGTGGATTCCATGCAGCATGATTGAATGCAGTAGATTCCATGCAGTGAGGCCCAATGCATCCCGATTAAATGCAGTGGATTTTATGCAGCGAGGCCCAAAGCATCCCGATTGAATGCAGTGGATTCCATGCAGTGTCACTGAATGCAGTGGATTCAATGCAGCATGGTAAAATGCATCCCGATTGAACCCAGTGTATTCCATGCAGCGTGATAAATGGATCCCGATTGAATGCAGTGGATTCGATGCAGCGTGGCCCAATGGATCTCGAGAGAATGCAGTGGATTCCATGCAGTGTGGTGCAATGGATTTTGATTGAACGCAGTGGATTCGATGCATCGTTGTGCAATGGATCCCAATTGAATGCAGTGAATTCCATGCAGCGTGATTGAATGCAGTACATTCCATGCAGCATGGTAAAATGCATCCCGATTAAATGCAGTGGATTCCATCCAGCTTGATTGAATGCAGTTGATTCCATGGAGCGTGGCCCAATGCATCCCGATTAAATGCAGTGGATTTTATGCAGCATGGCCCAAAGCATCCCGATTGAAGGTAGTGCATTCCATGCAGCATCACTGAATGCAGTGGATTCCATGCAGCATGGTAAAATGCATCCCGATTGAACGCAGTGTATTCCATGAAGCATGGCTAAATGGATCCCGATTGAATGCAGTGGATTCCATGCAGCGTGGCCCAATGGATCTCGATTGAACGCAGTGTATTCCATGCAGTGAGGCCCAATGTATCCCAATTGAATGCAGTGGATTCCATGCAGCATGGCGCAATGGATGTCGATTGAATGCAGTGGTTTCCCTGCAATGTGGCACAATGGATCCCGATTGACTGCAGTGGATTCCATGCAGCATGGCCCAATGGTTCCCGATTGAATGCAGTGGTTGCAATGAAGCATGATTGAATGCAGTGGATTCCATGCAGCATGGAGACATTGAACCCTATTCAATGCAGGGGATTTTATGCAGCATGATTGAATGCAGTGGATTCCATGCAGCATGATTGAATGCAGTAGATTCCATGCAGTGAGGCCCAATGCATCCCGATTAAATGCAGTGGATTTTATGCAGCGAGGCCCAAAGCATCCCGATTGAATGCAGTGGATTCCATGCAGCGTCACTGAATGCAGTGGATTCGATGCAGCATGGTAAAATGCATCCCGATTGAACGAAGAGTATTCCATGCAGTGTGGCTAAATGGATCCCGATTGAATGCAGTGGATTCCATGCAGCGTGGCCCAATGGATCTCGAGAGATTGCAGTGGATTCCATGCAGTGTGGTGCAATGGATTTTAATTGAACGCAGTGGATTCCATGCATCGTGGTGCAATGGATCCCAATTGAATGCAGTGAATTCCATGCAGCGTGATTGAATGCAGTACATTCCATGCAGCATGGTAAAATGCATCCCGATTAAATGCAGTGGATTCCATCCAGCTTGATTGAATGCAGTTGATTCCATGGAGCGTGGCCCAATGCATCCCGATTAAATGAAGTGGATTTTATGCAGCATGGCCCAAAGCATCCCGATTGAAGGTAGTGCATTCCATGCAGCATCACTGAATGCAGTGGATTCCATGCAGCATGGTAAAATGCATCCCGATTGAACGCAGTGTATTCCATGAAGCATGGCTAAATGGCTCCCGAGTGAATGCAGTAGATTCCATGCAGTGTCATTGAATGCAGTGGATTCCATGCAGCATGGTAAAATGCATCCCGATTGATGCAGTGGATTCCATGCAGTGTCATTGAATGCAGTGGATTCCAGGCAGCATGGTAAAATGCATCCCGATTGATGCAGTGGATTCCATGCAGCGGGGTTAAATGGATCCCGATTGAATGCAGTGTATTCCATGCAGCGTGGCCCAATGGATCTTGATTGAATGCAGTGGATTCCATGCAGCGTGGCCCAATGGATCTCGATTGAATGCAGTGGATTCCATGCAGTGTGGTACAGTGGATTCTGATTGATTGCAGTGAATTCCATGCATCGTGGCACAATGGATCCCAATTGAATGCAGTGGATTCCATGCAGCGTGGCCCAATGGATCTCGATTGAATGCAGTGGATTCCATGCAGCATGTTTGAATGCAGTGTATGCCATGCAGCGTGGCCCAATGGATCTCGAGAGAATGCAGTGGATTCCATGCAGTGTGGTGCAATGGATTTTGATTGAACGCAGTGGATTCCATGCATCGTTGTGCAATGGATCCCAATTGAATGCAGTGAATTCCATGCAGCGTGATTGAATGCAGTACATTCCATGCAGCATGGTAAAATGCATCCCGATTAAATGCAGTGGATTCCATCCAGCTTGATTGAATGCAGTTGATTCCATGGAGCGTGGCCCAATGCATCCCGATTAAATGCAGTGGATTTTATGCAGCATGGCCCAAAGCATCCCGATTGAAGGTAGTGCATTCCATGCAGCATCACTGAATGCAGTGGATTCCATGCAGCATGGTAAAATGCATCCCGATTGAACGCAGTGTATTCCATGAAGCATGGCTAAATGGATCCCGATTGAATGCAGTGGATTCCATGCAGCGTGGCCCAATGGATCTCGATTGAACGCAGTGTATTCCATGCAGTGAGGCCCAATGTATCCCAATTGAATGCAGTGGATTCCATGCAGCATGGCGCAATGGATGTCGATTGAATGCAGTGGTTTCCCTGCAATGTGGCACAATGGATCCCGATTGACTGCAGTGGATTCCATGCAGCGTCACTGAATGCAGTGGATTCCATGCAGAATGGTAAAATGCATCCCGATTGATGCAGTGGATTCCATGCAGTGTCATTGAATGCAGTAGATTCCATGCAGCATGGTAAAATGCATCCCAATTGAACGCAGTGCATTCCATGCAGCGGGGTTAAATGGATCCCGATTGAATGCAGTGGATTCGATGCAGCGTGGCCCAATGGATCTCGAGAGAATGCAGTGGATTCCATGCAGTGTGGTGCAATGGATTTAAATTGAACGCAGTGGATTCCATGCAGCGTGGCCCAATGGATCTCGAATGAACGCAGTGTATTCCATGCAGTGAGGCCCAATGTATCCCAATTGAATGCAGTGGATTCCATGCAGCATGGCGCAATGGATGTCGATTGAATGCAGTGGTTTCCCTGCAATGTGGCACAATGGATCCCGATTGACTGCAGTGGATTCCATGCAGCATGGCCCAATGGTTCCCGATTGAATGCAGTGGTTGCAATGAAGCATGATTGAATGCAGTGGATTCCATGCAGCATGGAGACATTGAACCCTATTCAATGCAGGGGATTTTATGCAGCATGATTGAATGCAGTGGATTCCATGCAGCATGATTGAATGCAGTAGATTCCATGCAGTGAGGCCCAATGCATCCCGATTAAATGCAGTGGATTTTATGCAGCGAGGCCCAAAGCATCCCGATTGAATGCAGTGGATTCCATGCAGCGTCACTGAATGCAGTGGATTCGATGCAGCATGGTAAAATGCATCCCGATAGAACGAAGAGTATTCCATGCAGTGTGGTAAATGGATCCCGATTGAATGCAGTGGATTCCATGCAGCATGGTAAAATGCATCCCGATTAAACGCAGTAGATTACATGCAGCATGGCTAAATGGATCCCGAGTGAATGCAGTAGATTCCATGCAGTGTCATTGAATGCAGTGGATTCCATGCAGCATGGTAAAATGCATCCCGATTGATGCAGTGGATTCCATGCAGTGTCATTGAATGCAGTGGATTCCAGGCAGCATGGTAAAATGCATCCCGATTGATGCAGTGGATTCCATGCATCGTGGCACAATGGATCCCAATTGAATGCAGTGGATTCCATGCAGCGTGGCCCAATGGATCTCGATTGAATGCAGTGGATTCCATGCAGCATGTTTGAATGCAGTGTATGCCATGCAGCGTGAAGTAATGGAACCCTATTGAATGCAGTGGATTTTATGCAGCATGATTGAATGCAGTGGATTCCATGCAGCATGATTGAATGCAGTGGATTCCAGGCAGCGAGGCCCAATGAATCCCGATTGAATGCAGTGGATATTATCCAGCATGGCCCAAAGCATCCCGATTGAATGCAATGGATTCCATGCAGCGTGTTTGAATGCAGTGGATTCCATGCAGCATGGCCCAATGGTTCCCGATTGAATGCAATGGTTGCAATGAAGCATGATTGAATGCAGTGGATTCCATGAAGCGTGGCCCTATGGTACCCGATTGAATGCACTGGTTGAAATGAAGCATGATTGAATGCAGTGGATTCCATGCAGCATGATTGAATGCAGTAGATTCCATGCAGTGAGGCCCAATGCATCCCGATTAAATGCAGTGGATTTTATGCAGTGAGGCCCAAAGCATCCCGATTGAATGCAGTGGATTCCATGCAGTGTCACTGAATGCAGTGGATTCGATGCAGCATGGTAAAATGCATCCCGATTGAACCCAGTGTATTCCATGCAGCGTGATAAATGGATCCCGATTGAATGCAGTGGATTCCATGCAGCGTGGCCCAATGGATCTCGAGAGAATGCAGTGGATTCCATGCAGTGTGGTGCAATGGATTTTGATTGAACGCAGTGGATTCGATGCATCGTTGTGCAATGGATCCCAATTGAATGCAGTGAATTCCATGCAGCGTGATTGAATGCAGTACATTCCATGCAGCGTGGTAAAATGCATCCCGATTAAATGCAGTGGATTCCATCCAGCTTGATTGAATGCAGTTGATTCCATGGAGCGTGGCCCAATGCATCCCGATTAAATGCAGTGGATTTTATGCAGCATGGCCCAAAGCATCCCGATTGAATATAGTGCATTCCATGCAGCATCACTGAATGCAGTGGATTCCATGCAGCATGGTAAAATGCATCCCGATTAAACGCAGTGCATTACATGCAGTATGGCTAAATGGATCCCGAGTGAATGCAGTGGATTCCATGCAGCATGGTAAAATGCGTCACGATTGATGCAGTGGATTCCATGCAGCGTGATTGAATGCAGTACATTCCATGCAGCATGGTAAAATGCATCCCGATTAAATGCAGTGGATTCCATCCAGCTTGATTGAATGCAATTGATTCCATGGAGCGTGGCCCAATGCATCCCGATTAAATGCAGTGGATTTTAAGCAGCATGGCCCAAAGCATCCCGATTGAAGGTAGTGCATTCCATGCAGCATCAGTGAATGCAGTGGATTCCATGCAGCATGGTAAAATGCATCCCGATTGAACGCAGTGTATTCCATGAAGCATGGCTAAATGGATCCCGATTGAATGCAGTGGATTCCATGCAGCGTGGCCCAATGGATCTCGATTGAACGCAGTGTATTCCATGCAGTGAGGCCCAATGTATCCCAATTGAATGCAGTGGATTCCATGCAGCATGGCGCAATGGATGTCGATTGAATGCAGTGGTTTCCCTGCAATGTGGCACAATGGATCCCGATTGACTGCAGTGGATTCCATGCAGCGTCACTGAATGCAGTGGATTCCATGCAGCATGGTAAAATGCATCCCGATTGATGCAGTGGATTCCATGCAGCGTCATTGAATGCAGTGGATTCCATGCAGCATGGTAAAATGCATCCCAATTGAACGCAGTGCATTCCATGCAGCGGGGTTAAATGGATCCCGATTGAATGCAGTGGATTTGATGCAGCGTGGCCCAATGGATCTCGAGAGAATGCAGTGGATTCCATGCAGTGTGGTGCAATGGATTTAAATTGAACGCAGTGGATTCCATGCATCGTGGCGCAATGGATCCCAATTGAATGCAGTGAATTCCATGCAGCGTGATTGAATGCAGTATATTCCATGCAGCGTGGTAAAATGCATCCCGATTAAATGCAGTGGATTCAATCCAGCTTGATTGAATGCAGTTGATTCCATGGAGCGTGGCCCAATGCATCCCGATTAAATGCAGTGGATTCCATGCAGCATGGTAAAATGCATCCCGATTGAACGCAGTGTATTCCATGCAGCATGGCTAAATGGATCCCGAGTGAATGCAGTAGATTCCATGCAGTGTCATTGAATGCAGTGGATTCCATGCAGCATGGTAAAATGCATCCCGATTGATGCAGTGGATTCCATGCAGTGTCATTGAATGCAGTGGATTCCAGGCAGCATGGTAAAATGCATCCCGATTGATGCAGTGGATTCCATGCAGCGGGGTTAAATGGATCCCGATTGAATGCAGTGTATTCCATGCAGCGTGGCCCAATGGATCTCGATTGAATGCAGTGGACTCCATGCAGTGTGTGGAGTGGATTCTGATTGAATGCAGTGGATTCCATGCAGCGTGTTTGAATGCAGTGTATTCCATGCAGCGTGAAGAAATGGAACCCTATTGAATGCAGTGGATTTTATGCAGCATGATTGAATGCAGTGGATTCCATGCAGCGTGGCCCAATGGATCTCGATTGAATGCAGTGGATTCCATGCAGCGTGGCCCAATGGATCTCGATTGAATGCAGTGGATTCCATGCAGTGTGGTGCAGTGGATTCTGATTGATTGCAGTGAATTCCATGCATCGTGGCACAATGGATCCCAATTGAATGCAGTGGATTCCATGCAGCGTGGCCCAATGGATCTCGATTGAATGCAGTGGGTTCCATGCAGCGTGTTTGAATGCAGTGTATGCCATGCAGCGTGAAGAAATGGAACCCTATTGAATGCAGTGGATTTTATGCAGCATGATTGAATGCAGTGGATTCCATGCAGCATGATTGAATGCAGTGGATTCCAGGCAGCGAGGCCCAATGAATCCTGATTGAATGCAGTGGATATTATCCAGCATGGCCCAAAACATCCCGATTGAATGCAGTGGATTCCATGCAGCGTGTTTGAATGCAGTGGATTCCATGCAGCATGGCCCAATGGTTCCCGATTGAATGCAATGGTTGCAATGAAGCATGATTGAATGCAGTGGATTCCATGAAGCGTGGCCCTATGGTACCCGATTGAATGCACTGGTTGCAATGAAGCATGATTGAATGCAGTGGATTCCATGCAGCATGGAGAAATTGAACCCTATTCAATGCAGGGGATTTTATGCAGCATGATTGAATGCAGTGGATTCCATGCAGCATGATTGAATGCAGTAGATTCCATGCAGTGAGGCCCAATGCATCCCGATTAAATGCAGTGGATTTTATGCAGCGAGGCCCAAAGCATCCCGATTGAATGCAGTGGATTCCATGCAACGTCACTCAATGCAGTGGATTCGATGCAGCATGGTAAAATGCATCCCGATTGAACCCAGTGTATTCCATGCAGCGTGATAAATGGATCCCGATTGAATGCAGTGGATTCCATGCAGCGTGGCCCAATGGATCTCGAGAGAATGCAGTGGATTCCATGCAGCGTGATTGAATGGAGTACATTCCATGCAGCATGGTAAAATGCATCCCGATTAAATGCAGTTTATTCCATCCAGCTTGATTGAATGCAGTTGATTCCATGGAGTGTGGCCCAATGCATCCCGATTAAATGCAGTGGATTTTATGCAGCATTGCCCAAAGCATCCCGATTGAAGGTAGTGCATTCCATGCAGCATCACTGAATGCAGTGGATTCCATGCAGCATGGTAAAATGCATCCCGATTGAACGCATTGTATTCCATGAAGCATGGCTAAATGGATCCCGATTGAATGCAGTGGATTCCATGCAGCGTGGCCAATGGATCTCGATTGAACGCAGTGTATTCCATGCAGTGAGGCCCAATGAATCCCAATTGAATGCAGTGGATTCCATGCAGCATGGCACAATGGATGTCGATTGAATGCAGTGGTTTCCCTGCAATGTGGCCCAATGGATCCCGATTGACTGCAGTGGATTCCATGCAGCGTCACTGAATGCAGTGGATTCCATGCAGCATGGTAAAATGCATCCCGATGGATGCAGTGGCTTCCATGCAGTGTCATTGAATGCAGTGGATTCCATGCAGCATGGTAAAATGCGTCACGATTGATGCAGTGGATTCCATGCAGTGTCATTGAATGCAGTGGATTACATGCAGCATGGTAAAATGCATCCCGATTGATGCAGTGGATTCCATGCAGTGACATTGAATGCAGTGGATTCCAGGCAGCATGATAAAATGCATCCCGATTGATGCAGTGGATTCCATGCAGCGGGGTTAAATGGATCCAGATTGAATGCCGTGGATTCCATGCAGCGTGGCCCAATGGATCTCGATTGAATGCAGTGGACTCCGTGCAGTGTGGTGGAGTGGATTCTGATTGATTGCAGTGAATTCCATGCAGCGTGGCCCAATGGATCTCGATTGAATGCAGTGGATTCCATGCAGCGTGTTTGAATGCAGTGGATTCCAGGCAGCGAGGCCCAATGAATCCCGATTGAATGCAGTGGATATTATCCAGCATGGCCCAAAGCATCCCGATTGAATGCAGTGGATTCCATGCAGCGTGTTTGAATGCAGTGGATTCCATGCAGCATGGCCCAATGGTTCCCGATTGAATGCAGTGGTTGCAATGAAGCATGATTGAATGCAGTGGATTCCATGAAGCGTGGCCCTATGGTACCCGATTGAATGCACTGGTTGCAATGAAGCATGATTGAATGCAGTGGATTCCATGCAGCATGGAGAAATGGAACCCTATTAAATGCAGGGGATTTTATGCAGCATGATTGAATGCAGTGGATTCCATGCAGCATGATTGAATGCAGTAGATTCCATGCAGTGAGGCCCAATGCATCCCGATTAAATGCAGTGGATTTTATGCAGAGAGGCCCAAAGCATCCCGATTGAATGCAGTGGATTCCATGCAGCGTCACTGAATGCAGTGGATTCGATGCAGCATGGTTAAATGCATCCCGATTGAACGAAGAGTATTCCATGCAGCGTGGCTAAATGGATCCCGACTGAATGCAGTGGATTCCATGCAGCGTGGCCCAATGGATCTCGAGAGATTGCAGTGGATTCCATGCAGTTTGGTGCAATGGATTTTAATTGAATGCAGTGGATTCCATGCATCGTGGTGCAATGGATCCCAATTGAATGCAGTGGATTCCATCCAGCTTGATTGAATGCAGTTGATTACATGGAGCGTGGCCCAATGCATCCCGATTAAATGCAGTGGATTTTATGCAGCATGGCCCAAAGCATCCCGATTGAATGTAGTGCATTCCATGCAGCATCACTGAATGCAGTGGATTCCATGTAGCATGTTAAAATGCATCCCGATTAAACGCAGTGGATTAAATGCAGCATGGCTAAATGGATCCCGAGTGAATGCAGTAGATTCCATGCAGTGTCATTGAATGCAGTGGATTCCATGCAGCATGGTAAAATGCATCCCGATTGATGCAGTGGATTCCATGCAGTGTGGTGCAGTGGATTCTGATTGATTGCAGTGAATTCCATGCATCGTGGCACAATGGATCCCAATTGAATGCAGTGGATTCCATGCAGCGTGGCCCAATGGATCTCGATTGAATGCAGTGGATTCCATGCAGCGTGTTTGAATGCAGTGTATGCCATGCAGCGTGAAGAAATGGAACCCTATTGAATGCAGTGGATTTTATGCAGCATGATTGAATGCAGTGGATTCCATGCAGCATGATTGAATGCAGTGGATTCCAGGCAGCGAGGCCCAATGAATCCCGATTGAATGCAGTGGATATTATCCAGCATGGCCCAAAGCATCCCGATTGAATGCAGTGGATTCCATGCAGCGTGTTTGAATGCAGTGGATTCCATGCAGCATGGCCCAATGGTTCCCGATTGAATGCAGTGGTTGCAATGAAGCATGATTGAATGCAGTGGATTCCATGAAGTGTGGCCCTATGGTACCCGATTGAATGCACTGGTTGTAATGAAGCATGATTGAATGCAGTGGATTCCATGCAGTGAGGCCCAATGCATCCCGATTAAATGCAGTGGATTCCATCCAGCTTGATTGAATGCAGTTGATTCCATGGAGCGTGGCCCAATGCATCCCGATTAACTGCAGTGGATTTTATGCAGCATGGCCCAAAGCATCCCGATTGAAGGTAGTGCATTCCATGCAGCATCACTGAATGCAGTGGATTCCATGCAGCATGGTAAAATGCATCCCGATTAAAAGCAGTGCATTACATGCAGCATGGCTAAATGAATCCCGAGTGAATGCAGTGGATTCCATGCAGTGTCATTGAATGCAGTGGATTCCATGCAGCATGGTAAAATGCGTCACGATTGATGCAGTGCATTCCATGCAGTGTCATTGAATGCAGTGGATTCCAGGCAGCATGATAAAATGCATCCCGATTGATGCAGTGGATTCCATGCAGCGGGGTTAAATGGAACCCGATTGAATGCAGTGGATTCCATGCAGCGTGGCCCAATGGATCTCGATTGAATGCAGTGGACTCCGTGCAGTGTGGTGGAGTGGATTCTGATTGATTGCAGTGAATTCCATGCATCGCGGCCCAATGGATCTCGATTGAATGCAGTGGATTCCATGCAGCGTGTTTGAATGCAGTGTTTGCCATGCAGCGTGAAGAAATGGAACCCTATTGAATGCAGTGGATTCCATGCAGTGTCATTTAATGCAGTGGATTCCATGCAGCATGATTGAATGCAGTGGATTCCAGGCAGCGAGGCCCAATGAATCCCGATTGAATGCAGTGGATATTATCCAGCATGGCCCAAAGCATCCCGATTGAATGCAGTGGATTCCATGCAGCGTGTTTGAATGCAGTGGATTCCATGCAGCATGGCCCAATGGTTCCCGATTGAATGCAGTGGTTGCAATGAAGCATGATTGAATGCAGTGGATTCCATGAAGCGTGGCCCTATGGTACCCGATTGAATGCACTGGTTGCAATGAAGCATGATTGAATGCAGTGGATTCCATGCAGCATGGAGAAATGGAACCCTATTAAATGCAGGGGATTTTATGCAGCATGATTGAATGCAGTGGATTCCATGCAGCATGATTGAATGCAGTAGATTCCATGCAGTGAGGCCCAATGCATCCCGATTAAATGCAGTGGATTTTATGCAGCGAGGCCCAAAGCATCCCGATTGAATGCAGTGGATTCCATGCAGCGTCACTCAATGCAGTGGATTCGATGCAGCATGGTTAAATGCATCCCGATTGAACGAAGAGTATTCCATGCAGCGTGGCTAAATGGATCCAGACTGAATGCAGTGGATTCCATGCAGTTTGGTGCAATGGATTTTAATTGAACGCAGTGGATTCCATGCATCGTGGTGCAATGAATCCCAATTGAATGCAGTGAATTCCATGCAGCGTGATTGAATGCAGTATATTCCATGCAGCGTGGTAAAATGCATCCCGATTAAATGCAGTGGATTCCATCCAGCTTGATTGAATGCAGTTGATTCCATGGAGCGTGGCCCAATGCATCCCGATTAACTGCAGTGGATTTTATGCAGCATGGCCCAAAGCATCCCGATTGAAGGTAGTGCATTCCATGCAGCATCACTGAATGCAGTGGATTCCATGCAGCATGGTAAAATGCATCCCGATTAAAAGCAGTGCATTACATGCAGCATGGCTAAATGGATCCCGAGTGAATGCAGTGGATTCCATGCAGTGTCATTGAATGCAGTGGATTCCATGCAGCATGGTAAAATGCGTCACGATTGATGCAGTGCATTCCATGCAGTGTCATTGAATGCAGTGGATTCCAGGCAGCATGATAAAATGCATCCCGATTGATGCAGTGGATTCCATGCAGCGGGGTTAAATGGAACCCGATTGAATGCAGTGGATTCCATGCAGCGTGGCCCAATGGATCTCGATTGAATGCAGTGGACTCCGTGCAGTGTGGTGGAGTGGATTCTGATTGATTGCAGTGAATTCCATGCATCGCGGCCCAATGGATCTCGATTGAATGCAGTGGATTCCATGCAGCGTGTTTGAATGCAGTGTTTGCCATGCAGCGTGAAGAAATGGAACCCTATTGAATGCAGTGGATTCCATGCAGTGTCATTTAATGCAGTGGATTCCATGCAGCATGATTGAATGCAGTGGATTCCAGGCAGCGAGGCCCAATGAATCCCGATTGAATGCAGTGGATATTATCCAGCATGGCCCAAAGCATCCCGATTGAATGCAGTGGATTCCATGCAGCGTGTTTGAATGCAGTGGATTCCATGCAGCATGGCCCAATGGTTCCCGATTGAATGCAGTGGTTGCAATGAAGCATGATTGAATGCAGTGGATTCCATGAAGCGTGGCCCTATGGTACCCGATTGAATGCACTGGTTGCAATGAAGCATGATTGAATGCAGTGGATTCCATGCAGCATGGAGAAATGGAACCCTATTAAATGCAGGGGATTTTATGCAGCATGATTGAATGCAGTGGATTCCATGCAGCATGATTGAATGCAGTAGATTCCATGCAGTGAGGCCCAATGCATCCCGATTAAATGCAGTGGATTTTATGCAGCGAGGCCCAAAGCATCCCGATTGAATGCAGTGGATTCCATGCAGCGTCACTCAATGCAGTGGATTCGATGCAGCATGGTTAAATGCATCCCGATTGAACGAAGAGTATTCCATGCAGCGTGGCTAAATGGATCCAGACTGAATGCAGTGGATTCCATGCAGCGTGGCCCAATGGATCTCGAGAGATTGCAGTGGATTCCATGCAGTTTGGTGCAATGTATTTTGATTGAACGCAGTGGATTCCATGCATCGTGGTGCAATGGATCCCAATTGAATGCAGTGAATTCCATGCAGCGGGATTGAATGCAGTATATTCCATGCAGCGTGGTAAAATGCATCCCGATTAAATGCAGTGGATTCCATCCAGCTTGATTGAATGCAGTTGATTACATGGAGCGTGGCCCAATGCATCCCGATTAAATGCAGTGGATTTTATGCAGCATGGCCCAAAGCATCCCGATTGAATGTAGTGCATTCCATGCAGCATCACTGAATGCAGTGGATTCCATGTAGCATGTTAAAATGCATCCCGATTAAACGCAGTGGATTAAATGCAGCATGGCTAAATGGATCCCGAGTGAATGCAGTAGATTCCATGCAGTGTCATTGAATGCAGTGGATTCCATGCAGCATGGTAAAATGCATCCCGATTGATGCAGTGGATTCCATGCAGTGTGGTGCAGTGGATTCTGATTGATTGCAGTGAATTCCATGCATCGTGGCACAATGGATCCCAATTGAATGCAGTGGATTCCATGCAGCGTGGCCCAATGGATCTCGATTGAATGCAGTGGATTCCATGCAGCGTGTTTGAATGCAGTGTATGCCATGCAGCGTGAAGAAATGGAACCCTATTGAATGCAGTGGATTTTATGCAGCATGATTGAATGCAGTGAATTCCATGCAGCATGATTTAATGCAGTAGATTCCAGGCAGCGAGGCCCAATGAATCCCGATTGAATGCAGTGGATATTATCCAGCATGGCCCAAAGCATCCCGTTTGAATGCAGTGGATTCCATGCAGCATGGCCCAATGGTTCCCGATTGAATGCAGTGGTTGCAATGAAGCATGATTGAATGCAGTGGATTCCATGAAGCGTGGCCCTATGGTACCCGATTGAATGCACTGGTTGCAATGAAGCATGATTGAATGCAGTGGATTCCATGCAGTGAGGCCCAATGCATCCCGATTAAATGCAGTGGATTTTATGCAGCAAGGCCCAAAGCATCCCGATTGAATGCAGTGGATTCCATGCAGCGTCACTGAATGCAGTGGATTCCATGCAGCATGGTAAAATGCATCCCGATTGAATGAAGAGTATTCCATGCAGCGTGGCTAAATGGATCCCGATTGAATGCAGTGGATTCCTGGCAGTATGGTCCAATGGATCTCGATTGAACGCAGTGTATTCCATGCAGTGAGGCCCAATGAATCCCAATTGAATGCAGTGGATTCCATGCAGCATGGCGCCATGGATGTCGATTGAATGCAGTGGTTTCCCTGCAATGTGGCACAATGGATCCCGATTGACTGCAGTGGATTCCATGCAGCGTCACTGAATGCAGTGGATTCCATGCATAATGGTAAAATGCATCCCGATTGATGCAGTGGATTCCATGCAGTGTCATTGAATGCAGTGGATTCGATGCAGCATGGTAAAATGAATCCCAATTGAACGCAGTGCATTCCATGCAGCGGGGTTAAATGGATGCCGATTGAATGCAGTGGATTCCATGCAGCGTGGCCCTATGGTACCCGATTGAATGCACTGGTTGCAATGAAGCATGATTGAATGCAGTGGATTCCATGCAGCATGGAGAAATGGAACCCTATTAAATGCAGGGGATTTTATGCAGCATGATTGAATGCAGTGGATTCCATGCAGCATGATTGAATGCAGTAGATTCCATGCAGTGAGGCCCAATGCATCCCGATTAAATGCAGTGGATTTTATGCAGCGAGGCCCAAAGCATCCCGATTGAATGCAGTGGATTCCATGCAGCGTCACTCAATGCAGTGGATTCGATGCAGCATGGTTAAATGCATCCCGCTTGAACGAAGAGTATTCCATGCAGCGTGGCTAAATGGATCCAGACTGAATGCAGTGGATTCCATGCAGCGTGGCCCAATGGATCTCGAGAGATTGCAGTGGATTCCATGCAGTTTGGTGCAATGGATTTTAATTGAACGCAGTGGATTCCATGCATCGTGGTGCAATGGATCCCAATTGAATGCAGTGAATTCCATGCAGCGGGATTGAATGCAGTATATTCCATGCAGCGTGGTAAAATGCATCCCGATTAAATGCAGTGGATTCCATCCAGCTTGATTGAATGCAGTTGATTACATGGAGCGTGGCCCAATGCATCCCGATTAAATGCAGTGGATTTTATGCAGCATGGCCCAAAGCATCCCGATTGAATGTAGTGCATTCCATGCAGCATCACTGAATGCAGTGGATTCCATGTAGCATGTTAAAATGCATCCCGATTAAACGCAGTGGATTAAATGCAGCATGGCTAAATGGATCCCGAGTGAATGCAGTAGATTCCATGCAGTGTCATTGAATGCAGTGGATTCCATGCAGCATGGTAAAATGCATCCCGATTGATGCAGTGGATTCCATGCAGTGTGGTGCAGTGGATTCTGATTGATTGCAGTGAATTCCATGCATCGTGGCACAATGGATCCCAATTGAATGCAGTGGATTCCATGCAGCGTGGCCCAATGGATCTCGATTGAATGCAGTGGATTCCATGCAGCGTGTTTGAATGCAGTGTATGCCATGCAGCGTGAAGAAATGGAACCCTATTGAATGCAGTGGATTTTATGCAGCATGATTGAATGCAGTGAATTCCATGCAGCATGATTTAATGCAGTAGATTCCAGGCAGCGAGGCCCAATGAATCCCGATTGAATGCAGTGGATATTATCCAGCATGGCCCAAAGCATCCCGTTTGAATGCAGTGGATTCCATGCAGCATGGCCCAATGGTTCCCGATTGAATGCAGTGGTTGCAATGAAGCATGATTGAATGCAGTGGATTCCATGAAGCGTGGCCCTATGGTACCCGATTGAATGCACTGGTTGCAATGAAGCATGATTGAATGCAGTGGATTCCATGCAGTGTGGCCCAATGCATCCCGATTAAATGCAGTGGATTTTATGCAGCAAGGCCCAAAGCATCCCGATTGAATGCAGTGGATTCCATGCAGCGTCACTGAATGCAGTGGATTCCATGCAGCATGGTAAAATGCATCCCGATTGAATGAAGAGTATTCCATGCAGCGTGGCTAAATGGATCCCGATTGAATGCAGTGGATTCCTGGCAGTATGGTCCAATGGATCTCGATTGAACGCAGTGTATTCCATGCAGTGAGGCCCAATGAATCCCAATTGAATGCAGTGGATTCCATGCAGCATGGCGCCATGGATGTCGATTGAATGCAGTGGTTTCCCTGCAATGTGGCACAATGGATCCCGATTGACTGCAGTGGATTCCATGCAGCGTCACTGAATGCAGTGGATTCCATGCATAATGGTAAAATGCATCCCGATTGATGCAGTGGATTCCATGCAGTGTCATTGAATGCAGTGGATTCGATGCAGCATGGTAAAATGAATCCCAATTGAACGCAGTGCATTCCATGCAGCGGGGTTAAATGGATGCCGATTGAATGCAGTGGATTCCATGCAGCGTGGCCCAATGGATCTCGATTGAATGCAGTGGGTTCCATGCAGCGTGTTTGAATGCAGTGTATGCCGTGCAGCGTGAAGAAATGGAACCCTATTGAATGCAGTCGATTTTATGCAGCATGATTGAATGCAGTGGATTCGATGCAGCATGATTGAATGCAGTGGATTCCAGGCAGCGAGGCCCAATGAATCCCGATTGAATGCAGTGGATATTATCCAGCATGGCCCAAAGCATCCCGATTGAATGCAGTGGATTCCATGCAGCGTGTTTGAATGCAGTGGATTCCATGCAGCATGGCCCAATGGTTCCCGATTGAATGCAGTGGTTGCAATGAAGCATGATTGAATGCAGTGGATTCCATGAAGCGTGGCCCTATGGTACCCGATTGAATGCACTGGTTGCAATGAAGCATGATTGAATGCAGTGGATTCCATGCAGCATGGAGACATTGAACCCTATTAAATGCAGGGGACTTTATGCAGCATGATTGAATGCAGTGGATTCCATGCAGCATGATTGAATGCAGTAGATTCCATGCAGTGAGGCCTAATGCATCCCGATTAAATGCAGTGGATTTTATGCAGCGAGGCCCAAAGCATCCCGATTGAATGCAGTGGATTCCATGCAGCGTCACTGAATGCAGTGGATTCGATGCAGCATGGTAAAATGCATCCCGATTGAACGCAGTGTATTCCATGCAGTGTGGCTAAATGGATCCCGATTGAATGCAGTGGATTCGATGCAGCGTGGCCCAATGGATCTCGAGAGCATGCAGTGGATTCCATGCAGTGTGGTGCAATGGATTTTAATTGAACGCAGTGGATTCCATGCATCGTGGTGCAATGAATCCCAATTGAATGCAGTGAATTCCATGCAGCGTGATTGAATGCAGTATATTCCATGCAGCGTGGTAAAATGCATCCCGATTAAATGCAGTGGATTCCATCCAGCTTGATTGAATGCAGTTGATTCCATGGAGCGTGGCCCAATGCATCCCGATTAACTGCAGTGGATTTTATGCAGCATGGCCCAAAGCATCCCGATTGAAGGTAGTGCATTCCATGCAGCATCACTGAATGCAGTGGATTCCATGCAGCATGGTAAAATGCATCCCGATTAAACGCAGTGCATTACATGCAGCATGGCTAAATGGATCCCGAGTGAATGCAGTGGATTCCATGCAGTATCATTGAATGCAGTGGATTCCATGCAGCATGGTAAAATGCGTCACGATTGATGCAGTGCATTCCATGCAGTGTCATTGAATGCAGTGGATTCCAGGCAGCATGGTAAAATGCGTCACGATTGATGCAGTGGATTCCATGCAGTGTCATTGAATGCAGTGTATTCCATGCAGCATGGTAAAATGCATCCCGATTGATGCAGTGGATTCCATGCAGTGTCAATGAATGCAGTGGATTCCAGGCAGCATGATAAAATGCATCCCGATTGATGCAGTGGATTCCATGCAGCAGGGTTAAATGGATCCCGATTGAATGCAGTGGATTCCATGCAGCGTGGCCCAATGGATCTCGATTGAATGCAGTGGATTCCATGCAGCGTGGCCCAATGGATCTCGATTGAATGCAGTGGATTCCATGCAGTGTGGTGCAGTGGATTCTGATTGATTGCAGTGAATTCCATGCATCGTGGCACAATGGATCCCAATTGAATGCAGTGGATTCCATGCAGTGTGGCCCAATGGATCTCGATTGAATGCAGTGGATTCCATGCAGCGTGTTTGAATGCAGTGTATGCCATGCAGCATGAAGAAATGGAACCCTATTGAATGCAGTGGATTTTATGCAGCATGATTGAATGCAGTGGATTCCATGCAGCATGATTGAATGCAGTGGATTCCAGGCAGCGAGGCCCAATGAATCCCGATTGAATGCAGTGGATATTATCCAGCATGGCCCAAAGCATCCCGATTGAATGCAGTGGATTCCATGCAGCGTGTTTGAACGCAGTGGATCCATGCAGCATGGCCCAATGGTTCCCGATTGAATGCAGTGGTTGCAATGAAGCATGATTGAATGCAGTGGATTCCATGAAGCGTGGCCCTATGGTACCCGATTGAATGCACTGGTTGCAATGAAGCATGATTGAATGCAGTGGATTCCATGCAGCATGGAGAAATGGAACCCTATTAAATGCAGGGGATTTTATGCAGCATGATTGAATGCAGTGGATTCCATGCAGCATGATTGAATGCAGTAGATTCCATGCAGTGAGGCCCAATGCATCCCGATTAAATGCAGTGGATTTTATGCAGCGAGGCCCAAAGCATCCCGATTGAATGCAGTGGATTCCATGCAGCGTCACTGAATGCAGTGGATTCGATGCAGCATGGTAAAATGCATCCCGATTGAACCCAGTGTATTCTATGCAGCGTGATAAATGGATCCTGATTGAATGCAGTGGATTCCATGCAGCGTGGCCCAATGGATCTCGAGAGAATGCAGTGGATTCCATGCAGTGTGGTGCAATGGATTTTGATTGAACGCAGTGGATTCGATGCATCGTTGTGCAATGGATCCCAATTGAATGCAGTGAATTCCATGCAGCGTGATTGAATGCAGTACATTCCATGCAGCATGGTAAAATGCATCCCGATTAAATGCAGTGGATTCCATCCAGCTTGATTGAATGCAGTTGATTCCAAGGAGCTTGGCCCAATGCATCCCGATTAAATGCAGTGGATTTTATGCAGCATGGCCCAAAGCATCCCGATTGAAGGTAGTGCATTCCATGCAGCATCACTGAATGCAGTGGATTCCATGCAGCATGGTAAAATGCATCCCGATTGAACGCAGTGTATTCCATGAAGCATGGCTAAATGGATCCCGATTGAATGCAGTGGATTCCATGCAGCATGGCGCAATGGATGTCGATTGAATGCAGTGCTTTCCCTGCAATGTGGCACAATGGATCCCGATTGACTGCAGTGGATTCCATGCAGCGTCACTGAATGCAGTGGATTCAATGCAGCATGGTAAAATGCATCGCGATTGATGCAGTGGATTCCATGCAGTGTCATTGAATGCAGTGGATTCCATGCAGCATGGTAAAATGCATCCCGATTGATGCAGTGGATTACATGCAGTGTCAATGAATGCAGTGGATTCCAGGCAGCATGATAAAATGCATCCCGATTGATGCAGTGGATTCCATGCAGTGGGGTTAAATGGATCCCGATTAAACGCAGTGGATTCCATGCAGCGTGGCCCAGTGGATCTCGATTGAATGCAGTGGATTCCATGCAGCGTGGCCCAATGGATCTCGATTGAATGCAGTGGATTCCACGCAGTGTGGTGCAGTGGATTCTGATTGATTGCAGTGAATTCCATGCATTGTGGCACAATGGATACCAATTGAATGCAGTGGATTCCATGCAGTGTGGCCCAATGGATCTCGATTGAATGCAGTGGATTCCATGCAGCATGTTTGAATGCAGTGTATTCCATGCAGCGTGAAGAAATGGAACCCTATTGAATGCAGTGGATTTTATGCAGCATGATTGAATGCAGTGGATTCCATGCAGCATGATTGAATGCAGTGGATTCCAGGAAGCGAGGCCCAATGAATCCCGATTGAATGCAGTGGATATTATCCAGCAGGGCCCAAAGCATCCCAATTGAATGCAGTGGATTCCATGCAGCGTCACTGAATGAAGTGGATTCGATGCAGCATGGTAAAATGCATCCCGATTGAACGCAGTGTATTCCATGCAGCGTGGCTAAATGGATCCCGATTGAATGCAGTGGATTCGATGCAGCGTGGCCCAATGGATCTCGAGAGAATGCAGTGGATTCCATGCAGTGTGGTGCAATGGATTTTAATTGAACGCAGTGGATTCCATGCATCGTGGTGCAATGAATCCCAATTGAATGCAGTGAATTCCATGCAGCGTGATTGAATGCAGTATATTCCATGCAGCGTGGTAAAATGCATCCCGATTAAATGCAGTGGATTCCATCCAGCTTGATTGAATGCAGTTGATTCCATGAAGCGTGGCCCAATGCATCCCGATTAACTGCAGTGGATTTTATGCAGCATGGCCCAAAGCATCCCGATTGAAGGTAGTGCATTCCATGCAGCATCACTGAATGCAGTGGATTCCATGCAGCATGGTAAAATGCATCCCGATTAAAAGCAGTGCATTACATGCAGCATGGCTAAATGGATCCCGAGTGAATGCAGTGGATTCCATGCAGTGTCATTGAATGCAGTGGATTCCATGCAGCATGGTAAAATGCGTCACGATTGATGCAGTGCATTCCATGCAGTGTCATTGAATGCAGTGGATTCCAGGCAGCATGATAAAATGCATCCCGATTGATGCAGTGGATTCCATGCAGCGGGGTTAAATGGAACCCGATTGAATGCAGTGGATTCCATGCAGCGTGGCCCAATGGATCTCGATTGAATGCAGTGGACTCCGTGCAGTGTGGTGGAGTGGATTCTGATTGATTGCAGTGAATTCCATGCATCGCGGCCCAATGGATCTCGATTGAATGCAGTGGATTCCATGCAGCGTGTTTGAATGCAGTGTTTGCCATGCAGCGTGAAGAAATGGAACCCTATTGAATGCAGTGGATTCCATGCAGTGTCATTTAATGCAGTGGATTCCATGCAGCATGATTGAATGCAGTGGATTCCAGGCAGCGAGGCCCAATGAATCCCGATTGAATGCAGTGGATATTATCCAGCATGGCCCAAAGCATCCCGATTGAATGCAGTGGATTCCATGCAGCGTGTTTGAATGCAGTGGATTCCATGCAGCATGGCCCAATGGTTCCCGATTGAATGCAGTGGTTGCAATGAAGCATGATTGAATGCAGTGGATTCCATGAAGCGTGGCCCTATGGTACCCGATTGAATGCACTGCTTGCAATGAAGCATGATTGAATGCAGTGGATTCCATGCAGCATGGAGAAATGGAACCCTATTAAATGCAGGGGATTTTATGCAGCATGATTGAATGCAGTGGATTCCATGCAGCATGATTGAATGCAGTAGATTCCATGCAGTGAGGCCCAATGCATCCCGATTAAATGCAGTGGATTTTATGCAGCGAGGCCCAAAGCATCCCGATTGAATGCAGTGGATTCCATGCAGCGTCACTCAATGCAGTGGATTCGATGCAGCATGGTTAAATGCATCCCGATTGAACGAAGAGTATTCCATGCAGCGTGGCTAAATGGATCCAGACTGAATGCAGTGGATTCCATGCAGCGTGGCCCAATGGATCTCGAGAGATTGCAGTGGATTCCATGCAGTTTGGTGCAATGGATTTTAATTGAACGCAGTGGATTCCATGCATCGTGGTGCAATGGATCCCAATTGAATGCAGTGAATTCCATGCAGCGGGATTGAATGCAGTATATTCCATGCAGCGTGGTAAAATGCATCCCGATTAAATGCAGTGGATTCCATCCAGCTTGATTGAATGCAGTTGATTACATGGAGCGTGGCCCAATGCATCCCGATTAAATGCAGTGGATTTTATGCAGCATGGCCCAAAGCATCCCGATTGAATGTAGTGCATTCCATGCAGCATCACTGAATGCAGTGGATTCCATGTAGCATGTTAAAATGCATCCCGATTAAACGCAGTGGATTAAATGCAGCATGGCTAAATGGATCCCGAGTGAATGCAGTAGATTCCATGCAGTGTCATTGAATGCAGTGGATTCCATGCAGCATGGTAAAATGCATCCCGATTGATGCAGTGGATTCCATGCAGTGTGGTGCAGTGGATTCTGATTGATTGCAGTGAATTCCATGCATCGTGGCACAATGGATCCCAATTGAATGCAGTGGATTCCATGCAGCGTGGCCCAATGGATCTCGATTGAATGCAGTGGATTCCATGCAGCGTGTTTGAATGCAGTGTATGCCATGCAGCGTGAAGAAATGGAACCCTATTGAATGCAGTGGATTTTATGCAGCATGATTGAATGCAGTGAATTCCATGCAGCATGATTTAATGCAGTAGATTCCAGGCAGCGAGGCCCAATGAATCCCGATTGAATGCAGTGGATATTATCCAGCATGGCCCAAAGCATCCCGTTTGAATGCAGTGGATTCCATGCAGCATGGCCCAATGGTTCCCGATTGAATGCAGTGGTTGCAATGAAGCATGATTGAATGCAGTGGATTCCATGAAGCGTGGCCCTATGGTACCCGATTGAATGCACTGGTTGCAATGAAGCATGATTGAATGCAGTGGATTCCATGCAGTGAGGCCCAATGCATCCCGATTAAATGCAGTGGATTTTATGCAGCAAGGCCCAAAGCATCCCGATTGAATGCAGTGGATTCCATGCAGCGTCACTGAATGCAGTGGATTCCATGCAGCATGGTAAAATGCATCCCGATTGAATGAAGAGTATTCCATGCAGCGTGGCTAAATGGATCCCGATTGAATGCAGTGGATTCCTGGCAGTATGGTCCAATGGATCTCGATTGAACGCAGTGTATTCCATGCAGTGAGGCCCAATGAATCCCAATTGAATGCAGTGGATTCCATGCAGCATGGCGCCATGGATGTCGATTGAATGCAGTGGTTTCCCTGCAATGTGGCACAATGGATCCCGATTGACTGCAGTGGATTCCATGCAGCGTCACTGAATGCAGTGGATTCCATGCAGAATGGTAAAATGCATCCCGATTGATGCAGTGGATTCCATGCAGTGTCATTGAATGCAGTGGATTCGATGCAGCATGGTAAAATGAATCCCAATTGAACGCAGTGCATTCCATGCAGCGGGGTTAAATGGATGCCGATTGAATGCAGTGGATTCCATGCAGTGTGGCCCAATGGATCTCGATTGAATGCAGTGGGTTCCATGCAGCGTGTTTGAATGCAGTGTATGCCGTGCAGCGTGAAGAAATGGAACCCTATTGAATGCAGTCGATTTTATGCAGCATGATTGAATGCAGTGGATTCGATGCAGCATGATTGAATGCAGTGGATTCCAGGCAGCGAGGCCCAATGAATCCCGATTGAATGCAGTGGATATTATCCAGCATGGCCCAAAGCATCCCGATTGAATGCAGTGGATTCCATGCAGCGTGTTTGAATGCAGTGGATTCCATGCAGCATGGCCCAATGGTTCCCGATTGAATGCAGTGGTTGCAATGAAGCATGATTGAATGCAGTGGATTCCATGAAGCGTGGCCCTATGGTACCCGATTGAATGCACTGGTTGCAATGAAGCATGATTGAATGCAGTGGATTCCATGCAGCATGGAGACATTGAACCCTATTAAATGCAGGGGACTTTATGCAGCATGATTGAATGCAGTGGATTCCATGCAGCATGATTGAATGCAGTAGATTCCATGCAGTGAGGCCTAATGCATCCCGATTAAATGCAGTGGATTTTATGCAGCGAGGCCCAAAGCATCCCGATTGAATGCAGTGGATTCCATGCAGCGTCACTGAATGCAGTGGATTCGATGCAGCATGGTAAAATGCATCCCGATTGAACGCAGTGTATTCCATGCAGCGTGGCTAAATGGATCCCGATTGAATGCAGTGGATTCGATGCAGCGTGGCCCAATGGATCTCGAGAGAATGCAGTGGATTCCATGCAGTGTGGTGCAATGGATTTAAATTGAACGCAGTGGATTCCATGCATCGTGGTGCAATGGATCCCAATTGAATGCAGTGAATTCCATGCAGCGTGATTGAATGCAGTATATTCCATGCAGCGTGGTAAAATGCATCCCGATTAAATGCAGTGGATTCCATCCAGCTTGATTGAATGCAGTTGATTCCAAGGAGCTTGGCCCAATGCATCCCGATTAACTGCAGTGGATTTTATGCAGCATGGCCCAAAGCATCCCGATTGAAGGTAGTGCATTCCATGCAGCATCACTGAATGCAGTGGATTCCATGCAGCATGGTAAAATGCATCCCGATTAAACGCAGTGCATTACATGCAGCATGGCTAAATGGATCCCGAGTGAATGCAGTGGATTCCATGCAGTATCATTGAATGCAGTGGATTCCATGCAGCATGGTAAAATGCGTCACGATTGATGCAGTGCATTCCATGCAGTGTCATTGAATGCAGTGGATTCCAGGCAGCATGGTAAAATGCGTCACGATTGATGCAGTGGATTCCATGCAGTGTCATTGAATGCAGTGTATTCCATGCAGCATGGTAAAATGCATCCCGATTGATGCAGTGGATTCCATGCAGTGTCAATGAATGCAGTGGATTCCAGGCAGCATGATAAAATGCATCCCAATTGATGCAGTGGATTCCATGCAGCAGGGTTAAATGGATCCCGATTGAATGCAGTGGATTCCATGCAGCGTGGCCCAATGGATCTCGATTGAATGCAGTGGATTCCATGCAGCGTGGCCCAATGGATCTCGATTGAATGCAGTGGATTCCATGCAGTGTGGTGCAGTGGATTCTGATTGATTGCAGTGAATTCCATGCATCGTGGCACAATGGATCCCAATTGAATGCAGTGGATTCCATGCAGCGTGGCCCAATGGATCTCGATTGAATGCAGTGGATTCCATGCAGCGTGTTTGAATGCAGTGTATTCCATGCAGCGTGAAGAAATGGAACCCTATTGAATGCAGTGGATTTTATGCAGCATGATTGAATGCAGTGGATTCCATGCAGCATGATTGAATGCAGTGGATTCCAGGCAGCGAGGCCCAATGAATCCCGATTGAATGCAGTGGATATTATCCAGCATGGCCCAAAGCATCCCGATTGAATGCAGTGGATTCCATGCAGCGTGTTTGAATGCAGTGGATTCCATGCAGCATGGCCCAATGGTTCCCGATTGAATGCAGTGGTTGCAATGAAGCATGATTGAATGCAGTGGATTCCATGAAGCGTGGCCCTATGGTACCCGATTGAATGCACTGGTTGCAATGAAGCATGATTGAATGCAGTGGATTCCATGCAGCATGGAGAAATGGAACCCTATTAAATGCAGGGGATTTTATGCAGCATGATTGAATGCAGTGGATTCCATGCAGCATGATTGAATGCAGTAGATTCCATGCAGTGAGGCCCAATGCATCCCGATTAAATGCAGTGGATTCCATGCAGCGTCACTGAATGCAGTGGATTCGATGCAGCATGGTAAAATGCATCCCGATTGAACCCAGTGTATTCTATGCAGCGTGATAAATGGATCCCGATTGAATGCAGTGGATTCCATGCAGCGTGGCCCAATGGATCTCGAGAGAATGCAGTGGATTCCATGCAGTGTGGTGCAATGGATTTTGATTGAACGCAGTGGATTCGATGCATCATTGTGCAATGGATCCCAATTGAATGCAGTGAATTCCATGCAGCGTGATTGAATGCAGTACATTCCATGCAGCGTGGTAAAATGCATCCCGATTAAATGCAGTGGATTCCATCCAGCTTGATTGAATGCAGTTGATTCCATGGAGCGTGGCCCAATGCATCCCGATTAAATGCAGTGGATTTTATGCAGCATGGCCCAAAGCATCCCGATTGAAGGTAGTGCATTCCATGCAGCATCACTGAATGCAGTGGATTCCATGCAGCATGGTAAAATGCATCCCGATTGAACGCAGTGTATTCCATGAAGCATGGCTAAATGGATCCCGATTGAATGCAGTGGATTCCATGCAGCGTGGCCCAATGGATCTCGATTGAACGCAGTGTATTCCATGCAGTGAGGCCCAATGAATCCCAATTGAATGCAGTGGATTCCATGCAGCATGGCGCAATGGATGTCGATTGAATGCAGTGGTTTCCCTGCAATGTGGCACAATGGATCCCGATTGACTGCAGTGGATTCCATGCAGCGTCACTGAATGCAGTGGATTCCATGCAGAATGGTAAAATGCATCCCGATTGATGCAGTGGATTCCATGCAGTGTCATTGAATGCAGTGGATTCCATGCAGCATGATTGAATGCAGTGGATTCCAGGCAGCGAGGCCCAATGAATCCCGATTGAATGCAGTGGATATTATCCAGCATGGCCCAAAGCATCCCGATTGAATGCAGTTTATTCCATGCAGCATGTTTGAATGCAGTTGATTCCATGGAGCGTGGCCCAATGCATCCCGATTAAATGCAGTGGATTTTATGCAGCATGGCCCAAAGCATCCCGATTGAATGTAGTGCATTCCATGCAGCATCACTGAATGCAGTGGATTCCATGCAGCATGGTAAAATGCATCCCGATTAAACGCAGTGGATTACATGCAGCATGGCTAAATGGATCCCGAGTGAATGCGGTAGATTCCATGCAGTGTCATTGAATGCAGTGGATTCCATGCAGCATGGTAAAATGCGTCACGATTGATGCAGTGGATTCCATGCAGTGTCATTGAATGCAGTGGATTCCATGCAGCATGGTAAAATGCATCCCGATGGATGCAGTGGATTCCATGCAGTGTCAATGAATGCAGTGGATTCCAGGCAGCATGATAAAATGCATCCCGATTGATGCAGTGGATTCCATGCAGCGGGGTTAAATGGATCCCGATTGAATGCAGTGGATTCCATGCAGCGTGGCCCAATGGATCTCGATTGAATGCAGTGGATTCCATGCAGCGTGGCCCAATGGATCTCGATTGAATGCAGTGGATTCCATGCAGTGTGGTGCAGTGGATTCTGATTGATTGCAGTGAATTCCATGCATCGTGGCACAATGGATCCCAATTGAATGCAGTGGATTCCATGCAGTGTGGCCCAATGGATCTCGATTGAATGCAGTGGATTCCATGCAGCGTGTTTGAATGCAGTGTATGCCATTCAGCATGAAGAAATGGAACCCTATTGAATGCAGTGGATTTTATGCAGCATGATTGAATGCAGTGGATTCCATGCAGCATGATTGAATGCAGTGGATTCCAGGCAGCGAGGCCCAATGAATCCCGATTGAATGCAGTGGATATTATCCAGCATGGCCCAAAGCATCCCGATTGAATGCAGTGGATTCCATGCAGCGTGTTTGAACGCAGTGGATCCATGCAGCATGGCCCAATGGTTCCCGATTGAATGCAGTGGTTGCAATGAAGCATGATTGAATGCAGTGGATTCCATGAAGCGTGGCCCTATGGTACCCGATTGAATGCACTGGTTGCAATGAAGCATGATTGAATGCAGTGGATTCCATGCAGCATGGAGAAATGGAACCCTATTAAATGCAGGGGATTTTATGCAGCATGATTGAATGCAGTGGATTCCATGCAGCATGATTGAATGCAGTAGATTCCATGCAGTGAGGCCCAATGCATCCCGATTAAATGCAGTGGATTTTATGCAGCGAGGCCCAAAGCATCCCGATTGAATGCAGTGGATTCCATGCAGCGTCACTGAATGCAGTGGATTCGATGCAGCATGGTAAAATGCATCCCGATTGAACCCAGTGTATTCTATGCAGCGTGATAAATGGATCCCGATTGAATGCAGTGGATTCCATGCAGCGTGGCCCAATGGATCTCGAGAGAATGCAGTGGATTCCATGCAGTGTGGTGCAATGGATTTTGATTGAACGCAGTGGATTCCATGCATCGTTGTGCAATGGATCCCAATTGAATGCAGTGAATTCCATGCAGCGTGATTGAATGCAGTACATTCCATGCAGCATGGTAAAATGCATCCCGATTAAATGCAGTGGATTCCATCCAGCTTGATTGAATGCAGTTGATTCCAAGGAGCTTGGCCCAATGCATCCCGATTAAATGCAGTGGATTTTATGCAGCATGGCCCAAAGCATCCCGATTGAAGGTAGTGCATTCCATGCAGCATCACTGAATGCAGTGGATTCCATGCAGCATGGTAAAATGCATCCCGATTGAACGCAGTGTATTCCATGAAGCATGGCTAAATGGATCCCGATTGAATGCAGTGGATTCCATGCAGCATGGCGCAATGGATGTCGATTGAATGCAGTGCTTTCCCTGCAATGTGGCACAATGGATCCCGATTGACTGCAGTGGATTCCATGCAGCGTCACTGAATGCAGTGGATTCAATGCAGCATGGTAAAATGCATCCCGATTGATGCAGTGGATTCCATGCAGTGTCATTGAATGCAGTGGATTCCATGCAGCATGGTAAAATGCATCCCGATTGATGCAGTGGATTACATGCAGTGTCAATGAATGCAGTGGATTCCAGGCAGCATGATAAAATGCATCCCGATTGATGCAGTGGATTCCATGCAGTGGGGTTAAATGGATCCCGATTAAACGCAGTGGATTCCATGCAGCGTGGCCCAGTGGATCTCGATTGAATGCAGTGGATTCCATGCAGCGTGGCCCAATGGATCTCGATTGAATGCAGTGGATTCCACGCAGTGTGGTGCAGTGGATTCTGATTGATTGCAGTGAATTCCATGCATTGTGGCACAATGGATACCAATTGAATGCAGTGGATTCCATGCAGTGTGGCCCAATGGATCTCGATTGAATGCAGTGGATTCCATGCAGCATGTTTGAATGCAGTGTATTCCATGCAGCGTGAAGAAATGGAACCCTATTGAATGCAGTGGATTTTATGCAGCATGATTGAATGCAGTGGATTCCATGCAGCATGATTGAATGCAGTGGATTCCAGGAAGCGAGGCCCAATGAATCCCGATTGAATGCAGTGGATATTATCCAGCAGGGCCCAAAGCATCCCGATTGAATGCAGTGGATTCCATGCAGCGTCACTGAATGCAGTGGATTCGATGCAGCATGGTAAAATGCATCCCGATTGAACCCAGTGTATTCTATGCAGCGTGATAAATGGATCCCGATTGAATGCAGTGGATTCGATGCAGCATTGCCCAATGGATCTCGAGAGAATGCAGTGGATTCCATGCAGTGTGGTGCAATGGATTTTGATTGAAATCAGTGGATTCGATGCATCGTTGTGCAATGGATCCCAATTGAATGCAGTGAATTCCATGCAGCGTGATTGAATGCAGTACATTCCATGCAGCATGGTAAAATGCATCCCGATTAAATGCAGAGGATTCCATCCAGCTTGATTGAATGCAGTTGATTCCATGGAGCGTGGCTCAATGCATCCCGATTAAATGCAGTGGATTTTATGCAGCATGGCCCAAAGCATCCCGATTGAAGGTAGTGCATTCCATGCAGCATCACTGAATGCAGTGGATTCCATGCAGCATGGTAAAATGCATCCCGATTGAACGCAGTGTATTCCATGAAGCATGGCTAAATGGATCCCGATTGAATGCAGTGGATTCCATGCAGCGTGGCCCAATGCATCTCGATTGAACGCAGTGTATTCCATGCAGTGAGGCCCAATGAATCCCAATTGAATGCAGTGGATTCCATGCAGCATGGCGCAATGGATGTCGATTGAATGCAGTTGTTTCCCTGCAATGTGGCACAATGGATCCCGATTGACTGCAGTGGATTCCATGCAGCGTCACTGAATGCAGTGGATTCCATGCAGCATGGTAAAATGCATCCCGATGGATGCAGTGGATTCCATGCAGTGTCATTGAATGCAGTGGATTCCATGCAGCATGGTAAAATGCATCCCAATTGAACGCAGTGCATTCCATGCAGCGGGGTTCAATGGATCCCGATTGAATGCAGTGGATTCGATGCAGCGTGGCCCAATGGATCTCGAGAGAATGCAGTGGATTCCATGCAGTGTGGTGCAATGGATTTAAATTGAACGCAGTGGATTCCATGCATCGTGGCGCAATGGATCCCAATTGAATGCAGTGAATTCCATGCAGCGTGATTGAATGCAGTATATTCCATGCAGCGTGGTAAAATGCATCCCGATTAAATGCAGTGGATTCCATCCAGCTTGATTGAATGCAGTTGATTCCATGGAGCATGGCCCAATGCATCCCGATTAAATGCAGTGGATTTTATGCAGCATGGCCCAAAGCATCCCGATTGAAGGTAGTGCATTCCATGCAGCATCACTGAATGCAGTGGATTCCATGCAGCGTGGTAAAATGCATCCCGATTAAATGCAGTGGATTCCATCCAGCTTGATTGAATGCAATTGATTCCATGGAGCATGGCCCAATGCATCCCGATTAAATGCAGTGGATTTTATGCAGCATGGCCCAAAGCATCCCGATTGAAGGTAGTGCATTCCATGCAGCATCACTGAATGCAGTGGATTCCATGCAGCATGGTAAAATGCATCCCGATTAAACGCAGTGGATTACATGCAGCATGGCTAAATGGATCCCGAGTGAATGCAGTAGATTCCATGCAGTGTCATTGAATGCAGTGGATTCCATGCAGCATGGTAAAATGCATCCCGATTGATGCAGTGGATTCCATGCAGTGTCAATGAATGCAGTGGATTCCAGGCAGCATGGTAAAATGCATCCCGATTGATGCAGTGGATTCCATGCAGCGGGGTTAAATGGATCCCGATTGAATGCAGTGGATTCCATGCAGCGTGGCCCAATGGATCTCGATTGAATGCAGTGGATTCCATGCAGCGTGGCCCAATGGATCTCGATTGAATGCAGTGGATTCCATGCAGTGTGGTGTAGTGGATTCTGATTGATTGCAGTGAATTCCATGCATCGTGGCACAATGGATCCAAATTGAATGCAGTGGATTCCATGCAGCGTGGCCCAATGGATCTCGATTGAATGCAGTGGATTCCATGCAGCGTGTTTGAATGCAGTGTATTCCATGCAGCGTGAAGAAATGGAACCCTATTGAATGCAGTGGATTTTATGCAGCATGATTGAATGCAGTGGATTCCATGCAGCATGATTGAATGCAGTGGATTCCAGGCAGCGAGGCCCAATGAATCCCGATTGAATGCAGTGGATATTATCCAGCATGGCCCAAAGCATCCCGATTGAATGCAGTGGATTCCATGCAGCGTGTTTGAATGCAGTGGATTCCATGCAGCATGGCCCAATGGTTCCCGATTGAATGCAGTGGTTGCAATGAAGCATGATTGAATGCAGTGGATTCCATGAAGCGTGGCCCTATGGTACCCGATTGAATGCACTGGTTGCAATGAAGCATGATTGAATGCAGTGGATTCCATGCAGCATGGAGACATTGAACCCTATTAAATGCAGGGGATTTTATGCAGCATGATTGAATGCAGTGGATTCCATGCAGCATGATTGAATGCAGTAGATTCCATGCAGTGAGGCCCAATGCATCCCGATTAAATGCAGTGGATTTTATGCAGCGAGGCCCAAAGCATCCCGATTGAATGCAGTGGATTCCATGCAGCATCACTGAATGCAGTGGATTCGATGCAGCATGGTAAAATGCATCCCGATTGAACGCAGTGTATTCCATGCAGCGTGGCTAAATGGATCCCGATTGAATGCAGTGGATTCGATGCAGCGTGGCCCAATGGATCTCGAGAGAATGCAGTGGATTCCATGCAGTGTGGTGCAATGGATTTTAACTGAACGCAGTGGATTCCATGCATCGTGGTGCAATGGATCCCAATTGAATGCAGTGAATTCCATGCAGCGTGATTGAATGCAGTATATTCCATGCAGCGTGGTAAAATGCATCCCGATTAAATGCAGTGGATTCCATCCAGCTTGGCTGAATGCAATTGATTCCATGGAGCATGGCCCAATGCATCCCGATTAAATGCAGTGGATTTTATGCAGCATGGCCCAAAGCATCCCGATTGAATATAGTGCATTCCATGCAGCATCACTGAATGCAGTGGATTCCATGCAGCATGGTAAAATGCATCCCGATTAAACGCAGTGGATTACATGCAGCATGGCTAAATGGATCCCGATTGAATGCAGTGGATTCCATGCAGTGTCATTGAATGCAGTGGATTCCATGCAGCATGGTAAAATGCGTCACGATTGATGCAGTGCATTCCATGCAGTGTCATTGAATGCAGTGGATTCCAGGCAGCATGATAAAATGCATCCCGATTGATGCAGTGGATTCCATGCAGCGGGGTTAAATGGAACCCGATTGAATGCAGTGGATTCCATGCAGCGTGGCCCAATGGATCTCGATTGAATGCAGTGGACTCCGTGCAGTGTGGTGGAGTGGATTCTGATTGATTGCAGTGAATTCCATGCATCGTGGCCCAATGGATCTCGATTGAATGCAGTGGATTCCATGCAGCGTGTTTGAATGCAGTGTTTGCCATGCAGCGTGAAGAAATGGAACCCTATTGAATGCAGTGGATTCCATGCAGTGTCATTTAATGCAGTGGATTCCATGCAGCATGATTGAATGCAGTGGATTCCAGGCAGCGAGGCCCAATGAATCCCGATTGAATGCACTGGATATTATCCAGCATGGCCCAAAGCATCCCGATTGAATGCAGTGGATTCCATGCAGCGTGTTTGAATGCAGTGGATTCCATGCAGCATGGCCCAATGGTTCCCGATTGAATGCACTGGTTGCAATGAAGCATGATTGAATGCAGTGGATTCCATGCAGCATGGAGACATTGAACCCTATTCAATGCAGGGGATTTTATGCAGCATGATTGAATGCAGTGGATTCCATGCAGCATGATTGAATGCAGTAGATTCCATGCAGTGAGGCCCAATGCATCCCGATTAAATGCAGTGGATTTTATGCAGAGAGGCCCAAAGCATCCCGATTGAATGCAGTGGATTCCATGCAGCGTCACTGAATGCAGTGGATTCGATGCAGCATGGTTAAATGCATCCCGATTGAACGAACAGTATTCCATGCAGCGTGGCTAAATGGATCCCGATTGAATGCAGTGGATTCCATGCAGCGTGGCCCAATGGATCTCGAGAGATTGCAGTGGATTCCATGCAGTGTGGTGCAATGGATTTTAATTGAACGCAGTGGATTCCATGCATCGTGGTGCAATGGATCCCAATTGAATGCAGTGAATTCCATGCAGCGTGATTGAATGCAGTATATTCCATGCAGCGTGGTAAAATGCATCCCGATTAAATGCAGTGGATTCCATCCAGCTTGGCTGAATGCAATTGATTCCATGGAGCATGGCCCAATGCATCCCGATTAAATGCAGTGGATTTTATGCAGCATGGCCCAAAGCATCCCGATTGAATATAGTGCATTCCATGCAGCATCACTGAATGCAGTGGATTCCATGCAGCATGGTAAAATGCATCCCGATTAAACGCAGTGGATTACATGCAGCATGGCTAAATGGATCCCGAGTGAATGCAGTAGATTCCATGCAGTGTCATTGAATGCAGTGGATTCCATGCAGCATGGTAAAATGCATCCCGATTGATGCCTTGGATTCCATGCAGTGTCATTGATTGCAGTGGATTCCATGCAGCATGGTAAAATGCATCCCGATTGATGCAGTGGATTCCATGCAGTGTCAATGAATGCAGTGGATTCCAGGCAGCATGATAAAATGCATCCCGATTGATGCAGTGGATTCCATGCAGCGGGGTTAAATTGATCCCGATTGAATGCAGTGTATTCCATGCAGCGTGGCCCAATGGATCTCGATTGAATGCAGTGGATTCCATGCAGCGTGGCCCAATGGATCTCGATTGAATGCAGTGGATTCCATGCAGTGTGGTGTAGTGGATTCTGATTGATTGCAGTGAATTCCATGCATCGTGGCACAATGGATCCCAATTGAATGCAGTGGATTCCATGCAGCGTGGCCCAATGGATCTCGATTGAATGCAGTGGATTCCATGCAGCGTGTTTGAATGCAGTGTATGCCATGCAGCGTGAAGAAATGGAACCCTATTGAATGCAGTGGATTCCATGCAGCATGATTGAATGCAGTGGATTCCAGGCAGCGAGGCCCAATGAATCCCGATTGAATGCAGTGGATATTATCCAGCATGGCCCAAAGCATCCCGATTGAATGCAGTGGATTCCATGCAGCGTGTTTGAATGCAGTGGATTCCATGCAGCATGGCCCAATGGTTCCCGATTGAATGCAGTGGTTGCAATGAAGCATGATTGAATGCAGTGGATTCCATGAAGCGTGGCCCTATGGCACCCGATTGAATGCACTGGTTGCAATGAAGCATGATTGAATCCAGTGGATTCCATGCAGCATGGAGAAATGGAACCCTATTAAATGCAGGGGATTTTATGCAGCATGATTGAATGCAGTGGATTCCATGCAGCATGATTGAATGCAGTAGATTCCATGCAGTGAGGCCCAATGCATCCCGATTAAATGCAGTGGATTCCATGCAGCGTCACTGAATGCAGTGGATTCGATGCAGCATGGTAAAATGCATCCCGATTGAACCCAGTGTATTCTATGCAGCGTGATAAATGGATCCCGATTGAATGCAGTGGATTCCATGCAGCGTGGCCCAATGGATCTCGAGAGAATGCAGTGGATTCCATGCAGTGTGGTGCAATGGATTTTGATTGAACGCAGTGGATTCGATGCATCATTGTGCAATGGATCCCAATTGAATGCAGTGAATTCCATGCAGCGTGATTGAATGCAGTACATTCCATGCAGCATGGTAAAATGCATCCCGATTAAATGCAGTGGATTCCATCCAGCTTGATTGAATGCAGTTGATTCCATGGAGCGTGGCCCAATGCATCCCGATTAAATGCAGTGGATTTTATGCAGCATGGCCCAAAGCATCCCGATTGAAGGTAGTGCATTCCATGCAGCATCACTGAATGCAGTGGATTCCATGCAGCATGGTAAAATGCATCCCGATTGAACGCAGTGTATTCCATGAAGCATGGCGAAATGGATCCCGATTGAATGCAGTGGATTCCATGCAGCGTGGCCCAATGGATCTCGATTGAACGCAGTGTATTCCATGCAGTGAGGCCCAATGAATCCCAATTGAATGCAGTGGATTCCATGCAGCATGGCGCAATGGATGTCGATTGAATGCAGTGGTTTCCCTGCAATGTGGCACAATGGATCCCGATTGACTGCAGTGGATTCCATGCAGCGTCACTGAATGCAGTGGATTCCATGCAGCATGGTAAAATGCATCCCGATGGATGCAGTGGATTCCATGCAGTGTCATTGAATGCAGTGGATTCCATGCAGCATGGTTAAATGCATCCCGATTGATGCAGTGGATTCCATGCAGTGTCAATGAATGCAATGAATTCCAGGCAGCATGATAAAATGCATCCCGATTGATGCAGTGGATTCCATGCAGCGGGGTTAAATGGATCCCGATTGAATGCAGTGGATTCCATGCAGCGTGGCCCAATGGATCTCGATTGAATGCAGTGGACTCCATGCAGTGTGGTGGAGTGGATTCTGATTGATTGCAGTGAATTCCATGAAGCGTGGCCCAATGGATCTCGATTGAATGCAGTGGATTCCATGCAGCGTGTTTGAATGCAGTGTATTCCATGCAGCGTGAAGAAATGGAACCCTATTGAATGCAGTGGATTTTATGCAGCATGATTGAATGCAGTGGATTCCATGCAGCATGATTGAATGCAGTGGATTCCAGGCAGCGAGGCCCAATGAATCCCGATTGAATGCAGTGGACATTATCCAGCATGGCCCAAAGCATCCCGATGGAATGCAGTGGATTCCATGCAGCGTGTTTGAATGCAGTGGATTCCATGCAGCATGGCCCAATGGTTCCCGATTGAATGCAGTGGTTGCAATGAAGCATGATTGAATGCAGTGGATTCCATGAAGCGTGGCCCTATGGTACCCGATTGAATGCACTGGTTGCAATGAAGCATGATTGAATGCAGTGGATTCCATGCAGCATGGAGAAATGGAACCCTATTAAATGCAGGGGATTTTATGCAGCATGATTGAATGCAGTGGATTCCATGCAGCATGATTGAATGCAGTAGATTCCATGCAGTGAGGCCCAATGCATCCCGATTAAATGCAGTGGATTTTATGCAGCGAGGCCCAAAGCATCCCGATTGAATGCAGTGGATTCCATGCAGCGTCACTGAATGCAGTGGATTCGATGCAGCATGGTTAAATGCATCCCGATTGAACGAAGAGTATTCCATGCAGCGTGGCTAAATGGATCCCGATTGAATGCAGTGGATTCGATGCAGCGTGGCCCAATGGATCTCGAGAGATTGCAGTGGATTCCATGCAGTGTGGTGCAATGGATTTTAATTGAACGCAGTGGATTCCATGCATCGTGGTGCAATGGATCCCAATTGAATGCAGTGAATTCCATGCAGCGTGATTGAATGCAGTATATTCCATGCAGCGTGGTAAAATGCATCCCGATTAAATGCAGTGGATTCCATCCAGCTTGATTGAATGCAGTTGATTCCATGGAGCGTGGCCCAATGCATCCCGATTAAATGCAGTGGATTTTATGCAGCATGGCCCAAATCATCCCGATTGAATGTAGTGCATTCCATGCAGCATCACTGAATGCAGTGGATTCCATGCAGCATGGTAAAATGCATCCCGATTAAACGCAGTGGATTACATGCAGCATGGCTAAATGGATCCCGAGTGAATGCAGTAGATTCCATGCAGTGTCATTGAATGCAGTGGATTCCATGGAGCATGGTAAAATGCGTCACGATTGATGCAGTGGATTCCATGCAGTGTCATTGAATGCATTGGATTCCATGCAGCATGGTAAAATGCATCCCGATGGATGCAGTGGATTCCATGCAGTGTCAATGAATGCAGTGTATTCCAGGCAGCATGATAAAATGCATCACGATTGATGCAGTGGATTCCATGCAGCGGGGTTAAATGGATCCCGATTGAATGCAGTGGATTCCATGCAGCGTGGCCCAATGGATCTCGATTGAATGCAGTGGATTCCATGCAGTGTGGTGCAGTGGATTCTGATTGATTGCAGTGAATTCCATGCATCGTGGCACAATGGATCCCAATTGAATGCAGTGGATTCCATGCAGTGTGGCCCAGTAGATCTCGATTGAATGCAGTGGATTCCATGCAGCGTGTTTGAATGCAGTGTATGCCATGCAGCATGAAGAAATGGAACCCTATTGAATGCAGTGGATTTTATGCAGCATGATTGAATGCAGTGGATTCCATGCAGCATGATTGAATGCAGTGGATTCCAGGCAGCGAGGCCCAATGAATCCCGATTGAATGCAGTGGATATTATCCAGCATGGCCCAAAGCATCCCGATTGAATGCAGTGGATTCCATGCAGCGTGTTTGAACGCAGTGGATCCATGCAGCATGGCCCAATGGTTTCCGATTGAATGCAGTGGTTGCAATGAAGCATGATTGAATGCAGTGGATTCCATGAAGCGTGGCCCTATGGTACCCGATTGAATGCACTGGTCGCAATGAAGCATGATTGAATGCAGTGGATTCCATGCAGCATGGAGAAATGGAACCCTATTAAATGCAGGGGATTTTATGCAGCATGATTGAATGCAGTGGATTCCATGCAGCATGATTGAATGCAGTAGATTCCATGCAGTGAGGCCCAATGCATCCCGATTAAATGCAGTGCATTTTATGCAGCGAGGCCCAAAGCATCCCGATTGAATGCAGTGGATTCCATGCAGCGTCACTGAATGCAGTGGATTCGATGCAGCATGGTAAAATGCATCCCGATTGAACCCAGTGTATTCTATGCAGCGTGATAAATGGATCCCGATTGAATGCAGTGGATTCCATGCAGCGTGGCCCAATGGACCTCGAGAGAATGCAGTGGATTCCATGCAGTGTGGTGCAATGGATTTTGATTGAACGCAGTGGATTCCATGCATCGTGGCACAATGGATCCCAATTGAATGCAGTGAATTCCATGCAGCGTGATTGAATGCAGTGGATTCCATGCAGCATGGTAAAATGCATCCCGATTGATGCAGTGGATTACATGCAGTGTCAATGAATGCAGTGGATTCCAGGCAGCATGATAAAATGCATCCCGATTGATGCAGTGGATTCCATGCAGCGGGGTTAAATGGATCCCGATTGAATGCAGTGGATTCCATGCAGCGTGGCCCAGTGGATCTCGATTGAATGCAGTGGATTCCATGCAGCGTGGCCCAATGGATCTCGATTGAATGCAGTGGATTCCACGCAGTGTGGTGCAGTGGATTCTGATTGATTGCAGTGAATTCCATGCATCGTGGCACAATGGATCCCAATTGAATGCAGTGGATTCCATGCAGTGTGGCCCAATGGATCTCGATTGAATGCAGTGGATTCCATGCAGCATGTTTGAATGCAGTGTATTCCATGCAGCGTGAAGAAATGGAACCCTATTGAATGCAGTGGATTTTATGCAGCATGATTGAATGCAGTGGATTCCATGCAGCATGATTGAATGCAGTGGATTCCAGGAAGCGAGGCCCAATGAATCCCGATTGAATGCAGTGGATATTATCCAGCAGGGCCCAAAGCATCCCGATTGAATGCAGTGGATTCCATGCAGCGTCACTGAATGCAGTGGATTCGATGCAGCATGGTAAAATGCATCCCGATTGAACCCAGTGTATTCTATGCAGCGTGATAAATGGATCCCGATTGAATGCAGTGGATTCCATGCAGCGTGGCCCAATGGACCTCGAGAGAATGCAGTGGATTCCATGCAGTGTGGTGCAATGGATTTTGATTGAACGCAGTGGATTCCATGCATCGTGGCACAATGGATCCCAATTGAATGCAGTGAATTCCATGCAGCGTGATTGAATGCAGTACATTCCATGCAGCATGGTAAAATGCATCCCGATTAAATGCAGTGGATTCCATCCAGCTTGATTGAATGCAGTTGATTCCATGGAGCGTGGCCCAATGCATCCCGATTAAATGCAGTGGATTTTATGCAGCATGGCCCAAAGCATCCCGATTGAAGGTAGTGCATTCCATGCAGCATCACTGAATGCAGTGGATTCCATGCAGCATGGTAAAATGCATCCCGATTGAACGCAGTGTATTCCATGAAGCATGGCTAAATGGATCCCGATTGAATGCAGTGGATTCCATGCAGCGTGGCCCAATGCATCTCGATTGAACGCAGTGTATTCCATGCAGTGAGGCCCAATGAATCCCAATTGAATGCAGTGGATTCCATGCAGCATGGCGCAATGGATGTCGATTGAATGCAGTTGTTTCCCTGCAATGTGGCACAATGGATCCCGATTGACTGCAGTGGATTCCATGCAGCGTCACTGAATGCAGTGGATTCCATGCAGCATGGTAAAATGCATCCCGATGGATGCAGTGGATTCCATGCAGTGTCATTGAATGCAGTGGATTCCATGCAGCATGGTAAAATGCATCCCAATTGAACGCAGTGCATTCCATGCAGCGGGGTTCAATGGATCCCGATTGAATGCAGTGGATTCGATGCAGCGTGGCCCAATGGATCTCGAGAGAATGCAGTGGATTCCATGCAGTGTGGTGCAATGGATTTAAATTGAACGCAGTGGATTCCATGCATCGTGGCGCAATGGATCCCAATTGAATGCAGTGAATTCCATGCAGCGTGATTGAATGCAGTATATTCCATGCAGCGTGGTAAAATGCATCCCGATTAAATGCAGTGGATTCCATCCAGCTTGATTGAATGCAGTTGATTCCATGGAGCATGGCCCAATGCATCCCGATTAAATGCAGTGGATTTTATGCAGCATGGCCCAAAGCATCCCGAATGAAGGTAGTGCATTCCATGCAGCATCACTGAATGCAGTGGATTCCATGCAGCGTGGTAAAATGCATCCCGATTAAATGCAGTGGATTCCATCCAGCTTGATTGAATGCAATTGATTCCATGGAGCATGGCCCAATGCATCCCGATTAAATGCAGTGGATTTTATGCAGCATGGCCCAAAGCATCCCGATTGAAGGTAGTGCATTCCATGCAGCATCACTGAATGCAGTGGATTCCATGCAGCATGGTAAAATGCATCCCGATTAAACGCAGTGGATTACATGCAGCATGGCTAAATGGATCCCGAGTGAATGCAGTAGATTCCATGCAGTGTCATTGAATGCAGTGGATTCCATGCAGCATGGTAAAATGCATCCCGATTGATGCAGTGGATTCCATGCAGTGTCAATGAATGCAGTGGATTCCAGGCAGCATGGTAAAATGCATCCCGATTGATGCAGTGGATTCCATGCAGCGGGGTTAAATGGATCCCGATTGAATGCAGTGGATTCCATGCAGCGTGGCCCAATGGATCTCGATTGAATGCAGTGGATTCCATGCAGCGTGGCCCAATGGATCTCGATTGAATGCAGTGGATTCCATGCAGTGTGGTGTAGTGGATTCTGATTGATTGCAGTGAATTCCATGCATCGTGGCACAATGGATCCAAATTGAATGCAGTGGATTCCATGCAGCGTGGCCCAATGGATCTCGATTGAATGCAGTGGATTCCATGCAGCGTGTTTGAATGCAGTGTATTCCATGCAGCGTGAAGAAATGGAACCCTATTGAATGCAGTGGATTTTATGCAGCATGATTGAATGCAGTGGATTCCATGCAGCATGATTGAATGCAGTGGATTCCAGGCAGCGAGGCCCAATGAATCCCGATTGAATGCAGTGGATATTATCCAGCATGGCCCAAAGCATCCCGATTGAATGCAGTGGATTCCATGCAGCGTGTTTGAATGCAGTGGATTCCATGCAGCATGGCCCAATGGTTCCCGATTGAATGCAGTGGTTGCAATGAAGCATGATTGAATGCAGTGGATTCCATGAAGCGTGGCCCTATGGTACCCGATTGAATGCACTGGTTGCAATGAAGCATGATTGAATGCAGTGGATTCCATGCAGCATGGAGACATTGAACCCTATTAAATGCAGGGGATTTTATGCAGCATGATTGAATGCAGTGGATTCCATGCAGCATGATTGAATGCAGTAGATTCCATGCAGTGAGGCCCAATGCATCCCGATTAAATGCAGTGGATTTTATGCAGCGAGGCCCAAAGCATCCCGATTGAATGCAGTGGATTCCATGCAGCATCACTGAATGCAGTGGATTCGATGCAGCATGGTAAAATGCATCCCGATTGAACGCAGTGTATTCCATGCAGCGTGGCTAAATGGATCCCGATTGAATGCAGTGGATTCGATGCAGCGTGGCCCAATGGATCTCGAGAGAATGCAGTGGATTCCATGCAGTGTGGTGCAATGGATTTTAACTGAACGCAGTGGATTCCATGCATCGTGGTGCAATGGATCCCAATTGAATGCAGTGAATTCCATGCAGCGTGATTGAATGCAGTATATTCCATGCAGCGTGGTAAAATGCATCCCGATTAAATGCAGTGGATTCCATCCAGCTTGGCTGAATGCAATTGATTCCATGGAGCATGGCCCAATGCATCCCGATTAAATGCAGTGGATTTTATGCAGCATGGCCCAAAGCATCCCGATTGAATATAGTGCATTCCATGCAGCATCACTGAATGCAGTGGATTCCATGCAGCATGGTAAAATGCATCCCGATTAAACGCAGTGGATTACATGCAGCATGGCTAAATGGATCCCGAGTGAATGCAGTGGATTCCATGCAGTGTCATTGAATGCAGTGGATTCCATGCAGCATGGTAAAATGCGTCACGATTGATGCAGTGCATTCCATGCAGTGTCATTGAATGCAGTGGATTCCAGGCAGCATGATAAAATGCATCCCGATTGATGCAGTGGATTCCATGCAGCGGGGTTAAATGGAACCCGATTGAATGCAGTGGATTCCATGCAGCGTGGCCCAATGGATCTCGATTGAATGCAGTGGACTCCGTGCAGTGTGGTGGAGTGGATTCTGATTGATTGCAGTGAATTCCATGCATCGTGGCCCAATGGATCTCGATTGAATGCAGTGGATTCCATGCAGCGTATTTGAATGCAGTGTTTGCCATGCAGCGTGAAGAAATGGAACCCTATTGAATGCAGTGGATTCCATGCAGTGTCATTTAATGCAGTGGATTCCATGCAGCATGATTGAATGCAGTGGATTCCAGGCAGCGAGGCCCAATGAATCCCGATTGAATGCACTGGATATTATCCAGCATGGCCCAAAGCATCCCGATTGAATGCAGTGGATTCCATGCAGCGTGTTTGAATGCAGTGGATTCCATGCAGCATGGCCCAATGGTTCCCGATTGAATGCACTGGTTGCAATGAAGCATGATTGAATGCAGTGGATTCCATGCAGCATGGAGACATTGAACCCTATTCAATGCAGGGGATTTTATGCAGCATGATTGAATGCAGTGGATTCCATGCAGCATGATTGAATGCAGTAGATTCCATGCAGTGAGGCCCAATGCATCCCGATTAAATGCAGTGGATTTTATGCAGAGAGGCCCAAAGCATCCCGATTGAATGCAGTGGATTCCATGCAGCGTCACTGAATGCAGTGGATTCGATGCAGCATGGTTAAATGCATCCCGATTGAACGAACAGTATTCCATGCAGCGTGGCTAAATGGATCCCGATTGAATGCAGTGGATTCCATGCAGCGTGGCCCAATGGATCTCGAGAGATTGCAGTGGATTCCATGCAGTGTGGTGCAATGGATTTTAATTGAACGCAGTGGATTCCATGCATCGTGGTGCAATGGATCCCAATTGAATGCAGTGAATTCCATGCAGCGTGATTGAATGCAGTATATTCCATGCAGCGTGGTAAAATGCATCCCGATTAAATGCAGTGGATTCCATCCAGCTTGGCTGAATGCAATTGATTCCATGGAGCATGGCCCAATGCATCCCGATTAAATGCAGTGGATTTTATGCAGCATGGCCCAAAGCATCCCGATTGAATATAGTGCATTCCATGCAGCATCACTGAATGCAGTGGATTCCATGCAGCATGGTAAAATGCATCCCGATTAAACGCAGTGGATTACATGCAGCATGGCTAAATGGATCCCGAGTGAATGCAGTAGATTCCATGCAGTGTCATTGAATGCAGTGGATTCCATGCAGCATGGTAAAATGCATCCCGATTGATGCCTTGGATTCCATGCAGTGTCATTGATTGCAGTGGATTCCATGCAGCATGGTAAAATGCATCCCGATTGATGCAGTGGATTCCATGCAGTGTCAATGAATGCAGTGGATTCCAGGCAGCATGATAAAATGCATCCCGATTGATGCAGTGGATTCCATGCAGCGGGGTTAAATGGATCCCGATTGAATGCAGTGTATTCCATGCAGCGTGGCCCAATGGATCTCGATTGAATGCAGTGGATTCCATGCAGCGTGGCCCAATGGATCTCGATTGAATGCAGTGGATTCCATGCAGTGTGGTGTAGTGGATTCTGATTGATTGCAGTGAATTCCATGCATCGTGGCACAATGGATCCCAATTGAATGCAGTGGATTCCATGCAGCGTGGCCCAATGGATCTCGATTGAATGCAGTGGATTCCATGCAGCGTGTTTGAATGCAGTGTATGCCATGCAGCGTGAAGAAATGGAACCCTATTGAATGCAGTGGATTCCATGCAGCATGATTGAATGCAGTGGATTCCAGGCAGCGAGGCCCAATGAATCCCGATTGAATGCAGTGGATATTATCCAGCATGGCCCAAAGCATCCCGATTGAATGCAGTGGATTCCATGCAGCGTGTTTGAATGCAGTGGATTCCATGCAGCATGGCCCAATGGTTCCCGATTGAATGCAGTGGTTGCAATGAAGCATGATTGAATGCAGTGGATTCCATGAAGCGTGGCCCTATGGTACCCGATTGAATGCACTGGTTGCAATGAAGCATGATTGAATCCAGTGGATTCCATGCAGCATGGAGAAATGGAACCCTATTAAATGCAGGGGATTTTATGCAGCATGATTGAATGCAGTGGATTCCATGCAGCATGATTGAATGCAGTAGATTCCATGCAGTGAGGCCCAATGCATCCCGATTAAATGCAGTGGATTCCATGCAGCGTCACTGAATGCAGTGGATTCGATGCAGCATGGTAAAATGCATCCCGATTGAACCCAGTGTATTCTATGCAGCGTGATAAATTGATCCCGATTGAATGCAGTGGATTCCATGCAGCGTGGCCCAATGGATCTCGAGAGAATGCAGTGGATTCCATGCAGTGTGGTGCAATGGATTTTGATTGAACGCAGTGGATTCGATGCATCATTGTGCAATGGATCCCAATTGAATGCAGTGAATTCCATGCAGCGTGATTGAATGCAGTACATTCCATGCAGCATGGTAAAATGCATCCCGATTAAATGCAGTGGATTCCATCCAGCTTGATTGAATGCAGTTGATTCCATGGAGCGTGGCCCAATGCATCCCGATTAAATGCAGTGGATTTTATGCAGCATGGCCCAAAGCATCCCGATTGAAGGTAGTGCATTCCATGCAGCATCACTGAATGCAGTGGATTCCATGCAGCATGGTAAAATGCATCCCGATTGAACGCAGTGTATTCCATGAAGCATGGCGAAATGGATCCCGATTGAATGCAGTGGATTCCACGCAGTGTGGTGCAGTGGATTCTGATTGATTGCAGTGAATTCCATGCATCGTGGCACAATGGATCCCAATTGAATGCAGTGGATTCCATGCAGCGTGGCCCAATGGATCTCGATTGAACGCAGTGTATTCCATGCAGTGAGGCCCAATGAATCCCAATTGAATGCAGTGGATTCCATGCAGCATGGCGCAATGGATGTCGATTGAATGCAGTGGTTTCCCTGCAATGTGGCACAATGGATCCCGATTGACTGCAGTGGATTCCATGCAGCGTCACTGAATGCAGTGGATTCCATGCAGCATGGTAAAATGCATCCCGATGGATGCAGTGGATTCCATGCAGTGTCATTGAATGCAGTGGATTCCATGCAGCATGGTTAAATGCATCCCGATTGATGCAGTGGATTCCATGCAGTGTCAATGAATGCAATGAATTCCAGGCAGCATGATAAAATGCATCCCGATTGATGCAGTGGATTCCATGCAGCGGGGTTAAATGGATCCCGATTGAATGCAGTGGATTCCATGCAGCGTGGCCCAATGGATCTCGATTGAATGCAGTGGACTCCATGCAGTGTGGTGGAGTGGATTCTGATTGATTGCAGTGAATTCCATGAAGCGTGGCCCAATGGATCTCGATTGAATGCAGTGGATTCCATGCAGCGTGTTTGAATGCAGTGTATTCCATGCAGCGTGAAGAAATGGAACCCTATTGAATGCAGTGGATTTTATGCAGCATGATTGAATGCAGTGGATTCCATGCAGCATGATTGAATGCAGTGGATTCCAGGCAGCGAGGCCCAATGAATCCCGATTGAATGCAGTGGACATTATCCAGCATGGCCCAAAGCATCCCGATGGAATGCAGTGGATTCCATGCAGCGTGTTTGAATGCAGTGGATTCCATGCAGCATGGCCCAATGGTTCCCGATTGAATGCAGTGGTTGCAATGAAGCATGATTGAATGCAGTGGATTCCATGAAGCGTGGCCCTATGGTACCCGATTGAATGCACTGGTTGCAATGAAGCATGATTGAATGCAGTGGATTCCATGCAGCATGGAGAAATGGAACCCTATTAAATGCAGGGGATTTTATGCAGCATGATTGAATGCAGTGGATTCCATGCAGCATGATTGAATGCAGTAGATTCCATGCAGTGAGGCCCAATGCATCCCGATTAAATGCAGTGGATTTTATGCAGCGAGGCCCAAAGCATCCCGATTGAATGCAGTGGATTCCATGCAGCGTCACTGAATGCAGTGGATTCGATGCAGCATGGTTAAATGCATCCCGATTGAACGAAGAGTATTCCATGCAGCGTGGCTAAATGGATCCCGATTGAATGCAGTGGATTCGATGCAGCGTGGCCCAATGGATCTCGAGAGATTGCAGTGGATTCCATGCAGTGTGGTGCAATGGATTTTAATTGAACGCAGTGGATTCCATGCATCGTGGTGCAATGGATCCCAATTGAATGCAGTGAATTCCATGCAGCGTGATTGAATGCAGTATATTCCATGCAGCGTGGTAAAATGCATCCCGATTAAATGCAGTGGATTCCATCCAGCTTGATTGAATGCAGTTGATTCCATGGAGCGTGGCCCAATGCATCCCGATTAAATGCAGTGGATTTTATGCAGCATGGCCCAAATCATCCCGATTGAATGTAGTGCATTCCATGCAGCATCACTGAATGCAGTGGATTCCATGCAGCATGGTAAAATGCATCCCGATTAAACGCAGTGGATTACATGCAGCATGGCTAAATGGATCCCGAGTGAATGCAGTAGATTCCATGCAGTGTCATTGAATGCAGTGGATTCCATGGAGCATGGTAAAATGCGTCACGATTGATGCAGTGGATTCCATGCAGTGTCATTGAATGCATTGGATTCCATGCAGCATGGTAAAATGCATCCCGATGGATGCAGTGGATTCCATGCAGTGTCAATGAATGCAGTGTATTCCAGGCAGCATGATAAAATGCATCACGATTGATGCAGTGGATTCCATGCAGCGGGGTTAAATGGATCCCGATTGAATGCAGTGGATTCCATGCAGCGTGGCCCAATGGATCTCGATTGAATGCAGTGGATTCCATGCAGTGTGGTGCAGTGGATTCTGATTGATTGCAGTGAATTCCATGCATCGTGGCACAATGGATCCCAATTGAATGCAGTGGATTCCATGCAGTGTGGCCCAGTGGATCTCGATTGAATGCAGTGGATTCCATGCAGCGTGTTTGAATGCAGTGTATGCCATGCAGCATGAAGAAATGGAACCCTATTGAATGCAGTGGATTTTATGCAGCATGATTGAATGCAGTGGATTCCATGCAGCATGATTGAATGCAGTGGATTCCAGGCAGCGAGGCCCAATGAATCCCGATTGAATGCAGTGGATATTATCCAGCATGGCCCAAAGCATCCCGATTGAATGCAGTGGATTCCATGCAGCGTGTTTGAACGCAGTGGATCCATGCAGCATGGCCCAATGGTTTCCGATTGAATGCAGTGGTTGCAATGAAGCATGATTGAATGCAGTGGATTCCATGCAGCATGGAGAAATGGAACCCTATTAAATGCAGGGGATTTTATGCAGCATGATTGAATGCAGTGGATTCCATGCAGCATGATTGAATGCAGTAGATTCCATGCAGTGAGGCCCAATGCATCCCGATTAAATGCAGTGCATTTTATGCAGCGAGGCCCAAAGCATCCCGATTGAATGCAGTGGATTCCATGCAGCGTCACTGAATGCAGTGGATTCGATGCAGCATGGTAAAATGCATCCCGATTGAACCCAGTGTATTCTATGCAGCGTGATAAATGGATCCCGATTGAATGCAGTGGATTCCATGCAGCGTGGCCCAATGGATCTCGATTGAATGCAGTGGATTCCATGCAGTGTGGTGCAATGGATTTTGATTGAACGCAGTGGATTCCATGCATCGTTGTGCAATGGATCCCAATTGAATGCAGTGAATTCCATGCAGCGTGATTGAATGCAGTACATTCCATGCAGCATGGTAAAATGCATCCCGATTAAATGCAGTGGATTCCATCCAGCTTGATTGAATGCAGTTGATTCCATGGAGCGTGGCCCAATGCATCCCGATTAAATGCAGTGGATTTTATGCAGCATGGCCCAAAGCATCCCGATTGAAGGTAGTGCATTCCATGCAGCATCACTGAATGCAGTGGATTCCATGCAGCATGGTAAAATGCATCCCGATTGAACGCAGTGTATTCCATGAAGCATGGCGAAATGGATCCCGATTGAATGCAGTGGATTCCATGCAGCGTGGCCCAATGGATCTCGATTGAACGCAGTGTATTCCATGCAGTGAGGCCCAATGAATCCCAATTGAATGCAGTGGATTCCATGCAGCATGGCGCAATGGATGTCGATTGAATGCAGTGCTTTCCCTGCAATGTGGCACAATGGATCCCGATTGACTGCAGTGGATTCCATGCAGCGTCACTGAATGCAGTTTATTCCATGCAGCATGGTAAAATGCATCCCGATTGATGCAGTGGATTCCATGCAGTGTCATTGAATGCAGTGGATTCCATGCAGCATGGTAAAATGCATCCCGATTGATGCAGTGGATTACATGCAGTGTCAATGAATGCAGTGGATTCCAGGCAGCATGATAAAATGCATCCCGATTGATGCAGTGGATTCCATGCAGCGGGGTTAAATGGATCCCGATTGAATGCAGTGGATTCCATGCAGCGTGGCCCAGTGGATCTCGATTGAATGCAGTGGATTCCATGCAGCGTGGCCCAATGGATCTCGATTGAATGCAGTGGATTCCACGCAGTGTGGTGCAGTGGATTCTGATTGATTGCAGTGAATTCCATGCATCGTGGCACAATGGATCCCAATTGAATGCAGTGGATTCCATGCAGTGTGGCCCAATGGATCTCGATTGAATGCAGTGGATTCCATGCAGCATGTTTGAATGCAGTGTATTCCATGCAGCGTGAAGAAATGGAACCCTATTGAATGCAGTGGATTTTATGCAGCATGATTGAATGCAGTGGATTCCATGCAGCATGATTGAATGCAGTGGATTCCAGGAAGCGAGGCCCAATGAATCCCGATTGAATGCAGTGGATATTATCCAGCAGGGCCCAAAGCATCCCGATTGAATGCAGTGGATTCCATGCAGCGTCACTGAATGCAGTGGATTCGATGCAGCATGGTAAAATGCATCCCGATTGAACCCAGTGTATTCTATGCAGCGTGATAAATGGATCCCGATTGAATGCAGTGGATTCCATGCAGCGTGGCCCAATGGATCTCGAGAGAATGCAGTGGATTCCATGCAGTGTGGTGCAATGGATTTTGATTGAACGCAGTGGATTCCATGCATCGTGGCACAATGGATCCCAATTGAATGCAGTGAATTCCATGCAGCGTGATTGAATGCAGTACATTCCATGCAGCATGGTAAAATGCATCCCGATTAAATGCAGTGGATTCCATCCAGCTTGATTGAATGCAGTTGATTCCATGGAGCGTGGCCCAATGCATCCCGATTAAATGCAGTGGATTTTATGCAGCATGGCCCAAAGCATCCCGATTGAAGGTAGTGCATTCCATGCAGCATCACTGAATGCAGTGGATTCCATGCAGCATGGTAAAATGCATCCCGATTAAACGCAGTGGATTACATGCAGCATGGCTAAATGGATCCCGAGTGAATGCAGTAGATTCCATGCAGTGTCATTGAATGCAGTGGATTCCATGCAGCATGGTAAAATGCGTCACGATTGATGCAGTGGATTCCATGCAGTGTCATTGAATGCAGTGGATTCCATGCAGCATGGTAAAATGCATCCCGATGGATGCAGTGGATTCCATGCAGTGTCAATGAATGCAGTGGATTCCAGGCAGCATGATAAAATGCATCCCGATTGATGCAGTGGATTCCATGCAGCGGGGTTAAATGGATCCCGATTGAATGCAGTGTATTCCATGCAGCGTGGCCCAATGGATCTCGATTGAATGCAGTGGATTCCATGCAGCGTGGCCCAATGGATCTCGATTGAATGCAGTGGATTCCATGCAGTGTGGTGCAGTGGATTCTGATTGATTGCAGTGAATTCCATGCATCGTGGCACAATGGATCCCAATTGAATGCAGTGGATTCCATGCAGTGTGGCCCAATGGATCTCGATTGAATGCAGTGGATTCCATGCAGCGTGTTTGAATGCAGTTTATGCCATGCAGCATGAAGAAATGGAACCCTATTGAATGCAGTGGATTTTATGCAGCATGATTGAATGCAGTGGATTCCAGGAAGCGAGGCCCAATGAATCCCGATTGAATGCAGTGGATATTATCCAGCAGGGCCCAAAGCATCCCGATTGAATGCAGTGGATTCCATGCAGCGTCACTGAATGCAGTGGATTCGATGCAGCATGGTAAAATGCATCCCGATTGAACCCAGTGTATTCTATGCAGCGTGATAAATGGATCCCGATTGAATGCAGTGGATTCCATGCAGCGTGGCCCAATGGATCTCGAGAGAATGCAGTGGATTCCATGCAGTGTGGTGCAATGGATTTTGATTGAACGCAGTGGATTCCATGCATCGTGGCACAATGGATCCCAATTGAATGCAGTGAATTCCATGCAGCGTGATTGAATGCAGTACATTCCATGCAGCATGGTAAAATGCATCCCGATTAAATGCAGTGGATTCCATCCAGCTTGATTGAATGCAGTTGATTCCATGGAGCGTGGCCCAATGCATCCCGATTAAATGCAGTGGATTTTATGCAGCATGGCCCAAAGCATCCCGATTGAAGGTAGTGCATTCCATGCAGCATCACTGAATGCAGTGGATTCCATGCAGCATGGTAAAATGCATCCCGATTAAACGCAGTGGATTACATGCAGCATGGCTAAATGGATCCCGAGTGAATGCAGTAGATTCCATGCAGTGTCATTGAATGCAGTGGATTCCATGCAGCATGGTAAAATGCGTCACGATTGATGCAGTGGATTCCATGCAGTGTCATTGAATGCAGTGGATTCCATGCAGCATGGTAAAATGCATCCCGATGGATGCAGTGGATTCCATGCAGTGTCAATGAATGCAGTGGATTCCAGGCAGCATGATAAAATGCATCCCGATTGATGCAGTGGATTCCATGCAGCGGGGTTAAATGGATCCCGATTGAATGCAGTGTATTCCATGCAGCGTGGCCCAATGGATCTCGATTGAATGCAGTGGATTCCATGCAGCGTGGCCCAATGGATCTCGATTGAATGCAGTGGATTCCATGCAGTGTGGTGCAGTGGATTCTGATTGATTGCAGTGAATTCCATGCATCGTGGCACAATGGATCCCAATTGAATGCAGTGGATTCCATGCAGTGTGGCCCAATGGATCTCGATTGAATGCAGTGGATTCCATGCAGCGTGTTTGAATGCAGTTTATGCCATGCAGCATGAAGAAATGGAACCCTATTGAATGCAGTGGATTTTATGCAGCATGATTGAATGCAGTGGATTCCATGCAGCATGATTGAATGCAGTGGATTCCAGGCAGCGAGGCCCAATGAATCCCGATTGAATGCAGTGGACATTATCCAGCATGGCCCAAAGCATCCCGATGGAATGCAGTGGATTCCATGCAGCGTGTTTGAATGCAGTGGATTCCATGCAGCATGGCCCAATGGTTCCCGATTGAATGCAGTGGTTGCAATGAAGCATGATTGAATGCAGTGGATTCCATGAAGCGTGGCCCTATGGTACCCGATTGAATGCACTGGTTGCAATGAAGCATGATTGAATGCAGTGGATTCCATGCAGCATGGAGAAATGGAACCCTATTAAATGCAGGGGATTTTATGCAGAATGATTGAATGCAGTGGATTCAATGCAGCATGATTGAATGCAGTAGATTCCATGCAGTGAGGCCCAATGCATCCCGATTAAATGCAGTGGATTTTATGCAGCGAGGCCCAAAGCATCCCGATTGAATGCAGTGGATTCCATGCAGCGTCACTGAATGCAGTGGATTCGATGCAGCATGGTAAAATGCATCCCGATTGAACCCAGTGTATTCTATGCAGCGTGATAAATGGATCCCGATTGAATGCAGTGGATTCCATGCAGCGTGGCCCAATGGATCTCGATTGAATGCAGTGGATTCCATGCAGTGTGGTGCAATGGATTTTGATTGAACGCAGTGGATTCGATGCATCGTTGTGCAATGGATCCCAATTGAATGCAGTGAATTCCATGCAGCGTGATTGAATGCAGTACATTCCATGCAGCATGGTAAAATGCATCCCGATTAAATGCAGTGGATTCCATCCAGCTTGATTGAATGCAGTTGATTCCATGGAGCGTGGCCCAATGCATCCCGATTAAATGCAGTGGATTTTATGCAGCATGGCCCAAAGCATCCCGATTGAAGGTAGTGCATTCCATGCAGCATCACTGAATGCAGTGGATTCCATGCAGCATGGTAAAATGCATCCCGATTGAACGCAGTGTATTCCATGAAGCATGGCTAAATGGATCCCGATTGAATGCAGTGGATTCCATGCAGCGTGGCCCAATGGATCTCGATTGAACGCAGTGTATTCCATGCAGTGAGGCCCAATGAATCCCAATTGAATGCAGTGGATTCCATGCAGCATGGCGCAATGGATGTCGATTGAATGCAGTGCTTTCCCTGCAATGTGGCACAATGGATCCCGATTGACTGCAGTGGATTCCATGCAGCGTCACTGAATGCAGTGGATTCCATGCAGCATGGTAAAATGCATCCCGATTGATGCAGTGGATTCCATGCAGTGTCATTGAATGCAGTGGATTCCATGCAGCATGGTAAAATGCATCCCGATTGATGCAGTGGATTACATGCAGTGTCAATGAATGCAGTGGATTCCAGGCAGCATGATAAAATGCATCCCGATTGATGCAGTGGATTCCATGCAGCGGGGTTAAATGGATCCCGATTGAATGCAGTGGATTCCATGCAGCGTGGCCCAGTGGATCTCGATTGAATGCAGTGGATTCCATGCAGCGTGGCCCAATGGATCTCGATTGAATGCAGTGGATTCCACGCAGTGTGGTGCAGTGGATTCTGATTGATTGCAGTGAATTCCATGCATCGTGGCACAATGGATCCCAATTGAATGCAGTGGATTCCATGCAGTGTGGCCCAATGGATCTCGATTGAATGCAGTGGATTCCATGCAGCATGTTTGAATGCAGTGTATTCCATGCAGCGTGAAGAAATGGAACCCTATTGAATGCAGTGGATTTTATGCAGCATGATTGAATGCAGTGGATTCCATGCAGCATGATTGAATGCAGTGGATTCCAGGAAGCGAGGCCCAATGAATCCCGATTGAATGCAGTGGATATTATCCAGCAGGGCCCAAAGCATCCCGATTGAATGCAGTGGATTCCATGCAGCGTCACTGAATGCAGTGGATTCGATGCAGCATGGTAAAATGCATCCCGATTGAACCCAGTGTATTCTATGCAGCGTGATAAATGGATCCCGATTGAATGCAGTGGATTCGATGCAGCGTGGTCCAATGTACCTCGAGAGAATGCAGTGGATTCCATGCAGTGTGGTGCAATGGATTTTGATTGAAATCAGTGGATTCGATGCATCGTTGTGCAATGGATCCCAATTGAATGCAGTGAATTCCATGCAGCGTGATTGAATGCAGTACATTCCATGCAGCATGGTAAAATGCATCCCGATTAAATGCAGTGGATTCCATCCAGCTTGATTGAATGCAGTTGATTCCATGGAGCGTGGCCCAATGCATCCCGATTAAATGCAGTGGATTTTATGCAGCATGGCCCAAAGCATCCCGATTGAAGGTAGTGCATTCCATGCAGCATCACTGAATGCAGTGGATTCCATGCAGCATGGTAAAATGCATCCCGATTGAACGCAGTGTATTCCATGAAGCATGGCTAAATGGATCCCGATTGAATGCAGTGGATTCCATGCAGCGTGGCCCAATGGATCTCGATTGAACGCAGTGTATTCCATGCAGTGAGGCCCAATGAATCCCAATTGAATGCAGTGGATTCCATGCAGCATGGCGCAATGGATGTCGATTGAATGCAGTGGTTTCCCTGCAATGTGGCACAATGGATCCCGATTGAATGCAGTGGATTCCATGCAGCGTCACTGAATGCAGTGGATTCCATGCAGCATGGTAAAATGCATCCCGATGGATGCAGTGGATTCCATGCAGTGTCATTGAATGCAGTGGATTCCATGCAGCATGGTAAAATGCATCCCAATTGAACGCAGTGCATTCCATGCAGCCGGGTTCAATGGATCCCGATTGAATGCAGTGGATTCGATGCAGCGTGGCCCAATGGATCTCGAGAGAATGCAGTGGATTCCATGCAGTGTGGTGCAATGGATTTAAATTGAACGCAGTGGATTCCATGCATCGTGGCGCAATGGATCCCAATTGAATGCAGTGAATTCCATGCAGCGTGATTGAATGCAGTATATTCCATGCAGCGTGGTAAAATGCATCCCGATTAAATGCAGTGGATTCCATCCAGCTTGATTGAATGCAATTGATTCCATGGAGCATGGCCCAATGCATCCCGATTAAATGCAGTGGATTTTATGCAGCATGGCCCAAAGCATCCCGATTGAAGGTAGTGCATTCCATGCAGCATCACTGAATGCAGTGGATTCCATGCAGCATGGTAAAATGCATCCCGATTGAACGCAGTGTATTCCATGAAGCATGGCTAAATGGATCCCGATTGAATGCAGTGGATTCCATGCAGCGTGGCCCAATGGATCTCGATTGAACGCAGTGTATTCCATGCAGTGAGGCCCAATGAATCCCAATTGAATGCAGTGGATTCCATGCAGCATGGCGCAATGGATGTCGATTGAATGCAGTGCTTTCCCTGCAATGTGGCACAATGGATCCCGATTGACGGCAGTGGATTCCATGCAGCGTCACTGAATGCAGTGGATTCCATGCAGCATGGTAAAATGCATCCCGATTGATGCAGTGGATTCCATGCAGTGTCATTGAATGCAGTGGATTCCATGCAGCATGGTAAAATGCATCCCGATTGATGCAGTGGATTACATGCAGTGTCAATGAATGCAGTGGATTCCAGGCAGCATGATAAAATGCATCCCGATTGATGCAGTGTATTCCATGCAGCGGGGTTAAATGGATCCCGATTGAATGCAGTGGATTCCATGCAGCGTGGCCCAGTGGATCTCGATTGAATGCAGTGGATTCCATGCAGCGTGGCCCAATGGATCTCGATTGAATGCAGTGGATTCCACGCAGTGTGGTGCAGTGGATTCTGATTGATTGCAGTGAATTCCATGCATCGTGGCACAATGGATCCCAATTGAATGCAGTGGATTCCATGCAGTGTGGCCCAGTGGATCTCGATTGAATGCAGTGGATTCCATGCAGCATGTTTGAATGCAGTGTATTCCATGCAGCGTGAAGAAATGGAACCCTATTGAATGCAGTGGATTTTATGCAGCATGATTGAATGCAGTGGATTCCATGCAGCATGATTGAATGCAGTGGATTCCAGGAAGCGAGGCCCAATGAATCCCGATTGAATGCAGTGGATATTATCCAGCAGGGCCCAAAGCATCCCGATTGAATGCAGTGGATTCCATGCAGCGTCACTGAATGCAGTGGATTCGATGCAGCATGGTAAAATGCATCCCGATTGAACCCAGTGTATTCTATGCAGCGTGATAAATGGATCCCGATTGAATGCAGTGGATTCCATGCAGCGTGGCCCAATGGATCTCGAGAGAATGCAGTGGATTCCATGCAGTGTGGTGCAATGGATTTTCATTGAACGCAGTGGATTCGATGCATCATTGTGCAATGGATCCCAATTGAATGCAGTGAATTCCATGCAGCGTGATTGAATGCAGTACATTCCATGCAGCATGGTAAAATGCATCCCGATTAAATGCAGTGGATTCCATCCAGCTTGATTGAATGCAGTTGATTCCATGGAGCGTGGCCCAATGCATCCCGATTAAATGCAGTGGATTTTATGCAGCATGGCCCAAAGCATCCCGATTGAAGGTAGTGCATTCCATGCAGCATCACTGAATGCAGTGGATTCCATGCAGCATGGTAAAATGCATCCCGATTGAACGCAGTGTATTCCATGAAGCATGGCTAAATGGATCCCGATTGAATGCAGTGGATTCCATGCAGCGTGGCCCAATGGATCTCGATTGAACGCAGTGTATTCCATGCAGTGAGGCCCAATGAATCCCAATTGAATGCAGTGGATTCCATGCAGCATGGCGCAATGGATGTCGATTGAATGCAGTGGTTTCCCTGCAATGTGGCACAATGGATCCCGATTGACTGCAGTGGATTCCATGCAGCATGGTAAAATGCATCCCAATGGATGCAGTGGATTCCATGCAGTGTCATTGAATGCAGTGGATTCCATGCAGCATGGTAAAATGCATCCCAATTGAACACAGTGCATTCCATGCAGCCGGGTTCAATGGATCCCGATTGAATGCAGTGGATTCGATGCAGCGTGGCCCAATGGATCTCGAGAGAATGCAGTGGATTCCATGCAGTGTGGTGCAATGGATTTTAATTGAACGCAGTGGATTCCATGCATCGTGGCGCAATGGATCCCAATTGAATGCAGTGAATTCCATGCAGCGTGATTGAATGCAGTATATTCCATGCAGCGTGGTAAAATGCATCCCGATAAAATGCAGTGGATTCCATCCAGCTTGATTGAATGCAATTGATTCCATGGAGCATGGCCCAATGCATCCCGATTAAATGCAGTGGATTTTATGCAGCATGGCCCAAAGCATCCCGATTGAAGGTAGTGCATTCCATGCAGCATCACTGAATGCAGTGGATTCCATGCAGCATGGTAAAATGCATCCCGATTAAACGCAGTGGATTACATGCAGCATGGCTAAATGGATCCCGAGTGAATGCAGTAGATTCCATGCAGTTTCATTGAATGCAGTGGTTTACATGCAGTATGGTAAAATGCGTCACGATTGATGCAGTGGATTCCATGCAGTGTCATTGAATGCAGTGGATTCCATGCAGCATGGTAAAATGCATCCCGATTGATGCAGTGGATTCCATGCAGTGTCAATGAATGCAGTGGATTCCAGGCAGCATGATAAAATGCATCCCGATTGATGCAGTGGATTCCATGCAGCGGGGTTAAATGGATCCCGATTGAATGCAGTGGATTCCATGCAGCGTGGCCCAATGGATCTCGATTGAATGCAGTGGATTCCATGCAGCGTGGCCCAATGGATCTCGATTGAATGCAGTGGATTCCATGCAGTGTGGTGTAGTGGATTCTGATTGATTGCAGTGAATTCCATGCATCGTGGCACAATGGATCCCAATTGAATGCAGTGGATTCCATGCAGCGTGGCCCAATGGATCTCGATTGAATGCAGTGGATTCCATGCAGCGTGTTTGAATGCAGTGTATTCCATGCAGCGTGAAGAAATGGAACCCTATTGAATGCAGTGGATTTTATACAGCATGATTGAATGCAGTGGATTCCATGCAGCATGATTGAATGCAGTGGATTCCAGGCAGCGAGGCCCAATGAATCCCGATTGAATGCAGTGGATATTATCCAGCATGGCCCAAAGCATCCCGATTGAATGCAGTGGATTCCATGCAGCGTGTTTGAATGCAGTGGATTCCATGCAGCATGGCCCAATGGTTCCCGATTGAATGCAGTGGTTGCAATGAAGCATGATTGAATGCAGTGGATTCCATGAAGCGTGGCCCTATGGTACCCGATTGAATGCACTGGTTGCAATGAAGCATGATTGAATGCAGTGGATTCCATGCAGCATGGAGAAATGGAACCCTATTAAATGCAGGGGATTTTATGCAGCATGATTGAATGCAGTGGATTCCATGCAGCATGATTGAATGCAGTAGATTCCATGCAGTGAGGCCCAATGCATCCCGATTAAATGCAGTGGATTTTATGCAGCGAGGCCCAAAGCATCCCGATTGAATGCAGTGGATTCCATGCAGCGTCACTGAATGCAGTGGATTCGATGCAGCATGGTAAAATGCATCCCGATTGAACCCAGTGTATTCTATGCAGCGTGATAAATGGATCCCGATTGAATGCAGTGGATTCCATGCAGCGTGGTCCAATGGATCTCGAGAGAATGCAGTGGATTCCATGCAGTGTGGTGCAATGTATTTTCATTGAACGCAGTGGATTCGATGCATCATTGTGCAATGGATCCCAATTGAATGCAGTGAATTCCATGCAGCGTGATTGAATGCAGTACATTCCATGCAGCATGGTAAAATGCATCCCGATTAAATGCAGTGGATTCCATCCAGCTTGATTGAATGCAGTTGATTCCATGGAGCGTGGCCCAATGCATCCCGATTAAATGCAGTGGATTTTATGCAGCATGGCCCAAAGCATCCCGATTGAAGGTAGTGCATTCCATGCAGCATCACTGAATGCAGTGGATTCCATGCAGCATGGTAAAATGCATCCCGATTGAACGCAGTGTATTCCATGAAGCATGGCTAAATGGATCCCGATTGAATGCAGTGGATTCCATGCAGCGTGGCCCAATGGATCTCGATTGAACGCAGTGTATTCCATGCAGTGAGGCCCAATGAATCCCAATTGAATGCAGTGGATTCCATGCAGCATGGCGCAATGGATGTCGATTGAATGCAGTGGTTTCCCTGCAATGTGGCACAATGGATCCCGATTGACTGCAGTGGATTCCATGCAGCGTCACTGAATGCAGTGGATTCCATGCAGAATGGTAAAATGCATCCCGATTGATGGAGTGGATTCCATGCAGTGTCATTGAATGCAGTGGATTCCATGCAGCATGGTAAAATGCATCCCAATTGAACGCAGTGCATTCCATGCAGCGGGGTTAAATGGATCCCGATTGAATGCAGTGGATTCGATGCAGCGTGGCCCAATGGATCTCGAGAGAATGCAGTGGATTCCATGCAGTGTGGTGCAATGGATTTTAATTGAACGCAGTGGATTCCATGCATCATGGCGCAATGGATCCCAATTGAATGCAGTGAATTCCATGCAGCGTGATTGAATGCAGTATATTCCATGCAGCGTGGTAAAATGCATCCCGATTAAATGCAGTGGATTCCATCCAGCTTGATTGAATGCAGTTGATTCCATGGAGCGTGCCCCAATGCATCCCGATTAACTGCAGTGGATTTTATGCAGCATGGCACAAAGCATCCCGATTGAAGGTACTGCATTCCATGCAGCATCACTGAATGCAGTGGATTCCATGCAGCATGGTAAAATGCATCCCGATTGAACGCAGTGTATTCCATGAAGCATGGCTAAATGGATCCCGAGTGAATGCAGTGGATTCCATGCAGTGTCATTGAATGCAGTGGATTCCAGGCAGCATGGTAAAATGCATCCCGATTGATGCAGTGGATTCCATGCAGCGGGGTTAAATGGATCCCGATTGAATGCAGTGTATTCCATGCAGCGTGGCCCAATGGATCTCGATTGAATGCAGTGGATTCCATGCAGCGTGGCCCAATGGATCTCGATTGAATGCAGTGGATTCCACGCAGTGTGGTGCAGTGGATTCTGATTGATTGCAGTGAATTCCATGCATCGTGGCACAATGGATCCCAATTGAATGCAGTGGATTCCATGCAGTGTGGCCCAATGGATCTCGATTGAATGCAGTGGATTCCATGCAGCGTGTTTGAATGCAGTGTATGCCATGCAGCGTGAAGAAATGGAACCCTATTGAATGCAGTGGATTTTATGCAGCATGATTGAATGCAGTGGATTCCATGCAGCATGATTGAATGCAGTGGATTCCAGGCAGCGAGGCCCAATGAATCCCGATTGAATGCAGTGGATATTATCCAGCATGGCCCAAAGCATCCCGATTGAATGCAGTGGATTCCATGCAGCATGTTTGAATGCAGTGGATTCCATGCAGCATGGACCAATGGTTCCCGATTGAATGCAGTGGTTGCAATGAAGCATGATTGAATGCAGTGGATTCCATGAAGCGTGTCCCTATGGTACCCGATTGAATGCACTGGTTGCAATGAAGCATGATTGAATGCAGTGGATTCCATGCAGCATGGAGAAATGGAACCCTATTAAATGCAGGGGATTTTATGCAGCATGATTGAATGCAGTGGATTCCATGCAGCATGATTGAATGCAGTAGATTCCATGCAGTGAGGCCCAATGCATCCCGATTAAATGCAGTGGATTTTATGCAGCGAGGCCCAAAGCATCCCGATTGAATGAAGTGGATTCCATGCAGCGTCACTGAATGCAGTGGATTCGATGCAGCATGGTAAAATGCATCCCGATTGAACCCAGTGTATTCTATGCAGCGTGATAAATGGATCCCGATTGAATGCAGTGGATTCCATGCAGCGTGGCCCAATGGATCTCGAGAGAATGCAGTGGATTCCATGCAGTGTGGTGCAATGGATTTTGATTGAACGCAGTGGATTCGATGCATCGTTGTGCAATGGATCCCAATTGAATGCAGTGAATTCCATGCAGCGTGATTGAATGCAGTATATTCCATGCAGCGTGGTAAAATGCATCCCGATTAAATGCAGTGGATTCCATCCAGCTTGATTGAATGCAGTTGATTCCATGGAGTGTGGCCCAATGCATCCCGATTAAATGCAGTGGATTTTATGCAGCATGGCCCAAAGCATCCCGATTGAAGGTAGTGCATTCCATGCAGCATCACTGAATGCAGTGGATTCCATGCAGCATGGTAAAATGCATCCCGATTGAACGCAGTGTATTCCATGAAGCATGGCTAAATGGATCCCGAGTGAATGCAGTGGATTCCATGCAGTGTCATTGAATGCAGTGGATTCCATGCAGCAAGGTAAAATGTGTCACGATTGATGCAGTGGATTACATGCATTGTCATTGAATGCAGTGGATTCCATGCAGCATGGTTAAATGCATCACGATTGATGCAGTGGATTCCATGCAGTGTCAATGAATGCAGTGGATTCCAGGCAGCATGATAAAATGCATCCCGATTGATGCAGTGGATTCCATGCAGTGTCAATGAATGCAGTGGATTCCAGGCAGCATGATAAAATGCATCCCGATTGATGCAGTGGATTCCATGCAGCGGGGTTAAATGGATCCCGATTGAATGCAGTGGATTCCATGCAGCGTGGCCCAATGGATCTCGATTGAATGCAGTGGACTCCGTGCAGTGTGGTGGAGTGGATTCTGATTGATTGCAGTGAATTCCATGCAGCGTGGCCCAATGGATCTCGATTGAATGCAGTGGATTCCATGCAGCGTGTTTGAATGCAGTGTATTCCATGCAGCGTGTAGAAATGGAACCCTATTGAATGCAGTGGATTTTATGCAGCATGATTGAATGCAGTGGATTCCATGCAGCATGATTGAATGCAGTGGATTCCAGGCAGCGAGGCCCAATGAATCCCGATTGAATGCAGTGGACATTATCCAGCATGGCCCAAAGCATCCCGATGGAATGCAGTGGATTCCATGCAGCGTGTTTGAATGCAGTGGATTCCATGCAGCATGGCCCAATGGTTCCCGATTGAATGCAGTGGTTGCAATGAAGCATGATTGAATGCAGTGGATTCCATGAAGCGTGGCCCTATGGTACCCGATTGAATGCACTGGTTGCAATGAAGCATGATTGAATGCAGTGGATTCCATGCAGCATGGACACATTGAACCCTATTAAATGCAGGGGATTTTATGCAGCATGATTGAATGCAGTGGATTCCATGCAGCATGATTGAATGCAGTAGATTCCATGCAGTGAGGCCCAATGCATCCCGATTAAATGCAGTGGATTTTATGCAGCGAGGCCCAAAGCATCCCGATTGAATGCAGTGGATTCCATGCAGCGTCACTGAATGCAGTGGATTCGATGCAGCATGGTTAAATGCATCCCGATTGAACGAAGAGTATTCCATGCAGCGTGGCTAAATGGATCCCGATTGAATGCAGTGGATTCCATGCAGCGTGGCCCAATGGATCTCGAGAGATTGCAGTGGATTCCATGCAGTGTGGTGCAATGGATTTTAATTGAACGCAGTGGATTCCATGCATCGTGGCCCAATGGATCTCGATTGAATGCAGTGGATTCCATGCAGCGTGTTTGAATGCAGTGTATTCCATGCAGCGTGTAGAAATGGAACCCTATTGAATGCAGTGGATTTTATGCAGCATGATTGAATGCAGTGGATTCCATGCAGCATGATTGAATGCAGTGGATTCCAGGCAGCGAGGCCCAATGAATCCCGATTGAATGCAGTGGACATTATCCAGCATGGCCCAAAGCATCCCGATGGAATGCAGTGGATTCCATGCAGCGTGTTTGAATGCAGTGGATTCCATGCAGCATGGCCCAATGGTTCCCGATTGAATGCAGTGGTTGCAATGAAGCATGATTGAATGCAGTGGATTCCATGAAGCGTGGCCCTATGGTACCCGATTGAATGCACTGGTTGCAATGAAGCATGATTGAATGCAGTGGATTCCATGCAGCATGGAGAAATGGAACCCTATTAAATGCAGGGGATTTTATGCAGCATGATTGAATGCAGTGGATTCCATGCAGCATGATTGAATGCAGTAGATTCCATGCAGTGAGGCCCAATGCATCCCGATTAAATGCAGTGGATTTTATGCAGCGAGGCCCAAAGCATCCCGATTGAATGAAGTGGATTCCATGCAGCGTCACTGAATGCAGTGGATTCGATGCAGCATGGTAAAATGCATCCCGATTGAACCCAGTGTATTCTATGCAGCGTGATAAATGGATCCCGATTGAATGCAGTGGATTCCATGCAGCGTGGCCCAATGGATCTCGAGAGAATGCAGTGGATTCCATGCAGTGTGGTGCAATGGATTTTGATTGAACGCAGTGGATTCGATGCATCGTTGTGCAATGGATCCCAATTGAATGCAGTGAATTCCATGCAGCGTGATTGAATGCAGTATATTCCATGCAGCGTGGTAAAATGCATCCCGATTAAATGCAGTGGATTCCATCCAGCTTGATTGAATGCAGTTGATTCCATGGAGTGTGGCCCAATGCATCCCGATTAAATGCAGTGGATTTTATGCAGCATGGCCCAAAGCATCCCGATTGAAGGTAGTGCATTCCATGCAGCATCACTGAATGCAGTGGATTCCATGCAGCATGGTAAAATGCATCCCGATTGAACGCAGTGTATTCCATGAAGCATGGCTAAATGGATCCCGAGTGAATGCAGTGGATTCCATGCAGTGTCATTGAATGCAGTGGATTCCATGCAGCAAGGTAAAATGTGTCACGATTGATGCAGTGGATTACATGCATTGTCATTGAATGCAGTGGATTCCATGCAGCATGGTTAAATGCATCACGATTGATGCAGTGGATTCCATGCAGTGTCAATGAATGCAGTGGATTCCAGGCAGCATGATAAAATGCATCCCGATTGATGCAGTGGATTCCATGCAGTGTCAATGAATGCAGTGGATTCCAGGCAGCATGATAAAATGCATCCCGATTGATGCAGTGTATTCCATGCAGCGGGGTTAAATGGATCCCGATTGAATGCAGTGGATTCCATGCAGCGTGGCCCAATGGATCTCGATTGAATGCAGTGGACTCCGTGCAGTGTGGTGGAGTGGATTCTGATTGATTGCAGTGAATTCCATGCAGCGTGGCCCAATGGATCTCGATTGAATGCAGTGGATTCCATGCAGCGTGTTTGAATGCAGTGTATTCCATGCAGCGTGTAGAAATGGAACCCTATTGAATGCAGTGGATTTTATGCAGCATGATTGAATGCAGTGGATTCCATGCAGCATGATTGAATGCAGTGGATTCCAGGCAGCGAGGCCCAATGAATCCCGATTGAATGCAGTGGACATTATCCAGCATGGCCCAAAGCATCCCGATGGAATGCAGTGGATTCCATGCAGCGTGTTTGAATGCAGTGGATTCCATGCAGCATGGCCCAATGGTTCCCGATTGAATGCAGTGGTTGCAATGAAGCATGATTGAATGCAGTGGATTCCATGAAGCGTGGCCCTATGGTACCCGATTGAATGCACTGGTTGCAATGAAGCATGATTGAATGCAGTGGATTCCATGCAGCATGGACACATTGAACCCTATTAAATGCAGGGGATGTTATGCAGCATGATTGAATGCAGTGGATTCCATGCAGCATGATTGAATGCAGTAGATTCCATGCAGTGAGGCCCAATGCATCCCGATTAAATGCAGTGGATTTTATGCAGCGAGGCCCAAAGCATCCCGATTGAATGCAGTGGATTCCATGCAGCGTCACTGAATGCAGTGGATTCGATGCAGCATGGTTAAATGCATCCCGATTGAACGAAGAGTATTCCATGCAGCGTGGCTAAATGGATCCCGATTGAATGCAGTGGATTCCATGCAGCGTGGCCCAATGGATCTCGAGAGATTGCAGTGGATTCCATGCAGTGTGGTGCAATGGATTTTAATTGAACGCAGTGGATTCCATGCATCGTGGCCCAATGGATCTCGATTGAATGCAGTGGATTCCATGCAGCGTGTTTGAATGCAGTGTATTCCATGCAGCGTGTAGAAATGGAACCCTATTGAATGCAGTGGATTTTATGCAGCATGATTGAATGCAGTGGATTCCATGCAGCATGATTGAATGCAGTGGATTCCAGGCAGCGAGGCCCAATGAATCCCGATTGAATGCAGTGGACATTATCCAGCATGGCCCAAAGCATCCCGATGGAATGCAGTGGATTCCATGCAGCGTGTTTGAATGCAGTGGATTCCATGCAGCATGGCCCAATGGTTCCCGATTGAATGCAGTGGTTGCAATGAAGCATGATTGAATGCAGTGGATTCCATGAAGCGTGGCCCTATGGTACCCGATTGAATGCACTGGTTGCAATGAAGCATGATTGAATGCAGTGGATTCCATGCAGCATGGAGAAATTGAACCCTATTAAATGCAGGGGATTTTATGCAGCATGATTGAATGCAGTGGATTCCATGCAGCATGATTGAATGCAGTAGATTCCATGCAATGAGGCCCAATGCATCCCGATTAAATGCAGTGGATTTTATGCAGCGAGGCCCAAAGCATCCCGATTGAATGCAGTGGATTCCATGCAGCGTCACTGAATGCAGTGGATTCGATGCAGCATGGTTAAATGCATCCCGATTGAACGAAGAGTATTCCATGCAGCGTGGCTAAATGGATCCCGATTGAATGCAGTGGATTCCATGCAGCGTGGCCCAATGGATCTCGAGAGATTGCAGTGGATTCCATGCAGTGTGGTGCAATGGATTTTAATTGAACGCAGTGGATTCCATGCATCGTGGTGCAATGGATCCCAATTGAATGCAGTGAATTCCATGCAGCGTGATTGAATGCAGTATATTCCATGCAGCGTGGTAAAATGCATCCCGATTAAATGCAATGGATTCCATCCAGCTTGATTGAATGCAGTTGATTCCATGGAGCGTGGCCCAATGCATCCCGATTAAATGCAGTGGATTTTATGCAGCATGGCCCAAAGCATCCCGATTGAAGGTAGTGCATTCCATGCAGCATCACTGAATGCAGTGGATTCCATGCAGCATGGTAAAATGCATCCCGATTAAACGCAGTGGATTACATGCAGCATGGCTAAATGGATCCCGAGTGAATGCAGTAGATTCCATGCAGTGTCATTGAATGCAGTGGATTCCATGCAGCATGGTAAAATGCGTCACGATTGATGCAGTGGATTCCATGCAGTGTCATTGAATGCAGTGGATTCCATGCAGCATGGTAAAATGCATCCCGATGGATGCAGTGGATTCCATGCAGTGTCAATGAATGCAGTGGATTCCAGGCAGCATGATAAAATGCATCCCGATTGATGCAGTGGATTCCATGCAGCGGGGTTAAATGGATCCCGATTGAATGCAGTGGATTCCATGCAGCGTGGCCCAATGGATCTCGATTGAATGCAGTGGATTCCATGCAGCGTGGCCCAATGGATCTCGATTGAATGCAGTGGATTCCATGCAGTGTGGTGCAGTGGATTCTGATTGATTGCAGTGAATTCCATGCATCGTGGCACAATGGATCCCAATTGAATGCAGTGGATTCCATGCAGCGTGGCCCAATGGATCTCGATTGAATGCAGTGGATTCCATGCAGCGTGTTTGAATGCAGTGTATGCCATGCAGCATGAAGAAATGGAACCCTATTGAATGCAGTGGATTTTATGCAGCATGATTGAATGCAGTGGATTCCATGCAGCATGATTGAATGCAGTGGATTCCAGGCAGCGAGGCCCAATGAATCCCGATTGAATGCAGTGGATATTATCCAGCATGGCCCAAAGCATCCCGATGGAATGCAGTGGATACCATGCAGCGTGTTTGAACGCAGTGGATCCATGCAGCATGGCCCAATGGTTCCCGATTGAATGCAGTGGTTGCAATGAAGCATGATTGAATGCAGTGGATTCCATGAAGCGTGGCCCTATGGTACCCGATTGAATGCACTGGTTGCAATGAAGCATGATTGAATGCAGTGGATTCCATGCAGCATGGAGAAATGGAACCCTATTAAATGCAGGGGATTTTATGCAGCATGATTGAATGCAGTGGATTCCATGCAGCATGATTGAATGCAGTAGATTCCATGCAGTGAGGCCCAATGCATCCCGATTAAATGCAGTGCATTTTATGCAGCGAGGCCCAAAGCATCCCGATTGAATGCAGTGGATTCCATGCAGCGTCACTGAATGCAGTGGATTTGATGCAGCATGGTAAAATGCATCCCGATTGAACCCAGTGTATTCTATGCAGCGTGATAAATGGATCCCGATTGAATGCAGTGGATTCCATGCAGCGTGGCCCAATGGATCTCGATAGAATGCAGTGGATTCCATGCAGTGTGGTGCAATGGATTTTGATTGAACGCAGTGGATTCGATGCATCGTTGTGCAATGGATCCCAATTGAATGCAGTGAATTCCATGCAGCGTGATTGAATGCAGTACATTCCATGCAGCATGGTAAAATGCATCCCGATTAAATGCAGTGGATTCCATCCAGCTTGATTGAATGCAGTTGATTCCATGGAGCGTGGCCCAATGCATCCCGATTAAATGCAGTGGATTTTATGCAGCATGGCCCAAAGCATCCCGATTGAAGGTAGTGCATTCCATGCAGCATCACTGAATGCAGTGGATTCCATGCAGCATGGTAAAATGCATCCCGATTGAACGCAGTGTATTCCATGAAGCATGGCGAAATGGATCCCGATTGAATGCAGTGGATTCCATGCAGCGTGGCCCAATGGATCTCGATTGAACGCAGTGTATTCCATGCAGTGAGGCCCAATGAATCCCAATTGAATGCAGTGGATTCCATGCAGCATGGAGAAATTGAACCCTATTAAATGCAGGGGATTTTATGCAGCATGATTGAATGCAGTGGATTCCATGCAGCATGATTGAATGCAGTAGATTCCATGCAGTGAGGCCCAATGCATCCCGATTAAATGCAGTGGATTTTATGCAGCGAGGCCCAAAGCATCCCGATTGAATGCAGTGGATTCCATGCAGCGTCACTGAATGCAGTGGATTCGATGCAGCATGGTTAAATGCATCCCGATTGAACGAAGTGTATTCGATGCAGCGTGGCTAAATGGATCCCGATTGAATGCAGTGGATTCCATGCAGCGTGGCCCAATGGATCTCGAGAGATTGCAGTGGATTCCAAGCAGAGTGGTGCAATGGATTTTAATTGAACGCAGTGGATTCCATGCATCGTGGTGCAATGGATCCCAATTGAATGCAGTGAATTCCATGCAGCGTGATTGAATGCAGTATATTCCATGCAGCGTGGTAAAATGCATCCCGATTAAATGCAGTGGATTCCATCCAGCTTGGTTGAATGCAGTTGATTCCATGGAGCATGGCCCAATGCATCCCGATTAAATGCAGTGGATTTTATGCAGCATGGCCCAAAGCATCCCGATTGAAGGTAGTGCATTCCATGCAGCATCACTGAATGCAGTGGATTCCATGCAGCATGGTAAAATGCATCCCGATTAAACGCAGTGGATTACATGCAGCATGGCTAAATGGATCCCGATTGAATGCAGTAGATTCCATGCAGTGTCATTGAATGCAGTGGATTCCATGCAGCATGGTAAAATGCGTCACGATTGATGCATTGGATTCCATGCAGTGTCATTGAATGCAGTGGATTCCATGCAGCATGGTAAAATGCATCCCGATGGATGCAGTGGATTCCATGCAGTGTCAATGAATGCAGTGGATTCCAGGCAGCATGATAAAATGCATCCCGATTGATGCAGTGGATTCCATGCAGCGGGGTTAAATGGATCCAGATTGAATGCAGTGGATTCCATGCAGCGTGGCCCAATGGATCTCGATTGAATGCAGTGGATTCCATGCAGCGTGGCCCAATGGATCTCGATTGAATGCAGTGGATTCCATGCAGTGTGGTGCAGTGGATTCTGATTGATTGCAGTGAATTCCATGCGTCGTGGCACAATGGATCCCAATTGAATGCAGTGGATTCCATGCAGCGTGGCCCAATGGATCTCGATTGAATGCAGTGGATTCCATGCAGCGTGTTTGAATGTAGTGTATGCCATGCAGCGTGAAGAAATGGAACCCTATTGAATGCAGTGGATTTTATGCAGCATGATTGAATGCAGTGGATTCGATGCAGCATGATTGAATGCAGTGGATTCCAGGCAGCGAGGCCCAATGAATCCCGATTGAATCAGTGGATATTATCCAGCATGGCCCAAAGCATCCCGATTGAATGCAGTGGATTCCATGCAGCGTGTTTGAATGCAGTGGATTCCATGCAGAATGGCCCAATGGTTCCCGATTGAATGCAGTGGTTGCAATGAAGCATGATTGAATGCAGTGGATTCCATGCAGCATGGAGAAATTGAACCCTATTAAATGCAGGTGATTTTATGCAGCATGATTGAATGCAGTGGATTCCATGCAGCGTGATTGAATGCAGTAGATTCCATGCAGTGAGGCCCAATGCATCCCGATTAAATGCAGTGGATCTTATGCAGCGAGGCCCAAAGCATCCCGATTGAATGCAGTGGATTCCATGCAGCGTCACTGAATGCAGTGGATTCGATGCAGCATGGTAAAATGCATCCCGATTGAACCCAGTGTATTCCATGCAGCGTGATTAATGGACCCCAATTGAATGCAGTGGATTCCATGCAGCGTGATTGAATGCAGTAGATTCCATGCAGTGAGGCCCAATGCATCCCGATTAAATGCAGTGGATATTATCCAGCATGGCCCAAAGCATCCCGATGGAATGCAGTGGATTCCATGCAGCGTGTTTGAATGCAGTGGATTCCATGCAGCATGGCCCAATGGTTCCCGATTGAATGCAGTGGTTGCAATGAAGCATGATTGAATGCAGTGGATTCCATGAAGCGTGGCCCTATGGTACCCGATTGAATGCACTGGTTGCAATGAAGCATGATTGAATGCAGTGGATTCCATGCAGCATGGAGAAATGGAACCCTATTAAATGCAGGGGATTTTATGCAGCATGATTGAATGCAGTGGATTCCATGCAGCATGATTGAATGCAGTAGATTCCATGCAGTGAGGCCCAATGCATCCCGATTAAATGCAGTGGATTTTATGCAGCGAGGCCCAAAGCATCCCGATTGAATGCAGTGGATTCCATGCAGCGTCACTGAATGCAGTGGATTCGATGCAGCATGGTTAAATGCATCCCGATTGAACGAAGAGTATTCCATGCAGCGTGGCTAAATGGATCCCGATTGAATGCAGTGGATTCGATGCAGCGTGGCCCAATGGATCTCGAGAGATTGCAGTGGATTCCATGCAGTGTTGTGCAATGGATTTTAATTGAACGCAGTGGATTCCATGCATCGTGGTGCAATGGATCCCAATTGAATGCAGTGAATTCCATGCAGCGTGATTGAATGCAGTATATTCCATGCAGCGTGGTAAAAAGCATCCCGATTAAATGCAATGGATTCCATCCAGCTTGATTGAATGCAGTTGATTCCATGGAGCGTGGCCCAATGCATCCCGATTAAATGCAGTGGATTTTATGCAGCATGGCCCAAAGCATCCCGATTGAAGGTAGTGCATTCCATGCAGCATCACTGAATGCAGTGGATTCCATGCAGCATGGTAAAATGCATCCCGATTAAACGCAGTGGATTACATGCAGCATGGCTAAATGGATCCCGAGTGAATGCAGTAGATTCCATGCAGTGTCATTGAATGCAGTGGATTCCATGCAGCATGGTAAAATGCGTCACGATTGATGCAGTGGATTCCATGCAGTGTCATTGAATGCAGTGGATTCCATGCAGCATGGTAAAATGCATCCCGATGGATGCAGTGGATTCCATGCAGTGTCAATGAATGCAGTGGATTCCAGGCAGCATGATAAAATGCATCCCGATTGATGCAGTGGATTCCATGCAGCGGGGTTAAATGGATCCCGATTGAATGCAGTGGATTCCATGCAGCGTGGCCCAATGGATCTCGATTGAATGCAGTGGATTCCATGCAGCGTGGCCCAATGGATCTCGATTGAATGCAGTGGATTCCATGCAGTGTGGTGCAGTGGATTCTGATTGATTGCAGTGAATTCCATGCATCGTGGCACAATGGATCCCAATTGAATGCAGTGGATTCCATGCAGCGTGGCCCAATGGATCTCGATTGAATGCAGTGGATTCCATGCAGCGTGTTTGAATGCAGTGTATGCCATGCAGCATGAAGAAATGGAACCCTATTGAATGCAGTGGATTTTATGCAGCATGATTGAATGCAGTGGATTCCATGCAGCATGATTGAATGCAGTGGATTCCAGGCAGCGAGGCCCAATGAATCCCGATTGAATGCAGTGGATATTATCCAGCATGGCCCAAAGCATCCCGATGGAATGCAGTGGATTCCATGCAGCGTGTTTGAACGCAGTGGATCCATGCAGCATGGCCCAATGGTTCCCGATTGAATGCAGTGGTTGCAATGAAGCATGATTGAATGCAGTGGATTCCATGAAGCGTGGCCCTATGGTACCCGATTGAATGCACTGGTTGCAATGAAGCATGATTGAATGCAGTGGATTCCATGCAGCATGGAGAAATGGAACCCTATTAAATGCAGGGGATTTTATGCAGCATGATTGAATGCAGTGGATTCCATGCAGCATGATTGAATGCAGTAGATTCCATGCAGTGAGGCCCAATGCATCCCGATTAAATGCAGTGGATTTTATGCAGCGAGGCCCAAAGCATCCCGATTGAATGAAGTGGATTCCATGCAGCGTCACTGAATGCAGTGGATTCGATGCAGCATGGTAAAATGCATCCCGATTGAACCCAGTGTATTCTATGCAGCGTGATAAATGGATCCCGATTGAATGCAGTGGATTCCATGCAGCGTGGCCCAATGGATCTCGAGAGAATGCAGTGGATTCCATGCAGTGTGGTGCAATGGATTTTGATTGAACGCAGTGGATTCGATGCATCGTTGTGCAATGGATCCCAATTGAATGCAGTGAATTCCATGCAGCGTGATTGAATGCAGTACATTCCATGCAGCGTGGTAAAATGCATCCCGATTAAATGCAGTGGATTCCATCCAGCTTGATTGAATGCAGTTGATTCCATGGAGCGTGGCCCAATGCATCCCGATTAAATGCAGTGGATTTTATGCAGCATGGCCCAAAGCATCCCGATTGAAGGTAGTGCATTCCATGCAGCATCACTGAATGCAGTGGATTCCATGCAGCATGGTAAAAGGCATCCCGATTGAACGCAGTGTATTCCATGAAGCATGGCGAAATGGATCCCGATTGAATGCAGTGGATTCCATGCAGCGTGGCCCAATGGATCTCGATTGAACGCAGTGTATTCCATGCAGTGAGGCCCAATGAATCCCAATTGAATGCAGTGGATTCCATGCAGCATGGAGAAATTGAACCCTATTAAATGCAGGGGATTTTATGCAGCATGATTGAATGCAGTGGATTCCATGCAGCATGATTGAATGCAGTAGATTCCATGCAGTGAGGCCCAATGCATCCCGATTAAATGCAGTGGATTTTATGCAGAGAGGCCCAAAGCATCCCGATTGAATGCAGTGGATTCCATGCAGCGTCACTGAATGCAGTGGATTCGATGCAGCATGGTTAAATGCATCCCGATTGAACGAAGTGTATTCCATGCAGCGTGGCTAAATGGATCCCGATTGAATGCAGTGGATTCCATGCAGCGTGGCCCAATGGATCTCGAGAGATTGCAGTGGATTCCAAGCAGAGTGGTGCAATGGATTTTAATTGAACGCAGTGGATTCCATGCATCGTGGTGCAATGGATCCCAATTGAATGCAGTGAATTCCATGCAGCGTGATTGAATGCAGTATATTCCATGCAGCGTGGTAAAATGCATCCCGATTAAATGCAGTGGATTCCATCCAGCTTGGTTGAATGCAGTTGATTCCATGGAGCATGGCCCAATGCATCCCGATTAAATGCAGTGGATTTTATGCAGCATGGCCCAAAGCATCCCGATTGAATGTAGTGCATTCCATGCAGCATCACTGAATGCAGTGGATTCCATGCAGCATGGTAAAATGCATCCCGATTAAACGCAGTGGATTACATGCAGCATGGCTAAATGGATCCCGATTGAATGCATTGGATTCCATGCAGTGTCATTGAATGCAGTGGATTCCATGCAGCATGGTAAAATGCATCCCGATGGATGCAGTGGATTCCATGCAGTGTCAATGAATGCAGTGGATTCCAGGCAGCATGATAAAATGCATCCCGATTGATGCAGTGGATTCCATGCAGCGGGGTTAAATGGATCCAGATTGAATGCAGTGGATTCCATGCAGCGTGGCCCAATGGATCTCGATTGAATGCAGTGGATTCCATGCAGCGTGGCCCAATGGATCTCGATTGAATGCAGTGGATTCCATGCAGTGTGGTGCAGTGGATTCTGATTGATTGCAGTGAATTCCATGCATCGTGGCACAATGGATCCCAATTGAATGCAGTGGATTCCATGCAGCGTGGCCCAATGGATCTCGATTGAATGCAGTGGATTCCATGCAGTGTGTTTGAATGTAGTGTATACCATGCAGCGTGAAGAAATGGAACCCTATTGAATGCAGTGGATTTTATGCAGCATGATTGAATGCAGTGGATTCGATGCAGCATGATTGAATGCAGTGGATTCCAGGCAGCGAGGCCCAATGAATCCCGATTGAATGCAGTGGATATTATCCAGCATGGCCCAAAGCATCCCGATTGAATGCAGTGGATTCCATGCAGCGTGTTTGAATGCAGTGGATTCCATGCAGAATGGCCCAATGGTTCCCGATTGAATGCAGTGGTTGCAATGAAGCATGATTGAATGCAGTGGATTCCATGCAGCATGGAGAAATTGAACCCTATTAAATGCAGGTTATTTTATGCAGCATGATTGAATGCAGTGGATTCCATGCAGCGTGATTGAATGCAGTAGATTCCATGCAGTGAGGCCCAATGCATCCCGATTAAATGCAGTGGATCTTATGCAGCGAGGCCCAAAGCATCCCGATTGAATGCAGTGGATTCCATGCAGCGTCACTGAATGCAGTGGATTCGATGCAGCATGGTAAAATGCATCCTGATTGAACCCAGTGTATTCCATGCAGCGTGATTAATGGACCCCAATTGAATGCAGTGGATTCCATGCAGCGTGGCCCAATGGATCTCGAGAGAATACAGTGGATTACATGCAGCGTGATTGAATGCAGTACATTCCATGCAGCATGGTAAAATGCATCCCGATTAAATGCAGTGGATTCCATCCAGCTTGATTGAATGCAGTTGATTCCATGGAGCGTGGCCCAATGCATCCCGATTAAATGCAGTGGATTTTATGCAGCATGGCCCAAAGCATCCCGATTGAAGGTAGTGCATTCCATGCAGCATCACTGAATGCAGTGGATTCCATGCAGCATGGTAAAATGCATCCCGATTGAACGCAGTGTATTCCATGAAGCATGGCTAAATGGATCCCGATTGAATGCAGTGGATTCCATGCAGCGTGGCCCAATGCATCTCGATTGAACGCAGTGTATTCCATGCAGTGAGGCCCAATGAATCCCAATTGAATGCAGTGGATTCCATGCAGCATGGCACAATGGATGTCGATTGAATGCAGTGGTTTCCCTGCAATGTGGCACAATGGATCCCGATTGACTGCAGTGGATTCCATGCAGCGTCACTGAATGCAGTGGATTCAATGCAGCATGGTAAAATGCATCCCGATGGATGCAGTGGATTCCATGCAGTGTCATTGAATGCAGTGGATTCCATGCAGCATGGTAAAATGCATCCCGATTGAACGCAGTGCATTCCATGCAGCGGGGTTCAATGGATCCCGATTGAATGCAGTGGATTCGATGCAGCGTGGCCCAATGGATCTCGAGAGAATGCAGTGGATTCCATGCAGTGTGGTGCAATGGATTTTAATTGAACGCAGTGGATTCCATGCATCGTGGCGCAATGGATCCCAATTGAATGCAGTGAATTCCATGCAGCGTGATTGAATGCAGTACATTCCATGCAGCATGGTAAAATGCATCCCGATTAAATGCAGTGGATTCCATCCAGCTTGATTGAATGCAGTTGATTCCATGGAGCGTGGCCCAATGCATCCCGATTAAATGCAGTGGATTTTATGCAGCATGGCCCAAAGCATCCCGATTGAAGGTAGTGCATTTCATGCAGCATCACTGAATGCAGTGGATTCCATGCAGCATGGTAAAATGCATCCCAATTGAACGCAGTGCATTCCATGCAGCGGGGTTAAATGGATGCCGATTGAATGCAGTGGATTCGATGCAGCGTGGCCCAATGGATCTCGATTGACTGCAGTGGATTCCATGCAGCGTGGCCCAATGGATCTCGATTGACTGCAGTGGATTCCATGCAGCGTCACTGAATGCAGTGGATTCCATGCAGCATGGTAAAATGCATCCCGATTGATGCAGTGGATTCCATGCAGTGTCATTGAATGCAGTGGATTCCATGCAGCATGGTTTAATGCATCCCAATTGAACGCAGTGCATTCCATGCAGCGGGGTTAAATGGATCCCGATTGAATGCAGTGGATTCGATGCAGCGTGGCCCAATGGATCTCGAGAGAATGCAGTGGATTCCATGCAGTGTGGTGCAATGGATTTTAATTGAACGCAGTGGATTCCATGCATCGTGGCGCAATGGATCCCAATTTAATGCAGTGAATTCCATGCAGCGTGATTGAATGCAGTATATTCCATGCAGCGTGGTAAAATGCATCCCGATAAAATGCAGTGGATTCCATCCAGTTTGATTGAATACAGTTGATTCCATGGAGCGTGGCCCAATGCATCCCGATTAAATGCAGTGGATTTTATGCAGCATGGCCCAAAGCATCCCGATTGAAGGTAGTGCATTCCATGCAGCATCGCTGAATGCAGTGGATTCCATGCAGCATGGTAAAATGCATCCCGATTGAACGCAGTGTATTCCATGAAGCATGGCTAAATGGATCCCGAGTGAATGCAGTGGATTCCATGCAGTGTCATTGAATGCAGTGGATTCCATGCAGCATGGTAAAATGTGTCACGATTGATGCAGTGGATTACATGCATTGTCATTGAATGCAGTGGATTCCATGCAGCATGGTTAAATGCATCACGATTGATGCAGTGGATTCCATGCAGTGTCAATGAATGCAGTGGATTCCAGGCAGCATGATAAAATGCATCCCGAATGATGCAGTGGATTCCATGCAGCGGGGTTAAATGGATCCCGATTGAATGCAGTGGATTCCATGCAGCGTGGCCCAATGGATCTCGATTGAATGCAGTGGACTCCGTGCAGTGTGGTGGAGTGGATTCTGATTGATTGCAGTGAATTCCATGCAGCGTGGCCCAATGGATCTCGATTGAATGCAGTGGATTCCATGCAGCGTGTTTGAATGCAGTGTATTCCATGCAGCGTGAAGAAATGGAACCCTATTGAATGCAGTGGATTTTATGCAGCATGATTGAATGCAGTGGATTCCATGCAGCATGATTGAATGCAGTGGATTCCAGGCAGCGAGGCCCAATGAATCCCGATTGAATGCAGTGGACATTATCCAGCATGGCCCAAAGCATCCCGATGGAATGCAGTGGATTCCATGCAGCGTGTTTGAATGCAGTGGATTCCATGCAGCATGGCCCAATGGTTCCCGATTGAATGCAGTGGTTGCAATGAAGCATGATTGAATGCAGTGGATTCCATGCAGAATGGCCCAATGGTTCCCGATTGAATGCAGTGGTTGCAATGAAGCATGATTGAATGCAGTGGATTCCATGCAGCATGGAGAAATTGAACCCTATTAAATGCAGGGGATTTTATGCAGCATGATTGAATGCAGTGGATTCCATGCAGCGTGATAGAATGCAGTAGATTACATGCAGTGAGGCCCAATGCATCCCGATTAAATGCAGTGGATTTTATGCAGCGAGGCCCAAAGCATCCCGATTGAATGCAGTGGATTCCATGCAGCGTCACTGAATGCAGTGGATTCGATGCAGCATGGTAAAATGCATCCCGATTGAACCCAGTGTATTACATGCAGCGTGATAAATGGACCCCAATTGAATGCAGTGGATTCCATGCAGCGTGGCCCAATGGATCTCGAGAGAATACAGTGGATTCCATGCAGCGTGATTGAATGCAGTACATTCCATGCAGCGTGGTAAAATGCATCCCGATTAAATGCAGTGGATTCCATCCAGCTTGATTGAATGCAGTTGATTCCATGGAGCGTGGCCCAATGCATCCCGATTAAATGCAGTGGATTTTATGCAGCATGGCCCAAAGCATCCCGATTGAAGGTAGTGCATTCCATGCAGCATCACTGAATGCAGTGGATTCCATGAAGCATGGTAAAATGCATCCCGATTGAACGCAGTGTATTCCATGAAGCATGGCTAAATGGATCCCGATTGAATGCAGTGGATTCCATGCGGCGTGGCCCAATGGATCTCGATTGAAAGCAGTGTATTCCATGCAGTGAGGCCCAATGAATCCCAATTGAATGCAGTGGATTCCATGCAGCATGGCGCAATGGATGTCGATTGAATGCAGTGGTTTCCCTGCAATGTGGCACAATGGATCCCGATTGACTGCAGTGGATTCCATGCAGCGTCACTGAATGCAGTGGATTCCATGCAGCATGGTAAAATGCATCCCGATGGATGCAGTGGATTCCATGCAGTGTCATTGAATGCAGTGGATTCCATGCAGCATGGTTTAATGCATCCCAATTGAACGCAGTGCATTCCATGCAGCGGGGTTCAATGGATCCCAATTGAATGCAGTGGATTCGATGCAGCGTGGCCCAATGGATCTCGAGAGAATGCAGTGGATTCCATGCAGTGTGGTGCAATGGATTTTAATTGAACGCAGTGGATTCCATGCATCGTGGCGCAATGGATCCCAATTGAATGCAGTGAATTCCATGCAGCGTGATTGAATGCAGTACATTCCATGCAGCATGGTTAAATGCATCCCGATTAAATGCAGTGGATTCCATCCAGCTTGATTGAATGCAGTTGATTCCATGGAGCGTGGCCCAATGCATCCCGATTAAATGCAGTGGATTTTATGCAGCATGGCCCAAAGCATCCCGATTGAAGGTAGTGCATTTCATGCAGCATCACTGAATGCAGTGGATTCCATGCAGCATGGTAAAATGCATCCCAATTGAACGCAGTGCATTCCATGCAGCGGGGTTAAATGGATGCCGATTGAATGCAGTGGATTCGATGCAGCGTGGCCCAATGGATCTCGATTGACTGCAGTGGATTTCATGCAGCGTGGCCCAATGGATCTCGATTGACTGCAGCGGATTCCATGCAGCGTCACTGAATGCAGTGGATTCCATGCAGCATGGTAAAATGCATCCCGATTGATGCAGTGGATTCCATGCAGTGTCATTGAATGCAGTGGATTCCATGCAGCATGGTTTAATGCATCCCAATTGAACGCAGTGCATTCCATGCAGCGGGGTTAAATGGATCCCGATTGAATGCAGTGGATTCGATGCAGCGTGGCCCAATGGATCTCGAGAGAATGCAGTGGATTCCATGCAGTGTGGTGCAATGGATTTTAATTGAACGCAGTGGATTCCATGCATCGTGGCGCAATGGATCCCAATTGAATGCAGTGAATTCCATGCAGCGTGATTGAATGCAGTATATTCCATGCAGCGTGGTAAAATGCATCCCGATAAAATGCAGTGGATTCCATCCAGTTTGATTGAATGCAGTTGATTCCATGGAGCGTGGCCCAATGCATCCCTATTAAATGCAGTGGATTTTATGCAGCATGGCCCAAAGCATCCCGATTGAAGGTAGTGCATTCCATGCAGCATCACTGAATGCAGTGGATTCCATGCAGCATGGTAAAATGCATCCCGATTGAACGCAGTGTATTCCATGAAGCATGGCTAAATGGATCCCGAGTGAATGCAGTGGATTACATGCAGTGTCATTGAATGCAGTGGATTCCATGCAGCATGGTAAAATGTGTCACGATTGATGCAGTGGATTACATGCATTGTCATTGAATGCAGTGGATTCCATGCAGCATGGTTAAATGCATCACGATTGATGCAGTGGATTCCATGCAGTGTCAATGAATGCAGTGGATTCCAGGCAGCATGATAAAATGCATCCCGAATGATGCAGTGGATTCCATGCAGCGGGGTTAAATGGATCCCGATTGAATGCAGTGGATTCCATGCAGCATGGCCCAATGGATCTCGATTGAATGCAGTGGACTCCGTGCAGTGTGGTGGAGTGGATTCTGATTGATTGCAGTGAATTCCATGCAGCGTGGCCCAATGGATCTCGATTGAATGCAGTGGATTCCATGCAGCGTGTTTGAATGCAGTGTATTCCATGCAGCGTGAAGAAATGGAACCCTATTGAATGCAGTGGATTTTATGCAGCATGATTGAATGCAGTGGATTCCATGCAGCATTATTGAATGCAGTGGATTCCAGGCAGCGAGGCCCAATGAATCCCGATTGAATGCAGTGGACATTATCCAGCATGGCCCAAAGCATCCCGATGGAATGCAGTGGATTCCATGCAGCGTGTTTGAATGCAGTGGATTCCATGCAGCATGGCCCAATGGTTCCCGATTGAATGCAGTGGTTGCAATGAAGCATGATTGAATGCAGTGGATTCCATGAAGCGTGGCCCTATGGTACCCGATTGAATGCACTGGTTGCAATGAAGCATGATTGAATGCAGTGGATTCCATGCAGCATGGAGAAATTGAACCCTATTAAATGCAGGGGATTTTATGCAGCATGATTGAATGCAGTGGATTCCATGCAGCATGATTGAATGCAGTAGATTCCATGCAGTGAGGCCCAATGCATCCCGATTAAATGCAGTGGATTTTATGCAGCGAGGCCCAAAGCATCCCGATTGAATGCAGTGGATTCCATGCAGCGTCACTGAATGCAGTGGATTCGATGCAGCATGGTTAAATGCATCCCGATTGAACGAAGAGTATTCCATGCAGCGTGGCTAAATGGATCCCGATTGAATGCAGTGGATTCCATGCAGCGTGGCCCAATGGATCTCGAGAGATTGCAGTGGATTCCATGCAGTGTGGTGCAATGGATTTTAATTGAACGCAGTGGATTCCATGCATCGTGGTGCAATGGATCCCAATTGAATGCAGTGAATTCCATGCAGCGTGATTGAATGCAGTATATTCCATGCAGCGTGGTTAAATGCATCCCGATTAAATGCAATGGATTCCATCCAGCTTGATTGAATGCAGTTGATTCCATGGAGCATGGCCCAATGCATCCCGATTAAATGCAGTGGATTTTATGCAGCATGGCCCAAAGCATCCCGATTGAAGGTAGTGCATTCCATGCAGCATCACTGAATGCAGTGGATTCCATGCAGCATGGTAAAATGCATCCCGATTGAACGCAGTGTATTCCATGAAGCATGGCTAAATGGATCCCGAGTGAATGCAGTAGATTCCATGCAGTGTCATTGAATGCAGTGGATTCCATGCAGCATGGTAAAATGTGTCACGATTGATGCAGTGGATTCCATGCAGTGTCATTGAATGCATTGGATTCCATGCAGCATGGTAAAATGCATCCCGATGGATGCAGTGGATTCCATGCAGTGTCAATGAATGCAGTGGATTCCAGGCAGCATGATAAAATGCATCCCGATTGATGCAGTGGATTCCATGCAGCGGGGTTAAATGGATCCCGATTGAATGCAGTGGATTCCATGCAGCGTGGCCCAATGGATCTCGATTGAATGCAGTGGATTCCATGCAGCGTGGCCCAATGGATCTCGATTGAATGCAGTGGATTCCATGCAGTGTGGTGCAGTGGATTCTGATTGATTGCAGTGAATTCCATGCATCGTGGCACAATGGATCCCAATTGAATGCAGTGGATTCCATGCAGCATGGCCCAATGGATCTCGATTGAATGCAGTGGACTCCGTGCAGTGTGGTGGAGTGGATTCTGATTGATTGCAGTGAATTCCATGCAGCGTGGCCCAATGGATCTCGATTGAATGCAGTGGATTCCATGCAGCGTGTTTGAATGCAGTGTATTCCATGCAGCGTGAAGAAATGGAACCCTATTGAATGCAGTGGATTTTATGCAGCATGATTGAATGCAGTGGATTCCATGCAGCATGATTGAATGCAGTGGATTCCAGGCAGCGAGGCCCAATGAATCCCGATTGAATGCAGTGGACATTATCCAGCATGGCCCAAAGCATCCCGATGGAATGCAGTGGATTCCATGCAGCGTGTTTGAATGCAGTGGATTCCATGCAGCATGGCCCAATGGTTCCCGATTGAATGCAGTGGTTGCAATGAAGCATGATTGAATGCAGTGGATTCCATGAAGCGTGGCCCTATGGTACCCGATTGAATGCACTGGTTGCAATGAAGCATGATTGAATGCAGTGGATTCCATGCAGCATGGAGAAATTGAACCCTATTAAATGCAGGGGATTTTATGCAGCATGATTGAATGCAGTGGATTCCATGCAGCATGATTGAATGCAGTAGATTCCATGCAGTGAGGCCCAATGCATCCCGATTAAATGCAGTGGATTTTATGCAGCGAGGCCCAAAGCATCCCGATTGAATGCAGTGGATTCCATGCAGCATGGTAAAATGCATCCCGATTGATGCAGTGGATTCCATGCAGTGTCATTGAATGCAGTGGATTCCATGCAGCATGGTAAAATGCATCCCAATTGAACGCAGTGCATTCCATGCAGCGGGGTTAAATGGATCCCGATTGAATGCAGTGGATTCGATGCAGCGTGGCCCAATGGATCTCGAGAGAATGCAGTGGATTCCATGCAGTGTGGTGCAATGGATTTTAATTCAACGCAGTGGATTCCATGCATCGTGGCGCAATGGATCCCAATTGAATGCAGTGAATTCCATGCAGCGTGATTGAATGCAGTATATTCCATGCAGCGTGGTAAAATACATCCCGATAAAATGCAGTGGATTCCATCCAGTTTGATTGAATGCAGTTGATTCCATGGAGCGTGGCCCAATGCATCCCGATTAACTGCAGTGGATTTTATGCAGCATGGCCAAAAGCATCCCGATTGAAGGTAGTGCATTCCATGCAGCATCACTGAATGCAGTGGATTCCATGCAGCATGGTAAAATGCATCCCGATTGAACGCAGTGTATTCCATGAAGCATGGCTAAATGGATCCCGAGTGAATGCAGTGGATTCCATGCAGTGTCATTGAATGCAGTGGATTCCATGCAGCATGGTAAAATGTGTCACGATTGATGCAGTGGATTACATGCATTGTCATTGAATGCAGTGGATTCCATGCAGCATGGTTAAATGCATCACGATTTATGCAGTGGATTCCATGCAGTGTCAATGAATGCAGTGGATTCCAGGCAGCATGATAAAATGCATCCCGAATGATGCAGTGGATTCCATGCAGCGGGGTTAAATGGATCCCGATTGAATGCAGTGGATTCCATGCAGCATGGCCCAATGGATCTAGATTGAATGCAGTGGACTCCGTGCAGTGTGGTGGAGTGGATTCTGATTGATTGCAGTGAATTCCATGCAGCGTGGCCCAATGGATCTCGATTGAATGCAGTGGATTCCATGCAGCGTGTTTGAATGCAGTGTATTCCATGCAGCGTGAAGAAATGGAACCCTATTGAATGCAGTGGATTTTATGCAGCATGATTGAATGCAGTGGATTCCATGCAGCATGATTGAATGCAGTGGATTCCAGGCAGCGAGGCCCAATGAATCCCGATTGAATGCAGTGGACATTATCCAGCATGGCCCAAAGCATCCCGATGGAATGCAGTGGATTCCATGCAGCGTGTTTGAATGCAGTGGATTCCATGCAGCATGGCCCAATGGTTCCCGATTGAATGCAGTGGTTGCAATGAAGCATGATTGAATGCAGTGGATTCCATGAAGCGTGGCCCTATGGTACCCGATTGAATGCACTGGTTGCAATGAAGCATGATTGAATGCAGTGGATTCCATGCAGCATGGAGAAATTGAACCCTATTAAATGCAGGGGATTTTATGCAGCATGATTGAATGCAGTGGATTCCATGCAGCATGATTGAATGCAGTAGATTCCATGCAGTGAGGCCCAATGCATCCCGATTAAATGCAGTGGATTTTATGCAGCGAGGCCCAAAGCATCCCGATTGAATGCAGTGGATTCCATGCAGCGTCACTGAATGCAGTGGATTCGATGCAGCATGGTAAAATGCATCCCGATTGAACCCAGTGTATTCTATGCAGCGTGATAAATGGATCCCGATTGAATGCAGTGGATTCCATGCAGCGTGGCCCAATGGATCTCGAGAGAATGCAGTGGATTCCATGCAGTGTGGTGCAATGGATTTTGATTGAACGCAGTGGATTCCATGCATCGTTGTGCAATGGATCCCAATTGAATGCAGTGAATTCCATGCAGCGTGATTGAATGCAGTACATTCCATGCAGCATGGTAAAATGCATCCCGATTAAATGCAGTGGATTCCATCCAGCTTGATTGAATGCAGTTGATTCCATGGAGCGTGGCCCAATGCATCCCGATTAAATGCAGTGGATTTTATGCAGCATGGCCCAAAGCATCCCGATTGAAGGTAGTGCATTCCATGCAGCATCACTGAATGCAGTGGATTCCATGCAGCATGGTAAAATGCATCCCGATTGAACGCAGTGTATTCCATGAAGCATGGCTAAATGGATCCCGATTGAATGCAGTGGATTCCATGCAGCGTGGCCCAATGGATCTCGATTGAACGCAGTGTATTCCATGCAGTGAGGCCCAATGAATCCCAATTGAATGCAGTGGATTCCATGCAGCATGGAGAAATGGAACCCTATTAAATGCAGGGGATTTTATGCAGCATGATTGAATGCAGTGGATTCCAAGCAGCATGATTGAATGCAGTAGATTCCATGCAGTGAGGCCCAATGCATCCCGATTAAATGCAGTGGATTTTATGCAGCGAGGACCAAAGCATCCCGATTGAATGCAGTGGATTCCATGCAGCGTCACTGAATGCAGTGGATTCGATGCAGCATGGTTAAATGCATCCCGATTGAACAAAGTGTATTCCATGCAGCGTGGCTAAATGGATCCCGATTGAATGCAGTGGATTCCATGCAGCGTGGCCCAATGGATCTCGAGAGATTGCAGTGGATTCCAAGCAGAGTGGTGCAATGGATTTTAATTGAACGCAGTGGATTCCATGCATCGTGGTGCAATGGATCCCAATTGAATGCAGTGAATTCCATGCAGCGTGATTGAATGCAGTATATTCCATGCAGCGTGGTAAAATGCATTCCGATTAAATGCAGTGGATTCCATCCAGCTTGGTTGAATGCAATTGATTCCATGGAGCATGGCCCAATGATTCCCGATTAAATGCAGTGGATTTTATGCAGCATGGCCCAAAGCATCCCGATTGAATGTAGTGCATTCCATGCAGCATCACTGAATGCAGTGGATTCCATGCAGCATGGTAAAATGCATCCCGATTAAACGCAGTGGATTACATGCAGCATGGCTAAATGGATCCCGATTGAATGCAGTAGATTCCATGCAGTGTCATTGAATGCAGTGGATTCCATGCAGCATGGTGAAATGCGTCACGATTGATGCAGTGGATTCCATGCAGTGTCATTGAATGCAGTGGATTCCATGCAGCATGGTAAAATGCATCCCGATGGATGCAGTGGATTCCATGCAGTGTCAATGAATGCAGTGGATTCCAGGCAGCATGATAAAATGCATCCCGATTGATGCAGTGGATTCCATGCAGCGGGGTTAAATGGATCCCGATTGAATGCAGTGGATTCCATGCAGCGTGGCCCAATGGATCTCGATTGAATGCAGTGGATTCCATGCAGCGTGGCCCAATGGATCTCGATTGAATGCAGTGGATTCCATGCAGTGTGGTGCAGTGGATTCTGATTGATTGCAGTGAATTCCATGCATCGTGGCACAATGGATCCCAATTGAATGCAGTGGATTCCATGCAGCGTGGCCCAATGGATCTCGATTGAATGCAGTGGATTCCATGCAGCGTGTTTGAATGCAGTGTATGCCATGCAGCGTGAAGAAATGGAACCCTATTGAATGCAGTGGATTTTATGCAGCATGATTGAATGCAGTGGATTCGATGCAGCATGATTGAATGCAGTGGATTTCAGGCAGCGAGGCCCAATGAATCCCGATTGAATGCAGTGGATATTATCCAGCATGGCCCAAAGCATCCCGATTGAATGCAGTGGATTCCATGCAGCGTGTTTGAACGCAGTGGATCCATGCAGCATGGCCCAATGGTTCCCAATTGAATGCAGTGGTTGCAATGAAGCATGATTGAATGCAGTGGATTCCATGAAGCGTGGCCCTATGGTACCCGATTGAATGCACTGGTTGCAATGAAGCATGATTGAATGCAGTGGATTCCATGCAGCATGGAGAAATGGAACCCTATTAAATGCAGGGGATTTTATGCAGCATGATTGAATGCAGTGGATTCCATGCAGCATGATTGAATGCAGTAGATTCCATGCAGTGAGGCCCAATGCATCCCGATTAAATGCAGTGGATTTTATGCAGCGAGGCCCAAAGCATCCCGATTGAATGCAGTGGATTCCATGCAGCGTCACTGAATGCAGTGGATTCGATGCAGCATGGTAAAATGCATCCCGATTGAACCCAGTGTATTCTATGCAGCGTGATAAATGGATCCCGATTGAATGCAGTGGATTCCATGCAGCGTGGCCCAATGGATCTCGAGAGAATGCAGTGGATTCCATGCAGTGTGGTGCAATGGATTTTGATTGAACGCAGTGGATTCCATGCATCGTTGTGCAATGGATCCCAATTGAATGCAGTGAATTCCATGCAGCGTGATTGAATGCAGTACATTCCATGCAGCATGGTAAAATGCATCCCGATTAAATGCAGTGGATTCCATCCAGCTTGATTGAATGCAGTTGATTCCATGGAGCGTGGCCCAATGCATCCCGATTAAATGCAGTGGATTTTATGCAGCATGGCCCAAAGCATCCCGATTGAAGGTAGTGCATTCCATGCAGCATCACTGAATGCAGTGGATTCCATGCAGCATGGTAAAATGCATCCCGATTGAACGCAGTGTATTCCATGAAGCATGGCGAAATGGATCCCGATTGAATGCAGTGGATTCCATGCAGCGTGGCCCAATGGATCTCGATTGAACGCAGTGTATTCCATGCAGTGAGGCCCAATGAATCCCAATTGAATGCAGTGGATTCCATGCAGCATGGAGAAATTGAACCCTATTAAATGCAGGGGATTTTATGCAGCATGATTGAATGCAGTGGATTCCAAGCAGCATGATTGAATGCAGTAGATTCCATGCAGTGAGGCCCAATGCATCCCGATTAAATGCAGTGGATTTTATGCAGAGAGGCCCAAAGCATCCCGATTGAATGCAGTGGATTCCATGCAGCGTCACTGAATGCAGTGGATTCGATGCAGCATGGTTAAATGCATCCCGATTGAACGAAGTGTATTCCATGCAGCGTGGCTAAATGGATCCCGATTGAATGCAGTGGATTCCATGCAGCGTGGCCCAATGGATCTCGAGAGATTGCAGTGGATTCCAAGCAGAGTGGTGCAATGGATTTTAATTGAACGCAGTGGATTCCATGCATCGTGGCGCAATGGATCCCAATTGAATGCAGTGAATTCCATGCAGCGTGATTGAATGCAGTACATTCCATGCAGCGTGGTAAAATGCATCCCGATTAAATGCAGTGGATTCCATCCAGCTTGGTTGAATGCAATTGATTCCATGGAGCATGGCCCAATGCATCCCGATTAAATGCAGTGGATTTTATGCAGCATGGCCCAAAGCATCCCGATTGAATGTAGTGCATTCCATGCAGCATCACTGAATGCAGTGGATTCCATGCAGCATGGTAAAATGCATCCCGATTAAACGCAGTGGATTACATGCAGCATGGCTAAATGGATCCCGATTGAATGCAGTAGATTCCATGCAGTGTCATTGAATGCAGTGGATTCCATGCAGCATGGTAAAATGCGTCACGATTGATGCAGTGGATTCCATGCAGTGTCATTGAATGCAGTGGATTCCATGCAGCATGGTAAAATGCATCCCGATGGATGCAGTGGATTCCATGCAGTGTCAATGAATGCAGTGGATTCCAGGCAGCATGATAAAATGCATCCCGATTGATGCAGTGGATTCCATGCAGCGGGGTTAAATGGATCCCGATTGAATGCAGTGGATTCCATGCAGCGTGGCCCAATGGATCTCGATTGAATGCAGTGGATTCCATGCAGCGTGGCCCAATGGATCTCGATTGAATGCAGTGGATTCCATGCAGTGTGGTGCAGTGGATTCTGATTGATTGCAGTGAATTCCATGCATCTTGGCACAATGGATCCCAATTGAATGCAGTGGATTCCATGCAGCGTGGCCCAATGGATCTCGATTGAATTCAGTGGATTCCATGCAGCGTGTTTGAATGCAGTGTATTCCATGCAGCGTGAAGAAATGGAACCCTATTGAATGCAGTGGATTTTATGCAGCATGATTGAATGCAGTGGATTCGATGCAGCATGATTGAATGCAGTGGATTCCAGGCAGCGAGGCCCAATGAATCCCGATTGAATGCAGTGGATATTATCCAGCATGGCCCAAAGCATCCCGATTGAATGCAGTGGATTCCATGCAGCGTGTTTGAATGCAGTGGATTCCATGCAGCATGGCCCAATGGTTCCCGATTGAATGCAGTGGTTGCAATGAAGCATGATTGAATCCAGTGGATTCCATGCAGCATGGAGAAATTGAACCCTATTAAATGCAGGGGATTTTATGCAGCATGATTGAATGCAGTGGATTCCATGCAGCATGATTGAATGCAGTAGATTCCATGCAGTGAGGCCCAATGCATCCGGATTAAATGCAGTGGATTTTATGCAGCGAGGCCCAAAGCATCCCGATTGAATGCAGTGGATTCCATGCAGCGTCACTCAATGCATTGGATTCGATGCAGCATGGTAAAATGCATCCCGATTGAACCCAGTGTATTCCATGCAGCGTGATAAATGGACCCCAATTAGAATGCAGTGGATTCCATGCAGCGTGGTGCAATGGATCTCGAGAGAATGCAGTGGATTCCATGCAGCGTGATTGAATGCAGTACATTTCATGCAGCATGGTAAAATGCATCCCGATTAAATGCAGTGGATTCCATCCAGCTTGATTGAATGCAGTTGATTCCATGGAGCGTGGCCCAATGCATCCCGATTAAATGCAGTGGATTTTATGCAGCATGGCCCAAAGCATCCCGATTGAAGGTAGTGCATTCCATGCAGCATCACTGAATGCAGTGGATTCCATGCAGCATGGTAAAATGCATCCCGATTGAACGCAGTGTATTCCATGAAGCATGGCGAAATGGATCCCGATTGAATGCAGTGGATTCCATGCAGCGTGGCCCAATGGATCTCGATTGAACGCAGTGTATTCCATGCAGTGAGGCCCAATGAATCCCAATTGAATGCAGTGGATTCCATGCAGCATGGTGCAATGGATGTCGATTGAATGCAGTGGTTTCCCTGCAATGTGGCACAATGGATCCCGATTGACTGCAGTGGATTCCATGCAGCGTCACTGAATGCAGTGGATTCCATGCAGCATGGTAAAATGCATCCCGATGGATGCAGTGGATTCCATGCAGTGTCATTGAATGCAGTGGATTCGATGCAGCATGGTAAAATGCATCCCAATTGAACGCAGTGCATTCCATGCAGCGGGGTTAAATGGATCCCGATTGAATGCAGTGGATTCGATGCAGCGTGGCCCAATGGATCTCGAGAGAATGCAGTGGATTCCATGCAGTGTGGTGCAATGGATTTAAATTGAACGCAGTGGATTCCATGCATCGTGGCGCAATGGATCCCAATTGAATGCAGTGAATTCCATGCAGCGTGATTGAATGCAGTACATTCCATGCAGCATGGTAAAATGCATCCCGATTAAATGCAGTGGATTCCATCCAGCTTGATTGAATGCAGTTGATTCCATGGAGCGTGGCCCAATGCATCCCGATTAAATGCAGTGGATTTTATGCAGCATGGCCCAAAGCATCCCGATTGAAGGTAGTGCATTCCATGCAGCATCACTGAATGCAGTCGATTCCATGCAGCATGGTAAAATGCATCCCAATTGAACGCAGTGCATTCCATGCAGCGGGGTTAAATGGATGCCGATTGAATGCAGTGGATTCGATGCAGCGTGGCCCAATGGATCTCGATTGACTGCAGTGGATTCCATGCAGCGTGGCCCAATGGATCTCGATTGACTGCAGTGGATTCCATGCAGCGTCACTGAATGCAGTGGATTCCATGCAGCATGGTAAAATGCATCCCGATTGATGCAGTGGATTCCATGCAGTGTCACTGAATGCAGTGGATTCCATGCAGCATGGTTTAATGCATCCCAATTGAACGCAGTGCATTCCATGCAGCGGGGTTTAATGGATCCCGATTGAATGCAGTGGATTCGATGCAGTGTGGCCCAATGGATCTCGAGAGAATGGAGTGGATTCCATGCAGTGTGGTGCAATGGATTTAAATTGAACGCATTGGATTCCATGCATCGTGGTGCAATGGATCCCAATTGAATGCAGTGAATTCCATGCAGCGTGATTGAATGCAGTATATTCCATGCAGCGTGGTAAAATGCATCCCGATAAAATGCAGTGGATTCCATCCAGCTTGATTGAATGCAGTTGATTCCATGGAGCGTGGCCCAATGCATCCCGATTAAATGCAGTGGATTTTATGCAGCATGGCCCAAAGCATCCCGATTGAAGGTAGTGCATTCCATGCAGCAACACTGAATGCAGTGGATTCCATGCAGCATGGTAAAATGCATCCCGATTGAACGCAGTGTATTCCATGAAGCATGGCGAAATGGATCCCGATTGAATGCAGTGGATTCCATGCGGCATGGCCCAATGGTTCCCGATTGAATGCAGTGGTTGCAATGAAGCATGATTGAATGCAGTGGATTCCATGAAGCGTGGCCCTATGGTACCCGATTGAATGCACTGGTTGCAATGAAGCATGATTGAATGCAGTGGATTCCATGCAGCATGGAGAAATGGAACCCTATTAAATGCAGGGGATTTTATGCAGCATGATTGAATGCAGTGGATTCCATGCAGCATGATTGAATGCAGTAGATTCCATGCAGTGAGGCCCAATGCATCCCGATTAAATGCAGTGGATTTTATGCAGCGAGGCCCAAAGCATCCCGATTGAATGCAGTGGATTCCATGCAGCGTCACTGAATGCAGTGGATTCGATGCAGCATGGTAAAATGCATCCCGATTGAACCCAGTGTATTCTATGCAGCGTGATAAATGGATCCCGATTGAATGCAGTGGATTCGATGCAGCGTGGCCCAACGGATCTCGAGAGAATGCAGTGGATTCCATGCAGTGTGGTGCAATGGATTTTGATTGAACGCAGTGGATTCCATGCATCGTTGTGCAATGGATCCCAATTGAATGCAGTGAATTCCATGCAGCGTGATTGAATGCAGTACATTCCATGCAGCATGGTAAAATGCATCCCGATTAAATGCAGTGGATTCCATCCAGCTTGATTGAATGCAGTTGATTCCATGGAGCGTGGCCCAATGCATCCCGATTAAATGCAGTGGATTTTATGCAGCATGGCCCAAAGCATCCCGATTGAAGGTAGTGCATTCCATGCAGCATCACTGAATGCAGTGGATTCCATGCAGCATGGTAAAATGCATCCCGATTGAACGCAGTGTATTCCATGAAGCATGGCTATATGGATCCCGATTGAATGCAGTGGATTCCATGCAGCGTGGCCCAATGGATCTCGATTGAACGCAGTGTATTCCATGCAGTGAGGCCCAATGAATCCCAATTGAATGCAGTGGATTCCATGCAGCATGGCGCAATGGATGTCGATTGAATGCAGTGGTTTCCCTGCAATGTGGCACAATGGATCCCGATTGACTGCAGTGGATTCCATGCAGTGTCATTGAATGCAGTGGATTCCATGCAGCATGGTATAATGCATCCCAATTGAACGCAGTGCATTCCATGCAGCGGGGTTAAATGGATCCCGATTGAATGCAGTGGATTCGATGCAGCATGGCCCAATGGATCTCGAGAGAATGCAGTGGATTCCATGCAGTGTGGTGCAATGGATTTTAATTGAACGCAGTGGATTCCATGCATCGTGGCGCAATGGATCCCAATTGAATGCAGTGAATTCCATGCAGCGTGATTGAATGCAGTACATTCCATGCAGCATGGTAAAATGCATCCCGATTAAATGCAGTGGATTCCATCCAGCTTGATTGAATGCAGTTGATTCCATGGAGCGTGGCCCAATGCATCCCGATTAAATGCAGTGGATTTTATGCAGCATGGCCCAAAGCATCCCGATTGAATGTAGTGCATTCCATGCAGCATCACTGAATGCAGTGGATTCCATGCAGCATGGTAAACTGCATCCCGATTGAACGCAGTGTATTCCATGAAGCATGGCTAAATGGATCCCGATTGAATGCAGTGGATTCCATGCAGCGTGGCCCAATGGATCTCGATTGAATGCAGTGTATTCCATGCAGTGAGGCCCAATGTATCCCAATTGAATGCAGTGGATTCCATGCAGCATGGCGCAATGGATGTCGATTGAATGCAGTGGTTTCCCTGCAATGTGGCACAATGGATCCCGAATGACTGCAGTGGATTCCATGCAGCGTCACTGAATGCAGTGGATTCCATGCAGCATGGTAAAATGCATCCCGATTGATGCAGTGGATTCCATGCAGTGTCATTGAATGCAGTGGATTCCATGCAGCATGGTTTAATGCATCCCAATTGAACGCAGTGCATTCCATGCAGCGGGGTTAAATGGATCCCGATTGAATGCAGTGGATTCGATGCAGCATGGCCCAATGGATCTCGAGAGAATGCAGTGGATTCCATGCAGTGTGGTGCAATGGATTTAAATTGAACGCAGTGGATTCCATGCATCGTGGCGCAATGGATCCCAATTGAATGCAGTGAATTCCATGCAGCGTGATTGAATGCAGTATATTCCATGCAGCGTGGTAAAATGCATCCCGATTAAATGCAGTGGATTCCATCCAGCTTGATTGAATGCAGTTGATTCCATGGAGTGTGGCCCAATGCATCCCGATTAAATGCAGTGAATTTTATGCAGCATGGCCCACATCATCCCGATTGAATGTAGTGCATTCCATGCAGCATCACTGAATGCAGTGAATTCCATGCAGCATGGTAAAATGCATCCCGATTGAACGCAGTGTATTCCATGAAGCATGGCGAAATGGATCCCGATTGAATGCAGTATATTCCATGCAGCGTGGTAAAATGCATCCCGATTAAATGCAGTGGATTCCATCCAGCTTGATTGAATGCAGTAGATTCCATGCAGTGAGGCCCAATGCATCCCGATTAAATGCAGTGGATTTTATGCAGCGAGGCCCAAAGCATCCCGATTGAATGCAGTGGATTCCATGCAGCGTCACTGAATGCAGTGGATTCGATGCAGCATGGTAAAATGCATCCCGATTGAACCCAGTGTATTCTATGCAGCGTGATAAATGGATCCCGATTGAATGCAGTGGATTCGATGCAGCGTGGCCCAACGTATCTCGAGAGAATGCAGTGGATTCCATGCAGTGTGGTGCAATGTATTTTGATTGAACGCAGTGGATTCGATGCATCGTTGTGCAATGGATCCCAATTGAATGCAGTGAATTCCATGCAGCGTGATTGAATGCAGTACATTCCATGCAGCATGGTAAAATGCATCCCGATTAAATGCAGTGGATTCCATCCAGCTTGATTGAATGCAGTTGATTCCATGGAGCGTGGCCCAATGCATCCCGATTAAATGCAGTGGATTTTATGCAGCATGGCCCAAAGCATCCCGATTGAAGGTAGTGCATTCCATGCAGCATCACTGAATGCAGTGGATTCCATGCAGCATGGTAAAATGCATCCCGATTGAACGCAGTGTATTCCATGAAGCATGGCTAAATGGATCCCGATTGAATGCAGTGGATTCCATGCAGCGTGGCCCAATGGATCTCGATTGAACGCAGTGTATTCCATGCAGTGAGCCCAATGAATCCCAATTGAATGCAGTGGATTCCATGCAGCATGGCGCAATGGATGTCGATTGAATGCAGTGGTTTCCCTGCAATGTGGCACAATGGATCCCGATTGACTGCAGTGGATTCCATGCAGCGTCACTGAATGCAGTGGATTCCATGCAGCATGGTAAAATGCATCCCGATTGATGCAGTGGATTCCATGCAGTGTCATTGAATGCAGTGGATTCGATGCAGCATGGTAAAATGCATCCCAATTGAACGCAGTGCATTCCATGCAGCGGGGTTAAATGGATCCCGATTGAATGCAGTGGATTCGATGCAGCGTGGCCCAATGGATCTCGAGAGAATGCAGTGGATTCCATGCAGTGTGGTGCAATGGATTTAAATTGAACGCAGTGTATTCCATGCATCGTGGCGCAATGGATCCCAATTGAATGCAGTGAATTCCATGCAGCGTGATGGAATGCAGTACATTCCATGCAGCATGGTAAAATGCATCCCGATTAAATGCAGTGGATTCCATCCAGCTTGATTGAATGCAGTTGATTCCATGGAGCGTGGCCCAATGCATCCCGATTAAATGCAGTGGATTTTATGCAGCATGGCCCAAAGCATCCCGATTGAAGGTAGTGCATTTCATGCAGCATCACTGAATGCAGTGGATTCCATGTAGCATGGTAAAATGCATCCCAATTGAACGCAGTGCATTCCATGCAGCGGGGTTAAATGGATGCCGATTGAATGCAGTGGATTCGATGCAGCGTGGCCCAATGGATCTCGATTGACTGCAGTGGATTCCATGCAGCGTGGCCCAATGGATCTCGATTGACTGCAGTGGATTCCATGCAGCGTCACTGAATGCTGTGGATTCCATGCAGCATGGTAAAATGCATCCCGATTGATGCAGTGGATTCCATGCAGTGTCATTGAATGCAGTGGATTCCATGCAGCATGGTTTAATGCATCCCAATTGAAAGCAGTGCATTCCATGCAGCGGGGTTTAATGGATCCCGATTGAATGCAGTGGATTCGATGCAGCGTGGCCCAATGGATCTCGAGAGAATGCAGTGGATTCCATGCAGTGTGGTGCAATGGATTTAAATTGAACGCATTGAATTCCATGCATCGTGGTGCAATGGATCCCAATTGAATGCAGTGAATTCCATGCAGCGTGATTGAATGCAGTATATTCCATGCAGCGTGGTAAAAGGCATCCCGATAAAATGCAGTGGATTCCATCCAGCTTGATTGAATGCAGTTGATTCCATGGAGCGTGGCCCAATGCATCCCGATTAAATGCAGTGGATTTTATGCAGCATGGCCCAAAGCATCCCGATTGAAGGTAGTGCATTCCATGCAGCAACACTGAATGCAGTGGATTCCATGCAGCATGGTAAAATGCATCCCGATTGAACGCAGTGTATTCCATGAAGCATGGCTAAATGGATCCCGATTGAATGCAGTGGATTCCATGCAGCATGGCCCAATGGTTCCCGATTGAATGCAGTGGTTGCAATGAAGCATGATTGAATGCAGTGGATTCCATGAAGCGTGGCCCTATGGTACCCGATTGAATGCACTGGTTGCAATGAAGCATGATTGAATGCAGTGGATTCCAAGCAGCATGGAGAAATTGAACCCTATTAAATGCAGGGGATTTTATGCAGCATGATTGAATGCAGTGGATTCCATGCAGCATGATTGAATGCAGTAGATTCCATGCAGTGAGGCCCAATGCATCCCGATTAAATGCAGTGGATTTTATGCAGCATGGCCCAAAGCATCCCGATTGAAGGTAGTGCATTCCATGCAGCATCACTGAATGCAGTGGATTCCATGCAGCATGGTAAAATGCATCCCGATTGAACGCAGTGTATTCCATGAAGCATGGCGAAATGGATCCCGATTGAATGCAGTGGATTCCATGCAGCGTGGCCCAATGGATCTCGATTGAACGCAGTGTATTCCATGCAGTGAGGCCCAATGAATCCCAATTGAATGCAGTGGATTCCATGCAGCATGGCGCAATGGATGTCGATTGAATGCAGTGGTTTCCCTGCAATGTGGCACAATGGATCCCGATTGACTGCAGTGGATTCCATGCAGCGTCACTGAATGCAGTGGATTCCATGCAGCATGGTAAAATGCATCCCGATTGATGCAGTGGATTCCATGCAGTGTCATTGAATGCAGTGGATTCCATGCAGCATGGTTTAATGCATCCCAATTGAACGCAGTGCATTCCATGCAGCGGGGTTAAATGGATCCCGATTGAATGCAGTGGATTCGATGCAGCATGGCCCAATGGATCTCGAGAGAATGCAGTGGATTCCATGCAGTGTGGTGCAATGGATTTTAATTGAACGCAGTGGATTCCATGCATCGTGGCGCAATGGATCCCAATTGAATGCAGTGAATTCCATGCAGCGTGATTGAATGCAGTACATTCCATGCAGCGTGGTAAAATGCATCCCGATTAAATGCAGTGGATTCCATCCAGCTTGATTGAATGCAGTTGATTCCATGGAGCGTGGCCCAATGCATCCCGATTAAATGCAGTGGATTTTATGCAGCATGGCCCAAAGCATCCCGATTGAATGTAGTGCATTCCATGCAGCATCACTGAATGCAGTGGATTCCATGAAGCATGGTAAAATGCATCCCGATTGAACGCAGTGTATTCCATGAAGCATGGCGAAATGGATCCCGATTGAATGCAGTGGATTCCATGCAGCGTGGCCCAATGGATCTCGATTGAATGCAGTGTATTCCATGCAGTGAGGCCCAATGTATCCCAATTGAATGCAGTGGATTCCATGCAGCATGGCGCAATGGATGTCGATTGAATGCAGTGGTTTCCCTGCAATGTGGCACAATGGATCCCGAATGACTGCAGTGGATTCCATGCAGCGTCACTGAATGCAGTGGATTCCATGCAGCATGGTAAAATGCATCCCGATTGATGCAGTGGATTCCATGCAGTGTCATTGAATGCAGTGGATTCCATGCAGCATGGTAAAATGCATCCCAATTGAACGCAGTGCATTCCATGCAGCGGGGTTAAATGGATCCCGATTGAATGCAGTGGATTCGATGCAGCGTGGCCCAATGGATCTCGAGAGAATGCAGTGGATTCCATGCAGTGTGGTGCAATGGATTTAAATTGAACGCAGTGGATTCCATGCATCGTGGCGCAATGGATCCCAATTGAATGCAGTGAATTCCATGCAGCGTGATTGAATGCAGTATATTCCATGCAGCGTGGTAAAATGCATCCCGATTAAATGCAGTGGATTCCATCCAGCTTGATTGAATGCAGTTGATTCCATGGAGCGTGGCCCAATGCATCCCGATTAAATGCAGTGGATTTTATGCAGCATGGCCCAAAGCATCCCGATTGAAGGTAGTGCATTCCATGCAGCATCACTGAATGCAGTGGATTCCATGCAGCATGGTAAAATGCATCCCGATTTAACGCAGTGTATTCCATGAAGCATGGCGAAATGGATCCCGATTGAATGCAGTATATTCCATGCAGCTTGGTAAATTGCATCCCGATTAAATGCAGTGGATTCCATCCAGCTTGATTGAATGCAGTAGATTCCATGCAGTGAGGCCCAATGCATCCCGATTAAATGCAGTGGAGTTTATGCAGCGAGGCCCAAAGCATCCCTATTGAATGTAGTGGATTCCATGCAGCGTCACTGAATGCAGTGGATTCGATGCAGCATGGTAAAATGCATCCCGATTGAACCCAGTGTATTCTATGCAGCGTGATAAATGGATCCCGATTGAATGCAGTGGATTCCATGCAGCGTGGCCCAATGGATCTCGAGAGAATGCAGTGGATTCCATGCAGTGTGGTGCAATGTATTTTGATTGAACGCAGTGGATTCGATGCATCATTGTGCAATGGATCCCAATTGAATGCAGTGAATTCCATGCAGCGTGATTGAATGCAGTACATTCCATGCAGCATGGTAAAATGCATCCCGATTAAATGCAGTGGATTCCATCCAGCTTGATTGAATGCAGTTGATTCCATGGAGCGTGGCCCAATGCATCCCGATTAAATGCAGTGGATTTTATGCAGCATGGCCCAAAGCATCCCGATTGAATGTAGTGCATTCCATGCAGCATCACTGAATGCAGTGGATTCCATGCAGCATGGTAAAATGCATCCCGATTGAACGCAGTGTATTCCATGAAGCATGGCTAAATGGATCCCGATTGAATGCAGTGGATTCCATGCAGCGTGGCCCAATGGATCTCGATTGAACGCAGTGTATTCCATGCAGTGAGGCCCAATGAATCCCAATTGAATGCAGTGGATTCCATGCAGCATGGCGCAATGGATGTCGATTGAATGCAGTGGTTACCCTGAAATGTGGCACAATGGATCCCGAATGACTGCAGTGGATTCCATGCAGCGTCACTGAATGCAGTGGATTCCATGCAGCATGGTAAAATGCATCCCGATGGATGCAGTGGATTCCATGCAGTGTCATTGAATGCAGTGGATTCGATGCAGCATTTTAAAATGCATCCCAATTGAACGCTGTGCATTCCATGCAGCCGGATTCAATAGATCCCGATTGAATGCAGTGGATTCGATGCAGCATGGCCCAATGGATCTCGAGAGAATGCAGTGGATTCCATGCAGTGTGGTGCAATGGATTTTAATTGAACGCAGTGGATTCCATGCATCGTGGCGCAATGGATCCCAATTGAATGCAGTGAATTCCATGCAGCGTGATTGAATGCAGTACATTCCATGCAGCGTGGTAAAATGCATCCCGATTAAATGCAGTGGATTCCATCCAGCTTGATTGAATGCAGTTGATTCCATGGAGCGTGGCCCAATGCATCCCGATTAAATGCAGTGGATTTTATGCAGCATGGCCCAAAGCATCCCGATTGAATGTAGTGCATTCCATGCAGCATCACTGAATGCAGTGGATTCCATGAAGCATGGTAAAATGCATCCCGATTGAACGCAGTGTATTCCATGAAGCATGGCGAAATGGATCCCGATTGAATGCAGTGGATTCCATGCAGCGTGGCCCAATGGATCTCGATTGAATGCAGTGTATTCCATGCAGTGAGGCCCAATGTATCCCAATTGAATGCAGTGGATTCCATGCAGCATGGCGCAATGGATGTCGATTGAATGCAGTGGTTTCCCTGCAATGTGGCACAATGGATCCCGAATGACTGCAGTGGATTCCATGCAGCGTCACTGAATGCAGTGGATTCCATGCAGCATGGTAAAATGCATCCCGATTGATGCAGTGGATTCCATGCAGTGTCATTGAATGCAGTGGATTCCATGCAGCATGGTAAAATGCATCCCAATTGAACGCAGTGCATTCCATGCAGCGGGGTTAAATGGATCCCGATTGAATGCAGTGGATTCGATGCAGCGTGGCCCAATGGATCTCGAGAGAATGCAGTGGATTCCATGCAGTGTGGTGCAATGGATTTAAATTGAACGCAGTGGATTCCATGCATCGTGGCGCAATGGATCCCAATTGAATGCAGTGAATTCCATGCAGCGTGATTGAATGCAGTATATTCCATGCAGCGTGGTAAAATGCATCCCGATTAAATGCAGTGGATTCCATCCAGCTTGATTGAATGCAGTTGATTCCATGGAGCGTGGCCCAATGCATCCCGATTAAATGCAGTGAATTTTATGCAGCATGGCCCAAAGCATCCCGATTGAATGTAGTGCATTCCATGCAGCATCACTGAATGCAGTGGATTCCATGCAGCATGGTAAAATGCATCCCGATTGAACGCAGTGTATTCCATGAAGCATGGCGAAATGGATCCCGATTGAATGCAGTATATTCCATGCAGCGTGGTAAAATGCATCCCGATTAAATGCAGTGGATTCCATCCAGCTTGATTGAATGCAGTAGATTCCATGCAGTGAGGCCCAATGCATCCCGATTAAATGCAGTGGATTTTATGCAGCGAGGCCCAAAGCATCCCGATTGAATGCAGTGGATTCCATGCAGCGTCACTGAATGCAGTGGATTCGATGCAGCATGGTAAAATGCATCCCGATTGAACCCAGTGTATTCTATGCAGCGTGATAAATGGATCCCGATTGAATGCAGTGGATTCGATGCAGCGTGGCCCAATGGATCTCGAGAGAATGCAGTGGATTCCATGCAGTGTGGTGCAATGGATTTTGATTGAACGCAGTGGATTCGATGCATCGTTGTGCAATGGATCCCAATTGAATGCAGTGAATTCCATGCAGCGTGATTGAATGCAGTACATTCCATGCAGCATGGTAAAATGCATCCCGATTAAATGCAGTGGATTCCATCCAGCTTGATTGAATGCAGTTGATTCCATGGAGCGTGGCCCAATGCATCCCGATTAAATGCAGTGGACTTTATGCAGCATGGCCCAAAGCATCCCGATTGAAGGTAGTGCATTCCATGCAGCATCACTGAATGCAGTGGATTCCATGCAGCATGGTAAAATGCATCCCGATTGAACGCAGTGTATTCCATGAAGCATGGCTAAATGGATCCCGATTGAATGCAGTGGATTCCATGCAGCGTGGCCCAATGGATCTCGATTGAACGCAGTGTATTCCATGCAGTGAGGCCCAATGAATCCCAATTGAATGCAGTGGATTCCATGCAGCATGGCGCAATGGATGTCGATTGAATGCAGTGGTTTCCCTGCAATGTGGCACAATGGATCCCGATTGACTGCAGTGGATTCCATGCAGCGTCACTGAATGCAGTGGATTCCATGCAGCATGGTAAAATGCATCCCGATTGATGCAGTGGATTCCATGCAGTGTCATTGAATGCAGTGGATTCCATGCAGCATGGTAAAATGCATCCCAATTGAACGCAGTGCATTCCATGCAGCGGGGTTAAATGGATCCCGATTGAATGCAGTGGATTCGATGCAGCATGGCCCAATGGATCTCGAGAGAATGCAGTGGATTCCATGCAGTGTGGTGCAATGGATTTTAATTGAACGCAGTGGATTCCATGCATCGTGGCGCAATGGATCCCAATTGAATGCAGTGAATTCCATGCAGCGTGATTGAATGCAGTACATTCCATGCAGCGTGGTAAAATGCATCCCGATTAAATGCAGTGGATTCCATCCAGCTTGATTGAATGCAGTTGATTCCATGGAGCGTGGCCCAATGCATCCCGATTAAATGCAGTGGATTTTATGCAGCATGGCCCAAAGCATCCCGATTGAATGTAGTGCATTCCATGCAGCATCACTGAATGCAGTGGATTCCATGAAGCATGGTAAAATGCATCCCGATTGAACGCAGTGTATTCCATGAAGCATGGCGAAATGGATCCCGATTGAATGCAGTGGATTCCATGCAGCGTGGCCCAATGGATCTCGATTGAATGCAGTGTATTCCATGCAGTGAGGCCCAATGAATCCCAATTGAATGCAGTGGATTCAATGCAGCATGGCGCAATGGATGTCGATTGAATGCAGTGGTTTCCCTGCAATGTGGCACAATGGATCCCGATTGACTGCAGTGGATTCCATGCAGCGTCACTGAATGCAGTGGATTCCTTGCAGCATGGTAAAATGCATCCCGATTGATGCAGTGGATTCCATGCAGTGTCATTGAATGCAGTGGATTCCATGCAGCATGGTAAAATGCATCCCGATTGAACGCAGTGCATTCCATGCAGCGGGGTTAAATGGATCCCGATTGAATGCAGTGGATTCGATGCAGCATGGCCCAATGGATCTCGAGAGAATGCAGTGGATTCCATGCAGTGTGGTGCAATGGATTTTAATTGAACGCAGTGGATTCCATGCATCGTGGCGCAATGGATCCCAATTGAATGCAGTGAATTCCATGCAGCGTGATTGAATGCAGTATATTCCATGCAGCGTGGTAAAATGCATCCCGATTAAATGCAGTGGATTCCATCCAGCTTGATTGAATGCAGTTGATTCCATGGAGCGTGGCCCAATGCATCCCGATTAAATGCAGTGGATTTTATGCAGCATGGCCCAAAGCATCCCGATTGAAGGTAGTGCATTCCATGCAGCATCACTGAATGCAGTGGATTCCATGCAGCATGGTAAAATGCATCCCGATTGAACGCAGTGTATTCCATGAAGCATGGCGAAATGGATCCCGATTGAATGCAGTGGATTCCATGCAGCGTGGCCCAATGGATCTCGATTGAACACAGTGTATTCCATGCAGTGAGGCCCAATGTATCCCAATTGAATGCAGTGGATTCCATGCAGCATGGCGCAATGGATGTCGATTGAATGCAGTGGTTTCCCTGTAATGTGGCACAATGGATCCCGATTGACTGCAGTGGATTCCAAGAAGCATGGCGCAATGGATGTCAATTGAATGCAGTGGTTTCCCTGCAATGTGGCAAAATGGATCCCGATTGACTGCAGTGGATTCCATGCAGCGTCACTGAATGCAGTGGATTCCATGCAGCATGGTAAAATGCATCCCGATTGAACGCAGTGTATTCCATGAAGCATGGCTAAATGGATCCCGAGTGAATGCAGTGGATTCCATGCAGTGTCATTGAATGCAGTGGATTCCATGCAGCATGGTATAATGTGTCACGATTGATGCAGTGGATTCCATGCATTGTCATTGAATGCAGTGGATTCCATGCAGCATGGTTAAATGCATCCCGATTGATGCAGTGGATTCCATGCAGTGTCAATGAATGCAGTGGATTCCAGGCAGCATGATAAAATGCATCCCGATTGATGCAGTGGATTCCATGCAGCGGGGTTAAATGGATCCCGATTGAATGCAGTGGATTCCATGCAGCGTGGCCCAATGGATCTCGATTGAATGCAGTGGATTCCATGCAGCGTGGCCCAATGGATCTCGATTGAATGCAGTGGATTCCACGCAGTGTGGTGCAGTGGATTCTGATTGATTGCAGTGAATTCCATGCATCGTGGCACAATGGATCCCAATTGAATGCAGTTGATTCCATGCAGTGTGGCCCAATGGATCTCGATTGAATGCAGTGGATTCCATGCAGCGTGTTTGAATGCAGTGTATGCCATGCAGCGTGAAGAAATGGAACCCTATTGAATGCAGTGGATTTTATGCAGCATGATTGAATGCAGTGGATTCCATGCAGCATGATTGAATGCAGTGGATTCCAGGCAGCGAGGCCCAATGAATCCCGATTGAATGCAGTGGATATTATCCAGCATGGCCCAAAGCATCCCGATTGAATGCAGTGGATTCCATGCAGCATGTTTGAATGCAGTGGATTCCATGCAGCATGGCCCAATGGTTCCCGATTGAATGCAGTGGTTGCAATGAAGCATGATTGAATGCAGTGGATTCCATGACGCGTGGCCCTATGGTACCCGATTGAATGCACTGGTTGCAATGAAGCATGATTGAATGCAGTGGATTCCATGCAGCATGGAGAAATTGAACCCTATTAAATGCAGGGGATTTTATGCAGCATGATTGAATGCAGTGGATTCCATGCAGCATGGTAAAATGCATCCCGAGTGATGCAGTGGATTCCATGCAGTGTCATTGAATGCAGTGGATTCCATGCAGCATTGTAAAATGCATCCCAATTGAACGCAGTGCATTCCATGCAGCGGGGTTAAATGGATCCCGATTGAATGCAGTGGATTCGATGCAGCGTGGCCCAATGGATCTCGAGAGAATGCAGTGGATTCCATGCAGTGTGGTGCAATGGATTTAAATTGAACGCAGTGGATTCCATGCATCGTGGCGCAATGGATCCCAATTGAATGCAGTGAATTCCATGCAGCGTGATTGAATGCAGTATATTCCATGCAGCGTGGTAAAATGCATCCCGATTAAATGCAGTGGATTCCATCCAGCTTGATTGAATGCAGTTGATTCCATGGAGCGTGGCCAAAAGCATCCCGATTAAATGCAGTGGATTTTATGCAGCATGGCCCAAAGCATCCCGATTGAATGTAGTGCATTCCATGCAGCATCACTGAATGCAGTGGATTCCATGCAGCATGGTAAAATGCATCCCGATTGAACGCAGTGTATTCCATGAAGCATGGCGAAATGGATCCCGATTGAATGCAGTGGATTCCATGCAGCGTGGCCCAATGGATCTCGATTGAATGCAGTGGATTCCATGCAGCATGGCGCAATGGATGTCGATTGAATGCAGTGGTTTCCCTGTAATATGGCACAATGGATCCCGATTGACTGCAGTGGATTCCAAGCAGCATGGCGCAATGGATGTCGATTGAATGCAGTGGTTTCCCTGCAATGTGGCAAAATGGATCCCAATTGACTGCAGTGGATTCCATGCAGCGTCACTGAATGCAGTGGATTCCATGCAGCATGGTAAAATGCATCCCGATTGAACGCAGTGTATTCCATGAAGCATGGCTAAATGGATCCCGAGTGAATGCAGTGGATTCCATGCAGTGTCATTGAATGCAGTGGATTCCATGCAGCATGGTATAATGTGTCACGATTGATGCAGTGGATTCCATGCATTGTCATTGAATGCAGTGGATTCCATGCAGCATGGTTAAATGCATCCCGATTGATGCAGTGGATTCCATGCAGTGTCAATGAATGCAGTGGATTCCAGGCAGCATGATAAAATGCATCCCGATTGATGCAGTGGATTCCATGCAGCGGGGTTAAATGGATCCCGATTGAATGCAGTGGATTCCATGCAGCGTGGCCCAATGGATCTCGATTGAATGCAGTGGATTCCATGCAGCGTGGCCCAATGGATCTCGATTGAATGCAGTGGATTCCACGCAGTGTGGTGCAGTGGATTCTGATTGATTGCAGTGAATTCCATGCATCGTGGCACAATGGATCCCAATTGAATGCAGTTGATTCCATGCAGTGTGGCCCAATGGATCTCGATTGAATGCAGTGGATTCCATGCAGCGTGTTTGAATGCAGTGTATGCCATGCAGCGTGAAGAAATGGAACCCTATTGAATGCAGTGGATTTTATGCAGCATGATTGAATGCAGTGGATTCCATGCAGCATGATTGAATGCAGTGGATTCCAGGCAGCGAGGCCCAATGAATCCCGATTGAATGCAGTGGATATTATCCAGCATGGCCCAAAGCATCCCGATTGAATGCAGTGGATTCCATGCAGCATGTTTGAATGCAGTGGATTCCATGCAGCATGGCCCAATGGTTCCCGATTGAATGCAGTGGTTGCAATGAAGCATGATTGAATGCAGTGGATTCCATGAAGCGTGGCCCTATGGTACCCGATTGAATGCACTGGTTGCAATGAAGCATGATTGAATGCAGTGGATTCCATGCAGCATGGAGAAATTGAACCCTATTAAATGCAGGGGATTTTATGCAGCATGATTGAATGCAGTGGATTCCATGCAGCATGGTAAAATGCATCCCGAGTGATGCAGTGGATTCCATGCAGTGTCATTGAATGCAGTGGATTCCATGCAGCATTGTAAAATGCATCCCAATTGAACGCAGTGCATTCCATGCAGCGGGGTTAAATGGATCCCGATTGAATGCAGTGGATTCGATGCAGCGTGGCCCAATGGATCTCGAGAGAATGCAGTGGATTCCATGCAGTGTGGTGCAATGGATTTAAATTGAACGCAGTGGATTCCATGCATCGTGGCGCAATGGATCCCAATTGAATGCAGTGAACTCCATGCAGCGTGATTGAATGCATTATATTCCATGCAGCGTGGTAAAATGCATCCCGATTAAATGCAGTGGATTCCATCCAGCTTGATTGAATGCAGTTGATTCCATGGAGCGTGGCCAAAAGCATCCCGATTAAATGCAGTGGATTTTATGCAGCATGGCCCAAAGCATCCCGATTGAATGTAGTGCATTCCATGCAGCATCACTGAATGCAGTGGATTCCATGCAGCATGGTAAAATGCATCCCGATTTAACGCAGTGTATTCCATGAAGCATGGCGAAATGGATCCCGATTGAATGCAGTGGATTCCATGCAGCGTGGCCCAATGGATCTCGATTGAATGCAGTATATTCCATGCAGTGAGGCCCAATGAATCCCAATTGAATGCAGTGGATTCCATGCAGCATGGCGCAATGGATGTCGATTGAATGCAGTGGTTTCCCTGCAATGTGGCACAATGGATCCCGATTGACTGCAGTGGATTCCATGCAGCGTCACTGAATGCAGTGGATTCCTTGCAGCATGGTAAAATGCATCCCGATTGATGCAGTGGATTCCATGCAGTGTCATTGAATGCAGTGCATTCCATGCAGCATGGTAAAATGCATCCCGATTGAACGCAGTGCATTCCATGCAGCGGGGTTAAATGGATCCCGATTGAATGCAGTGGATTCGATGCAGCATGGCCCAATGGATCTCGAGAGAATGCAGTGGATTCCATGCAGTGTGGTGCAATGGATTTAAATTGAACGCAGTGGATTCCATGCATCGTGGCGCAATGGATCCCAATTGAATGCAGTGAATTCCATGCAGCGTGATTGAATGCAGTATATTCCATGCAGCGTGGTAAAATGCATCCCGATTAAATGCAGTGGATTCCATCCAGCTTGATTGAATGCAGTTGATTCCATGGAGCGTGGCCCAATGCATCCCGATTAAATGCAGTGGATTTTATGCAGCATGGCCCAAAGCATCCCGATTGAAGGTAGTGCATTCCATGCAGCATCACTGAATGCAGTGGATTCCATGCAGCATGGTAAAATGCATCCCGATTGAACGCAGTGTATTCCATGAAGCATGGCGAAATGGATCCCGATTGAATGCAGTGGATTCCATGCAGCGTGGCCCAATGGATCTCGATTGAACGCAGTGTATTCCATGCAGTGAGGCCCAATGTATCCCAATTGAATGCAGTGGATTCCATGCAGCATGGCGCAATGGATGTCGATTGAATGCAGTGGTTTCCCTGCAATGTGGCACAATGGATCCCGATTGACTGCAGTGGATTCCATGCAGCATGGCGCAATGGATGTCGATTGAATGCAGTGGTTTCCCTGCAATGTGGCAAAATGGATCCCGATTGACTGCAGTGGATTCCATGCAGCGTCACTGAATGCAGTGGATTCCATGCAGCATGGTAAAATTCATCCCGATTGAACGCAGTGTATTCCATGAAGCATGGCTAAATGGATCCCGAGTGAATGCAGTGGATTCCATGCAGTGTCATTGAATGCAGTGGATTCCATGCAGCATGGTATAATGTGTCACGATTGATGCAGTGGATTCCATGCATTGTCATTGAATGCAGTGGATTCCATGCAGCATGGTTAAATGCATCACGATTGATGCAGTGGATTCCATGCAGTGTCAATGAATGCAGTGGATTCCAGGCAGCATGATAAAATGCATCCCGATTGATGCAGTGGATTCCATGCAGCGGGGTTAAATGGATCCCGATTGAATGCAGTGGATTCCATGCAGCGTGGCCCAATGGATCTCGATTGAATGCAGTGGATTCCACGCAGTGTGGTGCAGTGGATTCTGATTGATTGCAGTGAATTCCATGCATCGTGGCACAATGGATCCCAATTGAATGCAGTTGATTCCATGCAGTGTGGCCCAATGGATCTCGATTGAATGCAGTGGATTCCATGCAGCGTGTTTGAATGCAGTGTATGCCATGCAGCGTGAAGAAATGGAACCCTATTGAATGCAGTGGATTTTATGCAGCATGATTGAATGCAGTGGATTCCATGCAGCATGATTGTATGCAGTGGATTCCAGGCAGCGAGGCCCAATGAATCCCGATTGAATGCAGTGGATATTATCCAGCATGGCCCAAAGCATCCCGATTGAATGCAGTGGATTCCATGCAGCATGTTTGAATGCAGTGGATTCCATGCAGCATGGCCCAATGGTTCCCGATTGAATGCAGTGGTTGCAATGAAGCATGATTGAATGCAGTGGATTCCATGAAGCGTGGCCCTATGGTACCCGATTGAATGCACTGGTTGCAATGAAGCATGATTTAATGCAGTGGATTCCATGCAGCATGGAGAAATTGAACCCTATTAAATGCAGGGGATTTTATGCAGCATGATTGAATGCAGTGGATTCCATGCAGCATGATTGAATGCAGTAGATTCCATGCAGTGAGGCCCAATGCATCCCGATTAAATGCAGTGGATTTTATGCAGCGAGGCCCAAAGCATCCCGATTGAATGCAGTGGATTACATGCAGCGTCACTGAATGCAGTGGATTCGATGCAGCATGGTAAAATGCATCCCGATTGAACCCAGTGTATTCTATGCAGCGTGATAAATGGATCCCGATTGAATGCAGTGGATTCCATGCAGCGTGGCCCAACGGATCTCGAGAGAATGCAGTGGATTCCATGCAGTGTGGTGCAATGGATTTTGATTGAACGCAGTGGATTCGATGCATCGTTGTGCAATGGATCCCAATTGAATGCAGTGAATTCCATGCAGCGTGATTGAATGCAGTACATTCCATGCAGCATGGTAAAATGCATCCCGATTAAATGCAGTGGATTCCAACCAGCTTGATTGAATGCAGTTGATTCCATGGAGCGTGGCCCAATGCATCCCGATTAAATGCAGTGGATTTTATGCAGCATGGCCCAAAGCATCCCGATTGAAGGTAGTGCATTCCATGCAGCATCACTGAATGCAGTGGATTCCATGCAGCATGGTAAAATGCATCCCGATTGAACGCAGTGTATTCCATGAAGCATGGCTAAATGGATCCCGATTATATGCAGTGGATTCCATGCAGCGTGGCCCAATGGATCTCGATTGAACGCAGTGTATTCCATGCAGTGAGGCCCAATGAATCCCAATTGAATGCAGTGGATTCCATGCAGCATGGCGTAATGGATGTCGATTGATTGCAGTTGTTTCCCTGCAATGTGGCACAATGGATCCCGATTGATGAAGTGGATTCCATGCAGCGTCACTGAATGCAGTGCATTCCATGCAGCATGGTAAAATGCATCCCGATGGATGCAGTGTATTCCATGCAGTGAGGCCCAATGAATCCCAATTGAATGCAGTGGATTCCATGCAGCATGGAGAAATTGAACCCTATTAAATGCAGGGGATTTTATGCAGCATGATTGAATGCAGTGGATTCCATGCAGCATAATTGAATGCTGTGGATTCCATGCAGTGAGGCCCAATGCATCCCGATTAAATGCAGTGGATTTTATGCAGAGAGGCCCAAAGCATCCCGATTGAATGCAGTGGATTCCATGCAGCGTCACTGAATGCAGTGGATTCGATGCAGCATGGTTAATTGCATCCCGATTGAACGAAGTGTATTCGATGCAGCGTGGCTAAATGGATCCCGATTGAATGCAGTGGATTCCATGCAGCGTGGCCCAATGGATCTCGAGAGATTGCAGTGGATTCCAAGCAGAGTGGTGCAATGGATTTTAATTGAACGCAGTGGATGCCATGCATCGTGGTGCAATGGATCCCAATTGAATGCAGTGAATTCCATGCAGCGTGATTGAATGCAGTATATTCCATGCAGCGTGGTAAAATGCATCCCGATTAAATGCAGTGGATTCCATCCAGCTTGGTTGAATGCAATTGATTCCATGGAGCATGGCCCAATGCATCCCGATTAAATGCAGTGGATTTTATGCAGCATGGCCCAAAGCATCCCGATTGAAGGTAGTGCATTCCATGCAGCATCACTGAATGCAGTGGATTCCATGCAGCATGGTAAAATGCATCCCAATTGAACGCAGTGCATTCCATGCAGCGGGGTTAAATGGATGCCGATTGAATGCAGTGGATTCGATGCAGCGTGGCCCAATGGATCTCGATTGACTGCAGTGGATTCCATGCAGCGTCACTGAATGCAGTGGATTCCATGCAGCATGGTAAAATGCATCCCGATTGAACGCAGTGTATACCATGAAGCATGGCTAAATGGATCCCGATTGAATGCAGTGGATTCCATGCAGCATGGCCCAATGGTTCCCGATTGAATGCAGTGGTTGCAATGAAGCATGATTGAATGCAGTGGATTCCATGAAGCGTGGCCCTATGGTACCCGATTGAATGCACTGGTTGCAATGAAGCATGATTGAATGCAGTGGATTCCATGCAGCATGGAGAAATTGAACCCTATTAAATGCAGGGGATTTTATGCAGCATGATTGAATGCAGTGGATTCCATGCAGCATGATTGAATGCAGTAGATTCCATGCAGTGAGGCCCAATGCATCCCGATTAAATGCAGTGGATATTATCCAGCATGGCCCAAAGAATCCCGATTGAATGCAGTGGATTCCATGCAGCGTCACTGAATGCAGTGGATTCGATGCAGCATGGTAAAATGCATCCCGATTGAACCCAGTGTATTCTATGCAGCGTGATAAATGGATCCCGATTGAATGCAGTGGATTCGATGCAGCGTGGCCCAACGGATCTCGAGAGAATGCAGTGGATTCCATGCAGTGTGGTGCAATGGATTTTGATTGAACGCAGTGGATTCGATGCATCGTTGTGCAATGGATCCCAATTGAATGCAGTGAATTCCATGCAGCGTGATTGAATGCAGTACATTCCATGCAGCATGGTAAAATGCATCCCGATTAAATGCAGTGGATTCCATCCAGCTTGATTGAATGCAGTTGATTCCATGGAGCGTGGCCCAATGCATCCCGATTAAATGCAGTGGATTTTATGCAGCATGGCCCAAAGCATCCCGATTGAAGGTAGTGCATTCCATGCAGCATCACTGAATGCAGTGGATTCCATGCAGCATGGTAAAATGCATCCCGATTGAACGCAGTGTATTCCATGAAGCATGGCTAAATGGATCCCGATTGAATGCAGTGGATTCCATGCAGCGTGGCCCAATGGATCTCGATTGAACGCAGTGTATTCCATGCAGTGAGGCCCAATGAATCCCAATTGAATGCAGTGGATTCCATGCAGCATGGCGCAATGGATGTCGATTGAATGCAGTGCTTTCCCTGCAATGTGGCACAATGGATTCCGATTGACTGCAGTGGATTCCATGCAGCGTCACTGAATGCAGTGGATTCCATGCAGAATGGTAAAATGCATCACGATGGATGCAGTGGATTCCATGCAGTGTCATTGAATGCAGTGGATTCCATGCAGCATGGTAAAATGCATCCCAATTGAACGCAGTGCATTCCATGCAGCGGGGTTAAATGGATCCCGATTGAATGCAGTGGATTCGATGCAGCATGGCCCAATGGATCTCGAGAGAATGCAGTGGATTCCATGCAGTGTGGTGCAATGGATTTTAATTGAACGCAGTGGATTCCATGCATCGTGGCGCAATGGATCCCAATTGAATGCAGTGAATTCCATGCAGCGTGATTGAATGCAGTATATTCCATGCAGCGTGGTAAAATGCATCCCGATTAAATGCAGTGGATTTTATGCAGCATGGCCCAAAGCATCCCGATTGAATGTAGTGCATTCCATGCAGCATCACTGAATGCAGTGGATTCCATGCAGCATGGTAAAATGCATCCCGATTGAACGCAGTGTATTCCAATAAGCATGGCGAAATGGATCCCGATTGAATGCAGTGGATTCCATGCAGCGTGGCCCAATGGATCTCGATTGAATGCAGTGTATTCCATGCAGTGAGGCCCAATGTATCCCAATTGAATGCAGTGGATTCCATGCAGCATGGCGCAATGGATGTCGATTGAATGCAGTGGTTTCCCTGCAATGTGGCACAATGGATCCCGATTGACTGCAGTGGATTCCATGCAGCGTCACTGAATGCAGTGGATTCCTTGCAGCATGGTAAAATGCATCCCGATTGATGCAGTGGATTCCATGCAGTGTCATTGAATGCAGTGGATTCCATGCAGCATGGTAAAATGCATCCCGATTGAACGCAGTGCATTCCATGCAGCGGGGTTAAATGGATCCCGATTGAATGCAGTGGATTCGATGCAGCATGGCCCAATGGATCTCGAGAGAATGCAGTGGATTCCATGCAGTGTGGTGCAATGGATTTAAATTGAACGCAGTGGATTCCATGCATCGTGGCGCAATGGATCCCAATTGAATGCAGTGAATTCCATGCAGCGTGATTGAATGCAGTATATTCCATGCAGCGTGGTAAAATGCATCCCGATTAAATGCAGTGGATTCCATCCAGCTTGATTGAATGCAGTTGATTCCATGGAGCGTGGCCCAATGCATCCCGATTAAATGCAGTGGATTTTATGCAGCATGGCCCAAAGCATCCCGATTGAAGGTAGTGCATTCCATGCAGCATCACTGAATGCAGTGGATTCCATGCAGCATGGTAAAATGCATCCCGATTGAACGCAGTGTATTCCATGAAGCATGGCGAAATGGATCCCGATTGAATGCAGTGGATTCCATGCAGCGTGGCCCAATGGATCTCGATTGAATGCAGTGTATTCCATGCAGTGAGGCCCAATGTATCCCAATTGAATGCAGTGGATTCCATGCAGCATGGCGCAATGGATGTCGATTGAATGCAGTGGTTTCCCTGCAATGTGGCAAAATGGATCCCGATTGACTGCAGTGGATTCCATGCAGCGTCACTGAATGCAGTGGATTCCATGCAGCATGGTAAAATGCATCCCGATTGAACGCAGTGTATTCCATGAAGCATGGCTAAATGGATCCCGAGTGAATGCAGTGGATTCCATGCAGTGTCATTGAATGCAGTGGATTCCATGCAGCATGGTATAATGTGTCACGATTGATGCAGTGGATTCCATGCATTGTCATTGAATGCAGTGGATTCCATGCAGCATGGTTAAATGCATCCCGATTGATGCAGTGGATTCCATGCAGTGTCAATGAATGCAGTGGATTCCAGGCAGCATGATAAAATGCATCCCGATTGATGCAGTGGATTCCATGCAGCGGGGTTAAATGGATCCCGATTGAATGCAGTGGATTCGATGCAGCGTGGCCCAATGGATCTCGAGAGAATGCAGTGGATTCCATGCAGTGTGGTGCAATGGATTTAAATTGAACGCAGTGGATTCCATGCATCGTGGCGCAATGGATCCCAATTGAATGCAGTGAATTCCATGCAGCGTGATTGAATGCAGTATATTCCATGCAGCGTGGTAAAATGCATCCCGATTAAATGCAGTGGATTCCATCCAGCTTGATTGAATGCAGTTGATTCCATGGAGCGTGGCCAAAAGCATCCCGATTAAATGCAGTGGATTTTATGCAGCATGGCCCAAAGCATCCCGATTGAATGTAGTGCATTCAATGCAGCATCACTGAATGCAGTGGATTCCATGCAGCATGGTAAAATGCATCCCGATTGAACGCAGTGTATTCCATGAAGCATGGCTAAATGGATCCCGAGTGAATGCAGTGGATTCCATGCAGTGTCATTGAATGCAGTGGATTCCATGCAGCATGGTATAATGTGTCACGATTGATGCAGTGGATTCCATGCATTGTCATTGAATGCAGTGGATTCCATGCAGCATGGTTAAATGCATCCCGATTGATGCAGTGGATTCCATGCAGTGTCAATGAATGCAGTGGATTCCAGGCAGCATGATAAAATGCATCCCGATTGATGCAGTGGATTCCATGCAGCGGGGTTAAATGGATCCCGATTGAATGCAGTGGATTCCATGCAGCGTGGCCCAATGGATCTCGATTGAATGCAGTGGATTCCATGCAGCGTGGCCCAATGGATCTCGATTGAATGCAGTGGATTCCACGCAGTGTGGTGCAGTGGATTCTGATTGATTGCAGTGAATTCCATGCATCGTGGCACAATGGATCCCAATTGAATGCAGTTGATTCCATGCAGTGTGGCCCAATGGATCTCGATTGAATGCAGTGGATTCCATGCAGCGTGTTTGAATGCAGTGTATGCCATGCAGCGTGAAGAAATGGAACCCTATTGAATGCAGTGGATTTTATGCAGCATGATTGAATGCAGTGGATTCCATGCAGCATGATTGAATGCAGTGGATTCCAGGCAGCGAGGCCCAATGAATCCCGATTGAATGCAGTGGATATTATCCAGCATGGCCCAAAGCATCCCGATTGAATGCAGTGGATTCCATGCAGCATGTTTGAATGCAGTGGATTCCATGCAGCATGGCCCAATGGTTCCCGATTGAATGCAGTGGTTGCAATGAAGCATGATTGAATGCAGTGGATTCCATGAAGCGTGGCCCTATGGTACCCGATTGAATGCACTGGTTGCAATGAAGCATGATTGAATGCAGTGGATTCCATGCAGCATGGAGAAATTGAACCCTATTAAATGCAGGGGATTTTATGCAGCATGATTGAATGCAGTGGATTCCATGCAGCATGGTAAAATGCATCCCGAGTGATGCAGTGGATTCCATGCAGTGTCATTGAATGCAGTGGATTCCATGCAGCATTGTAAAATGCATCCCAATTGAACGCAGTGCATTCCATGCAGCGGGGTTAAATGGATCCCGATTGAATGCAGTGGATTCGATGCAGCGTGGCCCAATGGATCTCGAGAGAATGCAGTGGATTCCATGCAGTGTGGTGCAATGGATTTAAATTGAACGCAGTGGATTCCATGCATCGTGGCGCAATGGATCCCAATTGAATGCAGTGAATTCCATGCAGCGTGATTGAATGCAGTATATTCCATGCAGCGTGGTAAAATGCATCCCGATTAAATGCAGTGGATTCCATCCAGCTTGATTGAATGCAGTTGATTCCATGGAGCGTGGCCAAAAGCATCCCGATTAAATGCAGTGGATTTTATGCAGCATGGCCCAAAGCATCCCGATTGAATGTAGTGCATTCCATGCAGCATCACTGAATGCAGTGGATTCCATGCAGCATGGTAAAATGCATCCCGATTGAACGCAGTGTATTCCATGAAGCGTGGCGAAATGGATCCCGATTGAATGCAGTGGATTCCATGCAGCGTGGCCCAATGGATCTCGATTGAATGCAGTGTATTCCATGCAGTGAGGCCCAATGAATCCCAATTGAATGCAGTGGATTCCATGCAGCATGGCGCAATGGATGTCGATTGAATGCAGTGGTTTCCCTGCAATGTGGCACAATGGATCCCGATTGACTGCAGTGGATTCCATGCAGCGTCACTGAATGCAGTGGATTCCTTGCAGCATGGTAAAATGCATCCCGATTGATGCAGTGGATTCCATGCAGTGTCATTGAATGCAGTGCATTCCATGCAGCATGGTAAAATGCATCCCGATTGAACGCAGTGCATTCCATGCAGCGGGGTTAAATGGATCCCGATTGAATGCAGTGGATTCGATGCAGCATGGCCCAATGGATCTCGAGAGAATGCAGTGGATTCCATGCAGTGTGGTGCAATGGATTTAAATTGAACGCAGTGGATTCCATGCATCGTGGCGCAATGGATCCCAATTGAATGCAGTGAATTCCATGCAGCGTGATTGAATGCAGTATATTCCATGCAGCGTGGTAAAATGCATCCCGATTAAATGCAGTGGATTCCATCCAGCTTGATTGAATGCAGTTGATTCCATGGAGCGTGGCCCAATGCATCCCGATTAAATGCAGTGGATTTTATGCAGCATGGCCCAAAGCATCCCGATTGAAGGTAGTGCATTCCATGCAGCATCACTGAATGCAGTGGATTCCATGCAGCATGGTAAAATGCATCCCGATTGAACGCAGTGTATTCCATGAAGCATGGCAAAATGGATCCCGATTGAATGCAGTGGATTCCATGCAGCGTGGCCCAATGGATCTCGATTGAACGCAGTGTATTCCATGCAGTGAGGCCAAATGTATCCCAATTGAATGCAGTGGATTCCATGCAGCATGGCGCAATGGATGTCGATTGAATGCAGTGGTTTCCCTGCAATGTGGCACAATGGATCCCGATTGACTGCAGTGGATTCCATGCAGCATGGCGCAATGGATGTCGATTGAATGCAGTGGTTTCCCTGCAATGTGGCAAAATGGATCCCGATTGACTGCAGTGGATTCCATGCAGCGTCACTGAATGCAGTGGATTCCATGCAGCATGGTAAAATGCATCCCGATTGAACGCAGTGTATTCCATGAAGCATGGCTAAATGGATCCCGAGTGAATGCAGTGGATTCCATGCAGTGTCATTGAATGCAGTGGATTCCATGCAGCATGGTATAATGTGTCACGATTGATGCAGTGGATTCCATGCATTGTCATTGAATGCAGTGGATTCCATGCAGCATGGTTAAATGCATCACGATTGATGCAGTGGATTCCATGCAGTGTCAATGAATGCAGTGGATTCCAGGCAGCATGATAAAATGCATCCCGATTGATGCAGTGGATTCCATGCAGCGGGGTTAAATGGATCCCGATTGAATGCAGTGGATTCCATGCAGCGTGGCCCAATGGATCTCGATTGAATGCAGTGGATTCCACGCAGTGTGGTGCAGTGGATTCTGATTGATTGCAGTGAATTCCATGCATCGTGGCACAATGGATCCCAATTGAATGCAGTTGATTCCATGCAGTGTGGCCCAATGGATCTCGATTGAATGCAGTGGATTCCATGCAGCGTGTTTGAATGCAGTGTATGCCATGCAGCGTGAAGAAATGGAACCCTATTGAATGCAGTGGATTTTATGCAGCATGATTGAATGCAGTGGATTCCATGCAGCATGATTGTATGCAGTGGATTCCAGGCAGCGAGGCCCAATGAATCCCGATTGAATGCAGTGGATATTATCCAGCATGGCCCAAAGCATCCCGATTGAATGCAGTGGATTCCATGCAGCATGTTTGAATGCAGTGGATTCCATGCAGCATGGCCCAATGGTTCCCGATTGAATGCAGTGGTTGCAATGAAGCATGATTGAATGCAGTGGATTCCATGAAGCGTGGCCCTATGGTACCCGATTGAATGCACTGGTTGCAATGAAGCATGATTGAATGCAGTGGATTCCATGCAGCATGGAGAAATAGAACCCTATTAAATGCAGGGGATTTTATGCAGCATGATTGAATGCAGTGGATTCCATGCAGCATGATTGAATGCAGTAGATTCCATGCAGTGAGGCCCAATGCATCCCGATTAAATGCAGTGGATTTTATGCAGCGAGGCCCAAAGCATCCCGATTGAATGCAGTGGATTACATGCAGCGTCACTGAATGCAGTGGATTCGATGCAGCATGGTAAAATGCATCCCGATTGAACCCAGTGTATTCTATGCAGCGTGATAAATGGATCCCGATTGAATGCAGTGGATTCCATGCAGCGTGGCCCAACGGATCTCGAGAGAATGCAGTGGATTCCATGCAGTGTGGTGCAATGGATTTTGATTGAACGCAGTGGATTCGATGCATCGTTGTGCAATGGATCCCAATTGAATGCAGTGAATTCCATGCAGCGTGATTGAATGCAGTACATTCCATGCAGCATGGTAAAATGCATCCCGATTAAATGCAGTGGATTCCATCCAGCTTGATTGAATGCAGTTGATTCCATGGAGCGTGGCCCAATGCATCCCGATTAAATGCAGTGGATTTTATGCAGCATGGCCCAAAGCATCCCGATTGAAGGTAGTGCATTCCATGCAGCATCACTGAATGCAGTGGATTCCATGCAGCATGGTAAAATGCATCCCGATTGAACGCAGTGTATTCCATGAAGCATGGCTAAATGGATCCCGATTATATGCAGTGGATTCCATGCAGCGTGGCCCAATGGATCTCGATTGAACGCAGTGTATTCCATGCAGTGAGGCCCAATGAATCCCAATTGAATGCAGTGGATTCCATGCAGCATGGCGTAATGGATGTCGATTGATTGCAGTTGTTTCCCTGCAATGTGGCACAATGGATCCCGATTGATGCAGTGGATTCCATGCAGCGTCACTGAATGCAGTGCATTCCATGCAGCATGGTAAAATGCATCCCGATGGATGCAGTGTATTCCATGCAGTGAGGCCCAATGAATCCCAATTGAATGCAGTGGATTCCATGCAGCATGGAGAAATTGAACCCTATTAAATGCAGGGGATTTTATGCAGCATGATTGAATGCAGTGGATTCCATGCAGCATAATTGAATGCTGTGGATTCCATGCAGTGAGGCCCAATGCATCCCGATTAAATGCAGTGGATTTTATGCAGAGAGGCCCAAAGCATCCCGATTGAATGCAGTGGATTCCATGCAGCGTCACTGAATGCAGTGGATTCGATGCAGCATGGTTAAATGCATCCCGATTGAACGAAGTGTATTCGATGCAGCGTGGCTAAATGGATCCCGATTGAATGCAGTGGATTCCATGTAGCGTGGCCCAATGGATCTCGAGAGATTGCAGTGGATTCCAAGCAGAGTGGTGCAATGGATTTTAATTGAACGCAGTGGATTCCATGCATCGTGGTGCAATGGATCCCAATTGAATGCAGTGAATTCCATGCAGCGTGATTGAATGCAGTATATTCCATGCAGCGTGGTAAAATGCATCCCGATTAAATGCAGTGGATTCCATCCAGCTTGGTTGAATGCAATTGATTCCATGGAGCATGGCCCAATGCATCCCGATTAAATGCAGTGGATTTTATGCAGCATGGCCCAAAGCATCCCGATTGAAGGTAGTGCATTCCATGCAGCATCACTGAATGCAGTGGATTCCAAGCAGCATGGTAAAATGCATCCCAATTGAACGCAGTGCATTCCATGCAGCGGGGTTAAATGGATGCCGATTGAATGCAGTGGATTCGATGCAGCGTGGCCCAATGGATCTCGATTGACTGCAGTGGATTCCATGCAGCGTCACTGAATGCAGTGGATTCCATGCAGCATGGTAAAATGCATCCCGATTGAACGCAGTGTATACCATGAAGCATGGCTAAATGGATCCCGATTGAATGCAGTGGATTCCATGCAGCATGGCCCAATGGTTCCCGATTGAATGCAGTGGTTGCAATGAAGCATGATTGAATGCAGTGGATTCCATGAAGCGTGGCCCTATGGTACCCGATTGAATGCACTGGTTGCAATGAAGCATGATTGAATGCAGTGGATTCCATGCAGCATGGAGAAATTGAACCCTATTAAATGCAGGGGATTTTATGCAGCATGATTGAATGCAGTGGATTCCATGCAGCATGATTGAATGCAGTAGATTCCATGCAGTGAGGCCCAATGCATCCCGATTAAATGCAGTGGATTTTATGCAGCGAGGCCCAAAGCATCCCGATTGAATGCAGTGGATTACATGCAGCGTCACTGAATGCAGTGGATTCGATGCAGCATGGTAAAATGCATCCCGATTGAACCCAGTGTATTCTATGCAGCGTGATAAATGGATCCCGATTGAATGCAGTGGATTCCATGCAGCGTGGCCCAACGGATCTCGAGAGAATGCAGTGGATTCCATGCAGTGTGGTGCAATGGATTTTGATTGAACGCAGTGGATTCGATGCATCGTTGTGCAATGGATCCCAATTGAATGCAGTGAATTCCATGCAGCGTGATTGAATGCAGTACATTCCATGCAGCATGGTAAAATGCATCCCGATTAAATGCAGTGGATTCCAACCAGCTTGATTGAATGCAGTTGATTCCATGGAGCGTGGCCCAATGCATCCCGATTAAATGCAGTGGATTTTATGCAGCATGGCCCAAAGCATCCCGATTGAAGGTAGTGCATTCCATGCAGCATCGCTGAATGCAGTGGATTCCATGCAGCATGGTAAAATGCATCCCGATTGAACGCAGTGTATTCCATGAAGCATGGCTAAATGGATCCCGATTATATGCAGTGGATTCCATGCAGCGTGGCCCAATGGATCTCGATTGAACGCAGTGTATTCCATGCAGTGAGGCCCAATGAATCCCAATTGAATGCAGTGGATTCCATGCAGCATGGCGTAATGGATGTCGATTGATTGCAGTTGTTTCCCTGCAATGTGGCACAATGGATCCCGATTGATGCAGTGGATTCCATGCAGCGTCACTGAATGCAGTGCATTCCATGCAGCATGGTAAAATGCATCCCGATGGATGCAGTGTATTCCATGCAGTGAGGCCCAATGAATCCCAATTGAATGCAGTGGATTCCATGCAGCATGGAGAAATTGAACCCTATTAAATGCAGGGGATTTTATGCAGCATGATTGAATGCAGTGGATTCCATGCAGCATAATTGAATGCTGTGGATTCCATGCAGTGAGGCCCAATGCATCCCGATTAAATGCAGTGGATTTTATGCAGAGAGGCCCAAAGCATCCCGATTGAATGCAGTGGATTCCATGCAGCGTCACTGAATGCAGTGGATTCGATGCAGCATGGTTAAATGCATCCCGATTGAACGAAGTGTATTCGATGCAGCGTGGCTAAATGGATCCCGATTGAATGCAGTGGATTCCATGCAGCGTTGCCCAATGGATCTCGAGAGATTGCAGTGGATTCCAAGCAGAGTGGTGCAATGGATTTTAATTGAACGCAGTGGATTCCATGCATCGTGGTGCAATGGATCCCAATTGAATGCAGTGAATTCCATGCAGCGTGATTGAATGCAGTATATTCCATGCAGCGTGGTAAAATGCATCCCGATTAAATGCAGTGGATTCCATCCAGCTTGGTTGAATGCAATTGATTCCATGGAGCATGGCCCAATGCATCCCGATTAAATGCAGTGGATTTTATGCAGCATGGCCCAAAGCATCCCGATTGAAGGTAGTGCATTCCATGCAGCATCACTGAATGCAGTGGATTCCATGCAGCATGGTAAAATGCATCCCAATTGAACGCAGTGCATTCCATGCAGCGGGGTTAAATGGATGCCGATTGAATGCAGTGGATTCGATGCAGCGTGGCCCAATGGATCTCGATTGACTGCAGTGGATTCCATGCAGCGTCACTGAATGCAGTGGATTCCATGCAGCATGGTAAAATGCATCCCGATTGAACGCAGTGTATACCATGAAGCATGGCTAAATGGATCCCGATTGAATGCAGTGGATTCCATGCAGCATGGCCCAATGGTTCCCGATTGAATGCAGTGGTTGCAATGAAGCATGATTGAATGCAGTGGATTCCATGAAGCGTGGCCCTATGGTACCCGATTGAATGCACTGGTTGCAATGAAGCATGATTGAATGCAGTGGATTCCATGCAGCATGGAGAAATTGAACCCTATTAAATGCAGGGGATTTTATGCAGCATGATTGAATGCAGTGGATTCCATGCAGCATGATTGAATGCAGTAGATTCCATGCAGTGAGGCCCAATGCATCCCGATTAAATGCAGTGGATATTATCCAGCATGGCCCAAAGAATCCCGATTGAATGCAGTGGATTCCATGCAGCGTCACTGAATGCAGTGGATTCGATGCAGCATGGTAAAATGCATCCCGATTGAACCCAGTGTATTCTATGCAGCGTGATAAATGGATCCCGATTGAATGCAGTGGATTCCATGCAGCGTGGCCCAACGGATCTCGAGAGAATGCAGTGGATTCCATGCAGTGTGGTGCAATGGATTTTGATTGAACGCAGTGGATTCGATGCATCGTTGTGCAATGGATCCCAATTGAATGCAGTGAATTCCATGCAGCGTGATTGAATGCAGTACATTCCATGCAGCATGGTAAAATGCATCCCGATTAAATGCAGTGGATTCCATCCAGCTTGATTGAATGCAGTTGATTCCATGGAGCGTGGCCCAATGCATCCCGATTAAATGCAGTGGATTTTATGCAGCATGGCCCAAAGCATCCCGATTGAAGGTAGTGCATTCCATGCAGCATCACTGAATGCAGTGGATTCCATGCAGCATGGTAAAATGCATCCCGATTGAACGCAGTGTATTCCATGAAGCATGGCTAAATGGATCCCGATTGAATGCAGTGGATTCCATGCAGCGTGGCCCAATGGATCTCGTTTGAACGCATTGTATTCCATGCAGTGAGGCCCAATGAATCCCAATTGAATGCAGTGGATTCCATGCAGCATGGCGCAATGGATCTCGATTGAATGCAGTGCTTTCCCTGCAATGTGGCACAATGGATTCCGATTGACTGCAGTGGATTCCATGCAGCGTCACTGAATGCAGTGGATTCCATGCAGAATGGTAAAATGCATCACGATGGATGCAGTGGATTCCATGCAGTGTCATTGAATGCAGTGGATTCCATGCAGCATGGTAAAATGCATCCCAATTGAACGCAGTGCATTCCATGCAGCGGGGTTAAATGGATCCCGATTGAATGCAGTGGATTCGATGGAGTGTGGTGCAATGGATTTTAATTGAACGCAGTGGATTCCATGCATCGTGGCGCAATGGATCCCAATTGAATGCAGTGAATTCCATGCAGCGTGATTGAATGCAGTATATTCCATGCAGCGTGGTAAAATGCATCCCGATTAAATGCAGTGGATTTTATGCAGCATGGCCCAAAGCATCCCGATTGAATGTAGTGCATTCCATGCAGCATCACTGAATGCAGTGGATTCCATGCAGCATGGTAAAATGCATCCCGATTGAACGCAGTGTATTCGATGAAGCATGGCGAAATGGATCCCGATTGAATGCAGTGGATTCCATGCAGCGTGGCCCAATGGATCTCGATTGAAGGCAGTGTATTCCATGCAGTGAGGCCCAATGTATCCCAATTGAATGCAGTGGATTCCATGCAGCATGGCGCAATGGATGTCGATTGAATGCAGTGGTTTCCCTGCAATGTGGCACAATGGATCCCGATTGACTGCAGTGGATTCCATGCAGCGTCACTGAATGCAGTGGATTCCTTGCAGCATGGTAAAATGCATCCCGATTGATGCAGTGGATTCCATGCAGTGTCATTGAATGCAGTGGATTCCATGCAGCATGGTAAAATGCATCCCGATTGAACGCAGTGCATTCCATGCAGCGGGGTTAAATGGATCCCGATTGAATGCAGTGGATTCGATGCAGCATGGCCCAATGGATCTCGAGAGAATGCAGTGGATTCCATGCAGTGTGGTGCAATGGATTTAAATTGAACGCAGTGGATTCCATGCATCGTGGCGCAATGGATCCCAATTGAATGCAGTGAATTCCATGCAGCGTGATTGAATGCAGTATATTCCATGCAGCGTGGTAAAATGCATCCCGATTAAATGCAGTGGATTCCATCCAGCTTGATTGAATGCAGTTGATTCCATGGAGCGTGGCCCAATGCATCCCGATTAAATGCAGTGGATTTTATGCAGCATGGCCCAAAGCATCCCGATTGAAGGTAGTGCATTCCATGCAGCATCACTGAATGCAGTGGATTCCATGCAGCATGGTAAAATGCATCCCGATTGAACGCAGTGTATTCCATGAAGCATGGCGAAATGGATCCCGATTGAATGCAGTGGATTCCATGCAGCGTGGCCCAATGGATCTCGATTGAATGCAGTGTATTCCATGCAGTGAGGCCCAATGTATCCCAATTGAATGCAGTGGATTCCATGCAGCATGGCGCAATGGATGTCGATTGAATGCAGTGGTTTCCCTGCAATGTGGCAAAATGGATCCCGATTGACTGCAGTGGATTCCATGCAGCGTCACTGAATGCAGTGGATTCCATGCAGCATGGTAAAATGCATCCCGATTGAACGCATTGTATTCCATGTAGCATGGCTAAATGGATCCCGAGTGAATGCAGTGGATTCCATGCAGTGTCATTGAATGCAGTGGATTCCATGCAGCATGGTATAATGTGTCACGATTGATGCAGTGGATTCCATGCATTGTCATTGAATGCAGTGGATTCCATGCAGCATGGTTAAATGCATCCCGATTGATGCAGTGGATTCCATGCAGTGTCAATGAATGCAGTGGATTCCAGGCAGCATGATAAAATGCATCCCGATTGATGCAGTGGATTCCATGCAGCGGGGTTAAATGGATCCCGATTGAATGCAGTGGATTCCATGCAGCGTGGCCCAATGGATCTCGATTGAATGCAGTGGATTCCATGCAGCGTGGCCCAATGGATCTCGATTGAATGCAGTGGATTCCACGCAGTGTGGTGCAGTGGATTCTGATTGATTGCAGTGAATTCCATGCATCGTGGCACAATGGATCCCAATTGAATGCAGTGGATTCCATGCAGCGTGGCCCAATGGATCTCGATTGAATGCAGTGGATTCCATGCAGCGTGTTTGAATGCAGTGTATGCCATGCAGCGTGAAGAAATGGAACCCTATTGAATGCAGTGGATTTTATGCAGCATGATTGAATGCAGTGGATTCGATGCAGCATGATTGAATGCAGTGGATTCCAGGCAGCGAGGCCCAATGAATCCCGATTGAATGCAGTGGATATTATCCAGCATGGCCCAAAGCATCCCGATTGAATGCATGGATTCCATGCAGCATGTTTGAATGCAGTGGATTCCATGCAGCATGGCCCAATGGTTCCCGATTGAATGCAGTGGTTGCAATGAAGCATGATTGAATGCAGTGGATTCCATGAAGCGTGGCCCTATGGTACCCGATTGAATGCACTGGTTGCAATGAAGCATGATTGAATCCAGTGGATTCCATGCAGCATGGAGAAATGGAACCCTATTAAATGCAGGGGATTTTATGCAGCATGATTGAATGCAGTGGATTCCATGCAGCATGATTGAATGCAGTAGATTCCATGCAGTGAGGCCCAATGCATCCCGATTAAATGCAGTGGATTTTATGCAGCGAGGCCCAAAGCATCCCGATTGAATGCAGTGGATTCCATGCAGCGTCACTGAATGCAGTGGATTCCATGCAGCATGGTAAAATGCATCCCGATTGAACCCAGTGTATTCTATGCAGCGTGATAAATGGATCCCGATTGAATGCAGTGGATTCCATGCAGCGTGGCCCAACGGATCTCGAGAGAATGCAGTGGATTCCATGCAGTGTGGTGCAATGGATTTTGATTGAACGCAGTGGATTCGATGCATCGTTGTGCAATGGATCCCAATTGAATGCAGTGAATTCCATGCAGCGTGATTGAATGCAGTACATTCCATGCAGCATGGTAAAATGCATCCCGATTAAATGCAGTGGATTCCATCCAGCTTGATTGAATGCAGTTGATTCCATGGAGCGTGGCCCAATGCATCCCGATTAAATGCAGTGGATTTTATGCAGCATGGCCCAAAGCATCCCGATTGAAGGTAGTGCATTCCATGCAGCATCACTGAATGCAGTGGATTCCATGCAGCATGGTAAAATGCATCCCGATTGAACGCAGTGTATTCCATGAAGCATGGCTAAATGGATCCCGATTATATGCAGTGGATTCCATGCAGCGTGGCCCAATGGATCTCGATTGAACGCAGTGTATTCCATGCAGTGAGGCCCAATGAATCCCAATTGAATGCAGTGGATTCCATGCAGCATGGCGTAATGGATGTCGATTGATTGCAGTTGTTTCCCTGCAATGTGGCACAATGGATCCCGATTGATGCAGTGGATTCCATGCAGCATGGCGCAATGGATGTCGATTGAATGCAGTGGTTTCCCTGCAATGTGGCAAAATGGATCCCGATTGACTGCAGTGGATTCCATGCAGCGTCACTGAATGCAGTGGATTCCATGCAGCATGGTAAAATGCATCCCGATTGAACGCAGTGTATTCCATGAAGCATGGCTAAATGGATCCCGAGTGAATGCAGTGGATTCCATGCAGTGTCATTGAATGCAGTGGATTCCATGCAGCATGGTATAATGTGTCACGATTGATGCAGTGGATTCCATGCATTGTCATTGAATGCAGTGGATTCCATGCAGCATGGTTAAATGCATCACGATTGATGCAGTGGATTCCATGCAGTGTCAATGAATGCAGTGGATTCCAGGCAGCATGATAAAATGCATCCCGATTGATGCAGTGGATTCCATGCAGCGGGGTTAAATGGATCCCGATTGAATGCAGTGGATTCCATGCAGCGTGGCCCAATGGATCTCGATTGAATGCAGTGGATTCCACGCAGTGTGGTGCAGTGGATTCTGATTGATTGCAGTGAATTCCATGCATCGTGGCACAATGGATCCCAATTGAATGCAGTTGATTCCATGCAGTGTGGCCCAATGGATCTCGATTGAATGCAGTGGATTCCATGCAGCGTGTTTGAATGCAGTGTATGCCATGCAGCGTGAAGAAATGGAACCCTATTGAATGCAGTGGATTTTATGCAGCATGATTGAATGCAGTGGATTCCATGCAGCATGATTGTATGCAGTGGATTCCAGGCAGCGAGGCCCAATGAATCCCGATTGAATGCAGTGGATATTATCCAGCATGGCCCAAAGCATCCCGATTGAATGCAGTGGATTCCATGCAGCATGTTTGAATGCAGTGGATTCCATGCAGCATGGCCCAATGGTTCCCGATTGAATGCAGTGGTTGCAATGAAGCATGATTGAATGCAGTGGATTCCATGAAGCGTGGCCCTATGGTACCCGATTGAATGCACTGGTTGCAATGAAGCATGATTGAATGCAGTGGATTCCATGCAGCATGGAGAAATTGAACCCTATTAAATGCAGGGGATTTTATGCAGCATGATTGAATGCAGTGGATTCCATGCAGCATGATTGAATGCAGTAGATTCCATGCAGTGAGGCCCAATGCATCCCGATTAAATGCAGTGGATTTTATGCAGCGAGGCCCAAAGCATCCCGATTGAATGCAGTGGATTACATGCAGCGTCACTGAATGCAGTGGATTCGATGCAGCATGGTAAAATGCATCCCGATTGAACCCAGTGTATTCTATGCAGCGTGATAAATGGATCCCGATTGAATGCAGTGGATTCCATGCAGCGTGGCCCAACGGATCTCGAGAGAATGCAGTGGATTCCATGCAGTGTGGTGCAATGGATTTTGATTGAACGCAGTGGATTCGATGCATCGTTGTGCAATGGATCCCAATTGAATGCAGTGAATTCCATGCAGCGTGATTGAATGCAGTACATTCCATGCAGCATGGTAAAATGCATCCCGATTAAATGCAGTGGATTCCATCCAGCTTGATTGAATGCAGTTGATTCCATGGAGCGTGGCCCAATGCATCCCGATTAAATGCAGTGGATTTTATGCAGCATGGCCCAAAGCATCCCGATTGAAGGTAGTGCATTCCATGCAGCATCACTGAATGCAGTGGATTCCATGCAGCATGGTAAAATGCATCCCGATTGAACGCAGTGTATTCCATGAAGCATGGCTAAATGGATCCCGATTATATGCAGTGGATTCCATGCAGCGTGGCCCAATGGATCTCGATTGAACGCAGTGTATTCCATGCAGTGAGGCCCAATGAATCCCAATTGAATGCAGTGGATTCCATGCAGCATGGCGTAATGGATGTCGATTGATTGCAGTTGTTTCCCTGCAATGTGGCACAATGGATCCCGATTGATGCAGTGGATTCCATGCAGCGTCACTGAATGCAGTGCATTCCATGCAGCATGGTAAAATGCATCCCGATGGATGCAGTGTATTCCATGCAGTGAGGCCCAATGAATCCCAATTGAATGCAGTGGATTCCATGCAGCATGGAGAAATTGAACCCTATTAAATGCAGGGGATTTTATGCAGCATGATTGAATGCAGTGGATTCCATGCAGCATAATTGAATGCTGTGGATTCCATGCAGTGAGGCCCAATGCATCCCGATTAAATGCAGTGGATTTTATGCAGAGAGGCCCAAAGCATCCCGATTGAATGCAGTGGATTCCATGCAGCGTCACTGAATGCAGTGGATTCGATGCAGCATGGTTAAATGCATCCCGATTGAACGAAGTGTATTCGATGCAGCGTGGCTAAATGGATCCCGATTGAATGCAGTGGATTCCATGCAGCGTGGCCCAATGGATCTCGAGAGATTGCAGTGGATTCCAAGCAGAGTGGTGCAATGGATTTTAATTGAACGCAGTGGATTCCATGCATCGTGGTGCAATGGATCCCAATTGAATGCAGTGAATTCCATGCAGCGTGATTGAATGCAGTATATTCCATGCAGCGTGGTAAAATGCATCCCGATTAAATGCAGTGGATTCCATCCAGCTTGGTTGAATGCAATTGATTCCATGGAGCATGGCCCAATGCATCCCGATTAAATGCAGTGGATTTTATGCAGCATGGCCCAAAGCATCCCGATTGAAGGTAGTGCATTCCATGCAGCATCACTGAATGCAGTGGATTCCATGCAGCATGGTAAAATGCATCCCAATTGAACGCAGTGCATTCCATGCAGCGGGGTTAAATGGATGCCGATTGAATGCAGTGGATTCGATGCAGCGTGGCCCATTGGATCTCGATTGACTGCAGTGGATTCCATGCAGCGTCACTGAATGCAGTGGATTCCATGCAGCATGGTAAAATGCATCCCGATTGAACGCAGTGTATACCATGAAGCATGGCTAAATGGATCCCGATTGAATGCAGTGGATTCCATGCAGCATGGCCCAATGGTTCCCGATTGAATGCAGTGGTTGCAATGAAGCATGATTGAATGCAGTGGATTCCATGAAGCGTGGCCCTATGGTACCCGATTGAATGCACTGGTTGCAATGAAGCATGATTGAATGCAGTGGATTCCATGCAGCATGGAGAAATTGAACCCTATTAAATGCAGGGGATTTTATGCAGCATGATTGAATGCAGTGGATTCCATGCAGCATGATTGAATGCAGTAGACTCCATGCAGTGAGGCCCAATGCATCCCGATTAAATGCAGTGGATATTATCCAGCATGGCCCAAAGAATCCCGATTGAATGCAGTGGATTCCATGCAGCGTCACTGAATGCAGTGGATTCGATGCAGCATGGTAAAATGCATCCCGATTGAACCCAGTGTATTCTATGCAGCGTGATAAATGGATCCCGATTGAATGCAGTGGATTCGATGCAGCGTGGCCCAACGGATCTCGAGAGAATGCAGTGGATTCCATGCAGTGTGGTGCAATGGATTTTGATTGAACGCAGTGGATTCGATGCATCGTTGTGCAATGGATCCCAATTGAATGCAGTGAATTCCATGCAGCGTGATTGAATGCAGTACATTCCATGCAGCATGGTAAAATGCATCCCGATTAAATGCAGTGGATTCCATCCAGCTTGATTGAATGCAGTTGATTCCATGGAGCGTGGCCCAATGCATCCCGATTAAATGCAGTGGATTTTATGCAGCATGGCCCAAAGCATCCCGATTGAAGGTAGTGCATTCCATGCAGCATCACTGAATGCAGTGGATTCCATGCAGCATGGTAAAATGCATCCCGATTGAACGCAGTGTATTCCATGAAGCATGGCTAAATGGATCCCGATTGAATGCAGTGGATTCCATGCAGCGTGGCCCAATGGATCTCGTTTGAACGCAGTGTATTCCATGCAGTGAGGCCCAATGAATCCCAATTGAATGCAGTGGATTCCATGCAGCATGGCGCAATGGATGTCGATTGAATGCAGTGCTTTCCCTGCAATGTGGCACAATGGATTCCGATTGACTGCAGTGGATTCCATGCAGCGTCACTGAATGCAGTGGATTCCATGCAGAATGGTAAAATGCATCACGATGGATGCAGTGGATTCCATGCAGTGTCATTGAATGCAGTGGATTCCATGCAGCATGGTAAAATGCATCCCAATTGAACGCAGTGCATTCCATGCAGCGGGGTTAAATGGATCCCGATTGAATGCAGTGGATTCGATGCAGCATGGCCCAATGGATCTCGAGAGAATGCAGTGGATTCCATGCAGTGTGGTGCAATGGATTTTAATTGAACGCAGTGGATTCCATGCATCGTGGCGCAATGGATCCCAATTGAATGCAGTGAATTCCATGCAGCGTGATTGAATGCAGTATATTCCATGCAGCGTGGTAAAATGCATCCCGATTAAATGCAGTGGATTTTATGCAGCATGGCCCAAAGCATCCCGATTGAATGCAGTGGATTCCATGCAGCATCACTGAATGTAGTGGATTCCATGCAGCATGGTAAAATGCATCCCGATTGAACGCAGTGTATTCCATGAAGCATGGCGAAATGGATCCCGATTGAATGCAGTGGATTCCATGCAGCGTGGCCCAATGGATCTCGATTGAATGCAGTGTATTCCATGCAGTGAGGCCCAATGTATCCCAATTGAATGCAGTGGATTCCATGCAGCATGGCGCAATGGATGTCGATTGAATGCAGTGGTTTCCCTGCAATGTGGCACAATGGATCCCGATTGACTGCAGTGGATTCCATGCAGCGTCACTGAATGCAGTGGATTCCATGCAGCATGGTAAAATGCATCCCGATTGATGCAGTGGATTCCATGCAGTGTCATTGAATGCAGTGGATTCCATGCAGCATGGTAAAATGCATCCCGATTGAACGCAGTGCATTCCATGCAGCGGGGTTAAATGGATCCCGATTGAATGCAGTGGATTCGATGCAGCATGGCCCAATGGATCTCGAGAGAATGCAGTGGATTCCATGCAGTGTGGTGCAATGGATTTAAATTGAACGCAGTGGATTCCATGCATCGTGGCGCAATGGATCCCAATTGAATGCAGTGAATTCCATGCAGCGTGATTGAATGCAGTATATTCCATGCAGCGTGGTAAAATGCATCCCGATTAAATGCAGTGGATTCCATCCAGCTTGATTGAATGCAGTTGATTCCATGGAGCGTGGCCCAATGCATCCCGATTAAATGCAGTGGATTTTATGCAGCATGGCCCAAAGCATCCCGATTGAAGGTAGTGCATTCCATGCAGCATCACTGAATGCAGTGGATTCCATGCAGCATGGTAAAATGCATCCCGATTGAACGCAGTGTATTCCATGAAGCATGGCGAAATGGATCCCGATTGAATGCAGTGGATTCCATGCAGCGTGGCCCAATGGATCTCGATTGAATGCAGTGTATTCCATGCAGTGAGGCCCAATGTATCCCAATTGAATGCAGTGGATTCCATGCAGCATGGCGCAATGGATGTCGATTGAATGCAGTGGTTTCCCTGCAATGTGGCAAAATGGATCCCGATTGACTGCAGTGGATTCCATGCAGCGTCACTGAATGCAGTGGATTCCATGCAGCATGGTAAAATGCATCCCGATTGAACGCAGTGTATTCCATGAAGCATGGCTAAATGGATCCCGAGTGAATGCAGTGGATTCCATGCAGTGTCATTGAATGCAGTGGATTCCATGCAGCATGGTATAATGTGTCACGATTGATGCAGTGGATTCCATGCATTGTCATTGAATGCAGTGGATTCCATGCAGCATGGTTAAATGCATCCCGATTGATGCAGTGGATTCCATGCAGTGTCAATGAATGCAGTGGATTCCAGGCAGCATGATAAAATGCATCCCGATTGATGCAGTGGATTCCATGCAGCGGGGTTAAATGGATCCCGATTGAATGCAGTGGATTCCATGCAGCGTGGCCCAATGGATCTCGATTGAATGCAGTGGATTCCATGCAGCGTGGCCCAATGGATCTCGATTGAATGCAGTGGATTCCACGCAGTGTGGTGCAGTGGATTCTGATTGATTGCAGTGAATTCCATGCATCGTGGCACAATGGATCCCAATTGAATGCAGTGGATTCCATGCAGCGTGGCCCAATGGATCTCGATTGAATGCAGTGGATTCCATGCAGCGTGTTTGAATGCAGTGTATGCCATGCAGCGTGAAGAAATGGAACCCTATTGAATGCAGTGGATTTTATGCAGCATGATTGAATGCAGTGGATTCGATGCAGCATGATTGAATGCAGTGGATTCCAGGCAGCGAGGCCCAATGAATCCCGATTGAATGCAGTGGATATTATCCAGCATGGCCCAAAGCATCCCGATTGAATGCAGTGGATTCCATGCAGCATGTTTGAATGCAGTGGATTCCATGCAGCATGGCCCAATGGTTCCCGATTGAATGCAGTGGTTGCAATGAAGCATGATTGAATGCAGTGGATTCCATGATGCGTGGCCCTATGGTACCCGATTGAATGCACTGGTTGCAATGAAGCATGATTGAATCCAGTGGATTCCATGCAGCATGGAGAAATGGAACCCTATTAAATGCAGGGGATTTTATGCAGCATGATTGAATGCAGTGGATTCCATGCAGCATGATTGAATGCAGTAGATTCCATGCAGTGAGGCCCAATGCATCCCGATTAAATGCAGTGGATTTTATGCAGCGAGGCCCAAAGCATCCCGATTGAATGCAGTGGATTCCATGCAGCGTCACTGAATGCAGTGGATTCGATGCAGCATGGTAAAATGCATCCCGATTGAACCCAGTGTATTCTATGCAGTGTGATAAATGGATCCCGATTGAATGCAGTGGATTCGATGCAGCGTGGCCCAACGGATCTCGAGAGAATGCAGTGGATTCCATGCAGTGTGGTGCAATGGATTTTGATTGAACGCAGTGGATTCGATGCATCGTTGTGCAATGGATCCCAATTGAATGCAGTGAATTCCATGCAGCGTGATTGAATGCAGTACATTCCATGCAGCATGGTAAAATGCATCCCGATTAAATGCAGTGGATTCCATCCAGCTTGATTGAATGCAGTTGATTCCATGGAGCGTGGCCCAATGCATCCCGATTAAATGCAGTGGATTTTATGCAGCATGGCCCAAAGCATCCCGATTGAAGGTAGTGCATTCCATGCAGCATCACTGAATGCAGTGGATTCCATGCAGCATGGTAAAATGCATCCCGATTGAACGCAGTGTATTCCATGAAGCATGGCTAAATGGATCCCGATTGAATGCAGTGGATTCTATGCAGCGTGGCCCAATGGATCTCGTTTGAACGCAGTGTATTCCATGCAGTGAGGCCCAATGAATCCCAATTGAATGCAGTGGATTCCATGCAGCATGGCGCAATGGATGTCGATTGATTGCAGTGGTTTACCTGCAATGTCGCACAATGGATCACGATTGATGCAGTGGATTCCATGCAGCGTCACTGAATGCAGTGGATTCCATGCAGCATGGTAAAATGCATCCCGATGGATGCAGTGGATTCCATGCAGTGTCATTGAATGCAGTGGATTCCATGCAGCATGGTTTAATGCATCATAATTGAACGCAGTGCATTCCATGCAGCGGGGTTAAATGGATCCCGATTGAATGCAGTGGATTCGATGCAGCGTGGCCCAATGGATCTCGAGAGAATGCAGTGGATTCCATGCAGTGTGGTGCAATGGATTTAAATTGAACGCAGTGGATTCCATGCATCATGGCGCAATGGATCCCAATTGAATGCAGTGAATTCCATGCAGCGTGATTGAATGCAGTATATTCCATGCAGCGTGGTAAAATGCATCCCGATTAAATGCAGTGGATTCCATCCAGCTTGATTGAATGCAGTTGATTCCATGGAGCGTGGCCCAATGCATCCCGATTAAATGCAGTGGATTTTATGCAGCATGGCCCAAAGCATCCCGATTGAAGGTAGTGCATTCCATGCAGCATCACTGAATGCAGTGGATTCCATGCAGCATGGTAAAATGCATCCCGATTGAACGCAGTGTATTCCATGAAGCATGGCTAAATGGATCCCGAGTGAATGCAGTGGATTCCATGCAGCGTGGCCCAATGGATCTCGATTGAACGCAGTGTATTCCATGCAGTGAGGCCCAATGAATCCCAATTGAATGCAGTGGATTCCATGCAGCATGGAGAAATTGAACCCTATTAAATGCAGGGGATTTTATGCAGCATGATTGAATGCAGTGGATTCCATGCAGCATGATTGAATGCAGTAGAGTCCATGCAGTGTGGCCCAATGCATCCCGATTAAATGCAGTGGATTTTATGCAGAGAGGCCCAAAACATCCCGATTGAATGCAGTGGATTCCATGCAGCGTCACTGAATGCAGTGGATTCGATGCAGCATGGTTAAATGCATCCCGATTGAACGAAGTGTATTCGATGCAGCGTGGCTAAATGGATCCCGATTGAATGCAGTGGATTCCATGCAGCGTGGCCCAATGGATCTCGATTGACTGCAGTGGATTCCATGCAGCGTCACTGAATGCAGTGGATTCCATGCAGCATGGTAAAATGCATCCCGATTGATGCAGTGGATTCCATGCAGTGTCACTGAATGCAGTGGATTCCATGCAGCATGGTTTAATGCATCCCAATTGATCGCAGTGCATTCCATGCAGCGGGGTTAAATGGATCCCGATTGAATGCAGTGGATTCCATGCAGCATGCCCCAATGGATCTCGAGAGATTGCAGTGGATTCCATGCAGTGTGGTGCAATGGATTTAAATTGAACGCATTGGATTCCATGCATCGTGGTGCAATGGATCCCAATTGAATGCAGTGAATACCATGCAGCGTGATTGAATGCAGTATATTACATGCAGCGTGGTAAAATGCATCCCGATTAAATGCAGTGGATTCCAACCAGCTTGATTGAATGCAGTTGATTCCATGGAGCGTGGCCCAATGCATCCCGATTAAATGCAGTGGATTTTATGCAGCATGGCCCAAAGCATCCCGATTGAAGGTAGTGCATTCCATGCAGCATCACTGAATGCAGTGGATTCCATGCAGCATGGTAAAATGCATCCCAATTGAACGCAGGGCATTCCATGCAGCGGGGTTAAATGGATGCCGATTGAATGCAGTGGATTCGATGCAGCGTGGCCCAATGGATCTCGATTGACTGCAGTGGATTCCATGCAGCGTGGCCCAATGGATCTCGATTGAATGCAGTGGATTCCATGCAGCGTCACTGAATGCAGTGGATTCCATGCAGCATGGTAAAATGCATCCCGATTGATGCAGTGGATTCCATGCAGTGTCATTGAATGCAGTGGATTCCATGCAGCATGGTAAAATGAATCCCAATTGAACGCAGTGCATTCCATGCAGCGGGGTTAAATGGATCCCGATTGAATGCAGTGGATTCGATGCAGCATGGCCCAATGGATCTCGAGAGAATGCAGTGGATTCCATGCAGTGTGGTGCAATGGATTTTAATTGAACGCAGTGGATTCCATGCATCGTGGCGCAATGGATCCCAATTGAATGCAGTGAATTCCATGCAGCGTGATTGAATGCAGTATATTCCATGCAGCGTGGTAAAATGCATCCCGATTAAATGCAGTGGATTCCATCCAGCTTGATTGAATGCAGTTGATTCCATGGAGCGTGACCCAATGCATCCGAATTAAATGCAGTGGATTTTATGCAGCATGGCCCAAAGCATCCCGATTGAAGGTAGTGCATTCCATGCAGCATCACTGAATGCAGTGGATTCCATGCAGCATGGTAAAATGCATCCCGATTGAACGCAGTGTATTCCATGAAGCATGGCGAAATGGATCCCGATTGAATGCAGTGGATTCCATGCAGCGTGGCCCAATGGATCTCGATTGAATGCAGTGTATTCCATGCAGTGAGGCCCAATGTATCCCAATTGAATGCAGTGGATTCCATGCAGCATGGCGCAATGGATGTCGATTGAATGCAGTGGTTTCCCTGCAATGTGGCACAATGTATCCCGATTGACTGCAGTGGATTCCATGCAGCGTCACTGAATGCAGTGGATTCCATGCAGCATGGTAAAATGCATCCCGATTGATGCAGTGGATTCCATGCAGTGTCATTGAATGCAGTGGATTCCATGCAGCATGGTAAAATGCATCCCAATTGAACGCAGTGCATTCCATGCAGCGGGGTTAAATGGATCCCGATTGAATGCAGTGGATTCCATGCAGCGTGGCCCAATGGATCTCGATTGAATGCAGTGTATTCCACGCAGTGAGGCCCAATGTATCCCAATTGAATGCAGTGGATTCGATGCAGCATGGCCCAATGGATCTCGAGAGAATGCAGTGGATTCCATGCAGTGTGGTGCAATGGATTTAATTTGAACGCAGTGGATTCCATGCATCGTGGCGCAATGGATCCCAATTGAATGCAGTGAATTCCATGCAGCGTGATTGAATGCAGTATATTCCATGCAGCGTGGTAAAATGCATCCCAATTGAACGCAGTGCATTCCATGCAGCGGGGTTAAATGGATGCCGATTGAATGCAGTGGATTCGATGCAGCGTGGCCCAATGGATCTCGATTGACTGCAGTGGATTCCATTCAGCGTGGCCCAATGGATCTCGATTGACTGCAGTGGATTCCATGCAGCGTCACTGAATGCAGTGGATTCCATGCAGCATGGTAAAATGCATCCCGATGGATGCAGTGGATTCCATGCAGTGTCATTGAATGCAGTGGATTCCATGCAGCATGGTTTAATGCATCCCAATTGATCACAGTGCATTCCATGCAGCGGGGTTAAATGGATCCCGATTGAATGCAGTGGATTCGATGCAGCGTGGCCCAATGGATCTCGAGAGAATGCAGTGGATTCCATGCAGTGTGGTGCAATGGATTTAAATTGAACGCATTGGATTCCATGCATCGTGGCGCAATGGATCCCAATTGAATGCAGTGAATTCCATGCAGCGTGATTGAATGCAGTATATTCCATGCAGCGTGGTAAAATGCATCCCGATTAAATGCAGTGGATTCCATCCAGCTTGATTGAATGCAGTTGATTCCATGGAGCGTGGCCCAATGCATCCCGATTAAACGCAGTGGATTTTATGCAGCATGGCCCAAAGCATCCCGATTGAAGGTAGTGCATTCCATGCAGCAACACTGAATGCAGTGGATTCCATGCAGCATGGTAAAATGCATCCAGATTGAACGCAGTGTATTCCATGAAGCATGGCTAAATGGATCCCGATTGAATGCAGTGGATTCCATGCAGCATGGCCCAATGGTTCCCGATTGAATGCAGTGGTTGCAATGAAGCATGATTGAATGCAGTGGATTCCATGAAGCGTGGCCCTATGGTACCCGATTGAATGCACTGGTTGCAATGAAGCATGATTGAATCCAGTGGATTCCATGCAGCATGGAGAAATTGAACCCTATTAAATGCAGGGGATTTTATGCAGCATGATTGAATGCAGTGGATTCCATGCAGCATGATTGAATGCAGTAGATTCCATGCAGTGAGGCCCAATGCATCCCGATTAAATGCAGTGGATTTTATGCAGCGAGGCCCAAAGCATCCCGATTGAATGCAGTGGATTCCATGCAGCGTCACTGAATGCAGTGGATTCGATGCAGCATGGTAAAATGCATCCCGATTGAACCCAGTGTATTCTATGCAGCGTGATAAATGGATCCCGATTGAATGCAGTGGATTCGATGCAGTGTGGTGCAATGGATTTTGATTGAACGCAGTGGATTCGATGCATCGTTGTGCAATGGATCCCAATTGAATGCAGTGAATTCCATGCAGCGTGATTGAATGCAGTACATTCCATGCAGCATGGTAAAATGCATCCCGATTAAATGCAGTGGATTCCATCCAGCTTGATTGAATGCAGTTGATTCCATGGAGCGTGGCCCAATGCATCCCGATTAAATGCAGTGGATTTTATGCAGCATGGCCCAAAGCATCCCGATTGAAGGTAGTGCATTCCATGCAGCATCACTGAATGCAGTGGATTCCATGCAGCATGGTAAAATGCATCCCGATTGAACGCAGTGTATTCCATGAAGCATGGCTAAATGGATCCCGAGTGAATGCAGTGGATTCCATGCAGCATGGTAAAATGCGTCACGATTGATGCAGTGGATTCCATGCACTGTCATTGAATGCAGTGGATTCCATGCAGCATGGTAAAATGCATCCCGATTGATGCAGTGGATTCCATGCAGTGTCATTTAATGCAGTGGATTCCAGGCAGCATGATAAAATGCATCCCGATTGATGCAGTGGATTCCATGCAGCGGGGTTAAATGGATCCCGATTGAATGCAGTGGATTCCATGCAGCGTGGCCCAATGGATCTCGATTGAATGCAGTGGACTCCGTGCAGTGTGGTGGAGTGGATTCTGATTGATTGCAGTGAATTCCATGCATCGTGGCACAATGGATCTCGATTGAATGCAGTGGACTCCGTGCAGTGTGGTGGAGTGGATTCTGATTGATTGCAGTGAATTCCATGCAGCATGGCCCAATGGTTCCCGATTGAATGCAGTGGTTGCAATGAAGCATGATTGAATGCAGTGGATTCCATGCAGCATGGAGAAATTGAACCCTATTAAATGCAGGGGATTTTATGCAGCATGATTGAATGCAGTGGATTCCATGCAGCATGATTGAATGCAGTAGATTCCATGCAGTGAGGCCCAATGCATCCCGATTAAATGCAGTGGATTTTATGCAGTGAGGCCCAAAGCATCCCGATTGAATGCAGTGGATTCCATGCAGTGTCACTGAATGCAGTGGATTCGATGAAGCATGGTAAAATGCATCCCGATTGAACCCAGTGTATTCCATGCAGCGTGATAAATGGATCCCGATTGAATGCAGTGGATTCGATGCAGCGTGGCCCAATGGATCTCGAGAGAATGCAGTGGATTCCATGCAGTGTGGTGCAATGGATTTTGATTGAACGCAGTGGATTCCATGCATCGTTGTGCAATGGATCCCAATTGAATGCAGTGAATTCCATGCAGCGTGATTGAATGCAGTACATTCCATGCAGCATGGTAAAATGCATCCCGATTAAATGCAGTGGATTCCATCCAGCTTGATTGAATGCAGTTGATTCCATGGAGCTTGGCCCAATGCATCCCGATTAAATGCAGTGGATTTTATGCAGCATGGCCCAAAGCATCCCGATTGAAGGTAGTGCATTCCATGCAGCATCACTGAATGCAGTGGATTCCATGCAGCATGGTAAAATGCATCCCGATTGAACGCAGTGTATTCCATGAAGCATGGCTAAATGGATCCCGATTGAATGCAGTGGATTCTATGCAGCGTGGCCCAATGGATCTCGTTTGAACGCAGTGTATTCCATGCAGTGAGGCCCAATGAATCCCAATTGAATGCAGTGGATTCCATGCAGCATGGCGCAATGGATGTCGATTGATTGCAGTGGTTTACCTGCAATGTCGCACAATGGATCACGATTGATGCAGTGGATTCCATGCAGCGTCACTGAATGCAGTGGATTCCATGCAGCATGGTAAAATGCATCCCGATGGATGCAGTGGATTCCATGCAGTGTCATTGAATGCAGTGGATTCCATGCAGCATGGTTTAATGCATCATAATTGAACGCAGTGCATTCCATGCAGCGGGGTTAAATGGATCCCGATTGAATGCAGTGGATTCGATGCAGCGTGGCCCAATGGATCTCGAGAGAATGCAGTGGATTCCATGCAGTGTGGTGCAATGGATTTAAATTGAACGCAGTGGATTCCATGCATCATGGCGCAATGGATCCCAATTGAATGCAGTGAATTCCATGCAGCGTGATTGAATGCAGTATATTCCATGCAGCGTGGTAAAATGCATCCCGATTAAATGCAGTGGATTCCATCCAGCTTGATTGAATGCAGTTGATTCCATGGAGCGTGGCCCAATGCATCCCGATTAAATGCAGTGGATTTTATGCAGCATGGCCCAAAGCATCCCGATTGAAGGTAGTGCATTCCATGCAGCATCACTGAATGCAGTGGATTCCATGCAGCATGGTAAAATGCATCCCGATTGAACGCAGTGTATTCCATGAAGCATGGCTAAATGGATCCCGAGTGAATGCAGTGGATTCCATGCAGCGTGGCCCAATGGATCTCGATTGAACGCAGTGTATTCCATGCAGTGAGGCCCAATGAATCCCAATTGAATGCAGTGGATTCCATGCAGCATGGAGAAATTGAACCCTATTAAATGCAGGGGATTTTATGCAGCATGATTGAATGCAGTGGATTCCATGCAGCATGATTGAATGCAGTAGAGTCCATGCAGTGTGGCCCAATGCATCCCGATTAAATGCAGTGGATTTTATGCAGAGAGGCCCAAAACATCCCGATTGAATGCAGTGGATTCCATGCAGCGTCACTGAATGCAGTGGATTCGATGCAGCATGGTTAAATGCATCCCGATTGAACGAAGTGTATTCGATGCAGCGTGGCTAAATGGATCCCGATTGAATGCAGTGGATTCCATGCAGCGTGGCCCAATGGATCTCGATTGACTGCAGTGGATTCCATGCAGCGTCACTGAATGCAGTGGATTCCAGGCAGCATGGTAAAATGCATCCCGATTGATGCAGTGGATTCCATGCAGTGTCACTGAATGCAGTGGATTCCATGCAGCATGGTTTAATGCATCCCAATTGATCGCAGTGCATTCCATGCAGCGGGGTTAAATGGATCCCGATTGAATGCAGTGGATTCCATGCAGCATGCCCCAATGGATCTCGAGAGATTGCAGTGGATTCCATGCAGTGTGGTGCAATGGATTTAAATTGAACGCATTGGATTCCATGCATCGTGGTGCAATGGATCCCAATTGAATGCAGTGAATACCATGCAGCGTGATTGAATGCAGTATATTACATGCAGCGTGGTAAAATGCATCCCGATTAAATGCAGTGGATTCCAACCAGCTTGATTGAATGCAGTTGATTCCATGGAGCGTGGCCCAATGCATCCCGATTAAATGCAGTGGATTTTATGCAGCATGGCCCAAAGCATCCCGATTGAAGGTAGTGCATTCCATGCAGCATCACTGAATGCAGTGGATTCCATGCAGCATGGTAAAATGCATCCCAATTGAACGCAGGGCATTCCATGCAGCGGGGTTAAATGGATGCCGATTGAATGCAGTGGATTCGATGCAGCGTGGCCCAATGGATCTCGATTGACTGCAGTGGATTCCATGCAGCGTGGCCCAATGGATCTCGATTGACTGCAGTGGATTCCATGCAGCGTCACTGAATGCAGTGGATTCCATGCAGCATGGTAAAATGCATCCCGATTGATGCAGTGGATTCCATGCAGTGTCATTGAATGCAGTGGATTCCATGCAGCATGGTAAAATGCATCCCGATTGAACGCAGTGCATTCCATGCAGCGGGGTTAAATGGATCCCGATTGAATGCAGTGGATTCGATGCAGCATGGCCCAATGGATCTCGAGAGAATGCAGTGGATTCCATGCAGTGTGGTGCAATGGATTTTGATTGAACGCAGTGGATTCGATGCATCGTGGTGCAATGGATCCCAATTGAATGCAGTGAATTCCATGCAGCGTGATTGAATGCAGTATATTCCATGCAGCGTGGTAAAATGCATCCCGATTAAATGCAGTGGATTCCATCCAGCTTGATTGAATGCAGTTGATTCCATGGAGCGTGGCCCAATGCATCCCGATTAAATGCAGTGGATTTTATGCAGCAAGGCCCAAAGCATCCCGATTGAAGGTAGTGCATTCCATGCAGCATCACTGAATGCAGTGGATTCCATGCAGCATGGTAAAATGCATCCCGATTGAACGCAGTGTATTCCATGAAGCATGGCGAAATGGATCCCGATTGAATGCAGTGGATTCCATGCAGCGTGGCCCAATGGATCTCGATTGAACGCAGTGTATTCCATGCAGTGAGGCCCAATGTATCCCAATTGAATGCAGTGGATTCCATGCAGCATGGCGCAATGGATGTCGATTGAATGCAGTGGTTTCCCTGCAATGTGGCACAATGGATCCCGATTGACTGCAGTGGATTCCATGCAGCATGGCGCAATGGATGTCGATTGAATGCAGTGGTTTCCCTGCAATGTGGCAAAATGGATCCCGATTGACTGCAGTGGATTCCATGCAGCGTCACTGAATGCAGTGGATTCCATGCAGCATGGTAAAATTCATCCCGATTGAACGCAGTGTATTCCATGAAGCATGGCTAAATGGATCCCGAGTGAATGCAGTGGATTCCATGCAGTGTCATTGAATGCAGTGGATTCCATGCAGCATGGTATAATGTGTCACGATTGATGCAGTGGATTCCATGCATTGTCATTGAATGCAGTGGATTCCATGCAGCATGGTTAAATGCATCACGATTGATGCAGTGGATTCCATGCAGTGTCAATGAATGCAGTGGATTCCAGGCAGCATGATAAAATGCATCCCGATTGATGCAGTGGATTCCATGCAGCGGGGTTAAATGGATCCCGATTGAATGCAGTGGATTCCATGCAGCGTGGCCCAATGGATCTCGATTGAATGCAGTGGATTCCACGCAGTGTGGTGCAGTGGATTCTGATTGATTGCAGTGAATTCCATGCATCGTGGCACAATGGATCCCAATTGAATGCAGTTGATTCCATGCAGTGTGGCCCAATGGATCTCGATTGAATGCAGTGGATTCCATGCAGCGTGTTTGAATGCAGTGTATGCCATGCAGCGTGAAGAAATGGAACCCTATTGAATGCAGTGGATTTTATGCAGCATGATTGAATGCAGTGGATTCCATGCAGCATGATTGTATGCAGTGGATTCCAGGCAGCGAGGCCCAATGAATCCCGATTGAATGCAGTGGATATTATCCAGCATGGCCCAAAGCATCCCGATTGAATGCAGTGGATTCCATGCAGCATGTTTGAATGCAGTGGATTCCATGCAGCATGGCCCAATGGTTCCCGATTGAATGCAGTGGTTGCAATGAAGCATGATTGAATGCAGTGGATTCCATGAAGCGTGGCCCTATGGTACCCGATTGAATGCACTGGTTGCAATGAAGCATGATTTAATGCAGTGGATTCCATGCAGCATGGAGAAATTGAACCCTATTAAATGCAGGGGATTTTATGCAGCATGATTGAATGCAGTGGATTCCATGCAGCATGATTGAATGCAGTAGATTCCATGCAGTGAGGCCCAATGCATCCCGATTAAATGCAGTGGATTTTATGCAGCGAGGCCCAAAGCATCCCGATTGAATGCAGTGGATTACATGCAGCGTCACTGAATGCAGTGGATTCGATGCAGCATGGTAAAATGCATCCCGATTGAACCCAGTGTATTCTATGCAGCGTGATAAATGGATCCCGATTGAATGCAGTGGATTCCATGCAGCGTGGCCCAACGGATCTCGAGAGAATGCAGTGGATTCCATGCAGTGTGGTGCAATGGATTTTGATTGAACGCAGTGGATTCGATGCATCGTTGTGCAATGGATCCCAATTGAATGCAGTGAATTCCATGCAGCGTGATTGAATGCAGTACATTCCATGCAGCATGGTAAAATGCATCCCGATTAAATGCAGTGGATTCCAACCAGCTTGATTGAATGCAGTTGATTCCATGGAGCGTGGCCCAATGCATCCCGATTAAATGCAGTGGATTTTATGCAGCATGGCCCAAAGCATCCCGATTGAAGGTAGTGCATTCCATGCAGCATCACTGAATGCAGTGGATTCCATGCAGCATGGTAAAATGCATCCCGATTGAACGCAGTGTATTCCATGAAGCATGGCTAAATGGATCCCGATTATATGCAGTGGATTCCATGCAGCGTGGCCCAATGGATCTCGATTGAACGCAGTGTATTCCATGCAGTGAGGCCCAATGAATCCCAATTGAATGCAGTGGATTCCATGCAGCATGGCGTAATGGATGTCGATTGATTGCAGTTGTTTCCCTGCAATGTGGCACAATGGATCCCGATTGATGAAGTGGATTCCATGCAGCGTCACTGAATGCAGTGCATTCCATGCAGCATGGTAAAATGCATCCCGATGGATGCAGTGTATTCCATGCAGTGAGGCCCAATGAATCCCAATTGAATGCAGTGGATTCCATGCAGCATGGAGAAATTGAACCCTATTAAATGCAGGGGATTTTATGCAGCATGATTGAATGCAGTGGATTCCATGCAGCATAATTGAATGCTGTGGATTCCATGCAGTGAGGCCCAATGCATCCCGATTAAATGCAGTGGATTTTATGCAGAGAGGCCCAAAGCATCCCGATTGAATGCAGTGGATTCCATGCAGCGTCACTGAATGCAGTGGATTCGATGCAGCATGGTTAATTGCATCCCGATTGAACGAAGTGTATTCGATGCAGCGTGGCTAAATGGATCCCGATTGAATGCAGTGGATTCCATGCAGCGTGGCCCAATGGATCTCGAGAGATTGCAGTGGATTCCAAGCAGAGTGGTGCAATGGATTTTAATTGAACGCAGTGGATGCCATGCATCGTGGTGCAATGGATCCCAATTGAATGCAGTGAATTCCATGCAGCGTGATTGAATGCAGTATATTCCATGCAGCGTGGTAAAATGCATCCCGATTAAATGCAGTGGATTCCATCCAGCTTGGTTGAATGCAATTGATTCCATGGAGCATGGCCCAATGCATCCCGATTAAATGCAGTGGATTTTATGCAGCATGGCCCAAAGCATCCCGATTGAAGGTAGTGCATTCCATGCAGCATCACTGAATGCAGTGGATTCCATGCAGCATGGTAAAATGCATCCCAATTGAACGCAGTGCATTCCATGCAGCGGGGTTAAATGGATGCCGATTGAATGCAGTGGATTCGATGCAGCGTGGCCCAATGGATCTCGATTGACTGCAGTGGATTCCATGCAGCGTCACTGAATGCAGTGGATTCCATGCAGCATGGTAAAATGCATCCCGATTGAACGCAGTGTATACCATGAAGCATGGCTAAATGGATCCCGATTGAATGCAGTGGATTCCATGCAGCATGGCCCAATGGTTCCCGATTGAATGCAGTGGTTGCAATGAAGCATGATTGAATGCAGTGGATTCCATGAAGCGTGGCCCTATGGTACCCGATTGAATGCACTGGTTGCAATGAAGCATGATTGAATGCAGTGGATTCCATGCAGCATGGAGAAATTGAACCCTATTAAATGCAGGGGATTTTATGCAGCATGATTGAATGCAGTGGATTCCATGCAGCATGATTGAATGCAGTAGATTCCATGCAGTGAGGCCCAATGCATCCCGATTAAATGCAGTGGATATTATCCAGCATGGCCCAAAGAATCCCGATTGAATGCAGTGGATTCCATGCAGCGTCACTGAATGCAGTGGATTCGATGCAGCATGGTAAAATGCATCCCGATTGAACCCAGTGTATTCTATGCAGCGTGATAAATGGATCCCGATTGAATGCAGTGGATTCGATGCAGCGTGGCCCAACGGATCTCGAGAGAATGCAGTGGATTCCATGCAGTGTGGTGCAATGGATTTTGATTGAACGCAGTGGATTCGATGCATCGTTGTGCAATGGATCCCAATTGAATGCAGTGAATTCCATGCAGCGTGATTGAATGCAGTACATTCCATGCAGCATGGTAAAATGCATCCCGATTAAATGCAGTGGATTCCATCCAGCTTGATTGAATGCAGTTGATTCCATGGAGCGTGGCCCAATGCATCCCGATTAAATGCAGTGGATTTTATGCAGCATGGCCCAAAGCATCCCGATTGAAGGTAGTGCATTCCATGCAGCATCACTGAATGCAGTGGATTCCATGCAGCATGGTAAAATGCATCCCGATTGAACGCAGTGTATTCCATGAAGCATGGCTAAATGGATCCCGATTGAATGCAGTGGATTCCATGCAGCGTGGCCCAATGGATCTCGATTGAACGCAGTGTATTCCATGCAGTGAGGCCCAATGAATCCCAATTGAATGCAGTGGATTCCATGCAGCATGGCGCAATGGATGTCGATTGAATGCAGTGCTTTCCCTGCAATGTGGCACAATGGATTCCGATTGACTGCAGTGGATTCCATGCAGCGTCACTGAATGCAGTGGATTCCATGCAGAATGGTAAAATGCATCACGATGGATGCAGTGGATTCCATGCAGTGTCATTGAATGCAGTGGATTCCATGCAGCATGGTAAAATGCATCCCAATTGAACGCAGTGCATTCCATGCAGCGGGGTTAAATGGATCCCGATTGAATGCAGTGGATTCGATGCAGCATGGCCCAATGGATCTCGAGAGAATGCAGTGGATTCCATGCAGTGTGGTGCAATGGATTTTAATTGAACGCAGTGGATTCCATGCATCGTGGCGCAATGGATCCCAATTGAATGCAGTGAATTCCATGCAGCGTGATTGAATGCAGTATATTCCATGCAGCGTGGTAAAATGCATCCCGATTAAATGCAGTGGATTTTATGCAGCATGGCCCAAAGCATCCCGATTGAATGTAGTGCATTCCATGCAGCATCACTGAATGCAGTGGATTCCATGCAGCATGGTAAAATGCATCCCGATTGAACGCAGTGTATTCCAATAAGCATGGCGAAATGGATCCCGATTGAATGCAGTGGATTCCATGCAGCGTGGCCCAATGGATCTCGATTGAATGCAGTGTATTCCATGCAGTGAGGCCCAATGTATCCCAATTGAATGCAGTGGATTCCATGCAGCATGGCGCAATGGATGTCGATTGAATGCAGTGGTTTCCCTGCAATGTGGCACAATGGATCCCGATTGACTGCAGTGGATTCCATGCAGCGTCACTGAATGCAGTGGATTCCTTGCAGCATGGTAAAATGCATCCCGATTGATGCAGTGGATTCCATGCAGTGTCATTGAATGCAGTGGATTCCATGCAGCATGGTAAAATGCATCCCGATTGAACGCAGTGCATTCCATGCAGCGGGGTTAAATGGATCCCGATTGAATGCAGTGGATTCGATGCAGCATGGCCCAATGGATCTCGAGAGAATGCAGTGGATTCCATGCAGTGTGGTGCAATGGATTTAAATTGAACGCAGTGGATTCCATGCATCGTGGCGCAATGGATCCCAATTGAATGCAGTGAATTCCATGCAGCGTGATTGAATGCAGTATATTCCATGCAGCGTGGTAAAATGCATCCCGATTAAATGCAGTGGATTCCATCCAGCTTGATTGAATGCAGTTGATTCCATGGAGCGTGGCCCAATGCATCCCGATTAAATGCAGTGGATTTTATGCAGCATGGCCCAAAGCATCCCGATTGAAGGTAGTGCATTCCATGCAGCATCACTGAATGCAGTGGATTCCATGCAGCATGGTAAAATGCATCCCGATTGAACGCAGTGTATTCCATGAAGCATGGCGAAATGGATCCCGATTGAATGCAGTGGATTCCATGCAGCGTGGCCCAATGGATCTCGATTGAATGCAGTGTATTCCATGCAGTGAGGCCCAATGTATCCCAATTGAATGCAGTGGATTCCATGCAGCATGGCGCAATGGATGTCGATTGAATGCAGTGGTTTCCCTGCAATGTGGCAAAATGGATCCCGATTGACTGCAGTGGATTCCATGCAGCGTCACTGAATGCAGTGGATTCCATGCAGCATGGTAAAATGCATCCCGATTGAACGCAGTGTATTCCATGAAGCATGGCTAAATGGATCCCGAGTGAATGCAGTGGATTCCATGCAGTGTCATTGAATGCAGTGGATTCCATGCAGCATGGTATAATGTGTCACGATTGATGCAGTGGATTCCATGCATTGTCATTGACTGCAGTGGATTCCATGCAGCATGGTAAAATGCATCCCGATTGATGCAGTGGATTCCATGCAGTGTCAATGAATGCAGTGGATTCCAGGCAGCATGATAAAATGCATCCCGATTGATGCAGTGGATTCCATGCAGCGGGGTTAAATGGATCCCGATTGAATGCAGTGGATTCGATGCAGCGTGGCCCAATGGATCTCGAGAGAATGCAGTGGATTCCATGCAGTGTGGTGCAATGGATTTAAATTGAACGCAGTGGATTCCATGCATCGTGGCGCAATGGATCCCAATTGAATGCAGTGAATTCCATGCAGCGTGATTGAATGCAGTATATTCCATGCAGCGTGGTAAAATGCATCCCGATTAAATGCAGTGGATTCCATCCAGCTTGATTGAATGCAGTTGATTCCATGGAGCGTGGCCAAAAGCATCCCGATTAAATGCAGTGGATTTTATGCAGCATGGCCCAAAGCATCCCGATTGAATGTAGTGCATTCAATGCAGCATCACTGAATGCAGTGGATTCCATGCAGCATGGTAAAATGCATCCCGATTGAACGCAGTGTATTCCATGAAGCATGGCTAAATGGATCCCGAGTGAATGCAGTGGATTCCATGCAGTGTCATTGAATGCAGTGGATTCCATGCAGCATGGTATAATGTGTCACGATTGATGCAGTGGATTCCATGCATTGTCATTGAATGCAGTGGATTCCATGCAGCATGGTTAAATGCATCCCGATTGATGCAGTGGATTCCATGCAGTGTCAATGAATGCAGTGGATTCCAGGCAGCATGATAAAATGCATCCCGATTGATGCAGTGGATTCCATGCAGCGGGGTTAAATGGATCCCGATTGAATGCAGTGGATTCCATGCAGCGTGGCCCAATGGATCTCGATTGAATGCAGTGGATTCCATGCAGCGTGGCCCAATGGATCTCGATTGAATGCAGTGGATTCCACGCAGTGTGGTGCAGTGGATTCTGATTGATTGCAGTGAATTCCATGCATCGTGGCACAATGGATCCCAATTGAATGCAGTTGATTCCATGCAGTGTGGCCCAATGGATCTCGATTGAATGCAGTGGATTCCATGCAGCGTGTTTGAATGCAGTGTATGCCATGCAGCGTGAAGAAATGGAACCCTATTGAATGCAGTGGATTTTATGCAGCATGATTGAATGCAGTGGATTCCATGCAGCATGATTGAATGCAGTGGATTCCAGGCAGCGAGGCCCAATGAATCCCGATTGAATGCAGTGGATATTATCCAGCATGGCCCAAAGCATCCCGATTGAATGCAGTGGATTCCATGCAGCATGTTTGAATGCAGTGGATTCCATGCAGCATGGCCCAATGGTTCCCGATTGAATGCAGTGGTTGCAATGAAGCATGATTGAATGCAGTGGATTCCATGAAGCGTGGCCCTATGGTACCCGATTGAATGCACTGGTTGCAATGAAGCATGATTGAATGCAGTGGATTCCATGCAGCATGGAGAAATTGAACCCTATTAAATGCAGGGGATTTTATGCAGCATGATTGAATGCAGTGGATTCCATGCAGCATGGTAAAATGCATCCCGAGTGATGCAGTGGATTCCATGCAGTGTCATTGAATGCAGTGGATTCCATGCAGCATTGTAAAATGCATCCCAATTGAACGCAGTGCATTCCATGCAGCGGGGTTAAATGGATCCCGATTGAATGCAGTGGATTCGATGCAGCGTGGCCCAATGGATCTCGAGAGAATGCAGTGGATTCCATGCAGTGTGGTGCAATGGATTTAAATTGAACGCAGTGGATTCCATGCATCGTGGCGCAATGGATCCCAATTGAATGCAGTGAATTCCATGCAGCGTGATTGAATGCAGTATATTCCATGCAGCGTGGTAAAATGCATCCCGATTAAATGCAGTGGATTCCATCCAGCTTGATTGAATGCAGTTGATTCCATGGAGCGTGGCCAAAAGCATCCCGATTAAATGCAGTGGATTTTATGCAGCATGGCCCAAAGCATCCCGATTGAATGTAGTGCATTCCATGCAGCATCACTGAATGCAGTGGATTCCATGCAGCATGGTAAAATGCATCCCGATTGAACGCAGTGTATTCCATGAAGCGTGGCGAAATGGATCCCGATTGAATGCAGTGGATTCCATGCAGCGTGGCCCAATGGATCTCGATTGAATGCAGTGTATTCCATGCAGTGAGGCCCAATGAATCCCAATTGAATGCAGTGGATTCCATGCAGCATGGCGCAATGGATGTCGATTGAATGCAGTGGTTTCCCTGCAATGTGGCACAATGGATCCCGATTGACTGCAGTGGATTCCATGCAGCGTCACTGAATGCAGTGGATTCCTTGCAGCATGGTAAAATGCATCCCGATTGATGCAGTGGATTCCATGCAGTGTCATTGAATGCAGTGCATTCCATGCAGCATGGTAAAATGCATCCCGATTGAACGCAGTGCATTCCATGCAGCGGGGTTAAATGGATCCCGATTGAATGCAGTGGATTCGATGCAGCATGGCCCAATGGATCTCGAGAGAATGCAGTGGATTCCATGCAGTGTGGTGCAATGGATTTAAATTGAACGCAGTGGATTCCATGCATCGTGGCGCAATGGATCCCAATTGAATGCAGTGAATTCCATGCAGCGTGATTGAATGCAGTATATTCCATGCAGCGTGGTAAAATGCATCCCGATTAAATGCAGTGGATTCCATCCAGCTTGATTGAATGCAGTTGATTCCATGGAGCGTGGCCCAATGCATCCCGATTAAATGCAGTGGATTTTATGCAGCATGGCCCAAAGCATCCCGATTGAAGGTAGTGCATTCCATGCAGCATCACTGAATGCAGTGGATTCCATGCAGCATGGTAAAATGCATCCCGATTGAACGCAGTGTATTCCATGAAGCATGGCAAAATGGATCCCGATTGAATGCAGTGGATTCCATGCAGCGTGGCCCAATGGATCTCGATTGAACGCAGTGTATTCCATGCAGTGAGGCCAAATGTATCCCAATTGAATGCAGTGGATTCCATGCAGCATGGCGCAATGGATGTCGATTGAATGCAGTGGTTTCCCTGCAATGTGGCACAATGGATCCCGATTGACTGCAGTGGATTCCATGCAGCATGGCGCAATGGATGTCGATTGAATGCAGTGGTTTCCCTGCAATGTGGCAAAATGGATCCCGATTGACTGCAGTGGATTCCATGCAGCGTCACTGAATGCAGTGGATTCCATGCAGCATGGTAAAATGCATCCCGATTGAACGCAGTGTATTCCATGAAGCATGGCTAAATGGATCCCGAGTGAATGCAGTGGATTCCATGCAGTGTCATTGAATGCAGTGGATTCCATGCAGCATGGTATAATGTGTCACGATTGATGCAGTGGATTCCATGCATTGTCATTGAATGCAGTGGATTCCATGCAGCATGGTTAAATGCATCACGATTGATGCAGTGGATTCCATGCAGTGTCAATGAATGCAGTGGATTCCAGGCAGCATGATAAAATGCATCCCGATTGATGCAGTGGATTCCATGCAGCGGGGTTAAATGGATCCCGATTGAATGCAGTGGATTCCATGCAGCGTGGCCCAATGGATCTCGATTGAATGCAGTGGATTCCACGCAGTGTGGTGCAGTGGATTCTGATTGATTGCAGTGAATTCCATGCATCGTGGCACAATGGATCCCAATTGAATGCAGTTGATTCCATGCAGTGTGGCCCAATGGATCTCGATTGAATGCAGTGGATTCCATGCAGCGTGTTTGAATGCAGTGTATGCCATGCAGCGTGAAGAAATGGAACCCTATTGAATGCAGTGGATTTTATGCAGCATGATTGAATGCAGTGGATTCCATGCAGCATGATTGTATGCAGTGGATTCCAGGCAGCGAGGCCCAATGAATCCCGATTGAATGCAGTGGATATTATCCAGCATGGCCCAAAGCATCCCGATTGAATGCAGTGGATTCCATGCAGCATGTTTGAATGCAGTGGATTCCATGCAGCATGGCCCAATGGTTCCCGATTGAATGCAGTGGTTGCAATGAAGCATGATTGAATGCAGTGGATTCCATGAAGCGTGGCCCTATGGTACCCGATTGAATGCACTGGTTGCAATGAAGCATGATTGAATGCAGTGGATTCCATGCAGCATGGAGAAATAGAACCCTATTAAATGCAGGGGATTTTATGCAGCATGATTGAATGCAGTGGATTCCATGCAGCATGATTGAATGCAGTAGATTCCATGCAGTGAGGCCCAATGCATCCCGATTAAATGCAGTGGATTTTATGCAGCGAGGCCCAAAGCATCCCGATTGAATGCAGTGGATTACATGCAGCGTCACTGAATGCAGTGGATTCGATGCAGCATGGTAAAATGCATCCCGATTGAACCCAGTGTATTCTATGCAGCGTGATAAATGGATCCCGATTGAATGCAGTGGATTCCATGCAGCGTGGCCCAACGGATCTCGAGAGAATGCAGTGGATTCCATGCAGTGTGGTGCAATGGATTTTGATTGAACGCAGTGGATTCGATGCATCGTTGTGCAATGGATCCCAATTGAATGCAGTGAATTCCATGCAGCGTGATTGAATGCAGTACATTCCATGCAGCATGGTAAAATGCATCCCGATTAAATGCAGTGGATTCCATCCAGCTTGATTGAATGCAGTTGATTCCATGGAGCGTGGCCCAATGCATCCCGATTAAATGCAGTGGATTTTATGCAGCATGGCCCAAAGCATCCCGATTGAAGGTAGTGCATTCCATGCAGCATCACTGAATGCAGTGGATTCCATGCAGCATGGTAAAATGCATCCCGATTGAACGCAGTGTATTCCATGAAGCATGGCTAAATGGATCCCGATTATATGCAGTGGATTCCATGCAGCGTGGCCCAATGGATCTCGATTGAACGCAGTGTATTCCATGCAGTGAGGCCCAATGAATCCCAATTGAATGCAGTGGATTCCATGCAGCATGGCGTAATGGATGTCGATTGATTGCAGTTGTTTCCCTGCAATGTGGCACAATGGATCCCGATTGATGCAGTGGATTCCATGCAGCGTCACTGAATGCAGTGCATTCCATGCAGCATGGTAAAATGCATCCCGATGGATGCAGTGTATTCCATGCAGTGAGGCCCAATGAATCCCAATTGAATGCAGTGGATTCCATGCAGCATGGAGAAATTGAACCCTATTAAATGCAGGGGATTTTATGCAGCATGATTGAATGCAGTGGATTCCATGCAGCATAATTGAATGCTGTGGATTCCATGCAGTGAGGCCCAATGCATCCCGATTAAATGCAGTGGATTTTATGCAGAGAGGCCCAAAGCATCCCGATTGAATGCAGTGGATTCCATGCAGCGTCACTGAATGCAGTGGATTCGATGCAGCATGGTTAAATGCATCCCGATTGAACGAAGTGTATTCGATGCAGCGTGGCTAAATGGATCCCGATTGAATGCAGTGGATTCCATGTAGCGTGGCCCAATGGATCTCGAGAGATTGCAGTGGATTCCAAGCAGAGTGGTGCAATGGATTTTAATTGAACGCAGTGGATTCCATGCATCGTGGTGCAATGGATCCCAATTGAATGCAGTGAATTCCATGCAGCGTGATTGAATGCAGTATATTCCATGCAGCGTGGTAAAATGCATCCCGATTAAATGCAGTGGATTCCATCCAGCTTGGTTGAATGCAATTGATTCCATGGAGCATGGCCCAATGCATCCCGATTAAATGCAGTGGATTTTATGCAGCATGGCCCAAAGCATCCCGATTGAAGGTAGTGCATTCCATGCAGCATCACTGAATGCAGTGGATTCCAAGCAGCATGGTAAAATGCATCCCAATTGAACGCAGTGCATTCCATGCAGCGGGGTTAAATGGATGCCGATTGAATGCAGTGGATTCGATGCAGCGTGGCCCAATGGATCTCGATTGACTGCAGTGGATTCCATGCAGCGTCACTGAATGCAGTGGATTCCATGCAGCATGGTAAAATGCATCCCGATTGAACGCAGTGTATACCATGAAGCATGGCTAAATGGATCCCGATTGAATGCAGTGGATTCCATGCAGCATGGCCCAATGGTTCCCGATTGAATGCAGTGGTTGCAATGAAGCATGATTGAATGCAGTGGATTCCATGAAGCGTGGCCCTATGGTACCCGATTGAATGCACTGGTTGCAATGAAGCATGATTGAATGCAGTGGATTCCATGCAGCATGGAGAAATTGAACCCTATTAAATGCAGGGGATTTTATGCAGCATGATTGAATGCAGTGGATTCCATGCAGCATGATTGAATGCAGTAGATTCCATGCAGTGAGGCCCAATGCATCCCGATTAAATGCAGTGGATTTTATGCAGCGAGGCCCAAAGCATCCCGATTGAATGCAGTGGATTACATGCAGCGTCACTGAATGCAGTGGATTCGATGCAGCATGGTAAAATGCATCCCGATTGAACCCAGTGTATTCTATGCAGCGTGATAAATGGATCCCGATTGAATGCAGTGGATTCCATGCAGCGTGGCCCAACGGATCTCGAGAGAATGCAGTGGATTCCATGCAGTGTGGTGCAATGGATTTTGATTGAACGCAGTGGATTCGATGCATCGTTGTGCAATGGATCCCAATTGAATGCAGTGAATTCCATGCAGCGTGATTGAATGCAGTACATTCCATGCAGCATGGTAAAATGCATCCCGATTAAATGCAGTGGATTCCAACCAGCTTGATTGAATGCAGTTGATTCCATGGAGCGTGGCCCAATGCATCCCGATTAAATGCAGTGGATTTTATGCAGCATGGCCCAAAGCATCCCGATTGAAGGTAGTGCATTCCATGCAGCATCGCTGAATGCAGTGGATTCCATGCAGCATGGTAAAATGCATCCCGATTGAACGCAGTGTATTCCATGAAGCATGGCTAAATGGATCCCGATTATATGCAGTGGATTCCATGCAGCGTGGCCCAATGGATCTCGATTGAACGCAGTGTATTCCATGCAGTGAGGCCCAATGAATCCCAATTGAATGCAGTGGATTCCATGCAGCATGGCGTAATGGATGTCGATTGATTGCAGTTGTTTCCCTGCAATGTGGCACAATGGATCCCGATTGATGCAGTGGATTCCATGCAGCGTCACTGAATGCAGTGCATTCCATGCAGCATGGTAAAATGCATCCCGATGGATGCAGTGTATTCCATGCAGTGAGGCCCAATGAATCCCAATTGAATGCAGTGGATTCCATGCAGCATGGAGAAATTGAACCCTATTAAATGCAGGGGATTTTATGCAGCATGATTGAATGCAGTGGATTCCATGCAGCATAATTGAATGCTGTGGATTCCATGCAGTGAGGCCCAATGCATCCCGATTAAATGCAGTGGATTTTATGCAGAGAGGCCCAAAGCATCCCGATTGAATGCAGTGGATTCCATGCAGCGTCACTGAATGCAGTGGATTCGATGCAGCATGGTTAAATGCATCCCGATTGAACGAAGTGTATTCGATGCAGCGTGGCTAAATGGATCCCGATTGAATGCAGTGGATTCCATGCAGCGTTGCCCAATGGATCTCGAGAGATTGCAGTGGATTCCAAGCAGAGTGGTGCAATGGATTTTAATTGAACGCAGTGGATTCCATGCATCGTGGTGCAATGGATCCCAATTGAATGCAGTGAATTCCATGCAGCGTGATTGAATGCAGTATATTCCATGCAGCGTGGTAAAATGCATCCCGATTAAATGCAGTGGATTCCATCCAGCTTGGTTGAATGCAATTGATTCCATGGAGCATGGCCCAATGCATCCCGATTAAATGCAGTGGATTTTATGCAGCATGGCCCAAAGCATCCCGATTGAAGGTAGTGCATTCCATGCAGCATCACTGAATGCAGTGGATTCCATGCAGCATGGTAAAATGCATCCCAATTGAACGCAGTGCATTCCATGCAGCGGGGTTAAATGGATGCCGATTGAATGCAGTGGATTCGATGCAGCGTGGCCCAATGGATCTCGATTGACTGCAGTGGATTCCATGCAGCGTCACTGAATGCAGTGGATTCCATGCAGCATGGTAAAATGCATCCCGATTGAACGCAGTGTATACCATGAAGCATGGCTAAATGGATCCCGATTGAATGCAGTGGATTCCATGCAGCATGGCCCAATGGTTCCCGATTGAATGCAGTGGTTGCAATGAAGCATGATTGAATGCAGTGGATTCCATGAAGCGTGGCCCTATGGTACCCGATTGAATGCACTGGTTGCAATGAAGCATGATTGAATGCAGTGGATTCCATGCAGCATGGAGAAATTGAACCCTATTAAATGCAGGGGATTTTATGCAGCATGATTGAATGCAGTGGATTCCATGCAGCATGATTGAATGCAGTAGATTCCATGCAGTGAGGCCCAATGCATCCCGATTAAATGCAGTGGATATTATCCAGCATGGCCCAAAGAATCCCGATTGAATGCAGTGGATTCCATGCAGCGTCACTGAATGCAGTGGATTCGATGCAGCATGGTAAAATGCATCCCGATTGAACCCAGTGTATTCTATGCAGCGTGATAAATGGATCCCGATTGAATGCAGTGGATTCCATGCAGCGTGGCCCAACGGATCTCGAGAGAATGCAGTGGATTCCATGCAGTGTGGTGCAATGGATTTTGATTGAACGCAGTGGATTCGATGCATCGTTGTGCAATGGATCCCAATTGAATGCAGTGAATTCCATGCAGCGTGATTGAATGCAGTACATTCCATGCAGCATGGTAAAATGCATCCCGATTAAATGCAGTGGATTCCATCCAGCTTGATTGAATGCAGTTGATTCCATGGAGCGTGGCCCAATGCATCCCGATTAAATGCAGTGGATTTTATGCAGCATGGCCCAAAGCATCCCGATTGAAGGTAGTGCATTCCATGCAGCATCACTGAATGCAGTGGATTCCATGCAGCATGGTAAAATGCATCCCGATTGAACGCAGTGTATTCCATGAAGCATGGCTAAATGGATCCCGATTGAATGCAGTGGATTCCATGCAGCGTGGCCCAATGGATCTCGTTTGAACGCATTGTATTCCATGCAGTGAGGCCCAATGAATCCCAATTGAATGCAGTGGATTCCATGCAGCATGGCGCAATGGATGTCGATTGAATGCAGTGCTTTCCCTGCAATGTGGCACAATGGATTCCGATTGACTGCAGTGGATTCCATGCAGCGTCACTGAATGCAGTGGATTCCATGCAGAATGGTAAAATGCATCACGATGGATGCAGTGGATTCCATGCAGTGTCATTGAATGCAGTGGATTCCATGCAGCATGGTAAAATGCATCCCAATTGAACGCAGTGCATTCCATGCAGCGGGGTTAAATGGATCCCGATTGAATGCAGTGGATTCGATGGAGTGTGGTGCAATGGATTTTAATTGAACGCAGTGGATTCCATGCATCGTGGCGCAATGGATCCCAATTGAATGCAGTGAATTCCATGCAGCGTGATTGAATGCAGTATATTCCATGCAGCGTGGTAAAATGCATCCCGATTAAATGCAGTGGATTTTATGCAGCATGGCCCAAAGCATCCCGATTGAATGTAGTGCATTCCATGCAGCATCACTGAATGCAGTGGATTCCATGCAGCATGGTAAAATGCATCCCGATTGAACGCAGTGTATTCGATGAAGCATGGCGAAATGGATCCCGATTGAATGCAGTGGATTCCATGCAGCGTGGCCCAATGGATCTCGATTGAAGGCAGTGTATTCCATGCAGTGAGGCCCAATGTATCCCAATTGAATGCAGTGGATTCCATGCAGCATGGCGCAATGGATGTCGATTGAATGCAGTGGTTTCCCTGCAATGTGGCACAATGGATCCCGATTGACTGCAGTGGATTCCATGCAGCGTCACTGAATGCAGTGGATTCCTTGCAGCATGGTAAAATGCATCCCGATTGATGCAGTGGATTCCATGCAGTGTCATTGAATGCAGTGGATTCCATGCAGCATGGTAAAATGCATCCCGATTGAACGCAGTGCATTCCATGCAGCGGGGTTAAATGGATCCCGATTGAATGCAGTGGATTCGATGCAGCATGGCCCAATGGATCTCGAGAGAATGCAGTGGATTCCATGCAGTGTGGTGCAATGGATTTAAATTGAACGCAGTGGATTCCATGCATCGTGGCGCAATGGATCCCAATTGAATGCAGTGAATTCCATGCAGCGTGATTGAATGCAGTATATTCCATGCAGCGTGGTAAAATGCATCCCGATTAAATGCAGTGGATTCCATCCAGCTTGATTGAATGCAGTTGATTCCATGGAGCGTGGCCCAATGCATCCCGATTAAATGCAGTGGATTTTATGCAGCATGGCCCAAAGCATCCCGATTGAAGGTAGTGCATTCCATGCAGCATCACTGAATGCAGTGGATTCCATGCAGCATGGTAAAATGCATCCCGATTGAACGCAGTGTATTCCATGAAGCATGGCGAAATGGATCCCGATTGAATGCAGTGGATTCCATGCAGCGTGGCCCAATGGATCTCGATTGAATGCAGTGTATTCCATGCAGTGAGGCCCAATGTATCCCAATTGAATGCAGTGGATTCCATGCAGCATGGCGCAATGGATGTCGATTGAATGCAGTGGTTTCCCTGCAATGTGGCAAAATGGATCCCGATTGACTGCAGTGGATTCCATGCAGCGTCACTGAATGCAGTGGATTCCATGCAGCATGGTAAAATGCATCCCGATTGAACGCATTGTATTCCATGTAGCATGGCTAAATGGATCCCGAGTGAATGCAGTGGATTCCATGCAGTGTCATTGAATGCAGTGGATTCCATGCAGCATGGTATAATGTGTCACGATTGATGCAGTGGATTCCATGCATTGTCATTGAATGCAGTGGATTCCATGCAGCATGGTTAAATGCATCCCGATTGATGCAGTGGATTCCATGCAGTGTCAATGAATGCAGTGGATTCCAGGCAGCATGATAAAATGCATCCCGATTGATGCAGTGGATTCCATGCAGCGGGGTTAAATGGATCCCGATTGAATGCAGTGGATTCCATGCAGCGTGGCCCAATGGATCTCGATTGAATGCAGTGGATTCCATGCAGCGTGGCCCAATGGATCTCGATTGAATGCAGTGGATTCCACGCAGTGTGGTGCAGTGGATTCTGATTGATTGCAGTGAATTCCATGCATCGTGGCACAATGGATCCCAATTGAATGCAGTGGATTCCATGCAGCGTGGCCCAATGGATCTCGATTGAATGCAGTGGATTCCATGCAGCGTGTTTGAATGCAGTGTATGCCATGCAGCGTGAAGAAATGGAACCCTATTGAATGCAGTGGATTTTATGCAGCATGATTGAATGCAGTGGATTCGATGCAGCATGATTGAATGCAGTGGATTCCAGGCAGCGAGGCCCAATGAATCCCGATTGAATGCAGTGGATATTATCCAGCATGGCCCAAAGCATCCCGATTGAATGCATGGATTCCATGCAGCATGTTTGAATGCAGTGGATTCCATGCAGCATGGCCCAATGGTTCCCGATTGAATGCAGTGGTTGCAATGAAGCATGATTGAATGCAGTGGATTCCATGAAGCGTGGCCCTATGGTACCCGATTGAATGCACTGGTTGCAATGAAGCATGATTGAATCCAGTGGATTCCATGCAGCATGGAGAAATGGAACCCTATTAAATGCAGGGGATTTTATGCAGCATGATTGAATGCAGTGGATTCCATGCAGCATGATTGAATGCAGTAGATTCCATGCAGTGAGGCCCAATGCATCCCGATTAAATGCAGTGGATTTTATGCAGCGAGGCCCAAAGCATCCCGATTGAATGCAGTGGATTCCATGCAGCGTCACTGAATGCAGTGGATTCCATGCAGCATGGTAAAATGCATCCCGATTGAACCCAGTGTATTCTATGCAGCGTGATAAATGGATCCCGATTGAATGCAGTGGATTCCATGCAGCGTGGCCCAACGGATCTCGAGAGAATGCAGTGGATTCCATGCAGTGTGGTGCAATGGATTTTGATTGAACGCAGTGGATTCGATGCATCGTTGTGCAATGGATCCCAATTGAATGCAGTGAATTCCATGCAGCGTGATTGAATGCAGTACATTCCATGCAGCATGGTAAAATGCATCCCGATTAAATGCAGTGGATTCCATCCAGCTTGATTGAATGCAGTTGATTCCATGGAGCGTGGCCCAATGCATCCCGATTAAATGCAGTGGATTTTATGCAGCATGGCCCAAAGCATCCCGATTGAAGGTAGTGCATTCCATGCAGCATCACTGAATGCAGTGGATTCCATGCAGCATGGTAAAATGCATCCCGATTGAACGCAGTGTATTCCATGAAGCATGGCTAAATGGATCCGGATTATATGCAGTGGATTCCATGCAGCGTGGCCCAATGGATCTCGATTGAACGCAGTGTATTCCATGCAGTGAGGCCCAATGAATCCCAATTGAATGCAGTGGATTCCATGCAGCATGGCGTAATGGATGTCGATTGATTGCAGTTGTTTCCCTGCAATGTGGCACAATGGATCCCGATTGATGCAGTGGATTCCATGCAGCATGGCGCAATGGATGTCGATTGAATGCAGTGGTTTCCCTGCAATGTGGCAAAATGGATCCCGATTGACTGCAGTGGATTCCATGCAGCGTCACTGAATGCAGTGGATTCCATGCAGCATGGTAAAATGCATCCCGATTGAACGCAGTGTATTCCATGAAGCATGGCTAAATGGATCCCGAGTGAATGCAGTGGATTCCATGCAGTGTCATTGAATGCAGTGGATTCCATGCAGCATGGTATAATGTGTCACGATTGATGCAGTGGATTCCATGCATTGTCATTGAATGCAGTGGATTCCATGCAGCATGGTTAAATGCATCACGATTGATGCAGTGGATTCCATGCAGTGTCAATGAATGCAGTGGATTCCAGGCAGCATGATAAAATGCATCCCGATTGATGCAGTGGATTCCATGCAGCGGGGTTAAATGGATCCCGATTGAATGCAGTGGATTCCATGCAGCGTGGCCCAATGGATCTCGATTGAATGCAGTGGATTCCACGCAGTGTGGTGCAGTGGATTCTGATTGATTGCAGTGAATTCCATGCATCGTGGCACAATGGATCCCAATTGAATGCAGTTGATTCCATGCAGTGTGGCCCAATGGATCTCGATTGAATGCAGTGGATTCCATGCAGCGTGTTTGAATGCAGTGTATGCCATGCAGCGTGAAGAAATGGAACCCTATTGAATGCAGTGGATTTTATGCAGCATGATTGAATGCAGTGGATTCCATGCAGCATGATTGTATGCAGTGGATTCCAGGCAGCGAGGCCCAATGAATCCCGATTGAATGCAGTGGATATTATCCAGCATGGCCCAAAGCATCCCGATTGAATGCAGTGGATTCCATGCAGCATGTTTGAATGCAGTGGATTCCATGCAGCATGGCCCAATGGTTCCCGATTGAATGCAGTGGTTGCAATGAAGCATGATTGAATGCAGTGGATTCCATGAAGCGTGGCCCTATGGTACCCGATTGAATGCACTGGTTGCAATGAAGCATGATTGAATGCAGTGGATTCCATGCAGCATGGAGAAATTGAACCCTATTAAATGCAGGGGATTTTATGCAGCATGATTGAATGCAGTGGATTCCATGCAGCATGATTGAATGCAGTAGATTCCATGCAGTGAGGCCCAATGCATCCCGATTAAATGCAGTGGATTTTATGCAGCGAGGCCCAAAGCATCCCGATTGAATGCAGTGGATTACATGCAGCGTCACTGAATGCAGTGGATTCGATGCAGCATGGTAAAATGCATCCCGATTGAACCCAGTGTATTCTATGCAGCGTGATAAATGGATCCCGATTGAATGCAGTGGATTCCATGCAGCGTGGCCCAACGGATCTCGAGAGAATGCAGTGGATTCCATGCAGTGTGGTGCAATGGATTTTGATTGAACGCAGTGGATTCGATGCATCGTTGTGCAATGGATCCCAATTGAATGCAGTGAATTCCATGCAGCGTGATTGAATGCAGTACATTCCATGCAGCATGGTAAAATGCATCCCGATTAAATGCAGTGGATTCCATCCAGCTTGATTGAATGCAGTTGATTCCATGGAGCGTGGCCCAATGCATCCCGATTAAATGCAGTGGATTTTATGCAGCATGGCCCAAAGCATCCCGATTGAAGGTAGTGCATTCCATGCAGCATCACTGAATGCAGTGGATTCCATGCAGCATGGTAAAATGCATCCCGATTGAACGCAGTGTATTCCATGAAGCATGGCTAAATGGATCCCGATTATATGCAGTGGATTCCATGCAGCGTGGCCCAATGGATCTCGATTGAACGCAGTGTATTCCATGCAGTGAGGCCCAATGAATCCCAATTGAATGCAGTGGATTCCATGCAGCATGGCGTAATGGATGTCGATTGATTGCAGTTGTTTCCCTGCAATGTGGCACAATGGATCCCGATTGATGCAGTGGATTCCATGCAGCGTCACTGAATGCAGTGCATTCCATGCAGCATGGTAAAATGCATCCCGATGGATGCAGTGTATTCCATGCAGTGAGGCCCAATGAATCCCAATTGAATGCAGTGGATTCCATGCAGCATGGAGAAATTGAACCCTATTAAATGCAGGGGATTTTATGCAGCATGATTGAATGCAGTGGATTCCATGCAGCATAATTGAATGCTGTGGATTCCATGCAGTGAGGCCCAATGCATCCCGATTAAATGCAGTGGATTTTATGCAGAGAGGCCCAAAGCATCCCGATTGAATGCAGTGGATTCCATGCAGCGTCACTGAATGCAGTGGATTCGATGCAGCATGGTTAAATGCATCCCGATTGAACGAAGTGTATTCGATGCAGCGTGGCTAAATGGATCCCGATTGAATGCAGTGGATTCCATGTAGCGTGGCCCAATGGATCTCGAGAGATTGCAGTGGATTCCAAGCAGAGTGGTGCAATGGATTTTAATTGAACGCAGTGGATTCCATGCATCGTGGTGCAATGGATCCCAATTGAATGCAGTGAATTCCATGCAGCGTGATTGAATGCAGTATATTCCATGCAGCGTGGTAAAATGCATCCCGATTAAATGCAGTGGATTCCATCCAGCTTGGTTGAATGCAATTGATTCCATGGAGCATGGCCCAATGCATCCCGATTAAATGCAGTGGATTTTATGCAGCATGGCCCAAAGCATCCCGATTGAAGGTAGTGCATTCCATGCAGCATCACTGAATGCAGTGGATTCCAAGCAGCATGGTAAAATGCATCCCAATTGAACGCAGTGCATTCCATGCAGCGGGGTTAAATGGATGCCGATTGAATGCAGTGGATTCGATGCAGCGTGGCCCAATGGATCTCGATTGACTGCAGTGGATTCCATGCAGCGTCACTGAATGCAGTGGATTCCATGCAGCATGGTAAAATGCATCCCGATTGAACGCAGTGTATACCATGAAGCATGGCTAAATGGATCCCGATTGAATGCAGTGGATTCCATGCAGCATGGCCCAATGGTTCCCGATTGAATGCAGTGGTTGCAATGAAGCATGATTGAATGCAGTGGATTCCATGAAGCGTGGCCCTATGGTACCCGATTGAATGCACTGGTTGCAATGAAGCATGATTGAATGCAGTGGATTCCATGCAGCATGGAGAAATTGAACCCTATTAAATGCAGGGGATTTTATGCAGCATGATTGAATGCAGTGGATTCCATGCAGCATGATTGAATGCAGTAGATTCCATGCAGTGAGGCCCAATGCATCCCGATTAAATGCAGTGGATTTTATGCAGCGAGGCCCAAAGCATCCCGATTGAATGCAGTGGATTACATGCAGCGTCACTGAATGCAGTGGATTCGATGCAGCATGGTAAAATGCATCCCGATTGAACCCAGTGTATTCTATGCAGCGTGATAAATGGATCCCGATTGAATGCAGTGGATTCCATGCAGCGTGGCCCAACGGATCTCGAGAGAATGCAGTGGATTCCATGCAGTGTGGTGCAATGGATTTTGATTGAACGCAGTGGATTCGATGCATCGTTGTGCAATGGATCCCAATTGAATGCAGTGAATTCCATGCAGCGTGATTGAATGCAGTACATTCCATGCAGCATGGTAAAATGCATCCCGATTAAATGCAGTGGATTCCAACCAGCTTGATTGAATGCAGTTGATTCCATGGAGCGTGGCCCAATGCATCCCGATTAAATGCAGTGGATTTTATGCAGCATGGCCCAAAGCATCCCGATTGAAGGTAGTGCATTCCATGCAGCATCGCTGAATGCAGTGGATTCCATGCAGCATGGTAAAATGCATCCCGATTGAACGCAGTGTATTCCATGAAGCATGGCTAAATGGATCCCGATTATATGCAGTGGATTCCATGCAGCGTGGCCCAATGGATCTCGATTGAACGCAGTGTATTCCATGCAGTGAGGCCCAATGAATCCCAATTGAATGCAGTGGATTCCATGCAGCATGGCGTAATGGATGTCGATTGATTGCAGTTGTTTCCCTGCAATGTGGCACAATGGATCCCGATTGATGCAGTGGATTCCATGCAGCGTCACTGAATGCAGTGCATTCCATGCAGCATGGTAAAATGCATCCCGATGGATGCAGTGTATTCCATGCAGTGAGGCCCAATGAATCCCAATTGAATGCAGTGGATTCCATGCAGCATGGAGAAATTGAACCCTATTAAATGCAGGGGATTTTATGCAGCATGATTGAATGCAGTGGATTCCATGCAGCATAATTGAATGCTGTGGATTCCATGCAGTGAGGCCCAATGCATCCCGATTAAATGCAGTGGATTTTATGCAGAGAGGCCCAAAGCATCCCGATTGAATGCAGTGGATTCCATGCAGCGTCACTGAATGCAGTGGATTCGATGCAGCATGGTTAAATGCATCCCGATTGAACGAAGTGTATTCGATGCAGCGTGGCTAAATGGATCCCGATTGAATGCAGTGGATTCCATGCAGCGTGGCCCAATGGATCTCGAGAGATTGCAGTGGATTCCAAGCAGAGTGGTGCAATGGATTTTAATTGAACGCAGTGGATTCCATGCATCGTGGTGCAATGGATCCCAATTGAATGCAGTGAATTCCATGCAGCGTGATTGAATGCAGTATATTCCATGCAGCGTGGTAAAATGCATCCCGATTAAATGCAGTGGATTCCATCCAGCTTGGTTGAATGCAATTGATTCCATGGAGCATGGCCCAATGCATCCCGATTAAATGCAGTGGATTTTATGCAGCATGGCCCAAAGCATCCCGATTGAAGGTAGTGCATTACATGCAGCATCACTGAATGCAGTGGATTCCATGCAGCATGGTAAAATGCATCCCAATTGAACGCAGTGCATTCCATGCAGCGGGGTTAAATGGATGCCGATTGAATGCAGTGGATTCGATGCAGCGTGGCCCAATGGATCTCGATTGACTGCAGTGGATTCCATGCAGCGTCACTGAATGCAGTGGATTCCATGCAGCATGGTAAAATGCATCCCGATTGAACGCAGTGTATACCATGAAGCATGGCTAAATGGATCCCGATTGAATGCAGTGGATTCCATGCAGCATGGCCCAATGGTTCCCGATTGAATGCAGTGGTTGCAATGAAGCATGATTGAATGCAGTGGATTCCATGAAGCGTGGCCCTATGGTACCCGATTGAATGCACTGGTTGCAATGAAGCATGATTGAATGCAGTGGATTCCATGCAGCATGGAGAAATTGAACCCTATTAAATGCAGGGGATTTTATGCAGCATGATTGAATGCAGTGGATTCCATGCAGCATGATTGAATGCAGTAGATTCCATGCAGTGAGGCCCAATGCATCCCGATTAAATGCAGTGGATATTATCCAGCATGGCCCAAAGAATCCCGATTGAATGCAGTGGATTCCATGCAGCGTCACTGAATGCAGTGGATTCGATGCAGCATGGTAAAATGCATCCCGATTGAACCCAGTGTATTCTATGCAGCGTGATAAATGGATCCCGATTGAATGCAGTGGATTCGATGCAGCGTGGCCCAACGGATCTCGAGAGAATGCAGTGGATTCCATGCAGTGTGGTGCAATGGATTTTGATTGAACGCAGTGGATTCGATGCATCGTTGTGCAATGGATCCCAATTGAATGCAGTGAATTCCATGCAGCGTGATTGAATGCAGTACATTCCATGCAGCATGGTAAAATGCATCCCGATTAAATGCAGTGGATTCCATCCAGCTTGATTGAATGCAGTTGATTCCATGGAGCGTGGCCCAATGCATCCCGATTAAATGCAGTGGATTTTATGCAGCATGGCCCAAAGCATCCCGATTGAAGGTAGTGCATTCCATGCAGCATCACTGAATGCAGTGGATTCCATGCAGCATGGTAAAATGCATCCCGATTGAACGCAGTGTATTCCATGAAGCATGGCTAAATGGATCCCGATTGAATGCAGTGGATTCCATGCAGCGTGGCCCAATGGATCTCGTTTGAACGCAGTGTATTCCATGCAGTGAGGCCCAATGAATCCCAATTGAATGCAGTGGATTCCATGCAGCATGGCGCAATGGATGTCGATTGAATGCAGTGCTTTCCCTGCAATGTGGCACAATGGATTCCGATTGACTGCAGTGGATTCCATGCAGCGTCACTGAATGCAGTGGATTCCATGCAGAATGGTAAAATGCATCACGATGGATGCAGTGGATTCCATGCAGTGTCATTGAATGCAGTGGATTCCATGCAGCATGGTAAAATGCATCCCAATTGAACGCAGTGCATTCCATGCAGCGGGGTTAAATGGATCCCGATTGAATGCAGTGGATTCGATGCAGCATGGCCCAATGGATCTCGAGAGAATGCAGTGGATTCCATGCAGTGTGGTGCAATGGATTTTAATTGAACGCAGTGGATTCCATGCATCGTGGCGCAATGGATCCCAATTGAATGCAGTGAATTCCATGCAGCGTGATTGAATGCAGTATATTCCATGCAGCGTGGTAAAATGCATCCCGATTAAATGCAGTGGATTTTATGCAGCATGGCCCAAAGCATCCCGATTGAATGTAGTGCATTCCATGCAGCATCACTGAATGCAGTGGATTCCATGCAGCATGGTAAAATGCATCCCGATTGAACGCAGTGTATTCGATGAAGCATGGCGAAATGGATCCCGATTGAATGCAGTGGATTCCATGCAGCGTGGCCCAATGGATCTCGATTGAAGGCAGTGTATTCCATGCAGTGAGGCCCAATGTATCCCAATTGAATGCAGTGGATTCCATGCAGCATGGCGCAATGGATGTCGATTGAATGCAGTGGTTTCCCTGAAATGTGGCACAATGGATCCCGATTGACTGCAGTGGATTCCATGCAGCGTCACTGAATGCAGTGGATTCCTTGCAGCATGGTAAAATGCATCCCGATTGATGCAGTGGATTCCATGCAGTGTCATTGAATGCAGTGGATTCCATGCAGCATGGTAAAATGCATCCCGATTGAACGCAGTGCATTCCATGCAGCGGGGTTAAATGGATCCCGATTGAATGCAGTGGATTCGATGCAGCATGGCCCAATGGATCTCGAGAGAATGCAGTGGATTCCATGCAGTGTGGTGCAATGGATTTAAATTGAACGCAGTGGATTCCATGCATCGTGGCGCAATGGATCCCAATTGAATGCAGTGAATTCCATGCAGCGTGATTGAATGCAGTATATTCCATGCAGCGTGGTAAAATGCATCCCGATTAAATGCAGTGGATTCCATCCAGCTTGATTGAATGCAGTTGATTCCATGGAGCGTGGCCCAATGCATCCCGATTAAATGCAGTGGATTTTATGCAGCATGGCCCAAAGCATCCCGATTGAAGGTAGTGCATTCCATGCAGCATCACTGAATGCAGTGGATTCCATGCAGCATGGTAAAATGCATCCCGATTGAACGCAGTGTATTCCATGAAGCATGGCGAAATGGATCCCGATTGAATGCAGTGGATTCCATGCAGCGTGGCCCAATGGATCTCGATTGAATGCAGTGTATTCCATGCAGTGAGGCCCAATGTATCCCAATTGAATGCAGTGGATTCCATGCAGCATGGCGCAATGGATGTCGATTGAATGCAGTGGTTTCCCTGCAATGTGGCAAAATGGATCCCGATTGACTGCAGTGGATTCCATGCAGCGTCACTGAATGCAGTGGATTCCATGCAGCATGGTAAAATGCATCCCGATTGAACGCATTGTATTCCATGTAGCATGGCTAAATGGATCCCGAGTGAATGCAGTGGATTCCATGCAGTGTCATTGAATGCAGTGGATTCCATGCAGCATGGTATAATGTGTCACGATTGATGCAGTGGATTCCATGCATTGTCATTGAATGCAGTGGATTCCATGCAGCATGGTTAAATGCATCCCGATTGATGCAGTGGATTCCATGCAGTGTCAATGAATGCAGTGGATTCCAGGCAGCATGATAAAATGCATCCCGATTGATGCAGTGGATTCCATGCAGCGGGGTTAAATGGATCCCGATTGAATGCAGTGGATTCCATGCAGCGTGGCCCAATGGATCTCGATTGAATGCAGTGGATTCCATGCAGCGTGGCCCAATGGATCTCGATTGAATGCAGTGGATTCCACGCAGTGTGGTGCAGTGGATTCTGATTGATTGCAGTGAATTCCATGCATCGTGGCACAATGGATCCCAATTGAATGCAGTGGATTCCATGCAGCGTGGCCCAATGGATCTCGATTGAATGCAGTGGATTCCATGCAGCGTGTTTGAATGCAGTGTATGCCATGCAGCGTGAAGAAATGGAACCCTATTGAATGCAGTGGATTTTATGCAGCATGATTGAATGCAGTGGATTCCATGCAGCATGATTGAATGCAGTGGATTCCAGGCAGCGAGGCCCAATGAATCCCGATTGAATGCAGTGGATATTATCCAGCATGGCCCAAAGCATCCCGATTGAATGCAGTGGATTCCATGCAGCATGTTTGAATGCAGTGGATTCCATGCAGCATGGCCCAATGGTTCCCGATTGAATGCAGTGGTTGCAATGAAGCATGATTGAATGCAGTGGATTCCATGAAGCGTGGCCCTATGGTACCCGATTGAATGCACTGGTTGCAATGAAGCATGATTGAATCCAGTGGATTCCATGCAGCATGGAGAAATGGAACCCTATTAAATGCAGGGGATTTTATGCAGCATGATTGAATGCAGTGGATTCCATGCAGCATGATTGAATGCAGTAGATTCCATGCAGTGAGGCCCAATGCATCCCGATTAAATGCAGTGGATTTTATGCAGCGAGGCCCAAAGCATCCCGATTGAATGCAGTGGATTCCATGCAGCGTCACTGAATGCAGTGGATTCCATGCAGCATGGTAAAATGCATCCCGATTGAACCCAGTGTATTCTATGCAGCGTGATAAATGGATCCCGATTGAATGCAGTGGATTCCATGCAGCGTGGCCCAACGGATCTCGAGAGAATGCAGTGGATTCCATGCAGTGTGGTGCAATGGATTTTGATTGAACGCAGTGGATTCGATGCATCGTTGTGCAATGGATCCCAATTGAATGCAGTGAATTCCATGCAGCGTGATTGAATGCAGTACATTCCATGCAGCATGGTAAAATGCATCCCGATTAAATGCAGTGGATTCCATCCAGCTTGATTGAATGCAGTTGATTCCATGGAGCGTGGCCCAATGCATCCCGATTAAATGCAGTGGATTTTATGCAGCATGGCCCAAAGCATCCCGATTGAAGGTAGTGCATTCCATGCAGCATCACTGAATGCAGTGGATTCCATGCAGCATGGTAAAATGCATCCCGATTGAACGCAGTGTATTCCATGAAGCATGGCTAAATGGATCCCGATTATATGCAGTGGATTCCATGCAGCGTGGCCCAATGGATCTCGATTGAACGCAGTGTATTCCATGCAGTGAGGCCCAATGAATCCCAATTGAATGCAGTGGATTCCATGCAGCATGGCGTAATGGATGTCGATTGATTGCAGTTGTTTCCCTGCAATGTGGCACAATGGATCCCGATTGATGCAGTGGATTCCATGCAGCGTCACTGAATGCAGTGCATTCCATGCAGCATGGTAAAATGCATCCCGATGGATGCAGTGTATTCCATGCAGTGAGGCCCAATGAATCCCAATTGAATGCAGTGGATTCCATGCAGCATGGAGAAATTGAACCCTATTAAATGCAGGGGATTTTATGCAGCATGATTGAATGCAGTGGATTCCATGCAGCATAATTGAATGCTGTGGATTCCATGCAGTGAGGCCCAATGCATCCCGATTAAATGCAGTGGATTTTATGCAGAGAGGCCCAAAGCATCCCGATTGAATGCAGTGGATTCCATGCAGCGTCACTGAATGCAGTGGATTCGATGCAGCATGGTTAAATGCATCCCGATTGAACGAAGTGTATTCGATGCAGCGTGGCTAAATGGATCCCGATTGAATGCAGTGGATTCCATGCAGCGTGGCCCAATGGATCTCGAGAGATTGCAGTGGATTCCAAGCAGAGTGGTGCAATGGATTTTAATTGAACGCAGTGGATTCCATGCATCGTGGTGCAATGGATCCCAATTGAATGCAGTGAATTCCATGCAGCGTGATTGAATGCAGTATATTCCATGCAGCGTGGTAAAATGCATCCCGATTAAATGCAGTGGATTCCATCCAGCTTGGTTGAATGCAATTGATTCCATGGAGCATGGCCCAATGCATCCCGATTAAATGCAGTGGATTTTATGCAGCATGGCCCAAAGCATCCCGATTGAAGGTAGTGCATTCCATGCAGCATCACTGAATGCAGTGGATTCCAAGCAGCATGGTAAAATGCATCCCAATTGAACGCAGTGCATTCCATGCAGCGGGGTTAAATGGATGCCGATTGAATGCAGTGGATTCGATGCAGCGTGGCCCAATGGATCTCGATTGACTGCAGTGGATTCCATGCAGCGTCACTGAATGCAGTGGATTCCATGCAGCATGGTAAAATGCATCCCGATTGAACGCAGTGTATACCATGAAGCATGGCTAAATGGATCCCGATTGAATGCAGTGGATTCCATGCAGCATGGCCCAATGGTTCCCGATTGAATGCAGTGGTTGCAATGAAGCATGATTGAATGCAGTGGATTCCATGAAGCGTGGCCCTATGGTACCCGATTGAATGCACTGGTTGCAATGAAGCATGATTGAATGCAGTGGATTCCATGCAGCATGGAGAAATTGAACCCTATTAAATGCAGGGGATTTTATGCAGCATGATTGAATGCAGTGGATTCCATGCAGCATGATTGAATGCAGTAGATTCCATGCAGTGAGGCCCAATGCATCCCGATTAAATGCAGTGGATTTTATGCAGCGAGGCCCAAAGCATCCCGATTGAATGCAGTGGATTACATGCAGCGTCACTGAATGCAGTGGATTCGATGCAGCATGGTAAAATGCATCCCGATTGAACCCAGTGTATTCTATGCAGCGTGATAAATGGATCCCGATTGAATGCAGTGGATTCCATGCAGCGTGGCCCAACGGATCTCGAGAGAATGCAGTGGATTCCATGCAGTGTGGTGCAATGGATTTTGATTGAACGCAGTGGATTCGATGCATCGTTGTGCAATGGATCCCAATTGAATGCAGTGAATTCCATGCAGCGTGATTGAATGCAGTACATTCCATGCAGCATGGTAAAATGCATCCCGATTAAATGCAGTGGATTCCAACCAGCTTGATTGAATGCAGTTGATTCCATGGAGCGTGGCCCAATGCATCCCGATTAAATGCAGTGGATTTTATGCAGCATGGCCCAAAGCATCCCGATTGAAGGTAGTGCATTCCATGCAGCATCGCTGAATGCAGTGGATTCCATGCAGCATGGTAAAATGCATCCCGATTGAACGCAGTGTATTCCATGAAGCATGGCTAAATGGATCCCGATTATATGCAGTGGATTCCATGCAGCGTGGCCCAATGGATCTCGATTGAACGCAGTGTATTCCATGCAGTGAGGCCCAATGAATCCCAATTGAATGCAGTGGATTCCATGCAGCATGGCGTAATGGATGTCGATTGATTGCAGTTGTTTCCCTGCAATGTGGCACAATGGATCCCGATTGATGCAGTGGATTCCATGCAGCGTCACTGAATGCAGTGCATTCCATGCAGCATGGTAAAATGCATCCCGATGGATGCAGTGTATTCCATGCAGTGAGGCCCAATGAATCCCAATTGAATGCAGTGGATTCCATGCAGCATGGAGAAATTGAACCCTATTAAATGCAGGGGATTTTATGCAGCATGATTGAATGCAGTGGATTCCATGCAGCATAATTGAATGCTGTGGATTCCATGCAGTGAGGCCCAATGCATCCCGATTAAATGCAGTGGATTTTATGCAGAGAGGCCCAAAGCATCCCGATTGAATGCAGTGGATTCCATGCAGCGTCACTGAATGCAGTGGATTCGATGCAGCATGGTTAAATGCATCCCGATTGAACGAAGTGTATTCGATGCAGCGTGGCTAAATGGATCCCGATTGAATGCAGTGGATTCCATGCAGCGTGGCCCAATGGATCTCGAGAGATTGCAGTGGATTCCAAGCAGAGTGGTGCAATGGATTTTAATTGAACGCAGTGGATTCCATGCATCGTGGTGCAATGGATCCCAATTGAATGCAGTGAATTCCATGCAGCGTGATTGAATGCAGTATATTCCATGCAGCGTGGTAAAATGCATCCCGATTAAATGCAGTGGATTCCATCCAGCTTGGTTGAATGCAATTGATTCCATGGAGCATGGCCCAATGCATCCCGATTAAATGCAGTGGATTTTATGCAGCATGGCCCAAAGCATCCCGATTGAAGGTAGTGCATTCCATGCAGCATCACTGAATGCAGTGGATTCCATGCAGCATGGTAAAATGCATCCCAATTGAACGCAGTGCATTCCATGCAGCGGGGATAAATGGATGCCGATTGAATGCAGTGGATTCGATGCAGCGTGGCCCAATGGATCTCGATTGACTGCAGTGGATTCCATGCAGCGTCACTGAATGCAGTGGATTCCATGCAGCATGGTAAAATGCATCCCGATTGAACGCAGTGTATACCATGAAGCATGGCTAAATGGATCCCGATTGAATGCAGTGGATTCCATGCAGCATGGCCCAATGGTTCCCGATTGAATGCAGTGGTTGCAATGAAGCATGATTGAATGCAGTGGATTCCATGAAGCGTGGCCCTATGGTACCCGATTGAATGCACTGGTTGCAATGAAGCATGATTGAATGCAGTGGATTCCATGCAGCATGGAGAAATTGAACCCTATTAAATGCAGGGGATTTTATGCAGCATGATTGAATGCAGTGGATTCCATGCAGCATGATTGAATGCAGTAGATTCCATGCAGTGAGGCCCAATGCATCCCGATTAAATGCAGTGGATATTATCCAGCATGGCCCAAAGAATCCCGATTGAATGCAGTGGATTCCATGCAGCGTCACTGAATGCAGTGGATTCGATGCAGCATGGTAAAATGCATCCCGATTGAACCCAGTGTATTCTATGCAGCGTGATAAATGGATCCCGATTGAATGCAGTGGATTCGATGCAGCGTGGCCCAACGGATCTCGAGAGAATGCAGTGGATTCCATGCAGTGTGGTGCAATGGATTTTGATTGAACGCAGTGGATTCGATGCATCGTTGTGCAATTGATCCCAATTGAATGCAGTGAATTCCATGCAGCGTGATTGAATGCAGTACATTCCATGCAGCATGGTAAAATGCATCCCGATTAAATGCAGTGGATTCCATCCAGCTTGATTGAATGCAGTTGATTCCATGGAGCGTGGCCCAATGCATCCCGATTAAATGCAGTGGATTTTATGCAGCATGGCCCAAAGCATCCCGATTGAAGGTAGTGCATTCCATGCAGCATCACTGAATGCAGTGGATTCCATGCAGCATGGTAAAATGCATCCCGATTGAACGCAGTGTATTCCATGAAGCATGGCTAAATGGATCCCGATTGAATGCAGTGGATTCCATGCAGCGTGGCCCAATGGATCTCGTTTGAACGCAGTGTATTCCATGCAGTGAGGCCCAATGAATCCCAATTGAATGCAGTGGATTCCATGCAGCATGGCGCAATGGATGTCGATTGAATGCAGTGCTTTCGCTGCAATGTGGCACAATGGATTCCGATTGACTGCAGTGGATTCCATGCAGCGTCACTGAATGCAGTGGATTCCATGCAGAATGGTAAAATGCATCACGATGGATGCAGTGGATTCCATGCAGTGTCATTGAATGCAGTGGATTCCATGCAGCATGGTAAAATGCATCCCAATTGAACGCAGTGCATTCCATGCAGCGGGGTTAAATGGATCCCGATTGAATGCAGTGGATTCGATGCAGCATGGCCCAATGGATCTCGAGAGAATGCAGTGGATTCCATGCAGTGTGGTGCAATGGATTTTAATTGAACGCAGTGGATTCCATGCATCGTGGCGCAATGGATCCCAATTGAATGCAGTGAATTCCATGCAGCGTGATTGAATGCAGTATATTCCATGCAGCGTGGTAAAATGCATCCCGATTAAATGCAGTGGATTTTATGCAGCATGGCCCAAAGCATCCCGATTGAATGTAGTGCATTCCATGCAGCATCACTGAATGCAGTGGATTCCATGCAGCATGGTAAAATGCATCCCGATTGAACGCAGTGTATTCGATGAAGCATGGCGAAATGGATCCCGATTGAATGCAGTGGATTCCATGCAGCGTGGCCCAATGGATCTCGATTGAAGGCAGTGTATTCCATGCAGTGAGGCCCAATGTATCCCAATTGAATGCAGTGGATTCCATGCAGCATGGCGCAATGGATGTCGATTGAATGCAGTGGTTTCCCTGCAATGTGGCACAATGGATCCCGATTGACTGCAGTGGATTCCATGCAGCGTCACTGAATGCAGTGGATTCCATGCAGCATGGTAAAATGCATCCCGATTGATGCAGTGGATTCCATGCAGTGTCATTGAATGCAGTGGATTCCATGCAGCATGGTAAAATGCATCCCGATTGAACGCAGTGCATTCCATGCAGCGGGGTTAAATGGATCCCGATTGAATGCAGTGGATTCGATGCAGCATGGCCCAATGGATCTCGAGAGAATGCAGTGGATTCCATGCAGTGTGGTGCAATGGATTTAAATTGAACGCAGTGGATTCCATGCATCGTGGCGCAATGGATCCCAATTGAATGCAGTGAATTCCATGCAGCGTGATTGAATGCAGTATATTCCATGCAGCGTGGTAAAATGCATCCCGATTAAATGCAGTGGATTCCATCCAGCTTGATTGAATGCAGTTGATTCCATGGAGCGTGGCCCAATGCATCCCGATTAAATGCAGTGGATTTTATGCAGCATGGCCCAAAGCATCCCGATTGAAGGTAGTGCATTCCATGCAGCATCACTGAATGCAGTGGATTCCATGCAGCATGGTAAAATGCATCCCGATTGAACGCAGTGTATTCCATGAAGCATGGCGAAATGGATCCCGATTGAATGCAGTGGATTCCATGCAGCGTGGCCCAATGGATCTCGATTGAATGCAGTGTATTCCATGCAGTGAGGCCCAATGTATCCCAATTGAATGCAGTGGATTCCATGCAGCATGGCGCAATGGATGTCGATTGAATGCAGTGGTTTCCCTGCAATGTGGCAAAATGGATCCCGATTGACTGCAGTGGATTCCATGCAGCGTCACTGAATGCAGTGGATTCCATGCAGCATGGTAAAATGCATCCCGATTGAACGCATTGTATTCCATGTAGCATGGCTAAATGGATCCCGAGTGAATGCAGTGGATTCCATGCAGTGTCATTGAATGCAGTGGATTCCATGCAGCATGGTATAATGTGTCACGATTGATGCAGTGGATTCCATGCATTGTCATTGAATGCAGTGGATTCCATGCAGCATGGTTAAATGCATCCCGATTGATGCAGTGGATTCCATGCAGTGTCAATGAATGCAGTGGATTCCAGGCAGCATGATAAAATGCATCCCGATTGATGCAGTGGATTCCATGCAGCGGGGTTAAATGGATCCCGATTGAATGCAGTGGATTCCATGCAGCGTGGCCCAATGGATCTCGATTGAATGCAGTGGATTCCATGCAGCGTGGCCCAATGGATCTCGATTGAATGCAGTGGATTCCACGCAGTGTGGTGCAGTGGATTCTGATTGATTGCAGTGAATTCCATGCATCGTGGCACAATGGATCCCAATTGAATGCAGTGGATTCCATGCAGCGTGGCCCAATGGATCTCGATTGAATGCAGTGGATTCCATGCAGCGTGTTTGAATGCAGTGTATGCCATGCAGCGTGAAGTTATGGAACCCTATTGAATGCAGTGGATTTTATGCAGCATGATTGAATGCAGTGGATTCGATGCAGCATGATTGAATGCAGTGGATTCCAGGCAGCGAGGCCCAATGAATCCCGATTGAATGCAGTGGATATTATCCAGCATGGCCCAAAGCATCCCGATTGAATGCAGTGGATTCCATGCAGCATGTTTGAATGCAGTGGATTCCATGCAGCATGGCCCAATGGTTCCCGATTGAATGCAGTGGTTGCAATGAAGCATGATTGAATGCAGTGGATTCCATGAAGCGTGGCCCTATGGTACCCGATTGAATGCACTGGTTGCAATGAAGCATGATTGAATCCAGTGGATTCCATGCAGCATGGAGAAATGGAACCCTATTAAATGCAGGGGATTTTATGCAGCATGATTGAATGCAGTGGATTCCATGCAGCATGATTGAATGCAGTAGATTCCATGCAGTGAGGCCCAATGCATCCCGATTAAATGCAGTGGATTTTATGCAGCGAGGCCCAAAGCATCCCGATTGAATGCAGTGGATTCCATGCAGCGTCACTGAATGCAGTGGATTCCATGCAGCATGGTAAAATGCATCCCGATTGAACCCAGTGTATTCTATGCAGCGTGATAAATGGATCCCGATTGAATGCAGTGGATTCCATGCAGCGTGGCCCAACGGATCTCGAGAGAATGCAGTGGATTCCATGCAGTGTGGTGCAATGGATTTTGATTGAACGCAGTGGATTCGATGCATCGTTGTGCAATGGATCCCAATTGAATGCAGTGAATTCCATGCAGCGTGATTGAATGCAGTACATTCCATGCAGCATGGTAAAATGCATCCCGATTAAATGCAGTGGATTCCATCCAGCTTGATTGAATGCAGTTGATTCCATGGAGCGTGGCCCAATGCATCCCGATTAAATGCAGTGGATTTTATGCAGCATGGCCCAAAGCATCCCGATTGAAGGTAGTGCATTCCATGCAGCATCACTGAATGCAGTGGATTCCATGCAGCATGGTAAAATGCATCCCGATTGAACGCAGTGTATTCCATGAAGCATGGCTAAATGGATCCCGATTGAATGCAGTGGATTCTATGCAGCGTGGCCCAATGGATCTCGTTTGAACGCAGTGTATTCCATGCAGTGAGGCCCAATGAATCCCAATTGAATGCAGTGGATTCCATGCAGCATGGCGCAATGGATGTCGATTGATTGCAGTGGTTTACCTGCAATGTGGCACAATGGATCACGATTGATGCAGTGGATTCCATGCAGCGTCACTGAATGCAGTGGATTCCATGCAGCATGGTAAAATGCATCCCGATGGATGCAGTGGATTCCATGCAGTGTCATTGAATGCAGTGGATTCCATGCAGCATGGTTTAATGCATCATAATTGAACGCAGTGCATTCCATGCAGCGGGGTTAAATGGATCCCGATTGAATGCAGTGGATTCGATGCAGCGTGGCCCAATGGATCTCGAGAGAATGCAGTGGATTCCATGCAGTGTGGTGCAATGGATTTAAATTGAACGCAGTGGATTCCATGCATCATGGCGCAATGCATCCCAATTGAATGCAGTGAATTCCATGCAGCGTGATTGAATGCAGTATATTCCATGCAGCGTGGTAAAATGCATCCCGATTAAATGCAGTGGATTCCATCCAGCTTGATTGAATGCAGTTGATTCCATGGAGCGTGGCCAAAAGCATCCCGATTAAATGCAGTGGATTTTATGCAGCATGGCCCAAAGCATCCCGATTGAATGTAGTGCATTCCATGCAGCATCACTGAATGCAGTGGATTCCATGCAGCATGGTAAAATGCATCCCGATTGAACGCAGTGTATTCCATGAAGCATGGCGAAATGGATCCCGATTGAATGCAGTGGATTCCATGCAGCGTGGCCCAATGGATCTCGATTGAACGCAGTGTATTCCATGCAGTGAGGCCCAATGAATCCCAATTGAATGCAGTGGATTCCATGCAGCATGGAGAAATTGAACCCTATTAAATGCAGGGGATTTTATGCAGCATGATTGAATGCAGTGGATTCCATGCAGCATGATTGAATGCAGTAGAGTCCATGCAGTGTGGCCCAATGCATCCCGATTAAATGCAGTGGATTTTATGCAGAGTGGCCCAAAACATCCCGATTGAATGCAGTGGATTCCATGCAGCGTCACTGAATGCAGTGGATTCGATGCAGCATGGTTAAATGCATCCCGATTGAACGAAGTGTATTCGATGCAGCGTGGCTAAATGGATCCCGATTGAATGCAGTGGATTCCATGCAGCGTGGCCCAATGGATCTCGATTGACTGCAGTGGATTCCATGCAGCGTCACTGAATGCAGTGGATTCCATGCAGCATGGTAAAATGCATCCCGATTGATGCAGTGGATTCCATGCAGTGTCATTGAATGCAGTGGATTCCATGCAGCATGGTTTAATGCATCCCAATTGATCGCAGTGCATTCCATGCAGCGGGGTTAAATGGATCCCGATTGAATGCAGTGGATTCCATGCAGCATGCCCCAATGGATCTCGAGAGATTGCAGTGGATTCCATGCAGTGTGGTGCAATGGATTTAAATTGAACGCATTGGATTCCATGCATCATGGTGCAATGGATCCCAATTGAATGCAGTGAATTCCATGCAGCGTGATTGAATGCAGTATATTACATGCAGCGTGGTAAAATGCATCCCGATTAAATGCAGTGGATTCCAACCAGCTTGATTGAATGCAGTTGATTCCATGGAGCGTGGCCCAATGCATCCCGATTAAATGCAGTGGATTTTATGCAGCATGGCCCAAAGCATCCCGATTGAAGGTAGTGCATTCCATGCAGCATCACTGAATGCAGTGGATTTCATGCAGCATGGTAAAAAGCATCCCAATTGAACGCAGGGCATTCCATGCAGCGGGGTTAAATGGATGCCGATTGAATGCAGTGGATTCGATGCAGCGTGGCCCAATGGATCTCGATTGACTGCAGTGGATTCCATGCAGCGTGGCCCAATGGATCTCGATTGACTGCAGTGGATTCCATGCAGTGTCACTGAATGCAGTGGATTCCATGCAGCATGGTAAAATGCATCCCGATTGATGCAGTGGATTCCATGCAGTGTCATTGAATGCAGTGGATTCCATGCAGCATGGTAAAATGAATCCTAATTGAACGCAGTGCATTCCATGCAGCGGGGTTAAATGGATCCCGATTGAATGCAGTGGATTCGATGCAGCATGGCCCAATGGATCTCGAGAGAATGCAGTGGATTCCATGCAGTGTGGTGCAATGGATTTTAATTGAACGCAGTGGATTCCATGCATCGTGGCGCAATGGATCCCAATTGAATGCAGTGAATTCCATGCAGCGTGATTGAATGCAGTATATTCCATGCAGCGTGGTAAAATGCATCCCGATTAAATGCAGTGGATTCCATCCAGCTTGATTGAATGCAGTTGATTCCATGGAGCGTGACCCAATGCATCCGAATTAAATGCAGTGGATTTTATGCAGCATGGCCCAAAGCATCCCGATTGAAGGTAGTGCATTCCATGCAGCATCACTGAATGCAGTGGATTCCATGCAGCATGGTAAAATTCATCCCGATTGAACGCAGTGTATTCCATGAAGCATGGCTAAATGGATCCCGAGTGAATGCAGTGGATTCCATGCAGTGTCATTGAATGCAGTGGATTCCATGCAGCATGGCATAATGTGTCACGATTGATGCAGTGGATTCCATGCATTGTCATTGAATGCAGTGGATTCCATGCAGCATGGTTAAATGCATCACGATTGATGCAGTGGATTCCATGCAGTGTCAATGAATGCAGTGGATTCCAGGCAGCATGATAAAATGCATCCCGATTGATGCAGTGGATTCCATGCAGCGGGGTTAAATGGATCCCGATTGAATGCAGTGGATTCCATGCAGCGTGGCCCAATGGATCTCGATTGAATGCAGTGGATTCCACGCAGTGTGGTGCAGTGGATTCTGATTGATTGCAGTGAATTCCATGCATCGTGGCACAATGGATCCCAATTGAATGCAGTTGATTCCATGCAGTGTGGCCCAATGGATCTCGATTGAATGCAGTGGATTCCATGCAGCGTGTTTGAATGCAGTGTATGCCATGCAGCGTGAAGAAATGGAACCCTATTGAATGCAGTGGATTTTATGCAGCATGATTGAATGCAGTGGATTCCATGCAGCATGATTGTATGCAGTGGATTCCAGGCAGCGAGGCCCAATGAATCCCTATTGAATGCAGTGGATATTATCCAGCATGGCCCAAAGCATCCCGATTGAATGCAGTGGATTCCATGCAGCATGTTTGAATGCAGTGGATTCCATGCAGCATGGCCCAATGGTTCCCGATTGAATGCAGTGGTTGCAATGAAGCATGATTGAATGCAGTGGATTCCATGAAGCGTGGCCCTATGGTACCCGATTGAATGCACTGGTTGCAATGAAGCATGATTGAATGCAGTGGATTCCATGCAGCATGGAGAAATTGAACCCTATTAAATGCAGGGGATTTTATGCAGCATGATTGAATGCAGTGGATTCCATGCAGCATGATTGAATGCAGTAGATTCCATGCAGTGAGGCCCAATGCATCCCGATTAAATGCAGTGGATTTTATGCAGCGAGGCCCAAAGCATCCCGATTGAATGCAGTGGATTACATGCAGCGTCACTGAATGCAGTGGATTTGATGCAGCATGGTAAAATGCATCCCGATTGAACCCAGTGTATTCTATGCAGCGTGATAAATGGATCCCGATTGAATGCAGTGGATTCCATGCAGCGTGGCCCAACGGATCTCGAGAGAATGCAGTGGATTCCATGCAGTGTGGTGCAATGGATTTTGATTGAACGCAGTGGATTCGATGCATCGTTGTGCAATGGATCCCAATTGAATGCAGTGAATTCCATGCAGCGTGATTGAATGCAGTACATTCCATGCAGCATGGTAAAATGCATCCCGATTAAATGCAGTGGATTCCAACCAGCTTGATTGAATGCAGTTGATTCCATGGAGCGTGGCCCAATGCATCCCGATTAAATGCAGTGGATTTTATGCAGCATGGCCCAAAGCATCCCGATTGAAGGTAGTGCATTCCATGCAGCATCACTGAATGCAGTGGATTCCATGCAGCATGGTAAAATGCATCCCGATTGAACGCAGTGTATTCCATGAAGCATGGCTAAATGGATCCCGATTATATGCAGTGGATTCCATGCAGCGTGGCCCAATGGATCTCGATTGAACGCAGTGTATTCCATGCAGTGAGGCCCAATGAATCCCAATTGAATGCAGTGGATTCCATGCAGCATGGCGTAATGGATGTCGATTGATTGCAGTTGTTTCCCTGCAATGTGGCACAATGGATCCCGATTGATGCAGTGGATTCCATGCAGCGTCACTGAATGCAGTGCATTCCATGCAGCATGGTAAAATGCATCCCGATGGATGCAGTGTATTCCATGCAGTGAGGCCCAATGAATCCCAATTGAATGCAGTGGATTCCATGCAGCATGGAGAAATTGAACCCTATTAAATGCAGGGGATTTTATGCAGCATGATTGAATGCAGTGGATTCCATGCAGCATAATTGAATGCTGTGGATTCCATGCAGTGAGGCCCAATGCATCCCGATTAAATGCAGTGGATTTTATGCAGAGAGGCCCAAAGCATCCCGATTGAATGCAGTGGATTCCATGCAGCGTCACTGAATGCAGTGGATTCGATGCAGCATGGTTAAATGCATCCCGATTGAACGAAGTGTATTCGATGCAGCGTGGCTAAATGGATCCCGATTGAATGCAGTGGATTCCATGCAGCGTGGCCCAATGGATCTCGAGAGATTGCAGTGGATTCCAAGCAGAGTGGTGCAATGGATTTTAATTGAACGCAGTGGATTCCATGCATCGTGGTGCAATGGATCCCAATTGAATGCAGTGAATTCCATGCAGCGTGATTGAATGCAGTATATTCCATGCAGCGTGGTAAAATGCATCCCGATTAAATGCAGTGGATTCCATCCAGCTTGGTTGAATGCAATTGATTCCATGGAGCATGGCCCAATGCATCCCGATTAAATGCAGTGGATTTTATGCAGCATGGCCCAAAGCATCCCGATTGAAGGTAGTGCATTCCATGCAGCATCACTGAATGCAGTGGATTCCATGCAGCATGGTAAAATGCATCCCAATTGAACGCAGTGCATTCCATGCAGCGGGGTTAAATGGATGCCGATTGAATGCAGTGGATTCGATGCAGCGTGGCCCATTGGATCTCGATTGACTGCAGTGGATTCCATGCAGCGTCACTGAATGCAGTGGATTCCATGCAGCATGGTAAAATGCATCCCGATTGAACGCAGTGTATACCATGAAGCATGGCTAAATGGATCCCGATTGAATGCAGTGGATTCCATGCAGCATGGCCCAATGGTTCCCGATTGAATGCAGTGGTTGCAATGAAGCATGATTGAATGCAGTGGATTCCATGAAGCGTGGCCCTATGGTACCCGATTGAATGCACTGGTTGCAATGAAGCATGATTGAATGCAGTGGATTCCATGCAGCATGGAGAAATTGAACCCTATTAAATGCAGGGGATTTTATGCAGCATGATTGAATGCAGTGGATTCCATGCAGCATGATTGAATGCAGTAGACTCCATGCAGTGAGGCCCAATGCATCCCGATTAAATGCAGTGGATATTATCCAGCATGGCCCAAAGAATCCCGATTGAATGCAGTGGATTCCATGCAGCGTCACTGAATGCAGTGGATTCGATGCAGCATGGTAAAATGCATCCCGATTGAACCCAGTGTATTCTATGCAGCGTGATAAATGGATCCCGATTGAATGCAGTGGATTCGATGCAGCGTGGCCCAACGGATCTCGAGAGAATGCAGTGGATTCCATGCAGTGTGGTGCAATGGATTTTGATTGAACGCAGTGGATTCGATGCATCGTTGTGCAATGGATCCCAATTGAATGCAGTGAATTCCATGCAGCGTGATTGAATGCAGTACATTCCATGCAGCATGGTAAAATGCATCCCGATTAAATGCAGTGGATTCCATCCAGCTTGATTGAATGCAGTTGATTCCATGGAGCGTGGCCCAATGCATCCCGATTAAATGCAGTGGATTTTATGCAGCATGGCCCAAAGCATCCCGATTGAAGGTAGTGCATTCCATGCAGCATCACTGAATGCAGTGGATTCCATGCAGCATGGTAAAATGCATCCCGATTGAACGCAGTGTATTCCATGAAGCATGGCTAAATGGATCCCGATTGAATGCAGTGGATTCCATGCAGCGTGGCCCAATGGATCTCGTTTGAACGCAGTGTATTCCATGCAGTGAGGCCCAATGAATCCCAATTGAATGCAGTGGATTCCATGCAGCATGGCGCAATGGATGTCGATTGAATGCAGTGCTTTCCCTGCAATGTGGCACAATGGATTCCGATTGACTGCAGTGGATTCCATGCAGCGTCACTGAATGCAGTGGATTCCATGCAGAATGGTAAAATGCATCACGATGGATGCAGTGGATTCCATGCAGTGTCATTGAATGCAGTGGATTCCATGCAGCATGGTAAAATGCATCCCAATTGAACGCAGTGCATTCCATGCAGCGGGGTTAAATGGATCCCGATTGAATGCAGTGGATTCGATGCAGCATGGCCCAATGGATCTCGAGAGAATGCAGTGGATTCCATGCAGTGTGGTGCAATGGATTTTAATTGAACGCAGTGGATTCCATGCATCGTGGCGCAATGGATCCCAATTGAATGCAGTGAATTCCATGCAGCGTGATTGAATGCAGTATATTCCATGCAGCGTGGTAAAATGCATCCCGATTAAATGCAGTGGATTTTATGCAGCATGGCCCAAAGCATCCCGATTGAATGTAGTGCATTCCATGCAGCATCACTGAATGTAGTGGATTCCATGCAGCATGGTAAAATGCATCCCGATTGAACGCAGTGTATTCCATGAAGCATGGCGAAATGGATCCCGATTGAATGCAGTGGATTCCATGCAGCGTGGCCCAATGGATCTCGATTGAATGCAGTGTATTCCATGCAGTGAGGCCCAATGTATCCCAATTGAATGCAGTGGATTCCATGCAGCATGGCGCAATGGATGTCGATTGAATGCAGTGGTTTCCCTGCAATGTGGCACAATGGATCCCGATTGACTGCAGTGGATTCCATGCAGCGTCACTGAATGCAGTGGATTCCATGCAGCATGGTAAAATGCATCCCGATTGATGCAGTGGATTCCATGCAGTGTCATTGAATGCAGTGGATTCCATGCAGCATGGTAAAATGCATCCCGATTGAACGCAGTGCATTCCATGCAGCGGGGTTAAATGGATCCCGATTGAATGCAGTGGATTCGATGCAGCATGGCCCAATGGATCTCGAGAGAATGCAGTGGATTCCATGCAGTGTGGTGCAATGGATTTAAATTGAACGCAGTGGATTCCATGCATCGTGGCGCAATGGATCCCAATTGAATGCAGTGAATTCCATGCAGCGTGATTGAATGCAGTATATTCCATGCAGCGTGGTAAAATGCATCCCGATTAAATGCAGTGGATTCCATCCAGCTTGATTGAATGCAGTTGATTCCATGGAGCGTGGCCCAATGCATCCCGATTAAATGCAGTGGATTTTATGCAGCATGGCCCAAAGCATCCCGATTGAAGGTAGTGCATTCCATGCAGCATCACTGAATGCAGTGGATTCCATGCAGCATGGTAAAATGCATCCCGATTGAACGCAGTGTATTCCATGAAGCATGGCGAAATGGATCCCGATTGAATGCAGTGGATTCCATGCAGCGTGGCCCAATGGATCTCGATTGAATGCAGTGTATTCCATGCAGTGAGGCCCAATGTATCCCAATTGAATGCAGTGGATTCCATGCAGCATGGCGCAATGGATGTCGATTGAATGCAGTGGTTTCCCTGCAATGTGGCAAAATGGATCCCGATTGACTGCAGTGGATTCCATGCAGCGTCACTGAATGCAGTGGATTCCATGCAGCATGGTAAAATGCATCCCGATTGAACGCAGTGTATTCCATGAAGCATGGCTAAATGGATCCCGAGTGAATGCAGTGGATTCCATGCAGTGTCATTGAATGCAGTGGATTCCATGCAGCATGGTATAATGTGTCACGATTGATGCAGTGGATTCCATGCATTGTCATTGAATGCAGTGGATTCCATGCAGCATGGTTAAATGCATCCCGATTGATGCAGTGGATTCCATGCAGTGTCAATGAATGCAGTGGATTCCAGGCAGCATGATAAAATGCATCCCGATTGATGCAGTGGATTCCATGCAGCGGGGTTAAATGGATCCCGATTGAATGCAGTGGATTCCATGCAGCGTGGCCCAATGGATCTCGATTGAATGCAGTGGATTCCATGCAGCGTGGCCCAATGGATCTCGATTGAATGCAGTGGATTCCACGCAGTGTGGTGCAGTGGATTCTGATTGATTGCAGTGAATTCCATGCATCGTGGCACAATGGATCCCAATTGAATGCAGTGGATTCCATGCAGCGTGGCCCAATGGATCTCGATTGAATGCAGTGGATTCCATGCAGCGTGTTTGAATGCAGTGTATGCCATGCAGCGTGAAGAAATGGAACCCTATTGAATGCAGTGGATTTTATGCAGCATGATTGAATGCAGTGGATTCGATGCAGCATGATTGAATGCAGTGGATTCCAGGCAGCGAGGCCCAATGAATCCCGATTGAATGCAGTGGATATTATCCAGCATGGCCCAAAGCATCCCGATTGAATGCAGTGGATTCCATGCAGCATGTTTGAATGCAGTGGATTCCATGCAGCATGGCCCAATGGTTCCCGATTGAATGCAGTGGTTGCAATGAAGCATGATTGAATGCAGTGGATTCCATGATGCGTGGCCCTATGGTACCCGATTGAATGCACTGGTTGCAATGAAGCATGATTGAATCCAGTGGATTCCATGCAGCATGGAGAAATGGAACCCTATTAAATGCAGGGGATTTTATGCAGCATGATTGAATGCAGTGGATTCCATGCAGCATGATTGAATGCAGTAGATTCCATGCAGTGAGGCCCAATGCATCCCGATTAAATGCAGTGGATTTTATGCAGCGAGGCCCAAAGCATCCCGATTGAATGCAGTGGATTCCATGCAGCGTCACTGAATGCAGTGGATTCGATGCAGCATGGTAAAATGCATCCCGATTGAACCCAGTGTATTCTATGCAGTGTGATAAATGGATCCCGATTGAATGCAGTGGATTCGATGCAGCGTGGCCCAACGGATCTCGAGAGAATGCAGTGGATTCCATGCAGTGTGGTGCAATGGATTTTGATTGAACGCAGTGGATTCGATGCATCGTTGTGCAATGGATCCCAATTGAATGCAGTGAATTCCATGCAGCGTGATTGAATGCAGTACATTCCATGCAGCATGGTAAAATGCATCCCGATTAAATGCAGTGGATTCCATCCAGCTTGATTGAATGCAGTTGATTCCATGGAGCGTGGCCCAATGCATCCCGATTAAATGCAGTGGATTTTATGCAGCATGGCCCAAAGCATCCCGATTGAAGGTAGTGCATTCCATGCAGCATCACTGAATGCAGTGGATTCCATGCAGCATGGTAAAATGCATCCCGATTGAACGCAGTGTATTCCATGAAGCATGGCTAAATGGATCCCGATTGAATGCAGTGGATTCTATGCAGCGTGGCCCAATGGATCTCGTTTGAACGCAGTGTATTCCATGCAGTGAGGCCCAATGAATCCCAATTGAATGCAGTGGATTCCATGCAGCATGGCGCAATGGATGTCGATTGATTGCAGTGGTTTACCTGCAATGTCGCACAATGGATCACGATTGATGCAGTGGATTCCATGCAGCGTCACTGAATGCAGTGGATTCCATGCAGCATGGTAAAATGCATCCCGATGGATGCAGTGGATTCCATGCAGTGTCATTGAATGCAGTGGATTCCATGCAGCATGGTTTAATGCATCATAATTGAACGCAGTGCATTCCATGCAGCGGGGTTAAATGGATCCCGATTGAATGCAGTGGATTCGATGCAGCGTGGCCCAATGGATCTCGAGAGAATGCAGTGGATTCCATGCAGTGTGGTGCAATGGATTTAAATTGAACGCAGTGGATTCCATGCATCATGGCGCAATGGATCCCAATTGAATGCAGTGAATTCCATGCAGCGTGATTGAATGCAGTATATTCCATGCAGCGTGGTAAAATGCATCCCGATTAAATGCAGTGGATTCCATCCAGCTTGATTGAATGCAGTTGATTCCATGGAGCGTGGCCCAATGCATCCCGATTAAATGCAGTGGATTTTATGCAGCATGGCCCAAAGCATCCCGATTGAAGGTAGTGCATTCCATGCAGCATCACTGAATGCAGTGGATTCCATGCAGCATGGTAAAATGCATCCCGATTGAACGCAGTGTATTCCATGAAGCATGGCTAAATGGATCCCGAGTGAATGCAGTGGATTCCATGCAGCGTGGCCCAATGGATCTCGATTGAACGCAGTGTATTCCATGCAGTGAGGCCCAATGAATCCCAATTGAATGCAGTGGATTCCATGCAGCATGGAGAAATTGAACCCTATTAAATGCAGGGGATTTTATGCAGCATGATTGAATGCAGTGGATTCCATGCAGCATGATTGAATGCAGTAGAGTCCATGCAGTGTGGCCCAATGCATCCCGATTAAATGCAGTGGATTTTATGCAGAGAGGCCCAAAACATCCCGATTGAATGCAGTGGATTCCATGCAGCGTCACTGAATGCAGTGGATTCGATGCAGCATGGTTAAATGCATCCCGATTGAACGAAGTGTATTCGATGCAGCGTGGCTAAATGGATCCCGATTGAATGCAGTGGATTCCATGCAGCGTGGCCCAATGGATCTCGATTGACTGCAGTGGATTCCATGCAGCGTCACTGAATGCAGTGGATTCCATGCAGCATGGTAAAATGCATCCCGATTGATGCAGTGGATTCCATGCAGTGTCACTGAATGCAGTGGATTCCATGCAGCATGGTTTAATGCATCCCAATTGATCGCAGTGCATTCCATGCAGCGGGGTTAAATGGATCCCGATTGAATGCAGTGGATTCCATGCAGCATGCCCCAATGGATCTCGAGAGATTGCAGTGGATTCCATGCAGTGTGGTGCAATGGATTTAAATTGAACGCATTGGATTCCATGCATCGTGGTGCAATGGATCCCAATTGAATGCAGTGAATACCATGCAGCGTGATTGAATGCAGTATATTACATGCAGCGTGGTAAAATGCATCCCGATTAAATGCAGTGGATTCCAACCAGCTTGATTGAATGCAGTTGATTCCATGGAGCGTGGCCCAATGCATCCCGATTAAATGCAGTGGATTTTATGCAGCATGGCCCAAAGCATCCCGATTGAAGGTAGTGCATTCCATGCAGCATCACTGAATGCAGTGGATTCCATGCAGCATGGTAAAATGCATCCCAATTGAACGCAGGGCATTCCATGCAGCGGGGTTAAATGGATGCCGATTGAATGCAGTGGATTCGATGCAGCGTGGCCCAATGGATCTCGATTGACTGCAGTGGATTCCATGCAGCGTGGCCCAATGGATCTCGATTGACTGCAGTGGATTCCATGCAGCGTCACTGAATGCAGTGGATTCCATGCAGCATGGTAAAATGCATCCCGATTGATGCAGTGGATTCCATGCAGTGTCATTGAATGCAGTGGATTCCATGCAGCATGGTAAAATGAATCCCAATTGAACGCAGTGCATTCCATGCAGCGGGGTTAAATGGATCCCGATTGAATGCAGTGGATTCGATGCAGCATGGCCCAATGGATCTCGAGAGAATGCAGTGGATTCCATGCAGTGTGGTGCAATGGATTTTAATTGAACGCAGTCGATTCCATGCATCGTGGCGCAATGGATCCCAATTGAATGCAGTGAATTCCATGCAGCGTGATTGAATGCAGTATATTCCATGCAGCGTGGTAAAATGCATCCCGATTAAATGCAGTGGATTCCATCCAGCTTGATTGAATGCAGTTGATTCCATGGAGCGTGACCCAATGCATCCGAATTAAATGCAGTGGATTTTATGCAGCATGGCCCAAAGCATCCCGATTGAAGGTAGTGCATTCCATGCAGCATCACTGAATGCAGTGGATTCCATGCAGCATGGTAAAATGCATCCCGATTGAACGCAGTGTATTCCATGAAGCATGGCGAAATGGATCCCGATTGAATGCAGTGGATTCCATGCAGCGTGGCCCAATGGATCTCGATTGAATGCAGTGTATTCCATGCAGTGAGGCCCAATGTATCCCAATTGAATGCAGTGGATTCCATGCAGCATGGCGCAATGGATGTCGATTGAATGCAGTGGTTTCCCTGCAATGTGGCACAATGTATCCCGATTGACTGCAGTGGATTCCATGCAGCGTCACTGAATGCAGTGGATTCCATGCAGCATGGTAAAATGCATCCCGATTGATGCAGTGGATTCCATGCAGTGTCATTGAATGCAGTGGATTCCATGCAGCATGGTAAAATGCATCCCAATTGAACGCAGTGCATTCCATGCAGCGGGGTTAAATGGATCCCGATTGAATGCAGTGGATTCCATGCAGCGTGGCCCAATGGATCTCGATTGAATGCAGTGTATTCCACGCAGTGAGGCCCAATGTATCCCAATTGAATGCAGTGGATTCGATGCAGCATGGCCCAATGGATCTCGAGAGAATGCAGTGGATTCCATGCAGTGTGGTGCAATGGATTTAATTTGAACGCAGTGGATTCCATGCATCGTGGCGCAATGGATCCCAATTGAATGCAGTGAATTCCATGCAGCGTGATTGAATGCAGTATATTCCATGCAGCGTGGTAAAATGCATCCCAATTGAACGCAGTGCATTCCATGCAGCGGGGTTAAATGGATGCCGATTGAATGCAGTGGATTCGATGCAGCGTGGCCCAATGGATCTCGATTGACTGCAGTGGATTCCATTCAGCGTGGCCCAATGGATCTCGATTGACTGCAGTGGATTCCATGCAGCGTCACTGAATGCAGTGGATTCCATGCAGCATGGTAAAATGCATCCCGATGGATGCAGTGGATTCCATGCAGTGTCATTGAATGCAGTGGATTCCATGCAGCATGGTTTAATGCATCCCAATTGATCACAGTGCATTCCATGCAGCGGGGTTAAATGGATCCCGATTGAATGCAGTGGATTCGATGCAGCGTGGCCCAATGGATCTCGAGAGAATGCAGTGGATTCCATGCAGTGTGGTGCAATGGATTTAAATTGAACGCATTGGATTCCATGCATCGTGGCGCAATGGATCCCAATTGAATGCAGTGAATTCCATGCAGCGTGATTGAATGCAGTATATTCCATGCAGCGTGGTAAAATGCATCCCGATTAAATGCAGTGGATTCCATCCAGCTTGATTGAATGCAGTTGATTCCATGGAGCGTGGCCCAATGCATCCCGATTAAACGCAGTGGATTTTATGCAGCATGGCCCAAAGCATCCCGATTGAAGGTAGTGCATTCCATGCAGCAACACTGAATGCAGTGGATTCCATGCAGCATGGTAAAATGCATCCAGATTGAACGCAGTGTATTCCATGAAGCATGGCTAAATGGATCCCGATTGAATGCAGTGGATTCCATGCAGCATGGCCCAATGGTTCCCGATTGAATGCAGTGGTTGCAATGAAGCATGATTGAATGCAGTGGATTCCATGAAGCGTGGCCCTATGGTACCCGATTGAATGCACTGGTTGCAATGAAGCATGATTGAATCCAGTGGATTCCATGCAGCATGGAGAAATTGAACCCTATTAAATGCAGGGGATTTTATGCAGCATGATTGAATGCAGTGGATTCCATGCAGCATGATTGAATGCAGTAGATTCCATGCAGTGAGGCCCAATGCATCCCGATTAAATGCAGTGGATTTTATGCAGCGAGGCCCAAAGCATCCCGATTGAATGCAGTGGATTCCATGCAGCGTCACTGAATGCAGTGGATTCGATGCAGCATGGTAAAATGCATCCCGATTGAACCCAGTGTATTCTATGCAGCGTGATAAATGGATCCCGATTGAATGCAGTGGATTCGATGCAGTGTGGTGCAATGGATTTTGATTGAACGCAGTGGATTCGATGCATCGTTGTGCAATGGATCCCAATTGAATGCAGTGAATTCCATGCAGCGTGATTGAATGCAGTACATTCCATGCAGCATGGTAAAATGCATCCCGATTAAATGCAGTGGATTCCATCCAGCTTGATTGAATGCAGTTGATTCCATGGAGCGTGGCCCAATGCATCCCGATTAAATGCAGTGGATTTTATGCAGCATGGCCCAAAGCATCCCGATTGAAGGTAGTGCATTCCATGCAGCATCACTGAATGCAGTGGATTCCATGCAGCATGGTAAAATGCATCCCGATTGAACGCAGTGTATTCCATGAAGCATGGCTAAATGGATCCCGAGTGAATGCAGTGGATTCCATGCAGCATGGTAAAATGCGTCACGATTGATGCAGTGGATTCCATGCACTGTCATTGAATGCAGTGGATTCCATGCAGCATGGTAAAATGCATCCCGATTGATGCAGTGGATTCCATGCAGTGTCATTTAATGCAGTGGATTCCAGGCAGCATGATAAAATGCATCCCGATTGATGCAGTGGATTCCATGCAGCGGGGTTAAATGGATCCCGATTGAATGCAGTGGATTCCATGCAGCGTGGCCCAATGGATCTCGATTGAATGCAGTGGACTCCGTGCAGTGTGGTGGAGTGGATTCTGATTGATTGCAGTGAATTCCATGCATCGTGGCACAATGGATCTCGATTGAATGCAGTGGACTCCGTGCAGTGTGGTGGAGTGGATTCTGATTGATTGCAGTGAATTCCATGCAGCATGGCCCAATGGTTCCCGATTGAATGCAGTGGTTGCAATGAAGCATGATTGAATGCAGTGGATTCCATGCAGCATGGAGAAATTGAACCCTATTAAATGCAGGGGATTTTATGCAGCATGATTGAATGCAGTGGATTCCATGCAGCATGATTGAATGCAGTAGATTCCATGCAGTGAGGCCCAATGCATCCCGATTAAATGCAGTGGATTTTATGCAGTGAGGCCCAAAGCATCCCGATTGAATGCAGTGGATTCCATGCAGTGTCACTGAATGCAGTGGATTCGATGAAGCATGGTAAAATGCATCCCGATTGAACCCAGTGTATTCCATGCAGCGTGATAAATGGATCCCGATTGAATGCAGTGGATTCCATGCAGCGTGGCCCAATGGATCTCGAGAGAATGCAGTGGATTCCATGCAGTGTGGTGCAATGGATTTTGATTGAACGCAGTGGATTCCATGCATCGTTGTGCAATGGATCCCAATTGAATGCAGTGAATTCCATGCAGCGTGATTGAATGCAGTACATTCCATGCAGCATGGTAAAATGCATCCCGATTAAATGCAGTGGATTCCATCCAGCTTGATTGAATGCAGTTGATTCCATGGAGCTTGGCCCAATGCATCCCGATTAAATGCAGTGGATTTTATGCAGCATGGCCCAAAGCATCCCGATTGAAGGTAGTGCATTCCATGCAGCATCACTGAATGCAGTGGATTCCATGCAGCATGGTAAAATGCATCCCGATTGAACGCAGTGTATTCCATGAAGCATGGCTAAATGGATCCCGATTGAATGCAGTGGATTCTATGCAGCGTGGCCCAATGGATCTCGTTTGAACGCAGTGTATTCCATGCAGTGAGGCCCAATGAATCCCAATTGAATGCAGTGGATTCCATGCAGCATGGCGCAATGGATGTCGATTGATTGCAGTGGTTTACCTGCAATGTCGCACAATGGATCACGATTGATGCAGTGGATTCCATGCAGCGTCACTGAATGCAGTGGATTCCATGCAGCATGGTAAAATGCATCCCGATGGATGCAGTGGATTCCATGCAGTGTCATTGAATGCAGTGGATTCCATGCAGCATGGTTTAATGCATCATAATTGAACGCAGTGCATTCCATGCAGCGGGGTTAAATGGATCCCGATTGAATGCAGTGGATTCGATGCAGCGTGGCCCAATGGATCTCGAGAGAATGCAGTGGATTCCATGCAGTGTGGTGCAATGGATTTAAATTGAACGCAGTGGATTCCATGCATCATGGCGCAATGGATCCCAATTGAATGCAGTGAATTCCATGCAGCGTGATTGAATGCAGTATATTCCATGCAGCGTGGTAAAATGCATCCCGATTAAATGCAGTGGATTCCATCCAGCTTGATTGAATGCAGTTGATTCCATGGAGCGTGGCCCAATGCATCCCGATTAAATGCAGTGGATTTTATGCAGCATGGCCCAAAGCATCCCGATTGAAGGTAGTGCATTCCATGCAGCATCACTGAATGCAGTGGATTCCATGCAGCATGGTAAAATGCATCCCGATTGAACGCAGTGTATTCCATGAAGCATGGCTAAATGGATCCCGAGTGAATGCAGTGGATTCCATGCAGCGTGGCCCAATGGATCTCGATTGAACGCAGTGTATTCCATGCAGTGAGGCCCAATGAATCCCAATTGAATGCAGTGGATTCCATGCAGCATGGAGAAATTGAACCCTATTAAATGCAGGGGATTTTATGCAGCATGATTGAATGCAGTGGATTCCATGCAGCATGATTGAATGCAGTAGAGTCCATGCAGTGTGGCCCAATGCATCCCGATTAAATGCAGTGGATTTTATGCAGAGAGGCCCAAAACATCCCGATTGAATGCAGTGGATTCCATGCAGCGTCACTGAATGCAGTGGATTCGATGCAGCATGGTTAAATGCATCCCGATTGAACGAAGTGTATTCGATGCAGCGTGGCTAAATGGATCCCGATTGAATGCAGTGGATTCCATGCAGCGTGGCCCAATGGATCTCGATTGACTGCAGTGGATTCCATGCAGCGTCACTGAATGCAGTGGATTCCAGGCAGCATGGTAAAATGCATCCCGATTGATGCAGTGGATTCCATGCAGTGTCACTGAATGCAGTGGATTCCATGCAGCATGGTTTAATGCATCCCAATTGATCGCAGTGCATTCCATGCAGCGGGGTTAAATGGATCCCGATTGAATGCAGTGGATTCCATGCAGCATGCCCCAATGGATCTCGAGAGATTGCAGTGGATTCCATGCAGTGTGGTGCAATGGATTTAAATTGAACGCATTGGATTCCATGCATCGTGGTGCAATGGATCCCAATTGAATGCAGTGAATACCATGCAGCGTGATTGAATGCAGTATATTACATGCAGCGTGGTAAAATGCATCCCGATTAAATGCAGTGGATTCCAACCAGCTTGATTGAATGCAGTTGATTCCATGGAGCGTGGCCCAATGCATCCCGATTAAATGCAGTGGATTTTATGCAGCATGGCCCAAAGCATCCCGATTGAAGGTAGTGCATTCCATGCAGCATCACTGAATGCAGTGGATTCCATGCAGCATGGTAAAATGCATCCCAATTGAACGCAGGGCATTCCATGCAGCGGGGTTAAATGGATGCCGATTGAATGCAGTGGATTCGATGCAGCGTGGCCCAATGGATCTCGATTGACTGCAGTGGATTCCATGCAGCGTGGCCCAATGGATCTCGATTGACTGCAGTGGATTCCATGCAGCGTCACTGAATGCAGTGGATTCCATGCAGCATGGTAAAATGCATCCCGATTGATGCAGTGGATTCCATGCAGTGTCATTGAATGCAGTGGATTCCATGCAGCATGGTAAAATGAATCCCAATTGAACGCAGTGCATTCCATGCAGCGGGGTTAAATGGATCCCGATTGAATGCAGTGGATTCGATGCAGCATGGCCCAATGGATCTCGAGAGAATGCAGTGGATTCCATGCAGTGTGGTGCAATGGATTTTAATTGAACGCAGTGGATTCCATGCATCGTGGCGCAATGGATCCCAATTGAATGCAGTGAATTCCATGCAGCGTGATTGAATGCAGTATATTCCATGCAGCGTGGTAAAATGCATCCCGATTAAATGCAGTGGATTCCATCCAGCTTGATTGAATGCAGTTGATTCCATGGAGCGTCACCCAATGCATCCGAATTAAATGCAGTGGATTTTATGCAGCATGGCCCAAAGCATCCCGATTGAAGGTAGTGCATTCCATGCAGCATCACTGAATGCAGTGGATTCCATGCAGCATGGTAAAATGCATCCCGATTGAACGCAGTGTATTCCATGAAGCATGGCGAAATGGATCCCGATTGAATGCAGTGGATTCCATGCAGCGTGGCCCAATGGATCTCGATTGAATGCAGTGTATTCCATGCAGTGAGGCCCAATGTATCCCAATTGAATGCAGTGGATTCCATGCAGCATGGCGCAATGGATGTCGATTGAATGCAGTGGTTTCCCTGCAATGTGGCACAATGTATCCCGATTGACTGCAGTGGATTCCATGCAGCGTCACTGAATGCAGTGGATTCCATGCAGCATGGTAAAATGCATCCCGATTGATGCAGTGGATTCCATGCAGTGTCATTGAATGCAGTGGATTCCATGCAGCATGGTAAAATGCATCCCAATTGAACGCAGTGCATTCCATGCAGCGGGGTTAAATGGATCCCGATTGAATGCAGTGGATTCCATGCAGCGTGGCCCAATGGATCTCGATTGAATGCAGTGTATTCCACGCAGTGAGGCCCAATGTATCCCAATTGAATGCAGTGGATTCGATGCAGCATGGCCCAATGGATCTCGAGAGAATGCAGTGGATTCCATGCAGTGTGGTGCAATGGATTTAATTTGAACGCAGTGGATTCCATGCATCGTGGCGCAATGGATCCCAATTGAATGCAGTGAATTCCATGCAGCGTGATTGAATGCAGTATATTCCATGCAGCGTGGTAAAATGCATCCCAATTGAACGCAGTGCATTCCATGCAGCGGGGTTAAATGGATGCCGATTGAATGCAGTGGATTCGATGCAGCGTGGCCCAATGGATCTCGATTGACTGCAGTGGATTCCATTCAGCGTGGCCCAATGGATCTCGATTGACTGCAGTGGATTCCATGCAGCGTCACTGAATGCAGTGGATTCCATGCAGCATGGTAAAATGCATCCCGATGGATGCAGTGGATTCCATGCAGTGTCATTGAATGCAGTGGATTCCATGCAGCATGGTTTAATGCATCCCAATTGATCACAGTGCATTCCATGCAGCGGAGTTAAATGGATCCCGATTGAATGCAGTGGATTCGATGCAGCGTGGCCCAATGGATCTCGAGAGAATGCAGTGGATTCCATGCAGTGTGGTGCAATGGATTTAAATTGAACGCATTGGATTCCATGCATCGTGGCGCAATGGATCCCAATTGAATGCAGTGAATTCCATGCAGCGTGATTGAATGCAGTATATTCCATGCAGCGTGGTAAAATGCATCCCGATTAAATGCAGTGGATTCCATCCAGCTTGATTGAATGCAGTTGATTCCATGGAGCGTGGCCCAATGCATCCCGATTAAACGCAGTGGATTTTATGCAGCATGGCCCAAAGCATCCCGATTGAAGGTAGTGCATTCCATGCAGCAACACTGAATGCAGTGGATTCCATGCAGCATGGTAAAATGCATCCAGATTGAACGCAGTGTATTCCATGAAGCATGGCTAAATGGATCCCGATTGAATGCAGTGGATTCCATGCAGCATGGCCCAATGGTTCCCGATTGAATGCAGTGGTTGCAATGAAGCATGATTGAATGCAGTGGATTCCATGAAGCGTGGCCCTATGGTACCCGATTGAATGCACTGGTTGCAATGAAGCATGATTGAATCCAGTGGATTCCATGCAGCATGGAGAAATTGAACCCTATTAAATGCAGGGGATTTTATGCAGCATGATTGAATGCAGTGGATTCCATGCAGCATGATTGAATGCAGTAGATTCCATGCAGTGAGGCCCAATGCATCCCGATTAAATGCAGTGGATTTTATGCAGCGAGGCCCAAAGCATCCCGATTGAATGCAGTGGATTCCATGCAGCGTCACTGAATGCAGTGGATTCGATGCAGCATGGTAAAATGCATCCCGATTGAACCCAGTGTATTCTATGCAGCGTGATAAATGGATCCCGATTGAATGCAGTGGATTCGATGCAGTGTGGTGCAATGGATTTTGATTGAACGCAGTGGATTCGATGCATCGTTGTGCAATGGATCCCAATTGAATGCAGTGAATTCCATGCAGCGTGATTGAATGCAGTACATTCCATGCAGCATGGTAAAATGCATCCCGATTAAATGCAGTGGATTCCATCCAGCTTGATTGAATGCAGTTGATTCCATGGAGCGTGGCCCAATGCATCCCGATTAAATGCAGTGGATTTTATGCAGCATGGCCCAAAGCATCCCGATTGAAGGTAGTGCATTCCATGCAGCATCACTGAATGCAGTGGATTCCATGCAGCATGGTAAAATGCATCCCGATTGAACGCAGTGTATTCCATGAAGCATGGCTAAATGGATCCCGAGTGAATGCAGTGGATTCCATGCAGCATGGTAAAATGCGTCACGATTGATGCAGTGGATTCCATGCACTGTCATTGAATGCAGTGGATTCCATGCAGCATGGTAAAATGCATCCCGATTGATGCAGTGGATTCCATGCAGTGTCATTTAATGCAGTGGATTCCAGGCAGCATGATAAAATGCATCCCGATTGATGCAGTGGATTCCATGCAGCGGGGTTAAATGGATCCCGATTGAATGCAGTGGATTCCATGCAGCGTGGCCCAATGGATCTCGATTGAATGCAGTGGACTCCGTGCAGTGTGGTGGAGTGGATTCTGATTGATTGCAGTGAATTCCATGCATCGTGGCACAATGGATCTCGATTGAATGCAGTGGACTCCGTGCAGTGTGGTGGAGTGGATTCTGATTGATTGCAGTGAATTCCATGCAGCATGGCCCAATGGTTCCCGATTGAATGCAGTGGTTGCAATGAAGCATGATTGAATGCAGTGGATTCCATGCAGCATGGAGAAATTGAACCCTATTAAATGCAGGGGATTTTATGCAGCATGATTGAATGCAGTGGATTCCATGCAGCATGATTGAATGCAGTAGATTCCATGCAGTGAGGCCCAATGCATCCCGATTAAATGCAGTGGATTTTATGCAGTGAGGCCCAAAGCATCCCGATTGAATGCAGTGGATTCCATGCAGTGTCACTGAATGCAGTGGATTCGATGAAGCATGGTAAAATGCATCCCGATTGAACCCAGTGTATTCCATGCAGCGTGATAAATGGATCCCGATTGAATGCAGTGGATTCGATGCAGCGTGGCCCAATGGATCTCGAGAGAATGCAGTGGATTCCATGCAGTGTGGTGCAATCGATTTTGATTGAACGCAGTGGATTCCATGCATCGTTGTGCAATGGATCCCAATTGAATGCAGTGAATTCCATGCAGCGTGATTGAATGCAGTACATTCCATGCAGCATGGTAAAATTCATCCCGATTAAATGCAGTGGATTCCATCCAGCTTGATTGAATGCAGTTGATTCCATGGAGCTTGGCCCAATGCATCCCGATTAAATGCAGTGGATTTTATGCAGCATGGCCCAAAGCATCCCGATTGAAGGTAGTGCATTCCATGCAGCATCACTGAATGCAGTGGATTCCATGCAGCATGGTAAAATGCATCCCGATTAAACGCAGTGGATTACATGCAGCATGGCTAAATGGATCCCGAGTGAATGCAGTAGATTCCATGCAGTGTCATTGAATGCAGTGGATTCCATGCAGCATGGTAAAATGCGTCACGATTGATGCAGTGGATTCCATGCAGTGTCATTGAATGCAGTGTATTCCATGCAGCATGGTAAAATGCATCCCGATTGATGCAGTGGATTACATGCAGTGTCATTGAATACAGTGGATTCCAGGCAGCATGATAAAATATATCCCGATTGATGCAGTGGATTCCATGCAGCGGGGTTAAATTGATCCTGATTGAATGCAGTGTATTCCATGCAGCGTGGCCCAATGGATCTCGATTGAATGCAGTGGATTCCATGCAGCGTGGCCCAATGGATCTCGATTGAATGCAGTGGATTCCATGCAGTGTGGTGCAGTGGATTCTGATTGATTGCAGTGAATTCCATGCATCGTGGCACAATGGATCCCCATTGAATGCAGTTGATTCCATGCAGCGTGGCCCAATGGATCTCGATTGAATGCATTGGATTCCATGCAGCGTGTTTGAATGCAGTGTATGCCATGCAGCGTGAAGAAATGGAACCCTATTGAATGCAGTGGATTTTATGCAGCATGATTGAATGCAGTGGATTCCATGCAGCATGATTGAATGCAGTGGATTCCATGCAGCATGGTAAAATGCATCCCGATTGATGCAGTGGATTCCATGCAGTGTCATTTAATGCAGTGGATTCCAGGCAGCATGATAAAATGCATCCCGATTGATGCAGTGGATTCCATGCAGCGGGGTTAAATGGATCCCGATTGAATGCAGTGGATTCCATGCAGCGTGGCCCAATGGATCTCGATTGAATGCAGTGGACTCCGTGCAGTGTGGTGGAGTGGATTCTGATTGATTGCAGTGAATTCCATGCACCGTGGCCCAATGGATCTCGATTGAATGCAGTGGACTCCGTGCAGTGTGGTGGAGTGGATTCTGATTGATTGCAGTGAATTCCATGCAGCATGGCCCAATGGTTCCCGATTGAATGCAGTGGTTGCAATGAAGCATGATTGAATGCAGTGGATTCCATGAAGCGTGGCCCTAAGGTACCCGATTGAATGCACTGGTTGCAATGAAGCATGATTGAATGCAGTGGATTCCATGCAGCATGGAGAAATTGAACCCTATTCAATGCAGGGGATTTTATGCAGCATGATTGAATGCAGTGGATTCCATGCAGCATGATTGAATGCAGTAGATTCCATGCAGTGAGGCCCAATGCATCCCGATTAAATGCAGTGGATTTTATGCAGTGAGGCCCAAAGCATCCCGATTGAATGCAGTGGATTCCATGCAGTGTCACTGAATGCAGTGGATTCGATGAAGCATGGTAAAATGCATCCCGATTGAACCCAGTGTATTCCATGCAGCGTGATAAATGGATCCCGATTGAATGCAGTGGATTCCATGCAGCGTGGCCCAATGGATCTCGAGAGAATGCAGTGGATTCCATGCAGTGTGGTGCAATGGATTTTGATTGAACGCAGTGGATTCCATGTATCGTTGTGCAATGGATCCCAATTGAATGCAGTGAATTCCATGCAGCGTGATTGAATGCAGTATATTCCATGCAGCATGGTAAAATTCATCCCGATTAAATGCAGTGGATTCCATCCAGCTTGATTGAATGCAGTTGATTCCATGGAGCTTGGCCCAATGCATCCCGATTAAATGCAGTGGATTTTATGCAGCATGGTCCAAAGCATCCCGATTGAAGGTAGTGCATTCCATGCAGCATCACTGAATGCAGTGGATTCCATGCAGCATGGTAAAATGCATCCCGATTAAACGCAGTGGATTACATGCAGCATGGCTAAATGGATCCCGAGTGAATGCAGTAGATTCCATGCAGTGTCATTGAATGCAGTGGATTCCATGCAGCATGGTAAAATGCGTCACGATTGATGCAGTGGATTCCATGCAGTGTCATTGAATGCAGTGTATTCCATGCAGCATGGTAAAATGCATCCCGATTGATGCAGTGGATTACATGCAGTGTCATTGAATACAGTGGATTCCAGGCAGCATGATAAAATATATCCCGATTGATGCAGTGGATTCCATGCAGCGGGGTTAAATTGATCCTGATTGAATGCAGTGTATTCCATGCAGCGTGGCCCAATGGATCTCGATTGAATGCAGTGGATTCCATGCAGCGTGGCCCAATGGATCTCGATTGAATGCAGTGGATTCCATGCAGTGTGGTGCAGTGGATTCTGATTGATTGCAGTGAATTCCATGCATCGTGGCACAATGGATCCCCATTGAATGCAGTTGATTCCATGCAGCGTGGCCCAATGGATCTCGATTGAATGCATTGGATTCCATGCAGCGTGTTTGAATGCAGTGTATGCCATGCAGCGTGAAGAAATGGAACCCTATTGAATGCAGTGGATTTTATGCAGCATGATTGAATGCAGTGGATTCCATGCAGCATGATTGAATGCAGTGGATTCCATGCAGCATGGTAAAATGCATCCCGATTGATGCAGTGGATTCCATGCAGTGTCATTTAATGCAGTGGATTCCAGGCAGCATGATAAAATGCATCCCGATTGATGCAGTGGATTCCATGCAGCGGGGTTAAATGGATCCCGATTGAATGCAGTGGATTCCATGCAGCGTGGCCCAATGGATCTCGATTGAATGCAGTGGACTCCGTGCAGTGTGGTGGAGTGGATTCTGATTGATTGCAGTGAATTCCATGCACCGTGGCCCAATGGATCTCGATTGAATGCAGTGGACTCCGTGCAGTGTGGTGGAGTGGATTCTGATTGATTGCAGTGAATTCCATGCAGCATGGCCCAATGGTTCCCGATTGAATGCAGTGGTTGCAATGAAGCATGATTGAATGCAGTGGATTCCATGAAGCGTGGCCCTAAGGTACCCGATTGAATGCACTGGTTGCAATGAAGCATGATTGAATGCAGTGGATTCCATGCAGCATGGAGAAATTGAACCCTATTCAATGCAGGGGATTTTATGCAGCATGATTGAATGCAGTGGATTCCATGCAGCATGATTGAATGCAGTAGATTCCATGCAGTGAGGCCCAATGCATCCCGATTAAATGCAGTGGATTTTATGCAGTGAGGCCCAAAGCATCCCGATTGAATGCAGTGGATTCCATGCAGTGTCACTGAATGCAGTGGATTCGATGAAGCATGGTAAAATGCATCCCGATTGAACCCAGTGTATTCCATGCAGCGTGATAAATGGATCCCGATTGAATGCAGTGGATTCCATGCAGCGTGGCCCAATGGATCTCGAGAGAATGCAGTGGATTCCATGCAGTGTGGTGCAATGGATTTTGATTGAACGCAGTGGATTCCATGTATCGTTGTGCAATGGATCCCAATTGAATGCAGTGAATTCCATGCAGCGTGATTGAATGCAGTATATTCCATGCAGCATGGTAAAATTCATCCCGATTAAATGCAGTGGATTCCATCCAGCTTGATTGAATGCAGTTGATTCCATGGAGCTTGGCCCAATGCATCCCGATTAAATGCAGTGGATTTTATGCAGCATGGTCCAAAGCATCCCGATTGAAGGTAGTGCATTCCATGCAGCATCACTGAATGCAGTGGATTCCATGCAGCATGGTAAAATGCATCCCGATTAAACGCAGTGGATTACATGCAGCATGGCTAAATGGATCCCGAGTGAATGCAGTAGATTCCATGCAGTGTCATTGAATGCAGTGGATTCCATGCAGCATGGTAAAATGCGTCACGATTGATGCAGTGGATTCCATGCAGTGTCATTGAATGCAGTGTATTCCATGCAGCATGGTAAAATGCATCCCGATTGATGCAGTGGATTACATGCAGTGTCATTGAATACAGTGGATTCCAGGCAGCATGATAAAATATATCCCGATTGATGCAGTGGATTCCATGCAGCGGGGTTAAATTGATCCTGATTGAATGCAGTGTATTCCATGCAGCGTGGCCCAATGGATCTCGATTGAATGCAGTGGATTCCATGCAGCGTGGCCCAATGGATCTCGATTGAATGCAGTGGATTCCATGCAGTGTGGTGCAGTGGATTCTGATTGATTGCAGTGAATTCCATGCATCGTGGCACAATGGATCCCCATTGAATGCAGTTGATTCCATGCAGCGTGGCCCAATGGATCTCGATTGAATGCATTGGATTCCATGCAGCGTGTTTGAATGCAGTGTATGCCATGCAGCGTGAAGAAATGGAACCCTATTGAATGCAGTGGATTTTATGCAGCATGATTGAATGCAGTGGATTCCATGCAGCATGATTGAATGCAGTGGATTCCATGCAGCATGGTAAAATGCATCCCGATTGATGCAGTGGATTCCATGCAGTGTCATTTAATGCAGTGGATTCCAGGCAGCATGATAAAATGCATCCCGATTGATGCAGTGGATTCCATGCAGCGGGGTTAAATGGATCCCGATTGAATGCAGTGGATTCCATGCAGCGTGGCCCAATGGATCTCGATTGAATGCAGTGGACTCCGTGCAGTGTGGTGGAGTGGATTCTGATTGATTGCAGTGAATTCCATGCACCGTGGCCCAATGGATCTCGATTGAATGCAGTGGACTCCGTGCAGTGTGGTGGAGTGGATTCTGATTGATTGCAGTGAATTCCATGCAGCATGGCCCAATGGTTCCCGATTGAATGCAGTGGTTGCAATGAAGCATGATTGAATGCAGTGGATTCCATGAAGCGTGGCCCTAAGGTACCCGATTGAATGCACTGGTTGCAATGAAGCATGATTGAATGCAGTGGATTCCATGCAGCATGGAGAAATTGAACCCTATTCAATGCAGGGGATTTTATGCAGCATGATTGAATGCAGTGGATTCCATGCAGCATGATTGAATGCAGTAGATTCCATGCAGTGAGGCCCAATGCATCCCGATTAAATGCAGTGGATTTTATGCAGTGAGGCCCAAAGCATCCCGATTGAATGCAGTGGATTCCATGCAGTGTCACTGAATGCAGTGGATTCGATGAAGCATGGTAAAATGCATCCCGATTGAACCCAGTGTATTCCATGCACGTGATAAATGGATCCCGATTGAATGCAGTGGATTCCATGCAGCGTGGCCCAATGGATCTCGAGAGAATGCAGTGGATTCCATGCAGTGTGGTGCAATGGATTTTGATTGAACGCAGTGGATTCCATGTATCGTTGTGCAATGGATCCCAATTGAATGCAGTGAATTCCATGCAGCGTGATTGAATGCAGTATATTCCATGCAGCATGGTAAAATTCATCCCGATTAAATGCAGTGGATTCCATCCAGCTTGATTGAATGCAGTTGATTCCATGGAGCTTGGCCCAATGCATCCCGATTAAATGCAGTGGATTTTATGCAGCATGGCCCAAAGCATCCCGATTGAAGGTAGTGCATTCCATGCAGCATCACTGAATGCAGTGGATTCCATGCAGCATGGTAAAATGCATCCCGATTAAACGCAGTGGATTACATGCAGCATGGCTAAATGGATCCCGAGTGAATGCAGTAGATTCCATGCAGTGTCATTGAATGCAGTGGATTCCATGCAGCATGGTAAAATGCGTCACGATTGATGCAGTGGATTCCATGCAGTGTCATTGAATGCAGTGGATTCCATGCAGCATGGTAAAATACATCCCGATGGATGCAGTGGATTCCATGCAGCGGGGTTAAATTGATCCTGATTGAATGCAGTGTATTCCATGCAGCGTGGCCCAATGGATCTCGATTGAATGCAGTGGATTCCATGCAGCGTGGCGCAATGGATCTCGATTGAATGCAGTGGATTCCATGCAGTGTGGTGCAGTGGATTCTGATTGATTGCAGTGAATTCCATGCATCGTGGCACAATGGATCCCAATTGAATGCAGTTGATTCCATGCAGCGTGGCCCAATGGATCTCGATTGAATACATTGGATTCCATGCAGCGTGTTTGAATTCAGTGTATGCCATGCAGCGTGAATAAATGGAACCCTATTGAATGCAGTGGATTTTATGCAGCATGATTGAATGCAGTGGATTCCATGCAGCATGATTGAATGCAGTGGATTCCAGGCAGCGAGGCCCAATGAATCCCGATTGAATGCAGTGGATATTATCCAGCATGGCCCAAAGCATCCCGATTGAATGCAGTTGGTTCCATGCAGCGTGTTTGAATGCAGTGGATTCCATGCAGCATGGCCCAATGGTTCCCGATTGAATGCAGTGGTTGCAATGAAGCATGATTGAATGCAGTGGATTCCATGAAGCGTGGCCCTATGGTACCCGATTGAATGCACTGGTTGCAATGAAGCATGATTGAATGCAGTGGATTCCATGCAGCATGGAGAAATTGAACCCTATTCAATGCAGGGGATTTTATGCAGCATGATTGAATGCAGTGGATTCCATGCAGCATGATTGAATGCAGTAGATTCCATGCAGTGAGGCCCAATGCATCCCGATTAAATGCAGTGGATTTTATGCAGCGAGGCCCAAAGCATCCCGATTGAATGCAGTGGATTCCATGCAGCGTCACTGAATGCAGTGGATTCGATGCAGCATGGTAAAATGCATCCCGATTGAACGAAGAGTATTCCATGCAGCGTGGCTAAATGGATCCCGATTGAATGCAGTGGATTCCATGCAGCGTGGCCCAATGGATCTCGAGAGATTGCAGTGGATTCCATGCAGTGTGGTGCAATGGATTTAAATTGAACGCAGTGGATTCCATGCATCGTGGTGCAATGGATCCCAATTGAATGCAGTGAATTCCATGCGGCGTGATTGAATGCAGTACACTCCATGCAGCGTGGTAAAATGCATCCCGATTAAATGCAGTGGATTCCATCCAGCTTGATTGAATGCAGTTGATTCCATGGAGCGTGGCCCAATGCATCCCGATTAAATGCAGTGGATTTTATGCAGCATGGCCCAAAGCATCCCGATTGAAGGTAGTGCATTCCATGCAGCATCACTGAATGCAGTGGATTCCATGCAGCATGGTAAAATGCATCCCGATTGAACGCAGTGTATTCCATGAAGCATGGCTAAATGGCTCCCGAGTGAATGCAGTAGATTCCATGCAGTGTCATTGAATGCAGTGGATTCCATGCAGCATGGTAAAATGCATCCCGATTGATGCAGTGGATTCCATGCAGTGTCATTGAATGCAGTGGATTCCAGGCAGCATTGTAAAATGCATCCCGATTGATGCAGTGGATTCCATGCAGCGGGGTTAAATGGATCCCGATTGAATGCAGTGTATTCCATGCAGCGTGGCCCAATGGATCTCGATTGAATGCAGTGGATTCCATGCAGCGTGGCCCAATGGATCTCGATTGAATGCAGTGGATTCCATGCAGTGTGGTACAGTGGATTCTGATTGATTGCTGTGAATTCCATGCATCGTGGCACAATGGATCCCAATTGAATGCAGTGGATTCCATGCAGTGTGGCCCAATGGATCTCGATTGAATGCAGTGGATTCCATGCAGCATGTTTGAATGCAGTGTATGCCATGCAACGTGAAGAAATGGAACCCTATTGAATGCAGTGGATTTTATCCAGGATGATTGAATGAGGTGGATTCCATGCAGCATGATTGAATGCAGTGGATTCGATGCAGCGTGGCCCAATGGATCTCGAGAGAATGCAGTGGATTCCATGCAGTGTGGTGCAATGGATTTTGATTGAACGCAGTGGATTCGATGCATCGTTGTGCAATGGATCCCAATTGAATGCAGTGAATTCCATGCAGCGTGATTGAATGCAGTACATTCCATGCAGCATGGTAAAATGCATCCCGATTAAATGCAGTGGATTCCATCCAGCTTGATTGAATGCAGTTGATTCCATGGAGCGTGGCCCAATGCATCCCGATTAAATGCAGTGGATTTTATGCAGCATGGCCCAAAGCATCCCGATTGAAGGTAGTGCATTCCATGCAGCATCACTGAATGCAGTGGATTCCATGCAGCATGGTAAAATGCATCCCGATTGAACGCAGTGTATTCCATGAAGCATGGCTAAATGGATCCCGATTGAATGCAGTGGATTCCATGCAGCGTGGCCCAATGGATCTCGATTGAACGCAGTGTATTCCATGCAGTGAGGCCCAATGAATCCCAATTGAATGCAGTGGATTCCATGCAGCATGGCGCAATGGATGTCGATTGATTGCAGTGGTTTCCCTGCAATGTGGCACAATGGATCCCGATTGATGCAGTGGATTCCATGCAGCGTCACTGAATGCAGTGGATTCCATGCAGCATGGTAAAATGCATCCCGATGGATGCAGTGGATTCCATGCAGTGTCATTGAATGCAGTGGATTCCATGCAGCATGGTTTAATGCATCCCAATTGAACGCAGTGCATTCCATGCAGCGGGGTTAAATGGATCCCGATTGAATGCAGTGGATTCGATGCAGCGTGGCCCAATGGATCTCGAGAGAATGCAGTGGATTCCATGCAGTGTGGTGCAATGGATTTAAATTGAACGCAGTGGATTCCATGCATCGTGGCGCAATGGATCCCAATTGAATGCAGTGAATTCCATGCAGCGTGATTGAATGCAGTATATTCCATGCAGCGTGGTAAAATGCATCCCGATTAAATGCAGTGGATTCCATCCAGCTTGATTGAATGCAGTTGATTCCATGGAGCGTGGCCCAATGCTTCCCGATTAAATGCAGTGGATTTTATGCAGCATGGCCCAAAGCATCCCGATTGAAGGTAGTGCATTCCATGCAGCATCACTGAATGCAGTGGATTCCATGCAGCATGGTAAAATGCATCCCGATTGAACGCAGTGTATTCCATGAAGCATGGCTAAATGGATCCCGATTGAATGCAGTGGATTCCATGCAGCGTGGCCCAATGGATCTCGATTGAACGCAGTGTATTCCATGCAGTGAGGCCCAATGAATCCCAATTGAATGCAGTGGATTCCATGCAGCATGGAGAAATTGAACCCTATTAAATGCAGGGGATTTTATGCAGCATGATTGAATGCAGTGGATTCCATGCAGCATGATTGAATGCAGTAGATTCCATGCAGTGAGGCCCAATGCATCCCGATTAAATGCAGTGGATTTTATGCAGAGAGGCCCAAAGCATCCCGATTGAATGCAGTGGATTCCATGCAGCGTCACTGAATGCAGTGGATTCGATGCAGCATGGTTAAATGCATCCCGATTGAACGAAGTGTATTCGATGCAGCGTGGCTAAATGGATCCCGATTGAATGCAGTGGATTCCATGCAGCGTGGCCCAATGGATCTCGAGAGATTGCAGTGGATTCCAAGCAGAGTGGTGCAATGGATTTTAATTGAACGCAGTGGATTCCATGCATCGTGGTGCAATGGATCCCAATTGAATGCAGTGAATTCCATGCAGCGTGATTGAATGCAGTATATTCCATGCAGCGTGGTAAAATGCATCCCGATTAAATGCAGTGGATTCCATCCAGCTTGGTTGAATGCAATTGATTCCATGTAGCATGGCCAAATGCATCCCGATTAAATGCAGTGGATTTTATGCAGCATGGCCCAAAGCATCCCGATTGAAGGTAGTGCATTCCATGCAGCATCACTGAATGCAGTGGATTCCATGCAGCATGGTAAAATGCATCCCAATTGAACGCAGTGCATTCCATGCAGCGGGGTTAAATGGATGCCGATTGAATGCAGTGGATTCGATGCAGCGTGGCCCAATGGATCTCGATTGACTGCAGTGGATTCCATGCAGCGTGGCCGAATGGATCTCGATTGACTGCAGTGGATTCCATGCAGCGCCACTCAATGCAGTGGATTCCATGCAGCATGGTAAAATGCATCCCGATTGATGCAGTGGATTCCATGCAGTGTCATTGAATGCAGTGGATTCCATGCAGCATGGTTTAATGCATCCCAATTGGTCGCAGTGCATTCCATGCAGCGGGGTTAAATGGATCCCGATTGAATGCAGTGGATTCGATGCAGCGTGGCCCAATGGATCTCGAGAGAATGCAGTGGATTCCATGCAGTGTGGTGCAATGGATTTAAATTGAACGCATTGGATTCCATGCATCGTGGTGCAATGGATCCCAATTGAATGCAGTGAATTCCATGCAGCGTGATTGAATGCAGTATATTCCATGCAGCGTGGTAAAATGCATCCCGATTAAATGCAGTGGATTCCATCCAGCTTGATTGAATGCAGTTGATTCCATGGAGCGTGGCCCAATGCATCCCGATTAAATGCAGTGGATTTTATGCAGCATGGCCCAAAGCATCCCGATTGAAGGTAGTGCATTACATGCAGCAACACTGAATGCAGTGGATTCCATGCAGCATGGTAAAATGCATCCCGATTGAACGCAGTGTATTCCATGAAGCATGGCTAAATGGATCCCGATTGAATGCAGTGGATTCCATGCAGCATGGCCCAATGGTTCCCGATTGAATGCAGTGGTTGCAATGAAGCATGATTGAATGCAGTGGATTCCATGAAGCGTGGCCCTATGGTACCCGATTGAATGCACTGGTTGCAATGAAGCATGATTGAATGCAGTGGATTCCATGCAGCATGGAGAAATGGAACCCTATTAAATGCAGGGGATTTTATGCAGCATGATTGAATGCAGTGGATTCCATGCAGCATGATTGAATGCAGTAGATTCCATGCAGTGAGGCCCAATGCATCCCGATTAAATGCAGTGGATTTTATGCAGCGAGGCCCAAAGCATCCCGATTGAATGCAGTGGATTCCATGCAGCGTCACTGAATGCAGTGGATTCCATGCAGCATGGTAAAATGCATCCCGATTGAACCCAGTGTATTCTATGCAGCGTGATAAATGGATCCCGATTGAATGCAGTGGATTCGATGCAGCGTGGCCCAACGGATCTCGAGAGAATGCAGTGGATTCCATGCAGTGTGGTGCAATGTATTTTGAGTGAACGCAGTGGATTCGATGCATCGTTGTGCAATGGATCCCAATTGAATGCAGTGAATTCCATGCAGCGTGATTGAATGCAGTACATTCCATGCAGCGTGGTAAAATGCATCCCGATTAAATGCAGTGGATTCCATCCAGCTTGATTGAATGCAGTTGATTCCATGGAGCGTGGCCCAATGCATCCCGATTAAATGCAGTGGATTTTATGCAGCATGGCCCAAAGCATCCCGATTGAAGGTAGTGCATTCCATGCAGCATCACTGAATGCAGTGGATTCCATGCAGCATGGTAAAATGCATCCCGATTGAACGCAGTGTATTCCATGAAGCATGGCTAAATGGATCCCCATTGAATGCAGTGGATTCCATGCAGCGTGGCCCAATGGATCTCGATTGAACGCAGTGTATTCCATGCAGTGAGGCCCAATGAATCCCAATTGAATGCAGTGGATTCCATGCAGCATGGCGCAATGGATGTCGATTGAATGCAGTGCTTTCCCTGCAATGTGGCACAATGGATTCCGATTGACTGCAGTGGATTCCATGCAGCGTCACTGAATGCAGTGGATTCCATGCAGCATGGTAAAATGCATCCCGATGGATGCAGTGGATTCCATGCAGTGTCATTGAATGCAGTGGATTCCATGCAGCATGGTAAAATGCATCCCAATTGAACGCAGTGCATTCCATGCAGCGGGGTTAAATGGATCCCGATTGAATGCAGTGGATTCCATGCAGCGTGGCCCAATGGATCTCGAGAGAATGCAGTGGATTCCATGCAGTGTGGTGCAATGGATTTTAATTGAACGCAGTGGATTCCATGCATCGTGGCGCAATGGATCCCAATTGAATGCAGTGAATTCCATGCAGCGTGATTGAATGCAGTATATTCCATGCAGCGTGGTAAAATGCATCCCGATTAAATGCAGTGGATTCCATCCAGCTTGATTGAATGCAGTTGATTCCATGGAGCGTGGCCCAATGCATCCCGATTAAATGCAGTGGATTTTATGCAGCATGGCCCAAAGCATCCCGATTGAAGGTAGTGCATTCCATGCAGCATCACTGAATGCAGTGGATTCCATGCAGCATGGTAAAATGCATCCCGATTGAACGCAGTGTATTCCATGAAGCATGGCGAAATGGATCCCGATTGAATGCAGTGGATTCCATGCAGCGTGGCCCAATGGATCTCGATTGAATGCAGTGTATTCCATGCAGTGAGGCCCAATGTATCCCAATTGAATGCAGTGGATTCCATGCAGCATGGCGCAATGGATGTCGATTGAATGCAGTGGTTTCCCTGCAATGTGGCACAATGTATCCCGATTGACTGCAGTGGATTCCATGCAGCGTCACTGAATGCAGTGGATTCCATGCAGCATGGTAAAATGCATCCCGATTGATGCAGTGGATTCCATGCAGTGTCATTGAATGCAGTGGATTCCATGCAGCATGGTAAAATGCATCCCAATTGAACGCAGTGCATTCCATGCAGCGGGGTTAAATGGATCCAGATTGAATGCAGTGGATTCGATGCAGCATGGCCCAATGGATCTCGAGAGAATGCAGTGGATTCCATGCAGTGTGGTGCAATGGATTTAAATTGAACGCAGTGGATTCCATGCATCGTGGCGCAATGGATCCCAATTGAATGCAGTGAATTCCATGCAGCGTGATTGAATGCAGTATATTCCATGCAGCGTGGTAAAATGCATCCCAATTGAACGCAGTGCATTCCATGCAGCGGGGTTAAATGGATGCCGATTGAATGCAGTGGATTCGATGCAGCGTGGCCCAATGGATCTCGATTGACTGCAGTGGATTCCATGCAGCGTGGCCCAATGGATCTCGATTGACTGCAGTGGATTCCATGCAGCGTCACTGAATGCAGTGGATTCCATGCAGCATGGTAAAATGCATCCCGATGGATGCAGTGGATTCCATGCAGTGTCATTGAATGCAGTGGATTCCATGCAGCATGGTAAAATGCATCCCAATTGAACGCAGTGCATTCCATGCAGCGGGGTTCAATGGATCCCGATTGAATGCAGTGGATTCGATGCAGCGTGGCCCAATGGATCTCGAGAGAATGCAGTGGATTCCATGCAGTGTGGTGCAATGGATTTAAATTGAACGCATTGGATTCCATGCATCTTGGCGCAATGGATCCCAATTGAATGCAGTGAATTCCATGCAGCGTGATTGAATGCAGTATATTCCATGCAGCGTGGTAAAATGAATCCCGATTAAATGCAGTGGATTCCATCCAGCTTGATTGAATGCAGTTGATTCCATGGAGCGTGGCCCAATGCATCCCGATTAAACGCAGTGGATTTTATGCAGCATGGCCCAAAGCATCCCGATTGAAGGTAGTGCATTCCATGCAGCAACACTGAATGCAGTGGATTCCATGCAGCATGGTAAAATGCATCCCGATTGAACGCAGTGTATTCCATGAAGCATGGCTAAATGGATCCCGATTGAATGCAGTGGATTCCATGCAGCATGGCCCAATGGTTCCCGATTGAATGCAGTGGTTGCAATGAAGCATGATTGAATGCAGTGGATTCCATGAAGCGTGGCCCTATGGTACCCGATTGAATGCACTGGTTGCAATGAAGCATGATTGAATCCAGTGGATTCCATGCAGCATGGAGAAATTGAACCCTATTAAATGCAGGGGATTTTATGCAGCATGATTGAATGCAGTGGATTCCATGCAGCATGATTGAATGCAGTAGATTCCATGCAGTGAGGCCCAATGCATCCCGATTAAATGCAGTGGATTTTATGCAGCGAGGCCCAAAGCATCCCGATTGAATGCAGTGGATTCCATGCAGCGTCACTGAATGCAGTGGATTCGATGCAGCATGGTAAAATGCATCCCGATTGAACCCAGTGTATTCTATGCAGCGTGATAAATGGATCCCGATTGAATGCAGTGGATTCGATGCAGCGTGGCCCAACGGATCTCGAGAGAATGCAGTGGATTCCATGCAGTGTGGTGCAATGTATTTTGATTGAACGCAGTGGATTCGATGCATCGTTGTGCAATGGATCCCAATTGAATGCAGTGAATTCCATGCAGCGTGATTGAATGCAGTACATTCCATGCAGCATGGTAAAATGCATCCCGATTAAATGCAGTGGATTCCATCCAGCTTGATTGAATGCAGTTGATTCCATGGAGCGTGGCCCAATGCATCCCGATTAAATGCAGTGGATTTTATGCAGCATGGCCCAAAGCATCCCGATTGAAGGTAGTGCATTCCATGCAGCATCACTGAATGCAGTGGATTCCATGCAGCATGGTAAAATGCATCCCGATTGAACGCAGTGTATTCCATGAAGCATGGCTAAATGGATCCCCATTGAATGCAGTGGATTCCATGCAGCGTGGCCCAATGGATCTCGATTGAACGCAGTGTATTCCATGCAGTGAGGCCCAATGAATCCCAATTGAATGCAGTGGATTCCATGCAGCATGGCGCAATGGATGTCGATTGAATGCAGTGCTTTCCCTGCAATGTGGCACAATGGATTCCGATTGACTGCAGTGGATTCCATGCAGCGTCACTGAATGCAGTGGATTCCATGCAGCATGGTAAAATGCATCCCGATGGATGCAGTGGATTCCATGCAGTGTCATTGAATGCAGTGGATTCCATGCAGCATGGTAAAATGCATCCCAATTGAACGCAGTGCATTCCATGCAGCGGGGTTAAATGGATCCCGATTGAATGCAGTGGATTCGATGCAGCATGGCCCAATGGATCTCGAGAGAATGCAGTGGATTCCATGCAGTGTGGTGAAATGGATTTAAATTGAACGCAGTGGATTCCATGCATCGTGGCGCAATGGATCCCAATTGAATGCAGTGAATTCCATGCAGCGTGATTGAATGCAGTATATTCCATGCAGCGTGGTAAAATGCATCCCGATTAAATGCAGTGGATTCCATCCAGCTTGATTGAATGCAGTTGATTCCATGGAGCGTGGCCCAATGCATCCCGATTAAATGCAGTGGATTTTATGCAGCATGGCCCAAAGCATCCCGATTGAAGGTAGTGCATTCCATGCAGCATCACTGAATGCAGTGGATTCCATGCAGCATGGTAAAATGCATCCCGATTGAACACAGTGTATTCCATGAAGCATGGCGAAATGGATCCCGATTGAATGCAGTGGATTCCATGCAGCGTGGCCCAATGGATCTCGATTGAACGCAGTGTATTCCATGCAGTGAGGCCCAATGTATCCCAATTGAATGCAGTGGATTCCATGCAGCATGGCGCAATGGATGTCGATTGAATGCAGTGGTTTCCCTGCAATGTGGCACAATGTATCCCGATTGACTGCAGTGGATTCCATGCAGCGTCACTGAATGCAGTGGATTCCATGCAGCATGGTAAAATGCATCCCGATTGATGCAGTGGATTCCATGCAGTGTCATTGAATGCAGTGGATTCCATGCAGCATGGTAAAATGCATCCCAATTGAACGCAGTGCATTCCATGCAGCGGGGTTAAATGGATCCCGATTGAATGCAGTGGATTCCATGCAGCATGATTGAATGCAGTAGATTCCATGCAGTGAGGCCCAATGCATCCCGATTAAATGCAGTGGATTTTATGCAGCGAGGCCCAAAGCATCCCGATTGAATGCAGTGGATTCCATGCAGCGACACTGAATGCAGTGGATTCGATGCAGCATGGTAAAATGCATCCCGATTGAACCCAGTGTATTCCATGCAGCGTGATAAATGGATCCCGATTGAATGCAGTGGATTCCATGCAGCGTGGCCCAATGGATCTCGAGAGAATGCAGTGGATTCCATGCAGTGTGGTGCAATGGATTTTGATTGAACCCAGTGGATTCCATGTATCGTTGTGCAATGGATCCCAATTGAATGCAGTGAATTCCATGCACCGTGATTGAATGCAGTATATTCCATGCAGCATGGTAAAATTCATCCCGATTAAATGCAGTGGATTCCATCCAGCTTGATTGAATGCAGTTGATTCCATGGAGCTTGGCCCAATGCATCCCGATTAAATGCAGTGGATTTTATGCAGCATGGTCCAAAGCATCCCGATTGAAGGTACTGCATTCCATGCAGCATCACTGAATGCAGTGGATTCCATGCAGCATGGTAAAATGCATCCCGATTAAACGCAGTGGATTACATGCAGCATGGCTAAATGGATCCCGAGTGAATGCAGTAGATTCCATGCAGTGTCATTGAATGCAGTGGATTCCATGCAGCATGGTAAAATGCGTCACGATTGATGCAGTGGATTCCATGCAGTGTCATTGAATGCAGTGTATTCCATGCAGCATGGTAAAATGCATCCCGATTGATGCAGTGGATTACATGCAGTGTCATTGAATACAGTGGATTCCAGGCAGCATGATAAAATATATCCCGATTGATGCAGTGGATTCCATGCAGCGGGGTTAAATTGATCCTGATTGAATGCAGTTTATTCCATGCAGCGTGGCACAATGGATCTCGATTGAATGCAGTGGATTCCATGCAGCGTGGCCCAATGGATCTCGATTGAATGCAGTGGATTCCATGCAGTGTGGTGCAGTGGATTCTGATTGATTGCAGTGAATTCCATGCATCGTGGCACAATGGATCCCCATTGAATGCAGTTGATTCCATGCAGCGTGGCCCAATGGATCTCGATTGAATGCATTGGATTCCATGCAGCGTGTTTGAATGCAGTGTATGCCATGCAGCGTGAAGAAATGGAACCCTATTGAATGCAGTGGATTTTATGCAGCATGATTGAATGCAGTGGATTCCATGCAGCATGATTGAATGCAGTGGATTCCATGCAGCATGGTAAAATGCATCCCGATTGATGCAGTGGATTCCATGCAGTGTCATTTAATGCAGTGGATTCCAGGCAGCATGATAAAATGCATCCCGATTGATGCAGTGGATTCCATGCAGCGGGGTAAATGGATCCCGATTGAATGCAGTGGATTCCATGCAGCGTGGCCCAATGGATCTCGATTGAATGCAGTGGACTCCATGCAGTGTGGTGGAGTGGATTCTGATTGATTGCAGTGAATTCCATGCAGCGTGGCCCAATGGATCTCGATTGAATGCAGTGGACTCCGTGCAGTGTGGTGGAGTGGATTCTGATTGATTGCAGTGAATTCCATGCAGCATGGCCCAATGGTTCCCGATTGAATGCAGTGGTTGCAATGAAGCATGATTGAATGCAGTGGATTCCATGAAGCGTGGCCCTAAGGTACCCGATTGAATGCACTGGTTGCAATGAAGCATGATTGAATGCAGTGGATTCCATGCAGCATGGAGAAATTGAACCCTATTAAATGCAGGGGATTTTATGCAGCATGATTGAATGCAGTGGATTCCATGCAGCATGATTGAATGCAGTAGATTCCATGCAGTGAGGCCCAATGCATCCCGATTAAATGCAGTGGATTTTATGCAGTGAGGCCCAAAGCATCCCGATTGAATGCAGTGGATTCCATGCAGTGTCACTGAATGCAGTGGATTCGATGAAGCATGGTAAAATGCATCCCGATTGAACCCAGTGTATTCCATGCAGCGTGATAAATGGATCCCGATTGAATGCAGTGGATTCCATGCAGCGTGGCCCAATGGATCTCGAGAGAATGCAGTGGATTCCATGCAGTGTGGTGCAATGGATTTTGATTGAACGCAGTGGATTCCATGTATCGTTGTGCAATGGATCCCAATTGAATGCAGTGAATTCCATGCAGTGTGATTGAATGCAGTATATTCCATGCAGCATGGTAAAATTCATCCCGATTAAATGCAGTGGATTCCATCCAGCTTGATTGAATGCAGTTGATTCCATGGAGCTTGGCCCAATGCATCCCGATTAAATGCAGTGGATTTTATGCAGCATGGCCCAAAGCATCCCGATTGAAGGTACTGCATTCCATGCAGCATCACTGAATGCAGTGGATTCCATGCAGCATGGTAAAATGCATCCCGATTAAACGCAGTGGATTACATGCAGCATGGCTAAATGGATCCCGAGTGAATGCAGTAGATTCCATGCAGTGTCATTGAATGCAGTGGATTCCATGCAGCATGGTAAAATGCGTCACGATTGATGCAGTGGATTCCATGCAGTGTCATTGAATGCAGTGGATTCCAAGCAGCATGGTAAAATACATCACGATGGATGCAGTGGATTCCATGCAGCGGGGTTAAATTGATCCTGATTGAATGCAGTGTATTCCATGCAGCGTGGCCCAATGGATCTCGATTGAATGCAGTGGATTCCATGCAGCGTGGCGCAATGGATCTCGATTGAATGCAGTGGATTCCATGCAGTGTGGTGCAGTGGATTCTGATTGATTGCAGTGAATTCCATGCATCGTGGCACAATGGATCCCAATTGAATGCAGTTGATTCCATGCAGCGTGGCCCAATGGATCTCGATTGAATACATTGGATTCCATGCAGCGTGTTTGAATTCAGTGTATGCCATGCAGCGTGAATAAATGGAACCCTATTGAATGCAGTGGATTTTATGCAGCATGATTGAATGCAGTGGATTCCATGCAGCATGATTGAATGCAGTGGATTCCAGGCAGCGAGGCCCAATGAATCCCGATTGAATGCAGTGGATATTATCCAGCATGGCCCAAAGCATCCCGATTGAATGCAGTTGGTTCCATGCAGCGTGTTTGAATGCAGTGGATTCCATGCAGCATGGCCCAATGGTTCCCGATTGAATGCAGTGGTTGCAATGAAGCATGATTGAATGCAGTGGATTCCATGAAGCGTGGCCCTATGGTACCCGATTGAATGCACTGGTTGCAATGAAGCATGATTGAATGCAGTGGATTCCATGCAGCATGGAGAAATTGAACCCTATTCAATGCAGGGGATTTTATGCAGCATGATTGAATGCAGTGGATTCCATGCAGCATGATTGAATGCAGTAGATTCCATGCAGTGAGGCCCAATGCATCCCGATTAAATGCAGTGGATTTTATGCAGCGAGGCCCAAAGCATCCCGATTGAATGCAGTGGATTCCATGCAGCGTCACTGAATGCAGTGGATTCGATGCAGCATGGTAAAATGCATCCCGATTGAACGAAGAGTATTCCATGCAGCGTGGCTAAATGGATCCCGATTGAATGCAGTGGATTCCATGCAGCGTGGCCCAATGGATCTCGAGAGATTGCAGTGGATTCCGTGCAGTGTGGTGCAATGGATTTAAATTGAACGCAGTGGATTCCATGCATCGTGGTGCAATGGATCCCAATTGAATGCAGTGAATTCCATGCGGCGTGATTGAATGCAGTACACTCCATGCAGCGTGGTAAAATGCATCCCGATTAAATGCAGTGGATTCCATCCAGCTTGATTGAATGCAGTTGATTCCATGGAGCGTGGCCCAATGCATCCCGATTAAATGCAGTGGATTTTATGCAGCATGGCCCAAAGCATCCCGATTGAAGGTAGTGCATTCCATGCAGCATCACTGAATGCAGTGGATTCCATGCAGCATGGTAAAATGCATCCCGATTGAACGCAGTGTATTCCATGAAGCATGGCTAAATGGCTCCCGAGTGAATGCAGTAGATTCCATGCAGTGTCATTGAATGCAGTGGATTCCATGCAGCATGGTAAAATGCATCCCGATTGATGCAGTGGATTCCATGCAGTGTCATTGAATGCAGTGGATTCCAGGCAGCATGGTAAAATGCATCCCGATTGATGCAGTGGATTCCATGCAGCGGGGTTAAATGGATCCCGATTGAATGCAGTGTATTCCATGCAGCGTGGCCCAATGGATCTCGATTGAATGCAGTGGATTCCATGCAGCGTGGCCCAATGGATCTCGATTGAATGCAGTGGATTCCATGCAGTGTGGTACAGTGGATTCTGATTGATTGCTGTGAATTCCATGCATCGTGGCACAATGGATCCCAATTGAATGCAGTGGATTCCATGCAGTGTGGCCCAATGGATCTCGATTGAATGCAGTGGATTCCATGCAGCATGTTTGAATGCAGTGTATGCCATGCAACGTGAAGAAATGGAACCCTATTGAATGCAGTGGATTTTATGCAGGATGATTGAATGCAGTGGATTCCATGCAGCATGATTGAATGCAGTGGATTCGATGCAGCGTGGCCCAATGGATCTCGAGAGAATGCAGTGGATTCCATGCAGTGTGGTGCAATGGATTTTGATTGAACGCAGTGGATTCGATGCATCGTTGTGCAATGGATCCCAATTGAATGCAGTGAATTCCATGCAGCGTGATTGAATGCAGTACATTCCATGCAGCATGGTAAAATGCATCCCGATTAAATGCAGTGGATTCCATCCAGCTTGATTGAATGCAGTTGATTCCATGGAGCGTGGCCCAATGCATCCCGATTAAATGCAGTGGATTTTATGCAGCATGGCCCAAAGCATCCCGATTGAAGGTAGTGCATTCCATGCAGCATCACTGAATGCAGTGGATTCCATGCAGCATGGTAAAATGCATCCCGATTGAACGCAGTGTATTCCATGAAGCATGGCTAAATGGATCCCGATTGAATGCAGTGGATTCCATGCAGCGTGGCCCAATGGATCTCGATTGAACGCAGTGTATTCCATGCAGTGAGGCCCAATGAATCCCAATTGAATGCAGTGGATTCCATGCAGCATGGCGCAATGGATGTCGATTGATTGCAGTGGTTTCCCTGCAATGTGGCACAATGGATCCCGATTGATGCAGTGGATTCCATGCAGCGTCACTGAATGCAGTGGATTCCATGCAGCATGGTAAAATGCATCCCGATGGATGCAGTGGATTCCATGCAGTGTCATTGAATGCAGTGGATTCCATGCAGCATGGTTTAATGCATCCCAATTGAACGCAGTGCATTCCATGCAGCGGGGTTAAATGGATCCCGATTGAATGCAGTGGATTCGATGCAGCGTGGCCCAATGGATCTCGAGAGAATGCAGTGGATTCCATGCAGTGTGGTGCAATGGATTTAAATTGAACGCAGTGGATTCCATGCATCGTGGCGCAATGGATCCCAATTGAATGCAGTGAATTCCATGCAGCGTGATTGAATGCAGTATATTCCATGCAGCGTGGTAAAATGCATCCCGATTAAATGCAGTGGATTCCATCCAGCTTGATTGAATGCAGTTGATTCCATGGAGCGTGGCCCAATGCTTCCCGATTAAATGCAGTGGATTTTATGCAGCATGGCCCAAAGCATCCCGATTGAAGGTAGTGCATTCCATGCAGCATCACTGAATGCAGTGGATTCCATGCAGCATGGTAAAATGCATCCCGATTGAACGCAGTGTATTCCATGAAGCATGGCTAAATGGATCCCGATTGAATGCAGTGGATTCCATGCAGCGTGGCCCAATGGATCTCGATTGAACGCAGTGTATTCCATGCAGTGAGGCCCAATGAATCCCAATTGAATGCAGTGGATTCCATGCAGCATGGAGAAATTGAACCCTATTAAATGCAGGGGATTTTATGCAGCATGATTGAATGCAGTGGATTCCATGCAGCATGATTGAATGCAGTAGATTCCATGCAGTGAGGCCCAATGCATCCCGATTAAATGCAGTGGATTTTATGCAGAGAGGCCCAAAGCATCCCGATTGAATGCAGTGGATTCCATGCAGCGTCACTGAATGCAGTGGATTCGATGCAGCATGGTTAAATGCATCCCGATTGAACGAAGTGTATTCGATGCAGCGTGGCTAAATGGATCCCGATTGAATGCAGTGGATTCCATGCAGCGTGGCCCAATGGATCTCGAGAGATTGCAGTGGATTCCAAGCAGAGTGGTGCAATGGATTTTAATTGAACGCAGTGGATTCCATGCATCGTGGTGCAATGGATCCCAATTGAATGCAGTGAATTCCATGCAGCGTGATTGAATGCAGTATATTCCATGCAGCGTGGTAAAATGCATCCCGATTAAATGCAGTGGATTCCATCCAGCTTGGTTGAATGCAATTGATTCCATGGAGCATGGCCAAATGCATCCCGATTAAATGCAGTGGATTTTATGCAGCATGGCCCAAAGCATCCCGATTGAAGGTAGTGCATTCCATGCAGCATCACTGAATGCAGTGGATTCCATGCAGCATGGTAAAATGCATCCCAATTGAACGCAGTGCATTCCATGCAGCGGGGTTAAATGGATGCCGATTGAATGCAGTGGATTCGATGCAGCGTGGCCCAATGGATCTCGATTGACTGCAGTGGATTCCATGCAGCGTGGCCGAATGGATCTCGATTGACTGCAGTGGATTCCATGCAGCGTCACTGAATGCAGTGGATTCCATGCAGCATGGTAAAATGCATCCCGATTGATGCAGTGGATTCCATGCAGTGTCATTGAATGCAGTGGATTCCATGCAGCATGGTTTAATGCATCCCAATTGGTCGCAGTGCATTCCATGCAGCGGGGTTAAATGGATCCCGATTGAATGCAGTGGATTCGATGCAGCGTGGCCCAATGGATCTCGAGAGAATGCAGTGGATTCCATGCAGTGTGGTGCAATGGATTTAAATTGAACGCATTGGATGCCATGCATCGTGGCGCAGTGGATCCCAATTGAATGCAGTGAATTCCATGCAGCGTGATTGAATGCAGTATATTCCATGCAGCGTGGTAAAATGCATCCCGATTAAATGCAGTGGATTCCATCCAGCTTGATTGAATGCAGTTGATTCCATGGAGCGTGGCCCAATGCATCCCGATTAAACGCAGTGGATTTTATGCAGCATGGCCCAAAGCATCCCGATTGAAGGTAGTGCATTCCATGCAGCAACACTGAATGCAGTGGATTCCATGCAGCATGGTAAAATGCATCCCGATTGAACGCAGTGTATTCCATGAAGCATGGCTAAATGGATCCCGATTGAATGCAGTGGATTCCATGCAGCATGGCCCAATGGTTCCCGATTGAATGCAGTGGTTGCAATGAAGCATGATTGAATGCAGTGGATTCCATGAAGCGTGGCCCTATGGTACCCGATTGAATGCACTGGTTGCAATGAAGCATGATTGAATCCAGTGGATTCCATGCAGCATGGAGAAATTGAACCATATTAAATGCAGGGGATTTTATGCAGCATGATTGAATGCAGTGGATTCCATGCAGCATGATTGAATGCAGTAGATTCCATGCAGTGAGGCCCAATGCATCCCGATTAAATGCAGTGGATTTTATGCAGCGAGGCCCAAAGCATCCCGATTGAATGCAGTGGATTCCATGCAGCGACACTGAATGCAGTGGATTCGATGCAGCATGGTAAAATGCATCCCGATTGAACCCAGTGTATTCCATGCAGCGTGATAAATGGATCCCGATTGAATGCAGTGGATTCCATGCAGCGTGGCCCAATGGATCTCGAGAGAATGCAGTGGATTCCATGCAGTGTGGTGCAATGGATTTTGATTGAACGCAGTGGATTCCATGTATCGTTGTGCAATGGATCCCAATTGAATGCAGTGAATTCCATGCAGCGTGATTGAATGCAGTATATTCCATGCAGCATGGTAAAATTCATCCCGATTAAATGCAGTGGATTCCATCCAGCTTGATTGAATGCAGTTGATTCCATGGAGCTTGGCCCAATGCATCCCGATTAAATGCAGTGGATTTTATGCAGCATGGTCCAAAGCATCCCGATTGAAGGTACTGCATTCCATGCAGCATCACTGAATGCAGTGGATTCCATGCAGCATGGTAAAATGCATCCCGATTAAACGCAGTGGATTACATGCAGCATGGCTAAATGGATCCCGAGTGAATGCAGTAGATTCCATGCAGTGTCATTGAATGCAGTGGATTCCATGCAGCATGGTAAAATGCGTCACGATTGATGCAGTGGATTCCATGCAGTGTCATTGAATGCAGTGTATTCCATGCAGCATGGTAAAATGCATCCCGATTGATGCAGTGGATTACATGCAGTGTCATTGAATACAGTGGATTCCAGGCAGCATGATAAAATATATCCCGATTGATGCAGTGGATTCCATGCAGCGGGGTTAAATTGATCCTGATTGAATGCAGTGTATTCCATGCAGCGTGGCCCAATGGATCTCGATTGAATGCAGTGGATTCCATGCAGCGTGGCCCAATGGATCTCGATTGAATGCAGTGGATTCCATGCAGTGTGGTGCAGTGGATTCTGATTGATTGCAGTGAATTCCATGCATCGTGGCACAATGGATCCCCATTGAATGCAGGTGATTCCATGCAGCGTGGCCCAATGGATCTCGATTGAATGCATTGGATTCCATGCAGCGTGTTTGAATGCAGTGTATGCCATGCAGCGTGAAGAAATGGAACCCTATTGAATGCAGTGGATTTTATGCAGCATGATTGAATGCAGTGGATTCCATGCAGCATGATTGAATGCAGTGGATTCCATGCAGCATGGTAAAATGCATCCCGATTGATGCAGTGGATTCCATGCAGTGTCATTTAATGCAGTGGATTCCAGGCAGCATGATAAAATGCATCCCGATTGATGCAGTGGATTCCATGCAGCGGGGTTAAATGGATCCCGATTGAATGCAGTGGATTCCATGCAGCGTGGCCCAATGGATCTCGATTGAATGCAGTGGACTCCGTGCAGTGTGGTGGAGTGGATTCTGATTGATTGCAGTGAATTCCATGCAGCGTGGCCCAATGGATCTCGATTGAATGCAGTGGACTCCGTGCAGTGTGGTGGAGTGGATTCTGATTGATTGCAGTGAATTCCATGCAGCATGGCCCAATGGTTCCCGATTGAATGCAGTGGTTGCAATGAAGCATGATTGAATGCAGTGGATTCCATGAAGCGTGGCCCTAAGGTACCCGATTGAATGCACTGGTTGCAATGAAGCATGATTGAATGCAGTGGATTCCATGCAGCATGGAGAAATTGAACCCTATTAAATGCAGGGGATTTTATGCAGCATGATTGAATGCAGTGGATTCCATGCAGCATGATTGAATGCAGTAGATTCCATGCAGTGAGGCCCAATGCATCCCGATTAAATGCAGTGGATTTTATGCAGTGAGGCCCAAAGCATCCCGATTGAATGCAGTGGATTCCATGCAGTGTCACTGAATGCAGTGGATTCGATGAAGCATGGTAAAATGCATCCCGATTGAACCCAGTGTATTCCATGCAGCGTGATAAATGGATCCCGATTGAATGCAGTGGATTCCATGCAGCGTGGCCCAATGGATCTCGAGAGAATGCAGTGGATTCCATGCAGTGTGGTGCAATGGATTTTGATTGAACGCAGTGGATTCCATGTATCGTTGTGCAATGGATCCCAATTGAATGCAGTGAATTCCATGCAGCGTGATTGAATGCAGTATATTCCATGCAGCATGGTAAAATTCATCCCGATTAAATGCAGTGGATTCCATCCAGCTTGATTGAATGCAGTTGATTCCATGGAGCTTGGCCCAATGCATCCCGATTAAATGCAGTGGATTTTATGCAGCATGGCCCAAAGCATCCCGATTGAAGGTACTGCATTCCATGCAGCATCACTGAATGCAGTGGATTCCATGCAGCATGGTAAAATGCATGCCGATTAAACGCAGTGGATTACATGCAGCATGGCTAAATGGATCCCGAGTGAATGCAGTAGATTCCATGCAGTGTCATTGAATGCAGTGGATTCCATGCAGCATGGTAAAATGCGTCACGATTGATGCAGTGGATTCCATGCAGTGTCATTGAATGCAGTGGATTCCAAGCAGCATGGTAAAATACATCACGATGGATGCAGTGGATTCCATGCAGCGGGGTTAAATTGATCCTGATTGAATGCAGTGTATTCCATGAAGCGTGGCCCAATGGATCTCGATTGAATGCAGTGGATTCCATGCAGCGTGGCGCAATGGATCTCGATTGAATGCAGTGGATTCCATGCAGTGTGGTGCAGTGGATTCTGATTGATTGCAGTGAATTCCATGCATCGTGGCACAATGGATCCCAATTGAATGCAGTTGATTCCATGCAGCGTGGCCCAATGGATCTCGATTGAATACATTGGATTCCATGCAGCGTGTTTGAATTCAGTGTATGCCATGCAGCGTGAAGAAATGGAACCCTATTGAATGCAGTGGATTTTATGCAGCATGATTGAATGCAGTGGATTCCATGCAGCATGATTGAATGCAGTGGATTCCAGGCAGCGAGGCCCAATGAATCCCGATTGAATGCAGTGGATATTATCCAGCATGGCCCAAAGCATCCCGATTGAATGCAGTTGGTTCCATGCAGCGTGTTTGAATGCAGTGGATTCCATGCAGCATGGCCCAATGGTTCCCGATTGAATGCAGTGGTTGCAATGAAGCATGATTGAATGCAGTGGATTCCATGAAGCGTGGCCCTATGGTACCCGATTGAATGCACTGGTTGCAATGAAGCATGATTGAATGCAGTGGATTCCATGCAGCATGGAGAAATTGAACCCTATTCAATGCAGGGGATTTTATGCAGCATGATTGAATGCAGTGGATTCCATGCAGCATGATTGAATGCAGTAGATTCCATGCAGTGAGGCCCAATGCATCCCGATTAAATGCAGTGGATTTTATGCAGCGAGGCCCAAAGCATCCCGATTGAATGCAGTGGATTCCATGCAGCGTCACTGAATGCAGTGGATTCGATGCAGCATGGTAAAATGCATCCCGATTGAACGAAGAGTATTCCATGCAGCGTGGCTAAATGGATCCCGATTGAATGCAGTGGATTCCATGCAGCGTGGCCCAATGGATCTCGAGAGATTGCAGTGGATTCCATGCAGTGTGGTGCAATGGATTTAAATTGAACGCAGTGGATTCCATGCATCGTGGTGCAATGGATCCCAATTGAATGCAGTGAATTCCATGCAGCGTGATTGAATGCAGTACACTCCATGCAGCGTGGTAAAATGCATCCCGATTAAATGCAGTGGATTCCATCCAGCTTGATTGAATGCAGTTGATTCCATGGAGCGTGGCCCAATGCATCCCGATTAAATGCAGTGGATTTTATGCAGCATGGCCCAAAGCATCCCGATTGAAGGTAGTGCATTCCATGCAGCATCACTGAATGCAGTGGATTCCATGCAGCATGGTAAAATGCATCCCGATTGAACGCAGTGTATTCCATGAAGCATGGCTAAATGGCTCCCGAGTGAATGCAGTAGATTCCATGCAGTGTCATTGAATGCAGTGGATTCCATGCAGCATGGTAAAATGCATCCCGATTGATGCAGTGGATTCCATGCAGTGTCATTGAATGCAGTGGATTCCAGGCAGCATGGTAAAATGCATCCCGATTGATGCAGTGGATTCCATGCAGCGGGGTTAAATGGATCCCGATTGAATGCAGTGTATTCCATGCAGCGTGGCCCAATGGATCTCGATTGAATGCAGTGGATTCCATGCAGCGTGGCCCAATGGATCTCGATTGAATGCAGTGGATTCCATGCAGTGTGGTACAGTGGATTCTGATTGATTGCTGTGAATTCCATGCATCGTGGCACAATGGATCCCAATTGAATGCAGTGGATTCCATGCAGTGTGGCCCAATGGATCTCGATTGAATGCAGTGGATTCCATGCAGCATGTTTGAATGCAGTGTATGCCATGCAACGTGAAGAAATGGAACCCTATTGAATGCAGTGGATTTTATGCAGGATGATTGAATGCAGTGGATTCCATGCAGCATGATTGAATGCAGTGGATTCGATGCAGCGTGGCCCAATGGATCTCGAGAGAATGCAGTGGATTCCATGCAGTGTGGTGCAATGGATTTTGATTGAAGGCAGTGGATTCGATGCATCGTTGTGCAATGGATCCCAATTGAATGCAGTGAATTCCATGCAGCGTGATTGAATGCAGTACATTCCATGCAGCATGGTAAAATGCATCCCGATTAAATGCAGTGGATTCCATCCAGCTTGATTGAATGCAGTTGATTCCATGGAGCGTGGCCCAATGCATCCCGATTAAATGCAGTGGATTTTATGCAGCATGGCCCAAAGCATCCCGATTGAAGGTAGTGCATTCCATGCAGCATCACTGAATGCAGTGGATTCCATGCAGCATGGTAAAATGCATCCCGATTGAACGCAGTGTATTCCATGAAGCATGGCTAAATGGATCCCGATTGAATGCAGTGGATTCCATGCAGCGTGGCCCAATGGATCTCGATTGAACGCAGTGTATTCCATGCAGTGAGGCCCAATGAATCCCAATTGAATGCAGTGGATTCCATGCAGCATGGCGCAATGGATGTCGATTGATTGCAGTGGTTTCCCTGCAATGTGGCACAATGGATCCCGATTGATGCAGTGGATTCCATGCAGCGTCACTGAATGCAGTGGATTCCATGCAGCATGGTAAAATGCATCCCGATGGATGCAGTGGATTCCATGCAGTGTCATTGAATGCAGTGGATTCCATGCAGCATGGTTTAATGCATCCCAATTGAACGCAGTGCATTCCATGCAGCGGGGTTAAATGGATCCCGATTGAATGCAGTGGATTCGATGCAGCGTGGCCCAATGGATCTCGAGAGAATGCAGTGGATTCCATGCAGTGTGGTGCAATGGATTTAAATTGAACGCAGTGGATTCCATGCATCGTGGCGCAATGGATCCCAATTGAATGCAGTGAATTCCATGCAGCGTGATTGAATGCAGTATATTCCATGCAGCGTGGTAAAATGCATCCCGATTAAATGCAGTGGATTCCATCCAGCTTGATTGAATGCAGTTGATTCCATGGAGCGTGGCCCAATGCTTCCCGATTAAATGCAGTGGATTTTATGCAGCATGGCCCAAAGCATCCCGATTGAAGGTAGTGCATTCCATGCAGCATCACTGAATGCAGTGGATTCCATGCAGCATGGTAAAATGCATCCCGATTGAACGCAGTGTATTCCATGAAGCATGGCTAAATGGATCCCGATTGAATGCAGTGGATTCCATGCAGCGTGGCCCAATGGATCTCGATTGAACGCAGTGTATTCCATGCAGTGAGGCCCAATGAATCCCAATTGAATGCAGTGGATTCCATGCAGCATGGAGAAATTGAACCCTATTAAATGCAGGGGATTTTATGCAGCATGATTGAATGCAGTGGATTCCATGCAGCATGATTGAATGCAGTAGATTCCATGCAGTGAGGCCCAATGCATCCCGATTAAATGCAGTGGATTTTATGCAGAGAGGCCCAAAGCATCCCGATTGAATGCAGTGGATTCCATGCAGCGTCACTGAATGCAGTGGATTCGATGCAGCATGGTTAAATGCATCCCGATTGAACGAAGTGTATTCCATGCAGCGGGGTTAAATGGATCCCGATTGAATGCAGTGGATTCCATGCAGCGTGGCCCAATGGATCTCGAGAGATTGCAGTGGATTCCAAGCAGAGTGGTGCAATGGATTTTAATTGAACGCAGTGGATTCCATGCATCGTGGTGCAATGGATCCCAATTGAATGCAGTGAATTCCATGCAGCGTGATTGAATGCAGTATATTCCATGCAGCGTGGTAAAATGCATCCCGATTAAATGCAGTGGATTCCATCCAGCTTGGTTGAATGCAATTGATTCCATGGAGCATGGCCCAAAGCATCCCGATTGAAGGTAGTGCACTCCATGCAGCATCACTGAATGCAGTGGATTCCATGCAGCATGGTAAAATGCATCCCAATTGAACGCAGTGCATTCCATGCAGCGGGGTTAAATGGATGCCGATTGAATGCAGTGGATTCGATGCAGCGTGGCCCAATGGATCTCGATTGACTGCAGTGGATTCCATGCAGCGTGGCCGAATGGATCTCGATTGACTGCAGTGGATTCCATGCAGCGTCACTGAATGCAGTGGATTCCATGCAGCATGGTAAAATGCATCCCGATTGATGCAGTGGATTCCATGCAGTGTCATTGAATGCAGTGGATTCCATGCAGCATGGTGTAATGCATCCCAATTGGTCGCAGTGCATTCCATGCAGCGGGGTTAAATGGATCCCGATTGAATGCAGTGGATTCGATGCAGCGTGGCCCAATGGATCTCGAGAGAATGCAGTGGATTCCATGCAGTGTGGTGCAATGGATTTAAATTGAACGCATTGGATTCCATGCATCGTGGTGCAATGGATCCCAATTGAATGCAGTGAATTCCATGCAGCGTGATTGAATGCAGTATATTCCATGCAGCGTGGTAAAATGCATCCCGATTAAATGCAGTGGATTCCATCCAGCTTGATTGAATGCAGTTGATTCCATGGAGCGTGGCCCAATGCATCCCGATTAAATGCAGTGGATTTTATGCAGCATGGCCCAAAGCATCCCGATTGAAGGTAGTGCATTCCATGCAGCAACACTGAATGCAGTGGATTCCATGCAGCATGGTAAAATGCATCCCGATTGAACGCAGTGTATTCCATGAAGCATGGCTAAATGGATCCCGATTGAATGCAGTGGATTCCATGCAGCATGGCCCAATGGTTCCCGATTGAATGCAGTGGTTGCAATGAAGCATGATTGAATGCAGTGGATTCCATGAAGCGTGGCCCTATGGTACCCGATTGAATGCACTGGTTGCAATGAAGCATGATTGAATCCAGTGGATTCCATGCAGCATGGAGAAATGGAACCCTATTAAATGCAGGGGATTTTATGCAGCATGATTGAATGCAGTGGATTCCATGCAGCATGATTGAATGCAGTAGATTCCATGCAGTGAGGCCCAATGCATCCCGATTAAATGCAGTGGATTTTATGCAGCGAGGCCCAAAGCATCCCGATTGAATGCAGTGGATTCCATGCAGCGTCACTGAATGCAGTGGATTCGATGCAGCATGGTAAAATGCATCCCGATTGAACCCAGTGTATTCTATGCAGCGTGATAAATGGATCCCGATTGAATGCAGTGGATTCGATGCAGCGTGGCCCAACGGATCTCGAGAGAATGCAGTGGATTCCATGCAGTGTGGTGCAATGGATTTTGATTGAACGCAGTGGATTCGATGCATCGTTGTGCAATGGATCCCAATTGAATGCAGTGAATTCCATGCAGCGTGATTGAATGCAGTACATTCCATGCAGCGTGGTAAAATGCATCCCGATTAAATGCAGTGGATTCCATCCAGCTTGATTGAATGCAGTTGATTCCATGGAGCGTGGCCCAATGCATCCCGATTAAATGCAGTGGATTTTATGCAGCATGGCCCAAAGCATCCCGATTGAAGGTAGTGCATTCCATGCAGCATCACTGAATGCAGTGGATTCCATGCAGCATGGTAAAATGCATCCCAATTGAACGCAGTGTATTCCATGAAGCATGGCTAAATGGATCCCCATTGAATGCAGTGGATTCCATGCAGCGTGGCCCAATGGATCTCGATTGAACGCAGTGTATTCCATGCAGTGAGGCCCAATGAATCCCAATTGAATGCAGTGGATTCCATGCAGCATGGCGCAATGGATGTCGATTGAATGCAGTGCTTTCCCTGCAATGTGGCACAATGGATTCCGATTGACTGCAGTGGATTCCATGCAGCGTCACTGAATGCAGTGGATTCCATGCAGCATGGTAAAATGCATCCCGATGGATGCAGTGGATTCCATGCAGTGTCATTGAATGCAGTGGATTCCATGCAGCATGGTAAAATGCATCCCAATTGAACGCAGTGCATTCCATGCAGCGGGGTTAAATGGATCCCGATTGAATGCAGTGGATTCCATGCAGCGTGGCCCAATGGATCTCGAGAGAATGCAGTGGATTCCATGCAGTGTGGTGCAATGGATTTTAATTGAACGCAGTGGATTCCATGCATCGTGGCGCAATGGATCCCAATTGAATGCAGTGAATTCCATGCAGCGTGATTGAATGCAGTATATTCCATGCAGCGTGTTAAAATGCATCCCGATTAAATGCAGTGGATTCCATCCAGCTTGATTGAATGCAGTTGATTCCATGGAGCGTGGCCCAATGCATCCCGATTAAATGCAGTGGATTTTATGCAGCATGGCCCAAAGCATCCCGATTGAAGGTAGTGCATTCCATGCAGCATCACTGAATGCAGTGGATTCCATGCAGCATGGTAAAATGCATCCCGATTGAACGCAGTGTATTCCATGAAGCATGGCGAAATGGATCCCGATTGAATGCAGTGGATTCCATGCAGCGTGGCCCAATGGATCTCGATTGAATGCAGTGTATTCCATGCAGTGAGGCCCAATGTATCCCAATTGAATGCAGTGGATTCCATGCAGCATGGCGCAATGGATGTCGATTGAATGCAGTGGTTTCCCTGCAATGTGGCACAATGTATCCCGATTGACTGCAGTGGATTCCATGCAGCGTCACTGAATGCAGTGGATTCCATGCAGCATGGTAAAATGCATCCCGATTGATGCAGTGGATTCCATGCAGTGTCATTGAATGCAGTGGATTCCATGCAGCATGGTAAAATGCATCCCAATTGAACGCAGTGCATTCCATGCAGCGGGGTTAAATGGATCCAGATTGAATGCAGTGGATTCGATGCAGCATGGCCCAATGGATCTCGAGAGAATGCAGTGGATTCCATGCAGTGTGGTGCAATGGATTTAAATTGAACGCAGTGGATTCCATGCATCGTGGCGCAATGGATCCCAATTGAATGCAGTGAATTCCATGCAGCGTGATTGAATGCAGTATATTCCATGCAGCGTGGTAAAATGCATCCCAATTGAACGCAGTGCATTCCATGCAGCGGGGTTAAATGGATGCCGATTGAATGCAGTGGATTCGATGCAGCGTGGCCCAATAGATCTCGATTGACTGCAGTGGATTCCATGCAGCGTGGCCCAATGGATCTCGATTGACTGCAGTGGATTCCATGCAGCGTCACTGAATGCAGTGGATTCCATGCAGCATGGTAAAATGCATCCCGATGGATGCAGTGGATTCCATGCAGTGTCATTGAATGCAGTGGATTCCATGCAGCATGGTAAAATGCATCCCAATTGAACGCAGTGCATTCCATGCAGCGGGGTTCAATGGATCCCGATTGAATGCAGTGGATTCGATGCAGCGTGGCCCAATGGATCTCGAGAGAATGCAGTGGATTCCATGCAGTGTGGTGCAATGGATTTAAATTAAACGCATTGGATTCCATGCATCTTGGCGCAATGGATCCCAATTGAATGCAGTGAATTCCATGCAGCGTGATTGAATGCAGTATATTCCATGCAGCGTGGTAAAATGCATCCCGATTAAATGCAGTGGATTCCATCCAGCTTGATTGAATGCAGTTGATTCCATGGAGCGTGGCCCAATGCATCCCGATTAAACGCAGTGGATTTTATGCAGCATGGCCCAAAGCATCCCGATTGAAGGTAGTGCATTCCATGCAGCAACACTGAATGCAGTGGATTCCATGCAGCATGGTAAAATGCATCCCGATTGAACGCAGTGTATTCCATGAAGCATGGCTAAATGGATCCCGATTGAATGCAGTGGATTCCATGCAGCATGGCCCAATGGTTCCCGATTGAATGCAGTGGTTGCAATGAAGCATGATTGAATGCAGTGGATTCCATGAAGCGTGGCCCTATGGTACCCGATTGAATGCACTGGTTGCAATGAAGCATGATTGAATCCAGTGGATTCCATGCAGCATGGAGAAATTGAACCCTATTAAATGCAGGGGATTTTATGCAGCATGATTGAATGCAGTGGATTCCATGCAGCATGATTGAATGCAGTAGATTCCATGCAGTGAGGCCCAATGCATCCCGATTAAATGCAGTGGATTTTATGCAGCGAGGCCCAAAGCATCCCGATTGAATGCAGTGGATTCCATGCAGCGTCACTGAATGCAGTGGATTCGATGCAGCATGGTAAAATGCATCCCGATTGAACCCAGTGTATTCTATGCAGCGTGATAAATGGATCCCGATTGAATGCAGTGGATTCGATGCAGCGTGGCCCAACGGATCTCGAGAGAATGCAGTGGATTCCATGCAGTGTGGTGCAATGTATTTTGATTGAACGCAGTGGATTCGATGCATCGTTGTGCAATGGATCCCAATTGAATGCAGTGAATTCCATGCAGCGTGATTGAATGCAGTACATTCCATGCAGCATGGTAAAATGCATCCCGATTAAATGCAGTGGATTCCATCCAGCTTGATTGAATGCAGTTGATTCCATGGAGCGTGGCCCAATGCATCCCGATTAAATGCAGTGGATTTTATGCAGCATGGCCCAAAGCATCCCGATTGAAGGTAGTGCATTCCATGCAGCATCACTGAATGCAGTGGATTCCATGCAGCATGGTAAAATGCATCCCGATTGAACGCAGTGTATTCCATGAAGCATGGCTAAATGGATCCCCATTGAATGCAGTGGATTCCATGCAGCGTGGCCCAATGGATCTCGATTGAACGCAGTGTATTCCATGCAGTGAGGCCCAATGAATCCCAATTGAATGCAGTGGATTCCATGCAGCATGGCGCAATGGATGTCGATTGAATGCAGTGCTTTCCCTGCAATGTGGCACAATGGATTCCGATTGACTGCAGTGGATTCCATGCAGCGTCACTGAATGCAGTGGATTCCATGCAGCATGGTAAAATGCATCCCGATGGATGCAGTGGATTCCATGCAGTGTCATTGAATGCAGTGGATTCCATGCAGCATGGTAAAATGCATCCCAATTGAACGCAGTGCATTCCATGCAGCGGGGTTAAATGGATCCCGATTGAATGCAGTGGATTCGATGCAGCATGGCCCAATGGATCTCGAGAGAATGCAGTGGATTCCATGCAGTGTGGTGAAATGGATTTTAATTGAACGCAGTGGATTCCATGCATCGTGGTGCAATGGATCCCAATTGAATGCAGTGAATTCCATGCAGCGTGATTGAATGCAGTATATTCCATGCAGCGTGGTAAAATGCATCCCGATTAAATGCAGTGGATTCCATCCAGCTTGATTGAATGCAGTTGATTCCATGGAGCGTGGCCCAATGCGTCCCGATTAAATGCAGTGGATTTTATGCAGCATGGCCCAAAGCATCCCGATTGAAGGTAGTGCATTCCATGCAGCATCACTGAATGCAGTGGATTCCATGCAGCATGGTAAAATGCATCCCGATTGAACGCACTGTATTCCATGAAGCATGGCGAAATGGATCCCGATTGAATGCAGTGGATTCCATGCAGCGTGGCCCAATGGATCTCGATTGAATGCAGTGTATTCCATGCAGTGAGGCCCAATGTATCCCAATTGAATGCAGTGGATTCCATGCAGCATGGCGCAATGGATGTCGATTGAATGCAGTGCTTTCCCTGCAATGTGGCACAATGTATCCCGATTGACTGCAGTGGATTCCATGCAGCGTCACTGAATGCAGTGGATTCCATGCAGCATGGTAAAATGCATCCCGATTGATGCAGTGGATTCCATGCAGTGTCATTGAATGCAGTGGATTCCATGCAGCATGGTAAAATGCATCCCAATTGAACGCAGTGCATTCCATGCAGCGGGGTTAAATGGATCCCGATTGAATGCAGTGGATTCGATGCAGCATGGCCCAATGGATCTCGAGAGAATGCAGTGGATTCCATGCAGTGTGGTGCAATGGATTTAAATTGAACGCAGTGGATTCCATGCATCGTGGCGCAATGGATCCCAATTGAATGCAGTGAATTCCATGCAGCGTGATTGAATGCAGTATATTCCATGCAGCGTGGTAAAATGCATCCCAATTGAACGCAGTGCATTCCATGCAGCGGGGTTAAATGGATGCCGATTGAATGCAGTGGATTCGATGCAGCGTGGCCCAATGGATCTCGATTGACTGCAGTGGATTCCATGCAGCGTGGCCCAATGGATCTCGATTGACTGCAGTGGATTCCATGCAGCGTCACTGAATGCAGTGGATTCCATGCAGCATGGTAAAATGCATCCCGATTGATGCAGTGGATTCCATGCAGTGTCATTGAATGCAGTGGATTCCATGCAGCATGGTTTAATGCATCCCAATTGATCACAGTGCATTCCATGCAGCGGGGTTAAATGGATCCCGATTGAATGCAGTGGATTTGATGCAGCGTGGCCCAATGGATCTCGAGAGAATGCAGTGGATTCCATGCAGTGTGGTGCAATGGATTTAAATTGAACGCATTGGATTCCATGCATCGTGGCGCAATGGATCCCAATTGAATGCAGTGAATTCCATGCAGCGTGATTGAATGCAGTATATTCCATGCAGCGTGGTAAAATGCATCCCGATTAAATGCAGTGGATTCCATCCAGCTTGATTGAATGCAGTTGATTCCATGGAGCGTGGCCCAATGCATCCCGATTAAACGCAGTGGATTTTATGCAGCATGGCCCAAAGCATCCCGATTGAAGGTAGTGCATTCCATGCAGCAACACTGAATGCAGTGGATTCCATGCAGCATGGTAAAATGCATCCCGATTGAACGCAGTGTATTCCATGAAGCATGGCTAAATGGATCCCGATTGAATGCAGTGGATTCCATGCAGCATGGCCCAATGGTTCCCGATTGAATGCAGTGGTTGCAATGAAGCATGATTGAATGCAGTGGATTCCATGAAGCGTGGCCCTATGGTACCCGATTGAATGCACTGGTTGCAATGAAGCATGATTGAATCCAGTGGATTCCATGCAGCATGGAGAAATTGAACCCTATTAAATGCAGGGGATTTTATGCAGCATGATTGAATGCAGTGGATTCCATGCAGCATGATTGAATGCAGTAGATTCCATGCAGTGAGGCCCAATGCATCCCGATTAAATGCAGTGGATTTTATGCAGCGAGGCCCAAAGCATCCCGATTGAATGCAGTGGATTCCATGCAGCGACACTGAATGCAGTGGATTCGATGCAGCATGGTAAAATGCATCCCGATTGAACCCAGTGTATTCTATGCAGCGTGATAAATGGATCCCGATTGAATGCAGTGGATTCGATGCAGCGTGGCCCAACGGATCTCGAGAAAATGCAGTGGATTCCATGCAGTGTGGTGCAATGTATTTTGATTGAACGCAGTGGATTCGATGCATCGTTGTGCAATGGATCCCAATTGAATGCAGTGAATTCCATGCAGCGTGATTGAATGCAGTACATTCCATGCAGCATGGTAAAATGCATCCCGATTAAATGCAGTGGATTCCATCCAGCTTGATTGAATGCAGTTGATTCCATGGAGCGTGGCCCAATGCATCCCGATTAAATGCAGTGGATTTTATGCAGCATGGCCCAAAGCATCCCGATTGAAGGTAGTGCATTCCATGCAGCATCACTGAATGCAGTGGATTCCATGCAGCATGGTAAAATGCATCCCGATTGAACGCAGTGTATTCCATGAAGCATGGCTAAATGGATCCCGAGTGAATGCAGTGGATTCCATGCAGCATGGTAAAATGCGTCACGATTGATGCAGTGGATTCCATGCACTGTCATTGAATGCAGTGGATTCCATGTAGCATGGTAAAATGCATCCCGATTGATGCAGTGGATTCCATGCAGTGTCATTTAATGCAGTGGATTCCAGGCAGCATGATAAAATGCATCCCGATTGATGCAGTGGATTCCATGCAGCGGGGTTAAATGGATCCCGATTGAATGCAGTGGATTCCATGCAGCGTGGCCCAATGGATCTCGATTGAATGCAGTGGACTCCGTGCAGTGTGGTGGAGTGGATTCTGATTGATTGCAGTGAATTCCATGCAGCGTGGCCCAATGGATCTCGATTGAATGCATTGGATTCCATGCAGCGTGTTTGAATGCAGTGTATGCCATGCAGCGTGAAGAAATGGAACCCTATTGAATGCAGTGGATTTTATGCAGGATGATTGAATGCAGTGGATTCCATGCAGCATGATTGAATGCAGTGGATTCCAGGCAGCGAGGCCCAATGAATCCCGATTGAATGCAGTGGATATTATCCAGCATGGCCCAAAGCATCCCGATTGAATGCAGTTGGTTCCATGCAGCGTGTTTGAATGCAGTGGATTCCATGCAGCATGGCCCAATGGTTCCCGATTGAATGCAGTGGTTGCAATGAAGCATGATTGAATGCAGTGGATTCCATGAAGCGTGGCCCTATGGTACCCGATTGAATGCACTGGTTGCAATGAAGCATGATTGAATGCAGTGGATTCCATGCAGCATGGAGAAATTGAACCCTATTCAATGCAGGGGATTTTATGCAGCATGATTGAATGCAGTGGATTCCATGCAGCATGATTGAATGCAGTAGATTCCATGCAGTGAGGCCCAATGCATCCCGATTAAATGCAGTGGATTTTATGCAGCGAGGCCCAAAGCATCCCGATTGAATGCAGTGGATTCCATGCAGCGTCACTGAATGCAGTGGATTCGATGCAGCATGGTAAAATGCATCCCGATTGAACGAAGAGTATTCCATGCAGCGTGGCTAAATGGATCCCGATTGAATGCAGTGGATTCCATGCAGCGTGGCCCAATGGATCTCGAGAGATTGCAGTGGATTCCATGCAGTGTGGTGCAATGGATTTTAATTGAACGCAGTGGATTCCATGCATCGTGGTGCAATGGATCCCAATTGAATGCAGTGAATTCCATGCAGCGTGATTGAATGCAGTATATTCCATGCAGCGTGGTAAAATGCATCCCGATTAAATGCAGTGGATTCCATCCAGCTTGATTGAATGCAGTTGATTCCATGGAGCGTGGCCCAATGCATCCCGATTAAATGCAGTGGATTTTATGCAGCATGGCCCAAAGCATCCCGATTGAAGGTAGTGCATTCCATGCAGCATCACTGAATGCAGTGGATTCCATGCAGCATGGTAAAATGCATCCCGATTGAACGCAGTGTATTCCATGAAGCATGGCTAAATGGATCCCCATTGAATGCAGTGGATTCCATGCAGCGTGGCCCAATGGATCTCGATTGAACGCAGTGTATTCCATGCAGTGAGGCCCAATGAATCCCAATTGAATGCAGTGGATTCCATGCAGCATGGCGCAATGGATGTCGATTGAATGCAGTGCTTTCCCTGCAATGTGGCACAATGGATTCCGATTGACTGCAGTGGATTCCATGCAGCGTCACTGAATGCAGTGGATTCCATGCAGCATGGTAAAATGCATCCCGATGGATGCAGTGGATTCCATGCAGTGTCATTGAATGCAGTGGATTCCATGCAGCATGGTAAAATGCATCCCAATTGAACGCAGTGCATTCCATGCAGCGGGGTTAAATGGATCCCGATTGAATGCAGTGGATTCGATGCAGCATGGCCCAATGGATCTCGAGAGAATGCAGTGGATTCCATGCAGTGTGGTGAAATGGATTTTAATTGAACGCAGTGGATTCCATGCATCGTGGTGCAATGGATCCCAATTGAATGCAGTGAATTCCATGCAGCGTGATTGAATGCAGTATATTCCATGCAGCGTGGTAAAATGCATCCCGATTAAATGCAGTGGATTCCATCCAGCTTGATTGAATGCAGTTGATTCCATGGAGCGTGGCCCAATGCATCCCGATTAAATGCAGTGGATTTTATGCAGCATGGCCCAAAGCATCCCGATTGAAGGTAGTGCATTCCATGCAGCATCACTGAATGCAGTGGATTCCATGCAGCATGGTAAAATGCATCCCGATTGAACGCACTGTATTCCATGAAGCATGGCGAAATGGATCCCGATTGAATGCAGTGGATTCCATGCAGCGTGGCCCAATGGATCTCGATTGAATGCAGTGTATTCCATGCAGTGAGGCCCAATGTATCCCAATTGAATGCAGTGGATTCCATGCAGCATGGCGCAATGGATGTCGATTGAATGCAGTGCTTTCCCTGCAATGTGGCACAATGTATCCCGATTGACTGCAGTGGATTCCATGCAGCGTCACTGAATGCAGTGGATTCCATGCAGCATGGTAAAATGCATCCCGATTGATGCAGTGGATTCCATGCAGTGTCATTGAATGCAGTGGATTCCATGCAGCATGGTAAAATGCATCCCAATTGAACGCAGTGCATTCCATGCAGCGGGGTTAAATGGATCCCGATTGAATGCAGTGGATTCGATGCAGCATGGCCCAATGGATCTCGAGAGAATGCAGTGGATTCCATGCAGTGTGGTGCAATGGATTTAAATTGAACGCAGTGGATTCCATGCATCGTGGCGCAATGGATCCCAATTGAATGCAGTGAATTCCATGCAGCGTGATTGAATGCAGTATATTCCATGCAGCGTGGTAAAATGCATCCCAATTGAACGCAGTGCATTCCATGCAGCGGGGTTAAATGGATGCCGATTGAATGCAGTGGATTCGATGCAGCGTGGCCCAATGGATCTCGATTGACTGCAGTGGATTCCATGCAGCGTGGCCCAATGGATCTCGATTGACTGCAGTGGATTCCATGCAGCGTCACTGAATGCAGTGGATTCCATGCAGCATGGTAAAATGCATCCCGATTGATGCAGTGGATTCCATGCAGTGTCATTGAATGCAGTGGATTCCATGCAGCATGGTTTAATGCATCCCAATTGATCACAGTGCATTCCATGCAGCGGGGTTAAATGGATCCCGATTGAATGCAGTGGATTTGATGCAGCGTGGCCCAATGGATCTCGAGAGAATGCAGTGGATTCCATGCAGTGTGGTGCAATGGATTTAAATTGAACGCATTGGATTCCATGCATCGTGGCGCAATGGATCCCAATTGAATGCAGTGAATTCCATGCAGCGTGATTGAATGCAGTATATTCCATGCAGCGTGGTAAAATGCATCCCGATTAAATGCAGTGGATTCCATCCAGCTTGATTGAATGCAGTTGATTCCATGGAGCGTGGCCCAATGCATCCCGATTAAACGCAGTGGATTTTATGCAGCATGGCCCAAAGCATCCCGATTGAAGGTAGTGCATTCCATGCAGCAACACTGAATGCAGTGGATTCCATGCAGCATGGTAAAATGCATCCCGATTGAACGCAGTGTATTCCATGAAGCATGGCTAAATGGATCCCGATTGAATGCAGTGGATTCCATGCAGCATGGCCCAATGGTTCCCGATTGAATGCAGTGGTTGCAATGAAGCATGATTGAATGCAGTGGATTCCATGAAGCGTGGCCCTATGGTACCCGATTGAATGCACTGGTTGCAATGAAGCATGATTGAATCCAGTGGATTCCATGCAGCATGGAGAAATTGAACCCTATTAAATGCAGGGGATTTTATGCAGCATGATTGAATGCAGTGGATTCCATGCAGCATGATTGAATGCAGTAGATTCCATGCAGTGAGGCCCAATGCATCCCGATTAAATGCAGTGGATTTTATGCAGCGAGGCCCAAAGCATCCCGATTGAATGCAGTGGATTCCATGCAGCGACACTGAATGCAGTGGATTCGATGCAGCATGGTAAAATGCATCCCGATTGAACCCAGTGTATTCTATGCAGCGTGATAAATGGATCCCGATTGAATGCAGTGGATTCGATGCAGCGTGGCCCAACGGATCTCGAGAAAATGCAGTGGATTCCATGCAGTGTGGTGCAATGTATTTTGATTGAACGCAGTGGATTCGATGCATCGTTGTGCAATGGATCCCAATTGAATGCAGTGAATTCCATGCAGCGTGATTGAATGCAGTACATTCCATGCAGCATGGTAAAATGCATCCCGATTAAATGCAGTGGATTCCATCCAGCTTGATTGAATGCAGTTGATTCCATGGAGCGTGGCCCAATGCATCCCGATTAAATGCAGTGGATTTTATGCAGCATGGCCCAAAGCATCCCGATTGAAGGTAGTGCATTCCATGCAGCATCACTGAATGCAGTGGATTCCATGCAGCATGGTAAAATGCATCCCGATTGAACGCAGTGTATTCCATGAAGCATGGCTAAATGGATCCCGAGTGAATGCAGTGGATTCCATGCAGCATGGTAAAATGCGTCACGATTGATGCAGTGGATTCCATGCACTGTCATTGAATGCAGTGGATTCCATGTAGCATGGTAAAATGCATCCCGATTGATGCAGTGGATTCCATGCAGTGTCATTTAATGCAGTGGATTCCAGGCAGCATGATAAAATGCATCCCGATTGATGCAGTGGATTCCATGCAGCGGGGTTAAATGGATCCCGATTGAATGCAGTGGATTCCATGCAGCGTGGCCCAATGGATCTCGATTGAATGCAGTGGACTCCGTGCAGTGTGGTGGAGTGGATTCTGATTGATTGCAGTGAATTCCATGCAGCGTGGCCCAATGGATCTCGATTGAATGCATTGGATTCCATGCAGCGTGTTTGAATGCAGTGTATGCCATGCAGCGTGAAGAAATGGAACCCTATTGAATGCAGTGGATTTTATGCAGGATGATTGAATGCAGTGGATTCCATGCAGCATGATTGAATGCAGTGGATTCCAGGCAGCGAGGCCCAATGAATCCCGATTGAATGCAGTGGATATTATCCAGCATGGCCCAAAGCATCCCGATTGAATGCAGTTGGTTCCATGCAGCGTGTTTGAATGCAGTGGATTCCATGCAGCATGGCCCAATGGTTCCCGATTGAATGCAGTGGTTGCAATGAAGCATGATTGAATGCAGTGGATTCCATGAAGCGTGGCCCTATGGTACCCGATTGAATGCACTGGTTGCAATGAAGCATGATTGAATGCAGTGGATTCCATGCAGCATGGAGAAATTGAACCCTATTCAATGCAGGGGATTTTATGCAGCATGATTGAATGCAGTGGATTCCATGCAGCATGATTGAATGCAGTAGATTCCATGCAGTGAGGCCCAATGCATCCCGATTAAATGCAGTGGATTTTATGCAGCGAGGCCCAAAGCATCCCGATTGAATGCAGTGGATTCCATGCAGCGTCACTGAATGCAGTGGATTCGATGCAGCATGGTAAAATGCATCCCGATTGAACGAAGAGTATTCCATGCAGCGTGGCTAAATGGATCCCGATTGAATGCAGTGGATTCCATGCAGCGTGGCCCAATGGATCTCGAGAGATTGCAGTGGATTCCATGCAGTGTGGTGCAATGGATTTTAATTGAACGCAGTGGATTCCATGCATCGTGGTGCAATGGATCCCAATTGAATGCAGTGAATTCCATGCAGCGTGATTGAATGCAGTATATTCCATGCAGCGTGGTAAAATGCATCCCGATTAAATGCAGTGGATTCCATCCAGCTTGATTGAATGCAGTTGATTCCATGGAGCGTGGCCCAATGCATCCCGATTAAATGCAGTGGATTTTATGCAGCATGGCCCAAAGCATCCCGATTGAAGGTAGTGCATTCCATGCAGCATCACTGAATGAAGTGGATTCCATGCAGCATGGTAAAATGCATCCCGATTGAACGCAGTGTATTTCATGAAGCATGGCTAAATGGCTCCCGAGTGAATGCAGTAGATTCCATGCAGTGTCATTGAATGCAGTGGATTCCATGCAGCATGGTAAAATGCATCCCGATTGATGCAGTGGATTCCATGCAGTGTCATTGAATGCAGTGGATTCCAGGCAGCATGGTAAAATGCATCCCGATTGATGCAGTGGATTCCATGCAGCGGGGTTAAATGGATCCCGATTGAATGCAGTGTATTCCATGCAGCGTGGCCCAATGGATCTCGATTGAATGCAGTGGATTCCATGCAGTGTGGTGCAATGGATTTTGATTGAACGCAGTGGATTCCATGCATCGTTGTGCAATGGATCCCAATTGAATGCAGTGAATTCCATGCAGCGTGATTGAATGCAGTATATTCCATGCAGCATGGTAAAATTCATCCCGATTAAATGCAGTGGATTCCATCCAGCTTGATTGAATGCAGTTGATTCCATGGAGCTTGGCCCAATGCATCCCGATTAAATGCAGTGGATTTTATGCAGCATGGCCCAAAGCATCCCGATTGAAGGTAGTGCATTCCATGCAGCATCACTGAATGCAGTGGATTCCATGCAGCATGGTAAAATGCATCCCGATTAAACGCAGTGCATTACATGCAGCATGGCTAAATGGATCCCGAGTGAATGCAGTGGATTCCATGCAGCATGTTAAAATGCGTCACGATTGCTGCAGTGGATTCCATGCAGTGTCATTGAATGCAGTGTATTCCATGCAGCATGGTAAAATGCATCCCGATTAAATGCAGTGGATTCCATCCAGCTTGATTGAATGCAATTGATTCCATGGAGCGTGGCCCAATGCATCCCGATTAAATGCAGTGGATTTTATGCAGCATGGCCCAAAGCATCCCGATTGAAGGTAGTGCATTCCATGCAGCATCACTGAATGCAGTGGATTCCATGCAGCATGGTAAAATGCATCCCGATTGAACGCAGTGTATTCCATGAAGCATGGCGAAATGGATCCCGATTGAATGCAGTGGATTCCATGCAGCGTGGCCCAATGGATCTCGATTGAACGCAGTGTATTCCATGCAGTGAGGCCCCATGTATCCCAATTGAATGCAGTGGATTCCATGCAGCATGGCGCAATGGATGTCGATTGAATGCAGTGGTTTCCCTGCAATGTGGCACAATGGATCCCGATTGACTGCAGTGGATTCCATGCAGCGTCACTGAATGCAGTGGATTCCATGCAGAATGGTAAAATGCATCCCGATTGATGGAGTGGATTCCATGCAGTGTCATTGAATGCAGTGGATTCCATGCAGCATGGTAAAATGCATCCCAATTGAACGCAGTGCATTCCATGCAGCGGGGTTAAATGGATCCCGATTGAATGCAGTGGATTCGATGCAGCGTGGCCCAATGGATCTCGAGAGAATGCAGTGGATTCCATGCAGTGTGGTGCAATGGATTTAAATTGAACGCAGTGGATTCCATGCATCGTGGCGCAATGGATCCCAATTGAATGCAGTGAATTCCATGCAGCGTGATTGAATGCAGTATATTCCATGCAGCGTGGTAAAATGCATCCCGATTAAATGCAGTAGATTTTATGCAGCATGGCCCAAAGCATCCCGATTGAAGGTAGTGCATTCCATGCAGCATCACTGAATGCAGTGGATTCCATGCAGCATGGTAAAATGCATCCCGATTAAACGCAGTGCATTACATGCAGCATGGCTAAATGGATCCCGAGTGAATGCAGTGGATTCCATGCAGCATGTTAAAATGCGTCACGATTGCTGCAGTGGATTCCATGCAGTGTCATTGAATGCAGTGTATTCCATGCAGCATGGTAAAATGCATCCCGATTAAATGCAGTGCATTCCATCCAGCTTGATTGAATGCAATTGATTCCATGGAGCGTGGCCCAATGCATCCCGATTAAATGCAGTGGATTTTAAGCAGCATGGCCAAAAGCATCCCGATTGAAGGTAGTGCATTCCATGCAGCATCACTGAATGCAGTGGATTCCATGCAGCATGGTAAAATGCATCCCGATTGAACGCAGTGTATTCCATGAAGCATGGCTAAATGGATCCCGATTGAATGCAGTGGATTCCATGCAGCGTGGCCCAATGGATCTCGATTGAACGCAGTGTATTCCATGCAGTGAGGCCCAATGTATCAAAATTGAATGCAGTGGATTCCATGCAGCGTGATTGAATGCAGTATATTCCATGCAGCGTGGTAAAATGCATCCCGATTAAATGCAGTGGATTCCATCCAGCTTGATTGAATGCAGTTGATTCCATGGAGCGTGGCCCAATGCATCCCGATTAAATGCAGTGGATTTTATGCAGCATGGCCCAAAGCATCCCGATTGAATGTAGTGCATTCCATGCAGCATCACTGAATGCAGTGGATTCCATGCAGCATGATAAAATGCATCCCGATTAAACGCAGTAGATTACATGCAGCATGGCTAAATGGATCCCGAGTGAATGCAGTAGATTCCATGCAGTGTCATTGAATGCAGTGGATTCCATGCAGCATGGTAAAATGCATCCCGATTGATGCAGTGGATTCCATGCAGTGTCATTGAATGCAGTGGATTCCAGGCAGCGTGGCCCAATGGATCGCGATTGAATGCAGTGGATTCCATGCAGCGTGGCCCAATGGATCTCGATTGAATGCAGTGGATTCCATGCAGTGTGGTGCAGTGGATTCTGATTGATTGCAGTGAATTCCATGCATCGTGGCACAATGGATCTAAATTGAATGCAGTGGATTCCATGCAGCGTGGCCCAATGGATCTCGATTGAATGCAGTGGACTCCGTGCAGTGTGGTGGAGTGGATTCTGATTGATTGCAGTGAATTCCATGCAGCGTGTTTGAATGCAGTGTATTCCATGCAGCGTGGCCCAATGGATCTCGATTGAATGCAGTGGACTCCGTGCAGTGTGGCGCAATGGATGTCGATTGAATGCAGTGGATTCCCTGCAATGTGGCAGAATGGATTCCGATTGACTGCAGTGGATTCCATGCAGCGTCACTGAATGCAGTGGATTCCATGCAGCATGGTAAAATGCATCCCGATGGATGCAGTGGATTCCATGCAGTGTCATTGAATGCAGTGGATTCCATGCAGCATGGTAAAATGCATCCCAATTGAACGCAGTGCATTCCATGCAGCGGGGTTAAATGGATCCCGATTGAATGCAGTGGATTCGATGCAGCATGGCCCAATGGATCTCGAGAGAATGCAGTGGATTCCATGCAGTGTGGTGAAATGGATTTTAATTGAACGCAGTGGATTCCATGCATCGTGGTGCAATGGATCCCAATTGAATGCAGTGAATTCCATGCAGCGTGATTGAATGCAGTATATTCCATGCAGCGTGGTAAAATGCATCCCGATTAAATGCAGTGGATTCCATCCAGCTTGATTGAATGCAGTTGATTCCATGGAGCGTGGCCCAATGCATCCCGATTAAATGCAGTGGATTTTATGCAGCATGGCCCAAAGCATCCCGATTGAAGGTAGTGCATTCCATGCAGCATCGCTGAATGCAGTGGATTCCATGCAGCATGGTAAAATGCATCCCGATTGAACGCACTGTATTCCATGAAGCATGGCGAAATGGATCCCGATTGAATGCAGTGGATTCCATGCAGCGTGGCCCAATGGATCTCGATTGAATGCAGTGTATTCCGTGCAGTGAGGCCCAATGTATCCCAATTGAATGCAGTGGATTCCATGCAGCATGGCGCAATGGATGTCGATTGAATGCAGTGGTTTCCCTGCAATGTGGCACAATGTATCCCGATTGACTGCAGTGGATTCCATGCAGCGTCACTGAATGCAGTGGATTCCATGCAGCATGGTAAAATGCATCCCGATTGATGCAGTGGATTCCATGCAGTGTCATTGAATGCAGTGGATTCCATGCAGCATGGTAAAATGCATCCCAATTGAACGCAGTGCATTCCATGCAGCGGGGTTAAATGGATCCCGATTGAATGCAGTGGATTCGATGCAGCATGGCCCAATGGATCTCGAGAGAATGCAGTGGATTCCATGCAGTGTGGTGCAATGGATTTAAATTGAACGCAGTGGATTCCATGCATCGTGGCGCAATGGATCCCAATTGAATGCAGTGAATTCCATGCAGCGTGATTGAATGCAGTATATTCCATGCAGCGTGGTAAAATGCATCCCAATTGAACGCAGTGCATTCCATGCAGCGGGGTTAAATGGATGCCGATTGAATGCAGTGGATTCGATGCAGCGTGGCCCAATGGATCTCGATTGACTGCAGTGGATTCCATGCAGCGTGGCCCAATGGATCTCGATTGACTGCAGTGGATTCCATGCAGCGTCACTGAATGCAGTGGATTCCATGCAGCATGGTAAAATGCATCCCGATTGATGCAGTGGATTCCATGCAGTGTCATTGAATGCAGTGGATTCCATGCAGCATGGTTTAATGCATCCCAATTGATCACAGTGCATTCCATGCAGCGGGGTTAAATGGATCCCGATTGAATGCAGTGGATTTGATGCAGCGTGGCCCAATGGATCTCGAGAGAATGCAGTGGATTCCATGCAGTGTGGTGCAATGGATTTAAATTGAACGCATTGGATTCCATGCATCGTGGCGCAATGGATCCCAATTGAATGCAGTGAATTCCATGCAGCGTGATTGAATGCAGTATATTCCATGCAGCGTGGTAAAATGCATCCCGATTAAATGCAGTGGATTCCATCCAGCTTGATTGAATGCAGTTGATTCCATGGAGCGTGGCCCAATGCATCCCGATTAAACGCAGTGGATTTTATGCAGCATGGCCCAAAGCATCCCGATTGAAGGTAGTGCATTCCATGCAGCAACACTGAATGCAGTGGATTCCATGCAGCATGGTAAAATGCATCCCGATTGAACGCAGTGTATTCCATGAAGCATGGCTAAATGGATCCCGATTGAATGCAGTGGATTCCATGCAGCATGGCCCAATGGTTCCCGATTGAATGCAGTGGTTGCAATGAAGCATGATTGAATGCAGTGGATTCCATGAAGCGTGGCCCTATGGTACCCGATTGAATGCACTGGTTGCAATGAAGCATGATTGAATCCAGTGGATTCCATGCAGCATGGAGAAATTGAACCCTATTAAATGCAGGGGATTTTATGCAGCATGATTGAATGCAGTGGATTCCATGCAGCATGATTGAATGCAGTAGATTCCATGCAGTGAGGCCCAATGCATCCCGATTAAATGCAGTGGATTTTATGCAGCGAGGCCCAAAGCATCCCGATTGAATGCAGTGGATTCCATGCAGCGACACTGAATGCAGTGGATTCGATGCAGCATGGTAAAATGCATCCCGATTGAACCCAGTGTATTCTATGCAGCGTGATAAATGGATCCCGATTGAATGCAGTGGATTCGATGCAGCGTGGCCCAACGGATCTCGAGAAAATGCAGTGGATTCCATGCAGTGTGGTGCAATGTATTTTGATTGAACGCAGTGGATTCGATGCATCGTTGTGCAATGGATCCCAATTGAATGCAGTGAATTCCATGCAGCGTGATTGAATGCAGTACATTCCATGCAGCATGGTAAAATGCATCCCGATTAAATGCAGTGGATTCCATCCAGCTTGATTGAATGCAGTTGATTCCATGGAGCGTGGCCCAATGCATCCCGATTAAATGCAGTGGATTTTATGCAGCATGGCCCAAAGCATCCCGATTGAAGGTAGTGCATTCCATGCAGCATCACTGAATGCAGTGGATTCCATGAAGCATGGTAAAATGCATCCCGATTGAACGCAGTGTATTCCATGAAGCATGGCTAAATGGATCCCGAGTGAATGCAGTGGATTCCATGCAGCATGGTAAAATGCGTCACGATTGATGCAGTGGATTCCATGCACTGTCATTGAATGCAGTGGATTCCATGTAGCATGGTAAAATGCATCCCGATTGATGCAGTGGATTCCATGCAGTGTCATTTAATGCAGTGGATTCCAGGCAGCATGATAAAATGCATCCCGATTGATGCAGTGGATTCCATGCAGCGGGGTTAAATGGATCCCGATTGAATGCAGTGGATTCCATGCAGCGTGGCCCAATGGATCTCGATTGAATGCAGTGGACTCCGTGCAGTGTGGTGGAGTGGATTCTGATTGATTGCAGTGAATTCCATGCAGCGTGGCCCAATGGATCTCGATTGAATGCATTGGATTCCATGCAGCGTGTTTGAATGCAGTGTATGCCATGCAGCGTGAAGAAATGGAACCCTATTGAATGCAGTGGATTTTATGCAGGATGATTGAATGCAGTGGATTCCATGCAGCATGATTGAATGCAGTGGATTCCAGGCAGCGAGGCCCAATGAATCCCGATTGAATGCAGTGGATATTATCCAGCATGGCCCAAAGCATCCCGATTGAATGCAGTTGGTTCCATGCAGCGTGTTTGAATGCAGTGGATTCCATGCAGCATGGCCCAATGGTTCCCGATTGAATGCAGTGGTTGCAATGAAGCATGATTGAATGCAGTGGATTCCATGAAGCGTGGCCCTATGGTACCCGATTGAATGCACTGGTTGCAATGAAGCATGATTGAATGCAGTGGATTCCATGCAGCATGGAGAAATTGAACCCTATTCAATGCAGGGGATTTTATGCAGCATGATTGAATGCAGTGGATTCCATGCAGCATGATTGAATGCAGTAGATTCCATGCAGTGAGGCCCAATGCATCCCGATTAAATGCAGTGGATTTTATGCAGCGAGGCCCAAAGCATCCCGATTGAATGCAGTGGATTCCATGCAGCGTCACTGAATGCAGTGGATTCGATGCAGCATGGTAAAATGCATCCCGATTGAACGAAGAGTATTCCATGCAGCGTGGCTAAATGATTCCCGATTGAATGCAGTGGATTCCATGCAGCGTGGCCCAATGGATCTCGAGAGATTGCAGTGGATTCCATGCAGTGTGGTGCAATGGATTTTAATTGAACGCAGTGGATTCCATGCATCGTGGTGCAATGGATCCCAATTGAATGCAGTGAATTCCATGCAGCGTGATTGAATGCAGTATATTCCATGCAGCGTGGTAAAATGCATCCCGATTAAATGCAGTGGATTCCATCCAGCTTGATTGAATGCAGTTGATTCCATGGAGCGTGGCCCAATGCATCCCGATTAAATGCAGTGGATTTTATGCAGCATGGCCCAAAGCATCCCGATTGAAGGTAGTGCATTCCATGCAGCATCACTGAATGAAGTGGATTCCATGCAGCATGGTAAAATGCATCCCGATTGAACGCAGTGTATTTCATGAAGCATGGCTAAATGGCTCCCGAGTGAATGCAGTAGATTCCATGCAGTGTCATTGAATGCAGTGGATTCCATGCAGCATGGTAAAATGCATCCCGATTGATGCAGTGGATTCCATGCAGTGTCATTGAATGCAGTGGATTCCAGGCAGCATGGTAAAATGCATCCCGATTGATGCAGTGGATTCCATGCAGCGGGGTTAAATGGATCCCGATTGAATGCAGTGTATTCCATGCAGCGTGGCCCAATGGATCTCGATTGAATGCAGTGGATTCCATGCAGTGTGGTGCAATGGATTTTGATTGAACGCAGTGGATTCCATGCATCGTTGTGCAATGGATCCCAATTGAATGCAGTGAATTCCATGCAGCGTGATTGAATGCAGTACATTCCATGCAGCATGGTAAAATGCATCCCGATTAAATGCAGTGGATTCCATCCAGCTTGATTGAATGCAGTTGATTCCATGGAGCATGGCCCAATGCATCCCGATTAAATGCAGTGGATTTTATGCATCATGGCCCAAAGCATCCCGATTGAAGGTAGTGCATTCCATGCAGCATCACTGAATGCAGTGGATTCCATGCAGCATGGTAAAATGCATCCCGATTGAACGCAGTGTATTCCATGAAGCATGGCGAAATGGATCCCGATTGAATGCAGTGGATTCCATGCAGCGTGGCCCAATGGATCTCGATTGAACGCAGTGTATTCCATGCAGTGAGGCCCAATGTATCCCAATTGAATGCAGTGGATTCCATGCAGCATGGCGCAATGGATGTCGATTGAATGCAGTGGTTTCCCTGCAATGTGGCACAATGGATCCCGATTGACTGCAGTGGATTCCATGCAGCGTCACTGAATGCAGTGGATTCCATGCAGAATGGTAAAATGCATCCCGATTGATGGAGTGGATTCCATGCAGTGTCATTGAATGCAGTGGATTCCATGCAGCATGGTAAAATGCATCCCGATTGATGCAGTGGATTCCATGCAGTGTCATTGAATGCAGTGGATTCCAGGCAGCATGGTAAAATGCATCCCGATTGATGCAGTGGATTCCATGCAGCGGGGTTAAATGGATCCCGATTGAATGCAGTGGATTCGATGCAGCGTGGCCCAATGGATCTCGAGAGAATGCAGTGGATTCCATGCAGTGTGGTGCAATGGATTTAAATTGAACGCAGTGGATTCCATGCATCGTGGCGCAATGGATCCCAATTGAATGCAGTGAATTCCATGCAGCGTGATTGAATGCAGTATATTCCATGCAGCGTGGTAAAATGCATCCCGATTAAATGCAGTGGATTTTATGCAGCATGGCCCAAAGCATCCCGATTGAAGGTAGTGCATTCCATGCAGCATCACTGAATGCAGTGGATTCCATGCAGCATGGTAAAATGCATCCCGATTAAACGCAGTGCATTACATGCAGCATGGCTAAATGGATCCCGAGTGAATGCAGTGGATTCCATGCAGCATGTTAAAATGCGTCACGATTGCTGCAGTGGATTCCATGCAGTGTCATTGAATGCAGTGTATTCCATGCAGCATGGTAAAATGCATCCCGATTAAATGCAGTGGATTCCATCCAGCTTGATTGAATGCAATTGATTCCATGGAGCGTGGCCCAATGCATCCCGATTAAATGCAGTGGATTTTAAGCAGCATGGCCAAAAGCATCCCGATTGAAGGTAGTGCATTCCATGCAGCATCACTGAATGCAGTGGATTCCATGCAGCATGGTAAAATGCATCCCGATTGAACGCAGTGTATTCCATGAAGCATGGCTAAATGGATCCCGATTGAATGCAGTGGATTCCATGCAGCGTGGCCCAATGGATCTCGATTGAACGCAGTGTATTCCATGCAGTGAGGCCCAATGTATCAAAATTGAATGCAGTGGATTCCATGCAGCGTGATTGAATGCAGTATATTCCATGCAGCGTGGTAAAATGCATCCCGATTAAATGCAGTGGATTCCATCCAGCTTGATTGAATGCAGTTGATTCCATGGAGCGTGGCCCAATGCATCCCGATTAAATGCAGTGGATTTTATGCTGCATGGCCCAAAGCATCCCGATTGAATGTAGTGCATTCCATGCAGCATCACTGAATGCAGTGGATTCCATGCAGCATGGTAAAATGCATCCCGATTAAACGCAGTAGATTACATGCAGCATGGCTAAATGGATCCCGAGTGAATGCAGTAGATTCCATGCAGTGTCATTGAATGCAGTGGATTCCATGCAGCATGGTAAAATGCATCCCGATTGATGCAGTGGATTCCATGCAGTGTCATTGAATGCAGTGGATTCCAGGCAGCGTGGCCCAATGGATCTCGATTGAATGCAGTGGATTCCATGCAGCGTGGCCCAATGGATCTCGATTGAATGCAGTGGATTCCATGCAGTGTGGTGCAGTGGATTCTGATTGATTGCAGTGAATTCCATGCATCGTGGCACAATGGATCTAAATTGAATGCAGTGGATTCCATGCAGCGTGGCCCAATGGATCTCGATTGAATGCAGTGGACTCCGTGCAGTGTGGTGGAGTGGATTCTGATTGAATGCAGTGGATTCCATGCAGCGTGTTTGAATGCAGTGTATTCCATGCAGCGTGAAGAAATGGAACCCTATTGAATGCAGTGGATTTTATGCAGCATGATTGAATGCAGTGGATTCCATGCAGCATGATTGAATGCAGTGGATTCCAGGCAGCGAGGCCCAATGAATCCCGATTGAATGCAGTGGATATTATCCAGCATGGCCCAAAGCATCCCGATTGAATGCAGTGGATTCCATGCAGCGTGTTTGAATGCAGTGGATTCCATGCAGCATGGCCCAATGGTTCCCGATTGAATGCAGTGGTTGCAATGAAGCATGATTGAATGCAGTGGATTCCATGAAGCGTGGCCCTATGGTACCCGATTGAATGCACTGGTTGCAATGAAGCATGATTGAATGCAGTGGATTCCATGCAGCATGGAGAAATTGAACCCTATTAAATGCAGGGGATTTTATGCAGCATGGTTGAATGCAGTGGATTCCATGCAGCATGATTGAATGCAGTAGATTCCATGCAGTGAGGCCCAATGCATCCCGATTAAATGCAGTGGATTTTATGCAGCGAGGCCCAAAGCATCCCGATTGAATGCAGTGGATTCCATGCAGCGTCACTGAATGCAGTGGATTCGATGCAGCATGGTTAAATGCATCCCGATTGAACGAAGAGTATTCCATGCAGCGTGGCTAAATGGATCCCGATTGAATGCAGTGGATTCCATGCAGCGTGGCCCAATGGATCTCGAGAGATTGCAGTGGATTCCATGCAGTGTGGTGCAATGGATTTTAATTGAACGCAGTGGATTCCATGCATCGTGGTGCAATGGATCCCAATTGAATGCAGTGAATTCCATGCAGCGTGATTGAATGCAGTATATTCCATGCAGCGTGGTAAAATGCATCCCGATTAAATGCAGTGGATTCCATCCAGCTTGATTGAATGCAGTTGATTCCATGGAGCGTGGCCCAATGCATCCCGATTAAATGCAGTGGATTTTATGCAGCATGGCCCAAAGCATCCCGATTGAATGTAGTGCATTCCATGCAGCATCACTGAATGCAGTGGATTCCATGCAGCATGGTAAAATGCATCCCGATTAAACGCAGTGGAATACATGCAGCATGGCTAAATGGATCCCGAGTGAATGCAGTAGATTCCATGCAGTGTCATTGAATGCAGTGGATTCCATGCAGCATGGTAAAATGCATCCCGATTGATGCAGTGGATTCCATGCAGTGTCATTGAATGCAGTGTATTACATGCAGCATGGTAAAATGCATCCCGATTGATACAGTGGATTCCATGCAGTGTCATTGAATGCAGTGGATTCCAGGCAGCATGATAAAATGCATCCCGATTGATGCAGTGGATTCCATGCAGCGGGGTTAAATGGATCCCGATGGAATGCAGTCGATTCCATGCAGCGTGGCCCAATGGATCTCGATTGAATGCAGTGGATTCCATGCAGCGTGGCCCAATGGATCTCGATTGAATGCAGTGGATTCCATGCAGTGTGGTGCAGTGGAGTCTGATTGATTGCAGTGAATTCCATGCATCGTGGCACAATGGATCCCAATTGAATGCAGTGGATTCCATGCAGCGTGGCCCAATGGATCTCGATTGAATGCAGTGGGTTCCATGCAGCGTGTTTGAATGCAGTGTATGCCATGCAGCGTGAAGAAATGGAACCCTATTGAATGCAGTGGATTTTATGCAGCATGATTGAATGCAGTGGATTCCATGCAGCATGATTGAATGCAGTGGATTCCAGGCAGCGAGGCCCAATGAATCCCGATTGAATGCAGTGGATATTATCCAGCATGGCCCAAAGCATCCCGATTGAATGCAGTGGATTCCATGCAGCGTGTTTGAATGCAGTGGATTCCATGCAGCATGGCCCAATGGTTCCCGATTGAATGCAGTGGTTGCAATGAAGCATGATTGAATGCAGTGGATTCCATGAAGCGTGGCCCTATGGTACCCGATTGAATGCACTGGTTGCAATGAAGCATGATTGAATGCAGTGGATTCCATGCAGCATGGAGAAATTGAACCCTATTAAATGCAGGGGATTTTATGCAGCATGATTGAATGCAGTGGATTCCATGCAGCATGATTGAATGCAGTAGATTCCATGCAGTGAGGCCCAATGCATCCCGATTAAATGCAGTGGATTTTATGCAGCGAGGCCCAAAGCATCCCGATTGAATGCAGTGGATTCCATGCAGCGTCACTGAATGAAGTGGATTCGATGCAGCATGGTTAAATGCATCCCGATTGAACGAAGAGTATTCCATGCAGCGTGGCTAAATGGATCCCGATTGAATGCAGTGGATTCCATGCAGCGTGGCCCAATGGATCTCGAGAGATTGCAGTGGATTCCATGCAGTGTGGTGCAATGGATTTTAATTGAACGCAGTGGATTCCATGCATCGTGGTGCAATGGATCCCAATTGAATGCAGTGAATTCCATGCAGCGTGATTGAATGCAGTATATTCCATGCAGCGTGGTAAAATGCATCCCGATTAAATGCAGTGGATTCCATCCAGCTTGATTGAATGCAGTTGATTCCATGGAGCGTGGCCCAATGCATCCCGATTAAATGCAGTGGATTTTATGCAGCATGGCCCAAAGCATCCCGATTGAATGTAGTGCATTCCATGCAGCATCACTGAATGCAGTGGATTCCATGCAGCATGGTAAAATGCATCCCGATTAAACGCAGTGGAATACATGCAGCATGGCTAAATGGATCCCGAGTGAATGCAGTAGATTCCATGCAGTGTCATTGAATGCAGTGGATTCCATGCAGCATGGTAAAATGCATCCCGATTGATGCAGTGGATTCCATGCAGTGTCATTGAATGCAGTGTATTACATGCAGCATGGTAAAATGCATCCCGATTGATACAGTGGATTCCATGCAGTGTCAATGAATGCAGTGAATTCCAGGCAGCATGATAAAATGCATCCCGATTGATGCAGTGGATTCCATGCAGCGGGGTTAAATGGATCCCGATTGAATGCAGTCGATTCCATGCAGCGTGGCCCAATGGATCTCGATTGAATGCAGTGGATTCCATGCAGCGTGGCCCAATGGATCTCGATTGAATGCAGTGGATTCCATGCAGTGTGGTGCAGTGGAGTCTGATTGATTGCAGTGATTTCCATGCATCGTGGCACAATGGATCCCAATTGAATGCAGTGGATTCCATGCAGCGTGGCCCAATGGATCTCGATTGAATGCAGTGGGTTCCATGCAGCGTGTTTGAATGCAGTGTATGCCATGCAGCGTGAAGAAATGGAACCCTATTGAATGCAGTGGATTTTATGCAGCATGATTGAATGCAGTGGATTCCATGCAGCATGATTGAATGCAGTGGATTCCAGGCAGCGAGGCCCAATGAATCCCGATTGAATGCAGTGGATATTATCCAGCATGGCCCAAAGCATCCCGATTGAATGCAGTGGATTCCATGCAGCGTGTTTGAATGCAGTGGATTCCATGCAGCATGGCCCAATGGTTCCCGATTGAATGCAGTGGTTGCAATGAAGCATGATTGAATGCAGTGGATTCCATGAAGCGTGGCCCTATGGTACCCGATTGAATGCACTGGTTGCAATGAAGCATGATTGAATGCAGTGGATTCCATGCAGCATGGAGAAATTGAACCCTATTAAATGCAGGGGATTTTATGCAGCATGATTGAATGCAGTGGATTCCATGCAGCATGATTGAATGCAGTAGATTCCATGCAGTGAGGCCCAATGCATCCCGATTAAATGCAGTGGATTTTATGCAGCGAGGCCCAAAGCATCCCGATTGAATGCAGTGGATTCCATGCAGCGTCACTCAATGCAGTGGATTCGATGCAGCATGGTTAAATGCATCCCGATTGAACGAAGAGTATTCCATGCAGCGTGGCTAAATGGATCCCGATTGAATGCAGTGGATTCCATGCAGCGTGGCCCAATGGATCTCGAGAGATTGCAGTGGATTCCATGCAGTGTGGTGCAATGGATTTTAATTGAACGCAGTGGATTCCATGCATCGTGGTGCAATGGATCCCAATTGAATGCAGTGAATTCCATGCAGCGTGATTGAATGCAGTATATTCCATGCAGCGTGGTAAAATGCATCCCGATTAAATGCAGTGGATTCCATCCAGCTTGATTGAATGCAGTTGATTCCATGGAGCGTGGCCCAATGCATCCCGATTAAATGCAGTGGATTTTATGCAGCATGGCCCAAAGCATCCCGATTGAATGTAGTGCATTCCATGCAGCATCACTGAATGCAGTGGATTCCATGCAGCATGGTAAAATGCATCCCGATTAAACGCAGTGGAATACATGCAGCATGGCTAAATGGATCCCGAGTGAATGCAGTAGATTCCATGCAGTGTCATTGAATGCAGTGGATTCCATGCAGCATGGTAAAATGCATCCCGATTGATGCAGTGGATTCCATGCAGTGTCATTGAATGCAGTGTATTACATGCAGCATGGTAAAATGCATCCCGATTGATACAGTGGATTCCATGCAGTGTCATTGAATGCAGTGGATTCCAGGCAGCATGATAAAATGCATCCCGATTGATGCAGTGGATTCCATGCAGCGGGGTTAAATGGATCCCGATTGAATGCAGTCGATTCCATGCAGCGTGGCCCAATGGATCTCGATTGAATGCAGTGGATTCCATGCAGCGTGGCCCAATGGATCTCGATTGAATGCAGTGGATTCCATGCAGTGTGGTGCAGTGGATTATGATTGATTGCAGTGAATTCCATGCATCGTGGCACAATGGATCCCAATTGAATGCAGTGGATTCCATGCAGCGTGGCCCAATGGATCTCGATTGAATGCAGTGGGTTCCATGCAGCGTGTTTGAATGCAGTGTATGCCATGCAGCGTGAAGAAATGGAACCCTATTGAATGCAGTGGATTTTATGCAGCATGATTGAATGCAGTGGATTCCATGCAGCATGATTGAATGCAGTGGATTCCAGGCAGCGAGGCCCAATGAATCCCGATTGAATGCAGTGGATATTATCCAGCATGGCCCAAAGCATCCCGATTGAATGCAGTGGATTCCATGCAGCGTGTTTGAATGCAGTGGATTCCATGCAGCATGGCCCAATGGTTCCCTATTGAATGCAGTGGTTGCAATGAAGCATGATTGAATGCAGTGGATTCCATGAAGCGTGGCCCTATGGTACCCGATTGAATGCACTGGTTGCAATGAAGCATGATTGAATGCAGTGGATTCCATGCAGCATGGAGAAATTGAACCCTATTAAATGCAGGGGATTTTATGCAGCATGATTGAATGCAGTGGATTCCATGCAGCATGATTGAATGCAGTAGATTCCATGCAGTGAGGCCCAATGCATCCCGATTAAATGCAGTGGATTTTATGCAGCGAGGCCCAAAGCATCCCGATTGAATGCAGTGGATTCCATGCAGCGTCACTCAATGCAGTGGATTCGATGCAGCATGGTAAAATGCATCCCGATTGAACCCAGTGTATTCCATGCAGCGTGATAAATGGATCCCGATTGAATGCAGTGGATTCCATGCAGCGTGGCCCAATGGATCTCGAGAGAATGCAGTGGATTCCATGCAGCGTGATTGAATGCAGTACATTCCATGCAGCATGGTAAAATGCATCCCGATTAAATGCAGTGGATTCCATCCAGCTTGATTGAATGCAGTTGATTCCATGGAGCGTGGCCCAATGCATCCCGATTAAATGCAGTGGATTTTATGCAGCATGGCCCAAAGCATCCCGATTGAAGGTAGTGCATTCCATGCAGCATCACTGAATGCAGTGGATTCCATGCAGCATGGTAAAATGCATCCCAATTGAACGCAGTGTATTCCATGAAGCATGGCGAAATGGATCCCGATTGAATGCAGTGGATTCCATGCAGCGTGGCCCAATGGATCTCGATTGAACGCAGTGTATTCCATGCAGTGAGGCCCAATGAATCCCAATTGAATGCAGTGGATTCCATGCAGCATGGAGAAATTGAACCCTATTAAATGCAGTGGATTTTATGCAGCATGATTGAATGCAGTGGATTCCAGCCAGCATGATTGAATGCAGTAGATTCCATGCAGTGAGGCCCAATGCATCCCGATTAAATGCAGTGGATTTTATGCAGAGAGGCCCAAAGCATCCCGATTGAATGCAGTGGATTCCATGCAGCGTCACTGAATGCAGTGGATTCGATGCAGCATGGTTAAATGCATCCCGATTGAAAGAAGAGTATTCCATGCAGCGTGACTAAATGGATCCCGATTGAATGCAGTGGATTCCATGCAGCGTGGCCCAATGGATCTCGAGAGATTGCAGTGGATTCCATGCAGTGTGGTGCAATGGATTTTAATTGAACGCAGTGGATTCCATGCATCGTGGTGCAATGGATCCCAATTGAATGCAGTGAATTCCATGCAGCGTGATTGAATGCAGTATATTCCATGCAGCGTGGTAAAATGCATCCCGATTAAATGCAGTGGATTCCATCCAGCTAGGTTGAATGCAATTGATTCCATGGAGCATGGCCCAATGCATCCCGATTAAATGCAGTGGATTTAATGCAGCATGGCCCAAAGCATCCCGATTGAATATAGTGCATTCCATGCAGCATCACTGAATGCAGTGGATTCCATGCAGCATGGTAAAATGCATCCCGATTAAACGCAGTGGATTACATGCAGCATGGCTAAATGGATCCCGATTGAATGCAGTAGATTCCATGCAGTGTCATTGAATGCAGTGGATTCCATGCAGCATGGTAAAATGCATCCCGATTGATGCCTTGGATTCCATGCAGTGTCATTGATTGCAGTGGATTCCATGCAGCATGGTAAAATGCATCCCGATTGATGCAGTGGATTCCATGCAGTGTCAATGAATGCAGTGGATTCCAGGCAGCATGATAAAATGCATACCGATTGATGCAGTGGATTCCATGCAGCGGGGTTAAATGGATCCCGATTGAATGCAGTGGATTCCATGCAGCGTGGCCCAATGGATCTCGATTGAATGCAGTGGATTCCATGCAGCGTGGCCCAATGGATCTCGATTGAATGCAGTGGATTCCATGCAGTGTGGTGCAGTGGATTCTGATTGATTGCAGTGAATTCCATGCATCGTGGCACAATGGATCCCAATTGAATGCAGTGGATTCCATGCAGCGTGGCCCAATGGATCTCGATTGAATGCAGTGGATTCCATGCAGCGTGTTTGAATGCAGTGTATTCCATGCAGCGTGAAGAAATGGAACCCTATTGAATGCAGTGGATTTTATGCAGCATGATTGAATGCAGTGGATTCCATGCAGCATGATTGAATGCAGTGGATTCCAGGCAGCGAGGCCCAATGAATCCCGATTGAATGCAGTGGATATTATCCAGCATGGCCCAAAGCATCCCGATTGAATGCAGTGGATTCCATGCAGCGTGTTTGAATGCAGTGGATTCCATGCAGCATGGCCCAATGGTTCCCGATTGAATGCAGTGGTTGCAATGAAGCATGATTGAATGCAGTGGATTCCATGAAGCGTGGCCCTATGGTACCCGATTGAATGCACTGGTTGCAATGAAGCATGATTGAATGCAGTGGATTCCATGCAGCATGGAGAAATTGAACCCTATTAAATGCAGGGGATTTTATGCAGCATGATAGAATGCAGTGGATTCCATGAAGCATGATTGAATGCAGTAGATTCCATGCAGTGAGGCCCAATGCATCCCGATTAAATGCAGTGGATTCCATGCAGCGTCACTGAATGCAGTGGATTCGATGCAGCATGGTAAAATGCATCCCGATTGAACCCAGTGTATTCTATGCAGCGTGATAAATGGATCCCGATTGAATGCAGTGGATTCCATGCAGCGTGGCCCAATGGATCTCGAGAGAATGCAGTGGATTCCATGCAGTGTGGTGCAATGGATTTTCATTGAACGCAGTGGATTCGATGCATCATTGTGCAATGGATCCCAATTGAATGCAGTGAATTCCATGCAGCGTGATTGAATGCAGTACATTCCATGCAGCATGGTAAAATGCATCCCGATTAAATGCAGTGGATTCCATCCAGCTTGATTGAATGCAGTTGATTCCATGGAGCGTGGCCCAATGCATCCCGATTAAATGCAGTGGATTTTATGCAGCATGGCCCAAAGCATCCCGATTGAAGGTAGTGCATTCCATGCAGCATCACTGAATGCAGTGGATTCCATGCAGCATGGTAAAATGCATCCCGATTGAACGCACTGTGTTCCATGAAGCATGGCGAAATGGATCCCGATTGAATGCAGTGGATTCCATGCAGCGTGGCCCAATGGATCTCGATTGAACGCAGTGTATTCCATGCAGTGAGGCCCAATGAATCCCAATTGAATGCAGTGGATTCCATGCAGCATGGCGCATTGGATGTCTATTGAATGCATTGGTTTCCCTGCAATGTGGCACAATGGATCCCGATTGACTGCAGTGGATTCCATGCAGCGTCACTGAATGCAGTGGATTCCATGCAGAATGGTAAAATGCATCCCGATTGATGCAGTGGATTCCATGCAGTGTCATTGAATGCAGTGGATTCGATGCAGCATGGTAAAATGCATCCCAATTGAACGCAGTGCATTCCATGCAGCGGGGTTAAATGGATCCCGATTGAATGCAGTGGATTCGATGCAGCGTGGCCCAATGGATCTCGAGAGAATGCAGTGGATTCCATGCAGTGTGGTGCAATGGGTTTTAATTGAACGCAGTGGATTCCATGCATCGTGGCGCAATGGATCCCAATTGAATGCAGTGAATTCCATGCAGCGTGATTGAATGCAGTATATTCCATGCAGCGTGGTAAAATGCATCCCGATTAAATGCAGTGGATTCCATCCAGCTTGATTGAATGCAGTTGATTCCATGGAGCGTGGCCCAATGCATCCCGATTAAATGCAGTGGATTTTATGCAGCATGGCCCAAAGCATCCCGATTGAAGGTAGTGCATTCCATGCAGCATCACTGAATGCAGTGGATTCCATGCAGCATGGTAAAATGCATCCTAATTGAACGCAGTGCATTCCATGCAGCGGGGTTAAATGGATCCCGATTGAATGCAGTGGATTCGATGCAGCGTGGCCCAATGGATCTCGAGAGAATGCAGTGGATTCCATGCAGTGTGGTGCAATGGATTTTAATTGAACGCAGTGGATTCCATGCATCGTGGCGCAATGGATCCCAATTGAATGCAGTGAATTCCATGCAGCGTGATTGAATGCAGTATATTCCATGCAGCGTGGTAAAATGCATCCCGATTAAATGCAGTGGATTCCATCCAGCTTGATTGAATGCAGTTGATTCCATGGAGCGTGGCCCAATTCATCCCGATTAAATGCAGTGGATTTTATGCAGCATGGCCCAAAGCATCCCGATTGAAAATAGTGCATTCCATGCAGCATCACTGAATGCAGTGGATTCCATGCAGCATGGTAAAATGCATCCCAATTGAACGCAGTGTATTCCATGAAGCATGGCTAAATGGATGCCGAGTGAATGCAGTGGATTCCATGCAGTGTCATTGAATGCAGTGGATTCCATGCAGCATGGTAAAATGTGTCACGATTGATGCAGTGGATTCCATGCATTGTCATTGAATGCAGTGGATTCCATGCAGCATGGTTAAATGCATCCCGATTGATGCAGTGGATTACATGCAGTGCCAATGAATGCAGTGGATTCCATGCAGCATGGTTAAATGCATCCCGATTGATGCAGTGGATTACATGCAGTGTCAATGAATGCAGTGGATTCCAGGCAGCATGATAAAATGCATCCCGATTGATGCAGTGGATTCCATGCAGCGGGGTTAAATGGGTCCCGATTAAATGCAGTGGATTCCATGCAGCGTGGCCCAGTGGATCTCGATTGAATGCAGTGGATTCCATGCAGCGTGGCCCAATGGATCTCGATTGAATGCAGTGGATTCCATGCAGTGTGGTGTAGTGGATTCTGATTGATTGCAGTGAATTCCATGCATCGTGGCACAAGGGATCCCAATTGAATGCAGTGGATTCCATGCAGTGTGGCCCAGTGGATCTCGATTGAATGCAGTGGATTCCATGCAGCATGTTTGAATGCAGTGTATTCCATGCAGCGTGAAGAAATGGAACCCTATTGAATGCAGTGGATTTTATGCAGCATGATTGAATGCAGTGGATTCCATGCAGCATGATTGAATGAAGTGGATTCCAGGAAGCGAGGCCCAATGAATCCCGATTGAATGCAGTGGATATTATCCAGCAGGGCCCAAAGCATCCCGATTGAATGCAGTGGATTCCATGCAGCGTCACTGAATGCAGTGGATTCGATGCAGCATGGTAAAATGCATCCCGATTGAACCCAGTGTATTCTATGCAGCGTGATAAATGGATCCCGATTGAATGCAGTGGATTCCATGCAGCGTGGCCCAATGGATCTCGAGAGAATGCAGTGGATTCCATGCAGTGTGGTGCAATGGATTTAAATTGAACGCAGTGGATTCCATGCATCGTGGTGCAATGGATCCCAATTGAATGCAGTGAATTCCATGCAGCGTGATTGAATGCAGTATATTCCATGCAGCTTGGTAAAATGCATCCCGATTAAATGCAGTGGATTCCATCCAGCTTGATTGAATGCAGTTGATTCCATGGAGCGTGGCCCAATGCATCCCGATTAAATGCAGTGGATTTTATGCAGCATGGCCCAAAGCATCCCGATTGAAGGTAGTGCATTCCATGCAGCATCACTGAATGCAGTGGATTCCATGCAGCATGGTAAAATGCATCCCGATTGAAGGCAGTGTATTCCATGAAGCATGGCGAAATGGATCCCGATTGAATGCAGTGGATTCCATGCAGCGTGGCCCAATGGATCTCGATTGAACGCAGTGTATTCCATGCAGTGAGGCCCAATGAATCCCAATTGAATGCAGTGGATTCCATGCAGCATGGCGCAATGGATGTCGATTGAATGCAGTGGTTTCCCTGCAATGTGGCACAATGGATCCCGATTGACTGCAGTGGATTCCATGCAGCGTCACTGAATGCAGTGGATTCCATGCAGCATGGTAAAATGCATCCCGATGGATGCAGTGGATTCCATGCAGTGTCATTGAATGCAGTGGATTCCATGCAGCATGGTAAAATGCATCCCAATTGAACGCAGTGCATTCCATGCAGCGGGGTTAAATGGATCCCGATTGAATGCAGTGGATTCGATGCAGCGTGGCCCAATGGATCTCGAGAGAATGCAGTGGATTCCATGCAGTGTGGTGCAATGAATTTAAATTGAACGCAGTGGATTCCATGCATCGTGGCGCAATGGATCCCAATTGAATGCAGTGAATTCCATGCAGCGTGATTGAATGCAGTATATTCCATGCAGCGTGGTAAAATGCATCCCGATTAAATGCAGTGGATTCCATCCAGCTTGATTGAATGCAATTGATTCCATGGAGCATGGCCCAATGCATCCCGATTAAATGCAGTGGATTTTATGCAGCATGGCCCAAAGCATCCCGATTGAAGGTAGTGCATTCCATGCAGCATCACTGAATGCAGTGGATTCCATGCAGCATGGTGAAATGCATCCCGATTAAACGCAGTGGATTACATGCAGCATCGCTAAATGGATCCCGAGTGAATGCAGTAGATTCCATGCAGTTTCATTGAATGGAATGGATTACATGCAGTATGGTAAAATGCGTCACGATTGATGCAGTGGATTCCATGCAGTGTCATTGAATGCAGTGGATTTCATGCAGCATGGTAAAATGCATCCCGATTGATGCAGTGGATTCCATGCAGTGTCAATGAATGCAGTGGATTCCAGGCAGCATGATAAAATGCATCCCGATTGATGCAGTGGATTCCATGCAGCGGGGTTAAATGGATCCCGATTGAATGCAGTGGATTCCATGCAGCGTGGCCCAATGGATCTCGATTGAATGCAGTGGATTCCATGCAGTGTGGTGTAGTGGATTCTGATTGATTGCAGTGAATTCCATGCATCGTGGCACAATGGATCCCAATTGAATGCAGTGGATTCCATGCAGCGTGGCCCAATGAATCTCGATTGAATGCAGTGGATTCCATCCAGCGTGTTTGAATGCAGTGTATTCCATGCAGCGTGAAGAAATGGAACCCTATTGAATGCAGTGGATTTTATGCAGCATGATTGAATGCAGTGGATTCCATGCAGCATGATTGAATGCAGTGGATTCCAGGCAGCGAGGCCCAATGAATCCCGATTGAATGCAGTGGATATTATCCAGCATGGCCCAAAGCATCCCGATTGAATGCAGTGGATTCCATGCAGCGTGTTTGAATGCAGTGGATTCCATGCAGCATGGCCCAATGGTTCCCGATTGAATGCAGTGGTTGCAATGAAGCATGATTGAATGCAGTGGATTCCATGAAGCGTGGCCCTATGGTACCCGATTGAATGCACTGGTTGCAATGAAGCATGATTGAATGCAGTGGATTCCATGCAGCATGGAGAAATTGAACCCTATTAAATGCAGGGGATTTTATGCAGCATGATTGAATGCAGTGGATTCCATGCAGCATGATTGAATGCAGTAGATTCCATGCAGTGAGGCCCAATGCATCCCGATTAAATGCAGTGGATTTTATGCAGCGAGGCCCAAAGGATCCCGATTGAATGCAGTGGATTCCATGCAGCGTCACTGAATGCAGTGGATTCGATGCAGCATGGTAAAATGCATCCCGATTGAACCCAGTGTATTCTATGCAGCGTGATAAATGGATCCCGATTGAATGCAGTGGATTCCATGCAGCGTGGCCCAATGGATCTCGAGAGAATGCAGTGGATTCCATGCAGTGTGGTGCAATGGATTTTGATTGAACGCAGAGGATTCGATGCATCATTGTGCAATGGATCCCAATTGAATGCAGTGAATTCCATGCAGCGTGATTGAATGCAGTACATTGCATGCAGCATGGTAAAATGCATCCCGATTAAATGCAGTGGATTCCATCCAGCTTGATTGAATGCAGTTGATTCCATGGAGCGTGGCCCAATGCATCCCGATTAAATGCAGTGGATTTTATGCAGCATGGCCCAAAGCATCCCGATTGAAGGTAGTGCATTCCATGCAGCATCACTGAATGCAGTGGATTCCATGCAGCATGGTAAAATGCATCCCGATTGAACGCAGTGTATTCCATGAAGCATGGCTAAATGGATCCCGATTGAATGCAGTGGATTCCATGCAGCGTGGCCCAATGGATCTCGATTGAACGCAGTGTATTCCATGCAGTGAGGCCCAATGAATCCCAATTGAATGCAGTGGATTCCATGCAGCATGGAGAAATTGAACCCTATTAAATGCAGGGGATTTTATGCAGCATGATTGAATGCAGTGGATTCCATGCAGCATGATTGAATGCAGTAGATTCCATGCAGTGAGGCCCAATGCATCCCGATTAAATGCAGTGGATTTTATGCAGAGAGGCCCAAAGCATCCCGATTGAATGCAGTGGATTCCATGCAGCGTCACTGAATGCAGTGGATTCGATGCAGCATGGTTAAATGCATCCCAATTGAACGAAGAGTATTCCATGCAGCGTGGCTAAATGGATCCCGATTGAATGCAGTGGATTCAATGCAGCGTGGCCCAATGGATCTCGATTGAATGCAGTGGATTCCATGCAGCGTGGCCCAATGGATCTCGATTGAATGCAGTGGATTCCATGCAGTGTGGTGCAGTGGATTATGATTGATTGCAGTGAATTCCATGCATCGTGGCACAATGGATCCCAATTGAATGCAGTGGATTCCATGCAGCGTGGCCCAATGGATCTCGATTGAATGCAGTGGATTCCATGCAGCGTGTTTGAATGCAGTGTATGCCATGCAGCGTGAAGAAATGGAACCCTATTGAATGCAGTGGATTTTATGCAGCATGATTGAATGCAGTGGATTCGATGCAGCATGATTGAATGCAGTGGATTTCAGGCAGCGAGGCCCAATGAATCCCGATTGAATGCAGTGGATATTATCCAGCATGGACCAAAGCATCCCGATTGAATGCAGTGGATTACATGCAGCGTGTTTGAATGCAGTGGATTCCATGCAGCATGGCCCAATGGTTCCCGATTGAATGCAGTGGTTGCAATGAAGCATGATTGAATGCAGTGGATTCCATGAAGCGTGGCCCTATGGTACCCGATTGAATGCACTGGTTGCAAGGAAGCATGATTGAATGCAGTGGATTCCATGCAGCATGGAGAAATTGAACCCTATTAAATGCAGGGGATTTTATGCAGCATGATTGAATGCAGTGGTTTCCATGCAGCATGATTGAATGCAGTAGATTCCATGCAGTGAGGCCCAATGCATCCCGATTAAATGCAGTGGATTCCATGCAGCGTCACTGAATGCAGTGGATTCGATGCAGCATGGTAAAATGCATCCCGATTGAACCCAGTGTATTCTATGCAGCGTGATAAATGGATCCCGATTGAATGCAGTGGATTCCATGCAGCGCGGTCCAATGGATCTCGAGAGAATGCAGTGGATTCCATGCAGTGTGGTGCAATGGATTTTGATTGAACGCAGTGGATACCATGCGTCATTGTGCAATGGATCCCAATTGAATGCAGTGAATTCCATGCAGCGTGATTGAATGCAGTACATTCCATGCAGCATGGTAAAATGCATCCCGATTAAATGCAGTGGATTCCATCCAGCTTGATTGAATGCAGTTGATTCCATGGAGCGTGGCCCAATGCATCCCGATTAAATGCAGTGGATTTTATGCAGCATGGCCCAAAGCATCCCGATTGAAGGTAGTGCATTCCATGCAGCATCACTGAATGCAGTGGATTCCATGCAGCATTGTAAAATGCATCCCAATTGAACGCAGTGCATTCAATGCAGCGGGGTTAAATGGATCCCGATTGAATGCAGTGGATTCGATGCAGCGTGGCCCAATGGATCTCGAGAGAATGCAGTGGATTCCATGCAGTGTGGTGTAATGGATTTTAATTGAACGCAGTGGATTCCATGCATCATGGCGCAATGGATCCAAATTGAATGCAGTGAATTCCATGCAGCGTGATTGAATGCAGTATATTCCATGCAGCGTGGTAAAATGCATCCCGATTAAATGCAGTGGATTCCATCCAGCTTGATTGAATGCAGTTGATTCCATGGAGCGTGGCCCAATGCATCCCGATTAAATGCAGTGGATTTTATGCAGCATGGCCCAAAGCATCCCGATTGAAGGTACTGCATTCCATGCAGCATCACTGAATGCAGTGGATTCCATGCAGCATGGTAAAATGCATCCCGATTGAACGCAGTGTATTCCATGAAGCATGGCTAAATGGATCCCGAGTGAATGCAGTGGATTCCATGCAGTGTCATTGAATGCAGTGGATTCCAGGCAGCATGGTAAAATGCATCCCGATTGATGCAGTGGATTCCATGCAACGGGGTTAAATGGATACCGATTGAATGCAGTGTATTCCATGCAGCGTGGCCCAATGGATCTCGATTGAATGCAGTGGATTCCATGCAGCGTGGCCCAATGGATCTCGATTGAATGCAGTGGATTCCATGCAGTGTGGTGCAGTGGATTCTGATTGATTGCAGTGAATTCCATGCATCGTGGCACAATGGATCCCAATTGAATGCAGTGGATTCCATGCAGCGTGGCCCAATGGATCTCGATTGAATGCATTGGATTCCATGCAGCGTGTTTTAATGCAGTGTATGCCATGCAGCGTGAAGAAATGGAACCCTATTGAATGCAGTGGATTTTATGCAGCATGATTGAATGCAGTGGATTCGATGCAGCATGATTGAATGCAGTGGATTCCAGGCAGCGAGGCCCAATGAATCCCGATTGAATGCAGTGGATATTATCCAGCATGGCCCAAAGCATCCCGATGGAATGCAGTGGATTCCATGCAGCATGTTTGAATGCAGTGGATTCCATGCAGCATGGCCCAATGGTTCCCGATTGAATGCAGTGGTTGCAATGAAGCATGATTGAATGCAGTGGATTCCATGAAGCGTGGCCCTATGGTACCCGATTGAATGCACTGGTTGCAATGAAGCATGATTGAATGCAGTGGATTCCATGCAGCATGGAGAAATGGAACCCTATTAAATGCAGGGGATTTTATGCAGCATGATTGAATGCAGTGGATTCCATGCAGCATGATTGAATGCAGTAGATTCCATGCAGTGTGGCCCAATGCATCCCGATTAAATGCAGTGGATTTTATGCAGCGAGGCCCAAAGCATCCCGATTGAATGCAGTGGATTCCATGCAGCGTCACTGAATGCAGTGGATTCGATGCAGCATGGTAAAATGCATCCCGATTGAACCCAGTGTATTCCATGCAGCGTGATAAATGGATCCCGATTGAATGCAGTGGATTCGATGCAGCATGGCCCAATGGATCTCGAGAGAATGCAGTGGATTCCATGCAGTGTGGTGCAATGGATTTTGATTGAAGGCAGTGGATTCGATGCATCGTTGTGCAATGGATCCCAATTGAATGCAGTGAATTCCATGCAGCGTGATTGAATGCAGTATATTCCATGCAGCGTGGTAAAATGCATCCCGATTAAATGCAGTGGATTCCATCCAGCTTGATTGAATGCAGTTGATTCCATGGAGCGTGGCCCAATGCATCCCGATTAACTGCAGTGGATTTTATGCAGCATGGCCAAAAGCATCCCGATTGAAGGTAGTGCATTCCATGCAGCATCACTGAATGCAGTGGATTCCATGCAGCATGGTAAAATGCATCCCGATTGAACGCAGTGTATTCCATGAAGCATGGCTAAATGGATCCCGAGTGAATGCAGTGGATTCCATGCAGTGTCATTGAATGCAGTGGATTCCATGCAGCATGGTAAAATGTGTCACGATTGATGCAGTGGATTCCATGCATTGTCATTGAATGCAGTGGATTCCATGCAGCATGGTTAAATGCATCCCGATTGATGCAGTGGATTCCATGCAGTGTCAATGAATGCAATGAATTCCAGGCAGCATGATAAAATGCATCCCGATTGATGCAGTGGATTCCATGCAGCGGGGTTAAATGGATCCCGATTGAATGCAGTGGATTCCATGCAGCGTGGCCCAATGGATCTCGATTGAATGCAGTGGACTCCGTGCAGTGTGGTGGAGTGGATTCTGATTGATTGCAGTGAATTCCATGCAGCGTGGCCCAATGGATCTCGATTGAATGCAGTGGATTCCATGCAGCGTGTTTGAATGCAGTGTATTCCATGCAGCGTGAAGAAATGGAACCCTATTGAATGCAGTGGATTTTATGCAGCATGATTGAATGCAGTGGATTCCATGCAGCATGATTGAATGCAGTGGATTCCAGGCAGCGAGGCCCAATGAATCCCGATTGAATGCAGTGGACATTATCCAGCATGGCCCAAAGCATCCCGATTGAATGCAGTGGATTCCATGCAGTGTGTTTGAATGCAGTGGATTCCATGCAGCATGGCCCAATGGTTCCCGATTGAATGCAATGGTTGCAATGAAGCATGATTGAATGCAGTGGATTCCATGAAGCGTGGCCCTATGGTACCCGATTGAATGCACTGGTTGCAATGAAGCATGATTGAATGCAGTGGATTCCATGCAGCATGGAGAAATGGAACCCTATTAAATGCAGGGGATTTTATGCAGCATGATTGAATGCAGTGGATTCCATGCAGCATGATTGAATGCAGTAGATTCCATGCAGTGAGGCCCAATGCATCCCGATTAAATGCAGTGGATTTTATGCAGCGAGGCCCAAAGCATCCCGATTGAATGCAGTGGATTCCATGCAGCGTCACTGAATGCAGTGGATTCGATGCAGCATGGTTAAATGCATCCCGATTGAACGAAGAGTATTCCATGCAGCGTGGCTAAATGGATCCCGATTGAATGCAGTGGATTCCATGCAGCGTGGCCCAATGGATCTAGAGATTGCAGTGGATTCCATGCAGTGTGGTGCAATGGATTTTAATTGAACGCAGTGGATTCCATGCATCGTGGTGCAATGGATCCCAATTGAATGCAGTGAATTCCATGCAGCGTGATTGAATGCAGTACATTCCATGCAGCATGGTAAAATGCATCCCGATTAAATGCAGTGGATTCCATCCAGCTTGATTGAATGCAGTTGATTCCATGGAGCGTGGCCCAATGCATCCCGATTAAATGCAGTGGATTTTATGCAGCATGGCCCAAAGCATCCCGATTGAATGTAGTGCATTCCATGCAGCATCACTGAATGCAGTGGATTCCATGCAGCATGGTAAAATGCATCCCGATTAAACGCAGTGGATTACATGCAGCATGGCTAAATGGATCCCGAGTGAATGCAGTAGATTCCACGCAGTGTCATTGAATGCAGTGGATTCCATGCAGCATGGTAAAATGCGTCACGATTGATGCAGTGGATTCCATGCAGTGTCATTGAATGCAGTGTATTCCATGCAGCATGGTAAAATGCATCCCGATGGATGCAGTGGATTCCATGCAGTGTCAATGAATGCAGTGGATTCCAGGCAGCATGATAAAATGCATCCCAATTGATGCAGTGGATTCCATGCAGCGGGGTTAAATGGATCCCGATGGAATGCAGTGTATTCCATGCAGCGTGGCCCAATGGATCTCGATTGAATGCAGTGGATTCCATGCAGCGTGGCCCAATGGATCTCGATTGAATGCAGTGGATTCCATGCAGTGTGGTGCAGTGGATTCTGATTGATTGCAGTGAATTCCATGCATCGTGGCACAATGGATCCCAATTGAATGCAGTGGATTCCATGCAGCGTGTCCCAATGGATCTCGATTGAATGAAGTGGATTCCATGCAGCGTGTTTGAATGCAGTGTATGCCATGCAGCGTGAAGAAATGGAACCCTATTGAATGCAGTGGATTTTATGCAGCATGATTGAATGCAGTGGATTCCATGCAGCATGATTGAATGCAGTGGATTCCAGGCAGCGAGGCCCAATGAATCCCGATTGAATGCAGTGGATATTATCCAGCATGGCCCAAAGCATCCCGATTGAATGCAGTGGATTCCATGCAGCGTGTTTGAATGCAGTGGATCCATGCAGCATGGCCCAATGGTTCCCGATTGAATGCAGTGGTTGCAATGAAGCATGATTGAATGCAGTGGATTCCATGAAGCGTGGCCCTATGGTACCCGATTGAATGCACTGGTTGCAATGAAGCATGATTGAATGCAGTGGATTCCATGCAGCATGGAGAAATGGAACCCTATTAAATGCAGGGGATTTTATGCAGCATGATTGAATGCAGTGGATTCCATGCAGCATGATTGAATGCAGTAGATTCCATGCAGTGAGGCCCAATGCATCCCGATTAAATGCAGTGGATTTTATGCAGCGAGGCCCAAAGCATCCCGATTGAATGCAGTGGATTCCATGCAGCGTCACTGAATGCAGTGGATTCGATGCAGCATGGTAAAATGCACCCCGATTGAACCCAGTGTATTCTATGCAGCGTGATAAATGGATCCCGATTGAATGCAGTGGATTCCATGCAGCGTGGCCCAATGGATCTCGAGAGAATGCAGTGGATTCCATGCAGTGTGGTGCAATGTATTTTGATTGAACGCAGTGGATTCCATGCATCGTTGTGCAATGGATCCCAATTGAATGCAGTGAATTCCATGCAGCGTGATTGAATGCAGTACATTCCATGCAGCATGGTAAAATGCATCCCGATTAAATGCAGTGGATTCCATCCAGCTTGATTGAATGCAGTTGATTCCATGGAGCGTGGCCCAATGCATCCCGATTAAATGCAGTGGATTTTATGCAGCATGGCCCAAAGCATCCCGATTGAAGGTAGTGCATTCCATGCAGCATCACTGAATGCAGTGGATTCCATGCAGCATGGTAAAATGCATCCCGATTGAACGCAGTGTATTCCATGAAGCATGGCTAAATGGATCCCGATTGAATGCAGTGGATTCCATGCAGCGTGGCCCAATGGATCTCGATTGAACGCAGTGTATTCCATGCAGTGAGGCCCAATGAATCCCAATTGAATGCAGTGGATTCCATGCAGCATGGCGCAATGGATGTCGATTGAATGCAGTGGTTTCCCGGCAATGTGGCACAATGGATCCCGATTGACTGCAGTGGATTCCATGCAGCGTCACTGAATGCAGTGGATTCCATGCAGCATGGTAAAATGCATCCCGATGGATGCAGTGGATTCCATGCAGTGTCATTGAATGCAGTGGATTCGATGCAGCATTTTAAAATGCATCCCAATTGAACGCAGTGCATTCCATGCAGCGGGGTTAAATGGATCCCGATTGAATGCAGTGGATTCGATGCAGCGTGGCCCAATGGATCTCGAGAGAATGCAGTGGATTCCATTCAGTGTGGTGCAATGGATTTAAATTGAACGCAGTGGATTCCATGCGTCGTGGCGCAATGGATCCCAATTGAATGCAGTGAATTCCATGCAGCGTGATTGAATGCAGTATATTCCATGCAGCGTGGTAAAATGCATCCCGATTAAATGCAGTGGATTCCATCCAGCTTGATTGAATGCAGTGGATTCCATGGAGCGTGGCCCAATGCATCCCGATTAAATGCAGTGAATTTTATGCAGCATGGCCCAAAGCATCCCGATTGAATGTAGTGCATTGGATTTAAATTGAACGCAGTGGATTCCATGCGTTGTGGCGCAATGGATCCCAATTGAATGCAGTGTATTCCATGCAGTGTCATTGAATGCAGTGGATTCCATGCAGCATGGTAAAATGCATCCCGATTGATGCAGTGGATTACATGCAGTGTCAATGAATGCAGTGGATTCCAGGCAGCATGATAAAATGCATCCCGATTGATGCAGTGGATTCCATGCAGCGGGGTTAAATGGATCCCGATTGAATGCAGTGGATTCCATGCAGCGTGGCCCAATGGATCTCGATTGAATGCAGTGGATTCCACGCAGTGTGGTGCAGTGGATTCTGATTGATTGCAGTGAATTCCATGCATCGTGGCACAATGGATCCCAATTGAATGCAGTGGATTCCATGCAGTGTGGCCCAATGGATCTCGATTGAATGCAGTGGATTCCATGCAGCTTGTTTGAATGCAGTGTATTCCATGCAGCGTGAAGAAATGGAACCCTATTGAATGCAGTGGATTTTATGCAGCATGATTGAATGCAGTGGATTCCATGCAGCATGATTGAATGCAGTGGATTCCAGGAAGCGAGGCCCAATGAATCCCGATTGAATGCAGTGGATATTATCCAGCAGGGCCCAAAGCATCCCGATTGAATGCAGTGGATTCCATGCAGCGTCACTGAATGCAGTGGATTCGATGCAGCATGGTAAAATGCATCCCGATTGAACCCAGTGTATTCTATGCAGCGTGATAAATGGATCCCGATTGAATGCAGTGGATTCGATGCAGCATTGCCCAATGGATCTCGAGAGAATGCAGTGGATTCCATGCAGTGTGGTGCAATGGATTTTGATTGAAATCAGTGGATTCGATGCATCGTTGTGCAATGGATCCCAATTGAATGCAGTGAATTCCATGCAGCGTGATTGAATGCAGTATATTCCATGCAGCATGGTAAAATGCATCCCGATTAAATGCAGTGGATTCCATCCAGCTTGATTGAATGCAGTTGATTCCATGGAGCGTGGCCCAATGCATCCCGATTAAATGCAGTGGATTTTATGCAGCATGGCCCAAAGCATCCCGATTGAAGGTAGTGCATTCCATGCAGCATCACTGAATGCAGTGGATTCCATGCAGCATGGTAAAATGCATCCCGATTGAACGCAGTGTATTCCATGAAGCATGGCTAAATGGATCCCGATTGAATGCAGTGGATTCCATGCAGCGTGGCCCAATGGATCTCGATTGAACGCAGTGTATTCCATGCAGTGAGGCCCAATGAATCCCAATTGAATGCAGTGGATTCCATGCAGCATGGCGCAATGGATGTCGATTGAATGCAGTGGTTTCCCGGCAATGTGGCACAATGGATCCCGATTGACTGCAGTGGATTCCATGCAGCGTCACTGAATGCAGTGGATTCCATGCAGCATGGTAAAATGCATCCCGATGGATGCAGTGGATTCCATGCAGTGTCATTGAATGCAGTGGATTCCATGCAGCATGGTAAAATGCATCCCAATTGAACGCAGTGCATTCCATGCAGCGGGGTTCAATGGATCCCGATTGAATGCAGTGGATTCGATGCAGCGTGGCCCTATGGATCTCGAGAGAATGCAGTGGATTCCATGCAGTGTGGTGCAATGGATTTAAATTGAACGCAGTGGACTCCATGCATCGTGGCGCAATGGATCCCAATTGAATGCAGTGAATTCCATGCAGCGTGATTGAATGCAGTATATTCCATGCAGCGTGGTAAAATGCATCCCGATTAAATGCAGTGGATTGCATCCAGCTTGATTGAATGCAATTGATTCCATGGAGCATGGCCCAATGCATCCCGATTAAATGCAGTGGATTTTATGCAGCATGGCCCAAAGCATCCCGATTGAAGGTAGTGCATTCCATGCAGCATCACTGAATGCAGTGGATTCCATGCAGCATGGTAAAATGCATCCCGATTAAACGCAGTGGATTACATGCAGCATGGCTAAATGGATCCCGAGTGAATGCAGTAGATTCCATGCAGTTTCATTGAATGCAGTGGTTTACATGCAGTATGGTAAAATGCGTCACGATTGATGCAGTGGATTCCATGCAGTGTCATTGAATGCAGTGGATTCCATGCAGCATGGTAAAATGCATCCCGATTGATGCAGTGGATTCCATGCAGTGTCAATGAATGCAGTGGATTCCAGGCAGCATGATAAAATGCATCCCGATTGATGCAGTGGATTCCATGCAGCGGGGTTAAATGGATCCCGATTGAATGCAGTGGATTCCATGCAGCGTGGCCCAATGGATCTCGATTGAATGCAGTGGATTCCATGCAGCGTGGCCCAATGGATCTCGATTGAATGCAGTGGATTCCATGCAGTGTGGTGTAGTGGATTCTGATTGATTGCAGTGAATTCCATGCATCGTGGCACAATGGATCCCAATTGAATGCAGTGGATTCCATGCAGCGTGGCCCTATGGATCTCGATTGAATGCAGTGGATTCCATGCAGCGTGTTTGAATGCAGTGTATTCCATGCAGCGTGAAGAAATGGAACCCTATTGAATGCAGTGGATTTTATGCAGCATGATTGAATGCAGTGGATTCCATGCAGCATGATTGAATGCAGTGGATTCCAGGCAGCGAGGCCCAATGAATCCCGATTGAATGCAGTGGATATTATCCAGCATGGCCCAAAGCATCCCGATTGAATGCAGTGGATTCCATGCAGCGTGTTTGAATGCAGTGGATCCATGCAGCATTGCCCAATGGTTCCCGATTGAATGCAGTGTTTGCAATGAAGCATGATTGAATGCAGTGGATTCCATGAAGCGTGGCCCTATGGTACCCGATTGAATGCACTGGTTGCAATGAAGCATGATTGAATGCAGTGGATTCCATGCAGCATGGAGAAATGGAACCCTATTAAATGCAGGGGATTTTATGCAGCATGATTGAATGCAGTGGATTCCATGCAGCATGATTGAATGCAGTAGATTCCATGCAGTGAGGCCCAATGCATCCCGATTAAATGCAGTGGATTTTATGCAGCGAGGCCCAAAGCATCCCGATTGAATGCAGTGGATTCCATGCAGCGTCACTGAATGCAGTGGATTCGATGCAGCATGGTAAAATGCATCCCGATTGAACCCAGTGTATTCTATGCAGCGTGATAAATGGATCCCGATTGAATGCAGTGGATTCCATGCAGCGTGGCCCAATGGATCTCGAGAGAATGCAGTGGATTCCATGCAGTGTGGTGCAATGGATTTTGATTGAACGCAGTGGATTCCATGCATCGTTGTGCAATGGATCCCAATTGAATGCAGTGAATTCCATGCAGCGTGATTGAATGCAGTACATTGCATGCAGCATGGTAAAATGCATCCCGATTAAATGCAGTGGATTCCATCCAGCTTGATTGAATGCAGTTGATTCCATGGAGCGTGGCCCAATGCATCCCGATTAAATGCAGTGGATTTTATGCAGCATGGCCCAAAGCATCCCGATTGAAGGTAGTGCATTCCATGCAGCATCACTGAATGCAGTGGATTCCATGCAGCATGGTAAAATGCATCCCGATTGAACGCAGTGTATTCCATGAAGCATGGCTAAATGGATCCCGATTGAATGCAGTGGATTCCATGCAGCGTGGCCCAATGGATCTCGATTGAACGCAGTGTATTCCATGCAGTGAGGCCCAATGAATCCCAATTGAATGCAGTGGATTCCATGCAGCATGGCGCAATGGATGTCGATTGAATGCAGTGGTTTCCCGGCAATGTGGCACAATGGATCCCGATTGACTGCAGTGGATTCCATGCAGCGTCACTGAATGCAGTGGATTCCATGCAGCATGGTAAAATGCATCCCGATTGATGCAGTGGATTCCATGCAGTGTCATTGAATGCAGTGGATTCCATGCAGCATGGTAAAATGCATCCCGATTGATGCAGTGGATTACATGCAGTGTCAATGAATACAGTGGATTCCAGGCAGCCTGATAAAATGCATCCCGATTGATGCAGTGGATTCCATGCAGCGGGGTTAAATGGATCCCGATTGAATGCAGTGTATTCCATGCAGCGTGGCCCAATGGATCTCGATTGAATGCAGTGGATTCCATGCAGCGTGGCCCAATGGATCTCGATTGAATGCAGTGGATTCCACGCAGTGTGGTGCAGTGGATTCTGATTGATTGCAGTGAATTCCATGCATCGTGGCACAATGGATCCCAATTGAATGCAGTGGATTCCATGCAGTGTGGCCCAATGGATCTCGATTGAATGAAGTGGATTCCATGCAGCATGTTTGAATGCAGTGTATTCCATGCAGCGTGAAGAAATGGAACCCTATTGAATGCAGTGGATTTTATGCAGCATGATTGAATGCAGTGTATTCCATGCAGCATGATTGAATGCAGTGGATTCCAGGAAGCGAGGCCCAATGAATCCCGATTGAATGCAGTGGATATTATCCAGCAGGGCCCAAAGCATCCCGATTGAATGCAGTGGATTCCATGCAGCGTCACTGAATGCAGTGGATTCGATGCAGCATGGTAAAATGCATCCCGATTGAACCCAGTGTATTCTATGCAGCGTGATAAATGGATCCCGATTGAATGCAGTGGATTCCATGCAGCGTGGCCCAATGGATCTCGAGAGAATGCAGTGGATTCCATGCAGTGTGGTGCAATGGATTTTGATTGAACGCAGTGGATTCGATGCATCGTTGTGCAATGGATCCCAATTGAATGCAGTGAATTCCATGCAGCGTGATTGAATGCAGTACATTCCATGCAGCATGGTAAAATGCATCCCGATTAAATGCAGTGGATTCCATCCAGCTTGATTGAATGCAGTTGATTCCATGGAGCGTGGCCCAATGCATCCCGATTAAATGCAGTGGATTTTATGCAGCATGGCCCAAAGCATCCCGATTGAAGGTAGTGCATTCCATGCAGCATCACTGAATGCAGTGGATTCCATGCAGCATGGTAAAATGCATCCCGATTGAACGCAGTGTATTCCATGAAGCATGGCGAAATGGATCCCGATTGAATGCAGTGGATTCCATGCAGCGTGGACCAATGGATCTCGATTGAACGCAGTGTATTCCATGCAGTGAGGCCCAATGAATCCCAATTGAATGCAGTGGATTCCATGCACCATGGCGCAATGGATGTCGATTGAATGCAGTGGTTTCCCGGCAATGTGGCACAATGGATCCCGATTGACTGCAGTGGATTCCATGCAGCGTCACTGAATGCAGTGGATTCCATGCAGCATGGTAAAATGCATCCCGATGGATGCAGTGGATTCCATGCAGTGTCATTGAATGCAGTGGATTCCATGCAGCATGGTAAAATGCATCCCAATTGAACGCAGTGCATTCCATGCAGCGGGGTTCAATGGATCCCGATTGAATGCAGTGGATTCGATGCAGCGTGGCCCAATGGATCTCGAGAGAATGCAGTGGATTCCATGCAGTGTGGTGCAATGGATTTAAATTGAACGCAGTGGATTCCATGCATCGTGGCGCAATGGATCCCAATTGAATGCAGTGAATTCCATGCAGCGTGATTGAATGCAGTATATTCCATGCAGCGTGGTAAAATGCATCCCGATTAAATGCAGTGGATTCCATCCAGCTTGATTGAATGCAATTGATTCCATGGAGCATGGCCCAATGCATCCCGATTAAATGCAGTGGATTTTATGCAGCATGGCCCAAAGCATCCCGATTGAAGGTAGTGCATTCCATGCAGCATCACTGAATGCAGTGGATTCCATGCAGCATGGTAAAATGCATCCCGATTAAACGCAGTGGATTACATGCAGCATGGCTAAATGGATCCCGAGTGAATGCAGTAGATTCCATGCAGTTTCATTGAATGCAGTGGTTTACATGCAGTATGGTAAAATGCGTCACGATTGATGCAGTGGATTCCATGCAGTGTCATTGAATGCAGTGGATTCCATGCAGCATGGTAAAATGCATCCCGATTGATGCAGTGGATTCCATGCAGTGTCAATGAATGCAGTGGATTCCAGGCAGCATGATAAAATGCATCCCGATTGATGCAGTGGATTCCATGCAGCGGGGTTAAATGGATCCCGATTGAATGCAGTGGATTCCATGCAGCGTGGCCCAATGGATCTCGATTGAATGCAGTGGATTCCATGCAGCGTGGCCCAATGGATCTCGATTGAATGCAGTGGATTCCATGCAGTGTGGTGTAGTGGATTCTGATTGATTGCAGTGAATTCCATGCATCGTGGCACAATGGATCCAAATTGAATGCAGTGGATTCCATGCAGCGTGGCCCAATGGATCTCGATTGAATGCAGTGGATTCCATGCAGCGTGTTTGAATGCAGTGTATTCCATGCAGCGTGAAGAAATGGAACCCTATTGAATGCAGTGGATTTTATGCAGCATGATTGAATGCAGTGGATTCGATGCAGCATGATTGAATGCAGTGGATTCCAGGCAGCGAGGCCCAATGAATCCCGATTGAATGCAGTGGATATTATCCAGCATGGCCCAAAGCATCCCGATTGAATGCAGTGGATTCCATGCAGCATGTTTGAATGCAGTGGATTCCATGCAGCATGGCCCAATGGTTCCCGATTGAATGCAGTGGTTGCAATGAAGCATGATTGAATGCAGTGGATTCCATGAAGCGTGGCCCTATGGTACCCGATTGAATGCACTGGTTGCAATGAAGCATGATTGAATGCAGTGGATTCCATGCAGCATGGAGAAATGGAACCCTATTAAATGCAGGGGATTTTATGCAGCATGATTGAATGCAGTTGTTTCCATGCAGCATGATTGAATGCAGTAGATTCCATGCAGTGAGGCCCAATGCATCCCGATTAAAGGCAGTGGATTCCATGCAGCGTCACTGAATGCAGTGGATTCGATGCAGCATGGTAAAATGCATCCCGATTGAACCCAGTGTATTCTATGCAGCGTGATAAATGGATCCCGATTGAATGCAGTGGATTCCATGCAGCGTGGTCCAATGGATCTCGATAGAATGCAGTGGATTCCATGCAGTGTGGTGCAATGGATTTTCATTGAACGCAGTGGATTCGATGCATCATTGTGCAATGGATCCCAATTGAATGCAGTGAATTCCATGCAGCGTGATTGAATGCAGTACATTCCATGCAGCATGGTAAAATGCATCCCGATTAAATGCAGTGGATTCCATCCAGCTTGATTGAATGCAGTTGATTCCATGGAGCGTGGCCCAATGCATCCCGATTAAATGCAGTGGATTTTATGCAGCATGGCCCAAAGCATCCCGATTGAAGGTAGTGCATTCCATGCAGCATCACTGAATGCAGTGGATTCCATGCAGCATGGTAAAATGCATCCCGATTGAACGCAGTGTATTCCATGAAGCATGGCTAAATGGATCCCGATTGAATGCAGTGGATTCCATGCAGCGTGGCCCAATGAATCCCAATTGAATGCAGTGGATTCCATGCAGCATGGCTCAATGGATGTCGATTGAATGCAGTGTTTTCCCTGCAATGTGGCACAATGGATCCCGATTGACTGCAGTGGATTCCATGCAGCGTCACTGAATGCAGTGGATTCCATGCAGCATGGTAAAATGCATCCCGATTGATGGAGTGGATTCCATGCAGTGTCATTGAATGCAGTGGATTCCATGCAGCATGGTAAAATGCATCCCAATTTAACGCAGTGCATTCCATGCAGCGGGGTTAAATGGATCCCGATTGAATGCAGTGGATTCGATGCAGCGTGGCCCAATGGATCTCGAGAGAATGCAGTGGATTCCATGCAGTGTGGTGCAATGGATTTTAATTGAACGCAGTGGATTCCATGCATCATGGCGCAATGGATCCCAATTGAATGCAGTGAATTCCATGCAGCGTGATTGAATGCAGTATATTCCATGCAGCGTGGTAAAATGCATCCCGATTAAATGCAGTGGATTCCATCCAGCTTGATTGAATGCAGTTGATTCCATGGAGCGTGGCCCAATGCATCCCGATTAACTGCAGTGGATTTTATGCAGCATGGCCCAAAGCATCCCGATTGAAGGTAGTGCATTCCATGCAGCATCACTGAATGCAGTGGATTCCATGCAGCATGGTAAAATGCATCCCGATTGAACGCAGTGTATTCCATGAAGCATGGCTAAATGGATCCCGAGTGAATGCAGTGGATTCCATGCAGTGTCATTGAATGCAGTGGATTCCAGGCAGCATGGTAAAATGCATCCCGATTGATGCAGTGAATTCCATGCAGCGGGGTTAAATGGATCCCGATTGAATGCAGTGGATTCCATGCAGCGTGGCCCAATGGATCTCGATTGAATGCAGTGGATTCCATGCAGCGTGGCCCAATGGATCTCGATTGAATGCAGTGGATTCCATGCAGTGTGGTGCAGTGGATTCTGATTGATTGCAGTGAATTCCATGCATCATGGCACAATGGATCCCAATTGAATGCAGTGGATTCCATGCAGTGTGCCCCAATGGATCTCGATTGAATGCAGTGGATTCCATGCAGCATGGTAAAATGCATCCCGATTAAACGCAGTGGATTACATGCAGCATGGCTAAATGGATCCCGATTGAATGCAGTAGATTCCATGCAGTTTCATTGAATGCAGTGGATTACATGCAGTATGGTAAAATGCGTCACGATTGATGCAGTGGATTCCATGCAGTGTCATTGAATGCAGTGGATTCCATGCAGCATGGTAAAATGCATCCCGATTGATGCAGTGGATTCCATGCAGTGTCAATGAATGCAGTGGATTCCAGGCAGCATGATAAAATGCATCCCGACTGATGCAGTGGATTCCATGCAGCGGGGTTAAATGGATCCCGATTGAATGCAGTGGATTCCATGCAGCGTGGCCCAATGGATCTCGATTGAATGCAGTGGATTCCATGCAGCGTGGCCCAATTGATCTCGATTGAATGCAGTGGATTCCATGCAGTGTGGTGTAGTGGATTCTGATTGATTGCAGTGAATTCCATGCATCGTGGCACAATGGATCCAAATTGAATGCAGTGGATTCCATGCAGCGTGGCCCAATGGATCTCGATTGAATGCAGTGGATTCCATGCAGCGTGTTTGAATGCAGTGGATTCCATGCAGCATGGCCCAATGGTTCCCGATTGAATGCAGTGGTTGCAATGAAGCATGATTGAATGCAGTGGATTCCATGAAGCGTGGCCCTATGGTACCCGATTGAATGCACTGGTTGCAATGAAGCATGATTGAATGCAGTGGATTCCATGCAGCATGGAGAAATGGAACCCTATTAAATGCAGGGGATTTTATGCAGCATGATTGAATGCAGTGGATTCCATGCAGCATGATTGAATGCAGTAGATTCCATGCAGTGAGGCCCAATGCATCCCGATTAAATGCAGTGGATTTTATGCAGCGAGGCCCAAAGCATCCCGATTGAATGCAGTGGATTCCATGCAGCGTCACTGAATGCAGTGGATTCGATGCAGCATGGTAAAATGCATCCCGATTGAACCCAGTGTATTCTATGCAGCGTGATAAATGGATCCCGATTGAATGCAGTGGATTCCATGCAGCGTGGCCCAATGGATCTCGAGAGAATGCAGTGGATTCCATGCAGTGTGGTGCAATGGATTTTGATTGAACGCAGTGGATTCCATGCATCGTTGTGCAATGGATCCCAATTGAATGCAGTGAATTCCATGCAGCGTGATTGAATGCAGTACATTGCATGCAGCATGGTAAAATGCATCCCGATTAAATGCAGTGGATTCCATCCAGCTTGATTGAATGCAGTTGATTCCATGGAGCATGGCCCAATGCATCCCGATTAAATGCAGTGGATTTTATGCAGCATGGCCCAAAGCATCCCGATTGAAGGTAGTGCATTCCATGCAGCATCACTGAATGCAGTGGATTCCATGCAGCATGGTAAAATGCATCCCGATTAAACGCAGTGGATTACATGCAGCATGGCTAAATGGATCCCGAGTGAATGCAGTAGATTCCATGCAGTTTCATTGAATGCAGTGGTTTACATGCAGTATGGTAAAATGCGTCACGATTGATGCAGTGGATTCCATGCAGTGTCATTGAATGCAGTGGATTCCATGCAGCATGGTAAAATGCATCCCGATTGATGCAGTGGATTCCATGCAGTGTCAATGAATGCAGTGGATTCCAGGCAGCATGATAAAATGCATCCCGATTGATGCAGTGGATTCCATGCAGCGGGGTTAAATGGATCCCGATTGAATGCAGTGGATTCCATGCAGCGTGGCCCAATGGATCTCGATTGAATGCAGTGGATTCCATGCAGCGTGGCCCAATGGATCTCGATTGAATGCAGTGGATTCCATGCAGTGTGGTGTAGTGGATTCTGATTGATTGCAGTGAATTCCATGCATCGTGGCACAATGGATCCAAATTGAATGCAGTGGATTCCATGCAGCGTGGCCCAATGGATCTCGATTGAATGCAGTGGATTCCATGCAGCGTGTTTGAATGCAGTGTATTCCATGCAGCGTGAAGAAATGGAACCCTATTGAATGCAGTGGATTTTATGCAGCATGATTGAATGCAGTGGATTCGATGCAGCATGATTGAATGCAGTGGATTCCAGGCAGCGAGGCCCAATGAATCCCGATTGAATGCAGTGGATATTATCCAGCATGGCCCAAAGCATCCCGATTGAATGCAGTGGATTCCATGCAGCATGTTTGAATGCAGTGGATTCCATGCAGCATGGCCCAATGGTTCCCGATTGAATGCAGTGGTTGCAATGAAGCATGATTGAATGCAGTGGATTCCATGAAGCGTGGCCCTATGGCACCCGATTGAATGCACTGGTTGCAATGAAGCATGATTGAATGCAGTGGATTCCATGCAGCATGGAGAAATGGAACCCTATTAAATGCAGGGGATTTTATGCAGCATGATTGAATGCAGTTGTTTCCATGCAGCATGATTGAATGCAGTAGATTCCATGCAGTGAGGCCCAATGCATCCCGATTAAAGGCAGTGGATTCCATGCAGCGTCACTGAATGCAGTGGATTCGATGCAGCATGGTAAAATGCATCCCGATTGAACCCAGTGTATTCTATGCAGCGTGATAAATGGATCCCGATTGAATGCAGTGGATTCCATGCAGCGTGGTCCAATGGATCTCGATAGAATGCAGTGGATTCCATGCAGCATGGCTCAATGGATGTCGATTGAATGCAGTGTTTTCCCTGCAATGTGGCACAATGGATCCCGATTGACTGCAGTGGATTCCATGCAGCGTCACTGAATGCAGTGGATTCCATGCAGCATGGTAAAATGCATCCCGATTGATGGAGTGGATTCCATGCAGTGTCATTGAATGCAGTGGATTCCATGCAGCATGGTAAAATGCATCCCAATTGAACGCAGTGCATTCCATGCAGCGGGGTTAAATGGATCCCGATTGAATGCAGTGGATTCGATGCAGCGTGGCCCAATGGATCTCGAGAGAATGCAGTGGATTCCATGCAGTGTGGTGCAATGGATTTTAATTGAACGCAGTGGATTCCATGCATCATGGCGCAATGGATCCCAATTGAATGCAGTGAATTCCATGCAGCGTGATTGAATGCAGTATATTCCATGCAGCGTGGTAAAATGCATCCCGATTAAATGCAGTGGATTCCATCCAGCTTGATTGAATGCAGTTGATTCCATGGAGCGTGGCCCAATGCATCCCGATTAACTGCAGTGGATTTTATGCAGCATGGCCCAAAGCATCCCGATTGAAGGTAGTGCATTCCATGCAGCATCACTGAATGCAGTGGATTCCATGCAGCATGGTAAAATGCATCCCGATTGAACGCAGTGTATTCCATGCAGCATGGCTAAATGGATCCCGAGTGAATGCAGTGGATTCCATGCAGTGTCATTGAATGCAGTGGATTCCAGGCAGCATGGTAAAATGCATCCCGATTGATGCAGTGAATTCCATGCAGCGGGGTTAAATGGATCCCGATTGAATGCAGTGGATTCCATGCAGCGTGGCCCAATGGATCTCGATTGAATGCAGTGGATTCCATGCAGCGTGGCCCAATGGATCTCGATTGAATGCAGTGGATTCCATGCAGTGTGGTGCAGTGGATTCTGATTGATTGCAGTGAATTCCATGCATCATGGCACAATGGATCCCAATTGAATGCAGTGGATTCCATGCAGTGTGGCCCAATGGATCTCGATTGAATGCAGTGGATTCCATGCAGCATGGTAAAATGCATCCCGATTAAACGCAGTGGATTACATGCAGCATGGCTAAATGGATCCCGATTGAATGCAGTAGATTCCATGCAGTTTCATTGAATGCAGTGGATTACATGCAGTATGGTAAAATGCGTCACGATTGATGCAGTGGATTCCATGCAGTGTCATTGAATGCAGTGGATTCCATGCAGCATGGTAAAATGCATCCCGATTGATGCAGTGGATTCCATGCAGTGTCAATGAATGCAGTGGATTCCAGGCAGCATGATAAAATGCATCCCGACTGATGCAGTGGATTCCATGCAGCGGGGTTAAATGGATCCCGATTGAATGCAGTGGATTCCATGCAGCGTGGCCCAATGGATCTCGATTGAATGCAGTGGATTCCATGCAGCGTGGCCCAATTGATCTCGATTGAATGCAGTGGATTCCATGCAGTGTGGTGTAGTGGATTCTGATTGATTGCAGTGAATTCCATGCATCGTGGCACAATGGATCCAAATTGAATGCAGTGGATTCCATGCAGCGTGGCCCAATGGATCTCGATTGAATGCAGTGGATTCCATGCAGCGTGTTTGAATGCAGTGGATTCCATGCAGCATGGCCCAATGGTTCCCGATTGAATGCAGTGGTTGCAATGAAGCATGATTGAATGCAGTGGATTCCATGAAGCGTGGCCCTATGGTACCCGATTGAATGCACTGGTTGCAATGAAGCATGATTGAATGCAGTGGATTCCATGCAGCATGGAGAAATGGAACCCTATTAAATGCAGGGGATTTTATGCAGCATGATTGAATGCAGTGGATTCCATGCAGCATGATTGAATGCAGTAGATTCCATGCAGTGAGGCCCAATGCATCCCGATTAAATGCAGTGGATTTTATGCAGCGAGGCCCAAAGCATCCCGATTGAATGCAGTGGATTCCATGCAGCATCACTGAATTCAGTGGATTCGATGCAGCATGGTAAAATGCATCCCGATTGAACCCAGTGTATTCTATGCAGCGTGATAAATGGATCCCGATTGAATGCAGTGGATTCCATGCAGCGTGGCCCAATGGATCTCGAGAGAATGCAGTGGATTCCATGCAGTGTGGTGCAATGGATTTTGATTGAACGCAGTGGATTCCATGCATCGTTGTGCAATGGATCCCAATTGAATGCAGTGAATTCCATGCAGCGTGATTGAATGCAGTACATTGCATGCAGCATGGTAAAATGCATCCCGATTAAATGCAGTGGATTCCATCCAGCTTGATTGAATGCAGTTGATTCCATGGAGCGTGGCCCAATGCATCCCGATTAAATGCAGTGGATTTTATGCAGCATGGCCCAAAGCATCCCGATTGAAGGTAGTGCATTCCATGCAGCATCACTGAATGCAGTGGATTCCATGCAGCATGGTAAAATGCATCCCGATTGAACGCAGTGTATTCCATGAAGCATGGCTAAATGGATCCCGATTGAATGCAGTGGATTCCATGCACCGTGGCCCAATGGATCTCGATTGAACGCATTGTATTTCATGCAGTGAGGCCCAATGAATCCCAATTGAATGCAGTGGATTCCATGCAGCGTGGAAAAATTGAACCCTATTAAATGCAGGGGATTTTATGCAGCATGATTGAATGCAGTGGATTCCATGCAGCATGATTGAATGCAGTAGATTCCATGCAGTGAGGCCCAATGCATCCCGATTAAATGCAGTGGATTTTATGCAGAGAGGCCCAAAGCATCCCGATTGAATGCAGTGGATTTCATGCAGCGTCACTGAATGCAGTGGATTCGATGCAGCATGGTTAAATGCATCCCGATTGAACGAAGAGTATTCCATGCAGCGTGGCTAAATGGATCCCGATTGAATGCAGTGGATTCAATGCAGCGTGGCCCAATGGATCTCGATTGAATGCAGTGGATTCCATGCAGCGTGGCCCAATGGATCTCGATTGAATGCAGTGTATTCCATGCAGTGTGGTGCAGTGGATTATGATTGATTGCAGTGAATTCCATGCATCGTGGCACAATGGATCCCAATTGAATGCAGTGGATTCCATGCAGCGTGGCCCAATGGATCTCGATTGAATGCAGTGGATTCCATGCAGCGTGTTTGAATGCAGTGTATGCCATGCAGCGTGAAGAAATGGAACCCTATTGAATGCAGTGGATTTTATGCAGCATGATTGAATGCAGTGGATTCGATGCAGCATGATTGAATGCAGTGGATTTCAGGCAGCGAGGCCCAATGAATCCCGATTGAATGCAGTGGATATTATCCAGCATGGCCCAAAGCATCCCGATTGAATGCAGTGGATTCCATGCAGCGTGTTTGAATGCAGTGGATTCCATGCAGCATGGCCCAATGGTTCCCGATTGAATGCAGTGGTTGCAATGAAGCATGATTGAATGCAGTGGATTCCATGAAGCGTGGCCCTATGGTACCCGATTGAATGCACTGGTTGCAATGAAGCATGATTGAATGCAGTGGATTCCATGCAGCATGGAGAAATTGAACCCTATTAAAGGCCGGGGATTTTATGCAGCATGATTGAATGCAGTGGTTTCCATGCAGCATGATTGAATGCAGTAGATTCCATGCAGTGAGGCCCAATGCATCCCGATTAAATGCAGTGGATTCCATGCAGCGTCACTGAATGCAGTGGATTCGATGCAGCATGGTAAAATGCATCCCGATTGAACCCAGTGTATTCTATGCAGCGTGATAAATGGATCCCGATTGAATGCAGTGGATTCCATGCAGCGTTGTCCAATGGATCTCGAGAGAATGCAGTGGATTCCATGCAGTGTGGTGCAATGGATTTTGATTGAACGCAGTGGATATCATGCGTCATTGTGCAATGGATCCCAATTGAATGCAGTGAATTCCATGCAGCGTGATTGAATGCAGTACATTCCATGCAGCATGGTAAAATGCATCCCGATTAAATGCAGTGGATTCCATCCAGCTTGATTGAATGCAGTTGATTCCATGGAGCGTGGCCCAATGCATCCCGATTAAATGCAGTGGATTTTATGCAGCATGGCCCAAAGCATCCCGATTGAAGGTAGTGCATTCCATGCAGCATCACTGAATGCAGTGGATTCCATGCAGCATGGTAAAATGCATCCCGATTGAACGCAGTGTATTCCATGAAGCATGGCTAAATGGATCCCGAGTGAATGCAGTGGATTCCATGCAGTGTCATTGAATGCAGTGGATTCCATGCAGCATGGTAAAATGTGTCACGATTGATGCAGTGGATTCCATGCATTGTCATTGAATGCAGTGGATTCCATGGAGCATGGTTAAATGCATCCCGATTGATGCAGTGGATTCCATGCAGTGTCAATGAATGCAATGAATTCCAGGCAGCATGATAAAATGCATCCCGATTGATGCAGTGGATTCCATGCAGCGGGGTTAAATCGATCCCGATTGAATGCAGTGGATTCCATGCAGCGTGGCCCAATGGATCTCGATTGAATGCAGTGGACTCCGTGCAGTGTGGTGGAGTGGATTCTGATTGATTGCAGTGAATTCCATGCAGCGTGGCCCAATGGATCTCGATTGAATGCAGTGGATTCCATGCAGCGTGTTTGAATGCAGTGTATTCCATGCAGCGTGTAGAAATGGAACCCTATTGAATGCAGTGGATTTTATGCAGCATGATTGAATGCAGTGGATTCCATGCAGCATGATTGAATGCAGTGGATTCCAGGCAGCGAGGCCCAATGAATCCCGATTGAATGCAGTGGACATTATCCAGCATGGCCCAAAGCATCCCGATGGAATGCAGTGGATTCCATGCAGCGTGTTTGAATGCAGTGGATTCCATGCAGCATGGCCCAATGGTTCCCGATTGAATGCAGTGGTTGCAATGAAGCATGATTGAATGCAGTGGATTCCATGAAGCGTGGCCCTATGGTACCCGATTGAATGCACTGGTTGCAATGAAGCATGATTGAATGCAGTGGATTCCATGCAGCATGGAGAAATGGAACCCTATTAAATGCAGGGGATTTTATGCAGCATGATTGAATGCAGTGGATTCCATGCAGCATGATTGAATGCAGTAGATTCCATGCAGTGAGGCCCAATGCATCCCGATTAAATGCAGTGGATTTTATGCAGCGAGGCCCAAAGCATCCCGATTGAATGCAGTGGATTCCATGCAGCGTCACTGAATGCAGTGGATTCGATGCAGCATGGTTAAATGCATCCCGATTGAACGAAGAGTATTCCATGCAGCGTGGCTAAATGGATCCCGATTGAATGCAGTGGATTCCATGCAGCGTGGCCCAATGGATCTCGAGAGATTGCAGTGGATTCCATGCAGTGTGGTGCAATGGATTTTGATTGAACGCAGTGGATTCCATGCATCGTTGTGCAATGGATCCCAATTGAATGCAGTGAATTCCATGCAGCGTGATTGAATGCAGTACATTCCATGCAGCATGGTAAAATGCATCCCGATTAAATGCAGTGGATTCCATCCAGCTTGATTGAATGCAGTTGATTCCATGGAGCGTGGCCCAATGCATCCCGATTAAATGCAGTGGATTTTATGCATCATGGCCCAAAGCATCCCGATTGAATGTAGTGCATTCCATGCAGCATCACTGAATGCAGTGGATTCCATGCAGCATGGTAAAATGCATCCCGATTAAACGCAGTGGATTACATGCAGCATGGCTAAATGGATCCCGAGTGAATGCAGTAGATTCCACGCAGTGTCATTGAATGCAGTGGATTCCATGCAGCATGGTAAAATGCGTCACGATTGATGCAGTGGATTCCATGCAGTGTCATTGAATGCAGTGTATTCCATGCAGCATGGTAAAATGCATCCCGATGGATGCAGTGGATTCCATGCAGTGTCAATGAATGCAGTGGATTCCAGGCAGCATGATAAAATGCATCCCGATTGATGCAGTGGATTCCATGCAGCGTGGCCCAATGGATCTCGATTGAATGCAGTGGATTCCATGCAGTGTGGCCCAATGGATCTCGATTGAATGCAGTGGATTCCATGCAGTGTGGTGCAGTGGATTCTGATTGATTGCAGTGAATTCCATGCATCGTGGCACAATGGATCCCAATTGAATGCAGTGGATTCCATGCAGCGTGGCCCAATGGATCTCGATTGAATGCAGTGGATTCCATGCAGCGTGTTTGAATGCAGTGTATGCCATGCAGCATGAAGAAATGGAACCCTATTGAATGCAGTGGATTTTATGCAGCATGATTGAATGCAGTGGATTCCATGCAGCATGATTGAATGCAGTGGATTCCAGGCAGCGAGGCCCAATGAATCCCGATTGAATGCAGTGGATATTATCCAGCATGGCCCAAAGCATCCCGATTGAATGCAGTGGATTCCATGCAGCGTGTTTGAATGCAGTGGATCCATGCAGCATGGCCCAATGGTTCCCGATTGAATGCAGTGGTTGCAATGAAGCATGATTGAATGCAGTGGATTCCATGAAGCGTGGCCCTATGGTACCCGATTGAATGCACTGGTTGCAATGAAGCATGATTGAATGCAGTGGATTCCATGCAGCATGGAGAAATTGAACCCTATTAAATGCAGGGGATTTTATGCAGCATGATTGAATGCAGTGGATTCCATGCAGCATGATTGAATGCAGTAGATTCCATGCAGTGAGGCCCAATGCATCCCGATTAAATGCAGTGGATTTTATGCAGCGAGGCCCAAAGCATCCCGATTGAATGCAGTGGATTCCATGCAGCGTCACTGAATGCAGTGGATTCGATGCAGCATGGTAAAATGCATCCCGATTGAACCCAGTGTATTCTATGCAGCGTGATAAATGGATCCCGATTGAATGCAATGGATTCCATGCAGCGTGGCCCAATGGATCTCGAGAGATGGCAGTGGATTCCATGCAGTGTGGTGCAATGGATTTTGATTGAACGCAGTGGATTCCATGCATCGTTGTGCAATGGATCCCAATTGAATGCAGTGAATTCCATGCAGGGTGATTGAATGCAGTACATTCCATACAGCATGGTAAAATGCATCCCGATTAAATGCAGTGGATTCCATCCAGCTTGATTGAATGCAGTTGATTCCATGGAGCTTGGCCCAATGCATCCCGATTAAATGCAGTGGATTTTATGCAGCATGGCCCAAAGCATCCCGATTGAAGGTAGTGCATTCCATGCAGCAACACTGAATGCAGTGGATTCCATGAAGCATGGTAAAATGCATCCCGATTGATGCAGTGGATTCCATGCAGCGTGGCCCAATGCATCTCGATTGAACGCAGTGTATTCCATGCAGTGAGGCCCAATGAATCCCAATTGAATGCAGTGGATTCCATGCAGCATGGCGCAATGGATGTCGATTGAATGCAGTGCTTTCCCTGCAATGTGGCACAATGGATCCCGATTGACTGCAGTGGATTCCATGCAGCGTCACTGAATGCAGTGGATTCCATGCAGCATGGTAAAATGCATCCCGATTGATGCAGTAGATTCCATGCAGTGTCATTGAATGCAGTCGATTCCATGCAGCATGGTAAAATGCATCCCGATTGATGCAGTGGATTACATGCAGTGTCAATGAATGCAGTGGATTCCAGGCAGCATGATAAAATGCATCCCGATTGATGCAGTGGATTCCATGCAGCGGGGTTAAATGGATCCCGATTGAATGCAGGGGATTCCATGCAGCGTGGCCCAGTGGATCTCGATTGAATGCAGTGGATTCCATGCAGCGTGGCCCAATGGATCTCGATTGAATGCAGTGGATTCCACGCAGTGTGGTGCAGTGGATTCTGATTGATTGCAGTGAATTCCATGCATCGTGGCACAATGGATCCCAATTGAATGCAGTGGATTCGATGCAGCATGATTGAATGCAGTGGATTCCAGGCAGCGAGGCCCAATGAATCCCGATTGAATGCAGTGGATATTATCCAGCATGGCCCAAAGCATCCCGATTGAATGCAGTGGATTCCATGCAGCGTGTTTGAATGCAGTGGATTCCATGCAGCATGGCCCAATGGTTCCCGATTGAATGCAGTGGTTGCAATGAAGCATGATTGAATGCAGTGGATTCCATGAAGCATGGAGAAATTGAACCCTATTAAATGCAGGGGATTTTATGCAGCATGATTGAATGCAGTGTTTTCCATGCAGCATGATTGAATGCAGTAGATTCCATGCAGTGAGGCCCAATGCATCCCGATTAAATGCAGTGGATTCCATGCAGCGTCACTGAATGCAGTGGATTCGATGCAGCATGGTAAAATGCATCCCGATTGAACCCAGTGTATTCTATGCAGCGTGATAAATGGATCCCGATTGAATGCAGTGGATTCCATGCAGCGTGGTCCAATGGATCTCGAGAGAATGCAGTGGATTCCATGCAGTGTGGTGCAATGGATTTTCATTGAACGCAGTGGATTCGATGCATCATTGTGCAATGGATCCCAATTGAATGCAGTGAATTCCATGCAGCGTGATTGAATGCAGTACATTGCATGCAGCATGGTAAAATGCATCCCGATTAAATGCAGTGGATTCCATCCAGCTTGATTGAATGCAGTTGATTCCATGGAGCGTGGCCCAATGCATCCCGATTAAATGCAGTGGATTTTATGCAGCATGGCCCAAAGCATCCCGATTGAAGGTAGTGCATTCCATGCAGCATCACTGAATGCAGTGGATTCCATGCAGCATGGTAAAATGCATCCCGATTGAACGCAGTGTATTCCATGAAGCATGGCTAAATGGATCCCGATTGAATGCAGTGGATTCCGTGCAGCGTGGCCCAATGGATCTCGATTGAACGCAGTGTATTCCATGCAGTGAGGCCCAATGAATCCCAATTGAATGCAGTGGATTCCATGCAGCATGGCGCAATGGATGTCGATTGAATGCAGTGGTTTCCCTGCAATGTGGCACAATGGATCCCGATTGACTGCAGTGGATTCCATGCAGCGTCACTGAATGCAGTGGATTCCATGCAGAATGGTAAAATGCATCCCGATTGATGGAGTGGATTCCATGCAGTGTCATTGAATGCAGTGGATTCCATGCAGCATGGTAAAATGCATCCCAATTGAACGCAGTGCATTCCATGCAGCGGGGTTAAATGGATCCCGATTGAATGCAGTCGATTCGATGCAGCGTGGCCCAATGGATCTCGAGAGAATGCAGTGGATTCCATGCAGTGTGGTGCAATGGATTTTAATTGAACGCAGTGGATTCCATGCATCATGGCGCAATGGATCCCAATTGAATGCAGTGAATTCCATGCAGCGTGATTGAATGCAGTATATTCCATGCAGTGTGGTAAAATGCATCCCGATTAAATGCAGTGGATTCCATCCAGCTTGATTGAATGCAGTTGATTCCATGGAGCGTGGCCCAATGCATCCCGATTAACTGCAGTGGATTTTATGCAGCATGGCCCAAAGCATCCCGATTGAAGGTAGTGCATTCCATGCAGCATCACTGAATGCAGTGGATTCCATGCAGCATGGTAAAATGCATCCCGATTGAACGCAGTGTATTCCATGCAGCATGGCTAAATGGATCCCGAGTGAATGCAGTGGATTCCATGCAGTGTCATTGAATGCAGTGGATTCCAGGCAGCATGGTAAAATGCATCCCGATTGATGCAGTGAATTCCATGCAGCGGTGTTAAATGGATCCCGATTGAATGCAGTGGATTCCATGCAGCGTGGCCCAGTGGATCTCGATTGAATGCAGTGGATTCCATGCAGCGTGGCCCAATGGATCTCGATTGAATGCAGTGGATTCCACGCAGTGTGGTGCAGTGGATTCTGATTGATTGCAGTGAATTCCATGCATCGTGGCACAATGGATCCCAATTGAATGCAGTGGATTCCATGCAGTGTGGCCCAATGGATCTCGATTGAATGCAGTGGATTCCATGCAGCGTGTTTGAATGCAGTGTATGCCATGCAGCGTGAAGAAATGGAACCCTATTGAATGCAGTGGATTTTATGCAGCATGATTGAATGCAGTGGATTCGATGCAGCATGATTGAATGCAGTGGATTCCAGGCAGCGAGGCCCAATGAATCCCGATTGAATGCAGTGGATATTATCCAGCATGGCCCAAAGCATCCCGATTGAATGCAGTGGATTCCATGCAGCATGTTTGAATGCAGTGGATTCCATGCAGCATGGCCCAATGGTTCCCGATTGAATGCAGTGGTTGCAATGAAGCATGATTGAATGCAGTGGATTCCATGAAGCGTGGCCCTATGGTACCCGATTGAATGCACTGGTTGCAATGAAGCATGATTGAATGCAGTGGATTCCATGCAGCATGGAGAAATTGAACCCTATTAAATGCAGGGGATTTTATGCAGCATGATTGAATGCAGTGGATTCCATGCAGCATGATTGAATGCAGTAGATTCCATGCAGTGAGGCCCAATGCATCCCGATTAAATGCAGTGGATTTTATGCAGCGAGGCCCAAAGCATCCCGATTGAATGCAGTGGATTCCATGCAGCGTCACTGAATGCAGTGGATTCGATGCAGCATGGTTAAATGCATCCCGATTGAACCCAGTGTATTCTATGCAGCGTGATAAATGGATCCCGATTGAATGCAGTGGATTCCATGCAGCGTGGCCCAATGGATCTCGAGAGAATGCAGTGGATTCCATGCAGTGTGGTGCAATGGATTTTGATTGAACGCAGTGGATTCGATGCATCGTTGTGCAATGGATCCCAATTGAATGCAGTGAATTCCATGCAGCGTGATTGAATGCAGTATATTCCATGCAGCGTGGTAAAATGCATCCCGATTAAATGCAGTGGATTCCATCCAGCTTGATTGAATGCAGTTGATTCCATGGAGCGTGGCCCAATGCATCCCGATTAAATGCAGTGGATTTTATGCAGCATGGCCCAAAGCATCCCGATTGAAGGTAGTGCATTCCATGCAGCATCACTGAATGCAGTGGATTCCATGCAGCATGGTAAAATGCATCCCGATTGAACGCAGTGTATTCCATGAAGCATGGCTAAATGGATCCCGAGTGAATGCAGTGGATTCCATGCAGTGTCATTGAATGCAGTGGATTCCATGCAGCATGGTAAAATGTGTCACGATTGATGCAGTGGATTACATGCATTGTCATTGAATGCAGTGGATTCCATGCAGCATGGTTAAATGCATCCCGATTGATGCAGTGGATTCCATGCAGTGTCAATGAATGCAGTGGATTCCAGGCAGCATGATAAAATGCATCCCGATTGATGCAGTGGATTCCATGCAGCGGGGTTAAATGGATCCCGATTGAATGCAGTGGATTCCATGCAGCGTGGCCCAATGGATCTCGATTGAATGCAGTGGACTCCGTGAAGTGTGGTGGAGTGGATTCTGATTGATTGCAGTGAATTCCATGCAGCGTGGCCCAATGGATCTCGATTGAATGCAGTGGATTCCATGCAGCGTGTTTGAATGCAGTGTATTCCATGCAGCGTGAAGAAATGGAACCCTATTGAATGCAGTGGATTTTATGCAGCATGATTGAATGCAGTGGATTCCATGCAGCATGATTGAATGCAGTGGATTCCAGGCAGCGAGGCCCAATGAATCCCGATTGAATGCAGTGGACATTATCCAGCATGGCCCAAAGCATCCCGATGGAATGCAGTGGATTCCATGCAGCGTGTTTGAATGCAGTGGATTCCATGCAGCATGGCCCAATGGTTCCCGATTGAATGCAGTGGTTGCAATGAAGCATGATTGAATGCAGAGGATTCCATGAAGCGTGGCCCTATGGTACCCGATTGAATGCACTGGTTGCAATGAAGCATGATTGAATGCAGTGGATTCCATGCAGCATGGAGAAATGGAACCCTATTAAATGCAGGGGATTTTATGCAGCATGATTGAATGCAGTGGATTCCATGCAGCATGATTGAATGCAGTAGATTCCATGCAGTGAGGCCCAATGCATCCCGATTAAATGCAGTGGATTTTATGCAGCGAGGCCCAAAGCATCCCGATTGAATGCAGTGGATTCCATGCAGCGTCACTGAATGCAGTGGATTCGATGCAGCATGGTTAAATGCATCCCGATTGAACGAAGAGTATTCCATGCAGCGTGGCTAAATGGATCCCGATTGAATGCAGTGGATTCCATGCAGCGTGGCCCAATGGATCTCGAGAGATTGCAGTGGATTCCATGCAGTGTGGTGCAATGGATTTTAATTGAACGCAGTGGATTCCATGCATCGTGGCGCAATGGATCCCAATTGAATGCAGTGAAGTCCATGCAGCGTGATTGAATGCAGTATATTCCATGCAGCGTGGTAAAATGCATCCCGATTAAATGCAATGGATTCCATCCAGCTTGATTGAATGCAGTTGATTCCATGGAGCGTGGCCCAATGCATCCCGATTAAATGCAGTGGATTTTATGCAGCATGGCCAAAAGCATCCCGATTGAAGGTAGTGCATTCCATGCAGCATCACTGAATGCAGTGGATTCCATGCAGCATGGTAAAATGCATCCCGATTGAACGCAGTGTATTCCATGAAGCATGGCTAAATGGATCCCGAGTGCATGCAGTGGATTCCATGCAGTGTCATTGAATGCAGTGGATTCCATGCAGCATGGTAAAATGCGTCACGATTGATGCAGTGGATTCCATGCAGTGTCATTGAATGCAGTGGATTCCATGCAGCATGGTAAAATGCATCCCGATGGATGCAGTGGATTCCCTGCAGTGTCAATGAATGCAGTGGATTCCAGGCAGCATGATAAAATGCATCCCGATTGATGCAGTGGATTCCATGCAGCGGGGTTAAATGGATCCCGATTGAATGCAGTGTATTCCATGCAGCGTGGCCCAATGGATCTCGATTGAATGCAGTGGATTCCATGCAGCGTGGCCCAATGGATCTCGATTGAATGCAGTGGATTCCAAGCAGTGTGGTGCTGTGGATTCTGATTGATTGCAGTGAATTCCATGCATCGTGGCACAATGGATCCCAATTGAATGCAGTGGATTCCATGCAGCGTGGCCCAATGGATCTCGATTGAATGCAGTGGATTCCATGCAGCGTGTTTGAATGCAGTGTATGCCATGCAGCATGAAGAAATGGAACCCTATTGAATGCAGTGGATTTTATGCAGCATGATTGAATGCAGTGGATTCGATGCAGCATGATTGAATGCAGTGGATTTCAGGCAGCGAGGCCCAATGAATCCCGATTGAATGCAGTGGATATTATCCAGCATGGCCCAAAGCATCCCGATTGAATGCAGTGATTCCATTCAGCGTGTTTGAATGCAGTGGATTCCATGCAGCATGGCCCAATGGTTCCCGATTGAATGCAGTGGTTGCAATGAAGCATGATTGAATGCAGTGGATTCCATGAAGCGTGGCCCTATGGTACCCGATTGAATGCACTGGTTGCAATGAAGCATGATTGAATGCAGTGGATTCCATGCAGCATGGAGAAATGGAACCCTATTAAATGCAGGGGATTTTATGCAGCATGATTGAATGCAGTGGATTCCATGCAGCATGATTGAATGCAGTAGATTCCATGCAGTGAGGCCCAATGCATCCCGATTAAATGCAGTGGATTTTATGCAGAGAGGCCCAAAGCATCCCGATTGAATGCAGTGGATTCCATGCAGCGTCACTGAATGCAGTGGATTCGATGCAGCATGGTAAAATGCATCCCGATTGAACCCAGTGTATTCTATGCAGCGTGATAAATGGATCCCGATTGAATGCAGTGGATTCCATGCAGCGTGGCCCAATGGATCTCGAGAGAATGCAGTGGATTCCATGCAGTATGGTGCAATGGATTTTGATTGAACGCAGTGGATTCGATGCATCATTGTGCAATGGATCCCAATTGAATGCAGTGAATTCCATGCAGCGTGATTGAATGCAGTACATTCCATGCAGCATGGTAAAATGCATCCCGATTAAATGCAGTGGATTCCATCCAGCTTGATTGAATGCAGTTGATTCCATGGAGCGTGGCCCAATGCATCCCGATTAAATGCAGTGGATTTTATGCAGCATGGCCCAAAGCATCCCGATTGAAGGTAGTGCATTCCATGCAGCATCACTGAATGCAGTGGATTCCATGCAGCATGGTAAAATGCATCCCGATTGAACGCAGTGTATTCCATGAAGCATGGCTAAATGGATCCCGATTGAATGCAGTGGATTCCATGCAGCGTGGCCCAATGGATCTCGATTGAACGCAGTGTATTCCATGCAGTGAGGCCCAATGAATCCCAATTGAATGCAGTGGATTCCATGCAGCATGGAGAAATTGAACCCTATTAAATGCAGGGGATTTTATGCAGCATGATTGAATGCAGTGGATTCCATGCAGCATGATTGAATGCAGTAGATTCCATGCAGTGAGGCCCAATGCATCCCGATTAAATGCAGTGGATTTTATGCAGAGAGGCCCAAAGCATCCCGATTGAATGGAGTGGATTCCATGCAGCGTCACTGAATGCAGTGGATTCGATGCAGCATGGTTAAATGCATCCCGATTGAACGAAGAGGATTCCATGCAGCGTGGCTAAATGGATCCCGATTGAATGCAGTGGATTCAATGCAGCGTGGCCCAATGGATCTCGATTGAATGCAGTGGATTCCATGCAGCGTGGCCCAATGGATCTCGATTGAATGCAGTGGATTCCATGCAGTGTGGTGCAGTGGATTCTGATTGATTGCAGTGAATTCCATGCATCGTGGCACAATGGATCCCAATTGAATGCAGTGGATTCCATGCAGCGTGGCCCAATGGATCTCGATTGAATGCAGTGGATTCCATGCAGCGTGTTTGAATGCAGTGTATGCCATGCAGCGTGAAGAAATGGAACCCTATTGAATGCAGTGGATTTTATGCAGCATGATTGAATGCAGTGGATTCGATGCAGCATGATTGAATGCAGTGGATTTCAGGCAGCGAGGCCCAATGAATCCCGATTGAATGCAGTGGATATTATCCAGCATGGCCCAAAGCATCCCGATTGAATGCAGTGGATTCCATGCAGCGTGTTTGAATGCAGTGGATTCCATGCAGCATGGCCCAATGGTTCCCGATTGAATGCAGTGGTTGCAATGAAGCATGATTGAATGCAGTGGATTCCATGAAGCGTGGCCCTATGGTACCCGATTGAATGCACTGGTTGCAAGGAAGCATGATTGAATGCAGTGGATTCCATGCAGCATGGAGAAATTGAACCATATTAAATGCAGGGGATTTTATGCAGCATGATTGAATGCAGTGGTTTCCATGCAGCATGATTGAATGCAGTAGATTCCATGCAGTGAGGCCCAATGCATCCCGATTAAATGCAGTGGATTCCATGCAGCGTCACTGAATGCAGTGGATTCGATGCAGCATGGTAAAATGCATCACGATTGAACCCAGTGTATTCTATGCAGCGTGATAAATGGATCCCGATTGAATGCAGTGGATTCCATGCAGCGTGGTCCAATGGATCTCGAGAGAATGCAGTGGATTCCATGCAGTGTGGTGCAATGGATTTTGATTGAACGCAGTGGATTCCATGCGTCATTGTGCAATGGATCCCAATTGAATGCAGTGAATTCCATGCAGCGTGATTGAATGCAGTACATTCCCTGCAGCATGGTAAAATGCATCCCGATTAAATGCAGTGGATTCCATCCAGCTTGATTGAATGCAGTTGATTCCATGGAGCGTGGCCCAATGCATCCCGATTAAATGCAGTGGATTTTATGCAGCATGGCCCAAAGCATCCCGATTGAAGGTAGTGCATTCCATGCAGCATCACTGAATGCAGTGGATTCCATGCAGCATGGTAAAATGCATCCCGATTGAACGCAGTGTATTCCATGAAGCATGGCTAAATGGATCCCGATTGAATGCAGTGGATTCCATGCAGCGTGGCCCAATGGATCTCGATTGAACGCAGTGTATTCCATGCAGTGAGGCCCAATGAATCCCAATTGAATGCAGTGGATTCCATGCAGCATGGAGAAATTGAACCCTATTAAATGCAGGGGATTTTATGCAGCATGATTGAATGCAGTGGATTCCATGCAGCATGATTGAATGCAGTAGATTCCATGCAGTGAGGCCCAATGCATCCCGATTAAATGCAGTGGATTTTATGCAGAGAGGCCCAAAGCATCCCGATTGAATGGAGTGGATTCCATGCAGCGTCACTGAATGCAGTGGATTCGATGCAGCATGTTTAAATGCATCCCGATTGAACGAAGAGGATTCCATGCAGCGTGGCTAAATGGATCCCGATTGAATGCAGTGGATTCAATGCAGCGTGGCCCAATGGATCTCGATTGAATGCAGTGGATTCCATGCAGCGTGGCCCAATGGATCTCGATTGAATGCAGTGGATTCCATGCAGTGTGGTGCAGTGGATTCTGATTGATTGCAGTGAATTCCATGCATCGTGGCACAATGGATCCCAATTGAATGCAGTGGATTCCATGCAGCGTGGCCCAATGGATCTCGATTGAATGCAGTGGATTCCATGCAGCGTGTTTGAATGCAGTGTATGCCATGCAGCGTGAAGAAATGGAACCCTATTGAATGCAGTGGATTTTATGCAGCATGATTGAATGCAGTGGATTCGATGCAGCATGATTGAAGGCAGTGGATTTCAGGCAGCGAGGCCCAATGAATCCCGATTGAATGCAGTGGATATTATCCAGCATGGCCCAAAGCATCCCGATTGAATGCAGTGGATTCCATGCAGCGTGTTTGAATGCAGTGGATTCCATGCAGCATGGCCCAATGGTTCCCGATTGAATGCAGTGGTTGCAATGAAGCATGATTGAATGCAGTGGATTCCATGAAGCGTGGCCCTATGGTACCCGATTGAATGCACTGGTTTCAATGAAGCATGATTGAATGCAGTGGATTCCATGCAGCATGGAGAAATTGAACCATATTAAATGCAGGGGATTTTATGCAGCATGATTGAATGCAGTGGTTTCCATGCAGCATGATTGAATGCAGTAGATTCCATGCAGTGAGGCCCAATGCATCCCGATTAAATGCAGTGGATTCCATGCAGCGTCACTGAATGCAGTGGATTCGATGCAGCATGGTAAAATGCATCACGATTGAACCCAGTGTATTCTATGCAGCGTGATAAATGGATCCCGATTGAATGCAGTGGATTCCATGCAGCGTGGTCCAATGGATCTCGAGAGAATGCAGTGGATTCCATGCAGTGTGGTGCAATGGATTTTGATTGAACGCAGTGGATTCCATGCGTCATTGTGCAATGGATCCCAATTGAATGCAGTGAATTCCATGCAGCGTGATTGAATGCAGTACATTCCCTGCAGCATGGTAAAATGCATCCCGATTAAATGCAGTGGATTCCATCCAGCTTGATTGAATGCAGTTGATTCCATGGAGCGTGGCCCAATGCATCCCGATTAAATGCAGTGGATTTTATGCAGCATGGCCCAAAGCATCCCGATTGAAGGTAGTGCATTCCATGCAGCATCACTGAATGCAGTGGATTCCATGCAGCATGGTAAAATGCATCCCGATTGAACGCAGTGTATTCCATGAAGCATGGCTAAATGGATCCCGATTATATGCAGTGGATTCCATGCAGCGTGGCCCAATGGATCTCGATTGAACGCAGTGTATTCCATGCAGTGAGGCCCAATGAATCCCAATTGAATGCAGTGGATTCCATGCAGCATGGCGCAATGGATGTCGATTGAATGCAGTGGTTTCCCTGCAATGTGGCACAATGGATCCCGATGGACTGCAGTGGATTCCATGCAGCGTCACTGAATGCAGTGGATTCCATGCAGAATGGTAAAATGCATCCCGATTGATGGAGTGGATTCCATGCAGTGTCATTGAATGCAGTGGATTCCATGCAGCATGGTAAAATGCATCCCAATTGAACGCAGTGCATTCCATGCAGCGGGGTTAAATGGATCCCGATTGAATGCAGTGGATTCGATGCAGCGTGGCCCAATGGATCTCGAGAGAATGCAGTGGATTCCATGCAGTGTGGTGCAATGGATTTAAATTGAACGCAGTGGATTCCATGCATCGTGGCGCAATGGATCCCAATTGAATGCAGTGAATTCCATGCAGCGTGATTGAATGCAGTATATTCCATGCAGCGTGGTAAAATGCATCCCGATTAAATGCAGTGGATTCCATCCAGCTTGATTGAATGCAGTTGATTCCATGGAGCGTGGCCCAATGCATCCCGATTAAATGCAGTGGATTTTATGCAGCATGGCCCAAAGCATCCCGATTGAAGGTAGTGCATTCCATGCAGCATCACTGAATGCAGTGGATTCCATGCAGCATTGTAAAATGCATCCCAATTGAACGCAGTGCATTCCATGCAGCGGGGTTAAATGGATCCCGATTGAATGCAGTGCATTTGATGCAGCGTGGCCCAATGGATCTCGAGAGAATGCAGTGGATTCCATGCAGTGTGGTGCAATGGATTTTAATTGAACGCAGTGGATTCCATGCATCATGGCGCAATGGATCCCAATTGAATGCAGTGAATTCCATGCAGCGTGATTGAATGCAGTATATTCCATGCAGCGTGGTAAAATGCATCCCGATTAAATGCAGTGGATTCCATCCAGCTTGATTGAATGCAGTTGATTCCATGGAGCGTGGCCCAATGCATCCCGATTAACTGCAGTGGATTTTATGCAGCATGGCCCAAAGCATCCCGATTGAAGGTACTGCATTCCATGCAGCATCACTGAATGCAGTGGATTCCATGCAGCATGGTAAAATGCATCCCGATTGAACGCAGTGTATTCCATGAAGCATGGCTAAATGGATCCCGAGTGAATGCAGTGGATTCCATGCAGTGTCATTGAATGCAGTGGATTCCAGGCAGCATGGTAAAATGCATCCCGATTGATGCAGTGGATTCCATGCAGCGGGGTTAAATGGATCCCGATTGAATGCAGTGTATTCCATGCAGCGTGGCCCAATGGATCTCGATTGAATGCAGTGGATTCCATGCAGCGTGGCCCAATGGATCTCGATTGAATGCAGTGGATTCCATGCAGTGTGGTGCAGTGGATTCTGATTGATTGCAGTGAATTCCATGCATCGTGGCACAATGGATCCCAATTGAATGCAGTGGATTCCATGCAGCGTGGCCCAATGGATCTCGATTGAATGCATTGGATTCCATGCAGCGTGTTTGAATGCAGTGTATGCCATGCAGCGTGAAGAAATGGAACCCTATTGAATGCAGTGGATTTTATGCAGCATGATTGAATGCAGTGGATTCGATGCAGCATGATTGAATGCAGTGGATTCCAGGCAGCGAGGCCCAATGAATCCCGATTGAATGCAGTGGATATTATCCAGCATGGCCCAAAGCATCCCGATTGAATGCAGTGGATTCCATGCAGCATGTTTGAATGCAGTGGATTCCATGCAGCATGGCCCAATGGTTCCCGATTGAATGCAGTGGTTGCAATGAAGCATGATTGAATGCAGTGGATTCCATGAAGCGTGGCCCTATGGTACCCGATTGAATGCACTGGTTGCAATGAAGCATGATTGAATGCAGTGGATTCCATGCAGCATGGAGAAATGGAACCCTATTAAATGCAGGGGATTTTATGCAGCATGATTGAATGCAGTGGATTCCATGCAGCATGATTGAATGCAGTAGATTCCATGCAGTGAGGCCCAATGCATCCCGATTAAATGCAGTGGATTTTATGCAGCGAGGCCCAAAGCATCCCGATTGAATGCAGTGGATTCCATGCAGCGTCACTGAATGCAGTGGATTCGATGCAGCATGGTTAAATGCATCCCGATTGAACGAAGAGTATTCCATGCAGCGTGGCTAAATGGATCCCGATTGAATGCAGTGGATTCCATGCAGCGTGGCCCAATGGATCTCGAGAGATTGCAGTGGATTCCATGCAGTGTGGTGCAATGGATTTTAATTGAACGCAGTGGATTCCATGCATCGTGGTGCAATGGATCCCAATTGAATGCAGTGGATTCCATCCAGCTTGATTGAATGCAGTTGATTCCATGGAGCGTGGCCCAATGCATCCCGATTAAATGCAGTGGATTTTATGCAGCATGGCCCAAAGCATCCCGATTGAATGTAGTGCATTCCATGCAGCATCACTGAATGCAGTGGATTCCATGCAGCATGGTAAAATGCATCCCGATTAAACGCAGTGGATTACATGCAGCATGGCTAAATGGATCCCGAGTGAATGCAGTAGATTCCACGCAGTGTCATTGAATGCAGTGGATTCCATGCAGCATGGTAAAATGCGTCACGATTGATGCAGTGGATTCCATGCAGTGTCATTGAATGCAGTGTATTCCATGCAGCATGGTAAAATGCATCCCGATGGATGCAGTGGATTCCATGCAGTGTCAATGAATGCAGTGGATTCCAGGCAGCATGATAAAATGCATCCCGATTGATGCAGTGGATTCCATGCAGCGGGGTTAAATGGATCCCGATTGAATGCAGTGGATTCCATGCAGCGTGGCCCAATGGATCTCGATTGAATGCAGTGGATTCCATGCAGCGTGGCCCAATGGATCTCGATTGAATGCAGTGGATTCCATGCAGTGTGGTGCAGTGGATTCTGATTGATTGCAGTGAATTCCATGCATCGTGGCACAATGGATCCCAATTGAATGCAGTGGATTCCATGCAGCGTGGCCCAATGGATCTCGATTGAATGCAGTGGATTCCATGCAGCGTGTTTGAATGCAGTGTATGCCATGCAGCATGAAGAAATGGAACCCTATTGAATGCAGTGGATTTTATGCAGCATGATTGAATGCAGTGGATTCCATGCAGCATGATTGAATGCAGTGGATTCCAGGCAGCGAGGCCCAATGAATCCCGATTGAATGCAGTGGATATTATCCAGCATGGCCCAAAGCATCCCGATTGAATGCAGTGGATTCCATGCAGCGTGTTTGAATGCAGTGGATCCATGCAGCATGGCCCAATGGTTCCCGATTGAATGCAGTGGTTGCAATGAAGCATGATTGAATGCAGTGGATTCCATGAAGCGTGGCCCTATGGTACCCGATTGAATGCACTGGTTGCAATGAAGCATGATTGAATGCAGTGGATTCCATGCAGCATGGAGAAATGGAACCCTATTAAATGCAGGGGATTTTATGCAGCATGATTGAATGCAGTGGATTCCATGCAGCATGATTGAATGCAGTAGATTCCATGCAGTGAGGCCCAATGCATCCCGATTAAATGCAGTGGATTTTATGCAGCGAGGCCCAAAGCATCCCGATTGAATGCAGTGGATTCCATGCAGCGTCACTGAATGCAGTGGATTCGATGCAGCATGGTAAAATGCATCCCGATTGAACCCAGTGTATTCTATGCAGCGTGATAAATGGATCCCGATTGAATGCAGTGGATTCCATGCAGCGTGGCCCAATGGATCTCGAGAGAATGCAGTGGATTCCATGCAGTGTGGTGCAATGGATTTTGATTGAACGCAGTGGATTCCATGCATCGTTGTGCAATGGATCCCAATTGAATGCAGTGAATTCCATGCAGCGTGATTGAATGCAGTACATTGCATGCAGCATGGTAAAATGCATCCCGATTAAATGCAGTGGATTCCATCCAGCTTGATTGAATGCAGTTGATTCCATGGAGCATGGCCCAATGCATCCCGATTAAATGCAGTGGATTTTATGCAGCATGGCCCAAAGCATCCCGATTGAATGTAGTGCATTCCATGCAGCGTCACTGAATGCAGTGGATTCCATGCAGCATGGTAAAATGCGTCCCGATTGAACGCAGTGTATTCCATGAAGCATGGCTAAATGGATCCCGATTGAATGCAGTGGATTCCATGCAGCGTGGCCCAATGGATCTCGATTGAACGCAGTGTATTCCATGCAGTGAGGCCCAATGAATCCCAATTGAATGCAGTGGATTCCATGCAGCATGGCGCAATGGATGTCGATTGAATGCAGTGGTTTCCCTGCAATGTGGCACAATGGATCCCGATTGACTGCAGTGGATTCCATGCAGCGTCACTGAATGCAGTGGATTCCATGCAGCATGGTAAAATGCATCACGATTGATGCAGTGGATTCCATGCAGTGTCATTGAATGCAGTGGATTCCATGCAGCATGGTAAAATGCATCCCGATTGAACGCAGTGTATTCCATGAAGCATGGCTAAATGGATCCCGATTGAATGCAGTGGATTCCATGCAGCGTGGCCCAATGGATCTCGATTGAACGCAGTGTATTCCATGCAGTGAGGCCCAATGAATCCCAATTGAATGCAGTGGATTCCATGCAGCATGGCGCAATGGATGTCGATTGAATGCAGTGGTTTCCCGGCAATGTGGCACAATGGATCCCGATTGACTGCAGTGGATTCCATGCAGCGTCACTGAATGCAGTGGATTCCATGCAGCATGGTAAAATGCATCCCGATGGATGCAGTGGATTCCATGCAGTGTCATTGAATGCAGTGGATTCCATGCAGCATGGTAAAATGCATCCCAATTGAACGCAGTGCATTCCATGCAGCGGGGTTCAATGGATCCCGATTGAATGCAGTGGATTCGATGCAGCGTGGCCCAATGGATCTCGAGAGAATGCAGTGGATTCCATGCAGTGTGGTGCAATGGATTTAAATTGAACGCAGTGGATTCCATGCATCGTGGCGCAATGGATCCCAATTGAATGCAGTGAATTCCATGCAGCGTGATTGAATGCAGTATATTCCATGCAGCGTGGTAAAATGCATCCCGATTAAATGCAGTGGATTCCATCCAGCTTGATTGAATGCAATTGATTCCATGGAGCATGGCCCAATGCATCCCGATTAAATGCAGTGGATTTTATGCAGCATGGCCCAAAGCATCCCGATTGAAGGTAGTGCATTCCATGCAGCATCACTGAATGCAGTGGATTCCATGCAGCATGGTAAAATGCATCCCGATTAAACGCAGTGTATTCCATGCAGCATGGCTAAATGGATCCCGAGTGAATGCAGTAGATTCCATGCAGTTTCATTGAATGCAGTGGTTTACATGCAGTATGGTAAAATGCGTCACGATTGATGCAGTGGATTCCATGCAGTGTGGCCCAATGGATCTCGATTGAATGCAGTGGATTCCATGCAGCATGGTAAAATGCATCCCGATTAAACGCAGTGGATTACATGCAGCATGGCTAAATGGATCCCGAGTGAATGCAGTAGATTACATGCAGTTTCATTGAATGCAGTGTATTACATGCAGTATGGTAAAATGCGTCACGATTGATGCAGTGGATTCCATGCAGTGTCATTGAATGCAGTGGATTCCATGCAGCATGGTAAAATGCATCCCGATTGATGCAGTGGATTCCATGCAGTGTCAATGAATGCAGTGGATTCCAGGCAGCATGATAAAATGCATCCCGATTGATGCAGTGGATTCCATGCAGCGGGGTTAAATGGATCCCGATTGAATGCAGTGGATTCCATGCAGCGTGGCCCAATGGATCTCGATTGAATGCAGTGGATTCCATGCAGCGTGGCCCAATGGATCTCGATTGAATGCAGTGGATTCCATGCAGTGTGGTGTAGTGGATTCTGATTGATTGCAGTGAATTCCATGCATCGTGGCACAATGGATCCAAATTGAATGCAGTGGATTCCATGCAGCGTGGCCCAATGGATCTCGATTGAATGCAGTGGATTCCATGCAGCGTGTTTGAATGCAGTGTATTCCATGCAGCGTGAAGAAATGGAACCCTATTGAATGCAGTGGATTTTATGCAGCATGATTGAATGCAGTGGATTCCATGCAGCATGATTGAATGCAGTGGATTCCAGGCAGCGAGGCCCAATGAATCCCGATTGAATGCAGTGGATATTATCCAGCATGGCCCAAAGCATCCCGATTGAATGCAGTGGATTCCATGCAGCGTGTTTGAATGCAGTGGATTCCATGCAGCATGGCCCAATGGTTCCCGATTGAATGCAGTGGTTGCAATGAAGCATGATTGAATGCAGTGGATTCCATGAAGCGTGGCCCTATGGTACCCGATTGAATGCACTGGTTGCAATGAAGCATGATTGAATGCAGTGGATTCCATGCAGCATGGAGAAATGGAACCCTATTAAATGCAGGGGATTTTATGCAGCATGATTGAATGCAGTGGATTCCATGCAGCATGATTGAATGCAGTAGATTCCATGCAGTGAGGCCCAATGCATCCCGATTAAATGCAGTGGATTTTATGCAGCGAGGCCCAAAGCATCCCGATTGAATGCAGTGGATTCCATGCAGCGTCACTGAATGCAGTGGATTCGATGCAGCATGGTAAAATGCATCCCGATTGAACCCAGTGTATTCTATGCAGCGTGATAAATGGATCCCGATTGAATGCAGTGGATTCCATGCAGCGTGGCCCAATGGATCTCGAGAGAATGCAGTGGATTCCATGCAGTGTGGTGCAATGGATTTTGATTGAACGCAGTGGATTCGATGCATCATTGTGCAATGGATCCCAATTGAATGCAGTGAATTCCATGCAGCGTGATTGAATGCAGTACATTGCATGCAGCATGGTAAAATGCATCCCGATTAAATGCAGTGGATTCCATCCAGCTTGATTGAATGCAGTTGATTCCATGGAGCGTGGCCCAATGAATCCCGATTAAATGCAGTGGATTTTATGCAGCATGGCCCAAAGCATCCCGATTGAAGGTAGTGCATTCCATGCAGCATCACTGAATGCAGTGGATTCCATGCAGCATGGTAAAATGCATCCCGATTGAACGCAGTGTATTCCATGAAGCATGGCTTAATGGATCTCGATTGAATGCAGTGGATTCCATGCAGCGTGGCCCAATGGATCTCGATTGAACGCAGTGTATTCCATGCAGTGAGGCCCAATGAATCCCAATTGAATGCAGTGGATTCCATGCAGCATGGAGAAATTGAACCCTATTAAATGCAGGGGATTTTATGCAGCATGATTGAATGCAGTGGATTCCATGCAGCATGATTGAATGCAGTAGATTCCATGCAGTGAGGCCGAATGCATCCCGATTAAATGCAGTGGATTTTATGCAGAGAGGCCCAAAGCATCCCGATTGAATGCAGTGGATTCCATGCAGCGTCACTGAATGCAGTGGATTCGATGCAGCATGGTTAAATGCATCCCGATTGAACGCAGTGTATTCCATGCAGCGTGGCTAAATGGATCCCGATTGAATGCAGTGGATTCAATGCAGCGTGGCCCAATGGATCTCGATTGAATGCAGTGGATTCCATGCAGCGTGGCCCAATGGATCTCGATTGAATGCAGTGGATTCCATGCAGTGTGGTGCAGTGGATTCTGATTGATTGCAGTGAATTCCATGCATCGTGGCACAATGGATCCCAATTGAATGCAGTGGATTCCATGCAGCGTGGCCCAATGGATCTCGATTGAATGCAGTGGATTCCATGCAGCGTGTTTGAATGCAGTGTATGCCATGCAGCGTGAAGAAATGGAACCCTATTGAATGCAGTGGATTTTATGCAGCATGATTGAATGCAGTGGATTCGATGCAGCATGATTGAATGCAGTGGATTTCAGGCAGCGAGGCCCAATGAATCCCGATTGAATGCAGTGGATATTATCCAGCATGGCCCAAAGCATCCCGATTGAATGCAGTGGATTCCATGCAGCGTGTTTGAATGCAGTGGATTCCATGCAGCATGGCCCAATGGTTCCCGATTGAATGCAGTGGTTGCAATGAAGCATGATTGAATGCAGTGGATTCCATGAAGCGTGGCCCTATGGTACCCGATTGAATGCACTGGTTGCAATGAAGCATGATTGAATGCAGTGGATTCCATGCAGCATGGAGAAATTGAACCCTATTAAATGCAGGGGATTTTATGCAGCATGATTGAATGCAGTGGTTTCCATGCAGCATGATTGAATGCAGTAGATTCCATGCAGTGAGGCCCAATGCATCCCGATTAAATGCAGTGGATTCCATGCAGCATCACTGAATGCAGTGGATTCGATGCAGCATGGTAAAATGCATCCCGATTGAACCCAGTGTATTCTATGCAGCGTGATAAATGGATCCCGATTGAATGCAGTGGATTCCATGCAGTGTGGTGCAATGGATTTTGATTGAACGCAGTGGATTCCATGCGTCATTGTGCAATGGATCCCAATTGAATGCAGTGAATTCCATGCAGCGTGATTGAATGCAGTGCATTGCATGCAGCATGGTAAAATGCATCCCGATTAAATGCAGTGGATTCCATCCAGCTTGATTGAATGCAGTTGATTCCATGGAGCGTGGCCCAATGCATCCCGATTAAATGCAGTGGATTTTATGCAGCATGGCCCAAAGCATCCCGATTGAAGGTAGTGCATTCCATGCAGCATCACTGAATGCAGTGGATTCCATGCAGCATGGTAAAATGCATCCCGATTGAACGCAGTGTATTCCATGAAGCATGGCTAAATGGATCCCGATTGAATGCAGTGGATTCCATGCAGCGTGGCCCAATGCATCTCGATTGAACGCAGTGTATTCCATGCAGTGAGGCCCAATGAATCCCAATTGAATGCAGTGGATTCCATGCAGCATGGCGCAATGGATGTCGATTGAATGCAGTGGTTTCCCTGCAATGTGGCACAATGGATCCCGATTGACTGCAGTGGATTCCATGCAGCGTCACTGAATGCAGTGGATTCCATGCAGAATGGTAAAATGCATCCCGATTGATGGAGTGGATTCCATGCAGTGTCATTGAATGCAGTGGATTCCATGCAGCATGGTAAAATGCATCCCAATTGAACGCAGTGCATTCCATGCAGCGGGGTTAAATGGATCCCGATTGAATGCAGTGGATTCGATGCAGCGTGGCCCAATGGATCTCGAGAGAATGCAGTGGATTCCATGCAGTGTGGTGCAATGGATTTAAATTGAACGCAGTGGATTCCATGCATCGTGGCGCAATGGATCCCAATTGAATGCAGTGAATTCCATGCAGCGTGATTGAATGCAGTATATTCCATGCAGCGTGGTAAAATGCATCCCGATTAAATGCAGTGAATTCCATCCAGCTTGATTGAATGCAGTTGATTCCATGGAGCGTGGCCCAATGCAACCCGATTAAATGCAGTGGATTTTATGCAGCATGGCCCAAAGCATCCCGATTGAAGGTAGTGCATTCCATGCAGCATCACTGAATGCAGTGGATTCCATGCAGCATTGTAAAATTCATCCCAATTGAACGCAGTGCATTCCATGCAGCGGGGTTAAATGGATCCCGATTGAATGCAGTGGATTCGATGCAGCGTGGCCCAATGGATCTCGAGAGAATGCAGTGGATTCCATGCAGTGTGGTGCAATGGATTTTAATTGAACACAGTGGATTCCATGCATCATGGCGCAATGGATCCCAATTGAATGCAGTGAATTCCATGCAGCGTGATTGAATGCAGTATATTCCATGCAGCGTGGTAAAATGCATCCCGATTAAATGCAGTGGATTCCATCCAGCTTGATTGAATGCAGTTGATTCCATGGAGCGTGGCCCAATGCATCCCGATTAACTGCAGTGGATTTTATGCAGCATGGCCCAAAGCATCCCGATTGAAGGTAGTGCATTCCATGCAGCATCACTGAATGCAGTGGATTCCATGCAGCATGGTAAAATGCATCCCGATTGAACGCAGTGTATTCCATGAAGCATGGCTAAATGGATCCCGAGTGAATGCAGTGGATTCCATGCAGTGTCATTGAATGCAGTGGATTCCAGGCAGCATGGTAAAATGCATCCCGATTGATGCAGTGGATTCCATGCAGCGGGGTTAAATGGATCCCGATTGAATGCAGTGTATTCCATGCAGCGTGGCCCAATGGATCTCGATTGAATGCAGTGGATTCCATGCAGCGTGGCCCAATGGATCTCGATTGAATGCAGTGGATTCCATGCAGTGTGGTGCAGTGGATTCTGATTGATTGCAGTGAATTCCATGCATCGTGGCACAATGGATCCCAATTGAATGCAGTGGATTCCATGCAGCGTGGCCCAATGGATCTCGATTGAATGCAGTGGATTCCATGCAGCGTGTTTGAATGCAATGTATGCCATGCAGCGTGAAGAAATGGAACCCTATTGAATGCAGTGGATTTTATGCAGCATGATTGAATGCAGTGGATTCGATGCAGCATGATTGAATGCAGTGGATTCCAGGCAGCGAGGCCCAATGAATCCCGATTGAATGCACTGGATATTATCCAGCATGGCCCAAAGCATCCCGATTGAATGCAGTGGATTCCATGCAGCATGTTTGAATGCAGTGGATTCCATGCAGCATGGCCCAATGGTTCCCGATTGAATGCAGTGGTTGCAATGAAGCATGATTGAATGCAGTGGATTCCATGAAGCGTGGCCCTATGGTACCCGATTGAATGCACTGGTTGCAATGAAGCATGATTGAATGCAGTGGATTCCATGCAGCATGGAGAAATTGAACCCTATTAAATGCAGGGGATTTTATGCAGCATGATTGAATGCAGTGGATTCCATGCAGCATGATTGAATGCAGTAGATTCCATGCAGTGAGGCCCAATGCATCCCGATTAAATGCAGTGGATTTTATGCAGCGAGGCCCAAAGCATCCCGATTGAATGCAGTGGATTCCATGCAGCGTCACTGAATGCAGTGGATTCGATGCAGCATGGTAAAATGCATCCCGATTGAACCCAGTGTATTCCATGCAGTGTGATAAATGGATCCCGATTGAATGCAGTGGATTTGATGCAGCATGGCCCAATGGATCTCGAGAGAATGCAGTGGATTCCATGCAGTGTGGTGCAATGGATTTTGATTGAAGGCAGTGGATTCGATGCATCATTGTGCAATGGATCCCAATTGAATGCAGTGAATTCCATGCAGCGTGATTGAATGCAGTATATTCCATGCAGCGTGGTAAAATGCATCCCGATTAAATGCAGTGGATTCCATCCAGCTTGATTGAATGCAATTGATTCCATGGAGCGTGGCCCAATGCATCCCGATTAACTGCAGTGGATTTTATGCAGCATGGCCAAAAGCATCCCGATTGAAGGTAGTGCATTCCATGCAGCATCACTGAATGCAGTGGATTCCATGCAGCATGGTAAAATGCATCCCGATTGAACGCAGTGTATTCCATGAAGCATGGCTAAATGGATCCCGAGTGAATGCAGTGGATTCCATGCAGTGTCATTGAATGCAGTGGATTCCATGCAGCATGGTAAAATGTGTCACGATTGATGCAGTGGATTCCATGCATTGTCATTGAATGCAGTGGATTCCATGCAGCATGGTTAAATGCATCCCGATTGATGCAGTGGATTCCATGCAGTGTCAATGAATGCAATGAATTCCAGGCAGCATGATAAAATGCATCCCGATTGATGCAGTGGATTCCATGCAGCGGGGTTAAATGGATCCCGATTGAATGCAGTGGATTCCATGCAGCGTGGCCCAATGGATCTCGATTGAATGCAGTGGATTCCATGCAGCGTGTGTGAATGCAGTGTATTCCATGCAGCGTGAAGAAATGGAACCCTATTGAATGCAGTGGATTTTATGCAGCATGATTGAATGCAGTGGATTCCATGCAGCATGATTGAATGCAGTGGATTCCAGGCAGCGAGGCCCAATGAATCCCGATTGAATGCAGTGGACATTATCCAGCATGGCCCAAAGCATCCCGATGGAAGGTAGTGCATTCCATGCAGCATCACTGAATGCAGTGGATTCCATGCAGCATGGTAAAATGCATCCCGATTGAACGCAGTGTATTCCATGAAGCATGGCTAAATGGATCCCGATTGAATGCAGTGGATTCCATGCAGCGTGGCCCAATGGATCTCGATTGAACGCAGTGTATTCCATGCAGTGAGGCCCAATGAATCCCAATTGAATGCAGTGGATTCCATGCAACATGGAGAAATTTAACCCTATTAAATGCAGGGGATTTTATGCAGCATGATTGAATGCAGTGGATTCCATGCAGCATGATTGAATGCAGTAGATTCCATGCAGTGAGGCCCAATGCATCCCGATTAAATGCAGTGGATTTTTTGCAGAGAGGCCCAAAGCATCCCGATTGAATGCAGTGGATTCCATGCAGCGTCACTGAATGCAGTGGATTCGATGCAGCATGGTTAAATGCATCCCGATTGAACGAAGAGTATTCCATGCAGCGTGGCTAAATGGATCCCGATTGAATGCAGTGGATTCAATGCAGCGTGGCCCAATGGATCTCGATTGAATGCAGTGGATTCCATGCAGCGTGGCCCAATGGATCTCGATTGAATGCAGTGGATTCCATGCAGTGTGGTGCAGTGGATTCTGATTGATTGCAGTGAATTCCATGCATCGTGGCACAATGGATCCCAATTGAATGCAGTGGATTCCATGCAGCGTGGCCCAATGGATCTCGATTGAATGCAGTGGATTCCATGCAGCGTGTTTGAATGCAGTGTATGCCATGCAGCGTGAAGAAATGGAACCCTATTGAATGCAGTGGATTTTATGCAGCATGATTGAATGCAGTGGATTCGATGCAGCATGATTGAATGCAGTGGATTTCAGGCAGCGAGGCCCAATGAATCCCGATTGAATGCAGTGGATATTATCCAGCATAGCCCAAAGCATCCCGATTGAATGCAGTGGATTCCATGCAGCGTGTTTGAATGCAGTGGATTCCATGCAGCATGGCCCAATGGTTCCCGATTGAATGCAGTGGTTGCAATGAAGCATGATTGAATGCAGTGGATTCCATGAAGCGTGGCCCTATGGTACCCGATTGAATGCACTGGTTGCAATGAAGCATGATTGAATGCAGTGGATTCCATGCAGCATGGAGAAATTGAACCCTATTAAATGCAGGGGATTTTATGCAGCATGATTGAATGCAGTGGTTTCCATGCAGCATGATTGAATGCAGTAGATTCCATGCAGTGAGGCCCAATGCATCCCGATTAAATGCAGTGGATTCCATGCAGCATCACTGAATGCAGTGGATTCGATGCAGCATGGTAAAATGCATCCCGATTGAACCCAGTGTATTCTATGCAGCGTGATAAATGGATCCCGATTGAATGCAGTGGATTCCATGCAGCGTGGTCCATTGGATCTTGAGAGAATGCAGTGGATTCCATGCAGTGTGGTGCAATGGATTTTGATTGAACGCAGTGGATTCCATGCGTCATTGTGCAATGGATCCCAATTGAATGAAGTGAATTCCATGCAGCGTGATTGAATGCAGTAGATTCCATGCAGCATGGTAAAATGCATCCCGATTAAATGCAGTGGATTCCATCCAGCTTGATTGAATGCAGTTGATTCCATGGAGCGTGGCCCAATGCATCCCGATTAAATGCAGTGGATTTTATGCAGCATGGCCCAAAGCATCCCGATTGAAGGTAGTGCATTCCATGCAGCATCACTGAATGCAGTGGATTCCATGCAGCATGGTAAAATGCATCCCGATTGAACGCAGTGTATTCCATGAAGCATGGCTAAATGGATCCCGATTGAATGCAGTGGATTCCATGCAGCGTGGCCCAATGCATCTCGATTGAACACAGTGTATTCCATGCAGTGAGGCCCAATGAATCCCAATTGAATGCAGTGGATTCCATGCAGCATGGCGCAATGGATGTCGATTGAATGCAGTGGTTTCCCTGCAATGTGGCACAATGGATCCCGATTGACTGCAGTGGATTCCATGCAGCGTCACTGAATGCAGTGGATTCCATGCAGAATGGTAAAATGCATCCCGATTGATGGAGTGGATTCCATGCAGTGTCATTGAATGCAGTGGATTCCATGCAGCATGGTAAAATGCATCCCAATTGAACGCAGTGCATTCCATGCAGCGGGGTTCAATGGATCCCGATTGAATGCAGTGGATTCGATGCAGCGTGGCCCAATGGATCTCGAGAGAATGCAGTGGATTCCATGCAGTGTGGTGCAATGGATTTAAATTGAACGCAGTGGATTCCATGCATCGTGGTGCAATGGATCCCAATTGAATGCAGTGAATTCCATGCAGCGTGATTGAATGCAGTATATTCCATGCAGCGTGGTAAAATGCATCCCGATTAAATGCAGTGAATTCCATCCAGCTTGATTGAATGCAGTTGATTCCATGGAGCGTGGCCCAATGCATCCCGATTAAATGCAGTGGATTTTATGCAGCATGGCCCAAAGCATCCCGATTGAATGTAGTGCATTCCATGCAGCATCACTGAATGCAGTGGATTCCATGCAGCATGGTAAAATGCATCCCGATTAAACGCAGTGGATTACATGCAGCATGGCTAAATGGATCCCGAGTGAATGCAGTAGATTCCACGCAGTGTCATTGAATGCAGTGGATTCCATGCAGCATGGTAAAATGCGTCACGATTGATGCAGTGGATTCCATGCAGTGTCATTGAATGCAGTGTATTCCATGCAGCATGGTAAAATGCATCCCGATGGATGCAGTGGATTCCATGCAGTGTCAATGAATGCAGTGGATTCCAGGCAGCATGATAAAATGCATCCCGATTGATGCAGTGGATTCCATGCAGCGGGGTTAAATGGATCCCGATTGAATGCAGTGGATTTCATGCAGCGTGGCCCAATGGATCTCGATTGAATGCAGTGGATTCCATGCAGCGTGGCCCAATGGATCTCGATTGAATGCAGTGGATTCCATGCAGTGTGGTGCAGTGGATTCTGATTGATTGCAGTGAATTCCATGCATCGTGGCACAATGGATCCCAATTGAATGCAGTGGATTCCATGCAGCGTGGCCCAATGGATCTCGATTGAATGCAGTGGATTCCATGCAGCGTGTTTGAATGCAGTGTATGCCATGCAGCATGAAGAAATGGAACCCTATTGAATGCAGTGGATTTTATGCAGCATGATTGAATGCAGTGGATTCCATGCAGCATGATTGAATGCAGTGGATTCCAGGCAGCGAGGCCCAATGAATCCCGATTGAATGCAGTGGATATTATCCAGCATGGCCCAAAGCATCCCGATTGAATGCAGTGGATTCCATGCAGCGTGTTTGAATGCAGTGGATCCATGCAGCATGGCCCAATGGTTCCCGATTGAATGCAGTGGTTGCAATGAAGCATGATTGAATGCAGTGGATTCCATGAAGCGTGGCCCTATGGTACCCGATTGAATGCACTGGTTGCAATGAAGCATGATTGAATGCAGTGGATTCCATGCAGCATGGAGAAATAGAACCCTATTAAATGCAGGGGATTTTATGCAGCATGATTGAATGCAGTGGATTCCATGCAGCATGATTGAATGCAGTAGATTCCATGCAGTGAGGCCCAATGCATCCCGATTAAATGCAGTGGATTTTATGCAGCGAGGCCCAAAGCATCCCGATTGAATGCAGTGGATTCCATGCAGCGTCACTGAATGCAGTGGATTCGATGCAGCATGGTAAAATGCATCCCGATTGAACCCAGTGTATTCTATGCAGCGTGATAAATGGATCCCGATTGAATGCAGTGGATTCCATGCAGCGTGGCCCAATGGATCTCGAGAGAATGCAGTGGATTCCATGCAGTGTGGTGCAATGGATTTTGATTGAACGCAGTGGATTCCATGCATCGTTGTGCAATGGATCCCAATTGAATGCAGTGAATTCCATGCAGCGTGATTGAATGCAGTACATTGCATGCAGCATGGTAAAATGCATCCCGATTAAATGCAGTGGATTCCATCCAGCTTGATTGAATGCAGTTGATTCCATGGAGCGTGGCCCAATGCATCCCGATTAAATGCAGTGGATTTTATGCAGCATGGCCCAAAGCATCCCGATTGAAGGTAGTGCATTCCATGCAGCATCACTGAATGCAGTGGATTCCATGCAGCATGGTAAAATGCATCCCGATTGAACGCAGTGTATTCCATGAAGCATGGCTAAATGGATCCCGATTGAATGCAGTGGATTCCATGCAGCGTGGCCCAATGGATCTCGATTGAACGCAGTGTATTCCATGCAGTGAGGCCCAATGAATCCCAATTGAATGCAGTGGATTCCATGCAGCATGGCGCAATGGATGTCGATTGAATGCAGTGCTTTCCCTGCAATGTGGCACAATGGATCCCGATTGACTGCAGTGGATTCCATGCAGCGTCACTGAATGCAGTGGATTCCATGCAGCATGGTAAAATGCATCACGATTGATGCAGTGGATTCCATGCAGTGTCATTGAATGCAGTGGATTCCATGCAGCATGGTAAAATGCATCCCGATTGAACGCAGTGTATTCCATGAAGCATGGCTAAATGGATCCCGATTGAATGCAGTGGATTCCATGCAGCGTGGCCCAATGGATCTCGATTGAACGCAGTGTATTCCATGCAGTGAGGCCCAATGAATCCCAATTGAATGCAGTGGATTCCATGCAGCATGGCGCAATGGATGTCGATTGAATGCAGTGGTTTCCCGGCAATGTGGCACAATGGATCCCGATTGACTGCAGTGGATTCCATGCAGCGTCACTGAATGCAGTGGATTCCATGCAGCATGGTAAAATGCATCCCGATGGATGCAGTGGATTCCATGCAGTGTCATTGAATGCAGTGGATTCCATGCAGCATGGTAAAATGCATCCCAATTGAACGCAGTGCATTCCATGCAGCGGGGTTCAATGGATCCCGATTGAATGCAGTGGATTCGATGCAGCGTGGCCCAATGGATCTCGAGAGAATGCAGTGGATTCCATGCAGTGTGGTGCAATGGATTTAAATTGAACGCAGTGGATTCCATGCATCGTGGCGCAATGGATCCCAATTGAATGCAGTGAATTCCATGCAGCGTGATTGAATGCAGTATATTCCATGCAGCGTGGTAAAATGCATCCCGATTAAATGCAGTGGATTCCATCCAGCTTGATTGAATGCAATTGATTCCATGGAGCATGGCCCAATGCATCCCGATTAAATGCAGTGGATTTTATGCAGCATGGCCCAAAGCATCCCGATTGAAGGTAGTGCATTCCATGCAGCATCACTGAATGCAGTGGATTCCATGCAGCATGGTAAAATGCATCCCGATTAAACGCAGTGTATTCCATGCAGCATGGCTAAATGGATCCCGAGTGAATGCAGTAGATTCCATGCAGTTTCATTGAATGCAGTGGTTTACATGCAGTAAGGTAAAATGCGTCACGATTGATGCAGTGGATTCCATGCAGTGTGGTGCAGTGGATTCTGATTGATTGCAATGAATTCCATGCATAGTGGCACAATGGATCCCAATTGAATGCAGTGGATTCCATGCAGTGTGGCCCAATGGATCTCGATTGAATGCAGTGGATTCCATGCAGCATGGTAAAATGCATCCCGATTAAACGCAGTGGATTACATGCAGCATGGCTAAATGGATCCCGAGTGAATGCAGTAGATTACATGCAGTTTCATTGAATGCAGTGGATTACATGCAGTATGGTAAAATGCGTCACGATTGATGCAGTGGATTCCATGCAGTGTCATTGAATGCAGTGGATTCCATGCAGCATGGTAAAATGCATCCCGATTGATGCAGTGGATTCCATGCAGTGTCAATGAATGCAGTGGATTCCAGGCAGCATGATAAAATGCATCCCGACTGATGCAGTGGATTCCATGCAGCGGGGTTAAATCGATCCCGATTGAATGCAGTGGATTCCATGCAGCGTGGCCCAATGGATCTCGATTGAATGCAGTGGATTCCATGCAGCGTGGCCCAATGGATCTCGATTGAATGCAGTGGATTCCATGCAGTGTGGTGTAGTGGATTCTGATTGATTGCAGTGAATTCCATGCATCGTGGCACAATGGATCCAAATTGAATGCAGTGGATTCCATGCAGCGTGGCCCAATGGATCTCGATTGAATGCAGTGGATTCCATGCAGCGTGGCCCAATGGATCTCGAGAGAATGCAGTGGATTCCATGCAGTGTGGTGCAATGGATTTTGATTGAACGCAGTGGATTCCATGCATCGTTGTGCAATGGATCCCAATTGAATGCAGTGAATTCCATGCAGCGTGATTGAATGCAGTACATTGCATGCAGCATGGTAAAATGCATCCCGATTAAATGCAGTGGATTCCATCCAGCTTGATTGAATGCAGTTGATTCCATGGAGCGTGGCCCAATGCATCCCGATTAAATGCAGTGGATTTTATGCAGCATGGCCCAAAGCATCCCGATTGAAGGTAGTGCATTCCATGCAGCATCACTGAATGCAGTGGATTCCATGCAGCATGGTAAAATGCATCCCGATTGAACGCAGTGTATTCCATGAAGCATGGCTAAATGGATCCCGATTGAATGCAGTGGATTCCATGCAGCGTGGCCCAATGGATCTCGATTGAACGCAGTGTATTCCATGCAGTGAGGCCCAATGAATCCCAATTGAATGCAGTGGATTCCATGCAGCATGGCGCAATGGATGTCGATTGAATGCAGTGGTTTCCCTGCAATGTGGCACAATGGATCCCGATTGACTGCAGTGGATTCCATGCAGCGTCACTGAATGCAGTGGATTCCATGCAGCATGGTAAAATGCATCACGATTGATGCAGTGGATTCCATGCAGTGTCATTGAATGCAGTGGATTCCATGCAGCATGGTAAAATGCATCCCGATTGAACGCAGTGTATTCCATGAAGCATGGCTAAATGGATCCCGATTGAATGCAGTGGATTCCATGCAGCGTGGCCCAATGGATCTCGATTGAACGCAGTGTATTCCATGCAGTGAGGCCCAATGAATCCCAATTGAATGCAGCGGATTCCATGCAGCATGGCGCAATGGATGTCGATTGAATGCAGTGGTTTCCCGGCAATGTGGCACAATGGATCCCGATTGACTGCAGTGGATTCCATGCAGCGTCACTGAATGCAGTGGATTCCATGCAGCATGGTAAAATGCATCCCGATGGATGCAGTGGATTCCATGCAGTGTCATTGAATGCAGTGGATTCCATGCAGCATGGTAAAATGCATCCCAATTGAACGCAGTGCATTCCATGCAGCGGGGTTCAATGGATCCCGATTGAATGCAGTGGATTCGATGCAGCGTGGCCCAATGGATCTCGAGAGAATGCAGTGGATTCCATGCAGTGTGGTGCAATGGATTTAAATTGAACGCAGTGGATTCCATGCATCGTGGCGCAATGGATCCCAATTGAATGCAGTGAATTCCATGCAGCGTGATTGAATGCAGTATATTCCATGCAGCGTGGTAAAATGCATCCCGATTAAATGCAGTGGATTCCATCCAGCTTGATTGAATTCAATTGATTCCATGGAGCATGGCCCAATGCATCCCGATTAAATGCAGTGGATTTTATGCAGCATGGCCCAAAGCATCCCGATTGAAGGTAGTGCATTCCATGCAGCATCACTGAATGCAGTGGATTCCATGCAGCATGGTAAAATGCATCCCGATTAAACGCAGTGTATTCCATGCAGCATGGCTAAATGGATCCCGAGTGAATGCAGTAGATTCCATGCAGTTTCATTGAATGCAGTGGTTTACATGCAGTATGGTAAAATGCGTCACGATTGATGCAGTGGATTCCATGCAGTGTGGCCCAATGGATCTCGATTGAATGCAGTGGATTCCATGCAGCATGGTAAAATGCATCCCGATTAAACGCAGTGGATTACATGCAGCATGGCTAAATGGATCCCGAGTGAATGCAGTAGATTACATGCAGTTTCATTGAATGCAGTGTATTACATGCAGTATGGTAAAATGCGTCACGATTGATGCAGTGGATTCCATGCAGTGTCATTGAATGCAGTGGATTCCATGCAGCATGGTAAAATGCATCCCGATTGATGCAGTGGATTCCATGCAGTGTCAATGAATGCAGTGGATTCCAGGCAGCATGATAAAATGCATCCCGATTGATGCAGTGGATTCCATGCAGCGGGGTTAAATGGATCCCGATTGAATGCAGTGGATTCCATGCAGCGTGGCCCAATGGATCTCGATTGAATGCAGTGGATTCCATGCAGCGTGGCCCAATGGATCTCGATTGAATGCAGTGGATTCCATGCAGTGTGGTGTAGTGGATTCTGATTGATTGCAGTGAATTCCATGCATCGTGGCACAATGGATCCAAATTGAATGCAGTGGATTCCATGCAGCGTGGCCCAATGGATCTCGATTGAATGCAGTGGATTCCATGCAGCGTGTTTGAATGCAGTGTATTCCATGCAGCGTGAAGAAATGGAACCCTATTGAATGCAGTGGATTTTATGCAGCATGATTGAATGCAGTGGATTCCATGCAGCATGATTGAATGCAGTGGATTCCAGGCAGCGAGGCCCAATGAATCCCGATTGAATGCAGTGGATATTATCCAGCATGGCCCAAAGCATCCCGATTGAATGCAGTGGATTCCATGCAGCGTGTTTGAATGCAGTGGATTCCATGCAGCATGGCCCAATGGTTCCCGATTGAATGCAGTGGTTGCAATGAAGCATGATTGAATGCAGTGGATTCCATGAAGCGTGGCCCTATGGTACCCGATTGAATGCACTGGTTGCAATGAAGCATGATTGAATGCAGTGGATTCCATGCAGCATGGAGAAATGGAACCCTATTAAATGCAGGGGATTTTATGCAGCATGATTGAATGCAGTGGATTCCATGCAGCATGATTGAATGCAGTAGATTCCATGCAGTGAGGCCCAATGCATCCCGATTAAATGCAGTGGATTTTATGCAGCGAGGCCCAAAGCATCCCGATTGAATGCAGTGGATTCCATGCAGCGTCACTGAATGCAGTGGATTCGATGCAGCATGGTAAAATGCATCCCGATTGAACCCAGTGTATTCTATGCAGCGTGATAAATGGATCCCGATTGAATGCAGTGGATTCCATGCAGCGTGGCCCAATGGATCTCGAGAGAATGCAGTGGATTCCATGCAGTGTGGTGCAATGGATTTTGATTGAACGCAGTGGATTCGATGCATCATTGTGCAATGGATCCCAATTGAATGCAGTGAATTCCATGCAGCGTGATTGAATGCAGTACATTGCATGCAGCATGGTAAAATGCATCCCGATTAAATGCAGTGGATTCCATCCAGCTTGATTGAATGCAGTTGATTCCATGGAGCGTGGCCCAATGAATCCCGATTAAATGCAGTGGATTTTATGCAGCATGGCCCAAAGCATCCCGATTGAAGGTAGTGCATTCCATGCAGCATCACTGAATGCAGTGGATTCCATGCAGCATGGTAAAATGCATCCCGATTGAACGCAGTGTATTCCATGAAGCATGGCTTAATGGATCTCGATTGAATGCAGTGGATTCCATGCAGCGTGGCCCAATGGATCTCGATTGAACGCAGTGTATTCCATGCAGTGAGGCCCAATGAATCCCAATTGAATGCAGTGGATTCCATGCAGCATGGAGAAATTGAACCCTATTAAATGCAGGGGATTTTATGCAGCATGATTGAATGCAGTGGATTCCATGCAGCATGATTGAATGCAGTAGATTCCATGCAGTGAGGCCGAATGCATCCCGATTAAATGCAGTGGATTTTATGCAGAGAGGCCCAAAGCATCCCGATTGAATGCAGTGGATTCCATGCAGCGTCACTGAATGCAGTGGATTCGATGCTGCATGGTTAAATGCATCCCGATTGAACGCAGTGTATTCCATGCAGCGTGGCTAAATGGATCCCGATTGAATGCAGTGGATTCAATGCAGCGTGGCCCAATGGATCTCGATTGAATGCAGTGGATTCCATGCAGCGTGGCCCAATGGATCTCGATTGAATGCAGTGGATTCCATGCAGTGTGGTGCAGTGGATTCTGATTGATTGCAGTGAATTCCATGCATCGTGGCACAATGGATCCCAATTGAATGCAGTGGATTCCATGCAGCGTGGCCCAATGGATCTCGATTGAATGCAGTGGATTCCATGCAGCGTGTTTGAATGCAGTGTATGCCATGCAGCGTGAAGAAATGGAACCCTATTGAATGCAGTGGATTTTATGCAGCATGATTGAATGCAGTGGATTCGATGCAGCATGATTGAATGCAGTGGATTTCAGGCAGCGAGGCCCAATGAATCCCGATTGAATGCAGTGGATATTATCCAGCATGGCCCAAAGCATCCCGATTGAATGCAGTGGATTCCATGCAGCGTGTTTGAATGCAGTGGATTCCATGCAGCATGGCCCAATGGTTCCCGATTGAATGCAGTGGTTGCAATGAAGCATGATTGAATGCAGTGGATTCCATGAAGCGTGGCCCTATGGTACCCGATTGAATGCACTGGTTGCAATGAAGCATGATTGAATGCAGTGGATTCCATGCAGCATGGAGAAATTGAACCCTATTAAATGCAGGGGATTTTATGCAGCATGATTGAATGCAGTGGTTTCCATGCAGCATGATTGAATGCAGTAGATTCCATGCAGTGAGGCCCAATGCATCCCGATTAAATGCAGTGGATTCCATGCAGCATCACTGAATGCAGTGGATTCGATGCAGCATGGTAAAATGCATCCCGATTGAACCCAGTGTATTCTATGCAGCGTGATAAATGGATCCCGATTGAATGCAGTGGATTCCATGCAGTGTGGTGCAATGGATTTTGATTGAACGCAGTGGATTCCATGCGTCATTGTGCAATGGATCCCAATTGAATGCAGTGAATTCCATGCAGCGTGATTGAATGCAGTGCATTGCATGCAGCATGGTAAAATGCATCCCGATTAAATGCAGTGGATTCCATCCAGCTTGATTGAATGCAGTTGATTCCATGGAGCGTGGCCCAATGCATCCCGATTAAATGCAGTGGATTTTATGCAGCATGGCCCAAAGCATCCCGATTGAAGGTAGTGCATTCCATGCAGCATCACTGAATGCAGTGGATTCCATGCAGCATGGTAAAATGCATCCCGATTGAACGCAGTGTATTCCATGAAGCATGGCTAAATGGATCCCGATTGAATGCAGTGGATTCCATGCAGCGTGGCCCAATGCATCTCGATTGAACGCAGTGTATTCCATGCAGTGAGGCCCAATGAATCCCAATTGAATGCAGTGGATTCCATGCAGCATGGCGCAATGGATGTCGATTGAATGCAGTGGTTTCCCTGCAATGTGGCACAATGGATCCCGATTGACTGCAGTGGATTCCATGCAGCGTCACTGAATGCAGTGGATTCCATGCAGAATGGTAAAATGCATCCCGATTGATGGAGTGGATTCCATGCAGTGTCATTGAATGCAGTGGATTCCATGCAGCATGGTAAAATGCATCCCAATTGAACGCAGTGCATTCCATGCAGCGGGGTTAAATGGATCCCGATTGAATGCAGTGGATTCGATGCAGCGTGGCCCAATGGATCTCGAGAGAATGCAGTGGATTCCATGCAGTGTGGTGCAATGGATTTAAATTGAACGCAGTGGATTCCATGCATCGTGGCGCAATGGATCCCAATTGAATGCAGTGAATTCCATGCAGCGTGATTGAATGCAGTATATTCCATGCAGCGTGGTAAAATGCATCCCGATTAAATGCAGTGAATTCCATCCAGCTTGATTGAATGCAGTTGATTCCATGGAGCGTGGCCCAATGCAACCCGATTAAATGCAGTGGATTTTATGCAGCATGGCCCAAAGCATCCCGATTGAAGGTAGTGCATTCCATGCAGCATCACTGAATGCAGTGGATTCCATGCAGCATTGTAAAATTCATCCCAATTGAACGCAGTGCATTCCATGCAGCGGGGTTAAATGGATCCCGATTGAATGCAGTGGATTCGATGCAGCGTGGCCCAATGGATCTCGAGAGAATGCAGTGGATTCCATGCAGTGTGGTGCAATGGATTTTAATTGAACACAGTGGATTCCATGCATCATGGCGCAATGGATCCCAATTGAATGCAGTGAATTCCATGCAGCGTGATTGAATGCAGTATATTCCATGCAGCGTGGTAAAATGCATCCCGATTAAATGCAGTGGATTCCATCCAGCTTGATTGAATGCAGTTGATTCCATGGAGCGTGGCCCAATGCATCCCGATTAACTGCAGTGGATTTTATGCAGCATGGCCCAAAGCATCCCGATTGAAGGTAGTGCATTCCATGCAGCATCACTGAATGCAGTGGATTCCATGCAGCATGGTAAAATGCATCCCGATTGAACGCAGTGTATTCCATGAAGCATGGCTAAATGGATCCCGAGTGAATGCAGTGGATTCCATGCAGTGTCATTGAATGCAGTGGATTCCAGGCAGCATGGTAAAATGCATCCCGATTGATGCAGTGGATTCCATGCAGCGGGGTTAAATGGATCCCGATTGAATGCAGTGTATTCCATGCAGCGTGGCCCAATGGATCTCGATTGAATGCAGTGGATTCCATGCAGCGTGGCCCAATGGATCTCGATTGAATGCAGTGGATTCCATGCAGTGTGGTGCAGTGGATTCTGATTGATTGCAGTGAATTCCATGCATCGTGGCACAATGGATCCCAATTGAATGCAGTGGATTCCATGCAGCGTGGCCCAATGGATCTCGATTGAATGCAGTGGATTCCATGCAGCGTGTTTGAATGCAATGTATGCCATGCAGCGTGAAGAAATGGAACCCTATTGAATGCAGTGGATTTTATGCAGCATGATTGAATGCAGTGGATTCGATGCAGCATGATTGAATGCAGTGGATTCCAGGCAGCGAGGCCCAATGAATCCCGATTGAATGCACTGGATATTATCCAGCATGGCCCAAAGCATCCCGATTGAATGCAGTGGATTCCATGCAGCATGTTTGAATGCAGTGGATTCCATGCAGCATGGCCCAATGGTTCCCGATTGAATGCAGTGGTTGCAATGAAGCATGATTGAATGCAGTGGATTCCATGAAGCGTGGCCCTATGGTACCCGATTGAATGCACTGGTTGCAATGAAGCATGATTGAATGCAGTGGATTCCATGCAGCATGGAGAAATTGAACCCTATTAAATGCAGGGGATTTTATGCAGCATGATTGAATGCAGTGGATTCCATGCAGCATGATTGAATGCAGTAGATTCCATGCAGTGAGGCCCAATGCATCCCGATTAAATGCAGTGGATTTTATGCAGCGAGGCCCAAAGCATCCCGATTGAATGCAGTGGATTCCATGCAGCGTCACTGAATGCAGTGGATTCGATGCAGCATGGTAAAATGCATCCCGATTGAACCCAGTGTATTCCATGCAGTGTGATAAATGGATCCCGATTGAATGCAGTGGATTTGATGCAGCATGGCCCAATGGATCTCGAGAGAATGCAGTGGATTCCATGCAGTGTGGTGCAATGGATTTTGATTGAAGGCAGTGGATTCGATGCATCATTGTGCAATGGATCCCAATTGAATGCAGTGAATTCCATGCAGCGTGATTGAATGCAGTATATTCCATGCAGCGTGGTAAAATGCATCCCGATTAAATGCAGTGGATTCCATCCAGCTTGATTGAATGCAGTTGATTCCATGGAGCGTGGCCCAATGCATCCCGATTAACTGCAGTGGATTTTATGCAGCATGGCCAAAAGCATCCCGATTGAAGGTAGTGCATTCCATGCAGCATCACTGAATGCAGTGGATTCCATGCAGCATGGTAAAATGCATCCCGATTGAACGCAGTGTATTCCATGAAGCATGGCTAAATGGATCCCGAGTGAATGCAGTGGATTCCATGCAGTGTCATTGAATGCAGTGGATTCCATGCAGCATGGTAAAATGTGTCACGATTGATGCAGTGGATTCCATGCATTGTCATTGAATGCAGTGGATTCCATGCAGCATGGTTAAATGCATCCCGATTGATGCAGTGGATTCCATGCAGTGTCAATGAATGCAATGAATTCCAGGCAGCATGATAAAATGCATCCCGATTGATGCAGTGGATTCCATGCAGCGGGGTTAAATGGATCCCGATTGAATGCAGTGGATTCCATGCAGCGTGGCCCAATGGATCTCGATTGAATGCAGTGGATTCCATGCAGCGTGTGTGAATGCAGTGTATTCCATGCAGCGTGAAGAAATGGAACCCTATTGAATGCAGTGGATTTTATGCAGCATGATTGAATGCAGTGGATTCCATGCAGCATGATTGAATGCAGTGGATTCCAGGCAGCGAGGCCCAATGAATCCCGATTGAATGCAGTGGACATTATCCAGCATGGCCCAAAGCATCCCGATGGAAGGTAGTGCATTCCATGCAGCATCACTGAATGCAGTGGATTCCATGCAGCATGGTAAAATGCATCCCGATTGAACGCAGTGTATTCCATGAAGCATGGCTAAATGGATCCCGATTGAATGCAGTGGATTCCATGCAGCGTGGCCCAATGGATCTCGATTGAACGCAGTGTATTCCATGCAGTGAGGCCCAATGAATCCCAATTGAATGCAGTGGATTCCATGCAACATGGAGAAATTTAACCCTATTAAATGCAGGGGATTTTATGCAGCATGATTGAATGCAGTGGATTCCATGCAGCATGATTGAATGCAGTAGATTCCATGCAGTGAGGCCCAATGCATCCCGATTAAATGCAGTGGATTTTTTGCAGAGAGGCCCAAAGCATCCCGATTGAATGCAGTGGATTCCATGCAGCGTCACTGAATGCAGTGGATTCGATGCAGCATGGTTAAATGCATCCCGATTGAACGAAGAGTATTCCATGCAGCGTGGCTAAATGGATCCCGATTGAATGCAGTGGATTCAATGCAGCGTGGCCCAATGGATCTCGATTGAATGCAGTGGATTCCATGCAGCGTGGCCCAATGGATCTCGATTGAATGCAGTGGATTCCATGCAGTGTGGTGCAGTGGATTCTGATTGATTGCAGTGAATTCCATGCATCGTGGCACAATGGATCCCAATTGAATGCAGTGGATTCCATGCAGCGTGGCCCAATGGATCTCGATTGAATGCACTGGATTCCATGCAGCGTGTTTGAATGCAGTGTATGCCATGCAGCGTGAAGAAATGGAACCCTATTGAATGCAGTGGATTTTATGCAGCATGATTGAATGCAGTGGATTCGATGCAGCATGATTGAATGCAGTGGATTTCAGGCAGCGAGGCCCAATGAATCCCGATTGAATGCAGTGGATATTATCCAGCATAGCCCAAAGCATCCCGATTGAATGCAGTGGATTCCATGCAGCGTGTTTGAATGCAGTGGATTCCATGCAGCATGGCCCAATGGTTCCCGATTGAATGCAGTGGTTGCAATGAAGCATGATTGAATGCAGTGGATTCCATGAAGCGTGGCCCTATGGTACCCGATTGAATGCACTGGTTGCAATGAAGCATGATTGAATGCAGTGGATTCCATGCAGCATGGAGAAATTGAACCCTATTAAATGCAGGGGATTTTATGCAGCATGATTGAATGCAGTGGATTCCATGCAGCATGATTGAATGCAGTAGATTCCATGCAGTGAGGCCCAATGCATCCCGATTAAATGCAGTGGATTCCATGCAGCATCACTGAATGCAGTGGATTCGATGCAGCATGGTAAAATGCATCCCGATTGAACCCAGTGTATTCTATGCAGCGTGATAAATGGATCCCGATTGAATGCAGTGGATTCCATGCAGCGTGGTCCATTGGATCTTGAGAGAATGCAGTGGATTCCATGCAGTGTGGTGCAATGGATTTTGATTGAACGCAGTGGATTCCATGCGTCATTGTGCAATGGATCCCAATTGAATGAAGTGAATTCCATGCAGCGTGATTGAATGCAGTAGATTCCATGCAGCATGGTAAAATGCATCCCGATTAAATGCAGTGGATTCCATCCAGCTTGATTGAATGCAGTTGATTCCATGGAGCGTGGCCCAATGCATCCCGATTAAATGCAGTGGATTTTATGCAGCATGGCCCAAAGCATCCCGATTGAAGGTAGTGCATTCCATGCAGCATCACTGAATGCAGTGGATTCCATGCAGCATGGTAAAATGCATCCCGATTGAACGCAGTGTATTCCATGAAGCATGGCTAAATGGATCCCGATTGAATGCAGTGGATTCCATGCAGCGTGGCCCAATGCATCTCGATTGAACACAGTGTATTCCATGCAGTGAGGCCCAATGAATCCCAATTGAATGCAGTGGATTCCATGCAGCATGGCGCAATGGATGTCGATTGAATGCAGTGGTTTCCCTGCAATGTGGCACAATGGATCCCGATTGACTGCAGTGGATTCCATGCAGCGTCACTGAATGCAGTGGATTCCATGCAGAATGGTAAAATGCATCCCGATTGATGGAGTGGATTCCATGCAGTGTCATTGAATGCAGTGGATTCCATGCAGCATGGTAAAATGCATCCCAATTGAACGCAGTGCATTCCATGCAGCGGGGTTCAATGGATCCCGATTGAATGCAGTGGATTCGATGCAGCGTGGCCCAATGGATCTCGAGAGAATGCAGTGGATTCCATGCAGTGTGGTGCAATGGATTTAAATTGAACGCAGTGGATTCCATGCATCGTGGTGCAATGGATCCCAATTGAATGCAGTGAATTCCATGCAGCGTGATTGAATGCAGTATATTCCATGCAGCGTGGTAAAATGCATCCCGATTAAATGCAGTGAATTCCATCCAGCTTGATTGAATGCAGTTGATTCCATGGAGCGTGGCCCAATGCATCCCGATTAAATGCAGTGGATTTTATGCAGCATGGCCCAAAGCATCCCGATTGAAGGTAGTGCATTCCATGCAGCATCACTGAATGCAGTGGATTCCATGCAGCATTGTAAAATGCATCCCAATTGAACGCAGTGCATTCCATGCAGCGGGGTTAAATGGATCCCGATTGAATGCAGTGGATTCGATGCAGCGTGCCCCAATGGATCTCGAGAGAATGCAGTGGATTCCATGCAGTGTGGTGCAATGGATTTTAATTGAACGCAGTGGATTCCATGCATCATGGCGCAATGGATCCCAATTGAATGCAGTGAATTCCATGCAGCGTGACTGAATGCAGTATATTCCATGCAGCGTGGTAAAATTCATCCCGATTAAATGCAGTGGATTCCATCCAGCTTGATTGAATGCAGTTGATTCCATTGAGCGTGGCCCAATGCATCCCGATTAACTGCAGTGGATTTTATGCAGCATGGCCCAAAGCATCCAGATTGAAGGTACTGCATTCCATGCAGCATCACTGAATGCAGTGGATTCCATGCAGCATGGTAAAATGCATCCCGATTGAACGCAGTGTATTCCATGAAGCATGGCTAAATGGATCCCGAGTGAATGCAGTGGAATCCATGCAGTGTCATTGAATGCAGTGGATTCCAGGCAGCATGGTAAAATGCATCCCGATGGATGCAGTGGATTCCATGCAGTGTCAATGAATGCAGTGGATTCCAGGCAGCATGATAAAATGCATCCCGATTGATGCAGTGGATTCCATGCAGCGGGGTTAAATGGATCCCGATTGAATGCAGTGGATTCCATGCAGCGTGGCCCAATGGATCTCGATTGAATGCAGTGGATTCCATGCAGCGTGGCCCAATGGATCTCGATTGAATGCAGTGGATTCCATGCAGTGTGGTGCAGTGGATTCTGATTGATTGCAGTGAATTCCATGCATCGTGGCACAATGGATCCCAATTGAATGCAGTGGATTCCATGCAGCGTGGCCCAATGGATCTCGATTGAATGCAGTGGATTCCATGCAGCGTGTTTGAATGCAGTGTATGCCATGCAGCGTGAAGAAATGGAACCCTATTGAATGCAGTGGATTTTATGCAACATGATTGAATGCAGTGGATTCGATGCAGCATGATTGAATGCAGTGGATTCCATGCAGCATGGTAAAATGTGTCACGATTGATGCAGTGGATTCCATGCATTGTCATTGAATGCAGTGGATTCCATGCAGCATGGTTAAATGCATCCCGATTGATGCAGTGGATTCCATGCAGTGTCAATGAATGCAATGAATTCCAGGCAGCATGATAAAATGCATCCCGATTGATGCAGTGGATTCCATGCAGCGGGGTTAAATGGATCCCGATTGAATGCAGTGGATTCCATGCAGCGTGGCCGAATGGATCTCGATTGAATGCAGTGGACTCCGTGCAGTGTGGTGGAGTGGATTCTGATTGATTGCAGTGAATTCCATGCAGCGTGGCCCAATGGATCTCGATTGAATGTAGTGGATTCCATGCAGCGTGTTTGAATGCAGTGTATTCCATGCAGCGTGAAGAAATGGAACCCTATTGAATGCAGTGGATTTTATGCAGCATGATTGAATGCAGTGGATTCCATGCAGCATGATTGAATGCAGTGGATTCCAGGCAGCGAGGCCCAATGAATCCCGATTGAATGCAGTGGACATTATCCAGCATGGCCCAAAGCATCCCGATGGAATGCAGTGGATTCCATGCAGCGTGTTTGAATGCAGTGGATCCATGCAGCATGGCCCAATGGTTCCCGATTGAATGCAGTGGTTGCAATGAAGCATGATTGAATGCAGTGGATTCCATGAAGCGTGGCCCTATGGTACCCGATTGAATGCACTGGTTGCAATGAAGCATGATTGAATGCAGTGGATTCCATGCAGCATGGAGAAATAGAACCCTATTAAATGCAGGGGATTTTATGCAGCATGATTGAATGCAGTGGATTCCATGCAGCATGATTGAATGCAGTAGATTCCATGCAGTGAGGCCCAATGCATCCCGATTAAATGCAGTGGATTTTATGCAGCGAGGCCCAAAGCATCCCGATTGAATGCAGTGGATTCCATGCAGCGTCACTGAATGCAGTGGATTCGATGCAGCATGGTTAAATGCATCCCGATTGAACGAAGAGTATTCCATGCAGCGTGGCTAAATGGATCCCGATTGAATGCAGTGGATTCCATGCAGCGTGGCCCAATGGATCTCGAGAGATTGCAGTGGATTCCATGCAGTGTGGTGCAATGGATTTTAATTGAACGCAGTGGATTCCATGCATCGTGGTGCAATGGATCCCAATTGAATGCAGTGAATTCCATGCAGCGTGATTGAATGCAGTACATTCCATGCAGCGTGGTAAAATGCATCCCGATTAAATGCAGTGGATTCCATCCAGCTTGGTTGAATGCAGTTGATTCCATGGAGCGTGGCCCAATGCATCCCGATTAAATGCAGTGGATTTTATGCAGCATGGCCCAAAGCATCCCGATTGAAGGTAGTGCATTCCATGCAGCATCACTGAATGCAGTGGATTCCATGCAGCATGGTAAAATGCATCCCGATTAAACGCAGTGGATTACATGCAGCATGGCTAAATGGATCCCGAGTGAATGCAGTAGATTCCACGCAGTGTCATTGAATGCAGTGGATTCCATGCAGCATGGTAAAATGCGTCACGATTGATGCAGTGGATTCCATGCAGTGTCATTGAATGCAGTGTATTCCATGCAGCATGGTAAAATGCATCCCGATGGATGCAGTGGATTCCATGCAGTGTCAATGAATGCAGTGGATTCCAGGCAGCATGATAAAATGCATCCCGATTGATGCAGTGGATTCCATGCAGCGGGGTTAAATGGATCCCGATTGAATGCAGTGTATTCCATGCAGCGTGGCCCAATGGATCTCGATTGAATGCAGTGGATTCCATGCAGCGTGGCCCAATGGATCTCGATTGAATGCAGTGGATTCCATGCAGTGTGGTGCAGTGGATTCTGATTGATTGCAGTGAATTCCATGCATCGTGGCACAATGGATCCCAATTGAATGCAGTGGATTCCATGCAGCGTGGCCCAATGGATCTCGATTGAATGCAGTGGATTCCATGCAGCGTGTTTGAATGCAGTGTATGCCATGCAGCATGAAGAAATGGAACCCTATTGAATGCAGTGGATTTTATGCAGCATGATTGAATGCAGTGGATTCCATGCAGCATGATTGAATGCAGTGGATTCCAGGCAGCGAGGCCCAATGAATCCCGATTGAATGCAGTGGATATTATCCAGCATGGCCCAAAGCATCCCGATTGAATGCAGTGGATTCCATGCAGCGTGTTTGAATGCAGTGGATCCATGCAGCATGGCCCAATGGTTCCCGATTGAATGCAGTGGTTGCAATGAAGCATGATTGAATGCAGTGGATTCCATGCAGCATGGAGAAATGGAACCCTATTAAATGCAGGGGATTTTATGCCGCATGATTGAATGCAGTGGATTCCATGCAGCATGATTGAATGCAGTAGATTCCATGCAGTGAGGCCCAATGCATCCCGATTAAATGCAGTGGATTTTATGCAGCGATGCCCAAAGCATCCCGATTGAATGCAGTGGATTCCATGCAGCGTCACTGAATGCAGTGGATTCGATGCAGCATGGTAAAATGCATCCCGATTGAACCCAGTGTATTCCATGCAGCGTGATAAATGGATCCCGATTGAATGCAGTGGATTCGATGCAGCATGGCCCAATGGATCTCGAGAGAATGCAGTGGATTCCATGCAGTGTGGTGCAATGGATTTTGATTGAAGGCAGTGGATTCGATGCATCGTTGTGCAATGGATCCCAATTGAATGCAGTGAATTCCATGCAGCGTGATTGAATGCAGTATATTCCATGCAGCGTGGTAAAATGCATCCCGATTAAATGCAGTGGATTCCATCCAGCTTGATTGAATGCAGTTGATTCCATGGAGCGTGGCCCAATGCATCCCGATTAACTGCAGTGGATTTTATGCAGCATGGCCCAAAGCATCCCGATTGAAGGTAGTGCATTCCATGCAGCATCACTGAATGCAGTGGATTCCATGCAGCATGGTAAAATGCATCCCGATTGAACGCAGTGTATTCCATGAAGCATGGCTAAATGGATCCCGAGTGAATGCAGTGGATTCCATGCAGTGTCATTGAATGCAGTGGATTCCATGCAGCATGGTAAAATGTGTCACGATTGATGCAGTGGATTCCATGCATTGTCATTGAATGCAGTGGATTCCATGCAGCATGGTTAAATGCATCCCGATTGATGCAGTGGATTCCATGCAGTGTCAATGAATGCAATGAATTCCAGGCAGCATGATAAAATGCATCCCGATTGATGCAGTGGATTCCATGCAGCGGGGTTAAATGGATCCCGATTGAATGCAGTGGATTCCATGCAGCGTGGCCGAATGGATCTCGATTGAATGCAGTGGACTCCGTGCAGTGTGGTGGAGTGGATTCTGATTGATTGCAGTGAATTCCATGCAGCGTGGCCCAATGGATCTCGATTGAATGCAGTGGATTCCATGCAGCGTGTTTGAATGCAGTGTATTCCATGCAGCGTGAAGAAATGGAACCCTATTGAATGCAGTGGATTTTATGCAGCATGATTGAATGCAGTGGATTCCATGCAGCATGATTGAATGCAGTGGATTCCAGGCAGCGAGGCCCAATGAATCCCGATTGAATGCAGTGGACATTATCCAGCATGGCCCAAAGCATCCCGATGGAATGCAGTGGATTCCATGCAGCGTGTTTGAATGCAGTGGATCCATGCAGCATGGCCCAATGGTTCCCGATTGAATGCAGTGGTTGCAATGAAGCATGATTGAATGCAGTGGATTCCATGAAGCGTGGCCCTATGGTACCCGATTGAATGCACTGGTTGCAATGAAGCATGATTGAATGCAGTGGATTCCATGCAGCATGGAGAAATGGAACCCTATTAAATGCAGGGGATTTTATGCAGCATGATTGAATGCAGTGGATTCCATGCAGCATGATTGAATGCAGTAGATTCCATGCAGTGAGGCCCAATGCATCCCGATTAAATGCAGTGGATTTTATGCAGCGAGGCCCAAAGCATCCCGATTGAATGCAGTGGATTCCATGCAGCGTCACTGAATGCAGTGGATTCGATGCAGCATGGTTAAATGCATCCCGATTGAACGAAGAGTATTCCATGCAGCGTGGCTAAATGGATCCCGATTGAATGCAGTGGATTCCATGCAGCGTGGCCCAATGGATCTCGAGAGATTGCAGTGGATTCCATGCAGTGTGGTGCAATGGATTTTAATTGAACGCAGTGGATTCCATGCATCGTGGTGCAATGGATCCCAATTGAATGCAGTGAATTCCATGCAGCGTGATTGAATGCAGTACATTCCATGCAGCGTGGTAAAATGCATCCCGATTAAATGCAGTGGATTCCATCCAGCTTGATTGAATGCAGTTGATTCCATGGAGCGTGGCCCAATGCATCCCGATTAAATGCAGTGGATTTTATGCAGCATGGCCCAAAGCATCCCGATTGAAGGTAGTGCATTCCATGCAGCATCACTGAATGCAGTGGATTCCATGCAGCATGGTAAAATGCATCCCGATTAAACGCAGTGGATTACATGCAGCATGGCTAAATGGATCCCGAGTGAATGCAGTAGATTCCACGCAGTGTCATTGAATGCAGTGGATTCCATGCAGCATGGTAAAATGCGTCACGATTGATGCAGTGGATTCCATGCAGTGTCAATGAATGCAGTGGATTCCAGGCAGCATGATAAAATGCATCCCGATTGATGCAGTGGATTCCATGCAGCGGGGTTAAATGGATCCCGATTGAATGCAGTGTATTCCATGCAGCGTGGCCCAATGGATCTCGATTGAATGCAGTGGATTCCATGCAGCGTGGCCCAATGGATCTCGATTGAATGCAGTGGATTCCATGCAGTGTGGTGCAGTGGATTCTGATTGATTGCAGTGAATTCCATGCATCGTGGCACAATGGATCCCAATTGAATGCAGTGGATTCCATGCAGCGTGGCCCAATGGATCTCGATTGAATGCAGTGGATTCCATGCAGCGTTTTTGAATGCAGTGTATGCCATGCAGCATGAAGAAATGGAACCCTATTGAATGCAGTGGATTTTATGCAGCATGATTGAATGCAGTGGATTCCATGCAGCGTGTTTGAATGCAGTGGATCCATGCAGCATGGCCCAATGGTTCCCGATTGAATGCAGTGGTTGCAATGAAGCATGATTGAATACAGTGGATTCCATGAAGCGTGGCCCTATGGTACCCGATTGAATGCACTGGTTGCAATGAAGCATGATTGAATGCAGTGGATTCCATGCAGCATGGAGAAATGGAACCCTATTAAATGCAGGGGATTTTATGCAGCATGATTGAATGCAGTGGATTCCATGCAGCATGATTGAATGCAGTAGATTCCATGCAGTGAGGCCCAATGCATCCCGATTAAATGCAGTGGATTTTATGCAGCGAGGCCCAAAGCATCCCGATTGAATGCAGTGGATTCCATGCAGCGTCACTGAATGCAGTGGATTCGATGCAGCATGGTAAAATGCATCCCGATTGAACCCAGTGTATTCTATGCAGCGTGATAAATGGATCCCGATTGAATGTAGTGGATTCCATGCAGCGTGGCCCAATGGATCTCGAGAGAATGCAGTGGATTCCATGCAGTGTGGTGCAATGGATTTTGATTGAACGCAGTGGATTCCATGCATCGTTGTGCAATGGATCCCAATTAAATGCAGTGAATTCCATGCAGCGTGATTGAATGCAGTACATTCCATGCAGCATGGTAAAATGCATCCCGATTAAATGCAGTGGATTCCATCCAGCTTGATTGAATGCAGTTGATTCCATGGAGCGTGGCCCAATGCATCCCGATTAAATGCAGTGGATTTTATGCAGCATGGCCCAAAGCATCCCGATTGAAGGTAGTGCATTCCATGCAGCATCACTGAATGCAGTGGATTCCATGCAGCATGGTAAAATGCATCCCGATTGAACGCAGTGTATTCCATGAAGCATGGCTAAATGGATCCCGATTGAATGCAGTGGATTCCATGCAGCGTGGCCCAATGGATCTCGATTGAACGCAGTGTATTCCATGCAGTGAGGCCCAATGAATCCCAATTGAATGCAGTGGATTCCATGCAGCATGGCGCAATGGATGTCGATTGAATGCAGTGCTTTCCCTGCAATGTGGCACAATGGATCCAGATTGACTGCAGTGGATTCCATGCAGCGTCACTGAATGCAGTGGATTCCATGCAGCATGGTAAAATGCATCCCGATTGATGCAGTGGATTCCATGCAGTGTCATTGAATGCAGTGGATTCCATGCAGCATGGTTAAATGCATCCCGATTGATGCAGTGGATTACATGCAGTGTCAATGAATGCAGTGGATTCCAGGCAGCATGATAAAGTGCATCCCGATTGATGCAGTGGATTCCATGCAGCGGGGTTAAATGGATCCCGATTGAATGCAGTGAATTCCATGCAGCGTGGCCCAGTGGATCTCGATTGAATGCAGTGGATTCCATGCAGCGTGGCCCAATGGATCTCGATTGAATGCAGTGGATTCCACGCAGTGTGGTGCAGTGGATTCTGATTGATTGCAGTGAATTCCATGCATCGTGGCACAATGGATCCCAATTGAATGCAGTGGATTCCATGCAGCGTGGCCCAATGGATCTCGATTGAATGCAGTGGATTCCATGCAGCGTGTTTGAATGCAGTGTATGCCATGCAGCGTGAAGAAATGGAACCCTATTGAATGCAGTGGATTTTATGCAGCATGATTGAATGCAGTGGATTCGATGCAGCATGATTGAATGCAGTGGATTTCAGGCAGCGAGGCCCAATGAATCCCGATTGAATGCAGGGGATATTATCCAGCATGGCCCAAAGCATCCCGATTGAATGCAGTGGATTCCATGCAGCGTGTTTGAATGCAGTGGATTCCATGCAGCATGGCCCAATGGTTCCCGATTGAATGCAGTGGTTGCAATGAAGCATGATTGAATGCAGTGGATTCCATGAAGCGTGGCCCTATGGTACCCGATTGAATGCACTGGTTGCAATGAAGCATGATTGAATGCAGTGGATTCCATGCAGCATGGAGAAATTGAACCCTATTAAATGCAGGGGATTTTATGCAGCATGATTGAATGCAGTGGTTTCCATGCAGCATGATTGAATGCAGTAGATTCCATGCAGTGAGGCCCAATGCATCCCGATTAAATGCAGTGGATTCCATGCAGCATCACTGAATGCAGTGGATTCGATGCAGCATGGTAAAATGCATCCCGATTGAACCCAGTGTATTCTATGCAGCGTGATAAATGGATCCCGATTGAATGCAGTGGATTCCATGCAGCGTGGTCCAATGGATCTCGAGAGAATGCAGTGGATTCCATGCAGTGTGGTGCAATGGATTTTGATTGAACGCAGTGGATTCCATGCGTCATTGTGCAATGGATCCCAATTGAATGCAGTGAATTCCATGCAGCGTGATTGAATGCAGTACATTCCATGCAGCATGGTAAAATGCATCCCGATTAAATGCAGTGGATTCCATCCAGCTTGATTGAATGCAGTTGATTCCATGGAGCGTGGCCCAATGCATCCCGATTAAATGCAGTGGATTTTATGCAGCATGGCCCAAAGCATCCCGATTGAAGGTAGTGCATTCCATGCAGCATCACTGAATGCAGTGGATTCCATGCAGCATGGTAAAATGCATCCCGATTGAACGCAGTGTATTCCATGAAGCATGGCTAAATGGATCCCTATTGAATGCAGTGGATTCCATGCAGCGTGGCCCAATGCATCTCGATTGAACGCAGTGTATTCCATGCAGTGAGGCCCAATGAATCCCAATTGAATGCAGTGGATTCCATGCAGCATGGCGCAATGGATGTCGATTGAATGCAGTGGTTTCCCTGCAATGTGGCACAATGGATCCCGATTGACTGCAGTGGATTCCATGCAGCGTCACTGAATGCAGTGGATTCCATGCAGAATGGTAAAATGCATCCCGATTGATGGAGTGGATTCCATGCAGTGTCATTGAATGCAGTGGATTCCATGCAGCATGGTAAAATGCATCCCAATTGAACGCAGTGCATTCCATGCAGCGGGGTTAAATGGATCCCGATTGAATGCAGTGGATTCGATGCAGCGTGGCCCAATGGATCTCGAGAGAATGCAGTGGATTCCATGCAGTGTGGTGTAATGGATTTAAATTGAACGCAGTGGATTCCATGCATCGTGGCGCAATGGATCCCAATTGAATGCAGTGAATTCCATGCAGCGTGATTGAATGCAGTATATTCCATGCAGCGTGGTAAAATGCATCCCGATTAAATGCAGTGGATTCCATCCAGCTTGATTGAATGCAGTTGATTCCATGGAGCGTGGCCCAATGCATCCCGATTAAATGCAGTGGATTTTATGCAGCATGGCCCAAAGCATCCCGATTGAAGGTAGTGCATTCCATGCAGCATCACTGAATGCAGTGGATTCCATGCAGCATTGTAAAATGCATCCCAATTGAACGCAGTGCATTCCATGCAGCGGGGTTAAATGGATCCCGATTGAATGCAGTGGATTCGATGCAGCGTGGCCCAATGGATCTCGAGAGAATGCAGTGGATTCCATGCAGTGTGGTGCAATGGATTTTAATTGAACGCAGTGGATTCCATGCATCATGGCGCAATGGATCCCAATTGAATGCAGTGAATTCCATGCAGCGTGATTGAATGCAGTATATTCCATGCAGCGTGGTAAAATGCATCCCGATTAAATGCAGTGGATTCCATCCAGCTTGATTGAATGCAGTTGATTCCATGGAGCGTGGCCCAATGCATCCCGATTAACTGCAGTGGATTTTATGCAGCATGGCCCAAAGCATCCCGATTGAAGGTACTGCATTCCATGCAGCATCACTGAATGCAGTGGATTCCATGCAGCATGGTAAAATGCATCCCGATTGAACGCAGTGTATTCCATGAAGCATGGCTAAATGGATCCCGAGTGAATGCAGTGGAATCCATGCAGTGTCATTGAATGCAGTGGATTCCAGGCAGCATGGTAAAATGCATCCCGATTGATGCAGTGGATTCCATGCAGCGGGGTTAAATGGATCCCGATTGAATGCAGTGTATTCCATGCAGCGTGGCCCAATGGATCTCGATTGAATGCAGTGGATTCCATGCAGCGTGGCCCAATGGATCTCGATTGAATGCAGTGGATTCCATGCAGTGTGGTGCAGTGGATTCTGATTGATTGCAGTGAATTCCATGCATCGTGGCACAATGGATCCCAATTGAATGCAGTGGATTCCATGCAGCGTGGCCCAATGGATCTCGATTGAATGCAGTGGATTCCATGCAGCGTGTTTGAATGCAGTGTATGCCATGCAGCGTGAAGAAATGGAACCCTATTGAATGCAGTGGATTTTATGCAACATGATTGAATGCAGTGGATTCGATGCAGCATGATTGAATGCAGTGGATTCCAGGCAGCGAGGCCCAATGAATCCCGATTGAATGCAGTGGATATTATCCAGCATGGCCCAAAGCATCCCGATTGAATGCAGTGGATTCCATGCAGCATGTTTGAATGCAGTGGATTCCATGCAGCATGGCCCAATGGTTCCCGATTGAATGCAGTGGTTGCAATGAAGCATGATTGAATGCAGTGGATTCCATGAAGCGTGGCCCTATGGTACCCGATTGAATGCACTGGTTGCAATGAAGCATGATTGAATGCAGTGGATTCCATGCAGCATGGAGAAATGGAACCCTATTAAATGCAGGGGATTTTATGCAGCATGATTGAATGCAGTGGATTCCATGCAGCATGATTGAATGCAGTAGATTCCATGCAGTGAGGCCCAATGCATCCCGATTAAATGCAGTGGATTTTATGCAGCGAGGCCCAAAGCATCCCGATTGAATGCAGTGGATTCCATGCAGCGTCACTGAATGCAGTGGATTCGATGCAGCATGGTAAAATGCATCCCGATTGAACCCAGTGTATTCCATGCAGCGTGATAAATGGATCCCGATTGAATGCAGTGGATTCGATGCAGCATGGCCCAATGGATCTCGAGAGAATGCAGTGGATTCCATGCAGTGTGGTGCAATGGATTTTGATTGAAGGCAGTGGATTCGATGCATCGTTGTGCAATGGATCCCAATTGAATGCAGTGAATTCCATGCAGCGTGATTGAATGCAGTATATTCCATGCAGCGTGGTAAAATGCATCCCGATTAAATGCAGTGGATTCCATCCAGCTTGATTGAATGCAGTTGATTCCATGGAGCGTGGCCCAATGCATCCCGATTAAATGCAGTGGATTTTATGCAGCATGGCCCAAAGCATCCCGATTGAAGGTAGTGCATTCCATGCAGCATCACTGAATGCAGTGGATTCCATGCAGCATGGTAAAATGCATCCCGATTGAACGCAGTGTATTCCATGAAGCATGGCTAAATGGATCCCGAGTGAATGCAGTGGATTCCATGCAGTGTCATTGAATGCAGTGGATTCCATGCAGCATGGTAAAATGTGTCACGATTGATGCAGTGGATTCCATGCATTGTCATTGAATGCAGTGGATTCCATGCAGCATGGTTAAATGCATCCCGATTGATGCAGTGGATTTCATGCAGTGTCAATGAATGCAATGAATTCCAGGCAGCATGATAAAATGCATCCCGATTGATGCAGTGGATTCCATGCAGCGGGGTTAAATGGATCCCGATTGAATGCAGTGGATTCCATGCAGCGTGGCCGAATGGATCTCGATTGAATGCAGTGGACTCCGTGCAGTGTGGTGGAGTGGATTCTGATTGATTGCAGTGAATTCCATGCAGTTGGCCCAATGGATCTCGATTGAATGCAGTGGATTCCATGCAGCGTGTTTGAATGCAGTGTATTCCATGCAGCGTGAAGAAATGGAACCCTATTGAATGCAGTGGATTTTATGCAGCATGATTGAATGCAGTGGATTCCATGCAGCATGATTGAATGCAGTGGATTCCAGGCAGCGAGGCCCAATGAATCCCGATTGAATGCAGTGGACATTATCCAGCATGGCCCAAAGCATCCCGATGGAATGCAGTGGATTCCATGCAGCGTGTTTGAATGCAGTGGATTCCATGCAGCATGGCCCAATGGTTCCCGATTGAATGCAGTGGTTGCAATGAAGCATGATTGAATGCAGTGGATTCCATGAAGCGTGGCCCTATGGTACCCGATTGAATGCACTGGTTGCAATGAAGCATGATTGAATGCAGTGGATTCCATGCAGCATGGAGAAATGGAACCCTATTAAATGCAGGGGATTTTATGCAGCATGATTGAATGCAGTGGATTCCATGCAGCATGATTGAATGCAGTAGATTCCATGCAGTGAGGCCCAATGCATCCCGATTAAATGCAGTGGATTTTATGCAGCGAGGCCCAAAGCATCCCGATTGAATGCAGTGGATTCCATGCAGCGTCACTGAATGCAGTGGATTCGATGCAGCATGGTTAAATGCATCCCGATTGAACGAAGAGTATTCCATGCAGCGTGGCTAAATGGATCCCGATTGAATGCAGTGGATTCCATGCAGCGTGGCCCAATGGATCTCGAGAGATTGCAGTGGATTCCATGCAGTGTGGTGCAATGGATTTTAATTGAACGCAGTGGATTCCATGCATCGTGGTGCAATGGATCCTAATTGAATGCAGTGAATTCCATGCAGCGTGATTGAATGCAGTACATTCCATGCAGCGTGGTAAAATGCATCCCGATTAAATGCAGTGGATTCCATCCAGCTTGATTGAATGCAGTTGATTCCATGGAGCGTGGCCCAATGCATCCCGATTAAATGCAGTGGATTTTATGCAGCATGGCCCAAAGCATCCCGATTGAATGTAGTGCATTCCATGCAGCATCACTGAATGCAGTGGATTCCATGCAGCATGGTAAAATGCATCCCGATTAAACGCAGTGGATTACATGCAGCATGGCTAAATGGATCCCGAGTGAATGCAGTAGATTCCACGCAGTGTCATTGAATGCAGTGGATTCCATGCAGCATGGTAAAATGCGTCACGATTGATGCAGTGGATTCCATGCAGTGTCATTGAATGCAGTGTATTCCATGCAGCATGGTAAAATGCATCCCGATGGATGCAGTGGATTCCATGCAGTGTCAATGAATGCAGTGGATTCCAGGCAGCATGATAAAATGCATCCCGATTGATGCAGTGGATTCCATGCAGCGGGGTTAAATGGATCCCGATTGAATGCAGTGTATTCCATGCAGCGTGGCCCAATGGATCTCGATTGAATGCAGTGGATTCCATGCAGCGTGGCCCAATGGATCTCGATTGAATGCAGTGGATTCCATGCAGTGTGGTGCAGTGGATTCTGATTGATTGCAGTGAATTCCATGCATCGTGGCACAATGGATCCCAATTGAATGCAGTGGATTCCATGCAGCGTGGCCCAATGGATCTCGATTGAATGCAGTGGATTCCATGCAGCGTGTTTGAATGCAGTGTATGCCATGCAGCATGAAGAAATGGAACCCTATTGAATGCAGTGGATTTTATGCAGCATGATTGAATGCAGTGGATTCCATGCAGCATGATTGAATGCAGTGGATTCCAGGCAGCGAGGCCCAATGAATCCCGATTGAATGCAGTGGATATTATCCAGCATGGCCCAAAGCATCCCGATTGAATGCAGTGGATTCCATGCAGCGTGTTTGAATGCAGTGGATTCCATGCAGCATGGCCCAATGGTTCCCGATTGAATGCAGTGGTTGCAATGAAGCATGATTGAATGCAGTGGATTCCATGAAGCGTGGCCCTATGGTACCCGATTGAATGCACTGGTTGCAATGAAGCATGATTGAATGCAGTGGATTCCATGCAGCATGGAGAAATGGAACCCTATTAAATGCAGGGGATTTTATGCCGCATGATTGAATGCAGTGGATTCCATGCAGCATGATTGAATGCAGTAGATTCCATGCAGTGAGGCCCAATGCATCCCGATTAAATGCAGTGGATTTTATGCAGCGAGGCCCAAAGCATCCCGATTGAATGCAGTGGATTCCATGCAGCGTCACTGAATGCAGTGGATTCGATGCAGCATGGTAAAATGCATCCCGATTGAACCCAGTGTATTCTATGCAGCGTGATAAATGGATCCCGATTGAATGCAGTGGATTCCATGCAGCGTGGCCCAATGGATCTCGAGAGAATGCAGTGGATTCCATGCAGTGTGGTGCAATGGATTTTGATTGAACGCAGTGGATTCCATGCATCGTTGTGCAATGGATCCCAATTGAATGCAGTGAATTCCATGCAGCGTGATTGAATGCAGTACATTCCATGCAGCATGGTAAAATGCATCCCGATTAAATGCAGTGGATTCCATCCAGCTTGGTTGAATGCAGTTGATTCCATGGAGCGTGGCCCAATGCATCCCGATTAAATGCAGTGGATTTTATGCAGCATGGCCCAAAGCATCCCGATTGAAGGTAGTGCATTCCATGCAGCATCACTGAATGCAGTGGATTCCATGCAGCATGGTAAAATGCATCCCGATTGAACGCAGTGTATTCCATGAAGCATGGCTAAATGGATCCCGATTGAATGCAGTGGATTCCATGCAGCGTGGCCCAATGGATCTCGATTGAACGCAGTGTATTCCATGCAGTGAGGCCCAATGAATCCCAATTGAATGCAGTGGATTCCATGCAGCATGGCGCAATGGATGTCGATTGAATGCAGTGCTTTCCCTGCAATGTGGCACAATGGATCCCGATTGACTGCAGTGGATTCCATGCAGCGTCACTGAATGCAGTGGATTCCATGCAGCATGGTAAAATGCATCCCGATTGATGCAGTGGATTCCATGCAGTGTCATTGAATGCAGTGGATTCCATGCAGCATGGTAAAATGCATCCCGATTGATGCAGTGGATTACATGCAGTGTCAATGAATGCAGTGGATTCCAGGCAGCATGATAAAGTGCATCCCGATTGATGCAGTGGATTCCATGCAGCGGGGTTAAATGGATCCCGATTGAATGCAGTGAATTCCATGCAGCGTGGCCCAGTGGATCTCGATTGAATGCAGTGGATTCCATGCAGCGTGGCCCAATGGATCTCGATTGAATGCAGTGGATTCCACGCAGTGTGGTGCAGTGGATTCTGATTGATTGCAGTGAATTCCATGCATCGTGGCACAATGGATCCCAATTGAATGCAGTGGATTCCATGCAGTGTGGCCCAATGGATCTCGATTGAATGCAGTGGATTCCATGCAGCATGTTTGAATGCAGTGTATTCCATGCAGCGTGAAGAAATGGAACCCTATTGAATGCAGTGGATTTTATGCAGCATGATTGAATGCAGTGGATTCCATGCAGCATGATTGAATGCAGTGGATTCCAGGAAGCGAGGCCCAATGAATCCCGATTGAATGCAGTGGATATTATCCAGCAGGGCCCAAAGCATCCCGATTGAATGCAGTGGATTCCATGCAGCGTCACTGAATGCAGTGGATTCGATGCAGCATGGTAAAATGCATCCCGATTGAACCCAGTGTATTCTATGCAGCGTGATAAATGGATCCCGATTGAATGCAGTGGATTCGATGCAGCATTGCCCAATGGATCTCGAGAGAATGCGGTGGATTCCATGCAGTGTGGTGCAATGGATTTTGATTGAAATCAGTGGATTCGATGCATCGTTGTGCAATGGATCCCAATTGAATGCAGTGAATTCCATGCAGCGTGATTGAATGCAGTACATTCCATGCAGCATGGTAAAATGCATCCCGATTAAATGCAGTGGATTCCATCCAGCTTGATTGAATGCAGTTGATTCCATGGAGCGTGGCCCAATGCATCCCGATTAAATGCAGTGGATTTTATGCAGCATGGCCAAAGGCATCCCGATTGAAGGTAGTGCATTCCATGCAGCATCACTGAATGCAGTGGATTCCATGCAGCATGGAGAAATTGAACCCTATTAAATGCAGGGGATTTTATGCAGCATGATTGAATGCAGTGGATTCCATGCAGCATGATTGAATGCAGTAGATTCCATGCAGTGAGGCCCAATGCATCCCGATTAAATGCAGTGGATTTTATGCAGCGAGGCCCAAAGCATCCCGATTGAATGCAGTGGATTCCATGCAGCGTCACTGAATGCAGTGGATTCGATGCAGCATGGTAAAATGCATCCCGATTGAACCCAGTGTATTCCATGCAGCGTGATAAATGGATCCCGATTGAATGCAGTGGATTCGATGCAGCATGGCCCAATGGATCTCGAGAGAATGCAGTGGATTCCATGCAGTGTGGTGCAATGGATTTTGATTGAACGCAGTGGATTCCATGCATCGTTGTGCAATGGATCCCAATTGAATGCAGTGAATTCCATGCAGCGTGATTGAATGCAGTATATTCCATGCAGCGTGGTAAAATGCATCCCGATTAAATGCAGTGGATTCCATCCAGCTTGATTGAATGCAGTTGATTCCATGGAGCGTGGCCCAATGCATCCCGATTAACTGCAGTGGATTTTATGCAGCATGGCCAAAAGCATCCCGATTGAAGGTAGTGCATTCCATGCAGCATCACTGAATGCAGTGGATTCCATGCAGCATGGTAAAATGCATCCCGATTGAACGCAGTGTATTCCATGAAGCATGGCTAAATGGATCCCGAGTGAATGCAGTGGATTCCATGCAGTGTCATTGAATGCAGTGGATTCCATGCAGCATGGTAAAATGTGTCACGATTGATGCAGTGGATTCCATGCATTGTCATTGAATGCAGTGGATTCCATGCAGCATGGTTAAATGCATCCCGATTGATGCAGTGGATTCCATGCAGTGTCAATGAATGCAATGAATTCCAGGCAGCATGATAAAATGCATCCCGATTGATGCAGTGGATTCCATGCAGCGGGGTTAAATGGATCCCGATTGAATGCAGTGGATTCCATGCAGCGTGGCCCAATGGATCTCGATTGAATGCAGTGGACTCCGTGCAGTGTGGTGGAGTGGATTCTGATTGATTGCAGTGAATTCCATGCAGCGTGGCCCAATGGATCTCGATTGAATGTAGTGGATTCCATGCAGCGTGTTTGAATGCAGTGTATTCCATGCAGCGTGAAGAAATGGAACCCTATTGAATGCAGTGGATTTTATGCAGCATGATTGAATGCAGTGGATTCCATGCAGCATGATTGAATGCAGTGGATTCCAGGCAGCGAGGCCCAATGAATCCCGATTGAATGCAGTGGACATTATCCAGCATGGCCCAAAGCATCCCGATGGAATGCAGTGGATTCCATGCAGCGTGTTTGAATGCAGTGGATTCCATGCAGCATGGCCCAATGGTTCCCGATTGAATGCAGTGGTTGCAATGAAGCATGATTGAATGCAGTGGATTCCATGAAGCGTGGCCCTATGGTACCCGATTGAATGCACTGGTTGCAATGAAGCATGATTGAATGCAGTGGATTCCATGCAGCATGGAGAAATGGAACCCTATTAAATGCAGGGGATTTTATGCAGCATGATTGAATGCAGTGGATTCCATGCAGCATGATTGAATGCAGTAGATTCCATGCAGTGAGGCCCAATGCATCCCGATTAAATGCAGTGGATTTTATGCAGCGAGGCCCAAAGCATCCCGATTGAATGCAGTGGATTCCATGCAGCGTCACTGAATGCAGTGGATTCGATGCAGCATGGTTAAATGCATCCCGATTGAACGAAGAGTATTCCATGCAGCGTGGCTAAATGGATCCCGATTGAATGCAGTGGATTCCATGCAGCGTGGCCCAATGGATCTCGAGAGATTGCAGTGGATTCCATGCAGTGTGGTGCAATGGATTTTAATTGAACGCAGTGGATTCCATGCATCGTGGTGCAATGGATCCTAATTGAATGCAGTGAATTCCATGCAGCGTGATTGAATGCAGTACATTCCATGCAGCGTGGTAAAATGCATCCCGATTAAATGCAGTGGATTCCATCCAGCTTGATTGAATGCAGTTGATTCCATGGAGCGTGGCCCAATGCATCCCGATTAAATGCAGTGGATTTTATGCAGCATGGCCCAAAGCATCCCGATTGAATGTAGTGCATTCCATGCAGCATCACTGAATGCAGTGGATTCCATGCAGCATGGTAAAATGCATCCCGATTAAACGCAGTGGATTACATGCAGCATGGCTAAATGGATCCCGAGTGAATGCAGTAGATTCCACGCAGTGTCATTGAATGCAGTGGATTCCATGCAGCATGGTAAAATGCGTCACGATTGATGCAGTGGATTCCATGCAGTGTCATTGAATGCAGTGTATTCCATGCAGCATGGTAAAATGCATCCCGATGGATGCAGTGGATTCCATGCAGTGTCAATGAATGCAGTGGATTCCAGGCAGCATGATAAAATGCATCCCGATTGATGCAGTGGATTCCATGCAGCGGGGTTAAATGGATCCCGATTGAATGCAGTGTATTCCATGCAGCGTGGCCCAATGGATCTCGATTGAATGCAGTGGATTCCATGCAGCGTGGCCCAATGGATCTCGATTGAATGCAGTGGATTCCATGCAGTGTGGTGCAGTGGATTCTGATTGATTGCAGTGAATTCCATGCATCGTGGCACAATGGATCCCAATTGAATGCAGTGGATTCCATGCAGCGTGGCCCAATGGATCTCGATTGAATGCAGTGGATTCCATGCAGCGTGTTTGAATGCAGTGTATGCCATGCAGCATGAAGAAATGGAACCCTATTGAATGCAGTGGATTTTATGCAGCATGATTGAATGCAGTGGATTCCATGCAGCATGATTGAATGCAGTGGATTCCAGGCAGCGAGGCCCAATGAATCCCGATTGAATGCAGTGGATATTATCCAGCATGGCCCAAAGCATCCCGATTGAATGCAGTGGATTCCATGCAGCGTGTTTGAATGCAGTGGATTCCATGCAGCATGGCCCAATGGTTCCCGATTGAATGCAGTGGTTGCAATGAAGCATGATTGAATGCAGTGGATTCCATGAAGCGTGGCCCTATGGTACCCGATTGAATGCACTGGTTGCAATGAAGCATGATTGAATGCAGTGGATTCCATGCAGCATGGAGAAATGGAACCCTATTAAATGCAGGGGATTTTATGCCGCATGATTGAATGCAGTGGATTCCATGCAGCATGATTGAATGCAGTAGATTCCATGCAGTGAGGCCCAATGCATCCCGATTAAATGCAGTGGATTTTATGCAGCGAGGCCCAAAGCATCCCGATTGAATGCAGTGGATTCCATGCAGCGTCACTGAATGCAGTGGATTCGATGCAGCATGGTAAAATGCATCCCGATTGAACCCAGTGTATTCTATGCAGCGTGATAAATGGATCCCGATTGAATGCAGTGGATTCCATGCAGCGTGGCCCAATGGATCTCGAGAGAATGCAGTGGATTCCATGCAGTGTGGTGCAATGGATTTTGATTGAACGCAGTGGATTCCATGCATCGTTGTGCAATGGATCCCAATTGAATGCAGTGAATTCCATGCAGCGTGATTGAATGCAGTACATTCCATGCAGCATGGTAAAATGCATCCCGATTAAATGCAGTGGATTCCATCCAGCTTGATTGAATGCAGTTGATTCCATGGAGCGTGGCCCAATGCATCCCGATTAAATGCAGTGGATTTTATGCAGCATGGCCCAAAGCATCCCGATTGAAGGTAGTGCATTCCATGCAGCATCACTGAATGCAGTGGATTCCATGCAGCATGGTAAAATGCATCCCGATTGAACGCAGTGTATTCCATGAAGCATGGCTAAATGGATCCCGATTGAATGCAGTGGATTCCATGCAGCGTGGCCCAATGGATCTCGATTGAACGCAGTGTATTCCATGCAGTGAGGCCCAATGAATCCCAATTGAATGCAGTGGATTCCATGCAGCATGGCGCAATGGATGTCGATTGAATGCAGTGCTTTCCCTGCAATGTGGCACAATGGATCCCGATTGACTGCAGTGGATTCCATGCAGCGTCACTGAATGCAGTGGATTCCATGCAGCATGGTAAAATGCATCCCGATTGATGCAGTGGATTCCATGCAGTGTCATTGAATGCAGTGGATTCCATGCAGCATGGTAAAATGCATCCCGATTGATGCAGTGGATTACATGCAGTGTCAATGAATGCAGTGGATTCCAGGCAGCATGATAAAGTGCATCCCGATTGATGCAGTGGATTCCATGCAGCGGGGTTAAATGGATCCCGATTGAATGCAGTGAATTCCATGCAGCGTGGCCCAGTGGATCTCGATTGAATGCAGTGGATTCCATGCAGCGTGGCCCAATGGATCTCGATTGAATGCAGTGGATTCCACGCAGTGTGGTGCAGTGGATTCTGATTGATTGCAGTGAATTCCATGCATCGTGGCACAATGGATCCCAATTGAATGCAGTGGATTCCATGCAGTGTGGCCCAATGGATCTCGATTGAATGCAGTGGATTCCATGCAGCATGTTTGAATGCAGTGTATTCCATGCAGCGTGAAGAAATGGAACCCTATTGAATGCAGTGGATTTTATGCAGCATGATTGAATGCAGTGGATTCCATGCAGCATGATTGAATGCAGTGGATTCCAGGAAGCGAGGCCCAATGAATCCCGATTGAATGCAGTGGATATTATCCAGCAGGGCCCAAAGCATCCCGATTGAATGCAGTGGATTCCATGCAGCGTCACTGAATGCAGTGGATTCGATGCAGCATGGTAAAATGCATCCCGATTGAACCCAGTGTATTCTATGCAGCGTGATAAATGGATCCCGATTGAATGCAGTGGATTCGATGCAGCATTGCCCAATGGATCTCGAGAGAATGCGGTGGATTCCATGCAGTGTGGTGCAATGGATTTTGATTGAAATCAGTGGATTCGATGCATCGTTGTGCAATGGATCCCAATTGAATGCAGTGAATTCCATGCAGCGTGATTGAATGCAGTACATTCCATGCAGCATGGTAAAATGCATCCCGATTAAATGCAGTGGATTCCATCCAGCTTGATTGAATGCAGTTGATTCCATGGAGCGTGGCCCAATGCATCCCGATTAAATGCAGTGGATTTTATGCAGCATGGCCAAAAGCATCCCGATTGAAGGTAGTGCATTCCATGCAGCATCACTGAATGCAGTGGATTCCATGCAGCATGGAGAAATTGAACCCTATTAAATGCAGGGGATTTTATGCAGCATGATTGAATGCAGTGGATTCCATGCAGCATGATTGAATGCAGTAGATTCCATGCAGTGAGGCCCAATGCATCCCGATTAAATGCAGTGGATTTTATGCAGCGAGGCCCAAAGCATCCCGATTGAATGCAGTGGATTCCATGCAGCGTCACTGAATGCAGTGGATTCGATGCAGCATGGTAAAATGCATCCCGATTGAACCCAGTGTATTCCATGCAGCGTGATAAATGGATCCCGATTGAATGCAGTGGATTCGATGCAGCATGGCCCAATGGATCTCGAGAGAATGCAGTGGATTCCATGCAGTGTGGTGCAATGGATTTTGATTGAACGCAGTGGATTCCATGCATCGTTGTGCAATGGATCCCAATTGAATGCAGTGAATTCCATGCAGCGTGATTGAATGCAGTATATTCCATGCAGCGTGGTAAAATGCATCCCGATTAAATGCAGTGGATTCCATCCAGCTTGATTGAATGCAGTTGATTCCATGGAGCGTGGCCCAATGCATCCCGATTAACTGCAGTGGATTTTATGCAGCATGGCCAAAAGCATCCCGATTGAAGGTAGTGCATTCCATGCAGCATCACTGAATGCAGTGGATTCCATGCAGCATGGTAAAATGCATCCCGATTGAACGCAGTGTATTCCATGAAGCATGGCTAAATGGATCCCGAGTGAATGCAGTGGATTCCATGCAGTGTCATTGAATGCAGTGGATTCCATGCAGCATGGTAAAATGTGTCACGATTGATGCAGTGGATTCCATGCATTGTCATTGAATGCAGTGGATTCCATGCAGCATGGTTAAATGCATCCCGATTGATGCAGTGGATTCCATGCAGTGTCAATGAATGCAATGAATTCCAGGCAGCATGATAAAATGCATCCCGATTGATGCAGTGGATTCCATGCAGCGGGGTTAAATGGATCCCGATTGAATGCAGTGGATTCCATGCAGCGTGGCCCAATGGATCTCGATTGAATGCAGTGGACTCCGTGCAGTGTGGTGGAGTGGATTCTGATTGATTGCAGTGAATTCCATGCAGCGTGGCCCAATGGATCTCGATTGAATGTAGTGGATTCCATGCAGCGTGTTTGAATGCAGTGTATTCCATGCAGCGTGAAGAAATGGAACCCTATTGAATGCAGTGGATTTTATGCAGCATGATTGAATGCAGTGGATTCCATGCAGCATGATTGAATGCAGTGGATTCCAGGCAGCGAGGCCCAATGAATCCCGATTGAATGCAGTGGACATTATCCAGCATGGCCCAAAGCATCCCGATGGAATGCAGTGGATTCCATGCAGCGTGTTTGAATGCAGTGGATTCCATGCAGCATGGCCCAATGGTTCCCGATTGAATGCAGTGGTTGCAATGAAGCATGATTGAATGCAGTGGATTCCATGAAGCGTGGCCCTATGGTACCCGATTGAATGCACTGGTTGCAATGAAGCATGATTGAATGCAGTGGATTCCATGCAGCATGGAGAAATGGAACCCTATTAAATGCAGGGGATTTTATGCAGCATGATTGAATGCAGTGGATTCCATGCAGCATGATTGAATGCAGTAGATTCCATGCAGTGAGGCCCAATGCATCCCGATTAAATGCAGTGGATTTTATGCAGCGAGGCCCAAAGCATCCCGATTGAATGCAGTGGATTCCATGCAGCGTCACTGAATGCAGTGGATTCGATGCAGCATGGTTAAATGCATCCCGATTGAACGAAGAGTATTCCATGCAGCGTGGCTAAATGGATCCCGATTGAATGCAGTGGATTCCATGCAGCGTGGCCCAATGGATCTCGAGAGATTGCAGTGGATTCCATGCAGTGTGGTGCAATGGATTTTAATTGAACGCAGTGGATTCCATGCATCGTGGTGCAATGGATCCTAATTGAATGCAGTGAATTCCATGCAGCGTGATTGAATGCAGTACATTCCATGCAGCGTGGTAAAATGCATCCCGATTAAATGCAGTGGATTCCATCCAGCTTGATTGAATGCAGTTGATTCCATGGAGCGTGGCCCAATGCATCCCGATTAAATGCAGTGGATTTTATGCAGCATGGCCCAAAGCATCCCGATTGAATGTAGTGCATTCCATGCAGCATCACTGAATGCAGTGGATTCCATGCAGCATGGTAAAATGCATCCCGATTAAACGCAGTGGATTACATGCAGCATGGCTAAATGGATCCCGAGTGAATGCAGTAGATTCCACGCAGTGTCATTGAATGCAGTGGATTCCATGCAGCATGGTAAAATGCGTCACGATTGATGCAGTGGATTCCATGCAGTGTCATTGAATGCAGTGTATTCCATGCAGCATGGTAAAATGCATCCCGATGGATGCAGTGGATTCCATGCAGTGTCAATGAATGCAGTGGATTCCAGGCAGCATGATAAAATGCATCCCGATTGATGCAGTGGATTCCATGCAGCGGGGTTAAATGGATCCCGATTGAATGCAGTGTATTCCATGCAGCGTGGCCCAATTGATCTCGATTGAATGCAGTGGATTCCATGCAGCGTGGCCCAATGGATCTCGATTGAATGCAGTGGATTCCATGCAGTGTGGTGCAGTGGATTATGATTGATTGCAGTGAATTCCATGCATCGTGGCACAATGGATCCCAATTGAATGCAGTGGATTCCATGCAGCGTGGCCCAATGGATCTCGATTGAATGCAGTGGATTCCATGCAGCGTGTTTGAATGCAGTGTATGCCATGCAGCATGAAGAAATGGAACCCTATTGAATGCAGTGGATTTTATGCAGCATGATTGAATGCAGTGGATTCCATGCAGCATGATTGAATGCAGTGGATTCCAGGCAGCGAGGCCCAATGAATCCCGATTGAATGCAGTGGATATTATCCAGCATGGCCCAAAGCATCCCGATTGAATGCAGTGGATTCCATGCAGCGTGTTTGAATGCAGTGGATCCATGCAGCATGGCCCAATGGTTCCCGATTGAATGCAGTGGTTGCAATGAAGCATGATTGAATGCAGTGGATTCCATGCAGCATGGAGAAATGGAACCCTATTAAATGCAGGGGATTTTATGCAGCATGATTGAATGCAGTGGATTCCATGCAGCATGATTGAATGCAGTAGATTCCATGCAGTGAGGCCCAATGCATCCCGATTAAATGCAGTGGATTTTATGCAGCGAGGCCCAAAGCATCCCGATTGAATGTAGTGGATTCCATGCAGCGTCACTGAATGCAGTGGATTCGATGCAGCATGGTAAAATGCATCCCGATTGAACCCAGTGTATTCCATGCAGCGTGATAAATGGATCCCGATTGAATGCAGTGGATTCGATGCAGCATGGCCCAATGGATCTCGAGAGAATGCAGTGGATTCCATGCAGTGTGGTGCAATGGATTTTGATTGAAGGCAGTGGATTCGATGCATCGTTGTGCAATGGATCCCAATTGAATGCAGTGAATTCCATGCAGCGTGATTGAATGCAGTATATTCCATGCAGCGTGGTAAAATGCATCCCGATTAAATGCAGTGGATTCCATCCAGCTTGATTGAATGCAGTTGATTCCATGGAGCGTGGCCCAATGCATCCCGATTAACTGCAGTGGATTTTATGCAGCATGGCCAAAAGCATCCCGATTGAAGGTAGTGCATTCCATGCAGCATCACTGAATGCAGTGGATTCCATGCAGCATGGTAAAATGCATCCCGATTGAACGCAGTGTATTCCATGAAGCATGGCTAAATGGATCCCGAGTGAATGCAGTGGATTCCATGCAGTGTCATTGAATGCAGTGGATTCCATGCAGCATGGTAAAATGTGTCACGATTGATGCAGTGGATTCCATGCATTGTCATTGAATGCAGTGGATTCCATGCAGCATGGTTAAATGCATCCCGATTGATGCAGTGGATTCCATGCAGTGTCAATGAATGCAATGAATTCCAGGCAGCATGATAAAATGCATCCCGATTGATGCAGTGGATTCCATGCAGCGGGGTTAAATGGATCCCGATTGAATGCAGTGGATTCCATGCAGCGTGGCCGAATGGATCTCGATTGAATGCAGTGGACTCCGTGCAGTGTGGTGGAGTGGATTCTGATTGATTGCAGTGAAGTCCATGCAGCGTGGCCCAATGGATCTCGATTGAATGCAGTGGATTCCATGCAGCGTGTTTGAATGCAGTGTATTCCATGCAGCGTGAAGAAATGGAACCCTATTGAATGCAGTGGATTTTATGCAGCATGATTGAATGCAGTGGATTCCATGCAGCATGATTGAATGCAGTGGATTCCAGGCAGCGAGGCCCAATGAATCCCGATTGAATGCAGTGGACATTATCCAGCATGGCCCAAAGCATCCCGATGGAATGCAGTGGATTCCATGCAGCATGGCCCAATGGTTCCCGATTGAATGCAGTGGTTGCAATGAAGCATGATTGAATGCAGTGGATTCCATGAAGCGTGGCCCTATGGTACCCGATTGAATGCACTGGTTGCAATGAAGCATGATTGAATGCAGTGGATTCCATGCAGCATGGAGAAATGGAACCCTATTAAATGCAGGGGATTTTATGCAGCATGATTGAATGCAGTGGATTCCATGCAGCATGATTGAATGCAGTAGATTCCATGCAGTGAGGCCCAATGCATCCCGATTAAATGCAGTGGATTTTATGCAGCGAGGCCCAAAGCATCCCGATTGAATGCAGTGGATTCCATGCAGCGTCACTGAATGCAGTGGATTCGATGCAGCATGGTTAAATGCATCCCGATTGAACGAAGAGTATTCCATGCAGCGTGGCTAAATGGATCCCGATTGAATGCAGTGGATTCCATGCAGCGTGGCCCAATGGATCTCGAGAGATTGCAGTGGATTCCATGCAGTGTGGTGCAATGGATTTTAATTGAACGCAGTGGATTCCATGCATCGTGGTGCAATGGATCCCAATTGAATGCAGTGAATTCCATGCAGCGTGATTGAATGCAGTACATTCCATGCAGCGTGGTAAAATGCATCCCGATTAAATGCAGTGGATTCCATCCAGCTTGATTGAATGCAGTTGATTCCATGGAGCGTGGCCCAATGCATCCCGATTAAATGCAGTGGATTTTATGCAGCATGGCCCAAAGCATCCCGATTGAATGTAGTGCATTCCATGCAGCATCACTGAATGCAGTGGATTCCATGCAGCATGGTAAAATGCATCCCGATTAAACGCAGTGGATTACATGCAGCATGGCTAAATGGATCCCGAGTGAATGCAGTAGATTCCACGCAGTGTCATTGAATGCAGTGGATTCCATGCAGCATGGTAAAATGCGTCACGATTGATGCAGTGGATTCCATGCAGTGTCATTGAATGCAGTGTATTCCATGCAGCATGGTAAAATGCATCCCGATGGATGCAGTGGATTCCATGCAGTGTCAATGAATGCAGTGGATTCCAGGCAGCATGATAAAATGCATCCCGATTGATGCAGTGGATTCCATGCAGCGGGGTTAAATGGATCCCGATTGAATGCAGTGTATTCCATGCAGCGTGGCCCAATTGATCTCGATTGAATGCAGTGGATTCCATGCAGCGTGGCCCAATGGATCTCGATTGAATGCAGTGGATTCCATGCAGTGTGGTGCAGTGGATTATGATTGATTGCAGTGAATTCCATGCATCGTGGCACAATGGATCCCAATTGAATGCAGTGGATTCCATGCAGCGTGGCCCAATGGATCTCGATTGAATGCAGTGGATTCCATGCAGCGTGTTTGAATGCAGTGTATGCCATGCAGCATGAAGAAATGGAACCCTATTGAATGCAGTGGATTTTATGCAGCATGATTGAATGCAGTGGATTCCATGCAGCATGATTGAATGCAGTGGATTCCAGGCAGCGAGGCCCAATGAATCCCGATTGAATGCAGTGGATATTATCCAGCATGGCCCAAAGCATCCCGATTGAATGCAGTGGATTCCATGGAGCGTGTTTGAATGCAGTGGATCCATGCAGCATGGCCCAATGGTTCCCGATTGAATGCAGTGGTTGCAATGAAGCATGATTGAATGCAGTGGATTCCATGCAGCATGGAGAAATGGAACCCTATTAAATGCAGGGGATTTTATGCAGCATGATTGAATGCAGTGGATTCCATGCAGCATGATTGAATGCAGTAGATTCCATGCAGTGAGGCCCAATGCATCCCGATTAAATGCAGTGGATTTTATGCAGCGAGGCCCAAAGCATCCCGATTGAATGTAGTGGATTCCATGCAGCGTCACTGAATGCAGTGGATTCGATGCAGCATGGTAAAATGCATCCCGATTGAACCCAGTGTATTCCATGCAGCGTGATAAATGGATCCCGATTGAATGCAGTGGATTCGATGCAGCATGGCCCAATGGATCTCGAGAGAATGCAGTGGATTCCATGCAGTGTGGTGCAATGGATTTTGATTGAAGGCAGTGGATTCGATGCATCGTTGTGCAATGGATCCCAATTGAATGCAGTGAATTCCATGCAGCGTGATTGAATGCAGTATATTCCATGCAGCGTGGTAAAATGCATCCCGATTAAATGCAGTGGATTCCATCCAGCTTGATTGAATGCAGTTGATTCCATGGAGCGTGGCCCAATGCATCCCGATTAACTGCAGTGGATTTTATGCAGCATGGCCAAAAGCATCCCGATTGAAGGTAGTGCATTCCATGCAGCATCACTGAATGCAGTGGATTCCATGCAGCATGGTAAAATGCATCCCGATTGAACGCAGTGTATTCCATGAAGCATGGCTAAATGGATCCCGAGTGAATGCAGTGGATTCCATGCAGTGTCATTGAATGCAGTGGATTCCATGCAGCATGGTAAAATGTGTCACGATTGATGCAGTGGATTCCATGCATTGTCATTGAATGCAGTGGATTCCATGCAGCATGGTTAAATGCATCCCGATTGATGCAGTGGATTCCATGCAGTGTCAATGAATGCAATGAATTCCAGGCAGCATGATAAAATGCATCCCGATTGATGCAGTGGATTCCATGCAGCGGGGTTAAATGGATCCCGATTGAATGCAGTGGATTCCATGCAGCGTGGCCGAATGGATCTCGATTGAATGCAGTGGACTCCGTGCAGTGTGGTGGAGTGGATTCTGATTGATTGCAGTGAATTCCATGCAGCGTGGCCCAATGGATCTCGATTGAATGCAGTGGATTCCATGCAGCGTGTTTGAATGCAGTGTATTCCATGCAGCGTGAAGAAATGGAACCCTATTGAATGCAGTGGATTTTATGCAGCATGATTGAATGCAGTGGATTCCATGCAGCATGATTGAATGCAGTGGATTCCAGGCAGCGAGGCCCAATGAATCCCGATTGAATGCAGTGGACATTATCCAGCATGGCCCAAAGCATCCCGATGGAATGCAGTGGATTCCATGCAGCGTGTTTGAATGCAGTGGATTCCATGCAGCATGGCCCAATGGTTCCCGATTGAATGCAGTGGTTGCAATGAAGCATGATTGAATGCAGTGGATTCCATGAAGCGTGGCCCTATGGTACCCGATTGAATGCACTGGTTGCAATGAAGCATGATTGAATGCAGTGGATTCCATGCAGCATGGAGAAATGGAACCCTATTAAATGCAGGGGATTTTATGCAGCATGATTGAATGCAGTGGATTCCATGCAGCATGATTGAATGCAGTAGATTCCATGCAGTGAGGCCCAATGCATCCCGATTAAATGCAGTGGATTTTATGCAGCGAGGCCCAAAGCATCCCGATTGAATGCAGTGGATTCCATGCAGCGTCACTGAATGCATTGGATTCGATGCAGCATGGTTAAATGCATCCCGATTGAACGAAGAGTATTCCATGCAGCGTGGCTAAATGGATCCCGATTGAATGCAGTGGATTCCATGCAGCGTGGCCCAATGGATCTCGAGAGATTGCAGTGGATTCCATGCAGTGTGGTGCAATGGATTTTAATTGAACGCAGTGGATTCCATGCATCGTGGTGCAATGGATCCCAATTGAATGCAGTGAATTCCATGCAGCGTGATTGAATGCAGTACATTCCATGCAGCGTGGTAAAATGCATCCCGATTAAATGCAGTGGATTCCATCCAGCTTGATTGAATGCAGTTGATTCCATGGAGCGTGGCCCAATGCATCCCGATTAAATGCAGTGGATTTTATGCAGCATGGCCCAAAGCATCCCGATTGAATGTAGTGCATTCCATGCAGCATCACTGAATGCAGTGGATTCCATGCAGCATGGTAAAATGCATCCCGATTAAACGCAGTGGATTACATGCAGCATGGCTAAATGGATCCCGAGTGAATGCAGTAGATTCCACGCAGTGTCATTGAATGCAGTGGATTCCATGCAGCATGGTAAAATGCGTCACGATTGATGCAGTGGATTCCATGCAGTGTCATTGAATGCAGTGTATTCCATGCAGCATGGTAAAATGCATCCCGATGGATGCAGTGGATTCCATGCAGTGTCAATGAATGCAGTGGATTCCAGGCAGCATGATAAAATGCATCCCGATTGATGCAGTGGATTCCATGCAGCGGGGTTAAATGGATCCCGATTGAATGCAGTGTATTCCATGCAGCGTGGCCCAATGGATCTCGATTGAATGCAGTGGATTCCATGCAGCGTGGCCCAATGGATCTCGATTGAATGCAGTGGATTCCATGCAGTGTGGTGCAGTGGATTCTGATTGATTGCAGTGGATTCCATGCAGCGTGGCCCAATGGATCTCGATTGAATGCAGTGGATTCCATGCAGCGTGTTTGAATGCAGTGTATGCCATGCAGCATGAAGAAATGGAACCCTATTGAATGCAGTGGATTTTATGCAGCATTATTGAATGCAGTGGATTCCATGCAGCATGATTGAATGCAGTGGATTCCAGGCAGCGAGGCCCAATGAATCCCGATTGAATGCAGTGGATATTATCCAGCATGGCCCAAAGCATCCCGATTGAATGCAGTGGATTCCATGCAGCGTGTTTGAATGCAGTGGATCCATGCAGCATGGCCCAATGGTTCCCGATTGAATGCAGTGGTTGCAATGAAGCATGATTGAATGCAGTGGATTCCATGAAGCGTGGCCCTATGGTACCCGATTGAATGCACTGGTTGCAATGAAGCATGATTGAATGCAGTGGATTCCATGCAGCATGGAGAAATGGAACCCTATTAAATGCAGGGGATTTTATGCCGCATGATTGAATGCAGTGGATTCCATGCAGCATGATTGAATGCAGTAGATTCCATGCAGTGAGGCCCAATGCATCCCGATTAAATGCAGTGGATTTTATGCAGCGAGGCCCAAAGCATCCCGATTGAATGCAGTGGATTCCATGCAGCGTCACTGAATGCAGTGGATTCGATGCAGCATGGTAAAATGCATCCCGATTGAACCCAGTGTATTCTATGCAGCGTGATAAATGGATCCCGATTGAATGCAGTGGATTCCATGCAGCGTGGCCCAATGGATCTCGAGAGAATGCAGTGGATTCCATGCAGTGTGGTGCAATGGATTTTGATTGAACGCAGTGGATTCCATGCATCGTTGTGCAATGGATCCCAATTGAATGCAGTGAATTCCATGCAGCGTGATTGAATGCAGTACATTCCATGCAGCATGGTAAAATGCATCCCGATTAAATGCAGTGGATTCCATCCAGCTTGATTGAATGCAGTTGATTCCATGGAGCGTGGCCCAATGCATCCCGATTAAATGCAGTGGATTTTATGCAGCATGGCCCAAAGCATCCCGATTGAAGGTAGTGCATTCCATGCAGCATCACTGAATGCAGTGGATTCCATGCAGCATGGTAAAATGCATCCCGATTGAACTCAGTGTATTCCATGAAGCATGGCTAAATGGATCCCGATTGAATGCAGTGGATTCCATGCAGCGTGGCCCAATGGATCTCGATTGAACGCAGTGTATTCCATGCAGTGAGGCCCAATGAATCCCAATTGAATGCAGTGGATTCCATGCAGCATGGCGCAATGGATGTCGATTGAATGCAGTGCTTTCCCTGCAATGTGGCACAATGGATCCAGATTGACTGCAGTGGATTCCATGCAGCGTCACTGAATGCAGTGGATTCCATGCAGCATGGTAAAATGCATCCCGATTGATGCAGTGGATTCCATGCAGTGTCATTGAATGCAGTGGATTCCATGCAGCATGGTAAAATGCATCCCGATTGATGCAGTGGATTACATGCAGTGTCAATGAATGCAGTGGATTCCAGGCAGCATGATAAAGTGCATCCCGATTGATGCAGTGGATTCCATGCAGCGGGGTTAAATGGATCCCGATTGAATGCAGTGAATTCCATGCAGCGTGGCCCAGTGGATCTCGATTGAATGCAGTGGATTCCATGCAGCGTGGCCCAATGGATCTCGATTGAATGCAGTGGATTCCACGCAGTGTGGTGCAGTGGATTCTGATTGATTGCAGTGAATTCCATGCATCGTGGCACAATGGATCCCAATTGAATGCAGTGGATTCCATGCAGTGTGGCCCAATGGATCTCGATTGAATGCAGTGGATTCCATGCAGCATGTTTGAATGCAGTGTATTCCATGCAGCGTGAAGAAATGGAACCCTATTGAATGCAGTGGATTTTATGCAGCATGATTGAATGCAGTGGATTCCATGCAGCATGATTGAATGCAGTGGATTCCAGGAAGCGAGGCCCAATGAATCCCGATTGAATGCAGTGGATATTATCCAGCAGGGCCCAAAGCATCCCGATTGAATGCAGTGGATTCCATGCAGCGTTACTGAATGCAGTGGATTCGATGCAGCATGGTAAAATGCATCCCGATTGAACCCAGTGTATTCTATGCAGCGTGATAAATGGATCCCGATTGAATGCAGTGGATTCGATGCAGCATTGCCCAATGGATCTCGAGAGAATGCGGTGGATTCCATGCAGTGTGGTGCAATGGATTTTGATTGAAATCAGTGGATTCGATGCATCGTTGTGCAATGGATCCCAATTGAATGCAGTGAATTCCATGCAGCGTGATTGAATGCAGTACATTCCATGCAGCGTGGTAAAATGCATCCCGATTAAATGCAGTGGATTCCATCCAGCTTGATTGAATGCAGTTGATTCCATGGAGCGTGGCCCAATGCATCCCGATTAACTGCAGTGGATTTTATGCAGCATGGCCCAAAGCATCCCGATTGAAGGTAGTGCATTCCATGCAGCATCACTGAATGCAGTGGATTCCATGCAGCATGGTAAAATGCATCCCGATTGAACGCAGTGTATTCCATGAAGCATGGCTAAATGGATCCCGATTGAATGCAGTGGATTCCATGCAGCGTGGCCCAATGCATCTCGATTGAACGCAGTGTATTCCATGCAGTGAGGCCCAATGAATCCCAATTGAATGCAGTGGATTCCATGCAGCATGGCGCAATGGATGTCGATTGAATGCAGTGGTTTCCCTGCAATGTGGCACAATGGATCCCGATTGACTGCAGTGGATTCCATGCAGCGTCACTGAATGCAGTGGATTCCATGCAGAATGGTAAAATGCATCCCGATTGATGGAGTGGATTCCATGCAGTGTCATTGAATGCAGTGGATTCCATGCAGCATGGTAAAATGCATCCCAATTGAACGCAGTGCATTCCATGCAGCGGGGTTAAATGGATCCCGATTGAATGCAGTGGATTCGATGCAGCGTGGCCCAATGGATCTCGAGAGAATGCAGTGGATTCCATGCAGTGTGGTGCAATGGATTTAAATTGAACGCAGTGGATTCCATGCATCGTGGCGCAATGGATCCCAATTGAATGCAGTGAATTCCATGCAGCGTGATTGAATGCAGTATATTCCATGCAGCGTGGTAAAATGCATCCCGATTAAATGCAGTGGATTCCATCCAGCTTGATTGAATGCAGTTGATTCCATGGAGCGTGGCCCAATGCATCCCGATTAAATGCAGTGGATTTTATGCAGCATGGCCCAAAGCATCCCGATTGAAGGTAGTGCATTCCATGCAGCATCACTGAATGCAGTGGATTCCATGCAGCATTGTAAAATGCATCCCAATTGAACGCAGTGCATTCCATGCAGCGGGGTTAAATGGATCCCGATTGAATGCAGTGGATTCGATGCAGCGTGGCCCAATGGATCTCGAGAGAATGCAGTGGATTCCATGCAGTGTGGTGCAATGGATTTTAATTGAACGCAGTGGATTCCATGCATCATGGCGCAATGGATCCCAATTGAATGCAGTGAATTCCATGCAGCGTGATTGAATGCAGTATATTCCATGCAGCGTGGTAAAATGCATCCCGATTAAATGCAGTGGATTCCATCCAGCTTGATTGAATGCAGTTGATTCCATGGAGCGTGGCCCAATGCATCCCGATTAACTGCAGTGGATTTTATGCAGCATGGCCCAAAGCATCCCGATTGAAGGTACTGCATTCCATGCAGCATCACTGAATGCAGTGGATTCCATGCAGCATGGTAAAATGCATCCCGATTGAACGCAGTGTATTCCATGAAGCATGGCTAAATGGATCCCGAGTGAATGCAGTGGAATCCATGCAGTGTCATTGAATGCAGTGGATTCCAGGCAGCATGGTAAAATGCATCCCGATTGATGCAGTCGATTCCATGCAGCGGGGTTAAATGGATCCCGATTGAATGCAGTGTATTCCATGCAGCGTGGCCCAATGGATCTCGATTGAATGCAGTGGATTCCATGCAGCGTGGCCCAATGGATCTCGATTGAATGCAGTGGATTCCATGCAGTGTGGTGCAGTGGATTCTGATTGATTGCAGTGAATTCCATGCATCGTGGCACAATGGATCCCAATTGAATGCAGTGGATTCCATGCAGCGTGGCCCAATGGATCTCGATTGAATGCAGTGGATTCCATGCAGCGTGTTTGAATGCAGTGTATGCCATGCAGCGTGAAGAAATGGAACCCTATTGAATGCAGTGGATTTTATGCAACATGATTGAATGCAGTGGATTCGATGCAGCATGATTGAATGCAGTGGATTCCAGGCAGCGAGGCCCAATGAATCCCGATTGAATGCAGTGGATATTATCCAGCATGGCCCAAAGCATCCCGATTGAATGCAGTGGATTCCATGCAGCATGTTTGAATGCAGTGGATTCCATGCAGCATGGCCCAATGGTTCCCGATTGAATGCAGTGGTTGCAATGAAGCATGATTGAATGCAGTGGATTCCATGAAGCGTGGCCCTATGGTACCCGATTGAATGCACTGGTTGCAATGAAGCATGATTGAATGCAGTGGATTCCATGCAGCATGGAGAAATGGAACCCTATTAAATGCAGGGGATTTTATGCAGCATGATTGAATGCAGTGGATTCCATGCAGCATGATTGAATGCAGTAGATTCCATGCAGTGAGGCCCAATGCATCCCGATTAAATGCAGTGGATTTTATGCAGCGAGGCCCAAAGCATCCCGATTGAATGCAGTGGATTCCATGCAGCGTCACTGAATGCAGTGGATTCGATGCAGCATGGTAAAATGCATCCCGATTGAACCCAGTGTATTTCATGCAGCGTGATAAATGGATCCCGATTGAATGCAGTGGATTCGATGCAGCATGGCCCAATGGATCTCGAGAGAATGCAGTGGATTCCATGCAGTGTGGTGCAATGGATTTTGATTGAAGGCAGTGGATTCGATGCATCGTTGTGCAATGGATCCCAATTGAATGCAGTGAATTCCATGCAGCGTGATTGAATGCAGTATATTCCATGCAGCGTGGTAAAATGCATCCCGATTAAATGCAGTGGATTCCATCCAGCTTGATTGAATGCAGTTGATTCCATGGAGCGTGGCCCAATGCATCCCGATTAACTGCAGTGGATTTTATGCAGCATGGCCAAAAGCATCCCGATTGAATGTAGTGCATTCCATGCAGCATCACTGAATGCAGTGGATTCCATGCAGCATGGTAAAATGCATCCCGATTGAACGCAGTGTATTCCATGAAGCATGGCTAAATGGATCCCGAGTGAATGCAGTGGATTCCATGCAGTGTCATTGAATGCAGTGGATTCCATGCAGCATGGTAAAATGTGTCACGATTGATGCAGTGGATTCCATGCATTGTCATTGAATGCAGTGGATTCCATGCAGCATGGTTAAATGCATCCCGATTGATGCAGTGGATTCCATGCAGTGTCAATGAATGCAATGAATTCCAGGCAGCATGATAAAATGCATCCCGATTGATGCAGTGGATTCCATGCAGCGGGGTTAAATGGATCCCGATTGAATGCAGTGGATTCCATGCAGCGTGGCCGAATGGATCTCGATTGAATGCAGTGGACTCCGTGCAGTGTGGTGGAGTGGATTCTGATTGATTGCAGTGAATTCCATGCAGCGTGGCCCAATGGATCTCGATTGAATGCAGTGGATTCCATGCAGCGTGTTTGAATGCAGTGTATTCCATGCAGCGTGAAGAAATGGAACCCTATTGAATGCAGTGGATTTTATGCAGCATGATTGAATGCAGTGGATTCCATGCAGCATGATTGAATGCAGTGGATTCCAGGCAGCGAGGCCCAATGAATCCCGATTGAATGCAGTGGACATTATCCAGCATGGCCCAAAGCATCCCGATGGAATGCAGTGGATTCCATGCAGCGTGTTTGAATGCAGTGGATTCCATGCAGCATGGCCCAATGGTTCCCGATTGAATGCAGTGGTTGCAATGAAGCATGATTGAATGCAGTGGATTCCAAGAAGCGTGGCCCTATGGTACCCGATTGAATGCACTGGTTGCAATGAAGCATGATTGAATGCAGTGGATTCCATGCAGCATGGAGAAATGGAACCCTATTAAATGCAGGGGATTTTATGCAGCATGATTGAATGCAGTGGATTCCATGCAGCATGATTGAATGCAGTAGATTCCATGCAGTGAGGCCCAATGCATCCCGATTAAATGCAGTGGATTTTATGCAGCGAGGCCCAAAGCATCCCGATTGAATGCAGTGGATTCCATGCAGCGTCACTGAATGCATTGGATTCGATGCAGCATGGTTAAATGCATCCCGATTGAACGAAGAGTATTCCATGCAGCGTGGCTAAATGGATCCCGATTGAATGCAGTGGATTCCATGCAGCGTGGCCCAATGGATCTCGAGAGATTGCAGTGGATTCCATGCAGTGTGGTGCAATGGATTTTAATTGAACGCAGTGGATTCCATGCATCGTGGTGCAATGGATCCCAATTGAATGCAGTGAATTCCATGCAGCGTGATTGAATGCAGTACATTCCATGCAGCGTGGTAAAATGCATCCCGATTAAATGCAGTGGATTCCATCCAGCTTGATTGAATGCAGTTGATTCCATGGAGCGTGGCCCAATGCATCCCGATTAAATGCAGTGGATTTTATGCAGCATGGCCCAAAGCATCCCGATTGAATGTAGTGCATTCCAAGCAGCATCACTGAATGCAGTGGATTCCATGCAGCATGGTAAAATGCATCCCGATTAAACGCAGTGGATTACATGCAGCATGGCTAAATGGATCCCGAGTGAATGCAGTAGATTCCACGCAGTGTCATTGAATGCAGTGGATTCCATGCAGCATGGTAAAATGCGTCACGATTGATGCAGTGGATTCCATGCAGTGTCATTGAATGCAGTGTATTCCATGCAGCATGGTAAAATGCATCCCGATGGATGCAGTGGATTCCATGCAGTGTCAATGAATGCAGTGGATTCCAGGCAGCATGATAAAATGCATCCCGATTGATGCAGTGGATTCCATGCAGCGGGGTTAAATTGATCCTGATTGAATGCAGTGTATTCCATGCAGCGTGGCCCAATGGATCTCGATTGAATGCAGTGGATTCCATGCAGCGTGGCCCAATGGATCTCGATTGAATGCAGTGGATTCCATGCAGTGTGGTGCAGTGGATTCTGATTGATTGCAGTGAATTCCATGCATCGTGGCACAATGGATCCCAATTGAATGCAGTGGATTCCATGCAGCGTGGCCCAATGGATCTCGATTGAATGCAGTGGATTCCATGCAGCGTGTTTGAATGCAGTGTATGCCATGCAGCATGAAGAAATGGAACCCTATTGAATGCAGTGGATTTTATGCAGCATGATTGAATGCAGTGGATTCCATGCAGCATGATTGAATGCAGTGGATTCCAGGCAGCGAGGCCCAATGAATCCCGATTGAATGCAGTGGATATTATCCAGCATGGCCCAAAGCATCCCGATTGAATGCAGTGGATTCCATGCAGCGTGTTTGAATGCAGTGGATCCATGCAGCATGGCCCAATGGTTCCCGATTGAATGCAGTGGTTGCAATGAAGCATGATTGAATGCAGTGGATTCCATGAAGCGTGGCCCTATGGTACCCGATTGAATGCACTGGTTGCAATGAAGCATGATTGAATGCAGTGGATTCCATGCAGCATGGAGAAATGGAACCCTATTAAATGCAGGGGATTTTATGCCGCATGATTGAATGCAGTGGATTCCATGCAGCATGATTGAATGCAGTAGATTCCATGCAGTGAGGCCCAATGCATCCCGATTAAATGCAGTGGATTTTATGCAGCGAGGCCCAAAGCATCCCGATTGAATGCAGTGGATTCCATGCAGCGTCACTGAATGCAGTGGATTCGATGCAGCATGGTAAAATGCATCCCGATTGAACCCAGTGTATTCTATGCAGCGTGATAAATGGATCCCGATTGAATGCAGTGGATTCCATGCAGCGTGGCCCAATGGATCTCGAGAGAATGCAGTGGATTCCATGCAGTGTGGTGCAATGGATTTTGATTGAACGCAGTGGATTCCATGCATCGTTGTGCAATGGATCCCAATTGAATGCAGTGAATTCCATGCAGCGTGATTGAATGCAGTACATTCCATGCAGCATGGTAAAATGCATCCCGATTAAATGCAGTGGATTCCATCCAGCTTGATTGAATGCAGTTGATTCCATGGAGCGTGGCCCAATGCATCCCGATTAAATGCAGTGGATTTTATGCAGCATGGCCCAAAGCATCCCGATTGAAGGTAGTGCATTCCATGCAGCATCACTGAATGCAGTGGATTCCATGCAGCATGGTAAAATGCATCCCGATTGAACTCAGTGTATTCCATGAAGCATGGCTAAATGGATCCCGATTGAATGCAGTGGATTCCATGCAGCGTGGCCCAATGGATCTCGATTGAACGCAGTGTATTCCATGCAGTGAGGCCCAATGAATCCCAATTGAATGCAGTGGATTCCATGCAGCATGGCGCAATGGATGTCGATTGAATGCAGTGCTTTCCCTGCAATGTGGCACAATGGATCCAGATTGACTGCAGTGGATTCCATGCAGCGTCACTGAATGCAGTGGATTCCATGCAGCATGGTAAAATGCATCCCGATTGATGCAGTGGATTCCATGCAGTGTCATTGAATGCAGTGGATTCCATGCAGCATGGTAAAATGCATCCCGATTGATGCAGTGGATTACATGCAGTGTCAATGAATGCAGTGGATTCCAGGCAGCATGATAAAGTGCATCCCGATTGATGCAGTGGATTCCATGCAGCGGGGTTAAATGGATCCCGATTGAATGCAGTGAATTCCATGCAGCGTGGCCCAGTGGATCTCGATTGAATGCAGTGGATTCCATGCAGCGTGGCCCAATGGATCTCGATTGAATGCAGTGGATTCCACGCAGTGTGGTGCAGTGGATTCTGATTGATTGCAGTGAATTCCATGCATCGTGGCACAATGGATCCCAATTGAATGCAGTGGATTCCATGCAGTGTGGCCCAATGGATCTCGATTGAATGCAGTGGATTCCATGCAGCATGTTTGAATGCAGTGTATTCCATGCAGCGTGAAGAAATGGAACCCTATTGAATGCAGTGGATTTTATGCAGCATGATTGAATGCAGTGGATTCCATGCAGCATGATTGAATGCAGTGGATTCCAGGAAGCGAGGCCCAATGAATCCCGATTGAATGCAGTGGATATTATCCAGCAGGGCCCAAAGCATCCCGATTGAATGCAGTGGATTCCATGCAGCGTCACTGAATGCAGTGGATTCGATGCAGCATGGTAAAATGCATCCCGATTGAACCCAGTGTATTCTATGCAGCGTGATAAATGGATCCCGATTGAATGCAGTGGATTCGATGCAGCATTGCCCAATGGATCTCGAGAGAATGCGGTGGATTCCATGCAGTGTGGTGCAATGGATTTTGATTGAAATCAGTGGATTCGATGCATCGTTGTGCAATGGATCCCAATTGAATGCAGTGAATTCCATGCAGCGTGATTGAATGCAGTACATTCCATGCAGCATGGTAAAATGCATCCCGATTAAATGCAGTGGATTCCATCCAGCTTGATTGAATGCAGTTGATTCCATGGAGCGTGGCCCAATGCATCCCGATTAAATGCAGTGGATTTTATGCAGCATGGCCCAAAGCATCCCGATTGAAGGTAGTGCATTCCATGCAGCATCACTGAATGCAGTGGATTCCATGCAGCATGGTAAAATGCATCCCGATTGAACTCAGTGTATTCCATGAAGCATGGCTAAATGGATCCCGATTGAATGCAGTGGATTCCATGCAGCGTGGCCCAATGGATCTCGATTGAACGCAGTGTATTCCATGCAGTGAGGCTCAATGAATCCCAATTGAATGCAGTGGATTCCATGCAGCATGGCGCAATGGATGTTGATTGAATGCAGTGGTTTCCCGGCAATGTGGCACAATGGATCCCGATTGACTGCAGTGGATTCCATGCAGCGTCACTGAATGCAGTGGATTCCATGCAGCATGGTAAAATGCATCCCGATGGATGCAGTGGATTCCATGCAGTGTCATTGAATGCAGTGGATTCCATGCAGCATGGTAAAATGCATCCCAATTGAACGCAGTGCATTCCATGCAGCGGGGTTCAATGGATCCCGATTGAATGCAGTGGATTCGATGCAGCGTGGCCCAATGGATCTCGAGAGAATGCAGTGGATTCCATGCAGTGTGGTGCAATGGATTTTAATTGAACGCAGTGGATTCCATGCATCGTGGCGCAATGGATCCCAATTGAATGCAGTGAATTCCATGCAGCGTGATTGAATGCAGTATATTCCATGCAGCGTGGTAAAATGCATCCCGATTAAATGCAGTGGATTCCATCCAGCTTGATTGAATGCAATTGATTCCATGGAGCATGGCCAAATGCATCCCGATTAAATGCAGTGGATTTTATGCAGCATGGCCCAAAGCATCCCGATTGAAGGTAGTGCATTCCATGCAGCATCACTGAATGCAGTGGATTCCATGCAGCATGGTAAAATGCATCCCGATTAAACGCAGTGGATTCCATGCAGCATGGCTAAATGGATCCCGAGTGAATGCAGTAGATTCCATGCAGTTTCATTGAATGCAGTGGTTTACATGCAGTATGGTAAAATGCGTCACGATTGATGCAGTGGATTCCATGCAGTGTCATTGAATGCAGTGGATTCCATGCAGCATGGTAAAATGCATCCCGATTGATGCAGTGGATTCCATGCAGTGTCAATGAATGCAGTGGATTCCAGGCAGCATGATAAAATGCATCCCGATTGATGCAGTGGATTCCATGCAGCGGGGTTAAATGGATCCCGATTGAATGCAGTGTATTCCATGCAGCGTGGCCCAATGGATCTCGATTGAATGCAGTGGATTCCATGCAGCGTGGCCCAATGGATCTCGATTGAATGCAGTGGATTCCATGCAGTGTGGTGTAGTGGATTCTGATTGATTGCAGTGAATTCCATGCATCTTGGCACAATGGATCCAAATTGAATGCAGTGGATTCCATGCAGCGTGGCCCAATGGATCTCGATTGAATGCAGTGGATTCCATGCAGCGTGTTTGAATGCAGTGTATTCCATGCAGCGTGAAGAAATGGAACCCTATTGAATGCAGTGGATTTTATGCAGCATGATTGAATGCAGTGGATTCCATGCAGCATGATTGAATGCAGTGGATTCCAGGCAGCGAGGCCCAATGAATCCCGATTGAATGCAGTGGATATTATCCAGCATGGCCCAAAGCATCCCGATTGAATGCAGTGGATTCCATGCAGCGTGTTTGAATGCAGTGGATTCCATGCAGCATGGCCCAATGGTTCCGGATTGAATGCAGTGGTTGCAATGAAGCATGATTGAATGCAGTGGATTCCATGAAGCGTGGCCCTATGGTACCCGATTGAATGCACTGGTTGCAATGAAGCATGATTGAATGCAGTGGATTCCATGCAGCATGGAGAAATTGAACCCTATTAAATGCAGGGGATTTTATGCAGCATGATTTAATGCAGTGGTTTCCATGCAGCATGATTGAATGCAGTAGATTCCATGCAGTGAGGCCCAATGCATCCCGATTAAATGCAGTGGATTCCATGCAGCGTCACTGAATGCAGTGGATTCGATGCAGCATGGTAAAATGCATCCCGATTGAACCCAGTGTATTCTATGCAGCGTGATAAATGGATCCCGATTGAATGCAGTGGATTCCATGCAGCGTGGTCCAATGGATCTCGAGAGAATGCAGTGGATTCCATGCAGTGTGGTGCAATGGATTTTGATTGAACGCAGTGGATTCGATGCATCATTGTGCAATGGATCCCAATTGAATGCAGTGAATTCCATGCAGCGTGATTGAATGCAGTACATTCCATGCAGCATGGTAAAATGCATCCCGATTAAATGCAGTGGATTCCATCCAGCTTGATTGAATGCAGTTGATTCCATGGAGCGTGGCCCAATGCATCCCGATTAAATGCAGTGGATTTTATGCAGCATGGCCCAAAGCATCCCGATTGAAGGTAGTGCATTCCATGCAGCATCACTGAATGCAGTGGATTCCATGCAGCATGGTAAAATGCATCCCGATTGAACGCAGTGTATTCCATGAAGCATGGCTAAATGGATCCCGATTGAATGCAGTGGATTCCATGCAGCGTGGCCCAATGGATCTCGATTGAACGCAGTGTATTCCATGCAGTGAGGCCCAATGAATCCCAATTGAATGCAGTGGATTCCATGCAGCATGGCGCAATGGATGTCGATTGATTGCAGTGGTTTCCCTGCAATGTGGCACAATGGATCCCGATTGACTGCAGTGGATTCCATGCAGCGTCACTGAATGCAGTGGATTCCATGCAGAATGGTAAAATGCATCCCGATTGATGGAGTGGATTCCATGCAGTGTCATTGAATGCAGTGGATTCCATGCAGCATGGTAAAATGCATCCCAATTGAACGCAGTGCATTCCATGCAGCGGGGTTAAATGGATCCCGATTGAATGCAGTGGATTCGATGCAGCGTGGCCCAATGGATCTCGAGAGAATGCAGTGGATTCCATGCAGTGTGGTGCAATGGATTTAAATTGAACGCAGTGGATTCCATGCATCATGGCGCAATGGATCCCAATTGAATGCAGTGAATTCCATGCAGCGTGATTGAATGCAGTATATTCCATGCAGCGTGGTAAAATGCATCCCGATTAAATGCAGTGGATTCCATCCAGCTTGATTGAATGCAGTTGATTCCATGGAGCGTGGCCCAATGCATCCCGATTAACTGCAGTGGATTTTATGCAGCATGGCCCAAAGCATCCCGATTGAAGGTAGTGCATTCCATGCAGCATCACTGAATGCAGTGGATTCCATGCAGCATGGTAAAATGCATCCCGATTGAACGCAGTGTATTCCATGAAGCATGGCTAAATGGATCCCGAGTGAATGCAGTGGATTCCATGCAGTGTCATTGAATGCAGTTGATTCCAGGCAGCATGGTAAAATGCATCCCGATTGATGCAGTGAATTCCATGCAGCGGGGTTAAATGGATCCCGATTGAATGCAGTGGATTCCATGCAGCGTGGCCCAATGGATCTCGATTGAATGCAGTGGATTCCATGCAGTGTGGTGCAGTGGATTCTGATTGATTGCAGTGAATTCCATGCATCGTGGCACAATGGATCCCAATTGAATGCAGTGGATTCCATGCAGCGTGGCCCAATGGATCTCGATTGAATGCAGTGGATTCCATGCAGCGTGTTTGAATGCAGTGTATTCCATGCAGCGTGAAGAAATGGAACCCTATTGAATGCAGTGGATTTTATGCAGCATGATTGAATGCAGTGCATTCCATGCAGCATCACTGAATGCAGTGGATTCCATGCAGCATGGTAAAATGCATCCCGATTGAACGCAGTGTATTCCATGCAGCATGGCTAAATGGATCCCGAGTGAATGCAGTAGATTCCATGCAGTTTCATTGAATGCAGTGGTTTACATGCAGTATGGTAAAATGCGTCACGATTGATGCAGTGGATTCCATGCAGTGTCATTGAATGCAGTGGATTCCATGCAGCATGGTAAAATGCATCCCGATTGATGCAGTGGATTCCATGCAGTGTCAATGAATGCAGTGGATTCCAGGCAGCATGATAAAATGCATCCCGATTGATGCAGTGGATTCCATGCAGCGGGGTTAAATGGATCCCGATTGAATGCAGTGTATTCCATGCAGCATGATTGAATGCAGTAGATTCCATGCAGTGAGGCCCAATGCATCCCGATTAAATGCAGTGGATTCCATGCAGCGTCACTGAATGCAGTGGATTCGATGCAGCATGGTAAAATGCATCCCGATTGAACCCAGTGTATTCTATGCAGCGTGATAAATGGATCCCGATTGAATGCAGTGGATTCCATGCAGCGTGGTCCAATGGATCTCGAGAGAATGCAGTGGATTCCATGCAGTGTGGTGCAATGGATTTTGATTGAACGCAGTGGATTCGATGCATCATTGTGCAATGGATCCCAATTGAATGCAGTGAATTCCATGCAGCGTGATTGAATGCAGTACATTCCATGCAGCATGGTAAAATGCATCCCGATTAAATGCAGTGGATTCCATCCAGCTTGATTGAATGCAGTTGATTCCATGGAGCGTGGCCCAATGCATCCCGATTAAATGCAGTGGATTTTATGCAGCATGGCCCAAAGCATCCCGATTGAAGGTAGTGCATTCCATGCAGCATCACTGAATGCAGTGGATTCCATGCAGCATGGTAAAATGCATCCCGATTGAACGCAGTGTATTCCATGAAGCATGGCTAAATGGATCCCGATTGAATGCAGTGGATTCCATGCAGCGTGGCCCAATGGATCTCGATTGAACGCAGTGTATTCCATGCAGTGAGGCCCAATGAATCCCAATTGAATGCAGTGGATTCCATGCAGCATGGCGCAATGGATGTCGATTGATTGCAGTGGTTTCCCTGCAATGTGGCACAATGGATCCCGATTGACTGCAGTGGATTCCATGCAGCGTCACTGAATGCAGTGGATTCCATGCAGAATGGTAAAATGCATCCCGATTGATGGAGTGGATTCCATGCAGTGTCATTGAATGCAGTGGATTCCATGCAGCATGGTAAAATGCATCCCAATTGAACGCAGTGCATTCCATGCAGCGGGGTTAAATGGATCCCGATTGAATGCAGTGGATTCGATGCAGCGTGGCCCAATGGATCTCGAGAGAATGCAGTGGATTCCATGCAGTGTGGTGCAATGGATTTAAATTGAACGCAGTGGATTCCATGCATCATGGCGCAATGGATCCCAATTGAATGCAGTGAATTCCATGCAGCGTGATTGAATGCAGTATATTCCATGCAGCGTGGTAAAATGCATCCCGATTAAATGCAGTGGATTCCATCCAGCTTGATTGAATGCAGTTGATTCCATGGAGCGTGGCCCAATGCATCCCGATTAACTGCAGTGGATTTTATGCAGCATGGCCCAAAGCATCCCGATTGAAGGTAGTGCATTCCATGCAGCATCACTGAATGCAGTGGATTCCATGCAGCATGGTAAAATGCATCCCGATTGAACGCAGTGTATTCCATGAAGCATGGCTAAATGGATCCCGAGTGAATGCAGTGGATTCCATGCAGTGTCATTGAATGCAGTTGATTCCAGGCAGCATGGTAAAATGCATCCCGATTGATGCAGTGAATTCCATGCAGCGGGGTTAAATGGATCCCGATTGAATGCAGTGGATTCCATGCAGCGTGGCCCAATGGATCTCGATTGAATGCAGTGGATTCCATGCAGTGTGGTGCAGTGGATTCTGATTGATTGCAGTGAATTTCATGCATCGTGGCACAATGGATCCCAATTGAATGCAGTGGATTCCATGCAGCGTGGCCCAATGGATCTCGATTGAATGCAGTGGATTCCATGCAGCGTGTTTGAATGCAGTGTATTCCATGCAGCGTGAAGAAATGGAACCCTATTGAATGCAGTGGATTTTATGCAGCATGATTGAATGCAGTGCATTCCATGCAGCATCACTGAATGCAGTGGATTCCATGCAGCATGGTAAAATGCATCCCGATTGAACGCAGTGTATTCCATGCAGCATGGCTAAATGGATCCCGAGTGAATGCAGTAGATTCCATGCAGTTTCATTGAATGCAGTGGTTTACATGCAGTATGGTAAAATGCGTCACGATTGATGCAGTGGATTCCATGCAGTGTCATTGAATGCAGTGGATTCCATGCAGCATGGTAAAATGCATCCCGATTGATGCAGTGGATTCCATGCAGTGTCATTGAATGCAGTGGATTCCAGGCAGCATGATAAAATGCATCCCAATTGATGCAGTGGATTCCATGCAGCGGGGTTAAATGGATCCCGATTGAATGCAGTGTATTCCATGCAGCGTGGCCCAATGGATCTCGATTGAATGCAGTGGATTCCATGCAGCGTGGCCCAATGGATCTCGATTGAATGCAGTGGATTCCATGCAGTGTGGTGTAGTGGATTCTGATTGATTGCAGTGAATTCCATGCATCTTGGCACAATGGATCCAAATTGAATGCAGTGGATTCCATGCAGCGTGGCCCAATGGATCTCGATTGAATGCAGTGGATTCCATGCAGCGTGTTTGAATGCAGTGTATTCCATGCAGCGTGAAGAAATGGAACCCTATTGAATGCAGTGGATTTTATGCAGCATGATTGAATGCAGTGGATTCGATGCAGCATGATTGAATGCAGTGGATTCCAGGCAGCGAGGCCCAATGAATCCCGATTGAATGCAGTGGATATTATCCAGCATGGCCCAAAGCATCCCGATTGAATGCAGTGGATTCCATGCAGCGTGTTTGAATGCAGTGGATTCCATGCAGCATGGCCCAATGGTTCCCGATTGAATGCAGTGGTTGCAATGAAGCATGATTGAATGCAGTGGATTCCATGAAGCGTGGCCCTATGGTACCCGATTGAATGCACTGGTTGCAATGAAGCATGATTGAATGCAGTGGATTCCATGCAGCATGGAGAAATTGAACCCTATTAAATGCAGGGGATTTTATGCAGCATGATTGAATGCAGTGGTTTCCATGCAGCATGATTGAATGCAGTAGATTCCATGCAGTGAGGCCCAATGCATCCCGATTAAATGCAGTGGATTCCATGCAGCGTCACTGAATGCAGTGGATTCGATGCAGCATGGTAAAATGCATCCCGATTGAACCCAGTGTATTCTATGCAGCGTGATAAATGGATCCCGATTGAATGCAGTGGATTCCATGCAGCGTGGTCCAATGGATCTCGAGAGAATGCAGTGGATTCCATGCAGTGTGGTGCAATGGATTTTGATTGAACGCAGTGGATTCGATGCATCATTGTGCAATGGATCCCAATTGAATGCAGTGAATTCCATGCAGCGTGATTGAATGCAGTACATTCCATGCAGCATGGTAAAATGCATCCCGATTAAATGCAGTGGATTCCATCCAGCTTGATTGAATGCAGTTGATTCCATGGAGCGTGGCCCAATGCATCCCGATTAAATGCAGTGGATTTTATGCAGCATGGCCCAAAGCATCCCGATTGAAGGTAGTGCATTCCATGCAGCATCACTGAATGCAGTGGATTCCATGCAGCATGGTAAAATGCATCCCGATTGAACGCAGTGTATTCCATGAAGCATGGCTAAATGGATCCCGATTGAATGCAGTGGATTCCATGCAGCGTGGCCCAATGGATCTCGATTGAACGCAGTGTATTCCATGCAGTGAGGCCCAATGAATCCCAATTGAATGCAGTGGATTCCATGCAGCATGGCACAATGGATGTCGATTGATTGCAGTGGTTTCCCTGCAATGTGGCACAATGGATCCCGATTGACTGCAGTGGATTCCATGCAGCGTCACTGAATGCAGTGGATTCCATGCAGAATGGTAAAATGCATCCCGATTGATGGAGTGGATTCCATGCAGTGTCATTGAATGCAGTGGATTCCATGCAGCATGGTAAAATGCATCCCAATTGAACGCAGTGCATTCCATGCAGCGGGGTTAAATGGATCCCGATTGAATGCAGTGGATTCGATGCAGCGTGGCCCAATGGATCTCGAGAGAATGCAGTGGATTCCATGCAGTGTGGTGCAATGGATTTAAATTGAACGCAGTGGATTCCATGCATCATGGCGCAATGGATCCCAATTGAATGCAGTGAATTCCATGCAGCGTGATTGAATGCAGTATATTCCATGCAGCGTGGTAAAATGCATCCCGATTAAATGCAGTGGATTCCATCCAGCTTGATTGAATGCAGTTGATTCCATGGAGCGTGGCCCAATGCATCCCGATTAACTGCAGTGGATTTTATGCAGCATGGCCCAAAGCATCCCGATTGAAGGTAGTGCATTCCATGCAGCATCACTGAATGCAGTGGATTCCATGCAGCATGGTAAAATGCATCCCGATTGAACGCAGTGTATTCCATGAAGCATGGCTAAATGGATCCCGAGTGAATGCAGTGGATTCCATGCAGTGTCATTGAATGCAGTGGATTCCAGGCAGCATGGTAAAATGCATCCCGATTGATGCAGTGAATTCCATGCAGCGGGGTTAAATGGATCCCGATTGAATGCAGTGGATTCCATGCAGCGTGGCCCAATGGATCTCGATTGAATGCAGTGGATTCCATGCAGTGTGGTGCAGTGGATTCTGATTGATTGCAGTGAATTCCATGCATCGTGGCACAATGGATCCCAATTGAATGCAGTGGATTCCATGCAGTGTGGCCCAATGGATCTCGATTGAATGCAGTGGATTCCATGCAGCGTGTTTGAATGCAGTGTATGCCATGCAGCGTGAAGAAATGGAACCCTATTGAATGCAGTGGATTTTATGCAGCATGATTGAATGCAGTGGATTCGATGCAGCATGATTGAATGCAGTGGATTCCAGGCAGCGAGGCCCAATGAATCCCGATTGAATGCAGTGGATATTATCCAGCATGGCCCAAAGCATCCCGATTGAATGCAGTGGATTCCATGCAGCATGTTTGAATGCAGTGGATTCCATGCAGCATGGCCCAATGGTTCCCGATTGAATGCAGTGGTTGCAATGAAGCATGATTGAATGCAGTGGATTCCATGAAGCGTGGACCTATGGTACCCGATTGAATGCACTGGTTGCAATGAAGCATGATTGAATGCAGTGGATTCCATGCAGCATGGAGAAATGGAACCCTATTAAATGCAGGGGATTTTATGCAGCATGATTGAATGCAGTGGATTCCATGCAGCATGATTGAATGCAGTAGATTCCATGCAGTGAGGCCCAATGCATCCCGATTAAATGCAGTGGATTTTATGCAGCGAGGCCCAAAGCATCCCGATTGAATGCAGTGGATTCCATGCAGCGTCACTGAATGCAGTGGATTCGATGCAGCATGGTAAAATGCATCCCGATTGAACCCAGTGTATTCTATGCAGCGTGATAAATGGATCCCGATTGAATGCAGTGGAGTCCATGCAGTGTGGCCCAATGGATCTCGAGAGAATGCAGTGGATTCCATGCAGTGTGGTGCAATGGATTTTGATTGAACGCAGTGGATTCGATGCATCGTTGTGCAATGGATCCCAATTGAATGCAGTGAATTCCATGCAGCGTGATTGAATGCAGTATATTCCATGCAGCGTGGTAAAATGCATCCCGATTAAATGCAGTGGATTCCATCCAGCTTGATTGAATGCAGTTGATTCCATGGAGCGTGGCCCAATGCATCCCGATTAAATGCAGTGGATTTTATGCAGCATGGCCCAAAGCATCCCGATTGAAGGTAGTGCATTCCATGCAGCATCACTGAATGCAGTGGATTCCATGCAGCATGGTAAAATGCATCCCGATTGAACGCAGTGTATTCCATGAAGCATGGCTAAATGGATCCCGAGTGAATGCAGTGGATTCCATGCAGTGTCATTGAATGCAGTGGATTCCATGCAGCATGGTAAAATGTGTCACGATTGATGCAGTGGATTACATGCATTGTCATTGAATGCAGTGGATTCCATGCAGCATGGTTAAATGCATCACGATTGATGCAGTGGATTCCATGCAGTGTCAATGAATGCAGTGGATTCCAGGCAGCATGATAAAATGCATCCCGATTGATGCAGTGGATTCCATGCAGCGGGGTTAAATGGATCCCGATTGAATGCAGTGGATTCCATGCAGCGTGGCCCAATGGATCTCGATTGAATGCAGTGGACTCCGTGCAGTGTGGTGGAGTGGATTCTGATTGATTGCAGTGAATTCCATGCAGCGTGGCCCAATGGATCTCGATTGAATGCAGTGGATTCCATGCAGCGTGTTTGAATGCAGTGTATTCCATGCAGCGTGAAGAAATGGAACCCTATTGAATGCAGTGGATTCCATGCAGCGTGGCCCAATGGATCTCGATTGAATGCAGTGGATTCCATGCAGTGTGGTGTAGTGGATTCTGATTGATTGCAGTGAATTCCATGCATCTTGGCACAATGGATCCAAATTGAATGCAGTGGATTCCATGCAGCGTGGCCCAATGGATCTCGATTGAGTGCAGTGGATTCCATGCAGCGTGTTTGAATGCAGTGTATTCCATGCAGCGTGAAGAAATGGAACCCTATTGAATGCAGTGGATTTTATGCAGCATGATTGAATGCAGTGGATTCGATGCAGCATGATTGAATGCAGTGGATTCCAGGCAGCGAGGCCCAATGAATCCCGATTGAATGCAGTGGATATTATCCAGCATGGCCCAAAGCATCCCGATTGAATGCAGTGGATTCCATGCAGCGTGTTTGAATGCAGTGGATTCCATGCAGCATGGCCCAATGGTTCCCGATTGAATGCAGTGGTTGCAATGAAGCATGATTGAATGCAGTGGATTCCATGAAGCGTGGCCCTATGGTACCCGATTGAATGCACTGGTTGCAATGAAGCATGATTGAATGCAGTGGATTCCATGCAGCATGGAGAAATTGAACCCTATTAAATGCAGGGGATTTTATGCAGCATGATTGAATGCAGTGGTTTCCATGCAGCATGATTGAATGCAGTAGATTCCATGCAGTGAGGCCCAATGCATCCCGATTAAATGCAGTGGATTCCATGCAGCGTCACTGAATGCAGTGGATTCGATGCAGCATGGTAAAATGCATCCCGATTGAATCCAGTGTATTCTATGCAGCGTGATAAATGGATCCCGATTGAATGCAGTGGATTCCATGCAGCGTGGCCCAATGGATCTCGAGAGAATGCAGTGGATTCCATGCAGTGTGGTGCAATGGATTTTGATTGAACGCATTGGATTCGATGCATCATTGTGCAATGGATCCCAATTGAATGCAGTGAATTCCATGCAGCGTGATTGAATGCAGTACATTCCATGCAGCATGGTAAAATGCATCCCGATTAAATGCAGTGGATTCCATCCAGCTTGATTGAATGCAGTTGATTCCATGGAGCGTGGCCCAATGCATCCCGATTAAATGCAGTGGATTTTATGCAGCATGGCCCAAAGCATCCCGATTGAAGGTAGTGCATTCCATGCAGCATCACTGAATGCAGTGGATTCCATGCAGCATGGTAAAATGCATCCCGATTGAACGCAGTGTATTCCATGAAGCATGGCTAAATGGATCCCGATTGAATGCAGTGGATTCCATGCAGCGTGGCCCAATGGATCTCGATTGAACGCAGTGTATTCCATGCAGTGAGGCCCAATATATCCCAATTGTATGCAGTGGATTCCATGCAGCATGGCGCAGTGGATGTCGATTGAATGCAGTGGTTTCCCTGCAATGTGGCACAATGGATCCCGATTGACTGCAGTGGATTCCATGCAGCGTCACTGAATGCAGTGGATTCCATGCAGAATGGTAAAATGCATCCCGATTGATGGAGTGGATTCCATGCAGTGTCATTGAATGCAGTGGATTCCATGCAGCATGGTAAAATGCATCCCAATTGAACGCAGTGCATTCCATGCAGCGGGGTTAAATGGATCCCGATTGAATGCAGTGGATTCGATGCAGCGTGGCCCAATGGATCTCGAGAGAATGCAGTGGATTCCATGCAGTGTGGTGCAATGGATTTAAATTGAACGCAGTGGATTCCATGCATCATGGCGCAATGGATCCCAATTGAATGCAGTGAATTCCATGCAGCGTGATTGAATGCAGTATATTCCATGCAGCGTGGTAAAATGCATCCCGATTAAATGCAGTGGATTCCATCCAGCTTGATTGAATGCAGTTGATTCCATGGAGCGTGGCCCAATGCATCCCGATTAACTGCAGTGGATTTTATGCAGCATGGCCCAAAGCATCCCGATTGAAGGTAGTGCATTCCATGCAGCATCACTGAATGCAGTGGATTCCATGCAGCATGGTAAAATGCATCCCGATTGAACGCAGTGTATTCCATGAAGCATGGCTAAATGGATCCCGAGTGAATGCAGTGGATTCCATGCAGTGTCATTGAATGCAGTGGATTCCAGGCAGCATGGTAAAATGCATCCCGATTGATGCAGTGAATTCCATGCAGCGGGGTTAAATGGATCCCGATTGAATGCAGTGGATTCCATGCAGCGTGGCCCAATGGATCTCGATTGAATGCAGTGGATTCCATGCAGTGTGGTGCAGTGGATTCTGATTGATTGCAGTGAATTCCATGCATCGTGGCACAATGGATCCCAATTGAATGCAGTGGATTCCATGCAGTGTGGCCCAATGGATCTCGATTGAATGCAGTGGATTCCATGCAGCGTGTTTGAATGCAGTGTATGCCATGCAGCGTGAAGAAATGGAACCCTATTGAATGCAGTGGATTTTATGCAGCATGATTGAATGCAGTGGATTCCATGCAGCATGATTGAATGCAGTGGATTCCAGGCAGCGAGGCCCAATGAATCCCGATTGAATGCAGTGGATATTATCCAGCATGGCCCAAAGCATCCCGATTGAATGCAGTGGATTCCATGCAGCGTGTTTGAATGCAGTGGATTCCATGCAGCATGGCCCAATGGTTCCCGATTGAATGCAGTGGTTGCAATGAAGCATGATTGAATGCAGTGGATTCCATGAAGCGTGGCCCTATGGTACCCGATTGAATGCACTGGTTGCAATGAAGCATGATTGAATGCAGTGGATTCCATGCAGCATGGAGAAATGGAACCCTATTAAATGCAGGGGATTTTATGCAGCATGATTGAATGCAGTGGATTCCATGCAGCATGATTGAATGCAGTAGATTCCATACAGTGAGGCCCAATGCATCCCGATTAAATGCAGTGGATTTTATGCAGCGAGGCCCAAAGCATCCCGATTGAATGCAGTGGATTCCATGCAGCGTCACTGAATGCAGTGGATTCGATGCAGCATGGTAAAATGCATCCCGATTGAACCCAGTGTATTCTATGCAGCGTGATAAATGGATCCCGATTGAATGCAGTGGATTCCATGCAGCGTGGCCCAATGGATCTCGAGAGAATGCAGTGGATTCCATGCAGTGTGGTGCAATGGATTTTGATTGAACGCAGTGGATTCGATGCATCGTTGTGCAATGGATCCCAATTGAATGCAGTGAATTCCATGCAGCGTGATTGAATGCAGTATATTCCATGCAGCGTGGTAAAATGCATCCCGATTAAATGCAGTGGATTCCATCCAGCTTGATTGAATGCAGTTGATTCCATGGAGCGTGGCCCAATGCATCCCGATTAAATGCAGTGGATTTTATGCAGCATGGCCCAAAGCATCCCGATTGAAGGTAGTGCATTCCATGCAGCATCACTGAATGCAGTGGATTCCATGCAGCATGGTAAAATGCATCCCGATTGAACGCAGTGTATTCCATGAAGCATGGCTAAATGGATCCCGAGTGAATGCAGTGGATTCCATGCAGTGTCATTGAATGCAGTGGATTCCATGCAGCATGGTAAAATGTGTCACGATTGATGCAGTGGATTACATGCATTGTCATTGAATGCAGTGGATTCCATGCAGCATGGTTAAATGCATCACGATTGATGCAGTGGATTCCATGCAGTGTCAATGAATGCAGTGGATTCCAGGCAGCATGATAAAATGCATCCCGATTGATGCAGTGGATTCCATGCAGCGGGGTTAAATGGATCCCGATTGAATGCAGTGGATTCCATGCAGCGTGGCCCAATGGATCTCGATTGAATGCAGTGGACTCCGTGCAGTGTGGTGGAGTGGATTCTGATTGATTGCAGTGAATTCCATGCAGCGTGGCCCAATGGATCTCGATTGAATGCAGTGGATTCCATGCAGCGTGTTTGAATGCAGTGTATTCCATGCAGCGTGAAGAAATGGAACCCTATTGAATGCAGTGGATTTTATGCAGCATGATTGAATGCAGTGGATTCCATGCAGCATGATTGAATGCAGTGGATTCCAGGCAGCGAGGCCCAATGAATCCCGATTGAATGCAGTGGATATTATCCAGCATGGCCCAAAGCATCCCGATGGAATGCAGTGGATTCCATGCAGCGTGTTTGAATGCAGTGGATTCCATGCAGCATGGCCCAATGGTTCCCGATTGAATGCAGTGGTTGCAATGAAGCATGATTGAATGCAGTGGATTCCATGAAGCGTGGACCTATGGTACCCGATTGAATGCACTGGTTGCAATGAAGCATGATTGAATGCAGTGGATTCCATGCAGCATGGAGAAATGGAACCCTATTAAATGCAGGGGATTTTATGCAGCATGATTGAATGCAGTGGATTCCATGCAGCATGATTGAATGCAGTAGATTCCATGCAGTGAGGCCCAATGCATCCCGATTAAATGCAGTGGATTTTATGCAGCGAGGCCCAAAGCATCCCGATTGAATGTAGTGGATTCCATGCAGCGTCACTGAATGCAGTGGATTCGATGCAGCATGGTTAAATGCATCCCGATTGAACGAAGAGTATTCCATGCAGCGTGGCTAAATGGATCCCGATTGAATGCAGTGGATTCCATGCAGCGTGGCCCAATGGATCTCGAGAGATTGCAGTGGATTCCATGCAGTGTGGTGCAATGGATTTTAATTGAACGCAGTGGATTCCATGCATCGTGGTGCAATGGATCCCAATTGAATGCAGTGAATTCCATGCAGCGTGATTGAATGCAGTATATTCCATGCAGCGTGGTAAAATGCATCCCGATTAAATGCAGTGGATTCCATCCAGCTTGATTGAATGCAGTTGATTCCATGGAGCGTGGCCCAATGCATCCCGATTAAATGCAGTGGATTTTATGCAGCATGGCCCAAAGCATCCCGATTGAAGGTAGTGCATTCCATGCAGCATCACTGAATGCAGTGGATTCCATGCAGCATGGTAAAATGCATCCCGATTGAACGCAGTGTATTCCATGAAGCATGGCTAAATGGATCCCGAGTGAATGCAGTGGATTCCATGCAGTGTCATTGAATGCAGTGGATTCCATGCAGCATGGTAAAATGTGTCACGATTGATGCAGTGGATTCCATGCATTGTCATTGAATGCAGTGGATTCCATGCAGCATGGTTAAATGCATCCCGATTGATGCAGTGGATTCCATGCAGTGTCAATGAATGCAGTGGATTCCAGGCAGCATGATAAAATGCATCCCGATTGATGCAGTGGATTCCATGCAGCGGGGTTAAATGGATCCCGATTGAATGCAGTGGATTCCATGCAGCGTGGCCCAATGGATCTCGATTGAATGCAGTGGACTCCGTGCAGTGTGGTGGAGTGGATTCTGATTGATTGCAGTGAATTCCATGCAGCGTGGCCCAATGGATCTCGATTGAATGCAGTGGATTCCATGCAGCGTGTTTGAATGCAGTGTATTCCATGCAGCGTGAAGAAATGGAACCCTATTGAATGCAGTGGATTTTATGCAGCATGATTGAATGCAGTGGATTCCATGCAGCATGATTGAATGCAGTGGATTCCAGGCAGCGAGGCCCAATGAATCCCGATTGAATGCAGTGGATATTATCCAGCATGGCCCAAAGCATCCCGATGGAATGCAGTGGATTCCATGCAGCGTGTTTGAATGCAGTGGATTCCATGCAGCATGGCCCAATGGTTCCCGATTGAATGCAGTGGTTGCAATGAAGCATGATTGAATGCAGTGGATTCCATGAAGCGTGGACCTATGGTACCCGATTGAATGCACTGGTTGCAATGAAGCATGATTGAATGCAGTGGATTCCATGCAGCATGGAGAAATGGAACCCTATTAAATGCAGGGGATTTTATGCAGCATGATTGAATGCAGTGGATTCCATGCAGCATGATTGAATGCAGTAGATTCCATGCAGTGAGGCCCAATGCATCCCGATTAAATGCAGTGGATTTTATGCAGCGAGGCCCAAAGCATCCCGATTGAATGTAGTGGATTCCATGCAGCGTCACTGAATGCAGTGGATTCGATGCAGCATGGTTAAATGCATCCCGATTGAACGAAGAGTATTCCATGCAGCGTGGCTAAATGGATCCCGATTGAATGCAGTGGATTCCATGCAGCGTGGCCCAATGGATCTCGAGAGATTGCAGTGGATTCCATGCAGTGTGGTGCAATGGATTTTAATTGAACGCAGTGGATTCCATGCATCGTGGTGCAATGGATCCCAATTGAATGCAGTGAATTCCATGCAGCGTGATTGAATGCAGTATATTCCATGCAGCGTGGTAAAATGCATCCCGATTAAATGCAATGGATTCCATCCAGCTTGATTGAATGCAGTTGATTCCATGGAGCGTGGCCCAATGCATCCCGATTAAATGCAGTGGATTTTATGCAGCATGGCCCAAAGCATCCCGATTGAAGGTAGTGCATTCCATGCAGCATCACTGAATGCAGTGGATTCCATGCAGCATGGTAAAATGCATCCCGATTGAACGCAGTGTATTCCATGTAGCATGGCTAAATGGATCCCGAGTGAATGCAGTAGATTCCATGCAGTGTCATTGAATGCAGTGGATTCCATGCAGCATGGTAAAATGCGTCACGATTGATGCAGTGGATTCCATGCAGTGTCATTGAATGCAGTGGATTCCATGCAGCATGGTAAAATGCATCCCGATGGATGCAGTGGATTCCATGCAGTGTCAATGAATGCAGTGGATTCCAGGCAGCATGATAAAATGCATCCCGATTGATGCAGTGGATTCCATGCAGCGGGGTTAAATGGATCCCGATTGAATGCAGTGGATTCCATGCAGCGTGGCCCAATGGATCTCGATTGAATGCAGTGGATTCCATGCAGCGTGGCCCAATGGATCTCGATTGAATGCAGTGGATTCCATGCAGTGTGGTGCAGTGGATTCTGATTGATTGCAGTGAATTCCATGCATCGTGGCACAATGGATCCCAATTGAATGCAGTGGATTCCATGCAGCGTGGCCCAATGGATCTCGATTGAATGCAGTGGATTCCATGCAGCGTGTTTGAATGCAGTGTATGCCATGCAGCATGAAGAAATGGAACCCTATTGAATGCAGTGGATTTTATGCAGCATGATTGAATGCAGTGGATTCCATGCAGCATGATTGAATGCAGTGGATTCCAGGCAGCGAGGCCCAATGAATCCCGATTGAATGCAGTGGATATTATCCAGCATGGCCCAAAGCATCCCGATTGAATGCAGTGGATTCCATGCAGCGTGTTTGAACGCAGTGGATCCATGCAGCATGGCCCAATGGTTCCCGATTGAATGCAGTGTTTGCAATGAAGCATGATTGAATGCAGTGGATTCCATGAAGCGTGGCCCTATGGTACCCGATTGAATGCACTGGTTGCAATGAAGCATGATTGAATGCAGTGGATTCCATGCAGCATGGAGAAATGGAACCCTATTCAATGCAGGGGATTTTATGCAGCATGATTGAATGCAGTGGATTCCATGCAGCATGATTGAATGCAGTAGATTCCATGCAGTGAGGCCCAATGCATCCCGATTAAATGCAGTGGATTTTATGCAGCGAGGCCCAAAGCATCCTGATTGAATGCAGTGGATTCCATGCAGCGTCACTGAATGCAGTGGATTCGATGCAGCATGGTAAAATGCATCCCGATTGAACCCAGTGTATTCTATGCAGCGTGATAAATGGATCCCTATTGAATGCAGTGGATTCCATGCAGCGTGGCCCAATGGATCTCGAGAGAATGCAGTGGATTCCATGCAGTGTGGTGCAATGGATTTTGATTGAACGCAGTGGATTCCATGCATCGTTGTGCAATGGATCCCAATTGAATGCAGTGAATTCCATGCAGCGTGATTGAATGCAGTACATTCCATGCAGCATGGTAAAATGCATCCCGATTAAATGCAGTGGATTCCATCCAGCTTGATTGAATGCAGTTGATTCCATGGAGCGTGGCCCAATGCATCCCGATTAAATGCAGTGGATTTTATGCAGCATGGCCCAAAGCATCCCGATTGAAGGTAGTGCATTCCATGCAGCATCACTGAATGCAGTGGATTCCATGCAGCATGGTAAAATGCATCCCGATTGAACTCAGTGTATTCCATGAAGCATGGCGAAATGGATCCCGATTGAATGCAGGGGATTCCATGCAGCGTGGCCCAATGGATCTCGATTGAACACAGTGTATTCCATGCAGCGAGGCCCAAAGCATCCCGATTGAATGCAGTGGATTCCATGCAGCGTCACTGAATGCAGTGGATTCGATGCAGCATGGTAAAATGCATCCCGATTGAACCCAGTGTATTCTATGCAGCGTGATAAATGGATCCCGATTGAATGCAGTGGATTCCATGCAGCGTGGCCCAATGGATCTCGAGAGAATGCAGTGGATTCCATGCAGTGTGGTGCAATGGATTTTGATTGAACGCAGTGGATTCGATGCATCGTTGTGCAATGGATCCCAATTGAATGCAGTGAATTCCATGCAGCGTGATTGAATGCAGTATATTCCATGCAGCGTGGTAAAATGCATCCCGATTAAATGCAGTGGATTCCATCCAGCTTGATTGAATGCAGTTGATTCCATGGAGCGTGGCCCAATGCATCCCGATTAAATGCAGTGGATTTTATGCAGCATGGCCCAAAGCATCCCGATTGAAGGTAGTGCATTCCATGCAGCATCACTGAATGCAGTGGATTCCATGCAGCATGGTAAAATGCATCCCGATTGAACGCAGTGTATTCCATGAAGCATGGCTAAATGGATCCCGAGTGAATGCAGTGGATTCCATGCAGTGTCATTGAATGCAGTGGATTCCATGCAGCATGGTAAAATGTGTCACGATTGATGCAGTGGATTACATGCATTGTCATTGAATGCAGTGGATTCCATGCAGCATGGTTAAATGCATCACGATTGATGCAGTGGATTCCATGCAGTGTCAATGAATGCAGTGGATTCCAGGCAGCATGATAAAATGCATCCCGATTGATGCAGTGGATTCCATGCAGCGGGGTTAAATGGATCCCGATTGAATGCAGTGGATTCCATGCAGCGTGGCCCAATGGATCTCGATTGAATGCAGTGGACTCCGTGCAGTGTGGTGGAGTGGATTCTGATTGATTGCAGTGAATTCCATGCAGCGTGGCCCAATGGATCTCGATTGAATGCAGTGGATTCCATGCAGCGTGTTTGAATGCAGTGTATTCCATGCAGCGTGAAGAAATGGAACCCTATTGAATGCAGTGGATTTTATGCAGCATGATTGAATGCAGTGGATTCCATGCAGCATGATTGAATGCAGTGGATTCCAGGCAGCGAGGCCCAATGAATCCCGATTGAATGCAGTGGATATTATCCAGCATGGCCCAAAGCATCCCGATGGAATGCAGTGGATTCCATGCAGCGTGTTTGAATGCAGTGGATTCCATGCAGCATGGCCCAATGGTTCCCGATTGAATGCAGTGGTTGCAATGAAGCATGATTGAATGCAGTGGATTCCATGAAGCGTGGACCTATGGTACCCGATTGAATGCACTGGTTGCAATGAAGCATGATTGAATGCAGTGGATTCCATGCAGCATGGAGAAATGGAACCCTATTAAATGCAGGGGATTTTATGCAGCATGATTGAATGCAGTGGATTCCATGCAGCATGATTGAATGCAGTAGATTCCATGCAGTGAGGCCCAATGCATCCCGATTAAATGCAGTGGATTTTATGCAGCGAGGCCCAAAGCATCCCGATTGAATGTAGTGGATTCCATGCAGCGTCACTGAATGCAGTGGATTCGATGCAGCATGGTTAAATGCATCCCGATTGAACGAAGAGTATTCCATGCAGCGTGGCTAAATGGATCCCGATTGAATGCAGTGGATTCCATGCAGCGTGGCCCAATGGATCTCGAGAGATTGCAGTGGATTCCATGCAGTGTGGTGCAATGGATTTTAATTGAACGCAGTGGATTCCATGCATCGTGGTGCAATGGATCCCAATTGAATGCAGTGAATTCCATGCAGCGTGATTGAATGCAGTATATTCCATGCAGCGTGGTAAAATGCATCCCGATTAAATGCAATGGATTCCATCCAGCTTGATTGAATGCAGTTGATTCCATGGAGCGTGGCCCAATGCATCCCGATTAAATGCAGTGGATTTTATGCAGCATGGCCCAAAGCATCCCGATTGAAGGTAGTGCATTCCATGCAGCATCACTGAATGCAGTGGATTCCATGCAGCATGGTAAAATGCATCCCGATTGAACGCAGTGTATTCCATGTAGCATGGCTAAATGGATCCCGAGTGAATGCAGTAGATTCCATGCAGTGTCATTGAATGCAGTGGATTCCATGCAGCATGGTAAAATGCGTCACGATTGATGCAGTGGATTCCATGCAGTGTCATTGAATGCAGTGGATTCCATGCAGCATGGTAAAATGCATCCCGATGGATGCAGTGGATTCCATGCAGTGTCAATGAATGCAGTGGATTCCAGGCAGCATGATAAAATGCATCCCGATTGATGCAGTGGATTCCATGCAGCGGGGTTAAATGGATCCCGATTGAATGCAGTGGATTCCATGCAGCGTGGCCCAATGGATCTCGATTGAATGCAGTGGATTCCATGCAGCGTGGCCCAATGGATCTCGATTGAATGCAGTGGATTCCATGCAGTGTGGTGCAGTGGATTCTGATTGATTGCAGTGAATTCCATGCATCGTGGCACAATGGATCCCAATTGAATGCAGTGGATTCCATGCAGCGTGGCCCAATGGATCTCGATTGAATGCAGTGGATTCCATGCAGCGTGTTTGAATGCAGTGTATGCCATGCAGCATGAAGAAATGGAACCCTATTGAATGCAGTGGATTTTATGCAGCATGATTGAATGCAGTGGATTCCATGCAGCATGATTGAATGCAGTGGATTCCAGGCAGCGAGGCCCAATGAATCCCGATTGAATGCAGTGGATATTATCCAGCATGGCCCAAAGCATCCCGATTGAATGCAGTGGATTCCATGCAGCGTGTTTGAACGCAGTGGATCCATGCAGCATGGCCCAATGGTTCCCGATTGAATGCAGTGTTTGCAATGAAGCATGATTGAATGCAGTGGATTCCATGAAGCGTGGCCCTATGGTACCCGATTGAATGCACTGGTTGCAATGAAGCATGATTGAATGCAGTGGATTCCATGCAGCATGGAGAAATGGAACCCTATTAAATGCAGGGGATTTTATGCAGCATGATTGAATGCAGTGGATTCCATGCAGCATGATTGAATGCAGTAGATTCCATGCAGTGAGGCCCAATGCATCCCGATTAAATGCAGTGGATTTTATGCAGCGAGGCCCAAAGCATCCCGATTGAATGCAGTGGATTCCATGCAGCGTCACTGAATGCAGTGGATTCGATGCAGCATGGTAAAATGCATCCCGATTGAACCCAGTGTATTCTATGCAGCGTGATAAATGGATCCCTATTGAATGCAGTGGATTCCATGCAGCGTGGCCCAATGGATCTCGAGAGAATGCAGTGGATTCCATGCAGTGTGGTGCAATGGATTTTGATTGAACGCAGTGGATTCCATGCATCGTTGTGCAATGGATCCCAATTGAATGCAGTGAATTCCATGCAGCGTGATTGAATGCAGTACATTCCATGCAGCATGGTAAAATGCATCCCGATTAAATGCAGTGGATTCCATCCAGCTTGATTGAATGCAGTTGATTCCATGGAGCGTGGCCCAATGCATCCCGATTAAATGCAGTGGATTTTATGCAGCATGGCCCAAAGCATCCCGATTGAAGGTAGTGCATTCCATGCAGCATCACTGAATGCAGTGGATTCCATGCAGCATGGTAAAATGCATCCCGATTGAACTCAGTGTATTCCATGAAGCATGGCGAAATGGATCCCGATTGAATGCAGGGGATTCCATGCAGCGTGGCCCAATGGATCTCGATTGAACACAGTGTATTCCATGCAGTGAGGCCCAATGAATCCCAATTGAATGCAGTGGATTCCATGCAGCATGGAGAAATTGAACCATATTAAATGCAGGGGATTTTATGCAGCATGATTGAATGCAGTGTTTTCCATGCAGCATGATTGAATGCAGTAGATTCCATGCAGTGAGGCCCAATGCATCCCGATTAAATGCAGTGGATTCCATGCAGCGTCACTGAATGCAGTGGATTCGATGCAGCATGGTAAAATGCATCCCGATTGAACCCAGTGTATTCTATGCAGCGTGATAAATGGATCCCGATTGAATGCAGTGGATTCCATGCAGCGTGGTCCAATGGATCTCGAGAGAATGCAGTGGATTCCATGCAGTGTGGTGCAATGGATTTTGATTGAACGCAGTGGATTCGATGCATCATTGTGCAATGGATCCCAATTGAATGCAGTGAATTCCATGCAGCGTGATTGAATGCAGTACATTCCATGCAGCATGGTAAAATGCATCCCGATTAAATGCAGTGGATTCCATCCAGCTTGATTGAATGCAGTTGATTCCATGGAGCGTGGCCCAATGCATCCCGATTAAATGCAGTGGATTTTATGCAGCATGGCCCAAAGCATCCCGATTGAAGGTAGTGCATTCCATGCAGCATCACTGAATGCAGTGGATTCCATGCAGCATGGTAAAATGCATCCCGATTGAACGCAGTGTATTCCATGAAGCATGGCTAAATGGATCCCGATTGAATGCAGTGGATTCCATGCAGCGTGGCCCAATGGATCTCGATTGAACGCAGTGTATTCCATGCAGTGAGGCCCAATGAATCCCAATTGAATGCAGTGGATTCCATGCAGCATGGCGCAATGGATGTCGATTGATTGCAGTGGTTTCCCTGCAATGTGGCACAATGGATCCCGATTGACTGCAGTGGATTCCATGCAGCGTCACTGAATGCAGTGGATTCCATGCAGAATGGTAAAATGCATCCCGATTGATGGAGTGGATTCCATGCAGTGTCATTGAATGCAGTGGATTCCATGCAGCATGGTAAAATGCATCCCAATTGAACGCAGTGCATTCCATGCAGCGGGGTTAAATGGATCCCGATTGAATGCAGTGGATTCGATGCAGCGTGGCCCAATGGATCTCGAGAGAATGCAGTGGATTCCATGCAGTGTGGTGCAATGGATTTAAATTGAACGCAGTGGATTCCATGCATCATGGCGCAATGGATCCCAATTGAATGCAGTGAATTCCATGCAGCGTGATTGAATGCAGTATATTCCATGCAGCGTGGTAAAATGCATCCCGATTAAATGCAGTGGATTCCATCCAGCTTGATTGAATGCAGTTGATTCCATGGAGCGTGGCCCAATGCATCCCGATTAACTGCAGTGGATTTTATGCAGCATGGCCCAAAGCATCCCGATTGAAGGTAGTGCATTCCATGCAGCATCACTGAATGCAGTGGATTCCATGCAGCATGGTAAAATGCATCCCGATTGAACGCAGTGTATTCCATGAAGCATAGCTAAATGGATCCCGAGTGAATGCAGTGGATTCCATGCAGTGTCATTGAATGCAGTGGATTCCAGGCAGCATGGTAAAATGCATCCCGATTGATGCAGTGAATTCCATGCAGCGGGGTTAAATGGATCCCGATTGAATGCAGTGGATTCCATGCAGCGTGGCCCAATGGATCTCGATTGAATGCAGTGGATTCCATGCAGTGTGGTGCAGTGGATTCTGATTGATTGCAGTGAATTCCATGCATCGTGGCACAATGGATCCCAATTGAATGCAGTGGATTCCATGCAGTGTGGCCCAATGGATCTCGATTGAATGCAGTGGATTCCATGCAGCGTGTTTGAATGCAGTGTATGCCATGCAGCGTGAAGAAATGGAACCCTATTGAATGCAGTGGATTTTATGCAGCATGATTGAATGCAGTGGATTCGATGCAGCATGATTGAATGCAGTGGATTCCAGGCAGCGAGGCCCAATGAATCCCGATTGAATGCAGTGGATATTATCCAGCATGGCCCAAAGCATCCCGATTGAATGCAGTGGATTCCATGCAGCATGTTTGAATGCAGTGGATTCCATGCAGCATGGCCCAATGGTTCCCGATTGAATGCAGTGGTTGCAATGAAGCATGATTGAATGCAGTGGATTCCATGAAGCGTGGCCCTATGGTACCCGATTGAATGCACTGGTTGCAATGAAGCATGATTGAATGCAGTGGATTCCATGCAGCATGGAGAAATGGAACCCTATTAAATGCAGGGGATTTTATGCAGCATGATTGAATGCAGTGGATTCCATGCAGCATGATTGAATGCAGTAGATTCCATGCAGTGAGGCCCAATGCATCCCGATTAAATGCAGTGGATTTTATGCAGCGAGGCCCAAAGCATCCCGATTGAATGCAGTGGATTCCATGCAGCGTCACTGAATGCAGTGGATTCGATGCAGCATGGTAAAATGCATCCCGATTGAACCCAGTGTATTCTATGCAGCGTGATAAATGGATCCCGATTGAATGCAGTGGATTCCATGCAGCGTGGCCCAATGGATCTCGAGAGAATGCAGTGGATTCCATGCAGTGTGGTGCAATGGATTTTGATTGAACGCAGTGGATTCGATGCATCGTTGTGCAATGGATCCCAATTGAATGCAGTGAATTCCATGCAGCGTGATTGAATGCAGTATATTCCATGCAGCGTGGTAAAATGCATCCCGATTAAATGCAGTGGATTCCATCCAGCTTGATTGAATGCAGTTGATTCCATGGAGCGTGGCCCAATGCATCCCGATTAAATGCAGTGGATTTTATGCAGCATGGCCCAAAGCATCCCGATTGAAGGTAGTGCATTCCATGCAGCATCACTGAATGCAGTGGATTCCATGCAGCATGGTAAAATGCATCCCGATTGAACGCAGTGTATTCCATGAAGCATGGCTAAATGGATCCCGAGTGAATGCAGTGGATTCCATGCAGTGTCATTGAATGCAGTGGATTCCATGCAGCATGGTAAAATGTGTCACGATTGATGCAGTGGATTACATGCATTGTCGTTGAATGCAGTGGATTCCATGCAGCATGGTTAAATGCATCACGATTGATGCAGTGGATTCCATGCAGTGTCAATGAATGCAGTGGATTCCAGGCAGCATGATAAAATGCATCCCGATTGATGCAGTGGATTCCATGCAGCGGGGTTAAATGGATCCCGATTGAATGCAGTGGATTCCATGCAGCGTGGCCCAATGGATCTCGATTGAATGCAGTGGACTCCGTGCAGTGTGGTGGAGTGGATTCTGATTGATTGCAGTGAATTCCATGCAGCGTGGCCCAATGGATCTCGATTGAATGCAATGGATTCCATGCAGCGTGTTTGAATGCAGTGTATTCCATGCAGCGTGAAGAAATGGAACCCTATTGAATGCAGTGGATTTTATGCAGCATGATTGAATGCAGTGGATTCCATGCAGCATGATTGAATGCAGTGGATTCCAGGCAGCGAGGCCCAATGAATCCCGATTGAATGCAGTGGATATTATCCAGCATGGCCCAAAGCATCCCGATGGAATGCAGTGGATTCCATGCAGCGTGTTTGAATGCAGTGGATTCCATGCAGCATGGCCCAATGGTTCCCGATTGAATGCAGTGGTTGCAATGAAGCATGATTGAATGCAGTGGATTCCATGAAGCGTGGACCTATGGTACCCGATTGAATGCACTGGTTGCAATGAAGCATGATTGAATGCAGTGGATTCCATGCAGCATGGAGAAATGGAACCCTATTAAATGCAGGGGATTTTATGCAGCATGATTGAATGCAGTGGATTCCATGCAGCATGATTGAATGCAGTAGATTCCATGCAGTGAGGCCCAATGCATCCCGATTAAATGCAGTGGATTTTATGCAGCGAGGCCCAAAGCATCCCGATTGAATGTAGTGGATTCCATGCAGCGTCACTGAATGCAGTGGATTCGATGCAGCATGGTTAAATGCATCCCGATTGAACGAAGAGTATTCCATGCAGCGTGGCTAAATGGATCCCGATTGAATGCAGTGGATTCCATGCAGCGTGGCCCAATGGATCTCGAGAGATTGCAGTGGATTCCATGCAGTGTGGTGCAATGGATTTTAATTGAACGCAGTGGATTCCATGCATCGTGGTGCAATGGATCCCAATTGAATGCAGTGAATTCCATGCAGCGTGATTGAATGCAGTATATTCCATGCAGCGTGGTAAAATGCATCCCGATTAAATGCAATGGATTCCATCCAGCTTGATTGAATGCAGTTGATTCCATGGAGCGTGGCCCAATGCATCCCGATTAAATGCAGTGGATTTTATGCAGCATGGCCCAAAGCATCCCGATTGAAGGTAGTGCATTCCATGCAGCATCACTGAATGCAGTGGATTCCATGCAGCATGGTAAAATGCATCCCGATTGAACGCAGTGTATTCCATGTAGCATGGCTAAATGGATCCCGAGTGAATGCAGTAGATTCCATGCAGTGTCATTGAATGCAGTGGATTCCATGCAGCATGGTAAAATGCGTCACGATTGATGCAGTGGATTCCATGCAGTGTCATTGAATGCAGTGGATTCCATGCAGCATGGTAAAATGCATCCCGATGGATGCAGTGGATTCCATGCAGTGTCAATGAATGCAGTGGATTCCAGGCAGCATGATAAAATGCATCCCGATTGATGCAGTGGATTCCATGCAGCGGGGTTAAATGGATCCCGATTGAATGCAGTGGATTCCATGCAGCGTGGCCCAATGGATCTCGATTGAATGCAGTGGATTCCATGCAGCGTGGCCCAATGGATCTCGATTGAATGCAGTGGATTCCATGCAGTGTGGTGCAGTGGATTCTGATTGATTGCAGTGAATTCCATGCATCATGGCACAATGGATCCCAATTGAATGCAGTGGATTCCATGCAGCGTGGCCCAATGGATCTCGATTGAATGCAGTGGATTCCATGCAGCGTGTTTGAATGCAGTTTATGCCATGCAGCATGAAGAAATGGAACCCTATTGAATGCAGTGGATTTTATGCAGCATGATTGAATGCAGTGGATTCCATGCAGCATGATTGAATGCAGTGGATTCCAGGCAGCGAGGCCCAATGAATCCCGATTGAATGCAGTGGATATTATCCAGCATGGCCCAAAGCATCCCGATTGAATGCAGTGGATTCCATGCAGCGTGTTTGAACGCAGTGGATCCATGCAGCATGGCCCAATGGTTCCCGATTGAATGCAGTGTTTGCAATGAAGCATGATTGAATGCAGTGGATTCCATGAAGCGTGGCCCTATGGTACCCGATTGAATGCACTGGTTGCAATGAAGCATGATTGAATGCAGTGGATTCCATGCAGCATGGAGAAATGGAACCCTATTAAATGCAGGGGATTTTATGCAGCATGATTGAATGCAGTGGATTCCATGCAGCATGATTGAATGCAGTAGATTCCATGCAGTGAGGCCCAATGCATCCCGATTAAATGCAGTGGATTTTATGCAGCGAGGCCCAAAGCATCCCGATTGAATGCAGTGGATTCCATGCAGCGTCACTGAATGCAGTGGATTCGATGCAGCATGGTAAAATGCATCCCGATTGAACCCAGTGTATTCTATGCAGCGTGATAAATGGATCCCGATTGAATGCAGTGGATTCCATGCAGCGTGGCCCAATGGATCTCGAGAGAATGCAGTGGATTCCATGCAGTGTGGTGCAATGGATTTTGATTGAACGCAGTGGATTCCATGCATCGTTGTGCAATGGATCCCAATTGAATGCAGTGAATTCCATGCAGCGTGATTGAATGCAGTACATTCCATGCAGCATGGTAAAATGCATCCCGATTAAATGCAGTGGATTCCATCCAGCTTGATTGAATGCAGTTGATTCCATGGAGCGTGGCCCAATGCATCCCGATTAAATGCAGTGGATTTTATGCAGCATGGCCCAAAGCATCCCGATTGAAGGTAGTGCATTCCATGCAGCATCACTGAATGCAGTGGATTCCATGCAGCATGGTAAAATGCATCCCGATTGAACTCAGTGTATTCCATGAAGCATGGCGAAATGGATCCCGATTGAATGCAGTGGATTCCATGCAGCGTGGCCCAATGGATCTCGATTGAACACAGTGTATTCCATGCAGTGAGGCCCAATGAATCCCAATTGAATGCAGTGGATTCCATGCAGCATGGAGAAATTGAACCATATTAAATGCAGGGGATTTTATGCAGCATGATTGAATGCAGTGGTTTCCATGCAGCATGATTGAATGCAGTAGATTCCATGCAGTGAGGCCCAATGCATCCCGATTAAATGCAGTGGATTTTATGCAGAGAGGCCCAAAGCATCCCGATTGAATGCAGTGGATTCCATGCAGCGTCACTGAATGCAGTGGATTCGATGCAGCATGGTTAAATGCATCCCGATTGAACGAAGTGTATTCCATGCAGCGTGGCTAAATGGATCCCGATTGAATGCAGTGGATTCCATGCAGCGTGGCCCAATGGATCTCGAGAGATTGCAGTGGATTCCAAGCAGAGTGGTGCAATGGATTTTAATTGAACGCAGTGGATTCCATGCATCGTTGTGCAATGGATCCCAATTGAATGCAGTGAATTCCATGCAGCGTGATTGAATGCAGTATATTCCATGCAGCGTGGTAAAATGCATCCCGATTAAATGCAGTGGATTCCATCCAGCTTGGTTGAATGCAATTGATTCCATGGAGCATGGCCCAATGCTTCCCGATGAAATGCAGTGGATTTTATGCAGCATGGCCCAAAGCATCCCGATTGAATGTAGTGCATTCCATGCAGCATCACTGAATGCAGTGGATTCCATGCAGCATGGTAAAATGCATCCCGATTAAACGCAGTGGATTACATGCAGCATGGCTAAATGGATCCCGATTGAATGCAGTAGATTCCATGCAGTGTCATTGAATGCAGTGGATTCCATGCAGCATGGTAAAATGCGTCACGATTGATGCAGTGGATTCCATGCAGTGTCATTGAATGCAGTGGATTCCATGCAGCATGGTAAAATGCATCCCGATGGATGCAGTGGATTCCATGCAGTGTCAATGAATGCAGTGGATTCCAGGCAGCATGATAAAATGCATCCCGATTGATGCAGTGGATTCCATGCAGCGGGGTTAAATGGATCCCGATTGAATGCAGTGGATTCCATGCAGCGTGGCCCAATGGATCTCGATTGAATGCAGTGGATTCCATGCAGCGTGGCCCAATGGATCTCGATTGAATGCAGTGGATTCCATGCAGTGTGGTGCAGTGGATTCTGATTGATTGCAGTGAATTCCATGCATCGTGGCACAATGGATCCCAATTGAATGCAGTGGATTCCATGCAGCGTGGCCCAATGGATCTCGATTGAATGCAGTGGATTCCATGCAGCGTGTTTGAATGCAGTGTATGCCATGCAGCGTGAAGAAATGTAACCCTATTGAATGCAGTGGATTTTATGCAGCATGATTGAATGCAGTGGATTCGATGCAGCATGATTGAATGCAGTGGATTCCAGGCAGCGAGGCCCAATGAACCCCGATTGAATGCAGTGGATATTATCCAGCATGGCCCAAAGCATCCCGATTGAATGCAGTGGATTCCATGCAGCGTGTTTGAATGCAGTGGATTCCATGCAGCATGGCCCAATGGTTACCGATTGAATGCAGTGGTTGCAATGAAGCATGATTGAATGCAGTGGATTCCATGCAGCATGGAGAAATTGAACCCTATTAAATGCAGGGGATTTTATGCAGCATGATTGAATGCAGTGGATTCCATGCAGCGTGATTGAATGCAGTAGATTCCATGCAGTGAGGCCCAATGCATCCCGATTAAATGCAGTGGATTTTATGCAGCGAGGCCCAAAGCATCCCGATTGAATGCAGTGGATTCCATGCAGCGTCACTGAATGCAGTGGATTCGATGCAGCATGGTAAAATGCATCCCGATTGAACCCAGTGTATTCCATGCAGGGTGATAAATGGACCCCAATTGAATGCAGTGGATTCCATGCAGCGTGGCCCAATGGATCTCGAGAGAATGCAGTGGATTCCATGCAGCGTGATTGAATGCAGTACATTCCATGCAGCATGGTAAAATGCATCCCGATTAAATGCAGTGGATTCCATCCAGCTTGATTGAATGCAGTTGATTCCATGGAGCGTGGCCCAATGCATCCCGATTAAATGCAGTGGATTTTATGCAGCATGGCCCAAAGCATCCCGATTGAAGGTAGTGCATTCCATGCAGCATCACTGAATGCAGTGGATTCCAGGCAGCATGATAAAATGCATCCCGATTGATGCAGTGGATTCCATGCAGCGTGGCTAAATGGATCCCGATTGAATGCAGTGGATTCCATGCAGCGTGGCCCAATGGATCTCGATTGAATGCAGTGGACTCCGTGCAGTGTGGTGGAGTGGATTCTGATTGATTGCAGTGAATTCCATGCAGCGTGGCCCAATGGATCTCGATTGAATGCAGTGGATTCCATGCAGCGTGTTTGAATGCAGTGTATTCCATGCAGCGTGAAGAAATGGAACCCTATTGAATGCAGTGGATTTTATGCAGCATGATTGAATGCAGTGGATTCCATGCAGCATGATTGAATGCAGTGGATTCCAGGCAGCGAGGCCCAATGAATCCCGATTGAATGCAGTGGATATTATCCAGCATGGCCCAAAGCATCCCAATGGAATGCAGTGGATTCCATGCAGCGTGTTTGAATGCAGTGGATTCCATGCAGCATGGCCCAATGGTTCCCGATTGAATGCAGTGGTTGCAATGAAGCATGATTGAATGCAGTGGATTCCATGAAGCGTGGCCCTATGGTACCCGATTGAATGCACTGGTTGCAATGAAGCATGATTGAATGCAGTGGATTCCATGCAGCATGGAGAAATGGAACCCTATTAAATGCAGGGGATTTTATGCAGCATGATTGAATGCAGTGGATTCCATGCAGCATGATTGAATGCAGTAGATTCCATGCAGTGAGGCCCAATGCATCCCGATTAAATGCAGTGGATTTTATGCAGCGAGGCCCAAAGCATCCCGATTGAATGTAGTGGATTCCATGCAGCGTCACTGAATGCAGTGGATTCGATGCAGCATGGTTAAATGCATCCCGATTGAACGAAGAGTATTCCATGCAGCGTGGCTAAATGGATCCCGATTGAATGCAGTGGATTCCATGCAGCGTGGCCCAATGGATCTCGAGAGATTGCAGTGGATTCCATGCAGTGTGGTGCAATGGATTTTAATTGAACGCAGTGGATTCCATGCATCGTGGTGCAATGGATCCCAATTGAATGCAGTGAATTCCATGCAGCGTGATTGAATGCAGTATATTCCATGCAGCGTGGTAAAATGCATCCCGATTAAATGCAATGGATTCCATCCAGCTTGATTGAATGCAGTTGATTCCATGGAGCGTGGCCCAATGCATCCCGATTAAATGCAGTGGATTTTATGCAGCATGGCCCAAAGCATCCCGATTGAAGGTAGTGCATTCCATGCAGCATCACTGAATGCAGTGGATTCCATGCAGCATGGTAAAATGCATCCCGATTGAACGCAGTGTATTCCATGAAGCATGGCTAAATGGATCCCGAGTGAATGCAGTAGATTCCATGCAGTGTCATTGAATGCAGTGGATTCCATGCAGCATGGTAAAATGCGTCACGATTGATGCAGTGGATTCCATGCAGTGTCATTGAATGCAGTGGATTCCATGCAGCATGGTAAAATGCATCCCGATGGATGCAGTGGATTCCATGCAGTGTCAATGAATGCAGTGGATTCCAGGCAGCATGATAAAATGCATCCCGATTGATGCAGTGGATTCCATGCAGCGGGGTTAAATGGATCCCGATTGAATGCAGTGGATTCCATGCAGCGTGGCCCAATGGATCTCGATTGAATGCAGTGGATTCCATGCAGCGTGGCCCAATGGATCTCGATTGAATGCAGTGGATTCCATGCAGTGTGGTGCAGTGGATTCTGATTGATTGCAGTGAATTCCATGCATCGTGGCACAATGGATCCCAATTGAATGCAGTGGATTCCATGCAGCGTGGCCCAATGGATCTCGATTGAATGCAGTGGATTCCATGCAGCGTGTTTGAATGCAGTGTATGCCATGCAGCATGAAGAAATGGAACCCTATTGAATGCAGTGGATTTTATGCAGCATGATTGAATGCAGTGGATTCCATGCAGCATGATTGAATGCAGTGGATTCCAGGCAGCGAGGCCCAATGAATCCCGATTGAATGCAGTGGATATTATCCAGCATGGCCCAAAGCATCCCGATTGAATGCAGTGGATTCCATGCAGCGTGTTTGAACGCAGTGGATCCATGCAGCATGGCCCAATGGTTCCCGATTGAATGCAGTGTTTGCAATGAAGCATGATTGAATGCAGTGGATTCCATGAAGCGTGGCCCTATGGTACCCGATTGAATGCACTGGTTGCAATGAAGCATGATTGAATGCAGTGGATTCCATGCAGCATGGAGAAATGGAACCCTATTAAATGCAGGGGATTTTATGCAGCATGATTGAATGCAGTGGATTCCATGCAGCATGATTGAATGCAGTAGATTCCATGCAGTGAGGCCCAATGCATCCCGATTAAATGCAGTGGATTTTATGCAGCGAGGCCCAAAGCATCCCGATTGAATGCAGTGGATTCCATGCAGCGTCACTGAATGCAGTGGATTCGATGCAGCATGGTAAAATGCATCCCGATTGAACCCAGTGTATTCTATGCAGCGTGATAAATGGATCCCGATTGAATGCAGTGGATTCCATGCAGCGTGGCCCAATGGATCTCGAGAGAATGCAGTGGATTCCATGCAGTGTGGTGCAATGGATTTTGATTGAACGCAGTGGATTCCATGCATCGTTGTGCAATGGATCCCAATTGAATGCAGTGAATTCCATGCAGCGTGATTGAATGCAGTACATTCCATGCAGCATGGTAAAATGCATCCCGATTAAATGCAGTGGATTCCATCCAGCTTGATTGAATGCAGTTGATTCCATGGAGCGTGGCCCAATGCATCCCGATTAAATGCAGTGGATTTTATGCAGCATGGCCCAAAGCATCCCGATTGAAGGTAGTGCATTCCATGCAGCATCACTGAATGCAGTGGATTCCATGCAGCATGGTAAAATGCATCCCGATTGAACTCAGTGTATTCCATGAAGCATGGCGAAATGGATCCCGATTGAATGCAGTGGATTCCATGCAGTGTCAATGAATGCAGTGGATTCCAGGCAGCATGATAAAATGCATCCCGATTGATGCAGTGGATTCCATGCAGCGGGGTTAAATGGATCCCGATTGAATGCAGTGGATTCCATGCAGTGTGGCCCAATGGATCTCGATTGAATGCAGTGGATTCCATGCAGCGTGGCCCAATGGATCTCGATTGAATGCAGTGGATTCCATGCAGTGTGGTGCAGTGGATTCTGATTGATTGCAGTGAATTCCATGCATCGTGGCACAATGGATCCCAATTGAATGCAGTGGATTCCATGCAGCGTGGCCCAATGGATCTCGATTGAATGCAGTGGATTCCATGCAGCGTGTTTGAATGCAGTGTATGCCATGCAGCATGAAGAAATGGAACCCTATTGAATGCAGTGGATTTTATGCAGCATGATTGAATGCAGTGGATTCCATGCAGCATGATTGAATGCAGTGGATTCCAGGCAGCGAGGCCCAATGAATCCCGATTGAATGCAGTGGATATTATCCAGCATGGCCCAAAGCATCCCGATTGAATGCAGTGGATTCCATGCAGCGTGTTTGAACGCAGTGGATCCATGCAGCATGGCCCAATGGTTCCCGATTGAATGCAGTGTTTGCAATGAAGCATGATTGAATGCAGTGGATTCCATGAAGCGTGGCCCTATGGTACCCGATTGAATGCACTGGTTGCAATGAAGCATGATTGAATGCAGTGGATTCCATGCAGCATGGAGAAATGGAACCCTATTAAATGCAGGGGATTTTATGCAGCATGATTGAATGCAGTGGATTCCATGCAGCATGATTGAATGCAGTAGATTCCATGCAGTGAGGCCCAATGCATCCCGATTAAATGCAGTGGATTTTATGCAGCGAGGCCCAAAGCATCCCGATTGAATGCAGTGGATTCCATGCAGCGTCACTGAATGCAGTGGATTCGATGCAGCATGGTAAAATGCATCCCGATTGAACCCAGTGTATTCTATGCAGCGTGATAAATGGATCCCTATTGAATGCAGTGGATTCCATGCAGCGTGGCCCAATGGATCTCGAGAGAATGCAGTGGATTCCATGCAGTGTGGTGCAATGGATTTTGATTGAACGCAGTGGATTCCATGCATCGTTGTGCAATGGATCCCAATTGAATGCAGTGAATTCCATGCAGCGTGATTGAATGCAGTACATTCCATGCAGCATGGTAAAATGCATCCCGATTAAATGCAGTGGATTCCATCCAGCTTGATTGAATGCAGTTGATTCCATGGAGCGTGGCCCAATGCATCCCGATTAAATGCAGTGGATTTTATGCAGCATGGCCCAAAGCATCCCGATTGAAGGTAGTGCATTCCATGCAGCATCACTGAATGCAGTGGATTCCATGCAGCATGGTAAAATGCATCCTGATTGAACTCAGTGTATTCCATGAAGCATGGCGAAATGGATCCCGATTGAATGCAGTGGACTCCATGCAGCGTGGCCCAATGGATCTCGATTGAACACAGTGTATTCCATGCAGTGAGGCCCAATGAATCCCAATTGAATGCAGTGGATTCCATGCAGCATGGAGAAATTGAACCCTATTAAATGCAGGGGAGTTTATGCAGCATGATTGAATGCAGTGGATTCCATGCAGCATGATTGAATGCAGTAGATTCCATGCAGTGAGGCCCAATGCATCCCGATTAAATGCAGTGGATTTTATGCAGAGAGGCCCAAAGCATCCCGATTGAATGCAGTGGATTCCATGCAGCGTCACTGAATGCAGTGGATTCGATGCAGCATGGTTAAATGCATCCCGATTGAACGAAGTGTATTCCATGCAGCGTGGCTAAATGGATCCCGATTGAATGCAGTGGATTCCATGCAGCGTGGCCCAATGGATCTCGAGAGATTGCAGTAGATTCCAAGCAGAGTGGTGCAATGGATTTTAATTGAACGCAGTGGATTCCATGCATCGTGGTGCAATGGATCCCAATTGAATGCAGTGAATTCCATGCAGCGTGATTGAATGCAGTATATTCCATGCAGCGTGGTAAAATGCATCCTGATTAAATGCAGTGGATTCCATCCAGCTTGGTTGAATGCAATTGATTCCATGGAGCATGGCCCAATGCATCCCGATTAAATGCAGTGGATTTTATGCAGCATGGCCCAAAGCATCCCGATTGAATGTAGTGCATTCCATGCAGCATCACTGAATGCAGTGGATTCCATGCAGCATGGTAAAATGCATCCCGATTAAACGCAGTGGATTACATGCAGCATGGCTAAATGGATCCCGATTGAATGCAGTAGATTCCATGCAGTGTCATTGAATGCAATGGATTCCATGCAGCATGGTAAAATGCATCACGATTGATGCAGTGGATTCCATGCAGTGTCATTGAATGCAGTGGATTCCATGCAGCATGGTAAAATGCATCCCGATGGATGCAGTGGATTCCATGCAGTGTCAATGAATGCAGTGGATTCCAGGCAGCATGATAAAATGCATCCCGATTGATGCAGTGGATTCCATGCAGCGGGGTTAAATGGATCCCGATTGAATGCAGTGGATTCCATGCAGCGTGGCCCAATGGATCTCGATTGAATGCAGTGGATTCCATGCAGCGTGTTTGAATGTAGTGTATGCCATGCAGCGTGAAGAAATGTAACCCTATTGAATGCAGTGGATTTTATGCAGCATGATTGAATGCAGTGGATTCGATGCAGCATGATTGAATGCAGTGGATTCCAGGCAGCGAGGCCCAATGAACCCCGATTGAATGCAGTGGATATTATCCAGCATGGCCCAAAGCATCCCGATTGAATGCAGTGGATTCCATGCAGCGTGTTTGAATGCAGTGGATTCGTGCAGCATGGCCCAATGGTTCCCGATTGAATGCAGTGGTTGCAATGAAGCATGATTGAATGCAGTGGATTCCATGCAGCATGGAGAAATTGAACCCTATTAAATGCAGGGGATTTTATGCAGCATGATTGAATGCAGTGGATTCCATGCAGCGTGATTGAATGCAGTAGATTCCATGCAGTGAGGCCCAATGCATCCCGATTAAATGCAGTGGATTTTATGCAGCGAGGCCCAAAGCATCCCGATTGAATGCAGTGGATTCCATGCAGCGTCACTGAATGCAGTGGATTCGATGCAGCATGGTAAAATGCATCCCGATTGAACCCAGTGTATTCTATGCAGCGTGATAAATGGACCCCAATTGAATGCAGTGGATTCCATGCAGCGTGGCCCAATGGATCTCGAGAGAATGCAGTGGATTCCATGCAGCGTGATTGAATGCAGTACATTCCATGCAGCATGGTAAAATGCATCCCGATTAAATGCAGTGGATTCCATCCAGCTTGATTGAATGCCGTTGATTCCATGGAGCGTGGCCCAATGCATCCCGATTAAATGCAGTGGATTTTATGCAGCATGGCCCAAAGCATCCCGATTGAAGGTAGTGCATTCCATGCAGCATTACTGAATGCAGTGGATTCCATGCAGCATGGTAAAATGCATCCCGATTGAACGCAGTTTATTCCATGAAGCATGGCTAAATGGATCCCGATTGAATGCAGTGGATTCCATGCAGCGTGGCCCAATGGATCTCGATTGAACGCAGTGTATTCCATGCAGTGAGGCCCAATGAATCCCAAATGAATGCAGTGGATTCCATGCAGCATGGCGCAATGGATGTCGATTGAATGCAGTGGTTTCCCTGCAATGTGGCACAATGGATCCCGATTGACTGCAGTGGATTCCATGCAGCGTCACTGAATGCAGTGGATTCCATGCAGCATGGTAAAATGCATCCCGATGGATGCAGTGGATTCCATGCAGTGTCATTGAATGCAGTGGATTCCATGCAGCATGGTAAAATGCATCCCAATTGAACGCAGTGCATTCCATGCAGCGGGGTTAAATGGATCCCGATTGAATGCAGTGGATTCGATGCAGCGTGGCCCAATGGATCTCGAGAGAATGCAGTGGATTCCATGCAGTGTGGTGCAATGGATTTTAATTGAACGCAGTGGATTCCATGCATCGTGGCGCAATGGATCCCAATTGAATGCAGTGAATTCCATGCAGCGTGATTGAATGCAGTACATTCCATGCAGCATGGTAAAATGCATCCCGATTAAATGCAGTGGATTTCATCCAGCTTGATTGAATGCAGTTGATTCCATGGAGCGTGGCCCAATGCATCCCGATTAAATGCAGTGGATTTTATGCAGCATGGCCCAAAGCATCAAGATTGAAGGTAGTGCATTTCATGCAGCATCACTGAATGCAGTGGATTCCATGCAGCATGGTAAAATGCATCCCAATTGAACGCAGTGCATTCCATGCAGCGGGGTTAAATGGATGCCGATTGAATGCAGTGGATTCGATGCAGCGTGGCCCAATGGATCTCGATTGACTGCAGTGGATTCCATGCAGAGTGGCCCAATGGATCTCGATTGACTGCAGTGGATTCCATGCAGCGTCACTGAATGCAGTGGATTCCATGCAGCATGGTAAAATGCATCCCGATTGATGCAGTGGATTCCATGCAGTGTCATTGAATGCAGTGGATTCCATGCAGCATGGTAAAATGCATCCCAATTGAACGCAGTGCATTCCATGCAGCGGGGTTAAATGGATCCCGATTGAATGCAGTGGATTCGATGCAGCGTGGCCCAATGGATCTCGAGAGAATGCAGTGGATTCCATGCAGTGTGGTGCAATGGATTTTAATTGAACGCAGTGGATTCCATGCATCGTGGCGCAATGGATCCCAATTGAATGCAGTGAATTCCATGCAGCGTGATTGTATGCAGTATATTCCATGCAGCGTGGTAAAATGCATCCCGATAAAATGCAGTGGATTCCATCCAGTTTGATTGAATGCAGTTGATTCCATGGAGCGTGGCCCAATGCATCCCGATAAAATGCAGTGGATTTTATGCAGCATGGCCCAAAGCATCCCGTTTGAAAGTAGTGCATTCCATGCAGCGTGTTTGAATGCAGTGGATCCATGCAGCATGGCCCAATGGTTCCCGATTGAATGCAGTGGTTGCAATGAAGCATGATTGAATGCAGTGGATTCCATGAAGCGTGGACCTATGGTACCCGATTGAATGCACTGGTTGCAATGAAGCATGATTGAATGCAGTGGATTCCATGCAGCATGGAGAAATGGAACCCTATTAAATGCAGGGGATTTTATGCAGCATGATTGAATGCAGTGGATTCCATGCAGCATGATTGAATGCAGTAGATTCCATGCAGTGAGGCCCAATGCATCCCGATTAAATGCAGTGGATTTTATGCAGCGAGGCCCAAAGCATCCCGATTGAATGTAGTGGATTCCATGCAGCGTCACTGAATGCAGTGGATTCGATGCAGCATGGTTAAATGCATCCCGATTGAACGAAGAGTATTCCATGCAGCGTGGCTAAATGGATCCCGATTGAATGCAGTGGATTCCATGCAGCGTGGCCCAATGGATCTCGAGAGATTGCAGTGGATTCCATGCAGTGTGGTGCAATGGATTTTAATTGAACGCAGTGGATTCCATGCATCGTGGTGCAATGGATCCCAATTGAATGCAGTGAATTCCATGCAGCGTGATTGAATGCAGTATATTCCATGCAGCGTGGTAAAATGCATCCCGATTAAATGCAATGGATTCCATCCAGCTTGATTGAATGCAGTTGATTCCATGGAGCGTGGCCCAATGCATCCCGATTAAATGCAGTGGATTTTATGCAGCATGGCCCAAAGCATCCCGATTGAAGGTAGTGCATTCCATGCAGCATCACTGAATGCAGTGGATTCCATGCAGCATGGTAAAATGCATCCCGATTGAACGCAGTGTATTCCATGTAGCATGGCTAAATGGATCCCGAGTGAATGCAGTAGATTCCATGCAGTGTCATTGAATGCAGTGGATTCCATGCAGCATGGTAAAATGCGTCACGATTGATGCAGTGGATTCCATGCAGTGTCATTGAATGCAGTGGATTCCATGCAGCATGGTAAAATGCATCCCGATGGATGCAGTGGATTCCATGCAGTGTCAATGAATGCAGTGGATTCCAGGCAGCATGATAAAATGCATCCCGATTGATGCAGTGGATTCCATGCAGCGGGGTTAAATGGATCCCGATTGAATGCAGTGGATTCCATGCAGCGTGGCCCAATGGATCTCGATTGAATGCAGTGGATTCCATGCAGCGTGGCCCAATGGATCTCGATTGAATGCAGTGGATTCCATGCAGTGTGGTGCAGTGGATTCTGATTGATTGCAGTGAATTCCATGCATCGTGGCACAATGGATCCCAATTGAATGCAGTGGATTCCATGCAGCGTGGCCCAATGGATCTCGATTGAATGCAGTGGATTCCATGCAGCGTGTTTGAATGCAGTGTATGCCATGCAGCATGAAGAAATGGAACCCTATTGAATGCAGTGGATTTTATGCAGCATGATTGAATGCAGTGGATTCCATGCAGCATGATTGAATGCAGTGGATTCCAGGCAGCGAGGCCCAATGAATCCCGATTGAATGCAGTGGATATTATCCAGCATGGCCCAAAGCATCCCGATTGAATGCAGTGGATTCCATGCAGCGTGTTTGAACGCAGTGGATCCATGCAGCATGGCCCAATGGTTCCCGATTGAATGCAGTGTTTGCAATGAAGCATGATTGAATGCAGTGGATTCCATGAAGCGTGGCCCTATGGTACCCGATTGAATGCACTGGTTGCAATGAAGCATGATTGAATGCAGTGGATTCCATGCAGCATGGAGAAATGGAACCCTATTAAATGCAGGGGATTTTATGCAGCATGATTGAATGCAGTGGATTCCATGCAGCATGATTGAATGCAGTAGATTCCATGCAGTGAGGCCCAATGCATCCCGATTAAATGCAGTGGATTTTATGCAGCGAGGCCCAAAGCATCCCGATTGAATGCAGTGGATTCCATGCAGCGTCACTGAATGCAGTGGATTCGATGCAGCATGGTTAAATGCATCCCGATTGAACCCAGTGTATTCTATGCAGCGTGATAAATGGATCCCGATTGAATGCAGTGGATTCCATGCAGCGTGGCCCAATGGATCTCGAGAGAATGCAGTGGATTCCATGCAGTGTGGTGCAATGGATTTTGATTGAACGCAGTGGATTCCATGCATCGTTGTGCAATGGATCCCAATTGAATGCAGTGAATTCCATGCAGCGTGATTGAATGCAGTACATTCCATGCAGCATGGTAAAATGCATCCCGATTAAATGCAGTGGATTCCATCCAGCTTGATTGAATGCAGTTGATTCCATGGAGCGTGGCCCAATGCATCCCGATTAAATGCAGTGGATTTTATGCAGCATGGCCCAAAGCATCCCGATTGAAGGTAGTGCATTCCATGCAGCATCACTGAATGCAGTGGATTCCATGCAGCATGGTAAAATGCATCCCGATTGAACTCAGTGTATTCCATGAAGCATGGCGAAATGGATCCCGATTGAATGCAGTGGATTCCATGCAGCGTGGCCCAATGGATCTCGATTGAACACAGTGTATTCCATGCAGTGAGGCCCAATGAATCCCAATTGAATGCAGTGGATTCCATGCAGCATGGAGAAATTGAACCATATTAAATGCAGGGGATTTTATGCAGCATGATTGAATGCAGTGGTTTCCATGCAGCATGATTGAATGCAGTAGATTCCATGCAGTGAGGCCCAATGCATCCCGATTAAATGCAGTGGATTTTATGCAGAGAGGCCCAAAGCATCCCGATTGAATGCAGTGGATTCCATGCAGCGTCACTGAATGCAGTGGATTCGATGCAGCATGGTTAAATGCATCCCGATTGAACGAAGTGTATTCCATGCAGCGTGGCTAAATGGATCCCGATTGAATGCAGTGGATTCCATGCAGCGTGGCCCAATGGATCTCGAGAGATTGCAGTGGATTCCAAGCAGAGTGGTGCAATGGATTTTAATTGAACGCAGTGGATTCCATGCATCGTTGTGCAATGGATCCCAATTGAATGCAGTGAATTCCATGCAGCGTGATTGAATGCAGTATATTCCATGCAGCGTGGTAAAATGCATCCCGATTAAATGCAGTGGATTCCATCCAGCTTGGTTGAATGCAATTGATTCCATGGAGCATGGCCCAATGCTTCCCGATGAAATGCAGTGGAATTTATGCAGCATGGCCCAAAGCATCCCGATTGAATGTAGTGCATTCCATGCAGCATCACTGAATGCAGTGGATTCCATGCAGCATGGTAAAATGCATCCCGATTAAACGCAGTGGATTACATGCAGCATGGCTAAATGGATCCCGATTGAATGCAGTAGATTCCATGCAGTGTCATTGAATGCAGTGGATTCCATGCAGCATGGTAAAATGCGTCACGATTGATGCAGTGGATTCCATGCAGTGTCATTGAATGCAGTGGATTCCATGCAGCATGGTAAAATGCATCCCGATGGATGCAGTGGATTCCATGCAGTGTCAATGAATGCAGTGGATTCCAGGCAGCATGATAAAATGCATCCCGATTGATGCAGTGGATTCCATGCAGCGGGGTTAAATGGATCCCGATTGAATGCAGTGGATTCCATGCAGCGTGGCCCAATGGATCTCGAGAGAATGCAGTGGATTCCATGCAGTGTGGTGCAATGGATTTTGATTGAACGCAGTGGATTCCATGCATCGTTGTGCAATGGATCCCAATTGAATGCAGTGAATTCCATGCAGCGTGATTGAATGCAGTACATTCCATGCAGCATGGTAAAATGCATCCCGATTAAATGCAGTGGATTCCATCCAGCTTGATTGAATGCAGTTGATTCCATGGAGCGTGGCCCAATGCATCCCGATTAAATGCAGTGGATTTTATGCAGCATGGCCCAAAGCATCCCGATTGAAGGTAGTGCATTCCATGCAGCATCACTGAATGCAGTGGATTCCATGCAGCATGGTAAAATGCATCCCGATTGAACTCAGTGTATTCCATGAAGCATGGCGAAATGGATCCCGATTGAATGCAGTGGATTCCATGCAGCGTGGCCCAATGGATCTCGATTGAACACAGTGTATTCCATGCAGTGAGGCCCAATGAATCCCAATTGAATGCAGTGGATTCCATGCAGCATGGAGAAATTGAACCATATTAAATGCAGGGGATTTTATGCAGCATGATTGAATGCAGTGGTTTCCATGCAGCATGATTGAATGCAGTAGATTCCATGCAGTGAGGCCCAATGCATCCCGATTAAATGCAGTGGATTTTATGCAGAGAGGCCCAAAGCATCCCGATTGAATGCAGTGGATTCCATGCAGCGTCACTGAATGCAGTGGATTCGATGCAGCATGGTTAAATGCATCCCGATTGAACGAAGTGTATTCCATGCAGCGTGGCTAAATGGATCCCGATTGAATGCAGTGGATTCCATGCAGCGTGGCCCAATGGATCTCGAGAGATTGCAGTGGATTCCAAGCAGAGTGGTGCAATGGATTTTAATTGAACGCAGTGGATTCCATGCATCGTTGTGCAATGGATCCCAATTGAATGCAGTGAATTCCATGCAGCGTGATTGAATGCAGTATATTCCATGCAGCGTGGTAAAATGCATCCCGATTAAATGCAGTGGATTCCATCCAGCTTGGTTGAATGCAATTGATTCCATGGAGCATGGCCCAATGCTTCCCGATGAAATGCAGTGGATTTTATGCAGCATGGCCCAAAGCATCCCGATTGAATGTAGTGCATTCCATGCAGCATTACTGAATGCAGTGGATTCCATGCAGCATGGTAAAATGCATCCCGATTAAACGCAGTGGATTACATGCAGCATGGCTAAATGGATCCCGATTGAATGCAGTAGATTCCATGCAGTGTCATTGAATGCAGTGGATTCCATGCAGCATGGTAAAATGCGTCACGATTGATGCAGTGGATTCCATGCAGTGTCATTGAATGCAGTGGATTCCATGCAGCATGGTAAAATGCATCCCGATGGATGCAGTGGATTCCATGCAGTGTCAATGAATGCAGTGGATTCCAGGCAGCATGATAAAATGCATCCCGATTGATGCAGTGGATTCCATGCAGCGGGGTTAAATGGATCCCGATTGAATGCAGTGGATTCCATGCAGCGTGGCCCAATGGATCTCGATTGAATGCAGTGGATTCCATGCAGCGTGGCCCAATGGATCTCGATTGAATGCAGTGGATTCCATGCAGTGTGGTGCAGTGGATTCTGATTGATTGCAGTGAATTCCATGCATCGTGGCACAATGGATCCCAATTGAATGCAGTGGATTCCATGCAGCGTAGCCCAATGGATCTCAATTGAATGCAGTGGATTCCATGCAGCGTGTTTGAATGCAGTGTATGCCATGCAGCGTGAAGAAATGGAACCCTATTGAATGCAGTGGATTTTATGCAGCATGATTGAATGCAGTGGATTCGATGCAGCATGATTGAATGCAGTGGATTCCAGGCAGCGAGGCCCAATGAACCCCGATTGAATGCAGTGGATATTATCCAGCATGGCCCAAAGCATCCCGATTGAATGCAGTGGATTCCATGCAGCGTGTTTGAATGCAGTGGATTCCATGCAGCATGGCCCAATGGTTACCGATTGAATGCAGTGGTTGCAATGAAGCATGATTGAATGCAGTGGATTCCATGCAGCATGGAGAAATTGAACCCTATTAAATGCAGGGGATTTTATGCAGCATGATTGAATGCAGTGGATTCCATGCAGCGTGACTGAATGCAGTAGATTCCATGCAGTGAGGCCCAATGCATCCCGATTAAATGCAGTGGATTTTATGCAGCGAGGCCCAAAGCATCCCGATTGAATGCAGTGGATTCCATGCAGCGTCACTGAATGCAGTGGATTCGATGCAGCATGGTAAAATGCATCCCGATTGAACCCAGTGTATTCCATGCAGCGTGATAAATGGACCCCAATTGAATGCAGTGGATTCCATGCAGCGTGGCCCAATGGATCTCGAGAGAATGCAGTGGATTCCATGCAGCGTGATTGAATGCAGTACATTCCATGCAGCATGGTAAAATGCATCCCGATTAAATGCAGTGGATTTTATGCAGCATGGCCCAAAGCATCCCGATTGAAGGTAGTGCATTCCATGCAGCATCACTGAATGCAGTGGATTCCAGGCAGCATGATAAAATGCATCCCGATTGATGCAGTGGATTCCATGCAGCGGGGTTAAATGGATCCCGATTGAATGCAGTGGATTCCATCCAGCTTGATTGAATGCAGTTGATTCCATGGAGCGTGGCCCAATGCATCCCGATTAAATGCAGTGGATTTTATGCAGCATGGCCCAAAGCATCCCGATTGAAGGTAGTGCATTCCATGCAGCATCACTGAATGCAGTGGATTCCAGGCAGCATGATAAAATGCATCCCGATTGATGCAGTGGATTCCATGCAGCGGGGTTAAATGGATCCCGATTGAATGCAGTGGATTCCATGCAGCGTGGCCCAATGGATCTCGATTGAATGCAGTGGACTCCGTGCAGTGTGGTGGAGTGGATTCTGATTGATTGCAGTGAATTCCATGCAGCGTGGCCCAATGGATCTCGATTGAATGCAGTGGATTCCATGCAGCGTGTTTGAATGCAGTGTATTCCATGCAGCGTGAAGAAATGGAACCCTATTGAATGCAGTGGATTTTATGCAGCATGATTGAATGCAGTGGATTCCATGCAGCATGATTGAATGCAGTGGATTCCAGGCAGCGAGGCCCAATGAATCCCGATTGAATGCAGTGGATATTATCCAGCATGGCCCAAAGCATCCCAATGGAATGCAGTGGATTCCATGCAGCGTGTTTGAATGCAGTGGATTCCATGCAGCATGGCCCAATGGTTCCCGATTGAATGCAGTGGTTGCAATGAAGCATGATTGAATGCAGTGGATTCCATGAAGCGTGGACCTATGGTACCCGATTGAATGCACTGGTTGCAATGAAGCATGATTGAATGCAGTGGATTCCATGCAGCATGGAGAAATGGAACCCTATTAAATGCAGGGGATTTTATGCAGCATGATTGAATGCAGTGGATTCCATGCAGCATGATTGAATGCAGTAGATTCCATGCAGTGAGGCCCAATGCATCCCGATTAAATGCAGTGGATTTTATGCAGCGAGGCCCAAAGCATCCCGATTGAATGTAGTGGATTCCATGCAGCGTCACTGAATGCAGTGGATTCGATGCAGCATGGTTAAATGCATCCCGATTGAACGAAGAGTATTCCATGCAGCGTGGCTAAATGGATCCCGATTGAATGCAGTGGATTCCATGCAGCGTGGCCCAATGGATCTCGAGAGATTGCAGTGGATTCCATGCAGTGTGGTGCAATGGATTTTAATTGAACGCAGTGGATTCCATGCATCGTGGTGCAATGGATCCCAATTGAATGCAGTGAATTCCATGCAGCGTGATTGAATGCAGTATATTCCATGCAGCGTGGTAAAATGCATCCCGATTAAATGCAATGGATTCCATCCAGCTTGATTGAATGCAGTTGATTCCATGGAGCGTGGCCCAATGCATCCCGATTAAATGCAGTGGATTTTATGCAGCATGGCCCAAAGCATCCCGATTGAAGGTAGTGCATTCCATGCAGCATCACTGAATGCAGTGGATTCCATGCAGCATGGTAAAATGCATCCCGATGGATGCAGTGGATTCCATGCAGTGTCAATGAATGCAGTGGATTCCAGGCAGCATGATAAAATGCATCCCGATTGATGCAGTGGATTCCATGCAGCGGGGTTAAATGGATCCCGATTGAATGCAGTGGATTCCATGCAGCGTGGCCCAATGGATCTCGATTGAATGCAGTGGATTCCATGCAGCGTGGCCCAATGGATCTCGATTGAATGCAGTGGATTCCATGCAGTGTGGTGCAGTGGATTCTGATTGATTGCAGTGAATTCCATGCATCGTGGCACAATGGATCCCAATTGAATGCAGTGGATTCCATGCAGCGTAGCCCAATGGATCTCAATTGAATGCAGTGGATTCCATGCAGCGTGTTTGAATGCAGTGTATGCCATGCAGCGTGAAGAAATGGAACCCTATTGAATGCAGTGGATTTTATGCAGCATGATTGAATGCAGTGGATTCGATGCAGCATGATTGAATGCAGTGGATTCCAGGCAGCGAGGCCCAATGAACCCCGATTGAATGCAGTGGATATTATCCAGCATGGCCCAAAGCATCCCGATTGAATGCAGTGGATTCCATGCAGCGTGTTTGAATGCAGTGGATTCCATGCAGCATGGCCCAATGGTTACCGATTGAATGCAGTGGTTGCAATGAAGCATGATTGAATGCAGTGGATTCCATGCAGCATGGAGAAATTGAACCCTATTAAATGCAGGGGATTTTATGCAGCATGATTGAATGCAGTGGATTCCATGCAGCGTGACTGAATGCAGTAGATTCCATGCAGTGAGGCCCAATGCATCCCGATTAAATGCAGTGGATTTTATGCAGCGAGGCCCAAAGCATCCCGATTGAATGCAGTGGATTCCATGCAGCGTCACTGAATGCAGTGGATTCGATGCAGCATGGTAAAATGCATCCCGATTGAACCCAGTGTATTCCATGCAGCGTGATAAATGGACCCCAATTGAATGCAGTGGATTCCATGCAGCGTGGCCCAATGGATCTCGAGAGAATGCAGTGGATTCCATGCAGCGTGATTGAATGCAGTACATTCCATGCAGCATGGTAAAATGCATCCCGATTAAATGCAGTGGATTCCATCCAGCTTGATTGAATGCAGTTGATTCCATGGAGCGTGGCCCAATGCATCCCGATTAAATGCAGTGGATTTTATGCAGCATGGCCCAAAGCATCCCGATTGAAGGTAGTGCATTCCATGCAGCATCACTGAATGCAGTGGATTCCAGGCAGCATGATAAAATGCATCCCGATTGATGCAGTGGATTCCATGCAGCGGGGTTAAATGGATCCCGATTGAATGCAGTGGATTCCATGCAGCGTGGCCCAATGGATCTCGATTGAATGCAGTGGACTCCGTGCAGTGTGGTGGAGTGGATTCTGATTGATTGCAGTGAATTCCATGCAGCGTGGCCCAATGGATCTCGATTGAATGCAGTGGATTCCATGCAGCGTGTTTGAATGCAGTGTATTCCATGCAGCGTGAAGAAATGGAACCCTATTGAATGCAGTGGATTTTATGCAGCATGATTGAATGCAGTGGATTCCATGCAGCATGATTGAATGCAGTGGATTCCAGGCAGCGAGGCCCAATGAATCCCGATTGAATGCAGTGGATATTATCCAGCATGGCCCAAAGCATCCCAATGGAATGCAGTGGATTCCATGCAGCGTGTTTGAATGCAGTGGATTCCATGCAGCATGGCCCAATGGTTCCCGATTGAATGCAGTGGTTGCAATGAAGCATGATTGAATGCAGTGGATTCCATGAAGCGTGGACCTATGGTACCCGATTGAATGCACTGGTTGCAATGAAGCATGATTGAATGCAGTGGATTCCATGCAGCATGGAGAAATGGAACCCTATTAAATGCAGGGGATTTTATGCAGCATGATTGAATGCAGTGGATTCCATGCAGCATGATTGAATGCAGTAGATTCCATGCAGTGAGGCCCAATGCATCCCGATTAAATGCAGTGGATTTTATGCAGCGAGGCCCAAAGCATCCCGATTGAATGTAGTGGATTCCATGCAGCGTCACTGAATGCAGTGGATTCGATGCAGCATGGTTAAATGCATCCCGATTGAACGAAGAGTATTCCATGCAGCGTGGCTAAATGGATCCCGATTGAATGCAGTGGATTCCATGCAGCGTGGCCCAATGGATCTCGAGAGATTGCAGTGGATTCCATGCAGTGTGGTGCAATGGATTTTAATTGAACGCAGTGGATTCCATGCATCGTGGTGCAATGGATCCCAATTGAATGCAGTGAATTCCATGCAGCGTGATTGAATGCAGTATATTCCATGCAGCGTGGTAAAATGCATCCCGATTAAATGCAATGGATTCCATCCAGCTTGATTGAATGCAGTTGATTCCATGGAGCGTGGCCCAATGCATCCCGATTAAATGCAGTGGATTTTATGCAGCATGGCCCAAAGCATCCCGATTGAAGGTAGTGCATTCCATGCAGCATCACTGAATGCAGTGGATTCCATGCAGCATGGTAAAATGCATCCCGATTGAACGCAGTGTATTCCATGAAGCATGGCTAAATGGATCCCGAGTGAATGCAGTAGATTCCATGCAGTGTCATTGAATGCAGTGGATTCCATGCAGCATGGTAAAATGCGTCACGATTGATGCAGTGGATTCCATGCAGTGTCATTGAATGCAGTGGATTCCATGCAGCATGGTAAAATGCATCCCGATGGATGCAGTGGATTCCATGCAGTGTCAATGAATGCAGTGGATTCCAGGCAGCATGATAAAATGCATCCCGATTGATGCAGTGGATTCCATGCAGCGGGGTTAAATGGATCCCGATTGAATGCAGTGGATTCCATGCAGCGTGGCCCAATGGATCTCGATTGAATGCAGTGGATTCCATGCAGCGTGGCCCAATGGATCTCGATTGAATGCAGTGGATTCCATGCAGTGTGGTGCAGTGGATTCTGATTGATTGCAGTGAATTCCATGCATCGTGGCACAATGGATCCCAATTGAATGCAGTGGATTCCATGCAGCGTGGCCCAATGGATCTCGATTGAATGCAGTGGATTCCATGCAGCGTGTTTGAATGCAGTGTATGCCATGCAGCATGAAGAAATGGAACCCTATTGAATGCAGTGGATTTTATGCAGCATGATTGAATGCAGTGGATTCCATGCAGCATGATTGAATGCAGTGGATTCCAGGCAGCGAGGCCCAATGAATCCCGATTGAATGCAGTGGATATTATCCAGCATGGCCCAAAGCATCCCGATTGAATGCAGTGGATTCCATGCAGCGTGTTTGAACGCAGTGGATCCATGCAGCATGGCCCAATGGTTCCCGATTGAATGCAGTGTTTGCAATGAAGCATGATTGAATGCAGTGGATTCCATGAAGCGTGGCCCTATGGTACCCGATTGAATGCACTGGTTGCAATGAAGCATGATTGAATGCAGTGGATTCCATGCAGCATGGAGAAATGGAACCCTATTAAATGCAGGGGATTTTATGCAGCATGATTGAATGCAGTGGATTCCATGCAGCATGATTGAATGCAGTAGATTCCATGCAGTGAGGCCCAATGCATCCCGATTAAATGCAGTGGATTTTATGCAGCGAGGCCCAAAGCATCCCGATTGAATGCAGTGGATTCCATGCAGCGTCACTGAATGCAGTGGATTCGATGCAGCATGGTAAAATGCATCCCGATTGAACCCAGTGTATTCTATGCAGCGTGATAAATGGATCCCGATTGAATGCAGTGGATTCCATGCAGCGTGGCCCAATGGATCTCGAGAGAATGCAGTGGATTCCATGCAGTGTGGTGCAATGGATTTTGATTGAACGCAGTGGATTCCATGCATCGTTGTGCAATGGATCCCAATTGAATGCAGTGAATTCCATGCAGCGTGATTGAATGCAGTATATTCCATGCAGCGTGGTAAAATGCATCCCGATTAAATGCAGTGGATTCCATCCAGCTTGATTGAATGCAGTTGATTCCATGGAGCGTGGCCCAATGCATCCCGATTAAATGCAGTGGATTTTATGCAGCATGGCCCAAAGCATCCCGATTGAAGGTAGTGCATTCCATGCAGCATCACTGAATGCAGTGGATTCCATGCAGCATGGTAAAATGCATCCCGATTGAACTCAGTGTATTCCATGAAGCATGGCGAAATGGATCCCGATTGAATGCAGTGGATTCCATGCATTGTCAATGAATGCAGTGGATTCCAGGCAGCATGATAAAATGCATCCCGATTGATGCAGTGGATTCCATGCAGCGGGGTTAAATGGATCCCGATTGAATGCAGTGGATTCCATGCAGTGTGGCCCAATGGATCTCGATTGAATGCAGTGGATTCCATGCAGCGTGGCCCAATGGATCTCGATTGAATGCAGTGGATTCCATGCAGTGTGGTGCAGTGGATTCTGATTGATTGCAGTGAATTCCATGCATCGTGGCACAATGGATCCCAATTGAATGCAGTGGATTCCATGCAGCGTGGCCCAATGGATGTCGAGAGAATGCAGTGGATTCCATGCAGCGTGTTTGAATGCAGTGTATGCCATGCAGCATGAAGAAATGGAACCCTATTGAATGCAGTGGATTTTATGCAGCATGATTGAATGCAGTGGATTCCATGCAGCATGATTGAATGCAGTGGATTCCAGGCAGCGAGGCCCAATGAATCCCGATTGAATGCAGTGGATATTATCCAGCATGGCCCAAAGCATCCCGATTGAATGCAGTGGATTCCATGCAGCGTGTTTGAACGCAGTGGATCCATGCAGCATGGCCCAATGGTTCCCGATTGAATGCAGTGTTTGCAATGAAGCATGATTGAATGCAGTGGATTCCATGAAGCGTGGCCCTATGGTACCCGATTGAATGCACTGGTTGCAATGAAGCATGATTGAATGCAGTGGATTCCATGCAGCATGGAGAAATGGAACCCTATTAAATGCAGGGGATTTTATGCAGCATGATTGAATGCAGTGGATTCCATGCAGCATGATTGAATGCAGTAGATTCCATGCAGTGAGGCCCAATGCATCCCGATTAAATGCAGTGGATTTTATGCAGCGAGGCCCAAAGCATCCCGATTGAATGCAGTGGATTCCATGCAGCGTCACTGAATGCAGTGGATTCGATGCAGCATGGTAAAATGCATCCCGATTGAACCCAGTGTATTCTATGCAGCGTGATAAATGGATCCCGATTGAATGCAGTGGATTCCATGCAGCGTGGCCCAATGGATCTCGAGAGAATGCAGTGGATTCCATGCAGTGTGGTGCAATGGATTTTGATTGAACGCAGTGGATTCCATGCATCGTTGTGCAATGGATCCCAATTGAATGCAGTGAATTCCATGCAGCGTGATTGAATGCAGTACATTCCATGCAGCATGGTAAAATGCATCCCGATTAAATGCAGTGGATTCCATCCAGCTTGATTGAATGCAGTTGATTCCATGGAGCGTGGCCCAATGCATCCCGATTAAATGCAGTGGATTTTATGCAGCATGGCCCAAAGCATCCCGATTGAAGGTAGTGCATTCCATGCAGCATCACTGAATGCAGTGGATTCCATGCAGCATGGTAAAATGCATCCTGATTGAACTCAGTGTATTCCATGAAGCATGGCGAAATGGATCCCGATTGAATGCAGTGGATTCCATGCAGCGTGGCCCAATGGATCTCGATTGAACACAGTGTATTCCATGCAGTGAGGCCCAATGAATCCCAATTGAATGCAGTGGATTCCATGCAGCATGGAGAAATTGAACCCTATTAAATGCAGGGGAGTTTATGCAGCATGATTGAATGCAGTGGATTCCATGCAGCATGATTGAATGCAGTAGATTCCATGCAGTGAGGCCCAATGCATCCCGATTAAATGCAGTGGATTTTATGCAGAGAGGCCCAAAGCATCCCGATTGAATGCAGTGGATTCCATGCAGCGTCACTGAATGCAGTGGATTCGATGCAGCATGGTTAAATGCATCCCGATTGAACGAAGTGTATTCCATGCAGCGTGGCTAAATGGATCCCGATTGAATGCAGTGGATTCCATGCAGCGTGGCCCAATGGATCTCGAGAGATTGCAGTGGATTCCAAGCAGAGTGGTGCAATGGATTTTAATTGAACGCAGTGGATTCCATGCATCGTTGTGCAATGGATCCCAATTGAATGCAGTGAATTCCATGCAGCGTGATTGAATGCAGTATATTCCATGCAGCGTGGTAAAATGCATCCCGATTAAATGCAGTGGATTCCATCCAGCTTGGTTGAATGCAATTGATTCCATGGAGCATGGCCCAATGCATCCCGATTAAATGCAGTGGATTTTATGCAGCATGGCCCAAAGCATCCCGATTGAATGTAGTGCATTCCATGCAGCATCACTGAATGCAGTGGATTCCATGCAGCATGGTAAAATGCATCCCGATTAAACGCAGTGGATTACATGCAGCATGGCTAAATGGATCCCGATTGAATGCAGTAGATTCCATGCAGTGTCATTGAATGCAGTGGATTCCATGCAGCATGGTAAAATGCGTCACGATTGATGCAGTGGATTCCATGCAGTGTCATTGAATGCAGTGGATTCCATGCAGCATGGTAAAATGCATCCCGATGGATGCAGTGGATTCCATGCAGTGTCAATGAATGCAGTGGATTCCAGGCAGCATGATAAAATGCATCCCGATTGATGCAGTGGATTCCATGCAGCGGGGTTAAATGGATCCCGATTGAATGCAGTGGATTCCATGCAGCGTGGCCCAATGGATCTCGATTGAATGCAGTGGATTCCATGCAGCGTGTTTGAATGTAGTGTATGCCATGCAGCGTGAAGAAATGTAACCCTATTGAATGCAGTGGATTTTATGCAGCATGATTGAATGCAGTGGATTCGATGCAGCATGATTGAATGCAGTGGATTCCAGGCAGCGAGGCCCAATGAACCCCGATTGAATGCAGTGGATATTATCCAGCATGGCCCAAAGCATCCCGATTGAATGCAGTGGATTCCATGCAGCGTGTTTGAATGCAGTGGATTCGTGCAGCATGGCCCAATGGTTCCCGATTGAATGCAGTGGTTGCAATGAAGCATGATTGAATGCAGTGGATTCCATGCAGCATGGAGAAATTGAACCCTATTAAATGCAGGGGATTTTATGCAGCATGATTGAATGCAGTGGATTCCATGCAGCGTGATTGAATGCAGTAGATTCCATGCAGTGAGGCCCAATGCATCCCGATTCAATGCAGTGGATTTTATGCAGCGAGGCCCAAAGCATCCCGATTGAATGCAGTGGATTCCATGCAGCGTCACTGAATGCAGTGGATTCGATGCAGCATGGTAAAATGCATCCCGATTGAACCCAGTGTATTCTATGCAGCGTGATAAATGGACCCCAATTGAATGCAGTGGATTCCATGCAGCGTGGCCCAATGGATCTCGAGAGAATGCAGTGGATTCCATGCAGCGTGATTGAATGCAGTACATTCCATGCAGCATGGTAAAATGCATCCCGATTAAATGCAGTGGATTCCATCCAGCTTGATTGAATGCCGTTGATTCCATGGAGCGTGGCCCAATGCATCCCGATTAAATGCAGTGGATTTTATGCAGCATGGCCCAAAGCATCCCGATTGAAGGTAGTGCATTCCATGCAGCATTACTGAATGCAGTGGATTCCATGCAGCATGGTAAAATGCATCCCGATTGAACGCAGTGTATTCCATGAAGCATGGCAAAATGGATCCCGATTGAATGCAGTGGATTCCATGCAGCGTGGCCCAATGGATCTCGATTGAACGCAGTGTATTCCATGCAGTGAGGCCCAATGAATCCCAATTGAATGCAGTGGATTCCATGCAGCATGGCGCAATGGATGTCGATTGAATGCAGTGGTTTCCCTGCAATGTGGCACAATGGATCCCGATTGACTGCAGTGGATTCCATGCAGCGTCACTGAATGCAGTGGATTCCATGCAGCATGGTAAAATGCATCCCGATGGATGCAGTGGATTCCATGCAGTGTCATTGAATGCAGTGGATTCCATGCAGCATGGTAAAATGCATCCCAATTGAACGCAGTGCATTCCATGCAGCGGGGTTAAATGGATCCCGATTGAATGCAGTGGATTCGATGCAGCGTGGCCCAATGGATCTCGAGAGAATGCAGTGGATTCCATGCAGTGTGGTGCAATGGATTTTAATTGAACGCAGTGGATTCCATGCATCGTGGCGCAATGGATCCCAATTGAATGCAGTGAATTCCATGCAGCGTGATTGAATGCAGTACATTCCATGCAGCATGGTAAAATGCATCCCGATTAAATGCAGTGGATTTCATCCAGCTTGATTGAATGCAGTTGATTCCATGGAGCGTGGCCCAATGCATCCCGATTAAATGCAGTGGATTTTATGCAGCATGGCCCAAAGCATCAAGATTGAAGGTAGTGCATTTCATGCAGCATCACTGAATGCAGTGGATTCCATGCAGCATGGTAAAATGCATCCCAATTGAACGCAGTGCATTCCATGCAGCGGGGTTAAATGGATGCCGATTGAATGCAGTGGATTCGATGCAGCGTGGCCCAATGGATCTCGATTGACTGCAGTGGATTCCATGCAGAGTGGCCCAATGGATCTCGATTGACTGCAGTGGATTCCATGCAGCGTCACTGAATGCAGTGGATTCCATGCAGCATGGTAAAATGCATCCCGATTGATGCAGTGGATTCCATGCAGTGTCATTGAATGCAGTGGATTCCATGCAGCATGGTTTAATGCATCCCAATTGAACGCAGTGCATTCCATGCAGCGGGGTTAAATGGATCCCGATTGAATGCAGTGGATTCGATGCAGCGTGGCCCAATGGATCTCGAGAGAATGCAGTGGATTCCATGCAGTGTGGTGCAATGGATTTTAATTGAACGCAGTGGATTCCATGCATCGTGGCGCAATGGATCCCAATTGAATGCAGTGAATTCCATGCAGCGTGATTGTATGCAGTATATTCCATGCAGCGTGGTAAAATGCATCCCGATAAAATGCAGTGGATTCCATCCAGTTTGATTGAATGCAGTTGATTCCATGGAGCGTGGCCCAATGCATCCCGATTAAATGCAGTGGATTTTATGCAGCATGGCCCAAAGCATCCCGTTTGAAAGTAGTGCATTCCATGCAGCAACACTGAATGCAGTGGATTCCATGCAGCATGGTAAAATGCATCCCGATTGAACGCAGTGTATTCCATGAAGCATGGCTAAATGGATCCCGAGTGAATGCAGTGGATTCCATGCAGTGTCATTGAATGCAGTGGATTCCATGCAGCATGGTAAAATGTGTCACGATTGATGCATTGGATTACATGCATTGTCATTGAATGCAGTGGATTCCATGCAGCATGGTTAAATGCATCACGATTGATGCAGTGGATTCCATGCAGTGTCAATGAATGCAGTGGATTCCAGGCAGCATGATAAAATGCATCCCGATTGATGCAGTGGATTCCATGCAGCGGGGTTTAATGGATCCCGATTGAATGCAGTGGATTCCATGCAGCGTGGCCCAATGGATCTCGATTGAATGCAGTGGACTCCGTGCAGTGTGGTGGAGTGGATTCTGATTGATTGCAATGAATTCCATGCAGCGTGGCCCAATGGATCTCGATTGAATGCAGTGGATTCCATGCAGCGTGTTTGAATGCAGTGTATTCCATGCAGCGTGAAGAAATGGAACCCTATTGAATGCAGTGGATTTTATGCAGCATGATTGAATGCAGTGGATTTCATGCAGCATGATTGAATGCAGTGGATTCCAGGCAGCAAGGCCCAATGAATCCCGATTGAATGCAGTGGACATTATCCAGCATGGCCCAAAGCATCCCGATGGAATGCAGTGGATTCCATGCAGCGTGTTTGAATGCAGTGGATTCCATGCAGCATGGCCCAATGGTTCCCGATTGAATGCAGTGGTTGCAATGAAGCATGATTGAATGCAGTGGATTCCATGAAGCGTGGCCCTATGGTACCCGATTGAATGCACTGGTTGCAATGAAGCATGATTGAATGCAGTGGATTCCATGCAGCATGGAGAAATGGAACCCTATTAAATGCAGGGGATTTTATGCAGCATGATTGAATGCAGTGGATTCCATGCAGCATGATTGAATGCAGTAGATTCCATGCAGTGAGGCCCAATGCATCCCGATTAAATGCAGTGGATTTTATGCAGCGAGGCCCAAAGCATCCCGATTGAATGTAGTGGATTCCATGCAGCGTCACTGAATGCAGTGGATTCGATGCAGCATGGTTAAATGCATCCCGATTGAACGAAGAGTATTCCATGCAGCGTGGCTAAATGGATCCCGATTGAATGAAGTGGATTCCATGCAGCGTGGCCCAATGGATCTCGAGAGAATGCAGTGGATTCCATGCAGTGTGGTGCAATGGATTTTAATTGAACGCAGTGGATTCCATGCATCGTGGTGCAATGGATCCCAATTGAATGCAGTGAATTCCATGCAGCGTGATTGAATGCAGTATATTCCATGCAGCGTGGTAAAATGCATCCCGATTAAATGCAGTGGATTCCATCCAGCTTGATTGAATGCAGTTGATTCCATGGAGCGTGGCCCAATGCATCCCGATTAAATGCAGTGGATTTTATGCAGCATGGCCCAAAGCATCCCGATTGAATGTAGTGCATTCCATGCAGCATCACTGAATGCAGTGGATTCCATGCAGCATGGTAAAATGCATCCCGATTGAACGCAGTGTATTCCATGAAGCATGGCTAAATGGCTCCCGAGTGAATGCAGTAGATTCCATGCAGTGTCATTGAATGCAGTGGATTCCATGCAGCATGGTAAAATGCGTCACGATTGATGCAGTGGATTCCATGCAGTGTCATTGAATGCAGTGGATTCCATGCAGCATGGTAAAATGCATCCCGATGGATGCAGTGGATTCCATGCAGTGTCAATGAATGCAGTGGATTCCAGGCAGCATGATAAAATGCATCCCGATTGATGCAGTGGATTCCATGCAGCGGGGTTAAATGGATCCCGATTGAATGCAGTGTATTCCATGCAGCGTGGCCCAATGGATCTCGATTGAATGCAGTGGATTCCATGCAGCGTGGCCCAATGGATCTCGATTGAATGCAGTGGATTCCATGCAGTGTGGTGCAGTGGATTCTGATTGATTGCAGTGAATTCCATGCATCGTGGCACAATGGATCCCAATTGAATGCAGTGGATTCCATGCAGCGTGGCCCAATGGATCTCGATTGAATGCAGTGGATTCCATGCAGCGTGTTTGAATGCAGTGTATGCCATGCAGCATGAAGAAATGGAACCCTATTGAATGCAGTGGATTTTATGCAGCATGATTGAATGCAGTGGATTCCATGCAGCATGATTGAATGCAGTGGATTCCAGGCAGCGAGGCCCAATGAATCCCGATTGAATGCAGTGGATATTATCCAGCATGGCCCAAAGCATCCCGATTGAATGCAGTGGATTCCATGCAGCGTGTTTGAACGCAGTGGATCCATGCAGCATGGCCCAATGGTTCCCGATTGAATGCAGTGGTTGCAATGAAGCATGATTGAATGCAGTGGATTCCATGAAGCGTGGCCCTATGGTACCCGATTGAATGCACTGGTTGCAATGAAGCATGATTGAATGCAGTGGATTCCATGCAGCATGGAGAAATGGAACCCTATTAAATGCAGGGGATTTTATGCAGCATGATTGAATGCAGTGGATTCCATGCAGCATGATTGAATGCAGTAGATTCCATGCAGTGAGGCCCAATGCATCCCGATTAAATGCAGTGGATTTTATGCAGCGAGGCCCAAAGCATCCCGATTGAATGCAGTGGATTCCATGCAGCGTCACTGAATGCAGTGGATTCGATGCAGCATGGTAAAATGCATCCCGATTGAACCCAGTGTATTCCATGCAGCGTGGCTAAATGGATCCCGATTGAATGCAGTGGATTCCATGCAGCGTGGCCCAATGGATCTCGAGAGAATGCAGTGGATTCCATGCAGTGTGGTGCAATGGATTTTGATTGAACGCAGTGGATTCGATGCATCGTTGTGCAATGGATCCCAATTGAATGCAGTGAATTCCATGCAGCGTGATTGAATGCAGTATATTCCATGCAGCATGGTAAAATGCATCCCGATTAAATGCAGTGGATTCCATCCAGCTTGATTGAATGCAGTTGATTCCATGGAGCGTGGCCCAATGCATCCCGATTAAATGCAGTGGATTTTATGCAGCATGGCCCAAAGCATCCCGATTGAAGGTAGTGCATTCCATGCAGCATCACTGAATGCAGTGGATTCCATGCAGCATGGTAAAATGCATCCCGATTGAACGCAGTGTATTCCATGAAGCATGGCGAAATGGATCCCGATTGAATGCAGTGGATTCCATGCAGCGTGGCCCAATGGATCTCGATTGAACGCAGTGTATTCCATGCAGTGAGGCCCAATGAATCCCAATTGAATGCAGTGGATTCCATGCAGCATGGCGCAATGGATGTCGATTGAATGCAGTGGTTTCCCTGCAATGTGGCACAATGGATCCCGATTGACTGCAGTGGATTCCATGCAGCGTCACTGAATGCAGTGGATTCCATGCAGCATGGTAAAATGCATCCCGATGGATGCAGTGGATTCCATGCAGTGTCATTGAATGCAGTGGATTCCATGCAGCATGGTAAAATGCATCCCAATTGAACGCAGTGCATTCCATGCAGCGGGGTTAAATGGATCCCGATTGAATGCAGTGGATTCGATGCAGTGTGGCCCAATGGATCTCGAGAGAATGCAGTGGATTCCATGCAGTGTGGTGCAATGGATTTTAATTGAACGCAGTGGATTCCATGCATCGTGGCGCAATGGATCCCAATTGAATGCAGTGAATTCCATGCAGCGTGATTGAATGCAGTACATTCCATGCAGCATGGTAAAATGCATCCCGATTAAATGCAGTGGATTCCATCCAGCTTGATTGAATGCAGTTGATTCCATGGAGCGTGGCCCAATGCATCCCGATTAAATGCAGTGGATTTTATGCAGCATGGCCCAAAGCATCAAGATTGAAGGTAGTGCATTTCATGCAGCATCACTGAATGCAGTGGATTCCATGCAGCATGGTAAAATGTATCCCAATTGAACGCAGTGCATTCCATGCAGCGGGGTTAAATGGATGCCGATTGAATGCAGTGGATTCGATGCAGCGTGGCCCAATGGATCTCGATTGACTGCAGTGGATTCCATGCAGAGTGGCCCAATGGATCTCGATTGACTGCAGTGGATTCCATGCAGCGTCACTGAATGCAGTGGATTCCATGCAGCATGGTAAAATGCATCCCGATTGATGCAGTGGATTCCATGCAGTGTCATTGAATGCAGTGGATTCCATGCAGCATGGTTTAATGCATCCCAATTGAACGCAGTGCATTCCATGCAGCGGGGTTAAATGGATCCCGATTGAATGCAGTGGATTCGATGCAGCGTGGCCCAATGGATCTCGAGAGAATGCAGTGGATTCCATGCAGTGTGGTGCAATGGATTTTAATTGAACGCAGTGGATTCCATGCATCGTGGCGCAATGGATCCCAATTGAATGCAGTGAATTCCATGCAGCGTGATTGAATGCAGTATATTCCATGCAGCGTGGTAAAATGCATCCCGATAAAATGCAGTGGATTCCATCCAGTTTGATTGAATGCAGTTGATTCCATGGAGCGTGGCCCAATGCATCCCGATTAAATGCAGTGGATTTTATGCAGCATGGCCCAAAGCATCCCGATTGAAAGCAGTGCATTCCATGCAGCAACACTGAATGCAGTGGATTCCATGCAGCATGGTAAAATGCATCCCGATTGAACGCAGTGTATTCCTTGAAGCATGGCTAAATGGATCCCGAGTGAATGCAGTGGATTCCATGCAGTGTCATTGAATGCAGTGGATTCCATGCAGCATGGTAAAATGTGTCACGATTGATGCATTGGATTACATGCATTGTCATTGAATGCAGTGGATTCCATGCAGCATGGTTAAATGCATCACGATTGATGCAGTGGATTCCATGCAGTGTCAATGAATGCAGTGGATTCCAGGCAGCATGATAAAATGCATCCCGATTGATGCAGTGGATTCCATGCAGCGGGGTTTAATGGATCCCGATTGAATGCAGTGGATTCCATGCAGCGTGGCCCAATGGATCTCGATTGAATGCAGTGGACTCCGTGCAGTGTGGTGGAGTGGATTCTGATTGATTGCAGTGAATTCCATGCAGCGTGGCCCAATGGATCTCGATTGAATGCAGTGGATTCCATGCAGCGTGTTTGAATGCAGTGTATTCCATGCAGCGTGAAGAAATGGAACCCTATTGAATGCAGTGGATTTTATGCAGCATGATTGAATGCAGTGGATTTCATGCAGCATGATTGAATGCAGTGGATTCCAGGCAGCGAGGCCCAATGAATCCCGATTGAATGCAGTGGACATTATCCAGCATGGCCCAAAGCATCCCGATGGAATGCAGTGGATTCCATGCAGCGTGTTTGAATGCAGTGGATTCCATGCAGCATGGCCCAATGGTTCCCGATTGAATGCAGTGGTTGCAATGAAGCATGATTGAATGCAGTGGATTCCATGAAGCGTGGCCCTATGGTACCCGATTGAATGCACTGGTTGCAATGAAGCATGATTGAATGCAGTGGATTCCATGCAGCATGGAGAAATGGAACCCTATTAAATGCAGGGGATTTTATGCAGCATGATTGAATGCAGTGGATTCCATGCAGCATGATTGAATGCAGTAGATTCCATGCAGTGAGGCCCAATGCATCCCGATTAAATGCAGTGGATTTTATGCAGCGAGGCCCAAAGCATCCCGATTGAATGTAGTGGATTCCATGCAGCGTCACTGAATGCAGTGGATTCGATGCAGCATGGTTAAATGCATCCCGATTGAACGAAGAGTATTCCATGCAGCGTGGCTAAATGGATCCCGATTGAATGAAGTGGATTCCATGCAGCGTGGCCCAATGGATCTCGAGAGATTGCAGTGGATTCCATGCAGTGTGGTAAAATGCGTCACGATTGATGCAGTGGATTCCATGCAGTGTCATTGAATGCAGTGGATTCCATGCAGCATGGTAAAATGCGTCACGATTGATGCAGTGGATTCCATGCAGTGTCATTGAATGCAGTGGATTCCATGCAGCATGGTAAAATGCATCCCGATGGATGCAGTGGATTCCATGCAGTGTCAATGAATGCAGTGGATTCCAGGCAGCATGATAAAATGCATCCCGATTGATGCAGTGGATTCCATGCAGCGGGGTTAAATGGATCCCGATTGAATGCAGTGTATTCCATGCAGCGTGGCCCAATGGATCTCGATTGAATGCAGTGGATTCCATGCAGCGTGGCCCAATGGATCTCGATTGAATGCAGTGGATTCCATGCAGTGTGGTCCAGTGGATTCTGATTGATTGCAGTGAATTCCATGCATCGTGGCACAATGGATCCCAATTGAATGCAGTGGATTCCATGCAGCGTGGCCCAATGGATCTCGATTGAATGCAGTGGATTCCATGCAGCGTGTTTGAATGCAGTGTATGCCATGCAGCATGAAGAAATGGAACCCTATTGAATGCAGTGGATTTTATGCAGCATGATTGAATGCAGTGGATTCCATGCAGCATGATTGAATGCAGTGGATTCCAGGCAGCGAGGCCCAATGAATCCCGATTGAATGCAGTGGATATTATCCAGCATGGCCCAAAGCATCCCGATTGAATGCAGTGGATTCCATGCAGCATGGCCCAATGGTTCCCGATTGAATGCAGTGGTTGCAATGAAGCATGATTGAATGCAGTGGATTCCATGAAGCGTGGCCCTATGGTACCCGATTGAATGCACTGGTTGCAATGAAGCATGATTGAATGCAGTGGATTCCATGCAGCATGGAGAAATGGAACCCTATTAAATGCAGGGGATTTTATGCAGCATGATTGAATGCAGTGGATTCCATGCAGCATGATTGAATGCAGTAGATTCCATGCAGTGAGGCCCAATGCATCCCGATTAAATGCAGTGGATTTTATGCAGCGAGGCCCAAAGCATCCCGATTGAATGCAGTGGATTCCATGCAGCGTCACTGAATGCAGTGGATTCGATGCAGCATGGTAAAATGCATCCCGATTGAACCCAGTGTATTCTATGCAGCGTGATAAATGGATCCCGATTGAATGCAGTGGATTCCATGCAGCGTGGCCCAATGGATCTCGAGAGAATGCAGTGGATTCCATGCAGTGTGGTGCAATGGATTTTGATTGAACGCAGTGGATTCCATGCATCGTTGTGCAATGGATCCCAATTGAATGCAGTGAATTCCATGCAGCGTGATTGAATGCAGTACATTCCATGCAGCATGGTAAAATGCATCCCGATTAAATGCAGTGGATTCCATCCAGCTTGATTGAATGCAGTTGATTCCATGGAGCGTGGCCCAATGCATCCCGATTAAATGCAGTGGATTTTATGCAGCATGGCCCAAAGCATCCCGATTGAAGGTAGTGCATTCCATGCAGCATCACTGAATGCAGTGGATTCCATGCAGCATGGTAAAATGCATCCCGATTGAACGCAGTGTATTCCATGAAGCATGGCGAAATGGATCCCGATTGAATGCAGTGGATTCCATGCAGCGTGGCCCAATCGATCTCGATTGAACACAGTGTATTCCATGCAGTGAGGCCCAATGAATCCCAATTGAATGCAGTGGATTCCATGCAGCATGGAAAAATTGAACCCTATTAAATGCAGGGGATTTTATGCAGCATGATTGAATGCAGTGGATTCCAAGCAGCATGATTGAATGCAGTAGATTCCATGCAGTGAGGCCCAATGCATCCCGATTAAATGCAGTGGATTTTATGCAGAGAGGCCCAAAGCATCCCGATTGAATGCAGTGGATTCCATGCAGCGTCACTGAATGCAGTGGATTCGATGCAGCATGGTTAAATGCATCCCGATTGAACGAAGTGTATTCCATGCAGCGTGGCCCAATGGATCTCGAGAGATTGCAGTGGATTCCAAGCAGAGTGGTGCAATGGATTTTAATTGAACGCAGTGGATTCCATGCATCGTGGTGCAATGGATCTCAATTGAATGCAGTGAATTCCATGCAGCGTGATTGAATGCAGTATATTCCATGCAGCGTGGTAAAATGCATCCCGATTAAATGCAGTGGATTCCATCCAGCTTGGTTGAATGCAATTGATTCCATGGAGCATGGCCCAATGTATCCCGATTAAATGCAGTGGATTTTATGCAGCATGGCCCAAAGCATCCCGATTGAATGTAGTGCATTCCATGCAGCATCACTGAATGCAGTGGATTCCATGCAGCATGGTAAAATGCATCCCGATTAAACGCAGTGGATTACATGCAGCATGGCTAAATGGATCCCGATTGAATGCAGTAGATTCCATGCAGTGTCATTGAATGCAGTGGATTCCATGCAGCATGGTAAAATGCGTCACGATTGATGCAGTGGATTCCATGCAGTGTCATTGAATGCAGTGTATTCCATGCAGCATGGTAAAATGCATCCCGATGGATGCAGTGGATTCCATGCAGTGTCAATGAATGCAGTGGATTCCAGGCAGCATGATAAAATGCATCCCGATTGATGCAGTGGATTCCATGCAGCGGGGTTAAATGGATCCCGATTGAATGCAGTGGATTCCATGCAGCGTGGCCCAATGGATCTCGATTGAATGCAGTGGATTCCATGCAGCGTGGCCCAATGGATCTCGATTGAATGCAGTGGATTCCATGCAGTGTGGTGCAGTGGTTTCTGATTGATTGCAGTGAATTCCATGCATCGTGGCACAATGGATCCCAATTGAATGCAGTGGATTCCATGCAGCGTGGCCCAATGGATCTCGATTGAATGCAGTGGATTCCATGCAGCGTGTTTGAATGCAGTGTATGCCATGCAGCGTGAAGAAATGGAACCCTATTGAATGCAGTGGATTTTATGCAGCATGATTGAATGCAGTGGATTCGATGCAGCATGATTGAATGCAGTGGATTCCAGGCAGCGAGGCCCAATGAATCCCGATTGAATGCAGTGGATATTATCCAGCATGGCCCAAAGCATCCCGATTGAATGCAGTGGATTCCATGCAGCGTGTTTGAATGCAGTGGATTCCATGCAGCATGGCCCAATGGTTCCCGATTGAATGCAGTGGTTGCAATGAAGCATGATTAAATGCAGTGGATTCCATGCAGCATGGAGAAATTTAACCGTATTAAATGCAGGGGATTTTATGCAGCATGATTGAATGCAGTGGATTCCATGCAGCATGATTGAATGCAGTAGATTCCATGCAGTGAGGCCCAATGCATCCCGATTAAATGCAGTGGATTTTATGCAGCATGGCCCAAAGCATCAAGATTGAAGGTAGTGCATTTCATGCAGCATCACTGAATGCAGTGGATTCCATGCAGCATGGTAAAATGCATCCCAATTGAACGCAGTGCATTCCATGCAGCGGGGTTAAATGGATGCCGATTGAATGCAGTGGATTCGATGCAGCGTGGCCCAATGGATCTCGATTGACTGCAGTGGATTCAATGCAGAGTGGCCCAATGGATCTCGATTGACTGCAGTGGATTCCATGCAGCGTCACTGAATGCAGTGGATTCCATGCAGCATGGTAAAATGCATCCCGATTGATGCAGTGGATTCCATGCAGTGTCATTGAATGCAGTGGATTCCATGCAGCATGGTTTAATGCATCCCAATTGAACGCAGTGCATTCCATGCAGCGGGGTTAAATGGATCCCGATTGAGTGCAGTGGATTCGATGCAGCGTGGCCCAATGGATCTCGAGAGAATGCAGTGGATTCCATGCAGTGTGGTGCAATGGATTTAAATTGAACGCAGTGGATTCCATGCATCGTGGCGCAATGGATCCCAATTGAATGCAGTGAATTCCATGCAGCGTGATTGAATGCAGTATATTCCATGCAGCGTGGTAAAATGCATCCCGATAAAATGCAGTGGATTCCATCCAGTTTGATTGAATGCAGTTGATTCCATGGAGCGTGGCCCAATGCATCCCGATTAAATGCAGTGGATTTTATGCAGCATGGCCCAAAGCATCCCGATTGAAAGTAGTGCATTCCATGCAGCAACACTGAATGCAGTGGATTCCATGCAGCATGGTAAAATGCATCCCGATTGAACGCAGTGTATTCCATGAAGCATGGCTAAATGGATCCCGAGTGAATGCAGTGGATTCCATGCAGTGTCATTGAATGCAGTGGATTCCATGCAGCATGGTAAAATGTGTCACGATTGATGCATTGGATTACATGCATTGTCATTGAATGCAGTGGATTCCATGCAGCATGGTTAAATGCATCACGATTGATGCAGTGGATTCCATGCAGTGTCAATGAATGCAGTGGATTCCAGGCAGCATGTTAAAATGCATCCCGATTGATGCAGTGGATTCCATGCAGCGGGGTTTAATGGATCCAGATTGAATGCAGTGGATTCCATGCAGCGTGGCCCAATGGATCTCGATTGAATGCAGTGGACTCCGTGCAGTGTGGTGGAGTGGATTCTGATTGATTGCAGTGAATTCCATGCAGCGTGGCCCAATGGATCTCGATTGAATGCAGTGGATTCCATGCAGCGTGTTTGAATGCAGTGTATTCCATACAGCGTGAAGAAATGGAACCCTATTGAATGCAGTGGATTTTATGCAGCATGATTGAATGCAGTGGATTCCATGCAGCATGATTGAATGCAGTGGATTCCAGGCAGCGAGGCCCAATGAATCCCGATTGAATGCAGTGGACATTATCCAGCATGGCGCAAAGCATCCCGATGGAATGCAGTGGATTCCATGCAGCGTGTTTGAATGCAGTGGATTCCATGCAGCATGGCCCAATGGTTCCCGATTGAATGCAGTGGTTGCAATGAAGCATGATTGAATGCAGTGGATTCCATGAAGCGTGGCCCTATGGTACCCGATTGAATGCACTGGTTGCAATGAAGCATGATTGAATGCAGTGGATTCCATGCAGCATGGAGAAATGGAACCCTATTAAATGCAGGGGATTTTATGCAGCATGATTGAATGCAGTGGATTCCATGCAGCATGATTGAATGCAGTAGATTCCATGCAGTGAGGCCCAATGCATCCCGATTAAATGCAGTGGATTTTATGCAGCGAGGCCCAAAGCATCCCGATTGAATGTAGTGGATTCCATGCAGCGTCACTGAATGCAGTGGATTCGATGCAGCATGGTTAAATGCATCCCGATTGAACGAAGAGTATTCCATGCAGCGTGGCTAAATGGATCCCGATTGAATGAAGTGGATTCCATGCAGCGTGGCCCAATGGATCTCGAGAGATTGCAGTGGATTCCATGCAGTGTGGTGCAATGGATTTTAATTGAACGCAGTGGATTCCATGCATCGTGGTGCAATGGATCCCAATTGAATGCAGTGAATTCCATGCAGCGTGATTGAATGCAGTATATTCCATGCAGCGTGGTAAAATGCATCCCGATTAAATGCAGTGGATTCCATCCAGCTTGATTGAATGCAGTTGATTCCATGGAGCGTGGCCCAATGCATCCCGATTAAATGCAGTGGATTTTATGCAGCATGGCCCAAAGCATCCCGATTGAAGGTAGTGCATTCCATGCAGCATCACTGAATGCAGTGGATTCCATGCAGCATGGTAAAATGCATCCCGATTGAACGCAGTGTATTCCATGAAGCATGGCTAAATGGATCCCGAGTGAATGCAGTAGATTCCATGCAGTGTCATTGAATGCAGTGGATTCCATGCAGCATGGTATAATGTGTCACGATTGATGCAGTAGATTCCATGCAGTGTCATTGAATGCAGTGGATTCCATGCAGCGTGGCCCAATGGATCTCGATTGAATGCAGTGGATTCCATGCAGCGTGGCCCAATGGATCTCGATTGAATGCAGTGGATTCCATGCAGTGTGGTGCAGTGGATTCTGATTGATTGCCGTGAATTCCATGCATCGTGGCACAATGGATCCCTATTGAATGCAGTGGATTCCATGCAGCGTGGCCCAATGGATCTCGATTGAATGCAGTGGATTCCATGCAGCGTGTTTGAATGCAGTGCATGCCATGCAGCATGAAGAAATGGAACCCTATTGAATGCAGTGCATTTTATGCAGCATGATTGAATGCAGTGGATTCCATGCAGCATGATTGAATGCAGTGGATTCCAGGCAGCGAGGCCCAATGAATCCCGATTGAATGCAGTGGATATTATCCAGCATGGCCCAAAGCATCCCGATTGAATGCAGTGGATTCCATGCAGTGTGTTTGAACGCAGTGGATCCATGCAGCATGGCCCAATGGTTCCCGATTGAATGCAGTGGTTGCAATGAAGCATGATTGAATGCAGTGGATTCCATGAAGCGTGGCCCTATGGTACCCGATTGAATGCACTGGTTGCAATGAAGCATGATTGAATGCAGTGGATTCCATGCAGCATGGAGAAATGGAACCCTATTAAATGCAGGGGATTTTATGCAGCATGATTGAATGCAGTGGATTCCATGCAGCATGATTGAATGCAGTAGATTCCATGCAGTGAGGCCCAATGCATCCCGATTAAATGCAGTGGATTTTATGCAGCGAGGCCCAAAGCATCCCTATTGAATGCAGTGGATTCCATGCAGCGTCACTGAATGCAGTGGATTCGATGCAGCATGGTAAAATGCATCCCGATTGAACCCAGTGTATTCTATGCAGCGTGGCTAAATGGATCCCGATTGAATGCAGTGGATTCCATGCAGCGTGGCCCAATGGATCTCGAGAGAATGCAGTGGATTCCATGCAGTGTGGTGCAATGGATTTTGATTGAACGCAGTGGATTCGATGCATCGTTGTGCAATGGATCCCAATTGAATGCAGTGAATTCCATGCAGCGTGATTGAATGCAGTACATTCCATGCAGCATGGTAAAATGCATCCCGATTAAATGCAGTGGATTCCATCCAGCTTGATTGAATGCAGTTGATTCCATGGAGCGTGGCCCAATGCATCCCGATTAAATGCAGTGGATTTTATGCAGCATGGCCCAAAGCATCCCGATTGAAGGTAGTGCATTCCATGCAGCATCACTGAATGCAGTGGATTCCATGCAGCATGGTAAAATGCATCCCGATTGAACGCAGTGTATTCCATGAAGCATGGCGAAATGGATCCCGATTGAATGCAGTGGATTCCATGCAGCGTGGCCCAATGGATCTCGATTGAACGCAGTGTATTCCATGCAGTGAGGCCCAATGAATCCCAATTGAATGCAGTGGATTCCATACAGCATGGAGAAATTGAACCCTATTAAATGCAGGGGATTTTATGCAGCATGATTGAATGCAGTGGATTCCAAGCAGCATGATTGAATGCAGTAGATTCCATGCAGTGAGGCCCAATGCATCCCGATTAAATGCAGTGGATTTTATGCAGAGAGGCCCAAAGCATCCCGATTGAATGCAGTGGATTCCATGCAGCGTCACTGAATGCAGTGGATTCGATGCAGCATGGTTAAATGCATCCCGATTGAACGAAGTGTATTCCATGCAGCGTGGCTAAATGGATCCCGAGTGAATGCAGTGGATTCCATGCAGCGTGGCCCAATGGATCTCGAGAGATTGCAGTGGATTCCAAGCAGAGTGGTGCAATGGATTTTAATTGAACGCAGTGGATTCCATGCATCGTGGTGCAATGGATCCCAATTGAATGCAGTGAATTCCATGCAGCGTGATTGAATGCAGTATATTCCATGCAGCGTGGTAAAATGCATCCCGATTAAATGCAGTGGATTCCATCCAGCTTGGTTGAATGCAATTGATTCCATGGAGCATGGCCCAATGCATCCCGATTAAATGCAGTGGATTTTATGAAGCATGGCCCAAAGCATCCCGATTGAATGTAGTGCATTCCATGCAGCATCACTGAATGCAGTGGATTCCATGCAGCATGGTAAAATGCATCCCGATTGAACGCAGTGGATTACATGCAGCATGGCTAAATGGATCCCGAGTGAATGCAGTGGATTCCATGCAGTGTCATTGAATGCAGTGGATTCCATGCAGCATGGTAAAATGCGTCACGATTGATGCAGTGGATTCCATGCAGTGTCATTGAATGCAGTGGATTCCATGCAGCATGGTAAAATGCATCCCGATTAATGCAGTGGATTCCATGCAGTGTCAATGAATGCAGTGGATTCCAGGCAGCATGATAAAATGCATCCCGATTGATGCAGTGGATTCCATGCAGCGGGGTTAAATGGATCCCGATTGAATGCAGTGGATTCCATGCAGCGTGGCCCAATGGATCTCGATTGAATGCAGTGGATTCCATGCAGCGTGGCCCAATGGATCTCGATTGAATGCAGTGGATTCCATGCAGTGTGGTGCAGTGGATTCTGATTGATTGCAGTGAATTCCATGCATCGTGGCACAATGGATCCCAATTGAATGCAGTGGATTCCATGCAGCGTGGCCCAATGGATCTCGATTGAATGCAGTGGATTCCATGCAGCGTGTTTGAATGCAGTGTATGCCATGCAGCGTGAAGAAATGGAACCCTATTGAATGCAGTGGATTTTATGCAGCATGATTGAATGCAGTGGATTCGATGCAGCATGATTGAATGCAGTGGATTCCAGGCAGCGAGGCCCAATGAATCCCGATTGAATGCAGTGGATATTATCCAGCATGGCCCAAAGCATCCCGATTGAATGCAGTGGATTCCATGCAGCGTGTTTGAATGCAGTGGATTCCATGCAGCATGGCCCAATGGTTCCCGATTGAATGCAGTGGTTGCAATGAAGCATGATTGAATGCAGTGGATTCCATGCAGCATGGAGAAATTGAACCGTATTAAATGCAGGGGATTTTATGCAGCATGATTGAATGCAGTGGATTCCATGCAGCATGATTGAATGCAGTAGATTCCATGCAGTGAGGCCCAATGCATCCCGATTAAATGCAGTGGATTTTATGCAGCGAGGCCCAAAGCATCCCGATTGAATGCAGTGGATTCCATGCAGCGTCACTGAATGCAGTGGATTCGATGCAGCATGGTAAAATGCATCCCGATTGAACCCAGTGTATTCCATGCAGCGTGATAAATGGACCCCAATTGAATGCAGTGGATTCCATGCAGCGTGGTGCAATGGATCTCGAGAGAATGCAGTGGATTCCATGCAGCGTGATTGAATGCAGTACATTCCATGCAGCATGGTAAAATGCATCCCGATTAAATGCAGTGGATTCCATCCAGCTTGATTTAATGCAGTTGATTCCATGGAGCGTGGCCCAATGCATCCCGATTAAATGCAGTGGATTTTATGCAGCATGGCCCAAAGCATCCCGATTGAAGGTAGTGCATTCCATGCAGCATCACTGAATGCAGTGGATTCCATGCAGCATGGTAAAATGCATCCCGATTGAACGCAGTGTATTCCATGAAGCATGGCTAAATGGATCCCGATTGAATGCAGTGGATTCCATGCAGCGTGGCCCAATGGATCTCGATTGAACGCAGTGTATTCCATGCAGTGAGGCCCAATGAATCCCAATTGAATGCAGTGGATTCCATGCAGCATGGCGCAATGGATGTCGATTGAATGCAGTGGTTTCCCTGCAATGTGGCAAAATGGATCCCGATTGACTGCAGTGGATTCCATGCAGCGTCACTGAATGCAGTGGATTCCATGCAGCATGGTAAAATGCATCCCGATGGATGCAGTGGATTCCATGCAGTGTCATTGAATGCAGTGGATTCCATGCAGCATGGTAAAATGCATCCCAATTGAACGCAGTGCATTCCATGCAGCGGGGTTAAATGGATCCCGATTGAATGCAGTGGATTCGATGCAGCGTGGCCCAATGGATCTCGAGAGAATGCAGTGGATTCCATGCAGTGTGGTGCAATGGATTTAAATTGAACGCAGTGGATTCCATGCATCGTGGCGCAATGGATCCCAATTGAATGCAGTGAATTCCATGCAGCGTGATTGAATGCAGTACATTCCATGCAGCATGGTAAAATGCATCCCGATTAAATGCAGTGGATTCCATCCAGCTTGATTGAATGCAGTTGATTCCATGGAGCGTGGCCCAATGCATCCCGATTAAATGCAGTGGATTTTATGCAGCATGGCCCAAAGCATCCCGATTGAAGGTAGTGCATTTCATGCAGCATCACTGAATGCAGTGGATTCCATGCAGCATGGTAAAATGCATCCCAATTGAACGCAGTGCATTCCATGCAGCGGGGTTAAATGGATGCCGATTGAATGCAGTGGATTCGATGCAGCGTGGCCCAATGGATCTCGATTGACTGCAGTGGATTCAATGCAGCGTGGCCCAATGCATCTCGATTGACTGCAGTGGATTCCATGCAGCGTCACTGAATGCAGTGGATTCCATGCAGCATGGTAAAATGCATCCCGATTGATGCAGTGGATTCCATGCAGTGTCATTGAATGCAGTGGATTCCATGCAGCATGGTTTAATGCATCCCAATTGAACGCAGTGCATTCCATGCAGCGGGGTTAAATGGATCCCGATTGAATGCAGTGGATTCGATGCAGCGTGGCCCAATGGATCTCGAGAGAATGCAGTGGATTCCATGCAGTGTGGTGCAATGGATTTTAATTGAACGCATTGGATTCCATGCATCGTGGTGCAATGGATCCCAATTGAATGCAGTGAATTCCATGCAGCGTGATTGAATGCAGTATATTCCATGCAGCGTGGTAAAATGCATCCCGATAAAATGCAGTGGATTCCATCCAGCTTGATTGAATGCAGTTGATTCCATGGAGCGTGGCCCAATGCATCCCGATTAAATGCAGTGGATTTTATGCAGCATGGCCCAAAGCATCCCGATTGAAGGTAGTGCATTCCATGCAGCATCACTGAATGCAGTGGATTCCATGCAGCATGGTAAAATGCATCCCGATTGAACGCAGTGTATTCCATGAAGCATGGCTAAATGGATCCCGATTGAATGCAGTGGATTCCATGCAGCATGGCCCAATGGTTCCCGATTGAATGCAGTGGTTGCAATGAAGCATGATTGAATGCAGTGGATTCCATGAAGCATGGCCCTATGGTACCCGATTGAATGCACTGGTTGCAATGAAGCATGATTGAATGCAGTGGATTCCATGCAGCATGGAGAAATGGAACCCTATTAAATGCAGGGGATTTTATGCAGCATGATTGAATGCAGTGGATTCCATGCAGCATGATTGAATGCAGTAGATTCCATGCAGTGAGGCCCAATGCATCCCGATTAAATGCAGTGGATTTTATGCAGAGAGGCCCAAAGCATCCCGATTGAATGCAGTGGATTCCATGCAGCGTCACTGAATGCAGTGGATTCGATGCAGCATGGTAAAATGCATCCCGATTGAACGAAGTGTATTCGATGCAGCGTGATAAATGGATCCCGATTGAATGCAGTGGATTCGATGCAGCGTGGCCCAATGGATCTCGAGAGAATGCAGTGGATTCCATGCAGTGTGGTGCAATGGATTTTGATTGAACGCAGTGGATTCGATGCATCGTTGTGCAATGGATCCCAATTGAATGCAGTGAATTCCATGCAGCGTGATTGAATGCAGTACATTCCATGCAGCATGGTAAAATGCATCCCGATTAAATGCAGTGGATTCCATCCAGCTTGATTGAATGCAGTTGATTCCATGGAGCGTGGCCCAATGCATGCCGATTAAATGCAGTGGATTTTATGCAGCATGGCCCAAAGCATCCCGATTGAAGGTAGTGCATTCCATGCAGCATCACTGAATGCAGTGGATTCCATGCAGCATGGTAAAATGCATCCCGATTGAACGCAGTGTATTCCATGAAGCATGCCGAAATGGATCCCGATTGAATGCAGTGGATTCCATGCAGCGTGGCCCAATGGATCTCGATTGAACGCAGTGTATTCCATACAGTGAGCCCCAATGAATCCCAATTGAATGCAGTGGATTCCATGCACCATGGCGCAATGGATGTCGATTGAATGCAGTGGTTTCCCGGCAATGTGGCACAATGGATCCCGATTGACTGCAGTGGATTCCATGCAGCGTCACTGAATGCAGTGGATTCCATGCAGCATGGTAAAATGCATCCCGATTGACGCAGTGGATTCCATGCAGTGTCATTGAATGCAGTGGATTCCATGCAGCATGGTAAAATGCATCCCAATTGAACGCAGTGCATTCCATGCAGCGGGGTTAAATGGATCCCGATTGAATGCAGTGGATTCGATGCAGCATGGCCCAATGGATCTCGAGAGAATGCAGTGGATTCCATGCAGTGTGGTGCAATGGATTTTAATTGAACGCAGTGGATTCCATGCATCGTGGTGCAATGGATCCCAATTGAATGCAGTGAATTCCATGCAGCGTGATTGAATGCAGTACATTCCATGCAGCGTGGTAAAATGCATCCCGATTAAATGCAGTGGATTCCATCCAGCTTGATTGAATGCAGTTGATTCCATGGAGCGTGGCCCAATGCATCCCGATTAAATGCAGTGGATTTTATGCAGCATGGCCCAAAGCATCCCGATTGAATGTAGTGCATTCCATGCAGCATCACTGAATGCAGTGGATTCCATGCAGCATGGTAAAATGCATCCCGATTGAACGCAGTGTATTCCATGAAGCATGGCGAAATGGATCCCGATTGAATGCAGTGGATTCCATGCAGCGTGGCCCAATGGATCTCGATTGAATGCAGTGTATTCCATGCAGTGAGGCCCAATGTATCCCAATTGAATGCAGTGGATTCCATGCAGCATGGCGCAATGGATGTCGATTGAATGCAGTGGTTTCCCTGCAATGTGGCACAATGGATCCCGATTGACTGCAGTGGATTCCATGCAGCGTCACTGAATGCAGTGGATTCCATGCAGCATGGTAAAATGCATCCCGATTGATGCAGTGGATTCCATGCAGTGTCATTGAATGCAGTGGATTCCATGCAGCATGGTAAAATGCATCCCAATTGAACGCAGTGCATTCCATGCAGCGGGGTTAAATGGATCCCGATTGAATGCAGTGGATTCGATGCAGCATGGCCCAATGGATCTCGAGAGAATGCAGTGGATTCCATGCAGTGTGGTGCAATGGATTTTAATTGAACGCAGTGGATTCCATGCATCGTGGCGCAATGGATCCCAATTGAATGCAGTGAATTCCATGCAGCGTGATTGAATGCAGTATATTCCATGCAGCGTGGTAAAATGCCTCCCGATTAAATGCAGTGGATTCCATCCAGCTTGATTGAATGCAGTTGATTCCATGGAGCGTGGCCCAATGCATCCCGATTAAATGCAGTGGATTTTATGCAGCATGGCCCAAAGCATCCCGATTGAAGGTAGTGCATTCCATGCAGCATCACTGAATGCAGTGGATTCCATGCAGCATGGTAAAATGCATCCCGATTGAACGCAGTGTATTCCATGAAGCATGGCTAAATGGATCCCGTTTGAATGCAGTGTATTCCATGCAGCGTGGCCCAATGGATCTCGATTGAACGCAGTGTATTCCATGCAGTGAGGCCCAATGAATCCCAATTGAATGCAGTGGATTCCATGCAGCATGGCGCAATGGATGTCGATTGAATGCAGTGGTTTCCCTGCAATGTGGCACAATGGATCCCGATTGACTGCAGTGGATTCCATGCAGCGTCACTGAATGCAGTGGATTCCATGCAGCATGGTAAAATGCATCCCGATTGATGCAGTGGATTCCATGCAGTGTCATTGAATGCAGTGGATTCCATGCAGCATGGTAAAATGCATCCCAATTGAACGCAGTGCATTCCATGCAGCGGGGTTAAATGGATCCCGATTGAATGCAGTGGATTCGATGCAGCATGGCCCAATGGATCTCGAGAGAATGCAGTGGATTCCATGCAGTGTGGTGCAATGGATTTAAATTGAACTCAGTGGATTCCATGCATCGTGGCGCAATGGATCCCAATTGAATGCAGTGAATTCCATGCAGCGTGATTGAATGCAGTATATTCCATGCAGCGTGGTAAAATGACTCCCGATTAAATGCAGTGGATTCCATCCTGCTTGATTGAATGCAGTTGATTCCATGGAGCGTGGCCCAATGCATCCCGATTAAATGCAGTGGATTTTATGCAGCATGGCCCAAAGCATCCCGATTGAAGGTAGTGCATTCCATGCAGCATCACTGAATGCAGTGGATTCCATGCAGCATGGTAAAATGCATCCCGATTGAACGCAGTGTATTCCATGAAGCATGGCTAAATGGATCCCGATTGAATGCAGTGGATTCCATGCAGCGTGGCCCAATGGATCTCGATTGAACGCAGTGTATTCCATGCAGTGAGGCCCAATGAATCCCAATTGAATGCAGTGGATTCCATGCAGCATGGCGCAATGGATGTCGATTGAATGCAGTGGTTTCCCTGCAATGTGGCACAATGGATCCCGATTGACTGCAGTGGATTCCATGCAGCGTCACTGAATGCAGTGGATTCCATGCAGCATGGTAAAATGCATCCCGATTGATGCAGTGGATTCCATGCAGTGTCATTGAATGCAGTGGATTACATGCAGCATGGTAAAATGCATCCCAATTGAACGCAGTGCATTCCATGCAGCGGGGTTAAATGGATCCCGATTGAATGCAGTGGATTCGATGCAGCGTGGCCCAATGGATCTCGAGAGAATGCAGTGGATTCCATGCAGTGTGGTGCAATGGATTTAAATTGAACGCAGTGGATTCCATGCATCGTGGCGCAATGGATTCCAATTGAATGCAGTGAATTCCATGCAGCGTGATTGAATGCAGTATATTCCATGCAGCGTGGTAAAATGCCTCCCGATTAAATGCAGTGGATTCCATCCAGCTTGATTGAATGCAGTTGATTCCATGGAGCGTGGCCCAATGCATCCCGATTAAATGCAGTGGATTTTATGCAGCATGGCCCAAAGCATCCCGATTGAATGTAGTGCATTCCATGCAGCATCACTGAATGCAGTGGATTCCATGCAGCATGGTAAAATGCATCCCGATTGAACGCAGTGTATTCCATGAAGCATGGCTAAATGGATCCCGATTGAATGCAGTGGATTCCATGCAGCGTGGCCCAATGGATCTCGATTGAACGCAGTGTATTCCATGCAGTGAGGCCCAATGAATCCCAATTGAATGCAGTGGATTCCATGCAGCATGGAGAAATTGAACCCTATTAAATGCAGGGGATTTTATGCAGCATGATTGAATGCAGTGGATTCCATGCAGCATGATTGAATGCAGTAGATTCCATGCAGAGATGCCCAAAGCATCCCGATTGAATGCAGTGGATTCCATGCAGCGTCACTGAATGCAGTGGATTCGATGCAGCATGGTTAAATGCATCCCGATTGAACGAAGTGTATTCGATGCAGCGTGGCTAAATGGATCCCGATTGAATGCAGTGGATTCCATGCAGCGTGGCCCAATGGATCTCGAGAGATTGCAGTGGATTCCAAGCAGAGTGGTGCAATGGATTTTAATTGAACGCAGTGGATTCCATGCATCGTGGTGCAATGGATCCCAATTGAATGCAGTGAATTCCATGCAGCGTGATTGAATGCAGTATATTCCATGAAGCTTGGTAAAATGCATCCCGATTAAATGCAGTGGATTCCATCCAGCTTGGTTGAATGCAATTGATTCCATGTAGCATGGCCCAATGCATCCCGATTAAATGCAGTGGATTTTATGCAGCATGGCCCAAAGCATCCCGATTGAAGGTAGTGCATTCCATGCAGCATCACTGAATGCAGTGGATTCCATGCAGCATGGTAAAATGCATCCCAATTGAACGCAGTGCATTCCATGCAGCGGGGTTAAATGGATGCCGATTGAATGCAGTGGATTCGATGCAGCGTGGCCCAATGGATCTCGATTGACTGCAGTGGATTCCATGCAGCGTGGCCCAATGGATCTCGATTGACTGCAGTGGATTCCCTGCAGCGTCACTGAATGCAGTGGATTCCATGCAGCATGGTAAAATGCATCCCGATTGATGCAGTGGATTCCATGCAGTGTCATTGAATGCAGTGGATTCCATGCAGCATGGTTTAATGCATCCCAATTGATCGCAGTGCATTCCATGCAGCGGGGTTAAATGGATCCCGATTGAATGCAGTGGATTCGATGCAACGTGGCCCAAAGGATCTTGAGAGAATGCAGTGGATTCCATGCAGTGTGGTGCAATGGATTTAAATTGAACGCATTGGATTCCATGCATCGTGGCGAAATGGATCCCAATTGAATGCAGTGAATTCCATGCAGCGTGATTGAATGCAGTATATTCCATGCAGCGTGGTAAAATGCATCCCGATTAAATGCAGTGGATTCCATCCAGCTTGATTGAATGCAGTTGATTCCATGGAGCGTGGCCCAATGCATCCCGATTAAATGCAGTGGATTTTATGCAGCATGGCCCAAAGCATCCCGATTGAAGGTAGTGCATTCCATGCAGCAACACTGAATGCAGTGGATTCCATGCAGCATGGTAAAATGCAACCCGATTGAACGCAGTGTATTCCATGAAGCATGGCTAAATGGATCCCGATTGAATGCAGTGGATTCCATGCAGCATGGCCCAATGGTTCCCGATTGAATGCAGTGGTTGCAATGAAGCATGATTTAATGCAGTGTATTCCTTGAAGCGTGGCCCTATGGTACCCGATTGAATGCACTGGTTGCAATGAAGCATGATTGAATGCAGTGGATTCCATGCAGCATGGAGAAATTGAACCCTATTAAATGCAGGGGATTTTATGCAGCATGATTGAATGCAGTGGATTCCATGCAGCATGATTGAATGCAGTAGATTCCATGCAGTGAGGCCCAATGCATCCCGATTAAATGCAGTGGATTTTATGCAGCGAGGCCCAAAGCATCCCGATTGAATGCAGTGGATTCCATGCAGCGTCACTGAATGCAGTGGATTCGATGCAGCATGGTAAAATGCATCCCGATTGAACCCAGTGTATTCTATGCAGCGTGATAAATGGATCCCGATTGAATGCAGTGGATTCCATGCAGCGTGGCCCAATGGATTTCGAGAGAATGCAGTGGATTCCATGCAGTGTGGTGCAATGTATTCTGATTGAACGCAGTGGATTCCATGCATCGTTGTGCAATGGATCCCAATTGAATGCAGTGAATTCCATGCAGCGTGATTGAATGCAGTATATTCCATGCAGCGTGGTAAAATGCATCCCGATTAAATGCAGTGGATTCCATCCAGCTTGATTGAATGCAGTTGATTCCATGGAGCGTGGCCCAATGCATCCCGATTAAATGCAGTGGAGTTTATGCAGCATGGCCCAAAGCATCCCGATTGAAGGTAGTGCATTCCATGCAGCATCACTGAATGCAGTGGATTCCATGCAGCATGGTAAAATGCATCCCGATTGAACGCAGTGTATTCCATGAAGCATGGCGAAATGGATCCCGATTGAATGCAGTGGATTCCATGCAGCGTGGCCCAATGGATCTCGATTGAACGCAGTGTATTCCATGCAGTGAGGCCCAATGTATCGCAATTGAATGCAGTGGATTCCATGCAGCATGGCGCAATGGATGTCGATTGAATGCAGTGGTTTCCCTGCAATGTGGCAAAATGGATCCCGATTGACTGCAGTGGATTCCATGCAGCGTCACTGAATGCAGTGGATTCCATGCAGCATGGTAAAATGCATCCCGATTGAACGCAGTGTATTCCATGAAGCATGGCTAAATGGATCCCGAGTGAATGCAGTGGATTCCATGCAGTGTCATTGAATGCAGTGGATTCCATGCAGCATGGTATAATGTGTCACGATTGATGCAGTGGATTCCATGCATTGTCATTGAATGCAGTGGATTCCATGCAGCATGGTTAAATGCATCCCGATTGATGCAGTGGATTCCATGCAGTGTCAATGAATGCAGTGGATTCCAGGCAGCATGATAAAATGCATCCCGATTGATGCAGTGGATTCCATGCAGCGGGGTTAAATGGATCCCGATTGAATGCAGTGGATTCCATGCAGCGTGGCCCAATGGATCTCGATTGAATGCAGTGGATTCCATGCAGCGTGGCCCAATGGATCTCGATTGAATGCAGTGGATTCCATGCAGTGTGGTGCAGTGGATTCTGATTGATTGCAGTGAATTCCATGCATCGTGGCACAATGGATCCCAATTGAATGCAGTGGATTCCATGCAGCGTGGCCCAATGGATCTCGATTGAATGCAGTGGATTCCATGCAGCATGATTGAATGCAGTAGATTCCATGCAGTGAGGCCCAATGCATCCCGATTAAATGCAGTGGATTTTATGCAGCGAGGCCCAAAGCATCCCGATTGAATGCAGTGGATTCCATGCAGCGTCACTGAATGCAGTGGATTCGATGCAGCATGGTAAAATGAATCCCGATTGAACCCAGTGTATTCTATGCAGCGTGATAAATGGATCCCGATTGAAAGCAGTGGATTCCATGCAGCGTGGCCCAATGGATCTCGAGATAATGCAGTGGAATCCATGCAGTGTGGTGCAATGGATTTTGATTGAACGCAGTGGATTCGATGCATCGTTGTGCAATGGATCCCAATTGAATGCAGTGAATTCCATGCAGCGTGATTGAATGCAGTACATTCCATGCAGCATGGTAAAATGCATCCCGATTAAATGCAGTGGATTCCATCCAGCTTGATTGAATGCAGTTGATTCCATGGAGTGTGGCCCAATGCATCCCGATTAAATGCAGTGGATTTTATGCAGCATGGCCCAAAGCATCCCGATTGAAGGTAGTGCATTCCATGCAGCATCACTGAATGCAGTGGATTCCATGCAGCATGGTAAAATGCATCCCGATTGAACGCAGTGTATTCCATGAAGCATGGCTAAATGGATCCCGATTGAATGCAGTGGATTCCATGCAGCGTGGCCCAATGGATCTCGATTGAACGCAGTGTATTCCATGCAGTGAGGCCCAATGTATCCCAATTGAATGCAGTGGATTCCATGCAGCATGGCGCAATGGATGTCGATTGAATGCAGTGGTTTCCCTGCAATGTGGCACAATGGATCCCGATTGACTGCAGTGGATTCCATGCAGCGTCACTGAATGCAGTGGATTCCATGCAGCATGGTAAAATGCATCCCGATGGATGCAGTGGATTCCATGCAGTGTCATTGAATGCAGTGGATTCCATGCAGCATGGTAAAATGCATCCCAATTGAACGCAGTGCATTCCATGCAGCGGGGTTAAATGGATCCCGATTGAATGCAGTGGATTCGATGCAGCATGGCCCAATGGATCTCGAGAGAATGCAGTGGATTCCATGCAGTGTGGTGCAATGGATTTTGATTGAACGCAGTGGATTCCATGCATCGTGGCGCAATGGATCCCAATTGAATGCAGTGAATTCCATGCAGCGTGATTGAATGCAGTATATTCCATGCAGCGTGGTAAAATGCATCCCGATTAAATGCAGTGGATTCCATCCAGCTTGATTGAATGCAGTTGATTCCATGGAGCGTGGCCCAATGCATCCCGATTAAACGCAGTGGATTTTATGCAGCATGGCCCAAAGCATCCCGATTGAAGGTAGTGCATTCCATGCAGCATCACTGAATGCAGTGGATTCCATGCAGCATGGTAAAATGCATCCCGATTGAACGCAGTGTATTCCATGAAGCATGGCGAAATGGATCCCGATTGAATGCAGTGGATTCCATGCAGCGTGGCCCAATGATCTCGATTGAACGCAGTGTATTCCATGCAGTGAGGCCCAATGTATCCCAATTGAATGCAGTGGATTCCATGCATCATGGCGCAATGGATGTCGATTGAATGCAGTGGTTTCCCTGCAATGTGGCAAAATGGATCCCGATTGACTGCAGTGGATTCCATGCAGCGTCACTGAATGCAGTGGATTCCATGCAGCATGGTAAAATGCATCCCGATTGAACGCAGTGTATTCCATGAAGCATGGCTAAATGGATCCCGAGTGAATGCAGTGGATTCCATGCAGTGTCATTGAATGCAGTGGATTCCATGCAGCATGGTAAAATGTGTCACGATTGCTGCAGTGGATTCCATGCATTGTCATTGAATGCAGTGGATTCCATGCAGCATGGTTAAATGCATCCCGATTGATGCAGTGGATTCCATGCAGTGTCAATGAATGCAATGAATTCCAGGCAGCATGATAAAATGCATCCCGATTGATGCAGTGGATTCCATGCAGCGGGGTTAAATGGATCCCGATTGAATGCAGTGGATTCCATGCAGCGTGGCCCAATGGATCTCGATTGAATGCAGTGGATTCCATGCAGCGTGGCCCAATGGATCTCGATTGAATGCAGTGGATTCCACGCAGTGTGGTGCAGTGGATTCTGATTGATTGCAGTGAATTCCATGCATCGTGGCACAATGGATCCCAATTGAATGCAGTTGATTCCATGCAGTGTGGCCCAATGGATCTCGATTGAATGCAGTGGATTCCATGCAGCGTGTTTGAATGCAGTGTATGCCATGCAGCGTGAAGAAATGGAACCCTATTGAATGCAGGGGATTTTATGCAGCATGATTGAATGCAGTGGATTCCATGCAGCATGATTGAATGCAGTGGATTCCAGGCAGCGAGGCCCAATGAATCCCGATTGAATGCAGTGGATATTATCCAGCATGGCCCAAAGCATCCCGATTGAATGCAGTGGATTCCATGCAGCATGTTTGAATGCAGTGGATTCCATGCAGCATGGCCCAATGGTTCCCGATTGAATGCAGTGGTTGCAATGAAGCATGATTGAATGCAGTGGATTCCATGAAGCGTGGCCCTATGGTACCCGATTGAATGCACTGGTTGCAATGAAGCATGATTGAATGCAGTGGATTCCATGCAGCATGGAGAAATGGAACCCTATTAAATGCAGGGGATTTTATGCAGCATGATTGAATGCAGTGGATTCCATGCAGCATGATTGAATGCAGTAGATTCCATGCAGTGAGGCCCAATGCATCCCGATTAAATGCAGTGGATTTTATGCAGCGAGGCCCAAAGCATCCCGATTGAATGCAGTGGATTCCATGCAGCGTCACTGAATGCAGTGGATTCGATGCAGCATGGTAAAATGCATCCCGATTGAACCCAGTGTATTCTATGCAGCGTGATAAATGGATCCCGATTGAATGCAGTGGATTCCATGCAGCGTGGCCCAATGGATCTCGAGAGAATGCAGTGGATTCCATGCAGTGTGGTGCAATGGATTTTGATTGAAGGCAGTGGATTCGATGCATCGTTGTGCAATGGATCCCAATTGAATGCAGTGAATTCCATGCAGCGTGATTGAATGCAGTACATTCCATGCAGCATGGTAAAATGCATCCCGATTAAATGCAGTGGATTCCATCCAGCTTGATTGAATGCAGTTGTTTCCATGGAGCGTGGCCCAATGCATCCCGATTAAATGCAGTGGATTTTATGCAGCATGGCCCAAAGCATCCCGATTGAAGGTAGTGCATTCCATGCAGCATCACTGAATGCAGTGGATTCCATGCAGCATGGTAAAATGCATCCCGATTGAACGCAGTGTATTCCATGAAGCATGGCTAAATGGATCCCGATTGAATGCAGTGGATTCCATGCAGCGTGGCCCAATGGATCTCGATTGAATGCAGTGTATTCCATGCAGTGAGGCCCAATGTATCCCAATTGAATGCAGTTGATTCCATGCAGCATGGCGCAATGGATGTCGATTGAATGCAGTGGTTTCCCTGCAATGTGGCAAAATGGATCCCGATTGACTGCAGTGGATTCCATGCAGCGTCACTGAATGCAGTGGATTCCTTGCAGCATGGTAAAATGCATCCCGATTGATGCAGTGGATTCCATGCAGTGTCATTGAATGCAGTGGATTCCATGCAGCATGGTAAAATGCATCCCGATTGAACGCAGTGCATTCCATGCAGCGGGGTTAAATGGATCCCGATTGAATGCAGTGGATTCGATGCAGCATGGCCCAATGGATCTCGAGAGAATGCAGTGGATTCCATGCAGTGTGGTGCAATGGATTTAAATTGAACGCAGTGGATTCCATGCATCGTGGCGCAATGGATCCCAATTGAATGCAGTGAATTCCATGCAGCGTGATTGAATGCGGTATATTCCATGCAGCGTGGTAAAATGCATCCCGATTAAATGCAGTGGATTCCATCCAGCTTGATTGAATGCAGTTGATTCCATGGAGCGTGGCCCAATGCATCCCGATTAAATGCAGTGGAGTTTATGCAGCGAGTCCCAAAGCATCCCGATTGAATGCCGTGGATTCCATGCAGCGTCACTGAATGCAGTGGATTCGATGCAGCATGGTAAAATGCATCCCGATTGAACCCAGTGTATTCTATGCAGCGTGATAAATGGATCCCGATTGAATGCAGTGGATTCGATGCAGCGTGGCCCAATGGATCTCGAGAGAATGCAGTGGATTCCATGCAGTGTGGTGCAATGGATTTTGATTGAACGCAGTGGATTCCATGCATCGTTGTGCAATGGATCCCAATTGAATGCAGTGAATTCCATGCAGCGTGATTGAATGCAGTACATTCCATGCAGCATGGTAAAATGCCTCCCGATTAAATGCAGTGGATTCCATCCAGCTTGATTGAATGCAGTTGATTCCATGGAGCGTGGCCCAATGCATCCCGATTAAATGCAGTGGATTTTATGCAGCATGGCCCAAAGCATCCCGATTGAAGGTAGTGCATTCCATGCAGCATCACTGAATGCAGTGGATTCCATGCAGCATGGTAAAATGCATCCCGATTGAACGCAGTGTATTCCATGAAGCATGGCTAAATGGATCCCGATTGAATGCAGTGGATTCCATGCAGCGTGGCCCAATGGATCTCGATTGAAGGCAGTGTATTCCATGCAGTGAGGCCCAATGAATCCCAATTGAATGCAGTGGATTCCATGCAGCATGGCGCAATGGATGTCGATTGAATGCAGTGGTTTCCCTGCAATGTGGCACAATGGATCCCGATTGACTGCAGTGGATTCCATGCAGCGTCACTGAATGCAGAGGATTCCATGCAGCATGGTAAAATGCATCCCGATTGATGCAGTGGATTCCATGCACTGTCATTGAATGCAGTGGATTCCATGCAGCATGGTAAAATGCATCCCAATTGAACGCAGTGCATTCCATGCAGCGGGGTTAAATGGATCCCGATTGAATGCAGTGGATTCGATGCAGCGTGGCCCAATGGATCTCGAGAGAATGCAGTGGATTCCATGCAGTGTGGTGCAATGGATTTAAATTGAACGCAGTGGATTCCATGCATCGTGGCGAAATGGATCCCAATTGAATGCAGTGAATTCCATGCAGCGTGATTGAATGCAGTATATTCCATGCAGCGTGGTAAAATGCATCCCGATTAAATGCAGTGGATTCCATCCAGCTTGATTGAATGCAGTTGATTCCATGGAGCGTGGCCCAATGCATCCCGATTAAATGCAGTGGATTTTATGCAGCATGGCCCAAAGCATCCCGATTGAATGTAGTGCATTCCATGCAGCATCACTGAATGCAGTGGATTCCATGCAGCATGGTAAAATGCATCCCGATTGAACGCAGTGTATTCCATGAAGCATGGCGAAATGGATCCCGATTGAATGCAGTGGATTCCATGCAGCGTGGCCCAATGGATCTCGATTGAATGCAGTGTATTCCATGCAGTGAGGCCCAATGAATCCCGATTGAATGCAGTGGATTCCATGCAGCATGGCGCAATGGATGTCGATTGAATGCAGTGGTTTCCCTGCAATGTGGCACAATGGATCCCGATTGACTGCAGTGGATTCCATGCAGCGTCACTGAATGAAGTGGATTCCTTGCAGCATGGTAAAATGCATCCCGATTGATTCAGTGGATTCCATGCAGTGTCATTGAATGCAGTGGATTCCATGCAGCATGGTAAAATGCATCCCGATTGAACGCAGTGCATTCCATGCAGCGGGGTTAAATGGATCCCGATTGAATGCAGTGGATTCGATGCAGCATGGCCCAATGGATCTCGAGAGAATGCAGTGGATTCCATGCATCGTGGCGCAATGGATCCCAATTGAATGCAGTGAATTCCATGCAGCGTGATTGAATGCAGTATATTCCATGCAGCGTGGTAAAATGCATCCCGATTAAATGCAGTGGATTCCATCCAGCTTGATTGAATGCAGTTGATTCCATGGAGCGTGGCCCAATGCATCCCGATTAAATGCAGTGGATTTTATGCAGCATGGCCCAAAGCATCCCGATTGAAGGTAGTGCATTCCATGCAGCATCACTGAATGCAGTGGATTCCATGCAGCATGGTAAAATGCATCCCGATTGAACGCAGTGTATTCCATGAAGCATGGCGAAATGGATCCCGATTGAATGCAGTGGATTCCATGCAGCGTGGCCCAATGGATCTCGATTGAACGCAGTGTATTCCATGCAGTGAGGCCCAATGTATCCCAATTGAATGCAGTGGATTCCATGCAGCATGGCGCAATGGATGTCGATTGAATGCAGTGGTTTCCCTGCAATGTGGCAAAATGGATCCCGATTGACTGCAGTGGATTCCATGCAGCGTCACTGAATGCAGTGGATTCCATGCAGCATGGTATAATGTGTCACGATTGATGCAGTGGATTCCATGCATTGTCATTGAATGCAGTGGATTCCATGCAGCATGGTTAAATGCATCACGATTGATGCAGTGGATTCCATGCAGTGTCAATGAATGCAGTGGATTCCAGGCAGCATGATAAAATGCATCCCGATTGATGCAGTGGATTCCATGCAGCGGGGTTAAATGGATCCCGATTGAATGCAGTGGATTCCATGCAGCGTGGCCCAATGGATCTCGATTGAATGCAGTGGATTCCACGCAGTGTTGCAGTGGATTCTGATTGATTGCAGTGAATTCCATGCATCGTGGCACAGTGGATCCCAATTGAATGCAGTTGATTCCATGCAGTGTGGCCCAATGGATCTCGTTTGAATGCAGTGGATTCCATGCAGCGTGTTTGAATGCAGTGTATGCCATGCAGCGTGAAGAAATGGAACCCTATTGAATGCAGTGGATTTTATGCAGCATGATTGAATGCAGTGGATTCCATGCAGCATGATTGAATGCAGTGGATTCCAGGCAGCGAGGCCCAATGAATCCCGATTGAATGCAGTGGATATTATCCAGCATGGCCCAAAGCATCCCGATTGAATGCAGTGGATTCCATGCAGCATGTTTGAATGCAGTGGATTCCATGCAGCATGGCCCAATGGTTCCCGATTGAATGCAGTGGTTGCAATGAAGCATGATTGAATGCAGTGGATTCCATGAAGCGTGTCCCTATGGTACCCGATTGAATGCACTGGTTGCAATGAAGCATGATTGAATGCAGTGGATTCCATGCAGCATGGAGAAATTGAACCCTATTAAATGCAGGGGATTTTATGCAGCATGATTGAATGCAGTGGATTCCATGCAGCATGATTGAATGCAGTAGATTCCATGCAGTGAGGCCCAATGCATCCCGATTAAATGCAGTGGATTTTATGCAGCGAGGCCCAAAGCATCCCGATTGAATGCAGTGGATTCCATGCAGCGTCACTGAATGCAGTGGATTCGATGCAGCATGGTAAAATGCATCCCGATTGAACTTAGTGTATTCTATGCAGCGTGATAAATGGATCCCGATTGAATGCAGTGGATTCCATGCAGCGTGGCCCAATGGATCTCGAGAGAATGCAGTGGATTCCATGCAGTGTGGTGCAATGGATTTTGATTGAACGCAGTGGATTCGATGCATCGTTGTGCAATGGATCCCAATTGAATGCAGTGAATTCCATGCAGCGTGATTGAATGCAGTACATTCCATGCAGCATGGTAAAATGCATCCCGATTAAATGCAGTGGATTCCATCCAGCTTGATTGAATGCAGTTGTTTCCATGGAGCGTGGCCCAATGCATCCCGATTAAATGCAGTGGATTTTATGCAGCATGGCCCAAAGCATCCCGATTGAAGGTAGTGCATTCCATGCAGCATCACTGAATGCAGTGGATTCCATGCAGCATGGTAAAATGCATCCCGATTGAACGCAGTGTATTCCATGAAGCATGGCTAAATGGATCCCGATTGAATGCAGTGGATTCCATGCAGCGTGGCCCAATGGATCTCGATTGAAGGCAGTGTATTCCATGCAGTGAGGCCCAATGAATCCCAATTGAATGCAGTGGATTCCATGCAGCATGGCGCAATGGATGTCGATTGAATGCAGTGCTTTCCCTGCAATGTGGCACAATGGATCCCGATTGACTGCAGTGGATTCCATGCAGCGTCACTGAATGCAGAGGATTCCATGCAGCATGGTAAAATGCATCCCGATTGATGCAGTGGATTCCATGCACTGTCATTGAATGCAGTGGATTCCATGCAGCATGGTAAAATGCATCCCAATTGAACGCAGTGCATTCCATGCAGCGGGGTTAAATGGATCCCGATTGAATGCAGTGGATTCGATGCAGCGTGGCCCAATGGATCTCGAGAGAATGCAGTGGATTCCATGCAGTGTGGTGCAATGGATTTAAATTGAACGCAGTGGATTCCATGCATCGTGGCGAAATGGATCCCAATTGAATGCAGTGAATTCCATGCAGCGTGATTGAATGCAGTATATTCCATGCAGCGTGGTAAAATGCATCCCGATTAAATGCAGTGGATTCCATCCAGCTTGATTGAATGCAGTTGATTCCATGGAGCGTGGCCCAATGCATCCCGATTAAATGCAGTGGATTTTATGCAGCATGGCCCAAAGCATCCCGATTGAAGGTAGTGCATTCCATGCAGCATCACTGAATGCAGTGGATTCCATGCAGCATGGTAAAATGCATCCCGATTGAACGCAGTGTATTCCATGAAGCATGGCGAAATGGATCCCGATTGAATGCAGTGGATTCCATGCAGCGTGGCCCAATGGATCTCGATTGAATGCAGTGTATTCCATGCAGTGAGGCCCAATGAATCCCGATTGAATGCAGTGGATTCCATGCAGCATGGCGCAATGGATGTCGATTGAATGCAGTGGTTTCCCTGCAATGTGGCACAATGGATCCCGATTGACTGCAGTGGATTCCATGCAGCGTCACTGAATGAAGTGGATTCCTTGCAGCATGGTAAAATGCATCCCGATTGATTCAGTGGATTCCATGCAGTGTCATTGAATGCAGTGGATTCCATGCAGCATGGTAAAATGCATCCCGATTGAACGCAGTGCATTCCATGCAGCGGGGTTAAATGGATCCCGATTGAATGCAGTGGATTCGATGCAGCATGGCCCAATGGATCTCGAGAGAATGCAGTGGATTCCATGCATCGTGGCGCAATGGATCCCAATTGAATGCAGTGAATTCCATGCAGCGTGATTGAATGCAGTATATTCCATGCAGCGTGGTAAAATGCATCCCGATTAAATGCAGTGGATTCCATCCAGCTTGATTGAATGCAGTTGATTCCATGGAGCGTGGCCCAATGCATCCCGATTAAATGCAGTGGATTTTATGCAGCATGGCCCAAAGCATCCCGATTGAAGGTAGTGCATTCCATGCAGCATCACTGAATGCAGTGGATTCCATGCAGCATGGTAAAATGCATCCCGATTGAACGCAGTGTATTCCATGAAGCATGGCGAAATGGATCCCGATTGAATGCAGTGGATTCCATGCAGCGTGGCCCAATGGATCTCGATTGAACGCAGTGTATTCCATGCAGTGAGGCCCAATGTATCGCAATTGAATGCAGTGGATTCCATGCAGCATGGCGCAATGGATGTCGATTGAATGCAGTGGTTTCCCTGCAATGTGGCAAAATGGATCCCGATTGACTGCAGTGGATTCCATGCAGCGTCACTGAATGCAGTGGATTCCATGCAGCATGGTATAATGTGTCACGATTGATGCAGTGGATTCCATGCATTGTCATTGAATGCAGTGGATTCCATGCAGCATGGTTAAATGCATCACGATTGATGCAGTGGATTCCATGCAGTGTCAATGAATGCAGTGGATTCCAGGCAGCATGATAAAATGCATCCCGATTGATGCAGTGGATTCCATGCAGCGGGGTTAAATGGATCCCGATTGAATGCAGTGGATTCCATGCAGCGTGGCCCAATGGATCTCGATTGAATGCAGTGGATTCCACGCAGTGTTGCAGTGGATTCTGATTGATTGCAGTGAATTCCATGCATCGTGGCACAGTGGATCCCAATTGAATGCAGTTGATTCCATGCAGTGTGGCCCAATGGATCTCGTTTGAATGCAGTGGATTCCATGCAGCGTGTTTGAATGCAGTGTATGCCATGCAGCGTGAAGAAATGGAACCCTATTGAATGCAGTGGATTTTATGCAGCATGATTGAATGCAGTGGATTCCATGCAGCATGATTGAATGCAGTGGATTCCAGGCAGCGAGGCCCAATGAATCCCGATTGAATGCAGTGGATATTATCCAGCATGGCCCAAAGCATCCCGATTGAATGCAGTGGATTCCATGCAGCATGTTTGAATGCAGTGGATTCCATGCAGCATGGCCCAATGGTTCCCGATTGAATGCAGTGGTTGCAATGAAGCATGATTGAATGCAGTGGATTCCATGAAGCGTGTCCCTATGGTACCCGATTGAATGCACTGGTTGCAATGAAGCATGATTGAATGCAGTGGATTCCATGCAGCATGGAGAAATTGAACCCTATTAAATGCAGGGGATTTTATGCAGCATGATTGAATGCAGTGGATTCCATGCAGCATGATTGAATGCAGTAGATTCCATGCAGTGAGGCCCAATGCATCCCGATTAAATGCAGTGCATTTTATGCAGCGAGGCCCAAAGCATCCCGATTGAATGCAGTGGATTCCATGCAGCGTCACTGAATGCAGTGGATTCGATGCAGCATGGTAAAATGCATCCCGATTGAACTTAGTGTATTCTATGCAGCGTGATAAATGGATCCCGATTGAATGCAGTGGATTCCATGCAGCGTGGCCCAATGGATCTCGAGAGAATGCAGTGGATTCCATGCAGTGTGGTGCAATGGATTTTGATTGAACGCAGTGGATTCGATGCATCGTTGTGCAATGGATCCCAATTGAATGCAGTGAATTCCATGCAGCGTGATTGAATGCAGTACATTCCATGCAGCATGGTAAAATGCATCCCGATTAAATGCAGTGGATTCCATCCAGCTTGATTGAATGCAGTTGTTTCCATGGAGCGTGGCCCAATGCATCCCGATTAAATGCAGTGGATTTTATGCAGCATGGCCCAAAGCATCCCGATTGAAGGTAGTGCATTCCATGCAGCATCACTGAATGCAGTGGATTCCATGCAGCATGGTAAAATGCATCCCGATTGAACGCAGTGTATTCCATGAAGCATGGCTAAATGGATCCCGATTATATGCAGTGGATTCCATGCAGCGTGGCCCAATGGATCTCGATTGAACGCAGTGTATTCCATGCAGTGAGGCCCAATGAATCCCAATTGAATGCAGAGGATTCCATGCAGCATGGCGCAATGGATGTCGATTGATTGCAGTGGTTTCCCTGCAATGTGGCACAATGGATCCCGATTGATGCAGTGGATTCCATGCAGCGTCACTGAATGCAGTGGATTCCATGCAGCATGGTAAAATGCATCCCGATGGATGCAGTGGATTACATGCAGTGTCATTGAATGCAGTGGATTCCATGCAGCATGGTTTAATGCATCCCAATTGAACGCAGTGCATTCCATGCAGCGGGGTTAAATGGATCCCGATTGAATGCAGTGGATTCGATGCAGCGTGGCCCAATGGATCTCGAGAGAATGCAGTGGATTCCATGCAGTGTGGTGCAATGGATTTTGATTGAACGCAGTGGATTCCATGCATCGTGGCGCAATGGATCCCAATTGAATGCAGTGAATTCCATGCAGCGTGATTGAATGCAGTATATTCCATGCAGCGTGGTAAAATGCATCCCGATTAAATGCAGTGGATTCCATCCAGCTTGATTGAATGCAGTTGATTCCATGGAGCGTGGCCCAATGCATCCCGATTAAATGCAGTGGATTTTATGCAGCATGGCCCAAAGCATCCCGATTGAAGGTAGTGCATTCCATGCAGCATCACTGAATGCAGTGGATTCCATGCAGCATGGTAAAATGCATCCCGATTGAACGCAGTGTATTCCATGAAGCATGGCTAAATGGATCCCGATTGAATGCAGTGGATTCCATGCAGCGTGGCCCAATGGATCTCGATTGAACGCAGTGTATTCCATGCAGTGAGGCCCAATGAATCCCAATTGAATGCAGTGGATTCCATGCAGCATGGCGCAATGGATGTCGATTGAATGCAGTGGTTTCCCTGCAATGTGGCACAATGGATCCCGATTGACTGCAGTGGATTCCATGCAGCGTCACTGAATGCAGTGGATTCCATGCAGCATGGTAAAATGCATCCCGATTGATGCAGTGGATTCCATGCAGTGTCATTGAATGCAGTGGATTCCATGCAGCATGGTTTAATGCATCCCAATTGAACGCAGTGCATTCCATGCAGCGGGGTTAAATGGATCCCGATTGAATGCAGTGGATTCGATGCAGCATGGCCCAATGGATCTCGAGAGAATGCAGTGGATTCCATGCAGTGTGGTGCAATGGATTTAAATTGAACGCAGTGGATTCCATGCATCGTGGCGCAATGGATCCCAATTGAATGCAGTGAATTCCATGCAGCGTGATTGAATGCGGTATATTCCATGCAGCGTGGTAAAATGCATCCCGATTAAATGCAGTGGATTCCATCCAGCTTGATTGAATGCAGTTGATTCCATGGAGCGTGGCCCAATGCATCCCGATTAAATGCAGTGGAGTTTATGCAGCGAGTCCCAAAGCATCCCGATTGAATGCCGTGGATTCCATGCAGCGTCACTGAATGCAGTGGATTCGATGCAGCATGGTAAAATGCATCCCGATTGAACCCAGTGTATTCTATGCAGCGTGATAAATGGATCCCGATTGAATGCAGTGGATTCGATGCAGCGTGGCCCAATGGATCTCGAGAGAATGCAGTGGATTCCATGCAGTGTGGTGCAATGGATTTTGATTGAACGCAGTGGATTCCATGCATCGTTGTGCAATGGATCCCAATTGAATGCAGTGAATTCCATGCAGCGTGATTGAATGCAGTACATTCCATGCAGCATGGTAAAATGCATCCCGATTAAATGCAGTGGATTCCATCCAGCTTGATTGAATGCAGTTGATTCCATGGAGCGTGGCCCAATGCATCCCGATTAAATGCAGTGGATTTTATGCAGCATGGCCCAAAGCATCCCGATTGAAGGTAGTGCATTCCATGCAGCATCACTGAATGCAGTGGATTCCATGCAGCATGGTAAAATGCATCCCGATTGAACGCAGTGTATTCCATGAAGCATGGCTAAATGGATCCCGATTGAATGCAGTGGATTCCATGCAGCGTGGCCCAATGGATCTCGATTGAAGGCAGTGTATTCCATGCAGTGAGGCCCAATGAATCCCAATTGAATGCAGTGGATTCCATGCAGCATGGCGCAATGGATGTCGATTGAATGCAGTGCTTTCCCTGCAATGTGGCACAATGGATCCCGATTGACTGCAGTGGATTCCATGCAGCGTCACTGAATGCAGAGGATTCCATGCAGCATGGTAAAATGCATCCCGATTGATGCAGTGGATTCCATGCACTGTCATTGAATGCAGTGGATTCCATGCAGCATGGTAAAATGCATCCCAATTGAACGCAGTGCATTCCATGCAGCGGGGTTAAATGGATCCCGATTGAATGCAGTGGATTCGATGCAGCGTGGCCCAATGGATCTCGAGAGAATGCAGTGGATTCCATGCAGTGTGGTGCAATGGATTTAAATTGAACGCAGTGGATTCCATGCATCGTGGCGAAATGGATCCCAATTGAATGCAGTGAATTCCATGCAGCGTGATTGAATGCAGTATATTCCATGCAGCGTGGTAAAATGCATCCCGATTAAATGCAGTGGATTCCATCCAGCTTGATTGAATGCAGTTGATTCCATGGAGCGTGGCCCAATGCATCCCGATTAAATGCAGTGGATTTTATGCAGCATGGCCCAAAGCATCCCGATTGAATGTAGTGCATTCCATGCAGCATCACTGAATGCAGTGGATTCCATGCAGCATGGTAAAATGCATCCCGATTGAACGCAGTGTATTCCATGAAGCATGGCGAAATGGATCCCGATTGAATGCAGTGGATTCCATGCAGCGTGGCCCAATGGATCTCGATTGAATGCAGTGTATTCCATGCAGTGAGGCCCAATGAATCCCGATTGAATGCAGTGGATTCCATGCAGCATGGCGCAATGGATGTCGATTGAATGCAGTGGTTTCCCTGCAATGTGGCACAATGGATCCCGATTGACTGCAGTGGATTCCATGCAGCGTCACTGAATGAAGTGGATTCCTTGCAGCATGGTAAAATGCATCCCGATTGATTCAGTGGATTCCATGCAGTGTCATTGAATGCAGTGGATTCCATGCAGCATGGTAAAATGCATCCCGATTGAACGCAGTGCATTCCATGCAGCGGGGTTAAATGGATCCCGATTGAATGCAGTGGATTCGATGCAGCATGGCCCAATGGATCTCGAGAGAATGCAGTGGATTCCATGCATCGTGGCGCAATGGATCCCAATTGAATGCAGTGAATTCCATGCAGCGTGATTGAATGCAGTATATTCCATGCAGCGTGGTAAAATGCATCCCGATTAAATGCAGTGGATTCCATCCAGCTTGATTGAATGCAGTTGATTCCATGGAGCGTGGCCCAATGCATCCCGATTAACTGCAGTGGATTTTATGCAGCATGGCCCAAAGCATCCCGATTGAAGGTAGTGCATTCCATGCAGCATCACTGAATGCAGTGGATTCCATGCAGCATGGTAAAATGCATCCCGATTGAACGCAGTGTATTCCATGAAGCATGGCTAAATGGATCCCGAGTGAATGCAGTGGATTCCATGCAGTGTCATTGAATGCAGTGGATTCCAGGCAGCATGGTAAAATGCATCCCGATTGATGCAGTGAATTCCATGCAGCGGGGTTAAATGGATCCCGATTGAATGCAGTGGATTCCATGCAGCGTGGCCCAATGGATCTCGATTGAATGCAGTGGATTCCATGCAGTGTGGTGCAGTGGATTCTGATTGATTGCAGTGAATTCCATGCATCGTGGCACAATGGATCCCAATTGAATGCAGTGGATTCCATGCAGTGTGGCCCAATGGATCTCGATTGAATGCAGTGGATTCCATGCAGCGTGTTTGAATGCAGTGTATGCCATGCAGCGTGAAGAAATGGAACCCTATTGAATGCAGTGGATTTTATGCAGCATGATTGAATGCAGTGGATTCGATGCAGCATGATTGAATGCAGTGGATTCCAGGCAGCGAGGCCCAATGAATCCCGATTGAATGCAGTGGATATTATCCAGCATGGCCCAAAGCATCCCGATTGAATGCAGTGGATTCCATGCAGCATGTTTGAATGCAGTGGATTCCATGCAGCATGGCCCAATGGTTCCCGATTGAATGCAGTGGTTGCAATGAAGCATGATTGAATGCAGTGGATTCCATGAAGCGTGGACCTATGGTACCCGATTGAATGCACTGGTTGCAATGAAGCATGATTGAATGCAGTGGATTCCATGCAGCATGGAGAAATGGAACCCTATTAAATGCAGGGGATTTTATGCAGCATGATTGAATGCAGTGGATTCCATGCAGCATGATTGAATGCAGTAGATTCCATGCAGTGAGGCCCAATGCATCCCGATTAAATGCAGTGGATTTTATGCAGCGAGGCCCAAAGCATCCCGATTGAATGCAGTGGATTCCATGCAGCGTCACTGAATGCAGTGGATTCGATGCAGCATGGTAAAATGCATCCCGATTGAACCCAGTGTATTCTATGCAGCGTGATAAATGGATCCCGATTGAATGCAGTGGAGTCCATGCAGCGTGGCCCAATGGATCTCGAGAGAATGCAGTGGATTCCATGCAGTGTGGTGCAATGGATTTTGATTGAACGCAGTGGATTCGATGCATCGTTGTGCAATGGATCCCAATTGAATGCAGTGAATTCCATGCAGCGTGATTGAATGCAGTATATTCCATGCAGCGTGGTAAAATGCATCCCGATTAAATGCAGTGGATTCCATCCAGCTTGATTGAATGCAGTTGATTCCATGGAGCGTGGCCCAATGCATCCCGATTAAATGCAGTGGATTTTATGCAGCATGGCCCAAAGCATCCCGATTGAAGGTAGTGCATTCCATGCAGCATCACTGAATGCAGTGGATTCCATGCAGCATGGTAAAATGCATCCCGATTGAACGCAGTGTATTCCATGAAGCATGGCTAAATGGATCCCGAGTGAATGCAGTGGATTCCATGCAGTGTCATTGAATGCAGTGGATTCCATGCAGCATGGTAAAATGTGTCACGATTGATGCAGTGGATTACATGCATTGTCATTGAATGCAGTGGATTCCATGCAGCATGGTTAAATGCATCACGATTGATGCAGTGGATTCCATGCAGTGTCAATGAATGCAGTGGATTCCAGGCAGCATGATAAAATGCATCCCGATTGATGCAGTGGATTCCATGCAGCGGGGTTAAATGGATCCCGATTGAATGCAGTGGATTCCATGCAGCGTGGCCCAATGGATCTCGATTGAATGCAGTGGACTCCGTGCAGTGTGGTGGAGTGGATTCTGATTGATTGCAGTGAATTCCATGCAGCGTGGCCCAATGGATCTCGATTGAATGCAGTGGATTCCATGCAGCGTGTTTGAATGCAGTGTATTCCATGCAGCGTGAAGAAATGGAACCCTATTGAATGCAGTGGATTCCATGCAGCGTGGCCCAATGGATCTCGATTGAATGCAGTGGATACCATGCAGTGTGGTGTAGTGGATTCTGATTGATTGCAGTGAATTCCATGCATCTTGGCACAATGGATCCAAATTGAATGCAGTGGATTCCATGCAGCGTGGCCCAATGGATCTCGATTGAGTGCAGTGGATTCCATGCAGCGTGTTTGAATGCAGTGTATTCCATGCAGCGTGAAGAAATGGAACCCTATTGAATGCAGTGGATTTTATGCAGCATGATTGAATGCAGTGGATTCGATGCAGCATGATTGAATGCAGTGGATTCCAGGCAGCGAGGCCCAATGAATCCCGATTGAATGCAGTGGATATTATCCAGCATGGCCCAAAGCATCCCGATTGAATGCAGTGGATTCCATGCAGCGTGTTTGAATGCAGTGGATTCCATGCAGCATGGCCCAATGGTTCCCGATTGAATGCAGTGGTTGCAATGAAGCATGATTGAATGCAGTGGATTCCATGAAGCGTGGCCCTATGGTACCCGATTGAATGCACTGGTTGCAATGAAGCATGATTGAATGCAGTGGATTCCATGCAGCATGGAGAAATTGAACCCTATTAAATGCAGGGGATTTTATGCAGCATGATTGAATGCAGTGGTTTCCATGCAGCATGATTGAATGCAGTAGATTCCATGCAGTGAGGCCCAATGCATCCCGATTAAATGCAGTGGATTCCATGCAGCGTCACTGAATGCAGTGGATTCGATGCAGCATGGTAAAATGCATCCCGATTGAACCCAGTGTATTCTATGCAGCGTGATAAATGGATCCCGATTGAATGCAGTGGATTCCATGCAGCGTGGCCCAATGGATCTCGAGAGAATGCAGTGGATTCCATGCAGTGTGGTGCAATGGATTTTGATTGAACGCAGTGGATTCGATGCATCATTGTGCAATGGATCCCAATTGAATGCAGTGAATTCCATGCAGCGTGATTGAATGCAGTACATTCCATGCAGCATGGTAAAATGCATCCCGATTAAATGCAGTGGATTCCATCCAGCTTGATTGAATGCAGTTGATTCCATGGAGCGTGGCCCAATGCATCCCGATTAAATGCAGTGGATTTTATGCAGCATGGCCCAAAGCATCCCGATTGAAGGTAGTGCATTCCATGCAGCATCACTGAATGCAGTGGATTCCATGCAGCATGGTAAAATGCATCCCGATTGAACGCAGTGTATTCCATGAAGCATGGCTAAATGGATCCCGATTGAATGCAGTGGATTCCATGCAGCGTGGCCCAATGGATCTCGATTGAACGCAGTGTATTCCATGCAGTGAGGCCCAATATATCCCAATTGTATGCAGTGGATTCCATGCAGCATGGCGCAGTGGATGTCGATTGAATGCAGTGGTTTCCCTGCAATGTGGCACAATGGATCCCGATTGACTGCAGTGGATTCCATGCAGCGTCACTGAATGCAGTGGATTCCATGCAGCATGGTAAAATGCATCCCGATTGATGAAGTGGATTCCATGCAGTGTCATTGAATGCAGTGGATTCCATGCAGCATGGTAAAATGCATCCCAATTGAACGCAGTGCATTCCATGCAGCGGGGTTAAATGGATCCCGATTGAATGCAGTGGATTCGATGCAGCGTGGCCCAATGGATCTCGAGAGAATGCAGTGGATTCCATGCAGTGTGGTGCAATGGATTTAAATTGAACGCAGTGGATTCCATGCATCATGGCGCAATGGATCCCAATTGAATGCAGTGAATTCCATGCAGCATGATTGAATGCAGTATATTCCATGCAGCGTGGTAAAATGCATCCCGATTAAATGCAGTGGATTCCATCCAGCTTGATTGAATGCAGTTGATTCCATGGAGCGTGGCCCAATGCATCCCGATTAACTGCAGTGGATTTTATGCAGCATGGCCCAAAGCATCCCGATTGAAGGTAGTGCATTCCATGCAGCATCACTGAATGCAGTGGATTCCATGCAGCATGGTAAAATGCATCCCGATTGAACGCAGTGTATTCCATGAAGCATGGCTAAATGGATCCCGAGTGAATGCAGTGGATTCCATGCAGTGTCATTGAATGCAGTGGATTCCAGGCAGCATGGTAAAATGCATCCCGATTGATGCAGTGAATTCCATGCAGCGGGGTTAAATGGATCCCGATTGAATGCAGTGGATTCCATGCAGCGTGGCCCAATGGATCTCGATTGAATGCAGTGGATTCCATGCAGTGTGGTGCAGTGGATTCTGATTGATTGCAGTGAATTCCATGCATCGTGGCACAATGGATCCCAATTGAATGCAGTGGATTCCATGCAGTGTGGCCCAATGGATCTCGATTGAATGCAGTGGATTCCATGCAGCGTGTTTGAATGCAGTGTATGCCATGCAGCGTGAAGAAATGGAACCCTATTGAATGCAGTGGATTTTATGCAGCATGATTGAATGCAGTGGATTCGATGCAGCATGATTGAATGCAGTGGATTCCAGGCAGCGAGGCCCAATGAATCCCGATTGAATGCAGTGGATATTATCCAGCATGGCCCAAAGCATCCCGATTGAATGCAGTGGATTCCATGCAGCGTGTTTGAATGCAGTGGATTCCATGCAGCATGGCCCAATGGTTCCCGATTGAATGCAGTGGTTGCAATGAAGCATGATTGAATGCAGTGGATTCCATGAAGCGTGGCCCTATGGTACCCGATTGAATGCACTGGTTGCAATGAAGCATGATTGAATGCAGTGGATTCCATGCAGCATGGAGAAATGGAACCCTATTAAATGCAGGGGATTTTATGCAGCATGATTGAATGCAGTGGATTCCATGCAGCATGATTGAATGCAGTAGATTCCATACAGTGAGGCCCAATGCATCCCGATTAAATGCAGTGGATTTTATGCAGCGAGGCCCAAAGCATCCCGATTGAATGCAGTGGATTCCATGCAGCGTCACTGAATGCAGTGGATTCGATGCAGCATGGTAAAATGCATCCCGATTGAACCCAGTGTATTCTATGCAGCGTGATAAATGGATCCCGATTGAATGCAGTGGATTCCATGCAGCGTGGCCCAATGGATCTCGAGAGAATGCAGTGGATTCCATGCAGTGTGGTGCAATGGATTTTGATTGAACGCAGTGGATTCGATGCATCGTTGTGCAATGGATCCCAATTGAATGCAGTGAATTCCATGCAGCGTGATTGAATGCAGTATATTCCATGCAGCGTGGTAAAATGCATCCCGATTAAATGCAGTGGATTCCATCCAGCTTGATTGAATGCAGTTGATTCCATGGAGCGTGGCCCAATGCATCCCGATTAAATGCAGTGGATTTTATGCAGCATGGCCCAAAGCATCCCGATTGAAGGTAGTGCATTCCATGCAGCATCACTGAATGCAGTGGATTCCATGCAGCATGGTAAAATGCATCCCGATTGAACGCAGTGTATTCCATGAAGCATGGCTAAATGGATCCCGAGTGAATGCAGTGGATTCCATGCAGTGTCATTGAATGCAGTGGATTCCATGCAGCATGGTAAAATGTGTCACGATTGATGCAGTGGATTACATGCATTGTCATTGAATGCAGTGGATTCCATGCAGCATGGTTAAATGCATCACGATTGATGCAGTGGATTCCATGCAGTGTCAATGAATGCAGTGGATTCCAGGCAGCATGATAAAATGCATCCCGATTGATGCAGTGGATTCCATGCAGCGGGGTTAAATGGATCCCGATTGAATGCAGTGGATTCCATGCAGCGTGGCCCAATGGATCTCGATTGAATGCAGTGGACTCCGTGCAGTGTGGTGGAGTGGATTCTGATTGATTGCAGTGAATTCCATGCAGCGTGGCCCAATGGATCTCGATTGAATGCAGTGGACTCCGTGCAGTGTGGTGGAGTGGATTCTGATTGATTGCAGTGAATTCCATGCAGCGAGGCCCAATGAATCCCGATTGAATGCAGTGGATATTATCCAGCATGGCCCAAAGCATCCCGATGGAATGCAGTGGATTCCATGCAGCGTGTTTGAATGCAGTGGATTCCATGCAGCATGGCCCAATGGTTCCCGATTGAATGCAGTGGTTGCAATGAAGCATGATTGAATGCAGTGGATTCCATGAAGCGTGGACCTATGGTACCCGATTGAATGCACTGGTTGCAATGAAGCATGATTGAATGCAGTGGATTCCATGCAGCATGGAGAAATGGAACCCTATTAAATGCAGGGGATTTTATGCAGCATGATTGAATGCAGTGGATTCCATGCAGCATGATTGAATGCAGTAGATTCCATGCAGTGAGGCCCAATGCATCCCGATTAAATGCAGTGGATTTTATGCAGCGAGGCCCAAAGCATCCCGATTGAATGTAGTGGATTCCATGCAGCGTCACTGAATGCAGTGGATTCGATGCAGCATGGTTAAATGCATCCCGATTGAACGAAGAGTATTCCATGCAGCGTGGCTAAATGGATCCCGATTGAATGCAGTGGATTCCATGCAGCGTGGCCCAATGGATCTCGAGAGATTGCAGTGGATTCCATGCAGTGTGGTGCAATGGATTTAAATTGAACGCAGTGGATTCCATGCATCGTGGTGCAATGGATCCCAATTGAATGCAGTGAATTCCATGCAGCGTGATTGAATGCAGTATATTCCATGCAGCGTGGTAAAATGCATCCCGATTAAATGCAGTGGATTCCATCCAGCTTGATTGAATGCAGTTGATTCCATGGAGCGTGGCCCAATGCATCCCGATTAAATGCAGTGGATTTTATGCAGCATGGCCCAAAGCATCCCGATTGAAGGTAGTGCATTCCATGCAGCATCACTGAATGCAGTGGATTCCATGCAGCATGGTAAAATGCATCCCGATTGAACGCAGTGTATTCCATGAAGCATGGCTAAATGGATCCCGAGTGAATGCAGTGGATTCCATGCAGTGTCATTGAATGCAGTGGATTCCATGCAGCATGGTAAAATGTGTCACGATTGATGCAGTGGATTACATGCATTGTCATTGAATGCAGTGGATTCCATGCAGCATGGTTAAATGCATCACGATTGATGCAGTGGATTCCATGCAGTGTCAATGAATGCAGTGGATTCCAGGCAGCATGATAAAATGCATCCCGATTGATGCAGTGGATTCCATGCAGCGGGGTTAAATGGATCCCGATTGAATGCAGTGGATTCCATGCAGCGTGGCCCAATGGATCTCGATTGAATGCAGTGGACTCCGTGCAGTGTGGTGGAGTGGATTCTGATTGATTGCAGTGAATTCCATGCAGCGTGGCCCAATGGATCTCGATTGAATGCAGTGGATTCCATGCAGCGTGTTTGAATGCAGTGTATTCCATGCAGCGTGAAGAAATGGAACCCTATTGAATGCAGTGGATTTTATGCAGCATGATTGAATGCAGTGGATTCCATGCAGCATGATTGAATGCAGTGGATTCCAGGCAGTGAGGCCCAATGAATCCCGATTGAATGCAGTGGATATTATCCAGCATGGCCCAAAGCATCCCGATGGAATGCAGTGGATTCCATGCAGCGTGTTTGAATGCAGTGGATTCCATGCAGCATGGCCCAATGGTTCCCGATTGAATGCAGTGGTTGCAATGAAGCATGATTGAATGCAGTGGATTCCATGAAGCGTGGACCTATGGTACCCGATTGAATGCACTGGTTGCAATGAAGCATGATTGAATGCAGTGGATTCCATGCAGCATGGAGAAATGGAACCCTATTAAATGCAGGGGATTTTATGCAGCATGATTGAATGCAGTGGATTCCATGCAGCATGATTGAATGCAGTAGATTCCATGCAGTGAGGCCCAATGCATCCCGATTAAATGCAGTGGATTTTATGCAGCGAGGCCCAAAGCATCCCGATTGAATGTAGTGGATTCCATGCAGCGTCACTGAATGCAGTGGATTCGATGCAGCATGGTTAAATGCATCCCGATTGAACGAAGAGTATTCCATGCAGCGTGGCTAAATGGATCCCGATTGAATGCAGTGGATTCCATGCAGCGTGGCCCAATGGATCTCGAGAGATTGCAGTGGATTCCATGCAGTGTGGTGCAATGGATTTTAATTGAACGCAGTGGATTCCATGCATCGTGGTGCAATGGATCCCAATTGAATGCAGTGAATTCCATGCAGCGTGATTGAATGCAGTATATTCCATGCAGCGTGGTAAAATGCATCCCGATTAAATGCAATGGATTCCATCCAGCTTGATTGAATGCAGTTGATTCCATGGAGCGTGGCCCAATGCATCCCGATTAAATGCAGTGGATTTTATGCAGCATGGCCCAAAGCATCCCGATTGAAGGTAGTGCATTCCATGCAGCATCACTGAATGCAGTGGATTCCATGCAGCATGGTAAAATGCATCCCGATTGAACGCAGTGTATTCCATGTAGCATGGCTAAATGGATCCCGAGTGAATGCAGTAGATTCCATGCAGTGTCATTGAATGCAGTGGATTCCATGCAGCATGGTAAAATGCGTCACGATTGATGCAGTGGATTCCATGCAGTGTCATTGAATGCAGTGGATTCCATGCAGCATGGTAAAATGCATCCCGATGGATGCAGTGGATTCCATGCAGTGTCAATGAATGCAGTGGATTCCAGGCAGCATGATAAAATGCATCCCGATTGATGCAGTGGATTCCATGCAGCGGGGTTAAATGGATCCCGATTGAATGCAGTGGATTCCATGCAGCGTGGCCCAATGGATCTCGATTGAATGCAGTGGATTCCATGCAGCGTGGCCCAATGGATCTCGATTGAATGCAGTGGATTCCATGCAGTGTGGTGCAGTGGATTCTGATTGATTGCAGTGAATTCCATGCATCGTGGCACAATGGATCCCAATTGAATGCAGTGGATTCCATGCAGCGTGGCCCAATGGATCTCGATTGAATGCAGTGGATTCCATGCAGCGTGTTTGAATGCAGTGTATGCCATGCAGCATGAAGAAATGGAACCCTATTGAATGCAGTGGATTTTATGCAGCATGATTGAATGCAGTGGATTCCATGCAGCATGATTGAATGCAGTGGATTCCAGGCAGCGAGGCCCAATGAATCCCGATTGAATGCAGTGGATATTATCCAGCATGGCCCAAAGCATCCCGATTGAATGCAGTGGATTCCATGCAGCGTGTTTGAACGCAGTGGATCCATGCAGCATGGCCCAATGGTTCCCGATTGAATGCAGTGTTTGCAATGAAGCATGATTGAATGCAGTGGATTCCATGAAGCGTGGCCCTATGGTACCCGATTGAATGCACTGGTTGCAATGAAGCATGATTGAATGCAGTGGATTCCATGCAGCATGGAGAAATGGAACCCTATTAAATGCAGGGGATTTTATGCAGCATGATTGAATGCAGTGGATTCCATGCAGCATGATTGAATGCAGTAGATTCCATGCAGTGAGGCCCAATGCATCCCGATTAAATGCAGTGGAGTTTATGCAGCGAGGCCCAAAGCATCCCGATTGAATGCAGTGGATTCCATGCAGCGTCACTGAATGCAGTGGATTCGATGCAGCATGGTAAAATGCATCCCGATTGAACCCAGTGTATTCTATGCAGCGTGATAAATGGATCCCTATTGAATGCAGTGGATTCCATGCAGCGTGGCCCAATGGATCTCGAGAGAATGCAGTGGATTCCATGCAGTGTGGTGCAATGGATTTTGATTGAACGCAGTGGATTCCATGCATCGTTGTGCAATGGATCCCAATTGAATGCAGTGAATTCCATGCAGCGTGATTGAATGCAGTACATTCCATGCAGCATGGTAAAATGCATCCCGATTAAATGCAGTGGATTCCATCCAGCTTGATTGAATGCAGTTGATTCCATGGAGCGTGGCCCAATGCATCCCGATTAAATGCAGTGGATTTTATGCAGCATGGCCCAAAGCATCCCGATTGAAGGTAGTGCATTCCATGCAGCATCACTGAATGCAGTGGATTCCATGCAGCATGGTAAAATGCATCCCGATTGAACTCAGTGTATTCCATGAAGCATGGCGAAATGGATCCCGATTGAATGCAGGGGATTCCATGCAGCGTGGCCCAATGGATCTCGATTGAACACAGTGTATTCCATGCAGCGAGGCCCAAAGCATCCCGATTGAATGCAGTGGATTCCATGCAGCGTCACTGAATGCAGTGGATTCGATGCAGCATGGTAAAATGCATCCCGATTGAACCCAGTGTATTCTATGCAGCGTGATAAATGGATCCCGATTGAATGCAGTGGATTCCATGCAGCGTGGCCCAATGGATCTCGAGAGAATGCAGTGGATTCCATGCAGTGTGGTGCAATGGATTTTGATTGAACGCAGTGGATTCCATGCATCGTTGTGCAATGGATCCCAATTGAATGCAGTGAATTCCATGCAGCGTGATTGAATGCAGTATATTCCATGCAGCGTGGTAAAATGCATCCCGATTAAATGCAGTGGATTCCATCCAGCTTGATTGAATGCAGTTGATTCCATGGAGCGTGGCCCAATGCATCCCGATTAAATGCAGTGGATTTTATGCAGCATGGCCCAAAGCATCCCGATTGAAGGTAGTGCATTCCATGCAGCATCACTGAATGCAGTGGATTCCATGCAGCATGGTAAAATGCATCCCGATTGAACGCAGTGTATTCCATGAAGCATGGCTAAATGGATCCCGAGTGAATGCAGTGGATTCCATGCAGTGTCATTGAATGCAGTGGATTCCATGCAGCATGGTAAAATGTGTCACGATTGATGCAGTGGATTACATGCATTGTCATTGAATGCAGTGGATTCCATGCAGCATGGTTAAATGCATCACGATTGATGCAGTGGATTCCATGCAGTGTCAATGAATGCAGTGGATTCCAGGCAGCATGATAAAATGCATCCCGATTGATGCAGTGGATTCCATGCAGCGGGGTTAAATGGATCCCGATTGAATGCAGTGGATTCCATGCAGCGTGGCCCAATGGATCTCGATTGAATGCAGTGGACTCCGTGCAGTGTGGTGGAGTGGATTCTGATTGATTGCAGTGAATTCCATGCAGCGTGGCCCAATGGATCTCGATTGAATGCAGTGGATTCCATGCAGCGTGTTTGAATGCAGTGTATTCCATGCAGCGTGAAGAAATGGAACCCTATTGAATGCAGTGGATTTTATGCAGCATGATTGAATGCAGTGGATTCCATGCAGCATGATTGAATGCAGTGGATTCCAGGCAGCGAGGCCCAATGAATCCCGATTGAATGCAGTGGATATTATCCAGCATGGCCCAAAGCATCCCGATGGAATGCAGTGGATTCCATGCAGCGTGTTTGAATGCAGTGGATTCCATGCAGCATGGCCCAATGGTTCCCGATTGAATGCAGTGGTTGCAATGAAGCATGATTGAATGCAGTGGATTCCATGAAGCGTGGACCTATGGTACCCGATTGAATGCACTGGTTGCAATGAAGCATGATTGAATGCAGTGGATTCCATGCAGCATGGAGAAATGGAACCCTATTAAATGCAGGGGATTTTATGCAGCATGATTGAATGCAGTGGATTCCATGCAGCATGATTGAATGCAGTAGATTCCATGCAGTGAGGCCCAATGCATCCCGATTAAATGCAGTGGATTTTATGCAGCGAGGCCCAAAGCATCCCGATTGAATGTAGTGGATTCCATGCAGCGTCACTGAATGCAGTGGATTCGATGCAGCATGGTTAAATGCATCCCGATTGAACGAAGAGTATTCCATGCAGCGTGGCTAAATGGATCCCGATTGAATGCAGTGGATTCCATGCAGCGTGGCCCAATGGATCTCGAGAGATTGCAGTGGATTCCATGCAGTGTGGTGCAATGGATTTTAATTGAACGCAGTGGATTCCATGCATCGTGGTGCAATGGATCCCAATTGAATGCAGTGAATTCCATGCAGCGTGATTGAATGCAGTATATTCCATGCAGCGTGGTAAAATGCATCCCGATTAAATGCAATGGATTCCATCCAGCTTGATTGAATGCAGTTGATTCCATGGAGCGTGGCCCAATGCATCCCGATTAAATGCAGTGGATTTTATGCAGCATGGCCCAAAGCATCCCGATTGAAGGTAGTGCATTCCATGCAGCATCACTGAATGCAGTGGATTCCATGCAGCATGGTAAAATGCATCCCGATTGAACGCAGTGTATTCCATGTAGCATGGCTAAATGGATCCCGAGTGAATGCAGTAGATTCCATGCAGTGTCATTGAATGCAGTGGATTCCATGCAGCATGGTAAAATGCGTCACGATTGATGCAGTGGATTCCATGCAGTGTCATTGAATGCAGTGGATTCCATGCAGCATGGTAAAATGCATCCCGATGGATGCAGTGGATTCCATGCAGTGTCAATGAATGCAGTGGATTCCAGGCAGCATGATAAAATGCATCCCGATTGATGCAGTGGATTCCATGCAGCGGGGTTAAATGGATCCCGATTGAATGCAGTGGATTCCATGCAGCGTGGCCCAATGGATCTCGATTGAATGCAGTGGATTCCATGCAGCATGGCCCAATGGATCTCGATTGAATGCAGTGGATTCCATGCAGTGTGGTGCAGTGGATTCTGATTGATTGCAGTGAATTCCATGCATCGTGGCACAATGGATCCCAATTGAATGCAGTGGATTCCATGCAGCGTGGCCCAATGGATCTCGATTGAATGCAGTGGATTCCATGCAGCGTGTTTGAATGCAGTGTATGCCATGCAGCATGAAGAAATGGAACCCTATTGAATGCAGTGGATTTTATGCAGCATGATTGAATGCAGTGGATTCCATGCAGCATGATTGAATGCAGTGGATTCCAGGCAGCGAGGCCCAATGAATCCCGATTGAATGCAGTGGATATTATCCAGCATGGCCCAAAGCATCCCGATTGAATGCAGTGGATTCCATGCAGCGTGTTTGAACGCAGTGGATCCATGCAGCATGGCCCAATGGTTCCCGATTGAATGCAGTGTTTGCAATGAAGCATGATTGAATGCAGTGGATTCCATGAAGCGTGGCCCTATGGTACCCGATTGAATGCACTGGTTGCAATGAAGCATGATTGAATGCAGTGGATTCCATGCAGCATGGAGAAATGGAACCCTATTAAATGCAGGGGATTTTATGCAGCATGATTGAATGCAGTGGATTCCATGCAGCATGATTGAATGCAGTAGATTCCATGCAGTGAGGCCCAATGCATCCCGATTAAATGCAGTGGATTTTATGCAGCGAGGCCCAAAGCATCCCGATTGAATGCAGTGGATTCCATGCAGCGTCACTGAATGCAGTGGATTCGATGCAGCATGGTAAAATGCATCCCGGTTGAACCCAGTGTATTCTATGCAGCGTGATAAATGGATCCCTATTGAATGCAGTGGATTCCATGCAGCGTGGCCCAATGGATCTCGAGAGAATGCAGTGGATTCCATGCAGTGTGGTGCAATGGATTTTGATTGAACGCAGTGGATTCCATGCATCGTTGTGCAATGGATCCCAATTGAATGCAGTGAATTCCATGCAGCGTGATTGAATGCAGTACATTCCATGCAGCATGGTAAAATGCATCCCGATTAAATGCAGTGGATTCCATCCAGCTTGATTGAATGCAGTTGATTCCATGGAGCATGGCCCAATGCATCCCGATTAAATGCAGTGGATTTTATGCAGCATGGCCCAAAGCATCCCTATTGAAGGTAGTGCATTCCATGCAGCATCACTGAATGCAGTGGATTCCATGCAGCATGGTAAAATGCATCCCGATTGAACTCAGTGTATTCCATGAAGCATGGCGAAATGGATCCCGATTGAATGCAGGGGATTCCATGCAGCGTGGCCCAATGGATCTCGATTGAACACAGTGTATTCCATGCAGTGAGGCCCAATGAATCCCAATTGAATGCAGTGGATTCCATGCAGCATGGAGAAATTGAACCATATTAAATGCAGGGGATTTTATGCAGCATGATTGAATGCAGTGGTTTCCATGCAGCATGATTGAATGCAGTAGATTCCATGCAGTGAGGCCCAATGCATCCCGATTAAATGCAGTGGATTCCATGCAGCGTCACTGAATGCAGTGGATTCGATGCAGCATGGTAAAATGCATCCCGATTGAACCCAGTGTATTCTATGCAGCGTGATAAATGGATCCCGATTGAATGCAGTGGATTCCATGCAGCGTGGTCCAATGGATCTCGAGAGAATGCAGTGGATTCCATGCAGTGTGGTGCAATGGATTTTGATTGAACGCAGTGGATTCGATGCATCATTGTGCAATGGATCCCAATTGAATGCAGTGAATTCCATGCAGCGTGATTGAATGCAGTACATTCCATGCAGCATGGTAAAATGCATCCCGATTAAATGCAGTGGATTCCATCCAGCTTGATTGAATGCAGTTGATTCCATGGAGCGTGGCCCAATGCATCCCGATTAAATGCAGTGGATTTTATGCAGCATGGCCCAAAGCATCCCGATTGAAGGTAGTGCATTCCATGCAGCATCACTGAATGCAGTGGATTCCATGCAGCATGGTAAAATGCATCCCGATTGAACGCAGTGTATTCCATGAAGCATGGCTAAATGGATCCCGATTGAATGCAGTGGATTCCATGCAGCGTGGCCCAATGGATCTCGATTGAACGCAGTGTATTCCATGCAGTGAGGCCCAATGAATCCCAATTGAATGCAGTGGATTCCATGCAGCATGGCGCAATGGATGTCGATTGATTGCAGTGGTTTCCCTGCAATGTGGCACAATGGATCCCGATTGACTGCAGTGGATTCCATGCAGCGTCACTGAATGCAGTGGATTCCATGCAGAATGGTAAAATGCATCCCGATTGATGGAGTGGATTCCATGCAGTGTCATTGAATGCAGTGGATTCCATGCAGCATGGTAAAATGCATCCCAATTGAACGCAGTGCATTCCATGCAGCGGGGTTAAATGGATCCCGATTGAATGCAGTGGATTCGATGCAGCGTGGCCCAATGGATCTCGAGAGAATGCAGTGGATTCCATGCAGTGTGGTGCAATGGATTTAAATTGAACGCAGTGGATTCCATGCATCATGGCGCAATGGATCCCAATTGAATGCAGTGAATTCCATGCAGCGTGATTGAATGCAGTATATTCCATGCAGCGTGGTAAAATGCATCCCGATTAAATGCAGTGGATTCCATCCAGCTTGATTGAATGCAGTTGATTCCATGGAGCGTGGCCCAATGCATCCCGATTAACTGCAGTGGATTTTATGCAGCATGGCCCAAAGCATCCCGATTGAAGGTAGTGCATTCCATGCAGCATCACTGAATGCAGTGGATTCGATGCAGCATGGTAAAATGCATCCCGATTGAACGCAGTGTATTCCATGAAGCATGGCTAAATGGATCCCGAGTGAATGCAGTGGATTCCATGCAGTGTCATTGAATGCAGTGGATTCCAGGCAGCATGGTAAAATGCATCCCGATTGATGCAGTGAATTCCATGCAGCGGGGTTAAATGGATCCCGATTGAATGCAGTGGATTCCATGCAGCGTGGCCCAATGGATCTCGATTGAATGCAGTGGATTCCATGCAGTGTGGTGCAGTGGATTCTGATTGATTGCAGTGAATTCCATGCATCGTGGCACAATGGATCCCAATTGAATGCAGTGGATTCCATGCAGCGTGGCCCAATGGATCTCGATTGAATGCAGTGGATTCCATGCAGCGTGTTTGAATGCAGTGTATGCCATGCAGCGTGAAGAAATGGAACCCTATTGAATGCAGTGGATTTTATGCAGCATGATTGAATGCAGTGGATTCGATGCAGCATGATTGAATGCAGTGGATTCCAGGCAGCGAGGCCCAATGAATCCCGATTGAATGCAGTGGATATTATCCAGCATGGCCCAAAGCATCCCGATTGAATGCAGTGGATTCCATGCAGCATGTTTGAATGCAGTGGATTCCATGCAGCATGGCCCAATGGTTCCCGATTGAATGCAGTGGTTGCAATGAAGCATGATTGAATGCAGTGGATTCCATGAAGCGTGGACCTATGGTACCCGATTGAATGCACTGGTTGCAATGAAGCATGATTGAATGCAGTGGATTCCATGCAGCATGGAGAAATGGAACCCTATTAAATGCAGGGGATTTTATGCAGCATGATTGAATGCAGTGGATTCCATGCAGCATGATTGAATGCAGTAGATTCCATGCAGTGAGGCCCAATGCATCCCGATTAAATGCAGTGGATTTTATGCAGCGAGGCCCAAAGCATCCCGATTGAATGCAGTGGATTCCATGCAGCGTCACTGAATGCAGTGGATTCGATGCAGCATGGTAAAATGCATCCCGATTGAATGCAGTGGATTCCATGCAGCGTGGCCCAATGGATCTCGAGAGAATGCAGTGGATTCCATGCAGTGTGGTGCAATGGATTTTGATTGAACGCAGTGGATTCCATGCATCGTTGTGCAATGGATCCCAATTGAATGCAGTGAATTCCATGCAGCGTGATTGAATGCAGTATATTCCATGCAGCGTGGTAAAATGCATCCCGATTAAATGCAGTGGATTCCATCCAGCTTGATTGAATGCAGTTGATTCCATGGAGCGTGGCCCAATGCATCCCGATTAAATGCAGTGGATTTTATGCAGCATGGCCCAAAGCATCCCGATTGAAGGTAGTGCATTCCATGCAGCATCACTGAATGCAGTGGATTCCATGCAGCATGGTAAAATGCATCCCGATTGAACGCATTGTATTCCATGAAGCATGGCTAAATGGATCCCGAGTGAATGCAGTGGATTCCATGCAGTGTCATTGAATGCAGTGGATTCCATGCAGCATGGTAAAATGTGTCACGATTGATGCAGTGGATTACATGCATTGTCGTTGAATGCAGTGGATTCCATGCAGCATGGTTAAATGCATCACGATTGATGCAGTGGATTCCATGCAGTGTCAATGAATGCAGTGGATTCCAGGCAGCATGATAAAATGCATCCCGATTGATGCAGTGGATTCCATGCAGCGGGGTTAAATGGATCCCGATTGAATGCAGTGGATTCCATGCAGCGTGGCCCAATGGATCTCGATTGAATGCAGTGGACTCCGTGCAGTGTGGTGGAGTGGATTCTGATTGATTGCAGTGAATTCCATGCAGCGTGGCCCAATGGATCTCGATTGAATGCAATGGATTCCATGCAGCGTGTTTGAATGCAGTGTATTCCATGCAGCGTGAAGAAATGGAACCCTATTGAATGCAGTGGATTTTATGCAGCATGATTGAATGCAGTGGATTCCATGCAGCATGATTGAATGCAGTGGATTCCAGGCAGCGAGGCCCAATGAATCCCGATTGAATGCAGTGGATATTATCCAGCATGGCCCAAAGCATCCCGATGGAATGCAGTGGATTCCATGCAGCGTGTTTGAATGCAGTGGATTCCATGCAGCATGGCCCAATGGTTCCCGATTGAATGCAGTGGTGGCAATGAAGCATGATTGAATGCAGTGGATTCCATGAAGCGTGGACCTATGGTACCCGATTGAATGCACTGGTTGCAATGAAGCATGATTGAATGCAGTGGATTCCATGCAGCATGGAGAAATGGAACCCTATTAAATGCAGGGGATTTTATGCAGCATGATTGAATGCAGTGGATTCCATGCAGCATGATTGAATGCAGTAGATTCCATGCAGTGAGGCCCAATGCATCCCGATTAAATGCAGTGGATTTTATGCAGCGAGGCCCAAAGCATCCCGATTGAATGTAGTGGATTCCATGCAGCGTCACTGAATGCAGTGGATTCGATGCAGCATGGTTAAATGCATCCCGATTGAACGAAGAGTATTCCATGCAGCGTGGCTAAATGGATCCCGATTGAATGCAGTGGATTCCATGCAGCGTGGCCCAATGGATCTCGAGAGATTGCAGTGGATTCCATGCAGTGTGGTGCAATGGATTTTAATTGAACGCAGTGGATTCCATGCATCGTGGTGCAATGGATCCCAATTGAATGCAGTGAATTCCATGCAGCGTGATTGAATGCAGTATATTCCATGCAGCGTGGTAAAATGCATCCCGATTAAATGCAATGGATTCCATCCAGCTTGATTGAATGCAGTTGATTCCATGGAGCGTGGCCCAATGCATCCCGATTAAATGCAGTGGATTTTATGCAGCATGGCCCAAAGCATCCCGATTGAAGGTAGTGCATTCCATGCAGCATCACTGAATGCAGTGGATTCCATGCAGCATGGTAAAATGCATCCCGTTTGAACGCAGTGTATTCCATGTAGCATGGCTAAATGGATCCCGAGTGAATGCAGTAGATTCCATGCAGTGTCATTGAATGCAGTGGATTCCATGCAGCATGGTAAAATGCGTCACGATTGATGCAGTGGATTCCATGCAGTGTCATTGAATGCAGTGGATTCCATGCAGCATGGTAAAATGCATCCCGATGGATGCAGTGGATTCCATGCAGTGTCAATGAATGCAGTGGATTCCAGGCAGCATGATAAAATGCATCCCGATTGATGCAGTGGATTCCATGCAGCGGGGTTAAATGGATCCCGATTGAATGCAGTGGATTCCATGCAGCGTGGCCCAATGGATCTCGATTGAATGCAGTGGATTCCATGCAGCGTGGCCCAATGGATCTCGATTGAATGCAGTGGATTCCATGCAGTGTGGTGCAGTGGATTCTGATTGATTGCAGTGAATTCCATGCATCGTGGCACAATGGATCCCAATTGAATGCAGTGGATTCCATGCAGCGTGGCCCAATGGATCTCGATTGAATGCAGTGGATTCCATGCAGCGTGTTTGAATGCAGTTTATGCCATGCAGCATGAAGAAATGGAACCCTATTGAATGCAGTGGATTTTATGCAGCATGATTGAATGCAGTGGATTCCATGCAGCATGATTGAATGCAGTGGATTCCAGGCAGCGAGGCCCAATGAATCCCGATTGAATGCAGTGGATATTATCCAGCATGGCCCAAAGCATCCCGATTGAATGCAGTGGATTCCATGCAGCGTGTTTGAACGCAGTGGATCCATGCAGCATGGCCCAATGGTTCCCGATTGAATGCAGTGTTTGCAATGAAGCATGATTGAATGCAGTGGATTCCATGAAGCGTGGCCCTATGGTACCCGATTGAATGCACTGGTTGCAATGAAGCATGATTGAATGCAGTGGATTCCATGCAGCATGGAGAAATGGAACCCTATTAAATGCAGGGGATTTTATGCAGCATGATTGAATGCAGTGGATTCCATGCAGCATGATTGAATGCAGTAGATTCCATGCAGTGAGGCCCAATGCATCCCGATTAAATGCAGTGGATTTTATGCAGCGAGGCCCAAAGCATCCCGATTGAATGCAGTGGATTCCATGCAGCGTCACTGAATGCAGTGGATTCGATGCAGCATGGTAAAATGCATCCCGATTGAACCCAGTGTATTCTATGCAGCGTGATAAATGGATCCCGATTGAATGCAGTGGATTCCATGCAGCGTGGCCCAATGGATCTCGAGAGAATGCAGTGGATTCCATGCAGTGTGGTGCAATGGATTTTGATTGAACGCAGTGGATTCCATGCATCGTTGTGCAATGGATCCCAATTGAATGCAGTGAATTCCATGCAGCGTGATTGAATGCAGTACATTCCATGCAGCATGGTAAAATGCATCCCGATTAAATGCAGTGGATTCCATCCAGCTTGATTGAATGCAGTTGATTCCATGGAGCGTGGCCCAATGCATCCCGATTAAATGCAGTGGATTTTATGCAGCATGGCCCAAAGCATCCCGATTGAAGGTAGTGCATTCCATGCAGCATCACTGAATGCAGTGGATTCCATGCAGCATGGTAAAATGCATCCCGATTGAACTCAGTGTATTCCATGAAGCATGGCGAAATGGATCCCGATTGAATGCAGTGGATTCCATGCAGCGTGGCCCAATGGATCTCGATTGAACACAGTGTATTCCATGCAGTGAGGCCCAATGAATCCCAATTGAATGCAGTGGATTCCATGCAGCATGGAGAAATTGAACCATATTAAATGCAGGGGATTTTATGCAGCATGATTGAATGCAGTGGTTTCCATGCAGCATGATTGAATGCAGTAGATTCCATGCAGTGAGGCCCAATGCATCCCGATTAAATGCAGTGGATTTTATGCAGAGAGGCCCAAAGCATCCCGATTGAATGCAGTGGATTCCATGCAGCGTCACTGAATGCAGTGGATTCGATGCAGCATGGTTAAATGCATCCCGATTGAACGAAGTAATTCCATGCAGCGTGGCTAAATGGATCCCGATTGAATGCAGTGGATTCCATGCAGCGTGGCCCAATGGATCTCGAGAGATTGCAGTGGATTCCAAGCAGAGTGGTGCAATGGATTTTAATTGAACGCAGTGGATTCCATGCATCGTTGTGCAATGGATCCCAATTGAATGCAGTGAATTCCATGCAGCGTGATTGAATGCAGTATATTCCATGCAGCGTGGTAAAATGCATCCCGATTAAATGCAGTGGATTCCATCCAGCTTGGTTGAATGCAATTGATTCCATGGAGCATGGCCCAATGCTTCCCGATGAAATGCAGTGGATTTTATGCAGCATGGCCCAAAGCATCCCGATTGAATGTAGTGCATTCCATGCAGCATCACTGAATGCAGTGGATTCCATGCAGCATGGTAAAATGCATCCCGATTAAACGCAGTGGATTACATGCAGCATGGCTAAATGGATCCCGATTGAATGCAGTAGATTCCATGCAGTGTCATTGAATGCAGTGGATTCCATGCAGCATGGTAAAATGCGTCACGATTGATGCAGTGGATTCCATGCAGTGTCATTGAATGCAGTGGATTCCATGCAGCATGGTAAAATGCATCCAGATGGATGCAGTGGATTCCATGCAGTGTCAATGAATGCAGTGGATTCCAGGCAGCATGATAAAATGCATCCCGATTGATGCAGTGGATTCCATGCAGCGGGGTTAAATGGATCCCGATTGAATGCAGTGGATTCCATGCAGCGTGGCCCAATGGATCTCGATTGAATGCAGTGGATTCCATGCAGCGTGGCCCAATGGATCTCGATTGAATGCAGTGGATTCCATGCAGTGTGGTGCAGTGGATTCTGATTGATTGCAGTGAATTCCATGCATCGTGGCACAATGGATCCCAATTGAATGCAGTGGATTCCATGCAGCGTGGCCCAATGGATCTCGATTGAATGCAGTGGATTCCATGCAGCGTGTTTGAATGCAGTGTATGCCATGCAGCGTGAAGAAATGTAACCCTATTGAATGCAGTGGATTTTATGCAGCATGATTGAATGCAGTGGATTCGATGCAGCATGATTGAATGCAGTGGATTCCAGGCAGCGAGGCCCAATGAACCCCGATTGAATGCAGTGGATATTATCCAGCATGGCCCAAAGCATCCCGATTGAATGCAGTGGATTCCATGCAGCGTGTTTGAATGCAGTGGATTCCATGCAGCATGGCCCAATGGTTCCCGATTGAATGCAGTGGTTGCAATGAAGCATGATTGAATGCAGTGGATTCCATGCAGCATGGAGAAATTGAACCCTATTAAATGCAGGGGATTTTATGCAGCATGATTGAATGCAGTGGATTCCATGCAGCGTGATTGAATGCAGTAGATTCCATGCAGTGAGGCCCAATGCATCCCGATTAAATGCAGTGGATTTTATGCAGCGAGGCCCAAAGCATCCCGATTGAATGCAGTGGATTCCATGCAGCGTCACTGAATGCAGTGGATTCGATGCAGCATGGTAAAATGCATCCCGATTGAACCCAGTGTATTCCATGCAGGGTGATAAATGGACCCCAATTGAATGCAGTGGATTCCATGCAGCGTGGCCCAATGGATCTCGAGAGAATGCAGTGGATTCCATGCAGCGTGATTGAATGCAGTACATTCCATGCAGCATGGTAAAATGCATCCCGATTAAATGCAGTGGATTCCATCCAGCTTGATTGAATGCAGTTGATTCCATGGAGCGTGGCCCAATGCATCCCGATTAAATGCAGTGGATTTTATGCAGCATGGCCCAAAGCATCCCGATTGAAGGTAGTGCATTCCATGCAGCATCACTGAATGCAGTGGATTCCAGGCAGCATGATAAAATGCATCCCGATTGATGCAGTGGATTCCATGCAGCGGGGTTAAATGGATCCCGATTGAATGCAGTGGATTCCATGCAGCGTGGCCCAATGGATCTCGATTGAATGCAGTGGACTCCGTGCAGTGTGGTGGAGTGGATTCTGATTGATTGCAGTGAATTCCATGCAGCGTGGCCCAATGGATCTCGATTGAATGCAGTGGATTCCATGCAGCGTGTTTGAATGCAGTGTATTCCATGCAGCGTGAAGAAATGGAACCCTATTGAATGCAGTGGATTTTATGCAGCATGATTGAATGCAGTGGATTCCATGCAGCATGATTGAATGCAGTGGATTCCAGGCAGCGAGGCCCAATGAATCCCGATTGAATGCAGTGGATATTATCCAGCATGGCCCAAAGCATCCCAATGGAATGCAGTGGATTCCATGCAGCGTGTTTGAATGCAGTGGATTCCATGCAGCATGGCCCAATGGTTCCCGATTGAATGCAGTGGTTGCAATGAAGCATGATTGAATGCAGTGGATTCCATGAAGCGTGGCCCTATGGTACCCGATTGAATGCACTGGTTGCAATGAAGCATGATTGAATGCAGTGGATTCCATGCAGCATGGAGAAATGGAACCCTATTAAATGCAGGGGATTTGATGCAGCATGATTGAATGCAGTGGATTCCATGCAGCATGATTGAATGCAGTAGATTCCATGCAGTGAGGCCCAATGCATCCCGATTAAATGCAGTGGATTTTATGCAGCGAGGCCCAAAGCATCCCGATTGAATGTAGTGGATTCCATGCAGCGTCACTGAATGCAGTGGATTCGATGCAGCATGGTTAAATGCATCCCGATTGAACGAAGAGTATTCCATGCAGCGTGGCTAAATGGATCCCGATTGAATGCAGTGGATTCCATGCAGCGTGGCCCAATGGATCTCGAGAGATTGCAGTGGATTCCATGCAGTGTGATGCAATGGATTTTAATTGAACGCAGTGGATTCCATGCATCGTGGTGCAATGGATCCCAATTGAATGCAGTGAATTCCATGCAGCGTGATTGAATGCAGTATATTCCATGCAGCGTGGTAAAATGCATCCCGATTAAATGCAATGGATTCCATCCAGCTTGATTGAATGCAGTTGATTCCATGGAGCGTGGCCCAATGCATCCCGATTAAATGCAGTGGATTTTATGCAGCATGGCCCAAAGCATCCCGATTGAAGGTAGTGCATTCCATGCAGCATCACTGAATGCAGTGGATTCCATGCAGCATGGTAAAATGCATCCCGATTGAACGCAGTGTATTCCATGAAGCATGGCTAAATGGATCCCGAGTGAATGCAGTAGATTCCATGCAGTGTCATTGAATGCAGTGGATTCCATGCAGCATGGTAAAATGCGTCACGATTGATGCAGTGGATTCCATGCAGTGTCATTGAATGCAGTGGATTCCATGCAGCATGGTAAAATGCATCCCGATGGATGCAGTGGATTCCATGCAGTGTCAATGAATGCAGTGGATTCCAGGCAGCATGATAAAATGCATCCCGATTGATGCAGTGGATTCCATGCAGCGGGGTTAAATGGATCCCGATTGAATGCAGTGGATTCCATGCAGCGTGGCCCAATGGATCTCGATTGAATGCAGTGGATTCCATGCAGCGTGGCCCAATGGATCTCGATTGAATGCAGTGGATTCCATGCAGTGTGGTGCAGTGGATTCTGATTGATTGCAGTGAATTCCATGCATCGTGGCACAATGGATCCCAATTGAATGCAGTGGATTCCATGCAGCGTGGCCCAATGGATCTCGATTGAATGCAGTGGATTCCATGCAGCGTGTTTGAATGCAGTGTATGCCATGCAGCATGAAGAAATGGAACCCTATTGAATGCAGTGGATTTTATGCAGCATGATTGAATGCAGTGGATTCCATGCAGCATGATTGAATGCAGTGGATTCCAGGCAGCGAGGCCCAATGAATCCCGATTGAATGCAGTGGATATTATCCAGCATGGCCCAAAGCATCCCGATTGAATGCAGTGGATTCCATGCAGCGTGTTTGAACGCAGTGGATCCATGCAGCATGGCCCAATGGTTCCCGATTGAATGCAGTGTTTGCAATGAAGCATGATTGAATGCAGTGGATTCCATGAAGCGTGGCCCTATGGTACCCGATTGAATGCACTGGTTGCAATGAAGCATGATTGAATGCAGTGGATTCCATGCAGCATGGAGAAATGGAACCCTATTAAATGCAGGGGATTTTATGCAGCATGATTGAATGCAGTGGATTCCATGCAGCATGATTGAATGCAGTAGATTCCATGCAGTGAGGCCCAATGCATCCCGATTAAATGCAGTGGATTTTATGCAGCGAGGCCCAAAGCATCCCGATTGAATGCAGTGGATTCCATGCAGCGTCACTGAATGCAGTGGATTCGATGCAGCATGGTAAAATGCATCCCGATTGAACCCAGTGTATTCTATGCAGCGTGATAAATGGATCCCGATTGAATGCAGTGGATTCCATGCAGCGTGGCCCAATGGATCTCGAGAGAATGCAGTGGATTCCATGCAGTGTGGTGCAATGGATTTTGATTGAACGCAGTGGATTCCATGCATCGTTGTGCAATGGATCCCAATTGAATGCAGTGAATTCCATGCAGCGTGATTGAATGCAGTACATTCCATGCAGCATGGTAAAATGCATCCCGATTAAATGCAGTGGATTCCATCCAGCTTGATTGAATGCAGTTGATTCCATGGAGCGTGGCCCAATGCATCCCGATTAAATGCAGTGGATTTTATGCAGCATGGCCCAAAGCATCCCGATTGAAGGTAGTGCATTCCATGCAGCATCACTGAATGCAGTGGATTCCATGCAGCATGGTAAAATGCATCCTGATTGAACTCAGTGTATTCCATGAAGCATGGCGAAATGGATCCCGATTGAATGCAGTGGACTCCATGCAGCGTGGCCCAATGGATCTCGATTGAACACAGTGTATTCCATGCAGTGAGGCCCAATGAATCCCAATTGAATGCAGTGGATTCCATGCAGCATGGAGAAATTGAACCCTATTAAATGCAGGGGAGTTTATGCAGCATGATTGAATGCAGTGGATTCCATGCAGCATGATTGAATGCAGTAGATTCCATGCAGTGAGGCCCAATGCATCCCGATTAAATGCAGTGGATTTTATGCAGAGAGGCCCAAAGCATCCCGATTGAATGCAGTGGATTCCATGCAGCGTCACTGAATGCAGTGGATTCGATGCAGCATGGTTAAATGCATCCCGATTGAACGAAGTGTATTCCATGCAGCGTGGCTAAATGGATCCCGATTGAATGCAGTGGATTCCATGCAGCGTGGCCCAATGGATCTCGAGAGATTGCAGTGGATTCCAAGCAGAGTGGTGCAATGGATTTTAATTGAACGCAGTGGATTCCATGCATCGTTGTGCAATGGATCCCAATTGAATGCAGTGAATTCCATGCAGCGTGATTGAATGCAGTATATTCCATGCAGCGTGGTAAAATGCATCCCGATTAAATGCAGTGGATTCCATCCAGCTTGGTTGAATGCAATTGATTCCATGGAGCATGGCCCAATGCATCCCGATTAAATGCAGTGGATTTTATGCAGCATGGCCCAAAGCATCCCGATTGAATGTAGTGCATTCCATGCAGCATCACTGAATGCAGTGGATTCCATGCAGCATGGTAAAATGCATCCCGATTAAACGCAGTGGATTACATGCAGCATGGCTAAATGGATCCCGATTGAATGCAGTAGATTCCATGCAGTGTCATTGAATGCAATGGATTCCATGCAGCATGGTAAAATGCGTCACGATTGATGCAGTGGATTCCATGCAGTGTCATTGAATGCAGTGGATTCCATGCAGCATGGTAAAATGCATCCCGATGGATGCAGTGGATTCCATGCAGTGTCAATGAATGCAGTGGATTCCAGGCAGCATGATAAAATGCATCCCGATTGATGCAGTGGATTCCATGCAGCGGGGTTAAATGGATCCCGATTGAATGCAGTGGATTCCATGCAGCGTGGCCCAATGGATCTCGATTGAATGCAGTGGATTCCATGCAGCGTGTTTGAATGTAGTGTATGCCATGCAGCGTGAAGAAATGTAACCCTATTGAATGCAGTGGATTTTATGCAGCATGATTGAATGCAGTGGATTCGATGCAGCATGATTGAATGCAGTGGATTCCAGGCAGCGAGGCCCAATGAACCCCGATTGAATGCAGTGGATATTATCCAGCATGGCCCAAAGCATCCCGATTGAATGCAGTGGATTCCATGCAGCGTGTTTGAATGCAGTGGATTCGTGCAGCATGGCCCAATGGTTCCCGATTGAATGCAGTGGTTGCAATGAAGCATGATTGAATGCAGTGGATTCCATGCAGCATGGAGAAATTGAACCCTATTAAATGCAGGGGATTTTATGCAGCATGATTGAATGCAGTGGATTCCATGCAGCGTGATTGAATGCAGTAGATTCCATGCAGTGAGGCCCAATGCATCCCGATTAAATGCAGTGGATTTTATGCAGCGAGGCCCAAAGCATCCCGATTGAATGCAGTGGATTCCATGCAGCGTCACTGAATGCAGTGGATTCGATGCAGCATGGTAAAATGCATCCCGATTGAACCCAGTGTATTCTATGCAGCGTGATAAATGGACCCCAATTGAATGCAGTGGATTCCATGCAGCGTGGCCCAATGGATCTCGAGAGAATGCAGTGGATTCCATGCAGCGTGATTGAATGCAGTACATTCCATGCAGCATGGTAAAATGCATCCCGATTAAATGCAGTGGATTCCATCCAGCTTGATTGAATGCCGTTGATTCCATGGAGCGTGGCCCAATGCATCCCGATTAAATGCAGTGGATTTTATGCAGCATGGCCCAAAGCATCCCGATTGAAGGTAGTGCATTCCATGCAGCATTACTGAATGCAGTGGATTCCATGCAGCATGGTAAAATGCATCCCGATTGAACGCAGTTTATTCCATGAAGCATGGCTAAATGGATCCCGATTGAATGCAGTGGATTCCATGCAGCGTGGCCCAATGGATCTCGATTGAACGCAGTGTATTCCATGCAGTGAGGCCCAATGAATCCCAATTGAATGCAGTGGATTCCATGCAGCATGGCGCAATGGATGTCGATTGAATGCAGTGGTTTCCCTGCAATGTGGCACAATGGATCCCGATTGACTGCAGTGGATTCCATGCAGCGTCACTGAATGCAGTGGATTCCATGCAGCATGGTAAAATGCATCCCGATGGATGCAGTGGATTCCATGCAGTGTCATTGAATGCAGTGGATTCCATGCAGCATGGTAAAATGCATCCCAATTGAACGCAGTGCATTCCATGCAGCGGGGTTAAATGGATCCCGATTGAATGCAGTGGATTCGATGCAGCGTGGCCCAATGGATCTCGAGAGAATGCAGTGGATTCCATGCAGTGTGGTGCAATGGATTTTAATTGAACGCAGTGGATTCCATGCATCGTGGCGCAATGGATCCCAATTGAATGCAGTGAATTCCATGCAGCGTGATTGAATGCAGTACATTCCATGCAGCATGGTAAAATGCATCCCGATTAAATGCAGTGGATTTCATCCAGCTTGATTGAATGCAGTTGATTCCATGGAGCGTGGCCCAATGCATCCCGATTAAATGCAGTGGATTTTATGCAGCATGGCCCAAAGCATCAAGATTGAAGGTAGTGCATTTCATGCAGCATCACTGAATGCAGTGGATTCCATGCAGCATGGTAAAATGCATCCCAATTGAACGCAGTGCATTCCATGCAGCGGGGTTAAATGGATGCCGATTGAATGCAGTGGATTCGATGCAGCGTGGCCCAATGGATCTCGATTGACTGCAGTGGATTCCATGCAGAGTGGCCCAATGGATCTCGATTGACTGCAGTGGATTCCATGCAGCGTCACTGAATGCAGTGGATTCCATGCAGCATGGTAAAATGCATCCCGATTGATGCAGTGGATTCCATGCAGTGTCATTGAATGCAGTGGATTCCATGCAGCATGGTAAAATGCATCCCAATTGAACGCAGTGCATTCCATGCAGCGGGGTTAAATGGATCCCGATTGAATGCAGTGGATTCGATGCAGCGTGGCCCAATGGATCTCGAGAGAATGCAGTGGATTCCATGCAGTGTGGTGCAATGGATTTTGATTGAACGCAGTGGATTCCATGCATCGTGGCGCAATGGATCCCAATTGAATGCAGTGAATTCCATGCAGCGTGATTGTATGCAGTATATTCCATGCAGCGTGGTAAAATGCATCCCGATAAAATGCAGTGGATTCCATCCAGTTTGATTGAATGCAGTTGATTCCATGGAGCGTGGCCCAATGCATCCCGATTAAATGCAGTGGATTTTATGCAGCATGGCCCAAAGCATCCCGTTTGAAAGTAGTGCATTCCATGCAGCGTGTTTGAATGCAGTGGATCCATGCAGCATGGCCCAATGGTTCCCGATTGAATGCAGTGGTTGCAATGAAGCATGATTGAATGCAGTGGATTCCATGAAGCGTGGACCTATGGTACCCGATTGAATGCACTGGTTGCAATGAAGCATGATTGAATGCAGTGGATTCCATGCAGCATGGAGAAATGGAACCCTATTAAATGCAGGGGATTTTATGCAGCATGATTGAATGCAGTGGATTCCATGCAGCATGATTGAATGCAGTAGATTCCATGCAGTGAGGCCCAATGCATCCCGATTAAATGCAGTGGATTTTATGCAGCGAGGCCCAAAGCATCCCGATTGAATGTAGTGGATTCCATGCAGCGTCACTGAATGCAGTGGATTCGATGCAGCATGGTTAAATGCATCCCGATTGAACGAAGAGTATTCCATGCAGCGTGGCTAAATGGATCCCGATTGAATGCAGTGGATTCCATGCAGCGTGGCCCAATGGATCTCGAGAGATTGCAGTGGATTCCATGCAGTGTGGTGCAATGGATTTTAATTGAACGCAGTGGATTCCATGCATCGTGGTGCAATGGATCCCAATTGAATGCAGTGAATTCCATGCAGCGTGATTGAATGCAGTATATTCCATGCAGCGTGGTAAAATGCATCCCGATTAAATGCAATGGATTCCATCCAGCTTGATTGAATGCAGTTGATTCCATGGAGCGTGGCCCAATGCATCCCGATTAAATGCAGTGGATTTTATGCAGCATGGCCCAAAGCATCCCGATTGAAGGTAGTGCATTCCATGCAGCATCACTGAATGCAGTGGATTCCATGCAGCATGGTAAAATGCATCCCGATTGAACGCAGTGGATTCCATGCAGCATGGTAAAATGCGTCACGATTGATGCAGTGGATTCCATGCAGTGTCATTGAATGCAGTGGATTCCATGCAGCATGGTAAAATGCATCCCGATGGATGCAGTGGATTCCATGCAGTGTCAATGAATGCAGTGGATTCCAGGCAGCATGATAAAATGCATCCCGATTGATGCAGTGGATTCCATGCAGCGGGGTTAAATGGATCCCGATTGAATGCAGTGGATTCCATGCAGCGTGGCCCAATGGATCTCGATTGAATGCAGTGGATTCCATGCAGCGTGGCCCAATGGATCTCGATTGAATGCAGTGGATTCCATGCAGTGTGGTGCAGTGGATTCTGATTGATTGCAGTGAATTCCATGCATCGTGGCACAATGGATCCCAATTGAATGCAGTGGATTCCATGCAGCGTGGCCCAATGGATCTCGATTGAATGCAGTGGATTCCATGTAGCGTGTTTGAATGCAGTGTATGCCATGCAGCATGAAGAAATGGAACCCTATTGAATGCAGTGGATTTTATGCAGCATGATTGAATGCAGTGGATTCCATGCAGCATGATTGAATGCAGTGGATTCCAGGCAGCGAGGCCCAATGAATCCCGATTGAATGCAGTGGACATTATCCAGCATGGCCCAAAGCATCCCGATTGAATGCAGTGGATTCCATGCAGCGTGTTTGAACGCAGTGGATCCATGCAGCATGGCCCAATGGTTCCCGATTGAATGCAGTGTTTGCAATGAAGCATGATTGAATGCAGTGGATTCCATGAAGCGTGGCCCTATGGTACCCGATTGAATGCACTGGTTGCAATGAAGCATGATTGAATGCAGTGGATTCCATGCAGCATGGAGAAATGGAACCCTATTAAATGCAGGGGATTTTATGCAGCATGATTGAATGCAGTGGATTCCATGCAGCATGATTGAATGCAGTAGATTCCATGCAGTGAGGCCCAATGCATCCCGATTAAATGCAGTGGATTTTATGCAGCGAGGCCCAAAGCATCCCGATTGAATGCAGTGGATTCAATGCAGCGTCACTGAATGCAGTCGATTCGATGCAGCATGGTTAAATGCATCCCGATTGAACCCAGTGTATTCTATGCAGCGTGATAAATGGATCCCGATTGAATGCAGTGGATTCCATGCAGCGTGGCCCAATGGATCTCGAGAGAATGCAGTGGATTCCATGCAGTGTGGTGCAATGGATTTTGATTGAACGCAGTGGATTCCATGCATCGTTGTGCAATGGATCCCAATTGAATGCAGTGAATTCCATGCAGCGTGATTGAATGCAGTACATTCCATGCAGCATGGTAAAATGCATCCCGATTAAATGCAGTGGATTCCATCCAGCTTGATTGAATGCAGTTGATTCCATGGAGCGTGGCCCAATGCATCCCGATTAAATGCAGTGGATTTTATGCAGCATGGCCCAAAGCATCCCGATTGAAGGTAGTGCATTCCATGCAGCATCACTGAATGCAGTGGATTCCATGCAGCATGGTAAAATGCATCCCGATTGAACTCAGTGTATTCCATGAAGCATGGCGAAATGGATCCCGATTGAATGCAGTGGATTCCATGCAGCGTGGCCCAATGGATCTCGATTGAACACAGTGTATTCCATGCAGTGAGGCCCAATGAATCCCAATTGAATGCAGTGGATTCCATGCAGCATGGAGAAATTGAACCATATTAAATGCAGGGGATTTTATGCAGCATGATTGAATGCAGTGGTTTCCATGCAGCATGATTGAATGCAGTAGATTCCATGCAGTGAGGCCCAATGCATCCCGATTAAATGCAGTGGATTTTATGCAGAGAGGCCCAAAGCATCCCGATTGAATGCAGTGGATTCCATGCAGCGTCACTGAATGCAGTGGATTCGATGCAGCATGGTTAAATGCATCCCGATTGAACGAAGTGTATTCCATGCAGCGTGGCTAAATGGATCCCGATTGAATGCAGTGGATTCCATGCAGCGTGGCCCAATGGATCTCGAGAGATTGCAGTGGATTCCAAGCAGAGTGGTGCAATGGATTTTAATTGAACGCAGTGGATTCCATGCATCGTTGTGCAATGGATCCCAATTGAATGCAGTGAATTCCATGCAGCGTGATTGAATGCAGTATATTCCATGCAGCGTGGTAAAATGCATCCCGATTAAATGCAGTGGATTCCATCCAGCTTGGTTGAATGCAATTGATTCCATGGAGCATGGCCCAATGCTTCCCGATGAAATGCAGTGGATTTTATGCAGCATGGCCCAAAGCATCCCGATTGAATGTAGTGCATTCCATGCAGCATCACTGAATGCAGTGGATTCCATGCAGCATGGTAAAATGCATCCCGATTAAACGCAGTGGATTACATGCAGCATGGCTAAATGGATCCCGATTGAATGCAGTAGATTCCATGCAGTGTCATTGAATGCAGTGGATTCCATGCAGCATGGTAAAATGCGTCACGATTGATGCAGTGGATTCCATGCAGTGTCATTGAATGCAGTGGATTCCATGCAGCATGGTAAAATGCATCCCGATGGATGCAGTGGATTCCATGCAGTGTCAATGAATGCAGTGGATTCCAGGCAGCATGATAAAATGCATCCCGATTGATGCAGTGGATTCCATGCAGCGGGGTTAAATGGATCCCGATTGAATGCAGTGGATTCCATGCAGCGTGGCCCAATGGATCTCGATTGAATGCAGTGGATTCCATGCAGCGTGGCCCAATGGATCTCGATTGAATGCAGTGGATTCCATGCAGTGTGGTGCAGTGGATTCTGATTGATTGCAGTGAATTCCATGCATCGTGGCACAATGGATCCCAATTGAATGCAGTGGATTCCATGCAGCGTAGCCCAATGGATCTCGATTGAATGCAGTGGATTCCATGCAGCGTGTTTGAATGCAGTGTATGCCATGCAGCGTGAAGAAATGTAACCCTATTGAATGCAGTGGATTTTATGCAGCATGATTGAATGCAGTGGATTCGATGCAGCATGATTGAATGCAGTGGATTCCAGGCAGCGAGGCCCAATGAACCCCGATTGAATGCAGTGGATATTATCCAGCATGGCCCAAAGCATCCCGATTGAATGCAGTGGATTCCATGCAGCGTGTTTGAATGCAGTGGATTCCATGCAGCATGGCCCAATGGTTACCGATTGAATGCAGTGGTTGCAATGAAGCATGATTGAATGCAGTGGATTCCATGCAGCATGGAGAAATTGAACCCTATTAAATGCAGGGGATTTTATGCAGCATGATTGAATGCAGTGGATTCCATGCAGCGTGACTGAATGCAGTAGATTCCATGCAGTGAGGCCCAATGCATCCCGATTAAATGCAGTGGATTTTATGCAGCGAGGCCCAAAGCATCCCGATTGAATGCAGTGGATTCCATGCAGCGTCACTGAATGCAGTGGATTCGATGCAGCATGGTAAAATGCATCCCGATTGAACCCAGTGTATTCCATGCAGCGTGATAAATGGACCCCAATTGAATGCAGTGGATTCCATGCAGCGTGGCCCAATGGATCTCGAGAGAATGCAGTGGATTCCATGCAGCGTGATTGAATGCAGTACATTCCATGCAGCATGGTAAAATGCATCCCGATTAAATGCAGTGGATTCCATCCAGCTTGATTGAATGCAGTTGATTCCATGGAGCGTGGCCCAATGCATCCCGATTAAATGCAGTGGATTTTATGCAGCATGGCCCAAAGCATCCCGATTGAAGGTAGTGCATTCCATGCAGCATCACTGAATGCAGTGGATTCCAGGCAGCATGATAAAATGCATCCCGATTGATGCAGTGGATTCCATGCAGCGTGGTTAAATGGATCCCGATTGAATGCAGTGGATTCCATGCAGCGTGGCCCAATGGATCTCGATTGAATGCAGTGGACTCCGTGCAGTGTGGTGGAGTGGATTCTGATTGATTGCAGTGAATTCCATGCAGCGTGGCCCAATGGATCTCGATTGAATGCAGTGGATTCCATGCAGCGTGTTTGAATGCAGTGTATTCCATGCAGCGTGAAGAAATGGAACCCTATTGAATGCAGTGGATTTTATGCAGCATGATTGAATGCAGTGGATTCCATGCAGCATGATTGAATGCAGTGGATTCCAGGCAGCGAGGCCCAATGAATCCCGATTGAATGCAGTGAATATTATCCAGCATGGCCCAAAGCATCCCAATGGAATGCAGTGGATTCCATGCAGCGTGTTTGAACGCAGTGGATTCCATGCAGCATGGCCCAATGGTTCCCGATTGAATGCAGTGGATTTTATGCAGCGAGGCCCAAAGCATCCCGATTGAATGTAGTGGATTCCATGCAGCGTCACTGAATGCAGTGGATTCGATGCAGCATGGTTAAATGCATCCCGATTGAACGAAGAGTATTCCATGCAGCGTGGCTAAATGGATCCCGATTGAATGCAGTGGATTCCATGCAGCGTGGCCCAATGGATCTCGAGAGATTGCAGTGGATTCCATGCAGTGTGGTGCAATGGATTTTAATTGAACGCAGTGGATTCCATGCATCGTGGTGCAATGGATCCCAATTGAATGCAGTGAATTCCATGCAGCGTGATTGAATGCAGTATATTCCATGCAGCGTGGTAAAATGCATCCCGATTAAATGCAATGGATTCCATCCAGCTTGATTGAATGCAGTTGATTCCATGGAGCGTGGCCCAATGCATCCCGATTAAATGCAGTGGATTTTATGCAGCATGGCCCAAAGCATCCCGATTGAAGGTAGTGCATTCCATGCAGCATCACTGAATGCAGTGGATTCCATGCAGCATGGTAAAATGCATCCCGATTGAACGCAGTGTATTCCATGAAGCATGGCTAAATGGATCCCGAGTGAATGCAGTAGATTCCATGCAGTGTCATTGAATGCAGTGGATTCCATGCAGCATGGTAAAATGCGTCACGATTGATGCAGTGGATTCCATGCAGTGTCATTGAATGCAGTGGATTCCATGCAGCATGGTAAAATGCATCCCGATGGATGCAGTGGATTCCATGCAGTGTCAATGAATGCAGTGGATTCCAGGCAGCATGATAAAATGCATCCCGATTGATGCAGTGGATTCCATGCAGCGGGGTTAAATGGATCCCGATTGAATGCAGTGGATTCCATGCAGCGTGGCCCAATGGATCTCGATTGAATGCAGTGGATTCCATGCAGCGTGGCCCAATGGATCTCGATTGAATGCAGTGGATTCCATGCAGTGTGGTGCAGTGGATTCTGATTGATTGCAGTGAATTCCATGCATCGTGGCACAATGGATCCCAATTGAATGCAGTGGATTCCATGCAGCGTGGCCCAATGGATCTCGATTGAATGCAGTGGATTCCATGCAGCGTGTTTGAATGCAGTGTATGCCATGCAGCATGAAGAAATGGAACCCTATTGAATGCAGTGGATTTTATGCAGCATGATTGAATGCAGTGGATTCCATGCAGCATGATTGAATGCAGTGGATTCCAGGCAGCGAGGCCCAATGAATCCCGATTGAATGCAGTGGATATTATCCAGCATGGCCCAAAGCATCCCGATTGAATGCAGTGGATTCCATGCAGCGTGTTTGAATGCAGTGGATTCCATGCAGCATGGCCCAATGGTTCCCGATTGAATGCAGTGTTTGCAATGAAGCATGATTGAATGCAGTGGATTCCATGAAGCGTGGCCCTATGGTACCCGATTGAATGCACTGGTTGCAATGAAGCATGATTGAATGCAGTGGATTCCATGCAGCATGGAGAAATGGAACCCTATTAAATGCAGGGGATTTTATGCAGCATGATTGAATGCAGTGGATTCCATGCAGCATGATTGAATGCAGTAGATTCCATGCAGTGAGGCCCAATGCATCCCGATTAAATGCAGTGGATTTTATGCAGCGAGGCCCAAAGCATCCCGATTGAATGCAGTGGATTCCATGCAGCGTCACTGAATGCAGTGGATTCGATGCAGCATGGTAAAATGCATCCCGATTGAACCCAGTGTATTCTATGCAGCGTGATAAATGGATCCCGATTGAATGCAGTGGATTCCATGCAGCGTGGCCCAATGGATCTCGAGAGAATGCAGTGGATTCCATGCAGTGTGGTGCAATGGATTTTGATTGAACGCAGTGGATTCCATGCATCGTTGTGCAATGGATCCCAATTGAATGCAGTGAATTCCATGCAGCGTGATTGAATGCAGTACATTCCATGCAGCATGGTAAAATGCATCCCGATTAAATGCAGTGGATTCCATCCAGCTTGATTGAATGCAGTTGATTCCATGGAGCGTGGCCCAATACATCCCGATTAAATGCAGTGGATTTTATGCAGCATGGCCCAAAGCATCCCGATTGAAGGTAGTGCATTCCATGCAGCATCACTGAATGCAGTGGATTCCATGCAGCATGGTAAAATGCATCCCGATTGAACTCAGTGTATTCCATGAAGCATGGCGAAATGGATCCCGATTGAATGCAGTGGATTCCATGCATTGTCAATGAATGCAGTGGATTCCAGGCAGCATGATAAAATGCATCCCGATTGATGCAGTGGATTCCATGCAGCGGGGTTAAATGGATCCCGATTGAATGCAGTGGATTCCATGCAGCATGATTGAATGCAGTGGATTCCAGGCAGCGAGGCCCAATGAATCCCGATTGAATGCAGTGGATATTATCCAGCATGGCCCAAAGCATCCCGATTGAATGCAGTGGATTCCATGCAGCGTGTTTGAACGCAGTGGATCCATGCAGCATGGCCCAATGGTTCCCGATTGAATGCAGTGTTTGCAATGAAGCATGATTGAATGCAGTGGATTCCATGAAGCGTGGCCCTATGGTACCCGATTGAATGCACTGGTTGCAATGAAGCATGATTGAATGCAGTGGATTCCATGCAGCATGGAGAAATGGAACCCTATTAAATGCAGGGGATTTTATGCAGCATGATTGAATGCAGTGGATTCCATGCAGCATGATTGAATGCAGTAGATTCCATGCAGTGAGGCCCAATGCATCCCGATTAAATGCAGTGGATTTTATGCAGCGAGGCCCAAAGCATCCCGATTGAATGCAGTGGATTCCATGCAGCGTCACTGAATGCAGTGGATTCGATGCAGCATGGTAAAATGCATCCCGATTGAACCCAGTGTATTCTATGCAGCGTGATAAATGGATCCCGATTGAATGCAGTGGATTCCATGCAGCGTGGCCCAATGGATCTCGATTGAATGCAGTGGATTCCATGCAGTGTGGTGCAGTGGATTCTGATTGATTGCAGTGAATTCCATGCATCGTGGCACAATGGATCCCAATTGAATGCAGTGGATTCCATGCAGCGTAGCCCAATGGATCTCGATTGAATGCAGTGGATTCCATGCAGCGTGTTTGAATGCAGTGTATGCCATGCAGCGTGAAGAAATGTAACCCTATTGAATGCAGTGGATTTTATGCAGCATGATTGAATGCAGTGGATTCGATGCAGCATGATTGAATGCAGTGGATTCCAGGCAGCGAGGCCCAATGAACCCCGATTGAATGCAGTGGATATTATCCAGCATGGCCCAAAGCATCCCGATTGAATGCAGTGGATTCCATGCAGCGTGTTTGAATGCAGTGGATTCCATGCAGCATGGCCCAATGGTTACCGATTGAATGCAGTGGTTGCAATGAAGCATGATTGAATGCAGTGGATTCCATGCAGCATGGAGAAATTGAACCCTATTAAATGCAGGGGATTTTATGCAGCATGATTGAATGCAGTGGATTCCATGCAGCGTGACTGAATGCAGTAGATTCCATGCAGTGAGGCCCAATGCATCCCGATTAAATGCAGTGGATTTTATGCAGCGAGGCCCAAAGCATCCCGATTGAATGCAGTGGATTCCATGCAGCGTCACTGAATGCAGTGGATTCGATGCAGCATGGTAAAATGCATCCCGATTGAACCCAGTGTATTCCATGCAGCGTGATAAATGTACCCCAATTGAATGCAGTGGATTCCATGCAGCGTGGCCCAATGGATCTCGAGAGAATGCAGTGGATTCCATGCAGCGTGATTGAATGCAGTACATTCCATGCAGCATGGTAAAATGCATCCCGATTAAATGCAGTGGATTCCATCCAGCTTGATTGAATGCAGTTGATTCCATGGAGCGTGGCCCAATGCATCCCGATTAAATGCAGTGGATTTTATGCAGCATGGCCCAAAGCATCCCGATTGAAGGTAGTGCATTCCATGCAGCATCACTGAATGCAGTGGATTCCAGGCAGCATGATAAAATGCATCCCGATTGATGCAGTGGATTCCATGCAGCGGGGTTAAATGGATCCCGATTGAATGCAGTGGATTCCATGCAGCGTGGCCCAATGGATCTCGATTGAATGCAGTGGACTCCGTGCAGTGTGGTGGAGTGGATTCTGATTGATTGCAGTGAATTCCATGCAGCGTGGCCCAATGGATCTCGATTGAATGCAGTGGATTCCATGCAGCGTGTTTGAATGCAGTGTATTCCATGCAGCGTGAAGAAATGGAACCCTATTGAATGCAGTGGATTTTATGCAGCATGATTGAATGCAGTGGATTCCATGCAGCATGATTGAATGCAGTGGATTCCAGGCAGCGAGGCCCAATGAATCCCGATTGAATGCAGTGAATATTATCCAGCATGGCCCAAAGCATCCCAATGGAATGCAGTGGATTCCATGCAGCGTGTTTGAACGCAGTGGATTCCATGCAGCATGGCCCAATGGTTCCCGATTGAATGCAGTGGATTTTATGCAGCGAGGCCCAAAGCATCCCGATTGAATGTAGTGGATTCCATGCAGCGTCACTGAATGCAGTGGATTCGATGCAGCATGGTTAAATGCATCCCGATTGAACGAAGAGTATTCCATGCAGCGTGGCTAAATGGATCCCGATTGAATGCAGTGGATTCCATGCAGCGTGGCCCAATGGATCTCGAGAGATTGCAGTGGATTCCATGCAGTGTGGTGCAATGGATTTTAATTGAACGCAGTGGATTCCATGCATCGTGGTGCAATGGATCCCAATTGAATGCAGTGAATTCCATGCAGCGTGATTGAATGCAGTATATTCCATGCAGCGTGGTAAAATGCATCCCGATTAAATGCAATGGATTCCATCCAGCTTGATTGAATGCAGTTGATTCCATGGAGCGTGGCCCAATACATCCCGATTAAATGCAGTGGATTTTATGCAGCATGGCCCAAAGCATCCCGATTGAAGGTAGTGCATTCCATGCAGCATCACTGAATGCAGTGGATTCCATGCAGCATGGTAAAATGCATCCCGATTGAACGCAGTGTATTCCATGAAGCATGGCTAAATGGATCCCGAGTGAATGCAGTAGATTCCATGCAGTGTCATTGAATGCAGTGGATTCCATGCAGCATGGTAAAATGCATCCCGATTGATGCAGTGGATTCCATGCAGTGTCATTGAATGCAGTGGATTCCATGCAGCATGGTAAAATGCATCCCGATGGATGCAGTGGATTCCATGCAGTGTCAATGAATGCAGTGGATTCCAGGCAGCATGATAAAATGCATCCCGATTGATGCAGTGGATTCCATGCAGCGGGGTTAAATGGATCCCGATTGAATGCAGTGGATTCCATGCAGCGTGGCCCAATGGATCTCGATTGAATGCAGTGGATTCCATGCAGCGTGGCCCAATGGATCTCGATTGAATGCAGTGGATTCCATGCAGTGTGGTGCAGTGGATTCTGATTGATTGCAGTGAATTCCATGCATCGTGGCACAATGGATCCCAATTGAATGCAGTGGATTCCATGCAGCGTGGCCCAATGGATCTCGATTGAATGCAGTGGATTCCATGCAGCGTGTTTGAATGCAGTGTATGCCATGCAGCATGAAGAAATGGAACCCTATTGAATGCAGTGGATTTTATGCAGCATGATTGAATGCAGTGGATTCCATGCAGCATGATTGAATGCAGTGGATTCCAGGCAGCGAGGCCCAATGAATCCCGATTGAATGCAGTGGATATTATCCAGCATGGCCCAAAGCATCCCGATTGAATGCAGTGGATTCCATGCAGCGTGTTTGAATGCAGTGGATTCCATGCAGCATGGCCCAATGGTTCCCGATTGAATGCAGTGTTTGCAATGAAGCATGATTGAATGCAGTGGATTCCATGAAGCGTGGCCCTATGGTACCCGATTGAATGCACTGGTTGCAATGAAGCATGATTGAATGCAGTGGATTCCATGCAGCATGGAGAAATGGAACCCTATTAAATGCAGGGGATTTTATGCAGCATGATTGAATGCAGTGGATTCCATGCAGCATGATTGAATGCAGTAGATTCCATGCAGTGAGGCCCAATGCATCCCGATTAAATGCAGTGGATTTTATGCAGCGAGGCCCAAAGCATCCCGATTGAATGCAGTGGATTCCATGCAGCGTCACTGAATGCAGTGGATTCGATGCAGCATGGTAAAATGCATCCCGATTGAACCCAGTGTATTCTATGCAGCGTGATAAATGGATCCCGATTGAATGCAGTGGATTCCATGCAGCGTGGCCCAATGGATCTCGAGAGAATGCAGTGGATTCCATGCAGTGTGGTGCAATGGATTTTGATTGAACGCAGTGGATTCCATGCATCGTTGTGCAATGGATCCCAATTGAATGCAGTGAATTCCATGCAGCGTGATTGAATGCAGTACATTCCATGCAGCATGGTAAAATGCATCCCGATTAAATGCAGTGGATTCCATCCAGCTTGATTGAATGCAGTTGATTCCATGGAGCGTGGCCCAATGCATCCCGATTAAATGCAGTGGATTTTATGCAGCATGGCCCAAAGCATCCCGATTGAAGGTAGTGCATTCCATGCAGCATCACTGAATGCAGTGGATTCCATGCAGCATGGTAAAATGCATCCCGATTGAACTCAGTGTATTCCATGAAGCATGGCGAAATGGATCCCGATTGAATGCAGTGGATTCCATGCATTGTCAATGAATGCAGTGGATTCCAGGCAGCATGATAAAATGCATCCCGATTGATGCAGTGGATTCCATGCAGCGGGGTTAAATGGATCCCGATTGAATGCAGTGGATTCCATGCAGCATGATTGAATGCAGTGGATTCCAGGCAGCGAGGCCCAATGAATCCCGATTGAATGCAGTGGATATTATCCAGCATGGCCCAAAGCATCCCGATTGAATGCAGTGGATTCCATGCAGCGTGTTTGAACGCAGTGGATCCATGCAGCATGGCCCAATGGTTCCCGATTGAATGCAGTGTTTGCAATGAAGCATGATTGAATGCAGTGGATTCCATGAAGCGTGGCCCTATGGTACCCGATTGAATGCACTGGTTGCAATGAAGCATGATTGAATGCAGTGGATTCCATGCAGCATGGAGAAATGGAACCCTATTAAATGCAGGGGATTTTATGCAGCATGATTGAATGCAGTGGATTCCATGCAGCATGATTGAATGCAGTAGATTCCATGCAGTGAGGCCCAATGCATCCCGATTAAATGCAGTGGATTTTATGCAGCGAGGCCCAAAGCATCCCGATTGAATGCAGTGGATTCCATGCAGCGTCACTGAATGCAGTGGATTCGATGCAGCATGGTAAAATGCATCCCGATTGAACCCAGTGTATTCTATGCAGCGTGATAAATGGATCCCGATTGAATGCAGTGGATTCCATGCAGCGTGGCCCAATGGATCTCGAGAGAATGCAGTGGATTCCATGCAGTGTGGTGCAATGGATTTTGATTGAACGCAGTGGATTCCATGCATCGTTGTGCAATGGATCCCAATTGAATGCAGTGAATTCCATGCAGCGTGATTGAATGCAGTACATTCCATGCAGCATGGTAAAATGCATCCCGATTAAATGCAGTGGATTCCATCCAGCTTGATTGAATGCAGTTGATTCCATGGAGCGTGGCCCAATGCATCCCGATTAAATGCAGTGGATTTTATGCAGCATGGCCCAAAGCATCCCGATTGAAGGTAGTGCATTCCATGCAGCATCACTGAATGCAGTGGATTCCATGCAGCATGGTAAAATGCATCCTGATTGAACTCAGTGTATTCCATGAAGCATGGCGAAATGGATCCCGATTGAATGCAGTGGATTCCATGCAGCGTGGCCCAATGGATCTCGATTGAACACAGTGTATTCCATGCAGTGAGGCCCAATGAATCCCAATTGAATGCAGTGGATTCCATGCAGCATGGAGAAATTGAACCCTATTAAATGCAGGGGAGTTTATGCAGCATGATTGAATGCAGTGGATTCCATGCAGCATGATTGAATGCAGTAGATTCCATGCAGTGAGGCCCAATGCATCCCGATTAAATGCAGTGGATTTTATGCAGAGAGGCCCAAAGCATCCCGATTGAATGCAGTGGATTCCATGCAGCGTCACTGAATGCAGTGGATTCGATGCAGCATGGTTAAATGCATCCCGATTGAACGAAGTGTATTCCATGCAGCGTGGCTAAATGGATCCCGATTGAATGCAGTGGATTCCATGCAGCGTGGCCCAATGGATCTCGAGAGATTGCAGTGGATTCCAAGCAGAGTGGTGCAATGGATTTTAATTGAACGCAGTGGATTCCATGCATCGTTGTGCAATGGATCCCAATTGAATGCAGTGAATTCCATGCAGCGTGATTGAATGCAGTATATTCCATGCAGCGTGGTAAAATGCATCCCGATTAAATGCAGTGGATTCCATCCAGCTTGGTTGAATGCAATTGATTCCATGGAGCATGGCCCAATGCATCCCGATTAAATGCAGTGGATTTTATGCAGCATGGCCCAAAGCATCCCGATTGAATGTAGTGCATTCCATGCAGCATCACTGAATGCAGTGGATTCCATGCAGCATGGTAAAATGCATCCCGATTAAACGCAGTGGATTACATGCAGCATGGCTAAATGGATCCCGATTGAATGCAGTAGATTCCATGCAGTGTCATTGAATGCAGTGGATTCCATGCAGCATGGTAAAATGCGTCACGATTGATGCAGTGGATTCCATGCAGTGTCATTGAATGCAGTGGATTCCATGCAGCATGGTAAAATGCATCCCGATGGATGCAGTGGATTCCATGCAGTGTCAATGAATGCAGTGGATTCCAGGCAGCATGATAAAATGCATCCCGATTGATGCAGTGGATTCCATGCAGCGGGGTTAAATGGATCCCGATTGAATGCAGTGGATTCCATGCAGCGTGGCCCAATGGATCTCGATTGAATGCAGTGGATTCCATGCAGCGTGTTTGAATGTAGTGTATGCCATGCAGCGTGAAGAAATGTAACCCTATTGAATGCAGTGGATTTTATGCAGCATGATTGAATGCAGTGGATTCGATGCAGCATGATTGAATGCAGTGGATTCCAGGCAGCGAGGCCCAATGAACCCCGATTGAATGCAGTGGATATTATCCAGCATGGCCCAAAGCATCCCGATTGAATGCAGTGGATTCCATGCAGCGTGTTTGAATGCAGTGGATTCGTGCAGCATGGCCCAATGGTTCCCGATTGAATGCAGTGGTTGCAATGAAGCATGATTGAATGCAGTGGATTCCATGCAGCATGGAGAAATTGAACCCTATTAAATGCAGGGGATTTTATGCAGCATGATTGAATGCAGTGGATTCCATGCAGCGTGATTGAATGCAGTAGATTCCATGCAGTGAGGCCCAATGCATCCCGATTCAATGCAGTGGATTTTATGCAGCGAGGCCCAAAGCATCCCGATTGAATGCAGTGGATTCCATGCAGCGTCACTGAATGCAGTGGATTCGATGCAGCATGGTAAAATGCATCCCGATTGAACCCAGTGTATTCTATGCAGCGTGATAAATGGACCCCAATTGAATGCAGTGGATTCCATGCAGCGTGGCCCAATGGATCTCGAGAGAATGCAGTGGATTCCATGCAGCGTGATTGAATGCAGTACATTCCATGCAGCATGGTAAAATGCATCCCGATTAAATGCAGTGGATTCCATCCAGCTTGATTGAATGCCGTTGATTCCATGGAGCGTGGCCCAATGCATCCCGATTAAATGCAGTGGATTTTATGCAGCATGGCCCAAAGCATCCCGATTGAAGGTAGTGCATTCCATGCAGCATTACTGAATGCAGTGGATTCCATGCAGCATGGTAAAATGCATCCCGATTGAACGCAGTTTATTCCATGCAGCGGGGTTAAATGGATCCCGATTGAATGCAGTGGATTCCATGCAGCGTGGCCCAATGGATCTCGATTGAACACAGTGTATTCCATGCAGTGAGGCCCAATGAATCCCAATTGAATGCAGTGGATTCCATGCAGCATGGAGAAATTGAACCCTATTAAATGCAGGGGAGTTTATGCAGCATGATTGAATGCAGTGGATTCCATGCAGCATGATTGAATGCAGTAGATTCCATGCAGTGAGGCCCAATGCATCCCGATTAAATGCAGTGGATTTTATGCAGAGAGGCCCAAAGCATCCCGATTGAATGCAGTGGATTCCATGCAGCGTCACTGAATGCAGTGGATTCGATGCAGCATGGTTAAATGCATCCCGATTGAACGAAGTGTATTCCATGCAGCGTGGCTAAATGGATCCCGATTGAATGCAGTGGATTCCATGCAGCGTGGCCCAATGGATCTCGAGAGATTGCAGTGGATTCCAAGCAGAGTGGTGCAATGGATTTTAATTGAACGCAGTGGATTCCATGCATCGTTGTGCAATGGATCCCAATTGAATGCAGTGAATTCCATGCAGCGTGATTGAATGCAGTATATTCCATGCAGCGTGGTAAAATGCATCCCGATTAAATGCAGTGGATTCCATCCAGCTTGGTTGAATGCAATTGATTCCATGGAGCATGGCCCAATGCATCCCGATTAAATGCAGTGGATTTTATGCAGCATGGCCCAAAGCATCCCGATTGAATGTAGTGCATTCCATGCAGCATCACTGAATGCAGTGGATTCCATGCAGCATGGTAAAATGCATCCCGATTAAACGCAGTGGATTACATGCAGCATGGCTAAATGGATCCCGATTGAATGCAGTAGATTCCATGCAGTGTCATTGAATGCAGTGGATTCCATGCAGCATGGTAAAATGCGTCACGATTGATGCAGTGGATTCCATGCAGTGTCATTGAATGCAGTGGATTCCATGCAGCATGGTAAAATGCATCCCGATGGATGCAGTGGATTCCATGCAGTGTCAATGAATGCAGTGGATTCCAGGCAGCATGATAAAATGCATCCCGATTGATGCAGTGGATTCCATGCAGCGGGGTTAAATGGATCCCGATTGAATGCAGTGGATTCCATGCAGCGTGGCCCAATGGATCTCGATTGAATGCAGTGGATTCCATGCAGCGTGTTTGAATGTAGTGTATGCCATGCAGCGTGAAGAAATGTAACCCTATTGAATGCAGTGGATTTTATGCAGCATGATTGAATGCAGTGGATTCGATGCAGCATGATTGAATGCAGTGGATTCCAGGCAGCGAGGCCCAATGAACCCCGATTGAATGCAGTGGATATTATCCAGCATGGCCCAAAGCATCCCGATTGAATGCAGTGGATTCCATGCAGCGTGTTTGAATGCAGTGGATTCGTGCAGCATGGCCCAATGGTTCCCGATTGAATGCAGTGGTTGCAATGAAGCATGATTGAATGCAGTGGATTCCATGCAGCATGGAGAAATTGAACCCTATTAAATGCAGGGGATTTTATGCAGCATGATTGAATGCAGTGGATTCCATGCAGCGTGATTGAATGCAGTAGATTCCATGCAGTGAGGCCCAATGCATCCCGATTCAATGCAGTGGATTTTATGCAGCGAGGCCCAAAGCATCCCGATTGAATGCAGTGGATTCCATGCAGCGTCACTGAATGCAGTGGATTCGATGCAGCATGGTAAAATGCATCCCGATTGAACCCAGTGTATTCTATGCAGCGTGATAAATGGACCCCAATTGAATGCAGTGGATTCCATGCAGCGTGGCCCAATGGATCTCGAGAGAATGCAGTGGATTCCATGCAGCGTGATTGAATGCAGTACATTCCATGCAGCATGGTAAAATGCATCCCGATTAAATGCAGTGGATTCCATCCAGCTTGATTGAATGCCGTTGATTCCATGGAGCGTGGCCCAATGCATCCCGATTAAATGCAGTGGATTTTATGCAGCATGGCCCAAAGCATCCCGATTGAAGGTAGTGCATTCCATGCAGCATTACTGAATGCAGTGGATTCCATGCAGCATGGTAAAATGCATCCCGATTGAACGCAGTTTATTCCATGAAGCATGGCTAAATGGATCCCGATTGAATGCAGTGGATTCCATGCAGCGTGGCCCAATGGATCTCGATTGAACGCAGTGTATTCCATGCAGTGAGGCCCAATGAATCCCAATTGAATGCAGTGGATTCCATGCAGCATGGCGCAATGGATGTCGATTGAATGCAGTGGTTTCCCTGCAATGTGGCACAATGGATCCCGATTGACTGCAGTGGATTCCATGCAGCGTCACTGAATGCAGTGGATTCCATGCAGCATGGTAAAATGCATCCCGATGGATGCAGTGGATTCCATGCAGTGTCATTGAATGCAGTGGATTCCATGCAGCATGGTAAAATGCATCCCAATTGAACGCAGTGCATTCCATGCAGCGGGGTTAAATGGATCCCGATTGAATGCAGTGGATTCGATGCAGCGTGGCCCAATGGATCTCGAGAGAATGCAGTGGATTCCATGCAGTGTGGTGCAATGGATTTTAATTGAACGCAGTGGATTCCATGCATCGTGGCGCAATGGATCCCAATTGAATGCAGTGAATTCCATGCAGCGTGATTGAATGCAGTACATTCCATGCAGCATGGTAAAATGCATCCCGATTAAATGCAGTGGATTTCATCCAGCTTGATTGAATGCAGTTGATTCCATGGAGCGTGGCCCAATGCATCCCGATTAAATGCAGTGGATTTTATGCAGCATGGCCCAAAGCATCAAGATTGAAGGTAGTGCATTTCATGCAGCATCACTGAATGCAGTGGATTCCATGCAGCATGGTAAAATGCATCCCAATTGAACGCAGTGCATTCCATGCAGCGGGGTTAAATGGATGCCGATTGAATGCAGTGGATTCGATGCAGCGTGGCCCAATGGATCTCGATTGACTGCAGTGGATTCCATGCAGAGTGGCCCAATGGATCTCGATTGACTGCAGTGGATTCCATGCAGCGTCACTGAATGCAGTGGATTCCATGCAGCATGGTAAAATGCATCCCGATTGATGCAGTGGATTCCATGCAGTGTCATTGAATGCAGTGGATTCCATGCAGCATGGTTTAATGCATCCCAATTGAACGCAGTGCATTCCATGCAGCGGGGTTAAATGGATCCCGATTGAATGCAGTGGATTCGATGCAGCGTGGCCCAATGGATCTCGAGAGAATGCAGTGGATTCCATGCAGTGTGGTGCAATGGATTTTAATTGAACGCAGTGGATTCCATGCATCGTGGCGCAATGGATCCCAATTGAATGCAGTGAATTCCATGCAGCGTGATTGTATGCAGTATATTCCATGCAGCGTGGTAAAATGCATCCCGATAAAATGCAGTGGATTCCATCCAGTTTGATTGAATGCAGTTGATTCCATGGAGCGTGGCCCAATGCATCCCGATTAAATGCAGTGGATTTTATGCAGCATGGCCCAAAGCATCCCGTTTGAAAGTAGTGCATTCCATGCAGCAACACTGAATGCAGTGGATTCCATGCAGCATGGTAAAATGCATCCCGATTGAACGCAGTGTATTCCATGAAGCATGGCTAAATGGATCCCGAGTGAATGCAGTGGATTCCATGCAGTGTCATTGAATGCAGTGGATTCCATGCAGCATGGTAAAATGTGTCACGATTGATGCATTGGATTACATGCATTGTCATTGAATGCAGTGGATTCCATGCAGCATGGTTAAATGCATCACGATTGATGCAGTGGATTCCATGCAGTGTCAATGAATGCAGTGGATTCCAGGCAGCATGATAAAATGCATCCCGATTGATGCAGTGGATTCCATGCAGCGGGGTTAAATGGATCCCGATTGAATGCAGTGGATTCCATGCAGCGTGGCCCAATGGATCTCGATTGAATGCAGTGGTCTCCGTGCAGTGTGGTGGAGTGGATTCTGATTGATTGCAATGAATTCCATGCAGCGTGGCCCAATGGATCTCGATTGAATGCAGTGGATTCCATGCAGCGTGTTTGAATGCAGTGTATTCCATGCAGCGTGAAGAAATGGAACCCTATTGAATGCAGTGGATTTTATGCAGCATGATTGAATGCAGTGGATTTCATGCAGCATGATTGAATGCAGTGGATTCCAGGCAGCGAGGCCCAATGAATCCCGATTGAATGCAGTGGACATTATCCAGCATGGCCCAAAGCATCCCGATGGAATGCAGTGGATTCCATGCAGCGTGTTTGAATGCAGTGGATTCCATGCAGCATGGCCCAATGGTTCCCGATTGAATGCAGTGGTTGCAATGAAGCATGATTGAATGCAGTGGATTCCATGAAGCGTGGCCCTATGGTACCCGATTGAATGCACTGGTTGCAATGAAGCATGATTGAATGCAGTGGATTCCATGCAGCATGGAGAAATGGAACCCTATTAAATGCAGGGGATTTTATGCAGCATGATTGAATGCAGTGGATTCCATGCAGCATGATTGAATGCAGTAGATTCCATGCAGTGAGGCCCAATGCATCCCGATTAAATGCAGTGGATTTTATGCAGCGAGGCCCAAAGCATCCCGATTGAATGTAGTGGATTCCATGCAGCGTCACTGAATGCAGTGGATTCGATGCAGCATGGTTAAATGCATCCCGATTGAACGAAGAGTATTCCATGCAGCGTGGCTAAATGGATCCCGATTGAATGAAGTGGATTCCATGCAGCGTGGCCCAATGGATCTCGAGAGATTGCAGTGGATTCCATGCAGTGTGGTGCAATGGATTTTAATTGAACGCAGTGGATTCCATGCATCGTGGTGCAATGGATCCCAATTGAATGCAGTGAATTCCATGCAGCGTGATTGAATGCAGTATATTCCATGCAGCGTGGTAAAATGCATCCCGATTAAATGCAGTGGATTCCATCCAGCTTGATTGAATGCAGTTGATTCCATGGAGCGTGGCCCAATGCATCCCGATTAAATGCAGTGGATTTTATGCAGCATGGCCCAAAGCATCCCGATTGAAGGTAGTGCATTCCATGCAGCATCACTGAATGCAGTGGATTCCATGCAGCATGGTAAAATGCATCCCGATTGAACGCAGTGTATTCCATGAAGCATGGCTAAATGGCTCCCGAGTGAATGCAGTAGATTCCATGCAGTGTCATTGAATGCAGTGGATTCCATGCAGCATGGTAAAATGCGTCACGATTGATGCAGTGGATTCCATGCAGTGTCATTGAATGCAGTGGATTCCATGCAGCATGGTAAAATGCATCCCGATGGATGCAGTGGATTCCATGCAGTGTCAATGAATGCAGTGGATTCCAGGCAGCATGATAAAATGCATCCCGATTGATGCAGTGGATTCCATGCAGCGGGGTTAAATGGATCCCGATTGAATGCAGTGTATTCCATGCAGCGTGGCCCAATGGATCTCGATTGAATGCAGTGGATTCCATGCAGCGTGGCCCAATGGATCTCGATTGAATGCAGTGGATTCCATGCAGTGTGGTGCAGTGGATTCTGATTGATTGCAGTGAATTCCATGCATCGTGGCACAATGGATCCCAATTGAATGCAGTGGATTCCATGCAGCGTGGCCCAATGGATCTCGATTGAATGCAGTGGATTCCATGCAGCGTGTTTGAATGCAGTGTATGCCATGCAGCATGAAGAAATGGAACCCTATTGAATGCAGTGGATTTTATGCAGCATGATTGAATGCAGTGGATTCCATGCAGCATGATTGAATGCAGTGGATTCCAGGCAGCGAGGCCCAATGAATCCCGATTGAATGCAGTGGATATTATCCAGCATGGCCCAAAGCATCCCGATTGAATGCAGTGGATTCCATGCAGTGTGTTTGAACGCAGTGGATCCATGCAGCATGGCCCAATGGTTCCCGATTGAATGCAGTGGTTGCAATGAAGCATGATTGAATGCAGTGGATTCCATGAAGCGTGGCCCTATGGTACCCGATTGAATGCACTGGTTGCAATGAAGCATGATTGAATGCAGTGGATTCCATGCAGCATGGAGAAATGGAACCCTATTAAATGCAGGGGATTTTATGCAGCATGATTGAATGCAGTGGATTCCATGCAGCATGATTGAAAGCAGTAGATTCCATGCAGTGAGGCCCAATGCATCCCGATTAAATGCAGTGGATTTTATGCAGCGAGGCCCAAAGCATCCCGATTGAATGCAGTGGATTCCATGCAGCGTCACTGAATGCAGTGGATTCGATGCAGCATGGTAAAATGCATCCCGATTGAACCCAGTGTATTCCATGCAGCGTGGCTAAATGGATCCCGATTGAATGCAGTGGATTCCATGCAGCGTGGCCCAATGGATCTCGAGAGAATGCAGTGGATTCCATGCAGTGTGGTGCAATGGATTTTGATTGAACGCAGTGGATTCGATGCATCGTTGTGCAATGGATCCCAATTGAATGCAGTGAATTCCATGCAGCGTGATTGAATGCAGTATATTCCATGCAGCATGGTAAAATGCATCCCGATTAAATGCAGTGGATTCCATCCAGCTTGATTGAATGCAGTTGATTCCATGGAGCGTGGCCCAATGCATCCCGATTAAATGCAGTGGATTTTATGCAGCATGGCCCAAAGCATCCCGATTGAAGGTAGTGCATTCCATGCAGCATCACTGAATGCAGTGGATTCCATGCAGCATGGTAAAATGCATCCCGATTGAACGCAGTGTATTCCATGAAGCATGGCTAAATGGATCCCCATTGAATGCAGTGGATTCCATGCAGCGTGGCCCAATGGATCTCGATTGAACGCAGTGTATTCCATGCAGTGAGGCCCAATGAATCCCAATTGAATGCAGTGGATTCCATGCAGCATGGCGCAATGGATGTCGATTGAATGCAGTGGTTTCCCTGCAATGTGGCACAATGGATCCCGATTGACTGCAGTGGATTCCATGCAGCGTCACTGAATGCAGTGGATTCCATGCAGCATGGTAAAATGCATCGCGATGGATGCAGTGGATTCCATGCAGTGTCATTGAATGCAGTGGATTCCATGCAGCATGGTAAAATGCATCCCAATTGAACGCAGTGCATTCCATGCAGCGGGGTTAAATGGATCCCGATTGAATGCAGTGGATTCGATGCAGCGTGGCCCAATGGATCTCGAGAGAATGCAGTGGATTCCATGCAGTGTGGTGCAATGGATTTTAATTGAACGCAGTGGATTCCATGCATCGTGGCGCAATGGATCCCAATTGAATGCAGTGAATTCCATGCAGCGTGATTGAATGCAGTACATTCCATGCAGCATGGTAAAATGCATCCCGATTAAATGCAGTGGATTCCATCCAGCTTGATTGAATGCAGTTGATTCCATGGAGCGTGGCCCAATGCATCCCGATTAAATGCAGTGGATTTTATGCAGCATGGCCCAAAGCATCAAGATTGAAGGTAGTGCATTTCATGCAGCATCACTGAATGCAGTGGATTCCATGCAGCATGGTAAAATGCATCCCAATTGAACGCAGTGCATTCCATGCAGCGGGGTTAAATGGATGCCGATTGAATGCAGTGGATTCGATGCAGCGTGGCCCAATGGATCTCGATTGACTGCAGTGGATTCCATGCAGAGTGGCCCAATGGATCTCGATTGACTGCAGTGGATTCCATGCAGCGTCACTGAATGCAGTGGATTCCATGCAGCATGGTAAAATGCATCCCGATTGATGCAGTGGATTCCATGCAGTGTCATTGAATGCAGTGGATTCCATGCAGCATGGTTTAATGCATCCCAATTGAACGCAGTGCATTCCATGCAGCGGGGTTAAATGGATCCCGATTGAATGCAGTGGATTCGATGCAGCGTGGCCCAATGGATCTCGAGAGAATGCAGTGGATTCCATGCAGTGTGGTGCAATGGATTTTAATTGAACGCAGTGGATTCCATGCATCGTGGCGCAATGGATCCCAATTGAATGCAGTGAATTCCATGCAGCGTGATTGAATGCAGTATATTCCATGCAGCGTGGTAAAATGCATCCCGATAAAATGCAGTGGATTCCATCCAGTTTGATTGAATGCAGTTGATTCCATGGAGCGTGGCCCAATGCATCCCGATTAAATGCAGTGGATTTTATGCAGCATGGCCCAAAGCATCCCGATTGAAAGCAGTGCATTCCATGCAGCAACACTGAATGCAGTGGATTCCATGCAGCATGGTAAAATGCATCCCGATTGAACGCAGTGTATTCCTTGAAGCATGGCTAAATGGATCCCGAGTGAATGCAGTGGATTCCATGCAGTGTCATTGAATGCAGTGGATTCCATGCAGCATGGTAAAATGTGTCACGATTGATGCATTGGATTACATGCATTGTCATTGAATGCAGTGGATTCCATGCAGCATGGTTAAATGCATCACGATTGATGCAGTGGATTCCATGCAGTGTCAATGAATGCAGTGGATTCCAGGCAGCATGATAAAATGCATCCCGATTGATGCAGTGGATTCCATGCAGCGGGGTTTAATGGATCCCGATTGAATGCAGTGGATTCCATGCAGCGTGGCCCAATGGATCTCGATTGAATGCAGTGGACTCCGTGCAGTGTGGTGGAGTGGATTCTGATTGATTGCAGTGAATTCCATGCAGCGTGGCCCAATGGATCTCGATTGAATGCAGTGGATTCCATGCAGCGTGTTTGAATGCAGTGTATGCCATGCAGCGTGAAGAAATGGAACCCTATTGAATGCAGTGGATTTTATGCAGCATGATTGAATGCAGTGGATTCCATGCAGCATGATTGAATGCAGTGGATTCCAGGCAGCGAGGCCCAATGAATCCCGATTGAATGCAGTGGACATTATCCAGCATGGCCCAAAGCATCCCGATGGAATGCAGTGGATTCCATGCAGCGTGTTTGAATGCAGTGGATTCCATGCAGCATGGCCCAATGGTTCCCGATTGAATGCAGTGGTTGCAATGAAGCATGATTGAATGCAGTGGATTCCATGAAGCGTGGCCCTATGGTACCCGATTGAATGCACTGGTTGCAATGAAGCATGATTGAATGCAGTGGATTCCATGCAGCATGGAGAAATGGAACCCTATTAAATGCAGGGGATTTTATGCAGCATGATTGAATGCAGTGGATTCCATGCAGCATGATTGAATGCAGTAGATTCCATGCAGTGAGGCCCAATGCATCCCGATTAAATGCAGTGGATTTTATGCAGCGAGGCCCAAAGCATCCCGATTGAATGTAGTGGATTCCATGCAGCGTCACTGAATGCAGTGGATTCGATGCAGCATGGTTAAATGCATCCCGATTGAACGAAGAGTATTCCATGCAGCGTGGCTAAATGGATCCCGATTGAATGAAGTGGATTCCATGCAGCGTGGCCCAATGGATCTCGAGAGATTGCAGTGGATTCCATGCAGTGTGGTAAAATGCGTCACGATTGATGCAGTGGATTCCATGCAGTGTCATTGAATGCAGTGGATTCCATGCAGCATGGTAAAATGCGTCACGATTGATGCAGTGGATTCCATGCAGTGTCATTGAATGCAGTGGATTCCATGCAGCATGGTAAAATGCATCCCGATGGATGCAGTGGATTCCATGCAGTGTCAATGAATGCAGTGGATTCCAGGCAGCATGATAAAATGCATCCCGATTGATGCAGTGGATTCCATGCAGCGGGGTTAAATGGATCCCGATTGAATGCAGTGTATTCCATGCAGCGTGGCCCAATGGATCTCGATTGAATGCAGTGGATTCCATGCAGCGTGGCCCAATGGATCTCGATTGAATGCAGTGGATTCCATGCAGTGTGGTGCAGTGGATTCTGATTGATTGCAGTGAATTCCATGCATCGTGGCACAATGGATCCCAATTGAATGCAGTGGATTCCATGCAGCGTGGCCCAATGGATCTCGATTGAATGCAGTGGATTCCATGCAGCGTGTTTGAATGCAGTGTATGCCATGCAGCATGAAGAAATGGAACCCTATTGAATGCAGTGGATTTTATGCAGCATGATTGAATGCAGTGGATTCCATGCAGCATGATTGAATGCAGTGGATTCCAGGCAGCGAGGCCCAATGAATCCCGATTGAATGCAGTGGATATTATCCAGCATGGCCCAAAGCATCCCGATTGAATGCAGTGGATTCCATGCAGTGTGTTTGAACGCAGTGGATCCATGCAGCATGGCCCAATGGTTCCCGATTGAATGCAGTGGTTGCAATGAAGCATGATTGAATGCAGTGGATTCCATGAAGCGTGGCCCTATGGTACCCGATTGAATGCACTGGTTGCAATGAAGCATGATTGAATGCAGTGGATTCCATGCAGCATGGAGAAATGGAACCCTATTAAATGCAGGGGATTTTATGCAGCATGATTGAATGCAGTGGATTCCATGCAGCATGATTGAATGCAGTAGATTCCATGCAGTGAGGCCCAATGCATCCCGATTAAATGCAGTGGATTTTATGCAGCGAGGCCCAAAGCATCCCGATTGAATGCAGTGGATTCCATGCAGCGTCACTGAATGCAGTGGATTCGATGCAGCATGGTAAAATGCATCCCGATTGAACCCAGTGTATTCTATGCAGCGTGATAAATGGATCCCGATTGAATGCAGTGGATTCCATGCAGCGTGGCCCAATGGATCTCGAGAGAATGCAGTGGATTCCATGCAGTGTGGTGCAATGGATTTTGATTGAACGCAGTGGATTCGATGCATCGTTGTGCAATGGATCCCAATTGAATGCAGTGAATTCCATGCAGCGTGATTGAATGCAGTACATTCCATGCAGCATGGTAAAATGCATCCCGATTAAATGCAGTGGATTCCATCCAGCTTGATTGAATGCAGTTGATTCCATGGAGCGTGGCCCAATGCATCCCGATTAAATGCAGTGGATTTTATGCAGCATGGCCCAAAGCATCCCGATTGAAGGTAGTGCATTCCATGCAGCATCACTGAATGCAGTGGATTCCATGCAGCATGGTAAAATGCATCCCGATTGAACGCAGTGTATTCCATGAAGCATGGCGAAATGGATCCCGATTGAATGCAGTGGATTCCATGCAGCGTGGCCCAATCGATCTCGATTGAACACAGTGTATTCCATGCAGTGAGGCCCAATGAATCCCAATTGAATGCAGTGGATTCCATGCAGCATGGAAAAATTGAACCCTATTAAATGCAGGGGATTTTATGCAGCATGATTGAATGCAGTGGATTCCAAGCAGCATGATTGAATGCAGTAGATTCCATGCAGTGAGGCCCAATGCATCCCGATTAAATGCAGTGGATTTTATGCAGAGAGGCCCAAAGCATCCCGATTGAATGCAGTGGATTCCATGCAGCGTCACTGAATGCAGTGGATTCGATGCAGCATGGTTAAATGCATCCCGATTGAACGAAGTGTATTCCATGCAGCGTGGCTAAATGGATCCAGATTGAATGCAGTGGATTCCATGCAGCGTGGCCCAATGGATCTCGAGAGATTGCAGTGGATTCCAAGCAGAGTGGTGCAATGGATTTTAATTGAACGCAGTGGATTCCATGCATCGTGGTGCAATGGATCTCAATTGAATGCAGTGAATTCCATGCAGCGTGATTGAATGCAGTATATTCCATGCAGCGTGGTAAAATGCATCCCGATTAAATGCAGTGGATTCCATCCAGCTTGGTTGAATGCAATTGATTCCATGGAGCATGGCCCAATGTATCCCGATTAAATGCAGTGGATTTTATGCAGCATGGCCCAAAGCATCCCGATTGAATGTAGTGCATTCCATGCAGCATCACTGAATGCAGTGGATTCCATGCAGCATGGTAAAATGCATCCCGATTAAACGCAGTGGATTACATGCAGCATGGCTAAATGGATCCCGATTGAATGCAGTAGATTCCATGCAGTGTCATTGAATGCAGTGGATTCCATGCAGCATGGTAAAATGCGTCACGATTGATGCAGTGGATTCCATGCAGTGTCATTGAATGCAGTGTATTCCATGCAGCATGGTAAAATGCATCCCGATGGATGCAGTGGATTCCATGCAGTGTCAATGAATGCAGTGGATTCCAGGCAGCATGATAAAATGCATCCCGATTGATGCAGTGGATTCCATGCAGCGGGGTTAAATGGATCCCGATTGAATGCAGTGGATTCCATGCAGCGTGGCCCAATGGATCTCGATTGAATGCAGTGGATTCCATGCAGCGTGGCCCAATGGATCTCGATTGAATGCAGTGGATTCCATGCAGTGTGGTGCAGTGGATTCTGATTGATTGCAGTGAATTCCATGCATCGTGGCACAATGGATCCCAATTGAATGCAGTGGATTCCATGCAGCGTGGCCCAATGGATCTCGATTGAATGCAGTGGATTCCATGCAGCGTGTTTGAATGCAGTGTATGCCATGCAGCGTGAAGAAATGGAACCCTATTGAATGCAGTGGATTTTATGCAGCATGATTGAATGCAGTGGATTCGATGCAGCATGATTGAATGCAGTGGATTCCAGGCAGCGAGGCCCAATGAATCCCGATTGAATGCAGTGGATATTATCCAGCATGGCCCAAAGCATCCCGATTGAATGCAGTGGATTCCATGCAGCGTGTTTGAATGCAGTGGATTCCATGCAGCATGGCCCAATGGTTCCCGATTGAATGCAGTGGTTGCAATGAAGCATGATTAAATGCAGTGGATTCCATGCAGCATGGAGAAATTTAACCGTATTAAATGCAGGGGATTTTATGCAGCATGATTGAATGCAGTGGATTCCATGCAGCATGATTGAATGCAGTAGATTCCATGCAGTGAGGCCCAATGCATCCCGATTAAATGCAGTGGATTTTATGCAGCATGGCCCAAAGCATCAAGATTGAAGGTAGTGCATTTCATGCAGCATCACTGAATGCAGTGGATTCCATGCAGCATGGTAAAATGCATCCCAATTGAACGCAGTGCATTCCATGCAGCGGGGTTAAATGGATGCCGATTGAATGCAGTGGATTCGATGCAGCGTGGCCCAATGGATCTCGATTGACTGCAGTGGATTCCATGCAGAGTGGCCCAATGGATCTCGATTGACTGCAGTGGATTCCATGCAGCGTCACAGAATGCAGTGGATTCCATGCAGCATGGTAAAATGCATCCCGATTGATGCAGTGGATTCCATGCAGTGTCATTGAATGCAGTGGATTCCATGCAGCATGGTTTAATGCATCCCAATTGAACGCAGTGCATTCCATGCAGCGGGGTTAAATGGATCCCGATTGAGTGCAGTGGATTCGATGCAGCGTGGCCCAATGGATCTCGAGAGAATGCAGTGGATTCCATGCAGTGTGGTGCAATGGATTTAAATTGAACGCAGTGGATTCCATGCATCGTGGCGCAATGGATCCCAATTGAATGCAGTGAATTCCATGCAGCGTGATTGAATGCAGTATATTCCATGCAGCGTGGTAAAATGCATCCCGATAAAATGCAGTGGATTCCATCCAGTTTGATTGAATGCAGTTGATTCCATGGAGCGTGGCCCAATGCATCCCGATTAAATGCAGTGGATTTTATGCAGCATGGCCCAAAGCATCCCGATTGAAAGTAGTGCATTCCATGCAGCAACACTGAATGCAGTGGATTCCATGCAGCATGGTAAAATGCATCCCGATTGAACGCAGTGTATTCCATGAAGCATGGCTAAATGGATCCCGAGTGAATGCAGTGGATTCCATGCAGTGTCATTGAATGCAGTGGATTCCATGCAGCATGGTAAAATGTGTCACGATTGATGCATTGGATTACATGCATTGTCATTGAATGCAGTGGATTCCATGCAGCATGGTTAAATGCATCACGATTGATGCAGTGGATTCCATGCAGTGTCAATGAATGCAGTGGATTCCAGGCAGCATGTTAAAATGCATCCCGATTGATGCAGTGGATTCCATGCAGCGGGGTTTAATGGATCCAGATTGAATGCAGTGGATTCCATGCAGCGTGGCCCAATGGATCTCGATTGAATGCAGTGGACTCCGTGCAGTGTGGTGGAGTGGATTCTGATTGATTGCAGTGAATTCCATGCAGCGTGGCCCAATGGATCTCGATTGAATGCAGTGGATTCCATGCAGCGTGTTTGAATGCAGTGTATTCCATACAGCGTGAAGAAATGGAACCCTATTGAATGCAGTGGATTTTATGCAGCATGATTGAATGCAGTGGATTCCATGCAGCATGATTGAATGCAGTGGATTCCAGGCAGCGAGGCCCAATGAATCCCGATTGAATGCAGTGGACATTATCCAGCATGGCGCAAAGCATCCCGATGGAATGCAGTGGATTCCATGCAGCGTGTTTGAATGCAGTGGATTCCATGCAGCATGGCCCAATGGTTCCCGATTGAATGCAGTGGTTGCAATGAAGCATGATTGAATGCAGTGGATTCCATGAAGCGTGGCCCTATGGTACCCGATTGAATGCACTGGTTGCAATGAAGCATGATTGAATGCAGTGGATTCCATGCAGCATGGAGAAATGGAACCCTATTAAATGCAGGGGATTTTATGCAGCATGATTGAATGCAGTGGATTCCATGCAGCATGATTGAATGCAGTAGATTCCATGCAGTGAGGCCCAATGCATCCCGATTAAATGCAGTGGATTTTATGCAGCGAGGCCCAAAGCATCCCGATTGAATGCAGTGGATTCCATGCAGCGTCACTGAATGCAGTGGATTCGATGCAGCATGGTTAAATGCATCCCGATTGAACGAAGAGTATTCCATGCAGCGTGGCTAAATGGATCCCGATTGAATGAAGTGGATTCCATGCAGCGTGGCCCAATGGATCTCGAGAGATTGCAGTGGATTCCATGCAGTGTGGTGCAATGGATTTTAATTGAACGCAGTGGATTCCATGCATCGTGGTGCAATGGATCCCAATTGAATGCAGTGAATTCCATGCAGCGTGATTGAATGCAGTATATTCCATGCAGCATGGTAAAATGCATCCCGATTAAATGCAGTGGATTCCATCCAGCTTGATTGAATGCAGTTGATTCCATGGAGCGTGGCCCAATGCATCCCGATTAAATGCAGTGGATTTTATGCAGCATGGCCCAAAGCATCCCGATTGAAGGTAGTGCATTCCATGCAGCATCACTGAATGCAGTGGATTCCATGCAGCATGGTAAAATGCATCCCGATTGAACGCAGTGTATTCCATGAAGCATGGCTAAATGGATCCCGAGTGAATGCAGTAGATTCCATGCAGTGTCATTGAATGCAGTGGATTCCATGCAGCATGGTATAATGTGTCACGATTGATGCAGTAGATTCCATGCAGTGTCATTGAATGCAGTGGATTCCATGCAGCGTGGCCCAATGGATCTCGATTGAATGCAGTGGATTCCATGCAGCGTGGCCCAATGGATCTCGATTGAATGCAGTGGATTCCATGCAGTGTGGTGCAGTGGATTCTGATTGATTGCAGTGAATTCCATGCATCGTGGCACAATGGATCCCTATTGAATGCAGTGGATTCCATGCAGCGTGGCCCAATGGATCTCGATTGAATGCAGTGGATTCCATGCAGCGTGTTTGAATGCAGTGCATGCCATGCAGCATGAAGAAATGGAACCCTATTGAATGCAGTGCATTTTATGCAGCATGATTGAATGCAGTGGATTCCATGCAGCATGATTGAATGCAGTGGATTCCAGGCAGCGAGGCCCAATGAATCCCGATTGAATGCAGTGGATATTATCCAGCATGGCCCAAAGCATCCCGATTGAATGCAGTGGATTCCATGCAGTGTGTTTGAACGCAGTGGATCCATGCAGCATGGCCCAATGGTTCCCGATTGAATGCAGTGGTTGCAATGAAGCATGATTGAATGCAGTGGATTCCATGAAGCGTGGCCCTATGGTACCCGATTGAATGCACTGGTTGCAATGAAGCATGATTGAATGCAGTGGATTCCATGCAGCATGGAGAAATGGAACCCTATTAAATGCAGGGGATTTTATGCAGCATGATTGAATGCAGTGGATTCCATGCAGCATGATTGAATGCAGTAGATTCCATGCAGTGAGGCCCAATGCATCCCGATTAAATGCAGTGGATTTTATGCAGCGAGGCCCAAAGCATCCCTATTGAATGCAGTGGATTCCATGCAGCGTCACTGAATGCAGTGGATTCGATGCAGCATGGTAAAATGCATCCCGATTGAACCCAGTGTATTCTATGCAGCGTGGCTAAATGGATCCCGATTGAATGCAGTGGATTCCATGCAGCGTGGCCCAATGGATCTCGAGAGAATGCAGTGGATTCCATGCAGTGTGGTGCAATGGATTTTGATTGAACGCAGTGGATTCCATGCATCGTTGTGCAATGGATCCCAATTGAATGCAGTGAATTCCATGCAGCGTGATTGAATGCAGTACATTCCATGCAGCATGGTAAAATGCATCCCGATTAAATGCAGTGGATTCCATCCAGCTTGATTGAATGCAGTTGATTCCATGGAGCGTGGCCCAATGCATCCCGATTAAATGCAGTGGATTTTATGCAGCATGGCCCAAAGCATCCCGATTGAAGGTAGTGCATTCCATGCAGCATCACTGAATGCAGTGGATTCCATGCAGCATGGTAAAATGCATCCCGATTGAACGCAGTGTATTCCATGAAGCATGGCGAAATGGATCCCGATTGAATGCAGTGGATTCCATGCAGCGTGGCCCAATGGATCTCGATTGAACGCAGTGTATTCCATGCAGTGAGGCCCAATGAATCCCAATTGAATGCAGTGGATTCCATACAGCATGGAGAAATTGAACCCTATTAAATGCAGGGGAGTTTATGCAGCATGATTGAATGCAGTGGATTCCATGCAGCATGATTGAATGCAGTAGATTCCATGCAGTGAGGCCCAATGCATCCCGATTAAATGCAGTGGATTTTATGCAGAGAGGCCCAAAGCATCCCGATTGAATGCAGTGGATTCCATGCAGCGTCACTGAATGCAGTGGATTCGATGCAGCATGGTTAAATGCATCCCGATTGAACGAAGTGTATTCCATGCAGCGTGGCTAAATGGATCCCGATTGAATGCAGTGGATTCCATGCAGCGTGGCCCAATGGATCTCGAGAGATTGCAGTGGATTCCAAGCAGAGTGGTGCAATGGATTTTAATTGAACGCAGTGGATTCCATGCATCGTGGTGCAATGGATCCCAATTGAATGCAGTGAATTCCATGCAGCGTGATTGAATGCAGTATATTCCATGCAGCGTGGTAAAATGCATCCCGATTAAATGCAGTGGATTCCATCCAGCTTGGTTGAATGCAATTGATTCCATGGAGCATGGCCCAATGCATCCCGATTAAATGCAGTGGATTTTATGAAGCATGGCCCAAAGCATCCCGATTGAATGTAGTGCATTCCATGCAGCATCACTGAATGCAGTGGATTCCATGCAGCATGGTAAAATGCATCCCGATTGAACGCAGTGGATTACATGCAGCATGGCTAAATGGATCCCGATTGAATGCAGTAGATTCCATGCAGTGTCATTGAATGCAGTGGATTCCATGCAGCATGGTAAAATGCGTCACGATTGATGCAGTGGATTCCATGCAGTGTCATTGAATGCAGTGGATTCCATGCAGCATGGTAAAATGCATCCCGATTAATGCAGTGGATTCCATGCAGTGTCAATGAATGCAGTGGATTCCAGGCAGCATGATAAAATGCATCCCGATTGATGCAGTGGATTCCATGCAGCGGGGTTAAATGGATCCCGATTGAATGCAGTGGATTCCATGCAGCGTGGCCCAATGGATCTCGATTGAATGCAGTGGATTCCATGCAGCGTGGCCCAATGGATCTCGATTGAATGCAGTGGATTCCATGCAGTGTGGTGCAGTGGATTCTGATTGATTGCAGTGAATTCCATGCATCGTGGCACAATGGATCCCAATTGAATGCAGTGGATTCCATGCAGCGTGGCCCAATGGATCTCGATTGAATGCAGTGGATTCCATGCAGCGTGTTTGAATGCAGTGTATGCCATGCAGCGTGAAGAAATGGAACCCTATTGAATGCAGTGGATTTTATGCAGCATGATTGAATGCAGTGGATTCGATGCAGCATGATTGAATGCAGTGGATTCCAGGCAGCGAGGCCCAATGAATCCCGATTGAATGCAGTGGATATTATCCAGCATGGCCCAAAGCATCCCGATTGAATGCAGTGGATTCCATGCAGCGTGTTTGAATGCAGTGGATTCCATGCAGCATGGCCCAATGGTTCCCGATTGAATGCAGTGGTTGCAATGAAGCATGATTAAATGCAGTGGATTCCATGCAGCATGGAGAAATTGAACCGTATTAAATGCAGGGGATTTTATGCAGCATGATTGAATGCAGTGGATTCCATGCAGCATGATTGAATGCAGTAGATTCCATGCAGTGAGGCCCAATGCATCCCGATTAAATGCAGTGGATTTTATGCAGCGAGGCCCAAAGCATCCCGATTGAATGCAGTGGATTCCATGCAGCGTCACTGAATGCAGTGGATTCGATGCAGCATGGTAAAATGCATCCCGATTGAACCCAGTGTATTCCATGCAGCGTGATAAATGGACCCCAATTGAATGCAGTGGATTCCATGCAGCGTGGTGCAATGGATCTCGAGAGAATGCAGTGGATTCCATGCAGCGTGATTGAATGCAGTACATTCCATGCAGCATGGTAAAATGCATCCCGATTAAATGCAGTGGATTCCATCCAGCTTGATTGAATGCAGTTGATTCCATGGAGCGTGGCCCAATGCATCCCGATTAAATGCAGTGGATTTTATGCAGCATGGCCCAAAGCATCCTGATTGAAGGTAGTGCATTCCATGCAGCATCACTGAATGCAGTGGATTCCATGCAGCATGGTAAAATGCATCCCGATTGAACGCAGTGTATTCCATGAAGCATGGCGAAATGGATCCCGATTGAATGCAGTGGATTCCATGCAGCGTGGCCCAATCGATCTCGATTGAACACAGTGTATTCCATGCAGTGAGGCCCAATGAATCCCAATTGAATGCAGTGGATTCCATGCAGCATGGAAAAATTGAACCCTATTAAATGCAGGGGATTTTATGCAGCATGATTGAATGCAGTGGATTCCAAGCAGCATGATTGAATGCAGTAGATTCCATGCAGTGAGGCCCAATGCATCCCGATTAAATGCAGTGGATTTTATGCAGAGAGGCCCAAAGCATCCCGATTGAATGCAGTGGATTCCATGCAGCGTCACTGAATGCAGTGGATTCGATGCAGCATGGTTAAATGCATCCCGATTGAACGAAGTGTATTCCATGCAGCGTGGCTAAATGGATCCAGATTGAATGCAGTGGATTCCATGCAGCGTGGCCCAATGGATCTCGAGAGATTGCAGTGGATTCCAAGCAGAGTGGTGCAATGGATTTTAATTGAACGCAGTGGATTCCATGCATCGTGGTGCAATGGATCTCAATTGAATGCAGTGAATTCCATGCAGCGTGATTGAATGCAGTATATTCCATGCAGCGTGGTAAAATGCATCCCGATTAAATGCAGTGGATTCCATCCAGCTTGGTTGAATGCAATTGATTCCATGGAGCATGGCCCAATGTATCCCGATTAAATGCAGTGGATTTTATGCAGCATGGCCCAAAGCATCCCGATTGAATGTAGTGCATTCCATGCAGCATCACTGAATGCAGTGGATTCCATGCAGCATGGTAAAATGCATCCCGATTAAACGCAGTGGATTACATGCAGCATGGCTAAATGGATCCCGATTGAATGCAGTAGATTCCATGCAGTGTCATTGAATGCAGTGGATTCCATGCAGCATGGTAAAATGCGTCACGATTGATGCAGTGGATTCCATGCAGTGTCATTGAATGCAGTGTATTCCATGCAGCATGGTAAAATGCATCCCGATGGATGCAGTGGATTCCATGCAGTGTCAATGAATGCAGTGGATTCCAGGCAGCATGATAAAATGCATCCCGATTGATGCAGTGGATTCCATGCAGCGGGGTTAAATGGATCCCGATTGAATGCAGTGGATTCCATGCAGCGTGGCCCAATGGATCTCGATTGAATGCAGTGGATTCCATGCAGCGTGGCCCAATGGATCTCGATTGAATGCAGTGGATTCCATGCAGTGTGGTGCAGTGGATTCTGATTGATTGCAGTGAATTCCATGCATCGTGGCACAATGGATCCCAATTGAATGCAGTGGATTACATGCAGCATGGCTAAATGGATCCCGATTGAATGCAGTAGATTCCATGCAGCGTCACAGAATGCAGTGGATTCCATGCAGCATGGTAAAATGCATCCCGATTGATGCAGTGGATTCCATGCAGTGTCATTGAATGCAGTGGATTCCATGCAGCATGGTTTAATGCATCCCAATTGAACGCAGTGCATTCCATGCAGCGGGGTTAAATGGATCCCGATTGAGTGCAGTGGATTCGATGCAGCGTGGCCCAATGGATCTCGAGAGAATGCAGTGGATTCCATGCAGTGTGGTGCAATGGATTTAAATTGAACGCAGTGGATTCCATGCATCGTGGCGCAATGGATCCCAATTGAATGCAGTGAATTCCATGCAGCGTGATTGAATGCAGTATATTCCATGCAGCGTGGTAAAATGCATCCCGATAAAATGCAGTGGATTCCATCCAGTTTGATTGAATGCAGTTGATTCCATGGAGCGTGGCCCAATGCATCCCGATTAAATGCAGTGGATTTTATGCAGCATGGCCCAAAGCATCCCGATTGAAAGTAGTGCATTCCATGCAGCAACACTGAATGCAGTGGATTCCATGCAGCATGGTAAAATGCATCCCGATTGAACGCAGTGTATTCCATGAAGCATGGCTAAATGGATCCCGAGTGAATGCAGTGGATTCCATGCAGTGTCATTGAATGCAGTGGATTCCATGCAGCATGGTAAAATGTGTCACGATTGATGCATTGGATTACATGCATTGTCATTGAATGCAGTGGATTCCATGCAGCATGGTTAAATGCATCACGATTGATGCAGTGGATTCCATGCAGTGTCAATGAATGCAGTGGATTCCAGGCAGCATGTTAAAATGCATCCCGATTGATGCAGTGGATTCCATGCAGCGGGGTTTAATGGATCCAGATTGAATGCAGTGGATTCCATGCAGCGTGGCCCAATGGATCTCGATTGAATGCAGTGGACTCCGTGCAGTGTGGTGGAGTGGATTCTGATTGATTGCAGTGAATTCCATGCAGCGTGGCCCAATGGATCTCGATTGAATGCAGTGGATTCCATGCAGCGTGTTTGAATGCAGTGTATTCCATACAGCGTGAAGAAATGGAACCCTATTGAATGCAGTGGATTTTATGCAGCATGATTGAATGCAGTGGATTCCATGCAGCATGATTGAATGCAGTGGATTCCAGGCAGCGAGGCCCAATGAATCCCGATTGAATGCAGTGGACATTATCCAGCATGGCGCAAAGCATCCCGATGGAATGCAGTGGATTCCATGCAGCGTGTTTGAATGCAGTGGATTCCATGCAGCATGGCCCAATGGTTCCCGATTGAATGCAGTGGTTGCAATGAAGCATGATTGAATGCAGTGGATTCCATGAAGCGTGGCCCTATGGTACCCGATTGAATGCACTGGTTGCAATGAAGCATGATTGAATGCAGTGGATTCCATGCAGCATGGAGAAATGGAACCCTATTAAATGCAGGGGATTTTATGCAGCATGATTGAATGCAGTGGATTCCATGCAGCATGATTGAATGCAGTAGATTCCATGCAGTGAGGCCCAATGCATCCCGATTAAATGCAGTGGATTTTATGCAGCGAGGCCCAAAGCATCCCGATTGAATGCAGTGGATTCCATGCAGCGTCACTGAATGCAGTGGATTCGATGCAGCATGGTTAAATGCATCCCGATTGAACGAAGAGTATTCCATGCAGCGTGGCTAAATGGATCCCGATTGAATGAAGTGGATTCCATGCAGCGTGGCCCAATGGATCTCGAGAGATTGCAGTGGATTCCATGCAGTGTGGTGCAATGGATTTTAATTGAACGCAGTGGATTCCATGCATCGTGGTGCAATGGATCCCAATTGAATGCAGTGAATTCCATGCAGCGTGATTGAATGCAGTATATTCCATGCAGCGTGGTAAAATGCATCCCGATTAAATGCAGTGGATTCCATCCAGCTTGATTGAATGCAGTTGATTCCATGGAGCGTGGCCCAATGCATCCCGATTAAATGCAGTGGATTTTATGCAGCATGGCCCAAAGCATCCCGATTGAAGGTAGTGCATTCCATGCAGCATCACTGAATGCAGTGGATTCCATGCAGCATGGTAAAATGCATCCCGATTGAACGCAGTGTATTCCATGAAGCATGGCTAAATGGATCCCGAGTGAATGCAGTAGATTCCATGCAGTGTCATTGAATGCAGTGGATTCCATGCAGCATGGTATAATGTGTCACGATTGATGCAGTAGATTCCATGCAGTGTCATTGAATGCAGTGGATTCCATGCAGCGTGGCCCAATGGATCTCGATTGAATGCAGTGGATTCCATGCAGCGTGGCCCAATGGATCTCGATTGAATGCAGTGGATTCCATGCAGTGTGGTGCAGTGGATTCTGATTGATTGCAGTGAATTCCATGCATCGTGGCACAATGGATCCCTATTGAATGCAGTGGATTCCATGCAGCGTGGCCCAATGGATCTCGATTGAATGCAGTGGATTCCATGCAGCGTGTTTGAATGCAGTGCATGCCATGCAGCATGAAGAAATGGAACCCTATTGAATGCAGTGCATTTTATGCAGCATGATTGAATGCAGTGGATTCCATGCAGCATGATTGAATGCAGTGGATTCCAGGCAGCGAGGCCCAATGAATCCCGATTGAATGCAGTGGATATTATCCAGCATGGCCCAAAGCATCCCGATTGAATGCAGTGGATTCCATGCAGTGTGTTTGAACGCAGTGGATCCATGCAGCATGGCCCAATGGTTCCCGATTGAATGCAGTGGTTGCAATGAAGCATGATTGAATGCAGTGGATTCCATGAAGCGTGGCCCTATGGTACCCGATTGAATGCACTGGTTGCAATGAAGCATGATTGAATGCAGTGGATTCCATGCAGCATGGAGAAATGGAACCCTATTAAATGCAGGGGATTTTATGCAGCATGATTGAATGCAGTGGATTCCATGCAGCATGATTGAATGCAGTAGATTCCATGCAGTGAGGCCCAATGCATCCCGATTAAATGCAGTGGATTTTATGCAGCGAGGCCCAAAGCATCCCTATTGAATGCAGTGGATTCCATGCAGCGTCACTGAATGCAGTGGATTCGATGCAGCATGGTAAAATGCATCCCGATTGAACCCAGTGTATTCTATGCAGCGTGGCTAAATGGATCCCGATTGAATGCAGTGGATTCCATGCAGCGTGGCCCAATGGATCTCGAGAGAATGCAGTGGATTCCATGCAGTGTGGTGCAATGGATTTTGATTGAACGCAGTGGATTCCATGCATCGTTGTGCAATGGATCCCAATTGAATGCAGTGAATTCCATGCAGCGTGATTGAATGCAGTACATTCCATGCAGCATGGTAAAATGCATCCCGATTAAATGCAGTGGATTCCATCCAGCTTGATTGAATGCAGTTGATTCCATGGAGCGTGGCCCAATGCATCCCGATTAAATGCAGTGGATTTTATGCAGCATGGCCCAAAGCATCCCGATTGAAGGTAGTGCATTCCATGCAGCATCACTGAATGCAGTGGATTCCATGCAGCATGGTAAAATGCATCCCGATTGAACGCAGTGTATTCCATGAAGCATGGCGAAATGGATCCCGATTGAATGCAGTGGATTCCATGCAGCGTGGCCCAATGGATCTCGATTGAACGCAGTGTATTCCATGCAGTGAGGCCCAATGAATCCCAATTGAATGCAGTGGATTCCATACAGCATGGAGAAATTGAACCCTATTAAATGCAGGGGATTTTATGCAGCATGATTGAATGCAGTGGATTCCAAGCAGCATGATTGAATGCAGTAGATTCCATGCAGTGAGGCCCAATGCATCCCGATTAAATGCAGTGGATTTTATGCAGAGAGGCCCAAAGCATCCCGATTGAATGCAGTGGATTCCATGCAGCGTCACTGAATGCAGTGGATTCGATGCAGCATGGTTAAATGCATCCCGATTGAACGAAGTGTATTCCATGCAGCGTGGCTAAATGGATCCCGATTGAATGCAGTGGATTCCATGCAGCGTGGCCCAATGGATCTCGAGAGATTGCAGTGGATTCCAAGCAGAGTGGTGCAATGGATTTTAATTGAACGCAGTGGATTCCATGCATCGTGGTGCAATGGATCCCAATTGAATGCAGTGAATTCCATGCAGCGTGATTGAATGCAGTATATTCCATGCAGCGTGGTAAAATGCATCCCGATTAAATGCAGTGGATTCCATCCAGCTTGGTTGAATGCAATTGATTCCATGGAGCATGGCCCAATGCATCCCGATTAAATGCAGTGGATTTTATGAAGCATGGCCCAAAGCATCCCGATTGAATGTAGTGCATTCCATGCAGCATCACTGAATGCAGTGGATTCCATGCAGCATGGTAAAATGCATCCCGATTGAACGCAGTGGATTACATGCAGCATGGCTAAATGGATCCCGATTGAATGCAGTAGATTCCATGCAGTGTCATTGAATGCAGTGGATTCCATGCAGCATGGTAAAATGCGTCACGATTGATGCAGTGGATTCCATGCAGTGTCATTGAATGCAGTGGATTCCATGCAGCATGGTAAAATGCATCCCGATTAATGCAGTGGATTCCATGCAGTGTCAATGAATGCAGTGGATTCCAGGCAGCATGATAAAATGCATCCCGATTGATGCAGTGGATTCCATGCAGCGGGGTTAAATGGATCCCGATTGAATGCAGTGGATTCCATGCAGCGTGGCCCAATGGATCTCGATTGAATGCAGTGGATTCCATGCAGCGTGGCCCAATGGATCTCGATTGAATGCAGTGGATTCCATGCAGTGTGGTGCAGTGGATTCTGATTGATTGCAGTGAATTCCATGCATCGTGGCACAATGGATCCCAATTGAATGCAGTGGATTCCATGCAGCGTGGCCCAATGGATCTCGATTGAATGCAGTGGATTCCATGCAGCGTGTTTGAATGCAGTGTATGCCATGCAGCGTGAAGAAATGGAACCCTATTGAATGCAGTGGATTTTATGCAGCATGATTGAATGCAGTGGATTCGATGCAGCATGATTGAATGCAGTGGATTCCAGGCAGCGAGGCCCAATGAATCCCGATTGAATGCAGTGGATATTATCCAGCATGGCCCAAAGCATCCCGATTGAATGCAGTGGATTCCATGCAGCGTGTTTGAATGCAGTGGATTCCATGCAGCATGGCCCAATGGTTCCCGATTGAATGCAGTGGTTGCAATGAAGCATGATTAAATGCAGTGGATTCCATGCAGCATGGAGAAATTGAACCGTATTAAATGCAGGGGATTTTATGCAGCATGATTGAATGCAGTGGATTCCATGCAGCATGATTGAATGCAGTAGATTCCATGCAGTGAGGCCCAATGCATCCCGATTAAATGCAGTGGATTTTATGCAGCGAGGCCCAAAGCATCCCGATTGAATGCAGTGGATTCCATGCAGCGTCACTGAATGCAGTGGATTCGATGCAGCATGGTAAAATGCATCCCGATTGAACCCAGTGTATTCCATGCAGCGTGATAAATGGACCCCAATTGAATGCAGTGGATTCCATGCAGCGTGGTGCAATGGATCTCGAGAGAATGCAGTGGATTCCATGCAGCGTGATTGAATGCAGTACATTCCATGCAGCATGGTAAAATGCATCCCGATTAAATGCAGTGGATTCCATCCAGCTTGATTGAATGCAGTTGATTCCATGGAGCGTGGCCCAATGCATCCCGATTAAATGCAGTGGATTTTATGCAGCATGGCCCAAAGCATCCTGATTGAAGGTAGTGCATTCCATGCAGCATCACTGAATGCAGTGGATTCCATGCAGCATGGTAAAATGCATCCCGATTGAACGCAGTGTATTCCATGAAGCATGGCGAAATGGATCCCGATTGAATGCAGTGGATTCCATGCAGCGTGGCCCAATCGATCTCGATTGAACACAGTGTATTCCATGCAGTGAGGCCCAATGAATCCCAATTGAATGCAGTGGATTCCATGCAGCATGGAAAAATTGAACCCTATTAAATGCAGGGGATTTTATGCAGCATGATTGAATGCAGTGGATTCCAAGCAGCATGATTGAATGCAGTAGATTCCATGCAGTGAGGCCCAATGCATCCCGATTAAATGCAGTGGATTTTATGCAGAGAGGCCCAAAGCATCCCGATTGAATGCAGTGGATTCCATGCAGCGTCACTGAATGCAGTGGATTCGATGCAGCATGGTTAAATGCATCCCGATTGAACGAAGTGTATTCCATGCAGCGTGGCTAAATGGATCCAGATTGAATGCAGTGGATTCCATGCAGCGTGGCCCAATGGATCTCGAGAGATTGCAGTGGATTCCAAGCAGAGTGGTGCAATGGATTTTAATTGAACGCAGTGGATTCCATGCATCGTGGTGCAATGGATCTCAATTGAATGCAGTGAATTCCATGCAGCGTGATTGAATGCAGTATATTCCATGCAGCGTGGTAAAATGCATCCCGATTAAATGCAGTGGATTCCATCCAGCTTGGTTGAATGCAATTGATTCCATGGAGCATGGCCCAATGTATCCCGATTAAATGCAGTGGATTTTATGCAGCATGGCCCAAAGCATCCCGATTGAATGTAGTGCATTCCATGCAGCATCACTGAATGCAGTGGATTCCATGCAGCATGGTAAAATGCATCCCGATTAAACGCAGTGGATTACATGCAGCATGGCTAAATGGATCCCGATTGAATGCAGTAGATTCCATGCAGTGTCATTGAATGCAGTGGATTCCATGCAGCATGGTAAAATGCGTCACGATTGATGCAGTGGATTCCATGCAGTGTCATTGAATGCAGTGTATTCCATGCAGCATGGTAAAATGCATCCCGATGGATGCAGTGGATTCCATGCAGTGTCAATGAATGCAGTGGATTCCAGGCAGCATGATAAAATGCATCCCGATTGATGCAGTGGATTCCATGCAGCGGGGTTAAATGGATCCCGATTGAATGCAGTGGATTCCATGCAGCGTGGCCCAATGGATCTCGATTGAATGCAGTGGATTCCATGCAGCGTGGCCCAATGGATCTCGATTGAATGCAGTGGATTCCATGCAGTGTGGTGCAGTGGATTCTGATTGATTGCAGTGAATTCCATGCATCGTGGCACAATGGATCCCAATTGAATGCAGTGGATTCCATGCAGCGTGGCCCAATGGATCTCGATTGAATGCAGTGGATTCCATGCAGCGTGTTTGAATGCAGTGTATGCCATGCAGCGTGAAGAAATGGAACCCTATTGAATGCAGTGGATTTTATGCAGCATGATTGAATGCAGTGGATTCGATGCAGCATGATTGAATGCAGTGGATTCCAGGCAGCGAGGCCCAATGAATCCCGATTGAATGCAGTGGATATTATCCAGCATGGCCCAAAGCATCCCGATTGAATGCAGTGGATTCCATGCAGCGTGTTTGAATGCAGTGGATTCCATGCAGCATGGCCCAATGGTTCCCGATTGAATGCAGTGGTTGCAATGAAGCATGATTAAATGCAGTGGATTCCATGCAGCATGGAGAAATTTAACCGTATTAAATGCAGGGGATTTTATGCAGCATGATTGAATGCAGTGGATTCCATGCAGCATGATTGAATGCAGTAGATTCCATGCAGTGAGGCCCAATGCATCCCGATTAAATGCAGTGGATTTTATGCAGCATGGCCCAAAGCATCAAGATTGAAGGTAGTGCATTTCATGCAGCATCACTGAATGCAGTGGATTCCATGCAGCATGGTAAAATGCATCCCAATTGAACGCAGTGCATTCCATGCAGCGGGGTTAAATGGATGCCGATTGAATGCAGTGGATTCGATGCAGCGTGGCCCAATGGATCTCGATTGACTGCAGTGGATTCCATGCAGAGTGGCCCAATGGATCTCGATTGACTGCAGTGGATTCCATGCAGCGTCACTGAATGCAGTGGATTCCATGCAGCATGGTAAAATGCATCCCGATTGATGCAGTGGATTCCATGCAGTGTCATTGAATGCAGTGGATTCCATGCAGCATGGTTTAATGCATCCCAATTGAACGCAGTGCATTCCATGCAGCGGGGTTAAATGGATCCCGATTGAGTGCAGTGGATTCGATGCAGCGTGGCCCAATGGATCTCGAGAGAATGCAGTGGATTCCATGCAGTGTGGTGCAATGGATTTAAATTGAACGCAGTGGATTCCATGCATCGTGGCGCAATGGATCCCAATTGAATGCAGTGAATTCCATGCAGCGTGATTGAATGCAGTATATTCCATGCAGCGTGGTAAAATGCATCCCGATAAAATGCAGTGGATTCCATCCAGTTTGATTGAATGCAGTTGATTCCATGGAGCGTGGCCCAATGCATCCCGATTAAATGCAGTGGATTTTATGCAGCATGGCCCAAAGCATCCCGATTGAAAGAAGTGCATTCCATGCAGCAACACTGAATGCAGTGGATTCCATGCAGCATGGTAAAATGCATCCCGATTGAACGCAGTGTATTCCATGAAGCATGGCTAAATGGATCCCGAGTGAATGCAGTGGATTCCATGCAGTGTCATTGAATGCAGTGGATTCCATGCAGCATGGTAAAATGTGTCACGATTGATGCATTGGATTACATGCATTGTCATTGAATGCAGTGGATTCCATGCAGCATGGTTAATTGCATCACGATTGATGCAGTGGATTCCATGCAGTGTCAATGAATGCAGTGGATTCCAGGCAGCATGTTAAAATGCATCCCGATTGATGCAGTGGATTCCATGCAGCGGGGTTTAATGGATCCAGATTGAATGCAGTGGATTCCATGCAGCGTGGCCCAATGGATCTCGATTGAATGCAGTGGACTCCGTGCAGTGTGGTGGAGTGGATTCTGATTGATTGCAGTGAATTCCATGCAGCGTGGCCCAATGGATCTCGATTGAATGCAGTGGATTCCATGCAGCGTGTTTGAATGCAGTGTATTCCATACAGCGTGAAGAAATGGAACCCTATTGAATGCAGTGGATTTTATGCAGCATGATTGAATGCAGTGGATTCCATGCAGCATGATTGAATGCAGTGGATTCCAGGCAGCGAGGCCCAATGAATCCCGATTGAATGCAGTGGACATTATCCAGCATGGCGCAAAGCATCCCGATGGAATGCAGTGGATTCCATGCAGCGTGTTTGAATGCAGTGGATTCCATGCAGCATGGCCCAATGGTTCCCGATTGAATGCAGTGGTTGCAATGAAGCATGATTGAATGCAGTGGATTCCATGAAGCGTGGCCCTATGGTACCCGATTGAATGCACTGGTTGCAATGAAGCATGATTGAATGCAGTGGATTCCATGCAGCATGGAGAAATGGAACCCTATTAAATGCAGGGGATTTTATGCAGCATGATTGAATGCAGTGGATTCCATGCAGCATGATTGAATGCAGTAGATTCCATGCAGTGAGGCCCAATGCATCCCGATTAAATGCAGTGGATTTTATGCAGCGAGGCCCAAAGCATCCCGATTGAATGCAGTGGATTCCATGCAGCGTCACTGAATGCAGTGGATTCGATGCAGCATGGTTAAATGCATCCCGATTGAACGAAGAGTATTCCATGCAGCGTGGCTAAATGGATCCCGATTGAATGAAGTGGATTCCATGCAGCGTGGCCCAATGGATCTCGAGAGATTGCAGTGGATTCCATGCAGTGTGGTGCAATGGATTTTAATTGAACGCAGTGGATTCCATGCATCGTGGTGCAATGGATCCCAATTGAATGCAGTGAATTCCATGCAGCGTGATTGAATGCAGTATATTCCATGCAGCGTGGTAAAATGCATCCCGATTAAATGCAGTGGATTCCATCCAGCTTGATTGAATGCAGTTGATTCCATGGAGCGTGGCCCAATGCATCCCGATTAAATGCAGTGGATTTTATGCAGCATGGCCCAAAGCATCCCGATTGAAGGTAGTGCATTCCATGCAGCATCACTGAATGCAGTGGATTCCATGCAGCATGGTAAAATGCATCCCGATTGAACGCAGTGTATTCCATGAAGCATGGCTAAATGGATCCCGAGTGAATGCAGTAGATTCCATGCAGTGTCATTGAATGCAGTGGATTCCATGCAGCATGGTATAATGTGTCACGATTGATGCAGTAGATTCCATGCAGTGTCATTGAATGCAGTGGATTCCATGCAGCGTGGCCCAATGGATCTCGATTGAATGCAGTGGATTCCATGCAGCGTGGCCCAATGGATCTCGATTGAATGCAGTGGATTCCATGCAGTGTGGTGCAGTGGATTCTGATTGATTGCAGTGAATTCCATGCATCGTGGCACAATGGATCCCTATTGAATGCAGTGGATTCCATGCAGCGTGGCCCAATGGATCTCGATTGAATGCAGTGGATTCCATGCAGCGTGTTTGAATGCAGTGCATGCCATGCAGCATGAAGAAATGGAACCCTATTGAATGCAGTGCATTTTATGCAGCATGATTGAATGCAGTGGATTCCATGCAGCATGATTGAATGCAGTGGATTCCAGGCAGCGAGGCCCAATGAATCCCGATTGAATGCAGTGGATATTATCCAGCATGGCCCAAAGCATCCCGATTGAATGCAGTGGATTCCATGCAGTGTGTTTGAACGCAGTGGATCCATGCAGCATGGCCCAATGGTTCCCGATTGAATGCAGTGGTTGCAATGAAGCATGATTGAATGCAGTGGATTCCATGAAGCGTGGCCCTATGGTACCCGATTGAATGCACTGGTTGCAATGAAGCATGATTGAATGCAGTGGATTCCATGCAGCATGGAGAAATGGAACCCTATTAAATGCAGGGGATTTTATGCAGCATGATTGAATGCAGTGGATTCCATGCAGCATGATTGAATGCAGTAGATTCCATGCAGTGAGGCCCAATGCATCCCGATTAAATGCAGTGGATTTTATGCAGCGAGGCCCAAAGCATCCCTATTGAATGCAGTGGATTCCATGCAGCGTCACTGAATGCAGTGGATTCGATGCAGCATGGTAAAATGCATCCCGATTGAACCCAGTGTATTCTATGCAGCGTGGCTAAATGGATCCCGATTGAATGCAGTGGATTCCATGCAGCGTGGCCCAATGGATCTCGAGAGAATGCAGTGGATTCCATGCAGTGTGGTGCAATGGATTTTGATTGAACGCAGTGGATTCCATGCATCGTTGTGCAATGGATCCCAATTGAATGCAGTGAATTCCATGCAGCGTGATTGAATGCAGTACATTCCATGCAGCATGGTAAAATGCATCCCGATTAAATGCAGTGGATTCCATCCAGCTTGATTGAATGCAGTTGATTCCATGGAGCGTGGCCCAATGCATCCCGATTAAATGCAGTGGATTTTATGCAGCATGGCCCAAAGCATCCCGATTGAAGGTAGTGCATTCCATGCAGCATCACTGAATGCAGTGGATTCCATGCAGCATGGTAAAATGCATCCCGATTGAACGCAGTGTATTCCATGAAGCATGGCGAAATGGATCCCGATTGAATGCAGTGGATTCCATGCAGCGTGGCCCAATGGATCTCGATTGAACGCAGTGTATTCCATGCAGTGAGGCCCAATGAATCCCAATTGAATGCAGTGGATTCCATACAGCATGGAGAAATTGAACCCTATTAAATGCAGGGGATTTTATGCAGCATGATTGAATGCAGTGGATTCCAAGCAGCATGATTGAATGCAGTAGATTCCATGCAGTGAGGCCCAATGCATCCCGATTAAATGCAGTGGATTTTATGCAGAGAGGCCCAAAGCATCCCGATTGAATGCAGTGGATTCCATGCAGCGTCACTGAATGCAGTGGATTCGATGCAGCATGGTTAAATGCATCCCGATTGAACGAAGTGTATTCCATGCAGCGTGGCTAAATGGATCCCGATTGAATGCAGTGGATTCCATGCAGCGTGGCCCAATGGATCTCGAGAGATTGCAGTGGATTCCAAGCAGAGTGGTGCAATGGATTTTAATTGAACGCAGTGGATTCCATGCATCGTGGTGCAATGGATCCCAATTGAATGCAGTGAATTCCATGCAGCGTGATTGAATGCAGTATATTCCATGCAGCGTGGTAAAATGCATCCCGATTAAATGCAGTGGATTCCATCCAGCTTGGTTGAATGCAATTGATTCCATGGAGCATGGCCCAATGCATCCCGATTAAATGCAGTGGATTTTATGAAGCATGGCCCAAAGCATCCCGATTGAATGTAGTGCATTCCATGCAGCATCACTGAATGCAGTGGATTCCATGCAGCATGGTAAAATGCATCCCGATTGAACGCAGTGGATTACATGCAGCATGGCTAAATGGATCCCGATTGAATGCAGTAGATTCCATGCAGTGTCATTGAATGCAGTGGATTCCATGCAGCATGGTAAAATGCGTCACGATTGATGCAGTGGATTCCATGCAGTGTCATTGAATGCAGTGGATTCCATGCAGCATGGTAAAATGCATCCCGATTAATGCAGTGGATTCCATGCAGTGTCAATGAATGCAGTGGATTCCAGGCAGCATGATAAAATGCATCCCGATTGATGCAGTGGATTCCATGCAGCGGGGTTAAATGGATCCCGATTGAATGCAGTGTATTCCATGCAGCGTGGCCCAATGGATCTCGATTGAATGCAGTGGATTCCATGCAGCGTGGCCCAATGGATCTCGATTGAATGCAGTGGATTCCATGCAGTGTGGTGCAGTGGATTCTGATTGATTGCAGTGAATTCCATGCATCGTGGCACAATGGATCCCAATTGAATGCAGTGGATTCCATGCAGCGTGGCCCAATGGATCTCGATTGAATGCAGTGGATTCCATGCAGCGTGTTTGAATGCAGTGTATGCCATGCAGCGTGAAGAAATGGAACCCTATTGAATGCAGTGGATTTTATGCAGCATGATTGAATGCAGTGGATTCGATGCAGCATGATTGAATGCAGTGGATTCCAGGCAGCGAGGCCCAATGAATCCCGATTGAATGCAGTGGATATTATCCAGCATGGCCCAAAGCATCCCGATTGAATGCAGTGGATTCCATGCAGCGTGTTTGAATGCAGTGGATTCCATGCAGCATGGCCCAATGGTTCCCGATTGAATGCAGTGGTTGCAATGAAGCATGATTGAATGCAGTGGATTCCATGCAGCATGGAGAAATTGAACCGTATTAAATGCAGGGGATTTTATGCAGCATGATTGAATGCAGTGGATTCCATGCAGCATGATTGAATGCAGTAGATTCCATGCAGTGAGGCCCAATGCATCCCGATTAAATGCAGTGGATTTTATGCAGCGAGGCCCAAAGCATCCCGATTGAATGCAGTGGATTCCATGCAGCGTCACTGAATGCAGTGGATTCGATGCAGCATGGTAAAATGCATCCCGATTGAACCCAGTGTATTCCATGCAGCGTGATAAATGGACCCCAATTGAATGCAGTGGATTCCATGCAGCGTGGTGCAATGGATCTCGAGAGAATGCAGTGGATTCCATGCAGCGTGATTGAATGCAGTACATTCCATGCAGCATGGTAAAATGCATCCCGATTAAATGCAGTGGATTCCATCCAGCTTGATTTAATGCAGTTGATTCCATGGAGCGTGGCCCAATGCATCCCGATTAAATGCAGTGGATTTTATGCAGCATGGCCCAAAGCATCCCGATTGAAGGTAGTGCATTCCATGCAGCATCACTGAATGCAGTGGATTCCATGCAGCATGGTAAAATGCATCCCGATTGAACGCAGTGTATTCCATGAAGCATGGCTAAATGGATCCCGATTGAATGCAGTGGATTCCATGCAGCGTGGCCCAATGGATCTCGATTGAACGCAGTGTATTCCATGCAGTGAGGCCCAATGAATCCCAATTGAATGCAGTGGATTCCATGCAGCATGGCGCAATGGATGTCGATTGAATGCAGTGGTTTCCCTGCAATGTGGCAAAATGGATCCCGATTGACTGCAGTGGATTCCATGCAGCGTCACTGAATGCAGTGGATTCCATGCAGCATGGTAAAATGCATCCCGATGGATGCAGTGGATTACATGCAGTGTCATTGAATGCAGTGGATTCCATGCAGCATGGTAAAATGCATCCCAATTGAACGCAGTGCATTCCATGCAGCGGGGTTAAATGGATCCCGATTGAATGCAGTGGATTCGATGCAGCGTGGCCCAATGGATCTCGAGAGAATGCAGTGGATTCCATGCAGTGTGGTGCAATGGATTTAAATTGAACGCAGTGGATTCCATGCATCGTGGCGCAATGGATCCCAATTGAATGCAGTGAATTCCATGCAGCGTGATTGAATGCAGTACATTCCATGCAGCATGGTAAAATGCATCCCGATTAAATGCAGTGGATTCCATCCAGCTTGATTGAATGCAGTTGATTCCATGGAGCGTGGCCCAATGCATCCCGATTAAATGCAGTGGATTTTATGCAGCATGGCCCAAAGCATCCCGATTGAAGGTAGTGCATTTCATGCAGCATCACTGAATGCAGTGGATTCCATGCAGCATGGTAAAATGCATCCCAATTGAACGCAGTGCATTCCATGCAGCGGGGTTAAATGGATGCCGATTGAATGCAGTGGATTCGATGCAGCGTGGCCCAATGGATCTCGATTGACTGCAGTGGATTCAATGCAGCGTGGCCCAATGCATCTCGATTGACTGCAGTGGATTCCATGCAGCGTCACTGAATGCAGTGGATTCCATGCAGCATGGTAAAATGCATCCCGATTGATGCAGTGGATTCCATGCAGTGTCATTGAATGCAGTGGATTCCATGCAGCATGGTTTAATGCATCCCAATTGAACGCAGTGCATTCCATGCAGCGGGGTTAAATGGATCCCGATTGAATGCAGTGGATTCGATGCAGCGTGGCCCAATGGATCTCGAGAGAATGCAGTGGATTCCATGCAGTGTGGTGCAATGGATTTTAATTGAACGCATTGGATTCCATGCATCGTGGTGCAATGGATCCCAATTGAATGCAGTGAATTCCATGCAGCGTGATTGAATGCAGTATATTCCATGCAGCGTGGTAAAATGCATCCCGATAAAATGCAGTGGATTCCATCCAGCTTGATTGAATGCAGTTGATTCCATGGAGCGTGGCCCAATGCATCCCGATTAAATGCAGTGGATTTTATGCAGCATGGCCCAAAGCATCCCGATTGAAGGTAGTGCATTCCATGCAGCATCACTGAATGCAGTGGATTCCATGCAGCATGGTAAAATGCATCCCGATTGAACGCAGTGTATTCCATGAAGCATGGCTAAATGGATCCCGATTGAATGCAGTGGATTCCATGCAGCATGGCCCAATGGTTCCCGATTGAATGCAGTGGTTGCAATGAAGCATGATTGAATGCAGTGGATTCCATGAAGCATGGCCCTATGGTACCCGATTGAATGCACTGGTTGCAATGAAGCATGATTGAATGCAGTGGATTCCATGCAGCATGGAGAAATTGAACCCTATTAAATGCAGGGGATTTTATGCAGCATGATTGAATGCAGTGGATTCCATGCAGCATGATTGAATGCAGTAGATTCCATGCAGTGAGGCCCAATGCATCCCGATTAAATGCAGTGGATTTTATGCAGAGAGGCCCAAAGCATCCCGATTGAATGCAGTGGATTCCATGCAGCGTCACTGAATGCAGTGGATTCGATGCAGCATGGTAAAATGCATCCCGATTGAACGAAGTGTATTCGATGCAGCGTGATAAATGGATCCCGATTGAATGCAGTGGATTCGATGCAGCGTGGCCCAATGGATCTCGAGAGAATGCAGTGGATTCCATGCAGTGTGGTGCAATGGATTTTGATTGAACGCAGTGGATTCGATGCATCGTTGTGCAATGGATCCCAATTGAATGCAGTGAATTCCATGCAGCGTGATTGAATGCAGTACATTCCATGCAGCATGGTAAAATGCATCCCGATTAAATGCAGTGGATTCCATCCAGCTTGATTGAATGCAGTTGATTCCATGGAGCGTGGCCCAATGCATGCCGATTAAATGCAGTGGATTTTATGCAGCATGGCCCAAAGCATCCCGATTGAAGGTAGTGCATTCCATGCAGCATCACTGAATGCAGTGGATTCCATGCAGCATGGTAAAATGCATCCCGATTGAACGCAGTGTATTCCATGAAGCATGGCGAAATGGATCCCGATTGAATGCAGTGGATTCCATGCAGCGTGGCCCAATGGATCTCGATTGAACGCAGTGTATTCCATACAGTGAGCCCCAATGAATCCCAATTGAATGCAGTGGATTCCATGCACCATGGCGCAATGGATGTCGATTGAATGCAGTGGTTTCCCGGCAATGTGGCACAATGGATCCCGATTGACTGCAGTGGATTCCATGCAGCGTCACTGAATGCAGTGGATTCCATGCAGCATGGTAAAATGCATCCCGATTGACGCAGTGGATTCCATGCAGTGTCATTGAATGCAGTGGATTCCATGCAGCATGGTAAAATGCATCCCAATTGAACGCAGTGCATTCCATGCAGCGGGGTTAAATGGATCCCGATTGAATGCAGTGGATTCGATGCAGCATGGCCCAATGGATCTCGAGAGAATGCAGTGGATTCCATGCAGTGTGGTGCAATGGATTTTAATTGAACGCAGTGGATTCCATGCATCGTGGTGCAATGGATCCCAATTGAATGCAGTGAATTCCATGCAGCGTGATTGAATGCAGTACATTCCATGCAGCGTGGTAAAATGCATCCCGATTAAATGCAGTGGATTCCATCCAGCTTGATTGAATGCAGTTGATTCCATGGAGCGTGGCCCAATGCATCCCGATTAAATGCAGTGGATTTTATGCAGCATGGCCCAAAGCATCCCGATTGAATGTAGTGCATTCCATGCAGCATCACTGAATGCAGTGGATTCCATGCAGCATGGTAAAATGCATCCCGATTGAACGCAGTGTATTCCATGAAGCATGGCGAAATGGATCCCGATTGAATGCAGTGGATTCCATGCAGCGTGGCCCAATGGATCTCGATTGAATGCAGTGTATTCCATGCAGTGAGGCCCAATGTATCCCAATTGAATGCAGTGGATTCCATGCAGCATGGCGCAATGGATGTCGATTGAATGCAGTGGTTTCCCTGCAATGTGGCACAATGGATCCCGATTGACTGCAGTGGATTCCATGCAGCGTCACTGAATGCAGTGGATTCCATGCAGCATGGTAAAATGCATCCCGATTGATGCAGTGGATTCCATGCAGTGTCATTGAATGCAGTGGATTCCATGCAGCATGGTAAAATGCATCCCAATTGAACGCAGTGCATTCCATGCAGCGGGGTTAAATGGATCCCGATTGAATGCAGTGGATTCGATGCAGCATGGCCCAATGGATCTCGAGAGAATGCAGTGGATTCCATGCAGTGTGGTGCAATGGATTTAAATTGAACGCAGTGGATTCCATGCATTGTGGCGCAATGGATCCCAATTGAATGCAGTGAATTCCATGCAGCGTGATTGAATGCAGTATATTCCATGCAGCGTGGTAAAATGCCTCCCGATTAAATGCAGTGGATTCCATCCAGCTTGATTGAATGCAGTTGATTCCATGGAGCGTGGCCCAATGCATCCCGATTAAATGCAGTGGATTTTATGCAGCATGGCCCAAAGCATCCCGATTGAAGGTAGTGCATTCCATGCAGCATCACTGAATGCAGTGGATTCCATGCAGCATGGTAAAATGCATCCCGATTGAACGCAGTGTATTCCATGAAGCATGGCTAAATGGATCCCGTTTGAATGCAGTGTATTCCATGCAGCGTGGCCCAATGGATCTCGATTGAACGCAGTGTATTCCATGCAGTGAGGCCCAATGAATCCCAATTGAATGCAGTGGATTCCATGCAGCATGGCGCAATGGATGTCGATTGAATGCAGTGGTTTCCCTGCAATGTGGCACAATGGATCCCGATTGACTGCAGTGGATTCCATGCAGCGTCACTGAATGCAGTGGATTCCATGCAGCATGGTAAAATGCATCCCGATTGATGCAGTGGATTCCATGCAGTGTCATTGAATGCAGTGGATTCCATGCAGCATGGTAAAATGCATCCCAATTGAACGCAGTGCATTCCATGCAGCGGGGTTAAATGGATCCCGATTGAATGCAGTGGATTCGATGCAGCATGGCCCAATGGATCTCGAGAGAACGCAGTGGATTCCATGCAGTGTGGTGCAATGGATTTAAATTGAACTCAGTGGATTCCATGCATCGTGGCGCAATGGATCCCAATTGAATGCAGTGAATTCCATGCAGCGTGATTGAATGCAGTATATTCCATGCAGCGTGGTAAAATGACTCCCGATTAAATGCAGTGGATTCCATCCTGCTTGATTGAATGCAGTTGATTCCATGGAGCGTGGCCCAATGCATCCCGATTAAATGCAGTGGATTTTATGCAGCATGGCCCAAAGCATCCCGATTGAAGGTAGTGCATTCCATGCAGCATCACTGAATGCAGTGGATTCCATGCAGCATGGTAAAATGCATCCCGATTGAACGCAGTGTATTCCATGAAGCATGGCTAAATGGATCCCGATTGAATGCAGTGGATTCCATGCAGCGTGGCCCAATGGATCTCGATTGAACGCAGTGTATTCCATGCAGTGAGGCCCAATGAATCCCAATTGAATGCAGTGGATTCCATGCAGCATGGCGCAATGGATGTCGATTGAATGCAGTGGTTTCCCTGCAATGTGGCACAATGGATCCCGATTGACTGCAGTGGATTCCATGCAGCGTCACTGAATGCAGTGGATTCCATGCAGCATGGTAAAATGCATCCCGATTGATGCAGTGGATTCCATGCAGTGTCATTGAATGCAGTGGATTCCATGCAGCATGGTTTAATGCATCCCAATTGAACGCAGTGCATTCCATGCAGCGGGGTTAAATGGATCCCGATTGAATGCAGTGGATTCGATGCAGCGTGGCCCAATGGATCTCGAGAGAATGCAGTGGATTCCATGCAGTGTGGTGCAATGGATTTTGATTGAACGCAGTGGATTCCATGCATCGTGGCGCAATGGATCCCAATTGAATGCAGTGAATTCCATGCAGCGTGATTGAATGCAGTATATTCCATGCAGCGTGGTAAAATGCCTCCCGATTAAATGCAGTGGATTCCATCCAGCTTGATTGAATGCAGTTGATTCCATGGAGCGTGGCCCAATGCATCCCGATTAAATGCAGTGGATTTTATGCAGCATGGCCCAAAGCATCCCGATTGAAGGTAGTGCATTCCATGCAGCATCACTGAATGCAGTGGATTCCATGCAGCATGGTAAAATGCATCCCGATTGAACGCAGTGTATTCCATGAAGCATGGCGAAATGGATCCCGATTGAATGCAGTGGATTCCATGCAGCGTGGCCCAATGGATCTCGATTGAACGCAGTGTATTCCATGCAGTGAGGCCCAATGAATCCCAATTGAATGCAGTGGATTCCATGCAGCATGGAGAAATTGAACCCTATTAAATGCAGGGGATTTTATGCAGCATGATTGAATGCAGTGGATTCCATGCAGCATGATTGAATGCAGTAGATTCCATGCAGAGATGCCCAAAGCATCCCGATTGAATGCAGTGGATTCCATGCAGCGTCACTGAATGCAGTGGATTCGATGCAGCATGGTTAAATGCATCCCGATTGAACGAAGTGTATTCGATGCAGCGTGGCTAAATGGATCCCGATTGAATGCAGTGGATTCCATGCAGCGTGGCCCAATGGATCTCGAGAGATTGCAGTGGATTCCAAGCAGAGTGGTGCAATGGATTTTAATTGAACGCAGTGGATTCCATGCATCGTGGTGCAATGGATCCCAATTGAATGCAGTGAATTCCATGCAGCGTGATTGAATGCAGTATATTCCATGAAGCTTGGTAAAATGCATCCCGATTAAATGCAGTGGATTCCATCCAGCTTGGTTGAATGCAATTGATTCCATGGAGCATGGCCCAATGCATCCCGATTAAATGCAGTGGATTTTATGCAGCATGGCCCAAAGCATCCCGATTGAAGGTAGTGCATTCCATGCAGCATCACTGAATGCAGTGGATTCCATGCAGCATGGTAAAATGCATCCCAATTGAACGCAGTGCATTCCATGCAGCGGGGTTAAATGGATGCCGATTGAATGCAGTGGATTCGATGCAGCGTGGCCCAATGGATCTCGATTGACTGCAGTGGATTCCATGCAGCGTGGCCCAATGGATCTCGATTGACTGCAGTGGATTCCATGCAGCGTCACTGAATGCAGTGGATTCCATGCAGCATGGTAAAATGCATCCCGATTGATGCAGTGGATTCCATGCAGTGTCATTGAATGCAGTGGATTCCATGCAGCATGGTTTAATGCATCCCAATTGATCGCAGTGCATTCCATGCAGCGGGGTTAAATGGATCCCGATTGAATGCAGTGGATTCGATGCAACGTGGCCCAAAGGATCTTGAGAGAATGCAGTGGATTCCATGCAGTGTGGTGCAATGGATTTAAATTGAACGCATTGGATTCCATGCATCGTGGCGAAATGGATCCCAATTGAATGCAGTGAATTCCATGCAGCGTGATTGAATGCAGTATATTCCATGCAGCGTGGTAAAATGCATCCCGATTAAATGCAGTGGATTCCATCCAGCTTGATTGAATGCAGTTGATTCCATGGAGCGTGGCCCAATGCATCCCGATTAAATGCAGTGGATTTTATGCAGCATGGCCCAAAGCATCCCGATTGAAGGTAGTGCATTCCATGCAGCAACACTGAATGCAGTGGATTCCATGCAGCATGGTAAAATGCAACCCGATTGAACGCAGTGTATTCCATGAAGCATGGCTAAATGGATCCCGATTGAATGCAGTGGATTCCATGCAGCATGGCCCAATGGTTCCCGATTGAATGCAGTGGTTGCAATGAAGCATGATTTAATGCAGTGTATTCCTTGAAGCGTGGCCCTATGGTACCCGATTGAATGCACTGGTTGCAATGAAGCATGATTGAATGCAGTGGATTCCATGCAGCATGGAGAAATTGAACCCTATTAAATGCAGGGGATTTTATGCAGCATGATTGAATGCAGTGGATTCCATGCAGCATGATTGAATGCAGTAGATTCCATGCAGTGAGGCCCAATGCATCCCGATTAAATGCAGTGGATTTTATGCAGCGAGGCCCAAAGCATCCCGATTGAATGCAGTGGATTCCATGCAGCGTCACTGAATGCAGTGGATTCGATGCAGCATGGTAAAATGCATCCCGATTGAACCCAGTGTATTCTATGCAGCGTGATAAATGGATCCCGATTGAATGCAGTGGATTCCATGCAGCGTGGCCCAATGGATTTCGAGAGAATGCAGTGGATTCCATGCAGTGTGGTGCAATGTATTCTGATTGAACGCAGTGGATTCCATGCATCGTTGTGCAATGGATCCCAATTGAATGCAGTGAATTCCATGCAGCGTGATTGAATGCAGTATATTCCATGCAGCGTGGTAAAATGCATCCCGATTAAATGCAGTGGATTCCATCCAGCTTGATTGAATGCAGTTGATTCCATGGAGCGTGGCCCAATGCATCCCGATTAAATGCAGTGGATTTTATGCAGCATGGCCCAAAGCATCCCGATTGAAGGTAGTGCATTCCATGCAGCATCACTGAATGCAGTGGATTCCATGCAGCATGGTAAAATGCATCCCGATTGAACGCAGTGTATTCCATGAAGCATGGCGAAATGGATCCCGATTGAATGCAGTGGATTCCATGCAGCGTGGCCCAATGGATCTCGATTGAACGCAGTGTATTCCATGCAGTGAGGCCCAATGTATCGCAATTGAATGCAGTGGATTCCATGCAGCATGGCGCAATGGATGTCGATTGAATGCAGTGGTTTCCCTGCAATGTGGCAAAATGGATCCCGATTGACTGCAGTGGATTCCATGCAGCGTCACTGAATGCAGTGGATTCCATGCAGCATGGTAAAATGCATCCCGATTGAACGCAGTGTATTCCATGAAGCATGGCTAAATGGATCCCGAGTGAATGCAGTGGATTCCATGCAGTGTCATTGAATGCAGTGGATTCCATGCAGCATGGTATAATGTGTCACGATTGATGCAGTGGATTCCATGCATTGTCATTGAATGCAGTGGATTCCATGCAGCATGGTTAAATGCATCCCGATTGATGCAGTGGATTCCATGCAGTGTCAATGAATGCAGTGGATTCCAGGCAGCATGATAAAATGCATCCCGATTGATGCAGTGGATTCCATGCAGCGGGGTTAAATGGATCCCGATTGAATGCAGTGGATTCCATGCAGCGTGGCCCAATGGATCTCGATTGAATGCAGTGGATTCCATGCAGCGTGGCCCAATGGATCTCGATTGAATGCAGTGGATTCCATGCAGTGTGGTGCAGTGGATTCTGATTGATTGCAGTGAATTCCATGCATCGTGGCACAATGGATCCCAATTGAATGCAGTGGATTCCATGCAGCGTGGCCCAATGGATCTCGATTGAATGCAGTGGATTCCATGCAGCATGATTGAATGCAGTAGATTCCATGCAGTGAGGCCCAATGCATCCCGATTAAATGCAGTGGATTTTATGCAGCGAGGCCCAAAGCATCCCGATTGAATGCAGTGGATTCCATGCAGCGTCACTGAATGCAGTGGATTCGATGCAGCATGGTAAAATGAATCCCGATTGAACCCAGTGTATTCTATGCAGCGTGATAAATGGATCCCGATTGAAAGCAGTGGATTCCATGCAGCGTGGCCCAATGGATCTCGAGATAATGCAGTGGATTCCATGCAGTGTGGTGCAATGGATTTTGATTGAACGCAGTGGATTCGATGCATCGTTGTGCAATGGATCCCAATTGAATGCAGTGAATTCCATGCAGCGTGATTGAATGCAGTACATTCCATGCAGCATGGTAAAATGCATCCCGATTAAATGCAGTGGATTCCATCCAGCTTGATTGAATGCAGTTGATTCCATGGAGTGTGGCCCAATGCATCCCGATTAAATGCAGTGGATTTTATGCAGCATGGCCCAAAGCATCCCGATTGAAGGTAGTGCATTCCATGCAGCATCACTGAATGCAGTGGATTCCATGCAGCATGGTAAAATGCATCCCGATTGAACGCAGTGTATTCCATGAAGCATGGCTAAATGGATCCCGATTGAATGCAGTGGATTCCATGCAGCGTGGCCCAATGGATCTCGATTGAACGCAGTGTATTCCATGCAGTGAGGCCCAATGTATCCCAATTGAATGCAGTGGATTCCATGCAGCATGGCGCAATGGATGTCGATTGAATGCAGTGGTTTCCCTGCAATGTGGCACAATGGATCCCGATTGACTGCAGTGGATTCCATGCAGCGTCACTGAATGCAGTGGATTCCATGCAGCATGGTAAAATGCATCCCGATGGATGCAGTGGATTCCATGCAGTGTCATTGAATGCAGTGGATTCCATGCAGCATGGTAAAATGCATCCCAATTGAACGCAGTGCATTCCATGCAGCGGGGTTAAATGGATCCCGATTGAATGCAGTGGATTCGATGCAGCATGGCCCAATGGATCTCGAGAGAATGCAGTGGATTCCATGCAGTGTGGTGCAATGGATTTAAATTGAACGCAGTGGATTCCATGCATCGTGGCGCAATGGATCCCAATTGAATGCAGTGAATTCCATGCAGCGTGATTGAATGCAGTATATTCCATGCAGCGTGGTAAAATGCATCCCGATTAAATGCAGTGGATTCCATCCAGCTTGATTGAATGCAGTTGATTCCATGGAGCGTGGCCCAATGCATCCCGATTAAACGCAGTGGATTTTATGCAGCATGGCCCAAAGCATCCCGATTGAAGGTAGTGCATTCCATGCAGCATCACTGAATGCAGTGGATTCCATGCAGCATGGTAAAATGCATCCCGATTGAACGCAGTGTATTCCATGAAGCATGGCGAAATGGATCCCGATTGAATGCAGTGGATTCCATGCAGCGTGGCCCAATGATCTCGATTGAACGCAGTGTATTCCATGCAGTGAGGCCCAATGTATCCCAATTGAATGCAGTGGATTCCATGCATCATGGCGCAATGGATGTCGATTGAATGCAGTGGTTTCCCTGCAATGTGGCAAAATGGATCCCGATTGACTGCAGTGGATTCCATGCAGCGTCACTGAATGCAGTGGATTCCATGCAGCATGGTAAAATGCATCCCGATTGAACGCAGTGTATTCCATGAAGCATGGCTAAATGGATCCCGAGTGAATGCAGTGGATTCCATGCAGTGTCATTGAATGCAGTGGATTCCATGCAGCATGGTAAAATGTGTCACGATTGCTGCAGTGGATTCCATGCATTGTCATTGAATGCAGTGGATTCCATGCAGCATGGTTAAATGCATCCCGATTGATGCAGTGGATTCCATGCAGTGTCAATGAATGCAATGAATTCCAGGCAGCATGATAAAATGCATCCCGATTGATGCAGTGGATTCCATGCAGCGGGGTTAAATGGATCCCGATTGAATGCAGTAGATTCCATGCAGTGAGGCCCAATGCATCCCGATTAAATGCAGTGGATTTTATGCAGCGAGGCCCAAAGCATCCCGATTGAATGCAGTGGATTCCATGCAGCGTCACTGAATGCAGTGGATTCGATGCAGCATGGTAAAATGAATCCCGATTGAACCCAGTGTATTCTATGCAGCGTGATAAATGGATCCCGATTGAAAGCAGTGGATTCCATGCAGCGTGGCCCAATGGATCTCGAGATAATGCAGTGGATTCCATGCAGTGTGGTGCAATGGATTTTGATTGAACGCAGTGGATTCGATGCATCGTTGTGCAATGGATCCCAATTGAATGCAGTGAATTCCATGCAGCGTGATTGAATGCAGTACATTCCATGCAGCATGGTAAAATGCATCCCGATTAAATGCAGTGGATTCCATCCAGCTTGATTGAATGCAGTTGATTCCATGGAGTGTGGCCCAATGCATCCCGATTAAATGCAGTGGATTTTATGCAGCATGGCCCAAAGCATCCCGATTGAAGGTAGTGCATTCCATGCAGCATCACTGAATGCAGTGGATTCCATGCAGCATGGTAAAATGCATCCCGATTGAACGCAGTGTATTCCATGAAGCATGGCTAAATGGATCCCGATTGAATGCAGTGGATTCCATGCAGCGTGGCCCAATGGATCTCGATTGAACGCAGTGTATTCCATGCAGTGAGGCCCAATGTATCCCAATTGAATGCAGTGGATTCCATGCAGCATGGCGCAATGGATGTCGATTGAATGCAGTGGTTTCCCTGCAATGTGGCACAATGGATCCCGATTGACTGCAGTGGATTCCATGCAGCGTCACTGAATGCAGAGGATTCCATGCAGCATGGTAAAATGCATCCCGATGGATGCAGTGGATTCCATGCAGTGTCATTGAATGCAGTGGATTCCATGCAGCATGGTAAAATGCATCCCAATTGAACGCAGTGCATTCCATGCAGCGGGGTTAAATGGATCCCGATTGAATGCAGTGGATTCGATGCAGCATGGCCCAATGGATCTCGAGAGAATGCAGTGGATTCCATGCAGTGTGGTGCAATGGATTTAAATTGAACGCAGTGGATTCCATGCATCGTGGCGCAATGGATCCCAATTGAATGCAGTGAATTCCATGCAGCGTGATTGAATGCAGTATATTCCATGCAGCGTGGTAAAATGCATCCCGATTAAATGCAGTGGATTCCATCCAGCTTGATTGAATGCAGTTGATTCCATGGAGCGTGGCCCAATGCATCCCGATTAAACGCAGTGGATTTTATGCAGCATGGCCCAAAGCATCCCGATTGAAGGTAGTGCATTCCATGCAGCATCACTGAATGCAGTGGATTCCATGCAGCATGGTAAAATGCATCCCGATTGAACGCAGTGTATTCCATGAAGCATGGCGAAATGGATCCCGATTGAATGCAGTGGATTCCATGCAGCGTGGCCCAATGATCTCGATTGAACGCAGTGTATTCCATGCAGTGAGGCCCAATGTATCCCAATTGAATGCAGTGGATTCCATGCATCATGGCGCAATGGATGTCGATTGAATGCAGTGGTTTCCCTGCAATGTGGCAAAATGGATCCCGATTGACTGCAGTGGATTCCATGCAGCGTCACTGAATGCAGTGGATTCCATGCAGCATGGTAAAATGCATCCCGATTGAACGCAGTGTATTCCATGAAGCATGGCTAAATGGATCCCGAGTGAATGCAGTGGATTCCATGCAGTGTCATTGAATGCAGTGGATTCCATGCAGCATGGTAAAATGTGTCACGATTGCTGCAGTGGATTCCATGCATTGTCATTGAATGCAGTGGATTCCATGCAGCATGGTTAAATGCATCCCGATTGATGCAGTGGATTCCATGCAGTGTCAATGAATGCAATGAATTCCAGGCAGCATGATAAAATGCATCCCGATTGATGCAGTGGATTCCATGCAGCGGGGTTAAATGGATCCCGATTGAATGCAGTGGATTCCATGCAGCGTGGCCCAATGGATCTCGATTGAATGCAGTGGATTCCATGCAGCGTGGCCCAATGGATCTCGATTGAATGCAGTGGATTCCACGCAGTGTGGTGCAGTGGATTCTGATTGATTGCAGTGAATTCCATGCATCGTGGCACAATGGATCCCAATTGAATGCAGTTGATTCCATGCAGTGTGGCCCAATGGATCTCGATTGAATGCAGTGGATTCCATGCAGCGTGTTTGAATGCAGTGTATGCCATGCAGCGTGAAGAAATGGAACCCTATTGAATGCAGGGGATTTTATGCAGCATGATTGAATGCAGTGGATTCCATGCAGCATGATTGAATGCAGTGGATTCCAGGCAGCGAGGCCCAATGAATCCCGATTGAATGCAGTGGATATTATCCAGCATGGCCCAAAGCATCCCGATTGAATGCAGTGGATTCCATGCAGCATGTTTGAATGCAGTGGATTCCATGCAGCATGGCCCAATGGTTCCCGATTGAATGCAGTGGTTGCAATGAAGCATGATTGAATGCAGTGGATTCCATGAAGCGTGGCCCTATGGTACCCGATTGAATGCACTGGTTGCAATGAAGCATGATTGAATGCAGTGGATTCCATGCAGCATGGAGAAATGGAACCCTATTAAATGCAGGGGATTTTATGCAGCATGATTGAATGCAGTGGATTCCATGCAGCATGATTGAATGCAGTAGATTCCATGCAGTGAGGCCCAATGCATCCCGATTAAATGCAGTGGATTTTATGCAGCGAGGCCCAAAGCATCCCGATTGAATGCAGTGGATTCCATGCAGCGTCACTGAATGCAGTGGATTCGATGCAGCATGGTAAAATGCATCCCGATTGAACCCAGTGTATTCTATGCAGCGTGATAAATGGATCCCGATTGAATGCAGTGGATTCGATGCAGCGTGGCCCAACGGATCTCGAGAGAATGCAGTGGATTCCATGCAGTGTGGTGCAATGGATTTTGATTGAACGCAGTGGATTCGATGCATCGTTGTGCAATGGATCCCAATTGAATGCAGTGAATTCCATGCAGCGTGATTGAATGCAGTACATTCCATGCAGCATGGTAAAATGCATCCCGATTAAATGCAGTGGATTCCATCCAGCTTGATTGAATGCAGTTGTTTCCATGGAGCGTGGCCCAATGCATCCCGATTAAATGCAGTGGATTTTATGCAGCATGGCCCAAAGCATCCCGATTGAAGGTAGTGCATTCCATGCAGCATCACTGAATGCAGTGGATTCCATGCAGCATGGTAAAATGCATCCCGATTGAACGCAGTGTATTCCATGAAGCATGGCTAAATGGATCCCGATTGAATGCAGTGGATTCCATGCAGCGTGGCCCAATGGATCTCGATTGAATGCAGTGTATTCCATGCAGTGAGGCCCAATGTATCCCAATTGAATGCAGTTGATTCCATGCAGCATGGCGCAATGGATGTCGATTGAATGCAGTGGTTTCCCTGCAATGTGGCAAAATGGATCCCGATTGACTGCAGTGGATTCCATGCAGCGTCACTGAATGCAGTGGATTCCTTGCAGCATGGTAAAATGCATCCCGATTGATGCAGTGGATTCCATGCAGTGTCATTGAATGCAGTGGATTCCATGCAGCATGGTAAAATGCATCCCGATTGAACGCAGTGCATTCCAGGCAGCGGGGTTAAATGGATCCCGATTGAATGCAGTGGATTCGATGCAGCATGGCCCAATGGATCTCGAGAGAATGCAGTGGATTCCATGCAGTGTGGTGCAATGGATTTAAATTGAACGCAGTGGATTCCATGCATCGTGGCGCAATGGATCCCAATTGAATGCAGTGAATTCCATGCAGCGTGATTGAATGCGGTATATTCCATGCAGCGTGGTAAAATGCATCCCGATTAAATGCAGTGGATTCCATCCAGCTTGATTGAATGCAGTTGATTCCATGGAGCGTGGCCCAATGCATCCCGATTAAATGCAGTGGAGTTTATGCAGCGAGTCCCAAAGCATCCCGATTGAATGCCGTGGATTCCATGCAGCGTCACTGAATGCAGTGGATTCGATGCAGCATGGTAAAATGCATCCCGATTGAACCCAGTGTATTCTATGCAGCGTGATAAATGGATCCCGATTGAATGCAGTGGATTCGATGCAGCGTGGCCCAATGGATCTCGAGAGAATGCAGTGGATTCCATGCAGTGTGGTGCAATGGATTTTGATTGAACGCAGTGGATTCCATGCATCGTTGTGCAATGGATCCCAATTGAATGCAGTGAATTCCATGCAGCGTGATTGAATGCAGTACATTCCATGCAGCATGGTAAAATGCCTCCCGATTAAATGCAGTGGATTCCATCCAGCTTGATTGAATGCAGTTGATTCCATGGAGCGTGGCCCAATGCATCCCGATTAAATGCAGTGGATTTTATGCAGCATGGCCCAAAGCATCCCGATTGAAGGTAGTGCATTCCATGCAGCATCACTGAATGCAGTGGATTCCATGCAGCATGGTAAAATGCATCCCGATTGAACGCAGTGTATTCCATGAAGCATGGCTAAATGGATCCCGATTGAATGCAGTGGATTCCATGCAGCGTGGCCCAATGGATCTCGATTGAAGGCAGTGTATTCCATGCAGTGAGGCCCAATGAATCCCAATTGAATGCAGTGGATTCCATGCAGCATGGCGCAATGGATGTCGATTGAATGCAGTGCTTTCCCTGCAATGTGGCACAATGGATCCTGATTGACTGCAGTGGATTCCATGCAGCGTCACTGAATGCAGAGGATTCCATGCAGCATGGTAAAATGCATCCCGATTGATGCAGTGGATTCCATGCACTGTCATTGAATGCAGTGGATTCCATGCAGCATGGTAAAATGCATCCCAATTGAACGCAGTGCATTCCATGCAGCGGGGTTAAATGGATCCCGATTGAATGCAGTGGATTCGATGCAGCGTGGCCCAATGGATCTCGAGAGAATGCAGTGGATTCCATGCAGTGTGGTGCAATGGATTTAAATTGAACGCAGTGGATTCCATGCATCGTGGCGAAATGGATCCCAATTGAATGCAGTGAATTCCATGCAGCGTGATTGAATGCAGTATATTCCATGCAGCGTGGTAAAATGCATCCCGATTAAATGCAGTGGATTCCATCCAGCTTGATTGAATGCAGTTGATTCCATGGAGCGTGGCCCAATGCATCCCGATTAAATGCAGTGGATTTTATGCAGCATGGCCCAAAGCATCCCGATTGAATGTAGTGCATTCCATGCAGCATCACTGAATGCAGTGGATTCCATGCAGCATGGTAAAATGCATCCCGATTGAACGCAGTGTATTCCATGAAGCATGGCGAAATGGATCCCGATTGAATGCAGTGGATTCCATGCAGCGTGGCCCAATGGATCTCGATTGAATGCAGTGTATTCCATGCAGTGAGGCCCAATGAATCCCGATTGAATGCAGTGGATTCCATGCAGCATGGCGCAATGGATGTCGATTGAATGCAGTGGTTTCCCTGCAATGTGGCACAATGGATCCCGATTGACTGCAGTGGATTCCATGCAGCGTCACTGAATGAAGTGGATTCCTTGCAGCATGGTAAAATGCATCCCGATTGATTCAGTGGATTCCATGCAGTGTCATTGAATGCAGTGGATTCCATGCAGCATGGTAAAATGCATCCCGATTGAACGCAGTGCATTCCATGCAGCGGGGTTAAATGGATCCCGATTGAATGCAGTGGATTCGATGCAGCATGGCCCAATGGATCTCGAGAGAATGCAGTGGATTCCATGCATCGTGGCGCAATGGATCCCAATTGAATGCAGTGAATTCCATGCAGCGTGATTGAATGCAGTATATTCCATGCAGCGTGGTAAAATGCCTCCCGATTAAATGCAGTGGATTCCATCCAGCTTGATTGAATGCAGTTGATTCCATGGAGCGTGGCCCAATGCATCCCGATTAAATGCAGTGGATTTTATGCAGCATGGCCCAAAGCATCCCGATTGAAGGTAGTGCATTCCATGCAGCATCACTGAATGCAGTGGATTCCATGCAGCATGGTAAAATGCATCCCGATTGAACGCAGTGTATTCCATGAAGCATGGCTAAATGGATCCCGATTGAATGCAGTGGATTCCATGCAGCGTGGCCCAATGGATCTCGATTGAAGGCAGTGTATTCCATGCAGTGAGGCCCAATGAATCCCAATTGAATGCAGTGGATTCCATGCAGCATGGCGCAATGGATGTCGATTGAATGCAGTGCTTTCCCTGCAATGTGGCACAATGGATCCCGATTGACTGCAGTGGATTCCATGCAGCGTCACTGAATGCAGAGGATTCCATGCAGCATGGTAAAATGCATCCCGATTGATGCAGTGGATTCCATGCACTGTCATTGAATGCAGTGGATTCCATGCAGCATGGTAAAATGCATCCCAATTGAACGCAGTGCATTCCATGCAGCGGGGTTAAATGGATCCCGATTGAATGCAGTGGATTCGATGCAGCGTGGCCCAATGGATCTCGAGAGAATGCAGTGGATTCCATGCAGTGTGGTGCAATGGATTTAAATTGAACGCAGTGGATTCCATGCATCGTGGCGAAATGGATCCCAATTGAATGCAGTGAATTCCATGCAGCGTGATTGAATGCAGTATATTCCATGCAGCGTGGTAAAATGCATCCCGATTAAATGCAGTGGATTCCATCCAGCTTGATTGAATGCAGTTGATTCCATGGAGCGTGGCCCAATGCATCCCGATTAAATGCAGTGGATTTTATGCAGCATGGCCCAAAGCATCCCGATTGAATGTAGTGCATTCCATGCAGCATCACTGAATGCAGTGGATTCCATGCAGCATGGTAAAATGCATCCCGATTGAACGCAGTGTATTCCATGAAGCATGGCGAAATGGATCCCGATTGAATGCAGTGGATTCCATGCAGCGTGGCCCAATGGATCTCGATTGAATGCAGTGTATTCCATGCAGTGAGGCCCAATGAATCCCGATTGAATGCAGTGGATTCCATGCAGCATGGCGCAATGGATGTCGATTGAATGCAGTGGTTTCCCTGCAATGTGGCACAATGGATCCCGATTGACTGCAGTGGATTCCATGCAGCGTCACTGAATGAAGTGGATTCCTTGCAGCATGGTAAAATGCATCCCGATTGATTCAGTGGATTCCATGCAGTGTCATTGAATGCAGTGGATTCCATGCAGCATGGTAAAATGCATCCCGATTGAACGCAGTGCATTCCATGCAGCGGGGTTAAATGGATCCCGATTGAATGCAGTGGATTCGATGCAGCATGGCCCAATGGATCTCGAGAGAATGCAGTGGATTCCATGCATCGTGGCGCAATGGATCCCAATTGAATGCAGTGAATTCCATGCAGCGTGATTGAATGCAGTATATTCCATGCAGCTTGGTAAAATGCCTCCCGATTAAATGCAGTGGATTCCATCCAGCTTGATTGAATGCAGTTGATTCCATGGAGCGTGGCCCAATGCATCCCGATTAAATGCAGTGGATTTTATGCAGCATGGCCCAAAGCATCCCGATTGAAGGTAGTGCATTCCATGCAGCATCACTGAATGCAGTGGATTCCATGCAGCATGGTAAAATGCATCCCGATTGAACGCAGTGTATTCCATGAAGCATGGCTAAATGGATCCCGATTGAATGCAGTGGATTCCATGCAGCGTGGCCCAATGGATCTCGATTGAAGGCAGTGTATTCCATGCAGTGAGGCCCAATGAATCCCAATTGAATGCAGTGGATTCCATGCAGCATGGCGCAATGGATGTCGATTGAATGCAGTGCTTTCCCTGCAATGTGGCACAATGGATCCCGATTGACTGCAGTGGATTCCATGCAGCGTCACTGAATGCAGAGGATTCCATGCAGCATGGTAAAATGCATCCCGATTGATGCAGTGGATTCCATGCACTGTCATTGAATGCAGTGGATTCCATGCAGCATGGTAAAATGCATCCCAATTGAACGCAGTGCATTCCATGCAGCGGGGTTAAATGGATCCCGATTGAATGCAGTGGATTCGATGCAGCGTGGCCCAATGGATCTCGAGAGAATGCAGTGGATTCCATGCAGTGTGGTGCAATGGATTTAAATTGAACGCAGTGGATTCCATGCATCGTGGCGAAATGGATCCCAATTGAATGCAGTGAATTCCATGCAGCGTGATTGAATGCAGTATATTCCATGCAGCGTGGTAAAATGCATCCCGATTAAATGCAGTGGATTCCATCCAGCTTGATTGAATGCAGTTGATTCCATGGAGCGTGGCCCAATGCATCCCGATTAAATGCAGTGGATTTTATGCAGCATGGCCCAAAGCATCCCGATTGAATGTAGTGCATTCCATGCAGCATCACTGAATGCAGTGGATTCCATGCAGCATGGTAAAATGCATCCCGATTGAACGCAGTGTATTCCATGAAGCATGGCGAAATGGATCCCGATTGAATGCAGTGGATTCCATGCAGCGTGGCCCAATGGATCTCGATTGAATGCAGTGTATTCCATGCAGTGAGGCCCAATGAATCCCGATTGAATGCAGTGGATTCCATGCAGCATGGCGCAATGGATGTCGATTGAATGCAGTGGTTTCCCTGCAATGTGGCACAATGGATCCCGATTGACTGCAGTGGATTCCATGCAGCGTCACTGAATGAAGTGGATTCCTTGCAGCATGGTAAAATGCATCCCGATTGATTCAGTGGATTCCATGCAGTGTCATTGAATGCAGTGGATTCCATGCAGCATGGTAAAATGCATCCCGATTGAACGCAGTGCATTCCATGCAGCGGGGTTAAATGGATCCCGATTGAATGCAGTGGATTCGATGCAGCATGGCCCAATGGATCTCGAGAGAATGCAGTGGATTCCATGCATCGTGGCGCAATGGATCCCAATTGAATGCAGTGAATTCCATGCAGCGTGATTGAATGCAGTATATTCCATGCAGCGTGGTAAAATGCATCCCGATTAAATGCAGTGGATTCCATCCAGCTTGATTGAATGCAGTTGATTCCATGGAGCGTGGCCCAATGCATCCCGATTAAATGCAGTGGATTTTATGCAGCATGGCCCAAAGCATCCCGATTGAAGGTAGTGCATTCCATGCAGCATCACTGAATGCAGTGGATTCCATGAAGCATGGTAAAATGCATCCCGATTGAACGCAGTGTATTCCATGAAGCATGGCGAAATGGATCCCGATTGAATGCAGTGGATTCCATGCAGCGTGGCCCAATGGATCTCGATTGAACGCAGTGTATTCCATGCAGTGAGGCCCAATGTATCCCAATTGAATGCAGTGGATTCCATGCAGCATGGCGCAATGGATGTCGATTGAATGCAGTGGTTTCCCTGCAATGTGGCAAAATGGATCCCGATTGACTGCAGTGGATTCCATGCAGCGTCACTGAATGCAGTGGATTCCATGCAGCATGGTATAATGTGTCACGATTGATGCAGTGGATTCCATGCATTGTCATTGAATGCAGTGGATTCCATGCAGCATGGTTAAATGCATCACGATTGATGCAGTGGATTCCATGCAGTGTCAATGAATGCAGTGGATTCCAGGCAGCATGATAAAATGCATCCCGATTGATGCAGTGGATTCCATGCAGCGGGGTTAAATGGATCCCGATTGAATGCAGTGGATTCCATGCAGCGTGGCCCAATGGATCTCGATTGAATGCAGTGGATTCCACGCAGTGTTGCAGTGGATTCTGATTGATTGCAGTGAATTCCATGCATCGTGGCACAGTGGATCCCAATTGAATGCAGTTGATTCCATGCAGTGTGGCCCAATGGATCTCGTTTGAATGCAGTGGATTCCATGCAGCGTGTTTGAATGCAGTGTATGCCATGCAGCGTGAAGAAATGGAACCCTATTGAATGCAGTGGATTTTATGCAGCATGATTGAATGCAGTGGATTCCATGCAGCATGATTGAATGCAGTGGATTCCAGGCAGCGAGGCCCAATGAATCCCGATTGAATGCAGTGGATATTATCCAGCATGGCCCAAAGCATCCCGATTGAATGCAGTGGATTCCATGCAGCATGTTTGAATGCAGTGGATTCCATGCAGCATGGCCCAATGGTTCCCGATTGAATGCAGTGGTTGCAATGAAGCATGATTGAATGCAGTGGATTCCATGAAGCGTGTCCCTATGGTACCCGATTGAATGCACTGGTTGCAATGAAGCATGATTGAATGCAGTGGATTCCATGCAGCATGGAGAAATTGAACCCTATTAAATGCAGGGGATTTTATGCAGCATGATTGAATGCAGTGGATTCCATGCAGCATGATTGAATGCAGTAGATTCCATGCAGTGAGGCCCAATGCATCCCGATTAAATGCAGTGGATTTTATGCAGCGAGGCCCAAAGCATCCCGATTGAATGCAGTGGATTCCATGCAGCGTCACTGAATGCAGTGGATTCGATGCAGCATGGTAAAATGCATCCCGATTGAACCCAGTGTATTCTATGCAGCGTGATAAATGGATCCCGATTGAATGCAGTGGATTCCATGCAGCGTGGCCCAATGGATCTCGAGAGAATGCAGTGGATTCCATGCAGTGTGGTGCAATGGATTTTGATTGAACGCAGTGGATTCGATGCATCGTTGTGCAATGGATCCCAATTGAATGCAGTGAATTCCATGCAGCGTGATTGAATGCAGTACATTCCATGCAGCATGGTAAAATGCATCCCGATTAAATGCAGTGGATTCCATCCAGCTTGATTGAATGCAGTTGTTTCCATGGAGCGTGGCCCAATGCATCCCGATTAAATGCAGTGGATTTTATGCAGCATGGCCCAAAGCATCCCGATTGAAGGTAGTGCATTCCATGCAGCATCACTGAATGCAGTGGATTCCATGCAGCATGGTAAAATGCATCCCGATTGAACGCAGTGTATTCCATGAAGCATGGCTAAATGGATCCCGATTATATGCAGTGGATTCCATGCAGCGTGGCCCAATGGATCTCGATTGAACGCAGTGTATTCCATGCAGTGAGGCCCAATGAATCCCAATTGAATGCAGTGGATTCCATGCAGCATGGCGCAATGGATGTCGATTGATTGCAGTGGTTTCCCTGCAATGTGGCACAATGGATCCCGATTGATGCAGTGGATTCCATGCAGCGTCACTGAATGCAGTGGATTCCATGCAGCATGGTAAAATGCATCCCGATGGATGCAGTGGATTACATGCAGTGTCATTGAATGCAGTGGATTCCATGCAGCATGGTTTAATGCATCCCAATTGAACGCAGTGCATTCCATGCAGCGGGGTTAAATGGATCCCGATTGAATGCAGTGGATTCGATGCAGCGTGGCCCAATGGATCTCGAGAGAATGCAGTGGATTCCATGCAGTGTGGTGCAATGGATTTTGATTGAACGCAGTGGATTCCATGCATCGTGGCGCAATGGATCCCAATTGAATGCAGTGAATTCCATGCAGCGTGATTGAATGCAGTATATTCCATGCAGCGTGGTAAAATGCATCCCGATTAAATGCAGTGGATTCCATCCAGCTTGATTGAATGCAGTTGATTCCATGGAGCGTGGCCCAATGCATCCCGATTAAATGCAGTGGATTTTATGCAGCATGGCCCAAAGCATCCCGATTGAAGGTAGTGCATTCCATGCAGCATCACTGAATGCAGTGGATTCCATGCAGCATGGTAAAATGCATCCCGATTGAACGCAGTGTATTCCATGAAGCATGGCGAAATGGATCCCGATTGAATGCAGTGGATTCCATGCAGCGTGGCCCAATGGATCTCGATTGAACGCAGTGTATTCCATGCAGTGAGGCCCAATGAATCCCAATTGAATGCAGTGGATTCCATGCAGCATGGCGCAATGGATGTCGATTGAATGCAGTGGTTTCCCTGCAATGTGGCACAATGGATCCCGATTGACTGCAGTGGATTCCATGCAGCGTCACTGAATGCAGTGGATTCCATGCAGCATGGTAAAATGCATCCCGATTGATGCAGTGGATTCCATGCAGTGTCATTGAATGCAGTGGATTCCATGCAGCATGGTTTAATGCATCCCAATTGAACGCAGTGCATTCCATGCAGCGGGGTTAAATGGATCCCGATTGAATGCAGTGGATTCGATGCAGCGTGGCCCAATGGATCTCGAGAGAATGCAGTGGATTCCATGCAGTGTGGTGCAATGGATTTTGATTGAACGCAGTGGATTCCATGCATCGTGGCGCAATGGATCCCAATTGAATGCAGTGAATTCCATGCAGCGTGATTGAATGCGGTATATTCCATGCAGCGTGGTAAAATGCATCCCGATTAAATGCAGTGGATTCCATCCAGCTTGATTGAATGCAGTTGATTCCATGGAGCGTGGCCCAATGCATCCCGATTAAATGCAGTGGAGTTTATGCAGCGAGTCCCAAAGCATCCCGATTGAATGCCGTGGATTCCATGCAGCGTCACTGAATGCAGTGGATTCGATGCAGCATGGTAAAATGCATCCCGATTGAACCCAGTGTATTCTATGCAGCGTGATAAATGGATCCCGATTGAATGCAGTGGATTCGATGCAGCGTGGCCCAATGGATCTCGAGAGAATGCAGTGGATTCCATGCAGTGTGGTGCAATGGATTTAAATTGAACGCAGTGGATTCCATGCATCGTGGCGAAATGGATCCCAATTGAATGCAGTGAATTCCATGCAGCGTGATTGAATGCAGTATATTCCATGCAGCGTGGTAAAATGCATCCCGATTAAATGCAGTGGATTCCATCCAGCTTGATTGAATGCAGTTGATTCCATGGAGCGTGGCCCAATGCATCCCGATTAAATGCAGTGGATTTTATGCAGCATGGCCCAAAGCATCCCGATTGAATGTAGTGCATTCCATGCAGCATCACTGAATGCAGTGGATTCCATGCAGCATGGTAAAATGCATCCCGATTGAACGCAGTGTATTCCATGAAGCATGGCGAAATGGATCCCGATTGAATGCAGTGGATTCCATGCAGCGTGGCCCAATGGATCTCGATTGAATGCAGTGTATTCCATGCAGTGAGGCCCAATGAATCCCGATTGAATGCAGTGGATTCCATGCAGCATGGCGCAATGGATGTCGATTGAATGCAGTGGTTTCCCTGCAATGTGGCACAATGGATCCCGATTGACTGCAGTGGATTCCATGCAGCGTCACTGAATGAAGTGGATTCCTTGCAGCATGGTAAAATGCATCCCGATTGATTCAGTGGATTCCATGCAGTGTCATTGAATGCAGTGGATTCCATGCAGCATGGTAAAATGCATCCCGATTGAACGCAGTGCATTCCATGCAGCGGGGTTAAATGGATCCCGATTGAATGCAGTGGATTCGATGCAGCATGGCCCAATGGATCTCGAGAGAATGCAGTGGATTCCATGCATCGTGGCGCAATGGATCCCAATTGAATGCAGTGAATTCCATGCAGCGTGATTGAATGCAGTATATTCCATGCAGCGTGGTAAAATTCATCCCGATTAAATGCAGTGGATTCCATCCAGCTTGATTGAATGCAGTTGATTCCATGGAGCGTGGCCCAATGCATCCCGATTAAATGCAGTGGATTTTATGCAGCATGGCCCAAAGCATCCCGATTGAAGGTAGTGCATTCCATGCAGCATCACTGAATGCAGTGGATTCCATGAAGCATGGTAAAATGCATCCCGATTGAACGCAGTGTATTCCATGAAGCATGGCGAAATGGATCCCGATTGAATGCAGTGGATTCCATGCAGCGTGGCCCAATGGATCTCGATTGAACGCAGTGTATTCCATGCAGTGAGGCCCAATGTATCCCAATTGAATGCAGTGGATTCCATGCAGCATGGCGCAATGGATGTCGATTGAATGCAGTGGTTTCCCTGCAATGTGGCAAAATGGATCCCGATTGACTGCAGTGGATTCCATGCAGCGTCACTGAATGCAGTGGATTCCATGCAGCATGGTATAATGTGTCACGATTGATGCAGTGGATTCCATGCATTGTCATTGAATGCAGTGGATTCCATGCAGCATGGTTAAATGCATCACGATTGATGCAGTGGATTCCATGCAGTGTCAATGAATGCAGTGGATTCCAGGCAGCATGATAAAATGCATCCCGATTGATGCAGTGGATTCCATGCAGCGGGGTTAAATGGATCCCGATTGAATGCAGTGGATTCCATGCAGCGTGGCCCAATGGATCTCGATTGAATGCAGTGGATTCCACGCAGTGTTGCAGTGGATTCTGATTGATTGCAGTGAATTCCATGCATCGTGGCACAGTGGATCCCAATTGAATGCAGTTGATTCCATGCAGTGTGGCCCAATGGATCTCGTTTGAATGCAGTGGATTCCATGCAGCGTGTTTGAATGCAGTGTATGCCATGCAGCGTGAAGAAATGGAACCCTATTGAATGCAGTGGATTTTATGCAGCATGATTGAATGCAGTGGATTCCATGCAGCATGATTGAATGCAGTGGATTCCAGGCAGCGAGGCCCAATGAATCCCGATTGAATGCAGTGGATATTATCCAGCATGGCCCAAAGCATCCCGATTGAATGCAGTGGATTCCATGCAGCATGTTTGAATGCAGTGGATTCCATGCAGCATGGCCCAATGGTTCCCGATTGAATGCAGTGGTTGCAATGAAGCATGATTGAATGCAGTGGATTCCATGAAGCGTGTCCCTATGGTACCCGATTGAATGCACTGGTTGCAATGAAGCATGATTGAATGCAGTGGATTCCATGCAGCATGGAGAAATTGAACCCTATTAAATGCAGGGGATTTTATGCAGCATGATTGAATGCAGTGGATTCCATGCAGCATGATTGAATGCAGTAGATTCCATGCAGTGAGGCCCAATGCATCCCGATTAAATGCAGTGGATTTTATGCAGCGAGGCCCAAAGCATCCCGATTGAATGCAGTGGATTCCATGCAGCGTCACTGAATGCAGTGGATTCGATGCAGCATGGTAAAATGCATCCCGATTGAACCCAGTGTATTCTATGCAGCGTGATAAATGGATCCCGATTGAATGCAGTGGATTCCATGCAGCGTGGCCCAATGGATCTCGAGAGAATGCAGTGGATTCCATGCAGTGTGGTGCAATGGATTTTGATTGAACGCAGTGGATTCGATGCATCGTTGTGCAATGGATCCCAATTGAATGCAGTGAATTCCATGCAGCGTGATTGAATGCAGTACATTCCATGCAGCATGGTAAAATGCATCCCGATTAAATGCAGTGGATTCCATCCAGCTTGATTGAATGCAGTTGTTTCCATGGAGCGTGGCCCAATGCATCCCGATTAAATGCAGTGGATTTTATGCAGCATGGCCCAAAGCATCCCGATTGAAGGTAGTGCATTCCATGCAGCATCACTGAATGCAGTGGATTCCATGCAGCATGGTAAAATGCATCCCGATTGAACGCAGTGTATTCCATGAAGCATGGCTAAATGGATCCCGATTATATGCAGTGGATTCCATGCAGCGTGGCCCAATGGATCTCGATTGAACGCAGTGTATTCCATGCAGTGAGGCCCAATGAATCCCAATTGAATGCAGTGGATTCCATGCAGCATGGCGCAATGGATGTCGATTGATTGCAGTGGTTTCCCTGCAATGTGGCACAATGGATCCCGATTGATGCAGTGGATTCCATGCAGCGTCACTGAATGCAGTGGATTCCATGCAGCATGGTAAAATGCATCCCGATGGATGCAGTGGATTACATGCAGTGTCATTGAATGCAGTGGATTCCATGCAGCATGGTTTAATGCATCCCAATTGAACGCAGTGCATTCCATGCAGCGGGGTTAAATGGATCCCGATTGAATGCAGTGGATTCGATGCAGCGTGGCCCAATGGATCTCGAGAGAATGCAGTGGATTCCATGCAGTGTGGTGCAATGGATTTTGATTGAACGCAGTGGATTCCATGCATCGTGGCGCAATGGATCCCAATTGAATGCAGTGAATTCCATGCAGCGTGATTGAATGCAGTATATTCCATGCAGCGTGGTAAAATGCATCCCGATTAAATGCAGTGGATTCCATCCAGCTTGATTGAATGCAGTTGATTCCATGGAGCGTGGCCCAATGCATCCCGATTAAATGCAGTGGATTTTATGCAGCATGGCCCAAAGCATCCCGATTGAAGGTAGTGCATTCCATGCAGCATCACTGAATGCAGTGGATTCCATGCAGCATGGTAAAATGCATCCCGATTGAACGCAGTGTATTCCATGAAGCATGGCGAAATGGATCCCGATTGAATGCAGTGGATTCCATGCAGCGTGGCCCAATGGATCTCGATTGAACGCAGTGTATTCCATGCAGTGAGGCCCAATGAATCCCAATTGAATGCAGTGGATTCCATGCAGCATGGCGCAATGGATGTCGATTGAATGCAGTGGTTTCCCTGCAATGTGGCACAATGGATCCCGATTGACTGCAGTGGATTCCATGCAGCGTCACTGAATGCAGTGGATTCCATGCAGCATGGTAAAATGCATCCCGATTGATGCAGTGGATTCCATGCAGTGTCATTGAATGCAGTGGATTCCATGCAGCATGGTTTAATGCATCCCAATTGAACGCAGTGCATTCCATGCAGCGGGGTTAAATGGATCCCGATTGAATGCAGTGGATTCGATGCAGCGTGGCCCAATGGATCTCGAGAGAATGCAGTGGATTCCATGCAGTGTGGTGCAATGGATTTTGATTGAACGCAGTGGATTCCATGCATCGTGGCGCAATGGATCCCAATTGAATGCAGTGAATTCCATGCAGCGTGATTGAATGCGGTATATTCCATGCAGCGTGGTAAAATGCATCCCGATTAAATGCAGTGGATTCCATCCAGCTTGATTGAATGCAGTTGATTCCATGGAGCGTGGCCCAATGCATCCCGATTAAATGCAGTGGAGTTTATGCAGCGAGTCCCAAAGCATCCCGATTGAATGCCGTGGATTCCATGCAGCGTCACTGAATGCAGTGGATTCGATGCAGCATGGTAAAATGCATCCCGATTGAACCCAGTGTATTCTATGCAGCGTGATAAATGGATCCCGATTGAATGCAGTGGATTCGATGCAGCGTGGCCCAATGGATCTCGAGAGAATGCAGTGGATTCCATGCAGTGTGGTGCAATGGATTTTGATTGAACGCAGTGGATTCCATGCATCGTTGTGCAATGGATCCCAATTGAATGCAGTGAATTCCATGCAGCGTGATTGAATGCAGTACATTCCATGCAGCATGGTAAAATGCATCCCGATTAAATGCAGTGGATTCCATCCAGCTTGATTGAATGCAGTTGATTCCATGGAGCGTGGCCCAATGCATCCCGATTAAATGCAGTGGATTTTATGCAGCATGGCCCAAAGCATCCCGATTGAAGGTAGTGCATTCCATGCAGCATCCCTGAATGCAGTGGATTCCATGCAGCATGGTAAAATGCATCCCGATTGAACGCAGTGTATTCCATGAAGCATGGCGAAATGGATCCCGATTGAATGCAGTGGATTCCATGCAGCGTGGCCCAATGGATCTCGATTGAAGGCAGTGTATTCCATGCAGTGAGGCCCAATGAATCCCAATTGAATGCAGTGGATTCCATGCAGCATGGCGCAATGGATGTCGATTGAATGCAGTGCTTTCCCTGCAATGTGGCACAATGGATCCCGATTGACTGCAGTGGATTCCATGCAGCGTCACTGAATGCAGAGGATTCCATGCAGCATGGTAAAATGCATCCCGATTGATGCAGTGGATTCCATGCACTGTCATTGAATGCAGTGGATTCCATGCAGCATGGTAAAATGCATCCCAATTGAACGCAGTGCATTCCATGCAGCGGGGTTAAATGGATCCCGATTGAATGCAGTGGATTCGATGCAGCGTGGCCCAATGGATCTCGAGAGAATGCAGTGGATTCCATGCAGTGTGGTGCAATGGATTTAAATTGAACGCAGTGGATTCCATGCATCGTGGCGAAATGGATCCCAATTGAATGCAGTGAATTCCATGCAGCGTGATTGAATGCAGTATATTCCATGCAGCGTGGTAAAATGCATCCCGATTAAATGCAGTGGATTCCATCCAGCTTGATTGAATGCAGTTGATTCCATGGAGCGTGGCCCAATGCATCCCGATTAAATGCAGTGGATTTTATGCAGCATGGCCCAAAGCATCCCGATTGAATGTAGTGCATTCCATGCAGCATCACTGAATGCAGTGGATTCCATGCAGCATGGTAAAATGCATCCCGATTGAACGCAGTGTATTCCATGAAGCATGGCGAAATGGATCCCGATTGAATGCAGTGGATTCCATGCAGCGTGGCCCAATGGATCTCGATTGAATGCAGTGTATTCCATGCAGTGAGGCCCAATGAATCCCGATTGAATGCAGTGGATTCCATGCAGCATGGCGCAATGGATGTCGATTGAATGCAGTGGTTTCCCTGCAATGTGGCACAATGGATCCCGATTGACTGCAGTGGATTCCATGCAGCGTCACTGAATGAAGTGGATTCCTTGCAGCATGGTAAAATGCATCCCGATTGATTCAGTGGATTCCATGCAGTGTCATTGAATGCAGTGGATTCCATGCAGCATGGTAAAATGCATCCCGATTGAACGCAGTGCATTCCATGCAGCGGGGTTAAATGGATCCCGATTGAATGCAGTGGATTCGATGCAGCATGGCCCAATGGATCTCGAGAGAATGCAGTGGATTCCATGCATCGTGGCGCAATGGATCCCAATTGAATGCAGTGAATTCCATGCAGCGTGATTGAATGCAGTATATTCCATGCAGCGTGGTAAAATGCATCCCGATTAAATGCAGTGGATTCCATCCAGCTTGATTGAATGCAGTTGATTCCATGGAGCGTGGCCCAATGCATCCCGATTAAATGCAGTGGATTTTATGCAGCATGGCCCAAAGCATCCCGATTGAAGGTAGTGCATTCCATGCAGCATCACTGAATGCAGTGGATTCCATGAAGCATGGTAAAATGCATCCCGATTGAACGCAGTGTATTCCATGAAGCATGGCGAAATGGATCCCGATTGAATGCAGTGGATTCCATGCAGCGTGGCCCAATGGATCTCGATTGAACGCAGTGTATTCCATGCAGTGAGGCCCAATGTATCCCAATTGAATGCAGTGGATTCCATGCAGCATGGCGCAATGGATGTCGATTGAATGCAGTGGTTTCCCTGCAATGTGGCACAATGGATCCCGATTGACTGCAGTGGATTCCATGCAGCGTCACTGAATGCAGTGGATTCCATGCAGCATGGTATAATGTGTCACGATTGATGCAGTGGATTCCATGCATTGTCATTGAATGCAGTGGATTCCATGCAGCATGGTTAAATGCATCACGATTGATGCAGTGGATTCCATGCAGTGTCAATGAATGCAGTGGATTCCAGGCAGCATGATAAAATGCATCCCGATTGATGCAGTGGATTCCATGCAGCGGGGTTAAATGGATCCCGATTGAATGCAGTGGATTCCATGCAGCGTGGCCCAATGGATCTCGATTGAATGCAGTGGATTCCACGCAGTGTTGCAGTGGATTCTGATTGATTGCAGTGAATTCCATGCATCGTGGCACAGTGGATCCCAATTGAATGCAGTTGATTCCATGCAGTGTGGCCCAATGGATCTCGTTTGAATGCAGTGGATTCCATGCAGCGTGTTTGAATGCAGTGTATGCCATGCAGCGTGAAGAAATGGAACCCTATTGAATGCAGTGGATTTTATGCAGCATGATTGAATGCAGTGGATTCCATGCAGCATGATTGAATGCAGTGGATTCCAGGCAGCGAGGCCCAATGAATCCCGATTGAATGCAGTGGATATTATCCAGCATGGCCCAAAGCATCCCGATTGAATGCAGTGGATTCCATGCAGCATGTTTGAATGCAGTGGATTCCATGCAGCATGGCCCAATGGTTCCCGATTGAATGCAGTGGTTGCAATGAAGCATGATTGAATGCAGTGGATTCCATGAAGCGTGTCCCTATGGTACCCGATTGAATGCACTGGTTGCAATGAAGCATGATTGAATGCAGTGGATTCCATGCAGCATGGAGAAATTGAACCCTATTAAATGCAGGGGATTTTATGCAGCATGATTGAATGCAGTGGATTCCATGCAGCATGATTGAATGCAGTAGATTCCATGCAGTGAGGCCCAATGCATCCCGATTAAATGCAGTGGATTTTATGCAGCGAGGCCCAAAGCATCCCGATTGAATGCAGTGGATTCCATGCAGCGTCACTGAATGCAGTGGATTCGATGCAGCATGGTAAAATGCATCCCGATTGAACCCAGTGTATTCTATGCAGCGTGATAAATGGATCCCGATTGAATGCAGTGGATTCCATGCAGCGTGGCCCAATGGATCTCGAGAGAATGCAGTGGATTCCATGCAGTGTGGTGCAATGGATTTTGATTGAACGCAGTGGATTCGATGCATCGTTGTGCAATGGATCCCAATTGAATGCAGTGAATTCCATGCAGCGTGATTGAATGCAGTACATTCCATGCAGCATGGTAAAATGCATCCCGATTAAATGCAGTGGATTCCATCCAGCTTGATTGAATGCAGTTGTTTCCATGGAGCGTGGCCCAATGCATCCCGATTAAATGCAGTGGATTTTATGCAGCATGGCCCAAAGCATCCCGATTGAAGGTAGTGCATTCCATGCAGCATCACTGAATGCAGTGGATTCCATGCAGCATGGTAAAATGCATCCCGATTGAACGCAGTGTATTCCATGAAGCATGGCTAAATGGATCCCGATTATATGCAGTGGATTCCATGCAGCGTGGCCCAATGGATCTCGATTGAACGCAGTGTATTCCATGCAGTGAGGCCCAATGAATCCCAATTGAATGCAGTGGATTCCATGCAGCATGGCGCAATGGATGTCGATTGATTGCAGTGGTTTCCCTGCAATGTGGCACAATGGATCCCGATTGATGCAGTGGATTCCATGCAGCGTCACTGAATGCAGTGGATTCCATGCAGCATGGTAAAATGCATCCCGATGGATGCAGTGGATTACATGCAGTGTCATTGAATGCAGTGGATTCCATGCAGCATGGTTTAATGCATCCCAATTGAACGCAGTGCATTCCATGCAGCGGGGTTAAATGGATCCCGATTGAATGCAGTGGATTCGATGCAGCGTGGCCCAATGGATCTCGAGAGAATGCAGTGGATTCCATGCAGTGTGGTGCAATGGATTTTGATTGAACGCAGTGGATTCCATGCATCGTGGCGCAATGGATCCCAATTGAATGCAGTGAATTCCATGCAGCGTGATTGAATGCAGTATATTCCATGCAGCGTGGTAAAAAGCATCCCGATTAAATGCAGTGGATTCCATCCAGCTTGATTGAATGCAGTTGATTCCATGGAGCGTGGCCCAATGCATCCCGATTAAATGCAGTGGATTTTATGCAGCATGGCCCAAAGCATCCCGATTGAAGGTAGTGCATTCCATGCAGCATCACTGAATGCAGTGGATTCCATGCAGCATGGTAAAATGCATCCCGATTGAACGCAGTGTATTCCATGAAGCATGGCTAAATGGATCCCGATTGAATGCAGTGTATTCCATGCAGCGTGGCCCAATGGATCTCGATTGAACGCAGTGTATTCCATGCAGTGAGGCCCAATGAATCCCAATTGAATGCAGTGGATTCCATGCAGCATGGCGCAATGGATGTCGATTGAATGCAGTGGTTTCCCTGCAATGTGGCACAATGGATCCGGATTGACTGCAGTGGATTCCATGCAGCGTCACTGAATGCAGTGGATTCCATGCAGCATGGTAAAATGCATCCCGATTGATGCAGTGGATTCCATGCAGTGTCATTGAATGCAGTGGATTCCATGCAGCATGGTAAAATGCATCCCAATTGAACGCAGTGCATTCCATGCAGCGGGGTTAAATGGATCCCGATTGAATGCAGTGGATTCGATGCAGCATGGCCCAATGGATCTCGAGAGAATGCAGTGGATTCCATGCAGTGTGGTGCAATGGATTTAAATTGAACTCAGTGGATTCCATGCATCGTGGCGCAATGGATCCCAATTGAATGCAGTGAATTCCATGCAGCGTGATTGAATGCAGTATATTCCATGCAGCGTGGTAAAATGACTCCCGATTAAATGCAGTGGATTCCATCCTGCTTGATTGAATGCAGTTGATTCCATGGAGCGTGGCCCAATGCATCCCGATTAAATGCAGTGGATTTTATGCAGCATGGCCCAAAGCATCCCGATTGAAGGTAGTGCATTCCATGCAGCATCACTGAATGCAGTGGATTCCATGCAGCATGGTAAAATGCATCCCGATTGAACGCAGTGTATTCCATGAAGCATGGCTAAATGGATCCCGATTGAATGCAGTGGATTCCATGCAGCGTGGCCCAATGGATCTCGATTGAACGCAGTGTATTCCATGCAGTGAGGCCCAATGAATCCCAATTGAATGCAGTGGATTCCATGCAGCATGGCGCAATGGATGTCGATTGAATGCAGTGGTTTCCCTGCAATGTGGCACAATGGATCCCGATTGACTGCAGTGGATTCCATGCAGCGTCACTGAATGCAGTGGATTCCATGCAGCATGGTAAAATGCATCCCGATGGATGCAGTGGATTCCATGCAGTGTCATTGAATGCAGTGGATTCCATGCAGCATGGTAAAATGCATCCCAATTGAACGCAGTGCATTCCATGCAGCGGGGTTAAATGGATCCCGATTGAATGCAGTGGATTCGATGCAGCGTGGCCCAATGGATCTCGAGAGAATGCAGTGGATTCCATGCAGTGTGGTGCAATGGATTTAAATTGAACGCAGTGGATTCCATGCATCGTGGCGCAATGGATCCCAATTGAATGCAGTGAATTCCATGCAGCGTGATTGAATGCAGTATATTCCATGCAGCGTGGTAAAATGCCTCCCGATTAAATGCAGTGGATTCCATCCAGCTTGATTGAATGCAGTTGATTCCATGGAGCGTGGCCCAATGCATCCCGATTAAATGCAGTGGATTTTATGCAGCATGGCCCAAAGCATCCCGATTGAATGTAGTGCATTCCATGCAGCATCACTGAATGCAGTGGATTCCATGCAGCATGGTAAAATGCATCCCGATTGAACGCAGTGTATTCCATGAAGCATGGCTAAATGGATCCCGATTGAATGCAGTGGATTCCATGCAGCGTGGCCCAATGGATCTCGATTGAACGCAGTGTATTCCATGCAGTGAGGCCCAATGAATCCCAATTGAATGCAGTGGATTCCATGCAGCATGGAGAAATTGAACCCTATTAAATGCAGGGGATTTTATGCAGCATGATTGAATGCAGTGGATTCCATGCAGCATGATTGAATGCAGTAGATTCCATGCAGAGATGCCCAAAGCATCCCGATTGAATGCAGTGGATTCCATGCAGCGTCACTGAATGCAGTGGATTCGATGCAGCATGGTTAAATGCATCCCGATTGAACGAAGTGTATTCGATGCAGCGTGGCTAAATGGATCCCGATTGAATGCAGTGGATTCCATGCAGCGTGGCCCAATGGATCTCGAGAGATTGCAGTGGATTCCAAGCAGAGTGGTGCAATGGATTTTAATTGAACGCAGTGGATTCCATGCATCGTGGTGCAATGGATCCCAATTGAATGCAGTGAATTCCATGCAGCGTGATTGAATGCAGTATATTCCATGAAGCTTGGTAAAATGCATCCCGATTAAATGCAGTGGATTCCATCCAGCTTGGTTGAATGCAATTGATTCCATGGAGCATGGCCCAATGCATCCCGATTAAATGCAGTGGATTTTATGCAGCATGGCCCAAAGCATCCCGATTGAAGGTAGTGCATTCCATGCAGCATCACTGAATGCAGTGGATTCCATGCAGCATGGTAAAATGCATCCCAATTGAACGCAGTGCATTCCATGCAGCGGGGTTAAATGGATCCCGATTGAATGCAGTGGATTCGATGCAGCGTGGCCCAATGGATCTCGATTGACTGCAGTGGATTCCATGCAGCGTGGCCCAATGGATCTCGATTGACTGCAGTGGATTCCATGCAGCGTCACTGAATGCAGTGGATTCCATGCAGCATGGTAAAATGCATCCCGATTGATGCAGTGGATTCCATGCAGTGTCATTGAATGCAGTGGATTCCATGCAGCATGGTTTAATGCATCCCAATTGATCGCAGTGCATTCCATGCTGCGGGGTTAAATGGATCCCGATTGAATGCAGTGGATTCGATGCAACGTGGCCCAAAGGATCTTGAGAGAATGCAGTGGATTCCATGCAGTGTGGTGCAATGGATTTTAATTGAACGCATTGGATTCCATGCATCGTGGCGAAATGGATCCCAATTGAATGCAGTGAATTCCATGCAGCGTGATTGAATGCAGTATATTCCATGCAGCGTGGTAAAATGCATCCCGATTAAATGCAGTGGATTCCATCCTGCTTGATTGAATGCAGTTGATTCCATGGAGCGTGGCCCAATGCATCCCGATTAAATGCAGTGGATTTTATGCAGCATGGCCCAAAGCATCCCGATTGAAGGTAGTGCATTCCATGCAGCAACACTGAATGCAGTGGATTCCATGCAGCATGGTAAAATGCAACCCGATTGAACGCAGTGTATTCCATGAAGCATGGCTAAATGGATCCCGATTGAATGCAGTGGATTCCATGCAGCATGGCCCAATGGTTCCCGATTGAATGCAGTGGTTGCAATGAAGCATGATTTAATGCAGTGTATTCGTTGAAGCGTGGCCCTATGGTACCCGATTGAATGCACTGGTTGCAATGAAGCATGATTGAATGCAGTGGATTCCATGCAGCATGGAGAAATTGAACCCTATTAAATGCAGGGGATTTTATGCAGCATGATTGAATGCAGTGGATTCCATGCAGCATGATTGAATGCAGTAGATTCCATGCAGTGAGGCCCAATGCATCCCGATTAAATGCAGTGGATTTTATGCAGCGAGGCCCAAAGCATCCCGATTGAATGCAGTGGATTCCATGCAGCGTCACTGAATGCAGTGGATTCGATGCAGCATGGTAAAATGCATCCCGATTGAACCCAGTGTATTCTATGCAGCGTGATAAATGGATCCCGATTGAATGCAGTGGATTCCATGCAGCGTGGCCCAATGGATTTCGAGAGAATGCAGTGGATTCCATGCATTGTGGTGCAATGTATTCTGATTGAACGCAGTGGATTCCATGCATCGTTGTGCAATGGATCCCAATTGAATGCAGTGAATTCCATGCAGCGTGATTGAATGCAGTATATTCCATGCAGCGTGGTAAAATGCATCCCGATTAAATGCAGTGGATTCCATCCAGCTTGATTGAATGCAGTTGATTCCATGGAGCGTGGCCCAATGCATCCCGATTAAATGCAGTGGATTTTATGCAGCATGGCCCAAAGCATCCCGATTGAAGGTAGTGCATTCCATGCAGCATCACTGAATGCAGTGGATTCCATGCAGCATGGTAAAATGCATCCCGATTGAACGCAGTGTATTCCATGAAGCATGGCGAAATGGATCCCGATTGAATGCAGTGGATTCCATGCAGCGTGGCCCAATGGATCTCGATTGAACGCAGTGTATTCCATGCAGTGAGGCCCAATGTATCGCAATTGAATGCAGTGGATTCCATGCAGCATGGCGCAATGGATGTCGATTGAATGCAGTGGTTTCCCTGCAATGTGGCAAAATGGATCCCGATTGACTGCAGTGGATTCCATGCAGCGTCACTGAATGCAGTGGATTCCATGCAGCATGGTAAAATGCATCCCGATTGAACGCAGTGTATTCCATGAAGCATGGCTAAATGGATCCCGAGTGAATGCAGTGGATTCCATGCAGTGTCATTGAATGCAGTGGATTCCATGCAGCATGGTATAATGTGTCACGATTGATGCAGTGGATTCCATGCATTGTCATTGAATGCAGTGGATTCCATGCAGCATGGTTAAATGCATCCCGATTGATGCAGTGGATTCCATGCAGTGTCAATGAATGCAGTGGATTCCAGGCAGCATGATAAAATGCATCCCGATTGATGCAGTGGATTCCATGCAGCGGGGTTAAATGGATCCCGATTGAATGCAGTGGATTCCATGCAGCGTGGCCCAATGGATCTCGATTGAATGCAGTGGATTCCATGCAGCGTGGCCCAATGGATCTCGATTGAATGCAGTGGATTCCACGCAGTGTGGTGCAGTGGATTCTGATTGATTGCAGTGAATTCCATGCATCGTGGCACAATGGATCCCAATTGAATGCAGTGGATTCCATGCAGCGTGGCCCAATGGATCTCGATTGAATGCAGTGGATTCCATGCAGCATGATTGAATGCAGTAGATTCCATGCAGTGAGGCCCAATGCATCCCGATTAAATGCAGTGGATTTTATGCAGCGAGGCCCAAAGCATCCCGATTGAATGCAGTGGATTCCATGCAGCGTCACTGAATGCAGTGGATTCGATGCAGCATGGTAAAATGAATCCCGATTGAACCCAGTGTATTCTATGCAGCGTGATAAATGGATCCCGATTGAAAGCAGTGGATTCCATGCAGCGTGGCCCAATGGATCTCGAGATAATGCAGTGGATTCCATGCAGTGTGGTGCAATGGATTTTGATTGAACGCAGTGGATTCGATGCATCGTTGTGCAATGGATCCCAATTGAATGCAGTGAATTCCATGCAGCGTGATTGAATGCAGTACATTCCATGCAGCATGGTAAAATGCATCCCGATTAAATGCAGTGGATTCCATCCAGCTTGATTGAATGCAGTTGATTCCATGGAGTGTGGCCCAATGCATCCCGATTAAATGCAGTGGATTTTATGCAGCATGGCCCAAAGCATCCCGATTGAAGGTAGTGCATTCCATGCAGCATCACTGAATGCAGTGGATTCCATGCAGCATGGTAAAATGCATCCCGATTGAACGCAGTGTATTCCATGAAGCATGGCTAAATGGATCCCGAATGAATGCAGTGGATTCCATGCAGCGTGGCCCAATGGATCTCGATTGAACGCAGTGTATTCCATGCAGTGAGGCCCAATGTATCCCAATTGAATGCAGTGGATTCCATGCAGCATGGCGCAATGGATGTCGATTGAATGCAGTGGTTTCCCTGCAATGTGGCACAATGGATCCCGATTGACTGCAGTGGATTCCATGCAGCGTCACTGAATGCAGTGGATTCCATGCAGCATGGTAAAATGCATCCCGATTGATGCAGTGGATTCCATGCAGTGTCATTGAATGCAGTGGATTCCATGCAGCATGGTAAAATGCATCCCAATTGAACGCAGTGCATTCCATGCAGCGGGGTTAAATGGATCCCGATTGAATGCAGTGGATTCGATGCAGCATGGCCCAATGGATCTCGAGAGAATGCAGTGGATTCCATGCAGTGTGGTGCAATGGATTTAAATTGAACGCAGTGGATTCCATGCATCGTGGCGCAATGGATCCCAATTGAATGCAGTGAATTCCATGCAGCGTGATTGAATGCAGTATATTCCATGCAGCGTGGTAAAATGCATCCCGATTAAATGCAGTGGATTCCATCCAGCTTGATTGAATGCAGTTGATTCCATGGAGCGTGGCCCAATGCATCCCGATTAAACGCAGTGGATTTTATGCAGCATGGCCCAAAGCATCCCGATTGAAGGTAGTGCATTCCATGCAGCATCACTGAATGCAGTGGATTCCATGCAGCATGGTAAAATGCATCCCGATTGAACGCAGTGTATTCCATGAAGCATGGCGAAATGGATCCCGATTGAATGCAGTGGATTCCATGCAGCGTGGCCCAATGATCTCGATTGAACGCAGTGTATTCCATGCAGTGAGGCCCAATGTATCCCAATTGAATGCAGTGGATTCCATGCAGCATGGCGCAATGGATGTCGATTGAATGCAGTGGTTTCCCTGCAATGTGGCAAAATGGATCCCGATTGACTGCAGTGGATTCCATGCAGCGTCACTGAATGCAGTGGATTCCATGCAGCATGGTAAAATGCATCCCGATTGAACGCAGTGTATTCCATGAAGCATGGCTAAATGGATCCCGAGTGAATGCAGTGGATTCCATGCAGTGTCATTGAATGCAGTGGATTCCATGCAGCATGGTAAAATGTGTCACGATTGCTGCAGTGGATTCCATGCATTGTCATTGAATGCAGTGGATTCCATGCAGCATGGTTAAATGCATCCCGATTGATGCAGTGGATTCCATGCAGTGTCAATGAATGCAATGAATTCCAGGCAGCATGATAAAATGCATCCCGATTGATGCAGTGGATTCCATGCAGCGGGGTTAAATGGATCCCGATTGAATGCAGTGGATTCCATGCAGCGTGGCCCAATGGATCTCGATTGAATGAAGTGGATTCCATGCAGCGTGGCCCAATGGATCTCGATTGAATGCAGTGGATTCCACGCAGTGTGGTGCAGTGGATTCTGATTGATTGCAGTGAATTCCATGCATCGTGGCACAATGGATCCCAATTGAATGCAGTTGATTCCATGCAGTGTGGCCCAATGGATCTCGATTGAATGCAGTGGATTCCATGCAGCGTGTTTGAATGCAGTGTATGCCATGCAGCATGAAGAAATGGAACCCTATTGAATGCAGGGGATTTTATGCAGCATGATTGAATGCAGTGGATTCCATGCAGCATGATTGAATGCAGTGGATTCCAGGCAGCGAGGCCCAATGAATCCCGATTGAATGCAGTGGATATTATCCAGCATGGCCCAAAGCATCCCGATTGAATGCAGTGGATTCCATGCAGCATGTTTGAATGCAGTGGATTCCATGCAGCATGGCCCAATGGTTCCCGATTGAATGCAGTGGTTGCAATGAAGCATGATTGAATGCAGTGGATTCCATGAAGCGTGGCCCTATGGTACCCGATTGAATGCACTGGTTGCAATGAAGCATGATTGAATGCAGTGGATTCCATGCAGCATGGAGAAATGGAACCCTATTAAATGCAGGGGATTTTATGCAGCATGATTGAATGCAGTGGATTCCATGCAGCATGATTGAATGCAGTAGATTCCATGCAGTGAGGCCCAATGCATCCCGATTAAATGCAGTGGATTTTATGCAGCGAGGCCCAAAGCATCCCGATTGAATGCAGTGGATTCCATGCAGCGTCACTGAATGCAGTGGATTCGATGCAGCATGGTAAAATGCATCCCGATTGAACCCAGTGTATTCTATGCAGCGTGATAAATGGATCCCGATTGAATGCAGTGGATTCGATGCAGCGTGGCCCAACGGATCTCGAGAGAATGCAGTGGATTCCATGCAGTGTGGTGCAATGGATTTTGATTGAACGCAGTGGATTCGATGCATCGTTGTGCAATGGATCCCAATTGAATGCAGTGAATTCCATGCAGCGTGATTGAATGCAGTACATTCCATGCAGCATGGTAAAATGCATCCCGATTAAATGCAGTGGATTCCATCCAGCTTGATTGAATGCAGTTGTTTCCATGGAGCGTGGCCCAATGCATCCCGATTAAATGCAGTGGATTTTATGCAGCATGGCCCAAAGCATCCCGATTGAAGGTAGTGCATTCCATGCAGCATCACTGAATGCAGTGGATTCCATGCAGCATGGTAAAATGCATCCCGATTGAACGCAGTGTATTCCATGAAGCATGGCTAAATGGATCCCGATTGAATGCAGTGGATTCCATGCAGCGTGGCCCAATGGATCTCGATTGAATGCAGTGTATTCCATGCAGTGAGGCCCAATGTATCCCAATTGAATGCAGTTGATTCCATGCAGCATGGCGCAATGGATGTCGATTGAATGCAGTGGTTTCCCTGCAATGTGGCAAAATGGATCCCGATTGACTGCAGTGGATTCCATGCAGCGTCACTGAATGCAGTGGATTCCTTGCAGCATGGTAAAATGCATCCCGATTGATGCAGTGGATTCCATGCAGTGTCATTGAATGCAGTGGATTCCATGCAGCATGGTAAAATGCATCCCGATTGAACGCAGTGCATTCCATGCAGCGGGGTTAAATGGATCCCGATTGAATGCAGTGGATTCGATGCAGCATGGCCCAATGGATCTCGAGAGAATGCAGTGGATTCCATGCAGTGTGGTGCAATGGATTTAAATTGAACGCAGTGGATTCCATGCATCGTGGCGCAATGGATCCCAATTGAATGCAGTGAATTCCATGCAGCGTGATTGAATGCGGTATATTCCATGCAGCGTGGTAAAATGCATCCCGATTAAATGCAGTGGATTCCATCCAGCTTGATTGAATGCAGTTGATTCCATGGAGCGTGGCCCAATGCATCCCGATTAAATGCAGTGGAGTTTATGCAGCGAGTCCCAAAGCATCCCGATTGAATGCCGTGGATTCCATGCAGCGTCACTGAATGCAGTGGATTCGATGCAGCATGGTAAAATGCATCCCGATTGAACCCAGTGTATTCTATGCAGCGTGATAAATGGATCCCGATTGAATGCAGTGGATTCGATGCAGCGTGGCCCAATGGATCTCGAGAGAATGCAGTGGATTCCATGCAGTGTGGTGCAATGGATTTTGATTGAACGCAGTGGATTCCATGCATCGTTGTGCAATGGATCCCAATTGAATGCAGTGAATTCCATGCAGCGTGATTGAATGCAGTACATTCCATGCAGCATGGTAAAATGCATCCCGATTAAATGCAGTGGATTCCATCCAGCTTGATTGAATGCAGTTGATTCCATGGAGCGTGGCCCAATGCATCCCGATTAAATGCAGTGGATTTTATGCAGCATGGCCCAAAGCATCCCGATTGAAGGTAGTGCATTCCATGCAGCATCACTGAATGCAGTGGATTCCATGCAGCATGGTAAAATGCATCCCGATTGAACGCAGTGTATTCCATGAAGCATGGCTAAATGGATCCCGATTGAATGCAGTGGATTCCATGCAGCGTGGCCCAATGGATCTCGATTGAAGGCAGTGTATTCCATGCAGTGAGGCCCAATGTATCCCAATTGAATGCAGTGGATTCCATGCAGCATGGCGCAATGGATGTCGATTGAATGCAGTGCTTTCCCTGCAATGTGGCACAATGGATCCCGATTGACTGCAGTGGATTCCATGCAGCGTCACTGAATGCAGTGGATTCCTTGCAGCATGGTAAAATGCATCCCGATTGATGCAGTGGATTCCATGCAGTGTCATTGAATGCAGTGGATTCCATGCAGCATGGTAAAATGCATCCCGATTGAGCGCAGTGCATTCAATGCAGCGGGGTTAAATGGATCCCGATTGAATGCAGTGGATTCGATGCAGCATGGCCCAATGGATCTCGAGAGAATGCAGTGGATTCCATGCAGTGTGGTGCAATGGATTTAAATTGAACGCAGTGGATTCCATGCATCGTGGCGCAATGGATCCCAATTGAATGCACTGAATTCCATGCAGCGTGATTGAATGCGGTATATTCCATGCAGCGTGGTAAAATGCATCCCGATTAAATGCAGTGGATTCCATCCAGCTTGATTGAATGCAGTTGATTCCATGGAGCGTGGCCGAATGCATCCCGATTAAATGCAGTGGAGTTTATGCAGCGAGTCCCAAAGCATCCCGATTGAATGCCGTGGATTCCATGCAGCGTCACTGAATGCAGTGGATTCGATGCAGCATGGTAAAATGCATCCCGATTGAACCCAGTGTATTCTATGCAGCGTGATAAATGGATCCCGATTGAATGCAGTGGATTCGATGCAGCGTGGCCCAATGGATCTCGAGAGAATGCAGTGGATTCCATGCAGTGTGGTGCAATGGATTTTGATTGAACGCAGTGGATTCCATGCATCGTTGTGCAATGGATCCCAATTGAATGCAGTGAATTCCATGCAGCGTGATTGAATGCAGTACATTCCATGCAGCATGGTAAAATGCATCCCGATTAAATGCAGTGGATTCCATCCAGCTTGATTGAATGCAGTTGATTCCATGGAGCGTGGCCCAATGCATCCCGATTAAATGCAGTGGATTTTATGCAGCATGGCCCAAAGCATCCCGATTGAAGGTAGTGCATTCCATGCAGCATCACTGAATGCAGTGGATTCCATGCAGCATGGTAAAATGCATCCCGATTGAACGCAGTGTATTCCATGAAGCATGGCTAAATGGATCCCGATTGAATGCAGTGGATTCCATGCAGCGTGGCCCAATGGATCTCGATTGAAGGCAGTGTATTCCATGCAGTGAGGCCCAATGAATCCCAATTGAATGCAGTGGATTCCATGCAGCATGGCGCAATGGATGTCGATTGAATGCAGTGGTTTCCCTGCAATGTGGCACAATGGATCCCGATTGACTGCAGTGGATTCCATGCAGCGTCACTGAATGCAGTGGATTCCATGCAGCATGGTAAAATGCATCCCGATTGATGCAGTGGATTCCATGCAGTGTCATTGAATGCAGTGGATTCCATGCAGCATGGTAAAATGCATCCCAATTGAACGCAGTGCATTCCATGCAGCGGGGTTAAATGGATCCCGATTGAATGCAGTGGATTCGATGCAGCGTGGCCCAATGGATCTCGAGAGAATGCAGTGGATTCCATGCAGTGTGGTGCAATGGATTTAAATTGAACGCAGTGGATTCCATGCATCGTGGCGCAATGGATCCCAATTGAATGCAGTGAATTCCATGCAGCGTGATTGAATGCAGTATATTCCATGCAGCGTGGTAAAATGCATCCCGATTAAATGCAGTGGATTCCATCCAGCTTGATTGAATGCAGTTGATTCCATGGAGCGTGGCCCAATGCATCCCGATTAAATGCAGTGGATTTTATGCAGCATGGCCCAAAGCATCCCGATTGAATGTAGTGCATTCCATGCAGCATCACTGAATGCAGTGGATTCCATGCAGCATGGTAAAATGCATCCCGATTGAACGCAGTGTATTCCATGAAGCATGGCGAAATGGATCCCGATTGAATGCAGTGGATTCCATGCAGCGTGGCCCAATGGATCTCGATTGAATGCAGTGTATTCCATGCAGTGAGGCCCAATGAATCCCGATTGAATGCAGTGGATTCCATGCAGCATGGCGCAATGGATGTCGATTGAATGCAGTGCTTTCCCTGCAATGTGGCACAATGGATCCCGATTGACTGCAGTGGATTCCATGCAGCGTCACTGAATGCAGTGGATTCCTTGCAGCATGGTAAAATGCATCCCGATTGATTCAGTGGATTCCATGCAGTGTTATTGAATGCAGTGGATTCCATGCAGCATGGTAAAATGCATCCCGATTGAACGCAGTGCATTCCATGCAGCGGGGTTAAATGGATCCCGATTGAATGCAGTGGATTCGATGCAGCATGGCCCAATGGATCTCGAGAGAATGCAGTGGATTCCATGCAGTGTGGTGCAATGGATTTAAATTGAACGCAGTGGATTCCATGCATCGTGGCGCAATGGATCCCAATTGAATGCAGTGAATTCCATGCAGCGTGATTGAATGCAGTATATTCCATGCAGCGTGGTAAAATGCATCCCGATTAAATGCAGTGGATTCCATCCAGCTTGATTGAATGCAGTTGATTCCATGGAGCGTGGCCCAATGCATCCCGATTAAATGCAGTGGATTTTATGCAGCATGGCCCAAAGCATCCCGATTGAAGGTAGTGCATTCCATGCAGCATCACTGAATGCAGTGGATTCCATGAAGCATGGTAAAATGCATCCCGATTGAACGCAGTGTATTCCATGAAGCATGGCGAAATGGATCCCGATTGAATGCAGTGGATTCCATGCAGCGTGGCCCAATGGATCTCGATTGAACGCAGTGTATTCCATGCAGTGAGGCCCAATGTATCCCAATTGAATGCAGTGGATTCCATGCAGCATGGCGCAATGGATGTCGATTGAATGCAGTGGTTTCCCTGCAATGTGGCAAAATGGATCCCGATTGACTGCAGTGGATTCCATGCAGCGTCACTGAATGCAGTGGATTCCATGCAGCATGGTATAATGTGTCACGATTGATGCAGTGGATTCCATGCATTGTCATTGAATGCAGTGGATTCCATGCAGCATGGTTAAATGCATCACGATTGATGCAGTGGATTCCATGCAGTGTCAATGAATGCAGTGCATTCCAGGCAGCATGATAAAATGCATCCCGATTGATGCAGTGGATTCCATGCAGCGGGGTTAAATGGATCCCGATTGAATGCAGTGGATTCCATGCAGCGTGGCCCAATGGATCTCGATTGAATGCAGTGGATTCCATGCAGCGTGGCCCAATGGATCTCGATTGAATGCAGTGGATTCCACGCAGTGTTGCAGTGGATTCTGATTGATTGCAGTGAATTCCATGCATCGTGGCACAGTGGATCCCAATTGAATGCAGTTGATTCCATGCAGTGTGGCCCAATGGATCTCGATTGAATGCAGTGGATTCCATGCAGCGTGTTTGAATGCAGTGTATGCCATGCAGCGTGAAGAAATGGAACCCTATTGAATGCAGTGGATTTTATGCAGCATGATTGAATGCAGTGGATTCCATGCAGCATGATTGAATGCAGTGGATTCCAGGCAGCGAGGCCCAATGAATCCCGATTGAATGCAGTGGATATTATCCAGCATGGCCCAAAGCATCCCGATTGAATGCAGTGGATTCCATGCAGCATGTTTGAATGCAGTGGATTCCATGCAGCATGGCCCAATGGTTCCCGATTGAATGCAGTGGTTGCAATGAAGCATGATTGAATGCAGTGGATTCCATGAAGCGTGTCCCTATGGTACCCGATTGAATGCACTGGTTGCAATGAAGCATGATTGAATGCAGTGGATTCCATGCAGCATGGAGAAATTGAACCCTATTAAATGCAGGGGATTTTATGCAGCATGATTGAATGCAGTGGATTCCATGCAGCATGATTGAATGCAGTAGATTCCATGCAGTGAGGCCCAATGCATCCCGATTAAATGCAGTGGATTTTATGCAGCGAGGCCCAAAGCATCCCGATTGAATGCAGTGGATTCCATGCAGCGTCACTGAATGCAGTGGATTCGATGCAGCATGGTAAAATGCATCCCGATTGAACCCAGTGTATTCTATGCAGCGTGATAAATGGATCCCGATTGAATGCAGTGGATTCCATGCAGCGTGGCCCAATGGATCTCGAGAGAATGCAGTGGATTCCATGCAGTGTGGTGCAATGGATTTTGATTGAACGCAGTGGATTCGATGCATCGTTGTGCAATGGATCCCAATTGAATGCAGTGAATTCCATGCAGCGTGATTGAATGCAGTATATTCCATGCAGCGTGGTAAAATGCATCCCGATTAAATGCAGTGGATTCCATCCTGCTTGATTGAATGCAGTTGATTCCATGGAGCGTGGCCCAATGCATCCCGATTAAATGCAGTGGATTTTATGCAGCATGGCCCAAAGCATCCCGATTGAAGGTAGTGCATTCCATGCAGCATCACTGAATGCAGTGGATTCCATGCAGCATGGTAAAATGCATCCCGATTGAACGCAGTGTATTCCATGAAGCATGGCTAAATGGATCCCGATTGAATGCAGTGGATTCCATGCAGCGTGGCCCAATGGATCTCGATTGAACGCAGTGTATTCCATGCAGTGAGGCCCAATGAATCCCAATTGAATGCAGTGGATTCCATGCAGCATGGAGAAATTGAACCCTATTAAATGCAGGGGATTTTATGCAGCATGATTGAATGCAGTGGATTCCATGCAGCATGATTGAATGCAGTAGAGTCCATGCAGTGAGGCCCAATGCATCCCGATTAAATGCAGTGGATTTTATGCAGAGAGGCCCAAAGCATCCCGATTGAATGCAGTGGATTCCATGCAGCATGGCGCAATGGATGTCGATTGAATGCAGTGGTTTCCCTGCAATGTGGCAAAATGGATCCCGATTGACTGCAGTGGATTCCATGCAGCGTCACTGAATGCAGTGGATTCCATGCAGCATGGTAAAATGCATCCCGATTGAACGCAGTGTATTCCATGAAGCATGGCTAAATGGATCCCGAGTGAATGCAGTGGATTCCATGCAGTGTCATTGAATGCAGTGGATTCCATGCAGCATGGTAAAATGTGTCACGATTGCTGCAGTGGATTCCATGCATTGTCATTGAATGCAGTGGATTCCATGCAGCATGGTTAAATGCATCCCGATTGATGCAGTGGATTCCATGCAGTGTCAATGAATGCAATGAATTCCAGGCAGCATGATAAAATGCATCCCGATTGATGCAGTGGATTCCATGCAGCGGGGTTAAATGGATCCCGATTGAATGCAGTGGATTCCATGCAGCGTGGCCCAATGGATCTCGATTGAATGCAGTGGATTCCATGCAGCGTGGCCCAATGGATCTCGATTGAATGCAGTGGATTCCACGCAGTGTGGTGCAGTGGATTCTGATTGATTGCAGTGAATTCCATGCATCGTGGCACAATGGATCCCAATTGAATGCAGTTGATTCCATGCAGTGTGGCCCAATGGATCTCGATTGAATGCAGTGGATTCCATGCAGCGTGTTTGAATGCAGTGTATGCCATGCAGCGTGAAGAAATGGAACCCTATTGAATGCAGGGGATTTTATGCAGCATGATTGAATGCAGTGGATTCCATGCAGCATGATTGAATGCAGTGGATTCCAGGCAGCGAGGCCCAATGAATCCCGATTGAATGCAGTGGATATTATCCAGCATGGCCCAAAGCATCCCGATTGAATGCAGTGGATTCCATGCAGCGTGTTTGAATGCAGTGGATTCCATGCAGCATGGCCCAATGGTTCCCGATTGAATGCAGTGGTTGCAATGAAGCATGATTGAATGCAGTGGATTCCATGAAGTGTGGCCCTATGGTACCCGATTGAATGCACTGGTTGCAATGAAGCATGATTGAATGCAGTGGATTCCATGCAGCATGGAGAAATGGAACCCTATTAAATGCAGGGGATTTTATGCAGCATGATTGAATGCAGTGGATTCCATGCAGCATGATTGAATGCAGTAGATTCCATGCAGTGAGGCCCAATGCATCCCGATTACATGCAGTGGATTTTATGCAGCGAGGCCCAAAGCATCCCGATTGAATGCAGTGGATTCCATGCAGCGTCACTGAATGCAGTGGATTCGATGCAGCATGGTAAAATGCATCCCGATTGAACCCAGTGTATTCTATGCAGCGTGATAAATGGATCCCGATTGAATGCAGTGGATTCGATGCAGCGTGGCCCAACGGATCTCGAGAGAATGCAGTGGATTCCATGCAGTGTGGTGCAATGGATTTTGATTGAACGCAGTGGATTCGATGCATCGTTGTGCAATGGATTCCAATTGAATGCAGTGAATTCCATGCAGCTTGATTGAATGCAGTACATTCCATGCAGCATGGTAAAATGCATCCCGATTAAATGCAGTGGATTCCATCCAGCTTGATTGAATGCAGTTGATTCCATGGAGCGTGGCCCAATGCATCCCGATTAAATGCAGTGGATTTTATGCAGCATGGCCCAAAGCATCCCGATTGAAAGTAGTGCATTCCATGCAGCATCACTGAATGCAGTGGATTCCATGCAGCATGGTAAAATGCATCCCGATTGAACGCAGTGTATTCCATGAAGCATGGCTAAATGGATCCCGATTGAATGCAGTGGATTCCATGCAGCGTGGCCCAATGGATCTCGATTGAATGCAGTGTATTCCATGCAGTGAGGCCCAATGTATCCCAATTGAATGCAGTTGATTCCATGCAGCATGGCGCAATGGATGTCGATTGAATGCAGTGGTTTCCCTGCAATGTGGCAAAATGGATCCCGATTGACTGCAGTGGATTCCATGCAGCGTCACTGAATGCAGTGGATTCCTTGCAGCATGGTAAAATGCATCCCGATTGATGCAGTGGATTCCATGCAGTGTCATTGAATGCAGTGGATTCCATGCAGCATGGTAAAATGCATCCCGATTGAACGCAGTGCATTCCATGCAGCGGGGTTAAATGGATCCCGATTGAATGCAGTGGATTCGATGCAGCATGGCCCAATGGATCTCGAGAGAATGCAGTGGATTCCATGCAGTGTGGTGCAATGGATTTAAATTGAACGCAGTGGATTCCATGCATCGTGGCGCAATGGATCCCAATTGAATGCACTGAATTCCATGCAGCGTGATTGAATGCGGTATATTCCATGCAGCGTGGTAAAATGCATCCCGATTAAATGCAGTGGATTCCATCCAGCTTGATTGAATGCAGTTGATTCCATGGAGCGTGGCCCAATGCATCCCGATTAAATGCAGTGGAGTTTATGCAGCGAGTCCCAAAGCATCCCGATTGAATGCCGTGGATTCCATGCAGCGTCACTGAATGCAGTGGATTCGATGCAGCATGGTAAAATGCATCCCGATTGAACCCAGTGTATTCTATGCAGCGTGATAAATGGATCCCGATTGAATGCAGTGGATTCGATGCAGCGTGGCCCAATGGATCTCGAGAGAATGCAGTGGATTCCATGCAGTGTGGTGCAATGGATTTTGATTGAACGCAGTGGATTCCATGCATCGTTGTGCAATGGATCCCAATTGAATGCAGTGAATTCCATGCAGCGTGATTGAATGCAGTACATTCCATGCAGCATGGTAAAATGCATCCCGATTAAATGCAGTGGATTCCATCCAGCTTGATTGAATGCAGTTGATTCCATGGAGCGTGGCCCAATGCATCCCGATTAAATGCAGTGGATTTTATGCAGCATGGCCCAAAGCATCCCGATTGAAGGTAGTGCATTCCATGCAGCATCACTGAATGCAGTGGATTCCATGCAGCATGGTAAAATGCATCCCGATTGAACGCAGTGTATTCCATGAAGCATGGCTAAATGGATCCCAATTGAATGCAGTGGATTCCATGCAGCGTGGCCCAATGGATCTCGATTGAACGCAGTGTATTCCATGCAGTGAGGCCCAATGAATCCCAATTGAATGCAGTGGATTCCATGCAGCATGGCGCAATGGATGTCGATTGAATGCAGTGCTTTCCCTGCAATGTGGCACAATGGATCCCGATTGACTGCAGTGGATTCCATGCAGCGTCACTGAATGCAGTGGATTCCATGCAGCATGGTAAAATGCATCCCGATTGATGCAGTGGATTCCATGCAGTGTCATTGAATGCAGTGGATTCCATGCAGCATGGTAAAATGCATCCCAATTGAACGCAGTGCATTCCATGCAGCGGGGTTAAATGGATCCCGATTGAATGCAGTGGATTCGATGCAGCGTGGCCCAATGGATCTCGAGAGAATGCAGTGGATTCCATGCAGTGTGGTGCAATGGATTTAAATTGAACGCAGTGGATTCCATGCATCGTGGCGCAATGGATCCCAATTGAATGCAGTGAATTCCATGCAGCGTGATTGAATGCAGTATATTCCATGCAGCGTGGTAAAATGCATCCCGATTAAATGCAGTGGATTCCATCCAGCTTGATTGAATGCAGTTGATTCCATGGAGCGTGGCCCAATGCATCCCGATTAAATGCAGTGGAGTTTATGCAGCGAGTCCCAAAGCATCCCGATTGAATGCCGTGGATTCCATGCAGCGTCACTGAATGCAGTGGATTCGATGCAGCATGGTAAAATGCATCCCGATTGAACCCAGTGTATTCTATGCAGCGTGATAAATGGATCCCGATTGAATGCAGTGGATTCCATGCAGCGTGGCCCAATGGATCTCGAAAGAATGCAGTGGATTCCATGCAGTGTGGTGCAATGGATTTTGATTGAACGCAGTGGATTCCATGCATCGTTGTGCAATGGATCCCAATTGAATGCAGTGAATTCCATGCAGCGTGATTGAATGCAGTACATTCCATGCAGCATGGTAAAATGCATCCCGATTAAATGCAGTGGATTCCATCCAGCTTGATTGAATGCAGTTGATTCCATGGAGCGTGGCCCAATGCATCCCGATTAAATGCAGTGGATTTTATGCAGCATGGCCCAAAGCATCCCGATTGAAGGTAGTGCATTCCATGCAGCATCACTGAATGCAGTGGATTCCATGCAGCATGGTAAAATGCATCCCGATTGAACGCAGTGTATTCCATGAAGCATGGCTAAATGGATCCCGATTGAATGCAGTGGATTCCATGCAGCGTGGCCCAATGGATCTCGATTGAACGCAGTGTATTCCATGCAGTGAGGCCCAATGAATCCCAATTGAATGCAGTGGATTCCATGCAGCATGGCGCAATGGATGTCGATTGAATGCAGTGCTTTCCCTGCAATGTGGCACAATGGATCCCGATTGACTGCAGTGGATTCCATGCAGCGTCACTGAATGCAGTGGATTCCATGCAGCATGGTAAAATGCATCCCGATTGATGCAGTGGATTCCATGCAGTGTCATTGAATGCAGTGGATTCCATGCAGCATGGTAAAATGCATCCCAATTGAACGCAGTGCATTCCATGCAGCGGGGTTAAATGGATCCCGATTGAATGCAGTGGATTCGATGCAGCGTGGCCCAATGGATCTCGAGAGAATGCAGTGGATTCCATGCAGTGTGGTGCAATGGATTTAAATTGAACGCAGTGGATTCCATGCATCGTGGCGCAATGGATCCCAATTGAATGCAGTGAATTCCATGCAGCGTGATTGAATGCAGTATATTCCATGCAGCGTGGTAAAATGCATCCCGATTAAATGCAGTGGATTCCATCCAGCTTGATTGAATGCAGTTGATTCCATGGAGCGTGGCCCAATGCATCCCGATTAAATGCAGTGGATTTTATGCAGCATGGCCCAAAGCATCCCGATTGAATGTAGTGCATTCCATGCAGCATCACTGAATGCAGTGGATTCCATGCAGCATGGTAAAATGCATCCCGATTGAACGCAGTGTATTCCATGAAGCATGGCGAAATGGATCCCGATTGAATGCAGTGGATTCCATGCAGCGTGGCCCAATGGATCTCGATTGAATGCAGTGGATTCCATGCAGTGAGGCCCAATGAATCCCGATTGAATGCAGTGGATTCCATGCAGCATGGCGCAATGGATGTCGATTGAATGCAGTGGTTTCCCTGCAATGTGGCACAATGGATCCCGATTGACTGCAGTGGATTCCATGCAGCGTCACTGAATGCAGTGGATTCCTTGCAGCATGGTAAAATGCATCCCGATTGATTCAGTGGATTCCATGCAGTGTCATTGAATGCAGTGGATTCCATGCAGCATGGTAAAATGCATCCCGATTGAACGCAGTGCATTCCATGCAGCGGGGTTAAATGGATCCCGATTGAATGCAGTGGATTCGATGCAGCATGGCCCAATGGATCTCGAGAGAATGCAGTGGATTCCATGCAGTGTGGTGCAATGGATTTAAATTGAACGCAGTGGATTCCATGCATCGTGGCGCAATGGATCCCAATTGAATGCAGTGAATTCCATGCAGCGTGATTGAATGCAGTATATTCCATGCAGCGTGGTAAAATGCATCCCGATTAAATGCAGTGGATTCCATCCAGCTTGATTGAATGCAGTTGATTCCATGGAGCGTGGCCCAATGCATCCCGATTAAATGCAGTGGATTTTATGCAGCATGGCCCAAAGCATCCCGATTGAAGGTAGTGCATTCCATGCAGCATCACTGAATGCAGTGGATTCCATGCAGCATGGTAAAATGCATCCCGATTGAACGCAGTGTATTCCATGAAGCATGGCGAAATGGATCCCGATTGAATGCAGTGGATTCCATGCAGCGTGGCCCAATGGATCTCGATTGAACGCAGTGTATTCCATGCAGTGAGGCCCAATGTATCCCAATTGAATGCAGTGGATTCCATGCAGCATGGCGCAATGGATGTCGATTGAATGCAGTGGTTTCCCTGCAATGTGGCAAAATGGATCCCGATTGACTGCAGTGGATTCCATGCAGCGTCACTGAATGCAGTGGATTCCATGCAGCATGGTATAATGTGTCACGATTGATGCAGTGGATTCCATGCATTGTCATTGAATGCAGTGGATTCCATGCAGCATGGTTAAATGCATCACGATTGATGCAGTGGATTCCATGCAGTGTCAATGAATGCAGTGGATTCCAGGCAGCATGATAAAATGCATCCCGATTGATGCAGTGGATTCCATGCAGCGGGGTTAAATGGATCCCGATTGAATGCAGTGGATTCCATGCAGCGTGGCCCAATGGATCTCGATTGAATGCAGTGGATTCCATGCAGCGTGGCCCAATGGATCTCGATTGAATGCAGTGGATTCCACGCAGTGTTGCAGTGGATTCTGATTGATTGCAGTGAATTCCATGCATCATGGCACAGTGGATCCCAATTGAATGCAGTTGATTCCATGCAGTGTGGCCCAATGGATCTTGATTGAATGCAGTGGATTCCATGCAGCGTGTTTGAATGCAGTGTATGCCATGCAGCGTGAAGAAATGGAACCCTATTGAATGCAGTGGATTTTATGCAGCATGATTGAATGCAGTGGATTCCATGCAGCATGATTGAATGCAGTGGATTCCAGGCAGCGAGGCCCAATGAATCCCGATTGAATGCAGTGGATATTATCCAGCATGGCCCAAAGCATCCCGATTGAATGCAGTGGATTCCATGCAGCATGTTTGAATGCAGTGGATTCCATGCAGCATGGCCCAATGGTTCCCGATTGAATGCAGTGGTTGCAATGAAGCATGATTGAATGCAGTGGATTCCATGAAGCGTGTCCCTATGGTACCCGATTGAATGCACTGGTTGCAATGAAGCATGATTGAATGCAGTGGATTCCATGCAGCATGGAGAAATTGAACCCTATTAAATGCAGGGGATTTTATGCAGCATGATTGAATGCAGTGGATTCCATGCAGCATGATTGAATGCAGTAGATTCCATGCAGTGAGGCCCAATGCATCCCGATTAAATGCAGTGGATTTTATGCAGCGAGGCCCAAAGCATCCCGATTGAATGCAGTGGATTCCATGCAGCGTCACTGAATGCAGTGGATTCGATGCAGCATGGTAAAATGCATCCCGATTGAACCCAGTGTATTCTATGCAGCGTGATAAATGGATGCCGATTGAATGCAGTGGATTCCATGCAGCGTGGCCCAATGGATCTCGAGAGAATGCAGTGGATTCCATGCAGTGTGGTGCAATGGATTTTGATTGAACGCAGTGGATTCGATGCATCGTTGTGCAATGGATCCCAATTGAATGCAGTGAATTCCATGCAGCGTGATTGAATGCAGTACATTCCATGCAGCATGGTAAAATGCATCCCGATTAAATGCAGTGGATTCCATCCAGCTTGATTGAATGCAGTTGTTTCCATGGAGCGTGGCCCAATGCATCCCGATTAAATGCAGTGGATTTTATGCAGCATGGCCCAAAGCATCCCGATTGAAGGTAGTGCATTCCATGCAGCATCACTGAATGCAGTGGATTCCATGCAGCATGGTAAAATGCATCCCGATTGAACGCAGTGTATTCCATGAAGCATGGCTAAATGGATCCCGATTATATGCAGTGGATTCCATGCAGCGTGGCCCAATGGATCTCGATTGAACGCAGTGTATTCCATGCAGTGAGGCCCAATGAATCCCAATTGAATGCAGTGGATTCCATGCAGCATGGCGCAATGGATGTCGATTGATTGCAGTGGTTTCCCTGCAATGTGGCACAATGGATCCCGATTGATGCAGTGGATTCCATGCAGCGTCACTGAATGCAGTGGATTCCATGCAGCATGGTAAAATGCATCCCGATGGATGCAGTGGATTACATGCAGTGTCATTGAATGCAGTGGATTCCATGCAGCATGGTTTAATGCATCCCAATTGAACGCAGTGCATTCCATGCAGCGGGGTTAAATGGATCCCGATTGAATGCAGTGGATTCGATGCAGCGTGGCCCAATGGATCTCGAGAGAATGCAGTGGATTCCATGCAGTGTGGTGCAATGGATTTTGATTGAACGCAGTGGATTCCATGCATCGTGGCGCAATGGATCCCAATTGAATGCAGTGAATTCCATGCAGCGTGATTGAATGCAGTATATTCCATGCAGCGTGGTAAAATGCATCCCGATTAAATGCAGTGGATTCCATCCAGCTTGATTGAATGCAGTTGATTCCATGGAGCGTGGCCCAATGCATCCCGATTAAATGCAGTGGATTTTATGCAGCATGGCCCAAAGCATCCCGATTGAAGGTAGTGCATTCCATGCAGCATCACTGAATGCAGTGGATTCCATGCAGCATGGTAAAATGCATCCCGATTGAACGCAGTGTATTCCATGAAGCATGGCGAAATGGATCCCGATTGAATGCAGTGGATTCCATGCAGCGTGGCCCAATGGATCTCGATTGAACGCAGTGTATTCCATGCAGTGAGGCCCAATGAATCCCAATTGAATGCAGTGGATTCCATGCAGCATGGAGAAATTGAACCCTATTAAATGCAGGGGATTTTATGCAGCATGATTGAATGCAGTGGATTCCATGCAGCATGATTGAATGCAGTAGAGTCCATGCAGTGAGGCCCAATGTATCCCGATTAAATGCAGTGGATTTTATGCAGAGAGGCCCAAAGCATCCCGATTGAATGCAGTGGATTCCATGCAGTGTCACTGAATGCAGTGGATTCGATGCAGCATGGTTAAATGCATCCCGATTGAACGAAGTGTATTCGATGCAGCGTGGCTAAATGGATCCCGATTGAATGCAGTGGATTCCATGCAGCGTGGCCCAATGGATCTCGAGAGATTGCAGTGGATTCCAAGCAGAGTGGTGCAATGGATTTAAATTGAACGCAGTGGATTCCATGCATCGTGGTGCAATGGATCCCAATTGAATGCAGTGAATTCCATGCAGCGTGATTGAATGCAGTATATTCCATGAAGCGTGGTAAAATGCATCCCGATTAAATGCAGTGGATTCCATCCAGCTTGGTTGAATGCAATTGATTCCATGGAGCATGGCCCAATGCATCCCGATTAAATGCAGTGGATTTTATGCAGCATGGCCCAAAGCATCCCGATTGAAGGTAGTGCATTCCATGCAGCATCACTGAATGCAGTGGATTCCATGCAGCATGGTAAAATGCATCCCAATTGAACGCAGTGCATTCCATGCAGCGGGGTTAAATGGATCCCGATTGAATGCAGTGGATTCGATGCAGCGTGGCCCAATGGATCTCGATTGACTGCAGTGGATTCCATGCAGCGTGGCCCAATGGATCTCGATTGACTGCAGTGGATTCCATGCAGCGTCACTGAATGCAGTGGATTCCATGCAGCATGTTGAAATGCATCCCGATTGATGCAGTGGATTCCATGCAGTGTCATTGAATGCAGTGGATTCCATGCAGCATGGTTTAATGCATCCCAATTGATCGCAGTGCATTCCATGCAGCGGGGTTAAATGGATCCCGATTGAATGCAGTGGATTCGATGCAACGTGGCCCAATGGATCTTGAGAGAATGCAGTGGATTCCATGCAGTGTGGTGCAATGGATTTAAATTGAACGCAGTGGATTCCATGCATCGTGGCGCAATGGATCCCAATTGAATGCAGTGAATTCCATGCAGCGTGATTGAATGCAGTATATTCCATGCAGCGTGGTAAAATGCATCCCGATTAAATGCAGTGGATTCCATCCAGCTTGATTGAATGCAGTTGATTCCATGGAGCGTGGCCCAATGCATGCCGATTAAATGCCGTGGATTTTATGCAGCATGGCCCAAAGCATCCCGATTGAAGGTAGTGCATTCCATGCAGCAACACTGAATGCAGTGGATTCCATGCAGCATGGTAAAATGCATCCCGATTGAACGCAGTGTATTCCATGAAGCATGGCTAAATGGATCCCGATTGAATGCAGTGGATTCCATGCAGCATGGCCCAATGGTGCCCGATTGAATGCAGTGGTTGCAATGAAGCATGATTTAATGCAGTGGATTCCTTGAAGCGTGGCCCTATGATACCCGATTGAATGCACTGGTTGCAATGAAGCATGATTGAATGCAGTGGATTCCATGCAGCATGGAGAAATTGAACCCTATTAAATGCAGGGGATTTTATGCAGCATGATTGAATGCAGTGGATTCCATGCAGCATGATTGAATGCAGTAGAGTCCATGCAGTGAGGCCCAATGCATCCCGATTAAATGCAGTGGATTTTATGCAGAGAGGCCCAAAGCATCCCGATTGAATGCAGTGGATTCCATGCAGTGTCACTGAATGCAGTGGATTCGATGCAGCATGGTTAAATGCATCCCGATTGAACGAAGTGTATTCGATGCAGCGTGGCTAAATGGATCCCGATTGAATGCAGTGGATTCCATGCAGCGTGGCCCAATGGATCTCGAGAGATTGCAGTGGATTCCAAGCAGAGTGGTGCAATGGATTTTAATTGAACGCAGTGGATTCCATGCATCGTGGTGCAATGGATCCCAATTGAATGCAGTGAATTCCATGCAGCGTGATTGAATGCAGTATATTCCATGAAGCGTGGTAAAATGCATCCCGATTAAATGCAGTGGATTCCATCCAGCTTGGTTGAATGCAATTGATTCCATGGAGCATGGCCCAATGCATCCCGATTAAATGCAGTGGATTTTATGCAGCATGGCCCAAAGCATCCCGATTGAAGGTAGTGCATTCCATGCAGCATCACTGAATGCAGTGGATTCCATGCAGCATGGTAAAATGCATCCCAATTGAACGCAGTGCATTCCATGCAGCGGGGTTAAATGGATCCCGATTGAATGCAGTGGATTCGATGCAGCGTGGCCCAATGGATCTCGATTGACTGCAGTGGATTCCATGCAGCGTGGCCCAATGGATCTCGATTGACTGCAGTGGATTCCATGCAGCGTCACTGAATGCAGTGGATTCCATGCAGCATGTTGAAATGCATCCCGATTGATGCAGTGGATTCCATGCAGTGTCATTGAATGCAGTGGATTCCATGCAGCATGGTTTAATGCATCCCAATTGATCGCAGTGCATTCCATGCAGCGGGGTTAAATGGATCCCGATTGAATGCAGTGGATTCGATGCAACGTGGCCCAATGGATCTTGAGAGAATGCAGTGGATTCCATGCAGTGTGGTGCAATGGATTTAAATTGAACGCAGTGGATTCCATGCATCGTGGCGCAATGGATCCCAATTGAATGCAGTGAATTCCATGCAGCGTGATTGAATGCAGTATATTCCATGCAGCGTGGTAAAATGCATCCCGATTAAATGCAGTGGATTCCATCCAGCTTGATTGAATGCAGTTGATTCCATGGAGCGTGGCCCAATGCATGCCGATTAAATGCCGTGGATTTTATGCAGCATGGCCCAAAGCATCCCGATTGAAGGTAGTGCATTCCATGCAGCAACACTGAATGCAGTGGATTCCATGCAGCATGGTAAAATGCATCCCGATTGAACGCAGTGTATTCCATGAAGCATGGCTAAATGGATCCCGATTGAATGCAGTGGATTCCATGCAGCATGGCCCAATGGTGCCCGATTGAATGCAGTGGTTGCAATGAAGCATGATTTAATGCAGTGGATTCCTTGAAGCGTGGCCCTATGATACCCGATTGAATGCACTGGTTGCAATGAAGCATGATTGAATGCAGTGGATTCCATGCAGCATGGAGAAATTGAACCCTATTAAATGCAGGGGATTTTATGCAGCATGATTGAATGCAGTGGATTCCATGCAGCATGATTGAATGCAGTAGATTCCATGCAGTGAGGCCCAATGCATCCCGATTAAATGCAGTGGATTTTATGCAGCGAGGCCCAAAGCATCCCGATTGAATGCAGTGGATTCCATGCAGCGTCACTGAATGCAGTGGATTCGATGCAGCATGGTAAAATGCATCCCGATTGAATGCAGTGCATTCCATGCAGCGGGGTTAAATGGATCCCGATTGAATGCAGTGGATTCGATGCAGCGTGGCCCAACGGATCTCGAGAGAATGCAGTGGATTCCATGCAGTGTGGTGCAATGTATTTTGATTGAACGCAGTGGATTCGATGCATCGTTGTGCAATGGAACCCAATTGAATGCAGTGAATTCCATGCAGCGTGATTGAATGCAGTACATTCCATGCAGCATGGTAAAATGCATCCCGATTAAATGCAGTGGATTCCATCCAGCTTGATTGAATGCAGTTGATTCCATGGAGCGTGGCCCAATGCATCCCGATTAAATGCAGTGGATTTTATGCAGCATGGCCCAAAGCATCCCGATTGAAGGTAGTGCATTCCATGCAGCATCACTGAATGCAGTGGATTCCATGCAGCATGGTAAAATGCATCCAGATTGAACGCAGTGTATTCCATGAAGCATGGCTAAATGGATCCCGATTGAATGCAGTGGATTCCATGCAGCGTGGCCCAATGGATCTCGATTGAATGCAGTGGATTCCATGCAGCATGATTGAATGCAGTAGATTCCATGCAGTGAGGCCCAATGCATCCCGATTAAATGCAGTGGATTTTATGCAGCGAGGCCCAAAGCATCCCGATTGAATGCAGTGGATTCCATGCAGCGTCACTGAATGCAGTGGATTCGATGCAGCATGGTAAAATGCATCCCGATTGAACCCAGTGTATTCTATGCAGCGTGATAAATGGATCCCGATTGAATGCAGTGGATTCGATGCAGCGTGGCCCAACGGATCTCGAGAGAATGCAGTGGATTCCATGCAGTGTGGTGCAATGGATTTTGATTGAACGCAGTGGATTCGATGCATCGTTGTGCAATGGATGCCAATTGAATGCAGTGAATTCCATGCAGCGTGATTGAATGCAGTACATTCCATGCAGCATGGTAAAATGCATCCCGATTAAATGCAGTGGATTCCATCCAGCTTGATTGAATGCAGTTGATTCCATGGAGCGTGGCCCAATGCATCCCGATTAAATGCAGTGGATTTTATGCAGCATGGCCCAAAGCATCCCGATTGAAGGTAGTGCATTCCATGCAGCATCACTGAATGCAGTGGATTCCATGCAGCATGGTAAAATGCATCCCGATTGAACGCAGTGTATTCCATGAAGCATGGCGAAATGGATCCCGATTGAATGCAGTGGATTCCATGCAGCGTGGCCCAATGGATCTCGATTGAACGCAGTGTATTCCATGAAGTGAGGCCCAATGAATCCCAATTGAATGCAGTGGATTCCATGCAGCATGGCGCAATGGATGTCAATTGATTGCAGTGGTTTCCCTGCAATGTGGCACAATGGATCCCGATTGATGCAGTGGATTCCATGCAGCGTCACTGAATGCAGTGGATTCCATGCAGCATGGTAGAATGCATCCCGATGGATGCAGTGGATTCCATGCAGTGTCATTGAATGCAGTCGATTCGATGCAGCATGGTAAAATGCATCCCGATTGAACGCAGTGCATTCCATGCAGCGGGGTTAAATGGATCCCGATTGAATGCAGTGGATTCGATGCAGCGTGGCCCAATGGATCTCGAGAGAATGCAGTGGATTCCATGCAGTGTGGTGCAATGGATTTAAATTGAACGCATTGGATTCCATGCATCGTGGCGCAATGGATCCCAATTGAATGCAGTGAATTCCATGCAGCGTGATTGAATGCAGTATATTCCATGCAGCGTGGTAAAATGCATCCCGATTAAATGCAGTGGATTCCATCCAGCTTGATTGAATGCAGTTGATTCCATGGAGCGTGGCCCAATGCATCCCGATTAAATGCAGTGGATTTTATGCAGCATGGCCCAAAGCATCCCGATTGAAGGTAGTGCATTCCATGCAGCATCGCTGAATGCAGTGGATTCCATGCAGCATGGTAAAATGCATCCCGATTGAACACAGTGTATTCCATGAAGCATGGCTAAATGGATCCCGATTGAATGCAGTGGATTCCATGCAGCGTGGCCCAATGGATCTCGATTGAACGCAGTGTATTCCATGCAGTGAGGCCCAATGAATCCCAATTGAATGCAGTGGATTCCATGCAGCATGGAGAAATGGAACCCTATTAAATGCAGGGGATTTTATGCAGCATGATTGAATGCAGTGGATTCCATGCAGCATGATTGAATGCAGTAGATTCCATGCAGTGAGGCCCAATGCATCCCGATTAAATGCAGTGGATTTTATGCAGAGAGGCCCAAAGCATCCCGATTGAATGCAGTGGATTCCATGCAGCGTCACTGAATGCAGTGGATTCGATGCAGAATGGTTAAATGCATCCCGATTGAACGAAGTGTATTCGATGCAGCGTGGCTAAATGGATCCCGATTGAATGCAGTGGATTCCATGCAGCGTGGCCCAATGGATCTTGAGAGATTGCAGTGGATTCCAAGCAGAGTGGTGCAATGGATTTTAATTGAACGCAGTGGATTCCATGCATCGTGGTGCAATGGATCCCAATTGAATGCAGTGAATTCCATGCAGCGTGATTGAATGCAGTATATTCCATGCAGCGTGGTAAAATGCATCCCGATTAAATGCAGTGGATTCCATCCAGCTTGGTTGAATGCAATTGATTCCATGGAGCATGGCCAAATGCATCCCGATTAAATGCAGTGGATTTTATGCAGCATGGCCCAAAGCATCCCGATTGAAGGTAGTGCATTCCATGCAGCATCACTGAATGCAGTGGATTCCATGCAGCATGGTAAAATGCATCCCAATTGAACGCAGTGCATTCCATGCAGCGGGGTTAAATGGATGCCGATTGAATGCAGTGGATTCGATGCAGCGTGGCCCAATGGATCTCGATTGACTGCAGTGGATTCCATGCAGCGTGGCCCAATGGATCCCGATTGACTGCAGTGGATTCCATGCAGCGTCACTGAATGCAGTGGATTCCATGCAGCATGGTAAAATGCATCCCGATTGATGCAGTGGATTCCATGCAGCGGGGTTAAATGGATCCTGATTGAATGCAGTGGATTCCATGCAGCGTGGCCCAATGGATCTCGATTGAATGCAGTGGATTCCATGCAGCGTGGCCCAATGGATCTCGATTGAATGCAGTGGATTCCATGCAGTGTGGTGCAGTGGATTCTGATTGATTGCAGTGAATTCCATGCATCGTGGCACAATGGATCCCAATTGAATGCAGTGGATTCCATGCAGCGTGGCCCAATGGATCTCGATTGAATGCAGTGGATTCCATGCAGCATGATTGAATGCAGTAGATTCCATGCAGTGAGGCCCAATGCATCCCGATTAAATGCAGTGGATTTTATGCAGCGAGGCCCAAAGCATCCCGATTGAATGCAGTGGATTCCATGCAGCGTCACTGAATGCAGTGGATTCGATGCAGCATGGTAAAATGCATCCCGATTGAACCCAGTGTATTCTATGCAGCGTGATAAATGGATCCCGATTGAATGCAGTGGATTCCATGCAGCGTGGCCCAATGGATCTCGAGAGAATGCAGTGGATTCCATGCAGTGTGGTGCAATGGATTTTGATTGAACGCAGTGGATTCCATGCATCGTGGCGCAATGGATCCCAATTGAATGCAGTGAATTCCATGCAGCGTGATTGAATGCAGTATATTCCATGCAGCGTGGTAAAATGCATCCCGATTAAATGCAGTGGATTCCATCCAGCTTGATTGAATGCAGTTGATTCCATGGAGCGTGGCCCAATGCATCCCGATTAAATGCAGTGGATTTTATGCAGCATGGCCCAAAGCATCCCGATTGAAGGTAGTGCATTCCATGCAGCATCACTGAATGCAGTGGATTCCATGCAGCATGGTAAAATGCATCCCGATTGAACGCAGTGTATTCCATGAAGCATGGCTAAATGGATCCCGATTGAATGCAGTGGATTACATGCAGCGTGGCCCAATGGATCTCGATTGAACGCAGTGTATTCCATGCAGTGAGGCCCAATGAATCCCAATTGAATGCAGTGGATTCCATGCAGCATGGCGCAATGGATGTCGATTGATTGCAGTGGTTTCCCTGCAATGTGGCACAATGGATCCCGATTGATGCAGTGGATTCCATGCAGCGTCACTGAATGCAGTGGATTCCATGCAGCATGGTAAAATGCATCCCGATGGATGCAGTGGATTCCATGCAGTGTCATTGAATGCAGTGGATTCCATGCAGCATGGTTTAATGCATCCCAATTGAACGCAGTGCATTCCATGCAGCGGGGTTAAATGGATCCCGATTGAATGCAGTGGATTCGATGCAGCGTGGACCAATGGATCTCGAGAGAATGCAGTGGATTCCATGCAGTGTGGTGCAATGGATTTAAATTGAACGCATTGGATTCCATGCATCGTGGCGCAATGGATCCCAATTGAATGCAGTGAATTCCATGCAGCGTGATTGAATGCAGTATATTCCATGCAGCGTGGTAAAATGCATCCCGATTAAATGCAGTGGATTCCATCCAGCTTGATTGAATGCAGTTGATTCCATGGAGCGTGGCCCAATGCATCCCGATTAAATGCAGTGGATTTTATGCAGCATGGCCCAAAGCATCCCGATTGAAGGTAGTGCATTCCATGCAGCATCACTGAATGCAGTGGATTCCATGCAGCATGGTAAAATGCATCCCGATTGAACGCAGTGTATTCCATGAAGCATGGCTAAATGGATCCCGATTGAATGCAGTGGATTCCATGCAGCGTGGCCCAATGGATCTCGATTGAACGCAGTGTATTCCATGCAGTGAGGCCCAATGAATCCCAATTGAATGCAGTGGATTCCATGCAGCATGGAGAAATTGAACCCTATTAAATGCAGGGGATTTTATGCAGCATGATTGAATGCAGTGGATTCCATGCAGCATGATTGAATGCAGTAGATTCCATGCAGTGAGGCCCAATGCATCCCGATTAAATGCAGTGGATTTTATGCAGAGAGGCCCAAAGCATCCCGATTGAATGCAGTGGATTCCATGCAGCGTCACTGAATGCAGTGGATTCGATGCAGCATGGTTAAATGCATCCCGATTGAACGAAGTGTATTCGATGCAGCGTGGCTAAATGGATCCCGATTGAATGCAGTGGATTCCATGCAGCGTGGCCCAATGGATCTCGAGAGATTGCAGTGGATTCCAAGCAGAGTGGTGCAATGGATTTTAATTGAACGCAGTGGATTCCATGCATCGTGGTGCAATGGATCCCAATTGAATGCAGTGAATTCCATGCAGCGTGATTGAATGCAGTATATTCCATGCAGCGTGGTAAAATGCATCCCGATTAAATGCAGTGGATTCCATCCAGCTTGGTTGAATGCAATTGATTCCATGGAGCATGGCCAAATGCATCCCGATTAAATGCAGTGGATTTTATGCAGCATGGCCCAAAGCATCCCGATTGAAGGTAGTGCATTCCATGCAGCATCACTGAATGCAGTGGATTCCATGCAGCATGGTAAAATGCATCCCAATTGAACGCAGTGCATTCCATGCAGCGGGGTTAAATGGATGCCGATTGAATGCAGTGGATTCGATGCAGCGTGGCCCAATGGATCTCGATTGACTGCAGTGGATTCCATGAGGTGTGGCCCAATGCATCTCGATTGCAGTGGATTCCATGCAGCGTCACTGAATGCAGTGGATTCCATGCAGCATGGTAAAATGCATCCCGATTGATGCAGTGGATTCCATGCAGTGTCATTGAATGCAGTGGATTCCATGCAGCATGGTTGAATGCATCCCAATTGATCGCAGTGCATTCCATGCAGCGGGGTAAATGGATCCCGATTGAATGCAGTGGATTCGATGCAGCGTGGCCCAATGGATCTTGAGAGAATGCAGTGGATTCCATGCAGTGTGGTGCAATGGATTTAAATTGAACGCATTGGATTCCATGCATCGTGGTGCAGTGGATCCCAATTGAATGCAGTGAATTCCATGCAGCGTGATTGAATGCAGTATATTCCATGCAGCGTGGTAAAATGCATCCCGATTAAATGCAGTGGATTCCATCCAGCTTGATTGAATGCAGTTGATTCCATGGAGCGTGGCCCAATGCATCCCGATTAAATGCAGTGGATTTTATGCAGCATGGCCCAAAGCATCCCGATTGAAGGTAGTGCATTCCATGCAGCAACACTGAATGCAGTGGATTCCATGCAGCATGGTAAAATGCATCCGGATTGAACGCAGTGTATTCCATGAAGCATGGCTAAATGGATCCCGATTGAATGCAGTGGATTCCATGCAGCATGGCCCAATGGTTCCCGATTGAATGCAGTGGTTGCAATGAAGCATGATTGAATGCAGTGGATTCCATGAAGCGTGGCCCTATGGTACCCGATTGAATGCACTGGTTGCAATGAAGCATGATTGAATGCAGTGGATTCCATGCAGCATGGAGAAATGGAACCCTATTAAATGCAGGGGATTTTATGCAGCATGATTGAATGCAGTGGATTCCATGCAGCATGATTGAATGCAGTAGATTCCATGCAGTGAGGCCCAATGCATCCCGATTAAATGCAGTGGATTTTATGCAGCGAGGCCCAAAGCATCCCGATTGAATGCAGTGGATTCCATGCAGCGTCACTGAATGCAGTGGATTCGATGCAGCATGGTAAAATGCATCCCGATTGAACCCAGTGTATTCTATGCAGCGTGATAAATGGATCCCGATTGAATGCAGTGGATTCGATGCAGCGTGGCCCAACGGATCTCGAGAGAATGCAGTGGATTCCATGCAGTGTGGTGCAATGGATTTTGATTGAACGCAGTGGATTCGATGCATCGTTGTGCAATGGATCCCAATTGAATGCAGTGAATTCCATGCAGCGTGATTGAATGCAGTACATTCCATGCAGCGTGGTAAAATGCATCCCGATTAAATGCAGTGGATTCCATCCAGCTTGATTGAATGCAGTTGATTCCATGGAGCGTGGCCCAATGCATCCCGATTAAATGCAGTGGATTTTATGCAGCATGGCCCAAAGCATCCCGATTGAAGGTAGTGCATTCCATGCAGCATCACTGAATGCAGTGGATTCCATGCAGCATGGTAAAATGCATCCCGATTGAACGCAGTGTATTCCATGAAGCATGGCGAAATGGATCCCGATTGAATGCAGTGGATTCCATGCAGCGTGGCCCAATGGATCTCGATTGAACGCAGTGTATTCCATGCAGTGAGGCCCAATGAATCCCAATTGAATGCAGTGGATTCCATGCAGCATGGCGCAATGGATGTCGATTGAATGCAGTGCTTTCCCTGCAATGTGGCACAATGGATTCCGATTGACTGCAGTGGCTTCCATGCAGCGTCACTGAATGCAGTGGATTCCATGCAGAATGGTAAAATGCATCCCGATGGATGCAGTGGATTCCATGCAGTGTCATTGAATGCAGTGGATTCCATGCAGCATGGTAAAATGCATCCCAATTGAACGCAGTGCATTCCATGCAGCGGGGTTAAATGGATCCCGATTGAATGCAGTGGATTCGATGCAGCATGGCCCAATGGATCTCGAGAGAATGCAGTGGATTCCATGCAGTGTGGTGCAATGGATTTTAATTGAACGCAGTGGATTCCATGCATCGTGGCGCAATGGATCCCAATTGAATGCAGTGAATTCCATGCAGCGTCATTGAATGCAGATGATTCCATGCATTGTGGTGTAATGGATCCCGATTATATGCAGTGGAGTCCATGCAGTGAGGCCCAATGCATCCTGATTGAATGCAGTGGATTGTATGCAGCATGGCCCAAAGCATCCCGATTGAATGCAGTGGATTCCATGCATTTTGATTGAATGCAGTGTACTCCATGCAGCGTGGGAACATGCATCCCGATGGAATGCAGTGGATTCCATGCAGTGTGATTGAATGCAGTTGATTCCATGGAGCGTGGCCCAATGCATCCCGATTAAATGCAGTGGATTTTATGCAGCATGGCCCAAAGCATCCCGATTGAAGGTAGTGCATTCCATGCAGCATCACTGAATGCAGTGGATTCCATGCAGCATGGTAAAATGCATCCCGATTGAACGCAGTGTATTCCATGAAGCATGGCTAAATGGATCCCGATTGAATGCAGTGGATTCCATGCAGCGTGGCCCAATGGATCTCGATTGAACGCAGTGTATTCCATGCAGTGAGGCCCAATGTATCCCAATTGAATGCAGTGGATTCCATGCAGCATGGCGCAATGGATGTCGATTGAATGCAGTGGTTTCCCTGCAATGTGGCACAATGGATCCCGATTGACTGCAGTGGATTCCATGCAGCGTCACTGAATGCAGTGGATTCCATGCAGCATGGTAAAATGCATCCCGATTGATTCAGTGGATTCCATGCAGTGTCATTGAATGCAGTGGATTCCATGCAGCATGGTAAAATGCATCCCAATTGAACGCAGTGCATTCCATGCAGCGGGGTTAAATGGATCCCGATTGAATGCAGTGGATTCGATGCAGCATGGCCCAATGGATCTCGAGAGAATGCAGTGGATTCCATGCAGTGTGGTGCAATGGATTTAAATTGAACGCAGTGGATTCCATGCATTGTGGCGCAATGGATCCCAATTGAATGCAGTGAATTCCATGCAGCGTGATTGAATGCAGTATATTCCATGCAGCGTGGTAAAATGCATCCCGATTAAATGCAGTGGATTCCATCCAGCTTGATTGAATGCAGTTGATTCCATGGAGCGTGGCCCAATGCATCCCGATTAAATGCAGTGGATTTTATGCAGCATGGCCCAAAGCATCCCGATTGAATGTAGTGCATTCCATGCAGCATCACTGAATGCAGTGGATTCCATGCAGCGTCATTGAATGCAGAGGATGCCATGCATTGCAGCGCAATGGATACCAATTGAATGCAGTGGAGTCCATGCAGCGAGGCCCAGTGCATCCTGATTGAATGCAGTGGATTTAACGCAGCATGATTGAATGCAGTGGATTTTATGCAGCATGGCCCAAAGCATCCTGATTGAATGCAGTGGAGTCCATGGAGCATCATTGAATGCAGAGGATTCCATGCATTGTGGCGCAATGGATCCCGATTGTATGCAGTGGAGTCCATGCAGTGTGATGAATGCATGGATTCCATGCAGCCTGGTAAAATGCATCCCGATTGAATGCAGTGGATTCCATGCAGCGTCATTGAATGCAGATGATTCCATGCATTGTGGTGTAATGGATCCCGATTATATGCAGTGGAGTCCATGCAGTGAGGCCCAATGCATCCTGATTGAATGCAGTGAATTGTATGCAGCATGGCCCAAAGCATCCCGATTGAATGCAGTGGATTCCATGCATTTTGTTTGAATGCAGTGTACTCCATGCAGCGTGGGAACATGCATCCCGATGGAATGCAGTGGATTCCATGCAGCGTGATTGAATGCAGTTGATTCCATGGAGCGTGGCCCAATGCATCCCGATTAAATGCAGTGGATTTTATGCAGCATGGCCCAAAGCATCCCGATTGAAGGTAGTGCATTCCATGCAGCATCACTGAATGCAGTGGATTCCATGCAGCATGGTAAAATGCATCCCGATTGAACGCAGTGTATTCCATGAAGCATGGCTAAATGGATCCCGATTGAATGCAGTGGATTCCATGCAGCGTGGCCCAATGGATCTCGATTGAACGCAGTGTATTCCATGCAGTGAGGCCCAATGTATCCCAATTGAATGCAGTGGATTCCATGCAGCATGGCGCAATGGATGTCGATTGAATGCAGTGGTTTCCCTGCAATGTGGCACAATGGATCCCGATTGACTGCAGTGGATTCCATGCAGCGTCACTGAATGCAGTGGATTCCATGCAGCATGGTAAAATGCATCCCGATGGATGCAGTGGATTCCATGCAGTGTCATTGAATGCAGTGGATTCCATGCAGCATGGTAAAATGCATCCCAATTGAACGCAGTGCATTCCATGCAGCGGGGTTAAATGGATCCCGATTGAATGCAGTGGATTCGATGCAGCATGGCCCAATGGATCTCGAGAGAATGCAGTGGATTCCATGCAGTGTGGTGCAATGGATTTAAATTGAACGCAGTGGATTCCATGCATCGTGGCGCAATGGATCCCAATTGAATGCAGTGAATTCCATGCAGCGTGATTGAATGCAGTATATTCCATGCAGCGTGGTAAAATGCATCCCGATTAAATGCAGTGGATTCCATCCAGCTTGATTGAATGCAGTTGATTCCATGGAGCGTGGCCCAATGCATCCCGATTAAATGCAGTGGATTTTATGCAGCATGGCCCAAAGCATCCCGATTGAATGTAGTGCATTCCATGCAGCATCACTGAATGCAGTGGATTCCATGCAGCGTCATTGAATGCAGAGGATTCCATGCATTGCAGCGCAATGGATACCAATTGAATGCAGTGGAGTCCATGCAGCGAGGCCCAGTGCATCCCGATTGAATGCAGTGGATTTTCTGCAGCATGGCCCAAAGCATCCCGATTGAATGCAGTGGATTCCATCCATTGTGATTGAATGCAGTGTACTCCATGCAGTGTGGTAAAATGCATCCCGATGGAATGCAGTGGATTCCATGCAGCGTCATTGAATGCAGATGATTCCATGCATTGTGGTGTAATGGATCCCGATTATATGCAGTGGAGTCCATGCAGTGAGGCCCAATGCATCCCGATTGAATGCAGTGGATTGTATGCAGCATGGCCCAAAGCATCCCGATTGAATGCAGTGGATTCCATGCATTTTGATTGAATGCAGTGTACTCCATGCAGCGTGGGAACATGCATCCCGATGGAATGCAGTGGATTCCATGCAGCGTGATTGAATGCAGTGGATTCCATGCAGCGTGAAGAAATTGAACCCTATTGTAAGCAGTGGATTATATGCAGCATGATTGAATGCAGTCGATTCCATGCAGCGTCATTGAATGAAGTGGATTTTATGAGGCATGGCCCAAAGCATCCTGATTGAATGCAGTGGATTCCATGCAGCGTCATTGAATGCAGAGGATTCCATGCATTTTGGTGCAATGGATCCCGACTGTATGCACTGGAGTCCATGAAGCGAGGCCCAATGCATCCCGATTGAATGCAGTGGATTTTTTTGCAGCATGGCCCAAAGCATCCCGATTGAATGCAGGGGATTCCATGCAGCGTGATTGAATGCAGTGTACTCCATTCAGCGTGGTAAATTGCATCCCGATTGAATGCAGTGGATTCCATGCAGCGTGATTGAATGCAGACGATTCCATGCATTGTGGCGTAATGGATCCCGACTGTATGCAGTGGAGTCCATGCAGCGTGATGACTGAATGGATTCCATGCAGCTTATTAAAATGCATCCTGATTGAATGCAGTGGATTCCATGCAGCGTGATTGAATGCAGTGGATTCCATGCAGCGTGATTGAATGCAGTGGATTCCATGCAGCCTGGTAAAATGCATCCCGATTGAATGCAGTGGATTACGTGCAGCATGATTGAATGCAGTGGATTTTATGCAGCATGGCCCAAAGCATCCTGATTGAATGCAGTGGATTACGTGCAGCATGATTAAATGCAGTGAACTCCATGCAATGTGGTAAAATGCATCCTGATTGAATGCAGTGGATTCGATACAGCTTAGTATAATGTATCCCAATTAAATTCGGTGGATTCCATGCAGCGTCGTTGAATGCAGTGGATTTTATGAGGCATGGCCCAAAGCATCCCGATTGAATGCATTGGATTCCATGCATTGTGATTGAATGCAGTGAACTCCATGCAGCGTGGTAAAATGAATCCCGATTGAATGCAGTGGATTCCATGAAGCGTGATTGAATGCACTGTATTCCATGAAGTGTGAAGTAATGGAACCCTATTGAATGCAGTGTATTTTATGCAGCCTGATTGAATGCAGTGGATTTAATGGAGCATGATTGAATGCAGTGGATTTTATGCAGCATGGTCCAAAGCATCCTGATTGAATGCAGAGGATTCCATGCATTGTGGCGCAATGGATCCCGATTGTATGCAGTGGAGTCCATGCAGCGTGATGAATGCATGGATTCCATGCAGCCTGGTAAAATGCATCCCGATTGAATGCAGTGGATTCCATGCAGCGTCATTGAATGCAGATGATTCCATGCATTGTGGTGTAATGGATCCCGATTATATGCAGTGGAGTCCATGCAGTGTGGCCCAATGCATCCCGATTGAATGCAGTGGATTGTATGCAGCATGGCCCAAAGCATCCCGATTGAATGCAGTGGATTCCATGCATTTTGATTGAATGCAGTGTACTCCATGCAGCGTGGGAACATGCATCCCGATGGAATGCAGTGGATTCCATGCAGCGTGATTGAATGCAGTGGATTCCATGCAGCGTGAAGAAATTGAACCCTATTGTAAGCAGTGGATTATATGCAGCATGATTGAATGCAGTCGATTCCATGCAGCGTCATTGAATGAAGTGGATTTTATGCAGCATGGCCCAAAGCATCCCGATTGAATATAGTGCATTCCATGCAGCATCACTGAATGCAGTGGATTCCATGCAGCGTCATTGAATGCAGAGGATTCCATGCATTGCAGCGCAATGGATACCAATTGAATGCAGTGGAGTCCATGCAGCGAAGCCCAGTGCATCCCGATTGAATGCAGTGGATTTTCTGCAGCATGGCCCAAAGCATCCCGATTGAATGCATTGGATTCCATCCATTGTGATTGAATGCAGTGTACTCCATGCAGTGTGGTAAAATGCATCCCGATGGAATGCAGTGGATTCCATGCAGCATCATTGAATGCAGAGGATTCCATGCATTGTGGCGCAATGGATCGTGATTGTATGCAGTGGAGTCCATGCAGTGAGGCCCAATGCATCCTGATTGATTGCAGTGGATTTTTTGCAGCATGGCCCAAAGCATCCCGATTGAATGCAGTGGATTCCATGCATTGAGATTGAATGCAGTGGACTCCATGCAGCGAGGTAAAATGCATCCCGATTGAATGCAGTGGATTCCATGCAGCGTAAAGAAATGGAACATTTTGAATGCAGTGGATATTATGCAGCATGATTGAATGCAGTGGATGCTATGCAGCATGATTAAATGCAGTGGATTTTATGCAGCATGGCCCAAAGCATCCTGATTGAATGCAGTGGAGTACATGGAGTATCATTGAATGCAGAGTATTCCATGCATTGTGGCACAATGGATCCCGATTGTATGCAGTGGAGTCCATGCAGTGTGATGAATGCATGGATTCCATGCAGCCTGGTAAAATGCATCCAGATTGAATGCAGTGGATTCCATGCAGCGTCATTGAATGCAGATGATTCCATGCATTGTGGTGTAATGGATCCCGATTATATGCAGTGGAGTCCATGCAGTGAGGCCCAATGCATCCCGATTGAATGCAGTGGATTGTATGCAGCATGGCCCAAACATCCCGATTGAATGCAGTGGATTCCATGCATTTTGATTGAATGCAGTGTACTCCATGCAGCGTGGGAACATGCATCCCGATGGAATGCAGTGGATTCCATGCAGCGTGATTGAATGCAGTGGATTCCATGCAGCGTGAAGAAATTGAACCCTATTGTAAGCAGTGGATTATATGCAGCATGATTGAATGCAGTCGATTCCATGCAGCGTCATAGAATGAAGTGGATTTTATGAGGCATGGCCCAAAGCATCCTGATTGAATGCAGTGGATTCCATGCAGCGTCATTGAATGCAGAGGATTCCATGCATTTTGGTGCAATGGATCCCGACTGTATGCACTGGAGTCCATGAAGCGAGGCCCAATGCATCCCGATTGAATGCAGTGGATTTTTTTGCAGCATGGCCCAAAGCATCCCGATTGAATGCAGGGGATTCCATGCAGCGTGATTGAATGCAGTGTACTCCATTCAGCGTGGTAAATTGCATCCCGATTGAATGCAGTGGATTCCATGCAGCGTGATTGAATGCAGACGATTCCATGCATTGTGGCGTAATGGATCCCGACTGTATGCAGTGGAGTCCATGCAGCGTGATGACTGAATGGATTCCATGCAGCTTATTAAAATGCATCCTGATTGAATGCAGTGGATTCCATGCAGCGTGATTGAATGCAGTGGATTCCATGCAGCGTGATTGAATGCAGTGGATTCCATGCAGCCTGGTAAAATGCATCCCGATTGAATGCAGTGGATTCCATGCAGCGTGATTGAATGCAGTGGATTCCATGCAGCCTGGTAAAATGCATCCCGATTGAATGCAGTGGATTACGTGCAGCATGATTGAATGCAGTGGATTTTATGCAGCATGGCCCAAAGCATCCTGATTGAATGCAGTGGATTACGTGCAGCATGATTAAATGCAGTGAACTCCATGCAATGTGGTAAAATGCATCCTGATTGAATGCAGTGGATTCGATACAGCTTAGTATAATGTATCCCAATTAAATTCGGTGGATTCCATGCAGCGTCGTTGAATGCAGTGGATTTTATGAGGCATGGCCCAAAGCATCCCGATTGAATGCATTGGATTCCATGCATTGTGATTGAATGCAGTGAACTCCATGCAGCGTGGTAAAATGAATCCCGATTGAATGCAGTGGATTCCATGAAGCGTGATTGAATGCACTGTATTCCATGAAGTGTGAAGTAATGGAACCCTATTGAATGCAGTGTATTTTATGCAGCCTGATTGAATGCAGTGGATTTAAAGGAGCATGATTGAATGCAGTGGATTTTATGCAGCATGGCCCAAAGCATCCTGATTGAATGCAGAGGATTCCATGCATTGTGGCACAATGGATCCCGATTGTATGCAGTGGAGTCCATGCAGCGTGATGAATGCATGGATTCCATGCAGCCTGGTAAAATGCATCCCGATTGAATGCAGTGGATTCCATGCAGCGTCACTGAATGCAGTGGATTCGATGCAGCATGGTAAAATGCATCCCGATTGAACCCAGTGTATTCTATGCAGCGTGATAAATGGATCCCGATTGAATGCAGTGGATTCGATGCAGCGTGGCCCAACGGATCTCGAGAGAATGCAGTGGATTCCATGCAGTGTGGTGCAATGGATTTTGATTGAACGCAGTGGATTCGATGCATCGTTGTGCAATGGATCCCAATTGAATGCAGTGAATTCCATGCAGCGTGATTGAATGCAGTACATTCCATGCAGCATGGTAAAATGCATCCCGATTAAATGCAGTGGATTCCATCCAGCTTGATTGAATGCAGTTGATTCCATGGAGCGTGGCCCAATGCATCCCGATTAAATGCAGTGGATTTTATGCAGCATGGCCCAAAGCATCCCGATTGAAGGTAGTGCATTCCATGCAGCATCACTGAATGCAGTGGATTCCATGCAGCATGGTAAAATGCATCCCGATTGAACGCAGTGTATTCCATGAAGCATGGCGAAATGGATCCCGATTGAATGCAGTGGATTCCATGCAGCGTGGCCCAATGGATCTCGATTGAACGCAGTGTATTCCATGAAGTGAGGCCCAATGAATCCCAATTGAATGCAGTGGATTCCATGCAGCATGGCGCAATGGATGTCAATTGATTGCAGTGGTTTCCCTGCAATGTGGCACAATGGATCCCGATTGATGCAGTGGATTCCATGCAGCGTCACTGAATGCAGTGGATTCCATGCAGCATGGTAAAATGCATCCCGATGGATGCAGTGGATTCCATGCAGTGTCATTGAATGCAGTCGATTCGATGCAGCATGGTAAAATGCATCCCGATTGAACGCAGTGCATTCCATGCAGCGGGGTTAAATGGATCCCGATTGAATGCAGTGGATTCGATGCAGCGTGGCCCAATGGATCTCGAGAGAATGCAGTGGATTCCATGCAGTGTGGTGCAATGGATTTAAATTGAACGCATTGGATTCCATGCATCGTGGCGCAATGGATCCCAATTGAATGCAGTGAATTCCATGCAGCGTGATTGAATGCAGTATATTCCATGCAGCGTGGTAAAATGCATCCCGATTAAATGCAGTGGATTCCATCCAGCTTGATTGAATGCAGTTGATTCCATGGAGCGTGGCCCAATGCATCCCGATTAAATGCAGTGGATTTTATGCAGCATGGCCCAAAGCATCCCGATTGAAGGTAGTGCATTCCATGCAGCATCGCTGAATGCAGTGGATTCCATGCAGCATGGTAAAATGCATCCCGATTGAACACAGTGTATTCCATGAAGCATGGCTAAATGGATCCCGATTGAATGCAGTGGATTCCATGCAGCGTGGCCCAATGGATCTCGATTGAACGCAGTGTATTCCATGCAGTGAGGCCCAATGAATCCCAATTGAATGCAGTGGATTCCATGCAGCATGGAGAAATGGAACCCTATTAAATGCAGGGGATTTTATGCAGCATGATTGAATGCAGTGGATTCCATGCAGCATGATTGAATGCAGTAGATTCCATGCAGTGAGGCCCAATGCATCCCGATTAAATGCAGTGGATTTTATGCAGAGAGGCCCAAAGCATCCCGATTGAATGCAGTGGATTCCATGCAGCGTCACTGAATGCAGTGGATTCGATGCAGAATGGTTAAATGCATCCCGATTGAACGAAGTGTATTCGATGCAGCGTGGCTAAATGGATCCCGATTGAATGCAGTGGATTCCATGCAGCGTGGCCCAATGGATCTCGAGAGAACGCAGTGTATTCCATGCAGTGTGGTGCAATGGATTTTGATTGAACGCAGTGGATTCCATGCATCGTGGCGCAATGGATCCCAATTGAATGCAGTGAATTCGATGCAGCGTGATTGAATGCAGTATATTCCATGCAGCGTGGTAAAATGCATCCCGATTAAATGCAGTGGATTCCATCCAGCTTGATTGAATGCAGTTGATTCCATGGAGCGTGGCCCAATGCATCCCGATTAAATGCAGTGGATTTTATGCAGCATGGCCCAAAGCATCCCGATTGAAGGTAGTGCATTCCATGCAGCATCACTGAATGCAGTGGATTCCATGCAGCATGGTAAAATGCATCCCGATTGAACGCAGTGTATTCCATGAAGCATGGCTAAATGGATCCCGATTGAATGCAGTGGATTACATGCAGCGTGGCCCAATGGATCTCGATTGAACGCAGTGTATTCCATGCAGTGAGGCCCAATGAATCCCAATTGAATGCAGTGGATTCCATGCAGCATGGCGCAATGGATGTCGATTGATTGCAGTGGTTTCCCTGCAATGTGGCACAATGGATCCCGATTGATGCAGTGGACTCCATGCAGCGTCACTGAATGCAGTGGATTCCATGCAGCATGGTAAAATGCATCCCGATGGATGCAGTGGATTCCATGCAGTGTCATTGAATGCAGTGGATTCCATGCAGCATGGTTTAATGCATCCCAATTGAACGCAGTGCATTCCATGCAGCGGGGTTAAATGGATCCCGATTGAATGCAGTGGATTCGATGCAGCGTGGCCCAATGGATCTCGAGAGAATGCAGTGGATTCCATGCAGTGTGGTGCAATGGATTTAAATTGAACGCATTGGATTCCATGCATCGTGGCGCAATGGATCCCAATTGAATGCAGTGAATTCCATGCAGCGTGATTGAATGCAGTATATTCCATGCAGCGTGGTAAAATGCATCCCGATTAAATGCAGTGGATTCCATCCAGCTTGATTGAATGCAGTTGATTCCATGGAGCGTGGCCCAATGCATCCCGATTAAATGCAGTGGATTTTATGCAGCATGGCCCAAAGCATCCCGATTGAAGGTAGTGCATTCCATGCAGCATCACTGAATGCAGTGGATTCCATGCAGCATGGTAAAATGCATCCCGATTGAACGCAGTGTATTCCATGAAGCATGGCTAAATGGATCCCGATTGAATGCAGTGGATTCCATGCAGCGTGGCCCAATGGATCTCGATTGAACGCAGTGTATTCCATGCAGTGAGGCCCAATGAATCCCAATTGAATGCAGTGGATTCCATGCAGCATGGAGAAATTGAACCCTATTAAATGCAGGGGATTTTATGCAGCATGATTGAATGCAGTGGATTCCATGCAGCATGATTGAATGCAGGAGATTCCATGCAGTGAGGCCCAATGCATCCCGATTAAATGCAGTGGATTTTATGCAGAGAGGCCCAAAGCATCCCGATTGAATGCAGTGGATTCCATGCAGCGTCACTGAATGCAGTGGATTCGATGCAGCATGGTTAAATGCATCCCGATTGAACGAAGTGTATTCGATGCAGCGTGGCTAAATGGATCCCGATTGAATGCAGTGGATTCCATGCAGCGTGGCCCAATGGATCTCGAGAGATTGCAGTGGATTCCAAGCAGAGTGGTGCAATGGATTTTAATTGAACGCAGTGGATTCCATGCATCGTGGTGCAATGGATCCCAATTGAATGCAGTGAATTCCATGCAGCGTGATTGAATGCAGTATATTCCATGCAGCGTGGTAAAATGCATCCCGATTAAATGCAGTGGATTCCATCCAGCTTGATTGAATGCAGTTGATTCCATGGAGCGTGGCCCAATGCATCCCGATTAAATGCAGTGGATTTTATGCAGCATGGCCCAAAGCATCCCGATTGAAGGTAGTGCATTCCATGCAGCAACACTGAATGCAGTGGATTCCATGCAGCATGGTAAAATGCATCCGGATTGAACGCAGTGTATTCCATGAAGCATGGCTAAATGGATCCCGATTGAATGCAGTGGATTCCATGCAGCATGGCCCAATGGTTCCCGATTGAATGCAGTGGTTGCAATGAAGCATGATTGAATGCAGTGGATTCCATGAAGCGTGGCCCTATGGTACCCGATTGAATGCACTGGTTGCAATGAAGCATGATTGAATGCAGTGGATTCCATGCAGCATGGAGAAATTGAACCCTATTAAATGCAGGGGATTTTATGCAGCATGATTGAATGCAGTGGATTCCATGCAGCATGATTGAATGCAGTAGATTCCATGCAGTGAGGCCCAATGCATCCCGATTAAATGCAGTGGATTTTATGCAGCGAGGCCCAAAGCATCCCGATTGAATGCAGTGGATTCCATGCAGCGTCACTGAATGCAGTGGATTCGATGCAGCATGGTAAAATGCATCCCGATTGAACCCAGTGTATTCTATGAAGCGTGATAAATGGATCCCGATTGAATGCAGTGGATTCGATGCAGCGTGGCCCAACGGATCTCGAGAGAATGCAGTGGATTCCATGCAGTGTGGTGCAATGGATTTTGATTGAACGCAGTGGATTCGATGCATCGTTGTGCAATGGATCCCAATTGAATGCAGTGAATTCCATGCAGCGTGATTGAATGCAGTACATTCCATGCAGCGTGGTAAAATGCATCCCGATTAAATGCAGTGGATTCCATCCAGCTTGATTGAATGCAGTTGATTCCATGGAGCGTGGCCCAATGCATCCCGATTAAATGCAGTGGATTTTATGCAGCATGGCCCAAAGCATCCCGATTGAAGGTAGTGCATTCCATGCAGCATCACTGAATGCAGTGGATTCCATGCAGCATGGTAAAATGCATCCCGATTGAACGCAGTGTATTCCATGAAGCATGGCGAAATGGATCCCGATTGAATGCAGTGGATTCCATGCAGCGTGGCCCAATGGATCTCGATTGAACGCAGTGTATTCCATGCAGTGAGGCCCAATGAATCCCAATTGAATGCAGTGGATTCCATGCAGCATGGCGCAATGGATGTCGATTGAATGCAGTGCTTTCCCTGCAATGTGGCACAATGGATTCCGATTGACTGCAGTGGCTTCCATGCAGCGTCACTGAATGCAGTGGATTCCATGCAGAATGGTAAAATGCATCCCGATGGATGCAGTGGATTCCATGCAGTGTCATTGAATGCAGTGGATTCCATGCAGCATGGTAAAATGCATCCCAATTGAACGCAGTGCATTCCATGCAGCGGGGTTAAATGGATCCCGATTGAATGCAGTGGATTCGATGCAGCATGGCCCAATGGATCTCGAGAGAATGCAGTGGATTCCATGCAGTGTGGTGCAATGGATTTTAATTGAACGCAGTGGATTCCATGCATCGTGGCGCAATGGATCCCAATTGAATGCAGTGAATTCCATGCAGCGTCATTGAATGCAGATGATTCCATGCATTGTGGTGTAATGGATCCCGATTATATGCAGTGGAGTCCATGCAGTGAGGCCCAATGCATCCTGATTGAATGCAGTGGATTGTATGCAGCATGGCCCAAAGCATCCCGATTGAATGCAGTGGATTCCATGCATTTTGATTGAATGCAGTGTACTCCATGCAGCGTGGGAACATGCATCCCGATGGAATGCAGTGGATTCCATGCAGTGTGATTGCATGCAGTTGATTCGATGGAGCGTGGCCCAATGCATCCCGATTAAATGCAGTGGATTTTATGCAGCATGGCCCAAAGCATCCCGATTGAAGGTAGTGCATTCCATGCAGCATCACTGAATGCAGTGGATTCCATGCAGCATGGTAAAATGCATCCCGATTGAACGCAGTGTATTCCATGAAGCATGGCTAAATGGATCCCGATTGAATGCAGTGGATTCCATGCAGCGTGGCCCAATGGATCTCGATTGAACGCAGTGTATTCCATGCAGTGAGGCCCAATGTATCCCAATTGAATGCAGTGGATTCCATGCAGCATGGCGCAATGGATGTCGATTGAATGCAGTGGTTTCCCTGCAATGTGGCACAATGGATCCCGATTGACTGCAGTGGATTCCATGCAGCGTCACTGAATGCAGTGGATTCCATGCAGCATGGTAAAATGCATCCCGATTGATTCAGTGGATTCCATGCAGTGTCATTGAATGCAGTGGATTCCATGCAGCATGGTAAAATGCATCCCAATTGAACGCAGTGCATTCCATGCAGCGGGGTTAAATGGATCCCGATTGAATGCAGTGGATTCGATGCAGCATGGCCCAATGGATCTCGAGAGAATGCAGTGGATTCCATGCAGTGTGGTGCAATGGATTTAAATTGAACGCAGTGGATTCCATGCATTGTGGCGCAATGGATCCCAATTGAATGCAGTGAATTCCATGCAGCGTGATTGAATGCAGTATATTCCATGCAGCGTGGTAAAATGCATCCCGATTAAATGCAGTGGATTCCATCCAGCTTGATTGAATGCAGTTGATTCCATGGAGCGTGGCCCAATGCATCCCGATTAAATGCAGTGGATTTTATGCAGCATGGCCCAAAGCATCCCGATTGAATGTAGTGCATTCCATGCAGCATCACTGAATGCAGTGGATTCCATGCAGCGTCATTGAATGCAGAGGATTCCATGCATTGCAGCGCAATGGATACCAATTGAATGCAGTGGAGTCCATGCAGCGAGGCCCAGTGCATCCCGATTGAATGCAGTGGATTTAACGCAGCATGATTGAATGCAGTGGATTTTATGCAGCATGGCCCAAAGCATCCTGATTGAATGCAGTGGAGTCCATGGAGCATCATTGAATGCAGAGGATTCCATGCATTGTGGCGCAATGGATCCCGATTGTATGCAGTGGAGTCCATGCAGTGTGATGAATGCATGGATTCCATGCAGCCTGGTAAAATGCATCCCGATTGAATGCAGTGGATTCCATGCAGCGTCATTGAATGCAGATGATTCCATGCATTGTGGTGTAATGGATCCCGATTATATGCAGTGGAGTCCATGCAGTGAGGCCCAATGCATCCTGATTGAATGCAGTGGATTGTATGCAGCATGGCCCAAAGCATCCCGATTGAATGCAGTGGATTCCATGCATTTTGTTTGAATGCAGTATACTCCATGCAGCGTGGGAACATGCATCCCGATGGAATGCAGTGGATTCCATGCAGCGTGATTGAATGCAGTTGATTCCATGGAGCGTGGCCCAATGCATCCCGATTAAATGCAGTGGATTTTATGCAGCATGGCCCAAAGCATCCCGATTGAAGGTAGTGCATTCCATGCAGCATCACTGAATGCAGTGGATTCCATGCAGCATGGTAAAATGCATCCCGATTGAACGCAGTGTATTCCATGAAGCATGGCTAAATGGATCCCGATTGAATGCAGTGGATTCCATGCAGCGTGGCCCAATGGATCTCGATTGAACGCAGTGTATTCCATGCAGTGAGGCCCAATGTATCCCAATTGAATGCAGTGGATTCCATGCAGCATGGCGCAATGGATGTCGATTGAATGCAGTGGTTTCCCTGCAATGTGGCACAATGGATCCCGATTGACTGCAGTGGATTCCATGCAGCGTCACTGAATGCAGTGGATTCCATGCAGCATGGTAAAATGCATCCCGATGGATGCAGTGGATTCCATGCAGTGTCATTGAATGCAGTGGATTCCATGCAGCATGGTAAAATGCATCCCAATTGAACGCAGTGCATTCCATGCAGCGGGGTTAAATGGATCCCGATTGAATGCAGTGGATTCGATGCAGCATGGCCCAATGGATCTCGAGAGAATGCAGTGGATTCCATGCAGTGTGGTGCAATGGATTTAAATTGAACGCAGTGGATTCCATGCATCGTGGCGCAATGGATCCCAATTGAATGCAGTGAATTCCATGCAGCGTGATTGAATGCAGTATATTCCATGCAGCGTGGTAAAATGCATCCCGATTAAATGCAGTGGATTCCATCCAGCTTGATTGAATGCAGTTGATTCCATGGAGCGTGGCCCAATGCATCCCGATTAAATGCAGTGGATTTTATGCAGCATGGCCCAAAGCATCCCGATTGAATGTAGTGCATTCCATGCAGCATCACTGAATGCAGTGGATTCCATGCAGCGTCATTGAATGCAGAGGATTCCATGCATTGCAGCGCAATGGATACCAATTGAATGCAGTGGAGTCCATGCAGCGAGGCCCAGTGCATCCCGATTGAATGCAGTGGATTTTCTGCAGCATGGCCCAAAGCATCCCGATTGAATGCATTGGATTCCATCCATTGTGCTTGAATGCAGTGTACTCCATGCAGTGTGGTAAAATGCATCCCGATGGAATGCAGTGGATTCCATGCAGCGTCATTGAATGCAGATGATTCCATGCATTGTGGTGTAATGGATCCCGATTATATGCAGTGGAGTCCATGCAGTGAGGCCCAATGCATCCCGATTGAATGCAGTGGATTGTATGCAGCATGGCCCAAAGCATCCCGATTGAATGCAGTGGATTCCATGCATTTTGATTGAATGCAGTGTACTCCATGCAGCGTGGGAACATGCATCCCGATGGAATGCAGTGGATTCCATGCAGCGTGATTGAATGCAGTGGATTCCATGCAGCGTGAAGAAATTGAACCCTATTGTAAGCAGTGGATTATATGCAGCATGATTGAATGCAGTCGATTCCATGCAGCGTCATTGAATGAAGTGGATTTTATGAGGCATGGCCCAAAGCATCCTGATTGAATGCAGTGGATTCCATGCAGCGTCATTGAATGCAGAGGATTCCATGCATTTTGGTGCAATGGATCCCGACTGTATGCACTGGAGTCCATGAAGCGAGGCCCAATGCATCCCGATTGAATGCAGTGGATTTTTTTGCAGCATGGCCCAAAGCATCCCGATTGAATGCAGGGGATTCCATGCAGCGTGATTGAATGCAGTGTACTCCATTCAGCGTGGTAAATTGCATCCCGATTGAATGCAGTGGATTCCATGCAGCGTGATTGAATGCAGAGGATTCCATGCATTGTGGCGTAATGGATCCCGACTGTATGCAGTGGAGTCCATGCAGCGTGATGACTGAATGGATTCCATGCAGCTTATTAAAATGCATCCTGATTGAATGCAGTGGATTCCATGCAGCGTGATTGAATGCAGTGGATTCCATGCAGCGTGATTGAATGCAGTGGATTCCATGCAGCCTGGTAAAATGCATCCCGATTGAATGCAGTGGATTACGTGCAGCATGATTGAATGCAGTGGATTTTATGCAGCATGGCCCAAAGCATCCTGATTGAATGCAGTGGATTACGTGCAGCATGATTAAATGCAGTGAACTCCATGCAATGTGGTAAAATGCATCCTGATTGAATGCAGTGGATTCGATACAGCTTAGTATAATGTATCCCAATTAAATTCGGTGGATTCCATGCAGCGTCGTTGAATGCAGTGGATTTTATGAGGCATGGCCCAAAGCATCCCGATTGAATGCATTGGATTCCATGCATTGTGATTGAATGCAGTGAACTCCATGCAGCGTGGTAAAATGAATCCCGATTGAATGCAGTGGATTCCATGAAGCGTGATTGAATGCACTGTATTCCATGAAGTGTGAAGTAATGGAACCCTATTGAATGCAGTGTATTTTATGCAGCCTGATTGAATGCAGTGGATTTAATGGAGCATGATTGAATGCAGTGGATTTTATGCAGCATGGTCCAAAGCATCCTGATTGAATGCAGAGGATTCCATGCATTGTGGCGCAATGGATCCCGATTGTATGCAGTGGAGTCCATGCAGCGTGATGAATGCATGGATTCCATGCAGCCTGGTAAAATGCATCCCGATTGAATGCAGTGGATTCCATGCAGCGTCATTGAATGCAGATGATTCCATGCATTGTGGTGTAATGGATCCCGATTATATGCAGTGGAGTCCATGCAGTGTGGCCCAATGCATCCCGATTGAATGCAGTGGATTGTATGCAGCATGGCCCAAAGCATCCCGATTGAATGCAGTGGATTCCATGCATTTTGATTGAATGCAGTGTACTCCATGCAGCGTGGGAACATGCATCCCGATGGAATGCAGTGGATTCCATGCAGCGTGATTGAATGCAGTGGATTCCATGCAGCGTGAAGAAATTGAACCCTATTGTAAGCAGTGGATTATATGCAGCATGATTGAATGCAGTCGATTCCATGCAGCGTCATTGAATGAAGTGGATTTTATGCAGCATGGCCCAAAGCATCCCGATTGAATGTAGTGCATTCCATGCAGCATCACTGAATGCAGTGGATTCCATGCAGCGTCATTGAATGCAGAGGATTCCATGCATTGCAGCGCAATGGATACCAATTGAATGCAGTGGAGTCCATGCAGCGAAGCCCAGTGCATCCCGATTGAATGCAGTGGATTTTCTGCAGCATGGCCCAAAGCATCCCGATTGAATGCATTGGATTCCATCCATTGTGATTGAATGCAGTGTACTCCATGCGGTGTGGTAAAATGCATCCCGATGGAATGCAGTGGATTCCATGCAGCATCATTGAATGCAGAGGATTCCATGCATTGTGGCGCAATGGATCGTGATTGTATGCAGTGGAGTCCATGCAGTGAGGCCCAATGCATACTGATTGATTGCAGTGGATTTTTTGCAGCATGGCCCAAAGCATCCCGATTGAATGCAGTGGATTCCATGCATTGAGATTGAATGCAGTGGACTCCATGCAGCGAGGTAAAATGCATCCCGATTGAATGCAGTGGATTCCATGCAGCGTAAAGAAATGGAACATTTTGAATGCAGTGGATATTATGCAGCATGATTGAATGCAGTGGATTCTATGCAGCATGATTAAATGCAGTGGATTTTATGCAGCATGGCCCAAAGCATCCTGATTGAATGCAGTGGAGTACATGGAGTATCATTGAATGCAGAGTATTCCATGCATTGTGGCACAATGGATCCCGATTGTATGCAGTGGAGTCCATGCAGTGTGATGAATGCATGGATTCCATGCAGCCTGGTAAAATGCATCCAGATTGAATGCAGTGGATTCCATGCAGCGTCATTGAATGCAGATGATTCCATGCATTGTGGTGTAATGGATCCCGATTATATGCAGTGGAGTCCATGCAGTGAGGCCCAATGCATCCCGATTGAATGCAGTGGATTGTATGCAGCATGGCCCAAAGCATCCCGATTGAATGCAGTGGATTCCATGCATTTTGATTGAATGCAGTGTACTCCATGCAGCGTGGGAACATGCATCCCGATGGAATGCAGTGGATTCCATGCAGCGTGATTGAATGCAGTGGATTCCATGCAGCGTGAAGAAATTGAACCCTATTGTAAGCAGTGGATTATATGCAGCATGATTGAATGCAGTCGATTCCATGCAGCGTCATTGAATGAAGTGGATTTTATGAGGCATGGCCCAAAGCATCCTGATTGAATGCAGTGGATTCCATGCAGCGTCATTGAATGCAGAGGATTCCATGCATTTTGGTGCAATGGATCCCGACTGTATGCACTGGAGTCCATGAAGCGAGGCCCAATGCATCCCGATTGAATGCAGTGGATTTTTTTGCAGCATGGCCCAAAGCATCCCGATTGAATGCAGGGGATTCCATGCAGCGTGATTGAATGCAGTGTACTCCATTCAGCGTGGTAAATTGCATCCCGATTGAATGCAGTGGATTCCATGCAGCGTGATTGAATGCAGAGGATTCCATGCATTGTGGCGTAATGGATCCCGACTGTATGCAGTGGAGTCCATGCAGCGTGATGACTGAATGGATTCCATGCAGCTTATTAAAATGCATCCTGATTGAATGCAGTGGATTCCATGCAGCGTGATTGAATGCAGTGGATTCCATGCAGCGTGATTGAATGCAGTGGATTCCATGCAGCCTGGTAAAATGCATCCCGATTGAATGCAGTGGATTCCATGCAGCGTGATTGAATGCAGTGGATTCCATGCAGCCTGGTAAAATGCATCCCGATTGAATGCAGTGGATTACGTGCAGCATGATTGAATGCAGTGGATTTTATGCAGCATGGCCCAAAGCATCCTGATTGAATGCAGTGGATTACGTGCAGCATGATTAAATGCAGTGAACTCCATGCAATGTGGTAAAATGCATCCTGATTGAATGCAGTGGATTCGATACAGCTTAGTATAATGTATCCCAATTAAATTCGGTGGATTCCATGCAGCGTCGTTGAATGCAGTGGATTTTATGAGGCATGGCCCAAAGCATCCCGATTGAATGCAGTGGATTCCATGCATTGTGATTGAATGCAGTGAACTCCATGCAGCGTGGTAAAATGAATCCCGATTGAATGCAGTGGATTCCATGAAGCGTGATTGAATGCACTGTATTCCATGAAGTGTGAAGTAATGGAACCCTATTGAATGCAGTGTATTTTATGCAGCCTGATTGAATGCAGTGGATTTAATGGAGCATGATTGAATGCAGTGGATTTTATGCAGCATGGCCCAAAGCATCCTGATTGAATGCAGAGGATTCCATGCATTGTGGCACAATGGATCCCGATTGTATGCAGTGGAGTCCATGCAGCGTGATGAATGCATGGATTCCATGCAGCCTGGTAAAATGCATCCCGATTGAATGCAGTGGATTCCATGCAGCGTCATTGAATGCAGATGATTCCATGCATTGTGGTGTAATGGATCCCGATTATATGCAGTGGAGTCCATGCAGTGTGGCCCAATGCATCCCGATTGAATGCAGTGGATTGTATGCAGCATGGCCCAAAGCATCCCGATTGAATGCAGTGGATTCCATGCATTTTGATTGAATGCATTGTACTCCATGCAGCGTGGGAACATGCATCCCGATGGAATGCAGTGGATTCCATGCAGCGTGATTGAATGCAGTGGACTCCATGCAGCGTGAAGAAATTGAACCCTATTGTAAGCAGTGGATTATATGCAGCATGATTGAATGCAGTCGATTCCATGCAGCGTCATTGAATGAAGTGGATTTTATGAGGCATGGCCCAAAGCATCCTGATTGATGCAGTGGATTCCATGCAGCGTCATTGAATGCAGAGGATTCCATGCATTTTGGTGCAATGGATCCCGACTGTATGCACTGGAGTCCATGAAGCAAGGCCCAATGCATCCCGATTGAATGCAGTGGATTTTTTTGCAGCATGGCCCAAAGCATCCCGATTGAATGCAGGGGATTCCATGCAGCGTGATTGAATGCAGTGTACTCCATTCAGCGTGGTAAATTGCATCCCGATTGAATGCATTGGATTCCATGCATTGTGATTGAATGCAGTGAACTCCATGCAGCGTGGTAAAATGAATCCCGATTGAATGCAGTGGATTCCATGAAGCGTGATTGAATGCACTGTATTCCATGAAGTGTGAAGTAATGGAACCCTATTGAATGCAGTGTATTTCATGCAGCCTGATTGAATGCAGTGGATTTAATGGAGCATGATTGAATGCAGTGGATTTTATGCAGCATGGCCCAAAGCATCCTGATTGAATGCAGAGGATTCCATGCATTGTGGCGCAATGGATCCCGATTGTATGCAGTGGAGTCCATGCAGCATGATGAATGCATGGATTCCATGCAGCCTGGTAAAATGCATCCCGATTGAATGCAGTGGATTCCATGCAGCGTCATTGAATGCAGATGATTCCATGCATTGTGGTGTAATGGATCCCGATTATATGCAGTGGAGCCCATGCAGTGAGGCCCAATGCATCCCGATTGAATGCAGTGGATTCCATGCATTTTGACTGAATGCAGTGTACTCCATGCAGCGTGGGAACATGCATCCCGATGGAATGCAGTGGATTCCATGCAGCGTGATTGAATGCAGTGGATTCCATGCAGCGTGAAGAAATTGAACCCTATTGTAAGCAGTGGATTATATGCAGCATGATTGAATGCAGTCGATTCCATGCAGTGTCATTGAATGAAGTGGATTTTATGAGGCATGGCCCAAAGCATCCTGATTGAATGCAGTGGATTCCATGCAGCGTCATTGAATGCAGTGGATTTTATGAGGCATGGCCCAAAGCATCCCGATTGAATGCATTGGATTCCATGCATTGTGATTGAATGCAGTGAACTTCATGCAACGTGGTAAAATGAATCCCGATTGAATGCAGTGGATTCCATGAAGCGTGATTGAATGCACTGTATTCCATGAAGTGTGAAGTAATGGAACCCTATTGAATGCAGTGTATTTTATGCAGCCTGATTGAATGCAGTGGATTTAATGGAGCATGATTGAATGCAGTGGATTTTATGCAGCATGGCCCAAAGCATCCTGATTGAATGCAGAGGATTCCATGCATTGTGGCGCAATGGATCCCGATTGTATGCAGTGGAGTCCATGCAGCGTGATGAATGCATGGATTCCATGCAGCCTGGTAAAATGCATCCCGATTGAATGCAGTGGATTCCATGCAGCGACATTGAATGCAGATGATTCCATGCATTGTGGTGTAATGGATCCCGATTATATGCAGTGGAGTCCATGCAGTGAGGCCGAATGCATCCCGATTGAATGCAGTGGATTCCATGCATTTTGATTGAATGCAGTGTACTCCATGCAGCGTGGGTACATGCATCCCGATGGAATGCAGTGGATTCCATGCAGCGTGATTGAATGCAGTGGATTCCATGCAGCGTGAAGAAATTGAACCCTATTGTAAGCAGTGGATTATATGCAGCATGATTGAATGCAGTCGATTCCATGCAGTGTCATTGAATGAAGTGGATTTTATGAGGCATGGCCCAAAGCATCCTGATTGAATGCAGTGGATTCCATGCAGCGTCATTGAATGCAGAGGATTCCATGCATTTTGGTGCAATGGATCCCGACTGTATGCACTGGAGTCCATGAAGCGAGGCCCAATGCATCCCGATTGAATGCAGTGGATTTTTTTGCAGCATGGCCCAAAGCATCCCGATTGAATGCAGGGGATTCCATGCAGCGTGATTGAATGCAGTGTACTCCATTCAGCGTGGTAAATTGCATCCCGATTGAATGCAGTGGATTCCGTGCAGCGTGATTGAATGCAGAGGATTCCATGCATTGTGGCGTAATGGATCCCGACTGTATGCAGCGGAGTCCATGCAGCGTGATGACTGAATGGATTCCATGCAGCTTATTAAAATGCATCCTGATTGAATGCAGTGGATTCCATGCAGCGTGATTGAATGCAGTGGATTCCATGCAGCGTGATTGAATGCAGTGGATTCCATGCAGCCTGGGAAAATGCATCCCGATTGAATGCAGTGGATTACGTGCAGCATGATTGAATGCAGTGGATTTTATGCAGCATGGCCCAAAGCATCCTGATTGAATGCAGTGGATTACGTGCAGCATGATTAAATGCAGTGAACTCCATGCAATATGGTAAAATGCATCCTGATTGAATGCAGTGGATTCGATACAGCTTAGTATAATGTATCCCAATTAAATTCGGTGGATTACATGCAGCGTCGTTGAATGCAGTGGATTTTATGAGGCATGGCCCAAAGCATCCCGATTGAATGCATTGGATTCCATGCATTGTGATTGAATGCAGTGAACTCCATGCACCATGGTAAAATGCGTCACGATTGAATGCAGTGGATTACGTGCAGCATGATTGAATGCAGTGGATTCCATGCATTGTGATTGAATGCAGTGAACTCCATGCAGCGTGGTAAAATGAATCCCGATTGAATGCAGTGGATTCCATGAAGCGTGATTGAATGCACTGTATTCCATGAAGTGTGAAGTAATGGAACCCTATTGAATGCAGTGTATTTTATGCAGCCTGATTGAATGCAGTGGATTTAATGGAGCATGATTGAATGCAGTGGATTTTATGCAGCATGGCCCAAAGCATCCTGATTGAATGCAGAGGATTCCATGCATTGTGGCGCAATGGATCCCGATTGTATGCAGTGGAGTCCATGCAGCGTGATGAATGCATGGATTCCATGCAGCCTTGTAAAATGCATCCCGATTGAATGCAGTGGATTCCATGCAGCGTCATTGAATGCAGATGATTCCATGCATTGTGGTGTAATGGATCCCGATTATATGCAGTGGAGTCCATGCAGTGAGGCCCAATGCATCCCGATTGAATGCAGTGGATTCCATGCATTTTGATTGAATGCAGTGTACTCCATGCAGCGTGGGAACATGCATCCCGATGGAATGCAGTGGATTCCATGCAGCGTGATTGAATGCAGTGGATTCCATGCAGCGTGAAGAAATTGAACCCTATTGTAAGCAGTGGATTATATGCAGCATGATTGAATGCAGTCGATTCCATGCAGTGTCATTGAATGAAGTGGATTTTATGAGGCATGGCCCAAAGCATCCTGATTGAATGCAGTGGATTCCATGCAGCGTCATTGAATGCAGAGGATTCCATGCATTTTGGTGCAATGGATCCCGACTGTATGCACTGGAGTCCATGAAGCGAGGCCCAACCATCCCGATTGAATGCAGTGGATTTTTTTGCAGCATGGCCCAAAGCATCCCGATTGAATGCAGGGGATTCCATGCAGCGTGATTGAATGCAGTGTACTCCATTCAGCGTGGTAAATTGCATCCCGATTGAATGCAGGGGATTCCGTGCAGCGTGATTGAATGCAGAGGATTCCATGCATTTTGGTGCAATGGATCCCGACTGTATGCACTGGAGTCCATGAAGCGAGGCCCAACCATCCCGATTGAATGCAGTGGATTTTTTTGCAGCATGGCCCAAAGCATCCCGATTGAATGCAGGGGATTCCATGCAGCGTGATTGAATGCAGTATACTCCATTCAGCGTGGTAAATTGCATCCCGATTGAATGCAGCGGAGTCCATGCAGCGTGATTGAATGCAGTGGATTCCATGCAGCGTGATTGAATGCAGTGGATTCCATGCAGCCTGGTAAAATGCATCCCGATTGAATGCAGTGGATTCCATGCAGCGTGATTGAATGCAGTGGATTCCATGCAGCCTGGTAAAATGCATCCCGATTGAATGCAGTGGATTACGTGCAGCATGATTGAATGCAGTGGATTTTATGCAGCATGGCCCAAAGCATCCTGATTGAATGCAGTGGATTTAATGGAGCATGATTGAATGCAGTGGATTTTATGCAGCATGGCCCAAAGCATCCTGATTGAATGCAGAGGATTCCATGCATTGTGGCGCAATGGATCCCGATTGTATGCAGTGGAGTCCATGCAGCGTGATGAATGCATGGATTCCATGCAGCCTTGTAAAATGCATCCCGATTGAATGCAGTGGATTCCATGCAGCGTCATTGAATGCAGATGATTCCATGCATTGTGGTGTAATGGATCCCGATTATATGCAGTGGAGTCCATGCAGTGAGGCCCAATGCATCCCGATTGAATGCAGTGGATTCCATGCATTTTGATTGAATGCAGTGTACTCCATGCAGCGTGGGAACATGCATCCCGATGGAATGCAGTGGATTCCATGCAGCGTGATTGAATGCAGTGGATTCCATGCAGCGTGAAGAAATTGAACCCTATTGTAAGCAGTGGATTATATGCAGCATGATTGAATGCAGTCGATTCCATGCAGTGTCATTGAATGAAGTGGATTTTATGAGGCATGGCCCAAAGCATCCTGATTGAATGCAGTGGATTCCATGCAGCGTCATTGAATGCAGAGGATTCCATGCATTTTGGTGCAATGGATCCCGACTGTATGCACTGGAGTCCATGAAGCGAGGCCCAACCATCCCGATTGAATGCAGTGGATTTTTTTGCAGCATGGCCCAAAGCATCCCGATTGAATGCAGGGGATTCCATGCAGCGTGATTGAATGCAGTGTACTCCATTCAGCGTGGTAAATTGCATCCCGATTGAATGCAGGGGATTCCGTGCAGCGTGATTGAATGCAGAGGATTCCATGCATTTTGGTGCAATGGATCCCGACTGTATGCACTGGAGTCCATGAAGCGAGGCCCAACCATCCCGATTGAATGCAGTGGATTTTTTTGCAGCATGGCCCAAAGCATCCCGATTGAATGCAGGGGATTCCATGCAGCGTGATTGAATGCAGTGTACTCCATTCAGCGTGGTAAATTGCATCCCGATTGAATGCAGCGGAGTCCATGCAGCGTGATTGAATGCAGTGGATTCCATGCAGCGTGATTGAATGCAGTGGATTCCATGCAGCCTGGTAAAATGCATCCCGATTGAATGCAGTGGATTCCATGCAGCGTGATTGAATGCAGTGGATTCCATGCAGCCTGGTAAAATGCATCCCGATTGAATGCAGTGGATTACGTGCAGCATGATTGAATGCAGTGGATTTTATGCAGCATGGCCCAAAGCATCCTGATTGAATGCAGTGGATTACGTGCAGCATGATTAAATGCAGTGAACTCCATGCAATGTGGTAAAATGCATCCTGATTGAATGCAGTGGATTCGATACAGCTTAGTATAATGTATCCCAATTAAATTCGGTGGATTCCATGCAGTGTCGTTGAATGCAGTGGAATTTATTAAGCATGGCCCAAAGCATCCTGATTGAATGCAGTGGATTCCATGCAGCGTGAAGTGTTGGAACCGTATTGAATGCAGTGGATTTTATGCAGCATGGCCCAAAGCATCCTGATTGAGTGCACTGGATTCAATGGAGCATCATTGAATGCAGAGGATTCCATGCATTGTGTTGCAATTGATCCTTATTGTATGCAGTGGAGTCAATGGAGCGAGGCCAAATGCATCCCAATTGAATGCACTGGATTATATGCAGCATGGCCCAAAGCATCCCAATTGAATGCAGTGGATTCCATGCAGCATCAATGAATGCAGAAGATTCCATGCATTGTGGCACAATGGATCCCGATTGTATGCAGTGGAGTCCATGCAGCGAGGCCCAATGCATCCCGATGGAATGCAGTGGATTTTATGCAGCATGGCCCAAAGCATCCCGATTGAATGCAGTGGATTATATGCAGCATGATTGCAGCAGTGTAATCCATTACGCAGCAGTGTAATCCATGCAGAGTGTTAAAATGCATCCCGATTGAATGCATTGTATTCCCTGCAGTGTGAAGAAATGGAACCCTATTGAATGCAGTGGATTTTATGCAGCATGATGGAGTGCAGTGGATTCCATGCAGCATGATTGAATGCAGTGGATTTCATGAAGCATGCCCCAAAGCATCCCGATTGAATGCAGTGGATTCCATCCATTGTGATTGAATGCAGTGTACTCCATGCAGTGTGGTAAAATGCATCCCGATTGAATGCAGTGGATTCCATGCAGCATCATTGAATGCAGATGATTCCATGCATTGCAGCGCAATGGATACCAATTGAATGCAGTGAAGTCCATGCAGCGAGGCCCAGTGCATCCCGATTGACTGCAGTGGATTATTTTGCAGCATGGCCCAAAGAATCCCGATTGAATGCATTGGATTCCATCCATTGTGATTGAATGCAGTGTACTCCATGCAGTGTGGTAAAATGCATCCCGATTGAATGCATTGGATTCCATGCAGCATCATTGAATGCAGAGGATTCCATGCATTGTGGCGCAATGGATCGCGATTGTATGCAGTGGAGTTCATGCAGCGAGGCCCAATGCATCCTGATTGATTGCAGTGGATTTTTTGCAGCATGGCCCAAAGCATCCCGATTGAATGCAGTGGATTCCATGCATTGAGATTGAATGCAGTGTACTCCATGCAGCGAGGTAAAATGCATCCCGATTGAATGCAGTGGATTAAATGCAGCGTGAAGAAATGGAACATTTTGAATGCAGTGGATATTATGCAGCATGATTGAATGCAGTGGATTCCATGCAGCATGATTAAATGCAGTGTATTTTATGCAGCATTGCCCAAAGCATCCTGATTGAATGCAGTGGAGTCCATGGAGTATCATTGAATGCAGAGTATTCCATGCATTGTGGCGCAATGGATCCCGATTGTATGCAGTGGAGTCCATGCAGTGTGATGAATGCATGGATTCCAGGCAGCCTGGTAAAATGCATCCTGATTGAATGCAGTGGATTCCATGCAGCGTGATTGAATGCAGTGGATTCCGTGCAGCGTGATTGAATGCAGTGGATTCAATGCAGCATGGTAAAATGCATCCCGATTGAAGGCAGTGGGTTCGATACAGCTTAGTATAATGTATCCCAGTTAAATTCGGAGGATTCCATGCAGCGTCGTTGAATGCAGTGGATTTTATGAGGCATGGCCCAAAGCATCCCGATTGAATGCATTGGATTCCATGCATTGTGATTGAATGCAGTGAACTCCATGCAGCGTGGTAAAATGAATCCCGATTGAATGCAGTGGATTCCATGAAGCGTGATTGAATGCACTGTATTCCATGAAGTGTGAAGTAATGGAACCCTATTGAATGCAGTGTATTTTATGCAGCCTGATTGAATGCAGTGGATTACGTGCAGCATGATTGAATGCAGTGGATTTTATGCAGCATGGCCCAAAGCATCCTGATTGAATGCAGTGGATTACGTGCAGCATGATTAAATGCAGTGAACTCCATGCAATGTGGTAAAATGCATCCTGATTGAATGCAGTGGATTCGATACAGCTTAGTATAATGTATCCCAATTAAATTCGGTGGATTCCATGCAGCGTCGTTGAATGCAGTGGATTTTATGAGGCATGGCCCAAAGCATCCCGATTGAATGCATTGGATTCCATGCATTGTGATTGAATGCAGTGAACTCCATGCAGCGTGGTAAAATGAATCCCGATTGAATGCAGTGGATTCCATGAAGCGTGATTGAATGCACTGTATTCCATGAAGTGTGAAGTAATGGAACCCTATTGAATGCAGTGGATTTTATGCAGCATGGCCCGAAGCATCCTGATTGAATGCAGAGGATTCCATGCATTGTGGCGCAATGGATCCCGATTGTATGCAGTGGAGTCCATGCAGCGTGATGAATGCATGGATTCCATGCAGCCTGGTAAAATGCATCCCGATTGAATGCAGTGGATTCCATGCAGCGACATTGAATGCAGATGATTCCATGCATTGTGGTGTAATGGATCCCGATTATATGCAGTGGAGTCCATGCAGTGAGGCCCAATGCATCCCGATTGAATGCAGTGGATTCCATGCATTTTGATTGAATGCAGTGTACTCCATGCAGCGTGGGAACATGCATCCCGATGGAATGCAGTGGATTCCATGCAGCGTGATTGAATGCAGTGGATTCCATGCAGCGTGAAGAAATTGAACCCTATTGTAAGCAGTGGATTATATGCAGCATGATTGAATGCAGTCGATTCCATGCAGTGTCATTGAATGAAGTGGATTTTATGAGGCATGGCCCAAAGCATCCTGATTGAATGCAGTGGATTCCATGCAGCGTCATTGAATGCAGAGGATTCCATGCATTTTGGTGCAATGGATCCCGACTGTATGCACTGGAGTCCATGAAGCGAGGCCTAATGCATCCCGATTGAATGCAGTGGATTTTTTTGCAGCATGGCCCAAAGCATCCCGATTGAATGCAGGGGATTCCATGCAGCGTGATTGAATGCAGTGTACTCCATTCAGCGTGGTAAATTGCATCCCGATTGAATGCAGTGGATTCCGTGCAGCGTGATTGAATGCAGAGGATTCCATGCATTGTGGCGTAATGGTTCCCGACTGTATGCAGCGGAGTCCATGCAGCGTGATGACTGAATGGATTCCATGCAGCTTATTAAAATGCATCCTGATTGAATGCAGTGGATTCCATGCAGCGTGATTGAATGCAGTGGATTCCATGCAGCGTGATTGAATGCAGTGGATTCCATGCAGCCTGGTAAAATGCATCCCGATTGAATGCAGTGGATTCCATGCAGCGTGATTGAATGCAGTGGATTCCATGCAGCCTGGTAAAATGCATCCCGATTGAATGCAGTGGATTCCATGCAGCGTGATTGAATGCAGTGGATTCCATGCAGCCTGGTAAAATGCATCCCGATTGAATGCAGTGGATTCCATGCAGCGTGATTGAATGCAGTGGATTCCATGCAGCCTGGTAAAATGCATCCCGATTGAATGCAGTGGATTACGTGCAGCATGATTGAATGCAGTGGATTTTATGCAGCATGGCCCAAAGCATCCTGATTGAATGCAGTGGATTACGTGCAGCATGATTAAATGCAGTGAACTCCATGCAATGTGGTAAAATGCATCCTGATTGAATGCAGTGGATTCGATACAGCTTAGTATAATGTATCCCAATTAAATTCGGTGGATTCCATGCAGTGTCGTTGAATGCAGTGGAATTTATTAAGCATGGCCCAAAGCATCCTGATTGAATGCAGTGGATTCCATGCAGCGTGAAGTGTTGGAACCGTATTGCATGCAGTGGATTTTATGCAGCATGGCCCAAAGCATCCTGATTGAGTGCACTGGATTCAATGGAGCATCATTGAATGCAGAGGATTCCATGCATTGTGTTGCAATTGATCCTTATTGTATGCAGTGGAGTCAATGGAGCGAGGCCAAATGCATCCCAATTGAATGCACTGGATTATATGCAGCATGGCCCAAAGCATCCCAATTGAATGCAGTGGATTCCATGCAGCATCAATGAATGCAGAAGATTCCATGCATTGTGGCACAATGGATCCCGATTGTATGCAGTGGAGTCCATGCAGCGAGGCCCAATGCATCCCGATGGAATGCAGTGGATTTTATGCAGCATGGCCCAAAGCATCCCGATTGAATGCAGTGGATTATATGCAGCATGATTGCAGCAGTGTAATCCATTACGCAGCAGTGTAATCCATGCAGAGTGTTAAAATGCATCCCGATTGAATGCATTGTATTCCCTGCAGTGTGAAGAAATGGAACCCTATTGAATGCAGTGGATTTTATGCAGCATGATGGAGTGCAGTGGATTCCATGCAGCATGATTGAATGCAGTGGATTTCATGAAGCATGCCCCAAAGCATCCCGATTGAATGCAGTGGATTCCATCCATTGTGATTGAATGCAGTGTACTCCATGCAGTGTGGTAAAATGCATCCCGATTGAATGCAGTGGATTCCATGCAGCATCATTGAATGCAGATGATTCCATGCATTGCAGCGCAATGGATACCAATTGAATGCAGTGAAGTCCATGCAGCGAGGCCCAGTGCATCCCGATTGACTGCAGTGGATTATTTTGCAGCATGGCCCAAAGAATCCCGATTGAATGCATTGGATTCCATCCATTGTGATTGAATGCAGTGTACTCCATGCAGTGTGGTAAAATGCATCCCGATTGAATGCATTGGATTCCATGCAGCATCATTGAATGCAGAGGATTCCATGCATTGTGGCGCAATGGATCGCGATTGTATGCAGTGGAGTTCATGCAGCGAGGCCCAATGCATCCTGATTGATTGCAGTGGATTTTTTGCAGCATGGCCCAAAGCATCCCGATTGAATGCAGTGGATTCCATGCATTGAGATTGAATGCAGTGTACTCCATGCAGCGAGGTAAAATGCATCCCGATTGAATGCAGTGGATTAAATGCAGCGTGAAGAAATGGAACATTTTGAATGCAGTGGATATTATGCAGCATGATTGAATGCAGTGGATTCCATGCAGCATGGTTAAATGCAGTGTATTTTATGCAGCATTGCCCAAAGCATCCTGATTGAATGCAGTGGAGTCCATGGAGTATCATTGAATGCAGAGTATTCCATGCATTGTGGCGCAATGGATCCCGATTGTATGCAGTGGAGTCCATGCAGTGTGATGAATGCATGGATTCCAGGCAGCCTGGTAAAATGCATCCTGATTGAATGCAGTGGATTCCATGCAGCGTGATTGAATGCAGTGGATTCCGTGCAGCGTGATTGAATGCAGTGGATTCCATGCAGCATGGTAAAATGCATCCCGATTGAATGCAGTGGGTTCGATACAGCTTAGTATAATGTATCCCAGTTAAATTCGGAGGATTCCATGCAGCGTCGTTGAATGCAGTGGATTTTATGAGGCATGGCCCAAAGCATCCCGATTGAATGCATTGGATTCCATGCATTGTGATTGAATGCAGTGAACTCCATGCAGCGTGGTAAAATGAATCCCGATTGAATGCAGTGGATTCCATGAAGCGTGATTGAATGCACTGTATTCCATGAAGTGTGAAGTAATGGAACCCTATTGAATGCAGTGTATTTTATGCAGCCTGATTGAATGCAGTGGATTACGTGCAGCATGATTGAATGCAGTGGATTTTATGCAGCATGGCCCAAAGCATCCTGATTGAATGCAGTGGATTACGTGCAGCATGATTAAATGCAGTGAACTCCATGCAATGTGGTAAAATGCATCCTGATTGAATGCAGTGGATTCGATACAGCTTAGTATAATGTATCCCAATTAAATTCGGTGGATTCCATGCAGCGTCGTTGAATGCAGTGGATTTTATGAGGCATGGCCCAAAGCATCCCGATTGAATGCATTGGATTCCATGCATTGTGATTGAATGCAGTGAACTCCATGCAGCGTGGTAAAATGAATCCCGATTGAATGCAGTGGATTCCATGAAGCGTGATTGAATGCACTGTATTCCATGAAGTGTGAAGTAATGGAACCCTATTGAATGCAGTGTATTTTATGCAGCCTGATTGAATGCAGTGGATTTAATGGAGCATGATTGAATGCAGTGGATTTTATGCAGCATGGCCCAAAGCATCCTGATTGAATGCAGAGGATTCCATGCATTGTGGCGCAATGGATCCCGATTGTATGCAGTGGAGTCCATGCAGCGTGATGAATGCATGGATTCCATGCAGCCTGGTAAAATGCATCCCGATTGAATGCAGTGGATTCCATGCAGCGACATTGAATGCAGATGATTCCATGCATTGTGGTGTAATGGATCCCGATTATATGCAGTGGAGTCCATGCAGTGAGGCCCAATGCATCCCGATTGAATGCAGTGGATTCCATGCATTTTGATTGAATGCAGTGTACTCCATGCAGCGTGGGAACATGCATCCCGATGGAATGCAGTGGATTCCATGCAGCGTGATTGAATGCAGTGGATTCCATGCAGCGTGAAGAAATTGAACCCTATTGTAAGCAGTGGATTATATGCAGCATGATTGAATGCAGTCGATTCCATGCAGTGTCATTGAATGAAGTGGATTTTATGAGGCATGGCCCAAAGCATCCTGATTGAATGCAGTGGATTCCATGCAGCGTCATTGAATGCAGAGGATTCCATGCATTTTGGTGCAATGGATCCCGACTGTATGCACTGGAGTCCATGAAGCGAGGCCCAACCATCCCGATTGAATGCAGTGGATTTTTTTGCAGCATGGCCCAAAGCATCCCGATTGAATGCAGGGGATTCCATGCAGCGTGATTGAATGCAGTGTACTCCATTCAGCGTGGTAAATTGCATCCCGATTGAATGCAGTGGATTCCGTGCAGCGTGATTGAATGCAGAGGATTCCATGCATTGTGGCGTAATGGATCCCGACTGTATGCAGCGGAGTCCATGCAGCGTGATGACTGAATGGATTCCATGCAGCTTATTAAAATGCATCCTGATTGAATGCAGTGGATTCCATGCAGCGTGATTGAATGCAGTGGATTCCATGCAGCGTGATTGAATGCAGTGGATTCCATGCAGCCTGGTAAAATGCATCCCGATTGAATGCAGTGGATTACGTGCAGCATGATTGAATGCAGTGGATTTTATGCAGCATGGCCCAAAGCATCCTGATTGAATGCAGTGGATTACGTGCAGCATGATTAAATGCAGTGAACTCCATGCAATGTGGTAAAATGCATCCTGATTGAATGCAGTGGATTCGATACAGCTTAGTATAATGTATCCCAATTAAATTCGGTGGATTCCATGCAGTGTCGTTGAATGCAGTGGAATTTATTAAGCATGGCCCAAAGCATCCTGATTGAATGCAGTGGATTCCATGCAGCGTGAAGTGTTGGAACCGTATTGCATGCAGTGGATTTTATGCAGCATGGCCCAAAGCATCCTGATTGAGTGCACTGGATTCAATGGAGCATCATTGAATGCAGAGGATTCCATGCATTGTGTTGCAATTGATCCTTATTGTATGCAGTGGAGTCAATGGAGCGAGGCCAAATGCATCCCAATTGAATGCACTGGATTATATGCAGCATGGCCCAAAGCATCCCAATTGAATGCAGTGGATTCCATGCAGCATCAATGAATGCAGAAGATTCCATGCATTGTGGCACAATGGATCCCGATTGTATGCAGTGGAGTCCATGCAGCGAGGCCCAATGCATCCCGATGGAATGCAGTGGATTTTATGCAGCATGGCCCAAAGCATCCCGATTGAATGCAGTGGATTATATGCAGCATGATTGCAGCAGTGTAATCCATTACGCAGCAGTGTAATCCATGCAGAGTGTTAAAATGCATCCCGATTGAATGCATTGTATTCCCTGCAGTGTGAAGAAATGGAACCCTATTGAATGCAGTGGATTTTATGCAGCATGATGGAGTGCAGTGGATTCCATGCAGCATGATTGAATGCAGTGGATTTCATGAAGCATGCCCCAAAGCATCCCGATTGAATGCAGTGGATTCCATCCATTGTGATTGAATGCAGTGTACTCCATGCAGTGTGGTAAAATGCATCCCGATTGAATGCAGTGGATTCCATGCAGCATCATTGAATGCAGATGATTCCATGCATTGCAGCGCAATGGATACCAATTGAATGCAGTGAAGTCCATGCAGCGAGGCCCAGTGCATCCCGATTGACTGCAGTGGATTATTTTGCAGCATGGCCCAAAGAATCCCGATTGAATGCATTGGATTCCATCCATTGTGATTGAATGCAGTGTACTCCATGCAGTGTGGTAAAATGCATCCCGATTGAATGCATTGGATTCCATGCAGCATCATTGAATGCAGAGGATTCCATGCATTGTGGCGCAATGGATCGCGATTGTATGCAGTGGAGTTCATGCAGAGAGGCCCAATGCATCCTGATTGATTGCAGTGGATTTTTTGCAGCATGGCCCAAAGCATCCCGATTGAATGAAGTGGATTCCATGCATTGAGATTGAATGCAGTGTACTCCATGCAGCGAGGTAAAATGCATCCCGATTGAATGCAGTGGATTAAATGCAGCGTGAAGAAATGGAACATTTTGAATGCAGTGGATATTATGCAGCATGATTGAATGCAGTGGATTCCATGCAGCATGATTAAATGCAGTGTATTTTATGCAGCATTGCCCAAAGCATCCTGATTGAATGCAGTGGAGTCCATGGAGTATCATTGAATGCAGAGTATTCCATGCATTGTGGCGCAATGGATCCCGATTGTATGCAGTGGAGTCCATGCAGCGTGATGACTGAATGGATTCCATGCAGCTTATTAAAATGCATCCTGATTGAATGCAGTGGATTCCATGCAGCGTGATTGAATGCAGTGGATTCCATGCAGCGTGATTGAATGCAGTGGATTCCATGCAGCCTGGTAAAATGCATCCCGATTGAATGCAGTGGATTCCATGCAGCGTCATTGAATGCAGTGGATTCCATGCAGCCTGGTAAAATGCATCCCGATTGAATGCAGTGGATTACGTGCAGCATGATTGAATGCAGTGGATTTTATGCAGCATGGCCCAAAGCATCCTGATTGAATGCAGTGGATTACGTGCAGCATGATTAAATGCAGTGAACTCCATGCAATGTGGTAAAATGCATCCTGATTGAATGCAGTGGATTCGATACAGCTTAGTATAATGTATCCCAATTAAATTCGGTGGATTCCATGCAGTGTCGTTGAATGCAGTGGAATTTATTAAGCATGGCCCAAAGCATCCTGATTGAATGCAGTGGATTCCATGCAGCGTGAAGTGTTGGAACCGTATTGAATGCAGTGGATTTTATGCAGCATGGCCCAAAGCATCCTGATTGAGTGCACTGGATTCAATGGAGCATCATTGAATGCAGAGGATTCCATGCATTGTGTTGCAATTGATCCTTATTGTATGCAGTGGAGTCAATGGAGCGAGGCCAAATGCATCCCAATTGAATGCACTGGATTATATGCAGCATGGCCCAAAGCATCCCAATTGAATGCAGTGGATTCCATGCAGCATCAATGAATGCAGAAGATTCCATGCATTGTGGCACAATGGATCCCGATTGTATGCAGTGGAGTCCATGCAGCGAGGCCCAATGCATCCCGATGGAATGCAGTGGATTTTATGCAGCATGGCCCAAAGCATCCCGATTGAATGCAGTGGATTATATGCAGCATGATTGCAGCAGTGTAATCCATTACGCAGCAGTGTAATCCATGCAGAGTGTTAAAATGCATCCCGATTGAATGCATTGTATTCCCTGCAGTGTGAAGAAATGGAACCCTATTGAATGCAGTGGATTTTATGCAGCATGATGGAGTGCAGTGGATTCCATGCAGCATGATTGAATGCAGTGGATTTCATGAAGCATGCCCCAAAGCATCCCGATTGAATGCAGTGGATTCCATCCATTGTGATTGAATGCAGTGTACTCCATGCAGTGTGGTAAAATGCATCCCGATTGAATGCAGTGGATTCCATGCAGCATCATTGAATGCAGATGATTCCATGCATTGCAGCGCAATGGATACCAATTGAATGCAGTGAAGTCCATGCAGCGAGGCCCAGTGCATCCCGATTGACTGCAGTGGATTATTTTGCAGCATGGCCCAAAGAATCCCGATTGAATGCATTGGATTCCATCCATTGTGATTGAATGCAGTGTACTCCATGCAGTGTGGTAAAATGCATCCCGATTGAATGCATTGGATTCCATGCAGCATCATTGAATGCAGAGGATTCCATGCATTGTGGCGCAATGGATCGCGATTGTATGCAGTGGAGTTCATGCAGCGAGGCCCAATGCATCCTGATTGATTGCAGTGGATTTTTTGCAGCATGGCCCAAAGCATCCCGATTGAATGCAGTGGATTCCATGCATTGAGATTGAATGCAGTGTACTCCATGCAGCGAGGTAAAATGCATCCCGATTGAATGCAGTGGATTAAATGCAGCGTGAAGAAATGGAACATTTTGAATGCAGTGGATATTATGCAGCATGATTGAATGCAGTGGATTCCATGCAGCATGATTAAATGCAGTGTATTTTATGCAGCATTGCCCAAAGCATCCTGATTGAATGCAGTGGAGTCCATGGAGTATCATTGAATGCAGAGTATTCCATGCATTGTGGCGCAATGGATCCCGATTGTATGCAGTGGAGTCCATGCAGTGTGATGAATGCATGGATTCCAGGCAGCCTGGTAAAATGCATCCTGATTGAATGCAGTGGATTCCATGCAGCGTGATTGAATGCAGTGGATTCCGTGCAGCGTGATTGAATGCAGTGGATTCCATGCAGCCTGGTAAAATGCATCCCGATTGAATGCAGTGGGTTCGATACAGCTTAGTATAATGTATCCCAGTTAAATTCGGAGGATTCCATGCAGCGTCGTTGAATGCAGTGGATTTTATGAGGCATGGCCCAAAGCATCCCGATTGAATGCATTGGATTCCATGCATTGTGATTGAATGCAGTGAACTCCATGCAGCGTGGTAAAATGAATCCCGATTGAATGCAGTGGATTCCATGAAGCGTGATTGAATGCACTGTATTCCATGAAGTGTGAAGTAATGGAACCCTATTGAATGCAGTGTATTTTATGCAGCCTGATTGAATGCAGTGGATTTAATGGAGCATGATTGAATGCAGTGGATTTTATGCAGCATGGCCCAAAGCATCCTGATTGAATGCAGAGTATTCCATGCATTGTGGCGCAATGGATCCTGATTGTATGCAGTGGAGTCCATGCAGCGTGATGAATGCATGGATTCCATGCAGCCTGCTAAAATGCATCCCGATTGAATGCAGTGGATTCCATGCAGCGTCATTGAATGCAGATGATTCCATGCATTGTGGTGTAATGGATCCCGATTATATGCAGTGGAGTCCATGCAGTGAGGCCCAATGCATCCCGATTGAATGCAGTGGATTGTATGCAGCATGGCCCAAAGCATCCCGATTGAATGCAGTGGATTCCATGCATTTTGATTGAATGCAGTGTACTCCATGCAGCATGGGAACATGCATCCCGATTGAATGCAGTGGATTCCATGCAGCGTGAAGAAATGGAACATTTAGAATGCAGTGGATATTATGCAGCATGATTGAATGCAGTGGATTCCATGCAGCATGATTGAATGCAGTGGATTTTATGCAGCATGGCCCAAAGCATCCTGATTGAATGCAGTGGATTCCATGGAGCATCATTGAATGCAGAGTATTCAATGCATTGTGTCGTAATGGATCCCGATTGTATGCAGTGGAGTCCATGTAGTGTGATACATGCATGGATTCCAGGCAGCATGGTAAAATGCATCCTGATTGAATGCAGAGGATTCCATGCAGCGTGATTGAATGCAGTGGATTCCATGCAGCGTGAGTGAATGCAGTGGATTCGATACAGCCTGGTAAAATGCATCCAGATTAAATGCAGAAGATTCCATGCATTGTGGCGTAATGGATCCCGACTGTATGCAGCGGAGTCCATGCAGCGTGATGACTGAATGGATTCCATGCAGCTTATTAAAATGCATCCTGATTGAATGCAGTGGATTCCATGCAGCGTGATTGAATGCAGTGGATTCCATGCAGCGTGATTGAATGCAGTGGATTCCATGCAGCCTGGTAAAATTCATCCCGATTGAATGCAGTGGATTCCATGCAGCATGATTGAATGCAGTGGATTTTATGCAGCATGGCCCAAAGCATCCTGATTGAATGCAGTGGATTACGTGCAGCATGATTAAATGCAGTGAACCCCATGCAATGTGGTAAAATGCATCCTGATTGAATGCAGTGGATTCGATACAGCTTAGTATAATGTATCCCAATTAAATTCGGTGGATCCCATGCAGCATCGTTGAATGCAGTGGATTTTATGAGGCATGGCCCAAAGCATCCCGATTGAATGCAGTGGATTCCATGCATTGTGATTGAATGCAGTGAACTCCATGCAGCGTGGTAAAATGAATCCCGATTGAATGCAGTGGATTCCATGAAGCGTGATTGAATGCACTGTATTCCATGAAGTGTGAAGTAATGGAACCCTATTGAATGCAGTGTATTTTATGCAGCCTGATTGAATGCAGTGGATTTAATGGAGCATGATTGAATGCAGTGGATTTTATGCAGCATGGCCCAAAGCATCCTGATTGAATGCAGAGGATTCCATGCATTGTGGCGCAATGGATCCCGATTGTATGCAGTGGAGTCCATGCAGCGTGATGAATGCATGGATTCCATGCAGAGTGGTAAAATGCATCCCGATTGAATGCAGTGGATTCCATGCAGCGTCATTGAATGCAGGTGATTCCATGCATTGTGGTGTAATGGATCCCGATTATATGCAGTGGAGTCCATGCAGTGAGGCCCAATGCATCCCGATTGAATGCAGTGGATTGTATGCAGCATGGCCCAAAGCATCCCGATTGAATGCAGTGGATTCCATGCATTTTGATTGAATGCAGTGTACTCCATGCAGCGTGGGAACATGCATCCCGATGGAATGCAGTGGATTCCATGCAGCGTGATTGAATGCAGTGGATTCCATGCAGCGTGAAGAAATTGAACCCTATTGTAAGCAGTGGATTATATGCAGCATGATTGAATGCAGTCGATTCCATGCAGCGTCATTGAATGAAGTGGATTTTATGAGGCATGGCCCAAAGCATCCTGATTGAATGCAGTGGAGTCCATGGAGCATCATTGAATGCAGAGGATTCCATGCATTGTGGCGCAATGGATCCCGATTGTATGCAGTGGAGTCCATGCAGTGTGATGAATGCATGGATTCCATGCAGCCTGGTAAAATGCATCCCGATTGAATGCAGTGGATTCCATGCAGCGTCATTGAATGCAGATGATTCCATGCATTGTGGTGTAATGGATCCCGATTATATGCAGTGGAGTCCATGCAGTGAGGCCCAATGCATCCTGATTGAATGCAGTGGATTGTATGCAGCATGGCCCAAACCATCCCGATTGAATGCAGTGGATTCCATGCATTTTGTTTGAATGCAGTATACTCCATGCAGCGTGGGAACATGCATCCCGATGGAATGCAGTGGATTCCATGCAGCGTGATTGAATGCAGTTGATTCCATGGAGCGTGGCCCAATGCATCCCGATTAAATGCAGTGGATTTTATGCAGCATGGCCCAAAGCATCCCGATTGAAGGTAGTGCATTCCATGCAGCATCACTGAATGCAGTGGATTCCATGCAGCATGGTAAAATGCATCCCGATTGAACGCAGTGTATTCCATGAAGCATGGCTAAATGGATCCCGATTGAATGCAGTGGATTCCATGCAGCGTGGCCCAATGGATCTCGATTGAACGCAGTGTATTCCATGCAGTGAGGCCCAATGTATCCCAATTGAATGCAGTGGATTCCATGCAGCATGGCGCAATGGATGTCGATTGAATGCAGTGGTTTCCCTGCAATGTGGCACAATGGATCCCGATTGACTGCAGTGGATTCCATGCAGCGTCACTGAATGCAGTGGATTCCATGCAGCATGGTAAAATGCATCCCGATGGATGCAGTGGATTCCATGCAGTGTCATTGAATGCAGTGGATTCCATGCAGCATGGTAAAATGCATCCCAATTGAACGCAGTGCATTCCATGCAGCGGGGTTAAATGGATCCCGATTGAATGCAGTGGATTCGATGCAGCATGGCCCAATGGATCTCGAGAGAATGCAGTGGATTCCATGCAGTGTGGTGCAATGGATTTAAATTGAACGCAGTGGATTCCATGCATCGTGGCGCAATGGATCCCAATTGAATGCAGTGAATTCCATGCAGCGTGATTGAATGCAGTATATTCCATGCAGCGTGGTAAAATGCATCCCGATTAAATGCAGTGGATTCCATCCAGCTTGATTGAATGCAGTTGATTCCATGGAGCGTGGCCCAATGCATCCCGATTAAATGCAGTGGATTTTATGCAGCATGGCCCAAAGCATCCCGATTGAATGTAGTGCATTCCATGCAGCATCACTGAATGCAGTGGATTCCATGCAGCGTCATTGAATGCAGAGGATTCCATGCATTGCAGCGCAATGGATACCAATTGAATGCAGTGGAGTCCATGCAGCGAGGCCCAGTGCATCCCGATTGAATGCAGTGGATTTTCTGCAGCATGGCCCAAAGCATCCCGATTGAATGCATTGGATTCCATCCATTGTGCTTGAATGCAGTGTACTCCATGCAGTGTGGTAAAATGCATCCCGATGGAGTGCAGTGGATTCCATGCAGCGTCATTGAATGCAGATGATTCCATGCATTGTGGTGTAATGGATCCCGATTATATGCAGTGGAGTCCATGCAGTGAGGCCCAATGCATCCCGATTGAATGCAGTGGATTGTATGCAGCATGGCCCAAAGCATCCCGATTGAATGCAGTGGATTCCATGCATTTTGATTGAATGCAGTGTACTCCATGCAGCGTGGGAACATGCATCCCGATGGAATGCAGTGGATTCCATGCAGCGTGATTGAATGCAGTGGATTCCATGCAGCGTGAAGAAATTGAACCCTATTGTAAGCAGTGGATTATATGCAGCATGATTGAATGCAGTCGATTCCATGCAGCGTCATTGAATGAAGTGGATTTTATGAGGCATGGCCCAAAGCATCCTGATTGAATGCAGTGGATTCCATGCAGCGTCATTGAATGCAGAGGATTCCATGCATTTTGGTGCAATGGATCCCGACTGTATGCACTGGAGTCCATGAAGCGAGGCCCAATGCATCCCGATTGAATGCAGTGGATTTTTTTGCAGCATGGCCCAAAGCATCCCGATTGAATGCAGGGGATTCCATGCAGCGTGATTGAATGCAGTGTACTCCATTCAGCGTGGTAAATTGCATCCCGATTGAATGCAGTGGATTCCATGCAGCGTGATTGAATGCAGAGGATTCCATGCATTGTGGCGTAATGGATCCCGACTGTATGCAGTGGAGTCCATGCAGCGTGATGACTGAATGGATTCCATGCAGCTTATTAAAATGCATCCTGATTGAATGCAGTGGATTCCATGCAGCGTGATTGAATGCAGTGGATTCCATGCAGCGTGATTGAATGCAGTGGATTCCATGCAGCCTGGTAAAATGCATCCCGATTGAATGCAGTGGATTACGTGCAGCATGATTGAATGCAGTGGATTTTATGCAGCATGGCCCAAAGCATCCTGATTGAATGCAGTGGATTACGTGCAGCATGATTAAATGCAGTGAACTCCATGCAATGTGGTAAAATGCATCCTGATTGAATGCAGTGGATTCGATATAGCTTAGTATAATGTATCCCAATTAAATTCGGTGGATTCCATGCAGCGTCGTTGAATGCAGTGGATTTTATGAGGCATGGCCCAAAGCATCCCGATTGAATGCATTGGATTCCATGCATTGTGATTGAATGCAGTGAACTCCATGCAGCGTGGTAAAATGAATCCCGATTGAATGCAGTGGATTCCATGAAGCGTGATTGAATGCACTGTATTCCATGAAGTGTGAAGTAATGGAACCCTATTGAATGCAGTGTATTTTATGCAGCCTGATTGAATGCAGTGGATTTAATGGAGCATGATTGAATGCAGTGGATTTTATGCAGCATGGTCCAAAGCATCCTGATTGAATGCAGAGGATTCCATGCATTGTGGCGCAATGGATCCCGATTGTATGCAGTGGAGTCCATGCAGCGTGATGAATGCATGGATTCCATGCAGCCTGGTAAAATGCATCCCGATTGAATGCAGTGGATTCCATGCAGCGTCATTGAATGCAGATGATTCCATGCATTGTGGTGTAATGGATCCCGATTATATGCAGTGGAGTCCATGCAGTGTGGCCCAATGCATCCCGATTGAATGCAGTGGATTGTATGCAGCATGGCCCAAAGCATCCCGATTGAATGCAGTGGATTCCATGCATTTTGATTGAATGCAGTGTACTCCATGCAGCGTGGGAACATGCATCCCGATGGAATGCAGTGGATTCCATGCAGCGTGATTGAATGCAGTGGATTCCATGCAGCGTGAAGAAATTGAACCCTATTGTAAGCAGTGGATTATATGCAGCATGATTGAATGCAGTCGATTCCATGCAGCGTCATTGAATGAAGTGGATTTTATGCAGCATGGCCCAAAGCATCCCGATTGAATGTAGTGCATTCCATGCAGCATCACTGAATGCAGTGGATTCCATGCAGCGTCATTGAATGCAGAGGATTCCATGCATTGCAGCGCAATGGATACCAATTGAATGCAGTGGAGTCCATGCAGCGAAGCCCAGTGCATCCCGATTGAATGCAGTGGATTTTCTGCAGCATGGCCCAAAGCATCCCGATTGAATGCATTGGATTCCATCCATTGTGATTGAATGCAGTGTACTCCATGCGGTGTGGTAAAATGCATCCCGATGGAATGCAGTGGATTCCATGCAGCATCATTGAATGCAGAGGATTCCATGCATTGTGGCGCAATGGATCGTGATTGTATGCAGTGGAGTCCATGCAGTGAGGCCCAATGCATCCTGATTGATTGCAGTGGATTTTTTGCAGCATGGCCCAAAGCATCCCGATTGAATGCAGTGGATTCCATGCATTGAGATTGAATGCAGTGGACTCCATGCAGCGAGGTAAAATGCATCCCGATTGAATGCAGTGGATTCCATGCAGCGTAAAGAAATGGAACATTTTGAATGCAGTGGATATTATGCAGCATGATTGAATGCAGTGGATTCTATGCAGCATGATTAAATGCAGTGGATTTTATGCAGCATGGCCCAAAGCATCCTGATTGAATGCAGTGGAGTACATGGAGTATCATTGAATGCAGAGTATTCCATGCATTGTGGCACAATGGATCCCGATTGTATGCAGTGGAGTCCATGCAGTGTGATGAATGCATGGATTCCATGCAGCCTGGTAAAATGCATCCAGATTGAATGCAGTGGATTCCATGCAGCGTCATTGAATGCAGATGATTCCATGCATTGTGGTGTAATGGATCCCGATTATATGCAGTGGAGTCCATGCAGTGAGGCCCAATGCATCCCGATTGAATGCAGTGGATTGTATGCAGCATGGCCCAAAGCATCCCGATTGAATGCAGTGGATTCCATGCATTTTGATTGAATGCAGTGTACTCCATGCAGCGTGGGAACATGCATCCCGATGGAATGCAGTGGATTCCATGCAGCGTGATTGAATGCAGTGGATTCCATGCAGCGTGAAGAAATTGAACCCTATTGTAAGCAGTGGATTATATGCAGCATGATTGAATGCAGTCGATTCCATGCAGCGTCATTGAATGAAGTGGATTTTATGAGGCATGGCCCAAAGCATCCTGATTGAATGCAGTGGATTCCATGCAGCGTCATTGAATGCAGAGGATTCCATGCATTTTGGTGCAATGGATCCCGACTGTATGCACTGGAGTCCATGAAGCGAGGCCCAATGCATCCCGATTGAATGCAGTGGATTTTTTTGCAGCATGGCCCAAAGCATCCCGATTGAATGCAGGGGATTCCATGCAGCGTGATTGAATGCAGTGTACTCCATTCAGCGTGGTAAATTGCATCCCGATTGAATGCAGTGGATTCCATGCAGCGTGATTGAATGCAGAGGATTCCATGCATTGTGGCGTAATGGATCCCGACTGTATGCAGTGGAGTCCATGCAGCGTGATGACTGAATGGATTCCATGCAGCTTATTAAAATGCATCCTGATTGAATGCAGTGGATTCCATGCAGCGTGATTGAATGCAGTGGATTCCATGCAGCGTGATTGAATGCAGTGGATTCCATGCAGCCTGGTAAAATGCATCCCGATTGAATGCAGTGGATTCCATGCAGCGTGATTGAATGCAGTGGATTCCATGCAGCCTGGTAAAATGCATCCCGATTGAATGCAGTGGATTACGTGCAGCATGATTGAATGCAGTGGATTTTATGCAGCATGGCCCAAAGCATCCTGATTGAATGCAGTGGATTACGTGCAGCATGATTAAATGCAGTGAACTCCATGCAATGTGGTAAAATGCATCCTGATTGAATGCAGTGGATTCGATACAGCTTAGTATAATGTATCCCAATTAAATTCGGTGGATTCCATGCAGCGTCGTTGAATGCAGTGGATTTTATGAGGCATGGCCCAAAGCATCCCGATTGAATGCATTGGATTCCATGCATTGTGATTGAATGCAGTGAACTCCATGCAGCGTGGTAAAATGAATCCCGATTGAATGCAGTGGATTCCATGAAGCGTGATTGAATGCACTGTATTCCATGAAGTGTGAAGTAATGGAACCCTATTGAATGCAGTGTATTTTATGCAGCCTGATTGAATGCAGTGGATTTAATGGAGCATGATTGAATGCAGTGGATTTTATGCAGCATGGCCCAAAGCATCCTGATTGAATGCAGAGGATTCCATGCATTGTGGCACAATGGATCCCGATTGTATGCAGTGGAGTCCATGCAGCGTGATGAATGCATGGATTCCATGCAGCCTGGTAAAATGCATCCCGATTGAATGCAGTGGATTCCATGCAGCGTCATTGAATGCAGATGATTCCATGCATTGTGGTGTAATGGATCCCGATTATATGCAGTGGAGTCCATGCAGTGTGGCCCAATGCATCCCGATTGAATGCAGTGGATTGTATGCAGCATGGCCCAAAGCATCCCGATTGAATGCAGTGGATTCCATGCATTTTGATTGAATGCATTGTACTCCATGCAGCGTGGGAACATGCATCCCGATGGAATGCAGTGGATTCCATGCAGCGTGATTGAATGCAGTGGACTCCATGCAGCGTGAAGAAATTGAACCCTATTGTAAGCAGTGGATTATATGCAGCATGATTGAATGCAGTCGATTCCATGCAGCGTCATTGAATGAAGTGGATTTTATGAGGCATGGCCCAAAGCATCCTGATTGATGCAGTGGATTCCATGCAGCGTCATTGAATGCAGAGGATTCCATGCATTTTGGTGCAATGGATCCCGACTGTATGCACTGGAGTCCATGAAGCAAGGCCCAATGCATCCCGATTGAATGCAGTGGATTTTTTTGCAGCATGGCCCAAAGCATCCCGATTGAATGCAGGGGATTCCATGCAGCGTGATTGAATGCAGTGTACTCCATTCAGCGTGGTAAATTGCATCCCGATTGAATGCATTGGATTCCATGCATTGTGATTGAATGCAGTGAACTCCATGCAGCGTGGTAAAATGAATCCCGATTGAATGCAGTGGATTCCATGAAGCGTGATTGAATGCACTGTATTCCATGAAGTGTGAAGTAATGGAACCCTATTGAATGCAGTGTATTTCATGCAGCCTGATTGAATGCAGTGGATTTAATGGAGCATGATTGAATGCAGTGGATTTTATGCAGCATGGCCCAAAGCATCCTGATTGAATGCAGAGGATTCCATGCATTGTGGCGCAATGGATCCCGATTGTATGCAGTGGAGTCCATGCAGCATGATGAATGCATGGATTCCATGCAGCCTGGTAAAATGCATCCCGATTGAATGCAGTGGATTCCATGCAGCGTCATTGAATGCAGATGATTCCATGCATTGTGGTGTAATGGATCCCGATTATATGCAGTGGAGCCCATGCAGTGAGGCCCAATGCATCCCGATTGAATGCAGTGGATTCCATGCATTTTGACTGAATGCAGTGTACTCCATGCAGCGTGGGAACATGCATCCCGATGGAATGCAGTGGATTCCATGCAGCGTGATTGAATGCAGTGGATTCCATGCAGCGTGAAGAAATTGAACCCTATTGTAAGCAGTGGATTATATGCAGCATGATTGAATGCAGTCGATTCCATGCAGTGTCATTGAATGAAGTGGATTTTATGAGGCATGGCCCAAAGCATCCTGATTGAATGCAGTGGATTCCATGCAGCGTCATTGAATGCAGTGGATTTTATGAGGCATGGCCCAAAGCATCCCGATTGAATGCATTGGATTCCATGCATTGTGATTGAATGCAGTGAACTCCATGCAGCGTGGTAAAATGAATCCCGATTGAATGCAGTGGATTCCATGAAGCGTGATTGAATGCACTGTATTCCATGAAGTGTGAAGTAATGGAACCCTATTGAATGCAGTGTATTTTATGCAGCCTGATTGAATGCAGTGGATTTAATGGAGCATGATTGAATGCAGTGGATTTTATGCAGCATGGCCCAAAGCATCCTGATTGAATGCAGAGGATTCCATGCATTGTGGCGCAATGGATCCCGATTGTATGCAGTGGAGTCCATGCAGCGTGATGAATGCATGGATTCCATGCAGCCTGGTAAAATGCATCCCGATTGAATGCAGTGGATTCCATGCAGCGACATTGAATGCAGATGATTCCATGCATTGTGGTGTAATGGATCCCGATTATATGCAGTGGAGTCCATGCAGTGAGGCCGAATGCATCCCGATTGAATGCAGTGGATTCCATGCATTTTGATTGAATGCAGTGTACTCCATGCAGCGTGGGTACATGCATCCCGATGGAATGCAGTGGATTCCATGCAGCGTGATTGAATGCAGTGGATTCCATGCAGCGTGAAGAAATTGAACCCTATTGTAAGCAGTGGATTATATGCAGCATGATTGAATGCAGTCGATTCCATGCAGTGTCATTGAATGAAGTGGATTTTATGAGGCATGGCCCAAAGCATCCTGATTGAATGCAGTGGATTCCATGCAGCGTCATTGAATGCAGAGGATTCCATGCATTTTGGTGCAATGGATCCCGACTGTATGCACTGGAGTCCATGAAGCGAGGCCCAATGCATCCCGATTGAATGCAGTGGATTTTTTTGCAGCATGGCCCAAAGCATCCCGATTGAATGCAGGGGATTCCATGCAGCGTGATTGAATGCAGTGTACTCCATTCAGCGTGGTAAATTGCATCCCGATTGAATGCAGTGGATTCCGTGCAGCGTGATTGAATGCAGAGGATTCCATGCATTGTGGCGTAATGGATCCCGACTGTATGCAGCGGAGTCCATGCAGCGTGATGACTGAATGGATTCCATGCAGCTTATTAAAATGCATCCTGATTGAATGCAGTGGATTCCATGCAGCGTGATTGAATGCAGTGGATTCCATGCAGCGTGATTGAATGCAGTGGATTCCATGCAGCCTGGGAAAATGCATCCCGATTGAATGCAGTGGATTACGTGCAGCATGATTGAATGCAGTGGATTTTATGCAGCATGGCCCAAAGCATCCTGATTGAATGCAGTGGATTACGTGCAGCATGATTAAATGCAGTGAACTCCATGCAATATGGTAAAATGCATCCTGATTGAATGCAGTGGATTCGATACAGCTTAGTATAATGTATCCCAATTAAATTCGGTGGATTACATGCAGCGTCGTTGAATGCAGTGGATTTTATGAGGCATGGCCCAAAGCATCCCGATTGAATGCATTGGATTCCATGCATTGTGATTGAATGCAGTGAACTCCATGCACCATGGTAAAATGCGTCACGATTGAATGCAGTGGATTACGTGCAGCATGATTGAATGCAGTGGATTCCATGCATTGTGATTGAATGCAGTGAACTCCATGCAGCGTGGTAAAATGAATCCCGATTGAATGCAGTGGATTCCATGAAGCGTGATTGAATGCACTGTATTCCATGAAGTGTGAAGTAATGGAACCCTATTGAATGCAGTGTATTTTATGCAGCCTGATTGAATGCAGTGGATTTAATGGAGCATGATTGAATGCAGTGGATTTTATGCAGCATGGCCCAAAGCATCCTGATTGAATGCAGAGGATTCCATGCATTGTGGCGCAATGGATCCCGATTGTATGCAGTGGAGTCCATGCAGCGTGATGAATGCATGGATTCCATGCAGCCTTGTAAAATGCATCCCGATTGAATGCAGTGGATTCCATGCAGCGTCATTGAATGCAGATGATTCCATGCATTGTGGTGTAATGGATCCCGATTATATGCAGTGGAGTCCATGCAGTGAGGCCCAATGCATCCCGATTGAATGCAGTGGATTCCATGCATTTTGATTGAATGCAGTGTACTCCATGCAGCGTGGGAACATGCATCCCGATGGAATGCAGTGGATTCCATGCAGCGTGATTGAATGCAGTGGATTCCATGCAGCGTGAAGAAATTGAACCCTATTGTAAGCAGTGGATTATATGCAGCATGATTGAATGCAGTCGATTCCATGCAGTGTCATTGAATGAAGTGGATTTTATGAGGCATGGCCCAAAGCATCCTGATTGAATGCAGTGGATTCCATGCAGCGTCATTGAATGCAGAGGATTCCATGCATTTTGGTGCAATGGATCCCGACTGTATGCACTGGAGTCCATGAAGCGAGGCCCAACCATCCCGATTGAATGCAGTGGATTTTTTTGCAGCATGGCCCAAAGCATCCCGATTGAATGCAGGGGATTCCATGCAGCGTGATTGAATGCAGTGTACTCCATTCAGCGTGGTAAATTGCATCCCGATTGAATGCAGGGGATTCCGTGCAGCGTGATTGAATGCAGAGGATTCCATGCATTTTGGTGCAATGGATCCCGACTGTATGCACTGGAGTCCATGAAGCGAGGCCCAACCATCCCGATTGAATGCAGTGGATTTTTTTGCAGCATGGCCCAAAGCATCCCGATTGAATGCAGGGGATTCCATGCAGCGTGATTGAATGCAGTGTACTCCATTCAGCGTGGTAAATTGCATCCCGATTGAATGCAGCGGAGTCCATGCAGCGTGATTGAATGCAGTGGATTCCATGCAGCGTGATTGAATGCAGTGGATTCCATGCAGCCTGGTAAAATGCATCCCGATTGAATGCAGTGGATTCCATGCAGCGTGATTGAATGCAGTGGATTCCATGCAGCCTGGTAAAATGCATCCCGATTGAATGCAGTGGATTACGTGCAGCATGATTGAATGCAGTGGATTTTATGCAGCATGGCCCAAAGCATCCTGATTGAATGCAGTGGATTTAATGGAGCATGATTGAATGCAGTGGATTTTATGCAGCATGGCCCAAAGCATCCTGATTGAATGCAGAGGATTCCATGCATTGTGGCGCAATGGATCCCGATTGTATGCAGTGGAGTCCATGCAGCGTGATGAATGCATGGATTCCATGCAGCCTTGTAAAATGCATCCCGATTGAATGCAGTGGATTCCATGCAGCGTCATTGAATGCAGATGATTCCATGCATTGTGGTGTAATGGATCCCGATTATATGCAGTGGAGTCCATGCAGTGAGGCCCAATGCATCCCGATTGAATGCAGTGGATTCCATGCATTTTGATTGAATGCAGTGTACTCCATGCAGCGTGGGAACATGCATCCCGATGGAATGCAGTGGATTCCATGCAGCGTGATTGAATGCAGTGGATTCCATGCAGCGTGAAGAAATTGAACCCTATTGTAAGCAGTGGATTATATGCAGCATGATTGAATGCAGTCGATTCCATGCAGTGTCATTGAATGAAGTGGATTTTATGAGGCATGGCCCAAAGCATCCTGATTGAATGCAGTGGATTCCATGCAGCGTCATTGAATGCAGAGGATTCCATGCATTTTGGTGCAATGGATCCCGACTGTATGCACTGGAGTCCATGAAGCGAGGCCCAACCATCCCGATTGAATGCAGTGGATTTTTTTGCAGCATGGCCCAAAGCATCCCGATTGAATGCAGGGGATTCCATGCAGCGTGATTGAATGCAGTGTACTCCATTCAGCGTGGTAAATTGCATCCCGATTGAATGCAGGGGATTCCGTGCAGCGTGATTGAATGCAGAGGATTCCATGCATTTTGGTGCAATGGATCCCGACTGTATGCACTGGAGTCCATGAAGCGAGGCCCAACCATCCCGATTGAATGCAGTGGATTTTTTTGCAGCATGGCCCAAAGCATCCCGATTGAATGCAGGGGATTCCATGCAGCGTGATTGAATGCAGTGTACTCCATTCAGCGTGGTAAATTGCATCCCGATTGAATGCAGCGGAGTCCATGCAGCGTGATTGAATGCAGTGGATTCCATGCAGCGTGATTGAATGCAGTGGATTCCATGCAGCCTGGTAAAATGCATCCCGATTGAATGCAGTGGATTCCATGCAGCGTGATTGAATGCAGTGGATTCCATGCAGCCTGGTAAAATGCATCCCGATTGAATGCAGTGGATTACGTGCAGCATGATTGAATGCAGTGGATTTTATGCAGCATGGCCCAAAGCATCCTGATTGAATGCAGTGGATTACGTGCAGCATGATTAAATGCAGTGAACTCCATGCAATGTGGTAAAATGCATCCTGATTGAATGCAGTGGATTCGATACAGCTTAGTATAATGTATCCCAATTAAATTCGGTGGATTCCATGCAGTGTCGTTGAATGCAGTGGAATTTATTAAGCATGGCCCAAAGCATCCTGATTGAATGCAGTGGATTCCATGCAGCGTGAAGTGTTGGAACCGTATTGAATGCAGTGGATTTTATGCAGCATGGCCCAAAGCATCCTGATTGAGTGCACTGGATTCAATGGAGCATCATTGAATGCAGAGGATTCCATGCATTGTGTTGCAATTGATCCTTATTGTATGCAGTGGAGTCAATGGAGCGAGGCCAAATGCATCCCAATTGAATGCACTGGATTATATGCAGCATGGCCCAAAGCATCCCAATTGAATGCAGTGGATTCCATGCAGCATCAATGAATGCAGAAGATTCCATGCATTGTGGCACAATGGATCCCGATTGTATGCAGTGGAGTCCATGCAGCGAGGCCCAATGCATCCCGATGGAATGCAGTGGATTTTATGCAGCATGGCCCAAAGCATCCCGATTGAATGCAGTGGATTATATGCAGCATGATTGCAGCAGTGTAATCCATTACGCAGCAGTGTAATCCATGCAGAGTGTTAAAATGCATCCCGATTGAATGCATTGTATTCCCTGCAGTGTGAAGAAATGGAACCCTATTGAATGCAGTGGATTTTATGCAGCATGATGGAGTGCAGTGGATTCCATGCAGCATGATTGAATGCAGTGGATTTCATGAAGCATGCCCCAAAGCATCCCGATTGAATGCAGTGGATTCCATCCATTGTGATTGAATGCAGTGTACTCCATGCAGTGTGGTAAAATGCATCCCGATTGAATGCAGTGGATTCCATGCAGCATCATTGAATGCAGATGATTCCATGCATTGCAGCGCAATGGATACCAATTGAATGCAGTGAAGTCCATGCAGCGAGGCCCAGTGCATCCCGATTGACTGCAGTGGATTATTTTGCAGCATGGCCCAAAGAATCCCGATTGAATGCATTGGATTCCATCCATTGTGATTGAATGCAGTGTACTCCATGCAGTGTGGTAAAATGCATCCCGATTGAATGCATTGGATTCCATGCAGCATCATTGAATGCAGAGGATTCCATGCATTGTGGCGCAATGGATCGCGATTGTATGCAGTGGAGTTCATGCAGCGAGGCCCAATGCATCCTGATTGATTGCAGTGGATTTTTTGCAGCATGGCCCAAAGCATCCCGATTGAATGCAGTGGATTCCATGCATTGAGATTGAATGCAGTGTACTCCATGCAGCGAGGTAAAATGCATCCCGATTGAATGCAGTGGATTAAATGCAGCGTGAAGAAATGGAACATTTTGAATGCAGTGGATATTATGCAGCATGATTGAATGCAGTGGATTCCATGCAGCATGATTAAATGCAGTGTATTTTATGCAGCATTGCCCAAAGCATCCTGATTGAATGCAGTGGAGTCCATGGAGTATCATTGAATGCAGAGTATTCCATGCATTGTGGCGCAATGGATCCCGATTGTATGCAGTGGAGTCCATGCAGTGTGATGAATGCATGGATTCCAGGCAGCCTGGTAAAATGCATCCTGATTGAATGCAGTGGATTCCATGCAGCGTGATTGAATGCAGTGGATTCCGTGCAGCGTGATTGAATGCAGTGGATTCCATGCAGCATGGTAAAATGCATCCCGATTGAAGGCAGTGGGTTCGATACAGCTTAGTATAATGTATCCCAGTTAAATTCGGAGGATTCCATGCAGCGTCGTTGAATGCAGTGGATTTTATGAGGCATGGCCCAAAGCATCCCGATTGAATGCATTGGATTCCATGCATTGTGATTGAATGCAGTGAACTCCATGCAGCGTGGTAAAATGAATCCCGATTGAATGCAGTGGATTCCATGAAGCGTGATTGAATGCACTGTATTCCATGAAGTGTGAAGTAATGGAACCCTATTGAATGCAGTGTATTTTATGCAGCCTGATTGAATGCAGTGGATTACGTGCAGCATGATTGAATGCAGTGGATTTTATGCAGCATGGCCCAAAGCATCCTGATTGAATGCAGTGGATTACGTGCAGCATGATTAAATGCAGTGAACTCCATGCAATGTGGTAAAATGCATCCTGATTGAATGCAGTGGATTCGATACAGCTTAGTATAATGTATCCCAATTAAATTCGGTGGATTCCATGCAGCGTCGTTGAATGCAGTGGATTTTATGAGGCATGGCCCAAAGCATCCCGATTGAATGCATTGGATTCCATGCATTGTGATTGAATGCAGTGAACTCCATGCAGCGTGGTAAAATGAATCCCGATTGAATGCAGTGGATTCCATGAAGCGTGATTGAATGCACTGTATTCCATGAAGTGTGAAGTAATGGAACCCTATTGAATGCAGTGGATTTTATGCAGCATGGCCCGAAGCATCCTGATTGAATGCAGAGGATTCCATGCATTGTGGCGCAATGGATCCCGATTGTATGCAGTGGAGTCCATGCAGCGTGATGAATGCATGGATTCCATGCAGCCTGGTAAAATGCATCCCGATTGAATGCAGTGGATTCCATGCAGCGACATTGAATGCAGATGATTCCATGCATTGTGGTGTAATGGATCCCGATTATATGCAGTGGAGTCCATGCAGTGAGGCCCAATGCATCCCGATTGAATGCAGTGGATTCCATGCATTTTGATTGAATGCAGTGTACTCCATGCAGCGTGGGAACATGCATCCCGATGGAATGCAGTGGATTCCATGCAGCGTGATTGAATGCAGTGGATTCCATGCAGCGTGAAGAAATTGAACCCTATTGTAAGCAGTGGATTATATGCAGCATGATTGAATGCAGTCGATTCCATGCAGTGTCATTGAATGAAGTGGATTTTATGAGGCATGGCCCAAAGCATCCTGATTGAATGCAGTGGATTCCATGCAGCGTCATTGAATGCAGAGGATTCCATGCATTTTGGTGCAATGGATCCCGACTGTATGCACTGGAGTCCATGAAGCGAGGCCTAATGCATCCCGATTGAATGCAGTGGATTTTTTTGCAGCATGGCCCAAAGCATCCCGATTGAATGCAGGGGATTCCATGCAGCGTGATTGAATGCAGTGTACTCCATTCAGCGTGGTAAATTGCATCCCGATTGAATGCAGTGGATTCCGTGCAGCGTGATTGAATGCAGAGGATTCCATGCATTGTGGCGTAATGGTTCCCGACTGTATGCAGCGGAGTCCATGCAGCGTGATGACTGAATGGATTCCATGCAGCTTATTAAAATGCATCCTGATTGAATGCAGTGGATTCCATGCAGCGTGATTGAATGCAGTGGATTCCATGCAGCGTGATTGAATGCAGTGGATTCCATGCAGCCTGGTAAAATGCATCCCGATTGAATGCAGTGGATTCCATGCAGCGTGATTGAATGCAGTGGATTCCATGCAGCCTGGTAAAATGCATCCCGATTGAATGCAGTGGATTCCATGCAGCGTGATTGAATGCAGTGGATTCCATGCAGCCTGGTAAAATGCATCCCGATTGAATGCAGTGGATTCCATGCAGCGTGATTGAATGCAGTGGATTCCATGCAGCCTGGTAAAATGCATCCCGATTGAATGCAGTGGATTACGTGCAGCATGATTGAATGCAGTGGATTTTATGCAGCATGGCCCAAAGCATCCTGATTGAATGCAGTGGATTACGTGCAGCATGATTAAATGCAGTGAACTCCATGCAATGTGGTAAAATGCATCCTGATTGAATGCAGTGGATTCGATACAGCTTAGTATAATGTATCCCAATTAAATTCGGTGGATTCCATGCAGTGTCGTTGAATGCAGTGGAATTTATTAAGCATGGCCCAAAGCATCCTGATTGAATGCAGTGGATTCCATGCAGCGTGAAGTGTTGGAACCGTATTGCATGCAGTGGATTTTATGCAGCATGGCCCAAAGCATCCTGATTGAGTGCACTGGATTCAATGGAGCATCATTGAATGCAGAGGATTCCATGCATTGTGTTGCAATTGATCCTTATTGTATGCAGTGGAGTCAATGGAGCGAGGCCAAATGCATCCCAATTGAATGCACTGGATTATATGCAGCATGGCCCAAAGCATCCCAATTGAATGCAGTGGATTCCATGCAGCATCAATGAATGCAGAAGATTCCATGCATTGTGGCACAATGGATCCCGATTGTATGCAGTGGAGTCCATGCAGCGAGGCCCAATGCATCCCGATGGAATGCAGTGGATTTTATGCAGCATGGCCCAAAGCATCCCGATTGAATGCAGTGGATTATATGCAGCATGATTGCAGCAGTGTAATCCATTACGCAGCAGTGTAATCCATGCAGAGTGTTAAAATGCATCCCGATTGAATGCATTGTATTCCCTGCAGTGTGAAGAAATGGAACCCTATTGAATGCAGTGGATTTTATGCAGCATGATGGAGTGCAGTGGATTCCATGCAGCATGATTGAATGCAGTGGATTTCATGAAGCATGCCCCAAAGCATCCCGATTGAATGCAGTGGATTCCATCCATTGTGATTGAATGCAGTGTACTCCATGCAGTGTGGTAAAATGCATCCCGATTGAATGCAGTGGATTCCATGCAGCATCATTGAATGCAGATGATTCCATGCATTGCAGCGCAATGGATACCAATTGAATGCAGTGAAGTCCATGCAGCGAGGCCCAGTGCATCCCGATTGACTGCAGTGGATTATTTTGCAGCATGGCCCAAAGAATCCCGATTGAATGCATTGGATTCCATCCATTGTGATTGAATGCAGTGTACTCCATGCAGTGTGGTAAAATGCATCCCGATTGAATGCATTGGATTCCATGCAGCATCATTGAATGCAGAGGATTCCATGCATTGTGGCGCAATGGATCGCGATTGTATGCAGTGGAGTTCATGCAGCGAGGCCCAATGCATCCTGATTGATTGCAGTGGATTTTTTGCAGCATGGCCCAAAGCATCCCGATTGAATGCAGTGGATTCCATGCATTGAGATTGAATGCAGTGTACTCCATGCAGCGAGGTAAAATGCATCCCGATTGAATGCAGTGGATTAAATGCAGCGTGAAGAAATGGAACATTTTGAATGCAGTGGATATTATGCAGCATGATTGAATGCAGTGGATTCCATGCAGCATGGTTAAATGCAGTGTATTTTATGCAGCATTGCCCAAAGCATCCTGATTGAATGCAGTGGAGTCCATGGAGTATCATTGAATGCAGAGTATTCCATGCATTGTGGCGCAATGGATCCCGATTGTATGCAGTGGAGTCCATGCAGTGTGATGAATGCATGGATTCCAGGCAGCCTGGTAAAATGCATCCTGATTGAATGCAGTGGATTCCATGCAGCGTGATTGAATGCAGTGGATTCCGTGCAGCGTGATTGAATGCAGTGGATTCCATGCAGCATGGTAAAATGCATCCCGATTGAATGCAGTGGGTTCGATACAGCTTAGTATAATGTATCCCAGTTAAATTCGGAGGATTCCATGCAGCGTCGTTGAATGCAGTGGATTTTATGAGGCATGGCCCAAAGCATCCCGATTGAATGCATTGGATTCCATGCATTGTGATTGAATGCAGTGAACTCCATGCAGCGTGGTAAAATGAATCCCGATTGAATGCAGTGGATTCCATGAAGCGTGATTGAATGCACTGTATTCCATGAAGTGTGAAGTAATGGAACCCTATTGAATGCAGTGTATTTTATGCAGCCTGATTGAATGCAGTGGATTACGTGCAGCATGATTGAATGCAGTGGATTTTATGCAGCATGGCCCAAAGCATCCTGATTGAATGCAGTGGATTACGTGCAGCATGATTAAATGCAGTGAACTCCATGCAATGTGGTAAAATGCATCCTGATTGAATGCAGTGGATTCGATACAGCTTAGTATAATGTATCCCAATTAAATTCGGTGGATTCCATGCAGCGTCGTTGAATGCAGTGGATTTTATGAGGCATGGCCCAAAGCATCCCGATTGAATGCATTGGATTCCATGCATTGTGATTGAATGCAGTGAACTCCATGCAGCGTGGTAAAATGAATCCCGATTGAATGCAGTGGATTCCATGAAGCGTGATTGAATGCACTGTATTCCATGAAGTGTGAAGTAATGGAACCCTATTGAATGCAGTGTATTTTATGCAGCCTGATTGAATGCAGTGGATTTAATGGAGCATGATTGAATGCAGTGGATTTTATGCAGCATGGCCCAAAGCATCCTGATTGAATGCAGAGGATTCCATGCATTGTGGCGCAATGGATCCCGATTGTATGCAGTGGAGTCCATGCAGCGTGATGAATGCATGGATTCCATGCAGCCTGGTAAAATGCATCCCGATTGAATGCAGTGGATTCCATGCAGCGACATTGAATGCAGATGATTCCATGCATTGTGGTGTAATGGATCCCGATTATATGCAGTGGAGTCCATGCAGTGAGGCCCAATGCATCCCGATTGAATGCAGTGGATTCCATGCATTTTGATTGAATGCAGTGTACTCCATGCAGCGTGGGAACATGCATCCCGATGGAATGCAGTGGATTCCATGCAGCGTGATTGAATGCAGTGGATTCCATGCAGCGTGAAGAAATTGAACCCTATTGTAAGCAGTGGATTATATGCAGCATGATTGAATGCAGTCGATTCCATGCAGTGTCATTGAGTGAAGTGGATTTTATGAGGCATGGCCCAAAGCATCCTGATTGAATGCAGTGGATTCCATGCAGCGTCATTGAATGCAGAGGATTCCATGCATTTTGGTGCAATGGATCCCGACTGTATGCACTGGAGTCCATGAAGCGAGGCCCAACCATCCCGATTGAATGCAGTGGATTTTTTTGCAGCATGGCCCAAAGCATCCCGATTGAATGCAGGGGATTCCATGCAGCGTGATTGAATGCAGTGTACTCCATTCAGCGTGGTAAATTGCATCCCGATTGAATGCAGTGGATTCCGTGCAGCGTGATTGAATGCAGAGGATTCCATGCATTGTGGCGTAATGGATCCCGACTGTATGCAGCGGAGTCCATGCAGCGTGATGACTGAATGGATTCCATGCAGCTTATTAAAATGCATCCTGATTGAATGCAGTGGATTCCATGCAGCGTGATTGAATGCAGTGGATTCCATGCAGCGTGATTGAATGCAGTGGATTCCATGCAGCCTGGTAAAATGCATCCCGATTGAATGCAGTGGATTACGTGCAGCATGATTGAATGCAGTGGATTTTATGCAGCATGGCCCAAAGCATCCTGATTGAATGCAGTGGATTACGTGCAGCATGATTAAATGCAGTGAACTCCATGCAATGTGGTAAAATGCATCCTGATTGAATGCAGTGGATTCGATACAGCTTAGTATAATGTATCCCAATTAAATTCGGTGGATTCCATGCAGTGTCGTTGAATGCAGTGGAATTTATTAAGCATGGCCCAAAGCATCCTGATTGAATGCAGTGGATTCCATGCAGCGTGAAGTGTTGGAACCGTATTGCATGCAGTGGATTTTATGCAGCATGGCCCAAAGCATCCTGATTGAGTGCACTGGATTCAATGGAGCATCATTGAATGCAGAGGATTCCATGCATTGTGTTGCAATTGATCCTTATTGTATGCAGTGGAGTCAATGGAGCGAGGCCAAATGCATCCCAATTGAATGCACTGGATTATATGCAGCATGGCCCAAAGCATCCCAATTGAATGCAGTGGATTCCATGCAGCATCAATGAATGCAGAAGATTCCATGCATTGTGGCACAATGGATCCCGATTGTATGCAGTGGAGTCCATGCAGCGAGGCCCAATGCATCCCGATGGAATGCAGTGGATTTTATGCAGCATGGCCCAAAGCATCCCGATTGAATGCAGTGGATTATATGCAGCATGATTGCAGCAGTGTAATCCATTACGCAGCAGTGTAATCCATGCAGAGTGTTAAAATGCATCCCGATTGAATGCATTGTATTCCCTGCAGTGTGAAGAAATGGAACCCTATTGAATGCAGTGGATTTTATGCAGCATGATGGAGTGCAGTGGATTCCATGCAGCATGATTGAATGCAGTGGATTTCATGAAGCATGCCCCAAAGCATCCCGATTGAATGCAGTGGATTCCATCCATTGTGATTGAATGCAGTGTACTCCATGCAGTGTGGTAAAATGCATCCCGATTGAATGCAGTGGATTCCATGCAGCATCATTGAATGCAGATGATTCCATGCATTGCAGCGCAATGGATACCAATTGAATGCAGTGAAGTCCATGCAGCGAGGCCCAGTGCATCCCGATTGACTGCAGTGGATTATTTTGCAGCATGGCCCAAAGAATCCCGATTGAATGCATTGGATTCCATCCATTGTGATTGAATGCAGTGTACTCCATGCAGTGTGGTAAAATGCATCCCGATTGAATGCATTGGATTCCATGCAGCATCATTGAATGCAGAGGATTCCATGCATTGTGGCGCAATGGATCGCGATTGTATGCAGTGGAGTTCATGCAGAGAGGCCCAATGCATCCTGATTGATTGCAGTGGATTTTTTGCAGCATGGCCCAAAGCATCCCGATTGAATGAAGTGGATTCCATGCATTGAGATTGAATGCAGTGTACTCCATGCAGCGAGGTAAAATGCATCCCGATTGAATGCAGTGGATTAAATGCAGCGTGAAGAAATGGAACATTTTGAATGCAGTGGATATTATGCAGCATGATTGAATGCAGTGGATTCCATGCAGCATGATTAAATGCAGTGTATTTTATGCAGCATTGCCCAAAGCATCCTGATTGAATGCAGTGGAGTCCATGGAGTATCATTGAATGCAGAGTATTCCATGCATTGTGGCGCAATGGATCCCGATTGTATGCAGTGGAGTCCATGCAGTGTGATGAATGCATGGATTCCAGGCAGCCTGGTAAAATGCATCCTGATTGAATGCAGTGGATTCCATGCAGCGTGATTGAATGCAGTGGATTCCGTGCAGCGTGATTGAATGCAGTGGATTCCATGCAGCATGGTAAAATGCATCCCGATTGAATGCAGTCGGTTCGATACAGCTTAGTATAATGTATCCCAGTTAAATTCGGAGGATTCCATGCAGCGTCGTTGAATGCAGTGGATTTTATGAGGCATGGCCCAAAGCATCCCGATTGAATGCATTGGATTCCATGCATTGTGATTGAATGCAGTGAACTCCATGCAGCGTGGTAAAATGAATCCCGATTGAATGCAGTGGATTCCATGAAGCGTGATTGAATGCACTGTATTCCATGAAGTGTGAAGTAATGGAACCCTATTGAATGCAGTGTATTTTATGCAGCCTGATTGAATGCAGTGGATTACGTGCAGCATGATTGAATGCAGTGGATTTTATGCAGCATGGCCCAAAGCATCCTGATTGAATGCAGTGGATTACGTGCAGCATGATTAAATGCAGTGAACTCCATGCAATGTGGTAAAATGCATCCTGATTGAATGCAGTGGATTCGATACAGCTTAGTATAATGTATCCCAATTAAATTCGGTGGATTCCATGCAGCGTCGTTGAATGCAGTGGATTTTATGAGGCATGGCCCAAAGCATCCCGATTGAATGCATTGGATTCCATGCATTGTGATTGAATGCAGTGAACTCCATGCAGCGTGGTAAAATGAATCCCGATTGAATGCAGTGGATTCCATGAAGCGTGATTGAATGCACTGTATTCCATGAAGTGTGAAGTAATGGAACCCTATTGAATGCAGTGTATTTTATGCAGCCTGATTGAATGCAGTGGATTTAATGGAGCATGATTGAATGCAGTGGATTTTATGCAGCATGGCCCAAAGCATCCTGATTGAATGCAGAGGATTCCATGCATTGTGGCGCAATGGATCCCGATTGTATGCAGTGGAGTCCATGCAGCGTGATGAATGCATGGATTCCATGCAGCCTGTTAAAATGCATCCCGATTGAATGCAGTGGATTCCATGCAGCGACATGGAATGCAGATGATTCCATGCATTGTGGTGTAATGGATCCCGATTATATGCAGTGGAGTCCATGCAGTGAGGCCCAATGCATCCCGATTGAATGCAGTGGATTCCATGCATTTTGATTGAATGCAGTGTACTCCATGCAGCGTGGGAACATGCATCCCGATGGAATGCAGTGGATTCCATGCAGCGTGATTGAATGCAGTGGATTCCATGCAGCGTGAAGAAATTGAACCCTATTGTAAGCAGTGGATTATATGCAGCATGATTGAATGCAGTCGATTCCATGCAGTGTCATTGAATGAAGTGGATTTTATGAGGCATGGCCCAAAGCATCCTGATTGAATGCAGTGGATTCCATGCAGCGTCATTGAATGCAGAGGATTCCATGCATTTTGGTGCAATGGATCCCGACTGTATGCACTGGAGTCCATGAAGCGAGGCCCAACCATCCCGATTGAATGCAGTGGATTTTTTTGCAGCATGGCCCAAAGCATCCCGATTGAATGCAGGGGATTCCATGCAGCGTGATTGAATGCAGTGTACTCCATTCAGCGTGGTAAATTGCATCCCGATTGAATGCAGTGGATTCCGTGCAGCGTGATTGAATGCAGAGGATTCCATGCATTGTGGCGTAATGGATCCCGACTGTATGCAGCGGAGTCCATGCAGCGTGATGACTGAATGGATTCCATGCAGCTTATTAAAATGCATCCTGATTGAATGCAGTGGATTCCATGCAGCGTGATTGAATGCAGTGGATTCCATGCAGCGTGATTGAATGCAGTGGATTCCATGCAGCCTGGTAAAATGCATCCCGATTGAATGCAGTGGATTCCATGCAGCGTCATTGAATGCAGTGGATTCCATGCAGCCTGGTAAAATGCATCCCGATTGAATGCAGTGGATTACGTGCAGCATGATTGAATGCAGTGGATTTTATGCAGCATGGCCCAAAGCATCCTGATTGAATGCAGTGGATTACGTGCAGCATGATTAAATGCAGTGAACTCCATGCAATGTGGTAAAATGCATCCTGATTGAATGCAGTGGATTCGATACAGCTTAGTATAATGTATCCCAATTAAATTCGGTGGATTCCATGCAGTGTCGTTGAATGCAGTGGAATTTATTAAGCATGGCCCAAAGCATCCTGATTGAATGCAGTGGATTCCATGCAGCGTGAAGTGTTGGAACCGTATTGAATGCAGTGGATTTTATGCAGCATGGCCCAAAGCATCCTGATTGAGTGCACTGGATTCAATGGAGCATCATTGAATGCAGAGGATTCCATGCATTGTGTTGCAATTGATCCTTATTGTATGCAGTGGAGTCAATGGAGCGAGGCCAAATGCATCCCAATTGAATGCACTGGATTATATGCAGCATGGCCCAAAGCATCCCAATTGAATGCAGTGGATTCCATGCAGCATCAATGAATGCAGAAGATTCCATGCATTGTGGCACAATGGATCCCGATTGTATGCAGTGGAGTCCATGCAGCGAGGCCCAATGCATCCCGATGGAATGCAGTGGATTTTATGCAGCATGGCCCAAAGCATCCCGATTGAATGCAGTGGATTATATGCAGCATGATTGCAGCAGTGTAATCCATTACGCAGCAGTGTAATCCATGCAGAGTGTTAAAATGCATCCCGATTGAATGCATTGTATTCCCTGCAGTGTGAAGAAATGGAACCCTATTGAATGCAGTGGATTTTATGCAGCATGATGGAGTGCAGTGGATTCCATGCAGCATGATTGAATGCAGTGGATTTCATGAAGCATGCCCCAAAGCATCCCGATTGAATGCAGTGGATTCCATCCATTGTGATTGAATGCAGTGTACTCCATGCAGTGTGGTAAAATGCATCCCGATTGAATGCAGTGGATTCCATGCAGCATCATTGAATGCAGATGATTCCATGCATTGCAGCGCAATGGATACCAATTGAATGCAGTGAAGTCCATGCAGCGAGGCCCAGTGCATCCCGATTGACTGCAGTGGATTATTTTGCAGCATGGCCCAAAGAATCCCGATTGAATGCATTGGATTCCATCCATTGTGATTGAATGCAGTGTACTCCATGCAGTGTGGTAAAATGCATCCCGATTGAATGCATTGGATTCCATGCAGCATCATTGAATGCAGAGGATTCCATGCATTGTGGCGCAATGGATCGCGATTGTATGCAGTGGAGTTCATGCAGCGAGGCCCAATGCATCCTGATTGATTGCAGTGGATTTTTTGCAGCATGGCCCAAAGCATCCCGATTGAATGCAGTGGATTCCATGCATTGAGATTGAATGCAGTGTACTCCATGCAGCGAGGTAAAATGCATCCCGATTGAATGCAGTGGATTAAATGCAGCGTGAAGAAATGGAACATTTTGAATGCAGTGGATATTATGCAGCATGATTGAATGCAGTGGATTCCATGCAGCATGATTAAATGCAGTGTATTTTATGCAGCATTGCCCAAAGCATCCTGATTGAATGCAGTGGAGTCCATGGAGTATCATTGAATGCAGAGTATTCCATGCATTGTGGCGCAATGGATCCCGATTGTATGCAGTGGAGTCCATGCAGTGTGATGAATGCATGGATTCCAGGCAGCCTGGTAAAATGCATCCTGATTGAATGCAGTGGATTCCATGCAGCGTGATTGAATGCAGTGGATTCCGTGCAGCGTGATTGAATGCAGTGGATTCCATGCAGCCTGGTAAAATGCATCCCGATTGAATGCAGTGGGTTCGATACAGCTTAGTATAATGTATCCCAGTTAAATTCGGAGGATTCCATGCAGCGTCGTTGAATGCAGTGGATTTTATGAGGCATGGCCCAAAGCATCCCGATTGAATGCATTGGATTCCATGCATTGTGATTGAATGCAGTGAACTCCATGCAGCGTGGTAAAATGAATCCCGATTGAATGCAGTGGATTCCATGAAGCGTGATTGAATGCACTGTATTCCATGAAGTGTGAAGTAATGGAACCCTATTGAATGCAGTGTATTTTATGCAGCCTGATTGAATGCAGTGGATTTAATGGAGCATGATTGAATGCAGTGGATTTTATGCAGCATGGCCCAAAGCATCCTGATTGAATGCAGAGTATTCCATGCATTGTGGCGCAATGGATCCTGATTGTATGCAGTGGAGTCCATGCAGCGTGATGAATGCATGGATTCCATGCAGCCTGCTAAAATGCATCCCGATTGAATGCAGTGGATTCCATGCAGCGTCATTGAATGCAGATGATTCCATGCATTGTGGTGTAATGGATCCCGATTATATGCAGTGGAGTCCATGCAGTGAGGCCCAATGCATCCCGATTGAATGCAGTGGATTGTATGCAGCATGGCCCAAAGCATCCCGATTGAATGCAGTGGATTCCATGCATTTTGATTGAATGCAGTGTACTCCATGCAGCATGGGAACATGCATCCCGATTGAATGCAGTGGATTCCATGCAGCGTGAAGTAATGGAACATTTAGAATGCAGTGGATATTATGCAGCATGATTGAATGCAGTGGATTCCATGCAGCATGATTGAATGCAGTGGATTTTATGCAGCATGGCCCAAAGCATCCTGATTGAATGCAGTGGATTCCATGGAGCATCATTGAATGCAGAGTATTCAATGCATTGTGTCGTAATGGATCCCGATTGTATGCAGTGGAGTCCATGTAGTGTGATACATGCATGGATTCCAGGCAGCATGGTAAAATGCATCCTGATTGAATGCAGTGGATTCCATGCAGCGTGATTGAATGCAGTGGATTCCATGCAGCGTGAGTGAATGCAGTGGATTCGATGCAGCCTGGTAAAATGCATCCAGATTAAATGCAGAAGATTCCATGCATTGTGGCGTAATGGATCCCGACTGTATGCAGCGGAGTCCATGCAGCGTGATGACTGAATGGATTCCATGCAGCTTATTAAAATGCATCCTGATTGAATGCAGTGGATTCCATGCAGCGTGATTGAATGCAGTGGATTCCATGCAGCGTGATTGAATGCAGTGGATTCCATGCAGCCTGGTAAAATTCATCCCGATTGAATGCAGTGGATTCCATGCAGCATGATTGAATGCAGTGGATTTTATGCAGCATGGCCCAAAGCATCCTGATTGAATGCAGTGGATTACGTGCAGCATGATTAAATGCAGTGAACCCCATGCAATGTGGTAAAATGCATCCTGATTGAATGCAGTGGATTCGATACAGCTTAGTATAATGTATCCCAATTAAATTCGGTGGATCCCATGCAGCATCGTTGAATGCAGTGGATTTTATGAGGCATGGCCCAAAGCATCCCGATTGAATGCAGTGGATTCCATGCATTGTGATTGAATGCAGTGAACTCCATGCAGCGTGGTAAAATGAATCCCGATTGAATGCAGTGGATTCCATGAAGCGTGATTGAATGCACTGTATTCCATGAAGTGTGAAGTAATGGAACCCTATTGAATGCAGTGTATTTTATGCAGCCTGATTGAATGCAGTGGATTTAATGGAGCATGATTGAATGCAGTGGATTTTATGCAGCATGGCCCAAAGCATCCTGATTGAATGCAGAGGATTCCATGCATTGTGGCGCAATGGATCCCGATTGTATGCAGTGGAGTCCATGCAGCGTGATGAATGCATGGATTCCATGCAGAGTGGTAAAATGCATCCCGATTGAATGCAGTGGATTCCATGCAGCGTCATTGAATGCAGGTGATTCCATGCATTGTGGTGTAATGGATCCCGATTATATGCAGTGGAGTCCATGCAGTGAGGCCCAATGCATCCCGATTGAATGCAGTGGATTGTATGCAGCATGGCCCAAAGCATCCCGATTGAATGCAGTGGATTCCATGCATTTTGATTGAATGCAGTGTACTCCATGCAGCGTGGGAACATGCATCCCGATGGAATGCAGTGGATTCCATGCAGCGTGATTGAATGCAGTGGATTCCATGCAGCGTGAAGAAATTGAACCCTATTGTAAGCAGTGGATTATATGCAGCATGATTGAATGCAGTCGATTCCATGCAGCGTCATTGAATGAAGTGGATTTTATGAGGCATGGCCCAAAGCATCCTGATTGAATGCAGTGGATTCCATGCAGCGTCATTGAATGCAGAGGATTCCATGCATTTTGGTGCAATGGATCCCGACTGTATGCACTGGAGTCCATGAAGCAAGGCCCAATGCATCCCGATTGAATGCAGTGGATTTTTTTGCAGCATGGCCCAAAGCATCCCGATTGAATGCAGGGGATTCCATGCAGCGTGATTGAATGCAGTGTACTCCATTCAGCGTGGTAAATTGCATCCCGATTGAATGCAGTGGATTCCATGCAGCGTGATTGAATGCAGAGGATTCCATGCATTGTGGCGTAATGGATCCCGACTGTATGCAGTGGAGTCCATGCAGCGTGATGACTGAATGGATTCCTTGCAGCTTATTAAAATGCATCCTGATTGAATGCAGTGGATTCCATGCAGCGTGATTGAATGCAGTGGATTCCATGCAGCCTGGTAAAATGCATCCCGATTGAATGCAGTGGATTCCATGCAGCGTGATTGAATGCAGTGGATTCCATGCAGCCTGGTAAAATGCATCCCGATTGAATGCAGTGGATTACGTGCAGCATGATTGAATGCAGTGGATTTTATGCAGCATGGCCCAAAGCATCCTGATTGAATGCAGTGGATTACGTGCAGCATGATTAAATGCAGTGAACTCCATGCAATGTGGTAAAATGCATCCTGATTGAATGCAGTGGATTCGATACAGCTTAGTATAATGTATCCCAATTAAATTCGGTGGATTCCATGCAGCGTCGTTGAATGCAGTGGATTTTATGAGGCATGGCCCAAAGCATCCCGATTGAATGCATTGGATTCCATGCATTGTGATTGAATGCAGTGAACTCCATGCAGCGTGGTAAAATGAATCCCGATTGAATGCAGTGGATTCCATGAAGCGTGATTGAATGCACTGTATTCCATGAAGTGTGAAGTAATGGAACCCTATTGAATGCAGTGTATTTCATGCAGCCTGATTGAATGCAGTGGATTTAATGGAGCATGATTGAATGCAGTGGATTTTATGCAGCATGGCCCAAAGCATCCTGATTGAATGCAGAGTATTCCATGCATTGTGGCGCAATGGATCCCGATTGTATGCAGTGGAGTCCATGCAGCGTGATGAATGCATGGATTCCATGCAGCCTGGTAAAATGCATCCCGATTGAATGCAGTGGATTCCATGCAGCGTCATTGAATGCAGATGATTCCATGCATTGTGGTGTAATGGATCCCGATTATATGCAGTGGAGTCCATGCAGTGTGGCCCAATGCATCCCGATTGAATGCAGTGGATTGTATGCAGCATGGCCCAAAGCATCCCGATTGAATGCAGTGGATTCCATGCATTTTGATTGAATGCAGTGTACTCCATGCAGCGTGGGAACATGCATCCCGATGGAATGCAGTGGATTCCATGCAGCGTGATTGAATGCAGTGGATTCCATGCAGCGTGAAGAAATTGAACCCTATTGTAAGCAGTGGATTATATGCAGCATGATTGAATGCAGTCGATTCCATGCAGCGTCATTGAATGAAGTGGATTTTATGCAGCATGGCCCAAAGCATCCCGATTGAATGTAGTGCATTCCATGCAGCATCACTGAATGCAGTGGATTCCATGCAGCGTCATTGAATGCAGAGGATTCCATGCATTGCAGCGCAATGGATACCAATTGAATGCAGTGGAGTCCATGCAGCGAAGCCCAGTGCATCCCGATTGAATGCAGTGGATTTTCTGCAGCATGGCCCAAAGCATCCCGATTGAATGCATTGGATTCCATCCATTGTGATTGAATGCAGTGTACTCCATGCAGTGTGGTAAAATGCATCCCGATGGAATGCAGTGGATTCCATGCAGCATCATTGAATGCAGAGTATTCCATGCATTGTGGCGCAATGGATCGTGATTGTATGCAGTGGAGTCCATGCAGTGAGGCCCAATGCATCCTGATTGATTGCAGTGGATTTTTTGCAGCATGGCCCAAAGCATCCCGATTGAATGCAGTGGATTCCATGCATTGAGATTGAATGCAGTGGACTCCATGCAGCGAGGTAAAATGCATCCCGATTGAATGCAGTGGATTCCATGCAGCGTAAAGAAATGGAACATTTTGAATGCAGTGGATATTATGCAGCATGATTGAATGCAGTGGATTCTATGCAGCATGATTAAATGCAGTGGATTTTATGCAGCATGGCCCAAAGCATCCTGATTGAATGCAGTGGAGTACATGGAGTATCATTGAATGCAGAGTATTCCATGCATTGTGGCACAATGGATCCCGATTGTATGCAGTGGAGTCCATGCAGTGTGATGAATGCATGGATTCCATGCAGCCTGGTAAAATGCATCCCGATTGAATGCAGTGGATTCCATGCAGCGTCATTGAATGCAGATGATTCCATGCATTGTGGTGTAATGGATCCCGATTATATGCAGTGGAGTCCATGCAGTGAGGCCCAATGCATCCCGATTGAATGCAGTGGATTGTATGCAGCATGGCCCAAAGCATCCCGATTGAATGCAGTGGATTCCATGCATTTTGATTGAATGCAGTGTACTCCATGCAGCGTGGGAACATGCATCCCGATGGAATGCAGTGGATTCCATGCAGCGTGATTGAATGCAGTGGATTCCATGCAGCGTGAAGAAATTGAACCCTATTGTAAGCAGTGGATTATATGCAGCATGATTGAATGCAGTCGATTCCATGCAGCGTCATAGAATGAAGTGGATTTTATGAGGCATGGCCCAAAGCATCCTGATTGAATGCAGTGGATTCCATGCAGCGTCATTGAATGCAGAGGATTCCATGCATTTTGGTGCAATGGATCCCGACTGTATGCACTGGAGTCCATGAAGCGAGGCCCAATGCATCCCGATTGAATGCAGTGGATTTTTTTGCAGCATGGCCCAAAGCATCCCGATTGAATGCAGGGGATTCCATGCAGCGTGATTGAATGCAGTGTACTCCATTCAGCGTGGTAAATTGCATCCCGATTGAATGCAGTGGATTCCATGCAGCGTGATTGAATGCAGAGGATTCCATGCATTGTGGCGTAATGGATCCCGACTGTATGCAGTGGAGTCCATGCAGCGTGATGACTGAATGGATTCCATGCAGCTTATTAAAATGCATCCTGATTGAATGCAGTTGATTCCATGCAGCGTGATTGAATGCAGTGGATTCCATGCAGCGTGATTGAATGCAGTGGATTCCATGCAGCCTGGTAAAATGCATCCCGATTGAATGCAGTGGATTCCATGCAGCGTGATTGAATGCAGTGGATTCCATGCAGCCTGGTAAAATGCATCCCGATTGAATGCAGTGGATTACGTGCAGCATGATTGAATGCAGTGGATTTTATGCAGCATGGCCCAAAGCATCCTGATTGAATGCAGTGGATTACGTGCAGCATGATTAAATGCAGTGAACTCCATGCAATGTGGTAAAATGCATCCTGATTGAATGCAGTGGATTCGATACAGCTTAGTATAATGTATCCCAATTAAATTCGGTGGATTCCATGCAGCGTCGTTGAATGCAGTGGATTTTATGAGGCATGGCCCAAAGCATCCCGATTGAATGCATTGGATTCCATGCATTGTGATTGAATGCAGTGAACACCATGCAGCGTGGTAAAATGAATCCCGATTGAATGCAGTGGATTCCATGAAGCGTGATTGAATGCACTGTATTCCATGAAGTGTGAAGTAATGGAACCCTATTGAATGCAGTGTATTTTATGCAGCCTGATTGAATGCAGTGGATTTAATGGAGCATGATTGAATGCAGTGGATTTTATGTAGCATGGCCCAAAGCATCCTGATTGAATGCAGAGGATTCCATGCATTGTGGCACAATGGATCCCGATTGTATGCAGTGGAGTCCATGCAGCGTGATGAATGCATGGATTCCATGCAGCCTGGTAAAATGCATCCCGATTGAATGCAGTGGATTCCATGCAGCGTCATTGAATGCAGATGATTCCATGCATTGTGGTGTAATGGATCCCGATTATATGCAGTGGAGTCCATGCAGTGTGGCCCAATGCATCCCGATTGAATGCAGTGGATTGTATGCAGCATGGCCCAAAGCATCCCGATTGAATGCAGTGGATTCCATGCATTTTGATTGAATGCATTGTACTCCATGCAGCGTGGGAACATGCATCCCGATGGAATGCAGTGGATTCCATGCAGCGTGATTGAATGCAGTGGATTCCATGCAGCGTGAAGAAATTGAACCCTATTGTAAGCAGTGGATTATATGCAGCATGATTGAATGCAGTCGATTCCATGCAGCGTCATTGAATGAAGTGGATTTTATGAGGCATGGCCCAAAGCATCCTGATTGAATGCAGTGGATTCCATGCAGCGTCATTGAATGCAGAGGATTCCATGCATTTTGGTGCAATGGATCCCGACTGTATGCACTGGAGTCCATGAAGCAAGGCCCAATGCATCCCGATTGAATGCAGTGGATTTTTTTGCAGCATGGCCCAAAGCATCCCGATTGAATGCAGGGGATTCCATGCAGCGTGATTGAATGCAGTGTACTCCATTCAGCGTGGTAAATTGCATCCCGATTGAATGCATTGGATTCCATGCATTGTGATTGAATGCAGTGAACTCCATGCAGCGTGGTAAAATGAATCCCGATTGAATGCAGTGGATTCCATGAAGCGTGATTGAATGCACTGTATTCCATGAAGTGTGAAGTAATGGAACCCTATTGAATGCAGTGTATTTCATGCAGCCTGATTGAATGCAGTGGATTTAATGGAGCATGATTGAATGCAGTGGATTTTATGCAGCATGGCCCAAAGCATCCTGATTGAATGCAGAGGATTCCATGCATTGTGGCGCAATGGATCCCGATTGTATGCAGTGGAGTCCATGCAGCGTGATGAATGCATGGATTCCATGCAGCCTGGTAAAATGCATCCCGATTGAATGCAGTGGATTCCATGCAGCGTCATTGAATGCAGATGATTCCATGCATTGTGGTGTAATGGATCCCGATTATATGCAGTGGAGTCCATGCAGTGAGGCCCAATGCATCCCGATTGAATGCAGTGGATTCCATGCATTTTGACTGAATGCAGTGTACTCCATGCAGCGTGGGAACATGCATCCCGATGGAATGCAGTGGATTCCATGCAGCGTGATTGAATGCAGTGGATTCCATGCAGCGTGAAGAAATTGAACCCTATTGTAAGCAGTGGATTATATGCAGCATGATTGAATGCAGTCGATTCCATGCAGTGTCATTGAATGAAGTGGATTTTATGAGGCATGGCCCAAAGCATCCTGATTGAATGCAGTGTACTCCATGCAGCGTGGGAACATGCATCCCGATTGAATGCATTGGATTCCATGCAGCATCATTGAATGCAGAGGATTCCATGCATTGTGGCGCAATGGATCGCGATTGTATGCAGTGGAGTTCATGCAGCGAGGCCCAATGCATCCTGATTGATTGCAGTGGATTTTTTGCAGCATGGCCCAAAGCATCCCGATTGAATGAAGTGGATTCCATGCATTGAGATTGAATGCAGTGTACTCCATGCAGCGAGGTAAAATGCATCCCGATTGAATGCAGTGGATTAAATGCAGCGTGAAGAAATGGAACATTTTGAATGCAGTGGATATTATGCAGCATGATTGAATGCAGTGGATTCCATGCAGCATGATTAAATGCAGTGTATTTTATGCAGCATTGCCCAAAGCATCCTGATTGAATGCAGTGGAGTCCATGGAGTATCATTGAATGCAGAGTATTCCATGCATTGTGGCGCAATGGATCCCGATTGTATGCAGTGGAGTCCATGCAGTGTGATGAATGCATGGATTCCAGGCAGCCTGGTAAAATGCATCCTGATTGAATGCAGTGGATTCCATGCAGCGTGATTGAATGCAGTGGATTCCGTGCAGCGTGATTGAATGCAGTGGATTCCATGCAGCATGGTAAAATGCATCCCGATTGAATGCAGTGGGTTCGATACAGCTTAGTATAATGTATCCCAGTTAAATTCGGAGGATTCCATGCAGCGTCGTTGAATGCAGTGGATTTTATGAGGCATGGCCCAAAGCATCCCGATTGAATGCATTGGATTCCATGCATTGTGATTGAATGCAGTGAACTCCATGCAGCGTGGTAAAATGAATCCCGATTGAATGCAGTGGATTCCATGAAGCGTGATTGAATGCACTGTATTCCATGAAGTGTGAAGTAATGGAACCCTATTGAATGCAGTGTATTTTATGCAGCCTGATTGAATGCAGTGGATTACGTGCAGCATGATTGAATGCAGTGGATTTTATGCAGCATGGCCCAAAGCATCCTGATTGAATGCAGTGGATTACGTGCAGCATGATTAAATGCAGTGAACTCCATGCAATGTGGTAAAATGCATCCTGATTGAATGCAGTGGATTCGATACAGCTTAGTATAATGTATCCCAATTAAATTCGGTGGATTCCATGCAGCGTCGTTGAATGCAGTGGATTTTATGAGGCATGGCCCAAAGCATCCCGATTGAATGCATTGGATTCCATGCATTGTGATTGAATGCAGTGAACTCCATGCAGCGTGGTAAAATGAATCCCGATTGAATGCAGTGGATTCCATGAAGCGTGATTGAATGCACTGTATTCCATGAAGTGTGAAGTAATGGAACCCTATTGAATGCAGTGTATTTTATGCAGCCTGATTGAATGCAGTGGATTTAATGGAGCATGATTGAATGCAGTGGATTTTATGCAGCATGGCCCAAAGCATCCTGATTGAATGCAGAGGATTCCATGCATTGTGGCGCAATGGATCCCGATTGTATGCAGTGGAGTCCATGCAGCGTGATGAATGCATGGATTCCATGCAGCCTGGTAAAATGCATCCCGATTGAATGCAGTGGATTCCATGCAGCGACATTGAATGCAGATGATTCCATGCATTGTGGTGTAATGGATCCCGATTATATGCAGTGGAGTCCATGCAGTGAGGCCCAATGCATCCCGATTGAATGCAGTGGATTCCATGCATTTTGATTGAATGCAGTGTACTCCATGCAGCGTGGGAACATGCATCCCGATGGAATGCAGTGGATTCCATGCAGCGTGATTGAATGCAGTGGATTCCATGCAGCGTGAAGAAATTGAACCCTATTGTAAGCAGTGGATTATATGCAGCATGATTGAATGCAGTCGATTCCATGCAGTGTCATTGAATGAAGTGGATTTTATGAGGCATGGCCCAAAGCATCCTGATTGAATGCAGTGGATTCCATGCAGCGTCATTGTATGCAGAGGATTCCATGCATTTTGGTGCAATGGATCCCGACTGTATGCACTGGAGTCCATGAAGCGAGGCCCAATGCATCCCGATTGAATGCAGTGGATTTTTTTGCAGCATGGCCCAAAGCATCCCGATTGAATGCAGGGGATTCCATGCAGCGTGATTGAATGCAGTGTACTCCATTCAGCGTGGTAAATTGCATCCCGATTGAATGCAGTGGATTCCGTGCAGCGTGATTGAATGCAGAGGATTCCATGCATTGTGGCGTAATGGATCCCGACTGTATGCAGCGGAGTCCATGCAGCGTGATGACTGAATGGATTCCATGCAGCTTATTAAAATGCATCCTGATTGAATGCAGTGGATTCCATGCAGCGTGATTGAATGCAGTGGATTCCATGCAGCGTGATTGAATGCAGTGGATTCCATGCAGCCTGGTAAAATGCATCCCGATTGAATGCAGTGGATTCCATGCAGCGTGATTGAATGCAGTGGATTCCATGCAGCCTGGTAAAATGCATCCCGATTGAATGCAGTGGATTACGTGCAGCATGATTGAATGCAGTGGATTTTATGCAGCATGGCCCAAAGCATCCTGATTGAATGCAGTGGATTACGTGCAGCATGATTAAATGCAGTGAACTCCATGCAATGTGGTAAAATGCATCCTGATTGAATGCAGTGGATTCGATACAGCTTAGTATAATGTATCCCAATTAAATTCGGTGGATTCCATGCAGTGTCGTTGAATGCAGTGGAATTTATTAAGCATGGCCCAAAGCATCCTGATTGAATGCAGTGGATTCCATGCAGCGTGAAGTGTTGGAACCGTATTGAATGCAGTGGATTTTATGCAGCATGGCCCAAAGCATCCTGATTGAGTGCACTGGATTCAATGGAGCATCATTGAATGCAGAGGATTCCATGCATTGTGTTGCAATTGATCCTTATTGTATGCAGTGGAGTCAATGGAGCGAGGCCAAATGCATCCCAATTGAATGCACTGGATTATATGCAGCATGGCCCAAAGCATCCCAATTGAATGCAGTGGATTCCATGCAGCATCAATGAATGCAGAAGATTCCATGCATTGTGGCACAATGGATCCCGATTGTATGCAGTGGAGTCCATGCAGCGAGGCCCAATGCATCCCGATGGAATGCAGTGGATTTTATGCAGCATGGCCCAAAGCATCCCGATTGAATGCAGTGGATTATATGCAGCATGATTGCAGCAGTGTAATCCATTACGCAGCAGTGTAATCCATGCAGAGTGTTAAAATGCATCCCGATTGAATGCATTGTATTCCCTGCAGTGTGAAGAAATGGAACCCTATTGAATGCAGTGGATTTTATGCAGCATGATGGAGTGCAGTGGATTCCATGCAGCATGATTGAATGCAGTGGATTTCATGAAGCATGCCCCAAAGCATCCCGATTGAATGCAGTGGATTCCATCCATTGTGATTGAATGCAGTGTACTCCATGCAGTGTGGTAAAATGCATCCCGATTGAATGCAGTGGATTCCATGCAGCATCATTGAATGCAGATGATTCCATGCATTGCAGCGCAATGGATACCAATTGAATGCAGTGAAGTCCATGCAGCGAGGCCCAGTGCATCCCGATTGACTGCAGTGGATTATTTTGCAGCATGGCCCAAAGAATCCCGATTGAATGCATTGGATTCCATCCATTGTGATTGAATGCAGTGTACTCCATGCAGTGTGGTAAAATGCATCCCGATTGAATGCATTGGATTCCATGCAGCATCATTGAATGCAGAGGATTCCATGCATTGTGGCGCAATGGATCGCGATTGTATGCAGTGGAGTTCATGCAGCGAGGCCCAATGCATCCTGATTGATTGCAGTGGATTTTTTGCAGCATGGCCCAAAGCATCCCGATTGAATGCAGTGGATTCCATGCATTGAGATTGAATGCAGTGTACTCCATGCAGCGAGGTAAAATGCATCCCGATTGAATGCAGTGGATTAAATGCAGCGTGAAGAAATGGAACATTTTGAATGCAGTGGATATTATGCAGCATGATTGAATGCAGTGGATTCCATGCAGCATGATTAAATGCAGTGTATTTTATGCAGCATTGCCCAAAGCATCCTGATTGAATGCAGTGGAGTCCATGGAGTATCATTGAATGCAGAGTATTCCATGCATTGTGGCGCAATGGATCCCGATTGTATGCAGTGGAGTCCATGCAGTGTGATGAATGCATGGATTCCAGGCAGCCTGGTAAAATGCATCCTGATTGAATGCAGTGGATTCCATGCAGCGTGATTGAATGCAGTGGATTCCGTGCAGCGTGATTGAATGCAGTGGATTCCATGCAGCCTGGTAAAATGCATCCCGATTGAAGGCAGTGGGTTCGATACAGCTTAGTATAATGTATCCCAGTTAAATTCGGAGGATTCCATGCAGCGTCGTTGAATGCAGTGGATTTTATGAGGCATGGCCCAAAGCATCCCGATTGAATGCATTGGATTCCATGCATTGTGATTGAATGCAGTGAACTCCATGCAGCGTGGTAAAATGAATCCCGATTGAATGCAGTGGATTCCATGAAGCGTGATTGAATGCACTGTATTCCATGAAGTGTGAAGTAATGGAACCCTATTGAATGCAGTGTATTTTATGCAGCCTGATTGAATGCAGTGGATTTAATGGAGCATGATTGAATGCAGTGGATTTTATGCAGCATGGCCCAAAGCATCCTGATTGAATGCAGAGTATTCCATGCATTGTGGCGCAATGGATCCCGATTGTATGCAGTGGAGTCCATGCAGCGTGATGAATGCATGGATTCCATGCAGCCTGCTAAAATGCATCCCGATTGAATGCAGTGGATTCCATGCAGCGTCATTGAATGCAGATGATTCCATGCATTGTGGTGTAATGGATCCCGATTATATGCAGTGGAGTCCATGCAGTGAGGCCCAATGCATCCCGATTGAATGCAGTGGATTGTATGCAGCATGGCCCAAAGCATCCCGATTGAATGCAGTGGATTCCATGCATTTTGATTGAATGCAGTGTACTCCATGCAGCGTGGGAACATGCATCCCGATTGAATGCAGTGGATTCCATGCAGCGTGAAGTAATGGAACATTTAGAATGCAGTGGATATTATGCAGCATGATTGAATGCAGTGGATTCCATGCAGCATGATTGAATGCAGTGGATTTTATGCAGCATGGCCCAAAGCATCCTGATTGAATGCAGTGGATTCCATGGAGCATCATTGAATGCAGAGTATTCAATGCATTGTGTCGTAATGGATCCCGATTGTATGCAGTGGAGTCCATGTAGTGTGATACATGCATGGATTCCAGGCAGCATGGTAAAATGCATCCTGATTGAATGCAGTGGATTCCATGCAGCGTGATTGAATGCAGTGGATTCCATGCAGCGTGAGTGAATGCAGTGGATTCGATGCAGCCTGGTAAAATGCATCCAGATTGAATGCAGAAGATTCCATGCATTGTGGCGTAATGGATCCCGACTGTATGCAGCGGAGTCCATGCAGCGTGATGACTGAATGGATTCCATGCAGCTTATTAAAATGCATCCTGATTGAATGCAGTGGATTCCATGCAGCGTGATTGAATGCAGTGGATTCCATGCAGCGTGATTGAATGCAGTGGATTCCATGCAGCCTGGTAAAATTCATCCCGATTGAATGCAGTGGATTCCATGCAGCATGATTGAATGCAGTGGATTTTATGCAGCATGGCCCAAAGCATCCTGATTGAATGCAGTGGATTACGTGCAGCATGATTAAATGCAGTGAACTCCATGCAATGTGGTAAAATGCATCCTGATTGAATGCAGTGGATTCGATACAGCTTAGTATAATGTATCCCAATTAAATTCGGTGGATTCCATGCAGCGTCGTTGAATGCAGTGGATTTTATGAGGCATGGCCCAAAGCATCCCGATTGAATGCATTGGATTCCATGCATTGTGATTGAATGCAGTGAACTCCATGCAGCGTGGTAAAATGAATCCCGATTGAATGCAGTGGATTCCATGAAGCGTGATTGAATGCACTGTATTCCATGAAGTGTGAAGTAATGGAACCCTATTGAATGCAGTGTATTTTATGCAGCCTGATTGAATGCAGTGGATTTAATGGAGCATGATTGAATGCAGTGGATTTTATGCAGCATGGCCCAAAGCATCCTGATTGAATGCAGAGGATTCCATGCATTGTGGCGCAATGGATCCCGATTGTATGCAGTGGAGTCCATGCAGCGTGATGAATGCATGGATTCCATGCAGCCTGGTAAAATGCATCCCGATTGAATGCAGTGGATTCCATGCAGCGACATTGAATGCAGATGATTCCATGCATTGTGGTGTAATGGATCCCGATTATATGCAGTGGAGTCCATGCAGTGAGGCCCAATGCATCCCGATTGAATGCAGTGGATTCCATGCATTTTGATTGAATGCAGTGTACTCCATGCAGCGTGGGAACATGCATCCCGATGGAATGCAGTGGATTCCATGCAGCGTGATTGAATGCAGTGGATTCCATGCAGCGTGAAGAAATTGAACCCTATTGTAAGCAGTGGATTATATGCAGCATGATTGAATGCAGTCGATTCCATGCAGTGTCATTGAATGAAGTGGATTTTATGAGGCATGGCCCAAAGCATCCTGATTGAATGCAGTGGATTCCATGCAGCGTCATTGTATGCAGAGGATTCCATGCATTTTGGTGCAATGGATCCCGACTGTATGCACTGGAGTCCATGAAGCGAGGCCCAATGCATCCCGATTGAATGCAGTGGATTTTTTTGCAGCATGGCCCAAAGCATCCCGATTGAATGCAGGGGATTCCATGCAGCGTGATTGAATGCAGTGTACTCCATTCAGCGTGGTAAATTGCATCCCGATTGAATGCAGTGGATTCCGTGCAGCGTGATTGAATGCAGAGGATTCCATGCATTGTGGCGTAATGGATCCCGACTGTATGCAGCGGAGTCCATGCAGCGTGATGACTGAATGGATTCCATGCAGCTTATTAAAATGCATCCTGATTGAATGCAGTGGATTCCATGCAGCGTGATTGAATGCAGTGGATTCCATGCAGCGTGATTGAATGCAGTGGATTCCATGCAGCCTGGTAAAATGCATCCCGATTGAATGCAGTGGATTCCATGCAGCGTCATTGAATGCAGTGGATTCCATGCAGCCTGGTAAAATGCATCCCGATTGAATGCAGTGGATTACGTGCAGCATGATTGAATGCAGTGGATTTTATGCAGCATGGCCCAAAGCATCCTGATTGAATGCAGTGGATTACGTGCAGCATGATTAAATGCAGTGAACTCCATGCAATGTGGTAAAATGCATCCTGATTGAATGCAGTGGATTCGATACAGCTTAGTATAATGTATCCCAATTAAATTCGGTGGATTCCATGCAGTGTCGTTGAATGCAGTGGAATTTATTAAGCATGGCCCAAAGCATCCTGATTGAATGCAGTGGATTCCATGCAGCGTGAAGTGTTGGAACCGTATTGAATGCAGTGGATTTTATGCAGCATGGCCCAAAGCATCCTGATTGAGTGCACTGGATTCAATGGAGCATCATTGAATGCAGAGGATTCCATGCATTGTGTTGCAATTGATCCTTATTGTATGCAGTGGAGTCAATGGAGCGAGGCCAAATGCATCCCAATTGAATGCACTGGATTATATGCAGCATGGCCCAAAGCATCCCAATTGAATGCAGTGGATTCCATGCAGCATCAATGAATGCAGAAGATTCCATGCATTGTGGCACAATGGATCCCGATTGTATGCAGTGGAGTCCATGCAGCGAGGCCCAATGCATCCCGATGGAATGCAGTGGATTTTATGCAGCATGGCCCAAAGCATCCCGATTGAATGCAGTGGATTATATGCAGCATGATTGCAGCAGTGTAATCCATTACGCAGCAGTGTAATCCATGCAGAGTGTTAAAATGCATCCCGATTGAATGCATTGTATTCCCTGCAGTGTGAAGAAATGGAACCCTATTGAATGCAGTGGATTTTATGCAGCATGATGGAGTGCAGTGGATTCCATGCAGCATGATTGAATGCAGTGGATTTCATGAAGCATGCCCCAAAGCATCCCGATTGAATGCAGTGGATTCCATCCATTGTGATTGAATGCAGTGTACTCCATGCAGTGTGGTAAAATGCATCCCGATTGAATGCAGTGGATTCCATGCAGCATCATTGAATGCAGATGATTCCATGCATTGCAGCGCAATGGATACCAATTGAATGCAGTGAAGTCCATGCAGCGAGGCCCAGTGCATCCCGATTGACTGCAGTGGATTATTTTGCAGCATGGCCCAAAGAATCCCGATTGAATGCATTGGATTCCATCCATTGTGATTGAATGCAGTGTACTCCATGCAGTGTGGTAAAATGCATCCCGATTGAATGCATTGGATTCCATGCAGCATCATTGAATGCAGAGGATTCCATGCATTGTGGCGCAATGGATCGCGATTGTATGCAGTGGAGTTCATGCAGCGAGGCCCAATGCATCCTGATTGATTGCAGTGGATTTTTTGCAGCATGGCCCAAAGCATCCCGATTGAATGCAGTGGATTCCATGCATTGAGATTGAATGCAGTGTACTCCATGCAGCGAGGTAAAATGCATCCCGATTGAATGCAGTGGATTAAATGCAGCGTGAAGAAATGGAACATTTTGAATGCAGTGGATATTATGCAGCATGATTGAATGCAGTGGATTCCATGCAGCATGATTAAATGCAGTGTATTTTATGCAGCATTGCCCAAAGCATCCTGATTGAATGCAGTGGAGTCCATGGAGTATCATTGAATGCAGAGTATTCCATGCATTGTGGCGCAATGGATCCCGATTGTATGCAGTGGAGTCCATGCAGTGTGATGAATGCATGGATTCCAGGCAGCCTGGTAAAATGCATCCTGATTGAATGCAGTGGATTCCATGCAGCGTGATTGAATGCAGTGGATTCCGTGCAGCGTGATTGAATGCAGTGGATTCCATGCAGCCTGGTAAAATGCATCCCGATTGAAGGCAGTGGGTTCGATACAGCTTAGTATAATGTATCCCAGTTAAATTCGGAGGATTCCATGCAGCGTCGTTGAATGCAGTGGATTTTATGAGGCATGGCCCAAAGCATCCCGATTGAATGCATTGGATTCCATGCATTGTGATTGAATGCAGTGAACTCCATGCAGCGTGGTAAAATGAATCCCGATTGAATGCAGTGGATTCCATGAAGCGTGATTGAATGCACTGTATTCCATGAAGTGTGAAGTAATGGAACCCTATTGAATGCAGTGTATTTTATGCAGCCTGATTGAATGCAGTGGATTTAATGGAGCATGATTGAATGCAGTGGATTTTATGCAGCATGGCCCAAAGCATCCTGATTGAATGCAGAGTATTCCATGCATTGTGGCGCAATGGATCCCGATTGTATGCAGTGGAGTCCATGCAGCGTGATGAATGCATGGATTCCATGCAGCCTGCTAAAATGCATCCCGATTGAATGCAGTGGATTCCATGCAGCGTCATTGAATGCAGATGATTCCATGCATTGTGGTGTAATGGATCCCGATTATATGCAGTGGAGTCCATGCAGTGAGGCCCAATGCATCCCGATTGAATGCAGTGGATTGTATGCAGCATGGCCCAAAGCATCCCGATTGAATGCAGTGGATTCCATGCATTTTGATTGAATGCAGTGTACTCCATGCAGCGTGGGAACATGCATCCCGATTGAATGCAGTGGATTCCATGCAGCGTGAAGTAATGGAACATTTAGAATGCAGTGGATATTATGCAGCATGATTGAATGCAGTGGATTCCATGCAGCATGATTGAATGCAGTGGATTTTATGCAGCATGGCCCAAAGCATCCTGATTGAATGCAGTGGATTCCATGGAGCATCATTGAATGCAGAGTATTCAATGCATTGTGTCGTAATGGATCCCGATTGTATGCAGTGGAGTCCATGTAGTGTGATACATGCATGGATTCCAGGCAGCATGGTAAAATGCATCCTGATTGAATGCAGTGGATTCCATGCAGCGTGATTGAATGCAGTGGATTCCATGCAGCGTGAGTGAATGCAGTGGATTCGATGCAGCCTGGTAAAATGCATCCAGATTGAATGCAGAAGATTCCATGCATTGTGGCGTAATGGATCCCGACTGTATGCAGCGGAGTCCATGCAGCGTGATGACTGAATGGATTCCATGCAGCTTATTAAAATGCATCCTGATTGAATGCAGTGGATTCCATGCAGCGTGATTGAATGCAGTGGATTCCATGCAGCGTGATTGAATGCAGTGGATTCCATGCAGCCTGGTAAAATTCATCCCGATTGAATGCAGTGGATTCCATGCAGCATGATTGAATGCAGTGGATTTTATGCAGCATGGCCCAAAGCATCCTGATTGAATGCAGTGGATTACGTGCAGCATGATTAAATGCAGTGAACTCCATGCAATGTGGTAAAATGCATCCTGATTGAATGCAGTGGATTCGATACAGCTTAGTATAATGTATCCCAATTAAATTCGGTGGATCCCATGCAGCATCGTTGAATGCAGTGGATTTTATGAGGCATGGCCCAAAGCATCCCGATTGAATGCAGTGGATTCCATGCATTGTGATTGAATGCAGTGAACTCCATGCAGCGTGGTAAAATGAATCCCGATTGAATGCAGTGGATTCCATGAAGCGTGATTGAATGCACTGTATTCCATGAAGTGTGAAGTAATGGAACCCTATTGAATGCAGTGTATTTTATGCAGCCTGATTGAATGCAGTGGATTTAATGCAGCATGATTGAATGCAGTGGATTTTATGCAGCATGGCCCAAAGCATCCTGATTGAATGCAGAGGATTCCATGCATTGTGGCGCAATGGATCCCGATTGTATGCAGTGGAGTCCATGCAGCGTGATGAATGCATGGATTCCATGCAGCCTGGTAAAATGCATCCCGATTGAATGCAGTGGATTCCATGCAGCGTCATTGAATGCAGATGATTCCATGCATTGTGGTGTAATGGATCCCGATTATATGCAGTGGAGTCCATGCAGTGTGGCCCAATGCATCCCGATTGAATGCAGTGGATTGTATGCAGCATGGCCCAAAGCATCCCGATTGAATGCAGTGGATTCCATGCATTTTGATTGAATGCAGTGTACTCCATGCAGCGTGGGAACATGCATCCCGATGGAATGCAGTGGATTCCATGCAGCGTGATTGAATGCAGTGGATTCCATGCAGCGTGAAGAAATTGAACCCTATTGTAAGCAGTGGATTATATGCAGCATGATTGAATGCAGTCGATTCCATGCAGCGTCATTGAATGAAGTGGATTTTATGCAGCATGGCCCAAAGCATCCCGATTGAATGTAGTGCATTCCATGCAGCATCACTGAATGCAGTGGATTCCATGCAGCGTCATTGAATGCAGAGGATTCCATGCATTGCAGCGCAATGGATACCAATTGAATGCAGTGGAGTCCATGCAGCGAAGCCCAGTGCATCCCGATTGAATGCAGTGGATTTTCTGCAGCATGGCCCAAAGCATTCCGATTGAATGCATTGGATTCCATCCATTGTGATTGAATGCAGTGTACTCCATGCAGTGTGGTAAAATGCATCCCGATGGAATGCAGTGGATTCCATGCAGCATCATTGAATGCAGAGTATTCCATGCATTGTGGCGCAATGGATCGTGATTGTATGCAGTGGAGTCCATGCAGTGAGGCCCAATGCATCCTGATTGATTGCAGTGGATTTTTTGCAGCATGGCCCAAAGCATCCCGATTGAATGCAGTGGATTCCATGCATTGAGATTGAATGCAGTGGACTCCATGCAGCGAGGTAAAATGCATCCCGATTGAATGCAGTGGATTCCATGCAGCGTAAAGAAATGGAACATTTTGAATGCAGTGGATATTATGCAGCATGATTGAATGCAGTGGATTCTATGCAGCATGATTAAATGCAGTGGATTTTATGCAGCATGGCCCAAAGCATCCTGATTGAATGCAGTGGATTCCATGGAGTATCATTGAATGCAGAGTATTCCATGCATTGTGGCACAATGGATCCCGATTGTATGCAGTGGAGTCCATGCAGTGTGATGAATGCATGGATTCCATGCAGCCTGGTAAAATGCATCCAGATTGAATGCAGTGGATTCCATGCAGCGTCATTGAATGCAGATGATTCCATGCATTGTGGTGTAATGGATCCCGATTATATGCAGTGGAGTCCATGCAGTGAGGCCCAATGCATCCCGATTGAATGCAGTGGATTGTATGCAGCATGGCCCAAAGCATCCCGATTGAATGCAGTGGATTCCATGCATTTTGATTGAATGCAGTGTACTCCATGCAGCGTGGGAACATGCATCCCGATGGAATGCAGTGGATTCCATGCAGCGTGATTGAATGCAGTGGATTCCATGCAGCGTGAAGAAATTGAACCCTATTGTAAGCAGTGGATTATATGCAGCATGATTGAATGCAGTCGATTCCATGCAGCGTCATAGAATGAAGTGGATTTTATGAGGCATGGCCCAAAGCATCCTGATTGAATGCAGTGGATTCCATGCAGCGTCATTGAATGCAGAGGATTCCATGCATTTTGGTGCAATGGATCCCGACTGTATGCACTGGAGTCCATGAAGCGAGGCCCAATGCATCCCGATTGAATGCAGTGGATTTTTTTGCAGCATGGCCCAAAGCATCCCGATTGAATGCAGGGGATTCCATGCAGCGTGATTGAATGCAGTGTACTCCATTCAGCGTGGTAAATTGCATCCCGATTGAATGCAGTGGATTCCATGCAGCGTGATTGAATGCAGAGGATTCCATGCATTGTGGCGTAATGGATCCCGACTGTATTCAGTGGAGTCCATGCAGCGTGATGACTGAATGGATTCCATGCAGCTTATTAAAATGCATCCTGATTGAATGCAGTGGATTCCATGCAGCGTGATTGAATGCAGTGTACTCAATTCAGCGTGGTAAATTGCATCCCGATTGAATGCATTGGATTCCATGCATTGTGATTGAATGCAGTGAACTCCATGCAGCGTGGTAAAATGAATCCCGATTGAATGCAGTGGATTCCATGAAGCGTGATTGAATGCACTGTATTCCATGAAGTGTGAAGTAATGGAACCCTATTGAATGCAGTGTATTTTATGCAGCCTGATTGAATGCAGTGGATTTAATGGAGCATGATTGAATGCAGTGGATTTTATGCAGCATGGCCCAAAGCATCCTGATTGAATGCAGAGGATTCCATGCATTGTGGCGCAATGGATCCCGATTGTATGCAGTGGAGTCCATGCAGCGTGATGAATGCATGGATTCCATGCAGCCTGGTAAAATGCATCCCAATTGAATGCAGTGGATTCCATGCAGCGACATTGAATGCAGATGATTCCATGCATTGTGGTGTAATGGATCCCGATTATATGCAGTGGAGTCCATGCAGTGAGGCCGAATGCATCCCGATTGAATGCAGTGGATTCCATGCATTTTGATTGAATGCAGTGTACTCCATGCAGCGTGGGTACATGCATCCCGATGGAATGCAGTGGATTCCATGCAGCGTGATTGAATGCAGTGGATTCCATGCAGCGTGAAGTAATTGAACCCTATTGTAAGCAGTGGATTATATGCAGCATGATTGAATGCAGTCGATTCCATGCAGTGTCATTGAATGAAGTGGATTTTATGAGGCATGGCCCAAAGCATCCTGATTGAATGCAGTGGATTCCATGCAGCGTCATTGAATGCAGAGGATTCCATGCATTTTGGTGCAATGGATCCCGACTGTATGCACTGGAGTCCATGAAGCGAGGCCCAATGCATCCCGATTGAATGCAGTGGATTTTTTTGCAGCATGGCCCAAAGCACCCCGATTGAATGCAGGGGATTCCATGCAGCGTGATTGAATGCAGTGTACTCCATTCAGCGTGGTAAATTGCATCCCGATTGAATGCAGTGGATTCCGTGCAGCGTGATTGAATGCAGAGGATTCCATGCATTGTGGCGTAATGGATCCCGACTGTATGCAGCGGAGTCCATGCAGCGTGATGACTGAATGGATTCCATGCAGCTTATTAAAATGCATCCTGATTGAATGCAGTGGATTCCATGCAGCGTGATTGAATGCAGTGGATTCCATGCAGCGTGATTGAATGCAGTGGATTCCATGCAGCCTGGTAAAATGCATCCCGATTGAATGCAGTGGATTACGTGCAGCATGATTGAATGCAGTGGATTTTATGCAGCATGGCCCAAAGCATCCTGATTGAATGCAGTGGATTACGTGCAGCATGATTAAATGCAGTGAACTCCATGCAATGTGGTAAAATGCATCCTGATTGAATGCAGTGGATTCGATACAGCTTAGTATAATGTATCCCAATTAAATTCGGTGGATTCCATGCAGCGTCGTTGAATGCAGTGGATTTTATGAGGCATGGCCCAAAGCATCCCGATTGAATGCATTGGATTCCATGCATTGTGATTGAATGCAGTGAACTCCATGCACCATGGTAAAATGCGTCACGATTGAATGCAGTGGATTACGTGCAGCATGATTGAATGCAGTGGATTCCATGCATTGTGATTGAATGCAGTGAACTCCATGCAGCGTGGTAAAATGAATCCCTATTGAATGCAGTGGATTCCATGAAGCGTGATTGAATGCACTGTATTCCATGAAGTGTGAAGTAATGGAACCCTATTGAATGCAGTGTATTTTATGCAGCCTGATTGAATGCAGTGGATTTAATGGAGCATGATTGAATGCAGTGGATTTTATGTAGCATGGCCCAAAGCATCCTGATTGAATGCAGAGGATTCCATGCATTGTGGCGCAATGGATCCCGATTGTATGCAGTGGAGTCCATGCAGCGTGATGAATGCATGGATTCCATGCAGCCTGGTAAAATGCATCCCGATTGAATGCAGTGGATTCCATGCAGCGACATTGAATGCAGATGATTCCATGCATTGTGGTGTAATGGATCCCGATTATATGCAGTGGAGTCCATGCAGTGAGGCCCAATGCATCCCGATTGAATGCAGTGGATTCCATGCATTTTGATTGAATGCAGTGTACTCCATGCAGCGTGGGAACATGCATCCCGATGGAATGCAGTGGATTCCATGCAGCGTGATTGAATGCAGTGGATTCCATGCAGCGTGAAGAAATTGAACCCTATTGTAAGCAGTGGATTATATGCAGCATGATTGAATGCAGTCGATTCCATGCAGTGTCATTGAATGAAGTGGATTTTATGAGGCATGGCCCAAAGCATCCTGATTGAATGCAGTGGATTCCATGCAGCGTCATTGAATGCAGAGGATTCCATGCATTTTGGTGCAATGGATCCCGACTGTATGCACTGGAGTCCATGAAGCGAGGCCCAATGCATCCCGATTGAATGCAGTGGATTTTTTTGCAGCATGGCCCAAAGCATCCCGATTGAATGCAGGGGATTCCATGCAGCGTGATAGAATGCAGTGTACTCCATTCAGCGTGGTAAATTGCATCCCGATTGAATGCAGTGGATTCCGTGCAGCGTGATTGAATGCAGAGGATTCCATGCATTGTGGCGTAATGGATCCCGACTGTATGCAGCGGAGTCCATGCAGCGTGATTGAATGCAGTGGATTCCATGCAGCGTGATTGAATGCAGTGGATTCCATGCAGCCTGGTAAAATGCATCCCGATTGAATGCAGTGGATTCCATGCAGCGTGATTGAATGCAGTGGATTCCATGCAGCCTGGTAAAATGCATCCCGATTGAATGCAGTGGATTACGTGCAGCATGATTGAATGCAGTGGATTTTATGCAGCATGGCCCAAAGCATCCTGATTGAATGCAGTGGATTACGTGCAGCATGATTAAATGCAGTGAACTCCATGCAATGTGGTAAAATGCATCCTGATTGAATGCAGTGGATTCGATACAGCTTAGTATAATGTATCCCAATTAAATTCGGTGGATTCCATGCAGTGTCGTTGAATGCAGTGGAATTTATTAAGCATGGCCCAAAGCATCCTGATTGAATGCAGTGGATTCCATGCAGCGTGAAGTGTTGGAACCGTATTGAATGCAGTGGATTTTATTCAGCATGGCCCAAAGCATCCTGATTGAGTGCACTGGATTCAATGGAGCATCATTGAATGCAGAGGATTCCATGCATTGTGTTGCAATTGATCCTTATTGTATGCAGTGGAGTCAATGGAGCGAGGCCAAATGCATCCCAATTGAATGCACTGGATTATATGCAGCATGGCCCAAAGCATCCCAATTGAATGCAGTGGATTCCATGCAGCATCAATGAATGCAGAAGATTCCATGCATTGTGGCACAATGGATCCCGATTGTATGCAGTGGAGTCCATGCAGCGAGGCCCAATGCATCCCGATGGAATGCAGTGGATTTTATGCAGCATGGCCCAAAGCATCCCGATTGAATGCAGTGGATTATATGCAGCATGATTGCAGCAGTGTAATCCATTACGCAGCAGTGTAATCCATGCAGAGTGTTAAAATGCATCCCGATTGAATGCATTGTATTCCCTGCAGTGTGAAGAAATGGAACCCTATTGAATGCAGTGGATTTTATGCAGCATGATGGAGTGCAGTGGATTCCATGCAGCATGATTGAATGCAGTGGATTTCATGAAGCATGCCCCAAAGCATCCCGATTGAATGCAGTGGATTCCATCCATTGTGATTGAATGCAGTGTACTCCATGCAGTGTGGTAAAATGCATCCCGATTGAATGCAGTGGATTCCATGCAGCATCATTGAATGCAGATGATTCCATGCATTGCAGCGCAATGGATACCAATTGAATGCAGTGAAGTCCATGCAGCGAGGCCCAGTGCATCCCGATTGACTGCAGTGGATTATTTTGCAGCATGGCCCAAAGAATCCCGATTGAATGCATTGGATTCCATCCATTGTGATTGAATGCAGTGTACTCCATGCAGTGTGGTAAAATGCATCCCGATTGAATGCATTGGATTCCATGCAGCATCATTGAATGCAGAGGATTCCATGCATTGTGGCGCAATGGATCGCGATTGTATGCAGTGGAGTTCATGCAGCGAGGCCCAATGCATCCTGATTGATTGCAGTGGATTTTTTGCAGCATGGCCCAAAGCATCCCGATTGAATGCAGTGGATTCCATGCATTGAGATTGAATGCAGTGTACTCCATGCAGCGAGGTAAAATGCATCCCGATTGAATGCAGTGGATTAAATGCAGCGTGAAGAAATGGAACATTTTGAATGCAGTGGATATTATGCAGCATGATTGAATGCAGTGGATTCCATGCAGCATGATTAAATGCAGTGTATTTTATGCAGCATTGCCCAAAGCATCCTGATTGAATGCAGTGGAGTCCATGGAGTATCATTGAATGCAGAGTATTCCATGCATTGTGGCGCAATGGATCCCGATTGTATGCAGTGGAGTCCATGCAGTGTGATGAATGCATGGATTCCAGGCAGCCTGGTAAAATGCATCCTGATTGAATGCAGTGGATTCCATGCAGCGTGATTGAATGCAGTGGATTCCGTGCAGCGTGATTGAATGCAGTGGATTCCATGCAGCATGGTAAAATGCATCCCGATTGAATGCAGTGGGTTCGATACAGCTTAGTATAATGTATCCCAGTTAAATTCGGAGGATTCCATGCAGCGTCGTTGAATGCAGTGGATTTTATGAGGCATGGCCCAAAGCATCCCGATTGAATGCATTGGATTCCATGCATTGTGATTGAATGCAGTGAACTCCATGCAGCGTGGTAAAATGAATCCCGATTGAATGCAGTGGATTCCATGAAGCGTGATTGAATGCACTGTATTCCATGAAGTGTGAAGTAATGGAACCCTATTGAATGCAGTGTATTTTATGCAGCCTGATTGAATGCAGTGGATTACGTGCAGCATGATTGAATGCAGTGGATTTTATGCAGCATGGCCCAAAGCATCCTGATTGAATGCAGTGGATTACGTGCAGCATGATTAAATGCAGTGAACTCCATGCAATGTGGTAAAATGCATCCTGATTGAATGCAGTGGATTCGATACAGCTTAGTATAATGTATCCCAATTAAATTCGGTGGATTCCATGCAGCGTCGTTGAATGCAGTGGATTTTATGAGGCATGGCCCAAAGCATCCCGATTGAATGCATTGGATTCCATGCATTGTGATTGAATGCAGTGAACTCCATGCAGCGTGGTAAAATGAATCCCGATTGAATGCAGTGGATTCCATGAAGCGTGATTGAATGCACTGTATTCCATGAAGTGTGAAGTAATGGAACCCTATTGAATGCAGTGTATTTTATGCAGCCTGATTGAATGCAGTGGATTTAATGGAGCATGATTGAATGCAGTGGATTTTATGCAGCATGGCCCAAAGCATCCTGATTGAATGCAGAGGATTCCATGCATTGTGGCGCAATGGATCCCGATTGTATGCAGTGGAGTCCATGCAGCGTGATGAATGCATGGATTCCATGCAGCCTGGTAAAATGCATCCCGATTGAATGCAGTGGATTCCATGCAGCGACATTGAATGCAGATGATTCCATGCATTGTGGTGTAATGGATCCCGATTATATGCAGTGGAGTCCATGCAGTGAGGCCCAATGCATCCCGATTGAATGCAGTGGATTCCATGCATTTTGATTGAATGCAGTGTACTCCATGCAGCGTGGGAACATGCATCCCGATGGAATGCAGTGGATTCCATGCAGCGTGATTGAATGCAGTGGATTCCATGCAGCGTGAAGAAATTGAACCCTATTGTAAGCAGTGGATTATATGCAGCATGATTGAATGCAGTCGATTCCATGCAGTGTCATTGAATGAAGTGGATTTTATGAGGCATGGCCCAAAGCATCCTGATTGAATGCAGTGGATTCCATGCAGCGTCATTGAATGCAGAGGATTCCATGCATTTTGGTGCAATGGATCCCGACTGTATGCACTGGAGTCCATGAAGCGAGGCCCAATGCATCCCGATTGAATGCAGTGGATTTTTTTGCAGCATGGCCCAAAGCATCCCGATTGAATGCAGGGGATTCCATGCAGCGTGATAGAATGCAGTGTACTCCATTCAGCGTGGTAAATTGCATCCCGATTGAATGCAGTGGATTCCGTGCAGCGTGATTGAATGCAGAGGATTCCATGCATTGTGGCGTAATGGATCCCGACTGTATGCAGCGGAGTCCATGCAGCGTGATTGAATGCAGTGGATTCCATGCAGCGTGATTGAATGCAGTGGATTCCATGCAGCCTGGTAAAATGCATCCCGATTGAATGCAGTGGATTCCATGCAGCGTGATTGAATGCAGTGGATTCCATGCAGCCTGGTAAAATGCATCCCGATTGAATGCAGTGGATTACGTGCAGCATGATTGAATGCAGTGGATTTTATGCAGCATGGCCCAAAGCATCCTGATTGAATGCAGTGGATTACGTGCAGCATGATTAAATGCAGTGAACTCCATGCAATGTGGTAAAATGCATCCTGATTGAATGCAGTGGATTCGATACAGCTTAGTATAATGTATCCCAATTAAATTCGGTGGATTCCATGCAGTGTCGTTGAATGCAGTGGAATTTATTAAGCATGGCCCAAAGCATCCTGATTGAATGCAGTGGATTCCATGCAGCGTGAAGTGTTGGAACCGTATTGAATGCAGTGGATTTTATTCAGCATGGCCCAAAGCATCCTGATTGAGTGCACTGGATTCAATGGAGCATCATTGAATGCAGAGGATTCCATGCATTGTGTTGCAATTGATCCTTATTGTATGCAGTGGAGTCAATGGAGCGAGGCCAAATGCATCCCAATTGAATGCACTGGATTATATGCAGCATGGCCCAAAGCATCCCAATTGAATGCAGTGGATTCCATGCAGCATCAATGAATGCAGAAGATTCCATGCATTGTGGCACAATGGATCCCGATTGTATGCAGTGGAGTCCATGCAGCGAGGCCCAATGCATCCCGATGGAATGCAGTGGATTTTATGCAGCATGGCCCAAAGCATCCCGATTGAATGCAGTGGATTATATGCAGCATGATTGCAGCAGTGTAATCCATTACGCAGCAGTGTAATCCATGCAGAGTGTTAAAATGCATCCCGATTGAATGCATTGTATTCCCTGCAGTGTGAAGAAATGGAACCCTATTGAATGCAGTGGATTTTATGCAGCATGATGGAGTGCAGTGGATTCCATGCAGCATGATTGAATGCAGTGGATTTCATGAAGCATGCCCCAAAGCATCCCGATTGAATGCAGTGGATTCCATCCATTGTGATTGAATGCAGTGTACTCCATGCAGTGTGGTAAAATGCATCCCGATTGAATGCAGTGGATTCCATGCAGCATCATTGAATGCAGATGATTCCATGCATTGCAGCGCAATGGATACCAATTGAATGCAGTGAAGTCCATGCAGCGAGGCCCAGTGCATCCCGATTGACTGCAGTGGATTATTTTGCAGCATGGCCCAAAGAATCCCGATTGAATGCATTGGATTCCATCCATTGTGATTGAATGCAGTGTACTCCATGCAGTGTGGTAAAATGCATCCCGATTGAATGCATTGGATTCCATGCAGCATCATTGAATGCAGAGGATTCCATGCATTGTGGCGCAATGGATCGCGATTGTATGCAGTGGAGTTCATGCAGCGAGGCCCAATGCATCCTGATTGATTGCAGTGGATTTTTTGCAGCATGGCCCAAAGCATCCCGATTGAATGCAGTGGATTCCATGCATTGAGATTGAATGCAGTGTACTCCATGCAGCGAGGTAAAATGCATCCCGATTGAATGCAGTGGATTAAATGCAGCGTGAAGAAATGGAACATTTTGAATGCAGTGGATATTATGCAGCATGATTGAATGCAGTGGATTCCATGCAGCATGATTAAATGCAGTGTATTTTATGCAGCATTGCCCAAAGCATCCTGATTGAATGCAGTGGAGTCCATGGAGTATCATTGAATGCAGAGTATTCCATGCATTGTGGCGCAATGGATCCCGATTGTATGCAGTGGAGTCCATGCAGTGTGATGAATGCATGGATTCCAGGCAGCCTGGTAAAATGCATCCTGATTGAATGCAGTGGATTCCATGCAGCGTGATTGAATGCAGTGGATTCCGTGCAGCGTGATTGAATGCAGTGGATTCCATGCAGCATGGTAAAATGCATCCCGATTGAATGCAGTGGGTTCGATACAGCTTAGTATAATGTATCCCAGTTAAATTCGGAGGATTCCATGCAGCGTCGTTGAATGCAGTGGATTTTATGAGGCATGGCCCAAAGCATCCCGATTGAATGCATTGGATTCCATGCATTGTGATTGAATGCAGTGAACTCCATGCAGCGTGGTAAAATGAATCCCGATTGAATGCAGTGGATTCCATGAAGCGTGATTGAATGCACTGTATTCCATGAAGTGTGAAGTAATGGAACCCTATTGAATGCAGTGTATTTTATGCAGCCTGATTGAATGCAGTGGATTACGTGCAGCATGATTGAATGCAGTGGATTTTATGCAGCATGGCCCAAAGCATCCTGATTGAATGCAGTGGATTACGTGCAGCATGATTAAATGCAGTGAACTCCATGCAATGTGGTAAAATGCATCCTGATTGAATGCAGTGGATTCGATACAGCTTAGTATAATGTATCCCAATTAAATTCGGTGGATTCCATGCAGCGTCGTTGAATGCAGTGGATTTTATGAGGCATGGCCCAAAGCATCCCGATTGAATGCATTGGATTCCATGCATTGTGATTGAATGCAGTGAACTCCATGCAGCGTGGTAAAATGAATCCCGATTGAATGCAGTGGATTCCATGAAGCGTGATTGAATGCACTGTATTCCATGAAGTGTGAAGTAATGGAACCCTATTGAATGCAGTGTATTTTATGCAGCCTGATTGAATGCAGTGGATTTAATGGAGCATGATTGAATGCAGTGGATTTTATGCAGCATGGCCCAAAGCATCCTGATTGAATGCAGAGGATTCCATGCATTGTGGCGCAATGGATCCCGATTGTATGCAGTGGAGTCCATGCAGCGTGATGAATGCATGGATTCCATGCAGCCTGGTAAAATGCATCCCGATTGAATGCAGTGGATTCCATGCAGCGACATTGAATGCAGATGATTCCATGCATTGTGGTGTAATGGATCCCGATTATATGCAGTGGAGTCCATGCAGTGAGGCCCAATGCATCCCGATTGAATGCAGTGGATTCCATGCATTTTGATTGAATGCAGTGTACTCCATGCAGCGTGGGAACATGCATCCCGATGGAATGCAGTGGATTCCATGCAGCGTGATTGAATGCAGTGGATTCCATGCAGCGTGAAGAAATTGAACCCTATTGTAAGCAGTGGATTATATGCAGCATGATTGAATGCAGTCGATTCCATGCAGTGTCATTGAATGAAGTGGATTTTATGAGGCATGGCCCAAAGCATCCTGATTGAATGCAGTGGATTCCATGCAGCGTCATTGAATGCAGAGGATTCCATGCATTTTGGTGCAATGGATCCCGACTGTATGCACTGGAGTCCATGAAGCGAGGCCCAATGCATCCCGATTGAATGCAGCGGATTTTTTTGCAGCATGGCCCAAAGCATCCCGATTGAATGCAGGGGATTCCATGCAGCGTGATTGAATGCAGTGTACTCCATTCAGCGTGGTAAATTGCATCCCGATTGAATGCAGTGGATTCCGTGCAGCGTGATTGAATGCAGAGGATTCCATGCATTGTGGCGTAATGGATCCCGACTGTATGCAGCGGAGTCCATGCAGCGTGATGACTGAATGGATTCCATGCAGCTTATTAAAATGCATCCTGATTGAATGCAGTGGATTCCATGCAGCGTGATTGAATGCAGTGGATTCCATGCAGCGTGATTGAATGCAGTGGATTCCATGCAGCCTGGTAAAATGCATCCCGATTGAATGCAGTGGATTCCATGCAGCGTGATTGAATGCAGTGGATTCCATGCAGCCTGGTAAAATGCATCCCGATTGAATGCAGTGGATTACGTGCAGCATGATTGAATGCAGTGGATTTTATGCAGCATGGCCCAAAGCATCCTGATTGAATGCAGTGGATTACGTGCAGCATGATTAAATGCAGTGAACTCCATGCAATGTGGTAAAATGCATCCTGATTGAATGCAGTGGATTCGATACAGCTTAGTATAATGTATCCCAATTAAATTCGGTGGATTCCATGCAGTGTCGTTGAATGCAGTGGAATTTATTAAGCATGGCCCAAAGCATCCTGATTGAATGCAGTGGATTCCATGCAGCGTGAAGTGTTGGAACCGTATTGAATGCAGTGGATTTTATTCAGCATGGCCCAAAGCATCCTGATTGAGTGCACTGGATTCAATGGAGCATCATTGAATGCAGAGGATTCCATGCATTGTGTTGCAATTGATCCTTATTGTATGCAGTGGAGTCAATGGAGCGAGGCCAAATGCATCCCAATTGAATGCACTGGATTATATGCAGCATGGCCCAAAGCATCCCAATTGAATGCAGTGGATTCCATGCAGCATCAATGAATGCAGAAGATTCCATGCATTGTGGCACAATGGATCCCGATTGTATGCAGTGGAGTCCATGCAGCGAGGCCCAATGCATCCCGATGGAATGCAGTGGATTTTATGCAGCATGGCCCAAAGCATCCCGATTGAATGCAGTGGATTATATGCAGCATGATTGCAGCAGTGTAATCCATTACGCAGCAGTGTAATCCATGCAGAGTGTTAAAATGCATCCCGATTGAATGCATTGTATTCCCTGCAGTGTGAAGAAATGGAACCCTATTGAATGCAGTGGATTTTATGCAGCATGATGGAGTGCAGTGGATTCCATGCAGCATGATTGAATGCAGTGGATTTCATGAAGCATGCCCCAAAGCATCCCGATTGAATGCAGTGGATTCCATCCATTGTGATTGAATGCAGTGTACTCCATGCAGTGTGGTAAAATGCATCCCGATTGAATGCAGTGGATTCCATGCAGCATCATTGAATGCAGATGATTCCATGCATTGCAGCGCAATGGATACCAATTGAATGCAGTGAAGTCCATGCAGCGAGGCCCAGTGCATCCCGATTGACTGCAGTGGATTATTTTGCAGCATGGCCCAAAGAATCCCGATTGAATGCATTGGATTCCATCCATTGTGATTGAATGCAGTGTACTCCATGCAGTGTGGTAAAATGCATCCCGATTGAATGCATTGGATTCCATGCAGCATCATTGAATGCAGAGGATTCCATGCATTGTGGCGCAATGGATCGCGATTGTATGCAGTGGAGTTCATGCAGCGAGGCCCAATGCATCCTGATTGATTGCAGTGGATTTTTTGCAGCATGGCCCAAAGCATCCCGATTGAATGCAGTGGATTCCATGCATTGAGATTGAATGCAGTGTACTCCATGCAGCGAGGTAAAATGCATCCCGATTGAATGCAGTGGATTAAATGCAGCGTGAAGAAATGGAACATTTTGAATGCAGTGGATATTATGCAGCATGATTGAATGCAGTGGATTCCATGCAGCATGATTAAATGCAGTGTATTTTATGCAGCATTGCCCAAAGCATCCTGATTGAATGCAGTGGAGTCCATGGAGTATCATTGAATGCAGAGTATTCCATGCATTGTGGCGCAATGGATCCCGATTGTATGCAGTGGAGTCCATGCAGTGTGATGAATGCATGGATTCCAGGCAGCCTGGTAAAATGCATCCTGATTGAATGCAGTGGATTCCATGCAGCGTGATTGAATGCAGTGGATTCCGTGCAGCGTGATTGAATGCAGTGGATTCCATGCAGCCTGGTAAAATGCATCCCGATTGAATGCAGTGGGTTCGATACAGCTTAGTATAATGTATCCCAGTTAAATTCGGTGGATTCCATGCAGCGTCGTTGAATGCAGTGGATTTTATGAGGCATGGCCCAAAGCATCCCGATTGAATGCATTGGATTCCATGCATTGTGATTGAATGCAGTGAACTCCATGCAGCGTGGTAAAATGAATCCCGATTGAATGCAGTGGATTCCATGAAGCGTGATTGAATGCACTGTATTCCATGAAGTGTGAAGTAATGGAACCCTATTGAATGCAGTGTATTTTATGCAGCCTGATTGAATGCAGTGGATTTAATGGAACATGATTGAATGCAGTGGATTTTATGCAGCATGGCCCAAAGCATCCTGATTGAATGCAGAGTATTCCATGCATTGTGGCGCAATGGATCCCGATTGTATGCAGTGGAGTCCATGCAGCGTGATGAATGCATGGATTCCATGCAGCCTGCTAAAATGCATCCCGATTGAATGCAGTGGATTCCATGCAGCGTCATTGAATGCAGATGATTCCATGCATTGTGGTGTAATGGATCCCGATTATATGCAGTGGAGTCCATGCAGTGAGGCCCAATGCATCCCGATTGAATGCAGTGGATTGTATGCAGCATGGCCCAAAGCATCCCGATTGAATGCAGTGGATTCCATGCATTTTGATTGAATGCAGTGTACTCCATGCAGCGTGGGAACATGCATCCCGATTGAATGCAGTGGATTCCATGCAGCGTGAAGTAATGGAACATTTAGAATGCAGTGGATATTATGCAGCATGATTGAATGCAGTGGATTCCATGCAGCATGATTGAATGCAGTGGATTTTATGCAGCATGGCCCAAAGCATCCTGATTGAATGCAGTGGATTCCATGGAGCATCATTGAATGCAGAGTATTCAATGCATTGTGTCGTAATGGATCCCGATTGTATGCAGTGGAGTCCATGTAGTGTGATACATGCATGGATTCCAGGCAGCATGGTAAAATGCATCCTGATTGAATGCAGTGGATTCCATGCAGCGTGATTGAATGCAGTGGATTCCATGCAGCGTGAGTGAATGCAGTGGATTCGATGCAGCCTGGTAAAATGCATCCAGATTGAATGCAGAAGATTCCATGCATTGTGGCGTAATGGATCCCGACTGTATGCAGCGGAGTCCATGCAGCGTGATGACTGAATGGATTCCATGCAGCTTATTAAAATGCATCCTGATTGAATGCAGTGGATTCCATGCAGCGTGATTGAATGCAGTGGATTCCATGCAGCGTGATTGAATGCAGTGGATTCCATGCAGCCTGGTAAAATTCATCCCGATTGAATGCAGTGGATTCCATGCAGCATGATTGAATGCAGTGGATTTTATGCAGCATGGCCCAAAGCATCCTGATTGAATGCAGTGGATTACGTGCAGCATGATTAAATGCAGTGAACTCCATGCAATGTGGTAAAATGCATCCTGATTGAATGCAGTGGATTCGATACAGCTTAGTATAATGTATCCCAATTAAATTCGGTGGATCCCATGCAGCATCGTTGAATGCAGTGGATTTTATGAGGCATGGCCCAAAGCATCCCGATTGAATGCAGTGGATTCCATGCATTGTGATTGAATGCAGTGAACTCCATGCAGCGTGGTAAAATGAATCCCGATTGAATGCAGTGGATTCCATGAAGCGTGATTGAATGCACTGTATTCCATGAAGTGTGAAGTAATGGAACCCTATTGAATGCAGTGTATTTTATGCAGCCTGATTGAATGCAGTGGATTTAATGGAGCATGATTGAATGCAGTGGATTTTATGCAGCATGGCCCAAAGCATCCTGATTGAATGCAGAGGATTCCATGCATTGTGGCGCAATGGATCCCGATTGTATGCAGTGGAGTCCATGCAGCGTGATGAATGCATGGATTCCATGCAGAGTGGTAAAATGCATCCCGATTGAATGCAGTGGATTCCATGCAGCGTCATTGAATGCAGATGATTCCATGCATTGTGGTGTAATGGATCCCGATTATATGCAGTGGAGTCCATGCAGTGAGGCCCAATGCATCCCGATTGAATGCAGTGGATTGTATGCAGCATGGCCCAAAGCATCCCGATTGAATGCAGTGGATTCCATGCATTTTGATTGAATGCAGTGTACTCCATGCAGCGTGGGAACATGCATCCCGATGGAATGCAGTGGATTCCATGCAGCGTGATTGAATGCAGTGGATTCCATGCAGCGTGAAGAAATTGAACCCTATTGTAAGCAGTGGATTATATGCAGCATGATTGAATGCAGTCGATTCCATGCAGCGTCATTGAATGAAGTGGATTTTATGAGGCATGGCCCAAAGCATCCTGATTGAATGCAGTGGATTCCATGCAGCGTCATTGAATGCAGAGGATTCCATGCATTTTGGTGCAATGGATCCCGACTGTATGCACTGGAGTCCATGAAGCGAGGCCCAATGCATCCCGATTGAATGCAGTGGATTTTTTTGCAGCATGGCCCAAAGCATCCCGATTGAATGCAGGGGATTCCATGCAGCGTGATAGAATGCAGTGTACTCCATTCAGCGTGGTAAATTGCATCCCGATTGAATGCAGTGGATTCCATGCAGCGTGATTGAATGCAGAGGATTCCATGCATTGTGGCGTAATGGATCCCGACTGTATGCAGCGGAGTCCATGCAGCGTGATGACTGAATGGATTCCATGCAGCTTATTAAAATGCATCCTGATTGAATGCAGTGGATTCCATGCAGCGTGATTGAATGCAGTGGATTCCATGCAGCGTGATTGAATGCAGTGGATTCCATGCAGCCTGGTAAAATGCATCCCGATTGAATGCAGTGGATTCCATGCAGCGTGATTGAATGCAGTGGATTCCATGCAGCCTGGTAAAATGCATCCCGATTGAATGCAGTGGATTACGTGCAGCATGATTGAATGCAGTGGATTTTATGCAGCATGGCCCAAAGCATCCTGATTGAATGCAGAGGATTCCATGCATTGTGGCGCAATGGATCCCGATTGTATGCAGTGGAGTTCATGCAGCGAGGCCCAATGCATCCTGATTGATTGCAGTGGATTTTTTGCAGCATGGCCCAAAGCATCCCGATTGAATGCAGTGGATTCCATGCATTGAGATTGAATGCAGTGTACTCCATGCAGCGAGGTAAAATGCATCCCGATTGAATGCAGTGGATTCAATGCAGCGTGAAGAAATGGAACATTTTGAATGCAGTGGATATTATGCAGCATGATTGAATGCAGTGGATTCCATGCAGCATGATTGAATGCAGTGGATTTTATGCAGCATGGCCCAAAGCATCCTGATTGAATGCAGTGGATTCCATGGAGCATCATTGAATGCAGAGTATTCCATGCATTGTGGCGCAATGGATCCCGATTGTATGCAGTGGAGTCCATGCAGTGTGATGAATGCATGGATTCCAGGCAGCCTGGTAAAATGCATCCCGATTGAATGCAGTGGATTCCATGCAGCGTGATTGACTGCAGTGGATTCCATGCAGCGTGATTGAATGCGTTGGATTCCATGCAGCCTGGTAAAATGCATCCCGATTGAATGCAGTGGATTCGATACAGCTTAGTATAATGTATCCCAATTAAATTCGGTGGATTCCATGCAGCGTCGTTGAATGCAGTGGATTTTATGAGGCATGGCCCAAAGCATCCCGATTGAATGCAGTGGATTCCATGCATTGTGATTGAATGCAGTGAACTCCATGCAGCGTGGTAAAATGAATCCCGATTGAATGCAGTGGATTCCATGAAGCGTGATTGAATGCACTGTATTCCATGAAGTGTGAAGTAATGGAACCCTATTGAATGCAGTGTATTTTATGCAGCCTGATTGAATGCAGTGGATTTAATGGAGCATGATTGAATGCAGTGGATTTTATGCAGCATGGCCCAAAGCATCCTGATTGAATGCAGAGGATTCCATGCATTGTGGCGCAATGGATCCCGATTGTATGCAGTGGAGTCCATGCAGCGTGATGAATGCATGGATTCCATGCAGCCTGGTAAAATGCATCCTGATTGAATGCAGTGGATTCCATGCAGCGTCATTGAATGCAGATGATTCCATGCATTGTGGTGTAATGGATCCCGATTATATGCAGTGGAGTCCATGCAGTGAGGCCCAATGCATCCCGATTGAATGCAGTGGATTGTATGCAGCATGGGCCAAAGCATCCCGATTGAATGCAGTGGATTCCATGCATTTTGATTGAATGCAGTGTACTCCATGCAGCGTGGGAACATGCATCCCGATGGAATGCAGTGGATTCCATGCAGCGTGATTGAATGCAGTGGATTCCATGCAGCGTGAAGAAATTGAACCCTATTGTAAGCAGTGGATTATATGCAGCATGATTGAATGCAGTCGATTCCATGCAGCGTCATTGAATGAAGTGGATTTTATGAGGCATGGCCCAAAGCATCCTGATTGAATGCAGTGGATTCCATGCAGCGTCATTGAATGCAGAGGATTCCATGCATTTTGGTGCAATGGATCCCGACTGTATGCACTGGAGTCCATGAAGCAAGGCCCAATGCATCCCGATTGAATGCAGTGGATTTTTTTGCAGCATGGCCCAAAGTATCCCGATTGAATGCAGGGGATTCCATGCAGCGTGATTGAATGCAGTGTACTCCATGCAGCGTGGGAACATGCATCCCGATTGAATGCAGTGGATTCCATGCAGCGTGAAGAAATGGAACATTTAGAATGCAGTGGATATTATGCAGCATGATTGAATGCAGTGGATTCCATGCAGCATGATTGAATGCAGTGGATTTTATGCAGCATGGCCCAAAGCATCCTGATTGAATGCAGTGGAATCCATGGAGCATCATTGAATGCAGAGTATTCAATGCATTGTGTCGTAATGGATCCCGATTTTATGCAGTGGAGTCCATGTAGTGTGATAAATGCATGGATTCCAGGCAGCATGGAAAAATGCATCCTGATTGAATGCAGTGGATTCCATGCAGCGTGATTGAATGCAGTGGATTCCATGCAGCGTGATTGAATGCAGTGGATTCCATGCAGCCTGGTAAAATGCATCCCAATTGAATGCAGAGGATTCCATGCATTGTGGCGTAATGGATCCCGACTGTATGCAGCGGAGTCAATGCAGCGTGATGACTGAATGGATTCCATGCAGCTTATTAAAATGCATCCTGATTGAATGCAGTGGATTCCATGCAGCGTGATTGAATGCAGTGGATTCCATGCAGCGTGATTGAATGCAGTGGATTCCATGCAGCCTGGTAAAATGCATCCCGATTGAATGCAGTGGATTCCATGCAGCATGATTGAATGCAGTGGATTCCGTGCAGCATGATTGAATGCAGTGGATTTTATGCAGCATGGCCCAAAGCATCCTGATTGAATGCAGTGGATTACGTGCAGCATGATTAAATGCAGTGAACTCCATGCAATGTGGTAAAATGCATCCTGGTTGAATGCAGTGGATTCGATACAGCTTAGTATAATGTATCCCAATTAAATTCGGTGGATTCCATGCAGCGTCGTTGAATGCAGTGGATTTTATGAGGCATGGCCCAAAGCATCCCGATTGAATGCAGTGGATTCCATGCATTGTGATTGAATGCAGTGAACTCCATGCAGCGTGGTAAAATGAATCCCGATTGAATGCAGTGGATTCCATGAAGCGTGATTGAATGCACTGTATTCCATGAAGTGTGAAGTAATGGAACCCTATTGAATGCAGTGTATTTTATGCAGCCTGATTGAATGCAGTGGATTTAATGGAGCATGATTGAATGCAGTGGATTTTATGCAGCATGGCCCAAAGCATCCTGATTGAATGCAGAGGATTCCATGCATTGTGGCGCAATGGATCCCGATTGTATGCAGTGGAGTCCATGCAGCGTGATGAATGCATGGATTCCATGCAGCCTGCTAAAATGCATCCCGATTGAATGCAGTGGATTCCATGCAGCGTCATTGAATGCAGATGATTCCATGCATTGTGGTGTAATGGATCCCGATTATATGCAGTGGAGTCCATGCAGTGAGGCCGAATGCATCCCGATTGAATGCAGTGGATTGTATGCAGCATGGGCCAAAGCATCCCGATTGAATGCAGTGGATTCCATGCATTTTGATTGAATGCAGTGTACTCCATGCAGCGTGGGAACATGCATCCCGATGGAATGCAGTGGATTCCATGCAGCGTGATTGAATGCAGTGGATTCCATGCAGCGTGAAGAAATTGAACCCTATTGTAAGCAGTGGATTATGTGCAGCATGATTGAATGCAGTCGATTCCATGCAGTGTCATTGAATGAAGTGGATTTTATGAGGCATGGCCCAAAGCATCCTGATTGAATGCAGTGGATTCCATGCAGCGTCATTGAATGCAGAGGATTCCATGCATTTTGGTGCAATGGATCCCGACTGTATGCACTGGAGTCCATGAAGCGAGGCCCAATGCATCCCGATTGAATGCAGTGGATTTTTTTGCAGCATGGCCCAAAGCATCCCGATTGAATGCAGGGGATTCCATGCAGCGTGATAGAATGCAGTGTACTCCATTCAGCGTGGTAAATTGCATCCCGATTGAATGCAGTGGATTCCATGCAGCGTGATTGAATGCAGAGGATTCCATGCATTGTGGCGTAATGGATCCCGACTGTATGCAGCGGAGTCCATGCAGCGTGATGACTGAATGGATTCCATGCAGCTTATTAAAATGCATCCTGATTGAATGCAGTGGATTCCATGCAGCGTGATTGAATGCAGTGGATTCCATGCAGCGTGATTGAATGCAGTGGATTCCATGCAGCCTGGTAAAATGCATCCCGATTGAATGGAGTGGATTCCATGAAGCGTGATTGAATGCAGTGGATTCCATGCAGCCTGGTAAAATGCATCCCGATTGAATGCAGTGGATTACGTGCAGCATGATTGAATGCAGTGGATTTTATGCAGCATGGCCCAAAGCATCCTGATTGAATGCAGTGGATTACGTGCAGCATGATTAAATGCAGTGAACTCCATGCAATGTGGTAAAATGCATCCTGATTGAATGCAGTGGATTCGATACAGCTTAGTATAATGTATCCCAGTTAAATTCGGTGGATTCCATGCAGTGTCGTTGAATGCAGTGGATTTTATGCAGCATGGCCCAAAGCATCCTGATTGAATGCAGAGGATTCCATGCATTGTGGCGCAATGGATCCCGATTGTATGCAGTGGAGTCCATGCAGCGTGATGAATGCATGGATTCCATGCAGCCTGGTAAAATGCATCCCGATTGAATGCAGTGGATTCCATGCAGCGTCATTGAATGCAGATGATTCCATGCATTGTGGTGTAATGGATCCCGATTATATGCAGAGGATTCCATGCAGTGAGGCCCAATGCATCCCGATTGAATGCAGTGGATTGTATGCAGCATGGGCCAAAGCATCCCGATTGAATGCAGTGGATTCCATGCATTTTGATTGAATGCAGTGTACTCCATGCAGCGTGGGAACATGCATCCCGATGGAATGCAGTGGATTCCATGCAGCGTGATTTAATGCAGTGGATTCCATGCAGCGTGAAGAAATTGAACCCTATTGTAAGCAGTGGATTATATGCAGCATGATTGAATGCAGTCGATTCCATGCAGCGTCATTGAATGAAGTGGATTTTATGAGGCATGGCCCAAAGCATCCTGATTGAATGCAGTGGATTCCATGCAGCGTCATTGAATGCAGAGGATTCCATGCATTTTGGTGCAATGGATCCCGACTGTATGCACTGGAGTCCATGAAGCGAGGCCCAATGCATCCCGATTGAATGCAGTGGATTTTTTTGCAGCATGGCCCAAAGCATCCCGATTGAATGCAGGGGATTCCATGCAGCGTGATTGAATGCAGTGTACTCCATTCAGCGTGGTAAATTGCATCCCGATTGAATGCAGTGGATTCCATGCAGCGTGATTGAATGCAGAGGATTCCATGCATTGTGGCGTAATGGATCCCGACTGTATGCAGCGGAGTCCATGCAGCGTGATGACTGAATGGATTCCATGCAGCTTATTAAAATGCATCCTGATTGAATGCAGTGGATTCCATGCAGCGTGATTGAATGCAGTGGATTCCATGCAGCGAGGTAAAATGCATCCCGATTGAATGCAGTGGATTAAATGCAGCGTGAAGAAATGGAACATTTTGAATGCAGTGGATATTATGCAGCATGATTGAATGCAGTGGATTCCATGCAGCATGATTAAATGCAGTGTATTTTATGCAGCATTGCCCAAAGCATCCTGATTGAATGCAGTGGAGTCCATGGAGTATCATTGAATGCAGAGTATTCCATGCATTGTGGCGCAATGGATCCCGATTGTATGCAGTGGAGTCCATGCAGTGTGATGAATGCATGGATTCCAGGCAGCCTGGTAAAATGCATCCTGATTGAATGCAGTGGATTCCATGCAGCGTGATTGAATGCAGTGGATTCCGTGCAGCGTGATTGAATGCAGTGGATTCCATGCAGCATGGTAAAATGCATCCCGATTGAATGCAGTGGGTTCGATACAGCTTAGTATAATGTATCCCAGTTAAATTCGGAGGATTCCATGCAGCGTCGTTGAATGCAGTGGATTTTATGAGGCATGGCCCAAAGCATCCCGATTGAATGCATTGGATTCCATGCATTGTGATTGAATGCAGTGAACTCCATGCAGCGTGGTAAAATGAATCCCGATTGAATGCAGTGGATTCCATGAAGCGTGATTGAATGCACTGTATTCCATGAAGTGTGAAGTAATGGAACCCTATTGAATGCAGTGTATTTTATGCAGCCTGATTGAATGCAGTGGATTACGTGCAGCATGATTGAATGCAGTGGATTTTATGCAGCATGGCCCAAAGCATCCTGATTGAATGCAGTGGATTACGTGCAGCATGATTAAATGCAGTGAACTCCATGCAATGTGGTAAAATGCATCCTGATTGAATGCAGTGGATTCGATACAGCTTAGTATAATGTATCCCAATTAAATTCGGTGGATTCCATGCAGCGTCGTTGAATGCAGTGGATTTTATGAGGCATGGCCCAAAGCATCCCGATTGAATGCATTGGATTCCATGCATTGTGATTGAATGCAGTGAACTCCATGCAGCGTGGTAAAATGAATCCCGATTGAATGCAGTGGATTCCATGAAGCGTGATTGAATGCACTGTATTCCATGAAGTGTGAAGTAATGGAACCCTATTGAATGCAGTGTATTTTATGCAGCCTGATTGAATGCAGTGGATTTAATGGAGCATGATTGAATGCAGTGGATTTTATGCAGCATGGCCCAAAGCATCCTGATTGAATGCAGAGGATTCCATGCATTGTGGCGCAATGGATCCCGATTGTATGCAGTGGAGTCCATGCAGCGTGATGAATGCATGGATTCCATGCAGCCTGGTAAAATGCATCCTGATTGAATGCAGTGGATTCCATGCAGCGTCATTGAATGCAGATGATTCCATGCATTGTGGTGTAATGGATCCCGATTATATGCAGTGGAGTCCATGCAGTGAGGCCCAATGCATCCCGATTGAATGCAGTGGATTCCATGCATTTTGATTGAATACAGTGTACTCCATGCAGCGTGGGAACATGCATCCCGATGGAATGCAGTGGATTCCATGCAGCGTGATTGAATGCAGTGGATTCCATGCAGCGTGAAGAAATTGAACCCTATTGTAAGCAGTGGATTATATGCAGCATGATTGAATGCAGTCGATTCCATGCAGTGTCATTGAATGAAGTGGATTTTATGAGGCATGGCCCAAAGCATCCTGATTGAATGCAGTGGATTCCATGCAGCGTCATTGAATGCAGAGGATTCCATGCATTTTGGTGCAATGGATCCCGACTGTATGCACTGGAGTCCATGAAGCGAGGCCCAATGCATCCCGATTGAATGCAGTGGATTTTTTTGCAGCATGGCCCAAAGCATCCCGATTGAATGCAGGGGATTCCATGCAGCGTGATAGAATGCAGTGTACTCCATTCAGCGTGGTAAATTGCATCCCGATTGAATGCAGTGGATTCCGTGCAGCGTGATTGAATGCAGAGGATACCATGCATTGTGGCGTAATGGATCCCGACTGTATGCAGCGGAGTCCATGCAGCGTGATGACTGAATGGATTCCATGCAGCTTATTAAAATGCATCCTGATTGAATGCAGTGGATTCCATGCAGCGTGATTGAATGCAGTGGATTCCATGCAGCGTGATTGAATGCAGTGGATTCCATGCAGCCTGGTAAAATGCATCCCGATTGAATGCAGTGGATTCCATGCAGCGTCATTGAATGCAGTGGATTCCATGCAGCCTGGTAAAATGCATCCCGATTGAATGCAGTGGATTACGTGCAGCATGATTGAATGCAGTGGATTTTATGCAGCATGGCCCAAAGCATCCTGATTGAATGCAGTGGATTACGTGCAGCATGATTAAATGCAGTGAACTCCATGCAATGTGGTAAAATGCATCCTGATTGAATGCAGTGTATTCGATACAGCTTAGTATAATATATCCCAATTAAATTCGGTGGATTCCATGCAGTGTCGTTGAATGCAGTGGAATTTATTAAGCATGGCCCAAAGCATCCTGATTGAATGCAGTGGATTCCATGCAGCGTGAAGTGTTGGAACCGTATTGAATGCAGTGGATTTTATGCAGCATGGCCCAAAGCATCCTGATTGAGTGCACTGGATTCAATGGAGCATCATTGAATGCAGAGGATTCCATGCATTGTGTTGCAATTGATCCTTATTGTATGCAGTGGAGTCAATGGAGCGAGGCCAAATGCATCCCAATTGAATGCACTGGATTATATGCAGCATGGCCCAAAGCATCCCAATTGAATGCAGTGGATTCCATGCAGCATCAATGAATGCAGAAGATTCCATGCATTGTGGCACAATGGATCCCGATTGTATGCAGTGGAGTCCATGCAGCGAGGCCCAATGCATCCCGATGGAATGCAGTGGATTTTATGCAGCATGGCCCAAAGCATCCCGATTGAATGCAGTGGATTATATGCAGCATGATTGCAGCAGTGTAATCCATTACGCAGCAGTGTAATCCATGCAGAGTGTTAAAATGCATCCCGATTGAATGCATTGTATTCCCTGCAGTGTGAAGAAATGGAACCCTATTGAATGCAGTGGATTTTATGCAGCATGATGGAGTGCAGTGGATTCCATGCAGCATGATTGAATGCAGTGGATTTCATGAAGCATGCCCCAAAGCATCCCGATTGAATGCAGTGGATTCCATCCATTGTGATTGAATGCAGTGTACTCCATGCAGTGTGGTAAAATGCATCCCGATTGAATGCAGTGGATTCCATGCAGCATCATTGAATGCAGATGATTCCATGCATTGCAGCGCAATGGATACCAATTGAATGCAGTGAAGTCCATGCAGCGAGGCCCAGTGCATCCCGATTGACTGCAGTGGATTATTTTGCAGCATGGCCCAAAGAATCCCGATTGAATGCATTGGATTCCATCCATTGTGATTGAATGCAGTGTACTCCATGCAGTGTGGTAAAATGCATCCCGATTGAATGCATTGGATTCCATGCAGCATCATTGAATGCAGAGGATTCCATGCATTGTGGCGCAATGGATCGCGATTGTATGCAGTGGAGTTCATGCAGCGAGGCCCAATGCATCCTGATTGATTGCAGTGGATTTTTTGCAGCATGGCCCAAAGCATCCCGATTGAATGCAGTGGATTCCATGCATTGAGATTGAATGCAGTGTACTCCATGCAGCGAGGTAAAATGCATCCCGATTGAATGCAGTGGATTAAATGCAGCGTGAAGAAATGGAACATTTTGAATGCAGTGGATATTATGCAGCATGATTGAATGCAGTGGATTCCATGCAGCATGATTAAATGCAGTGTATTTTATGCAGCATTGCCCAAAGCATCCTGATTGAATGCAGTGGAGTCCATGGAGTATCATTGAATGCAGAGTATTCCATGCATTGTGGCGCAATGGATCCCGATTGTATGCAGTGGAGTCCATGCAGTGTGATGAATGCATGGATTCCAGGCAGCCTGGTAAAATGCATCCTGATTGAATGCAGTGGATTCCATGCAGCGTGATTGAATGCAGTGGATTCCGTGCAGCGTGATTGAATGCAGTGGATTCCATGCAGCCTGGTAAAATGCATCCCGATTGAATGCAGTGGGTTCGATACAGCTTAGTATAATGTATCCCAGTTAAATTCGGAGGATTCCATGTAGCGTCGTTGAATGCAGTGGATTTTATGAGGCATGGCCCAAAGCATCCCGATTGAATGCATTGGATTCCATGCATTGTGATTGAATGCAGTGAACTCCATGCAGCGTGGTAAAATGAATCCCGATTGAATGCAGTGGATTCCATGAAGCGTGATTGAATGCACTGTATTCCATGAAGTGTGAAGTAATGGAACCCTATTGAATGCAGTGTATTTTATGCAGCCTGATTGAATGCAGTGGATTTAATGGAGCATGATTGAATGCAGTGGATTTTATGCAGCATGGCCCAAAGCATCCTGATTGAATGCAGAGGATTCCATGCATTGTGGCGCAATGGATCCCGATTGTATGCAGTGGAGTCCATGCAGCGTGATGAATGCATGGATTCCATGCAGCCTGGTAAAATGCATCCCGATTGAATGCAGTGGATTCCATGCAGCGTCATTGAATGCAGATGATTCCATGCATTGTGGTGTAATGGATCCCGATTATATGCAGTGGAGTCCATGCAGTGAGGCCCAATGCATCCCGATTGAATGCAGTGGATTGTATGCAGCATGGCCCAAAGCATCCCGATTGAATGCAGTGGATTCCATGCATTTTGATTGAATGCAGTGTACTCCATGCAGCGTGGGAACATGCATCCCGATGGAATGCAGTGGATTCCATGCAGCGTGATTGAATACAGTGGATTCCATGCAGCGTGAAGAAATTGAACCCTATTGTAAGCAGTGGATTATATGCAGCATGATTGAATGCAGTCGATTCCATGCAGCGTCATTGAATGAAGTGGATTTTATGAGGCATGGCCCAAAGCATCCTGATTGAATGCAGTGGATTCCATGCAGCGTCATTGAATGCAGAGGATTCCATGCATTTTGGTGCAATGGATCCCGACTGTATGCACTGGAGTCCATGAAGCGAGGCCCAATGCATCCCGATTTAATGCAGTGGATTTTTTTGCAGCATGGCCCAAAGCATCCCGATTGAATGCAGGGGATTCCATGCAGCGTGATAGAATGCAGTGTACTCCATTCAGCGTGGTAAATTGCATCCCGATTGAATGCAGTGGATTCCATGCAGCGTGATTGAATGCAGAGGATTCCATGCATTGTGGCGTAATGGATCCCGACTGTATGCAGCGGAGTCCATGCAGCGTGATGACTGAATGGATTCCATGCAGCTTATTAAAATGCATCCTGATTGAATGCAGTGGATTCCATGCAGCGTGATTGAATGCAGTGGATTCCATGCAGCGTGATTGAATGCAGTGGATTCCATGCAGCCTGGTAAAATGCATCCCGATTGAATGCAGTGGATTCCATGCAGCGTGATTGAATGCAGTGGATTCCATGCAGCCTGGTAAAATGCATCCCGATTGAATGCAGTGGATTCCGTGCAGCATGATTGAATGCAGTGGATTTTATGCAGCATGGCCCAAAGCATCCTGATTGAATGCAGTGGATTACGTGCAGCATGATTAAATGCAGTGAACTCCATGCAATGTGGTAAAATGCATCCTGATTGAATGCAGTGGATTCGATACAGCTTAGTATAATGTATCCCAGTTAAATTCGGTGGATTCCATGCAGCGTCGTTGAATGCAGTGGATTTTATGAGGCATGGCCCAAAGCATCCCGATTGAATGCAGTGGATTCCATGCATTGTGATTGAATGCAGTGAACTCCATGCAGCGTGGTAAAATGAATCCCGATTGAATGCAGTGGATTCCATGCAGCGTGATTGAATGCAGTGGATTCCATGCAGCGTGATTGAATGCAGTGGATTCCATGCAGCCTGGTAAAATGCATCCCGATTGAATGCAGTGGGTTCGATACAGCTTAGTATAATATATCCCAGTTAAATTCGGTGGATTCCATGCAGCGTCGTTGAATGCAGTGGATTTTATGAGGCATGGCCCAAAGCATCCCGATTGAATGCAGTGGATTCCATGCATTGTGATTGACTGCAGTGAACTCCATGCAGCGTGGTAAAATGAATCCCGATTGAATGCAGTGGATTCCATGAAGTGTGAAGTAATGGAACCCTATTGAATGCAGTGTATTTTATGCAGCCTGATTGAATGCAGTGGATTTAATGGAGCATGATTGAATGCAGTGGATTTTATGCAGCATGGCCCAAAGCATCCTGATTGAATGCAGAGGATTCCATGCATTGTGGCGCAATGGATCCCGATTGTATGCAGTGGAGTCCATGCAGCGTGATGAATGCATGGATTCCATGCAGCCTGGTAAAATGAATCCCGATTGAATGCAGTGGATTCCATGCAGCGTCATTGAATGCAGATGATTCCATGCATTGTGGTGTAATGGATCCCGATTATATGCAGTGGAGTCCATGCAGTGAGGCCGAATGCATCCCGATTGAATGCAGTGGATTGTATGCAGCATGGCCCAAAGCATCCCGATTGAATGCAGTGGATTCCATGCATTTTGATTGAATGCAGTGTACTCCATGCAGCGTGGGAACATGCATCCCGATTGAATGCAGTGGATTCCATGCAGCGTGAAGAAATGGAACATTTAGAATGCAGTGGATATTATGCAGCATGATTGAATGCAGTGGATTCCATGCAGCATGATTGAATGCAGTGGATTTTATGCAGCATGGCCCAAAGCATCCTGATTGAATGCAGTGGATTCCATGAGGCATTATTGAATGCAGAGTATTCAATGCATTGTGTCGTAATGGATCCCGATTGTATGCAGTGGAGTCCATGCAGTGTGATAAATGCATGGATTCCAGGCAGCATGGTAAAATGCATCATGATTGAATGCAGTGGATTCCATGCAGCGTGATTGAATGCAGTGGATTCCATGCAGCGTGATTGATTGCAGTGGATTCCATGCAGCCTGGTAAAATGCATCCTGATTGAATGCAGAGGATTCCATGCATTGTGGCATAATGGATCCCGACTGTATGCAGCGGAGTCCATGCAGCGTGATGACTGAATGGATTCCATGCAGCTTATTAAAATGCATCCTGATTGAATGCAGTGGATTCCATGCAGCGTGATTGAATGCAGTGGATTCCATGCAGCGTGATTGAATGCAGTGGCATCCATGCAGCCTGGTAAAATACATCCCGATTGAATGCAGTGGATTACGTGCAGCATGATTGAATGCAGTGGATTTTATGCAGCATGGCCCAAAGCATCCTGATTGAATGCAGTGGATTACGTGCAGCATGATTAAATGCAGTGAACTCCATGCAATGTGGTAAAATGCATCCTGATTGAATGCTGTGGATTCGATACAGCTTAGTATAATGTATCCCAATTAAATTCGGTGGATTCCATGCAGCGTCGTTGAATGCAGTGGATTTTATGAGGCATGGCCCAAAGCATCCCGATTGAATGCAGTGGATTCCATGCATTGTGATTGAATGCAGTGAACTCCATGCAGCGTGGTAAAATGAATCCCTATTGAATGCAGTGGATTCCATGAAGCGTGATTGAATGCACTGTATTCCATGAAGTGTGAAGTAATGGAACCCTATTGAATGCAGTGTATTTTATGCAGCCTGATTGAATGCAGTGGATTTAATGGAGCATGATTGAATGCAGTGGATTTTATGCAGCATGGCCCAAAGCATCCTGATTGAATGCAGAGGATTCCATGCATTGTGGCGCAATGGATCCCGATTGTATGCAGTGGAGTCCATGCAGCGTGATGAATGCATGGATTCCATGCAGCCTGGTAAAATGCATCCTGATTGAATGCAGTGGATTCCATGCAGCGTCATTGAATGCAGATGATTCCATGCATTGTGGTGTAATGGATCCCGATTATATGCAGTGGAGTCCATGCAGTGAGGCCCAATGCATCCCGATTGAATGCAGTGGATTGTATGCAGCATGGGCCAAAGCATCCCGATTGAATGCAGTGGATTCCATGCATTTTGATTGAATGCAGTGTACTCCATGCAGCGTGGGAACATGCATCCCGATGGAATGCAGTGGATTCCATGCAGCGTGATTGAATGCAGTGGATTCCATGCAGCGTGAAGAAATTGAACCCTATTGTAAGCAGTGGATTATATGCAGCATGATTGAATGCAGTCGATTCCATGCAGCGTCATTGAATGAAGTGGATTTTATGAGGCATGGCCCAAAGCATCCTGATTGAATGCAGTGGATTCCATGCAGCGTCATTGAATGCAGAGGATTCCATGCATTTTGGTGCAATGGATCCCGACTGTATGCACTGGAGTCCATGAAGCGAGGCCCAATGCATCCCGATTGAATGCAGTGGACTTTTTTGCAGCATGGCCCAAAGCATCCCGATTGAATGCAGGGGATTCCATGCAGCGTGATTGAATGCAGTGTACTCCATTCAGCGTGGGAACATGCATCCCGATTGAATGCAGTGGATTCCATGCAGCGTGATTGAATGCAGAGGATTCCATGCATTGTGGCGTAATGGATCCCGACTGTATGCAGCGGAGTCCATGCAGCGTGATGACTGAATGGATTCCATGCAGCTTATTAAAATGCATCCTGATTGAATGCAGTGGATTCCATGCAGCGTGATTGAATGCAGTGGATTCCATGCAGCGTGATTGAATGCAGTGGATTCCATGCAGCCTGGTAAAATGCATCCCGATTGAATGCAGTGGATTCCATGCAGCGTGATTGAATGCAGTGGATTCCATGCAGCCTGGTAAAATGCATCCCGATTGAATGCAGTGGATTACGTGCAGCATGATTGAATGCAGTGAACTCCATGCAATGTGGTAAAATGCATCCTGATTGAATGCAGTGGATTCGATACAGCTTAGTATAATGTATCCCAGTTAAATTCGGTGGATTCCATGCAGTGTCGTTGAATGCAGTGGAATTTATTAAGCATGGCCCAAAGCATCCTGATTGAATGCAGAGGATTCCATGCATTGTGGCGCAATGGATCCCGATTGTATGCAGTGGAGTCCATGCAGCGTGATGAATGCATGGATTCCATGCAGCCTGGTAAAATGCATCCCGATTGAATGCAGTGGATTCCATGCAGCGTCATTGAATGCAGATGATTCAATGCATTGTGGTGTAATGGATCCCGATTATATGCAGTGGAGTCCATGCAGTGAGGCCCAATGCATCCCGATTGAATGCAGTGGATTGTATGCAGCATGGGCCAAAGCATCCCGATTGAATGCAGTGGATTCCATGCAGCGTGATTGAATGCAGTGGATTCCATGCAGCGTGATTGAATGCAGTGGATTCCATGCAGCCTGGTAAAATGCATCCCGATTGAATGCAGTGGATTCCATGCAGCATGATTGAATGCAGTGGATTCCGTGCAGCATGATTGAATGCAGTGGATTTTATGCAGCATGGCCCAAAGCATCCTGATTGAATGCAGTGGATTACGTGCAGCATGATTAAATGCAGTGAACTCCATGCAATGTGGTAAAATGCATCCTGATTGAATGCAGTGGATTCGATACAGCTTAGTATAATGTATCCCAATTAAATTCGGTGGATTCCATGCAGCGTCGTTGAATGCAGTGGATTTTATGAGGCATGGCCCAAAGCATCCCGATTGAATGCAGTGGATTCCATGCATTGTGATTGAATGCAGTGAACTCCATGCAGCGTGGTAAAATGAATCCCGATTGAATGCAGTGGATTCCATGAAGCGTGATTGAATGCACTGTATTCCATGAAGTGTGAAGTAATGGAACCCTATTGAATGCAGTGTATTTTATGCAGCCTGATTGAATGCAGTGGATTTAATGGAGCATGATTGAATGCAGTGGATTTTATGCAGCATGGCCCAAAGTATCCTGATTGAATGCAGAGGATTCCATGCATTGTGGCGCAATGGATCCCGATTGTATGCAGTGGAGTCCATGCAGCGTGATGAATGCATGGATTCCATGCAGCCTGGTAAAATGAATCCCGATTGAATGCAGTGGATTCCATGCAGCGTCATTGAATGCAGATGATTCCATGCATTGTGGTGTAATGGATCCCGATTATATGCAGTGGAGTCCATGCAGTGAGGCCCAATGCATCCCGATTGAATGCAGTGGATTGTATGCAGCATGGCCCAAAGCATCCCGATTGAATGCAGTGGATTCCATGCATTTTGATTGAATGCAGTGTACTCCATGCAGCGTGGGAACATGCATCCCGATGGAATGCAGTGGATTCCATGCAGCGTGATTGAATGCAGTGGATTCCATGCAGCGTGAAGAAATTGAACCCTATTGTAAGCAGTGGATTATGTGCAGCATGATTGAATGCAGTCGATTCCATGCAGTGTCATTGAATGAAGTGGATTTTATGAGGCATGGCCCAAAGCATCCTGATTGAATGCAGTGGATTCCATGCAGCGTCATTGAATGCAGAGGATTCCATGCATTTTGGTGCAATGGATCCCGACTGTATGCACTGGAGTCCATGAAGCGAGGCCCAATGCATCCCGATTGAATGCAGTGGATTTTTTTGCAGCATGGCCCAAAGCATCCCGATTGAATGCAGGGGATTCCATGCAGCGTGATAGAATGCAGTGTACTCCATTCAGCGTGGTAAATTGCATCCCGATTGAATGCAGTGGATTCCATGCAGCGTGATTGAATGCAGAGGATTCCATGCATTGTGGCGTAATGGATCCCGACTGTATGCAGCGGAGTCCATGCAGCGTGATGACTGAATGGATTCCATGCAGCTTATTAAAATGCATCCTGATTGAATGCAGTGGATTCCATGCAGCGTGATTGAATGCAGTGGATTCCATGCAGCGTGATTGAATGCAGTGGATTCCATGCAGCCTGGTAAAATGCATCCCGATTGAATGCAGTGGATTCCATGCAGCGTGATTGAATGCAGTGGATTCCATGCAGCCTGGGAAAATGCATCCCGATTGAATGCAGTGGATTCCGTGCAGCATGATTGAATGCAGTGGATTTTATGCAGCATGGCCCAAAGCATCCTGATTGAATGCAGTGGATTACGTGCAGCATGATTAAATGCAGTGAACTCCATGCAATGTGGTAAAATGCATCCTGATTGAATGCAGTGGATTCGATACAGCTTAGTATAATGTATCCCAATTAAATTCGGTGGATTCCATGCAGTGTCGTTGAATGCAGTGGAATTTATTAAGCATGGCCCAAAGCATCCTGATTGAATGCAGAGGATTCCATGCATTGTGGCGCAATGGATCCCGATTGTATGCAGTGGAGTCCATGCAGCGTGATGAATGCATGGATTCCATGCAGCCTGGTAAAATGCATCCCGATTGAATGCAGTGGATTCCATGCAGCGTCATTGAATGCAGATGATTCCATGCATTGTGGTGTAATGGATCCCGATTATATGCAGTGGAGTCCATGCAGTGAGGCCGAATGCATCCCGATTGAATGCAGTGGATTGTATGCAGCATGGGCCAAAGCATCCCGATTGAATGCAGTGGATTCCATGCATTTTGATTGAATGCAGTGTACTCCATGCAGCGTGGGAACATGCATCCCGATGGAATGCAGTGGATTCCATGCAGCGTGATTGAATGCAGTGGATTCCATGCAGCGTGAAGAAATTGAACCCTATTGTAAGCAGTGGATTATATGCAGCATGATTGAATGCAGTCGATTCCATGCAGCGTCATTGAATGAAGTGGATTTTATGAGGCATGGCCCAAAGCATCCTGATTGAATGCAGTGGATTCCATGCAGCGTCATTGAATGCAGAGGATTCCATGCATTTTGGTGCAATGGATCCCGACTGTATGCACTGGAGTCCATGAAGCGAGGCCCAATGCATCCCGATTGAATGCAGTGGATTTTTTTGCAGCATGGCCCAAAGCATCCCGATTGAATGCAGGGGATTCCATGCAGCGTGATTGAATGCAGTGTACTCCATTCAGCGTGGTAAATTGCATCCCGATTGAATGCAGTGGATTCCATGCAGCGTGATTGAATGCAGAGGATTCCATGCATTGTGGCGTAATGGATCCCGACTGTATGCAGCGGAGTCCATGCAGCGTGATGACTGAATGGATTCCATGCAGCTTATTAAAATGCATCCTGATTGAATGCAGTGGATTCCATGCAGCGTGATTGAATGCAGTGGATTCCATGCAGCGTGATTGAATGCAGTGGATTCCATGCAGCCTGGTAAAATGCATCCCGATTGAATGCAGTGGATTCCATGCAGCGTGATTGAATGCAGTGGATTCCATGCAGCCTGGTAAAATGCATCCCGATTGAATGCAGTGGATTCCGTGCAGCATGATTGAATGCAGTGGATTTTATGCAGCATGGCCCAAAGCATCCTGATTGAATGCAGTGGATTACGTGCAGCATGATTAAATGCAGTGAACTCCATGCAATGTGGTAAAATGCATCCTGATTGAATGCAGTGGATTCGATACAGCTTAGTATAATGTATCCCAATTAAATTCGGTGGATTCCATGCAGTGTCGTTGAATGCAGTGGAATTTATTAAGCATGGCCCAAAGCATCCTGATTGAATGCAGAGGATTCCATGCATTGTGGCGCAATGGATCCCGATTGTATGCAGTGGAGTCCATGCAGCGTGATGAATGCATGGATTCCATGCAGCCTGGTAAAATGCATCCCGATTGAATGCAGTGGATTCCATGCAGCGTCATTGAATGCAGATGATTCCATGCATTGTGGTGTAATGGATCCCGATTATATGCAGTGGAGTCCATGCAGTGAGGCCCAATGCATCCCGATTGAATGCAGTGGATTGTATGCAGCATGGGCCAAAGCATCCCGATTGAATGCAGTGGATTCCATGCATTTTGATTGAATGCAGTGTACTCCATGCAGCGTGGGAACATGCATCCCGATGGAATGCAGTGGATTCCATGCAGCGTGATTGAATGCAGTGGATTCCATGCAGCGTGAAGAAATTGAACCCTATTGTAAGCAGTGGATTATATGCAGCATGATTGAATGCAGTCGATTCCATGCAGCGTCATTGAATGAAGTGGATTTTATGAGGCATGGCCCAAAGCATCCTGATTGAATGCAGTGGATTCCATGCAGCGTCATTGAATGCAGAGGATTCCATGCATTTTGGTGCAATGGATCCCGACTGTATGCACTGGAGTCCATGAAGCGAGGCCCAATGCATCCCGATTGAATGCAGTGGATTTTTTTGCAGCATGGCCCAAAGCATCCCGATTGAATGCAGGGGATTCCATGCAGCGTGATTGAATGCAGTGTACTCCATTCAGCGTGGTAAATTGCATCCCGATTGAATGCAGTGGATTCCATGCAGCGTGATTGAATGCAGAGGATTCCATGCATTGTGGCGTAATGGATCCCGACTGTATGCAGCGGAGTCCATGCAGCGTGATGACTGAATGGATTCCATGCAGCTTATTAAAATGCATCCTGATTGAATGCAGTGGATTCCATGCAGCGTGATTGAATGCAGTGGATTCCATGCAGCGTGATTGAATGCAGTGGATTCCATGCAGCCTGGTAAAATGCATCCCGATTGAATGCAGTGGATTCCATGCAGCGTGATTGAATGCAGTGGATTCCATGCAGCCTGGTAAAATGCATCCCGATTGAATGCAGTGGATTCCGTGCAGCATGATTGAATGCAGTGGATTTTATGCAGCATGGCCCAAAGCATCCTGATTGAATGCAGTGGATTACGTGCAGCATGATTAAATGCAGTGAACTCCATGCAATGTGGTAAAATGCATCCTGATTGAATGCAGTGGATTCGATACAGCTTAGTATAATGTATCCCAGTTAAATTCGGTGGATTCCATGCAGTGTCGTTGAATGCAGTGGATTTTATGCAGCATGGCCCAAAGCATCCTGATTGAATGCAGAGGATTCCATGCATTGTGGCGCAATGGATCCCGATTGTATGCAGTGGAGTCCATGCAGCGTGATGAATGCATGGATTCCATGCAGCCTGGTAAAATGCATCCCGATTGAATGCAGTGGATTCCATGCAGCGTCATTGAATGCAGATGATTCCATGCATTGTGGTGTAATGGATCCCGATTATATGCAGTGGAGTCCATGCAGTGAGGCCCAATGCATCCCGATTGAATGCAGTGGATTGTATGCAGCATGGGCCAAAGCATCCCGATTGAATGCAGTGGATTCCATGCATTTTGATTGAATGCAGTGTACTCCATGCAGCGTGGGAACATGCATCCCGATGGAATGCAGTGGATTCCATGCAGCGTGATTGAATGCAGTGGATTCCATGCAGCGTGAAGAAATTGAACCCTATTGTAAGCAGTGGATTATATGCAGCATGATTGAATGCAGTCGATTCCATGCAGCGTCATTGAATGAAGTGGATTTTATGAGGCATGGCCCAAAGCATCCTGATTGAATGCAGTGGATTCCATGCAGCGTCATTGAATGCAGAGGATTCCATGCATTTTGGTGCAATGGATCCCGACTGTATGCACTGGAGTCCATGAAGCGAGGCCCAATGCATCCTGATTGAATGCAGTGGATTTTTTTGCAGCATGGCCCAAAGCATCCCGATTGAATGCAGGGGATTCCATGCAGCGTGATTGAATGCAGTGTACTCCATTCAGCGTGGTAAATTGCATCCCGATTGAATGCAGTGGATTCCATGCAGCGTGATTGAATGCAGAGGATTCCATGCATTGTGGCGTAATGGATCCCGACTGTATGCAGCGGAGTCCATGCAGCGTGATGACTGAATGGATTCCATGCAGCTTATTAAAATGCATCCTGATTGAATGCAGTGGATTCCATGCAGCGTGATTGAATGCAGTGGATTCCATGCAGCGTGATTGAATGCAGTGGATTCCATGCAGCCTGGTAAAATGCATCCCGATTGAATGCAGTGGATTCCATGCAGCGTGATTGAATGCAGTGGATTCCATGCAGCCTGGTAAAATGCATCCCGATTGAATGCAGTGGATTACGTGCAGCATGATTGAATGCAGTGAACTCCATGCAATGTGGTAAAATGCATCCTGATTGAATGCAGTGGATTCGATACAGCTTAGTATAATGTATCCCAGTTAAATTCGGTGGATTCCATGCAGTGTCGTTGAATGCAGTGGAATTTATTAAGCATGGCCCAAAGCATCCTGATTGAATGCAGAGGATTCCATGCATTGTGGCGCAATGGATCCCGATTGTATGCAGTGGAGTCCATGCAGCGTGATGAATGCATGGATTCCATGCAGCCTGGTAAAATGCATCCCGATTGAATGCAGTGGATTCCATGCAGCGTCATTGAATGCAGATGATTCCATGCATTGTGGTGTAATGGATCCCGATTATATGCAGTGGAGTCCATGCAGTGAGGCCCAATGCATCCCGATTGAATGCAGTGGATTGTATGCAGCATGGGCCAAAGCATCCCGATTGAATGCAGTGGATTCCATGCATTTTGATTGAATGCAGTGTACTCCATGCAGCGTGGGAACATGCATCCCGATGGAATGCAGTGGATTCCATGCAGCGTGATTGAATGCAGTGGATTCCATGCAGCGTGAAGAAATTGAACCCTATTGTAAGCAGTGGATTATATGCAGCATGATTGAATGCAGTCGATTCCATGCAGCGTCATTGAATGAAGTGGATTTTATGAGGCATGGCCCAAAGCATCCTGATTGAATGCAGTGGATTCCATGCAGCGTCATTGAATGCAGAGGATTCCATGCATTTTGGTGCAATGGATCCCGACTGTATGCACTGGAGTCCATGAAGCGAGGCCCAATGCATCCCGATTGAATGCAGTGGATTTTTTTGCAGCATGGCCCAAAGCATCCCGATTGAATGCAGGGGATTCCATGCAGCGTGATTGAATGCAGTGTACTCCATTCAGCGTGGTAAATTGCATCCCGATTGAATGCAGTGGATTCCATGCAGCGTGATTGAATGCAGAGGATTCCATGCATTGTGGCGTAATGGATCCCGACTGTATGCAGCGGAGTCCATGCAGCGTGATGACTGAATGGATTCCATGCAGCTTATTAAAATGCATCCTGATTGAATGCAGTGGATTCCATGCAGCGTGATTGAATGCAGTGGATTCCATGCAGCGTGATTGAATGCAGTGGATTCCATGCAGCCTGGTAAAATGCATCCCGATTGAATGCAGTGGATTCCATGCAGCGTGATTGAATGCAGTGGATTCCATGCAGCCTGGGAAAATGCATCCCGATTGAATGCAGTGGATTACGTGCAGCATGATTGAATGCAGTGGATTTTATGCAGCATGGCCCAAAGCATCCTGATTGAATGCAGTGGATTACGTGCAGCATGATTAAATGCAGTGAACTCCATGCAATGTGGTAAAATGCATCCTGATTGAATGCAGTGGATTCGATACAGCTTAGTATAATGTATCCCAATTAAATTCGGTGGATTCCATGCAGCGTCGTTGAATGCAGTGGATTTTATGAGGCATGGCCCAAAGCATCCCGATTGAATGCATTGGATTCCATGCATTGTGATTGAATGCAGTGAACTCCATGCAGCGTGGTAAAATGAATCCCGATTGAATGCAGTGAATTCCATGAAGCGTGATTGAATGCACTGTATTCCATGAAGTGTGAAGTAATGGAACCCTATTGAATGCAGTGTATTTCATGCAGCCTGATTGAATGCAGTGGATTTTATGCAGTATGGCCCAAAGCATCCTGATTGAATGCAGAGGATTCCATGCATTGTGGCGCAATGGATCCCGATTGTATGCAGTGGAGTCCATGCAGCGTGATGAATGCATGGATTCCATGCAGCCTGGTAAAATGCATCCCGATTGAATGCAGTGGATTCCATGCAGCGTCATTGAATGCAGATGATTCCATGCATTGTGGTGTAATGGATCCCGATTATATGCAGTGGAGTCCATGCAGTGTGGCCCAATGCATCCCGATTGAATGCAGTGGATTGTATGCAGCATGGCCCAAAGCATCCCGATTGAATGCAGTGGATTCCATGCATTTTGATTGAATGCAGTGTACTCCATGCAGCGTGGGAACATGCATCCCGATGGAATGCAGTGGATTCCATGCAGCGTGATTGAATGCAGTGGATTCCATGCAGCGTGAAGAAATTGAACCCTATTGTAAGCAGTGGATTATATGCAGCATGATTGAATGCAGTCGATTCCATGCAGCGTCATTGAATGAAGTGGATTTTATGAGGCATGGCCCAAAGCATCCTGATTGAATGCAGTGGATTCCATGCAGCGTCATTGAATGCAGAGGATTCCATGCATTTTGGTGCAATGGATCCCGACTGTATGCACTGGAGTCCATGAAGCGAGGCCCAATGCATCCCGATTGAATGCAGTGGATTTTTTTGCAGCATGGCCCAAAGCATCCCGATTGAATGCAGGGGATTCCATGCAGCGTGATTGAATGCAGTGTACTCCATTCAGCGTGGTAAATTGCATCCCGATTGAATGCAGTGGATTCCATGCAGCGTGATTGAATGCAGAGGATTCCATGCATTGTGGCGTAATGGATCCCGACTGTATGCAGCGGAGTCCATGCAGCGTGATGACTGAATGGATTCCATGCAGCTTATTAAAATGCATCCTGATTGAATGCAGTGGATTCCATGCAGCGTGATTGAATGCAGTGGATTCCATGCAGCGTGATTGAATGCAGTGGATTCCATGCAGCCTGGTAAAATGCATCCCGATTGAATGCAGTGGATTACGTGCAGCATGATTGAATGCAGTGGATTTTATGCAGCATGGCCCAAAGCATCCTGATTGTATGCAGTGGATTACGTGCAGCATGATTAAATGCAGTGAACTCCATGCAATGTGGTAAAATGCATCCTGATTGAATGCAGTGGATTCGATACAGCTTAGTATAATGTATCCCAATTAAATTCGGTGGATTCCATGCAGCGTCGTTGAATGCAGTGGATTTTATGAGGCATGGCCCAAAGCATCCCGATTGAATGCATTGGATTCCATGCATTGTGATTGACTGCAGTGAACTCCATGCAGCGTGGTAAAATGAATCCCGATTGAATGCAGTGGATTCCATGAAGCGTGATTGAATGCACTTTATTCCATGAAGTGTGAAGTAATGGAACCCTATTGAATGCAGTGTATTTTATGCAGCCTGATTGAATGCAGTGGATTTAATGGAGCATGATTGAATGCAGTGGATTTTATGCAGCATGGCCCAAAGCATCCTGATTGAATGCAGAGGATTCCATGCATTGTGGCGCAATGGATCCCGATTGTATGCAGTGGAGTCCATGCAGCGTGATGAATGCATGGATTCCATGCAGCCTGGTAAAATGCATCCCGATTGAATGCAGTGGATTCCATGCAGCGTCATTGAATGCAGATGATTCCATGCATTGTGGTGTAATGGATCCCGATTATATGCAGTGGAGTCCATGCAGTGAGGCCCAATGCATCCCGATTGAATGCAGTGGATTCCATGCATTTTGATTGAATGCAGTGTACTCCATGCAGCGTGGGAACATGCATCCCGATGGAATGCAGTGGATTCCATGCAGCGTGATTGAATGCAGTGGATTCCATGCAGCGTGAAGAAATTGAACCCTATTGTAAGCAGTGGATTATATGCAGCATGATTGAATGCAGTCGATTCCATGCAGTGTCATTGAATGAAGTGGATTTTATGAGGCATGGCCCAAAGCATCCTGATTGAATGCAGTGGATTCCATGCAGCGTCATTGAATGCAGAGGATTCCATGCATTTTGGTGCAATGGATCCCGACTGTATGCACTGGAGTCCATGAAGCGAGGCCCAATGCATCCCGATTGAATGCAGTGGATTTTTTTGCAGCATGGCCCAAAGCATCCCGATTGAATGCAGGGGATTCCATGCAGCGTGATTGAATGCAGTGTACTCCATTCAGCGTGGTAAATTGCATCCCGATTGAATGCAGGGGATTCCGTGCAGCGTGATTGAATGCAGAGGATTCCATGCATTGTGGCGTAATGGATCCCGACTGTATGCAGCGGAGTCCATGCAGCGTGATGACTGAATGGATTCCATGCAGCTTATTAAAATGCATCCTGATTGAATGCAGTGGATTCCATGCAGCGTGATTGAATGCAGTGGATTCCATGCAGCGTGATTGAATGCAGTGGATTCCATGCAGCCTGGGAAAATGCATCCCGATTGAATGCAGTGGATTACGTGCAGCATGATTGAATGCAGTGGATTTTATGCAGCATGGCCCAAAGCATCCTGATTGAATGCAGTGGATTACGTGCAGCATGATTAAATGCAGTGAACTCCATGCAATGTGGTAAAATGCATCCTGATTGAATGCAGTGGATTCGATACAGCTTAGCATAATGTATCCCAATTAAATTCGGTGGATTCCATGCAGCGTCGTTGAATGCAGTGGATTTTATGAGGCATGGCCCAAAGCATCCCGATTGAATGCAGTGGATTCCATGCATTGTGATTGAATGCAGTGAACTCCATGCAGCGTGGTAAAATGAATCCCGATTGAATGCAGTGGATTCCATGAAGCGTGATTGAATGCACTGTATTCCATGAAGTGTGAAGTAATGGAACCCTATTGAATGCAGTGTATTTTATGCAGCCTGATTGAATGCAGTGGATTTAATGGAGCATGATTGAATGCAGTGGATTTTATGCAGCATGGCCCAAAGCATCCTGATTGAATGCAGAGGATTCCATGCATTGTGGCGCAATGGATCTCGAATGTATGCAGTGGAGTCCATGCAGCGTGATGAATGGATGGATTCCATGCAGCCTGGTAAAATGCATCCCGATTGAATGCAGTGGATTCCATGCAGCGTCATTGAAGGCAGATGATTCCATGCATTGTGGTGTAATGGATCCCGATTATATGCAGTGGAGTCCATGCAGTGAGGCCGAATGCATCCCGATTGAATGCAGTGGATTGTATGCAGCATGGGCCAAAGCATCCCGATTGAATGCAGTGGATTCCATGCATTTTGATTGAATGCAGTGTACTCCATGCAGCGTGGGAACATGCATCCCGATGGAATGCAGTGGATTCCATGCAGCGTGATTGAATGCAGTGGATTCCATGCAGCGTGAAGAAATTGAACCCTATTGTAAGCAGTGGATTATGTGCAGCATGATTGAATGCAGTCGATTCCATGCAGTGTCATTGAATGAAGTGGATTTTATGAGGCATGGCCCAAAGCATCCTGATTGAATGCAGTGGATTCCATGCAGCGTCATTGAATGCAGAGGATTCCATGCATTTTGGTGCAATGGATCCCGACTGTATGCACTGGAGTCCATGAAGCGAGGCCCAATGCATCCCGATTGAATGCAGTGGATTTTTTTGCAGCATGGCCCAAAGCATCCCGATTGAATGCAGGGGATTCCATGCAGCGTGATAGAATGCAGTGTACTCCATTCAGCGTGGTAAATTGCATCCCGATTGAATGCAGTGGATTCCATGCAGCGTGATTGAATGCAGAGGATTCCATGCATTGTGGCGTAATGGATCCCGACTGTATGCAGCGGAGTCCATGCAGCGTGATGACTGAATGGATTCCATGCAGCTTATTAAAATGCATCCTGATTGAATGCAGTGGATTCCATGCAGCGTGATTGAATGCAGTGGATTCCATGCAGCGTGATTGAATGCAGTGGATTCCATGCAGCCTGGTAAAATGCATCCCGATTGAATGCAGTGGATTCCATGCAGCGTGATTGAATGCAGTGGATTCCATGCAGCCTGGTAAAATGCATCCCGATTGAATGCAGTGGATTACGTGCAGCATGATTGAATGCAGTGGATTTTATGCAGCATGGCCCAAAGCATCCTGATTGAATGCAGTGTATTACGTGCAGCATGATTAAATGCAGTGAACTCAATGCAATGTGGTAAAATGCATCCTGATTGAATGCAGTGGATTCGATACAGCTTAGTATAATGTATCCCAGTTAAATTCGGTGGATTCCATGCAGCGTCGTTGAATGCAGTGGAATTTATTAAGCATGGCCCAAAGCATCCTGATTGAATGCAGAGGATTCCATGCATTGTGGCGCAATGGATCCCGATTGTATGCAGTGGAGTCCATGCAGCGTGATGAATGCATGGATTCCATGCAGCCTGGTAAAATGCATCCCGATTGAATGCAGTGGATTCCATGCAGCGTCATTGAATGCAGATGATTCCATGCATTGTGGTGTAATGGATCCCGATTATATGCAGTGGAGTCCATGCAGTGAGGCCCAATGCATCCCGATTGAATGCAGTGGATTGTATGCAGCATGGGCCAAAGCATCCCGATTGAATGCAGTGGATTCCATGCATTTTGATTGAATGCAGTGTACTCCATGCAGCGTGGGAACATGCATCCCGATTGAATGCAGTGGATTCCATGCAGCGTGATTGAATGCAGTGGATTCCATGCAGCGTGAAGAAATTGAACCCTATTGTAAGCAGTGGATTATATGCAGCATGATTGAATGCAGTCGATTTCATGCAGCGTCATTGAATGAAGTGGATTTTATGAGGCATGGCCCAAAGCATCCTGATTGAATGCAGTGGATTCCATGCAGCGTCATTGAATGCAGAGGATTCCATGCATTTTGGTGCAATGGATCCCGACTGTATGCACTGGAGTCCATGAAGCGAGGCCCAATGCATCCCGATTGAATGCAGTGGATTTTTTTGCAGCATGGCCCAAAGCATCCCGATTGAATGCAGGGGATTCCATGCAGCGTGATAGAATGCAGTGTACTCCATTCAGCGTGGTAAATTGCATCCCGATTGAATGCAGTGGATTCCATGCAGCGTGATTGAATGGAGAGGATTCCATGCATTGTGGCGTAATGGATCCCGACTGTATGCAGCGGAGTCCATGCAGCGTGATGACTGAATGGATTCCATGCAGCTTATTAAAATGCATCCTGATTGAATGCAGTGGATTCCATGCAGCGTGATTGAATGCAGTGGATTCCATGCAGCGTGATTGAATGCAGTGGATTCCATGCAGCGTGAAGAAATTGAACCCTATTGTAAGCAGTGCATTATATGCAGCATGATTGAATGCAGTCGATTCCATGCAGCGTCATTGAATGAAGTGGATTTTATGAGGCATGGCCCAAAGCATCCTGATTGAATGCAGTGGATTCCATGCAGCGTCATTGAATGCAGAGGATTCCATGCATTTTGGTGCAATGGATCCCGACTGTATGCACTGGAGTCCATGAAGCGAGGCCCAATGCATCCCGATTGAATGCAGTGGATTTTTTTGCAGCATGGCCCAAAGCATCCCGATTGAATGCAGGGGATTCCATGCAGCGTGATTGAATGCAGTGTACTCCATTCAGCGTGGTAAATTGCATCCCGATTGAATGCAGTGGATTCCATGCAGCGTGATTGAATGCAGAGGATTCCATGCATTGTGGCGTAATGGATCCCGACTGTATGCAGCGGAGTCCATGCAGCGTGATGACTGAATGGATTCCATGCAGCTTATTAAAATGCATCCTGATTGAATGCAGTGGATTCCATGCAGCGTGATTGAATGCAGTGGATTCCATGCAGCGTGATTGAATGCAGTGGATTCCATGCAGCCTGGTAAAATGCATCCCGATTGAATGCAGTGGATTCCATGCAGCGTGATTGAATGCAGTGGATTCCATGCAGCCTGGTAAAATGCATCCCGATTGAATGCAGTGGATTACGTGCAGCATGATTGAATGCAGTGGATTTTATGCAGCATGGCCCAAAGCATCCTGATTGAATGCAGTGGATTACGTGCAGCATGATTAAATGCAGTGAACTCCATGCAATGTGGTAAAATGCATCCTGATTGAATGCAGTGGATTCGATACAGCTTAGTATAATGTATCCCAGTTAAATTCGGTGGATTCCATGCAGTGTCGTTGAATGCAGTGGAATTTATTAAGCATGGCCCAAAGCATCCTGATTGAATGCAGAGGATTCCATGCATTGTGGCGCAATGGATCCCGATTGTATGCAGTGGAGTCCATGCAGCGTGATGAATGCATGGATTCCATGCAGCCTGGTAAAATGCATCCCGATTGAATGCAGTGGATTCCATGCAGCGTCATTGAATGCAGATGATTCCATGCATTGTGGTGTAATGGATCCCGATTATATGCAGTGGAGTCCATGCAGTGAGGCCCAATGCATCCCGATTGAATGCAGTGGATTGTATGCAGCATGGGCCAAAGCATCCCGATTGAATGCAGTGGATTCCATGCATTTTGATTGAATGCAGTGTACTCCATGCAGCGTGGGAACATGCATCCCGATGGAATGCAGTGGATTCCATGCAGCGTGATTGAATGCAGTGGATTCCATGCAGCGTGAAGAAATTGAACCCTATTGTAAGCAGTGGATTATATGCAGCATGATTGAATGCAGTCGATTCCATGCAGCGTCATTGAATGAAGTGGATTTTATGAGGCATGGCCCAAAGCATCCTGATTGAATGCAGTGGATTCCATGCAGCGTCATTGAATGCAGAGGATTCCATGCATTTTGGTGCAATGGATCCCGACTGTATGCACTGGAGTCCATGAAGCGAGGCCCAATGCATCCCGATTGAATGCAGTGGATTTTTTTGCAGCATGGCCCAAAGCATCCCGATTGAATGCAGGGGATTCCATGCAGCGTGATTGAATGCAGTGTACTCCATTCAGCGTGGTAAATTGCATCCCGATTGAATGCAGTGGATTCCGTGCAGCGTGATTGAATGCAGAGGATTCCATGCATTGTGGCGTAATGGATCCCGACTGTATGCAGCGGAGTCCATGCAGCGTGATGACTGAATGGATTCCATGCAGCTTATTAAAATGCATCCTGATTGAATGCAGTGGATTCCATGCAGCGTGATTGAATGCAGTGGATTCCATGCAGCGTGATTGAATGCAGTGGATTCCATGCAGCCTGGTAAAATGCATCCCGATTGAATGCAGTGGATTCCATGCAGCGTGATTGAATGCAGTGGATTCCATGCAGCCTGGTAAAATGCATCCCGATTGAATGCAGTGGATTACGTGCAGCATGATTGAATGCAGTGGATTTTATGCAGCATGGCCCAAAGCATCCTGATTGAATGCAGTGGATTACGTGCAGCATGATTAAATGCAGTGAACTCCATGCAATGTGGTAAAATGCATCCTGATTGAATGCAGTGGATTCGATACAGCTTAGCATAATGTATCCCAATTAAATTCGGTGGATTCCATGCAGCGTCGTTGAATGCAGTGGATTTTATGAGGCATGGCCCAAAGCATCCCGATTGAATGCAGTGGATTCCATGCATTGTGATTGAATGCAGTGAACTCCATGCAGCGTGGTAAAATGAATCCCGATTGAATGCAGTGGATTCCATGAAGCGTGATTGAATGCACTGTATTCCATGAAGTGTGAAGTAATGGAACCCTATTGAATGCAGTGTATTTTATGCAGCCTGATTGAATGCAGTGGATTTAATGGAGCATGATTGAATGCAGTGGATTTTATGCAGCATGGCCCAAAGCATCCTGATTGAATGCAGTGGAGTCCATGGAGCATTATTGAATGCAGAGGATTCCATGCATTGTGGCGCAATGGATCCCGATTGTATGCAGTGGAGTCCATGCAGCGTGATGAATGCATGGATTCCATGCAGCCTGGTAAAATGCATCCCGATTGAATGCAGTGGATTCCATGCAGCGTCATTGAATGCAGATGATTCCATGCATTGTGGTGTAATGGATCCCGATTATATGCAGTGGAGTCCATGCAGTGAGGCCCAATGCATCCCGATTGAATGCAGTGGATTGTATGCAGCATGGGCCAAAGCATCCCGATTGAATGCAGTGGATTCCATGCATTTTGATTGAATGCAGTGTACTCCATGCAGCGTGGGAACATGCATCCCGATGGAATGCAGTGGATTCCATGCAGCGTGATTGAATGCAGTGGATTCCATGCAGCGTGAAGAAATTGAACCCTATTGTAAGCAGTGGATTATATGCAGCATGATTGAATGCAGTCGATTCCATGCAGCGTCATTGAATGAAGTGGATTTTATGAGGCATGGCCCAAAGCATCCTGATTGAATGCAGTGGATTCCATGCAGCGTCATTGAATGCAGAGGATTCCATGCATTTTGGTGCAATGGATCCCGACTGTATGCACTGGAGTCCATGAAGCGAGGCCCAATGCATCCCGATTGAATGCAGTGGATTTTTTTGCAGCATGGCCCAAAGCATCCCGATTGAATGCAGGGGATTCCATGCAGCGTGATTGAATGCAGTGTACTCCATTCAGCGTGGTAAATTGCATCCCGATTGAATGCAGTGGATTCCATGCAGCGTGATTGAATGCAGAGGATTCCATGCATTGTGGCGTAATGGATCCCGACTGTATGCAGCGGAGTCCATGCAGCGTGATGACTGAATGGATTCCATGCAGCTTATTAAAATGCATCCTGATTGAATGCAGTGGATTCCATGCAGCGTGATTGAATGCAGTGGATTCCATGCAGCGTGATTGAATGCAGTGGATTCCATGCAGCCTGGTAAAATGCATCCCGATTGAATGCAGTGGATTACGTGCAGCATGATTGAATGCAGTGGATTTTATGCAGCATGGCCCAAAGCATCCTGATTGAATGCAGTGGATTACGTGCAGCATGATTAAATGCAGTGAACTCCATGCAATGTGGTAAAATGCATCCTGATTGAATGCAGTGGATTCGATACAGCTTAGTATAATGTATCCCAATTAAATTCGGTGGATTCCATGCAGCGTCGTTGAATGCAGTGTATTTTATGAGGCATGGCCCAAAGCATCCCGATTGAATGCATTGGATTCCATGCATTGTGATTGACTGCAGTGAACTCCATGCAGCGTGGTAAAATGAATCCCGATTGAATGCAGTGGATTCCATGAAGCGTGATTGAATGCACTGTATTCCATGAAGTGTGAAGTAATGGAACCCTATTGAATGCAGTGTATTTTATGCAGCCTGATTGAATGCAGTGGATTTAATGGAGCATGATTGAATGCAGTGGATTTTATGCAGCATGGCCCAAAGCATCCTGATTGAATGCAGAGGATTCCATGCATTGTGGCGCAATGGATCCCGATTGTATGCAGTGGAGTCCATGCAGCGTGATGAATGCATGGATTCCATGCAGCCTGGTAAAATGCATCCCGATTGAATGCAGTGGATTCCATGCAGCGTCATTGAATGCAGATGATTCCATGCATTGTGGTGTAATGGATCCCGATTATATGCAGTGAAGTCCATGCAGTGAGGCCCAATGCATCCCGATTGAATGCAGTGGATTCCATGCATTTTGATTGAATGCAGTGTACTCCATGCAGCGTGGGAACATGCATCCCGATGGAATGCAGTGGATTCCATGCAGCGTGATTGAATGCAGTGGATTCCATGCAGCGTGAAGAAATTGAACCCTATTGTAAGCAGTGGATTATATGCAGCATGATTGAATGCAGTCGATTCCATGCAGTGTCATTGAATGAAGTGGATTTTATGAGGCATGGCCCAAAGCATCCTGATTGAATGCAATGGATTCCATGCAGCGTCATTGAATGCAGAGGATTCCATGCATTTTGGTGCAATGGATCCCGACTGTATGCACTGGAGTCCATGAAGCGAGGCCCAATGCATCCCGATTGAATGCAGTGGATTTTTTTGCAGCATGGCCCAAAGCATCCCGATTGAATGCAGGGGATTCCATGCAGCGTGATTGAATGCAGTGTACTCCATTCAGCGTGGTAAATTGCATCCCGATTGAATGCAGTGGATTCCGTGCAGCGTGATGGAATGCAGAGGATTCCATGCATTGTGGCGTAATGGATCCCGACTGTATGCAGCGGAGTCCATGCAGCGTGATGACTGAATGGATTCCATGCAGCTTATTAAAATGCATCCTGATTGAATGCAGTGGATTCCATGCAGCGTGATTGAATGCAGTGGATTCCATGCAGCGTGATTGAATGCAGTGGATTCCATGCAGCCTGGGAAAATGCATCCCGATTGAATGCAGTGGATTCCGTGCAGCATGATTGAATGCAGTGGATTTTATGCAGCATGGCCCAAAGCATCCTGATTGAATGCAGTGGATTACGTGCAGCATGATTAAATGCAGTGAACTCCATGCAATGTGGTAAAATGCATCCTGATTGAATGCAGTGGATTCGATACAGCTTAGTATAATGTATCCCAATTAAATTCGGTGGATTCCATGCAGCGTCGTTGAATGCAGTGGATTTTATGAGGCATGGCCCAAAGCATCCCGATTGAATGCATTGGATTCCATGCATTGTGATTGAATGCAGTGAACTCCATGCAGCGTGGTAAAATGAATCCCGATTGAATGCAGTGGATTCCATGAAGCGTGATTGAATGCACTGTATTCCATGAAGTGTGAAGTAATGGAACCCTATTGAATGCAGTGTATTTTATGCAGCCTGATTGAATGCAGTGGATTTAATGGAGCATGATTGAATGCAGTGGATTTTATGCAGCATGGCCCAAAGCATCCTGATTGAATGCAGAGGATTCCATGCATTGTGGCGCAATGGATCCCGATTGTATGCAGTGGAGTCCATGCAGCGTGATGAATGCATGGATTCCATGCAGCCTGGTAAAATGCATCCCGATTGAATGCAGTGGATTCCATGCAGCGTCATTGAATGCAGATGATTCCATGCATTGTGGTGTAATGGATCCCGATTATATGCAGTGGAGTCCATGCAGTGAGGCCCAATGCATCCCGATTGAATGCAGTGGATTCCATGCATTTTGATTGAATGCAGTGTACTCCATGCAGCGTGGGAACATGCATCCCGATGGAATGCAGTGGATTCCATGCAGCGTGATTGAATGCAGTGGATTCCATGCAGCGTGAAGAAATTGAACCCTATTGTAAGCAGTGGATTATATGCAGCATGATTGAATGCAGTCGATTCCATGCAGCGTCATTGAATGAAGTGGATTTTATGAGGCATGGCCCAAAGCATCCCGATTGAATGCAGTGGATTCCATGCAGCGTCATTGAATGCAGAGGATTCCATGCATTTTGGTGCAATGGATCCCGACTGTATGCACTGGAGTCCATGAAGCGAGGCCCAATGCATCCCGATTGAATGCAGTGGATTTTTTTGCAGCATGGCCCAAAGCATCCCGATTGAATGCAGGGGATTCCATGCAGCGTGATTGAATGCAGTGTACTCCATTCAGCGTGGTAAATTGCATCCCGATTGAATGCAGTGGATTCCGTGCAGCGTGATTGAATGCAGAGGATTCCATGCATTGTGGCGTAATGGATCCCGACTGTATGCAGCGGAGTCCATGCAGCGTGATGACTGAATGGATTCCATGCAGCTTATTAAAATGCATCCTGATTGAATGCAGTGGATTCCATGCAGCGTGATTGAATTCAGTGGATTCCATGCAGCGTGATTGAATGCAGTGGATTCCATGCAGCCTGGTAAAATGCATCCCGATTGAATGCAGTGGATTCCATGCAGCGTGATTGAATGCAGTGGATTCCATGCAGCCTGGGAAAATGCATCCCGATTGAATGCAGTGGATTACGTGCAGCATGATTGAATGCAGTGGATTTTATGCAGCATGGCCCAAAGCATCCTGATTGAATGCAGTGGATTACGTGCAGCATGATTAAATGCAGTGAACTCCATGCAATGTGGTAAAATGCATCCTGATTGAATGCAGTGGATTCGATACAGCTTAGTATAATGTATCCCTATTAAATTCGGTGGATTCCATGCAGTGTCGTTGAATGCAGTGGAATTTATTAAGCATGGCCCAAAGCATCCTGATTGAATGCAGTGGATTCCATGCAGCGTGAAGTGTTGGAACCGTATTGAATGCAGTGGATTTTATGCAGCATGGCCCAAAGCATCCTGATTGAGTGCACTGGATTCAATGGAGCATCATTGAATGCAGAGGATTCCATGCATTGTGTTGCAATTGATCCTTATTGTATGCAGTGGAGTCAATGGAGCGAGGCCAAATGCATCCCAATTGAATGCACTGGATTATATGCAGCATGGCCCAAAGCATCCCAATTGAATGCAGTGGATTCCATGCAGCATCAATGAATGCAGAAGATTCCATGCATTGTGGCACAATGGATCCCGATTGTATGCAGTGGAGTCCATGCAGCGAGGCCCAATGCATCCCGATGGAATGCAGTGGATTTTATGCAGCATGGCCCAAAGCATCCCGATTGAATGCAGTGGATTATATGCAGCATGATTGCAGCAGTGTAATCCATTACGCAGCAGTGTAATCCATGCAGAGTGTTAAAATGCATCCCGATTGAATGCATTGTATTCCCTGCAGTGTGAAGAAATGGAACCCTATTGAATGCAGTGGATTTTATGCAGCATGATGGAGTGCAGTGGATTCCATGCAGCATGATTGAATGCAGTGGATTTCATGAAGCATGCCCCAAAGCATCCCGATTGAATGCAGTGGATTCCATCCATTGTGATTGAATGCAGTGTACTCCATGCAGTGTGGTAAAATGCATCCCGATTGAATGCAGTGGATTCCATGCAGCATCATTGAATGCAGATGATTCCATGCATTGCAGCGCAATGGATACCAATTGAATGCAGTGAAGTCCATGCAGCGAGGCCCAGTGCATCCCGATTGACTGCAGTGGATTATTTTGCAGCATGGCCCAAAGAATCCCGATTGAATGCATTGGATTCCATCCATTGTGATTGAATGCAGTGTACTCCATGCAGTGTGGTAAAATGCATCCCGATTGAATGCATTGGATTCCATGCAGCATCATTGAATGCAGAGGATTCCATGCATTGTGGCGCAATGGATCGCGATTGTATGCAGTGGAGTTCATGCAGCGAGGCCCAATGCATCCTGATTGATTGCAGTGGATTTTTTGCAGCATGGCCCAAAGCATCCCGATTGAATGCAGTGGATTCCATGCATTGAGATTGAATGCAGTGTACTCCATGCAGCGAGGTAAAATGCATCCCGATTGAATGCAGTGGATTAAATGCAGCGTGAAGAAATGGAACATTTTGAATGCAGTGGATATTATGCAGCATGATTGAATGCAGTGGATTCCATGCAGCATGATTAAATGCAGTGTATTTTATGCAGCATTGCCCAAAGCATCCTGATTGAATGCAGTGGAGTCCATGGAGTATCATTGAATGCAGAGTATTCCATGCATTGTGGCGCAATGGATCCCGATTGTATGCAGTGGAGTCCATGCAGTGTGATGAATGCATGGATTCCAGGCAGCCTGGTAAAATGCATCCTGATTGAATGCAGTGGATTCCATGCAGCGTGATTGAATGCAGTGGATTCCGTGCAGCGTGATTGAATGCAGTGGATTCCATGCAGCCTGGTAAAATGCATCCCGATTGAATGCAGTGGGTTCGATACAGCTTAGTATAATGTATCCCAGTTAAATTCGGTGGATTCCATGCAGCGTCGTTGAATGCAGTGGATTTTATGAGGCATGGCCCAAAGCATCCCGATTGAATGCATTGGATTCCATGCATTGTGATTGAATGCAGTGAACTCCATGCAGCGTGGTAAAATGAATCCCGATTGAATGCAGTGGATTCCATGAAGCGTGATTGAATGCACTGTATTCCATGAAGTGTGAAGTAATGGAACCCTATTGAATGCAGTGTATTTTATGCAGCCTGATTGAATGCAGTGGATTTAATGGAGCATGATTGAATGCAGTGGATTTTATGCAGCATGGCCCGAAGCATCCTGATTGAATGCAGAGTATTCCATGCATTGTGGCGCAATGGATCCCGATTGTATGCAGTGGAGTCCATGCAGCGTGATGAATGCATGGATTCCATGCGGCCTGGTAAAATGCATCCCGATTGAATGCAGTGGATTCCATGCAGCGTCATTGAATGCAGATGATTCCATGCATTGTGGTGTAATGGATCCCGATTATATGCAGTGGAATCCATGCAGTGAGGCCCAATGCATCCCGATTGAATGCAGTGGATTGTATGCAGCATGGGCCAAAGCATCCCGATTGAATGCAGTGGATTCCATGCATTTTGATTGAATGCAGTGTACTCCATGCAGCGTGGGAACATGCATCCCGATGGAATGCAGTGGATTCCATGCAGCGTGAAGAAATGGAACATTTAGAATGCAGTGGATATTATGCAGCATGATTGAATGCAGTGGATTCCATGCAGCATGATTGAATGCAGTGGATTTTATGCAGCATGGCCCAAAGCATCCTGATTGAATGCAGTGGATTCCATGGAGCATCATTGAATGCAGAGTATTCAATGCATTGTGTCGTAATGGTTCCCGATTGTATGCAGTGGAGTCCATGTAGTGTGATAAATGCATGGATTCCAGGCAGCATGATAAAATGCATCCTGATTGAATGCAGTGGATTCCATGCAGCGTGATTGAATGCAGTGGATTCCATGCAGCGTGATTGAATGCAGTGGATTCCATGCAGCCTGGTAAAATGCATCCAGATTGAATGCAGAAGATTCCATGCATTGTGGCGTAATGGATCCCGACTGTATGCAGCGGAGTCCATGCAGCGTGATGACTGAATGGATTCCATGCAGCTTATTAAAATGCATCCTGATTGAATGCAGTGGATTCCATGCAGCGTGATTGAATGCAGTGGATTCCATGCAGCGTGATTGAATGCAGTGGATTCCATGCAGCCTGGTAAAATTCATCCTGATTGAATGCAGTGGATTCCATGCAGCATGATTGAATGCAGTGGATTTTATGCAGCATGGCCCAAAGCATCCTGATTGAATGCAGTGGATTACGTGCAGCATGATTAAATGCAGTGAACTCCATGCAATGTGGTAAAATGCATCCTGATTGAATGCAGTGGATTCGATACAGCTTAGTATAATGTATCCCAATTAAATTCGGTGGATTCCATGCAGCGTCGTTGAATGCAGTGGATTTTATGAGGCATGGCCCAAAGCATCCCGATTGAATGCATTGGATTCCATGCATTGTGATTGAATGCAGTGAACTCCATGCAGCGTGGTAAAATGAATCCCGATTGAATGCAGTGGATTCCATGAAGCGTGATTGAATGCACTGTATTCCATGAAGTGTGAAGTAATGGAACCCTATTGAATGCAGTGTATTTTATGCAGCCTGATTGAATGCAGTGGATTTAATGCAGCATGATTGAATGCAGTGGATTTTATGCAGCATGGCCCAAAGCATCCTGATTGAATGCAGAGGATTCCATGCATTGTGGCGCAATGGATCCCGATTGTATGCAGTGGAGTCCATGCAGCGTGATGAATGCATGGATTCCATGCAGCCTGGTAAAATGCATCCCGATTGAATGCAGTGGATTCCATGCAGCGTCATTGAATGCAGATGATTCCATGCATTGTGGTGTAATGGATCCCGATTATATGCAGTGGAGTCCATGTAGTGAGGCCCAATGCATCCCGATTGAATGCAGTGGATTGTATGCAGCATGGCCCAAAGCATCCCGATTGAATGCAGTGGATTCCATGCATTTTGATTGAATGCAGTGTACTCCATGCAGCGTGGGAACATGCATCCCGATGGAATGCAGTGGATTCCATGCAGCGTGATTGAATGCAGTGGATTCCATGCAGCGTGAAGAAATTGAACCCTATTGTAAGCAGTGGATTATATGCAGCATGATTGAATGCAGTCGATTCCATGCAGCGTCATTGAATGAAGTGGATTTTATGAGGCATGGCCCAAAGCATCCTGATTGAATGCAGTGGATTCCATGCAGCGTCATTGAATGCAGAGGATTCCATGCATTTTGGTGCAATGGATCCCGACTGTATGCACTGGAGTCCATGAAGCGAGGCCCAATGCATCCCGATTGAATGCAGTGGATTTTTTTGCAGCATGGCCCAAAGCATCCCGATTGAATGCAGGGGATTCCATGCAGCGTGATAGAATGCAGTGTACTCCATTCAGCGTGGTAAATTGCATCCCGATTGAATGCAGTGGATTCCGTGCAGCGTGATTGAATGCAGAGGATTCCATGCATTGTGGCGTAATGGATCCCGACTGTATGCAGCGGAGTCCATGCAGCGTGATGACTGAATGGATTCCATGCAGCTTATTAAAATGCATCCTGATTGAATGCAGTGGATTCCATGCAGCGTGATTGAATGCAGTGGATTCCATGCAGCGTGATTGAATGCAGTGGATTCCATGCAGCCTGGTAAAATGCATCCCGATTGAATGCAGTGGATTCCATGCAGCGTGATTGAATGCAGTGGATTCCATGCAGCCTGGTAAAATGCATCCCGATTGAATGCAGTGGATTACGTGCAGCATGATTGAATGCAGTGGATTTTATGCAGCATGGCCCAAAGCATCCTGATTGAATGCAGTGGATTACGTGCAGCATGATTAAATGCAGTGAACTCCATGCAATGTGGTAAAATGCATCCTGATTGAATGCAGTGGATTCGATACAGCTTAGTATAATGTATCCCAGTTAAATTCGGTGGATTCCATGCAGCGTCGTTGAATGCAGTGGATTTTATGAGGCATGGCCCAAAGCATCCCGATTGAATGCAGTGGATTCCATGCATTGTGATTGAATGCAGTGAACTCCATGCAGCGTGGTAAAATGAATCCCGATTGAATGCAGTGGATTCCATGCAGCGTGATTGAATGCAGTGGATTCCATGCAGCGTGATTGAATGCATAGGATTCCATGCAGCCTGGTAAAATGCATCCCGATTGAATGCAGTGGGTTCGATACAGCTTAGTATAATGTATCCCAGTTAAATTCGGTGGATTCCATGCAGCGTCGTTGAATGCAGTGGATTTTATGAGGCATGGCCCAAAGCATCCCGATTGAATGCATTGGATTCCATGCATTGTGATTGAATGCAGTGAACTCCATGCAGCGTGGTAAAATGAATCCCGATTGAATGCAGTGGATTCCATGAAGCGTGATTGAATGCACTGTATTCCATGAAGTGTGAAGTAATGGAACCCTATTGAATGCAGTGTATTTTATGCAGCCTGATTGAATGCAGTGGATTTAATGGAGCATGATTGAATGCAGTGGATTTTATGCAGCATGGCCCAAAGCATCCTGATTGAATGCAGAGGATTCCATGCATTGTGGCGCAATGGATCCCGATTGTATGCAGTGGAGTCCATGCAGCGTGATGAATGCATGGATTCCATGCAGCCTGGTAAAATGCATCCCGATTGAATGCAGTGGATTCCATGCAGCGTGAAGAAATGGAACATTTAGAATGCAGTGGATATTATGCAGCATGATTGAATGCAGTGGATTCCATGCAGCATGATTGAATGCAGTGGATTTTATGCAGCATGGCCCAAAGCATCCTGATTGAATGCAGTGGATTCCATGGAGCATCATTGAATGCAGAGTATTCAATGCATTGTGTCGTAATGGTTCCCGATTGTATGCAGTGGAGTCCATGTAGTGTGATAAATGCATGGATTCCAGGCAGCATGGTAAAATGCATCCTGATTGAATGCAGTGGATTCCATGCAGCGTGATTGAATGCAGTGGATTCCATGCAGCGTGATTGAATGCAGTGGATTCCATGCAGCCTGGTAAAATGCATCCCGATTGAATGCAGAGGATTCCATTCATTGTGGCGTAATGGATCCCGACTGTATGCAGCGGAGTCCATGCAGCGTGATGACTGAATGGATTCCATGCAGCTTATTAAAATGCATCCTGATTGAATGCAGTGGATTCCATGCAGCGTGATTGAATGCAGTGGATTCCATGCAGCGTGATTGAATGCAGTGGATTCCATGCAGCCTGGTAAAATGCATCCCGATTGAATGCAGTGGATTACGTGCAGCATGATTGAATGCAGTGGATTTTATGCAGCATGGCCCAAAGCATCCTGATTGAATGCAGTGGATTACGTGCAGCATGATTAAATGCAGTGAACTCCATGCAATGTGGTAAAATGCATCCTGATTGAATGCAGTGGATTCGATACAGCTTAGTATAATGTATCCCAATTAAATTCGGTGGATTCCATGCAGCGTCGTTGAATGCAGTGGATTTTATGAGGCATGGCCCAAAGCATCCCGATTGAATGCATTGGATTCCATGCATTGTGATTGAATGCAGTGAACTCCATGCAGCGTGGTAAAATGAATCCCGATTGAATGCAGTGGATTCCATGAAGCGTGATTGAATGCACTGTATTCCATGAAGTGTGAAGTAATGGAACCCTATTGAATGCAGTGTATTTTATGCAGCCTGATTGAATGCAGTGGATTTAATGGAGCATGATTGAATGCAGTGGATTTTATGCAGCATGGCCCAAAGCATCCTGATTGAATGCAGAGGATTCCATGCATTGTGGCGCAATGGATCCCGATTGTATGCAGTGGAGTCCATGCAGCGTGATGAATGCATGGATTCCATGCAGCCTGGTAAAATGCATCCCGATTGAATGCAGTGGATTCCATGCAGCGTCATTGAATGCAGATGATTCCATGCATTGTGGTGTAATGGATCCCGATTATATGCAGTGGAGTCCATGCAGTGAGGCCCAATGCATCCCGATTGAATGCAGTGGATTGTATGCAGCATGGCCCAAAGCATCCCGATTGAATGCAGTGGATTCCATGCATTTTGATTGAATGCAGTGTACTCCATGCAGCGTGGGAACATGCATCCCGATGGAATGCAGTGGATTCCATGCAGCGTGATTGAATGCAGTGGATTCCATGCAGCGTGAAGAAATTGAACCCTATTGTAAGCAGTGGATTATATGCAGCATGATTGAATGCAGTCGATTCCATGCAGCGTCATTGAATGAAGTGGATTTTATGAGGCATGGCCCAAAGCATCCTGATTGAATGCAGTGGATTCCATGCAGCGTCATTGAATGCAGAGGATTCCATGCATTTTGGTGCAATGGATCCCGACTGTATGCACTGGAGTCCATGAAGCGAGGCCCAATGCATCCCGATTGAATGCAGTGGATTTTTTTGCAGCATGGCCCAAAGCATCCCGATTGAATGCAGGGGATTCCATGCAGCGTGATAGAATGCAGTGTACTCCATTCAGCGTGGTAAATTGCATCCCGATTGAATGCAGTGGATTCCATGCAGCGTGATTGAATGCAGAGGATTCCATGCATTGTGGCGTAATGGATCCCGACTGTATGCAGCGGAGTCCATGCAGCGTGATGACTGAATGGATTCCATGCAGCTTATTAAAATGCATCCTGATTGAATGCAGTGGATTCCATGCAGCGTGATTGAATGCAGTGGATTCCATGCAGCGTGATTGAATGCAGTGGATTCCATGCAGCCTGGTAAAATGCATCCCGATTGAATGCAGTGGATTCCATGCAGCGTGATTGAATGCAGTGGATTCCATGCAGCCTGGTAAAATGCATCCCGATTGAATGCAGTGGATTACGTGCAGCATGATTGAATGCAGTGGATTTTATGCAGCATGGCCCAAAGCATCCTGATTGAATGCAGTGGATTACGTGCAGCATGATTAAATGCAGTGAACTCCATGCAATGTGGTAAAATGCATCCTGATTGAATGCAGTGGATTCGATACAGCTTAGTATAATGTATCCCAGTTAAATTCGGTGGATTCCATGCAGCGTCGTTGAATGCAGTGGATTTTATGAGGCATGGCCCAAAGCATCCCGATTGAATGCAGTGGATTCCATGCATCGTGATTGAATGCTGTGAACTCCATGCAGCGTGGTAAAATGAATCCAGATTGAATGCAGTGGATTCCATGCAGCGTGATTGAATGCAGTGGATTCCATGCAGCGTGATTGAATGCAGTGGATTCCATGCAGCCTGGTAAAATGCATCCCGATTGAATGCAGTGGGTTCGATACAGCTTAGTATAATATATCCCAGTTAAATTCGGTGGATTCCATGCAGCGTCGTTGAATGCAGTGTATTTTATGAGGCATGGCCCAAAGCATCCCGATTGAATGCATTGGATTCCATGCATTGTGATTGAATGCAGTGAACTCCATGCAGCGTGGTAAAATGAATCCCGATTGAATGCAGTGGATTCCATGAAGCGTGATTGAATGCACTGTATTCCATGAAGTGTGAAGTAATGGAACCCTATTGAATGCAGTGTATTTTATGCAGCCTGATTGAATGCAGTGGATTTAATGGAGCATGATTGAATGCAGTGGATTTTATGCAGCATGGCCCAAAGCATCCTGATTGAATGCAGAGGATTCCATGCATTGTGGCGCAATGGATCCCGATTGTATGCAGTGGAGTCCATGCAGCGTGATGAATGCATGGATTCCATGCAGCCTGGTAAAATGCATCCCGATTGAATGCAGTGGATTCCATGCAGCGTCATTGAATGCAGATGATTCCATGCATTGTGGTGTAATGGATCCCGATTATATGCAGTGGAGTCCATGCAGTGAGGCCCAATGCATCCCGATTGAATGCAGTGGATTGTATGCAGCATGGCCCAAAGCATCCCGATTGAATGCAGTGGATTCCATGCATTTTGATTGAATGCAGTGTACTCCATGCAGCGTGGGAACATGCATCCCGATTGAATGCAGTGGATTCCATGCAGCGTGAAGAAATGGAACATTTAGAATGCAGTGGATATTATGCAGCATGATTGAATGCAGTGGATTCCATGCAGCATGATTGAATGCAGTGGATTTTATGCAGCATGGCCCAAAGAATCCTGATTGAATGCAGTGGATTCCATGGAGCATCATTGAATGCAGAGTATTCAATGCATTGTGTCGTAATGGTTCCCGATTGTATGCAGTGGAGTCCATGTAGTGTGATAAATGCATGGATTCCAGGCAGCATGGTAAAATGCATCCTGATTGAATGCAGTGGATTCCATGCAGCGTGATTGAATGCAGTGGACTCCATGCAGCGTGATTGAATGCAGTGGATTCCATGCAGCCTGGTAAAATGCATCCCGATTGAATGCAGAGGATTCCATTCATTGTGGCGTAATGGATCCCGACTGTATGCAGCGGAGTCCATGCAGCGTGATGACTGAATGGATTCCATGCAGCTTATTAAAATGCATCCTGATTGAATGCAGTGGATTCCATGCAGCGTGATTGAATGCAGTGGATTCCATGCAGCGTGATTGAATGCAGTGGATTCCATGCAGCCTGGTAAAATGCATCCCGATTGAATGCAGTGGATTACGTGCAGCATGATTGAATGCAGTGGATTTTATGCAGCATGGCCCAAAGCATCCTGATTGAATGCAGTGGATTACGTGCAGCATGATTAAATGCAGTGAACTCCATGCAATGTGGTAAAATGCATCCTGATTGAATGCAGTGGATTCGATACAGCTTAGTATAATGTATCCCAATTAAATTCGGTGGATTCCATGCAGCGTCGTTGAATGCAGTGGATTTTATGAGGCATGGCCCAAAGCATCCCGATTGAATGCATTGGATTCCATGCATTGTGATTGAATGCAGTGAACTCCATGCAGCGTGGTAAAATGAATCCCGATTGAATGCAGTGGATTCCATGAAGCGTGATTGAATGCACTGTATTCCATGAAGTGTGAAGTAATGGAACCCTATTGAATGCAGTGTATTTTATGCAGCCTGATTGAATGCAGTGGATTTAATGGAGCATGATTGAATGCAGTGGATTTTATGCAGCATGGCCCAAAGCATCCTGATTGAATGCAGAGGATTCCATGCATTGTGGCGCAATGGATCCCGATTGTATGCAGTGGAGTCCATGCAGCGTGATGAATGCATGGATTCCATGCAGCCTGGTAAAATGCATCCCGATTGAATGCAGTGGATTCCATGCAGCGTCATTGAATGCAGATGATTCCATGCATTGTGGTGTAATGGATCCCGATTATATGCAGTGGAGTCCATGCAGTGAGGCCCAATGCATCCCGATTGAATGCAGTGGATTGTATGCAGCATGGCCCAAAGCATCCCGATTGAATGCAGTGGATTCCATGCATTTTGATTGAATGCAGTGTACTCCATGCAGCGTGGGAACATGCATCCCGATGGAATGCAGTGGATTCCATGCAGCGTGATTGAATGCAGTGGATTCCATGCAGCGTGAAGAAATTGAACCCTATTGTAAGCAGTGGATTATATGCAGCATGATTGAATGCAGTCGATTCCATGCAGCGTCATTGAATGAAGTGGATTTTATGAGGCATGGCCCAAAGCATCCTGATTGAATGCAGTGGATTCCATGCAGCGTCATTGAATGCAGAGGATTCCATGCATTTTGGTGCAATGGATCCCGACTGTATGCACTGGAGTCCATGAAGCGAGGCCCAATGCATCCCGATTGAATGCAGTGGATTTTTTTGCAGCATGGCCCAAAGCATCCCGATTGAATGCAGGGGATTCCATGCAGCGTGATAGAATGCAGTGTACTCCATTCAGCGTGGTAAATTGCATCCCGATTGAATGCAGTGGATTCCATGCAGCGTGATTGAATGCAGAGGATTCCATGCATTGTGGCGTAATGGATCCCGACTGTATGCAGCGGAGTCCATGCAGCGTGATGACTGAATGGATTCCATGCAGCTTATTAAAATGCATCCTGATTGAATGCAGTGGATTCCATGCAGCGTGATTGAATGCAGTGGATTCCATGCAGCGTGATTGAATGCAGTGGATTCCATGCAGCCTGGTAAAATGCATCCCGATTGAATGCAGTGGATTCCATGCAGCGTGATTGAATGCAGTGGATTCCATGCAGCCTGGTAAAATGCATCCCGATTGAATGCAGTGGATTACGTGCAGCATGATTGAATGCAGTGGATTTTATGCAGCATGGCCCAAAGCATCCTGATTGAATGCAGTGGATTACGTGCAGCATGATTAAATGCAGTGAACTCCATGCAATGTGGTAAAATGCATCCTGATTGAATGCAGTGGATTCGATACAGCTTAGTATAATGTATCCCAGTTAAATTCGGTGGATTCCATGCAGCGTCGTTGAATGCAGTGGATTTTATGAGGCATGGCCCAAAGCATCCCGATTGAATGCAGTGGATTCCATGCATCGTGATTGAATGCTGTGAACTCCATGCAGCGTGGTAAAATGAATCCAGATTGAATGCAGTGGATTCCATGCAGCGTGATTGAATGCAGTGGATTCCATGCAGCGTGATTGAATGCAGTGGATTCCATGCAGCCTGGTAAAATGCATCCCGATTGAATGCAGTGGGTTCGATACAGCTTAGTATAATATATCCCAGTTAAATTCGGTGGATTCCATGCAGCGTCGTTGAATGCAGTGTATTTTATGAGGCATGGCCCAAAGCATCCCGATTGAATGCATTGGATTCCATGCATTGTGATTGAATGCAGTGAACTCCATGCAGCGTGGTAAAATGAATCCCGATTGAATGCAGTGGATTCCATGAAGCGTGATTGAATGCACTGTATTCCATGAAGTGTGAAGTAATGGAACCCTATTGAATGCAGTGTATTTTATGCAGCCTGATTGAATGCAGTGGATTTAATGGAGCATGATTGAATGCAGTGGATTTTATGCAGCATGGCCCAAAGCATCCTGATTGAATGCAGAGGATTCCATGCATTGTGGCGCAATGGATCCCGATTGTATGCAGTGGAGTCCATGCAGCGTGATGAATGCATGGATTCCATGCAGCCTGGTAAAATGCATCCCGATTGAATGCAGTGGATTCCATGCAGCGTCATTGAATGCAGATGATTCCATGCATTGTGGTGTAATGGATCCCGATTATATGCAGTGGAGTCCATGCAGTGAGGCCCAATGCATCCCGATTGAATGCAGTGGATTGTATGCAGCATGGCCCAAAGCATCCCGATTGAATGCAGTGGATTCCATGCATTTTGATTGAATGCAGTGTACTCCATGCAGCGTGGGAACATGCATCCCGATTGAATGCAGTGGATTCCATGCAGCGTGAAGAAATGGAACATTTAGAATGCAGTGGATATTATGCAGCATGATTGAATGCAGTGGATTCCATGCAGCATGATTGAATGCAGTGGATTTTATGCACATGGCCCAAAGAATCCTGATTGAATGCAGTGGATTCCATGGAGCATCATTGAATGCAGAGTATTCAATGCATTGTGTCGTAATGGTTCCCGATTGTATGCAGTGGAGTCCATGTAGTGTGATAAATGCATGGATTCCAGGCAGCATGGTAAAATGCATCCTGATTGAATGCAGTGGATTCCATGCAGCGTGATTGAATGCAGTGGACTCCATGCAGCGTGATTGAATGCAGTGGATTCCATGCAGCCTGGTAAAATGCATCCCGATTGAATGCAGAGGATTCCATTCATTGTGGCGTAATGGATCCCGACTGTATGCAGCGGAGTCCATGCAGCGTGATGACTGAATGGATTCCATGCAGCTTATTAAAATGCATCCCAATTGAATGCAGTGGATTCCATGCAGCATGGCGCAATGGATGTCGATTGAATGCAGTGGTTTCCCTGCAATGTGGCACAATGGATCCCGATTGACTGCAGTGGATTCCATGCAGCGTCACTGAATGCAGTGGATTCCATGCAGAATGGTAACATGCATCCCGATTAATGGAGTGGATTCCATGCAGTGTCATTGAATGCAGTGGATTCCATGCAGCATGGTAAAATGCATCCCAATTGAACGCAGTGCATTCCATGAAGCGGGGTTAAATGGATCCCGATTGAATGCAGTGGATTCGATGCAGCATGGCCCAATGGATCTCGAGAGAATGCAGTGGATTCCATGCAGTGTGGTGCAATGGATTTTAATTGAACGCAGTGGATTCCATGCATCGTGGCGCAATGGATCCCAATTGAATGCAGTGAATTCCATGCAGCGTGATTGAATGCAGTATATTCCATGCAGCGTGGTAAAATGCATCCCGATTAAATGCAGTGGATTCCATCCAGCTTGATTGAATGCAGTTGATTCCATGGAGCGTGGCCCAATGCATCCCGATTAAATGCAGTGGATTTTATGCAGCATGGCCCAAAGCATCCCGATTGAAGGTAGTGCATTCCATGCAGCATCACTGAATGCAGTGGATTCCATGCAGCATTGTAAAATGCATCCCAATTGAACGCAGTGCATTCCATGCAGCGGGGTTAAATGGATCCCGATTGAATGCAGTGGATTCGATGCAGCGTGGCCCAATGGATCTCGAGAGAATGCAGTGGATTCCATGCAGTGTGGTGCAATGGATTTTAATTGAACGCAGTGGATTCCATGCATCATGGCGCAATGGATCCCAATTGAATGCAGTGAATTCCATGCAGCGTGATTGAATGCAGTATATTCCATGCAGCGTGGTAAAATGCATCCCGATTAAATGCAGTGGATTCCATCCAGCTTGATTGAATTCAGTTGATTCCATGGAGCGTGGCCCAATGCATCCCGATTAAATGCAGTGGATTTTATGCAGCATGGCCCAAAGCATCCCGATTGAAGGTACTGCATTCCATGCAGCATCACTGAATGCAGTGTATTCCATGCAGCGTGATAAATGGAACCCTATTGAATGCAGTGGATTTTATGCAGCATGATTGAATGCAGTGGATTCGATGCAGCATGATTGAATGCAGTGGATTCCAGGCAGCGAGGCCCAATGAATCCCGATTGAATGCAGTGGATATTATCCAGCATGGCCCAAAACATCCCGATTGAATGCAGTGGATTCCATGCAGCATGTTTGAATGCAGTGGATTCCATGCAGCATGGCCCAATGGTTCCCGATTGAATGCACTGGTTGCAATGAAGCATGATTGAATGCAGTGGATTCCATGCAGCATGGAGAAATTGAACCCTATTAAATGCAGGGGATTTTATGCAGCATGATTGAATGCAGTGGATTCCATGCAGCATGATTGAATGCAGTAGATTCCATGCAGTGAGGCCCAATGCATCCCGATTAAATGCAGTGGATTTTATGCAGCAAGGCCCAAAGCATCCCGATTGAATGCAGTGGATTCCATGCAGCGTCATTGAATTCAGTGGATTCGATTCAGCATGGTAAAATGCATCCCGATTGAACCCAGTGTATTCCATGCAGCGTGATAAATGGATCCCGATTGAATGCAGTGGATTCCATGCAGCGTGGCCCAATGGATCTCGAGAGAATGCAGTGGATTCCATGCAGTGTGGTGCAATGGATTTTGATTGAAGGCAGTGGATTCGATGCATCGTTGTGCAATGGATCCCAATTGAATGCAGTGAATTCCATGCAGCGTGATTGAATGCAGTATATTCCATGCAGCGTGGTAAAATGCATCCCGATTAAATGCAGTGGATTCCATCCAGCTTGATTGAATGCAGTTGATTCCATGGAGCGTGGCCCAATGCATCCCGATTAAATGCAGTGGATTTTATGCAGCATGGCCCAAAGCATCCCGATTGAAGGTAGTGCATTCCATGCAGCATCACTGAATGCAGTGGATTCCATGCAGCATGGTAAAATGCATCCCGATTGAACGCAGTGTATTCCATGAAGCATGGCTAAATGGATCCCGAGTGAATGCAGTGGATTCCAAGCAGTGTCATTGAATGCAGTGGATTCCATGCAGCATGGTAAAATGTGTCACGATTGATGCAGTGGATTCCATGCATTGTCATTGAATGCAGTGGATTCCATGCAGCATGGTTAAATGCATCCCGATTGATGCAGTGGATCCCATGCAGTGTCAATGAATGCAATGAATTCCAGGCAGCATGATAAAATGCATCCCGATTGATGCAGTGGATTCCATGCAGCGGGGTTAAATGGATCCAGATTGAATGCCGTGGATTCCATGCAGCGTGGCCCAATGGATCTCGATTGAATGCAGTGGACTCCGTGCAGTGTGGTGGAGTGGATTCTGATTGATTGCAGTGAATTCCATGCAGTTGGCCCAATGGATCTCGATTGAATGCAGTGGATTCCATGCAGCGTGTTTGAATGCAGTGTATTCCATGCAGCGTGAAGAAATGGAACCCTATTGAATGCAGTGGATTTTATGCAGCATGATTGAATGCAGTGGATTCCATGCAGCATGATTGAATGCAGTGGATTCCAGGCAGCGAGGCCCAATGAATCCCGATTGAATGCAGTGGATATTATCCAGCATGGCCCAAAGCATCCCGATTGAATGCAGTGGATTCAATGCAGCGTGTTTGAATGCAGTGGATTCCATGCAGCATGGCCCAATGGTTCCCGATTGAATGCAGTGGTTGCAATGAAGCATGATTGAATGCAGTGGATTCCATGAAGCGTGGCCCTATGGTACCCGATTGAATGCACTGGTTGCAATGAAGCATGATTGAATGCAGTGGATTCCATGAAGCATGGAGAAATGGAACCCTATTAAATGCAGGGGATTTTATGCAGCATGATTGAATGCAGTGGATTCCATGCAGCATGATTGAATGCAGTAGATTCCATGCAGTGAGGCCCAATGCATCCCGATTAAATGCAGTGGATTTTATGCAGCGAGGCCCAAAGCATCCCGATTGAATGCAGTGGATTCCATGCAGCGTCACTGAATGCAGTGGATTCGATGCAGCATGGTTAAATGCATCCCGATTGAACGAAGAGTATTCCATGCAGCGTGGCTAAATGGATCCCGATTGAATGCAGTGGATTCCATGCAGCGTGGCCCAATGGATCTCGAGAGATTGCAGTGGATTCCATGCAGTGTGGTGCAATGTATTTTGATTGAACGCAGTGGATTCCATGCATCGTGGTGCAATGGATCCCAATTGAATGCAGTGAATTCCATGCAGCGTGATTGAATGCAGTATATTCCATGCAGCGTGGTAAAATGCATCCCGATTAAATGCAGTGGATTCCATCCAGCTTGATTGAATGCAGTTGATTCCATGGAGCGTGGCCCAATGCATCCCGATTAAATGCAGTGGATTTTATGCAGCATGGCCCAAAGCATCCCGATTGAAGGTAGTGCATTCCATGCAGCATCACTGAATGCAGTGGATTCCATGCAGCATGGTAAAATGCATATCCCGATTAAACGCAGTGGATTACATGCAGCATGGCTAAATGGATCCCGAGTGAATGCAGTAGATTCCATGCAGTGTCATTGAATGCAGTGGATTCCATGCAGCATGTTAAAATGCGTCACGATTGATGCAGTGGATTCCATGCAGTGTCATTGAATGCAGTGTATTCCATGCAGCATGGTAAAATGCATCCCGATGGATGCAGTGGATTCCATGCAGTGTCAATGAATGCAGTGGATTCCAGGCAGCATGATAAAATGCATCCCGATTGATGCAGTGGATTCCATGCAGCGAGGTTAAATGGATCCCGATTGAATGCAGTATATTCCATGCAGCGTCTGCCCAATGGATCTCGATTGAATGCAGTGGATTCCATGCAGCGTGGCCCAATGGATCTCGATTGAATGTAGTGGATTCCATGCAGTGTGGTGCAGTGGATTCTGATTGATTGCAGTGAATTCCATGCATCGTGGCACAATGGATCCCAATTGAATGCAGTGGATTCCATGCAGCGTGGCCCAATGGATCTCGATTGAATGCAGTGGATTCCATGCAGCGTGTTTGAATGCAGTGTATGCCATGCAGCGTGAAGAAATGGAACCCTATTGAATGCAGTGGATTTTATGCAGCATGATTGAATGCAGTGGATTCGATGCAGCATGATTGAATGCAGTGGATTTCAGGCAGCGAGGCCCAATGAATCCCGATTGAATGCAGTGGATATTATCCAGCATGGCCCAAAGCATCCCGATTGAATGCAGTGGATTCCATGCAGCGTGTTTGAATGCAGTGGATTCCATGCAGCATGGCCCAATGGTTCCCGATTGAATGCAGTGGTTGCAATGAAGCATGATTGAATGCAGTGGATTCCATGCACCATGGAGACATTGAACCCTATTCAATGCAGGGGATTTTATGCAGCATGATTGAATGCAGTGGATTCCATGCAGCATGATTGAATGCAGTAGATTCCATGCAGTGAGGCCCAATTTATCCCGATTAAATGCAGTGGATTTTATGCAGCGAGGCCCAAAGCATCCCGATTGAATGCAGTGGATTCCATGCAGCGTCACTGAATGCAGTGGATTCGATGCAGCATGGTAAAATGCATCCCGATTGAACGAAGAGTATTCCATGCAGCGTGGCTAAATGGATCCCGATTGAATGCAGTGGATTCCATGCAGCGTGGCCCAATGGATCTCGAGAGATTGCAGTGGATTCCATGCAGTGTGGTGCAATGGATTTAAATTGAACGCAGTGGATTCCATGCATCGTGGTGCAATGGATCCCAATTGAATGCAGTGAATTCCATGCAGCGTGATTGAATGCAGTATATTCCATGCAGCGTGGTAAAATGCATCCCGATTAAATGCAGTGGATTCCATCCAGCTTGATTGAATGCAGTTGATTCCATGGAGCGTGGCCCAATGCATCCCGATTAAATGCAGTGGATTTTATGCAGCATGGCCCAAAGCATCCCGATTGAAGGTAGTGCATTCCATGCAGCATCACTGAATGCAGTGGATTCCATGCAGCATGGTAAAATGCATCCCGATTGAACGCAGTGTATTCCATGAAGCATGGCTAAATGGCTGCCGAGTGAATGCAGTAGATTCCATGCAGTGTCATTGAATGCAGTGGATTCCATGCAGCATGGTAAAATGCATCCCGATTGATGCAGTGGATTCCATGCAGTGTCATTGAATGCAGTGGATTCGAGGCAGCATGGTAAAATGCATCCCGATTGATGCAGTGGATTCCATGCAGCGGGGTTAAATGGATCCCGATTGAATGCAGTGTATTCCATGCAGCGTGGCCCAATCGATCTCGATTGAATGCAGTGGATTCCATGCAGCGTGGCCCAATGGATCTCGATTGAATGCAGTGGATTCCATGCAGTGTGGTACAGTGGATTCTGATTGATTGCAGTGAATTCCATGCAACGTGGCACAATGGATCCCAATTGAATGCAGTGGATTCCATGCAGCGTGGCCCAATTGATCTCGATTGAATGCAGTGGATTCCATGCAGCATGTTTGAATGCAGTTTATGCCATGCAGCGTGAAGAAATGGAACCCTATTGAATGCAGTGGATTTTATGCAGGATGATTGAATGCAGTGGATTCCATGCAGCATGATTGAATGCAGTGGATTCCATGCAGCGTGGCCCAATGGATCTCGAGAGAATGCAGTGGATTCCATGCAGTGTGGTGCAATGGATTTTGATTGAACGCAGTGGATTCCATGCATCGTTGTGCAATGGATCCCAATTGAATGCAGTGAATTCCATGCAGCGTGATTGAATGCAGTACATTCCATGCAGCATGGTAAAATGCATCCCGATTAAATGCAGTGGATTCCATCCAGCTTGATTGAATGCAGTTGATTCCATGGAGCGTGGCCCAATGCATCCCGATTAAATGCAGTGGATTTTAAGCAGCATGGCCCAAAGCATCCCGATTGAAGGTAGTGCATTCCATGCAGCATCACTGAATGCAGTGGATTCCATGCAGCATGGTAAAATGCATCCCGATTGAACGCAGTGTATTCCATGAAGCATGGCTAAATGGATCCCGATTGAATGCAGTGGATTCCATGCAGCGTGGCCCAATGGATCTCGATTGAACGCAGTGTATTCCATGCAGTGAGGCCCAATGTATCCCAATTGAATGCAGTGGATTCCATGCAGCATGGCGCAATGGATGTCGATTGAATGCAGTGGTTTCCCTGCAATGTGGCACAATGGATCCCGATTGACTGCAGTGGATTCCATGCAGCGTCACTGAATGCAGTGGATTCCATGCAGAATGGTAAAATGCATCCCGATTGATGCAGTGGATTCCATGAAGTGTCATTAAATGCAGGGGATTCCATGCAGCATGGTAAAATGCATCCCAATTGAACGCAGTGCATTCCATGCAGCGGGGTTAAATGGATCCCGAATGAATGCAGTGGATTCGATGCAGCGTGGCCCAATGGATCTCGAGAGAATGCAGTGGATTCCATGCAGTGTGGTGCAATGGATTTAAATTGAACGCAGTGGATTCCATGCATCGTGGCGCAATGGATCCCAATTGAATGCAGTGAATTCCATGCAGCGTGATTGAATGCAGTATATTCCATGCAGCGTGGTAAAATGCATCCCGATTAAATGCAGTGGATTCCATCCAGCTTGATTGAATGCAGTTGATTCCATGGAGCGTGGCCCAATGCATCCCGATTAAATGCAGTGGATTTTATGCAGCATGGCCCAAAGCATCCCGATTGAATGTAGTGCATTCCATGCAGCATCACTGAATGCAGTGGATTCCATGCAGCATGGTAAAATGCATCCCGATTAAACGCAGTAGATTACATGCAGCATGGCTAAATGGATCCCGAGTGAATGCAGTAGATTCCATGCAGTGTCATTGAATGCAGTGGATTCCATGCAGCATGGTAAAATGCATCCCGATTGATGCAGTGGATTCCATGCAGTGTCATTGAATGCAGTGGATTCCAGGCAGCATGGTAAAATGCATCCCGATTGATGCAGTGGATTCCATGCAGCGGGGTTAAATGGATCCCGATTGAATGCAGTGTATTCCATGCAGCATGGCCCAATGGATCTCGATTGAATGCAGTGGATTCCATGCAGCATGGCCCAATGGATCTCGATTGAATGCAGTGGATTCCATGCAGTGTGGTGCAGTGGAGTCTGATTGATTGCAGTGAATTCCATGCATCGTGGCACAATGGATCCAAATTGAATGCAGTGGATTCCATGCAGCATGGCCCAATGGATCTCGATTGAATGCAGTGGATTCCATGCAGCATGTTTGAATGCAGTGTATGCCATGCAGCGTGAAGTTATGGAACCCTATTGAATGCAGTGGATTTTATGCAGCATGATTGAATGCAGTGGATTCCATGCAGCATGATTGAATGCAGTGGATTCCAGGCAGCGAGGCCCAATGAATCCCGATTGAATGCAGTGGATATTATCCAGCATGGCCCAAAGCATCCCGATTGAATGCAGTGGATTCCATGCAGCGTGTTTGAATGCAGTGGATTCCATGCAGCATGGCCCAATGGTTCCCGATTGAATGCAATGGTTGCAATGAAGCATGATTGAATGCAGTGGATTCCATGAAGCGTGGCCCTATGGTACCCGATTGAATGCAGTGGTTGCAATGAAGCATGATTGAATGCAGTGGATTCCATGCAGCATGGAGACATTGAACCCTATTCAATGCAGGGGATTTTATGCAGCATGATTGAATGCAGTGGATTCCATGCAGCATGATTGAATGCAGTAGATTCCATGCAGTGAGGCCCAATGCATCCCGATTAAATGCAGTGGATTTTATGCAGCGAGGCCCAAAGCATCCCGATTGAATGCAGTGGATTCCATGCAGTGTCACTGAATGCGGTGGATTCGATGCAGCATGGTAAAATGCATCCCGATTGAACCCAGTGTATTCCATGCAGCGTGATAAATGGATCCCGATTGAATGCAGTGGATTCCATGCAGCGTGGCCCAATGGATCTCGAGAGAATGCAGTGGATTCCATGCAGTGTGGTGCAATGGATTTTGATTGAACGCAGTGGATTCGATGCATCGTTGTGCAATGGATCCCAATTGAATGCAGTGAATTCCATGCAGCGTGATTGAATGCAGTACATTCCATGCAGCGTGGTAAAATGCATCCCGATTAAATGCAGTGGATTCCATCCAGCTTGATTGAATGCAGTTGATTCCATGGAGCGTGGCCCAATGCATCCCGATTAAATGCAGTGGATTTTATGCAGCATGGCCCAAAGCACCCCGATTGAAGGTAGTGCATTCCATGCAGCATCACTGAATGCAGTGGATTCCATGCAGCATGGTAAAATGCATCCCGATTAAACGCAGTGCATTACATGCAGCATGGCTAAATGGATCCCGAGTGAATGCAGTGGATTCCATGCAGCATGGTAAAATGCGTCACGATTGATGCAGTGGATTCCATGCAGCGTGATTGAATGCAGTACATTCCATGCAGCATGGTAAAATGCATCCCGATTGAACGCAGTGTATTCCATGAAGCATGGCTAAATGGATCCCGATTGAATGCAGTGGATTCCATGCAGCGTCATTGAATGCAGATGATTCCATGCATTGTGGTGTAATGGATCCCGATTATATGCAGTGGAGTCCATGTAGTGAGGCCCAATGCATCCCGATTGAATGCAGTGGATTGTATGCAGCATGGCCCAAAGCATCCCGATTGAATGCAGTGGATTCCATGCATTTTGATTGAATGCAGTGTACTCCATGCAGCGTGGGAACATGCATCCCGATGGAATGCAGTGGATTCCATGCAGCGTGATTGAATGCAGTGGATTTTATGCAGCATGGCCCAAAGCATCCTGATTGAATGCAGTGGATTCCATGGAGCATCATTGAATGCAGAGTATTCAATGCATTGTGTCGTAATGGTTCCCGATTGTATGCAGTGGAGTCCATGTAGTGTGATAAATGCATGGATTCCAGGCAGCATGGTAAAATGCATCCTGATTGAATGCAGTGGATTCCATGCAGCGTGATTGAATGCAGTGGACTCCATGCAGCGTGATTGAATGCAGTGGATTCCATGCAGCCTGGTAAAATGCATCCCGATTGAATGCAGAGGATTCCATTCATTGTGGCGTAATGGATCCCGACTGTATGCAGCGGAGTCCATGCAGCGTGATGACTGAATGGATTCCATGCAGCTTATTAAAATGCATCCCAATTGAATGCAGTGGATTCCATGCAGCATGGCGCAATGGATGTCGATTGAATGCAGTGGTTTCCCTGCAATGTGGCACAATGGATCCCGATTGACTGCAGTGGATTCCATGCAGCGTCACTGAATGCAGTGGATTCCATGCAGAATGGTAAAATGCATCCCGATTGATGGAGTGGATTCCATGCAGTGTCATTGAATGCAGTGGATTCCATGCAGCATGGTAAAATGCATCCCAATTGAACGCAGTGCATTCCATGAAGCGGGGTTAAATGGATCCCGATTGAATGCAGTGGATTCGATGCAGCATGGCCCAATGGATCTCGAGAGAATGCAGTGGATTCCATGCAGTGTGGTGCAATGGATTTTAATTGAACGCAGTGGATTCCATGCATCGTGGCGCAATGGATCCCAATTGAATGCAGTGAATTCCATGCAGCGTGATTGAATGCAGTATATTCCATGCAGCGTGGTAAAATGCATCCCGATTAAATGCAGTGGATTCCATCCAGCTTGATTGAATGCAGTTGATTCCATGGAGCGTGGCCCAATGCATCCCGATTAAATGCAGTGGATTTTATGCAGCATGGCCCAAAGCATCCCGATTGAAGGTAGTGCATTCCATGCAGCATCACTGAATGCAGTGGATTCCATGCAGCATTGTAAAATGCATCCCAATTGAACGCAGTGCATTCCATGCAGCGGGGTTAAATGGATCCCGATTGAATGCAGTGGATTCGATGCAGCGTGGCCCAATGGATCTCGAGAGAATGCAGTGGATTCCATGCAGTGTGGTGCAATGGATTTTAATTGAACGCAGTGGATTCCATGCATCATGGCGCAATGGATCCCAATTGAATGCAGTGAATTCCATGCAGCGTGATTGAATGCAGTATATTCCATGCAGCGTGGTAAAATGCATCCCGATTAAATGCAGTGGATTCCATCCAGCTTGATTGAATGCAGTTGATTCCATGGAGCGTGGCCCAATGCATCCCGATTAAATGCAGTGGATTTTATGCAGCATGGCCCAAAGCATCCCGATTGAAGGTACTGCATTCCATGCAGCATCACTGAATGCAGTGTATTCCATGCAGCGTGATAAATGGAACCCTATTGAATGCAGTGGATTTTATGCAGCATGATTGAATGCAGTGGATTCGATGCAGCATGATTGAATGCAGTGGATTCCAGGCAGCGAGGCCCAATGAATCCCGATTGAATGCAGTGGATATTATCCAGCATGGCCCAAAACATCCCGATTGAATGCAGTGGATTCCATGCAGCATGTTTGAATGCAGTGGATTCCATGCAGCATGGCCCAATGGTTCCCGATTGAATGCAGTGGTTGCAATGAAGCATGATTGAATGCAGTGGATTCCATGAAGCGTGGCCCTATGGTACCCGATTGAATGCACTGGTTGCAATGAAGCATGATTGAATGCAGTGGATTCCATGCAGCATGGAGAAATTGAACCCTATTAAATGCAGGGGATTTTATGCAGCATGATTGAATGCAGTGGATTCCATGCAGCATGATTGAATGCAGTAGATTCCATGCAGTGAGGCCCAATGCATCCCGATTAAATGCAGTGGATTTTATGCAGCAAGGCCCAAAGCATCCCGATTGAATGCAGTGGATTCCATGCAGCGTCATTGAATTCAGTGGATTCGATGCAGCATGGTAAAATGCATCCCGATTGAACCCAGTGTATTCCATGCAGCGTGATAAATGGATCCCGATTGAATGCAGTGGATTCCATGCAGCGTGGCCCAATGGATCTCGAGAGAATGCAGTGGATTCCATGCAGTGTGGTGCAATGGATTTTGATTGAAGGCAGTGGATTCGATGCATCGTTGTGCAATGGATCCCAATTGAATGCAGTGAATTCCATGCAGCGTGATTGAATGCAGTATATTCCATGCAGCGTGGTAAAATGCATCCCGATTAAATGCAGTGGATTCCATCCAGCTTGATTGAATGCAGTTGATTCCATGGAGCGTGGCCCAATGCATCCCGATTAAATGCAGTGGATTTTATGCAGCATGGCCCAAAGCATCCCGATTGAAGGTAGTGCATTCCATGCAGCATCACTGAATGCAGTGGATTCCATGCAGCATGGTAAAATGCATCCCGATTGAACGCAGTGTATTCCATGAAGCATGGCTAAATGGATCCCGAGTGAATGCAGTGGATTCCAAGCAGTGTCATTGAATGCAGTGGATTCCATGCAGCATGGTAAAATGTGTCACGATTGATGCAGTGGATTCCATGCATTGTCATTGAATGCAGTGGATTCCATGCAGCATGGTTAAATGCATCCCGATTGATGCAGTGGATCCCATGCAGTGTCAATGAATGCAATGAATTCCAGGCAGCATGATAAAATGCATCCCGATTGATGCAGTGGATTCCATGCAGCGGGGTTAAATGGATCCAGATTGAATGCCGTGGATTCCATGCAGCGTGGCCCAATGGATCTCGATTGAATGCAGTGGACTCCGTGCAGTGTGGTGGAGTGGATTCTGATTGATTGCAGTGAATTCCATGCAGTTGGCCCAATGGATCTCGATTGAATGCAGTGGATTCCATGCAGCGTGTTTGAATGCAGTGTATTCCATGCAGCGTGAAGAAATGGAACCCTATTGAATGCAGTGGATTTTATGCAGCATGATTGAATGCAGTGGATTCCATGCAGCATGATTGAATGCAGTGGATTCCAGGCAGCGAGGCCCAATGAATCCCGATTGAATGCAGTGGATATTATCCAGCATGGCCCAAAGCATCCCGATTGAATGCAGTGGATTCAATGCAGCGTGTTTGAATGCAGTGGATTCCATGCAGCATGGCCCAATGGTTCCCGATTGAATGCAGTGGTTGCAATGAAGCATGATTGAATGCAGTGGATTCCATGAAGCGTGGCCCTATGGTACCCGATTGAATGCACTGGTTGCAATGAAGCATGATTGAATGCAGTGGATTCCATGAAGCATGGAGAAATGGAACCCTATTAAATGCAGGGGATTTTATGCAGCATGATTGAATGCAGTGGATTCCATGCAGCATGATTGAATGCAGTAGATTCCATGCAGTGAGGCCCAATGCATCCCGATTAAATGCAGTGGATTTTATGCAGCGAGGCCCAAAGCATCCCGATTGAATGCAGTGGATTCCATGCAGCGTCACTGAATGCAGTGGATTCGATGCAGCATGGTTAAATGCATCCCGATTGAACGAAGAGTATTCCATGCAGCGTGGCTAAATGGATCCCGATTGAATGCAGTGGATTCCATGCAGCGTGGCCCAATGGATCTCGAGAGATTGCAGTGGATTCCATGCAGTGTGGTGCAATGTATTTTGATTGAACGCAGTGGATTCCATGCATCGTGGTGCAATGGATCCCAATTGAATGCAGTGAATTCCATGCAGCGTGATTGAATGCAGTATATTCCATGCAGCGTGGTAAAATGCATCCCGATTAAATGCAGTGGATTCCATCCAGCTTGATTGAATGCAGTTGATTCCATGGAGCGTGGCCCAATGCATCCCGATTAAATGCAGTGGATTTTATGCAGCATGGCCCAAAGCATCCCGATTGAAGGTAGTGCATTCCATGCAGCATCACTGAATGCAGTGGATTCCATGCAGCATGGTAAAATGCATATCCCGATTAAACGCAGTGGATTACATGCAGCATGGCTAAATGGATCCCGAGTGAATGCAGTAGATTCCATGCAGTGTCATTGAATGCAGTGGATTCCATGCAGCATGGTAAAATGCATCCCGATTGAACGCAGTGTATTCCATGAAGCATGGCTAAATGGATCCCGATTGAATGCAGTGGATTCCATGCAGCGTGGCCCAATGGATCTCGATTGAACGCAGTGTATTCCATGCAGTGAGGCCCAATGTATCCCAATTGAATGCAGTGGATTCCATGCAGCATGGCGCAATGGATGTCGATTGAATGCAGTGGTTTCCCTGCAATGTGGCACAATGGATCCCGATTGACTGCAGTGGATTCCATGCAGCGTCACTGAATGCAGTGGATTCCATGCAGAATGGTAAAATGCATCCCGATTGATGCAGTGGATTCCATGAAGTGTCATTAAATGCAGGGGATTCCATGCAGCATGGTAAAATGCATCCCAATTGAACGCAGTGCATTCCATGCAGCGGGGTTAAATGGATCCCGATTGAATGCAGTGGATTCGATGCAGCGTGGCCCAATGGATCTCGAGAGAATGCAGTGGATTCCATGCAGTGTGGTGCAATGGATTTAAATTGAACGCAGTGGATTCCATGCATCGTGGCGCAATGGATCCCAATTGAATGCAGTGAATTCCATGCAGCGTGATTGAATGCAGTATATTCCATGCAGCGTGGTAAAATGCATCCCGATTAAATGCAGTGGATTCCATCCAGCTTGATTGAATGCAGTTGATTCCATGGAGCGTGGCCCAATGCATCCCGATTAAATGCAGTGGATTTTATGCAGCATGGCCCAAAGCATCCCGATTGAATGTAGTGCATTCCATGCAGCATCACTGAATGCAGTGGATTCCATGCAGCATGGTAAAATGCATCCCGATTAAACGCAGTAGATTACATGCAGCATGGCTAAATGGATCCCGAGTGAATGCAGTAGATTCCATGCAGTGTCATTGAATGCAGTGGATTCCATGCAGCATGGTAAAATGCATCCCGATTGATGCAGTGGATTCCATGCAGTGTCATTGAATGCAGTGGATTCCAGGCAGCATGGTAAAATGCATCCCGATTGATGCAGTGGATTCCATGCAGCGGGGTTAAATGGATCCCGATTGAATGCAGTGTATTCCATGCAGCGTGGCCCAATGGATCTCGATTGAATGCAGTGGATTCCATGCAGCATGGCCCAATGGATCTCGATTGAATGCAGTGGATTCCATGCAGTGTGGTGCAGTGGAGTCTGATTGATTGCAGTGAATTCCATGCATCGTGGCACAATGGATCCAAATTGAATGCAGTGGATTCCATGCAGCATGGCCCAATGGATCTCGATTGAATGCAGTGGATTCCATGCAGCATGTTTGAATGCAGTGTATGCCATGCAGCGTGAAGTTATGGAACCCTATTGAATGCAGTGGATTTTATGCAGCATGATTGAATGCAGTGGATTCCATGCAGCATGATTGAATGCAGTGGATTCCAGGCAGCGAGGCCCAATGAATCCCGATTGAATGCAGTGGATATTATCCAGCATGGCCCAAAGCATCCCGATTGAATGCAGTGGATTCCATGCAGCGTGTTTGAATGCAGTGGATTCCATGCAGCATGGCCCAATGGTTCCCGATTGAATGCAATGGTTGCAATGAAGCATGATTGAATGCAGTGGATTCCATGAAGCGTGGCCCTATGGTACCCGATTGAATGCAGTGGTTGCAATGAAGCATGATTGAATGCAGTGGATTCCATGCAGCATGGAGACATTGAACCCTATTCAATGCAGGGGATTTTATGCAGCATGATTGAATGCAGTGGATTCCATGCAGCATGATTGAATGCAGTAGATTCCATGCAGTGAGGCCCAATGCATCCCGATTAAATGCAGTGGATTTTATGCAGCGAGGCCCAAAGCATCCCGATTGAATGCAGTGGATTCCATGCAGTGTCACTGAATGCAGTGGATTCGATGCAGCATGGTAAAATGCATCCCGATTGAACCCAGTGTATTCCATGCAGCGTGATAAATGGATCCCGATTGAATGCAGTGGATTCCATGCAGCGTGGCCCAATGGATCTCGAGAGAATGCAGTGGATTCCATGCAGTGTGGTGCAATGGATTTTGATTGAACGCAGTGGATTCGATGCATCGTTGTGCAATGGATCCCAATTGAATGCAGTGAATTCCATGCAGCGTGATTGAATGCAGTACATTCCATGCAGCGTGGTAAAATGCATCCCGATTAAATGCAGTGGATTCCATCCAGCTTGATTGAATGCAGTTGATTCCATGGAGCGTGGCCCAATGCATCCCGATTAAATGCAGTGGATTTTATGCAGCATGGCCCAAAGCACCCCGATTGAAGGTAGTGCATTCCATGCAGCATCACTGAATGCAGTGGATTCCATGCAGCATGGTAAAATGCATCCCGATTAAACGCAGTGCATTACATGCAGCATGGCTAAATGGATCCCGAGTGAATGCAGTGGATTCCATGCAGCATGGTAAAATGCGTCACGATTGATGCAGTGGATTCCATGCAGCGTGATTGAATGCAGTACATTCCATGCAGCATGGTAAAATGCATCCCGATTGAACGCAGTGTATTCCATGAAGCATGGCTAAATGGATCCCGATTGAATGCAGTGGATTCCATGCAGCGTCATTGAATGCAGATGATTCCATGCATTGTGGTGTAATGGATCCCGATTATATGCAGTGGAGTCCATGTAGTGAGGCCCAATGCATCCCGATTGAATGCAGTGGATTGTATGCAGCATGGCCCAAAGCATCCCGATTGAATGCAGTGGATTCCATGCATTTTGATTGAATGCAGTGTACTCCATGCAGCGTGGGAACATGCATCCCGATGGAATGCAGTGGATTCCATGCAGCGTGATTGAATGCAGTGGATTCCATGCAGCGTGAAGAAATTGAACCCTATTGTAAGCAGTGGATTATATGCAGCATGATTGAATGCAGTCGATTCCATGCAGCGTCATTGAATGAAGTGGATTTTATGAGGCATGGCCCAAAGCATCCTGATTGAATGCAGTGGATTCCATGCAGCGTCATTGAATGCAGAGGATTCCATGCATTTTGGTGCAATGGATCCCGACTGTATGCACTGGAGTCCATGAAGCGAGGCCCAATGCATCCCGATTGAATGCAGTGGATTTTTTTGCAGCATGGCCCAAAGCATCCCGATTGAATGCAGGGGATTCCATGCAGCGTGATAGAATGCAGTGTACTCCATTCAGCGTGGTAAATTGCATCCCGATTGAATGCAGTGGATTCCATGCAGCGTGATTGAATGCAGAGGATTCCATGCATTGTGGCGTAATGGATCCCGACTGTATGCAGCGGAGTCCATGCAGCGTGATGACTGAATGGATTCCATGCAGCTTATTAAAATGCATCCTGATTGAATGCAGTGGATTCCATGCAGCGTGATTGAATGCAGTGGATTCCATGCAGCGTGATTGAATGCAGTGGATTCCATGCAGCCTGGTAAAATGCATCCCGATTGAATGCAGTGGATTCCATGCAGCGTGATTGAATGCAGTGGATTCCATGCAGCCTGGTAAAATGCATCCTGATTGAATGCAGTGGATTCGATACAGCTTAGTATAATGTATCCCAGTTAAATTCGGTGGATTCCATGCAGCGTCGTTGAATGCAGTGGATTTTATGAGGCATGGCCCAAAGCATCCCGATTGAATGCAGTGGATTCCATGCATTGTGATTGAATGCAGTGAACTCCATGCAGCGTGGTAAAATGAATCCCGATTGAATGCAGTGGATTCCATGCAGCGTGATTGAATGCAGTGGATTCCATGCAGCGTGATTGAATGCAGTGGATTCCATGCAGCCTGGTAAAATGCATCCCGATTGAATGCAGTGGGTTCGATACAGCTTAGTATAATGTATCCCAGTTAAATTCGGTGGATTCCATGCAGCGTCGTTGAATGCAGTGGATTTTATGAGGCATGGCCCAAAGCATCCCGATTGAATGCATTGGATTCCATGCATTGTGATTGAATGCAGTGAACTCCATGCAGCGTGGTAAAATGAATCCCGATTGAATGCAGTGGATTCCATGAAGCGTGATTGAATGCACTGTATTCCATGAAGTGTGAAGTAATGGAACCCTATTGAATGCAGTGTATTTTATGCAGCCTGATTGAATGCAGTGGATTTAATGGAGCATGATTGAATGCAGTGGATTTTATGCAGCATGGCCCAAAGCATCCTGATTGAATGCAGAGGATTCCATGCATTGTGGTGCAATGGATCCCGATTGTATGCAGTGGAGTCCATGCAGCGTGATGAATGCATGGATTCCATGCAGCCTGGTAAAATGCATCCCGATTGAATGCAGTGGATTCCATGCAGCGTCATTGAATGCAGATGATTCCATGCATTGTGGTGTAATGGATCCCGATTATATGCAGTGGAGTCCATGCAGTGAGGCCCAATGCATCCCGATTGAATGCAGTGGATTGTATGCAGCATGGCCCAAAGCATCCCGATTGAATGCAGTGGATTCCATGCATTTTGATTGAATGCAGTGTACTCCATGCAGCGTGGGAACATGCATCCCGATTGAATGCAGTGGATTCCATGCAGCGTGAAGAAATGGAACATTTAGAATGCAGTGGATATTATGCAGCATGATTGAATGCAGTGGATTCCATGCAGCATGATTGAATGCAGTGGATTTTATGCAGCATGGCCCAAAGCATCCTGATTGAATGCAGTGGATTCCATGGAGCATCATTGAATGCAGAGTATTCAATGCATTGTGTCGTAATGGTTCCCGATTGTATGCAGTGGAGTCCATGTAGTGTGATAAATGCATGGATTCCAGGCAGCATGGTAAAATGCATCCTGATTGAATGCAGTGGATTCCATGCAGCGTGATTGAATGCAGTGGACTCCATGCAGCGTGATTGAATGCAGTGGATTCCATGCAGCCTGGTAAAATGCATCCCGATTGAATGCAGAGGATTCCATTCATTGTGGCGTAATGGATCCCGACTGTATGCAGCGGAGTCCATGCAGCGTGATGACTGAATGGATTCCATGCAGCTTATTAAAATGCATCCTGATTGAATGCAGTGGATTCCATGCAGCGTGATTGAATGCAGTGGATTCCATGCAGCGTGATTGAATGCAGTGGATTCCATGCAGCCTGGTAAAATTCATCCCGATTGAATGCAGTGGATTACGTGCAGCATGATTGAATGCAGTGGATTTTATGCAGCATGGCCCAAAGCATCCTGATTGAATGCAGTGGATTACGTGCAGCATGATTAAATGCAGTGAACTCCATGCAATGTGGTAAAATGCCTCCTGATTGAATGCAGTGGATTCGATACAGCTTAGTATAATATATCCCAATTAAATTCGGTGGATTCCATGCAGCGTCGTTGAATGCAGTGGATTTTATGAGGCATGGCCCAAAGCATCCCGATTGAATGCATTGGATTCCATGCATTGTGATTGAATGCAGTGAACTCCATGCAGCGTGGTAAAATGAATCCCGATTGAATGCAGTGGATTCCATGAAGCGTGATTGAATGCACTGTATTCCATGAAGTGTGAAGTAATGGAACCCTATTGAATGCAGTGTATTTTATGCAGCCTGATTGAATGCAGTGGATTTAATGGAGCATGATTGAATGCAGTGGATTTTATGCAGCATGGCCCAAAGCATCCTGATTGAATGCAGAGGATTCCATGCATTGTGGCGCAATGGATCCCGATTGTATGCAGTGGAGTCCATGCAGCGTGATGAATGCATGGATTCCATGCAGCCTGGTAAAATGCATCCCGATTGAATGCAGTGGATTCCATCCAGCTTGATTGAATGCAGTTGATTCCATGGAGCGTGGCCCAATGCATCCCGATTAAATGCAGTGGATTTTATGCAGCATGGCCCAAAGCATCCCGATTGAAGGTAGTGCATTCCATGCAGCATCACTGAATGCAGTGGATTCCATGCAGCATGGTAAAATGCATCCCGATTGATGGAGTGGATTCCATGCAGCGTCATTGAATGCAGATGATTCCATGCATTGTGGTGTAATGGATCCCGATTATATGCAGTGGAGTCCATGCAGTGAGGCCCAATGCATCCCGATTGAATGCAGTGGATTCCATGCATTTTGATTGAATACAGTGTACTCCATGCAGCGTGGGAACATGCATCCCGATGGAATGCAGTGGATTCCATGCAGCGTGATTGAATGCAGTGGATTCCATGCAGCGTGAAGAAATTGAACCCTATTGTAAGCAGTGGATTATATGCAGCATGATTGAATGCAGTCGATTCCATGCAGTGTCATTGAATGAAGTGGATTTTATGAGGCATGGCCCAAAGCATCCTGATTGAATGCAGTGGATTCCATGCAGCGTCATTGAATGCAGAGGATTCCATGCATTTTGGTGCAATGGATCCCGACTGTATGCACTGGAGTCCATGAAGCGAGGCCCAATGCATCCCGATTGAATGCAGTGGATTTTTTTGCAGCATGGCCCAAAGCATCCCGATTGAATGCAGGGGATTCCATGCAGCGTGATTGAATGCAGTGTACTCCATTCAGCGTGGTAAATTGCATCCCGATTGAATGCAGTGGATTCCGTGCAGCGTGATTGAATGCAGAGGATTCCATGCATTGTGGCGTAATGGATCCCGACTGTATGCAGCGGAGTCCATGCAGCGTGATGACTGAATGGATTCCATGCAGCTTATTAAAATGCATCCTGATTGAATGCAGTGGATTCCATGCAGCGTGATTGAATGCAGTGGATTCCATGCAGCGTGATTGAATGCAGTGGATTCCATGCAGCCTGGTAAAATGCATCCCGATTGAATGCAGTGGATTCCATGCAGCGTGATTGAATGCAGTGGATTCCATGCAGCCTGGTAAAATGCATCCCGATTGAATGCAGTGGATTACGTGCAGCATGATTGAATGCAGTGGATTTTATGCAGCATGGCCCAAAGCATCCTGATTGAATGCAGTGGATTACGTGCAGCATGATTAAATGCAGTGAACTCCATGCAATGTGGTAAAATGCATCCTGATTGAATGCAGTGGACTCGATACAGCTTAGTATAATGTATCCCAGTTAAATTCGGTGGATTCCATGCAGTGTCGTTGAATGCAGTGGAATTTATTAAGCATGGCCCAAAGCATCCTGATTGAATGCAGAGGATTCCATGCATTGTGGCGCAATGGATCCCGATTGTATGCAGTGGAGTCCATGCAGCGTGATGAATGCATGGATTCCATGCAGCCTGGTAAAATGCATCCCGATTGAATGCAGTGGATTGTATGCAGCATGGGCCAAAGCATCCCGATTGAATGCAGTGGATTCCATGCATTTTGATTGAATGCAGTGTACTCCATGCAGCGTGGGAACATGCATCCCGATGGAATGCTGTGGATTCCATGCAGAGTGATTGAATGCAGTGGATTCCATGCAGCGTGAAGAAATTGAACCCTATTGTAAGCAGTGGATTATATGCAGCATGATTGAATGCAGTCGATTTCATGCAGCGTCATTGAATGAAGTGGATTTTATGAGGCATGGCCCAAAGCATCCTGATTGAATGCAGTGGATTCCATGCAGCGTCATTGAATGCAGAGGATTCCATGCATTTTGGTGCAATGGATCCCGACTGTATGCACTGGAGTCCATGAAGCGAGGCCCAATGCATCCCGATTGAATGCAGTGGATTTTTTTGCAGCATGGCCCAAAGCATCCCGATTGAATGCAGGGGATTCCATGCAGCGTGATTGAATGCAGTGTACTCCATTCAGCGTGGTAAATTGCATCCCGATTGAATGCAGTGGATTCCGTGCAGCGTGATTGAATGCAGAGGATTCCATGCATTGTGGCGTAATGGATCCCGACTGTATGCAGCGGAGTCCATGCAGCGTGATGACTGAATGGATTCCATGCAGCTTATTAAAATGCATCCTGATTGAATGCAGTGGATTCCATGCAGCGTGATTGAATGCAGTGGATTCCATGCAGCGTGATTGAATGCAGTGGATTCCATGCAGCCTGGTAAAATGCATCCCGATTGAATGCAGTGGATTCCATGCAGCGTGATTGAATGCAGTGGATTCCATGCAGCCTGGTAAAATGCATCCTGATTGAATGCAGTGGATTCGATACAGCTTAGTATAATGTATCCCAGTTAAATTCGGTGGATTCCATGCAGCGTCGTTGAATGCAGTGGATTTTATGAGGCATGGCCCAAAGCATCCCGATTGAATGCAGTGGATTCCATGCATTGTGATTGAATGCAGTGAACTCCATGCAGCGTGGTAAAATGAATCCCGATTGAATGCAGTGGATTCCATGCAGCGTGATTGAATGCAGTGGATTCCATGCAGCGTGATTGAATGCAGTGGATTCCATGCAGCCTGGTAAAATGCATCCCGATTGAATGCAGTGGGTTCGATACAGCTTAGTATAATGTATCCCAGTTAAATTCGGTGGATTCCATGCAGCGTCGTTGAATGCAGTGGATTTTATGAGGCATGGCCCAAAGCATCCCGATTGAATGCATTGGATTCCATGCATTGTGATTGAATGCAGTGAACTCCATGCAGCGTGGTAAAATGAATCCCGATTGAATGCAGTGGATTCCATGAAGCGTGATTGAATGCACTGTATTCCATGAAGTGTGAAGTAATGGAACCCTATTGAATGCAGTGTATTTTATGCAGCCTGATTGAATGCAGTGGATTTAATGGAGCATGATTGAATGCAGTGGATTTTATGCAGCATGGCCCAAAGCATCCTGATTGAATGCAGAGGATTCCATGCATTGTGGCGCAATGGATCCCGATTGTATGCAGTGGAGTCCATGCAGCGTGATGAATGCATGGATTCCATGCAGCCTGGTAAAATGCATCCCGATTGAATGCAGTGGATTCCATGCAGCGTCATTGAATGCAGATGATTCCATGCATTGTGGTGTAATGGATCCCGATTATATGCAGTGGAGTCCATGCAGTGAGGCCCAATGCATCCCGATTGAATGCAGTGGATTGTATGCAGCATGGCCCAAAGCATCCCGATTGAATGCAGTGGATTCCATGCATTTTGATTGAATGCAGTGTACTCCATGCAGCGTGGGAACATGCATCCCGATTGAATGCAGTGGATTCCATGCAGCGTGAAGAAATGGAACATTTAGAATGCAGTGGATATTATGCAGCATGATTGAATGCAGTGGATTCCATGCAGCATGATTGAATGCAGTGGATTTTATGCAGCATGGCCCAAAGCATCCTGATTGAATGCAGTGGATTCCATGGAGCATCATTGAATGCAGAGTATTCAATTCATTGTGTCGTAATGGTTCCCGATTGTATGCAGTGGAGTCCATGTAGTGTGATAAATGCATGGATTCCAGGCAGCATGGTAAAATGCATCCTGATTGAATGCAGTGGATTCCATGCAGCGTGATTGAATGCAGTGGATTCCATGCAGCGTGATTGAATGCAGTGGATTCCATGCAGCCTGGTAAAATGCATCCCGATTGAATGCAGAGGATTCCATTCATTGTGGCGTAATGGATCCCGACTGTATGCAGCGGAGTCCATGCAGCGTGATGACTGAATGGATTCCATGCAGCTTATTAAAATGCATCCTGATTGAATGCAGTGGATTCCATGCAGCGTGATTGAATGCAGTGGATTCCATGCAGCGTGATTGAATGCAGTGGATTCCATGCAGCCTGGTAAAATTCATCCCGATTGAATGCAGTGGATTACGTGCAGCATGATTGAATGCAGTGGATTTTATGCAGCATGGCCCAAAGCATCCTGATTGAATGCAGTGGATTACGTGCAGCATGATTAAATGCAGTGAACTCCATGCAATGTGGTAAAATGCCTCCTGATTGAATGCAGTGGATTCGATACAGCTTAGTATAATATATCCCAATTAAATTCGGTGGATTCCATGCAGCGTCGTTGAATGCAGTGGATTTTATGAGGCATGGCCCAAAGCATCCCGATTGAATGCATTGGATTCCATGCATTGTGATTGAATGCAGTGAACTCCATGCAGCGTGGTAAAATGAATCCCGATTGAATGCAGTGGATTCCATGAAGCGTGATTGAATGCACTGTATTCCATGAAGTGTGAAGTAATGGAACCCTATTGAATGCAGTGTATTTTATGCAGCCTGATTGAATGCAGTGGATTTAATGGAGCATGATTGAATGCAGTGGATTTTATGCAGCATGGCCCAAAGCATCCTGATTGAATGCAGAGGATTCCATGCATTGTGGCGCAATGGATCCCGATTGTATGCAGTGGAGTCCATGCAGCGTGATGAATGCATGGATTCCATGCAGCCTGGTAAAATGCATCCCGATTGAATGCAGTGGATTCCATCCAGCTTGATTGAATGCAGTTGATTCCATGGAGCGTGGCCCAATGCATCCCGATTAAATGCAGTGGATTTTATGCAGCATGGCCCAAAGCATCCCGATTGAAGGTAGTGCATTCCATGCAGCATCACTGAATGCAGTGGATTCCATGCAGCATGGTAAAATGCATCCCGATTGATGGAGTGGATTCCATGCAGCGTCATTGAATGCAGATGATTCCATGCATTGTGGTGTAATGGATCCCGATTATATGCAGTGGAGTCCATGCAGTGAGGCCCAATGCATCCCGATTGAATGCAGTGGATTCCATGCATTTTGATTGAATACAGTGTACTCCATGCAGCGTGGGAACATGCATCCCGATGGAATGCAGTGGATTCCATGCAGCGTGATTGAATGCAGTGGATTCCATGCAGCGTGAAGAAATTGAACCCTATTGTAAGCAGTGGATTATATGCAGCATGATTGAATGCAGTCGATTCCATGCAGCGTCATTGAATGAAGTGGATTTTATGAGGCATGGCCCAAAGCATCCTGATTGAATGCAGTGGATTCCATGCAGCGTCATTGAATGCAGAGGATTCCATGCATTTTGGTGCAATGGATCCCGACTGTATGCACTGGAGTCCATGAAGCGAGGCCCAATGCATCCCGATTGAATGCAGTGGATTTTTTTGCAGCATGGCCCAAAGCATCCCGATTGAATGCAGGGGATTCCATGCAGCGTGATTGAATGCAGTGTACTCCATTCAGCGTGGTAAATTGCATCCCGATTGAATGCAGTGGATTCCGTGCAGCGTGATTGAATGCAGAGGATTCCATGCATTGTGGCGTAATGGATCCCGACTGTATGCAGCGGAGTCCATGCAGCGTGATGACTGAATGGATTCCATGCAGCTTATTAAAATGCATCCTGATTGAATGCAGTGGATTCCATGCAGCGTGATTGAATGCAGTGGATTCCATGCAGCGTGATTGAATGCAGTGGATTCCATGCAGCCTGGTAAAATGCATCCCGATTGAATGCAGTGGATTCCATGCAGCGTGATTGAATGCAGTGGATTCCATGCAGCCTGGTAAAATGCATCCCGATTGAATGCAGTGGATTACGTGCAGCATGATTGAATGCAGTGGATTTTATGCAGCATGGCCCAAAGCATCCTGATTGAATGCAGTGGATTACGTGCAGCATGATTAAATGCAGTGAACTCCATGCAATGTGGTAAAATGCATCCTGATTGAATGCAGTGGACTCGATACAGCTTAGTATAATGTATCCCAGTTAAATTCGGTGGATTCCATGCAGTGTCGTTGAATGCAGTGGAATTTATTAAGCATGGCCCAAAGCATCCTGATTGAATGCAGAGGATTCCATGCATTGTGGCGCAATGGATCCCGATTGTATGCAGTGGAGTCCATGCAGCGTGATGAATGCATGGATTCCATGCAGCCTGGTAAAATGCATCCTGATTGAATGCAGTGGATTGTATGCAGCATGGGCCAAAGCATCCCGATTGAATGCAGTGGATTCCATGCATTTTGATTGAATGCAGTGTACTCCATGCAGCGTGGGAACATGCATCCCGATGGAATGCTGTGGATTCCATGCAGCGTGATTGAATGCAGTGGATTCCATGCAGCGTGAAGAAATTGAACCCTATTGTAAGCAGTGGATTATATGCAGCATGATTGAATGCAGTCGATTCCATGCAGCGTCATTGAATGAAGTGGATTTTATGAGGCATGGCCCAAAGCATCCTGATTGAATGCAGTGGATTCCATGCAGCGTCATTGAATGCAGAGGATTCCATGCATTTTGGTGCAATGGATCCCGACTGTATGCACTGGAGTCCATGAAGCGAGGCCCAATGCATCCCGATTGAATGCAGTGGATTTTTTTGCAGCATGGCCCAAAGCATCCCGATTGAATGCAGGGGATTCCATGCAGCGTGATTGAATGCAGTGTACTCCATTCAGCGTGGTAAATTGCATCCCGATTGAATGCAGTGGATTCCGTGCAGCGTGATTGAATGCAGAGGATTCCATGCATTGTGGCGTAATGGATCCCGACTGTATGCAGCGGAGTCCATGCAGCGTGATGACTGAATGGATTCCATGCAGCTTATTAAAATGCATCCTGATTGAATGCAGTGGATTCCATGCAGCGTGATTGAATGCAGTGGATTCCATGCAGCGTGATTGAATGCAGTGGATTCCATGCAGCCTGGTAAAATGCATCCCGATTGAATGCAGTGGATTCCATGCAGCGTGATTGAATGCAGTGGATTCCATGCAGCCTGGTAAAATGCATCCTGATTGAATGCAGTGGATTCGATACAGCTTAGTATAATGTATCCCAGTTAAATTCGGTGGATTCCATGCAGCGTCGTTGAATGCAGTGGATTTTATGAGGCATGGCCCAAAGCATCCCGATTGAATGCAGTGGATTCCATGCATTGTGATTGAATGCAGTGAACTCCATGCAGCGTGGTAAAATGAATCCCGATTGAATGCAGTGGATTCCATGCAGCGTGATTGAATGCAGTGGATTCCATGCAGCGTGATTGAATGCAGTGGATTCCATGCAGCCTGGTAAAATGCATCCCGATTGAATGCAGTGGGTTCGATACAGCTTAGTATAATGTATCCCAGTTAAATTCGGTGGATTCCATGCAGCGTCGTTGAATGCAGTGGATTTTATGAGGCATGGCCCAAAGCATCCCGATTGAATGCATTGGATTCCATGCATTGTGATTGAATGCAGTGAACTCCATGCAGCGTGGTAAAATGAATCCCGATTGAATGCAGTGGATTCCATGAAGCGTGATTGAATGCACTGTATTCCATGAAGTGTGAAGTAATGGAACCCTATTGAATGCAGTGTATTTTATGCAGCCTGATTGAATGCAGTGGATTTAATGGAGCATGATTGAATGCAGTGGATTTTATGCAGCATGGCCCAAAGCATCCTGATTGAATGCAGAGGATTCCATGCATTGTGGCGCAATGGATCCCGATTGTATGCAGTGGAGTCCATGCAGCGTGATGAATGCATGGATTCCATGCAGCCTGGTAAAATGCATCCCGATTGAATGCAGTGGATTCCATGCAGCGTCATTGAATGCAGATGATTCCATGCATTGTGGTGTAATGGATCCCGATTATATGCAGTGGAGTCCATGCAGTGAGGCCCAATGCATCCCGATTGAATGCAGTGGATTGTATGCAGCATGGCCCAAAGCATCCCGATTGAATGCAGTGGATTCCATGCATTTTGATTGAATGCAGTGTACTCCATGCAGCGTGGGAACATGCATCCCGATTGAATGCAGTGGATTCCATGCAGCGTGAAGAAATGGAACATTTAGAATGCAGTGGATATTATGCAGCATGATTGAATGCAGTGGATTCCATGCAGCATGATTGAATGCAGTGGATTTTATGCAGCATGGCCCAAAGCATCCTGATTGAATGCAGTGGATTCCATGGAGCATCATTGAATGCAGAGTATTCAATGCATTGTGTCGTAATGGTTCCCGATTGTATGCAGTGGAGTCCATGTAGTGTGATAAATGCATGGATTCCAGGCAGCATGGTAAAATGCATCCTGATTGAATGCAGTGGATTCCATGCAGCGTGATTGAATGCAGTGGATTCCATGCAGCGTGATTGAATGCAGTGGATTCCATGCAGCCTGGTAAAATGCATCCCGATTGAATGCAGAGGATTCCATTCATTGTGGCGTAATGGATCCCGACTGTATGCAGCGGAGTCCATGCAGCGTGATGACTGAATGGATTCCATGCAGCTTATTAAAATGCATCCTGATTGAATGCAGTGGATTCCATGCAGCGTGATTGAATGCAGTGGATTCCATGCAGCGTGATTGAATGCAGTGGATTCCATGCAGCCTGGTAAAATTCATCCCGATTGAATGCAGTGGATTACGTGCAGCATGATTGAATGCAGTGGATTTTATGCAGCATGGCCCAAAGCATCCTGATTGAATGCAGTGGATTACGTGCAGCATGATTAAATGCAGTGAACTCCATGCAATGTGGTAAAATGCCTCCTGATTGAATGCAGTGGATTCGATACAGCTTAGTATAATATATCCCAATTAAATTCGGTGGATTCCATGCAGCGTCGTTGAATGCAGTGGATTTTATGAGGCATGGCCCAAAGCATCCCGATTGAATGCATTGGATTCCATGCATTGTGATTGAATGCAGTGAACTCCATGCAGCGTGGTAAAATGAATCCCGATTGAATGCAGTGGATTCCATGAAGCGTGATTGAATGCACTGTATTCCATGAAGTGTGAAGTAATGGAACCCTATTGAATGCAGGGTATTTTATGCAGCCTGATTGAATGCAGTGGATTTAATGGAGCATGATTGAATGCAGTGGATTTTATGCAGCATGGCCCAAAGCATCCTGATTGAATGCAGAGGATTCCATGCATTGTGGCGCAATGGATCCCGATTGTATGCAGTGGAGTCCATGCAGCGTGATGAATGCATGGATTCCATGCAGCCTGGTAAAATGCATCCCGATTGAATGCAGTGGATTCCATCCAGCTTGATTGAATGCAGTTGATTCCATGGAGCGTGGCCCAATGCATCCCGATTAAATGCAGTGGAGTTTATGCAGCATGGCCCAAAGCATCCCGATTGAAGGTTGTGCATTCCATGCAGCATCACTGAATGCAGTGGATTCCATGCAGCATGGTAAAATGCATCCCGATTGATGGAGTGGATTCCATGCAGCGTCATTGAATGCAGATGATTCCATGCATTGTGGTGTAATGGATCCCGATTATATGCAGTGGAGTCCATGCAGTGAGGCCCAATGCATCCCGATTGAATGCAGTGGATTCCATGCATTTTGATTGAATACAGTGTACTCCATGCAGCGTGGGAACATGCATCCCGATGGAATGCAGTGGATTCCATGCAGCGTGATTGAATGCAGTGGATTCCATGCAGCGTGAAGAAATTGAACCCTATTGTAAGCAGTGGATTATATGCAGCATGATTGAATGCAGTCGATTCCATGCAGTGTCATTGAATGAAGTGGATTTTATGAGGCATGGCCCAAAGCATCCTGATTGAATGCAGTGGATTCCATGCAGCGTAATTGAATGCAGAGGATTCCATGCATTTTGGTGCAATGGATCCCGACTGTATGCACTGGAGTCCATGAAGCGAGGCCCAATGCATCCCGATTGAATGCAGTGGATTTTTTTGCAGCATGGCCCAAAGCATCCCGATTGAATGCAGGGGATTCCATGCAGCGTGATTGAATGCAGTGTACTCCATTCAGCGTGGTAAATTGCATCCCGATTGAATGCAGTGGATTCCGTGCAGCGTGATTGAATGCAGAGGATTCCATGCATTGTGGCGTAATGGATCCCGACTGTATGCAGCGGAGTCCATGCAGCGTGATGACTGAATGGATTCCATGCAGCTTATTAAAATGCATCCTGATTGAATGCAGTGGATTCCATGCAGCGTGATTGAATGCAGTGGATTCCATGCAGCGTGATTGAATGCAGTGGATTCCATGCAGCCTGGTAAAATGCATCCCGATTGAATGCAGTGGATTCCATGCAGCGTGATTGAATGCAGTGGATTCCATGCAGCCTGGTAAAATGCATCCCGATTGAATGCAGTGGATTCCGTGCAGCATGATTGAATGCAGTGGATTTTATGCAGCATGGCCCAAAGCATCCTGATTGAATGCAGTGGATTACGTGCAGCATGATTAAATGCAGTGAACTCCATGCAATGTGGTAAAATGCATCCTGATTGAATGCAGTGGATTCGATACAGCTTAGTATAATGTATCCCAGTTAAATTCGGTGGATTCCATGCAGTGTCGTTGAATGCAGTGGAATTTATTAAGCATGGCCCAAAGCATCCTGATTGAATGCAGAGGATTCCATGCATTGTGGCGCAATGGATCCCGATTGTATGCAGTGGAGTCCATGCAGCGTGATGAATGCATGGATTCCATGCAGCCTGGTAAAATGCATCCCGATTGAATGCAGTGGATTGTATGCAGCATGGGCCAAAGCATCCCGATTGAATGCAGTGGATTCCATGCATTTTGATTGAATGCAGTGTACTCCATGCAGCGTGGGAACATGCATCCCGATGGAATGCTGTGGATTCCATGCAGCGTGATTGAATGCAGTGGATTCCATGCAGCGTGAAGAAATTGAACCCTATTGTAAGCAGTGGATTATATGCAGCATGATTGAATGCAGTCGATTTCATGCAGCGTCATTGAATGAAGTGGATTTTATGAGGCATGGCCCAAAGCATCCTGATTGAATGCAGTGGATTCCATGCAGCGTCATTGAATGCAGAGGATTCCATGCATTTTGGTGCAATGGATCCCGACTGTATGCACTGGAGTCCATGAAGCGAGGCCCAATGCATCCCGATTGAATGCAGTGGATTTTTTTGCAGCATGGCCCAAAGCATCCCGATTGAATGCAGGGGATTCCATGCAGCGTGATTGAATGCAGTGTACTCCATTCAGCGTGGTAAATTGCATCCCGATTGAATGCAGTGGATTCCGTGCAGCGTGATTGAATGCAGAGGATTCCATGCATTGTGGCGTAATGGATCCCGACTGTATGCAGCGGAGTCCATGCAGCGTGATGACTGAATGGATTCCATGCAGCTTATTAAAATGCATCCTGATTGAATGCAGTGGATTCCATGCAGCGTGATTGAATGCAGTGGATTCCATGCAGCGTGATTGAATGCAGTGGATTCCATGCAGCCTGGTAAAATGCATCCCGATTGAATGCAGTGGATTCCATGAAGCGTGATTGAATGCAGTGGATTCCATGCAGCCTGGTGAAATGCATCCCGATTGAATGCAGTGGATTACGTGCAGCATGATTGAATGCAGTGGATTTTATGCAGCATGGCCCAAAGCATCCTGATTGAATGCAGTGGATTACGTGCAGCATGATTAAATGCAGTGAACTCCATGCAATGTGGTAAAATGCATCCTGATTGAATGCAGTGGATTCGATACAGCTTAGTATAATGTATCCCAGTTAAATTCGGTGGATTCCATGCAGTGTCGTTGAATGCAGTGGATTTTATGCAGCATGGCCCAAAGCATCCTGATTGAATGCAGAGGATTCCATGCATTGTGGCGCAATGGATCCCGATTGTATGCAGTGGAGTCCATGCAGCGTGATGAATGCATGGATTCCATGCAGCCTGGTAAAATGCATCCCGATTGAATGCAGTGGATTCCATGCAGCGTCATTGAATGCAGATGATTCCATGCATTGTGGTGTAATGGATCCCGATTATATGCAGAGGATTCCATGCAGTGAGGCCCAATGCATCCCGATTGAATGCAGTGGATTGTATGCAGCATGGCCCAAAGCATCCCGATTGAATGCAGTGGATTCCATGCATTTTGATTGAATGCAGTGTACTCCATGCAGCGTGGGAACATGCATCCCGATGGAATGCAGTGGATTCCATGCAGCGTGATTGAATGCAGTGGATTCCATGCAGCGTGAAGAAATTGAACCCTATTGTAAGCAGTGGATTATATGCAGCATGATTGAATGCAGTCGATTCCATGCAGCGTCATTGAATGAAGTGGATTTTATGAGGCATGGCCCAAAGCATCCTGATTGAATGCAGTGGATTCCATGCAGCGTCATTGAATGCAGAGGATTCCATGCATTTTGGTGCAATGGATCCCGACTGTATGCACTGGAGTCCATGAAGCGAGGCCCAATGCATCCCGATTGAATGCAGTGGATTTTTTTGCAGCATGGCCCAAAGCATCCCGATTGAATGCAGGGGATTCCATGCAGCGTGATTGAATGCAGTGTACTCCATTCAGCGTGGTAAATTGCATCCCGATTGAATGCAGTGGATTCCATGCAGCGTGATTGAATGCAGAGGATTCCATGCATTGTGGCGTAATGGATCCCGACTGTATGCAGCGGAGTCCATGCAGCGTGATGACTGAATGGATTCCATGCAGCTTATTAAAATGCATCCTGATTGAATGCAGTGGATTCCATGCAGCGTGATTGAATGCAGTGGATTTCATGCAGCCTGGTAAAATGCATCCCGATTGAATGCAGTGGATTAAATGCAGCGTGAAGAAATGGAACATTTTGAATGCAGTGGATATTATGCAGCATGATTGAATGCAGTGGATTCCATGCAGCATGATTAAATGCAGTGTATTTTATGCAGCATTGCCCAAAGCATCCTGATTGAATGCAGTGGAGTCCATGGAGTATCATTGAATGCAGAGTATTCCATGCATTGTGGCGCAATGGATCCCGATTGTATGCAGTGGAGTCCATGCAGTGTGATGAATGCATGGATTCCAGGCAGCCTGGTAAAATGCATCCTGATTGAATGCAGTGGATTCCATGCAGCGTGATTGAATGCAGTGGATTCCGTGCAGCGTGATTGAATGCAGTGGATTCCATGCAGCCTGGTAAAATGCATCCCGATTGAATGCAGTGGGTTCGATACAGCTTAGTATAATGTATCCCAGTTAAATTCGGAGGATTCCATGCAGCGTCGTTGAATGCAGTGGATTTTATGAGGCATGGCCCAAAGCATCCCGATTGAATGCATTGGATTCCATGCATTGTGATTGAATGCAGTGAACTCCATGCAGCGTGGTAAAATGAATCCCGATTGAATGCAGTGGATTCCATGAAGCGTGATTGAATGCACTGTATTCCATGAAGTGTGAAGTAATGGAACCCTATTGAATGCAGTGTATTTTATGCAGCCTGATTGAATGCAGTGGATTACGTGCAGCATGATTGAATGCAGTGGATTTTATGCAGCATGGCCCAAAGCATCCTGATTGAATGCAGTGGATTACGTGCAGCATGATTAAATGCAGTGAACTCCATGCAATGTGGTAAAATGCATCCTGATTGAATGCAGTGGATTCGATACAGCTTAGTATAATGTATCCCAATTAAATTCGGTGGATTCCATGCAGCGTCGTTGAATGCAGTGGATTATATGAGGCATGGCCCAAAGCATCCCGATTGAATGCATTGGATTCCATGCATTGTGATTGAATGCAGTGAACTCCATGCAGCGTGGTAAAATGAATCCCGATTGAATGCAGTGGATTCCATGAAGCGTGATTGAATGCACTGTATTCCATGAAGTGTGAAGTAATGGAACCCTATTGAATGCAGTGTATTTTATGCAGCCTGATTGAATGCAGTGGATTTAATGGAGCATGATTGAATGCAGTGGATTTTATGCAGCATGGCCCAAAGCATCCTGATTGAATGCAGAGGATTCCATGCATTGTGGCGCAATGGATCCCGATTGTATGCAGTGGAGTCCATGCAGCGTGATGAATGCATGGATTCCATGCAGCCTGGTAAAATGCATCCTGATTGAATGCAGTGGATTCCATGCAGCGTCATTGAATGCAGATGATTCCATGCATTGTGGTGTAATGGATCCCGATTATATGCAGTGGAGTCCATGCAGTGAGGCCCAATGCATCCCGATTGAATGCAGTGGATTCCATGCATTTTGATTGAATACAGTGTACTCCATGCAGCGTGGGAACATGCATCCCGATGGAATGCAGTGGATTCCATGCAGCGTGATTGAATGCAGTGGATTCCATGCAGCGTGAAGAAATTGAACCCTATTGTAAGCAGTGGATTATATGCAGCATGATTGAATGCAGTCGATTCCATGCAGTGTCATTGAATGAAGTGGATTTTATGAGGCATGGCTCAAAGCATCCTGATTGAATGCAGTGGATTCCATGCAGCGTCATTGAATGCAGAGGATTCCATGCATTTTGGTGCAATGGATCCCGACTGTATGCACTGGAGTCCATGAAGCGAGGCCCAATGCATCCCGATTGAATGCAGTGGATTTTTTTGCAGCATGGCCCAAAGCATCCCGATTGAATGCAGGGGATTCCATGCAGCGTGATTGAATGCAGTGTACTCCATTCAGCGTGGTAAATTGCATCCCGATTGAATGCAGTGGATTCCGTGCAGCGTGATTGAATGCAGAGGATTCCATGCATTGTGGCGTAATGGATCCCGACTGTATGCAGCGGAGTCCATGCAGCGTGATGACTGAATGGATTCCATGCAGCTTATTAAAATGCATCCTGATTGAATGCAGTGGATTCCATGCAGCGTGATTGAATGCAGTGGATTCCATGCAGCGTGATTGAATGCAGTGGATTCCATGCAGCCTGGTAAAATGCATCCCGATTGAATGCAGTGGATTCCATGCAGCGTGATTGAATGCAGTGGATTCCATGCAGCCTGGTAAAATGCATCCCGATTGAATGCAGTGGATTACGTGCAGCATGATTGAATGCAGTGGATTTTATGCAGCATGGCCCAAAGCATCCTGATTGAATGCAGTGGATTACGTGCAGCATGATTAAATGCAGTGAACTCCATGCAATGTGGTAAAATGCATCCTGATTGAATGCAGTGTATTCGATACAGCTTAGTATAATGTATCCCAATTAAATTCGGTGGATTCCATGCAGTGTCGTTGAATGCAGTGGAATTTATTAAGCATGGCCCAAAGCATCCTGATTGAATGCAGTGGATTCCATGCAGCGTGAAGTGTTGGAACCGTATTGAATGCAGTGGATTTTATGCAGCATGGCCCAAAGCATCCTGATTGAGTGCACTGGATTCAATGGAGCATCATTGAATGCAGAGGATTCCATGCATTGTGTTGCAATTGATCCTTATTGTATGCAGTGGAGTCAATGGAGCGAGGCCAAATGCATCCCAATTGAATGCACTGGATTATATGCAGCATGGCCCAAAGCATCCCAATTGAATGCAGTGGATTCCATGCAGCATCAATGAATGCAGAAGATTCCATGCATTGTGGCACAATGGATCCCGATTGTATGCAGTGGAGTCCATGCAGCGAGGCCCAATGCATCCCGATGGAATGCAGTGGATTTTATGCAGCATGGCCCAAAGCATCCCGATTGAATGCAGTGGATTATATGCAGCATGATTGCAGCAGTGTAATCCATTACGCAGCAGTGTAATCCATGCAGAGTGTTAAAATGCATCCCGATTGAATGCATTGTATTCCCTGCAGTGTGAAGAAATGGAACCCTATTGAATGCAGTGGATTTTATGCAGCATGATGGAGTGCAGTGGATTCCATGCAGCATGATTGAATGCAGTGGATTTCATGAAGCATGCCCCAAAGCATCCCGATTGAATGCAGTGGATTCCATCCATTGTGATTGAATGCAGTGTACTCCATGCAGTGTGGTAAAATGCATCCCGATTGAATGCAGTGGATTCCATGCAGCATCATTGAATGCAGATGATTCCATGCATTGCAGCGCAATGGATACCAATTGAATGCAGTGAAGTCCATGCAGCGAGGCCCAGTGCATCCCGATTGACTGCAGTGGATTATTTTGCAGCATGGCCCAAAGAATCCCGATTGAATGCATTGGATTCCATCCATTGTGATTGAATGCAGTGTACTCCATGCAGTGTGGTAAAATGCATCCCGATTGAATGCATTGGATTCCATGCAGCATCATTGAATGCAGAGGATTCCATGCATTGTGGCGCAATGGATCGCGATTGTATGCAGTGGAGTTCATGCAGCGAGGCCCAATGCATCCTGATTGATTGCATTGGATTTTTTGCAGCATGGCCCAAAGCATCCCGATTGAATGCAGTGGATTCCATGCATTGAGATTGAATGCAGTGTACTCCATGCAGCGAGGTAAAATGCATCCCGATTGAATGCAGTGGATTAAATGCAGCGTGAAGAAATGGAACATTTTGAATGCAGTGGATATTATGCAGCATGATTGAATGCAGTGGATTCCATGCAGCATGATTAAATGCAGTGTATTTTATGCAGCATTGCCCAAAGCATCCTGATTGAATGCAGTGGAGTCCATGGAGTATCATTGAATGCAGAGTATTCCATGCATTGTGGCGCAATGGATCCCGATTGTATGCAGTGGAGTCCATGCAGTGTGATGAATGCATGGATTCCAGGCAGCCTGGTAAAATGCATCCTGATTGAATGCAGTGGATTCCATGCAGCGTGATTGAATGCAGTGGATTCCGTGCAGCGTGATTGAATGCAGTGGATTCCATGCAGCCTGGTAAAATGCATCCCGATTGAATGCAGTGGGTTCGATACAGCTTAGTATAATGTATCCCAGTTAAATTCGGAGGATTCCATGCAGCGTCGTTGAATGCAGTGGATTTTATGAGGCATGGCCCAAAGCATCCCGATTGAATGCATTGGATTCCATGCATTGTGATTGACTGCAGTGAACTCCATGCAGCGTGGTAAAATGAATCCCGATTGAATGCAGTGGATTCCATGAAGCGTGATTGAATGCACTGTATTCCATGAAGTGTGAAGTAATGGAACCCTATTGAATGCAGTGTATTTTATGCAGCCTGATTGAATGCAGTGGATTTAATGGAGCATGGTTGAATGCAGTGGATTTTATGCAGCATGGCCCAAAGCATCCTGATTGAATGCAGAGGATTCCATGCATTGTGGCGCAATGGATCCCGATTGTATGCAGTGGAGTCCATGCAGCGTGATGAATGCATGGATTCCATGCAGCCTGGTAAAATGCATCCCGATTGAATGCAGTGGATTCCATGCAGCGTCATTGAATGCAGATGATTCCATGCATTGTGGTGTAATGGATCCCGATTATATGCAGTGGAGTCCATGCAGTGAGGCCCAATGCATCCCGATTGAATGCAGTGGATTGTATGCAGCATGGCCCAAAGCATCCCGATTGAATGCAGTGGATTCCATGCATTTTGATTGAATGCAGTGTACTCCATGCAGCGTGGGAACATGCATCCCGATGGAATGCAGTGGATTCCATGCAGCGTGATTGAATACAGTGGATTCCATGCAGCGTGAAGAAATTGAACCCTATTGTAAGCAGTGGATTATATGCAGCATGATTGAATGCAGTCGATTCCATGCAGCGTCATTGAATGAAGTGGATTTTATGAGGCATGGCCCAAAGCATCCTGATTGAATGCAGTGGATTCCATGCAGCGTCATTGAATGCAGAGGATTCCATGCATTTTGGTGCAATGGATCCCGACTGTATGCACTGGAGTCCATGAAGCGAGGCCCAATGCATCCCGATTGAATGCAGTGGATTTTTTTGCAGCATGGCCCAAAGCATCCCGATTGAATGCAGGGGATTCCATGCAGCGTGATAGAATGCAGTGTACTCCATTCAGCGTGGTAAATTGCATCCCGATTGAATGCAGTGGATTCCATGCAGCGTGATTGAATGCAGAGGATTCCATGCATTGTGGCGTAATGGATCCCGACTGTATGCAGCGGAGTCCATGCAGCGTGATGACTGAATGGATTCCATGCAGCTTATTAAAATGCATCCTGATTGAATGCAGTGGATTCCATGCAGCGTGATTGAATGCAGTGGATTCCATGCAGCGTGATTGAATGCAGTGGATTCCATGCAGCCTGGTAAAATGCATCCCGATTGAATGCAGTGGATTCCATGCAGCGTGATTGAATGCAGTGGATTCCATGCAGCCTGGTAAAATGCATCCCGATTGAATGCAGTGGATTCCGTGCAGCATGATTGAATGCAGTGGATTTTATGCAGCATGGCCCAAAGCATCCTGATTGAATGCAGTGGATTACGTGCAGCATGATTAAATGCAGTGAACTCCATGCAATGTGGTAAAATGCATCCTGATTGAATGCAGTGGATTCGATACAGCTTAGTATAATGTATCCCAGTTAAATTCGGTGGATTCCATGCAGCGTCGTTGAATGCAGTGGATTTTATGAGGCATGGCCCAAAGCATCCCGATTGAATGCAGTGGATTCCATGCATTGTGATTGAATGCAGGGAACTCCATGCAGCGTGGTAAAATGAATCCCGATTGAATGCAGTGGATTCCATGCAGCGTGATTGAATGCAGTGGATTCCATGCAGCGTGATTGAATGCAGTGGATTCCATGCAGCCTGGTAAAATGCATCCCGATTGAATGCAGTGGGTTCGATACAGCTTAGTATAATATATCCCAGTTAAATTCGGTGGATTCCATGCAGCGTCGTTGAATGCAGTGGATTTTATGAGGCATGGCCCAAAGCATCTCGATTGAATGCAGTGGATTCAATGCATTGTGATTGACTGCAGTGAACTCCATGCAGCGTGGTAAAATGAATCCCGATTGAATGCAGTGGATTCCATGAAGCGTGATTGAATGCACTGTATTCCATGAAGTGTGAAGTAATGGAACCCTATTGAATGCAGTGTATTTTATGCAGCCTGATTGAATGCAGTGGATTTAATGGAGCATGATTGAATGCAGTGGATTTTATGCAGCATGGCCCAAAGCATCCTGATTGAATGCAGAGGATTCCATGCATTGTGGCGCAATGGATCCCGATTGTATGCAGTGGAGTCCATGCAGCGTGATGAATGCATGGATTCCATGCAGCCTGGTAAAATGCATCCCGATTGAATGCAGTGGATTCCATGCAGCGTCATTGAATGCAGATGATTCCATGCATTGTGGTGTAATGGATCCCGATTATATGCAGTGGAGTCCATGCAGTGAGGCCCAATGCATCCCGATTGAATGCAGTGGATTGTATGCAGCATGGCCCAAAGCATCCCGATTGAATGCAGTGGATTCCATGCATTTTGATTGAATGCAGTGTACTCCATGCAGCGTGGGAACATGCATCCCGATTGAATGCAGTGGATTCCATGCAGCGTGAAGAAATGGAACATTTAGAATGCAGTGGATATTATGCAGCATGATTGAATGCAGTGGATTCCATGCAGCATGATTGAATGCAGTGGATTTTATGCAGCATGGCCCAAAGCATCCTGATTGAATGCAGTGGATTCCATGGAGCATTATTGAATGCAGAGTATTCAATGCATTGTGTCGTAATGGATCCCGATTGTATGCAGTGGAGTCCATGCAGTGTGATAAATGCATGGATTCCAGGCAGCATGGTAAAATGCATCATGATTGAATGCAGTGGATTCCATGCAGCGTGATTGAATGCAGTGGATTCCATGCAGCGTGATTGATTGCAGTGGATTCCATGCAGCCTGGTAAAATGCATCCTGATTGAATGCAGAGGATTCCATGCATTGTGGCATAATGGATCCCGACTGTATGCAGCGGAGTCCATGCAGCGTGATGACTGAATGGATTCCATGCAGCTTATTAAAATGCATCCTGATTGAATGCAGTGGATTCCATGCAGCGTGATTGAATGCAGTGGATTCCATGCAGCGTGATTGAATGCAGTGGCATCCATGCAGCCTGGTAAAATACATCCCGATTGAATGCAGTGGATTACATGCAGCATGATTGAATGCAGTGGATTTTATGCAGCATGGCCCAAAGCATCCTGATTGAATGCAGTGGATTACGTGCAGCATGATTAAATGCAGTGAACTCCATGCAATGTGGTAAAATGCATCCTGATTGAATGCTGTGGATTCGATACAGCTTAGTATAATGTATCCCAATTAAATTCGGTGGATTCCATGCAGCGTCGTTGAATGCAGTGGATTTTATGAGGCATGGCCCAAAGCATCCCGATTGAATGCAGTGGATTCCATGCATTGTGATTGAATGCAGTGAACTCCATGCAGCGTGGTAAAATGAATCCCTATTGAATGCAGTGGATTCCATGAAGCGTGATTGAATGCACTGTATTCCATGAAGTGTGAAGTAATGGAACCCTATTGAATGCAGTGTATTTTATGCAGCCTGATTGAATGCAGTGGATTTAATGGAGCATGATTGAATGCAGTGGATTTTATGCAGCATGGCCCAAAGCATCCTGATTGAATGCAGAGGATTCCATGCATTGTGGCGCAATGGATCCCGATTGTATGCAGTGGAGTCCATGCAGCGTGATGAATGCATGGATTCCATGCAGCCTGGTAAAATGCATCCTGATTGAATGCAGTGGATTCCATGCAGCGTCATTGAATGCAGATGATTCCATGCATTGTGGTGTAATGGATCCCGATTATATGCAGTGGAGTCCATGCAGTGAGGCCCAATGCATCCCGATTGAATGCAGTGGATTGTATACAGCATGGGCCAAAGCATCCCAATTGAATGCAGTGGATTCGATACAGCTTAGTATAATGTATCCCAGTTAAATTCGGTGAATTCCATGCAGCGTCGTTGAATGCAGTGGATTTTATGAGGCATGGCCCAAAGCATCCCGATTGAATGCAGTGGATTCCATGCATTGTGATTGAATGCAGTGAACTCCATGCAGCGTGGTAAAATGAATCCCTATTGAATGCAGTGGATTCCATGAAGCGTGATTGAATGCACTGTATTCCATGAAGTGTGAAGTAATGGAACCCTATTGAATGCAGTGTATTTTATGCAGCCTGATTGAATGCAGTGGATTTAATGGAGCATGATTGAATGCAGTGGATTTTATGCAGCATGGCCCAAAGCATCCTGATTGAATGCAGAGGATTCCATGCATTGTGGCGCAATGGATCCCGATTGTATGCAGTGGAGTCCATGCAGCGTGATGAATGCATGGATTCCATGCAGCCTGGTAAAATGCATCCTGATTGAATGCAGTGGATTCCATGCAGCGTCATTGAATGCAGATGATTCCATGCATTGTGGTGTAATGGATCCCGATTATATGCAGTGGAGTCCATGCAGTGAGGCCCAATGCATCCCGATTGAATGCAGTGGATTGTATGCAGCATGGCCCAAAGCATCCCGATTGAATGCAGTGGATTCCATGCATTTTGATTGAATGCAGTGTACTCCATGCAGCGTGGGAACATGCATCCCGATGGAATGCAGTGGATTCCATGCAGCGTGATTGAATGCAGTGGATTCCATGCAGCGTGAAGAAATTGAACCCTATTGTAAGCAGTGGATTATATGCAGCATGATTGAATGCAGTCGATTCCATGCAGCGTCATTGAATGAAGTGGATTTTATGAGGCATGGCCCAAAGCATCCTGATTGAATGCAGTGGATTCCATGCAGCGTCATTGAATGCAGAGGATTCCATGCATTTTGGTGCAATGGATCCCGACTGTATGCACTGGAGTCCATGAAGCGAGGCCCAATGCATCCCGATTGAATGCAGTGGATTTTTTTGCAGCATGGCCCAAAGCATCCCGATTGAATGCAGGGGATTCCATGCAGCGTGATAGAATGCAGTGTACTCCATTCAGCGTGGTAAATTGCATCCCGATTGAATGCAGTGGATTCCATGCAGCGTGATTGAATGCAGAGGATTCCATGCATTGTGGCGTAATGGATCCCGACTGTATGCAGCGGAGTCCATGCAGCGTGATGACTGAATGGATTCCATGCAGCTTATTAAAATGCATCCTGATTGAATGCAGTGGATTCCATGCAGCGTGATTGAATGCAGTGGATTCCATGCAGCGTGATTGAATGCAGTGGATTCCATGCAGCCTGGTAAAATGCATCCCGATTGAATGCAGTGGATTCCATGCAGCATGATTGAATGCAGTGGATTCCATGCAGCCTGGTAAAATGCATCCCGATTGAATGCAGTGGATTACGTGCAGCATGATTGAATGCAGTGAACTCCATGCAATGTGGTAAAATGCATCCTGATTGAATGCAGTGGATTCGATACAGCTTAGTATAATGTATCCCAGTTAAATTCGGTGGATTCCATGCAGTGTCGTTGAATGCAGTGGAATTTATTAAGCATGGCCCAAAGCATCCTGATTGAATGCAGAGGATTCCATGCATTGTGGCGCAATGGATCCCGATTGTATGCAGTGGAGTCCATGCAGCGTGATGAATGCATGGATTCCATGCAGCCTGGTAAAATGCATCCCGATTGAATGCAGTGGATTCCATGCAGCGTCATTGAATGCAGATGATTCCATGCATTGTGGTGTAATGGATCCCGATTATATGCAGTGGAGTCCATGCAGTGAGGCCCAATGCATCCCGATTGAATGCAGTGGATTGTATGCAGCATGGGCCAAAGCATCCCGATTGAATGCAGTGGATTCCATGCAGCGTGATTGAATGCAGTGGATTCCATGCAGCGTGATTGAATGCAGTGGATTCCATGCAGCCTGGTAAAATGCATCCCGATTGAATGCAGTGGATTCCATGCAGCATGATTGAATGCAGTGGATTTCGTGCAGCATGATTGAATGCAGTGGATTTTATGCAGCATGGCCCAAAGCATCCTGATTGAATGCAGTGGATTACGTGCAGCATGATTAAATGCAGTGAACTCCATGCAATGTGGTAAAATGCATCCTGATTGAATGCAGTGGATTCGATACAGCTTAGTATAATGTATCCCAATTAAATTCGGTGGATTCCATGCAGCGTCGTTGAATGCAGTGGATTTTATGAGGCATGGCCCAAAGCATCCCGATTGAATGCAGTGGATTCCATGCATTGTGATTGAATGCAGTGAACTCCATGCAGCGTGGTAAAATGAATCCCGATTGAATGCAGTGGATTCCATGAAGCGTGATTGAATGCACTGTATTCCATGAAGTGTGAAGTAATGGAACCCTATTGAATGCAGTGTATTTTATGCAGCCTGATTGAATGCAGTGGATTTAATGGAGCATGATTGAATGCAGTGGATTTTATGCAGCATGGCCCAAAGCATCCTGATTGAATGCAGAGGATTCCATGCATTGTGGCGCAATGGATCCCGATTGTATGCAGTGGAGTCCATGCAGCGTGATGAATGCATGGATTCCATGCAGCCTGGTAAAATGCATCCCGATTGAATGCAGTGGATTCCATGCAGCGTCATTGAATGCAGATGATTCCATGCATTGTGGTGTAATGGATCCCGATTATATGCAGTGGAGTCCATGCAGTGAGGCCCAATGCATCCCGATTGAATGCAGTGGATTGTATGCAGCATGGCCCAAAGCATCCCGATTGAATGCAGTGGATTCCATGCATTTTGATTGAATGCAGTGTACTCCATGCAGCGTGGGAACATGCATCCCGATGGAATGCAGTGGATTCCATGCAGCGTGATTGAATGCAGTGGATTCCATGCAGCGTGAAGAAATTGAACCCTATTGTAAGCAGTGGATTATGTGCAGCATGATTGAATGCAGTCGATTCCATGCAGTGTCATTGAATGAAGTGGATTTTATGAGGCATGGCCCAAAGCATCCTGATTGAATGCAGTGGATTCCATGCAGCGTCATTGAATGCAGAGGATTCCATGCATTTTGGTGCAATGGATCCCGACTGTATGCACTGGAGTCCATGAAGCGAGGCCCAATGCATCCCGATTGAATGCAGTGGATTTTTTTGCAGCATGGCCCAAAGCATCCCGATTGAATGCAGGGGATTCCATGCAGCGTGATAGAATGCAGTGTACTCCATTCAGCGTGGTAAATTGCATCCCGATTGAATGCAGTGGATTCCATGCAGCGTGATTGAATGCAGAGGATTCCATGCATTGTGACGTAATGGATCCCGACTGTATGCAGCGGAGTCCATGCAGCGTGATGACTGAATGGATTCCATTCAGCTTATTAAAATGCATCCTGATTGAATGCAGTGGATTCCATGCAGCGTGATTGAATGCAGTGGATTCCATGCAGCGTGATTGAATGCAGTGGATTCCATGCAGCCTGGTAAAATGCATCCCGATTGAATGCAGTGGATTCCATGCAGCGTGATTGAATGCAGTGGATTCCATGCAGCCTGGTAAAATGCATCCCGATTGAATGCAGTGGATTCCGTGCAGCATGATTGAATGCAGTGGATTTTATGCAGCATGGCCCAAAGCATCCTGATTGAATGCAGTGGATTACGTGCAGCATGATTAAATGCAGTGAACTCCATGCAATGTGGTAAAATGCATCCTGATTGAATGCAGTGGATTCGATACAGCTTAGTATAATGTATCCCAATTAAATTCGGTGGATTCCATGCAGTGTCGTTGAATGCAGTGGAATTTATTAAGCATGGCCCAAAGCATCCTGATTGAATGCAGAGGATTCCATGCATTGTGGCGCAATGGATCCCGATTGTATGCAGTGGAGTCCATGCAGCGTGATGAATGCATGGATTCCATGCAGCCTGGTAAAATGCATCCCGATTGAATGCAGTGGATTCCATGCAGCGTCATTGAATGCAGATGATTCCATGCATTGTGGTGTAATGGATCCCGATTATATGCAGTGGAGTCCATGCAGTGAGGCCGAATGCATCCCGATTGAATGCAGTGGATTGTATGCAGCATGGGCCAAAGCATCCCGATTGAATGCAGTGGATTCCATGCATTTTGATTGAATGCAGTGTACTCCATGCAGCGTGGGAACATGCATCCCGATGGAATGCTGTGGATTCCATGCAGCGTGATTGAATGCAGTGGATTCCATGCAGCGTGAAGAAATTGAACCCTATTGTAAGCAGTGGATTATATGCAGCATGATTGAATGCAGTCGATTTCATGCAGCGTCATTGAATGAAGTGGATTTTATGAGGCATGGCCCAAAGCATCCTGATTGAATGCAGTGGATTCCATGCAGCGTCATTGAATGCAGAGGATTCCATGCATTTTGGTGCAATGGATCCCGACTGTATGCACTGGAGTCCATGAAGCGAGGCCCAATGCATCCCGATTGAATGCAGTGGATTTTTTTGCAGCATGGCCCAAAGCATCCCGATTGAATGCAGGGGATTCCATGCAGCGTGATTGAATGCAGTGTACTCCATTCAGCGTGGTAAATTGCATCCCGATTGAATGCAGTGGATTCCATGCAGCGTGATTGAATGCAGAGGATTCCATGCATTGTGGCGTAATGGATCCCGACTGTATGCAGCGGAGTCCATGCAGCGTGATGACTGAATGGATTCCATGCAGCTTATTAAAATGCATCCTGATTGAATGCAGTGGATTCCATGCAGCGTGATTGAATGCAGTGGATTCCATGCAGCGTGATTGAATGCAGTGGATTCCATGCAGCCTGGTAAAATGCATCCCGATTGAATGCAGTGGATTCCATGCAGCGTGATTGAATGCAGTGGATTCCATGCAGCCTGGTAAAATGCATCCCGATTGAATGCAGTGGATTACGTGCAGCATGATTGAATGCAGTGGATTTTATGCAGCATGGCCCAAAGCATCCTGATTGAATGCAGTGGATTACGTGCAGCATGATTAAATGCAGTGAACTCCATGCAATGTGGTAAAATGCATCCTGATTGAATGCAGTGGATTCGATACAGCTTAGTATAATGTATCCCAGTTAAATTCGGTGGATTCCATGCAGTGTCGTTGAATGCAGTGGATTTTATGCAGCATGGCCCAAAGCATCCTGATTGAATGCAGAGGATTCCATGCATTGTGGCGCAATGGATCCCGATTGTATGCAGTGGAGTCCATGCAGCGTGATGAATGCATGGATTCCATGCAGCCTGGTAAAATGCATCCTGATTGAATGCAGTGGATTCCATGCAGCGTCATTGAATGCAGATGATTCCATGCATTGTGGTGTAATGGATCCCGATTATATGCAGTGGAGTCCATGCAGTGAGGCCCAATGCATCCCGATTGAATGCAGTGGATTGTATGCAGCATGGCCCAAAGCATCCCGATTGAATGCAGTGGATTCCATGCATTTTGATTGAATGCAGTGTACTCCATGCAGCGTGGGAACATGCATCCCGATGGAATGCAGTGGATTCCATGCAGCGTGATTGAATGCAGTGGATTCCATGCAGCGTGAAGAAATTGAACCCTATTGTAAGCAGTGGATTATATGCAGCATGATTGAATGCAGTCGATTCCATGCAGCGTCATTGAATGAAGTGGATTTTATGAGGCATGGCCCAAAGCATCCTGATTGAATGCAGTGGATTCCATGCAGCGTCATTGAATGCAGAGGATTCCATGCATTTTGGTGCAATGGATCCCGACTGTATGCACTGGAGTCCATGAAGCGAGGCCCAATGCATCCCGATTGAATGCAGTGGATTTTTTTGCAGCATGGCCCAAAGCATCCCGATTGAATGCAGGGGATTCCATGCAGCGTGATTGAATGCAGTGTACTCCATTCAGCGTGGTAAATTGCATCCCGATTGAATGCAGAGGATTCCATGCAGCGTGATTGAATGCAGAGGATTCCATGCATTGTGGCGTAATGGATCCCGACTGTATGCAGCGGAGTCCATGCAGCGTGATGACTGAATGGATTCCATGCAGCTTATTAAAATGCATCCTGATTGAATGCAGTGGATTCCATGCAGCGTGATTGAATGCAGTGGATTCCATGCAGCCTGGTAAAATGCATCCCGATTGAATGCAGTGGATTCCATGCAGCGTGATTGAATGCAGTGGATTCCATGCAGCCTGGTAAAATGCATCCCGATTGAATGCAGTGGATTACGTGCAGCATGATTGAATGCAGTGAACTCCATGCAATGTGGTAAAATGCATCCTGATTGAATGCAGTGGATTCGATACAGCTTAGTATAATGTATCCCAGTTAAATTCGGTGGATTCCATGCAGTGTCGTTGAATGCAGTGGAATTTATTAAGCATGGCCCAAAGCATCCTGATTGAATGCAGAGGATTCCATGCATTGTGGCGCAATGGATCCCGATTGTATGCAGTGGAGTCCATGCAGCGTGATGAATGCATGGATTCCATGCAGCCTGGTAAAATGCATCCCGATTGAATGCAGTGGATTCCATGCAGCGTCATTGAGTGCAGATGATTCCATGCATTGTGGTGTAATGGATCCCGATTATATGCAGTGGAGTCCATGCAGTGAGGCCCAATGCATCCCGATTGAATGCAGTGGATTGTATGCAGCATGGGCCAAAGCATCCCGATTGAATGCAGTGGATTCCATGCATTTTGATTGAATGCAGTGTACTCCATGCAGCGTGGGAACATGCATCCCGATGGAATGCAGTGGATTCCATGCAGCGTGATTGAATGCAGTGGATTCCATGCAGCGTGAAGAAATTGAACCCTATTGTAAGCAGTGGATTATATGCAGCATGATTGAATGCAGTCGATTCCATGCAGCGTCATTGAATGAAGTGGATTTTATGAGGCATGGCCCAAAGCATCCTGATTGAATGCAGTGGATTCCATGCAGCGTCATTGAATGCAGAGGATTCCATGCATTTTGGTGCAATGGATCCCGACTGTATGCACTGGAGTCCATGAAGCGAGGCCCAATGCATCCCGATTGAATGCAGTGGATTTTTTTGCAGCATGGCCCAAAGCATCCCGATTGAATGCAGGGGATTCCATGCAGCGTGATTGAATGCAGTGTACTCCATTCAGCGTGGTAAATTGCATCCCGATTGAATGCAGTGGATTCCATGCAGCGTGATTGAATGCAGAGGATTCCATGCATTGTGGCGTAATGGATCCCGACTGTATGCAGCGGAGTCCATGCAGCGTGATGACTGAATGGATTCCATGCAGCTTATTAAAATGCATCCTGATTGAATGCAGTGGATTCCATGCAGCGTGATTGAATGCAGTGGATTCCATGCAGCGTGATTGAATGCAGTGGATTCCATGCAGCCTGGTAAAATGCATCCCGATTGAATGCAGTGGATTCCATGCAGCGTGATTGAATGCAGTGGATTCCATGCAGCCTGGGAAAATGCATCCCGATTGAATGCAGTGGATTACGTGCAGCATGATTGAATGCAGTGGATTTTATGCAGCATGGCCCAAAGCATCCTGATTGAATGCAGTGGATTACGCGCAGCATGATTAAATGCAGTGAACTCCATGCAATGTGGTAAAATGCATCCTGATTGAATGCAGTGGATTCGATACAGCTTAGTATAATGTATCCCAATTAAATTCGGTGGATTCCATGCAGCGTCGTTGAATGCAGTGGATTTTATGAGGCATGGCCCAAAGCATCCCGATTGAATGCATTGGATTCCATGCATTGTGATTGAATGCAGTGAACTCCATGCAGCGTGGTAAAATGAATCCCGATTGAATGCAGTGAATTCCATGAAGCGTGATTGAATGCACTGTATTCCATGAAGTGTGAAGTAATGGAACCCTATTGAATGCAGTGTATTTCATGCAGCCTGATTGAATGCAGTGGATTTTATGCAGCATGGCCCAAAGCATCCTGATTGAATGCAGAGGATTCCATGCATTGTGGCGCAATGGATCCCGATTGTATGCAGTGGAGTCCATGCAGCGTGATGAATGCATGGATTCCATGCAGCCTGGTAAAATGCATCCCGATTGAATGCAGTGGATTCCATGCAGCGTCATTGAATGCAGATGATTCCATGCATTGTGGTGTAATGGATCCCGATTATATGCAGTGGAGTCCATGCAGTGTGGCCCAATGCATCCCGATTGAATGCAGTGGATTGTATGCAGCATGGCCCAAAGCATCCCGATTGAATGCAGTGGATTCCATGCATTTTGATTGAATGCAGTGTACTCCATGCAGCGTGGGAACATGCATCCCGATGGAATGCAGTGGATTCCATGCAGCGTGATTGAATGCAGTGGATTCCATGCAGCGTGAAGAAATTGAACCCTATTGTAAGCAGTGGATTATATGCAGCATGATTGAATGCAGTCGATTCCATGCAGCGTCATTGAATGAAGTGGATTTTATGAGGCATGGCCCAAAGCATCCTGATTGAATGCAGTGGATTCCATGCAGCGTCATTGAATGCAGAGGATTCCATGCATTTTGGTGCAATGGATCCCGACTGTATGCACTGGAGTCCATGAAGCGAGGCCCAATGCATCCCGATTGAATGCAGTGGATTTTTTTGCAGCATGGCCCAAAGCATCCCGATTGAATGCAGGGGATTCCATGCAGCGTGATTGAATGCAGTGTACTCCATTCAGCGTGGTAAATTGCATCCCGATTGAATGCAGTGGATTCCATGCAGCGTGATTGAATGCAGAGGATTCCATGCATTGTGGCGTAATGGATCCCGACTGTATGCAGCGGAGTCCATGCAGCGTGATGACTGAATGGATTCCATGCAGCTTATTAAAATGCATCCTGATTGAATGCAGTGGATTCCATGCAGCGTGATTGAATGCAGTGGATTCCATGCAGCGTGATTGAATGCAGTGGATTCCATGCAGCCTGGTAAAATGCATCCCGATTGAATGCAGTGGATTACGTGCAGCATGATTGAATGCAGTGGATTTTATGCAGCATGGCCCAAAGCATCCTGATTGTATGCAGTGGATTACGTGCAGCATGATTAAATGCAGTGAACTCCATGCAATGTGGTAAAATGCATCCTGATTGAATGCAGTGGATTCGATACAGCTTAGTATAATGTATCCCAATTAAATTCGGTGGATTCCATGCAGCGTCGTTGAATGCAGTGGATTTTATGAGGCATGGCCCAAAGCATCCCGATTGAATGCATTGGATTCCATGCATTGTGATTGACTGCAGTGAACTCCATGCAGCGTGGTAAAATGAATCCCGATTGAATGCAGTGGATTCCATGAAGCGTGATTGAATGCACTTTATTCCATGAAGTGTGAAGTAATGGAACCCTATTGAATGCAGTGTATTTTATGCAGCCTGATTGAATGCAGTGGATTTAATGGAGCATGATTGAATGCAGTGGATTTTATGCAGCATGGCCCAAAGCATCCTGATTGAATGCAGAGGATTCCATGCATTGTGGCGCAATGGATCCCGATTGTATGCAGTGGAGTCCATGCAGCGTGATGAATGCATGGATTCCATGCAGCCTGGTAAAATGCATCCCGATTGAATGCAGTGGATTCCATGCAGCGTCATTGAATGCAGATGATTCCATGCATTGTGGTGTAATGGATCCCGATTATATGCAGTGGAGTCCATGCAGTGAGGCCCAATGCATCCCGATTGAATGCAGTGGATTCCATGCATTTTGATTGAATGCAGTGTACTCCATGCAGCGTGGGAACATGCATCCCGATGGAATGCAGTGGATTCCATGCAGCGTGATTGAATGCAGTGGATTCCATGCAGCGTGAAGAAATTGAACCCTATTGTAAGCAGTGGATTATATGCAGCATGATTGAATGCAGTCGATTCCATGCAGTGTCATTGAATGAAGTGGATTTTATGAGGCATGGCCCAAAGCATCCTGATTGAATGCAGTGGATTCCATGCAGCGTCATTGAATGCAGAGGATTCCATGCATTTTGGTGCAATGGATCCCGACTGTATGCACTGGAGTCCATGAAGCGAGGCCCAATGCATCCCGATTGAATGCAGTGGATTTTTTTGCAGCATGGCCCAAAGCATCCCGATTGAATGCAGGGGATTCCATGCAGCGTGATTGAATGCAGTGTACTCCATTCAGCGTGGTAAATTGCATCCCGATTGAATGCAGTGGATTCCGTGCAGCGTGATTGAATGCAGAGGATTCCATGCATTGTGGCGTAATGGATCCCGACTGTATGCAGCGGAGTCCATGCAGCGTGATGACTGAATGGATTCCATGCAGCTTATTAAAATGCATCCTGATTGAATGCAGTGGATTCCATGCAGCGTGATTGAATGCAGTGGATTCCATGCAGCGTGATTGAATGCAGTGGATTCCATGCAGCCTGGGAAAATGCATCCCGATTGAATGCAGTGGATTACGTGCAGCATGATTGAATGCAGTGGATTTTATGCAGCATGGCCCAAAGCATCCTGATTGAATGCAGTGGATTACGTGCAGCATGATTAAATGCAGTGAACTCCATGCAATGTGGTAAAATGCATCCTGATTGAATGCAGTGGATTCGATACAGCTTAGCATAATGTATCCCAATTAAATTCGGTGGATTCCATGCAGCGTCGTTGAATGCAGTGGATTTTATGAGGCATGGCCCAAAGCATCCCGATTGAATGCAGTGGATTCCATGCATTGTGATTGAATGCAGTGAACTCCATGCAGCGTGGTAAAATGAATCCCGATTGAATGCAGTGGATTCCATGAAGCGTGATTGAATGCACTTTATTCCATGAAGTGTGAAGTAATGGAACCCTATTGAATGCAGTGTATTTTATGCAGCCTGATTGAATGCAGTGGATTTAATGGAGCATGATTGAATGCAGTGGATTTTATGCAGCATGGCCCAAAGCATCCTGATTGAATGCAGAGGATTCCATGCATTGTGGCGCAATGGATCCCGAATGTATGCAGTGGAGTCCATGCAGCGTGATGAATGGATGGATTCCATGCAGCCTGGTAAAATGCATCCCGATTGAATGCAGTGGATTCCATGCAGCGTCATTGAAGGCAGATGATTCCATGCATTGTGGTGTAATGGATCCCGATTATATGCAGTGGAGTCCATGCAGTGAGGCCGAATGCATCCCGATTGAATGCAGTGGATTGTATGCAGCATGGCCCAAAGCATCCCGATTGAATGCAGTGGATTCCATGCATTTTGATTGAATGCAGTGTACTCCATGCAGCGTGGGAACATGCATCCCGATGGAATGCAGTGGATTCCATGCAGCGTGATTGAATGCAGTGGATTCCATGCAGCGTGAAGAAATTGAACCCTATTGTAAGCAGTGGATTATGTGCAGCATGATTGAATGCAGTCGATTCCATGCAGTGTCATTGAATGAAGTGGATTTTATGAGGCATGGCCCAAAGCATCCTGATTGAATGCAGTGGATTCCATGCAGCGTCATTGAATGCAGAGGATTCCATGCATTTTGGTGCAATGGATCCCGACTGTATGCACTGGAGTCCATGAAGCGAGGCCCAATGCATCCCGATTGAATGCAGTGGATTTTTTTGCAGCATGGCCCAAAGCATCCCGATTGAATGCAGGGGATTCCATGCAGCGTGATAGAATGCAGTGTACTCCATTCAGCGTGGTAAATTGCATCCCGATTGAATGCAGTGGATTCCATGCAGCGTGATTGAATGCAGAGGATTCCATGCATTGTGGCGTAATGGATCCCGACTGTATGCAGCGGAGTCCATGCAGCGTGATGACTGAATGGATTCCATGCAGCTTATTAAAATGCATCCTGATTGAATGCAGTGGATTCCATGCAGCGTGATTGAATGCAGTGGATTCCATGCAGCGTGATTGAATGCAGTGGATTCCATGCAGCCTGGTAAAATGCATCCCGATTGAATGCAGTGGATTCCATGCAGCGTGATTGAATGCAGTGGATTCCATGCAGCCTGGTAAAATGCATCCCGATTGAATGCAGTGGATTACGTGCAGCATGATTGAATGCAGTGGATTTTATGCAGCATGGCCCAAAGCATCCTGATTGAATGCAGTGTATTACGTGCAGCATGATTAAATGCAGTGAACTCCATGCAATGTGGTAAAATGCATCCTGATTGAATGCAGTGGATTCGATACAGCTTAGTATAATGTATCCCAGTTAAATTCGGTGGATTCCATGCAGCGTCGTTGAATGCAGTGGAATTTATTAAGCATGGCCCAAAGCATCCTGATTGAATGCAGAGGATTCCATGCATTGTGGCGCAATGGATCCCGATTGTATGCAGTGGAGTCCATGCAGCGTGATGAATGCATGGATTCCATGCAGCCTGGTAAAATGCATCCCGATTGAATGCAGTGGATTCCATGCAGCGTCATTGAATGCAGATGATTCCATGCATTGTGGTGTAATGGATCCCGATTATATGCAGTGGAGTCCATGCAGTGAGGCCCAATGCATCCCGATTGAATGCAGTGGATTGTATGCAGCATGGGCCAAAGCATCCCGATTGAATGCAGTGGATTCCATGCATTTTGATTGAATGCAGTGTACTCCATGCAGCGTGGGAACATGCATCCCGATTGAATGCAGTGGATTCCATGCAGCGTGATTGAATGCAGTGGATTCCATGAAGCGTGAAGAAATTGAACCCTATTGTAAGCAGTGGATTATATGCAGCATGATTGAATGCAGTCGATTTCATGCAGCGTCATTGAATGAAGTGGATTTTATGAGGCATGGCCCAAAGCATCCTGATTGAATGCAGTGGATTCCATGCAGCGTCATTGAATGCAGAGGATTCCATGCATTTTGGTGCAATGGATCCCGACTGTATGCACTGGAGTCCATGAAGCGAGGCCCAATGCATCCCGATTGAATGCAGTGGATTTTTTTGCAGCATGGCCCAAAGCATCCCGATTGAATGCAGGGGATTCCATGCAGCGTGATTGAATGCAGTGTACTCCATTCAGCGTGGTAAATTGCATCCCGATTGAATGCAGTGGATTCCATGCAGCGTGATTGAATGCAGAGGATTCCATGCATTGTGGCGTAATGGATCCCGACTGTATGCAGCGGAGTCCATGCAGCGTGATGACTGAATGGATTCCATGCAGCTTATTAAAATGCATCCTGATTGAATGCAGTGGATTCCATGCAGCGTGATTGAATGCAGTGGATTCCATGCAGCGTGATTGAATGCAGTGGATTCCATGCAGCCTGGTAAAATGCATCCCGATTGAATGCAGTGGATTCCATGCAGCGTGATTGAATGCAGTGGATTCCATGCAGCCTGGTAAAATGCATCCCGATTGAATGCAGTGGATTACGTGCAGCATGATTGAATGCAGTGGATTTTATGCAGCATGGCCCAAAGCATCCTGATTGAATGCAGTGGATTACGTGCAGCATGATTAAATGCAGTGAACTCCATGCAATGTGGTAAAATGCATCCTGATTGAATGCAGTGGATTCGATACAGCTTAGTATAATGTATCCAAGTTAAATTCGGTGGATTCCATGCAGTGTCGTTGAATGCAGTGGATTTTATGCAGCATGGCCCAAAGCATCCTGATTGAATGCAGAGGATTCCATGCATTGTGGCGCAATGGATCCCGATTGTATGCAGTGGAGTCCATGCAGCGTGATGAATGCATGGATTCCATGCAGCCTGGTAAAATGCATCCCGATTGAATGCAGTGGATTCCATGCAGCGTCATTGAATGCAGATGATTCCATGCATTGTGGTGTAATGGATCCCGATTATATGCAGTGGAGTCCATGCAGTGAGGCCCAATGCATCCCGATTGAATGCAGTGGATTGTATGCAGCATGGGCCAAAGCATCCCGATTGAATGCAGTGGATTCCATGCATTTTGATTGAATGCAGTGTACTCCATGCAGCGTGGGAACATGCATCCCGATGGAATGCAGTGGATTCCATGCAGCGTGATTGAATGCAGTGGATTCCATGCAGCGTGAAGAAATTGAACCCTATTGTAAGCAGTGGATTATATGCAGCATGATTGAATGCAGTCGATTCCATGCAGCGTCATTGAATGAAGTGGATTTTATGAGGCATGGCCCAAAGCATCCTGATTGAATGCAGTGGATTCCATGCAGCGTCATTGAATGCAGAGGATTCCATGCATTTTGGTGCAATGGATCCCGACTGTATGCACTGGAGTCCATGAAGCGAGGCCCAATGCATCCCGATTGAATGCAGTGGATTTTTTTGCAGCATGGCCCAAAGCATCCCGATTGAATGCAGGGGATTCCATGCAGCGTGATTGAATGCAGTGTACTCCATTCAGCGTGGTAAATTGCATCCCGATTGAATGCAGTGGATTCCATGCAGCGTGATTGAATGCAGAGGATTCCATGCATTGTGGCGTAATGGATCCCGACTGTATGCAGCGGAGTCCATGCAGCGTGATGACTGAATGGATTCCATGCAGCTTATTAAAATGCATCCTGATTGAATGCAGTGGATTCCATGCAGCGTGATTGAATGCAGTGGATTCCATGCAGCGTGATTGAATGCAGTGGATTCCATGCAGCCTGGTAAAATGCATCCCGATTGAATGCAGTGGATTCCATGCAGCGTGATTGAATGCAGTGGATTCCATGCAGCCTGGTAAAATGCATCCCGATTGAATGCAGTGGATTACGTGCAGCATGATTGAATGCAGTGGATTTTATGCAGCATGGCCCAAAGCATCCTGATTGAATGCAGTGGATTACGTGCAGCATGATTAAATGCAGTGAACTCCATGCAATGTGGTAAAATGCATCCTGATTGAATGCAGTGGATTCGATAAAGCTTAGTATAATGTATCCCAGTTAAATTCGGTGGATTCCATGCAGCGTCGTTGAATGCAGTGGAATTTATTAAGCATGGCCCAAAGCATCCTGATTGAATGCAGAGGATTCCATGCATTGTGGCGCAATGGATCCCGATTGTATGCAGTGGAGTCCATGCAGCGTGATGAATGCATGGATTCCATGCAGCCTGGTAAAATGCATCCCGATTGAATGCAGTGGATTCCATGCAGCGTCATTGAATGCAGATGATTCCATGCATTGTGGTGTAATGGATCCCGATTATATGCAGTGGAGTCCATGCAGTGAGGCCCAATGCATCCCGATTGAATGCAGTGGATTGTATGCAGCATGGGCCAAAGCATCCCGATTGAATGCAGTGGATTCCATGCATTTTGATTGAATGCAGTGTACTCCATGCAGCGTGGGAACATGCATCCCGATTGAATGCAGTGGATTCCATGCAGCGTGATTGAATGCAGTGGATTCCATGAAGCGTGAAGAAATTGAACCCTATTGTAAGCAGTGGATTATATGCAGCATGATTGAATGCAGTCGATTTCATGCAGCGTCATTGAATGAAGTGGATTTTATGAGGCATGGCCCAAAGCATCCTGATTGAATGCAGTGGATTCCATGCAGCGTCATTGAATGCAGAGGATTCCATGCATTTTGGTGCAATGGATCCCGACTGTATGCACTGGAGTCCATGAAGCGAGGCCCAATGCATCCCGATTGAATGCAGTGGATTTTTTTGCAGCATGGCCCAAAGCATCCCGATTGAATGCAGGGGATTCCATGCAGCGTGATTGAATGCAGTGTACTCCATTCAGCGTGGTAAATTGCATCCCGATTGAATGCAGTGGATTCCATGCAGCGTGATTGAATGCAGAGGATTCCATGCATTGTGGCGTAATGGATCCCGACTGTATGCAGCGGAGTCCATGCAGCGTGATGACTGAATGGATTCCATGCAGCTTATTAAAATGCATCCTGATTGAATGCAGTGGATTCCATGCAGCGTGATTGAATGCAGTGGATTCCATGCAGCGTGATTGAATGCAGTGGATTCCATGCAGCCTGGTAAAATGCATCCCGATTGAATGCAGTGGATTCCATGCAGCGTGATTGAATGCAGTGGATTCCATGCAGCCTGGTAAAATGCATCCCGATTGAATGCAGTGGATTACGTGCAGCATGATTGAATGCAGTGGATTTTATGCAGCATGGCCCAAAGCATCCTGATTGAATGCAGTGGATTACGTGCAGCATGATTAAATGCAGTGAACTCCATGCAATGTGGTAAAATGCATCCTGATTGAATGCAGTGGATTCGATACAGCTTAGTATAATGTATCCAAGTTAAATTCGGTGGATTCCATGCAGTGTCGTTGAATGCAGTGGATTTTATGCAGCATGGCCCAAAGCATCCTGATTGAATGCAGAGGATTCCATGCATTGTGGCGCAATGGATCCCGATTGTATGCAGTGGAGTCCATGCAGCGTGATGAATGCATGGATTCCATGCAGCCTGGTAAAATGCATCCCGATTGAATGCAGTGGATTCCATGCAGCGTCATTGAATGCAGATGATTCCATGCATTGTGGTGTAATGGATCCCGATTATATGCAGTGGAGTCCATGCAGTGAGGCCCAATGCATCCCGATTGAATGCAGTGGATTGTATGCAGCATGGGCCAAAGCATCCCGATTGAATGCAGTGGATTCCATGCATTTTGATTGAATGCAGTGTACTCCATGCAGCGTGGGAACATGCATCCCGATGGAATGCAGTGGATTCCATGCAGCGTGATTGAATGCAGTGGATTCCATGCAGCGTGAAGAAATTGAACCCTATTGTAAGCAGTGGATTATATGCAGCATGATTGAATGCAGTCGATTCCATGCAGCGTCATTGAATGAAGTGGATTTTATGAGGCATGGCCCAAAGCATCCTGATTGAATGCAGTGGATTCCATGCAGCGTCATTGAATGCAGAGGATTCCATGCATTTTGGTGCAATGGATCCCGACTGTATGCACTGGAGTCCATGAAGCGAGGCCCAATGCATCCCGATTGAATGCAGTGGATTTTTTTGCAGCATGGCCCAAAGCATCCCGATTGAATGCAGGGGATTCCATGCAGCGTGATTGAATGCAGTGTACTCCATTCAGCGTGGTAAATTGCATCCCGATTGAATGCAGTGGATTCCATGCAGCGTGATTGAATGCAGAGGATTCCATGCATTGTGGCGTAATGGATCCCGACTGTATGCAGCGGAGTCCATGCAGCGTGATGACTGAATGGATTCCATGCAGCTTATTAAAATGCATCCTGATTGAATGCAGTGGATTCCATGCAGCGTGATTGAATGCAGTGGATTCCATGCAGCGTGATTGAATGCAGTGGATTCCATGCAGCCTGGTAAAATGCATCCCGATTGAATGCAGTGGATTCCATGCAGCGTGATTGAATGCAGTGGATTCCATGCAGCCTGGTAAAATGCATCCCGATTGAATGCAGTGGATTACGTGCAGCATGATTGAATGCAGTGGATTTTATGCAGCATGGCCCAAAGCATCCTGATTGAATGCAGTGGATTACGTGCAGCATGATTAAATGCAGTGAACTCCATGCAATGTGGTAAAATGCATCCTGATTGAATGCAGTGGATTCGATACAGCTTAGTATAATGTATCCAAGTTAAATTCGGTGGATTCCATGCAGTGTCGTTGAATGCAGTGGATTTTATGCAGCATGGCCCAAAGCATCCTGATTGAATGCAGAGGATTCCATGCATTGTGGCGCAATGGATCCCGATTGTATGCAGTGGAGTCCATGCAGCGTGATGAATGCATGGATTCCATGCAGCCTGGTAAAATGCATCCCGATTGAATGCAGTGGATTCCATGCAGCGTCATTGAATGCAGATGATTCCATGCATTGTGGTGTAATGGATCCCGATTATATGCAGTGGAGTCCATGCAGTGAGGCCCAATGCATCCCGATTGAATGCAGTGGATTGTATGCAGCATGGGCCAAAGCATCCCGATTGAATGCAGTGGATTCCATGCATTTTGATTGAATGCAGTGTACTCCATGCAGCGTGGGAACATGCATCCCGATGGAATGCAGTGGATTCCATGCAGCGTGATTGAATGCAGTGGATTCCATGCAGCGTGTAGAAATTGAACCCTATTGTAAGCAGTGGATTATATGCAGCATGATTGAATGCAGTCGATTCCATGCAGCGTCATTGAATGAAGTGGATTTTATGAGGCATGGCCCAAAGCATCCTGATTGAATGCAGTGGATTCCATGCAGCGTCATTGAATGCAGAGGATTCCATGCATTTTGGTGCAATGGATCCCGACTGTATGCACTGGAGTCCATGAAGCGAGGCCCAATGCATCCCGATTGAATGCAGTGGATTTTTTTGCAGCATGGCCCAAAGCATCCCGATTGAATGCAGGGGATTCCATGCAGCGTGATAGAATGCAGTGTACTCCATTCAGCGTGGTAAATTGCATCCCGATTGAATGCAGTGGATTCCATGCAGCGTGATTGAATGCAGAGGATTCCATGCATTGTGGCGTAATGGATCCCGACTGTATGCAGCGGAGTCCATGCAGCGTGATGACTGAATGGATTCCATGCAGCTTATTAAAATGCATCCTGATTGAATGCAGTGGATTCCATGCAGCGTGATTGAATGCAGTGGATTCCATGCAGCGTGATTGAATGCAGTGGATTCCATGCAGCCTGGTAAAATGCATCCCGATTGAATGCAGTGGATTCCATGCAGCGTGATTGAATGCAGTGGATTCCATGCAGCCTGGTAAAATGCATCCCGATTGAATGCAGTGGATTACGTGCAGCATGATTGAATGCAGTGGATTTTATGCAGCATGGCCCAAAGCATCCTGATTGAATGCAGTGGATTACGTGCAGCATGATTAAATGCAGTGAACTCCATGCAATGTGGTAAAATGCATCCTGATTGAATGCAGTGGATTCGATACAGCTTAGTATAATGTATCCCAATTAAATTCGGTGGATTCCATGCAGCGTCGTTGAATGCAGTGGATTTTATGAGGCATGGCCCAAAGCATCCCGATTGAATGCATTGGATTCCATGCATTGTGATTGACTGCAGTGAACTCCATGCAGCGTGGTAAAATGAATCCCGATTGAATGCAGTGGATTCCATGAAGCGTGATTGAATGCACTGTATTCCATGAAGTGTGAAGTAATGGAACCCTATTGAATGCAGTGTATTTTATGCAGCCTGATTGAATGCAGTGGATTTAATGGAGCATGATTGAATGCAGTGGATTTTATGCAGCATGGCCCAAAGCATCCTGATTGAATGCAGAGGATTCCATGCATTGTGGCGCAATGGATCCCGATTGTATGCAGTGGAGTCCATGCAGCGTGATGAATGCATGGATTCCATGCAGCCTGGTAAAATGCATCCCGATTGAATGCAGTGGATTCCATGCAGCGTCATTGAATGCAGATGATTCCATGCATTGTGGTGTAATGGATCCCGATTATATGCAGTGGAGTCCATGCAGTGAGGCCCAATGCATCCCGATTGAATGCAGTGGATTGTATGCAGCATGGCCCAAAGCATCCCGATTGAATGCAGTGGATTCCATGCATTTTGATTGAATGCAGTGTACTCCATGCAGCGTGGGAACATGCATCCCGATGGAATGCAGTGGATTCCATGCAGCGTGATTGAATGCAGTGGATTCCATGCAGCGTGAAGAAATTGAACCCTATTGTAAGCAGTGGATTATGTGCAGCATGATTGAATGCAGTCGATTCCATGCAGTGTCATTGAATGAAGTGGATTTTATGAGGCATGGCCCAAAGCATCCTGATTGAATGCAGTGGATTCCATGCAGCGTCATTGAATGCAGAGGATTCCATGCATTTTGGTGCAATGGATCCCGACTGTATGCACTGGAGTCCATGAAGCGAGGCCCAATGCATCCCGATTGAATGCAGTGGATTTTTTTGCAGCATGGCCCAAAGCATCCCGATTGAATGCAGGGGATTCCATGCAGCGTGATAGAATGCAGTGTACTCCATTCAGCGTGGTAAATTGCATCCCGATTGAATGCAGTGGATTCCATGCAGCGTGATTGAATGCAGAGGATTCCATGCATTGTGGCGTAATGGATCCCGACTGTATGCAGCGGAGTCCATGCAGCGTGATGACTGAATGGATTCCATGCAGCTTATTAAAATGCATCCTGATTGAATGCAGTGGATTCCATGCAGCGTGATTGAATGCAGTGGATTCCATGCAGCGTGATTGAATGCAGTGGATTCCATGCAGCCTGGTAAAATGCATCCCGATTGAATGCAGTGGATTACGTGCAGCATGATTGAATGCAGTGGATTTTATGCAGCATGGCCCAAAGCATCCTGATTGAATGCAGTGGATTACGTGCAGCATGATTAAATGCAGTGAACTCCATGCAATGTGGTAAAATGCATCCTGATTGAATGCAGTGGATTCGATACAGCTTAGTATAATGTATCCCAATTAAATTCGGTGGATTCCATGCAGCGTCGTTGAATGCAGTGTATTTTATGAGGCATGGCCCAAAGCATCCCGATTGAATGCATTGGATTCCATGCATTGTGATTGACTGCAGTGAACTCCATGCAGCGTGGTAAAATGAATCCCGATTGAATGCAGTGGATTCCATGAAGCGTGATTGAATGCACTGTATTCCATGAAGTGTGAAGTAATGGAACCCTATTGAATGCAGTGTATTTTATGCAGCCTGATTGAATGCAGTGGATTTAATGGAGCATGATTGAATGCAGTGGATTTTATGCAGCATGGCCCAAAGCATCCTGATTGAATGCAGAGGATTCCATGCATTGTGGCGCAATGGATCCCGATTGTATGCAGTGGAGTCCATGCAGCGTGATGAATGCATGGATTCCATGCAGCCTGGTAAAATGCATCCCGATTGAATGCAGTGGATTCCATGCAGCGTCATTGAATGCAGATGATTCCATGCATTGTGGTGTAATGGATCCCGATTATATGCAGTGGAGTCCATGCAGTGAGGCCCAATGCATCCCGATTGAATGCAGTGGATTCCATGCATTTTGATTGAATGCAGTGTACTCCATGCAGCGTGGGAACATGCATCCCGATGGAATGCAGTGGATTCCATGCAGCGTGATTGAATGCAGTGGATTCCATGCAGCGTGAAGAAATTGAACCCTATTGTAAGCAGTGGATTATATGCAGCATGATTGAATGCAGTCGATTCCATGCAGTGTCATTGAATGAAGTGGATTTTATGAGGCATGGCCCAAAGCATCCTGATTGAATGCAATGGATTCCATGCAGCGTCATTGAATGCAGAGGATTCCATGCATTTTGGTGCAATGGATCCCGACTGTATGCACTGGAGTCCATGAAGCGAGGCCCAATGCATCCCGATTGAATGCAGTGGATTTTTTTGCAGCATGGCCCAAAGCATCCCGATTGAATGCAGGGGATTCCATGCAGCGTGATTGAATGCAGTGTACTCCATTCAGCGTGGTAAATTGCATCCCGATTGAATGCAGTGGATTCCGTGCAGCGTGATTGAATGCAGAGGATTCCATGCATTGTGGCGTAATGGATCCCGACTGTATGCAGCGGAGTCCATGCAGCGTGATGACTGAATGGATTCCATGCAGCTTATTAAAATGCATCCTGATTGAATGCAGTGGATTCCATGCAGCGTGATTGAATGCAGTGGATTCCATGCAGCGTGATTGAATGCAGTGGATTCCATGCAGCCTGGGAAAATGCATCCCGATTGAATGCAGTGGATTCCGTGCAGCATGATTGAATGCAGTGGATTTTATGCAGCATGGCCCAAAGCATCCTGATTGAATGCAGTGGATTACGTGCAGCATGATTAAATGCAGTGAACTCCATGCAATGTGGTAAAATGCATCCTGATTGAATGCAGTGGATTCGATACAGCTTAGTATAATGTATCCCTATTAAATTCGGTGGATTCCATGCAGCGTCGTTGAATGCAGTGGATTTTATGAGGCATGGCCCAAAGCATCCCGATTGAATGCATTGGATTCCATGCATTGTGATTGAATGCAGTGAACTCCATGCAGCGTGGTAAAATGAATCCCGATTGAATGCAGTGGATTCCATGAAGCGTGATTGAATGCACTGTATTCCATGAAGTGTGAAGTAATGGAACCCTATTGAATGCAGTGTATTTTATGCAGCCTGATTGAATGCAGTGGATTTAATGGAGCATGATTGAATGCAGTGGATTTTATGCAGCATGGCCCAAAGCATCCTGATTGAATGCAGAGGATTCCATGCATTGTGGCGCAATGGATCCCGATTGTATGCAGTGGAGTCCATGCAGCGTGATGAATGCATGGATTCCATGCAGCCTGGTAAAATGCATCCCGATTGAATGCAGTGGATTCCATGCAGCGTCATTGAATGCAGATGATTCCATGCATTGTGGTGTAATGGATCCCGATTATATGCAGTGGAGTCCATGCAGTGAGGCCCAATGCATCCCGATTGAATGCAGTGGATTGTATGCAGCATGGGCCAAAACACCCCGATTGAATGCAGTGGATTCCATGCATTTTGATTGAATGCAGTGTACTCCATGCAGCGTGGGAACATGCATCCCGATTGAATGCAGTGGATTCCATGCAGCGTGAAGAAATGGAACATTTAGAATGCAGTGGATATTATGCAGCATGATTGAATGCAGTGGATTCCATGCAGCATGATTGAATGCAGTGGATTTTATGCAGCATGGCCCAAAGCATCCTGATTGAATGCAGTGGATTCCATGGAGCATCATTGAATGCAGAGTATTCAATGCATTGTGTCGTAATGGTTCCCGATTGTATGCAGTGGAGTCCATGTAGTGTGATAAATGCATGGATTCCAGGCAGCATGGTAAAATGCATCCTGATTGAATGCAGTGGATTCCATGCAGCGTGATTGAATGCAGTGGATTCCATGCAGCGTGATTGAATGCAGTGGATTCCATGCAGCCTGGTAAAATGCATCCAGATTGAATGCAGAAGATTCCATGCATTGTGGCGTAATGGATCCCGACTGTATGCAGCGGAGTCCATGCAGCGTGATGACTGAATGGATTCCATGCAGCTTATTAAAATGCATCCTGATTGAATGCAGTGGATTCCATGCAGCGTGATTGAATGCAGTGGATTCCATGCAGCGTGATTGAATGCAGTGGATTCCATGCAGCCTGGTAAAATTCATCCTGATTGAATGCAGTGGATTCCATGCAGCATGATTGAATGCAGTGGATTTTATGCAGCATGGCCCAAAGCATCCTGATTGAATGCAGTGGATTACGTGCAGCATGATTAAATGCAGTGAACTCCATGCAATGTGGTAAAATGCATCCTGATTGAATGCAGTGGATTCGATACAGCTTAGTATAATGTATCCCAATTAAATTCGGTGGATTCCATGCAGCGTCGTTGAATGCAGTGGATTTTATGAGGCATGGCCCAAAGCATCCCGATTGAATGCATTGGATTCCATGCATTGTGATTGACTGCAGTGAACTCCATGCAGCGTGGTAAAATGAATCCCGATTGAATGCAGTGGATTCCATGAAGCGTGATTGAATGCACTGTATTCCATGAAGTGTGAAGTAATGGAACCCTATTGAATGCAGTGTATTTTATGCAGCCTGATTGAATGCAGTGGATTTAATGGAGCATGATTGAATGCAGTGGATTTTATGCAGCATGGCCCAAAGCATCCTGATTGAATGCAGAGGATTCCATGCATTGTGGCGCAATGGATCCCGATTGTATGCAGTGGAGTCCATGCAGCGTGATGAATGCATGGATTCCATGCAGCCTGGTAAAATGCATCCCGATTGAATGCAGTGGATTCCATGCAGCGTCATTGAATGCAGATGATTCCATGCATTGTGGTGTAATGGATCCCGATTATATGCAGTGGAGTCCATGTAGTGAGGCCCAATGCATCCCGATTGAATGCAGTGGATTGTATGCAGCATGGCCCAAAGCATCCCGATTGAATGCAGTGGATTCCATGCATTTTGATTGAATGCAGTGTACTCCATGCAGCGTGGGAACATGCATCCCGATGGAATGCAGTGGATTCCATGCAGCGTGATTGAATGCAGTGGATTCCATGCAGCGTGAAGAAATTGAACCCTATTGTAAGCAGTGGATTATATGCAGCATGATTGAATGCAGTCGATTCCATGCAGCGTCATTGAATGAAGTGGATTTTATGAGGCATGGCCCAAAGCATCCTGATTGAATGCAGTGGATTCCATGCAGCGTCATTGAATGCAGAGGATTCCATGCATTTTGGTGCAATGGATCCCGACTGTATGCACTGGAGTCCATGAAGCGAGGCCCAATGCATCCCGATTGAATGCAGTGGATTTTTTTGCAGCATGGCCCAAAGCATCCCGATTGAATGCAGGGGATTCCATGCAGCGTGATAGAATGCAGTGTACTCCATTCAGCGTGGTAAATTGCATCCCGATTGAATGCAGTGGATTCCATGCAGCGTGATTGAATGCAGAGGATTCCATGCATTGTGGCGTAATGGATCCCGACTGTATGCAGCGGAGTCCATGCAGCGTGATGACTGAATGGATTCCATGCAGCTTATTAAAATGCATCCTGATTGAATGCAGTGGATTCCATGCAGCGTGATTGAATGCAGTGGATTCCATGCAGCGTGATTGAATGCAGTGGATTCCATGCAGCCTGGTAAAATGCATCCCGATTGAATGCAGTGGATTCCATGCAGCGTGATTGAATGCAGTGGATTCCATGCAGCCTGGTAAAATGCATCCCGATTGAATGCAGTGGATTACGTGCAGCATGATTGAATGCAGTGGATTTTATGCAGCATGGCCCAAAGCATCCTGATTGAATGCAGTGGATTACGTGCAGCATGATTAAATGCAGTGAACTCCATGCAATGTGGTAAAATGCATCCTGATTGAATGCAGTGGATTCGATACAGCTTAGTATAATGTATCCCAGTTAAATTCGGTGGATTCCATGCAGCGTCGTTGAATGCAGTGGATTTTATGAGGCATGGCCCAAAGCATCCCGATTGAATGCAGTGGATTCCATGCATTGTGATTGAATGCAGTGAACTCCATGCAGCGTGGTAAAATGAATCCCGATTGAATGCAGTGGATTCCATGCAGCGTGATTGAATGCAGTGGATTCCATGCAGCGTGATTGAATGCAGTGGATTCCATGCAGCCTGGTAAAATGCATCCCGATTGAATGCAGTGGGTTCGATACAGCTTAGTATAATGTATCCCAGTTAAATTCGGTGGATTCCATGCAGCGTCGTTGAATGCAGTGGATTTTATGAGGCATGGCCCAAAGCATCCCGATTGAATGCATTGGATTCCATGCATTGTGATTGAATGCAGTGAACTCCATGCAGCGTGGTAAAATGAATCCCGATTGAATGCAGTGGATTCCATGAAGCGTGATTGAATGCACTGTATTCCATGAAGTGTGAAGTAATGGAACCCTATTGAATGCAGTGTATTTTATGCAGCCTGATTGAATGCAGTGGATTTAATGGAGCATGATTGAATGCAGTGGATTTTATGCAGCATGGCCCAAAGCATCCTGATTGAATGCAGAGGATTCCATGCATTGTGGCGCAATGGATCCCGATTGTATGCAGTGGAGTCCATGCAGCGTGATGAATGCATGGATTCCATGCAGCCTGGTAAAATGCATCCCGATTGAATGCAGTGGATTCCATGCAGCGTCATTGAATGCAGATGATTCCATGCATTGTGGTGTAATGGATCCCGATTATATGCAGTGGAGTCCATGCAGTGAGGCCCAATGCATCCCGATTGAATGCAGTGGATTGTATGCAGCATGGCCCAAAGCATCCCGATTGAATGCAGTGGATTCCATGCATTTTGATTGAATGCAGTGTACTCCATGCAGCGTGGGAACATGCATCCCGATTGAATGCAGTGGATTCCATGCAGCGTGAAGAAATGGAACATTTAGAATGCAGTGGATATTATGCAGCATGATTGAATGCAGTGGATTCCATGCAGCATGATTGAATGCAGTGGATTTTATGCAGCATGGCCCAAAGCATCCTGATTGAATGCAGTGGATTCCATGGAGCATCATTGAATGCAGAGTATTCAATGCATTGTGTCGTAATGGTTCCCGATTGTATGCAGTGGAGTCCATGTAGTGTGATAAATGCATGGATTCCAGGCAGCATGGTAAAATGCATCCTGATTGAATGCAGTGGATTCCATGCAGCGTGATTGAATGCAGTGGATTCCATGCAGCGTGATTGAATGCAGTGGATTCCATGCAGCCTGGTAAAATGCATCCCGATTGAATGCAGAGGATTCCATTCATTGTGGCGTAATGGATCCCGACTGTATGCAGCGGAGTCCATGCAGCGTGATGACTGAATGGATTCCATGCAGCTTATTAAAATGCATCCTGATTGAATGCAGTGGATTCCATGCAGCGTGATTGAATGCAGTGGATTCCATGCAGCGTGATTGAATGCAGTGGATTCCATGCAGCCTGGTAAAATTCATCCCGATTGAATGCAGTGGATTACGTGCAGCATGATTGAATGCAGTGGATTTTATGCAGCATGGCCCAAAGCATCCTGATTGAATGCAGTGGATTACGTGCAGCATGATTAAATGCAGTGAACTCCATGCAATGTGGTAAAATGCCTCCTGATTGAATGCAGTGGATTCGATACAGCTTAGTATAATATATCCCAATTAAATTCGGTGGATTCCATGCAGCGTCGTTGAATGCAGTGGATTTTATGAGGCATGGCCCAAAGCATCCCGATTGAATGCATTGGATTCCATGCATTGTGATTGAATGCAGTGAACTCCATGCAGCGTGGTAAAATGAATCCCGATTGAATGCAGTGGATTCCATGAAGCGTGATTGAATGCACTGTATTCCATGAAGTGTGAAGTAATGGAACCCTATTGAATGCAGTGTATTTTATGCAGCCTGATTGAATGCAGTGGATTTAATGGAGCATGATTGAATGCAGTGGATTTTATGCAGCATGGCCCAAAGCATCCTGATTGAATGCAGAGGATTCCATGCATTGTGGCGCAATGGATCCCGATTGTATGCAGTGGAGTCCATGCAGCGTGATGAATGCATGGATTCCATGCAGCCTGGTAAAATGCATCCCGATTGAATGCAGTGGATTCCATGCAGCGTCATTGAATGCAGATGATTCCATGCATTGTGGTGTAATGGATCCCGATTATATGCAGTGGAGTCCATGCAGTGAGGCCCAATGCATCCCGATTGAATGCAGTGGATTGTATGCAGCATGGCCCAAAGCATCCCGATTGAATGCAGTGGATTCCATGCATTTTGATTGAATGCAGTGTACTCCATGCAGCGTGGGAACATGCATCCCGATGGAATGCAGTGGATTCCATGCAGCGTGATTGAATGCAGTGGATTCCATGCAGCGTGAAGAAATTGAACCCTATTGTAAGCAGTGGATTATATGCAGCATGATTGAATGCAGTCGATTCCATGCAGCGTCATTGAATGAAGTGGATTTTATGAGGCATGGCCCAAAGCATCCTGATTGAATGCAGTGGATTCCATGCAGCGTCATTGAATGCAGAGGATTCCATGCATTTTGGTGCAATGGATCCCGACTGTATGCACTGGAGTCCATGAAGCGAGGCCCAATGCATCCCGATTGAATGCAGTGGATTTTTTTGCAGCATGGCCCAAAGCATCCCGATTGAATGCAGGGGATTCCATGCAGCGTGATTGAATGCAGTGTACTCCATTCAGCGTGGTAAATTGCATCCCGATTGAATGCAGTGGATTCCATGCAGCGTGATTGAATGCAGAGGATTCCATGCATTGTGGCGTAATGGATCCCGACTGTATGCAGCGGAGTCCATGCAGCGTGATGACTGAATGGATTCCATGCAGCTTATTAAAATGCATCCTGATTGAATGCAGTGGATTCCATGCAGCGTGATTGAATGCAGTGGATTCCATGCAGCGTGATTGAATGCAGTGGATTCCATGCAGCCTGGTAAAATGCATCCCGATTGAATGCAGTGGATTCCATGCAGCGTGATTGAATGCAGTGGATTCCATGCAGCCTGGTAAAATGCATCCCGATTGAATGCAGTGGATTACGTGCAGCATGATTGAATGCAGTGGATTTTATGCAGCATGGCCCAAAGCATCCTGATTGAATGCAGTGGATTACGTGCAGCATGATTAAATGCAGTGAACTCCATGCAATGTGGTAAAATGCATCCTGATTGAATGCAGTGGATTCGATACAGCTTAGTATAATGTATCCCAGTTAAATTCGGTGGATTCCATGCAGCGTCGTTGAATGCAGTGGATTTTATGAGGCATGGCCCAAAGCATCCCGATTGAATGCAGTGGATTCCATGCATCGTGATTGAATGCTGTGAACTCCATGCAGCGTGGTAAAATGAATCCCGATTGAATGCAGTGGATTCCATGCAGCGTGATTGAATGCAGTGGATTCCATGCAGCGTGATTGAATGCAGTGGATTCCATGCAGCCTGGTAAAATGCATCCCGATTGAATGCAGTGGGTTCGATACAGCTTAGTATAATGTATCCCAGTTAAATTCGGTGGATTCCATGCAGCGTCGTTGAATGCAGTGGATTTTATGAGGCATGGCCCAAAGCATCCCGATTGAATGCATTGGATTCCATGCATTGTGATTGAATGCAGTGAACTCCATGCAGCGTGGTAAAATGAATCCCGATTGAATGCAGTGGATTCCATGAAGCGTGATTGAATGCACTGTATTCCATGAAGTGTGAAGTAATGGAACCCTATTGAATGCAGTGTATTTTATGCAGCCTGATTGAATGCAGTGGATTTAATGGAGCATGATTGAATGCAGTGGATTTTATGCAGCATGGCCCAAAGCATCCTGATTGAATGCAGAGGATTCCATGCATTGTGGCGCAATGGATCCCGATTGTATGCAGTGGAGTCCATGCAGCGTGATGAATGCATGGATTCCATGCAGCCTGGTAAAATGCATCCCGATTGAATGCAGTGGATTCCATGCAGCGTCATTGAATGCAGATGATTCCATGCATTGTGGTGTAATGGATCCCGATTATATGCAGTGGAGTCCATGCAGTGAGGCCCAATGCATCCCGATTGAATGCAGTGGATTGTATGCAGCATGGCCCAAAGCATCCCGATTGAATGCAGTGGATTCCATGCATTTTGATTGAATGCAGTGTACTCCATGCAGCGTGGGAACATGCATCCCGATTGAATGCAGTGGATTCCATGCAGCGTGAAGAAATGGAACATTTAGAATGCAGTGGATATTATGCAGCATGATTGAATGCAGTGGATTCCATGCAGCATGATTGAATGCAGTGGATTTTATGCAGCATGGCCCAAAGCATCCTGATTGAATGCAGTGGATTCCATGGAGCATCATTGAATGCAGAGTATTCAATGCATTGTGTCGTAATGGTTCCCGATTGTATGCAGTGGAGACCATGTAGTGTGATAAATGCATGGATTCCAGGCAGCATGGTAAAATGCATCCTGATTGAATGCAGTGGATTCCATGCAGCGTGATTGAATGCAGTGGACTCCATGCAGCGTGATTGAATGCAGTGGATTCCATGCAGCCTGGTAAAATGCATCCCGATTGAATGCAGAGGATTCCATTCATTGTGGCGTAATGGATCCCGACTGTATGCAGCGGAGTCCATGCAGCGTGATGACTGAATGGATTCCATGCAGCTTATTAAAATGCATCCCAATTGAATGCAGTGGATTCCATGCAGCATGGCGCAATGGATGTCGATTGAATGCAGTGGTTTCCCTGCAATGTGGCACAATGGATCCCGATTGACTGCAGTGGATTCCATGCAGCGTCACTGAATGCAGTGGATTCCATGCAGAATGGTAAAATGCATCCCGATTGATGGAGTGGATTCCATGCAGTGTCATTGAATGCAGTGGATTCCATGCAGCATGGTAAAATGCATCCCAATAGAACGCAGTGCATTCCATGCAGCGGGGTTAAATGGATCCCGATTGAATGCAGTGGATTCGATGCAGCGTGGCCCAATGGATCTCGAGAGAATGCAGTGGATTCCATGCAGTGTGGTGCAATGGATTTTAATTGAACGCAGTGGATTCCATGCATCGTGGCGCAATGGATCCCAATTGAATGCAGTGAATTCCATGCAGCGTGATTGAATGCAGTATATTCCATGCAGCGTGGTAAAATGCATCCCGATTAAATGCAGTGGATTCCATCCAGCTTGATTGAATGCAGTTGATTCCATGGAGCGTGGCCCAATGCATCCCGATTAAATGCAGTGGATTTTATGCAGCATGGCCCAAAGCATCCCGATTGAAGGTAGTGCATTCCATGCAGCATCACTGAATGCAGTGGATTCCATGCAGCATTGTAAAATGCATCCCAATTGAACGCAGTGCATTCCATGCAGCGGGGTTAAATGGATCCCGATTGAATGCAGTGGATTCGATGCAGCGTGGCCCAATGGATCTCGAGAGAATGCAGTGGATTCCATGCAGTGTGGTGCAATGGATTTTAATTGAACGCAGTGGATTCCATGCATCATGGCGCAATGGATCCCAATTGAATGCAGTGAATTCCATGCAGCGTGATTGAATGCAGTATATTCCATGCAGCGTGGTAAAATGCATCCCGATTAAATGCAGTGGATTCCATCCAGCTTGATTGAATGCAGTTGATTCCATGGAGCGTGGCCCAATGCATCCCGATTAAATGCAGTGGATTTTATGCAGCATGGCCCAAAGCATCCCGATTGAAGGTACTGCATTCCATGCAGCATCACTGAATGCAGTGTATTCCATGCAGCGTGATAAATGGAACCCTATTGAATGCAGTGGATTTTATGCAGCATGATTGAATGCAGTGGATTCGATGCAGCATGATGGAATGCAGTGGATTCCAGGCAGCGAGGCCCAATGAATCCCGATTGAATGCAGTGGATATTATCCAGCATGGCCCAAAACATCCCGATTGAATGCAGTGGATTCCATGCAGCATGTTTGAATGCAGTGGATTCCATGCAGCATGGCCCAATGGTTCCCGATTGAATGCAGTGGTTGCAATGAAGCATGATTGAATGCAGTGGATTCCATGAAGCGTGGCCCTATGGTACCCGATTGAATGCACTGGTTGCAATGAAGCATGATTGAATGCAGTGGATTCCATGCAGCATGGAGAAATTGAACCCTATTAAATGCAGGGGATTTTATGCAGCATGATTGAATGCAGTGGATTCCATGCAGCATGATTGAATGCAGTAGATTCCATGCAGTGAGGCCCAATGCATCCCGATTAAATGCAGTGGATTTTATGCAGCGAGGCCCAAAGCATCCCGATTGAATGCAGTGGATTCCATGCAGCGTCACTGAATGCAGTGGATTCGATGCAGCATGGTAAAATGCATCCCGATTGAACCCAGTGTATTCTATGCAGCGTGATAAATGGATCCCGATTGAATGCAGTGGATTCCATGCAGCGTGGCCCAATGGATCTCGAGAGAATGCAGTGGATTCCATGCAGTGTGGTGCAATGGATTTTGATTGAACGCAGTGGATTCGATGCATCATTGTGCAATGGATCCCAATTGAATGCAGTGAATTCCATGCAGCGTGATTGAATGCAGTACATTGCATGCAGCATGGTAAAATGCATCCCGATTAAATGCAGTGGATTCCATCCAGCTTGATTGAATGCAGTTGATTCCATGGAGCGTGGCCCAATGCATCCCGATTAAATGCAGTGGATTTTATGCAGCATGGCCCAAAGCATCCCGATTGAAGGTAGTGCATTCCATGCAGCATCACTGAATGCAGTGGATTCCATGCAGCATGGTAAAATGCATCCCGATTGAACGCAGTGTATTCCATGAAGCATGGCTAAATGGATCCCGATTGAATGCAGTGGATTCCATGCAGCGTGGCCCAATGGATCTCGATTGAACGCAGTGTATTCCATGCAGTGAGGCCAAATGAATCCCAATTGAATGCAGTGGATTCCATGCAGCATGGAGAAATTGAACCCTATTAAATGCAGGGGATTTTATGCAGCATGATTGAATGCAGTGGATTCCATGCAGCATGATTGAATGCAGTAGATTCCATGCAGTGAGGCCCAATGCATCCCGATTAAATGCAGTGGATTTTATGCAGAGAGGCCCAAAGCATCCCGATTGAGTGCAGTGGATTCCATGCAGCGTCACTGAATGCAGTGGATTCGATGCAGCATGGTTAAATGCATCCCGATTGAACGAAGAGTATTCCATGCAGCAGGGTTAAATGGATCCCGATTGAATGCAGTGGATTCTATGCAGCGTGGCCCAATGGATCTCGATTGAATGCAGTGGATTCCATGCAACGTGGCCCAATGGATCTCGATTGAATGCAGTGGATTCCATGCAGTGTGGTGCAGTGGATTCTGATTGATTGCAGTGAATTCCATGCATCGTGGCACAATGGATCCCAATTGAATGCAGTGGATTCCAGGCAGCGTGGCCCAATGAATCCCGATTGAATGCAGTGGATATTATCCAGCATGGCCCAAAGCATCCCGATTGAATGCAGTGGATTCAATGCAGCGTGTTTGAATGCAGTGGATTCCATGCAGCATGGCCCAATGGTTCCCGATTGAATGCAGTGGTTGCAATGAAGCATGATTGAATGCAGTGGATTCCATGAAGCGTGGCCCTATGGTACCCGATTGAATGCACTGGTTGCAATGAAGCATGATTGAATGCAGTGGATTCCATGAAGCATGGAGAAATGGAACCCTATTAAATGCAGGGGATTTTATGCAGCATGATTGAATGCAGTGGATTCCATGCAGCATGATTGAATGCAGTAGATTCCATGCAGTGAGGCCCAATGCATCCCGATTAAATGCAGTGGATTTTATGCAGCGAGGCCCAAAGCATCCCGATTGAATGCAGTGGATTCCATGCAGCGTCACTGAATGCAGTGGATTCGATGCAGCATGGTTAAATGCATCCCGATTGAACGAAGAGTATTCCATGCAGCGTGGCTAAATGGATCCCGATTGAATGCAGTGGATTCCATGCAGCGTGGCCCAATGGATCTCGAGAGATTGCAGTGGATTCCATGCAGTGTGGTGCAATGTATTTTGATTGAACGCAGTGGATTCCATGCATCGTGGTGCAATGGATCCCAATTGAATGCAGTGAATTCCATGCAGCGTGATTGAATGCAGTATATTCCATGCAGCGTGGTAAAATGCATCCCGATTAAATGCAGTGGATTCCATCCAGCTTGATTGAATGCAGTTGATTCCATGGAGCGTGGCCCAATGCATCCCGATTAAATGCAGTGGATTTTATGCAGCATGGCCCAAAGCATCCCGATTGAAGGTAGTGCATTCCATGCAGTGTCATTGAATGCAGTGGATTCCATGCAGCATGTTAAAATGCGTCACGATTGATGCAGTGGATTCCATGCAGTGTCATTGAATGCAGTGTATTCCATGCAGCATGGTAAAATGCATCCCGATGGATGCAGTGGATTCCATGCAGTGTCAATGAATGCAGTGGATTCCAGGCAGCATGATAAAATGCATCCCGATTGATGCAGTGGATTCCATGCAGCGGGGTTAAATGGATCCCGATTGAATGCAGTGTATTCCATGCAGCGTGGCCCAATGGATCTCGATTGAATGCAGTGGATTCCATGCAGCGTGGCCCAATGGATCTCGATTGAATGCAGTGGATTCCATGCAGTGTGGTGCAGTGGATTCTGATTGATTGCAGTGAATTCCATGCATCGTGGCACAATGGATCCCAATTGAATGCAGTGGATTCCATGCAGCGTGGCCCAATGGATCTCGATTGAATGCAGTGGATTCCATGCAGCGTGTTTGAATGCAGTGTATGCCATGCAGCGTGAAGAAATGGAACCCTATTGAATGCAGTGGATTTTATGCAGCATGATTGAATGCAGTGGATTCGATGCAGCATGATTGAATGCAGTGGATTTCAGGCAGCGAGGCCCAATGAATCCCGATTGAATGCAGTGGATATTATCCAGCATGGCCCAAAGCATCCCGATTGAATGCAGTGGATTCCATGCAGCGTGTTTGAATGCAGTGGATTCCATGCAGCATGGCCCAATGGTTCCCGATTGAATGCAGTGGTTGCAATGAAGCATGATTGAATGCAGTGGATTCCATGCACCATGGAGACATTGAACCCTATTCAATGCAGGGGATTTTATGCAGCATGATTGAATGCAGTGGATTCCATGCAGCATGATTGAATGCAGTAGATTCCATGCAGTGAGGCCCAATTTATCCCGATTAAATGCAGTGGATTTTATGCAGCGAGGCCCAAAGCATCCCGATTGAATGCAGTGGATTCCATGCAGCGTCACTGAATGCAGTGGATTCGATGCAGCATGGTAAAATGCATCCCGATTGAACGAAGAGTATTCCATGCAGCGTGGCTAAATGGATCCCGATTGAATGCAGTGGATTCCATGCAGCGTGGCCCAATGGATCTCGAGAGATTGCAGTGGATTCCATGCAGTGTGGTGCAATGGATTTAAATTGAACGCAGTGGATTCCATGCATCGTGGTGCAATGGATCCCAATTGAATGCAGTGAATTCCATGCAGCGTGATTGAATGCAGTATATTCCATGCAGCGTGGTAAAATGCATCCCGATTAAATGCAGTGGATTCCATCCAGCTTGATTGAATGCAGTTGATTCCATGGAGCGTGGCCCAATGCATCCCGATTAAATGCAGTGGATTTTATGCAGCATGGCCCAAAGCATCCTGATTGAAGGTAGTGCATTCCATGCAGCATCACTGAATGCAGTGGATTCCATGCAGCATGGTAAAATGCATCCCGATTGAACGCAGTGTATTCCATGAAGCATGGCTAAATGGCTCCCGAGTGAATGCAGTAGATTCCATGCAGTGTCATTGAATGCAGTGGATTCCATGCAGCATGGTAAAATGCATCCCGATTGATGCAGTGGATTCCATGCAGTGTCATTGAATGCAGTGGATTCGAGGCAGCATGGTAAAATGCATCCCGATTGATGCAGTGGATTCCATGCAGCGGGGCTAAATGGATCCCGATTGAATGCAGTGTATTCCATGCAGCGTGGCCCAATCGATCTCGATTGAATGCAGTGGATTCCATGCAGCGTGGCCCAATGGATCTCGATTGAATGCAGTGGATTCCATGCAGTGTGGTACAGTGGATTCTGATTGATTGCAGTGAATTCCATGCATCGTGGCACAATGGATCCCAATTGAATGCAGTGGATTCCATGCAGCGTGGCCCAATTGATCTCGATTGAATGCAGTGGATTCCATGCAGCATGTTTGAATGCAGTTTATGCCATGCAGCGTGAAGAAATGGAACCCTATTGAATGCAGTGGATTTTATGCAGGATGATTGAATGCAGTGGATTCCATGCAGCATGATTGAATGCAGTGGATTCCATGCAGCGTGGCCCAATGTATCTCGAGAGAATGCAGTGGATTCCATGCAGTGTGGTGCAATGGATTTTGATTGAACGCAGTGGATTCCATGCATCGTTGTGCAATGGATCCCAATTGAATGCAGTGAATTCCATGCAGCGTGATTGAATGCAGTACATTCCATGCAGCATGGTAAAATGCATCCCGATTAAATGCAGTGGATTCCATCCAGCTTGATTGAATGCAATTGATTCCATGGAGCGTGGCCCAATGCATCCCGATTAAATGCAGTGGATTTTAAGCAGCATGGCCCAAAGCATCCCGATTGAAGGTAGTGCATTCCATGCAGCATCACTGAATGCAGTGGATTCCATGCAGCATGGTAAAATGCATCCCGATTGAACGCAGTGTATTCCATGAAGCATGGCTAAATGGATCCCGATTGAATGCAGTGGATTCCATGCAGCGTGGCCCAATGGATCTCGATTGAACGCAGTGTATTCCATGCAGTGAGGCCCAATGTATCCCAATTGAATGCAGTGGATTCCATGCAGCATGGCGCAATGGATGTCGATTGAATGCAGTGGTTTCCCTGCAATGTGGCACAATGGATCCCGATTGACTGCAGTGGATTCCATGCAGCGTCACTGAATGCAGTGGATTCCATGCAGAATGGTAAAATGCATCCCGATTGATGCAGTGGATTCCATGCAGTGTCATTAAATGCAGGGGATTCCATGCAGCATGGTAAAATGCATCCCAATTGAACGCAGTGCATTCCATGCAGCGGGGTTAAATGGATCCCGATTGAATGCAGTGGATTCGATGCAGCGTGGCCCAATGGATCTCGAGAGAATGCAGTGGATTCCATGCAGTGTGGTGCAATGGATTTAAATTGAACGCAGTGGATTCCATGCATCGTGGCGCAATGGATCCCAATTGAATGCAGTGAATTCCATGCAGCGTGATTGAATGCAGTATATTCCATGCAGCGTGGTAAAATGCATCCCGATTAAATGCAGTGGATTCCATCCAGCTTGATTGAATGCAGTTGATTCCATGGAGCGTGGCCCAATGCATCCCGATTAAATGCAGTGGATTTTATGCAGCATGGCCCAAAGCATCCCGATTGAATGTAGTGCATTCCATGCAGCATCACTGAATGCAGTGGATTCCATGCAGCATGGTAAAATGCATCCCGATTAAACGCAGTAGATTACATGCAGCATGGCTAAATGGATCCCGAGTGAATGCAGTAGATTCCATGCAGTGTCATTGAATGCAGTGGATTCCATGCAGCATGGTAAAATGCATCCCGATTGATGCAGTGGATTCCATGCAGTGTCATTGAATGCAGTGGATTCCAGGCAGCATGGTAAAATGCATCCCGATTGAACGAAGAGTATTCCATGCAGCGTGGCTAAATGGATCCCGATTGAATGCAGTGTATTCCATGCAGCGTGGCCCAATGGATCTCGATTGAATGCAGTGGATTCCATGCAGCATGGCCCAATGGATCTCGATTGAATGCAGTGGATTCCATGCAGTGTGGTGCAGTGGAGTCTGATTGATTGCAGTGAATTCCATGCATCGTGGCACAATGGATCCCAATTGAATGCAGTGGATTCCATGCAGCATGGCCCAATGGATCTCGATTGAATGCAGTGGATTCCATGCAGCATGTTTGAATGCAGTGTATGCCATGCAGCGTGAAGTTATGGAACCCTATTGAATGCAGTGGATTTTATGCAGCATGATTGAATGCAGTGGATTCCATGCAGCATGATTGAATGCAGTGGATTCCAGGCAGCGAGGCCCAATGAATCCCGATTGAATGCAGTGGATATTATCCAGCATGGCCCAAAGCATCCCGATTGAATGCAGTGGATTCCATGCAGCGTGTTTGAATGCAGTGGATTCCATGCAGCATGGCCCAATGGTTCCCGATTGAATGCAATGGTTGCAATGAAGCATGATTGAATGCAGTGGATTCCATGAAGCGTGGCCCTATGGTACCCGATTGAATGCACTGGTTGCAATGAAGCATGATTGAATGCAGTGGATTCCATGCAGCATGGAGACATTGAACCCTATTCAATGCAGGGGATTTTATGCAGCATGATTGAATGCAGTGGATTCCATGCAGCATGATTGAATGCAGTAGATTCCATGCAGTGAGGCCCAATGCATCCCGATTAAATGCAGTGGATTTTATGCAGCGAGGCCCAAAGCATCCCGATTGAATGCAGTGGATTCCATGCAGTGTCACTGAATGCAGTGGATTCGATGCAGCATGGTAAAATGCATCCCGATTGAACCCAGTGTATTCCATGCAGCGTGATAAATGGATCCCGATTGAATGCAGTGGATTCCATGCAGCGTGGCCCAATGGATCTCGAGAGAATGCAGTGGATTCCATGCAGTGTGGTGCAATGGATTTTGATTGAACGCAGTGGATTCGATGCATCGTTGTGCAATGGATCCCAATTGAATGCAGTGAATTCCATGCAGCGTGATTGAATGCAGTACATTCCATGCAGCGTGGTAAAATGCATCCCGATTAAATGCAGTGGATTCCATCCAGCTTGATTGAATGCAGTTGATTCCATGGAGCGTGGCCCAATGCATCCCGATTAAATGCAGTGGATTTTATGCAGCATGGCCCAAAGCACCCCGATTGAAGGTAGTGCATTCCATGCAGCATCACTGAATGCAGTGGATTCCATGCAGCATGGTAAAATGCATCCCGATTAAACGCAGTGCATTACATGCAGCATGGCTAAATGGATCCCGAGTGAATGCAGTGGATTCCATGCAGCATGGTAAAATGCGTCACGATTGATGCAGTGGATTCCATGAAGCATGGCTAAATGGATCCCGATTGAATGCAGTGGATTCCATGCAGCATGGTAAAATGCATCCCGATTGAACGCAGTGTATTCCATGAAGCATGGCTAAATGGATCCCGATTGAATGCAGTGGATTCCATGCAGCGTCATTGAATGCAGATGATTCCATGCATTGTGGTGTAATGGATCCCGATTATATGCAGTGGAGTCCATGTAGTGAGGCCCAATGCATCCCGATTGAATGCAGTGGATTGTATGCAGCATGGCCCAAAGCATCCCGATTGAATGCAGTGGATTCCATGCATTTTGATTGAATGCAGTGTACTCCATGCAGCGTGGGAACATGCATCCCGATGGAATGCAGTGGATTCCATGCAGCGTGATTGAATGCAGTGGATTCCATGCAGCGTGAAGAAATTGAACCCTATTGTAAGCAGTGGATTATATGCAGCATGATTGAATGCAGTCGATTCCATGCAGCGTCATTGAATGAAGTGGATTTTATGAGGCATGGCCCAAAGCATCCTGATTGAATGCAGTGGATTCCATGCAGCGTCATTGAATGCAGAGGATTCCATGCATTTTGGTGCAATGGATCCCGACTGTATGCACTGGAGTCCATGAAGCGAGGCCCAATGCATCCCGATTGAATGCAGTGGATTTTTTTGCAGCATGGCCCAAAGCATCCCGATTGAATGCAGGGGATTCCATGCAGCGTGATAGAATGCAGTGTACTCCATTCAGCGTGGTAAATTGCATCCCGATTGAATGCAGTGGATTCCATGCAGCGTGATTGAATGCAGAGGATTCCATGCATTGTGGCGTAATGGATCCCGACTGTATGCAGCGGAGTCCATGCAGCGTGATGACTGAATGGATTCCATGCAGCTTATTAAAATGCATCCTGATTGAATGCAGTGGATTCCATGCAGCGTGATTGAATGCAGTGGATTCCATGCAGCGTGATTGAATGCAGTGGATTCCATGCAGCCTGGTAAAATGCATCCCGATTGAATGCAGTGGATTCCATGCAGCGTGATTGAATGCAGTGGATTCCATGCAGCCTGGTAAAATGCATCCCGATTGAATGCAGTGGATTACGTGCAGCATGATTGAATGCAGTGGATTTTATGCAGCATGGCCCAAAGCATCCTGATTGAATGCAGTGGATTACGTGCAGCATGATTAAATGCAGTGAACTCCATGCAATGTGGTAAAATGCATCCTGATTGAATGCAGTGGATTCGATACAGCTTAGTATAATGTATCCCAGTTAAATTCGGTGGATTCCATGCAGCGTCGTTGAATGCAGTGGATTTTATGAGGCATGGCCCAAAGCATCCCGATTGAATGCAGTGGATTCCATGCATTGTGATTGAATGCAGTGAACTCCATGCAGCGTGGTAAAATGAATCCCGATTGAATGCAGTGGATTCCATGCAGCGTGATTGAATGCAGTGGATTCCATGCAGCGTGATTGAATGCAGTGGATTCCATGCAGCCTGGTAAAATGCATCCCGATTGAATGCAGTGGGTTCGATACAGCTTAGTATAATGTATCCCAGTTAAATTCGGTGGATTCCATGCAGCGTCGTTGAATGCAGTGGATTTTATGAGGCATGGCCCAAAGCATCCCGATTGAATGCATTGGATTCCATGCATTGTGATTGAATGCAGTGAACTCCATGCAGCGTGGTAAAATGAATCCCGATTGAATGCAGTGGATTCCATGAAGCGTGATTGAATGCACTGTATTCCATGAAGTGTGAAGTAATGGAACCCTATTGAATGCAGTGTATTTTATGCAGCCTGATTGAATGCAGTGGATTTAATGGAGCATGATTGAATGCAGTGGATTTTATGCAGCATGGCCCAAAGCATCCTGATTGAATGCAGAGTATTCCATGCATTGTGGCGCAATGGATCCCGATTGTATGCAGTGGAGTCCATGCAGCGTGATGAATGCATGGATTCCATGCAGCCTGGTAAAATGCATCCCGATTGAATGCAGTGGATTCCATGCAGCGTCATTGAATGCAGATGATTCCATGCATTGTGGTGTAATGGATCCCGATTATATGCAGTGGAGTCCATGCAGTGAGGCCCAATGCATCCCGATTGAATGCAGTGGATTGTATGCAGCATGGTCCAAAGCATCCCGATTGAATGCAGTGGATTCCATGCATTTTGATTGAATGCAGTGTACTCCATGCAGCGTGGGAACATGCATCCCGATTGAATGCAGTGGATTCCATGCAGCGTGAAGAAATGGAACATTTAGAATGCAGTGGATATTATGCAGCATGATTGAATGCAGTGGATTCCATGCAGCATGATTGAATGCAGTGGATTTTATGCACATGGCCCAAAGCATCCTGATTGAATGCAGTGGATTCCATGGAGCATCATTGAATGCAGAGTATTCAATGCATTGTGTCGTAATGGTTCCCGATTGTATGCAGTGGAGTCCATGTAGTGTGATAAATGCATGGATTCCAGGCAGCATGGTAAAATGCATCCTGATTGAATGCAGTGGATTCCATGCAGCGTGATTGAATGCAGTGGATTCCATGCAGCGTGATTGAATGCAGTGGATTCCATGCAGCCTGGTAAAATGCATCCCGATTGAATGCAGAGGATTCCATTCATTGTGGCGTAATGGATCCCGACTGTATGCAGCGGAGTCCATGCAGCGTGATGACTGAATGGATTCCATGCAGCTTATTAAAATGCATCCTGATTGAATGCAGTGGATTCCATGCAGCGTGATTGAATGCAGTGGATTCCATGCAGCGTGATTGAATGCAGTGGATTCCATGCAGCCTGGTAAAATTCATCCCGATTGAATGCAGTGGATTACGTGCAGCATGATTGAATGCAGTGGATTTTATGCAGCATGGCCCAAAGCATCCTGATTGAATGCAGTGGATTACGTGCAGCATGATTAAATGCAGTGAACTCCATGCAATGTGGTAAAATGCCTCCTGATTGAATGCAGTGGATTCGATACAGCTTAGTATAATATATCCCAATTAAATTCGGTGGATTCCATGCAGCGTCGTTGAATGCAGTGGATTTTATGAGGCATGGCCCAAAGCATCCCGATTGAATGCATTGGATTCCATGCATTGTGATTGAATGCAGTGAACTCCATGCAGCGTGGTAAAATGAATCCCGATTGAATGCAGTGGATTCCATGAAGCGTGATTGAATGCACTGTATTCCATGAAGTGTGAAGTAATGGAACCCTATTGAATGCAGTGTATTTTATGCAGCCTGATTGAATGCAGTGGATTTAATGGAGCATGATTGAATGCAGTGGATTTTATGCAGCATGGCCCAAAGCATCCTGATTGAATGCAGAGGATTCCATGCATTGTGGCGCAATGGATCCCGATTGTATGCAGTGGAGTCCATGCAGCGTGATGAATGCATGGATTCCATGCAGCCTGGTAAAATGCATCCCGATTGAATGCAGTGGATTCCATGCAGCGTCATTGAATGCAGATGATTCCATGCATTGTGGTGTAATGGATCCCGATTATATGCAGTGGAGTCCATGCAGTGAGGCCCAATGCATCCCGATTGAATGCAGTGGATTGTATGCAGCATGGCCCAAAGCATCCCGATTGAATGCAGTGGATTCCATGCATTTTGATTGAATGCAGTGTACTCCATGCAGCGTGGGAACATGCATCCCGATGGAATGCAGTGGATTCCATGCAGCGTGATTGAATGCAGTGGATTCCATGCAGCGTGAAGAAATTGAACCCTATTGTAAGCAGTGGATTATATGCAGCATGATTGAATGCAGTCGATTCCATGCAGCGTCATTGAATGAAGTGGATTTTATGAGGCATGGCCCAAAGCATCCTGATTGAATGCAGTGGATTCCATGCAGCGTCATTGAATGCAGAGGATTCCATGCATTTTGGTGCAATGGATCCCGACTGTATGCACTGGAGTCCATGAAGCGAGGCCCAATGCATCCCGATTTAATGCAGTGGATTTTTTTGCAGCATGGCCCAAAGCATCCCGATTGAATGCAGGGGATTCCATGCAGCGTGATTGAATGCAGTGTACTCCATTCAGCGTGGTAAATTGCATCCCGATTGAATGCAGTGGATTCCGTGCAGCGTGATTGAATGCAGAGGATTCCATGCATTGTGGCATAATGGATCCCGACTGTATGCAGCGGAGTCCATGCAGCGTGATGACTGAATGGATTCCATGCAGCTTATTAAAATGCATCCTGATTGAATGCAGTGGATTCCATGCAGCGTGATTGAATGCAGTGGATTCCATGCAGCGTGATTGAATGCAGTGGATTCCATGCAGCCTGGTAAAATGCATCCCGATTGAATGCAGTGGATTCCATGCAGCGTGATTGAATGCAGTGGATTTTATGCAGCCTGGTAAAATGCATCCCGATTGAATGCAGTGGATTACGTGCAGCATGATTGAATGCAGTGGATTTTATGCAGCATGGCCCAAAGCATCCTGATTGAATGCAGTGGATTACGTGCAGCATGATTAAATGCAGTGAACTCCATGCAATGTGGTAAAATGCATCCTGATTGAATGCAGTGGATTCGATACAGCTTAGTATAATGTATCCCAGTTAAATTCGGTGGATTCCATGCAGCGTCGTTGAATGCAGTGGATTTTATGAGGCATGGCCCAAAGCATCCCGATTGAATGCAGTGGATTCCATGCATCGTGATTGAATGCTGTGAACTCCATGCAGCGTGGTAAAATGAATCCCGATTGAATGCAGTGGATTCCATGCAGCGTGATTGAATGCAGTGGATTCCATGCAGCGTGATTGAATGCAGTGGATTCCATGCAGCCTGGTAAAATGCATCCCGATTGAATGCAGTGGGTTCGATACAGCTTAGTATAATGTATCCCAGTTAAATTCGGTGGATTCCATGCAGCGTCGTTGAATGCAGTGGATTTTATGAGGCATGGCCCAAAGCATCCCGATTGAATGCATTGGATTCCATGCATTGTGATTGAATGCAGTGAACTCCATGCAGCGTGGTAAAATGAACCCGATTGAATGCAGTGGATTCCATGAAGCGTGATTGAATGCACTGTATTCCATGAAGTGTGAAGTAATGGAACCCTATTGAATGCAGTGTATTTTATGCAGCCTGATTGAATGCAGTGGATTTAATGGAGCATGATTGAATGCAGTGGATTTTATGCAGCATGGCCCAAAGCATCCTGATTGAATGCAGAGTATTCCATGCATTGTGGCGCAATGGATCCCGATTGTATGCAGTGGAGTCCATGCAGCGTGATGAATGCATGGATTCCATGCAGCCTGGTAAAATGCATCCCGATTGAATGCAGTGGATTCCATGCAGCGTCATTGAATGCAGATGATTCCATGCATTGTGGTGTAATGGATCCCGATTATATGCAGTGGAGTCCATGCAGTGAGGCCCAATGCATCCCGATTGAATGCAGTGGATTGTATGCAGCATGGCCCAAAGCATCCCGATTGAATGCAGTGGATTCCATGCATTTTGATTGAATGCAGTGTACTCCATGCAGCGTGGGAACATGCATCCCGATTGAATGCAGTGGATTCCATGCAGCGTGAAGAAATGGAACATTTAGAATGCAGTGGATATTATGCAGCATGATTGAATGCAGTGGATTCCATGCAGCATGATTGAATGCAGTGGATTTTATGCACATGGCCCAAAGCATCCTGATTGAATGCAGTGGATTCCATGGAGCATCATTGAATGCAGAGTATTCAATGCATTGTGTCGTAATGGTTCCCGATTGTATGCAGTGGAGTCCATGTAGTGTGATAAATGCATGGATTCCAGGCAGCATGGTAAAATGCATCCTGATTGAATGCAGTGGATTCCATGCAGCGTGATTGAATGCAGTGGACTCCATGCAGCGTGATTGAATGCAGTGGATTCCATGCAGCCTGGTAAAATGCATCCCGATTGAATGCAGAGGATTCCATTCATTGTGGCGTAATGGATCCCGACTGTATGCAGCGGAGTCCATGCAGCGTGATGACTGAATGGATTCCATGCAGCTTATTAAAATGCATCCCAATTGAATGCAGTGGATTCCATGCAGCATGGCGCAATGGATGTCGATTGAATGCAGTGGTTTCCCTGCAATGTGGCACAATGGATCCCGATTGACTGCAGTGGATTCCATGCAGCGTCACTGAATGCAGTGGATTCCATGCAGAATGGTAAAATGCATCCCGATTGATGGAGTGGATTCCATGCAGTGTCATTGAATGCAGTGGATTCCATGCAGCATGGTAAAATGCATCCCAATTGAACGCAGTGCATTCCATGCAGCGGGGTTAAATGGATCCCGATTGAATGCAGTGGATTCGATGCAGCGTGGCCCAATGGATCTCGAGAGAATGCAGTGGATTCCATGCAGTGTGGTGCAATGGATTTTAATTGAACGCAGTGGATTCGATGCATCGTTGTGCAATGGATCCCAATTGAATGCAGTGAATTCCATGCAGCGTGATTGAATGCAGTATATTCCATGCAGCGTGGTAAAATGCATCCCGATTAAATGCAGTGGATTCCATCCAGCTTGATTGAATGCAGTTGATTCCATGGAGCGTGGCCCAATGCATCCCGATTAAATGCAGTGGATTTTATGCAGCATGGCCCAAAGCATCCCGATTGAAGGTAGTGCATTCCATGCAGCATCACTGAATGCAGTGGATTCCATGCAGCATGGTAAAATGCATCCCGATTGAACGCAGTGTATTCCATGAAGCATGGCTAAATGGATCCCGAGTGAATGCAGTGGATTCCAAGCAGTGTCATTGAATGCAGTGGATTCCATGCAGCATGGTAAAATGTGTCACGATTGATGCAGTGGATTCCATGCATTGTCATTGAATGCAGTGGATTCCATGCAGCATGGTTAAATGCATCCCGATTGATGCAGTGGATCCCATGCAGTGTCAATGAATGCAATGAATTCCAGGCAGCATGATAAAATGCATCCCGATTGATGCAGTGGATTCCATGCAGCGGGGTTAAATGGATCCAGATTGAATGCCGTGGATTCCATGCAGCGTGGCCCAATGGATCTCGATTGAATGCAGTGGACTCCGTGCAGTGTGGTGGAGTGGATTCTGATTGATTGCAGTGAATTCCATGCAGTGTGGCCCAATGGATCTCGATTGAATGCAGTGGATTCCATGCAGCGTGTTTGAATGCAGTGTATTCCATGCAGCGTGAAGAAATGGAACCCTATTGAATGCAGTGGATTTTATGCAGCATGATTGAATGCAGTGGATTCCATGCAGCATGATTGAATGCAGTGGATTCCAGGCAGCGAGGCCCAATGAATCCCGATTGAATGCAGTGGATATTATCCAGCATGGCCCAAAGCATCCCGATTGAATGCAGTGGATTCAATGGAGCGTGTTTGAATGCAGTGGATTCCATGCAGCATGGCCCAATGGTTCCCGATTGAATGCAGTGGTTGCAATGAAGCATGATTGAATGCAGTGGATTCCATGAAGCGTGGCCCTATGGTACCCGATTGAATGCACTGGTTGCAATGAAGCATGATTGAATGCAGTGGATTCCATGCAGCATGATTGAATGCAGTAGATTCCATGCAGTGAGGCCCAATGCATCCCGATTAAATGCAGTGGATTTTATGCAGCGAGGCCCAAAGCATCCCGATTGAATGCAGTGGATTCCATGCAGCGTCACTGAATGCAGTGGATTCGATGCAGCATGGTTAAATGCATCCCGATTGAACGAAGAGTATTCCATGCAGCGTGGCTAAATGGATCCCGATTGAATGCAGTGGATTCCATGCAGCGTGGCCCAATGGATCTCGAGAGATTGCAGTGGATTCCATGCAGTGTGGTGCAATGTATTTTGATTGAACGCAGTGGATTCCATGCATCGTGGTGCAATGGATCCCAATTGAATGCAGTGAATTCCATGCAGCGTGATTGAATGCAGTATATTCCATGCAGCATGGTAAAATGCATCCCGATTAAATGCAGTGGATTCCATCCAGCTTGATTGAATGCAGTTGATTCCATGGAGCGTGGCCCAATGCATCCCGATTAAATGCAGTGGATTTTATGCAGCATGGCCCAAAGCATCCCGATTGAAGGTAGTGCATTCCATGCAGCATCACTGAATGCAGTGGATTCCATGCAGCATGGTAAAATGCATATCCCGATTAAACGCAGTGGATTACATGCAGCATGGCTAAATGGATCCCGAGTGAATGCAGTAGATTCCATGCAGTGTCATTGAATGCAGTGGATTCCATGCAGCATGTTAAAATACGTCACGATTGATGCAGTGGATTCCATGCAGTGTCATTGAATGCAGTGTATTCCATGCAGCATGGTAAAATGCATCCCGATGGATGCAGTGGATTCCATGCAGTGTCAATGAATGCAGTGGATTCCAGGCAGCATGATAAAATGCATCCCGATTGATGCAGTGGATTCCATGCAGCGGGGTTAAATGGATCCCGATTGAATGCAGTGTATTCCATGCAGCGTGGCCCAATGGATCTCGATTGAATGCAGTGGATTCCATGCAGCGTGGCCCAATGGATCTGGATTGAATGCAGTGGATTCCATGCAGTGTGGTGCAGTGGATTCTGATTGATTGCAGTGAATTCCATGCATCGTGGCACAATGGATCCCAATTGAATGCAGTGGATTCCATGCAGCGTGGCCCAATGGATCTCGATTGAATGCAGTGGGTTCCATGCAGCGTGTTTGAATGCAGTGTATGCCATGCAGCGTGAAGAAATGGAACCCTATTGAATGCAGTGGATTTTATGCAGCATGATTGAATGCAGTGGATTCGATGCAGCATGATTGAATGCAGTGGATTTCAGGCAGCGAGGCCCAATGAATCCCGATTGAATGCAGTGGATATTATCCAGCATGGCCCAAAGCATCCCGATTGAATGAAGTGGATTCCATGCAGCGTGTTTGAATGCAGTGGATTCGATGCAGCATGGCCCAATGGTTCCCGATTGAATGCAGTGGTTGCAATGAAGCATGATTGAATGCAGTGGATTCCATGCACCATGGAGACATTGAACCCTATTCAATGCAGGGGATTTTATGCAGCATGATTGAATGCAGTGGATTCCATGCAGCATGATTGAATGCAGTAGATTCCATGCAGTGAGGCCCAATTTATCCCGATTAAATGCAGTGGATTTTATGCAGCGAGGCCCAAAGCATCCCGATTGAATGCAGTGGATTCCATGCAGCGTCACTGAATGCAGTGGATTCGATGCAGCATGGTAAAATGCATCCCGATTGAACGAAGAGTATTCCATGCAGCGTGGCTAAATGGATCCCGATTGAATGCAGTGGATTCCATGCAGCGTGGCCCAATGGATCTCGAGAGATTGCAGTGGATTCCATGCAGTGTGGTGCAATGGATTTAAATTGAACGCAGTGGATTCCATGCATCGTGGTGCAATGGATCCCAATTGAATGCAGTGAATTCCATGCAGCGTGATTGAATGCAGTATATTCCATGCAGCGTGGTAAAATGCATCCCGATTAAATGCAGTGGATTCCATCCAGCTTGATTGAATGCAGTTGATTCCATGGAGCGTGGCCCAATGCATCCCGATTAAATGCAGTGGATTTTATGCAGCATGGCCCAAAGCATCCCGATTGAAGGTAGTGCATTCCATGCAGCATCACTGAATGCAGTGGATTCCATGCAGCATGGTAAAATGCATCCCGATTGAACGCAGTGTATTCCATGAAGCATGGCTAAATGGCTCCCGAGTGAATGCAGTAGATTCCATGCAGTGTCATTGAATGCAGTGGATTCCATGCAGCATGGTAAAATGCATCCCGATTGATGCAGTGGATTCCATGCAGTGTCATTGAATGCAGTGGATTCGAGGCAGCATGGTAAAATGCATCCCGATTGATGCAGTGGATTCCATGCAGCGGGGTTAAATGGATCCCGATTGAATGCAGTGTATTCCATGCAGCGTGGCCCAATCGATCTCGATTGAATGCAGTGGATTCCATGCAGCGTGGCCCAATGGATCTCGATTGAATGCAGTGGATTCCATGCAGTGTGGTACAGTGGATTCTGATTGATTGCAGTGAATTCCATGCATCGTGGCACAATGGATCCCAATTGAATGCAGTGGATTCCATGCAGCGTGGCCCAATTGATCTCGATTGAATGCAGTGGATTCCATGCAGCATGTTTGAATGCAGTTTAGGCCATGCAGCGTGAAGAAATGGAACCCTATTGAATGCAGTGGATTTTATGCAGGATGATTGAATGCAGTGGATTCCATGCAGCATGATTGAATGCAGTGGATTCCATGCAGCGTGGCCCAATGGATCTCGAGAGAATGCAGTGGATTCCATGCAGTGTGGTGCAATGGATTTTGATTGAACGCAGTGGATTCCATGCATCGTTGTGCAATGGATCCCAATTGAATGCAGTGAATTCCATGCAGCGTGATTGAATGCAGTACATTCCATGCAGCATGGTAAAATGCATCCCGATTAAATGCAGTGGATTCCATCCAGCTTGATTGAATGCAATTGATTCCATGGAGCGTGGCCCAATGCATCCCGATTAAATGCAGTGGATTTTAAGCAGCATGGCCCAAAGCATCCCGATTGAAGGTAGTGCATTCCATGCAGCATCACTGAATGCAGTGGATTCCATGCAGCATGGTAAAATGCATCCCGATTGAACGCAGTGTATTCCATGAAGCATGGCTAAATGGATCCCGATTGAATGCAGTGGATTCCATGCAGCGTGGCCCAATGGATCTCGATTGAACGCAGTGTATTCCATGCAGTGAGGCCCAATGTATCCCAATTGAATGCAGTGGATTCCATGCAGCATGGCGCAATGGATGTCGATTGAATGCAGTGGTTTCCCTGCAATGTGGCACAATGGATCCCGATTGACTGCAGTGGATTCCATGCAGCGTCACTGAATGCAGTGGATTCCATGCAGCATGGTAAAATGCATCCCGATTGATGCAGTGGATTCCATGCAGTGTCATTAAATGCAGGGGATTCCATGCAGCATGGTAAAATGCATCCCAATTGAACGCAGTGCATTCCATGCAGCGGGGTTAAATGGATCCCGATTGAATGCAGTGGATTCGATGCAGCGTGGCCCAATGGATCTCGAGAGAATGCAGTGGATTCCATGCAGTGTGGTGCAATGGATTTAAATTGAACGCAGTGGATTCCATGCATCGTGGCGCAATGGATCCCAATTGAATGCAGTGAATTCCATGCAGCGTGATTGAATGCAGTATATTCGATGCAGCGTGGTAAAATGCATCCCGATTAAATGCAGTGGATTCCATCCAGCTTGATTGAATGCAGTTGATTCCATGGAGCGTGGCCCAATGCATCCCGATTAAATGCAGTGGATTTTATGCAGCATGGCCCAAAGCATCCCGATTGAATGTAGTGCATTCCATGCAGCATCACTGAATGCAGTGGATTCCATGCAGCATGGTAAAATGCATCCCGATTAAACGCAGTAGATTACATGCAGCATGGCTAAATGGATCCCGAGTGAATGCAGTAGATTCCATGCAGTGTCATTGAATGCAGTGGATTCCATGCAGCATGGTAAAATGCATCCCGATTGATGCAGTGGATTCCATGCAGTGTCATTGAATGCAGTGGATTCCAGGCAGCATGGTAAAATGCATCCCGATTGATGCAGTGGATTCCATGCAGCGGGGTTAAATGGATCCCGATTGAATGCAGTGTATTCCATGCAGCGTGGCCCAATGGATCTCGATTGAATGCAGTGGATTCCATGCAGCATGGCCCAATGGATCTCGATTGAATGCAGTGGATTCCATGCAGTGTGGTGCAGTGGAGTCTGATTGATTGCAGTGAATTCCATGCATCGTGGCACAATGGATCCCAATTGAATGCAGTGGATTCCATGCAGCATGGCCCAATGGATCTCGATTGAATGCAGTGGATTCCATGCAGCATGTTTGAATGCAGTGTATGCCATGCAGCGTGAAGTTATGGAACCCAATTGAATGCAGTGGATTTTATGCAGCATGATTGAATGCAGTGGATTCCATGCAGCATGATTGAATGCAGTGGATTCCAGGCAGCGAGGCCCAATGAATCCCGATTGAATGCAGTGGATATTATCCAGCATGGCCCAAAGCATCCCGATTGAATGCAGTGGATTCCATGCAGCGTGTTTGAATGCAGTGGATTCCATGCAGCATGGCCCAATGGTTCCCGATTGAATGCAGTGGTTGCAATGAAGCATGATTGAATGCAGTGGATTCCATGAAGCGTGGCCCTATGGTACCCGATTGAATGCAGTGGTTGCAATGAAGCATGATTGAATGCAGTGGATTCCATGCAGCATGGAGACATTGAACCCTATTCAATGCAGGGGATTTTATGCAGCATGATTGAATGCAGTGGATTCCATGCAGCATGATTGAATGCAGTAGATTCCATGCAGTGAGGCCCAATGCATCCCGATTAAATGCAGTGGATTTTATGCAGCGAGGCCCAAAGCATCCCTATTGAATGCAGTGGATTCCATGCAGTGTCACTGAATGCATTGGATTCGATGCAGCATGGTAAAATGCATCCCGATTGAACCCAGTGTATTCCATGCAGCGTGATAAATGGATCCCGATTGAATGCAGTGGATTCCATGCAGCGTGGCCCAATGGATCTCGAGAGAATGCAGTGGATTCCATGCAGTGTGGTGCAATGGATTTTGATTGAACGCAGTGGATTCGATGCATCGTTGTGCAATGGATCCCAATTGAATGCAGTGAATTCCATGCAGCGTGATTGAATGCAGTACATTCCATGCAGCGTGGTAAAATGCATCCCGATTAAATGCAGTGGATTCCATCCAGCTTGATTGAATGCAGTTGATTCCATGGAGCGTGGCCCAATGCATCCCGATTAAATGCAGTGGATTTTATGCAGCATGGCCCAAAGCACCCCGATTGAAGGTAGTGCATTCCATGCAGCATCACTGAATGCAGTGGATTCCATGCAGCATGGTAAAATGCATCCCGATTAAACGCAGTGCATTACATGCAGCATGGCTAAATGGATCCCGAGTGAATGCAGTGGATTCCATGCAGCATGGTAAAATGCGTCACGATTGATGCAGTGGATTCCATGCAGCGTGATTGAATGCAGTACATTCCATGCAGCATGGTAAAATGCATCCCGATTGAACGCAGTGTATTCCATGAAGCATGGCTAAATGGATCCCGATTGAATGCAGTGGATTCCATGCAGCGTGGCCCAATGGATCTCGATTGAACGCAGTGTATTCCATGCAGTGAGGCCCAATGTATCCCAATTGAATGCAGTGGATTCCATGCAGCATGGCGCAATGGATGTCGATTGAATGCAGTGGTTTCCCTGCAATGTGGCACAATGGATCCCGATTGACTGCAGTGGATTCCATGCAGCGTCACTGAATGCAGTGGATTCCATGCAGAATGGTAAAATGCATCCCGATTGATGCAGTGGATTACATGCAGTGTCATTAAATGCAGGGGATTCCATGCAGCATGGTAAAATGCATCCCAATTGAACGCAGTGCATTCCATGCAGCGGGGTTAAATGGATCCCGATTGAATGCAGTGGATTCGATGCAGCGTGGCCCAATGGATCTCGAGAGAATGCAGTGGATTCCATGCAGTGTGGTGCAATGGATTTAAATTGAACGCAGTGGATTCCATGCATCGTGGCGCAATGGATCCCAATTGAATGCAGTGAATTCCATGCAGCGTGATTGAATGCAGTATATTCGATGCAGCGTGGTAAAATGCATCCCGATTAAATGCAGTGGATTCCATCCAGCTTGATTGAATGCAGTTGATTCCATGGAGCGTGGCCCAATGCATCCCGATTAAATGCAGTGGATTTTATGCAGCATGGCCCAAAGCATCCCGATTGAATGTAGTGCATTCCATGCAGCCTCACTGAATGCAGTGGATTCCATGCAGCATGGTAAAATGCATCCCGATTAAACGCAGTAGATTACATGCAGCATGGCTAAATGGATCCCGAGTGAATGCAGTAGATTCCATGCAGTGTCATTGAATGCAGTGGATTCCATGCAGCATGGTAAAATGCATCCCGATTGATGCAGTGGATTCCATGCAGTGTCATTGAATGCAGTGGATTCCAGGCAGCATGGTAAAATGCATCCCGATTGATGCAGTGGATTCCATGCAGCGGGGTTAAATGGATCCCGATTGAATGCAGTGTATTCCATGCAGCGTGGCCCAATGGATCTCGATTGAATGCAGTGGATTCCATGCAGCATGGCCCAATGGATCTCGATTGAATGCAGTGGATTCCATGCAGTGTGGTGCAGTGGAGTCTGATTGATTGCAGTGAATTCCATGCATCGTGGCACAATGGATCCCAATTGAATGCAGTGGATTCCATGCAGCATGGCCCAATGGATCTCGATTGAATGCAGTGGATTCCATGCAGCATGTTTGAATGCAGTGTATGCCATGCAGCGTGAAGTTATGGAACCCTATTGAATGCAGTGGATTTTATGCAGCATGATTGAATGCAGTGGATTCCATGCAGCATGATTGAATGCAGTGGATTCCAGGCAGCGAGGCCCAATGAATCCCGATTGAATGCAGTGGATATTATCCAGCATGGCCCAAAGCATCCCGATTGAATGCAGTGGATTCCATGCAGCGTGTTTGAATGCAGTGGATTCCATGCAGCATGGCCCAATGGTTCCCGATTGAATGCAATGGTTGCAATGAAGCATGATTGAATGCAGTGGATTCCATGAAGCGTGGCCCTATGGTACCCGATTGAATGCAGTGGTTGCAATGAAGCATGATTGAATGCAGTGGATTCCATGCAGCATGGAGACATTGAACCCTATTCAATGCAGGGGATTTTATGCAGCATGATTGAATGCAGTGGATTCCATGCAGCATGATTGAATGCAGTAGATTCCATGCAGTGAGGCCCAATGCATCCCGATTAAATGCAGTGGATTTTATGCAGCGAGGCCCAAAGCATCCCGATTGAATGCAGTGGATTCCATGCAGTGTCACAGAATGCAGTGGATTCGATGCAGCATGGTAAAATGCATCCCGATTGAACCCAGTGTATTCCATGCAGCGTGATAAATGGATCCCGATTGAATGCAGTGGATTCCATGCAGCGTGGCCCAATGGATCTCGAGAGAATGCAGTGGATTCCATGCAGTGTGGTGCAATGGATTTTGATTGAACGCAGTGGATTCGATGCATCGTTGTGCAATGGATCCCAATTGAATGCAGTGAATTCCATGCAGCGTGATTGAATGCAGTACATTCCATGCAGCGTGGTAAAATGCATCCCGATTAAATGCAGTGGATTCCATCCAGCTTGATTGAATGCAGTTGATTCCATGGAGCGTGGCCCAATGCATCCCGATTAAATGCAGTGGATTTAATGCAGCATGGCCCAAAGCACCCCGATTGAAGGTAGTGCATTCCATGCAGCATCACTGAATGCAGTGGATTCCATGCAGCATGGTAAAATGCATCCCGATTAAACGCAGTGCATTACATGCAGCATGGCTAAATGGATCCCGAGTGAATGCAGTGGATTCCATGCAGCATGGTAAAATGCGTCACGATTGATGCAGTGGATTCCATGCAGCGTGATTGAATGCAGTACATTCCATGCAGCATGGTAAAATGCATCCCGATTAAATGCAGTGGATTCCATCCAGCTTGATTGAATGCAATTGATTCCATGGAGCGTGGCCCAATGCATCCCGATTAAATGCAGTGGATTTTAAGCAGCATGGCCCAAAGCATCCCGATTGAAGGTAGTGCATTCCATGCAGCATCACTGAATGCAGTGGATTCCATGCAGCATGGTAAAATGCATCCCGATTGAACGCAGTGTATTCCATGAAGCATGGCTAAATGGATCCCGATTGAATGCAGTGGATTCCATGCAGCGTGGCCCAATGGATCTCGATTGAACGCAGTGTATTCCATGCAGTGAGGCCCAATGTATCCCAATTGAATGCAGTGGATTCCATGCAGCATGGCGCAATGGATGTCGATTGAATGCAGTGGTTTCCCTGCAATGTGGCACAATGGATCCCGATTGACTGCAGTGGATTCCATGCAGCGTCACTGAATGCAGTGGATTCCATGCAGCATGGTAAAATGCATCCCGATTGATGCAGTGGATTCCATGCAGCGTCATTGAATGCAGTGGATTCCATGCAGCATGGTAAAATGCATCCCAATTGAACGCAGTGCATTCCATGCAGCGGGGTTAAATGGATCCCGATTGAATGCAGTGGATTTTATGCAGCGAGGCCCAAAGCATCCCTATTGAATGCAGTGGATTCCATGCAGTGTCACTGAATGCATTGGATTCGATGCAGCATGGTAAAATGCATCCCGATTGAACCCAGTGTATTCCATGCAGCGTGATAAATGGATCCCGATTGAATGCAGTGGATTCCATGCAGCGTGGCCCAATGGATCTCGAGAGAATGCAGTGGATTCCATGCAGTGTGGTGCAATGGATTTTGATTGAACGCAGTGGATTCGATGCATCGTTGTGCAATGGATCCCAATTGAATGCAGTGAATTCCATGCAGCGTGATTGAATGCAGTACATTCCATGCAGCGTGGTAAAATGCATCCCGATTAAATGCAGTGGATTCCATCCAGCTTGATTGAATGCAGTTGATTCCATGGAGCGTGGCCCAATGCATCCCGATTAAATGCAGTGGATTTTATGCAGCATGGCCCAAAGCACCCCGATTGAAGGTAGTGCATTCCATGCAGCATCACTGAATGCAGTGGATTCCATGCAGCATGGTAAAATGCATCCCGATTAAACGCAGTGCATTACATGCAGCATGGCTAAATGGATCCCGAGTGAATGCAGTGGATTCCATGCAGCATGGTAAAATGCGTCACGATTGATGCAGTGGATTCCATGCAGCGTGATTGAATGCAGTACATTCCATGCAGCATGGTAAAATGCATCCCGATTGAACGCAGTGTATTCCATGAAGCATGGCTAAATGGATCCCGATTGAATGCAGTGGATTCCATGCAGCGTGGCCCAATGGATCTCGATTGAACGCAGTGTATTCCATGCAGTGAGGCCCAATGTATCCCAATTGAATGCAGTGGATTCCATGCAGCATGGCGCAATGGATGTCGATTGAATGCAGTGGTTTCCCTGCAATGTGGCACAATGGATCCCGATTGACTGCAGTGGATTCCATGCAGCGTCACTGAATGCAGTGGATTCCATGCAGAATGGTAAAATGCATCCCGATTGATGCAGTGGATTCCATGCAGTGTCATTAAATGCAGGGGATTCCATGCAGCATGGTAAAATGCATCCCAATTGAACGCAGTGCATTCCATGCAGCGGGGTTAAATGGATCCCGATTGAATGCAGTGGATTCGATGCAGCGTGGCCCAATGGATCTCGAGAGAATGCAGTGGATTCCATGCAGTGTGGTGCAATGGATTTAAATTGAACGCAGTGGATTCCATGCATCGTGGCGCAATGGATCCCAATTGAATGCAGTGAATTCCATGCAGCGTGATTGAATGCAGTATATTCGATGCAGCGTGGTAAAATGCATCCCGATTAAATGCAGTGGATTCCATCCAGCTTGATTGAATGCAGTTGATTCCATGGAGCGTGGCCCAATGCATCCCGATTAAATGCAGTGGATTTTATGCAGCATGGCCCAAAGCATCCCGATTGAATGTAGTGCATTCCATGCAGCCTCACTGAATGCAGTGGATTCCATGCAGCATGGTAAAATGCATCCCGATTAAACGCAGTAGATTACATGCAGCATGGCTAAATGGATCCCGAGTGAATGCAGTAGATTCCATGCAGTGTCATTGAATGCAGTGGATTCCATGCAGCATGGTAAAATGCATCCCGATTGATGCAGTGGATTCCATGCAGTGTCATTGAATGCAGTGGATTCCAGGCAGCATGGTAAAATGCATCCCGATTGATGCAGTGGATTCCATGCAGCGGGGTTAAATGGATCCCGATTGAATGCAGTGTATTCCATGCAGCGTGGCCCAATGGATCTCGATTGAATGCAGTGGATTCCATGCAGCATGGCCCAATGGATCTCGATTGAATGCAGTGGATTCCATGCAGTGTGGTGCAGTGGAGTCTGATTGATTGCAGTGAATTCCATGCATCGTGGCACAATGGATCCCAATTGAATGCAGTGGATTCCATGCAGCATGGCCCAATGGATCTCGATTGAATGCAGTGGATTCCATGCAGCATGTTTGAATGCAGTGTATGCCATGCAGCGTGAAGTTATGGAACCCTATTGAATGCAGTGGATTTTATGCAGCATGATTGAATGCAGTGGATTCCATGCAGCATGATTGAATGCAGTGGATTCCAGGCAGCGAGGCCCAATGAATCCCGATTGAATGCAGTGGATATTATCCAGCATGGCCCAAAGCATCCCGATTGAATGCAGTGGATTCCATGCAGCGTGTTTGAATGCAGTGGATTCCATGCAGCATGGCCCAATGGTTCCCGATTGAATGCAATGGTTGCAATGAAGCATGATTGAATGCAGTGGATTCCATGAAGCGTGGCCCTATGGTACCCGATTGAATGCAGTGGTTGCAATGAAGCATGATTGAATGCAGTGGATTCCATGCAGCATGGAGACATTGAACCCTATTCAATGCAGGGGATTTTATGCAGCATGATTGAATGCAGTGGATTCCATGCAGCATGATTGAATGCAGTAGATTCCATGCAGTGAGGCCCAATGCATCCCGATTAAATGCAGTGGATTTTATGCAGCGAGGCCCAAAGCATCCCGATTGAATGCAGTGGATTCCATGCAGTGTCACTGAATGCAGTGGATTCGATGCAGCATGGTAAAATGCATCCCGATTGAACCCAGTGTATTCCATGCAGCGTGATAAATGGATCCCGATTGAATGCAGTGGATTCCATGCAGCGTGGCCCAATGGATCTCGAGAGAATGCAGTGGATTCCATGCAGTGTGGTGCAATGGATTTTGATTGAACGCAGTGGATTCGATGCATCGTTGTGCAATGGATCCCAATTGAATGCAGTGAATTCCATGCAGCGTGATTGAATGCAGTACATTCCATGCAGCGTGGTAAAATGCATCCCGATTAAATGCAGTGGATTCCATCCAGCTTGATTGAATGCAGTTGATTCCATGGAGCGTGGCCCAATGCATCCCGATTAAATGCAGTGGATTTAATGCAGCATGGCCCAAAGCACCCCGATTGAAGGTAGTGCATTCCATGCAGCATCACTGAATGCAGTGGATTCCATGCAGCATGGTAAAATGCATCCCGATTAAACGCAGTGCATTACATGCAGCATGGCTAAATGGATCCCGAGTGAATGCAGTGGATTCCATGCAGCATGGTAAAATGCGTCACGATTGATGCAGTGGATTCCATGCAGCGTGATTGAATGCAGTACATTCCATGCAGCATGGTAAAATGCATCCCGATTAAATGCAGTGGATTCCATCCAGCTTGATTGAATGCAATTGATTCCATGGAGCGTGGCCCAATGCATCCCGATTAAATGCAGTGGATTTTAAGCAGCATGGCCCAAAGCATCCCGATTGAAGGTAGTGCATTCCATGCAGCATCACTGAATGCAGTGGATTCCATGCAGCATGGTAAAATGCATCCCGATTGAACGCAGTGTATTCCATGAAGCATGGCTAAATGGATCCCGATTGAATGCAGTGGATTCCATGCAGCGTGGCCCAATGGATCTCGATTGAACGCAGTGTATTCCATGCAGTGAGGCCCAATGTATCCCAATTGAATGCAGTGGATTCCATGCAGCATGGCGCAATGGATGTCGATTGAATGCAGTGGTTTCCCTGCAATGTGGCACAATGGATCCCGATTGACTGCAGTGGATTCCATGCAGCGTCACTGAATGCAGTGGATTCCATGCAGCATGGTAAAATGCATCCCGATTGATGCAGTGGATTCCATGCAGCGTCATTGAATGCAGTGGATTCCATGCAGCATGGTAAAATGCATCCCAATTGAACGCAGTGCATTCCATGCAGCGGGGTTAAATGGATCCCGATTGAATGCAGTGGATTTGATGCAGCGTGGCCCAATGGATCTCGAGAGAATGCAGTGGATTCCATGCAGTGTGGTGCAATGGATTTAAATTGAACGCAGTGGATTCCATGCATCGTGGCGCAATGGATCCCAATTGAATGCAGTGAATTCCATGCAGCGTGATTGAATGCAGTATATTCCATGCAGCGTGGTAAAATGCATCCCGATTAAATGCAGTGGATTCCATCCAGCTTGATTGAATGCAGTTGATTCCATGGAGCGTGGCCCAATGCATCCCGATTAAATGCAGTGGATTTTATGCAGCATGGCCCAAAGCATCCCGATTGAATGTAGTGCATTCCATGCAGCATCACTGAATGCAGTGGATTCCATGCAGCATGGTAAAATGCATCCCGATTAAACGCAGTAGATTACATGCAGCATGGCTAAATGGATAACGAGTGAATGCAGTAGATTCCATGCAGTGTCATTGAATGCAGTGGATTCCATGCAGCATGGTAAAATGCATCCCGATTGATGCAGTGGATTCCATGCAGTGTCATTGAATGCAGTGGATTCCAGGCAGCATGGTAAAATGCATCCCGATTGATGCAGTGGATTCCATGCAGCGGGGTTAAATGGATCCCGATTGAATGCAGTGTATTCCATGCAGCGTGGCCCAATGGATCTCGATTGAATGCAGTGGACTCCGTGCAGTGTGTGGAGTGGATTCTGATTGAATGCAGTGGATTCCATGCAGCGTGTTTGAATGCAGTGTATTCCATGCAGCGTGAAGAAATGGAACCCTATTGAATGCAGTGGATTCTATGCAGCATGATTGAATGCAGTGGATTCCATGCAGCGTGGCCCAATGGATCTCGATTGAATGCAGTGGATTCCATGCAGCGTGGCCCAATGGATCTCGATTGAATGCAGTGGATTCCATGCAGTGTGGTGCAGTGGATTCTGATTGATTGCAGTGAATTCCATGCATCGTGGCACAATGGATCCCAATTGAATGCAGTGGATTCCATGCAGCGTGGCCCAATGGATCTCGATTGAATGCAGTGGGTTCCATGCAGCGTGTTTGAATGCAGTGTATGCCATGCAGCGTGAAGAAATGGAACCCTATTGAATGCAGTGGATTTTATGCAGCATGATTGAATGCAGTGGATTCCATGCAGCATGATTGAATGCAGTGGATTCCAGGCAGCGAGGCCCAATGAATCCTGATTGAATGCAGTGGATATTATCCAGCATGGCCCAAAGCATCCCGATTGAATGCAGTGGATTCCATGCAGCGTGTTTGAATGCAGTGGATTCCATGCAGCATGGCCCAATGGTTCCCGATTGAATGCAGTGGTTGCAATGAAGCATGATTGAATGCAGTGGATTCCATGAAGCGTGGCCCTATGGTACCCGATTGAATGCACTGGTTGCAATGAAGCATGATGGAATGCAGTGGATTCCATGCAGCATGGAGAAATGGAACCCTATTAAATGCAGGGGATTTTATGCAGCATGATTGAATGCAGTGGATTCCATGCAGCATGATTGAATGCAGTAGATTCCATGCAGTGAGGCCCAATGCATCCCGATTAAATGCAGTGGATTTTATGCAGCGAGGCCCAAAGCATCCCGATTGAATGCAGTGGATTCCATGCAACGTCACTCAATGCAGTGGATTCGATGCAGCATGGTAAAATGCATCCCGATTGAACCCAGTGTATTCCATGCAGCGTGATAAATGGATCCCGATTGAATGCAGTGGATTCCATGCAGCGTGGCCCAATGGATCTCGAGAGAATGCAGTGGATTCCATGCAGCGTGATTGAATGCAGTACATTCCATGCAGCATGGTAAAATGCATCCCGATTAAATGCAGTGGATTCCATCCAGCTTGATTGAATGCAGTTGATTCCATGGAGTGTGGCCCAATGCATCCCGATTAAATGCAGTGGATTTTATGCAGCATGGCCCAAAGCATCCCGATTGAAGGTAGTGCATTCCATGCAGCATCACTGAATGCAGTGGATTCCATGCAGCATGGTAAAATGCATCCCGATTGAACGCAGTGTATTCCATGAAGCATGGCTAAATGGATCCCGATTGAATGCAGTGGATTCCATGCAGCGTGGCCAATGGATCTCGATTGAACGCAGTGTATTCCATGCAGTGAGGCCCAATGAATCCCAATTGAATGCAGTGGATTCCATGCAGCATGGCACAATGGATGTCGATTGAATGCAGTGGTTTCCATGCAATGTGGCCCAATGGATCCCCATTGACTGCAGTGGATTCCATGCAGCGTCACTGAATGCAGTGGATTCCATGCAGCATGGTAAAATGCATCCCGATGGATGCAGTGGCTTCCATGCAGTGTCATTGAATGCAGTGTATTCCATGCAGCATGGTAAAATGCGTCACGATTGATGCAGTGGATTCCATGCAGTGTCATTGAATGCAGTGGATTCCATGCAGCATGGTAAAATGCATCCCGATTGATGCAGTGGATTCCATGCAGTGTCATTGAATGCAGTGGATTCCAGGCAGCATGATAAAATGCATCCCGATTGATGCAGTGGATTCCATGCAGCGGGGTTAAATGGATCCAGATTGAATGCCGTGGATTCCATGCAGCGTGGCCCAATGGATCTCGATTGAATGCAGTGGACTCCGTGCAGTGTGGTGGAGTGGATTCTGATTGATTGCAGTGAATTCCATGCAGCGTGCCCCAATGGATCTCGATTGAATGCAGTGGATTCCATGCAGCGTGTTTGAATGCAGTGTATTCCATGCAGCGTGAAGAAATGGAACCCTATTGAATGCAGTGGATTTTATGCAGCATGATTGAATGCAGTGGATTCCATGCAGCATGATTGAATGCAGTGGATTTCAGGCAGCGAGGCCCAATGAATCCCGATTGAATGCAGTGGATATTATCCAGCATGGCCCAAAGCATCCCGATTGAATGCAGTGGATTTTATGCAGCATGATTGAATGCAGTGGATTCCATGCAGCGTGTTTGAATGCAGTGGATTCCATGCAGCATGGCCCAATGGTTCCCGATTGAATGCAGTGGTTGCAATGAAGCATGATTGAATGCAGTGGATTCCATGAAGCGTGGCCCTATGGTACCCGATTGAATGCACTGGTTGCAATGAAGCATGATTGAATGCAGTGGATTCCATGCAGCATGGAGAAATGGAACCCTATTAAATGCAGGGGATTTTATGCAGCATGATTGAATGCAGTGGATTCCATGCAGCATGATTGAATGCAGTAGATTCCATGCAGTGAGGCCCAATGCATCCCGATTCAATGCAGTGGATTTTATGCAGCGAGGCCCAAAGCATCCCGATTGAATGCAGTGGATTCCATGCAGCGTCACTGAATGCAGTGGATTCAATGCAGCATGGTTAAATGCATCCCGATTGAACGAAGAGTATTCCATGCAGCGTGGCTAAATGGATCCCGACTGAATGCAGTGGATTCCATGCAGCGTGGCCCAATGGATCTCGAGAGATTGCAGTGGATTCCATGCAGTTTGGTGCAATGTATTTTAATTGAACGCAGTGGATTCCATGCATCGTGGTGCAATGGATCCCAATTGAATGCAGTGAATTCCATGCAGCGTGATTGAATGCAGTATATTCCATGCAGCGTGGTAAAATGCATCCCGATTAAATGCAGTGGATTCCATCCAGCTTGATTGAATGCAGTTGATTCCATGGAGCGTGGCCCAATGCATCCCGATTAAATGCAGTGGATTTTATGCAGCATGGCCCAAAGCATCCCGATTGAATGTAGTGCATTCCATGCAGCATCACTGAATGCAGTGGATTCCATGTAGCATGTTAAAATGCATCCCGATTAAACGCAGTGGATTAAATGCAGCATGGCTAAATGGATCCCGAGTGAATGCAGTAGATTCCATGCAGTGTCATTGAATGCAGTGGATTCCATGCAGCATGGTAAAATGCATCCCGATTGATGCAGTGGATTCCATGCAGTGTGGTGCAGTGGATTCTGATTGATTGCAGTGAATTCCATGCATCGTGGCACAATGGATCCCAATTGAATGCAGTGGATTCCATGCAGCGTGGCCCAATGGATCTCGATTGAATGCAGTGGATTCCATGCAGCGTGTTTGAATGCAGTGTATTCCATGCAGCGTGAAGACATGGAACACTATTGAATGCAGTGGATTTTATGCAGCATGATTGAATGCAGTGGATTCCATGCAGCATGATTGAATGCAGTGGATTCCAGGCAGTGAGGCCCAATGAATCCCGATTGAATGCAGTGGATATTATCCAGCATGGCCCAAAGCATCCCGATTGAATGCAGTGGATTCCATACAGCGTGTTTGAATGCAGTGGATTCCATGCAGCATGGCCCAATGGTTCCCGATTGAATGCAGTGGTTGCAATGAAGCATGATTGAATGCAGTGGATTCCATGAAGCGTGGCCCTATGGTACCCGATTGAATGCACTGGTTGTAATGAAGCATGATTGAATGCAGTGGATTCCATGCAGTGAGGCCCAATGCATCCCGATTAAATGCAGTGGATTTTATGCAGCAAGGCCCAAAGCATCCCGATTGAATGCAGTGGATTCCATGCAGCGTCACTGAATGCAGTGGATTCCATGCAGCATGGTAAAATGCATCCCGATTGAATGAAGAGTATTCCATGCAGCGTGGCTAAATGGATCCCGATTGAATGCAGTGGATTCCTTGCAGTGTGGTCCAATGGATCTCGATTGAACGCAGTGTATTCCATGCAGTGAGGCCCAATGAATCCCAATTGAATGCCGTGGATTCCATGCAGCATGGCGCCATGGGTGTCGATTGAATGCAGTGGTTTCCCTGCAATGTGGCACAATGGATCCCGATTGACTGCAGTGGATTCCATGCAGCGTCACTGAATGCAGTGGATTCCATGCATAATGGTAAAATGCATCCCGATTGATGCAGTGGATTCCATGCAGTGTCATTGAATGCAGTGGATTCGATGCAGCATGGTAAAATGAATCCCAATTGAACGCAGTGCATTCCATGCAGCGGGGTTAAATGGATGCCGATTGAATGCAGTGGATTCCATGCAGCGTGGCCCAATGTATCTCGATTGAATGCAGTGGATTCCATGCAGCGTGTTTGAATGCAGTGTTTGCTATGCAGCGTGAAGAAATGGAACCGTATTGAATGCAGTGGATTCCATGCAGTGTCATTTAATGCAGTGGATTCCATGCAGCATGATTGAATGCAGTGGATTCCAGGCAGCGAGGCCCAATGAATCCCGATTGAATGCACTGGATATTATCCAGCATGGCCCAAAGCATCCCGATTGAATGCAGTGGATTCCATGCAGCGTGTTTGAATGCAGTGGATTCCATGCAGCATGGCCCAATGGTTCCCGATTGAATGCAGTGGTTGCAATGAAGCATGATTGAATGCAGTGGATTCCATGCAGCATGGAGACATTGAACCCTATTCAATGCAGGGGATTTTATGCAGCATGATTGAATGCAGTGGATTCCATGCAGCATGATTGAATGCAGTAGATTCCATGCAGTGAGGCCCAATGCATCCCGATTAAATGCAGTGGATTTTATGCAGCGAGGCCCAAAGCATCCCGATTGAATGCAGTGGATTCCATGCAGCGTCACTGAATGCAGTGGATTCGATGCAGCATGGTTAAATGCATCCCGATTGAACGAACAGTATTCCATGCAGCGTGGCTAAATGGATCCCGATTGAATGCAGTGCATTCCATGCAGCGTGGCCCAATGGATCTCGAGAGATTGCAGTGGATTCCATGCAGTGTGGTGCAATGGATTTTAATTGAACGCAGTGGATTCCATGCATCGTGGTGCAATGGATCCCAATTGAATGCAGTGAATTCCATGCAGCGTGATTGAATGCAGTATATTCCATGCAGCGTGGTAAAATGCATCCCGATTAAATGCAGTGGATTCCATCCAGCTTGATTGAATGCAGTTGATTCCATGGAGCGTGGCCCAATGCATCCCGATTAAATGCAGTGGATTTTATGCAGCATGGCCCAAAGCATCCCGATTGAAGGTAGTGCATTCCATGCAGCGTGTTAGAATGCAGTGTATGCCATGCAGCGTGAAGAAATGGAACCCTATTGAATGCAGTGGATTTTATGCAGCATGATTGAATGCAGTGGATCCCATGCAGCATGATTGAATGCAGTGGATTCCAGGCAGCGAGGCCCAATGAATCCCGATTGAATGCAGTGGACATTATCCAGCATGGCCCAAAGCATCCCGATGGAATGCAGTGGATTCCATGCAGCATGGCCCAATGGTTCCCGATTGAATGCAGTGGTTGCAATGAAGCATGATTGAATGCAGTGGATTCCATGAAGCGTGGCCCTATGGTACCCGATTGAATGCACTGGTTGTAATGAAGCATGATTGAATGCAGTGGATTCCATGCAGTGAGGCCCAATGCATCCCGATTAAATGCAGTGGATTTTATGCAGCAAGGCCCAAAGCATCCCGATTGAATGTAGTGGATTCCATGCAGCGTCACTGAATGCAGTGGATTCCATGCAGCATGGTAAAATGCATCCCGATTGAATGAAGAGTATTCCATGCAGCGTGGCTAAATGGATCCCGATTGAATGCAGTGGATTCCTTGCAGTGTGGTCCAATGGATCTCGATTGAACGCAGTGTATTCCATGCAGTGAGGATCAATGAATCCCAATTGAATGCCGTGGATTCCATGCAGCATGGCGCCATGGATGTCGATTGAATGCAGTGGTTTCCCTGCAATGTGGCACAATGGATCCCGATTGACTGCAGTGGATTCCATGCAGCGTCACTGAATGCAGTGGATTCCATGCATAATGGTAAAATGCATCCCGATTGATGCAGTGGATTCCATGCAGTGTCATTGAATGCAGTGGATTCGATGCAGCATGGTAAAATGAATCCCAATTGAACGCAGTGCATTCCATGCAGCGGGGTTAAATGGATGCCGATTGAATGCAGTGGATTCCATGCAGCGTGGCCCAATGGATCTCGATTGAATGCAGTGGGTTCCATGCAGCGTGTTTGAATGCAGTGTATGCCGTGCAGCGTGAAGAAATGGAACCCTATTGAATGCAGTGGATTTTATGCAGCATGATTGAATGCAGTGGATTCGATGCAGCATGATTGAATGCAGTGGATTCCAGGCAGCGAGGCCCAATGAATCCCGATTGAATGTAGTGGATATTATCCAGCATGGCCCAAAGCATCCCGATTGAATGCAGTGGATTCCATGCAGCGTGTTTGAATGCAGTGGATTCCATGCAGCATGGCCCAATGGTTCCCGATTGAATGCAGTGGTTGCAATGAAGCATGATTGAATGCAGTGGATTCCATGAAGCGTGGCCCTATGGTACCCGATTGAATGCACTGGTTGCAATGAAGCATGATTGAATGCAGTGGATTCCATGCAGCATGGAGACATTGAACCCTATTAAATGCAGGGGACTTTATGCAGCATGATTGAATGCAGTGGATTCCATGCAGCATGATTGAATGCAGTAGATTCCATGCAGTGAGGCCCAATGCATCCCGATTAAATGCAGTGGATTTTATGCAGCGAGGCCCAAAGCATCCCGATTGAATGCAGTGGATTCCATGCAGCGTCACTGAATGCAGTGGATTCGATGCAGCATGGTAAAATGCATCCCGATTGAACGCAGTGTATTCCATGCAGCGTGGCTAAATGGATCCCGATTGAATGCAGTGGATTCGATGCAGCGTGGCCCAATGGATCTCGAGAGAATGCAGTGGATTCCATGCAGTGTGGTGCAATGGATTTTAATTGAACGCAGTGGATTCCATGCATCGTGGTGCAATGAATCCCAAGTGAATGCAGTGAATTCCATGCAGCGTGATTGAATGCAGTATATTCCATGCAGCGTGGTAAAATGCATCCCGATTAAATGCAGTGGATTCCATCCAGCTTGATTGAATGCAGTTGATTCCATGGAGCGTGGCCCAATGCATCCCGATTAACTGCAGTGGATTTTATGCAGCATGGCCCAAAGCATCCCGATTGAAGGTAGTGCATTCCATGCAGCATCACTGAATGCAGTGGATTCCATGCAGCATGGTAAAATGCATCCCGATTGAACGCAGTGCATTACATGCAGCATGGCTAAATGGATCCCGAGTGAATGCAGTGGATTCCATGCAGTGTCATTGAATGCAGTGGATTCCATGCAGCATGGTAAAATGCGTCACGATTGATGCAGTGCATTCCATGCAGTGTCATTGAATGCAGTGGATTCCAGGCAGCATTATAAAATGCATCCCGATTGATGCAGTGGATTCCATGCAGCGGGGTTAAATGGAACCCGATTGAATGCAGTGGATTCCATGCAGCGTGGCCCAATGGATCTCGATTGAATGCTGTGGACTCCGTGCAGTGTGGTGGAGTGGATTCTGATTGATTGCAGTGAATTCCATGCATCGTGGCCCAATGGATCTCGATTGAATGCAGTGGATTCCATGCAGCGTGTTTGAATGCAGTGTTTGCCATGCAGCGTGAAGAAATGGAACCCTATTGAATGCAGTGGATTCCATGCAGTGTCATTTAATGCAGTGGATTCCATGCAGCATGATTGAATGCAGTGGATTCCAGGCAGCGAGGCCCAATGAATCCCGATTGAATGCACTGGATATTATCCAGCATGGCCCAAAGCATCCCGATTGAATGCAGTGGATTCCATGCAGCGTGTTTGAATGCAGTGGATTCCATGCAGCATGGCCCAATGGTTCCCGATTGAATGCAGTGGTTGCAATGAAGCATGATTGAATGCAGTGGATTCCATGCAGCATGGAGACATTGAACCCTATTCAATGCAGGGGATTTTATGCAGCATGATTGAATGCAGTGGATTCCATGCAGCATGATTGAATGCAGTAGATTCCATGCAGTGAGGCCCAATGCATCCCGATTAAATGCAGTGGATTTTATGCAGCGAGGCCCAAAGCATCCCGATTGAATGCAGTGGATTCCATGCAGCGTCACTGAATGCAGTGGATTCGATGCAGCATGGTTAAATGCATCCCGATTGAACGAACAGTATTCCATGCAGCGTGGCTAAATGGATCCCGATTGAATGCAGTGCATTCCATGCAGCGTGGCCCAATGGATCTCGAGAGATTGCAGTGGATTCCATGCAGTGTGGTGCAATGGATTTTAATTGAATGCAGTGGATTCCATGCATCGTGGTGCAATGGATCCCAATTGAATGCAGTGAATTCCATGCAGCGTGATTGAATGCAGTATATTCCATGCAGCGTGGTAAAATGCATCCTGATTAAATGCAGTGGATTCCATCCAGCTTGGTTGAATGCAATTGATTCCATGGAGCATGGCCCAATGCATCCCGATTAAATGCAGTGGATTTTATGCAGCATGGCCCAAAGCATCCCGATTGAATATAGTGCATTCCATGCAGCATCACTGAATGCAGTGGATTCCATGCAGCATGGTAAAATGCATCCCGATTAAACGCAGTGGATTACATGCAGCATGGCTAAATGGATCCCGAGTGAATGCAGTAGATTCCATGCAGTGTCATTGAATGCAGTGGATTCCATGCAGCATGGTAAAATGCATCCCGATTGATGCCTTGGATTCCATGCAGTGTCATTGATTGCAGTGGATTCCATGCAGCATTGTAAAATGCATCCCGATTGATGCAGTGGATTCCATGCAGTGTCAATGAATGCAGTGGATTCCAGGCAGCATGATAAAATGCATCCCGATTGATGCAGTGGATTCCATGCAGCGGGGTTAAATGGATCCCGATTGAATGCAGTGGATTCCATGCAGCGTGGCCCAATGGATCTCGATTGAATGCAGTGGATTCCATGCAGCGTGGCCCAATGGATCTCGATTGAATGCAGTGGATTCCATGCAGTGTGGTGCAGTGGATTCTGATTGATTGCAGTGAATTCCATGCATCGTGGCACAATGGATCCCAATTGAATGCAGTGGATTCCATGCAGCGTGGCCCAATGGATCTCGATTGAATGCAGTGGATTCCATGCAGCGTGTTTGAATGCAGTGTATGCCATGCAGCGTGAAGAAATGGAACCCTATTGAATGCAGTGGATTTTATGCAGCATGATTGAATGCAGTGGATTCCATGCAGCATGATTGAATGCAGTGGATTCCAGGCAGCGAGGCCCAATGAATCCCGATTGAATGCAGTGGATATTATCCAGCATGGCCCAAAGCATCCCGATTGAATGCAGTGGATTCCATGCAGCGTGTTTGAATGCAGTGGATTCCATGCAGCATGGCCCAATGGTTCCCGATTGAATGCAGTGGTTGCAATGAAGCATGATTGAATGCAGTGGATTCCATGAAGCGTGGCCCTATGGTACCCGATTGAATGCACTGGTTGCAATGAAGCATGATTGAATGCAGTGGATTCCATGCAGCATGGAGAAATGGAACCCTATTAAATGCAGGGGATTTTATGCAGCATGATTGAATGCAGTGGATTCCATGCAGCATGATTGAATGCAGTAGATTCCATGCAGTGAGGCCCAATGCATCCCGATTAAAGGCAGTGGATTCCATGCAGCGTCACTGAATGCAGTGGATTCGATGCAGCATGGTAAAATGCATCCCGATTGAACCCAGTGTATTCTATGCAGCGTGATAAATGGATCCCGATTGAATGCAGTGGATTCCATGCAGCGTGGCCCAATGGATCTCGAGAGAATGCAGTGGATTCCATGCAGTGTGGTGCAATGTATTTTGATTGAACGCAGTGGATTCGATGCATCATTGTGCAATGGATCCCAATTGAATGCAGTGAATTACATGCAGCGTGATTGAATGCAGTACATTCCATGCAGCATGGTAAAATGCATCCCGATTAAATGCAGTGGATTCCATCCAGCTTGATTGAATGCAGTTGATTCCATGGAGCGTGGCCCAATGCATCCCGATTAAATGCAGTGGATTTTATGCAGCATGGCCCAAAGCATCCCGATTGAAGGTAGTGCATTCCATGCAGCATCACTGAATGCAGTGGATTCCATGCAGCATGGTAAAATGCATCCCGATTGAACGCAGTGTATTCCATGAAGCATGGCGAAATGGATCCCGATTGAATGCAGTGGATTCCATGCAGCGTGGCCCAATGGATCTCGATTGAACGCAGTGTATTCCATGCAGTGAGGCCCAATGAATCCCAATTGAATGCAGTGGATTCCATGCAGCATGGCGCAATGGATGTCGATTGAATGCAGTGGTTTCCCTGCAATGTGGCACAATGGATCCCGATTGACTGCAGTGGATTCCATGCAGCGTCACTGAATGCAGTGGATTCCATGCAGAATGGTAAAATGCATCCCGATTGATGCAGTGGATTCCATGCAGTGTCATTGAATGCAGTGGATTCCATGCAGCATGGGAAAATGCATCCCAATTGAACGCAGTGCATTCCATGCAGCGGGGTTAAATGGATCCCGATTGAATGCAGTGGATTCGATGCAGCGTGGCCCAATGGATCTCGAGAGAATGCAGTGGATTCCATGCAGTGTGGTGCAATGGATTTTAATTGAACGCAGTGGATTCCATGCATCGTGGCGCAATGGATCCCAATTGAATGCAGTGAATTCCATGCAGCGTGATTGAATGCAGTATATTCCATGCAGCGTGGTAAAATGCATCCCGATTAAATGCAGTGGATTCCATCCAGCTTGATTGAATGCAGTTGATTCCATGGAGCGTGGCCCAATGCATCCCGATTAAATGCAGTGGATTTTATGCAGCATGGCCGAAAGCATCCCGATTGAAGGTAGTGCATTCCATGCAGCATCACTGAATGCAGTGGATTCCATGCAGCATGGTAAAATGCATCCCAATTGAACGCAGTGCATTCCATGCAGCGGGGTTAAATGGATCCCGATTGAATGCAGTGGATTCGATGCAGCGTGGCCCAATGGATCTCGAGAGAATGCAGTGGATTCCATGCAGTGTGGTGCAATGGATTTTAATTGAACGCAGTGGATTCCATGCATTGTGGTGCAATGGATCCCAATTGAATGCAGTGAATTCCATGCAGCGTGATTGAATGCAGTATATTCCATGCAGCGTGGTAAAATGCATCCCGATTAAATGCAGTGGATTCCATCCAGCTTGATTGAATGCAGTTGATTCCATGGAGCGTGGCCCAATGCATCCCGATTAACTGCAGTGGATTTTATGCAGCATGGCCCAAAGCATCCCGATTGAAGGTACTGCATTCCATGCAGCATCACTGAATGCAGTGTATTCCATGCAGCGTGAAGAAATGGAACCCTATTGAATGCAGTGGATTTTATGCAGCATGATTGAATGCAGTGGATTCGATGCAGCATGATTGAATGCAGTGGATTCCAGGCAGCGAGGCCCAATGAATCCCGATTGAATGCAGTGGATATTATCCAGCATGGCCCAAAGCATCCCGATTGAATGCAGTGGATTCCATGCAGCATGTTTGAATGCAGTTGATTCCATGGAGCGTGGCCCAATGCATCCCGATTAAATGCAGTGGATTTTATGCAGCATGGCCCAAAGCATCCCGATTGAATGTAGTGCATTCCATTCAGCATCACTGAATGCAGTGGATTCCATGCAGCATGGTAAAATGCATCCCGATTAAACGCAGTGGATTACATGCAGCATGGCTAAATGGATCCCGAGTGAATGCAGTAGATTCCATGCAGTGTCATTGAATGCAGTGGATTCCATGCAGCATGGTAAAATGCGTCACGATTGATGCAGTGGATTACATGCAGTGTCATTGAATGCAGTGGATTCCATGCAGCATGGTAAAATGCATCCCGATGTATGCAGTGGATTCCATGCAGTGTCAATGAATGCAGTGGATTCCAGGCAGCATGATAAAATGCATCCCGATTGATGCAGTGGATTCCATGCAGCGGGGTTAAATGGATCCCGATTGAATGCAGTGGATTCCATGCAGCGTGGCCCAATGGATCTCGATTGAATGCAGTGGATTCCATGCAGCGTGGCCCAATGGATCTCGATTGAATGCAGTGGATTCCATGCAGTGTGGTGCAGTGGATTCTGATTGATTGCAGTGAATTCCATGCATCGTGGCACAATGGATCCCAATTGAATGCAGTGGATTCCATGCAGTGTGGCCCAATGGATCTCGATTGAATGCAGTGGATTCCATGCAGCGTGTTTGAATGCAGTGTATGCCATGCAGCATGAAGAAATGGAACCCTATTGAATGCAGTGGATTTTATGCAGCATGATTGAATGCAGTGGATTCCATGCAGCATGATTGAATGCAGTGGATTCCAGGCAGCGAGGCCCAATGAATCCCGATTGAATGCACTGGATATTATCCAGCATGGCCCAAAGCATCCCGATTGAATGCAGTGGATTCCATGCAGCGTGTTTGAACGCAGTGGATCCATGCAGCATGGCCCAATGGTTCCCGATTGAATGCAGTGGTTGCAATGAAGCATGATTGAATGCAGTGGATTCCATGAAGCGTGGCCCTATGGTACCCGATTGAATGCACTGGTTGCAATGAAGCATGATTGAATGCAGTGGATTCCATGCAGCATGGAGAAATGGAACCCTATTAAATGCAGGGGATTTTATGCAGCATGATTGATTGCAGTGGATTCCATGCAGCATGATTGAATGCAGTAGATTCCATGCAGTGAGGCCCAATGCATCCCGATTAAATGCAGTGGATTTTATGCAGCGAGGCCCAAAGCATCCCGATTGAATGCAGTGGATTCCATGCAGCGTCACTGAATGCAGTGGATTCGATGCAGCATGGTAAAATGCATCCCGATTGAACCCAGTGTATTCTATGCAGCGTGATAAATGGATCCCGATTGAATGCAGTGGATTCCATGCAGCGTGGCCCAATGGATCTCGAGAGAATGCAGTGGATTCCATGCAGTGTGGTGCAATGGATTTTGATTGAACGCAGTGGATTCCATGCATCGTTGTGCAATGGATCCCAATTGAATGCAGTGAATTCCATGCAGCGTGATTGAATGCAGTACATTCCATGCAGCATGGTAAAATGCATCCCGATTAAATGCAGTGGATTCCATCCAGCTTGATTGAATGCAGTTGATTCCATGGAGCGTGGCCCAATGCATCCCGATTAAATGCAGTGGATTTTATGCAGCATGGCCCAAAGCATCCCGATTGAAGGTAGTGCATTCCATGCAGCATCACTGAATGCAGTGGATTCCATGCAGCATGGTAAAATGCATCCCGATTGAACGCAGTGTATTCCATGAAGCATGGCTAAATGGATCCCGATTGAATGCAGTGGATTCCATGCAGCATGGCGCAATGGATGTCGATTGAATGCAGTGCTTTCCCTGCAATGTGGCACAATGGATCCCGATTGACTGCAGTGGATTCCATGCAGCGTCACTGAATGCAGTGGATTCCATGCAGCATGGTAAAATGCATCCCGATTGATGCAGTGGATTCCATGCAGTGTCATTGAATGCAGTGGATTCCATGCAGCATGGTAAAATGCATCCCGATTGATGCAGTGGATTACATGCAGTGTCAATGAATGCAGTGGATTCCAGGCAGCATGATAAAATGCATCCCGATTGATGCAGTGGATTCCATGCAGCGGGGTTAAATGGATCCCGATTGAATGCAGTGGATTCCATGCAGCGTGGCCCAGTGGATCTCGATTGAATGCAGTGGATTCCATGCAGCGTGGCCCAATGGATCTCGATTGAATGCAGTGGATTCCATGCAGTGTGGTGCAGTGGATTCTGATTGATTGCAGTGAATTCCATGCATCGTGGCACAATGGATCCCAATTGAATGCAGTGGATTCCATGCAGCGTGGCCCAATGGATCTCGATTGAATGCAGTGGATTCCATGCAGCGTGTTTGAATGTAGTGTATGCCATGCAGCGTGAAGAAATGTAACCCTATTGAATGCAGTGGATTTTATGCAGCATGATTGAATGCAGTGGATTCCATGCAGCATGATTGAATGCAGTGGATTCCAGGAAGCGAGGCCCAATGAATCCCGATTGAATGCAGTGGATATTATCCAGCAGGGCCCAAAGCATCCCGATTGAATGCAGTGGATTCCATGCAGCGTCACTGAATGCAGTGGATTCGATGCAGCATGGTAAAATGCATCCCAATTGAACCCAGTGTATTCTATGCAGTGTGATAAATGGATCCCGATTGAATGCAGTGGATTCGATGCAGCATTGCCCAATGGATCTCGAGAGAATGCAGTGGATTCCATGCAGTGTGGTGCAATGGATTTTGATTGAAATCAGTGGATTCGATGCATCATTGTGCAATGGATCCCAATTGAATGCAGTGAATTCCATGCAGCGTGATTGAATGCAGTACATTCCATGCAGCATGGTAAAATGCATCCCGATTAAATGCAGTGGATTCCATCCAGCTTGATTGAATGCAGTTGATTCCATGGAGCGTGGCCCAATGCATCCCGATTAAATGCAGTGGATTTTATGCAGCATGGCCCAAAGCATCCCGATTGAAGGTAGTGCATTCCATGCAGCATCACTGAATGCAGTGGATTCCATGCAGCATGGTAAAATGCATCCCGATTGAACGCAGTGTATTCCATGAAGCATGGCTAAATGGATCCCGATTGAATGCAGTGGATTCCATGCAGCGTGGCCCAATGGATCTCGATTGAACGCAGTGTATTCCATGCAGTGAGGCCCAATGAATCCCAATTGAATGCAGTGGATTCCATGCAGCATGGCGCAATGGATGTCGATTGAATGCAGTGGTGTCCCTGCAATGTGGCACAATGGATCCCGATTGACTGCAGTGGATTCCATGCAGTGTCATTGAATGCAGTGGATTCCATGCAGCATGGTAAAATGCATCCCAATTGAACGCAGTGCATTCCATGCAGCGGGGTTCAATGGATCCCGATTGAATGCAGTGGATTCGATGCAGCGTGGCCCAATGGATCTCGAGAGAATGCAGTGGATTCCATGCAGTGTGGTGCAATGGATTTAAATTGAACGCAGTGGATTCCATGCATCGTGGCGCAATGGATCCCAATTGAATGCAGTGAATTCCATGCAGCGTGATTGAATGGAGTATATTCCATGCAGCGTGGTAAAATGCATCCCGATTAAATGCAGTGGATTCCATCCAGCTTGATTGAATGCAATTGATTCCATGGAGCATGGCCCAATGCATCCCGATTAAATGCAGTGGATTTTATGCAGCATGGCCCAAAGCATCCCGATTGAAGGTAGTGCATTCCATGCAGCATCACTGAATGCAGTGGATTCCATGCAGCATGGTAAAATGCATCCCGATTAAACGCAGTGGATTACATGCAGCATGGCTAAATGGATCCCGAGTGAATGCAGTAGATTCCATGCAGTTTCATTGAATGCAGTGGTTTACATGCAGTATGGTAAAATGCGTCACGATTGATGCAGTGGATTCCATGCAGTGTCATTGAATGCAGTGGATTCCATGCAGCATGGTAAAATGCATCCCGATTGAACGCAGTGCATTCCATGCAGCGGGGTTCAATGGATCCCGATTGAATGCAGTGGATTCGATGCAGCGTGGCCCAATGGATCTCGAGAGAATGCAGTGGATTCCATGCAGTGTGGTGCAATGGATTTAAATTGAACGCAGTTGATTCCATGCATCGTGGCGCAATGGATCCCAATTGAATGCAGTGAATTCCATGCAGCGTGATTGAATGCAGTATATTCCATGCAGCGTGGTAAAATGCATCCCGATTAAATGCAGTGGATTCCATCCAGCTTGATTGAATGCAATTGATTCCATGGAGCATGGCCCAATGCATCCCGATTAAATGCAGTGGATTTTATGCAGCATGGCCCAAAGCATCCCGATTGAAGGTAGTGCATTCCATGCAGCATCACTGAATGCAGTGGATTCCATGCAGCATGGTAAAATGCATCCCGATTAAACGCAGTGGATTACATGCAGCATGGCTAAATGGATCCCGAGTGAATGCAGTAGATTCCATGCAGTTTCATTGAATGCAGTGGTTTACATGCAGTATGGTAAAATGCGTCACGATTGATGCAGTGGATTCCATGCAGTGTCATTGAATGCAGTGGATTCCATGCAGCATGGTAAAATGCATCCCGATTGATGCAGTGGATTCCATGCAGTGTCAATGAATGCAGTGGATTCCAGGCAGCATGATAAAATGCATCCCGATTGATGCAGTGGATTCCATGCAGCGGGGTTAAATGGATCCCGATTGAATGCAGTGGATTCCATGCAGCGTGGCCCAATGGATCTCGATTGAATGCAGTGGATTCCATGCAGCGTGGCCCAATGGATCTCGATTGAATGCAGTGGATTCCATGCAGTGTGGTGTAGTGGATTCTGATTGATTGCAGTGAATTCCATGCATCGTGGCACAATGGATCCCAATTGAATGCAGTGGATTCCATGCAGCGTGGCCCAATGGATCTCGATTGAATGCAGTGGATTCCATGCAGCGTGTTTGAATGCAGTGTATTCCATGCAGCGTGAAGAAATGGAACCCTATTGAATGCAGTGGATTTTATGCAGCATGATTGAATGCAGTGGATTCGATGCAGCATGATTGAATGCAGTGGATTCCAGTCAGCGAGGCCCAATGAATCCCGATTGAATGCAGTGGATATTATCCAGCATGGCCCAAAGCATCCCGATTGAATGCAGTGGATTCCATGCAGCGTGTTTGAATGCAGTGGATTCCATGCAGCATGGCCCAATGGTTCCCGATTGAATGCAGTGGTTGCAATGAAGCATGATTGAATGCAGTGGATTCCATGAAGCGTGGCCCTATGGTACCCGATTGAATGCACTGGTTGCAATGAAGCATGATTGAATGCAGTGGATTCCATGCAGCATGGAGACATTGAACCCTATTAAATGCAGGGGACTTTATGCAGCATGATTGAATGCAGTGGATTCCATGCATCGTGGCGCAATGGATCCCAATTGAATGCAGTGAATTCCATGCAGCGTGATTGAATGCAGTATATTCCATGCAGCGTGGTAAAATGCATCCCGATTAAATGCAGTGGATTCCATCCAGCTTGATTGAATGCAATTGATTCCATGGAGCATGGCCCAATGCATCCCGATTAAATGCAGTGGATTTTATGCAGCATGGCCCAAAGCATCCCGATTGAAGGTAGTGCATTCCATGCAGCATCACTGAATGCAGTGGATTCCATGCAGCATGGTAAAATGCATCCCGATTAAACGCAGTGGATTACATGCAGCATGGCTAAATGGATCCCGAGTGAATGCAGTAGATTCCATGCAGTTTCATTGAATGCAGTGGTTTACATGCAGTATGGTAAAATGCGTCACGATTGATGCAGTGGATTCCATGCAGTGTCATTGAATGCAGTGGATTCCATGCAGCATGGTAAAATGCATCCCGATTGATGCAGTGGATTCCATGCAGTGTCAATGAATGCAGTGGATTCCAGCCAGCATGATAAAATGCATCCCGATTGATGCAGTGGATTCCATGCAGCGGGGTTAAATGGATCCCGATTGAATGCAGTGGATTCCATGCAGCGTGGCCCAATGGATCTCGATTGAATGCAGTGGATTCCATGCAGCGTGGCCCAATGGATCTCGATTGAATGCAGTGGATTCCATGCAGTGTGGTGTAGTGGATTCTGATTGATTGCAGTGAATTCCATGCATCGTGGCACAATGGATCCCAATTGAATGCAGTGGATTCCATGCAGCGTGGCCCAATGGATCTCGATTGAATGCAGTGGATTCCATGCAGCGTGTTTGAATGCAGTGTATTCCATGCAGCGTGAAGAAATGGAACCCTATTGAATGCAGTGGATTTTATGCAGCATGATTGAATGCAGTGGATTCCATGCAGCATGATTGAATGCAGTGGATTCCAGTCAGCGAGGCCCAATGAATCCCGATTGAATGCAGTGGATATTATCCAGCATGGCCCAAAGCATCCCGATGGAATGCAGTGGATTCCATGCAGCGTGTTTGAATGCAGTGGATTCCATGCAGCATGGCCCAATGGTTCCCGATTGAATGCAGTGGTTGCAATGAAGCATGATTGAATGCAGTGGATTCCATGAAGCGTGGCCCTATGGTACCCGATTGAATGCACTGGTTGCAATGAAGCATGATTGAATGCAGTGGATTCCATGCAGCATGGAGACATTGAACCCTATTAAATGCAGGGGACTTTATGCAGCATGATTGAATGCAGTGGATTCCATGCAGCATGATTGAATGCAGTAGATTCCATGCAGTGAGGCCCAATGCATCCCGATTAAATGCAGTGGATTTTATGCAGCGAGGCCCAAAGCATCCCGATTGAATGCAGTGGATTCCATGCAGCGTCACTGAATGCAGTGGATTCGATGCAGCATGGTAAAATGCATCCCGATTGAACGCAGTGTATTCCATGCAGCGTGGCTAAATGGATCCCGATTGAATGCAGTGGATTCGATGCAGCGTGCCCCAATGGATCTCGAGAGAATGCAGTGGATTCCATGCAGTGTGGTGCAATGGATTTTAATTGAACGCAGTGGATTCCATGCATCGTGGTGCAATGGATCCCAATTGAATGCAGTGAATTCCATGCAGCGTGATTGAATGCAGTATATTCCATGCAGCGTGGTAAAATGCATCCCGATTAAATGCAGTGGATTCCATCCAGCTTGGCTGAATGCAATTGATTCCATGGAGCATGGCCCAATGCATCCCGATTAAATGCAGTGGATTTTATGCAGCATGGCCCAAAGCATCCCGATTGAATATAGTGCATTCCATGCAGCATCACTGAATGCAGTGGATTCCATGCAGCATGGTAAAATGCATCCCGATTAAACGCAGTGGATTACATGCAGCATGGCTAAATGGATCCCGAGTGAATGCAGTGGATTCCATGCAGTGACATTGAATGCAGTGGATTCCATGCAGCATGGTAAAATGCGTCACGATTGATGCAGTGCATTCCATGCAGTGTCATTGAATGCAGTGGATTCCAGGCAGCATGATAAAATGCATCCCGATTGATGCAGTGGATTCCATGCAGCGGGGTTAAATGGAACCCGATTGAATGCAGTGTATTCCATGCAGCGTGGCCCAATGGATCTCGATTGAATGCAGTGGACTCCGTGCAGTGTGGTGGAGTGGATTCTGATTGATTGCAGTGAATTCCATGCATCGTGGCCCAATGGATCTCGATTGAATGCAGTGGATTCCATGCAGCGTGTTTGAATGCAGTGTTTGCCATGCAGCGTGAAGAAATGGAACCCTATTGAATGCAGTGGATTCCATGCAGTGTCATTTAATGCAGTGGATTCCATGCAGCATGATTGAATGCAGTGGATTCCAGGCAGCGAGGCCCAATGAATCCCGATTGAATGCACTGGATATTATCCAGCATGGCCCAAAGCATCCCGATTGAATGCAGTGGATTCCATGCAGCGTGTTTGAATGCAGTGGATTCCATGCAGCATGGCCCAATGGTTCCCGATTGAATGCAGTGGTTGCAATGAAGCATGATTGAATGCAGTGGATTCCATGCAGCATGGAGACATTGAACCCTATTCAATGCAGGGGATTTTATGCAGCATGATTGAATGCAGTGGATTCCATGCAGCATGATTGAATGCAGTAGATTCCATGCAGTGAGGCCCAATGCATCCCGATTAAATGCAGTGGATTTTATGCAGAGAGGCCCAAAGCATCCCGATTGAATGCAGTGGATTCCATGCAGCGTCACTGAATGCAGTGGATTCGATGCAGCATGGTTAAATGCATCCCGATTGAACGAACAGTATTCCATGCAGCGTGGCTAAATGGATCCCGATTGAATGCAGTGGATTCCATGCAGCGTGGCCCAATGGATCTCGAGAGATTGCAGTGGATTCCATGCAGTGTGGTGCAATGGATTTTAATTGAACGCAGTGGATTCCATGCATCGTGGTGCAATGGATCCCAATTGAATGCAGTGAATTCCATGCAGCGTGATTGAATGCAGTATATTCCATGCAGCGTGGTAAAATGCATCCCGATTAAATGCAGTGGATTCCATCCAGCTTGGCTGAATGCAGTTGATTCCATGGAGCGTGGCCCAATGCATCCCGATTAAATGCAGTGGATTTTATGCAGCATGGCCCAAAGCATCCCGATTGAATATAGTGCATTCCATGCAGCATCACTGAATGCAGTGGATTCCATGCAGCATGGTAAAATGCATCCCGATTAAACGCAGTGGATTACATGCAGCATGGCTAAATGGATCCCGAGTGAATGCAGTAGATTCCATGCAGTGTCATTGAATGCAGTGGATTCCATGCAGCATGGTAAAATGCATCCCGATTGATGCCTTGGATTCCATGCAGTGTCATTGATTGCAGTGGATTCCATGCAGCATGGTAAAATGCATCCCGATTGATGCAGTGGATTACATGCAGTGTCAATGAATGCAGTGGATTCCAGGCAGCATGATAAAATGCATCCCGATTGATGCAGTGGATTCCATGCAGCGGGGTTAAATGGATCCCGATTGAATGCAGTGGATTCCATGCAGCGTGGCCCAATGGATCTCGATTGAATGCAGTGGATTCCATGCAGCGTGTTTGAATGCAGTGTATGCCATGCAGCGTGAAGAAATGGAACCCTATTGAATGCAGTGGATTTTATGCAGCATGATTGAATGCAGTGGATTCCATGCAGCATGATTGAATGCAGTGGATTCCAGGCAGCGAGGCCCAATGAATCCCGATTGAATGCAGTGGATATTATCCAGCATGGCCCAAAGCATCCCGATTGAATGCAGTGGATTCCATGCAGCGTGTTTGAATGCAGTGGATTCCATGCAGCATGGCCCAATGGTTCCCGATTGAATGCAGTGGTTGCAATGAAGCATGATTGAATGCAGTGGATTCCATGAAGCGTGGCCCTATGGTACCCGATTGAATGCACTGGTTGCAATGAAGCATGATTGAATCCAGTGGATTCCATGCAGCATGGAGAAATTGAACCCTATTAAATGCAGGGGATTTTATGCAGCATGATTGAATGCAGTGGATTCCATGCAGCATGATTGAATGCAGTAGATTCCATGCAGTGAGGCCCAATGCATCCCGATTAAATGCAGTGGATTCCATGCAGCGTCACTGAATGCAGTGGATTCGATGCAGCATGGTAAAATGCATCCCGATTGAACCCAGTGTATTCTATGCAGCGTGATAAATGGATCCCGATTGAATGCAGTGGATTCCATGCAGCGTGGCCCAATGGATCTCGAGAGAATGCAGTGGATTCCATGCAGTGTGGTGCAATGGATTTTGATTGAACGCAGTGGATTCGATGCATCATTGTGCAATGGATCCCAATTGAATGCAGTGAATTCCATGCAGCGTGATTGAATGCAGTACATTCCATGCAGCATGGTAAAATGCATCCCGATTAAATGCAGTGGATTCCATCCAGCTTGATTGAATGCAGTTGATTCCATGGAGCGTGGCCCAATGCATCCCGATTAAATGCAGTGGATTTTATGCAGCATGGCCCAAAGCATCCCGATTGAAGGTAGTGCATTCCATGCAGCATCACTGAATGCAGTGGATTCCATGCAGCATGGTAAAATGCATCCCGATTGAACGCAGTGTATTCCATGAAGCATGGCGAAATGGATCCCGATTGAATGCAGTGGATTCCATGCAGCGTGGCCCAATGGATCTCGATTGAACGCAGTGTATTCCATGCAGTGAGGCCCAATGAATCCCAATTGAATGCAGTGGATTCCATGCAGCATGGCGCAATGGATGTCGATTGAATGCAGTGGTTTCCCTGCAATGTGGCACAATGGATCCCGATTGACTGCAGTGGATTCCATGCAGCGTCACTGAATGCAGTGGATTCCATGCAGCATGTTAAAATGCATCCCGATGGATGCAGTGGATTACATGCAGTGTCATTGAATGCAGTGAATTCCATGCAGCATGGTAAAATGCATCCCGATTGAACGCAGTGTATTCCATGAAGCATGGCTAAATGGATCCCGAGTGAATGCAGTGGATTCCATGCAGTGTCATTGAATGCAGTGGATTCCATGCAGCATGGTAAAATGTGTCACGATTGATGCAGTGGATTCCATGCATTGTCATTGAATGCAGTGGATTCCATGCAGCATGGTTAAATGCATCCCGATTGATGCAGTGGATTCCATGCAGTGTCAATGAATGCAATGAATTCCAGGCAGCATGATAAAATGCATCCCGATTGATGCAGTGGATTCCATGCAGCGGGGTTAAATGGATCCCGATTGAATGCAGTGGATTCCATGCAGCGTGGCCCAATGGATCTCGATTGAATGCAGTGGACTCCATGCAGTGTGGTGGAGTGGATTCTGATTGATTGCAGTGAATTCCATGAAGCGTGGCCCAATGGATCTCGATTGAATGCAGTGGATTCCATGCAGCGTGTTTGAATGCAGTGTATTCCATGCAGCGTGAAGAAATGGAACCCTATTGAATGCAGTGGATTTTATGCAGCATGATTGAATGCAGTGGATTCCATGCAGCATGATTGAATGCAGTGGATTCCAGGCAGCGAGGCCCAATGAATCCCGATTGAATGCAGTGGACATTATCCAGCATGGCCCAAAGCATCCCGATGGAATGCAGTGGATTCCATGCAGCGTGTTTGAATGCAGTGGATTCCATGCAGCATGGCCCAATGGTTCCCGATTGAATGCAGTGGTTGCAATGAAGCATGATTGAATGCAGTGGATTCCATGAAGCGTGGCCCTATGGTACCCGATTGAATGCACTGGTTGCAATGAAGCATGATTGAATGCAGTGGATTCCATGCAGCATGGAGAAATGGAACCCTATTAAATGCAGGGGATTTTATGCAGCATGATTGAATGCAGTGGATTCCATGCAGCATGATTGAATGCAGTAGATTCCATGCAGTGAGGCCCAATGCATCCCGATTAAATGCAGTGGATTTTATGCAGCGAGGCCCAAAGCATCCCGATTGAATGCAGTGGATTCCATGCAGCGTCACTGAATGCAGTGGATTCGATGCAGCATGGTTAAATGCATCCCGATTGAACGAAGAGTATTCCATGCAGCGTGGCTAAATGGATCCCGATTGAATGCAGTGGATTCCATGCAGTGTGGCCCAATGGATCTCGAGAGATTGCAGTGGATTCCATGCAGTGTGGTGCAATGGATTTTAATTGAACGCAGTGGATTCCATGCATCGTGGTGCAATGGATCCCAATTGAATGCAGTGAATTCCATGCAGCGTGATTGAATGCAGTATATTCCATGCAGCGTGGTAAAATGCATCCCGATTAAATGCAGTGGATTCCATCCAGCTTGGCTGAATGCAATTGATTCCATGGAGCATGGCCCAATGCATCCCGATTAAATGCAGTGGATTTTATGCAGCATGGCCCAAAGCATCCCGATTGAATATAGTGCATTCCATGCAGCATCACTGAATGCAGTGGATTCCATGCAGCATGGTAAAATGCATCCCGATTAAACGCAGTGGATTACATGCAGCATGGCTAAATGGATCCCGAGTGAATGCAGTGGATTCCATGCAGTGTCATTGAATGCAGTGGATTCCATGCAGCATGGTAAAATGCGTCACGATTGATGCAGTGGATTCCATGCAGTGTCATTGAATGCAGTGGATTCCAGGCAGCATGATAAAATGCATCCCGATTGATGCAGTGGATTCCATGCAGCGGGGTTAAATGGAACCCGATTGAATGCAGTGGATTCCATGCAGCGTGGCCCAATGGATCTCGATTGAATGCAGTGGACTCCGTGCAGTGTGGTGGAGTGGATTCTGATTGATTGCAGTGAATTCCATGCATCGTGGCCCAATGGATCTCGATTGAATGCAGTGGATTCCATGCAGCGTGTTTGAATGCAGTGTTTGCCATGCAGCGTGAAGAAATGGAACCCTATTGAATGCAGTGGATTCCATGCAGTGTCATTTAATGCAGTGGATTCCATGCAGCATGATTGAATGCAGTGGATTCCAGGCAGCGAGGCCCAATGAATCCCGATTGAATGCACTGGATATTATCCAGCATGGCCCAAAGCATCCCGATTGAATGCAGTGGATTCCATGCAGCGTGTTTGAATGCAGTGGATTCCATGCAGCATGGCCCAATGGTTCCCGATTGAATGCAGTGGTTGCAATGAAGCATGATTGAATGCAGTGGATTCCATGCAGCATGGAGACATTGAACCCTATTCAATGCAGGGGATTTTATGCAGCATGATTGAATGCAGTGGATTCCATGCAGCATGATTGAATGCAGTAGATTCCATGCAGTGAGGCCCAATGCATCCCGATTAAATGCAGTGGATTTTATGCAGCGAGGCCCAAAGCATCCCGATTGAATGCAGTGGATTCCATGCAGCGTCACTGAATGCAGTGGATTCGATGCAGCATGGTTAAATGCATCCCGATTGAACGAACAGTATTCCATGCAGCGTGGCTAAATGGATCCCGATTGAATGCAGTGGATTCCATGCAGCGTGGCCCAATGGATCTCGAGAGATTGCAGTGGATTCCATGCAGTGTGGTGCAATGGATTTTAATTGAACGCAGTGGATTCCAGGCATCGTGGTGCAATGGATCCCAATTGAATGCAGTGAATTCCATGCAGCGTGATTGAATGCAGTATATTCCATGCAGCGTGGTAAAATGCATCCCGATTAAATGCAGTGGATTCCATCCAGCTTGGCTGAATGCAATTGATTCCATGGAGCATGGCCCAATGCATCCCGATTAAATGCAGTGGATTTTATGCAGCATGGCCCAAAGCATCCCGATTGAATATAGTGCATTCCATGCAGCATCACTGAATGCAGTGGATTCCATGCAGCATGGTAAAATGCATCCCGATTAAACGCAGTGGATTACATGCAGCATGGCTAAATGGATCCCGAGTGAATGCAGTAGATTCCATGCAGTGTCATTGAATGCAGTGGATTCCATGCAGCATGGTAAAATGCATCACGATTGATGCCTTGGATTCCATGCAGTGTCATTGATTGCAGTGGATTCCATGCAGCATGGTAAAATGCATCCCGATTGATGCAGTGGATTCCATGCAGTGTCAATGAATGCAGTGGATTCCAGGCAGCATGATAAAATGCATCCCGATTGATGCAGTGGATTCCATGCAGCGGGGTTAAATGGATCCCGATTGAATGCAGTGGATTCCATGCAGCGTGGCCCAATGGATCTCGATTGAATGCAGTGGATTCCATGCAGCGTGGCCCAATGGATCTCGATTGAATGCAGTGGATTCCATGCAGTGTGGTGTAGTGGATTCTGATTGATTGCAGTGAATTCCATGCATCGTGGCACAATGGACCCCAATTGAATGCAGTGGATTCCATGCAGCGTGGCCCAATGGATCTCGATTGAATGCAGTGGATTCCATGCAGCGTGTTTGAATGCAGTGTATGCCATGCAGCGTGAAGAAATGGAACCCTATTGAATGCAGTGGATTTTATGCAGCATGATTGAATGCAGTGGATTCCATGCAGCATGATTGAATGCAGTGGATTCCAGGCAGCGAGGCCCAATGAATCCCGATTGAATGCAGTGGATATTATCCAGCATGGCCCAAAGCATCCCGATTGAATGCAGTGGATTCCATGCAGCGTGTTTGAATGCAGTGGATTCCATGCAGCATGATTGAATGCAGTGGATTCCAGGCAGCGAGGCCCAATGAATCCCGATTGAATGCAGTGGACATTATCCAGCATGGCCCAAAGCATCCCGATGGAATGCAGTGGATTCCATGCAGCGTGTTTGAATGCAGTGGAGTCCATGCAGCATGGCCCAATGGTTCCCGATTGAATGCAGTGGTTGCAATGAAGCATGATTGAATGCAGTGGATTCCATGAAGCGTGGCCCTATGGTACCCGATTGAATGCACTGGTTGCAATGAAGCATGATTGAATGCAGTGGATTCCATGCAGCATGGAGAAATGGAACCCTATTAAATGCAGGGGATTTTATGCAGCATGATTGAATGCAGTGGATTCCATGCAGCATGATTGAATGCAGTAGATTCCATGCAGTGAGGCCCAATGCATCCCGATTAAATGCAGTGGATTTTATGCAGCGAGGCCCAAAGCATCCCGATTGAATGCAGTGGATTCCATGCAGCGTCACTGAATGCAGTGGATTCGATGCAGCATGGTAAAATGCATCCCGATTGAACCCAGTGTATTCTATGCAGCGTGATAAATGGATCCCTATTGAATGCAGTGGATTCCATGCAGCGTGGCCCAATGGATCTCGAGAGAATGCAGTGGATTCCATGCAGTGTGGTGCAATGGATTTTGATTGAACGCAGTGGATTCCATGCATCGTTGTGCAATGGATCCCAATTGAATGCAGTGAATTCCATGCAGCATGATAAAATGCATCCCGATAGATTTAGTGGATTCCAGGCAGCGGGGTTAAATGGATCCAGATTGAATGCCGTGGATTCCATGCAGCGTGGCCCAATGGATCTCGATTGAATGCAGTGGACTCCATGCAGTGTGGTGCAGTGGATTCTGATTGATTGCAGTGAATTCCATGAAGCGTGGCCCAATGGATCTCGATTGAATGCAGTGGATTCCATGCAGCGTGTTTGAATGCAGTGTATTCCATGCAGCGTGAAGAAATGGAACCCTATTGAATGCAGTGGATTTTATGCAGCATGATTGAATGCAGTTGATTCCATGCAGCATGATTGAATGCAGTGGATTCCAGGCAGCGAGGCCCAATGAATCCCGATTGAATGCAGTGGACATTATCCAGCATGGCCCAAAGCATCCCGATGGAATGCAGTGGATTCCATGCAGCGTGTTTGAATGCAGTGGAGTCCATGCAGCATGGCCCAATGGTTCCCGATTGAATGCAGTGGTTGCAATGAAGCATGATTGAATGCAGTGGATTCCATGAAGCGTGGCCCTATGGTACCCGATTGAATGCACTGGTTGCAATGAAGCATGATTGAATGCAGTGGATTCCATGCAGCATGGAGAAATGGAACCCTATTAAATGCAGGGGATTTTATGCAGCATGATTGAATGCAGTGGATTCCATGCAGCATGATTGAATGCAGTAGATTCCATGCAGTGAGGCCCAATGCATCCCGATTAAATGCAGTGGATTTTATGCAGCGAGGCCCAAAGCATCCCGATTGAATGCAGTGGATTCCATGCAGCGTCACTGAATGCAGTGGATTCGATGCAGCATGGTTAAATGCATCCCGATTGAACGAAGAGTATTCCATGCAGCGTGGCTAAATGGATCCCGATTGAATGCAGTGGATTCCATGCAGCGTGGCCCAATGGATCTCGAGAGATTGCAGTGGATTCCATGCAGTGTGGTGCAATGGATTTTAATTGAACGCAGTGGATTCCATGCATCGTGGTGCAATGGATCCCAATTGAATGCAGTGAATTCCATGCAGCGTGATTGAATGCAGTATATTCCATGCAGCGTGGTAAAATGCATCCCGATTAAATGCAGTGGATTCCATCCAGCTTGATTGAATGCAGTTGATTCCATGGAGCGTGGCCCAATGCATCCCGATTAAATGCAGTGGATTTTATGCAGCATGGCCCAAAGCATCCCGATTGAATGTAGTGCATTCCATGCAGCATCACTGAATGCAGTGGATTCCATGCAGCATGGTAAAATGCATCCCGATTAAACGCAGTGGAATACATGCAGCATGGCTAAATGGATCCCGAGTGAATGCAGTAGATTCCATGCAGTGTCATTGAATGCAGTGGATTCCATGCAGCATGGTAAAATGCATCCCGATTGATGCAGTGGATTCCATGCAGTGTCATTGAATGCAGTGTATTACATGCAGCATGGTAAAATGCATCCCGATTGATACAGTGGATTCCATGCAGTGTCATTGAATGCAGTGGATTCCAGGCAGCATGATAAAATGCATCCCGATTGATGCAGTGGATTCCATGCAGCGGGGTTAAATGGATCCCGATTGAATGCAGTCGATTCCATGCAGCGTGGCCCAATGGATCTCGATTGAATGCAGTGGATTCCATGCAGCGTGGCCCAATGGATCTCGATTGAACGCAGTGGATCCATGCAGCATGGCCCAATGGTTCCCGATTGAATGCAGTGGTTGCAATGAAGCATGATTGAATGCAGTGGATTCCATGAAGCGTGGCCCTATGGTACCCGATTGAATGCACTGGTTGCAATGAAGCATGATTGAATGCAGTGGATTCCATGCAGCATGGAGAAATGGAACCCTATTAAATGCAGGGGATTTTATGCAGCATGATTGAATGCAGTGGATTCCATGCAGCATGATTGAATGCAGTAGATTCCATGCAGTGAGGCCCAATGCATCCCGATTAAATGCAGTGGATTTTATGCAGCGAGGCCCAAAGCATCCCGATTGAATGCAGTGGATTCCATGCAGCGTCACTGAATGCAGTGGATTCGATGCAGCATGGTAAAATGCATCCCGATTGAACCCAGTGTATTCTATGCAGCGTGATAAATGGATCCCGATTGAATGCAGTGGATTCCATGCAGCGTGGCCCAATGGATCTCGAGAGAATGCAGTGGATTCCATGCAGTGTGGTGCAATGGATTTTGATTGAACGCAGTGGATTCCATGCATCGTTGTGCAATGGATCCCAATTGAATGCAGTGAATTCCATGCAGCATGATAAAATGCATCCCGATAGATTTAGTGGATTCCATGCAGCGGGGTTAAATGGATCCAGATTGAATGCCGTGGATTCCATGCAGCGTGGCCCAATGGATCTCGATTGAATGCAGTGGACTCCATGCAGTGTGGTGCAGTGGATTCTGATTGATTGCAGTGAATTCCATGAAGCGTGGCCCAATGGATCTCGATTGAATGCAGTGGATTCCATGCAGCGTGTTTGAATGCAGTGTATTCCATGCAGCGTGAAGAAATGGAACCCTATTGAATGCAGTGGATTTTATGCAGCATGATTGAATGCAGTTGATTCCATGCAGCATGATTGAATGCAGTGGATTCCAGGCAGCGAGGCCCAATGAATCCCGATTGAATGCAGTGGACATTATCCAGCATGGCCCAAAGCATCCCGATGGAATGCAGTGGATTCCATGCAGCGTGTTTGAATGCAGTGGAGTCCATGCAGCATGGCCCAATGGTTCCCGATTGAATGCAGTGGTTGCAATGAAGCATGATTGAATGCAGTGGATTCCATGAAGCGTGGCCCTATGGTACCCGATTGAATGCACTGGTTGCAATGAAGCATGATTGAATGCAGTGGATTCCATGCAGCATGGAGAAATGGAACCCTATTAAATGCAGGGGATTTTATGCAGCATGATTGAATGCAGTGGATTCCATGCAGCATGATTGAATGCAGTAGATTCCATGCAGTGAGGCCCAATGCATCCCGATTAAATGCAGTGGATTTTATGCAGCGAGGCCCAAAGCATCCCGATTGAATGCAGTGGATTCCATGCAGCGTCACTGAATGCAGTGGATTCGATGCAGCATGGTTAAATGCATCCCGATTGAACGAAGAGTATTCCATGCAGCGTGGCTAAATGGATCCCGATTGAATGCAGTGGATTCCATGCAGCGTGGCCCAATGGATCTCGAGAGATTGCAGTGGATTCCATGCAGTGTGGTGCAATGGATTTTAATTGAACGCAGTGGATTCCATGCATCGTGGTGCAATGGATCCCAATTGAATGCAGTGAATTCCATGCAGCGTGATTGAATGCAGTATATTCCATGCAGCGTGGTAAAATGCATCCCGATTAAATGCAGTGGATTCCATCCAGCTTGATTGAATGCAGTTGATTCCATGGAGCGTGGCCCAATGCATCCCGATTAAATGCAGTGGATTTTATGCAGCATGGCCCAAAGCATCCCGATTGAATGTAGTGCATTCCATGCAGCATCACTGAATGCAGTGGATTCCATGCAGCATGGTAAAATGCATCCCGATTAAACGCAGTGGAATACATGCAGCATGGCTAAATGGATCCCGAGTGAATGCAGTAGATTCCATGCAGTGTCATTGAATGCAGTTGATTCCATGCAGCATGGTAAAATGCATCCCGATTGATGCAGTGGATTCCATGCAGTGTCATTGAATGCAGTGTATTACATGCAGCATGGTAAAATGCATCCCGATTGATACAGTGGATTCCATGCAGTGTCATTGAATGCAGTGGATTCCAGGCAGCATGATAAAATGCATCCCGATTGATGCAGTGGATTCCATGCAGCGGGGTTAAATGGATCCCGATTGAATGCAGTCGATTCCATGCAGCGTGGCCCAATGGATCTCGATTGAATGCAGTGGATTCCATGCAGCGTGGCCCAATGGATCTCGATTGAACGCAGTGGATCCATGCAGCATGGCCCAATGGTTCCCGATTGAATGCAGTGGTTGCAATGAAGCATGATTGAATGCAGTGGATTCCATGAAGCGTGGCCCTATGGTACCCGATTGAATGCACTGGTTGCAATGAAGCATGATTGAATGCAGTGGATTCCATGCAGCATGGAGAAATGGAACCCTATTAAATGCAGGGGATTTTATGCAGCATGATTGAATGCAGTGGATTCCATGCAGCATGATTGAATGCAGTAGATTCCATGCAGTGAGGCCCAATGCATCCCGATTAAATGCAGTGGATTTTATGCAGCGAGGCCCAAAGCATCCCGATTGAATGCAGTGGATTCCATGCAGTGTCACTGAATGCAGTGGATTCGATGCAGCATGGTAAAATGCATCCCGATTGAACCCAGTGTATTCTATGCAGCGTGATAAATGGATCCCGATTGAATGCAGTGGATTCCATGCAGCGTGGCCCAATGGATCTCGAGAGAATGCAGTGGATTCCATGCAGTGTGGTGCAATGGATTTTGATTGAACGCAGTGGATTCCATGCATCGTTGTGCAATGGATCCCAATTGAATGCAGTGAATTCCATGCAGCATGATAAAATGCATCCCGATTGATGCAGTGGATTCCATGCAGCGGGGTTAAATGGATCCAGATTGAATGCCGTGGATTCCATGCAGCGTGGCCCAATGGATCTCGATTGAATGCAGTGGACTCCATGCAGTGTGGTGGAGTGGATTCTGATTGATTGCAGTGAATTCCATGAAGCGTGGCCCAATGGATCTCGATTGAATGCAGTGGATTCCATGCAGCGTGTTTGAATGCAGTGTATTCCATGCAGCGTGAAGAAATGGAACCCTATTGAATGCAGTGGATTTTATGCAGCATGATTGAATGCAGTGGATTCCATGCAGCATGATTGAATGCAGTGGATTCCAGGCAGCGAGGCCCAATGAATCCCGATTGAATGCAGTGGACATTATCCAGCATGGCCCAAAGCATCCCGATGGAATGCAGTGGATTCCATGCAGTGTGTTTGAATGCAGTGGAGTCCATGCAGCATGGCCCAATGGTTCCCGATTGAATGCAGTGGTTGCAATGAAGCATGATTGAATGCAGTGGATTCCATGAAGCGTGGCCCTATGGTACCCGATTGAATGCACTGGTTGCAATGAAGCATGATTGAATGCAGTGGATTCCATGCAGCATGGAGAAATGGAACCCTATTAAATGCAGGGGATTTTATGCAGCATGATTGAATGCAGTGGATTCCATGCAGCATGATTGAATGCAGTAGATTCCATGCAGTGAGGCCCAATGCATCCCGATTAAATGCAGTGGATTTTATGCAGCGAGGCCCAAAGCATCCCGATTGAATGCAGTGGATTCCATGCAGCGTCACTGAATGCAGTGGATTCGATGCAGCATGGTTAAATGCATCCCGATTGAACGAAGAGTATTCCATGCAGCGTGGCTAAATGGATCCCGATTGAATGCAGTGGATTCCATGCAGCGTGGCCCAATGGATCTCGAGAGATTGCAGTGGATTCCATGCAGTGTGGTGCAATGGATTTTAATTGAACGCAGTGGATTCCATGCATCGTGGTGCAATGGATCCCAATTGAATGCAGTGAATTCCATGCAGCGTGATTGAATGCAGTATATTCCATGCAGCGTGGTAAAATGCATCCCGATTAAATGCAGTGGATTCCATCCAGCTTGATTGAATGCAGTTGATTCCATGGAGCGTGGCCCAATGCATCCCGATTAAATGCAGTGGATTTTACGCAGCATGGCCCAAAGCATCCCGATTGAATGTAGTGCATTCCATGCAGCATCACTGAATGCAGTGGATTCCATGCAGCATGGTAAAATGCATCCCGATTAAACGCAGTGGATTACATGCAGCATGGCTAAATGGATCCCGATTGAATGCAGTAGATTCCATGCAGTGTCATTGAATGCAGTGGATTCCATGCAGCATGGTAAAATGCGTCACGATTGATGCAGTGGATTCCATGCAGTGTCATTGAATGCATTGGATTCCATGCAGCATGGTAAAATGCATCCCGATGGATGCAGTGGATTCCATGCAGTGTCAATGAATGCAGTGGATTCCAGGCAGCATGATAAAATGCATCCCGATTGATGCAGTGGATTCCATGCAGCGGGGTTAAATGGATCCCGATTGAATGCAGTGGATTCCATGCAGCGTGGCCCAATGGATCTCGATTGAATGCAGTGGATTCCATGCAGCGTGGCCCAATGGATCTCGATTGAATGCAGTGGATTCCATGCAGTGTGGTGCAGTGGATTCTGATTGATTGCAGTGAATTCCATGCATCGTGGCACAATGGATCCCAATTGAATGCAGTGGATTCCATGCAGTGTGGCCCAATGGATCTCGATTGAATGCAGTGGATTCCATGCAGCGTGTTTGAATGCAGTTTATGCCATGCAGCATGAAGAAATGGAACCCTATTGAATGCAGTGGATTTTATGCAGCATGATTGAATGCAGTGGATTCCATGCAGCATGATTGAATGCAGTGGATTCCAGGCAGCGAGGCCCAATGAATCCCGATTGAATGCAGTGGATATTATCCAGCATGGCCCAAAGCATCCCGATTGAATGCAGTGGATTCCATGCAGCGTGTTTGAACGCAGTGGATCCATGCAGCATGGCCCAATGGTTCCCGATTGAATGCAGTGGTTGCAATGAAGCATGATTGAATGCAGTGGATTCCATGAAGCGTGGCCCTATGGTACCCGATTGAATGCACTGGTTGCAATGAAGCATGATTGAATGCAGTGGATTCCATGCAGCATGGAGAAATGGAACCCTATTAAATGCAGGGGATTTTATGCAGCATGATTGAATGCAGTGGATTCCATGCAGCATGATTGAATGCAGTAGATTCCATGCAGTGAGGCCCAATGCATCCCGATTAAATGCAGTGGATTTTATGCAGCGAGGCCCAAAGCATCCCGATTGAATGCAGTGGATTCCATGCAGCGTCACTGAATGCAGTGGATTCGATGCAGCATGGTAAAATGCATCCCGATTGAACCCAGTGTATTCTATGCAGCGTGATAAATGGATCCCGATTGAATGCAGTGGATTCCATGCAGCGTGGCCCAATGGATCTCGAGAGAATGCAGTGGATTCCATGCAGTGTGGTGCAATGGATTTTGATTGAACGCAGTGGATTCCATGCATCGTTGTGCAATGGATCCCAATTGAATGCAGTGAATTCCATGCAGCGTGATTGAATGCAGTACATTCCATGCAGCGTGGTAAAATGCATCCCGATTAAATGCAGTGGATTCCATCCAGCTTGATTGAATGCAGTTGATTCCATGGAGCGTGGCCCAATGCATCCCGATTAAATGCAGTGGATTTTATGCAGCATGGCCCAAAGCATCCCGATTGAAGGTAGTGCATTCCATGCAGCATCACTGAATGCAGTGGATTCCATGCAGCATGGTAAAATGCATCCCGATTGAACGCAGTGTATTCCATGAAGCATGGCTAAATGGATCCCGATTGAATGCAGTGGATTCCATGCAGCGTGGCCCAATGGATCTCGATTGAACGCAGTGTATTCCATGCAGTGAGGCCCAATGAATCCCAATTGAATGCAGTGGATTCCATGCAGCATGGCGCAATGGATGTCGATTGAATGCAGTGCTTTCCCTGCAATGTGGCACAATGGATCCCGATTGACTGCAGTGGATTCCATGCAGCGTCACTGAATGCAGTGGATTCCATGCAGCATGGTAAAATGCATCCCGATTGATGCAGTGGATTCCATGCAGTGTCATTGAATGCAGTGGATTCCATGCAGCATGGTAAAATGCATCCCGATTGATGCAGTGGATTACATGCAGTGTCAATGAATGCAGTGGATTCCAGGCAGCATGATAAAATGCATCCCGATTGATGCAGTGGATTCCATGCAGCGGGGTTAAATGGATCCCGATTGAATGCAGTGGATTCCATGCAGCGTGGCCCAGTGGATCTCGATTGAATGCAGTGGATTCCATGCAGCGTGGCCCAATGGATCTCGATTGAATGCAGTGGATTCCACGCAGTGTGGTGCAGTGGATTCTGATTGATTGCAGTGAATTCCATGCATCGTGGCACAATGGATCCCAATTGAATGCAGTGGATTCCATGCAGTGTGGCCCAATGGATCTCGATTGAATGCAGTGGATTCCATGCAGCATGTTTGAATGCAGTGTATTCCATGCAGCGTGAAGAAATGGAACCCTATTGAATGCAGTGGATTTTATGCAGCATGATTGAATGCAGTGGATTCCATGCAGCATGATTGAATGCAGTGGATTCCAGGAAGCGAGGCCCAATGAATCCCGATTGAATGCAGTGGATATTATCCAGCAGGGCCCAAAGCATCCCGATTGAATGCAGTGGATTCCATGCAGCGTCACTGAATGCAGTGGATTCGATGCAGCATGGTAAAATGCATCCCGATTGAACCCAGTGTATTCTATGCAGCGTGATAAATGGATCCCGATTGAATGCAGTGGATTCGATGCAGCATTGCCCAATGGACCTCGAGAGAATGCAGTGGATTCCATGCAGTGTGGTGCAATGGATTTTGATTGAAATCAGTGGATTCGATGCATCGTTGTGCAATGGATCCCAATTGAATGCAGTGAATTCCATGCAGCGTGATTGAATGCAGTACATTCCATGCAGCATGGTAAAATGCATCCCGATTAAATGCAGTGGATTCCATCCAGCTTGATTGAATGCAGTTGATTCCATGGAGCGTGGCCCAATGCATCCCGATTAAATGCAGTGGATTTTATGCAGCATGGCCCAAAGCATCCCGATTGAAGGTAGTGCATTCCATGCAGCATCACTGAATGCAGTGGATTCCATGCAGCATGGTAAAATGCATCCCGATTGAACGCAGTGTATTCCATGAAGCATGGCTAAATGGATCCCGATTGAATGCAGTGGATTCCATGCAGCGTGGCCCAATGGATCTCGATTGAACGCAGTGTATTCCATGCAGTGAGGCCCAATGAATCCCAATTGAATGCAGTGGATTCCATGCAGCATGGCGCAATGGATGTCGATTGAATGCAGTGGTTTCCCTGCAATGTGGCACAATGGATCCCGATTGACTGCAGTGGATTCCATGCAGCGTCACTGAATGCAGTGGATTCCATGCAGCATGGTAAAATGCATCCCGATGGATGCAGTGGATTCCATGCAGTGTCATTGAATGCAGTGGATTCCATGCAGCATGGTAAAATGCATCCCAATTGAACGCAGTGCATTCCATGCAGCCGGGTTCAATGGATCCCGATTGAATGCAGTGGATTCGATGCAGCGTGGCCCAATGGATCTCGAGAGAATGCAGTGGATTCCATGCAGTGTGGTGCAATGGATTTAAATTGAACGCAGTGGATTCCATGCATCGTGGCGCAATGGATCCCAATTGAATGCAGTGAATTCCATGCAGCGTGATTGAATGCAGTATATTCCATGCAGCGTGGTAAAATGCATCCCGATTAAATGCAGTGGATTCCATCCAGCTTGATTGAATGCAATTGATTTCATGGAGCATGGCCCAATGCATCCCGATTAAATGCAGTGGATTTTATGCAGCATGGCCCAAAGCATCCCGATTGAAGGTAATGCATTCCATGCAGCATCACTGAAAGCAGTGGATTCCATGCAGCATGGTAAAATGCATCCCGATTGAACGCAGTGTATTCCATGAAGCATGGCTAAATGGATCCCGATTGAATGCAGTGGATTCCATGCAGCGTGGCCCAATGGATCTCGATTGAACGCAGTGTATTCCATGCAGTGAGGCCCAATGAATCCCAATTGAATGCAGTGGATTCCATGCAGCATGGCGCAATGGATGTGGATTGAATGCAGTGCTTTCCCTGCAATGTGGCACAATGGATCCCGATTGACTGCAGTGGATTCCATGCAGCGTCACTGAATGCAGTGGATTCCATGCAGCATGGTAAAATGCATCCCGATTGATGCAGTGGATTCCATGCAGTGTCATTGAATGCAGTGGATTCCATGCAGCATGGTAAAATGCATCCCGATTGATGCAGTGGATTCCATGCAGTGTCATTGAATGCAGTGGATTCCATGCAGCATGGTAAAATGCATCCCGATGGATGCAGTGGATTCCATGCAGTGTCAATGAATGCAGTGGATTCCAGGCAGCATGATAAAATGCATCCCGATTGATGCAGTGGATTCCATGCAGCGGGGTTAAATGGATCCCGATTGAATGCAGTGGATTCCATGCAGCGTGGCCCAATGGATCTCGATTGAATGCAGTGGATTCCATGCAGCGTGGCCCAATGGATCTCGATTGAATGCAGTGGATTCCATGCAGTGTGGTGCAGTGGATTCTGATTGATTGCAGTGAATTCCATGCATCGTGGCACAATGGATCCCAATTGAATGCAGTGGATTCCATGCAGTGTGGCCCAATGGATCTCGATTGAATGCAGTGGATTCCATGCAGCGTGTTTGAATGCAGTTTATGCCATGCAGCATGAAGAAATGGAACCCTATTGAATGCAGTGGATTTTATGCAGCATGATTGAATGCAGTGGATTCCATGCAGCATGATTGAATGCAGTGGATTCCAGGCAGCGAGGCCCAATGAATCCCGATTGAATGCAGTGGATATTATCCAGCATGGCCCAAAGCATCCCGATTGAATGCAGTGGATTCCATGCAGCGTGTTTGAACGCAGTGGATCCATGCAGCATGGCCCAATGGTTCCCGATTGAATGCAGTGGTTGCAATGAAGCATGATTGAATGCAGTGGATTCCATGAAGCGTGGCCCTATGGTACCCGATTGAATGCACTGGTTGCAATGAAGCATGATTGAATGCAGTGGATTCCATGCAGCATGGAGAAATGGAACCCTATTAAATGCAGGGGATTTTATGCAGCATGATTGAATGCAGTGGATTCCATGCAGCATGATTGAATGCAGTAGATTCCATGCAGTGAGGCCCAATGCATCCCGATTAAATGCAGTGGATTTTATGCAGCGAGGCCCAAAGCATCCCGATTGAATGCAGTGGATTCCATGCAGCGTCACTGAATGCAGTGGATTCGATGCAGCATGGTAAAATGCATCCCGATTGAACCCAGTGTATTCTATGCAGCGTGATAAATGGATCCCGATTGAATGCAGTGGATTCCATGCAGCGTGGCCCAATGGATCTCGAGAGAATGCAGTGGATTCCATGCAGTGTGGTGCAATGGATTTTGATTGAACGCAGTGGATTCCATGCATCGTTGTGCAATGGATCCCAATTGAATGCAGTGAATTCCATGCAGCGTGATTGAATGCAGTACATTCCATGCAGCATGGTAAAATGCATCCCGATTAAATGCAGTGGATTCCATCCAGCTTGATTGAATGCAGTTGATTCCATGGAGCGTGGCCCAATGCATCCCGATTAAATGCAGTGGATTTTATGCAGCATGGCCCAAAGCATCCCGATTGAAGGTAGTGCATTCCATGCAGCATCACTGAATGCAGTGGATTCCATGCAGCATGGTAAAATGCATCCCGATTGAACGCAGTGTATTCCATGAAGCATGGCTAAATGGATCCCGATTGAATGCAGTGGATTCCATGCAGCGTGGCCCAATGGATCTCGATTGAACGCAGTGTATTCCATGCAGTGAGGCCCAATGAATCCCAATTGAATGCAGTGGATTCCATGCAGCATGGCGCAATGGATGTCGATTGAATGCAGTGCTTTCCCTGCAATGTGGCACAATGGATCCCGATTGACTGCAGTGGATTCCATGCAGCGTCACTGAATGCAGTGGATTCCATGCAGCATGGTAAAATGCATCCCGATTGATGCAGTGGATTCCATGCAGTGTCATTGAATGCAGTGGATTCCATGCAGCATGGTAAAATGCATCCCGATTGATGCAGTGGATTACATGCAGTGTCAATGAATGCAGTGGATTCCAGGCAGCATGATAAAATGCATCCCGATTGATGCAGTGGATTCCATGCAGCGGGGTTAAATGGATCCCGATTGAATGCAGTGGATTCCATGCAGCGTGGCCCAGTGGATCTCGATTGAATGCAGTGGATTCCATGCAGCGTGGCCCAATGGATCTCGATTGAATGCAGTGGATTCCACGCAGTGTGGTGCAGTGGATTCTGATTGATTGCAGTGAATTCCATGCATCGTGGCACAATGGATCCCAATTGAATGCAGTGGATTCCATGCAGTGTGGCCCAATGGATCTCGATTGAATGCAGTGGATTCCATGCAGCATGTTTGAATGCAGTGTATTCCATGCAGCGTGAAGAAATGGAACCCTATTGAATGCAGTGGATTTTATGCAGCATGATTGAATGCAGTGGATTCCATGCAGCATGATTGAATGCAGTGGATTCCAGGCAGCGAGGCCCAATGAATCCCGATTGAATGCAGTGGATATTATCCAGCAGGGCCCAAAGCATCCCGATTGAATGCAGTGGATTCCATGCAGCGTCACTGAATGCAGTGGATTCGATGCAGCATGGTAAAATGCATCCCGATTGAACCCAGTGTATTCTATGCAGCGTGATAAATGGATCCCGATTGAATGCAGTGGATTCGATGCAGCGTGGTCCAATGTACCTCGAGAGAATGCAGTGGATTCCATGCAGTGTGGTGCAATGGATTTTGATTGAAATCAGTGGATTCGATGCATCGTTGTGCAATGGATCCCAATTGAATGCAGTGAATTCCATGCAGCATGATTGAATGCAGTACATTCCATGCAGCATGGTAAAATGCATCCCGATTAAATGCAGTGGATTCCATCCAGCTTGATTGAATGCAGTTGATTCCATGGAGCGTGGCCCAATGCATCCCGATTAAATGCAGTGGATTTTATGCAGCATGGCCCAAAGCATCCCGATTGAAGGTAGTGCATTCCATGCAGCATCACTGAATGCAGTGGATTCCATGCAGCATGGTAAAATGCATCCCGATTGAACGCAGTGTATTCCATGAAGCATGGCTAAATGGATCCCGATTGAATGCAGTGGATTCCATGCAGCGTGGCCCAATGGATCTCGATTGAACGCAGTGTATTCCATGCAGTGAGGCCCAATGAATCCCAATTGAATGCAGTGGATTCCATGCAGCATGGCGCAATGGATGTCGATTGAATGCAGTGGTTTCCCTGCAATGTGGCACAATGGATCCCGATTGACTGCAGTGGATTCCATGCAGCGTCACTGAATGCAGTGGATTCCATGCAGCATGGTAAAATGCATCCCGATGGATGCAGTGGATTCCATGCAGTGTCATTGAATGCAGTGGATTCCATGCAGCATGGTAAAATGCATCCCAATTGAACGCAGTGCATTCCATGCAGCCGGGTTCAATGGATCCCGATTGAATGCAGTGGATTCGATGCAGCGTGGCCCAATGGATCTCGAGAGAATGCAGTGGATTCCATGCAGTGTGGTGCAATGGATTTAAATTGAACGCAGTGGATTCCATGCATCGTGGCGCAATGGATCCCAATTGAATGCAGTGAATTCCATGCAGCGTGATTGAATGCAGTATATTCCATGCAGCGTGGTAAAATGCATCCCGATTAAATGCAGTGGATTCCATCCAGCTTGATTGAATGCAATTGATTTCATGGAGCATGGCCCAATGCATCCCGATTAAATGCAGTGGATTTTATGCAGCATGGCCCAAAGCATCCCGATTGAAGGTAGTGCATTCCATGCAGCATCACTGAATGCAGTGGATTCCATGCAGCATGGTAAAATGCATCCCGATTGAACGCAGTGTATTCCATGAAGCATGGCTAAATGGATCCCGATTGAATGCAGTGGATTCCATGCAGCGTGGCCCAATGGATCTCGATTGAACGCAGTGTATTCCATGCAGTGAGGCCCAATGAATCCCAATTGAATGCAGTGGATTCCATGCAGCATGGCGCAATGGATGTCGATTGAATGCAGTGCTTTCCCTGCAATGTGGCACAATGGATCCCGATTGACTGCAGTGGATTCCATGCAGCGTCACTGAATGCAGTGGATTCCATGCAGCATGGTAAAATGCATCCCGATTGATGCAGTGGATTCCATGCAGTGTCATTGAATGCAGTGGATTCCATGCAGCATGGTAAAATGCATCCCGATTGATGCAGTGGATTACATGCAGTGTCAATGAATGCAGTGGATTCCAGGCAGCATGATAAAATGCATCCCGATTGATGCAGTGGATTCCATGCAGCGGGGTTAAATGGATCCCGATTGAATGCAGTGGATTCCATGCAGCGTGGCCCAGTGGATCTCGATTGAATGCAGTGGATTCCATGCAGCGTGGCCCAATGGATCTCGATTGAATGCAGTGGATTCCACGCAGTGTGGTGCAGTGGATTCTGATTGATTGCAGTGAATTCCATGCATCGTGGCACAATGGATCTTAATTGAATGCAGTGGATTCCATGCAGTGTGGCCCAATGGATCTCGATTGAATGCAATGGATTCCATGCAGCATGTTTGAATGCAGTGTATTCCATGCAGCGTGAAGAAATGGAACCCTATTGAATGCAGTGGATTTTATGCAGCATGATTGAATGCAGTGGATTCCATGCAGCATGATTGAATGCAGTGGATTCCAGGAAGCGAGGCCCAATGAATCCCGATTGAATGCAGTGGATATTATCCAGCAGGGCCCAAAGCATCCCGATTGAATGCAGTGGATTCCATGCAGCGTCACTGAATGCAGTGGATTCGATGCAGCATGGTAAAATGCATCCCGATTGAACCCAGTGTATTCTATGCAGCGTGATAAATGGATCCCGATTGAATGCAGTGGATTCGATGCAGCGTGGTCCAATGTACCTCGAGAGAATGCAGTGGATTCCATGCAGTGTGGTGCAATGGATTTTGATTGAAATCAGTGGATTCGATGCATCGTTGTGCAATGGATCCCAATTGAATGCAGTGAATTCCATGCAGCATGATTGAATGCAGTACATTCCATGCAGCATGGTAAAATGCATCCCGATTAAATGCAGTGGATTCCATCCAGCTTGATTGAATGCAGTTGATTCCATGGAGCGTGGCCCAATGCATCCCGATTAAATGCAGTGGATTTTATGCAGCATGGCCCAAAGCATCCCGATTGAAGGTAGTGCATTCCATGCAGCATCACTGAATGCAGTGGATTCCATGCAGCATGGTAAAATGCATCCCGATTGAACGCAGTGTATTCCATGAAGCATGGCTAAATGGATCCCGATTGAATGCAGTGGATTCCATGCAGCGTGGCCCAATGGATCTCGATTGAACGCAGTGTATTCCATGCAGTGAGGCCCAATGAATCCCAATTGAATGCAGTGGATTCCATGCAGCATGGCGCAATGGATGTCGATTGAATGCAGTGGTTTCCCTGCAATGTGGCACAATGGATCCCGATTGACTGCAGTGGATTCCATGCAGCGTCACTGAATGCAGTGGATTCCATGCAGCATGGTAAAATGCATCCCGATGGATGCAGTGGATTCCATGCAGTGTCATTGAATGCAGTGGATTCCATGCAGCATGGTAAAATGCATCCCAATTGAACGCAGTGCATTCCATGCAGCCGGGTTCAATGGATCCCGATTGAATGCAGTGGATTCGATGCAGCGTGGCCCAATGGATCTCGAGAGAATGCAGTGGATTCCATGCAGTGTGGTGCAATGGATTTAAATTGAACGCAGTGGATTCCATGCATCGTGGCGCAATGGATCCCAATTGAATGCAGTGAATTCCATGCAGCGTGATTGAATGCAGTATATTCCATGCAGCGTGGTAAAATGCATCCCGATTAAATGCAGTGGATTCCATCCAGCTTGATTGAATGCAATTGATTCCATGGAGCATGGCCCAATGCATCCCGATTAAATGCAGTGGATTCCATCCAGCTTGATTGAATGCAATTGATTCCATGGAGCATGGCCCAATGCATCCCGATTAAATGCAGTGGATTTTATGCAGCATGGCCCAAAGCATCCCGATTGAAGGTAGTGCATTCCATGCAGCATCACTGAATGCAGTGGATTCCATGCAGCATGGTAAAATGCATCCCGATTAAACGCAGTGGATTACATGCAGCATGGCTAAATGGATCCCGAGTGAATGCAGTAGATTCCATGCAGTTTCATTGAATGCTGTGGTTTACATGCAGTATGGTAAAATGCCTCACGATTGATGCAGTGGATTCCATGCAGTGTCATTGAATGCAGTGGATTCCATGCAGCATGGTAAAATGCATCCCGATTGATGCAGTGGATTTTATGCAGAGAGGCCCAAAGCATCCCGATTGAATGCAGTGGATTCCATGCAGCGTCACTGAATGCAGTGGATTCGATGCAGCATGGTTAAATGCATCCCGATTGAACGAAGAGTATTCCATGCAGCGTGGCTAAATGGACCCCAATTGAATGCAGTGGATTCCATGCAGCGTGGCCCAATGGATCTCGATTGAATGCAGTGGATTCCATGCAGCGTGGCCCAATGGATCTCGATTTAATGCAGTGGATTCCATGCAGTGTGGTGCAGTGGATTCTGATTGATTGCAGTGAATTCCATGCATCGTGGCACAATGGATCCCAATTGAATGCAGTGGATTCCATGCAGCGTGGCCCAATGGATCTCGATTGAATGCAGTGGATTCCATGCAGCGTGTTTGAATGCAGTGTATGCCATGCAGCGTGAAGAAATGGAACCCTATTGAATGCAGTGGATTTTATGCAGCATGATTGAATGCAGTGGATTCGATGCAGCATGATTGAATGCAGTGGATTCCAGGCAGCGAGGCCCAATTAATCCCGATTGAATGCAGTGGATATTATCCAGCATGGCCCAAAGCATCCCGATTGAATGCAGTGGATTCCATGCAGCGTGGCCCAATGGATCTCGATTGAATGCAGTGGATTCCATGCAGCGTGTTTGAACGCAGTGGATCCATGCAGCATGGCCCAATGGTTCCCGATTGAATGCAGTGGTTGCAATGAAGCATGATTGAATGCAGTGGATTCCATGAAGCGTGGCCCTATGGTACCCGATTAAATGCACTGGTCGCAATGAAGCATGATTGAATGCAGTGGATTCCATGCAGCATGGAGAAATGGAACCCTATTAAATGCAGGGGATTTTATGCAGCATGATTGAATGCAGTGGATTCCATGCAGCATGATTGAATGCAGTAGATTCCATGCAGTGAGGCCCAATGCATCCCGATTAAATGCAGTGGATTTTATGCAGCGAGGCCCAAAGCATCCCGATTGAATGCAGTGGATTCCATGCAGTGTCACTGAATGCAGTGGATTCGATGCAGCATGGTAAAATGCATCCCGATTGAACCCAGTGTATTCTATGCAGCGTGATAAATGGATCCCGATTGAATGCAGTGGATTCCATGCAGCGTGGCCCAATGGATCTCGAGAGAATGCAGTGGATTCCATGCAGTGTGGTGCAATGGATTTTGATTGAACGCAGTGGATTCCATGCATCGTTGTGCAATGGATCCCAATTGAATGCAGTGAATTACATGCAGCATGATAAAATGCATCCCGATTGATGCAGTGGATTCCATGCAGCGGGGTTAAATGGATCCAGATTGAATGCCGTGGATTCCATGCAGCGTGGCCCAATGGATCTCGATTGAATGCAGTGGACTCCATGCAGTGTGGTGGAGTGGATTCTGATTGATTGCAGTGAATTCCATGAAGCGTGGCCCAATGGATCTCGATTGAATGCAGTGGATTCCATGCAGCGTGTTTGAATGCAGTGTATTCCATGCAGCGTGAAGAAATGGAACCCTATTGAATGCAGTGGATTTTATGCAGCATGATTGAATGCAGTGGATTCCATGCAGCATGATTGAATGCAGTGGATTCCAGGCAGCGAGGCCCAATGAATCCCGATTGAATGCAGTGGACATTATCCAGCATGGCCCAAAGCATCCCGATGGAATGCAGTGGATTCCATGCAGCGTGTTTGAATGCAGTGGAGTCCATGCAGCATGGCCCAATGGTTCCCGATTGAATGCAGTGGTTGCAATGAAGCATGATTGAATGCAGTGGATTCCATGAAGCGTGGCCCTATGGTACCCGATTGAATGCACTGGTTGCAATGAAGCATGATTGAATGCAGTGGATTCCATGCAGCATGGAGAAATGGAACCCTATTAAATGCAGGGGATTTTATGCAGCATGATTGAATGCAGTGGATTCCATGCAGCATGATTGAATGCAGTAGATTCCATGCAGTGAGGCCCAATGCATCCCGATTAAATGCAGTGGATTTTATGCAGCGAGGCCCAAAGCATCCCGATTGAATGCAGTGGATTCCATGCAGCGTCACTGAATGCAGTGGATTCGATGCAGCATGGTTAAATGCATCCCGATTGAACGAAGAGTATTCCATGCAGCGTGGCTAAATGGATCCCGATTGAATGCAGTGGATTCCATGCAGCGTGGCCCAATGGATCTCGAGAGATTGCAGTGGATTCCATGCAGTGTGGTGCAATGGATTTTAATTGAACGCAGTGGATTCCATGCATCGTGGTGCAATGGATCCCAATTGAATGCAGTGAATTCCATGCAGCGTGATTGAATGCAGTATATTCCATGCAGCGTGGTAAAATGCATCCCGATTAAATGCAGTGGATTCCATCCAGCTTGATTGAATGCAGTTGATTCCATGGAGCGTGGCCCAATGCATCCCGATTAAATGCAGTGGATTTTATGCAGCATGGCCCAAAGCATCCCGATTGAATGTAGTGCATTCCATGCAGCATCACTGAATGCAGTGGATTCCATGCAGCATGGTAAAATGCATCCCGATTAAACGCAGTGGATTACATGCAGCATGGCTAAATGGATCCCGGGTGAATGCAGTAGATTCCATGCAGTGTCATTGAATGCAGTGGATTCCATGCAGCATGGTAAAATGCGTCACGATTGATGCAGTGGATTCCATGCAGTGTCATTGAATGCAGTGGATTCCATGCAGCATGGTAAAATGCATCCCGATGGATGCAGTGGATTCCATGCAGTGTCAATGAATGCAGTGGATTCCAGGCAGCATGATAAAATGCATCCCGATTGATGCAGTGGATTCCATGCAGCGGGGTTAAATGGATCCCGATTGAATGCAGTGGATTCCATGCAGCGTGGCCCAATGGATCTCGATTGAATGCAGTGGATTCCATGCAGCGTGGCCCAATGGATCTCGATTGAATGCAGTGGATTCCATGCAGTGTGGTGCAGTGGATTCTGATTGATTGCAGTGAATTCCATGCATCGTGGCACAATGGATCCCAATTGAATGCAGTGGATTCCATGCAGTGTGGCCCAATGGATCTCGATTGAATGCAGTGGATTCCATGCAGCGTGTTTGAATGCAGTTCATGCCATGCAGCATGAAGAAATGGAACCCTATTGAATGCAGTGGATTTTATGCAGCATGATTGAATGCAGTGGATTCCATGCAGCATGATTGAATGCAGTGGATTCCAGGCAGCGAGGCCCAATGAATCCCGATTGAATGCAGTGGATATTATCCAGCATGGCCCAAAGCATCCCGATTGAATGCAGTGGATTCCATGCAGCGTGTTTGAACGCAGTGGATCCATGCAGCATGGCCCAATGGTTCCCGATTGAATGCAGTGGTTGCAATGAAGCATGATTGAATGCAGTGGATTCCATGAAGCGTGGCCCTATGGTACCCGATTGAATGCACTGGTTGCAATGAAGCATGATTGAATGCAGTGGATTCCATGCAGCATGGAGAAATGGAACCCTATTCAATGCAGGGGATTTTATGCAGCATGATTGCATGCAGTGGATTCCATGCAGCATGATTGAATGCAGTAGATTCCATGCAGTGAGGCCCAATGCATCCCGATTAAATGCAGTGGATTTTATGCAGCGAGGCCCAAAGCATCCCGATTGAATGCAGTGGATTCCATGCAGCGTCACTGAATGCAGTGGATTCGATGCAGCATGGTAAAATGCATCCCGATTGAACCCAGTGTATTCTATGCAGCGTGATAAATGGATCCCGATTGAATGCAGTGGATTCCATGCAGCGTGGCCCAATGGATCTCGAGAGAATGCAGTGGATTCCATGCAGTGTGGTGCAATGGATTTTGATTGAACGCAGTGGATTCCATGCATCGTTGTGCAATGGATCCCAATTGAATGCAGTGAATTCCATGCAGCGTGATTGAATGCAGTACATTCCATGCAGCATGGTAAAATGCATCCCGATTAAATGCAGTGGATTCCATCCAGCTTGATTGAATGCAGTTGATTCCATGGAGCGTGGCCCAATGCATCCCGATTAAATGCAGTGGATTTTATGCAGCATGGCCCAAAGCATCCCGATTGAAGGTAGTGCATTCCATGCAGCATCACTGAATGCAGTGGATTCCATGCAGCATGGTAAAATGCATCCCGATTGAACGCAGTGTATTCCATGAAGCATGGCGAAATGGATCCCGATTGAATGCAGTGGATTCCATGCAGCGTGGCCCAATGGATCTCGATTGAACGCAGTGTATTCCATGCAGTGAGGCCCAATGAATCCCAATTGAATGCAGTGGATTCCATGCAGCATGGCGCAATGGATGTCGATTGAATGCAGTGCTTTCCCTGCAATGTGGCACAATGGATCCCGATTGACTGCAGTGGATTCCATGCAGCGTCACTGAATGCAGTGGATTCCATGCAGCATGGTAAAATGCATCCCGATTGATGCAGTGGATTCCATGCAGTGTCATTGAATGCAGTGGATTCCATGCAGCATGGTAAAATGCATCCCGATTGATGCAGTGGATTCCATGCAGTGTCAATGAATGCAGTGGATTCCAGGCAGCATGATAAAATGCATCCCGATTGATGCAGTGGATTCCATGCAGCGGGGTTAAATGGATCCCGATTGAATGCAGTGGATTCCATGCAGCGTGGCCCAGTGGATCTCGATTGAATGCAGTGGATTCCATGCAGCGTGGCCCAATGGATCTCGATTGAATGCAGTGGATTCCACGCAGTGTGGTGCAGTGGATTCTGATTGATTGCAGTGAATTCCATGCATCGTGGCACAATGGATCCCAATTGAATGCAGTGGATTCCATGCAGTGTGGCCCAATGGATCTCGATTGAATGCAATGGATTCCATGCAGCATGTTTGAATGCAGTGTATTCCATGCAGCGTGAAGAAATGGAACCCTATTGAATGCAGTGGATTTTATGCAGCATGATTGAATGCAGTGGATTCCATGCAGCATGATTGAATGCAGTGGATTCCAGGAAGCGAGGCCCAATGAATCCCGATTGAATGCAGTGGATATTATCCAGCAGGGCCCAAAGCATCCCGATTGAATGCAGTGGATTCCATGCAGCGTCACTGAATGCAGTGGATTCGATGCAGCATGGTAAAATGCATCCCGATTGAACCCAGTGTATTCTATGCAGCGTGATAAATGGATCCCGATTGAATGCAGTGGATTCGATGCAGCGTGGTCCAATGTACCTCGAGAGAATGCAGTGGATTCCATGCAGTGTGGTGCAATGGATTTTGATTGAAATCAGTGGATTCGATGCATCGTTGTGCAATGGATCCCAATTGAATGCAGTGAATTCCATGCAGCGTGATTGAATGCAGTACATTCCATGCAGCATGGTAAAATGCATCCCGATTAAATGCAGTGGATTCCATCCAGCTTGATTGAATGCAGTTGATTCCATGGAGCGTGGCCCAATGCATCCCGATTAAATGCAGTGGATTTTATGCAGCATGGCCCAAAGCATCCCGATTGAAGGTAGTGCATTCCATGCAGCATCACTGAATGCAGTGGATTCCATGCAGCATGGTAAAATGCATCCCGATTGAACGCAGTGTATTCCATGAAGCATGGCTAAATGGATCCCGATTGAATGCAGTGGATTCCATGCAGCGTGGCCCAATGGATCTCGATTGAACGCAGTGTATTCCATGCAGTGAGGCCCAATGAATCCCAATTGAATGCAGTGGATTCCATGCAGCATGGCGCAATGGATGTCGATTGAATGCAGTGGTTTCCCTGCAATGTGGCACAATGGATCCCGATTGACTGCAGTGGATTCCATGCAGCGTCACTGAATGCAGTGGATTCCATGCAGCATGGTAAAATGCATCCCGATGGATGCAGTGGATTCCATGCAGTGTCATTGAATGCAGTGGATTCCATGCAGCATGGTAAAATGCATCCCAATTGAACGCAGTGCATTCCATGCAGCCGGGTTCAATGGATCCCGATTGAATGCAGTGGATTCGATGCAGCGTGGCCCAATGGATCTCGAGAGAATGCAGTGGATTCCATGCAGTGTGGTGCAATGGATTTAAATTGAACGCAGTGGATTCCATGCATCGTGGCGCAATGGATCCCAATTGAATGCAGTGAATTCCATGCAGCGTGATTGAATGCAGTATATTCCATGCAGCGTGGTAAAATGCATCCCGATTAAATGCAGTGGATTCCATCCAGCTTGATTGAATGCAATTGATTCCATGGAGCATGGCCCAATGCATCCCGATTAAATGCAGTGGATTCCATCCAGCTTGATTGAATGCAATTGATTCCATGGAGCATGGCCCAATGCATCCCGATTAAATGCAGTGGATTTTATGCAGCATGGCCCAAAGCATCCCGATTGAAGGTAGTGCATTCCATGCAGCATCACTGAATGCAGTGGATTCCATGCAGCATGGTAAAATGCATCCCGATTAAACGCAGTGGATTACATGCAGCATGGCTAAATGGATCCCGAGTGAATGCAGTAGATTCCATGCAGTTTCATTGAATGCTGTGGTTTACATGCAGTATGGTAAAATGCCTCACGATTGATGCAGTGGATTCCATGCAGTGTCATTGAATGCAGTGGATTCCATGCAGCATGGTAAAATGCATCCCGATTGATGCCGTGGATTTTATGCAGAGAGGCCCAAAGCATCCCGATTGAATGCAGTGGATTCCATGCAGCGTCACTGAATGCAGTGGATTCGATGCAGCATGGTTAAATGCATCCCGATTGAACGAAGAGTATTCCATGCAGCGTGGCTAAATGGACCCCAATTGAATGCAGTGGATTCCATGCAGCGTGGCCCAATGGATCTCGATTGAATGCAGTGGATTCCATGCAGCGTGGCCCAATGGATCTCGATTTAATGCAGTGGATTCCATGCAGTGTGGTGCAGTGGATTCTGATTGATTGAAGTGAATTCCATGCATCGTGGCACAATGGATCCCAATTGAATGCAGTGGATTCCATGCAGCGTGGCCCAATGGATCTCGATTGAATGCAGTGGATTCCATGCAGCGTGTTTGAATGCAGTGTATGCCATGCAGCGTGAAGAAATGGAACCCTATTGAATGCAGTGGATTATATGCAGCATGATTGAATGCAGTGGATTCGATGCAGCATGATTGAATGCAGTGGATTCCAGGCAGCGAGGCCCAATTAATCCCGATTGAATGCAGTGGATATTATCCAGCATGGCCCAAAGCATCCCGATTGAATGCAGTGGATTCCATGCAGCGTGTTTGAATGCAGTGGATTCCATGCAGCATGGCCCAATGGTTCCCGATTGAATGCAGTGGTTGCAATGAAGCATGATTGAATGCAGTGGATTCCATGAAGCGTGGCCCTATGGTACCCGATTGAATGCACTGGTTGCAATGAAGCATGATTGAATGCAGTGGATTCCATGCAGCATGGAGAAATTGAACCCTATTAAATGCAGGGGATTTTATGCAGCATGATTGAATGCAGTGGTTTCCAGGCAGCATGATTGAATGCAGTAGATTCCATGCAGTGAGGCCCAATGCATCCCGATTAAATGCAGTGGATTCCATGCAGCGTCACTGAATGCAGTGGATTCGATGCAGCATGGTAAAATGCATCCCGATTGAACCCAGTGTATTCTATGCAGCGTGATAAATGGATCCCGATTGAATGCAGTGGATTCCATGCAGCGTGGTCCAATGGATCTCGACAGAATGCAGTGGATTCCATGCAGTGTGGTGCAATGTATTTTCATTGAACGCAGTGGATTCGATGCATCATTGTGCAATGGATCCCAATTGAATGCAGTGAATTCCATGCAGCGTGATTGAATGCAGTACATTCCATGCAGCATGGTAAAATGCATCCCGATTAAATGCAGTGGATTCCATCCAGCTTGATTGAATGCAGTTGATTCCATGGAGCGTGGCCCAATGCATCCCGATTAAATGCAGTGGATTTTATGCAGCATGGCCCAAAGCATCCCGATTGAAGGTAGTGCATTCCATGCAGCATCACTGAATGCAGTGGATTCCATGCAGCATGGTAAAATGCATCCCGATTGAACGCAGTGTATTCCATGAAGCATGGCGAAATGGATCCCGATTGAATGCAGTGGATTCCATGCAGCGTGGCCCAATGGATCTCGATTGAACGCAGTGTATTCCATGCAGTGAGGCCCAATGAATCCCAATTGAATGCAGTGGATTCCATGCAGCATGGCGCAATGGATGTCGATTGAATGCAGTGGTTTCCCTGCAATGTGGCACAATGGATTCCGATTGACTGCAGTGGATTCCATGCAGCGTCACTGAATGCAGTGGATTCCATGCAGAACGGTAAAATGCATCCCGATTGATGGAGTGGATTCCATGCAGTGTCATTGAATGCAGTGGATTCCATGCAGCATGGTAAAATGCATCCCAATTGAACGCAGTGCATTCCATGCAGCGGGGTTAAATGGATCCCGATTGAATGCAGTGGATTCGATGCAGCGTGGCCCAATGGATCTCGAGAGAATGCAGTGGATTCCATGCAGTGTGGTGCAATGGATTTTAATTGAACGCAGTGGATTCCATGCATCATGGCGCAATGGATCCCAATTGAATGCAGTGAATTCCATGCAGCGTGATTGAATGCAGTATATTCCATGCAGCGTGGTAAAATGCATCCCGATTAAATGCAGTGGATTCCATCCAGCTTGATTGAATGCAGTTGATTCCATGGAGCGTGGCCCAATGCATCCCGATTAACTGCAGTGGATTTTATGCAGCATGGCCCAAAGCATCCCGATTGAAGGTAGTGCATTCCATGCAGCATCACTGAATGCAGTGGATTCCATGCAGCATGGTAAAATGCATCCCGATTGAACGCAGTGTATTCCATGAAGCATGGCTAAATGGATCCCGAGTGAATGCAGTGGATTCCATGCAGTGTCATTGAATGCAGTGGATTCCAGGCAGCATGGTAAAATGCATCCCGATTGATGCAGTGGATTCCATGCAGCGGGGTTAAATGGATCCCGATTGAATGCAGTGTATTCCATGCAGCGTGGCCCAATGGATCTCGATTGAATGCAGTGGATTCCATGCAGCGTGGCCCAATGGATCTCGATTGAATGCAGTGGATTCCACGCAGTGTGGTGCAGTGGATTCTGATTGATTGCAGTGAATTCCATGCATCGTGGCACAATGGATCCCAATTGAATGCAGTGGATTCCATGCAGTGTGGCCCAATGGATCTCGATTGAATGCAGTGGATTCCATGCAGCGTGTTTGAATGCAGTGTATGCCATGCAGCGTGAAGAAATGGAACCCTATTGAATGCAGTGGATTTTATGCAGCATGATTGAATGCAGTGGATTCCATGCAGCATGATTGAATGCAGTGGATTCCAGGCAGCGAGGCCCAATGAATCCCGATTGAATGCAGTGGATATTATCCAGCATGGCCCAAAGCATCCCGATTGAATGCAGTGGATTCCATGCAGCATGTTTGAATGCAGTGGATTCCATGCAGCATGGCCCAATGGTTCCCGATTGAATGCAGTGGTTGCAATGAAGCATGATTGAATGCAGTGGATTCCATGAAGCGTGGCCCTATGGTACCCGATTGAATGCACTGGTTGCAATGAAGCATGATTGAATGCAGTGGATTCCATGCAGCATGGAGAAATGGAACCCTATTAAATGCAGGGGATTTTATGCAGCATGATTGAATGCAGTGGATTCCATGCAGCATGATTGAATGCAGTAGATTCCATGCAGTGAGGCCCAATGCATCCCGATTAAATGCAGTGGATTTTATGCAGCGAGGCCCAAAGCATCCCGATTGAATGAAGTGGATTCCATGCAGCGTCACTGAATGCAGTGGATTCGATGCAGCATGGTAAAATGCATCCCGATTGAACCCAGTGTATTCTATGCAGCGTGATAAATGGATCCCGATTGAATGCAGTGGATTCCATGCAGCGTGGCCCAATGGATCTCGAGAGAATGCAGTGGATTCCATGCAGTGTGGTGCAATGGATTTTGATTGAACGCAGTGGATTCGATGCATCGTTGTGCAATGGATCCCAATTGAATGCAGTGAATTCCATGCAGCGTGATTGAATGCAGTATATTCCATGCAGCGTGGTAAAATGCATCCCGATTAAATGCAGTGGATTCCATCCAGCTTGATTGAATGCAGTTGATTCCATGGAGTGTGGCCCAATGCATCCCGATTAAATGCAGTGGATTTTATGCAGCATGGCCCAAAGCATCCCGATTGAAGGTAGTGCATTCCATGCAGCATCACTGAATGCAGTGGATTCCATGCAGCATGGTAAAATGCATCCCGATTGAACGCAGTGTATTCCATGAAGCATGGCTAAATGGATCCCGAGTGAATGCAGTGGATTCCATGCAGTGTCATTGAATGCAGTGGATTCCATGCAGCATGGTAAAATGTGTCACGATTGATGCAGTGGATTACATGCATTGTCATTGAATGCAGTGGATTCCATGCAGCATGGTTAAATGCATCACGATTGATGCAGTGGATTCCATGCAGTGTCAATGAATGCAGTGGATTCCAGGCAGCATGATAAAATGCATCCCGATTGATGCAGTGGATTCCATGCAGTGTCAATGAATGCAGTGGATTCCAGGCAGCATGATAAAATGCATCCCGATTGATGCAGTGGATTCCATGCAGTGTCAATGAATGCAGTGGATTCCAGGCAGCATGATAAAATGCATCCCGATTGATGCAGTGGATTCCATGCAGCGGGGTTAAATGGATCCCGATTGAATGCAGTGGATTCCATGCAGCGTGGCCCAATGGATCTCGGTTGAATGCAGTGGACTCCGTGCAGTGTGGTGGAGTGGATTCTGATTGATTGCAGTGAATTCCATGCAGCGTGGCCCAATGGATCTCGATTGAATGCAGTGGATTCCATGCAGCGTGTTTGAATGCAGTGTATTCCATGCAGCGTGAAGTAATGGAACCCTATTGAATGCAGTGGATTTTATGCAGCATGATTGAATGCAGTGGATTCCATGCAGCATGATTGAATGCAGTGGATTCCAAGCAGCGAGGCCCAATGAATCCCGATTGAATGCAGTGGACATTATCCAGCATGGCCCAAAGCATCCCGATGGAATGCAGTGGATTCCATGCAGCATGTTTGAATGCAGTGGATCCATGCAGCATGGCCCAATGGTTCCCGATTGAATGCACTGGTTGCAATGAAGCATGATTGAATGCAGTGGATTCCATGCAGCATGATTGAATGCAGTGGATTCCAGGCAGCGAGGCCCAATGAATCCCGATTGAATGCAGTGGACATTATCCAGCATGGCCCAAAGCATCCCGATGGAATGCAGTGGATTCCATGCAGCATGTTTGAATGCAGTGGATCCATTCAGCATGGCCCAATGGTTCCCGATTGAATGCACTGGTTGCAATGAAGCATGATTGAATGCAGTGGATTCCATGCAGCATGGAGAAATGGAACCCTATTAAATGCAGGGGATTTTATGCAGCATGATTGAATGCAGTGGATTCCATGCAGCATGATTGAATGCAGTAGGTTCCATGCAGTGAGGCCCAATGCATCCCGATTAAATGCAGTGGATTTTATGCAGCGAGGCCCAAAGCATCCCGATTGAATGCAGTGGATTCCATGCAGCGTCACTGAATGCAGTGGATTCGATGCAGCATGGTTAAATGCATCCCGATTGAACGAAGAGTATTCCATGCAGCGTGGCTAAAAGGATCCCGATTGAATGCAGTGGATTCCATGCAGCGTGGCCCAATGGATCTCGAGAGATTGCAGTGGATTCCATGCAGTGTGGTGCAATGGATTTTAATTGAACGCAGTGGATTCCATGCATCGTGGTGCAATGGATCCCAATTGAATGCAGTGAATTCCATGCAGCGTGATTGAATGCAGTATATTCCATGCAGCGTGGTAAAATGCATCCCGATTAAATGCAGTGGATTCCATCCAGCTTGATTGAATGCAGTTGATTCCATGGAGCGTGGCCCAATGCATCCCGATTAACTGCAGTGGATTTTATGCAGCATGGCCCAAAGCATCCCGATTGAAGGTACTGCATTCCATGCAGCATCACTGAATGCAGTGGATTCCATGCAGCATGGTAAAATGCATCCCGATTGAACGCAGTGTATTCCATGAAGCATGGCTAAATGGATCCCGAGTGAATGCAGTGGATTCCATGCAGTGTCATTGAATGCAGTGGATTCCATGCAGCATGGTAAAATGTGTCACGATTGATGCAGTGGATTACATGCATTGTCATTGAATGCAGTGGATTCCATGCAGCATGGTTAAATGCATCACGATTGATGCAGTGGATTCCATGCAGTGTCAATGAATGCAGTGGATTCCAGGCAGCATGATAAAATGCATCCCGATTGATGCAGTGGATTCCATGCAGTGTCAATGAATGCAGTGGATTCCAGGCAGCATGATAAAATGCATCCCGATTGATGCAGTGGATTCCATGCAGCGGGGTTAAATGGATCCCGATTGAATGCAGTGGATTCCATGCAGCGTGGCCCAATGGATCTCGGTTGAATGCAGTGGACTCCGTGCAGTGTGGTGGAGTGGATTCTGATTGATTGCAGTGAATTCCATGCAGCGTGGCCCAATGGATCTCGATTGAATGCAGTGGATTCCATGCAGCGTGTTTGAATGCAGTGTATTCCATGCAGCGTGAAGTAATGGAACCCTATTGAATGCAGTGGATTTTATGCAGCATGATTGAATGCAGTGGATTCCATGCAGCATGATTGAATGCAGTGGATTCCAGGCAGCGAGGCCCAATGAATCCCGATTGAATGCAGTGGACATTATCCAGCATGGCCCAAAGCATCCCGATGGAATGCAGTGGATTCCATGCAGCATGTTTGAATGCAGTGGATCCATGCAGCATGGCCCAATGGTTCCCGATTGAATGCACTGGTTGCAATGAAGCATGATTGAATGCAGTGGATTCCATGCAGCATGATTGAATGCAGTGGATTCCAGGCAGCGAGGCCCAATGAATCCCGATTGAATGCAGTGGACATTATCCAGCATGGCCCAAAGCATCCCGATGGAATGCAGTGGATTCCATGCAGCATGTTTGAATGCAGTGGATCCATGCAGCATGGCCCAATGGTTCCCGATTGAATGCACTGGTTGCAATGAAGCATGATTGAATGCAGTGGATTCCATGCAGCATGAAGAAATGGAACCCTATTAAATGCAGGGGATTTTATGCAGCATGATTGAATGCAGTGGATTCCATGCAGCATGATTGAATGCAGTAGGTTCCATGCAGTGAGGCCCAATGCATCCCGATTAAATGCAGTGGATTTTATGCAGCGAGGCCCAAAGCATCCCGATTGAATGCAGTGGATTCCATGCAGCGTCACTGAATGCAGTGGATTCGATGCAGCATGGTTAAATGCATCCCGATTGAACGAAGAGTATTCCATGCAGCGTGGCTAAATGGATCCCGATTGAATGCAGTGGATTCCATGCAGCGTGGCCCAATGGATCTCGAGAGATTGCAGTGGATTCCATGCAGTGTGGTGCAATGGATTTTAATTGAACGCAGTGGATTCCATGCATCGTGGTGCAATGGATCCCAATTGAATGCAGTGAATTCCATGCAGCGTGATTGAATGCAGTATATTCCATGCAGCGTGGTAAAATGCATCCCAATTAAATGCAATGGATTCCATCCAGCTTGATTGAATGCAGTTGATTCCATGGAGCGTGGCCCAATGCATCCCGATTAAATGCAGTGGATTATATGCAGCATGGCCCAAAGCATCCCGATTGAAGGTAGTGCATTCCATGCAGCATCACTGAATGCAGTGGATTCCATGCAGCATGGTAAAATGCATCCCGATTAAACGCAGTGGATTACATGCAGCATGGCTAAATGGATCCCGAGTGAATGCAGTAGATTCCATGCAGTGTCATTGAATGCAGTGGATTCCATGCAGCATGGTAAAATGCGTCACGATTGATGCAGTGGATTCCATGCAGTGTCATTGAATGCAGTGGATTCCATGCAGCATGGTAAAATGCATCCCGATGGATGCAGTGGATTCCATGCAGTGTCAATGAATGCAGTGGATTCCAGGCAGCATGATAAAATGCATCCCGATTGATGCAGTGGATTCCATGCAGCGGGGTTAAATGGATCCCGATTGAATGCAGTGGATTCCATGCAGCGTGGCCCCATGGATCTCGATTGAATGCAGTGGATTCCATGCAGCGTGGCCCAATGGATCTCGATTGAATGCAGTGGATTCCATGCAGTGTGGTGCAGTGGATTCTGATTGATTGCAGTGAATTCCATGCATCGTGGCACAATGGATCCAAATTGAATGCAGTGGATTCCATGCAGCGTGATTGAATGCAGTATATTCCATGCAGCGTGGTAAAATGCATCCCGATTAAATGCAGTGGATTCCATCCAGCTTGATTGAATGCAGTTGATTCCATGGAGCGTGGCCCAATGCATCCCGATTAACTGCAGTGGATTTTATGCAGCATGGCCCAAAGCATCCCGATTGAAGGTACTGCATTCCATGCAGCATCACTGAATGCAGTGGATTCCATGCAGCATGGTAAAATGCATCCCGATTGAACGCAGTGTATTCCATGAAGCATGGCTAAATGGATCCCGAGTGCATGCAGTGGATTCCATGCAGTGTCATTGAATGCAGTGGATTCCAGGCAGCATGGTAAAATGCATCCCGATTGATGCAGTGGATTCCATGCAGCGGGGTTAAATGGATCCCGATTGAATGCAGTGTATTCCATGCAGCGTGGCCCAATGGATCTCGATTGAATGCAGTGGATTCCATGCAGCGTGGCCCAATGGATCTCGATTGAATGCAGTGGATTCCACGCAGTGTGGTGCAGTGGATTCTGATTGATTGCAGTGAATTCCATGCATCGTGGCACAATGGATCCCAATTGAATGCAGTGGATTCCATGCAGTGTGGCCCAATGGATCTCGATTGAATGCAGTGGATTCCATGCAGCGTGTTTGAATGCAGTGTATGCCATGCAGCATGAAGAAATGGAACCCTATTGAATGCAGTGGATTTTATGCAGCATGATTGAATGCAGTGGATTCCATGCAGCATGATTGAATGCAGTGGATTCCAGGCAGCGAGGCCCAATGAATCCCGATTGAATGCAGTGGATATTATTCAGCATGGCCCAAAGCATCCCGATTGAATGCAGTGGATTCCATGCAGCATGTTTGAATGCAGTGGATTCCATGCAGCATGGCCCAATGGTTCCCGATTGAATGCAGTGGTTGCAATGAAGCATGATTGAATGCAGTGGATTCCATGAAGCGTGGCCCTATGGTACCCGATTGAATGCACTGGTTGCAATGAAGCATGATTGAATGCAGTGGATTCCATGCAGCATGGAGAAATGGAACCCTATTAAATGCAGGGGATTTTATGCAGCATGATTGAATGCAGTGGATTCCATGCAGCATGATTGAATGCAGTAGATTCCATGCAGTGAGGCCCAATGCATCCCGATTAAATGCAGTGGATTTTATGCAGCGAGGCCCAAAGCATCCCGATTGAATGAAGTGGATTCCATGCAGCGTCACTGAATGCAGTGGATTCGATGCAGCATGGTAAAATGCATCCCGATTGAACCCAGTGTATTCTATGCAGCGTGATAAATGGATCCCGATTGAATGCAGTGGATTCCATGCAGCGTGGCCCAATGGATCTCGAGAGAATGCAGTGGATTCCATGCAGTGTGGTGCAATGGATTTTGATTGAACGCAGTGGATTCGATGCATCGTTGTGCAATGGATCCCAATTGAATGCAGTGAATTCCATGCAGCGTGATTGAATGCAGTATATTCCATGCAGCGTGGTAAAATGCATCCCGATTAAATGCAGTGGATTCCATCCAGCTTGATTGAATGCAGTTGATTCCATGGAGTGTGGCCCAATGCATCCCGATTAAATGCAGTGGATTTTATGCAGCATGGCCCAAAGCATCCCGATTGAAGGTAGTGCATTCCATGCAGCATCACTGAATGCAGTGGATTCCATGCAGCATGGTAAAATGCATCCCGATTGAACGCAGTGTATTCCATGAAGCATGGCTAAATGGATCCCGAGTGAATGCAGTGGATTCCATGCAGTGTCATTGAATGCAGTGGATTCCATGCAGCATGGTAAAATGTGTCACGATTGATGCAGTGGATTACATGCATTGTCATTGAATGCAGTGGATTCCATGCAGCATGGTTAAATGCATCACGATTGATGCAGTGGATTCCATGCAGTGTCAATGAATGCAGTGGATTCCAGGCAGCATGATAAAATGCATCCCGATTGATGCAGTGGATTCCATGCAGTGTCAATGAATGCAGTGGATTCCAGGCAGCATGATAAAATGCATCCCGATTGATGCAGTGGATTCCATGCAGCGGGGTTAAATGGATCCCGATTGAATGCAGTGGATTCCATGCAGCGTGGCCCAATGGATCTCGGTTGAATGCAGTGGACTCCGTGCAGTGTGGTGGAGTGGATTCTGATTGATTGCAGTGAATTCCATGCAGCGTGGCCCAATGGATCTCGATTGAATGCAGTGGATTCCATGCAGCGTGTTTGAATGCAGTGTATTCCATGCAGCGTGAAGTAATGGAACCCTATTGAATGCAGTGGATTTTATGCAGCATGATTGAATGCAGTGGATTCCATGCAGCATGATTGAATGCAGTGGATTCCAGGCAGCGAGGCCCAATGAATCCCGATTGAATGCAGTGGACATTATCCAGCATGGCCCAAAGCATCCCGATGGAATGCAGTGGATTCCATGCAGCATGTTTGAATGCAGTGGATTCCATGCAGCATGGCCCAATGGTTCCCGATTGAATGCAGTGGTTGCAATGAAGCATGATTGAATGCAGTGGATTCCATGAAGCGTGGCCCTATGGTACCCGATTGAATGCACTGGTTGCAATGAAGCATGATTGAATGCAGTGGATTCCATGCAGCATGGAGAAATGGAACCCTATTAAATGCAGGGGATTTTATGCAGCATGATTGAATGCAGTGGATTCCATGCAGCATGATTGAATGCAGTAGGTTCCATGCAGTGAGGCCCAATGCATCCCGATTAAATGCAGTGGATTTTATGCAGCGAGGCCCAAAGCATCCCGATTGAATGCAGTGGATTCCATGCAGCGTCACTGAATGCAGTGGATTCGATGCAGCATGGTTAAATGCATCCCGATTGAACGAAGAGTATTCCATGCAGCGTGGCTAAATGGATCCCGATTGAATGCAGTGGATTCCATGCAGCGTGGCCCAATGGATCTCGAGAGATTGCAGTGGATTCCATGCAGTGTGGTGCAATGGATTTTAATTGAACGCAGTGGATTCCATGCATCGTGGTGCAATGGATCCCAATTGAATGCAGTGAATTCCATGCAGCGTGATTGAATGCAGTATATTCCATGCAGCGTGGTAAAATGCATCCCAATTAAATGCAATGGATTCCATTCAGCTTGATTGAATGCAGTTGATTCCATGGAGCGTGGCCCAATGCATCCCGATTAAATGCAGTGGATTATATGCAGCATGGCCCAAAGCATCCCGATTGAAGGTAGTGCATTCCATGCAGCATCACTGAATGCAGTGGATTCCATGCAGCATGGTAAAATGCATCCCGATTAAACGCAGTGGATTACATGCAGCATGGCTAAATGGATCCCGAGTGAATGCAGTAGATTCCATGCAGTGTCATTGAATGCAGTGGATTCCATGCAGCATGGTAAAATGCGTCACGATTGATGCAGTGGATTCCATGCAGTGTCATTGAATGCAGTGGATTCCATGCAGCATGGTAAAATGCATCCCGATGGATGCAGTGGATTCCATGCAGTGTCAATGAATGCAGTGGATTCCAGGCAGCATGATAAAATGCATCCCGATTGATGCAGTGGATTCCATGCAGCGGGGTTAAATGGATCCCGATTGAATGCAGTGGATTCCATGCAGCGTGGCCCCATGGATCTCGATTGAATGCAGTGGATTCCATGCAGCGTGGCCCAATGGATCTCGATTGAATGCAGTGGATTCCATGCAGTGTGGTGCAGTGGATTCTGATTGATTGCAGTGAATTCCATGCATCGTGGCACAATGGATCCAAATTGAATGCAGTGGATTCCATGCAGCGTGGCCCAATGGATCTCGATTGAATGCAGTGGATTCCATGCAGCGTGTTTGAATGCAGTGTATGCCATGCAGCATGAAGAAATGGAACCCTATTGAATGCAGTGGATTTTATGCAGCATGATTGAATGCAGTGGATTCCATGCAGCATGATTGAATGCAGTGGATTCCAGGCAGCGAGGCCCAATGAATCCCGATTGAATGCAGTGGATATTATCCAGCATGGCCCAAAGCATCCCGATTGAATGCAGTGGATTCCATGCAGCGTGTTTGAACGCAGTGGATCCATGCAGCATGGCCCAATGGTTCCCGATTGAATGCAGTGGTTGCAATGAAGCATGATTGAATGCAGTGGATTCCATGAAGCGTGGCCCTATGGTACCCGATTGAATGCACTGGTTGCAATGAAGCATGATTGAATGCAGTGGATTCCATGCAGCATGGAGAAATGGAACCCTATTAAATGCAGGGGATTTTATGCAGCATGATTGAATGCAGTGGATTCCATGCAGCATGATTGAATGCAGTAGATTCCATGCAGTGAGGCCCAATGCATCCCGATTAAATGCAGTGGATTTTATGCAGCGAGGCCCAAAGCATCCCGATTGAATGCAGTGGATTCCATGCAGCGTCACTGAATGCAGTGGATTCGATGCAGCATGGTAAAATGCATCCCGATTGAACCCAGTGTATTCTATGCAGCGTGATAAATGGATCCCGATTGAATGCAGTGGATTCCATGCAGCGTGGCCCAATGGATCTCGAGAGAATGCAGTGGATTCCATGCAGTGTGGTGCAATGGATTTTGATTGAACGCAGTGGATTCCATGCATCGTTGTGCAATGGATCCCAATTGAATGCAGTGAATTCCATGCAGCGTGATTGAATGCAGTACATTCCATGCAGCATGGTAAAATGCATCCCGATTAAATGCAGTGGATTCCATCCAGCTTGATTGAATGCAGTTGATTCCATGGAGCGTGGCCCAATGCATCCCGATTAAATGCAGTGGATTTTATGCAGCATGGCCCAAAGCATCCCGATTGAAGGTAGTGCATTCCATGCAGCATCACTGAATGCAGTGGATTCCATGCAGCATGGTAAAATGCATCCCGATTGAACGCAGTGTATTCCATGAAGCATGGCGAAATGGATCCCGATTGAATGCAGTGGATTCCATGCAGCGTGGCCCAATGGATCTCGATTGAACGCAGTGTATTCCATGCAGTGAGGCCCAATGAATCCCAATTGAATGCAGTGGATTCCATGCAGCATGGAGAAATTGAACCCTATTAAATGCAGGGGATTTTATGCAGCATGATTGAATGCAGTGGATTCCAAGCAGCATGATTGAATGCAGTAGATTCCATGCAGTGAGGCCCAATGCATCCCGATTAAATGCAGTGCATTTTATGCAGCGAGGCCCAAAGCATCCCGATTGAATGCAGTGGATTCCATGCAGCGTCACTGAATGCAGTGGATTCGATGCAGCATGGTTAAATGCATCCCGATTGAACGAAGTGTATTCCATGCAGCGTGGCTAAATGGATCCCGATTGAATGCAGTGGATTCCATGCAGCGTGGCCCAATGGATCTCGAGAGATTGCAGTGGATTCCAAGCAGAGTGGTGCAATGGATTTTAATTGAACGCAGTGGATTCCATGCATCGTGGTGCAATGGATCCCAATTGAATGCAGTGAATTCCATGCAGCGTGATTGAATGCAGTATATTCCAAGCAGCGTGGTAAAATGCATCCCGATTAAATGCAGTGGATTCCATCCAGCTTGGTTGAATGCAATTGATTCCATGGAGCATGGCCCAATGCATCCCGATTAAATGCAGTGGATTTTATGCAGCATGGCCCAAAGCATCCCGATTGAATGTAGTGCATTCCATGCAGCATCACTGAATGCAGTGGATTCCATGCAGCATGGTAAAATGCATCCCGATTAAACGCAGTGGATTACATGCAGCATGGCTAAATGGATCCCGATTGAATGCAGTAGATTCCATGCAGTGTCATTGAATGCAGTGGATTCCATGCAGCATGGTAAAATGCGTCACGATTGATGCAGTGGATTCCATGCAGTGTCATTGAATGCAGTGGATTCCATGCAGCATGGTAAAATGCATCCCGATGGATGCAGTGGATTCCATGCAGTGTCAATGAATGCAGTGGATTCCAGGCAGCATGATAAAATGCATCCCGATTGATGCAGTTGATTCCATGCAGCGGGGTTAAATGGATCCCGATTGAATGCAGTGGATTCCATGCAGCGTGGCCCAATGGATCTCGATTGAATGCAGTGGATTCCATGCAGCGTGGCCCAATGGATCTCGATTGAATGCAGTGGATTCCATGCAGTGTGGTGCAGTGGATTCTGATTGATTGCAGTGAATTCCATGCATCGTGGCACAATGGATCCCAATTGAATGCAGTGGATTCCATGCAGCGTGGCCCAATGGATCTCGATTGAATGCAGTGGATTCCATGCAGCGTGTTTGAATGTAGTGTATGCCATGCAGCGTGAAGAAATGGAACCCTATTGAATGCAGTGGATTTTATGCAGCATGATTGAATGCAGTGGATTCGATGCAGCATGATTGAATGCAGTGGATTACAGGCAGCGAGGCCCAATGAATCCCGATTGAATGCAGTGGATATTATCCAGCATGGCCCAAAGCATCCCGATTGAATGCAGTGGATTCCATGCAGCGTGTTTGAATGCAGTGGATTCCATGCAGAATGGCCCAATGGTTCCCGATTGAATGCAGTGGTTGCAATGAAGCATGATTGAATGCAGTGGATTCCATGCAGCATGGAGAAATTGAACCCTATTAAATGCAGGGGATTTTATGCAGCATGATTGAATGCAGTGGATTCCATGCAGCGTGATTGAATGCAGTAGATTCCATGCAGTGAGGCCCAATGCATCCCGATTAAATGCAGTGGATTTTATGCAGCGAGGCCCAAAGCATCCCGATTGAATGCAGTGGATTCCATGCAGCGTCACTGAATGCAGTGGATTCGATGCAGCATGGTAAAATGCATCCCGATTGAACCCAGTGTATTCCATGCAGCGTGATAAATGGACCCAAATTCAATGCAGTGGATTCCATGCAGCGTGGCCCAATGGATCTCGAGAGAATACAGTGGATTCCATGCAGCGTGATTGAATGCAGTACATTCCATGCAGCATGGTAAAATGCATCCCGATTAAATGCAGTGGATTCCATCCAGCTTGATTGAATGCAGTTGATTCCATGGAGCGTGGCCCAATGCATCCCGATTAAATGCAGTGGATTTTATGCAGCATGGCCCAAAGCATCCCGATTGAAGGTAGTGCATTCCATGCAGCATCACTGAATGCAGTGGATTCCATGCAGCATGGTAAAATGCATCCCGATTGAACGCAGTGTATTCCATGAAGCATGGCGAAATGGATCCCGATTGAATGCAGTGGATTCCATGCAGCGTGGCCCAATGGATCTCGATTGAACGCAGTGTATTCCATGCAGTGAGGCCCAATGAATCCCCATTGAATGCAGTGGATTCCATGCAGCATGGAGAAATTGAACCCTATTAAATGCAGGGGATTTTATGCAGCATGATTGAATGCAGTGGATTCCATGCAGCGTGATTGAATGCAGTAGATTCCATGCAGTGAGGCCCAATGCATCCCGATTAAATGCAGTGGATTTTATGCAGAGAGGCCCAAAGCATCCCGATTGAATGCAGTGGATTCCATGCAGCGTCACTGAATGCAGTGGATTCGATGCAGCATGGTAAAATGCATCCCGATTGAACGAAGAGTATTCCATGCAGCGTGGCTAAATGGATCCCGATTGAATGCAGTGGATTCCATGCAGCGTGGCCCAATGGATCTCGAGAGATTGCAGTGGATTCCAAGCAGAGTGGTGCAATGGATTTTAATTGAACGCAGTGGATTCCATGCATCGTGGTGCAATGGATCCCAATTGAATGCAGTGAATTCCATGCAGCGTGATTGAATGCAGTATATTCCATGCAGCGTGGTAAAATGCATCCCGATTAAATGCAGTGGATTCCATCCAGCTTGGTTGAATGCAATTGATTCCATGGAGCATGGCCCAATGCATCCCGATTAAATGCAGTGGATTTTATGCAGCATGGCCCAAAGCATCCCGATTGAATGTAGTGCATTCCATGCAGCATCACTGAATGCAGTGGATTCCATGCAGCATGGTAAAATGCATCCCGATTAAACGCAGTGGATTACATGCAGCATGGCTAAATGGATCCCGAGTGAATGCAGTAGATTCCATGCAGTGTCATTGAATGCAGTGGATTCCATGCAGCATGGTAAAATGCGTCACGATTGATGCAGTGGATTCCATGCAGTGTCATTGAATGCATTGGATTCCATGCAGCATGGTAAAATGCATCCCGATGGATGCAGTGGATTCCATGCAGTGTCAATGAATGCAGTGGATTCCAGGCAGCATGATAAAATGCATCCCGATTGATGCAGTGGATTCCATGCAGCGGGGTTAAATGGATCCCGATTGAATGCAGTGGATTCCATGCAGCGTGGCCCCATGGATCTCGATTGAATGCAGTGGATTCCATGCAGCGTGGCCCAATGGATCTCGATTGAATGCAGTGGATTCCATGCAGTGTGGTGCAGTGGATTCTGATTGATTGCAGTGAATTCCATGCATCGTGGCACAATGGATCCAAATTGAATGCAGTGGATTCCATGCAGCGTGGCCCAATGGATCTCGATTGAATGCAGTGGATTCCATGCAGCGTGTTTGAATGCAGTGTATGCCATGCAGCATGAAGAAATGGAACCCTATTGAATGCAGTGGATTTTATGCAGCATGATTGAATGCAGTGGATTCCATGCAGCATGATTGAATGCAGTGGATTCCAGGCAGCGAGGCCCAATGAATCCCGATTGAATGCAGTGGATATTATCCAGCATGGCCCAAAGCATCCCGATTGAATGCAGTGGATTCCATGCAGCGTGTTTGAACGCAGTGGATCCATGCAGCATGGCCCAATGGTTCCCGATTGAATGCAGTGGTTGCAATGAAGCATGATTGAATGCAGTGGATTCCATGAAGCGTGGCCCTATGGTACCCGATTGAATGCACTGGTTGCAATGAAGCATGATTGAATGCAGTGGATTCCATGCAGCATGGAGAAATGGAACCCTATTAAATGCAGGGGATTTTATGCAGCATGATTGAATGCAGTGGATTCCATGCAGCATGATTGAATGCAGTAGATTCCATGCAGTGAGGCCCAATGCATCCCGATTAAATGCAGTGGATTTTATGCAGCGAGGCCCAAAGCATCCCGATTGAATGCAGTGGATTCCATGCAGCGTCACTGAATGCAGTGGATTCGATGCAGCATGGTAAAATGCATCCCGATTGAACCCAGTGTATTCTATGCAGCGTGATAAATGGATCCCGATTGAATGCAGTGGATTCCATGCAGCGTGGCCCAATGGATCTCGAGAGAATGCAGTGGATTCCATGCAGTGTGGTGCAATGGATTTTGATTGAACGCAGTGGATTCCATGCATCGTTGTGCAATGGATCCCAATTGAATGCAGTGAATTCCATGCAGCGTGATTGAATGCAGTACATTCCATGCAGCATGGTAAAATGCATCCCGATTAAATGCAGTGGATTCCATCCAGCTTGATTGAATGCAGTTGATTCCATGGAGCGTGGCCCAATGCATCCCGATTAAATGCAGTGGATTTTATGCAGCATGGCCCAAAGCATCCCGATTGAAGGTAGTGCATTCCATGCAGCATCACTGAATGCAGTGGATTCCATGCAGCATGGTAAAATGCATCCCGATTGAACGCAGTGTATTCCATGAAGCATGGCGAAATGGATCCCGATTGAATGCAGTGGATTCCATGCAGCGTGGCCCAATGGATCTCGATTGAACGCAGTGTATTCCATGGAGTGAGGCCCAATGAATCCCAATTGAATGCAGTGGATTCCATGCAGCATGGAGAAATTGAACCCTATTAAATGCAGGGGATTTTATGCAGCATGATTGAATGCAGTGGATTCCAAGCAGCATGATTGAATGCAGTAGATTCCATGCAGTGAGGCCCAATGCATCCCGATTAAATGCAGTGGATTTTATGCAGAGAGGCCCAAAGCATCCCGATTGAATGCAGTGGATTCCATGCAGCGTCACTGAATGCAGTGGATTCGATGCAGCATGGTTAAATGCATCCCGATTGAACGAAGTGTATTCCATGCAGCGTGGCTAAATGGATCCCGATTGAATGCAGTGGATTCCATGCAGCGTGGCCCAATGGATCTCGAGAGATTGCAGTGGATTCCAAGCAGAGTGGTGCAATGGATTTTGATTGAAGGCAGTGGATTCGATGCATCGTTGTGCAATGGATCCCAATTGAATGCAGTGAATTCCATGCAGCGTGATTGAATGCAGTATATTCCATGCAGCGTGGTAAAATGCATCCCGATTAAATGCAGTGGATTCCATCCAGCTTGGTTGAATGCAATTGATTCCATGGAGCATGGCCCAATGCATCCCGATTAAATGCAGTGGATTTTATGCAGCATGGCCCAAAGCATCCCGATTGAATGTAGTGCATTCCATGCAGCATCACTGAATGCAGTGGATTCCATGCAGCATGGTAAAATGCATCCCGATTAAACGCAGTGGATTACATGCAGCATGGCTAAATGGATCCTGATTGAATGCAGTAGATTCCATGCAGTGTCATTGAATGCAGTGGTTTCCATGCAGCATGGTAAAATGCGTCACGATTGATGCAGTGGATTCCATGCAGTGTCATTGAATGCAGTGGATTCCATGCAGCATGGTAAAATGCATCCCGATGGATGCAGTGGATTCCATGCAGTGTCAATGAATGCAGTGGATTCCAGGCAGCATGATAAAATGCATCCCGATTGATGCAGTTGATTCCATGCAGCGGGGTTAAATGGATCCCGATTGAATGCAGTGGATTCCATGCAGCGTGGCCCAATGGATCTCGATTGAATGCAGTGGATTCCATGCAGCGTGGCCCAATGGATCTCGATTGAATGCAGTGGATTCCATGCAGTGTGGTGCAGTGGATTCTGATTGATTGCAGTGAATTCCATGCATCGTGGCACAATGGATCCCAATTGAATGCAGTGGATTCCATGCAGCGTGGCCCAATGGATCTCGATTGAATGCAGTGGATTCCATGCAGCGTGTTTGAATGTAGTGTATGCCATGCAGCGTGAAGAAATGGAACCCTATTGAATGCAGTGGATTTTATGCAGCATGATTGAATGCAGTGGATTCGATGCAGCATGATTGAATGCAGTGGATTACAGGCAGCGAGGCCCAATGAATCCCGATTGAATGCAGTGGATATTATCCAGCATGGCCCAAAGCATCCCGATTGAATGCAGTGGATTCCATGCAGCGTGTTTGAATGCAGTGGATTCCATGCAGAATGGCCCAATGGTTCCCGATTGAATGCAGTGGTTGCAATGAAGCATGATTGAATGCAGTGGATTCCATGCAGCATGGAGAAATTGAACCCTATTAAATGCAGGGGATTTTATGCAGCATGATTGAATGCAGTGGATTCCATGCAGCGTGATTGAATGCAGTAGATTCCATGCAGTGAGGCCCAATGCATCCCGATTAAATGCAGTGGATTTTATGCAGCGAGGCCCAAAGCATCCCGATTGAATGCAGTGGATTCCATGCAGCGTCACTGAATGCAGTGGATTCGATGCAGCATGGTAAAATGCATCCCGATTGAACCCAGTGTATTCCATGCAGCGTGATAAATGGACCCAAATTCAATGCAGTGGATTCCATGCAGCGTGGCCCAATGGATCTCGAGAGAATACAGTGGATTCCATGCAGCGTGATTGAATGCAGTACATTCCATGCAGCATGGTAAAATGCATCCCGATTAAATGCAGTGGATTCCATCCAGCTTGATTGAATGCAGTTGATTCCATGGAGCGTGGCCCAATGCATCCCGATTAAATGCAGTGGATTTTATGCAGCATGGCCCAAAGCATCCCGATTGAAGGTAGTGCATTCCATGCAGCATCACTGAATGCAGTGGATTCCATGCAGCATGGTAAAATGCATCCCGATTGAACGCAGTGTATTCCATGAAGCATGGCGAAATGGATCCCGATTGAATGCAGTGGATTCCATGCAGCGTGGCCCAATGGATCTCGATTGAACGCAGTGTATTCCATGCAGTGAGGCCCAATGAATCCCCATTGAATGCAGTGGATTCCATGCAGCATGGAGAAATTGAACCCTATTAAATGCAGGGGATTTTATGCAGCATGATTGAATGCAGTGGATTCCATGCAGCGTGATTGAATGCAGTAGATTCCATGCAGTGAGGCCCAATGCATCCCGATTAAATGCAGTGGATTTTATGCAGAGAGGCCCAAAGCATCCCGATTGAATGCAGTGGATTCCATGCAGCGTCACTGAATGCAGTGGATTCGATGCAGCATGGTAAAATGCATCCCGATTGAACGAAGAGTATTCCATGCAGCGTGGCTAAATGGATCCCGATTGAATGCAGTGGATTCCATGCAGCGTGGCCCAATGGATCTCGAGAGATTGCAGTGGATTCCAAGCAGAGTGGTGCAATGGATTTTAATTGAACGCAGTGGATTCCATGCATCGTGGTGCAATGGATCCCAATTGAATGCAGTGAATTCCATGCAGCGTGATTGAATGCAGTATATTCCATGCAGCGTGGTAAAATGCATCCCGATTAAATGCAGTGGATTCCATCCAGCTTGGTTGAATGCAATTGATTCCATGGAGCATGGCCCAATGCATCCCGATTAAATGCAGTGGATTTTATGCAGCATGGCCCAAAGCATCCCGATTGAATGTAGTGCATTCCATGCAGCATCACTGAATGCAGTGGATTCCATGCAGCATGGTAAAATGCATCCCGATTAAACGCAGTGGATTACATGCAGCATGGCTAAATGGATCCCGAGTGAATGCAGTAGATTCCATGCAGTGTCATTGAATGCAGTGGATTCCATGCAGCATGGTAAAATGCGTCACGATTGATGCAGTGGATTCCATGCAGTGTCATTGAATGCATTGGATTCCATGCAGCATGGTAAAATGCATCCCGATGGATGCAGTGGATTCCATGCAGTGTCAATGAATGCAGTGGATTCCAGGCAGCATGATAAAATGCATCCCGATTGATGCAGTTGATTCCATGCAGCGGGGTTAAATGGATCCCGATTGAATGCAGTGGATTCCATGCAGCGTGGCCCAATGGATCTCGATTGAATGCAGTGGATTCCATGCAGCGTGGCCCAATGGATCTCGATTGAATGCAGTGGATTCCATGCAGTGTGGTGCAGTGGACTCTGATTGTTTGCAGTGAATTCCATGCATCGTGGCACAATGGATCCCAATTGAATGCAGTGGATTCCATGCAGCGTGGCCCAATGGATCTCGATTGAATGCAGTGGATTCCATGCAGCGTGTTTGAATGTAGTGTATGCCATGCAGCGTGAAGAAATGGAACCCTATTGAATGCAGTGGATTTTATGCAGCATGATTGAATGCAGTGGATTCGATGCAGCATGATTGAATGCAGTGGATTCCAGGCAGCGAGGCCCAATGAATCCCGATTGAATGCAGTGGATATTATCCAGCATGGCCCAAAGCATCCCGATTGAATGCAGTGGATTCCATGCAGCGTGTTTGAATGCAGTGGATTCCATGCAGAATGGCCCAATGGTTCCCGATTGAATGCAGTGGTTGCAATGAAGCATGATTGAATGCAGTGGATTCCATGCAGCATGGAGAAATTGAACCCTATTAAATGCAGGGGATTTTATGCAGCATGATTGAATGCAGTGGATTCCATGCAGCGTGATTGAATGCAGTAGATTCCATGCAGTGAGGCCCAATGCATCCCGATTAAATGCAGTGGATTTTATGCAGCGAGGCCCAAAGCATCCCGATTGAATGCAGTGGATTCCATGCAGCGTCACTGAATGCAGTGGATTCGATGCAGCATGGTAAAATGCATCCCGATTGAACCCAGTGTATTCCATGCAGCGTGATAAATGGACCCCAATTGAATGCAGTGGATTCCATGCAGCGTGGCCCAATGGATCTCGAGAGAATACAGTGGATTCCATGCAGCGTGATTGAATGCAGTACATTCCATGCAGCATGGTAAAATGCATCCCGATTAAATGCAGTGGATTCCATCCAGCTTGATTGAATGCAGTTGATTCCATGGAGCGTGGCCCAATGCATCCCGATTAAATGCAGTGGATTTTATGCAGCATGGCCCAAAGCATCCCGATTGAAGGTAGTGCATTCCATGCAGCATCACTGAATGCAGTGGATTCCATGCAGCATGGTAAAATGCATCCCGATTGAACGCAGTGTATTCCATGAAGCATGGCGAAATGGATCCCGATTGAATGCAGTGGATTCCATGCAGCGTGGCCCAATGGATCTCGATTGAACGCAGTGTATTCCATGCAGTGAGGCCCAATGAATCCCAATTGAATGCAGTGGATTCCATGCAGCATGGCACAATGGATGTCGATTGAATGCAGTGGTTTCCCTTCAATGTGGCGCAATGGATCCCGATTGACTGCAGTGGATTCCATGCAGCGTCACTGAATGCAGTGGATTCCATGCAGCATGGTAAAATGCATCCCGATGGATGCAGTGGATTCCATGCAGTGTCATTGAATGCAGTGGATTCCATGCAGCATGGTAAAATGCATCCCAATTGAACGCAGTGCATTCCATGCAGCGGGGGTCAATGGATCCCGATTGAATGCAGTGGATTCGATGCAGCGTGGCCCAATGGATCTCGAGAGAATGCAGTGGATTCCATGCAGTGTGGTGCAATGGATTTTAATTGAACGCAGTGGATTCCATGCATCGTGGCGCAATGGATCCCAATTGAATGCAGTGAATTCCATGCAGCGTGATTGAATGCAGTACATTCCATGCAGCATGGTAAAATGCATCCCGATTAAATGCAGTGGATTCCATCCAGCTTGATTGAATGCAGTTGATTCCATGGAGCGTGGCCCAATGCATCCCGATTAAATGCAGTGGATTTTATGCAGCATGGCCCAAAGCATCCCGATTGAAGGTAGTGCATTTCATGCAGCATCACTGAATGCAGTGGATTCCATGCAGCATGGTAAAATGCATCCCAATTGAACGCAGTGCATTCCATGCAGCGGGGTTAAATGGATGCCGATTGAATGCAGTGGATTCGATGCAGCGTGGCCCAATGGATCTCGATTGACTGCAGTGGATTCCATGCAGCGTGGCCCAATGGATCTCGATTGACTGCAGTGGATTCCATGCAGCGTCACTGAATGCAGTGGATTCCATGCAGCATGGTAAAATGCATCCCGATTGATGCAGTGGATTCCATGCAGTGTCATTGAATGCAGTGGATTCCATGCAGCATGGTTTAATGCATCCCAATTGAACGCAGTGCATTCCATGCAGCGGGGTTAAATGGATCCCGATTGAATGCAGTGGATTCCATGCAGCGTGGCCCAATTGATCTCGAGAGATTGCAGTGGATTCCAAGCAGAGTGGTGCAATGGATTTTAATTGAACGCAGTGGATTCCATGCATCGTGGTGCAATGGATCCCAATTGAATGCAGTGAATTCCATGCAGCGTGATTGAATGCAGTATATTCCATGCAGCGTGGTAAAATGCATCCCGATTAAATGCAGTGGATTCCATCCAGCTTGGTTGAATGCAATTGATTCCATGGAGCATGGCCCAATGCATCCCGATTAAATGCAGTGGATTTTATGCAGCATGGCCCAAAGCATCCCGATTGAATGTAGTGCATTCCATGCAGCATCACTGAATGCAGTGGATTCCATGCAGCATGGTAAAATGCATCCCGATTAAACGCAGTGGATTACATGCAGCATGGCTAAATGGATCCCGATTGAATGCAGTAGATTCCATGCAGTGTCATTGAATGCAGTGGATTCCATGCAGCATGGTAAAATGCGTCACGATTGATGCAGTGGATTCCATGCAGTGTCATTGAATGCAGTGGATTCCATGCAGCATGGTAAAATGCATCCCGATGGATGCAGTGGATTCCATGCAGTGTCAATGAATGCAGTGGATTCCAGGCAGCATGATAAAATGCATCCCGATTGATGCAGTTGATTCCATGCAGCGGGGTTAAATGGATCCAGATTGAATGCAGTGGATTCCATGCAGCGTGGCCCAATGGATCTCGATTGAATGCAGTAGATTCCATGCAGCGTGGCCCAATGGATCTCGATTGAATGCAGTGGATTCCATGCAGTGTGGTGCAGTGGACTCTGATTGATTGCAGTGAATTCCATGCATCGTGGCACAATGGATCCCAATTGAATGCAGTGGATTCCATGCAGCGTGGCCCAATGGATCTCGATTGAATGCAGTGGATTCCATGCAGCGTGTTTGAATGCAGTGTATGCCATGCAGCGTGAAGAAATGGAACCCTATTGAATGCAGTGGATTTTATGCAGCATGATTGAATGCAGTGGATTCCATGCAGCATGATTGAATGCAGTGGATTCCAGGCAGCGAGGCCCAATGAATCCCGATTGAATGCAGTGGATATTATCCAGCATGGCCCAAAGCATCCCGATTGAATGCAGTGGATTCCATGCAGCGTGTTTGAATGCAGTGGATTCCATGCAGAATGGCCCAATGGTTCCCGATTGAATGCAGTGGTTGCAATGAAGCATGATTGAATGCAGTGGATTCCATGCAGCATGGAGAAATTGAACCCTATTAAATGCAGGGGATTTTATGCAGCATGATTGAATGCAGTGGATTCCATGCAGCGTGATTGAATGCAGTAGATTCCATGCAGTGAGGCCCAATGCATCCCGATTAAATGCGTTGGATTTTATGCAGCGAGGCCCAAAGCATCCCGATTGAATGCAGTGGATTCCATGCAGCGTCACTGAATGCAGTGGATTCGATGCAGCATGGTAAAATGCATCCCGATTGAACCCAGTGTATTCCATGCAGCGTGATAAATGGACCCAAATTGAATGCAGTGGATTCCATGCAGCGTGGCCCAATGGATCTCGAGAGAATACAGTGGATTCCATGCAGCGTGATTGAATGCAGTACATTCCATGCAGCATGGTAAAATGCATCCCGATTAAATGCAGTGGATTACATCCAGCTTGATTGAATGCAGTTGATTCCATGGAGCGTGGCCCAATGCATCCCGATTAAATGCAGTGGATTTTATGCAGCATGGCCCAAAGCATCCCGATTGAAGGTAGTGCATTCCATGCAGCATCACTGAATGCAGTGGATTCCATGCAGCATGGTAAAATGCATCCCGATTGAACGCAGTGTATTCCATGAAGCATGGCGAAATGGATCCCGATTGAATGCAGTGGATTCCATGCAGCGTGGCCCAATGGATCTCGATTGAAAGCAGTGTATTCCATGCAGTGAGGCCCAATGAATCCCAATTGAATGCAGTGGATTCCATGCAGCATGGCGCAATGGATGTCGATTGAATGCAGTGGTTTCCCTGCAATGTGGCACAATGGATCCCGATTGACTGCAGTGGATTCCATGCAGCGTCACTGAATGCAGTGGATTCCATGCAGCATGGTAAAATGCATCCCGATGGATGCAGTGGATTCCATGCAGTGTCATTGAATGCAGTGGATTCCATGCAGCATGGTAAAATGCATCCCAATTGAACGCAGTGCATTCCATGCAGCGGGGTTCAATGGATCCCGATTGAATGCAGTGGATTCGATGCAGCGTGGCCCAATGGATCTCGAGAGAATGCAGTGGATTCCATGCAGTGTGGTGCAATGGATTTTAATTGAACGCAGTGGATTCCATGCATCGTGGCGCAATGGATCCCAATTGAATGCAGTGAATTCCATGCAGCGTGATTGAATGCAGTACATTCCATGCAGCATGGTAAAATGCATCCCGATTAAATGCAGTGGATTCCATCCAGCTTGATTGAATGCAGTTGATTCCATGGAGCGTGGCCCAATGCATCCCGATTAAATGCAGTGGATTTTATGCAGCATGGCCCAAAGCATCCCGATTGAAGGTAGTGCATTTCATGCAGCATCACTGAATGCAGTGGATTCCATGCAGCATGGTAAAATGCATCCCAATTGAACGCAGTGCATTCCATGCAGCGGGGTTAAATGGATGCCGATTGAATGCAGTGGATTCGATGCAGCGTGGCCCAATGGATCTCGATTGACTGCAGTGGATTCCATGCAGCGTGGCCCAATGGATCTCGATTGACTGCAGTGGATTCCATGCAGCGTCACTGAATGCAGTGGATTCCATGCAGCATGGTAAAATGCATCCCGATTGATGCAGTGGATTCCATGCAGTGTCATTGAATGCAGTGGATTCCATGCAGCATGGTTTAATGCATCCCAATTGAACGCAGTGCATTCCATGCAGCGGGGTTAAATGGATCCCGATTGAATGCAGTGGATTCGATGCAGCGTGGCCCAATGGATCTCGAGAGATTGCAGTGGATTCCATGCAGTGTGGTGCAATGGATTTTAATTGAACGGAGTGGATTCCATGCATCGTGGCGCAATGGATCCCAATTGAATGCAGTGAATTCCATGCAGCGTGATTGAATGCAGTATATTCCATGCAGCGTGGTAAAATGCATCCCGATAAAATGCAGTGGATTCCATCCAGTTTGATTGAATGCAGTTGATTCCATGGAGCGTGGCCCAATGCATCCCGATTAAATGCAGTGGATTTTATGCAGCATGGCCCAAAGCATCCCGATTGAAGGTAGTGCATTCCATGCAGCATCACTGAATGCAGTGGATTCCATGCAGCATGGTAAAATGCATCCCGATTGAACGCAGTGTATTCCATGAAGCATGGCTAAATGGATCCCGAGTGAATGCAGTAGATTCCATGCAGTGTCATTGAATGCAGTGGATTCCATGCAGCATGGTAAAATGTGTCACGATTGATGCAGTGGATTCCATGCATTGTCATTGAATGCAGTGGATTCCATGCAGCATGGTTAAATGCATCACGATTGATGCAGTGGATTCCATGCAGTGTCAATGAATGCAGTGGATTCCAGGCAGCATGATAAAATGCATCCCGAATGATGCAGTGGATTCCATGCAGCGGGGTTAAATGGATCCCGATTGAATGCAGTGGATTCCATGCAGCGTGGCCCAATGGATCTCGATTGAATGCAGTGGACTCCGTGCAGTGTGGTGGAGTGGATTCTGATTGATTGCAGTGAATTCCATGCAGCGTGGCCCAATGGATCTCGATTGAATGCAGTGGATTCCATGCAGCGTGTTTGAATGCAGTGTATTCCATGCAGCGTGAAGAAATGGAACCCTATTGAATGCAGTGGATTTTATGCAGCATGATTGAATGCAGTGGATTCGATGCAGCATGATTGAATGCAGTGGATTCCAGGCAGCGAGGCCCAATGAATCCCGATTGAATGCAGTGGACATTATCCAGCATGGCCCAAAGCATCCCGATGGAATGCAGTGGATTCCATGCAGCGTGTTTGAATGCAGTGGATTCCATGCAGCATGGCCCAATGGTTCCCGATTGAATGCAGTGGTTGCAATGAAGCATGATTGAATGCAGTGGATTCCATGAAGCGTGGCCCTATGGTACCCGATTGAATGCACTGGTTGCAATGAAGCATGATTGAATGCAGTGTATTCCATGCAGCATGGAGAAATTGAACCCTATTAAATGCAGGGGATTTTATGCAGCATGATTGAATGCAGTGGATTCCATGCAGCATGATTGAATGCAGTAGATTCCATGCAGTGAGGCCCAATGCATCCCGATTAAATGCAGTGGATTTTATGCAGCGAGGCCCAAAGCATCCCGAATGAATGCAGTGGATTCCATGCAGCGTCACTGAATGCAGTGGATTCGATGCAGCATGGTTAAATGCATCCCGATTGAACGAAGAGTATTCCATGCAGCGTGGCTAAATGGATCCCGATTGAATGCAGTGGATTCCATGCAGCGTGGCCCAATGGATCTCGAGAGATTGCAGTGGATTCCATGCAGTGTGGTGCAATGGATTTTAATTGAACGCAGTGGATTCCATGCATCGTGGTGCAATGGATCCCAATTGAATGCAGTGAATTCCATGCAGCGTGATTGAATGCAGTATATTCCATGCAGCGTGGTAAAATGCATCCCGATTAAATGCAATGGATTCCATCCAGCTTGATTGAATGCAGTTGATTCCATGGAGCGTGGCCCAATGCATCCCGATTAAATGCAGTGGATTTTATGCAGCATGGCCCAAAGCATCCCGATTGAAGGTAGTGCATTCCATGCAGCATCACTGAATGCAGTGGATTCCATGCAGCATGGTAAAATGCATCCCGATTGAACGCAGTGTATTCCATGAAGCATGGCTAAATGGATCCCGAGTGAATGCAGTAGATTCCATGCAGTGTCATTGAATGCAGTGGATTCCATGCAGCATGGTAAAATGAGTCACGATTGATGCAGTGGATTCCATGCAGTGTCATTGAATGCAGTGGATTCCATGCAGCATGGTAAAATGCATCCCGATGTATGCAGTGGATTCCATGCAGTGTCAATGAATGCAGTGGATTCCAGGCAGCATGATAAAATGCATCCCGATTGATGCAGTGGATTCCATGCAGCGGGGTTAAATGGATCCCGATTGAATGCAGTGGATTCCATGCAGCGTGGCCCAATGGATCTCGATTGAATGCAGTGGATTCCATGCAGTGTGGTGCAGTGGATTCTGATTGATTGCAGTGAATTCCATGCATCGTGGCACAATGGATCCCAATTGAATGCAGTGGATTCCATGCAGTGTGGCCCAATGGATCTCGATTGAATGCAGTGGATTCCATGCAGCGTGTTTGAATGCAGTGTATGCCATGCAGCATGAAGAAATGGAACCCTATTGAATGCAGTGGATTTTATGCAGCATGATTGAATGCAGTGGATTCCATGCAGCATGATTGAATGCAGTGGATTCCAGGCAGCGAGGCCCAATTAATCCCGATTGAATGCAGTGGATATTATCCAGCATGGCCCAAAGCATCCCGATTGAATGCAGTGGATTCCATGCAGCGTGTTTGAATGCAGTGGATTCCATGCAGCATGGCCCAATGGTTCCCGATTGAATGCAGTGGTTGCAATGAAGCATGATTGAATGCAGTGGATTCCATGAAGCGTGGCCCTATGGTACCCGATTGAATGCACTGGTTGCAATGAAGCATGATTGAATGCAGTGGATTCCATGCAGCATGGAGAAATGGAACCCTATTAAATGCAGGGGATTTTATGCAGCATGATTGAATGCAGTGGATTCCATGCAGCATGATTGAATGCAGTAGATTCCATGCAGTGAGGCCCAATGCATCCCGATTAAATGCAGTGGATTTTATGCAGCGAGGCCCAAAGCATCCCGATTGAATGCAGTGGATTCCATGCAGCGTCACTGAATGCAGTGGATTCGATGCAGCATGGTAAAATGCATCCCGATTGAACCCAGTGTATTCTATGCAGCGTGATAAATGGATCCCGATTGAATGCAGTGGATTCCATGCAGCGTGGCCCAATGGATCTCGAGAGAATGCAGTGGATTCCATGCAGTGTGGTGCAATGGATTTTGATTGAACGCAGTGGATTCCATGCATCGTTGTGCAATGGATCCCAATTGAATGCAGTGAATTCCATGCAGCGTGATTGAATGCAGTACATTCCATGCAGCATGGTAAAATGCATCCCGATTAAATGCAGTGGATTCCATCCAGCTTGATTGAATGCAGTTGATTCCATGGAGCGTGGCCCAATGCATCCCGATTAAATGCAGTGGATTTTATGCAGCATGGCCCAAAGCATCCCGATTGAATGTAGTGCATTCCATGCAGCATCACTGAATGCAGTGGATTCCATGCAGCATGGTAAAATGCATCCCGATTGAATGCAGTGTATTCCATGAAGCATGGCGAAATGGATCCCGATTGAATGCAGTGGATTCCATGCAGCGTGGCCCAATGGATCTCGATTGAACGCAGTGTATTCCATGCAGTGAGGCCCAATGAATCCCAATTGAATGCAGTGGATTCCATGCAGCATGGAGAAATTGAACCCTATTAAATGCAGGGGATTTTATGCAGCATGATTGAATGCAGTGGATTCCAAGCAGCATGATTGAATGCAGTAGATTCCATGCAGTGAGGCCCAATGCATCCCGATTAAATGCAGTGCATTTTATGCAGCGAGGCCCAAAGCATCCCGATTGAATGCAGTGGATTCCATGCAGCGTCACTGAATGCAGTGGATTCGATGCAGCATGGTTAAATGCATCCCGATTGAACGAAGTGTATTCCATGCAGCGTGGCTAAATGGATCCCGATTGAATGCAGTGGATTCCATGCAGCGTGGCCCAATGGATCTCGAGAGATTGCAGTGGATTCCAAGCAGAGTGGTGCAATGGATTTTAATTGAACGCAGTGGATTCCATGCATCGTGGTGCAATGGATCCCAATTGAATGCAGTGAATTCCATGCAGCGTGATTGAATGCAGTATATTCCATGCAGCGTGGTAAAATGCATCCCGATTAAATGCAGTGGATTCCATCCAGCTTGGTTGAATGCAGTTGATTCCATGGAGCGTGGCCCAATGCATCCCGATTAAATGCAGTGGATTTTATGCAGCATGGCCCAAAGCATCCCGATTGAATGTAGTGCATTCCATGCAGCATCACTGAATGCAGTGGATTCCATGCAGCATGGTAAAATGCATCCCGCTTAAACGCAGTGGATTACATGCAGCATGGCTAAATGGATCCCGATTGAATGCAGTAGATTCCATGCAGTGTCATTGAATGCAGTGGATTCCATGCAGCATGGTAAAATGCGTCACGATTGATGCAGTGGATTCCATGCAGTGTCATTGAATGCAGTGGATTCCATGCAGCATGGTAAAATGCATCCCGATGGATGCAGTGGATTCCATGCAGTGTCAATGAATGCAGTGGATTCCAGGCAGCATGATAAAATGCATCCCGATTGATGCAGTGGATTCCATGCAGCGGGGTTAAATGGATCCCGATTGAATGCAGTGGATTCCATGCAGCGTGGCCCAATGGATCTCGATTGAATGCAGTGGATTCCATGCAGCGTGGCCCAATGGATCTCGATTGAATGCAGTGGATTCCATGCAGTGTGGTGCAGTGGATTCTGATTGATTGCAGTGAATTCCATGCATCGTGGCACAATGGATCCCAATTGAATGCAGTGGATTCCATGCAGCGTGGCCCAATGGATCTCGATTGAATGCAGTGGATTCCATGCAGCGTGTTTGAATGCAGTGTATGCCATGCAGCGTGAAGAAATGGAACCCTATTGAATGCAGTGGATTTTATGCAGCATGATTGAATGCAGTGGATTCCATGCAGCATGATTGAATGCAGTGGATTCCAGGCAGCGAGGCCCAATGAATCCCGATTGAATGCAGTGGATATTATCCAGCATGGCCCAAAGCATCCCGATTGAATGCAGTGGATTCCATGCAGCGTGTTTGAATGCAGTGGATTCCATGCAGCATGGCCCAATGGTTCCCGATTGAATGCAGTGGTGGCAATGAAGCATGATTGAATGCAGTGGATTCCATGCAGCATGGAGAAATTGAACCCTATTAAATGCAGGGGATTTTATGCAGCATGATTGAATGCAGTGGATTCCATGCAGCATGATTGAATGCAGTAGATTCCATGCAGTGAGGCCCAATGCATCCCGATTAAATGCAGTGGATTTTATGCAGAGAGGCCCAAAGCATCCCGATTGAATGCAGTGGATTCCATGCAGCGTCACTGAATGCATTGGATTCGATGCAGCATGGTAAAATGCATCCCGATTGAACCCAGTGTATTCCATGCAGCGTGATAAATGGACCCCAATTGAATGCAGTGGATTCCATGCAGCGTGGTGCAATGGATCTCGAGAGAATGCAGTGGATTCCATGCAGCGTGATTGAATGCAGTACATTCCATGCAGCATGGTAAAATGCATCCCGATTAAATGCAGTGGATTCCATCCAGCTTGATTGAATGCAGTTGATTCCATGGAGCGTGGCCCAATGCATCCCGATTAAATGCAGTGGATTTTATGCAGCATGGCCCAAAGCATCCCGATTGAAGGTAGTGCATTCCATGCAGCATCACTGAATGCAGTGGATTCCATGCAGCATGGTAAAATGCATCCCGATTGAACGCAGTGTATTCCATGAAGCATGGCTAAATGGATCCCGAGTGAATGCAGTGGATTCCATGCAGCGTGGCCCAATGGATCTTGATTGAACGCAGTGTATTCCATGCAGTGAGGCCCAATGAATCCCAATTGAATGCAGTGTATTCCATGCAGCATGGCGCAATGGATGTCGATTGAATGCAGTGGTTTCCCTGCAATGTGGCACAATGGATTCCGATTGACTGCAGTGGATTCCATGCAGCGTCACTGAATGCAGTGGATTCCATGCAGCATGGTAAAATGCATCCCGATGGATGCAGTGGATTCCATGCAGTGTCATTGAATGCAGTGGATTCCATGCAGCATGGTAAAATGCATCCCAATTGAACGCAGTGCATTCCATGCAGCGGGGTTAAATGGATCCCGATTGAATGCAGTGGATTCGATGCAGCGTGGCCCAATGGATCTCGAGAGAATGCAGTGGATTCCATGCAGTGTGGTGCAATGGATTTAAATTGAACGCAGTGGATTCCATGCATCGTGGCGTAATGGATCCCAATTGAATGCAGTGAATTCCATGCAGCGTGATTGAATGCAGTACATTCCATGCAGCATGGTAAAATGCATCCCGATTAAATGCAGTGGATTCCATCCAGCTTGATTGAATGCAGTTGATTCCATGGAGCGTGGCCCAATGCATCCCGATTAAATGCAGTGGATTTTATGCAGCATGGCCCAAAGCATCCCGATTGAAGGTAGTGCATTCCATGCAGCATCACTGAATGCAGTGGATTCCATGCAGCATGGTAAAATGCATCCCAATTGAACGCAGTGCATTCCATGCAGCGGGGTTAAATGGATGCCGATTGAATGCAGTGGATTCGATGCAGCGTGGCCCAATGGATCTCGATTGACTGCAGTGGTTTCCCTGCAATGTGGCACAATGGATCTCGATTGACTGCAGTGGATTCCATGCAGCGTCACTGAATGCAGTGGATTCCATGCAGCATGGTAAAATGCATCCCGATTGATGCAGTGGATTCCATGCAGTGTCACTGAATGCAGTGGATTCCATGCAGCATGGTTTAATGCATCCCAATTGAACGCAGTGTATTCCATGAAGCATGGCTAAATGGATCCCGATTGAATGCAGTGGATTCCATGCAGCATGGCCCAATGGTTCCCGATTGAATGCAGTGGTTGCAATGAAGCATGATTGAATGCAGTGGATTCCATGAAGCGTGGCCCTATGGTACCCGATTGAATGCACTGGTTGCAATGAAGCATGATTGAATGCAGTGGATTCCATGCAGCATGGAGAAATTGAACCCTATTAAATGCAGGGGATTTTATGCAGCATGATTGAATGCAGTGGATTCCATGCAGCATGATTGAATGCAGTAGATTCCATGCAGTGAGGCCCAATGCATCCCGATTAAATGCAGTGGATTTTATGCAGCGAGGCCCAAAGCATCCCGATTGAATGCAGTGGATTCCATGCAGCGTCACTGAATGCAGTGGATTCGATGCAGCATGGTAAAATGCATCCCGATTGAACCCAGTGTATTCTATGCAGCGTGATAAATGGATCCCGATTGAATGCAGTGGATTCGATGCAGCGTGGCCCAACGGATCTCGAGAGAATGCAGTGGATTCCATGCAGTGTGGTGCAATGTATTTTGATTGAACGCAGTGGATTCGATGCATCGTTGTGCAATGGATCCCAATTGAATGCAGTGAATTCCATGCAGCGTGATTGAATGCAGTACATTCCATGCAGCATGGTAAAATGCATCCCGATGGATGCAGTGGATTCCATGCAGTGTCAATGAATGCAGTGGATTCCAGGCAGCATGATAAAATGCATCCCGATTGATGCAGTGGATTCCATGCAGCGGGGTTAAATGGATCCCGATTGAATGCAGTGGATTCCATGCAGCGTGGCCCAATGGATCTCGATTGAATGCAGTGGATTCCATGCAGCGTGGCCCAATGGATCTCGATTGAATGCAGTGGATTCCATGCAGTGTGGTGCAGTGGATTCTGATTGATTGCAGTGAATTCCATGCATCGTGGCACAATGGATCCCAATTGAATGCAGTGGATTCCATGCAGCGTGGCCCAATGGATCTCGATTGAATGCAGTGGATTCCATGCAGCGTGTTTGAATGCAGTGTATGCCATGCAGCATGAAGAAATGGAACCCTATTGAATGCAGTGGATTTTATGCAGCATGATTGAATGCAGTGGATTCCATGCAGCATGATTGAATGCAGTGGATTCCAGGCAGCGAGGCCCAATGAATCCCGATTGAATGCAGTGGATATTATCCAGCATGGCCCAAAGCATCCCGATTGAATGCAGTGGATTCCATGCAGCGTGTTTGAACGCAGTGGATCCATGCAGCATGGCCCAATGGTTCCCGATTGAATGCAGTGGTTGCAATGAAGCATGATTGAATGCAGTGGATTCCATGAAGCGTGGCCCTATGGTACCCGATTGAATGCACTGGTTGCAATGAAGCATGATTGAATGCAGTGGATTCCATGCAGCATGGAGAAATGGAACCCTATTCAATGCAGGGGATTTTATGCAGCATGATTGAATGCAGTGGATTCCATGCAGCATGATTGAATGCAGTAGATTCCATGCAGTGAGGCCCAATGCATCCCGATTAAATGCAGTGGATTTTATGCAGCGAGGCCCAAAGCATCCCGATTGAATGCAGTGGATTCCATGCAGCATCACTGAATGCAGTGGATTCGATGCAGCATGGTAAAATGCATCCCGATTGAACCCAGTGTATTCTATGCAGCGTGATAAATGGATCCCGATTGAATGCAGTGGATTCCATGCAGCGTGGCCCAATGGATCTCGAGAGAATGCAGTGGATTCCATGCAGTGTGGTGCAATGGATTTTGATTGAACGCAGTGGATTCCATGCATCGTTGTGCAATGGATCCCAATTGAATGCAGTGAATTCCATGCAGCGTGATTGAATGCAGTACATTCCATGCAGCATGGTAAAATGCATCCCGATTAAATGCAGTGGATTCCATCCAGCTTGATTGAATGCAGTTGATTCCATGGAGCGTGGCCCAATGCATCCCGATTAAATGCAGTGGATTTTATGCAGCATGGCCCAAAGCATCCCGATTGAAGGTAGTGCATTCCATGCAGCATCACTGAATGCAGTGGATTCCATGCAGCATGGTAAAATGCATCCCGATTGAACGCAGTGTATTCCATGAAGCATGGCGAAATGGATCCCGATTGAATGCAGTGGATTCCATGCAGCGTGGCCCAATGGATCTCGATTGAACGCAGTGTATTCCATGCAGTGAGGCCCAATGAATCCCAATTGAATGCAGTGGATTCCATGCAGCATGGAGAAATTGAACCCTATTAAATGCAGGGGATTTTATGCAGCATGATTGAATGCAGTGGATTCCAAGCAGCATGATTGAATGCAGTAGATTCCATGCAGTGAGGCCCAATGCATCCCGATTAAATGCAGTGGATTTTATGCAGCGAGGCCCAAAGCATCCCGATTGAATGCAGTGGATTCCATGCAGCGTCACTGAATGCAGTGGATTCCATGCAGCATGGTAAAATGCATCCCGATTGAACGAAGTGTATTCCATGCAGCGTGGCTAAATGGATCCCGATTGAATGCAGTGGATTCCATGCAGCGTGGCCCAATGGATCTCGAGAGATTGCAGTGGATTCCAAGCAGAGTGGTGCAATGGATTTTAATTGAACGCAGTGGATTCCATGCATCGTGGTGCAATGGATCCCAATTGAATGCAGTGAATTCCATGCAGCGTGATTGAATGCAGTATATTCCATGCAGCGTGGTAAAATGCATTCCGATTAAATGCAGTGGATTCCATCCAGCTTGATTGAATGCAGTTGATTCCATGGAGCATGGCCCAATGCATCCCGATTAAATGCAGTGGATTTTATGCAGCATGGCCCAAAGCATCCCGATTGAATGTAGTGCATTCCATGCAGCATCACTGAATGCAGTGGATTCCATGCAGCATGGTAAAATGCATCCCGCTTAAACGAAGTGGATTACATGCAGCATGGCTAAATGGATCCCGATTGAATGCAGTAGATTCCATGCAGTGTCATTGAATGCAGTGGATTCCATGCAGCATGGTAAAATGCGTCACGATTGATGCAGTGGATTCCATGCAGTGTCATTGAATGCAGTGGATTCCATGCAGCATGGTAAAATGCATCCCGATGGATGCAGTGGATTCCATGCAGTGTCAATGAATGCAGTGGATTCCAGGCAGCATGATAAAATGCATCCCGATTGATGCACTGGATTCCATGCAGCGGGGTTAAATGGATCCCGATTGAATGCAGTGGATTCCATGCAGCGTGGCCCCATGGATCTCGATTGAATGCAGTGGATTCCATGCAGCGTGGCCCAATGGATCTCGATTGAATGCAGTGGATTCCATGCAGTGTGGTGCAGTGGATTCTGATTGATTGCAGTGAATTCCATGCATCGTGGCACAATGGATCCCAATTGAATGCAGTGGATTCCATGCAGCGTGGCCCAATGGATCTCGCTTGAATGCAGTGGATTCCATGCAGCGTGTTTGAATGCAGTGTATGCCATGCAGCGTAAAGAAATGGAACCCTATTGAATGCAGTGGATTTCATGCAGCATGATTGAATGCAGTGGATTCGATGCAGCATGATTGAATGCAGTGGATTCCAGGCAGCGAGGCCCAATGAATCCCGATTGAATGCAGTGGATATTATCCAGCATGGCCCAAAGCATCCCGATTGAATGCAGTGGATTCCATGCAGCGTGGCCCTATGGTACCCGATTGAATGCACTGGTTGCAATGAAGCATGATTGAATGCAGTGGATTCCATGCAGCATGGAGAAATGGAACCCTATTAAATGCAGGGGATTTTATGCAGCATGATTGAATGCAGTGGATTCCATGCAGCATGATTGAATGCAGTAGATTCCATGCAGTGAGGCCCAATGCATCCCGATTAAATGCAGTGGATTTTATGCAGCGAGGCCCAAAGCATCCCGATTGAATGCAGTGGATTCCATGCAGCGTCACTGAATGCAGTGGATTCGATGCAGCATGGTTAAATGCATCCCGATTGAACGAAGATTATTCCATGCAGCGTGGCTAAATGGATCCCGATTGAATGCAGTGGATTCCATGCAGCGTGGCCCAATGGATCTCGAGAGATTGCAGTGGATTCCATGCAGTGTGGTGCAATGGATTTTAATTGAACGCAGTGGATTCCATGCATCGTGGTGCAATGGATCCCAATTGAATGCAGTGAATTCCATGCAGCGTGATTGAATGCAGTATATTCCATGCAGCGTGGTAAAATGCATCCCGATTAAATGCAATGGATTCCATCCAGCTTGACTGAATACAGTTGATTCCATGGAGCGTGGCCCAATGCATCCCGATTAAATGCAGTGGATTTTATGCAGCATGGCCCAAAGCATCCCGATTGAAGGTAGTGCATTCCATGCAGCATCACTGAATGCAGTGGATTCCATGCAGCATGGTAAAATGCATTCCGATTGAACGCAGTGTATTCCATGAAGCATGGCTAAATGGCTCCCGAGTGAATGCAGTAGATTCCATGCAGTGTCATTGAATGCAGTGGATTCCATGCAGCATGGTAAAATGCGTCACGATTGATGCAGTGGATTCCATGCAGTGTCATTGAATGCAGTGGATTCCATGCAGCATGGTAAAATGCATCCCGATGGATGCAGTGGATTCCATGCAGTGTCAATGAATGCAGTGGATTCCAGGCAGCATGATAAAATGCATCCCGATTGATGCAGTGGATTCCATGCAGCGGGGTTAAATGGATCCCGATTGAATGCAGTGGATTCCATGCAGCGTGGCCCAATGGATCTCGATTGAATGCAGTGGATTCCATGCAGCGTGGCCCAATGGATCTCGATTGAATGCAGTGGATTCCATGCAGTGTGGTGCAGTGGATTCTGATTGATTGCAGTGAATTCCATGCATCGTGGCACAATGGATCCCAATTGAATGCAGTGGATTCCATGCAGCGTGGCCCAATGGATCTCGATTGAATGCAGTGGATTCCATGCAGCGTGTTTGAATGCAGTGTATGCCATGCAGCATGAAGAAATGGAACCCTATTGAATGCAGTGGATTTTATGCAGCATGATTGAATGCAGTGGATTCCATGCAGCATGATTGAATGCAGTGGATTCCAGGCAGCGAGGCCCAATGAATCCCGATTGAATGCAGTGGATATTATCCAGCATGGCCCAAAGCATCCCGATTGAATGCAGTGGATTCCATGCAGCGTGTTTGAACGCAGTGGATCCATGCAGCATGGCCCAATGGTTCCCGATTGAATGCAGTGGTTGCAATGAAGCATGATTGAATGCAGTGGATTCCATGAAGCGTGGCCCTATGGTACCCGATTGAATGCACTGGTTGCAATGAAGCATGATTGAATGCAGTGGATTCCATGCAGCATGGAGAAATGGAACCCTATTAAATGCAGGGGATTTTATGCAGCATGATTGATTGCAGTGGATTCCATGCAGCATGATTGAATGCAGTAGATTCCATGCAGTGAGGCCCAATGCATCCCGATTAAATGCAGTGGATTTTATGCAGCGAGGCCCAAAGCATCCCGATTGAATGCAGTGGATTCCATGCAGCGTCACTGAATGCAGTGGATTCGATGCAGCATGGTAAAATGCATCCCGATTGAACCCAGTGTATTCTATGCAGCGTGATAAATGGATCCCGATTGAATGCAGTGGATTGCATGCAGCGTGGCCCAATGGATCTCGAGAGAATGCAGTGGATTCCATGCAGTGTGGTGCAATGGATTTTGATTGAACGCAGTGGATTCCATGCATCGTTGTGCAATGGATCCCAATTGAATGCAGTGAATTCCATGCAGCGTGATTGAATGCAGTACATTCCATGCAGCATGGTAAAATGCATCCCGATTAAATGCAGTGGATTCCATCCAGCTTGATTGAATGCAGTTGATTCCATGGAGCGTGGCCCAATGCATCCCGATTAAATGCAGTGGATTTTATGCAGCATGGCCCAAAGCATCCCGATTGAAGGTAGTGCATTCCATGCAGCATCACTGAATGCAGTGGATTCCATGCAGCATGGTAAAATGCATCCCGATTGAACGCAGTGTATTCCATGAAGCATGGCGAAATGGATCCCGATTGAATGCAGTGGATTCCATGCAGCGTGGCCCAATGGATCTCGATTGAACGCAGTGTATTCCATGCAGTGAGGCCCAATGAATCCCAATTGAATGCAGTGGATTCCATGCAGCATGGAGAAATTGAACCCTATTAAATGCAGGGGATTTTATGCAGCATGATTGAATGCAGTGGATTCCTAGCAGCATGATTGAATGCAGTAGATTCCATGCAGTGAGGCCCAATGCATCCCGATTAAATGCAGTGGATTTTATGCAGAGAGGCCCAAAGCATCCCGATTGAATGCAGTGGATTCCATGCAACGTCACTGAATGCAGTGGATTCGATGCAGCATGGTTAAATGCATCCCGATTGAACGAAGTGTATTCCATGCAGCGTGGCTAAATGGATCCCGATTGAATGCAGTGGATTCCATGCAGCGTGGCCCAATGGATCTCGTGAGATTGCAGTGGATTCCAAGCAGAGTGGTGCAATGGATTTTAATTGAACGCAGTGGATTCCATGCATCGTGGTGCAATGGATCCCAATTGAATGCAGTGAATTCCATGCAGCGTGATTGAATGCAGTATATTCCATGCAGCGTGGTAAAATGCATCCCGATTAAATGCAGTGGATTCCATCCAGCTTGATTGAATGCAGTTGATTCCATGGAGCATGGCCCAATGCATCCCGATTAAATGCAGTGGATTTTATGCAGCATGGCCCAAAGCATCCCGATTGAATGTAGTGCATTCCATGCAGCATCACTGAATGCAGTGGATTCCATGCAGCATGGTAAAATGCATCCCGATTGAACGCAGTGGATTACATGCAGCATGGCTAAATGGATCCCGATTGAATGCAGTAGATTCCATGCAGTGTCATTGAATGCAGTGGATTCCATGCAGCATGGTAAAATGCGTCACGATTGATGCAGTGGATTCCATGCAGTGTCATTGAATGCAGTGGATTCCATGCAGCATGGTAAAATGCATCCCGATGGATGCAGTGGATTCCATGCAGTGTCAATGAATGCAGTGGATTCCAGGCAGCATGATAAAATGCATCCCGATTGATGCAGTGGAATCCATGCAGCGGGGTTAAATGGATCCCGATTGAATGCAGTGTATTCCATGCAGCGTGGCCCAATGGATCTCGATTGAATGCAGTGGATTCCATGCAGCGTGGCCCAATGGATCTCGATTGAATGCAGTGGATTCCATGCAGTGTGGTGCAGTGGATTCTGATTGATTGCAGTGAATTCCATGCATCATGGCACAATGGATCCCAATTGAATGCAGTGGATTCCATGCAGCGTGGCCCAATGGATCTCGATTGAATGCAGTGGATTCCATGCAGCGTGTTTGAATGCAGTGTATGCCATGCAGCGTGAAGAAATGGAACCCTATTGAATGCAGTGGATTTTATGCAGCATGATTGAATGCAGTGGATTCCATGCAGCATGATTGAATGCAGTGGATTCCAGGCAGCGAGGCCCAATGAATCCCGATTGAATGCAGTGGATATTATCCAGCATGGCCCAAAGCATCCCGATTGAATGCAGTGGATTCCATGCAGCGTGTTTGAATGCAGTGGATTCCATGCAGCATGGCCCAATGGTTCCCGATTGAATGCAGTGGTTGCAATGAAGCATGATTGAATGCAGTGGATTCCATGCAGCATGGAGAAATTGAACCCTATTAAATGCAGGGGATTTTATGCAGCATGATTGAATGCAGTGGATTCCATGCAGCATGATTGAATGCAGTAGATTCCATGCAGTGAGGCCCAATGCATCCCGATTAAATGCAGTGGATTTTATGCAGCGAGGCCCAAAGCATCCCGATTGAATGCAGTGGATTCCATGCAGCGTCACTGAATGCATTGGATTCGATGCAGCATGGTAAAATGCATCCCGATTGAACACAGTGTATTCCATGCAGCGTGATAAATGGACCCCAATTGAATGCAGTGGATTCCATGCAGCGTGGTGCAATGGATCTCGAGAGAATGCAGTGGATTCCATGCAGCGTGATTGAATGCAGTACATTCCATGCAGCATGGTAAAATGCATCCCGATTAAATGCAGTGGATTCCATCCAGCTTGATTGAATGCAGTTGATTCCATGGAGCATGGCCCAATGCATCCCGATTAAATGCAGTGGATTTTATGCAGCATGGCCCAAAGCATCCCGATTGAAGGTAGTGCATTCCATGCAGCATCACTGAATGCAGTGGATTCCATGCAGCATGGTAAAATGCATCCCGATTGAACGCAGTGTATTCCATGAAGCATGGCTAAATGGATCCCGATTGAATGCAGTGGATTCCATGCAGCGTGGCCCAATGGATCTCGATTGAACGCAGTGTATTCCATGCAGTGAGGCCCAATGAATCCCAATTGAATGCAGTGGATTCCATGCAGCATGGCGCAATGGATGTCGATTGAATGCAGTGGTTTCCCTGCAATGTGGCACAATGGATCCCGATTGACTGCAGTGGATTCCATGCAGCGTCACTGAATGCAGTGGATTCCATGCAGCATGGTAAAATGCATCCCGATGGATGCAGTGGATTCCATGCAGTGTCATTGAATGCAGTGGATTCCATGCAGCATGGTAAAATGCATCCCAATTGAACGCAGTGCATTCCATGCAGCGGGGTTAAATGGATCCCGATTGAATGCAGTGGATTCGATGCAGCGTGGTCCAATGGATCTCGAGAGAATGCAGTGGATTCCATGCAGTGTGGTGCAATGGATTTAAATTGAACGCAGTGGATTCCATGCATCGTGGCGCAATGGATCCCAATTGAATGCAGTGAATTCCATGCAGCGTGATTGAATGCAGTACATTCCATGCAGCATGGTAAAATGCATCCCGATTAAATGCAGTGGATTCCATCCAGCTTGATTGAATGCAGTTGATTCCATGGAGCGTGGCCCAATGCATCCCGATTAAATGCAGTGGATTTTATGCAGCATGGCCCAAAGCATCCCGATTGAATGTAGTGCATTCCATGCAGCATCACTGAATGCAGTGGATTCCATGCAGCATGGTAAAATGCATCCCAATTGAACGCAGTGCATTCCATGCAGCGGGGTTAAATGGATGCCGATTGAATGCAGTGGATTCGATGCAGCGTGGCCCAATGGATCTCGATTGACTGCAGTGGATTCCATGCAGCGTGGCCCAATGGATCTCGATTGACTGCAGTGGATTCCATGCAGCGTCACTGAATGCAGTGGATTCCATGCAGCATGGTAAAATGCATCCCGATTGATGCAGTGGATTCCATGCAGTGTCACTGAATGCAGTGGATTCCATGCAGCATGGTTTAATGCATCCCAATTGAACGCAGTGCATTCCATGCAGCGGGGTTTAATGGATCCCGATTGAATGCAGTGGATTCGATGCAGTGTGGCCCAATGGATCTCGAGAGAATGCAGTGGATTCCATGCAGTGTGGTGCAATGGATTTAAATTGAACGCATTGGATTCCATGCATCGTGGTGCAATGGATCCCAATTGAATGCAGTGAATTCCATGCAGCGTGATTGAATGCAGTATATTCCATGCAGCGTGGTAAAATGCATCCCGATAAAATGCAGTGGATTCCATCCAGCTTGATTGAATGCAGTTGATTCCATGGAGCGTGGCCCAATGCATCCCGATTAAATGCAGTGGATTTTATGCAGCATGGCCCAAAGCATCCCGATTGAAGGTAGTGCATTCCATGCAGCATCACTGAATGCAGTGGATTCCATGCAGCATGGTAAAATGCATCCCGATTGAACGCAGTGTATTCCATGAAGCATGGCTAAATGGATCCCGATTGAATGCAGTGGATTCCATGCAGCATGGCCCAATGGTTCCCGATTGAATGCAGTGGTTGCAATGAAGCATGATTGAATGCAGTGGATTCCATGAAGCGTGGCCCTATGGTACCCGATTGAATGCACTGGTTGCAATGAAGCATGATTGAATGCAGTGGATTCCATGCAGCATGGAGAAATTGAACCCTATTAAATGCAGGGGATTTTATGCAGCATGATTGAATGCAGTGGATTCCATGCAGCATGATTGAATGCAGTAGATTCCATGCAGTGAGGCCCAATGCATCCCGATTAAATGCAGTGGATTTTATGCAGCGAGGCCCAAAGCATCCCGATTGAATGCAGTGGATTCCATGCAGCGTCACTGAATGCAGTGGATTCGATGCAGCATGGTAAAATGCATCCCGATTGAACCCAGTGTATTCTATGCAGCGTGATAAATGGATCCCGATTGAATGCAGTGGATTCGATGCAGCGTGGCCCAACGGATCTCGAGAGAATGCAGTGGATTCCATGCAGTGTGGTGCAATGTATTTTGATTGAACGCAGTGGATTCGATGCATCGTTGTGCAATGGATCCCAATTGAATGCAGTGAATTCCATGCAGCGTGATTGAATGCAGTACATTCCATGCAGCATGGTAAAATGCATCCCTATTAAATGCAGTGGATTCCATCCAGCTTGATTGAATGCAGTTGATTCCATGGAGCGTGGCCCAATGCATCCCGATTAAATGCAGTGGATTTTATGCAGCATGGCCCAAAGCATCCCGATTGAAGGTAGTGCATTCCATGCAGCATCACTGAATGCAGTGGATTCCATGCAGCATGGTAAAATGCATCCCGATTGAACGCAGTGTATTCCATGAAGCATGGCTAAATGGATCCCGATTGAATGCAGTGGATTCCATGCAGCATGGCCCAATGGATCTCGATTGAACGCAGTGTATTCCATGCAGTGAGGCCCAATGAATCCCAATTGAATGCAGTGGATTCCATGCAGCATGGCGCAATGGATGTCGATTGAATGCAGTGGTTTCCCTGCAATGTGGCACAATGGATCCCGATTGACTGCAGTGGATTCCATGCAGTGTCATTGAATGCAGTGGATTCCATGCAGCATGGTAAAATGCATCCCAATTGAACGCAGTGCATTCCATGCAGCGGGGTTAAATGGATCCCGATTGAATGCAGTGGATTCGATGCAGCATGGCCCAATGGATCTCGAGAGAATGCAGTGGATTCCATGCAGTGTGGTGCAATGGATTTTAATTGAACGCAGTGGATTCCATGCATCGTGGCGCAATGGATCCCAATTGAATGCAGTGAATTCCATGCAGCGTGATTGAATGCAGTACATTCCATGCAGCGTGGTAAAATGCATCCCGATTAAATGCAGTGGATTCCATCCAGCTTGATTGAATGCAGTTGATTCCATGGAGCGTGGCCCCATGCATCCCGATTAAATGCAGTGGATTTTATGCAGCATGGCCCAAAGCATCCCGATTGAATGTAGTGCATTCCATGCAGCATCACTGAATGCAGTGGATTCCATGAAGCATGGTAAAATGCATCCCGATTGAACGCAGTGTATTCCATGAAGCATGGCGAAATGGATCCCGATTGAATGCAGTGGATTCCATGCAGCGTGGCCCAATGGATCTCGATTGAATGCAGTGTATTCCATGCAGTGAGGCCCAATGTATCCCAATTGAATGCAGTGGATTCCATGCAGCATGGCGCAATGGATGTCGATTGAATGCAGTGGTTTCCCTGCAATGTGGCACAATGGATCCCGAATGACTGCAGTGGATTCCATGCAGCGTCACTGAATGCAGTGGATTCCATGCAGCATGGTAAAATGCATCCCGATTGATGCAGTGGATTCCATGCAGTGTCATTGAATGCAGTGGATTCCATGCAGCATGGTTAAATGCATCCCAATTGAACGCAGTGCATTCCATGCAGCGGGGTTAAATGGATCCCGATTGAATGCAGTGGATTCGATGCAGCATGGCCCAATGGATCTCGAGAGAATGCAGTGGATTCCATGCAGTGTGGTGCAATGGATTTAAATTGAACGCAGTGGATTCCATGCATCGTGGCGCAATGGATCCCAATTGAATGCAGTGAATTCCATGCAGCGTGATTGAATGCAGTATATTCCATGCAGCGTGGTAAAATGCATCCCGATTAAATGCAGTGGATTCCATCCAGCTTGATTGAATGCAGTTGATTCCATGGAGTGTGGCCCAATGCATCCCGATTAAATGCAGTGAATTTTATGCAGCATGGCCCAAAGCATCCCGATTGAATGTAGTGCATTCCATGCAGCATCACTGAATGCAGTGGATTCCATGCAGCATGGTAAAATGCATCCCGATTGAACGCAGTGTATTCCATGAAGCATGGCGAAATGGATCCCGATTGAATGCAGTATATTCCATGCAGCGTGGTAAAATGCATCCCGATTGAATGCAGTGGATTCCATGCAGCATGATTGAATGCAGTAGATTCCATGCAGTGAGGCCCAATGCATCCCGATTAAATGCAGTGGATTTTATGCAGAGAGGCCCAAAGCATCCCGATTGAATGCAGTGGATTCCATGCAGCGTCACTGAATGCAGTGGATTCGATGCAGCATGGTAAAATGCATCCCGATTGAACCCAGTGTATTCTATGCAGCGTGATAAATGGATCCCGATTGAATGCAGTGGATTCGATGCAGCGTGGCCCAACGGATCTCGAGAGAATGCAGTGGATTCCATGCAGTGTGGTGCAATGTATTTTGATTGAACGCAGTGGATTCGATGCATCGTTGTGCAATGGATCCCAATTGAATGCAGTGAATTCCATGCAGCGTGATTGAATGCAGTACATTCCATGCAGCATGGTAAAATGCATCCCGATTAAATGCAGTGGATTCCATCCAGCTTGATTGAATGCAGTTGATTCCATGGAGCGTGGCCCAATGCATCCCGATTAAATGCAGTGGATTTTATGCAGCATGGCCCAAAGCATCCCGATTGAAGGTAGTGCATTCCATGCAGCATCACTGAATGCAGTGGATTCCATGCAGCATGGTAAAATGCATCCCGATTGAACGCAGTGTATTCCATGAAGCATGGCTAAATGGATCCCGATTGAATGCAGTGGATTCCATGCAGCATGGCCCAATGGATCTCGATTGAACGCAGTGTATTCCATGCAGTGAGCCCAATGAATCCCAATTGAATGCAGTGGATTCCATGCAGCATGGCGCAATGGATGTCGATTGAATGCAGTGGTTTCCCTGCAATGTGGCACAATGGATCCCGATTGACTGCAGTGGATTCCATGCAGCGTCACTGAATGCAGTGGATTCCATGCAGCATGGTAAAATGCATCCCGATGGATGCAGTGGATTCCATGCAGTGTCATTGAATGCAGTGGATTCGATGCAGCATGGTAAAATGCATCCCAATTGAACGCAGTGCATTCCATGCAGCGGGGTTAAATGGATCCCGATTGAATGCAGTGGATTCGATGCAGCATGGCCCAATGGATCTCGAGAGAATGCAGTGGATTCCATGCAGTGTGGTGCAATGGATTTAAATTGAACGCAGTGGATTCCATGCATCGTGGCGCAATGGATCCCAATTGAATGCAGTGAATTCCATGCAGCGTGATGGAATGCAGTACATTCCATGCAGCATGGTAAAATGCATCCCGATTAAATGCAGTGGATTCCATCCAGTTTGATTGAATGCAGTTGATTCCATGGAGCGTGGCCCAATGCATCCCGATTAAATGCAGTGGATTTTATGCAGCATGGCCCAAGGCATCCCGATTGAAGGTAGTGCATTTCATGCAGCATCACTGAATGCAGTGGATTCCATGCAGCATGGTAAAATGCATCCCAATTGAACGCAGTGCATTCCATGCAGCGGGGTTAAATGGATGCCGATTGAATGCAGTGGATTCGATGCAGCGTGGCCCAATGGATCTCGATTGACTGCAGTGGATTCCATGCAGCGTGGCCCAATGGATCTCGATTGACTGCAGTGGATTCCATGCAGCGTCACTGAATGCAGTGGATTCCATGCAGCATGGTAAAATGCATCCCGATTGATGCAGTGGATTCCATGCAGTGTCATTGAATGCAGTGGATTCCATGCAGCATGGTTTAATGCATCCCAATTGAACGCAGTGCATTCCATGCAGCGGGGTTTAATGGATCCCGATTGAATGCAGTGGATTCGATGCAGCGTGGCCCAATGGATCTCGAGAGAATGCAGTGGATTCCATGCAGTGTGGTGCAATGGATTTAAATTGAACGCATTGGATTCCATGCATCGTGGTGCAATGGATCCCAATTGAATGCAGTGAATTCCATGCAGCGTGATTGAATGCAGTATATTCCATGCAGCGTGGTAAAATGCATCCCGATAAAATGCAGTGGATTCCATCCAGCTTGATTGAATGCAGTTGATTCCATGGAGCGTGGCCCAATGCATCCCGATTAAATGCAGTGGATTTTATGCAGCATGGCCCAAAGCATCCCGATTGAAGGTAGTGCATTCCATGCAGCATCACTGAATGCAGTGGATTCCATGCAGCATGGTAAAATGCATCCCGATTGAACGCAGTGTATTCCATGAAGCATGGCTAAATGGATCCCGATTGAATGCAGTGGATTCCATGCAGCATGGCCCAATGGTTCCCGATTGAATGCAGTGGTTGCAATGAAGCATGATTGAATGCAGTGGATTCCATGAAGCGTGGCCCTATGGTACCCGATTGAATGCACTGGTTGCAATGAAGCATGATTGAATGCAGTGGATTCCATGCAGCATGGAGAAATTGAACCCTATTAAATGCAGGGGATTTTATGCAGCATGATTGAATGCAGTGGATTCCATGCAGCATGATTGAATGCAGTAGATTCCATGCAGTGAGGCCCAATGCATCCCGATTAAATGCAGTGGATTTTATGCAGCGAGGCCCAAAGCATCCCGATTGAATGCAGTGGATTCCATGCAGCGTCACTGAATGCAGTGGATTCGATGCAGCATGGTAAAATGCATCCCGATTGAACCCAATGTATTCTATGCAGCGTGATAAATGGATCCCGATTGAATGCAGTGGATTCGATGCAGCGTGGCCCAACGGATCTCGAGAGAATGCAGTGGATTCCATGCAGTGTGGTGCAATGTATTTTGATTGAACGCAGTGGATTCGATGCATCGTTGTGCAATGGATCCCAATTGAATGCAGTGAATTCCATGCAGCGTGATTGAATGCAGTACATTCCATGCAGCATGGTAAAATGCATCCCGATTAAATGCAGTGGATTCCATCCAGCTTGATTGAATGCAGTTGATTCCATGGAGCGTGGCCCAATGCATCCCGATTAAATGCAGTGGATTTTATGCAGCATGGCCCAAAGCATCCCGATTGAAGGTAGTGCATTCCATGCAGCATCACTGAATGCAGTGGATTCCATGCAGCATGGTAAAATGCATCCCGATTGAACGCAGTGTATTCCATGAAGCATGGCTAAATGGATCCCGATTGAATGCAGTGGATTCCATGCAGCATGGCCCAATGGATCTCGATTGAACGCAGTGTATTCCATGCAGTGAGGCCCAATGAATCCCAATTGAATGCAGTGGATTCCATGCAGCATGGCGCAATGGATGTCGATTGAATGCAGTGGTTTCCCTGCAATGTGGCACAATGGATCCCGATTGACTGCAGTGGATTCCATGCAGTGTCATTGAATGCAGTGGATTCCATGCAGCATGGTAAAATGCATCCCAATTGAACGCAGTGCATTCCATGCAGCGGGGTTAAATGGATCCCGATTGAATGCAGTGGATTCGATGCAGCATGGCCCAATGGATCTCGAGAGAATGCAGTGGATTCCATGCAGTGTGGTGCAATGGATTTTAATTGAACGCAGTGGATTCCATGCATCGTGGCGCAATGGATCCCAATTGAATGCAGTGAATTCCATGCAGCGTGATTGAATGCAGTACATTCCATGCAGCGTGGTAAAATGCATCCCGATTAAATGCAGTGGATTCCATCCAGCTTGATTGAATGCAGTTGATTCCATGGAGCGTGGCCCAATGCATCCCGATTAAATGCAGTGGATTTTATGCAGCATGGCCCAAAGCATCCCGATTGAATGTAGTGCATTCCATGCAGCATCACTGAATGCAGTGGATTCCATGAAGCATGGTAAAATGCATCCCGATTGAACGCAGTGTATTCCATGAAGCATGGCGAAATGGATCCCGATTGAATGCAGTGGATTCCATGCAGCGTGGCCCAATGGATCTCGATTGAATGCAGTGTATTCCATGCAGTGAGGCCCAATGTATCCCAATTGAATGCAGTGGATTCCATGCAGCATGGCGCAATGGATGTCGATTGAATGCAGTGGTTTCCCTGCAATGTGGCACAATGGATCCCGAATGACTGCAGTGGATTCCATGCAGCGTCACTGAATGCAGTGGATTCCATGCAGCATGGTAAAATGCATCCCGATTGATGCAGTGGATTCCATGCAGTGTCATTGAATGCAGTGGATTCCATGCAGCATGGTTAAATGCATCCCAATTGAACGCAGTGCATTCCATGCAGCGGGGTTAAATGGATCCCGATTGAATGCAGTGGATTCGATGCAGCATGGCCCAATGGATCTCGAGAGAATGCAGTGGATTCCATGCAGTGTGGTGCAATGGATTTAAATTGAACGCAGTGGATTCCATGCATCGTGGCGCAATGGATCCCAATTGAATGCAGTGAATTCCATGCAGCGTGATTGAATGCAGTATATTCCATGCAGCGTGGTAAAATGCATCCCGATTAAATGCAGTGGATTCCATCCAGCTTGATTGAATGCAGTTGATTCCATGGAGTGTGGCCCAATGCATCCCGATTAAATGCAGTGAATTTTATGCAGCATGGCCCAAAGCATCCCGATTGAATGTAGTGCATTCCATGCAGCATCACTGAATGCAGTGGATTCCATGCAGCATGGTAAAATGCATCCCGATTGAACGCAGTGTATTCCATGAAGCATGGCGAAATGGATCCCGATTGAATGCAGTATATTCCATGCAGCGTGGTAAAATGCATCCCGATTGAATGCAGTGGATTCCATGCAGCATGATTGAATGCAGTAGATTCCATGCAGTGAGGCCCAATGCATCCCGATTAAATGCAGTGGATTTTATGCAGAGAGGCCCAAAGCATCCCGATTGAATGCAGTGGATTCCATGCAGCGTCACTGAATGCAGTGGATTCGATGCAGCATGGTAAAATGCATCCCGATTGAACCCAGTGTATTCTATGCAGCGTGATAAATGGATCCCGATTGAATGCAGTGGATTCGATGCAGCGTGGCCCAACGGATCTCGAGAGAATGCAGTGGATTCCATGCAGTGTGGTGCAATGTATTTTGATTGAACGCAGTGGATTCGATGCATCGTTGTGCAATGGATCCCAATTGAATGCAGTGAATTCCATGCAGCGTGATTGAATGCAGTACATTCCATGCAGCATGGTAAAATGCATCCCGATTAAATGCAGTGGATTCCATCCAGCTTGATTGAATGCAGTTGATTCCATGGAGCGTGGCCCAATGCATCCCGATTAAATGCAGTGGATTTTATGCAGCATGGCCCAAAGCATCCCGATTGAAGGTAGTGCATTCCATGCAGCATCACTGAATGCAGTGGATTCCATGCAGCATGGTAAAATGCATCCCGATTGAACGCAGTGTATTCCATGAAGCATGGCTAAATGGATCCCGATTGAATGCAGTGGATTCCATGCAGCGTGGCCCAATGGATCTCGATTGAACGCAGTGTATTCCATGCAGTGAGCCCAATTAATCCCAATTGAATGCAGTGGATTCCATGCAGCATGGCGCAATGGATGTCGATTGAATGCAGTGGTTTCCCTGCAATGTGGCACAATGGATCCCGATTGACTGCAGTGGATTCCATGCAGCGTCACTGAATGCAGTGGATTCCATGCAGCATGGTAAAATGCATCCCGATGGATGCAGTGGATTCCATGCAGTGTCATTGAATGCAGTGGATTCGATGCAGCATGGTAAAATGCATCCCAATTGAACGCAGTTCATTCCATGCAGCGGGGTTAAATGGATCCCGATTGAATGCAGTGGATTCGATGCAGCGTGGCCCAATGGATCTCGATTGACTGCAGTGGATTCCATGCAGCGTGGCCCAATGGATCTCGATTGACTGCAGTGGATTCCATGCAGCGTCACTGAATGCAGTGGATTCCATGCAGCATTGTAAAATGCATCCCGATTGATGCAGTGGATTCCATGCAGTGTCATTGAATGCAGTGGATTCCATGCAGCATGGTTTAATGCATCCCAATTGAACGCAGTGCATTCCATGCAGCGGGGTTTAATGGATCCCGATTGAATGCAGTGGATTCGATGCAGCGTGGCCCAATGGATCTCGAGAGAATGCAGTGGATTCCATGCAGTGTGGTGCAATGGATTTAAATTGAACGCATTGGATTCCATGCATCGTGGTGCAATGGATCCCAATTGAATGCAGTGAATTCCATGCAGCGTGATTGAATGCAGTATATTCCATGCAGCGTGGTAAAATGCATCCCGATAAAATGCAGTGGATTCCATCCAGCTTGATTGAATGCAGTTGATTCCATGGAGCGTGGCCCAATGCATCCCGATTAAATGCAGTGGATTTTATGCAGCATGGCCCAAAGCATCCCGATTGAAGGTAGTGCATTCCATGCAGCAACACTGAATGCAGTGGATTCCATGCAGCATGGTAAAATGCATCCCGATTGAACGCAGTGTATTCCATGAAGCATGGCTAAATGGATCCCGATTGAATGCAGTGGATTCCATGCAGCATGGCCCAATGGTTCCCGATTGAATGCAGTGGTTGCAATGAAGCATGATTGAATGCAGTGGATTCCATGAAGCGTGGCCCTATGGTACCCGATTGAATGCACTGGTTGCAATGAAGCATGATTGAATGCAGTGGATTCCATGCAGCATGGAGAAATTGAACCCTATTAAATGCAGGGGATTTTATGCAGCATGATTGAATGCAGTGGATTCCATGCAGCATGATTGAATGCAGTAGATTCCATGCAGTGAGGCCCAATGCATCCCGATTAAATGCAGTGGATTTTATGCAGCGAGGCCCAAAGCATCCCGATTGAATGCAGTGGATTCCATGCAGCGTCACTGAATGCAGTGGATTCGATGCAGCATGGTAAAATGCATCCCGATTGAACCCAGTGTATTCTATGCAGCGTGATAAATGGATCCCGATTGAATGCAGTGGATTCGATGCAGCGTGGCCCAACGGATCTCGAGAGAATGCAGTGGATTCCATGCAGTGTGGTGCAATGTATTTTGATTGAACGCAGTGGATTCGATGCATCGTTGTGCAATGGATCCCAATTGAATGCAGTGAATTCCATGCAGCGTGATTGAATGCAGTACATTCCATGCAGCATGGTAAAATGCATCCCGATTAAATGCAGTGGATTCCATCCAGCTTGATTGAATGCAGTTGATTCCATGGAGCGTGGCCCAATGCATCCCGATTAAATGCAGTGGATTTTATGCAGCATGGCCCAAAGCATCCCGATTGAAGGTAGTGCATTCCATGCAGCATCACTGAATGCAGTGGATTCCATGCAGCATGGTAAAATGCATCCCGATTGAACGCAGTGTATTCCATGAAGCATGGCGAAATGGATCCCGATTGAATGCAGTATATTCCATGCAGCGTGGTAAAATGCATCCCGATTAAATGCAGTGGATTCCATCCAGCTTGATTGAATGCAGTAGATTCCATGCAGTGAGGCCCAATGCATCCCGATTAAATGCAGTGGAGTTTATGCAGCGAGGCCCAAAGCATCCCGATTGAATGCAGTGGATTCCATGCAGCGTCACTGAATGCAGTGGATTCGATGCAGCATGGTAAAATGCATCCCGATTGAACCCAGTGTATTCTATGCAGCGTGATAAATGGATCCCGATTGAATGCAGTGGATTCGATGCAGCGTGGCCCAACGGATCTCGAGAGAATGCAGTGGATTCCATGCAGTGTGGTGCAATGTATTTTGATTGAACGCAGTGGATTCGATGCATCGTTGTGCAATGGATCCCAATTGAATGCAGTGAATTCCATGCAGCGTGATTGAATGCAGTACATTCCATGCAGCATGGTAAAATGCATCCCGATTAAATGCAGTGGATTCCATCCAGCTTGATTGAATGCAGTTGATTCCATGGAGCGTGGCCCAATGCATCCCGATTAAATGCAGTGGACTTTATGCAGCATGGCCCAAAGCATCCCGATTGAAGGTAGTGCATTCCATGCAGCATCACTGAATGCAGTGGATTCCATGCAGCATGGTAAAATGCATCCCGATTGAACGCAGTGTATTCCATGAAGCATGGCTAAATGGATCCCGATTGAATGCAGTGGATTCCATGCAGCGTGGCCCAATGGATCTCGATTGAACGCAGTGTATTCCATGCAGTGAGGCCCAATGAATCCCAATTGAATGCAGTGGATTCCATGCAGCATGGCGCAATGGATGTCGATTGAATGCAGTGGTTACCCTGCAATGTGGCACAATGGATCCCGATTGACTGCAGTGGATTCCATGCAGCGTCACTGAATGCAGTGGATTCCATGCAGCATGGTAAAATGCATCCCGATTGATGCAGTGGATTCCATGCAGTGTCATTGAATGCAGTGGATTCGATGCAGCATTTTAAAATGCATCCCAATTGAACGCAGTGCATTCCATGCAGCGGGGTTAAATGGATCCCGATTGAATGCAGTGGATTCGATGCAGCATGGCCCAATGGATCTCGAGAGAATGCAGTGGATTCCATGCAGTGTGGTGCAATGGATTTTAATTGAACGCAGTGGATTCCATGCATCGTGGCGCAATGGATCCCAATTGAATGCAGTGAATTCCATGCAGCGTGATTGAATGCAGTACATTCCATGCAGCGTGGTAAAATGCATCCCGATTAAATGCAGTGGATTCCATCCAGCTTGATTGAATGCAGTTGATTCCATGGAGCGTGGCCCAATGCATCCCGATTAAATGCAGTGGATTTTATGCAGCATGGCCCAAAGCATCCCGATTGAATGTAGTGCATTCCATGCAGCATCACTGAATGCAGTGGATTCCATGAAGCATGGTAAAATGCATCCCGATTGAACGCAGTGTATTCCATGAAGCATGGCGAAATGGATCCCGATTGAATGCAGTGGATTCCATGCAGCGTGGCCCAATGGATCTCGATTGAACGCAGTGTATTCCATGCAGTGAGCCCAATGAATCCCAATTGAATGCAGTGGATTCCATGCAGCATGGCGCAATGGATGTCGATTGAATGCAGTGGTTTCCCTGCAATGTGGCACAATGGATCCCGATTGACTGCAGTGGATTCCATGCAGCGTCACTGAATGCAGTGGATTCCATGCAGCATGGTAAAATGCATCCCGATGGATGCAGTGGATTCCATGCAGTGTCATTGAATGCAGTGGATTCGATGCAGCATGGTAAAATGCATCCCAATTGAACGCAGTGCATTCCATGCAGCGGGGTTAAATGGATCCCGATTGAATGCAGTGGATTCGATGCAGCGTGGCCCAATGGATCTCGAGAGAATGCAGTGGATTCCATGCAGTGTGGTGCAATGGATTTAAATTGAACGCAGTGGATTCCATGCATCGTGGCGCAATGGATCCCAATTGAATGCAGTGAATTCCATGCAGCGTGATGGAATGCAGTACATTCCATGCAGCATGGTAAAATGCATCCCGATTAAATGCAGTGGATTCCATCCAGTTTGATTGAATGCAGTTGATTCCATGGAGCGTGGCCCAATGCATCCCGATTAAATGCAGTGGATTTTATGCAGCATGGCCCAAGGCATCCCGATTGAAGGTAGTGCATTTCATGCAGCATCACTGAATGCAGTGGATTCCATGCAGCATGGTAAAATGCATCCCAATTGAACGCAGTGCATTCCATGCAGCGGGGTTAAATGGATCCCGATTGAATGCAGTGGATTCGATGCAGCGTGGCCCAATGGATCTCGATTGACTGCAGTGGATTCCATGCAGCGTGGCCCAATGGATCTCGATTGACTGCAGTGGATTCCATGCAGCGTCACTGAATGCAGTGGATTCCATGCAGCATGGTAAAATGCATCCCGATTGATGCAGTGGATTCCATGCAGTGTCATTGAATGCAGTGGATTCCATGCAGCATGGTTTAATGCATCCCAATTGAACGCAGTGCATTCCATGCAGCGGGGTTTAATGGATCCCGATTGAATGCAGTGGATTCGATGCAGCGTGGCCCAATGGATCTCGAGAGAATGCAGTGGATTCCATGCAGTGTGGTGCAATGGATTTAAATTGAACGCATTGGATTCCATGCATCGTGGTGCAATGGATCCCAATTGAATGCAGTGAATTCCATGCAGCGTGATTGAATGCAGTATATTCCATGCAGCGTGGTAAAATGCATCCCGATAAAATGCAGTGGATTCCATCCAGCTTGATTGAATGCAGTTGATTCCATGGAGCGTGGCCCAATGCATCCCGATTAAATGCAGTGGAGTTTATGCAGCATGGCCCAAAGCATCCCGATTGAAGGTAGTGCATTCCATGCAGCATCACTGAATGCAGTGGATTCCATGCAGCATGGTAAAATGCATCCCGATTGAACGCAGTGTATTCCATGAAGCATGGCTAAATGGATCCCGATTGAATGCAGTGGATTCCATGCAGCATGGCCCAATGGTTCCCGATTGAATGCAGTGGTTGCAATGAAGCATGATTGAATGCAGTGGATTCCATGAAGCGTGGCCCTATGGTACCCGATTGAATGCACTGGTTGCAATGAAGCATGATTGAATGCAGTGGATTCCATGCAGCATGGAGAAATTGAACCCTATTAAATGCAGGGGATTTTATGCAGCATGATTGAATGCAGTGGATTCCATGCAGCATGATTGAATGCAGTAGATTCCATGCAGTGAGGCCCAATGCATCCCGATTAAATGCAGTGGATTTTATGCAGCGAGGCCCAAAGCATCCCGATTGAATGCAGTGGATTCCATGCAGCGTCACTGAATGCAGTGGATTCGATGCAGCATGGTAAAATGCATCCCGATTGAACCCAATGTATTCTATGCAGCGTGATAAATGGATCCCGATTGAATGCAGTGGATTCGATGCAGCGTGGCCCAACGGATCTCGAGAGAATGCAGTGGATTCCATGCAGTGTGGTGCAATGTATTTTGATTGAACGCAGTGGATTCGATGCATCGTTGTGCAATGGATCCCAATTGAATGCAGTGAATTCCATGCAGCGTGATTGAATGCAGTACATTCCATGCAGCATGGTAAAATGCATCCCGATTAAATGCAGTGGATTCCATCCAGCTTGATTGAATGCAGTTGATTTCATGGAGCGTGGCCCAATGCATCCCGATTAAATGCAGTGGATTTTATGCAGCATGGCCCAAAGCATCCCGATTGAAGGTAGTGCATTCCATGCAGCATCACTGAATGCAGTGGATTCCATGCAGCATGGTAAAATGCATCCCGATTGAACGCAGTGTATTCCATGAAGCATGGCTAAATGGATCCCGATTGAATGCAGTGGATTCCATGCAGCATGGCCCAATGGATCTCGATTGAACGCAGTGTATTCCATGCAGTGAGGCCCAATGAATCCCAATTGAATGCAGTGGATTCCATGCAGCATGGCGCAATGGATGTCGATTGAATGCAGTGGTTTCCCTGCAATGTGGCACAATGGATCCCGATTGACTGCAGTGGATTCCATGCAGTGTCATTGAATGCAGTGGATTCCATGCAGCATGGTAAAATGCATCCCAATTGAACGCAGTGCATTCCATGCAGCGGGGTTAAATGGATCCCGATTGAATGCAGTGGATTCGATGCAGCATGGCCCAATGGATCTCGAGAGAATGCAGTGGATTCCATGCAGTGTGGTGCAATGGATTTTAATTGAACGCAGTGGATTCCATGCATCGTGGCGCAATGGATCCCAATTGAATGCAGTGAATTCCATGCAGCGTGATTGAATGCAGTACATTCCATGCAGCGTGGTAAAATGCATCCCGATTAAATGCAGTGGATTCCATCCAGCTTGATTGAATGCAGTTGATTCCATGGAGCGTGGCCCAATGCATCCCGATTAAATGCAGTGGATTTTATGCAGCATGGCCCAAAGCATCCCGATTGAATGTAGTGCATTCCATGCAGCATCACTGAATGCAGTGGAGTCCATGCAGCATGGTAAAATGCATCCCGATTGAACGCAGTGTATTCCATGAAGCATGGCGAAATGGATCCCGATTGAATGCAGTGGATTCCATGCAGCGTGGCCCAATGGATCTCGATTGAATGCAGTGTATTCCATGCAGTGAGGCCCAATGTATCCCAATTGAATGCAGTGGATTCCATGCAGCATGGCGCAATGGATGTCGATTGAATGCAGTGGTTTCCCTGCAATGTGGCACAATGGATCCCGAATGACTGCAGTGGATTCCATGCAGCGTCACTGAATGCAGTGGATTCCATGCAGCATGGTAAAATGCATCCCGATGGATGCAGTGGATTCCATGCAGTGTCATTGAATGCAGTGGATTCCATGCAGCATGGTTAAATGCATCCCAATTGAACGCAGTGCATTCCATGCAGCGGGGTTAAATGGATCCCGATTGAATGCAGTGGATTCGATGCAGCATGGCCCAATGGATCTCGAGAGAATGCAGTGGATTCCATGCAGTGTGGTGCAATGGATTTAAATTGAACGCAGTGGATTCCATGCATCGTGGCGCAATGGATCCCAATTGAATGCAGTGAATTCCATGCAGCGTGATTGAATGCAGTATATTCCATGCAGCGTGGTAAAATGCATCCCGATTAAATGCAGTGGATTCCATCCAGCTTGATTGAATGCAGTTGATTCCATGGAGTGTGGCCCAATGCATCCCGATTAAATGCAGTGAATTTTATGCAGCATGGCCCAAAGCATCCCGATTGAATGTAGTGCATTCCATGCAGCATCACTGAATGCAGTGGATTCCATGCAGCATGGTAAAATGCATCCCGATTGAACGCAGTGTATTCCATGAAGCATGGCGAAATGGATCCCGATTGAATGCAGTATATTCCATGCAGCGTGGTAAAATGCATCCCGATTGAATGCAGTGGATTCCATGCAGCATGATTGAATGCAGTAGATTCCATGCAGTGAGGCCCAATGCATCCCGATTAAATGCAGTGGATTTTATGCAGAGAGGCCCAAAGCATCCCGATTGAATGCAGTGGATTCCATGCAGCGTCACTGAATGCAGTGGATTCGATGCAGCATGGTAAAATGCATCCCGATTGAACCCAGTGTATTCTATGCAGCGTGATAAATGGATCCCGATTGAATGCAGTGGATTCGATGCAGCGTGGCCCAACGGATCTCGAGAGAATGCAGTGGATTCCATGCAGTGTGGTGCAATGTATTTTGATTGAACGCAGTGGATTCGATGCATCGTTGTGCAATGGATCCCAATTGAATGCAGTGAATTCCATGCAGCGTGATTGAATGCAGTACATTCCATGCAGCATGGTAAAATGCATCCCGATTAAATGCAGTGGATTCCATCCAGCTTGATTGAATGCAGTTGATTCCATGGAGCGTGGCCCAATGCATCCCGATTAAATGCAGTGGATTTTATGCAGCATGGCCCAAAGCATCCCGATTGAAGGTAGTGCATTCCATGCAGCATCACTGAATGCAGTGGATTCCATGCAGCATGGTAAAATGCATCCCGATTGAACGCAGTGTATTCCATGAAGCATGGCTAAATGGATCCCGATTGAATGCAGTGGATTCCATGCAGCGTGGCCCAATGGATCTCGATTGAACGCAGTGTATTCCATGCAGTGAGCCCAATTAATCCCAATTGAATGCAGTGGATTCCATGCAGCATGGCGCAATGGATGTCGATTGAATGCAGTGGTTTCCCTGCAATGTGGCACAATGGATCCCGATTGACTGCAGTGGATTCCATGCAGCGTCACTGAATGCAGTGGATTCCATGCAGCATGGTAAAATGCATCCCGATGGATGCAGTGGATTCCATGCAGTGTCATTGAATGCAGTGGATTCGATGCAGCATGGTAAAATGCATCCCAATTGAACGCAGTTCATTCCATGCAGCGGGGTTAAATGGATCCCGATTGAATGCAGTGGATTCGATGCAGCGTGGCCCAATGGATCTCGATTGACTGCAGTGGATTCCATGCAGCGTGGCCCAATGGATCTCGATTGACTGCAGTGGATTCCATGCAGCGTCACTGAATGCAGTGGATTCCATGCAGCATTGTAAAATGCATCCCGATTGATGCAGTGGATTCCATGCAGTGTCATTGAATGCAGTGGATTCCATGCAGCATGGTTTAATGCATCCCAATTGAACGCAGTGCATTCCATGCAGCGGGGTTTAATGGATCCCGATTGAATGCAGTGGATTCGATGCAGCGTGGCCCAATGGATCTCGAGAGAATGCAGTGGATTCCATGCAGTGTGGTGCAATGGATTTAAATTGAACGCATTGGATTCCATGCATCGTGGTGCAATGGATCCCAATTGAATGCAGTGAATTCCATGCAGCGTGATTGAATGCAGTATATTCCATGCAGCGTGGTAAAATGCATCCCGATAAAATGCAGTGGATTCCATCCAGCTTGATTGAATGCAGTTGATTCCATGGAGCGTGGCCCAATGCATCCCGATTAAATGCAGTGGATTTTATGCAGCATGGCCCAAAGCATCCTGATTGAAGGTAGTGCATTCCATGCAGCAACACTGAATGCAGTGGATTCCATGCAGCATGGTAAAATGCATCCCGATTGAACGCAGTGTATTCCATGAAGCATGGCTAAATGGATCCCGATTGAATGCAGTGGATTCCATGCAGCATGGCCCAATGGTTCCCGATTGAATGCAGTGGTTGCAATGAAGCATGATTGAATGCAGTGGATTCCATGAAGCGTGGCCCTATGGTACCCGATTGAATGCACTGGTTGCAATGAAGCATGATTGAATGCAGTGGATTCCATGCAGCATGGAGAAATTGAACCCTATTAAATGCAGGGGATTTTATGCAGCATGATTGAATGCAGTGGATTCCATGCAGCATGATTGAATGCAGTAGATTCCATGCAGTGAGGCCCAATGCATCCCGATTAAATGCAGTGGATTTTATGCAGCGAGGCCCAAAGCATCCCGATTGAATGCAGTGGATTCCATGCAGCGTCACTGAATGCAGTGGATTCGATGCAGCATGGTAAAATGCATCCCGATTGAACCCAGTGTATTCTATGCAGCGTGATAAATGGATCCCGATTGAATGCAGTGGATTCGATGCAGCGTGGCCCAACGGATCTCGAGAGAATGCAGTGGATTCCATGCAGTGTGGTGCAATGTATTTTGATTGAACGCAGTGGATTCGATGCATCGTTGTGCAATGGATCCCAATTGAATGCAGTGAATTCCATGCAGCGTGATTGAATGCAGTACATTCCATGCAGCATGGTAAAATGCATCCCGATTAAATGCAGTGGATTCCATCCAGCTTGATTGAATGCAGTTGATTCCATGGAGCGTGGCCCAATGCATCCCGATTAAATGCAGTGGATTTTATGCAGCATGGCCCAAAGCATCCCGATTGAATGTAGTGCATTCCATGCAGCATCACTGAATGCAGTGGATTCCATGCAGCATGGTAAAATGCATCCCGATTGAACGCAGTGTATTCCATGAAGCATGGCGAAATGGATCCCGATTGAATGCAGTATATTCCATGCAGCGTGGTAAAATGCATCCCGATTAAATGCAGTGGATTCCATCCAGCTTGATTGAATGCAGTAGATTCCATGCAGTGAGGCCCAATGCATCCCGATTAAATGCAGTGGATTTTATGCCGCGAGGCCCAAAGCATCCCGATTGAATGCAGTGGATTCCATGCAGCGTCACTGAATGCAGTGGATTCGATGCAGCATGGTAAAATGCATCCCGATTGAACCCAGTGTATTCTATGCAGCGTGATAAATGGATCCCGATTGAATGCAGTGGATTCGATGCAGCGTGGCCCAATGGATCTCGAGAGAATGCAGTGGATTCCATGCAGTGTGGTGCAATGGATTTAAATTGAACGCAGTGGATTCCATGCATCGTGGCGCAATGGATCCCAATTGAATGCAGTGGATTCCATGCAGCATGGCGCAATGGATGTAGATTGAATGAAGTGGTTTCCCTGCAATGTGGCACAATGGATCCCGATTGACTGCAGTGGATTCCATGCAGCATGGCGCAATGGATGTCGATTGAATGCAGTGGTTTCCCTGCAATGTGGCAAAATGGATCCCGATTGACTGCAGTGGATTCCATGCAGCGTCACTGAATGCAGTGGATTCCATGCAGCATGGTAAAATTCATCCCGATTGAACGCAGTGTATTCCATGAAGCATGGCTAAATGGATCCCGAGTGAATGCAGTGGATTCCATGCAGTGTCATTGAATGCAGTGGATTCCATGCAGCATGGTATAATGTGTCACGATTGATGCAGTGGATTCCATGCATTGTCATTGAATGCAGTGGATTCCATGCAGCATGGTTAAATGCATCCCGATTGATGCAGTGGATTCCATGCAGTGTCAATGAATGCAGTGGATTCCAGGCAGCATGATAAAATGCATCCCGATTGATGCAGTGGATTCCATGCAGCGGGGTTAAATGGATCCCGATTGAATGCAGTGGATTCCATGCAGCGTGGCCCAATGGATCTCGATTGAATGCAGTGGATTCCATGCAGCGTGGCCCAATGGATCTCGATTGAATGCAGTGGATTCCACGCAGTGTGGTGCAGTGGATTCTGATTGATTGCAGTGAATTCCATGCATCGTGGCACAATGGATCCCAATTGAATGCAGTAGATTCCATGCAGTGTGGCCCAATGGATCTCGATTGAATGCAGTGGATTCCATGCAGCGTGTTTGAATGCAGTGTATGCCATGCAGCGTGAAGAAATGGAACCCTATTGAATGCAGTGGATTTTATGCAGCATGATTGAATGCAGTGGATTCCATGCAGCATGATTGAATGCAGTGGATTCCAGGCAGCGAGGCCCAATGAATCCCGATTGAATGCAGTGGATATTATCCAGCATGGCCCAAAGCATCCCGATTGAATGCAGTGGATTCCATGCAGCATGTTTGAATGCAGTGGATTCCATGCAGCATGGCCCAATGGTTCCCGATTGAATGCAGTGGTTGCAATGAAGCATGATTGAATGCAGTGGATTCCATGAAGCGTGGCCCTATGGTACCCGATTGAATGCACTGGTTGCAATGAAGCATGATTGAATGCAGTGGATTCCATGCAGCATGGAGAAATTGAACCCTATTAAATGCAGGGGATTTTATGCAGCATGATTGAATGCAGTGGATTCCATGCAGCATGGTAAAATGCATCCCGATTGATGCAGTGGATTCCATGCAGTGTCATTGAATGCAGTGGATTCCATGCAGCATTGTAAAATGCATCCCAATTGAACGCAGTGCATTCCATGCAGCGGGGTTAAATGGATCCCGATTGAATGCAGTGGATTCGATGCAGCGTGGCCCAATGGATCTCGAGAGAATGCAGTGGATTCCATGCAGTGTGGTGCAATGGATTTAAATTGAACGCAGTGGATTCCATGCATCGTGGCGCAATGGATCCCAATTGAATGCAGTGAATTCCATGCAGCGTGATTGAATGCAGTATATTCCATGCAGCGTGGTAAAATGCATCCCGATTAAATGCAGTGGATTCCATCCAGCTTGATTGAATGCAGTTGATTCCATGGAGCGTGGCCCAATGCATCCCGATTAAATGCAGTGGATTTTATGCAGCATGGCCCAAAGCATCCCGATTGAATGTAGTGCATTCCATGCAGCATCACTGAATGCAGTGGATTCCATGCAGCATGGTAAAATGCATCCCGATTGAACGCAGTGTATTCCATGAAGCATGGCGAAATGGATCCCGATTGAATGCAGTGGATTCCATGCAGCGTGGCCCAATGGATCTCGATTGAACGCAGTGTATTCCATGCAGTGAGGCCCAATGTATCCCAATTGAATGCAGTGGATTCCATGCAGCATGGCGCAATGGATGTCGATTGAATGCAGTGGTTTCCCTGCAATGTGGCAAAATGGATCCCGATTGACTGCAGTGGATTCCATGCAGCGTCACTGAATGCAGTGGATTCCATGCAGCATGGTAAAATGCATCCCGATTGAACGCAGTGTATTCCATGAAGCATGGCTAAATGGATCCCGAGTGAATGCAGTGGATTCCAGGCAGTGTCATTGAATGCAGTGGATTCCATGCAGCATGGTATAATGTGTCACGATTGATGCAGTGGATTCCATGCATTGTCATTGAATGCAGTGGATTCCATGCAGCATGGTTAAATGCATCCCGATTGATGCAGTGGATTCCATGCAGTGTCAATGAATGCAGTGGATTCCAGGCAGCATGATAAAATGCATCCCGATTGATGCAGTGGATTCCATGCAGCGGGGTTAAATGGATCCCGATTGAATGCAGTGGATTCCATGCAGCGTGGCCCAATGGATCTCGATTGAATGCAGTGGATTCCATGCAGCGTGGCCCAATGGATCTCGATTGAATGCAGTGGATTCCACGCAGTGTGGTGCAGTGGATTCTGATTGATTGCAGTGAATTCCATGCATCGTGGCACAATGGATCCCAATTGAATGCAGTTGATTCCATGCAGTGTGGCCCAATGGATCTCGATTGAATGCAGTGGATTCCATGCAGCGTGTTTGAATGCAGTGTATGCCATGCAGTGTGAAGAAATGGAACCCTATTGAATGAAGTGGATTTTATGCAGCATGATTGAATGCAGTGGATTCCATGCAGCATGATTGAATGCAGTGGATTCCAGGCAGCGAGGCCCAATGAATCCCGATTAAATGCAGTGGATACTATCCAGCATGGCCCAAAGCATCCCGATTGAATGCAGTGGATTCCATGCAGCATGTTTGAATGCAGTGGATTCCATGCAGCATGGCCCAATGGTTCCCGATTGAATGCAGTGGTTGCAATGAAGCATGATTGAATGCAGTGGATTCCATGAAGCGTGGCCCTATGGTACCCGATTGAATGCACTGGTTGCAATGAAGCATGATTGAATGCAGTGGATTCCATGCAGCATGGAGAAATTGAACCCTATTAAATGCAGGGGATTTTATGCAGCATGATTGAATGCAGTGGATTCCATGCAGCATGATTGAATGCAGTAGATTCCATGCAGTGAGGCCCAATGCATCCCGATTAAATGCAGTGGATTTTATGCAGCGAGGCCCAAAGCATCCCGATTGAATGCAGTGGATTCCATGCAGCGTCACTGAATGCAGTGGATTCGATGCAGCATGGTAAAATGCATCCCGATTGAACGAAGAGTATTCCATGCAGCGTGGCTAAATGGATCCCGATTGAATGCAGTGGATTCCATGCAGCGTGGCCCAATGGATCTCGAGAGATTGCAGTGGATTCCATGCAGTGTGGTGCAATGGATTTTAATTGAACACAGTGGATTCCATGCATCGTGGTGCAATGGATCCCAATTGAATGCAGTGAATTCCATGCAGCATGGCCCAATGATTCCCGATTGAATGCAGTGGTTGCAATGAAGCATGATTGAATGCAGTGGATTCCATGAAGCGTGGCCCTATGGTACCCGATTGAATGCACTGGTTGCAATGAAGCATGATTGAATGCAGTGGATTCCATGCAGCATGGAGAAATTGAACCCTATTAAATGCAGGGGATTTTATGCAGCATGATTGAATGCAGTGGATTCCATGCAGCATGATTGAATGCAGTGGATTCCATGCAGCATGGAGAAATTGAACCCTATTAAATGCAGTGGATTCCATGCAGCATGATTGAATGCAGTAGATTCCATGCAGTGAGGCCCAATGCATCCCGATTAAATGCAGTGGATTTTATGCAGCATGGCCCAAAGCATCCCGATTGAAGGTAGTGCATTCCATGCAGCATCACTGAATGCAGTGGATTCCATGCAGCATGGTAAAATGCATCCCGATTGAACGCAGTGTATTCCATGAAGCATGGCTAAATGGATCCCGATTGAATGCAGTGGATTCCATGCAGCGTGGCCCAATGGATCTCGATTGAACGCAGTGTATTCCATGCAGTGAGGCCCAATGAATCCCAATTGGATGCAGTGGATTCCATGCAGCATGGCGCAATGGATGTCGATTGAATGCAGTGGTTTCCCTGCAATGTGGCACAATGGATCCCGATTGACTGCAGTGGATTCCATGCAGCATGGCGCAATGGATGTCGATTGAATGCAGTGGTTTCCCTGCAATGTGGCAAAATGGATCCCGATTGACTGCAGTGGATTCCATGCAGCGTCACTGAATGCAGTGGATTCCATGCAGCATGGTAAAATTCATCCCGATTGAACGCAGTGTATTCCATGAAGCATGGCTAAATGGATCCCGAGTGAATGCAGTGGATTCCATGCAGTGTCATTGAATGCAGTGGATTCCATGCAGCATGGTATAATGTGTCACGATTGATGCAGTGGATTCCATGCATTGTCATTGAATGCAGTGGATTCCATGCAGCATGGTTAAATGCATCCCGATTGATGCAGTGGATTCCATGCAGTGTCAATGAATGCAGTGGATTCCAGGCAGCATGATAAAATGCATCCCGATTGATGCAGTGGATTCCATGCAGCGGGGTTAAATGGATCCCGATTGAATGCAGTGGATTCCATGCAGCGTGGCCCAATGGATCTCGATTGAATGCAGTGGATTCCATGCAGCGTGGCCCAATGGATCTCGATTGAATGCAGTGGATTCCACGCAGTGTGGTGCAGTGGATTCTGATTGATTGCAGTGAATTCCATGCATCGTGGCACAATGGATCCCAATTGAATGCAGTAGATTCCATGCAGTGTGGCCCAATGGATCTCGATTGAATGCAGTGGATTCCATGCAGCGTGTTTGAATGCAGTGTATGCCATGCAGCGTGAAGAAATGGAACCCTATTGAATGCAGTGGATTTTATGCAGCATGATTGAATGCAGTGGATTCCATGCAGCATGATTGAATGCAGTGGATTCCAGGCAGCGAGGCCCAATGAATCCCGATTGAATGCAGTGGATATTATCCAGCATGGCCCAAAGCATCCCGATTGAATGCAGTGGATTCCATGCAGCATGTTTGAATGCAGTGGATTCCATGCAGCATGGCCCAATGGTTCCCGATTGAATGCAGTGGTTGCAATGAAGCATGATTGAATGCAGTGGATTCCATGAAGCGTGGCCCTATGGTACCCGATTGAATGCACTGGTTGCAATGAAGCATGATTGAATGCAGTGGATTCCATGCAGCATGGAGAAATTGAACCCTATTAAATGCAGGGGATTTTATGCAGCATGATTGAATGCAGTGGATTCCATGCAGCATGGTAAAATGCATCCCGATTGATGCAGTGGATTCCATGCAGTGTCATTGAATGCAGTGGATTCCATGCAGCATTGTAAAATGCATCCCAATTGAACGCAGTGCATTCCATGCAGCGGGGTTAAATGGATCCCGATTGAATGCAGTGGATTCGATGCAGCGTGGCCCAATGGATCTCGAGAGAATGCAGTGGATTCCATGCAGTGTGGTGCAATGGATTTAAATTGAACGCAGTGGATTCCATGCATCGTGGCGCAATGGATCCCAATTGAATGCAGTGAATTCCATGCAGCGTGATTGAATGCAGTATATTCCATGCAGCGTGGTAAAATGCATCCCGATTAAATGCAGTGGATTCCATCCAGCTTGATTGAATGCAGTTGATTCCATGGAGCGTGGCCCAATGCATCCCGATTAAATGCAGTGGATTTTATGCAGCATGGCCCAAAGCATCCCGATTGAATGTAGTGCATTCCATGCAGCATCACTGAATGCAGTGGATTCCATGCAGCATGGTAAAATGCATCCCGATTGAACGCAGTGTATTCCATGAAGCATGGCGAAATGGATCCCGATTGAATGCAGTGGATTCCATGCAGCGTGGCCCAATGGATCTCGATTGAATGCAGTGTATTCCATGCAGTGAGGCCCAATGAATCCCAATTGAATGCAGTGGATTCCATGCAGCATGGCGCAATGGATGTCGATTGAATGCAGTGGTTTCCCTGCAATGTGGCACAATGGAACCCGATTGACTGCAGTGGATTCCATGCAGCGTCACTGAATGCAGTGGATTCCTTGCAGCATGGTAAAATGCATCCCGATTAATGCAGTGGATTCCATGCTGTGTCATTGAATGCAGTGCATTCCATGCAGCATGGTAAAATGCATCCCGATTGAACGCAGTGCATTCCATGCAGCGGGGTTAAATGGATCCCGATTGAATGCAGTGGATTCGATGCAGCATGGCCCAATGGATCTCGAGAGAATGCAGTGGATTCCATGCAGTGTGGTGCAATGGATTTAAATTGAACGCAGTGGATTCCATGCATCGTGGCGCAATGGATCCCAATTGAATGCAGTGAATTCCATGCAGCGTGATTGAATGCAGTATATTCCATGCAGCGTGGTAAAATGCATCCCGATTAAATGCAGTGGATTCCATCCAGCTTGATTGAATGCAGTTGATTCCATGGAGCGTGGCCCAATGCATCCCGATTAAATGCAGTGGATTTTATGCAGCATGGCCCAAAGCATCCCGATTGAATGTAGTGCATTACATGCAGCATCACTGAATGCAGTGGATTCCATGAAGCATGGTAAAATGCATCCCGATTGAACGCAGTGTATTCCATGAAGCATGGCGAAATGGATCCCGATTGAATGCAGTGGATTCCATGCAGCGTGGCCCAATGGATCTCGATTGAATGCAGTGTATTCCATGCAGTGAGGCCCAATATATCCCAATTGAATGCAGTGGATTCCATGCAGCATGGCGCAATGGATGTCGATTGAATGCAGTGGTTTCCCTGCAATGTGGCACAATGGATCCCGATTGACTGCAGTGGATTCCATGCAGCGTCACTGAATGCAGTGGATTCCATGCAGCATGGTAAAATGCATCCCGATTGATGCAGTGGATTCCATGCAGTGTCATTGAATGCAGTGGATTCCATGCAGCATGGTAAAATGCATCCCAATTGAACGCAGTGCATTCCATGCAGCGGGGTTAAATGGATCCCGATTGAATGCAGTGGATTCGATGCAGCATGGCCCAATGGATCTCGAGAGAATGCAGTGGATTCCATGCAGTGTGGTGCAATGGATTTAAATTGAACGCAGTGGATTCCATGCATCGTGGCGCAATGGATCCCAATTGAATGCAGTGAATTCCATGCAGCGTGATTGAATGCAGTATATTCCATGCAGCGTGGTAAAATGCATCCCGATTAAATGCAGTGGATTCCATCCAGCTTGATTGAATGCAGTTGATTCCATGGAGCGTGGCCCAATGCATCCCGATTAAATGCAGTGGATTTTATGCAGCATGGCCCAAAGCATCCCGATTGAATGTAGTGCATTACATGCAGCATCACTGAATGCAGTGGATTCCATGCAGCATGGTAAAATGCATCCCGATTGAACGCAGTGTATTCCATGAAGCATGGCGAAATGGATCCCGATTGAATGCAGTGGATTCCATGCAGCGTGGCCCAATGGATCTCGATTGAACGCAGTGTATTCCATGCAGTGAGGCCCAATGTATCCCAATTGAATGCAGTGGATTCCATGCAGCATGGCGCAATGGATGTCGATTGAATGCAGTGGTTTCCCTGCAATGTGGCAAAATGGATCCCGATTGACTGCAGTGGATTCCATGCAGCGTCACTGAATGCAGTGGATTCCATGCAGCATGGTAAAATGCATCCCGATTGAACGCAGTGTATTCCATGAAGCATGGCTAAATGGATCCCGAGTGAATGCAGTGGATTCCAGGCAGTGTCATTGAATGCAGTGGATTCCATGCAGCATGGTATAATGTGTCACGATTGATGCAGTGGATTCCATGCATTGTCATTGAATGCAGTGGATTCCATGCAGCATGGTTAAATGCATCCCGATTGATGCAGTGGATTCCATGCAGTGTCAATGAATGCAGTGGATTCCAGGCAGCATGATAAAATGCATCCCGATTGATGCAGTGGATTCCATGCAGCGGGGTTAAATGGATCCCGATTGAATGCAGTGGATTCCATGCAGCGTGGCCCAATGGATCTCGATTGAATGCAGTGGATTCCATGCAGCGTGGCCCAATGGATCTCGATTGAATGCAGTGGATTCCACGCATTGTGGTGCAGTGGATTCTGATTGATTGCAGTGAATTCCATGCATCGTGGCACAATGGATCCCAATTGAATGCAGTTGATTCCATGCAGTGTGGCCCAATGGATCTCGATTGAATGCAGTGGATTCCATGCAGCGTGTTTGAATGCAGTGTATGCCATGCAGTGTGAAGAAATGGAACCCTATTGAATGCAGTGGATTTTATGCAGCATGATTGAATGCAGTGGATTCCATGCAGCATGATTGAATGCAGTGGATTCCAGGCAGCGAGGCCCAATGAATCCCGATTAAATGCAGTGGATACTATCCAGCATGGCCCAAAGCATCCCGATTGAATGCAGTGGATTCCATGCAGCATGTTTGAATGCAGTGGATTCCATGCAGCATGGCCCAATGGTTCCCGATTGAATGCAGTGGTTGCAATGAAGCATGATTGAATGCAGTGGATTCCATGAAGCGTGGCCCTATGGTACCCGATTGAATGCACTGGTTGCAATGAAGCATGATTGAATGCAGTGGATTCCATGCAGCATGGAGAAATTGAACCCTATTAAATGCAGGGGATTTTATGCAGCATGATTGAATGCAGTGGATTCCATGCAGCATGATTGAATGCAGTAGATTCCATGCAGTGAGGCCCAATGCATCCCGATTAAATGCAGTGGATTTTATGCAGCGAGGCCCAAAGCATCCCGATTGAATGCAGTGGATTCCATGCAGCGTCACTGAATGCAGTGGATTCGATGCAGCATGGTAAAATGCATCCCGATTGAACGAAGAGTATTCCATGCAGCGTGGCTAAATGGATCCCGATTGAATGCAGTGGATTCCATGCAGCGTGGCCCAATGGATCTGGAGAGATTGCAGTGGATTCCATGCAGTGTGGTGCAATGGATTTTAATTGAACACAGTGGATTCCATGCATCGTGGTGCAATGGATCCCAATTGAATGCAGTGAATTCCATGCAGCATGGCCCAATGGTTCCCGATTGAATGCAGTGGTTGCAATGAAGCATGATTGAATGCAGTGGATTCCATGAAGCGTGGCCCTATGGTACCCGATTGAATGCACTGGTTGCAATGAAGCATGATTGAATGCAGTGGATTCCATGCAGCATGGAGAAATTGAACCCTATTAAATGCAGGGGATTTTATGCAGCATGATTGAATGCAGTGGATTCCATGCAGCGTGATTGAATGCAGTACATTCCATGCAGCATGGAGAAATTGAACCCTATTAAATGCAGTGGATTCCATGCAGCATGATTGAATGCAGTAGATTCCATGCAGTGAGGCCCAATGCATGCCGATTAAATGCAGTGGATTTTATGCAGCATGGCCCAAAGCATCCCGATTGAAGGTAGTGCATTCCATGCAGCATCACTGAATGCAGTGGATTCCATGCAGCATGGTAAAATGCATCCCGATTGAACGCAGTGTATTCCATGAAGCATGGCTAAATGGATCCCGATTGAATGCAGTGGATTCCATGCAGCGTGGCCCAATGGATCTCGATTGAACGCAGTGTATTCCATGCAGTGAGGCCCAATGAATCCCAATTGGATGCAGTGGATTCCATGCAGCATCACGCAATGGATGTCGATTGAATGCAGTGGTTTCCCTGCAATGTGGCACAATGGATCCCGATTGACTGCAGTGGATTCCATGCAGCATGGCGCAATGGATGTCGATTGAATGCAGTGGTTTCCCTGCAATGTGGCAAAATGGATCCCGATTGACTGCAGTGGATTCCATGCAGCGTCACTGAATGCAGTGGATTCCATGCAGCATGGTAAAATTCATCCCGATTGAACGCAGTGTATTCCATGAAGCATGGCTAAATGGATCCCGAGTGAATGCAGTGGATTCCATGCAGTGTCATTGAATGCAGTGGATTCCATGCAGCATGGTATAATGTGTCACGATTGATGCAGTGGATTCCATGCATTGTCATTGAATGCAGTGGATTCCATGCAGCATGGTTAAATGCATCCCGATTGATGCAGTGGATTCCATGCAGTGTCAATGAATGCAGTGGATTCCAGGCAGCATGATAAAATGCATCCCGATTGATGCAGTGGATTCCATGCAGCGGGGTTAAATGGATCCCGATTGAATGCAGTGGATTCCATGCAGCGTGGCCCAATGGATCTAGATTGAATGCAGTGGATTCCATGCAGCGTGGCCCAATGGATCTCGATTGAATGCAGTGGATTCCACGCAGTGTGGTGCAGTGGATTCTGATTGATTGCATAGAATTCCATGCATCGTGGCACAATGGATCCCAATTGAATGCAGTAGATTCCATGCAGTGTGGCCCAATGGATCTCGATTGAATGCAGTGGATTCCATGCAGCGTGTTTGAATGCAGTGTATGCCATGCAGCGTGAAGAAATGGAACCCTATTGAATGCAGTGGATTTTATGCAGCATGATTGAATGCAGTGGATTCCATGCAGCATGATTGAATGCAGTGGATTCCAGGCAGCGAGGCCCAATGAATCCCGATTGAATGCAGTGGATATTATCCAGCATGGCCCAAAGCATCCCGATTGAATGCAGTGGATTCCATGCAGCATGTTTGAATGCAGTGGATTCCATGCAGCATGGCCCAATGGTTCCCGATTGAATGCAGTGGTTGCAATGAAGCATGATTGAATGCAGTGGATTCCATGAAGCGTGGCCCTATGGTACCCGATTGAATGCACTGGTTGCAATGAAGCATGATTGAATGCAGTGGATTCCATGCAGCATGGAGAAATTGAACCCTATTAAATGCAGGGGATTTTATGCAGCATGATTGAATGCAGTGGATTCCATGCAGCATGGTAAAATGCATCCCGATTGATGCAGTGGATTCCATGCAGTGTCATTGAATGCAGTGGATTCCATGCAGCATTGTAAAATGCATCCCAATTGAACGCAGTGCATTCCATGCAGCGGGGTTAAATGGATCCCGATTGAATGCAGTGGATTCGATGCAGCGTGGCCCAATGGATCTCGAGAGAATGCAGTGGATTCCATGCAGTGTGGTGCAATGGATTTAAATTGAACGCAGTGGATTCCATGCATCGTGGCGCAATGGATCCCAATTGAATGCAGTGAATTCCATGCAGCGTGATTGAATGCAGTATATTCCATGCAGCGTGGTAAAATGCATCCCGATTAAATGCAGTGGATTCCATCCAGCTTGATTGAATGCAGTTGATTCCATGGAGCGTGGCCCAATGCATCCCGATTAAATGCAGTGGATTTTATGCAGCATGGCCCAAAGCATCCCGATTGAATGTAGTGCATTCCATGCAGCATCACTGAATGCAGTGGATTCCATGCAGCATGGTAAAATGCATCCCGATTGAACGCAGTGTATTCCATGAAGCATGGCGAAATGGATCCCGATTGAATGCAGTGGATTCCATGCAGCGTGGCCCAATGGATCTCGATTGAATGCAGTGTATTCCATGCAGTGAGGCCCAATGAATCCCAATTGAATGCAGTGGATTCCATGCAGCATGGCGCAATGGATGTCGATTGAATGCAGTGGTTTCCCTGCAATGTGGCACAATGGATCCCGATTGACTGCAGTGGATTCCATGCAGCGTCACTGAATGCAGTGGATTCCATGCAGCATGGTAAAATGCATCCCGATTGATGCAGTGGATTCCATGCTGTGTCATTGAATGCAGTGCATTCCATGCAGCATGGTAAAATGCATCCCGATTGAACGCAGTGCATTCCATGCAGCGGGGTTAAATGGATCCCGATTGAATGCAGTGGATTCGATGCAGCATGGCCCAATGGATCTCGAGAGAATGCAGTGGATTCCATGCAGTGTGGTGCAATGGATTTAAATTGAACGCAGTGGATTCCATGCATCGTGGCGCAATGGATCCCAATTGAATGCAGTGAATTCCATGCAGCGTGATTGAATGCAGTATATTCCATGCAGCGTGGTAAAATGCATCCCGATTAAATGCAGTGGATTCCATCCAGCTTGATTGAATGCAGTTGATTCCATGGAGCGTGGCCCAATGCATCCCGATTAAATGCAGTGGATTCCATGCAGCATGGTAAAATGCATCCCGATTGAACGCAGTGTATTCCATGAAGCATGGCGAAATGGATCCCGATTGAATGCAGTGGATTCCATGCAGCGTGGCCCAATGGATCTCGATTGAACGCAGTGTATTCCATGAAGTGAGGCCCAATGTATCCCAATTGAATGCAGTGGATTCCATGCAGCATGGCGCAATGGATGTAGATTGAATGCAGTGGTTTCCCTGCAATGTGGCACAATGGATCCCGATTGACTGCAGTGGATTCCATGCAGCATGGCACAATGGATGTCGATTGAATGCAGTGGTTTCCCTGCAATGTGGCAAAATGGATCCCGATTGACTGCAGTGGATTCCATGCAGCGTCACTGAATGCAGTGGATTCCATGCAGCATGGTAAAATTCATCCCGATTGAACGCAGTGTATTCCATGAAGCATGGCTAAATGGATCCCGAGTGAATGCAGTGGATTCCATGCAGTGTCATTGAATGCAGTGGATTCCATGCAGCATGGTATAATGTGTCACGATTGATGCAGTGGATTCCATGCATTGTCATTGAATGCAGTGTATTAAATGCAGCATGGTTAAATGCATCACGATTGATGCAGTGGATTCCATGCAGTGTCAATGAATGCAGTGGATTCCAGGCAGCATGATAAAATGCATCCCGATTGATGCAGTGGATTCCATGCAGCGGGGTTAAATGGATCCCGATTGAATGCAGTGGATTCCATGCAGCGTGGCCCAATGGATCTCGATTGAATGCAGTGGATTCCACGCAGTGTGGTGCAGTGGATTCTGATTGATTGCAGTGAATTCCATGCATCGTGGCACAATGGATCCCAATTGAATGCAGTTGATTCCATGCAGTGTGGCCCAATGGATCTCGATTGAATGCAGTGGATTCCATGCAGCGTGTTTGAATGCAGTGTATGCCATGCAGCGTGAAGAAATGGAACCCTATTGAATGCAGTGGATTTTATGCAGCATGATTGAATGCAGTGGATTCCATGCAGCATGATTGAATGCAGTGGATTCCAGGCAGCGAGGCCCAATGAATCCCGATTGAATGCAGTGGATATTATCCAGCATGGCCCAAAGCATCCCGATTGAATGCAGTGGATTCCATGCAGCATGTTTGAATGCAGTGGATTCCATGCAGCATGGCCCAATGGTTCCCGATTGAATGCAGTGGTTGCAATGAAGCATGATTGAATGCAGTGGATTCCATGAAGCGTGGCCCTATGGTACCCGATTGAATGCACTGGTTGCAATGAAGCATGATTGAATGCAGTGGATTCCATGCAGCATGGAGAAATTGAACCCTATTAAATGCAGGGGATTTTATGCAGCATGATTGAATGCAGTGGATTCCATGCAGCATGATTGAATGCAGTAGATTCCATGCAGTGAGGCCCAATGCATCCCGATTAAATGCAGTGGATTTTATGCAGCGAGGCCCAAAGCATCCCGATTGAATGCAGTGGATTCCATGCAGCGTCACTGAATGCAGTGGATTCGATGCAGCATGGTAAAATGCATCCCGATTGAACCCAGTGTATTCTGTGCAGCGTGATAAATGGATCCCGATTGAATGCAGTGGATTCCATGCAGCGTGAACAACGGATCTCGAGAGAATGCAGTGGATTCCATGCAGTGTGGTGCAATGGATTTTGATTGAACGCAGTGGATTCGATGCATCGTTGTGCAATGGATCCCAATTGAATGCAGTGAATTCCATGCAGCGTGATTGAATGCAGTACATTCCATGCAGCATGGTAAAATGCATCCCGATTAAATGCAGTGGATTCCAACCAGCTTGATTGAATGCAGTTGATTCCATGGAGCGTGGCCCAATGCATCCCGATTAAATGCAGTGGATTTTATGCAGCATGGCCCAAAGCATCCCGATTGAAGGTAGTGCATTCCATGCAGCATCACTGAATGCAGTGGAGTCCATGCAGCATGGTAAAATGCATCCCGATTGAACGCAGTGTATTCCATGAAGCATGGCTAAATGGATCCCGATTATATGCAGTGGATTCCATGCAGCGTGGCCCAATGGATCTCGATTGAACGCAGTGTATTCCATGCAGTGAGGCCCAATGAATCCCAATTGAATGCAGTGGATTCCATGCAGCATGGCGCAATGGATGTCGATTGAATGCAGTGGTTACCCTGCAATGTGGCACAATGGATCCCGATTGATGCAGTGGATTCCATGCAGCGTCACTGAATGCAGTGCATTCCATGCAGCATGGTAAAATGCATCCCGATGGATGCAGTGTATTCCATGCAGTGAGGCCCAATGAATCCCAATTGAATGCAGTGGATTCCATGCAGCATGGAGAAATTGAACCCTATTAAATGCAGGGGATTTTATGCAGCATGATTGAATGCAGTGGATTCCAAGCAGCATGATTGAATGCAGTAGATTCCATGCAGTGAGGCCCAATGCATCCCGATTAAATGCAGTGGATTTTATGCAGAGAGGCCCAAAGCATCCCGATTGAATGCAGTGGATTCCATGCAGCGTCACTGAATGCAGTGGATTCGATGCAGCATGGTTAAATGCATCCCGATTGAACGAAGTGTATTCCATGCAGCGTGGCTAAATGGATCCCGATTGAATGCAGTGGATTCCATGCAGCGTGGCCCAATGGATCTCGAGAGATTGCAGTGGATTCCAAGCAGAGTGGTGCAATGGATTTTAATTGAACGCAGTGGATTCCATGCATCGTGGTGCAATGGATCCCAATTGAATGCAGTGAATTCCATGCAGCGTGATTGAATGCAGTATATTCCATGCAGCGTGGTAAAATGCATCCCGATTAAATGCAGTGGATTCCATCCAGCTTGGTTGAATGCAATTGATTCCATGGAGCATGGCCCAATGCATCCCGATTAAATGCAGTGGATTTTATGCAGCATGGCCCAAAGCATCCCGATTGAAGGTAGTGCATTCCATGCAGCATCACTGAATGCAGTGGATTCCATGCAGCATGGTAAAATGCATCCCAATTGAACGCAGTGCATTCCATGCAGCGGGGTTAAATGGATGCCGATTGAATGCAGTGGATTCGATGCAGCGTGGCCCAATGGATCTCGATTGACTGCAGTGGATTCCATGCAGCGTCACTGAATGCAGTGGATTCCATGCAGCATGGTAAAATGCATCCCGATTGAACGCAGTGTATTCCATGAAGCATGGCTAAATGGATCCCGATTGAATGCAGTGGATTCCATGCAGCATGGCCCAATGGTTCCCGATTGAATGCAGTGGTTGCAATGAAGCATGATTGAATGCAGTGGATTCCATGAAGCGTGGCCCTATGGTACCCGATTGAATGCACTGGTTGCAATGAAGCATGAATGAATGCAGTGGATTCCATGCAGCATGGAGATATTGAACCCTATTAAATGCAGGGGATTTTATGCAGCATGATTGAATGCAGTGGATTCCATGCAGCATGATTGAATGCAGTAGATTCCATGCAGTGAGGCCCAATGCATCCCGATTAAATGCAGTGGATTTTATGCAGCGAGGCCCAAAGCATCCCGATTGAATGCAGTGGATTCCATGCAGCGTCACTGAATGCAGTGGATTCGATGCAGCATGGTAAAATGCATCCCGATTGAACCCAGTGTATTCTATGCAGCGTGATAAATGGATCCCGATTGAATGCAGTGGATTCGATGCAGCGTGGCCCAACGGATCTCGAGAGAATGCAGTGGATTCCATGCAGTGTGGTGCAATGTATTTTGATTGAACGCAGTGGATTCGATGCATCGTTGTGCAATGGATCCCAATTGAATGCAGTGAATTCCATGCAGCGTGATTGAATGCAGTATATTCCATGCAGCGTGGTAAAATGCATCCCGATTAAATGCAGTGGATTCCATCCAGCTTGATTGAATGCAGTTGATTCCATGGAGCGTGGCCCAATGCATCCCGATTAAATGCAGTGGATTTTATGCAGCATGGCCCAAAGCATCCCGATTGAAGGTAGTGCATTCCATGCAGCATCACTGAATGCAGTGGATTCCATGCAGCATGGTAAAATGCATCCCGATTGAACGCAGTGTATTCCATGAAGCATGGCTAAATGGATCCCGAGTGAATGCAGTGGATTCCATGCAGTGTCATTGAATGCAGTGGATTCCATGCAGCATGGTATAATGTGTCACGATTGATGCAGTGGATTCCATGCATTGTCATTGAATGCAGTGGATTCCATGCAGCATGGTTAAATGCATCCCGATTGATGCAGTGGATTCCATGCAGTGTCAATGAATGCAGTGGATTCCAGGCAGCATGATAAAATGCATCCCGATTGATGCAGTGGATTCCATGCAGCGGGGTTAAATGGATCCCGATTGAATGCAGTGGATTCCATGCAGCGTGGCCCAATGGATCTCGATTGAATGCAGTGGATTCCATGCAGCGTGGCCCAATGGATCTCGATTGAATGCAGTGGATTCCATGCAGTGTGGTGCAGTGGATTCTGATTGATTGCAGTGAATTCCATGCATCGTGGCACAATGGATCCCAATTGAATGCAGTGGATTCCATGCAGCGTGGCCCAATGGATCTCGATTGAATGCAGTGGATTCCATGCAGCGTGTTTGAATGCAGTGTATGCCATGCAGCGTGAAGAAATGGAACCCTATTGAATGCAGTGGATTTTATGCAGCATGATTGAATGCAGTGGATTCGATGCAGCATGATTGAATGCAGTGGATTCCAGGCAGCGAGGCCCAATGAATCCCGATTGAATGCAGTGGATATTATCCAGCATGGCCCAAAGCATCCCGATTGAATGCAGTGGATTCCATGCAGCATGTTTGAATGCAGTGGATTCCATGCAGCATGGCCCAATGGTTCCCGATTGAATGCAGTGGTTGCAATGAAGCATGATTGAATGCAGTGGATTCCATGAAGCGTGGCCCTATGGTACCCGATTGAATGCACTGGTTGCAATGAAGCATGATTGAATGCAGTGGATTCCATGCAGCATGGAGAAATTGAACCCTATTAAATGCAGGGGATTTTATGCAGCATGATTGAATGCAGTGGTTTCCATGCAGCATGATTGAATGCAGTAGATTCCATGCAGTGAGGCCCAATGCATCCCGATTAAATGCAGTGGATTCCATGCAGCGAGGCCCAAAGCATCCCGATTGAATGCAGTGGATTCCATGCAGCGTCACTGAATGCAGTGGATTCCATGCAGCATGGTAAAATGCATCCCGATTGAACCCAGTGTATTCTATGCAGCGTGATAAATGGATCCCGATTGAATGCAGTGGATTCGATGCAGCGTGGCCCAACGGATCTCGAGAGAATGCAGTGGATTCCATGCAGTGTGGTGCAATGGATTTTGATTGAACGCAGTGGATTCCATGCATCGTGGCGCAATGGATCCCAATTGAATGCAGTGAATTCCATGCAGCGTGATTGAATGCAGTACATTCCATGCAGCATGGTAAAATGCATCCCGATTAAATGCAGTGGATTCCATCCACCTTGATTGAATGCAGTTGATTCCATGGAGCGTGGCCCAATGCATCCCGATTAAATGCAGTGGATTTTATGCAGCATGGCCCAAAGCATCCCGATTGAAGGTAGTGCATTCCATGCAGCATCACTGAATGCAGTGGATTCCATGCAGCATGGTAAAATGCATCCCGATTGAACGCAGTGTATTCCATGAAGCATGGCTAAATGGATCCCGATTGAATGCAGTGGAATCTATGCAGCGTGGCCCAATGGATCTCGTTTGAACGCAGTGTATTCCATGCAGTGAGGCCCAATGAATCCCAATTGAATGCAGTGGATTCCATGCAGCATGGCGCAATGGATGTCGATTGATTGCAGTGGTTTCCGTGCAATGTCGCACAATGGATCCCGATTGATGCAGTGGATTCCATGCAGCGTCACTGAATGCAGTGGATTCCATGCAGCATGGTAAAATGCATCCCGATGGATGCAGTGGATTCCATGCAGTGTCATTGAATGCAGTGGATTCCATGCAGCATGGTTTAATGCATCATAATTGAACGCAGTGCATTCCATGCAGCGGGGTTAAATGGATCCCGATTGAATGCAGTGGATTCGATGCAGCGTGGCCCAATGGATCTCGAGAGAATGCAGTGGATTCCATGCAGTGTGGTGCAATGGATTTAAATTGAACGCATTGGATTCCATGCATCGTGGCGCAATGGATCCCAAATGAATGCAGTGAATTCCATGCAGCGTGATTGAATGCAGTATATTCCATGCAGCGTGGTAAAATGCATCCCGATTAAATGCAGTGGATTCCATCCAGCTTGATTGAATGCAGTTGATTCCATGGAGCGTGGCCCAATGCATCCCGATTAAATGCAGTGGATTTTATGCAGCATGGCCCAAAGCATCCCGATTGAAGGTAGTGCATTCCATGCAGCATCACTGAATGCAGTGGATTCCATGCAGCATGGTAAAATGCATCCCGATTGAACGCAGTGTATTCCATGAAGCATGGCTAAATGGATCCCGATTGAATGCAGTGGATTCCATGCAGCGTGGCCCAATGGATCTCGATTGAACGCAGTGTATTCCATGCAGTGAGGCCCAATGAATCCCAATTGAATGCAGTGGATTCCATGCAGCATGGAGAAATTGAACCCTATTAAATGCAGGGGATTTTATGCAGCATGATTGAATGCAGTGGATTCCATGCAGCATGATTGAATGCAGTAGAGTCCATGCAGTGTGGCCCAATGCATCCCGATTAAATGCAGTGGATTTTATGCAGAGAGGCCCAAAACATCCCGATTGAATGCAGTGGATTCCATGCAGCGTCACTGAATGCAGTGGATTCGATGCAGCATGGTTAAATGCATCCCGATTGAACGAAGTGTATTCGATGCAGCGTGGCTAAATGGATCCCGATTGAATGCAGTGGATTCCATGCAGTGTGGTGCAATGGATTTAAATTGAACGCATTGGATTCCATGCATCTTTGCGCAATGGATCCCAATTGAATGCAGTGAATTCCATGCAGCGTGATTGAATGCAGTATATTCCATGCAGCGTGGTAAAATGCATCCCGATTAAATGCAGTGGATTCCATCCAGCTTGATTGAATGCAGTAGATTCCATGCAGTGAGGCCCAATGCATCCCGATTAAATGCAGTGGATTTTATGCAGCATGGCCCAAAGCATCCCGATTGAAGGTAGTGCATTCCATGCAGCAACACTGAATGCAGTGGATTCCATGCAGCATGGTAAAATGCATCCCGATTGAACGCAGTGTATTCCATGAAGCATGGCTAAATGGATCCCGATTGAATGCAGTGGATTCCATGCAGCATGGCCCAATGGTTCCCGATTGAATGCAGTGGTTGCAATGAAGCATGATTGAATGCAGTGGATTCCATGAAGCGTGGCCCTATGGTACCCGATTGAATGCACTGGTTGCAATGAAGCATGATTGAATCCAGTGGATTCCATGCAGCATGGAGAAATTGAACCCTATTAAATGCAGGGGATTTTATGCAGCATGATTGAATGCAGTGGATTCCATGCAGCATGATTGAATGCAGTAGATTCCATGCAGTGAGGCCCAATGCATCCCGATTAAATGCAGTGGATTTTATGCAGCGAGGCCCAAAGCATCCCGATTGAATGCAGTGGATTCCATGCAGCGTCACTGAATGCAGTGGATTCGATGCAGCATGGTAAAATGCATCCCGATTGAACGCAGTGTATTCCATGAAGCATGGCTAAATGGATCCCGATTGAATGCAGTGGATTCCATGCAGCATGGCCCAATGGTTCCCGATTGAATGCAGTGGTTGCAATGAAGCATGATTGAATGCAGTGGATTCCATGAAGCGTGGCCCTATGGTACCCGATTGAATGCACTGGTTGCAATGAAGCATGATTGAATCCAGTGGATTCCATGCAGCATGGAGAAATTGAACCCTATTAAATGCAGGGGATTTTATGCAGCATGATTGAATGCAGTGGATTCCATGCAGCATGATTGAATGCAGTAGATTCCATGCAGTGAGGCCCAATGCATCCCGATTAAATGCAGTGGATTTTATGCAGCGAGGCCCAAAGCATCCCGATTGAATGCAGTGGATTCCATGCAGCGTCACTGAATGCAGTGGATTCGATGCAGCATGGTAAAATGCATCCCGATTGAACCCAGTGTATTCTATGCAGCGTGATAAATGGATCCCGATTGAATGCAGTGGATTCGATGCAGCGTGGCCCAACGGATCTCGAGAGAATGCAGTGGATTCCATGCAGTGTGGTGCAATGTATTTTGATTGAACGCAGTGGATTCGATGCATCGTTGTGCAATGGATCCCAATTGAATGCAGTGAATTCCATGCAGCGTGATTGAATGCAGTACATTCCATGCAGCATGGTAAAATGCATCCCGATTAAATGCAGTGGATTCCATCCAGCTTGATTGAATGCAGTTGATTCCATGGAGCGTGGCCCAATGCATCCCGATTAAATGCAGTGGATTTTATGCAGCATGGCCCAAAGCATCCCGATTGAAGGTAGTGCATTCCATGCAGCATCACTGAATGCAGTGGATTCCATGCAGCATGGTAAAATGCATCCCGATTGAACGCAGTGTATTCCATGAAGCATGGCTAAATGGATCCCGAGTGAATGCAGTGGATTCCATGCAGCATGGTAAAATGCGTCACGATTGATGCAGTGGATTCCATGCACTGTCATTGAATGCAGTGGATTCCATGCAGCATGGTAAAATGCATCCCGATTGATGCAGTGGATTCCATGCAGTGTCATTTAATGCAGTGGATTCCAGGCAGCATGATAAAATGCATCCCGATTGATGCAGTGGATTCCATGCAGCGGGGTTAAATGGATCCCGATTGAATGCAGTGGATTCCATGCAGCGTGGCCCAATGGATCTCGATTGAATGCAGTGGACTCCGTGAAGTGTGGTGGAGTGGATTCTGATTGATTGCAGTGAATTCCATGCAGCGTGGCCCAATGGATCTCGATTGAATGCAGTGGACTCCGTGCAGTGTGGTGGAGTGGATTCTGATTGATTGCAGTGAATTCCATGCAGCATGGCCCAATGGTTCCCGATTGAATGCAGTGGTTGCAATGAAGCATGATTGAATGCAGTGGATTCCATGAAGCGTGGCCCTAAGGTACCCGATTGAATGCACTGGTTGCAATGAAGCATGATTGAATGCAGTGGATTCCATGCAGCATGGAGAAATTGAACCCTATTAAATGCAGGGGATTTTATGCAGCATGATTGAATGCAGTGGATTCCATGCAGCATGATTGAATGCAGTAGATTCCATGCAGTGAGGCCCAATGCATCCCGATTAAATGCAGTGGATTTTATGCAGTGAGGCCCAAAGCATCCCGATTGAATGCAGTGGATTCCATGCAGTGTCACTGAATGCAGTGGATTCGATGAAGCATGGTAAAATGCATCCCGATTGAACCCAGTGTATTCCATGCAGCGTGATAAATGGATCCAGATTGAATGCAGTGGATTCCATGCAGCGTGGCCCAATGGATCTCGAGAGAATGCAGTGGATTCCATGCAGTGTGGTGCAATGGATCTCGAGAGAATGCAGTGGATTCCATGCAGTGTGGTGCAATGGATTTTGATTGAACGCAGTGGATTCCATGCATCGTTGTGCAATGGATCCCAATTGAATGCAGTGAATTCCATGCAGCGTGATTGAATGCAGTACATTCCATGCAGCATGGTAAAATTCATCCCGATTAAATGCAGTGGATTCCATCCAGCTTGATTGAATGCAGTTGATTCCATGGAGCTTGGCCCAATGCATCCCGATTAAATGCAGTGGATTTTATGCAGCATGGCCCAAAGCATCCCGATTGAAGGTACTGCATTCCATGCAGCATCACTGAATGCAGTGGATTCCATGCAGCATGGTAAAATGCATCCCGATTAAACGCAGTGGATTACATGCAGCATGGCTAAATGGATCCCGAGTGAATGCAGTAGATTCCATGCAGTGTCATTGAATGCAGTGGATTCCATGCAGCATGGTAAAATGCGTCACGATTGATGCAGTGGATTCCATGCAGTGTCATTGAATGCAGTGGATTCCATGCAGCATGGTAAAATACATCCCGATGGATGCAGTGGATTCCATGCAGCGGGGTTAAATTGATCCTGATTGAATGCAGTGTATTCCATGCAGCGTGGCCCAATGGATCTCGATTGAATGCAGTGGATTCCATGCAGCGTGGCCCAATGGATCTCGATTGAATGCAGTGGATTCCATGCAGTGTGGTGCAGTGGATTCTGATTGATTGCAGTGAATTCCATGCATCGTGGCACAATGGATCCCAATTGAATGCAGTTGATTCCATGCAGCGTGGCCCAATGGATCTCGATTGAATGCATTGGATTCCATACAGCGTGTTTGAATGCAGTGTATGCCATGCAGCGTGAAGAAATGGAACCCTATTGAATGCAGTGGATTTTATGCAGCATGATTGAATGCAGTGGATTCCATGCAGCATGATTGAATGCAGTGGATTCCAGGCAGCGAGGCCCAATGAATCCCGATTGAATGCAGTGGATATTATCCAGCATGGCCCAAAGCATCCCGATTGAATGCAGTTGGTTCCATGCAGCGTGTTTGAATGCAGTGGATTCCATGCAGCATGGCCCAATGGTTCCCGATTGAATGCAGTGGTTGCAATGAAGCGTGATTGAATGCAGTGGATTCCATGAAGCGTGGCCCTATGGTACCCGATTGAATGCACTGGTTGCAATGAAGCATGATTGAATGCAGTGGATTCCATGCAGCATGGAGATATTGAACCCTATTCAATGCAGGGGATTTTATGCAGCATGATTGAATGCAGTGGATTCCATGCAGCATGATTGAATGCAGTAGATTCCATGCAGTGAGGCCCAATGCATCCCGATTAAATGCAGTGGATTTTATGCAGCGAGGCCCAAAGCATCCCGATTGAATGCAGTGGATTCCATGCAGCGTCACTGAATGCAGTGGATTCGATGCAGCATGGTAAAATGCATCCCGATTGAACGAAGAGTATTCCATGCAGCGTGGCTAAATGGATCCCGATTGAATGCAGTGGATTCCATGCAGCGTGGCCCAATGGATCTCGAGAGATTGCAGTGGATTCCATGCAGTGTGGTGCAATGGATTTAAATTGAACGCAGTGGATTCCATGCATCGTGGTGCAATGGATCCCAATTGAATGCAGTGAATTCCATGCGGCGTGATTGAATGCAGTACACCCCATGCAGCGTGGTAAAATGCATCCCGATTAAATGCAGTGGATTCCATCCAGCTTGATTGAATGCAGTTGATTCCATGGAGCGTGGCCCAATGCATCCCGATTAAATGCAGTGGATTTTATGCAGCATGGCCCAAAGCATCCCGATTGAAGGTAGTGCATTCCATGCAGCATCACTGAATGCAGTGGATTCCATGCAGCATGGTAAAATGCATCCCGATTGAACGCAGTGTATTCCATGAAGCATGGCTAAATGGCTCCCGAGTGAATGCAGTAGATTCCATGCAGTGTCATTGAATGCAGTGGATTCCATGCAGCATGGTAAAATGCGTCACGATTGATGCAGTGGATTCCATGCAGTGTCATTGAATGCAGTGGATTCCAGGCAGCATGGTAAAATGCATCCCGATTGATGCAGTGGATTCCATGCAGCGGGGTTAAATGGATCCCGATTGAATGCAGTGTATTCCATGCAGCGTGGCCCAATGGATCTCGATTGAATGCAGTGGATTCCATGCAGCGTGGCCCAATGGATCTCCATTGAATGCAGTGGATTCCATGCAGTGTGGTACAGTGGATTCTGATTGATTGCAGTGAATTCCATTCATCGTGGCACAATGGATCCCAATTGAATGCAGTGGATTCCATGCAGCGTGGCCCAATGGATCTCGATTAAATGCAGTGGATTCCATGCAGCATGTTTGAATGCAGTGTATGCCATGCAACGTTAAGAAATGGAACCCTATTGAATGCAGTGGATTTTATGCAGGATGATTGAATGCAGTGGATTCCATGCAGCATGATTGAATGCAGTGGATTCGATGCAGCGTGGCCCAATGGATCTCGAGAGAATGCAGTGGATTCCATGCAGTGTGGTGCAATGGATTTTGATTGAACGCAGTGGATTCGATGCATCGTTGTGCAATGGATCCCAATTGAATGCAGTGAATTCCATGCAGCGTGATTGAATGCAGTACATTCCATGCAGCATGGTAAAATGCATCCCGATTAAATGCAGTGGATTCCATCCAGCTTGATTGAATGCAGTTGATTCCATGGAGCGTGGCCCAATGCATCCCGATTAAATGCAGTGGATTTTATGCAGCATGGCCCAAAGCATCCCGATTGAAGGTAGTGCATTCCATGCAGCATCACTGAATGCAGTGGATTCCATGCAGCATGGTAAAATGCATCCCGATTGAACGCAGTGTATTCCATGAAGCATGGCTAAATGGATCCCGATTGAATGCAGTGGATTCCATGCAGCATGGCGCAATGGATGTCGATTGATTGCAGTGGTTTCCCTGCAATGTGGCACAATGGATCCCGATTGATGCAGTGGATTCCATGCAGCGTCACTGAATGCAGTGGATTCCATGCAGCATGGTAAAATGCATCCCGATGGATGCAGTGGATTCCATGCAGTGTCATTGAATGCAGTGGATTCCATGCAGAATGGTTTAATGCATCCAAATTGAACGCAGTGCATTCCATGCAGCGGGGTTAAATGGATCCCGATTGAATGCAGTGGATTCGATGCAGCGTGGCCCAATGGATCTCGAGAGAATGCAGTGGATTCCATGCAGTGTGGTGCAATGGATTTAAATTGAACGCAGTGGATTCCATGCAGCATGATTGAATGCAGTATATTCCATGCAGCGTGGTAAAATGCATCCCGATTAAATGCAGTGGATTCCATCCAGCTTGATTGAATGCAGTTGATTCCATGGAGCGTGGCCCAATGCTTCCCGATTAAATGCAGTGGATTTTATGCAGCATGGCCCAAAGCATCCCGATTGAAGGTAGTGCATTCCATGCAGCATCACTGAATGCAGTGGATTCCATGCAGCATGGTAAAATGCATCCCGATTGAATGCAGTGTATTCCATGAAGCATGGCTAAATGGATCCCAATTGAATGCAGTGAATTCCATGCAGCGTGATTGAATGCAGTATATTCCATGCAGCGTGGTAAAATGCATCCCGATTAAATGCAGTGGATTCCATCCAGCTTGATTGAATGCAGTTGATTCCATGGAGCGTGGCCCAATGCTTCCCGATTAAATGCAGTGGATTTTATGCAGCATGGCCCAAAGCATCCCGATTGAAGGTAGTGCATTCCATGCAGCATCACTGAATGCAGTGGATTCCATGCAGCATGGTAAAATGCATCCCGATTGAATGCAGTGTATTCCATGAAGCATGGCTAAATGGATCCCGATTGAATGCAGTGGATTCCATGCAGCGTGGCCCAATGGATCTCGATTGAACGCAGTGTATTCCATGCAGTGAGGCCCAATGAATCCCAATTGAATGCAGTGGATTCCATGCAGCATAGAGAAATTGAACCATATTAAATGCAGGGGATTTTATGCAGCATGATTGAATGCAGTGGATTCCATGCAGCATGATTGAATGCAGTAGATTCCATGCAGTGAGGCCCAATGCATCCCGATTAAATGCAGTGGATTTTATGCAGAGAGGCCCAAAGCATCCCGATTGAATGCAGTGGATTCCATGCAGCGTCACTGAATGCAGTGGATTCGATGCAGCATGGTAAAATGCATCCCGATTGAACGAAGAGTATTCCATGCAGCGTGGCTAAATGGATCCCGATTGAATGCAGTGGATTCCATGCAGCGTGGCCCAATGGATCTCGAGAGATTGCAGTGGATTCCAAGCAGAGTGGTGCAATGGATTTTAATTGAACGCAGTGGATTCCATGCATCGTGGTGCAATGGATCCCAATTGAATGCAGTGAATTCCATGCAGCGTGATTGAATGCAGTATATTCCATGCAGCGTGGTAAAATGCATCCCGATTAAATGCAGTGGATTCCATCCAGCTTGGTTGAATGCAGTTGATTCCATGGAGCGTGGCCCAATGCATCCCGATTAAATGCAGTGGATTTTATGCAGCATGGCCCAAAGCATCCCGATTGAAGGTAGTGCATTCCATGCAGCATCACTGAATGCAGTGGATTCCATGCAGCATGGTAAAATGCATCCCAATTGAACGCAGTGCATTCCATGCAGCGGGGTTAAATGGATGCCGATTGAATGCAGTGGATTCGATGCAGCGTGGCCCAATGGATCTCGATTGACTGCAGTGGATTCCATGCAGCGTGGCCCAGTGGATCTCGATTGACTGCAGTGGATTCCATGCAGCGTCACTGAATGCAGTGGATTCCATGCAGCATGGTAAAATGCATCCCGATTGATGCAGTGGATTCCATGCAGTGTCATTGAATGCAGTGGATTCCATGCAGCATGGTTTAATGCATCCCAATTGGTCGCAGTGCATTCCATTCAGCGGGGTTAAATGGATCCCGATTGAATGCAGTGGATTCGATGCAGCGTGGCCCAATGGATCTCGAGAGAATGCAGTGGATTCCATGCAGTGTGGTGCAATGGATTTAAATTGAACGCATTGGATTCCATGCATCGTGGTGCAATGGATCCCAATTGATTGCAGTGAATTCCATGCAGCGTGATTGAATGCAGTATTTTCCATGCAGCGTGGTAAAATGCATCCCGATTAAATGCAGTGGATTCCATCCAGCTTGATTGAATGCAGTTGATTCCATGGAGCGTGGCCCAATGCATCCCGATTAAATGCAGTGGATTTTATGCAGCATGGCCCAAAGCATCCCGATTGAAGGTAGTGCATTCCATGCAGCATCACTGAATGCAGTGGATTCCATGCAGCATGGTAAAATGCATCCCGATTGAACGCAGTGTATTCCATTAAGCATGGCTAAATGGATCCCGATTGAATGCAGTGGATTCCATGCACCATGGCCCAATGGTTCCCGATTGAATGCAGTGGTTGCAATGAAGCATGATTGAATGCAGTGGATTCCATGAAGCGTGGCCCTATGGTACCCGATTGAATGCACTTGTTGCAATGAAGCATGATTGAATGCAGTGGATTCCATGCAGCATGGAGAAATTGAACCCTATTAAATGCAGGGGATTTTATGCAGCATGATTGAATGCAGTGGATTCCATGCAGCATGATTGAATGCAGTAGATTCCATGCAGTGAGGCCCAATGCATCCCGATTAAATGCAGTGGATTTTATGCAGCGAGGCCCAAAGCATCCCGATTGAATGCAGTAGATTCCATGCAGCGTCACTGAATGCAGTGGATTCCATGCAGCATGGTAAAATGCATCCCGATTGAACCCAGTGTATTCTATGCAGCGTGATAAATGGATCCCGATTGAATGCAGTGGATTCGATGCAGCGTGGCCCAACGGATCTCGAGAGAATGCAGTGGATTCCATGCAGTGTGGTGCAATGTATTTTGATTGAACGCAGTGGATTCGATGCATCGTTGTGCAATGGATCCCAATTGAATGCAGTGAATTCCATGCAGCGTGATTGAATGCAGTACATTCCATGCAGCGTGGTAAAATGCATCCCGATTAAATGCAGTGGATTCCATCCAGCTTGATTGAATGCAATTGATTCCATGGAGCATGGCCCAATGCATCCCGATTAAATGCAGTGGATTTTATGCAGCATGGCCCAAAGCATCCCGATTGAAGGTAGTGCATTCCATGCAGCATCACTGAATGCAGTGGATTCCATGCAGCATGGTAAAATGCATCCCGATTGAACGCAGTGTATTCCATGAAGCATGGCTAAATGGATCCCCATTGAATGCAGTGGATTCCATGCAGCGTGGCCCAATGGATCTCGATTGAACGCAGTGTATTCCATGCAGTGAGGCCCAATGAATCCCAATTGAATGCAGTGGATTCCATGCAGCATGGCGCAATGGATGTCGATTGAATGCAGTGGTTTCCCTGCAATGTGGCACAATGGATTCCGATTGACTGCAGTGGATTCCATGCAGCGTCACTGAATGCAGTGGATTCCATGCAGCATGGTAAAATGCATCCCGATTGATGCAGTGGATTCCATGCAGCGTCATTGAATGCAGTGGATTCCATGCAGCATGGTAAAATGCATCCCAATTGAACGCAGTGCATTCCATGCAGCGGGGTTAAATGGATCCCGATTGAATGCAGTGGATTCGATGCAGCATGGCCCAATGGATCTCGAGAGAATGCAGTGGATTCCATGCAGTGTGGTGCAATGGATTTAAATTGAACGCAGTGGATTCCATGCATCGTGGCGCAATGGATCCCAATTGAATGCAGTGAATTCCATGCAGCGTGATTGAATGCAGTATATTCCATGCAGCGTGGTAAAATGCATCCCGATTAAATGCAGTGGATTCCATCCAGCTTGATTGAATGCAGTTGATTCCATGGAGCGTGGCCCAATGCATCCCGATTAAATGCAGTGGATTTTATGCAGCATGGCCCAAAGCATCCCGATTGAAGGTAGTGCATTCCATGCAGCATCACTGAATGCAGTGGATTCCATGCAGCATGGTAAAATGCATCCCGATTGAACGCAGTGTATTCCATGAAGCATGGCGAAATGGATCCCGATTGAATGCAGTGGATTCCATGCAGCGTGGCCCAATGGATCTCGATTGAATGCAGTGTATTCCATGCAGTGAGGCCCAATGTATCCCAATTGAATGCAGTGGATTCCATGCAGCATGGCGCAATGGATGTCGATTGAATGCAGTGGTTTCCCTGCAATGTGGCACAATGTATCCCGATTGACTGCAGTGGATTCCATGCAGCGTCACTGAATGCAGTGGATTCCATGCAGCATGGTAAAATGCATCCCGATTGATGCAGTGGATTCCATGCAGTGTCATTGAATGCAGTGGATTCCATGCAGCATGGTAAAATGCATCCCAATTGAACGCAGTGCATTCCATGCAGCGGGGTTAAATGGATCCCGATTGAATGCAGTGGATTCGATGCAGCATAGCCCAATGGATCTCGAGAGAATGCAGTGGATTCCATGCAGTGTGGTGCAATGGATTTAAACTGAACGCAGTGGATTCCATGCATCGTGGTGCAATGGATCCCAATTGAATGCAGTGAATTCCATGCAGCGTGATTGAATGCAGTATATTCCATGCAGCGTGGTAAAATGCATCCCAATTGAACGCAGTGCATTCCATGCAGCGGGGTTAAATGGATGCCGATTGAATGCAGTGGATTCGATGCAGCGTGGCCCAATGGATCTCGATTGACTGCAGTGGATTCCATGCAGCGTGGCCCAATGGATCTCGATTGACTGCAGTGGATTCCATGCAGCGTCACTGAATGCAGTGGATTCCATGCATCGTGGCGCAATGGATCCCAATTGAATGCAGTGAATTCCATGCAGCGTGATTGAATGCAGTATATTCCATGCAGCGTGGTAAAATACATCCCGATTAAATGCAGTGGATTCCATCCAGCTTGATTGAATGCAGTTGATTCCATGGAGCGTGGCCCAATGCATCCCGATTAAATGCAGTGGATTTTATGCAGCATGGCCCAAAGCATCCCGATTGAAGGTAGTGCATTCCATGCAGCATCACTGAATGCAGTGGATTCCATGCAGCATGGTAAAATGCATCCCGATTGAACGCAGTGTATTCCATGAAGCATGGCTAAATGGATCCCGATTGAATGCAGTGGATTCCATGCAGCATGGCCCAATGGTTCCCGATTGAATGCAGTGGTTGCAATGAAGCATGATTGAATGCAGTGGATTCCATGAAGCGTGGACCTATGGTACCCGATTGAATGCACTGGTTGCAATGAAGCATGATTGAATCCAGTGGATTCCATGCAGCATGGAGAAATTGAACCCTATTAAATTCAGGGGATTTTATGCAGCATGATTGAATGCAGTGGATTCCATGCAGCATGATTGAATGCAGTAGATTCCATGCAGTGAGGCCCAATGCATCCCGATTAAATGCAGTGGATTTTATGCAGCGAGGCCCAAAGCATCCCGATTGAATGCAGTGGATTCCATGCAGCGTCACTGAATGCAGTGGATTCGATGCAGCATGGTAAAATGCATCCCGATTGAACCCAGTGTATTCTATGCAGCGTGATAAATGGATCCCGATTGAATGCAGTGGATTCGATGCAGCGAGGCCCAACGGATCTCGAGAGAATGCAGTGGATTCCATGCAGTGTGGTGCAATGGATTTTGATTGAACGCAGTGGATTCGATGCATCGTTGTGCAATGGATCCCAATTGAATGCAGTGAATTCCATGCAGCGTGATTGAATGCAGTACATTCCATGCAGCATGGTAAAATGCATCCCGATTAAATGCAGTGGATTCCATCCAGCTTGATTGAATGCAGTTGATTCCATGGAGCATGGCCCAATGCATCCCGATTAAATGCAGTGGATTTTATGCAGCATGGCCCAAAGCATCCCGATTGAAGGTAGTGCATTCCATGCAGCATCACTGAATGCAGTGGATTCCATGCAGCATGGTAAAATGCATCCCGATTGAACGCAGTGTATTCCATGAAGCATGGCTAAATGGATCCCGAGTGAATGCAGTGGATTCCATGCAGCATGGTAAAATGCGTCACGATTGATGCAGTGGATTCCATGCACTGTCATTGAATGCAGTGGATTCCATGCAGCATGGTAAAATGCATCCCGATTGATGCAGTGGATTCCATGCAGTATCATTTAATGCAGTGGATTCCAGGCAGCATGATAAAATGCATCCCGATTGATGCAGTGGATTCCATGCAGCGGGGTTAAATGGATCCCGATTGAATGCAGTGGATTCCATGCAGCGTGGCCCAATGGATCTCGATTGAATGCAGTGGACTCCGTGCAGTGTGGTGGAGTGGATTCTGATTGATTGCAGTGAATTCCATGCAGCGTGGCCCAATGGATCTCGATTGAATGCAGTGGATTCCATGCAGCGTGTTTGAATGCAGTGTATGCCATGCAGCGTGAAGAAATGGAACCCTATTGAATGCAGTGGATTTTATGCAGGATGATTGAATGCAGTGGATTCCATGCAGCATGATTGAATGCAGTGGATTCCAGGCAGCGAGGCCCAATGAATCCTGATTGAATGCAGTGGATATTATCCAGCATGGCCCAAAGCATCCCGATTGAATGCAGTGGATTCCATGCAGCGTGTTTGAATGCAGTGGATTCCATGCAGCATGGCGCAATGGATGTCGATTGAATGCAGTGGTTTCCCTGCAATGTGGCACAATGGATCCCGATTGACTGCAGTGGATTCCATGCAGCATGGCGCAATGGATGTCGATTGAATGCAGTGGTTTCCCTGCAATGTGGCAAAATGGATCCCGATTGACTGCAGTGGATTCCATGCAGCGTCACTGAATGCAGTGGATTCCATGCAGCATGGTAAAATTCATCCCGATTGAACGCAGTGTATTCCATGAAGCATGGCTAAATGGATCCCGAGTGAATGCAGTGGATTCCATGCAGTGTCATTGAATGCAGTGGATTCCATGCAGCATGGTATAATGTGTCACGATTGATGCAGTGGATTCCATGCATTGTCATTGAATGCAGTGGATTCCATGCAGCATGGTTAAATGCATCCCGATTGATGCAGTGGATTCCATGCAGTGTCAATGAATGCAGTGGATTCCAGGCAGCATGATAAAATGCATCCCGATTGATGCAGTGGATTCCATGCAGCGGGGTTAAATGGATCCCGATTGAATGCAGTGGATTCCATGCAGCGTGGCCCAATGGATCTCGATTGAATGCAGTGGATTCCATGCAGCGTGGCCCAATGGATCTCGATTGAATGCAGTGGATTCCACGCATTGTGGTGCAGTGGATTCTGATTGATTGCAGTGAATTCCATGCATCGTGGCACAATGGATCCCAATTGAATGCAGTAGATTCCATGCAGTGTGGCCCAATGTATCTCGATTGAATGCAGTGGATTCCATGCAGCGTGTTTGAATGCAGTGTATGCCATGCAGCGTGAAGAAATGGAACCCTATTGAATGCAGTGGATTTTATGCAGCATGATTGAATGCAGTGGATTCCATGCAGCATGATTGAATGCAGTGGATTCCAGGCAGCGAGGCCCAATGAATCCCGATTGAATGCAGTGGATATTATCCAGCATGGCCCAAAGCATCCCGATTGAATGCAGTGGATTCCATGCAGCATGTTTGAATGCAGTGGATTCCATGCAGCATGGCCCAATGGTTCCCGATTGAATGCAGTGGTTGCAATGAAGCATGATTGAATGCAGTGGATTCCATGAAGCGTGGCCCTATGGTACCCGATTGAATGCACTGGTTGCAATGAAGCATGATTGAATGCAGTGGATTCCATGCAGCATGGAGAAATTGAACCCTATTAAATGCAGGGGATTTTATGCAGCATGATTGAATGCAGTGGATTCCATGCAGCATGGTAAAATGCATCCCGATTGATGCAGTGGATTCCATGCAGTGTCATTGAATGCAGTGGATTCCATGCAGCATTGTAAAATGCATCCCAATTGAACGCAGTGCATTCCATGCAGCGGGGTTAAATGGATCCCGATTGAATGCAGTGGATTCGATGCAGCGTGGCCCAATGGATCTCGAGAGAATGCAGTGGATTCCATGCAGTGTGGTGCAATGGATTTAAATTGAACGCAGTGGATTCCATGCATCGTGGCGCAATGGATCCCAATTGAATGCAGTGAATTCCATGCAGCGTGATTGAATGCAGTATATTCCATGCAGCGTGGTAAAATGCATCCCGATTAAATGCAGTGGATTCCATCCAGCTTGATTGAATGCAGTTGATTCCATGGAGCGTGGCCCAATGCATCCCGATTAAATGCAGTGGATTTTATGCAGCATGGCCCAAAGCATCCCGATTGAAGGTAGTGCATTCCATGCAGCATCACTGAATGCAGTGGATTCCATGCAGCATGGTAAAATGCATCCCGATTGAACGCAGTGTATTCCATGAAGCATGGCTAAATGGATCCCGATTGAATGCAGTGGATTCCATGCAGCATGGCCCAATGGATCTCGATTGAACGCAGTGTATTCCATGCAGTGAGGCCCAATGAATCCCAATTGAATGCAGTGGATTCCATGCAGCATGGCGCAATGGATGTCGATTGAATGCAGTGGTTTCCCTGCAATGTGGCACAATGGATCCCGATTGACTGCAGTGGATTCCATGCAGCGTCACTGAATGCAGTTGATTCCTTGCAGCATGGTAAAATGCATCCCGATTAATGCAGTGGATTCCATGCTGTGTCATTGAATGCAGTGCATTCCATGCAGCATGGTAAAATGCATCCCGATTGAACGCAGTGCATTCCATGCAGCGGGGTTAAATGGATCCCGATTGAATGCAGTGGATTCGATGCAGCATGGCCCAATGGATCTCGAGAGAATGCAGTGGATTCCATGCAGTGTGGTGCAATGGATTTTAATTGAACGCAGTGGATTCCATGCATCGTGGCGCAATGGATCCCAATTGAATGCAGTGAATTCCATGCAGCGTGATTGAATGCAGTACATTCCATGCAGCGTGGTAAAATGCATCCCGATTAAATGCAGTGGATTCCATCCAGCTTGATTGAATGCAGTTGATTCCATGGAGCGTGGCCCAATGCATCCTGATTAAATGCAGTGGATTTTATGCAGCATGGCCCAAAGCATCCCGATTGAATGTAGTGCATTACATGCAGCATCACTGAATGCAGTGGATTCCATGAAGCATGGTAAAATGCATCCCGATTGAACGCAGTGTATTCCATGAAGCATGGCGAAATGGATCCCGATTGAATGCAGTGGATTCCATGCAGCGTGGCCCAATGGATCTCGATTGAATGCAGTGTATTCCATGCAGTGAGGCCCAATGTATCCCAATTGAATGCAGTGGATTCCATGCAGCATGGCGCAATGGATGTCGATTGAATGCAGTGGTTTCCCTGCAATGTGGCACAATGGATCCCGAATGACTGCAGTGGATTCCATGCAGCGTCACTGAATGCAGTGGATTCCATGCAGCATGGTAAAATGCATCCCGATTGATGCAGTGGATTCCATGCAGTGTCATTGAATGCAGTGGATTCCATGCAGCATGGTAAAATGCATCCCAATTGAACGCAGTGCATTCCATGCAGCGGGGTTAAATGGATCCCGATTGAATGCAGTGGATTCGATGCAGCATGGCCCAATGGATCTCGAGAGAATGCAGTGGATTCCATGCAGTGTGGTGCAATGGATTTAAATTGAACGCAGTGGATTCCATGCATCGTGGCGCAATGGATCCCAATTGAATGCAGTGAATTCCATGCAGCGTGATTGAATGCAGTATATTCCATGCAGCGTGGTAAAATGCATCCCGATTAAATGCAGTGGATTCCATCCAGCTTGATTGAATGCAGTTGATTCCATGGAGCGTGGCCCAATGCATCCCGATTAAATGCAGTGGATTTTATGCAGCATGGCCCAAAGCATCCCGATTGAATGTAGTGCATTACATGCAGCATCACTGAATGCAGTGGATTCCATGCAGCATGGTAAAATGCATCCCGATTGAACGCAGTGTATTCCATGAAGCATGGCGAAATGGATCCCGATTGAATGCAGTGGATTCCATGCAGCGTGGCCCAATGGATCTCGATTGAACGCAGTGTATTCCATGCAGTGAGGCCCAATGTATCCCAATTGAATGCAGTGGATTCCATGCAGCATGGCGCAATGGATGTCGATTGAATGCAGTGGTTTCCCTGCAATGTGGCAAAATGGATCCCGATTGACTGCAGTGGATTCCATGCAGCGTCACTGAATGCAGTGGATTCCATGCAGCATGGTAAAATGCATCCCGATTGAACGCAGTGTATTCCATGAAGCATGGCTAAATGGATCCCGAGTGAATGCAGTGGATTCCAGGCAGTGTCATTGAATGCAGTGGATTCCATGCAGCATGGTATAATGTGTCACGATTGATGCAGTGGATTCCATGCATTGTCATTGAATGCAGTGGATTCCATGCAGCATGGTTAAATGCATCCCGATTGATGCAGTGGATTCCATGCAGTGTCAATGAATGCAGTGGATTCCAGGCAGCATGATAAAATGCATCCCGATTGATGCAGTGGATTCCATGCAGCGGGGTTAAATGGATCCCGATTGAATGCAGTGGATTCCATGCAGCGTGGCCCAATGGATCTCGATTGAATGCAGTGGATTCCATGCAGCGTGGCCCAATGGATCTCGATTGAATGCAGTGGATTCCACTCATTGTGGTGCAGTGGATTCTGATTGATTGCAGTGAATTCCATGCATCGTGGCACAATGGATCCCAATTGAATGCAGTTGATTCCATGCAGTGTGGCCCAATGGATCTCGATTGAATGCAGTGGATTCCATGCAGCGTGTTTGAATGCAGTGTATGCCATGCAGTGTGAAGAAATGGAACCCTATTGAATGCAGTGGATTTTATGCAGCATGATTGAATGCAGTGGATTCCATGCAGCATGATTGAATGCAGTGGATTCCAGGCAGCGAGGCCCAATGAATCCCGATTAAATGCAGTGGATACTATCCAGCATGGCCCAAAGCATCCCGATTGAATGCAGTGGATTCCATGCAGCATGTTTGAATGCAGTGGATTCCATGCAGCATGGCCCAATGGTTCCCGATTGAATGCAGTGGTTGCAATGAAGCATGATTGAATGCAGTGGATTCCATGAAGCGTGGCCCTATGGTACCCGATTGAATGCACTGGTTGCAATGAAGCATGATTGAATGCAGTGGATTCCATGCAGCATGGAGAAATTGAACCCTATTAAATGCAGGGGATTTTATGCAGCATGATTGAATGCAGTAGATTCCATGCAGTGAGGCCCAATGCATCCCGATTAAATGCACTGGAGTTTATGCAGCGAGGCCCAAAGCATCCCGATTGAATGCAGTGGATTCCATGCAGTGTCACTGAATGCAGTGGATTCGATGCAGCATGGTAAAATGCATCCCGATTGAACGAAGAGTATTCCATGCAGCGTGGCTAAATGGATCCCGATTGAATGCAGTGGATTCCATGCAGCGTGGCCCAATGGATCTGGAGAGATTGCAGTGGATTCCATGCAGTGTGGTGCAATGGATTTTAATTGAACACAGTGGATTCCATGCATCGTGGTGCAATGGATCCCAATTGAATGCAGTGAATTCCATGCAGCATGGCCCAATGGTTCCCGATTGAATGCAGTGGTTGCAATGAAGCATGATTGAATGCAGTGGATTCCATGAAGCGTGGCCCTATGGTACCCGATTGAATGCACTGGTTGCAATGAAGCATGATTGAATGCAGTGGATTCCATGCAGCATGGAGAAATTGAACCCTATTAAATGCAGGGGATTTTATGCAGCATGATTGAATGCAGTGGATTCCATGCAGCATGATTGAATGCAGTGGATTCCATGCAGCATGGAGAAATTGAACCCTATTAAATGCAGTGGATTCCATGCAGCATGATTGAATGCAGTAGATTCCATGCAGTGAGGCCCAATGCATGCCGATTAAATGCAGTGGATTTTATGCAGCATGGCCCAAAGCATCCCGATTGAAGGTAGTGCATTCCATGCAGCATCACTGAATGCAGTGGATTCCATGCAGCATGGTAAAATGCATCCCGATTGAACGCAGTGTATTCCATGAAGCATGGCTAAATGGATCCAGATTGAATGCAGTGGATTCCATGCAGCGTGGCCCAATGGATCTCGATTGAACGCAGTGTATTCCATGCAGTGAGGCCCAATGAATCCCAATTGGATGCAGTGGATTCCATGCAGCATCACGCAATGGATGTCGATTGAATGCAGTGGTTTCCCTGCAATGTGGCACAATGGATCCCGATTGACTGCAGTGGATTCCATGCAGCATGGCGCAATGGATGTCGATTGAATGCAGTGGTTTCCCTGCAATGTGGCAAAATGGATCCCGATTGACTGCAGTGGATTCCATGCAGCGTCACTGAATGCAGTGGATTCCATGCAGCATGGTAAAATTCATCCCGATTGAACGCAGTGTATTCCATGAAGCATGGCTAAATGGATCCCGAGTGAATGCAGTGGATTCCATGCAGTGTCATTGAATGCAGTGGATTCCATGCAGCATGGTATAATGTGTCACGATTGATGCAGTGGATTCCATGCATTGTCATTGAATGCAGTGGATTCCATGCAGCATGGTTAAATGCATCCCGATTGATGCAGTGGATTCCATGCAGTGTCAATGAATGCAGTGGATTCCAGGCAGCATGATAAAATGCATCCCGATTGATGCAGTGGATTCCATGCAGCGGGGTTAAATGGATCCCGATTGAATGCAGTGGATTCCATGCAGCGTGGCCCAATGGATCTAGATTGAATGCAGTGGATTCCATGCAGCGTGGCCCAATGGATCTCGATTGAATGCAGTGGATTCCACGCAGTGTGGTGCAGTGGATTCTGATTGATTGCAGTGAATTCCATGCATCGTGGCACAATGGATCCCAATTGAATGCAGTAGATTCCATGCAGTGTGGCCCAATGGATCTCGATTGAATGCAGTGGATTCCATGCAGCGTGTTTGAATGCAGTGTATGCCATGCAGCGTGAAGAAATGGAACCCTATTGAATGCAGTGGATTTTATGCAGCATGATTGAATGCAGTGGATTCCATGCAGCATGATTGAATGCAGTGGATTCCAGGCAGCGAGGCCCAATGAATCCCGATTGAATGCAGTGGATATTATCCAGCATGGCCCAAAGCATCCCGATTGAATGCAGTGGATTCCATGCAGCATGTTTGAATGCAGTGGATTCCATGAAGCGTGGCCCTATGGTACCCGATTGAATGCACTGGTTGCAATGAAGCATGATTGAATGCAGTGGATTCCATGCAGCATGGAGAAATTGAACCCTATTAAATGCAGGGGATTTTATGCAGCATGATTGAATGCAGTGGATTCCATGCAGCATGGTAAAATGCATCCCGATTGATGCAGTGGATTCCATGCAGTGTCATTGAATGCAGTGGATTCCATGCAGCATGGTAAAATGCATCCCAATTGAACGCAGTGCATTCCATGCAGCGGGGTTAAATGGATCCCGATTGAATGCAGTGGATTCGATGCAGCGTGGCCCAATGGATCTCGAGAGAATGCAGTGGATTCCATGCAGTGTGGTGCAATGGATTTAAATTGAACGCAGTGGATTCCATGCATCGTGGCGCAATGGATCCCAATTGAATGCAGTGAATTCCATGCAGCGTGATTGAATGCAGTATATTCCATGCAGCGTGGTAAAATGCATCCCGATTAAATGCAGTGGATTCCATCCAGCTTGATTGAATGCAGTTGATTCCATGGAGCGTGGCCCAATGCATCCCGATTAAATGCAGTGGATTTTATGCAGCATGGCCCAAAGCATCCCGATTGAATGTAGTGCATTCCATGCAGCATCACTGAATGCAGTGGATTCCATGCAGCATGGTAAAATGCATCCCGATTGAACGCAGTGTATTCCATGAAGCATGGCGAAATGGATCCCGATTGAATGCAGTGGATTCCATGCAGCGTGGCCCAATGGATCTCGATTGAATGCAGTGTATTCCATGCAGTGAGGCCCATTGAATCCCAATTGAATGCAGTGGATTCCATGCAGCATGGCGCAATGGATGTCGATTGAATGCAGTGGTTTCCCTGCAATGTGGCACAATGGATCCCGATTGACTGCAGTGGATTCCATGCAGCGTCACTGAATGCAGTGGATTCCTTGCAGCATGGTAAAATGCATCCCGATTGATGCAGTGGATTCCATGCTGTGTCATTGAATGCAGTGCATTCCATGCAGCATGGTAAAATGCATCCCGATTGAACGCAGTGCATTCCATGCAGCGGGGTTAAATGGATCCCGATTGAATGCAGTGGATTCGATGCAGCATGGCCCAATGGATCTCGAGAGAATGCAGTGGATTCCATGCAGTGTGGTGCAATGGATTTAAATTGAACGCAGTGGATTCCATGCATCGTGGCGCAATGGATCCCAATTGAATGCAGTGAATTCCATGCAGCGTGATTGAATGCAGTATATTCCATGCAGCGTGGTAAAATGCATCCCGATTAAATGCAGTGGATTCCATCCAGCTTGATTGAATGCAGTTGATTCCATGGAGCGTGGCCCAATGCATCCCGATTAAATGCAGTGGATTTTATGCAGCATGGCCCAAAGCATCCCGATTGAAGGTAGTGCATTCCATGCAGCATCACTGAATGCAGTGGATTCCATGCAGCATGGTAAAATGCATCCCGATTGAACGCAGTGTATTCCATGAAGCATGGCGAAATGGATCCCGATTGAATGCAGTGGATTCCATGCAGCGTGGCCCAATGGATCTCGATTGAACGCAGTGTATTCCATGCAGTGAGGCCCAATGTATCCCAATTGAATGCAGTGGATTCCATGCAGCATGGCGCAATGGATGTAGATTGAATGCAGTGGTTTCCCTGCAATGTGGCACAATGGATCCCGATTGACTGCAGTGGATTCCATGCAGCATGGCGCAATGGATGTCGATTGAATGCAGTGGTTTCCCTGCAATGTGGCAAAATGGATCCCGATTGACTGCAGTGGATTCCATGCAGCGTCACTGAATGCAGTGGATTCCATGCAGCATGGTAAAATTCATCCCGATTGAACGCAGTGTATTCCATGAAGCATGGCTAAATGGATCCCGAGTGAATGCAGTGGATTCCATGCAGTGTCATTGAATGCAGTGGAGTCCATGCAGCATGGTATAATGTGTCACGATTGATGCAGTGGATTCCATGCATTGTCATTGAATGCAGTGTATTAAATGCAGCATGGTTAAATGCATCCCGATTGATGCAGTGGATTCCATGCAGTGTCAATGAATGCAGTGGATTCCAGGCAGCATGATAAAATGCATCCCGATTGATGCAGTGGATTCCATGCAGCGGGGTTAAATGGATCCCGATTGAATGCAGTGGATTCCATGCAGCGTGGCCCAATGGATCTCGATTGAATGCAGTGGATTCCACGCAGTGTGGTGCAGTGGATTCTGATTGATTGCAGTGAATTCCATGCATCGTGGCACAATGGATCCCAATTGAATGCAGTTGATTCCATGCAGTGTGGCCCAATGGATCTCGATTGAATGCAGTGGATTCCATGCAGCGTGTTTGAATGCAGTGTATGCCATGCAGCGTGAAGAAATGGAACCCTATTGAATGCAGTGGATTTTATGCAGCATGATTGAATGCAGTGGATTCCATGCAGCATGATTGAATGCAGTGGATTCCAGGCAGCGAGGCCCAATGAATCCCGATTGAATGCAGTGGATATTATCCAGCATGGCCCAAAGCATCCCGATTGAATGTAGTGGATTCCATGCAGCATGTTTGAATGCAGTGGATTCCATGCAGCATGGCCCAATGGTTCCCGATTGAATGCAGTGGTTGCAATGAAGCATGATTGAATGCAGTGGATTCCATGAAGCGTGGCCCTATGGTACCCGATTGAATGCACTGGTTGCAATGAAGCATGATTGAATGCAGTGGATTCCATGCAGCATGGAGAAATGGAACCCTATTAAATGCAGGGGATTTTATGCAGCATGATTGAATGCAGTGGATTCCATGCAGCATGATTGAATGCAGTAGATTCCATGCAGTGAGGCCCAATGCATCCCGATTAAATGCAGTGGATTTTATGCAGCGAGGCCCAAAGCATCCCGATTGAATGCAGTGGATTTCATGCAGCGTCACTGAATGCAGTGGATTCGATGCAGCATGGTAAAATGCATCCCGATTGAACCCAGTGTATTCTATGCAGCGTGATAAATGGATCCCGATTGAATGCAGTGGATTCCATGCAGCGTGAACAACGGATCTCGAGAGAATGCAGTGGATTCCATGCAGTGTGGTGCAATGGATTTTGATTGAACGCAGTGGATTCGATGCATCGTTGTGCAATGGATCCCAATTGAATGCAGTGAATTCCATGCAGCGTGATTGAATGCAGTACATTCCATGCAGCATGGTAAAATGCATCCCGATTAAATGCAGTGGATTCCAACCAGCTTGATTGAATGCAGTTGATTCCATGGAGCGTGGCCCAATGCATCCCGATTAAATGCAGTGGATTTTATGCAGCATGGCCCAAAGCATCCCGATTGAAGGTAGTGCATTCCATGCAGCATCACTGAATGCAGTGGAGTCCATGCAGCATGGTAAAATGCATCCCGATTGAACGCAGTGTATTCCATGAAGCATGGCTAAATGGATCCCGATTATATGCAGTGGATTCCATGCAGCGTGGCCCAATGGATCTCGATTGAACGCAGTGTATTCCATGCAGTGAGGCCCAATGAATCCCAATTGAATGCAGTGGATTCCATGCAGCATGGCGCAATGGATGTCGATTGATTGCAGTTGTTTCCCTGCAATGTGGCACAATGGATCCCGATTGATGCAGTGGATTCCATGCAGCGTCACTGAATGCAGTGCATTCCATGCAGCATGGTAAAATGCATCCCGATGGATGCAGTGTATTCCATGCAGTGAGGCCCAATGAATCCCAATTGAATGCAGTGGATTCCATGCAGCATGGAGAAATTGAACCCTATTAAATGCAGGGGATTTTATGCAGCATGATTGAATGCAGTGGATTCCAAGCAGCATGATTGAATGCAGTAGATTCCATGCAGTGAGGCCCAATGCATCCCGATTAAATGCAGTGGATTTTATGCAGCGAGGCCCAAAGCATCCCGATTGAATGCAGTGGATTCCATGCAGCGTCACTGAATGCAGTGGATTCCATGCAGCATGGTAAAATGCATCCCGATTGAACGAAGTGTATTCCATGCAGCGTGGCTAAATGGATCCCGATTGAATGCAGTGGATTCCATGCAGCGTGGCCCAATGGATCTCGAGAGATTGCAGTGGATTCCAAGCAGAGTGGTGCAATGGATTTTAATTGAACGCAGTGGATTCCATGCATCGTGGTGCAATGGATCCCAATTGAATGCAGTGAATTCCATGCAGCGTGATTGAATGCAGTATATTCCATGCAGCGTGGTAAAATGCATCCCGATTAAATGCAGTGGATTCCATCCAGCTTGGTTGAATGCAATTGATTCCATGGAGCATGGCCCAATGCATCCCGATTAAATGCAGTGGATTTTATGCAGCATGGCCCAAAGCATCCCGATTGAAGGTAGTGCATTCCATGCAGCATCACTGAATGCAGTGGATTCCATGCAGCATGGTAAAATGCATCCCAATTGAACGCAGTGCATTCCATGCAGCGGGGTTAAATGGATGCCGATTGAATGCAGTGGATTCGATGCAGCGTGGCCCAATGGATCTCGATTGACTGCAGTGGATTCCATGCAGCGTCACTGAATGCAGTGGATTCCATGCAGCATGGTAAAATGCATCCCGATTGAACGCAGTGTATTCCATGAAGCATGGCTAAATGGATCCCGATTGAATGCAGTGGATTCCATGCAGCATGGCCCAATGGTTCCCGATTGAATGCAGTGGTTGCAATGAAGCATGATTGAATGCAGTGGATTCCATGAAGCGTGGCCCTATGGTACCCGATTGAATGCACTGGTTGCAATGAAGCATGAATGAATGCAGTGGATTCCATGCAGCATGGAGAAATTGAACCCTATTAAATGCAGGGGATTTTATGCAGCATGATTGAATGCAGTGGATTCCATGCAGCATGATTGAATGCAGTAGATTCCATGCAGTGAGGCCCAATGCATCCCGATTAAATGCAGTGGATTTTATGCAGCGAGGCCCAAAGCATCCCGATTGAATGCAGTGGATTCCATGCAGCGTCACTGAATGCAGTGGATTCGATGCAGCATGGTAAAATGCATCCCGATTGAACCCAGTGTATTCTATGCAGCGTGATAAATGGATCCCGATTGAATGCAGTGGATTCGATGCAGCGTGGCCCAACGGATCTCGAGAGAATGCAGTGGATTCCATGCAGTGTGGTGCAATGTATTTTGATTGAACGCAGTGGATTCGATGCATCGTTGTGCAATGGATCCCAATTGAATGCAGTGAATTCCATGCAGCGTGATTGAATGCAGTATATTCCATGCAGCGTGGTAAAATGCATCCCGATTAAATGCAGTGGATTCCATCCAGCTTGATTGAATGCAGTTGATTCCATGGAGCGTGGCCCAATGCATCCCGATTAAATGCAGTGGATTTTATGCAGCATGGCCCAAAGCATCCCGATTGAAGGTAGTGCATTCCATGCAGCATCACTGAATGCAGTGGATTCCATGCAGCATGGTAAAATGCATCCCGATTGAACGCAGTGTATTCCATGAAGCATGGCTAAATGGATCCCGAGTGAATGCAGTGGATTCCATGCAGTGTCATTGAATGCAGTGGATTCCATGCAGCATGGTATAATGTGTCACGATTGATGCAGTGGATTCCATGCATTGTCATTGAATGCAGTGGATTCCATGCAGCATGGTTAAATGCATCCTGATTGATGCAGTGGATTCCATGCAGTGTCAATGAATGCAGTGGATTCCAGGCAGCATGATAAAATGCATCCCGATTGATGCAGTGGATTCCATGCAGCGGGGTTAAATGGATCCCGATTGAATGCAGTGGATTCCATGCAGCGTGGCCAAATGGATCTCGATTGAATGCAGTGGATTCCATGCAGCGTGGCCCAATGGATCTCGATTGAATGCAGTGGATTCCATGCAGTGTGGTGCAGTGGATTCTGATTGATTGCAGTGAATTCCATGCATCGTGGCACAATGGATCCCAATTGAATGCAGTGGATTCCATGCAGCGTGGCCCAATGGATCTCGATTGAATGCAGTGGATTCCATGCAGCGTGTTTGAATGCAGTGTATGCCATGCAGCGTGAAGAAATGGAACCCTATTGAATGCAGTGGATTTTATGCAGCATGATTGAATGCAGTGGATTCCATGCAGCATGATTGAATGCAGTGGATTCCAGGCAGCGAGGCCCAATGAATCCCGATTGAATGCAGTGGATATTATCCAGCATGGCCCAAAGCATCCCGATTGAATGCAGTGGATTCCATGCAGCATGTTTGAATGCAGTGGATTCCATGCAGCATGGCCCAATGGTTCCCGATTGAATGCAGTGGTTGCAATGAAGCATGATTGAATGCAGTGGATTCCATGAAGCGTGGCCCTATGGTACCCGATTGAATGCACTGGTTGCAATGAAGCATGATTGAATGCAGTGGATTCCATGCAGCATGGAGAAATTGAACCCTATTAAATGCAGGGGATTTTATGCAGCATGATTGAATGCAGTGGTTTCCATGCAGCATGATTGAATGCAGTAGATTCCATGCAGTGAGGCCCAATGCATCCCGATTAAATGCAGTGGATTCCATGCAGCGAGGCCCAAAGCATCCCGATTGAATGCAGTGGATTCCATGCAGCGTCAGTGAATGCAGTGGATTCCATGCAGCATGGTAAAATGCATCCCGATTGAACCCAGTGTATTCTATGCAGCGTGATAAATGGATCCCGATTGAATGCAGTGGATTCGATGCAGCGTGGCCCAACGGATCTCGAGAGAATGCAGTGGATTCCATGCAGTGTGGTGCAATGGATTTTGATTGAACGCAGTGGATTCCATGCATCGTGGCGGAATGGATCCCAATTGAATGCAGTGAATTCCATGCAGCGTGATTGAATGCAGTACATTCCATGCAGCATGGTAAAATGCATCCCGATTAAATGCAGTGGATTCCATCCAGCTTGATTGAATGCAGTTGATTCCATGGAGCGTGGCCCAATGCATCCCGATTAAATGCAGTGGATTTTATGCAGCATGGCCCAAAGCATCCCGATTGAAGGTAGTGCATTCCATGCAGCATCACTGAATGCAGTGGATTCCATGCAGCATGGTAAAATGCATCCCGATTGAACGCAGTGTATTCCATGAAGCATGGCTAAATGGATCCCGATTGAATGCAGTGGATTCTATGCAGCGTGGCCCAATGGATCTCGTTTGAACGCAGTGTATTCCATGCAGTGAGGCCCAATGAATCCCAATTGAATGCAGTGGATTCCATGCAGCATGGCGCAATGGATGTCGATTGATTGCAGTGGTTTCCGTGCAATGTCGCACAATGGATCCCGATTGATGCAGTGGATTCCATGCAGCGTCACTGAATGCAGTGGATTCCATGCAGCATGGTAAAATGCATCCCGATGGATGCAGTGGATTCCATGCAGTGTCATTGAATGCAGTGGATTCCATGCAGCATGGTTTAATGCATCATAATTGAACGCAGTGCATTCCATGCAGCGGGGTTAAATGGATCCCGATTGAATGCAGTGGATTCGATGCAGCGTGGCCCAATGGATCTCGATTGAACGCAGTGTATTCCATGCAGTGAGGCCCAATGAATCCCAATTGAATGCAGTGGATTCCATGCAGCATGGAGAAATTGAACCCTATTAAATGCAGGGGATTTTATGCAGCATGATTGAATGCAGTGGATTCCATGCAGCATGATTGAATGCAGTAGAGTCCATGCAGTGTGGCCCAATGCATCCCGATTAAATGCAGTGGATTTTATGCAGAGAGGCCCAAAACATCCCGATTGAATGCAGTGGATTCCATGCAGCGTCACTGAATGCAGTGGATTCGATGCAGCATGGTTAAATGCATCCCGATTGAACGAAGTGTATTCGATGCAGCGTGGCTAAATGGATCCCGATTGAATGCAGTGGATTCCATGCAGTGTGGTGCAATGGATTTAAATTGAACGCATTGGATTCCATGCATCTTTGCGCAATGGATCCCAATTGAATGCAGTGAATTCCATGCAGCGTGATTGAATGCAGTATATTCCATGCAGCGTGGTAAAATGCATCCCGATTAAATGCAGTGGATTCCATCCAGCTTGATTGAATGCAGTTGATTCCATGGAGCGTGGCCCAATGCATCCCGATTAAACGCAGTTGATTTTATGCAGCATGGCCCAAAGCATCCCGATTGAAGGTAGTGCATTCCATGCAGCAACACTGAATGCAGTGGATTCCATGCAGCATGGTAAAATGCATCCCGATTGAACGCAGTGTATTCCATGAAGCATGGCTAAATGGATCCCGATTGAATGCAGTGGATTCCATGCAGCATGGCCCAATGGTTCCCGATTGAATGCAGTGGTTGCAATGAAGCATGATTGAATGCAGTGGATTCCATGAAGCGTGGCCCTATGGTACCCGATTGAATGCACTGGTTGCAATGAAGCATGATTGAATCCAGTGGATTCCATGCAGCATGGAGAAATTGAACCCTATTAAATGCAGGGGATTTTATGCAGCATGATTGAATGCAGTGGATTCCATGCAGCATGATTGAATGCAGTAGATTCCATGCAGTGAGGCCCAATGCATCCCGATTAAATGCAGTGGATTTTATGCAGCGAGGCCCAAAGCATCCCGATTGAATGCAGTGGATTCCATGCAGCGTCACTGAATGCAGTGGATTCGATGCAGCATGGTAAAATGCATCCCGATTGAACCCAGTGTATTCTATGCAGCGTGATAAATGGATCCCGATTGAATGCAGTGGATTCGATGCAGCGTGGCCCAACGGATCTCGAGAGAATGCAGTGGATTCCATGCAGTGTGGTGCAATGTATTTTGATTGAACGCAGTGGATTCGATGCATCGTTGTGCAATGGATCCCAATTGAATGCAGTGAATTCCATGCAGCGTGATTGAATGCAGTACATTCCATGCAGCATGGTAAAATGCATCCCGATTAAATGCAGTGGATTCCATCCAGCTTGATTGAATGCAGTTGATTCCATGGAGCGTGGCCCAATGCATCCCGATTAAATGCAGTGGATTTTATGCAGCATGGCCCAAAGCATCCCGATTGAAGGTAGTGCATTCCATGCAGCATCACTGAATGCAGTGGATTCCATGCAGCATGGTAAAATGCATCCCGATTGAACGCAGTGTATTCCATGAAGCATGGCTAAATGGATCCCGAGTGAATGCAGTGGATTCCATGCAGCATGGTAAAATGCGTCACGATTGATGCAGTGGATTCCATGCACTGTCATTGAATGCAGTGGATTCCATGCAGCATGGTAAAATGCATCCCGATTGATGCAGTGGATTCCATGCAGTGTCATTTAATGCAGTGGATTCCAGGCAGCATGATAAAATGCATCCCGATTGATGCAGTGGATTCCATGCAGCGGGGTTAAATGGATCCCGATTGAATGCAGTGGATTCCATGCAGCGTGGCCCAATGGATCTCGATTGAATGCAGTGGACTCCGTGAAGTGTGGTGGAGTGGATTCTGATTGATTGCAGTGAATTCCATGCAGCGTGGCCCAATGGATCTCGATTGAATGCAGTGGACTCCGTGCAGTGTGGTGGAGTGGATTCTGATTGATTGCAGTGAATTCCATGCAGCATGGCCCAATGGTTCCCGATTGAATGCAGTGGTTGCAATGAATCCTGATTGAATGCAGTGGATTCCATGAAGCGTGGCCCTAAGGTACCCGATTGAATGCACTGGTTGCAATGAAGCATGATTGAATGCAGTGGATTCCATGCAGCATGGAGAAATTGAACCCTATTAAATGCAGGGGATTTTATGCAGCATGATTGAATGCAGTGGATTCCATGCAGCATGATTGAATGCAGTAGATTCCATGCAGTGAGGCCCAATGCATCCCGATTAAATGCAGTGGATTTTATGCAGTGAGGCCCAAAGCATCCCGATTGAATGCAGTGGATTCCATGCAGTGTCACTGAATGCAGTGGATTCGATGAAGCATGGTAAAATGCATCCCGATTGAACCCAGTGTATTCCATGCAGCGTGATAAATGGATCCAGATTGAATGCAGTGGATTCCATGCAGCGTGGCCCAATGGATCTCGAGAGAATGCAGTGGATTCCATGCAGTGTGGTGCAATGGATCTCGAGAGAATGCAGTGGATTCCATGCAGTGTGGTGCAATGGATTTTGATTGAACGCAGTGGATTCCATGCATCGTTGTGCAATGGATCCCAATTGAATGCAGTGAATTCCATGCAGCGTGATTGAATGCAGTACATTCCATGCAGCATGGTAAAATTCATCCCGATTAAATGCAGTGGATTCCATCCAGCTTGATTGAATGCAGTTTATTCCATGGAGCTTGGCCCAATGCATCCCGATTAAATGCAGTGGATTTTATGCAGCATGGCCCAAAGCATCCCGATTGAAGGTAGTGCATTCCATGCAGCATCACTGAATGCAGTGGATTCCATGCAGCATGGTAAAATGCATCCCGATTAAACGCAGTGGATTACATGCAGCATGGCTAAATGGATCCCGAGTGAATGCAGTAGATTCCATGCAGTGTCATTGAATGCAGTGGATTCCATGCAGCATGGTAAAATGCGTCACGATTGATGCAGTGGATTCCATGCAGTGTCATTGAATGCAGTGGATTCCATGCAGCATGGTAAAATGCATCCCGATGGATGCAGTGGATTCCATGCAGCGGGGTTAAATTGATCCTGATTGAATGCAGTGTATTCCATGCAGCGTGGCCCAATGGATCTCGATTGAATGCAGTGGATTCCATGCAGTGTGGTGCAGTGGATTCTGATTGATTGCAGTGAATTCCATGCATCGTGGCACAATGGATCCCAATTGAATGCAGTTGATTCCATGCAGCGTGGCCCAATGGATCTCGATTGAATGCATTGGATTCCATGCAGCGTGTTTGAATGCAGTGTATGCCATGCAGCGTGAAGAAATGGAACCCTATTGAATGCAGTGGATTTTATGCAGCATGATTGAATGCAGTGGATTCCATGCAGCATGATTGAATGCAGTGGATTCCAGGCAGCGAGGCCCAATGAATCCCGATTGAATGCAGTGGATATTATCCAGCATGGCCCAAAGCATCCCGATTGAATGCAGTTGGTTCCATGCAGCGTGTTTGAATGCAGTGGATTCCATGCAGCATGGCCCAATGGTTCCCGATTGAATGCAGTGGTTGCAATGAAGCATGATTGAATGCAGTGGATTCCATGAAGCGTGGCCCTATGGTACCCGATTGAATGCACTGGTTGCAATGAAGCATGATTGAATGCAGTGGATTCCATGCAGCATGGAGACATTGAACCCTATTCAATGCAGGGGATTTTATGCAGCATGATTGAATGCAGTGGATTCCATGCAGCATGATTGAATGCAGTAGATTCCATGCAGTGAGGCCCAATGCATCCCGATTAAATGCAGTGGATTTTATGCAGCGAGGCCCAAAGCATCCCGATTGAATGCAGTGGATTCCATGCAGCGTCACTGAATGCAGTGGATTCGATGCAGCATGGTAAAATGCATCCCGATTGAACGAAGAGTATTCCATGCAGCGTGGCTAAATGGATCCCGATTGAATGCAGTGGATTCCATGCAGCGTGGCCCAATGGATCTCGAGAGATTGCAGTGGATTCCATGCAGTGTGGTGCAATGGATTTAAATTGAACGCAGTGGATTCCATGCATCGTGGTGCAATGGATCCCAATTGAATGCAGTGAATTCCATGCGGCGTGATTGAATGCAGTACACCCCATGCAGCGTGGTAAAATGCATCCCGATTAAATGCAGTGGATTCCATCCAGCTTGATTGAATGCAGTTGATTCCATGGAGCGTGGCCCAATGCATCCCGATTAAATGCAGTGGATTTTATGCAGCATGGCCCAAAGCATCCCGATTGAAGGTAGTGCATTCCATGCAGCATCACTGAATGCAGTGGATTCCATGCAGCATGGTAAAATGCATCCCGATTGAACGCAGTGTATTCCATGAAGCATGGCTAAATGGCTCCCGAGTGAATGCAGTAGATTCCATGCAGTGTCATTGAATGCAGTGGATTCCATGCAGCATGGTAAAATGCGTCACGATTGATGCAGTGGATTCCATGCAGTGTCATTGAATGCAGTGGATTCCAGGCAGCATGGTAAAATGCATCCCGATTGATGCAGTGGATTCCATGCAGCGGGGTTAAATGGATCCCGATTGAATGCAGTGTATTCCATGCAGCGTGGCCCAATGGATCTCGATTGAATGCAGTGGATTCCATGCAGCGTGGCCCAATGGATCTCCATTGAATGCAGTGGATTCCATGCAGTGTGGTACAGTGGATTCTGATTGATTGCAGTGAATTCCATTCATCGTGGCACAATGGATCCCAATTGAATGCAGTGGATTCCATGCAGCGTGGCCCAATGGATCTCGATTAAATGCAGTGGATTCCATGCAGCATGTTTGAATGCAGTGTATGCCATGCAACGTGAAGAAATGGAACCCTATTGAATGCAGTGGATTTTATGCAGGATGATTGAATGCAGTGGATTCCATGCAGCATGATTGAATGCAGTGGATTCGATGCAGCGTGGCCCAATGGATCTCGAGAGAATGCAGTGGATTCCATGCAGTGTGGTGCAATGGATTTTGATTGAACGCAGTGGATTCGATGCATCGTTGTGCAATGGATCCCAATTGAATGCAGTGAATTCCATGCAGCGTGATTGAATGCAGTACATTCCATGCAGCATGGTAAAATGCATCCCGATTAAATGCAGTGGATTCCATCCAGCTTGATTGAATGCAGTTGATTCCATGGAGCGTGGCCCAATGCATCCCGATTAAATGCAGTGGATTTTATGCAGCATGGCCCAAAGCATCCCGATTGAAGGTAGTGCATTCCATGCAGCATCACTGAATGCAGTGGATTCCATGCAGCATGGTAAAATGCATCCCGATTGAACGCAGTGTATTCCATGAAGCATGGCTAAATGGATCCCGATTGAATGCAGTGGATTCCATGCAGCATGGCGCAATGGATGTCGATTGATTGCAGTGGTTTCCCTGCAATGTGGCACAATGGATCCCGATTGATGCAGTGGATTCCATGCAGCGTCACTGAATGCAGTGGATTCCATGCAGCATGGTAAAATGCATCCCGATGGATGCAGTGGATTCCATGCAGTGTCATTGAATGCAGTGGATTCCATGCAGCATGGTTTAATGCATCCCAATTGAACGCAGTGCATTCCATGCAGCGGGGTTAAATGGATCCCGATTGAATGCAGTGGATTCGATGCAGCGTGGCCCAATGGATCTCGAGAGAATGCAGTGGATTCCATGCAGTGTGGTGCAATGGATTTAAATTGAACGCAGTGGATTCCATGCATCGTGGCGCAATGGATCCCAATTGAATGCAGTGAATTCCATGCAGCGTGATTGAATGCAGTATATTCCATGCAGCGTGGTAAAATGCATCCCGATTAAATGCAGTGGATTCCATCCAGCTTGATTGAATGCAGTTGATTCCATGGAGCGTGGCCCAATGCTTCCCGATTAAATGCAGTGGATTTTATGCAGCATGGCCCAAAGCATCCCGATTGAAGGTAGTGCATTCCATGCAGCATCACTGAATGCAGTGGATTCCATGCAGCATGGTAAAATGCATCCCGATTGAATGCAGTGTATTCCATGAAGCATGGCTAAATGGATCCCGATTGAATGCAGTGGATTCCATGCAGCGTGGCCCAATGGATCTCGATTGAACGCAGTGTATTCCATGCAGTGAGGCCCAATGAATCCCAATTGAATGCAGTGGATTCCATGCAGCATAGAGAAATTGAACCCTATTAAATGCAGGGGATTTTATGCAGCATGATTGAATGCAGTGGATTCCATGCAGCATGATTGAATGCAGTAGATTCCATGCAGTGAGGCCCAATGCATCCCGATTAAATGCAGTGGATTTTATGCAGAGAGGCCCAAAGCATCCCGATTGAATGCAGTGGATTCCATGCAGCGTCACTGAATGCAGTGGATTCGATGCAGCATGGTAAAATGCATCCCGATTGAACGAAGAGTATTCCATGCAGCGTGGCTAAATGGATCCCGATTGAATGCAGTGGATTCCATGCAGCGTGGCCCAATGGATCTCGAGAGATTGCAGTGGATTCCAAGCAGAGTGGTGCAATGGATTTTAATTGAACGCAGTGGATTCCATGCATCGTGGTGCAATGGATCCCAATTGAATGCAGTGAATTCCATGCAGCGTGATTGAATGCAGTATATTCCATGCAGCGTGGTAAAATGCATCCCGATTAAATGCAGTGGATTCCATCCAGCTTGGTTGAATGCAGTTGATTCCATGGAGCGTGGCCCAATGCATCCCGATTAAATGCAGTGGATTTTATGCAGCATGGCCCAAAGCATCCCGATTGAAGGTAGTGCATTCCATGCAGCATCACTGAATGCAGTGGATTCCATGCAGAATGGTAAAATGCATCCCAATTGTACGCAGTGTATTCCATGAAGCATGGCTAAATGGATGCCGATTGAATGCAGTGGATTCGATGCAGCGTGGCCCAATGGATCTCGATTGATTGCAGTGGATTCCATGCAGCGTGGCCCAATGGATCTCGATTGAATGCAGTGGACATTATCCAGCATGGCCCAAAGCATCCCGATGGAATGCAGTGGATTCCATGCAGCGTGTTTGAATGCAGTGGATTCCATGCAGCATGGCCCAATGGTTCCCGATTGAATGCAGTGGTTGCAATGAAGCATGATTGAATGCAGTGGATTCCATGAAGCGTGGCCCTATGGTACCCGATTGAATGCACTGGTTGCAATGAAGCATGATTGAATGCAGTGGATTCCATGCAGCATGGAGAAATGGAACCCTATTAAATGCAGGGGATTTTATGCAGCATGATTGAATGCAGTGGATTCCATGCAGCATGATTGAATGCAGTAGATTCCATGCAGTGAGGCCCAATGCATCCCGATTAAATGCAGTGGATTTTATGCAGCGAGGCCCAAAGCATCCCGATTGAATGCAGTGGATTCCATGCAGCGTCACTGAATGCAGTGGATTCGATGCAGCATGGTAAAATGCATCCCGATTGAACCCAGTGTATTCTATGCAGCGTGATAAATGGATCCCGATTGAATGCAGTGGATTCCATGCAGCGTGGCCCAATGGATCTCGAGAGAATGCAGTGGATTCCATGCAGTGTGGTGCAATGTATTTTGATTGAACGCAGTGGATTCGATGCATCGTTGTGCAATGGATCCCAATTGAATGCAGTGAATTCCATGCAGCGTGATTGAATGCAGTACATTCCATGCAGCATGGTAAAATGCATCCCGATTAAATGCAGTGGATTCCATCCAGCTTGATTGAATGCAGTTGATTCCATGGAGCGTGGCCCAATGCATCCCGATTAAATGCAGTGGATTTTATGCAGCATGGCCCAAAGCATCCCGATTGAAGGTAGTGCATTCCATGCAGCATCACTGAATGCAGTGGATTCCATGCAGCATGGTAAAATGCATCCCGATTGAACGCAGTGTATTCCATGAAGCATGGCTAAATGGATCCCGAGTGAATGCAGTGGATTCCATGCAGCATGGTAAAATGCGTCACGATTGATGCAGTGGATTCCATGCACTGTCATTGAATGCAGTGGATTCCATGCAGCATGGTAAAATGCATCCTGATTGATGCAGTGGATTCCATGCAGTGTCATTTAATGCAGTGGATTCCAGGCAGCATGATAAAATGCATCCCGATTGATGCAGTGGATTCCATGCAGCGGGGCTAAATGGATCCCGATTGAATGCAGTGGATTCCATGCAGCGTGGCCCAATGGATCTCGATTGAATGCAGTGGACTCCGTGCAGTGTGGTGGAGTGGATTCTGATTGATTGCAGTGAATTCCATGCAGCGTGGCCCAATGGATCTCGATTGAATGCAGTGGATTCCATGCAGCGTGTTTGAATGCAGTGTATGCCATGCAGCGTGAAGAAATGGAACCCTATTGAATGCAGTGGATTTTATGCAGGATGATTGAATGCAGTGGATTCCATGCAGCATGATTGAATGCAGTGGATTCCAGGCAGCGAGGCCCAATGAATCCTGATTGAATGCAGTGGATTCCATGCAGCGTCACTGAATGCAGTGGATTCGATGCAGCATGGTAAAATGCATCCCGATTGAACCCAGTGTATTCTATGCAGCGTGATAAATGGATCCCGATTGAATGCAGTGGATTCCATGCAGCGTGGCCCAATGGATCTGGAGAGATTGCAGTGGATTCCATGCAGTGTGGTGCAATGGATTTTAATTGAACACAGTGGATTCCATGCATCGTGGTGCAATGGATCCCAATTGAATGCAGTGAATTCCATGCAGCATGGCCCAATGGTTCCCGATTGAATGCAGTGGTTGCAATGAAGCATGATTGAATGCAGTGGATTCCATGAAGCGTGGCCCTATGGTACCCGATTGAATGCACTGGTTGCAATGAAGCATGATTGAATGCAGTGGATTCCATGCAGCATGGAGAAATTGAACCCTATTAAATGCAGGGGATTTTATGCAGCATGATTGAATGCAGTGGATTCCATGCAGCATGATTGAATGCAGTGGATTCCATGCAGCATGGAGAAATTGAACCCTATTAAATGCAGTGGATTCCATGCAGCATGATTGAATGCAGTAGATTCCATGCAGTGAGGCCCAATGCATGCCGATTAAATGCAGTGGATTTTATGCAGCATGGCCCAAAGCATCCCGATTGAAGGTAGTGCATTCCATGCAGCATCACTGAATGCAGTGGATTCCATGCAGCATGGTAAAATGCATCCCGATTGAACGCAGTGTATTCCATGAAGCATGGCTAAATGGATCCCGATTGAATGCAGTGGATTCCATGCAGCGTGGCCCAATGGATCTCGATTGAACGCAGTGTATTCCATGCAGTGAGGCCCAATGAATCCCAATTGGATGCAGTGGATTCCATGCAGCATCACGCAATGGATGTCGATTGAATGCAGTGGTTTCCCTGCAATGTGGCACAATGGATCCCGATTGACTGCAGTGGATTCCATGCAGCATGGCGCAATGGATGTCGATTGAATGCAGTGGTTTCCCTGCAATGTGGCAAAATGGATCCCGATTGACTGCAGTGGATTCCATGCAGCGTCACTGAATGCAGTGGATTCCATGCAGCATGGTAAAATTCATCCCGATTGAACGCAGTGTATTCCATGAAGCATGGCTAAATGGATCCCGAGTGAATGCAGTGGATTCCATGCAGTGTCATTGAATGCAGTGGATTCCATGCAGCATGGTATAATGTGTCACGATTGATGCAGTGGATTCCATGCATTGTCATTGAATGCAGTGGATTCCATGCAGCATGGTTAAATGCATCCCGATTGATGCAGTGGATTCCATGCAGTGTCAATGAATGCAGTGGATTCCAGGCAGCATGATAAAATGCATCCCGATTGATGCAGTGGATTCCATGCAGCGGGGTTAAATGGATCCCGATTGAATGCAGTGGATTCCATGCAGCGTGGCCCAATGGATCTAGATTGAATGCAGTGGATTCCATGCAGCGTGGCCCAATGGATCTCGATTGAATGCAGTGGATTCCACGCAGTGTGGTGCAGTGGATTCTGATTGATTGCAGTGAATTCCATGCATCGTGGCACAATGGATCCCAATTGAATGCAGTAGATTCCATGCAGTGTGGCCCAATGGATCTCGATTGAATGCAGTGGATTCCATGCAGCGTGTTTGAATGCAGTGTATGCCATGCAGCGTGAAGAAATGGAACCCTATTGAATGCAGTGGATTTTATGCAGCATGATTGAATGCAGTGGATTCCATGCAGCATGATTGAATGCAGTGGATTCCAGGCAGCGAGGCCCAATGAATCCCGATTGAATGCAGTGGATATTATCCAGCATGGCCCAAAGCATCCCGATTGAATGCAGTGGATTCCATGCAGCATGTTTGAATGCAGTGGATTCCATGAAGCGTGGCCCTATGGTACCCGATTGAATGCACTGGTTGCAATGAAGCATGATTGAATGCAGTGGATTCCATGCAGCATGGAGAAATTGAACCCTATTAAATGCAGGGGATTTTATGCAGCATGATTGAATGCAGTGGATTCCATGCAGCATGGTAAAATGCATCCCGATTGATGCAGTGGATTCCATGCAGTGTCATTGAATGCAGTGGATTCCATGCAGCATGGTAAAATGCATCCCAATTGAACGCAGTGCATTCCATGCAGCGGGGTTAAATGGATCCCGATTGAATGCAGTGGATTCGATGCAGCGTGGCCCAATGGATCTCGAGAGAATGCAGTGGATTCCATGCAGTGTGGTGCAATGGATTTAAATTGAACGCAGTGGATTCCATGCATCGTGGCGCAATGGATCCCAATTGAATGCAGTGAATTCCATGCAGCGTGATTGAATGCAGTATATTCCATGCAGCGTGGTAAAATGCATCCCGATTAAATGCAGTGGATTCCATCCAGCTTGATTGAATGCAGTTGATTCCATGGAGCGTGGCCCAATGCATCCCGATTAAATGCAGTGGATTTTATGCAGCATGGCCCAAAGCATCCCGATTGAATGTAGTGCATTCCATGCAGCATCACTGAATGCAGTGGATTCCATGCAGCATGGTAAAATGCATCCCGATTGAACGCAGTGTATTCCATGAAGCATGGCGAAATGAATCCCGATTGAATGCAGTGGATTCCATGCAGCGTGGCCCAATGGATCTCGATTGAATGCAGTGTATTCCATGCAGTGAGGCCCAATGAATCCCAATTGAATGCAGTGGATTCCATGCAGCATGGCGCAATGGATGTCGATTGAATGCAGTGGTTTCCCTGCAATGTGGCACAATGGATCCCGATTGACTGCAGTGGATTCCATGCAGCGTCACTGAATGCAGTGGATTCCTTGCAGCATGGTAAAATGCATCCCGATTGATGCAGTGGATTCCATGCTGTGTCATTGAATGCAGTGCATTCCATGCAGCATGGTAAAATGCATCCCGATTGAACGCAGTGCATTCCATGCAGCGGGGTTAAATGGATCCCGATTGAATGCAGTGGATTCGATGCAGCATGGCCCAATGGATCTCGAGAGAATGCAGTGGATTCCATGCAGTGTGGTGCAATGGATTTAAATTGAACGCAGTGGATTCCATGCATCGTGGCGCAATGGATCCCAATTGAATGCAGTGAATTCCATGCAGCGTGATTGAATGCAGTATATTCCATGCAGCGTGGTAAAATGCATCCCGATTAAATGCAGTGGATTCCATCCAGCTTGATTGAATGCAGTTGATTCCATGGAGCGTGGCCCAATTCATCCCGATTAAATGCAGTGGATTTTATGCAGCATGGCCCAAAGCATCCCGATTGAAGGTAGTGCATTCCATGCAGCATCACTGAATGCAGTGGATTCCATGCAGCATGGTAAAATGCATCCCGATTGAACGCAGTGTATTCCATGAAGCATGGCGAAATGGATCCCGATTGAATGCAGTGGATTCCATGCAGCGTGGCCCAATGGATCTCGATTGAACGCAGTGTATTCCATGCAGTGAGGCCCAATGTATCCAAATTGAATGCAGTGGATTCCATGCAGCATGGCGCAATGGATGTAGATTGAATGCAGTGGTTTCCCTGCAATGTGGCACAATGGATCCCGATTGACTGCAGTGGATTCCATGCAGCATGGCGCAATGGATGTCGATTGAATGCAGTGGTTTCCCTGCAATTTGGCAAAATGGATCCCGATTGACTGCAGTGGATTCCATGCAGCGTCACTGAATGCAGTGGATTCCATGCAGCATGGTAAAATTCATCCCGATTGAACGCAGTGTATTCCATGAAGCATGGCTAAATGGATCCCGAGTGAATGCAGTGGATTCCATGCAGTGTCATTGAATGCAGTGGATTCCATGCAGCATGGTATAATGTGTCACGATTGATGCAGTGGATTCCATGCATTGTCATTGAATGCAGTGGATTCCATGCAGCATGGTTAAATGCATCACGATTGATGCAGTGGATTCCATGCAGTGTCAATGAATGCAGTGGATTCCAGGCAGCATGATAAAATGCATCCCGATTGATGCAGTGGATTCCATGCAGCGGGGTTAAATGGATCCCGATTGAATGCAGTGGATTCCATGCAGCGTGGCCCAATGGATCTCGATTGAATGCAGTGGATTCCACGCAGTGTGGTGCAGTGGATTCTGATTGATTGCAGTGAATTCCATGCATCGTGGCACAATGGATCCCAATTGAATGCAGTGGATTCCATGCAGTGTGGCCCAATGGATCTCGATTGAATGCAGTGGATTCCATGCAGCGTGTTTGAATGCAGTGTATGCCATGCAGCGTGAAGAAATGGAACCCTATTGAATGCAGTGGATTTTATGCAGCATGATTGAATGCAGTGGATTCCATGCAGCATGATTGAATGCAGTGGATTCCAGGCAGCGAGGCCCAATGAATCCCGATTGAATGCAGTGGATATTATCCAGCATGGCCCAAAGCATCCCGATTGAATGCAGTGGATTCCATGCAGCATGTTTGAATGCAGTGGATTCCATGCAGCATGGCCCAATGGTTCCCGATTGAATGCAGTGGTTGCAATGAAGCATGATTGAATGCAGTGGATTCCATGAAGCGTGGCCCTATGGTACCCGATTGAATGCACTGGTTGCAATGAAGCATGATTGAATGCAGTGGATTCCATGCAGCATGGAGAAATTGAACCCTATTAAATGCAGGGGATTTTATGCAGCATGATTGAATGCAGTGGATTCCATGCAGCATGATTGAATGCAGTAGATTCCATGCAGTGAGGCCCAATGCATCCCGATTAAATGCAGTGGATTTTATGCAGCGAGGCCCAAAGCATCCCGATTGAATGCAGTGGATTCCATGCAGCGTCACTGAATGCAGTGGATTCGATGCAGCATGGTAAAATGCATCCCGATTGAACCCAGTGTATTCTATGCAGCGTGATAAATGGATCCCGATTGAATGCAGTGGATTCCATGCAGCGTGAACAACGGATCTCGAGAGAATGCAGTGGATTCCATGCAGTGTGGTGCAATGGATTTTGATTGAACGCAGTGGATTCGATGCATCGTTGTGCAATGGATCCCAATTGAATGCAGTGAATTCCATGCAGCGTGATTGAATGCAGTACATTCCATGCAGCATGGTAAAATGCATCCCGATTAAATGCAGTGGATTCCAACCAGCTTGATTGAATGCAGTTGATTCCATGGAGCGTGGCCCAATGCATCCCGATTAAATGCAGTGGATTTTATGCAGCATGGCCCAAAGCATCCCGATTAAATGTAGTGCATTCCATGCAGCATCACTGAATGCAGTGGAGTCCATGCAGCATGGTAAAATGCATCCCGATTGAACGCAGTGTATTCCATGAAGCATGGCTAAATGGATCCCGATTATATGCAGTGGATTCCATGCAGCGTGGCCCAATGGATCTCGATTGAACGCAGTGTATTCCATGCAGTGAGGCCCAATGAATCCCAATTGAATGCAGTGGATTCCATGCAGCATGGCGCAATGGATGTCGATTGATTGCAGTTGTTTCCCTGCAATGTGGCACAATGGATCCCGATTGATGCAGTGGATTCCATGCAGCGTCACTGAATGCAGTGCATTCCATGCAGCATGGTAAAATGCATCCCGATGGATGCAGTGTATTCCATGCAGTGAGGCCCAATGAATCCCAATTGAATGCAGTGGATTCCATGCAGCATGGAGAAATTGAACCCTATTAAATGCAGGGGATTTTATGCAGCATGATTGAATGCAGTGGATTCCAAGCAGCATGATTGAATGCAGTAGATTCCATGCAGTGAGGCCCAATGCATCCCGATTAAATGCAGTGGATTTTATGCAGAGAGGCCCAAAGCATCCCGATTGAATGCAGTGGATTCCATGCAGCGTCACTGAATGCAGTGGATTCGATGCAGCATGGTTAAATGCATCCCGATTGAACGAAGTGTATTCCATGCAGCGTGGCTAAATGGATCCCGATTGAATGCAGTGGATTCCATGCAGCGTGGCCCAATGGATCTCGAGAGATTGCAGTGGATTCCAAGCAGAGTGGTGCAATGGATTTTAATTGAACGCAGTGGATTCCATGCATCGTGGTGCAATGGATCCCAATTGAATGCAGTGAATTCCATGCAGCGTGATTGAATGCAGTATATTCCATGCAGCGTGGTAAAATGCATCCCGATTAAATGCAGTGGATTCCATCCAGCTTGGTTGAATGCAATTGATTCCATGGAGCATGGCCCAATGCATCCCGATTAAATGCAGTGGATTTTATGCAGCATGGCCCAAAGCATCCCGATTGAAGGTAGTGCATTCCATGCAGCATCACTGAATGCAGTGGATTCCATGCAGCATGGTAAAATGCATCCCAATTGAACGCAGTGCATTCCATGAAGCATGGCTAAATGGATGCCGATTGAATGCAGTGGATTCGATGCAGCGTGGCCCAATGGATCTCGATTGACTGCAGTGGATTCCATGCAGCGTCACTGAATGCAGTGGATTCCATGCAGCATGGTAAAATGCATCCCGATTGAACGCAGTGTATTCCATGAAGCATGGCTAAATGGATCCCGATTGAATGCAGTGGATTCCATGCAGCATGGCCCAATGGTTCCCGATTGAATGCAGTGGTTGCAATGAAGCATGATTGAATGCAGTGGATTCCATGAAGCGTGGCCCTATGGTACCCGATTGAATGCACTGGTTGCAATGAAGCATGAATGAATGCAGTGGATTCCATGCAGCATGGAGAAATTGAACCCTATTAAATGCAGGGGATTTTATGCAGCATGATTGAATGCAGTGGATTCCATGCAGCATGATTGAATGCAGTAGATTCCATGCAGTGAGGCCCAATGCATCCCGATTAAATGCAGTGGATTTTATGCAGCGAGGCCCAAAGCATCCCGATTGAATGCAGTGGATTCCATGCAGCGTCACTGAATGCAGTGGATTCGATGCAGCATGGTAAAATGCATCCCGATTGAACCCAGTGTATTCTATGCAGCGTGATAAATGGATCCCGATTGAATGCAGTGGATTCGATGCAGCGTGGCCCAACGGATCTCGAGAGAATGCAGTGGATTCCATGCAGTGTGGTGCAATGTATTTTGATTGAACGCAGTGGATTCGATGCATCGTTGTGCAATGGATCCCAATTGAATGCAGTGAATTCCATGCAGCGTGATTGAATGCAGTATATTCCATGCAGCGTGGTAAAATGCATCCCGATTAAATGCAGTGGATTCCATCCAGCTTGATTGAATGCAGTTGATTCCATGGAGCGTGGCCCAATGCATCCCGATTAAATGCAGTGGATTTTATGCAGCATGGCCCAAAGCATCCCGATTGAAGGTAGTGCATTCCATGCAGCATCACTGAATGCAGTGGATTCCATGCAGCATGGTAAAATGCATCCCGATTGAACGCAGTGTATTCCATGAAGCATGGCTAAATGGATCCCGAGTGAATGCAGTGGATTCCATGCAGTGTCATTGAATGCAGTGGATTCCATGCAGCATGGTATAATGTGTCACGATTGATGCAGTGGATTCCATGCATTGTCATTGAATGCAGTGGATTCCATGCAGCATGGTTAAATGCATCCTGATTGATGCAGTGGATTCCATGCAGTGTCAATGAATGCAGTGGATTCCAGGCAGCATGATAAAATGCATCCCGATTGATGCAGTGGATTCCATGCAGCGGGGTTAAATGGATCCCGATTGAATGCAGTGGATTCCATGCAGCGTGGCCCAATGGATCTCGATTGAATGCAGTGGATTCCATGCAGCGTGGCCCAATGGATCTCGATTGAATGCAGTGGATTCCATGCAGTGTGGTGCAGTGGATTCTGATTGATTGCAGTGAATTCCATGCATCGTGGCACAATGGATCCCAATTGAATGCAGTGGATTCCATGCAGCGTGGCCCAATGGATCTCGATTGAATGCAGTGGATTCCATGCAGCGTGTTTGAATGCAGTGTATGCCATGCAGCGTGAAGAAATGGAACCCTATTGAATGCAGTGGATTTTATGCAGCATGATTGAATGCAGTGGATTCCATGCAGCATGATTGAATGCAGTGGATTCCAGGCAGCGAGGCCCAATGAATCCCGATTGAATGCAGTGGATATTATCCAGCATGGCCCAAAGCATCCCGATTGAATGCAGTGGATTCCATGCAGCATGTTTGAATGCAGTGGATTCCATGCAGCATGGCCCAATGGTTCCCGATTGAATGCAGTGGTTGCAATGAAGCATGATTGAATGCAGTGGATTCCATGAAGCGTGGCCCTATGGTACCCGATTGAATGCACTTGTTGCAATGAAGCATGATTCAATGCAGTGGATTCCATGCAGCATGGAGAAATTGAACCCTATTAAATGCAGGGGATTTTATGCAGCATGATTGAATGCAGTGGATTCCATGCAGCATGATTGAATGCAGTAGATTCCATGCAGTGAGGCCCAATGCATCCCGATTAAATGCAGTGGATTTTATGCAGCGAGGCCCAAAGCATCCCGATTGAATGCAGTGGATTCCATGCAGCGTCACTGAATGCAGTGGATTCGATGCAGCATGGTAAAATGCATCCCGATTGAACCCAGTGTATTCTATGCAGCGTGATAAATGGATCCCGATTGAATGCAGTGGATTCCATGCAGCGTGAACAACGGATCTCGAGAGAATGCAGTGGATTCCATGCAGTGTGGTGCAATGTATTTTGATTGAACGCAGTGGATTCGATGCATCGTTGTGCAATGGATCCCAATTGAATGCAGTGAATTCCATGCAGCGTGATTGAATGCAGTACATTCCATGCAGCGTGGTAAAATGCATCCCGATTAAATGCAGTGGATTCCATCCAGCTTGATTGAATGCAGTTGATTCCATGGAGCGTGGCCCAATGCATCCCGATTAAATGCAGTGGATTTTATGCAGCATGGCCCAAAGCATCCCGATTGAAGGTAGTGCATTCCATGCAGCATCACTGAATGCAGTGGATTCCATGCAGCATGGTAAAATGCATCCCGATTGAACGCAGTGTATTCCATGAAGCATGGCTAAATGGATCCCCATTGAATGCAGTGGATTCCATGCAGCGTGGCCCAATGGATCTCGATTGAACGCAGTGTATTCCATGCAGTGAGGCCCAATGAATCCCAATTGAATGCAGTGGATTCCATGCAGCATGGCCCAATGGATGTCGATTGAATGCAGTGCTTTCCCTGCAATGTGGCACAATGGATTCCGATTGACTGCAGTGGATTCCATGCAGCGTCACTGAATGCAGTGGATTCCATGCAGCATGGTAAAATGCATCCCGATTGATGCAGTGGATTCCATGCAGCGTCATTGAATGCAGTGGATTCCATGCAGCATGGTAAAATGCATCCCAATTGAACGCAGTGCATTCCATGCAGCGGGGTTAAATGGATCCCGATTGAATGCAGTGGATTCGATGCAGCATGGCCCAATGGATCTCGAGAGAATGCAGTGGATTCCATGCAGTGTGGTGCAATGGATTTAAATTGAACGCAGTGGATTCCATGCATCGTGGCGCAATGGATCCCAATTGAATGCAGTGAATTCCATGCAGCGTGATTGAATGCAGTATATTCCATGCAGCGTGGTAAAATGCATCCCGATTAAATGCAGTGGATTCCATCCAGCTTGATTGAATGCAGTTGATTCCATGGAGCGTGGCCCAATGCATCCCGATTAAATGCAGTGGATTTTATGCAGCATGGCCCAAAGCATCCCGATTGAAGGTAGTGCATTCCATGCAGCATCACTGAATGCAGTGGATTCCATGCAGCATGGTAAAATGCATCCCGATTGAACGCAGTGTATTCCATGAAGCATGGCGAAATGGATCCCGATTGAATGCAGTGGATTCCATGCAGCGTGGCCCAATGGATCTCGATTGAACGCAGTGTATTCCATGCAGTGAGGCCCAATGTATCCCAATTGAATGCAGTGGATTCCATGCAGCATGGCGCAATGGATGTCGATTGAATGCAGTGGTTTCCCTGCAATGTGGCACAATGGATCCCGATTGACTGCAGTGGATTCCATGCAGCGTCACTGAATGCAGTGGATTCCATGCAGCATGGTAAAATGCATCCCGATTGATGCAGTGGATTCCATGCAGTGTCATTAAATGCAGGGGATTCCATGCAGCATGGTAAAATGCATCCCAATTGAACGCAGTGCATTCCATGCAGCGGGGTTAAATGGATCCCGATTGAATGCAGTGGATTCGATGCAGCGTGGCCCAATGGATCTCGAGAGAATGCAGTGGATTCCATGCAGTGTGGTGCAATGGATTTAAACTGAACGCAGTGGATTCCATGCATCGTGGCGCAATGGATCCCAATTGAATGCAGTGAATTCCATGCAGCGTGATTGAATGCAGTATATTCCATGCAGCGTGGTAAAATGCATCCCAATTGAACGCAGTGCATTCCATGCAGCGGGGTTAAATGGATGCCGATTGAATGCAGTGGATTCGATGCAGCGTGGCCCAATGGATCTCGATTGACTGCAGTGGATTCCATGCAGCGTGGCCCAATGGATCTCGATTGACTGCAGTGGATTCCATGCAGCGTCACTGAATGCAGTGGATTCCATGCAGCATGGTAAAATGCATCCCGATTGATGCAGTGGATTCCATGCAGTGTCATTGAATGCAGTGGATTCCATGCAGCATGGTTTAATGCATCCCAATTGATCACAGTGCATTCCATGCAGCGGGGTTAAATGGATCCCGATTGAATGCAGTGGATTCGATGCAGCGTGGCCCAATGGATCTCGAGAGAATGCAGTGGATTCCATGCAGTGTGGTGCAATGGATTTTGATTGAACGCAGTGGATTCGATGCATCATTGTGCAATGGATCCCAATTGAATGCAGTGAATTCCATGCAGCGTGATTGAATGCAGTACATTGCATGCAGCATGGTAAAATGCATCCCGATTAAATGCAGTGGATTCCATCCAGCTTGATTGAATGCAGTTGATTCCATGGAGCGTGGCCCAATGCATCCCGATTAAACGCAGTGGATTTTATGCAGCATGGCCCAAAGCATCCCGATTGAAGGTAGTGCATTCCATGCAGCATCACTGAATGCAGTGGATTCCATGCAGCATGGTAAAATGCATCCCGATTGAACGCAGTGTATTCCATGAAGCATGGCTAAATGGATCCCGATTGAATGCAGTGGATTCCATGCAGCATGGCCCAATGGTTCCCGATTGAATGCAGTGGTTGCAATGAAGCATGATTGAATGCAGTGGATTCCATGAAGCGTGGCCCTATGGTACCCGATTGAATGCACTGGTTGCAATGAAGCATGATTGAATCCAGTGGATTCCATGCAGCATGGAGAAATTGAACCCTATTAAATGCAGGGGATTTTATGCAGCATGATTGAATGCAGTGGATTCCATGCAGCATGATTGAATGCAGTAGATTCCATGCAGTGAGGCCCAATGCATCCCGATTAAATGCAGTGGATTTTATGCAGCGAGGCCCAAAGCATCCCGATTGAATGCAGTGGATTCCATGCAGCGTCACTGAATGCAGTGGATTCGATGCAGCATGGTAAAATGCATCCCGATTGAACCCAGTGTATTCTATGCAGCGTGATAAATGGATCCCGATTGAATGCAGTGGATTCGATGCAGCGAGGCCCAACGGATCTCGAGAGAATGCAGTGGATTCCATGCAGTGTGGTGCAATGTATTTTGATTGAACGCAGTGGATTCGATGCATCGTTGTGCAATGGATCCCAATTGAATGCAGTGAATTCCATGCAGCGTGATTGAATGCAGTACATTCCATGCAGCATGGTAAAATGCATCCCGATTAAATGCAGTGGATTCCATCCAGCTTGATTGAATGCAGTTGATTCCATGGAGCATGGCCCAATGCATCCCGATTAAATGCAGTGGATTTTATGCAGCATGGCCCAAAGCATCCCGATTGAAGGTAGTGCATTCCATGCAGCATCACTGAATGCAGTGGATTCCATGCAGCATGGTAAAATGCATCCCGATTGAACGCAGTGTATTCCATGAAGCATGGCTAAATGGATCCCGAGTGAATGCAGTGGATTCCATGCAGCATGGTAAAATGCGTCACGATTGATGCAGTGGATTCCATGCACTGTCATTGAATGCAGTGGATTCCATGCAGCATGGTAAAATGCATCCCGATTGATGCAGTGGATTCCATGCAGTGTCATTTAATGCAGTGGATTCCAGGCAGCATGATAAAATGCATCCCGATTGATGCAGTGGCTTCCATGCAGCGGGGTTAAATGGATCCCGATTGAATGCAGTGGATTCCATGCAGCGTGGCCCAATGGATCTCGATTGAATGCAGTGGACTCCGTGCAGTGTGGTGGAGTGGATTCTGATTGATTGCAGTGAATTCCATGCAGCGTGGCCCAATGGATCTCGATTGAATGCAGTGGATTCCATGCAGCGTGTTTGAATGCAGTGTATGCCATGCAGCGTGAAGAAATGGAACCCTATTGAATGCAGTGGATTTTATGCAGGATGATTGAATGCAGTGGATTCCATGCAGCATGATTGAATGCAGTGGATTCCAGGCAGCGAGGCCCAATGAATCATGATTGAATGCAGTGGATATTATCCAGCATGGCCCAAAGCATCCCGATTGAATGCAGTGGATTCCATGCAGCGTGTTTGAATGCAGTGGATTCCATGCAGCATGGCCCAATGGTTCCCGATTGAATGCAGTGGTTGCAATGAAGCATGATTGAATGCAGTGGATTCCATGAAGCGTGGCCCTATGGTACCCGATTGAATGCACTGGTTGCAATGAAGCATGATTGAATCCAGTGGATTCCATGCAGCATGGAGACATTGAACCCTATTCAATGCAGGGGATTTTATGCAGCATGATTGAATGCAGTGGATTCCATGCAGTGTGGTGCAATGGATTTTGATTGAACGCAGTGGATTCCATGCATCGTTGTGCAATGGATCCCAATTGAATGCAGTGAATTCCATGCAGCGTGATTGAATGCAGTACATTCCATGCAGCATGGTAAAATGCATCCCGATTAAATGCAGTGGATTCCATCCAGCTTGATTGAATGCAGTTGATTCCATGGAGCGTGGCCCAATGCATCCCGATTAAATGCAGTGGATTTTATGCAGCATGGCCCAAAGCATCCCGATTGAAGGTAGTGCATTCCATGCAGCATCACTGAATGCAGTGGATTCCATGCAGCATGGTAAAATGCATCCCGATTGAACGCAGTGTATTCCATGAAGCATGGCGAAATGGATCCCGATTGAATGCAGTGGATTCCATGCAGCGTGGCCCAATGGATCTCGATTGAACGCAGTGTATTCCATGCAGTGAGGCCCAATGTATCAAAATTGAATGCAGTGGATTCCATGCAGCGTGATTGAATGCAGTATATTCCATGCAGCGTGGTAAAATGCATCCCGATTAAATGCAGTGGATTCCATCCAGCTTGATTGAATGCAGTTGATTCCATGGAGCGTGGCCCAATGCATCCCGATTAAATGCAGTGGATTTTATGCAGCATGGCCCAAAGCATCCCGATTGAATGTAGTGCATTCCATGCAGCATCACTGAATGCAGTGGATTCCATGCAGCATTGTAAAATGCATCCCGATTAAACGCAGTAGATTACATGCAGCATGGCTAAATGGCTCCCGAGTGAATGCAGTAGATTCCATGCAGTGTCATTGAATGCAGTGGATTCCATGCAGCATGGTAAAATGCATCCCGATTGATGCAGTGGATTCCATGCAGTGTCATTGAATGCAGTGGATTCCAGGCAGCATGGTAAAATGCATCCCGATTGATGCAGTGGATTCCATGCAGCGGGGTTAAATGGATCCCGATTGAATGCAGTGGATTCCATGCAGCGTGGCCCAATGGATCTCGATTGAATGCAGTGGATTCCATGCAGCGTGGCCCAATGGATCTCGATTGAATGCAGTGGATTCCATGCAGTGTGGTGCAGTGGATTCTGATTGATTGCAGTGAATTCCATGCATCGTGGCACAATGGATCTCAATTGAATGCAGTGGATTCCATGCAGCGTGGCCCAATGGATCTCGATTGAATGCAGTGGACTCCGTGCAGTGTGGTGGAGTGGATTCTGATTGATTGCAGTGAATTCCATGCAGCGTGTTTGAATGCAGTGTATTCCATGCAGCGTGGCCCAATGGATCTCGATTGAATGCAGTGGACTCCGTGCAGTGTGGTGGAGTGGATTCTGATTGAATGCAGTGGATTCCATGCAGCGTGTTTGAATGCAGTGTATTCCATGCAGCGTGAAGAAATGGAACCCTATTGAATGCAGTGGATTTTATGCAGCATGATTGAATGCAGTGGATTCCATGCAGCATGATTGAATGCAGTGGATTCCAGGCAGCGAGGCCCAATGAATCCCGATTGAATGCAGTGGATATTATCCAGCATGGCCCATAGCATCCAGATTGAATGCAGTGGATTCCATGCAGCGTGTTTGAATGCAGTGGATTCCATGCAGCATGGCCCAATGGTTCCCGATTGAATGCAGTGGTTGCAATGAAGCATGATTGAATGCAGTGGATTCCATGCAGCATGGAGAAATGGAACCCTATTAAATGCAGGGGATTTTATGCAGCATGATTGAATGCAGTGGATTCCATGCAGCATGATTGAATGCAGTAGATTCCATGCAGTGAGGCCCAATGCATCCCGATTAAATGCAGTGGATTTTATGCAGCGAGGCCCAAAGCATCCCGATTGAATGCAGTGGATTCCATGCAGCGTCACTGAATGCAGTGGATTCGATGCAGCATGGTTAAATTCATCCCGATTGAACGAAGAGTATTCCATGCAGCGTGGCTAAATGGATCCCGATTGAATGCAGTGGATTCCATGCAGCGTGGCCCAATGGATCTCGAGAGATTGCAGTGGATTCCATGCAGTGTGGTGCAATGGATTTTAATTGAACGCAGTGGATTCCATGCATCGTGGTGCAATGGATCCCAATTGAATGCAGTGAATTCCATGCAGCGTGATTGAATGCAGTATATTCCATGCAGCGTGGTAAAATGCATCCCGATTAAATGCAGTGGATTCCATCCAGCTTGATTGAATGCAGTTGATTCCATGGAGCGTGGCCCAATGCATCCCGATTAAATGCAGTGGATTATATGCAGCATGGCCCAAAGCATCCCGATTGAATGTAGTGCATTCCATGCAGCATCACTGAATGCAGTGGATTCCATGCAGCATGGTAAAATGCATCCCGATTAAACGCAGTGGAATACATGCAGCATGGCTAAATGGATCCCGAGTGAATGCAGTAGATTCCATGCAGTGTCATTGAATGCAGTGGATTCCATGCAGCATGGTAAAATGCATCCCGATTGATGCAGTGGATTCCATGCAGTGTCATTGAATGCAGTGTATTCCATGCAGCATGGTAAAATGCATCCCGATTGATACAGTGGATTCCATGCAGTGTCATTGAATGCAGTGGATTCCAGGCAGCATGATAAAATGCATCCCGATTGATGCAGTGGATTCCATGCAGCGGGGTTAAATGGATCCCGATTGAATGCAGTCGATTCCATGCAGCGTGGCCCAATGGATCTCGATTGAATGCAGTGGATTCCATGCAGCGTGGCCCAATGGATCTCGATTGAATGCAGTGGATTCCATGCAGTGTGGTGCAGTGGATTCTGATTGATTGCAGTGAATTCCATGCATCGTGGCACAATGGATCCCAATTGAATGCAGTGGATTCCATGCAGCGTGGCCCAATGGATCTCGATTGAATGCAGTGGGTTCCATGCAGCGTGTTTGAATGCAGTGTATGCCATGCAGCGTGAAGAAATGGAACCCTATTGAATGCAGTGGATTTTATGCAGCATGATTGAATGCAGTGGATTACATGCAGCATGATTGAATGCAGTGGATTCCAGGCAGCGAGGCCCAATGAATCCCGATTGAATGCAGTGGATATTATCCAGCATGGCCCAAAGCATCCCGATTGAATGCAGTGGATTCCATGCAGCGTGTTTGAATGCAGTGGATTCCATGCAGCATGGCCCAATGGTTCCCGATTGAATGCACTGGTTGCAATGAAGCATGATTGAATGCAGTGGATTCCATGCAGCATGGAGAAATTGAACCCTATTAAATGCAGGGGATTTTATGCAGCATGATTGAATGCAGTGGATTCCATGCAGCGTGATTGAATGCAGTAGATTCCATGCAGTGAGGCCCAATGCATCCCGATTAAATGCAGTGGATTTTATGCAGCGAGGCCCAAAGCATCCCGATTGAATGCAGTGGATTCCATGCAGCGTCACTCAATGCAGTGGATTCGATGCAGCATGGTAAAATGCATCCCGATTGAACCCAGTGTATTCCATGCAGCGTGATAAATGGATCCCGATTGAATGCAGTGGATTCCATGCAGCGTGGCCCAATGGATCTCGAGAGAATGCAGTGGATTCCATGCAGCGTGATTGAATGCAGTACATTCCATGCAGCATGGTAAAATGCATCCCGATTAAATGCAGTGGATTCCATCCAGCTTGATTGAATGCAGTTGATTCCATGGAGCGTGGCCCAATGCATCCCGATTAAATGCAGTGGATTTTATGCAGCATGGCCCAAAGCATCGCGATTGAAGGTAGTGCATTCCATGCAGCATCACTGAATGCAGTGGATTCCATGCAGCATGGTAAAATGCATCCCGATTGAACGCAGTGTATTCCATGAAGCATGGCTAAATGGATCCCCATTGAATGCAGTGGATTCCATGCAGCGTGGCCCAATGGATCTCGATTGAACGCAGTGTATTCCATGCAGTGAGGCCCAATGAATCCCAATTGAATGCAGTGGATTCCATGCAGCATGGCGCAATGGATGTCGATTGAATGCAGTGCTTTCCCTGCAATGTGGCACAATGGATTCCGATTGACTGCAGTGGATTCCATGCAGCGTCACTGAATGCAGTGGATTCCATGCAGCATGGTAAAATGCATCCCGATTGATGCAGTGGATTCCATGCAGTGTCATTGAATGCAGTGGATTCCATGCAGCATGGTAAAATGCATCCCAATTGAACGCAGTGCATTCCATGCAGCGGGGTTAAATGGATCCCGATTGAATGCAGTGGATTCGATGCAGCATGGCCCAATGGATCTCGAGAGAATGCAGTGGATTCCATGCAGTGTGGTGCAATGGATTTAAATTGAACGCAGTGGATTCCATGCATCGTGGCGCAATGGATCCCAATTGAATGCAGTGAATTCCATGCAGCGTGATTGAATGCAGTATATTCCATGCAGCGTGGTAAAATGCATCCCGATTAAATGCAGTGGATTCCATCCAGCTTGATTGAATGCAATTGATTCCATGGAGCATGGCCCAATTCATCCCGATTAAATGCAGTGGATTTTATGCAGCATGGCCCAAAGCATCCCGATTGAAGGTAGTGCATTCCATGCAGCATCACTGAATGCAGTGGATTCCATGCAGCATGGTAAAATGCATCCCGATTGAACGCAGTGTATTCCATGAAGCATGGCGAAATGGATCCCGATTGAATGCAGTGGATTCCATGCAGCGTGGCCCAATGGATCTCGATTGAATGCAGTGTATTCCATGCAGTGAGGCCCAATGTATCCCAATTGAATGCAGTGGATTCCATGCAGCATGGCGCAATGGATGTCGATTGAATGCAGTGGTTTCCCTGCAATGTGGCACAATGGATCCCGATTGACTGCAGTGGATTCCATGCAGCGTCACTGAATGCAGTGGATTCCATGCAGCATGGTAAAATGCATCCCGATTGATGCAGTGGATTCCATGCAGTGTCATTGAATGCAGTGGATTCCATGCAGCATGGTAAAATGCATCCCAATTGAACGCAGTGCATTCCATGCAGCGGGGTTCAATGGATCCCGATTGAATGCAGTGGATTCGATGCAGCGTGGCCCAATGGATCTCGAGAGAATGCAGTGGATTCCATGCAGTGTGGTGCAATGGATTTAAATTGAACGCAGTGGATTCCATGCATCGTGGCGCAATGGATCCCAATTGAATGCAGTGAATTCCATGCAGCGTGATTGAATGCAGTATATTCCATGCAGCGTGGTAAAATGCATCCCAATTGAACGCAGTGCATTCCATGCAGCGGGGTTAAATGGATGCCGATTGAATGCAGTGGATTCGATGCAGCGTGGCCCAATGGATCTCGATTGACTGCAGTGGATTCCATGCAGCGTGGCCCAATGGATCTCGATTGACTGCAGTGGATTCCATGCAGCGTCACTGAATGCAGTGGATTCCATGCAGCATGGTAAAATGCGTCCCGATTGATGCAGTGGATTCCATGCAGTGTCATTGAATGCAGTGGATTCCATGCAGCATGGTTTAATGCATCCCAATTGATCACAGTGCATTCCATGCAGCGGGATTAAATGGATCCCGATTGAATGCAGTGGATTCGATGCAGCGTGGCCCAATGGATCTCGAGAGAATGCAGTGGATTCCATGCAGTGTGGTGCAATGGATTTAAATTGAACGCATTGGATTCCATGCATCGTGGCGCAATGGATCCCAATTGAATGCAGTGAATTCCATGCAGCGTGATTGAATGCAGTATATTCCATGCAGCGTGGTAAAATGCATCCCGATTAAATGCAGTGGATTCCATCCAGCTTGATTGAATGCAGTTGATTCCATGGAGCGTGGCCCAATGCATCCCGATTAAACGCAGTGGATTTTATGCAGCATGGCCCAAAGCATCCCGATTGAAGGTAGTGCATTCCAGGCAGCAACACTGAATGCAGTGGATTCCATGCAGCATGGTAAAATGCATCCCGATTGAACGCAGTGTATTCCATGAAGCATGGCTAAATGGATCCCGATTGAATGCAGTGGATTCCATGCAGCATGGCCCAATGGTTCCCGATTGAATGCAGTGGTTGCAATGAAGCATGATTGAATGCAGTGGATTCCATGAAGCGTGGCCCTATGGTACCCGATTGAATGCACTGGTTGCAATGAAGCATGATTGAATCCAGTGGATTCCATGCAGCATGGAGAAATTGAACCCTATTAAATGCAGGGGATTTTATGCAGCATGATTGAATGCAGTGGATTCCATGCAGCATGATTGAATGCAGTAGATTCCATGCAGTGAGGCCCAATGCATCCCGATTAAATGCAGTGGATTTTATGCAGCGAGGCCCAAAGCATCCCGATTGAATGCAGTGGATTCCATGCAGCGTCACTGAATGCAGTGGATTCGATGCAGCATGGTAAAATGCATCCCGATTGAACCCAGTGTATTCTATGCAGCGTGATAAATGGATCCCGATTGAATGCAGTGGATTCGATGCAGCGTGGCCCAACGGATCTCGAGAGAATGCAGTGGATTCCATGCAGTGTGGTGCAATGTATTTTGATTGAACGCAGTGGATTCGATGCATCGTTGTGCAATGGATCCCAATTGAATGCAGTGAATTCCATGCAGCGTGATTGAATGCAGTACATTCCATGCAGCATGGTAAAATGCATCCCGATTAAATGCAGTGGATTCCATCCAGCTTGATTGAATGCAGTTGATTCCATGGAGCGTGGCCCAATGCATCCCGATTAAATGCAGTGGATTTTATGCAGCATGGCCCAAAGCATCCCGATTGAAGGTAGTGCATTCCATGCAGCATCACTGAATGCAGTGGATTCCATGCAGCATGGTAAAATGCATCCCGATTGAACGCAGTGTATTCCATGAAGCATGGCTAAATGGATCCCGAGTGAATGCAGTGGATTCCATGCAGCGTGGCCCAATGGATCTCGATTGAACGCAGTGGATTCCATGCAGTGTCATTTAATGCAGTGGATTCCAGGCAGCATGGTAAAATGCATCCCGATTGATGCAGTGGATTCCATGCAGTGTCATTGAATGCAGTGGATTCCAGGCAGCATGGTAAAATGCATCCCGATTGATGCAGTGGATTCCATGCAGTGTCATTGAATGCAGTGGATTCCAGGCAGCATGGTAAAATGCATCCCGATTGATGCAGTGGATTCCATGCAGCGGGGTTAAATGCATCCCGATTGAACGCAGTGTATTCCATGAAGCATGGCTAAATGGCTCCCGAGTGAATGCAGTAGATTCCATGCAGTGTCATTGAATGCAGTGGATTCCATGCAGCATGGTAAAATGCATCCCGATTGATGCAGTGGATTCCATGCAGTGTCATTGAATGCAGTGGATTCCAGGCAGCATGGTAAAATGCATCCCGATTGATGCAGTGGATTCCATGCAGCGGAGTTAAATGGATCCCGATTGAATGCAGTGTATTCCATGCAGCGTGGCCCAATGGATCTCGATTGAATGCAGTGGATTCCATGCAGTGTGGTGCAATGGATTTTGATTGAACGCAGTGGATTCCATGCATCGTTGTGCAATGGATCCCAATTGAATGCAGTGAATTCCATGCAGCGTGATTGAATGCAGTACATTCCATGCAGCATGGTAAAATGCATCCCGATTAAATGCAGTGGATTCCATCCAGCTTGATTGAATGCAGTTGATTCCATGGAGCGTGGCCCAATGCATCCCGATTAAATGCAGTGGATTTTATGCAGCATGGCCCAAAGCATCCCGATTGAAGGTAGTGCATTCCATGCAGCATCACTGAATGCAGTGGATTCCATGCAGCATGGTAAAATGCATCCCGATTGAACGCAGTGTATTCCATGAAGCATGGCTAAATGGATCCCGATTGAATGCAGTGGATTCCATGCAGCGTGGCCCAATGGATCTCGATTGAACGCAGTGTATTCCATGCAGTGAGGCCCAATGTATCCCAATTGAATGCAGTGGATTCCATGCAGCATGGCGCAATGGATGTCGATTGAATGCAGTGGTTTCCCTGCAATGTGGCACAATGGATCCCGATTGACTGCAGTGGATTCCATGCAGCGTAACTGAATGCAGTGGATTCCATGCAGAATGGTAAAATGCATCCCGATTGATGGAGTGGATTCCATGCAGTGTCATTGAATGCAGTGGATTCCATGCAGCATGGTAAAATGCATCCCAATTGAACGCAGTGCATTCCATGCAGCGGGGTTAAATGGATCCCGATTGAATGCAGTGGATTCGATGCAGCGTGGCCCAATGGATCTCGAGAGAATGCAGTGGATTCCATGCAGTGTGGTGCAATGGATTTAAATTGAACGCAGTGGATTCCATGCATCGTGGCGCAATGGATCCCAATTGAATGCAGTGAATTCCATGCAGCGTGATTGAATGCAGTATATTCCATGCAGCGTGGTAAAATGCATCCCGATTAAATGCAGTGGTTTTTATGCAGCATGGCCCAAAGCATCCCGATTGAAGGTAGTGCATTCCATGCAGCATCACTGAATGCAGTGGATTCCATGCAGCATGGTAAAATGCATCCCGATTAAACACAGTGCATTACATGCAGCATGGCTAAATGGATCCCGAGTGAATGCAGTGGATTCCATGCAGCATGTTAAAATGCGTCACGATTGCTGCAGTGGATTCCATGCAGTGTCATTGAATGCAGTGTATTCCATGCAGCATGGTAAAATGCATCCCGATTAAATGCAGTGGATTCCATCCAGCTTGATTGAATGCAATTGATTCCATGGAGCGTGGCCCAATGCATCCCGATTAAATGCAGTGGATTTTAAGCAGCATGGCCCAAAGCATCCCGATTGAAGGTAGTGCATTCCATGCAGCATCACTGAATGCAGTGGATTCCATGCAGCATTGTAAAATGCATCCCGATTGAACGCAGTGTATTCCATGAAGCATGGCTAAATGGATCCCGATTGAATGCAGTGGATTCCATGCAGCGTGGCCCAATGGATCTCGATTGAACGCAGTGTATTCCATGCAGTGAGGCCCAATGTATCAAAATTGAATGCAGTGGATTCCATGCAGCGTGATTGAATGCAGTATATTCCATGCAGCGTGGTAAAATGCATCCCGATTAAATGCAGTGGATTCCATCCAGCTTGATTGAATGCAGTTGATTCCATGGAGCGTGGCCCAATGCATCCCGATTAAATGCAGTGGATTTTATGCAGCATGGCCCAAAGCATCCCGATTGAATGTAGTGCATTCCATGCAGCATCACTGAATGCAGTGGATTCCATGCAGCATGGTAAAATGCATCCCGATTAAACGCAGTAGATTACATGCAGCATGGCTAAATGGATCCCGAGTGAATGCAGTAGATTCCATGCAGTGTCATTGAATGCAGTGGATTCCATGCAGCATGGTAAAATGCATCCCGATTGATGCAGTGGATTCCATGCAGTGTCATCGAATGCAGTGGATTCCAGGCAGCATGGTAAAATGCATCCCGATTGATGCAGTGGATTCCATGCAGCGGGGTTAAATGGATCCCGATTGAATGCAGTGGATTCCATGCAGCGTGGCCCAATGGATCTCGATTGAATGCAGTGGATTCCATGCAGCGTGGCCCAATGGATCTCGATTGAATGCAGTGGATTCCATGCAGTGTGGTTCAGTGGATTCTGATTGATTGCAGTGAATTCCATGCATCGTGGCACAATGGATCTCAATTGAATGCAGTGGATTCCATGCAGCGTGGCCCAATGGATCTCGATTGAATGCAGTGGACTCCGTGCAGTGTGGTGGAGTGGATTCTGATTGATTGCAGTGAATTCCATGCAGCGTGTTTGAATGCAGTGTATTCCATGCAGCGTGGCCCAATGGATCTCGATTGAATGCAGTGGACTCCGTGCAGTGTGGTGGAGTGGATTCTGATTGAATGCAGTGGATTCCATGCAGCGTGTTTGAATGCAGTGTATTCCATGCAGCGTGAAGAAATGGAACCCTATTGAATGCAGTGGATTTTATGCAGCATGATTGAATGCAGTGGATTCGATGCAGCATGATTGAATGCAGTGGATTTCAGGCAGCGAGGCCCAATGAATCCCGATTGAATGCAGTGGATATTATCCAGCATGGCCCAAAGCATCCCGATTGAATGCAGTGGATTCCATGCAGCGTGTTTGAATGCAGTGGATTCCATGCAGCATGGCCCAATGGTTCCCGATTGAATGCAGTGGTTGCAATGAAGCATGATTGAATGCAGTGGATTCCATGAAGCGTGGCCCTATGGTACCCGATTGAATGCACTGGTTGCAATGAAGCATGATTGAATGCAGTGGATTCCATGCAGCATGGAGAAATGGAACCCTATTAAATGCAGGGGATTTTATGCAGCATGATTGAATGCAGTGGATTCCATGCAGCATGATTGAATGCAGTAGATTCCATGCAGTGAGGCCCAATGCATCCCGATTAAATGCAGTGGATTTTATGCAGCGAGGCCCAAAGCATCCCGATTGAATGCAGTGGATTCCATGCAGCGTCACTGAATGCAGTGGATTCGATGCAGCATGGTTAAATGCATCCCGATTGAACGAAGAGTATTCCATGCAGCGTGGCTAAATGGATCCCGATTGAATGCAGTGGATTCCATGCAGCGTGGCCCAATGGATCTCGAGAGATTGCAGTGGATTCCATGCAGTGTGGTGCAATGGATTTTAATTGAACGCAGTGGATTCCATGCATCGTGGTGCAATGGATCCCAATTGAATGCAGTGAATTCCATGCAGCGTGATTGAATGCAGTATATTCCATGCAGCGTGGTAAAATGCATCCCGATTAAATGCAGTGGATTCCATCCAGCTTGATTGAATGCAGTTGATTCCATGGAGCGTGGCCCAATGCATCCCGATTAAATGCAGTGGATTTTATGCAGCATGGCCCAAAGCATCCCGATTGAATGTAGTGCATTCCATGCAGCATCACTGAATGCAGTGGATTCCATGCAGCATGGTAAAATGCATCCCGATTAAACGCAGTGGAATACATGCAGCATGGCTAAATGGATCCCGAGTGAATGCAGTAGATTCCATGCAGTGTCATTGAATGCAGTGGATTCCATGCAGCATGGTAAAATGCATCCCGATTGATGCAGTGGATTCCATGCAGTGTCATTGAATGCAGTGTATTACATGCAGCATGGTAAAATGCATCCCGATTGATACAGTGGATTCCATGCAGTGTCATTGAATGCAGTGGATTCCAGGCAGCATGATAAAATGCATCCCGATTGATGCAGTGGATTCCATGCAGCGGGGTTAAATGGATCCCGATTGAATGCAGTCGATTCCATGCAGCGTGGCCCAATGGATCTCGATTGAATGCAGTGGATTCCATGCAGCGTGGCCCAATGGATCTCGATTGAATGCAGTGGATTCCATGCAGTGTGGTGCAGTGGATTCTGATTGATTCCAGTGAATTCCATGCATCGTGGCACAATGGATCCCAATTGAATGCAGTGGATTCCATGCAGCGTGGCCCAATGGATCTCGATTGAATGCAGTGGGTTCCATGCAGCGTGTTTGAATGCAGTGTATGCCATGCAGCGTGAAGAAATGGAACCCTATTGAATGCAGTGGATTTTATGCAGCATGATTGAATGCAGTGGATTCGATGCAGCATGATTGAATGCAGTGGATTCCAGGCAGCGAGGCCCAATGAATCCCGATTGAATGCAGTGGATATTATCCAGCATGGCCCAAAGCATCCCGATTGAATGCAGTGGATTCCATGCAGCGTGTTTGAATGCAGTGGATTCCATGCAGCATGGCCCAATGGTTCCCGATTGAATGCAGTGGTTGCAATGAAGCATGATTGAATGCAGTGGATTCCATGCAGAATGGCCCAATGGTTCCCGATTGAATGCAGTGGTTGCAATGAAGCATGATTGAATGCAGTGGATTCCATGCAGCATGGAGAAATTGAACCCTATTAAATGCAGGGGATTTTATGCAGCATGATTGAATGCAGTGGATTCCATGCAGCGTGATTGAATGCAGTAGATTCCATGCAGTGAGGCCCAATGCATCCCGATTAAATGCAGTGGATTTTATGCAGCGAGGCCCAAAGCATCCCGATTGAATGCAGTGGATTCCATGCAGCGTGGCCCAATGGATCTCGAGAGATTGCAGTGGATTCCATGCAGTGTGGTGCAATGGATTTTAATTGAACGCAGTGGATTCCATGCATCGTGGTGCAATGGATCCCAATTGAATGCAGTGAATTCCATGCAGCGTGATTGAATGCAGTATATTCCATGCAGCGTGGTAAAATGCATCCCGATTAAATGCAGTGGATTCCATCCAGCTTGATTGAATGCAGTTGATTCCATGGAGCGTGGCCCAATGCATCCCGATTAAATGCAGTGGATTTTATGCAGCATGGCCCAAAGCATCCCGATTGAATGTAGTGCATTCCATGCAGCATCACTGAATGCAGTGGATTCCATGCAGCATGGTAAAATGCATCCCGATTAAACGCAGTGGAATACATGCAGCATGGCTAAATGGATCCCGAGTGAATGCAGTAGATTCCATGCAGTGTCATTGAATGCAGTGGATTCCATGCAGCATGGTAAAATGCATCCCGATTGATGCAGTGGATTCCATGCAGTGTCATTGAATGCAGTGTATTACATGCAGCATGGTAAAATGCATCCCGATTGATACAGTGGATTCCATGCAGTGTCATTGAATGCAGTGGATTCCAGGCAGCATGATAAAATGCATCCCGATTGATGCAGTGGATTCCATGCAGCGGGGTTAAATGGATCCCGATTGAATGCAGTCGATTCCATGCAGCGTGGCCCAATGGATCTCGATTGAATGCAGTGGATTCCATGCAGCGTGGCCCAATGGATCTCGATTGAATGCAGTGGATTCCATGCAGTGTGGTGCAGTGGATTCTGATTGATTGCAGTGAATTCCATGCATCGTGGCACAATGGATCCCAATTGAATGCAGTGGATTCCATGCAGCGTGGCCCAATGGATCTCGATTGAATGCAGTGGGTTCCATGCAGCGTGTTTGAATGCAGTGTATGCCATGCAGCGTGAAGAAATGGAACCCTATTGAATGCAGTGGATTTTATGCAGCATGATTGAATGCAGTGGATTCGATGCAGCATGATTGAATGCAGTGGATTCCAGGCAGCGAGGCCCAATGAATCCCGATTGAATGCAGTGGATATTATCCAGCATGGCCCAAAGCATCCCGATTGAATGCAGTGGATTCCATGCAGCGTGTTTGAATGCAGTGGATTCCATGCAGCATGGCCCAATGGTTCCCGATTGAATGCAGTGGTTGCAATGAAGCATGATTGAATGCAGTGGATTCCATGCAGAATGGCCCAATGGTTCCCGATTGAATGCAGTGGTTGCAATGAAGCATGATTGAATGCAGTGGATTCCATGCAGCATGGAGAAATTGAACCCTATTAAATGCAGGGGATTTTATGCAGCATGATTGAATGCAGTGGATTCCATGCAGCGTGATTGAATGCAGTAGATTCCATGCAGTGAGGCCCAATGCATCCCGATTAAATGCAGTGGATTTTATGCAGCGAGGCCCAAAGCATCCCGATTGAATGCAGTGGATTCCATGCAGCGTCACTGAATGCAGTGGATTCGATGCAGCATGGTAAAATGCATCCCGATTGAACCCAGTGTATTCCATGCAGCGTGATAAATGGACCCCAATTGAATGCAGTGGATTCCATGCAGCGTGGCCCAATGGATCTCGAGAGAATGCAGTGGATTCCATGCAGCGTGATTGAATGCAGTACATTCCATGCAGCATGGTAAAATGCATCCCGATTAAATGCAGTGGATTCCATCCAGCTTGATTGAATGCAGTTGATTCCATGGAGCGTGGCCCAATGCATCCCGATTAAATGCAGTGGATTTTATGCAGCATGGCCCAAAGCATCCCGATTGAAGGTAGTGCATTCCATGCAGCATCACTGAATGCAGTGGATTCAATGCAGCATGGTAAAATGCATCCCGATTGAACGCAGTGTATTCCATGAAGCATGGCTAAATGGATCCCGAGTGAATGCAGTGGATTCCATGCAGCATGGTAAAATGCGTCACGATTGATGCAGTGGATTCCATGCACTGTCATTGAATGCAGTGGATTCCAGGCAGCATGGTAAAATGCATCCCGTTTGATGCAGTGGATTCCATGCAGCGGGGTTAAATGGATCCCGATTGAATGCAGTGGATTCCATGCAGCGTGGCCCAATGGATCTCGATTGAATGCAGTGGATTCCATGCAGCGTGGCCCAATGGATCTCGATTGAATGCAGTGGATTCCATGCAGTGTGGTGCAGTGGATTCTGATTGATTGCAGTGAATTCCATGCATCGTGGCACAATGGATCTCAATTGAATGCAGTGGATTCCATGCAGCGTGGCCCAATGGATCTCGATTGAATGCAGTGGACTCCGTGCAGTGTGGTGGAGTGGATTCTGATTGATTGCAGTGAATTCCATGCAGCGTGTTTGAATGCAGTGTATTCCATGCAGCGTGGCCCAATGGATCTCGATTGAATGCAGTGGACTCCGTGCAGTGTGGTGGAGTGGATTCTGATTGAATGCAGTGGATTCCATGCAGCGTGTTTGAATGCAGTGTATTCCATGCAGCGTGAAGAAATGGAACCCTATTGAATGCAGTGGATTTTATGCAGCATGATTGAATGCAGTGGATTCCATGCAGCATGATTGAATGCAGTGGATTCCAGGCAGCGAGGCCCAATGAATCCCGATTGAATGCAGTGGACATTATCCAGCATGGCCCAAAGCATCCCGATTGAATGCAGTGGATTCCATGCAGCGTGTTTGAATGCAGTGGATTCCATGCAGCATGGCCCAATGGTTCCCGATTGAATGCAGTGGTTGCAATGAAGCATGATTGAATGCAGTGGATTCCATGAAGCGTGGCCCTATGGTACCCGATTGAATGCACTGGTTGCAATGAAGCATGATTGAATGCAGTGGATTCCATGCAGCATGGAGAAATGGAACCCTATTAAATGCAGGGGATTTTATGCAGCATGATTGAATGCAGTGGATTCCATGCAGCATGATTGAATGCAGTAGATTCCATGCAGTGAGGCCCAATGCATCCCGATTAAATGCAGTGGATTTTATGCAGCGAGGCCCAAAGCATCCCGATTGAATGCAGTGGATTCCATGCAGCGTCACTGAATGCAGTGGATTCGATGCAGCATGGTTAAATGCATCCCGATTGAACGAAGAGTATTCCATGCAGCGTGGCTAAATGGATCCCGATTGAATGCAGTGGATTCCATGCAGCGTGGCCCAATGGATCTCGAGAGATTGCAGTGGATTCCATGCAGTGTGGTGCAATGGATTTTAATTGAACGCAGTGGATTCCATGCATCGTGGTGCAATGGATCCCAATTGAATGCAGTGAATTCCATGCAGCGTGATTGAATGCAGTATATTCCATGCAGCGTGGTAAAATGCATCCCGATTAAATGCAGTGGATTCCATCCAGCTTGATTGAATGCAGTTGATTCCATGGAGCGTGGCCCAATGCATCCCGATTAAATGCAGTGGATTTTATGCAGCATGGCCCAAAGCATCCCGATTGAATGTAGTGCATTCCATGCAGCATCACTGAATGCAGTGGATTCCATGCAGCATGGTAAAATGCATCCCGATTAAACGCAGTGGAATACATGCAGCATGGCTAAATGGATCCCGAGTGAATGCAGTAGATTCCACGCAGTGTCATTGAATGCAGTGGATTCCATGCAGCATGGTAAAATGCATCCCGATTGATGCAGTGGATTCCATGCAGTGTCATTGAATGCAGTGTATTACATGCAGCATGGTAAAATGCATCCCGATTGATACAGTGGATTCCATGCAGTGTCATTGAATGCAGTGGATTCCAGGCAGCATGGTAAAATGCATCCCGATTGATGCAGTGGATTCCATGCAGCGGGGTTAAATGGATCCCGATTGAATGCAGTGTATTCCATGCAGCGTGGCCCAATGGATCTCGATTGAATGCAGTGGATTCCATGCAGTGTGGTGCAATGGATTTTGATTGAACGCAGTGGATTCCATGCATCGTTGTGCAATGGATCCCAATTGAATGCAGTGAATTCCATGCAGCGTGATTGAATGCAGTACATTCCATGCAGCATGGTAAAATGCATCCCGATTAAATGCAGTGGATTCCATCCAGCTTGATTGAATGCAGTTGATTCCATGGAGCGTGGCCCAATGCATCCCGATTAAATGCAGTGGATTTTATGCAGCATGGCCCAAAGCATCCCGATTGAAGGTAGTGCATTCCATGCAGCATCACTGAATGCAGTGGATTCCATGCAGCATGGTAAAATGCATCCCGATTGAACGCAGTGTATTCCATGAAGCATGGCGAAATGGATCCCGATTGAATGCAGTGGATTCCATGCAGCGTGGCCCAATGGATCTCGATTGAACGCAGTGTATTCCATGCAGTGAGGCCCAATGTATCCCAATTGAATGCAGTGGATTCCATGCAGCATGGCGCAATGGATGTCGATTGAATGCAGTGGTTTCCCTGCAATGTGGCACAATGGATCCCGATTGACTGCAGTGGATTCCATGCAGCGTCACTGAATGCAGTGGATTCCATGCAGAATGGTAAAATGCATCCCGATTGATGGAGTGGATTCCATGCAGTGTCATTGAATGCAGTGGATTCCATGCAGCATGGTAAAATGCATCCCAATTGAACGCAGTGCATTCCATGCAGCGGGGTTAAATGGATCCCGATTGAATGCAGTGGATTCGATGCAGCGTGGCCCAATGGATCTCGAGAGAATGCAGTGGATTCCATGCAGTGTGGTGCAATGGATTTAAATTGAACGCAGTGGATTCCATGCATCGTGGCGCAATGGATCCCAATTGAATGCAGTGAATTCCATGCAGCGTGATTGAATGCAGTATATTCCATGCAGCGTGGTAAAATGCATCCCGATTAAATGCAGTGGTTTTTATGCAGCATGGCCCAAAGCATCCCGATTGAAGGTAGTGCATTCCATGCAGCATCACTGAATGCAGTGGATTCCATGCAGCATGGTAAAATGCATCCCGATTAAACACAGTGCATTACATGCAGCATGGCTAAATGGATCCCGAGTGAATGCAGTGGATTCCATGCAGCATGTTAAAATGCGTCACGATTGCTGCAGTGGATTCCATGCAGTGTCATTGAATGCAGTGTATTCCATGCAGCATGGTAAAATGCATCCCGATTAAATGCAGTGGATTCCATCCAGCTTGATTGAATGCAATTGATTCCATGGAGCGTGGCCCAATGCATCCCGATTAAATGCAGTGGATTTTAAGCAGCATGGCCCAAAGCATCCCGATTGAAGGTAGTGCATTCCATGCAGCATCACTGAATGCAGTGGATTCCATGCAGCATGGTAAAATGCATCCCGATTGAACGCAGTGTATTCCATGAAGCATGGCTAAATGGATCCCGATTGAATGCAGTGGATTCCATGCAGCGTGGCCCAATGGATCTCGATTGAACGCAGTGTATTCCATGCAGTGAGGCCCAATGTATCAAAATTGAATGCAGTGGATTCCATGCAGCGTGATTGAATGCAGTATATTCCATGCAGCGTGGTAAAATGCATCCCGATTAAATGCAGTGGATTCCATCCAGCTTGATTGAATGCAGTTGATTCCATGGAGCGTGGCCCAATGCATCCCGATTAAATGCAGTGGATTTTATGCAGCATGGCCCAAAGCATCCCGATTGAATGTAGTGCATTCCATGCAGCATCACTGAATGCAGTGGATTCCATGCAGCATGGTAAAATGCATCCCGATTAAACGCAGTAGATTACATGCAGCATGGCTAAATGGATCCCGCGTGAATGCAGTAGATTCCATGCAGTGTCATTGAATGCAGTGGATTCCATGCAGCATGGTAAAATGCATCCCGATTGATGCAGTGGATTCCATGCAGTGTCATTGAATGCAGTGGATTCCAGGCAGCATGGTAAAATGCATCCCGATTGATGCAGTGGATTCCATGCAGCGGGGTTAAATGGATCCCGATTGAATGCAGTGGATTCCATGCAGCGTGGCCCAATGGATCTCGATTGAATGCAGTGGATTCCATGCAGCGTGGCCCAATGGATCTCGATTGAATGCAGTGGATTCCATGCAGTGTGGTTCAGTGGATTCTGATTGATTGCAGTGAATTCCATGCATCGTGGCACAATGGATCTCAATTGAATGCAGTGGATTCCATGCAGCGTGGCCCAATGGATCTCGATTGAATGCAGTGGACTCCGTGCAGTGTGGTGGAGTGGATTCTAATTGATTGCAGTGAATTCCATGCAGCGTGTTTGAATGCAGTGTATTCCATGCAGCGTGGCCCAATGGATCTCGATTGAATGCAGTGGACTCCGTGCAGTGTGGTGGAGTGGATTCTGATTGAATGCAGTGGATTCCATGCAGCGTGTTTGAATGCAGTGTATTCCATGCAGCGTGAAGAAATGGAACCCTATTGAATGCAGTGGATTTTATGCAGCATGATTGAATGCAGTGGATTCGATGCAGCATGATTGAATGCAGTGGATTTCAGGCAGCGAGGCCCAATGAATCCCGATTGAATGCAGTGGATATTATCCAGCATGGCCCAAAGCATCCCGATTGAATGCAGTGGATTCCATGCAGCGTGTTTGAATGCAGTGGATTCCATGCAGCATGGCCCAATGGTTCCCGATTGAATGCAGTGGTTGCAATGAAGCATGATTGAATGCAGTGGATTCCATGAAGCGTGGCCCTATGGTACCCGATTGAATGCACTGGTTGCAATGAAGCATGATTGAATGCAGTGGATTCCATGCAGCATGGAGAAATGGAACCCTATTAAATGCAGGGGATTTTATGCAGCATGATTGAATGCAGTGGATTCCATGCAGCATGATTGAATGCAGTAGATTCCATGCAGTGAGGCCCAATGCATCCCGATTAAATGCAGTGGATTTTATGCAGCGAGGCCCAAAGCATCCCGATTGAATGCAGTGGATTCCATGCAGCGTCACTGAATGCAGTGGATTCGATGCAGCATGGTTAAATGCATCCCGATTGAACGAAGAGTATTCCATGCAGCGTGGCTAAATGGATCCCGATTGAATGCAGTGGATTCCATGCAGCGTGGCCCAATGGATCTCGAGAGATTGCAGTGGATTCCATGCAGTGTGGTGCAATGGATTTTAATTGAACGCAGTGGATTCCATGCATCGTGGTGCAATGGATCCCAATTGAATGCAGTGAATTCCATGCAGCGTGATTGAATGCAGTATATTCCATGCAGCGTGGTAAAATGCATCCCGATTAAATGCAGTGGATTCCATCCAGCTTGATTGAATGCAGTTGATTCCATGGAGCGTGGCCCAATGCATCCCGATTAAATGCAGTGGATTTTATGCAGCATGGCCCAAAGCATCCCGATTGAATGTAGTGCATTCCATGCAGCATCACTGAATGCAGTGGATTCCATGCAGCATGGTAAAATGCATCCCGATTAAACGCAGTGGAATACATGCAGCATGGCTAAATGGATCCCGAGTGAATGCAGTAGATTCCATGCAGTGTCATTGAATGCAGTGGATTCCATGCAGCATGGTAAAATGCATCCCGATTGATGCAGTGGATTCCATGCAGTGTCATTGAATGCAGTGTATTACATGCAGCATGGTAAAATGCATCCCGATTGATACAGTGGATTCCATGCAGTGTCATTGAATGCAGTGGATTCCAGGCAGCATGATAAAATGCATCCCGATTGATGCAGTGGATTCCATGCAGCGGGGTTAAATGGATCCCGATTGAATGCAGTCGATTCCATGCAGCGTGGCCCAATGGATCTCGATTGAATGCAGTGGATTCCATGCAGCGTGGCCCAATGGATCTCGATTGAATGCAGTGGATTCCATGCAGTGTGGTGCAGTGGATTCTGATTGATTGCAGTGAATTCCATGCATCGTGGCACAATGGATCCCAATTGAATGCAGTGGATTCCATGCAGTGTGGCCCAATGGATCTCGATTGAATGCAGTGGGTTCCATGCAGCGTGTTTGAATGCAGTGTATGCCATGCAGCGTGAAGAAATGGAACCCTATTGAATGCAGTGGATTTTATGCAGCATGATTGAATGCAGTGGATTCGATGCAGCATGATTGAATGCAGTGGATTCCAGGCAGCGAGGCCCAATGAATCCCGATTGAATGCAGTGGATATTATCCAGCATGGCCCAAAGCATCCCGATTGAATGCAGTGGATTCCATGCAGCGTGTTTGAATGCAGTGGATTCCATGCAGCATGGCCCAATGGTTCCCGATTGAATGCAGTGGTTGCAATGAAGCATGATTGAATGCAGTGGATTCCATGCAGAATGGCCCAATGGTTCCCGATTGAATGCAGTGGTTGCAATGAAGCATGATTGAATGCAGTGGATTCCATGCAGCATGGAGAAATTGAACCCTATTAAATGCAGGGGATTTTATGCAGCATGATTGAATGCAGTGGATTCCATGCAGCGTGATTGAATGCAGTAGATTCCATGCAGTGAGGCCCAATGCATCCCGATTAAATGCAGTGGATTTTATGCAGCGAGGCCCAAAGCATCCCGATTGAATGCAGTGGATTACATGCAGCGTCACTGAATGCAGTGGATTCGATGCAGCATGGTAAAATGCATCCCGATTGAACCCAGTGTATTCCATGCAGCGTGATAAATGGACCCCAATTGAATGCAGTGGATTCCATGCAGCGTGGCCCAATGGATCTCGAGAGAATGCAGTGGATTCCATGCAGCGTGATTGAATGCAGTACATTCCATGCAGCATGGTAAAATGCATCCCGATTAAATGCAGTGGATTCCATCCAGCTTGATTGAATGCAGTTGATTCCATGGAGCGTGGCCCAATGCATCCCGATTAAATGCAGTGGATTTTATGCAGCATGGCCCAAAGCATCCCGATTGAAGGTAGTGCATTCCATGCAGCATCACTGAATGCAGTGGATTCCATGCAGCATGGTAAAATGCATCCCGATTGAACGCAGTGTATTCCATGAAGCATGGCTAAATGGATCCCGAGTGAATGCAGTGGATTCCATGCAGCATGGTAAAATGCGTCACGATTGATGCAGTGGATTCCATGCACTGTCATTGAATGCAGTGGATTCCAGGCAGCATGGTAAAATGCATCCCGATTGATGCAGTGGATTCCATGCAGCGGGGTTAAATGGATCCCGATTGAATGCAGTGGATTCCATGCAGCGTGGCCCAATGGATCTCGATTGAATGCAGTGGATTCCATGCAGCGTGGCCCAATGGATCTCGATTGAATGCAGTGGATTCCATGCAGTGTGGTGCAGTGGATTCTGATTGATTGCAGTGAATTCCATGCATCGTGGCACAATGGATCTCAATTGAATGCAGTGGATTCCATGCAGCGTGGCCCAATGGATCTCGATTGAATGCAGTGGACTCCGTGCAGTGTGGTGGAGTGGATTCTGATTGATTGCAGTGAATTCCATGCAGCGTGTTTGAATGCAGTGTATTCCATGCAGCGTGGCCCAATGGATCTCGATTGAATGCAGTGGACTCCGTGCAGTGTGGTGGAGTGGATTCTGATTGAATGCAGTGGATTCCATGCAGCGTGTTTGAATGCAGTGTATTCCATGCAGCGTGAAGAAATGGAACCCTATTGAATGCAGTGGATTTTATGCAGCATGATTGAATGCAGTGGATTCCATGCAGCATGATTGAATGCAGTGGATTCCAGGCAGCGAGGCCCAATGGATCTCGATTGAATGCAGTGGATTCCATGCAGCGTGGCCCAATGGATCTCGATTGAATGCAGTGGATTCCATGCAGTGTGGTGCAGTGGATTCTGATTGATTGCAGTGAATTCCATGCATCGTGGCACAATGGATCCCAATTGAATGCAGTGGATTCCATGCAGCGTGGCCCAATGGATCTCGATTGAATGCAGTGGATTCCATGCAGCGTGTTTGAATGCAGTGTATGCCATGCAGCGTGAAGAAATGGAACCCTATTGAATGCAGTGGATTTTATGCAGCATGATTGAATGCAGTGGATTCGATGCAGCATGATTGAATGCAGTGGATTCCAGGCAGCGAGGCCCAATGAATCCCGATTGAATGCAGTGGATATTATCCAGCATGGCCCAAAGCATCCCGATTGAATGCAGTGGATTCCATGCAGCGTGTTTGAATGCAGTGGATTCCATGCAGCATGGCCCAATGGTTCCCGATTGAATGCAGTGGTTGCAATGAAGCATGATTGAATGCAGTGGATTCCATGAAGCGTGGCCCTATGGTACCCGATTGAATGCACTGGTTGCAATGAAGCATGATTGAATGCAGTGGATTCCATGCAGCATGGAGAAATTGAACCCTATTAAATGCAGGGGATTTTATGCAGCATGATAGAATGCAGTGGATTCCATGAAGCATGATTGAATGCAGTAGATTCCATGCAGTGAGGCCCAATGCATCCCGATTAAATGCAGTGGATTCCATGCAGCGTCACTGAATGCAGTGGATTCGATGCAGCATGGTAAAATGCATCCCGATTGAACCCAGTGTATTCCATGCAGCGTGATAAATGGATCCCGATTGAATGCAGTGGATTCCATGCAGCGTGGCCCAATGGATCTCGAGAGAATGCAGTGGATTCCATGCAGTGTGGTGCAATGGATTTTCATTGAACGCAGTGGATTCGATGCATCATTGTGCAATGGATCCCAATTGAATGCAGTGAATTCCATGCAGCGTGATTGAATGCAGTACATTCCATGCAGCATGGTAAAATGCATCCCGATTAAATGCAGTGGATTCCATCCAGCTTGATTGAATGCAGTTGATTCCATGGAGCGTGGCCCAATGCATCCCGATTAAATGCAGTGGATTTTATGCAGCGAGGCCCAAAGCATCCCGATTGAATGCAGTGGATTCCATGCAGCGTCACTGAATGCAGTGGATTCGATGCAGCATGGTATAATGCATCCCGATTGAACGCAGTGTATTCCATGAAGCATGGCGAAATGGATCCCGATTGAATGCAGTGGATTCCATGCAGCGTGGCCCAATGGATCTCGATTGAACGCAGTGTATTCCATGCAGTGAGGCCCAATGAATCCCAATTGAATGCAGTGGATTCCATGCAGCATGGCGCAATGGATGTCGATTGAATGCAGTGGTTTCCCTGCAATGTGGCACAATGAATCCCGATTGACTGCAGTGGATTCCATGCAGCGTCACTGAATGCAGTGGATTCCATGCAGAATGGTAAAATGCATCCCGATGGATGCAGTGGATTCCATGCAGTGTCATTGAATGCAGTGGATTCGATGCAGCATGGTAAAATGCATCCCAATTGAACGCAGTGCATTCCATGCAGCGGGGTTAAATGGATCCCGATTGAATGCAGTGGATTCGATGCAGCGTGGCCCAATGGATCTCGAGAGAATGCAGTGGATTGCATGCAGTGTGGTGCAATGGGTTTTAATTGAACGCAGTGGATTCCATGCATCGTGGCGCAATGGATCCCAATTGAATGCAGTGAATTCCATGCAGCGTGATTGAATGCAGTATATTCCATGCAGCGTGGTAAAATGCATCCCGATTAAATGCAGTGGATTCCATCCAGCTTGATTGAATGCAGTTGATTCCATGGAGCGTGGCCCAATGCATCCCGATTAACTGCAGTGGATTTTATGCAGCATGGCCCAAAGCATCCCGATTGAAGGTAGTGCATTCCATGCAGCATCACTGAATGCAGTGGATTCCATGCAGCATGGTAAAATGCATCCCAATTGAACGCAGTGCATTCCATGCAGCGGGGTTAAATGGATCCCGATTGAATGCAGTGGATTCGATGCAGCATGGCCCAATGGATCTCGAGAGAATGCAGTGGATTCCATGCAGTGTGGTGCAATGGATTTTAATTGAACGCAGTGGATTCCATGCATCGTGGCGCAATGGATCCCAATTGAATGCAGTGAATTCCATGCAGCGTGATTGAATGCAGTATATTCCATGCAGCGTGGTAAAATGCATCCCGATTAAATGCAGTGGATTCCATCCAGCTTGATTGAATGCAGTTGATTCCATGGAGCGTGGCCCAATGCATCCCGATTAAATGCAGTGGATTTTATGCAGCATGGCCCAAAGCATCCCGATTGAAAATAGTGCATTCCATGCAGCATCACTGAATGCAGTGGATTCCATGCAGCATGGTAAAATGCATCCCGATTGAACGCAGTGTATTCCATGAAGCATGGCTAAATGGCTCCCGAGTGAATGCAGTGGATTCCATGCAGTGTCATTGAATGCAGTGGATTCCATGCAGCATGGTAAAATGCATCCCGATTGATGCAGTGGATTCCATGCATTGTCATTGAATGCAGTGGATTCCATGCAGCATGGTTAAATGCATCCCGATTGATGCAGTGGATTACATGCAGTGTCAATGAATGCAGTGGATTCCATGCAGCATGCTTAAATGCATCCCGATTGATGCAGTGGATTACATGCAGTGTCAATGAATGCAGTGGATTCCAGGCAGCATGATAAAATGCATCCCGATTGATGCAGTGGATTCCATGCAGCGGGGTTAAATGGATCCCGATTGAATGCAGTGGATTCCATGCAGCGTGGCCCAGTGGATCTCGATTGAATGCAGTGGATTCCATGCAGCGTGGCCCAATGGATCTCGATTGAATGCAGTGGATTCCATGCAGTGTGGTGTAGTGGATTCTGATTGATTGCAGTGAATTCCATGCATCGTGGCACAATGGATCCCAATTGAATGCAGTGGATTCCATGCAGTGTGGCCCAGTGGATCTCGATTGAATGCAGTGGATTCCATGCAGCATGTTTGAATGCAGTGTATTCCATGCAGCGTGAAGAAATGGAACCCTATTGAATGCAGTGGATTTTATGCAGCATGATTGAATGCAGTGGATTCCATGCAGCATGATTGAATGCAGTAGATTCCAGGAAGCGAGGCCCAATGAATCCCGATTGAATGCAGTGGATATTATCCAGCAGGGCCCAAAGCATCCCGATTGAATGCAGTGGATTCCATGCAGCGTCACTGAATGCAGTGGATTCGATGCAGCATGGTAAAATGCATCCCGATTGAACCCAGTGTATTCTATGCAGCGTGATAAATGGATCCCAATTGAATGCAGTGGATTCGATGCAGCATTGCCCAATGGATCTCGAGAGAATGCAGTGGATTCCATGCAGTGTGGTGCAATGGATTTTGATTGAAATCAGTGGATTCGATGCATCGTTGTGCAATGGATCCCAATTGAATGCAGTGAATTCCATGCAGCGTGATTGAATGCAGTACATTCCATGGAGCGTGGCCCAATGCATCCCGATTAAATGCAGTGGATTTTATGCAGCATGGCCCAAAGCATCCCGATTGAAGGTAGTGCATTCCATGCAGCATCACTGAATGCAGTGGATTCCATGCAGCATGGTAAAATGCATCCCGATTGAACGCAGTGTATTCCATGAAGCATGGCTAAATGGATCCCGATTGAATGCAGTGGATTCCATGCAGCGTGGCCCAATGGATCTCGATTGAACGCAGTGTATTCCATGCAGTGAGGCCCAATGAATCCCAATTGAATGCAGTGGATTCCATGCAGCATGGCGCAATGGATGTCGATTGAATGCAGTGGTTTCCCTGCAATGTGGCACAATGGATCCCGATTGACTGCAGTGGATTCCATGCAGCGTCACTGAATGCAGTGGATTCCATGCAGCATGGTAAAATGCATCCCGATGGATGCAGTGGATTCCATGCAGTGTCATTGAATGCAGTGGATTCCATGCAGCATGGTAAAATGCATCCCAATTGAACGCAGTGCATTCCATGCAGCGGGGTAAATGGATCCCGATTGAATGCAGTGGATTCGATGCAGCGTGGCCCAATGGATCTCGAGAGAATGCAGTGGATTCCATGCAGTGTGGTGCAATGGATTTAAATTGAACGCAGTGGATTCCATGCATCGTGGCGCAATGGATCCCAATTGAATGCAGTGAAGTCCATGCAGCGTGATTGAATGCAGTATATTCCATGCAGCGTGGTAAAATGCATCCCGATTAAATGCAGTGGATTCCATCCAGCTTGATTGAATGCAATTGATTCCATGGAGCGTGGCCCAATGCATCCCGATTAAATGCAGTGGATTTTATGCAGCATGGCCCAAAGCATCCCGATTGAAGGTAGTGCATTCCATGCAGCATCACTGAATGCAGTGGATTCCATGCAGCATGGTAAAATGCATCCCGATTAAACGCAGTGGATTACATGCAGCATGGCTAAATGGATCCCGAGTGAATGCAGTAGATTCCATGCATTTTCATTGAATGGAATGGATTACATGCAGTATGGTAAAATGCATCACGATTGATGCAGTGGATTCCATGCAGTGTCATTGAATGCAGTGGATTCCATGCAGCATGGTAAAATGCATCCCGATTGATGCAGTGGATTCCATGCAGTGTCAATGAATGCAGTGGATTCCAGGCAGCATGATAAAATGCATCCCGATTGATGCAGTGGATTCCATGCAGCGGGGTTAAATGGATCCCGATTGAATGCAGTGGATTCCATGCAGCGTGGCCCAATGGATCTCGATTGAATGCAGTGGATTCCATGCAGCGTGGCCCAATGGATCTCGATTGAATGCAGTGGATTCCATGCAGTGTGGTGTAGTGGATTCTGATTGATTGCAGTGAATTCCATGCATCGTGGCACAATGGATCCAAATTGAATGCAGTGGATTCCATGCAGCGTGGCCCAATGGATCTCGATTGAATGCAGTGGATTCCATCCAGCGTGTTTGAATGCAGTGTATTCCATGCAGCGTGAAGAAATGGAAACCTATTGAATGCAGTGGATTTTATGCAGCATGATTAAATGCAGTGGATTACATGCAGCATGATTGAATGCAGTGGATTCCAGGCAGCGAGGCCCAATGAATCCCGATTGAATGCAGTGGATATTATCCAGCATGGCCCAAAGCATCCCGATTGAATGCAGTGGATTCCATGCAGCGTGTTTGAATGCAGTGGATTCCATGCAGCATGGCCCAATGGTTCCCGATTGAATGCAGTGGTTGCAATGAAGCATGATTGAATGCAGTGGATTCCATGAAGCGTGGCCCTATGGTACCCGATTGAATGCACTGGTTGCAATGAAGCATGATTGAATGCAGTGGATTCCATGCAGCATGGAGAAATTGAACCCTATTCAATGCAGGGGATTTTATGCAGCATGATTGAATGCAGTGGATTCCATGCAGCATGATTGAATGCAGTAGATTCCATGCAGTGAGGCCCAATGCATCCCGATTAAATGCAGTGGATTTTATGCAGCGAGGCCCAAAGCATCCCGATTGAATGCAGTGGATTCCATGCAGCGTCACTGAATGCAGTGGATTCGATGCAGCATGGTAAAATGCATCCCGATTGAACCCAGTGTATTCTATGCAGCGTGATAAATGGATCCCGATTGAATGCAGTGGATTCCATGCAGCGTGGCCCAATGGATCTCGAGAGAATGCAGTGGATTCCATGCAGTGTGGTGCAATGGATTTTGATTGAACGCAGTGGATTCGATGCATCATTGTGCAATGGATCCCAATTGAATGCAGTGAATTCCATGCAGCGTGATTGAATGCAGTATATTCCATGCAGCGTGGTAAAATGCATCCCGATTAAATGCAGTGGATTCCATCCAGCTTGATTGAATGCAGTTGATTCCATGGAGCGTGGCCCAATGCATCCCGATTAAATGCAGTGGATTTTATGCAGCATGGCCCAAAGCATCCCGATTGAAAGTAGTGCATTCCATGCAGCATCACTGAATGCAGTGGATTCCATGCAGCATGGTAAAATGCATCCCGATTGAACGCAGTGTATTCCATGAAGCATGGCTAAATGGATCCCGATTGAATGCAGTGGATTCCATGCAGCGTGGCCCAATGGATCTCGATTGAACGCAGTGTATTCCATGCAGTGAGGCCCAATGAATCCCAATTGAATGCAGTGGATTCCATGCAGCATGGAGAAATTGAACCCTATTAAATGCAGGGGATTTTATGCAGCATGATTGAATGCAGTGGATTCCATGCAGCATGATTGAATGCAGTAGATTCCATGCAGTGAGGCCCAATGCATCCCGATTAAATGCAGTGGATTTTATGCAGCGAGGCCCAAAGCATCCCGATTGAATGCAGTGGATTCCATGCAGCGTCACTGAATGCAGTGGATTCGATGCAGCATGGTTAAATGCATCCCGATTGAACGAAGAGTATTCCATGCAGCGGGGTTAAATGGATCCCGATTGAATGCAGTGGATTCTATGCAGCGTGGCCCAATGGATCTCGATTGAATGCAGTGGATTCCATGCAGCGTGGCCCAATGGATCTCGATTGAATGCAGTGGATTCCATGCAGTGTGGTGCAGTGGATTCTGATTGATTGCAGTGAATTCCATGCATCGTGGCACAATGGATCCCAATTGAATGCAGTGGATTCCATGCAGCGTGGCCCAATGGATCTCGATTGAATGCATTGGATTCCATGCAGCGTGTTTGAATGCAGTGTATGCCATGCAGCGTGAAGAAATGGAACCCTATTGAATGCAGTGGATTTTATGCAGCATGATTGAATGCAGTGGATTCGATGCAGCATGATTGAATGCAGTGGATTTCAGGCAGCGAGGCCCAATGAATCCCGATTGAATGCAGTGGATATTATCCAGCATGGCCCAAAGCATCCCGATTGAATGCAGTGGATTCCATGCAGCGTGTTTGAATGCAGTGGATTCCATGCAGCATGGCCCAATGGTTCCCGATTGAATGCAGTGGTTGCAATGAAGCATGATTGAATGCAGTGGATTCCATGAAGCGTGGCCCTATGGTACCCGATTGAATGCACTGGTTGCAATGAAGCATGATTGAATGCAGTGGATTCCATGCAGCATGGAGACATTGAACCCTATTAAATGCAGGGGACTTTATGCAGCATGATTGAATGCAGTGGATTCCATGCAGCATGATTGAATGCAGTAGATTCCATGCAGTGAGGCCCAATGCATCCCGATTAAATGCAGTGGATTCCATGCAGCGTCACTGAATGCAGTGGATTCGATGCAGCATGGTAAAATGCATCCCGATTGAACCCAGTGTATTCTATGCAGCGTGATAAATGGATCCCGATTGAATGCAGTGGATTCCATGCAGCGTGGCCCAATGGATCTCGAGAGAATGCAGTGGATTCCATGCAGTGTGGTGCAATGGATTTTGATTGAACGCAGTGGATACCATGCGTCATTGTGCAATGGATCCCAATTGAATGCAGTGAATTCCATGCAGCGTGATTGAATGCAGTACATTCCATGCAGCATGGTAAAATGCATCCCGATTAAATGCAGTGGATTCCATCCAGCTTGATTGAATGCAGTTGATTCCATGGAGCGTGGCCCAATGCATCCCGATTAAATGCAGTGGATTTTATGCAGCATGGCCCAAAGCATCCCGATTGAAGGTAGTGCATTCCATGCAGCATCACTGAATGCAGTGGATTCCATGCAGCATGGTAAAATGCATCCCGATTGAACGCAGTGTATTCCATGAAGCATGGCTAAATGGATCCCGATTGAATGCAGTGGATTCCATGCAGCGTGGCCCAATGGATCTCGATTGAACGCAGTGTATTCCATGCAGTGAGGCCCAATGAATCCCAATTGAATGCAGTGGATTCCATGCAGCATGGCGCAATGGATGTCGATTGAATGCAGTGGTTTCCCTGCAATGTGGCACAATGGATCCCGATTGACTGCAGTGGATTCCATGCAGCGTCACTGAATGCAGTGGATTCCATGCAGAATGGTAAAATGCATCCCGATTGATGGAGTGGATTCCATGCAGTGTCATTGAATGCAGTGGATTCCATGCAGCATGGTAAAATGCATCCCAATTGAACGCAGTGCATTCCATGCAGCGGGGTTAAATGGATCCCGATTGAATGCAGTGGATTCGATGCAGCGTGGCCCAATGGATCTCGAGAGAATGCAGTGGATTCCATGCAGTGTGGTGCAATGGATTTAAATTGAACGCAGTGGATTCCATGCATCGTGGCGCAATGGATCCCAATTGAATGCAGTGAATTCCATGCAGCGTGATTGAATGCAGTATATTCCATGCAGCGTGGTAAAATGCATCCCGATTAAATGCAGTGGATTCCATCCAGCTTGATTGAATGCAGTTGATTCCATGGAGCGTGGCCCAATGCATCCCGATTAAATGCAGTGGATTTTATGCAGCATGGCCCAAAGCATCCCGATTGAAGGTAGTGCATTCCATGCAGCATCACTGAATGCAGTGGATTCCATGCAGCATTGTAAAATGCATCCCAATTGAACGCAGTGCATTCCATGCAGCGGGGTTAAATGGATCCCGATTGAATGCAGTGGATTCGATGCAGCGTGGCCCAATGGATCTCGAGAGAATGCAGTGGATTCCATGCAGTGTGGTGCAATGGATTTTAATTGAACGCAGTGGATTCCATGCATCATGGCGCAATGGATCCCAATTGAATGCAGTGAATTCCATGCAGCGTGATTGAATGCAGTATATTCCATGCAGCGTGGTAAAATTCATCCCGATTAAATGGAGTGGATTCCATCCAGCTTGATTGAATGCAGTTGATTCCATGGAGCGTGGCCCAATGCATCCCGATTAACTGCAGTGGATTTTATGCAGCATGGCCCAAAGCATCCCGATTGAAGGTACTGCATTCCATGCAGCATCACTGAATGCAGTGGATTCCATGCAGCATGGTAAAATGCATCCCGATTGAACGCAGTGTATTCCATGAAGCATGGCTAAATGGATCCCGAGTGAATGCAGTGGATTCCATGCAGTGTCATTGAATGCAGTGGATTCCAGGCAGCATGGTAAAATGCATCCCGATTGATGCAGTGGATTCAATGCAACGGGGTTAAATGGATCCCGATTGAATGCAGTGGATTCCATGCAGCGTGGCCCAATGGATCTCGATTGAATGCAGTGGATTCCATGCAGCGTGGCCCAATGGATCTCGTTTGAATGCAGTGGATTCCATGCAGTGTGGTGCAGTGGATTCTGATTGATTGCAGTGAATTCCATGCATCGTGGCACAATGGATCCCAATTGAATGCAGTGGATTCCATGCAGCGTGGCCCAATGGATCTCGATTGAATGCAGTGGATTCCATGCAGCGTGTTTGAATGCAGTGTATGCCATGCAGCGTGAAGAAATGGAACCCTATTGAATGCAGTGGATTTTATGCAGCATGATTGAATGCAGTGGATTCGATGCAGCATGATTGAATGCAGTGGATTCCAGGCAGCGAGGCCCAATGAATCCCGATTGAATGCAGTGGATATTATCCAGCATGGCCCAAAGCATCCCGATTGAATGCAGTGGATTCCATGCAGCATGTTTGAATGCAGTGGATTCCATGCAGCATGGCCCAATGGTTCCCGATTGAATGCAGTGGTTGCAATGAAGCATGATTGAATGCAGTGGATTCCATGAAGCGTAGCCCTATGGTACCCGATTGAATGCACTGGTTGCAATGAAGCATGATTGAATGCAGTGGATTCCATGCAGCATGGAGAAATGGAACCCTATTAAATGCAGGGGATTTTATGCAGCATGATTGAATGCAGTGGATTCCATGCAGCATGATTGAATGCAGTAGATTCCATGCAGTGAGGCCCAATGCATCCCGATTAAATGCAGTGGATTTTATGCAGCGAGGCCCAAAGCATCCCGATTGAATGCAGTGGATTCCATGCAGCGTCACTCAATGCAGTGGATTCGATGCAGCATGGTAAAATGCATCCCGATTGAACCCAGTGTATTCCATGCAGCGTGATAAATGGATCCCGATTGAATGCAGTGGATTCCATGCAGCATGGCCCAATGGATCTCGAGAGAATGCAGTGGATTCCATGCAGTGTGGTGCAATGGATTTTGATTGAACGCAGTGGATTCGATGCATCGTTGTGCAATGGATCCCAATTGAATGCAGTGAATTCCATGCAGCGTGATTGAATGCAGTACATTCCATGCAGCGTGGTAAAATGCATCCCGATTAAATGCAGTGGATTCCATCCAGCTTGATTGAATGCAGTTGATTCCATGGAGCGTGGCCCAATGCATCCCGATTAAATGCAGTGGATTTTATGCAGCATGGCCCAAAGCATCCCGATTGAAGGTAGTGCATTCCATGCAGCATCACTGAATGCAGTGGATTCCATGCAGCATGGTAAAATGCATCCCGATTGAACGCAGTGTATTCCATGAAGCATGGCTAAATGGATCCCGAGTGAATGCAGTGGATTCCATGCAGTGTCATTGAATGCAGTGGATTCCATGCAGCATGGTAAAATGTGTCACGATTGATGCAGTGGATTCCATGCATTGTCATTGAATGCAGTGGATTCCATGCAGCATGGTTAAATGCATCCCGATTGATGCAGTGGATTCCATGCAGTGTCAATGAATGCAATGAATTCCAGGCAGCATGATAAAATGCATCCCGATTGATGCAGTGGATTCCATGCAGCGGGGTTAAATGGATCCCGATTGAATGCAGTCGATTCCATGCAGCGTGGCCCAATGGATCTCGATTGAATGCAGTGGACTCCGTGCAGTGTGGTGGAGTGGATTCTGATTGATTGCAGTGAATTCCATGCAGCGTGGCCCAATGGATCTCGATTGAATGCAGTGGATTCCATGCAGCGTGTTTGAATGCAGTGTATTCCATGCAGCGTGAAGAAATGGAACCCTATTGAATGCAGTGGATTTTATGCAGCATGATTGAATGCAGTGGATTCCATGCAGCATGATTGAATGCAGTGGATTCCAGGCAGCGAGGCCCAATGAATCCCGATTGAATGCAGTGGACATTATCCAGCATGGGCCAAAGCATCCCGATGGAATGCAGTGGATTCCATGCAGCGTGTTTGAATGCAGTGGATTCCATGCAGCATGGCCCAATGGTTCCCGATTGAATGCAGTGGTTGCAATGAAGCATGATTGAATGCAGTGGATTCCATGAAGCGTGGCCCTATGGTACCCGATTGAATGCACTGGTTGCAATGAAGCATGATTGAATGCAGTGGATTCCATGCAGCATGGAGAAATGGAACCCTATTAAATGCAGGGGATTTTATGCAGCATGATTGAATGCAGTGGATTCCATGCAGCGTCACTGAATGCAGTGGATTCGATGCAGCATGGTAAAATGCATCCCGATTGAACCCAGTGTATTCTATGCAGCGTGATAAATGGATCCCGATTGAATGCAGTGGATTCCATGCAGCGTGGCCCAATGGATCTCGAGAGAATGCAGTGGATTCCATGCAGTGTGGTGCAATGGATTTTCATTGAACGCAGTGGATTCGATGCATCATTGTGCAATGGATTCCAATTGAATGCAGTGAATTCCATGCAGCGTGATTGAATGCAGTACATTCCATGCAGCATGGTAAAATGCATCCCGATTAAATGCAGTGGATTCCATCCAGCTTGATTGAATGCAGTTGATTCCATGGAGCGTGGCCCAATGCATCCCGATTAAATGCAGTGGATTTTATGCAGCATGGCCCAAAGCATCCCGATTGAAGGTAGTGCATTCCATGCAGCATCACTGAATTCAGTGGATTCCATGCAGCATGGTAAAATGCATCCCGATTGAACGCAGTGTATTCCATGAAGCATGGCTAAATGGATCCCGAGTGAATGCAGTGGATTCCATGCAGTGTCATTGAATGCAGTGGATTCTATGCAGCATGGTAAAATGTGTCACGATTGATGCAGTGGATTCCATGCATTGTCATTGAATGCAGTGGATTCCATGCAGCATGGTTAAATGCATCCCGATTGATGCAGTGGATTCCATGCAGTGTCAATGAATGCAATGAATTCCAGGCAGCATGATAAAATGCATCCCGATTAATGCAGTGGATTCCATGCAGCGGGGTTAAATGGATCCCGATTGAATGCAGTGGATTCCATGCAGCGTGGCCCAATGGATCTCGATTGAATGCAGTGGACTCCGTGCAGTGTGGTGGAGTGGATTCTGATTGATTGCAGTGAATTCCATGCAGCGTGGCCCAATGGATCTCGATTGAATGCAGTGGATTCCATGCAGCGTGTTTGAATGCAGTGTATTCCATGCAGCGTGAAGAAATGGAACCCTATTGAATGCAGTGGATTTTATGCAGCATGATTGAATGCAGTGGATTCGATGCAGCATGATTGAATGCAGTGGATTTCAGGCAGCGAGGCCCAATGAATCCCGATTGAATGCAGTGGACATTATCCAGCATGGGCCAAAGCATCCCGATGGAATGCAGTGGATTCCATGCAGCGTGTTTGAATGCAGTGGATTCCATGCAGCATGGCCCAATGGTTCCCGATTGAATGCAGTGGTTGCAATGAAGCATGATTGAATGCAGTGGATTCCATGAAGCGTGGCCCTATGGTACCCGATTGAATGCACTGGTTGCAATGAAGTATGATTGAATGCAGTGGATTCCATGCAGCGTCACTGAATGCAGTGGAATCGATGCAGCATGGTAAAATGCATCCCGATTGAACCCAGTGTATTCTATGAAGCGTGATAAATGGATCCCGATTGAATGCATGGATTCCATGCAGCGTGGCCCAATGGATCTCGAGAGAATGCAGTGGATTCCATGCAGTGTGGTGCAATGGATTTTCATTGAACGCAGTGGATTCGATGCATCATTGTGCAATGGATTCCAATTGAATGCAGTGAATTCCATGCAGCGTGATTGAATGCAGTACATTCCATGCAGCATGGTAAAATGCATCCCGATTAAATGCAGTGGATTCCATCCAGCTTGATTGAATGCAGTTGATTCCATGGAGCGTGGCCCAATGCATCCCGATTAAATGCAGTGGATTTTATGCAGCATGGCCCAAAGCATCCCGATTGAAGGTAGTGCATTCCATGCAGCATCACTGAATGCAGTGGATTCCATGCAGCATGGTAAAATGCATCCCGATTGAACGCAGTGTATTCCATGAAGCATGGCTAAATGGATCCCGAGTGAATGCAGTGGATTCCATGCAGTGTCATTGAATGCAGTGGATTACATGCAGTATGGTAAAATGCGTCACGATTGATGCAGTGGATTCCATGCAGTGTCATTGAATGCAGTGGATTCCATGCAGCATGGTAAAATGCATCCCGATTGATGCAGTGGATTCCATGCAGTGTCAATGAATGCAGTGGATTCCAGGCAGCATGATAAAATGCATCCCGATTGATGCAGTGGATTCCATGCAGCGGGGTTAAATGGATCCCGATTGAATGCAGTGGATTCCATGCAGCGTGGCCCAATGGATCTCGATTGAATGCAGTGGATTCCATGCAGCGTGGCCCAATGGATCTCGATTGAATGCAGTGGATTCCATGCAGTGTGGTGTAGTGGATTCTGATTGATTGCAGTGAATTCCATGCATCGTGGCACAATGGATCCAAATTGAATGCAGTGGATTCCATGCAGCGTGGCCCAATGGATCTCGATTGAATGCAGTGGATTCCATGCAGCGTGTTTGAATGCAGTGTATGCCATGCAGCGTGAAGAAATGGAACCCTATTGAATGCAGTGGATTTTATGCAGCATGATTGAATGCAGTGGATTCCATGCAGCATGATTGAATGCAGTGGATTCCAGGCAGCGAGGCCCAATGAATCCCGATTGAATGCAGTGGATGTTATCCAGCATGGCCCAAAGCATCCCGATTGAATGCAGTGGATTCCATGCAGCGTGTTTGAATGCAGTGGATTCCATGCAGCATGGCCCAATGGTTCCCGATTGAATGCAGTGGTTGCAATGAAGCATGATTGAATGCAGTGGATTCCATGAAGCGTGGCCCTATGGTACCCGATTGAATGCACTGGTTGCAATGAAGCATGATTGAATGCAGTGGATTCCATGCAGCATGGAGAAATGGAACCCTATTAAATGCAGGGGATTTTATGCAGCATGATTGAATGCAGTGGATTCCATGCAGCATGATTGAATGCAGTAGATTCCATGCAGTGAGGCCCAATGCATCCCGATTAAATGCTGTGGATTTTATGCAGCGAGGCCCAAAGCATCCCAATTGAATGCAGTGGATTCCATGCAGCGTCACTCAATGCATTGGATTCGATGCAGCATGGTAAAATGCATCCCGATTGAACCCAGTGTATTCTATGCAGCGTGATAAATGGATCCCGATTGAATGCAGTGGATTCCATGCAGCGTGGCCCAATGGATCTCGAGAGAATGCAGTGGATTCCATGCAGTGTGGTGCAATGGATTTTGATTGAACGCAGTGGATTCCATGCATCGTGGTGCAATGAATCCCAATTGAATGCAGTGAATTCCATGCAGCGTGATTGAATGCAGTATATTCCATGCAGCGTGGTAAAATGCATCCCGATTAAATGCAGTGGATTCCATCCAGCTTGATTGAATGCAGTTGATTCCATGGAGCGTGGCCCAATGCATCCCGATTAAATGCAGTGGATTTTATGCAGCATGGCCCAAAGCATCCCGATTGAAGGTAGTGCATTCCATGCAGCATCACTGAATGCAGTGGATTCCATGCAGCATGGTAAAATGCATCCCGATTGAACGCAGTGTATTCCATGAAGCATGGCTAAATGGATCCCGATTGAATGCAGTGGATTCCATGCAGCGTGGCCCAATGGATCTCGATTGAACGCAGTGTATTCCATGCAGTTAGGCCCAATGAATTCCAATTGAATGCAGTGGATTCCATGCAGCATGGAGAAATTGAACCCTATAAATGCAGGGGATTTTATGCAGCATGATTGAATGCAGTGGATTCCATGCAGCATGATTGAATGCAGTAGATTCCATGCAGTGAGGCCCAATGCATCCCGATTAAATGCAGTGGATTTTATGCAGAGAGGCCCAAAGCATCCCGATTGAATGCAGTGGATTCCATGCAGCGTCACTGAATGCAGTGGATTCGATGCAGCATGGTTAAATGCATCCCGATTGAACGAAGAGTATTCCATGCAGCGTGGCTAAATGGATCCCGATTGAATGCAGTGGATTCGATGAAGCGTGGCCCAATGGATCTCGATTGAATGCAGTGGATTCCATGCAGCGTGGCCCAATGGATCTCGATTGAATGCAGTGGATTCCATGCAGTGTGGTGCAGTGGATTCTGATTGATTGCAGTGAATTCCATGCATCGTGGCACAATGGATCCCAATTGAATGCAGTGGATTCCATGCAGCGTGGCCCAATGGATCTCGATTGAATGCAGTGGATTCCATGCAGCGTGTTTGAATGCAGTGTATGCCATGCAGCGTGAAGAAATGGAACCCTATTGAATGCAGTGGATTTTATGCAGCATGATTGAATGCAGTGGATTCGATGCAGCATGATTGAATGCAGTGGATTTCAGGCAGCGAGGCCCAATGAATCCCGATTGAATGCAGTGGATATTATCCAGCATGGCCCAAAGCATCCCGATTGAATGCAGTGGATTCCATGCAGCGTGTTTGAATGCAGTGGATTCCATGCAGCATGGCCCAATGGTTCCCGATTGAATGCAGTGGTTGCAATGAAGCATGATTGAATGCAGTGGATTCCATGAAGCGTGGCCCTATGGTACCCGATTGAATGCACTGGTTGCAATGAAGCATGATTGAATGCAGTGGATTCCATGCAGCATGGAGAAATTGAACCCTATTAAATGCAGGGGATTTTATGCAGCATGATTGAATGCAGTGGTTTCCATGCAGCATGATTGAATGCAGTAGATTCCATGCAGTGAGGCCCAATGCATCCCGATTAAATGCAGTGGATTCCATGCAGCGTCACTGAATGCAGTGGATTCGATGAAGCATGGTAAAATGCATCCCGATTGAACCCAGTGTATTCTATGCAGCGTGATAAATGGATCCCGATTGAATGCAGTGGATTCCATGCAGCGTGGTCCAATGGATCTCGAGAGAATGCAGTGGATTCCATGCAGTGTGGTGCAATGGATTTTGATTGAACGCAGTGGATTCGATGCATCGTTGTGCAATGGATCCCAATTGAATGCAGTGAATTCCATGCAGCGTGATTGAATGCAGTACATTCCATGCAGCATGGTAAAATGCATCCCGATTAAATGCAGTGGATTCCATCCAGCTTGATTGAATGCAGTTGATTCCATGGAGCGTGGCCCAATGCATCCCGATTAAATGCAGTGGATTTTATGCAGCATGGCCCAAAGCATCCCGATTGAAGGTAGTGCATTCCATGCAGCATCACTGAATGCAGTGGATTCCATGCAGCATGGTAGAATGCATCCCGATTGAACGCAGTGTATTCCATGAAGCATGGCTAAATGGATCCCGATTGAATGCAGTGGATTCCATGCAGCGTGGCCCAATGGATCTCGATTGAACGCAGTGTATTCCATGCCGTGAGGCCCAATGAATCCCAATTGAATGCAGTGGATTCCATGCAGCATGGTGCAATGGATGTCGATTGAATGCAGTGGTTTCCCTGCAATGTGGCACAATGGATCCCGATTGACTGCAGTGGATTCCATGCAGCGTCACTGAATGCAGTGGATTCCATGCAGAATGGTAAAATGCCTCCCGATTGATGGAGTGGATTCCATGCAGTGTCATTGAATGCAGTGGATTCCATGCAGCATGGTAAAATGCATCCCAATTGAACGCAGTGCATTCCATGCAGCGGGGTTAAATGGATCCCCATTGAATGCAGTGGATTCGATGCAGCGTGGCCCAATGGATCTCGAGAGAATGCAGTGGATTCCATGCAGTGTGGTGCAATGGATTTTAATTGAACGCAGTGGATTCCATGCATCGTGGCGCAATGGATCCCAATTGAATGCAGTGAATTCCATGCAGCGTGATTGAATGCAGTATATTCCATGCAGCGTGGTAAAATGCATCCCGATTAAATGCAGTGGATTCCATCCAGCTTGATTGAATGCAGTTGATTCCATGGAGCGTGGCCCAATGCATCCCGATTAAATGCAGTGGATTTTATGCAGCATGGCCCAAAGCATCCCGATTGAAGGTAGTGCATTCCATGCAGCATCACTGAATGCTGTGGATTCCATGCAGCATTGTAAAATGCATCCCAATTGAACGCAGTGCATTCCATGCAGCGGGGTTAAATGGATGCCGATTGAATGCAGTGGATTCGATGCAGCGTGGCCCAATGGATCTCGAGAGAATGCAGTGGATTCCATGCAGCGTGGCCCAATGGATCTCGATTGAACGCAGTGTATTCCATGCAGTGAGGCCCAATGTATCCCAATTGAATGCAGTGGATTCCATGCAGCATGGCGCAATGGATGTCGATTGAATGCAGTGGTTTCCCTGCAATGTGGCACAATGGATCCCGATTGACTGCAGTGGATTCCATGCAGCATGGCCCAATGTTTCCCGATTGAATGCAGTGGTTGCAATGAAGCATGATTGAATGCAGTGGATTCCATGCAGCATGGAGACATTGAACCCTATTCAATGCAGGGGATTTTATGCAGCATGATTGAATGCAGTGGATTCCATGCAGCATGATTGAATGCAGTAGATTCCATGCAGTGAGGCCCAATGCATCCCGATTAAATGCAGTGGATTTTATGCAGCGAGGCCCAAAGCATCCCGATTGAATGCAGTGGATTCCATGCAGCGTCACTGAATGCAGTGGATTCGATGCAGCATGGTAAAATGCATCCCGATTGAACGAAGAGTATTCCATGCAGCGTGGCTAAATGGATCCCGATTGAATGCAGTGGATTCCATGCAGCGTGGCCCAATGGATCTCGAGAGATTGCAGTGGATTCCATGCAGTGTGGTGCAATGGATTTAAATTGAACGCAGTGGATTCCATGCATCGTGGTGCAATGGATCCCAATTGAATGCAGTGAATTCCATGCAGCGTGATTGAATGCAGTATATTCCATGCAGCGTGGTAAAATGCATCCCGATTAAATGCAGTGGATTCCATCCAGCTTGATTGAATGCAGTTGATTCCATGGAGCGTGGCCCAATGCATCCCGATTAAATGCAGTGGATTTTATGCAGCATGGCCCAAAGCATCCCGATTGAAGGTAGTGCATTCCATGCAGCATCACTGAATGCAGTGGATTCCATGCAGCATGGTAAAATGCATCCCGATTGAACGCAGTGTATTCCATGAAGCATGGCTAAATGGCTCCCGAGTGAATGCAGTAGATTCCATGCAGTGTCATTGAATGCAGTGGATTCCATGCAGCATGGTAAAATGCATCCCGATTGATGCAGTGGATTCCATGCAGTGTCATTGAATGCAGTGGATTCCATGCAGCATGGTTAAATGCATCCCGATTGATGCAGTGGATTCCATGCAGCGGGGTTAAATGGATCCCAATTGAATGCAGTGTATTCCATGCAGCGTGGCCCAATGGATCTCGATTGAATGCAGTGGATTCCATGCAGCGTGGCCCAATGGATCTCGATTGAATGCAGTGGATTCCATGCAGTGTGGTACAGTGGATTCTGATTGATTGCAGTGAATTCCATGCATCGTGGCACAATGGATCCCAATTGAATGCAGTGGATTCCATGCAGCGTGGCCCAATGGATCTCGATTGAATGCAGTGGATTCCATGCAGCATGTTTGAATGCAGTGTATGCCATGCAGCGTGGCCCAATGGATCTCGAGAGAATGCAGTGGATTCCATGCAGTGTGGTGCAATGGATTTTGATTGAACGCAGTGGATTCCATGCATCGTTGTGCAATGGATCCCAATTGAATGCAGTGAATTCCATGCAGCGTGATTGAATGCAGTACATTCCATGCATCATGGTAAAATGCATCCCGATTAAATGCAGTGGATTCCATCCAGCTTGATTGAATGCAATTGATTCCATGGAGCGTGGCCCAATGCATCCCGATTAAATGCAGTGGATTTTAAGCAGCATGGCCCAAAGCATCCCGATTGAAGGTAGTGCATTCCATGCAGCATCACTGAATGCAGTGGATTCCATGCAGCATGGTAAAATGCATCCCGATTGAACGCAGTGTATTCCATGAAGCATGGCTAAATGGATCCCGATTGAATGCAGTGGATTCCATGCAGCGTGGCCCAATGGATCTCGATTGAACGCAGTGTATTCCATGCAGTGAGGCCCAATGTATCCCAATTGAATGCAGTGGATTCCATGCAGCATGGCGCAATGGATGTCGATTGAATGCAGTGGGTTACCTGCAATGTGGCACAATGGATCCCGATTGACTGCAGTGGATTCCATGCAGCGTCACTGAATGCAGTGGATTCCATGCAGAATGGTAAAATGCATCCCGATTGATGCAGTGGATTCCATGCAGTGTCATTGAATGCAGTAGATTCCATGCAGCATGGTAAAATGCATCCCAATTGAACGCAGTGCATTCCATGCAGCGGGGTTAAATGGATCCCGATTGAATGCAGTGGATTCCATGCAGCGTGGCCCAATGGATCTCGATTGAATGCAGTGGATTCCATGCAGCGTGGCCCAATGGATCTCAATTGAATGCAGTGGATTCCATGCAGTGTGGTTTAGTGGATTCTGATTGATTGCAGTGAATTCCATGCATCGTGGCACAATGGATCCAAATTGAATGCAGTGGATTCCATGCAGCGTGGCCCAATGGATCTCGATTGAATGCAGTGGATTCCATGCAGCGTGGTTGAATGCAGTGTATGCCATGCAGCGTGAAGAAATGGAACCCTATTGAATGCAGTGGATTTTATGCAGCATGATTGAATGCAGTGGATTCCATGCAGCATGATTGAATGCAGTGGATTCCAGGCAGCGAGGCCCAATGAATCCCGATTGAATGCAGTGGATGTTATCCAGCATGGCCCAAAGCATCCCGATTGAATGCAGTGGATTCCATGCAGCGTGTTTGAATGCAGTGGATTCCATGCAGCATGGCCCAATGGTTCCCGATTGAATGCAGTGGTTGCAATGAAGCATGATTGAATGCAGTGGATTCCATGAAGCGTGGCCCTATGGTACCCGATTGAATGCACTGGTTGCAATGAAGCATGATTGAATGCAGTGGATTCCATGCAGCATGGAGAAATGGAACCCTATTAAATGCAGGGGATTTTATGCAGCATGATTGAATGCAGTGGATTCCATGCAGCATGATTGAATGCAGTAGATTCCATGCAGTGAGGCCCAATGCATCCCGATTAAATGCAGTGGATTTTATGCAGCGAGGCCCAAAGCATCCCGATTGAATGCAGTGGATTCCATGCAGCGTCATTGAATGCAGTGGATTCGATGCAGCATGGTAAAATGCATCCCGATTGAACCCAGTGTATTCTATGCAGCGTGATAAATGGATCCCGATTGAATGCAGTGGATTCCATGCAGCGTGGCCCAATGGATCTCGAGAGAATGCAGTGGATTCCATGCAGTGTGGTGCAATGGATTTTGATTGAACGCAGTGGATTCCATGCATCGTGGTGCAATGGATCCCAATTGAATGCAGTGAATTCCATGCAGCGTGATTGAATGCAGTATATTCCATGCAGCGTGGTAAAATGCATCCCGATTAAATGCAGTGGATTCCATCCAGCTTGATTGAATGCAGTTGATTCCATGGAGCGTGGCCCAATGCATCCCGATTAAATGCAGTGGATTTTATGCAGCATGGCCCAAAGCATCCCGATTGAAGGTAGTGCATTCCATGCAGCATCACTGAATGCAGTGGATTCCATGCAGCATGGTAAAATGCATCCCGATTGAACGCAGTGTATTCCATGAAGCATGGCTAAATGGATCCCGATTGAATGCAGTGGATTCCATGCAGCGTGGCCCAATGGATCTCGATTGAACGCAGTGTATTCCATGCAGTTAGGCCCAATGAATTCCAATTGAATGCAGTGGATTCCATGCAGCATGGAGAAATTGAACCCTATTAAATGCAGGGGATTTTATGCAGCATGATTGAATGCAGTGGATTCCATGCAGCATGATTGAATGCAGTAGATTCCATGCAGTGAGGCCCAATGCATCCCGATTAAATGCAGTGGATTTTATGCAGAGAGGCCCAAAGCATCCCGATTGAATGCAGTGGATTCCATGCAGCGTCACTGAATGCAGTGGATTCGATGCAGCATGGTTAAATGCATCCCGATTGAACGAAGAGTATTCCATGCAGCGTGGCTAAATGGATCCCGATTGAATGCAGTGGATTCGATGAAGCGTGGCCCAATGGATCTCGATTGAATGCAGTGGATTCCATGCAGCGTGGCCCAATGGATCTCGATTGAATGCAGTGGATTCCATGCAGTGTGGTGCAGTGGATTCTGATTGATTGCAGTGAATTCCATGCATCGTGGCACAATGGATCCCAATTGAATGCAGTGGATTCCATGCAGCGTGGCCCAATGGATCTCGATTGAATGCAGTGGATTCCATGCAGCGTGTTTGAATGCAGTGTATGCCATGCAGCGTGAAGAAATGGAACCCTATTGAATGCAGTGGATTTTATGCAGCATGATTGAATGCAGTGGATTCGATGCAGCATGATTGAATGCAGTGGATTCCAGGCAGCGAGGCCCAATGAATCCCGATTGAATGCAGTGGATGTTATCCAGCATGGCCCAAAGCATCCCGATTGAATGCAGTGGATTCCATGCAGCGTGTTTGAATGCAGTGGATTCCATGCAGCATGGCCCAATGGTTCCCGATTGAATGCAGTGGTTGCAATGAAGCATGATTGAATGCAGTGGATTCCATGAAGCGTGGCCCTATGGTACCCGATTGAATGCACTGGTTGCAATGAAGCATGATTGAATGCAGTGGATTCCATGCAGCATGGAGAAATTGAACCCTATTAAATGCAGGGGATTTTATGCAGCATGATTGAATGCAGTGGTTTCCATGCAGCATGATTGAATGCAGTAGATTCCATGCAGTGAGGCCCAATGCATCCCGATTAAATGCAGTGGATTCTATGCAGCGTCACTGAATGCAGTGGATTAGATGCAGCATGGTTAAATGCATCCGGATTGAACCCAGTGTATTCTATGCAGCGTGATAAATGGATCCCGATTGAATGCAGTGGATTCCATGCAGCGTGGTCCAATGGATCTCGAGAGAATGCAGTGGATTCCATGCAGTGTGGTGCAATGGATTTTGATTGAACGCAGTGGATTCGATGCATCGTTGTGCAATGGATCCCAATTGAATGCAGTGAATTCCATGCAGCGTGATTGAATGCAGTACATTCCATGCAGCATGGTAAAATGCATCCCGATTAAATGCAGTGGATTCCATCCAGCTTGATTGAATGCAGTTGATTCCATGGAGCGTGGCCCAATGCATCCCGATTAAATGCAGTGGATTTTATGCAGCATGGCCCAAAGCATCCCGATTGAAGGTAGTGCATTCCATGCAGCATCACTGAATGCAGTGGATTCCATGCAGCATGGTAAAATGCATCCCGATTGAACGCAGTGTATTCCATGAAGCATGGCGAAATGGATCCCGATTGAATGCAGTGGATTCCATGCAGCGTGGCCCAATGGATCTCGATTGAACGCAGTGTATTCCATGCAGTGAGGCCCAATGAATCCCAATTGAATGCAGTGGATTCCATGCAGCATGGTGCAATGGATGTCGATTGAATGCAGTGGTTTCCCTGCAATGTGGCAAAATGGATCCCGATTGACTGCAGTGGATTCCATGCAGCGTCACTGAATGCAGTGGATTCCATGCAGAATGGTAAAATGCCTCCCGATTGATGGAGTGGATTCCATGCAGTGTCATTGAATGCAGTGGATTCCATGCAGCATGGTAAAATGCATCCCAATTGAACGCAGTGCATTCCATGCAGCGGGGTTAAATGGATCCCGATTGAATGCAGTGGATTCGATGCAGCGTGGCCCAATGGATCTCGAGAGAATGCAGTGGATTCCATGCAGTGTGGTGCAATGGATTTTAATTGAACGCAGTGGATTCCATGCATCGTGGCGCAATGGATCCCAATTGAATGCAGTGAATTCCATGCAGCGTGATTGAATGCAGTATATTCCATGCAGCGTGGTAAAATGCATCCCGATTAAATGCAGTGGATTCCATCCAGCTTGATTGAATGCAGTTGATTCCATGGAGCGTGGCCCAATGCATCCCGATTAAATGCAGTGGATTTTATGCAGCATGGCCCAAAGCATCCCGATTGAAGGTAGTGCATTCCATGCCGCATCACTGAATGCAGTGGATTCCATGCAGCATTGTAAAATGCATCCCAATTGAATGCAGTGCATTCCATGCAGCGGGGTTAAATGGATGCCGATTGAATGCAGTGGATTCGATGCAGCGTGGCCCAATGGATCTCGAGAGAATGCAGTGGATTCCATGCAGCGTGGCCCAATGGATCTCGATTGAACGCAGTGTATTCCATGCAGTGAGGCCCAATGTATCCCAATTGAATGCAGTGGATTCCATGCAGCATGGCGCAATGGATGTCGATTGAATGCAGTGGTTTCCCTGCAATGTGGCACAATGGATCCCGATTGACTGCAGTGGATTCCATGCAGCATGGCCCAATGGTTCCCGATTGAATGCAGTGGTTGCAATGAAGCATGATTGAATGCAGTGGATTCCATGCAGCATGGAGACATTGAACCCTATTCAATGCAGGGGATTTTATGCAGCATGATTGAATGCAGTGGATTCCATGCAGCATGATTGAATGCAGTAGATTCCATGCAGTGAGGCCCAATGCATCCCGATTAAATGCAGTGGATTTTATGCAGCGAGGCCCAAAGCATCCCGATTGAATGCAGTGGATTCCATGCAGCGTCACTGAATGCAGTGGATTCGATGCAGCATGGTAAAATGCATCCCGATTGAACGAAGAGTATTCCATGCAGTGTGGCTAAATGGATCCCGATTGAATGCAGTGGATTCCATGCAGCGTGGCCCAATGGATCTCGAGAGATTGCAGTGGATTCCATGCAGTGTGGTGCAATGGATTTAAATTGAACGCAGTGGATTCCATGCATCGTGGTGCAATGGATCCCAATTGAATGCAGTGAATTCCATGCAGCGTGATTGAATGCAGTATATTCCATGCAGCATGGTAAAATGCATCCCGATTAAATGCAGTGGATTCCATCCAGCTTGATTGAATGCAGTTGATTCCATGGAGCGTGGCCCAATGCATCCCGATTAAATGCAGTGGATTTTATGCAGCATGGCCCAAAGCATCCCGATTGAAGGTAGTGCATTCCATGCAGCATCACTGAATGCAGTGGATTCCATGCAGCATGGTAAAATGCATCCCGATTGAACGCAGTGTATTCCATGAAGCATGGCTAAATGGCTCCCGAGTGAATGCAGTAGATTCCATGCAGTGTCATTGAATGCAGTGGATTCCATGCAGCATGGTAAAATGCATCCCGATTGATGCAGTGGATTCCATGCAGTGTCATTGAATGCAGTGGATTCCATGCAGCATGGTAAAATGCATCCCGATTGATGCAGTGGATTCCATGCAGCGGGGATAAATGGATCCCAATTGAATGCAGTGTATTCCATGCAGCGTGGCCCAATGGATCTCGATTGAATGCAGTGGATTCCATGCAGCGTGGCCCAATGGATCTCGATTGAATGCAGTGGATTCCATGCAGTGTGGTACAGTGGATTCTGATTGATTGCAGTGAATTCCATGCATCGTGGCACAATGGATCCCAATTGAATGCAGTGGATTCCATGCAGCGTGGCCCAATGGATCTCGATTGAATGCAGTGGATTCCATGCAGCATGTTTGAATGCAGTGTATGCCATGCAGCGTGGCCCAATGGATCTCGAGAGAATGCAGTGGATTCCATGCAGTGTGGTGCAATGGATTTTGATTGAACGCAGTGGATTCCATGCATCGTGGTGCAATGGATCCCAATTGAATGCAGTGAATTCCATGCAGCGTGATTGAATGCAGTACATTCCATGCATCATGGTAAAATGCATCCCGATTAAATGCAGTGGATTCCATCCAGCTTGATTGAATGCAATTGATTCCATGGAGCGTGGCCCAATGCTTCCCGATTAAATGCAGTGGATTTTAAGCAGCATGGCCCAAAGCATCCCGATTGAAGGTAGTGCATTCCATGCAGCATCACTGAATGCAGTGGATTCCATGCAGCATGGTAAAATGCATCCCAATTGAACGCAGTGCATTCCATGCAGCGGGGTTAAATGGATCCCGATTGAATGCAGTGGATTCGATGCAGCGTGGCCCAATGGATCTCGAGAGAATGCAGTGGATTCCATGCAGTGTGGTGCAATGGATTTAAATTGAACGCAGTGGATTCCATGCATCGTGGCGCAATGGATCCCAATTGAATGCAGTGAATTCCATGCAGCGTGATTGAATGCAGTATATTCCATGCAGCGTGGTAAAATGCATCCCGATTAAATGCAGTGGATTCCATCCAGCTTGATTGAATGCAGTTGATTCCATGGAGCGTGGCCCAATGCATCCCGATTAACTGCAGTGGATTTTATGCAGCATGGCCCAAAGCATCCCGATTGAAGGTAGTGCATTCCATGCAGCATCACTGAATGCAGTGGATTCCATGCAGCATGGTAAAATGCATCCCAATTGAACGCAGTGCATTCCATGCAGCGGGGTTAAATGGATCCCGATTGAATGCAGTGGATTCGATGCAGCGTGGCCCAATGGATCTCGAGAGAATGCAGTGGATTCCATGCAGTGTGGTGCAATGGATTTTAATTGAACGCAGTGGATTCCATGCATCGTGGCGCAATGGATCCCAATTGAATGCAGTGAATTCCATGCAGCGTGATTGAATGCAGTATATTCCATGCAGCGTGGTAAAATGCATCCCGATTAAATGCAGTGGATTCCATCCAGCTTGATTGAATGCAGTTGATTCCATGGAGCGTGGCCCAATGCATCCCGATTAAATGCAGTGGATTTTATGCAGCATGGCCCAAAGCATCCCGATTGAAAATAGTGCATTCCATGCAGCATCACTGAATGCAGTGGATTCCATGCAGCATGGTAAAATGCATCCCGATTGAACGCAGTGTATTCCATGAAGCATGGCTAAATGGCTCCCGAGTGAATGCAGTGGATTCCATGCAGTGTCATTGAATGCAGTGGATTCCATGCAGCATGGTAAAATGCATCCCGATTGATGCAGTGGATTCCATGCATTGTCATTGAATGCAGTGGATTCCATGCAGCATGGTTAAATGCATCCCGATTGATGCAGTGGATTACATGCAGTGTCAATGAATGCAGTGGATTCCATGCAGCATGCTTAAATGCATCCCGATTGATGCAGTGGATTACATGCAGTGTCAATGAATGCAGTGGATTCCAGGCAGCATGATAAAATGCATCCCGATTGATGCAGTGGATTCCATGCAGCGGGGTTAAATGGATCCCGATTGAATGCAGTGGATTCCATGCAGCGTGGCCCAGTGGATCTCGATTGAATGCAGTGGATTCCATGCAGCGTGGCCCAATGGATCTCGATTGAATGCAGTGGATTCCATGCAGTGTGGTGTAGTGGATTCTGATTGATTGCAGTGAATTCCATGCATCGTGGCACAATGGATCCCAATTGAATGCAGTGGATTCCATGCAGTGTGGCCCAGTGGATCTCGATTGAATGCAGTGGATTCCGTGCAGCATGTTTGAATGCAGTGTATTCCATGCAGCGTGAAGAAATGGAACCCTATTGAATGCAGTGGATTTTATGCAGCATGATTGAATGCAGTGGATTCCATGCAGCATGATTGAATGCAGTAGATTCCAGGAAGCGAGGCCCAATGAATCCCGATTGAATGCAGTGGATATTATCCAGCAGGGCCCAAAGCATCCCGATTGAATGCAGTGGATTCCATGCAGCGTCACTGAATGCAGTGGATTCGATGCAGCATGGTAAAATGCATCCCGATTGAACCCAGTGTATTCTATGCAGCGTGATAAATGGATCCCGATTGAATGCAGTGGATTCGATGCAGCATTGCCCAATGGATCTCGAGAGAATGCAGTGGATTCCATGCAGTGTGGTGCAATGGATTTTGATTGAAATCAGTGGATTCGATGCATCGTTGTGCAATGGATCCCAATTGAATGCAGTGAATTCCATGCAGCGTGATTGAATGCAGTACATTCCATGGAGCGTGGCCCAATGCATCCCGATTAAATGCAGTGGATTTTATGCAGCATGGCCCAAAGCATCCCGATTGAAGGTAGTGCATTCCATGCAGCATCACTGAATGCAGTGGATTCCATGCAGCATGGTAAAATGCATCCCGATTGAACGCAGTGTATTCCATGAAGCATGGCTAAATGGATCCCGATTGAATGCAGTGGATTCCATGCAGCGTGGCCCAATGGATCTCGATTGAACGCAGTGTATTCCATGCAGTGAGGCCCAATGAATCCCAATTGAATGCAGTGGATTCCATGCAGCATGGCGCAATGGATGTCGATTGAATGCAGTGGTTTCCCTGCAATGTGGCACAATGGATCCCGATTGACTGCAGTGGATTCCATGCAGCGTCACTGAATGCAGTGGATTCCATGCAGCATGGTAAAATGCATCCCGATGGATGCAGTGGATTCCATGCAGTGTCATTGAATGCAGTGGATTCCATGCAGCATGGTAAAATGCATCCCAATTGAACGCAGTGCATTCCATGCAGCGGGGTAAATGGATCCCGATTGAATGCAGTGGATTCGATGCAGCGTGGCCCAATGGATCTCGAGAGAATGCAGTGGATTCCATGCAGTGTGGTGCAATGGATTTAAATTGAACGCAGTGGATTCCATGCATCGTGGCGCAATGGATCCCAATTGAATGCAGTGAAGTCCATGCAGCGTGATTGAATGCAGTATATTCCATGCAGCGTGGTAAAATGCATCCCGATTAAATGCAGTGGATTCCATCCAGCTTGATTGAATGCAATTGATTCCATGGAGCGTGGCCCAATGCATCCCGATTAAATGCAGTGGATTTTATGCAGCATGGCCCAAAGCATCCCGATTGAAGGTAGTGCATTCCATGCAGCATCACTGAATGCAGTGGATTCCATGCAGCATGGTAAAATGCATCCCGATTAAACGCAGTGGATTACATGCAGCATGGCTAAATGGATCCCGAGTGAATGCAGTAGATTCCATGCATTTTCATTGAATGGAATGGATTACATGCAGTATGGTAAAATGCATCACGATTGATGCAGTGGATTCCATGCAGTGTCATTGAATGCAGTGGATTCCATGCAGCATGGTAAAATGCATCCCGATTGATGCAGTGGATTCCATGCAGTGTCAATGAATGCAGTGGATTCCAGGCAGCATGATAAAATGCATCCCGATTGATGCAGTGGATTCCATGCAGCGGGGTTAAATGGATCCCGATTGAATGCAGTGGATTCCATGCAGCGTGGCCCAATGGATCTCGATTGAATGCAGTGGATTCCATGCAGCGTGGCCCAATGGATCTCGATTGAATGCAGTGGATTCCATGCAGTGTGGTGTAGTGGATTCTGATTGATTGCAGTGAATTCCATGCATCGTGGCACAATGGATCCAAATTGAATGCAGTGGATTCCATGCAGCGTGGCCCAATGGATCTCGATTGAATGCAGTGGATTCCATCCAGCGTGTTTGAATGCAGTGTATTCCATGCAGCGTGAAGAAATGGAAACCTATTGAATGCAGTGGATTTTATGCAGCATGATTAAATGCAGTGGATTACATGCAGCATGATTGAATGCAGTGGATTCCAGGCAGCGAGGCCCAATGAATCCCGATTGAATGCAGTGGATATTATCCAGCATGGCCCAAAGCATCCCGATTGAATGCAGTGGATTCCATGCAGCGTGTTTGAATGCAGTGGATTCCATGCAGCATGGCCCAATGGTTCCCGATTGAATGCAGTGGTTGCAATGAAGCATGATTGAATGCAGTGGATTCCATGAAGCGTGGCCCTATGGTACCCGATTGAATGCACTGGTTGCAATGAAGCATGATTGAATGCAGTGGATTCCATGCAGCATGGAGAAATTGAACCCTATTCAATGCAGGGGATTTTATGCAGCATGATTGAATGCAGTGGATTCCATGCAGCATGATTGAATGCAGTAGATTCCATGCAGTGAGGCCCAATGCATCCCGATTAAATGCAGTGGATTTTATGCAGCGAGGCCCAAAGCATCCCGATTGAATGCAGTGGATTCCATGCAGCGTCACTGAATGCAGTGGATTCGATGCAGCATGGTAAAATGCATCCCGATTGAACCCAGTGTATTCTATGCAGCGTGATAAATGGATCCCGATTGAATGCAGTGGATTCCATGCAGCGTGGCCCAATGGATCTCGAGAGAATGCAGTGGATTCCATGCAGTGTGGTGCAATGGATTTTGATTGAACGCAGTGGATTCCATGCATCATTGTGCAATGGATCCCAATTGAATGCAGTGAATTCCATGCAGCGTGATTGAATGCAGTACATTGCATGCAGCATGGTAAAATGCATCCCGATTAAATGCAGTGGATTCCATCCAGCTTGATTGAATGCAGTTGATTCCATGGAGCGTGGCCCAATGCATCCCGATTAAATGCAGTGGATTTTATGCAGCATGGCCCAAAGCATCCCGATTGAAGGTAGTGCATTCCATGCAGCATCACTGAATGCAGTGGATTCCATGCAGCATGGTAAAATGCATCCCGATTGAACGCAGTGTATTCCATGAAGCATGGCTAAATGGATCCCGATTGAATGCAGTGGATTCCATGCAGCGTGGCCCAATGGATCTCGATTGAACGCAGTGTATTCCATGCAGTGAGGCCCAATGAATCCCAATTGAATGCAGTGGATTCCATGCAGCATGGAGAAATTGAACCCTATTAAATGCAGGGGATTTTATGCAGCATGATTGAATGCAGTGGATTCCATGCAGCATGATTGAATGCAGTAGATTCCATGCAGTGAGGCCCAATGCATCCCGATTAAATGCAGTGGATTTTATGCAGCGAGGCCCAAAGCATCCCGATTGAATGCAGTGGATTCCATGCAGCGTCACTGAATGCAGTGGATTCGATGCAGCATGGTTAAATGCATCCCGATTGAACGAAGAGTATTCCATGCAGCGGGGTTAAATGGATCCCGATTGAATGCAGTGGATTCTATGCAGCGTGGCCCAATGGATCTCGATTGAATGCAGTGGATTCCATGCAGCGTGGCCCAATGGATCTCGATTGAATGCAGTGGATTCCATGCAGTGTGGTGCAGTGGATTCTGATTGATTGCAGTGAATTCCATGCATCGTGGCACAATGGATCCCAATTGAATGCAGTGGATTCCATGCAGCGTGGCCCAATGGATCTCGATTGAATGCATTGGATTCCATGCAGCGTGTTTGAATGCAGTGTATGCCATGCAGCGTGAAGAAATGGAACCCTATTGAATGCAGTGGATTTTATGCAGCATGATTGAATGCAGTGGATTCGATGCAGCATGATTGAATGCAGTGGATTTCAGGCAGCGAGGCCCAATGAATCCCGATTGAATGCAGTGGATATTATCCAGCATGGCCCAAAGCATCCCGATTGAATGCAGTGGATTCCATGCAGCGTGTTTGAATGCAGTGGATTCCATGCAGCATGGCCCAATGGTTCCCGATTGAATGCAGTGGTTGCAATGAAGCATGATTGAATGCAGTGGATTCCATGAAGCATGGCCCTATGGTACCCGATTGAATGCACTGGTTGCAATGAAGCATGATTGAATGCAGTGGATTCCATGCAGCATGGAGAAATTGAACCATATTAAATGCAGGGGATTTTATGCAGCATGATTGAATGCAGTGGTTTCCATGCAGCATGATTGAATGCAGTAGATTCCATGCAGTGAGGCCCAATGCATCCCGATTAAATGCAGTGGATTCCATGCAGCGTCACTGAATGCAGTGGATTCGATGCAGCATGGTAAAATGCATCCCGATTGAACCCAGTGTATTCTATGCAGCGTGATAAATGGATCCCGATTGAATGCAGTGGATTCCATGCAGCGTGGCCCAATGGATCTCGAGAGAATGCAGTGGATTCCATGCAGTGTGGTGCAATGGATTTTGATTGAACGCAGTGGATACCATGCGTCATTGTGCAATGGATCCCAATTGAATGCAGTGAATTCCATGCAGCGTGATTGAATGCAGTACATTCCATGCAGCATGGTAAAATGCATCCCGATTAAATGCAGTGGATTCCATCCAGCTTGATTGAATGCAGTTGATTCCATGGAGCGTGGCCCAATGCATCCCGATTAAATGCAGTGGATTTTATGCAGCATGGCCCAAAGCATCCCGATTGAAGGTAGTGCATTCCATGCAGCATCACTGAATGCAGTGGATTCCATGCAGCATGGTAAAATGCATCCCGATTGAACGCAGTGTATTCCATGAAGCATGGCTAAATGGATCCCGATTGAATGCAGTGGATTCCATGCAGCGTGGCCCAATGGATCTCGATTGAACGCAGTGTATTCCATGCAGTGAGGCCCAATGAATCCCAATTGAATGCAGTGGATTCCATGCAGCATGGCGCAATGGATGTCGATTGAATGCAGTGGTTTCCCTGCAATGTGGCACAATGGATCCCGATTGACTGCAGTGGATTCCATGCAGCGTCACTGAATGCAGTGGATTCCATGCAGAATGGTAAAATGCATCCCGATTGATGGAGTGGATTCCATGCAGTGTCATTGAATGCAGTGGATTCCATGCAGCATGGTAAAATGCATCCCAATTGAACGCAGTGCATTCCATGCAGCGGGGTTAAATGGATCCCGATTGAATGCAGTGGATTCGATGCAGCGTGGCCCAATGGATCTCGAGAGAATGCAGTGGATTCCATGCAGTGTGGTGCAATGGATTTTAATTGAACGCAGTGGATTCCATGCATCATGGCGCAATGGATCCCAATTGAATGCAGTGAATTCCATGCAGCGTGATTGAATGCAGTATATTCCATGCAGCGTGGTAAAATTCATCCCGATTAAATGGAGTGGATTCCATCCAGCTTGATTGAATGCAGTTGATTCCATGGAGCGTGGCCCAATGCATCCCGATTAACTGCAGTGGATTTTATGCAGCATGGCCCAAAGCATCCCGATTGAAGGTACTGCATTCCATGCAGCATCACTGAATGCAGTGGATTCCATGCAGCATGGTAAAATGCATCCCGATTGAACGCAGTGTATTCCATGAAGCATGGCTAAATGGATCCCGAGTGAATGCAGTGGATTCCATGCAGTGTCATTGAATGCAGTGGATTCCAGGCAGCATGGTAAAATGCATCCCGATTGATGCAGTGGATTCCATGCAACGGGGTTAAATGGATCCCGATTGAATGCAGTGGATTCCATGCAGCGTGGCCCAATGGATCTCGATTGAATGCAGTGGAATCCATGCAGCGTGGCCCAATGGATCTCGTTTGAATGCAGTGGATTCCATGCAGTGTGGTGCAGTGGATTCTGATTGATTGCAGTGAATTCCATGCATCGTGGCACAATGGATCCCAATTGAATGCAGTGGATTCCATGCAGCGTGGCCCAATGGATCTCGATTGAATGCAGTGGATTCCATGCAGCGTGTTTGAATGCAGTGTATGCCATGCAGCGTGAAGAAATGGAACCCTATTGAATGCAGTGGATTTTATGCAGCATGATTGAATGCAGTGGATTCGATGCAGCATGATTGAATGCAGTGGATTCCAGGCAGCGAGGCCCAATGAATCCCGATTGAATGCAGTGGATATTATCCAGCATGGCCCAAAGCATCCCGATTGAATGCAGTGGATTCCATGCAGCATGTTTGAATGCAGTGGATTCCATGCAGCATGGCCCAATGGTTCCCGATTGAATGCAGTGGTTGCAATGAAGCATGATTGAATGCAGTGGATTCCATGAAGCGTAGCCCTATGGTACCCGATTGAATGCACTGGTTGCAATGAAGCATGATTGAATGCAGTGGATTCCATGCAGCATGGAGAAATGGAACCCTATTAAATGCAGGGGATTTTATGCAGCATGATTGAATGCAGTGGATTCCATGCAGCATGATTGAATGCAGTAGATTCCATGCAGTGAGGCCCAATGCATCCCGATTAAATGCAGTGGATTTTATGCAGCGAGGCCCAAAGCATCCCGATTGAATGCAGTGGATTCCATGCAGCGTCACTCAATGCAGTGGATTCGATGCAGCATGGTAAAATGCATCCCGATTGAACCCAGTGTATTCCATGCAGCGTGATAAATGGATCCCGATTGAATGCAGTGGATTCCATGCAGCATGGCCCAATGGATCTCGAGAGAATGCAGTGGATTCCATGCAGTGTGGTGCAATGGATTTTGATTGAACGCAGTGGATTCGATGCATCGTTGTGCAATGGATCCCAATTGAATGCAGTGAATTCCATGCAGCGTGATTGAATGCAGTACATTCCATGCAGCGTGGTAAAATGCATCCCGATTAAATGCAGTGGATTCCATCCAGCTTGATTGAATGCAGTTGATTCCATGGAGCGTGGCCCAATGCATCCCGATTAAATGCAGTGGATTTTATGCAGCATGGCCCAAAGCATCCCGATTGAAGGTAGTGCATTCCATGCAGCATCACTGAATGCAGTGGATTCCATGCAGCATGGTAAAATGCATCCCGATTGAACGCAGTGTATTCCATGAAGCATGGCTAAATGGATCCCGAGTGAATGCAGTGGATTCCATGCAGTGTCATTGAATGCAGTGGATTCCATGCAGCATGGTAAAATGTGTCACGATTGATGCAGTGGATTCCATGCATTGTCATTGAATGCAGTGGATTCCATGCAGCATGGTTAAATGCATCCCGATTGATGCAGTGGATTCCATGCAGTGTCAATGAATGCAATGAATTCCAGGCAGCATGATAAAATGCATCCCGATTGATGCAGTGGATTCCATGCAGCGGGGTTAAATGGATCCCGATTGAATGCAGTCGATTCCATGCAGCGTGGCCCAATGGATCTCGATTGAATGCAGTGGACTCCGTGCAGTGTGGTGGAGTGGATTCTGATTGATTGCAGTGAATTCCATGCAGCGTGGCCCAATGGATCTCGATTGAATGCAGTGGATTCCATGCAGCGTGTTTGAATGCAGTGTATTCCATGCAGCGTGAAGAAATGGAACCCTATTGAATGCAGTGGATTTTATGCAGCATGATTGAATGCACTGGATTCCATGCAGCATGATTGAATGCAGTGGATTCCAGGCAGCGAGGCCCAATGAATCCCGATTGAATGCAGTGGACATTATCCAGCATGGGCCAAAGCATCCCGATGGAATGCAGTGGATTCCATGCAGCGTGTTTGAATGCAGTGGATTCCATGCAGCATGGCCCAATGGTTCCCGATTGAATGCAGTGGTTGCAATGAAGCATGATTGAATGCAGTGGATTCCATGAAGCGTGGCCCTATGGTACCCGATTGAATGCACTGGTTGCAATGAAGCATGATTGAATGCAGTGGATTCCATGCAGCATGGAGAAATGGAACCCTATTAAATGCAGGGGATTTTATGCAGCATGATTGAATGCAGTGGATTCCATGCAGCGTCACTGAATGCAGTGGATTCGATGCAGCATGGTAAAATGCATCCCGATTGAACCCAGTGTATTCTATGCAGCGTGATAAATGGATCCCGATTGAATGCAGTGGATTCCATGCAGCGTGGCCCAATGGATCTCGAGAGAATGCAGTGGATTCCATGCAGTGTGGTGCAATGGATTTTCATTGAACGCAGTGGATTCCATGCATTGTTGTGCAATGGATCCCAATTGAATGCAGTGAATTCCATGCAGCGTGATTGAATGCAGTACATTCCATGCAGCATGGTAAAATGCATCCCGATTAAATGCAGTGGATTCCATCCAGCTTGATTGAATGCAGTTGATTCCATGGAGCGTGGCCCAATGCATCCCGATTAAATGCAGTGGATTTTATGCAGCATGGCCCAAAGCATCCCGATTGAAGGTAGTGCATTCCATGCAGCATCACTGAATGCAGTGGATTCCATGCAGCATGGTAAAATGCATCCCGATTGAACGCAGTGTATTCCATGAAGCATGGCTAAATGGATCCCGAGTGAATGCAGTGGATTCCATGCAGTGTCATTGAATGCAGTGGATTCTATGCAGCATGGTAAAATGTGTCACGATTGATGCAGTGGATTCCATGCATTGTCATTGAATGCAGTGGATTCCATGCAGCATGGTTAAATGCATCCCGATTGATGCAGTGGATTCCATGCAGTGTCAATGAATGCAATGAATTCCAGGCAGCATGATAAAATGCATCCCGATTGATGCAGTGGATTCCATGCAGCGGGGTTAAATGGATCCCGATTGAATGCAGTGGATTCCATGCAGCGTGGCCCAATGGATCTCGATTGAATGCAGTGGACTCCGTGCAGTGTGGTGGAGTGGATTCTGATTGATTGCAGTGAATTCCATGCAGCGTGGCCCAATGGATCTCGATTGAATGCAGTGGATTCCATGCAGCGTGTTTGAATGCAGTGTATTCCATGCAGCGTGAAGAAATGGAACCCTATTGAATGCAGTGGATTTTATGCAGCATGATTGAATGCAGTGGATTCGATGCAGCATGATTGAATGCAGTGGATTTCAGGCAGCGAGGCCCAATGAATCCCGATTGAATGCAGTGGACATTATCCAGCATGGCCCAAAGCATCCCGATGGAATGCAGTGGATTCCATGCAGCGTGTTTGAATGCAGTGGATTCCATGCAGCATGGCCCAATGGTTCCCGATTGAATGCAGTGGTTGCAATGAAGCATGATTGAATGCAGTGGATTCCATGAAGCGTGGCCCTATGGTACCCGATTGAATGCACTGGTTGCAATGAAGCATGATTGAATGCAGTGGATTCCATGCAGCGTCACTGAATGCAGTGGAATCGATGCAGCATGGTAAAATGCATCCCGATTGAACCCAGTGTATTCTATGAAGCGTGATAAATGGATCCCGATTTAATGCATGGATTCCATGCAGCGTGGCCCAATGGATCTCGAGAGAATGCAGTGGATTCCATGCAGTGTGGTGCAATGGATTTTCATTGAACGCAGTGGATTCGATGCATCATTGTGCAATGGATTCCAATTGAATGCAGTGAATTCCATGCAGCGTGATTGAATGCAGTACATTCCATGCAGCATGGTAAAATGCATCCCGATTAAATGCAGTGGATTCCATCCAGCTTGATTGAATGCAGTTGATTCCATGGAGCGTGGCCCAATGCATCCCGATTAAATGCAGTGGATTTTATGCAGCATGGCCCAAAGCATCCCGATTGAAGGTAGTGCATTCCATGCAGCATCACTGAATGCAGTGGATTCCATGCAGCATGGTAAAATGCATCCCGATTGAACGCAGTGTATTCCATGAAGCATGGCTAAATGGATCCCGAGTGAATGCAGTGGATTCCATGCAGTGTCATTGAATGCAGTGGATTACATGCAGTATGGTAAAATGCGTCACGATTGATGCAGTGGATTCCATGCAGTGTCATTGAATGCAGTGGATTCCATGCAGCATGGTAAAATGCATCCCGATTGATGCAGTGGATTCCATGCAGTGTCAATGAATGCAGTGGATTCCAGGCAGCATGATAAAATGCATCCCGATTGATGCAGTGGATTCCATGCAGCGGGGTTAAATGGATCCCGATTGAATGCAGTGGATTCCATGCAGCGTGGCCCAATGGATCTCGATTGAATGCAGTGGATTCCATGCAGCGTGGCCCAATGGATCTCGATTGAATGCAGTGGATTCCATGCAGTGTGGTGTAGTGGATTCTGATTGATTGCAGTGAATTCCATGCATCGTGGCACAATGGATCCAAATTGAATGCAGTGGATTCCATGCAGCGTGGCCCAATGGATCTCGATTGAATGCAGTGGATTCCATGCAGCGTGTTTGAATGCAGTGTATGCCATGCAGCGTGAAGAAATGGAACCCTATTGAATGCAGTGGATTTTATGCAGCATGATTGAATGCAGTGGATTCCATGCAGCATGATTGAATGCAGTGGATTCCAGGCAGCGAGGCCCAATGAATCCCGATTGAATGCAGTGGATGTTATCCAGCATGGCCCAAAGCATCCCGATTGAATGCAGTGGATTCCATGCAGCGTGTTTGAATGCAGTGGATTCCATGCAGCATGGCCCAATGGTTCCCGATTGAATGCAGTGGTTGCAATGAAGCATGATTGAATGCAGTGGATTCCATGAAGCGTGGCCCTATGGTACCCGATTGAATGCACTGGTTGCAATGAAGCATGATTGAATGCAGTGGATTCCATGCAGCATGGAGAAATGGAACCCTATTAAATGCAGGGGATTTTATGCAGCATGATTGAATGCAGTGGATTCCATGCAGCATGATTGAATGCAGTAGATTCCATGCAGTGAGGCCCAATGCATCCCGATTAAATGCAGTGGATTTTATGCAGCGAGGCCCAAAGCATCCCGATTGAATGCAGTGGATTCCATGCAGCGTCACTCAATGCATTGGATTCGATGCAGCATGGTAAAATGCATCCCGATTGAACCCAGTGTATTCTATGCAGCGTGATAAATGGATCCCGATTGAATGCAGTGGATTCCATGCAGCGTGGCCCAATGGATCTCGAGAGAATGCAGTGGATTCCATGCAGTGTGGTGCAATGGATTTTGATTGAACGCAGTGGATTCCATGCATCGTGGTGCAATGGATCCCAATTGAATGCAGTGAATTCCATGCAGCGTGATTGAATGCAGTATATTCCATGCAGCGTGGTAAAATGCATCCCGATTAAATGCAGTGGATTCCATCCAGCTTGATTGAATGCAGTTGATTCCATGGAGCGTGGCCCAATGCATCCCGATTAAATGCAGTGGATTTTATGCAGCATGGCCCAAAGCATCCCGATTGAAGGTAGTGCATTCCATGCAGCATCACTGAATGCAGTGGATTCCATGCAGCATGGTAAAATGCATCCCGATTGAACGCAGTGTATTCCATGAAGCATGGCTAAATGGATCCCGATTGAATGCAGTGGATTCCATGCAGCGTGGCCCAATGGATCTCGATTGAACGCAGTGTATTCCATGCAGTTAGGCCCAATGAATTCCAATTGAATGCAGTGGATTCCATGCAGCATGGAGAAATTGAACCCTATAAATGCAGGGGATTTTATGCAGCATGATTGAATGCAGTGGATTCCATGCAGCATGATTGAATGCAGTAGATTCCATGCAGTGAGGCCCAATGCATCCCGATTAAATGCAGTGGATTTTATGCAGAGAGGCCCAAAGCATCCCGATTGAATGCAGTGGATTCCATGCAGCGTCACTGAATGCAATGGATTCGATGCAGCATGGTTAAATGCATCCCGATTGAACGAAGAGTATTCCATGCAGCGTGGCTAAATGGATCCCGATTGAATGCAGTGGATTCGATGAAGCGTGGCCCAATGGATCTCGATTGAATGCAGTGGATTCCATGCAGCGTGGCCCAATGGATCTCGATTGAATGCAGTGGATTCCATGCAGTGTGGTGCAGTGGATTCTGATTGATTGCAGTGAATTCCATGCATCGTGGCACAATGGATCCCAATTGAATGCAGTGGATTCCATGCAGCGTGGCCCAATGGATCTCGATTGAATGCAGTGGATTCCATGCAGCGTGTTTGAATGCAGTGTATGCCATGCAGCGTGAAGAAATGGAACCCTATTGAATGCAGTGGATTTTATGCAGCATGATTGAATGCAGTGGATTCGATGCAGCATGATTGAATGCAGTGGATTTCAGGCAGCGAGGCCCAATGAATCCCGATTGAATGCAGTGGATATTATCCAGCATGGCCCAAAGCATCCCGATTGAATGCAGTGGATTCCATGCAGCGTGTTTGAATGCAGTGGATTCCATGCAGCATGGCCCAATGGTTCCCGATTGAATGCAGTGGTTGCAATGAAGCATGATTGAATGCAGTGGATTCCATGAAGCGTGGCCCTATGGTACCCGATTGAATGCACTGGTTGCAATGAAGCATGATTGAATGCAGTGGATTCCATGCAGCATGGAGAAATTGAACCCTATTAAATGCAGGGGATTTTATGCAGCATGATTGAATGCAGTGGTTTCCATGCAGCATGATTGAATGCAGTAGATTCCATGCAGTGAGGCCCAATGCATCCCGATTAAATGCAGTGGATTCCATGCAGCGTCACTGAATGCAGTGGATTCGATGAAGCATGGTAAAATGCATCCCGATTGAACCCAGTGTATTCTATGCAGCGTGATAAATGGATCCCGATTGAATGCAGTGGATTCCATGCAGCGTGGTCCAATGGATCTCGAGAGAATGCAGTGGATTCCATGCAGTGTGGTGCAATGGATTTTGATTGAACGCAGTGGATTCGATGCATCGTTGTGCAATGGATCCCAATTGAATGCAGTGAATTCCATGCAGCGTGATTGAATGCAGTACATTCCATGCAGCATGGTAAAATGCATCCCGATTAAATGCAGTGGATTCCATCCAGCTTGATTGAATGCAGTTGATTCCATGGAGCGTGGCCCAATGCATCCCGATTAAATGCAGTGGATTTTATGCAGCATGGCCCAAAGCATCCCGATTGAAGGTAGTGCATTCCATGCAGCATCACTGAATGCAGTGGATTCCATGCAGCATGGTAAAATGCATCCCGATTGAACGCAGTGTATTCCATGAAGCATGGCTAAATGGATCCCGATTGAATGCAGTGGATTCCATGCAGCGTGGCCCAATGGATCTCGATTGAACGCAGTGTATTCCATGCCGTGAGGCCCAATGAATCCCAATTGAATGCAGTGGATTCCATGCAGCATGGTGCAATGGATGTCGATTGAATGCAGTGGTTTCCCTGCAATGTGGCACAATGGATCCCGATTGACTGCAGTGGATTCCATGCAGCGTCACTGAATGCAGTGGATTCCATGCAGAATGGTAAAATGCCTCCCGATTGATGGAGTGGATTCCATGCAGTGTCATTGAATGCAGTGGATTCCATGCAGCATGGTAAAATGCATCCCAATTGAACGCAGTGCATTCCATGCAGCGGGGTTAAATGGATCCCCATTGAATGCAGTGGATTCGATGCAGCGTGGCCCAATGGATCTCGAGAGAATGCAGTGGATTCCATGCAGTGTGGTGCAATGGATTTTAATTGAACGCAGTGGATTCCATGCATCGTGGCGCAATGGATCCCAATTGAATGCAGTGAATTCCATGCAGCGTGATTGAATGCAGTATATTCCATGCAGCGTGGTAAAATGCATCCCGATTAAATGCAGTGGATTCCATCCAGCTTGATTGAATGCAGTTGATTCCATGGAGCGTGGCCCAATGCATCCCGATTAAATGCAGTGGATTTTATGCAGCATGGCCCAAAGCATCCCGATTGAAGGTAGTGCATTCCATGCAGCATCACTGAATGCTGTGGATTCCATGCAGCATTGTAAAATGCATCCCAATTGAACGCAGTGCATTCCATGCAGCGGGGTTAAATGGATGCCGATTGAATGCAGTGGATTCGATGCAGCGTGGCCCAATGGATCTCGAGAGAATGCAGTGGATTCCATGCAGCGTGGCCCAATGGATCTCGATTGAACGCAGTGTATTCCATGCAGTGAGGCCCAATGTATCCCAATTGAATGCAGTGGATTCCATGCAGCATGGCGCAATGGATGTCGATTGAATGCAGTGGTTTCCCTGCAATGTGGCACAATGGATCCCGATTGACTGCAGTGGATTCCATGCAGCATGGCCCAATGTTTCCCGATTGAATGCAGTGGTTGCAATGAAGCATGATTGAATGCAGTGGATTCCATGCAGCATGGAGACATTGAACCCTATTCAATGCAGGGGATTTTATGCAGCATGATTGAATGCAGTGGATTCCATGCAGCATGATTGAATGCAGTAGATTCCATGCAGTGAGGCCCAATGCATCCCGATTAAATGCAGTGGATTTTATGCAGCGAGGCCCAAAGCATCCCGATTGAATGCAGTGGATTCCATGCAGCGTCACTGAATGCAGTGGATTCGATGCAGCATGGTAAAATGCATCCCGATTGAACGAAGAGTATTCCATGCAGCGTGGCTAAATGGATCCCGATTGAATGCAGTGGATTCCATGCAGCGTGGCCCAATGGATCTCGAGAGATTGCAGTGGATTCCATGCAGTGTGGTGCAATGGATTTAAATTGAACGCAGTGGATTCCATGCATCGTGGTGCAATGGATCCCAATTGAATGCAGTGAATTCCATGCAGCGTGATTGAATGCAGTATATTCCATGCAGCGTGGTAAAATGCATCCCGATTAAATGCAGTGGATTCCATCCAGCTTGATTGAATGCAGTTGATTCCATGGAGCGTGGCCCAATGCATCCCGATTAACTGCAGTGGATTTTATGCAGCATGGCCCAAAGCATCCCGATTGAAGGTAGTGCATTCCATGCAGCATCACTGAATGCAGTGGATTCCATGCAGCATGGTAAAATGCATCCCGATTGAACGCAGTGTATTCCATGAAGCATGGCTAAATGGCTCCCGAGTGAATGCAGTAGATTCCATGCAGTGTCATTGAATGCAGTGGATTCCATGCAGCATGGTAAAATGCATCCCGATTGATGCAGTGGATTCCATGCAGTGTCATTGAATGCAGTGTATTCCATGCAGCGTGGCCCAATGGATCTCGATTGAATGCAGTGGATTCCATGCAGCGTGGCCCAATGGATCTCGATTGAATGCAGTGGATTCCATGCAGTGTGGTACAGTGGATTCTGATTGATTGCAGTGAATTCCATGCATCGTGGCACAATGGATCCCAATTGAATGCAGTGGATTCCATGCAGCGTGGCCCAATGGATCTCGATTGAATGCAGTGGATTCCATGCAGCATGTTTGAATGCAGTGTATGCCATGCAGCGTGGCCCAATGGATCTCGAGAGAATGCAGTGGATTCCATGCAGTGTGGTGCAATGGATTTTGATTGAACGCAGTGGATTCCATGCATCGTTGTGCAATGGATCCCAATTGAATGCAGTGAATTCCATGCAGCGTGATTGAATGCAGTACATTCCATGCATCATGGTAAAATGCATCCCGATTAAATGCAGTGGATTCCATCCAGCTTGATTGAATGCAATTGATTCCATGGAGCGTGGCCCAATGCATCCCGATTAAATGCAGTGGATTTTAAGCAGCATGGCCCAAAGCATCCCGATTGAAGGTAGTGCATTCCATGCAGCATCACTGAATGCAGTGGATTCCATGCAGCATGGTAAAATGCATCCCGATTGAACGCAGTGTATTCCATGAAGCATGGCTAAATGGATCCCGATTGAATGCAGTGGATTCCATGCAGCGTGGCCCAATGGATCTCGATTGAACGCAGTGTATTCCATGCAGTGAGGCCCAATGTATCCCAATTGAATGCAGTGGATTCCATGCAGCATGGCGCAATGGATGTCGATTGAATGCAGTGGGTTACCTGCAATGTGGCACAATGGATCCCGATTGACTGCAGTGGATTCCATGCAGCGTCACTGAATGCAGTGGATTCCATGCAGAATGGTAAAATGCATCCCGATTGATGCAGTGGATTCCATGCAGTGTCATTGAATGCAGTAGATTCCATGCAGCATGGTAAAATGCATCCCAATTGAACGCAGTGCATTCCATGCAGCGGGGTTAAATGGATCCCGATTGAATGCAGTGGATTCCATGCAGCGTGGCCCAATGGATCTCGATTGAATGCAGTGGATTCCATGCAGCGTGGCCCAATGGATCTCGATTGAATGCAGTGGATTCCATGCAGTGTGGTGTAGTGGATTCTGATTGATTGCAGTGAATTCCATGCATCGTGGCACAATGGATCCAAATTGAATGCAGTGGATTCCATGCAGCGTGGCCCAATGGATCTCGATTGAATGCAGTGGATTCCATGCAGCGTGTTTGAATGCAGTGTATGCCATGCAGCGTGAAGAAATGGAACCCTATTGAATGCAGTGGATTTTATGCAGCATGATTGAATGCAGTGGATTCCATGCAGCATGATTGAATGCAGTGGATTCCAGGCAGCGAGGCCCAATGAATCCCGATTGAATGCAGTGGATGTTATCCAGCATGGCCCAAAGCATCCCGATTGAATGCAGTGGATTCCATGCAGCGTGTTTGAATGCAGTGGATTCCATGCAGCATGGCCCAATGGTTCCCGATTGAATGCAGTGGTTGCAATGAAGCATGATTGAATGCAGTGGATTCCATGAAGCGTGGCCCTATGGTACCCGATTGAATGCACTGGTTGCAATGAAGCATGATTGAATGCAGTGGATTCCATGCAGCATGGAGAAATGGAACCCTATTAAATGCAGGGGATTTTATGCAGCATGATTGAATGCAGTGGATTCCATGCAGCATGATTGAATGCAGTAGATTCCATGCAGTGAGGCCCAATGCATCCCGATTAAATGCAGTGGATTTTATGCAGCGAGGCCCAAAGCATCCCGATTGAATGCAGTGGATTCCATGCAGCGTCACTGAATGCAGTGGATTCGATGCAGCATGGTAAAATGCATCCCGATTGAACCCAGTGTATTCTATGCAGCGTGATAAATGGATCCCGATTGAATGCAGTGGATTCCATGCAGCGTGGCCCAATGGATCTCGAGAGAATGCAGTGGATTCCATGCAGTGTGGTGCAATGGATTTTGATTGAACGCAGTGGATTCCATGCATCGTGGTGCAATGGATCCCAATTGAATGAAGTGAATTCCATGCAGCGTGATTGAATGCAGTATATTCCATGCAGCGTGGTAAAATGCATCCCGATTAAATGCAGTGGATTCCATCCAGCTTGATTGAATGCAGTTGATTCCATGGAGCGTGGCCCAATGCATCCCGATTAAATGCAGTGGATTTTATGCAGCATGGCCCAAAGCATCCCGATTGAAGGTAGTGCATTCCATGCAGCATCACTGAATGCAGTGGATTCCATGCAGCATGGTAAAATGCATCCCGATTGAACGCAGTGTATTCCATGAAGCATGGCTAAATGGATCCCGATTGAATGCAGTGGATTCCATGCAGCGTGGCCCAATGGATCTCGATTGAACGCAGTGTATTCCATGCAGTTAGGCCCAATGAATTCCAATTGAATGCAGTGGATTCCATGCAGCATGGAGAAATTGAACCCTATTAAATGCAAGGGATTTTATGCAGCATGATTGAATGCAGTGGATTCCATGCAGCATGATTGAATGCAGTAGATTCCATGCAGTGAGGCCTAATGCATCCCGATTAAATGCAGTGGATTTTATGCAGAGAGGCCCAAAGCATCCCGATTGAATGCAGTGGATTCCATGCAGCGTCACTGAATGCAGTGGATTCGATGCAGCATGGTTAAATGCATCCCGATTGAACGAAGAGTATTCCATGCAGCGTGGCTAAATGGATCCCGATTGAATGCAGTGGATTCGATGAAGCGTGGCCCAATGGATCTCGATTGAATGCAGTGGATTCCATGCAGCGTGGCCCAATGGATCTCGATTGAATGCAGTGGATTCCATGCAGTGTGGTGCAGTGGATTCTGATTGATTGCAGTGAATTCCATGCATCGTGGCACAATGGATCCCAATTGAATGCAGTGGATTCCATGCAGCGTGGCCCAATGGATCTCGATTGAATGCAGTGGATTCCATGCAGCGTGTTTGAATGCAGTGTATGCCATGCAGCGTGAAGAAATGGAACCCTATTGAATGCAGTGGATTTTATGCAGCATGATTGAATGCAGTGGATTCGATGCAGCATGATTGAATGCAGTGGATTCCAGGCAGCGAGGCCCAATGAATCCCGATTGAATGCAGTGGATGTTATCCAGCATGGCCCAAAGCATCCCGATTGAATGCAGTGGATTCCATGCAGCGTGTTTGAATGCAGTGGATTCCATGCAGCATGGCCCAATGGTTCCCGATTGAATGCAGTGGTTGCAATGAAGCATGATTGAATGCAGTGGATTCCATGAAGCGTGGCCCTATGGTACCCGATTGAATGCACTGGTTGCAATGAAGCATGATTGAATGCAGTGGATTCCATGCAGCATGGAGAAATTGAACCCTATTAAATGCAGGGGATTTTATGCAGCATGATTGAATGCAGTGGTTTCCATGCAGCATGATTGAATGCAGTAGATTCCATGCAGTGAGGCCCAATGCATCCCGATTAAATGCAGTGGATTCCATGCAGCGTCACAGAATGCAGTGGATTAGATGCAGCATGGTTAAATGCATCAGGATTGAACCCAGTGTATTCTATGCAGCGTGATAAATGGATCCCCATTGAATGCAGTGGATTCCATGCAGCGTGGTCCAATGGATCTCGAGAGAATGCAGTGGATTCCATGCAGTGTGGTGCAATGGATTTTGATTGAACGCAGTGGATTCGATGCATCGTTGTGCAATGGATCCCAATTGAATGCAGTGAATTCCATGCAGCGTGATTGAATGCAGTACATTCCATGCAGCATGGTAAAATGCATCCCGATTAAATGCAGTGGATTCCATCCAGCTTGATTGAATGCAGTTGATTCCATGGAGCGTGGCCCAATGCATCCCGATTAAATGCAGTGGATTTTATGCAGCATGGCCCAAAGCATCCCGATTGAAGGTAGTGCATTCCATGCAGCATCACTGAATGCAGTGGATTCCATGCAGCATGGTAAAATGCATCCCGATTGAACGCAGTGTATTCCATGAAGCATGGCGAAATGGATCCCGATTGAATGCAGTGGATTCCATGCAGCGTGGCCCAATGGATCTCGATTGAACGCAGTGTATTCCATGCAGTGAGGCCCAATGAATCCCAATTGAATGCAGTGGATTCCATGCAGCATGGTGCAATGGATGTCGATTGAATGCAGTGGTTTCCCTGCAATGTGGCAAAATGGATCCCGATTGACTGCAGTGGATTCCATGCAGCGTCACTGAATGCAGTGGATTCCATGCAGAATGGTAAAATGCCTCCCGATTGATGGAGTGGATTCCATGCAGTGTCATTGAATGCAGTGGATTCCATGCAGCATGGTAAAATGCATCCCAATTGAACGCAGTGCATTCCATGCAGCGGGGTTAAATGGATCCCGATTGAATGCAGTGGATTCGATGCAGCGTGGCCCAATGGATCTCGAGAGAATGCAGTGGATTCCATGCAGTGTGGTGCAATGGATTTTAATTGAACGCAGTGGATTCCATGCATCGTGGCGCAATGGATCCCAATTGAATGCAGTGAATTCCATGCAGCGTGATTGAATGCAGTATATTCCATGCAGCGTGGTAAAATGCATCCCGATTAAATGCAGTGGATTCCATCCAGCTTGATTGAATGCAGTTGATTCCATGGAGCGTGGCCCAATGCATCCCGATTAAATGCAGTGGATTTTATGCAGCATGGCCCAAAGCATCCCGATTGAAGGTAGTGCATTCCATGCCGCATCACTGAATGCAGTGGATTCCATGCAGCATTGTAAAATGCATCCCAATTGAATGCAGTGCATTCCATGCAGCGGGGTTAAATGGATGCCGATTGAATGCAGTGGATTCGATGCAGCGTGGCCCAATGGATCTCGAGAGAATGCAGTGGATTCCATGCAGCGTGGCCCAATGGATCTCGATTGAACGCAGTGTATTCCATGCAGTGAGGCCCAATGTATCCCAATTGAATGCAGTGGATTCCATGCAGCATGGCGCAATGGATGTCGATTGAATGCAGTGGTTTCCCTGCAATGTGGCACAATGGATCCCGATTGACTGCAGTGGATTCCATGCAGCATGGCCCAATGGTTCCCGATTGAATGCAGTGGTTGCAATGAAGCATGATTGAATGCAGTGGATTCCATGAAGCATGGAGACATTGAACCCTATTCAATGCAGGGGATTTTATGCAGCATGATTGAATGCAGTGGATTCCATGCAGCATGATTGAATGCAGTAGATTCCATGCAGTGAGGCCCAATGCATCCCGATTAAATGCAGTGGATTTTATGCAGCGAGGCCCAAAGCATCCCGATTGAATGCAGTGGATTCCATGCAGCGTCACTGAATGCAGTGGATTCGATGCAGCATGGTAAAATGCATCCCGATTGAACGAAGAGTATTCCATGCAGCGTGGCTAAATGGATCCCGATTGAATGCAGTGGATTCCATGCAGCGTGGCCCAATGGATCTCGAGAGATTGCAGTGGATTCCATGCAGTGTGGTGCAATGGATTTAAATTGAACGCAGTGGATTCCATGCATCGTGGTGCAATGGATCCCAATTGAATGCAGTGAATTCCATGCAGCGTGATTGAATGCAGTATATTCCATGCAGCATGGTAAAATGCATCCCGATTAAATGCAGTGGATTCCATCCAGCTTGATTGAATGCAGTTGATTCCATGGAGCGTGGCCCAATGCATCCCGATTAAATGCAGTGGATTTTATGCAGCATGGCCCAAAGCATCCCGATTGAAGGTAGTGCATTCCATGCAGCATCACTGAATGCAGTGGATTCCATGCAGCATGGTAAAATGCATCCCGATTGAACGCAGTGTATTCCATGAAGCATGGCTAAATGGCTCCCGAGTGAATGCAGTAGATTCCATGCAGTGTCATTGAATGCAGTGGATTCCATGCAGCATGGTAAAATGCATCCCGATTGATGCAGTGGATTCCATGCAGTGTCATTTAATGCAGTGGATTCCATGCAGCATGGTAAAATGCATCCCGATTGATGCAGTGGATTCCATGCAGCGGGGTTAAATGGATCCCAATTGAATGCAGTGTATTCCATGCAGCGTGGCCCAATGGATCTCGATTGAATGCAGTGGATTCCATGCAGCGTGGCCCAATGGATCTCGATTGAATGCAGTGGATTCCATGCAGTGTGGTACAGTGGATTCTGATTGATTGCAGTGAATTCCATGCATCGTGGCACAATGGATCCCAATTGAATGCAGTGGATTCCATGCAGCGTGGCCCAATGGATCTCGATTGAATGCAGTGGATTCCATGCAGCATGTTTGAATGCAGTGTATGCCATGCAGCGTGGCCCAATGGATCTCGAGAGAATGCAGTGGATTCCATGCAGTGTGGTGCAATGGATTTTGATTGAACGCAGTGGATTCCATGCATCGTTGTGCAATGGATCCCAATTGAATGCAGTGAATTCCATGCAGCGTGATTGAATGCAGTACATTCCATGCATCATGGTAAAATGCATCCCGATTAAATGCAGTGGATTCCATCCAGCTTGATTGAATGCAATTGATTCCATGGAGCGTGGCCCAATGCATCCCGATTAAATGCAGTGGATTTTAAGCAGCATGGCCCAAAGCATCCCGATTGAAGGTAGTGCATTCCATGCAGCATCACTGAATGCAGTGGATTCCATGCAGCATGGTAAAATGCATCCCGATTGAACGCAGTGTATTCCATGAAGCATGGCTAAATGGATCCCGATTGAATGCAGTGGATTCCATGCAACGTGGCCCAATGGATCTCGATTGAACGCAGTGTATTCCATGCAGTGAGGCCCAATGTATCCCAATTGAATGCAGTGGATTCCATGCAGCATGGCGCAATGGATGTCGATTGAATGCAGTGGTTTCCCTGCAATGTGGCACAATGGATCCCGATTGACTGCAGTGGATTCCATGCAGCGTCACTGAATGCAGTGGATTCCATGCAGAATGGTAAAATGCATCCCGATTGATGCAGTGGATTCCATGCAGTGTCATTGAATGCAGTAGATTCCATGCAGCATGGTAAAATGCATCCCAATTGAACGCAGTGCATTCCATGCAGCGGGGTTAAATGGATCCCGATTGAATGCAGTGGATTCGATGCAGCGTGGCCCAATGGATCTCGAGAGAATGCAGTGGATTCCATGCAGTGTGGTGCAATGGATTTAAATTGAACGCAGTGGATTCCATGCATCGTGGCGCAATGGATCCCAATTGAATGCAGTGAATTCCATGCAGCGTGATTGAATGCAGTATATTCCATGCAGCGTGGTAAAATGCATCCCGATTAAATGCAGTGGATTCCATCCAGCTTGGTTGAATGCAATTGATTCCATGGATCATGGCCCAATGCATCCCGATTAAATGCAGTGGATTTTATGCAGCATGGCCCAAAGCATCCCGATTGAAGGTAGTGCATTCCATGCAGCATCACTGAATGCAGTGGATTCCATGCAGCATGGTAAAATGCATCCCGATTAAACGCAGTGGATTACATGCAGCATGGCTAAATGGATCCCGAGTGAATGCAGTGGATTCCATGCAGTGTCATTGAATGCAGTGGATTCCATGCAGCATGGTAAAATGCATCCCGATTGATACAGTGGATTCCATGCAGTGTCAATGAATGCAGTGGATTCCAGGCAGCATGATAAAATGCATCCCGATTGATGCAGTGGATTCCATGCAGCGGGGTTAAATGGATCCCGATTGAATGCAGTGGATTCCATGCAGCGTGGCCCAATGGATCTCGATTGAATGCAGTGGATTCCATGCAGCGTGGCCCAATGGATCTCGATTGAATGCAGTCGATTCCATGCAGTGTGGTGTAGTGGATTCTTATTGATTGCAGTGAATTCCATGCATCGTGGCACAATGGATCCAAATTGAATGCAGTGGATTCCATGCAGCGTGGCCCAATGGATCTCGATTGAATGCAGTGGATTCCATCCAGCGTGTTTGAATGCAGTGTATTCCATGCAGCGTGAAGAAATGGAACCCTATTGAATGCAGTGGATTTTATGCAGCATGATTGAATGCAGTGGATTCCATGCAGCATGATTGAATGCAGTGGATTCCAGGCAGCGAGGCCCAATGAATCCCGATTGAATGCAGTGGATATTATCCAGCATGGCCCAAAGCATCCCGATTGAATGCAGTGGATTCCATGCAGCGTGTTTGAATGCAGTGGATTCCATGCAGCATGGCCCAATGGTTCCCGATTGAATGCAGTGGTTGCAATGAAGCATGATTGAATGCAGTGGATTCCATGAAGCGTGGCCCTATGGTACCCGATTGAATGCACTGGTTGCAATGAAGCATGATTGAATGCAGTGGATTCCATGCAGCATGGAGAAATTGAACCCTATTAAATGCAGGGGATTTTATGCAGCATGATTGAATGCAGTGGATTCCATGCAGCATGATTGAATGCAGTAGATTCCATGCAGTGAGGCCCAATGCATCCCGATTAAATGCAGTGGATTTTATGCAGCGAGGCCCAAAGCATCCCGATTGAATGCAGTGGATTCCATGCAGTGTCACTGAATGCAGTGGATTCGATGCAGCATGGTAAAATGCATCCCGATTGAACCCAGTGTATTCTATGCAGCGTGATAAATGGATCCCGATTGAATGCAGTGGATTCCATGCAGCGTGGCCCAATGGATCTCGAGAGAATGCAGTGGATTCCATGCAGTGTGGTGCAATGGATTTTGATTGAACGCAGTGGATTCCATGCATCGTTGTGCAATGGATCCCAATTGAATGCAGTGAATTCCATGCAGCGTGATTGAATGCAGTACATTCCATGCAGCATGGTAAAATGCATCCCGATTAAATGCAGTGGATTCCATCCAGCTTGATTGAATGCAGTTGATTCCATGGAGCGTGGCCCAATGCATCCCGATTAAATGCAGTGGATTTTATGCAGCATGGCCCAAAGCATCCCGATTGAAGGTAGTGCATTCCATGCAGCATCACTGAATGCAGTGGATTCCATGCAGCATGGTAAAATGCATCCCGATTGAACGCAGTGTATTCCATGAAGCATGGCGAAATAGATCCCGATTGAATGCAGTGGATTCCATGCAGCGTGGCCCAATGGATCTCGATTGAACGCAGTGTATTCCATGCAGTGAGGCCCAATGAATCCCAATTGAATGCAGTGGATTCCATGCAGCATGGAGAAATTGAACCCTATTAAATGCAGGGGATTTTATGCAGCATGATTGAATGCAGTGGATTCCATGCAGCATGATTGAATGCAGTAGATTCCATGCAGTGAGGCCCAATGCATCCCGATTAAATGCAGTGGATTTTATGCAGAGAGGCCAAAAGCATCCCGATTGAATGCAGTGGATTCCATGCAGCGTCACTGAATGCAGTGGATTCGATGCAGCATGGTTAAATGCATCCCGATTGAACGAAGAGTATTCCATGCAGCGTGGCTAAATGGATCCCGATTGAATGCAGTGGATTCGATGAAGCGTGGCCCAATGGATCTCGATTGAATGCAGTGGATTCCATGCAGCGTGGCCCAATGGATCTCGATTGAATGCAGTGGATTCCATGCAGTGTGGTGCAGTGGATTCTGATTGATTGCAGTGAATTCCATGCATCGTGGCACAATGGATCCCAATTGAATGCAGTGGATTCCATGCAGCGTGGCCCAATGGATCTCGATTGAATGCAGTGGATTCCATGCAGCGTGTTTGAATGCAGTGTATGCCATGCAGCGTGAAGAAATGGAACCCTATTGAATGCAGTGGATTTTATGCAGCATGATTGAATGCAGTGGATTCGATGCAGCATGATTGAATGCAGTGGATTTCAGGCAGCGAGGCCCAATGAATCCCGATTGAATGCAGTGGATATTATCCAGCATGGCCCAAAGCATCCCGATTGAATGCAGTGGATTCCATGCAGCGTGTTTGAATGCAGTGGATTCCATGCAGCATGGCCCAATGGTTCCCGATTGAATGCAGTGGTTGCAATGAAGCATGATTGAATGCAGTGGATTCCATGAAGCGTGGCCCTATGGTACCCGATTGAATGCACTGGTTGCAATGAAGCATGATTGAATGCAGTGGATTCCATGCAGCATGGAGAAATGGAACCCTATTAAATGCAGGGGATTTTATGCAGCATGATTGAATGCAGTGGTTTCCATGCAGCATGATTGAATGCAGTAGATTCCATGCAGTGAGGCCCAATGCATCCCGATTAAATGCAGTGGATTCCATGCAGCGTCACTGAATGCAGTGGATTAGATGCAGCATGGTTAAATGCATCCCGATTGAACCCAGTGTATTCTATGCAGCGTGATAAATGGATCCCGATTGAATGCAGTGGATTCCATGCAGCGTGGTCCAATGGATCTCGAGAGAATGCAGTGGATTCCATGCAGTGTGGTGCAATGGATTTTGATTGAACGCAGTGGATTCGATGCATCATTGTGCAATGGATCCCAATTGAATGCAGTGAATTCCATGCAGCGTGATTGAATGCAGTACATTCCATGCAGCATGGTAAAATGCATCCCGATTAAATGCAGTGGATTCCATCCAGCTTGATTGAATGCAGTTGATTCCATGGAGCGTGGCCCAATGCATCCCGATTAAATGCAGTGGATTTTATGCAGCATGGCCCAAAGCATCCCGATTGAAGGTAGTGCATTCCATGCAGCATCACTGAATGCAGTGGATTCCATGCAGCATGGTAAAATGCATCCCGATTGAACGCAGTGTATTCCATGAAGCATGGCTAAATGGATCCCGATTGAATGCAGTGGATTCCATGCAGCGTGGCCCAATGGATCTCGATTGAACGCAGTGTATTCCATGCAGTGAGGCCCAATGAATCCCAATTGAATGCAGTGGATTCCATGCAGCATGGCGCAATGGATGTCGATTGAATGCAGTGGTTTCCCTGCAATGTGGCACAATGGATCCCGATTGACTGCAGTGGATTCCATGCAGCGTCACTGAATGCAGTGGATTCCATGCAGAATGGTAAAATGCATCCCGATTGATGCAGTGGATTCCATGCAGTGTCATTGAATGCAGTGGATTCCATGCAGCATGGTAAAATGCATCCCAATTGAACGCAGTGCATTCCATGCAGCGGGGTTAAATGGATCCCGATTGAATGCAGTGGATTCGATGCAGCGTGGCCCAATGGATCTCGAGAGAATGCAGTGGATTCCATGCAGTGTGGTGCAATGGATGTTAATTGAACGCAGTGGATTCCATGCATCGTGGTGCAATGGATCCCAATTGAATGCAGTGAATTCCATGCAGCGTGATTGAATGCAGTATATTCCATGCAGCGTGGTAAAACGCATCCCGATTAAATGCAGTGGATTCCATCCAGCTTGATTGAATGCAGTTGATTCCATGGAGCGTGGCCCAATGCATCCCGATTAAATGCAGTGGATTTTATGCAGCATGGCCCAAAGCATCCCGATTGAAGGTAGTGCATTCCATGCAGCATCACTGAATGCAGTGGATTCCATGCAGCATGGTAAAATGCATCCCAATTGAACGCAGTGCATTCCATGCAGCGGGGTTAAATGGATCCCGATTGAATGCAGTGGATTCGATGCAGCGTGGCCCAATGGATCTCGAGAGAATGCAGTGGATTCCATGCAGTGTGGTGCAATGGATTTTAATTGAACGCAGTGGATTCTATGCATCATGGCGCAATGGATCCCAATTGAATGCAGTGAATTCCATGCAGCGTGATTGAATGCAGTATATTCCATGCAGCGTGGTAAAATGCATCCCGATTAAATGCAGTGGATTCCATCCAGCTTGATTGAATGCAGTTGATTCCATGGAGCGTGGCCCAATGCATCCCGATTAAATGCAGTGGATTTTATGCAGCATGGCCCAAAGCATCCCGATTGAAGGTACTGCATTCCATGCAGCATCACTGAATGCAGTGTATTCCATGCAGCGTGATAAATGGAACCCTATTGAATGCAGTGGATTTTATGCAGCATGATTGAATGCAGTGGATTCGATGCAGCATGATTGAGTGCAGTGGATTCCAGGCAGCGAGGCCCAATGAATCCCGATTGAATGCAGTGGATATTATCCAGCATGGCCCAAAGCATCCCGATTGAATGCAGTGGATTCCATGCAGCGTGTTTGAATGCAGTGGATTCCATGCAGCATGGCCCAATGGTTCCCGATTGAATGCAGTGGTTGCAATGAAGCATGATTGAATGCAGTGGATTCCATGAAGCGTGGCCCTATGGTACCCGATTGAATGCACTGGTTGCAATGAAGCATGATTGAATGCAGTGGATTCCATGCAGCATGGAGAAATTGAACCCTATTAAATGCAGGGGATTTTATGCAGCATGATTGAATGCAGTGGATTCCATGCAGCATGATTGAATGCAGTAGATTCCATGCAGTGAGGCCCAATGCATCCCGACTAAATGCAGTGGATTTTATGCAGCAAGGCCCAAAGCATCCCGATTGAATACAGTGGATTCCATGCAGCGTCATTGAATGCAGTGGATTCGATGCAGCATGGTAAAATGCATCCCGATTGAACCCAGTGTATTCCATGCAGCGTGATAAATGGATCCCGATTGAATGCAGTGGATTCCATGCAGCGTGGCCCAATGGATCTCGAGAGAATGCAGTGGATTCCATGCAGTGTGGTGCAATGGATTTTGATTGAAGGCAGTGGATTCGATGCATCGTTGTGCAATGGATCCCAATTGAATGCAGTGAATTCCATGCAGCGTGATTGAATGCAGTATATTCCATGCAGCGTGGTAAAATGCATCCCGATTAAATGCAGTGGATTCCATCCAGCTTGATTGAATGCAGTTGATTCCATGGAGCGTGGCCCAATGCATCCCGATTAAATGCAGTGGATTTTATGCAGCATGGCCCAAAGCATCCCGATTGAAGGTAGTGCATTCCATGCAGCATCACTGAATGCAGTGGATTCCATGCAGCATGGTAAACTGCATCCCGATTGAACGCAGTGTATTCCATGAAGCATGGCTAAATGGATCCCGAGTGAATGCAGTGGATTCCAAGCAGTGTCATTGAATGCAGTGGATTCCATGCAGCATGGAAAAATGTGTCACGATTGATGCAGTGGATTCCATGCATTGTCATTGAATGCAGTGTATTCCATGCAGCATGGTTAAATGCATCCCGATTGATGCAGTGGATTCCATGCAGTGTCAATGAATGCAATGAATTCCAGGCAGCATGATAAAATGCATCCCGATTGATGCAGTGGATTCCATGCAGCGGGGTTAAATGGATCCAGATTGAATGCCGTGGATTCCATGCAGCGTGGCCCAATGGATCTCGATTGAATGCAGTGGACTCCGTGCAGTGTGGTGGAGTGGATTCTGATTGATTGCAGTGAATTCCATGCATCGTGGCACAATGGATCTCGATTGAATGCAGTGGATTCCATGCAGCGTGTTTGAATGCAGTGTATTCCATGCAGCGTGAAGAAATGGAACCCTATTGAATGCAGTGGATTTTATGCAGCATGATTGAATGCAGTGGATTCCATGCAGCATGATTGAATGCAGTGGATTCCAGGCAGCGAGGCCCAATGAATCCCGATTGAATGCAGTGGATATTATCCAGCATGGCCCAAAGCATCCCGATGGAATGCAGTGGATTCCATGCAGCGTGTTTGAATGCAGTGGATTCCATGCAGCATGGCCCAATGGTTCCCGATTGAATGCAGTGGTTGCAATGAAGCATGATTGAATGCAGTGGATTCCATGAAGCGTGGCCCTATGGTACCCGATTGAATGCACTGGTTGCAATGAAGCATGATTGAATGCAGTGGATTCCATGCAGCATGGAGAAATGGAACCCTATTAAATGCAGGGGATTTTATGCAGCATGATTGAATGCAGTGGATTCCATGCAGCATGATTGAATGCAGTAGATTCCATGCAGTGAGGCCCAATGCATCCCGATTAAATGCAGTGGATTTTATGCAGCGAGGCCCAAAGCATCCCGATTGAATGCAGTGGATTCCATGCAGCGTCACTGAATGCAGTGGATTCGATGCAGCATGGTAAAATGCATCCCGATTGAACGAAGAGTATTCCATGCAGCGTGGCTAAATGGATCCCGATTGAATGCAGTGGATTCCATGCAGCGTGGCCCAATGGATCTCGAGAGATTGCAGTGGATTCCATGCAGTGTGGTGCAATGGATTTAAATTGAACGCAGTGGATTCCATGCATCGTGGTGCAATGGATCCCAATTGAATGCAGTGAATTCCATGCAGCGTGATTGAATGCAGTATATTCCATGCAGCGTGGTAAAATGCATCCCGATTAAATGCAGTGGATTCCATCCAGCTTGATTGAATGCAGTTGATTCCATGGAGCGTGGCCCAATGCATCCCGATTAAATGCAGTGGATTTTATGCAGCATGGCCCAAAGCATCCCGATTGAAGGTAGTGCATTCCATGCAGCATCACTGAATGCAGTGGATTCCATGCAGCATGGTAAAATGCATCCCGATTGAACGCAGTGTATTCCATGAAGCATGGCTAAATGGCTCCCGAGTGAATGCAGTAGATTCCATGCAGTGTCATTGAATGCAGTGGATTCCATGCAGCATGGTAAAATGCATCCCGATTGATGCAGTGGATTCCATGCAGTGTCATTGAATGCAGTGGATTCCAGGCAGCATGGTAAAATGCATCCCGATTGATGCAGTGGATTCCATGCAGCGGGGTTAAATGGATCCCGATTGAATGCAGTGTATTCCATGCAGCGTGGCCCAATGGATCTGGATTGAATGCAGTGGATTCCATGCAGCGTGGCCCAATGGATCTCGATTGAATGCAGTGGATTCCATGCAGTGTGGTACAGTGGATTCTGATTGATTGCAGTGAATTCCATGCATCGTGGCACAATGGATCCCAATTGAATGCAGTGGATTCCATGCAGCGTGGCCCAATGGATCTCGATTGAATGCAGTGGATTCCATGCAGCATGTATGAATGCAGTTTATGCCATGCAGCGTGAAGAAATGGAACCCTATTGAATGCAGTGGATTTTATGCAGGATGATTGAATGCAGTGGATTCCATGCAGCATGATTGAATGCAGTGGATTCCATGCAGCGTGGCCCAATGTATATCAAGAGAATGCAGTGGATTCCATGCAGTGTGGTGCAATGGATTTTGATTGAATGCAGTGGATTCCATGCATCGTTGTGCAATGGATCCCAATTGAATGCAGTGAATTCCATGCAGCGTGATTGAATGCAGTACATTCCATGCAGCATGGTAAAATGCATCCCGATTAAATGCAGTGGATTCCATCCAGCTTGATTGAATGCAATTGATTCCATGGAGCGTGGCCCAATGCATCCCGATTAAATGCAGTGGATTTTAAGCAGCATGGCCCAAAGCATCCCGATTGAAGGTAGTGCATTCCATGCAGCATCACTGAATGCAGTGGATTCCATGCAGCATGGTAAAATGCATCCCGATTGAACGCAGTGTATTCCATGAAGCATGGCTAAATGGATCCCGATTGAATGCAGTGGATTCCATGCAGCGTGGCCCAATGGATCTCGATTGAACGCAGTGTATTCCATGCAGTGAGGCCCAATGTATCCCAATTGAATGCAGTGGATTCCATGCAGCATGGCGCAATGGATGTCGATTGAATGCAGTGGTTTCCCTGCAATGTGGCACAATGGATCCCGATTGACTGCAGTGGATTCCATGCAGCGTCACTGAATGCAGTGGATTCCATGCAGAATGGTAAAATGCATCCCGATTGATGCAGTGGATTCCATGCAGTGTCATTGAATGCAGTGGATTCCATGCAGCATGGTAAAATGCATCCCAATTGAACGCAGTGCATTCCATGCAGCGGGGTTAAATGGATCCCGATTGAATGCAGTGGATTCGATGCAGCGTGGCCCAATGGATCTCGAGAGAATGCAGTGGATTCCATGCAGTGTGGTGCAATGGATTTTAATTGAACGCAGTGGATTCCATGCATCGTGGCGCAATGGATCCCAATTGAATGCAGTGAATTCCATGCAGCGTGATTGAATGCAGTATATTCCATGCAGCGTGGTAAAATGCATCCCGATTAAATGCAGTGGATTCCATCCAGCTTGATTGAATGCAGTTGATTCCATGGAGCGTGGCCCAATGCATCCCGATTAAATGCAGTGGATTTTATGCAGCATGGCCCAAAGCATCCCGATTGAATGTAGTGCATTCCATGCAGCATCACTGAATGCAGTGGATTCCATGCAGCATGGTAAAATGCATCCCGATTAAACGCAGTAGATTACATGCAGCATGGCTAAATGGATCCCGAGTGAATGCAGTAGATTCCATGCAGTGTCATTGAATGCAGTGGATTCCATGCAGCATGGTAAAATGCATCCCGATTGATGCAGTGGATTCCATGCAGTGTCATTGAATGCAGTGGATTCCAGGCAGCATGGTAAAATGCATCCCGATTGATGCAGTGGATTCCATGCAGCGGGGTTAAATGGATCCCGATTGAATGCAGTGTATTCCATGCAGCGTGGCCCAATGGATCTCGATTGAATGCAGTGGATTCCATGCAGCGTGGCCCAATGGATCTGGATTGAATGCAGTGGATTCCATGCAGTGTGGTGCAGTGGAGTCTGATTGATTGCAGTGAATTCCATTCATCGTGGCACAATGGATCCCAATTGAATGCAGTGGATTCCATTCAGCATGGCCCAATGGATCTCGATTGAATGCAGTGGATTCCATGCAGCATGTTTGAATGCAGTGTATGCCATGCAGCGTGAAGTTATGGAACCCTATTGAATGCAGTGGATTTTATGCAGCATGATTGAATGCAGTGGATTCCATGCAGCATGATTGAATGCAGTGGATTCCAGGCAGCGAGGCCCAATGAATCCCGATTGAATGCAGTGGATATTATCCAGCATGGCCCAAAGCATCCCGATTGAATGCAGTGGATTCCATGCAGCGTGTTTGAATGCAGTGGATTCCATGCAGCATGGCCCAATGGTTCCCGATTGAATGCAATGGTTGCAATGAAGCATGATTGAATGCAGTGGATTCCATGAAGCGTGGCACTATGGTACCCGATTGAATGCACTGGTTGCAATGAAGCATGATTGAATGCAGTGGATTCCATGCAGCATGGAGAAATTGAACCCTATTCAATGCAGGGGATTTTATGCAGCATGATTGAATGCAGTGGATTCCATGCAGCATGATTGAATGCAGTAGATTCCATGCAGTGAGGCCCAATGCATCCCGATTAAATGCAGTGGATTTTATGCAGCGAGGCCCAAAGCATCCCGATTGAATGCAGTGGATTCCATGCAGTGTCACTGAATGCAGTGGATTCAATGCAGCATGGTAAAATGCATCCCGATTGAACCCAGTGTATTCCATGCAGCGTGATAAATGGATCCCGATTGAATGCAGTGGATTCCATGCAGCGTGGCCCAATGGATCTCGAGAGAATGCAGTGGATTCCATGCAGTGTGGTGCAATGGATTTTAATTGAACGCAGTGGATTCCATGCATCATGGCGCAATGGATCCCAATTGAATGCAGTGAATTCCATGCAGCGTGATTGAATGCAGTACATTCCATGCAGCATGGTAAAATGCATCCCGATTAAATGCAGTGGATTCCATCCAGCTTGATTGAATGCAGTTGATTCCATGGAGCGTGGCCCAATGCATCCCGATTAAATGCAGTGGATTTTATGCAGCATGGCCCAAAGCATCCCGATTGAAGGTAGTGCATTCCATGCAGCATCACTGAATGCAGTGGATTCCATGCAGCATGGTAAAATGCATCCCGATTGAACGCAGTGTATTCCATGAAGCATGGCTAAATGGATCCCGATTGAATGCAGTGGATTCCATGCAGCGTGGCCCAATGGATCTCGATTGAACGCAGTGTATTCCATGCAGTGAGGCCCAATGTATCCCAATTGAATGCAGTGGATTCCATGCAGCATGGCGCAATGGATGTCGATTGAATGCAGTGGTTTCCCTGCAATGTGGCACAATGGATCCCGATTGACTGCAGTGGATTCCATGCAGCATGGCCCAATGGTTCCCGATTGAATGCAGTGGTTGCAATGAAGCATGATTGAATGCAGTGGATTCCATGCAGCATGGAGACATTGAACCCTATTCAATGCAGGGGATTTTATGCAGCATGATTGAATGCAGTGGATTCCATGCAGCATGATTGAATGCAGTAGATTCCATGCAGTGAGGCCCAATGCATCCCGATTAAATGCAGTGGATTTTATGCAGCGAGGCCCAAAGCATCCCGATTGAATGCAGTGGATTCCATGCAGCGTCACTGAATGCAGTGGATTCGATGCAGCATGGTAAAATGCATCCCGATTGAACGAAGAGTATTCCATGCAGTGTGGCTAAATGGATCCCGATTGAATGCAGTGGATTCCATGCAGCGTGGCCCAATGGATCTCGAGAGATTGCAGTGGATTCCATGCAGTGTGGTGCAATGGATTTTAATTGAACGCAGTGGATTCCATGCATCGTGGTGCAATGGATCCCAATTGAATGCAGTGAATTCCATGCAGCGTGATTGAATGCAGTACATTCCATGCAGCATGGTAAAATGCATCCCGATTAAATGCAGTGGATTCCATCCAGCTTGATTGAATGCAGTTGATTCCATGGAGCGTGGCCCAATGCATCCCGATTAAATGCAGTGGATTTTATGCAGCATGGCCCAAAGCATCCCGATTGAAGGTAGTGCATTCCATGCAGCATCACTGAATGCAGTGGATTCCATGCAGCATGGTAAAATGCATCCCGATTAAACGCAGTGGAATACATGCAGCATGGCTAAATGGCTCCCGAGTGAATGCAGTAGATTCCATGCAGTGTCATTGAATGCAGTGGATTCCATGCAGCATGGTAAAATGCATCCCGATTGATGCAGTGGATTCCATGCAGTGTCATTGAATGCAGTGGATTCCAGGCAGCATGGTAAAATGCATCCCGATTGATGCAGTGGATTCCATGCAGCGGGGTTAAATGGATCCCGATTGAATGCAGTGTATTCCATGCAGCGTGGCCCAATGGATCTCGATTGAATGCAGTGGATTCCATGCAGCGTGGCCCAATGGATCTCGATTGAATGCAGTGGATTCCATGCAGTGTGGTACAGTGGATTCTGATTGATTGCAGTGAATTCCATGCATCGTGGCACAATGGATCCCAATTGAATGCAGTGGATTCCATGCAGCGTGGCCCAATGGATCTCGATTGAATGCAGTGGATTCCATGCAGCATGTTTGAATGCAGTGTATGCCATGCAGCGTGGCCCAATGGATCTCGAGAGAATGCAGTGGATTCCATGCAGTGTGGTGCAATGGATTTTGATTGAACGCAGTGGATTCCATGCATCGTTGTGCAATGGATCCCAATTGAATGCAGTGAATTCCATGCAGCGTGATTGAATGCAGTACATTCCATGCAGCATGGTAAAATGCATCCCGATTAAATGCAGTGGATTCCATCCAGCTTGATTGAATGCAATTGATTCCATGGAGCGTGGCCCAATGCATCCTGATTAAATGCAGTGGATTTTAAGCAGCATGGCCCAATGCATCCCGATTGAAGGTAGTGCATTCCATGCAGCATCACTGAATGCAGTGGATTCCATGCAGCATGGTAAAATGCATCCCGATTGAACGCAGTGTATTCCATGAAGCATGGCTAAATGGATCCCGATTGAATGCAGTGGATTCCATGCAGCGTGGCCCAATGGATCTCGATTGAACGCAGTGTATTCCATGCAGTGAGGCCCAATGTATCCCAATTGAATGCAGTGGATTCCATGCAGCATGGCGCAATGGATGTCGATTGAATGCAGTGGTTTCCCTGCAATGTGGCACAATGGATCCCGATTGACTGCAGTGGATTCCATGCAGCGTCACTGAATGCAGTGGATTCCATGCAGAATGGTAAAATGCATCCCGATTGATGCAGTGGATTCCATGCAGTGTCATTGAATGCAGTAGATTCCATGCAGCATGGTAAAATGCATCCCAATTGAACGCAGTGCATTCCATGCAGCGGGGTTAAATGGATCCCGATTGAATGCAGTGGATTCGATGCAGCGTGGCCCAATGGATCTCGAGAGAATGCAGTGGATTCCATGCAGTGTGGTGCAATGGATTTAAATTGAACGCAGTGGATTCCATGCAGCGTGGCCCAATGGATCTCGAATGAACGCAGTGTATTCCATGCAGTGAGGCCCAATGTATCCCAATTGAATGCAGTGGATTCCATGCAGCATGGCGCAATGGATGTCGATTGAATGCAGTGGTTTCCCTGCAATGTGGCACAATGGATCCCGATTGACTGCAGTGGATTCCATGCAGCATGGCCCAATGGTTCCCGATTGAATGCAGTGGTTGCAATGAAGCATGATTGAATGCAGTGGATTCCATGCAGCATGGAGACATTGAACCCTATTCAATGCAGGGGATTTTATGCAGCATGATTGAATGCAGTGGATTCCATGCAGCATGATTGAATGCAGTAGATTCCATGCAGTGAGGCCCAATGCATCCCGATTAAATGCAGTGGATTTTATGCAGCGAGGCCCAAAGCATCCCGATTGAATGCAGTGGATTCCATGCAGCGTCACTGAATGCAGTGGATTCGATGCAGCATGGTAAAATGCATCCCGATTGAACGAAGAGTATTCCATGCAGTGTGGCTAAATGGATCCCGATTGAATGCAGTGGATTCCATGCAGCGTGGCCCAATGGATCTCGAGAGATTGCAGTGGATTCCATGCAGTGTGGTGCAATGGATTTTAATTGAACGCAGTGGATTCCATGCATCGTGGTGCAATGGATCCCAATTGAATGCAGTGAATTCCATGCAGCGTGATTGAATGCAGTACATTCCATGCAGCATGGTAAAATGCATCCCGATTAAATGCAGTGGATTCCATCCAGCTTGATTGAATGCAGTTGATTCCATGGAGCGTGGCCCAATGCATCCCGATTAAATGCAGTGGATTTTATGCAGCATGGCCCAAAGCATCCCGATTGAAGGTAGTGCATTCCATGCAGCATCACTGAATGCAGTGGATTCCATGCAGCATGGTAAAATGCATCCCGATTAAACGCAGTGGAATACATGCAGCATGGCTAAATGGCTCCCGAGTGAATGCAGTAGATTCCATGCAGTGTCATTGAATGCAGTGGATTCCATGCAGCATGGTAAAATGCATCCCGATTGATGCAGTGGATTCCATGCAGTGTCATTGAATGCAGTGGATTCCAGGCAGCATGGTAAAATGCATCACGATTGATGCAGTGGATTCCATGCAGCGGGGTTAAATGGATCCCGATTGAATGCAGTGTATTCCATGCAGCGTGGCCCAATGGATCTCGATTGAATGCAGTGGATTCCATGCAGCGTGGCCCAATGGATCTGGATTGAATGCAGTGGATTCCATGCAGTGTGGTGCAGTGGAGTCTGATTGATTGCAGTGAATTCCATTCATCGTGGCACAATGGATCCCAATTGAATGCAGTGGATTCCATTCAGCATGGCCCAATGGATCTCGATTGAATGCAGTGGATTCCATGCAGCATGTTTGAATGCAGTGTATGCCATGCAGCGTGAAGTTATGGAACCCTATTGAATGCAGTGGATTTTATGCAGCATGATTGAATGCAGTGGATTCCATGCAGCATGATTGAATGCAGTGGATTCCAGGCAGCGAGGCCCAATGAATCCCGATTGAATGCAGTGGATATTATCCAGCATGGCCCAAAGCATCCCGATTGAATGCAGTGGATTCCATGCAGCGTGTTTGAATGCAGTGGATTCCATGCAGCATGGCCCAATGGTTCCCGATTGAATGCAATGGTTGCAATGAAGCATGATTGAATGCAGTGGATTCCATGAAGCGTGGCACTATGGTACCCGATTGAATGCACTGGTTGCAATGAAGCATGATTGAATGCAGTGGATTCCATGCAGCATGGAGAAATTGAACCCTATTCAATGCAGGGGATTTTATGCAGCATGATTGAATGCAGTGGATTCCATGCAGCATGATTGAATGCAGTAGATTCCATGCAGTGAGGCCCAATGCATCCCGATTAAATGCAGTGGATTTTATGCAGCGAGGCCCAAAGCATCCCGATTGAATGCAGTGGATTCCATGCAGTGTCACTGAATGCAGTGGATTCAATGCAGCATGGTAAAATGCATCCCGATTGAACCCAGTGTATTCCATGCAGCGTGATAAATGGATCCCGATTGAATGCAGTGGATTCGATGCAGCGTGGCCCAATGGATCTCGAGAGAATGCAGTGGATTCCATGCAGTGTGGTGCAATGGATTTTGATTGAACGCAGTGGATTCGATGCATCGTTGTGCAATGGATCCCAATTGAATGCAGTGAATTCCATGCAGCGTGATTGAATGCAGTACATTCCATGCAGCATGGTAAAATGCATCCCGATTAAATGCAGTGGATTCCATCCAGCTTGATTGAATGCAGTTGATTCCATGGAGCGTGGCCCAATGCATCCCGATTAAATGCAGTGGATTTTATGCAGCATGGCCCAAAGCATCCCGATTGAAGGTAGTGCATTCCATGCAGCATCACTGAATGCAGTGGATTCCATGCAGCATGGTAAAATGCATCCCGATTGAACGCAGTGTATTCCATGAAGCATGGCTAAATGGATCCCGATTGAATGCAGTGGATTCCATGCAGCGTGGCCCAATGGATCTCGATTGAACGCAGTGTATTCCATGCAGTGAGGCCCAATGTATCCCAATTGAATGCAGTGGATTCCATGCAGCATGGCGCAATGGATGTCGATTGAATGCAGTGGTTTCCCTGCAATGTGGCACAATGGATCCCGATTGACTGCAGTGGATTCCATGCAGCATGGCCCAATGGTTCCCGATTGAATGCAGTGGTTGCAATGAAGCATGATTGAATGCAGTGGATTCCATGCAGCATGGAGACATTGAACCCTATTCAATGCAGGGGATTTTATGCAGCATGATTGAATGCAGTGGATTCCATGCAGCATGATTGAATGCAGTAGATTCCATGCAGTGAGGCCCAATGCATCCCGATTAAATGCAGTGGATTTTATGCAGCGAGGCCCAAAGCATCCCGATTGAATGCAGTGGATTCCATGCAGCGTCACTGAATGCAGTGGATTCGATGCAGCATGGTAAAATGCATCCCGATTGAACGAAGAGTATTCCATGCAGTGTGGCTAATTGGATCCCGATTGAATGCAGTGGATTCCATGCAGCGTGGCCCAATGGATCTCGAGAGATTGCAGTGGATTCCATGCAGTGTGGTGCAATGGATTTTAATTGAACGCAGTGGATTCCATGCATCGTGGTGCAATGGATCCCAATTGAATGCAGTGAATTCCATGCAGCGTGATTGAATGCAGTACATTCCATGCAGCATGGTAAAATGCATCCCGATTAAATGCAGTGGATTCCATCCAGCTTGATTGAATGCAGTTGATTCCATGGAGCGTGGCCCAATGCATCCCGATTAAATGAAGTGGATTTTATGCAGCATGGCCCAAAGCATCCCGATTGAAGGTAGTGCATTCCATGCAGCATCACTGAATGCAGTGGATTCCATGCAGCATGGTAAAATGCATCCCGATTGAACGCAGTGTATTCCATGAAGCATGGCTAAATGGCTCCCGAGTGAATGCAGTAGATTCCATGCAGTGTCATTGAATGCAGTGGATTCCATGCAGCATGGTAAAATGCATCCCGATTGATGCAGTGGATTCCATGCAGTGTCATTGAATGCAGTGGATTCCAGGCAGCATGGTAAAATGCATCCCGATTGATGCAGTGGATTCCATGCAGCGGGGTTAAATGGATCCCGATTGAATGCAGTGTATTCCATGCAGCGTGGCCCAATGGATCTCGATTGAATGCAGTGGATTCCATGCAGCGTGGCCCAATGGATCTCGATTGAATGCAGTGGATTCCATGCAGTGTGGTACAGTGGATTCTGATTGATTGCAGTGAATTCCATGCATCGTGGCACAATGGATCCCAATTGAATGCAGTGGATTCCATGCAGCGTGGCCCAATGGATCTCGATTGAATGCAGTGGATTCCATGCAGCATGTTTGAATGCAGTGTATGCCATGCAGCGTGGCCCAATGGATCTCGAGAGAATGCAGTGGATTCCATGCAGTGTGGTGCAATGGATTTTGATTGAACGCAGTGGATTCCATGCATCGTTGTGCAATGGATCCCAATTGAATGCAGTGAATTCCATGCAGCGTGATTGAATGCAGTACATTCCATGCAGCATGGTAAAATGCATCCCGATTAAATGCAGTGGATTCCATCCAGCTTGATTGAATGCAGTTGATTCCATGGAGCGTGGCCCAATGCATCCCGATTAAATGCAGTGGATTTTATGCAGCATGGCCCAAAGCATCCCGATTGAAGGTAGTGCATTCCATGCAGCATCACTGAATGCAGTGGATTCCATGCAGCATGGTAAAATGCATCCCGATTGAACGCAGTGTATTCCATGAAGCATGGCTAAATGGATCCCGATTGAATGCAGTGGATTCCATGCAGCGTGGCCCAATGGATCTCGATTGAACGCAGTGTATTCCATGCAGTGAGGCCCAATGTATCCCAATTGAATGCAGTGGATTCCATGCAGCATGGCGCAATGGATGTCGATTGAATGCAGTGGTTTCCCTGCAATGTGGCACAATGGATCCCGATTGACTGCAGTGGATTCCATGCAGCGTCACTGAATGCAGTGGATTCCATGCAGAATGGTAAAATGCATCCCGATTGATGCAGTGGATTCCATGCAGTGTCATTGAATGCAGTAGATTCCATGCAGCATGGTAAAATGCATCCCAATTGAACGCAGTGCATTCCATGCAGCGGGGTTAAATGGATCCCGATTGAATGCAGTGGATTCGATGCAGCGTGGCCCAATGGATCTCGAGAGAATGCAGTGGATTCCATGCAGTGTGGTGCAATGGATTTAAATTGAACGCAGTGGATTCCATGCAGCGTGGCCCAATGGATCTCGAATGAACGCAGTGTATTCCATGCAGTGAGGCCCAATGTATCCCAATTGAATGCAGTGGATTCCATGCAGCATGGCGCAATGGATGTCGATTGAATGCAGTGGTTTCCCTGCAATGTGGCACAATGGATCCCGATTGACTGCAGTGGATTCCATGCAGCATGGCCCAATGGTTCCCGATTGAATGCAGTGGTTGCAATGAAGCATGATTGAATGCAGTGGATTCCATGCAGCATGGAGACATTGAACCCTATTCAATGCAGGGGATTTTATGCAGCATGATTGAATGCAGTGGATTCCATGCAGCATGATTGAATGCAGTAGATTCCATGCAGTGAGGCCCAATGCATCCCGATTAAATGCAGTGGATTTTATGCAGCGAGGCCCAAAGCATCCCGATTGAATGCAGTGGATTCCATGCAGCGTCACTGAATGCAGTGGATTCGATGCAGCATGGTAAAATGCATCCCGATAGAACGAAGAGTATTCCATGCAGTGTGGTAAATGGATCCCGATTGAATGCAGTGGATTCCATGCAGCATGGTAAAATGCATCCCGATTAAACGCAGTAGATTACATGCAGCATGGCTAAATGGATCCCGAGTGAATGCAGTAGATTCCATGCAGTGTCATTGAATGCAGTGGATTCCATGCAGCATGGTAAAATGCATCCCGATTGATGCAGTGGATTCCATGCAGTGTCATTGAATGCAGTGGATTCCAGGCAGCATGGTAAAATGCATCCCGATTGATGCAGTGGATTCCATGCATCGTGGCACAATGGATCCCAATTGAATGCAGTGGATTCCATGCAGCGTGGCCCAATGGATCTCGATTGAATGCAGTGGATTCCATGCAGCATGTTTGAATGCAGTGTATGCCATGCAGCGTGAAGTAATGGAACCCTATTGAATGCAGTGGATTTTATGCAGCATGATTGAATGCAGTGGATTCCATGCAGCATGATTGAATGCAGTGGATTCCAGGCAGCGAGGCCCAATGAATCCCGATTGAATGCAGTGGATATTATCCAGCATGGCCCAAAGCATCCCGATTGAATGCAATGGATTCCATGCAGCGTGTTTGAATGCAGTGGATTCCATGCAGCATGGCCCAATGGTTCCCGATTGAATGCAATGGTTGCAATGAAGCATGATTGAATGCAGTGGATTCCATGAAGCGTGGCCCTATGGTACCCGATTGAATGCACTGGTTGCAATGAAGCATGATTGAATGCAGTGGATTCCATGCAGCATGATTGAATGCAGTAGATTCCATGCAGTGAGGCCCAATGCATCCCGATTAAATGCAGTGGATTTTATGCAGCGAGGCCCAAAGCATCCCGATTGAATGCAGTGGATTCCATGCAGCGTCACTGAATGCAGTGGATTCGATGCAGCATGGTAAAATGCATCCCGATTGAACCCAGTGTATTCCATGCAGCGTGATAAATGGATCCCGATTGAATGCAGTGGATTCCATGCAGCGTGGCCCAATGGATCTCGAGAGAATGCAGTGGATTCCATGCAGTGTGGTGCAATGGATTTTGATTGAACGCAGTGGATTCGATGCATCGTTGTGCAATGGATCCCAATTGAATGCAGTGAATTCCATGCAGCGTGATTGAATGCAGTACATTCCATGCAGCGTGGTAAAATGCATCCCGATTAAATGCAGTGGATTCCATCCAGCTTGATTGAATGCAGTTGATTCCATGGAGCGTGGCCCAATGCATCCCGATTAAATGCAGTGGATTTTATGCAGCATGGCCCAAAGCATCCCGATTGAATATAGTGCATTCCATGCAGCATCACTGAATGCAGTGGATTCCATGCAGCATGGTAAAATGCATCCCGATTAAACGCAGTGCATTACATGCAGTATGGCTAAATGGATCCCGAGTGAATGCAGTGGATTCCATGCAGCATGGTAAAATGCGTCACGATTGATGCAGTGGATTCCATGCAGCGTGATTGAATGCAGTACATTCCATGCAGCATGGTAAAATGCATCCCGATTAAATGCAGTGGATTCCATCCAGCTTGATTGAATGCAATTGATTCCATGGAGCGTGGCCCAATGCATCCCGATTAAATGCAGTGGATTTTAAGCAGCATGGCCCAAAGCATCCCGATTGAAGGTAGTGCATTCCATGCAGCATCAGTGAATGCAGTGGATTCCATGCAGCATGGTAAAATGCATCCCGATTGAACGCAGTGTATTCCATGAAGCATGGCGAAATGGATCCCGATTGAATGCAGTGGATTCCATGCAGCGTGGCCCAATGGATCTCGATTGAACGCAGTGTATTCCATGCAGTGAGGCCCAATGTATCCCAATTGAATGCAGTGGATTCCATGCAGCATGGCGCAATGGATGTCGATTGAATGCAGTGGTTTCCCTGCAATGTGGCACAATGGATCCCGATTGACTGCAGTGGATTCCATGCAGCGTCACTGAATGCAGTGGATTCCATGCAGCATGGTAAAATGCATCCCGATTGATGCAGTGGATTCCATGCAGCGTCATTGAATGCAGTGGATTCCATGCAGCATGGTAAAATGCATCCCAATTGAACGCAGTGCATTCCATGCAGCGGGGTTAAATGGATCCCGATTGAATGCAGTGGATTTGATGCAGCGTGGCCCAATGGATCTCGAGAGAATGCAGTGGATTCCATGCAGTGTGGTGCAATGGATTTAAATTGAACGCAGTGGATTCCATGCATCGTGGCACAATGGATCCCAATTGAATGCAGTGAATTCCATGCAGCGTGATTGAATGCAGTATATTCCATGCAGCGTGGTAAAATGCATCCCGATTAAATGCAGTGGATTCAATCCAGCTTGATTGAATGCAGTTGATTCCATGGAGCGTGGCCCAATGCATCCCGATTAAATGCAGTGGATTCCATGCAGCATGGTAAAATGCATCCCGATTGAACGCAGTGTATTCCATGCAGCATGGCTAAATGGATCCCGAGTGAATGCAGTAGATTCCATGCAGTGTCATTGAATGCAGTGGATTCCATGCAGCATGGTAAAATGCATCCCGATTGATGCAGTGGATTCCATGCAGTGTCATTGAATGCAGTGGATTCCAGGCAGCATGGTAAAATGCATCCCGATTGATGCAGTGGATTCCATGCAGCGGGGTTAAATGGATCCCGATTGAATGCAGTGTATTCCATGCAGCGTGGCCCAATGGATCTCGATTGAATGCAGTGGACTCCGTGCAGTGTGTGGAGTGGATTCTGATTGAATGCAGTGGATTCCATGCAGCGTGTTTGAATGCAGTGTATTCCATGCAGCGTGAAGAAATGGAACCCTATTGAATGCAGTGGATTTTATGCAGCATGATTGAATGCAGTGGATTCCATGCAGCGTGGCCCAATGGATCTCGATTGAATGCAGTGGATTCCATGCAGCGTGGCCCAATGGATCTCGATTGAATGCAGTGGATTCCATGCAGTGTGGTGCAGTGGATTCTGATTGATTGCAGTGAATTCCATGCATCGTGGCACAATGGATCCCAATTGAATGCAGTGGATTCCATGCAGCGTGGCCCAATGGATCTCGATTGAATGCAGTGGGTTCCATGCAGCGTGTTTGAATGCAGTGTATGCCATGCAGCGTGAAGAAATGGAACCCTATTGAATGCAGTGGATTTTATGCAGCATGATTGAATGCAGTGGATTCCATGCAGCATGATTGAATGCAGTGGATTCCAGGCAGCGAGGCCCAATGAATCCTGATTGAATGCAGTGGATATTATCCAGCATGGCCCAAAACATCCCGATTGAATGCAGTGGATTCCATGCAGCGTGTTTGAATGCAGTGGATTCCATGCAGCATGGCCCAATGGTTCCCGATTGAATGCAATGGTTGCAATGAAGCATGATTGAATGCAGTGGATTCCATGAAGCGTGGCCCTATGGTACCCGATTGAATGCACTGGTTGCAATGAAGCATGATTGAATGCAGTGGATTCCATGCAGCATGGAGAAATTGAACCCTATTCAATGCAGGGGATTTTATGCAGCATGATTGAATGCAGTGGATTCCATGCAGCATGATTGAATGCAGTAGATTCCATGCAGTGAGGCCCAATGCATCCCGATTAAATGCAGTGGATTTTATGCAGCGAGGCCCAAAGCATCCCGATTGAATGCAGTGGATTCCATGCAACGTCACTCAATGCAGTGGATTCGATGCAGCATGGTTAAATGCATCCCGATTGAACCCAGTGTATTCCATGCAGCGTGATAAATGGATCCCGATTGAATGCAGTGGATTCCATGCAGCGTGGCCCAATGGATCTCGAGAGAATGCAGTGGATTCCATGCAGCGTGATTGAATGCAGTACATTCCATGCAGCATGGTAAAATGCATCCCGATTAAATGCAGTGGATTCCATCCAGCTTGATTGAATGCAGTTGATTCCATGGAGTGTGGCCCAATGCATCCCGATTAAATGCAGTGGATTTTATGCAGCATTGCCCAAAGCATCCCGATTGAAGGTAGTGCATTCCATGCAGCATCACTGAATGCAGTGGATTCCATGCAGCATGGTAAAATGCATCCCGATTGAACGCATTGTATTCCATGAAGCATGGCTAAATGGATCCCGATTGAATGCAGTGGATTCCATGCAGCGTGGCCCAATGGATCTCGATTGAACGCAGTGTATTCCATGCAGTGAGGCCCAATGAATCCCAATTGAATGCAGTGGATTCCATGCAGCATGGCACAATGGATGTCGATTGAATGCAGTGGTTTCCCTGCAATGTGGCCCAATGGATCCCGATTGACTGCAGTGGATTCCATGCAGCGTCACTGAATGCAGTGGATTCCATGCAGCATGGTAAAATGCATCCCGATGGATGCAGTGGCTTCCATGCAGTGTCATTGAATGCAGTGGATTCCATGCAGCATGGTAAAATGCGTCACGATTGATGCAGTGGATTCCATGCAGTGTCATTGAATGCAGTGGATTACATGCAGCATGGTAAAATGCATCCCGATTGATGCAGTGGATTCCATGCAGTGACATTGAATGCAGTGGATTCCAGGCAGCATGATAAAATGCATCCCGATTGATGCAGTGGATTCCATGCAGCGGGGTTAAATGGATCCAGATTGAATGCCGTGGATTCCATGCAGCGTGGCCCAATGGATCTCGATTGAATGCAGTGGACTCCGTGCAGTGTGGTGGAGTGGATTCTGATTGATTGCAGTGAATTCCATGCAGCGTGCCCCAATGGATCTCGATTGAATGCAGTGGATTCCATGCAGCGTGTTTGAATGCAGTGGATTCCAGGCAGCGAGGCCCAATGAATCCCGATTGAATGCAGTGGATATTATCCAGCATGGCCCAAAGCATCCCGATTGAATGCAGTGGATTCCATGCAGCGTGTTTGAATGCAGTGGATTCCATGCAGCATGGCCCAATGGTTCCCGATTGAATGCAGTGGTTGCAATGAAGCATGATTGAATGCAGTGGATTCCATGAAGCGTGGCCCTATGGTACCCGATTGAATGCACTGGTTGCAATGAAGCATGATTGAATGCAGTGGATTCCATGCAGCATGGAGAAATGGAACCCTATTAAATGCAGGGGATTTTATGCAGCATGATTGAATGCAGTGGATTCCATGCAGCATGATTGAATGCAGTAGATTCCATGCAGTGAGGCCCAATGCATCCCGATTAAATGCAGTGGATTTTATGCAGAGAGGCCCAAAGCATCCCGATTGAATGCAGTGGATTCCATGCAGCGTCACTGAATGCAGTGGATTCGATGCAGCATGGTTAAATGCATCCCGATTGAACGAAGAGTATTCCATGCAGCGTGGCTAAATGGATCCCGACTGAATGCAGTGGATTCCATGCAGCGTGGCCCAATGGATCTCGAGAGATTGCAGTGGATTCCATGCAGTTTGGTGCAATGGATTTTAATTGAATGCAGTGGATTCCATGCATCGTGGTGCAATGGATCCCAATTGAATGCAGTGGATTCCATCCAGCTTGATTGAATGCAGTTGATTCCATGGAGCGTGGCCCAATGCATCCCGATTAAATGCAGTGGATTTTATGCAGCATGGCCCAAAGCATCCCGATTGAATGTAGTGCATTCCATGCAGCATCACTGAATGCAGTGGATTCCATGCAGCATGGTAAAATGCATCCCGATTAAACGCAGTGGATTACATGCAGCATGGCTAAATGGATCCCGAGTGAATGCAGTAGATTCCATGCAGTGTCATTGAATGCAGTGGATTCCATGCAGCATGGTAAAATGCATCCCGATTGATGCAGTGGATTCCATGCAGTGTGGTGCAGTGGATTCTGATTGATTGCAGTGAATTCCATGCATCGTGGCACAATGGATCCCAATTGAATGCAGTGGATTCCATGCAGCGTGGCCCAATGGATCTCGATTGAATGCAGTGGATTCCATGCAGCGTGTTTGAATGCAGTGTATGCCATGCAGCGTGAAGAAATGGAACCCTATTGAATGCAGTGGATTTTATGCAGCATGATTGAATGCAGTGGATTCCATGCAGCATGATTGAATGCAGTGGATTCCAGGCAGTGAGGCCCAATGAATCCCGATTGAATGCAGTGGATATTATCCAGCATGGCCCAAAGCATCCCGATTGAATGCAGTGGATTCCATGCAGCGTGTTTGAATGCAGTGGATTCCATGCAGCATGGCCCAATGGTTCCCGATTGAATGCAGTGGTTGCAATGAAGCATGATTGAATGCAGTGGATTCCATGAAGTGTGGCCCTATGGTACCCGATTGAATGCACTGGTTGTAATGAAGCATGATTGAATGCAGTGGATTCCATGCAGTGAGGCCCAATGCATCCCGATTAAATGCAGTGGATTTTATGCAGCAAGGCCCAAAGCATCCCGATTGAATGCAGTGGATTCCATGCAGCGTCACTGAATGCAGTGGATTCCATTCAGCATGGTAAAATGCATCCCGATTGAATGAAGAGTATTCCATGCAGCGTGGCTAAATGGATCCCGATTGAATGCAGCGGATTCCTTGCAGTGTGTTCCAATGGATCTCGATTGAACGCAGTGTATTCCATGCAGTGAGGCCCAATGAATCCCAATTGAATGCAGTGTATTCCATGAAGCATGGCGCCATGGATGTCGATTGAATGCAGTGGTTTCCCTGCAATGTGGCACAATGGATCCCGATTGACTGCAGTGGATTCCATGCAGCGTCACTGAATGCAGTGGATTCCATGCATAATGGTAAAATGCATCCCGATTGATGCAGTGGATTCCATGCAGTGTCATTGAATGCAGTGGATTCGATGCAGCATGGTAAAATGAATCCCAATTGAACGCAGTGCATTCCATGCAGCGGGGTTAAATGGATGCCGATTGAATGCAGTGGATTCCATGCAGCGTGGCCCAATGGATCTCGATTGAATGCAGTGGGTTCCATGCAGCGTGTTTGAATGCAGTGTATGCCGTGCAGCGTGAAGAAATGGAACCCTATTGAATGCAGTGGATTTTATGCAGCATGATTGAATGCAGTGGATTCGATGCAGCATGATTGAATGCAGTGGATTCCAGGCAGCGAGGCCCAATGAATCCCGATTGAATGCAGTGGATATTATCCAGCATGGCCCAAAGCATCCCGATTGAATGCAGTGGATTCCATGCAGCGTGTTTGAATGCAGTGGATTCCATGCAGCATGGCCCAATGGTTCCCGATTGAATGCAGTGGTTGCAATGAAGCATGATTGAATGCAGTGGATTCCATGAAGCGTGGCCCTATGGTACCCGATTGAATGCACTGGTTGCAATGAAGCATGATTGAATGCAGTGGATTCCATGCAGCATGGAGACATTGAACCCTATTAAATGCAGGGGACTTTATGCAGCATGATTGAATGCAGTGGATTCCATGCAGCATGATTGAATGCAGTAGATTCCATGCAGTGAGGCCCAATGCATCCCGATTAAATGCAGTGGATTTTATGCAGCGAGGCCCAAAGCATCCCGATTGAATGCAGTGGATTCCATGCAGCGTCACTGAATGAAGTGGATTCGATGCAGCATGGTAAAATGCATCCCGATTGAACGCAGTGTATTCCATGCAGCGTGGCTAAATGGATCCCGATTGAATGCAGTGGATTCGATGCAGCGTGGCCCAATGGATCTCGAGAGAATGCAGTGGATTCCATGCAGTGTGGTGCAATGGATTTTAATTGAACGCATTGGATTCCATGCATCGTGGTGCAATGAATCCCAATTGAATGCAGTGAATTCCATGCAGCGTGATTGAATGCAGTATATTCCATGCAGCGTGGTAAAATGCATCCCGATTAAATGCAGTGGATTCCATCCAGCTTGATTGAATGCAGTTGATTCCATGGAGCGTGGCCCAATGCATCCCGATTAACTGCAGTGGATTTTATGCAGCATGGCCCAAAGCATCCCGATTGAAGGTAGTGCATTCCATGCAGCATCACTGAATGCAGTGGATTCCATGCAGCATGGTAAAATGCATCCCGATTAAAAGCAGTGCATTACATGCAGCATGGCTAAATGGATCCCGAGTGAATGCAGTGGATTCCATGCAGTGTCATTGAATGCAGTGGATTCCATGCAGCATGGTAAAATGCGTCACGATTGATGCAGTGCATTCCATGCAGTGTCATTGAATGCAGTGGATTCCAGGCAGCATGATAAAATGCATCCCGATTGATGCAGTGGATTCCATGCAGCGGGGTTAAATGGAACCCGATTGAATGCAGTGGATTCCATGCAGCGTGGCCCAATGGATCTCGATTGAATGCAGTGGACTCCGTGCAGTGTGGTGGAATGGATTCTGATTGATTGCAGTGAATTCCATGCATCGCGGCCCAATGGATCTCGATTGAATGCAGTGGATTCCATGCAGCGTGTTTGAATGCAGTGTTTGCCATGCAGCGTGAAGAAATGGAACCCTATTGAATGCAGTGGATTCCATGCAGTGTCATTTAATGCAGTGGATTCCATGCAGCATGATTGAATGCAGTGGATTCCAGGCAGCGAGGCCCAATGAATCCCGATTGAATGCAGTGGATATTATCCAGCATGGCCCAAAGCATCCCGATTGAATGCAGTGGATTCCATGCAGCGTGTTTGAATGCAGTGGATTCCATGCAGCATGGCCCAATGGTTCCCGATTGAATGCAGTGGTTGCAATGAAGCATGATTGAATGCAGTGGATTCCATGAAGCGTGGCCCTATGGTACCCGATTGAATGCACTGGTTGCAATGAAGCATGATTGAATGCAGTGGATTCCATGCAGCATGATTGAATGCAGTAGATTCCATGCAGTGAGGCCCAATGCATCCCGATTAAATGCAGTGGATTTTATGCAGCGAGGCCCAAAGCATCCCGATTGAATGCAGTGGATTCCATGCAGCGTCACTGAATGAAGTGGATTCGATGCAGCATGGTAAAATGCATCCCGATTGAACGCAGTGTATTCCATGCAGCGTGGCTAAATGGATCCCGATTGAATGCAGTGGATTCGATGCAGCGTGGCCCAATGGATCTCGAGAGAATGCAGTGGATTCCATGCAGTGTGGTGCAATGGATTTTAACTGAACGCAGTGGATTCCATGCATCGTGGTGCAATGAATCCCAATTGAATGCAGTGAATTCCATGCAGCGTGATTGAATGCAGTATATTCCATGCAGCGTGGTAAAATGCATCCCGATTAAATGCAGTGGATTCCATCCAGCTTGATTGAATGCAGTTGATTCCATGGAGCGTGGCCCAATGCATCCCGATTAACTGCAGTGGATTTTATGCAGCATGGCCCAAAGCATCCCGATTGAAGGTAGTGCATTCCATGCAGCATCACTGAATGCAGTGGATTCCATGCAGCATGGTAAAATGCATCCCGATTAAAAGCAGTGCATTACATGCAGCATGGCTAAATGGATCCCGAGTGAATGCAGTGGATTCCATGCAGTGTCATTGAATGCAGTGGATTCCATGCAGCATGGTAAAATGCGTCACGATTGATGCAGTGCATTCCATGCAGTGTCATTGAATGCAGTGGATTCCAGGCAGCATGATAAAATGCATCCCGATTGATGCAGTGGATTCCATGCAGCGGGGTTAAATGGAACCCGATTGAATGCAGTGGATTCCATGCAGCGTGGCCCAATGGATCTCGATTGAATGCAGTGGACTCCGTGCAGTGTGGTGGAGTGGATTCTGATTGATTGCAGTGAATTCCATGCATCGCGGCCCAATGGATCTCGATTGAATGCAGTGGATTCCATGCAGCGTGTTTGAATGCAGTGTTTGCCATGCAGCGTGAAGAAATGGAACCCTATTGAATGCAGTGGATTCCATGCAGTGTCATTTAATGCAGTGGATTCCATGCAGCATGATTGAATGCAGTGGATTCCAGGCAGCGAGGCCCAATGAATCCCGATTGAATGCAGTGGATATTATCCAGCATGGCCCAAAGCATCCCGATTGAATGCAGTGGATTCCATGCAGCGTGTTTGAATGCAGTGGATTCCATGCAGCATGGCCCAATGGTTCCCGATTGAATGCAGTGGTTGCAATGAAGCATGATTGAATGCAGTGGATTCCATGAAGCGTGGCCCTATGGTACCCGATTGAATGCACTGGTTGCAATGAAGCATGATTGAATGCAGTGGATTCCATGCAGCATGGAGAAATGGAACCCTATTAAATGCAGGGTATTTTATGCAGCATGATTGAATGCAGTGGATTCCATGCAGCATGATTGAATGCAGTAGATTCCATGCAGTGAGGCCCAATGCATCCCGATTAAATGCAGTGGATTTTATGCAGCGAGGCCCAAAGCATCCCGATTGAATGCAGTGGATTCCATGCAGCGTCACTCAATGCAGTGGATTCGATGCAGCATGGTTAAATGCATCCCGATTGAACGAAGAGTATTCCATGCAGCGTGGCTAAATGGATCCAGACTGAATGCAGTGGATTCCATGCAGCGTGGCCCAATGGATCTCGAGAGATTGCAGTGGATTCCATGCAGTTTGGTGCAATGGATTTTAATTGAACGCAGTGGATTCCATGCATCGTGGTGCAATGGATCCCAATTGAATGCAGTGAATTCCATGCAGCGGGATTGAATGCAGTATATTCCATGCAGCGTGGTAAAATGCATCCCGATTAAATGCAGTGGATTCCATCCAGCTTGATTGAATGCAGTTGATTACATGGAGCGTGGCCCAATGCATCCCGATTAAATGCAGTGGATTTTATGCAGCATGGCCCAAAGCATCCCGATTGAATGTAGTGCATTCCATGCAGCATCACTGAATGCAGTGGATTCCATGTAGCATGTTAAAATGCATCCCGATTAAACGCAGTGGATTAAATGCAGCATGGCTAAATGGATCCCGAGTGAATGCAGTAGATTCCATGCAGTGTCATTGAATGCAGTGGATTCCATGCAGCATGGTAAAATGCATCCCGATTGATGCAGTGGATTCCATGCAGTGTGGTGCAGTGGATTCTGATTGATTGCAGTGAATTCCATTCATCGTGGCACAATGGATCCCAATTGAATGCAGTGGATTCCATGCAGCGTGGCCCAATGGATCTCGATTGAATGCAGTGGATTCCATGCAGCGTGTTTGAATGCAGTGTATGCCATGCAGCGTGAAGAAATGGAACCCTATTGAATGCAGTGGATTTTATGCAGCATGATTGAATGCAGTGAATTCCATGCAGCATGATTTAATGCAGTAGATTCCAGGCAGCGAGGCCCAATGAATCCCGATTGAATGCAGTGGATATTATCCAGCATGGCCCAAAGCATCCCGTTTGAATGCAGTGGATTCCATGCAGCATGGCCCAATGGTTCCCGATTGAATGCAGTGGTTGCAATGAAGCATGATTGAATGCAGTGGATTCCATGAAGCGTGGCCCTATGGTACCCGATTGAATGCACTGGTTGCAATGAAGCATGATTGAATGCAGTGGATTCCATGCAGTGAGGCCCAATGCATCCCGATTAAATGCAGTGGATTTTATGCAGCAAGGCCCAAAGCATCCCGATTGAATGCAGTGGATTCCATGCAGCGTCACTGAATGCAGTGGATTCCATGCAGCATGGTAAAATGCATCCCGATTGAATGAAGAGTATTCCATGCAGCGTGGCTAAATGGATCCCGATTGAATGCAGTGGATTCCTGGCAGTATGGTCCAATGGATCTCGATTGAACGCAGTGTATTCCATGCAGTGAGGCCCAATGAATCCCAATTGAATGCAGTGGATTCCATGCAGCATGGCGCCATGGATGTCGATTGAATGCAGTGGTTTCCCTGCAATGTGGCACAATGGATCCCGATTGACTGCAGTGGATTCCATGCAGCGTCACTGAATGCAGTGGATTCCATGCATAATGGTAAAATGCATCCCGATTGATGCAGTGGATTCCATGCAGTGTCATTGAATGCAGTGGATTCGATGCAGCATGGTAAAATGAATCCCAATTGAACGCAGTGCATTCCATGCAGCGGGGTTAAATGGATGCCGATTGAATGCAGTGGATTCCATGCAGCGTGGCCCTATGGTACCCGATTGAATGCACTGGTTGCAATGAAGCATGATTGAATGCAGTGGATTCCATGCAGCATGGAGAAATGGAACCCTATTAAATGCAGGGGATTTTATGCAGCATGATTGAATGCAGTGGATTCCATGCAGCATGATTGAATGCAGTAGATTCCATGCAGTGAGGCCCAATGCATCCCGATTAAATGCAGTGGATTTTATGCAGCGAGGCCCAAAGCATCCCGATTGAATGCAGTGGATTCCATGCAGCGTCACTCAATGCAGTGGATTCGATGCAGCATGGTTAAATGCATCCCGATTGAACGAAGAGTATTCCATGCAGCGTGGCTAAATGGATCCAGACTGAATGCAGTGGATTCCATGCAGCGTGGCCCAATGGATCTCGAGAGATTGCAGTGGATTCCATGCAGTTTGGTGCAATGGATTTTAATTGAACGCAGTGGATTCCATGCATCGTGGTGCAATGGATCCCAATTGAATGCAGTGAATTCCATGCAGCGGGATTGAATGCAGTATATTCCATGCAGCGTGGTAAAATGCATCCCGATTAAATGCAGTGGATTCCATCCAGCTTGATTGAATGCAGTTGATTACATGGAGCGTGGCCCAATGCATCCCGATTAAATGCAGTGGATTTTATGCAGCATGGCCCAAAGCATCCCGATTGAATGTAGTGCATTCCATGCAGCATCACTGAATGCAGTGGATTCCATGTAGCATGTTAAAATGCATCCCGATTAAACGCAGTGGATTAAATGCAGCATGGCTAAATGGATCCCGAGTGAATGCAGTAGATTCCATGCAGTGTCATTGAATGCAGTGGATTCCATGCAGCATGGTAAAATGCATCCCGATTGATGCAGTGGATTCCATGCAGTGTGGTGCAGTGGATTCTGATTGATTGCAGTGAATTCCATGCATCGTGGCACAATGGATCCCAATTGAATGCAGTGGATTCCATGCAGCGTGGCCCAATGGATCTCGATTGAATGCAGTGGATTCCATGCAGCGTGTTTGAATGCAGTGTATGCCATGCAGCGTGAAGAAATGGAACCCTATTGAATGCAGTGGATTTTATGCAGCATGATTGAATGCAGTGAATTCCATGCAGCATGATTTAATGCAGTAGATTCCAGGCAGCGAGGCCCAATGAATCCCGATTGAATGCAGTGGATATTATCCAGCATGGCCCAAAGCATCCCGTTTGAATGCAGTGGATTCCATGCAGCATGGCCCAATGGTTCCCGATTGAATGCAGTGGTTGCAATGAAGCATGATTGAATGCAGTGGATTCCATGAAGCGTGGCCCTATGATACCCGATTGAATGCACTGGTTGCAATGAAGCATGATTGAATGCAGTGGATTCCATGCAGTGAGGCCCAATGCATCCCGATTAAATGCAGTGGATTTTATGCAGCAAGGCCCAAAGCATCCCGATTGAATGCAGTGGATTCCATGCAGCGTCACTGAATGCAGTGGATTCCATGCAGCATGGTAAAATGCATCCCGATTGAATGAAGAGTATTCCATGCAGCGTGGCTAAATGGATCCCGATTGAATGCAGTGGATTCCTGGCAGTATGGTCCAATGGATCTCGATTGAACGCAGTGTATTCCATGCAGTGAGGCCCAATGAATCCCAATTGAATGCAGTGGATTCCATGCAGCATGGCGCCATGGATGTCGATTGAATGCAGTGGTTTCCCTGCAATGTGGCACAATGGATCCCGATTGACTGCAGTGGATTCCATGCAGCGTCACTGAATGCAGTGGATTCCATGCATAATGGTAAAATGCATCCCGATTGATGCAGTGGATTCCATGCAGTGTCATTGAATGCAGTGGATTCGATGCAGCATGGTAAAATGAATCCCAATTGAACGCAGTGCATTCCATGCAGCGGGGTTAAATGGATGCCGATTGAATGCAGTGGATTCCATGCAGCGTGGCCCAATGGATCTCGATTGAATGCAGTGGGTTCCATGCAGCGTGTTTGAATGCAGTGTATGCCGTGCAGCGTGAAGAAATGGAACCCTATTGAATGCAGTCGATTTTATGCAGCATGATTGAATGCAGTGGATTCGATGCAGCATGATTGAATGCAGTGGATTCCAGGCAGCGAGGCCCAATGAATCCCGATTGAATGCAGTGGATATTATCCAGCATGGCCCAAAGCATCCCGATTGAATGCAGTGGATTCCATGCAGCGTGTTTGAATGCAGTGGATTCCATGCAGCATGGCCCAATGGTTCCCGATTGAATGCAGTGGTTGCAATGAAGCATGATTGAATGCAGTGGATTCCATGAAGCGTGGCCCTATGGTACCCGATTGAATGCACTGGTTGCAATGAAGCATGATTGAATGCAGTGGATTCCATGCAGCATGGAGACATTGAACCCTATTAAATGCAGGGGACTTTATGCAGCATGATTGAATGCAGTGGATTCCATGCAGCATGATTGAATGCAGTAGATTCCATGCAGTGAGGCCTAATGCATCCCGATTAAATGCAGTGGATTTTATGCAGCGAGGCCCAAAGCATCCCGATTGAATGCAGTGGATTCCATGCAGCGTCACTGAATGCAGTGGATTCGATGCAGCATGGTAAAATGCATCCCGATTGAACGCAGTGTATTCCATGCAGTGTGGCTAAATGGATCCCGATTGAATGCAGTGGATTCGATGCAGCGTGGCCCAATGGATCTCGAGAGCATGCAGTGGATTCCATGCAGTGTGGTGCAATGGATTTTAATTGAACGCAGTGGATTCCATGCATCGTGGTGCAATGAATCCCAATTGAATGCAGTGAATTCCATGCAGCGTGATTGAATGCAGTATATTCCATGCAGCGTGGTAAAATGCATCCCGATTAAATGCAGTGGATTCCATCCAGCTTGATTGAATGCAGTTGATTCCATGGAGCGTGGCCCAATGCATCCCGATTAACTGCAGTGGATTTTATGCAGCATGGCCCAAAGCATCCCGATTGAAGGTAGTGCATTCCATGCAGCATCACTGAATGCAGTGGATTCCATGCAGCATGGTAAAATGCATCCCGATTAAACGCAGTGCATTACATGCAGCATGGCTAAATGGATCCCGAGTGAATGCAGTGGATTCCATGCAGTATCATTGAATGCAGTGGATTCCATGCAGCATGGTAAAATGCGTCACGATTGATGCAGTGCATTCCATGCAGTGTCATTGAATGCAGTGGATTCCAGGCAGCATGGTAAAATGCGTCACGATTGATGCAGTGGATTCCATGCAGTGTCATTGAATGCAGTGTATTCCATGCAGCATGGTAAAATGCATCCCGATTGATGCAGTGGATTCCATGCAGTGTCAATGAATGCAGTGGATTCCAGGCAGCATGATAAAATGCATCCCGATTGATGCAGTGGATTCCATGCAGCAGGGTTAAATGGATCCCGATTGAATGCAGTGGATTCCATGCAGCGTGGCCCAATGGATCTCGATTGAATGCAGTGGATTCCATGCAGCGTGGCCCAATGGATCTCGATTGAATGCAGTGGATTCCATGCAGTGTGGTGCAGTGGATTCTGATTGATTGCAGTGAATTCCATGCATCGTGGCACAATGGATCCCAATTGAATGCAGTGGATTCCATGCAGCGTGGCCCAATGGATCTCGATTGAATGCAGTGGATTCCATGCAGCGTGTTTGAATGCAGTGTATTCCATGCAGCGTGAAGAAATGGAACCCTATTGAATGCAGTGGATTTTATGCAGCATGATTGAATGCAGTGGATTCCATGCAGCATGATTGAATGCAGTGGATTCCAGGCAGCGAGGCCCAATGAATCCCGATTGAATGCAGTGGATATTATCCAGCATGGCCCAAAGCATCCCGATTGAATGCAGTGGATTCCATGCAGCGTGTTTGAATGCAGTGGATTCCATGCAGCATGGCCCAATGGTTCCCGATTGAATGCAGTGGTTGCAATGAAGCATGATTGAATGCAGTGGATTCCATGAAGCGTGGCCCTATGGTACCCGATTGAATGCACTGGTTGCAATGAAGCATGATTGAATGCAGTGGATTCCATGCAGCATGGAGAAATGGAACCCTATTAAATGCAGGGGATTTTATGCAGCATGATTGAATGCAGTGGATTCCATGCAGCATGATTGAATGCAGTAGATTCCATGCAGTGAGGCCCAATGCATCCCGATTAAATGCAGTGGATTCCATGCAGCGTCACTGAATGCAGTGGATTCGATGCAGCATGGTAAAATGCATCCCGATTGAACCCAGTGTATTCTATGCAGCGTGATAAATGGATCCCGATTGAATGCAGTGGATTCCATGCAGCGTGGCCCAATGGATCTCGAGAGAATGCAGTGGATTCCATGCAGTGTGGTGCAATGGATTTTGATTGAACGCAGTGGATTCGATGCATCATTGTGCAATGGATCCCAATTGAATGCAGTGAATTCCATGCAGCGTGATTGAATGCAGTACATTCCATGCAGCATGGTAAAATGCATCCCGATTAAATGCAGTGGATTCCATCCAGCTTGATTGAATGCAGTTGATTCCATGGAGCGTGGCCCAATGCATCCCGATTAAATGCAGTGGATTTTATGCAGCATGGCCCAAAGCATCCCGATTGAAGGTAGTGCATTCCATGCAGCATCACTGAATGCAGTGGATTCCATGCAGCATGGTAAAATGCATCCCGATTGAACGCAGTGTATTCCATGAAGCATGGCTAAATTGATCCCGATTGAATGCAGTGGATTCCATGCAGCGTGGCCCAATGGATCTCGATTGAACGCAGTGTATTCCATGCAGTGAGGCCCAATGAATCCCAATTGAATGCAGTGGATTCCATGCAGCATGGCGCAATGGATGTCGATTGAATGCAGTGGTTTCCCTGCAATGTGGCACAATGGATCCCGATTGACTGCAGTGGATTCCATGCAGCGTCACTGAATGCAGTGGATTCCATGCAGAATGGTAAAATGCATCCCGATTGATGCAGTGGATTCCATGCAGTGTCATTGAATGCAGTGGATTCCATGCAGCATGATTGAATGCAGTGGATTCCAGGCAGCGAGGCCCAATGAATCCCGATTGAATGCAGTGGATATTATCCAGCATGGCCCAAAGCATCCCGATTGAATGCAGTTTATTCCATGCAGCATGTTTGAATGCAGTTGATTCCATGGAGCGTGGCCCAATGCATCCCGATTAAATGCAGTGGATTTTATGCAGCATGGCCCAAAGCATCCCGATTGAATGTAGTGCATTCCATGCAGCATCACTGAATGCAGTGGATTCCATGCAGCATGGTAAAATGCATCCCGATTAAACGCAGTGGATTACATGCAGCATGGCTAAATGGATCCCGAGTGAATGCAGTAGATTCCATGCAGTGTCATTGAATGCAGTGGATTCCATGCAGCATGGTAAAATGCGTCACGATTGATGCAGTGGATTCCATGCAGTGTCATTGAATGCAGTGGATTCCATGCAGCATGGTAAAATGCATCCCGATGGATGCAGTGGATTCCATGCAGTGTCAATGAATGCAGTGGATTCCAGGCAGCATGATAAAATGCATCCCGATTGATGCAGTGGATTCCATGCAGCGGGGTTAAATGGATCCCGATTGAATGCAGTGGATTCAATGCAGCGTGGCCCAATGGATCTCGATTGAATGCAGTGGATTCCATGCAGCGTGGCCCAATGGATCTCGATTGAATGCAGTGGATTCCATGCAGTGTGGTGCAGTGGATTCTGATTGATTGCAGTGAATTCCATGCATCGTGGCACAATGGATCCCAATTGAATGCAGTGGATTCCATGCAGTGTGGCCCAATGGATCTCGATTGAATGCAGTGGATTCCATGCAGCGTGTTTGAATGCAGTGTATGCCATGCAGCATGAAGAAATGGAACCCTATTGAATGCAGTGGATTTTATGCAGCATGATTGAATGCAGTGGATTCCATGCAGCATGATTGAATGCAGTGGATTCCAGGCAGCGAGGCCCAATGAATCCCGATTGAATGCAGTGGATATTATCCAGCATGGCCCAAAGCATCCCGATTGAATGCAGTGGATTCCATGCAGCGTGTTTGAACGCAGTGGATCCATGCAGCATGGCCCAATGGTTCCCGATTGAATGCAGTGGTTGCAATGAAGCATGATTGAATGCAGTGGATTCCATGAAGCGTGGCCCTATGGTACCCGATTGAATGCACTGGTGGCAATGAAGCATGATTGAATGCAGTGGATTCCATGCAGCATGGAGAAATTGAACCCTATTAAATGCAGGGGATTTTATGCAGCATGATTGAATGCAGTGGATTCCATGCAGCATGATTGAATGCAGTAGATTCCATGCAGTGAGGCCCAATGCATCCCGATTAAATGCAGTGGATTTTATGCAGCGAGGCCCAAAGCATCCCGATTGAATGCAGTGGATTCCATGCAGCGTCACTGAATGCAGTGGATTCGATGCAGCATGGTAAAATGCATCCCGATTGAACCCAGTGTATTCTATGCAGCGTGATAAATGGATCCTGATTGAATGCAGTGGATTCCATGCAGCGTGGCCCAATGGATCTCGAGAGAATGCAGTGGATTCCATGCAGTGTGGTGCAATGGATTTTGATTGAACGCAGTGGATTCCATGCATCGTTGTGCAATGGATCCCAATTGAATGCAGTGAATTCCATGCAGCGTGATTGAATGCAGTACATTCCATGCAGCATGGTAAAATGCATCCCGATTAAATGCAGTGGATTCCATCCAGCTTGATTGAATGCAGTTGATTCCAAGGAGCTTGGCCCAATGCATCCCGATTAAATGCAGTGGATTTTATGCAGCATGGCCCAAAGCATCCCGATTGAAGGTAGTGCATTCCATGCAGCATCACTGAATGCAGTGGATTCCATGCAGCATGGTAAAATGCATCCCGATTGAACGCAGTGTATTCCATGAAGCATGGCTAAATGGATCCCGATTGAATGCAGTGGATTCCATGCAGCATGGCGCAATGGATGTCGATTGAATGCAGTGCTTTCCCTGCAATGTGGCACAATGGATCCCGATTGACTGCAGTGGATTCCATGCAGCGTCACTGAATGCAGTGGATTCAATGCAGCATGGTAAAATGCATCCCGATTGATGCAGTGGATTCCATGCAGTGTCATTGAATGCAGTGGATTCCATGCAGCATGGTAAAATGCATCCCGATTGATGCAGTGGATTACATGCAGTGTCAATGAATGCAGTGGATTCCAGGCAGCATGATAAAATGCATCCCGATTGATGCAGTGGATTCCATGCAGTGGGGTTAAATGGATCCCGATTAAACGCAGTGGATTCCATGCAGCGTGGCCCAGTGGATCTCGATTGAATGCAGTGGATTCCATGCAGCGTGGCCCAATGGATCTCGATTGAATGCAGTGGATTCCACGCAGTGTGGTGCAGTGGATTCTGATTGATTGCAGTGAATTCCATGCATTGTGGCACAATGGATACCAATTGAATGCAGTGGATTCCATGCAGTGTGGCCCAATGGATCTCGATTGAATGCAGTGGATTCCATGCAGCATGTTTGAATGCAGTGTATTCCATGCAGCGTGAAGAAATGGAACCCTATTGAATGCAGTGGATTTTATGCAGCATGATTGAATGCAGTGGATTCCATGCAGCATGATTGAATGCAGTGGATTCCAGGAAGCGAGGCCCAATGAATCCCGATTGAATGCAGTGGATATTATCCAGCAGGGCCCAAAGCATCCCGATTGAATGCAGTGGATTCCATGCAGCGTCACTGAATGCAGTGGATTCGATGCAGCATGGTAAAATGCATCCCGATTGAACGCAGTGTATTCCATGCAGCGTGGCTAAATGGATCCCGATTGAATGCAGTGGATTCGATGCAGCGTGGCCCAATGGATCTCGAGAGAATGCAGTGGATTCCATGCAGTGTGGTGCAATGGATTTTAATTGAACGCAGTGGATTCCATGCATCGTGGTGCAATGAATCCCAATTGAATGCAGTGAATTCCATGCAGCGTGATTGAATGCAGTATATTCCATGCAGCGTGGTAAAATGCATCCCGATTAAATGCAGTGGATTCCATCCAGCTTGATTGAATGCAGTTGATTCCATGGAGCGTGGCCCAATGCATCCCGATTAACTGCAGTGGATTTTATGCAGCATGGCCCAAAGCATCCCGATTGAAGGTAGTGCATTCCATGCAGCATCACTGAATGCAGTGGATTCCATGCAGCATGGTAAAATGCATCCCGATTAAACGCAGTGGATTACATGCAGCATGGCTAAATGGATCCCGAGTGAATGCAGTGGATTCCATGCAGTGTCATTGAATGCAGTGGATTCCATGCAGCATGGTAAAATGCGTCACGATTGATGCAGTGCATTCCATGCAGTGTCATTGAATGCAGTGGATTCCAGGCAGCATGATAAAATGCATCCCGATTGATGCAGTGGATTCCATGCAGCGGGGTTAAATGGAACCCGATTGAATGCAGTGGATTCCATGCAGCGTGGCCCAATGGATCTCGATTGAATGCAGTGGACTCCGTGCAGTGTGGTGGAGTGGATTCTGATTGATTGCAGTGAATTCCATGCATCGCGGCCCAATGGATCTCGATTGAATGCAGTGGATTCCATGCAGCGTGTTTGAATGCAGTGTTTGCCATGCAGCGTGAAGAAATGGAACCCTATTGAATGCAGTGGATTCCATGCAGTGTCATTTAATGCAGTGGATTCCATGCAGCATGATTGAATGCAGTGGATTCCAGGCAGCGAGGCCCAATGAATCCCGATTGAATGCAGTGGATATTATCCAGCATGGCCCAAAGCATCCCGATTGAATGCAGTGGATTCCATGCAGCGTGTTTGAATGCAGTGGATTCCATGCAGCATGGCCCAATGGTTCCCGATTGAATGCAGTGGTTGCAATGAAGCATGATTGAATGCAGTGGATTCCATGAAGCGTGGCCCTATGGTACCCGATTGAATGCACTGGTTGCAATGAAGCATGATTGAATGCAGTGGATTCCATGCAGCATGGAGAAATGGAACCCTATTAAATGCAGGGGATTTTATGCAGCATGATTGAATGCAGTGGATTCCATGCAGCATGATTGAATGCAGTAGATTCCATGCAGTGAGGCCCAATGCATCCCGATTAAATGCAGTGGATTTTATGCAGCGAGGCCCAAAGCATCCCGATTGAATGCAGTGGATTCCATGCAGCGTCACTCAATGCAGTGGATTCGATGCAGCATGGTTAAATGCATCCCGATTGAACGAAGAGTATTCCATGCAGCGTGGCTAAATGGATCCAGACTGAATGCAGTGGATTCCATGCAGCGTGGCCCAATGGATCTCGAGAGATTGCAGTGGATTCCATGCAGTTTGGTGCAATGGATTTTAATTGAACGCAGTGGATTCCATGCATCGTGGTGCAATGGATCCCAATTGAATGCAGTGAATTCCATGCAGCGGGATTGAATGCAGTATATTCCATGCAGCGTGGTAAAATGCATCCCGATTAAATGCAGTGGATTCCATCCAGCTTGATTGAATGCAGTTGATTACATGGAGCGTGGCCCAATGCATCCCGATTAAATGCAGTGGATTTTATGCAGCATGGCCCAAAGCATCCCGATTGAATGTAGTGCATTCCATGCAGCATCACTGAATGCAGTGGATTCCATGTAGCATGTTAAAATGCATCCCGATTAAACGCAGTGGATTAAATGCAGCATGGCTAAATGGATCCCGAGTGAATGCAGTAGATTCCATGCAGTGTCATTGAATGCAGTGGATTCCATGCAGCATGGTAAAATGCATCCCGATTGATGCAGTGGATTCCATGCAGTGTGGTGCAGTGGATTCTGATTGATTGCAGTGAATTCCATGCATCGTGGCACAATGGATCCCAATTGAATGCAGTGGATTCCATGCAGCGTGGCCCAATGGATCTCGATTGAATGCAGTGGATTCCATGCAGCGTGTTTGAATGCAGTGTATGCCATGCAGCGTGAAGAAATGGAACCCTATTGAATGCAGTGGATTTTATGCAGCATGATTGAATGCAGTGAATTCCATGCAGCATGATTTAATGCAGTAGATTCCAGGCAGCGAGGCCCAATGAATCCCGATTGAATGCAGTGGATATTATCCAGCATGGCCCAAAGCATCCCGTTTGAATGCAGTGGATTCCATGCAGCATGGCCCAATGGTTCCCGATTGAATGCAGTGGTTGCAATGAAGCATGATTGAATGCAGTGGATTCCATGAAGCGTGGCCCTATGGTACCCGATTGAATGCACTGGTTGCAATGAAGCATGATTGAATGCAGTGGATTCCATGCAGTGAGGCCCAATGCATCCCGATTAAATGCAGTGGATTTTATGCAGCAAGGCCCAAAGCATCCCGATTGAATGCAGTGGATTCCATGCAGCGTCACTGAATGCAGTGGATTCCATGCAGCATGGTAAAATGCATCCCGATTGAATGAAGAGTATTCCATGCAGCGTGGCTAAATGGATCCCGATTGAATGCAGTGGATTCCTGGCAGTATGGTCCAATGGATCTCGATTGAACGCAGTGTATTCCATGCAGTGAGGCCCAATGAATCCCAATTGAATGCAGTGGATTCCATGCAGCATGGCGCCATGGATGTCGATTGAATGCAGTGGTTTCCCTGCAATGTGGCACAATGGATCCCGATTGACTGCAGTGGATTCCATGCAGCGTCACTGAATGCAGTGGATTCCATGCAGAATGGTAAAATGCATCCCGATTGATGCAGTGGATTCCATGCAGTGTCATTGAATGCAGTGGATTCGATGCAGCATGGTAAAATGAATCCCAATTGAACGCAGTGCATTCCATGCAGCGGGGTTAAATGGATGCCGATTGAATGCAGTGGATTCCATGCAGTGTGGCCCAATGGATCTCGATTGAATGCAGTGGGTTCCATGCAGCGTGTTTGAATGCAGTGTATGCCGTGCAGCGTGAAGAAATGGAACCCTATTGAATGCAGTCGATTTTATGCAGCATGATTGAATGCAGTGGATTCGATGCAGCATGATTGAATGCAGTGGATTCCAGGCAGCGAGGCCCAATGAATCCCGATTGAATGCAGTGGATATTATCCAGCATGGCCCAAAGCATCCCGATTGAATGCAGTGGATTCCATGCAGCGTGTTTGAATGCAGTGGATTCCATGCAGCATGGCCCAATGGTTCCCGATTGAATGCAGTGGTTGCAATGAAGCATGATTGAATGCAGTGGATTCCATGAAGCGTGGCCCTATGGTACCCGATTGAATGCACTGGTTGCAATGAAGCATGATTGAATGCAGTGGATTCCATGCAGCATGGAGACATTGAACCCTATTAAATGCAGGGGACTTTATGCAGCATGATTGAATGCAGTGGATTCCATGCAGCATGATTGAATGCAGTAGATTCCATGCAGTGAGGCCTAATGCATCCCGATTAAATGCAGTGGATTTTATGCAGCGAGGCCCAAAGCATCCCGATTGAATGCAGTGGATTCCATGCAGCGTCACTGAATGCAGTGGATTCGATGCAGCATGGTAAAATGCATCCCGATTGAACGCAGTGTATTCCATGCAGCGTGGCTAAATGGATCCCGATTGAATGCAGTGGATTCGATGCAGCGTGGCCCAATGGATCTCGAGAGAATGCAGTGGATTCCATGCAGTGTGGTGCAATGGATTTAAATTGAACGCAGTGGATTCCATGCATCGTGGTGCAATGGATCCCAATTGAATGCAGTGAATTCCATGCAGCGTGATTGAATGCAGTATATTCCATGCAGCGTGGTAAAATGCATCCCGATTAAATGCAGTGGATTCCATCCAGCTTGATTGAATGCAGTTGATTCCAAGGAGCTTGGCCCAATGCATCCCGATTAACTGCAGTGGATTTTATGCAGCATGGCCCAAAGCATCCCGATTGAAGGTAGTGCATTCCATGCAGCATCACTGAATGCAGTGGATTCCCTGCAGCATGGTAAAATGCATCCCGATTAAACGCAGTGCATTACATGCAGCATGGCTAAATGGATCCCGAGTGAATGCAGTGGATTCCATGCAGTATCATTGAATGCAGTGGATTCCATGCAGCATGGTAAAATGCGTCACGATTGATGCAGTGCATTCCATGCAGTGTCATTGAATGCAGTGGATTCCAGGCAGCATGGTAAAATGCGTCACGATTGATGCAGTGGATTCCATGCAGTGTCATTGAATGCAGTGTATTCCATGCAGCATGGTAAAATGCATCCCGATTGATGCAGTGGATTCCATGCAGTGTCAATGAATGCAGTGGATTCCAGGCAGCATGATAAAATGCATCCCAATTGATGCAGTGGATTCCATGCAGCAGGGTTAAATGGATCCCGATTGAATGCAGTGGATTCCATGCAGCGTGGCCCAATGGATCTCGATTGAATGCAGTGGATTCCATGCAGCGTGGCCCAATGGATCTCGATTGAATGCAGTGGATTCCATGCAGTGTGGTGCAGTGGATTCTGATTGATTGCAGTGAATTCCATGCATCGTGGCACAATGGATCCCAATTGAATGCAGTGGATTCCATGCAGCGTGGCCCAATGGATCTCGATTGAATGCAGTGGATTCCATGCAGCGTGTTTGAATGCAGTGTATTCCATGCAGCGTGAAGAAATGGAACCCTATTGAATGCAGTGGATTTTATGCAGCATGATTGAATGCAGTGGATTCCATGCAGCATGATTGAATGCAGTGGATTCCAGGCAGCGAGGCCCAATGAATCCCGATTGAATGCAGTGGATATTATCCAGCATGGCCCAAAGCATCCCGATTGAATGCAGTGGATTCCATGCAGCGTGTTTGAATGCAGTGGATTCCATGCAGCATGGCCCAATGGTTCCCGATTGAATGCAGTGGTTGCAATGAAGCATGATTGAATGCAGTGGATTCCATGAAGCGTGGCCCTATGGTACCCGATTGAATGCACTGGTTGCAATGAAGCATGATTGAATGCAGTGGATTCCATGCAGCATGGAGAAATGGAACCCTATTAAATGCAGGGGATTTTATGCAGCATGATTGAATGCAGTGGATTCCATGCAGCATGATTGAATGCAGTAGATTCCATGCAGTGAGGCCCAATGCATCCCGATTAAATGCAGTGGATTCCATGCAGCGTCACTGAATGCAGTGGATTCGATGCAGCATGGTAAAATGCATCCCGATTGAACCCAGTGTATTCTATGCAGCGTGATAAATGGATCCCGATTGAATGCAGTGGATTCCATGCAGCGTGGCCCAATGGATCTCGAGAGAATGCAGTGGATTCCATGCAGTGTGGTGCAATGGATTTTGATTGAACGCAGTGGATTCGATGCATCATTGTGCAATGGATCCCAATTGAATGCAGTGAATTCCATGCAGCGTGATTGAATGCAGTACATTCCATGCAGCATGGTAAAATGCATCCCGATTAAATGCAGTGGATTCCATCCAGCTTGATTGAATGCAGTTGATTCCATGGAGCGTGGCCCAATGCATCCCGATTAAATGCAGTGGATTTTATGCAGCATGGCCCAAAGCATCCCGATTGAAGGTAGTGCATTCCATGCAGCATCACTGAATGCAGTGGATTCCATGCAGCATGGTAAAATGCATCCCGATTGAACGCAGTGTATTCCATGAAGCATGGCTAAATGGATCCCGATTGAATGCAGTGGATTCCATGCAGCGTGGCCCAATGGATCTCGATTGAACGCAGTGTATTCCATGCAGTGAGGCCCAATGAATCCCAATTGAATGCAGTGGATTCCATGCAGCATGGCGCAATGGATGTCGATTGAATGCAGTGGTTTCCCTGCAATGTGGCACAATGGATCCCGATTGACTGCAGTGGATTCCATGCAGCGTCACTGAATGCAGTGGATTCCATGCAGAATGGTAAAATGCATCCCGATTGATGCAGTGGATTCCATGCAGTGTCATTGAATGCAGTGGATTCCATGCAGCATGATTGAATGCAGTGGATTCCAGGCAGCGAGGCCCAATGAATCCCGATTGAATGCAGTGGATATTATCCAGCATGGCCCAAAGCATCCCGATTGAATGCAGTTTATTCCATGCAGCATGTTTGAATGCAGTTGATTCCATGGAGCGTGGCCCAATGCATCCCGATTAAATGCAGTGGATTTTATGCAGCATGGCCCAAAGCATCCCGATTGAATGTAGTGCATTCCATGCAGCATCACTGAATGCAGTGGATTCCATGCAGCATGGTAAAATGCATCCCGATTAAACGCAGTGGATTACATGCAGCATGGCTAAATGGATCCCGAGTGAATGCAGTAGATTCCATGCAGTGTCATTGAATGCAGTGGATTCCATGCAGCATGGTAAAATGCGTCACGATTGATGCAGTGGATTCCATGCAGTGTCATTGAATGCAGTGGATTCCATGCAGCATGGTAAAATGCATCCCGATGGATGCAGTGGATTCCATGCAGTGTCAATGAATGCAGTGGATTCCAGGCAGCATGATAAAATGCATCCCGATTGATGCAGTGGATTCCATGCAGCGGGGTTAAATGGATCCCGATTGAATGCAGTGGATTCCATGCAGCGTGGCCCAATGGATCTCGATTGAATGCAGTGGATTCCATGCAGCGTGGCCCAATGGATCTCGATTGAATGCAGTGGATTCCATGCAGTGTGGTGCAGTGGATTCTGATTGATTGCAGTGAATTCCATGCATCGTGGCACAATGGATCCCAATTGAATGCAGTGGATTCCATGCAGTGTGGCCCAATGGATCTCGATTGAATGCAGTGGATTCCATGCAGCGTGTTTGAATGCAGTGTATGCCATGCAGCATGAAGAAATGGAACCCTATTGAATGCAGTGGATTTTATGCAGCATGATTGAATGCAGTGGATTCCATGCAGCATGATTGAATGCAGTGGATTCCAGGCAGCGAGGCCCAATGAATCCCGATTGAATGCAGTGGATATTATCCAGCATGGCCCAAAGCATCCCGATTGAATGCAGTGGATTCCATGCAGCGTGTTTGAACGCAGTGGATCCATGCAGCATGGCCCAATGGTTCCCGATTGAATGCAGTGGTTGCAATGAAGCATGATTGAATGCAGTGGATTCCATGAAGCGTGGCCCTATGGTACCCGATTGAATGCACTGGTTGCAATGAAGCATGATTGAATGCAGTGGATTCCATGCAGCATGGAGAAATGGAACCCTATTAAATGCAGGGGATTTTATGCAGCATGATTGAATGCAGTGGATTCCATGCAGCATGATTGAATGCAGTAGATTCCATGCAGTGAGGCCCAATGCATCCCGATTAAATGCAGTGGATTCCATGCAGCGTCACTGAATGCAGTGGATTCGATGCAGCATGGTAAAATGCATCCCGATTGAACCCAGTGTATTCTATGCAGCGTGATAAATGGATCCCGATTGAATGCAGTGGATTCCATGCAGCGTGGCCCAATGGATCTCGAGAGAATGCAGTGGATTCCATGCAGTGTGGTGCAATGGATTTTGATTGAACGCAGTGGATTCGATGCATCATTGTGCAATGGATCCCAATTGAATGCAGTGAATTCCATGCAGCGTGATTGAATGCAGTACATTCCATGCAGCATGGTAAAATGCATCCCGATTAAATGCAGTGGATTCCATCCAGCTTGATTGAATGCAGTTGATTCCATGGAGCGTGGCCCAATGCATCCCGATTAAATGCAGTGGATTTTATGCAGCATGGCCCAAAGCATCCCGATTGAAGGTAGTGCATTCCATGCAGCATCACTGAATGCAGTGGATTCCATGCAGCATGGTAAAATGCATCCCGATTGAACGCAGTGTATTCCATGAAGCATGGCTAAATGGATCCCGATTGAATGCAGTGGATTCCATGCAGCGTGGCCCAATGGATCTCGATTGAACGCAGTGTATTCCATGCAGTGAGGCCCAATGAATCCCAATTGAATGCAGTGGATTCCATGCAGCATGGCGCAATGGATGTCGATTGAATGCAGTGGTTTCCCTGCAATGTGGCACAATGGATCCCGATTGACTGCAGTGGATTCCATGCAGCGTCACTGAATGCAGTGGATTCCATGCAGAATGGTAAAATGCATCCCGATTGATGCAGTGGATTCCATGCAGTGTCATTGAATGCAGTGGATTCCATGCAGCATGATAGAATGCAGTGGATTCCAGGCAGCGAGGCCCAATGAATCCCGATTGAATGCAGTGGATATTATCCAGCATGGCCCAAAGCATCCCGATTGAATGCAGTTTATTCCATGCAGCATGTTTGAATGCAGTTGATTCCATGGAGCGTGGCCCAATGCATCCCGATTAAATGCAGTGGATTTTATGCAGCATGGCCCAAAGCATCCCGATTGAATGTAGTGCATTCCATGCAGCATCACTGAATGCAGTGGATTCCATGCAGCATGGTAAAATGCATCCCGATTAAACGCAGTGGATTACATGCAGCATGGCTAAATGGATCCCGAGTGAATGCAGTAGATTCCATGCAGTGTCATTGAATGCAGTGGATTCCATGCAGCATGGTAAAATGCGTCACGATTGATGCAGTGGATTCCATGCAGTGTCATTGAATGCAGTGGATTCCATGCAGCATGGTAAAATGCATCCCGATGGATGCAGTGGATTCCATGCAGTGTCAATGAATGCAGTGGATTCCAGGCAGCATGATAAAATGCATCCCGATTGATGCAGTGGATTCCATGCAGCGGGGTTAAATGGATCCCGATTGAATGCAGTGGATTCCATGCAGCGTGGCCCAATGGATCTCGATTGAATGCAGTGGATTCCATGCAGCGTGGCCCAATGGATCTCGATTGAATGCAGTGGATTCCATGCAGTGTGGTGCAGTGGATTCTGATTGATTGCAGTGAATTCCATGCATCGTGGCACAATGGATCCCAATTGAATGCAGTGGATTCCATGCAGTGTGGCCCAATGGATCTCGATTGAATGCAGTGGATTCCATGCAGCGTGTTTGAATGCAGTGTATGCCATGCAGCATGAAGAAATGGAACCCTATTGAATGCAGTGGATTTTATGCAGCATGATTGAATGCAGTGGATTCCATGCAGCATGATTGAATGCAGTGGATTCCAGGCAGCGAGGCCCAATGAATCCCGATTGAATGCAGTGGATATTATCCAGCATGGCCCAAAGCATCCCGATTGAATGCAGTGGATTCCATGCAGCGTGTTTGAACGCAGTGGATCCATGCAGCATGGCCCAATGGTTCCCGATTGAATGCAGTGGTTGCAATGAAGCATGATTGAATGCAGTGGATTCCATGAAGCGTGGCCCTATGGTACCCGATTGAATGCACTGGTTGCAATGAAGCATGATTGAATGCAGTGGATTCCATGCAGCATGGAGAAATGGAACCCTATTAAATGCAGGGGATTTTATGCAGCATGATTGAATGCAGTGGATTCCATGGAGCGTGGCCCAATGCATCCCGATTAAATGCAGTGGATTTTATGCAGCATGGCCCAAAGCATCCCGATTGAAGGTAGTGCATTCCATGCAGCATCACTGAATGCAGTGGATTCCATGCAGCATGGTAAAATGCATCCCGATTGAACGCAGTGTATTCCATGAAGCATGGCTAAATGGATCCCGATTGAATGCAGTGGATTCCATGCAGCATGGCGCAATGGATGTCGATTGAATGCAGTGCTTTCCCTGCAATGTGGCACAATGGATCCCGATTGACTGCAGTGGATTCCATGCAGCGTCACTGAATGCAGTGGATTCAATGCAGCATGGTAAAATGCATCCCGATTGATGCAGTGGATTCCATGCAGTGTCATTGAATGCAGTGTATTCCATGCAGCATGGTAAAATGCATCCCGATTGATGCAGTGGATTACATGCAGTGTCAATGAATGCAGTGGATTCCAGGCAGCATGATAAAATGCATCCCGATTGATGCAGTGGATTCCATGCAGTGGGGTTAAATGGATCCCGATTAAACGCAGTGGATTCCATGCAGCGTCGCCCAGTGGATCTCGATTGAATGCAGTGGATTCCATGCAGCGTGGCCCAATGGATCTCGATTGAATGCAGTGGATTCCACGCAGTGTGGTGCAGTGGATTCTGATTGATTGCAGTGAATTCCATGCATTGTGGCACAATGGATACCAATTGAATGCAGTGGATTCCATGCAGTGTGGCCCAATGGACCTCGATTGAATGCAGTGGATTCCATGCAGCATGTTTGAATGCAGTGTATTCCATGCAGCGTGAAGAAATGGAACCCTATTGAATGCAGTGGATTTTATGCAGCATGATTGAATGCAGTGGATTCCATGCAGCATGATTGAATGCAGTGGAGTCCAGGAAGCGAGGCCCAATGAATCCCGATTGAATGCAGTGGATATTATCCAGCAGGGCCCAAAGCATCCCGATTGAATGCAGTGGATTCCATGCAGCGTCACTGAATGCAGTGGATTCGATGCAGCATGGTAAAATGCATCCCGATTGAACCCAGTGTATTCTATGCAGCGTGATAAATGGATCCCGATTGAATGCAGTGGATTCGATGCAGCATTGCCCAATGGATCTCGAGAGAATGCAGTGGATTCCATGCAGTGTGGTGCAATGGATTTTGATTGAAATCAGTGGATTCGATGCATCGTTGTGCAATGGATCCCAATTGAATGCAGTGAATTCCATGCAGCGTGATTGAATGCAGTACATTCCATGCAGCATGGTAAAATGCATCCCGATTAAATGCAGAGGATTCCATCCAGCTTGATTGAATGCAGTTGATTCCATGGAGCGTGGCCCAATGCATCCCGATTAAATGCAGTGGATTTTATGCAGCATGGCCCAAAGCATCCCGATTGAAGGTAGTGCATTCCATGCAGCATCACTGAATGCAGTGGATTCCATGCAGCATGGTAAAATGCATCCCGATTGAACGCAGTGTATTCCATGAAGCATGGCTAAATGGATCCCGATTGAATGCAGTGGATTCCATGCAGCGTGGCCCAATGGATCTCGATTGAACGCAGTGTATTCCATGCAGTGAGGCCCAATGAATCCCAATTGAATGCAGTGGATTCCATGCAGCATGGCGCAATGGATGTCGATTGAATGCAGTTGTTTCCCTGCAATGTGGCACAATGGATCCCGATTGACTGCAGTGGATTCCATGCAGCGTCACTGAATGCAGTGGATTCCATGCAGCATGGTAAAATGCATCCCGATGGATGCAGTGGATTCCATGCAGTGTCATTGAATGCAGTGGATTCCATGCAGCATGGTAAAATGCATCCCAATTGAACGCAGTGCATTCCATGCAGCGGGGTTCAATGGATCCCGATTGAATGCAGTGGATTCGATGCAGCGTGGCCCAATGGATCTCGAGAGAATGCAGTGGATTCCATGCAGTGTGGTGCAATGGATTTAAATTGAACGCAGTGGATTCCATGCATCGTGGCGCAATGGATCCCAATTGAATGCAGTGAATTCCATGCAGCGTGATTGAATGCAGTATATTCCATGCAGCGTGGTAAAATGCATCCCGATTAAATGCAGTGGATTCCATCCAGCTTGATTGAATGCAGTTGATTCCATGGAGCATGGCCCAATGCATCCCGATTAAATGCAGTGGATTTTATGCAGCATGGCCCAAAGCATCCCGATTGAAGGTAGTGCATTCCATGCAGCATCACTGAATGCAGTGGATTCCATGCAGCGTGGTAAAATGCATCCCGATTAAATGCAGTGGATTCCATCCAGCTTGATTGAATGCAATTGATTCCATGGAGCATGGCCCAATGCATCCCGATTAAATGCAGTGGATTTTATGCAGCATGGCCCAAAGCATCCCGATTGAAGGTAGTGCATTCCATGCAGCATCACTGAATGCAGTGGATTCCATGCAGCATGGTAAAATGCATCCCGATTAAACGCAGTGGATTACATGCAGCATGGCTAAATGGATCCCGAGTGAATGCAGTAGATTCCATGCAGTGTCATTGAATGCAGTGGATTCCATGCAGCATGGTAAAATGCATCCCGATTGATGCAGTGGATTCCATGCAGTGTCAATGAATGCAGTGGATTCCACGCAGCATGGTAAAATGCATCCCGATTGATGCAATGGATTCCATGCAGCGGGGTTAAATGGATCCCGATTGAATGCAGTGGATTCCATGCAGCGTGGCCCAATGGATCTCGATTGAATGCAGTGGATTCCATGCAGCGTGGCCCAATGGATCTCGATTGAATGCAGTGGATTCCATGCAGTGTGGTGTAGTGGATTCTGATTGATTGCAGTGAATTCCATGCATCGTGGCACAATGGATCCAAATTGAATGCAGTGGATTCCATGCAGCGTGGCCCAATGGATCTCGATTGAATGCAGTGGATTCCATGCAGCGTGTTTGAATGCAGTGTATTCCATGCAGCGTGAAGAAATGGAACCCTATTGAATGCAGTGGATTTTATGCAGCATGATTGAATGCAGTGGATTCCATGCAGCATGATTGAATGCAGTGGATTCCAGGCAGCGAGGCCCAATGAATCCCGATTGAATGCAGTGGATATTATCCAGCATGGCCCAAAGCATCCCGATTGAATGCAGTGGATTCCATGCAGCGTGTTTGAATGCAGTGGATTCCATGCAGCATGGCCCAATGGTTCCCGATTGAATGCAGTGGTTGCAATGAAGCATGATTGAATGCAGTGGATTCCATGAAGCGTGGCCCTATGGTACCCGATTGAATGCACTGGTTGCAATGAAGCATGATTGAATGCAGTGGATTCCATGCAGCATGGAGACATTGAACCCTATTAAATGCAGGGGATTTTATGCAGCATGATTGAATGCAGTGGATTCCATGCAGCATGATTGAATGCAGTAGATTCCATGCAGTGAGGCCCAATGCATCCCGATTAAATGCAGTGGATTTTATGCAGCGAGGCCCAAAGCATCCCGATTGAATGCAGTGGATTCCATGCAGCATCACTGAATGCAGTGGATTCGATGCAGCATGGTAAAATGCATCCCGATTGAACGCAGTGTATTCCATGCAGCGTGGCTAAATGGATCCCGATTGAATGCAGTGGATTCGATGCAGCGTGGCCCAATGGATCTCGAGAGAATGCAGTGGATTCCATGCAGTGTGGTGCAATGGATTTTAACTGAACGCAGTGGATTCCATGCATCGTGGTGCAATGGATCCCAATTGAATGCAGTGAATTCCATGCAGCGTGATTGAATGCAGTATATTCCATGCAGCGTGGTAAAATGCATCCCGATTAAATGCAGTGGATTCCATCCAGCTTGGCTGAATGCAATTGATTCCATGGAGCATGGCCCAATGCATCCCGATTAAATGCAGTGGATTTTATGCAGCATGGCCCAAAGCATCCCGATTGAATATAGTGCATTCCATGCAGCATCACTGAATGCAGTGGATTCCATGCAGCATGGTAAAATGCATCCCGATTAAACGCAGTGGATTACATGCAGCATGGCTAAATGGATCCCGAGTGAATGCAGTGGATTCCATGCAGTGTCATTGAATGCAGTGGATTCCATGCAGCATGGTAAAATGCGTCACGATTGATGCAGTGCATTCCATGCAGTGTCATTGAATGCAGTGGATTCCAGGCATCATGATAAAATGCATCCCGATTGATGCAGTGGATTCCATGCAGCGTGGCCCAATGGATCTCGATTGAATGCAGTGGATTCCATGCAGTGTGGTGCAGTGGATTCTGATTGATTGCAGTGAATTCCATGCGTCGTGGCACAATGGATCCCAATTGAATGCAGTGGATTCCATGCAGCGTGGCCCAATGGATCTCGATTGAATGCAGTGGATTCCATGCAGCGTGTTTGAATGTAGTGTATGCCATGCAGCGTGAAGAAATGGAACCCTATTGAATGCAGTGGTTTTTATGCAGCATGATTGAATGCAGTGGATTCGATGCAGCATGATTGAATGCAGTGGATTCCAGGCAGCGAGGCCCAATGAATCCCGATTGAATCAGTGGATATTATCCAGCATGGCCCAAAGCATCCCGATTGAATGCAGTGGATTCCATGCAGCGTGTTTGAATGCAGTGGATTCCATGCAGAATGGCCCAATGGTTCCCGATTGAATGCAGTGGTTGCAATGAAGCATGATTGAATGCAGTGGATTCCATGCAGCATGGAGAAATTGAACCCTATTAAATGCAGGGGATTTTATGCAGCATGATTGAATGCAGTGGATTCCATGCAGCGTGATTGAATGCAGTAGATTCCATGCAGTGAGGCCCAATGCATCCCGATTAAATGCAGTGGATCTTATGCAGCGAGGCCCAAAGCATCCCGATTGAATGCAGTGGATTCCATGCAGCGTCACTGAATGCAGTGGATTCGATGCAGCATGGTTAAATGCATCCCGATTGAACGAACAGTATTCCATGCAGCGTGGCTAAATGGATCCCGATTGAATGCAGTGGATTCCATGCAGCGTGGCCCAATGGATCTCGAGAGATTGCAGTGGATTCCATGCAGTGTGGTGCAATGGATTTTAATTGAACGCAGTGGATTCCATGCATCGTGGTGCAATGGATCCCAATTGAATGCAGTGAATTCCATGCAGCGTGATTGAATGCAGTATATTCCATGCAGCGTGGTAAAATGCATCCCGATTAAATGCAGTGGATTCCATCCAGCTTGGCTGAATGCAATTGATTCCATGGAGCATGGCCCAATGCATCCCGATTAAATGCAGTGGATTTTATGCAGCATGGCCCAAAGCATCCCGATTGAATATAGTGCATTCCATGCAGCATCACTGAATGCAGTGGATTCCATGCAGCATGGTAAAATGCATCCCGATTAAACGCAGTGGATTACATGCAGCATGGCTAAATGGATCCCGAGTGAATGCAGTAGATTCCATGCAGTGTCATTGAATGCAGTGGATTCCATGCAGCATGGTAAAATGCATCCCGATTGATGCCTTGGATTCCATGCAGTGTCATTGATTGCAGTGGATTCCATGCAGCATGGTAAAATGCATCCCGATTGATGCAGTGGATTCCATGCAGTGTCAATGAATGCAGTGGATTCCAGGCAGCATGATAAAATGCATCCCGATTGATGCAGTGGATTCCATGCAGCGGGGTTAAATGGATCCCGATTGAATGCAGTGGATTCCATGCAGCGTGGCCCAATGGATCTCGATTGAATGCAGTGGATTCCATGCAGCGTGGCCCAATGGATCTCGATTGAATGCAGTGGATTCCATGCAGTGTGGTGTAGTGGATTCTGATTGATTGCAGTGAATTCCATGCATCGTGGCACAATGGATCCCAATTGAATGCAGTGGATTCCATGCAGCGTGGCCCAATGGATCTCGATTGAATGCAGTGGATTCCATGCAGCGTGTTTGAATGCAGTGTATGCCATGCAGCGTGAAGAAATGGAACCCTATTGAATGCAGTGGATTCCATGCAGCATGATTGAATGCAGTGGATTCCAGGCAGCGAGGCCCAATGAATCCCGATTGAATGCAGTGGATATTATCCAGCATGGCCCAAAGCATCCCGATTGAATGCAGTGGATTCCATGCAGCGTGTTTGAATGCAGTGGATTCCATGCAGCATGGCCCAATGGTTCCCGATTGAATGCAGTGGTTGCAATGAAGCATGATTGAATGCAGTGGATTCCATGAAGCGTGGCCCTATGGTACCCGATTGAATGCACTGGTTGCAATGAAGCATGATTGAATCCAGTGGATTCCATGCAGCATGGAGAAATGGAACCCTATTAAATGCAGGGGATTTTATGCAGCATGATTGAATGCAGTGGATTCCATGCAGCATGATTGAATGCAGTAGATTCCATGCAGTGAGGCCCAATGCATCCCGATTAAATGCAGTGGATTCCATGCAGCGTCACTGAATGCAGTGGATTCGATGCAGCATGGTAAAATGCATCCCGATTGAACCCAGTGTATTCTATGCAGCGTGATAAATGGATCCCGATTGAATGCAGTGGATTCCATGCAGCGTGGCCCAATGGATCTCGAGAGAATGCAGTGGATTCCATGCAGTGTGGTGCAATGGATTTTGATTGAACGCAGTGGATTCGATGCATCATTGTGCAATGGATCCCAATTGAATGCAGTGAATTCCATGCAGCGTGATTGAATGCAGTACATTCCATGCAGCATGGTAAAATGCATCCCGATTAAATGCAGTGGATTCCATCCAGCTTGATTGAATGCAGTTGATTCCATGGAGCGTGGCCCAATGCATCCCGATTAAATGCAGTGGATTTTATGCAGCATGGCCCAAAGCATCCCGATTGAAGGTAGTGCATTCCATGCAGCATCACTGAATGCAGTGGATTCCATGCAGCATGGTAAAATGCATCCCGATTGAACGCAGTGTATTCCATGAAGCATGGCGAAATGGATCCCGATTGAATGCAGTGGATTCCATGCAGCGTGGCCCAATGGATCTCGATTGAACGCAGTGTATTCCATGCAGTGAGGCCCAATGAATCCCAATTGAATGCAGTGGATTCCATGCAGCATGGCGCAATGGATGTCGATTGAATGCAGTGGTTTCCCTGCAATGTGGCACAATGGATCCCGATTGACTGCAGTGGATTCCATGCAGCGTCACTGAATGCAGTGGATTCCATGCAGCATGGTAAAATGCATCCCCATGGATGCAGTGGATTCCATGCAGTGTCATTGAATGCAGTGGATTCCATGCAGCATGGTTAAATGCATCCCGATTGATGCAGTGGATTCCATGCAGTGTCAATGAATGCAATGAATTCCAGGCAGCATGATAAAATGCATCCCGATTGATGCAGTGGATTCCATGCAGCGGGGTTAAATGGATCCCGATTGAATGCAGTGGATTCCATGCAGCGTGGCCCAATGGATCTCGATTGAATGCAGTGGACTCCATGCAGTGTGGTGGAGTGGATTCTGATTGATTGCAGTGAATTCCATGAAGCGTGGCCCAATGGATCTCGATTGAATGCAGTGGATTCCATGCAGCGTGTTTGAATGCAGTGTATTCCATGCAGCGTGAAGAAATGGAACCCTATTGAATGCAGTGGATTTTATGCAGCATGATTGAATGCAGTGGATTCCATGCAGCATGATTGAATGCAGTGGATTCCAGGCAGCGAGGCCCAATGAATCCCGATTGAATGCAGTGGACATTATCCAGCATGGCCCAAAGCATCCCGATGGAATGCAGTGGATTCCATGCAGCGTGTTTGAATGCAGTGGATTCCATGCAGCATGGCCCAATGGTTCCCGATTGAATGCAGTGGTTGCAATGAAGCATGATTGAATGCAGTGGATTCCATGAAGCGTGGCCCTATGGTACCCGATTGAATGCACTGGTTGCAATGAAGCATGATTGAATGCAGTGGATTCCATGCAGCATGGAGAAATGGAACCCTATTAAATGCAGGGGATTTTATGCAGCATGATTGAATGCAGTGGATTCCATGCAGCATGATTGAATGCAGTAGATTCCATGCAGTGAGGCCCAATGCATCCCGATTAAATGCAGTGGATTTTATGCAGCGAGGCCCAAAGCATCCCGATTGAATGCAGTGGATTCCATGCAGCGTCACTGAATGCAGTGGATTCGATGCAGCATGGTTAAATGCATCCCGATTGAACGAAGAGTATTCCATGCAGCGTGGCTAAATGGATCCCGATTGAATGCAGTGGATTCCATGCAGCGTGGCCCAATGGATCTCGAGAGATTGCAGTGGATTCCATGCAGTGTGGTGCAATGGATTTTAATTGAACGCAGTGGATTCCATGCATCGTGGTGCAATGGATCCCAATTGAATGCAGTGAATTCCATGCAGCGTGATTGAATGCAGTATATTCCATGCAGCGTGGTAAAATGCATCCCGATTAAATGCAGTGGATTCCATCCAGCTTGATTGAATGCAGTTGATTCCATGGAGCGTGGCCCAATGCATCCCGATTAAATGCAGTGGATTTTATGCAGCATGGCCCAAATCATCCCGATTGAATGTAGTGCATTCCATGCAGCATCACTGAATGCAGTGGATTCCATGCAGCATGGTAAAATGCATCCCGATTAAACGCAGTGGATTACATGCAGCATGGCTAAATGGATCCCGAGTGAATGCAGTAGATTCCATGCAGTGTCATTGAATGCAGTGGATTCCATGGAGCATGGTAAAATGCGTCACGATTGATGCAGTGGATTCCATGCAGTGTCATTGAATGCATTGGATTCCATGCAGCATGGTAAAATGCATCCCGATGGATGCAGTGGATTCCATGCAGTGTCAATGAATGCAGTGTATTCCAGGCAGCATGATAAAATGCATCACGATTGATGCAGTGGATTCCATGCAGCGGGGTTAAATGGATCCCGATTGAATGCAGTGGATTCCATGCAGCGTGGCCCAATGGATCTCGATTGAATGCAGTGGATTCCATGCAGTGTGGTGCAGTGGATTCTGATTGATTGCAGTGAATTCCATGCATCGTGGCACAATGGATCCCAATTGAATGCAGTGGATTCCATGCAGTGTGGCCCAGTGGATCTCGATTGAATGCAGTGGATTCCATGCAGCGTGTTTGACTGCAGTGTATGCCATGCAGCATGAAGAAATGGAACCCTATTGAATGCAGTGGATTTTATGCAGCATGATTGAATGCAGTGGATTCCATGCAGCATGATTGAATGCAGTGGATTCCAGGCAGCGAGGCCCAATGAATCCCGATTGAATGCAGTGGATATTATCCAGCATGGCCCAAAGCATCCCGATTGAATGCAGTGGATTCCATGCAGCGTGTTTGAACGCAGTGGATCCATGCAGCATGGCCCAATGGTTTCCGATTGAATGCAGTGGTTGCAATGAAGCATGATTGAATGCAGTGGATTCCATGAAGCGTGGCCCTATGGTACCCGATTGAATGCACTGGTCGCAATGAAGCATGATTGAATGCAGTGGATTCCATGCAGCATGGAGAAATGGAACCCTATTAAATGCAGGGGATTTTATGCAGCATGATTGAATGCAGTGGATTCCATGCAGCATGATTGAATGCAGTAGATTCCATGCAGTGAGGCCCAATGCATCCCGATTAAATGCAGTGCATTTTATGCAGCGAGGCCCAAAGCATCCCGATTGAATGCAGTGGATTCCATGCAGCGTCACTGAATGCAGTGGATTCGATGCAGCATGGTAAAATGCATCCCGATTGAACCCAGTGTATTCTATGCAGCGTGATAAATGGATCCCGATTGAATGCAGTGGATTCCATGCAGCGTGGCCCAATGGATCTCGATTGAATGCAGTGGATTCCATGCAGTGTGGTGCAATGGATTTTGATTGAACGCAGTGGATTCCATGCATCGTTGTGCAATGGATCCCAATTGAATGCAGTGAATTCCATGCAGCGTGATTGAATGCAGTACATTCCATGCAGCATGGTAAAATGCATCCCGATTAAATGCAGTGGATTCCATCCAGCTTGATTGAATGCAGTTGATTCCATGGAGCGTGGCCCAATGCATCCCGATTAAATGCAGTGGATTTTATGCAGCATGGCCCAAAGCATCCCGATTGAAGGTAGTGCATTCCATGCAGCATCACTGAATGCAGTGGATTCCATGCAGCATGGTAAAATGCATCCCGATTGAACGCAGTGTATTCCATGAAGCATGGCGAAATGGATCCCGATTGAATGCAGTGGATTCCATGCAGCGTGGCCCAATGGATCTCGATTGAACGCAGTGTATTCCATGCAGTGAGGCCCAATGAATCCCACTTGAATGCAGTGGATTCCATGCAGCATGGCGCAATGGATGTCGATTGAATGCAGTGCTTTCCCTGCAATGTGGCACAATGGATCCCGATTGACTGCAGTGGATTCCATGCAGCGTCACTGAATGCAGTTTATTCCATGCAGCATGGTAAAATGCATCCCGATTGATGCAGTGGATTCCATGCAGTGTCATTGAATGCAGTGGATTCCATGCAGCATGGTAAAATGCATCCCGATTGATGCAGTGGATTACATGCAGTGTCAATGAATGCAGTGGATTCCAGGCAGCATGATAAAATGCATCCCGATTGATGCAGTGGATTCCATGCAGCGGGGTTAAATGGATCCCGATTGAATGCAGTGGATTCCATGCAGCGTGGCCCAGTGGATCTCGATTGAATGCAGTGGATTCCATGCAGCGTGGCCCAATGGATCTCGATTGAATGCAGTGGATTCCACGCAGTGTGGTGCAGTGGATTCTGATTGATTGCAGTGAATTCCATGCATCGTGGCACAATGGATCCCAATTGAATGCAGTGGATTCCATGCAGTGTGGCCCAATGGATCTCGATTGAATGCAGTGGATTCCATGCAGCATGTTTGAATGCAGTGTATTCCATGCAGCGTGAAGAAATGGAACCCTATTGAATGCAGTGGATTTTATGCAGCATGATTGAATGCAGTGGATTCCATGCAGCATGATTGAATGCAGTGGATTCCAGGAAGCGAGGCCCAATGAATCCCGATTGAATGCAGTGGATATTATCCAGCAGGGCCCAAAGCATCCCGATTGAATGCAGTGGATTCCATGCAGCGTCACTGAATGCAGTGGATTCGATGCAGCATGGTAAAATGCATCCCGATTGAACCCAGTGTATTCTATGCAGCGTGATAAATGGATCCCGATTGAATGCAGTGGATTCCATGCAGCGTGGCCCAATGGACCTCGAGAGAATGCAGTGGATTCCATGCAGTGTGGTGCAATGGATTTTGATTGAACGCAGTGGATTCCATGCATCGTGGCACAATGGATCCCAATTGAATGCAGTGAATTCCATGCAGCGTGATTGAATGCAGTACATTCCATGCAGCATGGTAAAATGCATCCCGATTAAATGCAGTGGATTCCATCCAGCTTGATTGAATGCAGTTGATTCCATGGAGCGTGGCCCAATGCATCCCGATTAAATGCAGTGGATTTTATGCAGCATGGCCCAAAGCATCCCGATTGAAGGTAGTGCATTCCATGCAGCATCACTGAATGCAGTGGATTCCATGCAGCATGGTAAAATGCATCCCGATTAAACGCAGTGGATTACATGCAGCATGGCTAAATGGATCCCGAGTGAATGCAGTAGATTCCATGCAGTGTCATTGAATGCAGTGGATTCCATGCAGCATGGTAAAATGCGTCACGATTGATGCAGTGGATTCCATGCAGTGTCATTGAATGCAGTGGATTCCATGCAGCATGGTAAAATGCATCCCGATGGATGCAGTGGATTCCATGCAGTGTCAATGAATGCAGTGGATTCCAGGCAGCATGATAAAATGCATCCCGATTGATGCAGTGGATTCCATGCAGCGGGGTTAAATGGATCCCGATTGAATGCAGTGTATTCCATGCAGCGTGGCCCAATGGATCTTGATTGAATGCAGTGGATTCCATGCAGCGTGGCCCAATGGATCTCGATTGAATGCAGTGGATTCCATGCAGTGTGGTGCAGTGGATTCTGATTGATTGCAGTGAATTCCATGCATCGTGGCACAATGGATCCCAATTGAATGCAGTGGATTCCATGCAGTGTGGCCCAATGGATCTCGATTGAATGCAGTGGATTCCATGCAGCGTGTTTGAATGCAGTTTATGCCATGCAGCATGAAGAAATGGAACCCTATTGAATGCAGTGGATTTTATGCAGCATGATTGAATGCAGTGGATTCCATGCAGCATGATTGAATGCAGTGGATTCCAGGCAGCGAGGCCCAATGAATCCCGATTGAATGCAGTGGATATTATCCAGCATGGCCCAAAGCATCCCGATTGAATGCAGTGGATTCCATGCAGCGTGTTTGAACGCAGTGGATCCATGCAGCATGGCCCAATGGTTCCCGATTGAATGCAGTGGTTGCAATGAAGCATGATTGAATGCAGTGGATTCCATGAAGCGTGGCCCTATGGTACCCGATTGAATGCACTGGTTGCAATGAAGCATGATTGAATGCAGTGGATTCCATGCAGCATGGAGAAATGGAACCCTATTAAATGCAGGGGATTTTATGCAGAATGATTGAATGCAGTGGATTCAATGCAGCATGATTGAATGCAGTAGATTCCATGCAGTGAGGCCCAATGCATCCCGATTAAATGCAGTGGATTTTATGCAGCGAGGCCCAAAGCATCCCGATTGAATGCAGTGGATTCCATGCAGCGTCACTGAATGCAGTGGATTCGATGCAGCATGGTAAAATGCATCCCGATTGAACCCAGTGTATTCTATGCAGCGTGATAAATGGATCCCGATTGAATGCAGTGGATTCCATGCAGCGTGGCCCAATGGATCTCGATTGAATGCAGTGGATTCCATGCAGTGTGGTGCAATGGATTTTGATTGAACGCAGTGAATTCCATGCATCGTTGTGCAATGGATCCCAATTGAATGCAGTGAATTCCATGCAGCGTGATTGAATGCAGTACATTCCATGCAGCATGGTAAAATGCATCCCGATTAAATGCAGTGGATTCCATCCAGCTTGATTGAATGCAGTTGATTCCATGGAGCGTGGCCCAATGCATCCCGATTAAATGCAGTGGATTTTATGCAGCATGGCCCAAAGCATCCCGATTGAAGGTAGTGCATTCCATGCAGCATCACTGAATGCAGTGGATTCCATGCAGCATGGTAAAATGCATCCCGATTGAACGCAGTGTATTCCATGAAGCATGGCTAAATGGATCCCGATTGAATGCAGTGGATTCCATGCAGCGTGGCCCAATGGATCTCGATTGAACGCAGTGTATTCCATGCAGTGAGGCCCAATGAATCCCAATTGAATGCAGTGGATTCCATGCAGCATGGCGCAATGGATGTCGATTGAATGCAGTGCTTTCCCTGCAATGTGGCACAATGGATCCCGATTGACTGCAGTGGATTCCATGCAGCGTCACTGAATGCAGTGGATTCCATGCAGCATGGTAAAATGCATCCCGATTGATGCAGTGGATTCCATGCAGTGTCATTGAATGCAGTGGATTCCATGCAGCATGGTAAAATGCATCCCGATTGATGCAGTGGATTCCATGCAGCGGGGTTAAATGGATCCCGATTGAATGCAGTGGATTCCATGCAGCGTGGCCCAGTGAATCTCGATTGAATGCAGTGGATTCCATGCAGCGTGGCCCAATGGATCTCGATTGAATGCAGTGGATTCCACGCAGTGTGGTGCAGTGGATTCTGATTGATTGCAGTGAATTCCATGCATCGTGGCACAATGGATCCCAATTGAATGCAGTGGATTCCATGCAGTGTGGCCCAATGGATCTCGATTGAATGCAGTGGATTCCATGCAGCATGTTTGAATGCAGTGTATTCCATGCAGCGTGAAGAAATGGAACCCTATTGAATGCAGTGGATTTTATGCAGCATGATTGAATGCAGTGGATTCCATGCAGCATGATTGAATGCAGTGGATTCCAGGAAGCGAGGCCCAATGAATCCCGATTGAATGCAGTGGATATTATCCAGCAGGGCCCAAAGCATCCCGATTGAATGCAGTGGATTCCATGCAGCGTCACTGAATGCAGTGGATTCGATGCAGCATGGTAAAATGCATCCCGATTGAACCCAGTGTATTCTATGCAGCGTGATAAATGGATCCCGATTGAATGCAGTGGATTCGATGCAGCGTGGTCCAATGTACCTCGAGAGAATGCAGTGGATTCCATGCAGTGTGGTGCAATGGATTTTGATTGAAATCAGTGGATTCGATGCATCGTTGTGCAATGGATCCCAATTGAATGCAGTGAATTCCATGCAGCGTGATTGAATGCAGTACATTCCATGCAGCATGGTAAAATGCATCCCGATTAAATGCAGTGGATTCCATCCAGCTTGATTGAATGCAGTTGATTCCATGGAGCGTGGCCCAATGCATCCCGATTAAATGCAGTGGATTTTATGCAGCATGGCCCAAAGCATCCCGATTGAAGGTAGTGCATTCCATGCAGCATCACTGAATGCAGTGGATTCCATGCAGCATGGTAAAATGCATCCCGATTGAACGCAGTGTATTCCATGAAGCATGGCTAAATGGATCCCGATTGAATGCAGTGGATTCCATGCAGCGTGGCCCAATGGATCTCGATTGAACGCAGTGTATTCCATGCAGTGAGGCCCAATGAATCCCAATTGAATGCAGTGGATTCCATGCAGCATGGCGCAATGGATGTCGATTGAATGCAGTGGTTTCCCTGCAATGTGGCACAATGGATCCCGATTGACTGCAGTGGATTCCATGCAGCGTCACTGAATGCAGTGGATTCCATGCAGCATGGTAAAATGCATCCCGATGGATGCAGTGGATTCCATGCAGTGTCATTGAATGCAGTGGATTCCATGCAGCATGGTAAAATGCATCCCAATTGAACGCAGTGCATTCCATGCAGCCGGGTTCAATGGATCCCGATTGAATGCAGTGGATTCGATGCAGCGTGGCCCAATGGATCTCGAGAGAATGCAGTGGATTCCATGCAGTGTGGTGCAATGAATTTAAATTGAACGCAGTGGATTCCATGCATCGTGGCGCAATGGATCCCAATTGAATGCAGTGAATTCCATGCAGCGTGATTGAATGCAGTATATTCCATGCAGCGTGGTAAAATGCATCCCGATTAAATGCAGTGGATTCCATCCAGCTTGATTGAATGCAATTGATTCCATGGAGCATGGCCCAATGCATCCCGATTAAATGCAGTGGATTTTATGCAGCATGGCCCAAAGCATCCCGATTGAAGGTAGTGCATTCCATGCAGCATCACTGAATGCAGTGGATTCCATGCAGCATGGTAAAATGCATCCCGATTGAACGCAGTGTATTCCATGAAGCATGGCTAAATGGATCCCGATTGAATGCAGTGGATTCCATGCAGCGTGGCCCAATGGATCTCGATTGAACGCAGTGTATTCCATGCAGTGAGGCCCAATGAATCCCAATTGAATGCAGTGGATTCCATGCAGCATGGCGCAATGGATGTCGATTGAATGCAGTGCTTTCCCTGCAATGTGGCACAATGGATCCCGATTGACGGCAGTGGATTCCATGCAGCGTCACTGAATGCAGTGGATTCCATGCAGCATGGTAAAATGCATCCCGATTGATGCAGTGGATTCCATGCAGTGTCATTGAATGCAGTGGATTCCATGCAGCATGGTAAAATGCATCCCGATTGATGCAGTGGATTACATGCAGTGTCAATGAATGCAGTGGATTCCAGGCAGCATGATAAAATGCATCCCGATTGATGCAGTGTATTCCATGCAGCGGGGTTAAATGGATCCCGATTGAATGCAGTGGATTCCATGCAGCGTGGCCCAGTGGATCTCGATTGAATGCAGTGGATTCCATGCAGCGTGGCCCAATGGATCTCGATTGAATGCAGTGGATTCCACGCAGTGTGGTGCAGTGGATTCTGATTGATTGCAGTGAATTCCATGCATCGTGGCACAATGGATCCCAATTGAATGCAGTGGATTCCATGCAGTGTGGCCCAGTGGATCTCGATTGAATGCAGTGGATTCCATGCAGCATGTTTGAATGCAGTGTATTCCATGCAGCGTGAAGAAATGGAACCCTATTGAATGCAGTGGATTTTATGCAGCATGATTGAATGCAGTGGATTCCATGCAGCATGATTGAATGCAGTGGATTCCAGGAAGCGAGGCCCAATGAATCCCGATTGAATGCAGTGGATATTATCCAGCAGGGCCCAAAGCATCCCGATTGAATGCAGTGGATTCCATGCAGCGTCACTGAATGCAGTGGATTCGATGCAGCATGGTAAAATGCATCCCGATTGAACCCAGTGTATTCTATGCAGCGTGATAAATGGATCCCGATTGAATGCAGTGGATTCCATGCAGCGTGGCCCAATGGATCTCGAGAGAATGCAGTGGATTCCATGCAGTGTGGTGCAATGGATTTTCATTGAACGCAGTGGATTCGATGCATCATTGTGCAATGGATCCCAATTGAATGCAGTGAATTCCATGCAGCGTGATTGAATGCAGTACATTCCATGCAGCATGGTAAAATGCATCCCGATTAAATGCAGTGGATTCCATCCAGCTTGATTGAATGCAGTTGATTCCATGGAGCGTGGCCCAATGCATCCCGATTAAATGCAGTGGATTTTATGCAGCATGGCCCAAAGCATCCCGATTGAAGGTAGTGCATTCCATGCAGCATCACTGAATGCAGTGGATTCCATGCAGCATGGTAAAATGCATCCCGATTGAACGCAGTGTATTCCATGAAGCATGGCTAAATGGATCCCGATTGAATGCAGTGGATTCCATGCAGCGTGGCCCAATGGATCTCGATTGAACGCAGTGTATTCCATGCAGTGAGGCCCAATGAATCCCAATTGAATGCAGTGGATTCCATGCAGCATGGCGCAATGGATGTCGATTGAATGCAGTGGTTTCCCTGCAATGTGGCACAATGGATCCCGATTGACTGCAGTGGATTCCATGCAGCATGGTAAAATGCATCCCAATGGATGCAGTGGATTCCATGCAGTGTCATTGAATGCAGTGGATTCCATGCAGCATGGTAAAATGCATCCCAATTGAACACAGTGCATTCCATGCAGCCGGGTTCAATGGATCCCGATTGAATGCAGTGGATTCGATGCAGCGTGGCCCAATGGATCTCGAGAGAATGCAGTGGATTCCATGCAGTGTGGTGCAATGGATTTTAATTGAACGCAGTGGATTCCATGCATCGTGGCGCAATGGATCCCAATTGAATGCAGTGAATTCCATGCAGCGTGATTGAATGCAGTATATTCCATGCAGCGTGGTAAAATGCATCCCGATAAAATGCAGTGGATTCCATCCAGCTTGATTGAATGCAATTGATTCCATGGAGCATGGCCCAATGCATCCCGATTAAATGCAGTGGATTTTATGCAGCATGGCCCAAAGCATCCCGATTGAAGGTAGTGCATTCCATGCAGCATCACTGAATGCAGTGGATTCCATGCAGCATGGTAAAATGCATCCCGATTAAACGCAGTGGATTACATGCAGCATGGCTAAATGGATCCCGAGTGAATGCAGTAGATTCCATGCAGTTTCATTGAATGCAGTGGTTTACATGCAGTATGGTAAAATGCGTCACGATTGATGCAGTGGATTCCATGCAGTGTCATTGAATGCAGTGGATTCCATGCAGCATGGTAAAATGCATCCCGATTGATGCAGTGGATTCCATGCAGTGTCAATGAATGCAGTGGATTCCAGGCAGCATGATAAAATGCATCCCGATTGATGCAGTGGATTCCATGCAGCGGGGTTAAATGGATCCCGATTGAATGCAGTGGATTCCATGCAGCGTGGCCCAATGGATCTCGATTGAATGCAGTGGATTCCATGCAGCGTGGCCCAATGGATCTCGATTGAATGCAGTGGATTCCATGCAGTGTGGTGTAGTGGATTCTGATTGATTGCAGTGAATTCCATGCATCGTGGCACAATGGATCCCAATTGAATGCAGTGGATTCCATGCAGCGTGGCCCAATGGATCTCGATTGAATGCAGTGGATTCCATGCAGCGTGTTTGAATGCAGTGTATTCCATGCAGCGTGAAGAAATGGAACCCTATTGAATGCAGTGGATTTTATACAGCATGATTGAATGCAGTGGATTCCATGCAGCATGATTGAATGCAGTGGATTCCAGGCAGCGAGGCCCAATGAATCCCGATTGAATGCAGTGGATATTATCCAGCATGGCCCAAAGCATCCCGATTGAATGCAGTGGATTCCATGCAGCGTGTTTGAATGCAGTGGATTCCATGCAGCATGGCCCAATGGTTCCCGATTGAATGCAGTGGTTGCAATGAAGCATGATTGAATGCAGTGGATTCCATGAAGCGTGGCCCTATGGTACCCGATTGAATGCACTGGTTGCAATGAAGCATGATTGAATGCAGTGGATTCCATGCAGCATGGAGAAATGGAACCCTATTAAATGCAGGGGATTTTATGCAGCATGATTGAATGCAGTGGATTCCATGCAGCATGATTGAATGCAGTAGATTCCATGCAGTGAGGCCCAATGCATCCCGATTAAATGCAGTGGATTTTATGCAGCGAGGCCCAAAGCATCCCGATTGAATGCAGTGGATTCCATGCAGCGTCACTGAATGCAGTGGATTCGATGCAGCATGGTAAAATGCATCCCGATTGAACCCAGTGTATTCTATGCAGCGTGATAAATGGATCCCGATTGAATGCAGTGGATTCCATGCAGCGTGGTCCAATGGATCTCGAGAGAATGCAGTGGATTCCATGCAGTGTGGTGCAATGTATTTTCATTGAACGCAGTGGATTCGATGCATCATTGTGCAATGGATCCCAATTGAATGCAGTGAATTCCATGCAGCGTGATTGAATGCAGTACATTCCATGCAGCATGGTAAAATGCATCCCGATTAAATGCAGTGGATTCCATCCAGCTTGATTGAATGCAGTTGATTCCATGGAGCGTGGCCCAATGCATCCCGATTAAATGCAGTGGATTTTATGCAGCATGGCCCAAAGCATCCCGATTGAAGGTAGTGCATTCCATGCAGCATCACTGAATGCAGTGGATTCCATGCAGCATGGTAAAATGCATCCCGATTGAACGCAGTGTATTCCATGAAGCATGGCTAAATGGATCCCGATTGAATGCAGTGGATTCCATGCAGCGTGGCCCAATGGATCTCGATTGAACGCAGTGTATTCCATGCAGTGAGGCCCAATGAATCCCAATTGAATGCAGTGGATTCCATGCAGCATGGCGCAATGGATGTCGATTGAATGCAGTGGTTTCCCTGCAATGTGGCACAATGGATCCCGATTGACTGCAGTGGATTCCATGCAGCGTCACTGAATGCAGTGGATTCCATGCAGAATGGTAAAATGCATCCCGATTGATGGAGTGGATTCCATGCAGTGTCATTGAATGCAGTGGATTCCATGCAGCATGGTAAAATGCATCCCAATTGAACGCAGTGCATTCCATGCAGCGGGGTTAAATGGATCCCGATTGAATGCAGTGGATTCGATGCAGCGTGGCCCAATGGATCTCGAGAGAATGCAGTGGATTCCATGCAGTGTGGTGCAATGGATTTTAATTGAACGCAGTGGATTCCATGCATCATGGCGCAATGGATCCCAATTGAATGCAGTGAATTCCATGCAGCGTGATTGAATGCAGTATATTCCATGCAGCGTGGTAAAATGCATCCCGATTAAATGCAGTGGATTCCATCCAGCTTGATTGAATGCAGTTGATTCCATGGAGCGTGGCCCAATGCATCCCGATTAACTGCAGTGGATTTTATGCAGCATGGCACAAAGCATCCCGATTGAAGGTACTGCATTCCATGCAGCATCACTGAATGCAGTGGATTCCATGCAGCATGGTAAAATGCATCCCGATTGAACGCAGTGTATTCCATGAAGCATGGCTAAATGGATCCCGAGTGAATGCAGTGGATTCCATGCAGTGTCATTGAATGCAGTGGATTCCAGGCAGCATGGTAAAATGCATCCCGATTGATGCAGTGGATTCCATGCAGCGGGGTTAAATGGATCCCGATTGAATGCAGTGTATTCCATGCAGCGTGGCCCAATGGATCTCGATTGAATGCAGTGGATTCCATGCAGCGTGGCCCAATGGATCTCGATTGAATGCAGTGGATTCCACGCAGTGTGGTGCAGTGGATTCTGATTGATTGCAGTGAATTCCATGCATCGTGGCACAATGGATCCCAATTGAATGCAGTGGATTCCATGCAGTGTGGCCCAATGGATCTCGATTGAATGCAGTGGATTCCATGCAGCGTGTTTGAATGCAGTGTATGCCATGCAGCGTGAAGAAATGGAACCCTATTGAATGCAGTGGATTTTATGCAGCATGATTGAATGCAGTGGATTCCATGCAGCATGATTGAATGCAGTGGATTCCAGGCAGCGAGGCCCAATGAATCCCGATTGAATGCAGTGGATATTATCCAGCATGGCCCAAAGCATCCCGATTGAATGCAGTGGATTCCATGCAGCATGTTTGAATGCAGTGGATTCCATGCAGCATGGCCCAATGGTTCCCGATTGAATGCAGTGGTTGCAATGAAGCATGATTGAATGCAGTGGATTCCATGAAGCGTGGCCCTATGGTACCCGATTGAATGCACTGGTTGCAATGAAGCATGATTGAATGCAGTGGATTCCATGCAGCATGGAGAAATGGAACCCTATTAAATGCAGGGGATTTTATGCAGCATGATTGAATGCAGTGGATTCCATGCAGCATGATTGAATGCAGTAGATTCCATGCAGTGAGGCCCAATGCATCCCGATTAAATGCAGTGGATTTTATGCAGCGAGGCCCAAAGCATCCCGATTGAATGAAGTGGATTCCATGCAGCGTCACTGAATGCAGTGGATTCGATGCAGCATGGTAAAATGCATCCCGATTGAACCCAGTGTATTCTATGCAGCGTGATAAATGGATCCCGATTGAATGCAGTGGATTCCATGCAGCGTGGCCCAATGGATCTCGAGAGAATGCAGTGGATTCCATGCAGTGTGGTGCAATGGATTTTGATTGAACGCAGTGGATTCGATGCATCGTTGTGCAATGGATCCCAATTGAATGCAGTGAATTCCATGCAGCGTGATTGAATGCAGTATATTCCATGCAGCGTGGTAAAATGCATCCCGATTAAATGCAGTGGATTCCATCCAGCTTGATTGAATGCAGTTGATTCCATGGAGTGTGGCCCAATGCATCCCGATTAAATGCAGTGGATTTTATGCAGCATGGCCCAAAGCATCCCGATTGAAGGTAGTGCATTCCATGCAGCATCACTGAATGCAGTGGATTCCATGCAGCATGGTAAAATGCATCCCGATTGAACGCAGTGTATTCCATGAAGCATGGCTAAATGGATCCCGAGTGAATGCAGTGGATTCCATGCAGTGTCATTGAATGCAGTGGATTCCATGCAGCAAGGTAAAATGTGTCACGATTGATGCAGTGGATTACATGCATTGTCATTGAATGCAGTGGATTCCATGCAGCATGGTTAAATGCATCACGATTGATGCAGTGGATTCCATGCAGTGTCAATGAATGCAGTGGATTCCAGGCAGCATGATAAAATGCATCCCGATTGATGCAGTGGATTCCATGCAGTGTCAATGAATGCAGTGGATTCCAGGCAGCATGATAAAATGCATCCCGATTGATGCAGTGGATTCCATGCAGCGGGGTTAAATGGATCCCGATTGAATGCAGTGGATTCCATGCAGCGTGGCCCAATGGATCTCGATTGAATGCAGTGGACTCCGTGCAGTGTGGTGGAGTGGATTCTGATTGATTGCAGTGAATTCCATGCAGCGTGGCCCAATGGATCTCGATTGAATGCAGTGGATTCCATGCAGCGTGTTTGAATGCAGTGTATTCCATGCAGCGTGTAGAAATGGAACCCTATTGAATGCAGTGGATTTTATGCAGCATGATTGAATGCAGTGGATTCCATGCAGCATGATTGAATGCAGTGGATTCCAGGCAGCGAGGCCCAATGAATCCCGATTGAATGCAGTGGACATTATCCAGCATGGCCCAAAGCATCCCGATGGAATGCAGTGGATTCCATGCAGCGTGTTTGAATGCAGTGGATTCCATGCAGCATGGCCCAATGGTTCCCGATTGAATGCAGTGGTTGCAATGAAGCATGATTGAATGCAGTGGATTCCATGAAGCGTGGCCCTATGGTACCCGATTGAATGCACTGGTTGCAATGAAGCATGATTGAATGCAGTGGATTCCATGCAGCATGGACACATTGAACCCTATTAAATGCAGGGGATTTTATGCAGCATGATTGAATGCAGTGGATTCCATGCAGCATGATTGAATGCAGTAGATTCCATGCAGTGAGGCCCAATGCATCCCGATTAAATGCAGTGGATTTTATGCAGCGAGGCCCAAAGCATCCCGATTGAATGCAGTGGATTCCATGCAGCGTCACTGAATGCAGTGGATTCGATGCAGCATGGTTAAATGCATCCCGATTGAACGAAGAGTATTCCATGCAGCGTGGCTAAATGGATCCCGATTGAATGCAGTGGATTCCATGCAGCGTGGCCCAATGGATCTCGAGAGATTGCAGTGGATTCCATGCAGTGTGGTGCAATGGATTTTAATTGAACGCAGTGGATTCCATGCATCGTGGCCCAATGGATCTCGATTGAATGCAGTGGATTCCATGCAGCGTGTTTGAATGCAGTGTATTCCATGCAGCGTGTAGAAATGGAACCCTATTGAATGCAGTGGATTTTATGCAGCATGATTGAATGCAGTGGATTCCATGCAGCATGATTGAATGCAGTGGATTCCAGGCAGCGAGGCCCAATGAATCCCGATTGAATGCAGTGGACATTATCCAGCATGGCCCAAAGCATCCCGATGGAATGCAGTGGATTCCATGCAGCGTGTTTGAATGCAGTGGATTCCATGCAGCATGGCCCAATGGTTCCCGATTGAATGCAGTGGTTGCAATGAAGCATGATTGAATGCAGTGGATTCCATGAAGCGTGGCCCTATGGTACCCGATTGAATGCACTGGTTGCAATGAAGCATGATTGAATGCAGTGGATTCCATGCAGCATGGAGACATTGAACCCTATTAAATGCAGGGGATTTTATGCAGCATGATTGAATGCAGTGGATTCCATGCAGCATGATTGAATGCAGTAGATTCCATGCAGTGAGGCCCAATGCATCCCGATTAAATGCAGTGGATTTTATGCAGCGAGGCCCAAAGCATCCCGATTGAATGCAGTGGATTCCATGCAGCGTCACTGAATGCAGTGGATTCGATGCAGCATGGTTAAATGCATCCCGATTGAACGAAGAGTATTCCATGCAGCGTGGCTAAATGGATCCCGATTGAATGCAGTGGATTCCATGCAGCGTGGCCCAATGGATCTCGAGAGATTGCAGTGGATTCCATGCAGTGTGGTGCAATGGATTTTAATTGAACGCAGTGGATTCCATGCATCGTGGTGCAATGGATCCCAATTGAATGCAGTGAATTCCATGCAGCGTGATTGAATGCAGTATATTCCATGCAGCGTGGTAAAATGCATCCCGATTAAATGCAATGGATTCCATCCAGCTTGATTGAATGCAGTTGATTCCATGGAGCGTGGCCCAATGCATCCCGATTAAATGCAGTGGATTTTATGCAGCATGGCCCAAAGCATCCCGATTGAAGGTAGTGCATTCCATGCAGCATCACTGAATGCAGTGGATTCCATGCAGCATGGTAAAATGCATCCCGATTAAACGCAGTGGATTACATGCAGCATGGCTAAATGGATCCCGAGTGAATGCAGTAGATTCCATGCAGTGTCATTGAATGCAGTGGATTCCATGCAGCATGGTAAAATGCGTCACGATTGATGCAGTGGATTCCATGCAGTGTCATTGAATGCAGTGGATTCCATGCAGCATGGTAAAATGCATCCCGATGGATGCAGTGGATTCCATGCAGTGTCAATGAATGCAGTGGATTCCAGGCAGCATGATAAAATGCATCCCGATTGATGCAGTGGATTCCATGCAGCGGGGTTAAATGGATCCCGATTGAATGCAGTGGATTCCATGCAGCGTGGCCCAATGGATCTCGATTGAATGCAGTGGATTCCATGCAGCGTGGCCCAATGGATCTCGATTGAATGCAGTGGATTCCATGCAGTGTGGTGCAGTGGATTCTGATTGATTGCAGTGAATTCCATGCATCGTGGCACAATGGATCCCAATTGAATGCAGTGGATTCCATGCAGCGTGGCCCAATGGATCTCGATTGAATGCAGTGGATTCCATGCAGCGTGTTTGAATGCAGTGTATGCCATGCAGCATGAAGAAATGGAACCCTATTGAATGCAGTGGATTTTATGCAGCATGATTGAATGCAGTGGATTCCATGCAGCATGATTGAATGCAGTGGATTCCAGGCAGCGAGGCCCAATGAATCCCGATTGAATGCAGTGGATATTATCCAGCATGGCCCAAAGCATCCCGATGGAATGCAGTGGATTCCATGCAGCGTGTTTGAACGCAGTGGATCCATGCAGCATGGCCCAATGGTTCCCGATTGAATGCAGTGGTTGCAATGAAGCATGATTGAATGCAGTGGATTCCATGAAGCGTGGCCCTATGGTACCCGATTGAATGCACTGGTTGCAATGAAGCATGATTGAATGCAGTGGATTCCATGCAGCATGGAGAAATGGAACCCTATTAAATGCAGGGGATTTTATGCAGCATGATTGAATGCAGTGGATTCCATGCAGCATGATTGAATGCAGTAGATTCCATGCAGTGAGGCCCAATGCATCCCGATTAAATGCAGTGCATTTTATGCAGCGAGGCCCAAAGCATCCCGATTGAATGCAGTGGATTCCATGCAGCGTCACTGAATGCAGTGGATTTGATGCAGCATGGTAAAATGCATCCCGATTGAACCCAGTGTATTCTATGCAGCGTGATAAATGGATCCCGATTGAATGCAGTGGATTCCATGCAGCGTGGCCCAATGGATCTCGATTGAATGCAGTGGATTCCATGCAGTGTGGTGCAATGGATTTTGATTGAACGCAGTGGATTCGATGCATCGTTGTGCAATGGATCCCAATTGAATGCAGTGAATTCCATGCAGCGTGATTGAATGCAGTACATTCCATGCAGCATGGTAAAATGCATCCCGATTAAATGCAGTGGATTCCATCCAGCTTGATTGAATGCAGTTGATTCCATGGAGCGTGGCCCAATGCATCCCGATTAACTGCAGTGGATTTTATGCAGCATGGCACAAAGCATCCCGATTGAAGGTACTGCATTCCATGCAGCATCACTGAATGCAGTGGATTCCATGCAGCATGGTAAAATGCATCCCGATTGAACGCAGTGTATTCCATGAAGCATGGCTAAATGGATCCCGAGTGAATGCAGTGGATTCCATGCAGTGTCATTGAATGCAGTGGATTCCAGGCAGCATGGTAAAATGCATCCCGATTGATGCAGTGGATTCCATGCAGCGGGGTTAAATGGATCCCGATTGAATGCAGTGTATTCCATGCAGCGTGGCCCAATGGATCTCGATTGAATGCAGTGGATTCCATGCAGCGTGGCCCAATGGATCTCGATTGAATGCAGTGGATTCCACGCAGTGTGGTGCAGTGGATTCTGATTGATTGCAGTGAATTCCATGCATCGTGGCACAATGGATCCCAATTGAATGCAGTGGATTCCATGCAGTGTGGCCCAATGGATCTCGATTGAATGCAGTGGATTCCATGCAGCGTGTTTGAATGCAGTGTATGCCATGCAGCGTGAAGAAATGGAACCCTATTGAATGCAGTGGATTTTATGCAGCATGATTGAATGCAGTGGATTCCATGCAGCATGATTGAATGCAGTGGATTCCAGGCAGCGAGGCCCAATGAATCCCGATTGAATGCAGTGGATATTATCCAGCATGGCCCAAAGCATCCCGATTGAATGCAGTGGATTCCATGCAGCATGTTTGAATGCAGTGGATTCCATGCAGCATGGCCCAATGGTTCCCGATTGAATGCAGTGGTTGCAATGAAGCATGATTGAATGCAGTGGATTCCATGAAGCGTGGCCCTATGGTACCCGATTGAATGCACTGGTTGCAATGAAGCATGATTGAATGCAGTGGATTCCATGCAGCATGGAGAAATGGAACCCTATTAAATGCAGGGGATTTTATGCAGCATGATTGAATGCAGTGGATTCCATGCAGCATGATTGAATGCAGTAGATTCCATGCAGTGAGGCCCAATGCATCCCGATTAAATGCAGTGGATTTTATGCAGCGAGGCCCAAAGCATCCCGATTGAATGAAGTGGATTCCATGCAGCGTCACTGAATGCAGTGGATTCGATGCAGCATGGTAAAATGCATCCCGATTGAACCCAGTGTATTCTATGCAGCGTGATAAATGGATCCCGATTGAATGCAGTGGATTCCATGCAGCGTGGCCCAATGGATCTCGAGAGAATGCAGTGGATTCCATGCAGTGTGGTGCAATGGATTTTGATTGAACGCAGTGGATTCGATGCATCGTTGTGCAATGGATCCCAATTGAATGCAGTGAATTCCATGCAGCGTGATTGAATGCAGTATATTCCATGCAGCGTGGTAAAATGCATCCCGATTAAATGCAGTGGATTCCATCCAGCTTGATTGAATGCAGTTGATTCCATGGAGTGTGGCCCAATGCATCCCGATTAAATGCAGTGGATTTTATGCAGCATGGCCCAAAGCATCCCGATTGAAGGTAGTGCATTCCATGCAGCATCACTGAATGCAGTGGATTCCATGCAGCATGGTAAAATGCATCCCGATTGAACGCAGTGTATTCCATGAAGCATGGCTAAATGGATCCCGAGTGAATGCAGTGGATTCCATGCAGTGTCATTGAATGCAGTGGATTCCATGCAGCAAGGTAAAATGTGTCACGATTGATGCAGTGGATTACATGCATTGTCATTGAATGCAGTGGATTCCATGCAGCATGGTTAAATGCATCACGATTGATGCAGTGGATTCCATGCAGTGTCAATGAATGCAGTGGATTCCAGGCAGCATGATAAAATGCATCCCGATTGATGCAGTGGATTCCATGCAGTGTCAATGAATGCAGTGGATTCCAGGCAGCATGATAAAATGCATCCCGATTGATGCAGTGGATTCCATGCAGCGGGGTTAAATGGATCCCGATTGAATGCAGTGGATTCCATGCAGCGTGGCCCAATGGATCTCGATTGAATGCAGTGGACTCCGTGCAGTGTGGTGGAGTGGATTCTGATTGATTGCAGTGAATTCCATGCAGCGTGGCCCAATGGATCTCGATTGAATGCAGTGGATTCCATGCAGCGTGTTTGAATGCAGTGTATTCCATGCAGCGTGTAGAAATGGAACCCTATTGAATGCAGTGGATTTTATGCAGCATGATTGAATGCAGTGGATTCCATGCAGCATGATTGAATGCAGTGGATTCCAGGCAGCGAGGCCCAATGAATCCCGATTGAATGCAGTGGACATTATCCAGCATGGCCCAAAGCATCCCGATGGAATGCAGTGGATTCCATGCAGCGTGTTTGAATGCAGTGGATTCCATGCAGCATGGCCCAATGGTTCCCGATTGAATGCAGTGGTTGCAATGAAGCATGATTGAATGCAGTGGATTCCATGAAGCGTGGCCCTATGGTACCCGATTGAATGCACTGGTTGCAATGAAGCATGATTGAATGCAGTGGATTCCATGCAGCATGGACACATTGAACCCTATTAAATGCAGGGGATTTTATGCAGCATGATTGAATGCAGTGGATTCCATGCAGCATGATTGAATGCAGTAGATTCCATGCAGTGAGGCCCAATGCATCCCGATTAAATGCAGTGGATTTTATGCAGCGAGGCCCAAAGCATCCCGATTGAATGCAGTGGATTCCATGCAGCGTCACTGAATGCAGTGGATTCGATGCAGCATGGTTAAATGCATCCCGATTGAACGAAGAGTATTCCATGCAGCGTGGCTAAATGGATCCCGATTGAATGCAGTGGATTCCATGCAGCGTGGCCCAATGGATCTCGAGAGATTGCAGTGGATTCCATGCAGTGTGGTGCAATGGATTTTAATTGAACGCAGTGGATTCCATGCATCGTGGCCCAATGGATCTCGATTGAATGCAGTGGATTCCATGCAGCGTGTTTGAATGCAGTGTATTCCATGCAGCGTGTAGAAATGGAACCCTATTGAATGCAGTGGATTTTATGCAGCATGATTGAATGCAGTGGATTCCATGCAGCATGATTGAATGCAGTGGATTCCAGGCAGCGAGGCCCAATGAATCCCGATTGAATGCAGTGGACATTATCCAGCATGGCCCAAAGCATCCCGATGGAATGCAGTGGATTCCATGCAGCGTGTTTGAATGCAGTGGATTCCATGCAGCATGGCCCAATGGTTCCCGATTGAATGCAGTGGTTGCAATGAAGCATGATTGAATGCAGTGGATTCCATGAAGCGTGGCCCTATGGTACCCGATTGAATGCACTGGTTGCAATGAAGCATGATTGAATGCAGTGGATTCCATGCAGCATGGAGACATTGAACCCTATTAAATGCAGGGGATTTTATGCAGCATGATTGAATGCAGTGGATTCCATGCAGCATGATTGAATGCAGTAGATTCCATGCAGTGAGGCCCAATGCATCCCGATTAAATGCAGTGGATTTTATGCAGCGAGGCCCAAAGCATCCCGATTGAATGCAGTGGATTCCATGCAGCGTCACTGAATGCAGTGGATTCGATGCAGCATGGTTAAATGCATCCCGATTGAACGAAGAGTATTCCATGCAGCGTGGCTAAATGGATCCCGATTGAATGCAGTGGATTCCATGCAGCGTGGCCCAATGGATCTCGAGAGATTGCAGTGGATTCCATGCAGTGTGGTGCAATGGATTTTAATTGAACGCAGTGGATTCCATGCATCGTGGTGCAATGGATCCCAATTGAATGCAGTGAATTCCATGCAGCGTGATTGAATGCAGTATATTCCATGCAGCGTGGTAAAATGCATCCCGATTAAATGCAATGGATTCCATCCAGCTTGATTGAATGCAGTTGATTCCATGGAGCGTGGCCCAATGCATCCCGATTAAATGCAGTGGATTTTATGCAGCATGGCCCAAAGCATCCCGATTGAAGGTAGTGCATTCCATGCAGCATCACTGAATGCAGTGGATTCCATGCAGCATGGTAAAATGCATCCCGATTAAACGCAGTGGATTACATGCAGCATGGCTAAATGGATCCCGAGTGAATGCAGTAGATTCCATGCAGTGTCATTGAATGCAGTGGATTCCATGCAGCATGGTAAAATGCGTCACGATTGATGCAGTGGATTCCATGCAGTGTCATTGAATGCAGTGGATTCCATGCAGCATGGTAAAATGCATCCCGATGGATGCAGTGGATTCCATGCAGTGTCAATGAATGCAGTGGATTCCAGGCAGCATGATAAAATGCATCCCGATTGATGCAGTGGATTCCATGCAGCGGGGTTAAATGGATCCCGATTGAATGCAGTGGATTCCATGCAGCGTGGCCCAATGGATCTCGATTGAATGCAGTGGATTCCATGCAGCGTGGCCCAATGGATCTCGATTGAATGCAGTGGATTCCATGCAGTGTGGTGCAGTGGATTCTGATTGATTGCAGTGAATTCCATGCATCGTGGCACAATGGATCCCAATTGAATGCAGTGGATTCCATGCAGCGTGGCCCAATGGATCTCGATTGAATGCAGTGGATTCCATGCAGCGTGTTTGAATGCAGTGTATGCCATGCAGCATGAAGAAATGGAACCCTATTGAATGCAGTGGATTTTATGCAGCATGATTGAATGCAGTGGATTCCATGCAGCATGATTGAATGCAGTGGATTCCAGGCAGCGAGGCCCAATGAATCCCGATTGAATGCAGTGGATATTATCCAGCATGGCCCAAAGCATCCCGATGGAATGCAGTGGATTCCATGCAGCGTGTTTGAACGCAGTGGATCCATGCAGCATGGCCCAATGGTTCCCGATTGAATGCAGTGGTTGCAATGAAGCATGATTGAATGCAGTGGATTCCATGAAGCGTGGCCCTATGGTACCCGATTGAATGCACTGGTTGCAATGAAGCATGATTGAATGCAGTGGATTCCATGCAGCATGGAGAAATGGAACCCTATTAAATGCAGGGGATTTTATGCAGCATGATTGAATGCAGTGGATTCCATGCAGCATGATTGAATGCAGTAGATTCCATGCAGTGAGGCCCAATGCATCCCGATTAAATGCAGTGCATTTTATGCAGCGAGGCCCAAAGCATCCCGATTGAATGCAGTGGATTCCATGCAGCGTCACTGAATGCAGTGGATTTGATGCAGCATGGTAAAATGCATCCCGATTGAACCCAGTGTATTCTATGCAGCGTGATAAATGGATCCCGATTGAATGCAGTGGATTCCATGCAGCGTGGCCCAATGGATCTCGATTGAATGCAGTGGATTCCATGCAGTGTGGTGCAATGGATTTTGATTGAACGCAGTGGATTCGATGCATCGTTGTGCAATGGATCCCAATTGAATGCAGTGAATTCCATGCAGCGTGATTGAATGCAGTACATTCCATGCAGCATGGTAAAATGCATCCCGATTAAATGCAGTGGATTCCATCCAGCTTGATTGAATGCAGTTGATTCCATGGAGCGTGGCCCAATGCATCCCGATTAAATGCAGTGGATTTTATGCAGCATGGCCCAAAGCATCCCGATTGAAGGTAGTGCATTCCATGCAGCATCACTGAATGCAGTGGATTCCATGCAGCATGGTAAAATGCATCCCGATTGAACGCAGTGTATTCCATGAAGCATGGCGAAATGGATCCCGATTGAATGCAGTGGATTCCATGCAGCGTGGCCCAATGGATCTCGATTGAACGCAGTGTATTCCATGCAGTGAGGCCCAATGAATCCCAATTGAATGCAGTGGATTCCATGCAGCATGGAGAAATTGAACCCTATTAAATGCAGGGGATTTTATGCAGCATGATTGAATGCAGTGGATTCCATGCAGCATGATTGAATGCAGTAGATTCCATGCAGTGAGGCCCAATGCATCCCGATTAAATGCAGTGGATTTTATGCAGCGAGGCCCAAAGCATCCCGATTGAATGCAGTGGATTCCATGCAGCGTCACTGAATGCAGTGGATTCGATGCAGCATGGTTAAATGCATCCCGATTGAACGAAGTGTATTCCATGCAGCGTGGCTAAATGGATCCCGATTGAATGCAGTGGATTCCATGCAGCGTGGCCCAATGGATCTCGAGAGATTGCAGTGGATTCCAAGCAGAGTGGTGCAATGGATTTTAATTGAACGCAGTGGAGTCCATGCATCGTGGTGCAATGGATCCCAATTGAATGCAGTGAATTCCATGCAGCGTGATTGAATGCAGTATATTCCATGCAGCGTGGTAAAATGCATCCCGATTAAATGCAGTGGATTCCATCCAGCTTGGTTGAATGCAGTTGATTCCATGGAGCATGGCCCAATGCATCCCGATTAAATGCAGTGGATTTTATGCAGCATGGCCCAAAGCATCCCGATTGAAGGTAGTGCATTCCATGCAGCATCACTGAATGCAGTGGATTCCATGCAGCATGGTAAAATGCATCCCGATTAAACGCAGTGGATTACATGCAGCATGGCTAAATGGATCCCGAGTGAATGCAGTAGATTCCATGCAGTGTCATTGAATGCAGTGGATTCCATGCAGCATGGTAAAATGCGTCACGATTGATGCATTGGATTCCATGCAGTGTCATTGAATGCAGTGGATTCCATGCAGCATGGTAAAATGCATCCCGATGGATGCAGTGGATTCCATGCAGTGTCAATGAATGCAGTGGATTCCAGGCAGCATGATAAAATGCATCCCGATTGATGCAGTGGATTCCATGCAGCGGGGTTAAATGGATCCAGATTGAATGCAGTGGATTCCATGCAGCGTGGCCCAATGGATCTCGATTGAATGCAGTGGATTCCATGCAGCGTGGCCCAATGGATCTCGATTGAATGCAGTGGATTCCATGCAGTGTGGTGCAGTGGATTCTGATTGATTGCAGTGAATTCCATGCGTCGTGGCACAATGGATCCCAATTGAATGCAGTGGATTCCATGCAGCGTGGCCCAATGGATCTCGATTGAATGCAGTGGATTCCATGCAGCGTGTTTGAATGTAGTGTATGCCATGCAGCGTGAAGAAATGGAACCCTATTGAATGCAGTGGATTTTATGCAGCATGATTGAATGCAGTGGATTCGATGCAGCATGATTGAATGCAGTGGATTCCAGGCAGCGAGGCCCAATGAATCCCGATTGAATCAGTGGATATTATCCAGCATGGCCCAAAGCATCCCGATTGAATGCAGTGGATTCCATGCAGCGTGTTTGAATGCAGTGGATTCCATGCAGAATGGCCCAATGGTTCCCGATTGAATGCAGTGGTTGCAATGAAGCATGATTGAATGCAGTGGATTCCATGCAGCATGGAGAAATTGAACCCTATTAAATGCAGGGGATTTTATGCAGCATGATTGAATGCAGTGGATTCCATGCAGCGTGATTGAATGCAGTAGATTCCATGCAGTGAGGCCCAATGCATCCCGATTAAATGCAGTGGATCTTATGCAGCGAGGCCCAAAGCATCCCGATTGAATGCAGTGGATTCCATGCAGCGTCACTGAATGCAGTGGATTCGATGCAGCATGGTAAAATGCATCCCGATTGAACCCAGTGTATTCCATGCAGCGTGATTAATGGACCCCAATTGAATGCAGTGGATTCCATGCAGCGTGGCCCAATGGATCTCGAGAGAATACAGTGGATTACATGCAGCGTGATTGAACGCAGTACATTCCATGCAGCATGGTAAAATGCATCCCGATTAAATGCAGTGGATTCCATCCAGCTTGATTGAATGCAGTTGATTCCATGGAGCGTGGCCCAATGCATCCCGAGTAAATGCAGTGGATTTTATGCAGCATGGCCCAAAGCATCCCGATTGAATGTAGTGCATTCCATGCAGCATCACTGAATGCAGTGGATTCCATGCAGCATGGTAAAATGCATCCCGATTGAACGCAGTGTATTCCATGAAGCATGGCGAAATGGATCCCGATTGAATGCAGTGGATTCCATGCAGCGTGGCCCAATGGATCTCGATTGAACGCAGTGTATTCCATGCAGTGAGGCCCAATGAATCCCAATTGAATGCAGTGGATTCCATGCAGCATGGCACAATGGATGTCGATTGAATGCAGTGGTTTCCCTGCAATGTGGCACAATGGATCCCGATTGACTGCAGTGGATTCCATGCAGCGTCACTGAATGCAGTGGATTCCATGCAGCATGGTAAAATGCATCCCGATGGATGCAGTGGATTCCATGCAGTGTCATTGAATGCAGTGGATTCCATGCAGCATGGTAAAATGCATCCCGATTGAACGCAGTGCATTCCATGCAGCGGGGTTCAATGGATCCCGATTGAATGCAGTGGATTCGATGCAGCGTGGCCCAATGGATCTCGAGAGAATGCAGTGGATTCCATGCAGTGTGGTGCAATGGATTTTAATTGAACGCAGTGGATTCCATGCATCGTGGCGCAATGGATCCCAATTGAATGCAGTGAATTCCATGCAGCGTGATTGAATGCAGTACATTCCATGCAGCATGGTAAAATGCATCCCGATTAAATGCAGTGGATTCCATCCAGCTTGATTGAATGCAGTTGATTCCATGGAGCGTGGCCCAATGCATCCCGATTAAATGCAGTGGATTTTATGCAGCATGGCCCAAAGCATCCCGATTGAAGGTAGTGCATTTCATGCAGCATCACTGAATGCAGTGGATTCCATGCAGCATGGTAAAATGCATCCCAATTGAACGCAGTGCATTCCATGCAGCGGGGTTAAATGGATGCCGATTGAATGCAGTGGATTCGATGCAGCGTGGCCCAATGCATCTCGATTGACTGCAGTGGATTCCATGCAGCGTGGCCCAATGGATCTCGATTGACTGCAGTGGATTCCATGCAGCGTCACTGAATGCAGTGGATTCCATGCAGCATGGTAAAATGCATCCCGATTGATGCAGTGGATTCCATGCAGTGTCATTGAATGCAGTGGATTCCATGCAGCATGGTTTAATGCATCCCAATTGAACGCAGTGCATTCCATGCAGCGGGGTTAAATGGATCCCGATTGAATGCAGTGGATTCGATGCAGCGTGGCCCAATGTATCTCGAGAGAATGCAGTGGATTCCATGCAGTGTGGTGCAATGGATTTTAATTGAACGCAGTGGATTCCATGCATCGTGGCGCAATGGATCCCAATTGAATGCAGTGAATTCCATGCAGCGTGATTGAATGCAGTATATTCCATGCAGCGTGGTAAAATGCATCCCTATAAAATGCAGTGGATTCCATCCAGTTTGATTGAATGCAGTTGATTCCATGGAGCGTGGCCCAATGCATCCCGATTAAATGCAGTGGATTTTATGCAGCATGGCCCAAAGCATCCCGATTGAAGGTAGTGCATTCCATGCAGCATCACTGAATGCAGTGGATTCCATGCAGCATGGTAAAATGCATCCCGATTGAACGCAGTGTATTCCATGAAGCATGGCTAAATGGATCCCGAGTGAATGCAGTGGATTCCATGCAGTGTCATTGAATGCAGTGGATTCCATGCAGCATGGAGAAATGGAACCCTATTAAATGCAGGGGATTTTATGCAGCATGATTGAATGCAGTGGATTCCATGCAGCATGATTGAATGCAGTAGATTCCATGCAGTGAGGCCCAATGCATCCCGATTAAATGCAGTGGATTTTATGCAGCGAGGCCCAAAGCATCCCGATTGAATGAAGTGGATTCCATGCAGCGTCACTGAATGCAGTGGATTCGATGCAGCATGGTAAAATGCATCCCGATTGAACCCAGTGTATTCTATGCAGCGTGATAAATGGATCCCGATTGAATGCAGTGGATTCCATGCAGCGTGGCCCAATGGATCTCGAGAGAATGCAGTGGATTCCATGCAGTGTGGTGCAATGGATTTTGATTGAACGCAGTGGATTCGATGCATCGTTGTGCAATGGATCCCAATTGAATGCAGTGAATTCCATGCAGCGTGATTGAATGCAGTATATTCCATGCAGCGTGGTAAAATGCATCCCGATTAAATGCAGTGGATTCCATCCAGCTTGATTGAATGCAGTTGATTCCATGGAGCGTGGCCCAATGCATCCCGATTAAATGCAGTGGATTTTATGCAGCATGGCCCAAAGCATCCCGATTGAAGGTAGTGCATTCCATGCAGCATCACTGAATGCAGTGGATTCCATGCAGCATGGTAAAATGCATCCCGATTGAACGCAGTGTATTCCATGAAGCATGGCTAAATGGATCCCGAGTGAATGCAGTGGATTCCATGCAGTGTCATTGAATGCAGTGGATTCCATGCAGCATGGTAAAATGTGTCACGATTGATGCAGTGGATTACATGCATTGTCATTGAATGCAGTGGATTCCATGCAGCATGGTTAAATGCATCACGATTGATGCAGTGGATTCCATGCAGTGTCAATGAATGCAGTGGATTCCAGGCAGCATGATAAAATGCATCCCGATTGATGCAGTGGATTCCATGCAGTGTCAATGAATGCAGTGGATTCCAGGCAGCATGATAAAATGCATCCCAATTGATGCAGTGGATTCCATGCAGCGGGGTTAAATGGATCCCGATTGAATGCAGTGGATTCCATGCAGCGTGGCCCAATGGATCTCGATTGAATGCAGTGGACTCCGTGCAGTGTAGTGGAGTGGATTCTGATTGATTGCAGTGAATTCCATGCAGCGTGGCCCAATGGATCTCGATTGAATGCAGTGGATTCCATGCAGCGTGTTTGAATGCAGTGTATTCCATGCAGCGTGAAGTAATGGAACCCTATTGAATGCAGTGGATTTTATGCAGCATGATTGAATGCAGTGGATTCGATGCAGCATGATTGAATGCAGTGGATTCCAGGCAGTGAGGCCCAATTAATCCCGATTGAATGCAGTGGATATTATCCAGCATGGCCCAAAGCATCCCGATGGAATGCAGTGGATTCCATGCAGCGTGTTTGAATGCAGTGGATTCCATGCAGCATGGCCCAATGGTTCCCGATTGAATGCAGTGGTTGCAATGAAGCATGATTGAATGCAGTGGATTCCATGAAGTGTGGCCCTATGGTACCCGATTGAATGCACTGGTTGCAATGAAGCATGATTGAATGCAGTGGATTCCATGCAGCATGGAGAAATTGAACCCTATTAAATGCAGGGGATTTTATGCAGCATGATTGAATGCAGTGGTTTCCATGCAGCATGATTGAATGCAGTAGATTCCATGCAGTGAGGCCCAATGCATCCCGATTAAATGCAGTGGATTCCATGCAGCGTCACTGAATGCAGTGGATTCGATGCAGCATGGTAAAATGCATCCCGATTGAACCCAGTGTATTCTATGCAGCGTGATAAATGGATCCCGATTGAATGCAGTGGATTCCATGCAGCGTGGTCCAATGGATCTCGAGAGAATGCAGTGGATTCCATGCAGTGTGGTGCAATGTATTTTCATTGAACGCAGTGGATTCGATGCATCATTGTGCAATGGATCCCAATTGAATGCAGTGAATTCCATGCAGCGTGATTGAATGCAGTACATTCCATGCAGCATGGTAAAATGCATCCCGATTAAATGCAGTGGATTCCATCCAGCTTGATTGAATGCAGTTGATTCCATGGAGCGTGGCCCAATGCATCCCGATTAAATGCAGTGGATTTTATGCAGCATGGCCCAAAGCATCCCGATTGAAGGTAGTGCATTCCATGCACCTTTACTGAATGCAGTGGATTCCATGCAGCATGGTAAAATGCATCCCGATTGAACGCAGTGTATTCCATGAAGCATGGCTAAATGGATCCCGATTGAATGCAGTGGATTCCATGCAGCGTGGCCCAATGGATCTCGATTGAACGCAGTGTATTCCATGCAGTGAGGCCCAATGAATCCCAATTGAATGCAGTGGATTCCATGCAGCATGGCGCAATGGATGTCGATTGAATGCAGTGGTTTCCCTGCAATGTGGCACAATGGATCCCGATTGACTGCAGTGGATTCCATGCAGCGTCACTGAATGCAGTGGATTCCATGCAGAATGGTAAAATGCATCCCGATTGATGGAGTGGATTCCATGCAGTGTCATTGAATGCAGTGGATTCCATGCAGCATGGTAAAATGCATCCCAATTGAACGCAGTGCATTCCATGCAGCGGGGTTAAATGGATCCCGATTGAATGCAGTGGATTCGATGCAGCGTGGCCCAATGGATCTCGAGAGAATGCAGTGGATTCCATGCAGTGTGGTGCAATGGATTTTAATTGAACGCAGTGGATTCCATGCATCATGGCGCAATGGATCCCAATTGAATGCAGTGAATTCCATGCAGCGTGATTGAATGCAGTACATTCCATGCAGCGTGGTAAAATGCATCCCGATTAAATGCAGTGGATTCCATCCAGCTTGATTGAATGCAGTTGATTCCATGGAGCGTGGCCCAATGCATCCCGATTAACTGCAGTGGATTTTAAGCAGCATGGCCCAAAGCATCCCGATTGAAGGTACTGCATTCCATGCAGCATCACTGAATGCAGTGGATTCCATGCAGCATGGTAAAATGCATCCCGATTGAACGCAGTGTATTCCATGAAGCATGGCTAAATGGATCCCGAGTGAATGCAGTGGATTCCATGCAGTGTCATTGAATGCAGTGGATTCCAGGCAGCATGGTAAAATGCATCCCGATTGATGCAGTGGATTCCATGCAGCGGGGTAAATGGATCCCGATTGAATGCAGTGTATTCCATGCAGCGTGGCCCAATGGATCTCGATTGAATGCAGTGGATTCCATGCAGCGTGGCCCAATGGATCTCGATTGAATGCAGTGGATTCCACGCAGTGTGGTGCAGTGGATTCTGATTGATTGCAGTGAATTCCATGCATCGTGGCACAATGGATCCCAATTGAATGCAGTGGATTCCATGCAGCGTGGCCCAATGGATCTCGATTGAATGCAGTGGATTCCATGCAGCGTGTTTGAATGCAGTGTATGCCATGCAGCGTGAAGAAATGGAACCCTATTGAATGCAGTGGATTTTATGCAGCATGATTGAATGCAGTGGATTCCATGCAGCATGATTGAATGCAGTGGATTCCAGGCAGCGAGGCCCAATGAATCCCGATTGAATGCAGTGGATATTATCCAGCATGGCCCAAAGCATCCCGATTGAATGCAGTGGATTCCATGCAGCATGTTTGAATGCAGTGGATTCCATGCAGCATGGCCCAATGGTTCCCGATTGAATGCAGTGGTTGCAATGAAGCATGATTGAATGCAGTGGATTCCATGAAGCGTGGCCCTATGGTACCCGATTGAATGCACTGGTTGCAATGAAGCATGATTGAATGCAGTGGATTCCATGCAGCATGGAGAAATGGAACCCTATTAAATGCAGGGGATTTTATGCAGCATGATTGAATGCAGTGGATTCCATGCAGCATGATTGAATGCAGTAGATTCCATGCAGTGAGGCCCAATGCATCCCGATTAAATGCAGTGGATTTTATGCAGCGAGGCCCAAAGCATCCCGATTGAATGAAGTGGATTCCATGCAGCGTCACTGAATGCAGTGGATTCGATGCAGCATGGTAAAATGCATCCCGATTGAACCCAGTGTATTCTATGCAGCGTGATAAATGGATCCCGATTGAATGCAGTGGATTCCATGCAGCGTGGCCCAATGGATCTCGAGAGAATGCAGTGGATTCCATGCAGTGTGGTGCAATGGATTTTGATTGAACGCAGTGGATTCGATGCATCGTTGTGCAATGGATCCCAATTGAATGCAGTGAATTCCATGCAGCGTGATTGAATGCAGTATATTCCATGCAGCGTGGTAAAATGCATCCCGATTAAATGCAGTGGATTCCATCCAGCTTGATTGAATGCAGTTGATTCCATGGAGCGTGGCCCAATGCATCCCGATTAAATGCAGTGGATTTTATGCAGCATGGCCCAAAGCATCCCGATTGAAGGTAGTGCATTCCATGCAGCATCACTGAATGCAGTGGATTCCATGCAGCATGGTAAAATGCATCCCGATTGAACGCAGTGTATTCCATGAAGCATGGCTAAATGGATCCCGAGTGAATGCAGTGGATTCCATGCAGTGTCATTGAATGCAGTGGATTCCATGCAGCATGGTAAAATGTGTCACGATTGATGCAGTGGATTACATGCATTGTCATTGAATGCAGTGGATTCCATGCAGCATGGTTAAATGCATCACGATTGATGCAGTGGATTCCATGCAGTGTCAATGAATGCAGTGGATTCCAGGCAGCATGATAAAATGCATCCCGATTGATGCAGTGGATTCCATGCAGTGTCAATGAATGCAGTGGATTCCAGGCAGCATGATAAAATGCATCCCGATTGATGCAGTGGATTCCATGCAGCGGGGTTAAATGGATCCCGATTGAATGCAGTGGATTCCATGCAGCGTGGCCCAATGGATCTCGATTGAATGCAGTGGACTCCGTGCAGTGTAGTGGAGTGGATTCTGATTGATTGCAGTGAATTCCATGCAGCGTGGCCCAATGGATCTCGATTGAATGCAGTGGATTCCATGCAGCGTGTTTGAATGCAGTGTATTCCATGCAGCGTGAAGTAATGGAACCCTATTGAATGCAGTGGATTTTATGCAGCATGATTGAATGCAGTGGATTCGATGCAGCATGATTGAATGCAGTGGATTCCAGGCAGCGAGGCCCAATTAATCCCGATTGAATGCAGTGGATATTATCCAGCATGGCCCAAAGCATCCCGATGGAATGCAGTGGATTCCATGCAGCGTGTTTGAATGCAGTGGATTCCATGCAGCATGGCCCAATGGTTCCCGATTGAATGCAGTGGTTGCAATGAAGCATGATTGAATGCAGTGGATTCCATGAAGCGTGGCCCTATGGTACCCGATTGAATGCACTGGTTGCAATGAAGCATGATTGAATGCAGTGGATTCCATGCAGCATGGAGAAATTGAACCCTATTAAATGCAGGGGATTTTATGCAGCATGATTGAATGCAGTGGTTTCCATGCAGCATGATTGAATGCAGTAGATTCCATGCAGTGAGGCCCAATGCATCCCGATTAAATGCAGTGGATTCCATGCAGCGTCACTGAATGCAGTGGATTCGATGCAGCATGGTAAAATGCATCCCGATTGAACCCAGTGTATTCTATGCAGCGTGATAAATGGATCCCGATTGAATGCAGTGGATTCCATGCAGCGTGGTCCAATGGATCTCGAGAGAATGCAGTGGATTCCATGCAGTGTGGTGCAATGTATTTTCATTGAACGCAGTGGATTCGATGCATCATTGTGCAATGGATCCCAATTGAATGCAGTGAATTCCATGCAGCGTGATTGAATGCAGTACATTCCATGCAGCATGGTAAAATGCATCCCGATTAAATGCAGTGGATTCCATCCAGCTTGATTGAATGCAGTTGATTCCATGGAGCGTGGCCCAATGCATCCCGATTAAATGCAGTGGATTTTATGCAGCATGGCCCAAAGCATCCCGATTGAAGGTAGTGCATTCCATGCAGCTTCACTGAATGCAGTGGATTCCATGCAGCATGGTAAAATGCATCCCGATTGAACGCAGTGTATTCCATGAAGCATGGCTAAATGGATCCCGATTGAATGCAGTGGATTCCATGCAGCGTGGCCCAATGGATCTCGATTGAACGCAGTGTATTCCATGCAGTGAGGCCCAATGAATCCCAATTGAATGCAGTGGATTCCATGCAGCATGGCGCAATGGATGTCGATTGAATGCAGTGGTTTCCCTGCAATGTGGCACAATGGATCCCGATTGACTGCAGTGGATTCCATGCAGCGTCACTGAATGCAGTGGATTCCATGCAGAATGGTAAAATGCATCCCGATTGATGGAGTGGATTCCATGCAGTGTCATTGAATGCAGTGGATTCCATGCAGCATGGTAAAATGCATCCCAATTGAACGCAGTGCATTCCATGCAGCGGGGTTAAATGGATCCCGATTGAATGCAGTGGATTCGATGCAGCGTGGCCCAATGGATCTCGAGAGAATGCAGTGGATTCCATGCAGTGTGGTGCAATGGATTTTAATTGAACGCAGTGGATTCCATGCATCATGGCGCAATGGATCCCAATTGAATGCAGTGAATTCCATGCAGCGTGATTGAATGCAGTACATTCCATGCAGCGTGGTAAAATGCATCCCGATTAAATGCAGTGGATTCCATCCAGCTTGATTGAATGCAGTTGATTCCATGGAGCGTGGCCCAATGCATCCCGATTAACTGCAGTGGATTTTAAGCAGCATGGCCCAAAGCATCCCGATTGAAGGTACTGCATTCCATGCAGCATCACTGAATGCAGTGGATTCCATGCAGCATGGTAAAATGCATCCCGATTGAACGCAGTGTATTCCATGAAGCATGGCTAAATGGATCCCGAGTGAATGCAGTGGATTCCATGCAGTGTCATTGAATGCAGTGGATTCCAGGCAGCATGGTAAAATGCATCCCGATTGATGCAGTGGATTCCATGCAGCGGGGTTAAATGGATTCAGATTGAATGCAGTGGATTCCATGCAGCGTGGCCCAATGGATCTCGATTGAATGCAGTGGATTCCATGCAGCGTGGCCCAATGGATCTCGATTGAATGCAGTGGATTCCATGCAGTGTGGTGCAGTGGATTCTGATTGATTGCAGTGAATTCCATGCGTCGTGGCACAATGGATCCCAATTGAATGCAGTGGATTCCATGCAGCGTGGCCCAATGGATCTCGATTGAATGCAGTGGATTCCATGCAGCGTGTTTGAATGTAGTGTATGCCATGCAGCGTGAAGAAATGGAACCCTATTGAATGCAGTGGATTTTATGCAGCATGATTGAATGCAGTGGATTCGATGCAGCATGATTGAATGCAGTGGATTCCAGGCAGCGAGGCCCAATGAATCCCGATTGAATCAGTGGATATTATCCAGCATGGCCCAAAGCATCCCGATTGAATGCAGTGGATTCCATGCAGCGTGTTTGAATGCAGTGGATTCCATGCAGAATGGCCCAATGGTTCCCGATTGAATGCAGTGGTTGCAATGAAGCATGATTGAATGCAGTGGATTCCATGCAGCATGGAGAAATTGAACCCTATTAAATGCAGGGGATTTTATGCAGCATGATTGAATGCAGTGGATTCCATGCAGCGTGATTGAATGCAGTAGATTCCATGCAGTGAGGCCCAATGCATCCCGATTAAATGCAGTGGATCTTATGCAGCGAGGCCCAAAGCATCCCGATTGAATGCAGTGGATTCCATGCAGCGTCACTGAATGCAGTGGATTCGATGCAGCATGGTAAAATGCATCCCGATTGAACCCAGTGTATTCCATGCAGCGTGATTAATGGACCCCAATTGAATGCAGTGGATTCCATGCAGCGTGGCCCAATGGATCTCGAGAGAATACAGTGGATTACATGCAGCGTGATTGAACGCAGTACATTCCATGCAGCATGGTAAAATGCATCCCGATTAAATGCAGTGGATTCCATCCAGCTTGATTGAATGCAGTTGATTCCATGGAGCGTGGCCCAATGCATCCCGAGTAAATGCAGTGGATTTTATGCAGCATGGCCCAAAGCATCCCGATTGAATGTAGTGCATTCCATGCAGCATCACTGAATGCAGTGGATTCCATGCAGCATGGTAAAATGCATCCCGATTGAACTCAGTGTATTCCATGAAGCATGGCGAAATGGATCCCGATTGAATGCAGTGGATTCCATGCAGCGTGGCCCAATGGATCTCGATTGAACGCAGTGTATTCCATGCAGTGAGGCCCAATGAATCCCAATTGAATGCAGTGGATTCCATGCAGCATGGCACAATGGATGTCGATTGAATGCAGTGGTTTCCCTGCAATGTGGCACAATGGATCCCGATTGACTGCAGTGGATTCCATGCAGCGTCACTGAATGCAGTGGATTCCATGCAGCATGGTAAAATGCATCCCGATGGATGCAGTGGATTCCATGCAGTGTCATTGAATGCAGTGGATTCCATGCAGCATGGTAAAATGCATCCCGATTGAACGCAGTGCATTCCATGCAGCGGGGTTCAATGGATCCCGATTGAATGCAGTGGATTCGATGCAGCGTGGCCCAATGGATCTCGAGAGAATGCAGTGGATTCCATGCAGTGTGGTGCAATGGATTTTAATTGAACGCAGTGGATTCCATGCATCGTGGCGCAATGGATCCCAATTGAATGCAGTGAATTCCATGCAGCGTGATTGAATGCAGTACATTCCATGCAGCATGGTAAAATGCATCCCGATTAAATGCAGTGGATTCCATCCAGCTTGATTGAATGCAGTTGATTCCATGGAGCGTGGCCCAATGCATCCCGATTAAATGCAGTGGATTTTATGCAGCATGGCCCAAAGCATCCCGATTGAAGGTAGTGCATTTCATGCAGCATCACTGAATGCAGTGGATTCCATGCAGCATGGTAAAATGCATCCCAATTGAACGCAGTGCATTCCATGCAGCGGGGTTAAATGGATGCCGATTGAATGCAGTGGATTCGATGCAGCGTGGCCCAATGCATCTCGATTGACTGCAGTGGATTCCATGCAGCGTGGCCCAATGGATCTCGATTGACTGCAGTGGATTCCATGCAGCGTCACTGAATGCAGTGGATTCCATGCAGCATGGTAAAATGCATCCCGATTGATGCAGTGGATTCCATGCAGTGTCATTGAGTGCAGTGGATTCCATGCAGCATGGTTTAATGCATCCCAATTGAACGCAGTGCATTCCATGCAGCGGGGTTAAATGGATCCCGATTGAATGCAGTGGATTCGATGCAGCGTGGCCCAATGTATCTCGAGAGAATGCAGTGGATTCCATGCAGTGTGGTGCAATGGATTTTAATTGAACGCAGTGGATTCCATGCATCGTGGCGCAATGGATCCCAATTGAATGCAGTGAATTCCATGCAGCGTGATTGAATGCAGTATATTCCATGCAGCGTGGTAAAATGCATCCCTATAAAATGCAGTGGATTCCATCCAGTTTGATTGAATGCAGTTGATTCCATGGAGCGTGGCCCAATGCATCCCGATTAAATGCAGTGGATTTTATGCAGCATGGCCCAAAGCATCCCGATTGAAGGTAGTGCATTCCATGCAGCATCACTGAATGCAGTGGATTCCATGCAGCATGGTAAAATGCATCCCGATTGAACGCAGTGTATTCCATGAAGCATGGCTAAATGGATCCCGAGTGAATGCAGTGGATTCCATGCAGTGTCATTGAATGCAGTGGATTCCATGCAGCATGGAGAAATGGAACCCTATTAAATGCAGGGGATTTTATGCAGCATGATTGAATGCAGTGGATTCCATGCAGCATGATTGAATGCAGTAGATTCCATGCAGTGAGGCCCAATGCATCCCGATTAAATGCAGTGGATTTTATGCAGCGAGGCCCAAAGCATCCCGATTGAATGAAGTGGATTCCATGCAGCGTCACTGAATGCAGTGGATTCGATGCAGCATGGTAAAATGCATCCCGATTGAACCCAGTGTATTCTATGCAGCGTGATAAATGGATCCCGATTGAATGCAGTGGATTCCATGCAGCGTGGCCCAATGGATCTCGAGAGAATGCAGTGGATTCCATGCAGTGTGGTGCAATGGATTTTGATTGAACGCAGTGGATTCGATGCATCGTTGTGCAATGGATCCCAATTGAATGCAGTGAATTCCATGCAGCGTGATTGAATGCAGTATATTCCATGCAGCGTGGTAAAATGCATCCCGATTAAATGCAGTGGATTCCATCCAGCTTGATTGAATGCAGTTGATTCCATGGAGCGTGGCCCAATGCATCCCGATTAAATGCAGTGGATTTTATGCAGCATGGCCCAAAGCATCCCGATTGAAGGTAGTGCATTCCATGCAGCATCACTGAATGCAGTGGATTCCATGCAGCATGGTAAAATGCATCCCGATTGAACGCAGTGTATTCCATGAAGCATGGCTAAATGGATCCCGAGTGAATGCAGTGGATTCCATGCAGTGTCATTGAATGCAGTGGATTCCATGCAGCATGGTAAAATGTGTCATGATTGATGCAGTGGATTACATGCATTGTCATTGAATGCAGTGGATTCCATGCAGCATGGTTAAATGCATCACGATTGATGCAGTGGATTCCATGCAGTGTCAATGAATGCAGTGGATTCCAGGCAGCATGATAAAATGCATCCCGATTGATGCAGTGGATTCCATGCAGTGTCAATGAATGCAGTGGATTCCAGGCAGCATGATAAAATGCATCCCGATTGATGCAGTGGATTCCATGCAGCGGGGTTAAATGGATCCCGATTGAATGCAGTGGATTCCATGCAGCGTGGCCCAATGGATCTCGATTGAATGCAGTGGACTCCGTGCAGTGTAGTGGAGTGGATTCTGATTGATTGCAGTGAATTCCATGCAGCGTGGCCCAATGGATCTCGATTGAATGCAGTGGATTCCATGCAGCGTGTTTGAATGCAGTGTATTCCATGCAGCGTGAAGTAATGGAACCCTATTGAATGCAGTGGATTTTATGCAGCATGATTGAATGCAGTGGATTCGATGCAGCATGATTGAATGCAGTGGATTCCAGGCAGTGAGGCCCAATTAATCCCGATTGAATGCAGTGGATATTATCCAGCATGGCCCAAAGCATCCCGATGGAATGCAGTGGATTCCATGCAGCGTGTTTGAATGCAGTGGATTCCATGCAGCATGGCCCAATGGTTCCCGATTGAATGCAGTGGTTGCAATGAAGCATGATTGAATGCAGTGGATTCCATGAAGCGTGGCCCTATGGTACCCGATTGAATGCACTGGTTGCAATGAAGCATGATTGAATGCAGTGGATTCCATGCAGCATGGAGAAATTGAACCCTATTAAATGCAGGGGATTTTATGCAGCATGATTGAATGCAGTGGTTTCCATGCAGCATGATTGAATGCAGTAGATTCCATGCAGTGAGGCCCAATGCATCCCGATTAAATGCAGTGGATTCCATGCAGCGTCACTGAATGCAGTGGATTCGATGCAGCATGGTAAAATGCATCCCGATTGAACCCAGTGTATTCTATGCAGCGTGATAAATGGATCCCGATTGAATGCAGTGGATTCCATGCAGCGTGGTCCAATGGATCTCGAGAGAATGCAGTGGATTCCATGCAGTGTGGTGCAATGTATTTTCATTGAACGCAGTGGATTCGATGCATCATTGTGCAATGGATCCCAATTGAATGCAGTGAATTCCATGCAGCGTGATTGAATGCAGTACATTCCATGCAGCATGGTAAAATGCATCCCGATTAAATGCAGTGGATTCCATCCAGCTTGATTGAATGCAGTTGATTCCATGGAGCGTGGCCCAATGCATCCCGATTAAATGCAGTGGATTTTATGCAGCATGGCCCAAAGCATCCCGATTGAAGGTAGTGCATTCCATGCACCTTTACTGAATGCAGTGGATTCCATGCAGCATGGTAAAATGCATCCCGATTGAACGCAGTGTATTCCATGAAGCATGGCTAAATGGATCCCGATTGAATGCAGTGGATTCCATGCAGCGTGGCCCAATGGATCTCGATTGAACGCAGTGTATTCCATGCAGTGAGGCCCAATGAATCCCAATTGAATGCAGTGGATTCCATGCAGCATGGCGCAATGGATGTCGATTGAATGCAGTGGTTTCCCTGCAATGTGGCACAATGGATCCCGATTGACTGCAGTGGATTCCATGCAGCGTCACTGAATGCAGTGGATTCCATGCAGAATGGTAAAATGCATCCCGATTGATGGAGTGGATTCCATGCAGTGTCATTGAATGCAGTGGATTCCATGCAGCATGGTAAAATGCATCCCAATTGAACGCAGTGCATTCCATGCAGCGGGGTTAAATGGATCCCGATTGAATGCAGTGGATTCGATGCAGCGTGGCCCAATGGATCTCGAGAGAATGCAGTGGATTCCATGCAGTGTGGTGCAATGGATTTTAATTGAACGCAGTGGATTCCATGCATCATGGCGCAATGGATCCCAATTGAATGCAGTGAATTCCATGCAGCGTGATTGAATGCAGTACATTCCATGCAGCGTGGTAAAATGCATCCCGATTAAATGCAGTGGATTCCATCCAGCTTGATTGAATGCAGTTGATTCCATGGAGCGTGGCCCAATGCATCCCGATTAACTGCAGTGGATTTTAAGCAGCATGGCCCAAAGCATCCCGATTGAAGGTACTGCATTCCATGCAGCATCACTGAATGCAGTGGATTCCATGCAGCATGGTAAAATGCATCCCGATTGAACGCAGTGTATTCCATGAAGCATGGCTAAATGGATCCCGAGTGAATGCAGTGGATTCCATGCAGTGTCATTGAATGCAGTGGATTCCAGGCAGCATGGTAAAATGCATCCCGATTGATGCAGTGGATTCCATGCAGCGGGGTAAATGGATCCCGATTGAATGCAGTGTATTCCATGCAGCGTGGCCCAATGGATCTCGATTGAATGCAGTGGATTCCATGCAGCGTGGCCCAATGGATCTCGATTGAATGCAGTGGATTCCACGCAGTGTGGTGCAGTGGATTCTGATTGATTGCAGTGAATTCCATGCATCGTGGCACAATGGATCCCAATTGAATGCAGTGGATTCCATGCAGCGTGGCCCAATGGATCTCGATTGAATGCAGTGGATTCCATGCAGCGTGTTTGAATGCAGTGTATGCCATGCAGCGTGAAGAAATGGAACCCTATTGAATGCAGTGGATTTTATGCAGCATGATTGAATGCAGTGGATTCCATGCAGCATGATTGAATGCAGTGGATTCCAGGCAGCGAGGCCCAATGAATCCCGATTGAATGCAGTGGATATTATCCAGCATGGCCCAAAGCATCCCGATTGAATGCAGTGGATTCCATGCAGCATGTTTGAATGCAGTGGATTCCATGCAGCATGGCCCAATGGTTCCCGATTGAATGCAGTGGTTGCAATGAAGCATGATTGAATGCAGTGGATTCCATGAAGCGTGGCCCTATGGTACCCGATTGAATGCACTGGTTGCAATGAAGCATGATTGAATGCAGTGGATTCCATGCAGCATGGAGAAATGGAACCCTATTAAATGCAGGGGATTTTATGCAGCATGATTGAATGCAGTGGATTCCATGCAGCATGATTGAATGCAGTAGATTCCATGCAGTGAGGCCCAATGCATCCCGATTAAATGCAGTGGATTTTATGCAGCGAGGCCCAAAGCATCCCGATTGAATGAAGTGGATTCCATGCAGCGTCACTGAATGCAGTGGATTCGATGCAGCATGGTAAAATGCATCCCGATTGAACCCAGTGTATTCTATGCAGCGTGATAAATGGATCCCGATTGAATGCAGTGGATTCCATGCAGCGTGGCCCAATGGATCTCGAGAGAATGCAGTGGATTCCATGCAGTGTGGTGCAATGGATTTTGATTGAACGCAGTGGATTCGATGCATCGTTGTGCAATGGATCCCAATTGAATGCAGTGAATTCCATGCAGCGTGATTGAATGCAGTATATTCCATGCAGCGTGGTAAAATGCATCCCGATTAAATGCAGTGGATTCCATCCAGCTTGATTGAATGCAGTTGATTCCATGGAGCGTGGCCCAATGCATCCCGATTAAATGCAGTGGATTTTATGCAGCATGGCCCAAAGCATCCCGATTGAAGGTAGTGCATTCCATGCAGCATCACTGAATGCAGTGGATTCCATGCAGCATGGTAAAATGCATCCCGATTGAACGCAGTGTATTCCATGAAGCATGGCTAAATGGATCCCGAGTGAATGCAGTGGATTCCATGCAGTGTCATTGAATGCAGTGGATTCCATGCAGCATGGTAAAATGTGTCACGATTGATGCAGTGGATTACATGCATTGTCATTGAATGCAGTGGATTCCATGCAGCATGGTTAAATGCATCACGATTGATGCAGTGGATTCCATGCAGTGTCAATGAATGCAGTGGATTCCAGGCAGCATGATAAAATGCATCCCGATTGATGCAGTGGATTCCATGCAGTGTCAATGAATGCAGTGGATTCCAGGCAGCATGATAAAATGCATCCCGATTGATGCAGTGGATTCCATGCAGCGGGGTTAAATGGATCCCGATTGAATGCAGTGGATTCCATGCAGCGTGGCCCAATGGATCTCGATTGAATGCAGTGGACTCCGTGCAGTGTAGTGGAGTGGATTCTGATTGATTGCAGTGAATTCCATGCAGCGTGGCCCAATGGATCTCGATTGAATGCAGTGGATTCCATGCAGCGTGTTTGAATGCAGTGTATTCCATGCAGCGTGAAGTAATGGAACCCTATTGAATGCAGTGGATTTTATGCAGCATGATTGAATGCAGTGGATTCGATGCAGCATGATTGAATGCAGTGGATTCCAGGCAGCGAGGCCCAATTAATCCCGATTGAATGCAGTGGATATTATCCAGCATGGCCCAAAGCATCCCGATGGAATGCAGTGGATTCCATGCAGCGTGTTTGAATGCAGTGGATTCCATGCAGCATGGCCCAATGGTTCCCGATTGAATGCAGTGGTTGCAATGAAGCATGATTGAATGCAGTGGATTCCATGAAGCGTGGCCCTATGGTACCCGATTGAATGCACTGGTTGCAATGAAGCATGATTGAATGCAGTGGATTCCATGCAGCATGGAGAAATTGAACCCTATTAAATGCAGGGGATTTTATGCAGCATGATTGAATGCAGTGGTTTCCATGCAGCATGATTGAATGCAGTAGATTCCATGCAGTGAGGCCCAATGCATCCCGATTAAATGCAGTGGATTCCATGCAGCGTCACTGAATGCAGTGGATTCGATGCAGCATGGTAAAATGCATCCCGATTGAACCCAGTGTATTCTATGCAGCGTGATAAATGGATCCCGATTGAATGCAGTGGATTCCATGCAGCGTGGTCCAATGGATCTCGAGAGAATGCAGTGGATTCCATGCAGTGTGGTGCAATGTATTTTCATTGAACGCAGTGGATTCGATGCATCATTGTGCAATGGATCCCAATTGAATGCAGTGAATTCCATGCAGCGTGATTGAATGCAGTACATTCCATGCAGCATGGTAAAATGCATCCCGATTAAATGCAGTGGATTCCATCCAGCTTGATTGAATGCAGTTGATTCCATGGAGCGTGGCCCAATGCATCCCGATTAAATGCAGTGGATTTTATGCAGCATGGCCCAAAGCATCCCGATTGAAGGTAGTGCATTCCATGCAGCTTCACTGAATGCAGTGGATTCCATGCAGCATGGTAAAATGCATCCCGATTGAACGCAGTGTATTCCATGAAGCATGGCTAAATGGATCCCGATTGAATGCAGTGGATTCCATGCAGCGTGGCCCAATGGATCTCGATTGAACGCAGTGTATTCCATGCAGTGAGGCCCAATGAATCCCAATTGAATGCAGTGGATTCCATGCAGCATGGCGCAATGGATGTCGATTGAATGCAGTGGTTTCCCTGCAATGTGGCACAATGGATCCCGATTGACTGCAGTGGATTCCATGCAGCGTCACTGAATGCAGTGGATTCCATGCAGAATGGTAAAATGCATCCCGATTGATGGAGTGGATTCCATGCAGTGTCATTGAATGCAGTGGATTCCATGCAGCATGGTAAAATGCATCCCAATTGAACGCAGTGCATTCCATGCAGCGGGGTTAAATGGATCCCGATTGAATGCAGTGGATTCGATGCAGCGTGGCCCAATGGATCTCGAGAGAATGCAGTGGATTCCATGCAGTGTGGTGCAATGGATTTTAATTGAACGCAGTGGATTCCATGCATCATGGCGCAATGGATCCCAATTGAATGCAGTGAATTCCATGCAGCGTGATTGAATGCAGTACATTCCATGCAGCGTGGTAAAATGCATCCCGATTAAATGCAGTGGATTCCATCCAGCTTGATTGAATGCAGTTGATTCCATGGAGCGTGGCCCAATGCATCCCGATTAACTGCAGTGGATTTTAAGCAGCATGGCCCAAAGCATCCCGATTGAAGGTACTGCATTCCATGCAGCATCACTGAATGCAGTGGATTCCATGCAGCATGGTAAAATGCATCCCGATTGAACGCAGTGTATTCCATGAAGCATGGCTAAATGGATCCCGAGTGAATGCAGTGGATTCCATGCAGTGTCATTGAATGCAGTGGATTCCAGGCAGCATGGTAAAATGCATCCCGATTGATGCAGTGGATTCCATGCAGCGGGGTAAATGGATCCCGATTGAATGCAGTGTATTCCATGCAGCGTGGCCCAATGGATCTCGATTGAATGCAGTGGATTCCATGCAGCGTGGCCCAATGGATCTCGATTGAATGCAGTGGATTCCACGCAGTGTGGTGCAGTGGATTCTGATTGATTGCAGTGAATTCCATGCATCGTGGCACAATGGATCCCAATTGAATGCAGTGGATTCCATGCAGCGTGGCCCAATGGATCTCGATTGAATGCAGTGGATTCCATGCAGCGTGTTTGAATGCAGTGTATGCCATGCAGCGTGAAGAAATGGAACCCTATTGAATGCAGTGGATTTTATGCAGCATGATTGAATGCAGTGGATTCCATGCAGCATGATTGAATGCAGTGGATTCCAGGCAGCGAGGCCCAATGAATCCCGATTGAATGCAGTGGATATTATCCAGCATGGCCCAAAGCATCCCGATTGAATGCAGTGGATTCCATGCAGCATGTTTGAATGCAGTGGATTCCATGCAGCATGGCCCAATGGTTCCCGATTGAATGCAGTGGTTGCAATGAAGCATGATTGAATGCAGTGGATTCCATGAAGCGTGGCCCTATGGTACCCGATTGAATGCACTGGTTGCAATGAAGCATGATTGAATGCAGTGGATTCCATGCAGCATGGAGAAATGGAACCCTATTAAATGCAGGGGATTTTATGCAGCATGATTGAATGCAGTGGATTCCATGCAGCATGATTGAATGCAGTAGATTCCATGCAGTGAGGCCCAATGCATCCCGATTAAATGCAGTGGATTTTATGCAGCGAGGCCCAAAGCATCCCGATTGAATGAAGTGGATTCCATGCAGCGTCACTGAATGCAGTGGATTCGATGCAGCATGGTAAAATGCATCCCGATTGAACCCAGTGTATTCTATGCAGCGTGATAAATGGATCCCGATTGAATGCAGTGGATTCCATGCAGCGTGGCCCAATGGATCTCGAGAGAATGCAGTGGATTCCATGCAGTGTGGTGCAATGGATTTTGATTGAACGCAGTGGATTCGATGCATCGTTGTGCAATGGATCCCAATTGAATGCAGTGAATTCCATGCAGCGTGATTGAATGCAGTATATTCCATGCAGCGTGGTAAAATGCATCCCGATTAAATGCAGTGGATTCCATCCAGCTTGATTGAATGCAGTTGATTCCATGGAGTGTGGCCCAATGCATCCCGATTAAATGCAGTGGATTTTATGCAGCATGGCCCAAAGCATCCCGATTGAAGGTAGTGCATTCCATGCAGCATCACTGAATGCAGTGGATTCCATGCAGCATGGTAAAATGCATCCCGATTGAACGCAGTGTATTCCATGAAGCATGGCTAAATGGATCCCGAGTGAATGCAGTGGATTCCATGCAGTGTCATTGAATGCAGTGGATTCCATGCAGCATGGTAAAATGTGTCACGATTGATGCAGTGGATTACATGCATTGTCATTGAATGCAGTGGATTCCATGCAGCATGGTTAAATGCATCACGATTGATGCAGTGGATTCCATGCAGTGTCAATGAATGCAGTGGATTCCAGGCAGCATGATAAAATGCATCCCGATTGATGCAGTGGATTCCATGCAGTGTCAATGAATGCAGTGGATTCCAGGCAGCATGATAAAATGCATCCCGATTGATGCAGTGGATTCCATGCAGCGGGGTTAAATGGATCCCGATTGAATGCAGTGGATTCCATGCAGCGTGGCCCAATGGATCTCGATTGAATGCAGTGGACTCCGTGCAGTGTGGTGGAGTGGATTCTGATTGATTGCAGTGAATTCCATGCAGCGTGGCCCAATGGATCTCGATTGAATGCAGTGGATTCCATGCAGCGTGTTTGAATGCAGTGTATTCCATGCAGCGTGTAGAAATGGAACCCTATTGAATGCAGTGGATTTTATGCAGCATGATTGAATGCAGTGGATTCCATGCAGCATGATTGAATGCAGTGGATTCCAGGCAGCAAGGCCCAATGAATCCCGATTGAATGCAGTGGACATTATCCAGCATGGCCCAAAGCATCCCGATGGAATGCAGTGGATTCCATGCAGCGTGTTTGAATGCAGTGGATTCCATGCAGCATGGCCCAATGGTTCCCGATTGAATGCAGTGGTTGCAATGAAGCATGATTGAATGCAGTGGATTCCATGAAGCGTGGCCCTATGGTACCCGATTGAATGCACTGGTTGCAATGAAGCATGATTGAATGCAGTGGATTCCATGCAGCATGGAGAAATGGAACCCTATTAAATGCAGGGGATTTTATGCAGCATGATTGAATGCAGTGGATTCCATGCAGCATGATTGAATGCAGTAGATTCCATGCAGTGAGGCCCAATGCATCCCGATTAAATGCAGTGGATTTTATGCAGCGAGGCCCAAAGCATCCCGATTGAATGCAGTGGATTCCATGCAGCGTCACTGAATGCAGTGGATTCGATGCAGCATGGTTAAATGCATCCCGATTGAACGAAGAGTATTCCATGCAGCGTGGCTAAATGGATCCCGATTGAATGCAGTGGATTCGATGCAGCGTGGCCCAATGGATCTCGAGAGATTGCAGTGGATTCCATGCAGTGTTGTGCAATGGATTTTAATTGAACGCAGTGGATTCCATGCATCGTGGTGCAATGGATCCCAATTGAATGCAGTGAATTCCATGCAGCGTGATTGAATGCAGTATATTCCATGCAGCGTGGTAAAAAGCATCCCGATTAAATGCAATGGATTCCATCCAGCTTGATTGAATGCAGTTGATTCCATGGAGCGTGGCCCAATGCATCCCGATTAAATGCAGTGGATTTTATGCAGCATGGCCCAAAGCATCCCGATTGAAGGTAGTGCATTCCATGCAGCATCACTGAATGCAGTGGATTCCATGCAGCATGGTAAAATGCATCCCGATTAAACGCAGTGGATTACATGCAGCATGGCTAAATGGATCCCGAGTGAATGCAGTAGATTCCATGCAGTGTCATTGAATGCAGTGGATTCCATGCAGCATGGTAAAATGCGTCACGATTGATGCAGTGGATTCCATGCAGTGTCATTGAATGCAGTGGATTCCATGCAGCATGGTAAAATGCATCCCGATGGATGCAGTGGATTCCATGCAGTGTCAATGAATGCAGTGGATTCCAGGCAGCATGATAAAATGCATCCCGATTGATGCAGTGGATTCCATGCAGCGTGGCCCAATGGATCCCGATTGAATGCAGTGGATTCCATGCAGCGTGGCCCAATGGATCTCGATTGAATGCAGTGGATTCCATGCAGCGTGGCCCAATGGATCTCGATTGAATGCAGTGGATTCCATGCAGTGTGGTGCAGTGGATTCTGATTGATTGCAGTGAATTCCATGCATCGTGGCACAATGGATCCCAATTGAATGCAGTGGATTCCATGCAGCGTGGCCCAATGGATCTCGATTGAATGCAGTGGATTCCATGCAGCGTGTTTGAATGCAGTGTATGCCATGCAGCATGAAGAAATGGAACCCTATTGAATGCAGTGGATTTTATGCAGCATGATTGAATGCAGTGGATTCCATGCAGCATGATTGAATGCAGTGGATTCCAGGCAGCGAGGCCCAATGAATCCCGATTGAATGCAGTGGATATTATCCAGCATGGCCCAAAGCATCCCGATGGAATGCAGTGGATTCCATGCAGCGTGTTTGAACGCAGTGGATCCATGCAGCATGGCCCAATGGTTCCCGATTGAATGCAGTGGTTGCAATGAAGCATGATTGAATGCAGTGGATTCCATGAAGCGTGGCCCTATGGTACCCGATTGAATGCACTGGTTGCAATGAAGCATGATTGAATGCAGTGGATTCCATGCAGCATGGAGAAATGGAACCCTATTAAATGCAGGGGATTTTATGCAGCATGATTGAATGCAGTGGATTCCATGCAGCATGATTGAATGCAGTAGATTCCATGCAGTGAGGCCCAATGCATCCCGATTAAATGCAGTGGATTTTATGCAGCGAGGCCCAAAGCATCCCGATTGAATGCAGTGGATTCCATGCAGCGTCACTGAATGCAGTGGATTCGATGCAGCATGGTAAAATGCATCCCGATTGAACCCAGTGTATTCTATGCAGCGTGATAAATGGATCCCGATTGAATGCAGTGGATTCCATGCAGCGTGGCCCAATGGATCTCGAGAGAATGCAGTGGATTCCATGCAGTGTGGTGCAATGGATTTTGATTGAACGCAGTGGATTCCATGCATCGTTGTGCAATGGATCCCAATTGAATGCAGTGAATTCCATGCAGCGTGATTGAATGCAGTACATTCCATGCAGCATGGTAAAATGCATCCCGATTAAATGAAGTGGATTCCATCCAGCTTGATTGAATGCAGTTGATTCCATGGAGCGTGGCCCAATGCATCCCGATTAAATGCAGTGGATTTTATGCAGCATGGCCCAAAGCATCCCGATTGAAGGTAGTGCATTCCATGCAGCATCACTGAATGCAGTGGATTCCATGCAGCATGGTAAAAGGCATCCCGATTGAACGCAGTGTATTCCATGAAGCATGGCGAAATGGATCCCGATTGAATGCAGTGAATTCCATGCAGCGTGGCCCAATGGATCTCGATTGAACGCAGTGTATTCCATGCAGTGAGGCCCAATGAATCCCAATTGAATGCAGTGGATTCCATGCAGCATGGAGAAATTGAACCCTATTAAATGCAGGGGATTTTATGCAGCATGATTGAATGCAGTGGATTCCATGCAGCATGATTGAATGCAGTAGATTCCATGCAGTGAGGCCCAATGCATCCCGATTAAATGCAGTGGATTTTATGCAGAGAGGCCCAAAGCATCCCGATTGAATGCAGTGGATTCCATGCAGCGTCACTGAATGCAGTGGATTCGATGCAGCATGGTTAAATGCATCCCGATTGAACGAAGTGTATTCCATGCAGCGTGGCTAAATGGATCCCGATTGAATGCAGTGGATTCCATGCAGCGTGGCCCAATGGATCTCGAGAGATTGCAGTGGATTCCAAGCAGAGTGGTGCAATGGATTTTAATTGAACGCAGTGGATTCCATGCATCGTGGTGCAATGGATCCCAATTGAATGCAGTGAATTCCATGCAGCGTGATTGAATGCAGTATATTCCATGCAGCGTGGTAAAATGCATCCCGATTAAATGCAGTGGATTCCATCCAGCTTGGTTGAATGCAGTTGATTCCATGGAGCATGGCCCAATGCATCCCGATTAAATGCAGTGGATTTTATGCAGCATGGCCCAAAGCATCCCGATTGAATGTAGTGCATTCCATGCAGCATCACTGAATGCAGTGGATTCCATGCAGCATGGTAAAATGCATCCCGATTAAACGCAGTGGATTACATGCAGCATGGCTAAATGGATCCCGATTGAATGCATTGGATTCCATGCAGTGTCATTGAATGCAGTGGATTCCATGCAGCATGGTAAAATGCATCCCGATGGATGCAGTGGATTCCATGCAGTGTCAATGAATGCAGTGGATTCCAGGCAGCATGATAAAATGCATCCCGATTGATGCAGTGGATTCCATGCAGCGGGGTTAAATGGATCCAGATTGAATGCAGTGGATTCCATGCAGCGTGGCCCAATGGATCTCGATTGAATGCAGTGGATTCCATGCAGCGTGGCCCAATGGATCTCGATTGAATGCAGTGGATTCCATGCAGTGTGGTGCAGTGGATTCTGATTGATTGCAGTGAATTCCATGCATCGTGGCACAATGGATCCCAATTGAATGCAGTGGATTCCATGCAGCGTGGCCCAATGGATCTCGATTGAATGCAGTGGATTCCATGCAGTGTGTTTGAATGTAGTGTATGCCATGCAGCGTGAAGAAATGGAACCCTATTGAATGCAGTGGATTTTATGCAGCATGATTGAATGCAGTGGATTCGATGCAGCATGATTGAATGCAGTGGATTCCAGGCAGCGAGGCCCAATGAATCCCGATTGAATGCAGTGGATATTATCCAGCATGGCCCAATGGTTCCCGATTGAATGCAGTGGTTGCAATGAAGCATGATTGAATGCAGTGGATTCCATGAAGCGTGGCCCTATGGTACCCGATTGAATGCAGTGGTTGCAATGAAGCATGATTGAATGCAGTGGATTCCATGCAGCATGGAGAAATGGAACCCTATTAAATGCAGGGGATTTTATGCAGCATGATTGAATGCAGTGGATTCCATGCAGCATGATTGAATGCAGTAGATTCCATGCAGTGAGGCCCAATGCATCCCGATTAAATGCAGTGGATTTTATGCAGCGAGGCCCAAAGCATCCCGATTGAATGCAGTGGATTCCATGCAGCGTCACTGAATGCAGTGGATTCGATGCAGCATGGTTAAATGCATCCCGATTGAACGAAGAGTATTCCATGCAGCGTGGCTAAATGGATCCCGATTGAATGCAGTGGATTCGATGCAGCGTGGCCCAATGGATCTCGAGAGATTGCAGTGGATTCCATGCAGTGTTGTGCAATGGATTTTAATTGAACGCAGTGGATTCCATGCATCGTGGTGCAATGGATCCCAATTGAATGCAGTGAATTCCATGCAGCGTGATTGAATGCAGTATATTCCATGCAGCGTGGTAAAAAGCATCCCGATTAAATGCAATGGATTCCATCCAGCTTGATTGAATGCAGTTGATTCCATGGAGCGTGGCCCAATGCATCCCGATTAAATGCAGTGGATTTTATGCAGCATGGCCCAAAGCATCCCGATTGAAGGTAGTGCATTCCATGCAGCATCACTGAATGCAGTGGATTCCATGCAGCATGGTAAAATGCATCCCGATTAAACGCAGTGGATTACATGCAGCATGGCTAAATGGATCCCGAGTGAATGCAGTAGATTCCATGCAGTGTCATTGAATGCAGTGGATTCCATGCAGCATGGTAAAATGCGTCACGATTGATGCAGTGGATTCCATGCAGTGTCATTGAATGCAGTGGATTCCATGCAGCATGGTAAAATGCATCCCGATGGATGCAGTGGATTCCATGCAGTGTCAATGAATGCAGTGGATTCCAGGCAGCATGATAAAATGCATCCCGATTGATGCAGTGGATTCCATGCAGCGGGGTTAAATGGATCCCGATTGAATGCAGTGGATTCCATGCAGCGTGGCCCAATGGATCTCGATTGAATGCAGTGGATTCCATGCAGCGTGGCCCAATGGATCTCGATTGAATGCAGTGGATTCCATGCAGTGTGGTGCAGTGGATTCTGATTGATTGCAGTGAATTCCATGCATCGTGGCACAATGGATCCCAATTGAATGCAGTGGATTCCATGCAGCGTGGCCCAATGGATCTCGATTGAATGCAGTGGATTCCATGCAGCGTGTTTGAATGCAGTGTATGCCATGCAGCATGAAGAAATGGAACCCTATTGAATGCAGTGGATTTTATGCAGCATGATTGAATGCAGTGGATTCCATGCAGCATGATTGAATGCAGTGGATTCCAGGCAGCGAGGCCCAATGAATCCCGATTGAATGCAGTGGATATTATCCAGCATGGCCCAAAGCATCCCGATGGAATGCAGTGGATTCCATGCAGCGTGTTTGAACGCAGTGGATCCATGCAGCATGGCCCAATGGTTCCCGATTGAATGCAGTGGTTGCAATGAAGCATGATTGAATGCAGTGGATTCCATGAAGCGTGGCCCTATGGTACCCGATTGAATGCACTGGTTGCAATGAAGCATGATTGAATGCAGTGGATTCCATGCAGCATGGAGAAATGGAACCCTATTAAATGCAGGGGATTTTATGCAGCATGATTGAATGCAGTGGATTCCATGCAGCATGATTGAATGCAGTAGATTCCATGCAGTGAGGCCCAATGCATCCCGATTAAATGCAGTGGATTTTATGCAGCGAGGCCCAAAGCATCCCGATTGAATGCAGTGGATTCCATGCAGCGTCACTGAATGCAGTGGATTCGATGCAGCATGGTAAAATGCATCCCGATTGAACCCAGTGTATTCTATGCAGCGTGATAAATGGATCCCGATTGAATGCAGTGGATTCCATGCAGCGTGGCCCAATGGATCTCGAGAGAATGCAGTGGATTCCATGCAGTGTGGTGCAATGGATTTTGATTGAACGCAGTGGATTCCATGCATCGTTGTGCAATGGATCCCAATTGAATGCAGTGAATTCCATGCAGCGTGATTGAATGCAGTACATTCCATGCAGCATGGTAAAATGCATCCCGATTAAATGCAGTGGATTCCATCCAGCTTGATTGAATGCAGTTGATTCCATGGAGCGTGGCCCAATGCATCCCGATTAAATGCAGTGGATTTTATGCAGCATGGCCCAAAGCATCCCGATTGAAGGTAGTGCATTCCATGCAGCATCACTGAATGCAGTGGATTCCATGCAGCATGGTAAAAGGCATCCCGATTGAACGCAGTGTATTCCATGAAGCATGGCGAAATGGATCCCGATTGAATGCAGTGGATTCCATGCAGCGTGGCCCAATGGATCTCGATTGAACGCAGTGTATTCCATGCAGTGAGGCCCAATGAATCCCAATTGAATGCAGTGGATTCCATGCAGCATGGAGAAATTGAACCCTATTAAATGCAGGGGATTTTATGCAGCATGATTGAATGCAGTGGATTCCAATCAGCATGATTGAATGCAGTAGATTCCATGCAGTGAGGCCCAATGCATCCCGATTAAATGCAGTGGATTTTATGCAGAGAGGCCCAAAGCATCCCGATTGAATGCAGTGGATTCCATGCAGCGTCACTGAATGCAGTGGATTCGATGCAGCATGGTTAAATGCATCCCGATTGAACGAAGTGTATTCCATGCAGCGTGGCTAAATGGATCCCGATTGAATGCAGTGGATTCCATGCAGCGTGGCCCAATGGATCTCGAGAGATTGCAGTGGATTCCAAGCAGAGTGGTGCAATGGATTTTAATTGAACGCAGTGGATTCCATGCATCGTGGTGCAATGGATCCCAATTGAATGCAGTGAATTCCATGCAGCGTGATTGAATGCAGTATATTCCATGCAGCGTGGTAAAATGCATCCCGATTAAATGCAGTGGATTCCATCCAGCTTGGTTGAATGCAGTTGATTCCATGGAGCATGGCCCAATGCATCCCGATTAAATGCAGTGGATTTTATGCAGCATGGCCCAAAGCATCCCGATTGAATGTAGTGCATTCCATGCAGCATCACTGAATGCAGTGGATTCCATGCAGCATGGTAAAATGCATCCCGATTAAACGCAGTGGATTACATGCAGCATGGCTAAATGGATCCCGATTGAATGCATTGGATTCCATGCAGTGTCATTGAATGCAGTGGATTCCATGCAGCATGGTAAAATGCATCCCGATGGATGCAGTGGATTCCATGCAGTGTCAATGAATGCAGTGGATTCCAGGCAGCATGATAAAATGCATCCCGATTGATGCAGTGGATTCCATGCAGCGGGGTTAAATGGATCCAGATTGAATGCAGTGGATTCCATGCAGCGTGGCCCAATGGATCTCGATTGAATGCAGTGGATTCCATGCAGCGTGGCCCAATGGATCTCGATTGAATGCAGTGGATTCCATGCAGTGTGGTGCAGTGGATTCTGATTGATTGCAGTGAATTCCATGCATCGTGGCACAATGGATCCCAATTGAATGCAGTGGATTCCATGCAGTGTGGCCCAATGGATCTCGATTGAATGCAGTGGATTCCATGCAGTGTGTTTGAATGTAGTGTATGCCATGCAGCGTGAAGAAATGGAACCCTATTGAATGCAGTGGATTTTATGCAGCATGATTGAATGCAGTGGATTCGATGCAGCATGATTGAATGCAGTGGATTCCAGGCAGCGAGGCCCAATGAATCCCGATTGAATGCAGTGGATATTATCCAGCATGGCCCAAAGCATCCCGATTGAATGCAGTGGATTCCATGCAGCGTGTTTGAATGCAGTGGATTCCATGCAGAATGGCCCAATGGTTCCCGATTGAATGCAGTGGTTGCAATGAAGCATGATTGAATGCAGTGGATTCCATGCAGCATGGAGAAATTGAACCCTATTAAATGCAGGTTATTTTATGCAGCATGATTGAATGCAGTGGATTCCATGCAGCGTGATTGAATGCAGTAGATTCCATGCAGTGAGGCCCAATGCATCCCGATTAAATGCAGTGGATCTTATGCAGCGAGGCCCAAAGCATCCCGATTGAATGCAGTGGATTCCATGCAGCGTCACTGAATGCAGTGGATTCGATGCAGCATGGTAAAATGCATCCCGATTGAACCCAGTGTATTCCATGCAGCGTGATTAATGGACCCCAATTGAATGCAGTGGATTCCATGCAGCGTGGCCCAATGGATCTCGAGAGAATACAGTGGATTACATGCAGCGTGATTGAATGCAGTACATTCCATGCAGCATGGTAAAATGCATCCCGATTAAATGCAGTGGATTCCATCCAGCTTGATTGAATGCAGTTGATTCCATGGAGCGTGGCCCAATGCATCCCGATTAAATGCAGTGGATTTTATGCAGCATGGCCCAAAGCATCCCGATTGAAGGTAGTGCATTCCATGCAGCATCACTGAATGCAGTGGATTCCATGCAGCATGGTAAAATGCATCCCGATTGAACGCAGTGTATTCCATGAAGCATGGCTAAATGGATCCCGATTGAATGCAGTGGATTCCATGCAGCGTGGCCCAATGCATCTCGATTGAACGCAGTGTATTCCATGCAGTGAGGCCCAATGAATCCCAATTGAATGCAGTGGATTCCATGCAGCATGGCACAATGGATGTCGATTGAATGCAGTGGTTTCCCTGCAATGTGGCACAATGGATCCCGATTGACTGCAGTGGATTCCATGCAGCGTCACTGAATGCAGTGGATTCCATGCAGCATGGTAAAATGCATCCCGATGGATGCAGTGGATTCCATGCAGTGTCATTGAATGCAGTGGATTCCATGCAGCATGGTAAAATGCATCCCGATTGAACGCAGTGCATTCCATGCAGCGGGGTTCAATGGATCCCGATTGAATGCAGTGGATTCGATGCAGCGTGGCCCAATGGATCTCGAGAGAATGCAGTGGATTCCATGCAGTGTGGTGCAATGGATTTTAATTGAACGCAGTGGATTCCATGCATCGTGGCGCAATGGATCCCAATTGAATGCAGTGAATTCCATGCAGCGTGATTGAATGCAGTACATTCCATGCAGCATGGTAAAATGCATCCCGATTAAATGCAGTGGATTCCATCCAGCTTGATTGAATGCAGTTGATTCCATGGAGCGTGGCCCAATGCATCCCGATTAAATGCAGTGGATTTTATGCAGCATGGCCCAAAGCATCCCGATTGAAGGTAGTGCATTTCATGCAGCATCACTGAATGCAGTGGATTCCATGCAGCATGGTAAAATGCATCCCAATTGAACGCAGTGCATTCCATGCAGCGGGGTTAAATGGATGCCGATTGAATGCAGTGGATTCGATGCAGCGTGGCCCAATGGATCTCGATTGACTGCAGTGGATTCCATGCAGCGTGGCCCAATGGATCTCGATTGACTGCAGTGGATTCCATGCAGCGTCACTGAATGCAGTGGATTCCATGCAGCATGGTAAAATGCATCCCGATTGATGCAGTGGATTCCATGCAGTGTCATTGAATGCAGTGGATTCCATGCAGCATGGTTTAATGCATCCCAATTGAACGCAGTGCATTCCATGCAGCGGGGTTAAATGGATCCCGATTGAATGCAGTGGATTCGATGCAGCGTGGCCCAATGGATCTCGAGAGAATGCAGTGGATTCCATGCAGTGTGGTGCAATGGATTTTAATTGAACGCAGTGGATTCCATGCATCGTGGCGCAATGGATCCCAATTTAATGCAGTGAATTCCATGCAGCGTGATTGAATGCAGTATATTCCATGCAGCGTGGTAAAATGCATCCCGATAAAATGCAGTGGATTCCATCCAGTTTGATTGAATACAGTTGATTCCATGGAGCGTGGCCCAATGCATCCCGATTAAATGCAGTGGATTTTATGCAGCATGGCCCAAAGCATCCCGATTGAAGGTAGTGCATTCCATGCAGCATCGCTGAATGCAGTGGATTCCATGCAGCATGGTAAAATGCATCCCGATTGAACGCAGTGTATTCCATGAAGCATGGCTAAATGGATCCCGAGTGAATGCAGTGGATTCCATGCAGTGTCATTGAATGCAGTGGATTCCATGCAGCATGGTAAAATGTGTCACGATTGATGCAGTGGATTACATGCATTGTCATTGAATGCAGTGGATTCCATGCAGCATGGTTAAATGCATCACGATTGATGCAGTGGATTCCATGCAGTGTCAATGAATGCAGTGGATTCCAGGCAGCATGATAAAATGCATCCCGAATGATGCAGTGGATTCCATGCAGCGGGGTTAAATGGATCCCGATTGAATGCAGTGGATTCCATGCAGCGTGGCCCAATGGATCTCGATTGAATGCAGTGGACTCCGTGCAGTGTGGTGGAGTGGATTCTGATTGATTGCAGTGAATTCCATGCAGCGTGGCCCAATGGATCTCGATTGAATGCAGTGGATTCCATGCAGCGTGTTTGAATGCAGTGTATTCCATGCAGCGTGAAGAAATGGAACCCTATTGAATGCAGTGGATTTTATGCAGCATGATTGAATGCAGTGGATTCCATGCAGCATGATTGAATGCAGTGGATTCCAGGCAGCGAGGCCCAATGAATCCCGATTGAATGCAGTGGACATTATCCAGCATGGCCCAAAGCATCCCGATGGAATGCAGTGGATTCCATGCAGCGTGTTTGAATGCAGTGGATTCCATGCAGCATGGCCCAATGGTTCCCGATTGAATGCAGTGGTTGCAATGAAGCATGATTGAATGCAGTGGATTCCATGCAGAATGGCCCAATGGTTCCCGATTGAATGCAGTGGTTGCAATGAAGCATGATTGAATGCAGTGGATTCCATGCAGCATGGAGAAATTGAACCCTATTAAATGCAGGGGATTTTATGCAGCATGATTGAATGCAGTGGATTCCATGCAGCGTGATAGAATGCAGTAGATTACATGCAGTGAGGCCCAATGCATCCCGATTAAATGCAGTGGATTTTATGCAGCGAGGCCCAAAGCATCCCGATTGAATGCAGTGGATTCCATGCAGCGTCACTGAATGCAGTGGATTCGATGCAGCATGGTAAAATGCATCCCGATTGAACCCAGTGTATTACATGCAGCGTGATAAATGGACCCAAATTCAATGCAGTGGATTCCATGCAGCGTGGCCCAATGGATCTCGAGAGAATACAGTGGATTCCATGCAGCGTGATTGAATGCAGTACATTCCATGCAGCATGGTAAAATGCATCCCGATTAAATGCAGTGGATTCCATCCAGCTTGATTGAATGCAGTTGATTCCATGGAGCGTGGCCCAATGCATCCCGATTAAATGCAGTGGATTTTATGCAGCATGGCCCAAAGCATCCCGATTGAAGGTAGTGCATTCCATGCAGCATCACTGAATGCAGTGGATTCCATGAAGCATGGTAAAATGCATCCCGATTGAACGCAGTGTATTCCATGAAGCATGGCTAAATGGATCCCGATTGAATGCAGTGGATTCCATGCGGCGTGGCCCAATGGATCTCGATTGAAAGCAGTGTATTCCATGCAGTGAGGCCCAATGAATCCCAATTGAATGCAGTGGATTCCATGCAGCATGGCGCAATGGATGTCGATTGAATGCAGTGGTTTCCCTGCAATGTGGCACAATGGATCCCGATTGACTGCAGTGGATTCCATGCAGCGTCACTGAATGCAGTGGATTCCATGCAGCATGGTAAAATGCATCCCGATGGATGCAGTGGATTCCATGCAGTGTCATTGAATGCAGTGGATTCCATGCAGCATGGTTTAATGCATCCCAATTGAACGCAGTGCATTCCATGCAGCGGGGTTCAATGGATCCCAATTGAATGCAGTGGATTCGATGCAGCGTGGCCCAATGGATCTCGAGAGAATGCAGTGGATTCCATGCAGTGTGGTGCAATGGATTTTAATTGAACGCAGTGGATTCCATGCATCGTGGCGCAATGGATCCCAATTGAATGCAGTGAATTCCATGCAGCGTGATTGAATGCAGTACATTCCATGCAGCATGGTTAAATGCATCCCGATTAAATGCAGTGGATTCCATCCAGCTTGATTGAATGCAGTTGATTCCATGGAGCGTGGCCCAATGCATCCCGATTAAATGCAGTGGATTTTATGCAGCATGGCCCAAAGCATCCCGATTGAAGGTAGTGCATTTCATGCAGCATCACTGAATGCAGTGGATTCCATGCAGCATGGTAAAATGCATCCCAATTGAACGCAGTGCATTCCATGCAGCGGGGTTAAATGGATGCCGATTGAATGCAGTGGATTCGATGCAGCGTGGCCCAATGGATCTCGATTGACTGCAGTGGATTTCATGCAGCGTGGCCCAATGGATCTCGATTGACTGCAGCGGATTCCATGCAGCGTCACTGAATGCAGTGGATTCCATGCAGCATGGTAAAATGCATCCCGATTGATGCAGTGGATTCCATGCAGTGTCATTGAATGCAGTGGATTCCATGCAGCATGGTTTAATGCATCCCAATTGAACGCAGTGCATTCCATGCAGCGGGGTTAAATGGATCCCGATTGAATGCAGTGGATTCGATGCAGCGTGGCCCAATGGATCTCGAGAGAATGCAGTGGATTCCATGCAGTGTGGTGCAATGGATTTTAATTGAACGCAGTGGATTCCATGCATCGTGGCGCAATGGATCCCAATTGAATGCAGTGAATTCCATGCAGCGTGATTGAATGCAGTATATTCCATGCAGCGTGGTAAAATGCATCCCGATAAAATGCAGTGGATTCCATCCAGTTTGATTGAATGCAGTTGATTCCATGGAGCGTGGCCCAATGCATCCCTATTAAATGCAGTGGATTTTATGCAGCATGGCCCAAAGCATCCCGATTGAAGGTAGTGCATTCCATGCAGCATCACTGAATGCAGTGGATTCCATGCAGCATGGTAAAATGCATCCCGATTGAACGCAGTGTATTCCATGAAGCATGGCTAAATGGATCCCGAGTGAATGCAGTGGATTACATGCAGTGTCATTGAATGCAGTGGATTCCATGCAGCATGGTAAAATGTGTCACGATTGATGCAGTGGATTACATGCATTGTCATTGAATGCAGTGGATTCCATGCCGCATGGTTAAATGCATCACGATTGATGCAGTGGATTCCATGCAGTGTCAATGAATGCAGTGGATTCCAGGCAGCATGATAAAATGCATCCCGAATGATGCAGTGGATTCCATGCAGCGGGGTTAAATGGATCCCGATTGAATGCAGTGGATTCCATGCAGCATGGCCCAATGGATCTCGATTGAATGCAGTGGACTCCGTGCAGTGTGGTGGAGTGGATTCTGATTGATTGCAGTGAATTCCATGCAGCGTGGCCCAATGGATCTCGATTGAATGCAGTGGATTCCATGCAGCGTGTTTGAATGCAGTGTATTCCATGCAGCGTGAAGAAATGGAACCCTATTGAATGCAGTGGATTTTATGCAGCATGATTGAATGCAGTGGATTCCATGCAGCATGATTGAATGCAGTGGATTCCAGGCAGCGAGGCCCAATGAATCCCGATTGAATGCAGTGGACATTATCCAGCATGGCCCAAAGCATCCCGATGGAATGCAGTGGATTCCATGCAGCGTGTTTGAATGCAGTGGATTCCATGCAGCATGGCCCAATGGTTCCCGATTGAATGCAGTGGTTGCAATGAAGCATGATTGAATGCAGTGGATTCCATGAAGCGTGGCCCTATGGTACCCGATTGAATGCACTGGTTGCAATGAAGCATGATTGAATGCAGTGGATTCCATGCAGCATGGAGAAATTGAACCCTATTAAATGCAGGGGATTTTATGCAGCATGATTGAATGCAGTGGATTCCATGCAGCATGATTGAATGCAGTAGATTCCATGCAGTGAGGCCCAATGCATCCCGATTAAATGCAGTGGATTTTATGCAGCGAGGCCCAAAGCATCCCGATTGAATGCAGTGGATTCCATGCAGCGTCACTGAATGCAGTGGATTCGATGCAGCATGGTTAAATGCATCCCGATTGAACGAAGAGTATTCCATGCAGCGTGGCTAAATGGATCCCGATTGAATGCAGTGGATTCCATGCAGCGTGGCCCAATGGATCTCGAGAGATTGCAGTGGATTCCATGCAGTGTGGTGCAATGGATTTTAATTGAACGCAGTGGATTCCATGCATCGTGGTGCAATGGATCCCAATTGAATGCAGTGAATTCCATGCAGCGTGATTGAATGCAGTATATTCCATGCAGCGTGGTAAAATGCATCCCGATTAAATGCAATGGATTCCATCCAGCTTGATTGAATGCAGTCGATTCCATGGAGCATGGCCCAATGCATCCCGATTAAATGCAGTGGATTTTATGCAGCATGGCCCAAAGCATCCCGATTGAATGTAGTGCATTCCATGCAGCATCACTGAATGCAGTGGATTCCATGCAGCATGGTAAAATGCATCCCGATTGAACGCAGTGTATTCCATGAAGCATGGCTAAATGGATCCCGAGTGAATGCAGTAGATTCCATGCAGTGTCATTGAATGCAGTGGATTCCATGCAGCATGGTAAAATGTGTCACGATTGATGCAGTGGATTCCATGCAGTGTCATTGAATGCATTGGATTCCATGCAGCATGGTAAAATGCATCCCGATGGATGCAGTGGATTCCATGCAGTGTCAATGAATGCAGTGGATTCCAGGCAGCATGATAAAATGCATCCCGATTGATGCAGTGGATTCCATGCAGCGGGGTTAAATGGATCCCGATTGAATGCAGTGGATTCCATGCAGCGTGGCCCAATGGATCTCGATTGAATGCAGTGGATTCCATGCAGCGTGGCCCAATGGATCTCGATTGAATGCAGTGGATTCCATGCAGTGTGGTGCAGTGGATTCTGATTGATTGCAGTGAATTCCATGCATCGTGGCACAATGGATCCCAATTGAATGCAGTGGATTCCATGCAAAATGGCCCAATGGATCTCGATTGAATGCAGTGGACTCCGTGCAGTGTGGTGGAGTGGATTCTGATTGATTGCAGTGAATTCCATGCAGCGTGGCCTAATGGATCTCGATTGAATGCAGTGGATTCCATGCAGCGTGTTTGAATGCAGTGTATTCCATGCAGCGTGAAGAAATGGAACCCTATTGAATGCAGTGGATTTTATGCAGCATGATTGAATGCAGTGGATTCCATGAAGCATGATTGAATGCAGTGGATTCCAGGCAGCGAGGCCCAATGAATCCCGATTGAATGCAGTGGATGTTATCCAGCATGGCCCAAAGCATCCCGATGGAATGCAGTGGATTCCATGCAGCGTGTTTGAATGCAGTGGATTCCATGCAGCATGGCCCAATGGTTCCCGATTGAATGCAGTGGTTGCAATGAAGCATGATTGAATGCAGTGGATTCCATGAAGCGTGGCCCTATGGTACCCGATTGAATGCACGGGTTGCAATGAAGCATGATTGAATGCAGTGGATTCCATGCAGCATGGAGAAATTGAACCCTATTAAATGCAGGGGATTTTATGCAGCATGATTGAATGCAGTGGATTCCATGCAGCATGATTGAATGCAGTAGATTCCATGCAGTGAGGCCCAATGCATCCCGATTAAATGCAGTGGATTTTATGCAGCGAGGCCCAAAGCATCCCGATTGAATGCAGTGGATTCCATGCAGCATGGTAAAATGCATCCCGATTGATGCAGTGGATTCCATGCAGTGTCATTGAATGCAGTGGATTCCATGCAGCATGGTAAAATGCATCCCAATTGAACGCAGTGCATTCCATGCAGCGGGGTTAAATGGATCCCGATTGAATGCAGTGGATTCGATGCAGCGTGGCCCAATGGATCTCGAGAGAATGCAGTGGATTCCATGCAGTGTGGTGCAATGGATTTTAATTCAACGCAGTGGATTCCATGCATCGTGGCGCAATGGATCCCAATTGAATGCAGTGAATTCCATGCAGCGTGATTGAATGCAGTATATTCCATGCAGCGTGGTAAAATACATCCCGATAAAATGCAGTGGATTCCATCCAGTTTGATTGAATGCAGTTGATTCCATGGAGCGTGGCCCAATGCATCCCGATTAACTGCAGTGGATTTTATGCAGCATGGCCAAAAGCATCCCGATTGAAGGTAGTGCATTCCATGCAGCATCACTGAATGCAGTGGATTCCATGCAGCATGGTAAAATGCATCCCGATTGAACGCAGTGTATTCCATGAAGCATGGCTAAATGGATCCCGAGTGAATGCAGTGGATTCCATGCAGTGTCATTGAATGCAGTGGATTCCATGCAGCATGGTAAAATGTGTCACGATTGATGCAGTGGATTACATGCATTGTCATTGAATGCAGTGGATTCCATGCAGCATGGTTAAATGCATCACGATTTATGCAGTGGATTCCATGCAGTGTCAATGAATGCAGTGGATTCCAGGCAGCATGATAAAATGCATCCCGAATGATGCAGTGGATTCCATGCAGCGGGGTTAAATGGATCCCGATTGAATGCAGTGGATTCCATGCAGCATGGCCCAATGGATCTCGATTGAATGCAGTGGACTCCGTGCAGTGTGGTGGAGTGGATTCTGATTGATTGCAGTGAATTCCATGCAGCGTGGCCCAATGGATCTCGATTGAATGCAGTGGATTCCATGCAGCGTGTTTGAATGCAGTGTATTCCATGCAGCGTGAAGAAATGGAACCCTATTGAATGCAGTGGATTTTATGCAGCATGATTGAATGCAGTGGATTCCATGCAGCATGATTGAATGCAGTGGATTCCAGGCAGCGAGGCCCAATGAATCCCGATTGAATGCAGTGGACATTATCCAGCATGGCCCAAAGCATCCCGATGGAATGCAGTGGATTCCATGCAGCGTGTTTGAATGCAGTGGATTCCATGCAGCATGGCCCAATGGTTCCCGATTGAATGCAGTGGTTGCAATGAAGCATGATTGAATGCAGTGGATTCCATGAAGCGTGGCCCTATGGTACCCGATTGAATGCACTGGTTGCAATGAAGCATGATTGAATGCAGTGGATTCCATGCAGCATGGAGAAATGGAACCCTATTAAATGCAGGGGATTTTATGCAGCATGATTGAATGCAGTGGATTCCATGCAGCATGATTGAATGCAGTAGATTCCATGCAGTGAGGCCCAATGCATCCCGATTAAATGCAGTGGATTTTATGCAGCGAGGCCCAAAGCATCCCGATTGAATGCAGTGGATTCCATGCAGCGTCACTGAATGCAGTGGATTCGATGCAGCATGGTAAAATGCATCCCGATTGAACCCAGTGTATTCTATGCAGCGTGATAAATGGATCCCGATTGAATGCAGTGGATTCCATGCAGCGTGGCCCAATGGATCTCGAGAGAATGCAGTGGATTCCATGCAGTGTGGTGCAATGGATTTTGATTGAACGCAGTGGATTCCATGCATCGTTGTGCAATGGATCCCAATTGAATGCAGTGAATTCCATGCAGCGTGATTGAATGCAGTACATTCCATGCAGCATGGTAAAATGCATCCCGATTAAATGCAGTGGATTCCATCCAGCTTGATTGAATGCAGTTGATTCCATGGAGCGTGGCCCAATGCATCCCGATTAAATGCAGTGGATTTTATGCAGCATGGCCCAAAGCATCCCGATTGAAGGTAGTGCATTCCATGCAGCATCACTGAATGCAGTGGATTCCATGCAGCATGGTAAAATGCATCCCGATTGAACGCAGTGTATTCCATGAAGCATGGCTAAATGGATCCCGATTGAATGCAGTGGATTCCATGCAGCGTGGCCCAATGGATCTCGATTGAACGCAGTGTATTCCATGCAGTGAGGCCCAATGAATCCCAATTGAATGCAGTGGATTCCATGCAGCATGGAGAAATGGAACCCTATTAAATGCAGGGGATTTTATGCAGCATGATTGAATGCAGTGGATTCCAAGCAGCATGATTGAATGCAGTAGATTCCATGCAGTGAGGCCCAATGCATCCCGATTAAATGCAGTGGATTTTATGCAGCGAGGACCAAAGCATCCCGATTGAATGCAGTGGATTCCATGCAGCGTCACTGAATGCAGTGGATTCGATGCAGCATGGTTAAATGCATCCCGATTGAACAAAGTGTATTCCATGCAGCGTGGCTAAATGGATCCCGATTGAATGCAGTGGATTCCATGCAGCGTGGCCCAATGGATCTCGAGAGATTGCAGTGGATTCCAAGCAGAGTGGTGCAATGGATTTTAATTGAACGCAGTGGATTCCATGCATCGTGGTGCAATGGATCCCAATTGAATGCAGTGAATTCCATGCAGCGTGATTGAATGCAGTATATTCCATGCAGCGTGGTAAAATGCATTCCGATTAAATGCAGTGGATTCCATCCAGCTTGGTTGAATGCAATTGATTCCATGGAGCATGGCCCAATGATTCCCGATTAAATGCAGTGGATTTTATGCAGCATGGCCCAAAGCATCCCGATTGAATGTAGTGCATTCCATGCAGCATCACTGAATGCAGTGGATTCCATGCAGCATGGTAAAATGCATCCCGATTAAACGCAGTGGATTACATGCAGCATGGCTAAATGGATCCCGATTGAATGCAGTAGATTCCATGCAGTGTCATTGAATGCAGTGGATTCCATGCAGCATGGTGAAATGCGTCACGATTGATGCAGTGGATTCCATGCAGTGTCATTGAATGCAGTGGATTCCATGCAGCATGGTAAAATGCATCCCGATGGATGCAGTGGATTCCATGCAGTGTCAATGAATGCAGTGGATTCCAGGCAGCATGATAAAATGCATCCCGATTGATGCAGTGGATTCCATGCAGCGGGGTTAAATGGATCCCGATTGAATGCAGTGGATTCCATGCAGCGTGGCCCAATGGATCTCGATTGAATGCAGTGGATTCCATGCAGCGTGGCCCAATGGATCTCGATTGAATGCAGTGGATTCCATGCAGTGTGGTGCAGTGGATTCTGATTGATTGCAGTGAATTCCATGCATCGTGGCACAATGGATCCCAATTGAATGCAGTGGATTCCATGCAGCGTGGCCCAATGGATCTCGATTGAATGCAGTGGATTCCATGCAGCGTGTTTGAATGCAGTGTATGCCATGCAGCGTGAAGAAATGGAACCCTATTGAATGCAGTGGATTTTATGCAGCATGATTGAATGCAGTGGATTCGATGCAGCATGATTGAATGCAGTGGATTTCAGGCAGCGAGGCCCAATGAATCCCGATTGAATGCAGTGGATATTATCCAGCATGGCCCAAAGCATCCCGATTGAATGCAGTGGATTCCATGCAGCGTGTTTGAACGCAGTGGATCCATGCAGCATGGCCCAATGGTTCCCGATTGAATGCAGTGGTTGCAATGAAGCATGATTGAATGCAGTGGATTCCATGAAGCGTGGCCCTATGGTACCCGATTGAATGCACTGGTTGCAATGAAGCATGATTGAATGCAGTGGATTCCATGCAGCATGGAGAAATGGAACCCTATTAAATGCAGGGGATTTTATGCAGCATGATTGAATGCAGTGGATTCCATGCAGCATGATTGAATGCAGTAGATTCCATGCAGTGAGGCCCAATGCATCCCGATTAAATGCAGTGGATTTTATGCAGCGAGGCCCAAAGCATCCCGATTGAATGCAGTGGATTCCATGCAGCGTCACTGAATGCAGTGGATTCGATGCAGCATGGTAAAATGCATCCCGATTGAACCCAGTGTATTCTATGCAGCGTGATAAATGGATCCCGATTGAATGCAGTGGATTCCATGCAGCGTGGCCCAATGGATCTCGAGAGAATGCAGTGGATTCCATGCAGTGTGGTGCAATGGATTTTGATTGAACGCAGTGGATTCCATGCATCGTTGTGCAATGGATCCCAATTGAATGCAGTGAATTCCATGCAGCGTGATTGAATGCAGTACATTCCATGCAGCATGGTAAAATGCATCCCGATTAAATGCAGTGGATTCCATCCAGCTTGATTGAATGCAGTTGATTCCATGGAGCGTGGCCCAATGCATCCCGATTAAATGCAGTGGATTTTATGCAGCATGGCCCAAAGCATCCCGATTGAAGGTAGTGCATTCCATGCAGCATCACTGAATGCAGTGGATTCCATGCAGCATGGTAAAATGCATCCCGATTGAACGCAGTGTATTCCATGAAGCATGGCTAAATGGATCCCGAGTGAATGCAGTGGATTCCATGCAGCGTGGCCCAATGGATCTCGATTGAACGCAGTGTATTCCATGCAGTGAGGCCCAATGAATCCCAATTGAATGCAGTGGATTCCATGCAGCATGGAGAAATTGAACCCTATTAAATGCAGGGGATTTTATGCAGCATGATTGAATGCAGTGGATTCCAATCAGCATGATTGAATGCAGTAGATTCCATGCAGTGAGGCCCAATGCATCCCGATTAAATGCAGTGGATTTTATGCAGAGAGGCCCAAAGCATCCCGATTGAATGCAGTGGATTCCATGCAGCGTCACTGAATGCAGTGGATTCGATGCAGCATGGTTAAATGCATCCCGATTGAACGAAGTGTATTCCATGCAGCGTGGCTAAATGGATCCCGATTGAATGCAGTGGATTCCATGCAGCGTGGCCCAATGGATCTCGAGAGATTGCAGTGGATTCCAAGCAGAGTGGTGCAATGGATTTTAATTGAACGCAGTGGATTCCATGCATCGTGGTGCAATGGATCCCAATTGAATGCAGTGAATTCCATGCAGCGTGATTGAATGCAGTATATTCCATGCAGCGTGGTAAAATGCATCCCGATTAAATGCAGTGGATTCCATCCAGCTTGGTTGAATGCAATTGATTCCATGGAGCATGGCCCAATGCATCCCGATTAAATGCAGTGGATTTTATGCAGCATGGCCCAAAGCATCCCGATTGAATGTAGTGCATTCCATGCAGCATCACTGAATGCAGTGGATTCCATGCAGCATGGTAAAATGCATCCCGATTAAACGCAGTGGATTACATGCAGCATGGCTAAATGGATCCCGATTGAATGCATTGGATTCCATGCAGTGTCATTGAATGCAGTGGATTCCATGCAGCATGGTAAAATGCGTCACGATTGATGCAGTGGATTCCATGCAGTGTCATTGAATGCAGTGGATTCCATGCAGCATGGTAAAATGCATCCCGATGGATGCAGTGGATTCCATGCAGTGTCAATGAATGCAGTGGATTCCAGGCAGCATGATAAAATGCATCCCGATTGATGCAGTGGATTCCATGCAGCGGGGTTAAATGGATCCCGATTGAATGCAGTGGATTCCATGCAGCGTGGCCCAATGGATCTCGATTGAATGCAGTGGATTCCATGCAGCGTGGCCCAATGGATCTCGATTGAATGCAGTGGATTCCATGCAGTGTGGTGCAGTGGATTCTGATTGAATGCAGTGAATTCCATGCATCGTGGCACAATGGATCCCAATTGAATGCAGTGGATTCCATGCAGCGTGGCCCAATGGATCTCGATTGAATTCAGTGGATTCCATGCAGCGTGTTTGAATGCAGTGTATTCCATGCAGCGTGAAGAAATGGAACCCTATTGAATGCAGTGGATTTTATGCAGCATGATTGAATGCAGTGGATTCGATGCAGCATGATTGAATGCAGTGGATTCCAGGCAGCGAGGCCCAATGAATCCCGATTGAATGCAGTGGATATTATCCAGCATGGCCCAAAGCATCCCGATTGAATGCAGTGGATTCCATGCAGCGTGTTTGAATGCAGTGGATTCCATGCAGCATGGCCCAATGGTTCCCGATTGAATGCAGTGGTTGCAATGAAGCATGATTGAATCCAGTGGATTCCATGCAGCATGGAGAAATTGAACCCTATTAAATGCAGGGGATTTTATGCAGCATGATTGAATGCAGTGGATTCCATGCAGCATGATTGAATGCAGTAGATTCCATGCAGTGAGGCCCAATGCATCCGGATTAAATGCAGTGGATTTTATGCAGCGAGGCCCAAAGCATCCCGATTGAATGCAGTGGATTCCATGCAGCGTCACTCAATGCATTGGATTCGATGCAGCATGGTAAAATGCATCCCGATTGAACCCAGTGTATTCCATGCAGCGTGATAAATGGACCCCAATTAGAATGCAGTGGATTCCATGCAGCGTGGTGCAATGGATCTCGAGAGAATGCAGTGGATTCCATGCAGCGTGATTGAATGCAGTACATTTCATGCAGCATGGTAAAATGCATCCCGATTAAATGCAGTGGATTCCATCCAGCTTGATTGAATGCAGTTGATTCCATGGAGCGTGGCCCAATGCATCCCGATTAAATGCAGTGGATTTTATGCAGCATGGCCCAAAGCATCCCGATTGAAGGTAGTGCATTCCATGCAGCATCACTGAATGCAGTGGATTCCATGCAGCATGGTAAAATGCATCCCGATTGAACGCAGTGTATTCCATGAAGCATGGCGAAATGGATCCCGATTGAATGCAGTGGATTCCATGCAGCGTGGCCCAATGGATCTCGATTGAACGCAGTGTATTCCATGCAGTGAGGCCCAATGAATCCCAATTGAATGCAGTGGATTCCATGCAGCATGGTGCAATGGATGTCGATTGAATGCAGTGGTTTCCCTGCAATGTGGCACAATGGATCCCGATTGACTGCAGTGGATTCCATGCAGCGTCACTGAATGCAGTGGATTCCATGCAGCATGGTAAAATGCATCCCGATGGATGCAGTGGATTCCATGCAGTGTCATTGAATGCAGTGGATTCGATGCAGCATGGTAAAATGCATCCCAATTGAACGCAGTGCATTCCATGCAGCGGGGTTAAATGGATCCCGATTGAATGCAGTGGATTCGATGCAGCGTGGCCCAATGGATCTCGAGAGAATGCAGTGGATTCCATGCAGTGTGGTGCAATGGATTTAAATTGAACGCAGTGGATTCCATGCATCGTGGCGCAATGGATCCCAATTGAATGCAGTGAATTCCATGCAGCGTGATTGAATGCAGTACATTCCATGCAGCATGGTAAAATGCATCCCGATTAAATGCAGTGGATTCCATCCAGCTTGATTGAATGCAGTTGATTCCATGGAGCGTGGCCCAATGCATCCCGATTAAATGCAGTGGATTTTATGCAGCATGGCCCAAAGCATCCCGATTGAAGGTAGTGCATTCCATGCAGCATCACTGAATGCAGTCGATTCCATGCAGCATGGTAAAATGCATCCCAATTGAACGCAGTGCATTCCATGCAGCGGGGTTAAATGGATGCCGATTGAATGCAGTGGATTCGATGCAGCGTGGCCCAATGGATCTCGATTGACTGCAGTGGATTCCATGCAGCGTGGCCCAATGGATCTCGATTGACTGCAGTGGATTCCATGCAGCGTCACTGAATGCAGTGGATTCCATGCAGCATGGTAAAATGCATCCCGATTGATGCAGTGGATTCCATGCAGTGTCACTGAATGCAGTGGATTCCATGCAGCATGGTAAAATGCATCCCGATTGAACGCAGTGCATTCCATGCAGCGGGGTTTAATGGATCCCGATTGAATGCAGTGGATTCGATGCAGTGTGGCCCAATGGATCTCGAGAGAATGGAGTGGATTCCATGCAGTGTGGTGCAATGGATTTAAATTGAACGCATTGGATTCCATGCATCGTGGTGCAATGGATCCCAATTGAATGCAGTGAATTCCATGCAGCGTGATTGAATGCAGTATATTCCATGCAGCGTGGTAAAATGCATCCCGATAAAATGCAGTGGATTCCATCCAGCTTGATTGAATGCAGTTGATTCCATGGAGCGTGGCCCAATGCATCCCGATTAAATGCAGTGGATTTTATGCAGCATGGCCCAAAGCATCCCGATTGAAGGTAGTGCATTCCATGCAGCAACACTGAATGCAGTGGATTCCATGCAGCATGGTAAAATGCATCCCGATTGAACGCAGTGTATTCCATGAAGCATGGCGAAATGGATCCCGATTGAATGCAGTGGATTCCATGCGGCATGGCCCAATGGTTCCCGATTGAATGCAGTGGTTGCAATGAAGCATGATTGAATGCAGTGGATTCCATGAAGCGTGGCCCTATGGTACCCGATTGAATGCACTGGTTGCAATGAAGCATGATTGAATGCAGTGGATTCCATGCAGCATGGAGAAATGGAACCCTATTAAATGCAGGGGATTTTATGCAGCATGATTGAATGCAGTGGATTCCATGCAGCATGATTGAATGCAGTAGATTCCATGCAGTGAGGCCCAATGCATCCCGATTAAATGCAGTGGATTTTATGCAGCGAGGCCCAAAGCATCCCGATTGAATGCAGTGGATTCCATGCAGCGTCACTGAATGCAGTGGATTCGATGCAGCATGGTAAAATGCATCCCGATTGAACCCAGTGTATTCTATGCAGCGTGATAAATGGATCCCGATTGAATGCAGTGGATTCGATGCAGCGTGGCCCAACGGATCTCGAGAGAATGCAGTGGATTCCATGCAGTGTGGTGCAATGGATTTTGATTGAACGCAGTGGATTCCATGCATCATTGTGCAATGGATCCCAATTGAATGCAGTGAATTCCATGCAGCGTGATTGAATGCAGTACATTCCATGCAGCATGGTAAAATGCATCCCGATTAAATGCAGTGGATTCCATCCAGCTTGATTGAATGCAGTTGATTCCATGGAGCGTGGCCCAATGCATCCCGATTAAATGCAGTGGATTTTATGCAGCATGGCCCAAAGCATCCCGATTGAAGGTAGTGCATTCCATGCAGCATCACTGAATGCAGTGGATTCCATGCAGCATGGTAAAATGCATCCCGATTGAACGCAGTGTATTCCATGAAGCATGGCTATATGGATCCCGATTGAATGCAGTGGATTCCATGCAGCGTGGCCCAATGGATCTCGATTGAACGCAGTGTATTCCATGCAGTGAGGCCCAATGAATCCCAATTGAATGCAGTGGATTCCATGCAGCATGGCGCAATGGATGTCGATTGAATGCAGTGGTTTCCCTGCAATGTGGCACAATGGATCCCGATTGACTGCAGTGGATTCCATGCAGTGTCATTGAATGCAGTGGATTCCATGCAGCATGGTAAAATGCATCCCAATTGAACGCAGTGCATTCCATGCAGCGGGGTTAAATGGATCCCGATTGAATGCAGTGGATTCGATGCAGCATGGCCCAATGGATCTCGAGAGAATGCAGTGGATTCCATGCAGTGTGGTGCAATGGATTTTAATTGGACGCAGTGGATTCCATGCATCGTGGCGCAATGGATCCCAATTGAATGCAGTGAATTCCATGCAGCGTGATTGAATGCAGTACATTCCATGCAGCATGGTAAAATGCATCCCGATTAAATGCAGTGGATTCCATCCAGCTTGATTGAATGCAGTTGATTCCATGGAGCGTGGCCCAATGCATCCCGATTAAATGCAGTGGATTTTATGCAGCATGGCCCAAAGCATCCCGATTGAATGTAGTGCATTCCATGCAGCATCACTGAATGCAGTGGATTCCATGCAGCATGGTAAACTGCATCCCGATTGAACGCAGTGTATTCCATGAAGCATGGCGAAATGGATCCCGATTGAATGCAGTGGATTCCATGCAGCGTGGCCCAATGGATCTCGATTGAATGCAGTGTATTCCATGCAGTGAGGCCCAATGTATCCCAATTGAATGCAGTGAATTCCATGCAGCATGGCGCAATGGATGTCGATTGAATGCAGTGGTTTCCCTGCAATGTGGCACAATGGATCCCGAATGACTGCAGTGGATTCCATGCAGCGTCACTGAATGCAGTGGATTCCATGCAGCATGGTAAAATGCATCCCGATTGATGCAGTGGATTCCATGCAGTGTCATTGAATGCAGTGGATTCCATGCAGCATGGTTTAATGCATCCCAATTGAACGCAGTGCATTCCATGCAGCGGGGTTAAATGGATCCCGATTGAATGCAGTGGATTCGATGCAGCATGGCCCAATGGATCTCGAGAGAATGCAGTGGATTCCATGCAGTGTGGTGCAATGGATTTAAATTGAACGCAGTGGATTCCATGCATCGTGGCGCAATGGATCCCAATTGAATGCAGTGAATTCCATGCAGCGTGATTGAATGCAGTATATTCCATGCAGCGTGGTAAAATGCATCCCGATTAAATGCAGTGGATTCCATCCAGCTTGATTGAATGCAGTTGATTCCATGGAGTGTGGCCCAATGCATCCCGATTAAATGCAGTGAATTTTATGCAGCATGGCCCAAATCATCCCGATTGAATGTAGTGCATTCCATGCAGCATCACTGAATGCAGTGGATTCCATGCAGCATGGTAAAATGCATCCCGATTGAACGCAGTGTATTCCATGAAGCATGGCGAAATGGATCCCGATTGAATGCAGTATATTCCATGCAGCGTGGTAAAATGCATCCCGATTAAATGCAGTGGATTCCATCCAGCTTGATTGAATGCAGTAGATTCCATGCAGTGAGGCCCAATGCATCCCGATTAAATGCAGTGGATTTTATGCAGCGAGGCCCAAAGCATCCCGATTGAATGCAGTGGATTCCATGCAGCGTCACTGAATGCAGTGGATTCGATGCAGCATGGTAAAATGCATCCCGATTGAACCCAGTGTATTCTATGCAGCGTGATAAATGGATCCCGATTGAATGCAGTGGATTCGATGCAGCGTGGCCCAACGTATCTCGAGAGAATGCAGTGGATTCCATGCAGTGTGGTGCAATGGATTTTGATTGAACGCAGTGGATTCGATGCATCGTTGTGCAATGGATCCCAATTGAATGCAGTGAATTCCATGCAGCGTGATTGAATGCAGTACATTCCATGCAGCATGGTAAAATGCATCCCGATTAAATGCAGTGGATTCCATCCAGCTTGATTGAATGCAGTTGATTCCATGGAGCGTGGCCCAATGCATCCCGATTAAATGCAGTGGATTTTATGCAGCATGGCCCAAAGCATCCCGATTGAAGGTAGTGCATTCCATGCAGCATCACTGAATGCAGTGGATTCCATGCAGCATGGTAAAATGCATCCCGATTGAACGCAGTGTATTCCATGAAGCATGGCTAAATGGATCCCGATTGAATGCAGTGGATTCCATGCAGCGTGGCCCAATGGATCTCGATTGAACGCAGTGTATTCCATGCAGTGAGCCCAATGAATCCCAATTGAATGCAGTGGATTCCATGCAGCATGGCGCAATGGATGTCGATTGAATGCAGTGGTTTCCCTGCAATGTGGCACAATGGATCCCGATTGACTGCAGTGGATTCCATGCAGCGTCACTGAATGCAGTGGATTCCATGCAGCATGGTAAAATGCATCCCGATTGATGCAGTGGATTCCATGCAGTGTCATTGAATGCAGTGGATTCGATGCAGCATGGTAAAATGCATCCCAATTGAACGCAGTGCATTCCATGCAGCGGGGTTAAATGGATCCCGATTGAATGCAGTGGATTCGATGCAGCGTGGCCCAATGGATCTCGAGAGAATGCAGTGGATTCCATGCAGTGTGGTGCAATGGATTTAAATTGAACGCAGTGTATTCCATGCATCGAGGCGCAATGGATCCCAATTGAATGCAGTGAATTCCATGCAGCGTGATGGAATGCAGTACATTCCATGCAGCATGGTAAAATGCATCCCGATTAAATGCAGTGGATTCCATCCAGCTTGATTGAATGCAGTTGATTCCATGGAGCGTGGCCCAATGCATCCCGATTAAATGCAGTGGATTTTATGCAGCATGGCCCAAAGCATCCCGATTGAAGGTAGTGCATTTCATGCAGCATCACTGAATGCAGTGGATTCCATGTAGCATGGTAAAATGCATCCCAATTGAACGCAGTGCATTCCATGCAGCGGGGTTAAATGGATGCCGATTGAATGCAGTGGATTCGATGCAGCGTGGCCCAATGGATCTCGATTGACTGCAGTGGATTCCATGCAGCGTGGCCCAATGGATCTCGATTGACTGCAGTGGATTCCATGCAGCGTCACTGAATGCTGTGGATTCCATGCAGCATGGTAAAATGCATCCCGATTGATGCAGTGGATTCCATGCAGTGTCATTGAATGCAGTGGATTCCATGCAGCATGGTTTAATGCATCCCAATTGAAAGCAGTGCATTCCATGCAGCGGGGTTTAATGGATCCCGATTGAATGCAGTGGATTCGATGCAGCGTGGCCCAATGGATCTCGAGAGAATGCAGTGGATTCCATGCAGTGTGGTGCAATGGATTTAAATTGAACGCATTGGATTCCATGCATCGTGGTGCAATGGATCCCAATTGAATGCAGTGAATTCCATGCAGCGTGATTGAATGCAGTATATTCCATGCAGCGTGGTAAAAGGCATCCCGATAAAATGCAGTGGATTCCATCCAGCTTGATTGAATGCAGTTGATTCCATGGAGCGTGGCCCAATGCATCCCGATTAAATGCAGTGGATTTTATGCAGCATGGCCCAAAGCATCCCGATTGAAGGTAGTGCATTCCATGCAGCAACACTGAATGCAGTGGATTCCATGCAGCATGGTAAAATGCATCCCGATTGAACGCAGTGTATTCCATGAAGCATGGCTAAATGGATCCCGATTGAATGCAGTGGATTCCATGCAGCATGGCCCAATGGTTCCCGATTGAATGCAGTGGTTGCAATGAAGCATGATTGAATGCAGTGGATTCCATGAAGCGTGGCCCTATGGTACCCGATTGAATGCACTGGTTGCAATGAAGCATGATTGAATGCAGTGGATTCCAAGCAGCATGGAGAAATTGAACCCTATTAAATGCAGGGGATTTTATGCAGCATGATTGAATGCAGTGGATTCCATGCAGCATGATTGAATGCAGTAGATTCCATGCAGTGAGGCCCAATGCATCCCGATTAAATGCAGTGGATTTTATGCAGCGAGGCCCAAAGCATCCCGATTGAATGCAGTGGATTCCATGCAGCGTCACTGAATGCAGTGGATTCGATGCAGCATGGTAAAATGCATCCCGATTGAACCCAGTGTATTCTATGCAGCGTGATAAATGGATCCCGATTGAATGCAGTGGATTCGATGCAGCGTGGCCCAACGGATCTCGAGAGAATGCAGTGGATTCCATGCAGTGTGGTGCAATGTATTTTGATTGAACGCAGTGGATTCGATGCATCGTTGTGCAATGGATCCCAATTGAATGCAGTGAATTCCATGCAGCGTGATTGAATGCAGTACATTCCATGCAGCATGGTAAAATGCATCCCGATTAAATGCAGTGGATTCCATCCAGCTTGATTGAATGCAGTTGATTCCATGGAGCGTGGCCCAATGCATCCCGATTAAATGCAGTGGATTTTATGCAGCATGGCCCAAAGCATCCCGATTGAAGGTAGTGCATTCCATGCAGCATCACTGAATGCAGTGGATTCCATGCAGCATGGTAAAATGCATCCCGATTGAACGCAGTGTATTCCATGAAGCATGGCGAAATGGATCCCGATTGAATGCAGTGGATTCCATGCAGCGTGGCCCAATGGATCTCGATTGAACGCAGTGTATTCCATGCAGTGAGGCCCAATGAATCCCAATTGAATGCAGTGGATTCCATGCAGCTTGGCGCAATGGATGTCGATTGAATGCAGTGGTTTCCCTGCAATGTGGCACAATGGATCCCGATTGACTGCAGTGGATTCCATGCAGCGTCACTGAATGCAGTGGATTCCATGCAGCATGGTAAAATGCATCCCGATTGATGCAGTGGATTCCCTGCAGTGTCATTGAATGCAGTGGATTCCATGCAGCATGGTTTAATGCATCCCAATTGAACGCAGTGCATTCCATGCAGCGGGGTTAAATGGATCCCGATTGAATGCAGTGGATTCGATGCAGCATGGCCCAATGGATCTCGAGAGAATGCAGTGGATTCCATGCAGTGTGGTGCAATGGATTTTAATTGAACGCAGTGGATTCCATGCATCGTGGCGCAATGGATCCCAATTGAATGCAGTGAATTCCATGCAGCGTGATTGAATGCAGTACATTCCATGCAGCGTGGTAAAATGCATCCCGATTAAATGCAGTGGATTCCATCCAGCTTGATTGAATGCAGTTGATTCCATGGAGCGTGGCCCAATGCATCCCGATTAAATGCAGTGGATTTTATGCAGCATGGCCCAAAGCATCCCGATTGAATGTAGTGCATTCCATGCAGCATCACTGAATGCAGTGGATTCCATGAAGCATGGTAAAATGCATCCCGATTGAACGCAGTGTATTCCATGAAGCATGGCGAAATGGATCCCGATTGAATGCAGTGGATTCCATGCAGCGTGGCCCAATGGATCTCGATTGAATGCAGTGTATTCCATGCAGTGAGGCCCAATGTATCCCAATTGAATGCAGTGGATTCCATGCAGCATGGCGCAATGGATGTCGATTGAATGCAGTGGTTTCCCTGCAATGTGGCACAATGGATCCCGAATGACTGCAGTGGATTCCATGCAGCGTCACTGAATGCAGTGGATTCCATGCAGCATGGTAAAATGCATCCCGATTGATGCAGTGGATTCCATGCAGTGTCATTGAATGCAGTGGATTCCATGCAGCATGGTAAAATGCATCCCAATTGAACGCAGTGCATTCCATGCAGCGGGGTTAAATGGATCCCGATTGAATGCAGTGGATTCGATGCAGCGTGGCCCAATGGATCTCGAGAGAATGCAGTGGATTCCATGCAGTGTGGTGCAATGGATTTAAATTGAACGCAGTGGATTCCATGCATCGTGGCGCAATGGATCCCAATTGAATGCAGTGAATTCCATGCAGCGTGATTGAATGCAGTATATTCCATGCAGCGTGGTAAAATGCATCCCGATTAAATGCAGTGGATTCCATCCAGCTTGATTGAATGCAGTTGATTCCATGGAGCGTGGCCCAATGCATCCCGATTAAATGCAGTGGATTTTATGCAGCATGGCCCAAAGCATCCCGATTGAAGGTAGTGCATTCCATGCAGCATCACTGAATGCAGTGGATTCCATGCAGCATGGTAAAATGCATCCCGATTTAACGCAGTGTATTCCATGAAGCATGGCGAAATGGATCCCGATTGAATGCAGTATATTCCATGCAGCGTGGTAAAATGCATCCCGATTAAATGCAGTGGATTCCATCCAGCTTGATTGAATGCAGTAGATTCCATGCAGTGAGGCCCAATGCATCCCGATTAAATGCAGTGGAGTTTATGCAGCGAGGCCCAAAGCATCCCTATTGAATGTAGTGGATTCCATGCAGCGTCACTGAATGCAGTGGATTCGATGCAGCATGGTAAAATGCATCCCGATTGAACCCAGTGTATTCTATGCAGCGTGATAAATGGATCCCGATTGAATGCAGTGGATTCCATGCAGCGTGGCCCAATGGATCTCGAGAGAATGCAGTGGATTCCATGCAGTGTGGTGCAATGTATTTTGATTGAACGCAGTGGATTCGATGCATCATTGTGCAATGGATCCCAATTGAATGCAGTGAATTCCATGCAGCGTGATTGAATGCAGTACATTCCATGCAGCATGGTAAAATGCATCCCGATTAAATGCAGTGGATTCCATCCAGCTTGATTGAATGCAGTTGATTCCATGGAGCGTGGCCCAATGCATCCCGATTAAATGCAGTGGATTTTATGCAGCATGGCCCAAAGCATCCCGATTGAATGTAGTGCATTCCATGCAGCATCACTGAATGCAGTGGATTCCATGCAGCATGGTAAAATGCATCCCGATTGAACGCAGTGTATTCCATGAAGCATGGCTAAATGGATCCCGATTGAATGCAGTGGATTCCATGCAGCGTGGCCCAATGGATCTCGATTGAACGCAGTGTATTCCATGCAGTGAGGCCCAATGAATCCCAATTGAATGCAGTGGATTCCATGCAGCATGGCGCAATGGATGTCGATTGAATGCAGTGGTTACCCTGCAATGTGGCACAATGGATCCCGAATGACTGCAGTGGATTCCATGCAGCGTCACTGAATGCAGTGGATTCCATGCAGCATGGTAAAATGCATCCCGATGGATGCAGTGGATTCCATGCAGTGTCATTGAATGCAGTGGATTCGATGCAGCATTTTAAAATGCATCCCAATTGAACGCTGTGCATTCCATGCAGCCGGATTCAATGGATCCCGATTGAATGCAGTGGATTCGATGCAGCATGGCCCAATGGATCTCGAGAGAATGCAGTGGATTCCATGCAGTGTGGTGCAATGGATTTTAATTGAACGCAGTGGATTCCATGCATCGTGGCGCAATGGATCCCAATTGAATGCAGTGAATTCCATGCAGCGTGATTGAATGCAGTACATTCCATGCAGCGTGGTAAAATGCATCCCGATTAAATGCAGTGGATTCCATCCAGCTTGATTGAATGCAGTTGATTCCATGGAGCGTGGCCCAATGCATCCCGATTAAATGCAGTGGATTTTATGCAGCATGGCCCAAAGCATCCCGATTGAATGTAGTGCATTCCATGCAGCATCACTGAATGCAGTGGATTCCATGAAGCATGGTAAAATGCATCCCGATTGAACGCAGTGTATTCCATGAAGCATGGCGAAATGGATCCCGATTGAATGCAGTGGATTCCATGCAGCGTGGCCCAATGGATCTCGATTGAATGCAGTGTATTCCATGCAGTGAGGCCCAATGTATCCCAATTGAATGCAGTGGATTCCATGCAGCATGGCGCAATGGATGTCGATTGAATGCAGTGGTTTCCCTGCAATGTGGCACAATGGATCCCGAATGACTGCAGTGGATTCCATGCAGCGTCACTGAATGCAGTGGATTCCATGCAGCATGGTAAAATGCATCCCGATTGATGCAGTGGATTCCATGCAGTGTCATTGAATGCAGTGGATTCCATGCAGCATGGTAAAATGCATCCCAATTGAACGCAGTGCATTCCATGCAGCGGGGTTAAATGGATCCCGATTGAATGCAGTGGATTCGATGCAGCGTGGCCCAATGGATCTCGAGAGAATGCAGTGGATTCCATGCAGTGTGGTGCAATGGATTTAAATTGAACGCAGTGGATTCCATGCATCGTGGCGCAATGGATCCCAATTGAATGCAGTGAATTCCATGCAGCGTGATTGAATGCAGTATATTCCATGCAGCGTGGTAAAATGCATCCCGATTAAATGCAGTGGATTCCATCCAGCTTGATTGAATGCAGTTGATTCCATGGAGCGTGGCCCAATGCATCCCGATTAAATGCAGTGAATTTTATGCAGCATGGCCCAAAGCATCCCGATTGAATGTAGTGCATTCCATGCAGCATCACTGAATGCAGTGGATTCCATGCAGCATGGTAAAATGCATCCCGATTGAACGCAGTGTATTCCATGAAGCATGGCGAAATGGATCCCGATTGAATGCAGTATATTCCATGCAGCGTGGTAAAATGCATCCCGATTAAATGCAGTGGATTCCATCCAGCTTGATTGAATGCAGTAGATTCCATGCAGTGAGGCCCAATGCATCCCGATTAAATGCAGTGGATTTTATGCAGCGAGGCCCAAAGCATCCCGATTGAATGCAGTGGATTCCATGCAGCGTCACTGAATGCAGTGGATTCGATGCAGCATGGTAAAATGCATCCCGATTGAACCCAGTGTATTCTATGCAGCGTGATAAATGGATCCCGATTGAATGCAGTGGATTCGATGCAGCGTGGCCCAATGGATCTCGAGAGAATGCAGTGGATTCCATGCAGTGTGGTGCAATGGATTTTGATTGAACGCAGTGGATTCGATGCATCGTTGTGCAATGGATCCCAATTGAATGCAGTGAATTCCATGCAGCGTGATTGAATGCAGTACATTCCATGCAGCATGGTAAAATGCATCCCGATTAAATGCAGTGGATTCCATCCAGCTTGATTGAATGCAGTTGATTCCATGGAGCGTGGCCCAATGCATCCCGATTAAATGCAGTGGACTTTATGCAGCATGGCCCAAAGCATCCCGATTGAAGGTAGTGCATTCCATGCAGCATCACTGAATGCAGTGGATTCCATGCAGCATGGTAAAATGCATCCCGATTGAACGCAGTGTATTCCATGAAGCATGGCTAAATGGATCCCGATTGAATGCAGTGGATTCCATGCAGCGTGGCCCAATGGATCTCGATTGAACGCAGTGTATTCCATGCAGTGAGGCCCAATGAATCCCAATTGAATGCAGTGGATTCCATGCAGCATGGCGCAATGGATGTCGATTGAATGCAGTGGTTTCCCTGCAATGTGGCACAATGGATCCCGATTGACTGCAGTGGATTCCATGCAGCGTCACTGAATGCAGTGGATTCCATGCAGCATGGTAAAATGCATCCCGATTGATGCAGTGGATTCCATGCAGTGTCATTGAATGCAGTGGATTCCATGCAGCATGGTAAAATGCATCCCAATTGAACGCAGTGCATTCCATGCAGCGGGGTTAAATGGATCCCGATTGAATGCAGTGGATTCGATGCAGCATGGCCCAATGGATCTCGAGAGAATGCAGTGGATTCCATGCAGTGTGGTGCAATGGATTTTAATTGAACGCAGTGGATTCCATGCATCGTGGCGCAATGGATCCCAATTGAATGCAGTGAATTCCATGCAGCGTGATTGAATGCAGTACATTCCATGCAGCGTGGTAAAATGCATCCCGATTAAATGCAGTGGATTCCATCCAGCTTGATTGAATGCAGTTGATTCCATGGAGCGTGGCCCAATGCATCCCGATTAAATGCAGTGGATTTTATGCAGCATGGCCCAAAGCATCCCGATTGAATGTAGTGCATTCCATGCAGCATCACTGAATGCAGTGGATTCCATGCAGCATGGTAAAATGCATCCCGATTGAACGCAGTGTATTCCATGAAGCATGGCGAAATGGATCCCGATTGAATGCAGTGGATTCCATGCAGCGTGGCCCAATGGATCTCGATTGAATGCAGTGTATTCCATGCAGTGAGGCCCAATGAATCCCAATTGAATGCAGTGGATTCCATGCAGCATGGCGCAATGGATGTCGATTGAATGCAGTGGTTTCCCTGCAATGTGGCACAATGGATCCCGATTGACTGCAGTGGATTCCATGCAGCGTCACTGAATGCAGTGGATTCCTTGCAGCATGGTAAAATGCATCCCGATTGATGCAGTGGATTCCATGCAGTGTCATTGAATGCAGTGGATTCCATGCAGCATGGTAAAATGCATCCCGATTGAACGCAGTGCATTCCATGCAGCGGGGTTAAATGGATCCCGATTGAATGCAGTGGATTCGATGCAGCATGGCCCAATGGATCTCGAGAGAATGCAGTGGATTCCATGCAGTGTGGTGCAATGGATTTTAATTGAACGCAGTGGATTCCATGCATCGTGGCGCAATGGATCCCAATTGAATGCAGTGAATTCCATGCAGCGTGATTGAATGCAGTATATTCCATGCAGCGTGGTAAAATGCATCCCGATTAAATGCAGTGGATTCCATCCAGCTTGATTGAATGCAGTTGATTCCATGGAGCGTGGCCCAATGCATCCCGATTAAATGCAGTGGATTTTATGCAGCATGGCCCAAAGCATCCCGATTGAAGGTAGTGCATTCCATGCAGCATCACTGAATGCAGTGGATTCCATGCAGCATGGTAAAATGCATCCCGATTGAACGCAGTGTATTCCATGAAGCATGGCGAAATGGATCCCGATTGAATGCAGTGGATTCCATGCAGCGTGGCCCAATGGATCTCGATTGAACACAGTGTATTCCATGCAGTGAGGCCCAATGTATCCCAATTGAATGCAGTGGATTCCATGCAGCATGGCGCAATGGATGTCGATTGAATGCAGTGGTTTCCCTGTAATGTGGCACAATGGATCCCGATTGACTGCAGTGGATTTCAAGAAGCATGGCGCAATGGATGTCAATTGAATGCAGTGGTTTCCCTGCAATGTGGCAAAATGGATCCCGATTGACTGCAGTGGATTCCATGCAGCGTCACTGAATGCAGTGGATTCCATGCAGCATGGTAAAATGCATCCCGATTGAACGCAGTGTATTCCATGAAGCATGGCTAAATGGATCCCGAGTGAATGCAGTGGATTCCATGCAGTGTCATTGAATGCAGTGGATTCCATGCAGCATGGTATAATGTGTCACGATTGATGCAGTGGATTCCATGCATTGTCATTGAATGCAGTGGATTCCATGCAGCATGGTTAAATGCATCCCGATTGATGCAGTGGATTCCATGCAGTGTCAATGAATGCAGTGGATTCCAGGCAGCATGATAAAATGCATCCCGATTGATGCAGTGGATTCCATGCAGCGGGGTTAAATGGATCCCGATTGAATGCAGTGGATTCCATGCAGCGTGGCCCAATGGATCTCGATTGAATGCAGTGGATTCCATGCAGCGTGGCCCAATGGATCTCGATTGAATGCAGTGGATTCCACGCAGTGTGGTGCAGTGGATTCTGATTGATTGCAGTGAATTCCATGCATCGTGGCACAATGGATCCCAATTGAATGCAGTTGATTCCATGCAGCGTGATTGAATGCAGTATATTCCATGCAGCGTGGTAAAATGCATCCCGATTAAATGCAGTGGATTCCATCCAGCTTGATTGAATGCAGTTGATTCCATGGAGCGTGGCCCAATGCATCCCGATTAAATGCAGTGAATTTTATGCAGCATGGCCCAAAGCATCCCGATTGAATGTAGTGCATTCCATGCAGCATCACTGAATGCAGTGGATTCCATGCAGCATGGTAAAATGCATCCCGATTGAACGCAGTGTATTCCATGAAGCATGGCGAAATGGATCCCGATTGAATGCAGTATATTCCATGCAGCGTGGTAAAATGCATCCCGATTAAATGCAGTGGATTCCATCCAGCTTGATTGAATGCAGTAGATTCCATGCAGTGAGGCCCAATGCATCCCGATTAAATGCAGTGGATTTTATGCAGCGAGGCCCAAAGCATCCCGATTGAATGCAGTGGATTCCATGCAGCGTCACTGAATGCAGTGGATTCGATGCAGCATGGTAAAATGCATCCCGATTGAACCCAGTGTATTCTATGCAGCGTGATAAATGGATCCCGATTGAATGCAGTGGATTCGATGCAGCGTGGCCCAATGGATCTCGAGAGAATGCAGTGGATTCCATGCAGTGTGGTGCAATGGATTTTGATTGAACGCAGTGGATTCGATGCATCGTTGTGCAATGGATCCCAATTGAATGCAGTGAATTCCATGCAGCGTGATTGAATGCAGTACATTCCATGCAGCATGGTAAAATGCATCCCGATTAAATGCAGTGGATTCCATCCAGCTTGATTGAATGCAGTTGATTCCATGGAGCGTGGCCCAATGCATCCCGATTAAATGCAGTGGACTTTATGCAGCATGGCCCAAAGCATCCCGATTGAAGGTAGTGCATTCCATGCAGCATCACTGAATGCAGTGGATTCCATGCAGCATGGTAAAATGCATCCCGATTGAACGCAGTGTATTCCATGAAGCATGGCTAAATGGATCCCGATTGAATGCAGTGGATTCCATGCAGCGTGGCCCAATGGATCTCGATTGAACGCAGTGTATTCCATGCAGTGAGGCCCAATGAATCCCAATTGAATGCAGTGGATTCCATGCAGCATGGCGCAATGGATGTCGATTGAATGCAGTGGTTTCCCTGCAATGTGGCACAATGGATCCCGATTGACTGCAGTGGATTCCATGCAGCGTCACTGAATGCAGTGGATTCCATGCAGCATGGTAAAATGCATCCCGATTGATGCAGTGGATTCCATGCAGTGTCATTGAATGCAGTGGATTCCATGCAGCATGGTAAAATGCATCCCAATTGAACGCAGTGCATTCCATGCAGCGGGGTTAAATGGATCCCGATTGAATGCAGTGGATTCGATGCAGCATGGCCCAATGGATCTCGAGAGAATGCAGTGGATTCCATGCAGTGTGGTGCAATGGATTTTAATTGAACGCAGTGGATTCCATGCATCGTGGCGCAATGGATCCCAATTGAATGCAGTGAATTCCATGCAGCGTGATTGAATGCAGTACATTCCATGCAGCGTGGTAAAATGCATCCCGATTAAATGCAGTGGATTCCATCCAGCTTGATTGAATGCAGTTGATTCCATGGAGCGTGGCCCAATGCATCCCGATTAAATGCAGTGGATTTTATGCAGCATGGCCCAAAGCATCCCGATTGAATGTAGTGCATTCCATGCAGCATCACTGAATGCAGTGGATTCCATGAAGCATGGTAAAATGCATCCCGATTGAACGCAGTGTATTCCATGAAGCATGGCGAAATGGATCCCGATTGAATGCAGTGGATTCCATGCAGCGTGGCCCAATGGATCTCGATTGAATGCAGTGTATTCCATGCAGTGAGGCCCAATGAATCCCAATTGAATGCAGTGGATTCCATGCAGCATGGCGCAATGGATGTCGATTGAATGCAGTGGTTTCCCTGCAATGTGGCACAATGGATCCCGATTGACTGCAGTGGATTCCATGCAGCGTCACTGAATGCAGTGGATTCCTTGCAGCATGGTAAAATGCATCCCGATTGATGCAGTGGATTCCATGCAGTGTCATTGAATGCAGTGGATTCCATGCAGCATGGTAAAATGCATCCCGATTGAACGCAGTGCATTCCATGCAGCGGGGTTAAATGGATCCCGATTGAATGCAGTGGATTCGATGCAGCATGGCCCAATGGATCTCGAGAGAATGCAGTGGATTCCATGCAGTGTGGTGCAATGGATTTTAATTGAACGCAGTGGATTCCATGCATCGTGGCGCAATGGATCCCAATTGAATGCAGTGAATTCCATGCAGCGTGATTGAATGCAGTATATTCCATGCAGCGTGGTAAAATGCATCCCGATTAAATGCAGTGGATTCCATCCAGCTTGATTGAATGCAGTTGATTCCATGGAGCGTGGCCCAATGCATCCCGATTAAATGCAGTGGATTTTATGCAGCATGGCCCAAAGCATCCCGATTGAAGGTAGTGCATTCCATGCAGCATCACTGAATGCAGTGGATTCCATGCAGCATGGTAAAATGCATCCCGATTGAACGCAGTGTATTCCATGAAGCATGGCGAAATGGATCCCGATTGAATGCAGTGGATTCCATGCAGCGTGGCCCAATGGATCTCGATTGAACACAGTGTATTCCATGCAGTGAGGCCCAATGTATCCCAATTGAATGCAGTGGATTCCATGCAGCATGGCGCAATGGATGTCGATTGAATGCAGTGGTTTCCCTGTAATGTGGCACAATGGATCCCGATTGACTGCAGTGGATTCCAAGAAGCATGGCGCAATGGATGTCAATTGAATGCAGTGGTTTCCCTGCAATGTGGCAAAATGGATCCCGATTGACTGCAGTGGATTCCATGCAGCGTCACTGAATGCAGTGGATTCCATGCAGCATGGTAAAATGCATCCCGATTGAACGCAGTGTATTCCATGAAGCATGGCTAAATGGATCCCGAGTGAATGCAGTGGATTCCATGCAGTGTCATTGAATGCAGTGGATTCCATGCAGCATGGTATAATGTGTCACGATTGATGCAGTGGATTCCATGCATTGTCATTGAATGCAGTGGATTCCATGCAGCATGGTTAAATGCATCCCGATTGATGCAGTGGATTCCATGCAGTGTCAATGAATGCAGTGGATTCCAGGCAGCATGATAAAATGCATCCCGATTGATGCAGTGGATTCCATGCAGCGGGGTTAAATGGATCCCGATTGAATGCAGTGGATTCCATGCAGCGTGGCCCAATGGATCTCGATTGAATGCAGTGGATTCCATGCAGCGTGGCCCAATGGATCTCGATTGAATGCAGTGGATTCCACGCAGTGTGGTGCAGTGGATTCTGATTGATTGCAGTGAATTCCATGCATCGTGGCACAATGGATCCCAATTGAATGCAGTTGATTCCATGCAGTGTGGCCCAATGGATCTCGATTGAATGCAGTGGATTCCATGCAGCGTGTTTGAATGCAGTGTATGCCATGCAGCGTGAAGAAATGGAACCCTATTGAATGCAGTGGATTTTATGCAGCATGATTGAATGCAGTGGATTCCATGCAGCATGATTGAATGCAGTGGATTCCAGGCAGCGAGGCCCAATGAATCCCGATTGAATGCAGTGGATATTATCCAGCATGGCCCAAAGCATCCCGATTGAATGCAGTGGATTCCATGCAGCATGTTTGAATGCAGTGGATTCCATGCAGCATGGCCCAATGGTTCCCGATTGAATGCAGTGGTTGCAATGAAGCATGATTGAATGCAGTGGATTCCATGAAGCGTGGCCCTATGGTACCCGATTGAATGCACTGGTTGCAATGAAGCATGATTGAATGCAGTGGATTCCATGCAGCATGGAGAAATTGAACCCTATTAAATGCAGGGGATTTTATGCAGCATGATTGAATGCAGTGGATTCCATGCAGCATGGTAAAATGCATCCCGAGTGATGCAGTGGATTCCATGCAGTGTCATTGAATGCAGTGGATTCCATGCAGCATTGTAAAATGCATCCCAATTGAACGCAGTGCATTCCATGCAGCGGGGTTAAATGGATCCCGATTGAATGCAGTGGATTCGATGCAGCGTGGCCCAATGGATCTCGAGAGAATGCAGTGGATTCCATGCAGTGTGGTGCAATGGATTTAAATTGAACGCAGTGGATTCCATGCATCGTGGCGCAATGGATCCCAATTGAATGCAGTGAATTCCATGCAGCGTGATTGAATGCAGTATATTCCATGCAGCGTGGTAAAATGCATCCCGATTAAATGCAGTGGATTCCATCCAGCTTGATTGAATGCAGTTGATTCCATGGAGCGTGGCCAAAAGCATCCCGATTAAATGCAGTGGATTTTATGCAGCATGGCCCAAAGCATCCCGATTGAATGTAGTGCATTCCATGCAGCATCACTGAATGCAGTGGATTCCATGCAGCATGGTAAAATGCATCCCGATTGAACGCAGTGTATTCCATGAAGCATGGCGAAATGGATCCCGATTGAATGCAGTGGATTCCATGCAGCGTGGCCCAATGGATCTCGATTGAATGCAGTGGATTCCATGCAGCATGGCGCAATGGATGTCGATTGAATGCAGTGGTTCCCCTGTAATGTGGCACAATGGATCCCGATTGACTGCAGTGGATTCCAAGCAGCATGGCGCAATGGATGTCGATTGAATGCAGTGGTTTCCCTGCAATGTGGCAAAATGGATCCCAATTGACTGCAGTGGATTCCATGCAGCGTCACTGAATGCAGTGGATTCCATGCAGCATGGTAAAATGCATCCCGATTGAACGCAGTGTATTCCATGAAGCATGGCTAAATGGATCCCGAGTGAATGCAGTGGATTCCATGCAGTGTCATTGAATGCAGTGGATTCCATGCAGCATGGTATAATGTGTCACGATTGATGCAGTGGATTCCATGCATTGTCATTGAATGCAGTGGATTCCATGCAGCATGGTTAAATGCATCCCGATTGATGCAGTGGATTCCATGCAGTGTCAATGAATGCAGTGGATTCCAGGCAGCATGATAAAATGCATCCCGATTGATGCAGTGGATTCCATGCAGCGGGGTTAAATGGATCCCGATTGAATGCAGTCGATTCCATGCAGCGTGGCCCAATGGATCTCGATTGAATGCAGTGGATTCCATGCAGCGTGGCCCAATGGATCTCGATTGAATGCAGTGGATTCCACGCAGTGTGGTGCAGTGGATTCTGATTGATTGCAGTGAATTCCATGCATCGTGGCACAATGGATCCCAATTGAATGCAGTTGATTCCATGCAGTGTGGCCCAATGGATCTCGATTGAATGCAGTGGATTCCATGCAGCGTGTTTGAATGCAGTGTATGCCATGCAGCGTGAAGAAATGGAACCCTATTGAATGCAGTGGATTTTATGCAGCATGATTGAATGCAGTGGATTCCATGCAGCATGATTGAATGCAGTGGATTCCAGGCAGCGAGGCCCAATGAATCCCGATTGAATGCAGTGGATATTATCCAGCATGGCCCAAAGCATCCCGATTGAATGCAGTGGATTCCATGCAGCATGTTTGAATGCAGTGGATTCCATGCAGCATGGCCCAATGGTTCCCGATTGAATGCAGTGGTTGCAATGAAGCATGATTGAATGCAGTGGATTCCATGAAGCGTGGCCCTATGGTACCCGATTGAATGCACTGGTTGCAATGAAGCATGATTGAATGCAGTGGATTCCATGCAGCATGGAGTAATTGAACCCTATTAAATGCAGGGGATTTTATGCAGCATGATTGAATGCAGTGGATTCCATGCAGCATGGTAAAATGCATCCCGAGTGATGCAGTGGATTCCATGCAGTGTCATTGAATGCAGTGGATTCCATGCAGCATTGTAAAATGCATCCCAATTGAACGCAGTGCATTCCATGCAGCGGGGTTAAATGGATCCCGATTGAATGCAGTGGATTCGATGCAGCGTGGCCCAATGGATCTCGAGAGAATGCAGTGGATTCCATGCAGTGTGGTGCAATGGATTTAAATTGAACGCAGTGGATTCCATGCATCGTGGCGCAATGGATCCCAATTGAATGCAGTGAACTCCATGCAGCGTGATTGAATGCAGTATATTCCATGCAGCGTGGTAAAATGCATCCCGATTAAATGCAGTGGATTCCATCCAGCTTGATTGAATGCAGTTGATTCCATGGAGCGTGGCCAAAAGCATCCCGATTAAATGCAGTGGATTTTATGCAGCATGGCCCAAAGCATCCCGATTGAATGTAGTGCATTCCATGCAGCATCACTGAATGCAGTGGATTCCATGCAGCATGGTAAAATGCATCCCGATTTAACGCAGTGTATTCCATGAAGCATGGCGAAATGGATCCCGATTGAATGCAGTGGATTCCATGCAGCGTGGCCCAATGGATCTCGATTGAATGCAGTGTATTCCATGCAGTGAGGCCCAATGAATCCCAATTGAATGCAGTGGATTCCATGCAGCATGGCGCAATGGATGTCGATTGAATGCAGTGGTTTCCCTGCAATGTGGCACAATGGATCCCGATTGACTGCAGTGGATTCCATGCAGCGTCACTGAATGCAGTGGATTCCTTGCAGCATGGTAAAATGCATCCCGATTGATGCAGTGGATTCCATGCAGTGTCATTGAATGCAGTGCATTCCATGCAGCATGGTAAAATGCATCCCGATTGAACGCAGTGCATTCCATGCAGCGGGGTTAAATGGATCCCGATTGAATGCAGTGGATTCGATGCAGCATGGCCCAATGGATCTCGAGAGAATGCAGTGGATTCCATGCAGTGTGGTGCAATGGATTTAAATTGAACGCAGTGGATTCCATGCATCGTGGCGCAATGGATCCCAATTGAATGCAGTGAATTCCATGCAGCGTGATTGAATGCAGTATATTCCATGCAGCGTGGTAAAATGCATCCCGATTAAATGCAGTGGATTCCATCCAGCTTGATTGAATGCAGTTGATTCCATGGAGCGTGGCCCAATGCATCCCGATTAAATGCAGTGGATTTTATGCAGCATGGCCCAAAGCATCCCGATTGAAGGTAGTGCATTCCATGCAGCATCACTGAATGCAGTGGATTCCATGCAGCATGGTAAAATGCATCCCGATTGAACGCAGTGTATTCCATGAAGCATGGCGAAATGGATCCCGATTGAATGCAGTGGATTCCATGCAGCGTGGCCCAATGGATCTCGATTGAACGCAGTGTATTCCATGCAGTGAGGCCCAATGTATCCCAATTGAATGCAGTGGATTCCATGCAGCATGGCGCAATGGATGTCGATTGAATGCAGTGGTTTCCCTGCAATGTGGCACAATGGATCCCGATTGACTGCAGTGGATTCCATGCAGCATGGCGCAATGGATGTCGATTGAATGCAGTGGTTTCCCTGCAATGTGGCAAAATGGATCCCGATTGACTGCAGTGGATTCCATGCAGCGTCACTGAATGCAGTGGATTCCATGCAGCATGGTAAAATTCATCCCGATTGAACGCAGTGTATTCCATGAAGCATGGCTAAATGGATCCCGAGTGAATGCAGTGGATTCCATGCAGTGTCATTGAATGCAGTGGATTCCATGCAGCATGGTATAATGTGTCACGATTGATGCAGTGGATTCCATGCATTGTCATTGAATGCAGTGGATTCCATGCAGCATGGTTAAATGCATCACGATTGATGCAGTGGATTCCATGCAGTGTCAATGAATGCAGTGGATTCCAGGCAGCATGATAAAATGCATCCCGATTGATGCAGTGGATTCCATGCAGCGGGGTTAAATGGATCCCGATTGAATGCAGTGGATTCCATGCAGCGTGGCCCAATGGATCTCGATTGAATGCAGTGGATTCCACGCAGTGTGGTGCAGTGGATTCTGATTGATTGCAGTGAATTCCATGCATCGTGGCACAATGGATCCCAATTGAATGCAGTTGATTCCATGCAGTGTGGCCCAATGGATCTCGATTGAATGCAGTGGATTCCATGCAGCGTGTTTGAATGCAGTGTATGCCATGCAGCGTGAAGAAATGGAACCCTATTGAATGCAGTGGATTTTATGCAGCATGATTGAATGCAGTGGATTCCATGCAGCATGATTGTATGCAGTGGATTCCAGGCAGCGAGGCCCAATGAATCCCGATTGAATGCAGTGGATATTATCCAGCATGGCCCAAAGCATCCCGATTGAATGCAGTGGATTCCATGCAGCATGTTTGAATGCAGTGGATTCCATGCAGCATGGCCCAATGGTTCCCGATTGAATGCAGTGGTTGCAATGAAGCATGATTGAATGCAGTGGATTCCATGAAGCGTGGCCCTATGGTACCCGATTGAATGCACTGGTTGCAATGAAGCATGATTTAATGCAGTGGATTCCATGCAGCATGGAGAAATTGAACCCTATTAAATGCAGGGGATTTTATGCAGCATGATTGAATGCAGTGGATTCCATGCAGCATGATTGAATGCAGTAGATTCCATGCAGTGAGGCCCAATGCATCCCGATTAAATGCAGTGGATTTTATGCAGCGAGGCCCAAAGCATCCCGATTGAATGCAGTGGATTACATGCAGCGTCACTGAATGCAGTGGATTCGATGCAGCATGGTAAAATGCATCCCGATTGAACCCAGTGTATTCTATGCAGCGTGATAAATGGATCCCGATTGAATGCAGTGGATTCCATGCAGCGTGGCCCAACGGATCTCGAGAGAATGCAGTGGATTCCATGCAGTGTGGTGCAATGGATTTTGATTGAACGCAGTGGATTCGATGCATCGTTGTGCAATGGATCCCAATTGAATGCAGTGAATTCCATGCAGCGTGATTGAATGCAGTACATTCCATGCAGCATGGTAAAATGCATCCCGATTAAATGCAGTGGATTCCAACCAGCTTGATTGAATGCAGTTGATTCCATGGAGCGTGGCCCAATGCATCCCGATTAAATGCAGTGGATTTTATGCAGCATGGCCCAAAGCATCCCGATTGAAGGTAGTGCATTCCATGCAGCATCACTGAATGCAGTGGATTCCATGCAGCATGGTAAAATGCATCCCGATTGAACGCAGTGTATTCCATGAAGCATGGCTAAATGGATCCCGATTATATGCAGTGGATTCCATGCAGCGTGGCCCAATGGATCTCGATTGAACGCAGTGTATTCCATGCAGTGAGGCCCAATGAATCCCAATTGAATGCAGTGGATTCCATGCAGCATGGCGTAATGGATGTCGATTGATTGCAGTTGTTTCCCTGCAATGTGGCACAATGGATCCCGATTGATGCAGTGGATTCCATGCAGCGTCACTGAATGCAGTGCATTCCATGCAGCATGGTAAAATGCATCCCGATGGATGCAGTGTATTCCATGCAGTGAGGCCCAATGAATCCCAATTGAATGCAGTGGATTCCATGCAGCATGGAGAAATTGAACCCTATTAAATGCAGGGGATTTTATGCAGCATGATTGAATGCAGTGGATTCCATGCAGCATAATTGAATGCTGTGGATTCCATGCAGTGAGGCCCAATGCATCCCGATTAAATGCAGTGGATTTTATGCAGAGAGGCCCAAAGCATCCCGATTGAATGCAGTGGATTCCATGCAGCGTCACTGAATGCAGTGGATTCGATGCAGCATGGTTAAATGCATCCCGATTGAACGAAGTGTATTCGATGCAGCGTGACTAAATGGATCCCGATTGAATGCAGTGGATTCCATGCAGCGTGGCCCAATGGATCTCGAGAGATTGCAGTGGATTCCAAGCAGAGTGGTGCAATGGATTTTAATTGAACGCAGTGGATGCCATGCATCGTGGTGCAATGGATCCCAATTGAATGCAGTGAATTCCATGCAGCGTGATTGAATGCAGTATATTCCATGCAGCGTGGTAAAATGCATCCCGATTAAATGCAGTGGATTCCATCCAGCTTGGTTGAATGCAATTGATTCCATGGAGCATGGCCCAATGCATCCCGATTAAATGCAGTGGATTTTATGCAGCATGGCCCAAAGCATCCCGATTGAAGGTAGTGCATTCCATGCAGCATCACTGAATGCAGTGGATTCCATGCAGCATGGTAAAATGCATCCCAATTGAACGCAGTGCATTCCATGCAGCGGGGTTAAATGGATGCCGATTGAATGCAGTGGATTCGATGCAGCGTGGCCCAATGGATCTCGATTGACTGCAGTGGATTCCATGCAGCGTCACTGAATGCAGTGGATTCCATGCAGCATGGTAAAATGCATCCCGATTGAACGCAGTGTATACCATGAAGCATGGCTAAATGGATCCCGATTGAATGCAGTGGATTCCATGCAGCATGGCCCAATGGTTCCCGATTGAATGCAGTGGTTGCAATGAAGCATGATTGAATGCAGTGGATTCCATGAAGCGTGGCCCTATGGTACCCGATTGAATGCACTGGTTGCAATGAAGCATGATTGAATGCAGTGGATTCCATGCAGCATGGAGAAATTGAACCCTATTAAATGCAGGGGATTTTATGCAGCATGATTGAATGCAGTGGATTCCATGCAGCATGATTGAATGCAGTAGACTCCATGCAGTGAGGCCCAATGCATCCCGATTAAATGCAGTGGATATTATCCAGCATGGCCCAAAGAATCCCGATTGAATGCAGTGGATTCCATGCAGCGTCACTGAATGCAGTGGATTCGATGCAGCATGGTAAAATGCATCCCGATTGAACCCAGTGTATTCTATGCAGCGTGATAAATGGATCCCGATTGAATGCAGTGGATTCGATGCAGCGTGGCCCAACGGATCTCGAGAGAATGCAGTGGATTCCATGCAGTGTGGTGCAATGGATTTTGATTGAACGCAGTGGATTCGATGCATCGTTGTGCAATGGATCCCAATTGAATGCAGTGAATTCCATGCAGCGTGATTGAATGCAGTACATTCCATGCAGCATGGTAAAATGCATCCCGATTAAATGCAGTGGATTCCATCCAGCTTGATTGAATGCAGTTGATTCCATGGAGCGTGGCCCAATGCATCCCGATTAAATGCAGTGGATTTTATGCAGCATGGCCCAAAGCATCCCGATTGAAGGTAGTGCATTCCATGCAGCATCACTGAATGCAGTGGATTCCATGCAGCATGGTAAAATGCATCCCGATTGAACGCAGTGTATTCCATGAAGCATGGCTAAATGGATCCCGATTGAATGCAGTGGATTCCATGCAGCGTGGCCCAATGGATCTCGTTTGAACGCAGTGTATTCCATGCAGTGAGGCCCAATGAATCCCAATTGAATGCAGTGGATTCCATGCAGCATGGCGCAATGGATGTCGATTGAATGCAGTGCTTTCCCTGCAATGTGGCACAATGGATTCCGATTGACTGCAGTGGATTCTATGCAGCGTCACTGAATGCAGTGGATTCCATGCAGAATGGTAAAATGCATCACGATGGATGCAGTGGATTCCATGCAGTGTCATTGAATGCAGTGGATTCCATGCAGCATGGTAAAATGCATCCCAATTGAACGCAGTGCATTCCATGCAGCGGGGTTAAATGGATCCCGATTGAATGCAGTGGATTCGATGCAGCATGGCCCAATGGATCTCGAGAGAATGCAGTGGATTCCATGCAGTGTGGTGCAATGGATTTTAATTGAACGCAGTGGATTCCATGCATCGTGGCGCAATGGATCCCAATTGAATGCAGTGAATTCCATGCAGCGTGATTGAATGCAGTATATTCCATGCAGCGTGGTAAAATGCATCCCGATTAAATGCAGTGGATTTTATGCAGCATGGCCCAAAGCATCCCGATTGAATGTAGTGCATTCCATGCAGCATCACTGAATGTAGTGGATTCCATGCAGCATGGTAAAATGCATCCAGATTGAACGCAGTGTATTCCATGAAGCATGGCGAAATGGATCCCGATTGAATGCAGTGGATTCCATGCAGCGTGGCCCAATGGATCTCGATTGAATGCAGTGTATTCCATGCAGTGAGGCCCAATGTATCCCAATTGAATGCAGTGGATTCCATGCAGCATGGCGCAATGGATGTCGATTGAATGCAGTGGTTTCCCTGCAATGTGGCACAATGGATCCCGATTGACTGCAGTGGATTCCATGCAGCGTCACTGAATGCAGTGGATTCCATGCAGCATGGTAAAATGCATCCCGATTGATGCAGTGGATTCCATGCAGTGTCATTGAATGCAGTGGATTCCATGCAGCATGGTAAAATGCATCCCGATTGAACGCAGTGCATTCCATGCAGCGGGGTTAAATGGATCCCGATTGAATGCAGTGGATTCGATGCAGCATGGCCCAATGGATCTCGAGAGAATGCAGTGGATTCCATGCAGTGTGGTGCAATGGATTTAAATTGAACGCAGTGGATTCCATGCATCGTGGCGCAATGGATCCCAATTGAATGCAGTGAATTCCATGCAGCGTGATTGAATGCAGTATATTCCATGCAGCGTGGTAAAATGCATCCCGATTAAATGCAGTGGATTCCATCCAGCTTGATTGAATGCAGTTGATTCCATGGAGCGTGGCCCAATGCATCCCGATTAAATGCAGTGGATTTTATGCAGCATGGCCCAAAGCATCCCGATTGAAGGTAGTGCATTCCATGCAGCATCACTGAATGCAGTGGATTCCATGCAGCATGGTAAAATGCATCCCGATTGAACGCAGTGTATTCCATGAAGCATGGCGAAATGGATCCCGATTGAATGCAGTGGATTCCATGCAGCGTGGCCCAATGGATCTCGATTGAATGAAGTGTATTCCATGCAGTGAGGCCCAATGTATCCCAATTGAATGCAGTGGATTCCATGCAGCATGGCGCAATGGATGTCGATTGAATGCAGTGGTTTCCCTGCAATGTGGCAAAATGGATCCCGATTGACTGCAGTGGATTCCATGCAGCGTCACTGAATGCAGTGGATTCCATGCAGCATGGTAAAATGCATCCCGATTGAACGCAGTGTATTCCATGAAGCATGGCTAAATGGATCCCGAGTGAATGCAGTGGATTCCATGCAGTGTCATTGAATGCAGTGGATTCCATGCAGCATGGTATAATGTGTCACGATTGATGCAGTGGATTCCATGCATTGTCATTGAATGCAGTGAATTCCATGCAGCATGGTTAAATGCATCCCGATTGATGCAGTGGATTCCATGCAGTGTCAATGAATGCAGTGGATTCCAGGCAGCATGATAAAATGCATCCCGATTGATGCAGTGGATTCCATGCAGCGGGGTTAAATGGATCCCGATTGAATGCAGTGGATTCGATGCAGCGTGGCCCAATGGATCTCGAGAGAATGCAGTGGATTCCATGCAGTGTGGTGCAATGGATTTAAATTGAACGCAGTGGATTCCATGCATCGTGGCGCAATGGATCCCAATTGAATGCAGTGAATTCCATGCAGCGTGATTGAATGCAGTATATTCCATGCAGCGTGGTAAAATGCATCCCGATTAAATGCAGTGGATTCCATCCAGCTTGATTGAATGCAGTTGATTCCATGGAGCGTGGCCAAAAGCATCCCGATTAAATGCAGTGGATTTTATGCAGCATGGCCCAAAGCATCCCGATTGAATGTAGTGCATTCAATGCAGCATCACTGAATGCAGTGGATTCCATGCAGCATGGTAAAATGCATCCCGATTGAACGCAGTGTATTCCATGAAGCATGGCTAAATGGATCCCGAGTGAATGCAGTGGATTCCATGCAGTGTCATTGAATGCAGTGGATTCCATGCAGCATGGTATAATGTGTCACGATTGATGCAGTGGATTCCATGCATTGTCATTGAATGCAGTGGATTCCATGCAGCATGGTTAAATGCATCCCGATTGATGCAGTGGATTCCATGCAGTGTCAATGAATGCAGTGGATTCCAGGCAGCATGATAAAATGCATCCCGATTGATGCAGTGGATTCCATGCAGCGGGGTTAAATGGATCCCGATTGAATGCAGTGGATTCCATGCAGCGTGGCCCAATGGATCTCGATTGAATGCAGTGGATTCCATGCAGCGTGGCCCAATGGATCTCGATTGAATGCAGTGGATTCCACGCAGTGTGGTGCAGTGGATTCTGATTGATTGCAGTGAATTCCATGCATCGTGGCACAATGGATCCCAATTGAATGCAGTTGATTCCATGCAGCGTGGCCCAATGGATCTCGATTGAATGCAGTGGATTCCATGCAGCGTGTTTGAATGCAGTGTATGCCATGCAGCGTGAAGAAATGGAACCCTATTGAATGCAGTGGATTTTATGCAGCATGATTGAATGCAGTGGAGTCGATGCAGCATGATTGAATGCAGTGGATTCCAGGCAGCGAGGCCCAATGAATCCCGATTGAATGCAGTGGATATTATCCAGCATGGCCCAAAGCATCCCGATTGAATGCAGTGGATTCCATGCAGCATGTTTGAATGCAGTGGATTCCATGCAGCATGGCCCAATGGTTCCCGATTGAATGCAGTGGTTGCAATGAAGCATGATTGAATGCAGTGGATTCCATGAAGCGTGGCCCTATGGTACCCGATTGAATGCACTGGTTGCAATGAAGCATGATTGAATGCAGTGGATTCCATGCAGCATGGAGAAATGGAACCCTATTAAATGCAGGGGATTTTATGCAGCATGATTGAATGCAGTGGATTCCATGCAGCATGGTAAAATGCATCCCGAGTGATGCAGTGGATTCCATGCAGTGTCATTGAATGCAGTGGATTCCATGCAGCATTGTAAAATGCATCCCAATTGAACGCAGTGCATTCCATGCAGCGGGGTTAAATGGATCCCGATTGAATGCAGTGGATTCGATGCAGCGTGGCCCAATGGATCTCGAGAGAATGCAGTGGATTCCATGCAGTGTGGTGCAATGGATTTAAATTGAACGCAGTGGATTCCATGCATCGTGGCGCAAGGGATCCCAATTGAATGCAGTGAATTCCATGCAGCGTGATTGAATGCAGTATATTCCATGCAGCGTGGTAAAATGCATCCCGATTAAATGCAGTGGATTCCATCCAGCTTGATTGAATGCAGTTGATTCCATGGAGCGTGGCCCAAAGCATCCCGATTAAATGCAGTGGATTTTATGCAGCATGGCCCAAAGCATCCCGATTGAAGGTAGTGCATTCCATGCAGCATCACTGAATGCAGTGGATTCCATGCAGCATGGTAAAATGCATCCCGATTGAACGCAGTGTATTCCATGAAGCATGGCGAAATGGATCCCGATTGAATGCAGTGGATTCTATGCAGCGTGGCCCAATGGATCTCGATTGAACGCAGTGTATTCCATGCAGTGAGGCCCAATGAATCCCAATTGAATGCAGTGGATTCCATGCAGCATGGCGCAATGGATGTCGATTGATTGCAGTGGTTTCCCTGCAATGTGGCACAATGGATCACGATTGACTGCAGTGGATTCCATGCAGCGTCACTGAATGCAGTGGATTCCATGCAGCATGGTAAAATGCATCCCGATGGATGCAGTGGATTCCATGCAGTGTCATTGAATGCAGTGGATTCCATGCAGCATGGTAAAATGCATCCCAATTGAACGCAGTGCATTCCATGCAGCGGGGTTAAATGGATCCCGATTGAATGCAGTGGATTCGATGCAGCGTGGCCCAATGGATCTCGAGAGAATGCAGTGGATTCCATGCAGTGTGGTGCAATGGATTTAAATTGAACGCAGTGGATTCCATGCATCATGGCGCAATGGATCCCAATTGAATGCAGTGAATTCCATGCAGCGTGATTGAATGCAGTATATTCCATGCAGCGTGGTAAAATGCATCCCGATTAAATGCAGTGGATTCCATCCAGCTTGATTGAATGCAGTTGATTCCATGGAGCGTGGCCCAATGCATCCCGATTAAATGCAGTGGATTTTATGCAGCATGGCCCAAAGCATCCCGATTGAAGGTAGTGCATTCCATGCAGCATCACTGAATGCAGTGGATTCCATGCAGCATGGTAAAATGCATCCCGATTGAACGCAGTGTATTCCATGAAGCATGGCAAAATGGATCCCGAGTGAATGCAGTGGATTCCATGCAGCGTGGCCCAATGGATCTCGATTGAACGCAGTGTATTCCATGCAGTGAGGCCCAATGTATCCCAATTGAATGCAGTGGATTCCATGCAGCATGGCGCAATGGATGTCGATTGAATGCAGTGGTTTCCCTGCAATGTGGCACAATGGATCCCGATTGACTGCAGTGGATTCCATGCAGCATGGCGCAATGGATGTCGATTGAATGCAGTGGTTTCCCTGCAATGTGGCAAAATGGATCCCGATTGACTGCAGTGGATTCCATGCAGCGTCACTGAATGCAGTGGATTCCATGCAGCATGGTAAAATGCATCCCGATTGAACGCAGTGTATTCCATGAAGCATGGCTAAATGGATCCCGAGTGAATGCAGTGGATTCCATGCAGTGTCATTGAATGCAGTGGATTCCATGCAGCATGGTATAATGTGTCACGATTGATGCAGTGGATTCCATGCATTGTCATTGAATGCAGTGGATTCCATGCAGCATGGTTAAATGCATCACGATTGATGCAGTGGATTCCATGCAGTGTCAATGAATGCAGTGGATTCCAGGCAGCATGATAAAATGCATCCCGATTGATGCAGTGGATTCCATGCAGCGGGGTTAAATGGATCCCGATTGAATGCAGTGGATTCCATGCAGCGTGGCCCAATGGATCTCGATTGAATGCAGTGGATTCCACGCAGTGTGGTGCAGTGGATTCTGATTGATTGCAGTGAATTCCATGCATCGTGGCACAATGGATCCCAATTGAATGCAGTTGATTCCATGCAGTGTGGCCCAATGGATCTCGATTGAATGCAGTGGATTCCATGCAGCGTGTTTGAATGCAGTGTGTGCCATGCAGCGTGAAGAAATGGAACCCTATTGAATGCAGTGGATTTTATGCAGCATGATTGAATGCAGTGGATTCCATGCAGCATGATTGTATGCAGTGGATTCCAGGCAGCGAGGCCCAATGAATCCCGATTGAATGCAGTGGATATTATCCAGCATGGCCCAAAGCATCCCGATTGAATGCAGTGGATTCCATGCAGCATGTTTGAATGCAGTGGATTCCATGCAGCATGGCCCAATGGTTCCCGATTGAATGCAGTGGTTGCAATGAAGCATGATTGAATGCAGTGGATTCCATGAAGCGTGGCCCTATGGTACCCGATTGAATGCACTGGTTGCAATGAAGCATGATTGAATGCAGTGGATTCCATGCAGCATGGAGAAATTGAACCCTATTAAATGCAGGGGATTTTATGCAGCATGATTGAATGCAGTGGATTCCATGCAGCATGATTGAATGCAGTAGATTCCATGCAGTGAGGCCCAATGCATCCCGATTAAATGCAGTGGATTTTATGCAGCGAGGCCCAAAGCATCCCGATTGAATGCAGTGGATTACATGCAGCGTCACTGAATGCAGTGGATTCGATGCAGCATGGTAAAATGCATCCCGATTGAACCCAGTGTATTCTATGCAGCGTGATAAATGGATCCCGATTGAATGCAGTGGATTCCATGCAGCGTGGCCCAACGGATCTCGAGAGAATGCAGTGGATTCCATGCAGTGTGGTGCAATGGATTTTGATTGAACGCAGTGGATTCGATGCATCGTTGTGCAATGGATCCCAATTGAATGCAGTGAATTCCATGCAGCGTGATTGAATGCAGTACATTCCATGCAGCATGGTAAAATGCATCCCGATTAAATGCAGTGGATTCCATCCAGCTTGATTGAATGCAGTTGATTCCATGGAGCATGGCCCAATGCATCCCAATTAAATGCAGTGGATTTTATGCAGCATGGCCCAAAGCATCCCGATTGAAGGTAGTGCATTCCATGCAGCATCACTGAATGCAGTGGATTCCATGCAGCATGGTAAAATGCATCCCGATTGAACGCAGTGTATTCCATGAAGCATGGCGAAATGGATCCCGATTGAATGCAGTGGATTCCATGCAGCGTGGCCCAATGGATCTCGATTGAATGCAGTGTATTCCATGCAGTGAGGCCCAATGTATCCCAATTGAATGCAGTGGATTCCATGCAGCATGGCGCAATGGATGTCGATTGAATGCAGTGGTTTCCCTGCAATGTGGCACAATGTATCCCGATTGACTGCAGTGGATTCCATGCAGCGTCACTGAATGCAGTGGATTCCATGCAGCATGGTAAAATGCATCCCGATTGATGCAGTGGATTCCATGCAGTGTCATTGAATGCAGTGGATTCCATGCAGCATGGTAAAATGCATCCCGATTGAACGCAGTGTATTCCATGAAGCATGGCTAAATGGATCCCGATTATATGCAGTGGATTCCATGCAGCGTGGCCCAATGGATCTCGATTGAACGCAGTGTATTCCATGCAGTGAGGCCCAATGAATCCCAATTGAATGCAGTGGATTCCATGCAGCATGGCGTAATGGATGTCGATTGATTGCAGTTGTTTCCCTGCAATGTGGCACAATGGATCCCGATTGATGCAGTGGATTCCATGCAGCGTCACTGAATGCAGTGCATTCCATGCAGCATGGTAAAATGCATCCCGATGGATGCAGTGTATTCCATGCAGTGAGGCCCAATGAATCCCAATTGAATGCAGTGGATTCCATGCAGCATGGAGAAATTGAACCCTATTAAATGCAGGGGATTTTATGCAGCATGATTGAATGCAGTGGATTCCATGCAGCATAATTGAATGCTGTGGATTCCATGCAGTGAGGCCCAATGCATCCCGATTAAATGCAGTGGATATTATGCAGAGAGGCCCAAAGCATCCCGATTGAATGCAGTGGATTCCATGCAGCGTCACTGAATGCAGTGGATTCGATGCAGCATGGTTAAATGCATCCCGATTGAACGAAGTGTATTCGATGCAGCGTGGCTAAATGGATCCCGATTGAATGCAGTGGATTCCATGCAGCGTGGCCCAATGGATCTCGAGAGATTGCAGTGGATTCCAAGCAGAGTGGTGCAATGGATTTTAATTGAACGCAGTGGATTCCATGCATCGTGGTGCAATGGATCCCAATTGAATGCAGTGAATTCCATGCAGCGTGATTGAATGCAGTATATTCCATGCAGCGTGGTAAAATGCATCCCGATTAAATGCAGTGGATTCCATCCAGCTTGGTTGAATGCAATTGATTCCATGGAGCATGGCCCAATGCATCCCGATTAAATGCAGTGGATTTTATGCAGCATGGCCCAAAGCATCCCGATTGAAGGTAGTGCATTCCATGCAGCATCACTGAATGCAGTGGATTCCAAGCAGCATGGTAAAATGCATCCCAATTGAACGCAGTGCATTCCATGCAGCGGGGTTAAATGGATGCCGATTGAATGCAGTGGATTCGATGCAGCGTGGCCCAATGGATCTCGATTGACTGCAGTGGATTCCATGCAGCGTCACTGAATGCAGTGGATTCCATGCAGCATGGTAAAATGCATCCCGATTGAACGCAGTGTATACCATGAAGCATGGCTAAATGGATCCCGATTGAATGCAGTGGATTCCATGCAGCATGGCCCAATGGTTCCCGATTGAATGCAGTGGTTGCAATGAAGCATGATTGAATGCAGTGGATTCCATGAAGCGTGGCCCTATGGTACCCGATTGAATGCACTGGTTGCAATGAAGCATGATTGAATGCAGTGGATTCCATGCAGCATGGAGAAATTGAACCCTATTAAATGCAGGGGATTTTATGCAGCATGATTGAATGCAGTGGATTCCATGCAGCATGATTGAATGCAGTAGATTCCATGCAGTGAGGCCCAATGCATCCCGATTAAATGCAGTGGATTTTATGCAGCGAGGCCCAAAGCATCCCGATTGAATGCAGTGGATTACATGCAGCGTCACTGAATGCAGTGGATTCGATGCAGCATGGTAAAATGCATCCCGATTGAACCCAGTGTATTCTATGCAGCGTGATAAATGGATCCCGATTGAATGCAGTGGATTCCATGCAGCGTGGCCCAACGGATCTCGAGAGAATGCAGTGGATTCCATGCAGTGTGGTGCAATGGATTTTGATTGAAATCAGTGGATTCGATGCATCGTTGTGCAATGGATCCCAATTGAATGCAGTGAATTCCATGCAGCGTGATTGAATGCAGTACATTCCATGCAGCATGGTAAAATGCATCCCGATTAAATGCAGTGGATTCCAACCAGCTTGATTGAATGCAGTTGATTCCATGGAGCGTGGCCCAATGCATCCCGATTAAATGCAGTGGATTTTATGCAGCATGGCCCAAAGCATCCCGATTGAAGGTAGTGCATTCCATGCAGCATCACTGAATGCAGTGGATTCCATGCAGCATGGTAAAATGCATCCCGATTGAACGCAGTGTATTCCATGAAGCATGGCTAAATGGATCCCGATTATATGCAGTGGATTCCATGCAGCGTGGCCCAATGGATCTCGATTGAACGCAGTGTATTCCATGCAGTGAGGCCCAATGAATCCCAATTGAATGCAGTGGATTCCATGCAGCATGGCGTAATGGATGTCGATTGATTGCAGTTGTTTCCCTGCAATGTGGCACAATGGATCCCGATTGATGCAGTGGATTCCATGCAGCGTCACTGAATGCAGTGCATTCCATGCAGCATGGTAAAATGCATCCCGATGGATGCAGTGTATTCCATGCAGTGAGGCCCAATGAATCCCAATTGAATGCAGTGGATTCCATGCAGCATGGAGAAATTGAACCCTATTAAATGCAGGGGATTTTATGCAGCATGATTGAATGCAGTGGATTCCATGCAGCATAATTGAATGCTGTGGATTCCATGCAGTGAGGCCCAATGCATCCCGATTAAATGCAGTGGATTTTATGCAGAGAGGCCCAAAGCATCCCGATTGAATGCAGTGGATTCCATGCAGCGTCACTGAATGCAGTGGATTCGATGCAGCATGGTTAAATGCATCCCGATTGAACGAAGTGTATTCGATGCAGCGTGGCTAAATGGATCCCGATTGAATGCAGTGGATTCCATGCAGCGTGGCCCAATGGATCTCGAGAGATTGCAGTGGATTCCAAGCAGAGTGGTGCAATGGATTTTAATTGAACGCAGTGGATTCCATGCATCGTGGTGCAATGGATCCCAATTGAATGCAGTGAATTCCATGCAGCGTGATTGAATGCAGTATATTCCATGCAGCGTGGTAAAATGCATCCCGATTAAATGCAGTGGATTCCATCCAGCTTGGTTGAATGCAATTGATTCCATGGAGCATGGCCCAATGCATCCCGATTAAATGCAGTGGATTTTATGCAGCATGGCCCAAAGCATCCCGATTGAAGGTAGTGCATTCCATGCAGCATCACTGAATGCAGTGGATTCCATGCAGCATGGTAAAATGCATCCCAATTGAACGCAGTGCATTCCATGCAGCGGGGTTAAATGGATGCCGATTGAATGCAGTGGATTCGATGCAGCGTGGCCCAATGGATCTCGATTGACTGCAGTGGATTCCATGCAGCGTCACTGAATGCAGTGGATTCCATGCAGCATGGTAAAATGCATCCCGATTGAACGCAGTGTATACCATGAAGCATGGCTAAATGGATCCCGATTGAATGCAGTGGATTCCATGCAGCATGGCCCAATGGTTCCCGATTGAATGCACTGGTTGCAATGAAGCATGATTGAATGCAGTGGATTCCATGAAGTGTGGCCCTATGGTACCCGATTGAATGCACTGGTTGCAATGAAGCATGATTGAATGCAGTGGATTCCATGCAGCATGGAGAAATTGAACCCTATTAAATGCAGGGGATTTTATGCAGCATGATTGAATGCAGTGGATTCCATGCAGCATGATTGAATGCAGTAGATTCCATGCAGTGAGGCCCAATGCATCCCGATTAAATGCAGTGGATATTATCCAGCATGGCCCAAAGAATCCCGATTGAATGCAGTGGATTCCATGCAGCGTCACTGAATGCAGTGGATTCGATGCAGCATGGTAAAATGCATCCCGATTGAACCCAGTGTATTCTATGCAGCGTGATAAATGGATCCCGATTGAATGCAGTGGATTCGATGCAGCGTGGCCCAACGGATCTCGAGAGAATGCAGTGGATTCCATGCAGTGTGGTGCAATGGATTTTGATTGAACGCAGTGGATTCGATGCATCGTTGTGCAATGGATCCCAATTGAATGCAGTGAATTCCATGCAGCGTGATTGAATGCAGTACATTCCATGCAGCATGGTAAAATGCATCCCGATTAAATGCAGTGGATTCCATCCAGCTTGATTGAATGCAGTTGATTCCATGGAGCGTGGCCCAATGCATCCCGATTAAATGCAGTGGATTTTATGCAGCATGGCCCAAAGCATCCCGATTGAAGGTAGTGCATTCCATGCAGCATCACTGAATGCAGTGGATTCCATGCAGCATGGTAAAATGCATCCCGATTGAACGCAGTGTATTCCATGAAGCATGGCTAAATGGATCCCGATTGAATGCAGTGGATTCCATGCAGCGTGGCCCAATGGATCTCGTTTGAACGCAGTGTATTCCATGCAGTGAGGCCCAATGAATCCCAATTGAATGCAGTGGATTCCATGCAGCATGGCGCAATGGATGTCGATTGAATGCAGTGCTTTCCCTGCAATGTGGCACAATGGATTCCGATTGACTGCAGTGGATTCCATGCAGCGTCACTGAATGCAGTGGATTCCATGCAGAATGGTAAAATGCATCACGATGGATGCAGTGGATTCCATGCAGTGTCATTGAATGCAGTGTATTCCATGCAGCATGGTAAAATGCATCCCAATTGAACGCAGTGCATTCCATGCAGCGGGGTTAAATGGATCCCGATTGAATGCAGTGGATTCGATGCAGCATGGCCCAATGGATCTCGAGAGAATGCAGTGGATTCCATGCAGTGTGGTGCAATGGATTTTAATTGAACGCAGTGGATTCCATGCATCGTGGCGCAATGGATCCCAATTGAATGCAGTGAATTCCATGCAGCGTGATTGAATGCAGTATATTCCATGCAGCGTGGTAAAATGCATCCCGATTAAATGCAGTGGATTTTATGCAGCATGGCCCAAAGCATCCCGATTGAATGTAGTGCATTCCATGCAGCATCACTGAATGCAGTGGATTCCATGCAGCATGGTAAAATGCATCCCGATTGAACGCAGTGTATTCCATGAAGCATGGCGAAATGGATCCCGATTGAATGCAGTGGATTCCATGCAGCGTGGCCCAATGGATCTCGATTGAAGGCAGTGTATTCCATGCAGTGAGGCCCAATGTATCCCAATTGAATGCAGTGGATTCCATGCAGCATGGCGCAATGGATGTCGATTGAATGCAGTGGTTTCCCTGCAATGTGGCACAATGGATCCCGATTGAATGCAGTGGATTCCATGCAGCGTCACTGAATGCAGTGGATTCCTTGCAGCATGGTAAAATGCATCCCGATTGATGCAGTGGATTCCATGCAGTGTCATTGAATGCAGTGGATTCCATGCAGCATGGTAAAATGCATCCCGATTGAACGCAGTGCATTCCATGCAGCGGGGTTAAATGGATCCCGATTGAATGCAGTGGATTCGATGCAGCATGGCCCAATGGATCTCGAGAGAATGCAGTGGATTCCATGCAGTGTGGTGCAATGGATTTAAATTGAACGCAGTGGATTCCATGCATCGTGGCGCAATGGATCCCAATTGAATGCAGTGAATTCCATGCAGCGTGATTGAATGCAGTATATTCCATGCAGCGTGGTAAAATGCATCCCGATTAAATGCAGTGGATTCCATCCAGCTTGATTGAATGCAGTTGATTCCATGGAGCGTGGCCCAATGCATCCCGATTAAATGCAGTGGATTTTATGCAGCATGGCCCAAAGCATCCCGATTGAAGGTAGTGCATTCCATGCAGCATCACTGAATGCAGTGGATTCCATGCAGCATGGTAAAATGCATCCCGATTGAACGCAGTGTATTCCATGAAGCATGGCGAAATGGATCCCGATTGAATGCAGTGGATTCCATGCAGCGTGGCCCAATGGATCTCGATTGAATGCAGTGTATTCCATGCAGTGAAGCCCAATGTATCCCAATTGAATGCAGTGGATTCCATGCAGCATGGCGCAATGGATGTCGATTGAATGCAGTGGTTTCCCTGCAATGTGGCAAAATGGATCCCGATTGACTGCAGTGGATTCCATGCAGCGTCACTGAATGCAGTGGATTCCATGCAGCATGGTAAAATGCATACCGATTGAACGCATTGTATTCCATGTAGCATGGCTAAATGGATCCCGAGTGAATGCAGTGGATTCCATGCAGTGTCATTGAATGCAGTGGATTCCATGCAGCATGGTATAATGTGTCACGATTGATGCAGTGGATTCCATGCATTGTCATTGAATGCAGTGGATTCCATGCAGCATGGTTAAATGCATCCCGATTGATGCAGTGGATTCCATGCAGTGTCAATGAATGCAGTGGATTCCAGGCAGCATGATAAAATGCATCCCGATTGATGCAGTGGATTCCATGCAGCGGGGTTAAATGGATCCCGATTGAATGCAGTGGATTCCATGCAGCGTGGCCCAATGGATCTCGATTGAATGCAGTGGATTCCATGCAGCGTGGCCCAATGGATCTCGATTGAATGCAGTGGATTCCACGCAGTGTGGTGCAGTGGATTCTGATTGATTGCAGTGAATTCCATGCATCGTGGCACAATGGATCCCAATTGAATGCAGTGGATTCCATGCAGCGTGGCCCAATGGATCTCGATTGAATGCAGTGGATTCCATGCAGCGTGTTTGAATGCAGTGTATGCCATGCAGCGTGAAGAAATGGAACCCTATTGAATGCAGTGGATTTTATGCAGCATGATTGAATGCAGTGGATTCGATGCAGCATGATTGAATGCAGTGGATTCCAGGCAGCGAGGCCCAATGAATCCCGATTGAATGCAGTGGATATTATCCAGCATGGCCCAAAGCATCCCGATTGAATGCAGTGGATTCCATGCAGCATGTTTGAATGCAGTGGATTCCATGCAGCATGGCCCAATGGTTCCCGATTGAATGCAGTGGTTGCAATGAAGCATGATTGAATGCAGTGGATTCCATGAAGCGTGGCCCTATGGTACCCGATTGAATGCACTGGTTGCAATGAAGCATGATTGAATCCAGTGGATTCCATGCAGCATGGAGAAATGGAACCCTATTAAATGCAGGGGATTTTATGCAGCATGATTGAATGCAGTGGATTCCATGCAGCATGATTGAATGCAGTAGATTCCATGCAGTGAGGCCCAATGCATCCCGATTAAATGCAGTGGATTTTATGCAGCGAGGCCCAAAGCATCCCGATTGAATGCAGTGGATTCCATGCAGCGTCACTGAATGCAGTGGATTCCATGCAGCATGGTAAAATGCATCCCGATTGAACCCAGTGTATTCTATGCAGCGTGATAAATGGATCCCGATTGAATGCAGTGGATTCCATGCAGCGTGGCCCAACGGATCTCGAGAGAATGCAGTGGATTCCATGCAGTGTGGTGCAATGGATTTTGATTGAACGCAGTGGATTCGATGCATCGTTGTGCAATGGATCCCAATTGAATGCAGTGAATTCCATGCAGCGTGATTGAATGCAGTACATTCCATGCAGCATGGTAAAATGCATCCCGATTAAATGCAGTGGATTCCATCCAGCTTGATTGAATGCAGTTGATTCCATGGAGCGTGGCCCAATGCATCCCGATTAAATGCAGTGGATTTTATGCAGCATGGCCCAAAGCATCCCGATTGAAGGTAGTGCATTCCATGCAGCATCACTGAATGCAGTGGATTCCATGCAGCATGGTAAAATGCATCCCGATTGAACGCAGTGTATTCCATGAAGCATGGCTAAATGGATCCCGATTGAATGCAGTGGATTCTATGCAGCGTGGCCCAATGGATCTCGTTTGAACGCAGTGTATTCCATGCAGTGAGGCCCAATGAATCCCAATTGAATGCAGTGGATTCCATGCAGCATGGCGCAATGGATGTCGATTGATTGCAGTGGTTTACCTGCAATGTCGCACAATGGATCACGATTGATGCAGTGGATTCCATGCAGCGTCACTGAATGCAGTGGATTCCATGCAGCATGGTAAAATGCATCCCGATGGATGCAGTGGATTCCATGCAGTGTCATTGAATGCAGTGGATTCCATGCAGCATGGTTTAATGCATCATAATTGAACGCAGTGCATTCCATGCAGCGGGGTTAAATGGATCCCGATTGAATGCAGTGGATTCGATGCAGCGTGGCCCAATGGATCTCGAGAGAATGCAGTGGATTCCATGCAGTGTGGTGCAATGGATTTAAATTGAACGCAGTGGATTCCATGCATCATGGCGCAATGCATCCCAATTGAATGCAGTGAATTCCATGCAGCGTGATTGAATGCAGTATATTCCATGCAGCGTGGTAAAATGCATCCCGATTAAATGCAGTGGATTCCATCCAGCTTGATTGAATGCAGTTGATTCCATGGAGCGTGGCCAAAAGCATCCCGATTAAATGCAGTGGATTTTATGCAGCATGGCCCAAAGCATCCCGATTGAATGTAGTGCATTCCATGCAGCATCACTGAATGCAGTGGATTCCATGCAGCATGGTAAAATGCATCCCGATTGAACGCAGTGTATTCCATGAAGCATGGCGAAATGGATCCCGATTGAATGCAGTGGATTCCATGCAGCGTGGCCCAATGGATCTCGATTGAACGCAGTGTATTCCATGCAGTGAGGCCCAATGAATCCCAATTGAATGCAGTGGATTCCATGCAGCATGGAGAAATTGAACCCTATTAAATGCAGGGGATTTTATGCAGCATGATTGAATGCAGTGGATTCCATGCAGCATGATTGAATGCAGTAGAGTCCATGCAGTGTGGCCCAATGCATCCCGATTAAATGCAGTGGATTTTATGCAGAGTGGCCCAAAACATCCCGATTGAATGCAATGGATTCCATGCAGCGTCACTGAATGCAGTGGATTCGATGCAGCATGGTTAAATGCATACCGATTGAACGAAGTGTATTCGATGCAGCGTGGCTAAATGGATCCCGATTGAATGCAGTGGATTCCATGCAGCGTGGCCCAATGGATCTCGATTGACTGCAGTGGATTCCATGCAGCGTCACTGAATGCAGTGGATTCCATGCAGCATGGTAAAATGCATCCCGATTGATGCAGTGGATTCCATGCAGTGTCATTGAATGCAGTGGATTCCATGCAGCATGGTTTAATGCATCCCAATTGATCGCAGTGCATTCCATGCAGCGGGGTTAAATGGATCCCGATTGAATGCAGTGGATTCCATGCAGCATGCCCCAATGGATCTCGAGAGATTGCAGTGGATTCCATGCAGTGTGGTGCAATGGATTTAAATTGAACGCATTGGATTCCATGCATCATGGTGCAATGGATCCCAATTGAATGCAGTGAATTCCATGCAGCGTGATTGAATGCAGTATATTACATGCAGCGTGGTAAAATGCATCCCGATTAAATGCAGTGGATTCCAACCAGCTTGATTGAATGCAGTTGATTCCATGGAGCGTGGCCCAATGCATCCCGATTAAATGCAGTGGATTTTATGCAGCATGGCCCAAAGCATCCCGATTGAAGGTAGTGCATTCCATGCAGCATCACTGAATGCAGTGGATTTCATGCAGCATGGTAAAAAGCATCCCAATTGAACGCAGGGCATTCCATGCAGCGGGGTTAAATGGATGCCGATTGAATGCAGTGGATTCGATGCAGCGTGGCCCAATGGATCTCGATTGACTGCAGTGGATTCCATGCAGCGTGGCCCAATGGATCTCGATTGACTGCAGTGGATTCCATGCAGTGTCACTGAATGCAGTGGATTCCATGCAGCATGGTAAAATGCATCCCGATTGATGCAGTGGATTCCATGCAGTGTCATTGAATGCAGTGGATTCCATGCAGCATGGTAAAATGAATCCCAATTGAACGCAGTGCATTCCATGCAGCGGGGTTAAATGGATCCCGATTGAATGCAGTGGATTCGATGCAGCATGGCCCAATGGATCTCGAGAGAATGCAGTGGATTCCATGCAGTGTGGTGCAATGGATTTTAATTGAACGCAGTGGATTCCATGCATCGTGGCGCAATGGATCCCAATTGAATGCAGTGAATTCCATGCAGCGTGATTGAATGCAGTATATTCCATGCAGCGTGGTAAAATGCATCCCGATTAAATGCAGTGGATTCCATCCAGCTTGATTGAATGCAGTTGATTCCATGGAGCGTGACCCAATGCATCCGAATTAAATGCAGTGGATTTTATGCAGCATGGCCCAAAGCATCCCGATTGAAGGTAGTGCATTCCATGCAGCATCACTGAATGCAGTGGATTCCATGCAGCATGGTAAAATTCATCCCGATTGAACGCAGTGTATTCCATGAAGCATGGCTAAATGGATCCCGAGTGAATGCAGTGGATTCCATGCAGTGTCATTGAATGCAGTGGATTCCATGCAGCATGGCATAATGTGTCACGATTGATGCAGTGGATTCCATGCATTGTCATTGAATGCAGTGGATTCCATGCAGCATGGTTAAATGCATCACGATTGATGCAGTGGATTCCATGCAGTGTCAATGAATGCAGTGGATTCCAGGCAGCATGATAAAATGCATCCCGATTGATGCAGTGGATTCCATGCAGCGGGGTTAAATGGATCCCGATTGAATGCAGTGGATTCCATGCCGCGTGGCCCAATGGATCTCGATTGAATGCAGTGGATTCCACGCAGTGTGGTGCAGTGGATTCTGATTGATTGCAGTGAATTCCATGCATCGTGGCACAATGGATCCCAATTGAATGCAGTTGATTCCATGCAGTGTGGCCCAATGGATCTCGATTGAATGCAGTGGATTCCATGCAGCGTGTTTGAATGCAGTGTATGCCATGCAGCGTGAAGAAATGGAACCCTATTGAATGCAGTGGATTTTATGCAGCATGATTGAATGCAGTGGATTCCATGCAGCATGATTGTATGCAGTGGATTCCAGGCAGCGAGGCCCAATGAATCCCTATTGAATGCAGTGGATATTATCCAGCATGGCCCAAAGCATCCCGATTGAATGCAGTGGATTCCATGCAGCATGTTTGAATGCAGTGGATTCCATGCAGCATGGCCCAATGGTTCCCGATTGAATGCAGTGGTTGCAATGAAGCATGATTGAATGCAGTGGATTCCATGAAGCGTGGCCCTATGGTACCCGATTGAATGCACTGGTTGCAATGAAGCATGATTGAATGCAGTGGATTCCATGCAGCATGGAGAAATTGAACCCTATTAAATGCAGGGGATTTTATGCAGCATGATTGAATGCAGTGGATTCCATGCAGCATGATTGAATGCAGTAGATTCCATGCAGTGAGGCCCAATGCATCCCGATTAAATGCAGTGGATTTTATGCAGCGAGGCCCAAAGCATCCCGATTGAATGCAGTGGATTACATGCAGCGTCACTGAATGCAGTGGATTTGATGCAGCATGGTAAAATGCATCCCGATTGAACCCAGTGTATTCTATGCAGCGTGATAAATGGATCCCGATTGAATGCAGTGGATTCCATGCAGCGTGGCCCAACGGATCTCGAGAGAATGCAGTGGATTCCATGCAGTGTGGTGCAATGGATTTTGATTGAACGCAGTGGATTCGATGCATCGTTGTGCAATGGATCCCAATTGAATGCAGTGAATTCCATGCAGCGTGATTGAATGCAGTACATTCCATGCAGCATGGTAAAATGCATCCCGATTAAATGCAGTGGATTCCAACCAGCTTGATTGAATGCAGTTGATTCCATGGAGCGTGGCCCAATGCATCCCGATTAAATGCAGTGGATTTTATGCAGCATGGCCCAAAGCATCCCGATTGAAGGTAGTGCATTCCATGCAGCATCACTGAATGCAGTGGATTCCATGCAGCATGGTAAAATGCATCCCGATTGAACGCAGTGTATTCCATGAAGCATGGCTAAATGGATCCCGATTATATGCAGTGGATTCCATGCAGCGTGGCCCAATGGATCTCGATTGAACGCAGTGTATTCCATGCAGTGAGGCCCAATGAATCCCAATTGAATGCAGTGGATTCCATGCAGCATGGCGTAATGGATGTCGATTGATTGCAGTTGTTTCCCTGCAATGTGGCACAATGGATCCCGATTGATGCAGTGGATTCCATGCAGCGTCACTGAATGCAGTGCATTCCATGCAGCATGGTAAAATGCATCCCGATGGATGCAGTGTATTCCATGCAGTGAGGCCCAATGAATCCCAATTGAATGCAGTGGATTCCATGCAGCATGGAGAAATTGAACCCTATTAAATGCAGGGGATTTTATGCAGCATGATTGAATGCAGTGGATTCCATGCAGCATAATTGAATGCTGTGGATTCCATGCAGTGAGGCCCAATGCATCCCGATTAAATGCAGTGGATTTTATGCAGAGAGGCCCAAAGCATCCCGATTGAATGCAGTGGATTCCATGCAGCGTCACTGAATGCAGTGGATTCGATGCAGCATGGTTAAATGCATCCCGATTGAACGAAGTGTATTCGATGCAGCGTGGCTAAATGGATCCCGATTGAATGCAGTGGATTCCATGCAGCGTGGCCCAATGGATCTCGAGAGATTGCAGTGGATTCCAAGCAGAGTGGTGCAATGGATTTTAATTGAACGCAGTGGATTCCATGCATCGTGGTGCAATGGATCCCAATTGAATGCAGTGAATTCCATGCAGCGTGATTGAATGCAGTATATTCCATGCAGCGTGGTAAAATGCATCCCGATTAAATGCAGTGGATTCCATCCAGCTTGGTTGAATGCAATTGATTCCATGGAGCATGGCCCAATGCATCCCGATTAAATGCAGTGGATTTTATGCAGCATGGCCCAAAGCATCCCGATTGAAGGTAGTGCATTCCATGCAGCATCACTGAATGCAGTGGATTCCATGCAGCATGGTAAAATGCATCCCAATTGAACGCAGTGCATTCCATGCAGCGGGGTTAAATGGATGCCGATTGAATGCAGTGGATTCGATGCAGCGTGGCCCAATGGATCTCGATTGACTGCAGTGGATTCCATGCAGCGTCACTGAATGCAGTGGATTCCATGCAGCATGGTAAAATGCATCCCGATTGAACGCAGTGTATACCATGAAGCATGGCTAAATGGATCCCGATTGAATGCAGTGGATTCCATGCAGCATGGCCCAATGGTTCCCGATTGAATGCAGTGGTTGCAATGAAGCATGATTGAATGCAGTGGATTCCATGAAGCGTGGCCCTATGGTACCCGATTGAATGCACTGGTTGCAATGAAGCATGATTGAATGCAGTGGATTCCATGCAGCATGGAGAAATTGAACCCTATTAAATGCAGGGGATTTTATGCAGCATGATTGAATGCAGTGGATTCCATGCAGCATGATTGAATGCAGTAGACTCCATGCAGTGAGGCCCAATGCATCCCGATTAAATGCAGTGGATATTATCCAGCATGGCCCAAAGAATCCCGATTGAATGCAGTGGATTCCATGCAGCGTCACTGAATGCAGTGGATTCGATGCAGCATGGTAAAATGCATCCCGATTGAACCCAGTGTATTCTATGCAGCGTGATAAATGGATCCCGATTGAATGCAGTGGATTCGATGCAGCGTGGCCCAACGGATCTCGAGAGAATGCAGTGGATTCCATGCAGTGTGGTGCAATGGATTTTGATTGAACGCAGTGGATTCGATGCATCGTTGTGCAATGGATCCCAATTGAATGCAGTGAATTCCATGCAGCGTGATTGAATGCAGTACATTCCATGCAGCATGGTAAAATGCATCCCGATTAAATGCAGTGGATTCCATCCAGCTTGATTGAATGCAGTTGATTCCATGGAGCGTGGCCCAATGCATCCCGATTAAATGCAGTGGATTTTATGCAGCATGGCCCAAAGCATCCCGATTGAAGGTAGTGCATTCCATGCAGCATCACTGAATGCAGTGGATTCCATGCAGCATGGTAAAATGCATCCCGATTGAACGCAGTGTATTCCATGAAGCATGGCTAAATGGATCCCGATTGAATGCAGTGGATTCCATGCAGCGTGGCCCAATGGATCTCGTTTGAACGCAGTGTATTCCATGCAGTGAGGCCCAATGAATCCCAATTGAATGCAGTGGATTCCATGCAGCATGGCGCAATGGATGTCGATTGAATGCAGTGCTTTCCCTGCAATGTGGCACAATGGATTCCGATTGACTGCAGTGGATTCTATGCAGCGTCACTGAATGCAGTGGATTCCATGCAGAATGGTAAAATGCATCACGATGGATGCAGTGGATTCCATGCAGTGTCATTGAATGCAGTGGATTCCATGCAGCATGGTAAAATGCATCCCAATTGAACGCAGTGCATTCCATGCAGCGGGGTTAAATGGATCCCGATTGAATGCAGTGGATTCGATGCAGCATGGCCCAATGGATCTCGAGAGAATGCAGTGGATTCCATGCAGTGTGGTGCAATGGATTTTAATTGAACGCAGTGGATTCCATGCATCGTGGCGCAATGGATCCCAATTGAATGCAGTGAATTCCATGCAGCGTGATTGAATGCAGTATATTCCATGCAGCGTGGTAAAATGCATCCCGATTAAATGCAGTGGATTTTATGCAGCATGGCCCAAAGCATCCCGATTGAATGTAGTGCATTCCATGCAGCATCACTGAATGTAGTGGATTCCATGCAGCATGGTAAAATGCATCCCGATTGAACGCAGTGTATTCCATGAAGCATGGCGAAATGGATCCCGATTGAATGCAGTGGATTCCATGCAGCGTGGCCCAATGGATCTCGATTGAATGCAGTGTATTCCATGCAGTGAGGCCCAATGTATCCCAATTGAATGCAGTGGATTCCATGCAGCATGGCGCAATGGATGTCGATTGAATGCAGTGGTTTCCCTGCAATGTGGCACAATGGATCCCGATTGACTGCAGTGGATTCCATGCAGCGTCACTGAATGCAGTGGATTCCATGCAGCATGGTAAAATGCATCCCGATTGATGCAGTGGATTCCATGCAGTGTCATTGAATGCAGTGGATTCCATGCAGCATGGTAAAATGCATCCCGATTGAACGCAGTGCATTCCATGCAGCGGGGTTAAATGGATCCCGATTGAATGCAGTGGATTCGATGCAGCATGGCCCAATGGATCTCGAGAGAATGCAGTGGATTCCATGCAGTGTGGTGCAATGGATTTAAATTGAACGCAGTGGATTCCATGCATCGTGGCGCAATGGATCCCAATTGAATGCAGTGAATTCCATGCAGCGTGATTGAATGCAGTATATTCCATGCAGCGTGGTAAAATGCATCCCGATTAAATGCAGTGGATTCCATCCAGCTTGATTGAATGCAGTTGATTCCATGGAGCGTGGCCCAATGCATCCCGATTAAATGCAGTGGATTTTATGCAGCATGGCCCAAAGCATCCCGATTGAAGGTAGTGCATTCCATGCAGCATCACTGAATGCAGTGGATTCCATGCAGCATGGTAAAATGCATCCCGATTGAACGCAGTGTATTCCATGAAGCATGGCGAAATGGATCCCGATTGAATGCAGTGGATTCCATGCAGCGTGGCCCAATGGATCTCGATTGAATGCAGTGTATTCCATGCAGTGAGGCCCAATGTATCCCAATTGAATGCAGTGGATTCCATGCAGCATGGCGCAATGGATGTCGATTGAATGCAGTGGTTTCCCTGCAATGTGGCAAAATGGATCCCGATTGACTGCAGTGGATTCCATGCAGCGTCACTGAATGCAGTGGATTCCATGCAGCATGGTAAAATGCATCCCGATTGAACGCAGTGTATTCCATGAAGCATGGCTAAATGGATCCCGAGTGAATGCAGTGGATTCCATGCAGTGTCATTGAATGCAGTGGATTCCATGCAGCATGGTATAATGTGTCACGATTGATGCAGTGGATTCCATGCATTGTCATTGAATGCAGTGGATTCCATGCAGCATGGTTAAATGCATCCCGATTGATGCAGTGGATTCCATGCAGTGTCAATGAATGCAGTGGATTCCAGGCAGCATGATAAAATGCATCCCGATTGATGCAGTGGATTCCATGCAGCGGGGTTAAATGGATCCCGATTGAATGCAGTGGATTCCATGCAGCGTGGCCCAATGGATCTCGATTGAATGCAGTGGATTCCATGCAGCGTGGCCCAATGGATCTCGATTGAATGCAGTGGATTCCACGCAGTGTGGTGCAGTGGATTCTGATTGATTGCAGTGAATTCCATGCATCGTGGCACAATGGATCCCAATTGAATGCAGTGGATTCCATGCAGCGTGGCCCAATGGATCTCGATTGAATGCAGTGGATTCCATGCAGCGTGTTTGAATGCAGTGTATGCCATGCAGCGTGAAGAAATGGAACCCTATTGAATGCAGTGGATTTTATGCAGCATGATTGAATGCAGTGGATTCGATGCAGCATGATTGAATGCAGTGGATTCCAGGCAGCGAGGCCCAATGAATCCCGATTGAATGCAGTGGATATTATCCAGCATGGCCCAAAGCATCCCGATTGAATGCAGTGGATTCCATGCAGCATGTTTGAATGCAGTGGATTCCATGCAGCATGGCCCAATGGTTCCCGATTGAATGCAGTGGTTGCAATGAAGCATGATTGAATGCAGTGGATTCCATGAAGCGTGGCCCTATGGTACCCGATTGAATGCACTGGTTGCAATGAAGCATGATTGAATCCAGTGGATTCCATGCAGCATGGAGAAATGGAACCCTATTAAATGCAGGGGATTTTATGCAGCATGATTGAATGCAGTGGATTCCATGCAGCATGATTGAATGCAGTAGATTCCATGCAGTGAGGCCCAATGCATCCCGATTAAATGCAGTGGATTTTATGCAGCGAGGCCCAAAGCATCCCGATTGAATGCAGTGGATTCCATGCAGCGTCACTGAATGCAGTGGATTCGATGCAGCATGGTAAAATGCATCCCGATTGAACCCAGTGTATTCTATGCAGTGTGATAAATGGATCCCGATTGAATGCAGTGGATTCGATGCAGCGTTGCCCAACGGATCTCGAGAGAATGCAGTGGATTCCATGCAGTGTGGTGCAATGGATTTTGATTGAACGCAGTGGATTCGATGCATCGTTGTGCAATGGATCCCAATTGAATGCAGTGAATTCCATGCAGCGTGATTGAATGCAGTACATTCCATGCAGCATGGTAAAATGCATCCCGATTAAATGCAGTGGATTCCATCCAGCTTGATTGAATGCAGTTGATTCCATGGAGCGTGGCCCAATGCATCCCGATTAAATGCAGTGGATTTTATGCAGCATGGCCCAAAGCATCCCGATTGAAGGTAGTGCATTCCATGCAGCATCACTGAATGCAGTGGATTCCATGCAGCATGGTAAAATGCATCCCGATTGAACGCAGTGTATTCCATGAAGCATGGCTAAATGGATCCCGATTGAATGCAGTGGATTCTATGCAGCGTGGCCCAATGGATCTCGTTTGAACGCAGTGTATTCCATGCAGTGAGGCCCAATGAATCCCAATTGAATGCAGTGGATTCCATGCAGCATGGCGCAATGGATGTCGATTGATTGCAGTGGTTTACCTGCAATGTCGCACAATGGATCACGATTGATGCAGTGGATTCCATGCAGCGTCACTGAATGCAGTGGATTCCATGCAGCATGGTAAAATGCATCCCGATGGATGCAGTGGATTCCATGCAGTGTCATTGAATGCAGTGGATTCCATGCAGCATGGTTTAATGCATCATAATTGAACGCAGTGCATTCCATGCAGCGGGGTTAAATGGATCCCGATTGAATGCAGTGGATTCGATGCAGCGTGGCCCAATGGATCTCGAGAGAATGCAGTGGATTCCATGCAGTGTGGTGCAATGGATTTAAATTGAACGCAGTGGATTCCATGCATCATGGCGCAATGGATCCCAATTGAATGCAGTGAATTCCATGCAGCGTGATTGAATGCAGTATATTCCATGCAGCGTGGTAAAATGCATCCCGATTAAATGCAGTGGATTCCATCCAGCTTGATTGAATGCAGTTGATTCCATGGAGCGTGGCCCAATGCATCCCGATTAAATGCAGTGGATTTTATGCAGCATGGCCCAAAGCATCCCGATTGAAGGTAGTGCATTCCATGCAGCATCACTGAATGCAGTGGATTCCATGCAGCATGGTAAAATGCATCCCGATTGAACGCAGTGTATTCCATGAAGCATGGCTAAATGGATCCCGAGTGAATGCAGTGGATTCCATGCAGCGTGGCCCAATGGATCTCGATTGAACGCAGTGTATTCCATGCAGTGAGGCCCAATGAATCCCAATTGAATGCAGTGGATTCCATGCAGCATGGAGAAATTGAACCCTATTAAATGCAGGGGATTTTATGCAGCATGATTGAATGCAGTGGATTCCATGCAGCATGATTGAATGCAGTAGAGTCCATGCAGTGTGGCCCAATGCATCCCGATTAAATGCAGTGGATTTTATGCAGAGAGGCCCAAAACATCCCGATTGAATGCAGTGGATTCCATGCAGCGTCACTGAATGCAGTGGATTCGATGCAGCATGGTTAAATGCATCCCGATTGAACGAAGTGTATTCGATGCAGCGTGGCTAAATGGATCCCGATTGAATGCAGTGGATTCCATGCAGCGTGGCCCAATGGATCTCGATTGACTGCAGTGGATTCCATGCAGCGTCACTGAATGCAGTGGATTCCATGCAGCATGGTAAAATGCATCCCGATTGATGCAGTGGATTCCATGCAGTGTCACTGAATGCAGTGGATTCCATGCAGCATGGTTTAATGCATCCCAATTGATCGCAGTGCATTCCATGCAGCGGGGTTAAATGGATCCCGATTGAATGCAGTGGATTCCATGCAGCATGCCCCAATGGATCTCGAGAGATTGCAGTGGATTCCATGCAGTGTGGTGCAATGGATTTAAATTGAACGCATTGGATTCCATGCATCGTGGTGCAATGGATCCCAATTGAATGCAGTGAATACCATGCAGCGTGATTGAATGCAGTATATTACATGCAGCGTGGTAAAATGCATCCCGATTAAATGCAGTGGATTCCAACCAGCTTGATTGAATGCAGTTGATTCCATGGAGCGTGGCCCAATGCATCCCGATTAAATGCAGTGGATTTTATGCAGCATGGCCCAAAGCATCCCGATTGAAGGTAGTGCATTCCATGCAGCATCACTGAATGCAGTGGATTCCATGCAGCATGGTAAAATGCATCCCAATTGAACGCAGGGCATTCCATGCAGCGGGGTTAAATGGATGCCGATTGAATGCAGTGGATTCGATGCAGCGTGGCCCAATGGATCTCGATTGACTGCAGTGGATTCCATGCAGCGTGGCCCAATGGATCTCGATTGACTGCAGTGGATTCCATGCAGCGTCACTGAATGCAGTGGATTCCATGCAGCATGGTAAAATGCATCCCGATTGATGCAGTGGATTCCATGCAGTGTCATTGAATGCAGTGGATTCCATGCAGCATGGTAAAATGAATCCCAATTGAACGCAGTGCATTCCATGCAGCGGGGTTAAATGGATGCCGATTGAATGCAGTGGATTCCATGCAGCATGGCCCAATGGATCTCGAGAGAATGCAGTGGATTCCATGCAGTGTGGTGCAATGGATTTTAATTGAACGCAGTGGATTCCATGCATCGTGGCGCAATGGATCCCAATTGAATGCAGTGAATTCCATGCAGCGTGATTGAATGCAGTATATTCCATGCAGCGTGGTAAAATGCATCCCGATTAAATGCAGTGGATTCCATCCAGCTTGATTGAATGCAGTTGATTCCATGGAGCGTGACCCAATGCATCCGAATTAAATGCAGTGGATTTTATGCAGCATGGCCCAAAGCATCCCGATTGAAGGTAGTGCATTCCATGCAGCATCACTGAATGCAGTGGATTCCATGCAGCATGGTAAAATGCATCCCGATTGAACGCAGTGTATTCCATGAAGCATGGCGAAATGGATCCCGATTGAATGCAGTGGATTCCATGCAGCGTGGCCCAATGGATCTCGATTGAATGCAGTGTATTCCATGCAGTGAGGCCCAATGTATCCCAATTGAATGCAGTGGATTCCATGCAGCATGGCGCAATGGATGTCGATTGAATGCAGTGGTTTCCCTGCAATGTGGCACAATGTATCCCGATTGACTGCAGTGGATTCCATGCAGCGTCACTGAATGCAGTGGATTCCATGCAGCATGGTAAAATGCATCCCGATTGATGCAGTGGATTCCATGCAGTGTCATTGAATGCAGTGGATTCCATGCAGCATGGTAAAATGCATCCCAATTGAACGCAGTGCATTCCATGCAGCGGGGTTAAATGGATCCCGATTGAATGCAGTGGATTCCATGCAGCGTGGCCCAATGGATCTCGATTGAATGCAGTGTATTCCACGCAGTGAGGCCCAATGTATCCCAATTGAATGCAGTGGATTCGATGCAGCATGGCCCAATGGATCTCGAGAGAATGCAGTGGATTCCATGCAGTGTGGTGCAATGGATTTAAATTGAACGCAGTGGATTCCATGCATCGTGGCGCAATGGATCCCAATTGAATGCAGTGAATTCCATGCAGCGTGATTGAATGCAGTATATTCCATGCAGCGTGGTAAAATGCATCCCAATTGAACGCAGTGCATTCCATGCAGCGGGGTTAAATGGATGCCGATTGAATGCAGTGGATTCGATGCAGCGTGGCCCAATGGATCTCGATTGACTGCAGTGGATTCCATTCAGCGTGGCCCAATGGATCTCGATTGACTGCAGTGGATTCCATGCAGCGTCACTGAATGCAGTGGATTCCATGCAGCATGGTAAAATGCATCCCGATGGATGCAGTGGATTCCATGCAGTGTCATTGAATGCAGTGGATTCCATGCAGCATGGTTTAATGCATCCCAATTGATCACAGTGCATTCCATGCAGCGGGGGTAAATGGATCCCGATTGAATGCAGTGGATTCGATGCAGCGTGGCCCAATGGATCTCGAGAGAATGCAGTGGATTCCATGCAGTGTGGTGCAATGGATTTAAATTGAACGCATTGGATTCCATGCATCGTGGCGCAATGGATCCCAATTGAATGCAGTGAATTCCATGCAGCGTGATTGAATGCAGTATATTCCATGCAGCGTGGTAATATGCATCCCGATTAAATGCAGTGGATTCCATCCAGCTTGATTGAATGCAGTTGATTCCATGGAGCGTGGCCCAATGCATCCCGATTAAACGCAGTGGATTTTATGCAGCATGGCCCAAAGCATCCCGATTGAAGGTAGTGCATTCCATGCAGCAACACTGAATGCAGTGGATTCCATGCAGCATGGTAAAATGCATCCCGATTGAACGCAGTGTATTCCATGAAGCATGGCTAAATGGATCCCGATTGAATGCAGTGGATTCCATGCAGCATGGCCCAATGGTTCCCGATTGAATGCAGTGGTTGCAATGAAGCATGATTGAATGCAGTGGATTCCATGAAGCGTGGCCCTATGGTACCCGATTGAATGCACTGGTTGCAATGAAGCATGATTGAATGCAGTGGATTCCATGCAGCATGGAGAAATTGAACCCTATTAAATGCAGGGGATTTTATGCAGCATGATTGAATGCAGTGGATTCCATGCAGCATGATTGAATGCAGTAGATTCCATGCAGTGAGGCCCAATGCATCCCGATTAAATGCAGTGGATTTTATGCAGCGAGGCCCAAAGCATCCCGATTGAATGCAGTGGATTACATGCAGCGTCACTGAATGCAGTGGATTCGATGCAGCATGGTAAAATGCATCCCGATTGAACCCAGTGTATTCTATGCAGCGTGATAAATGGATCCCGATTGAATGCAGTGGATTCGATGCAGCGTGGCCCAACGGATCTCGAGAGAATGCAGTGGATTCCATGCAGTGTGGTGCAATGGATTTTGATTGAAATCAGTGGATTCGATGCATCGTTGTGCAATGGATCCCAATTGAATGCAGTGAATTCCATGCAGCGTGATTGAATGCAGTACATTCCATGCAGCATGGTAAAATGCATCCCGATTAAATGCAGTGGATTCCAACCAGCTTGATTGAATGCAGTTGATTCCATGGAGCGTGGCCCAATGCATCCCGATTAAATGCAGTGGATTTTATGCAGCATGGCCCAAAGCATCCCGATTGAAGGTAGTGCATTCCATGCAGCATCACTGAATGCAGTGGATTCCATGCAGCATGGTAAAATGCATCCCGATTGAACGCAGTGTATTCCATGAAGCATGGCTAAATGGATCCCGAGTGAATGCAGTGGATTCCATGCAGCATGGTAAAATGCGTCACGATTGATGCAGTGGATTCCATGCACTGTCATTGAATGCAGTGGATTCCATGCAGCATGGTAAAATGCATCCCGATTGATGCAGTGGATTCCATGCAGTGTCATTTAATGCAGTGGATTCCAGGCAGCATGATAAAATGCATCCCGATTGATGCAGTGGATTCCATGCAGCGGGGTTAAATGGATCCCGATTGAATGCAGTGGATTCCATGCAGCGTGGCCCAATGGATCTCGATTGAATGCAGTGGACTCCGTGCAGTGTGGTGGAGTGGATTCTGATTGATTGCAGTGAATTCCATGCAGCGTGGCCCAATGGATCTCGATTGAATGCAGTGGACTCCGTGCAGTGTGGTGGAGTGGATTCTGATTGATTGCAGTGAATTCCATGCAGCATGGCCCAATGGTTCCCGATTGAATGCAGTGGTTGCAATGAAGCATGATTGAATGCAGTGGATTCCATGCAGCATGGAGAAATTGAACCCTATTAAATGCAGGGGATTTTATGCAGCATGATTGAATGCAGTGGATTCCATGCAGCATGATTGAATGCAGTAGATTCCATGCAGTGAGGCCCAATGCATCCCGATTAAATGCAGTGGATTTTATGCAGTGAGGCCCAAAGCATCCCGATTGAATGCAGTGGATTCCATGCAGTGTCACTGAATGCAGTGGATTCGATGAAGCATGGTAAAATGCATCCCGATTGAACCCAGTGTATTACATGCAGCGTGATAAATGGATCCCGATTGAATGCAGTGGATTCGATGCAGCGTGGCCCAATGGATCTCGAGAGAATGCAGTGGATTCCATGCAGTGTGGTGCAATGGATTTTGATTGAACGCAGTGGATTCCATGCATCGTTGTGCAATGGATCCCAATTGAATGCAGTGAATTCCATGCAGCGTGATTGAATGCAGTACATTCCATGCAGCATGGTAAAATTCATCCCGATTAAATGCAGTGGATTCCATCCAGCTTGATTGAATGCAGTTGATTCCATGGAGCTTGGCCCAATGCATCCCGATTAAATGCAGTGGATTTTATGCAGCATGGCCCAAAGCATCCCGATTGAAGGTAGTGCATTCCATGCAGCATCACTGAATGCAGTGGATTCCATGCAGCATGGTAAAATGCATCCCGATTAAACGCAGTGGATTACATGCAGCATGGCTAAATGGATCCCGAGTGAATGCAGTAGATTCCATGCAGTGTCATTGAATGCAGTGGATTCCATGCAGCATGGTAAAATGCGTCACGATTGATGCAGTGGATTCCATGCAGTGTCATTGAATGCAGTGTATTCCATGCAGCATGGTAAAATGCATCCCGATTGATGCAGTGGATTACATGCAGTGTCATTGAATACAGTGGATTCCAGGCAGCATGATAAAATATATCCCGATTGATGCAGTGGATTCCATGCAGCGGGGTTAAATTGATCCTGATTGAATGCAGTGTATTCCATGCAGCGTGGCCCAATGGATCTCGATTGAATGCAGTGGATTCCATGCAGCGTGGCCCAATGGATCTCGATTGAATGCAGTGGATTCCATGCAGTGTGGTGCAGTGGATTCTGATTGATTGCAGTGAATTCCATGCATCGTGGCACAATGGATCCCCATTGAATGCAGTTGATTCCATGCAGCGTGGCCCAATGGATCTCGATTGAATGCATTGGATTCCATGCAGCGTGTTTGAATGCAGTGTATGCCATGCAGCGTGAAGAAATGGAACCCTATTGAATGCAGTGGATTTTATGCAGCATGATTGAATGCAGTGGATTCCATGCAGCATGATTGAATGCAGTGGATTCCATGCAGCATGGTAAAATGCATCCCGATTGATGCAGTGGATTCCATGCAGTGTCATTTAATGCAGTGGATTCCAGGCAGCATGATAAAATGCATCCCGATTGATGCAGTGGATTCCATGCAGCGGGGTTAAATGGATCCCGATTGAATGCAGTGGATTCCATGCAGCGTGGCCCAATGGATCTCGATTGAATGCAGTGGACTCCGTGCAGTGTGGTGGAGTGGATTCTGATTGATTGCAGTGAATTCCATGCAGCGTGGCCCAATGGATCTCGATTGAATGCAGTGGACTCCGTGCAGTGTGGTGGAGTGGATTCTGATTGATTGCAGTGAATTCCATGCAGCATGGCCCAATGGTTCCCGATTGAATGCAGTGGTTGCAATGAAGCATGATTGAATGCAGTGGATTCCATGAAGCGTGGCCCTAAGGTACCCGATTGAATGCACTGGTTGCAATGAAGCATGATTGAATGCAGTGGATTCCATGCAGCATGGAGAAATTGAACCCTATTCAATGCAGGGGATTTTATGCAGCATGATTGAATGCAGTGGATTCCATGCAGCATGATTGAATGCAGTAGATTCCATGCAGTGAGGCCCAATGCATCCCGATTAAATGCAGTGGATTTTATGCAGTGAGGCCCAAAGCATCCCGATTGAATGCAGTGGATTCCATGCAGTGTCACTGAATGCAGTGGATTCGATGAAGCATGGTAAAATGCATCCCGATTGAACCCAGTGTATTCCATGCAGCGTGATAAATGGATCCCGATTGAATGCAGTGGATTCCATGCAGCGTGGCCCAATGGATCTCGAGAGAATGCAGTGGATTCCATGCAGTGTGGTGCAATGGATTTTGATTGAACGCAGTGGATTCCATGTATCGTTGTGCAATGGATCCCAATTGAATGCAGTGAATTCCATGCAGCGTGATTGAATGAAGTATATTCCATGCAGCATGGTAAAATTCATCCCGATTAAATGCAGTGGATTCCATCCAGCTTGATTGAATGCAGTTGATTCCATGGAGCTTGGCCCAATGCATCCCGATTAAATGCAGTGGATTTTATGCAGCATGGTCCAAAGCATCCCGATTGAAGGTAGTGCATTCCATGCAGCATCACTGAATGCAGTGGATTCCATGCAGCATGGTAAAATGCATCCCGATTAAACGCAGTGGATTACATGCAGCATGGCTAAATGGATCCCGAGTGAATGCAGTAGATTCCATGCAGTGTCATTGAATGCAGTGGATTCCATGCAGCATGGTAAAATGCGTCACGATTGATGCAGTGGATTCCATGCAGTGTCATTGAATGCAGTGTATTCCATGCAGCATGGTAAAATGCATCCCGATTGTTGCAGTGGATTACATGCAGTGTCATTGAATACAGTGGATTCCAGGCAGCATGATAAAATATATCCCGATTGATGCAGTGGATTCCATGCAGCGGGGTTAAATTGATCCTGATTGAATGCAGTGTATTCCATGCAGCGTGGCCCAATGGATCTCGATTGAATGCAGTGGATTCCATGCAGCGTGGCCCAATGGATCTCGATTGAATGCAGTGGATTCCATGCAGTGTGGTGCAGTGGATTCTGATTGATTGCAGTGAATTCCATGCATCGTGGCACAATGGATCCCCATTGAATGCAGTTGATTCCATGCAGCGTGGCCCAATGGATCTCGATTGAATGCATTGGATTCCATGCAGCGTGTTTGAATGCAGTGTATGCCATGCAGCGTGAAGAAATGGAACCCTATTGAATGCAGTGGATTTTATGCAGCATGATTGAATGCAGTGGATTCCATGCAGCACGATTGAATGCAGTGGATTCCATGCAGCATGGTAAAATGCATCCCGATTGATGCAGTGGATTCCATGCAGTGTCATTTAATGCAGTGGATTCCAGGCAGCATGATAAAATGCATCCCGATTGATGCAGTGGATTCCATGCAGCGGGGTTAAATGGATCCCGATTGAATGCAGTGGATTCCATGCAGCGTGGCCCAATGGATCTCGATTGAATGCAGTGGACTCCGTGCAGTGTGGTGGAGTGGATTCTGATTGATTGCAGTGAATTCCATGCACCGTGGCCCAATGGATCTCGATTGAATGCAGTGGACTCCGTGCAGTGTGGTGGAGTGGATTCTGATTGATTGCAGTGAATTCCATGCAGCATGGCCCAATGGTTCCCGATTGAATGCAGTGGTTGCAATGAAGCATGATTGAATGCAGTGGATTCCATGAAGCGTGGCCCTAAGGTACCCGATTGAATGCACTGGTTGCAATGAAGCATGATTGAATGCAGTGGATTCCATGCAGCATGGAGAAATTGAACCCTATTCAATGCAGGGGATTTTATGCAGCATGATTGAATGCAGTGGATTCCATGCAGCATGATTGAATGCAGTAGATTCCATGCAGTGAGGCCCAATGCATCCCGATTAAATGCAGTGGATTTTATGCAGTGAGGCCCAAAGCATCCCGATTGAATGCAGTGGATTCCATGCAGTGTCACTGAATGCAGTGGATTCGATGAAGCATGGTAAAATGCATCCCGATTGAACCCAGTGTATTCCATGCAGCGTGATAAATGGATCCCGATTGAATGCAGTGGATTCCATGCAGCGTGGCCCAATGGATCTCGAGAGAATGCAGTGGATTCCATGCAGTGTGGTGCAATGGATTTTGATTGAACGCAGTGGATTCCATGTATCGTTGTGCAATGGATCCCAATTGAATGCAGTGAATTCCATGCAGCGTGATTGAATGCAGTATATTCCATGCAGCATGGTAAAATTCATCCCGATTAAATGCAGTGGATTCCATCCAGCTTGATTGAATGCAGTTGATTCCATGGAGCTTGGCCCAATGCATCCCGATTAAATGCAGTGGATTTTATGCAGCATGGTCCAAAGCATCCCGATTGAAGGTACTGCATTCCATGCAGCATCACTGAATGCAGTGGATTCCATGCAGCATGGTAAAATGCATCCCGATTAAACGCAGTGGATTACATGCAGCATGGCTAAATGGATCCCGAGTGAATGCAGTAGATTCCATGCAGTGTCATTGAATGCAGTGGATTCCATGCAGCATGGTAAAATGCGTCACGATTGATGCAGTGGATTCCATGCAGTGTCATTGAATGCAGTGTATTCCATGCAGCATGGTAAAATGCATCCCGATTGATGCAGTGGATTACATGCAGTGTCATTGAATACAGTGGATTCCAGGCAGCATGATAAAATATATCCCGATTGATGCAGTGGATTCCATGCAGCGGGGTTAAATTGATCCTGATTGAATGCAGTGTATTCCATGCAGCGTGGCCCAATGGATCTCGATTGAATGCAGTGGATTCCATGCAGCGTGGCCCAATGGATCTCGATTGAATGCAGTGGATTCCATGCAGTGTGGTGCAGTGGATTCTGATTGATTGCAGTGAATTCCATGCATCGTGGCACAATGGATCCCCATTGAATGCAGTTGATTCCATGCAGCGTGGCCCAATGGATCTCGATTGAATGCATTGGATTCCATGCAGCGTGTTTGAATGCAGTGTATGCCATGCAGCGTGAAGAAATGGAACCCTATTGAATGCAGTGGATTTTATGCAGCATGATTGAATGCAGTGGATTCCATGCAGCATGATTGAATGCAGTGGATTCCATGCAGCATGGTAAAATGCATCCCGATTGATGCAGTGGATTCCATGCAGTGTCATTTAATGCAGTGGATTCCAGGCAGCATGATAAAATGCATCCCGATTGATGCAGTGGATTCCATGCAGCGGGGTTAAATGGATCCCGATTGAATGCAGTGGATTCCATGCAGCGTGGCCCAATGGATCTCGATTGAATGCAGTGGACTCCGTGCAGTGTGGTGGAGTGGATTCTGATTGATTGCAGTGAATTCCATGCAGCGTGGCCCAATGGATCTCGATTGAATGCAGTGGACTCCGTGCAGTGTGGTGGAGTGGATTCTGATTGATTGCAGTGAATTCCATGCAGCATGGCCCAATGGTTCCCGATTGAATGCAGTGGTTGCAATGAAGCATGATTGAATGCAGTGGATTCCATGAAGCGTGGCCCTAAGGTACCCGATTGAATGCACTGGTTGCAATGAAGCATGATTGAATGCAGTGGATTCCATGCAGCATGGAGAAATTGAACCCTATTCAATGCAGGGGATTTTATGCAGCATGATTGAATGCAGTGGATTCCATGCAGCATGATTGAATGCAGTAGATTCCATGCAGTGAGGCCCAATGCATCCCGATTAAATGCAGTGGATTTTATGCAGTGAGGCCCAAAGCATCCCGATTGAATGCAGTGGATTCCATGCAGTGTCACTGAATGCAGTGGATTCGATGAAGCATGGTAAAATGCATCCCGATTGAACCCAGTGTATTCCATGCACGTGATAAATGGATCCCGATTGAATGCAGTGGATTCCATGCAGCGTGGCCCAATGGATCTCGAGAGAATGCAGTGGATTCCATGCAGTGTGGTGCAATGGATTTTGATTGAACGCAGTGGATTCCATGTATCGTTGTGCAATGGATCCCAATTGAATGCAGTGAATTCCATGCAGCGTGATTGAATGCAGTATATTCCATGCAGCATGGTAAAATTCATCCCGATTAAATGCAGTGGATTCCATCCAGCTTGATTGAATGCAGTTGATTCCATGGAGCTTGGCCCAATGCATCCCGATTAAATGCAGTGGATTTTATGCAGCATGGCCCAAAGCATCCCGATTGAAGGTAGTGCATTCCATGCAGCATCACTGAATGCAGTGGATTCCATGCAGCATGGTAAAATGCATCCCGATTAAACGCAGTGGATTACATGCAGCATGGCTAAATGGATCCCGAGTGAATGCAGTAGATTCCATGCAGTGTCATTGAATGCAGTGGATTCCATGCAGCATGGTAAAATGCGTCACGATTGATGCAGTGGATTCCATGCAGTGTCATTGAATGCAGTGGATTCCATGCAGCATGGTAAAATACATCCCGATGGATGCAGTGGATTCCATGCAGCGGGGTTAAATTGATCCTGATTGAATGCAGTGTATTCCATGCAGCGTGGCCCAATGGATCTCGATTGAATGCAGTGGATTCCATGCAGCGTGGCGCAATGGATCTCGATTGAATGCAGTGGATTCCATGCAGTGTGGTGCAGTGGATTCTGATTGATTGCAGTGAATTCCATGCATCGTGGCACAATGGATCCCAATTGAATGCAGTTGATTCCATGCAGCGTGGCCCAATGGATCTCGATTGAATACATTGGATTCCATGCAGCGTGTTTGAATTCAGTGTATGCCATGCAGCGTGAAGAAATGGAACCCTATTGAATGCAGTGGATTTTATGCAGCATGATTGAATGCAGTGGATTCCATGCAGCATGATTGAATGCAGTGGATTCCAGGCAGCGAGGCCCAATGAATCCCGATTGAATGCAGTGGATATTATCCAGCATGGCCCAAAGCATCCCGATTGAATGCAGTTGGTTCCATGCAGCGTGTTTGAATGCAGTGGATTCCATGCAGCATGGCCCAATGGTTCCCGATTGAATGCAGTGGTTGCAATGAAGCATGATTGAATGCAGTGGATTCCATGAAGCGTGGCCCTATGGTACCCGATTGAATGCACTGGTTGCAATGAAGCATGATTGAATGCAGTGGATTCCATGCAGCATGGAGAAATTGAACCCTATTCAATGCAGGGGATTTTATGCAGCATGATTGAATGCAGTGGATTCCATGCAGCATGATTGAATGCAGTAGATTCCATGCAGTGAGGCCCAATGCATCCCGATTAAATGCAGTGGATTTTATGCAGCGAGGCCCAAAGCATCCCGATTGAATGCAGTGGATTCCATGCAGCGTCACTGAATGCAGTGGATTCGATGCAGCATGGTAAAATGCATCCCGATTGAACGAAGAGTATTCCATGCAGCGTGGCTAAATGGATCCCGATTGAATGCAGTGGATTCCATGCAGCGTGGCCCAATGGATCTCGAGAGATTGCAGTGGATTCCATGCAGTGTGGTGCAATGGATTTAAATTGAACGCAGTGGATTCCATGCATCGTGGTGCAATGGATCCCAATTGAATGCAGTGAATTCCATGCGGCGTGATTGAATGCAGTACATTCCATGCAGCATGGTAAAATGCATCCCGATTAAATGCAGTGGATTCCATCCAGCTTGATTGAATGCAGTTGATTCCATGGAGCGTGGCCCAATGCATCCCGATTAAATGCAGTGGATTTTATGCAGCATGGCCCAAAGCATCCCGATTGAAGGTAGTGCATTCCATGCAGCATCACTGAATGCAGTGGATTCCATGCAGCATGGTAAAATGCATCCCGATTGAACGCAGTGTATTCCATGAAGCATGGCTAAATGGCTCCCGAGTGAATGCAGTAGATTCCATGCAGTGTCATTGAATGCAGTGGATTCCATGCAGCATGGTAAAATGCATCCCGATTGATGCAGTGGATTCCATGCAGTGTCATTGAATGCAGTGGATTCCAGGCAGCATGGTAAAATGCATCCCGATTGATGCAGTGGATTCCATGCAGCGGGGTTAAATGGATCCCGATTGAATGCAGTGTATTCCATGCAGCGTGGCCCAATGGATCTCGATTGAATGCAGTGGATTCCATGCAGCGTGGCCCAATGGATCTCGATTGAATGCAGTGGATTCCATGCAGTGTGGTACAGTGGATTCTGATTGATTGCTGTGAATTCCATGCATCGTGGCACAATGGATCCCAATTGAATGCAGTGGATTCCATGCAGTGTGGCCCAATGGATCTCGATTGAATGCAGTGGATTCCATGCAGCATGTTTGAATGCAGTGTATGCCATGCAACGTGAAGAAATGGAACCCTATTGAATGCAGTGGATTTTATCCAGGATGATTGAATGCAGTGGATTCCATGCAGCATGATTGAATGCAGTGGATTCGATGCAGCGTGGCCCAATGGATCTCGAGAGAATGCAGTGGATTCCATGCAGTGTGGTGCAATGGATTTTGATTGAACGCAGTGGATTCGATGCATCGTTGTGCAATGGATCCCAATTGAATGCAGTGAATTCCATGCAGCGTGATTGAATGCAGTACATTCCATGCAGCATGGTAAAATGCATCCCGATTAAATGCAGTGGATTCCATCCAGCTTGATTGAATGCAGTTGATTCCATGGAGCGTGGCCCAATGCATCCCGATTAAATGCAGTGGATTTTATGCAGCATGGCCCAAAGCATCCCGATTGAAGGTAGTGCATTCCATGCAGCATCACTGAATGCAGTGGATTCCATGCAGCATGGTAAAATGCATCCCGATTGAACGCAGTGTATTCCATGAAGCATGGCTAAATGGATCCCGATTGAATGCAGTGTATTCCATGCAGCGTGGCCCAATGGATCTCGATTGAACGCAGTGTATTCCATGCAGTGAGGCCCAATGAATCCCAATTGAATGCAGTGGATTCCATGCAGCATGGCGCAATGGATGTCGATTGATTGCAGTGGTTTCCCTGCAATGTGGCACAATGGATCCCGATTGATGCAGTGGATTCCATGCAGCGTCACTGAATGCAGTGGATTCCATGCAGCATGGTAAAATGCATCCCGATGGATGCAGTGGATTCCATGCAGTGTCATTGAATGCAGTGGATTCCATGCAGCATGGTTTAATGCATCCCAATTGAACGCAGTGCATTCCATGCAGCGGGGTTAAATGGATCCCGATTGAATGCAGTGGATTCGATGCAGCGTGGCCCAATGGATCTCGAGAGAATGCAGTGGATTCCATGCAGTGTGGTGCAATGGATTTAAATTGAACGCAGTGGATTCCATGCATCGTGGCGCAATGGATCCCAATTGAATGCAGTGAATTCCATGCAGCGTGATTGAATGCAGTATATTCCATGCAGCGTGGTAAAATGCATCCCGATTAAATGCAGTGGATTCCATCCAGCTTGATTGAATGCAGTTGATTCCATGGAGCGTGGCCCAATGCTTCCCGATTAAATGCAGTGGATTTTATGCAGCATGGCCCAAAGCATCCCGATTGAAGGTAGTGCATTCCATGCAGCATCACTGAATGCAGTGGATTCCATGCAGCATGGTAAAATGCATCCCGATTGAACGCAGTGTATTCCATGAAGCATGGCTAAATGGATCCCGATTGAATGCAGTGGATTCCATGCAGCGTGGCCCAATGGATCTCGATTGAACGCAGTGTATTCCATGCAGTGAGGCCCAATGAATCCCAATTGAATGCAGTGGATTCCATGCAGCATGGAGAAATTGAACCCTATTAAATGCAGGGGATTTTATGCAGCATGATTGAATGCAGTGGATTCCATGCAGCATGATTGAATGCAGTAGATTCCATGCAGTGAGGCCCAATGCATCCCGATTAAATGCAGTGGATTTTATGCAGAGAGGCCCAAAGCATCCCGATTGAATGCAGTGGATTCCATGCAGCGTCACTGAATGCAGTGGATTCGATGCAGCATGGTTAAATGCATCCCGATTGAACGAAGTGTATTCGATGCAGCGTGGCTAAATGGATCCCGATTGAATGCAGTGGATTCCATGCAGCGTGGCCCAATGGATCTCGAGAGATTGCAGTGGATTCCAAGCAGAGTGGTGCAATGGATTTTAATTGAACGCAGTGGATTCCATGCATCGTGGTGCAATGGATCCCAATTGAATGCAGTGAATTCCATGCAGCGTGATTGAATGCAGTATATTCCATGCAGCGTGGTAAAATGCATCCCGATTAAATGCAGTGGATTCCATCCAGCTTGGTTGAATGCAATTGATTCCATGTAGCATGGCCAAATGCATCCCGATTAAATGCAGTGGATTTTATGCAGCATGGCCCAAAGCATCCCGATTGAAGGTAGTGCATTCCATGCAGCATCACTGAATGCAGTGGATTCCATGCAGCATGGTAAAATGCATCCCAATTGAACGCAGTGCATTCCATGCAGCGGGGTTAAATGGATGCCGATTGAATGCAGTGGATTCGATGCAGCGTGGCCCAATGGATCTCGATTGACTGCAGTGGATTCCATGCAGCGTGGCCGAATGGATCTCGATTGACTGCAGTGGATTCCATGCAGCGCCACTCAATGCAGTGGATTCCATGCAGCATGGTAAAATGCATCCCGATTGATGCAGTGGATTCCATGCAGTGTCATTGAATGCAGTGGATTCCATGCAGCATGGTTTAATGCATCACAATTGGTCGCAGTGCATTCCATGCAGCGGGGTTAAATGGATCCCGATTGAATGCAGTGGATTCGATGCAGCGTGGCCCAATGGATCTCGAGAGAATGCAGTGGATTCCATGCAGTGTGGTGCAATGGATTTAAATTGAACGCATTGGATTCCATGCATCGTGGTGCAATGGATCCCAATTGAATGCAGTGAATTCCATGCAGCGTGATTGAATGCAGTATATTCCATGCAGCGTGGTAAAATGCATCCCGATTAAATGCAGTGGATTCCATCCAGCTTGATTGAATGCAGTTGATTCCATGGAGCGTGGCCCAATGCATCCCGATTAAATGCAGTGGATTTTATGCAGCATGGCCCAAAGCATCCCGATTGAAGGTAGTGCATTACATGCAGCAACACTGAATGCAGTGGATTCCATGCAGCATGGTAAAATGCATCCCGATTGAACGCAGTGTATTCCATGAAGCATGGCTAAATGGATCCCGATTGAATGCAGTGGATTCCATGCAGCATGGCCCAATGGTTCCCGATTGAATGCAGTGGTTGCAATGAAGCATGATTGAATGCAGTGGATTCCATGAAGCGTGGCCGTATGGTACCCGATTGAATGCACTGGTTGCAATGAAGCATGATTGAATGCAGTGGATTCCATGCAGCATGGAGAAATGGAACCCTATTAAATGCAGGGGATTTTATGCAGCATGATTGAATGCAGTGGATTCCATGCAGCATGATTGAATGCAGTAGATTCCATGCAGTGAGGCCCAATGCATCCCGATTAAATGCAGTGGATTTTATGCAGCGAGGCCCAAAGCATCCCGATTGAATGCAGTGGATTCCATGCAGCGTCACTGAATGCAGTGGATTCCATGCAGCATGGTAAAATGCATCCCGATTGAACCCAGTGTATTCTATGCAGCGTGATAAATGGATCCCGATTGAATGCAGTGGATTCGATGCAGCGTGGCCCAACGGATCTCGAGAGAATGCAGTGGATTCCATGCAGTGTGGTGCAATGTATTTTGATTGAACGCAGTGGATTCGATGCATCGTTGTGCAATGGATCCCAATTGAATGCAGTGAATTCCATGCAGCGTGATTGAATGCAGTACATTCCATGCAGCGTGGTAAAATGCATCCCGATTAAATGCAGTGGATTCCATCCAGCTTGATTGAATGCAGTTGATTCCATGGAGCGTGGCCCAATGCATCCCGATTAAATGCAGTGGATTTTATGCAGCATGGCCCAAAGCATCCCGATTGAAGGTAGTGCATTCCATGCAGCATCACTGAATGCAGTGGATTCCATGCAGCATGGTAAAATGCATCCCGATTGAACGCAGTGTATTCCATGAAGCATGGCTAAATGGATCCCCATTGAATGCAGTGGATTCCATGCAGCGTGGCCCAATGGATCTCGATTGAACGCAGTGTATTCCATGCAGTGAGGCCCAATGAATCCCAATTGAATGCAGTGGATTCCATGCAGCATGGCGCAATGGATGTCGATTGAATGCAGTGCTTTCCCTGCAATGTGGCACAATGGATTCCGATTGACTGCAGTGGATTCCATGCAGCGTCACTGAATGCAGTGGATTCCATGCAGCATGGTAAAATGCATCCCGATGGATGCAGTGGATTCCATGCAGTGTCATTGAATGCAGTGGATTCCATGCAGCATGGTAAAATGCATCCCAATTGAACGCAGTGCATTCCATGCAGCGGGGTTAAATGGATCCCGATTGAATGCAGTGGATTCCATGCAGCGTGGCCCAATGGATCTCGAGAGAATGCAGTGGATTCCATGCAGTGTGGTGCAATGGATTTTAATTGAACGCAGTGGATTCCATGCATCGTGGCGCAATGGATCCCAATTGAATGCAGTGAATTCCATGCAGCGTGATTGAATGCAGTATATTCCATGCAGCGTGGTAAAATGCATCCCGATTAAATGCAGTGGATTCCATCCAGCTTGATTGAATGCAGTTGATTCCATGGAGCGTGGCCCAATGCATCCCGATTAAATGCAGTGGATTTTATGCAGCATGGCCCAAAGCATCCCGATTGAAGGTAGTGCATTCCATGCAGCATCACTGAATGCAGTGGATTCCATGCAGCATGGTAAAATGCATCCCGATTGAACGCAGTGTATTCCATGAAGCATGGCGAAATGGATCCCGATTGAATGCAGTGGATTCCATGCAGCGTGGCCCAATGGATCTCGATTGAATGCAGTGTATTCCATGCAGTGAGGCCCAATGTATCCCAATTGAATGCAGTGGATTCCATGCAGCATGGCGCAATGGATGTCGATTGAATGCAGTGGTTTCCCTGCAATGTGGCACAATGTATCCCGATTGACTGCAGTGGATTCCATGCAGCGTCACTGAATGCAGTGGATTCCATGCAGCATGGTAAAATGCATCCCGATTGATGCAGTGGATTCCATGCAGTGTCATTGAATGCAGTGGATTCCATGCAGCATGGTAAAATGCATCCCAATTGAACGCAGTGCATTCCATGCAGCGGGGTTAAATGGATCCAGATTGAATGCAGTGGATTCGATGCAGCATGGCCCAATGGATCTCGAGAGAATGCAGTGGATTCCATGCAGTGTGGTGCAATGGATTTAAATTGAACGCAGTGGATTCCATGCATCGTGGCGCAATGGATCCCAATTGAATGCAGTGAATTCCATGCAGCGTGATTGAATGCAGTATATTCCATGCAGCGTGGTAAAATGCATCCCAATTGAACGCAGTGCATTCCATGCAGCGGGGTTAAATGGATGCCGATTGAATGCAGTGGATTCGATGCAGCGTGGCCCAATGGATCTCGATTGACTGCAGTGGATTCCATGCAGCGTGGCCCAATGGATCTCGATTGACTGCAGTGGATTCCATGCAGCGTCACTGAATGCAGTGGATTCCATGCAGCATGGTAAAATGCATCCCGATGGATGCAGTGGATTCCATGCAGTGTCATTGAATGCAGTGGATTCCATGCAGCATGGTAAAATGCATCCCAATTGAACGCAGTGCATTCCATGCAGCGGGGTTCAATGGATCCCGATTGAATGCAGTGGATTCGATGCAGCGTGGCCCAATGGATCTCGAGAGAATGCAGTGGATTCCATGCAGTGTGGTGCAATGGATTTAAATTGAACGCATTGGATTCCATGCATCTTGGCGCAATGGATCCCAATTGAATGCAGTGAATTCCATGCAGCGTGATTGAATGCAGTATATTCCATGCAGCGTGGTAAAATGCATCCCGATTAAATGCAGTGGATTCCATCCAGCTTGATTGAATGCAGTTGATTCCATGGAGCGTGGCCCAATGCATCCCGATTAAACGCAGTGGATTTTATGCAGCATGGCCCAAAGCATCCCGATTGAAGGTAGTGCATTCCATGCAGCAACACTGAATGCAGTGGATTCCATGCAGCATGGTAAAATGCATCCCGATTGAACGCAGTGTATTCCATGAAGCATGGCTAAATGGATCCCGATTGAATGCAGTGGATTCCATGCAGCATGGCCCAATGGTTCCCGATTGAATGCAGTGGTTGCAATGAAGCATGATTGAATGCAGTGGATTCCATGAAGCGTGGCCCTATGGTACCCGATTGAATGCACTGGTTGCAATGAAGCATGATTGAATCCAGTGGATTCCATGCAGCATGGAGAAATTGAACCCTATTAAATGCAGGGGATTTTATGCAGCATGATTGAATGCAGTGGATTCCATGCAGCATGATTGAATGCAGTAGATTCCATGCAGTGAGGCCCAATGCATCCCGATTAAATGCAGTGGATTTTATGCAGCGAGGCCCAAAGCATCCCGATTGAATGCAGTGGATTCCATGCAGCGTCACTGAATGCAGTGGATTCGATGCAGCATGGTAAAATGCATCCCGATTGAACCCAGTGTATTCTATGCAGCGTGATAAATGGATCCCGATTGAATGCAGTGGATTCGATGCAGCGTGGCCCAACGGATCTCGAGAGAATGCAGTGGATTCCATGCAGTGTGGTGCAATGTATTTTGATTGAACGCAGTGGATTCGATGCATCGTTGTGCAATGGATCCCAATTGAATGCAGTGAATTCCATGCAGCGTGATTGAATGCAGTACATTCCATGCAGCATGGTAAAATGCATCCCGATTAAATGCAGTGGATTCCATCCAGCTTGATTGAATGCAGTTGATTCCATGGAGCGTGGCCCAATGCATCCCGATTAAATGCAGTGGATTTTATGCAGCATGGCCCAAAGCATCCCGATTGAAGGTAGTGCATTCCATGCAGCATCACTGAATGCAGTGGATTCCATGCAGCATGGTAAAATGCATCCCGATTGAACGCAGTGTATTCCATGAAGCATGGCTAAATGGATCCCCATTGAATGCAGTGGATTCCATGCAGCGTGGCCCAATGGATCTCGATTGAACGCAGTGTATTCCATGCAGTGAGGCCCAATGAATCCCAATTGAATGCAGTGGATTCCATGCAGCATGGCGCAATGGATGTTGATTGAATGCAGTGCTTTCCCTGCAATGTGGCACAATGGATTCCGATTGACTGCAGTGGATTCCACACAGCGTCACTGAATGCAGTGGATTCCATGCAGCATGGTAAAATGCATCCCGATGGATGCAGTGGATTCCATGCAGTGTCATTGAATGCAGTGGATTCCATGCAGCCTGGTAAAATGCATCCCAATTGAACGCAGTGCATTCCATGCAGCGGGGTTAAATGGATCCCGATTGAATGCAGTGGATTCGATGCAGCATGGCCCAATGGATCTCGAGAGAATGCAGTGGATTCCATGCAGTGTGGTGAAATGGATTTAAATTGAACGCAGTGGATTCCATGCATCGTGGCGCAATGGATCCCAATTGAATGCAGTGAATTCCATGCAGCGTGATTGAATGCAGTATATTCCATGCAGCGTGGTAAAATGCATCCCGATTAAATGCAGTGGATTCCATCCAGCTTGATTGAATGCAGTTGATTCCATTGAGCGTGGCCCAATGCATCCCGATTAAATGCAGTGGATTTTATGCAGCATGGCCCAAAGCATCCCGATTGAAGGTAGTGCATTCCATGCAGCATCACTGAATGCAGTGGATTCCATGCAGCATGGTAAAATGCATCCCGATTGAACGCAGTGTATTCCATGAAGCATGGCGAAATGGATCCCGATTGAATGCAGTGGATTCCATGCAGCGTGGCCCAATGGATCTCGATTGAATGCAGTGTATTCCATGCAGTGAGGCCCAATGTATCCCAATTGAATGCAGTGGATTCCATGCAGCATGGCGCAATGGATGTCGATTGAATGCAGTGGTTTCCCTGCAATGTGGCACAATGTATCCCGATTGACTGCAGTGGATTCCATGCAGCGTCACTGAATGCAGTGGATTCCATGCAGCATGGTAAAATGCATCCCGATTGATGCAGTGGATTCCATGCAGTGTCATTGAATGCAGTGGATTCCATGCAGCATGGTAAAATGCATCCCAATTGAACGCAGTGCATTCCATGCAGCGGGGTTAAATGGATCCCGATTGAATGCAGTGGATTCGATGCAGCATGGCCCAATGGATCTCGAGAGAATGCAGTGGATTCCATGCAGTGTGGTGCAATGGATTTAAATTGAACGCAGTGGATTCCATGCATCGTGGCGCAATGGATCCCAATTGAATGCAGTGAATTCCATGCAGCGTGATTGAATGCAGTATATTCCATGCAGCGTGGTAAAATGCATCCCAATTGAACGCAGTGCATTCCATGCAGCGGGGTTAAATGGATGCCGATTGAATGCAGTGGATTCGATGCAGCGTGGCCCAATGGATCTCGATTGACTGCAGTGGATTCCATGCAGCGTGGCCCAATGGATCTCGATTGACTGCAGTGGATTCCATGCAGCGTCACTGAATGCAGTGGATTCCATGCAGCATGGTAAAATGCATCCCGATTGATGCAGTGGATTCCATGCAGTGTCATTGAATGCAGTGGATTCCATGCAGCATGGTTTAATGCATCCCAATTGATCACAGTGCATTCCATGCAGCGGGGTTAAATGGATCCCGATTGAATGCAGTGGATTTGATGCAGCGTGGCCCAATGGATCTCGAGAGAATGCAGTGGATTCCATGCAGTGTGGTGCAATGGATTTAAATTGAACGCATTGGATTCCATGCATCGTGGCGCAATGGATCCCAATTGAATGCAGTGAATTCCATGCAGCGTGATTGAATGCAGTATATTCCATGCAGCGTGGTAAAATGCATCCCGATTAAATGCAGTGGATTCCATCCAGCTTGATTGAATGCAGTTGATTCCATGGAGCGTGGCCCAATGCATCCCGATTAAACGCAGTGGATTTTATGCAGCATGGCCCAAAGCATCCCGATTGAAGGTAGTGCATTCCATGCAGCAACACTGAATGCAGTGGATTCCATGCAGCATGGTAAAATGCATCCCGATTGAACGCAGTGTATTCCATGAAGCATGGCTAAATGGATCCCGATTGAATGCAGTGGATTCCATGCAGCATGGCCCAATGGTTCCCGATTGAATGCAGTGGTTGCAATGAAGCATGATTGAATGCAGTGGATTCCATGAAGCGTGGCCCTATGGTACCCGATTGAATGCACTGGTTGCAATGAAGCATGATTGAATCCAGTGGATTCCATGCAGCATGGAGAAATTGAACCCTATTAAATGCAGGGGATTTTATGCAGCATGATTGAATGCAGTGGATTCCATGCAGCATGATTGAATGCAGTAGATTCCATGCAGTGAGGCCCAATGCATCCCGATTAAATGCAGTGGATTTTATGCAGCGAGGCCCAAAGCATCCCGATTGAATGCAGTGGATTCCATGCAGCGACACTGAATGCAGTGGATTCGATGCAGCATGGTAAAATGCATCCCGATTGAACCCAGTGTATTCCATGCAGCGTGATAAATGGATCCCGATTGAATGCAGTGGATTCCATGCAGCGTGGCCCAATGGATCTCGAGAGAATGCAGTGGATTCCATGCAGTGTGGTGCAATGGATTTTGATTGAACCCAGTGGATTCCATGTATCGTTGTGCAATGGATCCCAATTGAATGCAGTGAATTCCATGCACCGTGATTGAATGCAGTATATTCCATGCAGCATGGTAAAATTCATCCCGATTAAATGCAGTGGATTCCATCCAGCTTGATTGAATGCAGTTGATTCCATGGAGCTTGGCCCAATGCATCCCGATTAAATGCAGTGGATTTTATGCAGCATGGTCCAAAGCATCCCGATTGAAGGTACTGCATTCCATGCAGCATCACTGAAAGCAGTGGATTCCATGCAGCATGGTAAAATGCATCCCGATTAAACGCAGTGGATTACATGCAGCATGGCTAAATGGATCCCGAGTGAATGCAGTAGATTCCATGCAGTGTCATTGAATGCAGTGGATTCCATGCAGCATGGTAAAATGCGTCACGATTGATGCAGTGGATTCCATGCAGTGTCATTGAATGCAGTGTATTCCATGCAGCATGGTAAAATGCATCCCGATTGATGCAGTGGATTACATGCAGTGTCATTGAATACAGTGGATTCCAGGCAGCATGATAAAATATATCCCGATTGATGCAGTGGATTCCATGCAGCGGGGTTAAATTGATCCTGATTGAATGCAGTTTATTCCATGCAGCGTGGCCCAATGGATCTCGATTGAATGCAGTGGATTCCATGCAGCGTGGCCCAATGGATCTCGATTGAATGCAGTGGATTCCATGCAGTGTGGTGCAGTGGATTCTGATTGATTGCAGTGAATTCCATGCATCGTGGCACAATGGATCCCCATTGAATGCAGTTGATTCCATGCAGCGTGGCCCAATGGATCTTGATTGAATGCATTGGATTCCATGCAGCGTGTTTGAATGCAGTGTATGCCATGCAGCGTGAAGAAATGGAACCCTATTGAATGCAGTGGATTTTATGCAGCATGATTGAATGCAGTGGATTCCATGCAGCATGATTGAATGCAGTGGATTCCATGCAGCATGGTAAAATGCATCCCGATTGATGCAGTGGATTCCATGCAGTGTCATTTAATGCAGTGGATTCCAGGCAGCATGATAAAATGCATCCCGATTGATGCAGTGGATTCCATGCAGCGGGGTAAATGGATCCCGATTGAATGCAGTGGATTCCATGCAGCGTGGCCCAATGGATCTCGATTGAATGCAGTGGACTCCATGCAGTGTGGTGGAGTGGATTCTGATTGATTGCAGTGAATTCCATGCAGCGTGGCCCAATGGATCTCGATTGAATGCAGTGGACTCCGTGCAGTGTGGTGGAGTGGATTCTGATTGATTGCAGTGAATTCCATGCAGCATGGCCCAATGGTTCCCGATTGAATGCAGTGGTTGCAATGAAGCATGATTGAATGCAGTGGATTCCATGAAGCGTGGCCCTAAGGTACCCGATTGAATGCACTGGTTGCAATGAAGCATGATTGAATGCAGTGGATTCCATGCAGCATGGAGAAATTGAACCCTATTAAATGCAGGGGATTTTATGCAGCATGATTGAATGCAGTGGATTCCATGCAGCATGATTGAATGCAGTAGATTCCATGCAGTGAGGCCCAATGCATCCCGATTAAATGCAGTGGATTTTATGCAGTGAGGTCCAAAGCATCCCGATTGAATGCAGTGGATTCCATGCAGTGTCACTGAATGCAGTGGATTCGATGAAGCATGGTAAAATGCATCCCGATTGAACCCAGTGTATTCCATGCAGCGTGATAAATGGATCCCGATTGAATGCAGTGGATTCCATGCAGCGTGGCCCAATGGATCTCGAGAGAATGCAGTGGATTCCATGCAGTGTGGTGCAATGGATTTTGATTGAACGCAGTGGATTCCATGTATCGTTGTGCAATGGATCCCAATTGAATGCAGTGAATTCCATGCAGTGTGATTGAATGCAGTATATTCCATGCAGCATGGTAAAATTCATCCCGATTAAATGCAGTGGATTCCATCCAGCTTGATTGAATGCAGTTGATTCCATGGAGCTTGGCCCAATGCATCCCGATTAAATGCAGTGGATTTTATGCAGCATGGCCCAAAGCATCCCGATTGAAGGTACTGCATTCCATGCAGCATCACTGAATGCAGTGGATTCCATGCAGCATGGTAAAATGCATCCCGATTAAACGCAGTGGATTACATGCAGCATGGCTAAATGGATCCCGAGTGAATGCAGTAGATTCCATGCAGTGTCATTGAATGCAGTGGATTCCATGCAGCATGGTAAAATGCGTCACGATTGATGCAGTGGATTCCATGCAGTGTCATTGAATGCAGTGGATTCCAAGCAGCATGGTAAAATACATCACGATGGATGCAGTGGATTCCATGCAGCGGGGTTAAATTGATCCTGATTGAATGCAGTGTATTCCATGCAGCGTGGCCCAATGGATCTCGATTGAATGCAGTGGATTCCATGCAGCGTGGCGCAATGGATCTCGATTGAATGCAGTGGATTCCATGCAGTGTGGTGCAGTGGATTCTGATTGATTGCAGTGAATTCCATGCATCGTGGCACAATGGATCCCAATTGAATGCAGTTGATTCCATGCAGCGTGGCCCAATGGATCTCGATTGAATACATTGGATTCCATGCAGCGTGTTTGAATTCAGTGTATGCCATGCAGCGTGAAGAAATGGAACCCTATTGAATGCAGTGGATTTTATGCAGCATGATTGAATGCAGTGGATTCCATGCAGCATGATTGAATGCAGTGGATTCCAGGCAGCGAGGCCCAATGAATCCCGATTGAATGCAGTGGATATTATCCAGCATGGCCCAAAGCATCCCGATTGAATGCAGTTGGTTCCATGCAGCGTGTTTGAATGCAGTGGATTCCATGCAGCATGGCCCAATGGTTCCCGATTGAATGCAGTGGTTGCAATGAAGCATGATTGAATGCAGTGGATTCCATGAAGCGTGGCCCTATGGTACCCGATTGAATGCACTGGTTGCAATGAAGCATGATTGAATGCAGTGGATTCCATGCAGCATGGAGAAATTGAACCCTATTCAATGCAGGGGATTTTATGCAGCATGATTGAATGCAGTGGATTCCATGCAGCATGATTGAATGCAGTAGATTCCATGCAGTGAGGCCCAATGCATCCCGATTAAATGCAGTGGATTTTATGCAGCGAGGCCCAAAGCATCCCGATTGAATGCAGTGGATTCCATGCAGCGTCACTGAATGCAGTGGATTCGATGCAGCATGGTAAAATGCATCCCGATTGAACGAAGAGTATTCCATGCAGCGTGGCTAAATGGATCCCGATTGAATGCAGTGGATTCCATGCAGCGTGGCCCAATGGATCTCGAGAGATTGCAGTGGATTCCATGCAGTGTGGTGCAATGGATTTAAATTGAAAGCAGTGGATTCCATGCATCGTGGTGCAATGGATCCCAATTGAATGCAGTGAATTCCATGCGGCGTGATTGAATGCAGTACACTCCATGCAGCGTGGTAAAATGCATCCCGATTAAATGCAGTGGATTCCATCCAGCTTGATTGAATGCAGTTGATTCCATGGAGCGTGGCCCAATGCATCCCGATTAAATGCAGTGGATTTTATGCAGCATGGCCCAAAGCATCCCGATTGAAGGTAGTGCATTCCATGCAGCATCACTGAATGCAGTGGATTCCATGCAGCATGGTAAAATGCATCCCGATTGAACGCAGTGTATTCCATGAAGCATGGCTAAATGGCTCCCGAGTGAATGCAGTAGATTCCATGCAGTGTCATTGAATGCAGTGGATTCCATGCAGCATGGTAAAATGCATCCCGATTGATGCAGTGGATTCCATGCAGTGTCATTGAATGCAGTGGATTCCAGGCAGCATGGTAAAATGCATCCCGATTGATGCAGTGGATTCCATGCAGCGGGGTTAAATGGATCCCGATTGAATGCAGTGTATTCCATGCAGCGTGGCCCAATGGATCTCGATTGAATGCAGTGGATTCCATGCAGCGTGGCCCAATGGATCTCGATTGAATGCAGTGGATTCCATGCAGTGTGGTACAGTGGATTCTGATTGATTGCTGTGAATTCCATGCATCGTGGCACAATGGATCCCAATTGAATGCAGTGGATTCCATGCAGTGTGGCCCAATGGATCTCGATTGAATGCAGTGGATTCCATGCAGCATGTTTGAATGCAGTGTATGCCATGCAACGTGAAGAAATGGAACCCTATTGAATGCAGTGGATTTTATGCAGGATGATTGAATGCAGTGGATTCCATGCAGCATGATTGAATGCAGTGGATTCGATGCAGCGTGGCCCAATGGATCTCGAGAGAATGCAGTGGATTCCATGCAGTGTGGTGCAATGGATTTTGATTGAACGCAGTGGATTCGATGCATCGTTGTGCAATGGATCCCAATTGAATGCAGTGAATTCCATGCAGCGTGATTGAATGCAGTACATTCCATGCAGCATGGTAAAATGCATCCCGATTAAATGCAGTGGATTCCATCCAGCTTGATTGAATGCAGTTGATTCCATGGAGCGTGGCCCAATGCATCCCGATTAAATGCAGTGGATTTTATGCAGCATGGCCCAAAGCATCCCGATTGAAGGTAGTGCATTCCATGCAGCATCACTGAATGCAGTGGATTCCATGCAGCATGGTAAAATGCATCCCGATTGAACGCAGTGTATTCCATGAAGCATGGCTAAATGGATCCCGATTGAATGCAGTGGATTCCATGCAGCGTGGCCCAATGGATCTCGATTGAACGCAGTGTATTCCATGCAGTGAGGCCCAATGAATCCCAATTGAATGCAGTGGATTCCATGCAGCATGGCGCAATGGATGTCGATTGATTGCAGTGGTTTCCCTGCAATGTGGCACAATGGATCCCGATTGATGCAGTGGATTCCATGCAGCGTCACTGAATGCAGTGGATTCCATGCAGCATGGTAAAATGCATCCCGATGGATGCAGTGGATTCCATGCAGTGTCATTGAATGCAGTGGATTCCATGCAGCATGGTTTAATGCATCCCAATTGAACGCAGTGCATTCCATGCAGCGGGGTTAAATGGATCCCGATTGAATGCAGTGGATTCGATGCAGCGTGGCCCAATGGATCTCGAGAGAATGCAGTGGATTCCATGCAGTGTGGTGCAATGGATTTAAATTGAACGCAGTGGATTCCATGCATCGTGGCGCAATGGATCCCAATTGAATGCAGTGAATTCCATGCAGCGTGATTGAATGCAGTATATTCCATGCAGCGTGGTAAAATGCATCCCGATTAAATGCAGTGGATTCCATCCAGCTTGATTGAATGCAGTTGATTCCATGGAGCGTGGCCCAATGCTTCCCGATTAAATGCAGTGGATTTTATGCAGCATGGCCCAAAGCATCCCGATTGAAGGTAGTGCATTCCATGCAGCATCACTGAATGCAGTGGATTCCATGCAGCATGGTAAAATGCATCCCGATTGAACGCAGTGTATTCCATGAAGCATGGCTAAATGGATCCCGATTGAATGCAGTGGATTCCATGCAGCGTGGCCCAATGGATCTCGATTGAACGCAGTGTATTCCATGCAGTGAGGCCCAATGAATCCCAATTGAATGCAGTGGATTCCATGCAGCATGGAGAAATTGAACCCTATTAAATGCAGGGGATTTTATGCAGCATGATTGAATGCAGTGGATTCCATGCAGCATGATTGAATGCAGTAGATTCCATGCAGTGAGGCCCAATGCATCCCGATTAAATGCAGTGGATTTTATGCAGAGAGGCCCAAAGCATCCCGATTGAATGCAGTGGATTCCATGCAGCGTCACTGAATGCAGTGGATTCGATGCAGCATGGTTAAATGCATCCCGATTGAACGAAGTGTATTCGATGCAGCGTGGCTAAATGGATCCCGATTGAATGCAGTGGATTCCATGCAGCGTGGCCCAATGGATCTCGAGAGATTGCAGTGGATTCCAAGCAGAGTGGTGCAATGGATTTTAATTGAACGCAGTGGATTCCATGCATCGTGGTGCAATGGATCCCAATTGAATGCAGTGAATTCCATGCAGCGTGATTGAATGCAGTATATTCCATGCAGCGTGGTAAAATGCATCCCGATTAAATGCAGTGGATTCCATCCAGCTTGGTTGAATGCAATTGATTCCATGGAGCATGGCCAAATGCATCCCGATTAAATGCAGTGGATTTTATGCAGCATGGCCCAAAGCATCCCGATTGAAGGTAGTGCATTCCATGCAGCATCACTGAATGCAGTGGATTCCATGCAGCATGGTAAAATGCATCCCAATTGAACGCAGTGCATTCCATGGAGCGGGGTTAAATGGATGCCGATTGAATGCAGTGGATTCGATGCAGCGTGGCCCAATGGATCTCGATTGACTGCAGTGGATTCCATGCAGCGTGGCCGAATGGATCTCGATTGACTGCAGTGGATTCCATGCAGCGTCACTGAATGCAGTGGATTCCATGCAGCATGGTAAAATGCATCCCGATTGATGCAGTGGATTCCATGCAGTGTCATTGAATGCAGTGGATTCCATGCAGCATGGTTTAATGCATCCCAATTGGTCGCAGTGCATTCCATGCAGCGGGGTTAAATGGATCCCGATTGAATGCAGTGGATTCGATGCAGCGTGGCCCAATGGATCTCGAGAGAATGCAGTGGATTCCATGCAGTGTGGTGCAATGGATTTAAATTGAACGCATTGGATTCCATGCATCGTGGCGCAATGGATCCCAATTGAATGCAGTGAATTCCATGCAGCGTGATTGAATGCAGTATATTCCATGCAGCGTGGTAAAATGCATCCCGATTAAATGCAGTGGATTCCATCCAGCTTGATTGAATGCAGTTGATTCCATGGAGCGTGGCCCAATGCATCCCGATTAAACGCAGTGGATTTTATGCAGCATGGCCCAAAGCATCCCGATTGAAGGTAGTGCATTCCATGCAGCAACACTGAATGCAGTGGATTCCATGCAGCATGGTAAAATGCATCCCGATTGAACGCAGTGTATTCCATGAAGCATGGCTAAATGGATCCCGATTGAATGCAGTGGATTCCATGCAGCATGGCCCAATGGTTCCCGATTGAATGCAGTGGTTGCAATGAAGCATGATTGAATGCAGTGGATTCCATGAAGCGTGGCCCTATGGTACCCGATTGAATGCACTGGTTGCAATGAAGCATGATTGAATCCAGTGGATTCCATGCAGCATGGAGAAATTGAACCATATTAAATGCAGGGGATTTTATGCAGCATGATTGAATGCAGTGGATTCCATGCAGCATGATTGAATGCAGTAGATTCCATGCAGTGAGGCCCAATGCATCCCGATTAAATGCAGTGGATTTTATGCAGCGAGGCCCAAAGCATCCCGATTGAATGCAGTGGATTCCATGCAGCGACACTGAATGCAGTGGATTCGATGCAGCATGGTAAAATGCATCCCGATTGAACCCAGTGTATTCCATGCAGCGTGATAAATGGATCCCGATTGAATGCAGTGGATTCCATGCAGCGTGGCCCAATGGATCTCGAGAGAATGCAGTGGATTCCATGCAGTGTGGTGCAATGGATTTTGATTGAACGCAGTGGATTCCATGTATCGTTGTGCAATGGATCCCAATTGAATGCAGTGAATTCCATGCAGCGTGATTGAATGCAGTATATTCCATGCAGCATGGTAAAATTCATCCCGATTAAATGCAGTGGATTCCATCCAGCTTGATTGAATGCAGTTGATTCCATGGAGCTTGGCCCAATGCATCCCGATTAAATGCAGTGGATTTTATGCAGCATGGTCCAAAGCATCCCGATTGAAGGTACTGCATTCCATGCAGCATCACTGAATGCAGTGGATTCCATGCAGCATGGTAAAATGCATCCCGATTAAACGCAGTGGATTACATGCAGCATGGCTAAATGGATCCCGAGTGAATGCAGTAGATTCCATGCAGTGTCATTGAATGCAGTGGATTCCATGCAGCATGGTAAAATGCGTCACGATTGATGCAGTGGATTCCATGCAGTGTCATTGAATGCAGTGTATTCCATGCAGCATGGTAAAATGCATCCCGATTGATGCAGTGGATTACATGCAGTGTCATTGAATACAGTGGATTCCAGGCAGCATGATAAAATATATCCCGATTGATGCAGTGGATTCCATGCAGCGGGGTTAAATTGATCCTGATTGAATGCAGTGTATTCCATGCAGCGTGGCCCAATGGATCTCGATTGAATGCAGTGGATTCCATGCAGCGTGGCCCAATGGATCTTGATTGAATGCAGTGGATTCCATGCAGTGTGGTGCAGTGGATTCTGATTGATTGCAGTGAATTCCATGCATCGTGGCACAATGGATCCCCATTGAATGCAGGTGATTCCATGCAGCGTGGCCCAATGGATCTCGATTGAATGCATTGGATTCCATGCAGCGTGTTTGAATGCAGTGTATGCCATGCAGCGTGAAGAAATGGAACCCTATTGAATGCAGTGGATTTTATGCAGCATGATTGAATGCAGTGGATTCCATGCAGCATGATTGAATGCAGTGGATTCCATGCAGCATGGTAAAATGCATCCCGATTGATGCAGTGGATTCCATGCAGTGTCATTTAATGCAGTGGATTCCAGGCAGCATGATAAAATGCATCCCGATTGATGCAGTGGATTCCATGCAGCGGGGTTAAATGGATCCCGATTGAATGCAGTGGATTCCATGCAGCGTGGCCCAATGGATCTCGATTGAATGCAGTGGACTCCGTGCAGTGTGGTGGAGTGGATTCTGATTGATTGCAGTGAATTCCATGCAGCGTGGCCCAATGGATCTCGATTGAATGCAGTGGACTCCGTGCAGTGTGGTGGAGTGGATTCTGATTGATTGCAGTGAATTCCATGCAGCATGGCCCAATGGTTCCCGATTGAATGCAGTGGTTGCAATGAAGCATGATTGAATGCAGTGGATTCCATGAAGCGTGGCCCTAAGGTACCCGATTGAATGCACTGGTTGCAATGAAGCATGATTGAATGCAGTGGATTCCATGCAGCATGGAGAAATTGAACCCTATTAAATGCAGGGGATTTTATGCAGCATGATTGAATGCAGTGGATTCCATGCAGCATGATTGAATGCAGTAGATTCCATGCAGTGAGGCCCAATGCATCCCGATTAAATGCAGTGGATTTTATGCAGTGAGGCCCAAAGCATCCCGATTGAATGCAGTGGATTCCATGCAGTGTCACTGAATGCAGTGGATTCGATGAAGCATGGTAAAATGCATCCCGATTGAACCCAGTGTATTCCATGCAGCGTGATAAATGGATCCCGATTGAATGCAGTGGATTCCATGCAGCGTGGCCCAATGGATCTCGAGAGAATGCAGTGGATTCCATGCAGTGTGGTGCAATGGATTTTGATTGAACGCAGTGGATTCCATGTATCGTTGTGCAATGGATCCCAATTGAATGCAGTGAATTCCATGCAGCGTGATTGAATGCAGTATATTCCATGCAGCATGGTAAAATTCATCCCGATTAAATGCAGTGGATTCCATCCAGCTTGATTGAATGCAGTTGATTCCATGGAGCTTGGCCCAATGCATCCCGATTAAATGCAGTGGATTTTATGCAGCATGGCCCAAAGCATCCCGATTGAAGGTACTGCATTGAAGGTACTGCATTCCATGCAGCATCACTGAATGCAGTGGATTCCATGCAGCATGGTAAAATGCATCCCGATTAAACGCAGTGGATTACATGCAGCATGGCTAAATGGATCCCGAGTGAATGCAGTAGATTCCATGCAGTGTCATTGAATGCAGTGGATTCCATGCAGCATGGTAAAATGCGTCACGATTGATGCAGTGGATTCCATGCAGTGTCATTGAATGCAGTGGATTCCAAGCAGCATGGTAAAATACATCACGATGGATGCAGTGGATTCCATGCAGCGGGGTTAAATTGATCCTGATTGAATGCAGTGTATTCCATGAAGCGTGGCCCAATGGATCTCGATTGAATGCAGTGGATTCCATGCAGCGTGGCGCAATGGATCTCGATTGAATGCAGTGGATTCCATGCAGTGTGGTGCAGTGGATTCTGATTGATTGCAGTGAATTCCATGCATCGTGGCACAATGGATCCCAATTGAATGCAGTTGATTCCATGCAGCGTGGCCCAATGGATCTCGATTGAATACATTGGATTCCATGCAGCGTGTTTGAATTCAGTGTATGCCATGCAGCGTGAAGAAATGGAACCCTATTGAATGCAGTGGATTTTATGCAGCATGATTGAATGCAGTGGATTCCATGCAGCATGATTGAATGCAGTGGATTCCAGGCAGCGAGGCCCAATGAATCCCGATTGAATGCAGTGGATATTATCCAGCATGGCCCAAAGCATCCCGATTGAATGCAGTTGGTTCCATGCAGCGTGTTTGAATGCAGTGGATTCCATGCAGCATGGCCCAATGGTTCCCGATTGAATGCAGTGGTTGCAATGAAGCATGATTGAATGCAGTGGATTCCATGAAGCGTGGCCTTATGGTACCCGATTGAATGCACTGGTTGCAATGAAGCATGATTGAATGCAGTGGATTCCATGCAGCATGGAGAAATTGAACCCTATTCAATGCAGGGGATTTTATGCAGCATGATTGAATGCAGTGGATTCCATGCAGCATGATTGAATGCAGTAGATTCCATGCAGTGAGGCCCAATGCATCCCGATTAAATGCAGTGGATTTTATGCAGCGAGGCCCAAAGCATCCCGATTGAATGCAGTGGATTCCATGCAGCGTCACTGAATGCAGTGGATTCGATGCAGCATGGTAAAATGCATCCCGATTGAACGAAGAGTATTCCATGCAGCGTGGCTAAATGGATCGCGATTGAATGCAGTGGATTCCATGCAGCGTGGCCCAATGGATCTCGAGAGATTGCAGTGGATTCCATGCAGTGTGGTGCAATGGATTTAAATTGAACGCAGTGGATTCCATGCATCGTGGTGCAATGGATCCCAATTGAATGCAGTGAATTCCATGCGGCGTGATTGAATGCAGTACACTCCATGCAGCGTGGTAAAATGCATCCCGATTAAATGCAGTGGATTCCATCCAGCTTGATTGAATGCAGTTGATTCCATGGAGCGTGGCCCAATGCATCCCGATTAAATGCAGTGGATTTTATGCAGCATGGCCCAAAGCATCCCGATTGAAGGTAGTGCATTCCATGCAGCATCACTGAATGCAGTGGATTCCATGCAGCATGGTAAAATGCATCCCGATTGAACGCAGTGTATTCCATGAAGCATGGCTAAATGGCTCCCGAGTGAATGCAGTAGATTCCATGCAGTGTCATTGAATGCAGTGGATTCCATGCAGCATGGTAAAATGCATCCCGATTGATGCAGTGGATTCCATGCAGTGTCATTGAATGCAGTGGATTCCAGGCAGCATGGTAAAATGCATCCCGATTGATGCAGTGGATTCCATGCAGCGGGGTTAAATGGATCTTGATTGAATGCAGTGTATTCCATGCAGCGTGGCCCAATGGATCTCGATTGAATGCAGTGGATTCCATGCAGCGTGGCCCAATGGATCTCGATTGAATGCAGTGGATTCCATGCAGTGTGGTACAGTGGATTCTGATTGATTGCTGTGAATTCCATGCATCGTGGCACAATGGATCCCAATTGAATGCAGTGGATTCCATGCAGTGTGGCCCAATGGATCTCGATTGAATGCAGTGGATTCCATGCAGCATGTTTGAATGCAGTGTATGCCATGCAACGTGAAGAAATGGAACCCTATTGAATGCAGTGGATTTTATGCAGGATGATTGAATGCAGTGGATTCCATGCAGCATGATTGAATGCAGTGGATTCGATGCAGCGTGGCCCAATGGATCTCGAGAGAATGCAGTGGATTCCATGCAGTGTGGTGCAATGGATTTTGATTGAACGCAGTGGATTCGATGCATCGTTGTGCAATGGATCCCAATTGAATGCAGTGAATTCCATGCAGCGTGATTGAATGCAGTACATTCCATGCAGCATGGTAAAATGCATCCCGATTAAATGCAGTGGATTCCATCCAGCTTGATTGAATGCAGTTGATTCCATGGAGCGTGGCCCAATGCATCCCGATTAAATGCAGTGGATTTTATGCAGCATGGCCCAAAGCATCCCGATTGAAGGTAGTGCATTCCATGCAGCATCACTGAATGCAGTGGATTCCATGCAGCATGGTAAAATGCATCCCGATTGAACGCAGTGTATTCCATGAAGCATGGCTAAATGGATCCCGATTGAATGCAGTGGATTCCATGCAGCGTGGCCCAATGGATCTCGATTGAACGCAGTGTATTCCATGCAGTGAGGCCCAATGAATCCCAATTGAATGCAGTGGATTCCATGCAGCATGGCGCAATGGATGTCGATTGATTGCAGTGGTTTCCCTGCAATGTGGCACAATGGATCCCGATTGATGCAGTGGATTCCATGCAGCGTCACTGAATGCAGTGGATTCCATGCAGCATGGTAAAATGCATCCCGATGGATGCAGTGGATTCCATGCAGTGTCATTGAATGCAGTGGATTCCATGCAGCATGGTAAAATGCATCCCGATGGATGCAGTGGATTCCATGCAGTGTCATTGAATGCAGTGGATTCCATGCAGCATGGTTTAATGCATCCCAATTGAACGCAGTGCATTCCATGCAGCGGGGTTAAATGGATCCCGATTGAATGCAGTGGATTCGATGCAGCGTGGCCCAATGGATCTCGAGAGAATGCAGTGGATTCCATGCAGTGTGGTGCAATGGATTTAAATTGAACGCAGTGGATTCCATGCATCGTGGCGCAATGGATCCCAATTGAATGCAGTGAATTCCATGCAGCGTGATTGAATGCAGTATATTCCATGCAGCGTGGTAAAATGCATCCCGATTAAATGCAGTGGATTCCATCCAGCTTGATTGAATGCAGTTGATTCCATGGAGCGTGGCCCAATGCTTCCCGATTAAATGCAGTGGATTTTATGCAGCATGGCCCAAAGCATCCCGATTGAAGGTAGTGCATTCCATGCAGCATCACTGAATGCAGTGGATTCCATGCAGCATGGTAAAATGCATCCCGATTGAACGCAGTGGATTACATGCAGCATGGCTAAATGGATCCCGAGTGAATGCAGTAGATTCCATGCAGTGTCATTGAATGCAGTGGATTCCATGCAGCATGGTAAAATGCGTCACGATTGATGCAGTGGATTCCATGCAGTGTCATTGAATGCAGTGTATTCCATGCAGCATGGTAAAATGCATCCCGATTGATGCAGTGGATTACATGCAGTGTCATTGAATACAGTGGATTCCAGGCAGCATGATAAAATATATCCCGATTGATGCAGTGGATTCCATGCAGCGGGGTTAAATTGATCCTGATTGAATGCAGTGTATTCCATGCAGCGTGGCCCAATGGATCTCGATTGAATGCAGTGGATTCCATGCAGCGTGGCCCAATGGATCTCGATTGAATGCAGTGGATTCCATGCAGTGTGGTGCAGTGGATTCTGATTGATTGCAGTGAATTCCATGCATCGTGGCACAATGGATCCCCATTGAATGCAGTTGATTCCATGCAGCGTGGCCCAATGGATCTCGATTGAATGCATTGGATTCCATGCAGCGTGTTTGAATGCAGTGTATGCCATGCAGCGTGAAGAAATGGAACCCTATTGAATGCAGTGGATTTTATGCAGCATGATTGAATGCAGTGGATTCCATGCAGCATGATTGAATGCAGTGGATTCCATGCAGCATGGTAAAATGCATCCCGATTGATGCAGTGGATTCCATGCAGTGTCATTTAATGCAGTGGATTCCAGGCAGCATGATAAAATGCATCCCGATTGATGCAGTGGATTCCATGCAGCGGGGTAAATGGATCCCGATTGAATGCAGTGGATTCCATGCAGCGTGGCCCAATGGATCTCGATTGAATGCAGTGGACTCCATGCAGTGTGGTGGAGTGGATTCTGATTGATTGCAGTGAATTCCATGCAGCGTGGCCCAATGGATCTCGATTGAATGCAGTGGACTCCGTGCAGTGTGGTGGAGTGGATTCTGATTGATTGCAGTGAATTCCATGCAGCATGGCCCAATGGTTCCCGATTGAATGCAGTGGTTGCAATGAAGCATGATTGAATGCAGTGGATTCCATGAAGCGTGGCCCTAAGGTACCCGATTGAATGCACTGGTTGCAATGAAGCATGATTGAATGCAGTGGATTCCATGCAGCATGGAGAAATTGAACCCTATTAAATGCAGGGGATTTTATGCAGCATGATTGAATGCAGTGGATTCCATGCAGCATGATTGAATGCAGTAGATTCCATGCAGTGAGGCCCAATGCATCCCGATTAAATGCAGTGGATTTTATGCAGTGAGGCCCAAAGCATCCCGATTGAATGCAGTGGATTCCATGCAGTGTCACTGAATGCAGTGGATTCGATGAAGCATGGTAAAATGCATCCCGATTGAACCCAGTGTATTCCATGCAGCGTGATAAATGGATCCCGATTGAATGCAGTGGATTCCATGCAGCGTGGCCCAATGGATCTCGAGAGAATGCAGTGGATTCCATGCAGTGTGGTGCAATGGATTTTGATTGAACGCAGTGGATTCCATGTATCGTTGTGCAATGGATCCCAATTGAATGCAGTGAATTCCATGCAGTGTGATTGAATGCAGTATATTCCATGCAGCATGGTAAAATTCATCCCGATTAAATGCAGTGGATTCCATCCAGCTTGATTGAATGCAGTTGATTCCATGGAGCTTGGCCCAATGCATCCCGATTAAATGCAGTGGATTTTATGCAGCATGGCCCAAAGCATCCCGATTGAAGGTACTGCATTCCATGCAGCATCACTGAATGCAGTGGATTCCATGCAGCATGGTAAAATGCATCCCGATTAAACGCAGTGGATTACATGCAGCATGGCTAAATGGATCCCGAGTGAATGCAGTAGATTCCATGCAGTGTCATTGAATGCAGTGGATTCCATGCAGCATGGTAAAATGCGTCACGATTGATGCAGTGGATTCCATGCAGTGTCATTGAATGCAGTGGATTCCAAGCAGCATGGTAAAATACATCACGATGGATGCAGTGGATTCCATGCAGCGGGGTTAAATTGATCCTGATTGAATGCAGTGTATTCCATGCAGCGTGGCCCAATGGATCTCGATTGAATGCAGTGGATTCCATGCAGCGTGGCGCAATGGATCTCGATTGAATGCAGTGGATTCCATGCAGTGTGGTGCAGTGGATTCTGATTGATTGCAGTGAATTCCATGCATCGTGGCACAATGGATCCCAATTGAATGCAGTTGATTCCATGCAGCGTGGCCCAATGGATCTCGATTGAATACATTGGATTCCATGCAGCGTGTTTGAATTCAGTGTATGCCATGCAGCGTGAAGAAATGGAACCCTATTGAATGCAGTGGATTTTATGCAGCATGATTGAATGCAGTGGATTCCATGCAGCATGATTGAATGCAGTGGATTCCAGGCAGCGAGGCCCAATGAATCCCGATTGAATGCAGTGGATATTATCCAGCATGGCCCAAAGCATCCCGATTGAATGCAGTTGGTTCCATGCAGCGTGTTTGAATGCAGTGGATTCCATGCAGCATGGCCCAATGGTTCCCGATTGAATGCAGTGGTTGCAATGAAGCATGATTGAATGCAGTGGATTCCATGAAGCGTGGCCCTATGGTACCCGATTGAATGCACTGGTTGCAATGAAGCATGATTGAATGCAGTGGATTCCATGCAGCATGGAGAAATTGAACCCTATTCAATGCAGGGGATTTTATGCAGCATGATTGAATGCAGTGGATTCCATGCAGCATGATTGAATGCAGTAGATTCCATGCAGTGAGGCCCAATGCATCCCGATTAAATGCAGTGGATTTTATGCAGCGAGGCCCAAAGCATCCCGATTGAATGCAGTGGATTCCATGCAGCGTCACTGAATGCAGTGGATTCGATGCAGCATGGTAAAATGCATCCCGATTGAACGAAGAGTATTCCATGCAGCGTGGCTAAATGGATCCCGATTGAATGCAGTGGATTCCATGCAGCGTGGCCCAATGGATCTCGAGAGATTGCAGTGGATTCCATGCAGTGTGGTGCAATGGATTTAAATTGAAAGCAGTGGATTCCATGCATCGTGGTGCAATGGATCCCAATTGAATGCAGTGAATTCCATGCGGCGTGATTGAATGCAGTACACTCCATGCAGCGTGGTAAAATGCATCCCGATTAAATGCAGTGGATTCCATCCAGCTTGATTGAATGCAGTTGATTCCATGGAGCGTGGCCCAATGCATCCCGATTAAATGCAGTGGATTTTATGCAGCATGGCCCAAAGCATCCCGATTGAAGGTAGTGCATTCCATGCAGCATCACTGAATGCAGTGGATTCCATGCAGCATGGTAAAATGCATCCCGATTGAACGCAGTGTATTCCATGAAGCATGGCTAAATGGCTCCCGAGTGAATGCAGTAGATTCCATGCAGTGTCATTGAATGCAGTGGATTCCATGCAGCATGGTAAAATGCATCCCGATTGATGCAGTGGATTCCATGCAGTGTCATTGAATGCAGTGGATTCCAGGCAGCATGGTAAAATGCATCCCGATTGATGCAGTGGATTCCATGCAGCGGGGTTAAATGGATCCCGATTGAATGCAGTGTATTCCATGCAGCGTGGCCCAATGGATCTCGATTGAATGCAGTGGATTCCATGCAGCGTGGCCCAATGGATCTCGATTGAATGCAGTGGATTCCATGCAGTGTGGTACAGTGGATTCTGATTGATTGCTGTGAATTCCATGCATCGTGGCACAATGGATCCCAATTGAATGCAGTGGATTCCATGCAGTGTGGCCCAATGGATCTCGATTGAATGCAGTGGATTCCATGCAGCATGTTTGAATGCAGTGTATGCCATGCAACGTGAAGAAATGGAACCCTATTGAATGCAGTGGATTTTATGCAGGATGATTGAATGCAGTGGATTCCATGCAGCATGATTGAATGCAGTGGATTCGATGCAGCGTGGCCCAATGGATCTCGAGAGAATGCAGTGGATTCCATGCAGTGTGGTGCAATGGATTTTGATTGAACGCAGTGGATTCGATGCATCGTTGTGCAATGGATCCCAATTGAATGCAGTGAATTCCATGCAGCGTGATTGAATGCAGTACATTCCATGCAGCATGGTAAAATGCATCCCGATTAAATGCAGTGGATTCCATCCAGCTTGATTGAATGCAGTTGATTCCATGGAGCGTGGCCCAATGCATCCCGATTAAATGCAGTGGATTTTATGCAGCATGGCCCAAAGCATCCCGATTGAAGGTAGTGCATTCCATGCAGCATCACTGAATGCAGTGGATTCCATGCAGCATGGTAAAATGCATCCCGATTGAACGCAGTGTATTCCATGAAGCATGGCTAAATGGATCCCGATTGAATGCAGTGGATTCCATGCAGCGTGGCCCAATGGATCTCGATTGAACGCAGTGTATTCCATGCAGTGAGGCCCAATGAATCCCAATTGAATGCAGTGGATTCCATGCAGCATGGTAAAATGCATCCCGATGGATGCAGTGGATTCCATGCAGTGTCATTGAATGCAGTGGATTCGATGCAGCATGGTAAAATGCATCCCGATTGAACGAAGAGTATTCCATGCAGCGTGGCTAAATGGATCGCGATTGAATGCAGTGGATTCCATGCAGCGTGGCCCAATGGATCTCGAGAGATTGCAGTGGATTCCATGCAGTGTGGTGCAATGGATTTAAATTGAACGCAGTGGATTCCATGCATCGTGGTGCAATGGATCCCAATTGAATGCAGTGAATTCCATGCGGCGTGATTGAATGCAGTACACTCCATGCAGCGTGGTAAAATGCATCCCGATTAAATGCAGTGGATTCCATCCAGCTTGATTGAATGCAGTTGATTCCATGGAGCGTGGCCCAATGCATCCCGATTAAATGCAGTGGATTTTATGCAGCATGGCCCAAAGCATCCCGATTGAAGGTAGTGCATTCCATGCAGCATCACTGAATGCAGTGGATTCCATGCAGCATGGTAAAATGCATCCCGATTGAACGCAGTGTATTCCATGAAGCATGGCTAAATGGCTCCCGAGTGAATGCAGTAGATTCCATGCAGTGTCATTGAATGCAGTGGATTCCATGCAGCATGGTAAAATGCATCCCGATTGATGCAGTGGATTCCATGCAGTGTCATTGAATGCAGTGGATTCCAGGCAGCATGGTAAAATGCATCCCGATTGATGCAGTGGATTCCATGCAGCGGGGTTAAATGGATCTTGATTGAATGCAGTGTATTCCATGCAGCGTGGCCCAATGGATCTCGATTGAATGCAGTGGATTCCATGCAGCGTGGCCCAATGGATCTCGATTGAATGCAGTGGATTCCATGCAGTGTGGTACAGTGGATTCTGATTGATTGCTGTGAATTCCATGCATCGTGGCACAATGGATCCCAATTGAATGCAGTGGATTCCATGCAGTGTGGCCCAATGGATCTCGATTGAATGCAGTGGATTCCATGCAGCATGTTTGAATGCAGTGTATGCCATGCAACGTGAAGAAATGGAACCCTATTGAATGCAGTGGATTTTATGCAGGATGATTGAATGCAGTGGATTCCATGCAGCATGATTGAATGCAGTGGATTCGATGCAGCGTGGCCCAATGGATCTCGAGAGAATGCAGTGGATTCCATGCAGTGTGGTGCAATGGATTTTGATTGAACGCAGTGGATTCGATGCATCGTTGTGCAATGGATCCCAATTGAATGCAGTGAATTCCATGCAGCGTGATTGAATGCAGTACATTCCATGCAGCATGGTAAAATGCATCCCGATTAAATGCAGTGGATTCCATCCAGCTTGATTGAATGCAGTTGATTCCATGGAGCGTGGCCCAATGCATCCCGATTAAATGCAGTGGATTTTATGCAGCATGGCCCAAAGCATCCCGATTGAAGGTAGTGCATTCCATGCAGCATCACTGAATGCAGTGGATTCCATGCAGCATGGTAAAATGCATCCCGATTGAACGCAGTGTATTCCATGAAGCATGGCTAAATGGATCCCGATTGAATGCAGTGGATTCCATGCAGCGTGGCCCAATGGATCTCGATTGAACGCAGTGTATTCCATGCAGTGAGGCCCAATGAATCCCAATTGAATGCAGTGGATTCCATGCAGCATGGCGCAATGGATGTCGATTGATTGCAGTGGTTTCCCTGCAATGTGGCACAATGGATCCCGATTGATGCAGTGGATTCCATGCAGCGTCACTGAATGCAGTGGATTCCATGCAGCATGGTAAAATGCATCCCGATGGATGCAGTGGATTCCATGCAGTGTCATTGAATGCAGTGGATTCCATGCAGCATGGTTTAATGCATCCCAATTGAACGCAGTGCATTCCATGCAGCGGGGTTAAATGGATCCCGATTGAATGCAGTGGATTCGATGCAGCGTGGCCCAATGGATCTCGAGAGAATGCAGTGGATTCCATGCAGTGTGGTGCAATGGATTTAAATTGAACGCAGTGGATTCCATGCATCGTGGCGCAATGGATCCCAATTGAATGCAGTGAATTCCATGCAGCGTGATTGAATGCAGTATATTCCATGCAGCGTGGTAAAATGCATCCCGATTAAATGCAGTGGATTCCATCCAGCTTGATTGAATGCAGTTGATTCCATGGAGCGTGGCCCAATGCTTCCCGATTAAATGCAGTGGATTTTATGCAGCATGGCCCAAAGCATCCCGATTGAAGGTAGTGCATTCCATGCAGCATCACTGAATGCAGTGGATTCCATGCAGCATGGTAAAATGCATCCCGATTGAACGCAGTGGATTACATGCAGCATGGCTAAATGGATCCCGAGTGAATGCAGTAGATTCCATGCAGTGTCATTGAATGCAGTGGATTCCATGCAGCATGGTAAAATGCGTCACGATTGATGCAGTGGATTCCATGCAGTGTCATTGAATGCAGTGTATTCCATGCAGCATGGTAAAATGCATCCCGATTGATGCAGTGGATTACATGCAGTGTCATTGAATACAGTGGATTCCAGGCAGCATGATAAAATATATCCCGATTGATGCAGTGGATTCCATGCAGCGGGGTTAAATTGATCCTGATTGAATGCAGTTTATTCCATGCAGCGTGGCCCAATGGATCTCGATTGAATGCAGTGGATTCCATGCAGCGTGGCCCAATGGATCTCGATTGAATGCAGTGGATTCCATGCAGTGTGGTGCAGTGGATTCTGATTGATTGCAGTGAATTCCATGCATCGTGGCACAATGGATCCCCATTGAATGCAGTTGATTCCATGCAGCGTGGCCCAATGGATCTCGATTGAATGCATTGGATTCCATGCAGCGTGTTTGAATGCAGTGTATGCCATGCAGCGTGAAGAAATGGAACCCTATTGAATGCAGTGGATTTTATGCAGCATGATTGAATGCAGTGGATTCCATGCAGCATGATTGAATGCAGTGGATTCCATGCAGCATGGTAAAATGCATCCCGATTGATGCAGTGGATTCCATGCAGTGTCATTTAATGCAGTGGATTCCAGGCAGCATGATAAAATGCATCCCGATTGATGCAGTGGATTCCATGCAGCGGGGTAAATGGATCCCGATTGAATGCAGTGGATTCCATGCAGCGTGGCCCAATGGATCTCGATTGAATGCAGTGGACTCCATGCAGTGTGGTGGAGTGGATTCTGATTGATTGCAGTGAATTCCATGCAGCGTGGCCCAATGGATCTCGATTGAATGCAGTGGACTCCGTGCAGTGTGGTGGAGTGGATTCTGATTGATTGCAGTGAATTCCATGCAGCATGGCCCAATGGTTCCCGATTGAATGCAGTGGTTGCAATGAAGCATGATTGAATGCAGTGGATTCCATGAAGCGTGGCCCTAAGGTACCCGATTGAATGCACTGGTTGCAATGAAGCATGATTGAATGCAGTGGATTCCATGCAGCATGGAGAAATTGAACCCTATTAAATGCAGGGGATTTTATGCAGCATGATTGAATGCAGTGGATTCCATGCAGCATGATTGAATGCAGTAGATTCCATGCAGTGAGGCCCAATGCATCCCGATTAAATGCAGTGGATTTTATGCAGTGAGGCCCAAAGCATCCCGATTGAATGCAGTGGATTCCATGCAGTGTCACTGAATGCAGTGGATTCGATGAAGCATGGTAAAATGCATCCCGATTGAACCCAGTGTATTCCATGCAGCGTGATAAATGGATCCCGATTGAATGCAGTGGATTCCATGCAGCGTGGCCCAATGGATCTCGAGAGAATGCAGTGGATTCCATGCAGTGTGGTGCAATGGATTTTGATTGAACGCAGTGGATTCCATGTATCGTTGTGCAATGGATCCCAATTGAATGCAGTGAATTCCATGCAGTGTGATTGAATGCAGTATATTCCATGCAGCATGGTAAAATTCATCCCGATTAAATGCAGTGGATTCCATCCAGCTTGATTGAATGCAGTTGATTCCATGGAGCTTGGCCCAATGCATCCCGATTAAATGCAGTGGATTTTATGCAGCATGGCCCAAAGCATCCCGATTGAAGGTACTGCATTCCATGCAGCATCACTGAATGCAGTGGATTCCATGCAGCATGGTAAAATGCATCCCGATTAAACGCAGTGGATTACATGCAGCATGGCTAAATGGATCCCGAGTGAATGCAGTAGATTCCATGCAGTGTCATTGAATGCAGTGGATTCCATGCAGCATGGTAAAATGCGTCACGATTGATGCAGTGGATTCCATGCAGTGTCATTGAATGCAGTGGATTCCAAGCAGCATGGTAAAATACATCACGATGGATGCAGTGGATTCCATGCAGCGGGGTTAAATTGATCCTGATTGAATGCAGTGTATTCCATGCAGCGTGGCCCAATGGATCTCGATTGAATGCAGTGGATTCCATGCAGCGTGGCGCAATGGATCTCGATTGAATGCAGTGGATTCCATGCAGTGTGGTGCAGTGGATTCTGATTGATTGCAGTGAATTCCATGCATCGTGGCACAATGGATCCCAATTGAATGCAGTTGATTCCATGCAGCGTGGCCCAATGGATCTCGATTGAATACATTGGATTCCATGCAGCGTGTTTGAATTCAGTGTATGCCATGCAGCGTGAAGAAATGGAACCCTATTGAATGCAGTGGATTTTATGCAGCATGATTGAATGCAGTGGATTCCATGCAGCATGATTGAATGCAGTGGATTCCAGGCAGCGAGGCCCAATGAATCCCGATTGAATGCAGTGGATATTATCCAGCATGGCCCAAAGCATCCCGATTGAATGCAGTTGGTTCCATGCAGCGTGTTTGAATGCAGTGGATTCCATGCAGCATGGCCCAATGGTTCCCGATTGAATGCAGTGGTTGCAATGAAGCATGATTGAATGCAGTGGATTCCATGAAGCGTGGCCCTATGGTACCCGATTGAATGCACTGGTTGCAATGAAGCATGATTGAATGCAGTGGATTCCATGCAGCATGGAGAAATTGAACCCTATTCAATGCAGGGGATTTTATGCAGCATGATTGAATGCAGTGGATTCCATGCAGCATGATTGAATGCAGTAGATTCCATGCAGTGAGGCCCAATGCATCCCGATTAAATGCAGTGGATTTTATGCAGCGAGGCCCAAAGCATCCCGATTGAATGCAGTGGATTCCATGCAGCGTCACTGAATGCAGTGGATTCGATGCAGCATGGTAAAATGCATCCCGATTGAACGAAGAGTATTCCATGCAGCGTGGCTAAATGGATCCCGATTGAATGCAGTGGATTCCATGCAGCGTGGCCCAATGGATCTCGAGAGATTGCAGTGGATTCCATGCAGTGTGGTGCAATGGATTTAAATTGAAAGCAGTGGATTCCATGCATCGTGGTGCAATGGATCCCAATTGAATGCAGTGAATTCCATGCGGCGTGATTGAATGCAGTACACTCCATGCAGCGTGGTAAAATGCATCCCGATTAAATGCAGTGGATTCCATCCAGCTTGATTGAATGCAGTTGATTCCATGGAGCGTGGCCCAATGCATCCCGATTAAATGCAGTGGATTTTATGCAGCATGGCCCAAAGCATCCCGATTGAAGGTAGTGCATTCCATGCAGCATCACTGAATGCAGTGGATTCCATGCAGCATGGTAAAATGCATCCCGATTGAACGCAGTGTATTCCATGAAGCATGGCTAAATGGCTCCCGAGTGAATGCAGTAGATTCCATGCAGTGTCATTGAATGCAGTGGATTCCATGCAGCATGGTAAAATGCATCCCGATTGATGCAGTGGATTCCATGCAGTGTCATTGAATGCAGTGGATTCCAGGCAGCATGGTAAAATGCATCCCGATTGATGCAGTGGATTCCATGCAGCGGGGTTAAATGGATCCCGATTGAATGCAGTGTATTCCATGCAGCGTGGCCCAATGGATCTCGATTGAATGCAGTGGATTCCATGCAGCGTGGCCCAATGGATCTCGATTGAATGCAGTGGATTCCATGCAGTGTGGTACAGTGGATTCTGATTGATTGCTGTGAATTCCATGCATCGTGGCACAATGGATCCCAATTGAATGCAGTGGATTCCATGCAGTGTGGCCCAATGGATCTCGATTGAATGCAGTGGATTCCATGCAGCATGTTTGAATGCAGTGTATGCCATGCAACGTGAAGAAATGGAACCCTATTGAATGCAGTGGATTTTATGCAGGATGATTGAATGCAGTGGATTCCATGCAGCATGATTGAATGCAGTGGATTCGATGCAGCGTGGCCCAATGGATCTCGAGAGAATGCAGTGGATTCCATGCAGTGTGGTGCAATGGATTTTGATTGAACGCAGTGGATTCGATGCATCGTTGTGCAATGGATCCCAATTGAATGCAGTGAATTCCATGCAGCGTGATTGAATGCAGTACATTCCATGCAGCATGGTAAAATGCATCCCGATTAAATGCAGTGGATTCCATCCAGCTTGATTGAATGCAGTTGATTCCATGGAGCGTGGCCCAATGCATCCCGATTAAATGCAGTGGATTTTATGCAGCATGGCCCAAAGCATCCCGATTGAAGGTAGTGCATTCCATGCAGCATCACTGAATGCAGTGGATTCCATGCAGCATGGTAAAATGCATCCCGATTGAACGCAGTGTATTCCATGAAGCATGGCTAAATGGATCCCGATTGAATGCAGTGGATTCCATGCAGCGTGGCCCAATGGATCTCGATTGAACGCAGTGTATTCCATGCAGTGAGGCCCAATGAATCCCAATTGAATGCAGTGGATTCCATGCAGCATGGTAAAATGCATCCCGATGGATGCAGTGGATTCCATGCAGTGTCATTGAATGCAGTGGATTCCATGCAGCATGGTTTAATGCATCCCAATTGAACGCAGTGCATTCCATGCAGCGGGGTTAAATGGATCCCGATTGAATGCAGTGGATTCGATGCAGCGTGGCCCAATGGATCTCGAGAGAATGCAGTGGATTCCATGCAGTGTGGTGCAATGGATTTAAATTGAACGCAGTGGATTCCATGCATCGTGGCGCAATGGATCCCAATTGAATGCAGTGAATTCCATGCAGCGTGATTGAATGCAGTATATTCCATGCAGCGTGGTAAAATGCATCCCGATTAAATGCAGTGGATTCCATCCAGCTTGATTGAATGCAGTTGATTCCATGGAGCGTGGCCCAATGCTTCCCGATTAAATGCAGTGGATTTTATGCAGCATGGCCCAAAGCATCCCGATTGAAGGTAGTGCATTCCATGCAGCATCACTGAATGCAGTGGATTCCATGCAGCATGGTAAAATGCATCCCGATTGAACGCAGTGTATTCCATGAAGCATGGCTAAATGGATCCCGATTGAATGCAGTGGATTCCATGCAGCGTGGCCCAATGGATCTCGATTGAACGCAGTGTATTCCATGCAGTGAGGCCCAATGAATCCCAATTGAATGCAGTGGATTCCATGCAGCATGGAGAAATTGAACCCTATTAAATGCAGGGGATTTTATGCAGCATGATTGAATGCAGTGGATTCCATGCAGCATGATTGAATGCAGTAGATTCCATGCAGTGAGGCCCAATGCATCCCGATTAAATGCAGTGGATTTTATGCAGAGAGGCCCAAAGCATCCCGATTGAATGCAGTGGATTCCATGCAGCGTCACTGAATGCAGTGGATTCGATGCAGCATGGTTAAATGCATCCCGATTGAACGAAGTGTATTCGATGCAGCGTGGCTAAATGGATCCCGATTGAATGCAGTGGATTCCATGCAGCGTGGCCCAATGGATCTCGAGAGATTGCAGTGGATTCCAAGCAGAGTGGTGCAATGGATTTTAATTGAACGCAGTGGATTCCATGCATCGTGGTGCAATGGATCCCAATTGAATGCAGTGAATTCCATGCAGCGTGATTGAATGCAGTATATTCCATGCAGCGTGGTAAAATGCATCCCGATTAAATGCAGTGGATTCCATCCAGCTTGGTTGAATGCAATTGATTCCATGGAGCATGGCCAAATGCATCCCGATTAAATGCAGTGGATTTTATGCAGCATGGCCCAAAGCATCCCGATTGAAGGTAGTGCATTCCATGCAGCATCACTGAATGCAGTGGATTCCATGCAGCATGGTAAAATGCATCCCAATTGAACGCAGTGCATTCCATGCAGCGGGGTTAAATGGATGCCGATTGAATGCAGTGGATTCGATGCAGCGTGGCCCAATGGATCTCGATTGACTGCAGTGGATTCCATGCAGCGTGGCCGAATGGATCTCGATTGACTGCAGTGGATTCCATGCAGCGTCACTGAATGCAGTGGATTCCATGCAGCATGGTAAAATGCATCCCGATTGATGCAGTGGATTCCATGCAGTGTCATTGAATGCAGTGGATTCCATGCAGCATGGTTTAATGCATCCCAATTGGTCGCAGTGCATTCCATGCAGCGGGGTTAAATGGATCCCGATTGAATGCAGTGGATTCGATGCAGCGTGGCCCAATGGATCTCGAGAGAATGCAGTGGATTCCATGCAGTGTGGTGCAATGGATTTAAATTGAACGCATTGGATTCCATGCATCGTGGCGCAATGGATCCCAATTGAATGCAGTGAATTCCATGCAGCGTGATTGAATGCAGTATATTCCATGCAGCGTGGTAAAATGCATCCCGATTAAATGCAGTGGATTCCATCCAGCTTGATTGAATGCAGTTGATTCCATGGAGCGTGGCCCAATGCATCCCGATTAAACGCAGTGGATTTTATGCAGCATGGCCCAAAGCATCCCGATTGAAGGTAGTGCATTCCATGCAGCAACACTGAATGCAGTGGATTCCATGCAGCATGGTAAAATGCATCCCGATTGAACGCAGTGTATTCCATGAAGCATGGCTAAATGGATCCCGATTGAATGCAGTGGATTCCATGCAGCATGGCCCAATGGTTCCCGATTGAATGCAGTGGTTGCAATGAAGCATGATTGAATGCAGTGGATTCCATGAAGCGTGGCCCTATGGTACCCGATTGAATGCACTGGTTGCAATGAAGCATGATTGAATCCAGTGGATTCCATGCAGCATGGAGAAATTGAACCATATTAAATGCAGGGGATTTTATGCAGCATGATTGAATGCAGTGGATTCCATGCAGCATGATTGAATGCAGTAGATTCCATGCAGTGAGGCCCAATGCATCCCGATTAAATGCAGTGGATTTTATGCAGCGAGGCCCAAAGCATCCCGATTGAATGCAGTGGATTCCATGCAGCGACACTGAATGCAGTGGATTCGATGCAGCATGGTAAAATGCATCCCGATTGAACCCAGTGTATTCCATGCAGCGTGATAAATGGATCCCGATTGAATGCAGTGGATTCCATGCAGCGTGGCCCAATGGATCTCGAGAGAATGCAGTGGATTCCATGCAGTGTGGTGCAATGGATTTTGATTGAACGCAGTGGATTCCATGTATCGTTGTGCAATGGATCCCAATTGAATGCAGTGAATTCCATGCAGCGTGATTGAATGCAGTATATTCCATGCAGCATGGTAAAATTCATCCCGATTAAATGCAGTGGATTCCATCCAGCTTGATTGAATGCAGTTGATTCCATGGAGCTTGGCCCAATGCATCCCGATTAAATGCAGTGGATTTTATGCAGCATGGTCCAAAGCATCCCGATTGAAGGTACTGCATTCCATGCAGCATCACTGAATGCAGTGGATTCCATGCAGCATGGTAAAATGCATCCCGATTAAACGCAGTGGATTACATGCAGCATGGCTAAATGGATCCCGAGTGAATGCAGTAGATTCCATGCAGTGTCATTGAATGCAGTGGATTCCATGCAGCATGGTAAAATGCGTCACGATTGATGCAGTGGATTCCATGCAGTGTCATTGAATGCAGTGTATTCCATGCAGCATGGTAAAATGCATCCCGATTGATGCAGTGGATTACATGCAGTGTCATTGAATACAGTGGATTCCAGGCAGCATGATAAAATATATCCCGATTGATGCAGTGGATTCCATGCAGCGGGGTTAAATTGATCCTGATTGAATGCAGTGTATTCCATGCAGCGTGGCCCAATGGATCTCGATTGAATGCAGTGGATTCCATGCAGCGTGGCCCAATGGATCTCGATTGAATGCAGTGGATTCCATGCAGTGTGGTGCAGTGGATTCTGATTGATTGCAGTGAATTCCATGCATCGTGGCACAATGGATCCCCATTGAATGCAGGTGATTCCATGCAGCGTGGCCCAATGGATCTCGATTGAATGCATTGGATTCCATGCAGCGTGTTTGAATGCAGTGTATGCCATGCAGCGTGAAGAAATGGAACCCTATTGAATGCAGTGGATTTTATGCAGCATGATTGAATGCAGTGGATTCCATGCAGCATGATTGAATGCAGTGGATTCCATGCAGCATGGTAAAATGCATCCCGATTGATGCAGTGGATTCCATGCAGTGTCATTTAATGCAGTGGATTCCAGGCAGCATGATAAAATGCATCCCGATTGATGCAGTGGATTCCATGCAGCGGGGTTAAATGGATCCCGATTGAATGCAGTGGATTCCATGCAGCGTGGCCCAATGGATCTCGATTGAATGCAGTGGACTCCGTGCAGTGTGGTGGAGTGGATTCTGATTGATTGCAGTGAATTCCATGCAGCGTGGCCCAATGGATCTCGATTGAATGCAGTGGACTCCGTGCAGTGTGGTGGAGTGGATTCTGATTGATTGCAGTGAATTCCATGCAGCATGGCCCAATGGTTCCCGATTGAATGCAGTGGTTGCAATGAAGCATGATTGAATGCAGTGGATTCCATGAAGCGTGGCCCTAAGGTACCCGATTGAATGCACTGGTTGCAATGAAGCATGATTGAATGCAGTGGATTCCATGCAGCATGGAGAAATTGAACCCTATTAAATGCAGGGGATTTTATGCAGCATGATTGAATGCAGTGGATTCCATGCAGCATGATTGAATGCAGTAGATTCCATGCAGTGAGGCCCAATGCATCCCGATTAAATGCAGTGGATTTTATGCAGTGAGGCCCAAAGCATCCCGATTGAATGCAGTGGATTCCATGCAGTGTCACTGAATGCAGTGGATTCGATGCAGCATGGTAAAATGCATCCCGATTGAACCCAGTGTATTCCATGCAGCGTGATAAATGGATCCCGATTGAATGCAGTGGATTCCATGCAGCGTGGCCCAATGGATCTCGAGAGAATGCAGTGGATTCCATGCAGTGTGGTGCAATGGATTTTGATTGAACGCAGTGGATTCCATGTATCGTTGTGCAATGGATCCCAATTGAATGCAGTGAATTCCATGCAGCGTGATTGAATGCAGTATATTCCATGCAGCATGGTAAAATTCATCCCGATTAAATGCAGTGGATTCCATCCAGCTTGATTGAATGCAGTTGATTCCATGGAGCTTGGCCCAATGCATCCCGATTAAATGCAGTGGATTTTATGCAGCATGGCCCAAAGCATCCCGATTGAAGGTACTGCATTCCATGCAGCATCACTGAATGCAGTGGATTCCAGGCAGCATGGTAAAATGCATCCCGATTAAACGCAGTGGATTACATGCAGCATGGCTAAATGGATCCCGAGTGAATGCAGTAGATTCCATGCAGTGTCATTGAATGCAGTGGATTCCATGCAGCATGGTAAAATGCGTCACGATTGATGCAGTGGATTCCATGCAGTGTCATTGAATGCAGTGGATTCCAAGCAGCATGGTAAAATACATCACGATGGATGCAGTGGATTCCATGCAGCGGGGTTAAATTGATCCTGATTGAATGCAGTGTATTCCATGAAGCGTGGCCCAATGGATCTCGATTGAATGCAGTGGATTCCATGCAGCGTGGCGCAATGGATCTCGATTGAATGCAGTGGATTCCATGCAGTGTGGTGCAGTGGATTCTGATTGATTGCAGTGAATTCCATGCATCGTGGCACAATGGATCCCAATTGAATGCAGTTGATTCCATGCAGCGTGGCCCAATGGATCTCGATTGAATACATTGGATTCCATGCAGCGTGTTTGAATTCAGTGTATGCCATGCAGCGTGAAGAAATGGACCCTATTGAATGCAGTGGATTTTATGCAGCATGATTGAATGCAGTGGATTCCATGCAGCATGATTGAATGCAGTGGATTCCAGGCAGCGAGGCCCAATGAATCCCGATTGAATGCAGTGGATATTATCCAGCATGGCCCAAAGCATCCCGATTGAATGCAGTTGGTTCCATGCAGCGTGTTTGAATGCAGTGGATTCCATGCAGCATGGCCCAATGGTTCCCGATTGAATGCAGTGGTTGCAATGAAGCATGATTGAATGCAGTGGATTCCATGAAGCGTGGCCTTATGGTACCCGATTGAATGCACTGGTTGCAATGAAGCATGATTGAATGCAGTGGATTCCATGCAGCATGGAGAAATTGAACCCTATTCAATGCAGGGGATTTTATGCAGCATGATTGAATGCAGTGGATTCCATGCAGCATGATTGAATGCAGTAGATTCCATGCAGTGAGGCCCAATGCATCCCGATTAAATGCAGTGGATTTTATGCAGCGAGGCCCAAAGCATCCCGATTGAATGCAGTGGATTCCATGCAGCGTCACTGAATGCAGTGGATTCGATGCAGCATGGTAAAATGCATCCCGATTGAACGAAGAGTATTCCATGCAGCGTGGCTAAATGGATCGCGATTGAATGCAGTGGATTCCATGCAGCGTGGCCCAATGGATCTCGAGAGATTGCAGTGGATTCCATGCAGTGTGGTGCAATGGATTTAAATTGAACGCAGTGGATTCCATGCATCGTGGTGCAATGGATCCCAATTGAATGCAGTGAATTCCATGCGGCGTGATTGAATGCAGTACACTCCATGCAGCGTGGTAAAATGCATCCCGATTAAATGCAGTGGATTCCATCCAGCTTGATTGAATGCAGTTGATTCCATGGAGCGTGGCCCAATGCATCCCGATTAAATGCAGTGGATTTTATGCAGCATGGCCCAAAGCATCCCGATTGAAGGTAGTGCATTCCATGCAGCATCACTGAATGCAGTGGATTCCATGCAGCATGGTAAAATGCATCCAGATTGAACGCAGTGTATTCCATGAAGCATGGCTAAATGGCTCCCGAGTGAATGCAGTAGATTCCATGCAGTGTCATTGAATGCAGTGGATTCCATGCAGCATGGTAAAATGCATCCCGATTGATGCAGTGGATTCCATGCAGTGTCATTGAATGCAGTGGATTCCAGGCAGCATGGTAAAATGCATCCCGATTGATGCAGTGGATTCCATGCAGCGGGGTTAAATGGATCTTGATTGAATGCAGTGTATTCCATGCAGCGTGGCCCAATGGATCTCGATTGAATGCAGTGGATTCCATGCAGCGTGGCCCAATGGATCTCGATTGAATGCAGTGGATTCCATGCAGTGTGGTACAGTGGATTCTGATTGATTGCTGTGAATTCCATGCATCGTGGCACAATGGATCCCAATTGAATGCAGTGGATTCCATGCAGTGTGGCCCAATGGATCTCGATTGAATGCAGTGGATTCCATGCAGCATGTTTGAATGCAGTGTATGCCATGCAACGTGAAGAAATGGAACCCTATTGAATGCAGTGGATTTTATGCAGGATGATTGAATGCAGTGGATTCCATGCAGCATGATTGAATGCAGTGGATTCGATGCAGCGTGGCCCAATGGATCTCGAGAGAATGCAGTGGATTCCATGCAGTGTGGTGCAATGGATTTTGATTGAACGCAGTGGATTCGATGCATCGTTGTGCAATGGATCCCAATTGAATGCAGTGAATTCCATGCAGCGTGATTGAATGCAGTACATTCCATGCAGCATGGTAAAATGCATCCCGATTAAATGCAGTGGATTCCATCCAGCTTGATTGAATGCAGTTGATTCCATGGAGCGTGGCCCAATGCATCCCGATTAAATGCAGTGGATTTTATGCAGCATGGCCCAAAGCATCCCGATTGAAGGTAGTGCATTCCATGCAGCATCACTGAATGCAGTGGATTCCATGCAGCATGGTAAAATGCATCCCGATTGAACGCAGTGTATTCCATGAAGCATGGCTAAATGGATCCCGATTGAATGCAGTGGATTCCATGCAGCGTGGCCCAATGGATCTCGATTGAACGCAGTGTATTCCATGCAGTGAGGCCCAATGAATCCCAATTGAATGCAGTGGATTCCATGCAGCATGGCGCAATGGATGTCGATTGATTGCAGTGGTTTCCCTGCAATGTGGCACAATGGATCCCGATTGATGCAGTGGATTCCATGCAGCGTCACTGAATGCAGTGGATTCCATGCAGCATGGTAAAATGCATCCCGATGGATGCAGTGGATTCCATGCAGTGTCATTGAATGCAGTGGATTCCATGCAGCATGGTTTAATGCATCCCAATTGAACGCAGTGCATTCCATGCAGCGGGGTTAAATGGATCCCGATTGAATGCAGTGGATTCGATGCAGCGTGGCCCAATGGATCTCGAGAGAATGCAGTGGATTCCATGCAGTGTGGTGCAATGGATTTAAATTGAACGCAGTGGATTCCATGCATCGTGGCGCAATGGATCCCAATTGAATGCAGTGAATTCCATGCAGCGTGATTGAATGCAGTATATTCCATGCAGCGTGGTAAAATGCATCCCGATTAAATGCAGTGGATTCCATCCAGCTTGATTGAATGCAGTTGATTCCATGGAGCGTGGCCCAATGCTTCCCGATTAAATGCAGTGGATTTTATGCAGCATGGCCCAAAGCATCCCGATTGAAGGTAGTGCATTCCATGCAGCATCACTGAATGCAGTGGATTCCATGCAGCATGGTAAAATGCATCCCGATTGAACGCAGTGTATTCCATGAAGCATGGCTAAATGGATCCCGATTGAATGCAGTGGATTCCATGCAGCGTGGCCCAATGGATCTCGATTGAACGCAGTGTATTCCATGCAGTGAGGCCCAATGAATCCCAATTGAATGCAGTGGATTCCATGCAGCATGGAGAAATTGAACCCTATTAAATGCAGGGGATTTTATGCAGCATGATTGAATGCAGTGGATTCCATGCAGCATGATTGAATGCAGTAGATTCCATGCAGTGAGGCCCAATGCATCCCGATTAAATGCAGTGGATTTTATGCAGAGAGGCCCAAAGCATCCCGATTGAATGCAGTGGATTCCATGCAGCGTCACTGAATGCAGTGGATTCGATGCAGCATGGTTAAATGCATCCCGATTGAACGAAGTGTATTCCATGCAGCGGGGCTAAATGGATCCCGATTGAATGCAGTGGATTCCATGCAGCGTGGCCCAATGGATCTCGAGAGATTGCAGTGGATTCCAAGCAGAGTGGTGCAATGGATTTTAATTGAACGCAGTGGATTCCATGCATCGTGGTGCAATGGATCCCAATTGAATGCAGTGAATTCCATGCAGCGTGATTGAATGCAGTATATTCCATGCAGCGTGGTAAAATGCATCCCGATTAAATGCAGTGGATTCCATCCAGCTTGGTTGAATGCAATTGATTCCATGGAGCATGGCCCAAAGCATCCCGATTGAAGGTAGTGCATTCCATGCAGCATCACTGAATGCAGTGGATTCCATGCAGCATGGTAAAATGCATCCCAATTGAACGCAGTGCATTCCATGCAGCGGGGTTAAATGGATGCCGATTGAATGCAGTGGATTCGATGCAGCGTGGCCCAATGGATCTCGATTGACTGCAGTGGATTCCATGCAGCGTGGCCGAATGGATCTCGATTGACTGCAGTGGATTCCATGCAGCGTCACTGAATGCAGTGGATTCCATGCAGCATGGTAAAATGCATCCCGATTGATGCAGTGGATTCCATGCAGTGTCATTGAATGCAGTGGATTCCATGCAGCATGGTGTAATGCATCCCAATTGGTCGCAGTGCATTCCATGCAGCGGGGTTAAATGGATCCCGATTGAATGCAGTGGATTCGATGCAGCGTGGCCCAATGGATCTCGAGAGAATGCAGTGGATTCCATGCAGTGTGGTGCAATGGATTTAAATTGAACGCATTGGATTCCATGCATCGTGGTGCAATGGATCCCAATTGAATGCAGTGAATTCCATGCAGCGTGATTGAATGCAGTATATTCCATGCAGCGTGGTAAAATGCATCCTGATCAAATGCAGTGGATTCCATCCAGCTTGATTGAATGCAGTTGATTCCATGGAGCGTGGCCCAATGCATCCCGATTAAATGCAGTGGATTTTATGCAGCATGGCCCAAAGCATCCCGATTGAAGGTAGTGCATTCCATGCAGCAACACTGAATGCAGTGGATTCCATGCAGCATGGTAAAATGCATCCCGATTGAACGCAGTGTATTCCATGAAGCATGGCTAAATGGATCCCGATTGAATGCAGTGGATTCCATGCAGCATGGCCCAATGGTTCCCGATTGAATGCAGTGGTTGCAATGAAGCATGATTGAATGCAGTGGATTCCATGAAGCGTGGCCCTATGGTACCCGATTGAATGCACTGGTTGCAATGAAGCATGATTGAATCCAGTGGATTCCATGCAGCATGGAGAAATGGAACCCTATTAAATGCAGGGGATTTTATGCAGCATGATTGAATGCAGTGGATTCCATGCAGCATGATTGAATGCAGTAGATTCCATGCAGTGAGGCCCAATGCATCCCGATTAAATGCAGTGGATTTTATGCAGCGAGGCCCAAAGCATCCCGATTGAATGCAGTGGATTCCATGCAGCGTCACTGAATGCAGTGGATTCGATGCAGCATGGTAAAATGCATCCCGATTGAACCCAGTGTATTCTATGCAGCGTGATAAATGGATCCCGATTGAATGCAGTGGATTCGATGCAGCGTGGCCCAACGGATCTCGAGAGAATGCAGTGGATTCCATGCAGTGTGGTGCAATGGATTTTGATTGAACGCAGTGGATTCGATGCATCGTTGTGCAATGGATCCCAATTGAATGCAGTGAATTCCATGCAGCGTGATTGAATGCAGTACATTCCATGCAGCGTGGTAAAATGCATCCCGATTAAATGCAGTGGATTCCATCCAGCTTGATTGAATGCAGTTGATTCCATGGAGCGTGGCCCAATGCATCCCGATTAAATGCAGTGGATTTTATGCAGCATGGCCCAAAGCATCCCGATTGAAGGTAGTGCATTCCATGCAGCATCACTGAATGCAGTGGATTCCATGCAGCATGGTAAAATGCATCCCGATTGAACGCAGTGTATTCCATGAAGCATGGCTAAATGGATCCCCATTGAATGCAGTGGATTCCATGCAGCGTGGCCCAATGGATCTCGATTGAACGCAGTGTATTCCATGCAGTGAGGCCCAATGAATCCCAATTGAATGCAGTGGATTCCATGCAGCATGGCGCAATGGATGTCGATTGAATGCAGTGCTTTCCCTGCAATGTGGCACAATGGATTCCGATTGACTGCAGTGGATTCCATGCAGCGTCACTGAATGCAGTGGATTCCATGCAGCATGGTAAAATGCATCCCGATGGATGCAGTGGATTCCATGCAGTGTCATTGAATGCAGTGGATTCCATGCAGCATGGTAAAATGCATCCCAATTGAACGCAGTGCATTCCATGCAGCGGGGTTAAATGGATCCCGATTGAATGCAGTGGATTCCATGCAGCGTGGCCCAATGGATCTCGAGAGAATGCAGTGGATTCCATGCAGTGTGGTGCAATGGATTTTAATTGAACGCAGTGGATTCCATGCATCGTGGCGCAATGGATCCCAATTGAATGCAGTGAATTCCATGCAGCGTGATTGAATGCAGTATATTCCATGCAGCGTGTTAAAATGCATCCCGATTAAATGCAGTGGATTCCATCCAGCTTGATTGAATGCAGTTGATTCCATGGAGCGTGGCCCAATGCATCCCGATTAAATGCAGTGGATTTTATGCAGCATGGCCCAAAGCATCCCGATTGAAGGTAGTGCATTCCATGCAGCATCACTGAATGCAGTGGATTCCATGCAGCATGGTAAAATGCATCCCGATTGAACGCAGTGTATTCCATGAAGCATGGCGAAATGGATCCCGATTGAATGCAGTGGATTCCATGCAGCGTGGCCCAATGGATCTCGATTGAATGCAGTGTATTCCATGCAGTGAGGCCCAATGTATCCCAATTGAATGCAGTGGATTCCATGCAGCATGGTGCAATGGATGTCGATTGAATGCAGTGGTTTCCCTGCAATGTGGCACAATGTATCCCGATTGACTGCAGTGGATTCCATGCAGCGTCACTGAATGCAGTGGATTCCATGCAGCATGGTAAAATGCATCCCGATTGATGCAGTGGATTCCATGCAGTGTCATTGAATGCAGTGGATTCCATGCAGCATGGTAAAATGCATCCCAATTGAACGCAGTGCATTCCATGCAGCGGGGTTAAATGGATCCAGATTGAATGCAGTGGATTCGATGCAGCATGGCCCAATGGATCTCGAGAGAATGCAGTGGATTCCATGCAGTGTGGTGCAATGGATTTAAATTGAACGCAGTGGATTCCATGCATCGTGGCGCAATGGATCCCAATTGAATGCAGTGAATTCCATGCAGCGTGATTGAATGCAGTATATTCCATGCAGCGTGGTAAAATGCATCCCAATTGAACGCAGTGCATTCCATGCAGCGGGGTTAAATGGATGCCGATTGAATGCAGTGGATTCGATGCAGCGTGGCCCAATAGATCTCGATTGACTGCAGTGGATTCCATGCAGCGTGGCCCAATGGATCTCGATTGACTGCAGTGGATTCCATGCAGCGTCACTGAATGCAGTGGATTCCATGCAGCATGGTAAAATGCATCCCGATGGATGCAGTGGATTCCATGCAGTGTCATTGAATGCAGTGGATTCCATGCAGCATGGTAAAATGCATCCCAATTGAACGCAGTGCATTCCATGCAGCGGGGTTCAATGGATCCCGATTGAATGCAGTGGATTCGATGCAGCGTGGCCCAATGGATCTCGAGAGAATGCAGTGGATTCCATGCAGTGTGGTGCAATGGATTTAAATTGAACGCATTGGATTCCATGCATCTTGGCGCAATGGATCCCAATTGAATGCAGTGAATTCCATGCAGCGTGATTGAATGCAGTATATTCCATGCAGCGTGGTAAAATGCATCCCGATTAAATGCAGTGGATTCCATCCAGCTTGATTGAATGCAGTTGATTCCATGGAGCGTGGCCCAATGCATCCCGATTAAACGCAGTGGATTTTATGCAGCATGGCCCAAAGCATCCCGATTGAAGGTAGTGCATTCCATGCAGCAACACTGAATGCAGTGGATTCCATGCAGCATGGTAAAATGCATCCCGATTGAACGCAGTGTATTCCATGAAGCATGGCTAAATGGATCCCGATTGAATGCAGTGGATTCCATGCAGCATGGCCCAATGGTTCCCGATTGAATGCAGTGGTTGCAATGAAGCATGATTGAATGCAGTGGATTCCATGAAGCGTGGCCCTATGGTACCCGATTGAATGCACTGGTTGCAATGAAGCATGATTGAATCCAGTGGATTCCATGCAGCATGGAGAAATTGAACCCTATTAAATGCAGGGGATTTTATGCAGCATGATTGAATGCAGTGGATTCCATGCAGCATGATTGAATGCAGTAGATTCCATGCAGTGAGGCCCAATGCATCCCGATTAAATGCAGTGGATTTTATGCAGCGAGGCCCAAAGCATCCCGATTGAATGCAGTGGATTCCATGCAGCGTCACTGAATGCAGTGGATTCGATGCAGCATGGTAAAATGCATCCCGATTGAACCCAGTGTATTCTATGCAGCGTGATAAATGGATCCCGATTGAATGCAGTGGATTCGATGCAGCGTGGCCCAACGGATCTCGAGAGAATGCAGTGGATTCCATGCAGTGTGGTGCAATGTATTTTGATTGAACGCAGTGGATTCGATGCATCGTTGTGCAATGGATCCCAATTGAATGCAGTGAATTCCATGCAGCGTGATTGAATGCAGTACATTCCATGCAGCATGGTAAAATGCATCCCGATTAAATGCAGTGGATTCCATCCAGCTTGATTGAATGCAGTTGATTCCATGGAGCGTGGCCCAATGCATCCCGATTAAATGCAGTGGATTTTATGCAGCATGGCCCAAAGCATCCCGATTGAAGGTAGTGCATTCCATGCAGCATCACTGAATGCAGTGGATTCCATGCAGCATGGTAAAATGCATCCCGATTGAACGCAGTGTATTCCATGAAGCATGGCTAAATGGATCCCCATTGAATGCAGTGGATTCCATGCAGCGTGGCCCAATGGATCTCGATTGAACGCAGTGTATTCCATGCAGTGAGGCCCAATGAATCCCAATTGAATGCAGTGGATTCCATGCAGCATGGCGCAATGGATGTCGATTGAATGCAGTGCTTTCCCTGCAATGTGGCACAATGGATTCCGATTGACTGCAGTGGATTCCATGCAGCGTCACTGAATGCAGTGGATTCCATGCAGCATGGTAAAATGCATCCCGATGGATGCAGTGGATTCCATGCAGTGTCATTGAATGCAGTGGATTCCATGCAGCATGGTAAAATGCATCCCAATTGAACGCAGTGCATTCCATGCAGCGGGGTTAAATGGATCCCGATTGAATGCAGTGGATTCGATGCAGCATGGCCCAATGGATCTCGAGAGAATGCAGTGGATTCCATGCAGTGTGGTGAAATGGATTTTAATTGAACGCAGTGGATTCCATGCATCGTGGTGCAATGGATCCCAATTGAATGCAGTGAATTCCATGCAGCGTGATTGAATGCAGTATATTCCATGCAGCGTGGTAAAATGCATCCCGATTAAATGCAGTGGATTCCATCCAGCTTGATTGAATGCAGTTGATTCCATGGAGCGTGGCCCAATGCATCCCGATTAAATGCAGTGGATTTTATGCAGCATGGCCCAAAGCATCCCGATTGAAGGTAGTGCATTCCATGCAGCATCACTGAATGCAGTGGATTCCATGCAGCATGGTAAAATGCATCCCGATTGAACGCAGTGTATTCCATGAAGCATGGCTAAATGGATCCCGATTGAATGCAGTGGATTCCATGCAGCGTGGCCCAATGGATCTCGATTGAATGCAGTGTATTCCATGCAGTGAGGCCCAATGTATCCCAATTGAATGCAGTGGATTCCATGCAGCATGGCGCAATGGATGTCGATTGAATGCAGTGCTTTCCCTGCAATGTGGCACAATGTATCCCGATTGACTGCAGTGGATTCCATGCAGCGTCACTGAATGCAGTGGATTCCATGCAGCATGGTAAAATGCATCCCGATTGATGCAGTGGATTCCATGCAGTGTCATTGAATGCAGTGGATTCCATGCAGCATGGTAAAATGCATCCCAATTGAACGCAGTGCATTCCATGCAGCGGGGTTAAATGGATCCCGATTGAATGCAGTGGATTCGATGCAGCATGGCCCAATGGATCTCGAGAGAATGCAGTGGATTCCATGCAGTGTGGTGCAATGGATTTAAATTGAACGCAGTGGATTCCATGCATCGTGGCGCAATGGATCCCAATTGAATGCAGTGAATTCCATGCAGCGTGATTGAATGCAGTATATTCCATGCAGCGTGGTAAAATGCATCCCAATTGAACGCAGTGCATTCCATGCAGCGGGGTTAAATGGATGCCGATTGAATGCAGTGGATTCGATGCAGCGTGGCCCAATGGATCTCGATTGACTGCAGTGGATTCCATGCAGCGTGGCCCAATGGATCTCGATTGACTGCAGTGGATTCCATGCAGCGTCACTGAATGCAGTGGATTCCATGCAGCATGGTAAAATGCATCCCGATTGATGCAGTGGATTCCATGCAGTGTCATTGAATGCAGTGGATTCCATGCAGCATGGTTTAATGCATCCCAATTGATCACAGTGCATTCCATGCAGCGGGGTTAAATGGATCCCGATTGAATGCAGTGGATTTGATGCAGCGTGGCCCAATGGATCTCGAGAGAATGCAGTGGATTCCATGCAGTGTGGTGCAATGGATTTAAATTGAACGCATTGGATTCCATGCATCGTGGCGCAATGGATCCCAATTGAATGCAGTGAATTCCATGCAGCGTGATTGAATGCAGTATATTCCATGCAGCGTGGTAAAATGCATCCCGATTAAATGCAGTGGATTCCATCCAGCTTGATTGAATGCAGTTGATTCCATGGAGCGTGGCCCAATGCATCCCGATTAAACGCAGTGGATTTTATGCAGCATGGCCCAAAGCATCCCGATTGAAGGTAGTGCATTCCATGCAGCAACACTGAATGCAGTGGATTCCATGCAGCATGGTAAAATGCATCCCGATTGAACGCAGTGTATTCCATGAAGCATGGCTAAATGGATCCCGATTGAATGCAGTGGATTCCATGCAGCATGGCCCAATGGTTCCCGATTGAATGCAGTGGTTGCAATGAAGCATGATTGAATGCAGTGGATTCCATGAAGCGTGGCCCTATGGTACCCGATTGAATGCACTGGTTGCAATGAAGCATGATTGAATGCAGTGGATTCCATGCAGCATGGAGAAATTGAACCCTATTAAATGCAGGGGATTTTATGCAGCATGATTGAATGCAGTGGATTCCATGCAGCATGATTGAATGCAGTAGATTCCATGCAGTGAGGCCCAATGCATCCCGATTAAATGCAGTGGATTTTATGCAGCGAGGCCCAAAGCATCCCGATTGAATGCAGTGGATTCCATGCAGCGACACTGAATGCAGTGGATTCGATGCAGCATGGTAAAATGCATCCCGATTGAACCCAGTGTATTCTATGCAGCGTGATAAATGGATCCCGATTGAATGCAGTGGATTCGATGCAGCGTGGCCCAACGGATCTCGAGAAAATGCAGTGGATTCCATGCAGTGTGGTGCAATGTATTTTGATTGAACGCAGTGGATTCGATGCATCGTTGTGCAATGGATCCCAATTGAATGCAGTGAATTCCATGCAGCGTGATTGAATGCAGTACATTCCATGCAGCATGGTAAAATGCATCCCGATTAAATGCAGTGGATTCCATCCAGCTTGATTGAATGCAGTTGATTCCATGGAGCGTGGCCCAATGCATCCCGATTAAATGCAGTGGATTTTATGCAGCATGGCCCAAAGCATCCCGATTGAAGGTAGTGCATTCCATGCAGCATCACTGAATGCAGTGGATTCCATGAAGCATGGTAAAATGCATCCCGATTGAACGCAGTGTATTCCATGAAGCATGGCTAAATGGATCCCGAGTGAATGCAGTGGATTCCATGCAGCATGGTAAAATGCGTCACGATTGATGCAGTGGATTCCATGCACTGTCATTGAATGCAGTGGATTCCATGTAGCATGGTAAAATGCATCCCGATTGATGCAGTGGATTCCATGCAGTGTCATTTAATGCAGTGGATTCCAGGCAGCATGATAAAATGCATCCCGATTGATGCAGTGGATTCCATGCAGCGGGGTTAAATGGATCCCGATTGAATGCAGTGGATTCCATGCAGCGTGGCCCAATGGATCTCGATTGAATGCAGTGGACTCCGTGCAGTGTGGTGGAGTGGATTCTGATTGATTGCAGTGAATTCCATGCAGCGTGGCCCAATGGATCTCGATTGAATGCATTGGATTCCATGCAGCGTGTTTGAATGCAGTGTATGCCATGCAGCGTGAAGAAATGGAACCCTATTGAATGCAGTGGATTTTATGCAGGATGATTGAATGCAGTGGATTCCATGCAGCATGATTGAATGCAGTGGATTCCAGGCAGCGAGGCCCAATGAATCCCGATTGAATGCAGTGGATATTATCCAGCATGGCCCAAAGCATCCCGATTGAATGCAGTTGGTTCCATGCAGCGTGTTTGAATGCAGTGGATTCCATGCAGCATGGCCCAATGGTTCCCGATTGAATGCAGTGGTTGCAATGAAGCATGATTGAATGCAGTGGATTCCATGAAGCGTGGCCCTATGGTACCCGATTGAATGCACTGGTTGCAATGAAGCATGATTGAATGCAGTGGATTCCATGCAGCATGGAGAAATTGAACCCTATTCAATGCAGGGGATTTTATGCAGCATGATTGAATGCAGTGGATTCCATGCAGCATGATTGAATGCAGTAGATTCCATGCAGTGAGGCCCAATGCATCCCGATTAAATGCAGTGGATTTTATGCAGCGAGGCCCAAAGCATCCCGATTGAATGCAGTGGATTCCATGCAGCGTCACTGAATGCAGTGGATTCGATGCAGCATGGTAAAATGCATCCCGATTGAACGAAGAGTATTCCATGCAGCGTGGCTAAATGGATCCCGATTGAATGCAGTGGATTCCATGCAGCGTGGCCCAATGGATCTCGAGAGATTGCAGTGGATTCCATGCAGTGTGGTGCAATGGATTTTAATTGAACGCAGTGGATTCCATGCATCGTGGTGCAATGGATCCCAATTGAATGCAGTGAATTCCATGCAGCGTGATTGAATGCAGTATATTCCATGCAGCGTGGTAAAATGCATCCCGATTAAATGCAGTGGATTCCATCCAGCTTGATTGAATGCAGTTGATTCCATGGAGCGTGGCCCAATGCATCCCGATTAAATGCAGTGGATTTTATGCAGCATGGCCCAAAGCATCCCGATTGAAGGTAGTGCATTCCATGCAGCATCACTGAATGAAGTGGATTCCATGCAGCATGGTAAAATGCATCCCGATTGAACGCAGTGTATTTCATGAAGCATGGCTAAATGGCTCCCGAGTGAATGCAGTAGATTCCATGCAGTGTCATTGAATGCAGTGGATTCCATGCAGCATGGTAAAATGCATCCCGATTGATGCAGTGGATTCCATGCAGTGTCATTGAATGCAGTGGATTCCAGGCAGCATGGTAAAATGCATCCCGATTGATGCAGTGGATTCCATGCAGCGGGGTTAAATGGATCCCGATTGAATGCAGTCGATTCCATGCAGCGTGGCCCAATGGATCTCGATTGAATGCAGTGGATTCCATGCAGTGTGGTGCAATGGATTTTGATTGAACGCAGTGGATTCCATGCATCGTTGTGCAATGGATCCCAATTGAATGCAGTGAATTCCATGCAGCGTGATTGAATGCAGTACATTCCATGCAGCATGGTAAAATGCATCCCGATTAAATGCAGTGGATTCCATCCAGCTTGATTGAATGCAGTTGATTCCATGGAGCGTGGCCCAATGCATCCCGATTAAATGCAGTGGATTTTATGCAGCATGGCCCAAAGCATCCCGATTGAAGGTAGTGCATTCCATGCAGCATCACTGAATGCAGTGGATTCCATGCAGCATGGTAAAATGCATCCCGATTGAACGCAGTGTATTCCATGAAGCATGGCTAAATGGATCCCGATTGAATGCAGTGGATTCCATGCAGCGTGGCCCAATGGATCTCGATTGAACGCAGTGTATTCCATGCAGTGAGGCCCAATGTATCCCAATTGAATGCAGTGGATTCCATGCAGCATGGCGCAATGGATGTCGATTGAATGCAGTGGTTTCCCTGCAATGTGGCACAATGGATCCCGATTGACTGCAGTGGATTCCATGCAGCGTCACTGAATGCAGTGGATTCCATGCAGAATGGTAAAATGCATCCCGATTGATGGAGTGGATTCCATGCAGTGTCATTGAATGCAGTGGATTCCATGCAGCATGGTAAAATGCATCCCAATTGAACGCAGTGCATTCCATGCAGCGGGGTTAAATGGATCCCGATTGAATGCAGTGGATTCGATGCAGCGTGGCCCAATGGATCTCGAGAGAATGCAGTGGATTCCATGCAGTGTGGTGCAATGGATTTAAAATGAACGCAGTGGATTCCATGCATCGTGGCGCAATGGATCCCAATTGAATGCAGTGAATTCCATCCAGCTTGATTGAATGCAGTATATTCCATGCAGCGTGGTAAAATGCATCCCGATTAAATGCAGTGGATTTTATGCAGCATGGCCCAAAGCATCCCGATTGAAGGTAGTGCATTCCATGCAGCATCACTGAATGCAGTGGATTCCATGCAGCATGGTAAAATGCATCCCGATTAAACGCAGTGCATTACATGCAGCATGGCTAAATGGATCCCGAGTGAATGCAGTGGATTCCATGCAGCATGTTAAAATGCGTCACGATTGCTGCAGTGGATTCCATGCAGTGTCATTGAATGCAGTGTATTCCATGCAGCATGGTAAAATGCATCCCGATTAAATGCAGTGGATTCCATCCAGCTTGATTGAATGCAATTGATTCCATGGAGCGTGGCCCAATGCATCCCGATTAAATGCAGTGGATTTTAAGCAGCATGGCCAAAAGCATCCCGATTGAAGGTAGTGCATTCCATGCAGCATCACTGAATGCAGTGGATTCCATGCAGCATGGTAAAATGCATCCCGATTGAACGCAGTGTATTCCATGAAGCATGGCTAAATGGATCCCGATTGAATGCAGTGGATTCCATGCAGCGTGGCCCAATGGATCTCGATTGAACGCAGTGTATTCCATGCAGTGAGGCCCAATGTATCAAAATTGAATGCAGTGGATTCCATGCAGCGTGATTGAATGCAGTATATTCCATGCAGCGTGGTAAAATGCATCCCGATTAAATGCAGTGGATTCCATCCAGCTTGATTGAATGCAGTTGATTCCATGGAGCGTGGCCCAATGCATCCCGATTAAATGCAGTGGATTTTATGCTGCATGGCCCAAAGCATCCCGATTGAATGTAGTGCATTCCATGCAGCATCACTGAATGCAGTGGATTCCATGCAGCATGGTAAAATGCATCCCGATTAAACGCAGTAGATTACATGCAGCATGGCTAAATGGATCCCGAGTGAATGCAGTAGATTCCATGCAGTGTCATTGAATGCAGTGGATTCCATGCAGCATGGTAAAATGCATCCCGATTGATGCAGTGGATTCCATGCAGTGTCATTGAATGCAGTGGATTCCAGGCAGCGTGGCCCAATGGATCGCGATTGAATGCAGTGGATTCCATGCAGCGTGGCCCAATGGATCTCGATTGAATGCAGTGGATTCCATGCAGTGTGGTGCAGTGGATTCTGATTGATTGCAGTGAATTCCATGCATCGTGGCACAATGGATCTAAATTGAATGCAGTGGATTCCATGCAGCGTGGCCCAATGGATCTCGATTGAATGCAGTGGACTCCGTGCAGTGTGGTGGAGTGGATTCTGATTGATTGCAGTGAATTCCATGCAGCGTGTTTGAATGCAGTGTATTCCATGCAGCGTGGCCCAATGGATCTCGATTGAATGCAGTGGACTCCGTGCAGTGTGGCGCAATGGATGTCGATTGAATGCAGTGGATTCCCTGCAATGTGGCACAATGGATTCCGATTGATGCAGTGGATTCCATGCAGCGTCACTGAATGCAGTGGATTCCATGCAGCATGGTAAAATGCATCCCGATGGATGCAGTGGATTCCATGCAGTGTCATTGAATGCAGTGGATTCCATGCAGCATGGTAAAATGCATCCCAATTGAACGCAGTGCATTCCATGCAGCGGGGTTAAATGGATCCCGATTGAATGCAGTGGATTCGATGCAGCATGGCCCAATGGATCTCGAGAGAATGCAGTGGATTCCATGCAGTGTGGTGAAATGGATTTTAATTGAACGCAGTGGATTCCATGCATCGTGGTGCAATGGATCCCAATTGAATGCAGTGAATTCCATGCAGCGTGATTGAATGCAGTATATTCCATGCAGCGTGGTAAAATGCATCCCGATTAAATGCAGTGGATTCCATCCAGCTTGATTGAATGCAGTTGATTCCATGGAGCGTGGCCCAATGCATCCCGATTAAATGCAGTGGATTTTATGCAGCATGGCCCAAAGCATCCCGATTGAAGGTAGTGCATTCCATGCAGCATCGCTGAATGCAGTGGATTCCATGCAGCATGGTAAAATGCATCCCGATTGAACGCACTGTATTCCATGAAGCATGGCGAAATGGATCCCGATTGAATGCAGTGGATTCCATGCAGCGTGGCCCAATGGATCTCGATTGAATGCAGTGTATTCCGTGCAGTGAGGCCCAATGTATCCCAATTGAATGCAGTGGATTCCATGCAGCATGGCGCAATGGATGTCGATTGAATGCAGTGGTTTCCCTGCAATGTGGCACAATGTATCCCGATTGACTGCAGTGGATTCCATGCAGCGTCACTGAATGCAGTGGATTCCATGCAGCATGGTAAAATGCATCCCGATTGATGCAGTGGATTCCATGCAGTGTCATTGAATGCAGTGGATTCCATGCAGCATGGTAAAATGCATCCCAATTGAACGCAGTGCATTCCATGCAGCGGGGTTAAATGGATCCCGATTGAATGCAGTGGATTCGATGCAGCATGGCCCAATGGATCTCGAGAGAATGCAGTGGATTCCATGCAGTGTGGTGCAATGGATTTAAATTGAACGCAGTGGATTCCATGCATCGTGGCGCAATGGATCCCAATTGAATGCAGTGAATTCCATGCAGCGTGATTGAATGCAGTATATTCCATGCAGCGTGGTAAAATGCATCCCAATTGAACGCAGTGCATTCCATGCAGCGGGGTTAAATGGATGCCGATTGAATGCAGTGGATTCGATGCAGCGTGGCCCAATGGATCTCGATTGACTGCAGTGGATTCCATGCAGCGTGGCCCAATGGATCTCGATTGACTGCAGTGGATTCCATGCAGCGTCACTGAATGCAGTGGATTCCATGCAGCATGGTAAAATGCATCCCGATTGATGCAGTGGATTCCATGCAGTGTCATTGAATGCAGTGGATTCCATGCAGCATGGTTTAATGCATCCCAATTGATCACAGTGCATTCCATGCAGCGGGGTTAAATGGATCCCGATTGAATGCAGTGGATTTGATGCAGCGTGGCCCAATGGATCTCGAGAGAATGCAGTGGATTCCATGCAGTGTGGTGCAATGGATTTAAATTGAACGCATTGGATTCCATGCATCGTGGCGCAATGGATCCCAATTGAATGCAGTGAATTCCATGCAGCGTGATTGAATGCAGTATATTCCATGCAGCGTGGTAAAATGCATCCCGATTAAATGCAGTGGATTCCATCCAGCTTGATTGAATGCAGTTGATTCCATGGAGCGTGGCCCAATGCATCCCGATTAAACGCAGTGGATTTTATGCAGCATGGCCCAAAGCATCCCGATTGAAGGTAGTGCATTCCATGCAGCAACACTGAATGCAGTGGATTCCATGCAGCATGGTAAAATGCATCCCGATTGAACGCAGTGTATTCCATGAAGCATGGCTAAATGGATCCCGATTGAATGCAGTGGATTCCATGCAGCATGGCCCAATGGTTCCCGATTGAATGCAGTGGTTGCAATGAAGCATGATTGAATGCAGTGGATTCCATGAAGCGTGGCCCTATGGTACCCGATTGAATGCACTGGTTGCAATGAAGCATGATTGAATGCAGTGGATTCCATGCAGCATGGAGAAATTGAACCCTATTCAATGCAGGGGATTTTATGCAGCATGATTGAATGCAGTGGATTCCATGCAGCATGATTGAATGCAGTAGATTCCATGCAGTGAGGCCCAATGCATCCCGATTAAATGCAGTGGATTTTATGCAGCGAGGCCCAAAGCATCCCGATTGAATGCAGTGGATTCCATGCAGCGACACTGAATGCAGTGGATTCGATGCAGCATGGTAAAATGCATCCCGATTGAACCCAGTGTATTCTATGCAGCGTGATAAATGGATCCCGATTGAATGCAGTGGATTCGATGCAGCGTGGCCCAACGGATCTCGAGAAAATGCAGTGGATTCCATGCAGTGTGGTGCAATGTATTTTGATTGAACGCAGTGGATTCGATGCATCGTTGTGCAATGGATCCCAATTGAATGCAGTGAATTCCATGCAGCGTGATTGAATGCAGTACATTCCATGCAGCATGGTAAAATGCATCCCGATTAAATGCAGTGGATTCCATCCAGCTTGATTGAATGCAGTTGATTCCATGGAGCGTGGCCCAATGCATCCCGATTAAATGCAGTGGATTTTATGCAGCATGGCCCAAAGCATCCCGATTGAAGGTAGTGCATTCCATGCAGCATCACTGAATGCAGTGGATTCCATGAAGCATGGTAAAATGCATCCCGATTGAACGCAGTGTATTCCATGAAGCATGGCTAAATGGATCCCGAGTGAATGCAGTGGATTCCATGCAGCATGGTAAAATGCGTCACGATTGATGCAGTGGATTCCATGCACTGTCATTGAATGCAGTGGATTCCATGTAGCATGGTAAAATGCATCCCGATTGATGCAGTGGATTCCATGCAGTGTCATTTAATGCAGTGGATTCCAGGCAGCATGATAAAATGCATCCCGATTGATGCAGTGGATTCCATGCAGCGGGGTTAAATGGATCCCGATTGAATGCAGTGGATTCCATGCAGCGTGGCCCAATGGATCTCGATTGAATGCAGTGGACTCCGTGCAGTGTGGTGGAGTGGATTCTGATTGATTGCAGTGAATTCCATGCAGCGTGGCCCAATGGATCTCGATTGAATGCATTGGATTCCATGCAGCGTGTTTGAATGCAGTGTATGCCATGCAGCGTGAAGAAATGGAACCCTATTGAATGCAGTGGATTTTATGCAGGATGATTGAATGCAGTGGATTCCATGCAGCATGATTGAATGCAGTGGATTCCAGGCAGCGAGGCCCAATGAATCCCGATTGAATGCAGTGGATATTATCCAGCATGGCCCAAAGCATCCCGATTGAATGCAGTTGGTTCCATGCAGCGTGTTTGAATGCAGTGGATTCCATGCAGCATGGCCCAATGGTTCCCGATTGAATGCAGTGGTTGCAATGAAGCATGATTGAATGCAGTGGATTCCATGAAGCGTGGCCCTATGGTACCCGATTGAATGCACTGGTTGCAATGAAGCATGATTGAATGCAGTGGATTCCATGCAGCATGGAGAAATTGAACCCTATTCAATGCAGGGGATTTTATGCAGCATGATTGAATGCAGTGGATTCCATGCAGCATGATTGAATGCAGTAGATTCCATGCAGTGAGGCCCAATGCATCCCGATTAAATGCAGTGGATTTTATGCAGCGAGGCCCAAAGCATCCCGATTGAATGCAGTGGATTCCATGCAGCGTCACTGAATGCAGTGGATTCGATGCAGCATGGTAAAATGCATCCCGATTGAACGAAGAGTATTCCATGCAGCGTGGCTAAATGGATCCCGATTGAATGCAGTGGATTCCATGCAGCGTGGCCCAATGGATCTCGAGAGATTGCAGTGGATTCCATGCAGTGTGGTGCAATGGATTTTAATAGAACGCAGTGGATTCCATGCATCGTGGTGCAATGGATCCCAATTGAATGCAGTGAATTCCATGCAGTGTGATTGAATGCAGTATATTCCATGCAGCGTGGTAAAATGCATCCCGATTAAATGCAGTGGATTCCATCCAGCTTGATTGAATGCAGTTGATTCCATGGAGCGTGGCCCAATGCATCCCGATTAAATGCAGTGGATTTTATGCAGCATGGCCCAAAGCATCCCGATTGAAGGTAGTGCATTCCATGCAGCATCACTGAATGAAGTGGATTCCATGCAGCATGGTAAAATGCATCCCGATTGAACGCAGTGTATTTCATGAAGCATGGCTAAATGGCTCCCGAGTGAATGCAGTAGATTCCATGCAGTGTCATTGAATGCAGTGGATTCCATGCAGCATGGTAAAATGCATCCCGATTGATGCAGTGGATTCCATGCAGTGTCATTGAATGCAGTGGATTCCAGGCAGCATGGTAAAATGCATCCCGATTGATGCAGTGGATTCCATGCAGCGGGGTTAAATGGATCCCGATTGAATGCAGTGTATTCCATGCAGCGTGGCCCAATGGATCTCGATTGAATGCAGTGGATTCCATGCAGTGTGGTGCAATTGATTTTGATTGAACGCAGTGGATTCCATGCATCGTTGTGCAATGGATCCCAATTGAATGCAGTGAATTCCATGCAGCGTGATTGAATGCAGTACATTCCATGCAGCATGGTAAAATGCATCCCGATTAAATGCAGTGGATTCCATCCAGCTTGATTGAATGCAGTTGATTCCATGGAGCGTGGCCCAATGCATCCCGATTAAATGCAGTGGATTTTATGCAGCATGGCCCAAAGCATCCCGATTGAAGGTAGTGCATTCCATGCAGCATCACTGAATGCAGTGGATTCCATGCAGCATGGTAAAATGCATCCCGATTGAACGCAGTGTATTCCATGAAGCATGGCGAAATGGATCCCGATTGAATGCAGTGGATTCCATGCAGCGTGGCCCAATGGATCTCGATTGAACGCAGTGTATTCCATGCAGTGAGGCCCAATGTATCCCAATTGAATGCAGTGGATTCCATGCAGCATGGCGCAATGGATGTCGATTGAATGCAGTGGTTTCCCTGCAATGTGGCACAATGGATCCCGATTGACTGCAGTGGATTCCATGCAGCGTCACTGAATGCAGTGGATTCCATGCAGAATGGTAAAATGCATCCCGATTGATGGAGTGGATTCCATGCAGTGTCATTGAATGCAGTGGATTCCATGCAGCATGGTAAAATGCATCCCAATTGAACGCAGTGCATTCCATGCAGCGGGGTTAAATGGATCCCGATTGAATGCAGTGGATTCGATGCAGCGTGGCCCAATGGATCTCGAGAGAATGCAGTGGATTCCATGCAGTGTGGTGCAATGGATTTAAATTGAACGCAGTGGATTCCATGCATCGTGGCGCAATGGATCCCAATTGAATGCAGTGAATTCCATGCAGCGTGATTGAATGCAGTATATTCCATGCAGCGTGGTAAAATGCATCCCGATTAAATGCAGTGGATTTTATGCTGCATGGCCCAAAGCATCCCGATTGAAGGTAGTGCATTCCATGCAGCATCACTGAATGCAGTGGATTCCATGCAGCATGGTAAAATGCATCCCGATTAAACGCAGTGCATTACATGCAGCATGGCTAAATGGATCCCGAGTGAATGCAGTGGATTCCATGCAGCATGTTAAAATGCGTCACGATTGCTGCAGTGGATTCCATGCAGTGTCATTGAATGCAGTGTATTCCATGCAGCATGGTAAAATGCATCCCGATTAAATGCAGTGGATTCCATCCAGCTTGATTGAATGCAATTGATTCCATGGAGCGTGGCCCAATGCATCCCGATTAAATGCAGTGGATTTTAAGCAGCATGGCCAAAAGCATCCCGATTGAAGGTAGTGCATTCCATGCAGCATCACTGAATGCAGTGGATTCCATGCAGCATGGTAAAATGCATCCCGATTGAACGCAGTGTATTCCATGAAGCATGGCTAAATGGATCCCGATTGAATGCAGTGGATTCCATGCAGCGTGGCCCAATGGATCTCGATTGAACGCAGTGTATTCCATGCAGTGAGGCCCAATGTATCAAAATTGAATGCAGTGGATTCCATGCAGCGTGATTGAATGCAGTATATTCCATGCAGCGTGGTAAAATGCATCCCGATTAAATGCAGTGGATTCCATCCAGCTTGATTGAATGCAGTTGATTCCATGGAGCGTGGCCCAATGCATCCCGATTAAATGCAGTGGATTTTATGCTGCATGGCCCAAAGCATCCCGATTGAATGTAGTGCATTCCATGCAGCATCACTGAATGCAGTGGATTCCATGCAGCATGGTAAAATGCATCCCGATTAAACGCAGTAGATTACATGCAGCATGGCTAAATGGATCCCGAGTGAATGCAGTAGATTCCATGCAGTGTCATTGAATGCAGTGGATTCCATGCAGCATGGTAAAATGCATCCCGATTGATGCAGTGGATTCCATGCAGTGTCATTGAATGCAGTGGATTCCAGGCAGCGTGGCCCAATGGATCTCGATTGAATGCAGTGGATTCCATGCAGCGTGGCCCAATGGATCTCGATTGAATGCAGTGGATTCCATGCAGTGTGGTGCAGTGGATTCTGATTGATTGCAGTGAATTCCATGCATCGTGGCACAATGGATCTAAATTGAATGCAGTGGATTCCATGCAGCGTGGCCCAATGGATCTCGATTGAATGCAGTGGACTCCGTGCAGTGTGGTGGAGTGGATTCTGATTGATTGCAGTGAATTCCATGCAGCGTGTTTGAATGCAGTGTATTCCATGCAGCGTGGCCCAATGGATCTCGATTGAATGCAGTGGACTCCGTGCAGTGTGGTGGAGTGGATTCTGATTGAATGCAGTGGATTCCATGCAGCGTGTTTGAATGCAGTGTATTCCATGCAGCGTGAAGAAATGGAACCCTATTGAATGCAGTGGATTTTATGCAGCATGATTGAATGCAGTGGATTCCATGCAGCATGATTGAATGCAGTGGATTCCAGGCAGCGAGGCCCAATGAATCCCGATTGAATGCAGTGGATATTATCCAGCATGGCCCAAAGCATCCCGATTGAATGCAGTGGATTCCATGCAGCGTGTTTGAATGCAGTGGATTCCATGCAGCATGGCCCAATGGTTCCCGATTGAATGCAGTGGTTGCAATGAAGCATGATTGAATGCAGTGGATTCCATGAAGCGTGGCCCTATGGTACCCGATTGAATGCACTGGTTGCAATGAAGCATGATTGAATGCAGTGGATTCCATGCAGCATGGAGAAATTGAACCCTATTAAATGCAGGGGATTTTATGCAGCATGGTTGAATGCAGTGGATTCCATGCAGCATGATTGAATGCAGTAGATTCCATGCAGTGAGGCCCAATGCATCCCGATTAAATGCAGTGGATTTTATGCAGCGAGGGCCAAAGCATCCCGATTGAATGCAGTGGATTCCATGCAGCGTCACTGAATGCAGTGGATTCGATGCAGCATGGTTAAATGCATCCCGATTGAACGAAGAGTATTCCATGCAGCGTGGCTAAATGGATCCCGATTGAATGCAGTGGATTCCATGCAGCGTGGCCCAATGGATCTCGAGAGATTGCAGTGGATTCCATGCAGTGTGGTGCAATGGATTTTAATTGAACGCAGTGGATTCCATGCATCGTGGTGCAATGGATCCCAATTGAATGCAGTGAATTCCATGCAGCGTGATTGAATGCAGTATATTCCATGCAGCGTGGTAAAATGCATCCCGATTAAATGCAGTGGATTCCATCCAGCTTGATTGAATGCAGTTGATTCCATGGAGCGTGGCCCAATGCATCCCGATTAAATGCAGTGGATTTTATGCAGCATGGCCCAAAGCATCCCGATTGAATGTAGTGCATTCCATGCAGCATCACTGAATGCAGTGGATTCCATGCAGCATGGTAAAATGCATCCCGATTAAACGCAGTGGAATACATGCAGCATGGCTAAATGGATCCCGAGTGAATGCAGTAGATTCCATGCAGTGTCATTGAATGCAGTGGATTCCATGCAGCATGGTAAAATGCTTCCCGATTGATGCAGTGGATTCCATGCAGTGTCATTGAATGCAGTGTATTACATGCAGCATGGTAAAATGCATCCCGATTGATACAGTGGATTCCATGCAGTGTCATTGAATGCAGTGGATTCCAGGCAGCATGATAAAATGCATCCCGATTGATGCAGTGGATTCCATGCAGCGGGGTTAAATGGATCCCGATTGAATGCAGTCGATTCCATGCAGCGTGGCCCAATGGATCTCGATTGAATGCAGTGGATTCCATGCAGCGTGGCCCAATGGATCTCGATTGAATGCAGTGGATTCCATGCAGTGTGGTGCAGTGGAGTCTGATTGATTGCAGTGAATTCCATGCATCGTGGCACAATGGATCCCAATTGAATGCAGTGGATTCCATGCAGCGTGGCCCAATGGATCTCGATTGAATGCAGTGGGTTCCATGCAGCGTGTTTGAATGCAGTGTATGCCATGCAGCGTGAAGAAATGGAACCCTATTGAATGCAGTGGATTTTATGCAGCATGATTGAATGCAGTGGATTCCATGCAGCATGATTGAATGCAGTGGATTCCAGGCAGCGAGGCCCAATGAATCCCGATTGAATGCAGTGGATATTATCCAGCATGGCCCAAAGCATCCCGATTGAATGCAGTGGATTCCATGCAGCGTGTTTGAATGCAGTGGATTCCATGCAGCATGGCCCAATGGTTCCCGATTGAATGCAGTGGTTGCAATGAAGCATGATTGAATGCAGTGGATTCCATGAAGCGTGGCCCTATGGTACCCGATTGAATGCACTGGTTGCAATGAAGCATGATTGAATGCAGTGGATTCCATGCAGCATGGAGAAATTGAACCCTATTAAATGCAGGGGATTTTATGCAGCATGATTGAATGCAGTGGATTCCATGCAGCATGATTGAATGCAGTAGATTCCATGCAGTGAGGCCCAATGCATCCCGATTAAATGCAGTGGATTTTATGCAGCGAGGCCCAAAGCATCCCGATTGAATGCAGTGGATTCCATGCAGCGTCACTGAATGCAGTGGATTCGATGCAGCATGGTTAAATGCATCCCGATTGAACGAAGAGTATTCCATGCAGCGTGGCTAAATGGATCCCGATTGAATGCAGTGGATTCCATGCAGCGTGGCCCAATGGATCTCGAGAGATTGCAGTGGATTCCATGCAGTGTGGTGCAATGGATTTTAATTGAACGCAGTGGATTCCATGCATCGTGGTGCAATGGATCCCAATTGAATGCAGTGAATTCCATGCAGCGTGATTGAATGCAGTATATTCCATGCAGCGTGGTAAAATGCATCCCGATTAAATGCAGTGGATTCCATCCAGCTTGATTGAATGCAGTTGATTCCATGGAGCGTGGCCCAATGCATCCCGATTAAATGCAGTGGATTTTATGCAGCATGGCCCAAAGCATCCCGATTGAATGTAGTGCATTCCATGCAGCATCACTGAATGCAGTGGATTCCATGCAGCATGGTAAAATGCATCCCGATTAAACGCAGTGGAATACATGCAGCATGGCTAAATGGATCCCGAGTGAATGCAGTAGATTCCATGCAGTGTCATTGAATGCAGTGGATTCCATGCAGCATGGTAAAATGCATCCCGATTGATGCAGTGGATTCCATGCAGTGTCATTGAATGCAGTGTATTACATGCAGCATGGTAAAATGCATCCCGATTGATACAGTGGATTCCATGCAGTGTCATTGAATGCAGTGAATTCCAGGCAGCATGATAAAATGCATCCCGATTGATGCAGTGGATTCCATGCAGCGGGGTTAAATGGATCCCGATTGAATGCAGTCGATTCCATGCAGCGTGGCCCAATGGATCTCGATTGAATGCAGTGGATTCCATGCAGCGTGGCCCAATGGATCTCGATTGAATGCAGTGGATTCCATGCAGTGTGGTGCAGTGGAGTCTGATTGATTGCAGTGATTTCCATGCATCGTGGCACAATGGATCCCAATTGAATGCAGTGGATTCCATGCAGCGTGGCCCAATGGATCTCGATTGAATGCAGTGGGTTCCATGCAGCGTGTTTGAATGCAGTGTATGCCATGCAGCGTGAAGAAATGGAACCCTATTGAATGCAGTGGATTTTATGCAGCATGATTGAATGCAGTGGATTCCATGCAGCATGATTGAATGCAGTGGATTCCAGGCAGCGAGGCCCAATGAATCCCGATTGAATGCAGTGGATATTATCCAGCATGGCCCAAAGCATCCCGATTGAATGCAGTGGATTCCATGCAGCGTGTTTGAATGCAGTGGATTCCATGCAGCATGGCCCAATGGTTCCCGATTGAATGCAGTGGTTGCAATGAAGCATGATTGAATGCAGTGGATTCCATGAAGCGTGGCCCTATGGTACCCGATTGAATGCACTGGTTGCAATGAAGCATGATTGAATGCAGTGGATTCCATGCAGCATGGAGAAATTGAACCCTATTAAATGCAGGGGATTTTATGCAGCATGATTGAATGCAGTGGATTCCATGCAGCATGATTGAATGCAGTAGATTCCATGCAGTGAGGCCCAATGCATCCCGATTAAATGCAGTGGATTTTATGCAGCGAGGCCCAAAGCATCCCGATTGAATGCAGTGGATTCCATGCAGCGTCACTCAATGCAGTGGATTCGATGCAGCATGGTTAAATGCATCCCGATTGAACGAAGAGTATTCCATGCAGCGTGGCTAAATGGATCCCGATTGAATGCAGTGGATTCCATGCAGCGTGGCCCAATGGATCTCGAGAGATTGCAGTGGATTCCATGCAGTGTGGTGCAATGGATTTTAATTGAACGCAGTGGATTCCATGCATCGTGGTGCAATGGATCCCAATTGAATGCAGTGAATTCCATGCAGCGTGATTGAATGCAGTATATTCCATGCAGCGTGGTAAAATGCATCCCGATTAAATGCAGTGGATTCCATCCAGCTTGATTGAATGCAGTTGATTCCATGGAGCGTGGCCCAATGCATCCCGATTAAATGCAGTGGATTTTATGCAGCATGGCCCAAAGCATCCCGATTGAATGTAGTGCATTCCATGCAGCATCACTGAATGCAGTGGATTCCATGCAGCATGGTAAAATGCATCCCGATTAAACGCAGTGGAATACATGCAGCATGGCTAAATGGATCCCGAGTGAATGCAGTAGATTCCATGCAGTGTCATTGAATGCAGTGGATTCCATGCAGCATGGTAAAATGCATCCCGATTGATGCAGTGGATTCCATGCAGTGTCATTGAATGCAGTGTATTACATGCAGCATGGTAAAATGCATCCCGATTGATACAGTGGATTCCATGCAGTGTCATTGAATGCAGTGGATTCCAGGCAGCATGATAAAATGCATCCCGATTGATGCAGTGGATTCCATGCAGCGGGGTTAAATGGATCCCGATTGAATGCAGTCGATTCCATGCAGCGTGGCCCAATGGATCTCGATTGAATGCAGTGGATTCCATGCAGCGTGGCCCAATGGATCTCGATTGAATGCAGTGGATTCCATGCAGTGTGGTGCAGTGGATTCTGATTGATTGCAGTGAATTCCATGCATCGTGGCACAATGGATCCCAATTGAATGCAGTGGATTCCATGCAGCGTGGCCCAATGGATCTCGATTGAATGCAGTGGGTTCCATGCAGCGTGTTTGAATGCAGTGTATGCCATGCAGCGTGAAGAAATGGAACCCTATTGAATGCAGTGGATTTTATGCAGCATGATTGAATGCAGTGGATTCCATGCAGCATGATTGAATGCAGTGGATTCCAGGCAGCGAGGCCCAATGAATCCCGATTGAATGCAGTGGATATTATCCAGCATGGCCCAAAGCATCCCGATTGAATGCAGTGGATTCCATGCAGCGTGTTTGAATGCAGTGGATTCCATGCAGCATGGCCCAATGGTTCCCGATTGAATGCAGTGGTTGCAATGAAGCATGATTGAATGCAGTGGATTCCATGAAGCGTGGCCCTATGGTACCCGATTGAATGCACTGGTTGCAATGAAGCATGATTGAATGCAGTGGATTCCATGCAGCATGGAGAAATTGAACCCTATTAAATGCAGGGGATTTTATGCAGCATGATTGAATGCAGTGGATTCCATGCAGCATGATTGAATGCGGTAGATTCCATGCAGTGAGGCCCAATGCATCCCGATTAAATGCAGTGGATTTTATGCAGCGAGGCCCAAAGCATCCCGATTGAATGCAGTGGATTCCATGCAGCGTCACTCAATGCAGTGGATTCGATGCAGCATGGTAAAATGCATCCCGATTGAACCCAGTGTATTCCATGCAGCGTGATAAATGGATCCCGATTGAATGCAGTGGATTCCATGCAGCGTGGCCCAATGGATCTCGAGAGAATGCAGTGGATTCCATGCAGCGTGATTGAATGCAGTACATTCCATGCAGCATGGTAAAATGCATCCCGATTAAATGCAGTGGATTCCATCCAGCTTGATTGAATGCAGTTGATTCCATGGAGCGTGGCCCAATGCATCCCGATTAAATGCAGTGGATTTTATGCAGCATGGCCCAAAGCATCCCGATTGAAGGTAGTGCATTCCATGCAGCATCACTGAATGCAGTGGATTCCATGCAGCATGGTAAAATGCATCCCAATTGAACGCAGTGTATTCCATGAAGCATGGCGAAATGGATCCCGATTGAATGCAGTGGATTCCATGCAGCGTGGCCCAATGGATCTCGATTGAACGCAGTGTATTCCATGCAGTGAGGCCCAATGAATCCCAATTGAATGCAGTGGATTCCATGCAGCATGGAGAAATTGAACCCTATTAAATGCAGTGGATTTTATGCAGCATGATTGAATGCAGTGGATTCCAGCCAGCATGATTGAATGCAGTAGATTCCATGCAGTGAGGCCCAATGCATCCCGATTAAATGCAGTGGATTTTATGCAGAGAGGCCCAAAGCATCCCGATTGAATGCAGTGGATTCCATGCAGCGTCACTGAATGCAGTGGATTCGATGCAGCATGGTTAAATGCATCCCGATTGAAAGAAGAGTATTCCATGCAGCGTGGCTAAATGGATCCCGATTGAATGCAGTGGATTCCATGCAGCGTGGCCCAATGGATCTCGAGAGATTGCAGTGGATTCCATGCAGTGTGGTGCAATGGAGTTTAATTGAACGCAGTGGATTCCATGCATCGTGGTGCAATGGATCCCAATTGAATGCAGTGAATTCCATGCAGCGTGATTGAATGCAGTATATTCCATGCAGCGTGGTAAAATGCATCCCGATTAAATGCAGTGGATTCCATCCAGCTAGGTTGAATGCAATTGATTCCATGGAGCATGGCCCAATGCATCCCGATTAAATGCAGTGGATTTAATGCAGCATGGCCCAAAGCATCCCGATTGAATATAGTGCATTCCATGCAGCATCACTGAATGCAGTGGATTCCATGCAGCATGGTAAAATGCATCCCGATTAAACGCAGTGGATTACATGCAGCATGGCTAAATGAATCCCGATTGAATGCAGTAGATTCCATGCAGTGTCATTGAATGCAGTGGATTCCATGCAGCATGGTAAAATGCATCCCGATTGATGCCTTGGATTCCATGCAGTGTCATTGATTGCAGTGGATTCCATGCAGCATGGTAAAATGCATCCCGATTGATGCAGTGGATTCCATGCAGTGTCAATGAATGCAGTGGATTCCAGGCAGCATGATAAAATGCATACCGATTGATGCAGTGGATTCCATGCAGCGGGGTTAAATGGATCCCGATTGAATGCAGTGGATTCCATGCAGCGTGGCCCAATGGATCTCGATTGAATGCAGTGGATTCCATGCAGCGTGGCCCAATGGATCTCGATTGAATGCAGTGGATTCCATGCAGTGTGGTGCAGTGGATTCTGATTGATTGCAGTGAATTCCATGCATCGTGGCACAATGGATCCCAATTGAATGCAGTGGATTCCATGCAGCGTGGCCCAATGGATCTCGATTGAATGCAGTGGATTCCATGCAGCGTGTTTGAATGCAGTGTATTCCATGCAGCGTGAAGAAATGGAACCCTATTGAATGCAGTGGATTTTATGCAGCATGATTGAATGCAGTGGATTCCATGCAGCATGATTGAATGCAGTGGATTCCAGGCAGCGAGGCCCAATGAATCCCGATTGAATGCAGTGGATATTATCCAGCATGGCCCAAAGCATCCCGATTGAATGCAGTGGATTCCATGCAGCGTGTTTGAATGCAGTGGATTCCATGCAGCATGGCCCAATGGTTCCCGATTGAATGCAGTGGTTGCAATGAAGCATGATTGAATGCAGTGGATTCCATGAAGCGTGGCCCTATGGTACCCGATTGAATGCACTGGTTGCAATGAAGCATGATTGAATGCAGTGGATTCCATGCAGCATGGAGAAATTGAACCCTATTAAATGCAGGGGATTTTATGCAGCATGATAGAATGCAGTGGATTCCATGAAGCATGATTGAATGCAGTAGATTCCATGCAGTGAGGCCCAATGCATCCCGATTAAATGCAGTGGATTCCATGCAGCGTCACTGAATGCAGTGGATTCGATGCAGCATGGTAAAATGCATCCCGATTGAACCCAGTGTATTCTATGCAGCGTGATAAATGGATCCCGATTGAATGCAGTGGATTCCATGCAGCGTGGCCCAATGGATCTCGAGAGAATGCAGTGGATTCCATGCAGTGTGGTGCAATGGATTTTCATTGAACGCAGTGGATTCGATGCATCATTGTGCAATGGATCCCAATTGAATGCAGTGAATTCCATGCAGCGTGATTGAATGCAGTACATTCCATGCAGCATGGTAAAATGCATCCCGATTAAATGCAGTGGATTCCATCCAGCTTGATTGAATGCAGTTGATTCCATGGAGCGTGGCCCAATGCATCCCGATTAAATGCAGTGGATTTTATGCAGCATGGCCCAAAGCATCCCGATTGAAGGTAGTGCATTCCATGCAGCATCACTGAATGCAGTGGATTCCATGCAGCATGGTAAAATGCATCCCGATTGAACGCAGTGTATTCCATGAAGCATGGCGAAATGGATCCCGATTGAATGCAGTGGATTCCATGCAGCGTGGCCCAATGGATCTCGATTGAACGCAGTGTATTCCATGCAGTGAGGCCCAATGAATCCCAATTGAATGCAGTGGATTCCATGCAGCATGGCGCATTGGATGTCTATTGAATACATTGGTTTCCCTGCAATGTGGCACAATGGATCCCGATTGACTGCAGTGGATTCCATGCAGCGTCACTGAATGCAGTGGATTCCATGCAGAATGGTAAAATGCATCCCGATTGATGCAGTGGATTCCATGCAGTGTCATTGAATGCAGTGGATTCGATGCAGCATGGTAAAATGCATCCCAATTGAACGCAGTGCATTCCATGCAGCGGGGTTAAATGGATCCCGATTGAATGCAGTGGATTCGATGCAGCGTGGCCCAATGGATCTCGAGAGAATGCAGTGGATTCCATGCAGTGTGGTGCAATGGGTTTTAATTGAACGCAGTGGATTCCATGCATCGTGGCGCAATGGATCCCAATTGAATGCAGTGAATTCCATGCAGCGTGATTGAATGCAGTATATTCCATGCAGCGTGGTAAAATGCATCCCGATTAAATGCAGTGGATTCCATCCAGCTTGATTGAATGCAGTTGATTCCATGGAGCGTGGCCCAATGCATCCCGATTAAATGCAGTGGATTTTATGCAGCATGGCCCAAAGCATCCCGATTGAAGGTAGTGCATTCCATGCAGCATCACTGAATGCAGTGGATTCCATGCAGCATGGTAAAATGCATCCCAATTGAACGCAGTGCATTCCATGCAGCGGGGTTAAATGGATCCCGATTGAATGCAGTGGATTCGATGCAGCGTGGCCCAATGGATCTCGAGAGAATGCAGTGGATTCCATGCAGTGTGGTGCAATGGATTTTAATTGAACGCAGTGGATTCCATGCATCGTGGCGCAATGGATCCCAATTGAATGCAGTGAATTCCATGCAGCGTGATTGAGTGCAGTATATTCCATGCAGCGTGGTAAAATGCATCCCGATTAAATGCAGTGGATTCCATCCAGCTTGATTGAATGCAGTTGATTCCATGGAGCGTGGCCCAATTCATCCCGATTAAATGCAGTGGATTTTATGCAGCATGGCCCAAAGCATCCCGATTGAAAATAGTGCATTCCATGCAGCATCACTGAATGCAGTGGATTCCATGCAGCATGGTAAAATGCATCCCGATTGAACGCAGTGTATTCCATGAAGCATGGCTAAATGGATGCCGAGTGAATGCAGTGGATTCCATGCAGTGTCATTGAATGCAGTGGATTCCATGCAGCATGGTAAAATGTGTCACGATTGATGCAGTGGATTCCATGCATTGTCATTGAATGCAGTGGATTCCATGCAGCATGGTTAAATGCATCCCGATTGATGCAGTGGATTACATGCAGTGCCAATGAATGCAGTGGATTCCATGCAGCATGGTTAAATGCATCCCGATTGATGCAGTGGATTACATGCAGTGTCAATGAATGCAGTGGATTCCAGGCAGCATGATAAAATGCATCCCGATTGATGCAGTGGATTCCATGCAGCGGGGTTAAATGGGTCCCGATTAAATGCAGTGGATTCCATGCAGCGTGGCCCAGTGGATCTCGATTGAATGCAGTGGATTCCATGCAGCGTGGCCCAATGGATCTCGATTGAATGCAGTGGATTCCATGCAGTGTGGTGTAGTGGATTCTGATTGATTGCAGTGAATTCCATGCATCGTGGCACAAGGGATCCCAATTGAATGCAGTGGATTCCATGCAGTGTGGCCCAGTGGATCTCGATTGAATGCAGTGGATTCCATGCAGCATGTTTGAATGCAGTGTATTCCATGCAGCGTGAAGAAATGGAACCCTATTGAATGCAGTGGATTTTATGCAGCATGATTGAATGCAGTGGATTCCATGCAGCATGATTGAATGAAGTGGATTCCAGGAAGCGAGGCCCAATGAATCCCGATTGAATGCAGTGGATATTATCCAGCAGGGCCCAAAGCATCCCGATTGAATGCAGTGGATTCCATGCAGCGTCACTGAATGCAGTGGATTCGATGCAGCATGGTAAAATGCATCCCGATTGAACCCAGTGTATTCTATGCAGCGTGATAAATGGATCCCGATTGAATGCAGTGGATTCGATGCAGCATTGCCCAATGGATCTCGAGAGAATGCAGTGGATTCCATGCAGTGTGGTGCAATGGATTTTGATTGAAATCAGTGGATTCGATGCATCGTTGTGCAATGGATCCCAATTGAATGCAGTGAATTCCATGCAGCGTGATTGAATGCAGTACATTCCATGCAGCATGGTAAAATGCATCCCGATTAAATGCAGTGGATTCCATCCAGCTTGATTGAATGCAGTTGATTCCATGGAGCGTGGCCCAATGCATCCCGATTAAATGCAGTGGATTTTATGCAGCATGGCCCAAAGCATCCCGATTGAAGGTAGTGCATTCCATGCAGCATCACTGAATGCAGTGGATTCCATGCAGCATGGTAAAATGCATCCCGATTGAACGCAGTGTATTCCATGAAGCATGGCGAAATGGATCCCGATTGAATGCAGTGGATTCCATGCAGCGTGGCCCAATGGATCTCGATTGAACGCAGTGTATTCCATGCAGTGAGGCCCAATGAATCCCAATTGAATGCAGTGGATTCCATGCAGCATGGCGCAATGGATGTCGATTGAATGCAGTGGTTTCCCTGCAATGTGGCACAATGGATCCCGATTGACTGCAGTGGATTCCATGCAGCGTCACTGAATGCAGTGGATTCCATGCAGCATGGTAAAATGCATCCCGATGGATGCAGTGGATTCCATGCAGTGTCATTGAATGCAGTGGATTCCATGCAGCATGGTAAAATGCATCCCAATTGAACGCAGTGCATTCCATGCAGCGGGGTTAAATGGATCCCGATTGAATGCAGTGGATTCGATGCAGCGTGGCCCAATGGATCTCGAGAGAATGCAGTGGATTCCATGCAGTGTGGTGCAATGAATTTAAATTGAACGCAGTGGATTCCATGCATCGTGGCGCAATGGATCCCAATTGAATGCAGTGAATTCCATGCAGCGTGATTGAATGCAGTATATTCCATGCAGCGTGGTAAAATGCATCCCGATTAAATGCAGTGGATTCCATCCAGCTTGATTGAATGCAATTGATTCCATGGAGCATGGCCCAATGCATCCCGATTAAATGCAGTGGATTTTATGCAGCATGGCCCAAAGCATCCCGATTGAAGGTAGTGCATTCCATGCAGCATCACTGAATGCAGTGGATTCCATGCAGCATGGTAAAATGCATCCCGATTAAACGCAGTGGATTACATGCAGCATCGCTAAATGGATCCCGAGTGAATGCAGTAGATTCCATGCAGTTTCATTGAATGGAATGGATTACATGCAGTATGGTAAAATGCGTCACGATTGATGCAGTGGATTCCATGCAGTGTCATTGAATGCAGTGGATTCCATGCAGCATGGTAAAATGCATCCCGATTGATGCAGTGGATTCCATGCAGTGTCAATGAATGCAGTGGATTCCAGGCAGCATGATAAAATGCATCCCGATTGATGCAGTGGATTCCATGCAGCGGGGTTAAATGGATCCCGATTGAATGCAGTGGATTCCATGCAGCGTGGCCCAATGGATCTCGATTGAATGCAGTGGATTCCATGCAGTGTGGTGTAGTGGATTCTGATTGATTGCAGTGAATTCCATGCATCGTGGCACAATGGATCCCAATTGAATGCAGTGGATTCCATGCAGCGTGGCCCAATGAATCTCGATTGAATGCAGTGGATTCCATCCAGCGTGTTTGAATGCAGTGTATTCCATGCAGCGTGAAGAAATGGAACCCTATTGAATGCAGTGGATTTTATGCAGCATGATTGAATGCAGTGGATTCCATGCAGCATGATTGAATGCAGTGGATTCCAGGCAGCGAGGCCCAATGAATCCCGATTGAATGCAGTGGATATTATCCAGCATGGCCCAAAGCATCCCGATTGAATGCAGTGGATTCCATGCAGCGTGTTTGAATGCAGTGGATTCCATGCAGCATGGCCCAATGGTTCCCGATTGAATGCAGTGGTTGCAATGAAGCATGATTGAATGCAGTGGATTCCATGAAGCGTGGCCCTATGGTACCCGATTGAATGCACTGGTTGCAATGAAGCATGATTGAATGCAGTGGATTCCATGCAGCATGGAGAAATTGAACCCTATTAAATGCAGGGGATTTTATGCAGCATGATTGAATGCAGTGGATTCCATGCAGCATGATTGAATGCAGTAGATTCCATGCAGTGAGGCCCAATGCATCCCGATTAAATGCAGTGGATTTTATGCAGCGAGGCCCAAAGGATCCCGATTGAATGCAGTGGATTCCATGCAGCGTCACTGAATGCAGTGGATTCGATGCAGCATGGTAAAATGCATCCCGATTGAACCCAGTGTATTCTATGCAGCGTGATAAATGGATCCCGATTGAATGCAGTGGATTCCATGCAGCGTGGCCCAATGGATCTCGAGAGAATGCAGTGGATTCCATGCAGTGTGGTGCAATGGATTTTGATTGAACGCAGAGGATTCGATGCATCATTGTGCAATGGATCCCAATTGAATGCAGTGAATTCCATGCAGCGTGATTGAATGCAGTACATTGCATGCAGCATGGTAAAATGCATCCCGATTAAATGCAGTGGATTCCATCCAGCTTGATTGAATGCAGTTGATTCCATGGAGCGTGGCCCAATGCATCCCGATTAAATGCAGTGGATTTTATGCAGCATGGCCCAAAGCATCCCGATTGAAGGTAGTGCATTCCATGCAGCATCACTGAATGCAGTGGATTCCATGCAGCATGGTAAAATGCATCCCGATTGAACGCAGTGTATTCTATGAAGCATGGCTAAATGGATCCCGATTGAATGCAGTGGATTCCATGCAGCGTGGCCCAATGGATCTCGATTGAACGCAGTGTATTCCATGCAGTGAGGCCCAATGAATCCCAATTGAATGCAGTGGATTCCATGCAGCATGGAGAAATTGAACCCTATTAAATGCAGGGGATTTTATGCAGCATGATTGAATGCAGTGGATTCCATGCAGCATGATTGAATGCAGTAGATTCCATGCAGTGAGGCCCAATGCATCCCGATTAAATGCAGTGGATTTTATGCAGAGAGGCCCAAAGCATCCCGATTGAATGCAGTGGATTCCATGCAGCGTCACTGAATGCAGTGGATTCGATGCAGCATGGTTAAATGCATCCCGATTGAACGAAGAGTATTCCATGCAGCGTGGCTAAATGGATCCCGATTGAATGCAGTGGATTCAATGCAGCGTGGCCCAATGGATCTCGATTGAATGCAGTGGATTCCATGCAGCGTGGCCCAATGGATCTCGATTGAATGCAGTGGATTCCATGCAGTGTGGTGCAGTGGATTATGATTGATTGCAGTGAATTCCATGCATCGTGGCACAATGGATCCCAATTGAATGCAGTGGATTCCATGCAGCGTGGCCCAATGGATCTCGATTGAATGCAGTGGATTCCATGCAGCGTGTTTGAATGCAGTGTATGCCATGCAGCGTGAAGAAATGGAACCCTATTGAATGCAGTGGATTTTATGCAGCATGATTGAATGCAGTGGATTCGATGCAGCATGATTGAATGCAGTGGATTTCAGGCAGCGAGGCCCAATGAATCCCGATTGAATGCAGTGGATATTATCCAGCATGGACCAAAGCATCCCGATTGAATGCAGTGGATTACATGCAGCGTGTTTGAATGCAGTGGATTCCATGCAGCATGGCCCAATGGTTCCCGATTGAATGCAGTGGTTGCAATGAAGCATGATTGAATGCAGTGGATTCCATGAAGCGTGGCCCTATGGTACCCGATTGAATGCACTGGTTGCAAGGAAGCATGATTGAATGCAGTGGATTCCATGCAGCATGGAGAAATTGAACCCTATTAAATGCAGGGGATTTTATGCAGCATGATTGAATGCAGTGGTTTCCATGCAGCATGATTGAATGCAGTAGATTCCATGCAGTGAGGCCCAATGCATCCCGATTAAATGCAGTGGATTCCATGCAGCGTCACTGAATGCAGTGGATTCGATGCAGCATGGTAAAATGCATCCCGATTGAACCCAGTGTATTCTATGCAGCGTGATAAATGGATCCCGATTGAATGCAGTGGATTCCATGCAGCGCGGTCCAATGGATCTCGAGAGAATGCAGTGGATTCCATGCAGTGTGGTGCAATGGATTTTGATTGAACGCAGTGGATACCATGCGTCATTGTGCAATGGATCCCAATTGAATGCAGTGAATTCCATGCAGCGTGATTGAATGCAGTACATTCCATGCAGCATGGTAAAATGCATCCCGATTAAATGCAGTGGATTCCATCCAGCTTGATTGAATGCAGTTGATTCCATGGAGCGTGGCCCAATGCATCCCGATTAAATGCAGTGGATTTTATGCAGCATGGCCCAAAGCATCCCGATTGAAGGTAGTGCATTCCATGCAGCATCACTGAATGCAGTGGATTCCATGCAGCATGGTAAAATGCATCCCGATTGAACGCAGTGTATTCCATGAAGCATGGCTAAATGGATCCCGATTGAATGCAGTGGATTCCATGCAGCGTGGCCCAATGGATCTCGATTGAACGCAGTGTATTCCATGCAGTGAGGCCCAATGAATCCCAATTGAATGCAGTGGATTCCATGCAGCATGGCGCAATGGATGTCGATTGAATGCAGTGGTTTCCCTGCAATGTGGCACAATGGATCCCGATTGACTGCAGTGGATTCCATGCAGCGTCACTGAATGCAGTGGATTCCATGCAGAATGGTAAAATGCATCCCGATTGATGGAGTGGATTCCATGCAGTGTCATTGAATGCAGTGGATTCCATGCAGCATGGTAAAATGCATCCCAATTGAACGCAGTGCATTCCATGCAGCGGGGTTAAATGGATCCCGATTGAATGCAGTGGATTCGATGCAGCGTGGCCCAATGGATCTCGAGAGAATGCAGTGGATTCCATGCAGTGTGGTGCAATGGATTTAAATTGAACGCAGTGGATTCCATGCATCGTGGCGCAATGGATCCCAATTGAATGCAGTGAATTCCATGCAGCGTGATTGAATGCAGTATATTCCATGCAGCGTGGTAAAATGCATCCCGATTAAATGCAGTGGATTCCATCCAGCTTGATTGAATGCAGTTGATTCCATGGAGCGTGGCCCAATGCATCCCGATTAAATGCAGTGGATTTTATGCAGCATGGCCCAAAGCATCCCGATTGAAGGTAGTGCATTCCATGCAGCATCACTGAATGCAGTGGATTCCATGCAGCATTGTAAAATGCATCCCAATTGAACGCAGTGCATTCAATGCAGCGGGGTTAAATGGATCCCGATTGAATGCAGTGGATTCGATGCAGCGTGGCCCAATGGATCTCGAGAGAATGCAGTGGATTCCATGCAGTGTGGTGTAATGGATTTTAATTGAACGCAGTGGATTCCATGCATCATGGCGCAATGGATCCAAATTGAATGCAGTGAATTCCATGCAGCGTGATTGAATGCAGTATATTCCATGCAGCGTGGTAAAATGCATCCCGATTAAATGCAGTGGATTCCATCCAGCTTGATTGAATGCAGTTGATTCCATGGAGCGTGGCCCAATGCATCCCGATTAACTGCAGTGGATTTTATGCAGCATGGCCCAAAGCATCCCGATTGAAGGTACTGCATTCCATGCAGCATCACTGAATGCAGTGGATTCCATGCAGCATGGTAAAATGCATCCCGATTGAACGCAGTGTATTCCATGAAGCATGGCTAAATGGATCCCGAGTGAATGCAGTGGATTCCATGCAGTGTCATTGAATGCAGTGGATTCCAGGCAGCATGGTAAAATGCATCCCGATTGATGCAGTGGATTCCATGCAACGGGGTTAAATGGATACCGATTGAATGCAGTGTATTCCATGCAGCGTGGCCCAATGGATCTCGATTGAATGCAGTGGATTCCATGCAGCGTGGCCCAATGGATCTCGATTGAATGCAGTGGATTCCATGCAGTGTGGTGCAGTGGATTCTGATTGATTGCAGTGAATTCCATGCATCGTGGCACAATGGATCCCAATTGAATGCAGTGGATTCCATGCAGCGTGGCCCAATGGATCTCGATTGAATGCATTGGATTCCATGCAGCGTGTTTGAATGCAGTGTATGCCATGCAGCGTGAAGAAATGGAACCCTATTGAATGCAGTGGATTTTATGCAGCATGATTGAATGCAGTGGATTCGATGCAGCATGATTGAATGCAGTGGATTCCAGGCAGCGAGGCCCATTGAATCCCGATTGAATGCAGTGGATATTATCCAGCATGGCCCAAAGCATCCCGATTGAATGCAGTGGATTCCATGCAGCATGTTTGAATGCAGTGGATTCCATGCAGCATGGCCCAATGGTTCCCGATTGAATGCAGTGGTTGCAATGAAGCATGATTGAATGCAGTGGATTCCATGAAGCGTGGCCCTATGGTACCCGATTGAATGCACTGGTTGCAATGAAGCATGATTGAATGCAGTGGATTCCATGCAGCATGGAGAAATGGAACCCTATTAAATGCAGGGGATTTTATGCAGCATGATTGAATGCAGTGGATTCCATGCAGCATGATTGAATGCAGTAGATTCCATGCAGTGTGGCCCAATGCATCCCGATTAAATGCAGTGGATTTTATGCAGCGAGGCCCAAAGCATCCCGATTGAATGCAGTGGATTCCATGCAGCGTCACTGAATGCAGTGGATTCGATGCAGCATGGTAAAATGCATCCCGATTGAACCCAGTGTATTCCATGCAGCGTGATAAATGGATCCCGATTGAATGCAGTGGATTCCATGCAGCGTGGCCCAATGGATCTCGAGAGAATGCAGTGGATTCCATGCAGTGTGGTGCAATGGATTTTGATTGAAGGCAGTGGATTCGATGCATCGTTGTGCAATGGATCCCAATTGAATGCAGTGAATTCCATGCAGCGTGATTGAATGCAGTATATTCCATGCAGCGTGGTAAAATGCATCCCGATTAAATGCAGTGGATTCCATCCAGCTTGATTGAATGCAGTTGATTCCATGGAGCGTGGCCCAATGCATCCCGATTAACTGCAGTGGATTTTATGCAGCATGGCCAAAAGCATCCCGATTGAAGGTAGTGCATTCCATGCAGCATCACTGAATGCAGTGGATTCCATGCAGCATGGTAAAATGCATCCCGATTGAACGCAGTGTATTCCATGAAGCATGGCTAAATGGATCCCGAGTGAATGCAGTGGATTCCATGCAGTGTCATTGAATGCAGTGGATTCCATGCAGCATGGTAAAATGTGTCACGATTGATGCAGTGGATTCCATGCATTGTCATTGAATGCAGTGGATTCCATGCAGCATGGTTAAATGCATCCCGATTGATGCAGTGGATTCCATGCAGTGTCAATGAATGCAATGAATTCCAGGCAGCATGATAAAATGCATCCCGATTGATGCAGTGGATTCCATGCAGCGGGGTTAAATGGATCCCGATTGAATGCAGTGGATTCCATGCAGCGTGGCCCAATGGATCTCGATTGAATGCAGTGGACTCCGTGCAGTGTGGTGGAGTGGATTCTGATTGATTGCAGTGGATTCCATGCAGCGTGGCCCAATGGATCTCGATTGAATGCAGTGGATTCCATGCAGCGTGTTTGAATGCAGTGTATTCCATGCAGCGTGAAGAAATGGAACCCTATTGAATGCAGTGGATTTTATGCAGCATGATTGAATGCAGTGGATTCCATGCAGCATGATTGAATGCAGTGGATTCCAGGCAGCGAGGCCCAATGAATCCCGATTGAATGCAGTGGATATTATCCAGCATGGCCCAAAGCATCCCGATTGAATGCAGTGGATTCCATGCAGCGTGTTTGAATGCAGTGGATTCCATGCAGCATGGCCCAATGGTTCCCGATTGAATGCAGTGGTTGCAATGAAGCATGATTGAATGCAGTGGATTCCATGAAGCGTGGCCCTATGGTACCCGATTGAATGCACTGGTTGCAATGAAGCATGATTGAATGCAGTGGATTCCATGCAGCATGGAGAAATTGAACCCTATTAAATGCAGGGGATTTTATGCAGCATGATTGAATGCAGTGGATTCCATGCAGCATGATTGAATGCAGTAGATTCCATGCAGTGAGGCCCAATGCATCCCGATTAAATGCAGTGGATTTTATGCAGCGAGGCCCAAAGGAATCCGATTGAATGCAGTGGATTCCATGCAGCGTCACTGAATGCAGTGGATTCGATGCAGCATGGTAAAATGCGTCCCGATTGAACCCAGTGTATTCTATGCAGCGTGATAAATGGATCCCGATTGAATGCAGTGGATTCCATGCAGCGTGGCCCAATGGATCTCGAGAGAATGCAGTGGATTCCATGCAGTGTGGTGCAATGGATTTTGATTGAACGCAGAGGATTCGATGCATCATTGTGCAATGGATCCCAATTGAATGCAGTGAATTCCATGCAGCGTGATTGAATGCAGTACATTGCATGCAGCATGGTAAAATGCATCCCGATTAAATGCAGTGGATTCCATCCAGCTTGATTGAATGCAGTTGATTCCATGGAGCGTGGCCCAATGCATCCCGATTAAATGCAGTGGATTTTATGCAGCATGGCCCAAAGCATCCCGATTGAAGGTAGTGCATTCCATGCAGCATCACTGAATGCAGTGGATTCCATGCAGCATGGTAAAATGCATCCCGATTGAACGCAGTGTATTCTATGAAGCATGGCTAAATGGATCCCGATTGAATGCAGTGGATTCCATGCAGCGTGGCCCAATGGATCTCGATTGAACGCAGTGTATTCCATGCAGTGAGGCCCAATGAATCCCAATTGAATGCAGTGGATTCCATGCAGCATGGAGAAATTGAACCCTATTAAATGCAGGGGATTTTATGCAGCATGATTGAATGCAGTGGATTCCATGCAGCATGATTGAATGCAGTAGATTCCATGCAGTGAGGCCCAATGCATCCCGATTAAATGCAGTGGATTTTATGCAGAGAGGCCCAAAGCATCCCGATTGAATGCAGTGGATTCCATGCAGCGTCACTGAATGCAGTGGATTCGATGCAGCATGGTTAAATGCATCCCGATTGAACGAAGAGTATTCCATGCAGCGTGGCTAAATGGATCCCGATTGAATGCAGTGGATTCAATGCAGCGTGGCCCAATGGATCTCGATTGAATGCAGTGGATTCCATGCAGCGTGGCCCAATGGATCTCGATTGAATGCAGTGGATTCCATGCAGTGTGGTGCAGTGGATTATGATTGATTGCAGTGAATTCCATGCATCGTGGCACAATGGATCCCAATTGAATGCAGTGGATTCCATGCAGCGTGGCCCAATGGATCTCGATTGAATGCAGTGGATTCCATGCAGCGTGTTTGAATGCAGTGTATGCCATGCAGCGTGAAGAAATGGAACCCTATTGAATGCAGTGGATTTTATGCAGCATGATTGAATGCAGTGGATTCGATGCAGCATGATTGAATGCAGTGGATTTCAGGCAGCGAGGCCCAATGAATCCCGATTGAATGCAGTGGATATTATCCAGCATGGACCAAAGCATCCCGATTGAATGCAGTGGATTACATGCAGCGTGTTTGAATGCAGTGGATTCCATGCAGCATGGCCCAATGGTTCCCGATTGAATGCAGTGGTTGCAATGAAGCATGATTGAATGCAGTGGATTCCATGAAGCGTGGCCCTATGGTACCCGATTGAATGCACTGGTTGCAAGGAAGCATGATTGAATGCAGTGGATTCCATGCAGCATGGAGAAATTGAACCCTATTAAATGCAGGGGATTTTATGCAGCATGATTGAATGCAGTGGTTTCCATGCAGCATGATTGAATGCAGTAGATTCCATGCAGTGAGGCCCAATGCATCCCGATTAAATGCAGTGGATTCCATGCAGCGTCACTGAATGCAGTGGATTCGATGCAGCATGGTAAAATGCATCCCGATTGAACCCAGTGTATTCTATGCAGCGTGATAAATGGATCCCGATTGAATGCAGTGGATTCCATGCAGCGCGGTCCAATGGATCTCGAGAGAATGCAGTGGATTCCATGCAGTGTGGTGCAATGGATTTTGATTGAACGCAGTGGATACCATGCGTCATTGTGCAATGGATCCCAATTGAATGCAGTGAATTCCATGCAGCGTGATTGAATGCAGTACATTCCATGCAGCATGGTAAAATGCATCCCGATTAAATGCAGTGGATTCCATCCAGCTTGATTGAATGCAGTTGATTCCATGGAGCGTGGCCCAATGCATCCCGATTAAATGCAGTGGATTTTATGCAGCATGGCCCAAAGCATCCCGATTGAAGGTAGTGCATTCCATGCAGCATCACTGAATGCAGTGGATTCCATGCAGCATGGTAAAATGCATCCCGATTGAACGCAGTGTATTCCATGAAGCATGGCTAAATGGATCCCGATTGAATGCAGTGGATTCCATGCAGCGTGGCCCAATGGATCTCGATTGAACGCAGTGTATTCCATGCAGTGAGGCCCAATGAATCCCAATTGAATGCAGTGGATTCCATGCAGCATGGCGCAATGGATGTCGATTGAATGCAGTGGTTTCCCTGCAATGTGGCACAATGGATCCCGATTGACTGCAGTGGATTCCATGCAGCGTCACTGAATGCAGTGGATTCCATGCAGAATGGTAAAATGCATCCCGATTGATGGAGTGGATTCCATGCAGTGTCATTGAATGCAGTGGATTCCATGCAGCATGGTAAAATGCATCCCAATTGAACGCAGTGCATTCCATGCAGCGGGGTTAAATGGATCCCGATTGAATGCAGTGGATTCGATGCAGCGTGGCCCAATGGATCTCGAGAGAATGCAGTGGATTCCATGCAGTGTGGTGCAATGGATTTAAATTGAACGCAGTGGATTCCATGCATCGTGGCGCAATGGATCCCAATTGAATGCAGTGAATTCCATGCAGCGTGATTGAATGCAGTATATTCCATGCAGCGTGGTAAAATGCATCCCGATTAAATGCAGTGGATTCCATCCAGCTTGATTGAATGCAGTTGATTCCATGGAGCGTGGCCCAATGCATCCCGATTAAATGCAGTGGATTTTATGCAGCATGGCCCAAAGCATCCCGATTGAAGGTACTGCATTCCATGCAGCATCACTGAATGCAGTGGATTCCATGCAGCATGGTAAAATGCATCCCGATTGAACGCAGTGTATTCCATGAAGCATGGCTAAATGGATCCCGAGTGAATGCAGTGGATTCCATGCAGTGTCATTGAATGCAGTGGATTCCAGGCAGCATGGTAAAATGCATCCCGATTGATGCAGTGGATTCCATGCAACGGGGTTAAATGGATACCGATTGAATGCAGTGTATTCCATGCAGCGTGGCCCAATGGATCTCGATTGAATGCAGTGGATTCCATGCAGCGTGGCCCAATGGATCTCGATTGAATGCAGTGGATTCCATGCAGTGTGGTGCAGTGGATTCTGATTGATTGCAGTGAATTCCATGCATCGTGGCACAATGGATCCCAATTGAATGCAGTGGATTCCATGCAGCGTGGCCCAATGGATCTCGATTGAATGCATTGGATTCCATGCAGCGTGTTTGAATGCAGTGTATGCCATGCAGCGTGAAGAAATGGAACCCTATTGAATGCAGTGGATTTTATGCAGCATGATTGAATGCAGTGGATTCGATGCAGCATGATTGAATGCAGTGGATTCCAGGCAGCGAGGCCCAATGAATCCCGATTGAATGCAGTGGATATTATCCAGCATGGCCCAAAGCATCCCGATTGAATGCAGTGGATTCCATGCAGCATGTTTGAATGCAGTGGATTCCATGCAGCATGGCCCAATGGTTCCCGATTGAATGCAGTGGTTGCAATGAAGCATGATTGAATGCAGTGGATTCCATGAAGCGTGGCCCTATGGTACCCGATTGAATGCACTGGTTGCAATGAAGCATGATTGAATGCAGTGGATTCCATGCAGCATGGAGAAATGGAACCCTATTAAATGCAGGGGATTTTATGCAGCATGATTGAATGCAGTGGATTCCATGCAGCATGATTGAATGCAGTAGATTCCATGCAGTGTGGCCCAATGCATCCCGATTAAATGCAGTGGATTTTATGCAGCGAGGCCCAAAGCATCCCGATTGAATGCAGTGGATTCCATGCAGCGTCACTGAATGCAGTGGATTCGATGCAGCATGGTAAAATGCATCCCGATTGAACCCAGTGTATTCCATGCAGCGTGATAAATGGATCCCGATTGAATGCAGTGGATTCGATGCAGCATGGCCCAATGGATCTCGAGAGAATGCAGTGGATTCCATGCAGTGTGGTGCAATGGATTTTGATTGAAGGCAGTGGATTCGATGCATCGTTGTGCAATGGATCCCAATTGAATGCAGTGAATTCCATGCAGCGTGATTGAATGCAGTATATTCCATGCAGCGTGGTAAAATGCATCCCGATTAAATGCAGTGGATTCCATCCAGCTTGATTGAATGCAGTTGATTCCATGGAGCGTGGCCCAATGCATCCCGATTAACTGCAGTGGATTTTATGCAGCATGGCCAAAAGCATCCCGATTGAAGGTAGTGCATTCCATGCAGCATCACTGAATGCAGTGGATTCCATGCAGCATGGTAAAATGCATCCCGATTGAACGCAGTGTATTCCATGAAGCATGGCTAAATGGATCCCGAGTGAATGCAGTGGATTCCATGCAGTGTCATTGAATGCAGTGGATTCCATGCAGCATGGTAAAATGTGTCACGATTGATGCAGTGGATTCCATGCATTGTCATTGAATGCAGTGGATTCCATGCAGCATGGTTAAATGCATCCCGATTGATGCAGTGGATTCCATGCAGTGTCAATGAATGCAATGAATTCCAGGCAGCATGATAAAATGCATCCCAATTGATGCAGTGGATTCCATGCAGCGGGGTTAAATGGATCCCGATTGAATGCAGTGGATTCCATGCAGCGTGGCCCAATGGATCTCGATTGAATGCAGTGGACTCCGTGCAGTGTGGTGGAGTGGATTCTGATTGATTGCAGTGAATTCCATGCAGCGTGGCCCAATGGATCTCGATTGAATGCAGTGGATTCCATGCAGCGTGTTTGAATGCAGTGTATTCCATGCAGCGTGAAGAAATGGAACCCTATTGAATGCAGTGGATTTTATGCAGCATGATTGAATGCAGTGGATTCCATGCAGCATGATTGAATGCAGTGGATTCCAGGCAGCGAGGCCCAATGAATCCCGATTGAATGCAGTGGACATTATCCAGCATGGCCCAAAGCATCCCGATTGAATGCAGTGGATTCCATGCAGTGTGTTTGAATGCAGTGGATTCCATGCAGCATGGCCCAATGGTTCCCGATTGAATGCAGTGGTTGCAATGAAGCATGATTGAATGCAGTGGATTCCATGAAGCGTGGCCCTATGGTACCCGATTGAATGCACTGGTTGCAATGAAGCATGATTGAATGCAGTGGATTCCATGCAGCATGGAGAAATGGAACCCTATTAAATGCAGGGGATTTTATGCAGCATGATTGAATGCAGTGGATTCCATGCAGCATGATTGAATGCAGTAGATTCCATGCAGTGAGGCCCAATGCATCCCGATTAAATGCAGTGGATTTTATGCAGCGAGGCCCAAAGCATCCCGATTGAATGCAGTGGATTCCATGCAGCGTCACTGAATGCAGTGGATTCGATGCAGCATGGTTAAATGCATCCCGATTGAACGAAGAGTATTCCATGCAGCGTGGCTAAATGGATCCCGATTGAATGCAGTGGATTCCATGCAGCGTGGCCCAATGGATCTCGAGAGAATGCAGTGGATTCCATGCAGTGTGGTGCAATGGATTTTAATTGAACGCAGTGGATTCCATGCATCGTGGTGCAATGGATCCCAATTGAATGCAGTGAATTCCATGCAGCGTGATTGAATGCAGTACATTCCATGCAGCATGGTAAAATGCATCCCGATTAAATGCAGTGGATTCCATCCAGCTTGATTGAATGCAGTTGATTCCATGGAGCGTGGCCCAATGCATCCCGATTAAATGCAGTGGATTTTATGCAGCATGGCCCAAAGCATCCCGATTGAATGTAGTGCATTCCATGCAGCATCACTGAATGCAGTGGATTCCATGCAGCATGGTAAAATGCATCCCGATTAAACGCAGTGGATTACATGCAGCATGGCTAAATGGATCCCGAGTGAATGCAGTAGATTCCACGCAGTGTCATTGAATGCAGTGGATTCCATGCAGCATGGTAAAATGCGTCACGATTGATGCAGTGGATTCCATGCAGTGTCATTGAATGCAGTGTATTCCATGCAGCATGGTAAAATGCATCCCGATGGATGCAGTGGATTCCATGCAGTGTCAATGAATGCAGTGGATTCCAGGCAGCATGATAAAATGCATCCCAATTGATGCAGTGGATTCCATGCAGCGGGGTTAAATGGATCCCGATTGAATGCAGTGTATTCCATGCAGCGTGGCCCAATGGATCTCGATTGAATGCAGTGGATTCCATGCAGCGTGGCCCAATGGATCTCGATTGAATGCAGTGGATTCCATGCAGTGTGGTGCAGTGGATTCTGATTGATTGCAGTGAATTCCATGCATCGTGGCACAATGGATCCCAATTGAATGCAGTGGATTCCATGCAGCGTGTCCCAATGGATCTCGATTGAATGAAGTGGATTCCATGCAGCGTGTTTGAATGCAGTGTATGCCATGCAGCGTGAAGAAATGGAACCCTATTGAATGCAGTGGATTTTATGCAGCATGATTGAATGCAGTGGATTCCATGCAGCATGATTGAATGCAGTGGATTCCAGGCAGCGAGGCCCAATGAATCCCGATTGAATGCAGTGGATATTATCCAGCATGGCCCAAAGCATCCCGATTGAATGCAGTGGATTCCATGCAGCGTGTTTGAATGCAGTGGATCCATGCAGCATGGCCCAATGGTTCCCGATTGAATGCAGTGGTTGCAATGAAGCATGATTGAATGCAGTGGATTCCATGAAGCGTGGCCCTATGGTACCCGATTGAATGCACTGGTTGCAATGAAGCATGATTGAATGCAGTGGATTCCATGCAGCATGGAGAAATGGAACCCTATTAAATGCAGGGGATTTTATGCAGCATGATTGAATGCAGTGGATTCCATGCAGCATGATTGAATGCAGTAGATTCCATGCAGTGAGGCCCAATGCATCCCGATTAAATGCAGTGGATTTTATGCAGCGAGGCCCAAAGCATCCCGATTGAATGCAGTGGATTCCATGCAGCGTCACTGAATGCAGTGGATTCGATGCAGCATGGTAAAATGCACCCCGATTGAACCCAGTGTATTCTATGCAGCGTGATAAATGGATCCCGATTGAATGCAGTGGATTCCATGCAGCGTGGCCCAATGGATCTCGAGAGAATGCAGTGGATTCCATGCAGTGTGGTGCAATGTATTTTGATTGAACGCAGTGGATTCCATGCATCGTTGTGCAATGGATCCCAATTGAATGCAGTGAATTCCATGCAGCGTGATTGAATGCAGTACATTCCATGCAGCATGGTAAAATGCATCCCGATTAAATGCAGTGGATTCCATCCAGCTTGATTGAATGCAGTTGATTCCATGGAGCGTGGCCCAATGCATCCCGATTAAATGCAGTGGATTTTATGCAGCATGGCCCAAAGCATCCCGATTGAAGGTAGTGCATTCCATGCAGCATCACTGAATGCAGTGGATTCCATGCAGCATGGTAAAATGCATCCCGATTGAACGCAGTGTATTCCATGAAGCATGGCTAAATGGATCCCGATTGAATGCAGTGGATTCCATGCAGCGTGGCCCAATGGATCTCGATTGAACGCAGTGTATTCCATGCAGTGAGGCCCAATGAATCCCAATTGAATGCAGTGGATTCCATGCAGCATGGCGCAATGGATGTCGATTGAATGCAGTGGTTTCCCGGCAATGTGGCACAATGGATCCCGATTGACTGCAGTGGATTCCATGCAGCGTCACTGAATGCAGTGGATTCCATGCAGCATGGTAAAATGCATCCCGATGGATGCAGTGGATTCCATGCAGTGTCATTGAATGCAGTGGATTCGATGCAGCATTTTAAAATGCATCCCAATTGAACGCAGTGCATTCCATGCAGCGGGGTTAAATGGATCCCGATTGAATGCAGTGGATTCGATGCAGCGTGGCCCAATGGATCTCGAGAGAATGCAGTGGATTCCATTCAGTGTGGTGCAATGGATTTAAATTGAACGCAGTGGATTCCATGCGTCGTGGCGCAATGGATCCCAATTGAATGCAGTGAATTCCATGCAGCGTGATTGAATGCAGTATATTCCATGCAGCGTGGTAAAATGCATCCCGATTAAATGCAGTGGATTCCATCCAGCTTGATTGAATGCAGTGGATTCCATGGAGCGTGGCCCAATGCATCCCGATTAAATGCAGTGAATTTTATGCAGCATGGCCCAAAGCATCCCGATTGAATGTAGTGCATTGGATTTAAATTGAACGCAGTGGATTCCATGCGTTGTGGCGCAATGGATCCCAATTGAATGCAGTGTATTCCATGCAGTGTCATTGAATGCAGTGGATTCCATGCAGCATGGTAAAATGCATCCCGATTGATGCAGTGGATTACATGCAGTGTCAATGAATGCAGTGGATTCCAGGCAGCATGATAAAATGCATCCCGATTGATGCAGTGGATTCCATGCAGCGGGGTTAAATGGATCCCGATTGAATGCAGTGGATTCCATGCAGCGTGGCCCAATGGATCTCGATTGAATGCAGTGGATTCCACGCAGTGTGGTGCAGTGGATTCTGATTGATTGCAGTGAATTCCATGCATCGTGGCACAATGGATCCCAATTGAATGCAGTGGATTCCATGCAGTGTGGCCCAATGGATCTCGATTGAATGCAGTGGATTCCATGCAGCTTGTTTGAATGCAGTGTATTCCATGCAGCGTGAAGAAATGGAACCCTATTGAATGCAGTGGATTTTATGCAGCATGATTGAATGCAGTGGATTCCATGCAGCATGATTGAATGCAGTGGATTCCAGGAAGCGAGGCCCAATGAATCCCGATTGAATGCAGTGGATATTATCCAGCAGGGCCCAAAGCATCCCGATTGAATGCAGTGGATTCCATGCAGCGTCACTGAATGCAGTGGATTCGATGCAGCATGGTAAAATGCATCCCGATTGAACCCAGTGTATTCTATGCAGCGTGATAAATGGATCCCGATTGAATGCAGTGGATTCGATGCAGCATTGCCCAATGGATCTCGAGAGAATGCAGTGGATTCCATGCAGTGTGGTGCAATGGATTTTGATTGAAATCAGTGGATTCGATGCATCGTTGTGCAATGGATCCCAATTGAATGCAGTGAATTCCATGCAGCGTGATTGAATGCAGTACATTCCATGCAGCATGGTAAAATGCATCCCGATTAAATGCAGTGGATTCCATCCAGCTTGATTGAATGCAGTTGATTCCATGGAGCGTGGCCCAATGCATCCCGATTAAATGCAGTGGATTTTATGCAGCATGGCCCAAAGCATCCCGATTGAAGGTAGTGCATTCCATGCAGCATCACTGAATGCAGTGGATTCCATGCAGCATGGTAAAATGCATCCCGATTGAACGCAGTGTATTCCATGAAGCATGGCTAAATGGATCCCGATTGAATGCAGTGGATTCCATGCAGCGTGGCCCAATGGATCTCGATTGAACGCAGTGTATTCCATGCAGTGAGGCCCAATGAATCCCAATTGAATGCAGTGGATTCCATGCAGCATGGCGCAATGGATGTCGATTGAATGCAGTGGTTTCCCGGCAATGTGGCACAATGGATCCCGATTGACTGCAGTGGATTCCATGCAGCGTCACTGAATGCAGTGGATTCCATGCAGCATGGTAAAATGCATCCCGATGGATGCAGTGGATTCCATGCAGTGTCATTGAATGCAGTGGATTCCATGCAGCATGGTAAAATGCATCCCAATTGAACGCAGTGCATTCCATGCAGCGGGGTTCAATGGATCCCGATTGAATGCAGTGGATTCGATGCAGCGTGGCCCTATGGATCTCGAGAGAATGCAGTGGATTCCATGCAGTGTGGTGCAATGGATTTAAATTGAACGCAGTGGATTCCATGCATCGTGGCGCAATGGATCCCAATTGAATGCAGTGAATTCCATGCAGCGTGATTGAATGCAGTATATTCCATGCAGCGTGGTAAAATGCATCCCGATTAAATGCAGTGGATTGCATCCAGCTTGATTGAATGCAATTGATTCCATGGAGCATGGCCCAATGCATCCCGATTAAATGCAGTGGATTTTATGCAGCATGGCCCAAAGCATCCCGATTGAAGGTAGTGCATTCCATGCAGCATCACTGAATGCAGTGGATTCCATGCAGCATGGTAAAATGCATCCCGATTAAACGCAGTGGATTACATGCAGCATGGCTAAATGGATCCCGAGTGAATGCAGTAGATTCCATGCAGTTTCATTGAATGCAGTGGTTTACATGCAGTATGGTAAAATGCGTCACGATTGATGCAGTGGATTCCATGCAGTGTCATTGAATGCAGTGGATTCCATGCAGCATGGTAAAATGCATCCCGATTGATGCAGTGGATTCCATGCAGTGTCAATGAATGCAGTGGATTCCAGGCAGCATGATAAAATGCATCCCGATTGATGCAGTGGATTCCATGCAGCGGGGTTAAATGGATCCCGATTGAATGCAGTGGATTCCATGCAGCGTGGCCCAATGGATCTCGATTGAATGCAGTGGATTCCATGCAGCGTGGCCCAATGGATCTCGATTGAATGCAGTGGATTCCATGCAGTGTGGTGTAGTGGATTCTGATTGATTGCAGTGAATTCCATGCATCGTGGCACAATGGATCCCAATTGAATGCAGTGGATTCCATGCAGCGTGGCCCTATGGATCTCGATTGAATGCAGTGTATTCCATGCAGCGTGTTTGAATGCAGTGTATTCCATGCAGCGTGAAGAAATGGAACCCTATTGAATGCAGTGGATTTTATGCAGCATGATTGAATGCAGTGGATTCCATGCAGCATGATTGAATGCAGTGGATTCCAGGCAGCGAGGCCCAATGAATCCCGATTGAATGCAGTGGATATTATCCAGCATGGCCCAAAGCATCCCGATTGAATGCAGTGGATTCCATGCAGCGTGTTTGAATGCAGTGGATCCATGCAGCATGGCCCAATGGTTCCCGATTGAATGCAGTGTTTGCAATGAAGTATGATTGAATGCAGTGGATTCCATGAAGCGTGGCCCTATGGTACCCGATTGAATGCACTGGTTGCAATGAAGCATGATTGAATGCAGTGGATTCCATGCAGCATGGAGAAATGGAACCCTATTAAATGCAGGGGATTTTATGCAGCATGATTGAATGCAGTGGATTCCATGCAGCATGATTGAATGCAGTAGATTCCATGCAGTGAGGCCCAATGCATCCCGATTAAATGCAGTGGATTTTATGCAGCGAGGCCCAAAGCATCCCGATTGAATGCAGTGGATTCCATGCAGCGTCACTGAATGCAGTGGATTCGATGCAGCATGGTAAAATGCATCCCGATTGAACCCAGTGTATTCTATGCAGCGTGATAAATGGATCCCGATTGAATGCAGTGGATTCCATGCAGCGTGGCCCAATGGATCTCGAGAGAATGCAGTGGATTCCATGCAGTGTGGTGCAATGGATTTTGATTGAACGCAGTGGATTCCATGCATCGTTGTGCAATGGATCCCAATTGAATGCAGTGAATTCCATGCAGCGTGATTGAATGCAGTACATTGCATGCAGCATGGTAAAATGCATCCCGATTAAATGCAGTGGATTCCATCCAGCTTGATTGAATGCAGTTGATTCCATGGAGCGTGGCCCAATGCATCCCGATTAAATGCAGTGGATTTTATGCAGCATGGCCCAAAGCATCCCGATTGAAGGTAGTGCATTCCATGCAGCATCACTGAATGCAGTGGATTCCATGCAGCATGGTAAAATGCATCCCGATTGAACGCAGTGTATTCCATGAAGCATGGCTAAATGGATCCCGATTGAATGCAGTGGATTCCATGCAGCGTGGCCCAATGGATCTCGATTGAACGCAGTGTATTCCATGCAGTGAGGCCCAATGAATCCCAATTGAATGCAGTGGATTCCATGCAGCATGGCGCAATGGATGTCGATTGAATGCAGTGGTTTCCCGGCAATGTGGCACAATGGATCCCGATTGACTGCAGTGGATTCCATGCAGCGTCACTGAATGCAGTGGATTCCATGCAGCATGGTAAAATGCATCCCGATTGATGCAGTGGATTCCATGCAGTGTCATTGAATGCAGTGGATTCCATGCAGCATGGTAAAATGCATCCCGATTGATGCAGTGGATTACATGCAGTGTCAATGAATACAGTGGATTCCAGGCAGCATGATAAAATGCATCCCGATTGATGCAGTGGATTCCATGCAGCGGGGTTAAATGGATCCCGATTGAATGCAGTGTATTCCATGCAGCGTGGCCCAATGGATCTCGATTGAATGCAGTGGATTCCATGCAGCGTGGCCCAATGGATCTCGATTGAATGCAGTGGATTCCACGCAGTGTGGTGCAGTGGATTCTGATTGATTGCAGTGAATTCCATGCATCGTGGCACAATGGATCCCAATTGAATGCAGTGGATTCCATGCAGTGTGGCCCAATGGATCTCGATTGAATGAAGTGGATTCCATGCAGCATGTTTGAATGCAGTGTATTCCATGCAGCGTGAAGAAATGGAACCCTATTGAATGCAGTGGATTTTATGCAGCATGATTGAATGCAGTGGATTCCATGCAGCATGATTGAATGCAGTGGATTCCAGGAAGCGAGGCCCAATGAATCCCGATTGAATGCAGTGGATATTATCCAGCAGGGCCCAAAGCATCCCGATTGAATGCAGTGGATTCCATGCAGCGTCACTGAATGCAGTGGATTCGATGCAGCATGGTAAAATGCATCCCGATTGAACCCAGTGTATTCTATGCAGCGTGATAAATGGATCCCGATTGAATGCAGTGGATTCCATGCAGCGTGGCCCAATGGATCTCGAGAGAATGCAGTGGATTCCATGCAGTGTGGTGCAATGGATTTTGATTGAAATCAGTGGATTCGATGCATCGTTGTGCAATGGATCCCAATTGAATGCAGTGAATTCCATGCAGCGTGATTGAATGCAGTACATTCCATGCAGCATGGTAAAATGCATCCCGATTAAATGCAGTGGATTCCATCCAGCTTGATTGAATGCAGTTGATTCCATGGAGCGTGGCCCAATGCATCCCGATTAAATGCAGTGGATTTTATGCAGCATGGCCCAAAGCATCCCGATTGAAGGTAGTGCATTCCATGCAGCATCACTGAATGCAGTGGATTCCATGCAGCATGGTAAAATGCATCCCGATTGAACGCAGTGTATTCCATGAAGCATGGCGAAATGGATCCCGATTGAATGCAGTGGATTCCATGCAGCGTGGACCAATGGATCTCGATTGAACGCAGTGTATTCCATGCAGTGAGGCCCAATGAATCCCAATTGAATGCAGTGGATTCCATGCAGCATGGCGCAATGGATGTCGATTGAATGCAGTGGTTTCCCGGCAATGTGGCACAATGGATCCCGATTGACTGCAGTGGATTCCATGCAGCGTCACTGAATGCAGTGGATTCCATGCAGCATGGTAAAATGCATCCCGATGGATGCAGTGGATTCCATGCAGTGTCATTGAATGCAGTGGATTCCATGCAGCATGGTAAAATGCATCCCAATTGAACGCAGTGCATTCCATGCAGCGGGGTTCAATGGATCCCGATTGAATGCAGTGGATTCGATGCAGCGTGGCCCAATGGATCTCGAGAGAATGCAGTGGATTCCATGCAGTGTGGTGCAATGGATTTAAATTGAACGCAGTGGATTCCATGCATCGTGGCGCAATGGATCCCAATTGAATGCAGTGAATTCCATGCAGCGTGATTGAATGCAGTATATTCCATGCAGCGTGGTAAAATGCATCCCGATTAAATGCAGTGGATTCCATCCAGCTTGATTGAATGCAATTGATTCCATGGAGCATGGCCCAATGCATCCCGATTAAATGCAGTGGATTTTATGCAGCATGGCCCAAAGCATCCCGATTGAAGGTAGTGCATTCCATGCAGCATCACTGAATGCAGTGGATTCCATGCAGCATGGTAAAATGCATCCCGATTAAACGCAGTGGATTACATGCAGCATGGCTAAATGGATCCCGAGTGAATGCAGTAGATTCCATGCAGTTTCATTGAATGCAGTGGTTTACATGCAGTATGGTAAAATGCGTCACGATTGATGCAGTGGATTCCATGCAGTGTCATTGAATGCAGTGGATTCCATGCAGCATGGTAAAATGCATCCCGATTGATGCAGTGGATTCCATGCAGTGTCAATGAATGCAGTGGATTCCAGGCAGCATGATAAAATGCATCCCGATTGATGCAGTGGATTCCATGCAGCGGGGTTAAATGGATCCCGATTGAATGCAGTGGATTCCATGCAGCGTGGCCCAATGGATCTCGATTGAATGCAGTGGATTCCATGCAGCGTGGCCCAATGGATCTCGATTGAATGCAGTGGATTCCATGCAGTGTGGTGTAGTGGATTCTGATTGATTGCAGTGAATTCCATGCATCGTGGCACAATGGATCCAAATTGAATGCAGTGGATTCCATGCAGCGTGGCCCAATGGATCTCGATTGAATGCAGTGGATTCCATGCAGCGTGTTTGAATGCAGTGTATTCCATGCAGCGTGAAGAAATGGAACCCTATTGAATGCAGTGGATTTTATGCAGCATGATTGAATGCAGTGGATTCGATGCAGCATGATTGAATGCAGTGGATTCCAGGCAGCGAGGCCCAATGAATCCCGATTGAATGCAGTGGATATTATCCAGCATGGCCCAAAGCATCCCGATTGAATGCAGTGGATTCCATGCAGCATGTTTGAATGCAGTGGATTCCATGCAGCATGGCCCAATGGTTCCCGATTGAATGCAGTGGTTGCAATGAAGCATGATTGAATGCAGTGGATTCCATGAAGCGTGGCCCTATGGTACCCGATTGAATGCACTGGTTGCAATGAAGCATGATTGAATGCAGTGGATTCCATGCAGCATGGAGAAATGGAACCCTATTAAATGCAGGGGATTTTATGCAGCATGATTGAATGCAGTTGTTTCCATGCAGCATGATTGAATGCAGTAGATTCCATGCAGTGAGGCCCAATGCATCCCGATTAAATGCAGTGGATTCCATGCAGCGTCACTGAATGCAGTGGATTCGATGCAGCATGGTAAAATGCATCCCGATTGAACCCAGTGTATTCTATGCAGCGTGATAAATGGATCCCGATTGAATGCAGTGGATTCCATGCAGCGTGGTCCAATGGATCTCGATAGAATGCAGTGGATTCCATGCAGTGTGGTGCAATGGATTTTCATTGAACGCAGTGGATTCGATGCATCATTGTGCAATGGATCCCAATTGAATGCAGTGAATTCCATGCAGCGTGATTGAATGCAGTACATTCCATGCAGCATGGTAAAATGCATCCCGATTAAATGCAGTGGATTCCATCCAGCTTGATTGAATGCAGTTGATTCCATGGAGCGTGGCCCAATGCATCCCGATTAAATGCAGTGGATTTTATGCAGCATGGCCCAAAGCATCCCGATTGAAGGTAGTGCATTCCATGCAGCATCACTGAATGCAGTGGATTCCATGCAGCATGGTAAAATGCATCCCGATTGAACGCAGTGTATTCCATGAAGCATGGCTAAATGGATCCCGATTGAATGCAGTGGATTCCATGCAGCGTGGCCCAATGAATCCCAATTGAATGCAGTGGATTCCATGCAGCATGGCTCAATGGATGTCGATTGAATGCAGTGTTTTCCCTGCAATGTGGCACAATGGATCCCGATTGACTGCAGTGGATTCCATGCAGCGTCACTGAATGCAGTGGATTCCATGCAGCATGGTAAAATGCATCCCGATTGATGGAGTGGATTCCATGCAGTGTCATTGAATGCAGTGGATTCCATGCAGCATGGTAAAATGCATCCCAATTGAACGCAGTGCATTCCATGCAGCGGGGTTAAATGGATCCCGATTGAATGCAGTGGATTCGATGCAGCGTGGCCCAATGGATCTCGAGAGAATGCAGTGGATTCCATGCAGTGTGGTGCAATGGATTTTAATTGAACGCAGTGGATTCCATGCATCATGGCGCAATGGATCCCAATTGAATGCAGTGAATTCCATGCAGCGTGATTGAATGCAGTATATTCCATGCAGCGTGGTAAAATGCATCCCGATTAAATGCAGTGGATTCCATCCAGCTTGATTGAATGCAGTTGATTCCATGGAGCGTGGCCCAATGCATCCCGATTAACTGCAGTGGATTTTATGCAGCATGGCCCAAAGCATCCCGATTGAAGGTAGTGCATTCCATGCAGCATCACTGAATGCAGTGGATTCCATGCAGCATGGTAAAATGCATCCCGATTGAACGCAGTGTATTCCATGAAGCATGGCTAAATGGATCCCGAGTGAATGCAGTGGATTCCATGCAGTGTCATTGAATGCAGTGGATTCCAGGCAGCATGGTAAAATGCATCCCGATTGATGCAGTGAATTCCATGCAGCGGGGTTAAATGGATCCCGATTGAATGCAGTGGATTCCATGCAGCGTGGCCCAATGGATCTCGATTGAATGCAGTGGATTCCATGCAGCGTGGCCCAATGGATCTCGATTGAATGCAGTGGATTCCATGCAGTGTGGTGCAGTGGATTCTGATTGATTGCAGTGAATTCCATGCATCATGGCACAATGGATCCCAATTGAATGCAGTGGATTCCATGCAGTGTGGCCCAATGGATCTCGATTGAATGCAGTGGATTCCATGCAGCATGGTAAAATGCATCCCGATTAAACGCAGTGGATTACATGCAGCATGGCTAAATGGATCCCGATTGAATGCAGTAGATTCCATGCAGTTTCATTGAATGCAGTGGATTACATGCAGTATGGTAAAATGCGTCACGATTGATGCAGTGGATTCCATGCAGTGTCATTGAATGCAGTGGATTCCATGCAGCATGGTAAAATGCATCCCGATTGATGCAGTGGATTCCATGCAGTGTCAATGAATGCAGTGGATTCCAGGCAGCATGATAAAATGCATTCCGACTGATGCAGTGGATTCCATGCAGCGGGGTTAAATGGATCCCGATTGAATGCAGTGGATTCCATGCAGCGTGGCCCAATGGATCTCGATTGAATGCAGTGGATTCCATGCAGCGTGGCCCAATTGATCTCGATTGAATGCAGTGGATTCCATGCAGTGTGGTGTAGTGGATTCTGATTGATTGCAGTGAATTCCATGCATCGTGGCACAATGGATCCAAATTGAATGCAGTGGATTCCATGCAGCGTGGCCCAATGGATCTCGATTGAATGCAGTGGATTCCATGCAGCGTGTTTGAATGCAGTGGATTCCATGCAGCATGGCCCAATGGTTCCCGATTGAATGCAGTGGTTGCAATGAAGCATGATTGAATGCAGTGGATTCCATGAAGCGTGGCCCTATGGTACCCGATTGAATGCACTGGTTGCAATGAAGCATGATTGAATGCAGTGGATTCCATGCAGCATGGAGAAATGGAACCCTATTAAATGCAGGGGATTTTATGCAGCATGATTGAATGCAGTGGATTCCATGCAGCATGATTGAATGCAGTAGATTCCATGCAGTGAGGCCCAATGCATCCCGATTAAATGCAGTGGATTTTATGCAGCGAAGCCCAAAGCATCCCGATTGAATGCAGTGGATTCCATGCAGCGTCACTGAATTCAGTGGATTCGATGCAGCATGGTAAAATGCATCCCGATTGAACCCAGTGTATTCTATGCAGCGTGATAAATGGATCCCGATTGAATGCAGTGGATTCCATGCAGCGTGGCCCAATGGATCTCGAGAGAATGCAGTGGATTCCATGCAGTGTGGTGCAATGGATTTTGATTGAACGCAGTGGATTCCATGCATCGTTGTGCAATGGATCCCAATTGAATGCAGTGAATTCCATGCAGCGTGATTGAATGCAGTACATTGCATGCAGCATGGTAAAATGCATCCCGATTAAATGCAGTGGATTCCATCCAGCTTGATTGAATGCAGTTGATTCCATGGAGCATGGCCCAATGCATCCCGATTAAATGCAGTGGATTTTATGCAGCATGGCCCAAAGCATCCCGATTGAAGGTAGTGCATTCCATGCAGCATCACTGAATGCAGTGGATTCCATGCAGCATGGTAAAATGCATCCCGATTAAACGCAGTGGATTACATGCAGCATGGCTAAATGGATCCCGAGTGAATGCAGTAGATTCCATGCAGTTTCATTGAATGCAGTGGTTTACATGCAGTATGGTAAAATGCGTCACGATTGATGCAGTGGATTCCATGCAGTGTCATTGAATGCAGTGGATTCCATGCAGCATGGTAAAATGCATCCCGATTGATGCAGTGGATTCCATGCAGTGTCAATGAATGCAGTGGATTCCAGGCAGCATGATAAAATGCATCCCGATTGATGCAGTGGATTCCATGCAGCGGGGTTAAATGGATCCCGATTGAATGCAGTGGATTCCATGCAGCGTGGCCCAATGGATCTCGATTGAATGCAGTGGATTCCATGCAGCGTGGCCCAATGGATCTCGATTGAATGCAGTGGATTCCATGCAGTGTGGTGTAGTGGATTCTGATTGATTGCAGTGAATTCCATGCATCGTGGCACAATGGATCCAAATTGAATGCAGTGGATTCCATGCAGCGTGGCCCAATGGATCTCGATTGAATGCAGTGGATTCCATGCAGCGTGTTTGAATGCAGTGTATTCCATGCAGCGTGAAGAAATGGAACCCTATTGAATGCAGTGGATTTTATGCAGCATGATTGAATGCAGTGGATTCGATGCAGCATGATTGAATGCAGTGGATTCCAGGCAGCGAGGCCCAATGAATCCCGATTGAATGCAGTGGATATTATCCAGCATGGCCCAAAGCATCCCGATTGAATGCAGTGGATTCCATGCAGCATGTTTGAATGCAGTGGATTCCATGCAGCATGGCCCAATGGTTCCCGATTGAATGCAGTGGTTGCAATGAAGCATGATTGAATGCAGTGGATTCCATGAAGCGTGGCCCTATGGCACCCGATTGAATGCACTGGTTGCAATGAAGCATGATTGAATGCAGTGGATTCCATGCAGCATGGAGAAATGGAACCCTATTAAATGCAGGGGATTTTATGCAGCATGATTGAATGCAGTTGTTTCCATGCAGCATGATTGAATGCAGTAGATTCCATGCAGTGAGGCCCAATGCATCCCGATTAAAGGCAGTGGATTCCATGCAGCGTCACTGAATGCAGTGGATTCGATGCAGCATGGTAAAATGCATCCCGATTGAACCCAGTGTATTCTATGCAGCGTGATAAATGGATCCCGATTGAATGCAGTGGATTCCATGCAGCGTGGTCCAATGGATCTCGATAGAATGCAGTGGATTCCATGCAGTGTGGTGCAATGGATTTTCATTGAACGCAGTGGATTCGATGCATCATTGTGCAATGGATCCCAATTGAATGCAGTGAATTCCATGCAGCGTGATTGAATGCAGTACATTCCATGCAGCATGGTAAAATGCATCCCGATTAAATGCAGTGGATTCCATCCAGCTTGATTGAATGCAGTTGATTCCATGGAGCGTGGCCCAATGCATCCCGATTAAATGCAGTGGATTTTATGCAGCATGGCCCAAAGCATCCCGATTGAAGGTAGTGCATTCCATGCAGCATCACTGAATGCAGTGGATTCCATGCAGCATGGTAAAATGCATCCCGATTGAACGCAGTGTATTCCATGAAGCATGGCTAAATGGATCCCGATTGAATGCAGTGGATTCCATGCAGCGTGGCCCAATGAATCCCAATTGAATGCAGTGGATTCCATGCAGCATGGCTCAATGGATGTCGATTGAATGCAGTGTTTTCCCTGCAATGTGGCACAATGGATCCCGATTGACTGCAGTGGATTCCATGCAGCGTCACTGAATGCAGTGGATTCCATGCAGCATGGTAAAATGCATCCCGATTGATGGAGTGGATTCCATGCAGTGTCATTGAATGCAGTGGATTCCATGCAGCATGGTAAAATGCATCCCAATTGAACGCAGTGCATTCCATGCAGCGGTGTTAAATGGATCCCGATTGAATGCAGTGGATTCGATGCAGCGTGGCCCAATGGATCTCGAGAGAATGCAGTGGATTCCATGCAGTGTGGTGCAATGGATTTTAATTGAACGCAGTGGATTCCATGCATCATGGCGCAATGGATCCCAATTGAATGCAGTGAATTCCATGCAGCGTGATTGAATGCAGTATATTCCATGCAGCGTGGTAAAATGCATCCCGATTAAATGCAGTGGATTCCATCCAGCTTGATTGAATGCAGTTGATTCCATGGAGCGTGGCCCAATGCATCCCGATTAACTGCAGTGGATTTTATGCAGCATGGCCCAAAGCATCCCGATTGAAGGTACTGCATTCCATGCAGCATCACTGAATGCAGTGGATTCCATGCAGCATGGTAAAATGCATCCCGATTGAACGCAGTGTATTCCATGAAGCATGGCTAAATGGATCCCGAGTGAATGCAGTGGATTCCATGCAGTGTCATTGAATGCAGTGGATTCCAGGCAGCATGGTAAAATGCATCCCGATTGATGCAGTGAATTCCATGCAGCGGGGTTAAATGGATCCCGATTGAATGCAGTGGATTCCATGCAGCGTGGCCCAATGGATCTCGATTGAATGCAGTGGATTCCATGCAGCGTGGCCCAATGGATCTCAATTGAATGCAGTGGATTCCATGCAGTGTGGTGCAGTGGATTCTGATTGATTGCAGTGAATTCCATGCATCATGGCACAATGGATCCCAATTGAATGCAGTGGATTCCATGCAGTGTGGCCCAATGGATCTCGATTGAATGCAGTGGATTCCATGCAGCATGGTAAAATGCATCCCGATTAAACGCAGTGGATTACATGCAGCATGGCTAAATGGATCCCGATTGAATGCAGTAGATTCCATGCAGTTTCATTGAATGCAGTGGATTACATGCAGTATGGTAAAATGCGTCACGATTGATGCAGTGGATTCCATGCAGTGTCATTGAATGCAGTGGATTCCATGCAGCATGGTAAAATGCATCCCGATTGATGCAGTGGATTCCATGCAGTGTCAATGAATTCAGTGTATTCCAGGCAGCATGATAAAATGCATCCCGACTGATGCAGTGGATTCCATGCAGCGGGGTTAAATGGATCCCGATTGAATGCAGTGGATTCCATGCAGCGTGGCCCAATGGATCTCGATTGAATGCAGTGGATTCCATGCAGCGTGGCCCAATTGATCTCGATTGAATGCAGTGGATTCCATGCAGTGTGGTGTAGTGGATTCTGATTGATTGCAGTGAATTCCATGCATCGTGGCACAATGGATCCAAATTGAATGCAGTGGATTCCATGCAGCGTGGCCCAATGGATCTCGATTGAATGCAGTGGATTCCATGCAGCGTGTTTGAATGCAGTGGATTCCATGCAGCATGGCCCAATGGTTCCCGATTGAATGCAGTGGTTGCAATGAAGCATGATTGAATGCAGTGGATTCCATGAAGCGTGGCCCTATGGTACCCGATTGAATGCACTGGTTGCAATGAAGCATGATTGAATGCAGTGGATTCCATGCAGCATGGAGAAATGGAACCCTATTAAATGCAGGGGATTTTATGCAGCATGATTGAATGCAGTGGATTCCATGCAGCATGATTGAATGCAGTAGATTCCATGCAGTGAGGCCCAATGCATCCCGATTAAATGCAGTGGATTTTATGCAGCGAGGCCCAAAGCATCCCGATTGAATGCAGTGGATTCCATGCAGCGTCACTGAATTCAGTGGATTCGATGCAGCATGGTAAAATGCATCCCGATTGAACCCAGTGTATTCTATGCAGCGTGATAAATGGATCCCGATTGAATGCAGTGGATTCCATGCAGCGTGGCCCAATGGATCTCGAGAGAATGCAGTGGATTCCATGCAGTGTGGTGCAATGGATTTTGATTGAACGCAGTGGATTCCATGCATCGTTGTGCAATGGATCCCAATTGAATGCAGTGAATTCCATGCAGCGTGATTGAATGCAGTACATTGCATGCAGCATGGTAAAATGCATCCCGATTAAATGCAGTGGATTCCATCCAGCTTGATTGAATGCAGTTGATTCCATGGAGCGTGGCCCAATGCATCCCGATTAAATGCAGTGGATTTTATGCAGCATGGCCCAAAGCATCCCGATTGAAGGTAGTGCATTCCATGCAGCATCACTGAATGCAGTGGATTCCATGCAGCATGGTAAAATGCATCCCGATTGAACGCAGTGTATTCCATGAAGCATGGCTAAATGGATCCCGATTGAATGCAGTGGATTCCATGCACCGTGGCCCAATGGATCTCGATTGAACGCATTGTATTTCATGCAGTGAGGCCCAATGAATCCCAATTGAATGCAGTGGATTCCATGCAGCGTGGAAAAATTGAACCCTATTAAATGCAGGGGATTTTATGCAGCATGATTGAATGCAGTGGATTCCATGCAGCATGATTGAATGCAGTAGATTCCATGCAGTGAGGCCCAATGCATCCCGATTAAATGCAGTGGATTTTATGCAGAGAGGCCCAAAGCATCCCGATTGAATGCAGTGGATTTCATGCAGCGTCACTGAATGCAGTGGATTCGATGCAGCATGGTTAAATGCATCCCGATTGAACGAAGAGTATTCCATGCAGCGTGGCTAAATGGATCCCGATTGAATGCAGTGGATTCAATGCAGCGTGGCCCAATGGATCTCGATTGAATGCAGTGGATTCCATGCAGCGTGGCCCAATGGATCTCGATTGAATGCAGTGTATTCCATGCAGTGTGGTGCAGTGGATTATGATTGATTGCAGTGAATTCCATGCATCGTGGCACAATGGATCCCAATTGAATGCAGTGGATTCCATGCAGCGTGGCCCAATGGATCTCGATTGAATGCAGTGGATTCCATGCAGCGTGTTTGAATGCAGTGTATGCCATGCAGCGTGAAGAAATGGAACCCTATTGAATGCAGTGGATTTTATGCAGCATGATTGAATGCAGTGGATTCGATGCAGCATGATTGAATGCAGTGGATTTCAGGCAGCGAGGCCCAATGAATCCCGATTGAATGCAGTGGATATTATCCAGCATGGCCCAAAGCATCCCGATTGAATGCAGTGGATTCCATGCAGCGTGTTTGAATGCAGTGGATTCCATGCAGCATGGCCCAATGGTTCCCGATTGAATGCAGTGGTTGCAATGAAGCATGATTGAATGCAGTGGATTCCATGAAGCGTGGCCCTATGGTACCCGATTGAATGCACTGGTTGCAATGAAGCATGATTGAATGCAGTGGATTCCATGCAGCATGGAGAAATGGAACCCTATTAAAGGCCGGGGATTTTATGCAGCATGATTGAATGCAGTGGTTTCCATGCAGCATGATTGAATGCAGTAGATTCCATGCAGTGAGGCCCAATGCATCCCGATTAAATGCAGTGGATTCCATGCAGCGTCACTGAATGCAGTGGATTCGATGCAGCATGGTAAAATGCATCCCGATTGAACCCAGTGTATTCTATGCAGCGTGATAAATGGATCCCGATTGAATGCAGTGGATTCCATGCAGCGTTGTCCAATGGATCTCGAGAGAATGCAGTGGATTCCATGCAGTGTGGTGCAATGGATTTTGATTGAACGCAGTGGATATCATGCGTCATTGTGCAATGGATCCCAATTGAATGCAGTGAATTCCATGCAGCGTGATTGAATGCAGTACATTCCATGCAGCATGGTAAAATGCATCCCGATTAAATGCAGTGGATTCCATCCAGCTTGATTGAATGCAGTTGATTCCATGGAGCGTGGCCCAATGCATCCCGATTAAATGCAGTGGATTTTATGCAGCATGGCCCAAAGCATCCCGATTGAATGTAGTGCATTCCATGCAGCATCACTGAATGCAGTGGATTCCATGCAGCATGGTAAAATGCATCCCGATTGAACGCAGTGTATTCCATGAAGCATGGCTAAATGGATGCCGAGTGAATGCAGTGGATTCCATGCAGTGTCATTGAATGCAGTGGATTCCATGCAGCATGGTAAAATGTGTCACGATTGATGCAGTGGATTCCATGCATTGTCAGTGAATGCAGTGGATTCCATGCAGCATGGTTAAATGCATCCCGATTGATGCAGTGGATTCCATGCAGTGTCAATGAATGCAATGAATTCCAGGCAGCATGATAAAATGCATCCCGATTGATGCAGTGGATTCCATGCAGCGGGGTTAAATCGATCCAGATTGAATGCAGTGGATTCCATGCAGCGTGGCCCAATGGATCTCGATTGAATGCAGTGGACTCCGTGCAGTGTGGTTGAGTGGATTCTGATTGATTGCAGTGAATTCCATGCAGCGTGGCCCAATGGATCTCGATTGAATGCAGTGGATTCCATGCAGCGTGTTTGAATGCAGTGTATTCCATGCAGCGTGTAGAAATGGAACCCTATTGAATGCAGTGGATTTTATGCAGCATGATTGAATGCAGTGGATTCCATGCAGCATGATTGAATGCAGTGGATTCCAGGCAGCGAGGCCCAATGAATCCCGATTGAATGCAGTGGACATTATCCAGCATGGCCCAAAGCATCCCGATGGAATGCAGTGGATTCCATGCAGCGTGTTTGAATGCAGTGGATTCCATGCAGCATGGCCCAATGGTTCCCGATTGAATGCAGTGGTTGCAATGAAGCATGATTGAATGCAGTGGATTCCATGAAGCGTGGCCCTATGGTACCCGATTGAATGCACTGGTTGCAATGAAGCATGATTGAATGCAGTGGATTCCATGCAGCATGGAGAAATGGAACCCTATTAAATGCAGGGGATTTTATGCAGCATGATTGAATGCAGTGGATTCCATGCAGCATGATTGAATGCAGTAGATTCCATGCAGTGAGGCCCAATGCATCCCGATTAAATGCAGTGGATTTTATGCAGCGAGGCCCAAAGCATCCCGATTGAATGCAGTGGATTCCATGCAGCGTCACTGAATGCAGTGGATTCGATGCAGCATGGTTAAATGCATCCCGATTGAACGAAGAGTATTCCATGCAGCGTGGCTAAATGGATCCCGATTGAATGCAGTGGATTCCATGCAGCGTGGCCCAATGGATCTCGAGAGATTGCAGTGGATTCCATGCAGTGTGGTGCAATGGATTTTGATTGAACGCAGTGGATTCCATGCATCGTTGTGCAATGGATCCCAATTGAATGCAGTGAATTCCATGCAGCGTGATTGAATGCAGTACATTCCATGCAGCATGGTAAAATGCATCCCGATTAAATGCAGTGGATTCCATCCAGCTTGATTGAATGCAGTTGATTCCATGGAGCGTGGCCCAATGCATCCCGATTAAATGCAGTGGATTTTATGCATCATGGCCCAAAGCATCCCGATTGAATGTAGTGCATTCCATGCAGCATCACTGAATGCAGTGGATTCCATGCAGCATGGTAAAATGCATCCCGATTAAACGCAGTGGATTACATGCAGCATGGCTAAATGGATCCCGAGTGAATGCAGTAGATTCCACGCAGTGTCATTGAATGCAGTGGATTCCATGCAGCATGGTAAAATGCGTCACGATTGATGCAGTGGATTCCATGCAGTGTCATTGAATGCAGTGTATTCCATGCAGCATGGTAAAATGCATCCCGATGGATGCAGTGGATTCCATGCAGTGTCAATGAATGCAGTGGATTCCAGGCAGCATGATAAAATGCATCCCGATTGATGCAGTGGATTCCATGCAGCGTGGCCCAATGGATCTCGATTGAATGCAGTGGATTCCATGCAGTGTGGCCCAATGGATCTCGATTGAATGCAGTGGATTCCATGCAGTGTGGTGCAGTGGATTCTGATTGATTGCAGTGAATTCCATGCATCGTGGCACAATGGATCCCAATTGAATGCAGTGGATTCCATGCAGCGTGGCCCAATGGATCTCGATTGAATGCAGTGGATTCCATGCAGCGTGTTTGAATGCAGTGTATGCCATGCAGCATGAAGAAATGGAACCCTATTGAATGCAGTGGATTTTATGCAGCATGATTGAATGCAGTGGATTCCATGCAGCATGATTGAATGCAGTGGATTCCAGGCAGCGAGGCCCAATGAATCCCGATTGAATGCAGTGGATATTATCCAGCATGGCCCAAAGCATCCCGATTGAATGCAGTGGATTCCATGCAGCGTGTTTGAATGCAGTGGATCCATGCAGCATGGCCCAATGGTTCCCGATTGAATGCAGTGTTTGCAATGAAGTATGATTGAATGCAGTGGATTCCATGAAGCGTGGCCCTATGGTACCCGATTGAATGCACTGGTTGCAATGAAGCATGATTGAATGCAGTGGATTCCATGCAGCATGGAGAAATTGAACCCTATTAAATGCAGGGGATTTTATGCAGCATGATTGAATGCAGTGGATTCCATGCAGCATGATTGAATGCAGTAGATTCCATGCAGTGAGGCCCAATGCATCCCGATTAAATGCAGTGGATTTTATGCAGCGAGGCCCAAAGCATCCCGATTGAATGCAGTGGATTCCATGCAGCGTCACTGAATGCAGTGGATTCGATGCAGCATGGTAAAATGCATCCCGATTGAACCCAGTGTATTCTATGCAGCGTGATAAATGGATCCCGATTGAATGCAATGGATTCCATGCAGCGTGGCCCAATGGATCTCGAGAGATTGCAGTGGATTCCATGCAGTGTGGTGCAATGGATTTTGATTGAGCGCAGTGGATTCCATGCATCGTTGTGCAATGGATCCCAATTGAATGCAGTGAATTCCATGCAGGGTGATTGAATGCAGTACATTCCATACAGCATGGTAAAATGCATCCCGATTAAATGCAGTGGATTCCATCCAGCTTGATTGAATGCAGTTGATTCCATGGAGCTTGGCCCAATGCATCCCGATTAAATGCAGTGGATTTTATGCAGCATGGCCCAAAGCATCCCGATTGAAGGTAGTGCATTCCATGCAGCAACACTGAATGCAGTGGATTCCATGAAGCATGGTAAAATGCATCCCGATTGATGCAGTGGATTCCATGCAGCGTGGCCCAATGCATCTCGATTGAACGCAGTGTATTCCATGCAGTGAGGCCCAATGAATCCCAATTGAATGCAGTGGATTCCATGCAGCATGGCGCAATGGATGTCGATTGAATGCAGTGCTTTCCCTGCAATGTGGCACAATGGATCCCGATTGACTGCAGTGGATTCCATGCAGCGTCACTGAATGCAGTGGATTCCATGCAGCATGGTAAAATGCATCCCGATTGATGCAGTGGATTCCATGCAGTGTCATTGAATGCAGTCGATTCCATGCAGCATGGTAAAATGCATCCCGATTGATGCAGTGGATTACATGCAGTGTCCATGAATGCAGTGGATTCCAGGCAGCATGATAAAATGCATCCCGATTGATGCAGTGGATTCCATGCAGCGGGGTTAAATGGATCCCGATTGAATGCAGGGGATTCCATGCAGCGTGGCCCAGTGGATCTCGATTGAATGCAGTGGATTCCATGCAGCGTGGCCCAATGGATCTCGATTGAATGCAGTGGATTCCACGCAGTGTGGTGCAGTGGATTCTGATTGATTGCAGTGAATTCCATGCATCGTGGCACAATGGATCCCAATTGAATGCAGTGGATTCGATGCAGCATGATTGAATGCAGTGGATTCCAGGCAGCGAGGCCCAATGAATCCCGATTGAATGCAGTGGATATTATCCAGCATGGCCCAAAGCATCCCGATTGAATGCAGTGGATTCCATGCAGCGTGTTTGAATGCAGTGGATTCCATGCAGCATGGCCCAATGGTTCCCGATTGAATGCAGTGGTTGCAATGAAGCATGATTGAATGCAGTGGATTCCATGAAGCATGGAGAAATTGAACCCTATTAAATGCAGGGGATTTTATGCAGCATGATTGAATGCAGTGTTTTCCATGCAGCATGATTGAATGCAGTAGATTCCATGCAGTGAGGCCCAATGCATCCCGATTAAATGCAGTGGATTCCATGCAGCGTCACTGAATGCAGTGGATTCGATGCAGCATGGTAAAATGCATCCCGATTGAACCCAGTGTATTCTATGCAGCGTGATAAATGGATCCCGATTGAATGCAGTGGATTCCATGCAGCGTGGTCCAATGGATCTCGAGAGAATGCAGTGGATTCCATGCAGTGTGGTGCAATGGATTTTCATTGAACGCAGTGGATTCGATGCATCATTGTGCAATGGATCCCAATTGAATGCAGTGAATTCCATGCAGCGTGATTGAATGCAGTACATTGCATGCAGCATGGTAAAATGCATCCCGATTAAATGCAGTGGATTCCATCCAGCTTGATTGAATGCAGTTGATTCCATGGAGCGTGGCCCAATGCATCCCGATTAAATGCAGTGGATTTTATGCAGCATGGCCCAAAGCATCCCGATTGAAGGTAGTGCATTCCATGCAGCATCACTGAATGCAGTGGATTCCATGCAGCATGGTAAAATGCATCCCGATTGAACGCAGTGTATTCCATGAAGCATGGCTAAATGGATCCCGATTGAATGCAGTGGATTCCGTGCAGCGTGGCCCAATGGATCTCGATTGAACGCAGTGTACTCCATGCAGTGAGGCCCAATGAATCCCAATTGAATGCAGTGGATTCCATGCAGCATGGCGCAATGGATGTCGATTGAATGCAGTGGTTTCCCTGCAATGTGGCACAATGGATCCCGATTGACTGCAGTGGATTCCATGCAGCGTCACTGAATGCAGTGGATTCCATGCAGAATGGTAAAATGCATCCCGATTGATGGAGTGGATTCCATGCAGTGTCATTGAATGCAGTGGATTCCATGCAGCATGGTAAAATGCATCCCAATTGAACGCAGTGCATTCCATGCAGCGGGGTTAAATGGATCCCGATTGAATGCAGTCGATTCGATGCAGCGTGGCCCAATGGATCTCGAGAGAATGCAGTGGATTCCATGCAGTGTGGTGCAATGGATTTTAATTGAACGCAGTGGATTCCATGCATCATGGCGCAATGGATCCCAATTGAATGCAGTGAATTCCATGCAGCGTGATTGAATGCAGTATATTCCATGCAGTGTGGTAAAATGCATCCCGATTAAATGCAGTGGATTCCATCCAGCTTGATTGAATGCAGTTGATTCCATGGAGCGTGGCCCAATGCATCCCGATTAACTGCAGTGGATTTTATGCAGCATGGCCCAAAGCATCCCGATTGAAGGTAGTGCATTCCATGCAGCATCACTGAATGCAGTGGATTCCATGCAGCATGGTAAAATGCATCCCGATTGAACGCAGTGTATTCCATGCAGCATGGCTAAATGGATCCCGAGTGAATGCAGTGGATTCCATGCAGTGTCATTGAATGCAGTGGATTCCAGGCAGCATGGTAAAATGCATCCCGATTGATGCAGTGAATTCCATGCAGCGGGGTTAAATGGATCCCGATTGAATGCAGTGGATTCCATGCAGCGTGGCCCAGTGGATCTCGATTGAATGCAGTGGATTCCATGCAGCGTGGCCCAATGGATCTCGATTGAATGCAGTGGATTCCACGCAGTGTGGTGCAGTGGATTCTGATTGATTGCAGTGAATTCCATGCATCGTGGCACAATGGATCCCAATTGAATGCAGTGGATTCCATGCAGTGTGGCCCAATGGATCTCGATTGAATGCAGTGGATTCCATGCAGCGTGTTTGAATGCAGTGTATGCCATGCAGCGTGAAGAAATGGAACCCTATTGAATGCAGTGGATTTTATGCAGCATGATTGAATGCAGTGGATTCGATGCAGCATGATTGAATGCAGTGGATTCCAGGCAGCGAGGCCCAATGAATCCCGATTGAATGCAGTGGATATTATCCAGCATGGCCCAAAGCATCCCGATTGAATGCAGTGGATTCCATGCAGCATGTTTGAATGCAGTGGATTCCATGCAGCATGGCCCAATGGTTCCCGATTGAATGCAGTGGTTGCAATGAAGCATGATTGAATGCAGTGGATTCCATGAAGCGTGGCCCTATGGTACCCGATTGAATGCACTGGTTGCAATGAAGCATGATTGAATGCAGTGGATTCCATGCAGCATGGAGAAATTGAACCCTATTAAATGCAGGGGATTTTATGCAGCATGATTGAATGCAGTGGATTCCATGCAGCATGATTGAATGCAGTAGATTCCATGCAGTGAGGCCCAATGCATCCCGATTAAATGCAGTGGATTTTATGCAGCGAGGCCCAAAGCATCCCGATTGAATGCAGTGGATTCCATGCAGCGTCACTGAATGCAGTGGATTCGATGCAGCATGGTTAAATGCATCCCGATTGAACCCACTGTATTCTATGCAGCGTGATAAATGGATCCCGATTGAATGCAGTGGATTCCATGCAGCGTGGCCCAATGGATCTCGAGAGAATGCAGTGGATTCCATGCAGTGTGGTGCAATGGATTTTGATTGAACGCAGTGGATTCGATGCATCGTTGTGCAATGGATCCCAATTGAATGCAGTGAATTCCATGCAGCGTGATTGAATGCAGTATATTCCATGCAGCGTGGTAAAATGCATCCCGATTAAATGCAGTGGATTCCATCCAGCTTGATTGAATGCAGTTGATTCCATGGAGCGTGGCCCAATGCATCCCGATTAAATGCAGTGGATTTTATGCAGCATGGCCCAAAGCATCCCGATTGAAGGTAGTGCATTCCATGCAGCATCACTGAATGCAGTGGATTCCATGCAGCATGGTAAAATGCATCCCGATTGAACGCAGTGTATTCCATGAAGCATGGCTAAATGGATCCCGAGTGAATGCAGTGGATTCCATGCAGTGTCATTGAATGCAGTGGATTCCATGCAGCATGGTAAAATGTGTCACGATTGATGCAGTGGATTACATGCATTGTCATTGAATGCAGTGGATTCCATGCAGCATGGTTAAATGCATCCCGATTGATGCAGTGGATTCCATGCAGTGTCAATGAATGCAGTGGATTCCAGGCAGCATGATAAAATGCATCCCGATTGATGCAGTGGATTCCATGCAGCGGGGTTAAATGGATCCCGATTGAATGCAGTGGATTCCATGCAGCGTGGCCCAATGGATCTCGATTGAATGCAGTGGACTCCGTGAAGTGTGGTGGAGTGGATTCTGATTGATTGCAGTGAATTCCATGCAGCGTGGCCCAATGGATATCGATTGAATGCAGTGGATTCCATGCAGCGTGTTTGAATGCAGTGTATTCCATGCAGCGTGAAGAAATGGAACCCTATTGAATGCAGTGGATTTTATGCAGCATGATTGAATGCAGTGGATTCCATGCAGCATGATTGAATGCAGTGGATTCCATGCAGCATGATTGAATGCAGTGGATTCCAGGCAGCGAGGCCCAATGAATCCCGATTGAATGCAGTGGACATTACCCAGCATGGCCCAAAGCATCCCGATGGAATGCAGTGGATTCCATGCAGCGTGTTTGAATGCAGTGGATTCCATGCAGCATGGCCCAATGGTTCCCGATTGAATGCAGTGGTTGCAATGAAGCATGATTGAATGCAGTGGATTCCATGAAGCGTGGCCCTATGGTACCCGATTGAATGCACTGGTTGCAATGAAGCATGATTGAATGCAGTGGATTCCATGCAGCATGGAGAAATGGAACCCTATTAAATGCAGGGGATTTTATGCAGCATGATTGAATGCAGTGGATTCCATGCAGCATGATTGAATGCAGTAGATTCCATGCAGTGAGGCCCAATGCATCCCGATTAAATGCAGTGGATTTTATGCAGCGAGGCCCAAAGCATCCCGATTGAATGCAGTGGATTCCATGCAGCGTCACTGAATGCAGTGGATTCGATGCAGCATGGTTAAATGCATCCCGATTGAACGAAGAGTATTCCATGCAGCGTGGCTAAATGGATCCCGATTGAATGCAGTGGATTCCATGCAGCGTGGCCCAATGGATCTCGAGAGATTGCTGGGATTCCATGCAGTGTGGTGCAATGGATTTTAATTGAACGCAGTGGATTCCATGCATCGTGGCGCAATGGATCCCAATTGAATGCAGTGAAGTCCATGCAGCGTGATTGAATGCAGTATATTCCATGCAGCGTGGTAAAATGCATCCCGATTAAATGCAATGGATTCCATCCAGCTTGATTGAATGCAGTTGATTCCATGGAGCGTGGCCCAATGCATCCCGATTAAATGCAGTGGATTTTATGCAGCATGGCCAAAAGCATCCCGATTGAAGGTAGTGCATTCCATGCAGCATCACTGAATGCAGTGGATTCCATGCAGCATGGTAAAATGCATCCCGATTGAACGCAGTGTATTCCATGAAGCATGGCTAAATGGATCCCGAGTGAATGCAGTGGATTCCATGCAGTGTCATTGAATGCAGTGGATTCCATGCAGCATGGTAAAATGCGTCACGATTGATGCAGTGGATTCCATGCAGTGTCATTGAATGCAGTGGATTCCATGCAGCATGGTAAAATGCATCCCGATGGATGCAGTGGATTCCCTGCAGTGTCAATGAATGCAGTGGATTCCAGGCAGCATGATAAAATGCATCCCGATTGATGCAGTGGATTCCATGCAGCGGGGTTAAATGGATCCCGATTGAATGCAGTGTATTCCATGCAGCGTGGCCCAATGGATCTCGATTGAATGCAGTGGATTCCATGCAGCGTGGCCCAATGGATCTCGATTGAATGCAGTGGATTCCAAGCAGTGTGGTGCTGTGGATTCTGATTGATTGCAGTGAATTCCATGCATCGTGGCACAATGGATCCCAATTGAATGCAGTGGATTCCATGCAGCGTGGCCCAATGGATCTCGATTGAATGCAGTGGATTCCATGCAGCGTGTTTGAATGCAGTGTATGCCATGCAGCATGAAGAAATGGAACCCTATTGAATGCAGTGGATTTTATGCAGCATGATTGAATGCAGTGGATTCCATGCAGCATGATTGAATGCAGTGGATTCCAGGCAGCGAGGCCCAATGAATCCCGATTGAATGCAGTGGATATTATCCAGCATGGCCCAAAGCATCCCGATTGAATGCAGTGATTCCATGCAGCGTGTTTGAATGCAGTGGATTCCATGCAGCATGGCCCAATGGTTCCCGATTGAATGCAGTGGTTGCAATGAAGCATGATTGAATGCAGTGGATTCCATGAAGCGTGGCCCTATGGTACCCGATTGAATGCACTGGTTGCAATGAAGCATGATTGAATGCAGTGGATTCCATGCAGCATGGAGAAATGGAACCCTATTAAATGCAGGGGATTTTATGCAGCATGATTGAATGCAGTGGATTCCATGCAGCATGATTGAATGCAGTAGATTCCATGCAGTGAGGCCCAATGCATCCCGATTAAATGCAGTGGATTTTATGCAGCGAGGCCCAAAGCATCCCGATTGAATGCAGTGGATTCCATGCAGCGTCACTGAATGCAGTGGATTCGATGCAGCATGGTAAAATGCATCCCGATTGAACCCAGTGTATTCTATGCAGCGTGATAAATGGATCCCGATTGAATGCAGTGGATTCCATGCAGCGTGGCCCAATGGATCTCGAGAGAATGCAGTGGATTCCATGCAGTATGGTGCAATGGATTTTGATTGAACGCAGTGGATTCGATGCATCATTGTGCAATGGATCCCAATTGAATGCAGTGAATTCCATGCAGCGTGATTGAATGCAGTACATTCCATGCAGCATGGTAAAATGCATCCCGATTAAATGCAGTGGATTCCATCCAGCTTGATTGAATGCAGTTGATTCCATGGAGCGTGGCCCAATGCATCCCGATTAAATGCAGTGGATTTTATGCAGCATGGCCCAAAGCATCCCGATTGAAGGTAGTGCATTCCATGCAGCATCACTGAATGCAGTGGATTCCATGCAGCATGGTAAAATGCATCCCGATTGAACGCAGTGTATTCCATGAAGCATGGCTAAATGGATCCCGATTGAATGCAGTGGATTCCATGCAGCGTGGCCCAATGGATCTCGATTGAACGCAGTGTATTCCATGCAGTGAGGCCCAATGAATCCCAATTGAATGCAGTGGATTCCATGCAGCATGGAGAAATTGAACCCTATTAAATGCAGGGGATTTTATGCAGCATGATTGAATGCAGTGGATTCCATGCAGCATGATTGAATGCAGTAGATTCCATGCAGTGAGGCCCAATGCATCCCGATTAAATGCAGTGGATTTTATGCAGAGAGGCCCAAAGCATCCCGATTGAATGGAGTGGATTCCATGCAGCGTCACTGAATGCAGTGGATTCGATGCAGCATGGTTAAATGCATCCCGATTGAACGAAGAGGATTCCATGCAGCGTGGCTAAATGGATCCCGATTGAATGCAGTGGATTCAATGCAGCGTGGCCCAATGGATCTCGATTGAATGCAGTGGATTCCATGCAGCGTGGCCCAATGGATCTCGATTGAATGCAGTGGATTCCATGCAGTGTGGTGCAGTGGATTCTGATTGATTGCAGTGAATTCCATGCATCGTGGCACAATGGATCCCAATTGAATGCAGTGGATTCCATGCAGCGTGGCCCAATGGATCTCGATTGAATGCAGTGGATTCCATGCAGCGTGTTTGAATGCAGTGTATGCCATGCAGCGTGAAGAAATGGAACCCTATTGAATGCAGTGGATTTTATGCAGCATGATTGAATGCAGTGGATTCGATGCAGCATGATTGAATGCAGTGGATTTCAGGCAGCGAGGCCCAATGAATCCCGATTGAATGCAGTGGATATTATCCAGCATGGCCCAAAGCATCCCGATTGAATGCAGTGGATTCCATGCAGCGTGTTTGAATGCAGTGGATTCCATGCAGCATGGCCCAATGGTTCCCGATTGAATGCAGTGGTTGCAATGAAGCATGATTGAATGCAGTGGATTCCATGAAGCGTGGCCCTATGGTACCCGATTGAATGCACTGGTTTCAATGAAGCATGATTGAATGCAGTGGATTCCATGCAGCATGGAGAAATTGAACCATATTAAATGCAGGGGATTTTATGCAGCATGATTGAATGCAGTGGTTTCCATGCAGCATGATTGAATGCAGTAGATTCCATGCAGTGAGGCCCAATGCATCCCGATTAAATGCAGTGGATTCCATGCAGCGTCACTGAATGCAGTGGATTCGATGCAGCATGGTAAAATGCATCACGATTGAACCCAGTGTATTCTATGCAGCGTGATAAATGGATCCCGATTGAATGCAGTGGATTCCATGCAGCGTGGTCCAATGGATCTCGAGAGAATGCAGTGGATTCCATGCAGTGTGGTGCAATGGATTTTGATTGAACGCAGTGGATTCCATGCGTCATTGTGCAATGGATCCCAATTGAATGCAGTGAATTCCATGCAGCGTGATTGAATGCAGTACATTCCCTGCAGCATGGTAAAATGCATCCCGATTAAATGCAGTGGATTCCATCCAGCTTGATTGAATGCAGTTGATTCCATGGAGCGTGGCCCAATGCATCCCGATTAAATGCAGTGGATTTTATGCAGCATGGCCCAAAGCATCCCGATTGAAGGTAGTGCATTCCATGCAGCATCACTGAATGCAGTGGATTCCATGCAGCATGGTAAAATGCATCCCGATTGAACGCAGTGTATTCCATGAAGCATGGCTAAATGGATCCCGATTATATGCAGTGGATTCCATGCAGCGTGGCCCAATGGATCTCGATTGAACGCAGTGTATTCCATGCAGTGAGGCCCAATGAATCCCAATTGAATGCAGTGGATTCCATGCAGCATGGCGCAATGGATGTCGATTGAATGCAGTGGTTTCCCTGCAATGTGGCACAATGGATCCCGATGGACTGCAGTGGATTCCATGCAGCGTCACTGAATGCAGTGGATTCCATGCAGAATGGTAAAATGCATCCCGATTGATGGAGTGGATTCCATGCAGTGTCATTGAATGCAGTGGATTCCATGCAGCATGGTAAAATGCATCCCAATTGAACGCAGTGCATTCCATGCAGCGGGGTTAAATGGATCCCGATTGAATGCAGTGGATTCGATGCAGCGTGGCCCAATGGATCTCGAGAGAATGCAGTGGATTCCATGCAGTGTGGTGCAATGGATTTAAATTGAACGCAGTGGATTCCATGCATCGTGGCGCAATGGATCCCAATTGAATGCAGTGAATTCCATGCAGCGTGATTGAATGCAGTATATTCCATGCAGCGTGGTAAAATGCATCCCGATTAAATGCAGTGGATTCCATCCAGCTTGATTGAATGCAGTTGATTCCATGGAGCGTGGCCCAATGCATCCCGATTAAATGCAGTGGATTTTATGCAGCATGGCCCAAAGCATCCCGATTGAAGGTAGTGCATTCCATGCAGCATCACTGAATGCAGTGGATTCCATGCAGCATTGTAAAATGCATCCCAATTGAACGCAGTGCATTCCATGCAGCGGGGTTAAATGGATCCCGATTGAATGCAGTGGATTTGATGCAGCGTGGCCCAATGGATCTCGAGAGAATGCAGTGGATTCCATGCAGTGTGGTGCAATGGATTTTAATTGAACGCAGTGGATTCCATGCATCATGGCGCAATGGATCCCAATTGAATGCAGTGAATTCCATGCAGCGTGATTGAATGCAGTATATTCCATGCAGCGTGGTAAAATGCATCCCGATTAAATGCAGTGGATTCCATCCAGCTTGATTGAATGCAGTTGATTCCATGGAGCGTGGCCCAATGCATCCCGATTAACTGCAGTGGATTTTATGCAGCATGGCCCAAAGCATCCCGATTGAAGGTACTGCATTCCATGCAGCATCACTGAATGCAGTGGATTCCATGCAGCATGGTAAAATGCATCCCGATTGAACGCAGTGTATTCCATGAAGCATGGCTAAATGGATCCCGAGTGAATGCAGTGGATTCCATGCAGTGTCATTGAATGCAGTGGATTCCAGGCAGCATGGTAAAATGCATCCCGATTGATGCGGTGGATTCCATGCAGCGGGGTTAAATGGATCCCGATTGAATGCAGTGTATTCCATGCAGCGTGGCCCAATGGATCTCGATTGAATGCAGTGGATTCCATGCAGCGTGGCCCAATGGATCTCGATTGAATGCAGTGGATTCCATGCAGTGTGGTGCAGTGGATTCTGATTGATTGCAGTGAATTCCATGCATCGTGGCACAATGGATCCCAATTGAATGCAGTGGATTCCATGCAGCGTGGCCCAATGGATCTCGATTGAATGCATTGGATTCCATGCAGCGTGTTTGAATGCAGTGTATGCCATGCAGCGTGAAGAAATGGAACCCTATTGAATGCAGTGTATTTTATGCAGCATGATTGAATGCAGTGGATTCGATGCAGCATGATTGAATGCAGTGGATTCCAGGCAGCGAGGCCCAATGAATCCCGATTGAATGCAGTGGATATTATCCAGCATGGCCCAAAGCATCCCGATTGAATGCAGTGGATTCCATGCAGCATGTTTGAATGCAGTGGATTCCATGCAGCATGGCCCAATGGTTCCCGATTGAATGCAGTGGTTGCAATGAAGCATGATTGAATGCAGTGGATTCCATGAAGCGTGGCCCTATGGTACCCGATTGAATGCACTGGTTGCAATGAAGCATGATTGAATGCAGTGGATTCCGTGCAGCATGGAGAAATGGAACCCTATTAAATGCAGGGGATTTTATGCAGCATGATTGAATGCAGTGGATTCCATGCAGCATGATTGAATGCAGTAGATTCCATGCAGTGAGGCCCAATGCATCCCGATTAAATGCAGTGGATTTTATGCAGCGAGGCCCAAAGCATCCCGATTGAATGCAGTGGATTCCATGCAGCGTCACTGAATGCAGTGGATTCGATGCAGCATGGTAAAATGCATCCCGATTGAACCCAGTGTATTCCATGCAGCGTGATAAATGGATCCCGATTGAATGCAGTGGATTCGATGCAGCATGGCCCAATGGATCTCGAGAGAATGCAGTGGATTCCATGCAGTGTGGTGCAATGGATTTTTATTGAAGGCAGTGGATTCGATGCATCGTTGTGCAATGGATCCCAATTGAATGCAGTGAATTCCATGCAGCGTGATTGAATGCAGTATATTCCATGCAGCGTGGTAAAATGCATCCCGATTAAATGCAGTGGATTCCATCCAGCTTGATTGAATGCAGTTGATTCCATGGAGCGTGGCCCAATGCATCCCGATTAAATGCAGTGGATTTTATGCAGCATGGCCAAAAGCATCCCGATTGAAGGTAGTGCATTCCATGCAGCATCACTGAATGCAGTGGATTCCATGCAGCATGGTAAAATGCATCCCGATTGAACGCAGTGTATTCCATGAAGCATGGCTAAATGGATCCCGAGTGAATGCAGTGGATTCCATGCAGTGTCATTGAATGCAGTGGATTCCATGCAGCATGGTAAAATGTGTCACGATTGATGCAGTGGATTCCATGCATTGTCATTGAATGCAGTGGATTCCATGCAGCATGGTTAAATGCATCCCGATTGATGCAGTGGATTCCATGCAGTGTCAATGAATGCAGTGGATTCCAGGCAGCATGATAAAATGCATCCCGATTGATGCAGTGGATTCCATGCAGCGGGGTTTAATGGATCCCGATTGAATGCAGTGGATTCCATGCAGCGTGGCCCAATGGATCTCGATTGAATGCAGTGGACTCCGTGCAGTGTGGTGGAGTGGATTCTGATTGATTGCAGTGAATTCCATGCAGCGTGGCCCAATGGATCTCGATTGAATGCAGTGGATTCCATGCAGCGTGTTTGAATGCAGTGTATTCCATGCAGCGTGAAGAAATGGAACCCTATTGAATGCAGTGGATTTTATGCAGCATGATTGAATGCAGTGGATTCCATGCAGCATGATTGAATGCAGTGGATTCCAGGCAGCGAGGCCCAATGAATCCCGATTGAATGCAGTGGACATTATCCAGCATGGCCCAAAGCATCCCGATGGAATGCAGTGGATTCCATGCAGCGTGTTTGAATGCAGTGGATTCCATGCAGCATGGCCCAATGGTTCCCGATTGAATGCAGTGGTTGCAATGAAGCATGATTGAATGCAGTGGATTCCATGAAGCGTGGCCCTATGGTACCCGATTGAATGCACTGGTTGCAATGAAGCATGATTGAATGCAGTGGATTCCATGCAGCATGGAGAAATGGAACCCTATTAAATGCAGGGGATTTTATGCAGCATGATTGAATGCAGTGGATTCCATGCAGCATGATTGAATGCAGTAGATTCCATGCAGTGAGGCCCAATGCATCCCGATTAAATGCAGTGGATTTTATGCAGCGAGGCCCAAAGCATCCCGATTGAATGCAGTGGATTCCATGCAGCGTCACTGAATGCAGTGGATTCGATGCAGCATGGTTAAATGCATCCCGATTGAACGAAGAGTATTCCATGCAGCGTGGCTAAATGGATCCCGATTGAATGCAGTGGATTCCATGCAGCGTGGCCCAATGGATCTCGAGAGATTGCAGTGGATTCCATGCAGTGTGGTGCAATGGATTTTAATTGAACGCAGTGGATTCCATGCATCGTGGTGCAATGGATCCCAATTGAATGCAGTGGATTCCATCCAGCTTGATTGAATGCAGTTGATTCCATGGAGCGTGGCCCAATGCATCCCGATTAAATGCAGTGGATTTTATGCAGCATGGCCCAAAGCATCCCGATTGAATGTAGTGCATTCCATGCAGCATCACTGAATGCAGTGGATTCCATGCAGCATGGTAAAATGCATCCCGATTAAACGCAGTGGATTACATGCAGCATGGCTAAATGGATCCCGAGTGAATGCAGTAGATTCCACGCAGTGTCATTGAATGCAGTGGATTCCATGCAGCATGGTAAAATGCGTCACGATTGATGCAGTGGATTCCATGCAGTGTCATTGAATGCAGTGTATTCCATGCAGCATGGTAAAATGCATCCCGATGGATGCAGTGGATTCCATGCAGTGTCAATGAATGCAGTGGATTCCAGGCAGCATGATAAAATGCATCCCGATTGATGCAGTGGATTCCATGCAGCGGGGTTAAATGGATCCCGATTGAATGCAGTGGATTCCATGCAGCGTGGCCCAATGGATCTCGATTGAATGCAGTGGATTCCATGCAGCGTGGCCCAATGGATCTCGATTGAATGCAGTGGATTCCATGCAGTGTGGTGCAGTGGATTCTGATTGATTGCAGTGAATTCCATGCATCGTGGCACAATGGATCCCAATTGAATGCAGTGGATTCCATGCAGCGTGGCCCAATGGATCTCGATTGAATGCAGTGGATTCCATGCAGCGTGTTTGAATGCAGTGTATGCCATGCAGCATGAAGAAATGGAACCCTATTGAATGCAGTGGATTTTATGCAGCATGATTGAATGCAGTGGATTCCATGCAGCATGATTGAATGCAGTGGATTCCAGGCAGCGAGGCCCAATGAATCCCGATTGAATGCAGTGGATATTATCCAGCATGGCCCAAAGCATCCCGATTGAATGCAGTGGATTCCATGCAGCGTGTTTGAATGCAGTGGATCCATGCAGCATGGCCCAATGGTTCCCGATTGAATGCAGTGGTTGCAATGAAGCATGATTGAATGCAGTGGATTCCATGAAGCGTGGCCCTATGGTACCCGATTGAATGCACTGGTTGCAATGAAGCATGATTGAATGCAGTGGATTCCATGCAGCATGGAGAAATGGAACCCTATTAAATGCAGGGGATTTTATGCAGCATGATTGAATGCAGTGGATTCCATGCAGCATGATTGAATGCAGTAGATTCCATGCAGTGAGGCCCAATGCATCCCGATTAAATGCAGTGGATTTTATGCAGCGAGGCCCAAAGCATCCCGATTGAATGCAGTGGATTCCATGCAGCGTCACTGAATGCAGTGGATTCGATGCAGCATGGTAAAATGCATCCCGATTGAACCCAGTGTATTCTATGCAGCGTGATAAATGGATCCCGATTGAATGCAGTGGATTCCATGCAGCGTGGCCCAATGGATCTCGAGAGAATGCAGTGGATTCCATGCAGTGTGGTGCAATGGATTTTGATTGAACGCAGTGGATTCCATGCATCGTTGTGCAATGGATCCCAATTGAATGCAGTGAATTCCATGCAGCGTGATTGAATGCAGTACATTGCATGCAGCATGGTAAAATGCATCCCGATTAAATGCAGTGGATTCCATCCAGCTTGATTGAATGCAGTTGATTCCATGGAGCGTGGCCCAATGCATCCCGATTAAATGCAGTGGATTTTATGCAGCATGGCCCAAAGCATCCCGATTGAAGGTAGTGCATTCCATGCAGCATCACTGAATGCAGTGGATTCCATGCAGCATGGTAAAATGCATCCCGATTGAACGCAGTGTATTCCATGAAGCATGGCTAAATGGATCCCGATTGAATGCAGTGGATTCCATGCAGCGTGGCCCAATGGATCTCGATTGAACGCAGTGTATTCCATGCAGTGAGGCCCAATGAATCCCAATTGAATGCAGTGGATTCCATGCAGCATGGCGCAATGGATGTCGATTGAATGCAGTGCTTTCCCTGCAATGTGGCACAATGGATCCCGATTGACTGCAGTGGATTCCATGCAGCGTCACTGAATGCAGTGGATTCCATGCAGCATGGTAAAATGCATCACGATTGATGCAGTGGATTCCATGCAGTGTCATTGAATGCAGTGGATTCCATGCAGCATGGTAAAATGCATCCCGATTGAACGCAGTGTATTCCATGAAGCATGGCTAAATGGATCCCGATTGAATGCAGTGGATTCCATGCAGCGTGGCCCAATGGATCTCGATTGAACGCAGTGTATTCCATGCAGTGAGGCCCAATGAATCCCAATTGAATGCAGCGGATTCCATGCAGCATGGCGCAATGGATGTCTATTGAATGCAGTGGTTTCCCGGCAATGTGGCACAATGGATCCCGATTGACTGCAGTGGATTCCATGCAGCGTCACTGAATGCAGTGGATTCCATGCAGCATGGTAAAATGCATCCCGATGGATGCAGTGGATTCCATGCAGTGTCATTGAATGCAGTGGATTCCATGCAGCATGGTAAAATGCATCCCAATTGAACGCAGTGCATTCCATGCAGCGGGGTTCAATGGATCCCGATTGAATGCAGTGGATTCGATGCAGCGTGGCCCAATGGATCTCGAGAGAATGCAGTGGATTCCATGCAGTGTGGTGCAATGGATTTAAATTGAACGCAGTGGATTCCATGCATCGTGGCGCAATGGATCCCAATTGAATGCAGTGAATTCCATGCAGCGTGATTGAATGCAGTATATTCCATGCAGCGTGGTAAAATGCATCCCGATTAAATGCAGTGGATTCCATCCAGCTTGATTGAATGCAATTGATTCCATGGAGCATGGCCCAATGCATCCCGATTAAATGCAGTGGATTTTATGCAGCATGGCCCAAAGCATCCCGATTGAAGGTAGTGCATTCCATGCAGCATCACTGAATGCAGTGGATTCCATGCAGCATGGTAAAATGCATCCCGATTAAACGCAGTGTATTCCATGCAGCATGGCTAAATGGATCCCGAGTGAATGCAGTAGATTCCATGCAGTTTCATTGAATGCAGTGGTTTACATGCAGTATGGTAAAATGCGTCACGATTGATGCAGTGGATTCCATGCAGTGTGGTGCAGTGGATTCTGATTGATTGCAGTGAATTCCATGCATAGTGGCACAATGGATCCCAATTGAATGCAGTGGATTCCATGCAGTGTGGCCCAATGGATCTCGATTGAATGCAGTGGATTCCATGCAGCATGGTAAAATGCATCCCGATTAAACGCAGTGGATTACATGCAGCATGGCTAAATGGATCCCGAGTGAATGCAGTAGATTACATGCAGTTTCATTGAATGCAGTGGATTACATGCAGTATGGTAAAATGCGTCACGATTGATGCAGTGGATTCCATGCAGTGTCATTGAATGCAGTGGATTCCATGCAGCATGGTAAAATGCATCCCGATTGATGCAGTGGATTCCATGCAGTGTCAATGAATGCAGTGGATTCCAGGCAGCATGATAAAATGCATCCCGACTGATGCAGTGGATTCCATGCAGCGGGGTTAAATCGATCCCGATTGAATGCAGTGGATTCCATGCAGCGTGGCCCAATGGATCTCGATTGAATGCAGTGGATTCCATGCAGCGTGGCCCAATGGATCTCGATTGAATGCAGTGGATTCCATGCAGTGTGGTGTAGTGGATTCTGATTGATTGCAGTGAATTCCATGCATCGTGGCACAATGGATCCAAATTGAATGCAGTGGATTCCATGCAGCGTGGCCCAATGGATCTCGATTGAATGCAGTGGATTCCATGCAGCGTGGCCCAATGGATCTCGAGAGAATGCAGTGGATTCCATGCAGTGTGGTGCAATGGATTTTGATTGAACGCAGTGGATTCCATGCATCGTTGTGCAATGGATCCCAATTGAATGCAGTGAATTCCATGCAGCGTGATTGAATGCAGTACATTGCATGCAGCATGGTAAAATGCATCCCGATTAAATGCAGTGGATTCCATCCAGCTTGATTGAATGCAGTTGATTCCATGGAGCGTGGCCCAATGCATCCCGATTAAATGCAGTGGATTTTATGCAGCATGGCCCAAAGCATCCCGATTGAAGGTAGTGCATTCCATGCAGCATCACTGAATGCAGTGGATTCCATGCAGCATGGTAAAATGCATCCCGATTGAACGCAGTGTATTCCATGAAGCATGGCTAAATGGATCCCGATTGAATGCAGTGGATTCCATGCAGCGTGGCCCAATGGATCTCGATTGAACGCAGTGTATTCCATGCAGTGAGGCCCAATGAATCCCAATTGAATGCAGTGGATTCCATGCAGCATGGCGCAATGGATGTCGATTGAATGCAGTGCTTTCCCTGCAATGTGGCACAATGGATCCCGATTGACTGCAGTGGATTCCATGCAGCGTCACTGAATGCAGTGGATTCCATGCAGCATGGTAAAATGCATCACGATTGATGCAGTGGATTCCATGCAGTGTCATTGAATGCAGTGGATTCCATGCAGCATGGTAAAATGCATCCCGATTGAACGCAGTGTATTCCATGAAGCATGGCTAAATGGATCCCGATTGAATGCAGTGGATTCCATGCAGCGTGGCCCAATGGATCTCGATTGAACGCAGTGTATTCCATGCAGTGAGGCCCAATGAATCCCAATTGAATGCAGTGGATTCCATGCAGCATGGCGCAATGGATGTCGATTGAATGCAGTGGTTTCCCGGCAATGTGGCACAATGGATCCCGATTGACTGCAGTGGATTCCATGCAGCGTCACTGAATGCAGTGGATTCCATGCAGCATGGTAAAATGCATCCCGATGGATGCAGTGGATTCCATGCAGTGTCATTGAATGCAGTGGATTCCATGCAGCATGGTAAAATGCATCCCAATTGAACGCAGTGCATTCCATGCAGCGGGGTTCAATGGATCCCGATTGAATGCAGTGGATTCGATGCAGCGTGGCCCAATGGATCTCGAGAGAATGCAGTGGATTCCATGCAGTGTGGTGCAATGGATTTAAATTGAACGCAGTGGATTCCATGCATCGTGGCGCAATGGATCCCAATTGAATGCAGTGAATTCCATGCAGCGTGATTGAATGCAGTATATTCCATGCAGCGTGGTAAAATGCATCCCGATTAAATGCAGTGGATTCCATCCAGCTTGATTGAATTCAATTGATTCCATGGAGCATGGCCCAATGCATCCCGATTAAATGCAGTGGATTTTATGCAGCATGGCCCAAAGCATCCCGATTGAAGGTAGTGCATTCCATGCAGCATCACTGAATGCAGTGGATTCCATGCAGCATGGTAAAATGCATCCCGATTAAACGCAGTGTATTCCATGCAGCATGGCTAAATGGATCCCGAGTGAATGCAGTAGATTCCATGCAGTTTCATTGAATGCAGTGGTTTACATGCAGTATGGTAAAATGCGTCACGATTGATGCAGTGGATTCCATGCAGTGTGGTGCAGTGGATTCTGATTGATTGCAGTGAATTCCATGCATCGTGGCACAATGGATCCCAATTGAATGCAGTGGATTCCATGCAGTGTGGCCCAATGGATCTCGATTGAATGCAGTGGATTCCATGCAGCATGGTAAAATGCATCCCGATTAAACGCAGTGGATTACATGCAGCATGGCTAAATGGATCCCGAGTGAATGCAGTAGATTACATGCAGTTTCATTGAATGCAGTGTATTACATGCAGTATGGTAAAATGCGTCACGATTGATGCAGTGGATTCCATGCAGTGTCATTGAATGCAGTGGATTCCATGCAGCATGGTAAAATGCATCCCGATTGATGCAGTGGATTCCATGCAGTGTCAATGAATGCAGTGGATTCCAGGCAGCATGATAAAATGCATCCCGATTGATGCAGTGGATTCCATGCAGCGGGGTTAAATGGATCCCGATTGAATGCAGTGGATTCCATGCAGCGTGGCCCAATGGATCTCGATTGAATGCAGTGGATTCCATGCAGCGTGGCCCAATGGATCTCGATTGAATGCAGTGGATTCCATGCAGTGTGGTGTAGTGGATTCTGATTGATTGCAGTGAATTCCATGCATCGTGGCACAATGGATCCAAATTGAATGCAGTGGATTCCATGCAGCGTGGCCCAATGGATCTCGATTGAATGCAGTGGATTCCATGCAGCGTGTTTGAATGCAGTGTATTCCATGCAGCGTGAAGAAATGGAACCCTATTGAATGCAGTGGATTTTATGCAGCATGATTGAATGCAGTGGATTCCATGCAGCATGATTGAATGCAGTGGATTCCAGGCAGCGAGGCCCAATGAATCCCGATTGAATGCAGTGGATATTATCCAGCATGGCCCAAAGCATCCCGATTGAATGCAGTGGATTCCATGCAGCGTGTTTGAATGCAGTGGATTCCATGCAGCATGGCCCAATGGTTCCCGATTGAATGCAGTGGTTGCAATGAAGCATGATTGAATGCAGTGGATTCCATGAAGCGTGGCCCTATGGTACCCGATTGAATGCACTGGTTGCAATGAAGCATGATTGAATGCAGTGGATTCCATGCAGCATGGAGAAATGGAACCCTATTAAATGCAGGGGATTTTATGCAGCATGATTGAATGCAGTGGATTCCATGCAGCATGATTGAATGCAGTAGATTCCATGCAGTGAGGCCCAATGCATCCCGATTAAATGCAGTGGATTTTATGCAGCGAGGCCCAAAGCATCCCGATTGAATGCAGTGGATTCCATGCAGCGTCACTGAATGCAGTGGATTCCATGCAGCATGGTAAAATGCATCCCGATTGAACCCAGTGTATTCTATGCAGCGTGATAAATGGATCCCGATTGAATGCAGTGGATTCCATGCAGCGTGGCCCAATGGATCTCGAGAGAATGCAGTGGATTCCATGCAGTGTGGTGCAATGGATTTTGATTGAACGCAGTGGATTCGATGCATCATTGTGCAATGGATCCCAATTGAATGCAGTGAATTCCATGCAGCGTGATTGAATGCAGTACATTGCATGCAGCATGGTAAAATGCATCCCGATTAAATGCAGTGGATTCCATCCAGCTTGATTGAATGCAGTTGATTCCATGGAGCGTGGCCCAATGAATCCCGATTAAATGCAGTGGATTTTATGCAGCATGGCCCAAAGCATCCCGATTGAAGGTAGTGCATTCCATGCAGCATCACTGAATGCAGTGGATTCCATGCAGCATGGTAAAATGCATCCCGATTGAACGCAGTGTATTCCATGAAGCATGGCTTAATGGATCCCGATTGAATGCAGTGGATTCCATGCAGCGTGGCCCAATGGATCTCGATTGAACGCAGTGTATTCCATGCAGTGAGGCCCAATGAATCCCAATTGAATGCAGTGGATTCCATGCAGCATGGAGAAATTGAACCCTATTAAATGCAGGGGATTTTATGCAGCATGATTGAATGCAGTGGATTCCATGCAGCATGATTGAATGCAGTAGATTCCATGCAGTGAGGCCGAATGCATCCCGATTAAATGCAGTGGATTTTATGCAGAGAGGCCCAAAGCATCCCGATTGAATGCAGTGGATTCCATGCAGCGTCACTGAATGCAGTGGATTCGATGCTGCATGGTTAAATGCATCCCGATTGAACGAAGAGTATTCCATGCAGCGTGGCTAAATGGATCCCGATTGAATGCAGTGGATTCAATGCAGCGTGGCCCAATGGATCTCGATTGAATGCAGTGGATTCCATGCAGCGTGGCCCAATGGATCTCGATTGAATGCAGTGGATTCCATGCAGTGTGGTGCAGTGGATTCTGATTGATTGCAGTGAATTCCATGCATCGTGGCACAATGGATCCCAATTGAATGCAGTGGATTCCATGCAGCGTGGCCCAATGGATCTCGATTGAATGCAGTGGATTCCATGCAGCGTGTTTGAATGCAGTGTATGCCATGCAGCGTGAAGAAATGGAACCCTATTGAATGCAGTGGATTTTATGCAGCATGATTGAATGCAGTGGATTCGATGCAGCATGATTGAATGCAGTGGATTTCAGGCAGCGAGGCCCAATGAATCCCGATTGAATGCAGTGGATATTATCCAGCATGGCCCAAAGCATCCCGATTGAATGCAGTGGATTCCATGCAGCGTGTTTGAATGCAGTGGATTCCATGCAGCATGGCCCAATGGTTCCCGATTGAATGCAGTGGTTGCAATGAAGCATGATTGAATGCAGTGGATTCCATGAAGCGTGGCCCTATGGTACCCGATTGAATGCACTGGTTGCAATGAAGCATGATTGAATGCAGTGGATTCCATGCAGCATGGAGAAATTGAACCCTATTAAATGCAGGGGATTTTATGCAGCATGATTGAATGCAGTGGTTTCCATGCAGCATGATTGAATGCAGTAGATTCCATGCAGTGAGGCCCAATGCATCCCGATTAAATGCAGTGGATTCCATGCAGCATCACTGAATGCAGTGGATTCGATGCAGCATGGTAAAATGCATCCCGATTGAACCCAGTGTATTCTATGCAGCGTGATAAATGGATCCCGATTGAATGCAGTGGATTCCATGCAGTGTGGTGCAATGGATTTTGATTGAACGCAGTGGATTCCATGCGTCATTGTGCAATGGATCCCAATTGAATGCAGTGAATTCCATGCAGCGTGATTGAATGCAGTGCATTGCATGCAGCATGGTAAAATGCATCCCGATTAAATGCAGTGGATTCCATCCAGCTTGATTGAATGCAGTTGATTCCATGGAGCGTGGCCCAATGCATCCCGATTAAATGCAGTGGATTTTATGCAGCATGGCCCAAAGCATCCCGATTGAAGGTAGTGCATTCCATGCAGCATCACTGAATGCAGTGGATTCCATGCAGCATGGTAAAATGCATCCCGATTGAACGCAGTGTATTCCATGAAGCATGGCTAAATGGATCCCGATTGAATGCAGTGGATTCCATGCAGCGTGGCCCAATGCATCTCGATTGAACGCAGTGTATTCCATGCAGTGAGGCCCAATGAATCCCAATTGAATGCAGTGGATTCCATGCAGCATGGCGCAATGGATGTCGATTGAATGCAGTGGTTTCCCTGCAATGTGGCACAATGGATCCCGATTGACTGCAGTGGATTCCATGCAGCGTCACTGAATGCAGTGGATTCCATGCAGAATGGTAAAATGCATCCCGATTGATGGAGTGGATTCCATGCAGTGTCATTGAATGCAGTGGATTCCATGCAGCATGGTAAAATGCATCCCAATTGAACGCAGTGCATTCCATGCAGCGGGGTTAAATGGATCCCGATTGAATGCAGTGGATTCGATGCAGCGTGGCCCAATGGATCTCGAGAGAATGCAGTGGATTCCATGCAGTGTGGTGCAATGGATTTAAATTGAACGCAGTGGATTCCATGCATCGTGGCGCAATGGATCCCAATTGAATGCAGTGAATTCCATGCAGCGTGATTGAATGCAGTATATTCCATGCAGCGTGGTAAAATGCATCCCGATTAAATGCAGTGAATTCCATCCAGCTTGATTGAATGCAGTTGATTCCATGGAGCGTGGCCCAATGCAACCCGATTAAATGCAGTGGATTTTATGCAGCATGGCCCAAAGCATCCCGATTGAAGGTAGTGCATTCCATGCAGCATCACTGAATGCAGTGGATTCCATGCAGCATTGTAAAATTCATCCCAATTGAACGCAGTGCATTCCATGCAGCGGGGTTAAATGGATCCCGATTGAATGCAGTGGATTCGATGCAGCGTGGCCCAATGGATCTCGAGAGAATGCAGTGGATTCCATGCAGTGTGGTGCAATGGATTTTAATTGAACACAGTGGATTCCATGCATCATGGCGCAATGGATCCCAATTGAATGCAGTGAATTCCATGCAGCGTGATTGAATGCAGTATATTCCATGCAGCGTGGTAAAATGCATCCCGATTAAATGCAGTGGATTCCATCCAGCTTGATTGAATGCAGTTGATTCCATGGAGCGTGGCCCAATGCATCCCGATTAACTGCAGTGGATTTTATGCAGCATGGCCCAAAGCATCCCGATTGAAGGTAGTGCATTCCATGCAGCATCACTGAATGCAGTGGATTCCATGCAGCATGGTAAAATGCATCCCGATTGAACGCAGTGTATTCCATGAAGCATGGCTAAATGGATCCCGAGTGAATGCAGTGGATTCCATGCAGTGTCATTGAATGCAGTGGATTCCAGGCAGCATGGTAAAATGCATCCCGATTGATGCAGTGGATTCCATGCAGCGGGGTTAAATGGATCCCGATTGAATGCAGTGTATTCCATGCAGCGTGGCCCAATGGATCTCGATTGAATGCAGTGGATTCCATGCAGCGTGGCCCAATGGATCTCGATTGAATGCAGTGGATTCCATGCAGTGTGGTGCAGTGGATTCTGATTGATTGCAGTGAATTCCATGCATCGTGGCACAATGGATCCCAATTGAATGCAGTGGATTCCATGCAGCGTGGCCCAATGGATCTCGATTGAATGCAGTGGATTCCATGCAGCGTGTTTGAATGCAATGTATGCCATGCAGCGTGAAGAAATGGAACCCTATTGAATGCAGTGGATTTTATGCAGCATGATTGAATGCAGTGGATTCGATGCAGCATGATTGAATGCAGTGGATTCCAGGCAGCGAGGCCCAATGAATCCCGATTGAATGCACTGGATATTATCCAGCATGGCCCAAAGCATCCCGATTGAATGCAGTGGATTCCATGCAGCATGTTTGAATGCAGTGGATTCCATGCAGCATGGCCCAATGGTTCCCGATTGAATGCAGTGGTTGCAATGAAGCATGATTGAATGCAGTGGATTCCATGAAGCGTGGCCCTATGGTACCCGATTGAATGCACTGGTTGCAATGAAGCATGATTGAATGCAGTGGATTCCATGCAGCATGGAGAAATTGAACCCTATTAAATGCAGGGGATTTTATGCAGCATGATTGAATGCAGTGGATTCCATGCAGCATGATTGAATGCAGTAGATTCCATGCAGTGAGGCCCAATGCATCCCGATTAAATGCAGTGGATTTTATGCAGCGAGGCCCAAAGCATCCCGATTGAATGCAGTGGATTCCATGCAGCGTCACTGAATGCAGTGGATTCGATGCAGCATGGTAAAATGCATCCCGATTGAACCCAGTGTATTCCATGCAGTGTGATAAATGGATCCCGATTGAATGCAGTGGATTCGATGCAGCATGGCCCAATGGATCTCGAGAGAATGCAGTGGATTCCATGCAGTGTGGTGCAATGGATTTTGATTGAAGGCAGTGGATTCGATGCATCATTGTGCAATGGATCCCAATTGAATGCAGTGAATTCCATGCAGCGTGATTGAATGCAGTATATTCCATGCAGCGTGGTAAAATGCATCCCGATTAAATGCAGTGGATTCCATCCAGCTTGATTGAATGCAGTTGATTCCATGGAGCGTGGCCCAATGCATCCCGATTAACTGCAGTGGATTTTATGCAGCATGGCCAAAAGCATCCCGATTGAAGGTAGTGCATTCCATGCAGCATCACTGAATGCAGTGGATTCCATGCAGCATGGTAAAATGCATCCCGATTGAACGCAGTGTATTCCATGAAGCATGGCTAAATGGATCCCGAGTGAATGCAGTGGATTCCATGCAGTGTCATTGAATGCAGTGGATTCCATGCAGCATGGTAAAATGTGTCACGATTGATGCAGTGGATTCCATGCATTGTCATTGAATGCAGTGGATTCCATGCAGCATGGTTAAATGCATCCCGATTGATGCAGTGGATTCCATGCAGTGTCAATGAATGCAATGAATTCCAGGCAGCATGATAAAATGCATCCCGATTGATGCAGTGGATTCCATGCAGCGGGGTTAAATGGATCCCGATTGAATGCAGTGGATTCCATGCAGCGTGGCCCAATGGATCTCGATTGAATGCAGTGGATTCCATGCAGCGTGTGTGAATGCAGTGTATTCCATGCAGCGTGAAGAAATGGAACCCTATTGAATGCAGTGGATTTTATGCAGCATGATTGAATGCAGTGGATTCCATGCAGCATGATTGAATGCAGTGGATTCCAGGCAGCGAGGCCCAATGAATCCCGATTGAATGCAGTGGACATTATCCAGCATGGCCCAAAGCATCCCGATGGAAGGTAGTGCATTCCATGCAGCATCACTGAATGCAGTGGATTCCATGCAGCATGGTAAAATGCATCCCGATTGAACGCAGTGTATTCCATGAAGCATGGCTAAATGGATCCCGATTGAATGCAGTGGATTCCATGCAGCGTGGCCCAATGGATCTCGATTGAACGCAGTGTATTCCATGCAGTGAGGCCCAATGAATCCCAATTGAATGCAGTGGATTCCATGCAACATGGAGAAATTTAACCCTATTAAATGCAGGGGATTTTATGCAGCATGATTGAATGCAGTGGATTCCATGCAGCATGATTGAATGCAGTAGATTCCATGCAGTGAGGCCCAATGCATCCCGATTAAATGCAGTGGATTTTATGCAGAGAGGCCCAAAGCATCCCGATTGAATGCAGTGGATTCCATGCAGCGTCACTGAATGCAGTGGATTCGATGCAGCATGGTTAAATGCATCCCGATTGAACGAAGAGTATTCCATGCAGCGTGGCTAAATGGATCCCGATTGAATGCAGTGGATTCAATGCAGCGTGGCCCAATGGATCTCGATTGAATGCAGTGGATTCCATGCAGCGTGGCCCAATGGATCTCGATTGAATGCAGTGGATTCCATGCAGTGTGGTGCAGTGGATTCTGATTGATTGCAGTGAATTCCATGCATCGTGGCACAATGGATCCCAATTGAATGCAGTGGATTCCATGCAGCGTGGCCCAATGGATCTCGATTGAATGCAGTGGATTCCATGCAGCGTGTTTGAATGCAGTGTATGCCATGCAGCATGAAGAAATGGAACCCTATTGAATGCAGTGGATTTTATGCAGCATGATTGAATGCAGTGGATTCGATGCAGCATGATTGAATGCAGTGGATTTCAGGCAGCGAGGCCCAATGAATCCCGATTGAATGCAGTGGATATTATCCAGCATGGCCCAAAGCATCCCGATTGAATGCAGTGGATTCCATGCAGCGTGTTTGAATGCAGTGGATTCCATGCAGCATGGCCCAATGGTTCCCGATTGAATGCAGTGGTTGCAATGAAGCATGATTGAATGCAGTGGATTCCATGAAGCGTGGCCCTATGGTACCCGATTGAATGCACTGGTTGCAATGAAGCATGATTGAATGCAGTGGATTCCATGCAGCATGGAGAAATTGAACCCTATTAAATGCAGGGGATTTTATGCAGCATGATTGAATGCAGTGGTTTCCATGCAGCATGATTGAATGCAGTAGATTCCATGCAGTGAGGCCCAATGCATCCCGATTAAATGCAGTGGATTCCATGCAGCATCACTGAATGCAGTGGATTCGATGCAGCATGGTAAAATGCATCCCGATTGAACCCAGTGTATTCTATGCAGCGTGATAAATGGATCCCGATTGAATGCAGTGGATTCCATGCAGCGTGGTCCATTGGATCTTGAGAGAATGCAGTGGATTCCATGCAGTGTGGTGCAATGGATTTTGATTGAACGCAGTGGATTCCATGCGTCATTGTGCAATGGATCCCAATTGAATGAAGTGAATTCCATGCAGCGTGATTGAATGCAGTAGATTCCATGCAGCATGGTAAAATGCATCCCGATTAAATGCAGTGGATTCCATCCAGCTTGATTGAATGCAGTTGATTCCATGGAGCGTGGCCCAATGCATCCCGATTAAATGCAGTGGATTTTATGCAGCATGGCCCAAAGCATCCCGATTGAAGGTAGTGCATTCCATGCAGCATCACTGAATGCAGTGGATTCCATGCAGCATGGTAAAATGCATCCCGATTGAACGCAGTGTATTCCATGAAGCATGGCTAAATGGATCCCGATTGAATGCAGTGGATTCCATGCAGCGTGGCCCAATGCATCTCGATTGAACACAGTGTATTCCATGCAGTGAGGCCCAATGAATCCCAATTGAATGCAGTGGATTCCATGCAGCATGGCGCAATGGATGTCGATTGAATGCAGTGGTTTCCCTGCAATGTGGCACAATGGATCCCGATTGACTGCAGTGGATTCCATGCAGCGTCACTGAATGCAGTGGATTCCATGCAGAATGGTAAAATGCATCCCGATTGATGGAGTGGATTCCATGCAGTGTCATTGAATGCAGTGGATTCCATGCAGCATGGTAAAATGCATCCCAATTGAACGCAGTGCATTCCATGCAGCGGGGTTAAATGGATCCCGATTGAATGCAGTGGATTCGATGCAGCGTGGCCCAATGGATCTCGAGAGAATGCAGTGGATTCCATGCAGTGTGGTGCAATGGATTTAAATTGAACGCAGTGGATTCCATGCATCGTGGTGCAATGGATCCCAATTGAATGCAGTGAATTCCATGCAGCGTGATTGAATGCAGTATATTCCATGCAGCGTGGTAAAATGCATCCCGATTAAATGCAGTGAATTCCATCCAGCTTGATTGAATGCAGTTGATTCCATGGAGCGTGGCCCAATGCATCCCGATTAAATGCAGTGGATTTTATGCAGCATGGCCCAAAGCATCCCGATTGAAGGTAGTGCATTCCATGCAGCATCACTGAATGCAGTGGATTCCATGCAGCATTGTAAAATGCATCCCAATTGAACGCAGTGCATTCCATGCAGCGGGGTTAAATGGATCCCGATTGAATGCAGTGGATTCCATGCAGCGTGCCCCAATGGATCTCGAGAGAATGCAGTGGATTCCATGCAGTGTGGTGCAATGGATTTTAATTGAACGCAGTGGATTCCATGCATCATGGCGCAATGGATCCCAATTGAATGCAGTGAATTCCATGCAGCGTGATTGAATGCAGTATATTCCATGCAGCGTGGTAAAATGCATCCCGATTAAATGCAGTGGATTCCATCCAGCTTGATTGAATGCAGTTGATTCCATGGAGCGTGGCCCAATGCATCCCGATTAACTGCAGTGGATTTTATGCAGCATGGCCCAAAGCATCCAGATTGAAGGTACTGCATTCCATGCAGCATCACTGAATGCAGTGGATTCCATGCAGCATGGTAAAATGCATCCCGATTGAACGCAGTGTATTCCATGAAGCATGGCTAAATGGATCCCGAGTGAATGCAGTGGAATCCATGCAGTGTCATTGAATGCAGTGGATTCCAGGCAGCATGGTAAAATGCATCCCGATTGATGCAGTGGATTCCATGCAGCGGGGTTAAATGGATCCCGATTGAATGCAGTGTATTCCATGCAGCGTGGCCCAATGGATCTCGATTGAATGCAGTGGATTCCATGCAGCGTGGCCCAATGGATCTCGATTGAATGCAGTGGATTCCATGCAGTGTGGTGCAGTGGATTCTGATTGACTGCAGTGAATTCCATGCATCGTGGCACAATGGATCCCAATTGAATGCAGTGGATTCCATGCAGCGTGGCCCAATGGATCTCGATTGAATGCAGTGGATTCCATGCAGCGTGTTTGAATGCAGTGTATGCCATGCAGCGTGAAGAAATGGAACCCTATTGAATGCAGTGGATTTTATGCAACATGATTGAATGCAGTGGATTCGATGCAGCATGATTGAATGCAGTGGATTCCATGCAGCATGGTAAAATGTGTCACGATTGATGCAGTGGATTCCATGCATTGTCATTGAATGCAGTGGATTCCATGCAGCATGGTTAAATGCATCCCGATTGATGCAGTGGATTCCATGCAGTGTCAATGAATGCAATGAATTCCAGGCAGCATGATAAAATGCATCCCGATTGATGCAGTGGATTCCATGCAGCGGGGTTAAATGGATCCCGATTGAATGCAGTGGATTCCATGCAGCGTGGCCGAATGGATCTCGATTGAATGCAGTGGACTCCGTGCAGTGTGGTGGAGTGGATTCTGATTGATTGCAGTGAATTCCATGCAGCGTGGCCCAATGGATCTCGATTGAATGTAGTGGATTCCATGCAGCGTGTTTGAATGCAGTGTATTCCATGCAGCGTGAAGAAATGGAACCCTATTGAATGCAGTGGATTTTATGCAGCATGATTGAATGCAGTGGATTCCATGCAGCATGATTGAATGCAGTGGATTCCAGGCAGCGAGGCCCAATGAATCCCGATTGAATGCAGTGGACATTATCCAGCATGGCCCAAAGCATCCAGATGGAATGCAGTGGATTCCATGCAGCGTGTTTGAATGCAGTGGATTCCATGCAGCATGGCCCAATGGTTCCCGATTGAATGCAGTGGTTGCAATGAAGCATGATTGAATGCAGTGGATTCCATGAAGCGTGGCCCTATGGTACCCGATTGAATGCACTGGTTGCAATGAAGCATGATTGAATGCAGTGGATTCCATGCAGCATGGAGAAATGGAACCCTATTAAATGCAGGGGATTTTATGCAGCATGATTGAATGCAGTGGATTCCATGCAGCATGATTGAATGCAGTAGATTCCATGCAGTGAGGCCCAATGCATCCCGATTAAATGCAGTGGATTTTATGCAGCGAGGCCCAAAGCATCCCGATTGAATGCAGTGGATTCCATGCAGCGTCACTGAATGCAGTGGATTCGATGCAGCATGGTTAAATGCATCCCGATTGAACGAAGAGTATTCCATGCAGCGTGGCTAAATGGATCCCGATTGAATGCAGTGGATTCCATGCAGCGTGGCCCAATGGATCTCGAGAGATTGCAGTGGATTCCATGCAGTGTGGTGCAATGGATTTTAATTGAACGCAGTGGATTCCATGCATCATGGTGCAATGGATCCCAATTGAATGCAGTGAATTCCATGCAGCGTGATTGAATGCAGTACATTCCATGCAGCGTGGTAAAATGCATCCCGATTAAATGCAGTGGATTCCATCCAGCTTGATTGAATGCAGTTGATTCCATGGAGCGTGGCCCAATGCATCCCGATTAAATGCAGTGGATTTTATGCAGCATGGCCCAAAGCATCCCGATTGAATGTAGTGCATTCCATGCAGCATCACTGAATGCAGTGGATTCCATGCAGCATGGTAAAATGCATCCCGATTAAACGCAGTGGATTACATGCAGCATGGCTAAATGGATCCCGAGTGAATGCAGTAGATTCCACGCAGTGTCATTGAATGCAGTGGATTCCATGCAGCATGGTAAAATGCGTCACGATTGATGCAGTGGATTCCATGCAGTGTCATTGAATGCAGTGTATTCCATGCAGCATGGTAAAATGCATCCCGATGGATGCAGTGGATTCCATGCAGTGTCAATGAATGCAGTGGATTCCAGGCAGCATGATAAAATGCATCCCGATTGATGCAGTGGATTCCATGCAGCGGGGTTAAATGGATCCCGATTGAATGCAGTGTATTCCATGCAGCGTGGCCCAATGGATCTCGATTGAATGCAGTGGATTCCATGCAGCGTGGCCCAATGGATCTCGATTGAATGCAGTGGATTCCATGCAGTGTGGTGCAGTGGATTCTGATTGATTGCAGTGAATTCCATGCATCGTGGCACAATGGATCCCAATTGAATGCAGTGGATTCCATGCAGCGTGGCCCAATGGATCTCGATTGAATGCAGTGGATTCCATGCAGCGTGTTTGAATGCAGTGTATGCCATGCAGCATGAAGAAATGGAACCCTATTGAATGCAGTGGATTTTATGCAGCATGATTGAATGCAGTGGATTCCATGCAGCATGATTGAATGCAGTGGATTCCAGGCAGCGAGGCCCAATGAATCCCGATTGAATGCAGTGGATATTATCCAGCATGGCCCAAAGCATCCCGATTGAATGCAGTGGATTCCATGCAGCGTGTTTGAATGCAGTGGATCCATGCAGCATGGCCCAATGGTTCCCGATTGAATGCAGTGGTTGCAATGAAGCATGATTGAATGCAGTGGATTCCATGCAGCATGGAGAAATGGAACCCTATTAAATGCAGGGGATTTTATGCCGCATGATTGAATGCAGTGGATTCCATGCAGCATGATTGAATGCAGTAGATTCCATGCAGTGAGGCCCAATGCATCCCGATTAAATGCAGTGGATTTTATGCAGCGATGCCCAAAGCATCCCGATTGAATGCAGTGGATTCCATGCAGCGTCACTGAATGCAGTGGATTCGATGCAGCATGGTAAAATGCATCCCGATTGAACCCAGTGTATTCCATGCAGCGTGATAAATGGATCCCGATTGAATGCAGTGGATTCGATGCAGCATGGCCCAATGGATCTCGAGAGAATGCAGTGGATTCCATGCAGTGTGGTGCAATGGATTTTGATTGAAGGCAGTGGATTCGATGCATCGTTGTGCAATGGATCCCAATTGAATGCAGTGAATTCCATGCAGCGTGATTGAATGCAGTATATTCCATGCAGCGTGGTAAAATGCATCCCGATTAAATGCAGTGGATTCCATCCAGCTTGATTGAATGCAGTTGATTCCATGGAGCGTGGCCCAATGCATCCCGATTAACTGCAGTGGATTTTATGCAGCATGGCCCAAAGCATCCCGATTGAAGGTAGTGCATTCCATGCAGCATCACTGAATGCAGTGGATTCCATGCAGCATGGTAAAATGCATCCCGATTGAACGCAGTGTATTCCATGAAGCATGGCTAAATGGATCCCGAGTGAATGCAGTGGATTCCATGCAGTGTCATTGAATGCAGTGGATTCCATGCAGCATGGTAAAATGTGTCACGATTGATGCAGTGGATTCCATGCATTGTCATTGAATGCAGTGGATTCCATGCAGCATGGTTAAATGCATCCCGATTGATGCAGTGGATTCCATGCAGTGTCAATGAATGCAATGAATTCCAGGCAGCATGATAAAATGCATCCCGATTGATGCAGTGGATTCCATGCAGCGGGGTTAAATGGATCCCGATTGAATGCAGTGGATTCCATGCAGCGTGGCCGAATGGATCTCGATTGAATGCAGTGGACTCCGTGCAGTGTGGTGGAGTGGATTCTGATTGATTGCAGTGAATTCCATGCAGCGTGGCCCAATGGATCTCGATTGAATGCAGTGGATTCCATGCAGCGTGTTTGAATGCAGTGTATTCCATGCAGCGTGAAGAAATGGAACCCTATTGAATGCAGTGGATTTTATGCAGCATGATTGAATGCAGTGGATTCCATGCAGCATGATTGAATGCAGTGGATTCCAGGCAGCGAGGCCCAATGAATCCCGATTGAATGCAGTGGACATTATCCAGCATGGCCCAAAGCATCCCGATGGAATGCAGTGGATTCCATGCAGCGTGTTTGAATGCAGTGGATCCATGCAGCATGGCCCAATGGTTCCCGATTGAATGCAGTGGTTGCAATGAAGCATGATTGAATGCAGTGGATTCCATGAAGCGTGGCCCTATGGTACCCGATTGAATGCACTGGTTGCAATGAAGCATGATTGAATGCAGTGGATTCCATGCAGCATGGAGAAATGGAACCCTATTAAATGCAGGGGATTTTATGCAGCATGATTGAATGCAGTGGATTCCATGCAGCATGATTGAATGCAGTAGATTCCATGCAGTGAGGCCCAATGCATCCCGATTAAATGCAGTGGATTTTATGCAGCGAGGCCCAAAGCATCCCGATTGAATGCAGTGGATTCCATGCAGCGTCACTGAATGCAGTGGATTCGATGCAGCATGGTTAAATGCATCCCGATTGAACGAAGAGTATTCCATGCAGCGTGGCTAAATGGATCCCGATTGAATGCAGTGGATTCCATGCAGCGTGGCCCAATGGATCTCGAGAGATTGCAGTGGATTCCATGCAGTGTGGTGCAATGGATTTTAATTGAACGCAGTGGATTCCATGCATCGTGGTGCAATGGATCCCAATTGAATGCAGTGAATTCCATGCAGCGTGATTGAATGCAGTACATTCCATGCAGCGTGGTAAAATGCATCCCGATTAAATGCAGTGGATTCCATCCAGCTTGATTGAATGCAGTTGATTCCATGGAGCGTGGCCCAATGCATCCCGAATAAATGCAGTGGATTTTATGCAGCATGGCCCAAAGCATCCCGATTGAATGTAGTGCATTCCATGCAGCATCACTGAATGCAGTGGATTCCATGCAGCATGGTAAAATGCATCCCGATTAAACGCAGTGGATTACATGCAGCATGGCTAAATGGATCCCGAGTGAATGCAGTAGATTCCACGCAGTGTCATTGAATGCAGTGGATTCCATGCAGCATGGTAAAATGCGTCACGATTGATGCAGTGGATTCCATGCAGTGTCAATGAATGCAGTGGATTCCAGGCAGCATGATAAAATGCATCCCGATTGATGCAGTGGATTCCATGCAGCGGGGTTAAATGGATCCCGATTGAATGCAGTGTATTCCATGCAGCGTGGCCCAATGGATCTCGATTGAATGCAGTGGATTCCATGCAGCGTGGCCCAATGGATCTCGATTGAATGCAGTGGATTCCATGCAGTGTGGTGCAGTGGATTCTGATTGATTGCAGTGAATTCCATGCATCGTGGCACAATGGATCCCAATTGAATGCAGTGGATTCCATGCAGCGTGGCCCAATGGATCTCGATTGAATGCAGTGGATTCCATGCAGCGTTTTTGAATGCAGTGTATGCCATGCAGCATGAAGAAATGGAACCCTATTGAATGCAGTGGATTTTATGCAGCATGATTGAATGCAGTGGATTCCATGCAGCGTGTTTGAATGCAGTGGATCCATGCAGCATGGCCCAATGGTTCCCGATTGAATGCAGTGGTTGCAATGAAGCATGATTGAATGCAGTGGATTCCATGAAGCGTGGCCCTATGGTACCCGATTGAATGCACTGGTTGCAATGAAGCATGATTGAATGCAGTGGATTCCATGCAGCATGGAGAAATGGAACCCTATTAAATGCAGGGGATTTTATGCAGCATGATTGAATGCAGTGGATTCCATGCAGCATGATTGAATGCAGTAGATTCCATGCAGTGAGGCCCAATGCATCCCGATTAAATGCAGTGGATTTTATGCAGCGAGGCCCAAAGCATCCCGATTGAATGCAGTGGATTCCATGCAGCGTCACTGAATGCAGTGGATTCGATGCAGCATGGTAAAATGCATCCCGATTGAACCCAGTGTATTCTATGCAGCGTGATAAATGGATCCCGATTGAATGTAGTGGATTCCATGCAGCGTGGCCCAATGGATCTCGAGAGAATGCAGTGGATTCCATGCAGTGTGGTGCAATGGATTTTGATTGAACGCAGTGGATTCCATGCATCGTTGTGCAATGGATCCCAATTAAATGCAGTGAATTCCATGCAGCGTGATTGAATGCAGTACATTCCATGCAGCATGGTAAAATGCATCCCGATTAAATGCAGTGGATTCCATCCAGCTTGATTGAATGCAGTTGATTCCATGGAGCGTGGCCCAATGCATCCCGATTAAATGCAGTGGATTTTATGCAGCATGGCCCAAAGCATCCCGATTGAAGGTAGTGCATTCCATGCAGCATCACTGAATGCAGTGGATTCCATGCAGCATGGTAAAATGCATCCCGATTGAACGCAGTGTATTCCATGAAGCATGGCTAAATGGATCCCGATTGAATGCAGTGGATTCCATGCAGCGTGGCCCAATGGATCTCGATTGAACGCAGTGTATTCCATGCAGTGAGGCCCAATGAATCCCAATTGAATGCAGTGGATTCCATGCAGCATGGCGCAATGGATGTCGATTGAATGCAGTGCTTTCCCTGCAATGTGGCACAATGGATCCAGATTGACTGCAGTGGATTCCATGCAGCGTCACTGAATGCAGTGGATTCCATGCAGCATGGTAAAATGCATCCCGATTGATGCAGTGGATTCCATGCAGTGTCATTGACTGCAGTGGATTCCATGCAGCATGGTAAAATGCATCCCGATTGATGCAGTGGATTCCATGCAGTGTCAATGAATGCAGTGGATTCCAGGCAGCATGATAAAGTGCATCCCGATTGATGCAGTGGATTCCATGCAGCGGGGTTAAATGGATCCCGATTGAATGCAGTGAATTCCATGCAGCGTGGCCCAGTGGATCTCGATTGAATGCAGTGGATTCCATGCAGCGTGGCCCAATGGATCTCGATTGAATGCAGTGGATTCCACGCAGTGTGGTGCAGTGGATTCTGATTGATTGCAGTGAATTCCATGCATCGTGGCACAATGGATCCCAATTGAATGCAGTGGATTCCATGCAGCGTGGCCCAATGGAACTCGATTGAATGCACTGGAATCCATGCAGCGTGTTTGAATGCAGTGTATGCCATGCAGCGTGAAGAAATGGAACCCTATTGAATGCAGTGGATTTTATGCAGCATGATTGAATGCAGTGGATTCGATGCAGCATGATTGAATGCAGTGGATTTCAGGCAGCGAGGCCCAATGAATCCCGATTGAATGCAGGGGATATTATCCAGCATGGCCCAAAGCATCCCGATTGAATGCAGTGGATTCCATGCAGCGTGTTTGAATGCAGTGGATTCCATGCAGCATGGCCCAATGGTTCCCGATTGAATGCAGTGGTTGCAATGAAGCATGATTGAATGCAGTGGATTCCATGAAGCGTGGCCCTATGGTACCCGATTGAATGCACTGGTTGCAATGAAGCATGATTGAATGCAGTGGATTCCATGCAGCATGGAGAAATTGAACCCTATTAAATGCAGGGGATTTTATGCAGCATGATTGAATGCAGTGGTTTCCATGCAGCATGATTGAATGCAGTAGATTCCATGCAGTGAGGCCCAATGCATCCCGATTAAATGCAGTGGATTCCATGCAGCATCACTGAATGCAGTGGATTCGATGCAGCATGGTAAAATGCATCCCGATTGAACCCAGTGTATTCTATGCAGCGTGATAAATGGATCCCGATTGAATGCAGTGGATTCCATGCAGCGTGGTCCAATGGATCTCGAGAGAATGCAGTGGATTCCATGCAGTGTGGTGCAATGGATTTTGATTGAACGCAGTGGATTCCATGCGTCATTGTGCAATGGATCCCAATTGAATGCAGTGAATTCCATGCAGCGTGATTGAATGCAGTACATTCCATGCAGCATGGTAAAATGCATCCCGATTAAATGCAGTGGATTCCATCCAGCTTGATTGAATGCAGTTGATTCCATGGAGCGTGGCCCAATGCATCCCGATTAAATGCAGTGGATTTTATGCAGCATGGCCCAAAGCATCCCGATTGAAGGTAGTGCATTCCATGCAGCATCACTGAATGCAGTGGATTCCATGCAGCATGGTAAAATGCATCCCAATTGAACGCAGTGTATTCCATGAAGCATGGCTAAATGGATCCCGATTGAATGCAGTGGATTCCATGCAGCGTGGCCCAATGCATCTCGATTGAACGCAGTGTATTCCATGCAGTGAGGCCCAATGAATCCCAATTGAATGCAGTGGATTCCATGCAGCATGGGCAATGGATGTCGATTGAATGCAGTGGTTTCCCTGCAATGTGGCACAATGGATCCCGATTGACTGCAGTGGATTCCATGCAGCGTCACTGAATGCAGTGGATTCCATGCAGAATGGTAAAATGCATCCCGATTGATGGAGTGGATTCCATGCAGTGTCATTGAATGCAGTGGATTCCATGCAGCATGGTAAAATGCATCCCAATTGAACGCAGTGCATTCCATGCAGCGGGGTTAAATGGATCCCGATTGAATGCAGTGGATTCGATGCAGCGTGGCCCAATGGATCTCGAGAGAATGCAGTGGATTCCATGCAGTGTGGTGTAATGGATTTAAATTGAACGCAGTGGATTCCATGCATCGTGGCGCAATGGATCCCAATTGAATGCAGTGAATTCCATGCAGCGTGATTGAATGCAGTATATTCCATGCAGCGTGGTAAAATGCATCCCGATTAAATGCAGTGGATTCCATCCAGCTTGATTGAATGCAGTTGATTCCATGGAGCGTGGCCCAATGCATCCCGATTAAATGCAGTGGATTTTATGCAGCATGGCCCAAAGCATCCCGATTGAAGGTAGTGCATTCCATGCAGCATCACTGAATGCAGTGGATTCCATGCAGCATTGTAAAATGCATCCCAATTGAACGCAGTGCATTCCATGCAGCGGGGTTAAATGGATCCCGATTGAATGCAGTGGATTCGATGCAGCGTGGCCCAATGGATCTCGAGAGAATGCAGTGGATTCCATGCAGTGTGGTGCAATGGATTTTAATTGAACGCAGTGGATTCCATGCATCATGGCGCAATGGATCCCAATTGAATGCAGTGAATTCCATGCAGCGTGATTGAATGCAGTATATTCCATGCAGCGTGGTAAAATGCATCCCGATTAAATGCAGTGGATTCCATCCAGCTTGATTGAATGCAGTTGATTCCATGGAGCGTGGCCCAATGCATCCCGATTAACTGCAGTGGATTTTATGCAGCATGGCCCAAAGCATCCCGATTGAAGGTACTGCATTCCATGCAGCATCACTGAATGCAGTGGATTCCATGCAGCATGGTAAAATGCATCCCGATTGAACGCAGTGTATTCCATGAAGCATGGCTAAATGGATCCCGAGTGAATGCAGTGGAATCCATGCAGTGTCATTGAATGCAGTGGATTCCAGGCAGCATGGTAAAATGCATCCCGATTGATGCAGTGGATTCCATGCAGCGGGGTTAAATGGATCCCGATTGAATGCAGTGTATTCCATGCAGCGTGGCCCAATGGATCTCGATTGAATGCAGTGGATTCCATGCAGCGTGGCCCAATGGATCTCGATTGAATGCAGTGGATTCCATGCAGTGTGGTGCAGTGGATTCTGATTGATTGCAGTGAATTCCATGCATCGTGGCACAATGGATCCCAATTGAATGCAGTGGATTCCATGCAGCGTGGCCCAATGGATCTCGATTGAATGCAGTGGATTCCATGCAGCGTGTTTGAATGCAGTGTATGCCATGCAGCGTGAAGAAATGGAACCCTATTGAATGCAGTGGATTTTATGCAACATGATTGAATGCAGTGGATTCGATGCAGCATGATTGAATGCAGTGGATTCCAGGCAGCGAGGCCCAATGAATCCCGATTGAATGCAGTGGATATTATCCAGCATGGCCCAAAGCATCCCGATTGAATGCAGTGGATTCCATGCAGCATGTTTGAATGCAGTGGATTCCATGCAGCATGGCCCAATGGTTCCCGATTGAATGCAGTGGTTGCAATGAAGCATGATTGAATGCAGTGGATTCCATGAAGCGTGGCCCTATGGTACCCGATTGAATGCACTGGTTGCAATGAAGCATGATTGAATGCAGTGGATTCCATGCAGCATGGAGAAATGGAACCCTATTAAATGCAGGGGATTTTATGCAGCATGATTGAATGCAGTGGATTCCATGCAGCATGATTGAATGCAGTAGATTCCATGCAGTGAGGCCCAATGCATCCCGATTAAATGCAGTGGATTTTATGCAGCGAGGCCCAAAGCATCCCGATTGAATGCAGTGGATTCCATGCAGCGTCACTGAATGCAGTGGATTCGATGCAGCATGGTAAAATGCATCCCGATTGAACCCAGTGTATTCCATGCAGCGTGATAAATGGATCCCGATTGAATGCAGTGGATTCGATGCAGCATGGCCCAATGGATCTCGAGAGAATGCAGTGGATTCCATGCAGTGTGGTGCAATGGATTTTGATTGAAGGCAGTGGATTCGATGCATCGTTGTGCAATGGATCCCAATTGAATGCAGTGAATTCCATGCAGCGTGATTGAATGCAGTATATTCCATGCAGCGTGGTAAAATGCATCCCGATTAAATGCAGTGGATTCCATCCAGCTTGATTGAATGCAGTTGATTCCATGGAGCGTGGCCCAATGCATCCCGATTAACTGCAGTGGATTTTATGCAGCATGGCCCAAAGCATCCCGATTGAAGGTAGTGCATTCCATGCAGCATCACTGAATGCAGTGGATTCCATGCAGCATGGTAAAATGCATCCCGATTGAACGCAGTGTATTCCATGAAGCATGGCTAAATGGATCCCGAGTGAATGCAGTGGATTCCATGCAGTGTCATTGAATGCAGTGGATTCCATGCAGCATGGTAAAATGTGTCACGATTGATGCAGTGGATTCCATGCATTGTCATTGAATGCAGTGGATTCCATGCAGCATGGTTAAATGCATCCCGATTGATGCAGTGGATTTCAGGCAGTGTCAATGAATGCAATGAATTCCAGGCAGCATGATAAAATGCATCCCGATTGATGCAGTGGATTCCATGCAGCGGGGTTAAATGGATCCCGATTGAATGCAGTGGATTCCATGCAGCGTGGCCCAATGGATCTCGATTGAATGCAGTGGACTCCGTGCAGTGTGGTGGAGTGGATTCTGATTGATTGCAGTGAATTCCATGCAGTTGGCCCAATGGATCTCGATTGAATGCAGTGGATTCCATGCAGCGTGTTTGAATGCAGTGTATTCCATGCAGCGTGAAGAAATGGAACCCTATTGAATGCAGTGGATTTTATGCAGCATGATTGAATGCAGTGGATTCCATGCAGCATGATTGAATGCAGTGGATTCCAGGCAGCGAGGCCCAATGAATCCCGATTGAATGCAGTGGACATTATCCAGCATGGCCCAAAGCATCCCGATGGAATGCAGTGGATTCCATGCAGCGTGTTTGAATGCAGTGGATTCCATGCAGCATGGCCCAATGGTTCCCGATTGAATGCAGTGGTTGCAATGAAGCATGATTGAATGCAGTGGATTCCATGAAGCGTGGCCCTATGGTACCCGATTGAATGCACTGGTTGCAATGAAGCATGATTGAATGCAGTGGATTCCATGCAGCATGGAGAAATGGAACCCTATTAAATGCAGGGGATTTTATGCAGCATGATTGAATGCAGTGGATTCCATGCAGCATGATTGAATGCAGTAGATTCCATGCAGTGAGGCCCAATGCATCCCGATTAAATGCAGTGGATTTTATGCAGCGAGGCCCAAAGCATCCCGATTGAATGCAGTGGATTCCATGCAGCGTCACTGAATGCAGTGGATTCGATGCAGCATGGTTAAATGCATCCCGATTGAACGAAGAGTATTCCATGCAGCGTGGCTAAATGGATCCCGATTGAATGCAGTGGATTCCATGCAGCGTGGCCCAATGGATCTCGAGAGATTGCAGTGGATTCCATGCAGTGTGGTGCAATGGATTTTAATTGAACGCAGTGGATTCCATGCATCGTGGTGCAATGGATCCCAATTGAATGCAGTGAATTCCATGCAGCGTGATTGAATGCAGTACATTCCATGCAGCGTGGTAAAATGCATCCCGATTAAATGCAGTGGATTCCATCCAGCTTGATTGAATGCAGTTGATTCCATGGAGCGTGGCCCAATGCATCCCGATTAAATGCAGTGGATTTTATGCAGCATGGCCCAAAGCATCCCGATTGAATGTAGTGCATTCCATGCAGCATCACTGAATGCAGTGGATTCCATGCAGCATGGTAAAATGCATCCCGATTAAACGCAGTGGATTACATGCAGCATGGCTAAATGGATCCCGAGTGAATGCAGTAGATTCCACGCAGTGTCATTGAATGCAGTGGATTCCATGCAGCATGGTAAAATGCGTCACGATTGATGCAGTGGATTCCATGCAGTGTCATTGAATGCAGTGGATTCCATGCAGCATGGTAAAATGCATCCCGATGGATGCAGTGGATTCCATGCAGTGTCAATGAATGCAGTGGATTCCAGGCAGCATGATAAAATGCATCCCGATTGATGCAGTGGATTCCATGCAGCGGGGTTAAATGGATCCCGATTGAATGCAGTGGATTCCATGCAGCGTGGCCCAATGGATCTCGATTGAATGCAGTGGATTCCATGCAGCGTGGCCCAATGGATCTCGATTGAATGCAGTGGATTCCATGCAGTGTGGTGCAGTGGATTCTGATTGATTGCAGTGAATTCCATGCATCGTGGCACAATGGATCCCAATTGAATGCAGTGGATTCCATGCAGCGTGGCCCAATGGATCTCGATTGAGTGCAGTGGATTCCATGCAGCGTGTTTGAATGCAGTGTATGCCATGCAGCATGAAGAAATGGAACCCTATTGAATGCAGTGGATTTTATGCAGCATGATTGAATGCAGTGGATTCCATGCAGCATGATTGAATGCAGTGGATTCCAGGCAGCGAGGCCCAATGAATCCCGATTGAATGCAGTGGATATTATCCAGCATGGCCCAAAGCATCCCGATTGAATGCAGTGGATTCCATGCAGCGTGTTTGAATGCAGTGGATTCCATGCAGCATGGCCCAATGGTTCCCGATTGAATGCAGTGGTTGCAATGAAGCATGATTGAATGCAGTGGATTCCATGAAGCGTGGCCCTATGGTACCCGATTGAATGCACTGGTTGCAATGAAGCATGATTGAATGCAGTGGATTCCATGCAGCATGGAGAAATGGAACCCTATTAAATGCAGGGGATTTTATGCCGCATGATTGAATGCAGTGGATTCCATGCAGCATGATTGAATGCAGTAGATTCCATGCAGTGAGGCCCAATGCATCCCGATTAAATGCAGTGGATTTTATGCAGCGAGGCCCAAAGCATCCCGATTGAATGCAGTGGATTCCATGCAGCGTCACTGAATGCAGTGGATTCGATGCAGCATGGTAAAATGCATCCCGATTGAACCCAGTGTATTCTATGCAGCGTGATAAATGGATCCCGATTGAATGCAGTGGATTCCATGCAGCGTGGCCCAATGGATCTCGAGAGAATGCAGTGGATTCCATGCAGTGTGGTGCAATGGATTTTGATTGAACGCAGTGGATTCCATGCATCGTTGTGCAATGGATCCCAATTGAATGCAGTGAATTCCATGCAGCGTGATTGAATGCAGTACATTCCATGCAGCATGGTAAAATGCATCCCGATTAAATGCAGTGGATTCCATCCAGCTTGATTGAATGCAGTTGATTCCATGGAGCGTGGCCCAATGCATCCCGATTAAATGCAGTGGATTTTATGCAGCATGGCCCAAAGCATCCCGATTGAAGGTAGTGCATTCCATGCAGCATCACTGAATGCAGTGGATTCCATGCAGCATGGTAAAATGCATCCCGATTGAACGCAGTGTATTCCATGAAGCATGGCTAAATGGATCCCGATTGAATGCAGTGGATTCCATGCAGCGTGGCCCAATGGATCTCGATTGAACGCAGTGTATTCCATGCAGTGAGGCCCAATGAATCCCAATTGAATGCAGTGGATTCCATGCAGCATGGCGCAATGGATGTCGATTGAATGCAGTGCTTTCCCTGCAATGTGGCACAATGGATCCAGATTGACTGCAGTGGATTCCATGCAGCGTCACTGAATGCAGTGGATTCCATGCAGCATGGTAAAATGCATCCCGATTGATGCAGTGGATTCCATGCAGTGTCATTGAATGCAGTGGATTCCATGCAGCATGGTAAAATGCATCCCGATTGATGCAGTGGATTACATGCAGTGTCAATGAATGCAGTGGATTCCAGGCAGCATGATAAAGTGCATCCCGATTGATGCAGTGGATTCCATGCAGCGGGGTTAAATGGATCCCGATTGAATGCAGTGAATTCCATGCAGCGTGGCCCAGTGGATCTCGATTGAATGCAGTGGATTCCATGCAGCGTGGCCCAATGGATCTCGATTGAATGCAGTGGATTCCACGCAGTGTGGTGCAGTGGATTCTGATTGATTGCAGTGAATTCCATGCATCGTGGCACAATGGATCCCAATTGAATGCAGTGGATTCCATGCAGTGTGGCCCAATGGATCTCGATTGAATGCAGTGGATTCCATGCAGCATGTTTGAATGCAGTGTATTCCATGCAGCGTGAAGAAATGGAACCCTATTGAATGCAGTGGATTTTATGCAGCATGATTGAATGCAGTGGATTCCATGCAGCATGATTGAATGCAGTGGATTCCAGGAAGCGAGGCCCAATGAATCCCGATTGAATGCAGTGGATATTATCCAGCAGGGCCCAAAGCATCCCGATTGAATGCAGTGGATTCCATGCAGCGTCACTGAATGCAGTGGATTCGATGCAGCATGGTAAAATGCATCCCGATTGAACCCAGTGTATTCTATGCAGCGTGATAAATGGATCCCGATTGAATGCAGTGGATTCGATGCAGCATTGCCCAATGGATCTCGAGAGAATGCGGTGGATTCCATGCAGTGTGGTGCAATGGATTTTGATTGAAATCAGTGGATTCGATGCATCGTTGTGCAATGGATCCCAATTGAATGCAGTGAATTCCATGCAGCGTGATTGAATGCAGTACATTCCATGCAGCATGGTAAAATGCATCCCGATTAAATGCAGTGGATTCCATCCAGCTTGATTGAATGCAGTTGATTCCATGGAGCGTGGCCCAATGCATCCCGATTAAATGCAGTGGATTTTATGCAGCATGGCCAAAAGCATCCCGATTGAAGGTAGTGCATTCCATGCAGCATCACTGAATGCAGTGGATTCCATGCAGCATGGAGAAATTGAACCCTATTAAATGCAGGGGATTTTATGCAGCATGATTGAATGCAGTGGATTCCATGCAGCATGATTGAATGCAGTAGATTCCATGCAGTGAGGCCCAATGCATCCCGATTAAATGCAGTGGATTTTATGCAGCGAGGCCCAAAGCATCCCGATTGAATGCAGTGGATTCCATGCAGCGTCACTGAATGCAGTGGATTCGATGCAGCATGGTAAAATGCATCCCGATTGAACCCAGTGTATTCCATGCAGCGTGATAAATGGATCCCGATTGAATGCAGTGGATTCGATGCAGCATGGCCCAATGGATCTCGAGAGAATGCAGTGGATTCCATGCAGTGTGGTGCAATGGATTTTGATTGAACGCAGTGGATTCCATGCATCGTTGTGCAATGGATCCCAATTGAATGCAGTGAATTCCATGCAGCGTGATTGAATGCAGTATATTCCATGCAGCGTGGTAAAATGCATCCCGATTAAATGCAGTGGATTCCATCCAGCTTGATTGAATGCAGTTGATTCCATGGAGCGTGGCCCAATGCATCCCGATTAACTGCAGTGGATTTTATGCAGCATGGCCAAAAGCATCCCGATTGAAGGTAGTGCATTCCATGCAGCATCACTGAATGCAGTGGATTCCATGCAGCATGGTAAAATGCATCCCGATTGAACGCAGTGTATTCCATGAAGCATGGCTAAATGGATCCCGAGTGAATGCAGTGGATTCCATGCAGTGTCATTGAATGCAGTGGATTCCATGCAGCATGGTAAAATGTGTCACGATTGATGCAGTGGATTCCATGCATTGTCATTGAATGCAGTGGATTCCATGCAGCATGGTTAAATGCATCCCGATTGATGCAGTGGATTCCATGCAGTGTCAATGAATGCAATGAATTCCAGGCAGCATGATAAAATGCATCCCGATTGATGCAGTGGATTCCATGCAGCGGGGTTAAATGGATCCCGATTGAATGCAGTGGATTCCATGCAGCGTGGCCCAATGGATCTCGATTGAATGCAGTGGACTCCGTGCAGTGTGGTGGAGTGGATTCTGATTGATTGCAGTGAATTCCATGCAGCGTGGCCCAATGGATCTCGATTGAATGTAGTGGATTCCATGCAGCGTGTTTGAATGCAGTGTATTCCATGCAGCGTGAAGAAATGGAACCCTATTGAATGCAGTGGATTTTATGCAGCATGATTGAATGCAGTGGATTCCATGCAGCATGATTGAATGCAGTGGATTCCAGGCAGCGAGGCCCAATGGTACCCGATTGAATGCACTGGTTGCAATGAAGCATGATTGAATGCAGTGGATTCCATGCAGCATGGAGAAATGGAACCCTATTAAATGCAGGGGATTTTATGCAGCATGATTGAATGCAGTGGATTCCATGCAGCATGATTGAATGCAGTAGATTCCATGCAGTGAGGCCCAATGCATCCCGATTAAATGCAGTGGATTTTATGCAGCGAGGCCCAAAGCATCCCGATTGAATGCAGTGGATTCCATGCAGCGTCACTGAATGCAGTGGATTCGATGCAGCATGGTTAAATGGTTCCCGATTGAATGCAGTGGTTGCAATGAAGCATGATTGAATGCAGTGGATTCCATGAAGCGTGGCCCTATGGTACCCGATTGAATGCACTGGTTGCAATGAAGCATGATTGAATGCAGTGGATTCCATGCAGCATGGAGAAATGGAACCCTATTAAATGCAGGGGATTTTATGCAGCATGATTGAATGCAGTGGATTCCATGCAGCATGATTGAATGCAGTAGATTCCATGCAGTGAGGCCCAATGCATCCCGATTAAATGCAGTGGATTTTATGCAGCGAGGCCCAAAGCATCCCGATTGAATGCAGTGGATTCCATGCAGCGTCACTGAATGCAGTGGATTCGATGCAGCATGGTTAAATGCATCCCGATTGAACGAAGAGTATTCCATGCAGCGTGGCTAAATGGATCCCGATTGAATGCAGTGGATTCCATGCAGCGTGGCCCAATGGATCTCGAGAGATTGCAGTGGATTCCATGCAGTGTGGTGCAATGGATTTTAATTGAACGCAGTGGATTCCATGCATCGTGGTGCAATGGATCCTAATTGAATGCAGTGAATTCCATGCAGCGTGATTGAATGCAGTACATTCCATGCAGCGTGGTAAAATGCATCCCGATTAAATGCAGTGGATTCCATCCAGCTTGATTGAATGCAGTTGATTCCATGGAGCGTGGCCCAATGCATCCCGATTAAATGCAGTGGATTTTATGCAGCATGGCCCAAAGCATCCCGATTGAATGTAGTGCATTCCATGCAGCATCACTGAATGCAGTGGATTCCATGCAGCATGGTAAAATGCATCCCGATTAAACGCAGTGGATTACATGCAGCATGGCTAAATGGATCCCGAGTGAATGCAGTAGATTCCACGCAGTGTCATTGAATGCAGTGGATTCCATGCAGCATGGTAAAATGCGTCACGATTGATGCAGTGGATTCCATGCAGTGTCATTGAATGCAGTGTATTCCATGCAGCATGGTAAAATGCATCCCGATGGATGCAGTGGATTCCATGCAGTGTCAATGAATGCAGTGGATTCCAGGCAGCATGATAAAATGCATCCCGATTGATGCAGTGGATTCCATGCAGCGGGGTTAAATGGATCCCGATTGAATGCAGTGTATTCCATGCAGCGTGGCCCAATTGATCTCGATTGAATGCAGTGGATTCCATGCAGCGTGGCCCAATGGATCTCGATTGAATGCAGTGGATTCCATGCAGTGTGGTGCAGTGGATTATGATTGATTGCAGTGAATTCCATGCATCGTGGCACAATGGATCCCAATTGAATGCAGTGGATTCCATGCAGCGTGGCCCAATGGATCTCGATTGAATGCAGTGGATTCCATGCAGCGTGTTTGAATGCAGTGTATGCCATGCAGCATGAAGAAATGGAACCCTATTGAATGCAGTGGATTTTATGCAGCATGATTGAATGCAGTGGATTCCATGCAGCATGATTGAATGCAGTGGATTCCAGGCAGCGAGGCCCAATGAATCCCGATTGAATGCAGTGGATATTATCCAGCATGGCCCAAAGCATCCCGATTGAATGCAGTGGATTCCATGCAGCGTGGCCCAATGGATCTCGAGAGAATGCAGTGGATTCCATGCAGTGTGGTGCAATGGATTTTGATTGAAGGCAGTGGATTCGATGCATCGTTGTGCAATGGATCCCAATTGAATGCAGTGAATTCCATGCAGCGTGATTGAATGCAGTATATTCCATGCAGCGTGGTAAAATGCATCCCGATTAAATGCAGTGGATTCCATCCAGCTTGATTGAATGCAGTTGATTCCATGGAGCGTGGCCCAATGCATCCCGATTAACTGCAGTGGATTTTATGCAGCATGGCCAAAAGCATCCCGATTGAAGGTAGTGCATTCCATGCAGCATCACTGAATGCAGTGGATTCCATGCAGCATGGTAAAATGCATCCCGATTGAACGCAGTGTATTCCATGAAGCATGGCTAAATGGATCCCGAGTGAATGCAGTGGATTCCATGCAGTGTCATTGAATGCAGTGGATTCCATGCAGCATGGTAAAATGTGTCACGATTGATGCAGTGGATTCCATGCATTGTCATTGAATGCAGTGGATTCCATGCAGCATGGTTAAATGCATCCCGATTGATGCAGTGGATTCCATGCAGTGTCAATGAATGCAATGAATTCCAGGCAGCATGATAAAATGCATCCCGATTGATGCAGTGGATTCCATGCAGCGGGGTTAAATGGATCCCGATTGAATGCAGTGGATTCCATGCAGCGTGGCCGAATGGATCTCGATTGAATGCAGTGGACTCCGTGCAGTGTGGTGGAGTGGATTCTGATTGATTGCAGTGAAGTCCATGCAGCGTGGCCCAATGGATCTCGATTGAATGCAGTGGATTCCATGCAGCGTGTTTGAATGCAGTGTATTCCATGCAGCGTGAAGAAATGGAACCCTATTGAATGCAGTGGATTTTATGCAGCATGATTGAATGCAGTGGATTCCATGCAGCATGATTGAATGCAGTGGATTCCAGGCAGCGAGGCCCAATGAATCCCGATTGAATGCAGTGGACATTATCCAGCATGGCCCAAAGCATCCCGATGGAATGCAGTGGATTCCATGCAGCATGGCCCAATGGTTCCCGATTGAATGCAGTGGTTGCAATGAAGCATGATTGAATGCAGTGGATTCCATGAAGCGTGGCCCTATGGTACCCGATTGAATGCACTGGTTGCAATGAAGCATGATTGAATGCAGTGGATTCCATGCAGCATGGAGAAATGGAACCCTATTAAATGCAGGGGATTTTATGCAGCATGATTGAATGCAGTGGATTCCATGCAGCATGATTGAATGCAGTAGATTCCATGCAGTGAGGCCCAATGCATCCCGATTAAATGCAGTGGATTTTATGCAGCGAGGCCCAAAGCATCCCGATTGAATGCAGTGGATTCCATGCAGCGTCACTGAATGCAGTGGATTCGATGCAGCATGGTTAAATGCATCCCGATTGAACGAAGAGTATTCCATGCAGCGTGGCTAAATGGATCCCGATTGAATGCAGTGGATTCCATGCAGCGTGGCCCAATGGATCTCGAGAGATTGCAGTGGATTCCATGCAGTGTGGTGCAATGGATTTTAATTGAACGCAGTGGATTCCATGCATCGTGGTGCAATGGATCCCAATTGAATGCAGTGAATTCCATGCAGCGTGATTGAATGCAGTACATTCCATGCAGCGTGGTAAAATGCATCCCGATTAAATGCAGTGGATTCCATCCAGCTTGATTGAATGCAGTTGATTCCATGGAGCGTGGCCCAATGCATCCCGATTAAATGCAGTGGATTTTATGCAGCATGGCCCAAAGCATCCCGATTGAATGTAGTGCATTCCATGCAGCATCACTGAATGCAGTGGATTCCATGCAGCATGGTAAAATGCATCCCGATTAAACGCAGTGGATTACATGCAGCATGGCTAAATGGATCCCGAGTGAATGCAGTAGATTCCACGCAGTGTCATTGAATGCAGTGGATTCCATGCAGCATGGTAAAATGCGTCACGATTGATGCAGTGGATTCCATGCAGTGTCATTGAATGCAGTGTATTCCATGCAGCATGGTAAAATGCATCCCGATGGATGCAGTGGATTCCATGCAGTGTCAATGAATGCAGTGGATTCCAGGCAGCATGATAAAATGCATCCCGATTGATGCAGTGGATTCCATGCAGCGGGGTTAAATGGATCCCGATTGAATGCAGTGTATTCCATGCAGCGTGGCCCAATTGATCTCGATTGAATGCAGTGGATTCCATGCAGCGTGGCCCAATGGATCTCGATTGAATGCAGTGGATTCCATGCAGTGTGGTGCAGTGGATTATGATTGATTGCAGTGAATTCCATGCATCGTGGCACAATGGATCCCAATTGAATGCAGTGGATTCCATGCAGCGTGGCCCAATGGATCTCGATTGAATGCAGTGGATTCCATGCAGCGTGTTTGAATGCAGTGTATGCCATGCAGCATGAAGAAATGGAACCCTATTGAATGCAGTGGATTTTATGCAGCATGATTGAATGCAGTGGATTCCATGCAGCATGATTGAATGCAGTGGATTCCAGGCAGCGAGGCCCAATGAATCCCGATTGAATGCAGTGGATATTATCCAGCATGGCCCAAAGCATCCCGATTGAATGCAGTGGATTCCATGCAGCGTGTTTGAATGCAGTGGATCCATGCAGCATGGCCCAATGGTTCCCGATTGAATGCAGTGGTTGCAATGAAGCATGATTGAATGCAGTGGATTCCATGCAGCATGGAGAAATGGAACCCTATTAAATGCAGGGGATTTTATGCAGCATGATTGAATGCAGTGGATTCCATGCAGCATGATTGAATGCAGTAGATTCCATGCAGTGAGGCCCAATGCATCCCGATTAAATGCAGTGGATTTTATGCAGCGAGGCCCAAAGCATCCCGATTGAATGTAGTGGATTCCATGCAGCGTCACTGAATGCAGTGGATTCGATGCAGCATGGTAAAATGCATCCCGATTGAACCCAGTGTATTCCATGCAGCGTGATAAATGGATCCCGTTTGAATGCAGTGGATTCGATGCAGCATGGCCCAATGGATCTCGAGAGAATGCAGTGGATTCCATGCAGTGTGGTGCAATGGATTTTGATTGAAGGCAGTGGATTCGATGCATCGTTGTGCAATGGATCCCAATTGAATGCAGTGAATTCCATGCAGCGTGATTGAATGCAGTATATTCCATGCAGCGTGGTAAAATGCATCCCGATTAAATGCAGTGGATTCCATCCAGCTTGATTGAATGCAGTTGATTCCATGGAGCGTGGCCCAATGCATCCCGATTAACTGCAGTGGATTTTATGCAGCATGGCCAAAAGCATCCCGATTGAAGGTAGTGCATTCCATGCAGCATCACTGAATGCAGTGGATTCCATGCAGCATGGTAAAATGCATCCCGATTGAACGCAGTGTATTCCATGAAGCATGGCTAAATGGATCCCGAGTGAATGCAGTGGATTCCATGCAGTGTCATTGAATGCAGTGGATTCCATGCAGCATGGTAAAATGTGTCACGATTGATGCAGTGGATTCCATGCATTGTCATTGAATGCAGTGGATTCCATGCAGCATGGTTAAATGCATCCCGATTGATGCAGTGGATTCCATGCAGTGTCAATGAATGCAATGAATTCCAGGCAGCATGATAAAATGCATCCCGATTGATGCAGTGGATTCCATGCAGCGGGGTTAAATGGATCCCGATTGAATGCAGTGGATTCCATGCAGCGTGGCCGAATGGATCTCGATTGAATGCAGTGGACTCCGTGCAGTGTGGTGGAGTGGATTCTGATTGATTGCAGTGAATTCCATGCAGCGTGGCCCAATGGATCTCGATTGAATGCAGTGGATTCCATGCAGCGTGTTTGAATGCAGTGTATTCCATGCAGCGTGAAGAAATGGAACCCTATTGAATGCAGTGGATTTTATGCAGCATGATTGAATGCAGTGGATTCCATGCAGCATGATTGAATGCAGTGGATTCCAGGCAGCGAGGCCCAATGAATCCCGATTGAATGCAGTGGACATTATCCAGCATGGCCCAAAGCATCCCGATGGAATGCAGTGGATTCCATGCAGCGTGTTTGAATGCAGTGGATTCCATGCAGCATGGCCCAATGGTTCCCGATTGAATGCAGTGGTTGCAATGAAGCATGATTGAATGCAGTGGATTCCATGAAGCGTGGCCCTATGGTACCCGATTGAATGCACTGGTTGCAATGAAGCATGATTGAATGCAGTGGATTCCATGCAGCATGGAGAAATGGAACCCTATTAAATGCAGGGGATTTTATGCAGCATGATTGAATGCAGTGGATTCCATGCAGCATGATTGAATGCAGTAGATTCCATGCAGTGAGGCCCAATGCATCCCGATTAAATGCAGTGGATTTTATGCAGCGAGGCCCAAAGCATCCCGATTGAATGCAGTGGATTCCATGCAGCGTCACTGAATGCATTGGATTCGATGCAGCATGGTTAAATGCATCCCGATTGAACGAAGAGTATTCCATGCAGCGTGGCTAAATGGATCCCGATTGAATGCAGTGGATTCCATGCAGCGTGGCCCAATGGATCTCGAGAGATTGCAGTGGATTCCATGCAGTGTGGTGCAATGGATTTTAATTGAACGCAGTGGATTCCATGCATCGTGGTGCAATGGATCCCAATTGAATGCAGTGAATTCCATGCAGCGTGATTGAATGCAGTACATTCCATGCAGCGTGGTAAAATGCATCCCGATTAAATGCAGTGGATTCCATCCAGCTTGATTGAATGCAGTTGATTCCATGGAGCGTGGCCCAATGCATCCCGATTAAATGCAGTGGATTTTATGCAGCATGGCCCAAAGCATCCCGATTGAATGTAGTGCATTCCATGCAGCATCACTGAATGCAGTGGATTCCATGCAGCATGGTAAAATGCATCCCGATTAAACGCAGTGGATTACATGCAGCATGGCTAAATGGATCCCGAGTGAATGCAGTAGATTCCACGCAGTGTCATTGAATGCAGTGGATTCCATGCAGCATGGTAAAATGCGTCACGATTGATGCAGTGGATTCCATGCAGTGTCATTGAATGCAGTGTATTCCATGCAGCATGGTAAAATGCATCCCGATGGATGCAGTGGATTCCATGCAGTGTCAATGAATGCAGTGGATTCCAGGCAGCATGATAAAATGCATCCCGATTGATGCAGTGGATTCCATGCAGCGGGGTTAAATGGATCCCGATTGAATGCAGTGTATTCCATGCAGCGTGGCCCAATGGATCTCGATTGAATGCAGTGGATTCCATGCAGCGTGGCCCAATGGATCTCGATTGAATGCAGTGGATTCCATGCAGTGTGGTGCAGTGGATTCTGATTGATTGCAGTGAATTCCATGCATCGTGGCACAATGGATCCCAATTGAATGCAGTGGATTCCATGCAGCGTGGCCCAATGGATCTCGATTGAATGCAGTGGATTCCATGCAGCGTGTTTGAATGCAGTGTATGCCATGCAGCATGAAGAAATGGAACCCTATTGAATGCAGTGGATTTTATGCAGCATGATTGAATGCAGTGGATTCCATGCAGCATGATTGAATGCAGTGGATTCCAGGCAGCGAGGCCCAATGAATCCCGATTGAATGCAGTGGATATTATCCAGCATGGCCCAAAGCATCCCGATTGAATGCAGTGGATTCCATGCAGCGTGTTTGAATGCAGTGGATCCATGCAGCATGGCCCAATGGTTCCCGATTGAATGCAGTGGTTGCAATGAAGCATGATTGAATGCAGTGGATTCCATGAAGCGTGGCCCTATGGTACCCGATTGAATGCACTGGTTGCAATGAAGCATGATTGAATGCAGTGGATTCCATGCAGCATGGAGAAATGGAACCCTATTAAATGCAGGGGATTTTATGCCGCATGATTGAATGCAGTGGATTCCATGCAGCATGATTGAATGCAGTAGATTCCATGCAGTGAGGCCCAATGCATCCCGATTAAATGCAGTGGATTTTATGCAGCGAGGCCCAAAGCATCCCGATTGAATGCAGTGGATTCCATGCAGCGTCACTGAATGCAGTGGATTCGATGCAGCATGGTAAAATGCATCCCGATTGAACCCAGTGTATTCTATGCAGCGTGATAAATGGATCCCGATTGAATGCAGTGGATTCCATGCAGCGTGGCCCAATGGATCTCGAGAGAATGCAGTGGATTCCATGCAGTGTGGTGCAATGGATTTTGATTGAACGCAGTGGATTCCATGCATCGTTGTGCAATGGATCCCAATTGAATGCAGTGAATTCCATGCAGCGTGATTGAATGCAGTACATTCCATGCAGCATGGTAAAATGCATCCCGATTAAATGCAGTGGATTCCATCCAGCTTGATTGAATGCAGTTGATTCCATGGAGCGTGGCCCAATGCATCCCGATTAAATGCAGTGGATTTTATGCAGCATGGCCCAAAGCATCCCGATTGAAGGTAGTGCATTCCATGCAGCATCACTGAATGCAGTGGATTCCATGCAGCATGGTAAAATGCATCCCGATTGAACTCAGTGTATTCCATGAAGCATGGCTAAATGGATCCCGATTGAATGCAGTGGATTCCATGCAGCGTGGCCCAATGGATCTCGATTGAACGCAGTGTATTCCATGCAGTGAGGCCCAATGAATCCCAATTGAATGCAGTGGATTCCATGCAGCATGGCGCAATGGATGTCGATTGAATGCAGTGCTTTCCCTGCAATGTGGCACAATGGATCCAGATTGACTGCAGTGGATTCCATGCAGCGTCACTGAATGCAGTGGATTCCATGCAGCATGGTAAAATGCATCCCGATTGATGCAGTGGATTCCATGCAGTGTCATTGAATGCAGTGGATTCCATGCAGCATGGTAAAATGCATCCCGATTGATGCCGTGGATTACATGCAGTGTCAATGAATGCAGTGGATTCCAGGCAGCATGATAAAGTGCATCCCGATTGATGCAGTGGATTCCATGCAGCGGGGTTAAATGGATCCCGATTGAATGCAGTGAATTCCATGCAGCGTGGCCCAGTGGATCTCGATTGAATGCAGTGGATTCCATGCAGCGTGGCCCAATGGATCTCGATTGAATGCAGTGGATTCCACGCAGTGTGGTGCAGTGGATTCTGATTGATTGCAGTGAATTCCATGCATCGTGGCACAATGGATCCCAATTGAATGCAGTGGATTCCATGCAGTGTGGCCCAATGGATCTCGATTGAATGCAGTGGATTCCATGCAGCATGTTTGAATGCAGTGTATTCCATGCAGCGTGAAGAAATGGAACCCTATTGAATGCAGTGGATTTTATGCAGCATGATTGAATGCAGTGGATTCCATGCAGCATGATTGAATGCAGTGGATTCCAGGAAGCGAGGCCCAATGAATCCCGATTGAATGCAGTGGATATTATCCAGCAGGGCCCAAAGCATCCCGATTGAATGCAGTGGATTCCATGCAGCGTTACTGAATGCAGTGGATTCGATGCAGCATGGTAAAATGCATCCCGATTGAACCCAGTGTATTCTATGCAGCGTGATAAATGGATCCCGATTGAATGCAGTGGATTCGATGCAGCATTGCCCAATGGATCTCGAGAGAATGCGGTGGATTCCATGCAGTGTGGTGCAATGGATTTTGATTGAAATCAGTGGATTCGATGCATCGTTGTGCAATGGATCCCAATTGAATGCAGTGAATTACATGCAGCGTGATTGAATGCAGTACATTCCATGCAGCGTGGTAAAATGCATCCCGATTAAATGCAGTGGATTCCATCCAGCTTGATTGAATGCAGTTGATTCCATGGAGCGTGGCCCAATGCATCCCGATTAACTGCAGTGGATTTTATGCAGCATGGCCCAAAGCATCCCGATTGAAGGTAGTGCATTCCATGCAGCATCACTGAATGCAGTGGATTCCATGCAGCATGGTAAAATGCATCCCGATTGAACGCAGTGTATTCCATGAACCATGGCTAAATGGATCCCGATTGAATGCAGTGGATTCCATGCAGCGTGGCCCAATGCATCTCGATTGAACGCAGTGTATTCCATGCAGTGAGGCCCAATGAATCCCAATTGAATGCAGTGGATTCCATGCAGCATGGCGCAATGGATGTCGATTGAATGCAGTGGTTTCCCTGCAATGTGGCACAATGGATCCCGATTGACTGCAGTGGATTCCATGCAGCGTCACTGAATGCAGTGGATTCCATGCAGAATGGTAAAATGCATCCCGATTGATGGAGTGGATTCCATGCAGTGTCATTGAATGCAGTGGATTCCATGCAGCATGGTAAAATGCATCCCAATTGAACGCAGTGCATTCCATGCAGCGGGGTTAAATGGATCCCGATTGAATGCAGTGGATTCGATGCAGCGTGGCCCAATGGATCTCGAGAGAATGCAGTGGATTCCATGCAGTGTGGTGCAATGGATTTAAATTGAACGCAGTGGATTCCATGCATCGTGGCGCAATGGATCCCAATTGAATGCAGTGAATTCCATGCAGCGTGATTGAATGCAGTATATTCCATGCAGCGTGGTAAAATGCATCCCGATTAAATGCAGTGGATTCCATCCAGCTTGATTGAATGCAGTTGATTCCATGGAGCGTGGCCCAATGCATCCCGATTAAATGCAGTGGATTTTATGCAGCATGGCCCAAAGCATCCCGATTGAAGGTAGTGCATTCCATGCAGCATCACTGAATGCAGTGGATTCCATGCAGCATTGTAAAATGCATCCCAATTGAACGCAGTGCATTCCATGCAGCGGGGTTAAATGGATCCCGATTGAATGCAGTGGATTCGATGCAGCGTGGCCCAATGGATCTCGAGAGAATGCAGTGGATTCCATGCAGTGTGGTGCAATGGATTTTAATTGAACGCAGTGGATTCCATGCATCATGGCGCAATGGATCCCAATTGAATGCAGTGAATTCCATGCAGCGTGATTGAATGCAGTATATTCCATGCAGCGTGGTAAAATGCATCCCGATTAAATGCAGTGGATTCCATCCAGCTTGATTGAATGCAGTTGATTCCATGGAGCGTGGCCCAATGCATCCCGATTAACTGCAGTGGATTTTATGCAGCATGGCCCAAAGCATCCCGATTGAAGGTACTGCATTCCATGCAGCATCACTGAATGCAGTGGATTCCATGCAGCATGGTAAAATGCATCCCGATTGAACGCAGTGTATTCCATGAAGCATGGCTAAATGGATCCCGAGTGAATGCAGTGGAATCCATGCAGTGTCATTGAATGCAGTGGATTCCAGGCAGCATGGTAAAATGCATCCCGATTGATGCAGTGGATTCCATGCAGCGGGGTTAAATGGATCCCGATTGAATGCAGTGTATTCCATGCAGCGTGGCCCAATGGATCTCGATTGAATGCAGTGGATTCCATGCAGCGTGGCCCAATGGATCTCGATTGAATGCAGTGGATTCCATGCAGTGTGGTGCAGTGGATTCTGATTGATTGCAGTGAATTCCATGCATCGTGGCACAATGGATCCCAATTGAATGCAGTGGATTCCATGCAGCGTGGCCCAATGGATCTCGATTGAATGCAGTGGATTCCATGCAGCGTGTTTGAATGCAGTGTATGCCATGCAGCGTGAAGAAATGGAACCCTATTGAATGCAGTGGATTTTATGCAACATGATTGAATGCAGTGGATTCGATGCAGCATGATTGAATGCAGTGGATTCCAGGCAGCGAGGCCCAATGAATCCCGATTGAATGCAGTGGATATTATCCAGCATGGCCCAAAGCATCCCGATTGAATGCAGTGGATTCCATGCAGCATGTTTGAATGCAGTGGATTCCATGCAGCATGGCCCAATGGTTCCCGATTGAATGCAGTGGTTGCAATGAAGCATGATTGAATGCAGTGGATTCCATGAAGCGTGGCCCTATGGTACCCGATTGAATGCACTGGTTGCAATGAAGCATGATTGAATGCAGTGGATTCCATGCAGCATGGAGAAATGGAACCCTATTAAATGCAGGGGATTTTATGCAGCATGATTGAATGCAGTGGATTCCATGCAGCATGATTGAATGCAGTAGATTCCATGCAGTGAGGCCCAATGCATCCCGATTAAATGCAGTGGATTTTATGCAGCGAGGCCCAAAGCATCCCGATTGAATGCAGTGGATTCCATGCAGCGTCACTGAATGCAGTGGATTCGATGCAGCATGGTAAAATGCATCCCGATTGAACCCAGTGTATTTCATGCAGCGTGATAAATGGATCCCGATTGAATGCAGTGGATTCGATGCAGCATGGCCCAATGGATCTCGAGAGAATGCAGTGGATTCCATGCAGTGTGGTGCAATGGATTTTGATTGAAGGCAGTGGATTCGATGCATCGTTGTGCAATGGATCCCAATTGAATGCAGTGAATTCCATGCAGCGTGATTGAATGCAGTATATTCCATGCAGCGTGGTAAAATGCATCCCGATTAAATGCAGTGGATTCCATCCAGCTTGATTGAATGCAGTTGATTCCATGGAGCGTGGCCCAATGCATCCCGATTAAATGCAGTGGATTTTATGCAGCATGGCCAAAAGCATCCCGATTGAATGTAGTGCATTCCATGCAGCATCACTGAATGCAGTGGATTCCATGCAGCATGGTAAAATGCATCCCGATTGAACGCAGTGTATTCCATGAAGCATGGCTAAATGGATCCCGAGTGAATGCAGTGGATTCCATGCAGTGTCATTGAATGCAGTGGATTCCATGCAGCATGGTAAAATGTGTCACGATTGATGCAGTGGATTCCATGCATTGTCATTGAATGCAGTGGATTCCATGCAGCATGGTTAAATGCATCCCGATTGATGCAGTGGATTCCATGCAGTGTCAATGAATGCAATGAATTCCAGGCAGCATGATAAAATGCATCCCGATTGATGCAGTGGATTCCATGCAGCGGGGTTAAATGGATCCCGATTGAATGCAGTGGATTCCATGCAGCGTGGCCGAATGGATCTCGATTGAATGCAGTGGACTCCGTGCAGTGTGGTGGAGTGGATTCTGATTGATTGCAGTGAATTCCATGCAGCGTGGCCCAATGGATCTCGATTGAATGCAGTGGATTCCATGCAGCGTGTTTGAATGCAGTGTATTCCATGCAGCGTGAAGAAATGGAACCCTATTGAATGCAGTGGATTTTATGCAGCATGATTGAATGCAGTGGATTCCATGCAGCATGATTGAATGCAGTGGATTCCAGGCAGCGAGGCCCAATGAATCCCGATTGAATGCAGTGGACATTATCCAGCATGGCCCAAAGCATCCCGATGGAATGCAGTGGATTCCATGCAGCGTGTTTGAATGCAGTGGATTCCATGCAGCATGGCCCAATGGTTCCCGATTGAATGCAGTGGTTGCAATGAAGCATGATTGAATGCAGTGGATTCCAAGAAGCGTGGCCCTATGGTACCCGATTGAATGCACTGGTTGCAATGAAGCATGATTGAATGCAGTGGATTCCATGCAGCATGGAGAAATGGAACCCTATTAAATGCAGGGGATTTTATGCAGCATGATTGAATGCAGTGGATTCCATGCAGCATGATTGAATGCAGTAGATTCCATGCAGTGAGGCCCAATGCATCCCGATTAAATGCAGTGGATTTTATGCAGCGAGGCCCAAAGCATCCCGATTGAATGCAGTGGATTCCATGCAGCGTCACTGAATGCATTGGATTCGATGCAGCATGGTTAAATGCATCCCGATTGAACGAAGAGTATTCCATGCAGCGTGGCTAAATGGATCCCGATTGAATGCAGTGGATTCCATGCAGCGTGGCCCAATGGATCTCGAGAGATTGCAGTGGATTCCATGCAGTGTGGTGCAATGGATTTTAATTGAACGCAGTGGATTCCATGCATCGTGGTGCAATGGATCCCAATTGAATGCAGTGAATTCCATGCAGCGTGATTGAATGCAGTACATTCCATGCAGCGTGGTAAAATGCATCCCGATTAAATGCAGTGGATTCCATCCAGCTTGATTGAATGCAGTTGATTCCATGGAGCGTGGCCCAATGCATCCCGATTAAATGCAGTGGATTTTATGCAGCATGGCCCAAAGCATCCCGATTGAATGTAGTGCATTCCATGCAGCATCACTGAATGCAGTGGATTCCATGCAGCATGGTAAAATGCATCCCGATTAAACGCAGTGGATTACATGCAGCATGGCTAAATGGATCCCGAGTGAATGCAGTAGATTCCACGCAGTGTCATTGAATGCAGTGGATTCCATGCAGCATGGTAAAATGCGTCACGATTGATGCAGTGGATTCCATGCAGTGTCATTGAATGCAGTGTATTCCATGCAGCATGGTAAAATGCATCCCGATGGATGCAGTGGATTCCATGCAGTGTCAATGAATGCAGTGGATTCCAGGCAGCATGATAAAATGCATCCCGATTGATGCAGTGGATTCCATGCAGCGGGGTTAAATGGATCCCGATTGAATGCAGTGTATTCCATGCAGCGTGGCCCAATGGATCTCGATTGAATGCAGTGGATTCCATGCAGCGTGGCCCAATGGATCTCGATTGAATGCAGTGGATTCCATGCAGTGTGGTGCAGTGGATTCTGATTGATTGCAGTGAATTCCATGCATCGTGGCACAATGGATCCCAATTGAATGCAGTGGATTCCATGCAGCGTGGCCCAATGGATCTCGATTGAATGCAGTGGATTCCATGCAGCGTGTTTGAATGCAGTGTATGCCATGCAGCATGAAGAAATGGAACCCTATTGAATGCAGTGGATTTTATGCAGCATGATTGAATGCAGTGGATTCCATGCAGCATGATTGAATGCAGTGGATTCCAGGCAGCGAGGCCCAATGAATCCCGATTGAATGCAGTGGATATTATCCAGCATGGCCCAAAGCATCCCGATTGAATGCAGTGGATTCCATGCAGCGTGTTTGAATGCAGTGGATCCATGCAGCATGGCCCAATGGTTCCCGATTGAATGCAGTGGTTGCAATGAAGCATGATTGAATGCAGTGGATTCCATGAAGCGTGGCCCTATGGTACCCGATTGAATGCACTGGTTGCAATGAAGCATGATTGAATGCAGTGGATTCCATGCAGCATGGAGAAATGGAACCCTATTAAATGCAGGGGATTTTATGCCGCATGATTGAATGCAGTGGATTCCATGCAGCATGATTGAATGCAGTAGATTCCATGCAGTGAGGCCCAATGCATCCCGATTAAATGCAGTGGATTTTATGCAGCGAGGCCCAAAGCATCCCGATTGAATGCAGTGGATTCCATGCAGCGTCACTGAATGCAGTGGATTCGATGCAGCATGGTAAAATGCATCCCGATTGAACCCAGTGTATTCTATGCAGCGTGATAAATGGATCCCGATTGAATGCAGTGGATTCCATGCAGCGTGGCCCAATGGATCTCGAGAGAATGCAGTGGATTCCATGCAGTGTGGTGCAATGGATTTTGATTGAACGCAGTGGATTCCATGCATCGTTGTGCAATGGATCCCAATTGAATGCAGTGAATTCCATGCAGCGTGATTGAATGCAGTACATTCCATGCAGCATGGTAAAATGCATCCCGATTAAATGCAGTGGATTCCATCCAGCTTGATTGAATGCAGTTGATTCCATGGAGCGTGGCCCAATGCATCCCGATTAAATGCAGTGGATTTTATGCAGCATGGCCCAAAGCATCCCGATTGAAGGTAGTGCATTCCATGCAGCATCACTGAATGCAGTGGATTCCATGCAGCATGGTAAAATGCATCCCGATTGAACTCAGTGTATTCCATGAAGCATGGCTAAATGGATCCCGATTGAATGCAGTGGATTCCATGCAGCGTGGCCCAATGGATCTCGATTGAACGCAGTGTATTCCATGCAGTGAGGCCCAATGAATCCCAATTGAATGCAGTGGATTCCATGCAGCATGGCGCAATGGATGTCGATTGAATGCAGTGCTTTCCCTGCAATGTGGCACAATGGATCCAGATTGACTGCAGTGGATTCCATGCAGCGTCACTGAATGCAGTGGATTCCATGCAGCATGGTAAAATGCATCCCGATTGATGCAGTGGATTCCATGCAGTGTCATTGAATGCAGTGGATTCCATGCAGCATGGTAAAATGCATCCCGATTGATGCAGTGGATTACATGCAGTGTCAATGAATGCAGTGGATTCCAGGCAGCATGATAAAGTGCATCCCGATTGATGCAGTGGATTCCATGCAGCGGGGTTAAATGGATCCCGATTGAATGCAGTGAATTCCATGCAGCGTGGCCCAGTGGATCTCGATTGAATGCAGTGGATTCCATGCAGCGTGGCCCAATGGATCTCGATTGAATGCAGTGGATTCCACGCAGTGTGGTGCAGTGGATTCTGATTGATTGCAGTGAATTCCATGCATCGTGGCACAATGGATCCCAATTGAATGCAGTGGATTCCATGCAGTGTGGCCCAATGGATCTCGATTGAATGCAGTGGATTCCATGCAGCATGTTTGAATGCAGTGTATTCCATGCAGCGTGAAGAAATGGAACCCTATTGAATGCAGTGGATTTTATGCAGCATGATTGAATGCAGTGGATTCCATGCAGCATGATTGAATGCAGTGGATTCCAGGAAGCGAGGCCCAATGAATCCCGATTGAATGCAGTGGATATTATCCAGCAGGGCCCAAAGCATCCCGATTGAATGCAGTGGATTCCATGCAGCGTCACTGAATGCAGTGGATTCGATGCAGCATGGTAAAATGCATCCCGATTGAACCCAGTGTATTCTATGCAGCGTGATAAATGGATCCCGATTGAATGCAGTGGATTCGATGCAGCATTGCCCAATGGATCTCGAGAGAATGCGGTGGATTCCATGCAGTGTGGTGCAATGGATTTTGATTGAAATCAGTGGATTCGATGCATCGTTGTGCAATGGATCCCAATTGAATGCAGTGAATTCCATGCAGCGTGATTGAATGCAGTACATTCCATGCAGCATGGTAAAATGCATCCCGATTAAATGCAGTGGATTCCATCCAGCTTGATTGAATGCAGTTGATTCCATGGAGCGTGGCCCAATGCATCCCGATTAAATGCAGTGGATTTTATGCAGCATGGCCCAAAGCATCCCGATTGAAGGTAGTGCATTCCATGCAGCATCACTGAATGCAGTGGATTCCATGCAGCATGGTAAAATGCATCCCGATTGAACTCAGTGTATTCCATGAAGCATGGCTAAATGGATCCCGATTGAATGCAGTGGATTCCATGCAGCGTGGCCCAATGGATCTCGATTGAACGCAGTGTATTCCATGCAGTGAGGCTCAATGAATCCCAATTGAATGCAGTGGATTCCATGCAGCATGGCGCAATGGATGTTGATTGAATGCAGTGGTTTCCCGGCAATGTGGCACAATGGATCCCGATTGACTGCAGTGGATTCCATGCAGCGTCACTGAATGCAGTGGATTCCATGCCGCATGGTAAAATGCATCCCGATGGATGCAGTGGATTCCATGCAGTGTCATTGAATGCAGTGGATTCCATGCAGCATGGTAAAATGCATCCCAATTGAACGCAGTGCATTCCATGCAGCGGGGTTAAATGGATCCCGATTGAATGCAGTGGATTCGATGCAGCGTGGCCCAATGGATCTCGAGAGAATGCAGTGGATTCCATGCAGTGTGGTGCAATGTATTTAAATTGAACGCAGTGGATTCCATGCATCGTGGCGCAATGGATCCCAATTGAATGCAGTGAATTCCATGCAGCGTGATTGAATGCAGTATATTCCATGCAGCGTGGTAAAATGCATCCCGATTAAATGCAGTGGATTCCATCCAGCTTGATTGAATGCAATTGATTCCATGGAGCATGGCCAAATGCATCCCGATTAAATGCAGTGGATTTTATGCAGCATGGCCCAAAGCATCCCGATTGAAGGTAGTGCATTCCATGCAGCATCACTGAATGCAGTGGATTCCATGCAGCATGGTAAAATGCATCCCGATTAAACGCAGTGGATTCCATGCAGCATGGCTAAATGGATCCCGAGTGAATGCAGTAGATTCCATGCAGTTTCATTGAATGCAGTGGTTTACATGCAGTATGGTAAAATGCGTCACGATTGATGCAGTGGATTCCATGCAGTGTCATTGAATGCAGTGGATTCCATGCAGCATGGTAAAATGCATCCCGATTGATGCAGTGGATTCCATGCAGTGTCAATGAATGCAGTGGATTCCAGGCAGCATGATAAAATGCATCCCGATTGATGCAGTGGATTCCATGCAGCGGGGTTAAATGGATCCCGATTGAATGCAGTGTATTCCATGCAGCGTGGCCCAATGGATCTCGATTGAATGCAGTGGATTCCATGCAGCGTGGCCCAATGGATCTCGATTGAATGCAGTGGATTCCATGCAGTGTGGTGTAGTGGATTCTGATTGATTGCAGTGAATTCCATGCATCTTGGCACAATGGATCCAAATTGAATGCAGTGGATTCCATGCAGCGTGGCCCAATGGATCTCGATTGAATGCAGTGGATTCCATGCAGCGTGTTTGAATGCAGTGTATTCCATGCAGCGTGAAGAAATGGAACCCTATTGAATGCAGTGGATTTTATGCAGCATGATTGAATGCAGTGGATTCCATGCAGCATGATTGAATGCAGTGGATTCCAGGCAGCGAGGCCCAATGAATCCCGATTGAATGCAGTGGATATTATCCAGCATGGCCCAAAGCATCCCGATTGAATGCAGTGGATTCCATGCAGCGTGTTTGAATGCAGTGGATTCCATGCAGCATGGCCCAATGGTTCCGGAATGAATGCAGTGGTTGCAATGAAGCATGATTGAATGCAGTGGATTCCATGAAGCGTGGCCCTATGGTACCCGATTGAATGCACTGGTTGCAATGAAGCATGATTGAATGCAGTGGATTCCATGCAGCATGGAGAAATTGAACCCTATTAAATGCAGGGGATTTTATGCAGCATGATTGAATGCAGTGGTTTCCATGCAGCATGATTGAATGCAGTAGATTCCATGCAGCGAGGCCCAAAGCATCCCGATTGAATGCAGTGGATTCCATGCAGCGTCACTGAATGCAGTGGATTCGATGCAGCATGGTAAAATGCATCCCGATTGAACCCAGTGTATTCTATGCAGCGTGATAAATGGATCCCGATTGAATGCAGTGGATTCCATGCAGCGTGGTCCAATGGATCTCGAGAGAATGCAGTGGATTCCATGCAGTGTGGTGCAATGGATTTTGATTGAACGCAGTGGATTCGATGCATCATTGTGCAATGGATCCCAATTGAATGCAGTGAATTCCATGCAGCGTGATTGAATGCAGTACATTCCATGCAGCATGGTAAAATGCATCCCGATTAAATGCAGTGGATTCCATCCAGCTTGATTGAATGCAGTTGATTCCATGGAGCGTGGCCCAATGCATCCCGATTAAATGCAGTGGATTTTATGCAGCATGGCCCAAAGCATCCCGATTGAAGGTAGTGCATTCCATGCAGCATCACTGAATGCAGTGGATTCCATGCAGCATGGTAAAATGCATCCCGATTGAACGCAGTGTATTCCATGAAGCATGGCTAAATGGATCCCGATTGAATGCAGTGGATTCCATGCAGCGTGGCCCAATGGATCTCGATTGAACGCAGTGTATTCCATGCAGTGAGGCCCAATGAATCCCAATTGAATGCAGTGGATTCCATGCAGCATGGCGCAATGGATGTCGATTGATTGCAGTGGTTTCCCTGCAATGTGGCACAATGGATCCCGATTGACTGCAGTGGATTCCATGCAGCGTCACTGAATGCAGTGGATTCCATGCAGAATGGTAAAATGCATCCCGATTGATGGAGTGGATTCCATGCAGTGTCATTGAATGCAGTGGATTCCATGCAGCATGGTAAAATGCATCCCAATTGAACGCAGTGCATTCCATGCAGCGGGGTTAAATGGATCCCGATTGAATGCAGTGGATTCGATGCAGCGTGGCCCAATGGATCTCGAGAGAATGCAGTGGATTCCATGCAGTGTGGTGCAATGGATTTAAATTGAACGCAGTGGATTCCATGCATCATGGCGCAATGGATCCCAATTGAATGCAGTGAATTCCATGCAGCGTGATTGAATGCAGTATATTCCATGCAGCGTGGTAAAATGCATCCCGATTAAATGCAGTGGATTCCATCCAGCTTGATTGAATGCAGTTGATTCCATGGAGCGTGGCCCAATGCATCCCGATTAACTGCAGTGGATTTTATGCAGCATGGCCCAAAGCATCCCGATTGAAGGTAGTGCATTCCATGCAGCATCACTGAATGCAGTGGATTCCATGCAGCATGGTAAAATGCATCCCGATTGAACGCAGTGTATTCCATGAAGCATGGCTAAATGGATCCCGAGTGAATGCAGTGGATTCCATGCAGTGTCATTGAATGCAGTTGATTCCAGGCAGCATGGTAAAATGCATCCCGATTGATGCAGTGAATTCCATGCAGCGGGGTTAAATGGATCCCGATTGAATGCAGTGGATTCCATGCAGCGTGGCCCAATGGATCTCGATTGAATGCAGTGGATTCCATGCAGTGTGGTGCAGTGGATTCTGATTGATTGCAGTGAATTCCATGCATCGTGGCACAATGGATCCCAATTGAATGCAGTGGATTCCATGCAGCGTGGCCCAATGGATCTCGATTGAATGCAGTGGATTCCATGCAGCGTGTTTGAATGCAGTGTATTCCATGCAGCGTGAAGAAATGGAACCCTATTGAATGCAGTGGATTTTATGCAGCATGATTGAATGCAGTGCATTCCATGCAGCATCACTGAATGCAGTGGATTCCATGCAGCATGGTAAAATGCATCCCGATTGAACGCAGTGTATTCCATGCAGCATGGCTAAATGGATCCCGAGTGAATGCAGTAGATTCCATGCAGTTTCATTGAATGCAGTGGTTTACATGCAGTATGGTAAAATGCGTCACGATTGATGCAGTGGATTCCATGCAGTGTCATTGAATGCAGTGGATTCCATGCAGCATGGTAAAATGCATCCCGATTGATGCAGTGGATTCCATGCAGTGTCAATGAATGCAGTGGATTCCAGGCAGCATGATAAAATGCATCCCGATTGATGCAGTGGATTCCATGCAGCGGGGTTAAATGGATCCCGATTGAATGCAGTGTATGCCATGCAGCGTGGCCCAATGGATCTCGATTGAATGCAGTGGATTCCATGCAGCGTGGCCCAATGGATCTCGATTGAATGCAGTGGATTCCATGCAGTGTGGTGTAGTGGATTCTGATTGATTGCAGTGAATTCCATGCATCTTGGCACAATGGATCCAAATTGAATGCAGTGGATTCCATGCAGCGTGGCCCAATGGATCTCGATTGAATGCAGTGGATTCCATGCAGCGTGTTTGAATGCAGTGTATTCCATGCAGCGTGAAGAAATGGAACCCTATTGAATGCAGTGGATTTTATGCAGCATGATTGAATGCAGTGGATTCGATGCAGCATGATTGAATGCAGTGGATTCCAGGCAGCGAGGCCCAATGAATCCCGATTGAATGCAGTGGATATTATCCAGCATGGCCCAAAGCATCCCGATTGAATGCAGTGGATTCCATGCAGCGTGTTTGAATGCAGTGGATTCCATGCAGCATGGCCCAATGGTTCCCGATTGAATGCAGTGGTTGCAATGAAGCATGATTGAATGCAGTGGATTCCATGAAGCGTGGCCCTATGGTACCCGATTGAATGCACTGGTTGCAATGAAGCATGATTGAATGCAGTGGATTCCATGCAGCATGGAGAAATTGAACCCTATTAAATGCAGGGGATTTTATGCAGCATGATTGAATGCAGTGGTTTCCATGCAGCATGATTGAATGCAGTAGATTCCATGCAGTGAGGCCCAATGCATCCCGATTAAATGCAGTGGATTCCATGCAGCGTCACTGAATGCAGTGGATTCGATGCAGCATGGTAAAATGCATCCCGATTGAACCCAGTGTATTCTATGCAGCGTGATAAATGGATCCCGATTGAATGCAGTGGATTCCATGCAGCGTGGTCCAATGGATCTCGAGAGAATGCAGTGGATTCCATGCAGTGTGGTGCAATGGATTTTGATTGAACGCAGTGGATTCGATGCATCATTGTGCAATGGATCCCAATTGAATGCAGTGAATTCCATGCAGCGTGATTGAATGCAGTACATTCCATGCAGCATGGTAAAATGCATCCCGATTAAATGCAGTGGATTCCATCCAGCTTGATTGAATGCAGTTGATTCCATGGAGCGTGGCCCAATGCATCCCGATTAAATGCAGTGGATTTTATGCAGCATGGCCCAAAGCATCCCGATTGAAGGTAGTGCATTCCATGCAGCATCACTGAATGCAGTGGATTCCATGCAGCATGGTAAAATGCATCCCGATTGAACGCAGTGTATTCCATGAAGCATGGCTAAATGGATCCCGATTGAATGCAGTGGATTCCATGCAGCGTGGCCCAATGGATCTCGATTGAACGCAGTGTATTCCATGCAGTGAGGCCCAATGAATCCCAATTGAATGCAGTGGATTCCATGCAGCATGGCACAATGGATGTCGATTGATTGCAGTGGTTTCCCTGCAATGTGGCACAATGGATCCCGATTGACTGCAGTGGATTCCATGCAGCGTCACTGAATGCAGTGGATTCCATGCAGAATGGTAAAATGCATCCCGATTGATGGAGTGGATTCCATGCAGTGTCATTGAATGCAGTGGATTCCATGCAGCATGGTAAAATGCATCCCAATTGAACGCAGTGCATTCCATGCAGCGGGGTTAAATGGATCCCGATTGAATGCAGTGGATTCGATGCAGCGTGGCCCAATGGATCTCGAGAGAATGCAGTGGATTCCATGCAGTGTGGTGCAATGGATTTAAATTGAACGCAGTGGATTCCATGCATCATGGCGCAATGGATCCCAATTGAATGCAGTGAATTCCATGCAGCGTGATTGAATGCAGTATATTCCATGCAGCGTGGTAAAATGCATCCCGATTAAATGCAGTGGATTCCATCCAGCTTGATTGAATGCAGTTGATTCCATGGAGCGTGGCCCAATGCATCCCGATTAACTGCAGTGGATTTTATGCAGCATGGCCCAAAGCATCCCGATTGAAGGTAGTGCATTCCATGCAGCATCACTGAATGCAGTGGATTCCATGCAGCATGGTAAAATGCATCCCGATTGAACGCAGTGTATTCCATGAAGCATGGCTAAATGGATCCCGAGTGAATGCAGTGGATTCCATGCAGTGTCATTGAATGCAGTGGATTCCAGGCAGCATGGTAAAATGCATCCCGATTGATGCAGTGAATTCCATGCAGCGGGGTTAAATGGATCCCGATTGAATGCAGTGGATTCCATGCAGCGTGGCCCAATGGATCTCGATTGAATGCAGTGGATTCCATGCAGTGTGGTCCAATGGATCTCGAGAGAATGCAGTGGATTCCATGCAGTGTGGTGCAATGGATTTTGATTGAACGCAGTGGATTCGATGCATCATTGTGCAATGGATCCCAATTGAATGCAGTGAATTCCATGCAGCGTGATTGAATGCAGTACATTCCATGCAGCATGGTAAAATGCATCCCGATTAAATGCAGTGGATTCCATCCAGCTTGATTGAATGCAGTTGATTCCATGGAGCGTGGCCCAATGCATCCCGATTAAATGCAGTGGATTTTATGCAGCATGGCCCAAAGCATCCCGATTGAAGGTAGTGCATTCCATGCAGCATCACTGAATGCAGTGGATTCCATGCAGCATGGTAAAATGCATCCCGATTGAACGCAGTGTATTCCATGAAGCATGGCTAAATGGATCCCGATTGAATGCAGTGGATTCCATGCAGCGTGGCCCAATGGATCTCGATTGAACGCAGTGTATTCCATGCAGTGAGGCCCAATGAATCCCAATTGAATGCAGTGGATTCCATGCAGCATGGCACAATGGATGTCGATTGATTGCAGTGGTTTCCCTGCAATGTGGCACAATGGATCCCGATTGACTGCAGTGGATTCCATGCAGCGTCACTGAATGCAGTGGATTCCATGCAGAATGGTAAAATGCATCCCGATTGATGGAGTGGATTCCATGCAGTGTCATTGAATGCAGTGGATTCCATGCAGCATGGTAAAATGCATCCCAATTGAACGCAGTGCATTCCATGCAGCGGGGTTAAATGGATCCCGATTGAATGCAGTGGATTCGATGCAGCGTGGCCCAATGGATCTCGAGAGAATGCAGTGGATTCCATGCAGTGTGGTGCAATGGATTTAAATTGAACGCAGTGGATTCCATGCATCATGGCGCAATGGATCCCAATTGAATGCAGTGAATTCCATGCAGCGTGATTGAATGCAGTATATTCCATGCAGCGTGGTAAAATGCATCCCGATTAAATGCAGTGGATTCCATCCAGCTTGATTGAATGCAGTTGATTCCATGGAGCGTGGCCCAATGCATCCCGATTAACTGCAGTGGATTTTATGCAGCATGGCCCAAAGCATCCCGATTGAAGGTAGTGCATTCCATGCAGCATCACTGAATGCAGTGGATTCCATGCAGCATGGTAAAATGCATCCCGATTGAACGCAGTGTATTCCATGAAGCATGGCTAAATGGATCCCGAGTGAATGCAGTGGATTCCATGCAGTGTCATTGAATGCAGTGGATTCCAGGCAGCATGGTAAAATGCATCCCGATTGATGCAGTGAATTCCATGCAGCGGGGTTAAATGGATCCCGATTGAATGCAGTGGATTCCATGCAGCGTGGCCCAATGGATCTCGATTGAATGCAGTGGATTCCATGCAGTGTGGTGCAGTGGATTCTGATTGATTGCAGTGAATTCCATGCATCGTGGCACAATGGATCCCAATTGAATGCAGTGGATTCCATGCAGTGTGGCCCAATGGATCTCGATTGAATGCAGTGGATTCCATGCAGCGTGTTTGAATGCAGTGTATGCCATGCAGCGTGAAGAAATGGAACCCTATTGAATGCAGTGGATTTTATGCAGCATGATTGAATGCAGTGGATTCGATGCAGCATGATTGAATGCAGTGGATTCCAGGCAGCGAGGCCCAATGAATCCCGATTGAATGCAGTGGATATTATCCAGCATGGCCCAAAGCATCCCGATTGAATGCAGTGGATTCCATGCAGCATGTTTGAATGCAGTGGATTCCATGCAGCATGGCCCAATGGTTCCCGATTGAATGCAGTGGTTGCAATGAAGCATGATTGAATGCAGTGGATTCCATGAAGCGTGGACCTATGGTACCCGATTGAATGCACTGGTTGCAATGAAGCATGATTGAATGCAGTGGATTCCATGCAGCATGGAGAAATGGAACCCTATTAAATGCAGGGGATTTTATGCAGCATGATTGAATGCAGTGGATTCCATGCAGCATGATTGAATGCAGTAGATTCCATGCAGTGAGGCCCAATGCATCCCGATTAAATGCAGTGGATTTTATGCAGCGAGGCCCAAAGCATCCCGATTGAATGCAGTGGATTCCATGCAGCGTCACTGAATGCAGTGGATTCGATGCAGCATGGTAAAATGCATCCCGATTGAACCCAGTGTATTCTATGCAGCGTGATAAATGGATCCCGATTGAATGCAGTGGAGTCCATGCAGCGTGGCCCAATGGATCTCGAGAGAATGCAGTGGATTCCATGCAGTGTGGTGCAATGGATTTTGATTGAACGCAGTGGATTCGATGCATCGTTGTGCAATGGATCCCAATTGAATGCAGTGAATTCCATGCAGCGTGATTGAATGCAGTATATTCCATGCAGCGTGGTAAAATGCATCCCGATTAAATGCAGTGGATTCCATCCAGCTTGATTGAATGCAGTTGATTCCATGGAGCGTGGCCCAATGCATCCCGATTAAATGCAGTGGATTTTATGCAGCATGGCCCAAAGCATCCCGATTGAAGGTAGTGCATTCCATGCAGCATCACTGAATGCAGTGGATTCCATGCAGCATGGTAAAATGCATCCCGATTGAACGCAGTGTATTCCATGAAGCATGGCTAAATGGATCCCGAGTGAATGCAGTGGATTCCATGCAGCGTGGCCCAATGGATCTCGATTGAATGCAGTGGACTCCGTGCAGTGTGGTGGAGTGGATTCTGATTGATTGCAGTGAATTCCATGCAGCGTGGCCCAATGGATCTCGATTGAATGCAGTGGATTCCATGCAGCGTGTTTGAATGCAGTGTATTCCATGCAGCGTGAAGAAATGGAACCCTATTGAATGCAGTGGATTCCATGCAGCGTGGCCCAATGGATCTCGATTGAATGCAGTGGATTCCATGCAGTGTGGTGTAGTGGATTCTGATTGATTGCAGTGAATTCCATGCATCTTGGCACAATGGATCCAAATTGAATGCAGTGGATTCCATGCAGCGTGGCCCAATGGATCTCGATTGAGTGCAGTGGATTCCATGCAGCGTGTTTGAATGCAGTGTATTCCATGCAGCGTGAAGAAATGGAACCCTATTGAATGCAGTGGATTTTATGCAGCATGATTGAATGCAGTGGATTCGATGCAGCATGATTGAATGCAGTGGATTCCAGGCAGCGAGGCCCAATGAATCCCGATTGAATGCAGTGGATATTATCCAGCATGGCCCAAAGCATCCCGATTGAATGCAGTGGATTCCATGCAGCGTGTTTGAATGCAGTGGATTCCATGCAGCATGGCCCAATGGTTCCCGATTGAATGCAGTGGTTGCAATGAAGCATGATTGAATGCAGTGGATTCCATGAAGCGTGGCCCTATGGTACCCGATTGAATGCACTGGTTGCAATGAAGCATGATTGAATGCAGTGGATTCCATGCAGCATGGAGAAATTGAACCCTATTAAATGCAGGGGATTTTATGCAGCATGATTGAATGCAGTGGTTTCCATGCAGCATGATTGAATGCAGTAGATTCCATGCAGTGAGGCCCAATGCATCCCGATTAAATGCAGTGGATTCCATGCAGCGTCACTGAATGCAGTGGATTCGATGCAGCATGGTAAAATGCATCCCGATTGAACCCAGTGTATTCTATGCAGCGTGATAAATGGATCCCGATTGAATGCAGTGGATTCCATGCAGCGTGGCCCAATGGATCTCGAGAGAATGCAGTGGATTCCATGCAGTGTGGTGCAATGGATTTTGATTGAACGCAGTGGATTCGATGCATCATTGTGCAATGGATCCCAATTGAATGCAGTGAATTCCATGCAGCGTGATTGAATGCAGTACATTCCATGCAGCATGGTAAAATGCATCCCGATTAAATGCAGTGGATTCCATCCAGCTTGATTGAATGCAGTTGATTCCATGGAGCGTGGCCCAATGCATCCCGATTAAATGCAGTGGATTTTATGCAGCATGGCCCAAAGCATCCCGATTGAAGGTAGTGCATTCCATGCAGCATCACTGAATGCAGTGGATTCCATGCAGCATGGTAAAATGCATCCCGATTGAACGCAGTGTATTCCATGAAGCATGGCTAAATGGATCCCGATTGAATGCAGTGGATTCCATGCAGCGTGGCCCAATGGATCTCGATTGAACGCAGTGTATTCCATGCAGTGAGGCCCAATGAATCCCAATTGAATGCAGTGGATTCCATGCAGCATGGCACAATGGATGTCGATTGATTGCAGTGGTTTCCCTGCAATGTGGCACAATGGATCCCGATTGACTGCAGTGGATTCCATGCAGCGTCACTGAATGCAGTGGATTCCATGCAGAATGGTAAAATGCATCCCGATTGATGGAGTGGATTCCATGCAGTGTCATTGAATGCAGTGGATTCCATGCAGCATGGTAAAATGCATCCCAATTGAACGCAGTGCATTCCATGCAGCGGGGTTAAATGGATCCCGATTGAATGCAGTGGATTCGATGCAGCGTGGCCCAATGGATCTCGAGAGAATGCAGTGGATTCCATGCAGTGTGGTGCAATGGATTTAAATTGAACGCAGTGGATTCCATGCATCATGGCGCAATGGATCCCAATTGAATGCAGTGAATTCCATGCAGCGTGATTGAATGCAGTATATTCCATGCAGCGTGGTAAAATGCATCCCGATTAAATGCAGTGGATTCCATCCAGCTTGATTGAATGCAGTTGATTCCATGGAGCGTGGCCCAATGCATCCCGATTAACTGCAGTGGATTTTATGCAGCATGGCCCAAAGCATCCCGATTGAAGGTAGTGCATTCCATGCAGCATCACTGAATGCAGTGGATTCCATGCAGCATGGTAAAATGCATCCCGATTGAACGCAGTGTATTCCATGAAGCATGGCTAAATGGATCCCGAGTGAATGCAGTGGATTCCATGCAGTGTCATTGAATGCAGTGGATTCCAGGCAGCATGGTAAAATGCATCCCGATTGATGCAGTGAATTCCATGCAGCGGGGTTAAATGGATCCCGATTGAATGCAGTGGATTCCATGCAGCGTGGCCCAATGGATCTCGATTGAATGCAGTGGATTCCATGCAGTGTGGTCCAATGGATCTCGAGAGAATGCAGTGGATTCCATGCAGTGTGGTGCAATGGATTTTGATTGAACGCAGTGGATTCGATGCATCATTGTGCAATGGATCCCAATTGAATGCAGTGAATTCCATGCAGCGTGATTGAATGCAGTACATTCCATGCAGCATGGTAAAATGCATCCCGATTAAATGCAGTGGATTCCATCCAGCTTGATTGAATGCAGTTGATTCCATGGAGCGTGGCCCAATGCATCCCGATTAAATGCAGTGGATTTTATGCAGCATGGCCCAAAGCATCCCGATTGAAGGTAGTGCATTCCATGCAGCATCACTGAATGCAGTGGATTCCATGCAGCATGGTAAAATGCATCCCGATTGAACGCAGTGTATTCCATGAAGCATGGCTAAATGGATCCCGATTGAATGCAGTGGATTCCATGCAGCGTGGCCCAATGGATCTCGATTGAACGCAGTGTATTCCATGCAGTGAGGCCCAATGAATCCCAATTGAATGCAGTGGATTCCATGCAGCATGGCACAATGGATGTCGATTGATTGCAGTGGTTTCCCTGCAATGTGGCACAATGGATCCCGATTGACTGCAGTGGATTCCATGCAGCGTCACTGAATGCAGTGGATTCCATGCAGAATGGTAAAATGCATCCCGATTGATGGAGTGGATTCCATGCAGTGTCATTGAATGCAGTGGATTCCATGCAGCATGGTAAAATGCATCCCAATTGAACGCAGTGCATTCCATGCAGCGGGGTTAAATGGATCCCGATTGAATGCAGTGGATTCGATGCAGCGTGGCCCAATGGATCTCGAGAGAATGCAGTGGATTCCATGCAGTGTGGTGCAATGGATTTAAATTGAACGCAGTGGATTCCATGCATCATGGCGCAATGGATCCCAATTGAATGCAGTGAATTCCATGCAGCGTGATTGAATGCAGTATATTCCATGCAGCGTGGTAAAATGCATCCCGATTAAATGCAGTGGATTCCATCCAGCTTGATTGAATGCAGTTGATTCCATGGAGCGTGGCCCAATGCATCCCGATTAACTGCAGTGGATTTTATGCAGCATGGCCCAAAGCATCCCGATTGAAGGTAGTGCATTCCATGCAGCATCACTGAATGCAGTGGATTCCATGCAGCATGGTAAAATGCATCCCGATTGAACGCAGTGTATTCCATGAAGCATGGCTAAATGGATCCCGAGTGAATGCAGTGGATTCCATGCAGTGTCATTGAATGCAGTGGATTCCAGGCAGCATGGTAAAATGCATCCCGATTGATGCAGTGAATTCCATGCAGCGGGGTTAAATGGATCCCGATTGAATGCAGTGGATTCCATGCAGCGTGGCCCAATGGATCTCGATTGAATGCAGTGGATTCCATGCAGTGTGGTGCAGTGGATTCTGATTGATTGCAGTGAATTCCATGCATCGTGGCACAATGGATCCCAATTGAATGCAGTGGATTCCATGCAGTGTGGCCCAATGGATCTCGATTGAATGCAGTGGATTCCATGCAGCGTGTTTGAATGCAGTGTATGCCATGCAGCGTGAAGAAATGGAACCCTATTGAATGCAGTGGATTTTATGCAGCATGATTGAATGCAGTGGATTCGATGCAGCATGATTGAATGCAGTGGATTCCAGGCAGCGAGGCCCAATGAATCCCGATTGAATGCAGTGGATATTATCCAGCATGGCCCAAAGCATCCCGATTGAATGCAGTGGATTCCATGCAGCATGTTTGAATGCAGTGGATTCCATGCAGCATGGCCCAATGGTTCCCGATTGAATGCAGTGGTTGCAATGAAGCATGATTGAATGCAGTGGATTCCATGAAGCGTGGACCTATGGTACCCGATTGAATGCACTGGTTGCAATGAAGCATGATTGAATGCAGTGGATTCCATGCAGCATGGAGAAATGGAACCCTATTAAATGCAGGGGATTTTATGCAGCATGATTGAATGCAGTGGATTCCATGCAGCATGATTGAATGCAGTAGATTCCATGCAGTGAGGCCCAATGCATCCCGATTAAATGCAGTGGATTTTATGCAGCGAGGCCCAAAGCATCCCGATTGAATGCAGTGGATTCCATGCAGCGTCACTGAATGCAGTGGATTCGATGCAGCATGGTAAAATGCATCCCGATTGAACCCAGTGTATTCTATGCAGCGTGATAAATGGATCCCGATTGAATGCAGTGGAGTCCATGCAGCGTGGCCCAATGGATCTCGAGAGAATGCAGTGGATTCCATGCAGTGTGGTGCAATGGATTTTGATTGAACGCAGTGGATTCGATGCATCGTTGTGCAATGGATCCCAATTGAATGCAGTGAATTCCATGCAGCGTGATTGAATGCAGTATATTCCATGCAGCGTGGTAAAATGCATCCCGATTAAATGCAGTGGATTCCATCCAGCTTGATTGAATGCAGTTGATTCCATGGAGCGTGGCCCAATGCATCCCGATTAAATGCAGTGGATTTTATGCAGCATGGCCCAAAGCATCCCGATTGAAGGTAGTGCATTCCATGCAGCATCACTGAATGCAGTGGATTCCATGCAGCATGGTAAAATGCATCCCGATTGAACGCAGTGTATTCCATGAAGCATGGCTAAATGGATCCCGAGTGAATGCAGTGGATTCCATGCAGCGTGGCCCAATGGATCTCGATTGAATGCAGTGGACTCCGTGCAGTGTGGTGGAGTGGATTCTGATTGATTGCAGTGAATTCCATGCAGCGTGGCCCAATGGATCTCGATTGAATGCAGTGGATTCCATGCAGCGTGTTTGAATGCAGTGTATTCCATGCAGCGTGAAGAAATGGAACCCTATTGAATGCAGTGGATTCCATGCAGCGTGGCCCAATGGATCTCGATTGAATGCAGTGGATTCCATGCAGTGTGGTGTAGTGGATTCTGATTGATTGCAGTGAATTCCATGCATCTTGGCACAATGGATCCAAATTGAATGCAGTGGATTCCATGCAGCGTGGCCCAATGGATCTCGATTGAGTGCAGTGGATTCCATGCAGCGTGTTTGAATGCAGTGTATTCCATGCAGCGTGAAGAAATGGAACCCTATTGAATGCAGTGGATTTTATGCAGCATGATTGAATGCAGTGGATTCGATGCAGCATGATTGAATGCAGTGGATTCCAGGCAGCGAGGCCCAATGAATCCCGATTGAATGCAGTGGATATTATCCAGCATGGCCCAAAGCATCCCGATTGAATGCAGTGGATTCCATGCAGCGTGTTTGAATGCAGTGGATTCCATGCAGCATGGCCCAATGGTTCCCGATTGAATGCAGTGGTTGCAATGAAGCATGATTGAATGCAGTGGATTCCATGAAGCGTGGCCCTATGGTACCCGATTGAATGCACTGGTTGCAATGAAGCATGATTGAATGCAGTGGATTCCATGCAGCATGGAGAAATTGAACCCTATTAAATGCAGGGGATTTTATGCAGCATGATTGAATGCAGTGGTTTCCATGCAGCATGATTGAATGCAGTAGATTCCATGCAGTGAGGCCCAATGCATCCCGATTAAATGCAGTGGATTCCATGCAGCGTCACTGAATGCAGTGGATTCGATGCAGCATGGTAAAATGCATCCCGATTGAACCCAGTGTATTCTATGCAGCGTGATAAATGGATCCCGATTGAATGCAGTGGATTCCATGCAGCGTGGCCCAATGGATCTCGAGAGAATGCAGTGGATTCCATGCAGTGTGGTGCAATGGATTTTGATTGAACGCAGTGGATTCGATGCATCATTGTGCAATGGATCCCAATTGAATGCAGTGAATTCCATGCAGCGTGATTGAATGCAGTACATTCCATGCAGCATGGTAAAATGCATCCCGATTAAATGCAGTGGATTCCATCCAGCTTGATTGAATGCAGTTGATTCCATGGAGCGTGGCCCAATGCATCCCGATTAAATGCAGTGGATTTTATGCAGCATGGCCCAAAGCATCCCGATTGAAGGTAGTGCATTCCATGCAGCATCACTGAATGCAGTGGATTCCATGCAGCATGGTAAAATGCATCCCGATTGAACGCAGTGTATTCCATGAAGCATGGCTAAATGGATCCCGATTGAATGCAGTGGATTCCATGCAGCGTGGCCCAATGGATCTCGATTGAACGCAGTGTATTCCATGCAGTGAGGCCCAATATATCCCAATTGTATGCAGTGGATTCCATGCAGCATGGCGCAGTGGATGTCGATTGAATGCAGTGGTTTCCCTGCAATGTGGCACAATGGATCCCGATTGACTGCAGTGGATTCCATGCAGCGTCACTGAATGCAGTGGATTCCATGCAGAATGGTAAAATGCATCCCGATTGATGGAGTGGATTCCATGCAGTGTCATTGAATGCAGTGGATTCCATGCAGCATGGTAAAATGCATCCCAATTGAACGCAGTGCATTCCATGCAGCGGGGTTAAATGGATCCCGATTGAATGCAGTGGATTCGATGCAGCGTGGCCCAATGGATCTCGAGAGAATGCAGTGGATTCCATGCAGTGTGGTGCAATGGATTTAAATTGAACGCAGTGGATTCCATGCATCATGGCGCAATGGATCCCAATTGAATGCAGTGAATTCCATGCAGCGTGATTGAATGCAGTATATTCCATGCAGCGTGGTAAAATGCATCCCGATTAAATGCAGTGGATTCCATCCAGCTTGATTGAATGCAGTTGATTCCATGGAGCGTGGCCCAATGCATCCCGATTAACTGCAGTGGATTTTATGCAGCATGGCCCAAAGCATCCCGATTGAAGGTAGTGCATTCCATGCAGCATCACTGAATGCAGTGGATTCCATGCAGCATGGTAAAATGCATCCCGATTGAACGCAGTGTATTCCATGAAGCATGGCTAAATGGATCCCGAGTGAATGCAGTGGATTCCATGCAGTGTCATTGAATGCAGTGGATTCCAGGCAGCATGGTAAAATGCATCCCGATTGATGCAGTGAATTCCATGCAGCGGGGTTAAATGGATCCCGATTGAATGCAGTGGATTCCATGCAGCGTGGCCCAATGGATCTCGATTGAATGCAGTGGATTCCATGCAGTGTGGTGCAGTGGATTCTGATTGATTGCAGTGAATTCCATGCATCGTGGCACAATGGATCCCAATTGAATGCAGTGGATTCCATGCAGTGTGGCCCAATGGATCTCGATTGAATGCAGTGGATTCCATGCAGCGTGTTTGAATGCAGTGTATGCCATGCAGCGTGAAGAAATGGAACCCTATTGAATGCAGTGGATTTTATGCAGCATGATTGAATGCAGTGGATTCGATGCAGCATGATTGAATGCAGTGGATTCCAGGCAGCGAGGCCCAATGAATCCCGAATGAATGCAGTGGATATTATCCAGCATGGCCCAAAGCATCCCGATTGAATGCAGTGGATTCCATGCAGCGTGTTTGAATGCAGTGGATTCCATGCAGCATGGCCCAATGGTTCCCGATTGAATGCAGTGGTTGCAATGAAGCATGATTGAATGCAGTGGATTCCATGAAGCGTGGCCCTATGGTACCCGATTGAATGCACTGGTTGCAATGAAGCATGATTGAATGCAGTGGATTCCATGCAGCATGGAGAAATGGAACCCTATTAAATGCAGGGGATTTTATGCAGCATGATTGAATGCAGTGGATTCCATGCAGCATGATTGAATGCAGTAGATTCCATACAGTGAGGCCCAATGCATCCCGATTAAATGCAGTGGATTTTATGCAGCGAGGCCCAAAGCATCCCGATTGAATGCAGTGGATTCCATGCAGCGTCACTGAATGCAGTGGATTCGATGCAGCATGGTAAAATGCATCCCGATTGAACCCAGTGTATTCTATGCAGCGTGATAAATGGATCCCGATTGAATGCAGTGGATTCCATGCAGCGTGGCCCAATGGATCTCGAGAGAATGCAGTGGATTCCATGCAGTGTGGTGCAATGGATTTTGATTGAACGCAGTGGATTCGATGCATCGTTGTGCAATGGATCCCAATTGAATGCAGTGAATTCCATGCAGCGTGATTGAATGCAGTATATTCCATGCAGCGTGGTAAAATGCATCCCGATTAAATGCAGTGGATTCCATCCAGCTTGATTGAATGCAGTTGATTCCATGGAGCGTGGCCCAATGCATCCCGATTAAATGCAGTGGATTTTATGCAGCATGGCCCAAAGCATCCCGATTGAAGGTAGTGCATTCCATGCAGCATCACTGAATGCAGTGGATTCCATGCAGCATGGTAAAATGCATCCCGATTGAACGCAGTGTATTCCATGAAGCATGGCTAAATGGATCCCGAGTGAATGCAGTGGATTCCATGCAGTGTCATTGAATGCAGTGGATTCCATGCAGCATGGTAAAATGTGTCACGATTGATGCAGTGGATTACATGCATTGTCATTGAATGCAGTGGATTCCATGCAGCATGGTTAAATGCATCACGATTGATGCAGTGGATTCCATGCAGTGTCAATGAATGCAGTGGATTCCAGGCAGCATGATAAAATGCATCCCGATTGATGCAGTGGATTCCATGCAGCGGGGTTAAATGGATCCCGATTGAATGCAGTGGATTCCATGCAGCGTGGCCCAATGGATCTCGATTGAATGCAGTGGACTCCGTGCAGTGTGGTGGAGTGGATTCTGATTGATTGCAGTGAATTCCATGCAGCGTGGCCCAATGGATCTCGATTGAATGCAGTGGATTCCATGCAGCGTGTTTGAATGCAGTGTATTCCATGCAGCGTGAAGAAATGGAACCCTATTGAATGCAGTGGATTTTATGCAGCATGATTGAATGCAGTGGATTCCATGCAGCATGATTGAATGCAGTGGATTCCAGGCAGCGAGGCCCAATGAATCCCGATTGAATGCAGTGGATATTATCCAGCATGGCCGAAAGCATCCCGATGGAATGCAGTGGATTCCATGCAGCGTGTTTGAATGCAGTGGATTCCATGCAGCATGGCCCAATGGTTCCCGATTGAATGCAGTGGTTGCAATGAAGCATGATTGAATGCAGTGGATTCCATGAAGCGTGGACCTATGGTACCCGATTGAATGCACTGGTTGCAATGAAGCATGATTGAATGCAGTGGATTCCATGCAGCATGGAGAAATGGAACCCTATTAAATGCAGGGGATTTTATGCAGCATGATTGAATGCAGTGGATTCCATGCAGCATGATTGAATGCAGTAGATTCCATGCAGTGAGGCCCAATGCATCCCGATTAAATGCAGTGGATTTTATGCAGCGAGGCCCAAAGCATCCCGATTGAATGTAGTGGATTCCATGCAGCGTCACTGAATGCAGTGGATTCGATGCAGCATGGTTAAATGCATCCCGATTGAACGAAGAGTATTCCATGCAGCGTGGCTAAATGGATCCCGATTGAATGCAGTGGATTCCATGCAGCGTGGCCCAATGGATCTCGAGAGATTGCAGTGGATTCCATGCAGTGTGGTGCAATGGATTTTAATTGAACGCAGTGGATTCCATGCATCGTGGTGCAATGGATCCCAATTGAATGCAGTGAATTCCATGCAGCGTGATTGAATGCAGTATATTCCATGCAGCGTGGTAAAATGCATCCCGATTAAATGCAGTGGATTCCATCCAGCTTGATTGAATGCAGTTGATTCCATGGAGCGTGGCCCAATGCATCCCGATTAAATGCAGTGGATTTTATGCAGCATGGCCCAAAGCATCCCGATTGAAGGTAGTGCATTCCATGCAGCATCACTGAATGCAGTGGATTCCATGCAGCATGGTAAAATGCATCCCGATTGAACGCAGTGTATTCCATGAAGCATGGCTAAATGGATCCCGAGTGAATGCAGTGGATTCCATGCAGTGTCATTGAATGCAGTGGATTCCATGCAGCATGGTAAAATGTGTCACGATTGATGCAGTGGATTACATGCATTGTCATTGAATGCAGTGGATTCCATGCAGCATGGTTAAATGCATCACGATTGATGCAGTGGATTCCATGCAGTGTCAATGAATGCAGTGGATTCCAGGCAGCATGATAAAATGCATCCCGATTGATGCAGTGGATTCCATGCAGCGGGGTTAAATGGATCCCGATTGAATGCAGTGGATTCCATGCAGCGTGGCCCAATGGATCTCGATTGAATGCAGTGGACTCCGTGCAGTGTGGTGGAGTGGATTCTGATTGATTGCAGTGAATTCCATGCAGCGTGGCCCAATGGATCTCGATTGAATGCAGTGGATTCCATGCAGCGTGTTTGAATGCAGTGTATTCCATGCAGCGTGAAGAAATGGAACCCTATTGAATGCAGTGGATTTTATGCAGCATGATTGAATGCAGTGGATTCCATGCAGCATGATTGAATGCAGTGGATTCCAGGCAGCGAGGCCCAATGAATCCCGATTGAATGCAGTGGATATTATCCAGCATGGCCCAAAGCATCCCGATGGAATGCAGTGGATTCCATGCAGCGTGTTTGAATGCAGTGGATTCCATGCAGCATGGCCCAATGGTTCCCGATTGAATGCAGTGGTTGCAATGAAGCATGATTGAATGCAGTGGATTCCATGAAGCGTGGACCTATGGTACCCGATTGAATGCACTGGTTGCAATGAAGCATGATTGAATGCAGTGGATTCCATGCAGCATGGAGAAATGGAACCCTATTAAATGCAGGGGATTTTATGCAGCATGATTGAATGCAGTGGATTCCATGCAGCATGATTGAATGCAGTAGATTCCATGCAGTGAGGCCCAATGCATCCCGATTAAATGCAGTGGATTTTATGCAGCGAGGCCCAAAGCATCCCGATTGAATGTAGTGGATTCCATGCAGCGTCACTGAATGCAGTGGATTCGATGCAGCATGGTTAAATGCATCCCGATTGAACGAAGAGTATTCCATGCAGCGTGGCTAAATGGATCCCGATTGAATGCAGTGGATTCCATGCAGCGTGGCCCAATGGATCTCGAGAGATTGCAGTGGATTCCATGCAGTGTGGTGCAATGGATTTTAATTGAACGCAGTGGATTCCATGCATCGTGGTGCAATGGATCCCAATTGAATGCAGTGAATTCCATGCAGCGTGATTGAATGCAGTATATTCCATGCAGCGTGGTAAAATGCATCCCGATTAAATGCAATGGATTCCATCCAGCTTGATTGAATGCAGTTGATTCCATGGAGCGTGGCCCAATGCATCCCGATTAAATGCAGTGGATTTTATGCAGCATGGCCCAAAGCATCCCGATTGAAGGTAGTGCATTCCATGCAGCATCACTGAATGCAGTGGATTCCATGCAGCATGGTAAAATGCATCCCGATTGAACGCAGTGTATTCCATGTAGCATGGCTAAATGGCTCCCGAGTGAATGCAGTAGATTCCATGCAGTGTCATTGAATGCAGTGGATTCCATGCAGCATGGTAAAATGCGTCACGATTGATGCAGTGGATTCCATGCAGTGTCATTGAATGCAGTGGATTCCATGCAGCATGGTAAAATGCATCCCGATGGATGCAGTGGATTCCATGCAGTGTCAATGAATGCAGTGGATTCCAGGCAGCATGATAAAATGCATCCCGATTGATGCAGTGGATTCCATGCAGCGGGGTTAAATGGATCCCGATTGAATGCAGTGGATTCCATGCAGCGTGGCCCAATGGATCTCGATTGAATGCAGTGGATTCCATGCAGCGTGGCCCAATGGATCTCGATTGAATGCAGTGGATTCCATGCAGTGTGGTGCAGTGGATTCTGATTGATTGCAGTGAATTCCATGCATCGTGGCACAATGGATCCCAATTGAATGCAGTGGATTCCATGCAGCGTGGCCCAATGGATCTCGATTGAATGCAGTGGATTCCATGCAGCGTGTTTGAATGCAGTGTATGCCATGCAGCATGAAGAAATGGAACCCTATTGAATGCAGTGGATTTTATGCAGCATGATTGAATGCAGTGGATTCCATGCAGCATGATTGAATGCAGTGGATTCCAGGCAGCGAGGCCCAATGAATCCCGATTGAATGCAGTGGATATTATCCAGCATGGCCCAAAGCATCCCGATTGAATGCAGTGGATTCCATGCAGCGTGTTTGAACGCAGTGGATCCATGCAGCATGGCCCAATGGTTCCCGATTGAATGCAGTGTTTGCAATGAAGCATGATTGAATGCAGTGGATTCCATGAAGCGTGGCCCTATGGTACCCGATTGAATGCACTGGTTGCAATGAAGCATGATTGAATGCAGTGGATTCCATGCAGCATGGAGAAATGGAACCCTATTAAATGCAGGGGATTTTATGCAGCATGATTGAATGCAGTGGATTCCATGCAGCATGATTGAATGCAGTAGATTCCATGCAGTGAGGCCCAATGCATCCCGATTAAATGCAGTGGATTTTATGCAGCGAGGCCCAAAGCATCCCGATTGAATGCAGTGGATTCCATGCAGCGTCACTGAATGCAGTGGATTCGATGCAGCATGGTAAAATGCATCCCGATTGAACCCAGTGTATTCTATGCAGCGTGATAAATGGATCCCTATTGAATGCAGTGGATTCCATGCAGCGTGGCCCAATGGATCTCGAGAGAATGCAGTGGATTCCATGCAGTGTGGTGCAATGGATTTTGATTGAACGCAGTGGATTCCATGCATCGTTGTGCAATGGATCCCAATTGAATGCAGTGAATTCCATGCAGCGTGATTGAATGCAGTACATTCCATGCAGCATGGTAAAATGCATCCCGATTAAATGCAGTGGATTCCATCCAGCTTGATTGAATGCAGTTGATTCCATGGAGCGTGGCCCAATGCATCCCGATTAAATGCAGTGGATTTTATGCAGCATGGCCCAAAGCATCCCGATTGAAGGTAGTGCATTCCATGCAGCATCACTGAATGCAGTGGATTCCATGCAGCATGGTAAAATGCATCCCGATTGAACTCAGTGTATTCCATGAAGCATGGCGAAATGGATCCCGATTGAATGCAGGGGATTCCATGCAGCGTGGCCCAATGGATCTCGATTGAACACAGTGTATTCCATGCAGCGAGGCCCAAAGCATCCCGATTGAATGCAGTGGATTCCATGCAGCGTCACTGAATGCAGTGGATTCGATGCAGCATGGTAAAATGCATCCCGATTGAACCCAGTGTATTCTATGCAGCGTGATAAATGGATCCCGATTGAATGCAGTGGATTCCATGCAGCGTGGCCCAATGGATCTCGAGAGAATGCAGTGGATTCCATGCAGTGTGGTGCAATGGATTTTGATTGAACGCAGTGGATTCGATGCATCGTTGTGCAATGGATCCCAATTGAATGCAGTGAATTCCATGCAGCGTGATTGAATGCAGTATATTCCATGCAGCGTGGTAAAATGCATCCCGATTAAATGCAGTGGATTCCATCCAGCTTGATTGAATGCAGTTGATTCCATGGAGCGTGGCCCAATGCATCCCGATTAAATGCAGTGGATTTTATGCAGCATGGCCCAAAGCATCCCGATTGAAGGTAGTGCATTCCATGCAGCATCACTGAATGCAGTGGATTCCATGCAGCATGGTAAAATGCATCCCGATTGAACGCAGTGTATTCCATGAAGCATGGCTAAATGGATCCCGAGTGAATGCAGTGGATTCCATGCAGTGTCATTGAATGCAGTGGATTCCATGCAGCATGGTAAAATGTGTCACGATTGATGCAGTGGATTACATGCATTGTCATTGAATGCAGTGGATTCCATGCAGCATGGTTAAATGCATCACGATTGATGCAGTGGATTCCATGCAGTGTCAATGAATGCAGTGGATTCCAGGCAGCATGATAAAATGCATCCCGATTGATGCAGTGGATTCCATGCAGCGGGGTTAAATGGATCCCGATTGAATGCAGTGGATTCCATGCAGCGTGGCCCAATGGATCTCGATTGAATGCAGTGGACTCCGTGCAGTGTGGTGGAGTGGATTCTGATTGATTGCAGTGAATTCCATGCAGCGTGGCCCAATGGATCTCGATTGAATGCAGTGGATTCCATGCAGCGTGTTTGAATGCAGTGTATTCCATGCAGCGTGAAGAAATGGAACCCTATTGAATGCAGTGGATTTTATGCAGCATGATTGAATGCAGTGGATTCCATGCAGCATGATTGAATGCAGTGGATTCCAGGCAGCGAGGCCCAATGAATCCCGATTGAATGCAGTGGATATTATCCAGCATGGCCCAAAGCATCCCGATGGAATGCAGTGGATTCCATGCAGCGTGTTTGAATGCAGTGGATTCCATGCAGCATGGCCCAATGGTTCCCGATTGAATGCAGTGGTTGCAATGAAGCATGATTGAATGCAGTGGATTCCATGAAGCGTGGACCTATGGTACCCGATTGAATGCACTGGTTGCAATGAAGCATGATTGAATGCAGTGGATTCCATGCAGCATGGAGAAATGGAACCCTATTAAATGCAGGGGATTTTATGCAGCATGATTGAATGCAGTGGATTCCATGCAGCTTGATTGAATGCAGTAGATTCCATGCAGTGAGGCCCAATGCATCCCGATTAAATGCAGTGGATTTTATGCAGCGAGGCCCAAAGCATCCCGATTGAATGTAGTGGATTCCATGCAGCGTCACTGAATGCAGTGGATTCGATGCAGCATGGTTAAATGCATCCCGATTGAACGAAGAGTATTCCATGCAGCGTGGCTAAATGGATCCCGATTGAATGCAGTGGATTCCATGCAGCGTGGCCCAATGGATCTCGAGAGATTGCAGTGGATTCCATGCAGTGTGGTGCAATGGATTTTAATTGAACGCAGTGGATTCCATGCATCGTGGTGCAATGGATCCCAATTGAATGCAGTGAATTCCATGCAGCGTGATTGAATGCAGTATATTCCATGCAGCGTGGTAAAATGCATCCCGATTAAATGCAATGGATTCCATCCAGCTTGATTGAATGCAGTTGATTCCATGGAGCGTGGCCCAATGCATCCCGATTAAATGCAGTGGATTTTATGCAGCATGGCCCAAAGCATCCCGATTGAAGGTAGTGCATTCCATGCAGCATCACTGAATGCAGTGGATTCCATGCAGCATGGTAAAATGCATCCCGATTGAACGCAGTGTATTCCATGTAGCATGGCTAAATGGATCCCGAGTGAATGCAGTAGATTCCATGCAGTGTCATTGAATGCAGTGGATTCCATGCAGCATGGTAAAATGCGTCACGATTGATGCAGTGGATTCCATGCAGTGTCATTGAATGCAGTGGATTCCATGCAGCATGGTAAAATGCATCCCGATGGATGCAGTGGATTCCATGCAGTGTCAATGAATGCAGTGGATTCCAGGCAGCATGATAAAATGCATCCCGATTGATGCAGTGGATTCCATGCAGCGGGGTTAAATGGATCCCGATTGAATGCAGTGGATTCCATGCAGCGTGGCCCAATGGATCTCGATTGAATGCAGTGGATTCCATGCAGCGTGGCCCAATGGATCTCGATTGAATGCAGTGGATTCCATGCAGTGTGGTGCAGTGGATTCTGATTGATTGCAGTGAATTCCATGCATCGTGGCACAATGGATCCCAATTGAATGCAGTGGATTCCATGCAGCGTGGCCCAATGGATCTCGATTGAATGCAGTGGATTCCATGCAGCGTGTTTGAATGCAGTGTATGCCATGCAGCATGAAGAAATGGAACCCTATTGAATGCAGTGGATTTTATGCAGCATGATTGAATGCAGTGGATTCCATGCAGCATGATTGAATGCAGTGGATTCCAGGCAGCGAGGCCCAATGAATCCCGATTGAATGCAGTGGATATTATCCAGCATGGCCCAAAGCATCCCGATTGAATGCAGTGGATTCCATGCAGCATGTTTGAATGCAGTGGATTCCATGCAGCATGGCCCAATGGTTCCCGATTGAATGCAGTGGTTGCAATGAAGCATGATTGAATGCAGTGGATTCCATGAAGCGTGGCCCTATGGTACCCGATTGAATGCACTGGTTGCAATGAAGCATGATTGAATGCAGTGGATTCCATGCAGCATGGAGAAATGGAACCCTATTAAATGCAGGGGATTTTATGCAGCATGATTGAATGCAGTGGATTCCATGCAGCATGATTGAATGCAGTAGATTCCATGCAGTGAGGCCCAATGCATCCCGATTAAATGCAGTGGATTTTATGCAGCGAGGCCCAAAGCATCCCGATTGAATGCAGTGGATTCCATGCAGCGTGTTTGAACGCAGTGGATCCATGCAGCATGGCCCAATGGTTCCCGATTGAATGCAGTGTTTGCAATGAAGCATGATTGAATGCAGTGGATTCCATGAAGCGTGGCCCTATGGTACCCGATTGAATGCACTGGTTGCAATGAAGCATGATTGAATGCAGTGGATTCCATGCAGCATGGAGAAATGGAACCCTATTAAATGCAGGGGATTTTATGCAGCATGATTGAATGCAGTGGATTCCATGCAGCATGATTGAATGCAGTAGATTCCATGCAGTGAGGCCCAATGCATCCCGATTAAATGCAGTGGATTTTATGCAGCGAGGCCCAAAGCATCCCGATTGAATGCAGTGGATTCCATGCAGCGTCACTGAATGCAGTGGATTCGATGCAGCATGGTAAAATGCATCCCGATTGAACCCAGTGTATTCTATGCAGCGTGATAAATGGATCCCTATTGAATGCAGTGGATTCCATGCAGCGTGGCCCAATGGATCTCGAGAGAATGCAGTGGATTCCATGCAGTGTGGTGCAATGGATTTTGATTGAACGCAGTGGATTCCATGCATCGTTGTGCAATGGATCCCAATTGAATGCAGTGAATTCCATGCAGCGTGATTGAATGCAGTACATTCCATGCAGCATGGTAAAATGCATCCCGATTAAATGCAGTGGATTCCATCCAGCTTGATTGAATGCAGTTGATTCCATGGAGCGTGGCCCAATGCATCCCGATTAAATGCAGTGGATTTTATGCAGCATGGCCCAAAGCATCCCGATTGAAGGTAGTGCATTCCATGCAGCATCACTGAATGCAGTGGATTCCATGCAGCATGGTAAAATGCATCCCGATTGAACTCAGTGTATTCCATGAAGCATGGCGAAATGGATCCCGATTGAATGCAGGGGATTCCATGCAGCGTGGCCCAATGTATCTCGATTGAACACAGTGTATTCCATGCAGTGAGGCCCAATGAATCCCAATTGAATGCAGTGGATTCCATGCAGCATGGAGAAATTGAACCATATTAAATGCAGGGGATTTTATGCAGCATGATTGAATGCAGTGGTTTCCATGCAGCATGATTGAATGCAGTAGATTCCATGCAGTGAGGCCCAATGCATCCCGATTAAATGCAGTGGATTCCATGCAGCGTCACTGAATGCAGTGGATTCGATGCAGCATGGTAAAATGCATCCCGATTGAACCCAGTGTATTCTATGCAGCGTGATAAATGGATCCCGATTGAATGCAGTGGATTCCATGCAGCGTGGTCCAATGGATCTCGAGAGAATGCAGTGGATTCCATGCAGTGTGGTGCAATGGATTTTGATTGAACGCAGTGGATTCGATGCATCATTGTGCAATGGATCCCAATTGAATGCAGTGAATTCCATGCAGCGTGATTGAATGCAGTACATTCCATGCAGCATGGTAAAATGCATCCCGATTAAATGCAGTGGATTCCATCCAGCTTGATTGAATGCAGTTGATTCCATGGAGCGTGGCCCAATGCATCCCGATTAAATGCAGTGGATTTTATGCAGCATGGCCCAAAGCATCCCGATTGAAGGTAGTGCATTCCATGCAGCATCACTGAATGCAGTGGATTCCATGCAGCATGGTAAAATGCATCCCGATTGAACGCAGTGTATTCCATGAAGCATGGCTAAATGGATCCCGATTGAATGCAGTGGATTCCATGCAGCGTGGCCCAATGGATCTCGATTGAACGCAGTGTATTCCATGCAGTGAGGCCCAATGAATCCCAATTGAATGCAGTGGATTCCATGCAGCATGGCGCAATGGATGTCGATTGATTGCAGTGGTTTCCCTGCAATGTGGCACAATGGATCCCGATTGACTGCAGTGGATTCCATGCAGCGTCACTGAATGCAGTGGATTCCATGCAGAATGGTAAAATGCATCCCGATTGATGGAGTGGATTCCATGCAGTGTCATTGAATGCAGTGGATTCCATGCAGCATGGTAAAATGCATCCCAATTGAACGCAGTGCATTCCATGCAGCGGGGTTAAATGGATCCCGATTGAATGCAGTGGATTCGATGCAGCGTGGCCCAATGGATCTCGAGAGAATGCAGTGGATTCCATGCAGTGTGGTGCAATGGATTTAAATTGAACGCAGTGGATTCCATGCATCATGGCGCAATGGATCCCAATTGAATGCAGTGAATTCCATGCAGCGTGATTGAATGCAGTATATTCCATGCAGCGTGGTAAAATGCATCCCGATTAAATGCAGTGGATTCCATCCAGCTTGATTGAATGCAGTTGATTCCATGGAGCGTGGCCCAATGCATCCCGATTAACTGCAGTGGATTTTATGCAGCATGGCCCAAAGCATCCCGATTGAAGGTAGTGCATTCCATGCAGCATCACTGAATGCAGTGGATTCCATGCAGCATGGTAAAATGCATCCCGATTGAACGCAGTGTATTCCATGAAGCATGGCTAAATGGATCCCGAGTGAATGCAGTGGATTCCATGCAGTGTCATTGAATGCAGTGGATTCCAGGCAGCATGGTAAAATGCATCCCGATTGATGCAGTGAATTCCATGCAGCGGGGTTAAATGGATCCCGATTGAATGCAGTGGATTCCATGCAGCGTGGCCCAATGGATCTCGATTGAATGCAGTGGATTCCATGCAGTGTGGTGCAGTGGATTCTGATTGATTGCAGTGAATTCCATGCATCGTGGCACAATGGATCCCAATTGAATGCAGTGGATTCCATGCAGTGTGGCCCAATGGATCTCGATTGAATGCAGTGGATTCCATGCAGCGTGTTTGAATGCAGTGTATGCCATGCAGCGTGAAGAAATGGAACCCTATTGAATGCAGTGGATTTTATGCAGCATGATTGAATGCAGTGGATTCGATGCAGCATGATTGAATGCAGTGGATTCCAGGCAGCGAGGCCCAATGAATCCCGAATGAATGCAGTGGATATTATCCAGCATGGCCCAAAGCATCCCGATTGAATGCAGTGGATTCCATGCAGCGTGTTTGAATGCAGTGGATTCCATGCAGCATGGCCCAATGGTTCCCGATTGAATGCAGTGGTTGCAATGAAGCATGATTGAATGCAGTGGATTCCATGAAGCGTGGCCCTATGGTACCCGATTGAATGCACTGGTTGCAATGAAGCATGATTGAATGCAGTGGATTCCATGCAGCATGGAGAAATGGAACCCTATTAAATGCAGGGGATTTTATGCAGCATGATTGAATGCAGTGGATTCCATGCAGCATGATTGAATGCAGTAGATTCCATACAGTGAGGCCCAATGCATCCCGATTAAATGCAGTGGATTTTATGCAGCGAGGCCCAAAGCATCCCGATTGAATGCAGTGGATTCCATGCAGCGTCACTGAATGCAGTGGATTCGATGCAGCATGGTAAAATGCATCCCGATTGAACCCAGTGTATTCTATGCAGCGTGATAAATGGATCCCGATTGAATGCAGTGGATTCCATGCAGCGTGGCCCAATGGATCTCGAGAGAATGCAGTGGATTCCATGCAGTGTGGTGCAATGGATTTTGATTGAACGCAGTGGATTCGATGCATCGTTGTGCAATGGATCCCAATTGAATGCAGTGAATTCCATGCAGCGTGATTGAATGCAGTATATTCCATGCAGCGTGGTAAAATGCATCCCGATTAAATGCAGTGGATTCCATCCAGCTTGATTGAATGCAGTTGATTCCATGGAGCGTGGCCCAATGCATCCCGATTAAATGCAGTGGATTTTATGCAGCATGGCCCAAAGCATCCCGATTGAAGGTAGTGCATTCCATGCAGCATCACTGAATGCAGTGGATTCCATGCAGCATGGTAAAATGCATCCCGATTGAACGCAGTGTATTCCATGAAGCATGGCTAAATGGATCCCGAGTGAATGCAGTGGATTCCATGCAGTGTCATTGAATGCAGTGGATTCCATGCAGCATGGTAAAATGTGTCACGATTGATGCAGTGGATTACATGCATTGTCATTGAATGCAGTGGATTCCATGCAGCATGGTTAAATGCATCACGATTGATGCAGTGGATTCCATGCAGTGTCAATGAATGCAGTGGATTCCAGGCAGCATGATAAAATGCATCCCGATTGATGCAGTGGATTCCATGCAGCGGGGTTAAATGGATCCCGATTGAATGCAGTGGATTCCATGCAGCGTGGCCCAATGGATCTCGATTGAATGCAGTGGACTCCGTGCAGTGTGGTGGAGTGGATTCTGATTGATTGCAGTGAATTCCATGCAGCGTGGCCCAATGGATCTCGATTGAATGCAGTGGATTCCATGCAGCGTGTTTGAATGCAGTGTATTCCATGCAGCGTGAAGAAATGGAACCCTATTGAATGCAGTGGATTTTATGCAGCATGATTGAATGCAGTGGATTCCATGCAGCATGATTGAATGCAGTGGATTCCAGGCAGCGAGGCCCAATGAATCCCGATTGAATGCAGTGGATATTATCCAGCATGGCCGAAAGCATCCCGATGGAATGCAGTGGATTCCATGCAGCGTGTTTGAATGCAGTGGATTCCATGCAGCATGGCCCAATGGTTCCCGATTGAATGCAGTGGTTGCAATGAAGCATGATTGAATGCAGTGGATTCCATGAAGCGTGGACCTATGGTACCCGATTGAATGCACTGGTTGCAATGAAGCATGATTGAATGCAGTGGATTCCATGCAGCATGGAGAAATGGAACCCTATTAAATGCAGGGGATTTTATGCAGCATGATTGAATGCAGTGGATTCCATGCAGCATGATTGAATGCAGTAGATTCCATGCAGTGAGGCCCAATGCATCCCGATTAAATGCAGTGGATTTTATGCAGCGAGGCCCAAAGCATCCCGATTGAATGTAGTGGATTCCATGCAGCGTCACTGAATGCAGTGGATTCGATGCAGCATGGTTAAATGCATCCCGATTGAACGAAGAGTATTCCATGCAGCGTGGCTAAATGGATCCCGATTGAATGCAGTGGATTCCATGCAGCGTGGCCCAATGGATCTCGAGAGATTGCAGTGGATTCCATGCAGTGTGGTGCAATGGATTTTAATTGAACGCAGTGGATTCCATGCATCGTGGTGCAATGGATCCCAATTGAATGCAGTGAATTCCATGCAGCGTGATTGAATGCAGTATATTCCATGCAGCGTGGTAAAATGCATCCCGATTAAATGCAGTGGATTCCATCCAGCTTGATTGAATGCAGTTGATTCCATGGAGCGTGGCCCAATGCATCCCGATTAAATGCAGTGGATTTTATGCAGCATGGCCCAAAGCATCCCGATTGAAGGTAGTGCATTCCATGCAGCATCACTGAATGCAGTGGATTCCATGCAGCATGGTAAAATGCATCCCGATTGAACGCAGTGTATTCCATGAAGCATGGCTAAATGGATCCCGAGTGAATGCAGTGGATTCCATGCAGTGTCATTGAATGCAGTGGATTCCATGCAGCATGGTAAAATGTGTCACGATTGATGCAGTGGATTACATGCATTGTCATTGAATGCAGTGGATTCCATGCAGCATGGTTAAATGCATCACGATTGATGCAGTGGATTCCATGCAGTGTCAATGAATGCAGTGGATTCCAGGCAGCATGATAAAATGCATCCCGATTGATGCAGTGGATTCCATGCAGCGGGGTTAAATGGATCCCGATTGAATGCAGTGGATTCCATGCAGCGTGGCCCAATGGATCTCGATTGAATGCAGTGGACTCCGTGCAGTGTGGTGGAGTGGATTCTGATTGATTGCAGTGAATTCCATGCAGCGTGGCCCAATGGATCTCGATTGAATGCAGTGGATTCCATGCAGCGTGTTTGAATGCAGTGTATTCCATGCAGCGTGAAGAAATGGAACCCTATTGAATGCAGTGGATTTTATGCAGCATGATTGAATGCAGTGGATTCCATGCAGCATGATTGAATGCAGTGGATTCCAGGCAGCGAGGCCCAATGAATCCCGATTGAATGCAGTGGATATTATCCAGCATGGCCCAAAGCATCCCGATGGAATGCAGTGGATTCCATGCAGCGTGTTTGAATGCAGTGGATTCCATGCAGCATGGCCCAATGGTTCCCGATTGAATGCAGTGGTTGCAATGAAGCATGATTGAATGCAGTGGATTCCATGAAGCGTGGACCTATGGTACCCGATTGAATGCACTGGTTGCAATGAAGCATGATTGAATGCAGTGGATTCCATGCAGCATGGAGAAATGGAACCCTATTAAATGCAGGGGATTTTATGCAGCATGATTGAATGCAGTGGATTCCATGCAGCATGATTGAATGCAGTAGATTCCATGCAGTGAGGCCCAATGCATCCCGATTAAATGCAGTGGATTTTATGCAGCGAGGCCCAAAGCATCCCGATTGAATGTAGTGGATTCCATGCAGCGTCACTGAATGCAGTGGATTCGATGCAGCATGGTTAAATGCATCCCGATTGAACGAAGAGTATTCCATGCAGCGTGGCTAAATGGATCCCGATTGAATGCAGTGGATTCCATGCAGCGTGGCCCAATGGATCTCGAGAGATTGCAGTGGATTCCATGCAGTGTGGTGCAATGGATTTTAATTGAACGCAGTGGATTCCATGCATCGTGGTGCAATGGATCCCAATTGAATGCAGTGAATTCCATGCAGCGTGATTGAATGCAGTATATTCCATGCAGCGTGGTAAAATGCATCCCGATTAAATGCAATGGATTCCATCCAGCTTGATTGAATGCAGTTGATTCCATGGAGCGTGGCCCAATGCATCCCGATTAAATGCAGTGGATTTTATGCAGCATGGCCCAAAGCATCCCGATTGAAGGTAGTGCATTCCATGCAGCATCACTGAATGCAGTGGATTCCATGCAGCATGGTAAAATGCATCCCGATTGAACGCAGTGTATTCCATGTAGCATGGCTAAATGGCTCCCGAGTGAATGCAGTAGATTCCATGCAGTGTCATTGAATGCAGTGGATTCCATGCAGCATGGTAAAATGCGTCACGATTGATGCAGTGGATTCCATGCAGTGTCATTGAATGCAGTGGATTCCATGCAGCATGGTAAAATGCATCCCGATGGATGCAGTGGATTCCATGCAGTGTCAATGAATGCAGTGGATTCCAGGCAGCATGATAAAATGCATCCCGATTGATGCAGTGGATTCCATGCAGCGGGGTTAAATGGATCCCGATTGAATGCAGTGGATTCCATGCAGCGTGGCCCAATGGATCTCGATTGAATGCAGTGGATTCCATGCAGCGTGGCCCAATGGATCTCGATTGAATGCAGTGGATTCCATGCAGTGTGGTGCAGTGGATTCTGATTGATTGCAGTGAATTCCATGCATCGTGGCACAATGGATCCCAATTGAATGCAGTGGATTCCATGCAGCGTGGCCCAATGGATCTCGATTGAATGCAGTGGATTCCATGCAGCGTGTTTGAATGCAGTGTATGCCATGCAGCATGAAGAAATGGAACCCTATTGAATGCAGTGGATTTTATGCAGCATGATTGAATGCAGTGGATTCCATGCAGCATGATTGAATGCAGTGGATTCCAGGCAGCGAGGCCCAATGAATCCCGATTGAATGCAGTGGATATTATCCAGCATGGCCCAAAGCATCCCGATTGAATGCAGTGGATTCCATGCAGCGTGTTTGAACGCAGTGGATCCATGCAGCATGGCCCAATGGTTCCCGATTGAATGCAGTGTTTGCAATGAAGCATGATTGAATGCAGTGGATTCCATGAAGCGTGGCCCTATGGTACCCGATTGAATGCACTGGTTGCAATGAAGCATGATTGAATGCAGTGGATTCCATGCAGCATGGAGAAATGGAACCCTATTAAATGCAGGGGATTTTATGCAGCATGATTGAATGCAGTGGATTCCATGCAGCATGATTGAATGCAGTAGATTCCATGCAGTGAGGCCCAATGCATCCCGATTAAATGCAGTGGATTTTATGCAGCGAGGCCCAAAGCATCCCGATTGAATGCAGTGGATTCCATGCAGCGTCACTGAATGCAGTGGATTCGATGCAGCATGGTAAAATGCATCCCGATTGAACCCAGTGTATTCTATGCAGCGTGATAAATGGATCCCTATTGAATGCAGTGGATTCCATGCAGCGTGGCCCAATGGATCTCGAGAGAATGCAGTGGATTCCATGCAGTGTGGTGCAATGGATTTTGATTGAACGCAGTGGATTCCATGCATCGTTGTGCAATGGATCCCAATTGAATGCAGTGAATTCCATGCAGCGTGATTGAATGCAGTACATTCCATGCAGCATGGTAAAATGCATCCCGATTAAATGCAGTGGATTCCATCCAGCTTGATTGAATGCAGTTGATTCCATGGAGCGTGGCCCAATGCATCCCGATTAAATGCAGTGGATTTTATGCAGCATGGCCCAAAGCATCCCGATTGAAGGTAGTGCATTCCATGCAGCATCACTGAATGCAGTGGATTCCATGCAGCCTGGTAAAATGCATCCCGATTGAACTCAGTGTATTCCATGAAGCATGGCGAAATGGATCCCGATTGAATGCAGGGGATTCCATGCAGCGTGGCCCAATGGATCTCGATTGAACACAGTGTATTCCATGCAGCGAGGCCCAAAGCATCCCGATTGAATGCAGTGGATTCCATGCAGCGTCACTGAATGCAGTGGATTCGATGCAGCATGGTAAAATGCATCCCGATTGAACCCAGTGTATTCTATGCAGCGTGATAAATGGATCCCGATTGAATGCAGTGGATTCCATGCAGCGTGGCCCAATGGATCTCGAGAGAATGCAGTGGATTCCATGCAGTGTGGTGCAATGGATTTTGATTGAACGCAGTGGATTCGATGCATCGTTGTGCAATGGATCCCAATTGAATGCAGTGAATTCCATGCAGCGTGATTGAATGCAGTATATTCCATGCAGCGTGGTAAAATGCATCCCGATTAAATGCAGTGGATTCCATCCAGCTTGATTGAATGCAGTTGATTCCATGGAGCGTGGCCCAATGCATCCCGATTAAATGCAGTGGATTTTATGCAGCATGGCCCAAAGCATCCCGATTGAAGGTAGTGCATTCCATGCAGCATCACTGAATGCAGTGGATTCCATGCAGCATGGTAAAATGCATCCCGATTGAACGCAGTGTATTCCATGAAGCATGGCTAAATGGATCCCGAGTGAATGCAGTGGATTCCATGCAGTGTCATTGAATGCAGTGGATTCCATGCAGCATGGTAAAATGTGTCACGATTGATGCAGTGGATTACATGCATTGTCATTGAATGCAGTGGATTCCATGCAGCATGGTTAAATGCATCACGATTGATGCAGTGGATTCCATGCAGTGTCAATGAATGCAGTGGATTCCAGGCAGCATGATAAAATGCATCCCGATTGATGCAGTGGATTCCATGCAGCGGGGTTAAATGGATCCCGATTGAATGCAGTGGATTCCATGCAGCGTGGCCCAATGGATCTCGATTGAATGCAGTGGACTCCGTGCAGTGTGGTGGAGTGGATTCTGATTGATTGCAGTGAATTCCATGCAGCGTGGCCCAATGGATCTCGATTGAATGCAGTGGATTCCATGCAGCGTGTTTGAATGCAGTGTATTCCATGCAGCGTGAAGAAATGGAACCCTATTGAATGCAGTGGATTTTATGCAGCATGATTGAATGCAGTGGATTCCATGCAGCATGATTGAATGCAGTGGATTCCAGGCAGCGAGGCCCAATGAATCCCGATTGAATGCAGTGGATATTATCCAGCATGGCCCAAAGCATCCCGATGGAATGCAGTGGATTCCATGCAGCGTGTTTGAATGCAGTGGATTCCATGCAGCATGGCCCAATGGTTCCCGATTGAATGCAGTGGTTGCAATGAAGCATGATTGAATGCAGTGGATTCCATGAAGCGTGGACCTATGGTACCCGATTGAATGCACTGGTTGCAATGAAGCATGATTGAATGCAGTGGATTCCATGCAGCATGGAGAAATGGAACCCTATTAAATGCAGGGGATTTTATGCAGCATGATTGAATGCAGTGGATTCCATGCAGCATGATTGAATGCAGTAGATTCCATGCAGTGAGGCCCAATGCATCCCGATTAAATGCAGTGGATTTTATGCAGCGAGGCCCAAAGCATCCCGATTGAATGTAGTGGATTCCATGCAGCGTCACTGAATGCAGTGGATTCGATGCAGCATGGTTAAATGCATCCCGATTGAACGAAGAGTATTCCATGCAGCGTGGCTAAATGGATCCCGATTGAATGCAGTGGATTCCATGCAGCGTGGCCCAATGGATCTCGAGAGATTGCAGTGGATTCCATGCAGTGTGGTGCAATGGATTTTAATTGAACGCAGTGGATTCCATGCATCGTGGTGCAATGGATCCCAATTGAATGCAGTGAATTCCATGCAGCGTGATTGAATGCAGTATATTCCATGCAGCGTGGTAAAATGCATCCCGATTAAATGCAATGGATTCCATCCAGCTTGATTGAATGCAGTTGATTCCATGGAGCGTGGCCCAATGCATCCCGATTAAATGCAGTGGATTTTATGCAGCATGGCCCAAAGCATCCCGATTGAAGGTAGTGCATTCCATGCAGCATCACTGAATGCAGTGGATTCCATGCAGCATGGTAAAATGCATCCCGATTGAACGCAGTGTATTCCATGTAGCATGGCTAAATGGATCCCGAGTGAATGCAGTAGATTCCATGCAGTGTCATTGAATGCAGTGGATTCCATGCAGCATGGTAAAATGCGTCACGATTGATGCAGTGGATTCCATGCAGTGTCATTGAATGCAGTGGATTCCATGCAGCATGGTAAAATGCATCCCGATGGATGCAGTGGATTCCATGCAGTGTCAATGAATGCAGTGGATTCCAGGCAGCATGATAAAATGCATCCCGATTGATGCAGTGGATTCCATGCAGCGGGGTTAAATGGATCCCGATTGAATGCAGTGGATTCCATGCAGCGTGGCCCAATGGATCTCGATTGAATGCAGTGGATTCCATGCAGCGTGGCCCAATGGATCTCGATTGAATGCAGTGGATTCCATGCAGTGTGGTGCAGTGGATTCTGATTGATTGCAGTGAATTCCATGCATCGTGGCACAATGGATCCCAATTGAATGCAGTGGATTCCATGCAGCGTGGCCCAATGGATCTCGATTGAATGCAGTGGATTCCATGCAGCGTGTTTGAATGCAGTGTATGCCATGCAGCATGAAGAAATGGAACCCTATTGAATGCAGTGGATTTTATGCAGCATGATTGAATGCAGTGGATTCCATGCAGCATGATTGAATGCAGTGGATTCCAGGCAGCGAGGCCCAATGAATCCCGATTGAATGCAGTGGATATTATCCAGCATGGCCCAAAGCATCCCGATTGAATGCAGTGGATTCCATGCAGCATGTTTGAATGCAGTGGATTCCATGCAGCATGGCCCAATGGTTCCCGATTGAATGCAGTGGTTGCAATGAAGCATGATTGAATGCAGTGGATTCCATGAAGCGTGGCCCTATGGTACCCGATTGAATGCACTGGTTGCAATGAAGCATGATTGAATGCAGTGGATTCCATGCAGCATGGAGAAATGGAACCCTATTAAATGCAGGGGATTTTATGCAGCATGATTGAATGCAGTGGATTCCATGCAGCATGATTGAATGCAGTAGATTCCATGCAGTGAGGCCCAATGCATCCCGATTAAATGCAGTGGATTTTATGCAGCGAGGCCCAAAGCATCCCGATTGAATGCAGTGGATTCCATGCAGCGTGTTTGAACGCAGTGGATCCATGCAGCATGGCCCAATGGTTCCCGATTGAATGCAGTGTTTGCAATGAAGCATGATTGAATGCAGTGGATTCCATGAAGCGTGGCCCTATGGTACCCGATTGAATGCACTGGTTGCAATGAAGCATGATTGAATGCAGTGGATTCCATGCAGCATGGAGAAATGGAACCCTATTAAATGCAGGGGATTTTATGCAGCATGATTGAATGCAGTGGATTCCATGCAGCATGATTGAATGCAGTAGATTCCATGCAGTGAGGCCCAATGCATCCCGATTAAATGCAGTGGATTTTATGCAGCGAGGCCCAAAGCATCCCGATTGAATGCAGTGGATTCCATGCAGCGTCACTGAATGCAGTGGATTCGATGCAGCATGGTAAAATGCATCCCGATTGAACCCAGTGTATTCTATGCAGCGTGATAAATGGATCCCTATTGAATGCAGTGGATTCCATGCAGCGTGGCCCAATGGATCTCGAGAGAATGCAGTGGATTCCATGCAGTGTGGTGCAATGGATTTTGATTGAACGCAGTGGATTCCATGCATCGTTGTGCAATGGATCCCAATTGAATGCAGTGAATTCCATGCAGCGTGATTGAATGCAGTACATTCCATGCAGCATGGTAAAATGCATCCCGATTAAATGCAGTGGATTCCATCCAGCTTGATTGAATGCAGTTGATTCCATGGAGCGTGGCCCAATGCATCCCGATTAAATGCAGTGGATTTTATGCAGCATGGCCCAAAGCATCCCGATTGAAGGTAGTGCATTCCATGCAGCATCACTGAATGCAGTGGATTCCATGCAGCATGGTAAAATGCATCCCGATTGAACTCAGTGTATTCCATGAAGCATGGCGAAATGGATCCCGATTGAATGCAGGGGATTCCATGCAGCGTGGCCCAATGGATCTCGATTGAACACAGTGTATTCCATGCAGTGAGGCCCAATGAATCCCAATTGAATGCAGTGGATTCCATGCAGCATGGAGAAATTGAACCATATTAAATGCAGGGGATTTTATGCAGCATGATTGAATGCAGTGGTTTCCATGCAGCATGATTGAATGCAGTAGATTCCATGCAGTGAGGCCCAATGCATCCCGATTAAATGCAGTGGATTCCATGCAGCGTCACTGAATGCAGTGGATTCGATGCAGCATGGTAAAATGCATCCCGATTGAACCCAGTGTATTCTATGCAGCGTGATAAATGGATCCCGATTGAATGCAGTGGATTCCATGCAGCGTGGTCCAATGGATCTCGAGAGAATGCAGTGGATTCCATGCAGTGTGGTGCAATGGATTTTGATTGAACGCAGTGGATTCGATGCATCATTGTGCAATGGATCCCAATTGAATGCAGTGAATTCCATGCAGCGTGATTGAATGCAGTACATTCCATGCAGCATGGTAAAATGCATCCCGATTAAATGCAGTGGATTCCATCCAGCTTGATTGAATGCAGTTGATTCCATGGAGCGTGGCCCAATGCATCCCGATTAAATGCAGTGGATTTTATGCAGCATGGCCCAAAGCATCCCGATTGAAGGTAGTGCATTCCATGCAGCATCACTGAATGCAGTGGATTCCATGCAGCATGGTAAAATGCATCCCGATTGAACGCAGTGTATTCCATGAAGCATGGCTAAATGGATCCCGATTGAATGCAGTGGATTCCATGCAGCGTGGCCCAATGGATCTCGATTGAACGCAGTGTATTCCATGCAGTGAGGCCCAATGAATCCCAATTGAATGCAGTGGATTCCATGCAGCATGGCGCAATGGATGTCGATTGATTGCAGTGGTTTCCCTGCAATGTGGCACAATGGATCCCGATTGACTGCAGTGGATTCCATGCAGCGTCACTGAATGCAGTGGATTCCATGCAGAATGGTAAAATGCATCCCGATTGATGGAGTGGATTCCATGCAGTGTCATTGAATGCAGTGGATTCCATGCAGCATGGTAAAATGCATCCCAATTGAACGCAGTGCATTCCATGCAGCGGGGTTAAATGGATCCCGATTGAATGCAGTGGATTCGATGCAGCGTGGCCCAATGGATCTCGAGAGAATGCAGTGGATTCCATGCAGTGTGGTGCAATGGATTTAAATTGAACGCAGTGGATTCCATGCATCATGGCGCAATGGATCCCAATTGAATGCAGTGAATTCCATGCAGCGTGATTGAATGCAGTATATTCCATGCAGCGTGGTAAAATGCATCCCGATTAAATGCAGTGGATTCCATCCAGCTTGATTGAATGCAGTTGATTCCATGGAGCGTGGCCCAATGCATCCCGATTAACTGCAGTGGATTTTATGCAGCATGGCCCAAAGCATCCCGATTGAAGGTAGTGCATTCCATGCAGCATCACTGAATGCAGTGGATTCCATGCAGCATGGTAAAATGCATCCCGATTGAACGCAGTGTATTCCATGAAGCATGGCTAAATGGATCCCGAGTGAATGCAGTGGATTCCATGCAGTGTCATTGAATGCAGTGGATTCCAGGCAGCATGGTAAAATGCATCCCGATTGATGCAGTGAATTCCATGCAGCGGGGTTAAATGGATCCCGATTGAATGCAGTGGATTCCATGCAGCGTGGCCCAATGGATCTCGATTGAATGCAGTGGATTCCATGCAGTGTGGTGCAGTGGATTCTGATTGATTGCAGTGAATTCCATGCATCGTGGCACAATGGATCCCAATTGAATGCAGTGGATTCCATGCAGTGTGGCCCAATGGATCTCGATTGAATGCAGTGGATTCCATGCAGCGTGTTTGAATGCAGTGTATGCCATGCAGCGTGAAGAAATGGAACCCTATTGAATGCAGTGGATTTTATGCAGCATGATTGAATGCAGTGGATTCGATGCAGCATGATTGAATGCAGTGGATTCCAGGCAGCGAGGCCCAATGAATCCCGATTGAATGCAGTGGATATTATCCAGCATGGCCCAAAGCATCCCGATTGAATGCAGTGGATTCCATGCAGCATGTTTGAATGCAGTGGATTCCATGCAGCATGGCCCAATGGTTCCCGATTGAATGCAGTGGTTGCAATGAAGCATGATTGAATGCAGTGGATTCCATGAAGCGTGGCCCTATGGTACCCGATTGAATGCACTGGTTGCAATGAAGCATGATTGAATGCAGTGGATTCCATGCAGCATGGAGAAATGGAACCCTATTAAATGCAGGGGATTTTATGCAGCATGATTGAATGCAGTGGATTCCATGCAGCATGATTGAATGCAGTAGATTCCATGCAGTGAGGCCCAATGCATCCCGATTAAATGCAGTGGATTTTATGCAGCGAGGCCCAAAGCATCCCGATTGAATGCAGTGGATTCCATGCAGCGTCACTGAATGCAGTGGATTCGATGCAGCATGGTAAAATGCATCCCGATTGAACCCAGTGTATTCTATGCAGCGTGATAAATGGATCCCGATTGAATGCAGTGGATTCCATGCAGCGTGGCCCAATGGATCTCGAGAGAATGCAGTGGATTCCATGCAGTGTGGTGCAATGGATTTTGATTGAACGCAGTGGATTCGATGCATCGTTGTGCAATGGATCCCAATTGAATGCAGTGAATTCCATGCAGCGTGATTGAATGCAGTATATTCCATGCAGCGTGGTAAAATGCATCCCGATTAAATGCAGTGGATTCCATCCAGCTTGATTGAATGCAGTTGATTCCATGGAGCGTGGCCCAATGCATCCCGATTAAATGCAGTGGATTTTATGCAGCATGGCCCAAAGCATCCCGATTGAAGGTAGTGCATTCCATGCAGCATCACTGAATGCAGTGGATTCCATGCAGCATGGTAAAATGCATCCCGATTGAACGCAGTGTATTCCATGAAGCATGGCTAAATGGATCCCGAGTGAATGCAGTGGATTCCATGCAGTGTCATTGAATGCAGTGGATTCCATGCAGCATGGTAAAATGTGTCACGATTGATGCAGTGGATTACATGCATTGTCGTTGAATGCAGTGGATTCCATGCAGCATGGTTAAATGCATCACGATTGATGCAGTGGATTCCATGCAGTGTCAATGAATGCAGTGGATTCCAGGCAGCATGATAAAATGCATCCCGATTGATGCAGTGGATTCCATGCAGCGGGGTTAAATGGATCCCGATTGAATGCAGTGGATTCCATGCAGCGTGGCCCAATGGATCTCGATTGAATGCAGTGGACTCCGTGCAGTGTGGTGGAGTGGATTCTGATTGATTGCAGTGAATTCCATGCAGCGTGGCCCAATGGATCTCGATTGAATGCAATGGATTCCATGCAGCGTGTTTGAATGCAGTGTATTCCATGCAGCGTGAAGAAATGGAACCCTATTGAATGCAGTGGATTTTATGCAGCATGATTGAATGCAGTGGATTCCATGCAGCATGATTGAATGCAGTGGATTCCAGGCAGCGAGGCCCAATGAATCCCGATTGAATGCAGTGGATATTATCCAGCATGGCCCAAAGCATCCCGATGGAATGCAGTGGATTCCATGCAGCGTGTTTGAATGCAGTGGATTCCATGCAGCATGGCCCAATGGTTCCCGATTGAATGCAGTGGTTGCAATGAAGCATGATTGAATGCAGTGGATTCCATGAAGCGTGGACCTATGGTACCCGATTGAATGCACTGGTTGCAATGAAGCATGATTGAATGCAGTGGATTCCATGCAGCATGGAGAAATGGAACCCTATTAAATGCAGGGGATTTTATGCAGCATGATTGAATGCAGTGGATTCCATGCAGCATGATTGAATGCAGTAGATTCCATGCAGTGAGGCCCAATGCATCCCGATTAAATGCAGTGGATTTTATGCAGCGAGGCCCAAAGCATCCCGATTGAATGTAGTGGATTCCATGCAGCGTCACTGAATGCAGTGGATTCGATGCAGCATGGTTAAATGCATCCCGATTGAACGAAGAGTATTCCATGCAGCGTGGCTAAATGGATCCCGATTGAATGCAGTGGATTCCATGCAGCGTGGCCCAATGGATCTCGAGAGATTGCAGTGGATTCCATGCAGTGTGGTGCAATGGATTTTAATTGAACGCAGTGGATTCCATGCATCGTGGTGCAATGGATCCCAATTGAATGCAGTGAATTCCATGCAGCGTGATTGAATGCAGTATATTCCATGCAGCGTGGTAAAATGCATCCCGATTAAATGCAATGGATTCCATCCAGCTTGATTGAATGCAGTTGATTCCATGGAGCGTGGCCCAATGCATCCCGATTAAATGCAGTGGATTTTATGCAGCATGGCCCAAAGCATCCCGATTGAAGGTAGTGCATTCCATGCAGCATCACTGAATGCAGTGGATTCCATGCAGCATGGTAAAATGCATCCCGATTGAACGCAGTGTATTCCATGTAGCATGGCTAAATGGATCCCGAGTGAATGCAGTAGATTCCATGCAGTGTCATTGAATGCAGTGGATTCCATGCAGCATGGTAAAATGCGTCACGATTGATGCAGTGGATTCCATGCAGTGTCATTGAATGCAGTGGATTCCATGCAGCATGGTAAAATGCATCCCGATGGATGCAGTGGATTCCATGCAGTGTCAATGAATGCAGTGGATTCCAGGCAGCATGATAAAATGCATCCCGATTGATGCAGTGGATTCCATGCAGCGGGGTTAAATGGATCCCGATTGAATGCAGTGGATTCAATGCAGCGTGGCCCAATGGATCTCGATTGAATGCAGTGGATTCCATGCAGCGTGGCCCAATGTATCTCGATTGAATGCAGTGGATTCCATGCAGTGTGGTGCAGTGGATTCTGATTGATTGCAGTGAATTCCATGCATCGTGGCACAATGGATCCCAATTGAATGCAGTGGATTCCATGCAGCGTGGCCCAATGGATCTCGATTGAATGCAGTGGATTCCATGCAGCGTGTTTGAATGCAGTGTATGCCATGCAGCGTGAAGAAATGTAACCCTATTGAATGCAGTGGATTTTATGCAGCATGATTGAATGCAGTGGATTCGATGCAGCATGATTGAATGCAGTGGATTCCAGGCAGCGAGGCCCAATGAACCCCGATTGAATGCAGTGGATATTATCCAGCATGGCCCAAAGCATCCCGATTGAATGCAGTGGATTCCATGCAGCGTGTTTGAATGCAGTGGATTCCATGCAGCATGGCCCAATGGTTACCGATTGAATGCAGTGGTTGCAATGAAGCATGATTGAATGCAGTGGATTCCATGCAGCATGGAGAAATTGAACCCTATTAAATGCAGGGGATTTTATGCAGCATGATTGAATGCAGTGGATTCCATGCAGCGTGATTGAATGCAGTAGATTCCATGCAGTGAGGCCCAATGCATCCCGATTAAATGCAGTGGATTTTATGCAGCGAGGCCCAAAGCATCCCGATTGAATGCAGTGGATTCCATGCAGCGTCACTGAATGCAGTGGATTCGATGCAGCATGGTAAAATGCATCCCGATTGAACCCAGTGTATTCCATGCAGGGTGATAAATGGACCCCAATTGAATGCAGTGGATTCCATGCAGCGTGGCCCAATGGATCTCGAGAGAATGCAGTGGATTCCATGCAGCGTGATTGAATGCAGTACATTCCATGCAGCATGGTAAAATGCATCCCGATTAAATGCAGTGGATTCCATCCAGCTTGATTGAATGCAGTTGATTCCATGGAGCGTGGCCCAATGCATCCCGATTAAATGCAGTGGATTTTATGCAGCATGGCCCAAAGCATCCCGATTGAAGGTAGTGCATTCCATGCAGCATCACTGAATGCAGTGGATTCCAGGCAGCATGATAAAATGCATCCCGATTGATGCAGTGGATTCCATGCAGCGGGGTTAAATGGATCCCGATTGAATGCAGTGGATTGCATGCAGCGTGGCCCAATGGATCTCGATTGAATGCAGTGGACTCCGTGCAGTGTGGTGGAGTGGATTCTGATTGATTGCAGTGAATTCCATGCAGCGTGGCCCAATGGATCTCGATTGAATGCAGTGGATTCCATGCAGCGTGTTTGAATGCAGTGTATTCCATGCAGCGTGAAGAAATGGAACCCTATTGAATGCAGTGGATTTTATGCAGCATGATTGAATGCAGTGGATTCCATGCAGCATGATTGAATGCAGTGGATTCCAGGCAGCGAGGCCCAATGAATCCCGATTGAATGCAGTGGATATTATCCAGCATGGCCCAAAGCATCCCAATGGAATGCAGTGGATTCCATGCAGCGTGTTTGAATGCAGTGGATTCCATGCAGCATGGCCCAATGGTTCCCGATTGAATGCAGTGGTTGCAATGAAGCATGATTGAATGCAGTGGATTCCATGAAGCGTGGCCCTATGGTACCCGATTGAATGCACTGGTTGCAATGAAGCATGATTGAATGCAGTGGATTCCATGCAGCATGGAGAAATGGAACCCTATTAAATGCAGGGGATTTTATGCAGCATGATTGAATGCAGTGGATTCCATGCAGCATGATTGAATGCAGTAGATTCCATGCAGTGAGGCCCAATGCATCCCGATTAAATGCAGTGGATTTTATGCAGCGAGGCCCAAAGCATCCCGATTGAATGTAGTGGATTCCATGCAGCGTCACTGAATGCAGTGGATTCGATGCAGCATGGTTAAATGCATCCCGATTGAACGAAGAGTATTCCATGCAGCGTGGCTAAATGGATCCCGATTGAATGCAGTGGATTCCATGCAGCGTGGCCCAATGGATCTCGAGAGATTGCAGTGGATTCCATGCAGTGTGGTGCAATGGATTTTAATTGAACGCAGTGGATTCCATGCATCGTGGTGCAATGGATCCCAATTGAATGCAGTGAATTCCATGCAGCGTGATTGAATGCAGTATATTCCATGCAGCGTGGTAAAATGCATCCCGATTAAATGCAATGGATTCCATCCAGCTTGATTGAATGCAGTTGATTCCATGGAGCGTGGCCCAATGCATCCCGATTAAATGCAGTGGATTTTATGCAGCATGGCCCAAAGCATCCCGATTGAAGGTAGTGCATTCCATGCAGCATCACTGAATGCAGTGGATTCCATGCAGCATGGTAAAATGCATCCCGATTGAACGCAGTGTATTCCATGAAGCATGGCTAAATGGATCCCGAGTGAATGCAGTAGATTCCATGCAGTGTCATTGAATGCAGTGGATTCCATGCAGCATGGTAAAATGCGTCACGATTGATGCAGTGGATTCCATGCAGTGTCATTGAATGCAGTGGATTCCATGCAGCATGGTAAAATGCATCCCGATGGATGCAGTGGATTCCATGCAGTGTCAATGAATGCAGTGGATTCCAGGCAGCATGATAAAATGCATCCCGATTGATGCAGTGGATTCCATGCAGCGGGGTTAAATGGATCCCGATTGAATGCAGTGGATTCCATGCAGCGTGGCCCAATGGATCTCGATTGAATGCAGTGGATTCCATGCAGCGTGGCCCAATGGATCTCGATTGAATGCAGTGGATTCCATGCAGTGTGGTGCAGTGGATTCTGATTGATTGCAGTGAATTCCATGCATCGTGGCACAATGGATCCCAATTGAATGCAGTGGATTCCATGCAGCGTGGCCCAATGGATCTCGATTGAATGCAGTGGATTCCATGCAGCGTGTTTGAATGCAGTGTATGCCATGCAGCATGAAGAAATGGAACCCTATTGAATGCAGTGGATTTTATGCAGCATGATTGAATGCAGTGGATTCCATGCAGCATGATTGAATGCAGTGGATTCCAGGCAGCGAGGCCCAATGAATCCCGATTGAATGCAGTGGATATTATCCAGCATGGCCCAAAGCATCCCGATTGAATGCAGTGGATTCCATGCAGCGTGTTTGAACGCAGTGGATCCATGCAGCATGGCCCAATGGTTCCCGATTGAATGCAGTGTTTGCAATGAAGCATGATTGAATGCAGTGGATTCCATGAAGCGTGGCCCTATGGTACCCGATTGAATGCACTGGTTGCAATGAAGCATGATTGAATGCAGTGGATTCCATGCAGCATGGAGAAATGGAACCCTATTAAATGCAGGGGATTTTATGCAGCATGATTGAATGCAGTGGATTCCATGCAGCATGATTGAATGCAGTAGATTCCATGCAGTGAGGCCCAATGCATCCCGATTAAATGCAGTGGATTTTATGCAGCGAGGCCCAAAGCATCCCGATTGAATGCAGTGGATTCCATGCAGCGTCACTGAATGCAGTGGATTCGATGCAGCATGGTAAAATGCATCCCGATTGAACCCAGTGTATTCTATGCAGCGTGATAAATGGATCCCGATTGAATGCAGTGGATTCCATGCAGCGTGGCCCAATGGATCTCGAGAGAATGCAGTGGATTCCATGCAGTGTGGTGCAATGGATTTTGATTGAACGCAGTGGATTCCATGCATCGTTGTGCAATGGATCCCAATTGAATGCAGTGAATTCCATGCAGCGTGATTGAATGCAGTACATTCCATGCAGCATGGTAAAATGCATCCCGATTAAATGCAGTGGATTCCATCCAGCTTGATTGAATGCAGTTGATTCCATGGAGCGTGGCCCAATGCATCCCGATTAAATGCAGTGGATTTTATGCAGCATGGCCCAAAGCATCCCGATTGAAGGTAGTGCATTCCATGCAGCATCACTGAATGCAGTGGATTCCATGCAGCATGGTAAAATGCATCCCGATTGAACTCAGTGTATTCCATGAAGCATGGCGAAATGGATCCCGATTGAATGCAGTGGATTCCATGCAGTGTCAATGAATGCAGTGGATTCCAGGTAGCATGATAAAATGCATCCCGATTGATGCAGTGGATTCCATGCAGCGGGGTTAAATGTATCCCGATTGAATGCAGTGGATTCCATGCAGTGTGGCCCAATGGATCTCGATTGAATGCATTGGATTCCATGCAGCGTGGCCCAATGGATCTCGATTGAATGCAGTGGATTCCATGCAGTGTGGTGCAGTGGATTCTGATTGATTGCAGTGAATTCCATGCATCGTGGCACAATGGATCCCAATTGAATGCAGTGGATTCCATGCAGCGTGGCCCAATGGATGTCGAGAGAATGCAGTGGATTCCATGCAGCGTGTTTGAATGCAGTGTATGCCATGCAGCATGAAGAAATGGAACCCTATTGAATGCAGTGGATTTTATGCAGCATGATTGAATGCAGTGGATTCCATGCAGCATGATTGAATGCAGTGGATTCCAGGCAGCGAGGCCCAATGAATCCCGATTGAATGCAGTGGATATTATCCAGCATGGCCCAAAGCATCCCGATTGAATGCAGTGGATTCCATGCAGCGTGTTTGAACGCAGTGGATCCATGCAGCATGGCCCAATGGTTCCCGATTGAATGCAGTGTTTGCAATGAAGCATGATTGAATGCAGTGGATTCCATGAAGCGTGGCCCTATGGTACCCGATTGAATGCACTGGTTGCAATGAAGCATGATTGAATGCAGTGGATTCCATGCAGCATGGAGAAATGGAACCCTATTAAATGCAGGGGATTTTATGCAGCATGATTGAATGCAGTGGATTCCATGCAGCATGATTGAATGCAGTAGATTCCATGCAGTGAGGCCCAATGCATCCCGATTAAATGCAGTGGATTTTATGCAGCGAGGCCCAAAGCATCCCGATTGAATGCAGTGGATTCCATGCAGCGTCACTGAATGCAGTGGATTCGATGCAGCATGGTAAAATGCATCCCGATTGAACCCAGTGTATTCTATGCAGCGTGATAAATGGATCCCTATTGAATGCAGTGGATTCCATGCAGCGTGGCCCAATGGATCTCGAGAGAATGCAGTGGATTCCATGCAGTGTGGTGCAATGGATTTTGATTGAACGCAGTGGATTCCATGCATCGTTGTGCAATGGATCCCAATTGAATGCAGTGAATTCCATGCAGCGTGATTGAATGCAGTACATTCCATGCAGCATGGTAAAATGCATCCCGATTAAATGCAGTGGATTCCATCCAGCTTGATTGAATGCAGTTGATTCCATGGAGCGTGGCCCAATGCATCCCGATTAACTGCAGTGGATTTTATGCAGCATGGCCCAAAGCATCCCGATTGAAGGTAGTGCATTCCATGCAGCATCACTGAATGCAGTGGATTCCATGCAGCATGGTAAAATGCATCCTGATTGAACTCAGTGTATTCCATGAAGCATGGCGAAATGGATCCCGATTGAATGCAGTGGACTCCATGCAGCGTGGCCCAATGGATCTCGATTGAACACAGTGTATTCCATGCAGTGAGGCCCAATGAATCCCAATTGAATGCAGTGGATTCCATGCAGCATGGAGAAATTGAACCCTATTAAATGCAGGGGAGTTTATGCAGCATGATTGAATGCAGTGGATTCCATGCAGCATGATTGAATGCAGTAGATTCCATGCAGTGAGGCCCAATGCATCCCGATTAAATGCAGTGGATTTTATGCAGAGAGGCCCAAAGCATCCCGATTGAATGCAGTGGATTCCATGCAGCGTCACTGAATGCAGTGGATTCGATGCAGCATGGTTAAATGCATCCCGATTGAACGAAGTGTATTCCATGCAGCGTGGCTAAATGGATCCCGATTGAATGCAGTGGATTCCATGCAGCGTGGCCCAATGGATCTCGAGAGATTGCAGTAGATTCCAAGCAGAGTGGTGCAATGGATTTTAATTGAACGCAGTGGATTCCATGCATCGTTGTGCAATGGATCCCAATTGAATGCAGTGAATTCCATGCAGCGTGATTGAATGCAGTATATTCCATGCAGCGTGGTAAAATGCATCCCGATTAAATGCAGTGGATTCCATCCAGCTTGGTTGAATGCAATTGATTCCATGGAGCATGGCCCAATGCATCCCGATTAAATGCAGTGGATTTTATGCAGCATGGCCCAAAGCATCCCGATTGAATGTAGTGCATTCCATGCAGCATCACTGAATGCAGTGGATTCCATGCAGCATGGTAAAATGCATCCCGATTAAACGCAGTGGATTACATGCAGCATGGCTAAATGGATCCCGATTGAATGCAGTAGATTCCATGCAGTGTCATTGAATGCAATGGATTCCATGCAGCATGGTAAAATGCATCACGATTGATGCAGTGGATTCCATGCAGTGTCATTGAATGCAGTGGATTCCATGCAGCATGGTAAAATGCATCCCGATGGATGCAGTGGATTCCATGCAGTGTCAATGAATGCAGTGGATTCCAGGCAGCATGATAAAATGCATCCCGATTGATGCAGTGGATTCCATGCAGCGGGGTAAATGGATCCCGATTGAATGCAGTGGATTCCATGCAGCGTGGCCCAATGGATCTCGATTGAATGCAGTGGATTCCATGCAGCGTGTTTGAATGTAGTGTATGCCATGCAGCGTGAAGAAATGTAACCCTATTGAATGCAGTGGATTTTATGCAGCATGATTGAATGCAGTGGATTCCAGGCAGCGAGGCCCAATGAACCCCGATTGAATGCAGTGGATATTATCCAGCATGGCCCAAAGCATCCCGATTGAATGCAGTGGATTCCATGCAGCGTGTTTGAATGCAGTGGATTCGTGCAGCATGGCCCAATGGTTCCCGATTGAATGCAGTGGTTGCAATGAAGCATGATTGAATGCAGTGGATTCCATGCAGCATGGAGAAATTGAACCCTATTAAATGCAGGGGATTTTATGCAGCATGATTGAATGCAGTGGATTCCATGCAGCGTGATTGAATGCAGTAGATTCCATGCAGTGAGGCCCAATGCATCCCGATTAAATGCAGTGGATTTTATGCAGCGAGGCCCAAAGCATCCCGATTGAATGCAGTGGATTCCATGCAGCGTCACTGAATGCAGTGGATTCGATGCAGCATGGTAAAATGCATCCCGATTGAACCCAGTGTATTCTATGCAGCGTGATAAATGGACCCCAATTGAATGCAGTGGATTCCATGCAGCGTGGCCCAATGGATCTCGAGAGAATGCAGTGGATTCCATGCAGCGTGATTGAATGCAGTACATTCCATGCAGCATGGTAAAATGCATCCCGATTAAATGCAGTGGATTCCATCCAGCTTGATTGAATGCCGTTGATTCCATGGAGCGTGGCCCAATGCATCCCGATTAAATGCAGTGGATTTTATGCAGCATGGCCCAAAGCATCCCGATTGAAGGTAGTGCATTCCATGCAGCATTACTGAATGCAGTGGATTCCATGCAGCATGGTAAAATGCATCCCGATTGAACGCAGTTTATTCCATGAAGCATGGCTAAATGGATCCCGATTGAATGCAGTGGATTCCATGCAGCGTGGCCCAATGGATCTCGATTGAACGCAGTGTATTCCATGCAGTGAGGCCCAATGAATCCCAATTGAATGCAGTGGATTCCATGCAGCATGGCGCAATGGATGTCGATTGAATGCAGTGGTTTCCCTGCAATGTGGCACAATGGATCCCGATTGACTGCAGTGGATTCCATGCAGCGTCACTGAATGCAGTGGATTCCATGCAGCATGGTAAAATGCATCCCGATGGATGCAGTGGATTCCATGCAGTGTCATTGAATGCAGTGGATTCCATGCAGCATGGTAAAATGCATCCCAATTGAACGCAGTGCATTCCATGCAGCGGGGTTAAATGGATCCCGATTGAATGCAGTGGATTCGATGCAGCGTGGCCCAATGGATCTCGAGAGAATGCAGTGGATTCCATGCAGTGTGGTGCAATGGATTTTAATTGAACGCAGTGGATTCCATGCATCGTGGCGCAATGGATCCCAATTGAATGCAGTGAATTCCATGCAGCGTGATTGAATGCAGTACATTCCATGCAGCATGGTAAAATGCATCCCGATTAAATGCAGTGGATTTCATCCAGCTTGATTGAATGCAGTTGATTCCATGGAGCGTGGCCCAATGCATCCCGATTAAATGCAGTGGATTTTATGCAGCATGGCCCAAAGCATCAAGATTGAAGGTAGTGCATTTCATGCAGCATCACTGAATGCAGTGGATTCCATGCAGCATGGTAAAATGCATCCCAATTGAACGCAGTGCATTCCATGCAGCGGGGTTAAATGGATGCCGATTGAATGCAGTGGATTCGATGCAGCGTGGCCCAATGGATCTCGATTGACTGCAGTGGATTCCATGCAGAGTGGCCCAATGGATCTCGATTGACTGCAGTGGATTCCATGCAGCGTCACTGAATGCAGTGGATTCCATGCAGCATGGTAAAATGCATCCCGATTGATGCAGTGGATTCCATGCAGTGTCATTGAATGCAGTGGATTCCATGCAGCATGGTAAAATGCATCCCAATTGAACGCAGTGCATTCCATGCAGCGGGGTTAAATGGATCCCGATTGAATGCAGTGGATTCGATGCAGCGTGGCCCAATGGATCTCGAGAGAATGCAGTGGATTCCATGCAGTGTGGTGCAATGGATTTTAATTGAACGCAGTGGATTCCATGCATCGTGGCGCAATGGATCCCAATTGAATGCAGTGAATTCCATGCAGCGTGATTGTATGCAGTATATTCCATGCAGCGTGGTAAAATGCATCCCGATAAAATGCAGTGGATTCCATCCAGTTTGATTGAATGCAGTTGATTCCATGGAGCGTGGCCCAATGCATCCCGATTAAATGCAGTGGATATTATCCAGCATGGCCCAAAGCATCCCGATGGAATGCAGTGGATTCCATGCAGCGTGTTTGAATGCAGTGGATCCATGCAGCATGGCCCAATGGTTCCCGATTGAATGCAGTGGTTGCAATGAAGCATGATTGAATGCAGTGGATTCCATGAAGCGTGGACCTATGGTACCCGATTGAATGCACTGGTTGCAATGAAGCATGATTGAATGCAGTGGATTCCATGCAGCATGGAGAAATGGAACCCTATTAAATGCAGGGGATTTTATGCAGCATGATTGAATGCAGTGGATTCCATGCAGCATGATTGAATGCAGTAGATTCCATGCAGTGAGGCCCAATGCATCCCGATTAAATGCAGTGGATTTTATGCAGCGAGGCCCAAAGCATCCCGATTGAATGTAGTGGATTCCATGCAGCGTCACTGAATGCAGTGGATTCGATGCAGCATGGTTAAATGCATCCCGATTGAACGAAGAGTATTCCATGCAGCGTGGCTAAATGGATCCCGATTGAATGCAGTGGATTCCATGCAGCGTGGCCCAATGGATCTCGAGAGATTGCAGTGGATTCCATGCAGTGTGGTGCAATGGATTTTAATTGAACGCAGTGGATTCCATGCATCGTGGTGCAATGGATCCCAATTGAATGCAGTGAATTCCATGCAGCGTGATTGAATGCAGTATATTCCATGCAGCGTGGTAAAATGCATCCCGATTAAATGCAATGGATTCCATCCAGCTTGATTGAATGCAGTTGATTCCATGGAGCGTGGCCCAATGCATCCCGATTAAATGCAGTGGATTTTATGCAGCATGGCCCAAAGCATCCCGATTGAAGGTAGTGCATTCCATGCAGCATCACTGAATGCAGTGGATTCCATGCAGCATGGTAAAATGCATCCCGATTGAACGCAGTGTATTCCATGTAGCATGGCTAAATGGATCCCGAGTGAATGCAGTAGATTCCATGCAGTGTCATTGAATGCAGTGGATTCCATGCAGCATGGTAAAATGCGTCACGATTGATGCAGTGGATTCCATGCAGTGTCATTGAATGCAGTGGATTCCATGCAGCATGGTAAAATGCATTCCGATGGATGCAGTGGATTCCATGCAGTGTCAATGAATGCAGTGGATTCCAGGCAGCATGATAAAATGCATCCCGATTGATGCAGTGGATTCCATGCAGCGGGGTTAAATGGATCCCGATTGAATGCAGTGGATTCCATGCAGCGTGGCCCAATGGATCTCGATTGAATGCAGTGGATTCCATGCAGCGTGGCCCAATGGATCTCGATTGAATGCAGTGGATTCCATGCAGTGTGGTGCAGTGGATTCTGATTGATTGCAGTGAATTCCATGCATCGTGGCACAATGGATCCCAATTGAATGCAGTGGATTCCATGCAGCGTGGCCCAATGGATCTCGATTGAATGCAGTGGATTCCATGCAGCGTGTTTGAATGCAGTGTATGCCATGCAGCATGAAGAAATGGAACCCTATTGAATGCAGTGGATTTTATGCAGCATGATTGAATGCAGTGGATTCCATGCAGCATGATTGAATGCAGTGGATTCCAGGCAGCGAGGCCCAATGAATCCCGATTGAATGCAGTGGATATTATCCAGCATGGCCCAAAGCATCCCGATGGAATGCAGTGGATTCCATGCAGCGTGTTTGAACGCAGTGGATCCATGCAGCATGGCCCAATGGTTCCCGATTGAATGCAGTGTTTGCAATGAAGCATGATTGAATGCAGTGGATTCCATGAAGCGTGGCCCTATGGTACCCGATTGAATGCACTGGTTGCAATGAAGCATGATTGAATGCAGTGGATTCCATGCAGCATGGAGAAATGGAACCCTATTAAATGCAGGGGATTTTATGCAGCATGATTGAATGCAGTGGATTCCATGCAGCATGATTGAATGCAGTAGATTCCATGCAGTGAGGCCCAATGCATCCCGATTAAATGCAGTGGATTTTATGCAGCGAGGCCCAAAGCATCCCGATTGAATGCAGTGGATTCCATGCAGCGTCACTGAATGCAGTGGATTCGATGCAGCATGGTTAAATGCATCCCGATTGAACCCAGTGTATTCTATGCAGCGTGATAAATGGATCCCGATTGAATGCAGTGGATTCCATGCAGCGTGGCCCAATGGATCTCGAGAGAATGCAGTGGATTCCATGCAGTGTGGTGCAATGGATTTTGATTGAACGCAGTGGATTCCATGCATCGTTGTGCAATGGATCCCAATTGAATGCAGTGAATTCCATGCAGCGTGATTGAATGCAGTACATTCCATGCAGCATGGTAAAATGCATCCCGATTAAATGCAGTGGATTCCATCCAGCTTGATTGAATGCAGTTGATTCCATGGAGCGTGGCCCAATGCATCCCGATTAAATGCAGTGGATTTTATGCAGCATGGCCCAAAGCATCCCGATTGAAGGTAGTGCATTCCATGCAGCATCACTGAATGCAGTGGATTCCATGCAGCATGGTAAAATGCATCCCGATTGAACTCAGTGTATTCCATGAAGCATGGCGAAATGGATCCCGATTGAATGCAGTGGATTCCATGCAGCGTGGCCCAATGGATCTCGATTGAACACAGTGTATTCCATGCAGTGAGGCCCAATGAATCCCAATTGAATGCAGTGGATTCCATGCAGCATGGAGAAATTGAACCATATTAAATGCAGGGGATTTTATGCAGCATGATTGAATGCAGTGGTTTCCATGCAGCATGATTGAATGCAGTAGATTCCATGCAGTGAGGCCCAATGCATCCCGATTAAATGCAGTGGATTTTATGCAGAGAGGCCCAAAGCATCCCGATTGAATGCAGTGGATTCCATGCAGCGTCACTGAATGCAGTGGATTCGATGCAGCATGGTTAAATGCATCCCGATTGAACGAAGTGTATTCCATGCAGCGTGGCTAAATGGATCCCGATTGAATGCAGTGGATTCCATGCAGCGTGGCCCAATGGATCTCGAGAGATTGCAGTGGATTCCAAGCAGAGTGGTGCAATGGATTTTAATTGAACGCAGTGGATTCCATGCATCGTTGTGCAATGGATCCCAATTGAATGCAGTGAATTCCATGCAGCGTGATTGAATGCAGTATATTCCATGCAGCGTGGTAAAATGCATCCCGATTAAATGCAGTGGATTCCATCCAGCTTGGTTGAATGCAATTGATTCCATGGAGCATGGCCCAATGCTTCCCGATGAAATGCAGTGGATTTTATGCAGCATGGCCCAAAGCATCCCGATTGAAGGTAGTGCATTCCATGCAGCATCACTGAATGCAGTGGATTCCATGCAGCATGGTAAAATGCATCCCGATTAAACGCAGTGGATTACATGCAGCATGGCTAAATGGATCCCGATTGAATGCAGTAGATTCCATGTAGTGTCATTGAATGCAGTGGATTCCATGCAGCATGGTAAAATGCGTCACGATTGATGCAGTGGATTCCATGCAGTGTCATTGAATGCAGTGGATTCCATGCAGCATGGTAAAATGCATCCCGATGGATGCAGTGGATTCCATGCAGTGTCAATGAATGCAGTGGATTCCAGGCAGCATGATAAAATGCATCCCGATTGATGCAGTGGATTCCATGCAGCGGGGTTAAATGGATCCCGATTGAATGCAGTGGATTCCATGCAGCGTGGCCCAATGGATCTCGAGAGAATGCAGTGGATTCCATGCAGTGTGGTGCAATGGATTTTGATTGAACGCAGTGGATTCCATGCATCGTTGTGCAATGGATCCCAATTGAATGCAGTGAATTCCATGCAGCGTGATTGAATGCAGTACATTCCATGCAGCATGGTAAAATGCATCCCGATTAAATGCAGTGGATTCCATCCAGCTTGATTGAATGCAGTTGATTCCATGGAGCGTGGCCCAATGCATCCCGATTAAATGCAGTGGATTTTATGCAGCATGGCCCAAAGCATCCCGATTGAAGGTAGTGCATTCCATGCAGCATCACTGAATGCAGTGGATTCCATGCAGCATGGTAAAATGCATCCCGATTGAACTCAGTGTATTCCATGAAGCATGGCGAAATGGATCCCGATTGAATGCAGTGGATTCCATGCAGCGTGGCCCAATGGATCTCGATTGAACACAGTGTATTCCATGCAGTGAGGCCCAATGAATCCCAATTGAATGCAGTGGATTCCATGCAGCATGGAGAAATTGAACCATATTAAATGCAGGGGATTTTATGCAGCATGATTGAATGCAGTGGTTTCCATGCAGCATGATTGAATGCAGTAGATTCCATGCAGTGAGGCCCAATGCATCCCGATTAAATGCAGTGGATTTTATGCAGAGAGGCCCAAAGCATCCCGATTGAATGCAGTGGATTCCATGCAGCGTCACTGAATGCAGTGGATTCGATGCAGCATGGTTAAATGCATCCCGATTGAACGAAGTGTATTCCATGCAGCGTGGCTAAATGGATCCCGATTGAATGCAGTGGATTCCATGCAGCGTGGCCCAATGGATCTCGAGAGATTGCAGTGGATTCCAAGCAGAGTGGTGCAATGGATTTTAATTGAACGCAGTGGATTCCATGCATCGTTGTGCAATGGATCCCAATTGAATGCAGTGAATTCCATGCAGCGTGATTGAATGCAGTATATTCCATGCAGCGTGGTAAAATGCATCCCGATTAAATGCAGTGGATTCCATCCAGCTTGGTTGAATGCAATTGATTCCATGGAGCATGGCCCAATGCTTCCCGATGAAATGCAGTGGATTTTATGCAGCATGGCCCAAAGCATCCCGATTGAATGTAGTGCATTCCATGCAGCATCACTGAATGCAGTGGATTCCATGCAGCATGGTAAAATGCATCCCGATTAAACGCAGTGGATTACATGCAGCATGGCTAAATGGATCCCGATTGAATGCAGTAGATTCCATGCAGTGTCATTGAATGCAGTGGATTCCATGCAGCATGGTAAAATGCGTCACGATTGATGCAGTGGATTCCATGCAGTGTCATTGAATGCAGTGGATTCCATGCAGCATGGTAAAATGCATCCCGATGGATGCAGTGGATTCCATGCAGTGTCAATGAATGCAGTGGATTCCAGGCAGCATGATAAAATGCATCCCGATTGATGCAGTGGATTCCATGCAGCGGGGTTAAATGGATCCCGATTGAATGCAGTGGATTCCATGCAGCGTGGCCCAATGGATCTCGATTGAATGCAGTGGATTCCATGCAGCGTGGCCCAATGGATCTCGATTGAATGCAGTGGATTCCATGCAGTGTGGTGCAGTGGATTCTGATTGATTGCAGTGAATTCCATGCATCGTGGCACAATGGATCCCAATTGAATGCAGTGGATTCCATGCAGCGTAGCCCAATGGATCTCAATTGAATGCAGTGGATTCCATGCAGCGTGTTTGAATGCAGTGTATGCCATGCAGCGTGAAGAAATGGAACCCTATTGAATGCAGTGGATTTTATGCAGCATGATTGAATGCAGTGGATTCGATGCAGCATGATTGAATGCAGTGGATTCCAGGCAGCGAGGCCCAATGAACCCCGATTGAATGCAGTGGATATTATCCAGCATGGCCCAAAGCATCCCGATTGAATGCAGTGGATTCCATGCAGCGTGTTTGAATGCAGTGGATTCCATGCAGCATGGCCCAATGGTTACCGATTGAATGCAGTGGTTGCAATGAAGCATGATTGAATGCAGTGGATTCCATGCAGCATGGAGAAATTGAACCCTATTAAATGCAGGGGATTTTATGCAGCATGATTGAATGCAGTGGATTCCATGCAGCGTGACTGAATGCAGTAGATTCCATGCAGTGAGGCCCAATGCATCCCGATTAAATGCAGTGGATTTTATGCAGCGAGGCCCAAAGCATCCCGATTGAATGCAGTGGATTCCATGCAGCGTCACTGAATGCAGTGGATTCGATGCAGCATGGTAAAATGCATCCCGATTGAACCCAGTGTATTCCATGCAGCGTGATAAATGGACCCCAATTGAATGCAGTGGATTCCATGCAGCGTGGCCCAATGGATCTCGAGAGAATGCAGTGGATTCCATGCAGCGTGATTGAATGCAGTACATTCCATGCAGCATGGTAAAATGCATCCCGATTAAATGCAGTGGATTCCATCCAGCTTGATTGAATGCAGTTGATTCCATGGAGCGTGGCCCAATGCATCCCGATTAAATGCAGTGGATTTTATGCAGCATGGCCCAAAGCATCCCGATTGAAGGTAGTGCATTCCATGCAGCATCACTGAATGCAGTGGATTCCAGGCAGCATGATAAAATGCATCCCGATTGATGCAGTGGATTCCATGCAGCGGGGTTAAATGGATCCCGATTGAATGCAGTGGATTCCATGCAGCGTGGCCCAATGGATCTCGATTGAATGCAGTGGACTCCGTGCAGTGTGGTGGAGTGGATTCTGATTGATTGCAGTGAATTCCATGCAGCGTGGCCCAATGGATCTCGATTGAATGCAGTGGATTCCATGCAGCGTGTTTGAATGCAGTGTATTCCATGCAGCGTGAAGAAATGGAACCCTATTGAATGCAGTGGATTTTATGCAGCATGATTGAATGCAGTGGATTCCATGCAGCATGATTGAATGCAGTGGATTCCAGGCAGCGAGGCCCAATGAATCCCGATTGAATGCAGTGGATATTATCCAGCATGGCCCAAAGCATCCCAATGGAATGCAGTGGATTCCATGCAGCGTGTTTGAATGCAGTGGATTCCATGCAGCATGGCCCAATGGGTCCCGATTGAATGCAGTGGTTGCAATGAAGCATGATTGAATGCAGTGGATTCCATGAAGCGTGGCCCTATGGTACCCGATTGAATGCACTGGTTGCAATGAAGCATGATTGAATGCAGTGGATTCCATGCAGCATGGAGAAATGGAACCCTATTAAATGCAGGGGATTTTATGCAGCATGATTGAATGCAGTGGATTCCATGCAGCATGATTGAATGCAGTAGATTCCATGCAGTGAGGCCCAATGCATCCCGATTAAATGCAGTGGATTTTATGCAGCGAGGCCCAAAGCATCCCGATTGAATGTAGTGGATTCCATGCAGCGTCACTGAATGCAGTGGATTCGATGCAGCATGGTTAAATGCATCCCGATTGAACGAAGAGTATTCCATGCAGCGTGGCTAAATGGATCCCGATTGAATGCAGTGGATTCCATGCAGCGTGGCCCAATGGATCTCGAGAGATTGCAGTGGATTCCATGCAGTGTGGTGCAATGGATTTTAATTGAACGCAGTGGATTCCATGCATCGTGGTGCAATGGATCCCAATTGAATGCAGTGAATTCCATGCAGCGTGATTGAATGCAGTATATTCCATGCAGCGTGGTAAAATGCATCCCGATTAAATGCAATGGATTCCATCCAGCTTGATTGAATGCAGTTGATTCCATGGAGCGTGGCCCAATGCATCCCGATTAAATGCAGTGGATTTTATGCAGCATGGCCCAAAGCATCCCGATTGAAGGTAGTGCATTCCATGCAGCATCACTGAATGCAGTGGATTCCATGCAGCATGGTAAAATGCATCCCGATTGAACGCAGTGTATTCCATGAAGCATGGCTAAATGGATCCCGAGTGAATGCAGTAGATTCCATGCAGTGTCATTGAATGCAGTGGATTCCATGCAGCATGGTAAAATGCGTCACGATTGATGCAGTGGATTCCATGCAGTGTCATTGAATGCAGTGGATTCCATGCAGCATGGTAAAATGCATCCCGATGGATGCAGTGGATTCCATGCAGTGTCAATGAATGCAGTGGATTCCAGGCAGCATGATAAAATGCATCCCGATTGATGCAGTGGATTCCATGCAGCGGGGTTAAATGGATCCCGATTGAATGCAGTGGATTCCATGCAGCGTGGCCCAATGGATCTCGATTGAATGCAGTGGATTCCATGCAGCGTGGCCCAATGGATCTCGATTGAATGCAGTGGATTCCATGCAGTGTGGTGCAGTGGATTCTGATTGATTGCAGTGAATTCCATGCATCGTGGCACAATGGATCCCAATTGAATGCAGTGGATTCCATGCAGCGTGGCCCAATGGATCTCGATTGAATGCAGTGGATTCCATGCAGCGTGTTTGAATGCAGTGTATGCCATGCAGCATGAAGAAATGGAACCCTATTGAATGCAGTGGATTTTATGCAGCATGATTGAATGCAGTGGATTCCATGCAGCATGATTGAATGCAGTGGATTCCAGGCAGCGAGGCCCAATGAATCCCGATTGAATGCAGTGGATATTATCCAGCATGGCCCAAAGCATCCCGATTGAATGCAGTGGATTCCATGCAGCGTGTTTGAACGCAGTGGATCCATGCAGCATGGCCCAATGGTTCCCGATTGAATGCAGTGTTTGCAATGAAGCATGATTGAATGCAGTGGATTCCATGAAGCGTGGCCCTATGGTACCCGATTGAATGCACTGGTTGCAATGAAGCATGATTGAATGCAGTGGATTCCATGCAGCATGGAGAAATGGAACCCTATTAAATGCAGGGGATTTTATGCAGCATGATTGAATGCAGTGGATTCCATGCAGCATGATTGAATGCAGTAGATTCCATGCAGTGAGGCCCAATGCATCCCGATTAAATGCAGTGGATTTTATGCAGCGAGGCCCAAAGCATCCCGATTGAATGCAGTGGATTCCATGCAGCGTCACTGAATGCAGTGGATTCGATGCAGCATGGTAAAATGCATCCCGATTGAACCCAGTGTATTCTATGCAGCGTGATAAATGGATCCCGATTGAATGCAGTGGATTCCATGCAGCGTGGCCCAATGGATCTCGAGAGAATGCAGTGGATTCCATGCAGTGTGGTGCAATGGATTTTGATTGAACGCAGTGGATTCCATGCATCGTTGTGCAATGGATCCCAATTGAATGCAGTGAATTCCATGCAGCGTGATTGAATGCAGTACATTCCATGCAGCGTGGTAAAATGCATCCCGATTAAATGCAGTGGATTCCATCCAGCTTGATTGAATGCAGTTGATTCCATGGAGCGTGGCCCAATGCATCCCGATTAAATGCAGTGGATTTTATGCAGCATGGCCCAAAGCATCCCGATTGAAGGTAGTGCATTCCATGCAGCATCACTGAATGCAGTGGATTCCATGCAGCATGGTAAAATGCATCCCGATTGAACTCAGTGTATTCCATGAAGCATGGCGAAATGGATCCCGATTGAATGCAGTGGATTCCATGCATTGTCAATGAATGCAGTGGATTCCAGGCAGCATGATAAAATGCATCCCGATTGATGCAGTGGATTCCATGCAGCGGGGTTAAATGGATCCCGATTGAATGCAGTGGATTCCATGCAGTGTGGCCCAATGGATCTCGATTGAATGCAGTGGATTCCATGCAGCGTGGCCCAATGGATCTCGATTGAATGCAGTGGATTCCATGCAGTGTGGTGCAGTGGATTCTGATTGATTGCAGTGAATTCCATGCATCGTGGCACAATGGATCCCAATTGAATGCAGTGGATTCCATGCAGCGTGGCCCAATGGATCTCGATTGAATGCAGTGGATTCCATGCAGCGTGTTTGAATGCAGTGTATGCCATGCAGCATGAAGAAATGGAACCCTATTGAATGCAGTGGATTTTATGCAGCATGATTGAATGCAGTGGATTCCATGCAGCATGATTGAATGCAGTGGATTCCAGGCAGCGAGGCCCAATGAATCCCGATTGAATGCAGTGGATATTATCCAGCATGGCCCAAAGCATCCCGATTGAATGCAGTGGATTCCATGCAGCGTGTTTGAACGCAGTGGATCCATGCAGCATGGCCCAATGGTTCCCGATTGAATGCAGTGTTTGCAATGAAGCATGATTGAATGCAGTGGATTCCATGAAGCGTGGCCCTATGGTACCCGATTGAATGCACTGGTTGCAATGAAGCATGATTGAATGCAGTGGATTCCATGCAGCATGGAGAAATGGAACCCTATTAAATGCAGGGGATTTTATGCAGCATGATTGAATGCAGTGGATTCCATGCAGCATGATTGAATGCAGTAGATTCCATGCAGTGAGGCCCAATGCATCCCGATTAAATGCAGTGGATTTTATGCAGCGAGGCCCAAAGCATCCCGATTGAATGCAGTGGATTCCATGCAGCGTCACTGAATGCAGTGGATTCGATGCAGCATGGTAAAATGCATCCCGATTGAACCCAGTGTATTCTATGCAGCGTGATAAATGGATCCCGATTGAATGCAGTGGATTCCATGCAGCGTGGCCCAATGGATCTCGAGAGAATGCAGTGGATTCCATGCAGTGTGGTGCAATGGATTTTGATTGAACGCAGTGGATTCCATGCATCGTTGTGCAATGGATCCCAATTGAATGCAGTGAATTCCATGCAGCGTGATTGAATGCAGTACATTCCATGCAGCATGGTAAAATGCATCCCGATTAAATGCAGTGGATTCCATCCAGCTTGATTGAATGCAGTTGATTCCATGGAGCGTGGCCCAATGCATCCCGATTAAATGCAGTGGATTTTATGCAGCATGGCCCAAAGCATCCCGATTGAAGGTAGTGCATTCCATGCAGCATCACTGAATGCAGTGGATTCCATGCAGCATGGTAAAATGCATCCTGATTGAACTCAGTGTATTCCATGAAGCATGGCGAAATGGATCCCGATTGAATGCAGTGGATTCCATGCAGCGTGGCCCAATGGATCTCGATTGAACACAGTGTATTCCATGCAGTGAGGCCCAATGAATCCCAATTGAATGCAGTGGATTCCATGCAGCATGGAGAAATTGAACCCTATTAAATGCAGGGGAGTTTATGCAGCATGATTGAATGCAGTGGATTCCATGCAGCATGATTGAATGCAGTAGATTCCATGCAGTGAGGCCCAATGCATCCCGATTAAATGCAGTGGATTTTATGCAGAGAGGCCCAAAGCATCCCGATTGAATGCAGTGGATTCCATGCAGCGTCACTGAATGCAGTGGATTCGATGCAGCATGGTTAAATGCATCCCGATTGAACGAAGTGTATTCCATGCAGCGTGGCTAAATGGATCCCGATTGAATGCAGTGGATTCCATGCAGCGTGGCCCAATGGATCTCGAGAGATTGCAGTGGATTCCAAGCAGAGTGGTGCAATGGATTTTAATTGAACGCAGTGGATTCCATGCATCGTTGTGCAATGGATCCCAATTGAATGCAGTGAATTCCATGCAGCGTGATTGAATGCAGTATATTCCATGCAGCGTGGTAAAATGCATCCCGATTAAATGCAGTGGATTCCATCCAGCTTGGTTGAATGCAATTGATTCCATGGAGCATGGCCCAATGCATCCCGATTAAATGCAGTGGATTTTATGCAGCATGGCCCAAAGCATCCCGATTGAATGTAGTGCATTCCATGCAGCATCACTGAATGCAGTGGATTCCATGCAGCATGGTAAAATGCATCCCGATTAAACGCAGTGGATTACATGCAGCATGGCTAAATGGATCCCGATTGAATGCAGTAGATTCCATGCAGTGTCATTGAATGCAGTGGATTCCATGCAGCATGGTAAAATGCGTCACGATTGATGCAGTGGATTCCATGCAGTGTCATTGAATGCAGTGGATTCCATGCAGCATGGTAAAATGCATCCCGATGGATGCAGTGGATTCCATGCAGTGTCAATGAATGCAGTGGATTCCAGGCAGCATGATAAAATGCATCCCGATTGATGCAGTGGATTCCATGCAGCGGGGTTAAATGGATCCCGATTGAATGCAGTGGATTCCATGCAGCGTGGCCCAATGGATCTCGATTGAATGCAGTGGATTCCATGCAGCGTGTTTGAATGTAGTGTATGCCATGCAGCGTGAAGAAATGTAACCCTATTGAATGCAGTGGATTTTATGCAGCATGATTGAATGCAGTGGATTCGATGCAGCATGATTGAATGCAGTGGATTCCAGGCAGCGAGGCCCAATGAACCCCGATTGAATGCAGTGGATATTATCCAGCATGGCCCAAAGCATCCCGATTGAATGCAGTGGATTCCATGCAGCGTGTTTGAATGCAGTGGATTCGTGCAGCATGGCCCAATGGTTCCCGATTGAATGCAGTGGTTGCAATGAAGCATGATTGAATGCAGTGGATTCCATGCAGCATGGAGAAATTGAACCCTATTAAATGCAGGGGATTTTATGCAGCATGATTGAATGCAGTGGATTCCATGCAGCGTGATTGAATGCAGTAGATTCCATGCAGTGAGGCCCAATGCATCCCGATTCAATGCAGTGGATTTTATGCAGCGAGGCCCAAAGCATCCCGATTGAATGCAGTGGATTCCATGCAGCGTCACTGAATGCAGTGGATTCGATGCAGCATGGTAAAATGCATCCCGATTGAACCCAGTGTATTCTATGCAGCGTGATAAATGGACCCCAATTGAATGCAGTGGATTCCATGCAGCGTGGCCCAATGGATCTCGAGAGAATGCAGTGGATTCCATGCAGCGTGATTGAATGCAGTACATTCCATGCAGCATGGTAAAATGCATCCCGATTAAATGCAGTGGATTCCATCCAGCTTGATTGAATGCCGTTGATTCCATGGAGCGTGGCCCAATGCATCCCGATTAAATGCAGTGGATTTTATGCAGCATGGCCCAAAGCATCCCGATTGAAGGTAGTGCATTCCATGCAGCATTACTGAATGCAGTGGATTCCATGCAGCATGGTAAAATGCATCCCGATTGAACGCAGTGTATTCCATGAAGCATGGCAAAATGGATCCCGATTGAATGCAGTGGATTCCATGCAGCGTGGCCCAATGGATCTCGATTGAACGCAGTGTATTCCATGCAGTGAGGCCCAATGAATCCCAATTGAATGCAGTGGATTCCATGCAGCATGGCGCAATGGATGTCGATTGAATGCAGTGGTTTCCCTGCAATGTGGCACAATGGATCCCGATTGACTGCAGTGGATTCCATGCAGCGTCACTGAATGCAGTGGATTCCATGCAGCATGGTAAAATGCATCCCGATGGATGCAGTGGATTCCATGCAGTGTCATTGAATGCAGTGGATTCCATGCAGCATGGTAAAATGCATCCCAATTGAACGCAGTGCATTCCATGCAGCGGGGTTAAATGGATCCCGATTGAATGCAGTGGATTCGATGCAGCGTGGCCCAATGGATCTCGAGAGAATGCAGTGGATTCCATGCAGTGTGGTGCAATGGATTTTAATTGAACGCAGTGGATTCCATGCATCGTGGCGCAATGGATCCCAATTGAATGCAGTGAATTCCATGCAGCGTGATTGAATGCAGTACATTCCATGCAGCATGGTAAAATGCATCCCGATTAAATGCAGTGGATTTCATCCAGCTTGATTGAATGCAGTTGATTCCATGGAGCGTGGCCCAATGCATCCCGATTAAATGCAGTGGATTTTATGCAGCATGGCCCAAAGCATCAAGATTGAAGGTAGTGCATTTCATGCAGCATCACTGAATGCAGTGGATTCCATGCAGCATGGTAAAATGCATCCCAATTGAACGCAGTGCATTCCATGCAGCGGGGTTAAATGGATGCCGATTGAATGCAGTGGATTCGATGCAGCGTGGCCCAATGGATCTCGATTGACTGCAGTGGATTCCATGCAGAGTGGCCCAATGGATCTCGATTGACTGCAGTGGATTCCATGCAGCGTCACTGAATGCAGTGGATTCCATGCAGCATGGTAAAATGCATCCCGATTGATGCAGTGGATTCCATGCAGTGTCATTGAATGCAGTGGATTCCATGCAGCATGGTTTAATGCATCCCAATTGAACGCAGTGCATTCCATGCAGCGGGGTTAAATGGATCCCGATTGAATGCAGTGGATTCGATGCAGCGTGGCCCAATGGATCTCGAGAGAATGCAGTGGATTCCATGCAGTGTGGTGCAATGGATTTTAATTGAACGCAGTGGATTCCATGCATCGTGGCGCAATGGATCCCAATTGAATGCAGTGAATTCCATGCAGCGTGATTGTATGCAGTATATTCCATGCAGCGTGGTAAAATGCATCCCGATAAAATGCAGTGGATTCCATCCAGTTTGATTGAATGCAGTTGATTCCATGGAGCGTGGCCCAATGCATCCCGATTAAATGCAGTGGATTTTATGCAGCATGGCCCAAAGCATCCCGTTTGAAAGTAGTGCATTCCATGCAGCAACACTGAATGCAGTGGATTCCATGCAGCATGGTAAAATGCATCCCGATTGAACGCAGTGTATTCCATGAAGCATGGCTAAATGGATCCCGAGTGAATGCAGTGGATTCCATGCAGTGTCATTGAATGCAGTGGATTCCATGCAGCATGGTAAAATGTGTCACGATTGATGCATTGGATTACATGCATTGTCATTGAATGCAGTGGATTCCATGCAGCATGGTTAAATGCATCACGATTGATGCAGTGGATTCCATGCAGTGTCAATGAATGCAGTGGATTCCAGGCAGCATGATAAAATGCATCCCGATTGATGCAGTGGATTCCATGCAGCGGGGTTAAATGGATCCCGATTGAATGCAGTGGATTCCATGCAGTGTGGCCCAATGGATCTCGATTGAATGCAGTGGATTCCATGCAGCGTGGCCCAATGGATCTCGATTGAATGCAGTGGATTCCATGCAGTGTGGTGCAGTGGATTCTGATTGATTGCAGTGAATTCCATGCATCGTGGCACAATGGATCCCAATTGAATGCAGTGGATTCCATGCAGCGTGGCCCAATGGATCTCGATTGAATGCAGTGGATTCCATGCAGCGTGTTTGAATGCAGTGTATGCCATGCAGCATGAAGAAATGGAACCCTATTGAATGCAGTGGATTTTATGCAGCATGATTGAATGCAGTGGATTCCATGCAGCATGATTGAATGCAGTGGATTCCAGGCAGCGAGGCCCAATGAATCCCGATTGAATGCAGTGGATATTATCCAGCATGGCCCAAAGCATCCCGATTGAATGCAGTGGATTCCATGCAGCGTGTTTGAACGCAGTGGATCCATGCAGCATGGCCCAATGGTTCCCGATTGAATGCAGTGTTTGCAATGAAGCATGATTGAATGCAGTGGATTCCATGAAGCGTGGCCCTATGGTACCCGATTGAATGCACTGGTTGCAATGAAGCATGATTGAATGCAGTGGATTCCATGCAGCATGGAGAAATGGAACCCTATTAAATGCAGGGGATTTTATGCAGCATGATTGAATGCAGTGGATTCCATGCAGCATGATTGAATGCAGTAGATTCCATGCAGTGAGGCCCAATGCATCCCGATTAAATGCAGTGGATTTTATGCAGCGAGGCCCAAAGCATCCCGATTGAATGCAGTGGATTCCATGCAGCGTCACTGAATGCAGTGGATTCGATGCAGCATGGTAAAATGCATCCCGATTGAACCCAGTGTATTCTATGCAGCGTGATAAATGGATCCCGATTGAATGCAGTGGATTCCATGCAGCGTGGCCCAATGGATCTCGAGAGAATGCAGTGGATTCCATGCAGTGTGGTGCAATGGATTTTGATTGAACGCAGTGGATTCCATGCATCGTTGTGCAATGGATCCCAATTGAATGCAGTGAATTCCATGCAGCGTGATTGAATGCAGTACATTCCATGCAGCATGGTAAAATGCATCCCGATTAAATGCAGTGGATTCCATCCAGCTTGATTGAATGCAGTTGATTCCATGGAGCGTGGCCCAATGCATCCCGATTAAATGCAGTGGATTTTATGCAGCATGGCCCAAAGCATCCCGATTGAAGGTAGTGCATTCCATGCAGCATCACTGAATGCAGTGGATTCCATGCAGCATGGTAAAATGCATCCTGATTGAACTCAGTGTATTCCATGAAGCATGGCGAAATGGATCCCGATTGAATGCAGTGGATTCCATGCAGCGTGGCCCAATGGATCTCGATTGAACACAGTGTATTCCATGCAGTGAGGCCCAATGAATCCCAATTGAATGCAGTGGATTCCATGCAGCATGGAGAAATTGAACCCTATTAAATGCAGGGGAGTTTATGCAGCATGATTGAATGCAGTGGATTCCATGCAGCATGATTGAATGCAGTAGATTCCATGCAGTGAGGCCCAATGCATCCCGATTAAATGCAGTGGATTTTATGCAGAGAGGCCCAAAGCATCCCGATTGAATGCAGTGGATTCCATGCAGCGTCACTGAATGCAGTGGATTCGATGCAGCATGGTTAAATGCATCCCGATTGAACGAAGTGTATTCCATGCAGCGTGGCTAAATGGATCCCGATTGAATGCAGTGGATTCCATGCAGCGTGGCCCAATGGATCTCGAGAGATTGCAGTGGATTCCAAGCAGAGTGGTGCAATGGATTTTAATTGAACGCAGTGGATTCCATGCATCGTTGTGCAATGGATCCCAATTGAATGCAGTGAATTCCATGCAGCGTGATTGAATGCAGTATATTCCATGCAGCGTGGTAAAATGCATCCCGATTAAATGCAGTGGATTCCATCCAGCTTGGTTGAATGCAATTGATTCCATGGAGCATGGCCCAATGCATCCCGATTAAATGCAGTGGATTTTATGCAGCATGGCCCAAAGCATCCCGATTGAATGTAGTGCATTCCATGCAGCATCACTGAATGCAGTGGATTCCATGCAGCATGGTAAAATGCATCCCGATTAAACGCAGTGGATTACATGCAGCATGGCTAAATGGATCCCGATTGAATGCAGTAGATTCCATGCAGTGTCATTGAATGCAGTGGATTCCATGCAGCATGGTAAAATGCGTCACGATTGATGCAGTGGATTCCATGCAGTGTCATTGAATGCAGTGGATTCCATGCAGCATGGTAAAATGCATCCCGATGGATGCAGTGGATTCCATGCAGTGTCAATGAATGCAGTGGATTCCAGGCAGCATGATAAAATGCATCCCGATTGATGCAGTGGATTCCATGCAGCGGGGTTAAATGGATCCCGATTGAATGCAGTGGATTCCATGCAGCGTGGCCCAATGGATCTCGATTGAATGCAGTGGATTCCATGCAGCGTGTTTGAATGTAGTGTATGCCATGCAGCGTGAAGAAATGTAACCCTATTGAATGCAGTGGATTTTATGCAGCATGATTGAATGCAGTGGATTCGATGCAGCATGATTGAATGCAGTGGATTCCAGGCAGCGAGGCCCAATGAACCCCGATTGAATGCAGTGGATATTATCCAGCATGGCCCAAAGCATCCCGATTGAATGCAGTGGATTCCATGCAGCGTGTTTGAATGCAGTGGATTCGTGCAGCATGGCCCAATGGTTCCCGATTGAATGCAGTGGTTGCAATGAAGCATGATTGAATGCAGTGGATTCCATGCAGCATGGAGAAATTGAACCCTATTAAATGCAGGGGATTTTATGCAGCATGATTGAATGCAGTGGATTCCATGCAGCGTGATTGAATGCAGTAGATTCCATGCAGTGAGGCCCAATGCATCCCGATTCAATGCAGTGGATTTTATGCAGCGAGGCCCAAAGCATCCCGATTGAATGCAGTGGATTCCATGCAGCGTCACTGAATGCAGTGGATTCGATGCAGCATGGTAAAATGCATCCCGATTGAACCCAGTGTATTCTATGCAGCGTGATAAATGGACCCCAATTGAATGCAGTGGATTCCATGCAGCGTGGCCCAATGGATCTCGAGAGAATGCAGTGGATTCCATGCAGCGTGATTGAATGCAGTACATTCCATGCAGCATGGTAAAATGCATCCCGATTAAATGCAGTGGATTCCATCCAGCTTGATTGAATGCCGTTGATTCCATGGAGCGTGGCCCAATGCATCCCGATTAAATGCAGTGGATTTTATGCAGCATGGCCCAAAGCATCCCGATTGAAGGTAGTGCATTCCATGCAGCATTACTGAATGCAGTGGATTCCATGCAGCATGGTAAAATGCATCCCGATTGAACGCAGTGTATTCCATGAAGCATGGCAAAATGGATCCCGATTGAATGCAGTGGATTCCATGCAGCGTGGCCCAATGGATCTCGATTGAACGCAGTGTATTCCATGCAGTGAGGCCCAATGAATCCCAATTGAATGCAGTGGATTCCATGCAGCATGGCGCAATGGATGTCGATTGAATGCAGTGGTTTCCCTGCAATGTGGCACAATGGATCCCGATTGACTGCAGTGGATTCCATGCAGCGTCACTGAATGCAGTGGATTCCATGCAGCATGGTAAAATGCATCCCGATGGATGCAGTGGATTCCATGCAGTGTCATTGAATGCAGTGGATTCCATGCAGCATGGTAAAATGCATCCCAATTGAACGCAGTGCATTCCATGCAGCGGGGTTAAATGGATCCCGATTGAATGCAGTGGATTCGATGCAGCGTGGCCCAATGGATCTCGAGAGAATGCAGTGGATTCCATGCAGTGTGGTGCAATGGATTTTAATTGAACGCAGTGGATTCCATGCATCGTGGCGCAATGGATCCCAATTGAATGCAGTGAATTCCATGCAGCGTGATTGAATGCAGTACATTCCATGCAGCATGGTAAAATGCATCCCGATTAAATGCAGTGGATTTCATCCAGCTTGATTGAATGCAGTTGATTCCATGGAGCGTGGCCCAATGCATCCCGATTAAATGCAGTGGATTTTATGCAGCATGGCCCAAAGCATCAAGATTGAAGGTAGTGCATTTCATGCAGCATCACTGAATGCAGTGGATTCCATGCAGCATGGTAAAATGCATCCCAATTGAACGCAGTGCATTCCATGCAGCGGGGTTAAATGGATGCCGATTGAATGCAGTGGATTCGATGCAGCGTGGCCCAATGGATCTCGATTGACTGCAGTGGATTCCATGCAGAGTGGCCCAATGGATCTCGATTGACTGCAGTGGATTCCATGCAGCGTCACTGAATGCAGTGGATTCCATGCAGCATGGTAAAATGCATCCCGATTGATGCAGTGGATTCCATGCAGTGTCATTGAATGCAGTGGATTCCATGCAGCATGGTTTAATGCATCCCAATTGAACGCAGTGCATTCCATGCAGCGGGGTTAAATGGATCCCGATTGAATGCAGTGGATTCGATGCAGCGTGGCCCAATGGATCTCGAGAGAATGCAGTGGATTCCATGCAGTGTGGTGCAATGGATTTTAATTGAACGCAGTGGATTCCATGCATCGTGGCGCAATGGATCCCAATTGAATGCAGTGAATTCCATGCAGCGTGATTGTATGCAGTATATTCCATGCAGCGTGGTAAAATGCATCCCGATAAAATGCAGTGGATTCCATCCAGTTTGATTGAATGCAGTTGATTCCATGGAGCGTGGCCCAATGCATCCCGATTAAATGCAGTGGATTTTATGCAGCATGGCCCAAAGCATCCCGTTTGAAAGTAGTGCATTCCATGCAGCAACACTGAATGCAGTGGATTCCATGCAGCATGGTAAAATGCATCCCGATTGAACGCAGTGTATTCCATGAAGCATGGCTAAATGGATCCCGAGTGAATGCAGTGGATTCCATGCAGTGTCATTGAATGCAGTGGATTCCATGCAGCATGGTAAAATGTGTCACGATTGATGCATTGGATTACATGCATTGTCATTGAATGCAGTGGATTCCATGCAGCATGGTTAAATGCATCACGATTGATGCAGTGGATTCCATGCAGTGTCAATGAATGCAGTGGATTCCAGGCAGCATGATAAAATGCATCCCGATTGATGCAGTGGATTCCATGCAGCGGGGTTTAATGGATCCCGATTGAATGCAGTGGATTCCATGCAGCGTGGCCCAATGGATCTCGATTGAATGCAGTGGACTCCGTGCAGTGTGGTGGAGTGGATTCTGATTGATTGCAATGAATTCCATGCAGCGTGGCCCAATGGATCTCGATTGAATGCAGTGGATTCCATGCAGCGTGTTTGAATGCAGTGTATTCCATGCAGCGTGAAGAAATGGAACCCTATTGAATGCAGTGGATTTTATGCAGCATGATTGAATGCAGTGGATTTCATGCAGCATGATTGAATGCAGTGGATTCCAGGCAGCAAGGCCCAATGAATCCCGATTGAATGCAGTGGACATTATCCAGCATGGCCCAAAGCATCCCGATGGAATGCAGTGGATTCCATGCAGCGTGTTTGAATGCAGTGGATTCCATGCAGCATGGCCCAATGGTTCCCGATTGAATGCAGTGGTTGCAATGAAGCATGATTGAATGCAGTGGATTCCATGAAGCGTGGCCCTATGGTACCCGATTGAATGCACTGGTTGCAATGAAGCATGATTGAATGCAGTGGATTCCATGCAGCATGGAGAAATGGAACCCTATTAAATGCAGGGGATTTTATGCAGCATGATTGAATGCAGTGGATTCCATGCAGCATGATTGAATGCAGTAGATTCCATGCAGTGAGGCCCAATGCATCCCGATTAAATGCAGTGGATTTTATGCAGCGAGGCCCAAAGCATCCCGATTGAATGTAGTGGATTCCATGCAGCGTCACTGAATGCAGTGGATTCGATGCAGCATGGTTAAATGCATCCCGATTGAACGAAGAGTATTCCATGCAGCGTGGCTAAATGGATCCCGATTGAATGAAGTGGATTCCATGCAGCGTGGCCCAATGGATCTCGAGAGATTGCAGTGGATTCCATGCAGTGTGGTGCAATGGATTTTAATTGAACGCAGTGGATTCCATGCATCGTGGTGCAATGGATCCCAATTGAATGCAGTGAATTCCATGCAGCGTGATTGAATGCAGTATATTCCATGCAGCGTGGTAAAATGCATCCCGATTAAATGCAGTGGATTCCATCCAGCTTGATTGAATGCAGTTGATTCCATGGAGCGTGGCCCAATGCATCCCGATTAAATGCAGTGGATTTTATGCAGCATGGCCCAAAGCATCCCGATTGAATGTAGTGCATTCCATGCAGCATCACTGAATGCAGTGGATTCCATGCAGCATGGTAAAATGCGTCACGATTGATGCAGTGGATTCCATGCAGTGTCATTGAATGCAGTGGATTCCATGCAGCATGGTAAAATGCATCCCGATGGATGCAGTGGATTCCATGCAGTGTCAATGAATGCAGTGGATTCCAGGCAGCATGATAAAATGCATCCCGATTGATGCAGTGGATTCCATGCAGCGGGGTTAAATGGATCCCGATTGAATGCAGTGTATTCCATGCAGCGTGGCCCAATGGATCTCGATTGAATGCAGTGGATTCCATGCAGCGTGGCCCAATGGATCTCGATTGAATGCAGTGGATTCCATGCAGTGTGGTGCAGTGGATTCTGATTGATTGCAGTGAATTCCATGCATCGTGGCACAATGGATCCCAATTGAATGCAGTGGATTCCATGCAGCGTGGCCCAATGGATCTCGATTGAATGCAGTGGATTCCATGCAGCGTGTTTGAATGCAGTGTATGCCATGCAGCATGAAGAAATGGAACCCTATTGAATGCAGTGGATTTTATGCAGCATGATTGAATGCAGTGGATTCCATGCAGCATGATTGAATGCAGTGGATTCCAGGCAGCGAGGCCCAATGAATCCCGATTGAATGCAGTGGATATTATCCAGCATGGCCCAAAGCATCCCGATTGAATGCAGTGGATTCCATGCAGTGTGTTTGAACGCAGTGGATCCATGCAGCATGGCCCAATGGTTCCCGATTGAATGCAGTGGTTGCAATGAAGCATGATTGAATGCAGTGGATTCCATGAAGCGTGGCCCTATGGTACCCGATTGAATGCACTGGTTGCAATGAAGCATGATTGAATGCAGTGGATTCCATGCAGCATGGAGAAATGGAACCCTATTAAATGCAGGGGATTTTATGCAGCATGATTGAATGCAGTGGATTCCAAGCAGCATGATTGAATGCAGTAGATTCCATGCAGTGAGGCCCAATGCATCCCGATTAAATGCAGTGGATTTTATGCAGCGAGGCCCAAAGCATCCCGATTGAATGCAGTGGATTCCATGCAGCGTCACTGAATGCAGTGGATTCGATGCAGCATGGTAAAATGCATCCCGATTGAACCCAGTGTATTCCATGCAGCGTGGCTAAATGGATCCCGATTGAATGCAGTGGATTCCATGCAGCGTGGCCCAATGGATCTCGAGAGAATGCAGTGGATTCCATGCAGTGTGGTGCAATGGATTTTGATTGAACGCAGTGGATTCGATGCATCGTTGTGCAATGGATCCCAATTGAATGCAGTGAATTCCATGCAGCGTGATTGAATGCAGTATATTCCATGCAGCATGGTAAAATGCATCCCGATTAAATGCAGTGGATTCCATCCAGCTTGATTGAATGCAGTTGATTCCATGGAGCGTGGCCCAATGCATCCCGATTAAATGCAGTGGATTTTATGCAGCATGGCCCAAAGCATCCCGATTGAAGGTAGTGCATTCCATGCAGCATCACTGAATGCAGTGGATTCCATGCAGCATGGTAAAATGCATCCCGATTGAACGCAGTGTATTCCATGAAGCATGGCGAAATGGATCCCGATTGAATGCAGTGGATTCCATGCAGCGTGGCCCAATGGATCTCGATTGAACGCAGTGTATTCCATGCAGTGAGGCCCAATGAATCCCAATTGAATGCAGTGGATTCCATGCAGCATGGCGCAATGGATGTCGATTGAATGCAGTGGTTTCCCTGCAATGTGGCACAATGGATCCCGATTGACTGCAGTGGATTCCATGCAGCGTCACTGAATTCAGTGGATTCCATGCAGCATGGTAAAATGCATCCCGATGGATGCAGTGGATTCCATGCAGTGTCATTGAATGCAGTGGATTCCATGCAGCATGGTAAAATGCATCCCAATTGAACGCAGTGCATTCCATGCAGCGGGGTTAAATGGATCCCGATTGAATGCAGTGGATTCGATGCAGCGTGGCCCAATGGATCTCGAGAGAATGCAGTGGATTCCATGCAGTGTGGTGCAATGGATTTTAATTGAACGCAGTGGATTCCATGCATCGTGGCGCAATGGATCCCAATTGAATGCAGTGAATTCCATGCAGCGTGATTGAATGCAGTACATTCCATGCAGCATGGTAAAATGCATCCCGATTAAATGCAGTGGATTCCATCCAGCTTGATTGAATGCAGTTGATTCCATGGAGCGTGGCCCAATGCATCCCGATTAAATGCAGTGGATTTTATGCAGCATGGCCCAAAGCATCAAGATTGAAGGTAGTGCATTTCATGCAGCATCACTGAATGCAGTGGATTCCATGCAGCATGGTAAAATGCATCCCAATTGAACGCAGTGCATTCCATGCAGCGGGGTTAAATGGATGCCGATTGAATGCAGTGGATTCGATGCAGCGTGGCCCAATGGATCTCGATTGACTGCAGTGGATTCCATGCAGAGTGGCCCAATGGATCTCGATTGACTGCAGTGGATTCCATGCAGCGTCACTGAATGCAGTGGATTCCATGCAGCATGGTAAAATGCATCCCGATTGATGCAGTGGATTCCATGCAGTGTCATTGAATGCAGTGGATTCCATGCAGCATGGTTTAATGCATCCCAATTGAACGCAGTGCATTCCATGCAGCGGGGTTAAATGGATCCCGATTGAATGCAGTGGATTCGATGCAGCGTGGCGCAATGGATCTCGAGAGAATGCAGTGGATTCCATGCAGTGTGGTGCAATGGATTTTAATTGAACGCAGTGGATTCCATGCATCGTGGCGCAATGGATCCCAATTGAATGCAGTGAATTCCATGCAGCGTGATTGAATGCAGTATATTCCATGCAGCGTGGTAAAATGCATCCCGATAAAATGCAGTGGATTCCATCCAGTTTGATTGAATGCAGTTGATTCCATGGAGCGTGGCCCAATGCATCCCGATTAAATGCAGTGGATTTTATGCAGCATGGCCCAAAGCATCCCGATTGAAAGCAGTGCATTCCATGCAGCAACACTGAATGCAGTGGATTCCATGCAGCATGGTAAAATGCATCCCGATTGAACGCAGTGTATTCCTTGAAGCATGGCTAAATGGATCCCGAGTGAATGCAGTGGATTCCATGCAGTGTCATTGAATGCAGTGGATTCCATGCAGCATGGTAAAATGTGTCACGATTGATGCATTGGATTACATGCATTGTCATTGAATGCAGTGGATTCCATGCAGCATGGTTAAATGCATCACGATTGATGCAGTGGATTCCATGCAGTGTCAATGAATGCAGTGGATTCCAGGCAGCATGATAAAATGCATCCCGATTGATGCAGTGGATTCCATGCAGCGGGGTTTAATGGATCCCGATTGAATGCAGTGGATTCCATGCAGCGTGGCCCAATGGATCTCGATTGAATGCAGTGGACTCCGTGCAGTGTGGTGGAGTGGATTCTGATTGATTGCAGTGAATTCCATGCAGCGTGGCCCAATGGATCTCGATTGAATGCAGTGGATTCCATGCAGCGTGTTTGAATGCAGTGTATTCCATGCAGCGTGAAGAAATGGAACCCTATTGAATGCAGTGGATTTTATGCAGCATGATTGAATGCAGTGGATTTCATGCAGCATGATTGAATGCAGTGGATTCCAGGCAGCGAGGCCCAATGAATCCCGATTGAATGCAGTGGACATTATCCAGCATGGCCCAAAGCATCCCGATGGAATGCAGTGGATTCCATGCAGCGTGTTTGAATGCAGTGGATTCCATGCAGCATGGCCCAATGGTTCCCGATTGAATGCAGTGGTTGCAATGAAGCATGATTGAATGCAGTGGATTCCATGAAGCGTGGCCCTATGGTACCCGATTGAATGCACTGGTTGCAATGAAGCATGATTGAATGCAGTGGATTCCATGCAGCATGGAGAAATGGAACCCTATTAAATGCAGGGGATTTTATGCAGCATGATTGAATGCAGTGGATTCCATGCAGCATGATTGAATGCAGTAGATTCCATGCAGTGAGGCCCAATGCATCCCGATTAAATGCAGTGGATTTTATGCAGCGAGGCCCAAAGCATCCCGATTGAATGTAGTGGATTCCATGCAGCGTCACTGAATGCAGTGGATTCGATGCAGCATGGTTAAATGCATCCCGATTGAACGAAGAGTATTCCATGCAGCGTGGCTAAATGGATCCCGATTGAATGAAGTGGATTCCATGCAGCGTGGCCCAATGGATCTCGAGAGATTGCAGTGGATTCCATGCAGTGTGGTAAAATGCGTCACGATTGATGCAGTGGATTCCATGCAGTGTCATTGAATGCAGTGGATTCCATGCAGCATGGTAAAATGCGTCACGATTGATGCAGTGGATTCCATGCAGTGTCATTGAATGCAGTGGATTCCATGCAGCATGGTAAAATGCATCCCGATGGATGCAGTGGATTCCATGCAGTGTCAATGAATGCAGTGGATTCCAGGCAGCATGATAAAATGCATCCCGATTGATGCAGTGGATTCCATGCAGCGGGGTTAAATGGATCCCGATTGAATGCAGTGTATTCCATGCAGCGTGGCCCAATGGATCTCGATTGAATGCAGTGGATTCCATGCAGCGTGGCCCAATGGATCTCGATTGAATGCAGTGGATTCCATGCAGTGTGGTGCAGTGGATTCTGATTGATTGCAGTGAATTCCATGCATCGTGGCACAATGGATCCCAATTGAATGCAGTGGATTCCATGCAGCGTGGCCCAATGGATCTCGATTGAATGCAGTGGATTCCATGCAGCGTGTTTGAATGCAGTGTATGCCATGCAGCATGAAGAAATGGAACCCTATTGAATGCAGTGGATTTTATGCAGCATGATTGAATGCAGTGGATTCCATGCAGCATGATTGAATGCAGTGGATTCCAGGCAGCGAGGCCCAATGAATCCCGATTGAATGCAGTGGATATTATCCAGCATGGCCCAAAGCATCCCGATTGAATGCAGTGGATTCCATGCAGTGTGTTTGAACGCAGTGGATCCATGCAGCATGGCCCAATGGTTCCCGATTGAATGCAGTGGTTGCAATGAAGCATGATTGAATGCAGTGGATTCCATGAAGCGTGGCCCTATGGTACCCGATTGAATGCACTGGTTGCAATGAAGCATGATTGAATGCAGTGGATTCCATGCAGCATGGAGAAATGGAACCCTATTAAATGCAGGGGATTTTATGCAGCATGATTGAATGCAGTGGATTCCATGCAGCATGATTGAATGCAGTAGATTCCATGCAGTGAGGCCCAATGCATCCCGATTAAATGCAGTGGATTTTATGCAGCGAGGCCCAAAGCATCCCGATTGAATGCAGTGGATTCCATGCAGCGTCACTGAATGCAGTGGATTCGATGCAGCATGGTAAAATGCATCCCGATTGAACCCAGTGTATTCTATGCAGCGTGATAAATGGATCCCGATTGAATGCAGTGGATTCCATGCAGCGTGGCCCAATGGATCTCGAGAGAATGCAGTGGATTCCATGCAGTGTGGTGCAATGGATTTTGATTGAACGCAGTGGATTCCATGCATCGTTGTGCAATGGATCCCAATTGAATGCAGTGAATTCCATGCAGCGTGATTGAATGCAGTACATTCCATGCAGCATGGTAAAATGCATCCCGATTAAATGCAGTGGATTCCATCCAGCTTGATTGAATGCAGTTGATTCCATGGAGCGTGGCCCAATGCATCCCGATTAAATGCAGTGGATTTTATGCAGCATGGCCCAAAGCATCCCGATTGAAGGTAGTGCATTCCATGCAGCATCACTGAATGCAGTGGATTCCATGCAGCATGGTAAAATGCATCCCGATTGAACGCAGTGTATTCCATGAAGCATGGCGAAATGGATCCCGATTGAATGCAGTGGATTCCATGCAGCGTGGCCCAATCGATCTCGATTGAACACAGTGTATTCCATGCAGTGAGGCCCAATGAATCCCAATTGAATGCAGTGGATTCCATGCAGCATGGAGAAATTGAACCCTATTAAATGCAGGGGATTTTATGCAGCATGATTGAATGCAGTGGATTCCAAGCAGCATGATTGAATGCAGTAGATTCCATGCAGTGAGGCCCAATGCATCCCGATTAAATGCAGTGGATTTTATGCAGAGAGGCCCAAAGCATCCCGATTGAATGCAGTGGATTCCATGCAGCGTCACTGAATGCAGTGGATTCGATGCAGCATGGTTAAATGCATCCCGATTGAACGAAGTGTATTCCATGCAGCGTGGCTAAATGGATCCAGATTGAATGCAGTGGATTCCATGCAGCGTGGCCCAATGGATCTCGAGAGATTGCAGTGGATTCCAAGCAGAGTGGTGCAATGGATTTTAATTGAACGCAGTGGATTCCATGCATCGTGGTGCAATGGATCTCAATTGAATGCAGTGAATTCCATGCAGCGTGATTGAATGCAGTATATTCCATGCAGCGTGGTAAAATGCATCCCGATTAAATGCAGTGGATTCCATCCAGCTTGGTTGAATGCAATTGATTCCATGGAGCATGGCCCAATGTATCCCGATTAAATGCAGTGGATTTTATGCAGCATGGCCCAAAGCATCCCGATTGAATGTAGTGCAGTCCATGCAGCATCACTGAATGCAGTGGATTCCATGCAGCATGGTAAAATGCATCCCGATTAAACGCAGTGGATTACATGCAGCATGGCTAAATGGATCCCGATTGAATGCAGTAGATTCCATGCAGTGTCATTGAATGCAGTGGATTCCATGCAGCATGGTAAAATGCGTCACGATTGATGCAGTGGATTCCATGCAGTGTCATTGAATGCAGTGTATTCCATGCAGCATGGTAAAATGCATCCCGATGGATGCAGTGGATTCCATGCAGTGTCAATGAATGCAGTGGATTCCAGGCAGCATGATAAAATGCATCCCGATTGATGCAGTGGATTCCATGCAGCGGGGTTAAATGGATCCCGATTGAATGCAGTGGATTCCATGCAGCGTGGCCCAATGGATCTCGATTGAATGCAGTGGATTCCATGCAGCGTGGCCCAATGGATCTCGATTGAATGCAGTGGATTCCATGCAGTGTGGTGCAGTGGTTTCTGATTGATTGCAGTGAATTCCATGCATCGTGGCACAATGGATCCCAATTGAATGCAGTGGATTCCATGCAGCGTGGCCCAATGGATCTCGATTGAATGCAGTGGATTCCATGCAGCGTGTTTGAATGCAGTGTATGCCATGCAGCGTGAAGAAATGGAACCCTATTGAATGCAGTGGATTTTATGCAGCATGATTGAATGCAGTGGATTCGATGCAGCATGATTGAATGCAGTGGATTCCAGGCAGCGAGGCCCAATGAATCCCGATTGAATGCAGTGGATATTATCCAGCATGGCCCAAAGCATCCCGATTGAATGCAGTGGATTCCATGCAGCGTGTTTGAATGCAGTGGATTCCATGCAGCATGGCCCAATGGTTCCCGATTGAATGCAGTGGTTGCAATGAAGCATGATTAAATGCAGTGGATTCCATGCAGCATGGAGAAATTTAACCGTATTAAATGCAGGGGATTTTATGCAGCATGATTGAATGCAGTGGATTCCATGCAGCATGATTGAATGCAGTAGATTCCATGCAGTGAGGCCCAATGCATCCCGATTAAATGCAGTGGATTTTATGCAGCATGGCCCAAAGCATCAAGATTGAAGGTAGTGCATTTCATGCAGCATCACTGAATGCAGTGGATTCCATGCAGCATGGTAAAATGCATCCCAATTGAACGCAGTGCATTCCATGCAGCGGGGTTAAATGGATGCCGATTGAATGCAGTGGATTCGATGCAGCGTGGCCCAATAGATCTCGATTGACTGCAGTGGATTCAATGCAGAGTGGCCCAATGGATCTCGATTGACTGCAGTGGATTCCATGCAGCGTCACTGAATGCAGTGGATTCCATGCAGCATGGTAAAATGCATCCCGATTGATGCAGTGGATTCCATGCAGTGTCATTGAATGCAGTGGATTCCATGCAGCATGGTTTAATGCATCCCAATTGAACGCAGTGCATTCCATGCAGCGGGGTTAAATGGATCCCGATTGAGTGCAGTGGATTCGATGCAGCGTGGCCCAATGGATCTCGAGAGAATGCAGTGGATTCCATGCAGTGTGGTGCAATGGATTTAAATTGAACGCAGTGGATTCCATGCATCGTGGCGCAATGGATCCCAATTGAATGCAGTGAATTCCATGCAGCGTGATTGAATGCAGTATATTCCATGCAGCGTGGTAAAATGCATCCCGATAAAATGCAGTGGATTCCATCCAGTTTGATTGAATGCAGTTGATTCCATGGAGCGTGGCCCAATGCATCCCGATTAAATGCAGTGGATTTTATGCAGCATGGCCCAAAGCATCCCGATTGAAAGTAGTGCATTCCATGCAGCAACACTGAATGCAGTGGATTCCATGCAGCATGGTAAAATGCATCCCGATTAAACGCAGTGGATTACATGCAGCATGGCTAAATGGATCCCGATTGAATGCAGTAGATTCCATGCAGTGTCATTGAATGCAGTGGATTCCATGCAGCATGGTAAAATGCGTCACGATTGATGCAGTGGATTCCATGCAGTGTCATTGAATGCAGTGTATTCCATGCAGCATGGTAAAATGCATCCCGATGGATGCAGTGGATTCCATGCAGTGTCAATGAATGCAGTGGATTCCAGGCAGCATGATAAAATGCATCCCGATTGATGCAGTGGATTCCATGCAGCGGGGTTAAATGGATCCCGATTGAATGCAGTGGATTCCATGCAGCGTGGCCCAATGGATCTCGATTGAATGCAGTGGATTCCATGCAGCGTGGCCCAATGGATCTCGATTGAATGCAGTGGATTCCATGCAGTGTGGTGCAGTGGTTTCTGATTGATTGCAGTGAATTCCATGCATCGTGGCACAATGGATCCCAATTGAATGCAGTGGATTCCATGCAGCGTGGCCCAATGGATCTCGATTGAATGCAGTGGATTCCATGCAGCGTGTTTGAATGCAGTGTATGCCATGCAGCGTGAAGAAATGGAACCCTATTGAATGCAGTGGATTTTATGCAGCATGATTGAATGCAGTGGATTCGATGCAGCATGATTGAATGCAGTGGATTCCAGGCAGCGAGGCCCAATGAATCCCGATTGAATGCAGTGGATATTATCCAGCATGGCCCAAAGCATCCCGATTGAATGCAGTGGATTCCATGCAGCGTGTTTGAATGCAGTGGATTCCATGCAGCATGGCCCAATGGTTCCCGATTGAATGCAGTGGTTGCAATGAAGCATGATTAAATGCAGTGGATTCCATGCAGCATGGAGAAATTTAACCGTATTAAATGCAGGGGATTTTATGCAGCATGATTGAATGCAGTGGATTCCATGCAGCATGATTGAATGCAGTAGATTCCATGCAGTGAGGCCCAATGCATCCCGATTAAATGCAGTGGATTTTATGCAGCATGGCCCAAAGCATCAAGATTGAAGGTAGTGCATTTCATGCAGCATCACTGAATGCAGTGGATTCCATGCAGCATGGTAAAATGCATCCCAATTGAACGCAGTGCATTCCATGCAGCGGGGTTAAATGGATGCCGATTGAATGCAGTGGATTCGATGCAGCGTGGCCCAATGGATCTCGATTGACTGCAGTGGATTCAATGCAGAGTGGCCCAATGGATCTCGATTGACTGCAGTGGATTCCATGCAGCGTCACTGAATGCAGTGGATTCCATGCAGCATGGTAAAATGCATCCCGATTGATGCAGTGGATTCCATGCAGTGTCATTGAATGCAGTGGATTCCATGCAGCATGGTTTAATGCATCCCAATTGAACGCAGTGCATTCCATGCAGCGGGGTTAAATGGATCCCGATTGAGTGCAGTGGATTCGATGCAGCGTGGCCCAATGGATCTCGAGAGAATGCAGTGGATTCCATGCAGTGTGGTGCAATGGATTTAAATTGAACGCAGTGGATTCCATGCATCGTGGCGCAATGGATCCCAATTGAATGCAGTGAATTCCATGCAGCGTGATTGAATGCAGTATATTCCATGCAGCGTGGTAAAATGCATCCCGATAAAATGCAGTGGATTCCATCCAGTTTGATTGAATGCAGTTGATTCCATGGAGCGTGGCCCAATGCATCCCGATTAAATGCAGTGGATTTTATGCAGCATGGCCCAAAGCATCCCGATTGAAAGTAGTGCATTCCATGCAGCAACACTGAATGCAGTGGATTCCATGCAGCATGGTAAAATGCATCCCGATTGAACGCAGTGTATTCCATGAAGCATGGCTAAATGGATCCCGAGTGAATGCAGTGGATTCCATGCAGTGTCATTGAATGCAGTGGATTCCATGCAGCATGGTAAAATGTGTCACGATTGATGCATTGGATTACATGCATTGTCATTGAATGCAGTGGATTCCATGCAGCATGGTTAAATGCATCACGATTGATGCAGTGGATTCCATGCAGTGTCAATGAATGCAGTGGATTCCAGGCAGCATGTTAAAATGCATCCCGATTGATGCAGTGGATTCCATGCAGTGGGGTTTAATGGATCCAGATTGAATGCAGTGGATTCCATGCAGCGTTGCCCAATGGATCTCGATTGAATGCAGTGGACTCCGTGCAGTGTGGTGGAGTGGATTCTGATTGATTGCAGTGAATTCCATGCAGCGTGGCCCAATGGATCTCGATTGAATGCAGTGGATTCCATGCAGCGTGTTTGAATGCAGTGTATTCCATACAGCGTGAAGAAATGGAACCCTATTGAATGCAGTGGATTTTATGCAGCATGATTGAATGCAGTGGATTCCATGCAGCATGATTGAATGCAGTGGATTCCAGGCAGCGAGGCCCAATGAATCCCGATTGAATGCAGTGGACATTATCCAGCATGGCGCAAAGCATCCCGATGGAATGCAGTGGATTCCATGCAGCGTGTTTGAATGCAGTGGATTCCATGCAGCATGGCCCAATGGTTCCCGATTGAATGCAGTGGTTGCAATGAAGCATGATTGAATGCAGTGGATTCCATGAAGCGTGGCCCTATGGTACCCGATTGAATGCACTGGTTGCAATGAAGCATGATTGAATGCAGTGGATTCCATGCAGCATGGAGAAATGGAACCCTATTAAATGCAGGGGATTTTATGCAGCATGATTGAATGCAGTGGATTCCATGCAGCATGATTGAATGCAGTAGATTCCATGCAGTGAGGCCCAATGCATCCCAATTAAATGCAGTGGATTTTATGCAGCGAGGCCCAAAGCATCCCGATTGAATGTAGTGGATTCCATGCAGCGTCACTGAATGCAGTGGATTCGATGCAGCATGGTTAAATGCATCCCGATTGAACGAAGAGTATTCCATGCAGCGTGGCTAAATGGATCCCGATTGAATGAAGTGGATTCCATGCAGCGTGGCCCAATGGATCTCGAGAGATTGCAGTGGATTCCATGCAGTGTGGTGCAATGGATTTTAATTGAACGCAGTGGATTCCATGCATCGTGGTGCAATGGATCCCAATTGAATGCAGTGAATTCCATGCAGCGTGATTGAATGCAGTATATTCCATGCAGCGTGGTAAAATGCATCCCGATTAAATGCAGTGGATTCCATCCAGCTTGATTGAATGCAGTTGATTCCATGGAGCGTGGCCCAATGCATCCCGATTAAATGCAGTGGATTTTATGCAGCATGGCCCAAAGCATCCCGATTGAAGGTAGTGCATTCCATGCAGCATCACTGAATGCAGTGGATTCCATGCAGCATGGTAAAATGCATCCCGATTGAACGCAGTGTATTCCATGAAGCATGGCTAAATGGATCCCGAGTGAATGCAGTAGATTCCATGCAGTGTCATTGAATGCAGTGGATTCCATGCAGCATGGTATAATGTGTCACGATTGATGCAGTAGATTCCATGCAGTGTCATTGAATGCAGTGGATTCCATGCAGCGTGGCCCAATGGATCTCGATTGAATGCAGTGGATTCCATGCAGCGTGGCCCAATGGATCTCGATTGAATGCAGTGGATTCCATGCAGTGTGGTGCAGTGGATTCTGATTGATTGCAGTGAATTCCATGCATCGTGGCACAATGGATCCCTATTGAATGCAGTGGATTCCATGCAGCGTGGCCCAATGGATCTCGATTGAATGCAGTGGATTCCATGCAGCGTGTTTGAATGCAGTGCATGCCATGCAGCATGAAGAAATGGAACCCTATTGAATGCAGTGCATTTTATGCAGCATGATTGAATGCAGTGGATTCCATGCAGCATGATTGAATGCAGTGGATTCCAGGCAGCGAGGCCCAATGAATCCCGATTGAATGCAGTGGATATTATCCAGCATGGCCCAAAGCATCCCGATTGAATGCAGTGGATTCCATGCAGTGTGTTTGAACGCAGTGGATCCATGCAGCATGGCCCAATGGTTCCCGATTGAATGCAGTGGTTGCAATGAAGCATGATTGAATGCAGTGGATTCCATGAAGCGTGGCCCTATGGTACCCGATTGAATGCACTGGTTGCAATGAAGCATGATTGAATGCAGTGGATTCCATGCAGCATGGAGAAATGGAACCCTATTAAATGCAGGGGATTTTATGCAGCATGATTGAATGCAGTGGATTCCATGCAGCATGATTGAATGCAGTAGATTCCATGCAGTGAGGCCCAATGCATCCCGATTAAATGCAGTGGATTTTATGCAGCGAGGCCCAAAGCATCCCTATTGAATGCAGTGGATTCCATGCAGCGTCACTGAATGCAGTGGATTCGATGCAGCATGGTAAAATGCATCCCGATTGAACCCAGTGTATTCTATGCAGCGTGGCTAAATGGATCCCGATTGAATGCAGTGGATTCCATGCAGCGTGGCCCAATGGATCTCGAGAGAATGCAGTGGATTCCATGCAGTGTGGTGCAATGGATTTTGATTGAACGCAGTGGATTCCATGCATCGTTGTGCAATGGATCCCAATTGAATGCAGTGAATTCCATGCAGCGTGATTGAATGCAGTACATTCCATGCAGCATGGTAAAATGCATCCCGATTAAATGCAGTGGATTCCATCCAGCTTGATTGAATGCAGTTGATTCCATGGAGCGTGGCCCAATGCATCCCGATTAAATGCAGTGGATTTTATGCAGCATGGCCCAAAGCATCCCGATTGAAGGTAGTGCATTCCATGCAGCATCACTGAATGCAGTGGATTCCATGCAGCATGGTAAAATGCATCCCGATTGAACGCAGTGTATTCCATGAAGCATGGCGAAATGGATCCCGATTGAATGCAGTGGATTCCATGCAGCGTGGCCCAATGGATCTCGATTGAACGCAGTGTATTCCATGCAGTGAGGCCCAATGAATCCCAATTGAATGCAGTGGATTCCATACAGCATGGAGAAATTGAACCCTATTAAATGCAGGGGATTTTATGCAGCATGATTGAATGCAGTGGATTCCAAGCAGCATGATTGAATGCAGTAGATTCCATGCAGTGAGGCCCAATGCATCCCGATTAAATGCAGTGGATTTTATGCAGAGAGGCCCAAAGCATCCCGATTGAATGCAGTGGATTCCATGCAGCGTCACTGAATGCAGTGGATTCGATGCAGCATGGTTAAATGCATCCCGATTGAACGAAGTGTATTCCATGCAGCGTGGCTAAATGGATCCCGATTGAATGCAGTGGATTCCATGCAGCGTGGCCCAATGGATCTCGAGAGATTGCAGTGGATTCCAAGCAGAGTGGTGCAATGGATTTTAATTGAACGCAGTGGATTCCATGCATCGTGGTGCAATGGATCCCAATTGAATGCAGTGAATTCCATGCAGCGTGATTGAATGCAGTATATTCCATGCAGCGTGGTAAAATGCATCCCGATTAAATGCAGTGGATTCCATCCAGCTTGGTTGAATGCAATTGATTCCATGGAGCATGGCCCAATGCATCCCGATTAAATGCAGTGGATTTTATGAAGCATGGCCCAAAGCATCCCGATTGAATGTAGTGCATTCCATGCAGCATCACTGAATGCAGTGGATTCCATGCAGCATGGTAAAATGCATCCCGATTGAACGCAGTGGATTACATGCAGCATGGCTAAATGGATCCCGATTGAATGCAGTAGATTCCATGCAGTGTCATTGAATGCAGTGGATTCCATGCAGCATGGTAAAATGCGTCACGATTGATGCAGTGGATTCCATGCAGTGTCATTGAATGCAGTGGATTCCATGCAGCATGGTAAAATGCATCCCGATTAATGCAGTGGATTCCATGCAGTGTCAATGAATGCAGTGGATTCCAGGCAGCATGATAAAATGCATCCCGATTGATGCAGTGGATTCCATGCAGCGGGGTTAAATGGATCCCGATTGAATGCAGTGGATTCCATGCAGCGTGGCCCAATGGATCTCGATTGAATGCAGTGGATTCCATGCAGCGTGGCCCAATGGATCTCGATTGAATGCAGTGGATTCCATGCAGTGTGGTGCAGTGGATTCTGATTGATTGCAGTGAATTCCATGCATCGTGGCACAATGGATCCCAATTGAATGCAGTGGATTCCATGCAGCGTGGCCCAATGGATCTCGATTGAATGCAGTGGATTCCATGCAGCGTGTTTGAATGCAGTGTATGCCATGCAGCGTGAAGAAATGGAACCCTATTGAATGCAGTGGATTTTATGCAGCATGATTGAATGCAGTGGATTCGATGCAGCATGATTGAATGCAGTGGATTCCAGGCAGCGAGGCCCAATGAATCCCGATTGAATGCAGTGGATATTATCCAGCATGGCCCAAAGCATCCCGATTGAATGCAGTGGATTCCATGCAGCGTGTTTGAATGCAGTGGATTCCATGCAGCATGGCCCAATGGTTCCCGATTGAATGCAGTGGTTGCAATGAAGCATGATTGAATGCAGTGGATTCCATGCAGCATGGAGAAATTGAACCGTATTAAATGCAGGGGATTTTATGCAGCATGATTGAATGCAGTGGATTCCATGCAGCATGATTGAATGCAGTAGATTCCATGCAATGAGGCCCAATGCATCCCGATTAAATGCAGTGGATTTTATGCAGCGAGGCCCAAAGCATCCCGATTGAATGCAGTGGATTCCATGCAGCGTCACTGAATGCAGTGGATTCGATGCAGCATGGTAAAATGCATCCCGATTGAACCCAGTGTATTCCATGCAGCGTGATAAATGGACCCCAATTGAATGCAGTGGATTCCATGCAGCGTGGTGCAATGGATCTCGAGAGAATGCAGTGGATTCCATGCAGCGTGATTGAATGCAGTACATTCCATGCAGCATGGTAAAATGCATCCCGATTAAATGCAGTGGATTCCATCCAGCTTGATTTAATGCAGTTGATTCCATGGAGCGTGGCCCAATGCATCCCGATTAAATGCAGTGGATTTTATGCAGCATGGCCCAAAGCATCCCGATTGAAGGTAGTGCATTCCATGCAGCATCACTGAATGCAGTGGATTCCATGCAGCATGGTAAAATGCATCCCGATTGAACGCAGTGTATTCCATGAAGCATGGCTAAATGGATCCCGATTGAATGCAGTGGATTCCATGCAGCGTGGCCCAATGGATCTCGATTGAACGCAGTGTATTCCATGCAGTGAGGCCCAATGAATCCCAATTGAATGCAGTGGATTCCATGCAGCATGGCGCAATGGATGTCGATTGAATGCAGTGGTTTCCCTGCAATGTGGCAAAATGGATCCCGATTGACTGCAGTGGATTCCATGCAGCGTCACTGAATGCAGTGGATTCCATGCAGCATGGTAAAATGCATCCCGATGGATGCAGTGGATTCCATGCAGTGTCATTGAATGCAGTGGATTCCATGCAGCATGGTAAAATGCATCCCAATTGAACGCAGTGCATTCCATGCAGCGGGGTTAAATGGATCCCGATTGAATGCAGTGGATTCGATGCAGCGTGGCCCAATGGATCTCGAGAGAATGCAGTGGATTCCATGCAGTGTGGTGCAATGGATTTAAATTGAACGCAGTGGATTCCATGCATCGTGGCGCAATGGATCCCAATTGAATGCAGTGAATTCCATGCAGCGTGATTGAATGCAGTACATTCCATGCAGCATGGTAAAATGCATCCCGATTAAATGCAGTGGATTCCATCCAGCTTGATTGAATGCAGTTGATTCCATGGAGCGTGGCCCAATGCATCCCGATTAAATGCAGTGGATTTTATGCAGCATGGCCCAAAGCATCCCGATTGAAGGTAGTGCATTTCATGCAGCATCACTGAATGCAGTGGATTCCATGCAGCATGGTAAAATGCATCCCAATTGAACGCAGTGCATTCCATGCAGCGGGGTTAAATGGATGCCGATTGAATGCAGTGGATTCGATGCAGCGTGGCCCAATGGATCTCGATTGACTGCAGTGGATTCAATGCAGCGTGGCCCAATGCATCTCGATTGACTGCAGTGGATTCCATGCAGCGTCACTGAATGCAGTGGATTCCATGCAGCATGGTAAAATGCATCCCGATTGATGCAGTGGATTCCATGCAGTGTCATTGAATGCAGTGGATTCCATGCAGCATGGTTTAATGCATCCCAATTGAACGCAGTGCATTCCATGCAGCGGGGTTAAATGGATCCCGATTGAATGCAGTGGATTCGATGCAGCGTGGCCCAATGGATCTCGAGAGAATGCAGTGGATTCCATGCAGTGTGGTGCAATGGATTTTAATTGAACGCATTGGATTCCATGCATCGTGGTGCAATGGATCCCAATTGAATGCAGTGAATTCCATGCAGCGTGATTGAATGCAGTATATTCCATGCAGCGTGGTAAAATGCATCCCGATAAAATGCAGTGGATTCCATCCAGCTTGATTGAATGCAGTTGATTCCATGGAGCGTGGCCCAATGCATCCCGATTAAATGCAGTGGATTTTATGCAGCATGGCCCAAAGCATCCCGATTGAAGGTAGTGCATTCCATGCAGCATCACTGAATGCAGTGGATTCCATGCAGCATGGTAAAATGCATCCCGATTGAACGCAGTGTATTCCATGAAGCATGGCTAAATGGATCCCGATTGAATGCAGTGGATTCCATGCAGCATGGCCCAATGGTTCCCGATTGAATGCAGTGGTTGCAATGAAGCATGATTGAATGCAGTGGATTCCATGAAGCATGGCCCTATGGTACCCGATTGAATGCACTGGTTGCAATGAAGCATGATTGAATGCAGTGGATTCCATGCAGCATGGAGAAATGGAACCCTATTAAATGCAGGGGATTTTATGCAGCATGATTGAATGCAGTGGATTCCATGCAGCATGATTGAATGCAGTAGATTCCATGCAGTGAGGCCCAATGCATCCCGATTAAATGCAGTGGATTTTATGCAGAGAGGCCCAAAGCATCCCGATTGAATGCAGTGGATTCCATGCAGCGTCACTGAATGCAGTGGATTCGATGCAGCATGGTAAAATGCATCCCGATTGAACGAAGTGTATTCGATGCAGCGTGATAAATGGATCCCGATTGAATGCAGTGGATTCGATGCAGCGTGGCCCAATGGATCTCGAGAGAATGCAGTGGATTCCATGCAGTGTGGTGCAATGGATTTTGATTGAACGCAGTGGATTCGATGCATCGTTGTGCAATGGATCCCAATTGAATGCAGTGAATTCCATGCAGCGTGATTGAATGCAGTACATTCCATGCAGCATGGTAAAATGCATCCCGATTAAATGCAGTGGATTCCATCCAGCTTGATTGAATGCAGTTGATTCCATGGAGCGTGGCCCAATGCATGCCGATTAAATGCAGTGGATTTTATGCAGCATGGCCCAAAGCATCCCGATTGAAGGTAGTGCATTCCATGCAGCATCACTGAATGCAGTGGATTCCATGCAGCATGGTAAAATGCATCCCGATTGAACGCAGTGTATTCCATGAAGCATGGCGAAATGGATCCCGATTGAATGCAGTTTATTCCATGCAGCGTGGCCCAATGGATCTCGATTGAACGCAGTGTATTCCATACAGTGAGCCCCAATGAATCCCAATTGAATGCAGTGGATTCCATGCACCATGGCGCAATGGATGTCGATTGAATGCAGTGGTTTCCCGGCAATGTGGCACAATGGATCCCGATTGACTGCAGTGGATTCCATGCAGCGTCACTGAATGCAGTGGATTCCATGCAGCATGGTAAAATGCATCCCGATTGACGCAGTGGATTCCATGCAGTGTCATTGAATGCAGTGGATTCCATGCAGCATGGTAAAATGCATCCCAATTGAACGCAGTGCATTCCATGCAGCGGGGTTAAATGGATCCCGATTGACTGCAGTGGATTCGATGCAGCATGGCCCAATGGATCTCGAGAGAATGCAGTGGATTCCATGCAGTGTGGTGCAATGGATTTTAATTGAACGCAGTGGATTCCATGCATCGTGGTGCAATGGATCCCAATTGAATGCAGTGAATTCCATGCAGCGTGATTGAATGCAGTACATTCCATGCAGCGTGGTAAAATGCATCCCGATTAAATGCAGTGGATTCCATCCAGCTTGATTGAATGCAGTTGATTCCATGGAGCGTGGCCCAATGCATCCCGATTAAATGCAGTGGATTTTATGCAGCATGGCCCAAAGCATCCCGATTGAATGTAGTGCATTCCATGCAGCATCACTGAATGCAGTGGATTCCATGCAGCATGGTAAAATGCATCCCGATTGAACGCAGTGTATTCCATGAAGCATGGCGAAATGGATCCCGATTGAATGCAGTGGATTCCATGCAGCGTGGCCCAATGGATCTCGATTGAATGCAGTGTATTCCATGCAGTGAGGCCCAATGTATCCCAATTGAATGCAGTGGATTCCATGCAGCATGGCGCAATGGATGTCGATTGAATGCAGTGGTTTCCCTGCAATGTGGCACAATGGATCCCGATTGACTGCAGTGGATTCCATGCAGCGTCACTGAATGCAGTGGATTCCATGCAGCATGGTAAAATGCATCCCGATTGATGCAGTGGATTCCATGCAGTGTCATTGAATGCAGTGGATTCCATGCAGCATGGTAAAATGCATCCCAATTGAACGCAGTGCATTCCATGCAGCGGGGTTAAATGGATCCCGATTGAATGCAGTGGATTCGATGCAGCATGGCCCAATGGATCTCGAGAGAATGCAGTGGATTCCATGCAGTGTGGTGCAATGGATTTTAATTGAACGCAGTGGATTCCATGCATCGTGGCGCAATGGATCCCAATTGAATGCAGTGAATTCCATGCAGCGTGATTGAATGCAGTATATTCCATGCAGCGTGGTAAAATGCCTCCCGATTAAATGCAGTGGATTCCATCCAGCTTGATTGAATGCAGTTGATTCCATGGAGCGTGGCCCAATGCATCCCGATTAAATGCAGTGGATTTTATGCAGCATGGCCCAAAGCATCCCGATTGAATGTAGTGCATTCCATGCAGCATCACTGAATGCAGTGGATTCCATGCAGCATGGTAAAATGCATCCCGATTGAACGCAGTGTATTCCATGAAGCATGGCGAAATGGATCCCGATTGAATGCAGTGGATTCCATGCAGCGTGGCCCAATGGATCTCGATTGAATGCAGTGTATTCCATGCAGTGAGGCCCAATGTATCCCAATTGAATGCAGTGGATTCCATGCAGCATGGCGCAATGGATGTCGATTGAATGCAGTGGTTTCCCTGCAATGTGGCACAATGGATCCCGATTGACTGCAGTGGATTCCATGCAGCGTCACTGAATGCAGTGGATTCCATGCAGCATGGTAAAATGCATCCCGATTGATGCAGTGGATTCCATGCAGTGTCATTGAATGCAGTGGATTCCATGCAGCATGGTAAAATGCATCCCAATTGAACGCAGTGCATTCCATGCAGCGGGGTTAAATGGATCCCGATTGAATGCAGTGGATTCGATGCAGCATGGCCCAATGGATCTCGAGAGAATGCAGTGGATTCCATGCAGTGTGGTGCAATGGATTTTAATTGAACGCAGTGGATTCCATGCATCGTGGCGCAATGGATCCCAATTGAATGCAGTGAATTCCATGCAGCGTGATTGAATGCAGTATATTCCATGCAGCGTGGTAAAATGCCTCCCGATTAAATGCAGTGGATTCCATCCAGCTTGATTGAATGCAGTTGATTCCATGGAGCGTGGCCCAATGCATCCCGATTAAATGCAGTGGATTTTATGCAGCATGGCCCAAAGCATCCCGATTGAAGGTAGTGCATTCCATGCAGCATCACTGAATGCAGTGGATTCCATGCAGCATGGTAAAATGCATCCCGATTGAACGCAGTGTATTCCATGAAGCATGGCTAAATGGATCCCGTTTGAATGCAGTGTATTCCATGCAGCGTGGCCCAATGGATCTCGATTGAACGCAGTGTATTCCATGCAGTGAGGCCCAATGAATCCCAATTGAATGCAGTGGATTCCATGCAGCATGGCGCAATGGATGTCGATTGAATGCAGTGGTTTCCCTGCAATGTGGCACAATGGATCCCGATTGACTGCAGTGGATTCCATGCAGCGTCACTGAATGCAGTGGATTCCATGCAGCATGGTAAAATGCATCCCGATTGATGCAGTGGATTCCATGCAGTGTCATTGAATGCAGTGGATTCCATGCAGCATGGTAAAATGCATCCCAATTGAACGCAGTGCATTCCATGCAGCGGGGTTAAATGGATCCCGATTGAATGCAGTGGATTCGATGCAGCATGGCCCAATGGATCTCGAGAGAATGCAGTGGATTCCATGCAGTGTGGTGCAATGGATTTAAATTGAACTCAGTGGATTCCATGCATCGTGGCGCAATGGATCCCAATTGAATGCAGTGAATTCCATGCAGCGTGATTGAATGCAGTATATTCCATGCAGCGTGGTAAAATGACTCCCGATTAAATGCAGTGGATTCCATCCTGCTTGATTGAATGCAGTTGATTCCATGGAGCGTGGCCCAATGCATCCCGATTAAATGCAGTGGATTTTATGCAGCATGGCCCAAAGCATCCCGATTGAAGGTAGTGCATTCCATGCAGCATCACTGAATGCAGTGGATTCCATGCAGCATGGTAAAATGCATCCCGATTGAACGCAGTGTATTCCATGAAGCATGGCTAAATGGATCCCGATTGAATGCAGTGGATTCCATGCAGCGTGGCCCAATGGATCTCGATTGAACGCAGTGTATTCCATGCAGTGAGGCCCAATGAATCCCAATTGAATGCAGTGGATTCCATGCAGCATGGCGCAATGGATGTCGATTGAATGCAGTGGTTTCCCTGCAATGTGGCACAATGGATCCCGATTGACTGCAGTGGATTCCATGCAGCGTCACTGAATGCAGTGGATTCCATGCAGCATGGTAAAATGCATCCCGATTGATGCAGTGGATTCCATGCAGTGTCATTGAATGCAGTGGATTCCATGCAGCATGGTAAAATGCATCCCAATTGAACGCAGTGCATTCCATGCAGCGGGGTTAAATGGATCCCGATTGAATGCAGTGGATTCGATGCAGCGTGGCCCAATGGATCTCGAGAGAATGCAGTGGATTCCATGCAGTGTGGTGCAATGGATTTAAATTGAACGCAGTGGATTCCATGCATCGTGGCGCAATGGATTCCAATTGAATGCAGTGAATTCCATGCAGCGTGATTGAATGCAGTATATTCCATGCAGCGTGGTAAAATGCCTCCCGATTAAATGCAGTGGATTCCATCCAGCTTGATTGAATGCAGTTGATTCCATGGAGCGTGGCCCAATGCATCCCGATTAAATGCAGTGGATTTTATGCAGCATGGCCCAAAGCATCCCGATTGAATGTAGTGCATTCCATGCAGCATCACTGAATGCAGTGGATTCCATGCAGCATGGTAAAATGCATCCCGATTGAACGCAGTGTATTCCATGAAGCATGGCTAAATGGATCCCGATTGAATGCAGTGGATTCCATGCAGCGTGGCCCAATGGATCTCGATTGAACGCAGTGTATTCCATGCAGTGAGGCCCAATGAATCCCAATTGAATGCAGTGGATTCCATGCAGCATGGAGAAATTGAACCCTATTAAATGCAGGGGATTTTATGCAGCATGATTGAATGCAGTGGATTCCATGCAGCATGATTGAATGCAGTAGATTCCATGCAGAGATGCCCAAAGCCTCCCGATTGAATGCAGTGGATTCCATGCAGCGTCACTGAATGCAGTGGATTCGATGCAGCATGGTTAAATGCATCCCGATTGAACGAAGTGTATTCGATGCAGCGTGGCTAAATGGATCCCGATTGAATGCAGTGGATTCCATGCAGCGTGGCCCAATGGATCTCGAGAGATTGCAGTGGATTCCAAGCAGAGTGGTGCAATGGATTTTAATTGAACGCAGTGGATTCCATGCATCGTGGTGCAATGGATCCCAATTGAATGCAGTGAATTCCATGCAGCGTGATTGAATGCAGTATATTCCATGAAGCTTGGTAAAATGCATCCCGATTAAATGCAGTGGATTCCATCCAGCTTGGTTGAATGCAATTGATTCCATGGAGCATGGCCCAATGCATCCCGATTAAATGCAGTGGATTTTATGCAGCATGGCCCAAAGCATCCCGATTGAAGGTAGTGCATTCCATGCAGCATCACTGAATGCAGTGGATTCCATGCAGCATGGTAAAATGCATCCCAATTGAACGCAGTGCATTCCATGCAGCGGGGTTAAATGGATGCCGATTGAATGCAGTGGATTCGATGCAGCGTGGCCCAATGGATCTCGATTGACTGCAGTGGATTCCATGCAGCGTGGCCCAATGGATCTCGATTGACTGCAGTGGATTCCATGCAGCGTCACTGAATGCAGTGGATTCCATGCAGCATGGTAAAATGCATCCCGATTGATGCAGTGGATTCCATGCAGTGTCATTGAATGCAGTGGATTCCATGCAGCATGGTTTAATGCATCCCAATTGATCGCAGTGCATTCCATGCAGCGGGGTTAAATGGATCCCGATTGAATGCAGTGGATTCGATGCAACGTGGCCCAAAGGATCTTGAGAGAATGCAGTGGATTCCATGCAGTGTGGTGCAATGGATTTAAATTGAACGCATTGGATTCCATGCATCGTGGCGAAATGGATCCCAATTGAATGCAGTGAATTCCATGCAGCGTGATTGAATGCAGTATATTCCATGCAGCGTGGTAAAATGCATCCCGATTAAATGCAGTGGATTCCATCCAGCTTGATTGAATGCAGTTGATTCCATGGAGCGTGGCCCAATGCATCCCGATTAAATGCAGTGGATTTTATGCAGCATGGCCCAAAGCATCCCGATTGAAGGTAGTGCATTCCATGCAGCAACACTGAATGCAGTGGATTCCATGCAGCATGGTAAAATGCAACCCGATTGAACGCAGTGTATTCCATGAAGCATGGCTAAATGGATCCCGATTGAATGCAGTGGATTCCATGCAGCATGGCCCAATGGTTCCCGATTGAATGCAGTGGTTGCAATGAAGCATGATTTAATGCAGTGTATTCCTTGAAGCGTGGCCCTATGGTACCCGATTGAATGCACTGGTTGCAATGAAGCATGATTGAATGCAGTGGATTCCATGCAGCATGGAGAAATTGAACCCTATTAAATGCAGGGGATTTTATGCAGCATGATTGAATGCAGTGGATTCCATGCAGCATGATTGAATGCAGTAGATTCCATGCAGTGAGGCCCAATGCATCCCGATTAAATGCAGTGGATTTTATGCAGCGAGGCCCAAAGCATCCCGATTGAATGCAGTGGATTCCATGCAGCGTCACTGAATGCAGTGGATTCGATGCAGCATGGTAAAATGCATCCCGATTGAACCCAGTGTATTCTAGGCAGCGTGATAAATGGATCCCGATTGAATGCAGTGGATTCCATGCAGCGTGGCCCAATGGATTTCGAGAGAATGCAGTGGATTCCATGCAGTGTGGTGCAATGTATTCTGATTGAACGCAGTGGATTCCATGCATCGTTGTGCAATGGATCCCAATTGAATGCAGTGAATTCCATGCAGCGTGATTGAATGCAGTATATTCCATGCAGCGTGGTAAAATGCATCCCGATTAAATGCAGTGGATTCCATCCAGCTTGATTGAATGCAGTTGATTCCATGGAGCGTGGCCCAATGCATCCCGATTAAATGCAGTGGAGTTTATGCAGCATGGCCCAAAGCATCCCGATTGAAGGTAGTGCATTCCATGCAGCATCACTGAATGCAGTGGATTCCATGCAGCATGGTAAAATGCATCCCGATTGAACGCAGTGTATTCCATGAAGCATGGCGAAATGGATCCCGATTGAATGCAGTGGATTCCATGCAGCGTGGCCCAATGGATCTCGATTGAACGCAGTGTATTCCATGCAGTGAGGCCCAATGTATCGCAATTGAATGCAGTGGATTCCATGCAGCATGGCGCAATGGATGTCGATTGAATGCAGTGGTTTCCCTGCAATGTGGCAAAATGGATCCCGATTGACTGCAGTGGATTCCATGCAGCGTCACTGAATGCAGTGGATTCCATGCAGCATGGTAAAATGCATCCCGATTGAACGCAGTGTATTCCATGAAGCATGGCTAAATGGATCCCGAGTGAATGCAGTGGATTCCATGCAGTGTCATTGAATGCAGTGGATTCCATGCAGCATGGTATAATGTGTCACGATTGATGCAGTGGATTCCATGCATTGTCATTGAATGCAGTGGATTCCATGCAGCATGGTTAAATGCATCCCGATTGATGCAGTGGATTCCATGCAGTGTCAATGAATGCAGTGGATTCCAGGCAGCATGATAAAATGCATCCCGATTGATGCAGTGGATTCCATGCAGCGGGGTTAAATGGATCCCGATTGAATGCAGTGGATTCCATGCAGCGTGGCCCAATGGATCTCGATTGAATGCAGTGGATTCCATGCAGCGTGGCCCAATGGATCTCGATTGAATGCAGTGGATTCCATGCAGTGTGGTGCAGTGGATTCTGATTGATTGCAGTGAATTCCATGCATCGTGGCACAATGGATCCCAATTGAATGCAGTGGATTCCATGCAGCGTGGCCCAATGGATCTCGATTGAATGCAGTGGATTCCATGCAGCATGATTGAATGCAGTAGATTCCATGCAGTGAGGCCCAATGCATCCCGATTAAATGCAGTGGATTTTATGCAGCGAGGCCCAAAGCATCCCGATTGAATGCAGTGGATTCCATGCAGCGTCACTGAATGCAGTGGATTCGATGCAGCATGGTAAAATGAATCCCGATTGAACCCAGTGTATTCTATGCAGCGTGATAAATGGATCCCGATTGAAAGCAGTGGATTCCATGCAGCGTGGCCCAATGGATCTCGAGATAATGCAGTGGAATCCATGCAGTGTGGTGCAATGGATTTTGATTGAACGCAGTGGATTCGATGCATCGTTGTGCAATGGATCCCAATTGAATGCAGTGAATTCCATGCAGCGTGATTGAATGCAGTACATTCCATGCAGCATGGTAAAATGCATCCCGATTAAATGCAGTGGATTCCATCCAGCTTGATTGAATGCAGTTGATTCCATGGAGTGTGGCCCAATGCATCCCGATTAAATGCAGTGGATTTTATGCAGCATGGCCCAAAGCATCCCGATTGAAGGTAGTGCATTCCATGCAGCATCACTGAATGCAGTGGATTCCATGCAGCATGGTAAAATGCATCCCGATTGAACGCAGTGTATTCCATGAAGCATGGCTAAATGGATCCCGATTGAATGCAGTGGATTCCATGCAGCGTGGCCCAATGGATCTCGATTGAACGCAGTGTATTCCATGCAGTGAGGCCCAATGTATCCCAATTGAATGCAGTGGATTCCATGCAGCATGGCGCAATGGATGTCGATTGAATGCAGTGGTTTCCCTGCAATGTGGCACAATGGATCCCGATTGACTGCAGTGGATTCCATGCAGCGTCACTGAATGCAGTGGATTCCATGCAGCATGGTAAAATGCATCCCGATGGATGCAGTGGACTCCATGCAGTGTCATTGAATGCAGTGGATTCCATGCAGCATGGTAAAATGCATCCCAATTGAACGCAGTGCATTCCATGCAGCGGGGTTAAATGGATCCCGATTGAATGCAGTGGATTCGATGCAGCATGGCCCAATGGATCTCGAGAGAATGCAGTGGATTCCATGCAGTGTGGTGCAATGGATTTAAATTGAACGCAGTGGATTCCATGCATCGTGGCGCAATGGATCCCAATTGAATGCAGTGAATTCCATGCAGCGTGATTGAATGCAGTATATTCCATGCAGCGTGGTAAAATGCATCCCGATTAAATGCAGTGGATTCCATCCAGCTTGATTGAATGCAGTTGATTCCATGGAGCGTGGCCCAATGCATCCCGATTAAACGCAGTGGATTTTATGCAGCATGGCCCAAAGCATCCCGATTGAAGGTAGTGCATTCCATGCAGCATCACTGAATGCAGTGGATTCCATGCAGCATGGTAAAATGCATCCCGATTGAACGCAGTGTATTCCATGAAGCATGGCGAAATGGATCCCGATTGAATGCAGTGGATTCCATGCAGCGTGGCCCAATGATCTCGATTGAACGCAGTGTATTCCATGCAGTGAGGCCCAATGTATCCCAATTGAATGCAGTGGATTCCATGCATCATGGCGCAATGGATGTCGATTGAATGCAGTGGTTTCCCTGCAATGTGGCAAAATGGATCCCGATTGACTGCAGTGGATTCCATGCAGCGTCACTGAATGCAGTGGATTCCATGCAGCATGGTAAAATGCATCCCGATTGAACGCAGTGTATTCCATGAAGCATGGCTAAATGGATCCCGAGTGAATGCAGTGGATTCCATGCAGTGTCATTGAATGCAGTGGATTCCATGCAGCATGGTAAAATGTGTCACGATTGCTGCAGTGGATTCCATGCATTGTCATTGAATGCAGTGGATTCCATGCAGCATGGTTAAATGCATCCCGATTGATGCAGTGGATTCCATGCAGTGTCAATGAATGCAATGAATTCCAGGCAGCATGATAAAATGCATCCCGATTGATGCAGTGGATTCCATGCAGCGGGGTTAAATGGATCCCGATTGAATGCAGTGGATTCCATGCAGCGTGGCCCAATGGATCTCGATTGAATGCAGTGGATTCCATGCAGCGTGGCCCAATGGATCTCGATTGAATGCAGTGGATTCCACGCAGTGTGGTGCAGTGGATTCTGATTGATTGCAGTGAATTCCATGCATCGTGGCACAATGGATCCCAATTGAATGCAGTTGATTCCATGCAGTGTGGCCCAATGGATCTCGATTGAATGCAGTGGATTCCATGCAGCGTGTTTGAATGCAGTGTATGCCATGCAGCGTGAAGAAATGGAACCCTATTGAATGCAGGGGATTTTATGCAGCATGATTGAATGCAGTGGATTCCATGCAGCATGATTGAATGCAGTGGATTCCAGGCAGCGAGGCCCAATGAATCCCGATTGAATGCAGTGGATATTATCCAGCATGGCCCAAAGCATCCCGATTGAATGCAGTGGATTCCATGCAGCATGTTTGAATGCAGTGGATTCCATGCAGCATGGCCCAATGGTTCCCGATTGAATGCAGTGGTTGCAATGAAGCATGATTGAATGCAGTGGATTCCATGAAGCGTGGCCCTATGGTACCCGATTGAATGCACTGGTTGCAATGAAGCATGATTGAATGCAGTGGATTCCATGCAGCATGGAGAAATGGAACCCTATTAAATGCAGGGGATTTTATGCAGCATGATTGAATGCAGTGGATTCCATGCAGCATGATTGAATGCAGTAGATTCCATGCAGTGAGGCCCAATGCATCCCGATTAAATGCAGTGGATTTTATGCAGCGAGGCCCAAAGCATCCCGATTGAATGCAGTGGATTCCATGCAGCGTCACTGAATGCAGTGGATTCGATGCAGCATGGTAAAATGCATCCCGATTGAACCCAGTGTATTCTATGCAGCGTGATAAATGGATCCCGATTGAATGCAGTGGATTCCATGCAGCGTGGCCCAATGGATCTCGAGAGAATGCAGTGGATTCCATGCAGTGTGGTGCAATGGATTTTGATTGAACGCAGTGGATTCGATGCATCGTTGTGCAATGGATCCCAATTGAATGCAGTGAATTCCATGCAGCGTGATTGAATGCAGTACATTCCATGCAGCATGGTAAAATGCATCCCGATTAAATGCAGTGGATTCCATCCAGCTTGATTGAATGCAGTTGTTTCCATGGAGCGTGGCCCAATGCATCCCGATTAAATGCAGTGGATTTTATGCAGCATGGCCCAAAGCATCCCGATTGAAGGTAGTGCATTCCATGCAGCATCACTGAATGCAGTGGATTCCATGCAGCATGGTAAAATGCATCCCGATTGAACGCAGTGTATTCCATGAAGCATGGCTAAATGGATCCCGATTGAATGCAGTGGATTCCATGCAGCGTGGCCCAATGGATCTCGATTGAATGCAGTGTATTCCATGCAGTGAGGCCCAATGTATCCCAATTGAATGCAGTTGATTCCATGCAGCATGGCGCAATGGATGTCGATTGAATGCAGTGGTTTCCCTGCAATGTGGCAAAATGGATCCCGATTGACTGCAGTGGATTCCATGCAGCGTCACTGAATGCAGTGGATTCCTTGCAGCATGGTAAAATGCATCCCGATTGATGCAGAGGATTCCATGCAGTGTCATTGAATGCAGTGGATTCCATGCAGCATGGTAAAATGCATCCCGATTGAACGCAGTGCATTCCATGCAGCGGGGTTAAATGGATCCCGATTGAATGCAGTGGATTCGATGCAGCATGGCCCAATGGATCTCGAGAGAATGCAGTGGATTCCATGCAGTGTGGTGCAATGGATTTAAATTGAACGCAGTGGATTCCATGCATCGTGGCGCAATGGATCCCAATTGAATGCAGTGAATTCCATGCAGCGTGATTGAATGCGGTATATTCCATGCAGCGTGGTAAAATGCATCCCGATTAAATGCAGTGGATTCCATCCAGCTTGATTGAATGCAGTTGATTCCATGGAGCGTGGCCCAATGCATCCCGATTAAATGCAGTGGAGTTTATGCAGCGAGTCCCAAAGCATCCCGATTGAATGCCGTGGATTCCATGCAGCGTCACTGAATGCAGTGGATTCGATGCAGCATGGTAAAATGCATCCCGATTGAACCCAGTGTATTCTATGCAGCGTGATAAATGGATCCCGATTGAATGCAGTGGATTCGATGCAGCGTGGCCCAATGGATCTCGAGAGAATGCAGTGGATTCCATGCAGTGTGGTGCAATGGATTTTGATTGAACGCAGTGGATTCCATGCATCGTTGTGCAATGGATCCCAATTGAATGCAGTGAATTCCATGCAGCGTGATTGAATGCAGTACATTCCATGCAGCACGGTAAAATGCCTCCCGATTAAATGCAGTGGATTCCATCCAGCTTGATTGAATGCAGTTGATTCCATGGAGCGTGGCCCAATGCATCCCGATTAAATGCAGTGGATTTTATGCAGCATGGCCCAAAGCATCCCGATTGAAGGTAGTGCATTCCATGCAGCATCACTGAATGCAGTGGATTCCATGCAGCATGGTAAAATGCATCCCGATTGAACGCAGTGTATTCCATGAAGCATGGCTAAATGGATCCCGATTGAATGCAGTGGATTCCATGCAGCGTGGCCCAATGGATCTCGATTGAAGGCAGTGTATTCCATGCAGTGAGGCCCAATGAATCCCAATTGAATGCAGTGGATTCCATGCAGCATGGCGCAATGGATGTCGATTGAATGCAGTGGTTTCCCTGCAATGTGGCACAATGGATCCCGATTGACTGCAGTGGATTCCATGCAGCGTCACTGAATGCAGAGGATTCCATGCAGCATGGTAAAATGCATCCCGATTGATGCAGTGGATTCCATGCACTGTCATTGAATGCAGTGGATTCCATGCAGCATGGTAAAATGCATCCCAATTGAACGCAGTGCATTCCATGCAGCGGGGTTAAATGGATCCCGATTGAATGCAGTGGATTCGATGCAGCGTGGCCCAATGGATCTCGAGAGAATGCAGTGGATTCCATGCAGTGTGGTGCAATGGATTTAAATTGAACGCAGTGGATTCCATGCATCGTGGCGAAATGGATCCCAATTGAATGCAGTGAATTCCATGCAGCGTGATTGAATGCAGTACATTCCATGCAGCGTGGTAAAATGCATCCCGATTAAATGCAGTGGATTCCATCCAGCTTGATTGAATGCAGTTGATTCCATGGAGCGTGGCCCAATGCATCCCGATTAAATGCAGTGGATTTTATGCAGCATGGCCCAAAGCATCCCGATTGAATGTAGTGCATTCCATGCAGCATCACTGAATGCAGTGGATTCCATGCAGCATGGTAAAATGCATCCCGATTGAACGCAGTGTATTCCATGAAGCATGGCGAAATGGATCCCGATTGAATGCAGTGGATTCCATGCAGCGTGGCCCAATGGATCTCGATTGAATGCAGTGTATTCCATGCAGTGAGGCCCAATGAATCCCGATTGAATGCAGTGGATTCCATGCAGCATGGCGCAATGGATGTCGATTGAATGCAGTGGTTTCCCTGCAATGTGGCACAATGGATCCCGATTGACTGCAGTGGATTCCATGCAGCGTCACTGAATGAAGTGGATTCCTTGCAGCATGGTAAAATGCATCCCGATTGATTCAGTGGATTCCATGCAGTGTCATTGAATGCAGTGGATTCCATGCAGCATGGTAAAATGCATCCCGATTGAACGCAGTGCATTCCATGCAGCGGGGTTAAATGGATCCCGATTGAATGCAGTGGATTCGATGCAGCATGGCCCAATGGATCTCGAGAGAATGCAGTGGATTCCATGCATCGTGGCGCAATGGATCCCAATTGAATGCAGTGAATTCCATGCAGCGTGATTGAATGCAGTATATTCCATGCAGCGTGGTAAAATGCATCCCGATTAAATGCAGTGGATTCCATCCAGCTTGATTGAATGCAGTTGATTCCATGGAGCGTGGCCCAATGCATCCCGATTAAATGCAGTGGATTTTATGCAGCATGGCCCAAAGCATCCCGATTGAAGGTAGTGCATTCCATGCAGCATCACTGAATGCAGTGGATTCCATGAAGCATGGTAAAATGCATCCCGATTGAACGCAGTGTATTCCATGAAGCATGGCGAAATGGATCCCGATTGAATGCAGTGGATTCCATGCAGCGTGGCCCAATGGATCTCGATTGAACGCAGTGTATTCCATGCAGTGAGGCCCAATGTATCCCAATTGAATGCAGTGGATTCCATGCAGCATGGCGCAATGGATGTCGATTGAATGCAGTGGTTTCCCTGCAATGTGGCAAAATGGATCCCGATTGACTGCAGTGGATTCCATGCAGCGTCACTGAATGCAGTGGATTCCATGCAGCATGGTATAATGTGTCACGATTGATGCAGTGGATTCCATGCATTGTCATTGAATGCAGTGGATTCCATGCAGCATGGTTAAATGCATCACGATTGATGCAGTGGATTCCATGCAGTGTCAATGAATGCAGTGGATTCCAGGCAGCATGATAAAATGCATCCCGATTGATGCAGTGGATTCCATGCAGCGGGGTTAAATGGATCCCGATTGAATGCAGTGGATTCCATGCAGCGTGGCCCAATGGATCTCGATTGAATGCAGTGGATTCCACGCAGTGTTGCAGTGGATTCTGATTGATTGCAGTGAATTCCATGCATCGTGGCACAGTGGATCCCAATTGAATGCAGTTGATTCCATGCAGTGTGGCCCAATGGATCTCGTTTGAATGCAGTGGATTCCATGCAGCGTGTTTGAATGCAGTGTATGCCATGCAGCGTGAAGAAATGGAACCCTATTGAATGCAGTGGATTTTATGCAGCATGATTGAATGCAGTGGATTCCATGCAGCATGATTGAATGCAGTGGATTCCAGGCAGCGAGGCCCAATGAATCCCGATTGAATGCAGTGGATATTATCAGGCATGGCCCAAAGCATCCCGATTGAATGCAGTGGATTCCATGCAGCATGTTTGAATGCAGTGGATTCCATGCAGCATGGCCCAATGGTTCCCGATTGAATGCAGTGGTTGCAATGAAGCATGATTGAATGCAGTGGATTCCATGAAGCGTGTCCCTATGGTACCCGATTGAATGCACTGGTTGCAATGAAGCATGATTGAATGCAGTGGATTCCATGCAGCATGGAGAAATTGAACCCTATTAAATGCAGGGGATTTTATGCAGCATGATTGAATGCAGTGGATTCCATGCAGCATGATTGAATGCAGTAGATTCCATGCAGTGAGGCCCAATGCATCCCGATTAAATGCAGTGGATTTTATGCAGCGAGGCCCAAAGCATCCCGATTGAATGCAGTGGATTCCATGCAGCGTCACTGAATGCAGTGGATTCGATGCAGCATGGTAAAATGCATCCCGATTGAACCCAGTGTATTCTATGCAGCGTGATAAATGGATCCCGATTGAATGCAGTGGATTCCATGCAGCGTGGCCCAATGGATCTCGAGAGAATGCAGTGGATTCCATGCAGTGTGGTGCAATGGATTTTGATTGAACGCAGTGGATTCGATGCATCGTTGTGCAATGGATCCCAATTGAATGCAGTGAATTCCATGCAGCGTGATTGAATGCAGTACATTCCATGCAGCATGGTAAAATGCATCCCGATTAAATGCAGTGGATTCCATCCAGCTTGATTGAATGCAGTTGTTTCCATGGAGCGTGGCCCAATGCATCCCGATTAAATGCAGTGGATTTTATGCAGCATGGCCCAAAGCATCCCGATTGAAGGTAGTGCATTCCATGCAGCATCACTGAATGCAGTGGATTCCATGCAGCATGGTAAAATGCATCCCGATTGAACGCAGTGTATTCCATGAAGCATGGCTAAATGGATCCCGATTGAATGCAGTGGATTCCATGCAGCGTGGCCCAATGGATCTCGATTGAAGGCAGTGTATTCCATGCAGTGAGGCCCAATGAATCCCAATTGAATGCAGTGGATTCCATGCAGCATGGCGCAATGGATGTCGATTGAATGCAGTGCTTTCCCTGCAATGTGGCACAATGGATCCCGATTGACTGCAGTGGATTCCATGCAGCGTCACTGAATGCAGAGGATTCCATGCAGCATGGTAAAATGCATCCCGATTGATGCAGTGGATTCCATGCACTGTCATTGAATGCAGTGGATTCCATGCAGCATGGTAAAATGCATCCCAATTGAACGCAGTGCATTCCATGCAGCGGGGTTAAATGGATCCCGATTGAATGCAGTGGATTCGATGCAGCGTGGCCCAATGGATCTCGAGAGAATGCAGTGGATTCCATGCAGTGTGGTGCAATGGATTTAAATTGAACGCAGTGGATTCCATGCATCGTGGCGAAATGGATCCCAATTGAATGCAGTGATTTCCATGCAGCGTGATTGAATGCAGTATATTCCATGCAGCGTGGTAAAATGCATCCCGATTAAATGCAGTGGATTCCATCCAGCTTGATTGAATGCAGTTGATTCCATGGAGCGTGGCCCAATGCATCCCGATTAAATGCAGTGGATTTTATGCAGCATGGCCCAAAGCATCCCGATTGAAGGTAGTGCATTCCATGCAGCATCACTGAATGCAGTGGATTCCATGCAGCATGGTAAAATGCATCCCGATTGAACGCAGTGTATTCCATGAAGCATGGCTAAATGGATCCCGATTGAATGCAGTGGATTCCATGCAGCGTGGCCCAATGGATCTCGATTGAATGCAGTGTATTCCATGCAGTGAGGCCCAATGAATCCCGATTGAATGCAGTGGATTCCATGCAGCATGGCGCAATGGATGTCGATTGAATGCAGTGGTTTCCCTGCAATGTGGCACAATGGATCCCGATTGACTGCAGTGGATTCCATGCAGCGTCACTGAATGAAGTGGATTCCTTGCAGCATGGTAAAATGCATCCCGATTGATTCAGTGGATTCCATGCAGTGTCATTGAATGCAGTGGATTCCATGCAGCATGGTAAAATGCATCCCGATTGAACGCAGTGCATTCCATGCAGCGGGGTTAAATGGATCCCGATTGAATGCAGTGGATTCGATGCAGCATGGCCCAATGGATCTCGAGAGAATGCAGTGGATTCCATGCATCGTGGCGCAATGGATCCCAATTGAATGCAGTGAATTCCATGCAGCGTGATTGAATGCAGTATATTCCATGCAGCGTGGTAAAATGCATCCCGATTAAATGCAGTGGATTCCATCCAGCTTGATTGAATGCAGTTGATTCCATGGAGCGTGGCCCAATGCATCCCGATTAAATGCAGTGGATTTTATGCAGCATGGCCCAAAGCATCCCGATTGAAGGTAGTGCATTCCATGCAGCATCACTGAATGCAGTGGATTCCATGAAGCATGGTAAAATGCATCCCGATTGAACGCAGTGTATTCCATGAAGCATGGCGAAATGGATCCCGATTGAATGCAGTGGATTCCATGCAGCGTGGCCCAATGGATCTCGATTGAACGCAGTGTATTCCATGCAGTGAGGCCCAATGTATCCCAATTGAATGCAGTGGATTCCATGCAGCATGGCGCAATGGATGTCGATTGAATGCAGTGGTTTCCCTGCAATGTGGCAAAATGGATCCCGATTGACTGCAGTGGATTCCATGCAGCGTCACTGAATGCAGTGGATTCCATGCAGCATGGTATAATGTGTCACGATTGATGCAGTGGATTCCATGCATTGTCATTGAATGCAGTGGATTCCATGCAGCATGGTTAAATGCATCACGATTGATGCAGTGGATTCCATGCAGTGTCAATGAATGCAGTGGATTCCAGGCAGCATGATAAAATGCATCCCGATTGATGCAGTGGATTCCATGCAGCGGGGTTAAATGGATCCCGATTGAATGCAGTGGATTCCATGCAGCGTGGCCCAATGGATCTCGATTGAATGCAGTGGATTCCACGCAGTGTTGCAGTGGATTCTGATTGATTGCAGTGAATTCCATGCATCGTGGCACAGTGGATCCCAATTGAATGCAGTTGATTCCATGCAGTGTGGCCCAATGGATCTCGTTTGAATGCAGTGGATTCCATGCAGCGTGTTTGAATGCAGTGTATGCCATGCAGCGTGAAGAAATGGAACCCTATTGAATGCAGTGGATTTTATGCAGCATGATTGAATGCAGTGGATTCCATGCAGCATGATTGAATGCAGTGGATTCCAGGCAGCGAGGCCCAATGAATCCCGATTGAATGCAGTGGATATTATCCAGCATGGCCCAAAGCATCCCGATTGAATGCAGTGGATTCCATGCAGCATGTTTGAATGCAGTGGATTCCATGCAGCATGGCCCAATGGTTCCCGATTGAATGCAGTGGTTGCAATGAAGCATGATTGAATGCAGTGGATTCCATGAAGCGTGTCCCTATGGTACCCGATTGAATGCACTGGTTGCAATGAAGCATGATTGAATGCAGTGGATTCCATGCAGCATGGAGAAATTGAACCCTATTAAATGCAGGGGATTTTATGCAGCATGATTGAATGCAGTGGATTCCATGCAGCATGATTGAATGCAGTAGATTCCATGCAGTGAGGCCCAATGCATCCCGATTAAATGCAGTGGATTTTATGCAGCGAGGCCCAAAGCATCCCGATTGAATGCAGTGGATTCCATGCAGCGTCACTGAATGCAGTGGATTCGATGCAGCATGGTAAAATGCATCCCGATTGAACTTAGTGTATTCTATGCAGCGTGATAAATGGATCCCGATTGAATGCAGTGGATTCCATGCAGCGTGGCCCAATGGATCTCGAGAGAATGCAGTGGATTCCATGCAGTGTGGTGCAATGGATTTTGATTGAACGCAGTGGATTCGATGCATCGTTGTGCAATGGATCCCAATTGAATGCAGTGAATTCCATGCAGCGTGATTGAATGCAGTACATTCCATGCAGCATGGTAAAATGCATCCCGATTAAATGCAGTGGATTCCATCCAGCTTGATTGAATGCAGTTGTTTCCATGGAGCGTGGCCCAATGCATCCCGATTAAATGCAGTGGATTTTATGCAGCATGGCCCAAAGCATCCCGATTGAAGGTAGTGCATTCCATGCAGCATCACTGAATGCAGTGGATTCCATGCAGCATGGTAAAATGCATCCCGATTGAACGCAGTGTATTCCATGAAGCATGGCTAAATGGATCCCGATTATATGCAGTGGATTCCATGCAGCGTGGCCCAATGGATCTCGATTGAACGCAGTGTATTCCATGCAGTGAGGCCCAATGAATCCCAATTGAATGCAGTGGATTCCATGCAGCATGGCGCAATGGATGTCGATTGATTGCAGTGGTTTCCCTGCAATGTGGCACAATGGATCCCGATTGATGCAGTGGATTCCATGCAGCGTCACTGAATGCAGTGGATTCCATGCAGCATGGTAAAATGCATCCCGATGGATGCAGTGGATTACATGCAGTGTCATTGAATGCAGTGGATTCCATGCAGCATGGTTTAATGCATCCCAATTGAACGCAGTGCATTCCATGCAGCGGGGTTAAATGGATCCCGATTGAATGCAGTGGATTCGATGCAGCGTGGCCCAATGGATCTCGAGAGAATGCAGTGGAGTCCATGCAGTGTGGTGCAATGGATTTTGATTGAACGCAGTGGATTCCATGCATCGTAGCGCAATGGATCCCAATTGAATGCAGTGAATTCCATGCAGCGTGATTGAATGCAGTATATTCCATGCAGCGTGGTAAAATGCATCCCGATTAAATGCAGTGGATTCCATCCAGCTTGATTGAATGCAGTTGATTCCATGGAGCGTGGCCCAATGCATCCCGATTAAATGCAGTGGATTTTATGCAGCATGGCCCAAAGCATCCCGATTGAAGGTAGTGCATTCCATGCAGCATCACTGAATGCAGTGGATTCCATGCAGCATGGTAAAATGCATCCCGATTGAACGCAGTGTATTCCATGAAGCATGGCTAAATGGATCCCGATTGAATGCAGTGGATTCCATGCAGCGTGGCCCAATGGATCTCGATTGAACGCAGTGTATTCCATGCAGTGAGGCCCAATGAATCCCAATTGAATGCAGTGGATTCCATGCAGCATGGCGCAATGGATGTCGATTGAATGCAGTGGTTTCCCTGCAATGTGGCACAATGGATCCCGATTGACTGCAGTGGATTCCATGCAGCGTCACTGAATGCAGTGGATTCCATGCAGCATGGTAAAATGCATCCCGATTGATGCAGTGGATTCCATGCAGTGTCATTGAATGCAGTGGATTCCATGCAGCATGGTTTAATGCATCCCAATTGAACGCAGTGCATTCCATGCAGCGGGGTTAAATGGATCCCGATTGAATGCAGTGGATTCGATGCAGCATGGCCCAATGGATCTCGAGAGAATGCAGTGGATTCCATGCAGTGTGGTGCAATGGATTTAAATTGAACGCAGTGGATTCCATGCATCGTGGCGCAATGGATCCCAATTGAATGCAGTGAATTCCATGCAGCGTGATTGAATGCGGTATATTCCATGCAGCGTGGTAAAATGCATCCCGATTAAATGCAGTGGATTCCATCCAGCTTGATTGAATGCAGTTGATTCCATGGAGCGTGGCCCAATGCATCCCGATTAAATGCAGTGGAGTTTATGCAGCGAGTCCCAAAGCATCCCGATTGAATGCCGTGGATTCCATGCAGCGTCACTGAATGCAGTGGATTCGATGCAGCATGGTAAAATGCATCCCGATTGAACCCAGTGTATTCTATGCAGCGTGATAAATGGATCCCGATTGAATGCAGTGGATTCGATGCAGCGTGGCCCAATGGATCTCGAGAGAATGCAGTGGATTCCATGCAGTGTGGTGCAATGGATTTTGATTGAACGCAGTGGATTCCATGCATCGTTGTGCAATGGATCCAAATTGAATGCAGTGAATTCCATGCAGCGTGATTGAATGCAGTACATTCCATGCAGCATGGTAAAATGCATCCCGATTAAATGCAGTGGATTCCATCCAGCTTGATTGAATGCAGTTGATTCCATGGAGCGTGGCCCAATGCATCCCGATTAAATGCAGTGGATTTTATGCAGCATGGCCCAAAGCATCCCGATTGAAGGTAGTGCATTCCATGCAGCATCACTGAATGCAGTGGATTCCATGCAGCATGGTAAAATGCATCCCGATTGAACGCAGTGTATTCCATGAAGCATGGCTAAATGGATCCCGATTGAATGCAGTGGATTCCATGCAGCGTGGCCCAATGGATCTCGATTGAAGGCAGTGTATTCCATGCAGTGAGGCCCAATGAATCCCAATTGAATGCAGTGGATTCCATGCAGCATGGCGCAATGGATGTCGATTGAATGCAGTGCTTTCCCTGCAATGTGGCACAATGGATCCCGATTGACTGCAGTGGATTCCATGCAGCGTCACTGAATGCAGAGGATTCCATGCAGCATGGTAAAATGCATCCCGATTGATGCAGTGGATTCCATGCACTGTCATTGAATGCAGTGGATTCCATGCAGCATGGTAAAATGCATCCCAATTGAACGCAGTGCATTCCATGCAGCGGGGTTAAATGGATCCCGATTGAATGCAGTGGATTCGATGCAGCGTGGCCCAATGGATCTCGAGAGAATGCAGTGGATTCCATGCAGTGTGGTGCAATGGATTTAAATTGAACGCAGTGGATTCCATGCATCGTGGCGAAATGGATCCCAATTGAATGCAGTGAATTCCATGCAGCGTGATTGAATGCAGTATATTCCATGCAGCGTGGTAAAATGCATCCCGATTAAATGCAGTGGATTCCATCCAGCTTGATTGAATGCAGTTGATTCCATGGAGCGTGGCCCAATGCATCCCGATTAAATGCAGTGGATTTTATGCAGCATGGCCCAAAGCATCCCGATTGAATGTAGTGCATTCCATGCAGCATCACTGAATGCAGTGGATTCCATGCAGCATGGTAAAATGCATCCCGATTGAACGCAGTGTATTCCATGAAGCATGGCGAAATGGATCCCGATTGAATGCAGTGGATTCCATGCAGCGTGGCCCAATGGATCTCGATTGAATGCAGTGTATTCCATGCAGTGAGGCCCAATGAATCCCGATTGAATGCAGTGGATTCCATGCAGCATGGCGCAATGGATGTCGATTGAATGCAGTGGTTTCCCTGCAATGTGGCACAATGGATCCCGATTGACTGCAGTGGATTCCATGCAGCGTCACTGAATGAAGTGGATTCCTTGCAGCATGGTAAAATGCATCCCGATTGATTCAGTGGATTCCATGCAGTGTCATTGAATGCAGTGGATTCCATGCAGCATGGTAAAATGCATCCCGATTGAACGCAGTGCATTCCATGCAGCGGGGTTAAATGGATCCCGATTGAATGCAGTGGATTCGATGCAGCATGGCCCAATGGATCTCGAGAGAATGCAGTGGATTCCATGCATCGTGGCGCAATGGATCCCAATTGAATGCAGTGAATTCCATGCAGCGTGATTGAATGCAGTATATTCCATGCAGCGTGGCCCAATGCATCCCGATTAAATGCAGTGGATTTTATGCAGCATGGCCCAAGGCATCCCGATTGAAGGTAGTGCATTCCATGCAGCATCACTGAATGCAGTGGATTCCATGCAGCATGGTAAAATGCATCCCGATTGAACGCAGTGTATTCCATGAAGCATGGCTAAATGGATCCCGAGTGAATGCAGTGGATTCCATGCAGTGTCATTGAATGCAGTGGATTCCAGGCAGCATGGTAAAATGCATCCCGATTGATGCAGTGAATGCCATGCAGCGGGGTTAAATGGATCCCGATTGAATGCAGTGGATTCCATGCAGCGTGGCCCAATGGATCTCGATTGAATGCAGTGGATTCCATGCAGTGTGGTGCAGTGGATTCTGATTGATTGCAGTGAATTCCATGCATCGTGGCACAATGGATCCCAATTGAATGCAGTGGATTCCATGCAGTGTGGCCCAATGGATCTCGATTGAATGCAGTGGATTCCATGCAGCGTGTTTGAATGCAGTGTATGCCATGCAGCGTGAAGAAATGGAACCCTATTGAATGCAGTGGATTTTATGCAGCATGATTGAATGCAGTGGATTCGATGCAGCATGATTGAATGCAGTGGATTCCAGGCAGCGAGGCCCAATGAATCCCGATTGAATGCAGTGGATATTATCCAGCATGGCCCAAAGCATCCCGATTGAATGCAGTGGATTCCATGCAGCATGTTTGAATGCAGTGGATTCCATGCAGCATGGCCCAATGGTTCCCGATTGAATGCAGTGGTTGCAATGAAGCATGATTGAATGCAGTGGATTCCATGAAGCGTGGACCTATGGTACCCGATTGAATGCACTGGTTGCAATGAAGCATGATTGAATGCAGTGGATTCCATGCAGCATGGAGAAATGGAACCCTATTAAATGCAGGGGATTTTATGCAGCATGATTGAATGCAGTGGATTCCATGCAGCATGATTGAATGCAGTAGATTCCATGCAGTGAGGCCCAATGCATCCCGATTAAATGCAGTGGATTTTATGCAGCGAGGCCCAAAGCATCCCGATTGAATGCAGTGGATTCCATGCAGCGTCACTGAATGCAGTGGATTCGATGCAGCATGGTAAAATGCATCCCGATTGAACCCAGTGTATTCTATGCAGCGTGATAAATGGATCCCGATTGAATGCAGTGGAGTCCATGCAGCGTGGCCCAATGGATCTCGAGAGAATGCAGTGGATTCCATGCAGTGTGGTGCAATGGATTTTGATTGAAGGCAGTGGATTCGATGCATCGTTGTGCAATGGATCCCAATTGAATGCAGTGAATTCCATGCAGCGTGATTGAATGCAGTATATTCCATGCAGCGTGGTAAAATGCATCCCGATTAAATGCAGTGGATTCCATCCAGCTTGATTGAATGCAGTTGATTCCATGGAGCGTGGCCCAATGCATCCCGATTAACTGCAGTGGATTTTATGCAGCATGGCCCAAAGCATCCCGATTGAAGGTAGTGCATTCCATGCAGCATCACTGAATGCAGTGGATTCCATGCAGCATGGTAAAATGCATCCCGATTGAACGCAGTGTATTCCATGAAGCATGGCTAAATGGATCCCGAGTGAATGCAGTGGATTCCATGCAGTGTCATTGAATGCAGTGGATTCCATGCAGCATGGTAAAATGTGTCACGATTGATGCAGTGGATTACATGCATTGTCATTGAATGCAGTGGATTCCATGCAGCATGGTTAAATGCATCACGATTGATGCAGTGGATTCCATGCAGTGTCAATGAATGCAGTGGATTCCAGGCAGCATGATAAAATGCATCCCGATTGATGCAGTGGATTCCATGCAGCGGGGTTAAATGGATCCCGATTGAATGCAGTGGATTCCATGCAGCGTGGCCCAATGGATCTCGATTGAATGCAGTGGACTCCGTGCAGTGTGGTGGAGTGGATTCTGATTGATTGCAGTGAATTCCATGCAGCGTGGCCCAATGGATCTCGATTGAACGCAGTGTATTCCATGAAGCATGGCTAAATGGATCCCGAGTGAATGCAGTGGATTCCATGCAGTGTCATTGAATGCAGTGGATTCCATGCAGCATGGTAAAATGTGTCACGATTGATGCAGTGGATTACATGCATTGTCATTGAATGCAGTGGATTCCATGCAGCATGGTTAAATGCATCACGATTGATGCAGTGGATTCCATGCAGTGTCAATGAATGCAGTGGATTCCAGGCAGCATGATAAAATGCATCCCGATTGATGCAGTGGATTCCATGCAGCGGGGTTAAATGGATCCCGATTGATTGCAGTGAATTCCATGCAGCGTGGCCCAGTGGATCTCGATTGAATGCAGTGGATTCCATGCAGCGTGTTTGAATGCAGTGTATTCCATGCAGCGTGAAGAAATGGAACCCTATTGAATGCAGTGGATTCCATGCAGCGTGGCCCAATGGATCTCGATTGAATGCAGTGGATTCCATGCAGTGTGGTGTAGTGGATTCTGATTGATTGCAGTGAATTCCATGCATCTTGGCACAATGGATCCAAATTGAATGCAGTGGATTCCATGCAGCGTGGCCCAATGGATCTCGATTGAATGCAATGGATTCCATGCAGCGTGTTTGAATGCAGTGTATTCCATGCAGCGTGAAGAAATGGAACCCTATTGAATGCAGTGGATTTTATGCAGCATGATTGAATGCAGTGGATTCGATGCAGCATGATTGAATGCAGTGGATTCCAGGCAGCGAGGCCCAATGAATCCCGATTGAATGCAGTGGATATTATCCAGCATGGCCCAAAGCATCCCGATTGAATGCAGTGGATTCCATGCAGCGTGTTTGAATGCAGTGGATTCCATGCAGCATGGCCCAATGGTTCCCGATTGAATGCAGTGGTTGCAATGAAGCATGATTGAATGCAGTGGATTCCATGAAGCGTGGCCCTATGGTACCCGATTGAATGCACTGGTTGCAATGAAGCATGATTGAATGCAGTGGATTCCATGCAGCATGGAGAAATTGAACCCTATTAAATGCAGGGGATTTTATGCAGCATGATTGAATGCAGTGGTTTCCATGCAGCATGATTGAATGCAGTAGATTCCATGCAGTGAGGCCCAATGCATCCCGATTAAATGCAGTGGATTCCATGCAGCGTCACTGAATGCAGTGGATTCGATGCAGCATGGTAAAATGCATCCCGATTGAACCCAGTGTATTCTATGCAGCGTGATAAATGGATCCCGATTGAATGCAGTGGATTCCATGCAGCGTGGCCCAATGGATCTCGAGAGAATGCAGTGGATTCCATGCAGTGTGGTGCAATGGATTTTGATTGAACGCAGTGGATTCGATGCATCATTGTGCAATGGATCCCAATTGAATGCAGTGAATTCCATGCAGCGTGATTGAATGCAGTACATTCCATGCAGCATGGTAAAATGCATCCCGATTAAATGCAGTGGATTCCATCCAGCTTGATTGAATGCAGTTGATTCCATGGAGCGTGGCCCAATGCATCCCGATTAAATGCAGTGGATTTTATGCAGCATGGCCCAAAGCATCCCGATTGAAGGTAGTGCATTCCATGCAGCATCACTGAATGCAGTGGATTCCATGCAGCATGGTAAAATGCATCCCGATTGAACGCAGTGTATTCCATGAAGCATGGCTAAATGGATCCCGATTGAATGCAGTGGATTCCATGCAGCGTGGCCCAATGGATCTCGATTGAACGCAGTGTATTCCATGCAGTGAGGCCCAATATATCCCAATTGTATGCAGTGGATTCCATGCAGCATGGCGCAGTGGATGTCGATTGAATGCAGTGGTTTCCCTGCAATGTGGCACAATGGATCCCGATTGACTGCAGTGGATTCCATGCAGCGTCACTGAATGCAGTGGATTCCATGCAGAATGGTAAAATGCATCCCGATTGATGGAGTGGATTCCATGCAGTGTCATTGAATGCAGTGGATTCCATGCAGCATGGTAAAATGCATCCCAATTGAACGCAGTGCATTCCATGCAGCGGGGTTAAATGGATCCCGATTGAATGCAGTGGATTCGATGCAGCGTGGCCCAATGGATCTCGAGAGAATGCAGTGGATTCCATGCAGTGTGGTGCAATGGATTTAAATTGAACGCAGTGGATTCCATGCATCATGGCGCAATGGATCCCAATTGAATGCAGTGAATTCCATGCAGCGTGATTGAATGCAGTATATTCCATGCAGCGTGGTAAAATGCATCCCGATTAAATGCAGTGGATTCCATCCAGCTTGATTGAATGCAGTTGATTCCATGGAGCGTGGCCCAATGCATCCCGATTAACTGCAGTGGATTTTATGCAGCATGGCCCAAAGCATCCCGATTGAAGGTAGTGCATTCCATGCAGCATCACTGAATGCAGTGGATTCCATGCAGCATGGTAAAATGCATCCCGATTGAACGCAGTGTATTCCATGAAGCATGGCTAAATGGATCCCGAGTGAATGCAGTGGATTCCATGCAGTGTCATTGAATGCAGTGGATTCCAGGCAGCATGGTAAAATGCATCCCGATTGATGCAGTGAATTCCATGCAGCGGGGTTAAATGGATCCCGATTGAATGCAGTGGATTCCATGCAGCGTGGCCCAATGGATCTCGATTGAATGCAGTGGATTCCATGCAGTGTGGTGCAGTGGATTCTGATTGATTGCAGTGAATTCCATGCATCGTGGCACAATGGATCCCAATTGAATGCAGTGGATTCCATGCAGTGTGGCCCAATGGATCTCGATTGAATGCAGTAGATTCCATGCAGCGTGTTTGAATGCAGTGTATGCCATGCAGCGTGAAGAAATGGAACCCTATTGAATGCAGTGGATTTTATGCAGCATGATTGAATGCAGTGGATTCGATGCAGCATGATTGAATGCAGTGGATTCCAGGCAGCGAGGCCCAATGAATCCCGATTGAATGCAGTGGATATTATCCAGCATGGCCCAAAGCATCCCGATTGAATGCAGTGGATTCCATGCAGCGTGTTTGAATGCAGTGGATTCCATGCAGCATGGCCCAATGGTTCCCGATTGAATGCAGTGGTTGCAATGAAGCATGATTGAATGCAGTGGATTCCATGAAGCGTGGCCCTATGGTACCCGATTGAATGCACTGGTTGCAATGAAGCATGATTGAATGCAGTGGATTCCATGCAGCATGGAGAAATGGAACCCTATTAAATGCAGGGGATTTTATGCAGCATGATTGAATGCAGTGGATTCCATGCAGCATGATTGAATGCAGTAGATTCCATACAGTGAGGCCCAATGCATCCCGATTAAATGCAGTGGATTTTATGCAGCGAGGCCCAAAGCATCCCGATTGAATGCAGTGGATTCCATGCAGCGTCACTGAATGCAGTGGATTCGATGCAGCATGGTAAAATGCATCCCGATTGAACCCAGTGTATTCTATGCAGCGTGATAAATGGATCCCGATTGAATGCAGTGGATTCCATGCAGCGTGGCCCAATGTATCTCGAGAGAATGCAGTGGATTCCATGCAGTGTGGTGCAATGGATTTTGATTGAACGCAGTGGATTCGATGCATCGTTGTGCAATGGATCCCAATTGAATGCAGTGAATTCCATGCAGCGTGATTGAATGCAGTATATTCCATGCAGCGTGGTAAAATGCATCCCGATTAAATGCAGTGGATTCCATCCAGCTTGATTGAATGCAGTTGATTCCATGGAGCGTGGCCCAATGCATCCCGATTAAATGCAGTGGATTTTATGCAGCATGGCCCAAAGCATCCCGATTGAAGGTAGTGCATTCCATGCAGCATCACTGAATGCAGTGGATTCCATGCAGCATGGTAAAATGCATCCCGATTGAACGCAGTGTATTCCATGAAGCATGGCTAAATGGATCCCGAGTGAATGCAGTGGATTCCATGCAGTGTCATTGAATGCAGTGGATTCCATGCAGCATGGTAAAATGTGTCACGATTAATGCAGTGGATTACATGCATTGTCATTGAATGCAGTGGATTCCATGCAGCATGGTTAAATGCATCACGATTGATGCAGTGGATTCCATGCAGTGTCAATGAATGCAGTGGATTCCAGGCAGCATGATAAAATGCATCCCGATTGATGCAGTGGATTCCATGCAGCGGGGTTAAATGGATCCCGATTGAATGCAGTGGATTCCATGCAGCGTGGCCCAATGGATCTCGATTGAATGCAGTGGACTCCGTGCAGTGTGGTGGAGTGGATTCTGATTGATTGCAGTGAATTCCATGCAGCGTGGCCCAATGGATCTCGATTGAATGCAGTGGACTCCGTGCAGTGTGGTGGAGTGGATTCTGATTGATTGCAGTGAATTCCATGCAGCGAGGCCCAATGAATCCCGATTGAATGCAGTGGATATTATCCAGCATGGCCCAAAGCATCCCGATGGAATGCAGTGGATTCCATGCAGCGTGTTTGAATGCAGTGGATTCCATGCAGCATGGCCCAATGGTTCCCGATTGAATGCAGTGGTTGCAATGAAGCATGATTGAATGCAGTGGATTCCATGAAGCGTGGACCTATGGTACCCGATTGAATGCACTGGTTGCAATGAAGCATGATTGAATGCAGTGGATTCCATGCAGCATGGAGAAATGGAACCCTATTAAATGCAGGGGATTTTATGCAGCATGATTGAATGCAGTGGATTCCATGCAGCATGATTGAATGCAGTAGATTCCATGCAGTGAGGCCCAATGCATCCCGATTAAATGCAGTGGATTTTATGCAGCGAGGCCCAAAGCATCCCGATTGAATGTAGTGGATTCCATGCAGCGTCACTGAATGCAGTGGATTCGATGCAGCATGGTTAAATGCATCCCGATTGAACGAAGAGTATTCCATGCAGCGTGGCTAAATGGATCCCGATTGAATGCAGTGGATTCCATGCAGCGTGGCCCAATGGATCTCGAGAGATTGCAGTGGATTCCATGCAGTGTGGTGCAATGGATTTAAATTGAACGCAGTGGATTCCATGCATCGTGGTGCAATGGATCCCAATTGAATGCAGTGAATTCCATGCAGCGTGATTGAATGCAGTATATTCCATGCAGCGTGGTAAAATGCATCCCGATTAAATGCAGTGGATTCCATCCAGCTTGATTGAATGCAGTTGATTCCATGGAGCGTGGCCCAATGCATCCCGATTAAATGCAGTGGATTTTATGCAGCATGGCCCAAAGCATCCCGATTGAAGGTAGTGCATTCCATGCAGCATCACTGAATGCAGTGGATTCCATGCAGCATGGTAAAATGCATCCCGATTGAACGCAGTGTATTCCATGAAGCATGGCTAAATGGATCCCGAGTGAATGCAGTGGATTCCATGCAGTGTCATTGAATGCAGTGGATTCCATGCAGCATGGTAAAATGTGTCACGATTGATGCAGTGGATTACATGCATTGTCATTGAATGCAGTGGATTCCATGCAGCATGGTTAAATGCATCACGATTGATGCAGTGGATTCCATGCAGTGTCAATGAATGCAGTGGATTCCAGGCAGCATGATAAAATGCATCCCGATTGATGCAGTGGATTCCATGCAGCGGGGTTAAATGGATCCCGATTGAATGCAGTGGATTCCATGCAGCGTGGCCCAATGGATCTCGATTGAATGCAGTGGACTCCGTGCAGTGTGGTGGAGTGGATTCTGATTGATTGCAGTGAATTCCATGCAGCGTGGCCCAATGGATCTCGATTGAATGCAGTGGATTCCATGCAGCGTGTTTGAATGCAGTGTATTCCATGCAGCGTGAAGAAATGGAACCCTATTGAATGCAGTGGATTTTATGCAGCATGATTGAATGCAGTGGATTCCATGCAGCATGATTGAATGCAGTGGATTCCAGGCAGCGAGGCCCAATGAATCCCGATTGAATGCAGTGGATATTATCCAGCATGGCCCAAAGCATCCCGATGGAATGCAGTGGATTCCATGCAGCGTGTTTGAATGCAGTGGATTCCATGCAGCATGGCCCAATGGTTCCCGATTGAATGCAGTGGTTGCAATGAAGCATGATTGAATGCAGTGGATTCCATGAAGCGTGGACCTATGGTACCCGATTGAATGCACTGGTTGCAATGAAGCATGATTGAATGCAGTGGATTCCATGCAGCATGGAGAAATGGAACCCTATTAAATGCAGGGGATTTTATGCAGCATGATTGAATGCAGTGGATTCCATGCAGCATGATTGAATGCAGTAGATTCCATGCAGTGAGGCCCAATGCATCCCGATTAAATGCAGTGGATTTTATGCAGCGAGGCCCAAAGCATCCCGATTGAATGTAGTGGATTCCATGCAGCGTCACTGAATGCAGTGGATTCGATGCAGCATGGTTAAATGCATCCCGATTGAACGAAGAGTATTCCATGCAGCGTGGCTAAATGGATCCCGATTGAATGCAGTGGATTCCATGCAGCGTGGCCCAATGGATCTCGAGAGATTGCAGTGGATTCCATGCAGTGTGGTGCAATGGATTTTAATTGAACGCAGTGGATTCCATGCATCGTGGTGCAATGGATCCCAATTGAATGCAGTGAATTCCATGCAGCGTGATTGAATGCAGTATATTCCATGCAGCGTGGTAAAATGCATCCCGATTAAATGCAATGGATTCCATCCAGCTTGATTGAATGCAGTTGATTCCATGGAGCGTGGCCCAATGCATCCCGATTAAATGCAGTGGATTTTATGCAGCATGGCCCAAAGCATCCCGATTGAAGGTAGTGCATTCCATGCAGCATCACTGAATGCAGTGGATTCCATGCAGCATGGTAAAATGCATCCCGATTGAACGCAGTGTATTCCATGTAGCATGGCTAAATGGATCCCGAGTGAATGCAGTAGATTCCATGCAGTGTCATTGAATGCAGTGGATTCCATGCAGCATGGTAAAATGCGTCACGATTGATGCAGTGGATTCCATGCAGTGTCATTGAATGCAGTGGATTCCATGCAGCATGGTAAAATGCATCCCGATGGATGCAGTGGATTCCATGCAGTGTCAATGAATGCAGTGGATTCCAGGCAGCATGATAAAATGCATCCCGATTGATGCAGTGGATTCCATGCAGCGGGGTTAAATGGATCCCGATTGAATGCAGTGGATTCCATGCAGCGTGGCCCAATGGATCTCGATTGAATGCAGTGGATTCCATGCAGCGTGGCCCAATGGATCTCGATTGAATGCAGTGGATTCCATGCAGTGTGGTGCAGTGGATTCTGATTGATTGCAGTGAATTCCATGCATCGTGGCACAATGGATCCCAATTGAATGCAGTGGATTCCATGCAGCGTGGCCCAATGGATCTCGATTGAATGCAGTGGATTCCATGCAGCGTGTTTGAATGCAGTGTATGCCATGCAGCATGAAGAAATGGAACCCTATTGAATGCAGTGGATTTTATGCAGCATGATTGAATGCAGTGGATTCCATGCAGCATGATTGAATGCAGTGGATTCCAGGCAGCGAGGCCCAATGAATCCCGATTGAATGCAGTGGATATTATCCAGCATGGCCCAAAGCATCCCGATTGAATGCAGTGGATTCCATGCAGCGTGTTTGAACGCAGTGGATCCATGCAGCATGGCCCAATGGTTCCCGATTGAATGCAGTGTTTGCAATGAAGCATGATTGAATGCAGTGGATTCCATGAAGCGTGGCCCTATGGTACCCGATTGAATGCACTGGTTGCAATGAAGCATGATTGAATGCAGTGGATTCCATGCAGCATGGAGAAATGGAACCCTATTAAATGCAGGGGATTTTATGCAGCATGATTGAATGCAGTGGATTCCATGCAGCATGATTGAATGCAGTAGATTCCATGCAGTGAGGCCCAATGCATCCCGATTAAATGCAGTGGATTTTATGCAGCGAGGCCCAAAGCATCCCGATTGAATGCAGTGGATTCCATGCAGCGTCACTGAATGCAGTGGATTCGATGCAGCATGGTAAAATGCATCCCGATTGAACCCAGTGTATTCTATGCAGCGTGATAAATGGATCCCGATTGAATGCAGTGGATTCCATGCAGCGTGGCCCAATGGATCTCGAGAGAATGCAGTGGATTCCATGCAGTGTGGTGCAATGGATTTTGATTGAACGCAGTGGATTCCATGCATCGTTGTGCAATGGATCCCAATTGAATGCAGTGAATTCCATGCAGCGTGATTGAATGCAGTACATTCCATGCAGCATGGTAAAATGCATCCCGATTAAATGCAGTGGATTCCATCCAGCTTGATTGAATGCAGTTGATTCCATGGAGCATGGCCCAATGCATCCCGATTAAATGCAGTGGATTTTATGCAGCATGGCCCAAAGCATCCCGATTGAAGGTAGTGCATTCCATGCAGCATCACTGAATGCAGTGGATTCCATGCAGCATGGTAAAATGCATCCCGATTGAACTCAGTGTATTCCATGAAGCATGGCGAAATGGATCCCGATTGAATGCAGGGGATTCCATGCAGCGTGGCCCAATGGATCTCGATTGAACACAGTGTATTCCATGCAGCGAGGCCCAAAGCATCCCGATTGAATGCAGTGGATTCCATGCAGCGTCACTGAATGCAGTGGATTCGATGCAGCATGGTAAAATGCATCCCGATTGAACCCAGTGTATTCTATGCAGCGTGATAAATGGATCCCGATTGAATGCAGTGGATTCCATGCAGCGTGGCCCAATGGATCTCGAGAGAATGCAGTGGATTCCATGCAGTGTGGTGCAATGGATTTTGATTGAACGCAGTGGATTCCATGCATCGTTGTGCAATGGATCCCAATTGAATGCAGTGAATTCCATGCAGCGTGATTGAATGCAGTATATTCCATGCAGCGTGGTAAAATGCATCCCGATTAAATGCAGTGGATTCCATCCAGCTTGATTGAATGCAGTTGATTCCATGGAGCGTGGCCCAATGCATCCCGATTAAATGCAGTGGATTTTATGCAGCATGGCCCAAAGCATCCCGATTGAAGGTAGTGCATTCCATGCAGCATCACTGAATGCAGTGGATTCCATGCAGCATGGTAAAATGCATCCCGATTGAACGCAGTGTATTCCATGAAGCATGGCTAAATGGATCCCGAGTGAATGCAGTGGATTCCATGCAGTGTCATTGAATGCAGTGGATTCCATGCAGCATGGTAAAATGTGTCACGATTGATGCAGTGGATTACATGCATTGTCATTGAATGCAGTGGATTCCATGCAGCATGGTTAAATGCATCACGATTGATGCAGTGGATTCCATGCAGTGTCAATGAATGCAGTGGATTCCAGGCAGCATGATAAAATGCATCCCGATTGATGCAGTGGATTCCATGCAGCGGGGTTAAATGGATCCCGATTGAATGCAGTGGATTCCATGCAGCGTGGCCCAATGGATCTCGATTGAATGCAGTGGACTCCGTGCAGTGTGGTGGAGTGGATTCTGATTGATTGCAGTGAATTCCATGCAGCGTGGCCAATGGATCTCGATTGAATGCAGTGGATTCCATGCAGCGTGTTTGAATGCAGTGTATTCCATGCAGCGTGAAGAAATGGAACCCTATTGAATGCAGTGGATTTTATGCAGCATGATTGAATGCAGTGGATTCCATGCAGCATGATTGAATGCAGTGGATTCCAGGCAGCGAGGCCCAATGAATCCCGATTGAATGCAGTGGATATTATCCAGCATGGCCCAAAGCATCCCGATGGAATGCAGTGGATTCCATGCAGCGTGTTTGAATGCAGTGGATTCCATGCAGCATGGCCCAATGGTTCCCGATTGAATGCAGTGGTTGCAATGAAGCATGATTGAATGCAGTGGATTCCATGAAGCGTGGACCTATGGTACCCGATTGAATGCACTGGTTGCAATGAAGCATGATTGAATGCAGTGGATTCCATGCAGCATGGAGAAATGGAACCCTATTAAATGCAGGGGATTTTATGCAGCATGATTGAATGCAGTGGATTCCATGCAGCATGATTGAATGCAGTAGATTCCATGCAGTGAGGCCCAATGCATCCCGATTAAATGCAGTGGATTTTATGCAGCGAGGCCCAAAGCATCCCGATTGAATGTAGTGGATTCCATGCAGCGTCACTGAATGCAGTGGATTCGATGCAGCATGGTTAAATGCATCCCGATTGAACGAAGAGTATTCCATGCAGCGTGGCTAAATGGATCCCGATTGAATGCAGTGGATTCCATGCAGCGTGGCCCAATGGATCTCGAGAGATTGCAGTGGATTCCATGCAGTGTGGTGCAATGGATTTTAATTGAACGCAGTGGATTCCATGCATCGTGGTGCAATGGATCCCAATTGAATGCAGTGAATTCCATGCAGCGTGATTGAATGCAGTATATTCCATGCAGCGTGGTAAAATGCATCCCGATTAAATGCAATGGATTCCATCCAGCTTGATTGAATGCAGTTGATTCCATGGAGCGTGGCCCAATGCATCCCGATTAAATGCAGTGGATTTTATGCAGCATGGCCCAAAGCATCCCGATTGAAGGTAGTGCATTCCATGCAGCATCACTGAATGCAGTGGATTCCATGCAGCATGGTAAAATGCATCCCGATTGAACGCAGTGTATTCCATGTAGCATGGCTAAATGGATCCCGAGTGAATGCAGTAGATTCCATGCAGTGTCATTGAATGCAGTGGATTCCATGCAGCATGGTAAAATGCGTCACGATTGATGCAGTGGATTCCATGCAGTGTCATTGAATGCAGTGGATTCCATGCAGCATGGTAAAATGCATCCCGATGGATGCAGTGGATTCCATGCAGTGTCAATGAATGCAGTGGATTCCAGGCAGCATGATAAAATGCATCCCGATTGATGCAGTGGATTCCATGCAGCGGGGTTAAATGGATCCCGATTGAATGCAGTGGATTCCATGCAGCGTGGCCCAATGGATCTCGATTGAATGCAGTGGATTCCATGCAGCATGGCCCAATGGATCTCGATTGAATGCAGTGGATTCCATGCAGTGTGGTGCAGTGGATTCTGATTGATTGCAGTGAATTCCATGCATCGTGGCACAATGGATCCCAATTGAATGCAGTGGATTCCATGCAGCGTGGCCCAATGGATCTCGATTGAATGCAGTGGATTCCATGCAGCGTGTTTGAATGCAGTGTATGCCATGCAGCATGAAGAAATGGAACCCTATTGAATGCAGTGGATTTTATGCAGCATGATTGAATGCAGTGGATTCCATGCAGCATGATTGAATGCAGTGGATTCCAGGCAGCGAGGCCCAATGAATCCCGATTGAATGCAGTGGATATTATCCAGCATGGCCCAAAGCATCCCGATTGAATGCAGTGGATTCCATGCAGCGTGTTTGAACGCAGTGGATCCATGCAGCATGGCCCAATGGTTCCCGATTGAATGCAGTGTTTGCAATGAAGCATGATTGAATGCAGTGGATTCCATGAAGCGTGGCCCTATGGTACCCGATTGAATGCACTGGTTGCAATGAAGCATGATTGAATGCAGTGGATTCCATGCAGCATGGAGAAATGGAACCCTATTAAATGCAGGGGATTTTATGCAGCATGATTGAATGCAGTGGATTCCATGCAGCATGATTGAATGCAGTAGATTCCATGCAGTGAGGCCCAATGCATCCCGATTAAATGCAGTGGATTTTATGCAGCGAGGCCCAAAGCATCCCGATTGAATGCAGTGGATTCCATGCAGCGTCACTGAATGCAGTGGATTCGATGCAGCATGGTAAAATGCATCCCGGTTGAACCCAGTGTATTCTATGCAGCGTGATAAATGGATCCCTATTGAATGCAGTGGATTCCATGCAGCGTGGCCCAATGGATCTCGAGAGAATGCAGTGGATTCCATGCAGTGTGGTGCAATGGATTTTGATTGAACGCAGTGGATTCCATGCATCGTTGTGCAATGGATCCCAATTGAATGCAGTGAATTCCATGCAGCGTGATTGAATGCAGTACATTCCATGCAGCATGGTAAAATGCATCCCGATTAAATGCAGTGGATTCCATCCAGCTTGATTGAATGCAGTTGATTCCATGGAGCATGGCCCAATGCATCCCGATTAAATGCAGTGGATTTTATGCAGCATGGCCCAAAGCATCCCGATTGAAGGTAGTGCATTCCATGCAGCATCACTGAATGCAGTGGATTCCATGCAGCATGGTAAAATGCATCCCGATTGAACTCAGTGTATTCCATGAAGCATGGCGAAATGGATCCCGATTGAATGCAGGGGATTCCATGCAGCGTGGCCCAATGGATCTCGATTGAACACAGTGTATTCCATGCAGTGAGGCCCAATGAATCCCAATTGAATGCAGTGGATTCCATGCAGCATGGAGAAATTGAACCATATTAAATGAAGGGGATTTTATGCAGCATGATTGAATGCAGTGGTTTCCATGCAGCATGATTGAATGCAGTAGATTCCATGCAGTGAGGCCCAATGCATCCCGATTAAATGCAGTGGATTCCATGCAGCGTCACTGAATGCAGTGGATTCGATGCAGCATGGTAAAATGCATCCCGATTGAACCCAGTGTATTCTATGCAGCGTGATAAATGGATCCCGATTGAATGCAGTGGATTCCATGCAGCGTGGTCCAATGGATCTCGAGAGAATGCAGTGGATTCCATGCAGTGTGGTGCAATGGATTTTGATTGAACGCAGTGGATTCGATGCATCATTGTGCAATGGATCCCAATTGAATGCAGTGAATTCCATGCAGCGTGATTGAATGCAGTACATTCCATGCAGCATGGTAAAATGCATCCCGATTAAATGCAGTGGATTCCATCCAGCTTGATTGAATGCAGTTGATTCCATGGAGCGTGGCCCAATGCATCCCGATTAAATGCAGTGGATTTTATGCAGCATGGCCCAAAGCATCCCGATTGAAGGTAGTGCATTCCATGCAGCATCACTGAATGCAGTGGATTCCATGCAGCATGGTAAAATGCATCCCGATTGAACGCAGTGTATTCCATGAAGCATGGCTAAATGGATCCCGATTGAATGCAGTGGATTCCATGCAGCGTGGCCCAATGGATCTCGATTGAACGCAGTGTATTCCATGCAGTGAGGCCCAATGAATCCCAATTGAATGCAGTGGATTCCATGCAGCATGGCGCAATGGATGTCGATTGATTGCAGTGGTTTCCCTGCAATGTGGCACAATGGATCCCGATTGACTGCAGTGGATTCCATGCAGCGTCACTGAATGCAGTGGATTCCATGCAGAATGGTAAAATGCATCCCGATTGATGGAGTGGATTCCATGCAGTGTCATTGAATGCAGTGGATTCCATGCAGCATGGTAAAATGCATCCCAATTGAACGCAGTGCATTCCATGCAGCGGGGTTAAATGGATCCCGATTGAATGCAGTGGATTCGATGCAGCGTGGCCCAATGGATCTCGAGAGAATGCAGTGGATTCCATGCAGTGTGGTGCAATGGATTTAAATTGAACGCAGTGGATTCCATGCATCATGGCGCAATGGATCCCAATTGAATGCAGTGAATTCCATGCAGCGTGATTGAATGCAGTATATTCCATGCAGCGTGGTAAAATGCATCCCGATTAAATGCAGTGGATTCCATCCAGCTTGATTGAATGCAGTTGATTCCATGGAGCGTGGCCCAATGCATCCCGATTAACTGCAGTGGATTTTATGCAGCATGGCCCAAAGCATCCCGATTGAAGGTAGTGCATTCCATGCAGCATCACTGAATGCAGTGGATTCGATGCAGCATGGTAAAATGCATCCCGATTGAACGCAGTGTATTCCATGAAGCATGGCTAAATGGATCCCGAGTGAATGCAGTGGATTCCATGCAGTGTCATTGAATGCAGTGGATTCCAGGCAGCATGGTAAAATGCATCCCGATTGATGCAGTGAATTCCATGCAGCGGGGTTAAATGGATCCCGATTGAATGCAGTGGATTCCATGCAGCGTGGCCCAATGGATCTCGATTGAATGCAGTGGATTCCATGCAGTGTGGTGCAGTGGATTCTGATTGATTGCAGTGAATTCCATGCATCGTGGCACAATGGATCCCAATTGAATGCAGTGGATTCCATGCAGTGTGGCCCAATGGATCTCGATTGAATGCAGTGGATTCCATGCAGCGTGTTTGAATGCAGTGTATGCCATGCAGCGTGAAGAAATGGAACCCTATTGAATGCAGTGGATTTTATGCAGCATGATTGAATGCAGTGGATTCGATGCAGCATGATTGAATGCAGTGGATTCCAGGCAGCGAGGCCCAATGAATCCCGATTGAATGCAGTGGATATTATCCAGCATGGCCCAAAGCATCCCGATTGAATGCAGTGGATTCCATGCAGCATGTTTGAATGCAGTGGATTCCATGCAGCATGGCCCAATGGTTCCCGATTGAATGCAGTGGTTGCAATGAAGCATGATTGAATGCAGTGGATTCCATGAAGCGTGGCCCTATGGTACCCGATTGAATGCACTGGTTGCAATGAAGCATGATTGAATGCAGTGGATTCCATGCAGCATGGAGAAATGGAACCCTATTAAATGCAGGGGATTTTATGCAGCATGATTGAATGCAGTGGATTCCATGCAGCATGATTGAATGCAGTAGATTCCATGCAGTGAGGCCCAATGCATCCCGATTAAATGCAGTGGATTTTATGCAGCGAGGCCCAAAGCATCCCGATTGAATGCAGTGGATTCCATGCAGCGTCACTGAATGCAGTGGATTCGATGCAGCATGGTAAAATGCATCCCGATTGAATGCAGTGGATTCCATGCAGCGTGGCCCAATGGATCTCGAGAGAATGCAGTGGATTCCATGCAGTGTGGTGCAATGGATTTTGATTGAACGCAGTGGATTCGATGCATCGTTGTGCAATGGATCCCAATTGAATGCAGTGAATTCCATGCAGCGTGATTGAATGCAGTATATTCCATGCAGCGTGGTAAAATGCATCCCGATTAAATGCAGTGGATTCCATCCAGCTTGATTGAATGCAGTTGATTCCATGGAGCGTGGCCCAATGCATCCCGATTAAATGCAGTGGATTTTATGCAGCATGGCCCAAAGCATCCCGATTGAAGGTAGTGCATTCCATGCAGCATCACTGAATGCAGTGGATTCCATGCAGCATGGTAAAATGCATCCCGATTGAACGCAGTGTATTCCATGAAGCATGGCTAAATGGATCCCGAGTGAATGCAGTGGATTCCATGCAGTGTCATTGAATGCAGTGGATTCCATGCAGCATGGTAAAATGTGTCACGATTGATGCAGTGGATTACATGCATTGTCGTTGAATGCAGTGGATTCCATGCAGCATGGTTAAATGCATCACGATTGATGCAGTGGATTCCATGCAGTGTCAATGAATGCAGTGGATTCCAGGCAGCATGATAAAATGCATCCCGATTGATGCAGTGGATTCCATGCAGCGGGGTTAAATGGATCCCGATTGAATGCAGTGGATTCCATGCAGCGTGGCCCAATGGATCTCGATTGAATGCAGTGGACTCCGTGCAGTGTGGTGGAGTGGATTCTGATTGATTGCAGTGAATTCCATGCAGCGTGGCCCAATGGATCTCGATTGAATGCAATGGATTCCATGCAGCGTGTTTGAATGCAGTGTATTCCATGCAGCGTGAAGAAATGGAACCCTATTGAATGCAGTGGATTTTATGCAGCATGATTGAATGCAGTGGATTCCATGCAGCATGATTGAATGCAGTGGATTCCAGGCAGCGAGGCCCAATGAATCCCGATTGAATGCAGTGGATATTATCCAGCATGGCCCAAAGCATCCCGATGGAATGCAGTGGATTCCATGCAGCGTGTTTGAATGCAGTGGATTCCATGCAGCATGGCCCAATGGTTCCCGATTGAATGCAGTGGTTGCAATGAAGCATGATTGAATGCAGTGGATTCCATGAAGCGTGGACCTATGGTACCCGATTGAATGCACTGGTTGCAATGAAGCATGATTGAATGCAGTGGATTCCATGCAGCATGGAGAAATGGAACCCTATTAAATGCAGGGGATTTTATGCAGCATGATTGAATGCAGTGGATTCCATGCAGCATGATTGAATGCAGTAGATTCCATGCAGTGAGGCCCAATGCATCCCGATTAAATGCAGTGGATTTTATGCAGCGAGGCCCAAAGCATCCCGATTGAATGTAGTGGATTCCATGCAGCGTCACTGAATGCAGTGGATTCGATGCAGCATGGTTAAATGCATCCCGATTGAACGAAGAGTATTCCATGCAGCGTGGCTAAATGGATCCCGATTGAATGCAGTGGATTCCATGCAGCGTGGCCCAATGGATCTCGAGAGATTGCAGTGGATTCCATGCAGTGTGGTGCAATGGATTTTAATTGAACGCAGTGGATTCCATGCATCGTGGTGCAATGGATCCCAATTGAATGCAGTGAATTCCATGCAGCGTGATTGAATGCAGTATATTCCATGCAGCGTGGTAAAATGCATCCCGATTAAATGCAATGGATTCCATCCAGCTTGATTGAATGCAGTTGATTCCATGGAGCGTGGCCCAATGCATCCCGATTAAATGCAGTGGATTTTATGCAGCATGGCCCAAAGCATCCCGATTGAAGGTAGTGCATTCCATGCAGCATCACTGAATGCAGTGGATTCCATGCAGCATGGTAAAATGCATCCCGATTGAACGCAGTGTATTCCATGTAGCATGGCTAAATGGATCCCGAGTGAATGCAGTAGATTCCATGCAGTGTCATTGAATGCAGTGGATTCCATGCAGCATGGTAAAATGCGTCACGATTGATGCAGTGGATTCCATGCAGTGTCATTGAATGCAGTGGATTCCATGCAGCATGGTAAAATGCATCCCGATGGATGCAGTGGATTCCATGCAGTGTCAATGAATGCAGTGGATTCCAGGCAGCATGATAAAATGCATCCCGATTGATGCAGTGGATTCCATGCAGCGGGGTTAAATGGATCCCGATTGAATGCAGTGGATTCCATGCAGCGTGGCCCAATGGATCTCGATTGAATGCAGTGGATTCCATGCAGCGTGGCCCAATGGATCTCGATTGAATGCAGTGGATTCCATGCAGTGTGGTGCAGTGGATTCTGATTGATTGCAGTGAATTCCATGCATCGTGGCACAATGGATCCCAATTGAATGCAGTGGATTCCATGCAGCGTGGCCCAATGGATCTCGATTGAATGCAGTGGATTCCATGCAGCGTGTTTGAATGCAGTTTATGCCATGCAGCATGAAGAAATGGAACCCTATTGAATGCAGTGGATTTTATGCAGCATGATTGAATGCAGTGGATTCCATGCAGCATGATTGAATGCAGTGGATTCCAGGCAGCGAGGCCCAATGAATCCCGATTGAATGCAGTGGATATTATCCAGCATGGCCCAAAGCATCCCGATTGAATGCAGTGGATTCCATGCAGCGTGTTTGAACGCAGTGGATCCATGCAGCATGGCCCAATGGTTCCCGATTGAATGCAGTGTTTGCAATGAAGCATGATTGAATGCAGTGGATTCCATGAAGCGTGGCCCTATGGTACCCGATTGAATGCACTGGTTGCAATGAAGCATGATTGAATGCAGTGGATTCCATGCAGCATGGAGAAATGGAACCCTATTAAATGCAGGGGATTTTATGCAGCATGATTGAATGCAGTGGATTCCATGCAGCATGATTGAATGCAGTAGATTCCATGCAGTGAGGCCCAATGCATCCCGATTAAATGCAGTGGATTTTATGCAGCGAGGCCCAAAGCATCCCGATTGAATGCAGTGGATTCCATGCAGCGTCACTGAATGCAGTGGATTCGATGCAGCATGGTAAAATGCATCCCGATTGAACCCAGTGTATTCTATGCAGCGTGATAAATGGATCCCGATTGAATGCAGTGGATTCCATGCAGCGTGGCCCAATGGATCTCGAGAGAATGCAGTGGATTCCATGCAGTGTGGTGCAATGGATTTTGATTGAACGCAGTGGATTCCATGCATCGTTGTGCAATGGATCCCAATTGAATGCAGTGAATTCCATGCAGCGTGATTGAATGCAGTACATTCCATGCAGCATGGTAAAATGCATCCCGATTAAATGCAGTGGATTCCATCCAGCTTGATTGAATGCAGTTGATTCCATGGAGCATGGCCCAATGCATCCCGATTAAATGCAGTGGATTTTATGCAGCATGGCCCAAAGCATCCCGATTGAAGGTAGTGCATTCCATGCAGCATCACTGAATGCAGTGGATTCCATGCAGCATGGTAAAATGCATCCCGATTGAACTCAGTGTATTCCATGAAGCATGGCGAAATGGATCCCGATTGAATGCAGTGGATTCCATGCAGCGTGGCCCAATGGATCTCGATTGAACACAGTGTATTCCATGCAGTGAGGCCCAATGAATCCCAATTGAATGCAGTGGATTCCATGCAGCATGGAGAAATTGAACCATATTAAATGCAGGGGATTTTATGCAGCATGATTGAATGCAGTGGTTTCCATGCAGCATGATTGAATGCAGTAGATTCCATGCAGTGAGGCCCAATGCATCCCGATTAAATGCAGTGGATTTTATGCAGAGAGGCCCAAAGCATCCCGATTGAATGCAGTGGATTCCATGCAGCGTCACTGAATGCAGTGGATTCGATGCAGCATGGTTAAATGCATCCCGATTGAACGAAGACTATTCCATGCAGCGTGGCTAAATGGATCCCGATTGAATGCAGGCGATTCCATGCAGCGTGGCCCAATGGATCTCGAGAGATTGCAGTGGATTCCAAGCAGAGTGGTGCAATGGATTTTAATTGAACGCAGTGGATTCCATGCATCGTTGTGCAATGGATCCCAATTGAATGCAGTGAATTCCATGCAGCGTGATTGAATGCAGTATATTCCATGCAGCGTGGTAAAATGCATCCCGATTAAATGCAGTGGATTCCATCCAGCTTGGTTGAATGCAATTGATTCCATGGAGCATGGCCCAATGCTTCCCGATGAAATGCAGTGGATTTTATGCAGCATGGCCCAAAGCATCCCGATTGAATGTAGTGCATTCCATGCAGCATCACTGAATGCAGTGGATTCCATGCAGCATGGTAAAATGCATCCCGATTAAACGCAGTGGATTACATGCAGCAAGGCTAAATGGATCCCGATTGAATGCAGTAGATTCCATGCAGTGTCATTGAATGCAGTGGATTCCATGCAGCATGGTAAAATGCGTCACGATTGATGCAGTGGATTCCATGCAGTGTCATTGAATGCAGTGGATTCCATGCAGCATGGTAAAATGCATCCCGATGGATGCAGTGGATTCCATGCAGTGTCAATGAATGCAGTGGATTCCAGGCAGCATGATAAAATGCATCCCGATTGATGCAGTGGATTCCATGCAGCGGGGTTAAATGGATCCCGATTGAATGCAGTGGATTCCATGCAGCGTGGCCCAATGGATCTCGATTGAATGCAGTGGATTCCATGCAGCGTGGCCCAATGGATCTCGATTGAATGCAGTGGATTCCATGCAGTGTGGTGCAGTGGATTCTGATTGATTGCAGTGAATTCCATGCATCGTGGCACAATGGATCCCAATTGAATGCAGTGGATTCCATGCAGCTTGGCCCAATGGATCTCGATTGAATGCAGTGGATTCCATGCAGCGTGTTTGAATGCAGTGTATGCCATGCAGCGTGAAGAAATGTAACCCTATTGAATGCAGTGGATTTTATGCAGCATGATTGAATGCAGTGGATTCGATGCAGCATGATTGAATGCAGTGGATTCCAGGCAGCGAGGCCCAATGAACCCCGATTGAATGCAGTGGATATTATCCAGCATGGCCCAAAGCATCCCGATTGAATGCAGTGGATTCCATGCAGCGTGTTTGAATGCAGTGGATTCCATGCAGCATGGCCCAATGGTTACCGATTGAATGCAGTGGTTGCAATGAAGCATGATTGAATGCAGTGGATTCCATGCAGCATGGAGAAATTGAACCCTATTAAATGCAGGGGATTTTATGCAGCATGATTGAATGCAGTGGATTCCATGCAGCATGATTGAATGCAGTAGATTCCATGCAGTGAGGCCCAATGCATCCCGATTAAATGCAGTGGATTTTATGCAGCGAGGCCCAAAGCATCCCGATTGAATGCAGTGGATTCCATGCAGCGTCACTGAATGCAGTGGATTCGATGCAGCATGGTAAAATGCATCCCGATTGAACCCAGTGTATTCCATGCAGGGTGATAAATGGACCCCAATTGAATGCAGTGGATTCCATGCAGCGTGGCCCAATGGATCTCGAGAGAATGCAGTGGATTCCATGCAGCGTGATTGAATGCAGTACATTCCATGCAGCATGGTAAAATGCATCCCGATTAAATGCAGTGGATTCCATCCAGCTTGATTGAATGCAGTTGATTCCATGGAGCGTGGCCCAATGCATCCCGATTAAATGCAGTGGATTTTATGCAGCATGGCCCAAAGCATCCCGATTGAAGGTAGTGCATTCCATGCAGCATCACTGAATGCAGTGGATTCCAGGCAGCATGATAAAATGCATCCCGATTGATGCAGTGGATTCCATGCAGCGGGGTTAAATGGATCCCGATTGAATGCAGTGGATTCCATGCAGCGTGGCCCAATGGATCTCGATTGAATGCAGTGGACTCCGTGCAGTGTGGTGGAGTGGATTCTGATTGATTGCAGTGAATTCCATGCAGCGTGGCCCAATGGATCTCGATTGAATGCAGTGGATTCCATGCAGCGTGTTTGAATGCAGTGTATTCCATGCAGCGTGAAGAAATGGAACCCTATTGAATGCAGTGGATTTTATGCAGCATGATTGAATGCAGTGGATTCCATGCAGCATGATTGAATGCAGTGGATTCCAGGCAGCGAGGCCCAATGAATCCCGATTGAATGCAGTGGATATTATCCAGCATGGCCCAAAGCATCCCAATGGAATGCAGTGGATTCCATGCAGCGTGTTTGAATGCAGTGGATTCCATGCAGCATGGCCCAATGGTTCCCGATTGAATGCAGTGGTTGCAATGAAGCATGATTGAATGCAGTGGATTCCATGAAGCGTGGCCCTATGGTACCCGATTGAATGCACTGGTTGCAATGAAGCATGATTGAATGCAGTGGATTCCATGCAGCATGGAGAAATGGAACCCTATTAAATGCAGGGGATTTTATGCAGCATGATTGAATGCAGTGGATTCCATGCAGCATGATTGAATGCAGTAGATTCCATGCAGTGAGGCCCAATGCATCCCGATTAAATGCAGTGGATTTTATGCAGCGAGGCCCAAAGCATCCCGATTGAATGTAGTGGATTCCATGCAGCGTCACTGAATGCAGTGGATTCGATGCAGCATGGTTAAATGCATCCCGATTGAACGAAGAGTATTCCATGCAGCGTGGCTAAATGGATCCCGATTGAATGCAGTGGATTCCATGCAGCGTGGCCCAATGGATCTCGAGAGATTGCAGTGGATTCCATGCAGTGTGGTGCAATGGATTTTAATTGAACGCAGTGGATTCCATGCATCGTGGTGCAATGGATCCCAATTGAATGCAGTGAATTCCATGCAGCGTGATTGAATGCAGTATATTCCATGCAGCGTGGTAAAATGCATCCCGATTAAATGCAATGGATTCCATCCAGCTTGATTGAATGCAGTTGATTCCATGGAGCGTGGCCCAATGCATCCCGATTAAATGCAGTGGATTTTATGCAGCATGGCCCAAAGCATCCCGATTGAAGGTAGTGCATTCCATGCAGCATCACTGAATGCAGTGGATTCCATGCAGCATGGTAAAATGCATCCCGATTGAACGCAGTGTATTCCATGAAGCATGGCTAAATGGATCCCGAGTGAATGCAGTAGATTCCATGCAGTGTCATTGAATGCAGTGGATTCCATGCAGCATGGTAAAATGCGTCACGATTGATGCAGTGGATTCCATGCAGTGTCATTGAATGCAGTGGATTCCATGCAGCATGGTAAAATGCATCCCGATGGATGCAGTGGATTCCATGCAGTGTCAATGAATGCAGTGGATTCCAGGCAGCATGATAAAATGCATCCCGATTGATGCAGTGGATTCCATGCAGCGGGGTTAAATGGATCCCGATTGAATGCAGTGGATTCCATGCAGCGTGGCCCAATGGATCTCGATTGAATGCAGTGGATTCCATGCAGCGTGGCCCAATGGATCTCGATTGAATGCAGTGGATTCCATGCAGTGTGGTGCAGTGGATTCTGATTGATTGCAGTGAATTCCATGCATCGTGGCACAATGGATCCCAATTGAATGCAGTGGATTCCATGCAGCGTGGCCCAATGGATCTCGATTGAATGCAGTGGATTCCATGCAGCGTGTTTGAATGCAGTGTATGCCATGCAGCATGAAGAAATGGAACCCTATTGAATGCAGTGGATTTTATGCAGCATGATTGAATGCAGTGGATTCCATGCAGCATGATTGAATGCAGTGGATTCCAGGCAGCGAGGCCCAATGAATCCCGATTGAATGCAGTGGATATTATCCAGCATGGCCCAAAGCATCCCGATTGAATGCAGTGGATTCCATGCAGCGTGTTTGAACGCAGTGGATCCATGCAGCATGGCCCAATGGTTCCCGATTGAATGCAGTGTTTGCAATGAAGCATGATTGAATGCAGTGGATTCCATGAAGCGTGGCCCTATGGTACCCGATTGAATGCACTGGTTGCAATGAAGCATGATGGAATGCAGTGGATTCCATGCAGCATGGAGAAATGGAACCCTATTAAATGCAGGGGATTTTATGCAGCATGATTGAATGCAGTGGATTCCATGCAGCATGATTGAATGCAGTAGATTCCATGCAGTGAGGCCCAATGCATCCCGATTAAATGCAGTGGATTTTATGCAGCGAGGCCCAAAGCATCCCGATTGAATGCAGTGGATTCCATGCAGCGTCACTGAATGCAGTGGATTCGATGCAGCATGGTAAAATGCATCCCGATTGAACCCAGTGTATTCTATGCAGCGTGATAAATGGATCCCGATTGAATGCAGTGGATTCCATGCAGCGTGGCCCAATGGATCTCGAGAGAATGCAGTGGATTCCATGCAGTGTGGTGCAATGGATTTTGATTGAACGCAGTGGATTCCATGCATCGTTGTGCAATGGATCCCAATTGAATGCAGTGAATTCCATGCAGTGTGATTGAATGCAGTACATTCCATGCAGCATGGTAAAATGCATCCCGATTAAATGCAGTGGATTCCATCCAGCTTGATTGAATGCAGTTGATTCCATGGAGCGTGGCCCAATGCATCCCGATTAAATGCAGTGGATTTTATGCAGCATGGCCCAAAGCATCCCGATTGAAGGTAGTGCATTCCATGCAGCATCACTGAATGCAGTGGATTCCATGCAGCATGGTAAAATGCATCCCGATTGAACTCAGTGTATTCCATGAAGCATGGCGAAATGGATCCCGATTGAATGCAGTGGATTCCATGCAGTGTCAATGAATGCAGTGGATTCCAGGCAGCATGATAAAATGCATCCCGATTGATGCAGTGGATTCCATGCAGCGGGGTTAAATGGATCCCGATTGAATGCAGTGGATTCCATGCAGTGTGGCCCAATGGATCTCGATTGAATGCAGTGGATTCCATGCAGCGTGGCCCAATGGATCTTGATTGAATGCAGTGGATTCCATGCAGTGTGGTGCAGTGGATTCTGATTGATTGCAGTGAATTCCATGCATCGTGGCACAATGGATCCCAATTGAATGCAGTGGATTCCATGCAGCGTGGCCCAATGGATCTCGATTGAATGCAGTGGATTCCATGCAGCGTGTTTGAATGCAGTGTATGCCATGCAGCATGAAGAAATGGAACCCTATTGAATGCAGTGGATTTTATGCAGCATGATTGAATGCAGTGGATTCCATGCAGCATGATTGAATGCAGTGGATTCCAGGCAGCGAGGCCCAATGAATCCCGATTGAATGCAGTGGATATTATCCAGCATGGCCCAAAGCATCCCGATTGAATGCAGTGGATTCCATGCAGCGTGTTTGAACGCAGTGGATCCATGCAGCATGGCCCAATGGTTCCCGATTGAATGCAGTGTTTGCAATGAAGCATGATTGAATGCAGTGGATTCCATGAAGCGTGGCCCTATGGTACCCGATTGAATGCACTGGTTGCAATGAAGCATGATTGAATGCAGTGGATTCCATGCAGCATGGAGAAATGGAACCCTATTAAATGCAGGGGATTTTATGCAGCATGATTGAATGCAGTGGATTCCATGCAGCATGATTGAATGCAGTAGATTCCATGCAGTGAGGCCCAATGCATCCCGATTAAATGCAGTGGATTTTATGCAGCGAGGCCCAAAGCATCCCGATTGAATGCAGTGGATTCCATGCAGCGTCACTGAATGCAGTGGATTCGATGCAGCATGGTAAAATGCATCCCGATTGAACCCAGTGTATTCTATGCAGCGTGATAAATGGATCCCGATTGAATGCAGTGGATTCCATGCAGCGTGGCCCAATGGATCTCGAGAGAATGCAGTGGATTCCATGCAGTGTGGTGCAATGGATTTTGATTGAACGCAGTGGATTCCATGCATCGTTGTGCAATGGATCCCAATTGAATGCAGTGAATTCCATGCAGCGTGATTGAATGCAGTACATTCCATGCAGCATGGTAAAATGCATCCCGATTAAATGCAGTGGATTCCATCCAGCTTGATTGAATGCAGTTGATTCCATGGAGCGTGGCCCAATGCATCCCGATTAAATGCAGTGGATTTTATGCAGCATGGCCCAAAGCATCCCGATTGAAGGTAGTGCATTCCATGCAGCATCACTGAATGCAGTGGATTCCATGCAGCATGGTAAAATGCATCCTGATTGAACTCAGTGTATTCCATGAAGCATGGCGAAATGGATCCCGATTGAATGCAGTGGACTCCATGCAGCGTGGCCCAATGGATCTCGATTGAACACAGTGTATTCCATGCAGTGAGGCCCAATGAATCCCAATTGAATGCAGTGGATTCCATGCAGCATGGAGAAATTGAACCCTATTAAATGCAGGGGAGTTTATGCAGCATGATTGAATGCAGTGGATTCCATGCAGCATGATTGAATGCAGTAGATTCCATGCAGTGAGGCCCAATGCATCCCGATTAAATGCAGTGGATTTTATGCAGAGAGGCCCAAAGCATCCCGATTGAATGCAGTGGATTCCATGCAGCGTCACTGAATGCAGTGGATTCGATGCAGCATGGTTAAATGCATCCCGATTGAACGAAGTGTATTCCATGCAGCGTGGCTAAATGGATCCCGATTGAATGCAGTGGATTCCATGCAGCGTGGCCCAATGGATCTCGAGAGATTGCAGTGGATTCCAAGCAGAGTGGTGCAATGGATTTTAATTGAACGCAGTGGATTCCATGCATCGTTGTGCAATGGATCCCAATTGAATGCAGTGAATTCCATGCAGCGTGATTGAATGCAGTATATTCCATGCAGCGTGGTAAAATGCATCCCGATTAAATGCAGTGGATTCCATCCAGCTTGGTTGAATGCAATTGATTCCATGGAGCATGGCCCAATGCATCCCGATTAAATGCAGTGGATTTTATGCAGCATGGCCCAAAGCATCCCGATTGAATGTAGTGCATTCCATGCAGCATCACTGAATGCAGTGGATTCCATGCAGCATGGTAAAATGCATCCCGATTAAACGCAGTGGATTACATGCAGCATGGCTAAATGGATCCCGATTGAATGCAGTAGATTCCATGCAGTGTCATTGAATGCAATGGATTCCATGCAGCATGGTAAAATGCGTCACGATTGATGCAGTGGATTCCATGCAGTGTCATTGAATGCAGTGGATTCCATGCAGCATGGTAAAATGCATCCCGATGGATGCAGTGGATTCCATGCAGTGTCAATGAATGCAGTGGATTCCAGGCAGCATGATAAAATGCATCCCGATTGATGCAGTGGATTCCATGCAGCGGGGTTAAATGGATCCCGATTGAATGCAGTGGATTCCATGCAGCGTGGCCCAATGGATCTCGATTGAATGCAGTGGATTCCATGCAGCGTGTTTGAATGTAGTGTATGCCATGCAGCGTGAAGAAATGTAACCCTATTGAATGCAGTGGATTTTATGCAGCATGATTGAATGCAGTGGATTCGATGCAGCATGATTGAATGCAGTGGATTCCAGGCAGCGAGGCCCAATGAACCCCGATTGAATGCAGTGGATATTATCCAGCATGGCCCAAAGCATCCCGATTGAATGCAGTGGATTCCATGCAGCGTGTTTGAATGCAGTGGATTCGTGCAGCATGGCCCAATGGTTCCCGATTGAATGCAGTGGTTGCAATGAAGCATGATTGAATGCAGTGGATTCCATGCAGCATGGAAAAATTGAACCCTATTAAATGCAGGGGATTTTATGCAGCATGATTGAATGCAGTGGATTCCATGCAGCGTGATTGAATGCAGTAGATTCCATGCAGTGAGGCCCAATGCATCCCGATTAAATGCAGTGGATTTTATGCAGCGAGGCCCAAAGCATCCCGATTGAATGCAGTGGATTCCATGCAGCGTCACTGAATGCAGTGGATTCGATGCAGCATGGTAAAATGCATCCCGATTGAACCCAGTGTATTCTATGCAGCGTGATAAATGGACCCCAATTGAATGCAGTGGATTCCATGCAGCGTGGCCCAATGGATCTCGAGAGAATGCAGTGGATTCCATGCAGCGTGATTGAATGCAGTACATTCCATGCAGCATGGTAAAATGCATCCCGATTAAATGCAGTGGATTCCATCCAGCTTGATTGAATGCCGTTGATTCCATGGAGCGTGGCCCAATGCATCCCGATTAAATGCAGTGGATTTTATGCAGCATGGCCCAAAGCATCCCGATTGAAGGTAGTGCATTCCATGCAGCATTACTGAATGCAGTGGATTCCATGCAGCATGGTAAAATGCATCCCGATTGAACGCAGTTTATTCCATGAAGCATGGCTAAATGGATCCCGATTGAATGCAGTGGATTCCATGCAGCGTGGCCCAATGGATCTCGATTGAACGCAGTGTATTCCATGCAGTGAGGCCCAATGAATCCCAATTGAATGCAGTGGATTCCATGCAGCATGGCGCAATGGATGTCGATTGAATGCAGTGGTTTCCCTGCAATGTGGCACAATGGATCCCGATTGACTGCAGTGGATTCCATGCAGCGTCACTGAATGCAGTGGATTCCATGCAGCATGGTAAAATGCATCCCGATGGATGCAGTGGATTCCATGCAGTGTCATTGAATGCAGTGGATTCCATGCAGCATGGTAAAATGCATCCCAATTGAACGCAGTGCATTCCATGCAGCGGGGTTAAATGGATCCCGATTGAATGCAGTGGATTCGATGCAGCGTGGCCCAATGGATCTCGAGAGAATGCAGTGGATTCCATGCAGTGTGGTGCAATGGATTTTAATTGAACGCAGTGGATTCCATGCATCGTGGCGCAATGGATCCCAATTGAATGCAGTGAATTCCATGCAGCGTGATTGAATGCAGTACATTCCATGCAGCATGGTAAAATGCATCCCGATTAAATGCAGTGGATTTCATCCAGCTTGATTGAATGCAGTTGATTCCATGGAGCGTGGCCCAATGCATCCCGATTAAATGCAGTGGATTTTATGCAGCATGGCCCAAAGCATCAAGATTGAAGGTAGTGCATTTCATGCAGCATCACTGAATGCAGTGGATTCCATGCAGCATGGTAAAATGCATCCCAATTGAACGCAGTGCATTCCATGCAGCGGGGTTAAATGGATGCCGATTGAATGCAGTGGATTCGATGCAGCGTGGCCCAATGGATCTCGATTGACTGCAGTGGATTCCATGCAGAGTGGCCCAATGGATCTCGATTGACTGCAGTGGATTCCATGCAGCGTCACTGAATGCAGTGGATTCCATGCAGCATGGTAAAATGCATCCCGATTGATGCAGTGGATTCCATGCAGTGTCATTGAATGCAGTGGATTCCATGCAGCATGGTAAAATGCATCCCAATTGAACGCAGTGCATTCCATGCAGCGGGGTTAAATGGATCCCGATTGAATGCAGTGGATTCGATGCAGCGTGGCCCAATGGATCTCGAGAGAATGCAGTGGATTCCATGCAGTGTGGTGCAATGGATTTTAATTGAACGCAGTGGATTCCATGCATCGTGGCGCAATGGATCCCAATTGAATGCAGTGAATTCCATGCAGCGTGATTGTATGCAGTATATTCCATGCAGCGTGGTAAAATGCATCCCGATAAAATGCAGTGGATTCCATCCAGTTTGATTGAATGCAGTTGATTCCATGGAGCGTGGCCCAATGCATCCCGATTAAATGCAGTGGATTTTATGCAGCATGGCCCAAAGCATCCCGTTTGAAAGTAGTGCATTCCATGCAGCGTGTTTGAATGCAGTGGATCCATGCAGCATGGCCCAATGGTTCCCGATTGAATGCAGTGGTTGCAATGAAGCATGATTGAATGCAGTGGATTCCATGAAGCGTGGACCTATGGTACCCGATTGAATGCACTGGTTGCAATGAAGCATGATTGAATGCAGTGGATTCCATGCAGCATGGAGAAATGGAACCCTATTAAATGCAGGGGATTTTATGCAGCATGATTGAATGCAGTGGATTCCATGCAGCATGATTGAATGCAGTAGATTCCATGCAGTGAGGCCCAATGCATCCCGATTAAATGCAGTGGATTTTATGCAGCGAGGCCCAAAGCATCCCGATTGAATGCAGTGGATTCCATGCAGCGTCACTGAATGCAGTGGATTCGATGCAGCATGGTTAAATGCATCCCGATTGAACGAAGAGTATTCCATGCAGCGTGGCTAAATGGATCCCGATTGAATGCAGTGGATTCCATGCAGCGTGGCCCAATGGATCTCGAGAGATTGCAGTGGATTCCATGCAGTGTGGTGCAATGGATTTTAATTGAACGCAGTGGATTCCATGCATCGTGGTGCAATGGATCCCAATTGAATGCAGTGAATTCCATGCAGCGTGATTGAATGCAGTATATTCCATGCAGCGTGGTAAAATGCATCCCGATTAAATGCAATGGATTCCATCCAGCTTGATTGAATGCAGTTGATTCCATGGAGCGTGGCCCAATGCATCCCGATTAAATGCAGTGGATTTTATGCAGCATGGCCCAAAGCATCCCGATTGAAGGTAGTGCATTCCATGCAGCATCACTGAATGCAGTGGATTCCATGCAGCATGGTAAAATGCATCCCGATTGAACGCAGTGTATTCCATGTAGCATGGCTAAATGGATCCCGAGTGAATGCAGTAGATTCCATGCAGTGTCATTGAATGCAGTGGATTCCATGCAGCATGGTAAAATGCGTCACGATTGATGCAGTGGATTCCATGCAGTGTCATTGAATGCAGTGGATTCCATGCAGCATGGTAAAATGCATCCCGATGGATGCAGTGGATTCCATGCAGTGTCAATGAATGCAGTGGATTCCAGGCAGCATGATAAAATGCATCCCGATTGATGCAGTGGATTCCATGCAGCGGGGTTAAATGGATCCCGATTGAATGCAGTGGATTCCATGCAGCGTGGCCCAATGGATCTCGATTGAATGCAGTGGATTCCATGCAGCGTGGCCCAATGGATCTCGATTGAATGCAGTGGATTCCATGCAGTGTGGTGCAGTGGATTCTGATTGATTGCAGTGAATTCCATGCATCGTGGCACAATGGATCCCAATTGAATGCAGTGGATTCCATGCAGCGTGGCCCAATGGATCTCGATTGAATGCAGTGGATTCCATGTAGCGTGTTTGAATGCAGTGTATGCCATGCAGCATGAAGAAATGGAACCCTATTGAATGCAGTGGATTTTATGCAGCATGATTGAATGCAGTGGATTCCATGCAGCATGATTGAATGCAGTGGATTCCAGGCAGCGAGGCCCAATGAATCCCGATTGAATGCAGTGGACATTATCCAGCATGGCCCAAAGCATCCCGATTGAATGCAGTGGATTCCATGCAGCGTGTTTGAACGCAGTGGATCCATGCAGCATGGCCCAATGGTTCCCGATTGAATGCAGTGTTTGCAATGAAGCATGATTGAATGCAGTGGATTCCATGAAGCGTGGCCCTATGGTACCCGATTGAATGCACTGGTTGCAATGAAGCATGATTGAATGCAGTGGATTCCATGCAGCATGGAGAAATTGAACCCTATTAAATGCAGGGGATTTTATGCAGCATGATTGAATGCAGTGGATTCCATGCAGCATGATTGAATGCAGTAGATTCCATGCAGTGAGGCCCAATGCATCCCGATTAAATGCAGTGGATTTTATGCAGCGAGGCCCAAAGCATCCCGATTGAATGCAGTGGATTCCATGCAGCGTCACTGAATGCAGTGGATTCGATGCAGCATGGTTAAATGCATCCCGATTGAACCCAGTGTATTCTATGCAGCGTGATAAATGGATCCCGATTGAATGCAGTGGATTCCATGCAGCGTGGCCCAATGGATCTCGAGAGAATGCAGTGGATTCCATGCAGTGTGGTGCAATGGATTTTGATTGAACGCAGTGGATTCCATGCAGTGAGGCCCAATGAATCCCAATTGAATGCAGTGGATTCCATGCAGCATGGAGAAATTGAACCATATTAAATGCAGGGGATTTTATGCAGCATGATTGAATGCAGTGGTTTCCATGCAGCATGATTGAATGCAGTAGATTCCATGCAGTGAGGCCCAATGCATCCCGATTAAATGCAGTGGATTTTATGCAGAGAGGCCCAAAGCATCCCGATTGAATGCAGTGGATTCCATGCAGCGTCACTGAATGCAGTGGATTCGATGCAGCATGGTTAAATGCATCCCGATTGAACGAAGTGTATTCCATGCAGCGTGGCTAAATGGATCCCGATTGAATGCAGTGGATTCCATGCAGCGTGGCCCAATGGATCTCGAGAGATTGCAGTGGATTCCAAGCAGAGTGGTGCAATGGATTTTAATTGAACGCAGTGGATTCCATGCATCGTTGTGCAATGGATCCCAATTGAATGCAGTGAATTCCATGCAGCGTGATTGAATGCAGTATATTCCATGCAGCGTGGTAAAATGCATCCCGATTAAATGCAGTGGATTCCATCCAGCTTGGTTGAATGCAATTGATTCCATGGAGCATGGCCCAATGCTTCCCGATGAAATGCAGTGGATTTTATGCAGCATGGCCCAAAGCATCCCGATTGAATGTAGTGCATTCCATGCAGCATCACTGAATGCAGTGGATTCCATGCAGCATGGTAAAATGCATCCCGATTAAACGCAGTGGATTACATGCAGCATGGCTAAATGGATCCCGATTGAATGCAGTAGATTCCATGCAGTGTCATTGAATGCAGTGGATTCCATGCAGCATGGTAAAATGCGTCACGATTGATGCAGTGGATTCCATGCAGTGTCATTGAATGCAGTGGATTCCATGCAGCATGGTAAAATGCATCCCGATGGATGCAGTGGATTCCATGCAGTGTCAATGAATGCAGTGGATTCCAGGCAGCATGATAAAATGCATCCCGATTGATGCAGTGGATTCCATGCAGCGGGGTTAAATGGATCCCGATTGAATGCAGTGGATTCCATGCAGCGTGGCCCAATGGATCTCGATTGAATGCAGTGGATTCCATGCAGCGTGGCCCAATGGATCTCGATTGAATGCAGTGGATTCCATGCAGTGTGGTGCAGTGGATTCTGATTGATTGCAGTGAATTCCATGCATCGTGGCACAATGGATCCCAATTGAATGCAGTGGATTCCATGCAGCGTAGCCCAATGGATCTCGATTGAATGCAGTGGATTCCATGCAGCGTGTTTGAATGCAGTGTATGCCATGCAGCGTGAAGAAATGTAACCCTATTGAATGCAGTGGATTTTATGCAGCATGATTGAATGCAGTGGATTCGATGCAGCATGATTGAATGCAGTGGATTCCAGGCAGCGAGGCCCAATGAACCCCGATTGAATGCAGTGGATATTATCCAGCATGGCCCAAAGCATCCCGATTGAATGCAGTGGATTCCATGCAGCGTGTTTGAATGCAGTGGATTCCATGCAGCATGGCCCAATGGTTACCGATTGAATGCAGTGGTTGCAATGAAGCATGATTGAATGCAGTGGATTCCATGCAGCATGGAGAAATTGAACCCTATTAAATGCAGGGGATTTTATGCAGCATGATTGAATGCAGTGGATTCCATGCAGCGTGACTGAATGCAGTAGATTCCATGCAGTGAGGCCCAATGCATCCCGATTAAATGCAGTGGATTTTATGCAGCGAGGCCCAAAGCATCCCGATTGAATGCAGTGGATTCCATGCAGCGTCACTGAATGCAGTGGATTCGATGCAGCATGGTAAAATGCATCCCGATTGAACCCAGTGTATTCCATGCAGCGTGATAAATGGACCCCAATTGAATGCAGTGGATTCCATGCAGCGTGGCCCAATGGATCTCGAGAGAATGCAGTGGATTCCATGCAGCGTGATTGAATGCAGTACATTCCATGCAGCATGGTAAAATGCATCCCGATTAAATGCAGTGGATTCCATCCAGCTTGATTGAATGCAGTTGATTCCATGGAGCGTGGCCCAATGCATCCCGATTAAATGCAGTGGATTTTATGCAGCATGGCCCAAAGCATCCCGATTGAAGGTAGTGCATTCCATGCAGCATCACTGAATGCAGTGGATTCCAGGCAGCATGATAAAATGCATCCCGATTGATGCAGTGGATTCCATGCAGCGGGGTTAAATGGATCCCGATTGAATGCAGTGGATTCCATGCAGCGTGGCCCAATGGATCTCGATTGAATGCAGTGGACTCCGTGCAGTGTGGTGGAGTGGATTCTGATTGATTGCAGTGAATTCCATGCAGCGTGGCCCAATGGATCTCGATTGAATGCAGTGGATTCCATGCAGCGTGTTTGAATGCAGTGTATTCCATGCAGCGTGAAGAAATGGAACCCTATTGAATGCAGTGGATTTTATGCAGCATGATTGAATGCAGTGGATTCCATGCAGCATGATTGAATGCAGTGGATTCCAGGCAGCGAGGCCCAATGAATCCCGATTGAATGCAGTGGATATTATCCAGCATGGCCCAAAGCATCCCAATGGAATGCAGTGGATTCCATGCAGCGTGTTTGAACGCAGTGGATTCCATGCAGCATGGCCCAATGGTTCCCGATTGAATGCAGTGGATTTTATGCAGCGAGGCCCAAAGCATCCCGATTGAATGTAGTGGATTCCATGCAGCGTCACTGAATGCAGTGGATTCGATGCAGCATGGTTAAATGCATCCCGATTGAACGAAGAGTATTCCATGCAGCGTGGCTAAATGGATCCCGATTGAATGCAGTGGATTCCATGCAGCGTGGCCCAATGGATCTCGAGAGATTGCAGTGGATTCCATGCAGTGTGGTGCAATGGATTTTAATTGAACGCAGTGGATTCCATGCATCGTGGTGCAATGGATCCCAATTGAATGCAGTGAATTCCATGCAGCGTGATTGAATGCAGTATATTCCATGCAGCGTGGTAAAATGCATCCCGATTAAATGCAATGGATTCCATCCAGCTTGATTGAATGCAGTTGATTCCATGGAGCGTGGCCCAATGCATCCCGATTAAATGCAGTGGATTTTATGCAGCATGGCCCAAAGCATCCCGATTGAAGGTAGTGCATTCCATGCAGCATCAATGAATGCAGTGGATTCCATGCAGCATGGTAAAATGCATCCCGATTGAACGCAGTGCATTCGATGCAGCATGGCTAAATGGATCCCGAGTGAATGCAGTAGATTCCATGCAGTGTCATTGAATGCAGTGGATTCCATGCAGCATGGTAAAATGCGTCACGATTGATGCAGTGGATTCCATGCAGTGTCATTGAATGCAGTGGATTCCATGCAGCATGGTAAAATGCATCCCGATGGATGCAGTGGATTCCATGCAGTGTCAATGAATGCAGTGGATTCCAGGCAGCATGATAAAATGCATCCCGATTGATGCAGTGGATTCCATGCAGCGGGGTTAAATGGATCCCGATTGAATGCAGTGGATTCCATGCAGCGTGGCCCAATGGATCTCGATTGAATGCAGTGGATTCCATGCAGCGTGGCCCAATGGATCTCGATTGAATGCAGTGGATTCCATGCAGTGTGGTGCAGTGGATTCTGATTGATTGCAGTGAATTCCATGCATCGTGGCACAATGGATCCCAATTGAATGCAGTGGATTCCATGCAGCGTGGCCCAATGGATCTCAATTGAATGCAGTGGATTCCATGCAGCGTGTTTGAATGCAGTGTATGCCATGCAGCATGAAGAAATGGAACCCTATTGAATGCAGTGGATTTTATGCAGCATGATTGAATGCAGTGGATTCCATGCAGCATGATTGAATGCAGTGGATTCCAGGCAGCGAGGCCCAATGAATCCCGATTGAATGCAGTGGATATTATCCAGCATGGCCCAAAGCATCCCGATTGAATGCAGTGGATTCCATGCAGCGTGTTTGAACGCAGTGGATCCATGCAGCATGGCCCAATGGTTCCCGATTGAATGCAGTGTTTGCAATGAAGCATGATTGAATGCAGTGGATTCCATGAAGCGTGGCCCTATGGTACCCGATTGAATGCACTGGTTGCAATGAAGCATGATGGAATGCAGTGGATTCCATGCAGCATGGAGAAATGGAACCCTATTAAATGCAGGGGATTTTATGCAGCATGATTGAATGCAGTGGATTCCATGCAGCATGATTGAATGCAGTAGATTCCATGCAGTGAGGCCCAATGCATCCCGATTAAATGCAGTGGATTTTATGCAGCGAGGCCCAAAGCATCCCGATTGAATGCAGTGGATTCCATGCAGCGTCACTGAATGCAGTGGATTCGATGCAGCATGGTAAAATGCATCCCGATTGAACCCAGTGTATTCTATGCAGCGTGATAAATGGATCCCGATTGAATGCAGTGGATTCCATGCAGCGTGGCCCAATGGATCTCGAGAGAATGCAGTGGATTCCATGCAGTGTGGTGCAATGGATTTTGATTGAACGCAGTGGATTCCATGCATCGTTGTGCAATGGATCCCAATTGAATGCAGTGAATTCCATGCAGCGTGATTGAATGCAGTACATTCCATGCAGCATGGTAAAATGCATCCCGATTAAATGCAGTGGATTCCATCCAGCTTGATTGAATGCAGTTGATTCCATGGAGCGTGGCCCAATGCATCCCGATTAAATGCAGTGGATTTTATGCAGCATGGCCCAAAGCATCCCGATTGAAGGTAGTGCATTCCATGCAGCATCACTGAATGCAGTGGATTCCATGCAGCATGGTAAAATGCATCCCGATTGAACTCAGTGTATTCCATGAAGCATGGCGAAATGGATCCCGATTGAATGCAGTGGATTCCATGCATTGTCAATGAATGCAGTGGATTCCAGGCAGCATGATAAAATGCATCCCGATTGATGCAGTGGATTCCATGCAGCGGGGTTAAATGGATCCCGATTGAATGCAGTGGATTCCATGCAGTGTGGCCCAATGGATCTCGATTGAATGCAGTGGATTCCATGCAGCGTGGCCCAATGGATCTCGATTGAATGCAGTGGATTCCATGCAGTGTGGTGCAGTGGATTCTGATTGATTGCAGTGAATTCCATGCATCGTGGCACAATGGATCCCAATTGAATGCAGTGGATTCCATGCAGCGTGGCCCAATGGATCTCGATTGAATGCAGTGGATTCCATGCAGCGTGTTTGAATGCAGTGTATGCCATGCAGCATGAAGAAATGGAACCCTATTGAATGCAGTGGATTTTATGCAGCATGATTGAATGCAGTGGATTCCATGCAGCATGATTGAATGCAGTGGATTCCAGGCAGCGAGGCCCAATGAATCCCGATTGAATGCAGTGGATATTATCCAGCATGGCCCAAAGCATCCCGATTGAATGCAGTGGATTCCATGCAGCGTGTTTGAACGCAGTGGATCCATGCAGCATGGCCCAATGGTTCCCGATTGAATGCAGTGTTTGCAATGAAGCATGATTGAATGCAGTGGATTCCATGAAGCGTGGCCCTATGGTACCCGATTGAATGCACTGGTTGCAATGAAGCATGATTGAATGCAGTGGATTCCATGCAGCATGGAGAAATGGAACCCTATTAAATGCAGGGGATTTTATGCAGCATGATTGAATGCAGTGGATTCCATGCAGCATGATTGAATGCAGTAGATTCCATGCAGTGAGGCCCAATGCATCCCGATTAAATGCAGTGGATTTTATGCAGCGAGGCCCAAAGCATCCCGATTGAATGCAGTGGATTCCATGCAGCGTCACTGAATGCAGTGGATTCGATGCAGCATGGTAAAATGCATCCCGATTGAACCCAGTGTATTCTATGCAGCGTGATAAATGGATCCCGATTGAATGCAGTGGATTCCATGCAGCGTGGCCCAATGGATCTCGAGAGAATGCAGTGGATTCCATGCAGTGTGGTGCAATGGATTTTGATTGAACGCAGTGGATTCCATGCATCGTTGTGCAATGGATCCCAATTGAATGCAGTGAATTCCATGCAGCGTGATTGAATGCAGTACATTCCATGCAGCATGGTAAAATGCATCCCGATTAAATGCAGTGGATTCCATCCAGCTTGATTGAATGCAGTTGATTCCATGGAGCGTGGCCCAATGCATCCCGATTAAATGCAGTGGATTTTATGCAGCATGGCCCAAAGCATCCCGATTGAAGGTAGTGCATTCCATGCAGCATCACTGAATGCAGTGGATTCCATGCAGCATGGTAAAATGCATCCTGATTGAACTCAGTGTATTCCATGAAGCATGGCGAAATGGATCCCGATTGAATGCAGTGGATTCCATGCAGCGTGGCCCAATGGATCTCGATTGAACACAGTGTATTCCATGCAGTGAGGCCCAATGAATCCCAATTGAATGCAGTGGATTCCATGCAGCATGGAGAAATTGAACCCTATTAAATGCAGGGGAGTTTATGCAGCATGATTGAATGCAGTGGATTCCATGCAGCATGATTGAATGCAGTAGATTCCATGCAGTGAGGCCCAATGCATCCCGATTAAATGCAGTGGATTTTATGCAGAGAGGCCCAAAGCATCCCGATTGAATGCAGTGGATTCCATGCAGCGTCACTGAATGCAGTGGATTCGATGCAGCATGGTTAAATGCATCCCGATTGAACGAAGTGTATTCCATGCAGCGTGGCTAAATGGATCCCGATTGAATGAAGTGGATTCCATGCAGCGTGGCCCAATGGATCTCGAGAGATTGCAGTGGATTCCAAGCAGAGTGGTGCAATGGATTTTAATTGAACGCAGTGGATTCCATGCATCGTGGTGCAATGGATCCCAATTGAATGCAGTGAATTCCATGCAGCGTGATTGAATGCAGTATATTCCATGCAGCGTGGTAAAATGCATCCCGATTAAATGCAGTGGATTCCATCCAGCTTGGTTGAATGCAATTGATTCCATGGAGCATGGCCCAATGCATCCCGATTAAATGCAGTGGATTTTATGCAGCATGGCCCAAAGCATCCCGATTGAATGTAGTGCATTCCATGCAGCATCACTGAATGCAGTGGATTCCATGCAGCATGGTAAAATGCATCCCGATTAAACGCAGTGGATTACATGCAGCATGGCTAAATGGATCCCGATTGAATGCAGTAGATTCCATGCAGTGTCATTGAATGCAGTGGATTCCATGCAGCATGGTAAAATGCGTCACGATTGATGCAGTGGATTCCATGCAGTGTCATTGAATGCAGTGGATTCCATGCAGCATGGTAAAATGCATCCCGATGGATGCAGTGGATTCCATGCAGTGTCAATGAATGCAGTGGATTCCAGGCAGCATGATAAAATGCATCCCGATTGATGCAGTGGATTCCATGCAGCGGGGTTAAATGGATCCCGATTGAATGCAGTGGATTCCATGCAGCGTGGCCCAATGGATCTCGATTGAATGCAGTGGATTCCATGCAGCGTGTTTGAATGTAGTGTATGCCATGCAGCGTGAAGAAATGTAACCCTATTGAATGCAGTGGATTTTATGCAGCATGATTGAATGCAGTGGATTCGATGCAGCATGATTGAATGCAGTGGATTCCAGGCAGCGAGGCCCAATGAACCCCGATTGAATGCAGTGGATATTATCCAGCATGGCCCAAAGCATCCCGATTGAATGCAGTGGATTCCATGCAGCGTGTTTGAATGCAGTGGATTCGTGCAGCATGGCCCAATGGTTCCCGATTGAATGCAGTGGTTGCAATGAAGCATGATTGAATGCAGTGGATTCCATGCAGCATGGAGAAATTGAACCCTATTAAATGCAGGGGATTTTATGCAGCATGATTGAATGCAGTGGATTCCATGCAGCGTGATTGAATGCAGTAGATTCCATGCAGTGAGGCCCAATGCATCCCGATTCAATGCAGTGGATTTTATGCAGCGAGGCCCAAAGCATCCCGATTGAATGCAGTGGATTCCATGCAGCGTCACTGAATGCAGTGGATTCGATGCAGCATGGTAAAATGCATCCCGATTGAACCCAGTGTATTCTATGCAGCGTGATAAATGGACCCCAATTGAATGCAGTGGATTCCATGCAGCGTGGCCCAATGGATCTCGAGAGAATGCAGTGGATTCCATGCAGCGTGATTGAATGCAGTACATTCCATGCAGCATGGTAAAATGCATCCCGATTAAATGCAGTGGATTCCATCCAGCTTGATTGAATGCCGTTGATTCCATGGAGCGTGGCCCAATGCATCCCGATTAAATGCAGTGGATTTTATGCAGCATGGCCCAAAGCATCCCGATTGAAGGTAGTGCATTCCATGCAGCATTACTGAATGCAGTGGATTCCATGCAGCATGGTAAAATGCATCCCGATTGAACGCAGTTTATTCCATGAAGCATGGCTAAATGGATCCCGATTGAATGCAGTGGATTCCATGCAGCGTGGCCCAATGGATCTCGATTGAACGCAGTGTATTCCATGCAGTGAGGCCCAATGAATCCCAATTGAATGCAGTGGATTCCATGCAGCATGGCGCAATGGATGTCGATTGAATGCAGTGGTTTCCCTGCAATGTGGCACAATGGATCCCGATTGACTGCAGTGGATTCCATGCAGCGTCACTGAATGCAGTGGATTCCATGCAGCATGGTAAAATGCATCCCGATGGATGCAGTGGATTCCATGCAGTGTCATTGAATGCAGTGGATTCCATGCAGCATGGTAAAATGCATCCCAATTGAACGCAGTGCATTCCATGCAGCGGGGTTAAATGGATCCCGATTGAATGCAGTGGATTCGATGCAGCGTGGCCCAATGGATCTCGAGAGAATGCAGTGGATTCCATGCAGTGTGGTGCAATGGATTTTAATTGAACGCAGTGGATTCCATGCATCGTGGCGCAATGGATCCCAATTGAATGCAGTGAATTCCATGCAGCGTGATTGAATGCAGTACATTCCATGCAGCATGGTAAAATGCATCCCGATTAAATGCAGTGGATTTCATCCAGCTTGATTGAATGCAGTTGATTCCATGGAGCGTGGCCCAATGCATCCCGATTAAATGCAGTGGATTTTATGCAGCATGGCCCAAAGCATCCCGATTGAAGGTAGTGCATTCCATGCAGCATTACTGAATGCAGTGGATTCCATGCAGCATGGTAAAATGCATCCCGATTGAACGCAGTTTATTCCATGAAGCATGGCTAAATGGATCCCGATTGAATGCAGTGGATTCCATGCAGCGTGGCCCAATGGATCTCGATTGAACGCAGTGTATTCCATGCAGTGAGGCCCAATGAATCCCAATTGAATGCAGTGGATTCCATGCAGCATGGCGCAATGGATGTCGATTGAATGCAGTGGTTTCCCTGCAATGTGGCACAATGGATCCCGATTGACTGCAGTGGATTCCATGCAGCGTCACTGAATGCAGTGGATTCCATGCAGCATGGTAAAATGCATCCCGATGGATGCAGTGGATTCCATGCAGTGTCATTGAATGCAGTGGATTCCATGCAGCATGGTAAAATGCATCCCAATTGAACGCAGTGCATTCCATGCAGCGGGGTTAAATGGATCCCGATTGAATGCAGTGGATTCGATGCAGCGTGGCCCAATGGATCTCGAGAGAATGCAGTGGATTCCATGCAGTGTGGTGCAATGGATTTTAATTGAACGCAGTGGATTCCATGCATCGTGGCGCAATGGATCCCAATTGAATGCAGTGAATTCCATGCAGCGTGATTGAATGCAGTACATTCCATGCAGCATGGTAAAATGCATCCCGATTAAATGCAGTGGATTTCATCCAGCTTGATTGAATGCAGTTGATTCCATGGAGCGTGGCCCAATGCATCCCGATTAAATGCAGTGGATTTTATGCAGCATGGCCCAAAGCATCAAGATTGAAGGTAGTGCATTTCATGCAGCATCACTGAATGCAGTGGATTCCATGCAGCATGGTAAAATGCATCCCAATTGAACGCAGTGCATTCCATGCAGCGGGGTTAAATGGATGCCGATTGAATGCAGTGGATTCGATGCAGCGTGGCCCAATGGATCTCGATTGACTGCAGTGGATTCCATGCAGAGTGGCCCAATGGATCTCGATTGACTGCAGTGGATTCCATGCAGCGTCACTGAATGCAGTGGATTCCATGCAGCATGGTAAAATGCATCCCGATTGATGCAGTGGATTCCATGCAGTGTCATTGAATGCAGTGGATTCCATGCAGCATGGTTTAATGCATCCCAATTGAACGCAGTGCATTCCATGCAGCGGGGTTAAATGGATCCCGATTGAATGCAGTGGATTCGATGCAGCGTGGCCCAATGGATCTCGAGAGAATGCAGTGGATTCCATGCAGTGTGGTGCAATGGATTTTAATTGAACGCAGTGGATTCTATGCATCGTGGCGCAATGGATCCCAATTGAATGCAGTGAATTCCATGCAGCGTGATTGTATGCAGTATATTCCATGCAGCGTGGTAAAATGCATCCCGATAAAATGCAGTGGATTCCATCCAGTTTGATTGAATGCAGTTGATTCCATGGAGCGTGGCCCAATGCATCCCGATTAAATGCAGTGGATTTTATGCAGCATGGCCCAAAGCATCCCGTTTGAAAGTAGTGCATTCCATGCAGCAACACTGAATGCAGTGGATTCCATGCAGCATGGTAAAATGCATCCCGATTGAACGCAGTGTATTCCATGAAGCATGGCTAAATGGATCCCGAGTGAATGCAGTGGATTCCATGCAGTGTCATTGAATGCAGTGGATTCCATGCAGCATGGTAAAATGTGTCACGATTGATGCATTGGATTACATGCATTGTCATTGAATGCAGTGGATTCCATGCAGCATGGTTAAATGCATCACGATTGATGCAGTGGATTCCATGCAGTGTCAATGAATGCAGTGGATTCCAGGCAGCATGATAAAATGCATCCCGATTGATGCAGTGGATTCCATGCAGCGGGGTTTAATGGATCCCGATTGAATGCAGTGGATTCCATGCAGCGTGGCCCAATGGATCTCGATTGAATGCAGTGGACTCCGTGCAGTGTGGTGGAGTGGATTCTGATTGATTGCAATGAATTCCATGCAGCGTGGCCCAATGGATCTCGATTGAATGCAGTGGATTCCATGCAGCGTGTTTGAATGCAGTGTATTCCATGCAGCGTGAAGAAATGGAACCCTATTGAATGCAGTGGATTTTATGCAGCATGATTGAATGCAGTGGATTTCATGCAGCATGATTGAATGCAGTGGATTCCAGGCAGCGAGGCCCAATGAATCCCGATTGAATGCAGTGGACATTATCCAGCATGGCCCAAAGCATCCCGATGGAATGCAGTGGATTCCATGCAGCGTGTTTGAATGCAGTGGATTCCATGCAGCATGGCCCAATGGTTCCCGATTGAATGCAGTGGTTGCAATGAAGCATGATTGAATGCAGTGGATTCCATGAAGCGTGGCCCTATGGTACCCGATTGAATGCACTGGTTGCAATGAAGCATGATTGAATGCAGTGGATTCCATGCAGCATGGAGAAATGGAACCCTATTAAATGCAGGGGATTTTATGCAGCATGATTGAATGCAGTGGATTCCATGCAGCATGATTGAATGCAGTAGATTCCATGCAGTGAGGCCCAATGCATCCCGATTAAATGCAGTGGATTTTATGCAGCGAGGCCCAAAGCATCCCGATTGAATGTAGTGGATTCCATGCAGCGTCACTGAATGCAGTGGATTCGATGCAGCATGGTTAAATGCATCCCGATTGAACGAAGAGTATTCCATGCAGCGTGGCTAAATGGATCCCGATTGAATGAAGTGGATTCCATGCAGCGTGGCCCAATGGATCTCGAGAGATTGCAGTGGATTCCATGCAGTGTGGTGCAATGGATTTTAATTGAACGCAGTGGATTCCATGCATCGTGGTGCAATGGATCCCAATTGAATGCAGTGAATTCCATGCAGCGTGATTGAATGCAGTATATTCCATGCAGCGTGGTAAAATGCATCCCGATTAAATGCAGTGGATTCCATCCAGCTTGATTGAATGCAGTTGATTCCATGGAGCGTGGCCCAATGCATCCCGATTAAATGCAGTGGATTTTATGCAGCATGGCCCAAAGCATCCCGATTGAATGTAGTGCATTCCATGCAGCATCACTGAATGCAGTGGATTCCATGCAGCATGGTAAAATGCATCCCGATTGAACGCAGTGTATTCCATGAAGCATGGCTAAATGGCTCCCGAGTGAATGCAGTATATTCCATGCAGTGTCATTGAATGCAGTGGATTCCATGCAGCATGGTAAAATGCGTCACGATTGATGCAGTGGATTCCATGCAGTGTCATTGAATGCAGTGGATTCCATGCAGCATGGTAAAATGCATCCCGATGGATGCAGTGGATTCCATGCAGTGTCAATGAATGCAGTGGATTCCAGGCAGCATGATAAAATGCATCCCGATTGATGCAGTGGATTCCATGCAGCGGGGTTAAATGGATCCCGATTGAATGCAGTGGATTCCATGCAGCGTGGCCCAATGGATCTCGATTGAATGCAGTGGATTCCATGCAGCGTGGCCCAATGGATCTCGATTGAATGCAGTGGATTCCATGCAGTGTGGTGCAGTGGATTCTGATTGATTGCAGTGAATTCCATGCATCGTGGCACAATGGATCCCAATTGAATGCAGTGGATTCCATGCAGCGTGGCCCAATGGATCTCGATTGAATGCAGTGGATTCCATGCAGCGTGTTTGAATGCAGTGTATGCCATGCAGCATGAAGAAATGGAACCCTATTGAATGCAGTGGATTTTATGCAGCATGATTGAATGCAGTGGATTCCATGCAGCATGATTGAATGCAGTGGATTCCAGGCAGCGAGGCCCAATGAATCCCGATTGAATGCAGTGGATATTATCCAGCATGGCCCAAAGCATCCCGATTGAATGCAGTGGATTCCATGCAGTGTGTTTGAACGCAGTGGATCCATGCAGCATGGCCCAATGGTTCCCGATTGAATGCAGTGGTTGCAATGAAGCATGATTGAATGCAGTGGATTCCATGAAGCGTGGCCCTATGGTACCCGATTGAATGCACTGGTTGCAATGAAGCATGATTGAATGCAGTGGATTCCATGCAGCATGGAGAAATGGAACCCTATTAAATGCAGGGGATTTTATGCAGCATGATTGAATGCAGTGGATTCCATGCAGCATGATTGAAAGCAGTAGATTCCATGCAGTGAGGCCCAATGCATCCCGATTAAATGCAGTGGATTTTATGCAGCGAGGCCCAAAGCATCCCGATTGAATGCAGTGGATTCCATGCAGCGTCACTGAATGCAGTGGATTCGATGCAGCATGGTATAATTCATCCCGATTGAACCCAGTGTATTCCATGCAGCGTGGCTAAATGGATCCCGATTGAATGCAGTGGATTCCATGCAGCGTGGCCCAATGGATCTCGAGAGAATGCAGTGGATTCCATGCAGTGTGGTGCAATGGATTTTGATTGAACGCAGTGGATTCGATGCATCGTTGTGCAATGGATCCCAATTGAATGCAGTGAATTCCATGCAGCGTGATTGAATGCAGTATATTCCATGCAGCATGGTAAAATGCATCCCGATTAAATGCAGTGGATTCCATCCAGCTTGATTGAATGCAGTTGATTCCATGGAGCGTGGCCCAATGCATCCCGATTAAATGCAGTGGATTTTATGCAGCATGGCCCAAAGCATCCCGATTGAAGGTAGTGCATTCCATGCAGCATCACTGAATGCAGTGGATTCCATGCAGCATGGTAAAATGCATCCCGATTGAACGCAGTGTATTCCATGAAGCATGGCTAAATGGATCCCCATTGAATGCAGTGGATTCCATGCAGCGTGGCCCAATGGATCTCGATTGAACGCAGTGTATTCCATGCAGTGAGGCCCAATGAATCCCAATTGAATGCAGTGGATTCCATGCAGCATGGCGCAATGGATGTCGATTGAATGCAGTGGTTTCCCTGCAATGTGGCACAATGGATCCCGATTGACTGCAGTGGATTCCATGCAGCGTCACTGAATGCAGTGGATTCCATGCAGCATGGTAAAATGCATCCCGATGGATGCAGTGGATTCCATGCAGTGTCATTGAATGCAGTGGATTCCATGCAGCATGGTAAAATGCATCCCAATTGAACGCAGTGCATTCCATGCAGCGGGGTTAAATGGATCCCGATTGAATGCAGTGGATTCGATGCAGCGTGGCCCAATGGATCTCGAGAGAATGCAGTGGATTCCATGCAGTGTGGTGCAATGGATTTTAATTGAACGCAGTGGATTCCATGCATCGTGGCGCAATGGATCCCAATTGAATGCAGTGAATTCCATGCAGCGTGATTGAATGCAGTACATTCCATGCAGCATGGTAAAATGCATCCCGATTAAATGCAGTGGATTCCATCCAGCTTGATTGAATGCAGTTGATTCCATGGAGCGTGGCCCAATGCATCCCGATTAAATGCAGTGGATTTTATGCAGCATGGCCCAAAGCATCAAGATTGAAGGTAGTGCATTTCATGCAGCATCACTGAATGCAGTGGATTCCATGCAGCATGGTAAAATGCATCCCAATTGAACGCAGTGCATTCCATGCAGCGGGGTTAAATGGATGCCGATTGAATGCAGTGGATTCGATGCAGCGTGGCCCAATGGATCTCGATTGACTGCAGTGGATTCCATGCAGAGTGGCCCAATGGATCTCGATTGACTGCAGTGGATTCCATGCAGCGTCACTGAATGCAGTGGATTCCATGCAGCATGGTAAAATGCATCCCGATTGATGCAGTGGATTCCATGCAGTGTCATTGAATGCAGTGGATTCCATGCAGCATGGTTTAATGCATCCCAATTGAACGCAGTGCATTCCATGCAGCGGGGTTAAATGGATCCCGATTGAATGCAGTGGATTCGATGCAGCGTGGCCCAATGGATCTCGAGAGAATGCAGTGGATTCCATGCAGTGTGGTGCAATGGATTTTAATTGAACGCAGTGGATTCCATGCATCGTGGCGCAATGGATCCCAATTGAATGCAGTGAATTCCATGCAGCGTGATTGAATGCAGTATATTCCATGCAGCGTGGTAAAATGCATCCCGATAAAATGCAGTGGATTCCATCCAGTTTGATTGAATGCAGTTGATTCCATGGAGCGTGGCCCAATGCATCCCGATTAAATGCAGTGGATTTTATGCAGCATGGCCCAAAGCATCCCGATTGAAAGCAGTGCATTCCATGCAGCAACACTGAATGCAGTGGATTCCATGCAGCATGGTAAAATGCATCCCGATTGAACGCAGTGTATTCCTTGAAGCATGGCTAAATGGATCCCGAGTGAATGCAGTGGATTCCATGCAGTGTCATTGAATGCAGTGGATTCCATGCAGCATGGTAAAATGTGTCACGATTGATGCATTGGATTACATGCATTGTCATTGAATGCAGTGGATTCCATGCAGCATGGTTAAATGCATCACGATTGATGCAGTGGATTCCATGCAGTGTCAATGAATGCAGTGGATTCCAGGCAGCATGATAAAATGCATCCCGATTGATGCAGTGGATTCCATGCAGCGGGGTTTAATGGATCCCGATTGAATGCAGTGGATTCCATGCAGCGTGGCCCAATGGATCTCGATTGAATGCAGTGGACTCCGTGCAGTGTGGTGGAGTGGATTCTGATTGATTGCAGTGAATTCCATGCAGCGTGGCCCAATGGATCTCGATTGAATGCAGTGGATTCCATGCAGCGTGTTTGAATGCAGTGTATTCCATGCAGCGTGAAGAAATGGAACCCTATTGAATGCAGTGGATTTTATGCAGCATGATTGAATGCAGTGGATTTCATGCAGCATGATTGAATGCAGTGGATTCCAGGCAGCGAGGCCCAATGAATCCCGATTGAATGCAGTGGACATTATCCAGCATGGCCCAAAGCATCCCGATGGAATGCAGTGGATTCCATGCAGCGTGTTTGAATGCAGTGGATTCCATGCAGCATGGCCCAATGGTTCCCGATTGAATGCAGTGGTTGCAATGAAGCATGATTGAATGCAGTGGATTCCATGAAGCGTGGCCCTATGGTACCCGATTGAATGCACTGGTTGCAATGAAGCATGATTGAATGCAGTGGATTCCATGCAGCATGGAGAAATGGAACCCTATTAAATGCAGGGGATTTTATGCAGCATGATTGAATGCAGTGGATTCCATGCAGCATGATTGAATGCAGTAGATTCCATGCAGTGAGGCCCAATGCATCCCGATTAAATGCAGTGGATTTTATGCAGCGAGGCCCAAAGCATCCCGATTGAATGTAGTGGATTCCATGCAGCGTCACTGAATGCAGTGGATTCGATGCAGCATGGTTAAATGCATCCCGATTGAACGAAGAGTATTCCATGCAGCGTGGCTAAATGGATCCCGATTGAATGAAGTGGATTCCATGCAGCGTGGCCCAATGGATCTCGAGAGATTGCAGTGGATTCCATGCAGTGTGGTAAAATGCGTCACGATTGATGCAGTGGATTCCATGCAGTGTCATTGAATGCAGTGAATTCCATGCAGCATGGTAAAATGCGTCACGATTGATGCAGTGGATTCCATGCAGTGTCATTGAATGCAGTGGATTCCATGCAGCATGGTAAAATGCATCCCGATGGATGCAGTGGATTCCATGCAGTGTCAATGAATGCAGTGGATTCCAGGCAGCATGATAAAATGCATCCCGATTGATGCAGTGGATTCCATGCAGCGGGGTTAAATGGATCCCGATTGAATGCAGTGGATTCCATGCAGCGTGGCCCAATGGATCTCGATTGAATGCAGTGGATTCCATGCAGCGTGGCCCAATGGATCTCGATTGAATGCAGTGGATTCCATGCAGTGTGGTGCAGTGGATTCTGATTGATTGCAGTGAATTCCATGCATCGTGGCACAATGGATCCCAATTGAATGCAGTGGATTCCATGCAGCGTGGCCCAATGGATCTCGATTGAATGCAGTGGATTCCATGCAGCGTGTTTGAATGCAGTGTATGCCATGCAGCATGAAGAAATGGAACCCTATTGAATGCAGTGGATTTTATGCAGCATGATTGAATGCAGTGGATTCCATGCAGCATGATTGAATGCAGTGGATTCCAGGCAGCGAGGCCCAATGAATCCCGATTGAATGCAGTGGATATTATCCAGCATGGCCCAAAGCATCCCGATTGAATGCAGTGGATTCCATGCAGTGTGTTTGAACGCAGTGGATCCATGCAGCATGGCCCAATGGTTCCCGATTGAATGCAGTGGTTGCAATGAAGCATGATTGAATGCAGTGGATTCCATGAAGCGTGGCCCTATGGTACCCGATTGAATGCACTGGTGGCAATGAAGCATGATTGAATGCAGTGGATTCCATGCAGCATGGAGAAATGGAACCCTATTAAATGCAGGGGATTTTATGCAGCATGATTGAATGCAGTGGATTCCATGCAGCATGATTGAATGCAGTAGATTCCAGGCAGTGAGGCCCAATGCATCCCGATTAAATGCAGTGGATTTTATGCAGCGAGGCCCAAAGCATCCCGATTGAATGCAGTGGATTCCATGCAGCGTCACTGAATGCAGTGGATTCGATGCAGCATGGTAAAATGCATCCCGATTGAACCCAGTGTATTCTATGCAGCGTGATAAATGGATCCCGATTGAATGCAGTGGATTCCATGCAGCGTAGCCCAATGGATCTCGAGAGAATGCAGTGGATTCCATGCAGTGTGGTGCAATGGATTTTGATTGAACGCAGTGGATTCCATGCATCGTTGTGCAATGGATCCCAATTGAATGCAGTGAATTCCATGCAGCGTGATTGAATGCAGTACATTCCATGCAGCATGGTAAAATGCATCCCGATTAAATGCAGTGGATTCCATCCAGCTTGATTGAATGCAGTTGATTCCATGGAGCGTGGCCCAATGCATCCCGATTAAATGCAGTGGATTTTATGCAGCATGGCCCAAAGCATCCCGATTGAATGTAGTGCATTCCATGCAGCATCACTGAATGCAGTGGATTCCATGCAGCATGGTAAAATGCATCCCGATTGAACGCAGTGTATTCCATGAAGCATGGCGAAATGGATCCCGATTGAATGCAGTGGATTCCATGCAGCGTGGCCCAATCGATCTCGATTGAACACAGTGTATTCCATGCAGTGAGGCCCAATGAATCCCAATTGAATGCAGTGGATTCCATGCAGCATGGAAAAATTGAACCCTATTAAATGCAGGGGATTTTATGCAGCATGATTGAATGCAGTGGATTCCAAGCAGCATGATTGAATGCAGTAGATTCCATGCAGTGAGGCCCAATGCATCCCGATTAAATGCAGTGGATTTTATGCAGAGAGGCCCAAAGCATCCCGATTGAATGCAGTGGATTCCATGCAGCGTCACTGAATGCAGTGGATTCGATGCAGCATGGTTAAATGCATCCCGATTGAACGAAGTGTATTCCATGCAGCGTGGCTAAATGGATCCAGATTGAATGCAGTGGATTCCATGCAGCGTGGCCCAATGGATCTCGAGAGATTGCAGTGGATTCCAAGCAGAGTGGTGCAATGGATTTTAATTGAACGCAGTGGATTCCATGCATCGTGGTGCAATGGATCTCAATTGAATGCAGTGAATTCCATGCAGCGTGATTGAATGCAGTATATTCCATGCAGCGTGGTAAAATGCATCCCGATTAAATGCAGTGGATTCCATCCAGCTTGGTTGAATGCAATTGATTCCATGGAGCATGGCCCAATGTATCCCGATTAAATGCAGTGGAATTTATGCAGCATGGCCCAAAGCATCCCGATTGAATGTAGTGCATTCCATGCAGCATCACTGAATGCAGTGGATTCCATGCAGCATGGTAAAATGCATCCCGATTAAACGCAGTGGATTACATGCAGCATGGCTAAATGGATCCCGATTGAATGCAGTAGATTCCATGCAGTGTCATTGAATGCAGTGGATTCCATGCAGCATGGTAAAATGCGTCACGATTGATGCAGTGGATTCCATGCAGTGTCATTGAATGCAGTGTATTCCATGCAGCATGGTAAAATGCATCCCGATGGATGCAGTGGATTCCATGCAGTGTCAATGAATGCAGTGGATTCCAGGCAGCATGATAAAATGCATCCCGATTGATGCAGTGGATTCCATGCAGCGGGGTTAAATGGATCCCGATTGAATGCAGTGGATTCCATGCAGCGTGGCCCAATGGATCTCGATTGAATGCAGTGGATTCCATGCAGCGTGGCCCAATGGATCTCGATTGAATGCAGTGGATTCCATGCAGTGTGGTGCAGTGGATTCTGATTGATTGCAGTGAATTCCATGCATCGTGGCACAATGGATCCCAATTGAATGCAGTGGATTCCATGCAGCGTGGCCCAATGGATCTCGATTGAATGCAGTGGATTCCATGCAGCGTGTTTGAATGCAGTGTATGCCATGCAGCGTGAAGAAATGGAACCCTATTGAATGCAGTGGATTTTATGCAGCATGATTGAATGCAGTGGATTCCATGCAGCGTGGCCCAATGGATCTCGATTGAATGCAGTGGACTCCGTGCAGTGTGTTGGAGTGGATTCTGATTGATTGCAGTGAATTCCATGCAGCGTGGCCCAATGGATCTCGATTGAATGCAGTGGATTCCATGCAGCGTGTTTGAATGCAGTGTATTCCATACAGCGTGAAGAAATGGAACCCTATTGAATGCAGTGGATTTTATGCAGCATGATTGAATGCAGTGGATTCCATGCAGCATGATTGAATGCAGTGGATTCCAGGCAGCGAGGCCCAATGAATCCCGATTGAATGCAGTGGACATTATCCAGCATGGCGCAAAGCATCCCGATGGAATGCAGTGGATTCCATGAAGCGTGTTTGAATGCAGTGGATTCCATGCAGCATGGCCCAATGGTTCCCGATTGAATGCAGTGGTTGCAATGAAGCATGATTGAATGCAGTGGATTCCATGAAGCGTGGCCCTATGGTACCCGATTGAATGCACTGGTTGCAATGAAGCATGATTGAATGCAGTGGATTCCATGCAGCATGGAGAAATGGAACCCTATTAAATGCAGGGGATTTTATGCAGCATGATTGAATGCAGTGGATTCCATGCAGCATGATTGAATGCAGTAGATTCCATGCAGTGAGGCCCAATGCATCCCGATTAAATGCAGTGGATTTTATGCAGCGAGGCCCAAAGCATCCCGATTGAATGCAGTGGATTCCATGCAGCGTCACTGAATGCAGTGGATTCGATGCAGCATGGTTAAATGCATCCCGATTGAACGAAGAGTATTCCATGCAGCGTGGCTAAATGGATCCCGATTGAATGAAGTGGATTCCATGCAGCGTGCCCCAATGGATCTCGAGAGATTGCAGTGGATTCCATGCAGTGTGGTGCAATGGATTTTAATTGAACGCAGTGGATTCCATGCATCGTGGTGCAATGGATCCCAATTGAATGCAGTGAATTCCATGCAGCGTGATTGAATGCAGTATATTCCATGCAGCGTGGTAAAATGCATCCCGATTAAATGCAGTGGATTCCATCCAGCTTGATTGAATGCAGTTGATTCCATGGAGCGTGGCCCAATGCATCCCGATTAAATGCAGTGGATTTTATGCAGCATGGCCCAAAGCATCCCGATTGAAGGTAGTGCATTCCATGCAGCATCACTGAATGCAGTGGATTCCATGCAGCATGGTAAAATGCATCCCGATTGAACGCAGTGTATTCCATGAAGCATGGCTAAATGGATCCCGAGTGAATGCAGTAGATTCCATGCAGTGTCATTGAATGCAGTGGATTCCATGCAGCATGGTATAATGTGTCACGATTGATGCAGTAGATTCCATGCTGTGTCATTGAATGCAGTGGATTCCATGCAGCGTGGCCCAATGGATCTCGATTGAATGCAGTGGATTCCATGCAGCGTGGCCCAATGGATCTCGATTGAATGCAGTGGATTCCATGCAGTGTGGTGCAGTGGATTCTGATTGATTGCAGTGAATTCCATGCATCGTGGCACAATGGATCCCTATTGAATGCAGTGGATTCCATGCAGCGTGGCCCAATGGATCTCGATTGAATGCAGTGGATTCCATGCAGCGTGTTTGAATGCAGTGCATGCCATGCAGCATGAAGAAATGGAACCCTATTGAATGCAGTGCATTTTATGCAGCATGATTGAATGCAGTGGATTCCATGCAGCATGATTGAATGCAGTGGATTCCAGGCAGCGAGGCCCAATGAATCCCGATTGAATGCAGTGGATATTATCCAGCATGGCCCAAAGCATCCCGATTGAATGCAGTGGATTCCATGCAGTGTGTTTGAACGCAGTGGATCCATGCAGCATGGCCCAATGGTTCCCGATTGAATGCAGTGGTTGCAATGAAGCATGATTGAATGCAGTGGATTCCATGAAGCGTGGCCCTATGGTACCCGATTGAATGCACTGGTTGCAATGAAGCATGATTGAATGCAGTGGATTCCATGCAGCATGGAGAAATGGAACCCTATTAAATGCAGGGGATTTTATGCAGCATGATTGAATGCAGTGGATTCCATGCAGCATGATTGAATGCAGTAGATTCCATGCAGTGAGGCCCAATGCATCCCGATTAAATGCAGTGGATTTTATGCAGCGAGGCCCAAAGCATCCCTATTGAATGCAGTGGATTCCATGCAGCGTCACTGAATGCAGTGGATTCGATGCAGCATGGTAAAATGCATCCCGATTGAACCCAGTGTATTCTATGCAGCGTGGCTAAATGGATCCCGATTGAATGCAGTGGATTCCATGCAGCGTGGCCCAATGGATCTCGAGAGAATGCAGTGGATTCCATGCAGTGTGGTGCAATGGATTTTGATTGAACGCAGTGGATTCCATGCATCGTTGTGCAATGGATCCCAATTGAATGCAGTGAATTCCATGCAGCGTGATTGAATGCAGTACATTCCATGCAGCATGGTAAAATGCATCCCGATTAAATGCAGTGGATTCCATCCAGCTTGATTGAATGCAGTTGATTCCATGGAGCGTGGCCCAATGCATCCCGATTAAATGCAGTGGATTTTATGCAGCATGGCCCAAAGCATCCCGATTGAAGGTAGTGCATTCCATGCAGCATCACTGAATGCAGTGGATTCCATGCAGCATGGTAAAATGCATCCCGATTGAACGCAGTGTATTCCATGAAGCATGGCGAAATGGATCCCGATTGAATGCAGTGGATTCCATGCAGCGTGGCCCAATGGATCTCGATTGAACGCAGTGTATTCCATGCAGTGAGGCCCAATGAATCCCAATTGAATGCAGTGGATTCCATACAGCATGGAGAAATTGAACCCTATTAAATGCAGGGGATTTTATGCAGCATGATTGAATGCAGTGGATTCCAAGCAGCATGATTGAATGCAGTAGATTCCATGCAGTGAGGCCCAATGCATCCCGATTAAATGCAGTGGATTTTATGCAGAGAGGCCCAAAGCATCCCGATTGAATGCAGTGGATTCCATGCAGCGTCACTGAATGCAGTGGATTCGATGCAGCATGGTTAAATGCATCCCGATTGAACGAAGTGTATTCCATGCAGCGTGGCTAAATGGATCCCGATTGAATGCAGTGGATTCCATGCAGCGTGGCCCAATGGATCTCGAGAGATTGCAGTGGATTCCAAGCAGAGTGGTGCAATGGATTTTAATTGAACGCAGTGGATTCCATGCATCGTGGTGCAATGGATCCCAATTGAATGCAGTGAATTCCATGCAGCGTGATTGAATGCAGTATATTCCATGCAGCGTGGTAAAATGCATCCCGATTAAATGCAGTGGATTCCATCCAGCTTGGTTGAATGCAATTGATTCCATGGAGCATGGCCCAATGCATCCCGATTAAATGCAGTGGATTTTATGAAGCATGGCCCAAAGCATCCCGATTGAATGTAGTGCATTCCATGCAGCATCACTGAATGCAGTGGATTCCATGCAGCATGGTAAAATGCATCCCGATTGAACGCAGTGGATTACATGCAGCATGGCTAAATGGATCCCGATTGAATGCAGTAGATTCCATGCAGTGTCATTGAATGCAGTGGATTCCATGCAGCATGGTAAAATGCGTCACGATTGATGCAGTGGATTCCATGCAGTGTCATTGAATGCAGTGGATTCCATGCAGCATGGTAAAATGCATCCCGATTAATGCAGTGGATTCCATGCAGTGTCAATGAATGCAGTGGATTCCAGGCAGCATGATAAAATGCATCCCGATTGATGCAGTGGATTCCATGCAGCGGGGTTAAATGGATCCCGATTGAATGCAGTGGATTCCATGCAGCGTGGCCCAATGGATCTCGATTGAATGCAGTGGATTCCATGCAGCGTGGCCCAATGGATCTCGATTGAATGCAGTGGATTCCATGCAGTGTGGTGCAGTGGATTCTGATTGATTGCAGTGAATTCCATGCATCGTGGCACAATGGATCCCAATTGAATGCAGTGGATTCCATGCAGCGTGGCCCAATGGATCTCGATTGAATGCAGTGGATTCCATGCAGCGTGTTTGAATGCAGTGTATGCCATGCAGCGTGAAGAAATGGAACCCTATTGAATGCAGTGGATTTTATGCAGCATGATTGAATGCAGTGGATTCGATGCAGCATGATTGAATGCAGTGGATTCCAGGCAGCGAGGCCCAATGAATCCCGATTGAATGCAGTGGATATTATCCAGCATGGCCCAAAGCATCCCGATTGAATGCAGTGGATTCCATGCAGCGTGTTTGAATGCAGTGGATTCCATGCAGCATGGCCCAATGGTTCCCGATTGAATGCAGTGGTTGCAATGAAGCATGATTGAATGCAGTGGAGTCCATGCAGCATGGAGAAATTGAACCGTATTAAATGCAGGGGATTTTATGCAGCATGATTGAATGCAGTGGATTCCATGCAGCATGATTGAATGCAGTAGATTCCATGCAGTGAGGCCCAATGCATCCCGATTAAATGCAGTGGATTTTATGCAGCGAGGCCCAAAGCATCCCGATTGAATGCAGTGGATTCCATGCAGCGTCACTGAATGCAGTGGATTCGATGCAGCATGGTAAATTGCATCCCGATTGAACCCAGTGTATTCCATGCAGCGTGATAAATGGACCCCAATTGAATGCAGTGGATTCCATGCAGCGTGGTGCAATGGATCTCGAGAGAATGCAGTGGATTCCATGCAGCGTGATTGAATGCAGTACATTCCATGCAGCATGGTAAAATGCATCCCGATTAAATGCAGTGGATTCCATCCAGCTTGATTTAATGCAGTTGATTCCATGGAGCGTGGCCCAATGCATCCCGATTAAATGCAGTGGATTTTATGCAGCATGGCCCAAAGCATCCCGATTGAAGGTAGTGCATTCCATGCAGCATCACTGAATGCAGTGGATTCCATGCAGCATGGTAAAATGCATCCCGATTGAACGCAGTGTATTCCATGAAGCATGGCTAAATGGATCCCGATTGAATGCAGTGGATTCCATGCAGCGTGGCCCAATGGATCTCGATTGAACGCAGTGTATTCCATGCAGTGAGGCCCAATGAATCCCAATTGAATGCAGTGGATTCCATGCAGCATGGCGCAATGGATGTCGATTGAATGCAGTGGTTTCCCTGCAATGTGGCACAATGGATCCCGATTGACTGCAGTGGATTCCATGCAGCGTCACTGAATGCAGTGGATTCCATGCAGCATGGTAAAATGCATCCCGATGGATGCAGTGGATTCCATGCAGTGTCATTGAATGCAGTGGATTCCATGCAGCATGGTAAAATGCATCCCAATTGAACGCAGTGCATTCCATGCAGCGGGGTTAAATGGATCCCGATTGAATGCAGTGGATTCGATGCAGCGTGGCCCAATGGATCTCGAGAGAATGCAGTGGATTCCATGCAGTGTGGTGCAATGGATTTAAATTGAACGCAGTGGATTCCATGCATCGTGGCGCAATGGATCCCAATTGAATGCAGTGAATTCCATGCAGCGTGATTGAATGCAGTACATTCCATGCAGCATGGTAAAATGCATCCCGATTAAATGCAGTGGATTCCATCCAGCTTGATTGAATGCAGTTGATTCCATGGAGCGTGGCCCAATGCATCCCGATTAAATGCAGTGGATTTTATGCAGCATGGCCCAAAGCATCCCGATTGAAGGTAGTGCATTTCATGCAGCATCACTGAATGCAGTGGATTCCATGCAGCATGGTAAAATGCATCCCAATTGAACGCAGTGCATTCCATGCAGCGGGGTTAAATGGATGCCGATTGAATGCAGTGGATTCGATGCAGCGTGGCCCAATGGATCTCGATTGACTGCAGTGGATTAAATGCAGCGTGGCCCAATGCATCTCGATTGACTGCAGTGGATTCCATGCAGCGTCACTGAATGCAGTGGATTCCATGCAGCATGGTAAAATGCATCCCGATTGATGCAGTGGATTCCATGCAGTGTCATTGAATGCAGTGGATTCCATGCAGCATGGTTTAATGCATCCCAATTGAACGCAGTGCATTCCATGCAGCGGGGTTAAATGGATCCCGATTGAATGCAGTGGATTCGATGCAGCGTGGCCCAATGGATCTCGAGAGAATGCAGTGGATTCCATGCAGTGTGGTGCAATGGATTTTAATTGAACGCATTGGATTCCATGCATCGTGGTGCAATGGATCCCAATTGAATGCAGTGAATTCCATGCAGCGTGATTGAATGCAGTATATTCCATGCAGCGTGGTAAAATGCATCCCGATAAAATGCAGTGGATTCCATCCAGCTTGATTGAATGCAGTTGATTCCATGGAGCGTGGCCCAATGCATCCCGATTAAATGCAGTGGATTTTATGCAGCATGGCCCAAAGCATCCCGATTGAAGGTAGTGCATTCCATGCAGCATCACTGAATGCAGTGGATTCCATGCAGCATGGTAAAATGCATCCCGATTGAACGAAGTGTATTCCATGAAGCATGGCTAAATGGATCCCGATTGAATGCAGTGGATTCCATGCAGCATGGCCCAATGGTTCCCGATTGAATGCAGTGGTTGCAATGAAGCATGATTGAATGCAGTGGATTCCATGAAGCATGGCCCTATGGTACCCGATTGAATGCACTGGTTGCAATGAAGCATGATTGAATGCAGTGGATTCCATGCAGCATGGAGAAATTGAACCCTATTAAATGCAGGGGATTTTATGCAGCATGATTGAATGCAGTGGATTCCATGCAGCATGATTGAATGCAGTAGATTCCATGCAGTGAGGCCCAATGCATCCCGATTAAATGCAGTGGATTTTATGCAGAGAGGCCCAAAGCATCCCGATTGAATGCAGTGGATTCCATGCAGCGTCACTGAATGCAGTGGATTCGATGCAGCATGGTAAAATGCATCCCGATTGAACGAAGTGTATTCGATGCAGCGTGATAAATGGATCCCGATTGAATGCAGTGGATTCGATGCAGCGTGGCCCAATGGATCTCGAGAGAATGCAGTGGATTCCATGCAGTGTGGTGCAATGGATTTTGATTGAACGCAGTGGATTCGATGCATCGTTGTGCAATGGATCCCAATTGAATGCAGTGAATTCCATGCAGCGTGATTGAATGCAGTACATTCCATGCAGCATGGTAAAATGCATCCCGATTAAATGCAGTGGATTCCATCCAGCTTGATTGAATGCAGTTGATTCCATGGAGCGTGGCCCAATTCATGCCGATTAAATGCAGTGGATTTTATGCAGCATGGCCCAAAGCATCCCGATTGAAGGTAGTGCATTCCATGCAGCATCACTGAATGCAGTGGATTCCATGCAGCATGGTAAAATGCATCCCGATTGAACGCAGTGTATTCCATGAAGCATGGCGAAATGGATCCCGATTGAATGCAGTGGATTCCATGCAGCGTGGCCCAATGGATCTCGATTGAACGCAGTGTATTCCATACAGTGAGCCCCAATGAATCCCAATTGAATGCAGTGGATTCCATGCACCATGGCGCAATGGATGTCGATTGAATGCAGTGGTTTCCCTGCAATGTGGCACAATGGATCCCGATTGACTGCAGTGGATTCCATGCAGCGTCACTGAATGCAGTGGATTCCATGCAGCATGGTAAAATGCATCCCGATTGACGCAGTGGATTCCATGCAGTGTCATTGAATGCAGTGGATTCCATGCAGCATGGTAAAATGCATCCCAATTGAACGCAGTGCATTCCATGCAGCGGGGTTAAATGGATCCCGATTGAATGCAGTGGATTCGATGCAGCATGGCCCAATGGATCTCGAGAGAATGCAGTGGATTCCATGCAGTGTGGTGCAATGGATTTTAATTGAACGCAGTGGATTCCATGCATCGTGGTGCAATGGATCCCAATTGAATGCAGTGAATTCCATGCAGCGTGATTGAATGCAGTACATTCCATGCAGCGTGGTAAAATGCATCCCGATTAAATGCAGTGGATTCCATCCAGCTTGATTGAATGCAGTTGATTCCATGGAGCGTGGCCCAATGCATCCCGATTAAATGCAGTGGATTTTATGCAGCATGGCCCAAAGCATCCCGATTGAATGTAGTGCATTCCATGCAGCATCACTGAATGCAGTGGATTCCATGCAGCATGGTAAAATGCATCCCGATTGAACGCAGTGTATTCCATGAAGCATGGCGAAATGGATCCCGATTGAATGCAGTGGATTCCATGCAGCGTGGCCCAATGGATCTCGATTGAATGCAGTGTATTCCATGCAGTGAGGCCCAATGTATCCCAATTGAATGCAGTGGATTCCATGCAGCATGGCGCAATGGATGTCGATTGAATGCAGTGGTTTCCCTGCAATGTGGCACAATGGATCCCGATTGACTGCAGTGGATTCCATGCAGCGTCACTGAATGCAGTGGATTCCATGCAGCATGGTAAAATGCATCCCGATTGATGCAGTGGATTCCATGCAGTGTCATTGAATGCAGTGGATTCCATGCAGCATGGTAAAATGCATCCCAATTGAACGCAGTGCATTCCATGCAGCGGGGTTAAATGGATCCCGATTGAATGCAGTGGATTCGATGCAGCATGGCCCAATGGATCTCGAGAGAATGCAGTGGATTCCATGCAGTGTGGTGCAATGGATTTAAATTGAACGCAGTGGATTCCATGCATCGTGGCGCAATGGATCCCAATTGAATGCAGTGAATTCCATGCAGCGTGATTGAATGCAGTATATTCCATGCAGCGTGGTAAAATGCCTCCCGATTAAATGCAGTGGATTCCATCCAGCTTGATTGAATGCAGTTGATTCCATGGAGCGTGGCCCAATGCATCCCGATTAAATGCAGTGGATTTTATGCAGCATGGCCCAAAGCATCCCGATTGAAGGTAGTGCATTCCATGCAGCATCACTGAATGCAGTGGATTCCATGCAGCATGGTAAAATGCATCCCGATTGAACGCAGTGTATTCCATGAAGCATGGCTAAATGGACCCCGTTTGAATGCAGTGTATTCCATGCAGCGTGGCCCAATGGATCTCGATTGAACGCAGTGTATTCCATGCAGTGAGGCCCAATGAATCCCAATTGAATGCAGTGGATTCCATGCAGCATGGCGCAATGGATGTCGATTGAATGCAGTGGTTTCCCTGCAATGTGGCACAATGGATCCCGATTGACTGCAGTGGATTCCATGCAGCGTCAGTGAATGCAGTGGATTCCATGCAGCATGGTAAAATGCATCCCGATTGATGCAGTGGATTCCATGCAGTGTCATTGAATGCAGTGGATTCCATGCAGCATGGTAAAATGCATCCCAATTGAACGCAGTGCATTCCATGCAGCGGGGTTAAATGGATCCCGATTGAATGCAGTGGATTCGATGCAGCATGGCCCAATGGATCTCGAGAGAATGCAGTGGATTCCATGCAGTGTGGTGCAATGGATTTAAATTGAACTCAGTGGATTCCATGCATCGTGGCGCAATGGATCCCAATTGAATGCAGTGAATTCCATGCAGCGTGATTGAATGCAGTATATTCCATGCAGCGTGGTAAAATGACTCCCGATTAAATGCAGTGGATTCCATCCTGCTTGATTGAATGCAGTTGATTCCATGGAGCGTGGCCCAATGCATCCCGATTAAATGCAGTGGATTTTATGCAGCATGGCCCAAAGCATCCCGATTGAAGGTAGTGCATTCCATGCAGCATCACTGAATGCAGTGGATTCCATGCAGCATGGTAAAATGCATCCCGATTGAACGCAGTGTATTCCATGAAGCATGGCTAAATGGATCCCGATTGAATGCAGTGGATTCCATGCAGCGTGGCCCAATGGATCTCGATTGAACGCAGTGTATTCCATGCAGTGAGGCCCAATGAATCCCAATTGAATGCAGTGGATTCCATGCAGCATGGCGCAATGGATGTCGATTGAATGCAGTGGTTTCCCTGCAATGTGGCACAATGGATCCCGATTGACTGCAGTGGATTCCATGCAGCGTCAGTGAATGCAGTGGATTCCATGCAGCATGGTAAAATGCATCCCGATTGATGCAGTGGATTCCATGCAGTGTCATTGAATGCAGTGGATTCCATGCAGCATGGTAAAATGCATCCCAATTGAACGCAGTGCATTCCATGCAGCGGGGTTAAATGGATCCCGATTGAATGCAGTGGATTCGATGCAGCGTGGCCCAATGGATCTCGAGAGAATGCAGTGGATTCCATGCAGTGTGGTGCAATGGATTTAAATTGAACGCAGTGGATTCCATGCATCGTGGCGCAATGGATCCCAATTGAATGCAGTGAATTCCATGCAGCGTGATTGAATGCAGTATATTCCATGCAGCGTGGTAAAATGCCTCCCGATTAAATGCAGTGGATTCCATCCAGCTTGATTGAATGCAGTTGATTCCATGGAGCGTGGCCCAATGCATCCCGATTAAATGCAGTGGATTTTATGCAGCATGGCCCAAAGCATCCCGATTGAATGTAGTGCATTCCATGCAGCATCACTGAATGCAGTGGATTCCATGCAGCATGGTAAAATGCATCCCGATTGAACGCAGTGTATTCCATGAAGCATGGCTAAATGGATCCCGATTGAATGCAGTGGATTCCATGCAGCGTGGCCCAATGGATCTCGATTGAACGCAGTGTATTCCATGCAGTGAGGCCCAATGAATCCCAATTGAATGCAGTGGATTCCATGCAGCATGGAGAAATTGAACCCTATTAAATGCAGGGGATTTTATGCAGCATGATTGAATGCAGTGGATTCCATGCAGCATGATTGAATGCAGTAGATTCCATGCAGAGATGTCCAAAGCATCCCGATTGAATGCAGTGGATTCCATGCAGCGTCACTGAATGCAGTGGATTCGATGCAGCATGGTTAAATGCATCCCGATTGAACGAAGTGTATTCGATGCAGCGTGGCTAAATGGATCCCGATTGAATGCAGTGGATTCCATGCAGCGTGGCCCAATGGATCTCGAGAGATTGCAGTGGATTCCAAGCAGAGTGGTGCAATGGATTTTAATTGAACGCAGTGGATTCCATGCATCGTGGTGCAATGGATCCCAATTGAATGCAGTGAATTCCATGCAGCGTGATTGAATGCAGTATATTCCATGAAGCTTGGTAAAATGCATCCCGATTAAATGCAGTGGATTCCATCCAGCTTGGTTGAATGCAATTGATTCCATGGAGCATGGCCCAATGCATCCCGATTAAATGCAGTGGATTTTATGCAGCATGGCCCAAAGCATCCCGATTGAAGGTAGTGCATTCCATGCAGCATCACTGAATGCAGTGGATTCCATGCAGCATGGTAAAATGCATCCCAATTGAACGCAGTGCATTCCATGCAGCGGGGTTAAATGGATGCCGATTGAATGCAGTGGATTCGATGCAGCGTGGCCCAATGGATCTCGATTGACTGCAGTGGATTCCATGCAGCGTGGCCCAATGGATCTCGATTGACTGCAGTGGATTCCATGCAGCGTCACTGAATGCAGTGGATTCCATGCAGCATGGTAAAATGCATCCCGATTGATGCAGTGGATTCCATGCAGTGTCATTGAATGCAGTGGATTCCATGCAGCATGGTTTAATGCATCCCAATTGATCGCAGTGCATTCCATGCAGCGGGATTAAATGGATCCCGATTGAATGCAGTGGATTCGATGCAACGTGGCCCAAAGGATCTTGAGAGAATGCAGTGGATTCCATGCAGTGTGGTGCAATGGATTTAAATTGAACGCATTGGATTCCATGCATCGTGGCGAAATGGATCCCAATTGAATGCAGTGAATTCCATGCAGCGTGATTGAATGCAGTATATTCCATGCAGCGTGGTAAAATGCATCCCGATTAAATGCAGTGGATTCCATCCAGCTTGATTGAATGCAGTTGATTCCATGGAGCGTGGCCCAATGCATCCCGATTAAATGCAGTGGATTTTATGCAGCATGGCCCAAAGCATCCCGATTGAAGGTAGTGCATTCCATGCAGCAACACTGAATGCAGTGGATTCCATGCAGCATGGTAAAATGCAACCCGATTGAACGCAGTGTATTCCATGAAGCATGGCTAAATGGATCCCGATTGAATGCAGTGGATTCCATGCAGCATGGCCCAATGGTTCCCGATTGAATGCAGTGGTTGCAATGAAGCATGATTTAATGCAGTGTATTCCTTGAAGCGTGGCCCTATGGTACCCGATTGAATGCACTGGTTGCAATGAAGTATGATTGAATGCAGTGGATTCCATGCAGCATGGAGAAATGGAACCCTATTAAATGCAGGGGATTTTATGCAGCATGATTGAATGCAGTGGATTCCATGCAGCATGATTGAATGCAGTAGATTCCATGCAGTGAGGCCCAATGCATCCCGATTAAATGCAGTGGATTTTATGCAGCGAGGCCCAAAGCATCCCGATTGAATGCAGTGGATTCCATGCAGCGTCACTGAATGCAGTGGATTCGATGCAGCATGGTAAAATGCATCCCGATTGAACCCAGTGTATTCTATGCAGCGTGATAAATGGATCCCGATTGAATGCAGTGGATTCCATGCAGCGTGGCCCAATGGATTTCGAGAGAATGCAGTGGATTCCATGCAGTGTGGTGCAATGTATTCTGATTGAACGCAGTGGATTCCATGCATCGTTGTGCAATGGATCCCAATTGAATGCAGTGAATTCCATGCAGCGTGATTGAATGCAGTATATTCCATGCAGCGTGGTAAAATGCATCCCGATTAAATGCAGTGGATTCCATCCAGCTTGATTGAATGCAGTTGATTCCATGGAGCGTGGCCCAATGCATCCCGATTAAATGCAGTGGATTTTATGCAGCATGGCCCAAAGCATCCCGATTGAAGGTAGTGCATTCCATGCAGCATCACTGAATGCAGTGGATTCCATGCAGCATGGTAAAATGCATCCCGATTGAACGCAGTGTATTCCATGAAGCATGGCGAAATGGATCCCGATTGAATGCAGTGGATTCCATGCAGCGTGGCCCAATGGATCTCGATTGAACGCAGTGTATTCCATGCAGTGAGGCCCAATGTATCGCAATTGAATGCAGTGGATTCCATGCAGCATGGCGCAATGGATGTCGATTGAATGCAGTGGTTTCCCTGCAATGTGGCAAAATGGATCCCGATTGACTGCAGTGGATTCCATGCAGCGTCACTGAATGCAGTGGATTCCATGCAGCATGGTAAAATGCATCCCGATTGAACGCAGTGTATTCCATGAAGCATGGCTAAATGGATCCCGAGTGAATGCAGTGGATTCCATGCAGTGTCATTGAATGCAGTGGATTCCATGCAGCATGGTATAATGTGTCACGATTGATGCAGTGGATTCCATGCATTGTCATTGAATGCAGTGGATTCCATGCAGCATGGTTAAATGCATCCCGATTGATGCAGTGGATTCCATGCAGTGTCAATGAATGCAGTGGATTCCAGGCAGCATGATAAAATGCATCCCGATTGATGCAGTGGATTCCATGCAGCGGGGTTAAATGGATCCCGATTGAATGCAGTGGATTCCATGCAGCGTGGCCCAATGGATCTCGATTGAATGCAGTGGATTCCATGCAGCGTGGCCCAATGGATCTCGATTGAATGCAGTGGATTCCATGCAGTGTGGTGCAGTGGATTCTGATTGATTGCAGTGAATTCCATGCATCGTGGCACAATGGATCCCAATTGAATGCAGTGGATTCCATGCAGCGTGGCCCAATGGATCTCGATTGAATGCAGTGGATTCCATGCAGCATGATTGAATGCAGTAGATTCCATGCAGTGAGGCCCAATGCATCCCGATTAAATGCAGTGGATTTTATGCAGCGAGGCCCAAAGCATCCCGATTGAATGCAGTGGATTCCATGCAGCGTCACTGAATGCAGTGGATTCGATGCAGCATGGTAAAATGAATCCCGATTGAACCCAGTGTATTCTATGCAGCGTGATAAATGGATCCCGATTGAAAGCAGTGGATTCCATGCAGCGTGGCCCAATGGATCTCGAGATAATGCAGTGGATTCCATGCAGTGTGGTGCAATGGATTTTGATTGAACGCAGTGGATTCGATGCATCGTTGTGCAATGGATCCCAATTGAATGCAGTGAATTCCATGCAGCGTGATTGAATGCAGTACATTCCATGCAGCATGGTAAAATGCATCCCGATTAAATGCAGTGGATTCCATCCAGCTTGATTGAATGCAGTTGATTCCATGGAGTGTGGCCCAATGCATCCCGATTAAATGCAGTGGATTTTATGCAGCATGGCCCAAAGCATCCCGATTGAAGGTAGTGCATTCCATGCAGCATCACTGAATGCAGTGGATTCCATGCAGCATGGTAAAATGCATCCCGATTGAACGCAGTGTATTCCATGAAGCATGGCTAAATGGATCCCGATTGAATGCAGTGGATTCCATGCAGCGTGGCCCAATGGATCTCGATTGAACGCAGTGTATTCCATGCAGTGAGGCCCAATGTATCCCAATTGAATGCAGTGGATTCCATGCAGCATGGCGCAATGGATGTCGATTGATTGCAGTGGTTTCCCTGCAATGTGGCACAATGGATCCCGATTGACTGCAGTGGATTCCATGCAGCGTCACTGAATGCAGTGGATTCCATGCAGCATGGTAAAATGCATCCCGATGGATGCAGTGGATTCCATGCAGTGTCATTGAATGCAGTGGATTCCATGCAGCATGGTAAAATGCATCCCAATTGAACGCAGTGCATTCCATGCAGCGGGGTTAAATGGATCCCGATTGAATGCAGTGGATTCGATGCAGCATGGCCCAATGGATCTCGAGAGAATGCAGTGGATTCCATGCAGTGTGGTGCAATGGATTTAAATTGAACGCAGTGGATTCCATGCATCGTGGCGCAATGGATCCCAATTGAATGCAGTGAATTCCATGCAGCGTGATTGAATGCAGTATATTCCATGCAGCGTGGTAAAATGCATCCCGATTAAATGCAGTGGATTCCATCCAGCTTGATTGAATGCAGTTGATTCCATGGAGCGTGGCCCAATGCATCCCGATTAAACGCAGTGGATTTTATGCAGCATGGCCCAAAGCATCCCGATTGAAGGTAGTGCATTCCATGCAGCATCACTGAATGCAGTGGATTCCATGCAGCATGGTAAAATGCATCCCGATTGAACGCAGTGTATTCCATGAAGCATGGCGAAATGGATCCCGATTGAATGCAGTGGATTCCATGCAGCGTGGCCCAATGATCTCGATTGAACGCAGTGTATTCCATGCAGTGAGGCCCAATGTATCCCAATTGAATGCAGTGGATTCCATGCATCATGGCGCAATGGATGTCGATTGAATGCAGTGGTTTCCCTGCAATGTGGCAAAATGGATCCCGATTGACTGCAGTGGATTCCATGCAGCGTCACTGAATGCAGTGGATTCCATGCAGCATGGTAAAATGCATCCCGATTGAACGCAGTGTATTCCATGAAGCATGGCTAAATGGATCCCGAGTGAATGCAGTGGATTCCATGCAGTGTCATTGAATGCAGTGGATTCCATGCAGCATGGTAAAATGTGTCACGATTGCTGCAGTGGATTCCATGCATTGTCATTGAATGCAGTGGATTCCATGCAGCATGGTTAAATGCATCCCGATTGATGCAGTGGATTCCATGCAGTGTCAATGAATGCAATGAATTCCAGGCAGCATGATAAAATGCATCCCGATTGATGCAGTGGATTCCATGCAGCGGGGTTAAATGGATCCCGATTGAATGCAGTGGATTCCATGCAGCGTGGCCCAATGGATCTCGATTGAATGCAGTGGATTCCATGCAGCGTGGCCCAATGGATCTCGATTGAATGCAGTGGATTCCACGCAGTGTGGTGCAGTGGATTCTGATTGATTGCAGTGAATTCCATGCATCGTGGCACAATGGATCCCAATTGAATGCAGTTGATTCCATGCAGTGTGGCCCAATGGATCTCGATTGAATGCAGTGGATTCCATGCAGCGTGTTTGAATGCAGTGTATGCCATGCAGCGTGAAGAAATGGAACCCTATTGAATGCAGGGGATTTTATGCAGCATGATTGAATGCAGTGGATTCCATGCAGCATGATTGAATGCAGTGGATTCCAGGCAGCGAGGCCCAATGAATCCCGATTGAATGCAGTGGATATTATCCAGCATGGCCCAAAGCATCCCGATTGAATGCAGTGGATTCCATGCAGCATGTTTGAATGCAGTGGATTCCATGCAGCATGGCCCAATGGTTCCCGATTGAATGCAGTGGTTGCAATGAAGCATGATTGAATGCAGTGGATTCCATGAAGCGTGGCCCTATGGTACCCGATTGAATGCACTGGTTGCAATGAAGCATGATTGAATGCAGTGGATTCCATGCAGCATGGAGAAATGGAACCCTATTAAATGCAGGGGATTTTATGCAGCATGATTGAATGCAGTGGATTCCATGCAGCATGATTGAATGCAGTAGATTCCATGCAGTGAGGCCCAATGCATCCCGATTAAATGCAGTGGATTTTATGCAGCGAGGCCCAAAGCATCCCGATTGAATGCAGTGGATTCCATGCAGCGTCACTGAATGCAGTGGATTCGATGCAGCATGGTAAAATGCATCCCGATTGAACCCAGTGTATTCTATGCAGCGTGATAAATGGATCCCGATTGAATGCAGTGGATTCGATGCAGCGTGGCCCAACGGATCTCGAGAGAATGCAGTGGATTCCATGCAGTGTGGTGCAATGGATTTTGATTGAACGCAGTGGATTCGATGCATCGTTGTGCAATGGATCCCAATTGAATGCAGTGAATTCCATGCAGCGTGATTGAATGCAGTACATTCCATGCAGCATGGTAAAATGCATCCCGATTAAATGCAGTGGATTCCATCCAGCTTGATTGAATGCAGTTGTTTCCATGGAGCGTGGCCCAATGCATCCCGATTAAATGCAGTGGATTTTATGCAGCATGGCCCAAAGCATCCCGATTGAAAGTAGTGCATTCCATGCAGCATCACTGAATGCAGTGGATTCCATGCAGCATGGTAAAATGCATCCCGATTGAACGCAGTGTATTCCATGAAGCATGGCTAAATGGATCCCGATTGAATGCAGTTGATTCCATGGAGCGTGGCCCAATGCATCCCGATTGAATGCAGTGGAGTTTATGCAGCGAGTCCCAAAGCATCCCGATTGAATGCCGTGGATTCCATGCAGCGTCACTGAATGCAGTGGATTCGATGCAGCATGGTAAAATGCATCCCGATTGAACCCAGTGTATTCTATGCAGCGTGATAAATGGATCCCGATTGAATGCAGTGGATTCGATGCAGCGTGGCCCAATGGATCTCGAGAGAATGCAGTGGATTCCATGCAGTGTGGTGCAATGGATTTTGATTGAACGCAGTGGATTCCATGCATCGTTGTGCAATGGATCCCAATTGAATGCAGTGAATTCCATGCAGCGTGATTGAATGCAGTACATTCCATGCAGCATGGTAAAATGCCTCCCGATTAAATGCAGTGGATTCCATCCAGCTTGATTGAATGCAGTTGATTCCATGGAGCGTGGCCCAATGCATCCCGATTAAATGCAGTGGATTTTATGCAGCATGGCCCAAAGCATCCCGATTGAAGGTAGTGCATTCCATGCAGCATCACTGAATGCAGTGGATTCCATGCAGCATGGTAAAATGCATCCCGATTGAACGCAGTGTATTCCATGAAGCATGGCTAAATGGATCCCGATTGAATGCAGTGGATTCCATGCAGCGTGGCCCAATGGATCTCGATTGAAGGCAGTGTATTCCATGCAGTGAGGCCCAATGAATCCCAATTGAATGCAGTGGATTCCATGCAGCATGGCGCAATGGATGTCGATTGAATGCAGTGCTTTCCCTGCAATGTGGCACAATGGATCCCGATTGACTGCAGTGGATTCCATGCAGCGTCACTGAATGCAGAGGATTCCATGCAGCATGGTAAAATGCATCCCGATTGATGCAGTGGATTCCATGCACTGTCATTGAATGCAGTGGATTCCATGCAGCATGGTAAAATGCATCCCAATTGAACGCAGTGCATTCCATGCAGCGGGGTTAAATGGATCCCGATTGAATGCAGTGGATTCGATGCAGCGTGGCCCAATGGATCTCGAGAGAATGCAGTGGATTCCATGCAGTGTGGTGCAATGGATTTAAATTGAACGCAGTGGATTCCATGCATCGTGGCGAAATGGATCCCAATTGAATGCAGTGAATTCCATGCAGCGTGATTGAATGCAGTATATTCCATGCAGCGTGGTAAAATGCATCCCGATTAAATGCAGTGGATTCCATCCAGCTTGATTGAATGCAGTTGATTCCATGGAGCGTGGCCCAATGCATCCCGATTAAATGCAGTGGATTTTATGCAGCATGGCCCAAAGCATCCCGATTGAATGTAGTGCATTCCATGCAGCATCACTGAATGCAGTGGATTCCATGCAGCATGGTAAAATGCATCCCGATTGAACGCAGTGTATTCCATGAAGCATGGCGAAATGGATCCCGATTGAATGCAGTGGATTCCATGCAGCGTGGCCCAATGGATCTCGATTGAATGCAGTGTATTCCATGCAGTGAGGCCCAATGAATCCCGATTGAATGCAGTGGATTCCATGCAGCATGGCGCAATGGATGTCGATTGAATGCAGTGGTTTCCCTGCAATGTGGCACAATGGATCCCGATTGACTGCAGTGGATTACATGCAGCGTCACTGAATGAAGTGGATTCCTTGCAGCATGGTAAAATGCATCCCGATTGATTCAGTGGATTCCATGCAGTGTCATTGAATGCAGTGGATTCCATGCAGCATGGTAAAATGCATCCCGATTGAACGCAGTGCATTCCATGCAGCGGGGTTAAATGGATCCCGATTGAATGCAGTGGATTCGATGCAGCATGGCCCAATGGATCTCGAGAGAATGCAGTGGATTCCATGCATCGTGGCGCAATGGATCCCAATTGAATGCAGTGAATTCCATGCAGCGTGATTGAATGCAGTATATTCCATGCAGCGTGGTAAAATGCATCCCGATTAAATGCAGTGGATTCCATCCAGCTTGATTGAATGCAGTTGATTCCATGGAGCGTGGCCCAATGCATCCCGATTAAATGCAGTGGATTTTATGCAGCATGGCCCAAAGCATCCCGATTGAAGGTAGTGCATTCCATGCAGCATCACTGAATGCAGTGGATTCCATGAAGCATGGTAAAATGCATCCCGATTGAACGCAGTGTATTCCATGAAGCATGGCGAAATGGATCCCGATTGAATGCAGTGGATTCCATGCAGCGTGGCCCAATGGATCTCGATTGAACGCAGTGTATTCCATGCAGTGAGGCCCAATGTATCCCAATTGAATGCAGTGGATTCCATGCAGCATGGCGCAATGGATGTCGATTGAATGCAGTGGTTTCCCTGCAATGTGGCAAAATGGATCCCGATTGACTGCAGTGGATTCCATGCAGCGTCACTGAATGCAGTGGATTCCATGCAGCATGGTATAATGTGTCACGATTGATGCAGTGGATTCCATGCATTGTCATTGAATGCAGTGGATTCCATGCAGCATGGTTAAATGCATCACGATTGATGCAGTGGATTCCATGCAGTGTCAATGAATGCAGTGGATTCCAGGCAGCATGATAAAATGCATCCCGATTGATGCAGTGGATTCCATGCAGCGGGGTTAAATGGATCCCGATTGAATGCAGTGGATTCCATGCAGCGTGGCCCAATGGATCTCGATTGAATGCAGTGGATTCCACGCAGTGTTGCAGTGGATTCTGATTGATTGCAGTGAATTCCATGCATCGTGGCACAGTGGATCCCAATTGAATGCAGTTGATTCCATGCAGTGTGGCCCAATGGATCTCGTTTGAATGCAGTGGATTCCATGCAGCGTGTTTGAATGCAGTGTATGCCATGCAGCGTGAAGAAATGGAACCCTATTGAATGCTGTGGATTTTATGCAGCATGATTGAATGCAGTGGATTCCATGCAGCATGATTGAATGCAGTGGATTCCAGGCAGCGAGGCCCAATGAATCCCGATTGAATGCAGTGGATATTATCCAGCATGGCCCAAAGCATCCCGATTGAATGCAGTGGATTCCATGCAGCATGTTTGAATGCAGTGGATTCCATGCAGCATGGCCCAATGGTTCCCGATTGAATGCAGTGGTTGCAATGAAGCATGATTGAATGCAGTGGATTCCATGAAGCGTGTCCCTATGGTACCCGATTGAATGCACTGGTTGCAATGAAGCATGATTGAATGCAGTGGATTCCATGCAGCATGGAGAAATTGAACCCTATTAAATGCAGGGGATTTTATGCAGCATGATTGAATGCAGTGGATTCCATGCAGCATGATTGAATGCAGTAGATTCCATGCAGTGAGGCCCAATGCATCCCGATTAAATGCAGTGGATTTTATGCAGCGAGGCCCAAAGCATCCCGATTGAATGCAGTGGATTCCATGCAGCGTCACTGAATGCAGTGGATTCGATGCAGCATGGTAAAATGCATCCCGATTGAACCCAGTGTATTCTATGCAGCGTGATAAATGGATCCCGATTGAATGCAGTGGATTCCATGCAGCGTGGCCCAATGGATCTCGAGAGAATGCAGTGGATTCCATGCAGTGTGGTGCAATGGATTTTGATTGAACGCAGTGGATTCGATGCATCGTTGTGCAATGGATCCCAATTGAATGCAGTGAATTCCATGCAGCGTGATTGAATGCAGTACATTCCATGCAGCATGGTAAAATGCATCCCGATTAAATGCAGTGGATTCCATCCAGCTTGATTGAATGCAGTTGTTTCCATGGAGCGTGGCCCAATGCATCCCGATTAAATGCAGTGGATTTTATGCAGCATGGCCCAAAGCATCCCGATTGAAGGTAGTGCATTCCATGCAGCATCACTGAATGCAGTGGATTCCATGCAGCATGGTAAAATGCATCCCGATTGAACGCAGTGTATTCCATGAAGCATGGCTAAATGGATCCCGATTATATGCAGTGGATTCCATGCAGCGTGGCCCAATGGATCTCGATTGAACGCAGTGTATTCCATGCAGTGAGGCCCAATGAATCCCAATTGAATGCAGTGGATTCCATGCAGCATGGCGCAATGGATGTCGATTGATTGCAGTGGTTTCCCTGCAATGTGGCACAATGGATCCCGATTGATGCAGTGGATTCCATGCAGCGTCACTGAATGCAGTGGATTCCATGCAGCATGGTAAAATGAATCCCGATGGATGCAGTGGATTACATGCAGTGTCATTGAATGCAGTGGATTCCATGCAGCATGGTTTAATGCATCCCAATTGAACGCAGTGCATTCCATGCAGCGGGGTTAAATGGATCCCGATTGAATGCAGTGGATTCGATGCAGCGTGGCCCAATGGATCTCGAGAGAATGCAGTGGATTCCATGCAGTGTGGTGCAATGGATTTTGATTGAACGCAGTGGATTCCATGCATCGTGGCGCAATGGATCCCAATTGAATGCAGTGAATTCCATGCAGCGTGATTGAATGCAGTATATTCCATGCAGCGTGGTAAAATGCATCCCGATTAAATGCAGTGGATTCCATCCAGCTTGATTGAATGCAGTTGATTCCATGGAGCGTGGCCCAATGCATCCCGATTAAATGCAGTGGATTTTATGCAGCATGGCCCAAAGCATCCCGATTGAAGGTAGTGCATTCCATGCAGCATCACTGAATGCAGTGGATTCCATGCAGCATGGTAAAATGCATCCCGATTGAACGCAGTGTATTCCATGAAGCATGGCTAAATGGATCCCGATTGAATGCAGTGTATTCCATGCAGCGTGGCCCAATGGATCTCGATTGAACGCAGTGTATTCCATGCAGTGAGGCCCAATGAATCCCAATTGAATGCAGTGGATTCCATGCAGCATGGCGCAATGGATGTCGATTGAATGCAGTGGTTTCCCTGCAATGTGGCACAATGGATCCCGATTGACTGCAGTGGATTCCATGCAGCGTCACTGAATGCAGTGGATTCCATGCAGCATGGTAAAATGCATCCCGATTGATGCAGTGGATTCCATGCAGTGTCATTGAATGCAGTGGATTCCATGCAGCATGGTTTAATGCATCCCAATTGAACGCAGTGCATTCCATGCAGCGGGGTTAAATGGATCCCGATTGAATGCAGTGGATTCGATGCAGCATGGCCCAATGGATCTCGAGAGAATGCAGTGGATTCCATGCAGTGTGGTGCAATGGATTTAAATTGAACGCAGTGGATTCCATGCATCGTGGCGCAATGGATCCCAATTGAATGCAGTGAATTCCATGCAGCGTGATTGAATGCGGTATATTCCATGCAGCGTGGTAAAATGCATCCCGATTAAATGCAGTGGATTCCATCCAGCTTGATTGAATGCAGTTGATTCCATGGAGCGTGGCCCAATGCATCCCGATTAAATGCAGTGGAGTTTATGCAGCGAGTCCCAAAGCATCCCGATTGAATGCCGTGGATTCCATGCAGCGTCACTGAATGCAGTGGATTCGATGCAGCATGGTAAAATGCATCCCGATTGATCCCAGTGTATTCTATGCAGCGTGATAAATGGATCCCGATTGAATGCAGTGGATTCGATGCAGCGTGGCCCAATGGATCTCGAGAGAATGCAGTGGATTCCATGCAGTGTGGTGCAATGGATTTTGATTGAACGCAGTGGATTCCATGCATCGTTGTGCAATGGATCCCAATTGAATGCAGTGAATTCCATGCAGCGTGATTGAATGCAGTACATTCCATGCAGCATGGTAAAATGCATCCCGATTAAATGCAGTGGATTCCATCCAGCTTGATTGAATGCAGTTGATTCCATGGAGCGTGGCCCAATGCATCCCGATTAAATGCAGTGGATTTTATGCAGCATGGCCCAAAGCATCCCGATTGAAGGTAGTGCATTCCATGCAGCATCACTGAATGCAGTGGATTCCATGCAGCATGGTAAAATGCATCCCAATTGAACGCAGTGCATTCCATGCAGCGGGGTTAAATGGATCCCGATTGAATGCAGTGGATTCGATGCAGCGTGGCCCAATGGATCTCGATTGACTGCAGTGGATTCCATGCAGCGTGGCCCAATGGATCTCGATTGACTGCAGTGGATTCCATGCAGCGTCACTGAATGCAGTGGATTCCATGCAGCATGGTAAAATGCATCCCGATTGATGCAGTGGATTCCATGCAGTGTCATTGAATGCAGTGGATTCCATGCAGCATGGTTTAATGCATCCCAATTGATCGCAGTGCATTCCATGCTGCGGGGTTAAATGGATCCCGATTGAATGCAGTGGATTCGATGCAACGTGGCCCAAAGGATCTTGAGAGAATGCAGTGGATTCCATGCAGTGTGGTGCAATGGATTTAAATTGAACGCATTGGATTCCATGCATCGTGGCGAAATGGATCCCAATTGAATGCAGTGAATTCCATGCAGCGTGATTGAATGCAGTATATTCCATGCAGCGTGGTAAAATGCATCCCGATTAAATGCAGTGGATTCCATCCAGCTTGATTGAATGCAGTTGATTCCATGGAGCGTGGCCCAATGCATCCCGATTAAATGCAGTGGATTTTATGCAGCATGGCCCAAAGCATCCCGATTGAATGTAGTGCATTCCATGCAGCATCACTGAATGCAGTGGATTCCATGCAGCATGGTAAAATGCATCCCGATTGAACGCAGTGTATTCCATGAAGCATGGCGAAATGGATCCCGATTGAATGCAGTGGATTCCATGCAGCGTGGCCCAATGGATCTCGATTGAATGCAGTGTATTCCATGCAGTGAGGCCCAATGAATCCCGATTGAATGCAGTGGATTCCATGCAGCATGGCGCAATGGATGTCGATTGAATGCAGTGGTTTCCCTGCAATGTGGCACAATGGATCCCGATTGACTGCAGTGGATTCCATGCAGCGTCACTGAATGAAGTGGATTCCTTGCAGCATGGTAAAATGCATCCCGATTGATTCAGTGGATTCCATGCAGTGTCATTGAATGCAGTGGATTCCATGCAGCATGGTAAAATGCATCCCGATTGAACGCAGTGCATTCCATGCAGCGGGGTTAAATGGATCCCGATTGAATGCAGTGGATTCGATGCAGCATGGCCCAATGGATCTCGAGAGAATGCAGTGGATTCCATGCATCGTGGCGCAATGGATCCCAATTGAATGCAGTGAATTCCATGCAGCGTGATTGAATGCAGTATATTCCATGCAGCGTGGTAAAATGCATCCCGATTAAATGCAGTGGATTCCATCCAGCTTTATTGAATGCAGTTGATTCCATGGAGCGTGGCCCAATGCATCCCGATTAAATGCAGTGGATTTTATGCAGCATGGCCCAAAGCATCCCGATTGAAGGTAGTGCATTCCATGCAGCATCACTGAATGCAGTGGATTCCATGAAGCATGGTAAAATGCATCCCGATTGAACGCAGTGTATTCCATGAAGCATGGCGAAATGGATCCCGATTGAATGCAGTGGATTCCATGCAGCGTGGCCCAATGGATCTCGATTGAACGCAGTGTATTCCATGCAGTGAGGCCCAATGTATCCCAATTGAATGCAGTGGATTCCATGCAGCATGGCGCAATGGATGTCGATTGAATGCAGTGGTTTCCCTGCAATGTGGCAAAATGGATCCCGATTGACTGCAGTGGATTCCATGCAGCGTCACTGAATGCAGTGGATTCCATGCAGCATGGTATAATGTGTCACGATTGATGCAGTGGATTCCATGCATTGTCATTGAATGCAGTGGATTCCATGCAGCATGGTTAAATGCATCACGATTGATGCAGTGGATTCCATGCAGTGTCAATGAATGCAGTGGATTCCAGGCAGCATGATAAAATGCATCCCGATTGATGCAGTGGATTCCATGCAGCGGGGTTAAATGGATCCCGATTGAATGCAGTGGATTCCATGCAGCGTGGCCCAATGGATCTCGATTGAATGCAGTGGATTCCACGCAGTGTTGCAGTGGATTCTGATTGATTGCAGTGAATTCCATGCATCGTGGCACAGTGGATCCCAATTGAATGCAGTTGATTCCATGCAGTGTGGCCCAATGGATCTCGTTTGAATGCAGTGGATTCCATGCAGCGTGTTTGAATGCAGTGTATGCCATGCAGCGTGAAGAAATGGAACCCTATTGAATGCAGTGGATTTTATGCAGCATGATTGAATGCAGTGGATTCCATGCAGCATGATTGAATGCAGTGGATTCCAGGCAGCGAGGCCCAATGAATCCCGATTGAATGCAGTGGATATTATCCAGCATGGCCCAAAGCATCCCGATTGAATGCAGTGGATTCCATGCAGCATGTTTGAATGCAGTGGATTCCATGCAGCATGGCCCAATGGTTCCCGATTGAATGCAGTGGTTGCAATGAAGCATGATTGAATGCAGTGGATTCCATGAAGCGTGTCCCTATGGTACCCGATTGAATGCACTGGTTGCAATGAAGCATGATTGAATGCAGTGGATTCCATGCAGCATGGAGAAATTGAACCCTATTAAATGCAGGGGATTTTATGCAGCATGATTGAATGCAGTGGATTCCATGCAGCATGATTGAATGCAGTAGATTCCATGCAGTGAGGCCCAATGCATCCCGATTAAATGCAGTGGATTTTATGCAGCGAGGCCCAAAGCATCCCGATTGAATGCAGTGGATTCCATGCAGCGTCACTGAATGCAGTGGATTCGATGCAGCATGGTAAAATGCATCCCGATTGAACCCAGTGTATTCTATGCAGCGTGATAAATGGATCCCGATTGAATGCAGTGGATTCCATGCAGCGTGGCCCAATGGATCTCGAGAGAATGCAGTGGATTCCATGCAGTGTGGTGCAATGGATTTTGATTGAACGCAGTGGATTCGATGCATCGTTGTGCAATGGATCCCAATTGAATGCAGTGAATTCCATGCAGCGTGATTGAATGCAGTACATTCCATGCAGCATGGTAAAATGCATCCCGATTAAATGCAGTGGATTCCATCCAGCTTGATTGAATGCAGTTGTTTCCATGGAGCGTGGCCCAATGCATCCCGATTAAATGCAGTGGATTTTATGCAGCATGGCCCAAAGCATCCCGATTGAAGGTAGTGCATTCCATGCAGCATCACTGAATGCAGTGGATTCCATGCAGCATGGTAAAATGCATCCCGATTGAACGCAGTGTATTCCATGAAGCATGGCTAAATGGATCCCGATTATATGCAGTGGATTCCATGCAGCGTGGCCCAATGGATCTCGATTGAACGCAGTGTATTCCATGCAGTGAGGCCCAATGAATCCCAATTGAATGCAGTGGATTCCATGCAGCATGGCGCAATGGATGTCGATTGATTGCAGTGGTTTCCCTGCAATGTGGCACAATGGATCCCGATTGATGCAGTGGATTCCATGCAGCGTCACTGAATGCAGTGGATTCCATGCAGCATGGTAAAATGCATCCCGATGGATGCAGTGGATTACATGCAGTGTCATTGAATGCAGTGGATTCCATGCAGCATGGTTTAATGCATCCCAATTGAACGCAGTGCATTCCATGCAGCGGGGTTAAATGGATCCCGATTGAATGCAGTGGATTCGATGCAGCGTGGCCCAATGGATCTCGAGAGAATGCAGTGGATTCCATGCAGTGTGGTGCAATGGATTTTGATTGAACGCAGTGGATTCCATGCATCGTGGCGCAATGGATCCCAATTGAATGCAGTGAATTCCATGCAGCGTGATTGAATGCAGTATATTCCATGCAGCGTGGTAAAATGCATCCCGATTAAATGCAGTGGATTCCATCCAGCTTGATTGAATGCAGTTGATTCCATGGAGCGTGGCCCAATGCATCCCGATTAAATGCAGTGGATTTTATGCAGCATGGCCCAAAGCATCCCGATTGAAGGTAGTGCATTCCATGCAGCATCACTGAATGCAGTGGATTCCATGCAGCATGGTAAAATGCATCCCGATTGAACGCAGTGTATTCCATGAAGCATGGCTAAATGGATCCCGATTGAATGCAGTGTATTCCATGCAGCGTGGCCCAATGGATCTCGATTGAACGCAGTGTATTCCATGCAGTGAGGCCCAATGAATCCCAATTGAATGCAGTGGATTCCATGCAGCATGGCGCAATGGATGTCGATTGAATGCAGTGGTTTCCCTGCAATGTGGCACAATGGATCCCGATTGACTGCAGTGGATTCCATGCAGCGTCACTGAATGCAGTGGATTCCATGCAGCATGGTAAAATGCATCCCGATTGATGCAGTGGATTCCATGCAGTGTCATTGAATGCAGTGGATTCCATGCAGCATGGTAAAATGCATCCCAATTGAACGCAGTGCATTCCATGCAGCGGGGTTAAATGGATCCCGATTGAATGCAGTGGATTCGATGCAGCATGGCCCAATGGATCTCGAGAGAATGCAGTGGATTCCATGCAGTGTGGTGCAATGGATTTAAATTGAACTCAGTGGATTCCATGCATCGTGGCGCAATGGATCCCAATTGAATGCAGTGAATTCCATGCAGCGTGATTGAATGCAGTATATTCCATGCAGCGTGGTAAAATGACTCCCGATTAAATGCAGTGGATTCCATCCTGCTTGATTGAATGCAGTTGATTCCATGGAGCGTGGCCCAATGCATCCCGATTAAATGCAGTGGATTTTATGCAGCATGGCCCAAAGCATCCCGATTGAAGGTAGTGCATTCCATGCAGCATCACTGAATGCAGTGGATTCCATGCAGCATGGTAAAATGCATCCCGATTGAACGCAGTGTATTCCATGAAGCATGGCTAAATGGATCCCGATTGAATGCAGTGGATTCCATGCAGCGTGGCCCAATGGATCTCGATTGAACGCAGTGTATTCCATGCAGTGAGGCCCAATGAATCCCAATTGAATGCAGTGGATTCCATGCAGCATGGCGCAATGGATGTCGATTGAATGCAGTGGTTTCCCTGCAATGTGGCACAATGGATCCCGATTGACTGCAGTGGATTCCATGCAGCGTCACTGAATGCAGTGGATTCCATGCAGCATGGTAAAATGCATCCCGATGGATGCAGTGGATTCCATGCAGTGTCATTGAATGCAGTGGATTCCATGCAGCATGGTAAAATGCATCCCAATTGAACGCAGTGCATTCCATGCAGCGGGGTTAAATGGATCCCGATTGAATGCAGTGGATTCGATGCAGCCTGGCCCAATGGATCTCGAGAGAATGCAGTGGATTCCATGCAGTGTGGTGCAATGGATTTAAATTGAACGCAGTGGATTCCATGCATCGTGGCGCAATGGATCCCAATTGAATGCAGTGAATTCCATGCAGCGTGATTGAATGCAGTATATTCCATGCAGCGTGGTAAAATGCCTCCCGATTAAATGCAGTGGATTCCATCCAGCTTGATTGAATGCAGTTGATTCCATGGAGCGTGGCCCAATGCATCCCGATTAAATGCAGTGGATTTTATGCAGCATGGCCCAAAGCATCCCGATTGAATGTAGTGCATTCCATGCAGCATCACTGAATGCAGTGGATTCCATGCAGCATGGTAAAATGCATCCCGATTGAACGCAGTGTATTCCATGAAGCATGGCTAAATGGATCCCGATTGAATGCAGTGGATTCCATGCAGCGTGGCCCAATGGATCTCGATTGAACGCAGTGTATTCCATGCAGTGAGGCCCAATGAATCCCAATTGAATGCAGTGGATTCCATGCAGCATGGAGAAATTGAACCCTATTAAATGCAGGGGATTTTATGCAGCATGATTGAATGCAGTGGATTCCATGCAGCATGATTGAATGCAGTAGATTCCATGCAGAGATGCCCAAAGCATCCCGATTGAATGCAGTGGATTCCATGCAGCGTCACTGAATGCAGTGGATTCGATGCAGCATGGTTAAATGCATCCCGATTGAACGAAGTGTATTCGATGCAGCGTGGCTAAATGGATCCCGATTGAATGCAGTGGATTCCATGCAGCGTGGCCCAATGGATCTCGAGAGATTGCAGTGGATTCCAAGCAGAGTGGTGCAATGGATTTTAATTGAACGCAGTGGATTCCATGCATCGTGGTGCAATGGATCCCAATTGAATGCAGTGAATTCCATGCAGCGTGATTGAATGCAGTATATTCCATGAAGCTTGGTAAAATGCATCCCGATTAAATGCAGTGGATTCCATCCAGCTTGGTTGAATGCAATTGATTCCATGGAGCATGGCCCAATGCATCCCGATTAAATGCAGTGGATTTTATGCAGCATGGCCCAAAGCATCCCGATTGAAGGTAGTGCATTCCATGCAGCATCACTGAATGCAGTGGATTCCATGCAGCATGGTAAAATGCATCCCAATTGAACGCAGTGCATTCCATGCAGCGGGGTTAAATGGATCCCGATTGAATGCAGTGGATTCGATGCAGCGTGGCCCAATGGATCTCGATTGACTGCAGTGGATTCCATGCAGCGTGGCCCAATGGATCTCGATTGACTGCAGTGGATTCCATGCAGCGTCACTGAATGCAGTGGATTCCATGCAGCATGGTAAAATGCATCCCGATTGATGCAGTGGATTCCATGCAGTGTCATTGAATGCAGTGGATTCCATGCAGCATGGTTTAATGCATCCCAATTGATCGCAGTGCATTCCATGCTGCGGGGTTAAATGGATCCCGATTGAATGCAGTGGATTCGATGCAACGTGGCCCAAAGGATCTTGAGAGAATGCAGTGGATTCCATGCAGTGTGGTGCAATGGATTTAAATTGAACGCATTGGATTCCATGCATCGTGGCGAAATGGATCCCAATTGAATGCAGTGAATTCCATGCAGCGTGATTGAATGCAGTATATTCCATGCAGCGTGGTAAAATGCATCCCGATTAAATGCAGTGGATTCCATCCAGCTTGATTGAATGCAGTTGATTCCATGGAGCGTGGCCCAATGCATCCCGATTAAATGCAGTGGATTTTATGCAGCATGGCCCAAAGCATCCCGATTGAAGGTAGTGCATTCCATGCAGCAACACTGAATGCAGTGGATTCCATGCAGCATGGTAAAATGCAACCCGATTGAACGCAGTGTATTCCATGAAGCATGGCTAAATGGATCCCGATTGAATGCAGTGGATTCCATGCAGCATGGCCCAATGGTTCCCGATTGAATGCAGTGGTTGCAATGAAGCATGATTTAATGCAGTGTATTCGTTGAAGCGTGGCCCTATGGTACCCGATTGAATGCACTGGTTGCAATGAAGCATGATTGAATGCAGTGGATTCCATGCAGCATGGAGAAATTGAACCCTATTAAATGCAGGGGATTTTATGCAGCATGATTGAATGCAGTGGATTCCATGCAGCATGATTGAATGCAGTAGATTCCATGCAGTGAGGCCCAATGCATCCCGATTAAATGCAGTGGATTTTATGCAGCGAGGCCCAAAGCATCCCGATTGAATGCAGTGGATTCCATGCAGCGTCACTGAATGCAGTGGATTCGATGCAGCATGGTAAAATGCATCCCGATTGAACCCAGTGTATTCTATGCAGCGTGATAAATGGATCCCGATTGAATGCAGTGGATTCCATGCAGCGTGGCCCAATGGATCTCGAGAGAATGCAGTGGATTCCATGCATTGTGGTGCAATGTATTCTGATTGAACGCAGTGGATTCCATGCATCGTTGTGCAATGGATCCCAATTGAATGCAGTGAATTCCATGCAGCGTGATTGAATGCAGTATATTCCATGCAGCGTGGTAAAATGCATCCCGATTAAATGCAGTGGATTCCATCCAGCTTGATTGAATGCAGTTGATTCCATGGAGCGTGGCCCAATGCATCCCGATTAAATGCAGTGGATTTTATGCAGCATGGCCCAAAGCATCCCGATTGAAGGTAGTGCATTCCATGCAGCATCACTGAATGCAGTGGATTCCATGCAGCATGGTAAAATGCATCCCGATTGAACGCAGTGTATTCCATGAAGCATGGCGAAATGGATCCCGATTGAATGCAGTGGATTCCATGCAGCGTGGCCCAATGGATCTCGATTGAACGCAGTGTATTCCATGCAGTGAGGCCCAATGTATCGCAATTGAATGCAGTGGATTCCATGCAGCATGGCGCAATGGATGTCGATTGAATGCAGTGGTTTCCCTGCAATGTGGCAAAATGGATCCCGATTGACTGCAGTGGATTCCATGCAGCGTCACTGAATGCAGTGGATTCCATGCAGCATGGTAAAATGCATCCCGATTGAACGCAGTGTATTCCATGAAGCATGGCTAAATGGATCCCGAGTGAATGCAGTGGATTCCATGCAGTGTCATTGAATGCAGTGGATTCCATGCAGCATGGTATAATGTGTCACGATTGATGCAGTGGATTCCATGCATTGTCATTGAATGCAGTGGATTCCATGCAGCATGGTTAAATGCATCCCGATTGATGCAGTGGATTCCATGCAGTGTCAATGAATGCAGTGGATTCCAGGCAGCATGATAAAATGCATCCCGATTGATGCAGTGGATTCCATGCAGCGGGGTTAAATGGATCCCGATTGAATGCAGTGGATTCCATGCAGCGTGGCCCAATGGATCTCGATTGAATGCAGTGGATTCCATGCAGCGTGGCCCAATGGATCTCGATTGAATGCAGTGGATTCCACGCAGTGTGGTGCAGTGGATTCTGATTGATTGCAGTGAATTCCATGCATCGTGGCACAATGGATCCCAATTGAATGCAGTGGATTCCATGCAGCGTGGCCCAATGGATCTCGATTGAATGCAGTGGATTCCATGCAGCATGATTGAATGCAGTAGATTCCATGCAGTGAGGCCCAATGCATCCCGATTAAATGCAGTGGATTTTATGCAGCGAGGCCCAAAGCATCCCGATTGAATGCAGTGGATTCCATGCAGCGTCACTGAATGCAGTGGATTCGATGCAGCATGGTAAAATGAATCCCGATTGAACCCAGTGTATTCTATGCAGCGTGATAAATGGATCCCGATTGAAAGCAGTGGATTCCATGCAGCGTGGCCCAATGGATCTCGAGATAATGCAGTGGATTCCATGCAGTGTGGTGCAATGGATTTTGATTGAACGCAGTGGATTCGATGCATCGTTGTGCAATGGATCCCAATTGAATGCAGTGAATTCCATGCAGCGTGATTGAATGCAGTACATTCCATGCAGCATGGTAAAATGCATCCCGATTAAATGCAGTGGATTCCATCCAGCTTGATTGAATGCAGTTGATTCCATGGAGTGTGGCCCAATGCATCCCGATTAAATGCAGTGGATTTTATGCAGCATGGCCCAAAGCATCCCGATTGAAGGTAGTGCATTCCATGCAGCATCACTGAATGCAGTGGATTCCATGCAGCATGGTAAAATGCATCCCGATTGAACGCAGTGTATTCCATGAAGCATGGCTAAATGGATCCCGATTGAATGCAGTGGATTCCATGCAGCGTGGCCCAATGGATCTCGATTGAACGCAGTGTATTCCATGCAGTGAGGCCCAATGTATCCCAATTGAATGCAGTGGATTCCATGCAGCATGGCGCAATGGATGTCGATTGAATGCAGTGGTTTCCCTGCAATGTGGCACAATGGATCCCGATTGACTGCAGTGGATTCCATGCAGCGTCACTGAATGCAGTGGATTCCATGCAGCATGGTAAAATGCATCCCGATTGATGCAGTGGATTCCATGCAGTGTCATTGAATGCAGTGGATTCCATGCAGCATGGTAAAATGCATCCCAATTGAACGCAGTGCATTCCATGCAGCGGGGTTAAATGGATCCCGATTGAATGCAGTGGATTCGATGCAGCATGGCCCAATGGATCTCGAGAGAATGCAGTGGATTCCATGCAGTGTGGTGCAATGGATTTAAATTGAACGCAGTGGATTCCATGCATCGTGGCGCAATGGATCCCAATTGAATGCAGTGAATTCCATGCAGCGTGATTGAATGCAGTATATTCCATGCAGCGTGGTAAAATGCATCCCGATTAAATGCAGTGGATTCCATCCAGCTTGATTGAATGCAGTTGATTCCATGGAGCGTGGCCCAATGCATCCCGATTAAACGCAGTGGATTTTATGCAGCATGGCCCAAAGCATCCCGATTGAAGGTAGTGCATTCCATGCAGCATCACTGAATGCAGTGGATTCCATGCAGCATGGTAAAATGCATCCCGATTGAACGCAGTGTATTCCATGAAGCATGGCGAAATGGATCCCGATTGAATGCAGTGGATTCCATGCAGCGTGGCCCAATGATCTCGATTGAACGCAGTGTATTCCATGCAGTGAGGCCCAATGTATCCCAATTGAATGCAGTGGATTCCATGCAGCATGGCGCAATGGATGTCGATTGAATGCAGTGGTTTCCCTGCAATGTGGCAAAATGGATCCCGATTGACTGCAGTGGATTCCATGCAGCGTCACTGAATGCAGTGGATTCCATGCAGCATGGTAAAATGCATCCCGATTGAACGCAGTGTATTCCATGAAGCATGGCTAAATGGATCCCGAGTGAATGCAGTGGATTCCATGCAGTGTCATTGAATGCAGTGGATTCCATGCAGCATGGTAAAATGTGTCACGATTGCTGCAGTGGATTCCATGCATTGTCATTGAATGCAGTGGATTCCATGCAGCATGGTTAAATGCATCCCGATTGATGCAGTGGATTCCATGCAGTGTCAATGAATGCAATGAATTCCAGGCAGCATGATAAAATGCATCCCGATTGATGCAGTGGATTCCATGCAGCGGGGTTAAATGGATCCCGATTGAATGCAGTGGATTCCATGCAGCGTGGCCCAATGGATCTCGATTGAATGAAGTGGATTCCATGCAGCGTGGCCCAATGGATCTCGATTGAATGCAGTGGATTCCACGCAGTGTGGTGCAGTGGATTCTGATTGATTGCAGTGAATTCCATGCATCGTGGCACAATGGATCCCAATTGAATGCAGTTGATTCCATGCAGTGTGGCCCAATGGATCTCGATTGAATGCAGTGGATTCCATGCAGCGTGTTTGAATGCAGTGTATGCCATGCAGCATGAAGAAATGGAACCCTATTGAATGCAGGGGATTTTATGCAGCATGATTGAATGCAGTGGATTCCATGCAGCATGATTGAATGCAGTGGATTCCAGGCAGCGAGGCCCAATGAATCCCGATTGAATGCAGTGGATATTATCCAGCATGGCCCAAAGCATCCCGATTGAATGCAGTGGATTCCATGCAGCATGTTTGAATGCAGTGGATTCCATGCAGCATGGCCCAATGGTTCCCGATTGAATGCAGTGGTTGCAATGAAGCATGATTGAATGCAGTGGATTCCATGAAGCGTGGCCCTATGGTACCCGATTGAATGCACTGGTTGCAATGAAGCATGATTGAATGCAGTGGATTCCATGCAGCATGGAGAAATGGAACCCTATTAAATGCAGGGGATTTTATGCAGCATGATTGAATGCAGTGGATTCCATGCAGCATGATTGAATGCAGTAGATTCCATGCAGTGAGGCCCAATGCATCCCGATTAAATGCAGTGGATTTTATGCAGCGAGGCCCAAAGCATCCCGATTGAATGCAGTGGATTCCATGCAGCGTCACTGAATGCAGTGGATTCGATGCAGCATGGTAAAATGCATCCCGATTGAACCCAGTGTATTCTATGCAGCGTGATAAATGGATCCCGATTGAATGCAGTGGATTCGATGCAGCGTGGCCCAACGGATCTCGAGAGAATGCAGTGGATTCCATGCAGTGTGGTGCAATGGATTTTGATTGAACGCAGTGGATTCGATGCATCGTTGTGCAATGGATCCCAATTGAATGCAGTGAATTCCATGCAGCGTGATTGAATGCAGTACATTCCATGCAGCATGGTAAAATGCATCCCGATTAAATGCAGTGGATTCCATCCAGCTTGATTGAATGCAGTTGTTTCCATGGAGCGTGGCCCAATGCATCCCGATTAAATGCAGTGGATTTTATGCAGCATGGCCCAAAGCATCCCGATTGAAGGTAGTGCATTCCATGCAGCATCACTGAATGCAGTGGATTCCATGCAGCATGGTAAAATGCATCCCGATTGAACGCAGTGTATTCCATGAAGCATGGCTAAATGGATCCCGATTGAATGCAGTGGATTCCATGCAGCGTGGCCCAATGGATCTCGATTGAATGCAGTGTATTCCATGCAGTGAGGCCCAATGTATCCCAATTGAATGCAGTTGATTCCATGCAGCATGGCGCAATGGATGTCGATTGAATGCAGTGGTTTCCCTGCAATGTGGCAAAATGGATCCCGATTGACTGCAGTGGATTCCATGCAGCGTCACTGAATGCAGTGGATTCCTTGCAGCATGGTAAAATGCATCCCGATTGATGCAGTGGATTCCATGCAGTGTCATTGAATGCAGTGGATTCCATGCAGCATGGTAAAATGCATCCCGATTGAACGCAGTGCATTCCATGCAGCGGGGTTAAATGGATCCCGATTGAATGCAGTGGATTCGATGCAGCATGGCCCAATGGATCTCGAGAGAATGCAGTGGATTCCATGCAGTGTGGTGCAATGGATTTAAATTGAACGCAGTGGATTCCATGCATCGTGGCGCAATGGATCCCAATTGAATGCAGTGAATTCCATGCAGCGTGATTGAATGCGGTATATTCCATGCAGCGTGGTAAAATGCATCCCGATTAAATGCAGTGGATTCCATCCAGCTTGATTGAATGCAGTTGATTCCATGGAGCGTGGCCCAATGCATCCCGATTAAATGCAGTGGAGTTTATGCAGCGAGTCCCAAAGCATCCCGATTGAATGCCGTGGATTCCATGCAGCGTCACTGAATGCAGTGGATTCGATGCAGCATGGTAAAATGCATCCCGATTGAACCCAGTGTATTCTATGCAGCGTGATAAATGGATCCCGATTGAATGCAGTGGATTCGATGCAGCGTGGCCCAATGGATCTCGAGAGAATGCAGTGGATTCCATGCAGTGTGGTGCAATGGATTTTGATTGAACGCAGTGGATTCCATGCATCGTTGTGCAATGGATCCCAATTGAATGCAGTGAATTCCATGCAGCGTGATTGAATGCAGTACATTCCATGCAGCATGGTAAAATGCATCCCGATTAAATGCAGTGGATTCCATCCAGCTTGATTGAATGCAGTTGATTCCATGGAGCGTGGCCCAATGCATCCCGATTAAATGCAGTGGATTTTATGCAGCATGGCCCAAAGCATCCCGATTGAAGGTAGTGCATTCCATGCAGCATCACTGAATGCAGTGGATTCCATGCAGCATGGTAAAATGCATCCCGATTGAACGCAGTGTATTCCATGAAGCATGGCTAAATGGATCCCGATTGAATGCAGTGGATTCCATGCAGCGTGGCCCAATGGATCTCGATTGAAGGCAGTGTATTCCATGCAGTGAGGCCCAATGAATCCCAATTGAATGCAGTGGATTCCATGCAGCATGGCGCAATGGATGTCGATTGAATGCAGTGCTTTCCCTGCAATGTGGCACAATGGATCCCGATTGACTGCAGTGGATTCCATGCAGCGTCACTGAATGCAGTGGATTCCTTGCAGCATGGTAAAATGCATCCCGATTGATGCAGTGGATTCCATGCAGTGTCATTGAATGCAGTGGATTCCATGCAGCATGGTAAAATGCATCCCGATTGAGCGCAGTGCATTCAATGCAGCGGGGTTAAATGGATCCCGATTGAATGCAGTGGATTCGATGCAGCATGGCCCAATGGATCTCGAGAGAATGCAGTGGATTCCATGCAGTGTGGTGCAATGGATTTAAATTGAACGCAGTGGATTCCATGCATCGTGGCGCAATGGATCCCAATTGAATGCACTGAATTCCATGCAGCGTGATTGAATGCGGTATATTCCATGCAGCGTGGTAAAATGCATCCCGATTAAATGCAGTGGATTCCATCCAGCTTGATTGAATGCAGTTGATTCCATGGAGCGTGGCCCAATGCATCCCGATTAAATGCAGTGGAGTTTATGCAGCGAGTCCCAAAGCATCCCGATTGAATGCCGTGGATTCCATGCAGCGTCACTGAATGCAGTGGATTCGATGCAGCATGGTAAAATGCATCCCGATTGAACCCAGTGTATTCTATGCAGCGTGATAAATGGATCCCGATTGAATGCAGTGGATTCGATGCAGCGTGGCCCAATGGATCTCGAGAGAATGCAGTGGATTCCATGCAGTGTGGTGCAATGGATTTTGATTGAACGCAGTGGATTCCATGCATCGTTGTGCAATGGATCCCAATTGAATGCAGTGAATTCCATGCAGCGTGATTGAATGCAGTACATTCCATGCAGCATGGTAAAATGCATCCCGATTAAATGCAGTGGATTCCATCCAGCTTGATTGAATGCAGTTGATTCCATGGAGCGTGGCCCAATGCATCCCGATTAAATGCAGTGGATTTTATGCAGCATGGCCCAAAGCATCCCGATTGAAGGTAGTGCATTCCATGCAGCATCACTGAATGCAGTGGATTCCATGCAGCATGGTAAAATGCATCCCGATTGAACGCAGTGTATTCCATGAAGCATGGCTAAATGGATCCCGATTGAATGCAGTGGATTCCATGCAGCGTGGCCCAATGGATCTCGATTGAAGGCAGTGTATTCCATGCAGTGAGGCCCAATGAATCCCAATTGAATGCAGTGGATTCCATGCAGCATGGCGCAATGGATGTCGATTGAATGCAGTGGTTTCCCTGCAATGTGGCACAATGGATCCCGATTGACTGCAGTGGATTCCATGCAGCGTCACTGAATGCAGTGGATTCCATGCAGCATGGTAAAATGCATCCCGATTGATGCAGTGGATTCCATGCAGTGTCATTGAATGCAGTGGATTCCATGCAGCATGGTAAAATGCATCCCAATTGAACGCAGTGCATTCCATGCAGCGGGGTTAAATGGATCCCGATTGAATGCAGTGGATTCGATGCAGCATGGCCCAATGGATCTCGAGAGAATGCAGTGGATTCCATGCAGTGTGGTGCAATGGATTTAAATTGAACGCAGTGGATTCCATGCATCGTGGCGCAATGGATCCCAATTGAATGCAGTGAATTCCATGCAGCGTGATTGAATGCAGTATATTCCATGCAGCGTGGTAAAATGCATCCCGATTAAATGCAGTGGATTCCATCCAGCTTGATTGAATGCAGTTGATTCCATGGAGCGTGGCCCAATGCATCCCGATTAAATGCAGTGGATTTTATGCAGCATGGCCCAAAGCATCCCGATTGAATGTAGTGCATTCCATGCAGCATCACTGAATGCAGTGGATTCCATGCAGCATGGTAAAATGCATCCCGATTGAACGCAGTGTATTCCATGAAGCATGGCGAAATGGATCCCGATTGAATGCAGTGGATTCCATGCAGCGTGGCCCAATGGATCTCGATTGAATGCAGTGTATTCCATGCAGTGAGGCCCAATGAATCCCGATTGAATGCAGTGGATTCCATGCAGCATGGCGCAATGGATGTCGATTGAATGCAGTGCTTTCCCTGCAATGTGGCACAATGGATCCCGATTGACTGCAGTGGATTCCATGCAGCGTCACTGAATGCAGTGGATTCCTTGCAGCATGGTAAAATGCATCCCGATTGATTCAGTGGATTCCATGCAGTGTTATTGAATGCAGTGGATTCCATGCAGCATGGTAAAATGCATCCCGATTGAACGCAGTGCATTCCATGCAGCGGGGTTAAATGGATCCCGATTGAATGCAGTGGATTCGATGCAGCATGGCCCAATGGATCTCGAGAGAATGCAGTGGATTCCATGCAGTGTGGTGCAATGGATTTTAATTGAACGCAGTGGATTCCATGCATCGTGGCGCAATGGATCCCAATTGAATGCAGTGAATTCCATGCAGCGTGATTGAATGCAGTATATTCCATGCAGCGTGGTAAAATGCATCCCGATTAAATGCAGTGGATTCCATCCAGCTTGATTGAATGCAGTTGATTCCATGGAGCGTGGCCCAATGCATCCCGATTAAATGCAGTGGATTTTATGCAGCATGGCCCAAAGCATCCCGATTGAAGGTAGTGCATTCCATGCAGCATCACTGAATGCAGTGGATTCCATGAAGCATGGTAAAATGCATCCCGATTGAACGCAGTGTATTCCATGAAGCATGGCGAAATGGATCCCGATTGAATGCAGTGGATTCCATGCAGCGTGGCCCAATGGATCTCGATTGAACGCAGTGTATTCCATGCAGTGAGGCCCAATGTATCCCAATTGAATGCAGTGGATTCCATGCAGCATGGCGCAATGGATGTCGATTGAATGCAGTGGTTTCCCTGCAATGTGGCAAAATGGATCCCGATTGACTGCAGTGGATTCCATGCAGCGTCACTGAATGCAGTGGATTCCATGCAGCATGGTATAATGTGTCACGATTGATGCAGTGGATTCCATGCATTGTCATTGAATGCAGTGGATTCCATGCAGCATGGTTAAATGCATCACGATTGATGCAGTGGATTCCATGCAGTGTCAATGAATGCAGTGCATTCCAGGCAGCATGATAAAATGCATCCCGATTGATGCAGTGGATTCCATGCAGCGGGGTTAAATGGATCCCGATTGAATGCAGTGGATTCCATGCAGCGTGGCCCAATGGATCTCGATTGAATGCAGTGGATTCCATGCAGCGTGGCCCAATGGATCTCGATTGAATGCAGTGGATTCCACGCAGTGTTGCAGTGGATTCTGATTGATTGCAGTGAATTCCATGCATCGTGGCACAGTGGATCCCAATTGAATGCAGTTGATTCCATGCAGTGTGGCCCAATGGATCTCGATTGAATGCAGTGGATTCCATGCAGCGTGTTTGAATGCAGTGTATGCCATGCAGCGTGAAGAAATGGAACCCTATTGAATGCAGTGGATTTTATGCAGCATGATTGAATGCAGTGGATTCCATGCAGCATGATTGAATGCAGTGGATTCCAGGCAGCGAGGCCCAATGAATCCCGATTGAATGCAGTGGATATTATCCAGCATGGCCCAAAGCATCCCGATTGAATGCAGTGGATTCCATGCAGCATGTTTGAATGCAGTGGATTCCATGCAGCATGGCCCAATGGTTCCCGATTGAATGCAGTGGTTGCAATGAAGCATGATTGAATGCAGTGGATTCCATGAAGCGTGTCCCTATGGTACCCGATTGAATGCACTGGTTGCAATGAAGCATGATTGAATGCAGTGGATTCCATGCAGCATGGAGAAATTGAACCCTATTAAATGCAGGGGATTTTATGCAGCATGATTGAATGCAGTGGATTCCATGCAGCATGATTGAATGCAGTAGATTCCATGCAGTGAGGCCCAATGCATCCCGATTAAATGCAGTGGATTTTATGCAGCGAGGCCCAAAGCATCCCGATTGAATGCAGTGGATTCCATGCAGCGTCACTGAATGCAGTGGATTCGATGCAGCATGGTAAAATGCATCCCGATTGAACCCAGTGTATTCTATGCAGCGTGATAAATGGATCCCGATTGAATGCAGTGGATTCCATGCAGCGTGGCCCAATGGATCTCGAGAGAATGCAGTGGATTCCATGCAGTGTGGTGCAATGGATTTTGATTGAACGCAGTGGATTCGATGCATCGTTGTGCAATGGATCCCAATTGAATGCAGTGAATTCCATGCAGCGTGATTGAATGCAGTATATTCCATGCAGCGTGGTAAAATGCATCCCGATTAAATGCAGTGGATTCCATCCTGCTTGATTGAATGCAGTTGATTCCATGGAGCGTGGCCCAATGCATCCCGATTAAATGCAGTGGATTTTATGCAGCATGGCCCAAAGCATCCCGATTGAAGGTAGTGCATTCCATGCAGCATCACTGAATGCAGTGGATTCCATGCAGCATGGTAAAATGCATCCCGATTGAACGCAGTGTATTCCATGAAGCATGGCTAAATGGATCCCGATTGAATGCAGTGGATTCCATGCAGCGTGGCCCAATGGATCTCGATTGAACGCAGTGTATTCCATGCAGTGAGGCCCAATGAATCCCAATTGAATGCAGTGGATTCCATGCAGCATGGAGAAATTGAACCCTATTAAATGCAGGGGATTTTATGCAGCATGATTGAATGCAGTGGATTCCATGCAGCATGATTGAATGCAGTAGAGTCCATGCAGTGAGGCCCAATGCATCCCGATTAAATGCAGTGGATTTTATGCAGAGAGGCCCAAAGCATCCCGATTGAATGCAGTGGATTCCATGCAGCATGGCGCAATTGATGTCGATTGAATGCAGTGGTTTCCCTGCAATGTGGCAAAATGGATCCCGATTGACTGCAGTGGATTCCATGCAGCGTCACTGAATGCAGTGGATTCCATGCAGCATGGTAAAATGCATCCCGATTGAACGCAGTGTATTCCATTAAGCATGGCTAAATGGATCCCGAGTGAATGCAGTGGATTCCATGCAGTGTCATTGAATGCAGTGGATTCCATGCAGCATGGTAAAATGTGTCACGATTGCTGCAGTGGATTCCATGCATTGTCATTGAATGCAGTGGATTCCATGCAGCATGGTTAAATGCATCCCGATTGATGCAGTGGATTCCATGCAGTGTCAATGAATGCAATGAATTCCAGGCAGCATGATAAAATGCATCCCGATTGATGCAGTGGATTCCATGCAGCGGGGTTAAATGGATCCCGATTGAATGCAGTGGATTCCATGCAGCGTGGCCCAATGGATCTCGATTGAATGCAGTGGATTCCATGCAGCGTGGCCCAATGGATCTCGATTGAATGCAGTGGATTCCACGCAGTGTGGTGCAGTGGATTCTGATTGATTGCAGTGAATTCCATGCATCGTGGCACAATGGATCCCAATTGAATGCAGTTGATTCCATGCAGTGTGGCCCAATGGATCTCGATTGAATGCAGTGGATTCCATGCAGCGTGTTTGAATGCAGTGTATGCCATGCAGCGTGAAGAAATGGAACCCTATTGAATGCAGGGGATTTTATGCAGCATGATTGAATGCAGTGGATTCCATGCAGCATGATTGAATGCAGTGGATTCCAGGCAGCGAGGCCCAATGAATCCCGATTGAATGCAGTGGATATTATCCAGCATGGCCCAAAGCATCCCGATTGAATGCAGTGGATTCCATGCAGCGTGTTTGAATGCAGTGGATTCCATGCAGCATGGCCCAATGGTTCCCGATTGAATGCAGTGGTTGCAATGAAGCATGATTGAATGCAGTGGATTCCATGAAGTGTGGCCCTATGGTACCCGATTGAATGCACTGGTTGCAATGAAGCATGATTGAATGCAGTGGATTCCATGCAGCATGGAGAAATGGAACCCTATTAAATGCAGGGGATTTTATGCAGCATGATTGAATGCAGTGGATTCCATGCAGCATGATTGAATGCAGTAGATTCCATGCAGTGAGGCCCAATGCATCCCGATTAAATGCAGTGGATTTTATGCAGCGAGGCCCAAAGCATCCCGATTGAATGCAGTGGATTCCATGCAGCGTCACTGAATGCAGTGGATTCGATGCAGCATGGTAAAATGCATCCCGATTGAACCCAGTGTATTCTATGCAGCGTGATAAATGGATCCCGATTGAATGCAGTGGATTCGATGCAGCGTGGCCCAACGGATCTCGAGAGAATGCAGTGGATTCCATGCAGTGTGGTGCAATGGATTTTGATTGAACGCAGTGGATTCGATGCATCGTTGTGCAATGGATCCCAATTGAATGCAGTGAATTCCATGCAGCGTGATTGAATGCAGTACATTCCATGCAGCATGGTAAAATGCATCCCGATTAAATGCAGTGGATTCCATCCAGCTTGATTGAATGCAGTTGTTTCCATGGAGCGTGGCCCAATGCATCCCGATTAAATGCAGTGGATTTTATGCAGCATGGCCCAAAGCATCCCGATTGAAAGTAGTGCATTCCATGCAGCATCACTGAATGCAGTGGATTCCATGCAGCATGGTAAAATGCATCCCGATTGAACGCAGTGTATTCCATGAAGCATGGCTAAATGGATCCCGATTGAATGCAGTGGATTCCATGCAGCGTGGCCCAATGGATCTCGATTGAATGCAGTGTATTCCATGCAGTGAGGCCCAATGTATCCCAATTGAATGCAGTTGATTCCATGCAGCATGGCACAATGGATGTCGATTGAATGCAGTGGTTTCCCTGCAATGTGGCAAAATGGATCCCGATTGACTGCAGTGGATTCCATGCAGCGTCACTGAATGCAGTGGATTCCTTGCAGCATGGTAAAATGCATCCCGATTGATGCAGTGGATTCCATGCAGTGTCATTGAATGCAGTGGATTCCATGCAGCATGGTAAAATGCATCCCGATTGAACGCAGTGCATTCCATGCAGCGGGGTTAAATGGATCCCGATTGAATGCAGTGGATTCGATGCAGCATGGCCCAATGGATCTCGAGAGAATGCAGTGGATTCCATGCAGTGTGGTGCAATGGATTTAAATTGAACGCAGTGGATTCCATGCATCGTGGCGCAATGGATCCCAATTGAATGCACTGAATTCCATGCAGCGTGATTGAATGCGGTATATTCCATGCAGCGTGGTAAAATGCATCCCGATTAAATGCAGTGGATTCCATCCAGCTTGATTGAATGCAGTTGATTCCATGGAGCGTGGCCCAATGCATCCCGATTAAATGCAGTGGAGTTTATGCAGCGAGTCCCAAAGCATCCCGATTGAATGCCGTGGATTCCATGCAGCGTCACTGAATGCAGTGGATTCGATGCAGCATGGTAAAATGCATCCCGATTGAACCCAGTGTATTCTATGCAGCGTGATAAATGGATCCCGATTGAATGCAGTGGATTCGATGCAGCGTGGCCCAATGGATCTCGAGAGAATGCAGTGGATTCCATGCAGTGTGGTGCAATGGATTTTGATTGAACGCAGTGGATTCCATGCATCGTTGTGCAATGGATCCCAATTGAATGCAGTGAATTCCATGCAGCGTGATTGAATGCAGTACATTCCATGCAGCATGGTAAAATGCATCCCGATTAAATGCAGTGGATTCCATCCAGCTTGATTGAATGCAGTTGATTCCATGGAGCGTGGCCCAATGCATCCCGATTAAATGCAGTGGATTTTATGCAGCATGGCCCAAAGCATCCCGATTGAAGGTAGTGCATTCCATGCAGCATCACTGAATGCAGTGGATTCCATGCAGCATGGTAAAATGCATCCCGATTGAACGCAGTGTATTCCATGAAGCATGGCTAAATGGATCCCGATTGAATGCAGTGGATTCCATGCAGCGTGGCCCAATGGATCTCGATTGAACGCAGTGTATTCCATGCAGTGAGGCCCAATGAATCCCAATTGAATGCAGTGGATTCCATGCAGCATGGCGCAATGGATGTCGATTGAATGCAGTGCTTTCCCTGCAATGTGGCACAATGGATCCCGATTGACTGCAGTGGATTCCATGCAGCGTCACTGAATGCAGTGGATTCCATGCAGCATGGTAAAATGCATCCCGATTGATGCAGTGGATTCCATGCAGTGTCATTGAATGCAGTGGATTCCATGCAGCATGGTAAAATGCATCCCAATTGAACGCAGTGCATTCCATGCAGCGGGGTTAAATGGATCCCGATTGAATGCAGTGGATTCGATGCAGCGTGGCCCAATGGATCTCGAGAGAATGCAGTGGATTCCATGCAGTGTGGTGCAATGGATTTAAATTGAACGCAGTGGATTCCATGCATCGTGGCGCAATGGATCCCAATTGAATGCAGTGAATTCCATGCAGCGTGATTGAATGCAGTATATTCCATGCAGCGTGGTAAAATGCATCCCGATTAAATGCAGTGGATTCCATCCAGCTTGATTGAATGCAGTTGATTCCATGGAGCGTGGCCCAATGCATCCCGATTAAATGCAGTGGAGTCTATGCAGCGAGTCCCAAAGCATCCCGATTGAATGCCGTGGATTCCATGCAGCGTCACTGAATGCAGTGGATTCGATGCAGCATGGTAAAATGCATCCCGATTGAACCCAGTGTATTCTATGCAGCGTGATAAATGGATCCCGATTGAATGCAGTGGATTCGATGCAGCGTGGCCCAATGGATCTCGAGAGAATGCAGTGGATTCCATGCAGTGTGGTGCAATGGATTTTGATTGAACGCAGTGGATTCCATGCATCGTTGTGCAATGGATCCCAATTGAATGCAGTGAATTCCATGCAGCGTGATTGAATGCAGTACATTCCATGCAGCATGGTAAAATGCATCCCGATTAAATGCAGTGGATTCCATCCAGCTTGATTGAATGCAGTTGATTCCATGGAGCGTGGCCCAATGCATCCCGATTAAATGCAGTGGATTTTATGCAGCATGGCCCAAAGCATCCCGATTGAAGGTAGTGCATTCCATGCAGCATCACTGAATGCAGTGGATTCCATGCAGCATGGTAAAATGCATCCCGATTGAACGCAGTGTATTCCATGAAGCATGGCTAAATGGATCCCGATTGAATGCAGTGGATTCCATGCAGCGTGGCCCAATGGATCTCGATTGAACGCAGTGTATTCCATGCAGTGAGGCCCAATGAATCCCAATTGAATGCAGTGGATTCCATGCAGCATGGCGCAATGGATGTCGATTGAATGCAGTGCTTTCCCTGCAATGTGGCACAATGGATCCCGATTGACTGCAGTGGATTCCATGCAGCGTCACTGAATGCAGTGGATTCCTTGCAGCATGGTAAAATGCATCCCGATTGATTCAGTGGATTCCATGCAGTGTCATTGAATGCAGTGGATTCCATGCAGCATGGTAAAATGCATCCCGATTGAACGCAGTGCATTCCATGCAGCGGGGTTAAATGGATCCCGATTGAATGCAGTGGATTCGATGCAGCATGGCCCAATGGATCTCGAGAGAATGCAGTGGATTCCATGCAGTGTGGTGCAATGGATTTAAATTGAACGCAGTGGATTCCATGCATCGTGGCGCAATGGATCCCAATTGAATGCAGTGAATTCCATGCAGCGTGATTGAATGCAGTATATTCCATGCAGCGTGGTAAAATGCATCCCGATTAAATGCAGTGGATTCCATCCAGCTTGATTGAATGCAGTTGATTCCATGGAGCGTGGCCCAATGCATCCCGATTAAATGCAGTGGATTTTATGCAGCATGGCCCAAAGCATCCCGATTGAATGTAGTGCATTCCATGCAGCATCACTGAATGCAGTGGATTCCATGCAGCATGGTAAAATGCATCCCGATTGAACGCAGTGTATTCCATGAAGCATGGCGAAATGGATCCCGATTGAATGCAGTGGATTCCATGCAGCGTGGCCCAATGGATCTCGATTGAATGCAGTGGATTCCATGCAGTGAGGCCCAATGAATCCCGATTGAATGCAGTGGATTCCATGCAGCATGGCGCAATGGATGTCGATTGAATGCAGTGGTTTCCCTGCAATGTGGCACAATGGATCCCGATTGACTGCAGTGGATTCCATGCAGCGTCACTGAATGCAGTGGATTCCTTGCAGCATGGTAAAATGCATCCCGATTGATTCAGTGGATTCCATGCAGTGTCATTGAATGCAGTGGATTCCATGCAGCATGGTAAAATGCATCCCGATTGAACGCAGTGCATTCCATGCAGCGGGGTTAAATGGATCCCGATTGAATGCAGTGGATTCGATGCAGCATGGCCCAATGGATCTCGAGAGAATGCAGTGGATTCCATGCAGTGTGGTGCAATGGATTTAAATTGAACGCAGTGGATTCCATGCATCGTGGCGCAATGGATCCCAATTGAATGCAGTGAATTCCATGCAGCGTGATTGAATGCAGTATATTCCATGCAGCGTGGTAAAATGCATCCCGATTAAATGCAGTGGATTCCATCCAGCTTGATTGAATGCAGTTGATTCCATGGAGCGTGGCCCAATGCATCCCGATTAAATGCAGTGGATTTTATGCAGCATGGCCCAAAGCATCCCGATTGAAGGTAGTGCATTCCATGCAGCATCACTGAATGCAGTGGATTCCATGCAGCATGGTAAAATGCATCCCGATTGAACGCAGTGTATTCCATGAAGCATGGCGAAATGGATCCCGATTGAATGCAGTGGATTCCATGCAGCGTGGCCCAATGGATCTCGATTGAACGCAGTGTATTCCATGCAGTGAGGCCCAATGTATCCCAATTGAATGCAGTGGATTCCATGCAGCATGGCGCAATGGATGTCGATTGAATGCAGTGGTTTCCCTGCAATGTGGCAAAATGGATCCCGATTGACTGCAGTGGATTCCATGCAGCGTCACTGAATGCAGTGGATTCCATGCAGCATGGTATAATGTGTCACGATTGATGCAGTGGATTCCATGCATTGTCATTGAATGCAGTGGATTCCATGCAGCATGGTTAAATGCATCACGATTGATGCAGTGGATTCCATGCAGTGTCAATGAATGCAGTGGATTCCAGGCAGCATGATAAAATGCATCCCGATTGATGCAGTGGATTCCATGCAGCGGGGTTAAATGGATCCCGATTGAATGCAGTGGATTCCATGCAGCGTGGCCCAATGGATCTCGATTGAATGCAGTGGATTCCATGCAGCGTGGCCCAATGGATCTCGATTGAATGCAGTGGATTCCACGCAGTGTTGCAGTGGATTCTGATTGATTGCAGTGAATTCCATGCATCATGGCACAGTGGATCCCAATTGAATGCAGTTGATTCCATGCAGTGTGGCCCAATGGATCTTGATTGAATGCAGTGGATTCCATGCAGCGTGTTTGAATGCAGTGTATGCCATGCAGCGTGAAGAAATGGAACCCTATTGAATGCAGTGGATTTTATGCAGCATGATTGAATGCAGTGGATTCCATGCAGCATGATTGAATGCAGTGGATTCCAGGCAGCGAGGCCCAATGAATCCCGATTGAATGCAGTGGATATTATCCAGCATGGCCCAAAGCATCCCGATTGAATGCAGTGGATTCCATGCAGCATGTTTGAATGCAGTGGATTCCATGCAGCATGGCCCAATGGTTCCCGATTGAATGCAGTGGTTGCAATGAAGCATGATTGAATGCAGTGGATTCCATGAAGCGTGTCCCTATGGTACCCGATTGAATGCACTGGTTGCAATGAAGCATGATTGAATGCAGTGGATTCCATGCAGCATGGAGAAATTGAACCCTATTAAATGCAGGGGATTTTATGCAGCATGATTGAATGCAGTGGATTCCATGCAGCATGATTGAATGCAGTAGATTCCATGCAGTGAGGCCCAATGCATCCCGATTAAATGCAGTGGATTTTATGCAGCGAGGCCCAAAGCATCCCGATTGAATGCAGTGGATTCCATGCAGCGTCACTGAATGCAGTGGATTCGATGCAGCATGGTAAAATGCATCCCGATTGAACCCAGTGTATTCTATGCAGCGTGATAAATGGATCCCGATTGAATGCAGTGGATTCCATGCAGCGTGGCCCAATGGATCTCGAGAGAATGCAGTGGATTCCATGCAGTGTGGTGCAATGGATTTTGATTGAACGCAGTGGATTCGATGCATCGTTGTGCAATGGATCCCAATTGAATGCAGTGAATTCCATGCAGCGTGATTGAATGCAGTACATTCCATGCAGCATGGTAAAATGCATCCCGATTAAATGCAGTGGATTCCATCCAGCTTGATTGAATGCAGTTGTTTCCATGGAGCGTGGCCCAATGCATCCCGATTAAATGCAGTGGATTTTATGCAGCATGGCCCAAAGCATCCCGATTGAAGGTAGTGCATTCCATGCAGCATCACTGAATGCAGTGGATTCCATGCAGCATGGTAAAATGCATCCCGATTGAACGCAGTGTATTCCATGAAGCATGGCTAAATGGATCCCGATTATATGCAGTGGATTCCATGCAGCGTGGCCCAATGGATCTCGATTGAACGCAGTGTATTCCATGCAGTGAGGCCCAATGAATCCCAATTGAATGCAGTGGATTCCATGCAGCATGGCGCAATGGATGTCGATTGATTGCAGTGGTTTCCCTGCAATGTGGCACAATGGATCCCGATTGATGCAGTGGATTCCATGCACCGTCACTGAATGCAGTGGATTCCATGCAGCATGGTAAAATGCATCCCGATGGATGCAGTGGATTACATGCAGTGTCATTGAATGCAGTGGATTCCATGCAGCATGGTTTAATGCATCCCAATTGAACGCAGTGCATTCCATGCAGCGGGGTTAAATGGATCCCGATTGAATGCAGTGGATTCGATGCAGCGTGGCCCAATGGATCTCGAGAGAATGCAGTGGATTCCATGCAGTGTGGTGCAATGGATTTTGATTGAACGCAGTGGATTCCATGCATCGTGGCGCAATGGATCCCAATTGAATGCAGTGAATTCCATGCAGCGTGATTGAATGCAGTATATTCCATGCAGCGTGGTAAAATGCATCCCGATTAAATGCAGTGGATTCCATCCAGCTTGATTGAATGCAGTTGATTCCATGGAGCGTGGCCCAATGCATCCCGATTAAATGCAGTGGATTTTATGCAGCATGGCCCAAAGCATCCCGATTGAAGGTAGTGCATTCCATGCAGCATCACTGAATGCAGTGGATTCCATGCAGCATGGTAAAATGCATCCCGATTGAACGCAGTGTATTCCATGAAGCATGGCTAAATGGATCCCGATTGAATGCAGTGGATTCCATGCAGCGTGGCCCAATGGATCTCGATTGAACGCAGTGTATTCCATGCAGTGAGGCCCAATGAATCCCAATTGAATGCAGTGGATTCCATGCAGCATGGAGAAATTGAACCCTATTAAATGCAGGGGATTTTATGCAGCATGATTGAATGCAGTGGATTCCATGCAGCATGATTGAATGCAGTAGAGTCCATGCAGTGAGGCCCAATGCATCCCGATTAAATGCAGTGGATTTTATGCAGAGAGGCCCAAAGCATCCCGATTGAATGCAGTGGATTCCATGCAGTGTCACTGAATGCAGTGGATTCGATGCAGCATGGTTAAATGCATCCCGTTTGAACGAAGTGTATTCGATGCAGCGTGGCTAAATGGATCCCGATTGAATGCAGTGGATTCCATGCAGCGTGGCCCAATGGATCTCGAGAGATTGCAGTGGATTCCAAGCAGAGTGGTGCAATGGATTTTAATTGAACGCAGTGGATTCCATGCATCGTGGTGCAATGGATCCCAATTGAATGCAGTGAATTCCATGCAGCGTGATTGAATGCAGTATATTCCATGAAGCGTGGTAAAATGCATCCCGATTAAATGCAGTGGATTCCATCCAGCTTGGTTGAATGCAATTGATTCCATGGAGCATGGCCCAATGCATCCCGATTAAATGCAGTGGATTTTATGCAGCATGGCCCAAAGCATCCCGATTGAAGGTAGTGCATTCCATGCAGCATCACTGAATGCAGTGGATTCCATGCAGCATGGTAAAATGCATCCCAATTGAACGCAGTGCATTCCATGCAGCGGGGTTAAATGGATCCCGATTGAATGCAGTGGATTCGATGCAGCGTGGCCCAATGGATCTCGATTGACTGCAGTGGATTCCATGCAGCGTGGCCCAATGGATCTCGATTGACTGCAGTGGATTCCATGCAGCGTCACTGAATGCAGTGGATTCCATGCAGCATGTTGAAATGCATCCCGATTGATGCAGTGGATTCCATGCAGTGTCATTGAATGCAGTGGATTCCATGCAGCATGGTTTAATGCATCCCAATTGATCGCAGTGCATTCCATGCAGCGGGGTTAAATGGATCCCGATTGAATGCAGTGGATTCGATGCAACGTGGCCCAATGGATCTTGAGAGAATGCAGTGGATTCCATGCAGTGTGGTGCAATGGATTTAAATTGAACGCAGTGGATTCCATGCATCGTGGCGCAATGGATCCCAATTGAATGCAGTGAATTCCATGCAGCGTGATTGAATGCAGTATATTCCATGCAGCGTGGTAAAATGCATCCCGATTAAATGCAGTGGATTCCATCCAGCTTGATTGAATGCAGTTGATTCCATGCAGCGTGGCCCAATGCATGCCGATTAAATGCCGTGGATTTTATGCAGCATGGCCCAAAGCATCCCGATTGAAGGTAGTGCATTCCATGCAGCAACACTGAATGCAGTGGATTCCATGCAGCATGGTAAAATGCATCCCGATTGAACGCAGTGTATTCCATGAAGCATGGCTAAATGGATCCCGATTGAATGCAGTGGATTCCAAGCAGCATGGCCCAATGGTGCCCGATTGAATGCAGTGGTTGCAATGAAGCATGATTTAATGCAGTGGATTCCTTGAAGCGTGGCCCTATGATACCCGATTGAATGCACTGGTTGCAATGAAGCATGATTGAATGCAGTGGATTCCATGCAGCATGGAGAAATTGAACCCTATTAAATGCAGGGGATTTTATGCAGCATGATTGAATGCAGTGGATTCCATGCAGCATGATTGAATGCAGTAGAGTCCATGCAGTGAGGCCCAATGCATCCCGATTAAATGCAGTGGATTTTATGCAGAGAGGCCCAAAGCATCCCGATTGAATGCAGTGGATTCCATGCAGTGTCACTGAATGCAGTGGATTCGATGCAGCATGGTTAAATGCATCCCGATTGAACGAAGTGTATTCGATGCAGCGTGGCTAAATGGATCCCGATTGAATGCAGTGGATTCCATGCAGCGTGGCCCAATGGATCTCGAGAGATTGCAGTGGATTCCAAGCAGAGTGGTGCAATGGATTTTAATTGAACGCAGTGGATTCCATGCATCGTGGTGCAATGGATCCCAATTGAATGCAGTGAATTCCATGCAGCGTGATTGAATGCAGTATATTCCATGAAGCGTGGTAAAATGCATCCCGATTAAATGCAGTGGATTCCATCCAGCTTGGTTGAATGCAATTGATTCCATGGAGCATGGCCCAATGCATCCCGATTAAATGCAGTGGATTTTATGCAGCATGGCCCAAAGCATCCCGATTGAAGGTAGTGCATTCCATGCAGCATCACTGAATGCAGTGGATTCCATGCAGCATGGTAAAATGCATCCCAATTGAACGCAGTGCATTCCATGCAGCGGGGTTAAATGGATCCCGATTGAATGCAGTGGATTCGATGCAGCGTGGCCCAATGGATCTCGATTGACTGCAGTGGATTCCATGCAGCGTGGCCCAATGGATCTCGATTGACTGCAGTGGATTCCATGCAGCGTCACTGAATGCAGTGGATTCCATGCAGCATGTTGAAATGCATCCCGATTGATGCAGTGGATTCCATGCAGTGTCATTGAATGCAGTGGATTCCATGCAGCATGGTTTAATGCATCCCAATTGATCGCAGTGCATTCCATGCAGCGGGGTTAAATGGATCCCGATTGAATGCAGTGGATTCGATGCAACGTGGCCCAATGGATCTTGAGAGAATGCAGTGTATTCCATGCAGTGTGGTGCAATGGATTTAAATTGAACGCAGTGGATTCCATGCATCGTGGCGCAATGGATCCCAATTGAATGCAGTGAATTCCATGCAGCGTGATTGAATGCAGTATATTCCATGCAGCGTGGTAAAATGCATCCCGATTAAATGCAGTGGATTCCATCCAGCTTGATTGAAGGCAGTTGATTCCATGGAGCGTGGCCCAATGCATGCCGATTAAATGCCGTGGATTTTATGCAGCATGGCCCAAAGCATCCCGATTGAAGGTAGTGCATTCCATGCAGCAACACTGAATGCAGTGGATTCCATGCAGCATGGTAAAATGCATCCCGATTGAACGCAGTGTATTCCATGAAGCATGGCTAAATGGATCCCGATTGAATGCAGTGGATTCCATGCAGCATGGCCCAATGGTGCCCGATTGAATGCAGTGGTTGCAATGAAGCATGATTTAATGCAGTGGATTCCTTGAAGCGTGGCCCTATGATACCCGATTGAATGCACTGGTTGCAATGAAGCATGATTGAATGCAGTGGATTCCATGCAGCATGGAGAAATTGAACCCTATTAAATGCAGGGGATTTTATGCAGCATGATTGAATGCAGTGGATTCCATGCAGCATGATTGAATGCAGTAGATTCCATGCAGTGAGGCCCAATGCATCCCGATTAAATGCAGTGGATTTTATGCAGCGAGGCCCAAAGCATCCCGATTGAATGCAGTGGATTCCATGCAGCGTCACTGAATGCAGTGGATTCGATGCAGCATGGTAAAATGCATCCCGATTGAACGCAGTGCATTCCATGCAGCGGGGTTAAATGGATCCCGATTGAATGCAGTGGATTCAATGCAGCGTGGCCCAACGGATCTCGAGAGAATGCAGTGGATTCCATGCAGTGTGGTGCAATGTATTTTGATTGAACGCAGTGGATTCGATGCATCGTTGTGCAATGGAACCCAATTGAATGCAGTGAATTCCATGCAGCGTGATTGAATGCAGTACATTCCATGCAGCATGGTAAAATGCATCCCGATTAAATGCAGTGGATTCCATCCAGCTTGATTGAATGCAGTTGATTCCATGGAGCGTGGCCCAATGCATCCCGATTAAATGCAGTGGATTTTATGCAGCATGGCCCAAAGCATCCCGATTGAAGGTAGTGCATTCCATGCAGCATCACTGAATGCAGTGGATTCCATGCAGCATGGTAAAATGCATCCAGATTGAACGCAGTGTATTCCATGAAGCATGGCTAAATGGATCCCGATTGAATGCAGTGGATTCCATGCAGCGTGGCCCAATGGATCTCGATTGAATGCAGTGGATTCCATGCAGCATGATTGAATGCAGTAGATTCCATGCAGTGAGGCCCAATGCATCCCGATTAAATGCAGTGGATTTTATGCAGCGAGGCCCAAAGCATCCCGATTGAATGCAGTGGATTCCATGCAGCGTCACTGAATGCAGTGGATTCGATGCAGCATGGTAAAATGCATCCCGATTGAACCCAGTGTATTCTATGCAGCGTGATAAATGGATCCCGATTGAATGCAGTGGATTCGATGCAGCGTGGCCCAACGGATCTCGAGAGAATGCAGTGGATTCCATGCAGTGTGGTGCAATGGATTTTGATTGAACGCAGTGGATTCGATGCATCGTTGTGCAATGGATGCCAATTGAATGCAGTGAATTCCATGCAGCGTGATTGAATGCAGTACATTCCATGCAGCATGGTAAAATGCATCCCGATTAAATGCAGTGGATTCCATCCAGCTTGATTGAATGCAGTTGATTCCATGGAGCGTGGCCCAATGCATCCCGATTAAATGCAGTGGATTTTATGCAGCATGGCCCAAAGCATCCCGATTGAAGGTAGTGCATTCCATGCAGCATCACTGAATGCAGTGGATTCCATGCAGCATGGTAAAATGCATCCCGATTGAACGCAGTGTATTCCATGAAGCATGGCTAAATGGATCCCGATTGAATGCAGTGGATTCCATGCAGCGTGGCCCAATGGATCTCGATTGAACGCAGTGTATTCCATGAAGTGAGGCCCAATGAATCCCAATTGAATGCAGTGGATTCCATGCAGCATGGCGCAATGGATGTCAATTGATTGCAGTGGTTTCCCTGCAATGTGGCACAATGGATCCCGATTGATGCAGTGGATTCCATGCAGCGTCACTGAATGCAGTGGATTCCATGCAGCATGGTAGAATGCATCCCGATGGATGCAGTGGATTCCATGCAGTGTCATTGAATGCAGTCGATTCGATGCAGCATGGTAAAATGCATCCCGATTGAACGCAGTGCATTCCATGCAGCGGGGTTAAATGGATCCCGATTGAATGCAGTGGATTCGATGCAGCGTGGCCCAATGGATCTCGAGAGAATGCAGTGGATTCCATGCAGTGTGGTGCAATGGATTTAAATTGAACGCATTGGATTCCATGCATCGTGGCGCAATGGATCCCAATTGAATGCAGTGAATTCCATGCAGCGTGATTGAATGCAGTATATTCCATGCAGCGTGGTAAAATGCATCCCGATTAAATGCAGTGGATTCCATCCAGCTTGATTGAATGCAGTTGATTCCATGGAGCGTGGCCCAATGCATCCCGATTAAATGCAGTGGATTTTATGCAGCATGGCCCAAAGCATCCCGATTGAAGGTAGTGCATTCCATGCAGCATCGCTGAATGCAGTGGATTCCATGCAGCATGGTAAAATGCATCCCGATTGAACACAGTGTATTCCATGAAGCATGGCTAAATGGATCCCGATTGAATGCAGTGGATTCCATGCAGCGTGGCCCAATGGATCTCGATTGAACGCAGTGTATTCCATGCAGTGAGGCCCAATGAATCCCAATTGAATGCAGTGGATTCCATGCAGCATGGAGAAATGGAACCCTATTAAATGCAGGGGATTTTATGCAGCATGATTGAATGCAGTGGATTCCATGCAGCATGATTGAATGCAGTAGATTCCATGCAGTGAGGCCCAATGCATCCCGATTAAATGCAGTGGATTTTATGCAGAGAGGCCCAAAGCATCCCGATTGAATGCAGTGGATTCCATGCAGCGTCACTGAATGCAGTGGATTCGATGCAGAATGGTTAAATGCATCCCGATTGAACGAAGTGTATTCGATGCAGCGTGGCTAAATGGATCCCGATTGAATGCAGTCGATTCCATGCAGCGTGGCCCAATGGATCTTGAGAGATTGCAGTGGATTCCAAGCAGAGTGGTGCAATGGATTTTAATTGAACGCAGTGGATTCCATGCATCGTGGTGCAATGGATCCCAATTGAATGCAGTGAATTCCATGCAGCGTGATTGAATGCAGTATATTCCATGCAGCGTGGTAAAATGCATCCCGATTAAATGCAGTGGATTCCATCCAGCTTGGTTGAATGCAATTGATTCCATGGAGCATGGCCAAATGCATCCCGATTAAATGCAGTGGATTTTATGCAGCATGGCCCAAAGCATCCCGATTGAAGGTAGTGCATTCCATGCAGCATCACTGAATGCAGTGGATTCCATGCAGCATGGTAAAATGCATCCCAATTGAACGCAGTGCATTCCATGCAGCGGGGTTAAATGGATGCCGATTGAATGCAGTGGATTCGATGCAGCGTGGACCAATGGATCTCGATTGACTGCAGTGGATTCCATGCAGCGTGGCCCAATGGATCTCGATTGACTGCAGTGGATTCCATGCAGCGTCACTGAATGCAGTGGATTCCATGCAGCATGGTAAAATGCATCCCGATTGATGCAGTGGATTCCATGCAGCGGGGTTAAATGGATCCTGATTGAATGCAGTGGATTCCATGCAGCGTGGCCCAATGGATCTCGATTGAATGCAGTGGATTCCATGCAGCGTGGCCCAATGGATCTCGATTGAATGCAGTGGATTCCATGCAGTGTGGTGCAGTGGATTCTGATTGATTGCAGTGAATTCCATGCATCGTGGCACAATGGATCCCAATTGAATGCAGTGGATTCCATGCAGCGTGGCCCAATGGATCTCGATTGAATGCAGTGGATTCCATGCAGCATGATTGAATGCAGTAGATTCCATGCAGTGAGGCCCAATGCATCCCGATTAAATGCAGTGGATTTTATGCAGCGAGGCCCAAAGCATCCCGATTGAATGCAGTGGATTCCATGCAGCGTCACTGAATGCAGTGGATTCGATGCAGCATGGTAAAATGCATCCCGATTGAACCCAGTGTATTCTATGCAGCGTGATAAATGGATCCCGATTGAATGCAGTGGATTCCATGCAGCGTGGCCCAATGGATCTCGAGAGAATGCAGTGGATTCCATGCAGTGTGGTGCAATGGATTTTGATTGAACGCAGTGGATTCCATGCATCGTGGCGCAATGGATCCCAATTGAATGCAGTGAATTCCATGCAGCGTGATTGAATGCAGTATATTCCATGCAGCGTGGTAAAATGCATCCCGATTAAATGCAGTGGATTCCATCCAGCTTGATTGAATGCAGTTGATTCCATGGAGCGTGGCCCAATGCATCCCGATTAAATGCAGTGGATTTTATGCAGCATGGCCCAAAGCATCCCGATTGAAGGTAGTGCATTCCATGCAGCATCACTGAATGCAGTGGATTCCATGCAGCATGGTAAAATGCATCCCGATTGAACGCAGTGTATTCCATGAAGCATGGCTAAATGGATCCCGATTGAATGCAGTGGATTACATGCAGCGTGGCCCAATGGATCTCGATTGAACGCAGTGTATTCCATGCAGTGAGGCCCAATGAATCCCAATTGAATGCAGTGGATTGCATGCAGCATGGCGCAATGGATGTCGATTGATTGCAGTGGTTTCCCTGCAATGTGGCACAATGGATCCCGATTGATGCAGTGGATTCCATGCAGCGTCACTGAATGCAGTGGATTCCATGCAGCATGGTAAAATGCATCCCGATGGATGCAGTGGATTCCATGCAGTGTCATTGAATGCAGTGGATTCCATGCAGCATGGTTTAATGCATCCCAATTGAACGCAGTGCATTCCATGCAGCGGGGTTAAATGGATCCCGATTGAATGCAGTGGATTCGATGCAGCGTGGACCAATGGATCTCGAGAGAATGCAGTGGATTCCATGCAGTGTGGTGCAATGGATTTAAATTGAACGCATTGGATTCCATGCATCGTGGCGCAATGGATCCCAATTGAATGCAGTGGATTCCATGCAGCGTGTTTGAATGCAGTGTATTCCATGCAGCGTGAAGAAATGGAACCCTATTGAATGCAGTGGATTTTATGCAGCATGATTGAATGCAGTGGATTCGATGCAGCATGATTGAATGCAGTGGATTCCAGGCAGCGAGGCCCAATGAATCCCGATTGAATGCAGTGGATATTATCCAGCATGGCCCAAAGCATCCCGATTGAATGCAGTGGATTCCATGCAGCGTGTTTGAATGCAGTGGATTCCATGCAGCATGGCCCAATGGTTCCCGATTGAATGCAGTGGTTGCAATGAAGCATGATTGAATGCAGTGGATTCCATGAAGCGTGGCCCTATGGTACCCGATTGAATGCACTGGTTGCAATGAAGCATGATTGAATGCAGTGGATTCCATGCAGCATGGAGAAATTGAACCCTATTAAATGCAGGGGATTTTATGCAGCATGATTGAATGCAGTGGATTCCATGCAGCATGATTGAATGCAGTAGATTCCATGCAGTGAGGCCCAATGCATCCCGATTAAATGCAGTGGATTTTATGCAGAGAGGCCCAAAGCATCCCGATTGAATGCAGTGGATTCCATGCAGCGTCACTGAATGCAGTGGATTCGATGCAGCATGGTTAAATGCATCCCGATTGAACGAAGTGTATTCGATGCAGCGTGGCTAAATGGATCCCGATTGAATGCAGTGGATTCCATGCAGCGTGGCCCAATGGATCTCGAGAGATTGCAGTGGATTCCAAGCAGAGTGGTGCAATGGATTTTAATTGAACGCAGTGGATTCCATGCATCGTGGTGCAATGGATCCCAATTGAATGCAGTGAATTCCATGCAGCGTGATTGAATGCAGTATATTCCATGCAGCGTGGTAAAATGCATCCCGATTAAATGCAGTGGATTCCATCCAGCTTGGTTGAATGCAATTGATTCCATGGAGCATGGCCAAATGCATCCCGATTAAATGCAGTGGATTTTATGCAGCATGGCCCAAAGCATCCCGATTGAAGGTAGTGCATTCCATGCAGCATCACTGAATGCAGTGGATTCCATGCAGCATGGTAAAATGCATCCCAATTGAACGCAGTGCATTCCATGCAGCGGGGTTAAATGGATGCCGATTGAATGCAGTGGATTCGATGCAGCGTGGCCCAATGGATCTCGATTGACTGCAGTGGATTCCATGAGGTGTGGCCCAATGCATCTCGATTGCAGTGGATTCCATGCAGCGTCACTGAATGCAGTGGATTCCATGCAGCATGGTAAAATGCATCCCGATTGATGCAGTGGATTCCATGCAGTGTCATTGAATGCAGTGGATTCCATGCAGCATGGTTGAATGCATCCCAATTGATCGCAGTGCATTCCATGCAGCGGGGTAAATGGATCCCGATTGAATGCAGTGGATTCGATGCAGCGTGGCCCAATGGATCTTGAGAGAATGCAGTGGATTCCATGCAGTGTGGTGCAATGGATTTAAATTGAACGCATTGGATTCCATGCATCGTGGTGCAGTGGATCCCAATTGAATGCAGTGAATTCCATGCAGCGTGATTGAATGCAGTATATTCCATGCAGCGTGGTAAAATGCATCCCGATTAAATGCAGTGGATTCCATCCAGCTTGATTGAATGCAGTTGATTCCATGGAGCGTGGCCCAATGCATCCCGATTAAATGCAGTGGATTTTATGCAGCATGGCCCAAAGCATCCCGATTGAAGGTAGTGCATTCCATGCAGCAACACTGAATGCAGTGGATTCCATGCAGCATGGTAAAATGCATCCGGATTGAACGCAGTGTATTCCATGAAGCATGGCTAAATGGATCCCGATTGAATGCAGTGGATTCCATGCAGCATGGCCCAATGGTTCCCGATTGAATGCAGTGGTTGCAATGAAGCATGATTGAATGCAGTGGATTCCATGAAGCGTGGCCCTATGGTACCCGATTGAATGCACTGGTTGCAATGAAGCATGATTGAATGCAGTGGATTCCATGCAGCATGGAGAAATGGAACCCTATTAAATGCAGGGGATTTTATGCAGCATGATTGAATGCAGTGGATTCCATGCAGCATGATTGAATGCAGTAGATTCCATGCAGTGAGGCCCAATGCATCCCGATTAAATGCAGTGGATTTTATGCAGCGAGGCCCAAAGCATCCCGATTGAATGCAGTGGATTCCATGCAGCGTCACTGAATGCAGTGGATTCGATGCAGCATGGTAAAATGCATCCCGATTGAACCCAGTGTATTCTATGCAGCGTGATAAATGGATCCCGATTGAATGCAGTGGATTCGATGCAGCGTGGCCCAACGGATCTCGAGAGAATGCAGTGGATTCCATGCAGTGTGGTGCAATGGATTTTGATTGAACGCAGTGGATTCGATGCATCGTTGTGCAATGGATCCCAATTGAATGCAGTGAATTCCATGCAGCGTGATTGAATGCAGTACATTCCATGCAGCGTGGTAAAATGCATCCCGATTAAATGCAGTGGATTCCATCCAGCTTGATTGAATGCAGTTGATTCCATGGAGCGTGGCCCAATGCATCCCGATTAAATGCAGTGGATTTTATGCAGCATGGCCCAAAGCATCCCGATTGAAGGTAGTGCATTCCATGCAGCATCACTGAATGCAGTGGATTCCATGCAGCATGGTAAAATGCATCCCGATTGAACGCAGTGTATTCCATGAAGCATGGCGAAATGGATCCCGATTGAATGCAGTGGATTCCATGCAGCGTGGCCCAATGGATCTCGATTGAACGCAGTGTATTCCATGCAGTGAGGCCCAATGAATCCCAATTGAATGCAGTGGATTCCATGCAGCATGGCGCAATGGATGTCGATTGAATGCAGTGCTTTCCCTGCCATGTGGCACAATGGATTCCGATTGACTGCAGTGGCTTCCATGCAGCGTCACTGAATGCAGTGGATTCCATGCAGAATGGTAAAATGCATCCCGATGGATGCAGTGGATTCCATGCAGTGTCATTGAATGCAGTGGATTCCATGCAGCATGGTAAAATGCATCCCAATTGAACGCAGTGCATTCCATGCAGCGGGGTTAAATGGATCCCGATTGAATGCAGTGGATTCGATGCAGCATGGCCCAATGGATCTCGAGAGAATGCAGTGGATTCCATGCAGTGTGGTGCAATGGATTTTAATTGAACGCAGTGGATTCCATGCATCGTGGCGCAATGGATCCCAATTGAATGCAGTGAATTCCATGCAGCGTCATTGAATGCAGATGATTCCATGCATTGTGGTGTAATGGATCCCGATTATATGCAGTGGAGTCCATGCAGTGAGGCCCAATGCATCCTGATTGAATGCAGTGGATTGTATGCAGCATGGCCCAAAGCATCCCGATTGAATGCAGTGGATTCCATGCATTTTGATTGAATGCAGTGTACTCCATGCAGCGTGGGAACATGCATCCCGATGGAATGCAGTGGATTCCATGCAGTGTGATTGAATGCAGTTGATTCCATGGAGCGTGGCCCAATGCATCCCGATTAAATGCAGTGGATTTTATGCAGCATGGCCCAAAGCATCCCGATTGAAGGTAGTGCATTCCATGCAGCATCACTGAATGCAGTGGATTCCATGCAGCATGGTAAAATGCATCCCGATTGAACGCAGTGTATTCCATGAAGCATGGCTAAATGGATCCCGATTGAATGCAGTGGATTCCATGCAGCGTGGCCCAATGGATCTCGATTGAACGCAGTGTATTCCATGCAGTGAGGCCCAATGTATCCCAATTGAATGCAGTGGATTCCATGCAGCATGGCGCAATGGATGTCGATTGAATGCAGTGGTTTCCCTGCAATGTGGCACAATGGATCCCGATTGACTGCAGTGGATTCCATGCAGCGTCACTGAATGCAGTGGATTCCATGCAGCATGGTAAAATGCATCCCGATGGATGCAGTGGATTCCATGCAGTGTCATTGAATGCAGTGGATTCCATGCAGCATGGTAAAATGCATCCCAATTGAACGCAGTGCATTCCATGCAGCGGGGTTAAATGGATCCCGATTGAATGCAGTGGATTCGATGCAGCATGGCCCAATGGATCTCGAGAGAATGCAGTGGATTCCATGCAGTGTGGTGCAATGGATTTAAATTGAACGCAGTGGATTCCATGCATCGTGGCGCAATGGATCCCAATTGAATGCAGTGAATTCCATGCAGCGTGATTGAATGCAGTATATTCCATGCAGCGTGGTAAAATGCATCCCGATTAAATGCAGTGGATTCCATCCAGCTTGATTGAATGCAGTTGATTCCATGGAGCGTGGCCCAATGCATCCCGATTAAATGCAGTGGATTTTATGCAGCATGGCCCAAAGCATCCCGATTGAATGTAGTGCATTCCATGCAGCATCACTGAATGCAGTGGATTCCATGCAGCGTCATTGAATGCAGAGGATTCCATGCATTGCAGCGCAATGGATACCAATTGAATGCAGTGGAGTCCATGCAGCGAGGCCCAGTGCATCCCGATTGAATGCAGTGGATTTTCTGCAGCATGGCCCAAAGCATCCCGATTGAATGCATTGGATTCCATCCATTGTGCTTGAATGCAGTGTACTCCATGCAGTGTGGTAAAATGCATCCCGATGGAATGCAGTGGATTCCATGCAGCGTCATTGAATGCAGATGATTCCATGCATTGTGGTGTAATGGATCCCGATTATATGCAGTGGAGTCCATGCAGTGAGGCCCAATGCATCCCGATTGAATGCAGTGGATTGTATGCAGCATGGCCCAAAGCATCCCGATTGAATGCAGTGGATTCCATGCATTTTGATTGAATGCAGTGTACTCCATGCAGCGTGGGAACATGCATCCCGATGGAATGCAGTGGATTCCATGCAGCGTGATTGAATGCAGTGGATTCCATGCAGCGTGAAGAAATTGAACCCTATTGTAAGCAGTGGATTATATGCAGCATGATTGAATGCAGTCGATTCCATGCAGCGTCATTGAATGAAGTGGATTTTATGAGGCATGGCCCAAAGCATCCTGATTGAATGCAGTGGATTCCATGCAGCGTCATTGAATGCAGAGGATTCCATGCATTTTGGTGCAATGGATCCCGACTGTATGCACTGGAGTCCATGAAGCGAGGCCCAATGCATCCCGATTGAATGCAGTGGATTTTTTTGCAGCATGGCCCAAAGCATCCCGATTGAATGCAGGGGATTCCATGCAGCGTGATTGAATGCAGTGTACTCCATTCAGCGTGGTAAATTGCATCCCGATTGAATGCAGTGGATTCCATGCAGCGTGATTGAATGCAGACGATTCCATGCATTGTGGCGTAATGGATCCCGACTGTATGCAGTGGAGTCCATGCAGCGTGATGACTGAATGGATTCCATGCAGCTTATTAAAATGCATCCTGATTGAATGCAGTGGATTCCATGCAGCGTGATTGAATGCAGTGGATTCCATGCAGCGTGATTGAATGCAGTGGATTCCATGCAGCCTGGTAAAATGCATCCCGATTGAATGCAGTGGATTACGTGCAGCATGATTGAATGCAGTGGATTTTATGCAGCATGGCCCAAAGCATCCTGATTGAATGCAGTGGATTACGTGCAGCATGATTAAATGCAGTGAACTCCATGCAATGTGGTAAAATGCATCCTGATTGAATGCAGTGGATTCGATACAGCTTAGTATAATGTATCCCAATTAAATTCGGTGGATTCCATGCAGCGTCGTTGAATGCAGTGGATTTTATGAGGCATGGCCCAAAGCATCCCGATTGAATGCATTGGATTCCATGCATTGTGATTGAATGCAGTGAACTCCATGCAGCGTGGTAAAATGAATCCCGATTGAATGCAGTGGATTCCATGAAGCGTGATTGAATGCACTGTATTCCATGAAGTGTGAAGTAATGGAACCCTATTGAATGCAGTGTATTTTATGCAGCCTGATTGAATGCAGTGGATTTAATGGAGCATGATTGAATGCAGTGGATTTTATGCAGCATGGTCCAAAGCATCCTGATTGAATGCAGAGGATTCCATGCATTGTGGCGCAATGGATCCCGATTGTATGCAGTGGAGTCCATGCAGCGTGATGAATGCATGGATTCCATGCAGCCTGGTAAAATGCATCCCGATTGAATGCAGTGGATTCCATGCAGCGTCATTGAATGCAGATGATTCCATGCATTGTGGTGTAATGGATCCCGATTATATGCAGTGGAGTCCATGCAGTGTGGCCCAATGCATCCCGATTGAATGCAGTGGATTGTATGCAGCATGGCCCAAAGCATCCCGATTGAATGCAGTGGATTCCATGCATTTTGATTGAATGCAGTGTACTCCATGCAGCGTGGGAACATGCATCCCGATGGAATGCAGTGGATTCCATGCAGCGTGATTGAATGCAGTGGATTCCATGCAGCGTGAAGAAATTGAACCCTATTGTAAGCAGTGGATTATATGCAGCATGATTGAATGCAGTCGATTCCATGCAGCGTCATTGAATGAAGTGGATTTTATGCAGCATGGCCCAAAGCATCCCGATTGAATATAGTGCATTCCATGCAGCATCACTGAATGCAGTGGATTCCATGCAGCGTCATTGAATGCAGAGGATTCCATGCATTGCAGCGCAATGGATACCAATTGAATGCAGTGGAGTCCATGCAGCGAAGCCCAGTGCATCCCGATTGAATGCAGTGGATTTTCTGCAGCATGGCCCAAAGCATCCCGATTGAATGCATTGGATTCCATCCATTGTGATTGAATGCAGTGTACTCCATGCAGTGTGGTAAAATGCATCCCGATGGAATGCAGTGGATTCCATGCAGCATCATTGAATGCCGAGGATTCCATGCATTGTGGCGCAATGGATCGTGATTGTATGCAGTGGAGTCCATGCAGTGAGGCCCAATGCATCCTGATTGATTGCAGTGGATTTTTTGCAGCATGGCCCAAAGCATCCCGATTGAATGCAGTGGATTCCATGCATTGAGATTGAATGCAGTGGACTCCATGCAGCGAGGTAAAATGCATCCCGATTGAATGCAGTGGATTCCATGCAGCGTAAAGAAATGGAACATTTTGAATGCAGTGGATATTATGCAGCATGATTGAATGCAGTGGATGCTATGCAGCATGATTAAATGCAGTGGATTTTATGCAGCATGGCCCAAAGCATCCTGATTGAATGCAGTGGAGTACATGGAGTATCATTGAATGCAGAGTATTCCATGCATTGTGGCACAATGGATCCCGATTGTATGCAGTGGAGTCCATGCAGTGTGATGAATGCATGGATTCCATGCAGCCTGGTAAAATGCATCCAGATTGAATGCAGTGGATTCCATGCAGCGTCATTGAATGCAGATGATTCCATGCATTGTGGTGTAATGGATCCCGATTATATGCAGTGGAGTCCATGCAGTGAGGCCCAATGCATCCCGATTGAATGCAGTGGATTGTATGCAGCATGGCCCAAAGCATCCCGATTGAATGCAGTGGATTCCATGCATTTTGATTGAATGCAGTGTACTCCATGCAGCGTGGGAACATGCATCCCGATGGAATGCAGTGGATTCCATGCAGCGTGATTGAATGCAGTGGATTCCATGCAGCGTGAAGAAATTGAACCCTATTGTAAGCAGTGGATTATATGCAGCATGATTGAATGCAGTCGATTCCATGCAGCGTCATAGAATGAAGTGGATTTTATGAGGCATGGCCCAAAGCATCCTGATTGAATGCAGTGGATTCCATGCAGCGTCATTGAATGCAGAGGATTCCATGCATTTTGGTGCAATGGATCCCGACTGTATGCACTGGAGTCCATGAAGCGAGGCCCAATGCATCCCGATTGAATGCAGTGGATTTTTTTGCAGCATGGCCCAAAGCATCCCGATTGAATGCAGGGGATTCCATGCAGCGTGATTGAATGCAGTGTACTCCATTCAGCGTGGTAAATTGCATCCCGATTGAATGCAGTGGATTCCATGCAGCGTGATTGAATGCAGAGGATTCCATGCATTGTGGCGTAATGGATCCCGACTGTATGCAGTGGAGTCCATGCAGCGTGATGACTGAATGGATTCCATGCAGCTTATTAAAATGCATCCTGATTGAATGCAGTGGATTCCATGCAGCGTGATTGAATGCAGTGGATTCCATGCAGCGTGATTGAATGCAGTGGATTCCATGCAGCCTGGTAAAATGCATCCCGATTGAATGCAGTGGATTCCATGCAGCGTGATTGAATGCAGTGGATTCCATGCAGCCTGGTAAAATGCATCCCGATTGAATGCAGTGGATTACGTGCAGCATGATTGAATGCAGTGGATTTTATGCAGCATGGCCCAAAGCATCCTGATTGAATGCAGTGGATTACGTGCAGCATGATTAAATGCAGTGAACTCCATGCAATGTGGTAAAATGCATCCTGATTGAATGCAGTGGATTCGATACAGCTTAGTATAATGTATCCCAATTAAATTCGGTGGATTCCATGCAGCGTCGTTGAATGCAGTGGATTTTATGAGGCATGGCCCAAAGCATCCCGATTGAATGCATTGGATTCCATGCATTGTGATTGAATGCAGTGGACTCCATGCAGCGAGGTAAAATGCATCCCGATTGAATGCAGTGGATTCCATGCAGCGTAAAGAAATGGAACATTTTGAATGCAGTGGATATTATGCAGCATGATTGAATGCAGTGGATTCTATGCAGCATGATTAAATGCAGTGGATTTTATGCAGCATGGCCCAAAGCATCCTGATTGAATGCAGTGGAGTACATGGAGTATCATTGAATGCAGAGTATTCCATGCATTGTGGCACAATGGATCCCGATTGTATGCAGTGGAGTCCATGCAGTGTGATGAATGCATGGATTCCATGCAGCCTGGTAAAATGCATCCAGATTGAATGCAGTGGATTCCATGCAGCGTCATTGAATGCAGATGATTCCATGCATTGTGGTGTAATGGATCCCGATTATATGCAGTGGAGTCCATGCAGTGAGGCCCAATGCATCCCGATTGAATGCAGTGGATTGTATGCAGCATGGCCCAAAGCATCCCGATTGAATGCAGTGGATTCCATGCATTTTGATTGAATGCAGTGTACTCCATGCAGCGTGGGAACATGCATCCCGATGGAATGCAGTGGATTCCATGCAGCGTGATTGAATGCAGTGGATTCCATGCAGCGTGAAGAAATTGAACCCTATTGTAAGCAGTGGATTATATGCAGCATGATTGAATGCAGTCGATTCCATGCAGCGTCATAGAATGAAGTGGATTTTATGAGGCATGGCCCAAAGCATCCTGATTGAATGCAGTGGATTCCATGCAGCGTCATTGAATGCAGAGGATTCCATGCATTTTGGTGCAATGGATCCCGACTGTATGCACTGGAGTCCATGAAGCGAGGCCCAATGCATCCCGATTGAATGCAGTGGATTTTTTTGCAGCATGGCCCAAAGCATCCCGATTGAATGCAGGGGATTCCATGCAGCGTGATTGAATGCAGTGTACTCCATTCAGCGTGGTAAATTGCATCCCGATTGAATGCAGTGGATTCCATGCAGCGTGATTGAATGCAGAGGATTCCATGCATTGTGGCGTAATGGATCCCGACTGTATGCAGTGGAGTCCATGCAGCGTGATGACTGAATGGATTCCATGCAGCTTATTAAAATGCATCCTGATTGAATGCAGTGGATTCCATGCAGCGTGATTGAATGCAGTGGATTCCATGCAGCGTGATTGAATGCAGTGGATTCCATGCAGCCTGGTAAAATGCATCCCGATTGAATGCAGTGGATTCCATGCAGCGTGATTGAATGCAGTGGATTCCATGCAGCCTGGTAAAATGCATCCCGATTGAATGCAGTGGATTACGTGCAGCATGATTGAATGCAGTGGATTTTATGCAGCATGGCCCAAAGCATCCTGATTGAATGCAGTGGATTACGTGCAGCATGATTAAATGCAGTGAACTCCATGCAATGTGGTAAAATGCATCCTGATTGAATGCAGTGGATTCGATACAGCTTAGTATAATGTATCCCAATTAAATTCGGTGGATTCCATGCAGCGTCGTTGAATGCAGTGGATTTTATGAGGCATGGCCCAAAGCATCCCGATTGAATGCATTGGATTCCATGCATTGTGATTGAATGCAGTGAACTCCATGCAGCGTGGTAAAATGAATCCCGATTGAATGCAGTGGATTCCATGAAGCGTGATTGAATGCACTGTATTCCATGAAGTGTGAAGTAATGGAACCCTATTGAATGCAGTGTATTTTATGCAGCCTGATTGAATGCAGTGGATTTAATGGAGCATGATTGAATGCAGTGGATTTTATGCAGCATGGCCCAAAGCATCCTGATTGAATGCAGAGGATTCCATGCATTGTGGCACAATGGATCCCGATTGTATGCAGTGGAGTCCATGCAGCGTGATGAATGCATGGATTCCATGCAGCCTGGTAAAATGCATCCCGATTGAATGCAGTGGATTCCATGCAGCGTCACTGAATGCAGTGGATTCGATGCAGCATGGTAAAATGCATCCCGATTGAACCCAGTGTATTCTATGCAGCGTGATAAATGGATCCCGATTGAATGCAGTGGATTCGATGCAGCGTGGCCCAACGGATCTCGAGAGAATGCAGTGGATTCCATGCAGTGTGGTGCAATGGATTTTGATTGAACGCAGTGGATTCGATGCATCGTTGTGCAATGGATCCCAATTGAATGCAGTGAATTCCATGCAGCGTGATTGAATGCAGTACATTGCATGCAGCATGGTAAAATGCATCCCGATTAAATGCAGTGGATTACATCCAGCTTGATTGAATGCAGTTGATTCCATGGAGCGTGGCCCAATGCATCCCGATTAAATGCAGTGGATTTTATGCAGCATGGCCCAAAGCATCCCGATTGAAGGTAGTGCATTCCATGCAGCATCACTGAATGCAGTGGATTCCATGCAGCATGGTAAAATGCATCCCGATTGAACGCAGTGTATTCCATGAAGCATGGCTAAATGGATCCCGATTGAATGCAGTGGATTCCATGCAGCGTGGCCCAATGGATCTCGATTGAACGCAGTGTATTCCATGAAGTGAGGCCCAATGAATCCCAATTGAATGCAGTGGATTCCATGCAGCATGGCGCAATGGATGTCAATTGATTGCAGTGGTTTCCCTGCAATGTGGCACAATGGATCCCGATTGATGCAGTGGATTCCATGCAGCGTCACTGAATGCAGTGGATTCCATGCAGCATGGTAAAATGCATCCCGATGGATGCAGTGGATTCCATGCAGTGTCATTGAATGCAGTCGATTCGATGCAGCATGGTAAAATGCATCCCGATTGAACGCAGTGCATTCCATGCAGCGGGGTTAAATGGATCCCGATTGAATGCAGTGGATTCGATGCAGCGTGGCCCAATGGATCTCGAGAGAATGCAGTGGATTCCATGCAGTGTGGTGCAATGGATTTAAATTGAACGCATTGGATTCCATGCATCGTGGCGCAATGGATCCCAATTGAATGCAGTGAATTCCATGCAGCGTGATTGAATGCAGTATATTCCATGCAGCGTGGTAAAATGCATCCCGATTAAATGCAGTGGATTCCATCCAGCTTGATTGAATGCAGTTGATTCCATGGAGCGTGGCCCAATGCATCCCGATTAAATGCAGTGGATTTTATGCAGCATGGCCCAAAGCATCCCGATTGAAGGTAGTGCATTCCATGCAGCATCGCTGAATGCAGTGGATTCCATGCAGCATGGTAAAATGCATCCCGATTGAACACAGTGTATTCCATGAAGCATGGCTAAATGGATCCCGATTGAATGCAGTGGATTCCATGCAGCGTGGCCCAATGGATCTCGATTGAACGCAGTGTATTCCATGCAGTGAGGCCCAATGAATCCCAATTGAATGCAGTGGATTCCATGCAGCATGGAGAAATGGAACCCTATTAAATGCAGGGGATTTTATGCAGCATGATTGAATGCAGTGGATTCCATGCAGCATGATTGAATGCAGTAGATTCCATGCAGTGAGGCCCAATGCATCCCGATTAAATGCAGTGGATTTTATGCAGAGAGGCCCAAAGCATCCCGATTGAATGCAGTGGATTCCATGCAGCGTCACTGAATGCAGTGGATTCGATGCAGAATGGTTAAATGCATCCCGATTGAACGAAGTGTATTCGATGCAGCGTGGCTAAATGGATCCCGATTGAATGCAGTGGATTCCATGCAGCGTGGCCCAATGGATCTCGAGAGAACGCAGTGTATTCCATGCAGTGTGGTGCAATGGATTTTGATTGAACGCAGTGGATTCCATGCATCGTGGCGCAATGGATCCCAATTGAATGCAGTGAATTCCATGCAGCGTGATTGAATGCAGTATATTCCATGCAGCGTGGTAAAATGCATCCCGATTAAATGCAGTGGATTCCATCCAGCTTGATTGAATGCAGTTGATTCCATGGAGCGTGGCCCAATGCATCCCGATTAAATGCAGTGGATTTTATGCAGCATGGCCCAAAGCATCCCGATTGAAGGTAGTGCATTCCATGCAGCATCACTGAATGCAGTGGATTCCATGCAGCATGGTAAAATGCATCCCGATTGAACGCAGTGTATTCCATGAAGCATGGCTAAATGGATCCCGATTGAATGCAGTGGATTACATGCAGCGTGGCCCAATGGATCTCGATTGAACGCAGTGTATTCCATGCAGTGAGGCCCAATGAATCCCAATTGAATGCAGTGGATTCCATGCAGCATGGCGCAATGGATGTCGATTGATTGCAGTGGTTTCCCTGCAATGTGGCACAATGGATCCCGATTGATGCAGTGGACTCCATGCAGCGTCACTGAATGCAGTGGATTCCATGCAGCATGGTAAAATGCATCCCGATGGATGCAGTGGATTCCATGCAGTGTCATTGAATGCAGTGGATTCCATGCAGCATGGTTTAATGCATCCCAATTGAACGCAGTGCATTCCATGCAGCGGGGTTAAATGGATCCCGATTGAATGCAGTGGATTCGATGCAGCGTGGCCCAATGGATCTCGAGAGAATGCAGTGGATTCCATGCAGTGTGGTGCAATGGATTTAAATTGAACGCATTGGATTCCATGCATCGTGGCGCAATGGATCCCAATTGAATGCAGTGAATTCCATGCAGCGTGATTGAATGCAGTATATTCCATGCAGCGTGGTAAAATGCATCCCGATTAAATGCAGTGGATTCCATCCAGCTTGATTGAATGCAGTTGATTCCATGGAGCGTGGCCCAATGAATCCCGATTAAATGCAGTGGATTTTATGCAGCATGGCCCAAAGCATCCCGATTGAAGGTAGTGCATTCCATGCAGCATCACTGAATGCAGTGGATTCCATGCAGCATGGTAAAATGCATCCCGATTGAACGCAGTGTATTCCATGAAGCATGGCTAAATGGATCCCGATTGAATGCAGTGGATTCCATGCAGCGTGGCCCAATGGATCTCGATTGAACGCAGTGTATTCCATGCAGTGAGGCCCAATGAATCCCAATTGAATGCAGTGGATTCCATGCAGCATGGAGAAATTGAACCCTATTAAATGCAGGGGATTTTATGCAGCATGATTGAATGCAGTGGATTCCATGCAGCATGATTGAATGCAGTAGATTCCATGCAGTGAGGCCCAATGCATCCCGATTAAATGCAGTGGATTTTATGCAGAGAGGCCCAAAGCATCCCGATTGAATGCAGTGGATTCCATGCAGCGTCACTGAATGCAGTGGATTCGATGCAGCATGGTTAAATGCATCCCGATTGAACGAAGTGTATTCGATGCAGCGTGGCTAAATGGATCCCGATTGAATGCAGTGGATTCCATGCAGCGTGGCCCAATGGATCTCGAGAGATTGCAGTGGATTCCAAGCAGAGTGGTGCAATGGATTTTAATTGAACGCAGTGGATTCCATGCATCGTGGCGCAATGGATCCCAATTGAATGCAGTGAATTCCATGCAGCGTGATTGAATGCAGTATATTCCATGCAGCGTGGTAAAATGCATCCCGATTAAATGCAGTGGATTCCATCCAGCTTGATTGAATGCAGTTGATTCCATGGAGCGTGGCCCAATGCATCCCGATTAAATGCAGTGGATTTTATGCAGCATGGCCCAAAGCATCCCGATTGAAGGTAGTGCATTCCATGCAGCAACACTGAATGCAGTGGATTCCATGCAGCATGGTAAAATGCATCCGGATTGAACGCAGTGTATTCCATGAAGCATGGCTAAATGGATCCCGATTGAATGCAGTGGATTCCATGCAGCATGGCCCAATGGTTCCCGATTGAATGCAGTGGTTGCAATGAAGCATGATTGAATGCAGTGGATTCCATGAAGCGTGGCCCTATGGTACCCGATTGAATGCACTGGTTGCAATGAAGCATGATTGAATGCAGTGGATTCCATGCAGCATGGAGAAATTGAACCCTATTAAATGCAGGGGATTTTATGCAGCATGATTGAATGCAGTGGATTCCATGCAGCATGATTGAATGCAGTAGATTCCATGCAGTGAGGCCCAATGCATCCCGATTAAATGCAGTGGATTTTATGCAGCGAGGCCCAAAGCATCCCGATTGAATGCAGTGGATTCCATGCAGCATGGCGCAATGGATGTCGATTGAATGCAGTGCTTTCCCTGCAATGTGGCACAATGGATTCCGATTGACTGCAGTGGCTTCCATGCAGCGTCACTGAATGCAGTGGATTCCATGCAGAATGGTAAAATGCATCCCGATGGATGCAGTGGATTCCATGCAGTGTCATTGAATGCAGTGGATTCCATGCAGCATGGTAAAATGCATCCCAATTGAACGCAGTGCATTCCATGCAGCGGGGTTAAATGGATCCCGATTGAATGCAGTGGATTCGATGCAGCATGGCCCAATGGATCTCGAGAGAATGCAGTGGATTCCATGCAGTGTGGTGCAATGGATTTTAATTGAACGCAGTGGATTCCATGCATCGTGGCGCAATGGATCCCAATTGAATGCAGTGAATTCCATGCAGCGTCATTGAATGCAGATGATTCCATGCATTGTGGTGTAATGGATCCCGATTATATGCAGTGGAGTCCATGCAGTGAGGCCCAATGCATCCTGATTGAATGCAGTGGATTGTATGCAGCATGGCCCAAAGCATCCCGATTGAATGCAGTGGATTCCATGCATTTTGATTGAATGCAGTGTACTCCATGCAGCGTGGGAACATGCATCCCGATGGAATGCAGTGGATTCCATGCAGTGTGATTGAATGCAGTTGATTCGATGGAGCGTGGCCCAATGCATCCCGATTAAATGCAGTGGATTTTATGCAGCATGGCCCAAAGCATCCCGATTGAAGGTAGTGCATTCCATGCAGCATCACTGAATGCAGTGGATTCCATGCAGCATGGTAAAATGCATCCCGATTGAACGCAGTGTATTCCATGAAGCATGGCTAAATGGATCCCGATTGAATGCAGTGGATTCCATGCAGCGTGGCCCAATGGATCTCGATTGAACGCAGTGTATTCCATGCAGTGAGGCCCAATGTATCCCAATTGAATGCAGTGGATTCCATGCAGCATGGCGCAATGGATGTCGATTGAATGCAGTGGTTTCCCTGCAATGTGGCACAATGGATCCCGATTGACTGCAGTGGATTCCATGCAGCGTCACTGAATGCAGTGGATTCCATGCAGCATGGTAAAATGCATCCCGATTGATTCAGTGGATTCCATGCAGTGTCATTGAATGCAGTGGATTCCATGCAGCATGGTAAAATGCATCCCAATTGAACGCAGTGCATTCCATGCAGCGGGGTTAAATGGATCCCGATTGAATGCAGTGGATTCGATGCAGCATGGCCCAATGGATCTCGAGAGAATGCAGTGGATTCCATGCAGTGTGGTGCAATGGATTTAAATTGAACGCAGTGGATTCCATGCATTGTGGCGCAATGGATCCCAATTGAATGCAGTGAATTCCATGCAGCGTGATTGAATGCAGTATATTCCATGCAGCGTGGTAAAATGCATCCCGATTAAATGCAGTGGATTCCATCCAGCTTGATTGAATGCAGTTGATTCCATGGAGCGTGGCCCAATGCATCCCGATTAAATGCAGTGGATTTTATGCAGCATGGCCCAAAGCATCCCGATTGAATGTAGTGCATTCCATGCAGCATCACTGAATGCAGTGGATTCCATGCAGCGTCATTGAATGCAGAGGATTCCATGCATTGCAGCGCAATGGATACCAATTGAATGCAGTGGAGTCCATGCAGCGAGGCCCAGTGCATCCCGATTGAATGCAGTGGATTTAACGCAGCATGATTGAATGCAGTGGATTTTATGCAGCATGGCCCAAAGCATCCTGATTGAATGCAGTGGAGTCCATGGAGCATCATTGAATGCAGAGGATTCCATGCATTGTGGCGCAATGGATCCCGATTGTATGCAGTGGAGTCCATGCAGTGTGATGAATGCATGGATTCCATGCAGCCTGGTAAAATGCATCCCGATTGAATGCAGTGGATTCCATGCAGCGTCATTGAATGCAGATGATTCCATGCATTGTGGTGTAATGGATCCCGATTATATGCAGTGGAGTCCATGCAGTGAGGCCCAATGCATCCTGATTGAATGCAGTGGATTGTATGCAGCATGGCCCAAAGCATCCCGATTGAATGCAGTGGATTCCATGCATTTTGTTTGAATGCAGTGTACTCCATGCAGCGTGGGAACATGCATCCCGATGGAATGCAGTGGATTCCATGCAGCGTGATTGAATGCAGTTGATTCCATGGAGCGTGGCCCAATGCATCCCGATTAAATGCAGTGGATTTTATGCAGCATGGCCCAAAGCATCCCGATTGAAGGTAGTGCATTCCATGCAGCATCACTGAATGCAGTGGATTCCATGCAGCATGGTAAAATGCATCCCGATTGAACGCAGTGTATTCCATGAAGCATGGCTAAATGGATCCCGATTGAATGCAGTGGATTCCATGCAGCGTGGCCCAATGGATCTCGATTGAACGCAGTGTATTCCATGCAGTGAGGCCCAATGTATCCCAATTGAATGCAGTGGATTCCATGCAGCATGGCGCAATGGATGTCGATTGAATGCAGTGGTTTCCCTGCAATGTGGCACAATGGATCCCGATTGACTGCAGTGGATTCCATGCAGCGTCACTGAATGCAGTGGATTCCATGCAGCATGGTAAAATGCATCCCGATGGATGCAGTGGATTCCATGCAGTGTCATTGAATGCAGTGGATTCCATGCAGCATGGTAAAATGCATCCCAATTGAACGCAGTGCATTCCATGCAGCGGGGTTAAATGGATCCCGATTGAATGCAGTGGATTCGATGCAGCATGGCCCAATGGATCTCGAGAGAATGCAGTGGATTCCATGCAGTGTGGTGCAATGGATTTAAATTGAACGCAGTGGATTCCATGCATCGTGGCGCAATGGATCCCAATTGAATGCAGTGAATTCCATGCAGCGTGATTGAATGCAGTATATTCCATGCAGCGTGGTAAAATGCATCCCGATTAAATGCAGTGGATTCCATCCAGCTTGATTGAATGCAGTTGATTCCATGGAGCGTGGCCCAATGCATCCCGATTAAATGCAGTGGATTTTATGCAGCATGGCCCAAAGCATCCCGATTGAATGTAGTGCATTCCATGCAGCATCACTGAATGCAGTGGATTCCATGCAGCGTCATTGAATGCAGAGGATTCCATGCATTGCAGCGCAATGGATACCAATTGAATGCAGTGGAGTCCATGCAGCGAGGCCCAGTGCATCCCGATTGAATGCAGTGGATTTTCTGCAGCATGGCCCAAAGCATCCCGATTGAATGCATTGGATTCCATCCATTGTGCTTGAATGCAGTGTACTCCATGCAGTGTGGTAAAATGCATCCCGATGGAATGCAGTGGATTCCATGCAGCGTCATTGAATGCAGATGATTCCATGCATTGTGGTGTAATGGATCCCGATTATATGCAGTGGAGTCCATGCAGTGAGGCCCAATGCATCCCGATTGAATGCAGTGGATTGTATGCAGCATGGCCCAAAGCATCCCGATTGAATGCAGTGGATTCCATGCATTTTGATTGAATGCAGTGTACTCCATGCAGCGTGGGAACATGCATCCCGATGGAATGCAGTGGATTCCATGCAGCGTGATTGAATGCAGTGGATTCCATGCAGCGTGAAGAAATTGAACCCTATTGTAAGCAGTGGATTATATGCAGCATGATTGAATGCAGTCGATTCCATGCAGCGTCATTGAATGAAGTGGATTTTATGAGGCATGGCCCAAAGCATCCTGATTGAATGCAGTGGATTCCATGCAGCGTCATTGAATGCAGAGGATTCCATGCATTTTGGTGCAATGGATCCCGACTGTATGCACTGGAGTCCATGAAGCGAGGCCCAATGCATCCCGATTGAATGCAGTGGATTTTTTTGCAGCATGGCCCAAAGCATCCCGATTGAATGCAGGGGATTCCATGCAGCGTGATTGAATGCAGTGTACTCCATTCAGCGTGGTAAATTGCATCCCGATTGAATGCAGTGGATTCCATGCAGCGTGATTGAATGCAGAGGATTCCATGCATTGTGGCGTAATGGATCCCGACTGTATGCAGTGGAGTCCATGCAGCGTGATGACTGAATGGATTCCATGCAGCTTATTAAAATGCATCCTGATTGAATGCAGTGGATTCCATGCAGCGTGATTGAATGCAGTGGATTCCATGCAGCGTGATTGAATGCAGTGGATTCCATGCAGCCTGGTAAAATGCATCCCGATTGAATGCAGTGGATTACGTGCAGCATGATTGAATGCAGTGGATTTTATGCAGCATGGCCCAAAGCATCCTGATTGAATGCAGTGGATTACGTGCAGCATGATTAAATGCAGTGAACTCCATGCAATGTGGTAAAATGCATCCTGATTGAATGCAGTGGATTCGATACAGCTTAGTATAATGTATCCCAATTAAATTCGGTGGATTCCATGCAGCGTCGTTGAATGCAGTGGATTTTATGAGGCATGGCCCAAAGCATCCCGATTGAATGCATTGGATTCCATGCATTGTGATTGAATGCAGTGAACTCCATGCAGCGTGGTAAAATGAATCCCGATTGAATGCAGTGGATTCCATGAAGCGTGATTGAATGCACTGTATTCCATGAAGTGTGAAGTAATGGAACCCTATTGAATGCAGTGTATTTTATGCAGCCTGATTGAATGCAGTGGATTTAATGGAGCATGATTGAATGCAGTGGATTTTATGCAGCATGGTCCAAAGCATCCTGATTGAATGCAGAGGATTCCATGCATTGTGGCGCAATGGATCCCGATTGTATGCAGTGGAGTCCATGCAGCGTGATGAATGCATGGATTCCATGCAGCCTGGTAAAATGCATCCCGATTGAATGCAGTGGATTCCATGCAGCGTCATTGAATGCAGATGATTCCATGCATTGTGGTGTAATGGATCCCGATTATATGCAGTGGAGTCCATGCAGTGTGGCCCAATGCATCCCGATTGAATGCAGTGGATTGTATGCAGCATGGCCCAAAGCATCCCGATTGAATGCAGTGGATTCCATGCATTTTGATTGAATGCAGTGTACTCCATGCAGCGTGGGAACATGCATCCCGATGGAATGCAGTGGATTCCATGCAGCGTGATTGAATGCAGTGGATTCCATGCAGCGTGAAGAAATTGAACCCTATTGTAAGCAGTGGATTATATGCAGCATGATTGAATGCAGTCGATTCCATGCAGCGTCATTGAATGAAGTGGATTTTATGCAGCATGGCCCAAAGCATCCCGATTGAATGTAGTGCATTCCATGCAGCATCACTGAATGCAGTGGATTCCATGCAGCGTCATTGAATGCAGAGGATTCCATGCATTGCAGCGCAATGGATACCAATTGAATGCAGTGGAGTCCATGCAGCGAAGCCCAGTGCATCCCGATTGAATGCAGTGGATTTTCTGCAGCATGGCCCAAAGCATCCCGATTGAATGCATTGGATTCCATCCATTGTGATTGAATGCAGTGTACTCCATGCGGTGTGGTAAAATGCATCCCGATGGAATGCAGTGGATTCCATGCAGCATCATTGAATGCAGAGGATTCCATGCATTGTGGCGCAATGGATCGTGATTGTATGCAGTGGAGTCCATGCAGTGAGGCCCAATGCATCCTGATTGATTGCAGTGGATTTTTTGCAGCATGGCCCAAAGCATCCCGATTGAATGCAGTGGATTCCATGCATTGAGATTGAATGCAGTGGACTCCATGCAGCGAGGTAAAATGCATCCCGATTGAATGCAGTGGATTCCATGCAGCGTAAAGAAATGGAACATTTTGAATGCAGTGGATATTATGCAGCATGATTGAATGCAGTGGATTCTATGCAGCATGATTAAATGCAGTGGATTTTATGCAGCATGGCCCAAAGCATCCTGATTGAATGCAGTGGAGTACATGGAGTATCATTGAATGCAGAGTATTCCATGCATTGTGGCACAATGGATCCCGATTGTATGCAGTGGAGTCCATGCAGTGTGATGAATGCATGGATTCCATGCAGCCTGGTAAAATGCATCCAGATTGAATGCAGTGGATTCCATGCAGCGTCATTGAATGCAGATGATTCCATGCATTGTGGTGTAATGGATCCCGATTATATGCAGTGGAGTCCATGCAGTGAGGCCCAATGCATCCCGATTGAATGCAGTGGATTGTATGCAGCATGGCCCAAAGCATCCCGATTGAATGCAGTGGATTCCATGCATTTTGATTGAATGCAGTGTACTCCATGCAGCGTGGGAACATGCATCCCGATGGAATGCAGTGGATTCCATGCAGCGTGATTGAATGCAGTGGATTCCATGCAGCGTGAAGAAATTGAACCCTATTGTAAGCAGTGGATTATATGCAGCATGATTGAATGCAGTCGATTCCATGCAGCGTCATTGAATGAAGTGGATTTTATGAGGCATGGCCCAAAGCATCCTGATTGAATGCAGTGGATTCCATGCAGCGTCATTGAATGCAGAGGATTCCATGCATTTTGGTGCAATGGATCCCGACTGTATGCACTGGAGTCCATGAAGCGAGGCCCAATGCATCCCGATTGAATGCAGTGGATTTTTTTGCAGCATGGCCCAAAGCATCCCGATTGAATGCAGGGGATTCCATGCAGCGTGATTGAATGCAGTGTACTCCATTCAGCGTGGTAAATTGCATCCCGATTGAATGCAGTGGATTCCATGCAGCGTGATTGAATGCAGAGGATTCCATGCATTGTGGCGTAATGGATCCCGACTGTATGCAGTGGAGTCCATGCAGCGTGATGACTGAATGGATTCCATGCAGCTTATTAAAATGCATCCTGATTGAATGCAGTGGATTCCATGCAGCGTGATTGAATGCAGTGGATTCCATGCAGCGTGATTGAATGCAGTGGATTCCATGCAGCCTGGTAAAATGCATCCCGATTGAATGCAGTGGATTCCATGCAGCGTGATTGAATGCAGTGGATTCCATGCAGCCTGGTAAAATGCATCCCGATTGAATGCAGTGGATTACGTGCAGCATGATTGAATGCAGTGGATTTTATGCAGCATGGCCCAAAGCATCCTGATTGAATGCAGTGGATTACGTGCAGCATGATTAAATGCAGTGAACTCCATGCAATGTGGTAAAATGCATCCTGATTGAATGCAGTGGATTCGATACAGCTTAGTATAATGTATCCCAATTAAATTCGGTGGATTCCATGCAGCGTCGTTGAATGCAGTGGATTTTATGAGGCATGGCCCAAAGCATCCCGATTGAATGCATTGGATTCCATGCATTGTGATTGAATGCAGTGAACTCCATGCAGCGTGGTAAAATGAATCCCGATTGAATGCAGTGGATTCCATGAAGCGTGATTGAATGCACTGTATTCCATGAAGTGTGAAGTAATGGAACCCTATTGAATGCAGTGTATTTTATGCAGCCTGATTGAATGCAGTGGATTTAATGGAGCATGATTGAATGCAGTGGATTTTATGCAGCATGGCCCAAAGCATCCTGATTGAATGCAGAGGATTCCATGCATTGTGGCACAATGGATCCCGATTGTATGCAGTGGAGTCCATGCAGCGTGATGAATGCATGGATTCCATGCAGCCTGGTAAAATGCATCCCGATTGAATGCAGTGGATTCCATGCAGCGTCATTGAATGCAGATGATTCCATGCATTGTGGTGTAATGGATCCCGATTATATGCAGTGGAGTCCATGCAGTGTGGCCCAATGCATCCCGATTGAATGCAGTGGATTGTATGCAGCATGGCCCAAAGCATCCCGATTGAATGCAGTGGATTCCATGCATTTTGATTGAATGCATTGTACTCCATGCAGCGTGGGAACATGCATCCCGATGGAATGCAGTGGATTCCATGCAGCGTGATTGAATGCAGTGGACTCCATGCAGCGTGAAGAAATTGAACCCTATTGTAAGCAGTGGATTATATGCAGCATGATTGAATGCAGTCGATTCCATGCAGCGTCATTGAATGAAGTGGATTTTATGAGGCATGGCCCAAAGCATCCTGATTGATGCAGTGGATTCCATGCAGCGTCATTGAATGCAGAGGATTCCATGCATTTTGGTGCAATGGATCCCGACTGTATGCACTGGAGTCCATGAAGCAAGGCCCAATGCATCCCGATTGAATGCAGTGGATTTTTTTGCAGCATGGCCCAAAGCATCCCGATTGAATGCAGGGGATTCCATGCAGCGTGATTGAATGCAGTGTACTCCATTCAGCGTGGTAAATTGCATCCCGATTGAATGCATTGGATTCCATGCATTGTGATTGAATGCAGTGAACTCCATGCAGCGTGGTAAAATGAATCCCGATTGAATGCAGTGGATTCCATGAAGCGTGATTGAATGCACTGTATTCCATGAAGTGTGAAGTAATGGAACCCTATTGAATGCAGTGTATTTCATGCAGCCTGATTGAATGCAGTGGATTTAATGGAGCATGATTGAATGCAGTGGATTTTATGCAGCATGGCCCAAAGCATCCTGATTGAATGCAGAGGATTCCATGCATTGTGGCGCAATGGATCCCGATTGTATGCAGTGGAGTCCATGCAGCATGATGAATGCATGGATTCCATGCAGCCTGGTAAAATGCATCCCGATTGAATGCAGTGGATTCCATGCAGCGACATTGAATGCAGATGATTCCATGCATTGTGGTGTAATGGATCCCGATTATATGCAGTGGAGTCCATGCAGTGAGGCCCAATGCATCCCGATTGAATGCAGTGGATTCCATGCATTTTGATTGAATGCAGTGTACTCCATGCAGCGTGGGAACATGCATCCCGATGGAATGCAGTGGATTCCATGCAGCGTGATTGAATGCAGTGGATTCCATGCAGCGTGAAGAAATTGAACCCTATTGTAAGCAGTGGATTATATGCAGCATGATTGAATGCAGTCGATTCCATGCAGTGTCATTGAATGAAGTGGATTTTATGAGGCATGGCCCAAAGCATCCTGATTGAATGCAGTGGATTCCATGCAGCGTCATTGAATGCAGTGGATTTTATGAGGCATGGCCCAAAGCATCCCGATTGAATGCATTGGATTCCATGCATTGTGATTGAATGCAGTGAACTCCATGCAGCGTGGTAAAATGAATCCCGATTGAATGCAGTGGATTCCATGAAGCGTGATTGAATGCACTGTATTCCATGAAGTGTGAAGTAATGGAACCCTATTGAATGCAGTGTATTTTATGCAGCCTGATTGAATGCAGTGGATTTAATGGAGCATGATTGAATGCAGTGGATTTTATGCAGCATGGCCCAAAGCATCCTGATTGAATGCAGAGGATTCCATGCATTGTGGCGCAATGGATCCCGATTGTATGCAGTGGAGTCCATGCAGCGTGATGAATGCATGGATTCCATGCAGCCTGGTAAAATGCATCCCAATTGAATGCAGTGGATTCCATGCAGCGACATTGAATGCAGATGATTCCATGCATTGTGGTGTAATGGATCCCGATTATATGCAGTGGAGTCCATGCAGTGAGGCCGAATGCATCCCGATTGAATGCAGTGGATTCCATGCATTTTGATTGAATGCAGTGTACTCCATGCAGCGTGGGTACATGCATCCCGATGGAATGCAGTGGATTCCATGCAGCGTGATTGAATGCAGTGGATTCCATGCAGCGTGAAGAAATTGAACCCTATTGTAAGCAGTGGATTATATGCAGCATGATTGAATGCAGTCGATTCCATGCAGTGTCATTGAATGAAGTGGATTTTATGAGGCATGGCCCAAAGCATCCTGATTGAATGCAGTGGATTCCATGCAGCGTCATTGAATGCAGAGGATTCCATGCATTTTGGTGCAATGGATCCCGACTGTATGCACTGGAGTCCATGAAGCGAGGCCCAATGCATCCCGATTGAATGCAGTGGATTTTTTTGCAGCATGGCCCAAAGCATCCCGATTGAATGCAGGGGATTCCATGCAGCGTGATTGAATGCAGTGTACTCCATTCAGCGTGGTAAATTGCATCCCGATTGAATGCAGTGGATTCCGTGCAGCGTGATTGAATGCAGAGGATTCCATGCATTGTGGCGTAATGGATCCCGACTGTATGCAGCGGAGTCCATGCAGCGTGATGACTGAATGGATTCCATGCAGCTTATTAAAATGCATCCTGATTGAATGCAGTGGATTCCATGCAGCGTGATTGAATGCAGTGGATTCCATGCAGCGTGATTGAATGCAGTGGATTCCATGCAGCCTGGGAAAATGCATCCCGATTGAATGCAGTGGATTACGTGCAGCATGATTGAATGCAGTGGATTTTATGCAGCATGGCCCAAAGCATCCTGATTGAATGCAGTGGATTACGTGCAGCATGATTAAATGCAGTGAACTCCATGCAATATGGTAAAATGCATCCTGATTGAATGCAGTGGATTCGATACAGCTTAGTATAATGTATCCCAATTAAATTCGGTGGATTACATGCAGCGTCGTTGAATGCAGTGGATTTTATGAGGCATGGCCCAAAGCATCCCGATTGAATGCATTGGATTCCATGCATTGTGATTGAATGCAGTGAACTCCATGCACCATGGTAAAATGCGTCACGATTGAATGCAGTGGATTACGTGCAGCATGATTGAATGCAGTGGATTCCATGCATTGTGATTGAATGCAGTGAACTCCATGCAGCGTGGTAAAATGAATCCCGATTGAATGCAGTGGATTCCATGAAGCGTGATTGAATGCACTGTATTCCATGAAGTGTGAAGTAATGGAACCCTATTGAATGCAGTGTATTTTATGCAGCCTGATTGAATGCAGTGGATTTAATGGAGCATGATTGAATGCAGTGGATTTTATGCAGCATGGCCCAAAGCATCCTGATTGAATGCAGAGGATTCCATGCATTGTGGCGCAATGGATCCCGATTGTATGCAGTGGAGTCCATGCAGCGTGATGAATGCATGGATTCCATGCAGCCTGGTAAAATGCATCCCGATTGAATGCAGTGGATTCCATGCAGCGTCATTGAATGCAGATGATTCCATGCATTGTGGTGTAATGGATCCCGATTATATGCAGTGGAGTCCATGCAGTGAGGCCCAATGCATCCCGATTGAATGCAGTGGATTCCATGCATTTTGATTGAATGCAGTGTACTCCATGCAGCGTGGGAACATGCATCCCGATGGAATGCAGTGGATTCCATGCAGCGTGATTGAATGCAGTGGATTCCATGCAGCGTGAAGAAATTGAACCCTATTGTAAGCAGTGGATTATATGCAGCATGATTGAATGCAGTCGATTCCATGCAGTGTCATTGAATGAAGTGGATTTTATGAGGCATGGCCCAAAGCATCCTGATTGAATGCAATGGATTCCATGCAGCGTCATTGAATGCAGAGGATTCCATGCATTTTGGTGCAATGGATCCCGACTGTATGCACTGGAGTCCATGAAGCGAGGCCCAACCATCCCGATTGAATGCAGTGGATTTTTTTGCAGCATGGCCCAAAGCATCCCGATTGAATGCAGGGGATTCCATGCAGCGTGATTGAATGCAGTGTACTCCATTCAGCGTGGTAAATTGCATCCCGATTGAATGCAGGGGATTCCGTGCAGCGTGATTGAATGCAGAGGATTCCATGCATTTTGGTGCAATGGATCCCGACTGTATGCACTGGAGTCCATGAAGCGAGGCCCAACCATCCCGATTGAATGCAGTGGATTTTTTTGCAGCATGGCCCAAAGCATCCCGATTGAATGCAGGGGATTCCATGCAGCGTGATTGAATGCAGTGTACTCCATTCAGCGTGGTAAATTGCATCCCGATTGAATGCAGCGGAGTCCATGCAGCGTGATTGAATGCAGTGGATTCCATGCAGCGTGATTGAATGCAGTGGATTCCATGCAGCCTGGTAAAATGCATCCCGATTGAATGCAGTGGATTCCATGCAGCGTGATTGAATGCAGTGGATTCCATGCAGCCTGGTAAAATGCATCCCGATTGAATGCAGTGGATTACGTGCAGCATGATTGAATGCAGTGGATTTTATGCAGCATGGCCCAAAGCATCCTGATTGAATGCAGTGGATTTAATGGAGCATGATTGAATGCAGTGGATTTTATGCAGCATGGCCCAAAGCATCCTGATTGAATGCAGAGGATTCCATGCATTGTGGCGCAATGGATCCCGATTGTATGCAGTGGAGTCCATGCAGCGTGATGAATGCATGGATTCCATGCAGCCTTGTAAAATGCATCCCGATTGAATGCAGTGGATTCCATGCAGCGTCATTGAATGCAGATGATTCCATGCATTGTGGTGTAATGGATCCCGATTATATGCAGTGGAGTCCATGCAGTGAGGCCCAATGCATCCCGATTGAATGCAGTGGATTCCATGCATTTTGATTGAATGCAGTGTACTCCATGCAGCGTGGGAACATGCATCCCGATGGAATGCAGTGGATTCCATGCAGCGTGATTGAATGCAGTGGATTCCATGCAGCGTGAAGAAATTGAACCCTATTGTAAGCAGTGGATTATATGCAGCATGATTGAATGCAGTCGATTCCATGCAGTGTCATTGAATGAAGTGGATTTTATGAGGCATGGCCCAAAGCATCCTGATTGAATGCAGTGGATTCCATGCAGCGTCATTGAATGCAGAGGATTCCATGCATTTTGGTGCAATGGATCCCGACTGTATGCACTGGAGTCCATGAAGCGAGGCCCAACCATCCCGATTGAATGCAGTGGATTTTTTTGCAGCATGGCCCAAAGCATCCCGATTGAATGCAGGGGATTCCATGCAGCGTGATTGAATGCAGTGTACTCCATTCAGCGTGGTAAATTGCATCCCGATTGAATGCAGGGGATTCCGTGCAGCGTGATTGAATGCAGAGGATTCCATGCATTTTGGTGCAATGGATCCCGACTGTATGCACTGGAGTCCATGAAGCGAGGCCCAACCATCCCGATTGAATGCAGTGGATTTTTTTGCAGCATGGCCCAAAGCATCCCGATTGAATGCAGGGGATTCCATGCAGCGTGATTGAATGCAGTGTACTCCATTCAGCGTGGTAAATTGCATCCCGATTGAATGCAGGGGATTCCGTGCAGCGTGATTGAATGCAGAGGATTCCATGCATTTTGGTGCAATGGATCCCGACTGTATGCACTGGAGTCCATGAAGCGAGGCCCAACCATCCCGATTGAATGCAGTGGATTTTTTTGCAGCATGGCCCAAAGCATCCCGATTGAATGCAGGGGATTCCATGCAGCGTGATTGAATGCAGCGTACTCCATTCAGCGTGGTAAATTGCATCCCGATTGAATGCAGCGGAGTCCATGCAGCGTGATTGAATGCAGTGGATTCCATGCAGCGTGATTGAATGCAGTGGATTCCATGCAGCCTGGTAAAATGCATCCCGATTGAATGCAGTGGATTCCATGCAGCGTGATTGAATGCAGTGGATTCCATGCAGCCTGGTAAAATGCATCCCGATTGAATGCAGTGGATTACGTGCAGCATGATTGAATGCAGTGGATTTTATGCAGCATGGCCCAAAGCATCCTGATTGAATGCAGTGGATTACGTGCAGCATGATTAAATGCAGTGAACTCCATGCAATGTGGTAAAATGCATCCTGATTGAATGCAGTGGATTCGATACAGCTTAGTATAATGTATCCCAATTAAATTCGGTGGATTCCATGCAGTGTCGTTGAATGCAGTGGAATTTATTAAGCATGGCCCAAAGCATCCTGATTGAATGCAGTGGATTCCATGCAGCGTGAAGTGTTGGAACCGTATTGAATGCAGTGGATTTTATTCAGCATGGCCCAAAGCATCCTGATTGAGTGCACTGGATTCAATGGAGCATCATTGAATGCAGAGGATTCCATGCATTGTGTTGCAATTGATCCTTATTGTATGCAGTGGAGTCAATGGAGCGAGGCCAAATGCATCCCAATTGAATGCACTGGATTATATGCAGCATGGCCCAAAGCATCCCAATTGAATGCAGTGGATTCCATGCAGCATCAATGAATGCAGAAGATTCCATGCATTGTGGCACAATGGATCCCGATTGTATGCAGTGGAGTCCATGCAGCGAGGCCCAATGCATCCCGATGGAATGCAGTGGATTTTATGCAGCATGGCCCAAAGCATCCCGATTGAATGCAGTGGATTATATGCAGCATGATTGCAGCAGTGTAATCCATTACGCAGCAGTGTAATCCATGCAGAGTGTTAAAATGCATCCCGATTGAATGCATTGTATTCCCTGCAGTGTGAAGAAATGGAACCCTATTGAATGCAGTGGATTTTATGCAGCATGATGGAGTGCAGTGGATTCCATGCAGCATGATTGAATGCAGTGGATTTCATGAAGCATGCCCCAAAGCATCCCGATTGAATGCAGTGGATTCCATCCATTGTGATTGAATGCAGTGTACTCCATGCAGTGTGGTAAAATGCATCCCGATTGAATGCAGTGGATTCCATGCAGCATCATTGAATGCAGATGATTCCATGCATTGCAGCGCAATGGATACCAATTGAATGCAGTGAAGTCCATGCAGCGAGGCCCAGTGCATCCCGATTGACTGCAGTGGATTATTTTGCAGCATGGCCCAAAGAATCCCGATTGAATGCATTGGATTCCATCCATTGTGATTGAATGCAGTGTACTCCATGCAGTGTGGTAAAATGCATCCCGATTGAATGCATTGGATTCCATGCAGCATCATTGAATGCAGAGGATTCCATGCATTGTGGCGCAATGGATCGCGATTGTATGCAGTGGAGTTCATGCAGCGAGGCCCAATGCATCCTGATTGATTGCAGTGGATTTTTTGCAGCATGGCCCAAAGCATCCCGATTGAATGCAGTGGATTCCATGCATTGAGATTGAATGCAGTGTACTCCATGCAGCGAGGTAAAATGCATCCCGATTGAATGCAGTGGATTAAATGCAGCGTGAAGAAATGGAACATTTTGAATGCAGTGGATATTATGCAGCATGATTGAATGCAGTGGATTCCATGCAGCATGATTAAATGCAGTGTATTTTATGCAGCATTGCCCAAAGCATCCTGATTGAATGCAGTGGAGTCCATGGAGTATCATTGAATGCAGAGTATTCCATGCATTGTGGCGCAATGGATCCCGATTGTATGCAGTGGAGTCCATGCAGTGTGATGAATGCATGGATTCCAGGCAGCCTGGTAAAATGCATCCTGATTGAATGCAGTGGATTCCATGCAGCGTGATTGAATGCAGTGGATTCCGTGCAGCGTGATTGAATGCAGTGGATTCAATGCAGCATGGTAAAATGCATCCCGATTGAAGGCAGTGGGTTCGATACAGCTTAGTATAATGTATCCCAGTTAAATTCGGAGGATTCCATGCAGCGTCGTTGAATGCAGTGGATTTTATGAGGCATGGCCCAAAGCATCCCGATTGAATGCATTGGATTCCATGCATTGTGATTGAATGCAGTGAACTCCATGCAGCGTGGTAAAATGAATCCCGATTGAATGCAGTGGATTCCATGAAGCGTGATTGAATGCACTGTATTCCATGAAGTGTGAAGTAATGGAACCCTATTGAATGCAGTGTATTTTATGCAGCCTGATTGAATGCAGTGGATTACGTGCAGCATGATTGAATGCAGTGGATTTTATGCAGCATGGCCCAAAGCATCCTGATTGAATGCAGTGGATTACGTGCAGCATGATTAAATGCAGTGAACTCCATGCAATGTGGTAAAATGCATCCTGATTGAATGCAGTGGATTCGATACAGCTTAGTATAATGTATCCCAATTAAATTCGGTGGATTCCATGCAGCGTCGTTGAATGCAGTGGATTTTATGAGGCATGGCCCAAAGCATCCCGATTGAATGCATTGGATTCCATGCATTGTGATTGAATGCAGTGAACTCCATGCAGCGTGGTAAAATGAATCCCGATTGAATGCAGTGGATTCCATGAAGCGTGATTGAATGCACTGTATTCCATGAAGTGTGAAGTAATGGAACCCTATTGAATGCAGTGGATTTTATGCAGCATGGCCCGAAGCATCCTGATTGAATGCAGAGGATTCCATGCATTGTGGCGCAATGGATCCCGATTGTATGCAGTGGAGTCCATGCAGCGTGATGAATGCATGGATTCCATGCAGCCTGGTAAAATGCATCCCGATTGAATGCAGTGGATTCCATGCAGCGACATTGAATGCAGATGATTCCATGCATTGTGGTGTAATGGATCCCGATTATATGCAGTGGAGTCCATGCAGTGAGGCCCAATGCATCCCGATTGAATGCAGTGGATTCCATGCATTTTGATTGAATGCAGTGTACTCCATGCAGCGTGGGAACATGCATCCCGATGGAATGCAGTGGATTCCATGCAGCGTGATTGAATGCAGTGGATTCCATGCAGCGTGAAGAAATTGAACCCTATTGTAAGCAGTGGATTATATGCAGCATGATTGAATGCAGTCGATTCCATGCAGTGTCATTGAATGAAGTGGATTTTATGAGGCATGGCCCAAAGCATCCTGATTGAATGCAGTGGATTCCATGCAGCGTCATTGAATGCAGAGGATTCCATGCATTTTGGTGCAATGGATCCCGACTGTATGCACTGGAGTCCATGAAGCGAGGCCTAATGCATCCCGATTGAATGCAGTGGATTTTTTTGCAGCATGGCCCAAAGCATCCCGATTGAATGCAGGGGATTCCATGCAGCGTGATTGAATGCAGTGTACTCCATTCAGCGTGGTAAATTGCATCCCGATTGAATGCAGTGGATTCCGTGCAGCGTGATTGAATGCAGAGGATTCCATGCATTGTGGCGTAATGGTTCCCGACTGTATGCAGCGGAGTCCATGCAGCGTGATGACTGAATGGATTCCATGCAGCTTATTAAAATGCATCCTGATTGAATGCAGTGGATTCCATGCAGCGTGATTGAATGCAGTGGATTCCATGCAGCGTGATTGAATGCAGTGGATTCCATGCAGCCTGGTAAAATGCATCCCGATTGAATGCAGTGGATTCCATGCAGCGTGATTGAATGCAGTGGATTCCATGCAGCCTGGTAAAATGCATCCCGATTGAATGCAGTGGATTCCATGCAGCGTGATTGAATGCAGTGGATTCCATGCAGCCTGGTAAAATGCATCCCGATTGAATGCAGTGGATTCCATGCAGCGTGATTGAATGCAGTGGATTCCATGCAGCCTGGTAAAATGCATCCCGATTGAATGCAGTGGATTACGTGCAGCATGATTGAATGCAGTGGATTTTATGCAGCATGGCCCAAAGCATCCTGATTGAATGCAGTGGATTACGTGCAGCATGATTAAATGCAGTGAACTCCATGCAATGTGGTAAAATGCATCCTGATTGAATGCAGTGGATTCGATACAGCTTAGTATAATGTATCCCAATTAAATTCGGTGGATTCCATGCAGTGTCGTTGAATGCAGTGGAATTTATTAAGCATGGCCCAAAGCATCCTGATTGAATGCAGTGGATTCCATGCAGCGTGAAGTGTTGGAACCGTATTGCATGCAGTGGATTTTATGCAGCATGGCCCAAAGCATCCTGATTGAGTGCACTGGATTCAATGGAGCATCATTGAATGCAGAGGATTCCATGCATTGTGTTGCAATTGATCCTTATTGTATGCAGTGGAGTCAATGGAGCGAGGCCAAATGCATCCCAATTGAATGCACTGGATTATATGCAGCATGGCCCAAAGCATCCCAATTGAATGCAGTGGATTCCATGCAGCATCAATGAATGCAGAAGATTCCATGCATTGTGGCACAATGGATCCCGATTGTATGCAGTGGAGTCCATGCAGCGAGGCCCAATGCATCCCGATGGAATGCAGTGGATTTTATGCAGCATGGCCCAAAGCATCCCGATTGAATGCAGTGGATTATATGCAGCATGATTGCAGCAGTGTAATCCATTACGCAGCAGTGTAATCCATGCAGAGTGTTAAAATGCATCCCGATTGAATGCATTGTATTCCCTGCAGTGTGAAGAAATGGAACCCTATTGAATGCAGTGGATTTTATGCAGCATGATGGAGTGCAGTGGATTCCATGCAGCATGATTGAATGCAGTGGATTTCATGAAGCATGCCCCAAAGCATCCCGATTGAATGCAGTGGATTCCATCCATTGTGATTGAATGCAGTGTACTCCATGCAGTGTGGTAAAATGCATCCCGATTGAATGCAGTGGATTCCATGCAGCATCATTGAATGCAGATGATTCCATGCATTGCAGCGCAATGGATACCAATTGAATGCAGTGAAGTCCATGCAGCGAGGCCCAGTGCATCCCGATTGACTGCAGTGGATTATTTTGCAGCATGGCCCAAAGAATCCCGATTGAATGCATTGGATTCCATCCATTGTGATTGAATGCAGTGTACTCCATGCAGTGTGGTAAAATGCATCCCGATTGAATGCATTGGATTCCATGCAGCATCATTGAATGCAGAGGATTCCATGCATTGTGGCGCAATGGATCGCGATTGTATGCAGTGGAGTTCATGCAGCGAGGCCCAATGCATCCTGATTGATTGCAGTGGATTTTTTGCAGCATGGCCCAAAGCATCCCGATTGAATGCAGTGGATTCCATGCATTGAGATTGAATGCAGTGTACTCCATGCAGCGAGGTAAAATGCATCCCGATTGAATGCAGTGGATTAAATGCAGCGTGAAGAAATGGAACATTTTGAATGCAGTGGATATTATGCAGCATGATTGAATGCAGTGGATTCCATGCAGCATGATTAAATGCAGTGTATTTTATGCAGCATTGCCCAAAGCATCCTGATTGAATGCAGTGGAGTCCATGGAGTATCATTGAATGCAGAGTATTCCATGCATTGTGGCGCAATGGATCCCGATTGTATGCAGTGGAGTCCATGCAGTGTGATGAATGCATGGATTCCAGGCAGCCTGGTAAAATGCATCCTGATTGAATGCAGTGGATTCCATGCAGCGTGATTGAATGCAGTGGATTCCGTGCAGCGTGATTGAATGCAGTGGATTCCATGCAGCATGGTAAAATGCATCCCGATTGAATGCAGTGGGTTCGATACAGCTTAGTATAATGTATCCCAGTTAAATTCGGAGGATTCCATGCAGCGTCGTTGAATGCAGTGGATTTTATGAGGCATGGCCCAAAGCATCCCGATTGAATGCATTGGATTCCATGCATTGTGATTGAATGCAGTGAACTCCATGCAGCGTGGTAAAATGAATCCCGATTGAATGCAGTGGATTCCATGAAGCGTGATTGAATGCACTGTATTCCATGAAGTGTGAAGTAATGGAACCCTATTGAATGCAGTGTATTTTATGCAGCCTGATTGAATGCAGTGGATTACGTGCAGCATGATTGAATGCAGTGGATTTTATGCAGCATGGCCCAAAGCATCCTGATTGAATGCAGTGGATTACGTGCAGCATGATTAAATGCAGTGAACTCCATGCAATGTGGTAAAATGCATCCTGATTGAATGCAGTGGATTCGATACAGCTTAGTATAATGTATCCCAATTAAATTCGGTGGATTCCATGCAGCGTCGTTGAATGCAGTGGATTTTATGAGGCATGGCCCAAAGCATCCCGATTGAATGCATTGGATTCCATGCATTGTGATTGAATGCAGTGAACTCCATGCAGCGTGGTAAAATGAATCCCGATTGAATGCAGTGGATTCCATGAAGCGTGATTGAATGCACTGTATTCCATGAAGTGTGAAGTAATGGAACCCTATTGAATGCAGTGTATTTTATGCAGCCTGATTGAATGCAGTGGATTTAATGGAGCATGATTGAATGCAGTGGATTTTATGCAGCATGGCCCAAAGCATCCTGATTGAATGCAGAGGATTCCATGCATTGTGGCGCAATGGATCCCGATTGTATGCAGTGGAGTCCATGCAGCGTGATGAATGCATGGATTCCATGCAGCCTGGTAAAATGCATCCCGATTGAATGCAGTGGATTCCATGCAGCGACATTGAATGCAGATGATTCCATGCATTGTGGTGTAATGGATCCCGATTATATGCAGTGGAGTCCATGCAGTGAGGCCCAATGCATCCCGATTGAATGCAGTGGATTCCATGCATTTTGATTGAATGCAGTGTACTCCATGCAGCGTGGGAACATGCATCCCGATGGAATGCAGTGGATTCCATGCAGCGTGATTGAATGCAGTGGATTCCATGCAGCGTGAAGAAATTGAACCCTATTGTAAGCAGTGGATTATATGCAGCATGATTGAATGCAGTCGATTCCATGCAGTGTCATTGAATGAAGTGGATTTTATGAGGCATGGCCCAAAGCATCCTGATTGAATGCAGTGGATTCCATGCAGCGTCATTGAATGCAGAGGATTCCATGCATTTTGGTGCAATGGATCCCGACTGTATGCACTGGAGTCCATGAAGCGAGGCCCAACCATCCCGATTGAATGCAGTGGATTTTTTTGCAGCATGGCCCAAAGCATCCCGATTGAATGCAGGGGATTCCATGCAGCGTGATTGAATGCAGTGTACTCCATTCAGCGTGGTAAATTGCATCCCGATTGAATGCAGTGGATTCCGTGCAGCGTGATTGAATGCAGAGGATTCCATGCATTGTGGCGTAATGGATCCCGACTGTATGCAGCGGAGTCCATGCAGCGTGATGACTGAATGGATTCCATGCAGCTTATTAAAATGCATCCTGATTGAATGCAGTGGATTCCATGCAGCGTGATTGAATGCAGTGGATTCCATGCAGCGTGATTGAATGCAGTGGATTCCATGCAGCCTGGTAAAATGCATCCCGATTGAATGCAGTGGATTACGTGCAGCATGATTGAATGCAGTGGATTTTATGCAGCATGGCCCAAAGCATCCTGATTGAATGCAGTGGATTACGTGCAGCATGATTAAATGCAGTGAACTCCATGCAATGTGGTAAAATGCATCCTGATTGAATGCAGTGGATTCGATACAGCTTAGTATAATGTATCCCAATTAAATTCGGTGGATTCCATGCAGTGTCGTTGAATGCAGTGGAATTTATTAAGCATGGCCCAAAGCATCCTGATTGAATGCAGTGGATTCCATGCAGCGTGAAGTGTTGGAACCGTATTGCATGCAGTGGATTTTATGCAGCATGGCCCAAAGCATCCTGATTGAGTGCACTGGATTCAATGGAGCATCATTGAATGCAGAGGATTCCATGCATTGTGTTGCAATTGATCCTTATTGTATGCAGTGGAGTCAATGGAGCGAGGCCAAATGCATCCCAATTGAATGCACTGGATTATATGCAGCATGGCCCAAAGCATCCCAATTGAATGCAGTGGATTCCATGCAGCATCAATGAATGCAGAAGATTCCATGCATTGTGGCACAATGGATCCCGATTGTATGCAGTGGAGTCCATGCAGCGAGGCCCAATGCATCCCGATGGAATGCAGTGGATTTTATGCAGCATGGCCCAAAGCATCCCGATTGAATGCAGTGGATTATATGCAGCATGATTGCAGCAGTGTAATCCATTACGCAGCAGTGTAATCCATGCAGAGTGTTAAAATGCATCCCGATTGAATGCATTGTATTCCCTGCAGTGTGAAGAAATGGAACCCTATTGAATGCAGTGGATTTTATGCAGCATGATGGAGTGCAGTGGATTCCATGCAGCATGATTGAATGCAGTGGATTTCATGAAGCATGCCCCAAAGCATCCCGATTGAATGCAGTGGATTCCATCCATTGTGATTGAATGCAGTGTACTCCATGCAGTGTGGTAAAATGCATCCCGATTGAATGCAGTGGATTCCATGCAGCATCATTGAATGCAGATGATTCCATGCATTGCAGCGCAATGGATACCAATTGAATGCAGTGAAGTCCATGCAGCGAGGCCCAGTGCATCCCGATTGACTGCAGTGGATTATTTTGCAGCATGGCTCAAAGAATCCCGATTGAATGCATTGGATTCCATCCATTGTGATTGAATGCAGTGTACTCCATGCAGTGTGGTAAAATGCATCCCGATTGAATGCATTGGATTCCATGCAGCATCATTGAATGCAGAGGATTCCATGCATTGTGGCGCAATGGATCGCGATTGTATGCAGTGGAGTTCATGCAGAGAGGCCCAATGCATCATGATTGATTGCAGTGGATTTTTTGCAGCATGGCCCAAAGCATCCCGATTGAATGAAGTGGATTCCATGCATTGAGATTGAATGCAGTGTACTCCATGCAGCGAGGTAAAATGCATCCCGATTGAATGCAGTGGATTAAATGCAGCGTGAAGAAATGGAACATTTTGAATGCAGTGGATATTATGCAGCATGATTGAATGCAGTGGATTCCATGCAGCATGATTAAATGCAGTGTATTTTATGCAGCATTGCCCAAAGCATCCTGATTGAATGCAGTGGAGTCCATGGAGTATCATTGAATGCAGAGTATTCCATGCATTGTGGCGCAATGGATCCCGATTGTATGCAGTGGAGTCCATGCAGTGTGATGAATGCATGGATTCCAGGCAGCCTGGTAAAATGCATCCTGATTGAATGCAGTGGATTCCATGCAGCGTGATTGAATGCAGTGGATTCCGTGCAGCGTGATTGAATGCAGTGGATTCCTTGCAGCATGGTAAAATGCATCCCGATTGAATGCAGTGGGTTCGATACAGCTTAGTATAATGTATCCCAGTTAAATTCGGAGGATTCCATGCAGCGTCGTTGAATGCAGTGGATTTTATGAGGCATGGCCCAAAGCATCCCGATTGAATGCATTGGATTCCATGCATTGTGATTGAATGCAGTGAACTCCATGCAGCGTGGTAAAATGAATCCCGATTGAATGCAGTGGATTCCATGAAGCGTGATTGAATGCACTGTATTCCATGAAGTGTGAAGTAATGGAACCCTATTGAATGCAGTGTATTTTATGCAGCCTGATTGAATGCAGTGGATTACGTGCAGCATGATTGAATGCAGTGGATTTTATGCAGCATGGCCCAAAGCATCCTGATTGAATGCAGTGGATTACGTGCAGCATGATTAAATGCAGTGAACTCCATGCAATGTGGTAAAATGCATCCTGATTGAATGCAGTGGATTCGATACAGCTTAGTATAATGTATCCCAATTAAATTCGGTGGATTCCATGCAGCGTCGTTGAATGCAGTGGATTTTATGAGGCATGGCCCAAAGCATCCCGATTGAATGCATTGGATTCCATGCATTGTGATTGAATGCAGTGAACTCCATGCAGCGTGGTAAAATGAATCCCGATTGAATGCAGTGGATTCCATGAAGCGTGATTGAATGCACTGTATTCCATGAAGTGTGAAGTAATGGAACCCTATTGAATGCAGTGTATTTTATGCAGCCTGATTGAATGCAGTGGATTTAATGGAGCATGATTGAATGCAGTGGATTTTATGCAGCATGGCCCAAAGCATCCTGATTGAATGCAGAGGATTCCATGCATTGTGGCGCAATGGATCCCGATTGTATGCAGTGGAGTCCATGCAGCGTGATGAATGCATGGATTCCATGCAGCCTGGTAAAATGCATCCCGATTGAATGCAGTGGATTCCATGCAGCGACATGGAATGCAGATGATTCCATGCATTGTGGTGTAATGGATCCCGATTATATGCAGTGGAGTCCATGCAGTGAGGCCCAATGCATCCCGATTGAATGCAGTGGATTCCATGCATTTTGATTGAATGCAGTGTACTCCATGCAGCGTGGGAACATGCATCCCGATGGAATGCAGTGGATTCCATGCAGCGTGATTGAATGCAGTGGATTCCATGCAGCGTGAAGAAATTGAACCCTATTGTAAGCAGTGGATTATATGCAGCATGATTGAATGCAGTCGATTCCATGCAGTGTCATTGAATGAAGTGGATTTTATGAGGCATGGCCCAAAGCATCCTGATTGAATGCAGTGGATTCCATGCAGCGTCATTGAATGCAGAGGATTCCATGCATTTTGGTGCAATGGATCCCGACTGTATGCACTGGAGTCCATGAAGCGAGGCCCAACCATCCCGATTGAATGCAGTGGATTTTTTTGCAGCATGGCCCAAAGCATCCCGATTGAATGCAGGGGATTCCATGCAGCGTGATTGAATGCAGTGTACTCCATTCAGCGTGGTAAATTGCATCCCGATTGAATGCAGTGGATTCCGTGCAGCGTGATTGAATGCAGAGGATTCCATGCATTGTGGCGTAATGGATCCCGACTGTATGCAGCGGAGTCCATGCAGCGTGATGACTGAATGGATTCCATGCAGCTTATTAAAATGCATCCTGATTGAATGCAGTGGATTCCATGCAGCGTGATTGAATGCAGTGGATTCCATGCAGCGTGATTGAATGCAGTGGATTCCATGCAGCCTGGTAAAATGCATCCCGATTGAATGCAGTGGATTCCATGCAGCGTCATTGAATGCAGTGGATTCCATGCAGCCTGGTAAAATGCATCCCGATTGAATGCAGTGGATTACGTGCAGCATGATTGAATGCAGTGGATTTTATGCAGCATGGCCCAAAGCATCCTGATTGAATGCAGTGGATTACGTGCAGCATGATTAAATGCAGTGAACTCCATGCAATGTGGTAAAATGCATCCTGATTGAATGCAGTGGATTCGATACAGCTTAGTATAATGTATCCCAATTAAATTCGGTGGATTCCATGCAGTGTCGTTGAATGCAGTGGAATTTATTAAGCATGGCCCAAAGCATCCTGATTGAATGCAGTGGATTCCATGCAGCGTGAAGTGTTGGAACCGTATTGAATGCAGTGGATTTTATGCAGCATGGCCCAAAGCATCCTGATTGAGTGCACTGGATTCAATGGAGCATCATTGAATGCAGAGGATTCCATGCATTGTGTTGCAATTGATCCTTATTGTATGCAGTGGAGTCAATGGAGCGAGGCCAAATGCATCCCAATTGAATGCACTGGATTATATGCAGCATGGCCCAAAGCATCCCAATTGAATGCAGTGGATTCCATGCAGCATCAATGAATGCAGAAGATTCCATGCATTGTGGCACAATGGATCCCGATTGTATGCAGTGGAGTCCATGCAGCGAGGCCCAATGCATCCCGATGGAATGCAGTGGATTTTATGCAGCATGGCCCAAAGCATCCCGATTGAATGCAGTGGATTATATGCAGCATGATTGCAGCAGTGTAATCCATTACGCAGCAGTGTAATCCATGCAGAGTGTTAAAATGCATCCCGATTGAATGCATTGTATTCCCTGCAGTGTGAAGAAATGGAACCTTATTGAATGCAGTGGATTTTATGCAGCATGATGGAGTGCAGTGGATTCCATGCAGCATGATTGAATGCAGTGGATTTCATGAAGCATGCCCCAAAGCATCCCGATTGAATGCAGTGGATTCCATCCATTGTGATTGAATGCAGTGTACTCCATGCAGTGTGGTAAAATGCATCCCGATTGAATGCAGTGGATTCCATGCAGCATCATTGAATGCAGATGATTCCATGCATTGCAGCGCAATGGATACCAATTGAATGCAGTGAAGTCCATGCAGCGAGGCCCAGTGCATCCCGATTGACTGCAGTGGATTATTTTGCAGCATGGCCCAAAGAATCCCGATTGAATGCATTGGATTCCATCCATTGTGATTGAATGCAGTGTACTCCATGCAGTGTGGTAAAATGCATCCCGATTGAATGCATTGGATTCCATGCAGCATCATTGAATGCAGAGGATTCCATGCATTGTGGCGCAATGGATCGCGATTGTATGCAGTGGAGTTCATGCAGCGAGGCCCAATGCATCCTGATTGATTGCAGTGGATTTTTTGCAGCATGGCCCAAAGCATCCCGATTGAATGCAGTGGATTCCATGCATTGAGATTGAATGCAGTGTACTCCATGCAGCGAGGTAAAATGCATCCCGATTGAATGCAGTGGATTAAATGCAGCGTGAAGAAATGGAACATTTTGAATGCAGTGGATATTATGCAGCATGATTGAATGCAGTGGATTCCATGCAGCATGATTAAATGCAGTGTATTTTATGCAGCATTGCCCAAAGCATCCTGATTGAATGCAGTGGAGTCCATGGAGTATCATTGAATGCAGAGTATTCCATGCATTGTGGCGCAATGGATCCCGATTGTATGCAGTGGAGTCCATGCAGTGTGATGAATGCATGGATTCCAGGCAGCCTGGTAAAATGCATCCTGATTGAATGCAGTGGATTCCATGCAGCGTGATTGAATGCAGTGGATTCCGTGCAGCGTGATTGAATGCAGTGGATTCCATGCAGCCTGGTAAAATGCATCCCGATTGAATGCAGTGGGTTCGATACAGCTTAGTATAATGTATCCCAGTTAAATTCGGAGGATTCCATGCAGCGTCGTTGAATGCAGTGGATTTTATGAGGCATGGCCCAAAGCATCCCTATTGAATGCATTGGATTCCATGCATTGTGATTGAATGCAGTGAACTCCATGCAGCGTGGTAAAATGAATCCCGATTGAATGCAGTGGATTCCATGAAGCGTGATTGAATGCACTGTATTCCATGAAGTGTGAAGTAATGGAACCCTATTGAATGCAGTGTATTTTATGCAGCCTGATTGAATGCAGTGGATTTAATGGAGCATGATTGAATGCAGTGGATTTTATGCAGCATGGCCCAAAGCATCCTGATTGAATGCAGAGTATTCCATGCATTGTGGCGCAATGGATCCTGATTGTATGCAGTGGAGTCCATGCAGCGTGATGAATGCATGGATTCCATGCAGCCTGCTAAAATGCATCCCGATTGAATGCAGTGGATTCCATGCAGCGTCATTGAATGCAGATGATTCCATGCATTGTGGTGTAATGGATCCCGATTATATGCAGTGGAGTCCATGCAGTGAGGCCCAATGCATCCCGATTGAATGCAGTGGATTGTATGCAGCATGGCCCAAAGCATCCCGATTGAATGCAGTGGATTCCATGCATTTTGATTGAATGCAGTGTACTCCATGCAGCATGGGAACATGCATCCCGATTGAATGCAGTGGATTCCATGCAGCGTGAAGTAATGGAACATTTAGAATGCAGTGGATATTATGCAGCATGATTGAATGCAGTGGATTCCATGCAGCATGATTGAATGCAGTGGATTTTATGCAGCATGGCCCAAAGCATCCTGATTGAATGCAGTGGATTCCATGGAGCATCATTGAATGCAGAGTATTCAATGCATTGTGTCGTAATGGATCCCGATTGTATGCAGTGGAGTCCATGTAGTGTGATACATGCATGGATTCCAGGCAGCATGGTAAAATGCATCCTGATTGAATGCAGTGGATTCCATGCAGCGTGATTGAATGCAGTGGATTCCATGCAGCGTGAGTGAATGCAGTGGATTCGATGCAGCCTGGTAAAATGCATCCAGATTAAATGCAGAAGATTCCATGCATTGTGGCGTAATGGATCCCGACTGTATGCAGCGGAGTCCATGCAGCGTGATGACTGAATGGATTCCATGCAGCTTATTAAAATGCATCCTGATTGAATGCAGTGGATTCCATGCAGCCTGATTGAATGCAGTGGATTCCATGCAGCGTGATTGAATGCAGTGGATTCCATGCAGCCTGGTAAAATTCATCCCGATTGAATGCAGTGGATTCCATGCAGCATGATTGAATGCAGTGGATTTTATGCAGCATGGCCCAAAGCATCCTGATTGAATGCAGTGGATTACGTGCAGCATGATTAAATGCAGTGAACCCCATGCAATGTGGTAAAATGCATCCTGATTGAATGCAGTGGATTCGATACAGCTTAGTATAATGTATCCCAATTAAATTCGGTGGATCCCATGCAGCATCGTTGAATGCAGTGGATTTTATGAGGCATGGCCCAAAGCATCCCGATTGAATGCAGTGGATTCCATGCATTGTGATTGAATGCAGTGAACTCCATGCAGCGTGGTAAAATGAATCCCGATTGAATGCACTGGATTCCATGAAGCGTGATTGAATGCACTGTATTCCATGAAGTGTGAAGTAATGGAACCCTATTGAATGCAGTGTATTTTATGCAGCCTGATTGAATGCAGTGGATTTAATGGAGCATGATTGAATGCAGTGGATTTTATGCAGCATGGCCCAAAGCATCCTGATTGAATGCAGAGGATTCCATGCATTGTGGCGCAATGGATCCCGATTGTATGCAGTGGAGTCCATGCAGCGTGATGAATGCATGGATTCCATGCAGAGTGGTAAAATGCATCCCGATTGAATGCAGTGGATTCCATGCAGCGTCATTGAATGCAGGTGATTCCATGCATTGTGGTGTAATGGATCCCGATTATATGCAGTGGAGTCCATGCAGTGAGGCCCAATGCATCCCGATTGAATGCAGTGGATTGTATGCAGCATGGCCCAAAGCATCCCGATTGAATGCAGTGGATTCCATGCATTTTGATTGAATGCAGTGTACTCCATGCAGCGTGGGAACATGCATCCCGATGGAATGCAGTGGATTCCATGCAGCGTGATTGAATGCAGTGGATTCCATGCAGCGTGAAGAAATTGAACCCTATTGTAAGCAGTGGATTATATGCAGCATGATTGAATGCAGTCGATTCCATGCAGCGTCATTGAATGAAGTGGATTTTATGAGGCATGGCCCAAAGCATCCTGATTGAATGCAGTGGATTCCATGCAGCGTCATTGAATGCAGAGGATTCCATGCATTTTGGTGCAATGGATCCCGACTGTATGCACTGGAGTCCATGAAGCGAGGCCCAATGCATCCCGATTGAATGCAGTGGATTTTTTTGCAGCATGGCCCAAAGCATCCCGATTGAATGCAGGGGATTCCATGCAGCGTGATTGAATGCAGTGTACTCCATTCAGCGTGGTAAATTGCATCCCGATTGAATGCAGTGGATTCCATGCAGCGTGATTGAATGCAGAGGATTCCATGCATTGTGGCGTAATGGATCCCGACTGTATGCAGTGGAGTCCATGCAGCGTGATGACTGAATGGATTCCTTGCAGCTTATTAAAATGCATCCTGATTGAATGCAGTGGATTCCATGCAGCGTGATTGAATGCAGTGGATTCCATGCAGCGTGATTGAATGCAGTGGATTCCATGCAGCCTGGTAAAATGCATCCCGATTGAATGCAGTGGATTCCATGCAGCGTGATTGAATGCAGTGGATTCCATGCAGCCTGGTAAAATGCATCCCGATTGAATGCAGTGGATTACGTGCAGCATGATTGAATGCAGTGGATTTTATGCAGCATGGCCCAAAGCATCCTGATTGAATGCAGTGGATTACGTGCAGCATGATTAAATGCAGTGAACTCCATGCAATGTGGTAAAATGCATCCTGATTGAATGCAGTGGATTCGATACAGCTTAGTATAATGTATCCCAATTAAATTCGGTGGATTCCATGCAGCGTCGTTGAATGCAGTGGATTTTATGAGGCATGGCCCAAAGCATCCCGATTGAATGCATTGGATTCCATGCATTGTGATTGAATGCAGTGAACTCCATGCAGCGTGGTAAAATGAATCCCGATTGAATGCAGTGGATTCCATGAAGCGTGATTGAATGCACTGTATTCCATGAAGTGTGAAGTAATGGAACCCTATTGAATGCAGTGTATTTCATGCAGCCTGATTGAATGCAGTGGATTTAATGGAGCATGATTGAATGCAGTGGATTTTATGCAGCATGGCCCAAAGCATCCTGATTGAATGCAGAGTATTCCATGCATTGTGGCGCAATGGATCCCGATTGTATGCAGTGGAGTCCATGCAGCGTGATGAATGCATGGATTCCATGCAGCCTGGTAAAATGCATCCCGATTGAATGCAGTGGATTCCATGCAGCGTCATTGAATGCAGATGATTCCATGCATTGTGGTGTAATGGATCCCGATTATATGCAGTGGAGTCCATGCAGTGTGGCCCAATGCATCCCGATTGAATGCAGTGGATTGTATGCAGCATGGCCCAAAGCATCCCGATTGAATGCAGTGGATTCCATGCATTTTGATTGAATGCAGTGTACTCCATGCAGCGTGGGAACATGCATCCCGATGGAATGCAGTGGATTCCATGCAGCGTGATTGAATGCAGTGGATTCCATGCAGCGTGAAGAAATTGAACCCTATTGTAAGCAGTGGATTATATGCAGCATGATTGAATGCAGTCGATTCCATGCAGCGTCATTGAATGAAGTGGATTTTATGCAGCATGGCCCAAAGCATCCCGATTGAATGTAGTGCATTCCATGCAGCATCACTGAATGCAGTGGATTCCATGCAGCGTCATTGAATGCAGAGGATTCCATGCATTGCAGCGCAATGGATACCAATTGAATGCAGTGGAGTCCATGCAGCGAAGCCCAGTGCATCCCGATTGAATGCAGTGGATTTTCTGCAGCATGGCCCAAAGCATCCCGATTGAATGCATTGGATTCCATCCATTGTGATTGAATGCAGTGTACTCCATGCAGTGTGGTAAAATGCATCCCGATGGAATGCAGTGGATTCCATGCAGCATCATTGAATGCAGAGTATTCCATGCATTGTGGCGCAATGGATCGTGATTGTATGCAGTGGAGTCCATGCAGTGAGGCCCAATGCATCCTGATTGATTGCAGTGGATTTTTTGCAGCATGGCCCAAAGCATCCCGATTGAATGCAGTGGATTCCATGCATTGAGATTGAATGCAGTGGACTCCATGCAGCGAGGTAAAATGCATCCCGATTGAATGCAGTGGATTCCATGCAGCGTAAAGAAATGGAACATTTTGAATGCAGTGGATATTATGCAGCATGATTGAATGCAGTGGATTCTATGCAGCATGATTAAATGCAGTGGATTTTATGCAGCATGGCCCAAAGCATCCTGATTGAATGCAGTGGAGTACATGGAGTATCATTGAATGCAGAGTATTCCATGCATTGTGGCACAATGGATCCCGATTGTATGCAGTGGAGTCCATGCAGTGTGATGAATGCATGGATTCCATGCAGCCTGGTAAAATGCATCCCGATTGAATGCAGTGGATTCCATGCAGCGTCATTGAATGCAGATGATTCCATGCATTGTGGTGTAATGGATCCCGATTATATGCAGTGGAGTCCATGCAGTGAGGCCCAATGCATCCCGATTGAATGCAGTGGATTCCATGCATTTTGATTGAATGCAGTGTACTCCATGCAGCGTGGGAACATGCATCCCGATGGAATGCAGTGGATTCCATGCAGCGTGATTGAATGCAGTGGATTCCATGCAGCGTGAAGAAATTGAACCCTATTGTAAGCAGTGGATTATATGCAGCATGATTGAATGCAGTCGATTCCATGCAGCGTCATTGAATGAAGTGGATTTTATGAGGCATGGCCCAAAGCATCCTGATTGAATGCAGTGGATTCCATGCAGCGTCATTGTATGCAGAGGATTCCATGCATTTTGGTGCAATGGATCCCGACTGTATGCACTGGAGTCCATGAAGCGAGGCCCAATGCATCCCGATTGAATGCAGTGGATTTTTTTGCAGCATGGCCCAAAGCATCCCGATTGAATGCAGGGGATTCCATGCAGCGTGATTGAATGCAGTGTACTCCATTCAGCGTGGTAAATTGCATCCCGATTGAATGCAGTGGATTCCGTGCAGCGTGATTGAATGCAGAGGATTCCATGCATTGTGGCGTAATGGATCCCGACTGTATGCAGCGGAGTCCATGCAGCGTGATGACTGAATGGATTCCATGCAGCTTATTAAAATGCATCCTGATTGAATGCAGTGGATTCCATGCAGCGTGATTGAATGCAGTGGATTCCATGCAGCGTGATTGAATGCAGTGGATTCCATGCAGCCTGGTAAAATGCATCCCGATTGAATGCAGTGGATTCCATGCAGCGTCATTGAATGCAGTGGATTCCATGCAGCCTGGTAAAATGCATCCCGATTGAATGCAGTGGATTACGTGCAGCATGATTGAATGCAGTGGATTTTATGCAGCATGGCCCAAAGCATCCTGATTGAATGCAGTGGATTACGTGCAGCATGATTAAATGCAGTGAACTCCATGCAATGTGGTAAAATGCATCCTGATTGAATGCAGTGGATTCGATACAGCTTAGTATAATGTATCCCAATTAAATTCGGTGGATTCCATGCAGCGTCGTTGAATGCAGTGGATTTTATGAGGCATGGCCCAAAGCATCCCGATTGAATGCATTGGATTCCATGCATTGTGATTGAATGCAGTGAACTCCATGCAGCGTGGTAAAATGAATCCCGATTGAATGCAGTGGATTCCATGAAGCGTGATTGAATGCACTGTATTCCATGAAGTGTGAAGTAATGGAACCCTATTGAATGCAGTGTATTTTATGCAGCCTGATTGAATGCAGTGGATTTAATGGAGCATGATTGAATGCAGTGGATTTTATGTAGCATGGCCCAAAGCATCCTGATTGAATGCAGAGGATTCCATGCATTGTGGCACAATGGATCCCGATTGTATGCAGTGGAGTCCATGCAGCGTGATGAATGCATGGATTCCATGCAGCCTGGTAAAATGCATCCCGATTGAATGCAGTGGATTCCATGCAGCGTCATTGAATGCAGATGATTCCATGCATTGTGGTGTAATGGATCCCGATTATATGCAGTGGAGTCCATGCAGTGTGGCCCAATGCATCCCGATTGAATGCAGTGGATTGTATGCAGCATGGCCCAAAGCATCCCGATTGAATGCAGTGGATTCCATGCATTTTGATTGAATGCAGTGTACTCCATGCAGCGTGGGAACATGCATCCCGATGGAATGCAGTGGATTCCATGCAGCGTGATTGAATGCAGTGGATTCCATGCAGCGTGAAGAAATTGAACCCTATTGTAAGCAGTGGATTATATGCAGCATGATTGAATGCAGTCGATTCCATGCAGCGTCATTGAATGAAGTGGATTTTATGAGGCATGGCCCAAAGCATCCTGATTGAATGCAGTGGATTCCATGCAGCGTCATTGAATGCAGAGGATTCCATGCATTTTGGTGCAATGGATCCCGACTGTATGCACTGGAGTCCATGAAGCAAGGCCCAATGCATCCCGATTGAATGCAGTGGATTTTTTTGCAGCATGGCCCAAAGCATCCCGATTGAATGCAGGGGATTCCATGCAGCGTGATTGAATGCAGTGTACTCCATTCAGCGTGGTAAATTGCATCCCGATTGAATGCATTGGATTCCATGCATTGTGATTGAATGCAGTGAACTCCATGCAGCGTGGTAAAATGAATCCCGATTGAATGCAGTGGATTCCATGAAGCGTGATTGAATGCACTGTATTCCATGAAGTGTGAAGTAATGGAACCCTATTGAATGCAGTGTATTTCATGCAGCCTGATTGAATGCAGTGGATTTAATGGAGCATGATTGAATGCAGTGGATTTTATGCAGCATGGCCCAAAGCATCCTGATTGAATGCAGAGGATTCCATGCATTGTGGCGCAATGGATCCCGATTGTATGCAGTGGAGTCCATGCAGCGTGATGAATGCATGGATTCCATGCAGCCTGGTAAAATGCATCCCGATTGAATGCAGTGGATTCCATGCAGCGTCATTGAATGCAGATGATTCCATGCATTGTGGTGTAATGGATCCCGATTATATGCAGTGGAGTCCATGCAGTGAGGCCCAATGCATCCCGATTGAATGCAGTGGATTCCATGCATTTTGACTGAATGCAGTGTACTCCATGCAGCGTGGGAACATGCATCCCGATGGAATGCAGTGGATTCCATGCAGCGTGATTGAATGCAGTGGATTCCATGCAGCGTGAAGAAATTGAACCCTATTGTAAGCAGTGGATTATATGCAGCATGATTGAATGCAGTCGATTCCATGCAGTGTCATTGAATGAAGTGGATTTTATGAGGCATGGCCCAAAGCATCCTGATTGAATGCAGTGTACTCCATGCAGCGTGGGAACATGCATCCCGATTGAATGCATTGGATTCCATGCAGCATCATTGAATGCAGAGGATTCCATGCATTGTGGCGCAATGGATCGCGATTGTATGCAGTGGAGTTCATGCAGCGAGGCCCAATGCATCCTGATTGATTGCAGTGGATTTTTTGCAGCATGGCCCAAAGCATCCCGATTGAATGCAGTGGATTCCATGCATTGAGATTGAATGCAGTGTACTCCATGCAGCGAGGTAAAATGCATCCCGATTGAATGCAGTGGATTAAATGCAGCGTGAAGAAATGGAACATTTTGAATGCAGTGGATATTATGCAGCATGATTGAATGCAGTGGATTCCATGCAGCATGATTAAATGCAGTGTATTTTATGCAGCATTGCCCAAAGCATCCTGATTGAATGCAGTGGAGTCCATGGAGTATCATTGAATGCAGAGTATTCCATGCATTGTGGCGCAATGGATCCCGATTGTATGCAGTGGAGTCCATGCAGTGTGATGAATGCATGGATTCCAGGCAGCCTGGTAAAATGCATCCTGATTGAATGCAGTGGATTCCATGCAGCGTGATTGAATGCAGTGGATTCCGTGCAGCGTGATTGAATGCAGTGGATTCCATGCAGCCTGGTAAAATGCATCCCGATTGAATGCAGTGGGTTCGATACAGCTTAGTATAATGTATCCCAGTTAAATTCGGAGGATTCCATGCAGCGTCGTTGAATGCAGTGGATTTTATGAGGCATGGCCCAAAGCATCCCGATTGAATGCATTGGATTCCATGCATTGTGATTGAATGCAGTGAACTCCATGCAGCGTGGTAAAATGAATCCCGATTGAATGCAGTGGATTCCATGAAGCGTGATTGAATGCACTGTATTCCATGAAGTGTGAAGTAATGGAACCCTATTGAATGCAGTGTATTTTATGCAGCCTGATTGAATGCAGTGGATTTAATGGAGCATGATTGAATGCAGTGGATTTTATGCAGCATGGCCCAAAGCATCCTGATTGAATGCAGAGTATTCCATGCATTGTGGCGCAATGGATCCCGATTGTATGCAGTGGAGTCCATGCAGCGTGATGAATGCATGGATTCCATGCAGCCTGCTAAAATGCATCCCGATTGAATGCAGTGGATTCCATGCAGCGTCATTGAATGCAGATGATTCCATGCATTGTGGTGTAATGGATCCCGATTATATGCAGTGGAGTCCATGCAGTGAGGCCCAATGCATCCCGATTGAATGCAGTGGATTGTATGCAGCATGGCCCAAAGCATCCCGATTGAATGCAGTGGATTCCATGCATTTTGATTGAATGCAGTGTACTCCATGCAGCGTGGAAACATGCATCCCGATTGAATGCAGTGGATTCCATGCAGCGTGAAGTAATGGAACATTTAGAATGCAGTGGATATTATGCAGCATGATTGAATGCAGTGGATTCCATGCAGCATGATTGAATGCAGTGGATTTTATGCAGCATGGCCCAAAGCATCCTGATTGAATGCAGTGGATTCCATGGAGCATCATTGAATGCAGAGTATTCAATGCATTGTGTCGTAATGGATCCCGATTGTATGCAGTGGAGTCCATGTAGTGTGATACATGCATGGATTCCAGGCAGCATGGTAAAATGCATCCTGATTGAATGCAGTGGATTCCATGCAGCGTGATTGAATGCAGTGGATTCCATGCAGCGTGAGTGAATGCAGTGGATTCGATGCAGCCTGGTAAAATGCATCCAGATTGAATGCAGAAGATTCCATGCATTGTGGCGTAATGGATCCCGACTGTATGCAGCGGAGTCCATGCAGCGTGATGACTGAATGGATTCCATGCAGCTTATTAAAATGCATCCTGATTGAATGCAGTGGATTCCATGCAGCGTGATTGAATGCAGTGGATTCCATGCAGCGTGATTGAATGCAGTGGATTCCATGCAGCCTGGTAAAATTCATCCCGATTGAATGCAGTGGATTCCATGCAGCATGATTGAATGCAGTGGATTTTATGCAGCATGGCCCAAAGCATCCTGATTGAATGCAGTGGATTACGTGCAGCATGATTAAATGCAGTGAACTCCATGCAATGTGGTAAAATGCATCCTGATTGAATGCAGTGGATTCGATACAGCTTAGTATAATGTATCCCAATTAAATTCGGTGGATCCCATGCAGCATCGTTGAATGCAGTGGATTTTATGAGGCATGGCCCAAAGCATCCCGATTGAATGCAGTGGATTCCATGCATTGTGATTGAATGCAGTGAACTCCATGCAGCGTGGTAAAATGAATCCCGATTGAATGCAGTGGATTCCATGAAGCGTGATTGAATGCACTGTATTCCATGAAGTGTGAAGTAATGGAACCCTATTGAATGCAGTGTATTTTATGCAGCCTGATTGAATGCAGTGGATTTAATGCAGCATGATTGAATGCAGTGGATTTTATGCAGCATGGCCCAAAGCATCCTGATTGAATGCAGAGGATTCCATGCATTGTGGCGCAATGGATCCCGATTGTATGCAGTGGAGTCCATGCAGCGTGATGAATGCATGGATTCCATGCAGCCTGGTAAAATGCATCCCGATTGAATGCAGTGGATTCCATGCAGCGTCATTGAATGCAGATGATTCCATGCATTGTGGTGTAATGGATCCCGATTATATGCAGTGGAGTCCATGCAGTGTGGCCCAATGCATCCCGATTGAATGCAGTGGATTGTATGCAGCATGGCCCAAAGCATCCCGATTGAATGCAGTGGATTCCATGCATTTTGATTGAATGCAGTGTACTCCATGCAGCGTGGGAACATGCATCCCGATGGAATGCAGTGGATTCCATGCAGCGTGATTGAATGCAGTGGATTCCATGCAGCGTGAAGAAATTGAACCCTATTGTAAGCAGTGGATTATATGCAGCATGATTGAATGCAGTCGATTCCATGCAGCGTCATTGAATGAAGTGGATTTTATGCAGCATGGCCCAAAGCATCCCGATTGAATGTAGTGCATTCCATGCAGCATCACTGAATGCAGTGGATTCCATGCAGCGTCATTGAATGCAGAGGATTCCATGCATTGCAGCGCAATGGATACCAATTGAATGCAGTGGAGTCCATGCAGCGAAGCCCAGTGCATCCCGATTGAATGCAGTGGATTTTCTGCAGCATGGCCCAAAGCATCCCGATTGAATGCATTGGATTCCATCCATTGTGATTGAATGCAGTGTACTCCATGCAGTGTGGTAAAATGCATCCCGATGGAATGCAGTGGATTCCATGCAGCATCATTGAATGCAGAGTATTCCATGCATTGTGGCGCAATGGATCGTGATTGTATGCAGTGGAGTCCATGCAGTGAGGCCCAATGCATCCTGATTGATTGCAGTGGATTTTTTGCAGCATGGCCCAAAGCATCCCGATTGAATGCAGTGGATTCCATGCATTGAGATTGAATGCAGTGGACTCCATGCAGCGAGGTAAAATGCATCCCGATTGAATGCAGTGGATTCCATGCAGCGTAAAGAAATGGAACATTTTGAATGCAGTGGATATTATGCAGCATGATTGAATGCAGTGGATTCTATGCAGCATGATTAAATGCAGTGGATTTTATGCAGCATGGCCCAAAGCATCCTGATTGAATGCAGTGGAGTACATGGAGTATCATTGAATGCAGAGTATTCCATGCATTGTGGCACAATGGATCCCGATTGTATGCAGTGGAGTCCATGCAGTGTGATGAATGCATGGATTCCATGCAGCCTGGTAAAATGCATCCAGATTGAATGCAGTGGATTCCATGCAGCGTCATTGAATGCAGATGATTCCATGCATTGTGGTGTAATGGATCCCGATTATATGCAGTGGAGTCCATGCAGTGAGGCCCAATGCATCCCGATTGAATGCAGTGGATTGTATGCAGCATGGCCCAAAGCATCCCGATTGAATGCAGTGGATTCCATGCATTTTGATTGAATGCAGTGTACTCCATGCAGCGTGGGAACATGCATCCCGATGGAATGCAGTGGATTCCATGCAGCGTGATTGAATGCAGTGGATTCCATGCAGCGTGAAGAAATTGAACCCTATTGTAAGCAGTGGATTATATGCAGCATGATTGAATGCAGTCGATTCCATGCAGCGTCATAGAATGAAGTGGATTTTATGAGGCATGGCCCAAAGCATCCTGATTGAATGCAGTGGATTCCATGCAGCGTCATTGAATGCAGAGGATTCCATGCATTTTGGTGCAATGGATCCCGACTGTATGCACTGGAGTCCATGAAGCGAGGCCCAATGCATCCCGATTGAATGCAGTGGATTTTTTTGCAGCATGGCCCAAAGCATCCCGATTGAATGCAGGGGATTCCATGCAGCGTGATTGAATGCAGTGTACTCCATTCAGCGTGGTAAATTGCATCCCGATTGAATGCAGTGGATTCCATGCAGCGTGATTGAATGCAGAGGATTCCATGCATTGTGGCGTAATGGATCCCGACTGTATTCAGTGGAGTCCATGCAGCGTGATGACTGAATGGATTCCATGCAGCTTATTAAAATGCATCCTGATTGAATGCAGTGGATTCCATGCAGCGTGATTGAATGCAGTGGATTCCATGCAGCGTGATTGAATGCAGTGGATTCCATGCAGCCTGGTAAAATGCATCCCGATTGAATGCAGTGGATTCCATGCAGCGTGATTGAATGCAGTGGATTCCATGCAGCCTGGTAAAATGCATCCCGATTGAATGCAGTGGATTACGTGCAGCATGATTAAATGCAGTGAACTCCATGCAATGTGGTAAAATGCATCCTGATTGAATGCAGTGGATTCGATACAGCTTAGTATAATGTATCCCAATTAAATTCGGTGGATTCCATGCAGCGTCGTTGAATGCAGTGGATTTTATGAGGCATGGCCCAAAGCATCCCGATTGAATGCATTGGATTCCATGCATTGTGATTGAATGCAGTGAACTCCATGCAGCGTGGTAAAATGAATCCCGATTGAATGCAGTGGATTCCATGAAGCGTGATTGAATGCACTGTATTCCATGAAGTGTGAAGTAATGGAACCCTATTGAATGCAGTGTATTTTATGCAGCCTGATTGAATGCAGTGGATTTAATGGAGCATGATTGAATGCAGTGGATTTTATGCAGCATGGCCCAAAGCATCCTGATTGAATGCAGAGGATTCCATGCATTGTGGCACAATGGATCCCGATTGTATGCAGTGGAGTCCATGCAGCGTGATGAATGCATGGATTCCATGCAGCCTGGTAAAATGCATCCCGATTGAATGCAGTGGATTCCATGCAGCGTCATTGAATGCAGATGATTCCATGCATTGTGGTGTAATGGATCCCGATTATATGCAGTGGAGTCCATGCAGTGTGGCCCAATGCATCCCGATTGAATGCAGTGGATTGTATGCAGCATGGCCCAAAGCATCCCGATTGAATGCAGTGGATTCCATGCATTTTGATTGAATGCATTGTACTCCATGCAGCGTGGGAACATGCATCCCGATGGAATGCAGTGGATTCCATGCAGCGTGATTGAATGCAGTGGATTCCATGCAGCGTGAAGAAATTGAACCCTATTGTAAGCAGTGGATTATATGCAGCATGATTGAATGCAGTCGATTCCATGCAGCGTCATTGAATGAAGTGGATTTTATGAGGCATGGCCCAAAGCATCCTGATTGAATGCAGTGGATTCCATGCAGCGTCATTGAATGCAGAGGATTCCATGCATTTTGGTGCAATGGATCCCGACTGTATGCACTGGAGTCCATGAAGCAAGGCCCAATGCATCCCGATTGAATGCAGTGGATTTTTTTGCAGCATGGCCCAAAGCATCCCGATTGAATGCAGGGGATTCCATGCAGCGTGATTGAATGCAGTGTACTCCATTCAGCGTGGTAAATTGCATCCCGATTGAATGCATTGGATTCCATGCATTGTGATTGAATGCAGTGAACTCCATGCAGCGTGGTAAAATGAATCCCGATTGAATGCAGTGGATTCCATGAAGCGTGATTGAATGCACTGTATTCCATGAAGTGTGAAGTAATGGAACCCTATTGAATGCAGTGGATTCCATGCAGCCTGATTGAATGCAGTGGATTTAATGGAGCATGATTGAATGCAGTGGATTTTATGCAGCATGGCCCAAAGCATCCTGATTGAATGCAGAGGATTCCATGCATTGTGGCGCAATGGATCCCGATTGTATGCAGTGGAGTCCATGCAGCATGATGAATGCATGGATTCCATGCAGCCTGGTAAAATGCATCCCAATTGAATGCAGTGGATTCCATGCAGCGACATTGAATGCAGATGATTCCATGCATTGTGGTGTAATGGATCCCGATTATATGCAGTGGAGTCCATGCAGTGAGGCCGAATGCATCCCGATTGAATGCAGTGGATTCCATGCATTTTGATTGAATGCAGTGTACTCCATGCAGCGTGGGTACATGCATCCCGATGGAATGCAGTGGATTCCATGCAGCGTGATTGAATGCAGTGGATTCCATGCAGCGTGAAGTAATTGAACCCTATTGTAAGCAGTGGATTATATGCAGCATGATTGAATGCAGTCGATTCCATGCAGTGTCATTGAATGAAGTGGATTTTATGAGGCATGGCCCAAAGCATCCTGATTGAATGCAGTGGATTCCATGCAGCGTCATTGAATGCAGAGGATTCCATGCATTTTGGTGCAATGGATCCCGACTGTATGCACTGGAGTCCATGAAGCGAGGCCCAATGCATCCCGATTGAATGCAGTGGATTTTTTTGCAGCATGGCCCAAAGCATCCCGATTGAATGCAGGGGATTCCATGCAGCGTGATTGAATGCAGTGTACTCCATTCAGCGTGGTAAATTGCATCCCGATTGAATGCAGTGGATTCCGTGCAGCGTGATTGAATGCAGAGGATTCCATGCATTGTGGCGTAATGGATCCCGACTGTATGCAGCGGAGTCCATGCAGCGTGATGACTGAATGGATTCCATGCAGCTTATTAAAATGCATCCTGATTGAATGCAGTGGATTCCATGCAGCGTGATTGAATGCAGTGGATTCCATGCAGCGTGATTGAATGCAGTGGATTCCATGCAGCCTGGTAAAATGCATCCCGATTGAATGCAGTGGATTACGTGCAGCATGATTGAATGCAGTGGATTTTATGCAGCATGGCCCAAAGCATCCTGATTGAATGCAGTGGATTACGTGCAGCATGATTAAATGCAGTGAACTCCATGCAATGTGGTAAAATGCATCCTGATTGAATGCAGTGGATTCGATACAGCTTAGTATAATGTATCCCAATTAAATTCGGTGGATTCCATGCAGCGTCGTTGAATGCAGTGGATTTTATGAGGCATGGCCCAAAGCATCCCGATTGAATGCATTGGATTCCATGCATTGTGATTGAATGCAGTGAACTCCATGCACCATGGTAAAATGCGTCACGATTGAATGCAGTGGATTACGTGCAGCATGATTGAATGCAGTGGATTCCATGCATTGTGATTGAATGCAGTGAACTCCATGCAGCGTGGTAAAATGAATCCCGATTGAATGCAGTGGATTCCATGAAGCGTGATTGAATGCACTGTATTCCATGAAGTGTGAAGTAATGGAACCCTATTGAATGCAGTGTATTTTATGCAGCCTGATTGAATGCAGTGGATTTAATGGAGCATGATTGAATGCAGTGGATTTTATGTAGCATGGCCCAAAGCATCCTGATTGAATGCAGAGGATTCCATGCATTGTGGCGCAATGGATCCCGATTGTATGCAGTGGAGTCCATGCAGCGTGATGAATGCATGGATTCCATGCAGCCTGGTAAAATGCATCCCGATTGAATGCAGTGGATTCCATGCAGCGACATTGAATGCAGATGATTCCATGCATTGTGGTGTAATGGATCCCGATTATATGCAGTGGAGTCCATGCAGTGAGGCCCAATGCATCCCGATTGAATGCAGTGGATTCCATGCATTTTGATTGAATGCAGTGTACTCCATGCAGCGTGGGAACATGCATCCCGATGGAATGCAGTGGATTCCATGCAGCGTGATTGAATGCAGTGGATTCCATGCAGCGTGAAGAAATTGAACCCTATTGTAAGCAGTGGATTATATGCAGCATGATTGAATGCAGTCGATTCCATGCAGTGTCATTGAATGAAGTGGATTTTATGAGGCATGGCCCAAAGCATCCTGATTGAATGCAGTGGATTCCATGCAGCGTCATTGAATGCAGAGGATTCCATGCATTTTGGTGCAATGGATCCCGACTGTATGCACTGGAGTCCATGAAGCGAGGCCCAATGCATCCCGATTGAATGCAGTGGATTTTTTTGCAGCATGGCCCAAAGCATCCCGATTGAATGCAGGGGATTCCATGCAGCGTGATAGAATGCAGTGTACTCCATTCAGCGTGGTAAATTGCATCCCGATTGAATGCAGTGGATTCCGTGCAGCGTGATTGAATGCAGAGGATTCCATGCATTGTGGCGTAATGGATCCCGACTGTATGCAGCGGAGTCCATGCAGCGTGATTGAATGCAGTGGATTCCATGCAGCGTGATTGAATGCAGTGGATTCCATGCAGCCTGGTAAAATGCATCCCGATTGAATGCAGTGGATTCCATGCAGCGTGATTGAATGCAGTGGATTCCATGCAGCCTGGTAAAATGCATCCCGATTGAATGCAGTGGATTACGTGCAGCATGATTGAATGCAGTGGATTTTATGCAGCATGGCCCAAAGCATCCTGATTGAATGCAGTGGATTACGTGCAGCATGATTAAATGCAGTGAACTCCATGCAATGTGGTAAAATGCATCCTGATTGAATGCAGTGGATTCGATACAGCTTAGTATAATGTATCCCAATTAAATTCGGTGGATTCCATGCAGTGTCGTTGAATGCAGTGGAATTTATTAAGCATGGCCCAAAGCATCCTGATTGAATGCAGTGGATTCCATGCAGCGTGAAGTGTTGGAACCGTATTGAATGCAGTGGATTTTATTCAGCATGGCCCAAAGCATCCTGATTGAGTGCACTGGATTCAATGGAGCATCATTGAATGCAGAGGATTCCATGCATTGTGTTGCAATTGATCCTTATTGTATGCAGTGGAGTCAATGGAGCGAGGCCAAATGCATCCCAATTGAATGCACTGGATTATATGCAGCATGGCCCAAAGCATCCCAATTGAATGCAGTGGATTCCATGCAGCATCAATGAATGCAGAAGATTCCATGCATTGTGGCACAATGGATCCCGATTGTATGCAGTGGAGTCCATGCAGCGAGGCCCAATGCATCCCGATGGAATGCAGTGGATTTTATGCAGCATGGCCCAAAGCATCCCGATTGAATGCAGTGGATTATATGCAGCATGATTGCAGCAGTGTAATCCATTACGCAGCAGTGTAATCCATGCAGAGTGTTAAAATGCATCCCGATTGAATGCATTGTATTCCCTGCAGTGTGAAGAAATGGAACCCTATTGAATGCAGTGGATTTTATGCAGCATGATGGAGTGCAGTGGATTCCATGCAGCATGATTGAATGCAGTGGATTTCATGAAGCATGCCCCAAAGCATCCCGATTGAATGCAGTGGATTCCATCCATTGTGATTGAATGCAGTGTACTCCATGCAGTGTGGTAAAATGCATCCCGATTGAATGCAGTGGATTCCATGCAGCATCATTGAATGCAGATGATTCCATGCATTGCAGCGCAATGGATACCAATTGAATGCAGTGAAGTCCATGCAGCGAGGCCCAGTGCATCCCGATTGACTGCAGTGGATTATTTTGCAGCATGGCCCAAAGAATCCCGATTGAATGCATTGGATTCCATCCATTGTGATTGAATGCAGTGTACTCCATGCAGTGTGGTAAAATGCATCCCGATTGAATGCATTGGATTCCATGCAGCATCATTGAATGCAGAGGATTCCATGCATTGTGGCGCAATGGATCGCGATTGTATGCAGTGGAGTTCATGCAGCGAGGCCCAATGCATCCTGATTGATTGCAGTGGATTTTTTGCAGCATGGCCCAAAGCATCCCGATTGAATGCAGTGGATTCCATGCATTGAGATTGAATGCAGTGTACTCCATGCAGCGAGGTAAAATGCATCCCGATTGAATGCAGTGGATTAAATGCAGCGTGAAGAAATGGAACATTTTGAATGCAGTGGATATTATGCAGCATGATTGAATGCAGTGGATTCCATGCAGCATGATTAAATGCAGTGTATTTTATGCAGCATTGCCCAAAGCATCCTGATTGAATGCAGTGGAGTCCATGGAGTATCATTGAATGCAGAGTATTCCATGCATTGTGGCGCAATGGATCCCGATTGTATGCAGTGGAGTCCATGCAGTGTGATGAATGCATGGATTCCAGGCAGCCTGGTAAAATGCATCCTGATTGAATGCAGTGGATTCCATGCAGCGTGATTGAATGCAGTGGATTCCGTGCAGCGTGATTGAATGCAGTGGATTCCATGCAGCATGGTAAAATGCATCCCGATTGAATGCAGTGGGTTCGATACAGCTTAGTATAATGTATCCCAGTTAAATTCGGAGGATTCCATGCAGCGTCGTTGAATGCAGTGGATTTTATGAGGCATGGCCCAAAGCATCCCGATTGAATGCATTGGATTCCATGCATTGTGATTGAATGCAGTGAACTCCATGCAGCGTGGTAAAATGAATCCCGATTGAATGCAGTGGATTCCATGAAGCGTGATTGAATGCACTGTATTCCATGAAGTGTGAAGTAATGGAACCCTATTGAATGCAGTGTATTTTATGCAGCCTGATTGAATGCAGTGGATTACGTGCAGCATGATTGAATGCAGTGGATTTTATGCAGCATGGCCCAAAGCATCCTGATTGAATGCAGTGGATTACGTGCAGCATGATTAAATGCAGTGAACTCCATGCAATGTGGTAAAATGCATCCTGATTGAATGCAGTGGATTCGATACAGCTTAGTATAATGTATCCCAATTAAATTCGGTGGATTCCATGCAGCGTCGTTGAATGCAGTGGATTTTATGAGGCATGGCCCAAAGCATCCCGATTGAATGCATTGGATTCCATGCATTGTGATTGAATGCAGTGAACTCCATGCAGCGTGGTAAAATGAATCCCGATTGAATGCAGTGGATTCCATGAAGCGTGATTGAATGCACTGTATTCCATGAAGTGTGAAGTAATGGAACCCTATTGAATGCAGTGTATTTTATGCAGCCTGATTGAATGCAGTGGATTTAATGGAGCATGATTGAATGCAGTGGATTTTATGCAGCATGGCCCAAAGCATCCTGATTGAATGCAGAGGATTCCATGCATTGTGGCGCAATGGATCCCGATTGTATGCAGTGGAGTCCATGCAGCGTGATGAATGCATGGATTCCATGCAGCCTGGTAAAATGCATCCCGATTGAATGCAGTGGATTCCATGCAGCGACATTGAATGCAGATGATTCCATGCATTGTGGTGTAATGGATCCCGATTATATGCAGTGGAGTCCATGCAGTGAGGCCCAATGCATCCCGATTGAATGCAGTGGATTCCATGCATTTTGATTGAATGCAGTGTACTCCATGCAGCGTGGGAACATGCATCCCGATGGAATGCAGTGGATTCCATGCAGCGTGATTGAATGCAGTGGATTCCATGCAGCGTGAAGAAATTGAACCCTATTGTAAGCAGTGGATTATATGCAGCATGATTGAATGCAGTCGATTCCATGCAGTGTCATTGAATGAAGTGGATTTTATGAGGCATGGCCCAAAGCATCCTGATTGAATGCAGTGGATTCCATGCAGCGTCATTGAATGCAGAGGATTCCATGCATTTTGGTGCAATGGATCCCGACTGTATGCACTGGAGTCCATGAAGCGAGGCCCAATGCATCCCGATTGAATGCAGTGGATTTTTTTGCAGCATGGCCCAAAGCATCCCGATTGAATGCAGGGGATTCCATGCAGCGTGATAGAATGCAGTGTACTCCATTCAGCGTGGTAAATTGCATCCCGATTGAATGCAGTGGATTCCGTGCAGCGTGATTGAATGCAGAGGATTCCATGCATTGTGGCGTAATGGATCCCGACTGTATGCAGCGGAGTCCATGCAGCGTGATTGAATGCAGTGGATTCCATGCAGCGTGATTGAATGCAGTGGATTCCATGCAGCCTGGTAAAATGCATCCCGATTGAATGCAGTGGATTCCATGCAGCGTGATTGAATGCAGTGGATTCCATGCAGCCTGGTAAAATGCATCCCGATTGAATGCAGTGGATTACGTGCAGCATGATTGAATGCAGTGGATTTTATGCAGCATGGCCCAAAGCATCCTGATTGAATGCAGTGGATTACGTGCAGCATGATTAAATGCAGTGAACTCCATGCAATGTGGTAAAATGCATCCTGATTGAATGCAGTGGATTCGATACAGCTTAGTATAATGTATCCCAATTAAATTCGGTGGATTCCATGCAGTGTCGTTGAATGCAGTGGAATTTATTAAGCATGGCCCAAAGCATCCTGATTGAATGCAGTGGATTCCATGCAGCGTGAAGTGTTGGAACCGTATTGAATGCAGTGGATTTTATTCAGCATGGCCCAAAGCATCCTGATTGAGTGCACTGGATTCAATGGAGCATCATTGAATGCAGAGGATTCCATGCATTGTGTTGCAATTGATCCTTATTGTATGCAGTGGAGTCAATGGAGCGAGGCCAAATGCATCCCAATTGAATGCACTGGATTATATGCAGCATGGCCCAAAGCATCCCAATTGAATGCAGTGGATTCCATGCAGCATCAATGAATGCAGAAGATTCCATGCATTGTGGCACAATGGATCCCGATTGTATGCAGTGGAGTCCATGCAGCGAGGCCCAATGCATCCCGATGGAATGCAGTGGATTTTATGCAGCATGGCCCAAAGCATCCCGATTGAATGCAGTGGATTATATGCAGCATGATTGCAGCAGTGTAATCCATTACGCAGCAGTGTAATCCATGCAGAGTGTTAAAATGCATCCCGATTGAATGCATTGTATTCCCTGCAGTGTGAAGAAATGGAACCCTATTGAATGCAGTGGATTTTATGCAGCATGATGGAGTGCAGTGGATTCCATGCAGCATGATTGAATGCAGTGGATTTCATGAAGCATGCCCCAAAGCATCCCGATTGAATGCAGTGGATTCCATCCATTGTGATTGAATGCAGTGTACTCCATGCAGTGTGGTAAAATGCATCCCGATTGAATGCAGTGGATTCCATGCAGCATCATTGAATGCAGATGATTCCATGCATTGCAGCGCAATGGATACCAATTGAATGCAGTGAAGTCCATGCAGCGAGGCCCAGTGCATCCCGATTGACTGCAGTGGATTATTTTGCAGCATGGCCCAAAGAATCCCGATTGAATGCATTGGATTCCATCCATTGTGATTGAATGCAGTGTACTCCATGCAGTGTGGTAAAATGCATCCCGATTGAATGCATTGGATTCCATGCAGCATCATTGAATGCAGAGGATTCCATGCATTGTGGCGCAATGGATCGCGATTGTATGCAGTGGAGTTCATGCAGCGAGGCCCAATGCATCCTGATTGATTGCAGTGGATTTTTTGCAGCATGGCCCAAAGCATCCCGATTGAATGCAGTGGATTCCATGCATTGAGATTGAATGCAGTGTACTCCATGCAGCGAGGTAAAATGCATCCCGATTGAATGCAGTGGATTAAATGCAGCGTGAAGAAATGGAACATTTTGAATGCAGTGGATATTATGCAGCATGATTGAATGCAGTGGATTCCATGCAGCATGATTAAATGCAGTGTATTTTATGCAGCATTGCCCAAAGCATCCTGATTGAATGCAGTGGAGTCCATGGAGTATCATTGAATGCAGAGTATTCCATGCATTGTGGCGCAATGGATCCCGATTGTATGCAGTGGAGTCCATGCAGTGTGATGAATGCATGGATTCCAGGCAGCCTGGTAAAATGCATCCTGATTGAATGCAGTGGATTCCATGCAGCGTGATTGAATGCAGTGGATTCCGTGCAGCGTGATTGAATGCAGTGGATTCCATGCAGCATGGTAAAATGCATCCCGATTGAATGCAGTGGGTTCGATACAGCTTAGTATAATGTATCCCAGTTAAATTCGGAGGATTCCATGCAGCGTCGTTGAATGCAGTGGATTTTATGAGGCATGGCCCAAAGCATCCCGATTGAATGCATTGGATTCCATGCATTGTGATTGAATGCAGTGAACTCCATGCAGCGTGGTAAAATGAATCCCGATTGAATGCAGTGGATTCCATGAAGCGTGATTGAATGCACTGTATTCCATGAAGTGTGAAGTAATGGAACCCTATTGAATGCAGTGTATTTTATGCAGCCTGATTGAATGCAGTGGATTACGTGCAGCATGATTGAATGCAGTGGATTTTATGCAGCATGGCCCAAAGCATCCTGATTGAATGCAGTGGATTACGTGCAGCATGATTAAATGCAGTGAACTCCATGCAATGTGGTAAAATGCATCCTGATTGAATGCAGTGGATTCGATACAGCTTAGTATAATGTATCCCAATTAAATTCGGTGGATTCCATGCAGCGTCGTTGAATGCAGTGGATTTTATGAGGCATGGCCCAAAGCATCCCGATTGAATGCATTGGATTCCATGCATTGTGATTGAATGCAGTGAACTCCATGCAGCGTGGTAAAATGAATCCCGATTGAATGCAGTGGATTCCATGAAGCGTGATTGAATGCACTGTATTCCATGAAGTGTGAAGTAATGGAACCCTATTGAATGCAGTGTATTTTATGCAGCCTGATTGAATGCAGTGGATTTAATGGAGCATGATTGAATGCAGTGGATTTTATGCAGCATGGCCCAAAGCATCCTGATTGAATGCAGAGGATTCCATGCATTGTGGCGCAATGGATCCCGATTGTATGCAGTGGAGTCCATGCAGCGTGATGAATGCATGGATTCCATGCAGCCTGGTAAAATGCATCCCGATTGAATGCAGTGGATTCCATGCAGCGACATGGAATGCAGATGATTCCATGCATTGTGGTGTAATGGATCCCGATTATATGCAGTGGAGTCCATGCAGTGAGGCCCAATGCATCCCGATTGAATGCAGTGGATTCCATGCATTTTGATTGAATGCAGTGTACTCCATGCAGCGTGGGAACATGCATCCCGATGGAATGCAGTGGATTCCATGCAGCGTGATTGAATGCAGTGGATTCCATGCAGCGTGAAGAAATTGAACCCTATTGTAAGCAGTGGATTATATGCAGCATGATTGAATGCAGTCGATTCCATGCAGTGTCATTGAATGAAGTGGATTTTATGAGGCATGGCCCAAAGCATCCTGATTGAATGCAGTGGATTCCATGCAGCGTCATTGAATGCAGAGGATTCCATGCATTTTGGTGCAATGGATCCCGACTGTATGCACTGGAGTCCATGAAGCGAGGCCCAATGCATCCCGATTGAATGCAGCGGATTTTTTTGCAGCATGGCCCAAAGCATCCCGATTGAATGCAGGGGATTCCATGCAGCGTGATTGAATGCAGTGTACTCCATTCAGCGTGGTAAATTGCATCCCGATTGAATGCAGTGGATTCCGTGCAGCGTGATTGAATGCAGAGGATTCCATGCATTGTGGCGTAATGGATCCCGACTGTATGCAGCGGAGTCCATGCAGCGTGATGACTGAATGGATTCCATGCAGCTTATTAAAATGCATCCTGATTGAATGCAGTGGATTCCATGCAGCGTGATTGAATGCAGTGGATTCCATGCAGCGTGATTGAATGCAGTGGATTCCATGCAGCCTGGTAAAATGCATCCCGATTGAATGCAGTGGATTCCATGCAGCGTGATTGAATGCAGTGGATTCCATGCAGCCTGGTAAAATGCATCCCGATTGAATGCAGTGGATTACGTGCAGCATGATTGAATGCAGTGGATTTTATGCAGCATGGCCCAAAGCATCCTGATTGAATGCAGTGGATTACGTGCAGCATGATTAAATGCAGTGAACTCCATGCAATGTGGTAAAATGCATCCTGATTGAATGCAGTGGATTCGATACAGCTTAGTATAATGTATCCCAATTAAATTCGGTGGATTCCATGCAGTGTCGTTGAATGCAGTGGAATTTATTAAGCATGGCCCAAAGCATCCTGATTGAATGCAGTGGATTCCATGCAGCGTGAAGTGTTGGAACCGTATTGAATGCAGTGGATTTTATTCAGCATGGCCCAAAGCATCCTGATTGAGTGCACTGGATTCAATGGAGCATCATTGAATGCAGAGGATTCCATGCATTGTGTTGCAATTGATCCTTATTGTATGCAGTGGAGTCAATGGAGCGAGGCCAAATGCATCCCAATTGAATGCACTGGATTATATGCAGCATGGCCCAAAGCATCCCAATTGAATGCAGTGGATTCCATGCAGCATCAATGAATGCAGAAGATTCCATGCATTGTGGCACAATGGATCCCGATTGTATGCAGTGGAGTCCATGCAGCGAGGCCCAATGCATCCCGATGGAATGCAGTGGATTTTATGCAGCATGGCCCAAAGCATCCCGATTGAATGCAGTGGATTATATGCAGCATGATTGCAGCAGTGTAATCCATTACGCAGCAGTGTAATCCATGCAGAGTGTTAAAATGCATCCCGATTGAATGCATTGTATTCCCTGCAGTGTGAAGAAATGGAACCCTATTGAATGCAGTGGATTTTATGCAGCATGATGGAGTGCAGTGGATTCCATGCAGCATGATTGAATGCAGTGGATTTCATGAAGCATGCCCCAAAGCATCCCGATTGAATGCAGTGGATTCCATCCATTGTGATTGAATGCAGTGTACTCCATGCAGTGTGGTAAAATGCATCCCGATTGAATGCAGTGGATTCCATGCAGCATCATTGAATGCAGATGATTCCATGCATTGCAGCGCAATGGATACCAATTGAATGCAGTGAAGTCCATGCAGCGAGGCCCAGTGCATCCCGATTGACTGCAGTGGATTATTTTGCAGCATGGCCCAAAGAATCCCGATTGAATGCATTGGATTCCATCCATTGTGATTGAATGCAGTGTACTCCATGCAGTGTGGTAAAATGCATCCCGATTGAATGCATTGGATTCCATGCAGCATCATTGAATGCAGAGGATTCCATGCATTGTGGCGCAATGGATCGCGATTGTATGCAGTGGAGTTCATGCAGCGAGGCCCAATGCATCCTGATTGATTGCAGTGGATTTTTTGCAGCATGGCCCAAAGCATCCCGATTGAATGCAGTGGATTCCATGCATTGAGATTGAATGCAGTGTACTCCATGCAGCGAGGTAAAATGCATCCCGATTGAATGCAGTGGATTAAATGCAGCGTGAAGAAATGGAACATTTTGAATGCAGTGGATATTATGCAGCATGATTGAATGCAGTGGATTCCATGCAGCATGATTAAATGCAGTGTATTTTATGCAGCATTGCCCAAAGCATCCTGATTGAATGCAGTGGAGTCCATGGAGTATCATTGAATGCAGAGTATTCCATGCATTGTGGCGCAATGGATCCCGATTGTATGCAGTGGAGTCCATGCAGTGTGATGAATGCATGGATTCCAGGCAGCCTGGTAAAATGCATCCTGATTGAATGCAGTGGATTCCATGCAGCGTGATTGAATGCAGTGGATTCCGTGCAGCGTGATTGAATGCAGTGGATTCCATGCAGCCTGGTAAAATGCATCCCGATTGAATGCAGTGGGTTCGATACAGCTTAGTATAATGTATCCCAGTTAAATTCGGAGGATTCCATGCAGCGTCGTTGAATGCAGTGGATTTTATGAGGCATGGCCCAAAGCATCCCGATTGAATGCATTGGATTCCATGCATTGTGATTGAATGCAGTGAACTCCATGCAGCGTGGTAAAATGAATCCCGATTGAATGCAGTGGATTCCATGAAGCGTGATTGAATGCACTGTATTCCATGAAGTGTGAAGTAATGGAACCCTATTGAATGCAGTGTATTTTATGCAGCCTGATTGAATGCAGTGGATTTAATGGAGCATGATTGAATGCAGTGGATTTTATGCAGCATGGCCCAAAGCATCCTGATTGAATGCAGAGTATTCCATGCATTGTGGCGCAATGGATCCCGATTGTATGCAGTGGAGTCCATGCAGCGTGATGAATGCATGGATTCCATGCAGCCTGCTAAAATGCATCCCGATTGAATGCAGTGGATTCCATGCAGCGTCATTGAATGCAGATGATTCCATGCATTGTGGTGTAATGGATCCCGATTATATGCAGTGGAGTCCATGCAGTGAGGCCCAATGCATCCCGATTGAATGCAGTGGATTGTATGCAGCATGGCCCAAAGCATCCCGATTGAATGCAGTGGATTCCATGCATTTTGATTGAATGCAGTGTACTCCATGCAGCGTGGGAACATGCATCCCGATTGAATGCAGTGGATTCCATGCAGCGTGAAGTAATGGAACATTTAGAATGCAGTGGATATTATGCAGCATGATTGAATGCAGTGGATTCCATGCAGCATGATTGAATGCAGTGGATTTTATGCAGCATGGCCCAAAGCATCCTGATTGAATGCAGTGGATTCCATGGAGCATCATTGAATGCAGAGTATTCAATGCATTGTGTCGTAATGGATCCCGATTGTATGCAGTGGAGTCCATGTAGTGTGATACATGCATGGATTCCAGGCAGCATGGTAAAATGCATCCTGATTGAATGCAGTGGATTCCATGCAGCGTGATTGAATGCAGTGGATTCCATGCAGCGTGAGTGAATGCAGTGGATTCGATGCAGCCTGGTAAAATGCATCCAGATTGAATGCAGAAGATTCCATGCATTGTGGCGTAATGGATCCCGACTGTATGCAGCGGAGTCCATGCAGCGTGATGACTGAATGGATTCCATGCAGCTTATTAAAATGCATCCTGATTGAATGCAGTGGATTCCATGCAGCGTGATTGAATGCAGTGGATTCCATGCAGCGTGATTGAATGCAGTGGATTCCATGCAGCCTGGTAAAATTCATCCCGATTGAATGCAGTGGATTCCATGCAGCATGATTGAATGCAGTGGATTTTATGCAGCATGGCCCAAAGCATCCTGATTGAATGCAGTGGATTCCATGCATTGTGGCGCAATGGATCCCGATTGTATGCAGTGGAGTCCATGCAGTGTGATGAATGCATGGATTCCAGGCAGCCTGGTAAAATGCATCCTGATTGAATGCAGTGGATTCCATGCAGCGTGATTGAATGCAGTGGATTCCGTGCAGCGTGATTGAATGCAGTGGATTCCATGCAGCATGGTAAAATGCATCCCGATTGAATGCAGTGGGTTCGATACAGCTTAGTATAATGTATCCCAGTTAAATTCGGAGGATTCCATGCAGCGTCGTTGAATGCAGTGGATTTTATGAGGCATGGCCCAAAGCATCCCGATTGAATGCATTGGATTCCATGCATTGTGATTGAATGCAGTGAACTCCATGCAGCGTGGTAAAATGAATCCCGATTGAATGCAGTGGATTCCATGAAGCGTGATTGAATGCACTGTATTCCATGAAGTGTGAAGTAATGGAACCCTATTGAATGCAGTGTATTTTATGCAGCCTGATTGAATGCAGTGGATTACGTGCAGCATGATTGAATGCAGTGGATTTTATGCAGCATGGCCCAAAGCATCCTGATTGAATGCAGTGGATTACGTGCAGCATGATTAAATGCAGTGAACTCCATGCAATGTGGTAAAATGCATCCTGATTGAATGCAGTGGATTCGATACAGCTTAGTATAATGTATCCCAATTAAATTCGGTGGATTCCATGCAGCGTCGTTGAATGCAGTGGATTTTATGAGGCATGGCCCAAAGCATCCCGATTGAATGCATTGGATTCCATGCATTGTGATTGAATGCAGTGAACTCCATGCAGCGTGGTAAAATGAATCCCGATTGAATGCAGTGGATTCCATGAAGCGTGATTGAATGCACTGTATTCCATGAAGTGTGAAGTAATGGAACCCTATTGAATGCAGTGTATTTTATGCAGCCTGATTGAATGCAGTGGATTTAATGGAGCATGATTGAATGCAGTGGATTTTATGCAGCATGGCCCAAAGCATCCTGATTGAATGCAGAGGATTCCATGCATTGTGGCGCAATGGATCCCGATTGTATGCAGTGGAGTCCATGCAGCGTGATGAATGCATGGATTCCATGCAGCCTGGTAAAATGCATCCCGATTGAATGCAGTGGATTCCATGCAGCGACATGGAATGCAGATGATTCCATGCATTGTGGTGTAATGGATCCCGATTATATGCAGTGGAGTCCATGCAGTGAGGCCCAATGCATCCCGATTGAATGCAGTGGATTCCATGCATTTTGATTGAATGCAGTGTACTCCATGCAGCGTGGGAACATGCATCCCGATGGAATGCAGTGGATTCCATGCAGCGTGATTGAATGCAGTGGATTCCATGCAGCGTGAAGAAATTGAACCCTATTGTAAGCAGTGGATTATATGCAGCATGATTGAATGCAGTCGATTCCATGCAGTGTCATTGAATGAAGTGGATTTTATGAGGCATGGCCCAAAGCATCCTGATTGAATGCAGTGGATTCCATGCAGCGTCATTGAATGCAGAGGATTCCATGCATTTTGGTGCAATGGATCCCGACTGTATGCACTGGAGTCCATGAAGCGAGGCCCAATGCATCCCGATTGAATGCAGCGGATTTTTTTGCAGCATGGCCCAAAGCATCCCGATTGAATGCAGGGGATTCCATGCAGCGTGATTGAATGCAGTGTACTCCATTCAGCGTGGTAAATTGCATCCCGATTGAATGCAGTGGATTCCGTGCAGCGTGATTGAATGCAGAGGATTCCATGCATTGTGGCGTAATGGATCCCGACTGTATGCAGCGGAGTCCATGCAGCGTGATGACTGAATGGATTCCATGCAGCTTATTAAAATGCATCCTGATTGAATGCAGTGGATTCCATGCAGCGTGATTGAATGCAGTGGATTCCATGCAGCGTGATTGAATGCAGTGGATTCCATGCAGCCTGGTAAAATGCATCCCGATTGAATGCAGTGGATTCCATGCAGCGTGATTGAATGCAGTGGATTCCATGCAGCCTGGTAAAATGCATCCCGATTGAATGCAGTGGATTACGTGCAGCATGATTGAATGCAGTGGATTTTATGCAGCATGGCCCAAAGCATCCTGATTGAATGCAGTGGATTACGTGCAGCATGATTAAATGCAGTGAACTCCATGCAATGTGGTAAAATGCATCCTGATTGAATGCAGTGGATTCGATACAGCTTAGTATAATGTATCCCAATTAAATTCGGTGGATTCCATGCAGTGTCGTTGAATGCAGTGGAATTTATTAAGCATGGCCCAAAGCATCCTGATTGAATGCAGTGGATTCCATGCAGCGTGAAGTGTTGGAACCGTATTGAATGCAGTGGATTTTATTCAGCATGGCCCAAAGCATCCTGATTGAGTGCACTGGATTCAATGGAGCATCATTGAATGCAGAGGATTCCATGCATTGTGTTGCAATTGATCCTTATTGTATGCAGTGGAGTCAATGGAGCGAGGCCAAATGCATCCCAATTGAATGCACTGGATTATATGCAGCATGGCCCAAAGCATCCCAATTGAATGCAGTGGATTCCATGCAGCATCAATGAATGCAGAAGATTCCATGCATTGTGGCACAATGGATCCCGATTGTATGCAGTGGAGTCCATGCAGCGAGGCCCAATGCATCCCGATGGAATGCAGTGGATTTTATGCAGCATGGCCCAAAGCATCCCGATTGAATGCAGTGGATTATATGCAGCATGATTGCAGCAGTGTAATCCATTACGCAGCAGTGTAATCCATGCAGAGTGTTAAAATGCATCCCGATTGAATGCATTGTATTCCCTGCAGTGTGAAGAAATGGAACCCTATTGAATGCAGTGGATTTTATGCAGCATGATGGAGTGCAGTGGATTCCATGCAGCATGATTGAATGCAGTGGATTTCATGAAGCATGCCCCAAAGCATCCCGATTGAATGCAGTGGATTCCATCCATTGTGATTGAATGCAGTGTACTCCATGCAGTGTGGTAAAATGCATCCCGATTGAATGCAGTGGATTCCATGCAGCATCATTGAATGCAGATGATTCCATGCATTGCAGCGCAATGGATACCAATTGAATGCAGTGAAGTCCATGCAGCGAGGCCCAGTGCATCCCGATTGACTGCAGTGGATTATTTTGCAGCATGGCCCAAAGAATCCCGATTGAATGCATTGGATTCCATCCATTGTGATTGAATGCAGTGTACTCCATGCAGTGTGGTAAAATGCATCCCGATTGAATGCATTGGATTCCATGCAGCATCATTGAATGCAGAGGATTCCATGCATTGTGGCGCAATGGATCGCGATTGTATGCAGTGGAGTTCATGCAGCGAGGCCCAATGCATCCTGATTGATTGCAGTGGATTTTTTGCAGCATGGCCCAAAGCATCCCGATTGAATGCAGTGGATTCCATGCATTGAGATTGAATGCAGTGTACTCCATGCAGCGAGGTAAAATGCATCCCGATTGAATGCAGTGGATTAAATGCAGCGTGAAGAAATGGAACATTTTGAATGCAGTGGATATTATGCAGCATGATTGAATGCAGTGGATTCCATGCAGCATGATTAAATGCAGTGTATTTTATGCAGCATTGCCCAAAGCATCCTGATTGAATGCAGTGGAGTCCATGGAGTATCATTGAATGCAGAGTATTCCATGCATTGTGGCGCAATGGATCCCGATTGTATGCAGTGGAGTCCATGCAGTGTGATGAATGCATGGATTCCAGGCAGCCTGGTAAAATGCATCCTGATTGAATGCAGTGGATTCCATGCAGCGTGATTGAATGCAGTGGATTCCGTGCAGCGTGATTGAATGCAGTGGATTCCATGCAGCCTGGTAAAATGCATCCCGATTGAATGCAGTGGGTTCGATACAGCTTAGTATAATGTATCCCAGTTAAATTCGGAGGATTCCATGCAGCGTCGTTGAATGCAGTGGATTTTATGAGGCATGGCCCAAAGCATCCCGATTGAATGCATTGGATTCCATGCATTGTGATTGAATGCAGTGAACTCCATGCAGCGTGGTAAAATGAATCCCGATTGAATGCAGTGGATTCCATGAAGCGTGATTGAATGCACTGTATTCCATGAAGTGTGAAGTAATGGAACCCTATTGAATGCAGTGTATTTTATGCAGCCTGATTGAATGCAGTGGATTTAATGGAGCATGATTGAATGCAGTGGATTTTATGCAGCATGGCCCAAAGCATCCTGATTGAATGCAGAGTATTCCATGCATTGTGGCGCAATGGATCCCGATTGTATGCAGTGGAGTCCATGCAGCGTGATGAATGCATGGATTCCATGCAGCCTGCTAAAATGCATCCCGATTGAATGCAGTGGATTCCATGCAGCGTCATTGAATGCAGATGATTCCATGCATTGTGGTGTAATGGATCCCGATTATATGCAGTGGAGTCCATGCAGTGAGGCCCAATGCATCCCGATTGAATGCAGTGGATTGTATGCAGCATGGCCCAAAGCATCCCGATTGAATGCAGTGGATTCCATGCATTTTGATTGAATGCAGTGTACTCCATGCAGCGTGGGAACATGCATCCCGATTGAATGCAGTGGATTCCATGCAGCGTGAAGTAATGGAACATTTAGAATGCAGTGGATATTATGCAGCATGATTGAATGCAGTGGATTCCATGCAGCATGATTGAATGCAGTGGATTTTATGCAGCATGGCCCAAAGCATCCTGATTGAATGCAGTGGATTCCATGGAGCATCATTGAATGCAGAGTATTCAATGCATTGTGTCGTAATGGATCCCGATTGTATGCAGTGGAGTCCATGTAGTGTGATACATGCATGGATTCCAGGCAGCATGGTAAAATGCATCCTGATTGAATGCAGTGGATTCCATGCAGCGTGATTGAATGCAGTGGATTCCATGCAGCGTGAGTGAATGCAGTGGATTCGATGCAGCCTGGTAAAATGCATCCAGATTGAATGCAGAAGATTCCATGCATTGTGGCGTAATGGATCCCGACTGTATGCAGCGGAGTCCATGCAGCGTGATGACTGAATGGATTCCATGCAGCTTATTAAAATGCATCCTGATTGAATGCAGTGGATTCCATGCAGCGTGATTGAATGCAGTGGATTCCATGCAGCGTGATTGAATGCAGTGGATTCCATGCAGCCTGGTAAAATTCATCCCGATTGAATGCAGTGGATTCCATGCAGCATGATTGAATGCAGTGGATTTTATGCAGCATGGCCCAAAGCATCCTGATTGAATGCAGTGGATTACGTGCAGCATGATTAAATGCAGTGAACTCCATGCAATGTGGTAAAATGCATCCTGATTGAATGCAGTGGATTCGATACAGCTTAGTATAATGTATCCCAATTAAATTCGGTGGATCCCATGCAGCATCGTTGAATGCAGTGGATTTTATGAGGCATGGCCCAAAGCATCCCGATTGAATGCAGTGGATTCCATGCATTGTGATTGAATGCAGTGAACTCCATGCAGCGTGGTAAAATGAATCCCGATTGAATGCAGTGGATTCCATGAAGCGTGATTGAATGCACTGTATTCCATGAAGTGTGAAGTAATGGAACCCTATTGAATGCAGTGTATTTTATGCAGCCTGATTGAATGCAGTGGATTTAATGGAGCATGATTGAATGCAGTGGATTTTATGCAGCATGGCCCAAAGCATCCTGATTGAATGCAGAGGATTCCATGCATTGTGGCGCAATGGATCCCGATTGTATGCAGTGGAGTCCATGCAGCGTGATGAATGCATGGATTCCATGCAGCCTGCTAAAATGCATCCCGATTGAATGCAGTGGATTCCATGCAGCGTCATTGAATGCAGGTGATTCCATGCATTGTGGTGTAATGGATCCCGATTATATGCAGTGGAGTCCATGCAGTGAGGCCCAATGCATCCCGATTGAATGCAGTGGATTGTATGCAGCATGGCCCAAAGCATCCCGATTGAATGCAGTGGATTCCATGCATTTTGATTGAATGCAGTGTACTCCATGCAGCGTGGGAACATGCATCCCGATGGAATGCAGTGGATTCCATGCAGCGTGATTGAATGCAGTGGATTCCATGCAGCGTGAAGAAATTGAACCCTATTGTAAGCAGTGGATTATATGCAGCATGATTGAATGCAGTCGATTCCATGCAGCGTCATTGAATGAAGTGGATTTTATGAGGCATGGCCCAAAGCATCCTGATTGAATGCAGTGGATTCCATGCAGCGTCATTGAATGCAGAGGATTCCATGCATTTTGGTGCAATGGATCCCGACTGTATGCACTGGAGTCCATGAAGCGAGGCCCAATGCATCCCGATTTAATGCAGTGGATTTTTTTGCAGCATGGCCCAAAGCATCCCGATTGAATGCAGGGGATTCCATGCAGCGTGATAGAATGCAGTGTACTCCATTCAGCGTGGTAAATTGCATCCCGATTGAATGCAGTGGATTCCATGCAGCGTGATTGAATGCAGAGGATTCCATGCATTGTGGCGTAATGGATCCCGACTGTATGCAGCGGAGTCCATGCAGCGTGATGACTGAATGGATTCCATGCAGCTTATTAAAATGCATCCTGATTGAATGCAGTGGATTCCATGCAGCGTGATTGAATGCAGTGGATTCCATGCAGCGTGATTGAATGCAGTGGATTCCATGCAGCCTGGTAAAATGCATCCCGATTGAATGCAGTGGATTCCATGCAGCGTGATTGAATGCAGTGGATTCCATGCAGCCTGGTAAAATGCATCCCGATTGAATGCAGTGGATTACGTGCAGCATGATTGAATGCAGTGGATTTTATGCAGCATGGCCCAAAGCATCCTGATTGAATGCAGAGGATTCCATGCATTGTGGCGCAATGGATCCCGATTGTATGCAGTGGAGTTCATGCAGCGAGGCCCAATGCATCCTGATTGATTGCAGTGGATTTTTTGCAGCATGGCCCAAAGCATCCCGATTGAATGCAGTGGATTCCATGCATTGAGATTGAATGCAGTGTACTCCATGCAGCGAGGTAAAATGCATCCCGATTGAATGCAGTGGATTCAATGCAGCGTGAAGAAATGGAACATTTTGAATGCAGTGGATATTATGCAGCATGATTGAATGCAGTGGATTCCATGCAGCATGATTGAATGCAGTGGATTTTATGCAGCATGGCCCAAAGCATCCTGATTGAATGCAGTGGATTCCATGGAGCATCATTGAATGCAGAGTATTCCATGCATTGTGGCGCAATGGATCCCGATTGTATGCAGTGGAGTCCATGCAGTGTGATGAATGCATGGATTCCAGGCAGCCTGGTAAAATGCATCCCGATTGAATGCAGTGGATTCCATGCAGCGTGATTGACTGCAGTGGATTCCATGCAGCGTGATTGAATGCGTTGGATTCCATGCAGCCTGGTAAAATGCATCCCGATTGAATGCAGTGGATTCGATACAGCTTAGTATAATGTATCCCAATTAAATTCGGTGGATTCCATGCAGCGTCGTTGAATGCAGTGGATTTTATGAGGCATGGCCCAAAGCATCCCGATTGAATGCAGTGGATTCCATGCATTGTGATTGAATGCAGTGAACTCCATGCAGCGTGGTAAAATGAATCCCGATTGAATGCAGTGGATTCCATGAAGCGTGATTGAATGCACTGTATTCCATGAAGTGTGAAGTAATGGAACCCTATTGAATGCAGTGTATTTTATGCAGCCTGATTGAATGCAGTGGATTTAATGGAGCATGATTGAATGCAGTGGATTTTATGCAGCATGGCCCAAAGCATCCTGATTGAATGCAGAGGATTCCATGCATTGTGGCGCAATGGATCCCGATTGTATGCAGTGGAGTCCATGCAGCGTGATGAATGCATGGATTCCATGCAGCCTGGTAAAATGCATCCTGATTGAATGCAGTGGATTCCATGCAGCGTCATTGAATGCAGATGATTCCATGCATTGTGGTGTAATGGATCCCGATTATATGCAGTGGAGTCCATGCAGTGAGGCCCAATGCATCCCGATTGAATGCAGTGGATTGTATGCAGCATGGGCCAAAGCATCCCGATTGAATGCAGTGGATTCCATGCATTTTGATTGAATGCAGTGTACTCCATGCAGCGTGGGAACATGCATCCCGATGGAATGCAGTGGATTCCATGCAGCGTGATTGAATGCAGTGGATTCCATGCAGCGTGAAGAAATTGAACCCTATTGTAAGCAGTGGATTATATGCAGCATGATTGAATGCAGTCGATTCCATGCAGCGTCATTGAATGAAGTGGATTTTATGAGGCATGGCCCAAAGCATCCTGATTGAATGCAGTGGATTCCATGCAGCGTCATTGAATGCAGAGGATTCCATGCATTTTGGTGCAATGGATCCCGACTGTATGCACTGGAGTCCATGAAGCAAGGCCCAATGCATCCCGATTGAATGCAGTGGATTTTTTTGCAGCATGGCCCAAAGCATCCCGATTGAATGCAGGGGATTCCATGCAGCGTGATTGAATGCAGTGTACTCCATGCAGCGTGGGAACATGCATCCCGATTGAATGCAGTGGATTCCATGCAGCGTGAAGAAATGGAACATTTAGAATGCAGTGGATATTATGCAGCATGATTGAATGCAGTGGATTCCATGCAGCATGATTGAATGCAGTGGATTTTATGCAGCATGGCCCAAAGCATCCTGATTGAATGCAGTGGAATCCATGGAGCATCATTGAATGCAGAGTATTCAATGCATTGTGTCGTAATGGATCCCGATTTTATGCAGTGGAGTCCATGTAGTGTGATAAATGCATGGATTCCAGGCAGCATGGAAAAATGCATCCTGATTGAATGCAGTGGATTCCATGCAGCGTGATTGAATGCAGTGGATTCCATGCAGCGTGATTGAATGCAGTGGATTCCATGCAGCCTGGTAAAATGCATCCCAATTGAATGCAGAGGATTCCATGCATTGTGGCGTAATGGATCCCGACTGTATGCAGCGGAGTCAATGCAGCGTGATGACTGAATGGATTCCATGCAGCTTATTAAAATGCATCCTGATTGAATGCAGTGGATTCCATGCAGCGTGATTGAATGCAGTGGATTCCATGCAGCGTGATTGAATGCAGTGGATTCCATGCAGCCTGGTAAAATGCATCCCGATTGAATGCAGTGGATTCCATGCAGCATGATTGAATGCAGTGGATTCCGTGCAGCATGATTGAATGCAGTGGATTTTATGCAGCATGGCCCAAAGCATCCTGATTGAATGCAGTGGATTACGTGCAGCATGATTAAATGCAGTGAACTCCATGCAATGTGGTAAAATGCATCCTGGTTGAATGCAGTGGATTCGATACAGCTTAGTATAATGTATCCCAATTAAATTCGGTGGATTCCATGCAGCGTCGTTGAATGCAGTGGATTTTATGAGGCATGGCCCAAAGCATCCCGATTGAATGCAGTGGATTCCATGCATTGTGATTGAATGCAGTGAACTCCATGCAGCGTGGTAAAATGAATCCCGATTGAATGCAGTGGATTCCATGAAGCGTGATTGAATGCACTGTATTCCATGAAGTGTGAAGTAATGGAACCCTATTGAATGCAGTGTATTTTATGCAGCCTGATTGAATGCAGTGGATTTAATGGAGCATGATTGAATGCAGTGGATTTTATGCAGCATGGCCCAAAGCATCCTGATTGAATGCAGAGGATTCCATGCATTGTGGCGCAATGGATCCCGATTGTATGCAGTGGAGTCCATGCAGCGTGATGAATGCATGGATTCCATGCAGCCTGCTAAAATGCATCCCGATTGAATGCAGTGGATTCCATGCAGCGTCATTGAATGCAGATGATTCCATGCATTGTGGTGTAATGGATCCCGATTATATGCAGTGGAGTCCATGCAGTGAGGCCGAATGCATCCCGATTGAATGCAGTGGATTGTATGCAGCATGGGCCAAAGCATCCCGATTGAATGCAGTGGATTCCATGCATTTTGATTGAATGCAGTGTACTCCATGCAGCGTGGGAACATGCATCCCGATGGAATGCAGTGGATTCCATGCAGCGTGATTGAATGCAGTGGATTCCATGCAGCGTGAAGAAATTGAACCCTATTGTAAGCAGTGGATTATGTGCAGCATGATTGAATGCAGTCGATTCCATGCAGTGTCATTGAATGAAGTGGATTTTATGAGGCATGGCCCAAAGCATCCTGATTGAATGCAGTGGATTCCATGCAGCGTCATTGAATGCAGAGGATTCCATGCATTTTGGTGCAATGGATCCCGACTGTATGCACTGGAGTCCATGAAGCGAGGCCCAATGCATCCCGATTGAATGCAGTGGATTTTTTTGCAGCATGGCCCAAAGCATCCCGATTGAATGCAGGGGATTCCATGCAGCGTGATAGAATGCAGTGTACTCCATTCAGCGTGGTAAATTGCATCCCGATTGAATGCAGTGGATTCCATGCAGCGTGATTGAATGCAGAGGATTCCATGCATTGTGGCGTAATGGATCCCGACTGTATGCAGCGGAGTCCATGCAGCGTGATGACTGAATGGATTCCATGCAGCTTATTAAAATGCATCCTGATTGAATGCAGTGGATTCCATGCAGCGTGATTGAATGCAGTGGATTCCATGCAGCGTGATTGAATGCAGTGGATTCCATGCAGCCTGGTAAAATGCATCCCGATTGAATGGAGTGGATTCCATGAAGCGTGATTGAATGCAGTGGATTCCATGCAGCCTGGTAAAATGCATCCCGATTGAATGCAGTGGATTACGTGCAGCATGATTGAATGCAGTGGATTTTATGCAGCATGGCCCAAAGCATCCTGATTGAATGCAGTGGATTACGTGCAGCATGATTAAATGCAGTGAACTCCATGCAATGTGGTAAAATGCATCCTGATTGAATGCAGTGGATTCGATACAGCTTAGTATAATGTATCCCAGTTAAATTCGGTGGATTCCATGCAGTGTCGTTGAATGCAGTGGATTTTATGCAGCATGGCCCAAAGCATCCTGATTGAATGCAGAGGATTCCATGCATTGTGGCGCAATGGATCCCGATTGTATGCAGTGGAGTCCATGCAGCGTGATGAATGCATGGATTCCATGCAGCCTGGTAAAATGCATCCCGATTGAATGCAGTGGATTCCATGCAGCGTCATTGAATGCAGATGATTCCATGCATTGTGGTGTAATGGATCCCGATTATATGCAGAGGATTCCATGCAGTGAGGCCCAATGCATCCCGATTGAATGCAGTGGATTGTATGCAGCATGGCCCAAAGCATCCCGATTGAATGCAGTGGATTCCATGCATTTTGATTGAATGCAGTGTACTCCATGCAGCGTGGGAACATGCATCCCGATGGAATGCAGTGGATTCCATGCAGCGTGATTTAATGCAGTGGATTCCATGCAGCGTGAAGAAATTGAACCCTATTGTAAGCAGTGGATTATATGCAGCATGATTGAATGCAGTCGATTCCATGCAGCGTCATTGAATGAAGTGGATTTTATGAGGCATGGCCCAAAGCATCCTGATTGAATGCAGTGGATTCCATGCAGCGTCATTGAATGCAGAGGATTCCATGCATTTTGGTGCAATGGATCCCGACTGTATGCACTGGAGTCCATGAAGCGAGGCCCAATGCATCCCGATTGAATGCAGTGGATTTTTTTGCAGCATGGCCCAAAGCATCCCGATTGAATGCAGGGGATTCCATGCAGCGTGATTGAATGCAGTGTACTCCATTCAGCGTGGTAAATTGCATCCCGATTGAATGCAGTGGATTCCATGCAGCGTGATTGAATGCAGAGGATTCCATGCATTGTGGCGTAATGGATCCCGACTGTATGCAGCGGAGTCCATGCAGCGTGATGACTGAATGGATTCCATGCAGCTTATTAAAATGCATCCTGATTGAATGCAGTGGATTCCATGCAGCGTGATTGAATGCAGTGGATTCCATGCAGCGAGGTAAAATGCATCCCGATTGAATGCAGTGGATTAAATGCAGCGTGAAGAAATGGAACATTTTGAATGCAGTGGATATTATGCAGCATGATTGAATGCAGTGGATTCCATGCAGCATGATTAAATGCAGTGTATTTTATGCAGCATTGCCCAAAGCATCCTGATTGAATGCAGTGGAGTCCATGGAGTATCATTGAATGCAGAGTATTCCATGCATTGTGGCGCAATGGATCCCGATTGTATGCAGTGGAGTCCATGCAGTGTGATGAATGCATGGATTCCAGGCAGCCTGGTAAAATGCATCCTGATTGAATGCAGTGGATTCCATGCAGCGTGATTGAATGCAGTGGATTCCGTGCAGCGTGATTGAATGCAGTGGATTCCATGCAGCCTGGTAAAATGCATCCCGATTGAATGCAGTGGGTTCGATACAGCTTAGTATAATGTATCCCAGTTAAATTCGGAGGATTCCATGCAGCGTCGTTGAATGCAGTGGATTTTATGAGGCATGGCCCAAAGCATCCCGATTGAATGCATTGGATTCCATGCATTGTGATTGAATGCAGTGAACTCCATGCAGCGTGGTAAAATGAATCCCGATTGAATGCAGTGGATTCCATGAAGCGTGATTGAATGCACTGTATTCCATGAAGTGTGAAGTAATGGAACCCTATTGAATGCAGTGTATTTTATGCAGCCTGATTGAATGCAGTGGATTACGTGCAGCATGATTGAATGCAGTGGATTTTATGCAGCATGGCCCAAAGCATCCTGATTGAATGCAGTGGATTACGTGCAGCATGATTAAATGCAGTGAACTCCATGCAATGTGGTAAAATGCATCCTGATTGAATGCAGTGGATTCGATACAGCTTAGTATAATGTATCCCAATTAAATTCGGTGGATTCCATGCAGCGTCGTTGAATGCAGTGGATTTTATGAGGCATGGCCCAAAGCATCCCGATTGAATGCATTGGATTCCATGCATTGTGATTGAATGCAGTGAACTCCATGCAGCGTGGTAAAATGAATCCCGATTGAATGCAGTGGATTCCATGAAGCGTGATTGAATGCACTGTATTCCATGAAGTGTGAAGTAATGGAACCCTATTGAATGCAGTGTATTTTATGCAGCCTGATTGAATGCAGTGGATTTAATGGAGCATGATTGAATGCAGTGGATTTTATGCAGCATGGCCCAAAGCATCCTGATTGAATGCAGAGGATTCCATGCATTGTGGCGCAATGGATCCCGATTGTATGCAGTGGAGTCCATGCAGCGTGATGAATGCATGGATTCCATGCAGCCTGGTAAAATGCATCCTGATTGAATGCAGTGGATTCCATGCAGCGTCATTGAATGCAGATGATTCCATGCATTGTGGTGTAATGGATCCCGATTATATGCAGTGGAGTCCATGCAGTGAGGCCCAATGCATCCCGATTGAATGCAGTGGATTCCATGCATTTTGATTGAATACAGTGTACTCCATGCAGCGTGGGAACATGCATCCCGATGGAATGCAGTGGATTCCATGCAGCGTGATTGAATGCAGTGGATTCCATGCAGCGTGAAGAAATTGAACCCTATTGTAAGCAGTGGATTATATGCAGCATGATTGAATGCAGTCGATTCCATGCAGTGTCATTGAATGAAGTGGATTTTATGAGGCATGGCCCAAAGCATCCTGATTGAATGCAGTGGATTCCATGCAGCGTCATTGAATGCAGAGGATTCCATGCATTTTGGTGCAATGGATCCCGACTGTATGCACTGGAGTCCATGAAGCGAGGCCCAATGCATCCCGATTGAATGCAGTGGATTTTTTTGCAGCATGGCCCAAAGCATCCCGATTGAATGCAGGGGATTCCATGCAGCGTGATTGAATGCAGTGTACTCCATTCAGCGTGGTAAATTGCATCCCGATTGAATGCAGTGGATTCCGTGCAGCGTGATTGAATGCAGAGGATTCCATGCATTGTGGCGTAATGGATCCCGACTGTATGCAGCGGAGTCCATGCAGCGTGATGACTGAATGGATTCCATGCAGCTTATTAAAATGCATCCTGATTGAATGCAGTGGATTCCATGCAGCGTGATTGAATGCAGTGGATTCCATGCAGCGTGATTGAATGCAGTGGATTCCATGCAGCCTGGTAAAATGCATCCCGATTGAATGCAGTGGATTCCATGCAGCGTCATTGAATGCAGTGGATTCCATGCAGCCTGGTAAAATGCATCCCGATTGAATGCAGTGGATTACGTGCAGCATGATTGAATGCAGTGGATTTTATGCAGCATGGCCCAAAGCATCCTGATTGAATGCAGTGGATTACGTGCAGCATGATTAAATGCAGTGAACTCCATGCAATGTGGTAAAATGCATCCTGATTGAATGCAGTGTATTCGATACAGCTTAGTATAATATATCCCAATTAAATTCGGTGGATTCCATGCAGTGTCGTTGAATGCAGTGGAATTTATTAAGCATGGCCCAAAGCATCCTGATTGAATGCAGTGGATTCCATGCAGCGTGAAGTGTTGGAACCGTATTGAATGCAGTGGATTTTATGCAGCATGGCCCAAAGCATCCTGATTGAGTGCACTGGATTCAATGGAGCATCATTGAATGCAGAGGATTCCATGCATTGTGTTGCAATTGATCCTTATTGTATGCAGTGGAGTCAATGGAGCGAGGCCAAATGCATCCCAATTGAATGCACTGGATTATATGCAGCATGGCCCAAAGCATCCCAATTGAATGCAGTGGATTCCATGCAGCATCAATGAATGCAGAAGATTCCATGCATTGTGGCACAATGGATCCCGATTGTATGCAGTGGAGTCCATGCAGCGAGGCCCAATGCATCCCGATGGAATGCAGTGGATTTTATGCAGCATGGCCCAAAGCATCCCGATTGAATGCAGTGGATTATATGCAGCATGATTGCAGCAGTGTAATCCATTACGCAGCAGTGTAATCCATGCAGAGTGTTAAAATGCATCCCGATTGAATGCATTGTATTCCCTGCAGTGTGAAGAAATGGAACCCTATTGAATGCAGTGGATTTTATGCAGCATGATGGAGTGCAGTGGATTCCATGCAGCATGATTGAATGCAGTGGATTTCATGAAGCATGCCCCAAAGCATCCCGATTGAATGCAGTGGATTCCATCCATTGTGATTGAATGCAGTGTACTCCATGCAGTGTGGTAAAATGCATCCCGATTGAATGCAGTGGATTCCATGCAGCATCATTGAATGCAGATGATTCCATGCATTGCAGCGCAATGGATACCAATTGAATGCAGTGAAGTCCATGCAGCGAGGCCCAGTGCATCCCGATTGACTGCAGTGGATTATTTTGCAGCATGGCCCAAAGAATCCCGATTGAATGCATTGGATTCCATCCAATGTGATTGAATGCAGTGTACTCCATGCAGTGTGGTAAAATGCATCCCGATTGAATGCATTGGATTCCATGCAGCATCCTGATTGAATGCAGAGGATTCCATGCATTGTGGCGCAATGGATCCCGATTGTATGCAGTGGAGTCCATGCAGCGTGATGAATGCATGGATTCCATGCAGCCTGGTAAAATGAATCCCGATTGAATGCAGTGGATTCCATGCAGCGTCATTGAATGCAGATGATTCCATGCATTGTGGTGTAATGGATCCCGATTATATGCAGTGGAGTCCATGCAGTGAGGCACAATGCATCCCGATTGAATGCAGTGGATTGTATGCAGCATGGGCCAAAGCATCCCGATTGAATGCAGTGGATTCCATGCATTTTGATTGAATGCAGTGTACTCCATGCAGCGTGGGAACATGCATCCCGATGGAATGCAGTGGATTCCATGCAGCGTGATTGAATGCAGTGGATTCCATGCAGCGTGAAGAAATTGAACCCTATTGTAAGCAGTGGATTATATGCAGCATGATTGAATGCAGTCGATTCCATGCAGCGTCATTGAATGAAGTGGATTTTATGAGGCATGGCCCAAAGCATCCTGATTGAATGCAGTGGATTCCATGCAGCGTCATTGAATGCAGAGGATTCCATGCATTTTGGTGCAATGGATCCCGACTGTATGCACTGGAGTCCATGAAGCGAGGCCCAATGCATCCCGATTGAATGCAGTGGACTTTTTTGCAGCATGGCCCAAAGCATCCCGATTGAATGCAGGGGATTCCATGCAGCGTGATTGAATGCAGTGTACTCCATTCAGCGTGGGAACATGCATCCCGATTGAATGCAGTGGATTCCATGCAGCGTGATTGAATGCAGAGGATTCCATGCATTGTGGCGTAATGGATCCCGACTGTATGCAGCGGAGTCCATGCAGCGTGATGACTGAATGGATTCCATGCAGCTTATTAAAATGCATCCTGATTGAATGCAGTGGATTCCATGCAGCGTGATTGAATGCAGTGGATTCCATGCAGCGTGATTGAATGCAGTGGATTCCATGCAGCCTGGTAAAATGCATCCCGATTGAATGCAGTGGATTCCATGCAGCGTGATTGAATGCAGTGGATTCCATGCAGCCTGGTAAAATGCATCCCGATTGAATGCAGTGGATTACGTGCAGCATGATTGAATGCAGTGAACTCCATGCAATGTGGTAAAATGCATCCTGATTGAATGCAGTGGATTCGATACAGCTTAGTATAATGTATCCCAGTTAAATTCGGTGGATTCCATGCAGTGTCGTTGAATGCAGTGGAATTTATTAAGCATGGCCCAAAGCATCCTGATTGAATGCAGAGGATTCCATGCATTGTGGCGCAATGGATCCCGATTGTATGCAGTGGAGTCCATGCAGCGTGATGAATGCATGGATTCCATGCAGCCTGGTAAAATGCATCCCGATTGAATGCAGTGGATTCCATGCAGCGTCATTGAATGCAGATGATTCCATGCATTGTGGTGTAATGGATCCCGATTATATGCAGTGGAGTCCATGCAGTGAGGCCCAATGCATCCCGATTGAATGCAGTGGATTGTATGCAGCATGGGCCAAAGCATCCCGATTGAATGCAGTGGATTCCATGCAGCGTGATTGAATGCAGTGGATTCCATGCAGCGTGATTGAATGCAGTGGATTCCATGCAGCCTGGTAAAATGCATCCCGATTGAATGCAGTGGATTCCATGCAGCATGATTGAATGCAGTGGATTCCGTGCAGCATGATTGAATGCAGTGGATTTTATGCAGCATGGCCCAAAGCATCCTGATTGAATGCAGTGGATTACGTGCAGCATGATTAAATGCAGTGAACTCCATGCAATGTGGTAAAATGCATCCTGATTGAATGCAGTGGATTCGATACAGCTTAGTATAATGTATCCCAATTAAATTCGGTGTATTCCATGCAGCGTCGTTGAATGCAGTGGATTTTATGAGGCATGGCCCAAAGCATCCCGATTGAATGCAGTGGATTCCATGCATTGTGATTGAATGCAGTGAACTCCATGCAGCGTGGTAAAATGAATCCCGATTGAATGCAGTGGATTCCATGAAGCGTGATTGAATGCACTGTATTCCATGAAGTGTGAAGTAATGGAACCCTATTGAATGCAGTGTATTTTATGCAGCCTGATTGAATGCAGTGGATTTAATGGAGCATGATTGAATGCAGTGGATTTTATGCAGCATGGCCCAAAGTATCCTGATTGAATGCAGAGGATTCCATGCATTGTGGCGCAATGGATCCCGATTGTATGCAGTGGAGTCCATGCAGCGTGATGAATGCATGGATTCCATGCAGCCTGGTAAAATGAATCCCGATTGAATGCAGTGGATTCCATGCAGCGTCATTGAATGCAGATGATTCCATGCATTGTGGTGTAATGGATCCCGATTATATGCAGTGGAGTCCATGCAGTGAGGCCCAATGCATCCCGATTGAATGCAGTGGATTGTATGCAGCATGGGCCAAAGCATCCCGATTGAATGCAGTGGATTCCATGCATTTTGATTGAATGCAGTGTACTCCATGCAGCGTGGGAACATGCATCCCGATGGAATGCAGTGGATTCCATGCAGCGTGATTGAATGCAGTGGATTCCATGCAGCGTGAAGAAATTGAACCCTATTGTAAGCAGTGGATTATGTGCAGCATGATTGAATGCAGTCGATTCCATGCAGTGTCATTGAATGAAGTGGATTTTATGAGGCATGGCCCAAAGCATCCTGATTGAATGCAGTGGATTCCATGCAGCGTCATTGAATGCAGAGGATTCCATGCATTTTGGTGCAATGGATCCCGACTGTATGCACTGGAGTCCATGAAGCGAGGCCCAATGCATCCCGATTGAATGCAGTGGATTTTTTTGCAGCATGGCCCAAAGCATCCCGATTGAATGCAGGGGATTCCATGCAGCGTGATAGAATGCAGTGTACTCCATTCAGCGTGGTAAATTGCATCCCGATTGAATGCAGTGGATTCCATGCAGCGTGATTGAATGCAGAGGATTCCATGCATTGTGGCGTAATGGATCCCGACTGTATGCAGCGGAGTCCATGCAGCGTGATGACTGAATGGATTCCATTCAGCTTATTAAAATGCATCCTGATTGAATGCAGTGGATTCCATGCAGCGTGATTGAATGCAGTGGATTCCATGCAGCGTGATTGAATGCAGTGGATTCCATGCAGCCTGGTAAAATGCATCCCGATTGAATGCAGTGGATTCCATGCAGCGTGATTGAATGCAGTGGATTCCATGCAGCCTGGGAAAATGCATCCCGATTGAATGCAGTGGATTCCGTGCAGCATGATTGAATGCAGTGGATTTTATGCAGCATGGCCCAAAGCATCCTGATTGAATGCAGTGGATTACGTGCAGCATGATTAAATGCAGTGAACTCCATGCAATGTGGTAAAATGCATCCTGATTGAATGCAGTGGATTCGATACAGCTTAGTATAATGTATCCCAATTAAATTCGGTGGATTCCATGCAGTGTCGTTGAATGCAGTGGAATTTATTAAGCATGGCCCAAAGCATCCTGATTGAATGCAGAGGATTCCATGCATTGTGGCGCAATGGATCCCGATTGTATGCAGTGGAGTCCATGCAGCGTGATGAATGCATGGATTCCATGCAGCCTGGTAAAATGCATCCCGATTGAATGCAGTGGATTCCATGCAGCGTCATTGAATGCAGATGATTCCATGCATTGTGGTGTAATGGATCCCGATTATATGCAGTGGAGTCCATGCAGTGAGGCCGAATGCATCCCGATTGAATGCAGTGGATTGTATGCAGCATGGGCCAAAGCATCCCGATTGAATGCAGTGGATTCCATGCATTTTGATTGAATGCAGTGTACTCCATGCAGCGTGGGAACATGCATCCCGATGGAATGCAGTGGATTCCATGCAGCGTGATTGAATGCAGTGGATTCCATGCAGCGTGAAGAAATTGAACCCTATTGTAAGCAGTGGATTATATGCAGCATGATTGAATGCAGTCGATTCCATGCAGCGTCATTGAATGAAGTGGATTTTATGAGGCATGGCCCAAAGCATCCTGATTGAATGCAGTGGATTCCATGCAGCGTCATTGAATGCAGAGGATTCCATGCATTTTGGTGCAATGGATCCCGACTGTATGCACTGGAGTCCATGAAGCGAGGCCCAATGCATCCCGATTGAATGCAGTGGATTTTTTTGCAGCATGGCCCAAAGCATCCCGATTGAATGCAGGGGATTCCATGCAGCGTGATAGAATGCAGTGTACTCCATTCAGCGTGGTAAATTGCATCCCGATTGAATGCAGTGGATTCCGTGCAGCGTGATTGAATGCAGAGGATTCCATGCATTGTGGCGTAATGGATCCCGACTGTATGCAGCGGAGTCCATGCAGCGTGATGACTGAATGGATTCCATGCAGCTTATTAAAATGCATCCTGATTGAATGCAGTGGATTCCATGCAGCGTGATTGAATGCAGTGGATTCCATGCAGCGTGATTGAATGCAGTGGATTCCATGCAGCCTGGTAAAATGCATCCCGATTGAATGCAGTGGATTCCATGCAGCGTGATTGAATGCAGTGGATTCCATGCAGCCTGGTAAAATGCATCCCGATTGAATGCAGTGGATTCCGTGCAGCATGATTGAATGCAGTGGATTTTATGCAGCATGGCCCAAAGCATCCTGATTGAATGCAGTGGATTACGTGCAGCATGATTAAATGCAGTGAACTCCATGCAATGTGGTAAAATGCATCCTGATTGAATGCAGTGGATTCGATACAGCTTAGTATAATGTATCCCAATTAAATTCGGTGGATTCCATGCAGTGTCGTTGAATGCAGTGGAATTTATTAAGCATGGCCCAAAGCATCCTGATTGAATGCAGAGGATTCCATGCATTGTGGCGCAATGGATCCCGATTGTATGCAGTGGAGTCCATGCAGCGTGATGAATGCATGGATTCCATGCAGCCTGGTAAAATGCATCCCGATTGAATGCAGTGGATTCCATGCAGCGTCATTGAATGCAGATGATTCCATGCATTGTGGTGTAATGGATCCCGATTATATGCAGTGGAGTCCATGCAGTGAGGCCGAATGCATCCCGATTGAATGCAGTGGATTGTATGCAGCATGGGCCAAAGCATCCCGATTGAATGCAGTGGATTCCATGCATTTTGATTGAATGCAGTGTACTCCATGCAGCGTGGGAACATGCATCCCGATGGAATGCAGTGGATTCCATGCAGCGTGATTGAATGCAGTGGATTCCATGCAGCGTGAAGAAATTGAACCCTATTGTAAGCAGTGGATTATATGCAGCATGATTGAATGCAGTCGATTCCATGCAGCGTCATTGAATGAAGTGGATTTTATGAGGCATGGCCCAAAGCATCCTGATTGAATGCAGTGGATTCCATGCAGCGTCATTGAATGCAGAGGATTCCATGCATTTTGGTGCAATGGATCCCGACTGTATGCACTGGAGTCCATGAAGCGAGGCCCAATGCATCCCGATTGAATGCAGTGGATTTTTTTGCAGCATGGCCCAAAGCATCCCGATTGAATGCAGGGGATTCCATGCAGCGTGATTGAATGCAGTGTACTCCATTCAGCGTGGTAAATTGCATCCCGATTGAATGCAGTGGATTCCGTGCAGCGTGATTGAATGCAGAGGATTCCATGCATTGTGGCGTAATGGATCCCGACTGTATGCAGCGGAGTCCATGCAGCGTGATGACTGAATGGATTCCATGCAGCTTATTAAAATGCATCCTGATTGAATGCAGTGGATTCCATGCAGCGTGATTGAATGCAGTGGATTCCATGCAGCGTGATTGAATGCAGTGGATTCCATGCAGCCTGGTAAAATGCATCCCGATTGAATGCAGTGGATTCCATGCAGCGTGATTGAATGCAGTGGATTCCATGCAGCCTGGTAAAATGCATCCCGATTGAATGCAGTGGATTACGTGCAGCATGATTGAATGCAGTGGATTTTATGCAGCATGGCCCAAAGCATCCTGATTGAATGCAGTGGATTACGTGCAGCATGATTAAATGCAGTGAACTCCATGCAATGTGGTAAAATGCATCCTGATTGAATGCAGTGGATTCGATACAGCTTAGTATAATGTATCCCAGTTAAATTCGGTGGATTCCATGCAGTATCGTTGAATGCAGTGGATTTTATGCAGCATGGCCCAAAGCATCCCGATTGAATGCAGAGGATTCCATGCATTGTGGCGCAATGGATCCCGATTGTATGCAGTGGAGTCCATGCAGCGTGATGAATGCATGGATTCCATGCAGCCTGGTAAAATGCATCCCGATTGAATGCAGTGGATTCCATGCAGCGTCATTGAATGCAGATGATTCCATGCATTGTGGTGTAATGGATCCCGATTATATGCAGTGGAGTCCATGCAGTGAGGCCCAATGCATCCCGATTGAATGCAGTGGATTGTATGCAGCATGGGCCAAAGCATCCCGATTGAATGCAGTGGATTCCATGCATTTTGATTGAATGCAGTGTACTCCATGCAGCGTGGGAACATGCATCCCGATGGAATGCAGTGGATTCCATGCAGCGTGATTGAATGCAGTGGATTCCATGCAGCGTGAAGAAATTGAACCCTATTGTAAGCAGTGGATTATATGCAGCATGATTGAATGCAGTCGATTCCATGCAGCGTCATTGAATGAAGTGGATTTTATGAGGCATGGCCCAAAGCATCCTGATTGAATGCAGTGGATTCCATGCAGCGTCATTGAATGCAGAGGATTCCATGCATTTTGGTGCAATGGATCCCGACTGTATGCACTGGAGTCCATGAAGCGAGGCCCAATGCATCCTGATTGAATGCAGTGGATTTTTTTGCAGCATGGCCCAAAGCATCCCGATTGAATGCAGGGGATTCCATGCAGCGTGATTGAATGCAGTGTACTCCATTCAGCGTGGTAAATTGCATCCCGATTGAATGCAGTGGATTCCATGCAGCGTGATTGAATGCAGAGGATTCCATGCATTGTGGCGTAATGGATCCCGACTGTATGCAGCGGAGTCCATGCAGCGTGATGACTGAATGGATTCCATGCAGCTTATTAAAATGCATCCTGATTGAATGCAGTGGATTCCATGCAGCGTGATTGAATGCAGTGGATTCCATGCAGCGTGATTGAATGCAGTGGATTCCATGCAGCCTGGTAAAATGCATCCCGATTGAATGCAGTGGATTCCATGCAGCGTGATTGAATGCAGTGGATTCCATGCAGCCTGGTAAAATGCATCCCGATTGAATGCAGTGGATTACGTGCAGCATGATTGAATGCAGTGAACTCCATGCAATGTGGTAAAATGCATCCTGATTGAATGCAGTGGATTCGATACAGCTTAGTATAATGTATCCCAGTTAAATTCGGTGGATTCCATGCAGTGTCGTTGAATGCAGTGGAATTTATTAAGCATGGCCCAAAGCATCCTGATTGAATGCAGAGGATTCCATGCATTGTGGCGCAATGGATCCCGATTGTATGCAGTGGAGTCCATGCAGCGTGATGAATGCATGGATTCCATGCAGCCTGGTAAAATGCATCCCGATTGAATGCAGTGGATTCCATGCAGCGTCATTGAATGCAGATGATTCCATGCATTGTGGTGTAATGGATCCCGATTATATGCAGTGGAGTCCATGCAGTGAGGCCCAATGCATCCCGATTGAATGCAGTGGATTGTATGCAGCATGGGCCAAAGCATCCCGATTGAATGCAGTGGATTCCATGCATTTTGATTGAATGCAGTGTACTCCATGCAGCGTGGGAACATGCATCCCGATGGAATGCAGTGGATTCCATGCAGCGTGATTGAATGCAGTGGATTCCATGCAGCGTGAAGAAATTGAACCCTATTGTAAGCAGTGGATTATATGCAGCATGATTGAATGCAGTCGATTCCATGCAGCGTCATTGAATGAAGTGGATTTTATGAGGCATGGCCCAAAGCATCCTGATTGAATGCAGTGGATTCCATGCAGCGTCATTGAATGCAGAGGATTCCATGCATTTTGGTGCAATGGATCCCGACTGTATGCACTGGAGTCCATGAAGCGAGGCCCAATGCATCCTGATTGAATGCAGTGGATTTTTTTGCAGCATGGCCCAAAGCATCCCGATTGAATGCAGGGGATTCCATGCAGCGTGATTGAATGCAGTGTACTCCATTCAGCGTGGTAAATTGCATCCCGATTGAATGCAGTGGATTCCATGCAGCGTGATTGAATGCAGAGGATTCCATGCATTGTGGCGTAATGGATCCCGACTGTATGCAGCGGAGTCCATGCAGCGTGATGACTGAATGGATTCCATGCAGCTTATTAAAATGCATCCTGATTGAATGCAGTGGATTCCATGCAGCGTGATTGAATGCAGTGGATTCCATGCAGCGTGATTGAATGCAGTGGATTCCATGCAGCCTGGTAAAATGCATCCCGATTGAATGCAGTGGATTCCATGCAGCGTGATTGAATGCAGTGGATTCCATGCAGCCTGGGAAAATGCATCCCGATTGAATGCAGTGGATTACGTGCAGCATGATTGAATGCAGTGGATTTTATGCAGCATGGCCCAAAGCATCCTGATTGAATGCAGTGGATTACGTGCAGCATGATTAAATGCAGTGAACTCCATGCAATGTGGTAAAATGCATCCTGATTGAATGCAGTGGATTCGATACAGCTTAGTATAATGTATCCCAATTAAATTCGGTGGATTCCATGCAGCGTCGTTGAATGCAGTGGATTTTATGAGGCATGGCCCAAAGCATCCCGATTGAATGCATTGGATTCCATGCATTGTGATTGAATGCAGTGAACTCCATGCAGCGTGGTAAAATGAATCCCGATTGAATGCAGTGAATTCCATGAAGCGTGATTGAATGCACTGTATTCCATGAAGTGTGAAGTAATGGAACCCTATTGAATGCAGTGTATTTCATGCAGCCTGATTGAATGCAGTGGATTTTATGCAGCATGGCCCAAAGCATCCTGATTGAATGCAGAGGATTCCATGCATTGTGGCGCAATGGATCCCGATTGTATGCAGTGGAGTCCATGCAGCGTGATGAATGCATGGATTCCATGCAGCCTGGTAAAATGCATCCCGATTGAATGCAGTGGATTCCATGCAGCGTCATTGAATGCAGATGATTCCATGCATTGTGGTGTAATGGATCCCGATTATATGCAGTGGAGTCCATGCAGTGTGGCCCAATGCATCCCGATTGAATGCAGTGGATTGTATGCAGCATGGCCCAAAGCATCCCGATTGAATGCAGTGGATTCCATGCATTTTGATTGAATGCAGTGTACTCCATGCAGCGTGGGAACATGCATCCCGATGGAATGCAGTGGATTCCATGCAGCGTGATTGAATGCAGTGGATTCCATGCAGCGTGAAGAAATTGAACCCTATTGTAAGCAGTGGATTATATGCAGCATGATTGAATGCAGTCGATTCCATGCAGCGTCATTGAATGAAGTGGATTTTATGAGGCATGGCCCAAAGCATCCTGATTGAATGCAGTGGATTCCATGCAGCGTCATTGAATGCAGAGGATTCCATGCATTTTGGTGCAATGGATCCCGACTGTATGCACTGGAGTCCATGAAGCGAGGCCCAATGCATCCCGATTGAATGCAGTGGATTTTTTTGCAGCATGGCCCAAAGCATCCCGATTGAATGCAGGGGATTCCATGCAGCGTGATTGAATGCAGTGTACTCCATTCAGCGTGGTAAATTGCATCCCGATTGAATGCAGTGGATTCCATGCAGCGTGATTGAATGCAGAGGATTCCATGCATTGTGGCGTAATGGATCCCGACTGTATGCAGCGGAGTCCATGCAGCGTGATGACTGAATGGATTCCATGCAGCTTATTAAAATGCATCCTGATTGAATGCAGTGGATTCCATGCAGCGTGATTGAATGCAGTGGATTCCATGCAGCGTGATTGAATGCAGTGGATTCCATGCAGCCTGGTAAAATGCATCCCGATTGAATGCAGTGGATTACGTGCAGCATGATTGAATGCAGTGGATTTTATGCAGCATGGCCCAAAGCATCCTGATTGTATGCAGTGGATTACGTGCAGCATGATTAAATGCAGTGAACTCCATGCAATGTGGTAAAATGCATCCTGATTGAATGCAGTGGATTCGATACAGCTTAGTATAATGTATCCCAATTAAATTCGGTGGATTCCATGCAGCGTCGTTGAATGCAGTGGATTTTATGAGGCATGGCCCAAAGCATCCCGATTGAATGCATTGGATTCCATGCATTGTGATTGACTGCAGTGAACTCCATGCAGCGTGGTAAAATGAATCCCGATTGAATGCAGTGGATTCCATGAAGCGTGATTGAATGCACTTTATTCCATGAAGTGTGAAGTAATGGAACCCTATTGAATGCAGTGTATTTTATGCAGCCTGATTGAATGCAGTGGATTTAATGGAGCATGATTGAATGCAGTGGATTTTATGCAGCATGGCCCAAAGCATCCTGATTGAATGCAGAGGATTCCATGCATTGTGGCGCAATGGATCCCGATTGTATGCAGTGGAGTCCATGCAGCGTGATGAATGCATGGATTCCATGCAGCCTGGTAAAATGCATCCCGATTGAATGCAGTGGATTCCATGCAGCGTCATTGAATGCAGATGATTCCATGCATTGTGGTGTAATGGATCCCGATTATATGCAGTGGAGTCCATGCAGTGAGGCCCAATGCATCCCGATTGAATGCAGTGGATTCCATGCATTTTGATTGAATGCAGTGTACTCCATGCAGCGTGGGAACATGCATCCCGATGGAATGCAGTGGATTCCATGCAGCGTGATTGAATGCAGTGGATTCCATGCAGCGTGAAGAAATTGAACCCTATTGTAAGCAGTGGATTATATGCAGCATGATTGAATGCAGTCGATTCCATGCAGTGTCATTGAATGAAGTGGATTTTATGAGGCATGGCCCAAAGCATCCTGATTGAATGCAGTGGATTCCATGCAGCGTCATTGAATGCAGAGGATTCCATGCATTTTGGTGCAATGGATCCCGACTGTATGCACTGGAGTCCATGAAGCGAGGCCCAATGCATCCCGATTGAATGCAGTGGATTTTTTTGCAGCATGGCCCAAAGCATCCCGATTGAATGCAGGGGATTCCATGCAGCGTGATTGAATGCAGTGTACTCCATTCAGCGTGGTAAATTGCATCCCGATTGAATGCAGGGGATTCCGTGCAGCGTGATTGAATGCAGAGGATTCCATGCATTGTGGCGTAATGGATCCCGACTGTATGCAGCGGAGTCCATGCAGCGTGATGACTGAATGGATTCCATGCAGCTTATTAAAATGCATCCTGATTGAATGCAGTGGATTCCATGCAGCGTGATTGAATGCAGTGGATTCCATGCAGCGTGATTGAATGCAGTGGATTCCATGCAGCCTGGGAAAATGCATCCCGATTGAATGCAGTGGATTACGTGCAGCATGATTGAATGCAGTGGATTTTATGCAGCATGGCCCAAAGCATCCTGATTGAATGCAGTGGATTACGTGCAGCATGATTAAATGCAGTGAACTCCATGCAATGTGGTAAAATGCATCCTGATTGAATGCAGTGGATTCGATACAGCTTAGCATAATGTATCCCAATTAAATTCGGTGGATTCCATGCAGCGTCGTTGAATGCAGTGGATTTTATGAGGCATGGCCCAAAGCATCCCGATTGAATGCAGTGGATTCCATGCATTGTGATTGAATGCAGTGAACTCCATGCAGCGTGGTAAAATGAATCCCGATTGAATGCAGTGGATTCCATGAAGCGTGATTGAATGCACTGTATTCCATGAAGTGTGAAGTAATGGAACCCTATTGAATGCAGTGTATTTTATGCAGCCTGATTGAATGCAGTGGATTTAATGGAGCATGATTGAATGCAGTGGATTTTATGCAGCATGGCCCAAAGCATCCTGATTGAATGCAGAGGATTCCATGCATTGTGGCGCAATGGATCCCGAATGTATGCAGTGGAGTCCATGCAGCGTGATGAATGGATGGATTCCATGCAGCCTGGTAAAATGCATCCCGATTGAATGCAGTGGATTCCATGCAGCGTCATTGAATGCAGATGATTCCATGCATTGTGGTGTAATGGATCCCGATTATATGCAGTGGAGTCCATGCAGTGAGGCCGAATGCATCCCGATTGAATGCAGTGGATTGTATGCAGCATGGGCCAAAGCATCCCGATTGAATGCAGTGGATTCCATGCATTTTGATTGAATGCAGTGTACTCCATGCAGCGTGGGAACATGCATCCCGATGGAATGCAGTGGATTCCATGCAGCGTGATTGAATGCAGTGGATTCCATGCAGCGTGAAGAAATTGAACCCTATTGTAAGCAGTGGATTATGTGCAGCATGATTGAATGCAGTCGATTCCATGCAGTGTCATTGAATGAAGTGGATTTTATGAGGCATGGCCCAAAGCATCCTGATTGAATGCAGTGGATTCCATGCAGCGTCATTGAATGCAGAGGATTCCATGCATTTTGGTGCAATGGATCCCGACTGTATGCACTGGAGTCCATGAAGCGAGGCCCAATGCATCCCGATTGAATGCAGTGGATTTTTTTGCAGCATGGCCCAAAGCATCCCGATTGAATGCAGGGGATTCCATGCAGCGTGATAGAATGCAGTGTACTCCATTCAGCGTGGTAAATTGCATCCCGATTGAATGCAGTGGATTCCATGCAGCGTGATTGAATGCAGAGGATTCCATGCATTGTGGCGTAATGGATCCCGACTGTATGCAGCGGAGTCCATGCAGCGTGATGACTGAATGGATTCCATGCAGCTTATTAAAATGCATCCTGATTGAATGCAGTGGATTCCATGCAGCGTGATTGAATGCAGTGGATTCCATGCAGCGTGATTGAATGCAGTGGATTCCATGCAGCCTGGTAAAATGCATCCCGATTGAATGCAGTGGATTCCATGCAGCGTGATTGAATGCAGTGGATTCCATGCAGCCTGGTAAAATGCATCCCGATTGAATGCAGTGGATTACGTGCAGCATGATTGAATGCAGTGGATTTTATGCAGCATGGCCCAAAGCATCCTGATTGAATGCAGTGTATTACGTGCAGCATGATTAAATGCAGTGAACTCAATGCAATGTGGTAAAATGCATCCTGATTGAATGCAGTGGATTCGATACAGCTTAGTATAATGTATCCCAGTTAAATTCGGTGGATTCCATGCAGCGTCGTTGAATGCAGTGGAATTTATTAAGCATGGCCCAAAGCATCCTGATTGAATGCAGAGGATTCCATGCATTGTGGCGCAATGGATCCCGATTGTATGCAGTGGAGTCCATGCAGCGTGATGAATGCATGGATTCCATGCAGCCTGGTAAAATGCATCCCGATTGAATGCAGTGGATTCCATGCAGCGTCATTGAATGCAGATGATTCCATGCATTGTGGTGTAATGGATCCCGATTATATGCAGTGGAGTCCATGCAGTGAGGCCGAATGCATCCCGATTGAATGCAGTGGATTGTATGCAGCATGGGCCAAAGCATCCCGATTGAATGCAGTGGATTCCATGCATTTTGATTGAATGCAGTGTACTCCATGCAGCGTGGGAACATGCATCCCGATGGAATGCAGTGGATTCCATGCAGCGTGATTGAATGCAGTGGATTCCATGCAGCGTGAAGAAATTGAACCCTATTGTAAGCAGTGGATTATATGCAGCATGATTGAATGCAGTCGATTCCATGCAGCGTCATTGAATGAAGTGGATTTTATGAGGCATGGCCCAAAGCATCCTGATTGAATGCAGTGGATTCCATGCAGCGTCATTGAATGCAGAGGATTCCATGCATTTTGGTGCAATGGATCCCGACTGTATGCACTGGAGTCCATGAAGCGAGGCCCAATGCATCCCGATTGAATGCAGTGGATTTTTTTGCAGCATGGCCCAAAGCATCCCGATTGAATGCAGGGGATTCCATGCAGCGTGATTGAATGCAGTGTACTCCATTCAGCGTGGTAAATTGCATCCCGATTGAATGCAGTGGATTCCGTGCAGCGTGATTGAATGCAGAGGATTCCATGCATTGTGGCGTAATGGATCCCGACTGTATGCAGCGGAGTCCATGCAGCGTGATGACTGAATGGATTCCATGCAGCTTATTAAAATGCATCCTGATTGAATGCAGTGGATTCCATGCAGCGTGATTGAATGCAGTGGATTCCATGCAGCGTGATTGAATGCAGTGGATTCCATGCAGCCTGGTAAAATGCATCCCGATTGAATGCAGTGGATTCCATGCAGCGTGATTGAATGCAGTGGATTCCATGCAGCCTGGTAAAATGCATCCCGATTGAATGCAGTGGATTACGTGCAGCATGATTGAATGCAGTGGATTTTATGCAGCATGGCCCAAAGCATCCTGATTGAATGCAGTGGATTACGTGCAGCATGATTAAATGCAGTGAACTCCATGCAATGTGGTAAAATGCATCCTGATTGAATGCAGTGGATTCGATACAGCTTAGTATAATGTATCCCAGTTAAATTCGGTGGATTCCATGCAGTATCGTTGAATGCAGTGGATTTTATGCAGCATGGCCCAAAGCATCCTGATTGAATGCAGAGGATTCCATGCATTGTGGCGCAATGGATCCCGATTGTATGCAGTGGAGTCCATGCAGCGTGATGAATGCATGGATTCCATGCAGCCTGGTAAAATGCATCCCGATTGAATGCAGTGGATTCCATGCAGCGTCATTGAATGCAGATGATTCCATGCATTGTGGTGTAATGGATCCCGATTATATGCAGTGGAGTCCATGCAGTGAGGCCCAATGCATCCCGATTGAATGCAGTGGATTGTATGCAGCATGGGCCAAAGCATCCCGATTGAATGCAGTGGATTCCATGCATTTTGATTGAATGCAGTGTACTCCATGCAGCGTGGGAACATGCATCCCGATGGAATGCAGTGGATTCCATGCAGCGTGATTGAATGCAGTGGATTCCATGCAGCGTGAAGAAATTGAACCCTATTGTAAGCAGTGGATTATATGCAGCATGATTGAATGCAGTCGATTCCATGCAGCGTCATTGAATGAAGTGGATTTTATGAGGCATGGCCCAAAGCATCCTGATTGAATGCAGTGGATTCCATGCAGCGTCATTGAATGCAGAGGATTCCATGCATTTTGGTGCAATGGATCCCGACTGTATGCACTGGAGTCCATGAAGCGAGGCCCAATGCATCCTGATTGAATGCAGTGGATTTTTTTGCAGCATGGCCCAAAGCATCCCGATTGAATGCAGGGGATTCCATGCAGCGTGATTGAATGCAGTGTACTCCATTCAGCGTGGTAAATTGCATCCCGATTGAATGCAGTGGATTCCATGCAGCGTGATTGAATGCAGAGGATTCCATGCATTGTGGCGTAATGGATCCCGACTGTATGCAGCGGAGTCCATGCAGCGTGATGACTGAATGGATTCCATGCAGCTTATTAAAATGCATCCTGATTGAATGCAGTGGATTCCATGCAGCGTGATTGAATGCAGTGGATTCCATGCAGCGTGATTGAATGCAGTGGATTCCATGCAGCCTGGTAAAATGCATCCCGATTGAATGCAGTGGATTCCATGCAGCGTGATTGAATGCAGTGGATTCCATGCAGCCTGGTAAAATGCATCCCGATTGAATGCAGTGGATTACGTGCAGCATGATTGAATGCAGTGAACTCCATGCAATGTGGTAAAATGCATCCTGATTGAATGCAGTGGATTCGATACAGCTTAGTATAATGTATCCCAGTTAAATTCGGTGGATTCCATGCAGTGTCGTTGAATGCAGTGGAATTTATTAAGCATGGCCCAAAGCATCCTGATTGAATGCAGAGGATTCCATGCATTGTGGCGCAATGGATCCCGATTGTATGCAGTGGAGTCCATGCAGCGTGATGAATGCATGGATTCCATGCAGCCTGGTAAAATGCATCCCGATTGAATGCAGTGGATTCCATGCAGCGTCATTGAATGCAGATGATTCCATGCATTGTGGTGTAATGGATCCCGATTATATGCAGTGGAGTCCATGCAGTGAGGCCCAATGCATCCCGATTGAATGCAGTGGATTGTATGCAGCATGGGCCAAAGCATCCCGATTGAATGCAGTGGATTCCATGCATTTTGATTGAATGCAGTGTACTCCATGCAGCGTGGGAACATGCATCCCGATGGAATGCAGTGGATTCCATGCAGCGTGATTGAATGCAGTGGATTCCATGCAGCGTGAAGAAATTGAACCCTATTGTAAGCAGTGGATTATATGCAGCATGATTGAATGCAGTCGATTCCATGCAGCGTCATTGAATGAAGTGGATTTTATGAGGCATGGCCCAAAGCATCCTGATTGAATGCAGTGGATTCCATGCAGCGTCATTGAATGCAGAGGATTCCATGCATTTTGGTGCAATGGATCCCGACTGTATGCACTGGAGTCCATGAAGCGAGGCCCAATGCATCCTGATTGAATGCAGTGGATTTTTTTGCAGCATGGCCCAAAGCATCCCGATTGAATGCAGGGGATTCCATGCAGCGTGATTGAATGCAGTGTACTCCATTCAGCGTGGTAAATTGCATCCCGATTGAATGCAGTGGATTCCATGCAGCGTGATTGAATGCAGAGGATTCCATGCATTGTGGCGTAATGGATCCCGACTGTATGCAGCGGAGTCCATGCAGCGTGATGACTGAATGGATTCCATGCAGCTTATTAAAATGCATCCTGATTGAATGCAGTGGATTCCATGCAGCGTGATTGAATGCAGTGGATTCCATGCAGCGTGATTGAATGCAGTGGATTCCATGCAGCCTGGTAAAATGCATCCCGATTGAATGCAGTGGATTCCATGCAGCGTGATTGAATGCAGTGGATTCCATGCAGCCTGGGAAAATGCATCCCGATTGAATGCAGTGGATTACGTGCAGCATGATTGAATGCAGTGGATTTTATGCAGCATGGCCCAAAGCATCCTGATTGAATGCAGTGGATTACGTGCAGCATGATTAAATGCAGTGAACTCCATGCAATGTGGTAAAATGCATCCTGATTGAATGCAGTGGATTCGATACAGCTTAGTATAATGTATCCCAATTAAATTCGGTGGATTCCATGCAGCGTCGTTGAATGCAGTGGATTTTATGAGGCATGGCCCAAAGCATCCCGATTGAATGCATTGGATTCCATGCATTGTGATTGAATGCAGTGAACTCCATGCAGCGTGGTAAAATGAATCCCGATTGAATGCAGTGAATTCCATGAAGCGTGATTGAATGCACTGTATTCCATGAAGTGTGAAGTAATGGAACCCTATTGAATGCAGTGTATTTCATGCAGCCTGATTGAATGCAGTGGATTTTATGCAGCATGGCCCAAAGCATCCTGATTGAATGCAGAGGATTCCATGCATTGTGGCGCAATGGATCCCGATTGTATGCAGTGGAGTCCATGCAGCGTGATGAATGCATGGATTCCATGCAGCCTGGTAAAATGCATCCCGATTGAATGCAGTGGATTCCATGCAGCGTCATTGAATGCAGATGATTCCATGCATTGTGGTGTAATGGATCCCGATTATATGCAGTGGAGTCCATGCAGTGTGGCCCAATGCATCCCGATTGAATGCAGTGGATTGTATGCAGCATGGCCCAAAGCATCCCGATTGAATGCAGTGGATTCCATGCATTTTGATTGAATGCAGTGTACTCCATGCAGCGTGGGAACATGCATCCCGATGGAATGCAGTGGATTCCATGCAGCGTGATTGAATGCAGTGGATTCCATGCAGCGTGAAGAAATTGAACCCTATTGTAAGCAGTGGATTATATGCAGCATGATTGAATGCAGTCGATTCCATGCAGCGTCATTGAATGAAGTGGATTTTATGAGGCATGGCCCAAAGCATCCTGATTGAATGCAGTGGATTCCATGCAGCGTCATTGAATGCAGAGGATTCCATGCATTTTGGTGCAATGGATCCCGACTGTATGCACTGGAGTCCATGAAGCGAGGCCCAATGCATCCCGATTGAATGCAGTGGATTTTTTTGCAGCATGGCCCAAAGCATCCCGATTGAATGCAGGGGATTCCATGCAGCGTGATTGAATGCAGTGTACTCCATTCAGCGTGGTAAATTGCATCCCGATTGAATGCAGTGGATTCCATGCAGCGTGATTGAATGCAGAGGATTCCATGCATTGTGGCGTAATGGATCCCGACTGTATGCAGCGGAGTCCATGCAGCGTGATGACTGAATGGATTCCATGCAGCTTATTAAAATGCATCCTGATTGAATGCAGTGGATTCCATGCAGCGTGATTGAATGCAGTGGATTCCATGCAGCGTGATTGAATGCAGTGGATTCCATGCAGCCTGGTAAAATGCATCCCGATTGAATGCAGTGGATTACGTGCAGCATGATTGAATGCAGTGGATTTTATGCAGCATGGCCCAAAGCATCCTGATTGTATGCAGTGGATTACGTGCAGCATGATTAAATGCAGTGAACTCCATGCAATGTGGTAAAATGCATCCTGATTGAATGCAGTGGATTCGATACAGCTTAGTATAATGTATCCCAATTAAATTCGGTGGATTCCATGCAGCGTCGTTGAATGCAGTGGATTTTATGAGGCATGGCCCAAAGCATCCCGATTGAATGCATTGGATTCCATGCATTGTGATTGACTGCAGTGAACTCCATGCAGCGTGGTAAAATGAATCCCGATTGAATGCAGTGGATTCCATGAAGCGTGATTGAATGCACTTTATTCCATGAAGTGTGAAGTAATGGAACCCTATTGAATGCAGTGTATTTTATGCAGCCTGATTGAATGCAGTGGATTTAATGGAGCATGATTGAATGCAGTGGATTTTATGCAGCATGGCCCAAAGCATCCTGATTGAATGCAGAGGATTCCATGCATTGTGGCGCAATGGATCCCGATTGTATGCAGTGGAGTCCATGCAGCGTGATGAATGCATGGATTCCATGCAGCCTGGTAAAATGCATCCCGATTGAATGCAGTGGATTCCATGCAGCGTCATTGAATGCAGATGATTCCATGCATTGTGGTGTAATGGATCCCGATTATATGCAGTGGAGTCCATGCAGTGAGGCCCAATGCATCCCGATTGAATGCAGTGGATTCCATGCATTTTGATTGAATGCAGTGTACTCCATGCAGCGTGGGAACATGCATCCCGATGGAATGCAGTGGATTCCATGCAGCGTGATTGAATGCAGTGGATTCCATGCAGCGTGAAGAAATTGAACCCTATTGTAAGCAGTGGATTATATGCAGCATGATTGAATGCAGTCGATTCCATGCAGTGTCATTGAATGAAGTGGATTTTATGAGGCATGGCCCAAAGCATCCTGATTGAATGCAGTGGATTCCATGCAGCGTCATTGAATGCAGAGGATTCCATGCATTTTGGTGCAATGGATCCCGACTGTATGCACTGGAGTCCATGAAGCGAGGCCCAATGCATCCCGATTGAATGCAGTGGATTTTTTTGCAGCATGGCCCAAAGCATCCCGATTGAATGCAGGGGATTCCATGCAGCGTGATTGAATGCAGTGTACTCCATTCAGCGTGGTAAATTGCATCCCGATTGAATGCAGGGGATTCCATGCAGCGTGATTGAATGCAGAGGATTCCATGCATTGTGGCGTAATGGATCCCGACTGTATGCAGCGGAGTCCATGCAGCGTGATGACTGAATGGATTCCATGCAGCTTATTAAAATGCATCCTGATTGAATGCAGTGGATTCCATGCAGCGTGATTGAATGCAGTGGATTCCATGCAGCGTGATTGAATGCAGTGGATTCCATGCAGCCTGGGAAAATGCATCCCGATTGAATGCAGTGGATTACGTGCAGCATGATTGAATGCAGTGGATTTTATGCAGCATGGCCCAAAGCATCCTGATTGAATGCAGTGGATTACGTGCAGCATGATTAAATGCAGTGAACTCCATGCAATGTGGTAAAATGCATCCTGATTGAATGCAGTGGATTCGATACAGCTTAGCATAATGTATCCCAATTAAATTCGGTGGATTCCATGCAGCGTCGTTGAATGCAGTGGATTTTATGAGGCATGGCCCAAAGCATCCCGATTGAATGCAGTGGATTCCATGCAGTGTGATTGAATGCAGTGAACTCCATGCAGCGTGGTAAAATGAATCCCGATTGAATGCAGTGGATTCCATGAAGCGTGATTGAATGCACTGTATTCCATGAAGTGTGAAGTAATGGAACCCTATTGAATGCAGTGTATTTTATGCAGCCTGATTGAATGCAGTGGATTTAATGGAGCATGATTGAATGCAGTGGATTTTATGCAGCATGGCCCAAAGCATCCTGATTGAATGCAGAGGATTCCATGCATTGTGGCGCAATGGATCCCGAATGTATGCAGTGGAGTCCATGCAGCGTGATGAATGGATGGATTCCATGCAGCCTGGTAAAATGCATCCCGATTGAATGCAGTGGATTCCATGCAGCGTCATTGAATGCAGATGATTCCATGCATTGTGGTGTAATGGATCCCGATTATATGCAGTGGAGTCCATGCAGTGAGGCCGAATGCATCCCGATTGAATGCAGTGGATTGTATGCAGCATGGGCCAAAGCATCCCGATTGAATGCAGTGGATTCCATGCATTTTGATTGAATGCAGTGTACTCCATGCAGCGTGGGAACATGCATCCCGATGGAATGCAGTGGATTCCATGCAGCGTGATTGAATGCAGTGGATTCCATGCAGCGTGAAGAAATTGAACCCTATTGTAAGCAGTGGATTATGTGCAGCATGATTGAATGCAGTCGATTCCATGCAGTGTCATTGAATGAAGTGGATTTTATGAGGCATGGCCCAAAGCATCCTGATTGAATGCAGTGGATTCCATGCAGCGTCATTGAATGCAGAGGATTCCATGCATTTTGGTGCAATGGATCCCGACTGTATGCACTGGAGTCCATGAAGCGAGGCCCAATGCATCCCGATTGAATGCAGTGGATTTTTTTGCAGCATGGCCCAAAGCATCCCGATTGAATGCAGGGGATTCCATGCAGCGTGATAGAATGCAGTGTACTCCATTCAGCGTGGTAAATTGCATCCCGATTGAATGCAGTGGATTCCATGCAGCGTGATTGAATGCAGAGGATTCCATGCATTGTGGCGTAATGGATCCCGACTGTATGCAGCGGAGTCCATGCAGCGTGATGACTGAATGGATTCCATGCAGCTTATTAAAATGCATCCTGATTGAATGCAGTGGATTCCATGCAGCGTGATTGAATGCAGTGGATTCCATGCAGCGTGATTGAATGCAGTGGATTCCATGCAGCCTGGTAAAATGCATCCCGATTGAATGCAGTGGATTCCATGCAGCGTGATTGAATGCAGTGGATTCCATGCAGCCTGGTAAAATGCATCCCGATTGAATGCAGTGGATTACGTGCAGCATGATTGAATGCAGTGGATTTTATGCAGCATGGCCCAAAGCATCCTGATTGAATGCAGTGTATTACGTGCAGCATGATTAAATGCAGTGAACTCAATGCAATGTGGTAAAATGCATCCTGATTGAATGCAGTGGATTCGATACAGCTTAGTATAATGTATCCCAGTTAAATTCGGTGGATTCCATGCAGCGTCGTTGAATGCAGTGGAATTTATTAAGCATGGCCCAAAGCATCCTGATTGAATGCAGAGGATTCCATGCATTGTGGCGCAATGGATCCCGATTGTATGCAGTGGAGTCCATGCAGCGTGATGAATGCATGGATTCCATGCAGCCTGGTAAAATGCATCCCGATTGAATGCAGTGGATTCCATGCAGCGTCATTGAATGCAGATGATTCCATGCATTGTGGTGTAATGGATCCCGATTATATGCAGTGGAGTCCATGCAGTGAGGCCCAATGCATCCCGATTGAATGCAGTGGATTGTATGCAGCATGGGCCAAAGCATCCCGATTGAATGCAGTGGATTCCATGCATTTTGATTGAATGCAGTGTACTCCATGCAGCGTGGGAACATGCATCCCGATTGAATGCAGTGGATTCCATGCAGCGTGATTGAATGCAGTGGATTCCATGCAGCGTGAAGAAATTGAACCCTATTGTAAGCAGTGGATTATATGCAGCATGATTGAATGCAGTCGATTTCATGCAGCGTCATTGAATGAAGTGGATTTTATGAGGCATGGCCCAAAGCATCCTGATTGAATGCAGTGGATTCCATGCAGCGTCATTGAATGCAGAGGATTCCATGCATTTTGGTGCAATGGATCCCGACTGTATGCACTGGAGTCCATGAAGCGAGGCCCAATGCATCCCGATTGAATGCAGTGGATTTTTTTGCAGCATGGCCCAAAGCATCCCGATTGAATGCAGGGGATTCCATGCAGCGTGATAGAATGCAGTGTACTCCATTCAGCGTGGTAAATTGCATCCCGATTGAATGCAGTGGATTCCATGCAGCGTGATTGAATGGAGAGGATTCCATGCATTGTGGCGTAATGGATCCCGACTGTATGCAGCGGAGTCCATGCAGCGTGATGACTGAATGGATTCCATGCAGCTTATTAAAATGCATCCTGATTGAATGCAGTGGATTCCATGCAGCGTGATTGAATGCAGTGGATTCCATGCAGCGTGATTGAATGCAGTGGATTCCATGCAGCGTGAAGAAATTGAACCCTATTGTAAGCAGTGCATTATATGCAGCATGATTGAATGCAGTCGATTCCATGCAGCGTCATTGAATGAAGTGGATTTTATGAGGCATGGCCCAAAGCATCCTGATTGAATGCAGTGGATTCCATGCAGCGTCATTGAATGCAGAGGATTCCATGCATTTTGGTGCAATGGATCCCGACTGTATGCACTGGAGTCCATGAAGCGAGGCCCAATGCATCCCGATTGAATGCAGTGGATTTTTTTGCAGCATGGCCCAAAGCATCCCGATTGAATGCAGGGGATTCCATGCAGCGTGATTGAATGCAGTGTACTCCATTCAGCGTGGTAAATTGCATCCCGATTGAATGCAGTGGATTCCATGCAGCGTGATTGAATGCAGAGGATTCCATGCATTGTGGCGTAATGGATCCCGACTGTATGCAGCGGAGTCCATGCAGCGTGATGACTGAATGGATTCCATGCAGCTTATTAAAATGCATCCTGATTGAATGCAGTGGATTCCATGCAGTGTGATTGAATGCAGTGGATTCCATGCAGCGTGATTGAATGCAGTGGATTCCATGCAGCCTGGTAAAATGCATCCCGATTGAATGCAGTGGATTCCATGCAGCGTGATTGAATGCAGTGGATTCCATGCAGCCTGGTAAAATGCATCCCGATTGAATGCAGTGGATTACGTGCAGCATGATTGAATGCAGTGGATTTTATGCAGCATGGCCCAAAGCATCCTGATTGAATGCAGTGGATTACGTGCAGCATGATTAAATGCAGTGAACTCCATGCAATGTGGTAAAATGCATCCTGATTGAATGCAGTGGATTCGATACAGCTTAGTATAATGTATCCCAGTTAAATTCGGTGGATTCCATGCAGTGTCGTTGAATGCAGTGGAATTTATTAAGCATGGCCCAAAGCATCCTGATTGAATGCAGAGGATTCCATGCATTGTGGCGCAATGGATCCCGATTGTATGCAGTGGAGTCCATGCAGCGTGATGAATGCATGGATTCCATGCAGCCTGGTAAAATGCATCCCGATTGAATGCAGTGGATTCCATGCAGCGTCATTGAATGCAGATGATTCCATGCATTGTGGTGTAATGGATCCCGATTATATGCAGTGGAGTCCATGCAGTGAGGCCCAATGCATCCCGATTGAATGCAGTGGATTGTATGCAGCATGGGCCAAAGCATCCCGATTGAATGCAGTGGATTCCATGCATTTTGATTGAATGCAGTGTACTCCATGCAGCGTGGGAACATGCATCCCGATGGAATGCAGTGGATTCCATGCAGCGTGATTGAATGCAGTGGATTCCATGCAGCGTGAAGAAATTGAACCCTATTGTAAGCAGTGGATTATATGCAGCATGATTGAATGCAGTCGATTCCATGCAGCGTCATTGAATGAAGTGGATTTTATGAGGCATGGCCCAAAGCATCCTGATTGAATGCAGTGGATTCCATGCAGCGTCATTGAATGCAGAGGATTCCATGCATTTTGGTGCAATGGATCCCGACTGTATGCACTGGAGTCCATGAAGCGAGGCCCAATGCATCCCGATTGAATGCAGTGGATTTTTTTGCAGCATGGCCCAAAGCATCCCGATTGAATGCAGGGGATTCCATGCAGCGTGATAGAATGCAGTGTCATCCATTCAGCGTGGTAAATTGCATCCCGATTGAATGCAGTGGATTCCGTGCAGCGTGATTGAATGCAGAGGATTCCATGCATTGTGGCGTAATGGATCCCGACTGTATGCAGCGGAGTCCATGCAGCGTGATGACTGAATGGATTCCATGCAGCTTATTAAAATGCATCCTGATTGAATGCAGTGGATTCCATGCAGCGTGATTGAATGCAGTGGATTCCATGCAGCGTGATTGAATGCAGTGGATTCCATGCAGCCTGGTAAAATGCATCCCGATTGAATGCAGTGGATTCCATGCAGCGTGATTGAATGCAGTGGATTCCATGCAGCCTGGTAAAATGCATCCCGATTGAATGCAGTGGATTACGTGCAGCATGATTGAATGCAGTGGATTTTATGCAGCATGGCCCAAAGCATCCTGATTGAATGCAGTGGATTACGTGCAGCATGATTAAATGCAGTGAACTCCATGCAATGTGGTAAAATGCATCCTGATTGAATGCAGTGGATTCGATACAGCTTAGCATAATGTATCCCAATTAAATTCGGTGGATTCCATGCAGCGTCGTTGAATGCAGTGGATTTTATGAGGCATGGCCCAAAGCATCCCGATTGAATGCAGTGGATTCCATGCATTGTGATTGAATGCAGTGAACCCCATGCAGCGTGGTAAAATGAATCCCGATTGAATGCAGTGGATTCCATGAAGCGTGATTGAATGCACTGTATTCCATGAAGTGTGAAGTAATGGAACCCTATTGAATGCAGTGTATTTTATGCAGCCTGATTGAATGCAGTGGATTTAATGGAGCATGATTGAATGCAGTGGATTTTATGCAGCATGGCCCAAAGCATCCTGATTGAATGCAGTGGAGTCCATGGAGCATTATTGAATGCAGAGGATTCCATGCATTGTGGCGCAATGGATCCCGATTGTATGCAGTGGAGTCCATGCAGCGTGATGAATGCATGGATTCCATGCAGCCTGGTAAAATGCATCCCGATTGAATGCAGTGGATTCCATGCAGCGTCATTGAATGCAGATGATTCCATGCATTGTGGTGTAATGGATCCCGATTATATGCAGTGGAGTCCATGCAGTGAGGCCCAATGCATCCCGATTGAATGCAGTGGATTGTATGCAGCATGGGCCAAAGCATCCCGATTGAATGCAGTGGATTCCATGCATTTTGATTGAATGCAGTGTACTCCATGCAGCGTGGGAACATGCATCCCGATGGAATGCAGTGGATTCCATGCAGCGTGATTGAATGCAGTGGATTCCATGCAGCGTGAAGAAATTGAACCCTATTGTAAGCAGTGGATTATATGCAGCATGATTGAATGCAGTCGATTCCATGCAGCGTCATTGAATGAAGTGGATTTTATGAGGCATGGCCCAAAGCATCCTGATTGAATGCAGTGGATTCCATGCAGCGTCATTGAATGCAGAGGATTCCATGCATTTTGGTGCAATGGATCCCGACTGTATGCACTGGAGTCCATGAAGCGAGGCCCAATGCATCCCGATTGAATGCAGTGGATTTTTTTGCAGCATGGCCCAAAGCATCCCGATTGAATGCAGGGGATTCCATGCAGCGTGATTGAATGCAGTGTACTCCATTCAGCGTGGTAAATTGCATCCCGATTGAATGCAGTGGATTCCATGCAGCGTGATTGAATGCAGAGGATTCCATGCATTGTGGCGTAATGGATCCCGACTGTATGCAGCGGAGTCCATGCAGCGTGATGACTGAATGGATTCCATGCAGCTTATTAAAATGCATCCTGATTGAATGCAGTGGATTCCATGCAGCGTGATTGAATGCAGTGGATTCCATGCAGCGTGATTGAATGCAGTGGATTCCATGCAGCCTGGTAAAATGCATCCCGATTGAATGCAGTGGATTACGTGCAGCATGATTGAATGCAGTGGATTTTATGCAGCATGGCCCAAAGCATCCTGATTGAATGCAGTGGATTACGTGCAGCATGATTAAATGCAGTGAACTCCATGCAATGTGGTAAAATGCATCCTGATTGAATGCAGTGGATTCGATACAGCTTAGTATAATGTATCCCAATTAAATTCGGTGGATTCCATGCAGCGTCGTTGAATGCAGTGTATTTTATGAGGCATGGCCCAAAGCATCCCGATTGAATGCATTGGATTCCATGCATTGTGATTGACTGCAGTGAACTCCATGCAGCGTGGTAAAATGAATCCCGATTGAATGCAGTGGATTCCATGAAGCGTGATTGAATGCACTGTATTCCATGAAGTGTGAAGTAATGGAACCCTATTGAATGCAGTGTATTTTATGCAGCCTGATTGAATGCAGTGGATTAATGGAGCATGATTGAATGCAGTGGATTTTATGCAGCATGGCCCAAAGCATCCTGATTGAATGCAGAGGATTCCATGCATTGTGGCGCAATGGATCCCGATTGTATGCAGTGGAGTCCATGCAGCGTGATGAATGCATGGATTCCATGCAGCCTGGTAAAATGCATCCCGATTGAATGCAGTGGATTCCATGCAGCGTCATTGAATGCAGATGATTCCATGCATTGTGGTGTAATGGATCCCGATTATATGCAGTGAAGTCCATGCAGTGAGGCCCAATGCATCCCGATTGAATGCAGTGGATTCCATGCATTTTGATTGAATGCAGTGTACTCCATGCAGCGTGGGAACATGCATCCCGATGGAATGCAGTGGATTCCATGCAGCGTGATTGAATGCAGTGGATTCCATGCAGCGTGAAGAAATTGAACCCTATTGTAAGCAGTGGATTATATGCAGCATGATTGAATGCAGTCGATTCCATGCAGTGTCATTGAATGAAGTGGATTTTATGAGGCATGGCCCAAAGCATCCTGATTGAATGCAATGGATTCCATGCAGCGTCATTGAATGCAGAGGATTCCATGCATTTTGGTGCAATGGATCCCGACTGTATGCACTGGAGTCCATGAAGCGAGGCCCAATGCATCCCGATTGAATGCAGTGGATTTTTTTGCAGCATGGCCCAAAGCATCCCGATTGAATGCAGGGGATTCCATGCAGCGTGATTGAATGCAGTGTACTCCATTCAGCGTGGTAAATTGCATCCCGATTGAATGCAGTGGATTCCGTGCAGCGTGATTGAATGCAGAGGATTCCATGCATTGTGGCGTAATGGATCCCGACTGTATGCAGCGGAGTCCATGCAGCGTGATGACTGAATGGATTCCATGCAGCTTATTAAAATGCATCCTGATTGAATGCAGTGGATTCCATGCAGCGTGATTGAATGCAGTGGATTCCATGCAGCGTGATTGAATGCAGTGGATTCCATGCAGCCTGGGAAAATGCATCCCGATTGAATGCAGTGGATTCCGTGCAGCATGATTGAATGCAGTGGATTTTATGCAGCATGGCCCAAAGCATCCTGATTGAATGCAGTGGATTACGTGCAGCATGATTAAATGCAGTGAACTCCATGCAATGTGGTAAAATGCATCCTGATTGAATGCAGTGGATTCGATACAGCTTAGTATAATGTATCCCAATTAAATTCGGTGGATTCCATGCAGCGTCGTTGAATGCAGTGGATTTTATGAGGCATGGCCCAAAGCATCCCGATTGAATGCATTGGATTCCATGCATTGTGATTGAATGCAGTGAACTCCATGCAGCGTGGTAAAATGAATCCCGATTGAATGCAGTGGATTCCATGAAGCGTGATTGAATGCACTGTATTCCATGAAGTGTGAAGTAATGGAACCCTATTGAATGCAGTGTATTTTATGCAGCCTGATTGAATGCAGTGGATTTAATGGAGCATGATTGAATGCAGTGGATTTTATGCAGCATGGCCCAAAGCATCCTGATTGAATGCAGAGGATTCCATGCATTGTGGCGCAATGGATCCCGATTGTATGCAGTGGAGTCCATGCAGCGTGATGAATGCATGGATTCCATGCAGCCTGGTAAAATGCATCCCGATTGAATGCAGTGGATTCCATGCAGCGTCATTGAATGCAGATGATTCCATGCATTGTGGTGTAATGGATCCCGATTATATGCAGTGGAGTCCATGCAGTGAGGCCCAATGCATCCCGATTGAATGCAGTGGATTCCATGCATTTTGATTGAATGCAGTGTACTCCATGCAGCGTGGGAACATGCATCCCGATGGAATGCAGTGGATTCCATGCAGCGTGATTGAATGCAGTGGATTCCATGCAGCGTGAAGAAATTGAACCCTATTGTAAGCAGTGGATTATATGCAGCATGATTGAATGCAGTCGATTCCATGCAGTGTCATTGAATGAAGTGGATTTTATGAGGCATGGCCCAAAGCATCCCGATTGAATGCAGTGGATTCCATGCAGCGTCATTGAATGCAGAGGATTCCATGCATTTTGGTGCAATGGATCCCGACTGTATGCACTGGAGTCCATGAAGCGAGGCCCAATGCATCCCGATTGAATGCAGTGGATTTTTTTGCAGCATGGCCCAAAGCATCCCGATTGAATGCAGGGGATTCCATGCAGCGTGATTGAATGCAGTGTACTCCATTCAGCGTGGTAAATTGCATCCCGATTGAATGCAGTGGATTCCGTGCAGCGTGATTGAATGCAGAGGATTCCATGCATTGTGGCGTAATGGATCCCGACTGTATGCAGCGGAGTCCATGCAGCGTGATGACTGAATGGATTCCATGCAGCTTATTAAAATGCATCCTGATTGAATGCAGTGGATTCCATGCAGCGTGATTGAATGCAGTGGATTCCATGCAGCGTGATTGAATGCAGTGGATTCCATGCAGCCTGGTAAAATGCATCCCGATTGAATGCAGTGGATTCCATGCAGCGTGATTGAATGCAGTGGATTCCATGCAGCCTGGGAAAATGCATCCCGATTGAATGCAGTGGATTACGTGCAGCATGATTGAATGCAGTGGATTTTATGCAGCATGGCCCAAAGCATCCTGATTGAATGCAGTGGATTACGTGCAGCATGATTAAATGCAGTGAACTCCATGCAATGTGGTAAAATGCATCCTGATTGAATGCAGTGGATTCGATACAGCTTAGTATAATGTATCCCTATTAAATTCGGTGGATTCCATGCAGTGTCGTTGAATGCAGTGGAATTTATTAAGCATGGCCCAAAGCATCCTGATTGAATGCAGTGGATTCCATGCAGCGTGAAGTGTTGGAACCGTATTGAATGCAGTGGATTTTATGCAGCATGGCCCAAAGCATCCTGATTGAGTGCACTGGATTCAATGGAGCATCATTGAATGCAGAGGATTCCATGCATTGTGTTGCAATTGATCCTTATTGTATGCAGTGGAGTCAATGGAGCGAGGCCAAATGCATCCCAATTGAATGCACTGGATTATATGCAGCATGGCCCAAAGCATCCCAATTGAATGCAGTGGATTCCATGCAGCATCAATGAATGCAGAAGATTCCATGCATTGTGGCACAATGGATCCCGATTGTATGCAGTGGAGTCCATGCAGCGAGGCCCAATGCATCCCGATGGAATGCAGTGGATTTTATGCAGCATGGCCCAAAGCATCCCGATTGAATGCAGTGGATTATATGCAGCATGATTGCAGCAGTGTAATCCATTACGCAGCAGTGTAATCCATGCAGAGTGTTAAAATGCATCCCGATTGAATGCATTGTATTCCCTGCAGTGTGAAGAAATGGAACCCTATTGAATGCAGTGGATTTTATGCAGCATGATGGAGTGCAGTGGATTCCATGCAGCATGATTGAATGCAGTGGATTTCATGAAGCATGCCCCAAAGCATCCCGATTGAATGCAGTGGATTCCATCCATTGTGATTGAATGCAGTGTACTCCATGCAGTGTGGTAAAATGCATCCCGATTGAATGCAGTGGATTCCATGCAGCATCATTGAATGCAGATGATTCCATGCATTGCAGCGCAATGGATACCAATTGAATGCAGTGAAGTCCATGCAGCGAGGCCCAGTGCATCCCGATTGACTGCAGTGGATTATTTTGCAGCATGGCCCAAAGAATCCCGATTGAATGCATTGGATTCCATCCATTGTGATTGAATGCAGTGTACTCCATGCAGTGTGGTAAAATGCATCCCGATTGAATGCATTGGATTCCATGCAGCATCATTGAATGCAGAGGATTCCATGCATTGTGGCGCAATGGATCGCGATTGTATGCAGTGGAGTTCATGCAGCGAGGCCCAATGCATCCTGATTGATTGCAGTGGATTTTTTGCAGCATGGCCCAAAGCATCCCGATTGAATGCAGTGGATTCCATGCATTGAGATTGAATGCAGTGTACTCCATGCAGCGAGGTAAAATGCATCCCGATTGAATGCAGTGGATTAAATGCAGCGTGAAGAAATGGAACATTTTGAATGCAGTGGATATTATGCAGCATGATTGAATGCAGTGGATTCCATGCAGCATGATTAAATGCAGTGTATTTTATGCAGCATTGCCCAAAGCATCCTGATTGAATGCAGTGGAGTCCATGGAGTATCATTGAATGCAGAGTATTCCATGCATTGTGGCGCAATGGATCCCGATTGTATGCAGTGGAGTCCATGCAGTGTGATGAATGCATGGATTCCAGGCAGCCTGGTAAAATGCATCCTGATTGAATGCAGTGGATTCCATGCAGCGTGATTGAATGCAGTGGATTCCGTGCAGCGTGATTGAATGCAGTGGATTCCATGCAGCCTGGTAAAATGCATCCCGATTGAATGCAGTGGGTTCGATACAGCTTAGTATAATGTATCCCAGTTAAATTCGGTGGATTCCATGCAGCGTCGTTGAATGCAGTGGATTTTATGAGGCATGGCCCAAAGCATCCCGATTGAATGCATTGGATTCCATGCATTGTGATTGAATGCAGTGAACTCCATGCAGCGTGGTAAAATGAATCCCGATTGAATGCAGTGGATTCCATGAAGCGTGATTGAATGCACTGTATTCCATGAAGTGTGAAGTAATGGAACCCTATTGAATGCAGTGTATTTTATGCAGCCTGATTGAATGCAGTGGATTTAATGGAGCATGATTGAATGCAGTGGATTTTATGCAGCATGGCCCGAAGCATCCTGATTGAATGCAGAGTATTCCATGCATTGTGGCGCAATGGATCCCGATTGTATGCAGTGGAGTCCATGCAGCGTGATGAATGCATGGATTCCATGCGGCCTGGTAAAATGCATCCCGATTGAATGCAGTGGATTCCATGCAGCGTCATTGAATGCAGATGATTCCATGCATTGTGGTGTAATGGATCCCGATTATATGCAGTGGAATCCATGCAGTGAGGCCCAATGCATCCCGATTGAATGCAGTGGATTGTATGCAGCATGGGCCAAAGCATCCCGATTGAATGCAGTGGATTCCATGCATTTTGATTGAATGCAGTGTACTCCATGCAGCGTGGGAACATGCATCCCGATGGAATGCAGTGGATTCCATGCAGCGTGAAGAAATGGAACATTTAGAATGCAGTGGATATTATGCAGCATGATTGAATGCAGTGGATTCCATGCAGCATGATTGAATGCAGTGGATTTTATGCAGCATGGCCCAAAGCATCCTGATTGAATGCAGTGGATTCCATGGAGCATCATTGAATGCAGAGTATTCAATGCATTGTGTCGTAATGGTTCCCGATTGTATGCAGTGGAGTCCATGTAGTGTGATAAATGCATGGATTCCAGGCAGCATGGTAAAATGCATCCTGATTGAATGCAGTGGATTCCATGCAGCGTGATTGAATGCAGTGGATTCCATGCAGCGTGATTGAATGCAGTGGATTCCATGCAGCCTGGTAAAATGCATCCAGATTGAATGCAGAAGATTCCATGCATTGTGGCGTAATGGATCCCGACTGTATGCAGCGGAGTCCATGCAGCGTGATGACTGAATGGATTCCATGCAGCTTATTAAAATGCATCCTGATTGAATGCAGTGGATTCCATGCAGCGTGATTGAATGCAGTGGATTCCATGCAGCGTGATTGAATGCAGTGGATTCCATGCAGCCTGGTAAAATTCATCCTGATTGAATGCAGTGGATTCCATGCAGCATGATTGAATGCAGTGGATTTTATGCAGCATGGCCCAAAGCATCCTGATTGAATGCAGTGGATTACGTGCAGCATGATTAAATGCAGTGAACTCCATGCAATGTGGTAAAATGCATCCTGATTGAATGCAGTGGATTCGATACAGCTTAGTATAATGTATCCCAATTAAATTCGGTGGATTCCATGCAGCGTCGTTGAATGCAGTGGATTTTATGAGGCATGGCCCAAAGCATCCCGATTGAATGCATTGGATTCCATGCATTGTGATTGAATGCAGTGAACTCCATGCAGCGTGGTAAAATGAATCCCGATTGAATGCAGTGGATTCCATGAAGCGTGATTGAATGCACTGTATTCCATGAAGTGTGAAGTAATGGAACCCTATTGAATGCAGTGTATTTTATGCAGCCTGATTGAATGCAGTGGATTTAATGCAGCATGATTGAATGCAGTGGATTTTATGCAGCATGGCCCAAAGCATCCTGATTGAATGCAGAGGATTCCATGCATTGTGGCGCAATGGATCCCGATTGTATGCAGTGGAGTCCATGCAGCGTGATGAATGCATGGATTCCATGCAGCCTGGTAAAATGCATCCCGATTGAATGCAGTGGATTCCATGCAGCGTCATTGAATGCAGATGATTCCATGCATTGTGGTGTAATGGATCCCGATTATATGCAGTGGAGTCCATGTAGTGAGGCCCAATGCATCCCGATTGAATGCAGTGGATTGTATGCAGCATGGCCCAAAGCATCCCGATTGAATGCAGTGGATTCCATGCATTTTGATTGAATGCAGTGTACTCCATGCAGCGTGGGAACATGCATCCCGATGGAATGCAGTGGATTCCATGCAGCGTGATTGAATGCAGTGGATTCCATGCAGCGTGAAGAAATTGAACCCTATTGTAAGCAGTGGATTATATGCAGCATGATTGAATGCAGTCGATTCCATGCAGCGTCATTGAATGAAGTGGATTTTATGAGGCATGGCCCAAAGCATCCTGATTGAATGCAGTGGATTCCATGCAGCGTCATTGAATGCAGAGGATTCCATGCATTTTGGTGCAATGGATCCCGACTGTATGCACTGGAGTCCATGAAGCGAGGCCCAATGCATCCCGATTGAATGCAGTGGATTTTTTTGCAGCATGGCCCAAAGCATCCCGATTGAATGCAGGGGATTCCATGCAGCGTGATAGAATGCAGTGTACTCCATTCAGCGTGGTAAATTGCATCCCGATTGAATGCAGTGGATTCCGTGCAGCGTGATTGAATGCAGAGGATTCCATGCATTGTGGCGTAATGGATCCCGACTGTATGCAGCGGAGTCCATGCAGCGTGATGACTGAATGGATTCCATGCAGCTTATTAAAATGCATCCTGATTGAATGCAGTGGATTCCATGCAGCGTGATTGAATGCAGTGGATTCCATGCAGCGTGATTGAATGCAGTGGATTCCATGCAGCCTGGTAAAATGCATCCCGATTGAATGCAGTGGATTCCATGCAGCGTGATTGAATGCAGTGGATTCCATGCAGCCTGGTAAAATGCATCCCGATTGAATGCAGTGGATTACGTGCAGCATGATTGAATGCAGTGGATTTTATGCAGCATGGCCCAAAGCATCCTGATTGAATGCAGTGGATTACGTGCAGCATGATTAAATGCAGTGAACTCCATGCAATGTGGTAAAATGCATCCTGATTGAATGCAGTGGATTCGATACAGCTTAGTATAATGTATCCCAGTTAAATTCGGTGGATTCCATGCAGCGTCGTTGAATGCAGTGGATTTTATGAGGCATGGCCCAAAGCATCCCGATTGAATGCAGTGGATTCCATGCATTGTGATTGAATGCAGTGAACTCCATGCAGCGTGGTAAAATGAATCCCGATTGAATGCAGTGGATTCCATGCAGCGTGATTGAATGCAGTGGATTCCATGCAGCGTGATTGAATGCATAGGATTCCATGCAGCCTGGTAAAATGCATCCCGATTGAATGCAGTGGGTTCGATACAGCTTAGTATAATGTATCCCAGTTAAATTCGGTGGATTCCATGCAGCGTCGTTGAATGCAGTGGATTTTATGAGGCATGGCCCAAAGCATCCCGATTGAATGCATTGGATTCCATGCATTGTGATTGAATGCAGTGAACTCCATGCAGCGTGGTAAAATGAATCCCGATTGAATGCAGTGGATTCCATGAAGCGTGATTGAATGCACTGTATTCCATGAAGTGTGAAGTAATGGAACCCTATTGAATGCAGTGTATTTTATGCAGCCTGATTGAATGCAGTGGATTTAATGGAGCATGATTGAATGCAGTGGATTTTATGCAGCATGGCCCAAAGCATCCTGATTGAATGCAGAGGATTCCATGCATTGTGGCGCAATGGATCCCGATTGTATGCAGTGGAGTCCATGCAGCGTGATGAATGCATGGATTCCATGCAGCCTGGTAAAATGCATCCCGATTGAATGCAGTGGATTCCATGCAGCGTCATTGAATGCAGATGATTCCATGCATTGTGGTGTAATGGATCCCGATTATATGCAGTGGAGTCCATGCAGTGAGGCCCAATGCATCCCGATTGAATGCAGTGGATTGTATGCAGCATGGCCCAAAGCATCCCGATTGAATGCAGTGGATTCCATGCATTTTGATTGAATGCAGTGTACTCCATGCAGCGTGGGAACATGCATCCCGATTGAATGCAGTGGATTCCATGCAGCGTGAAGAAATGGAACATTTAGAATGCAGTGGATATTATGCAGCATGATTGAATGCAGTGGATTCCATGCAGCATGATTGAATGCAGTGGATTTTATGCAGCATGGCCCAAAGCATCCTGATTGAATGCAGTGGATTCCATGGAGCATCATTGAATGCAGAGTATTCAATGCATTGTGTCGTAATGGTTCCCGATTGTATGCAGTGGAGTCCATGTAGTGTGATAAATGCATGGATTCCAGGCAGCATGGTAAAATGCATCCTGATTGAATGCAGTGGATTCCATGCAGCGTGATTGAATGCAGTGGATTCCATGCAGCGTGATTGAATGCAGTGGATTCCATGCAGCCTGGTAAAATGCATCCCGATTGAATGCAGAGGATTCCATTCATTGTGGCGTAATGGATCCCGACTGTATGCAGCGGAGTCCATGCAGCGTGATGACTGAATGGATTCCATGCAGCTTATTAAAATGCATCCTGATTGAATGCAGTGGATTCCATGCAGCGTGATTGAATGCAGTGGATTCCATGCAGCGTGATTGAATGCAGTGGATTCCATGCAGCCTGGTAAAATGCATCCCGATTGAATGCAGTGGATTACGTGCAGCATGATTGAATGCAGTGGATTTTATGCAGCATGGCCCAAAGCATCCTGATTGAATGCAGTGGATTACGTGCAGCATGATTAAATGCAGTGAACTCCATGCAATGTGGTAAAATGCATCCTGATTGAATGCAGTGGATTCGATACAGCTTAGTATAATATATCCCAATTAAATTCGGTGGATTCCATGCAGCGTCGTTGAATGCAGTGGATTTTATGAGGCATGGCCCAAAGCATCCCGATTGAATGCATTGGATTCCATGCATTGTGATTGAATGCAGTGAACTCCATGCAGCGTGGTAAAATGAATCCCGATTGAATGCAGTGGATTCCATGAAGCGTGATTGAATGCACTGTATTCCATGAAGTGTGAAGTAATGGAACCCTATTGAATGCAGTGTATTTTATGCAGCCTGATTGAATGCAGTGGATTTAATGGAGCATGATTGAATGCAGTGGATTTTATGCAGCATGGCCCAAAGCATCCTGATTGAATGCAGAGGATTCCATGCATTGTGGCGCAATGGATCCCGATTGTATGCAGTGGAGTCCATGCAGCGTGATGAATGCATGGATTCCATGCAGCCTGGTAAAATGCATCCCGATTGAATGCAGTGGATTCCATGCAGCGTCATTGAATGCAGATGATTCCATGCATTGTGGTGTAATGGATCCCGATTATATGCAGTGGAGTCCATGCAGTGAGGCCCAATGCATCCCGATTGAATGCAGTGGATTGTATGCAGCATGGCCCAAAGCATCCCGATTGAATGCAGTGGATTCCATGCATTTTGATTGAATGCAGTGTACTCCATGCAGCGTGGGAACATGCATCCCGATGGAATGCAGTGGATTCCATGCAGCGTGATTGAATGCAGTGGATTCCATGCAGCGTGAAGAAATTGAACCCTATTGTAAGCAGTGGATTATATGCAGCATGATTGAATGCAGTCGATTCCATGCAGCGTCATTGAATGAAGTGGATTTTATGAGGCATGGCCCAAAGCATCCTGATTGAATGCAGTGGATTCCATGCAGCGTCATTGAATGCAGAGGATTCCATGCATTTTGGTGCAATGGATCCCGACTGTATGCACTGGAGTCCATGAAGCGAGGCCCAATGCATCCCGATTGAATGCAGTGGATTTTTTTGCAGCATGGCCCAAAGCATCCCGATTGAATGCAGGGGATTCCATGCAGCGTGATAGAATGCAGTGTACTCCATTCAGCGTGGTAAATTGCATCCCGATTGAATGCAGTGGATTCCATGCAGCGTGATTGAATGCAGAGGATTCCATGCATTGTGGCGTAATGGATCCCGACTGTATGCAGCGGAGTCCATGCAGCGTGATGACTGAATGGATTCCATGCAGCTTATTAAAATGCATCCTGATTGAATGCAGTGGATTCCATGCAGCGTGATTGAATGCAGTGGATTCCATGCAGCGTGATTGAATGCAGTGGATTCCATGCAGCCTGGTAAAATGCATCCCGATTGAATGCAGTGGATTCCATGCAGCGTGATTGAATGCAGTGGATTCCATGCAGCCTGGTAAAATGCATCCCGATTGAATGCAGTGGATTACGTGCAGCATGATTGAATGCAGTGGATTTTATGCAGCATGGCCCAAAGCATCCTGATTGAATGCAGTGGATTACGTGCAGCATGATTAAATGCAGTGAACTCCATGCAATGTGGTAAAATGCATCCTGATTGAATGCAGTGGATTCGATACAGCTTAGTATAATGTATCCCAGTTAAATTCGGTGGATTCCATGCAGCGTCGTTGAATGCAGTGGATTTTATGAGGCATGGCCCAAAGCATCCCGATTGAATGCAGTGGATTCCATGCATCGTGATTGAATGCTGTGAACTCCATGCAGCGTGGTAAAATGAATCCCGATTGAATGCAGTGGATTCCATGCAGCGTGATTGAATGCAGTGGATTCCATGCAGCGTGATTGAATGCAGTGGATTCCATGCAGCCTGGTAAAATGCATCCCGATTGAATGCAGTGGGTTCGATACAGCTTAGTATAATATATCCCAGTTAAATTCGGTGGATTCCATGCAGCGTCGTTGAATGCAGTGGATTTTATGAGGCATGGCCCAAAGCATCCCGATTGAATGCATTGGATTCCATGCATTGTGATTGAATGCAGTGAACTCCATGCAGCGTGGTAAAATGAATCCCGATTGAATGCAGTGGATTCCATGAAGCGTGATTGAATGCACTGTATTCCATGAAGTGTGAAGTAATGGAACCCTATTGAATGCAGTGTATTTTATGCAGCCTGATTGAATGCAGTGGATTTAATGGAGCATGATTGAATGCAGTGGATTTTATGCAGCATGGCCCAAAGCATCCTGATTGAATGCAGAGGATTCCATGCATTGTGGCGCAATGGATCCCGATTGTATGCAGTGGAGTCCATGCAGCGTGATGAATGCATGGATTCCATGCAGCCTGGTAAAATGCATCCCGATTGAATGCAGTGGATTCCATGCAGCGTCATTGAATGCAGATGATTCCATGCATTGTGGTGTAATGGATCCCGATTATATGCAGTGGAGTCCATGCAGTGAGGCCCAATGCATCCCGATTGAATGCAGTGGATTGTATGCAGCATGGCCCAAAGCATCCCGATTGAATGCAGTGGATTCCATGCATTTTGATTGAATGCAGTGTACTCCATGCAGCGTGGGAACATGCATCCCGATGGAATGCAGTGGATTCCATGCAGCGTGAAGAAATGGAACATTTAGAATGCAGTGGATATTATGCAGCATGATTGAATGCAGTGGATTCCATGCAGCATGATTGAATGCAGTGGATTTTATGCACATGGCCCAAAGCATCCTGATTGAATGCAGTGGATTCCATGGAGCATCATTGAATGCAGAGTATTCAATGCATTGTGTCGTAATGGTTCCCGATTGTATGCAGTGGAGTCCATGTAGTGTGATAAATGCATGGATTCCAGGCAGCATGGTAAAATGCATCCTGATTGAATGCAGTGGATTCCATGCAGCGTGATTGAATGCAGTGGACTCCATGCAGCGTGATTGAATGCAGTGGATTCCATGCAGCCTGGTAAAATGCATCCCGATTGAATGCAGAGGATTCCATTCATTGTGGCGTAATGGATCCCGACTGTATGCAGCGGAGTCCATGCAGCGTGATGACTGAATGGATTCCATGCAGCTTATTAAAATGCATCCCAATTGAATGCAGTGGATTCCATGCAGCATGGCGCAATGGATGTCGATTGAATGCAGTGGTTTCCCTGCAATGTGGCACAATGGATCCCGATTGACTGCAGTGGATTCCATGCAGCGTCACTGAATGCAGTGGATTCCATGCAGAATGGTAAAATGCATCCCGATTGATGGAGTGGATTCCATGCAGTGTCATTGAATGCAGTGGATTCCATGCAGCATGGTAAAATGCATCCCAATTGAACGCAGTGCATTCCATGAAGCGGGGTTAAATGGATCCCGATTGAATGCAGTGGATTCGATGCAGCATGGCCCAATGGATCTCGAGAGAATGCAGTGGATTCCATGCAGTGTGGTGCAATGGATTTTAATTGAACGCAGTGGATTCCATGCATCGTGGCGCAATGGATCCCAATTGAATGCAGTGAATTCCATGCAGCGTGATTGAATGCAGTATATTCCATGCAGCGTGGTAAAATGCATCCCGATTAAATGCAGTGGATTCCATCCAGCTTGATTGAATGCAGTTGATTCCATGGAGCGTGGCCCAATGCATCCCGATTAAATGCAGTGGATTTTATGCAGCATGGCCCAAAGCATCCCGATTGAAGGTAGTGCATTCCATGCAGCATCACTGAATGCAGTGGATTCCATGCAGCATTGTAAAATGCATCCCAATTGAACGCAGTGCATTCCATGCAGCGGGGTTAAATGGATCCCGATTGAATGCAGTGGATTCGATGCAGCGTGGCCCAATGGATCTCGAGAGAATGCAGTGGATTCCATGCAGTGTGGTGCAATGGATTTTAATTGAATGCAGTGGATTCCATGCATCATGGCGCAATGGATCCCAATTGAATGCAGTGAATTCCATGCAGCGTGATTGAATGCAGTATATTCCATGCAGCGTGGTAAAATGCATCCCGATTAAATGCAGTGGATTCCATCCAGCTTGATTGAATTCAGTTGATTCCATGGAGCGTGGCCCAATGCATCCCGATTAAATGCAGTGGATTTTATGCAGCATGGCCCAAAGCATCCCGATTGAAGGTACTGCATTCCATGCAGCATCACTGAATGCAGTGTATTCCATGCAGCGTGATAAATGGAACCCTATTGAATGCAGTGGATTTTATGCAGCATGATTGAATGCAGTGGATTCGATGCAGCATGATTGAATGCAGTGGATTCCAGGCAGCGAGGCCCAATGAATCCCGATTGAATGCAGTGGATATTATCCAGCATGGCCCAAAACATCCCGATTGAATGCAGTGGATTCCATGCAGCATGTTTGAATGCAGTGGATTCCATGCAGCATGGCCCAATGGTTCCCGATTGAATGCAGTGGTTGCAATGAAGCATGATTGAATGCAGTGGATTCCATGAAGCGTGGCCCTATGGTACCCGATTGAATGCACTGGTTGCAATGAAGCATGATTGAATGCAGTGGATTCCATGCAGCATGGAGAAATTGAACCCTATTAAATGCAGGGGATTTTATGCAGCATGATTGAATGCAGTGGATTCCATGCAGCATGATTGAATGCAGTAGATTCCATGCAGTGAGGCCCAATGCATCCCGATTAAATGCAGTGGATTTTATGCAGCAAGGCCCAAAGCATCCCGATTGAATGCAGTGGATTCCATGCAGCGTCATTGAATTCAGTGGATTCGATGCAGCATGGTAAAATGCATCCCGATTGAACGCAGTGTATTCCATGCAGCGTGATAAATGGATCCCGATTGAATGCAGTGGATTCCATGCAGCGTGGCCCAATGGATCTCGAGAGAATGCAGTGGATTCCATGCATTGTGGTGCAATGTATTCTGATTGAACGCAGTGGATTCCATGCATCGTTGTGCAATGGATCCCAATTGAATGCAGTGAATTCCATGCAGCGTGATTGAATGCAGTATATTCCATGCAGCGTGGTAAAATGCATCCCGATTAAATGCAGTGGATTCCATCCAGCTTGATTGAATGCAGTTGATTCCATGGAGCGTGGCCCAATGCATCCCGATTAAATGCAGTGGATTTTATGCAGCATGGCCCAAAGCATCCCGATTGAAGGTAGTGCATTCCATGCAGCATCACTGAATGCAGTGGATTCCATGCAGCATGGTAAAATGCATCCCGATTGAACGCAGTGTATTCCATGAAGCATGGCTAAATGGATCCCGAGTGAATGCAGTGGATTCCAAGCAGTGTCATTGAATGCAGTGGATTCCATGCAGCATGGTAAAATGTGTCACGATTGATGCAGTGGATTCCATGCATTGTCATTGAATGCAGTGGATTCCATGCAGCATGGTTAAATGCATCCCGATTGATGCAGTGGATCCCATGCAGTGTCAATGAATGCAATGAATTCCAGGCAGCATGATAAAATGCATCCCGATTGATGCAGTGGATTCCATGCAGCGGGGTTAAATGGATCCAGATTGAATGCCGTGGATTCCATGCAGCGTGGCCCAATGGATCTCGATTGAATGCAGTGGACTCCGTGCAGTGTGGTGGAGTGGATTCTGATTGATTGCAGTGAATTCCATGCAGTTGGCCCAATGGATCTCGATTGAATGCAGTGGATTCCATGCAGCGTGTTTGAATGCAGTGTATTCCATGCAGCGTGAAGAAGTGGAACCCTATTGAATGCAGTGGATTTTATGCAGCATGATTGAATGCAGTGGATTCCATGCAGCATGATTGAATGCAGTGGATTCCAGGCAGCGAGGCCCAATGAATCCCGATTGAATGCAGTGGATATTATCCAGCATGGCCCAAAGCATCCCGATTGAATGCAGTGGATTCAATGCAGCGTGTTTGAATGCAGTGGATTCCATGCAGCATGGCCCAATGGTTCCCGATTGAATGCAGTGGTTGCAATGAAGCATGATTGAATGCAGTGGATTCCATGAAGCGTGGCCCTATGGTACCCGATTGAATGCACTGGTTGCAATGAAGCATGATTGAATGCAGTGGATTCCATGAAGCATGGAGAAATGGAACCCTATTAAATGCAGGGGATTTTATGCAGCATGATTGAATGCAGTGGATTCCATGCAGCATGATTGAATGCAGTAGATTCCATGCAGTGAGGCCCAATGCATCCCGATTAAATGCAGTGGATTTTATGCAGCGAGGCCCAAAGCATCCCGATTGAATGCAGTGGATTCCATGCAGCGTCACTGAATGCAGTGGATTCGATGCAGCATGGTTAAATGCATCCCGATTGAACGAAGAGTATTCCATGCAGCGTGGCTAAATGGATCCCGATTGAATGCAGTGGATTCCATGCAGCGTGGCCCAATGGATCTCGAGAGATTGCAGTGGATTCCATGCAGTGTGGTGCAATGTATTTTGATTGAACGCAGTGGATTCCATGCATCGTGGTGCAATGGATCCCAATTGAATGCAGTGAATTCCATGCAGCGTGATTGAATGCAGTATATTCCATGCAGCGTGGTAAAATGCATCCCGATTAAATGCAGTGGATTCCATCCAGCTTGATTGAATGCAGTTGATTCCATGGAGCGTGGCCCAATGCATCCCGATTAAATGCAGTGGATTTTATGCAGCATGGCCCAAAGCATCCCGATTGAAGGTAGTGCATTCCATGCAGCATCACTGAATGCAGTGGATTCCATGCAGCATGGTAAAATGCATATCCCGATTAAACGCAGTGGATTACATGCAGCATGGCTAAATGGATCCCGAGTGAATGCAGTAGATTCCATGCAGTGTCATTGAATGCAGTGGATTCCATGCAGCATGTTAAAATGCGTCACGATTGATGCAGTGGATTCCATGCAGTGTCATTGAATGCAGTGTATTCCATGCAGCATGGTAAAATGCATCCCGATGGATGCAGTGGATTCCATGCAGTGTCAATGAATGCAGTGGATTCCAGGCAGCATGATAAAATGCATCCCGATTGATGCAGTGGATTCCATGCAGCGAGGTTAAATGGATCCCGATTGAATGCAGTATATTCCATGCAGCGTGGCCCAATGGATCTCGATTGAATGCAGTGGATTCCATGCAGCGTGGCCCAATGGATCTCGATTGAATGTAGTGGATTCCATGCAGTGTGGTGCAGTGGATTCTGATTGATTGCAGTGAATTCCTTGCATCGTGGCACAATGGATCCCAATTGAATGCAGTGGATTCCATGCAGCGTGGCCCAATGGATCTCGATTGAATGCAGTGGATTCCATGCAGCGTGTTTGAATGCAGTGTATGCCATGCAGCGTGAAGAAATGGAACCCTATTGAATGCAGTGGATTTTATGCAGCATGATTGAATGCAGTGGATTCGATGCAGCATGATTGAATGCAGTGGATTTCAGGCAGCGAGGCCCAATGAATCCCGATTGAATGCAGTGGATATTATCCAGCATGGCCCAAAGCATCCCGATTGAATGCAGTGGATTCCATGCAGCGTGTTTGAATGCAGTGGATTCCATGCAGCATGGCCCAATGGTTCCCGATTGAATGCAGTGGTTGCAATGAAGCATGATTGAATGCAGTGGATTCCATGCACCATGGAGACATTGAACCCTATTCAATGCAGGGGATTTTATGCAGCATGATTGAATGCAGTGGATTCCATGCAGCATGATTGAATGCAGTAGATTCCATGCAGTGAGGCCCAATTTATCCCGATTAAATGCAGTGGATTTTATGCAGCGAGGCCCAAAGCATCCCGATTGAATGCAGTGGATTCCATGCAGCGTCACTGAATGCAGTGGATTCGATGCAGCATGGTAAAATGCATCCCGATTGAACGAAGAGTATTCCATGCAGCGTGGCTAAATGGATCCCGATTGAATGCAGTGGATTCCATGCAGCGTGGCCCAATGGATCTCGAGAGATTGCAGTGGATTCCATGCAGTGTGGTGCAATGGATTTAAATTGAACGCAGTGGATTCCATGCATCGTGGTGCAATGGATCCCAATTGAATGCAGTGAATTCCATGCAGCGTGATTGAATGCAGTATATTCCATGCAGCGTGGTAAAATGCATCCCGATTAAATGCAGTGGATTCCATCCAGCTTGATTGAATGCAGTTGATTCCATGGAGCGTGGCCCAATGCATCCCGATTAAATGCAGTGGATTTTATGCAGCATGGCCCAAAGCATCCCGATTGAAGGTAGTGCATTCCATGCAGCATCACTGAATGCAGTGGATTCCATGCAGCATGGTAAAATGCATCCCGATTGAACGCAGTGTATTCCATGAAGCATGGCTAAATGGCTGCCGAGTGAATGCAGTAGATTCCATGCAGTGTCATTGAATGCAGTGGATTCCATGCAGCATGGTAAAATGCATCCCGATTGATGCAGTGGATTCCATGCAGTGTCATTGAATGCAGTGGATTCGAGGCAGCATGGTAAAATGCATCCCGATTGATGCAGTGGATTCCATGCAGCGGGGTTAAATGGATCCCGATTGAATGCAGTGTATTCCATGCAGCGTGGCCCAATCGATCTCGATTGAATGCAGTGGATTCCATGCAGCGTGGCCCAATGGATCTCGATTGAATGCAGTGGATTCCATGCAGTGTGGTACAGTGGATTCTGATTGATTGCAGTGAATTCCATGCAACGTGGAACAATGGATCCCAATTGAATGCAGTGGATTCCATGCAGCGTGGCCCAATTGATCTCGATTGAATGCAGTGGATTCCATGCAGCATGTTTGAATGCAGTTTATGCCATGCAGCGTGAAGAAATGGAACCCTATTGAATGCAGTGGATTTTATGCAGGATGATTGAATGCAGTGGATTCCATGCAGCATGATTGAATGCAGTGGATTCCATGCAGCGTGGCCCAATGGATCTCGAGAGAATGCAGTGGATTCCATGCAGTGTGGTGCAATGGATTTTGATTGAACGCAGTGGATTCCATGCATCGTTGTGCAATGGATCCCAATTGAATGCAGTGAATTCCATGCAGCGTGATTGAATGCAGTACATTCCATGCAGCATGGTAAAATGCATCCCGATTAAATGCAGTGGATTCCATCCAGCTTGATTGAATGCAGTTGATTCCATGGAGCGTGGCCCAATGCATCCCGATTAAATGCAGTGGATTTTAAGCAGCATGGCCCAAAGCATCCCGATTGAAGGTAGTGCATTCCATGCAGCATCACTGAATGCAGTGGATTCCATGCAGCATGGTAAAATGCATCCCGATTGAACGCAGTGTATTCCATGAAGCATGGCTAAATGGATCCCGATTGAATGCAGTGGATTCCATGCAGCGTGGCCCAATGGATCTCGATTGAACGCAGTGTATTCCATGCAGTGAGGCCCAATGTATCCCAATTGAATGCAGTGGATTCCATGCAGCATGGCGCAATGGATGTCGATTGAATGCAGTGGTTTCCCTGCAATGTGGCACAATGGATCCCGATTGACTGCAGTGGATTCCATGCAGCGTCACTGAATGCAGTGGATTCCATGCAGAATGGTAAAATGCATCCCGATTGATGCAGTGGATTCCATGAAGTGTCATTAAATGCAGGGGATTCCATGCAGCATGGTAAAATGCATCCCAATTGAACGCAGTGCATTCCATGCAGCGGGGTTAAATGGATCCCGATTGAATGCAGTGGATTCGATGCAGCGTGGCCCAATGGATCTCGAGAGAATGCAGTGGATTCCATGCAGTGTGGTGCAATGGATTTAAATTGAACGCAGTGGATTCCATGCATCGTGGCGCAATGGATCCCAATTGAATGCAGTGAATTCCATGCAGCGTGATTGAATGCAGTATATTCCATGCAGCGTGGTAAAATGCATCCCGATTAAATGCAGTGGATTCCATCCAGCTTGATTGAATGCAGTTGATTCCATGGAGCGTGGCCCAATGCATCCCGATTAAATGCAGTGGATTTTATGCAGCATGGCCCAAAGCATCCCGATTGAATGTAGTGCATTCCATGCAGCATCACTGAATGCAGTGGATTCCATGCAGCATGGTAAAATGCATCCCGATTAAACGCAGTAGATTACATGCAGCATGGCTAAATGGATCCCGAGTGAATGCAGTAGATTCCATGCAGTGTCATTGAATGCAGTGGATTCCATGCAGCATGGTAAAATGCATCCCGATTGATGCAGTGGATTCCATGCAGTGTCATTGAATGCAGTGGATTCCAGGCAGCATGGTAAAATGCATCCCGATTGATGCAGTGGATTCCATGCAGCGGGGTTAAATGGATCCCGATTGAATGCAGTGTATTCCATGCAGCGTGGCCCAATGGATCTCGATTGAATGCAGTGGATTCCATGCAGCATGGCCCAATGGATCTCGATTGAATGCAGTGGATTCCATGCAGTGTGGTGCAGTGGAGTCTGATTGATTGCAGTGAATTCCATGCATCGTGGCACAATGGATCCAAATTGAATGCAGTGGATTCCATGCAGCATGGCCCAATGGATCTCGATTGAATGCAGTGGATTCCATGCAGCATGTTTGAATGCAGTGTATGCCATGCAGCGTGAAGTTATGGAACCCTATTGAATGCAGTGGATTTTATGCAGCATGATTGAATGCAGTGGATTCCATGCAGCATGATTGAATGCAGTGGATTCCAGGCAGCGAGGCCCAATGAATCCCGATTGAATGCAGTGGATATTATCCAGCATGGCCCAAAGCATCCCGATTGAATGCAGTGGATTCCATGCAGCGTGTTTGAATGCAGTGGATTCCATGCAGCATGGCCCAATGGTTCCCGATTGAATGCAATGGTTGCAATGAAGCATGATTGAATGCAGTGGATTCCATGAAGCGTGGCCCTATGGTACCCGATTGAATGCAGTGGTTGCAATGAAGCATGATTGAATGCAGTGGATTCCATGCAGCATGGAGACATTGAACCCTATTCAATGCAGGGGATTTTATGCAGCATGATTGAATGCAGTGGATTCCATGCAGCATGATTGAATGCAGTAGATTCCATGCAGTGAGGCCCAATGCATCCCGATTAAATGCAGTGGATTTTATGCAGCGAGGCCCAAAGCATCCCGATTGAATGCAGTGGATTCCATGCAGTGTCACTGAATGCAGTGGATTCGATGCAGCATGGTAAAATGCATCCCGATTGAACCCAGTGTATTCCATGCAGCGTGATAAATGGATCCCGATTGAATGCAGTGGATTCCATGCAGCGTGGCCCAATGGATCTCGAGAGAATGCAGTGGATTCCATGCAGTGTGGTGCAATGGATTTTGATTGAACGCAGTGGATTCGATGCATCGTTGTGCAATGGATCCCAATTGAATGCAGTGAATTCCATGCAGCGTGATTGAATGCAGTACATTCCATGCAGCGTGGTAAAATGCATCCCGATTAAATGCAGTGGATTCCATCCAGCTTGATTGAATGCAGTTGATTCCATGGAGCGTGGCCCAATGCATCCCGATTAAATGCAGTGGATTTTATGCAGCATGGCCCAAAGCACCCCGATTGAAGGTAGTGCATTCCATGCAGCATCACTGAATGCAGTGGATTCCATGCAGCATGGTAAAATGCATCCCGATTAAACGCAGTGCATTACATGCAGCATGGCTAAATGGATCCCGAGTGAATGCAGTGGATTCCATGCAGCATGGTAAAATGCGTCACGATTGATGCAGTGGATTCCATGCAGCGTGATTGAATGCAGTACATTCCATGCAGCATGGTAAAATGCATCCCGATTGAACGCAGTGTATTCCATGAAGCATGGCTAAATGGATCCCGATTGAATGCAGTGGATTCCATGCAGCGTCATTGAATGCAGATGATTCCATGCATTGTGGTGTAATGGATCCCGATTATATGCAGTGGAGTCCATGTAGTGAGGCCCAATGCATCCCGATTGAATGCAGTGGATTGTATGCAGCATGGCCCAAAGCATCCCGATTGAATGCAGTGGATTCCATGCATTTTGATTGAATGCAGTGTACTCCATGCAGCGTGGGAACATGCATCCCGATGGAATGCAGTGGATTCCATGCAGCGTGATTGAATGCAGTGGATTTTATGCAGCATGGCCCAAAGCATCCTGATTGAATGCAGTGGATTCCATGGAGCATTATTGAATGCAGAGTTTTCAATGCATTGTGTCGTAATGGTTCCCGATTGTATGCAGTGGAGTCCATGTAGTGTGATAAATGCATGGATTCCAGGCAGCATGGTAAAATGCATCCTGATTGAATGCAGTGGATTCCATGCAGCGTGATTGAATGCAGTGGACTCCATGCAGCGTGATTGAATGCAGTGGATTCCATGCAGCCTGGTAAAATGCATCCCGATTGAATGCAGAGGATTCCATTCATTGTGGCGTAATGGATCCCGACTGTATGCAGCGGAGTCCATGCAGCGTGATGACTGAATGGATTCCATGCAGCTTATTAAAATGCATCCCAATTGAATGCAGTGGATTCCATGCAGCATGGCGCAATGGATGTCGATTGCATGCAGTGGTTTCCCTGCAATGTGGCACAATGGATCCCGATTGACTGCAGTGGATTCCATGCAGCGTCACTGAATGCAGTGGATTCCATGCAGAATGGTAAAATGCATCCCGATTGATGGAGTGGATTCCATGCAGTGTCATTGAATGCAGTGGATTCCATGCAGCATGGTAAAATGCATCCCAATTGAACGCAGTGCATTCCATGAAGCGGGGTTAAATGGATCCCGATTGAATGCAGTGGATTCGATGCAGCATGGCCCAATGGATCTCGAGAGAATGCAGTGGATTCCATGCAGTGTGGTGCAATGGATTTTAATTGAACGCAGTGGATTCCATGCATCGTGGCGCAATGGATCCCAATTGAATGCAGTGAATTCCATGCAGCGTGATTGAATGCAGTATATTCCATGCAGCGTGGTAAAATGCATCCCGATTAAATGCAGTGGATTCCATCCAGCTTGATTGAATGCAGTTGATTCCATGGAGCGTGGCCCAATGCATCCCGATTAAATGCAGTGGATTTTATGCAGCATGGCCCAAAGCATCCCGATTGAAGGTAGTGCATTCCATGCAGCATCACTGAATGCAGTGGATTCCATGCAGCATTGTAAAATGCATCCCAATTGAACGCAGTGCATTCCATGCAGCGGGGTTAAATGGATCCCGATTGAATGCAGTGGATTCGATGCAGCGTGGCCCAATGGATCTCGAGAGAATGCAGTGGATTCCATGCAGTGTGGTGCAATGGATTTTAATTGAACGCAGTGGATTCCATGCATCATGGCGCAATGGATCCCAATTGAATGCAGTGAATTCCATGCAGCGTGATTGAATGCAGTATATTCCATGCAGCGTGGTAAAATGCATCCCGATTAAATGCAGTGGATTCCATCCAGCTTGATTGAATGCAGTTGATTCCATGGAGCGTGGCCCAATGCATCCCGATTAAATGCAGTGGATTTTATGCAGCATGGCCCAAAGCATCCCGATTGAAGGTACTGCATTCCATGCAGCATCACTGAATGCAGTGTATTCCATGCAGCGTGATAAATGGAACCCTATTGAATGCAGTGGATTTTATGCAGCATGATTGAATGCAGTGGATTCGATGCAGCATGATTGAATGCAGTGGATTCCAGGCAGCGAGGCCCAATGAATCCCGATTGAATGCAGTGGATATTATCCAGCATGGCCCAAAACATCCCGATTGAATGCAGTGGATTCCATGCAGCATGTTTGAATGCAGTGGATTCCATGCAGCATGGCCCAATGGTTCCCGATTGAATGCAGTGGTTGCAATGAAGCATGATTGAATGCAGTGGATTCCATGAAGCGTGGCCCTATGGTACCCGATTGAATGCACTGGTTGCAATGAAGCATGATTGAATGCAGTGGATTCCATGCAGCATGGAGAAATTGAACCCTATTAAATGCAGGGGATTTTATGCAGCATGATTGAATGCAGTGGATTCCATGCAGCATGATTGAATGCAGTAGATTCCATGCAGTGAGGCCCAATGCATCCCGATTAAATGCAGTGGATTTTATGCAGCAAGGCCCAAAGCATCCCGATTGAATGCAGTGGATTCCATGCAGCGTCATTGAATTCAGTGGATTCGATGCAGCATGGTAAAATGCATCCCGATTGAACCCAGTGTATTCCATGCAGCGTGATAAATGGATCCCGATTGAATGCAGTGGATTCCATGCAGCGTGGCCCAATGGATCTCGAGAGAATGCAGTGGATTCCATGCAGTGTGGTGCAATGGATTTTGATTGAAGGCAGTGGATTCGATGCATCGTTGTGCAATGGATCCCAATTGAATGCAGTGAATTCCATGCAGCGTGATTGAATGCAGTATATTCCATGCAGCGTGGTAAAATGCATCCCGATTAAATGCAGTGGATTCCATCCAGCTTGATTGAATGCAGTTGATTCCATGGAGCGTGGCCCAATGCATCCCGATTAAATGCAGTGGATTTTATGCAGCATGGCCCAAAGCATCCCGATTGAAGGTAGTGCATTCCATGCAGCATCACTGAATGCAGTGGATTCCATGCAGCATGGTAAAATGCATCCCGATTGAACGCAGTGTATTCCATGAAGCATGGCTAAATGGATCCCGAGTGAATGCAGTGGATTCCAAGCAGTGTCATTGAATGCAGTGGATTCCATGCAGCATGGTAAAATGTGTCACGATTGATGCAGTGGATTCCATGCATTGTCATTGAATGCAGTGGATTCCATGCAGCATGGTTAAATGCATCCCGATTGATGCAGTGGATCCCATGCAGTGTCAATGAATGCAATGAATTCCAGGCAGCATGATAAAATGCATCCCGATTGATGCAGTGGATTCCATGCAGCGGGGTTAAATGGATCCAGATTGAATGCCGTGGATTCCATGCAGCGTGGCCCAATGGATCTCGATTGAATGCAGTGGACTCCGTGCAGTGTGGTGGAGTGGATTCTGATTGATTGCAGTGAATTCCATGCAGTTGGCCCAATGGATCTCGATTGAATGCAGTGGATTCCATGCAGCGTGTTTGAATGCAGTGTATTCCATGCAGCGTGAAGAAATGGAACCCTATTGAATGCAGTGGATTTTATGCAGCATGATTGAATGCAGTGGATTCCATGCAGCATGATTGAATGCAGTGGATTCCAGGCAGCGAGGCCCAATGAATCCCGATTGAATGCAGTGGATATTATCCAGCATGGCCCAAAGCATCCCGATTGAATGCAGTGGATTCAATGCAGCGTGTTTGAATGCAGTGGATTCCATGCAGCATGGCCCAATGGTTCCCGATTGAATGCAGTGGTTGCAATGAAGCATGATTGAATGCAGTGGATTCCATGAAGCGTGGCCCTATGGTACCCGATTGAATGCACTGGTTGCAATGAAGCATGATTGAATGCAGTGGATTCCATGAAGCATGGAGAAATGGAACCCTATTAAATGCAGGGGATTTTATGCAGCATGATTGAATGCAGTGGATTCCATGCAGCATGATTGAATGCAGTAGATTCCATGCAGTGAGGCCCAATGCATCCCGATTAAATGCAGTGGATTTTATGCAGCGAGGCCCAAAGCATCGCGATTGAATGCAGTGGATTCCATGCAGCGTCACTGAATGCAGTGGATTCGATGCAGCATGGTTAAATGCATCCCGATTGAACGAAGAGTATTCCATGCAGCGTGGCTAAATGGATCCCGATTGAATGCAGTGGATTCCATGCAGCGTGGCCCAATGGATCTCGAGAGATTGCAGTGGATTCCATGCAGTGTGGTGCAATGTATTTTGATTGAACGCAGTGGATTCCATGCATCGTGGTGCAATGGATCCCAATTGAATGCAGTGAATTCCATGCAGCGTGATTGAATGCAGTATATTCCATGCAGCGTGGTAAAATGCATCCCGATTAAATGCAGTGGATTCCATCCAGCTTGATTGAATGCAGTTGATTCCATGGAGCGTGGCCCAATGCATCCCGATTAAATGCAGTGGATTTTATGCAGCATGGCCCAAAGCATCCCGATTGAAGGTAGTGCATTCCATGCAGCATCACTGAATGCAGTGGATTCCATGCAGCATGGTAAAATGCATATCCCGATTAAACGCAGTGGATTACATGCAGCATGGCTAAATGGATCCCGAGTGAATGCAGTAGATTCCATGCAGTGTCATTGAATGCAGTGGATTCCATGCAGCATGTTAAAATGCGTCACGATTGATGCAGTGGATTCCATGCAGTGTCATTGAATGCAGTGTATTCCATGCAGCATGGTAAAATGCATCCCGATGGATGCAGTGGATTCCATGCAGTGTCAATGAATGCAGTGGATTCCAGGCAGCATGATAAAATGCATCCCGATTGATGCAGTGGATTCCATGCAGCGGGGTTAAATGGATCCCGATTGAATGCAGTGTATTCCATGCAGCGTGGCCCAATGGATCTCGATTGAATGCAGTGGATTCCATGCAGCGTGGCCCAATGGATCTCGATTGAATGTAGTGGATTCCATGCAGTGTGGTGCAGTGGATTCTGATTGATTGCAGTGAATTCCATGCATCGTGGCACAATGGATCCCAATTGAATGCAGTGGATTCCATGCAGCGTGGCCCAATGGATCTCGATTGAATGCAGTGGATTCCATGCAGCGTGTTTGAATGCAGTGTATGCCATGCAGCGTGAAGAAATGGAACCCTATTGAATGCAGTGGATTTTATGCAGCATGATTGAATGCAGTGGATTCGATGCAGCATGATTGAATGCAGTGGATTTCAGGCAGCGAGGCCCAATGAATCCCGATTGAATGCAGTGGATATTATCCAGCATGGCCCAAAGCATCCCGATTGAATGCAGTGGATTCCATGCAGCGTGTTTGAATGCAGTGGATTCCATGCAGCATGGCCCAATGGTTCCCGATTGAATGCAGTGGTTGCAATGAAGCATGATTGAATGCAGTGGATTCCATGCACCATGGAGACATTGAACCCTATTCAATGCAGGGGATTTTATGCAGCATGATTGAATGCAGTGGATTCCATGCAGCATGATTGAATGCAGTAGATTCCATGCAGTGAGGCCCAATTTATCCCGATTAAATGCAGTGGATTTTATGCAGCGAGGCCCAAAGCATCCCGATTGAATGCAGTGGATTCCATGCAGCGTCACTGAATGCAGTGGATTCGATGCAGCATGGTAAAATGCATCCCGATTGAACGAAGAGTATTCCATGCAGCGTGGCTAAATGGATCCCGATTGAATGCAGTGGATTCCATGCAGCGTGGCCCAATGGATCTCGAGAGATTGCAGTGGATTCCATGCAGTGTGGTGCAATGGATTTAAATTGAACGCAGTGGATTCCATGCATCGTGGTGCAATGGATCCCAATTGAATGCAGTGAATTCCATGCAGCGTGATTGAATGCAGTATATTCCATGCAGCGTGGTAAAATGCATCCCGATTAAATGCAGTGGATTCCATCCAGCTTGATTGAATGCAGTTGATTCCATGGAGCGTGGCCCAATGCATCCCGATTAAATGCAGTGGATTTTATGCAGCATGGCCCAAAGCATCCCGATTGAAGGTAGTGCATTCCATGCAGCATCACTGAATGCAGTGGATTCCATGCAGCATGGTAAAATGCATCCCGATTGAACGCAGTGTATTCCATGAAGCATGGCTAAATGGCTCCCGAGTGAATGCAGTAGATTCCATGCAGTGTCATTGAATGCAGTGGATTCCATGCAGCATGGTAAAATGCATCCCGATTGATGCAGTGGATTCCATGCAGTGTCATTGAATGCAGTGGATTCGAGGCAGCATGGTAAAATGCATCCCGATTGATGCAGTGGATTCCATGCAGCGGGGTTAAATGGATCCCGATTGAATGCAGTGTATTCCATGCAGCGTGGCCCAATCGATCTCGATTGAATGCAGTGGATTCCATGCAGCGTGGCCCAATGGATCTCGATTGAATGCAGTGGATTCCATGCAGTGTGGTACAGTGGATTCTGATTGATTGCAGTGAATTCCATGCATCGTGGCACAATGGATCCCAATTGAATGCAGTGGATTCCATGCAGCGTGGCCCAATTGATCTCGATTGAATGCAGTGGATTCCATGCAGCATGTTTGAATGCAGTTTAGGCCATGCAGCGTGAAGAAATGGAACCCTATTGAATGCAGTGGATTTTATGCAGGATGATTGAATGCAGTGGATTCCATGCAGCATGATTGAATGCAGTGGATTCCATGCAGCGTGGCCCAATGGATCTCGAGAGAATGCAGTGGATTCCATGCAGTGTGGTGCAATGGATTTTGATTGAACGCAGTGGATTCCATGCATCGTTGTGCAATGGATCCCAATTGAATGCAGTGAATTCCATGCAGCGTGATTGAATGCAGTACATTCCATGCAGCATGGTAAAATGCATCCCGATTAAATGCAGTGGATTCCATCCAGCTTGATTGAATGCAGTTGATTCCATGGAGCGTGGCCCAATGCATCCCGATTAAATGCAGTGGATTTTAAGCAGCATGGCCCAAAGCATCCCGATTGAAGGTAGTGCATTCCATGCAGCATCACTGAATGCAGTGGATTCCATGCAGCATGGTAAAATGCATCCCGATTGAACGCAGTGTATTCCATGAAGCATGGCTAAATGGATCCCGATTGAATGCAGTGGATTCCATGCAGCGTGGCCCAATGGATCTCGATTGAACGCAGTGTATTCCATGCAGTGAGGCCCAATGTATCCCAATTGAATGCAGTGGATTCCATGCAGCATGGCGCAATGGATGTCGATTGAATGCAGTGGTTTCCCTGCAATGTGGCACAATGGATCCCGATTGACTGCAGTGGATTCCATGCAGCGTCACTGAATGCAGTGGATTCCATGCAGAATGGTAAAATGCATCCCGATTGATGCAGTGGATTCCATGAAGTGTCATTAAATGCAGGGGATTCCATGCAGCATGGTAAAATGCATCCCAATTGAACGCAGTGCATTCCATGCAGCGGGGTTAAATGGATCCCGATTGAATGCAGTGGATTCGATGCAGCGTGGCCCAATGGATCTCGAGAGAATGCAGTGGATTCCATGCAGTGTGGTGCAATGGATTTAAATTGAACGCAGTGGATTCCATGCATCGTGGCGCAATGGATCCCAATTGAATGCAGTGAATTCCATGCAGCGTGATTGAATGCAGTATATTCCATGCAGCGTGGTAAAATGCATCCCGATTAAATGCAGTGGATTCCATCCAGCTTGATTGAATGCAGTTGATTCCATGGAGCGTGGCCCAATGCATCCCGATTAAATGCAGTGGATTTTATGCAGCATGGCCCAAAGCATCCCGATTGAATGTAGTGCATTCCATGCAGCATCACTGAATGCAGTGGATTCCATGCAGCATGGTAAAATGCATCCCGATTAAACGCAGTAGATTACATGCAGCATGGCTAAATGGATCCCGAGTGAATGCAGTAGATTCCATGCAGTGTCATTGAATGCAGTGGATTCCATGCAGCATGGTAAAATGCATCCCGATTGATGCAGTGGATTCCATGCAGTGTCATTGAATGCAGTGGATTCCAGGCAGCATGGTAAAATGCATCCCGATTGATGCAGTGGATTCCATGCAGCGGGGTTAAATGGATCCCGATTGAATGCAGTGTATTCCATGCAGCGTGGCCCAATGGATCTCGATTGAATGCAGTGGATTCCATGCAGCATGGCCCAATGGATCTCGATTGAATGCAGTGGATTCCATGCAGTGTGGTGCAGTGGAGTCTGATTGATTGCAGTGAATTCCATGCATCGTGGCACAATGGATCCAAATTGAATGCAGTGGATTCCATGCAGCATGGCCCAATGGATCTCGATTGAATGCAGTGGATTCCATGCAGCATGTTTGAATGCAGTGTATGCCATGCAGCGTGAAGTTATGGAACCCTATTGAATGCAGTGGATTTTATGCAGCATGATTGAATGCAGTGGATTCCATGCAGCATGATTGAATGCAGTGGATTCCAGGCAGCGAGGCCCAATGAATCCCGATTGAATGCAGTGGATATTATCCAGCATGGCCCAAAGCATCCCGATTGAATGCAGTGGATTCCATGCAGCGTGTTTGAATGCAGTGGATTCCATGCAGCATGGCCCAATGGTTCCCGATTGAATGCAATGGTTGCAATGAAGCATGATTGAATGCAGCGGATTCCATGAAGCGTGGCCCTATGGTACCCGATTGAATGCAGTGGTTGCAATGAAGCATGATTGAATGCAGTGGATTCCATGCAGCATGGAGACATTGAACCCTATTCAATGCAGGGGATTTTATGCAGCATGATTGAATGCAGTGGATTCCATGCAGCATGATTGAATGCAGTAGATTCCATGCAGTGAGGCCCAATGCATCCCGATTAAATGCAGTGGATTTTATGCAGCGAGGCCCAAAGCATCCCGATTGAATGCAGTGGATTCCATGCAGTGTCACTGAATGCAGTGGATTCGATGCAGCATGGTAAAATGCATCCCGATTGAACCCAGTGTATTCCATGCAGCGTGATAAATGGATCCCGATTGAATGCAGTGGATTCCATGCAGCGTGGCCCAATGGATCTCGAGAGAATGCAGTGGATTCCATGCAGTGTGGTGCAATGGATTTTGATTGAACGCAGTGGATTCGATGCATCGTTGTGCAATGGATCCCAATTGAATGCAGTGAATTCCATGCAGCGTGATTGAATGCAGTACATTCCATGCAGCGTGGTAAAATGCATCCCGATTAAATGCAGTGGATTCCATCCAGCTTGATTGAATGCAGTTGATTCCATGGAGCGTGGCCCAATGCATCCCGATTAAATGCAGTGGATTTTATGCAGCATGGCCCAAAGCACCCCGATTGAAGGTAGTGCATTCCATGCAGCATCACTGAATGCAGTGGATTCCATGCAGCATGGTAAAATGCATCCCGATTAAACGCAGTGCATTACATGCAGCATGGCTAAATGGATCCCGAGTGAATGCAGTGGATTCCATGCAGCATGGTAAAATGCGTCACGATTGATGCAGTGGATTCCATGCAGCGTGATTGAATGCAGTACATTCCATGCAGCATGGTAAAATGCATCCCGATTGAACGCAGTGTATTCCATGAAGCATGGCTAAATGGATCCCGATTGAATGCAGTGGATTCCATGCAGCGTCATTGAATGCAGATGATTCCATGCATTGTGGTGTAATGGATCCCGATTATATGCAGTGGAGTCCATGTAGTGAGGCCCAATGCATCCCGATTGAATGCAGTGGATTGTATGCAGCATGGCCCAAAGCATCCCGATTGAATGCAGTGGATTCCATGCATTTTGATTGAATGCAGTGTACTCCATGCAGCGTGGGAACATGCATCCCGATGGAATGCAGTGGATTCCATGCAGCGTGATTGAATGCAGTGGATTCCATGCAGCGTGAAGAAATTGAACCCTATTGTAAGCAGTGGATTATATGCAGCATGATTGAATGCAGTCGATTCCATGCAGCGTCATTGAATGAAGTGGATTTTATGAGGCATGGCCCAAAGCATCCTGATTGAATGCAGTGGATTCCATGCAGCGTCATTGAATGCAGAGGATTCCATGCATTTTGGTGCAATGGATCCCGACTGTATGCACTGGAGTCCATGAAGCGAGGCCCAATGCATCCCGATTGAATGCAGTGGATTTTTTTGCAGCATGGCCCAAAGCATCCCGATTGAATGCAGGGGATTCCATGCAGCGTGATAGAATGCAGTGTACTCCATTCAGCGTGGTAAATTGCATCCCGATTGAATGCAGTGGATTCCATGCAGCGTGATTGAATGCAGAGGATTCCATGCATTGTGGCGTAATGGATCCCGACTGTATGCAGCGGAGTCCATGCAGCGTGATGACTGAATGGATTCCATGCAGCTTATTAAAATGCATCCTGATTGAATGCAGTGGATTCCATGCAGCGTGATTGAATGCAGTGGATTCCATGCAGCGTGATTGAATGCAGTGGATTCCATGCAGCCTGGTAAAATGCATCCCGATTGAATGCAGTGGATTCCATGCAGCGTGATTGAATGCAGTGGATTCCATGCAGCCTGGTAAAATGCATCCTGATTGAATGCAGTGGATTCGATACAGCTTAGTATAATGTATCCCAGTTAAATTCGGTGGATTCCATGCAGCGTCGTTGAATGCAGTGGATTTTATGAGGCATGGCCCAAAGCATCCCGATTGAATGCAGTGGATTCCATGCATTGTGATTGAATGCAGTGAACTCCATGCAGCGTGGTAAAATGAATCCCGATTGAATGCAGTGGATTCCATGCAGCGTGATTGAATGCAGTGGATTCCATGCAGCGTGATTGAATGCAGTGGATTCCATGCAGCCTGGTAAAATGCATCCCGATTGAATGCAGTGGGTTCGATACAGCTTAGTATAATGTATCCCAGTTAAATTCGGTGGATTCCATGCAGCGTCGTTGAATGCAGTGGATTTTATGAGGCATGGCCCAAAGCATCCCGATTGAATGCATTGGATTCCATGCATTGTGATTGAATGCAGTGAACTCCATGCAGCGTGGTAAAATGAATCCCGATTGAATGCAGTGGATTCCATGAAGCGTGATTGAATGCACTGTATTCCATGAAGTGTGAAGTAATGGAACCCTATTGAATGCAGTGTATTTTATGCAGCCTGATTGAATGCAGTGGATTTAATGGAGCATGATTGAATGCAGTGGATTTTATGCAGCATGGCCCAAAGCATCCTGATTGAATGCAGAGGATTCCATGCATTGTGGCGCAATGGATCCCGATTGTATGCAGTGGAGTCCATGCAGCGTGATGAATGCATGGATTCCATGCAGCCTGGTAAAATGCATCCCGATTGAATGCAGTGGATTCCATGCAGCGTCATTGAATGCAGATGATTCCATGCATTGTGGTGTAATGGATCCCGATTATATGCAGTGGAGTCCATGCAGTGAGGCCCAATGCATCCCGATTGAATGCAGTGGATTGTATGCAGCATGGCCCAAAGCATCCCGATTGAATGCAGTGGATTCCATGCATTTTGATTGAATGCAGTGTACTCCATGCAGCGTGGGAACATGCATCCCGATTGAATGCAGTGGATTCCATGCAGCGTGAAGAAATGGAACATTTAGAATGCAGTGGATATTATGCAGCATGATTGAATGCAGTGGATTCCATGCAGCATGATTGAATGCAGTGGATTTTATGCAGCATGGCCCAAAGCATCCTGATTGAATGCAGTGGATTCCATGGAGCATCATTGAATGCAGAGTATTCAATGCATTGTGTCGTAATGGTTCCCGATTGTATGCAGTGGAGTCCATGTAGTGTGATAAATGCATGGATTCCAGGCAGCATGGTAAAATGCATCCTGATTGAATGCAGTGGATTCCATGCAGCGTGATTGAATGCAGTGGATTCCATGCAGCGTGATTGAATGCAGTGGATTCCATGCAGCCTGGTAAAATGCATCCCGATTGAATGCAGAGGATTCCATTCATTGTGGCGTAATGGATCCCGACTGTATGCAGCGGAGTCCATGCAGCGTGATGACTGAATGGATTCCATGCAGCTTATTAAAATGCATCCTGATTGAATGCAGTGGATTCCATGCAGCGTGATTGAATGCAGTGGATTCCATGCAGCGTGATTGAATGCAGTGGATTCCATGCAGCCTGGTAAAATTCATCCCGATTGAATGCAGTGGATTACGTGCAGCATGATTGAATGCAGTGGATTTTATGCAGCATGGCCCAAAGCATCCTGATTGAATGCAGTGGATTACGTGCAGCATGATTAAATGCAGTGAACTCCATGCAATGTGGTAAAATGCCTCCTGATTGAATGCAGTGGATTCGATACAGCTTAGTATAATATATCCCAATTAAATTCGGTGGATTCCATGCAGCGTCGTTGAATGCAGTGGATTTTATGAGGCATGGCCCAAAGCATCCCGATTGAATGCATTGGATTCCATGCATTGTGATTGAATGCAGTGAACTCCATGCAGCGTGGTAAAATGAATCCCGATTGAATGCAGTGGATTTCATGAAGCGTGATTGAATGCACTGTATTCCATGAAGTGTGAAGTAATGGAACCCTATTGAATGCAGTGTATTTTATGCAGCCTGATTGAATGCAGTGGATTTAATGGAGCATGATTGAATGCAGTGGATTTTATGCAGCATGGCCCAAAGCATCCTGATTGAATGCAGAGGATTCCATGCATTGTGGCGCAATGGATCCCGATTGTATGCAGTGGAGTCCATGCAGCGTGATGAATGCATGGATTCCATGCAGCCTGGTAAAATGCATCCCGATTGAATGCAGTGGATTCCATCCAGCTTGATTGAATGCAGTTGATTCCATGGAGCGTGGCCCAATGCATCCCGATTAAATGCAGTGGATTTTATGCAGCATGGCCCAAAGCATCCCGATTGAAGGTAGTGCATTCCATGCAGCATCACTGAATGCAGTGGATTCCATGCAGCATGGTAAAATGCATCCCGATTGATGGAGTGGATTCCATGCAGCGTCATTGAATGCAGATGATTCCATGCATTGTGGTGTAATGGATCCCGATTATATGCAGTGGACTCCATGCAGTGAGGCCCAATGCATCCCGATTGAATGCAGTGGATTCCATGCATTTTGATTGAATACAGTGTACTCCATGCAGCGTGGGAACATGCATCCCGATGGAATGCAGTGGATTCCATGCAGCGTGATTGAATGCAGTGGATTCCATGCAGCGTGAAGAAATTGAACCCTATTGTAAGCAGTGGATTATATGCAGCATGATTGAATGCAGTCGATTCCATGCAGTGTCATTGAATGAAGTGGATTTTATGAGGCATGGCCCAAAGCATCCTGATTGAATGCAGTGGATTCCATGCAGCGTCATTGAATGCAGAGGATTCCATGCATTTTGGTGCAATGGATCCCGACTGTATGCACTGGAGTCCATGAAGCGAGGCCCAATGCATCCCGATTGAATGCAGTGGATTTTTTTGCAGCATGGCCCAAAGCATCCCGATTGAATGCAGGGGATTCCATGCAGCGTGATTGAATGCAGTGTACTCCATTCAGCGTGGTAAATTGCATCCCGATTGAATGCAGTGGATTCCGTGCAGCGTGATTGAATGCAGAGGATTCCATGCATTGTGGCGTAATGGATCCCGACTGTATGCAGCGGAGTCCATGCAGCGTGATGACTGAATGGATTCCATGCAGCTTATTAAAATGCATCCTGATTGAATGCAGTGGATTCCATGCAGCGTGATTGAATGCAGTGGATTCCATGCAGCGTGATTGAATGCAGTGGATTCCATGCAGCCTGGTAAAATGCATCCCGATTGAATGCAGTGGATTCCATGCAGCGTGATTGAATGCAGTGGATTCCATGCAGCCTGGTAAAATGCATCCCGATTGAATGCAGTGGATTACGTGCAGCATGATTGAATGCAGTGGATTTTATGCAGCATGGCCCAAAGCATCCTGATTGAATGCAGTGGATTACGTGCAGCATGATTAAATGCAGTGAACTCCATGCAATGTGGTAAAATGCATCCTGATTGAATGCAGTGGACTCGATACAGCTTAGTATAATGTATCCCAGTTAAATTCGGTGGATTCCATGCAGTGTCGTTGAATGCAGTGGAATTTATTAAGCATGGCCCAAAGCATCCTGATTGAATGCAGAGGATTCCATGCATTGTGGCGCAATGGATCCCGATTGTATGCAGTGGAGTCCATGCAGCGTGATGAATGCATGGATTCCATGCAGCCTGGTAAAATGCATCCCGATTGAATGCAGTGGATTGTATGCAGCATGGGCCAAAGCATCCCGATTGAATGCAGTGGATTCCATGCATTTTGATTGAATGCAGTGTACTCCATGCAGCGTGGGAACATGCATCCCGATGGAATGCTGTGGATTCCATGCAGCGTGATTGAATGCAGTGGATTCCATGCAGCGTGAAGAAATTGAACCCTATTGTAAGCAGTGGATTATATGCAGCATGATTGAATGCAGTCGATTTCATGCAGCGTCATTGAATGAAGTGGATTTTATGAGGCATGGCCCAAAGCATCCTGATTGAATGCAGTGGATTCCATGCAGCGTCATTGAATGCAGAGGATTCCATGCATTTTGGTGCAATGGATCCCGACTGTATGCACTGGAGTCCATGAAGCGAGGCCCAATGCATCCCGATTGAATGCAGTGGATTTTTTTGCAGCATGGCCCAAAGCATCCCGATTGAATGCAGGGGATTCCATGCAGCGTGATTGAATGCAGTGTACTCCATTCAGCGTGGTAAATTGCATCCCGATTGAATGCAGTGGATTCCGTGCAGCGTGATTGAATGCAGAGGATTCCATGCATTGTGGCGTAATGGATCCCGACTGTATGCAGCGGAGTCCATGCAGCGTGATGACTGAATGGATTCCATGCAGCTTATTAAAATGCATCCTGATTGAATGCAGTGGATTCCATGCAGCGTGATTGAATGCAGTGGATTCCATGCAGCGTGATTGAATGCAGTGGATTCCATGCAGCCTGGTAAAATGCATCCCGATTGAATGCAGTGGATTCCATGCAGCGTGATTGAATGCAGTGGATTCCATGCAGCCTGGTAAAATGCATCCTGATTGAATGCAGTGGATTCGATACAGCTTAGTATAATGTATCCCAGTTAAATTCGGTGGATTCCATGCAGCGTCGTTGAATGCAGTGGATTATATGAGGCATGGCCCAAAGCATCCCGATTGAATGCAGTGGATTCCATGCATTGTGATTGAATGCAGTGAACTCCATGCAGCGTGGTAAAATGAATCCCGATTGAATGCAGTGGATTCCATGCAGCGTGATTGAATGCAGTGGATTCCATGCAGCGTGATTGAATGCAGTGGATTCCATGCAGCCTGGTAAAATGCATCCCGATTGAATGCAGTGGGTTCGATACAGCTTAGTATAATGTATCCCAGTTAAATTCGGTGGATTCCATGCAGCGTCGTTGAATGCAGTGGATTTTATGAGGCATGGCCCAAAGCATCCCGATTGAATGCATTGGATTCCATGCATTGTGATTGAATGCAGTGAACTCCATGCAGCGTGGTAAAATGAATCCCGATTGAATGCAGTGGATTCCATGAAGCGTGATTGAATGCACTGTATTCCATGAAGTGTGAAGTAATGGAACCCTATTGAATGCAGTGTATTTTATGCAGCCTGATTGAATGCAGTGGATTTAATGGAGCATGATTGAATGCAGTGGATTTTATGCAGCATGGCCCAAAGCATCCTGATTGAATGCAGAGGATTCCATGCATTGTGGCGCAATGGATCCCGATTGTATGCAGTGGAGTCCATGCAGCGTGATGAATGCATGGATTCCATGCAGCCTGGTAAAATGCATCCCGATTGAATGCAGTGGATTCCATGCAGCGTCATTGAATGCAGATGATTCCATGCATTGTGGTGTAATGGATCCCGATTATATGCAGTGGAGTCCATGCAGTGAGGCCCAATGCATCCCGATTGAATGCAGTGGATTGTATGCAGCATGGCCCAAAGCATCCCGATTGAATGCAGTGGATTCCATGCATTTTGATTGAATGCAGTGTACTCCATGCAGCGTGGGAACATGCATCCCGATTGAATGCAGTGGATTCCATGCAGCGTGAAGAAATGGAACATTTAGAATGCAGTGGATATTATGCAGCATGATTGAATGCAGTGGATTCCATGCAGCATGATTGAATGCAGTGGATTTTATGCAGCATGGCCCAAAGCATCCTGATTGAATGCAGTGGATTCCATGGAGCATCATTGAATGCAGAGTATTCAATGCATTGTGTCGTAATGGTTCCCGATTGTATGCAGTGGAGTCCATGTAGTGTGATAAATGCATGGATTCCAGGCAGCATGGTAAAATGCATCCTGATTGAATGCAGTGGATTCCATGCAGCGTGATTGAATGCAGTGGATTCCATGCAGCGTGATTGAATGCAGTGGATTCCATGCAGCCTGGTAAAATGCATCCCGATTGAATGCAGAGGATTCCATTCATTGTGGCGTAATGGATCCCGACTGTATGCAGCGGAGTCCATGCAGCGTGATGACTGAATGGATTCCATGCAGCTTATTAAAATGCATCCTGATTGAATGCAGTGGATTCCATGCAGCGTGATTGAATGCAGTGGATTCCATGCAGCGTGATTGAATGCAGTGGATTCCATGCAGCCTGGTAAAATTCATCCCGATTGAATGCAGTGGATTACGTGCAGCATGATTGAATGCAGTGGATTTTATGCAGCATGGCCCAAAGCATCCTGATTGAATGCAGTGGATTACGTGCAGCATGATTAAATGCAGTGAACTCCATGCAATGTGGTAAAATGCCTCCTGATTGAATGCAGTGGATTCGATACAGCTTAGTATAATATATCCCAATTAAATTCGGTGGATTCCATGCAGCGTCGTTGAATGCAGTGGATTTTATGAGGCATGGCCCAAAGCATCCCGATTGAATGCATTGGATTCCATGCATTGTGATTGAATGCAGTGAACTCCATGCAGCGTGGTAAAATGAATCCCGATTGAATGCAGTGGATTCCATGAAGCGTGATTGAATGCACTGTATTCCATGAAGTGTGAAGTAATGGAACCCTATTGAATGCAGTGTATTTTATGCAGCCTGATTGAATGCAGTGGATTTAATGGAGCATGATTGAATGCAGTGGATTTTATGCAGCATGGCCCAAAGCATCCTGATTGAATGCAGAGGATTCCATGCATTGTGGCGCAATGGATCCCGATTGTATGCAGTGGAGTCCATGCAGCGTGATGAATGCATGGATTCCATGCAGCCTGGTAAAATGCATCCCGATTGAATGCAGTGGATTCCATCCAGCTTGATTGAATGCAGTTGATTCCATGGAGCGTGGCCCAATGCATCCCGATTAAATGCAGTGGATTTTATGCAGCATGGCCCAAAGCATCCCGATTGAAGGTAGTGCATTCCATGCAGCATCACTGAATGCAGTGGATTCCATGCAGCATGGTAAAATGCATCCCGATTGATGGAGTGGATTCCATGCAGCGTCATTGAATGCAGATGATTCCATGCATTGTGGTGTAATGGATCCCGATTATATGCAGTGGAGTCCATGCAGTGAGGCCCAATGCATCCCGATTGAATGCAGTGGATTCCATGCATTTTGATTGAATACAGTGTACTCCATGCAGCGTGGGAACATGCATCCCGATGGAATGCAGTGGATTCCATGCAGCGTGATTGAATGCAGTGGATTCCATGCAGCGTGAAGAAATTGAACCCTATTGTAAGCAGTGGATTATATGCAGCATGATTGAATGCAGTCGATTCCATGCAGTGTCATTGAATGAAGTGGATTTTATGAGGCATGGCCCAAAGCATCCTGATTGAATGCAGTGGATTCCATGCAGCGTCATTGAATGCAGAGGATTCCATGCATTTTGGTGCAATGGATCCCGACTGTATGCACTGGAGTCCATGAAGCGAGGCCCAATGCATCCCGATTGAATGCAGTGGATTTTTTTGCAGCATGGCCCAAAGCATCCCGATTGAATGCAGGGGATTCCATGCAGCGTGATTGAATGCAGTGTACTCCATTCAGCGTGGTAAATTGCATCCCGATTGAATGCAGTGGATTCCGTGCAGCGTGATTGAATGCAGAGGATTCCATGCATTGTGGCGTAATGGATCCCGACTGTATGCAGCGGAGTCCATGCAGCGTGATGACTGAATGGATTCCATGCAGCTTATTAAAATGCATCCTGATTGAATGCAGTGGATTCCATGCAGCGTGATTGAATGCAGTGGATTCCATGCAGCGTGATTGAATGCAGTGGATTCCATGCAGCCTGGTAAAATGCATCCCGATTGAATGCAGTGGATTCCATGCAGCGTGATTGAATGCAGTGGATTCCATGCAGCCTGGTAAAATGCATCCCGATTGAATGCAGTGGATTACGTGCAGCATGATTGAATGCAGTGGATTTTATGCAGCATGGCCCAAAGCATCCTGATTGAATGCAGTGGATTACGTGCAGCATGATTAAATGCAGTGAACTCCATGCAATGTGGTAAAATGCATCCTGATTGAATGCAGTGGATTCGATACAGCTTAGTATAATGTATCCCAGTTAAATTCGGTGGATTCCATGCAGTGTCGTTGAATGCAGTGGAATTTATTAAGCATGGCCCAAAGCATCCTGATTGAATGCAGAGGATTCCATGCATTGTGGCGCAATGGATCCCGATTGTATGCAGTGGAGTCCATGCAGCGTGATGAATGCATGGATTCCATGCAGCCTGGTAAAATGCATCCCGATTGAATGCAGTGGATTGTATGCAGCATGGGCCAAAGCATCCCGATTGAATGCAGTGGATTCCATGCATTTTGATTGAATGCAGTGTACTCCATGCAGCGTGGGAACATGCATCCCGATGGAATGCTGTGGATTCCATGCAGCGTGATTGAATGCAGTGGATTCCATGCAGCGTGAAGAAATTGAACCCTATTGTAAGCAGTGGATTATATGCAGCATGATTGAATGCAGTCGATTTCATGCAGCGTCATTGAATGAAGTGGATTTTATGAGGCATGGCCCAAAGCATCCTGATTGAATGCAGTGGATTCCATGCAGCGTCATTGAATGCAGAGGATTCCATGCATTTTGGTGCAATGGATCCCGACTGTATGCACTGGAGTCCATGAAGCGAGGCCCAATGCATCCCGATTGAATGCAGTGGATTTTTTTGCAGCATGGCCCAAAGCATCCCGATTGAATGCAGGGGATTCCATGCAGCGTGATTGAATGCAGTGTACTCCATTCAGCGTGGTAAATTGCATCCCGATTGAATGCAGTGGATTCCGTGCAGCGTGATTGAATGCAGAGGATTCCATGCATTGTGGCGTAATGGATCCCGACTGTATGCAGCGGAGTCCATGCAGCGTGATGACTGAATGGATTCCATGCAGCTTATTAAAATGCATCCTGATTGAATGCAGTGGATTCCATGCAGCGTGATTGAATGCAGTGGATTCCATGCAGCGTGATTGAATGCAGTGGATTCCATGCAGCCTGGTAAAATGCATCCCGATTGAATGCAGTGGATTCCATGAAGCGTGATTGAATGCAGTGGATTCCATGCAGCCTGGTGAAATGCATCCCGATTGAATGCAGTGGATTACGTGCAGCATGATTGAATGCAGTGGATTTTATGCAGCATGGCCCAAAGCATCCTGATTGAATGCAGTGGATTACGTGCAGCATGATTAAATGCAGTGAACTCCATGCAATGTGGTAAAATGCATCCTGATTGAATGCAGTGGATTCGATACAGCTTAGTATAATGTATCCCAGTTAAATTCGGTGGATTCCATGCAGTGTCGTTGAATGCAGTGGATTTTATGCAGCATGGCCCAAAGCATCCTGATTGAATGCAGAGGATTCCATGCATTGTGGCGCAATGGATCCCGATTGTATGCAGTGGAGTCCATGCAGCGTGATGAATGCATGGATTCCATGCAGCCTGGTAAAATGCATCCCGATTGAATGCAGTGGATTCCATGCAGCGTCATTGAATGCAGATGATTCCATGCATTGTGGTGTAATGGATCCCGATTATATGCAGAGGATTCCATGCAGTGAGGCCCAATGCATCCCGATTGAATGCAGTGGATTGTATGCAGCATGGCCCAAAGCATCCCGATTGAATGCAGTGGATTCCATGCATTTTGATTGAATGCAGTGTACTCCATGCAGCGTGGGAACATGCATCCCGATGGAATGCAGTGGATTCCATGCAGCGTGATTGAATGCAGTGGATTCCATGCAGCGTGAAGAAATTGAACCCTATTGTAAGCAGTGGATTATATGCAGCATGATTGAATGCAGTCGATTCCATGCAGCGTCATTGAATGAAGTGGATTTTATGAGGCATGGCCCAAAGCATCCTGATTGAATGCAGTGGATTCCATGCAGCGTCATTGAATGCAGAGGATTCCATGCATTTTGGTGCAATGGATCCCGACTGTATGCACTGGAGTCCATGAAGCGAGGCCCAATGCATCCCGATTGAATGCAGTGGATTTTTTTGCAGCATGGCCCAAAGCATCCCGATTGAATGCAGGGGATTCCATGCAGCGTGATTGAATGCAGTGTACTCCATTCAGCGTGGTAAATTGCATCCCGATTGAATGCAGTGGATTCCATGCAGCGTGATTGAATGCAGAGGATTCCATGCATTGTGGCGTAATGGATCCCGACTGTATGCAGCGGAGTCCATGCAGCGTGATGACTGAATGGATTCCATGCAGCTTATTAAAATGCATCCTGATTGAATGCAGTGGATTCCATGCAGCGTGATTGAATGCAGTGGATTCCATGCAGCCTGGTAAAATGCATCCCGATTGAATGCAGTGGATTAAATGCAGCGTGAAGAAATGGAACATTTTGAATGCAGTGGATATTATGCAGCATGATTGAATGCAGTGGATTCCATGCAGCATGATTAAATGCAGTGTATTTTATGCAGCATTGCCCAAAGCATCCTGATTGAATGCAGTGGAGTCCATGGAGTATCATTGAATGCAGAGTATTCCATGCATTGTGGCGCAATGGATCCCGATTGTATGCAGTGGAGTCCATGCAGTGTGATGAATGCATGGATTCCAGGCAGCCTGGTAAAATGCATCCTGATTGAATGCAGTGGATTCCATGCAGCGTGATTGAATGCAGTGGATTCCGTGCAGCGTGATTGAATGCAGTGGATTCCATGCAGCCTGGTAAAATGCATCCCGATTGAATGCAGTGGGTTCGATACAGCTTAGTATAATGTATCCCAGTTAAATTCGGAGGATTCCATGCAGCGTCGTTGAATGCAGTGGATTTTATGAGGCATGGCCCAAAGCATCCCGATTGAATGCATTGGATTCCATGCATTGTGATTGAATGCAGTGAACTCCATGCAGCGTGGTAAAATGAATCCCGATTGAATGCAGTGGATTCCATGAAGCGTGATTGAATGCACTGTATTCCATGAAGTGTGAAGTAATGGAACCCTATTGAATGCAGTGTATTTTATGCAGCCTGATTGAATGCAGTGGATTACGTGCAGCATGATTGAATGCAGTGGATTTTATGCAGCATGGCCCAAAGCATCCTGATTGAATGCAGTGGATTACGTGCAGCATGATTAAATGCAGTGAACTCCATGCAATGTGGTAAAATGCATCCTGATTGAATGCAGTGGATTCGATACAGCTTAGTATAATGTATCCCAATTAAATTCGGTGGATTCCATGCAGCGTCGTTGAATGCAGTGGATTATATGAGGCATGGCCCAAAGCATCCCGATTGAATGCATTGGATTCCATGCATTGTGATTGAATGCAGTGAACTCCATGCAGCGTGGTAAAATGAATCCCGATTGAATGCAGTGGATTCCATGAAGCGTGATTGAATGCACTGTATTCCATGAAGTGTGAAGTAATGGAACCCTATTGAATGCAGTGTATTTTATGCAGCCTGATTGAATGCAGTGGATTTAATGGAGCATGATTGAATGCAGTGGATTTTATGCAGCATGGCCCAAAGCATCCTGATTGAATGCAGAGGATTCCATGCATTGTGGCGCAATGGATCCCGATTGTATGCAGTGGAGTCCATGCAGCGTGATGAATGCATGGATTCCATGCAGCCTGGTAAAATGCATCCTGATTGAATGCAGTGGATTCCATGCAGCGTCATTGAATGCAGATGATTCCATGCATTGTGGTGTAATGGATCCCGATTATATGCAGTGGAGTCCATGCAGTGAGGCCCAATGCATCCCGATTGAATGCAGTGGATTCCATGCATTTTGATTGAATACAGTGTACTCCATGCAGCGTGGGAACATGCATCCCGATGGAATGCAGTGGATTCCATGCAGCGTGATTGAATGCAGTGGATTCCATGCAGCGTGAAGAAATTGAACCCTATTGTAAGCAGTGGATTATATGCAGCATGATTGAATGCAGTCGATTCCATGCAGTGTCATTGAATGAAGTGGATTTTATGAGGCATGGCTCAAAGCATCCTGATTGAATGCAGTGGATTCCATGCAGCGTCATTGAATGCAGAGGATTCCATGCATTTTGGTGCAATGGATCCCGACTGTATGCACTGGAGTCCATGAAGCGAGGCCCAATGCATCCCGATTGAATGCAGTGGATTTTTTTGCAGCATGGCCCAAAGCATCCCGATTGAATGCAGGGGATTCCATGCAGCGTGATTGAATGCAGTGTACTCCATTCAGCGTGGTAAATTGCATCCCGATTGAATGCAGTGGATTCCGTGCAGCGTGATTGAATGCAGAGGATTCCATGCATTGTGGCGTAATGGATCCCGACTGTATGCAGCGGAGTCCATGCAGCGTGATGACTGAATGGATTCCATGCAGCTTATTAAAATGCATCCTGATTGAATGCAGTGGATTCCATGCAGCGTGATTGAATGCAGTGGATTCCATGCAGCGTGATTGAATGCAGTGGATTCCATGCAGCCTGGTAAAATGCATCCCGATTGAATGCAGTGGATTCCATGCAGCGTGATTGAATGCAGTGGATTCCATGCAGCCTGGTAAAATGCATCCCGATTGAATGCAGTGGATTACGTGCAGCATGATTGAATGCAGTGGATTTTATGCAGCATGGCCCAAAGCATCCTGATTGAATGCAGTGGATTACGTGCAGCATGATTAAATGCAGTGAACTCCATGCAATGTGGTAAAATGCATCCTGATTGAATGCAGTGTATTCGATACAGCTTAGTATAATGTATCCCAATTAAATTCGGTGGATTCCATGCAGTGTCGTTGAATGCAGTGGAATTTATTAAGCATGGCCCAAAGCATCCTGATTGAATGCAGTGGATTCCATGCAGCGTGAAGTGTTGGAACCGTATTGAATGCAGTGGATTTTATGCAGCATGGCCCAAAGCATCCTGATTGAGTGCACTGGATTCAATGGAGCATCATTGAATGCAGAGGATTCCATGCATTGTGTTGCAATTGATCCTTATTGTATGCAGTGGAGTCAATGGAGCGAGGCCAAATGCATCCCAATTGAATGCACTGGATTATATGCAGCATGGCCCAAAGCATCCCAATTGAATGCAGTGGATTCCATGCAGCATCAATGAATGCAGAAGATTCCATGCATTGTGGCACAATGGATCCCGATTGTATGCAGTGGAGTCCATGCAGCGAGGCCCAATGCATCCCGATGGAATGCAGTGGATTTTATGCAGCATGGCCCAAAGCATCCCGATTGAATGCAGTGGATTATATGCAGCATGATTGCAGCAGTGTAATCCATTACGCAGCAGTGTAATCCATGCAGAGTGTTAAAATGCATCCCGATTGAATGCATTGTATTCCCTGCAGTGTGAAGAAATGGAACCCTATTGAATGCAGTGGATTTTATGCAGCATGATGGAGTGCAGTGGATTCCATGCAGCATGATTGAATGCAGTGGATTTCATGAAGCATGCCCCAAAGCATCCCGATTGAATGCAGTGGATTCCATCCATTGTGATTGAATGCAGTGTACTCCATGCAGTGTGGTAAAATGCATCCCGATTGAATGCAGTGGATTCCATGCAGCATCATTGAATGCAGATGATTCCATGCATTGCAGCGCAATGGATACCAATTGAATGCAGTGAAGTCCATGCAGCGAGGCCCAGTGCATCCCGATTGACTGCAGTGGATTATTTTGCAGCATGGCCCAAAGAATCCCGATTGAATGCATTGGATTCCATCCATTGTGATTGAATGCAGTGTACTCCATGCAGTGTGGTAAAATGCATCCCGATTGAATGCATTGGATTCCATGCAGCATCATTGAATGCAGAGGATTCCATGCATTGTGGCGCAATGGATCGCGATTGTATGCAGTGGAGTTCATGCAGCGAGGCCCAATGCATCCTGATTGATTGCAGTGGATTTTTTGCAGCATGGCCCAAAGCATCCCGATTGAATGCAGTGGATTCCATGCATTGAGATTGAATGCAGTGTACTCCATGCAGCGAGGTAAAATGCATCCCGATTGAATGCAGTGGATTAAATGCAGCGTGAAGAAATGGAACATTTTGAATGCAGTGGATATTATGCAGCATGATTGAATGCAGTGGATTCCATGCAGCATGATTAAATGCAGTGTATTTTATGCAGCATTGCCCAAAGCATCCTGATTGAATGCAGTGGAGTCCATGGAGTATCATTGAATGCAGAGTATTCCATGCATTGTGGCGCAATGGATCCCGATTGTATGCAGTGGAGTCCATGCAGTGTGATGAATGCATGGATTCCAGGCAGCCTGGTAAAATGCATCCTGATTGAATGCAGTGGATTCCATGCAGCGTCATTGAATGCAGATGATTCCATGCATTGTGGTGTAATGGATCCCGATTATATGCAGTGGAGTCCATGCAGTGAGGCCCAATGCATCCCGATTGAATGCAGTGGATTGTATGCAGCATGGCCCAAAGCATCCCGATTGAATGCAGTGGATTCCATGCATTTTGATTGAATGCAGTGTACTCCATGCAGCGTGGGAACATGCATCCCGATGGAATGCAGTGGATTCCATGCAGCGTGATTGAATGCAGTGGATTCCATGCAGCGTGAAGAAATTGAACCCTATTGTAAGCAGTGGATTATATGCAGCATGATTGAATGCAGTCGATTCCATGCAGCGTCATTGAATGAAGTGGATTTTATGAGGCATGGCCCAAAGCATCCTGATTGAATGCAGTGGATTCCATGCAGCGTCATTGAATGCAGAGGATTCCATGCATTTTGGTGCAATGGATCCCGACTGTATGCACTGGAGTCCATGAAGCGAGGCCCAATGCATCCCGATTGAATGCAGTGGATTTTTTTGCAGCATGGCCCAAAGCATCCCGATTGAATGCAGGGGATTCCATGCAGCGTGATAGAATGCAGTGTACTCCATTCAGCGTGGTAAATTGCATCCCGATTGAATGCAGTGGATTCCATGCAGCGTGATTGAATGCAGAGGATTCCATGCATTGTGGCGTAATGGATCCCGACTGTATGCAGCGGAGTCCATGCAGCGTGATGACTGAATGGATTCCATGCAGCTTATTAAAATGCATCCTGATTGAATGCAGTGGATTCCATGCAGCGTGATTGAATGCAGTGGATTCCATGCAGCGTGATTGAATGCAGTGGATTCCATGCAGCCTGGTAAAATGCATCCCGATTGAATGCAGTGGATTCCATGCAGCGTGATTGAATGCAGTGGATTCCATGCAGCCTGGTAAAATGCATCCCGATTGAATGCAGTGGATTACGTGCAGCATGATTGAATGCAGTGAACTCCATGCAATGTGGTAAAATGCATCCTGATTGAATGCAGTGGATTCGATACAGCTTAGTATAATGTATCCCAGTTAAATTCGGTGGATTCCATGCAGTGTCGTTGAATGCAGTGGAATTTATTAAGCATGGCCCAAAGCATCCTGATTGAATGCAGAGGATTCCATGCATTGTGGCGCAATGGATCCCGATTGTATGCAGTGGAGTCCATGCAGCGTGATGAATGCATGGATTCCATGCAGCCTGGTAAAATGCATCCCGATTGAATGCAGTGGATTCCATGCAGCGTCATTGAATGCAGATGATTCCATGCATTGAGGTGTAATGGATCCCGATTATATGCAGTGGAGTCCATGCAGTGAGGCCCAATGCATCCCGATTGAATGCAGTGGATTGTATGCAGCATGGGCCAAAGCATCCCGATTGAATGCAGTGGATTCCATGCAGCGTGATTGAATGCAGTGGATTCCATGCAGCGTGATTGAATGCAGTGGATTCCATGCAGCCTGGTAAAATGCATCCCGATTGAATGCAGTGGATTCCATGCAGCATGATTGAATGCAGTGGATTTCGTGCAGCATGATTGAATGCAGTGGATTTTATGCAGCATGGCCCAAAGCATCCTGATTGAATGCAGTGGATTACGTGCAGCATGATTAAATGCAGTGAACTCCATGCAATGTGGTAAAATGCATCCTGATTGAATGCAGTGGATTCGATACAGCTTAGTATAATGTATCCCAATTAAATTCGGTGGATTCCATGCAGCGTCGTTGAATGCAGTGGATTTTATGAGGCATGGCCCAAAGCATCCCGATTGAATGCAGTGGATTCCATGCATTGTGATTGAATGCAGTGAACTCCATGCAGCGTGGTAAAATGAATCCCGATTGAATGCAGTGGATTCCATGAAGCGTGATTGAATGCACTGTATTCCATGAAGTGTGAAGTAATGGAACCCTATTGAATGCAGTGTATTTTATGCAGCCTGATTGAATGCAGTGGATTTAATGGAGCATGATTGAATGCAGTGGATTTTATGCAGCATGGCCCAAAGCATCCTGATTGAATGCAGAGGATTCCATGCATTGTGGCGCAATGGATCCCGATTGTATGCAGTGGAGTCCATGCAGCGTGATGAATGCATGGATTCCATGCAGCCTGGTAAAATGCATCCCGATTGAATGCAGTGGATTCCATGCAGCGTCATTGAATGCAGATGATTCCATGCATTGTGGTGTAATGGATCCCGATTATATGCAGTGGAGTCCATGCAGTGAGGCCCAATGCATCCCGATTGAATGCAGTGGATTGTATGCAGCATGGCCCAAAGCATCCCGATTGAATGCAGTGGATTCCATGCATTTTGATTGAATGCAGTGTACTCCATGCAGCGTGGGAACATGCATCCCGATGGAATGCAGTGGATTCCATGCAGCGTGATTGAATGCAGTGGATTCCATGCAGCGTGAAGAAATTGAACCCTATTGTAAGCAGTGGATTATGTGCAGCATGATTGAATGCAGTCGATTCCATGCAGTGTCATTGAATGAAGTGGATTTTATGAGGCATGGCCCAAAGCATCCTGATTGAATGCAGTGGATTCCATGCAGCGTCATTGAATGCAGAGGATTCCATGCATTTTGGTGCAATGGATCCCGACTGTATGCACTGGAGTCCATGAAGCGAGGCCCAATGCATCCCGATTGAATGCAGTGGATTTTTTTGCAGCATGGCCCAAAGCATCCCGATTGAATGCAGGGGATTCCATGCAGCGTGATAGAATGCAGTGTACTCCATTCAGCGTGGTAAATTGCATCCCGATTGAATGCAGTGGATTCCATGCAGCGTGATTGAATGCAGAGGATTCCATGCATTGTGGCGTAATGGATCCCGACTGTATGCAGCGGAGTCCATGCAGCGTGATGACTGAATGGATTCCATTCAGCTTATTAAAATGCATCCTGATTGAATGCAGTGGATTCCATGCAGCGTGATTGAATGCAGTGGATTCCATGCAGCGTGATTGAATGCAGTGGATTCCATGCAGCCTGGTAAAATGCATCCCGATTGAATGCAGTGGATTCCATGCAGCGTGATTGAATGCAGTGGATTCCATGCAGCCTGGTAAAATGCATCCCGATTGAATGCAGTGGATTCCGTGCAGCATGATTGAATGCAGTGGATTTTATGCAGCATGGCCCAAAGCATCCTGATTGAATGCAGTGGATTACGTGCAGCATGATTAAATGCAGTGAACTCCATGCAATGTGGTAAAATGCATCCTGATTGAATGCAGTGGATTCGATACAGCTTAGTATAATGTATCCCAATTAAATTCGGTGGATTCCATGCAGTGTCGTTGAATGCAGTGGAATTTATTAAGCATGGCCCAAAGCATCCTGATTGAATGCAGAGGATTCCATGCATTGTGGCGCAATGGATCCCGATTGTATGCAGTGGAGTCCATGCAGCGTGATGAATGCATGGATTCCATGCAGCCTGGTAAAATGCATCCCGATTGAATGCAGTGGATTCCATGCAGCGTCATTGAATGCAGATGATTCCATGCATTGTGGTGTAATGGATCCCGATTATATGCAGTGGAGTCCATGCAGTGAGGCCGAATGCATCCCGATTGAATGCAGTGGATTGTATGCAGCATGGGCCAAAGCATCCCGATTGAATGCAGTGGATTCCATGCATTTTGATTGAATGCAGTGTACTCCATGCAGCGTGGGAACATGCATCCCGATGGAATGCTGTGGATTCCATGCAGCGTGATTGAATGCAGTGGATTCCATGCAGCGTGAAGAAATTGAACCCTATTGTAAGCAGTGGATTATATGCAGCATGATTGAATGCAGTCGATTTCATGCAGCGTCATTGAATGAAGTGGATTTTATGAGGCATGGCCCAAAGCATCCTGATTGAATGCAGTGGATTCCATGCAGCGTCATTGAATGCAGAGGATTCCATGCATTTTGGTGCAATGGATCCCGACTGTATGCACTGGAGTCCATGAAGCGAGGCCCAATGCATCCCGATTGAATGCAGTGGATTTTTTTGCAGCATGGCCCAAAGCATCCCGATTGAATGCAGGGGATTCCATGCAGCGTGATTGAATGCAGTGTACTCCATTCAGCGTGGTAAATTGCATCCCGATTGAATGCAGTGGATTCCATGCAGCGTGATTGAATGCAGAGGATTCCATGCATTGTGGCGTAATGGATCCCGACTGTATGCAGCGGAGTCCATGCAGCGTGATGACTGAATGGATTCCATGCAGCTTATTAAAATGCATCCTGATTGAATGCAGTGGATTCCATGCAGCGTGATTGAATGCAGTGGATTCCATGCAGCGTGATTGAATGCAGTGGATTCCATGCAGCCTGGTAAAATGCATCCCGATTGAATGCAGTGGATTCCATGCAGCGTGATTGAATGCAGTGGATTCCATGCAGCCTGGTAAAATGCATCCCGATTGAATGCAGTGGATTACGTGCAGCATGATTGAATGCAGTGGATTTTATGCAGCATGGCCCAAAGCATCCTGATTGAATGCAGTGGATTACGTGCAGCATGATTAAATGCAGTGAACTCCATGCAATGTGGTAAAATGCATCCTGATTGAATGCAGTGGATTCGATACAGCTTAGTATAATGTATCCCAGTTAAATTCGGTGGATTCCATGCAGTGTCGTTGAATGCAGTGGATTTTATGCAGCATGGCCCAAAGCATCCTGATTGAATGCAGAGGATTCCATGCATTGTGGCGCAATGGATCCCGATTGTATGCAGTGGAGTCCATGCAGCGTGATGAATGCATGGATTCCATGCAGCCTGGTAAAATGCATCCCGATTGAATGCAGTGGATTCCATGCAGCGTCATTGAATGCAGATGATTCCATGCATTGTGGTGTAATGGATCCCGATTATATGCAGTGGAGTCCATGCAGTGAGGCCCAATGCATCCCGATTGAATGCAGTGGATTGTATGCAGCATGGCCCAAAGCATCCCGATTGAATGCAGTGGATTCCATGCATTTTGATTGAATGCAGTGTACTCCATGCAGCGTGGGAACATGCATCCCGATGGAATGCAGTGGATTCCATGCAGCGTGATTGAATGCAGTGGATTCCATGCAGCGTGAAGAAATTGAACCCTATTGTAAGCAGTGGATTATATGCAGCATGATTGAATGCAGTCGATTCCATGCAGCGTCATTGAATGAAGTGGATTTTATGAGGCATGGCCCAAAGCATCCTGATTGAATGCAGTGGATTCCATGCAGCGTCATTGAATGCAGAGGATTCCATGCATTTTGGTGCAATGGATCCCGACTGTATGCACTGGAGTCCATGAAGCGAGGCCCAATGCATCCCGATTGAATGCAGTGGATGTTTTTGCAGCATGGCCCAAAGCATCCCGATTGAATGCAGGGGATTCCATGCAGCGTGATTGAATGCAGTGTACTCCATTCAGCGTGGTAAATTGCATCCCGATTGAATGCAGTGGATTCCATGCAGCGTGATTGAATGCAGAGGATTCCATGCATTGTGGCGTAATGGATCCCGACTGTATGCAGCGGAGTCCATGCAGCGTGATGACTGAATGGATTCCATGCAGCTTATTAAAATGCATCCTGATTGAATGCAGTGGATTCCATGCAGCGTGATTGAATGCAGTGGATTCCATGCAGCGTGATTGAATGCAGTGGATTCCATGCAGCCTGGTAAAATGCATCCCGATTGAATGCAGTGGATTCCATGCAGCGTGATTGAATGCAGTGGATTCCATGCAGCCTGGTAAAATGCATCCCGATTGAATGCAGTGGATTACGTGCAGCATGATTGAATGCAGTGAACTCCATGCAATGTGGTAAAATGCATCCTGATTGAATGCAGTGGATTCGATACAGCTTAGTATAATGTATCCCAGTTAAATTCGGTGGATTCCATGCAGTGTCGTTGAATGCAGTGGAATTTATTAAGCATGGCCCAAAGCATCCTGATTGAATGCAGAGGATTCCATGCATTGTGGCGCAATGGATCCCGATTGTATGCAGTGGAGTCCATGCAGCGTGATGAATGCATGGATTCCATGCAGCCTGGTAAAATGCATCCCGATTGAATGCAGTGGATTCCATGCAGCGTCATTGAATGCAGATGATTCCATGCATTGTGGTGTAATGGATCCCGATTATATGCAGTGGAGTCCATGCAGTGAGGCCCAATGCATCCCGATTGAATGCAGTGGATTGTATGCAGCATGGGCCAAAGCATCCCGATTGAATGCAGTGGATTCCATGCATTTTGATTGAATGCAGTGTACTCCATGCAGCGTGGGAACATGCATCCCGATGGAATGCAGTGGATTCCATGCAGCGTGATTGAATGCAGTGGATTCCATGCAGCGTGAAGAAATTGAACCCTATTGTAAGCAGTGGATTATATGCAGCATGATTGAATGCAGTCGATTCCATGCAGCGTCATTGAATGAAGTGGATTTTATGAGGCATGGCCCAAAGCATCCTGATTGAATGCAGTGGATTCCATGCAGCGTCATTGAATGCAGAGGATTCCATGCATTTTGGTGCAATGGATCCCGACTGTATGCACTGGAGTCCATGAAGCGAGGCCCAATGCATCCCGATTGAATGCAGTGGATTTTTTTGCAGCATGGCCCAAAGCATCCCGATTGAATGCAGGGGATTCCATGCAGCGTGATTGAATGCAGTGTACTCCATTCAGCGTGGTAAATTGCATCCCGATTGAATGCAGTGGATTCCATGCAGCGTGATTGAATGCAGAGGATTCCATGCATTGTGGCGTAATGGATCCCGACTGTATGCAGCGGAGTCCATGCAGCGTGATGACTGAATGGATTCCATGCAGCTTATTAAAATGCATCCTGATTGAATGCAGTGGATTCCATGCAGCGTGATTGAATGCAGTGGATTCCATGCAGCGTGATTGAATGCAGTGGATTCCATGCAGCCTGGTAAAATGCATCCCGATTGAATGCAGTGGATTCCATGCAGCGTGATTGAATGCAGTGGATTCCATGCAGCCTGGGAAAATGCATCCCGATTGAATGCAGTGGATTACGTGCAGCATGATTGAATGCAGTGGATTTTATGCAGCATGGCCCAAAGCATCCTGATTGAATGCAGTGGATTACGTGCAGCATGATTAAATGCAGTGAACTCCATGCAATGTGGTAAAATGCATCCTGATTGAATGCAGTGGATTCGATACAGCTTAGTATAATGTATCCCAATTAAATTCGGTGGATTCCATGCAGCGTCGTTGAATGCAGTGGATTTTATGAGGCATGGCCCAAAGCATCCCGATTGAATGCATTGGATTCCATGCATTGTGATTGAATGCAGTGAACTCCATGCAGCGTGGTAAAATGAATCCCGATTGAATGCAGTGAATTCCATGAAGCGTGATTGAATGCACTGTATTCCATGAAGTGTGAAGTAATGGAACCCTATTGAATGCAGTGTATTTCATGCAGCCTGATTGAATGCAGTGGATTTTATGCAGCATGGCCCAAAGCATCCTGATTGAATGCAGAGGATTCCATGCATTGTGGCGCAATGGATCCCGATTGTATGCAGTGGAGTCCATGCAGCGTGATGAATGCATGGATTCCATGCAGCCTGGTAAAATGCATCCCGATTGAATGCAGTGGATTCCATGCAGCGTCATTGAATGCAGATGATTCCATGCATTGTGGTGTAATGGATCCCGATTATATGCAGTGGAGTCCATGCAGTGAGGCCCAATGCATCCCGATTGAATGCAGTGGATTGTATGCAGCATGGGCCAAAGCATCCCGATTGAATGCAGTGGATTCCATGCATTTTGATTGAATGCAGTGTACTCCATGCAGCGTGGGAACATGCATCCCGATGGAATGCTGTGGATTCCATGCAGCGTGATTGAATGCAGTGGATTCCATGCAGCGTGAAGAAATTGAACCCTATTGTAAGCAGTGGATTATATGCAGCATGATTGAATGCAGTCGATTTCATGCAGCGTCATTGAATGAAGTGGATTTTATGAGGCATGGCCCAAAGCATCCTGATTGAATGCAGTGGATTCCATGCAGCGTCATTGAATGCAGAGGATTCCATGCATTTTGGTGCAATGGATCCCGACTGTATGCACTGGAGTCCATGAAGCGAGGCCCAATGCATCCCGATTGAATGCAGTGGATTTTTTTGCAGCATGGCCCAAAGCATCCCGATTGAATGCAGGGGATTCCATGCAGCGTGATTGAATGCAGTGTACTCCATTCAGCGTGGTAAATTGCATCCCGATTGAATGCAGTGGATTCCATGCAGCGTGATTGAATGCAGAGGATTCCATGCATTGTGGCGTAATGGATCCCGACTGTATGCAGCGGAGTCCATGCAGCGTGATGACTGAATGGATTCCATGCAGCTTATTAAAATGCATCCTGATTGAATGCAGTGGATTCCATGCAGCGTGATTGAATGCAGTGGATTCCATGCAGCGTGATTGAATGCAGTGGATTCCATGCAGCCTGGTAAAATGCATCCCGATTGAATGCAGTGGATTACGTGCAGCATGATTGAATGCAGTGGATTTTATGCAGCATGGCCCAAAGCATCCTGATTGTATGCAGTGGATTACGTGCAGCATGATTAAATGCAGTGAACTCCATGCAATGTGGTAAAATGCATCCTGATTGAATGCAGTGGATTCGATACAGCTTAGTATAATGTATCCCAATTAAATTCGGTGGATTCCATGCAGCGTCGTTGAATGCAGTGGATTTTATGAGGCATGGCCCAAAGCATCCCGATTGAATGCATTGGATTCCATGCATTGTGATTGACTGCAGTGAACTCCATGCAGCGTGGTAAAATGAATCCCGATTGAATGCAGTGGATTCCATGAAGCGTGATTGAATGCACTTTATTCCATGAAGTGTGACGTAATGGAACCCTATTGAATGCAGTGTATTTTATGCAGCCTGATTGAATGCAGTGGATTTAATGGAGCATGATTGAATGCAGTGGATTTTATGCAGCATGGCCCAAAGCATCCTGATTGAATGCAGAGGATTCCATGCATTGTGGCGCAATGGATCCCGATTGTATGCAGTGGAGTCCATGCAGCGTGATGAATGCATGGATTCCATGCAGCCTGGTAAAATGCATCCCGATTGAATGCAGTGGATTCCATGCAGCGTCATTGAATGCAGATGATTCCATGCATTGTGGTGTAATGGATCCCGATTATATGCAGTGGAGTCCATGCAGTGAGGCCCAATGCATCCCGATTGAATGCAGTGGATTGTATGCAGCATGGCCCAAAGCATCCCGATTGAATGCAGTGGATTCCATGCATTTTGATTGAATGCAGTGTACTCCATGCAGCGTGGGAACATGCATCCCGATGGAATGCAGTGGATTCCATGCAGCGTGATTGAATGCAGTGGATTCCATGCAGCGTGAAGAAATTGAACCCTATTGTAAGCAGTGGATTATATGCAGCATGATTGAATGCAGTCGATTCCATGCAGCGTCATTGAATGAAGTGGATTTTATGAGGCATGGCCCAAAGCATCCTGATTGAATGCAGTGGATTCCATGCAGCGTCATTGAATGCAGAGGATTCCATGCATTTTGGTGCAATGGATCCCGACTGTATGCACTGGAGTCCATGAAGCGAGGCCCAATGCATCCCGATTGAATGCAGTGGATGTTTTTGCAGCATGGCCCAAAGCATCCCGATTGAATGCAGGGGATTCCATGCAGCGTGATTGAATGCAGTGTACTCCATTCAGCGTGGTAAATTGCATCCCGATTGAATGCAGTGGATTCCATGCAGCGTGATTGAATGCAGAGGATTCCATGCATTGTGGCGTAATGGATCCCGACTGTATGCAGCGGAGTCCATGCAGCGTGATGACTGAATGGATTCCATGCAGCTTATTAAAATGCATCCTGATTGAATGCAGTGGATTCCATGCAGCGTGATTGAATGCAGTGGATTCCATGCAGCGTGATTGAATGCAGTGGATTCCATGCAGCCTGGTAAAATGCATCCCGATTGAATGCAGTGGATTACGTGCAGCATGATTGAATGCAGTGGATTTCATGCAGCATGGCCCAAAGCATCCTGATTGAATGCAGTGGATTACGTGCAGCATGATTGAATGCAGTGAACTCCATGCAATGTGGTAAAATGCATCCTGATTGAATGCAGTGGATTCGATACAGCTTAGCATAATGTATCCCAATTAAATTCGGTGGATTCCATGCAGCGTCGTTGAATGCAGTGGATTTTATGAGGCATGGCCCAAAGCATCCCGATTGAATGCAGTGGATTCCATGCATTGTGATTGAATGCAGTGAACTCCATGCAGCGTGGTAAAATGAATCCCGATTGAATGCAGTGGATTCCATGAAGCGTGATTGAATGCACTGTATTCCATGAAGTGTGAAGTAATGGAACCCTATTGAATGCAGTGTATTTTATGCAGCCTGATTGAATGCAGTGGATTTAATGGAGCATGATTGAATGCAGTGGATTTTATGCAGCATGGCCCAAAGCATCCTGATTGAATGCAGAGGATTCCATGCATTGTGGCGCAATGGATCCCGATTGTATGCAGTGGAGTCCATGCAGCGTGATGAATGCATGGATTCCATGCAGCCTGGTAAAATGCATCCCGATTGAATGCAGTGGATTCCATGCAGCGTCATTGAATGCAGATGATTCCATGCATTGTGGTGTAATGGATCCCGATTATATGCAGTGGAGTCCATGCAGTGAGGCCCAATGCATCCCGATTGAATGCAGTGGATTGTATGCAGCATGGGCCAAAGCATCCCGATTGAATGCAGTGGATTCCATGCATTTTGATTGAATGCAGTGTACTCCATGCAGCGTGGGAACATGCATCCCGATGGAATGCAGTGGATTCCATGCAGCGTGATTGAATGCAGTGGATTCCATGCAGCGTGAAGAAATTGAACCCTATTGTAAGCAGTGGATTATATGCAGCATGATTGAATGCAGTCGATTCCATGCAGCGTCATTGAATGAAGTGGATTTTATGAGGCATGGCCCAAAGCATCCTGATTGAATGCAGTGGATTCCATGCAGCGTCATTGAATGCAGAGGATTCCATGCATTTTGGTGCAATGGATCCCGACTGTATGCACTGGAGTCCATGAAGCGAGGCCCAATGCATCCCGATTGAATGCAGTGGATTTTTTTGCAGCATGGCCCAAAGCATCCCGATTGAATGCAGGGGATTCCATGCAGCGTGATTGAATGCAGTGTACTCCATTCAGCGTGGTAAATTGCATCCCGATTGAATGCAGTGGATTCCATGCAGCGTGATTGAATGCAGAGGATTCCATGCATTGTGGCGTAATGGATCCCGACTGTATGCAGCGGAGTCCATGCAGCGTGATGACTGAATGGATTCCATGCAGCTTATTAAAATGCATCCTGATTGAATGCAGTGGATTCCATGCAGCGTGATTGAATGCAGTGGATTCCATGCAGCGTGATTGAATGCAGTGGATTCCATGCAGCCTGGTAAAATGCATCCCGATTGAATGCAGTGGATTCCATGCAGCGTGATTGAATGCAGTGGATTCCATGCAGCCTGGGAAAATGCATCCCGATTGAATGCAGTGGATTACGTGCAGCATGATTGAATGCAGTGGATTTTATGCAGCATGGCCCAAAGCATCCTGATTGAATGCAGTGGATTACGTGCAGCATGATTAAATGCAGTGAACTCCATGCAATGTGGTAAAATGCATCCTGATTGAATGCAGTGGATTCGATACAGCTTAGTATAATGTATCCCAATTAAATTCGGTGGATTCCATGCAGCGTCGTTGAATGCAGTGGATTTTATTAGGCATGGCCCAAAGCATCCCGATTGAATGCATTGGATTCCATGCATTGTGATTGAATGCAGTGAACTCCATGCAGCGTGGTAAAATGAATCCCGATTGAATGCAGTGAATTCCATGAAGCGTGATTGAATGCACTGTATTCCATGAAGTGTGAAGTAATGGAACCCTATTGAATGCAGTGTATTTCATGCAGCCTGATTGAATGCAGTGGATTTTATGCAGCATGGCCCAAAGCATCCTGATTGAATGCAGAGGATTCCATGCATTGTGGCGCAATGGATCCCGATTGTATGCAGTGGAGTCCATGCAGCGTGATGAATGCATGGATTCCATGCAGCCTGGTAAAATGCATCCCGATTGAATGCAGTGGATTCCATGCAGCGTCATTGAATGCAGATGATTCCATGCATTGTGGTGTAATGGATCCCGATTATATGCAGTGGAGTCCATGCAGTGTGGCCCAATGCATCCCGATTGAATGCAGTGGATTGTATGCAGCATGGCCCAAAGCATCCCGATTGAATGCAGTGGATTCCATGCATTTTGATTGAATGCAGTGTACTCCATGCAGCGTGGGAACATGCATCCCGATGGAATGCAGTGGATTCCATGCAGCGTGATTGAATGCAGTGGATTCCATGCAGCGTGAAGAAATTGAACCCTATTGTAAGCAGTGGATTATATGCAGCATGATTGAATGCAGTCGATTCCATGCAGCGTCATTGAATGAAGTGGATTTTATGAGGCATGGCCCAAAGCATCCTGATTGAATGCAGTGGATTCCATGCAGCGTCATTGAATGCAGAGGATTCCATGCATTTTGGTGCAATGGATCCCGACTGTATGCACTGGAGTCCATGAAGCGAGGCCCAATGCATCCCGATTGAATGCAGTGGATTTTTTTGCAGCATGGCCCAAAGCATCCCGATTGAATGCAGGGGATTCCATGCAGCGTGATTGAATGCAGTGTACTCCATTCAGCGTGGTAAATTGCATCCCGATTGAATGCAGTGGATTCCATGCAGCGTGATTGAATGCAGAGGATTCCATGCATTGTGGCGTAATGGATCCCGACTGTATGCAGCGGAGTCCATGCAGCGTGATGACTGAATGGATTCCATGCAGCTTATTAAAATGCATCCTGATTGAATGCAGTGGATTCCATGCAGCGTGATTGAATGCAGTGGATTCCATGCAGCGTGATTGAATGCAGTGGATTCCATGCAGCCTGGTAAAATGCATCCCGATTGAATGCAGTGGATTCCATGCAGCGTGATTGAATGCAGTGGATTCCATGCAGCCTGGTAAAATGCATCCCGATTGAATGCAGTGGATTACGTGCAGCATGATTGAATGCAGTGGATTTTATGCAGCATGGCCCAAAGCATCCTGATTGAATGCAGTGGATTACGTGCAGCATGATTAAATGCAGTGAACTCCATGCAATGTGGTAAAATGCATCCTGATTGAATGCAGTGGATTCGATACAGCTTAGTATAATGTATCCAAGTTAAATTCGGTGGATTCCATGCAGTGTCGTTGAATGCAGTGGATTTTATGCAGCATGGCCCAAAGCATCCTGATTGAATGCAGAGGATTCCATGCATTGTGGCGCAATGGATCCCGATTGTATGCAGTGGAGTCCATGCAGCGTGATGAATGCATGGATTCCATGCAGCCTGGTAAAATGCATCCCGATTGAATGCAGTGGATTCCATGCAGCGTCATTGAATGCAGATGATTCCATGCATTGTGGTGTAATGGATCCCGATTATATGCAGTGGAGTCCATGCAGTGAGGCCCAATGCATCCCGATTGAATGCAGTGGATTGTATGCAGCATGGGCCAAAGCATCCCGATTGAATGCAGTGGATTCCATGCATTTTGATTGAATGCAGTGTACTCCATGCAGCGTGGGAACATGCATCCCGATGGAATGCAGTGGATTCCATGCAGCGTGATTGAATGCAGTGGATTCCATGCAGCGTGAAGAAATTGAACCCTATTGTAAGCAGTGGATTATATGCAGCATGATTGAATGCAGTCGATTCCATGCAGCGTCATTGAATGAAGTGGATTTTATGAGGCATGGCCCAAAGCATCCTGATTGAATGCAGTGGATTCCATGCAGCGTCATTGAATGCAGAGGATTCCATGCATTTTGGTGCAATGGATCCCGACTGTATGCACTGGAGTCCATGAAGCGAGGCCCAATGCATCCCGATTGAATGCAGTGGATTTTTTTGCAGCATGGCCCAAAGCATCCCGATTGAATGCAGGGGATTCCATGCAGCGTGATAGAATGCAGTGTACTCCATTCAGCGTGGTAAATTGCATCCCGATTGAATGCAGTGGATTCCATGCAGCGTGATTGAATGCAGAGGATTCCATGCATTGTGGCGTAATGGATCCCGACTGTATGCAGCGGAGTCCATGCAGCGTGATGACTGAATGGATTCCATGCAGCTTATTAAAATGCATCCTGATTGAATGCAGTGGATTCCATGCAGCGTGATTGAATGCAGTGGATTCCATGCAGCGTGATTGAATGCAGTGGATTCCATGCAGCCTGGTAAAATGCATCCCGATTGAATGCAGTGGATTCCATGCAGCGTGATTGAATGCAGTGGATTCCATGCAGCCTGGTAAAATGCATCCCGATTGAATGCAGTGGATTACGTGCAGCATGATTGAATGCAGTGGATTTTATGCAGCATGGCCCAAAGCATCCTGATTGAATGCAGTGGATTACGTGCAGCATGATTAAATGCAGTGAACTCCATGCAATGTGGTAAAATGCATCCTGATTGAATGCAGTGGATTCGATACAGCTTAGTATAATGTATCCCAATTAAATTCGGTGGATTCCATGCAGCGTCGTTGAATGCAGTGGATTTTATGAGGCATGGCCCAAAGCATCCCGATTGAATGCATTGGATTCCATGCATTGTGATTGACTGCAGTGAACTCCATGCAGCGTGGTAAAATGAATCCCGATTGAATGCAGTGGATTCCATGAAGCGTGATTGAATGCACTGTATTCCATGAAGTGTGAAGTAATGGAACCCTATTGAATGCAGTGTATTTTATGCAGCCTGATTGAATGCAGTGGATTTAATGGAGCATGATTGAATGCAGTGGATTTTATGCAGCATGGCCCAAAGCATCCTGATTGAATGCAGAGGATTCCATGCATTGTGGCGCAATGGATCCCGATTGTATGCAGTGGAGTCCATGCAGCGTGATGAATGCATGGATTCCATGCAGCCTGGTAAAATGCATCCCGATTGAATGCAGTGGATTCCATGCAGCGTCATTGAATGCAGATGATTCCATGCATTGTGGTGTAATGGATCCCGATTATATGCAGTGGAGTCCATGCAGTGAGGCCCAATGCATCCCGATTGAATGCAGTGGATTGTATGCAGCATGGGCCAAAGCATCCCGATTGAATGCAGTGGATTCCATGCATTTTGATTGAATGCAGTGTACTCCATGCAGCGTGGGAACATGCATCCCGATGGAATGCAGTGGATTCCATGCAGCGTGATTGAATGCAGTGGATTCCATGCAGCGTGAAGAAATTGAACCCTATTGTAAGCAGTGGATTATATGCAGCATGATTGAATGCAGTCGATTCCATGCAGCGTCATTGAATGAAGTGGATTTTATGAGGCATGGCCCAAAGCATCCTGATTGAATGCAGTGGATTCCATGCAGCGTCATTGAATGCAGAGGATTCCATGCATTTTGGTGCAATGGATCCCGACTGTATGCACTGGAGTCCATGAAGCGAGGCCCAATGCATCCCGATTGAATGCAGTGGATTTTTTTGCAGCATGGCCCAAAGCATCCCGATTGAATGCAGGGGATTCCATGCAGCGTGATAGAATGCAGTGTACTCCATTCAGCGTGGTAAATTGCATCCCGATTGAATGCAGTGGATTCCATGCAGCGTGATTGAATGCAGAGGATTCCATGCATTGTGGCGTAATGGATCCCGACTGTATGCAGCGGAGTCCATGCAGCGTGATGACTGAATGGATTCCATGCAGCTTATTAAAATGCATCCTGATTGAATGCAGTGGATTCCATGCAGCGTGATTGAATGCAGTGGATTCCATGCAGCGTGATTGAATGCAGTGGATTCCATGCAGCCTGGTAAAATGCATCCCGATTGAATGCAGTGGATTACGTGCAGCATGATTGAATGCAGTGGATTTTATGCAGCATGGCCCAAAGCATCCTGATTGAATGCAGTGGATTACGTGCAGCATGATTAAATGCAGTGAACTCCATGCAATGTGGTAAAATGCATCCTGATTGAATGCAGTGGATTCGATACAGCTTAGTATAATGTATCCCAATTAAATTCGGTGGATTCCATGCAGCGTCGTTGAATGCAGTGTATTTTATGAGGCATGGCCCAAAGCATCCCGATTGAATGCATTGGATTCCATGCATTGTGATTGACTGCAGTGAACTCCATGCAGCGTGGTAAAATGAATCCCGATTGAATGCAGTGGATTCCATGAAGCGTGATTGAATGCACTGTATTCCATGAAGTGTGAAGTAATGGAACCCTATTGAATGCAGTGTATTTTATGCAGCCTGATTGAATGCAGTGGATTTAATGGAGCATGATTGAATGCAGTGGATTTTATGCAGCATGGCCCAAAGCATCCTGATTGAATGCAGAGGATTCCATGCATTGTGGCGCAATGGATCCCGATTGTATGCAGTGGAGTCCATGCAGCGTGATGAATGCATGGATTCCATGCAGCCTGGTAAAATGCATCCCGATTGAATGCAGTGGATTCCATGCAGCGTCATTGAATGCAGATGATTCCATGCATTGTGGTGTAATGGATCCCGATTATATGCAGTGGAGTCCATGCAGTGAGGCCCAATGCATCCCGATTGAATGCAGTGGATTCCATGCATTTTGATTGAATGCAGTGTACTCCATGCAGCGTGGGAACATGCATCCCGATGGAATGCAGTGGATTCCATGCAGCGTGATTGAATGCAGTGGATTCCATGCAGCGTGAAGAAATTGAACCCTATTGTAAGCAGTGGATTATATGCAGCATGATTGAATGCAGTCGATTCCATGCAGTGTCATTGAATGAAGTGGATTTTATGAGGCATGGCCCAAAGCATCCCGATTGAATGCAGTGGATTCCATGCAGCGTCATTGAATGCAGAGGATTCCATGCATTTTGGTGCAATGGATCCCGACTGTATGCACTGGAGTCCATGAAGCGAGGCCCAATGCATCCCGATTGAATGCAGTGGATTTTTTTGCAGCATGGCCCAAAGCATCCCGATTGAATGCAGGGGATTCCATGCAGCGTGATTGAATGCAGTGTACTCCATTCAGCGTGGTAAATTGCATCCCGATTGAATGCAGTGGATTCCGTGCAGCGTGATTGAATGCAGAGGATTCCATGCATTGTGGCGTAATGGATCCCGACTGTATGCAGCGGAGTCCATGCAGCGTGATGACTGAATGGATTCCATGCAGCTTATTAAAATGCATCCTGATTGAATGCAGTGGATTCCATGCAGCGTGATTGAATGCAGTGGATTCCATGCAGCGTGATTGAATGCAGTGGATTCCATGCAGCCTGGGAAAATGCATCCCGATTGAATGCAGTGGATTCCGTGCAGCATGATTGAATGCAGTGGATTTTATGCAGCATGGCCCAAAGCATCCTGATTGAATGCAGTGGATTACGTGCAGCATGATTAAATGCAGTGAACTCCATGCAATGTGGTAAAATGCATCCTGATTGAATGCAGTGGATTCGATACAGCTTAGTATAATGTATCCCTATTAAATTCGGTGGATTCCATGCAGCGTCGTTGAATGCAGTGTATTTTATGAGGCATGGCCCAAAGCATCCCGATTGAATGCATTGGATTCCATGCATTGTGATTGACTGCAGTGAACTCCATGCAGCGTGGTAAAATGAATCCCGATTGAATGCAGTGGATTCCATGAAGCGTGATTGAATGCACTGTATTCCATGAAGTGTGAAGTAATGGAACCCTATTGAATGCAGTGTATTTTATGCAGCCTGATTGAATGCAGTGGATTTAATGGAGCATGATTGAATGCAGTGGATTTTATGCAGCATGGCCCAAAGCATCCTGATTGAATGCAGAGGATTCCATGCATTGTGGCGCAATGGATCCCGATTGTATGCAGTGGAGTCCATGCAGCGTGATGAATGCATGGATTCCATGCAGCCTGGTAAAATGCATCCCGATTGAATGCAGTGGATTCCATGCAGCGTCATTGAATGCAGATGATTCCATGCATTGTGGTGTAATGGATCCCGATTATATGCAGTGGAGTCCATGCAGTGAGGCCCAATGCATCCCGATTGAATGCAGTGGATTCCATGCATTTTGATTGAATGCAGTGTACTCCATGCAGCGTGGGAACATGCATCCCGATGGAATGCAGTGGATTCCATGCAGCGTGATTGAATGCAGTGGATTCCATGCAGCGTGAAGAAATTGAACCCTATTGTAAGCAGTGGATTATATGCAGCATGATTGAATGCAGTCGATTCCATGCAGTGTCATTGAATCAAGTGGATTTTATGAGGCATGGCCCAAAGCATCCCGATTGAATGCAGTGGATTCCATGCAGCGTCATTGAATGCAGAGGATTCCATGCATTTTGGTGCAATGGATCCCGACTGTATGCACTGGAGTCCATGAAGCGAGGCCCAATGCATCCCGATTGAATGCAGTGGATTTTTTTGCAGCATGGCCCAAAGCATCCCGATTGAATGCAGGGGATTCCATGCAGCGTGATTGAATGCAGTGTACTCCATTCAGCGTGGTAAATTGCATCCCGATTGAATGCAGTGGATTCCGTGCAGCGTGATTGAATGCAGAGGATTCCATGCATTGTGGCGTAATGGATCCCGACTGTATGCAGCGGAGTCCATGCAGCGTGATGACTGAATGGATTCCATGCAGCTTATTAAAATGCATCCTGATTGAATGCAGTGGATTCCATGCAGCGTGATTGAATGCAGTGGATTCCATGCAGCGTGATTGAATGCAGTGGATTCCATGCAGCCTGGTAAAATGCATCCCGATTGAATGCAGTGGATTCCATGCAGCGTGATTGAATGCAGTGGATTCCATGCAGCCTGGGAAAATGCATCCCGATTGAATGCAGTGGATTACGTGCAGCATGATTGAATGCAGTGGATTTTATGCAGCATGGCCCAAAGCATCCTGATTGAATGCAGTGGATTACGTGCAGCATGATTAAATGCAGTGAACTCCATGCAATGTGGTAAAATGCATCCTGATTGAATGCAGTGGATTCGATACAGCTTAGTATAATGTATCCCAGTTAAATTCGGTGGATTCCATGCAGTGTCGTTGAATGCAGTGGAATTTATTAAGCATGGCCCAAAGCATCCTGATTGAATGCAGTGGATTCCATGCAGCGTGAAGTGTTGGAACCGTATTGAATGCAGTGGATTTTATGCAGCATGGCCCAAAGCATCCTGATTGAGTGCACTGGATTCAATGGAGCATCATTGAATGCAGAGGATTCCATGCATTGTGTTGCAATTGATCCTTATTGTATGCAGTGGAGTCAATGGAGCGAGGCCAAATGCATCCCAATTGAATGCACTGGATTATATGCAGCATGGCCCAAAGCATCCCAATTGAATGCAGTGGATTCCATGCAGCATCAATGAATGCAGAAGATTCCATGCATTGTGGCACAATGGATCCCGATTGTATGCAGTGGAGTCCATGCAGCGAGGCCCAATGCATCCCGATGGAATGCAGTGGATTTTATGCAGCATGGCCCAAAGCATCCCGATTGAATGCAGTGGATTATATGCAGCATGATTGCAGCAGTGTAATCCATTACGCAGCAGTGTAATCCATGCAGAGTGTTAAAATGCATCCCGATTGAATGCATTGTATTCCCTGCAGTGTGAAGAAATGGAACCCTATTGAATGCAGTGGATTTTATGCAGCATGATGGAGTGCAGTGGATTCCATGCAGCATGATTGAATGCAGTGGATTTCATGAAGCATGCCCCAAAGCATCCCGATTGAATGCAGTGGATTCCATCCATTGTGATTGAATGCAGTGTACTCCATGCAGTGTGGTAAAATGCATCCCGATTGAATGCAGTGGATTCCATGCAGCATCATTGAATGCAGATGATTCCATGCATTGCAGCGCAATGGATACCAATTGAATGCAGTGAAGTCCATGCAGCGAGGCCCAGTGCATCCCGATTGACTGCAGTGGATTATTTTGCAGCATGGCCCAAAGAATCCCGATTGAATGCATTGGATTCCATCCATTGTGATTGAATGCAGTGTACTCCATGCAGTGTGGTAAAATGCATCCCGATTGAATGCATTGGATTCCATGCAGCATCATTGAATGCAGAGGATTCCATGCATTGTGGCGCAATGGATCGCGATTGTATGCAGTGGAGTTCATGCAGCGAGGCCCAATGCATCCTGATTGATTGCAGTGGATTTTTTGCAGCATGGCCCAAAGCATCCCGATTGAATGCAGTGGATTCCATGCATTGAGATTGAATGCAGTGTACTCCATGCAGCGAGGTAAAATGCATCCCGATTGAATGCAGTGGATTAAATGCAGCGTGAAGAAATGGAACATTTTGAATGCAGTGGATATTATGCAGCATGATTGAATGCAGTGGATTCCATGCAGCATGATTAAATGCAGTGTATTTTATGCAGCATTGCCCAAAGCATCCTGATTGAATGCAGTGGAGTCCATGGAGTATCATTGAATGCAGAGTATTCCATGCATTGTGGCGCAATGGATCCCGATTGTATGCAGTGGAGTCCATGCAGTGTGATGAATGCATGGATTCCAGGCAGCCTGGTAAAATGCATCCTGATTGAATGCAGTGGATTCCATGCAGCGTGATTGAATGCAGTGGATTCCGTGCAGCGTGATTGAATGCAGTGGATTCCATGCAGCCTGGTAAAATGCATCCCGATTGAATGCAGTGGGTTCGATACAGCTTAGTATAATGTATCCCAGTTAAATTCGGTGGATTCCATGCAGCGTCGTTGAATGCAGTGGATTTTATGAGGCATGGCCCAAAGCATCCCGATTGAATGCATTGGATTCCATGCATTGTGATTGAATGCAGTGAACTCCATGCAGCGTGGTAAAATGAATCCCGATTGAATGCAGTGGATTCCATGAAGCGTGATTGAATGCACTGTATTCCATGAAGTGTGAAGTAATGGAACCCTATTGAATGCAGTGTATTTTATGCAGCCTGATTGAATGCAGTGGATTTAATGGAGCATGATTGAATGCAGTGGATTTTATGCAGCATGGCCCGAAGCATCCTGATTGAATGCAGAGTATTCCATGCATTGTGGCGCAATGGATCCCGATTGTATGCAGTGGAGTCCATGCAGCGTGATGAATGCATGGATTCCATGCAGCCTGGTAAAATGCATCCCGATTGAATGCAGTGGATTCCATGCAGCGTCATTGAATGCAGATGATTCCATGCATTGTGGTGTAATGGATCCCGATTATATGCAGTGGAGTCCATGCAGTGAGTCCCAATGCATCCCGATTGAATGCAGTGGATTGTATGCAGCATGGGCCAAAGCATCCCGATTGAATGCAGTGGATTCCATGCATTTTGATTGAATGCAGTGTACTCCATGCAGCGTGGGAACATGCATCCCGATTGAATGCAGTGGATTCCATGCAGCGTGAAGAAATGGAACATTTAGAATGCAGTGGATATTATGCAGCATGATTGAATGCAGTGGATTCCATGCAGCATGATTGAATGCAGTGGATTTTATGCAGCATGGCCCAAAGCATCCTGATTGAATGCAGTGGATTCCATGGAGCATCATTGAATGCAGAGTATTCAATGCATTGTGTCGTAATGGTTCCCGATTGTATGCAGTGGAGTCCATGTAGTGTGATAAATGCATGGATTCCAGGCAGCATGGTAAAATGCATCCTGATTGAATGCAGTGGATTCCATGCAGCGTGATTGAATGCAGTGGATTCCATGCAGCGTGATTGAATGCAGTGGATTCCATGCAGCCTGGTAAAATGCATCCAGATTGAATGCAGAAGATTCCATGCATTGTGGCGTAATGGATCCCGACTGTATGCAGCGGAGTCCATGCAGCGTGATGACTGAATGGATTCCATGCAGCTTATTAAAATGCATCCTGATTGAATGCAGTGGATTCCATGCAGCGTGATTGAATGCAGTGGATTCCATGCAGCGTGATTGAATGCAGTGGATTCCATGCAGCCTGGTAAAATTCATCCTGATTGAATGCAGTGGATTCCATGCAGCATGATTGAATGCAGTGGATTTTATGCAGCATGGCCCAAAGCATCCTGATTGAATGCAGTGGATTACGTGCAGCATGATTAAATGCAGTGAACTCCATGCAATGTGGTAAAATGCATCCTGATTGAATGCAGTGGATTCGATACAGCTTAGTATAATGTATCCCAATTAAATTCGGTGGATTCCATGCAGCGTCGTTGAATGCAGTGGATTTTATGAGGCATGGCCCAAAGCATCCCGATTGAATGCATTGGATTCCATGCATTGTGATTGAATGCAGTGAACTCCATGCAGCGTGGTAAAATGAATCCCGATTGAATGCAGTGGATTCCATGAAGCGTGATTGAATGCACTGTATTCCATGAAGTGTGAAGTAATGGAACCCTATTGAATGCAGTGTATTTTATGCAGCCTGATTGAATGCAGTGGATTTAATGCAGCATGATTGAATGCAGTGGATTTTATGCAGCATGGCCCAAAGCATCCTGATTGAATGCAGAGGATTCCATGCATTGTGGCGCAATGGATCCCGATTGTATGCAGTGGAGTCCATGCAGCGTGATGAATGCATGGATTCCATGCAGCCTGGTAAAATGCATCCCGATTGAATGCAGTGGATTCCATGCAGCGTCATTGAATGCAGATGATTCCATGCATTGTGGTGTAATGGATCCCGATTATATGCAGTGGAGTCCATGTAGTGAGGCCCAATGCATCCCGATTGAATGCAGTGGATTGTATGCAGCATGGCCCAAAGCATCCCGATTGAATGCAGTGGATTCCATGCATTTTGATTGAATGCAGTGTACTCCATGCAGCGTGGGAACATGCATCCCGATGGAATGCAGTGGATTCCATGCAGCGTGATTGAATGCAGTGGATTCCATGCAGCGTGAAGAAATTGAACCCTATTGTAAGCAGTGGATTATATGCAGCATGATTGAATGCAGTCGATTCCATGCAGCGTCATTGAATGAAGTGGATTTTATGAGGCATGGCCCAAAGCATCCTGATTGAATGCAGTGGATTCCATGCAGCGTCATTGAATGCAGAGGATTCCATGCATTTTGGTGCAATGGATCCCGACTGTATGCACTGGAGTCCATGAAGCGAGGCCCAATGCATCCCGATTGAATGCAGTGGATTTTTTTGCAGCATGGCCCAAAGCATCCCGATTGAATGCAGGGGATTCCATGCAGCGTGATAGAATGCAGTGTACTCCATTCAGCGTGGTAAATTGCATCCCGATTGAATGCAGTGGATTCCATGCAGCGTGATTGAATGCAGAGGATTCCATGCATTGTGGCGTAATGGATCCCGACTGTATGCAGCGGAGTCCATGCAGCGTGATGACTGAATGGATTCCATGCAGCTTATTAAAATGCATCCTGATTGAATGCAGTGGATTCCATGCAGCGTGATTGAATGCAGTGGATTCCATGCAGCGTGATTGAATGCAGTGGATTCCATGCAGCCTGGTAAAATGCATCCCGATTGAATGCAGTGGATTCCATGCAGCGTGATTGAATGCAGTGGATTCCATGCAGCCTGGTAAAATGCATCCCGATTGAATGCAGTGGATTACGTGCAGCATGATTGAATGCAGTGGATTTTATGCAGCATGGCCCAAAGCATCCTGATTGAATGCAGTGGATTACGTGCAGCATGATTAAATGCAGTGAACTCCATGCAATGTGGTAAAATGCATCCTGATTGAATGCAGTGGATTCGATACAGCTTAGTATAATGTATCCCAGTTAAATTCGGTGGATTCCATGCAGCGTCGTTGAATGCAGTGGATTTTATGAGGCATGGCCCAAAGCATCCCGATTGAATGCAGTGGATTCCATGCATTGTGATTGAATGCAGTGAACTCCATGCAGCGTGGTAAAATGAATCCCGATTGAATGCAGTGGATTCCATGCAGCGTGATTGAATGCAGTGGATTCCATGCAGCGTGATTGAATGCAGTGGATTCCATGCAGCCTGGTAAAATGCATCCCGATTGAATGCAGTGGGTTCGATACAGCTTAGTATAATGTATCCCAGTTAAATTCGGTGGATTCCATGCAGCGTCGTTGAATGCAGTGGATTTTATGAGGCATGGCCCAAAGCATCCCGATTGAATGCATTGGATTCCATGCATTGTGATTGAATGCAGTGAACTCCATGCAGCGTGGTAAAATGAATCCCGATTGAATGCAGTGGATTCCATGAAGCGTGATTGAATGCACTGTATTCCATGAAGTGTGAAGTAATGGAACCCTATTGAATGCAGTGTATTTTATGCAGCCTGATTGAATGCAGTGGATTTAATGGAGCATGATTGAATGCAGTGGATTTTATGCAGCATGGCCCAAAGCATCCTGATTGAATGCAGAGGATTCCATGCATTGTGGCGCAATGGATCCCGATTGTATGCAGTGGAGTCCATGCAGCGTGATGAATGCATGGATTCCATGCAGCCTGGTAAAATGCATCCCGATTGAATGCAGTGGATTCCATGCAGCGTCATTGAATGCAGATGATTCCATGCATTGTGGTGTAATGGATCCCGATTATATGCAGTGGAGTCCATGCAGTGAGGCCCAATGCATCCCGATTGAATGCAGTGGATTGTATGCAGCATGGCCCAAAGCATCCCGATTGAATGCAGTGGATTCCATGCATTTTGATTGAATGCAGTGTACTCCATGCAGCGTGGGAACATGCATCCCGATTGAATGCAGTGGATTCCATGCAGCGTGAAGAAATGGAACATTTAGAATGCAGTGGATATTATGCAGCATGATTGAATGCAGTGGATTCCATGCAGCATGATTGAATGCAGTGGATTTTATGCAGCATGGCCCAAAGCATCCTGATTGAATGCAGTGGATTCCATGGAGCATCATTGAATGCAGAGTATTCAATGCATTGTGTCGTAATGGTTCCCGATTGTATGCAGTGGAGTCCATGTAGTGTGATAAATGCATGGATTCCAGGCAGCATGGTAAAATGCATCCTGATTGAATGCAGTGGATTCCATGCAGCGTGATTGAATGCAGTGGATTCCATGCAGCGTGATTGAATGCAGTGGATTCCATGCAGCCTGGTAAAATGCATCCCGATTGAATGCAGAGGATTCCATTCATTGTGGCGTAATGGATCCCGACTGTATGCAGCGGAGTCCATGCAGCGTGATGACTGAATGGATTCCATGCAGCTTATTAAAATGCATCCTGATTGAATGCAGTGGATTCCATGCAGCGTGATTGAATGCAGTGGATTCCATGCAGCCTGGTAAAATTCATCCCGATTGAATGCAGTGGATTACGTGCAGCATGATTGAATGCAGTGGATTTTATGCAGCATGGCCCAAAGCATCCTGATTGAATGCAGTGGATTACGTGCAGCATGATTAAATGCAGTGAACTCCATGCAATGTGGTAAAATGCCTCCTGATTGAATGCAGTGGATTCGATACAGCTTAGTATAATATATCCCAATTAAATTCGGTGGATTCCATGCAGCGTCGTTGAATGCAGTGGATTTTATGAGGCATGGCCCAAAGCATCCCGATTGAATGCAGTGGATTCCATGCATTGTGATTGAATGCAGTGAACTCCATGCAGCGTGGTAAAATGAATCCCGATTGAATGCAGTGGATTCCATGAAGCGTGATTGAATGCACTGTATTCCATGAAGTGTGAAGTAATGGAACCCTATTGAATGCAGTGTATTTTATGCAGCCTGATTGAATGCAGTGGATTTAATGGAGCATGATTGAATGCAGTGGATTTTATGCAGCATGGCCCAAAGCATCCTGATTGAATGCAGAGGATTCCATGCATTGTGGCGCAATGGATCCCGATTGTATGCAGTGGAGTCCATGCAGCGTGATGAATGCATGGATTCCATGCAGCCTGGTAAAATGCATCCCGATTGAATGCAGTGGATTCCATGCAGCGTCATTGAATGCAGATGATTCCATGCATTGTGGTGTAATGGATCCCGATTATATGCAGTGGAGTCCATGCAGTGAGGCCCAATGCATCCCGATTGAATGCAGTGGATTGTATGCAGCATGGCCCAAAGCATCCCGATTGAATGCAGTGGATTCCATGCATTTTGATTGAATGCAGTGTACTCCATGCAGCGTGGGAACATGCATCCCGATGGAATGCAGTGGATTCCATGCAGCGTGATTGAATGCAGTGGATTCCATGCAGCGTGAAGAAATTGAACCCTATTGTAAGCAGTGGATTATATGCAGCATGATTGAATGCAGTCGATTCCATGCAGCGTCATTGAATGAAGTGGATTTTATGAGGCATGGCCCAAAGCATCCTGATTGAATGCAGTGGATTCCATGCAGCGTCATTGAATGCAGAGGATTCCATGCATTTTGGTGCAATGGATCCCGACTGTATGCACTGGAGTCCATGAAGCGAGGCCCAATGCATCCCGATTGAATGCAGTGGATTTTTTTGCAGCATGGCCCAAAGCATCCCGATTGAATGCAGGGGATTCCATGCAGCGTGATTGAATGCAGTGTACTCCATTCAGCGTGGTAAATTGCATCCCGATTGAATGCAGTGGATTCCATGCAGCGTGATTGAATGCAGAGGATTCCATGCATTGTGGCGTAATGGATCCCGACTGTATGCAGCGGAGTCCATGCAGCGTGATGACTGAATGGATTCCATGCAGCTTATTAAAATGCATCCTGATTGAATGCAGTGGATTCCATGCAGCGTGATTGAATGCAGTGGATTCCATGCAGCGTGATTGAATGCAGTGGATTCCATGCAGCCTGGTAAAATGCATCCCGATTGAATGCAGTGGATTCCATGCAGCGTGATTGAATGCAGTGGATTCCATGCAGCCTGGTAAAATGCATCCCGATTGAATGCAGTGGATTACGTGCAGCATGATTGAATGCAGTGGATTTTATGCAGCATGGCCCAAAGCATCCTGATTGAATGCAGTGGATTACGTGCAGCATGATTAAATGCAGTGAACTCCATGCAATGTGGTAAAATGCATCCTGATTGAATGCAGTGGATTCGATACAGCTTAGTATAATGTATCCCAGTTAAATTCGGTGGATTCCATGCAGCGTCGTTGAATGCAGTGGATTTTATGAGGCATGGCCCAAAGCATCCCGATTGAATGCAGTGGATTCCATGCATCGTGATTGAATGCTGTGAACTCCATGCAGCGTGGTAAAATGAATCCCGATTGAATGCAGTGGATTCCATGCAGCGTGATTGAATGCAGTGGATTCCATGCAGCGTGATTGAATGCAGTGGATTCCATGCAGCCTGGTAAAATGCATCCCGATTGAATGCAGTGGGTTCGATACAGCTTAGTATAATGTATCCCAGTTAAATTCGGTGGATTCCATGCAGCGTCGTTGAATGCAGTGGATTTTATGAGGCATGGCCCAAAGCATCCCGATTGAATGCATTGGATTCCATGCATTGTGATTGAATGCAGTGAACTCCATGCAGCGTGGTAAAATGAATCCCGATTGAATGCAGTGGATTCCATGAAGCGTGATTGAATGCACTGTATTCCATGAAGTGTGAAGTAATGGAACCCTATTGAATACAGTGTATTTTATGCAGCCTGATTGAATGCAGTGGATTTAATGGAGCATGATTGAATGCAGTGGATTTTATGCAGCATGGCCCAAAGCATCCTGATTGAATGCAGAGGATTCCATGCATTGTGGCGCAATGGATCCCGATTGTATGCAGTGGAGTCCATGCAGCGTGATGAATGCATGGATTCCATGCAGCCTGGTAAAATGCATCCCGATTGAATGCAGTGGATTCCATGCAGCGTCATTGAATGCAGATGATTCCATGCATTGTGGTGTAATGGATCCCGATTATATGCAGTGGAGTCCATGCAGTGAGGCCCAATGCATCCCGATTGAATGCAGTGGATTGTATGCAGCATGGCCCAAAGCATCCCGATTGAATGCAGTGGATTCCATGCATTTTGATTGAATGCAGTGTACTCCATGCAGCGTGGGAACATGCATCCCGATTGAATGCAGTGGATTCCATGCAGCGTGAAGAAATGGAACATTTAGAATGCAGTGGATATTATGCAGCATGATTGAATGCAGTGGATTCCATGCAGCATGATTGAATGCAGTGGATTTTATGCACATGGCCCAAAGCATCCTGATTGAATGCAGTGGATTCCATGGAGCATCATTGAATGCAGAGTATTCAATGCATTGTGTCGTAATGGTTCCCGATTGTATGCAGTGGAGTCCATGTAGTGTGATAAATGCATGGATTCCAGGCAGCATGGTAAAATGCATCCTGATTGAATGCAGTGGATTCCATGCAGCGTGATTGAATGCAGTGGACTCCATGCAGCGTGATTGAATGCAGTGGATTCCATGCAGCCTGGTAAAATGCATCCCGATTGAATGCAGAGGATTCCATTCATTGTGGCGTAATGGATCCCGACTGTATGCAGCGGAGTCCATGCAGCGTGATGACTGAATGGATTCCATGCAGCTTATTAAAATGCATCCCAATTGAATGCAGTGGATTCCATGCAGCATGGCGCAATGGATGTCGATTGAATGCAGTGGTTTCCCTGCAATGTGGCACAATGGATCCCGATTGACTGCAGTGGATTCCATGCAGCGTCACTGAATGCAGTGGATTCCATGCAGAATGGTAAAATGCATCCCGATTGATGGAGTGGATTCCATGCAGTGTCATTGAATGCAGTGGATTCCATGCAGCATGGTAAAATGCATCCCAATAGAACGCAGTGCATTCCATGCAGCGGGGTTAAATGGATCCCGATTGAATGCAGTGGATTCGATGCAGCGTGGCCCAATGGATCTCGAGAGAATGCAGTGGATTCCATGCAGTGTGGTGCAATGGATTTTAATTGAACGCAGTGGATTCCATGCATCGTGGCGCAATGGATCCCAATTGAATGCAGTGAATTCCATGCAGCGTGATTGAATGCAGTATATTCCATGCAGCGTGGTAAAATGCATCCCGATTAAATGCAGTGGATTCCATCCAGCTTGATTGAATGCAGTTGATTCCATGGAGCGTGGCCCAATGCATCCCGATTAAATGCAGTGGATTTTATGCAGCATGGCCCAAAGCATCCCGATTGAAGGTAGTGCATTCCATGCAGCATCACTGAATGCAGTGGATTCCATGCAGCATTGTAAAATGCATCCCAATTGAACGCAGTGCATTCCATGCAGCGGGGTTAAATGGATCCCGATTGAATGCAGTGGATTCGATGCAGCGTGGCCCAATGGATCTCGAGAGAATGCAGTGGATTCCATGCAGTGTGGTGCAATGGATTTTAATTGAACGCAGTGGATTCCATGCATCATGGCGCAATGGATCCCAATTGAATGCAGTGAATTCCATGCAGCGTGATTGAATGCAGTATATTCCATGCAGCGTGGTAAAATGCATCCCGATTAAATGCAGTGGATTCCATCCAGCTTGATTGAATGCAGTTGATTCCATGGAGCGTGGCCCAATGCATCCCGATTAAATGCAGTGGATTTTATGCAGCATGGCCCAAAGCATCCCGATTGAAGGTACTGCATTCCATGCAGCATCACTGAATGCAGTGTATTCCATGCAGCGTGATAAATGGAACCCTATTGAATGCAGTGGATTTTATGCAGCATGATTGAATGCAGTGGATTCGATGCAGCATGATGGAATGCAGTGGATTCCAGGCAGCGAGGCCCAATGAATCCCGATTGAATGCAGTGGATATTATCCAGCATGGCCCAAAACATCCCGATTGAATGCAGTGGATTCCATGCAGCATGTTTGAATGCAGTGGATTCCATGCAGCATGGCCCAATGGTTCCCGATTGAATGCAGTGGTTGCAATGAAGCATGATTGAATGCAGTGGATTCCATGAAGCGTTGCCCTATGGTACCCGATTGAATGCACTGGTTGCAATGAAGCATGATTGAATGCAGTGGATTCCATGCAGCATGGAGAAATGGAACCCTATTAAATGCAGGGGATTTTATGCCGCATGATTGAATGCAGTGGATTCCATGCAGCATGATTGAATGCAGTAGATTCCATGCAGTGAGGCCCAATGCATCCCGATTAAATGCAGTGGATTTTATGCAGCGAGGCCCAAAGCATCCCGATTGAATGCAGTGGATTCCATGCAGCGTCACTGAATGCAGTGGATTCGATGCAGCATGGTAAAATGCATCCCGATTGAACCCAGTGTATTCTATGCAGCGTGATAAATGGATCCCGATTGAATGCAGTGGATTCCATGCAGCGTGGCCCAATGGATCTCGAGAGAATGCAGTGGATTCCATGCAGTGTGGTGCAATGGATTTTGATTGAACGCAGTGGATTCGATGCATCATTGTGCAATGGATCCCAATTGAATGCAGTGAATTCCATGCAGCGTGATTGAATGCAGTACATTCCATGCAGCATGGTAAAATGCATCCCGATTAAATGCAGTGGATTCCATCCAGCTTGATTGAATGCAGTTGATTCCATGGAGCGTGGCCCAATGCATCCCGATTAAATGCAGTGGATTTTATGCAGCATGGCCCAAAGCATCCCGATTGAAGGTAGTGCATTCCATGCAGCATCACTGAATGCAGTGGATTCCATGCAGCATGGTAAAATGCATCCCGATTGAACGCAGTGTATTCCATGAAGCATGGCTAAATGGATCCCGATTGAATGCAGTGGATTCCATGCAGCGTGGCCCAATGGATCTCGATTGAACGCAGTGTATTCCATGCAGTGAGGCCAAATGAATCCCAATTGAATGCAGTGGATTCCATGCAGCATGGAGAAATTGAACCCTATTAAATGCAGGGGATTTTATGCAGCATGATTGAATGCAGTGGATTCCATGCAGCATGATTGAATGCAGTAGATTCCATGCAGTGAGGCCCAATGCATCCCGATTAAATGCAGTGGATTTTATGCAGCGAGGCCCAAAGCATCCCGATTGAGTGCAGTGGATTCCATGCAGCGTCACTGAATGCAGTGGATTCGATGCAGCATGGTTAAATGCATCCCGATTGAACGAAGAGTATTCCATGCAGCAGGGTTAAATGGATCCCGATTGAATGCAGTGGATTCTATGCAGCGTGGCCCAATGGATCTCGATTGAATGCAGTGGATTCCATGCAACGTGGCCCAATGGATCTCGATTGAATGCAGTGGATTCCATGCAGTGTGGTGCAGTGGATTCTGATTGATTGCAGTGAATTCCATGCATCGTGGCACAATGGATCCCAATTGAATGCAGTGGATTCCAGGCAGCGTGGCCCAATGAATCCCGATTGAATGCAGTGGATATTATCCAGCATGGCCCAAAGCATCCCGATTGAATGCAGTGGATTCAATGCAGCGTGTTTGAATGCAGTTGATTCCATGCAGCATGGCCCAATGGTTCCCGATTGAATGCAGTGGTTGCAATGAAGCATGATTGAATGCAGTGGATTCCATGAAGCGTGGCCCTATGGTACCCGATTGAATGCACTGGTTGCAATGAAGCATGATTGAATGCAGTGGATTCCATGAAGCATGGAGAAATGGAACCCTATTAAATGCAGGGGATTTTATGCAGCATGATTGAATGCAGTGGATTCCATGCAGCATGATTGAATGCAGTAGATTCCATGCAGTGAGGCCCAATGCATCCCGATTAAATGCAGTGGATTTTATGCAGCGAGGCCCAAAGCATCCCGATTGAATGCAGTGGATTCCATGCAGCGTCACTGAATGCAGTGGATTCGATGCAGCATGGTTAAATGCATCCCGATTGAACGAAGAGTATTCCATGCAGCGTGGCTAAATGGATCCCGATTGAATGCAGTGGATTCCATGCAGCGTGGCCCAATGGATCTCGAGAGATTGCAGTGGATTCCATGCAGTGTGGTGCAATGTATTTTGATTGAACGCAGTGGATTCGATGCATCGTGGTGCAATGGATCCCAATTGAATGCAGTGAATTCCATGCAGCGTGATTGAATGCAGTATATTCCATGCAGCGTGGTAAAATGCATCCCGATTAAATGCAGTGGATTCCATCCAGCTTGATTGAATGCAGTTGATTCCATGGAGCGTGGCCCAATGCATCCCGATTAAATGCAGTGGATTTTATGCAGCATGGCCCAAAGCATCCCGATTGAAGGTAGTGCATTCCATGCAGTGTCATTGAATGCAGTGGATTCCATGCAGCATGTTAAAATGCGTCACGATTGATGCAGTGGATTCCATGCAGTGTCATTGAATGCAGTGTATTCCATGCAGCATGGTAAAATGCATCCCGATGGATGCAGTGGATTCCATGCAGTGTCAATGAATGCAGTGGATTCCAGGCAGCATGATAAAATGCATCCCGATTGATGCAGTGGATTCCATGCAGCGGGGTTAAATGGATCCCGATTGAATGCAGTGTATTCCATGCAGCGTGGCCCAATGGATCTCGATTGAATGCAGTGGATTCCATGCAGCGTGGCCCAATGGATCTCGATTGAATGCAGTGGATTCCATGCAGTGTGGTGCAGTGGATTCTGATTGATTGCAGTGAATTCCATGCATCGTGGCACAATGGATCCCAATTGAATGCAGTGGATTCCATGCAGCGTGGCCCAATGGATCTCGATTGAATGCAGTGGATTCCATGCAGCGTGTTTGAATGCAGTGTATGCCATGCAGCGTGAAGAAATGGAACCCTATTGAATGCAGTGGATTTTATGCAGCATGATTGAATGCAGTGGATTCGATGCAGCATGATTGAATGCAGTGGATTTCAGGCAGCGAGGCCCAATGAATCCCGATTGAATGCAGTGGATATTATCCAGCATGGCCCAAAGCATCCCGATTGAATGCAGTGGATTCCATGCAGCGTGTTTGAATGCAGTGGATTCCATGCAGCATGGCCCAATGGTTCCCGATTGAATGCAGTGGTTGCAATGAAGCATGATTGAATGCAGTGGATTCCATGCACCATGGAGACATTGAACCCTATTCAATGCAGGGGATTTTATGCAGCATGATTGAATGCAGTGGATTCCATGCAGCATGATTGAATGCAGTAGATTCCATGCAGTGAGGCCCAATTTATCCCGATTAAATGCAGTGGATTTTATGCAGCGAGGCCCAAAGCATCCCGATTGAATGCAGTGGATTCCATGCAGCGTCACTGAATGCAGTGGATTCGATGCAGCATGGTAAAATGCATCCCGATTGAACGAAGAGTATTCCATGCAGCGTGGCTAAATGGATCCCGATTGAATGCAGTGGATTCCATGCAGCGTGGCCCAATGGATCTCGAGAGATTGCAGTGGATTCCATGCAGTGTGGTGCAATGGATTTAAATTGAACGCAGTGGATTCCATGCATCGTGGTGCAATGGATCCCAATTGAATGCAGTGAATTCCATGCAGCGTGATTGAATGCAGTATATTCCATGCAGCGTGGTAAAATGCATCCCGATTAAATGCAGTGGATTCCATCCAGCTTGATTGAATGCAGTTGATTCCATGGAGCGTGGCCCAATGCATCCCGATTAAATGCAGTGGATTTTATGCAGCATGGCCCAAAGCATCCCGATTGAAGGTAGTGCATTCCATGCAGCATCACTGAATGCAGTGGATTCCATGCAGCATGGTAAAATGCATCCCGATTGAACGCAGTGTATTCCATGAAGCATGGCTAAATGGCTCCCGAGTGAATGCAGTAGATTCCATGCAGTGTCATTGAATGCAGGGATTCCATGCAGCATGGTAAAATGCATCCCGATTGATGCAGTGGATTCCATGCAGTGTCATTGAATGCAGTGGATTCGAGGCAGCATGGTAAAATGCATCCCGATTGATGCAGTGGATTCCATGCAGCGGGGCTAAATGGATCCCGATTGAATGCAGTGTATTCCATGCAGCGTGGCCCAATCGATCTCGATTGAATGCAGTGGATTCCATGCAGCGTGGCCCAATGGATCTCGATTGAATGCAGTGGATTCCATGCAGTGTGGTACAGTGGATTCTGATTGATTGCAGTGAATTCCATGCATCGTGGCACAATGGATCCCAATTGAATGCAGTGGATTCCATGCAGCGTGGCCCAATTGATCTCGATTGAATGCAGTGGATTCCATGCAGCATGTTTGAATGCAGTTTATGCCATGCAGCGTGAAGAAATGGAACCCTATTGAATGCAGTGGATTTTATGCAGGATGATTGAATGCAGTGGATTCCATGCAGCATGATTGAATGCAGTGGATTCCATGCAGCGTGGCCCAATGTATCTCGAGAGAATGCAGTGGATTCCATGCAGTGTGGTGCAATGGATTTTGATTGAACGCAGTGGATTCCATGCATCGTTGTGCAATGGATCCCAATTGAATGCAGTGAATTCCATGCAGCGTGATTGAATGCAGTACATTCCATGCAGCGTGGTAAAATGCATCCCGATTAAATGCAGTGGATTCCATCCAGCTTGATTGAATGCAATTGATTCCATGGAGCGTGGCCCAATGCATCCCGATTAAATGCAGTGGATTTTAAGCAGCATGGCCCAAAGCATCCCGATTGAAGGTAGTGCATTCCATGCAGCATCACTGAATGCAGTGGATTCCATGCAGCATGGTAAAATGCATCCCGATTGAACGCAGTGTATTCCATGAAGCATGGCTAAATGGATCCCGATTGAATGCAGTGGATTCCATGCAGCGTGGCCCAATGGATCTCGATTGAACGCAGTGTATTCCATGCAGTGAGGCCCAATGTATCCCAATTGAATGCAGTGGATTCCATGCAGCATGGCGCAATGGATGTCGATTGAATGCAGTGGTTTCCCTGCAATGTGGCACAATGGATCCCGATTGACTGCAGTGGATTCCATGCAGCGTCACTGAATGCAGTGGATTCCATGCAGAATGGTAAAATGCATCCCGATTGATGCAGTGGATTCCATGCAGTGTCATTAAATGCAGGGGATTCCATGCAGCATGGTAAAATGCATCCCAATTGAACGCAGTGCATTCCATGCAGCGGGGTTAAATGGATCCCGATTGAATGCAGTGGATTCGATGCAGCGTGGCCCAATGGATCTCGAGAGAATGCAGTGGATTCCATGCAGTGTGGTGCAATGGATTTAAATTGAACGCAGTGGATTCCATGCATCGTGGCGCAATGGATCCCAATTGAATGCAGTGAATTCCATGCAGCGTGATTGAATGCAGTATATTCCATGCAGCGTGGTAAAATGCATCCCGATTAAATGCAGTGGATTCCATCCAGCTTGATTGAATGCAGTTGATTCCATGGAGCGTGGCCCAATGCATCCCGATTAAATGCAGTGGATTTTATGCAGCATGGCCCAAAGCATCCCGATTGAATGTAGTGCATTCCATGCAGCATCACTGAATGCAGTGGATTCCATGCAGCATGGTAAAATGCATCCCGATTAAACGCAGTAGATTACATGCAGCATGGCTAAATGGATCCCGAGTGAATGCAGTAGATTCCATGCAGTGTCATTGAATGCAGTGGATTCCATGCAGCATGGTAAAATGCATCCCGATTGATGCAGTGGATTCCATGCAGTGTCATTGAATGCAGTGGATTCCAGGCAGCATGGTAAAATGCATCCCGATTGAACGAAGAGTATTCCATGCAGCGTGGCTAAATGGATCCCGATTGAATGCAGTGTATTCCATGCAGCGTGGCCCAATGGATCTCGATTGAATGCAGTGGATTCCATGCAGCATGGCCCAATGGATCTCGATTGAATGCAGTGGATTCCATGCAGTGTGGTGCAGTGGAGTCTGATTGATTGCAGTGAATTCCATGCATCGTGGCACAATGGATCCCAATTGAATGCAGTGGATTCCATGCAGCATGGCCCAATGGATCTCGATTGAATGCAGTGGATTCCATGCAGCATGTTTGAATGCAGTGTATGCCATGCAGCGTGAAGTTATGGAACCCTATTGAATGCAGTGGATTTTATGCAGCATGATTGAATGCAGTGGATTCCATGCAGCATGATTGAATGCAGTGGATTCCAGGCAGCGAGGCCCAATGAATCCCGATTGAATGCAGTGGATATTATCCAGCATGGCCCAAAGCATCCCGATTGAATGCAGTGGATTCCATGCAGCGTGTTTGAATGCAGTGGATTCCATGCAGCATGGCCCAATGGTTCCCGATTGAATGCAATGGTTGCAATGAAGCATGATTGAATGCAGTGGATTCCATGAAGCGTGGCCCTATGGTACCCGATTGAATGCAGTGGTTGCAATGAAGCATGATTGAATGCAGTGGATTCCATGCAGCATGGAGACATTGAACCCTATTCAATGCAGGGGATTTTATGCAGCATGATTGAATGCAGTGGATTCCATGCAGCATGATTGAATGCAGTAGATTCCATGCAGTGAGGCCCAATGCATCCCGATTAAATGCAGTGGATTTTATGCAGCGAGGCCCAAAGCATCCCGATTGAATGCAGTGGATTCCATGCAGTGTCACTGAATGCAGTGGATTCGATGCAGCATGGTAAAATGCATCCCGATTGAACCCAGTGTATTCCATGCAGCGTGATAAATGGATCCCGATTGAATGCAGTGGATTCCATGCAGCGTGGCCCAATGGATCTCGAGAGAATGCAGTGGATTCCATGCAGTGTGGTGCAATGGATTTTGATTGAACGCAGTGGATTCGATGCATCGTTGTGCAATGGATCCCAATTGAATGCAGTGAATTCCATGCAGCGTGATTGAATGCAGTACATTCCATGCAGCGTGGTAAAATGCATCCCGATTAAATGCAGTGGATTCCATCCAGCTTGATTGAATGCAGTTGATTCCATGGAGCGTGGCCCAATGCATCCCGATTAAATGCAGTGGATTTTATGCAGCATGGCCCAAAGCACCCCGATTGAAGGTAGTGCATTCCATGCAGCATCACTGAATGCAGTGGATTCCATGCAGCATGGTAAAATGCATCCCGATTAAACGCAGTGCATTACATGCAGCATGGCTAAATGGATCCCGAGTGAATGCAGTGGATTCCATGCAGCATGGTAAAATGCGTCACGATTGATGCAGTGGATTCCATGAAGCATGGCTAAATGGATCCCGATTGAATGCAGTGGATTCCATGCAGCATGGTAAAATGCATCCCGATTGAACGCAGTGTATTCCATGAAGCATGGCTAAATGGATCCCGATTGAATGCAGTGGATTCCATGCAGCGTCATTGAATGCAGATGATTCCATGCATTGTGGTGTAATGGATCCCGATTATATGCAGTGGAGTCCATGTAGTGAGGCCCAATGCATCCCGATTGAATGCAGTGGATTGTATGCAGCATGGCCCAAAGCATCCCGATTGAATGCAGTGGATTCCATGCATTTTGATTGAATGCAGTGTACTCCATGCAGCGTGGGAACATGCATCCCGATGGAATGCAGTGGATTCCATGCAGCGTGATTGAATGCAGTGGATTCCATGCAGCGTGAAGAAATTGAACCCTATTGTAAGCAGTGGATTATATGCAGCATGATTGAATGCAGTCGATTCCATGCAGCGTCATTGAATGAAGTGGATTTTATGAGGCATGGCCCAAAGCATCCTGATTGAATGCAGTGGATTCCATGCAGCGTCATTGAATGCAGAGGATTCCATGCATTTTGGTGCAATGGATCCCGACTGTATGCACTGGAGTCCATGAAGCGAGGCCCAATGCATCCCGATTGAATGCAGTGGATTTTTTTGCAGCATGGCCCAAAGCATCCCGATTGAATGCAGGGGATTCCATGCAGCGTGATAGAATGCAGTGTACTCCATTCAGCGTGGTAAATTGCATCCCGATTGAATGCAGTGGATTCCATGCAGCGTGATTGAATGCAGAGGATTCCATGCATTGTGGCGTAATGGATCCCGACTGTATGCAGCGGAGTCCATGCAGCGTGATGACTGAATGGATTCCATGCAGCTTATTAAAATGCATCCTGATTGAATGCAGTGGATTCCATGCAGCGTGATTGAATGCAGTGGATTCCATGCAGCGTGATTGAATGCAGTGGATTCCATGCAGCCTGGTAAAATGCATCCCGATTGAATGCAGTGGATTCCATGCAGCGTGATTGAATGCAGTGGATTCCATGCAGCCTGGTAAAATGCATCCCGATTGAATGCAGTGGATTACGTGCAGCATGATTGAATGCAGTGGATTTTATGCAGCATGGCCCAAAGCATCCTGATTGAATGCAGTGGATTACGTGCAGCATGATTAAATGCAGTGAACTCCATGCAATGTGGTAAAATGCATCCTGATTGAATGCAGTGGATTCGATACAGCTTAGTATAATGTATCCCAGTTAAATTCGGTGGATTCCATGCAGCGTCGTTGAATGCAGTGGATTTTATGAGGCATGGCCCAAAGCATCCCGATTGAATGCAGTGGATTCCATGCATTGTGATTGAATGCAGTGAACTCCATGCAGCGTGGTAAAATGAATCCCGATTGAATGCAGTGGATTCCATGCAGCGTGATTGAATGCAGTGGATTCCATGCAGCGTGATTGAATGCAGTGGATTCCATGCAGCCTGGTAAAATGCATCCCGATTGAATGCAGTGGGTTCGATACAGCTTAGTATAATGTATCCCAGTTAAATTCGGTGGATTCCATGCAGCGTCGTTGAATGCAGTGGATTTTATGAGGCATGGCCCAAAGCATCCCGATTGAATGCATTGGATTCCATGCATTGTGATTGAATGCAGTGAACTCCATGCAGCGTGGTAAAATGAATCCCGATTGAATGCAGTGGATTCCATGAAGCGTGATTGAATGCACTGTATTCCATGAAGTGTGAAGTAATGGAACCCTATTGAATGCAGTGTATTTTATGCAGCCTGATTGAATGCAGTGGATTTAATGGAGCATGATTGAATGCAGTGGATTTTATGCAGCATGGCCCAAAGCATCCTGATTGAATGCAGAGGATTCCATGCATTGTGGCGCAATGGATCCCGATTGTATGCAGTGGAGTCCATGCAGCGTGATGAATGCATGGATTCCATGCAGCCTGGTAAAATGCATCCCGATTGAATGCAGTGGATTCCATGCAGCGTCATTGAATGCAGATGATTCCATGCATTGTGGTGTAATGGATCCCGATTATATGCAGTGGAGTCCATGCAGTGAGGCCCAATGCATCCCGATTGAATGCAGTGGATTGTATGCAGCATGGTCCAAAGCATCCCGATTGAATGCAGTGGATTCCATGCATTTTGATTGAATGCAGTGTACTCCATGCAGCGTGGGAACATGCATCCCGATTGAATGCAGTGGATTCCATGCAGCGTGAAGAAATGGAACATTTAGAATGCAGTGGATATTATGCAGCATGATTGAATGCAGTGGATTCCATGCAGCATGATTGAATGCAGTGGATTTTATGCACATGGCCCAAAGCATCCTGATTGAATGCAGTGGATTCCATGGAGCATCATTGAATGCAGAGTATTCAATGCATTGTGTCGTAATGGTTCCCGATTGTATGCAGTGGAGTCCATGTAGTGTGATAAATGCATGGATTCCAGGCAGCATGGTAAAATGCATCCTGATTGAATGCAGTGGATTCCATGCAGCGTGATTGAATGCAGTGGATTCCATGCAGCGTGATTGAATGCAGTGGATTCCATGCAGCCTGGTAAAATGCATCCCGATTGAATGCAGAGGATTCCATTCATTGTGGCGTAATGGATCCCGACTGTATGCAGCGGAGTCCATGCAGCGTGATGACTGAATGGATTCCATGCAGCTTATTAAAATGCATCCTGATTGAATGCAGTGGATTCCATGCAGCGTGATTGAATGCAGTGGATTCCATGCAGCGTGATTGAATGCAGTGGATTCCATGCAGCCTGGTAAAATTCATCCCGATTGAATGCAGTGGATTACGTGCAGCATGATTGAATGCAGTGGATTTTATGCAGCATGGCCCAAAGCATCCTGATTGAATGCAGTGGATTACGTGCAGCATGATTAAATGCAGTGAACTCCATGCAATGTGGTAAAATGCCTCCTGATTGAATGCAGTGGATTCGATACAGCTTAGTATAATATATCCCAATTAAATTCGGTGGATTCCATGCAGCGTCGTTGAATGCAGTGGATTTTATGAGGCATGGCCCAAAGCATCCCGATTGAATGCATTGGATTCCATGCATTGTGATTGAATGCAGTGAACTCCATGCAGCGTGGTAAAATGAATCCCGATTGAATGCAGTGGATTCCATGAAGCGTGATTGAATGCACTGTATTCCATGAAGTGTGAAGTAATGGAACCCTATTGAATGCAGTGTATTTTATGCAGCCTGATTGAATGCAGTGGATTTAATGGAGCATGATTGAATGCAGTGGATTTTATGCAGCATGGCCCAAAGCATCCTGATTGAATGCAGAGGATTCCATGCATTGTGGCGCAATGGATCCCGATTGTATGCAGTGGAGTCCATGCAGCGTGATGAATGCATGGATTCCATGCAGCCTGGTAAAATGCATCCCGATTGAATGCAGTGGATTCCATGCAGCGTCATTGAATGCAGATGATTCCATGCATTGTGGTGTAATGGATCCCGATTATATGCAGTGGAGTCCATGCAGTGAGGCCCAATGCATCCCGATTGAATGCAGTGGATTGTATGCAGCATGGCCCAAAGCATCCCGATTGAATGCAGTGGATTCCATGCATTTTGATTGAATGCAGTGTACTCCATGCAGCGTGGGAACATGCATCCCGATGGAATGCAGTGGATTCCATGCAGCGTGATTGAATGCAGTGGATTCCATGCAGCGTGAAGAAATTGAACCCTATTGTAAGCAGTGGATTATATGCAGCATGATTGAATGCAGTCGATTCCATGCAGCGTCATTGAATGAAGTGGATTTTATGAGGCATGGCCCAAAGCATCCTGATTGAATGCAGTGGATTCCATGCAGCGTCATTGAATGCAGAGGATTCCATGCATTTTGGTGCAATGGATCCCGACTGTATGCACTGGAGTCCATGAAGCGAGGCCCAATGCATCCCGATTTAATGCAGTGGATTTTTTTGCAGCATGGCCCAAAGCATCCCGATTGAATGCAGGGGATTCCATGCAGCGTGATTGAATGCAGTGTACTCCATTCAGCGTGGTAAATTGCATCCCGATTGAATCCAGTGGATTCCGTGCAGCGTGATTGAATGCAGAGGATTCCATGCATTGTGGCGTAATGGATCCCGACTGTATGCAGCGGAGTCCATGCAGCGTGATGACTGAATGGATTCCATGCAGCTTATTAAAATGCATCCTGATTGAATGCAGTGGATTCCATGCAGCGTGATTGAATGCAGTGGATTCCATGCAGCGTGATTGAATGCAGTGGATTCCATGCAGCCTGGTAAAATGCATCCCGATTGAATGCAGTGGATTCCATGCAGCGTGATTGAATGCAGTGGATTTTATGCAGCCTGGTAAAATGCATCCCGATTGAATGCAGTGGATTACGTGCAGCATGATTGAATGCAGTGGATTTTATGCAGCATGGCCCAAAGCATCCTGATTGAATGCAGTGGATTACGTGCAGCATGATTAAATGCAGTGAACTCCATGCAATGTGGTAAAATGCATCCTGATTGAATGCAGTGGATTCGATACAGCTTAGTATAATGTATCCCAGTTAAATTCGGTGGATTCCATGCAGCGTCGTTGAATGCAGTGGATTTTATGAGGCATGGCCCAAAGCATCCCGATTGAATGCAGTGGATTCCATGCATCGTGATTGAATGCTGTGAACTCCATGCAGCGTGGTAAAATGAATCCCGATTGAATGCAGTGGATTCCATGCAGCGTGATTGAATGCAGTGGATTCCATGCAGCGTGATTGAATGCAGTGGATTCCATGCAGCCTGGTAAAATGCATCCCGATTGAATGCAGTGGGTTCGATACAGCTTAGTATAATGTATCCCAGTTAAATTCGGTGGATTCCATGCAGCGTCGTTGAATGCAGTGGATTTTATGAGGCATGGCCCAAAGCATCCCGATTGAATGCATTGGATTCCATGCATTGTGATTGAATGCAGTGAACTCCATGCAGCGTGGTAAAATGAATCCCGATTGAATGCAGTGGATTCCATGAAGCGTGATTGAATGCACTGTATTCCATGAAGTGTGAAGTAATGGAACCCTATTGAATGCAGTGTATTTTATGCAGCCTGATTGAATGCAGTGGATTTAATGGAGCATGATTGAATGCAGTGGATTTTATGCAGCATGGCCCAAAGCATCCTGATTGAATGCAGAGGATTCCATGCATTGTGGCGCAATGGATCCCGATTGTATGCAGTGGAGTCCATGCAGCGTGATGAATGCATGGATTCCATGCAGCCTTGTAAAATGCATCCCGATTGAATGCAGTGGATTCCATGCAGCGTCATTGAATGCAGATGATTCCATGCATTGTGGTGTAATGGATCCCGATTATATGCAGTGGAGTCCATGCAGTGAGGCCCAATGCATCCCGATTGAATGCAGTGGATTGTATGCAGCATGGCCCAAAGCATCCCGATTGAATGCAGTGGATTCCATGCATTTTGATTGAATGCAGTGTACTCCATGCAGCGTGGGAACATGCATCCCGATTGAATGCAGTGGATTCCATGCAGCGTGAAGAAATGGAACATTTAGAATGCAGTGGATATTATGCAGCATGATTGAATGCAGTGGATTCCATGCAGCATGATTGAATGCAGTGGATTTTATGCACATGGCCCAAAGCATCCTGATTGAATGCAGTGGATTCCATGGAGCATCATTGAATGCAGAGTATTCAATGCATTGTGTCGTAATGGTTCCCGATTGTATGCAGTGGAGTCCATGTAGTGTGATAAATGCATGGATTCCAGGCAGCATGGTAAAATGCACCCTGATTGAATGCAGTGGATTCCATGCAGCGTGATTGAATGCAGTGGACTCCATGCAGCGTGATTGAATGCAGTGGATTCCATGCAGCCTGGTAAAATGCATCCCGATTGAATGCAGAGGATTCCATTCATTGTGGCGTAATGGATCCCGACTGTATGCAGCGGAGTCCATGCAGCGTGATGACTGAATGGATTCCATGCAGCTTATTAAAATGCATCCCAATTGAATGCAGTGGATTCCATGCAGCATGGCGCAATGGATGTCGATTGAATGCAGTGGTTTCCCTGCAATGTGGCACAATGGATCCCGATTGACTGCAGTGGATTCCATGCAGCGTCACTGAATGCAGTGGATTCCATGCAGAATGGTAAAATGCATCCCGATTGATGGAGTGGATTCCATGCAGTGTCATTGAATGCAGTGGATTCCATGCAGCATGGTAAAATGCATCCCAATTGAACGCAGTGCATTCCATGCAGCGGGGTTAAATGGATCCCGATTGAATGCAGTGGATTCGATGCAGCGTGGCCCAATGGATCTCGAGAGAATGCAGTGGATTCCATGCAGTGTGGTGCAATGGATTTTAATTGAACGCAGTGGATTCCATGCATCGTGGCGCAATGGATCCCAATTGAATGCAGTGAATTCCATGCAGCGTGATTGAATGCAGTATATTCCATGCAGCGTGGTAAAATGCATCCCGATTAAATGCAGTGGATTCCATCCAGCTTGATTGAATGCAGTTGATTCCATGGAGCGTGGCCCAATGCATCCCGATTAAATGCAGTGGATTTTATGCAGCATGGCCCAAAGCATCCCGATTGAAGGTAGTGCATTCCATGCAGCATCACTGAATGCAGTGGATTCCATGCAGCATTGTAAAATGCATCCCAATTGAACGCAGTGCATTCCATGCAGCGGGGTTAAATGGATCCCGATTGAATGCAGTGGATTCGATGCAGCGTGGCCCAATGGATCTCGAGAGAATGCAGTGGATTCCATGCAGTGTGGTGCAATGGATTTTAATTGAACGCAGTGGATTCCATGCATCATGGCGCAATGGATCCCAATTGAATGCAGTGAATTCCATGCAGCGTGATTGAATGCAGTATATTCCATGCAGCGTGGTAAAATGCATCCCGATTAAATGCAGTGGATTCCATCCAGCTTGATTGAATGCAGTTGATTCCATGGAGCGTGGCCCAATGCATCCCGATTAAATGCAGTGGATTTTATGCAGCATGGCCCAAAGCATCCCGATTGAAGGTACTGCATTCCATGCAGCATCACTGAATGCAGTGTATTCCATGCAGCGTGATAAATGGAACCCTATTGAATGCAGTGGATTTTATGCAGCATGATTGAATGCAGTGGATTCGATGCAGCATGATTGAATGCAGTGGATTCCAGGCAGCGAGGCCCAATGAATCCCGATTGAATGCAGTGGATATTATCCAGCATGGCCCAAAACATCCCGATTGAATGCAGTGGATTCCATGCAGCATGTTTGAATGCAGTGGATTCCATGCAGCATGGCCCAATGGTTCCCGATTGAATGCAGTGGTTGCAATGAAGCATGATTGAATGCAGTGGATTCCATGAAGCGTGGCCCTATGGTACCCGATTGAATGCACTGGTTGCAATGAAGCATGATTGAATGCAGTGGATTCCATGCAGCATGGAGAAATTGAACCCTATTAAATGCAGGGGATTTTATGCAGCATGATTGAATGCAGTGGATTCCATGCAGCATGATTGAATGCAGTAGATTCCATGCAGTGAGGCCCAATGCATCCCAATTAAATGCAGTGGATTTTATGCAGCAAGGCCCAAAGCATCCCTATTGAATGCAGTGGATTCCATGCAGCGTCATTGAATGCAGTGGATTCGATGCAGCATGGTAAAATGCATCCCGATTGAACCCAGTGTATTCCATGCAGCGTGATAAATGGATCCCGATTGAATGCAGTGGATTCCATGCAGCGTGGCCCAATGGATCTCGAGAGAATGCAGTGGATTCCATGCAGTGTGGTGCAATGGATTTTGATTGAAGGCAGTGGATTCGATGCATCGTTGTGCAATGGATCCCAATTGAATGCAGTGAATTCCATGCAGCGTGATTGAATGCAGTATATTCCATGCAGCGTGGTAAAATGCATCCCGATTAAATGCAGTGGATTCCATCCAGCTTGATTGAATGCAGTTGATTCCATGGAGCGTGGCCCAATGCATCCCGATTAAATGCAGTGGATTTTATGCAGCATGGCCCAAAGCATCCCGATTGAAGGTAGTGCATTCCATGCAGCATCACTGAATGCAGTGGATTCCATGCAGCATGGTAAAATGCATCCCGATTGAACGCAGTGTATTCCATGAAGCATGGCTAAATGGATCCCGAGTGAATGCAGTGGATTCCAAGCAGTGTCATTGAATGCAGTGGATTCCATGCAGCATGGTAAAATGTGTCACGATTGATGCAGTGGATTCCATGCATTGTCATTGAATGCAGTGGATTCCATGCAGCATGGTTAAATGCATCCCGATTGATGCAGTGGATCCCATGCAGTGTCAATGAATGCAATGAATTCCAGGCAGCATGATAAAATGCATCCCGATTGATGCAGTGGATTCCATGCAGCGGGGTTAAATGGATCCAGATTGAATGCCGTGGATTCCATGCAGCGTGGCCCAATGGATCTCGATTGAATGCAGTGGACTCCGTGCAGTGTGGTGGAGTGGATTCTGATTGATTGCAGTGAATTCCATGCAGTGTGGCCCAATGGATCTCGATTGAATGCAGTGGATTCCATGCAGCGTGTTTGAATGCAGTGTATTCCATGCAGCGTGAAGAAATGGAACCCTATTGAATGCAGTGGATTTTATGCAGCATGATTGAATGCAGTGGATTCCATGCAGCATGATTGAATGCAGTGGATTCCAGGCAGCGAGGCCCAATGAATCCCGATTGAATGCAGTGGATATTATCCAGCATGGCCCAAAGCATCCCGATTGAATGCAGTGGATTCAATGGAGCGTGTTTGAATGCAGTGGATTCCATGCAGCATGGCCCAATGGTTCCCGATTGAATGCAGTGGTTGCAATGAAGCATGATTGAATGCAGTGGATTCCATGAAGCGTGGCCCTATGGTACCCGATTGAATGCACTGGTTGCAATGAAGCATGATTGAATGCAGTGGATTCCATGAAGCATGGAGAAATGGAACCCTATTAAATGCAGGGGATTTTATGCAGCATGATTGAATGCAGTGGATTCCATGCAGCATGATTGAATGCAGTAGATTCCATGCAGTGAGGCCCAATGCATCCCGATTAAATGCAGTGGATTTTATGCAGCGAGGCCCAAAGCATCCCGATTGAATGCAGTGGATTCCATGCAGCGTCACTGAATGCAGTGGATTCGATGCAGCATGGTTAAATGCATCCCGATTGAACGAAGAGTATTCCATGCAGCGTGGCTAAATGGATCCCGATTGAATGCAGTGGATTCCATGCAGCGTGGCCCAATGGATCTCGAGAGATTGCAGTGGATTCCATGCAGTGTGGTGCAATGTATTTTGATTGAACGCAGTGGATTCCATGCATCGTGGTGCAATGGATCCCAATTGAATGCAGTGAATTCCATGCAGCGTGATTGAATGCAGTATATTCCATGCAGCGTGGTAAAATGCATCCCGATTAAATGCAGTGGATTCCATCCAGCTTGATTGAATGCAGTTGATTCCATGGAGCGTGGCCCAATGCATCCCGATTAAATGCAGTGGATTTTATGCAGCATGGCCCAAAGCATCCCGATTGAAGGTAGTGCATTCCATGCAGCATCACTGAATGCAGTGGATTCCATGCAGCATGGTAAAATGCATATCCCGATTAAACGCAGTGGATTACATGCAGCATGGCTAAATGGATCCCGAGTGAATGCAGTAGATTCCATGCAGTGTCATTGAATGCAGTGGATTCCATGCAGCATGTTAAAATGCGTCACGATTGATGCAGTGGATTCCATGCAGTGTCATTGAATGCAGTGTATTCCATGCAGCATGGTAAAATGCATCCCGATGGATGCAGTGGATTCCATGCAGTGTCAATGAATGCAGTGGATTCCAGGCAGCATGATAAAATGCATCCCAATTGATGCAGTGGATTCCATGCAGCGGGGTTAAATGGATCCCGATTGAATGCAGTGTATTCCATGCAGCGTGGCCCAATGGATCTCGATTGAATGCAGTGGATTCCATGCAGCGTGGCCCAATGGATCTCGATTGAATGCAGTGGATTCCATGCAGTGTGGTGCAGTGGATTCTGATTGATTGCAGTGAATTCCATGCATCGTGGCACAATGGATCCCAATTGAATGCAGTGGATTCCATGCAGCGTGGCCCAATGGATCTCGATTGAATGCAGTGGGTTCCATGCAGCGTGTTTGAATGCAGTGTATGCCATGCAGCGTGAAGAAATGGAACCCTATTGAATGAAGTGGATTTTATGCAGCATGATTGAATGCAGTGGATTCGATGCAGCATGATTGAATGCAGTGGATTTCAGGCAGCGAGGCCCAATGAATCCCGATTGAATGCAGTGGATATTATCCAGCATGGCCCAAAGCATCCCGATTGAATGAAGTGGATTCCATGCAGCGTGTTTGAATGCAGTGGATTCGATGCAGCATGGCCCAATGGTTCCCGATTGAATGCAGTGGTTGCAATGAAGCATGATTGAATGCAGTGGATTCCATGCACCATGGAGACATTGAACCCTATTCAATGCAGGGGATTTTATGCAGCATGATTGAATGCAGTGGATTCCATGCAGCATGATTGAATGCAGTAGATTCCATGCAGTGAGGCCCAATTTATCCCGATTAAATGCAGTGGATTTTATGCAGCGAGGCCCAAAGCATCCCGATTGAATGCAGTGGATTCCATGCAGCGTCACTGAATGCAGTGGATTCGATGCAGCATGGTAAAATGCATCCCGATTGAACGAAGAGTATTCCATGCAGCGTGGCTAAATGGATCCCGATTGAATGCAGTGGATTCCATGCAGCGTGGCCCAATGGATCTCGAGAGATTGCAGTGGATTCCATGCAGTGTGGTGCAATGGATTTAAATTGAACGCAGTGGATTCCATGCATCGTGGTGCAATGGATCCCAATTGAATGCAGTGAATTCCATGCAGCGTGATTGAATGCAGTATATTCCATGCAGCGTGGTAAAATGCATCCCGATTAAATGCAGTGGATTCCATCCAGCTTGATTGAATGCAGTTGATTCCATGGAGCGTGGCCCAATGCATCCCGATTAAATGCAGTGGATTTTATGCAGCATGGCCCAAAGCATCCCGATTGAAGGTAGTGCATTCCATGCAGCATCACTGAATGCAGTGGATTCCATGCAGCATGGTAAAATGCATCCCGATTGAACGCAGTGTATTCCATGAAGCATGGCTAAATGGCTCCCGAGTGAATGCAGTAGATTCCATGCAGTGTCATTGAATGCAGTGGATTCCATGCAGCATGGTAAAATGCATCCCGATTGATGCAGTGGATTCCATGCAGTGTCATTGAATGCAGTGGATTCGAGGCAGCATGGTAAAATGCATCCCGATTGATGCAGTGGATTCCATGCAGCGGGGTTAAATGGATCCCGATTGAATGCAGTGTATTCCATGCAGCGTGGCCCAATCGATCTCGATTGAATGCAGTGGATTCCATGCAGCGTGGCCCAATGGATCTCGATTGAATGCAGTGGATTCCATGCAGTGTGGTACAGTGGATTCTGATTGATTGCAGTGAATTCCATGCATCGTGGCACAATGGATCCCAATTGAATGCAGTGGATTCCATGCAGCGTGGCCCAATTGATCTCGATTGAATGCAGTGGATTCCATGCAGCATGTTTGAATGCAGTTTAGGCCATGCAGCGTGAAGAAATGGAATCCTATTGAATGCAGTGGATTTTATGCAGGATGATTGAATGCAGTGGATTCCATGCAGCATGATTGAATGCAGTGGATTCCATGCAGCGTGGCCCAATGGATCTCGAGAGAATGCAGTGGATTCCATGCAGTGTGGTGCAATGGATTTTGATTGAACGCAGTGGATTCCATGCATCGTTGTGCAATGGATCCCAATTGAATGCAGTGAATTCCATGCAGCGTGATTGAATGCAGTACATTCCATGCAGCATGGTAAAATGCATCCCGATTAAATGCAGTGGATTCCATCCAGCTTGATTGAATGCAATTGATTCCATGGAGCGTGGCCCAATGCATCCCGATTAAATGCAGTGGATTTTAAGCAGCATGGCCCAAAGCATCCCGATTGAAGGTAGTGCATTCCATGCAGCATCACTGAATGCAGTGGATTCCATGCAGCATGGTAAAATGCATCCCGATTGAACGCAGTGTATTCCATGAAGCATGGCTAAATGGATCCCGATTGAATGCAGTGGATTCCATGCAGCGTGGCCCAATGGATCTCGATTGAACGCAGTGTATTCCATGCAGTGAGGCCCAATGTATCCCAATTGAATGCAGTGGATTCCATGCAGCATGGCGCAATGGATGTCGATTGAATGCAGTGGTTTCCCTGCAATGTGGCACAATGGATCCCGATTGACTGCAGTGGATTCCATGCAGCGTCACTGAATGCAGTGGATTCCATGCAGCATGGTAAAATGCATCCCGATTGATGCAGTGGATTCCATGCAGTGTCATTAAATGCAGGGGATTCCATGCAGCATGGTAAAATGCATCCCAATTGAACGCAGTGCATTCCATGCAGCGGGGTTAAATGGATCCCGATTGAATGCAGTGGATTCGATGCAGCGTGGCCCAATGGATCTCGAGAGAATGCAGTGGATTCCATGCAGTGTGGTGCAATGGATTTAAATTGAACGCAGTGGATTCCATGCATCGTGGCGCAATGGATCCCAATTGAATGCAGTGAATTCCATGCAGCGTGATTGAATGCAGTATATTCCATGCAGCGTGGTAAAATGCATCCCGATTAAATGCAGTGGATTCCATCCAGCTTGATTGAATGCAGTTGATTCCATGGAGCGTGGCCCAATGCATCCCGATTAAATGCAGTGGATTTTATGCAGCATGGCCCAAAGCATCCCGATTGAATGTAGTGCATTCCATGCAGCATCACTGAATGCAGTGGATTCCATGCAGCATGGTAAAATGCATCCCGATTAAACGCAGTAGATTACATGCAGCATGGCTAAATGGATCCCGAGTGAATGCAGTAGATTCCATGCAGTGTCATTGAATGCAGTGGATTCCATGCAGCATGGTAAAATGCATCCCGATTGATGCAGTGGATTCCATGCAGTGTCATTGAATGCAGTGGATTCCAGGCAGCATGGTAAAATGCATCCCGATTGATGCAGTGGATTCCATGCAGCGGGGTTAAATGGATCCCGATTGAATGCAGTGTATTCCATGCAGCGTGGCCCAATGGATCTCGATTGAATGCAGTGGATTCCATGCAGCATGGCCCAATGGATCTCGATTGAATGCAGTGGATTCCATGCAGTGTGGTGCAGTGGAGTCTGATTGATTGCAGTGAATTCCATGCATCGTGGCACAATGGATCCCAATTGAATGCAGTGGATTCCATGCAGCATGGCCCAATGGATCTCGATTGAATGCAGTGGATTCCATGCAGCATGTTTGAATGCAGTGTATGCCATGCAGCGTGAAGTTATGGAACCCTATTGAATGCAGTGGATTTTATGCAGCATGATTGAATGCAGTGGATTCCATGCAGCATGATTGAATGCAGTGGATTCCAGGCAGCGAGGCCCAATGAATCCCGATTGAATGCAGTGGATATTATCCAGCATGGCCCAAAGCATCCCGATTGAATGCAGTGGATTCCATGCAGCGTGTTTGAATGCAGTGGATTCCATGCAGCATGGCCCAATGGTTCCCGATTGAATGCAGTGGTTGCAATGAAGCATGATTGAATGCAGTGGATTCCATGAAGCGTGGCCCTATGGTACCCGATTGAATGCAGTGGTTGCAATGAAGCATGATTGAATGCAGTGGATTCCATGCAGCATGGAGACATTGAACCCTATTCAATGCAGGGGATTTTATGCAGCATGATTGAATGCAGTGGATTCCATGCAGCATGATTGAATGCAGTAGATTCCATGCAGTGAGGCCCAATGCATCCCGATTAAATGCAGTGGATTTTATGCAGCGAGGCCCAAAGCATCCCTATTGAATGCAGTGGATTCCATGCAGTGTCACTGAATGCATTGGATTCGATGCAGCATGGTAAAATGCATCCCGATTGAACCCAGTGTATTCCATGCAGCGTGATCAATGGATCCCGATTGAATGCAGTGGATTCCATGCAGCGTGGCCCAATGGATCTCGAGAGAATGCAGTGGATTCCATGCAGTGTGGTGCAATGGATTTTGATTGAAGGCAGTGGATTCGATGCATCGTTGTGCAATGGATCCCAATTGAATGCAGTGAATTCCATGCAGCGTGATTGAATGCAGTACATTCCATGCAGCGTGGTAAAATGCATCCCGATTAAATGCAGTGGATTCCATCCAGCTTGATTGAATGCAGTTGATTCCATGGAGCGTGGCCCAATGCATCCCGATTAAATGCAGTGGATTTTATGCAGCATGGCCCAAAGCACCCCGATTGGAGGTAGTGCATTCCATGCAGCATCACTGAATGCAGTGGATTCCATGCAGCATGGTAAAATGCATCCCGATTAAACGCAGTGCATTACATGCAGCATGGCTAAATGGATCCCGAGTGAATGCAGTGGATTCCATGCAGCATGGTAAAATGCGTCACGATTGATGCAGTGGATTCCATGCAGCGTGATTGAATGCAGTACATTCCATGCAGCATGGTAAAATGCATCCCGATTGAACGCAGTGTATTCCATGAAGCATGGCTAAATGGATCCCGATTGAATGCAGTGGATTCCATGCAGCGTGGCCCAATGGATCTCGATTGAACGCAGTGTATTCCATGCAGTGAGGCCCAATGTATCCCAATTGAATGCAGTGGATTCCATGCAGCATGGCGCAATGGATGTCGATTGAATGCAGTGGTTTCCCTGCAATGTGGCACAATGGATCCCGATTGACTGCAGTGGATTCCATGCAGCGTCACTGAATGCAGTGGATTCCATGCAGAATGGTAAAATGCATCCCGATTGATGCAGTGGATTCCATGCAGTGTCATTAAATGCAGGGGATTCCATGCAGCATGGTAAAATGCATCCCAATTGAACGCAGTGCATTCCATGCAGCGGGGTTAAATGGATCCCGATTGAATGCAGTGGATTCGATGCAGCGTGGCCCAATGGATCTCGAGAGAATGCAGTGGATTCCATGCAGTGTGGTGCAATGGATTTAAATTGAACGCAGTGGATTCCATGCATCGTGGCGCAATGGATCCCAATTGAATGCAGTGAATTCCATGCAGCGTGATTGAATGCAGTATATTCGATGCAGCGTGGTAAAATGCATCCCGATTAAATGCAGTGGATTCCATCCAGCTTGATTGAATGCAGTTGATTCCATGGAGCGTGGCCCAATGCATCCCGATTAAATGCAGTGGATTTTATGCAGCATGGCCCAAAGCATCCCGATTGAATGTAGTGCATTCCATGCAGCCTCACTGAATGCAGTGGATTCCATGCAGCATGGTAAAATGCATCCCGATTAAACGCAGTAGATTACATGCAGCATGGCTAAATGGATCCCGAGTGAATGCAGTAGATTCCATGCAGTGTCATTGAATGCAGTGGATTCCATGCAGCATGGTAAAATGCATCCCGATTGATGCAGTGGATTCCATGCAGTGTCATTGAATGCAGTGGATTCCAGGCAGCATGGTAAAATGCATCCCGATTGATGCAGTGGATTCCATGCAGCGGGGTTAAATGGATCCCGATTGAATGCAGTGTATTCCATGCAGCGTGGCCCAATGGATCTCGATTGAATGCAGTGGATTCCATGCAGCATGGCCCAATGGATCTCGATTGAATGCAGTGGATTCCATGCAGTGTGGTGCAGTGGAGTCTGATTGATTGCAGTGAATTCCATGCATCGTGGCACAATGGATCCCAATTGAATGCAGTGGATTCCATGCAGCATGGCCCAATGGATCTCGATTGAATGCAGTGGATTCCATGCAGCATGTTTGAATGCAGTGTATGCCATGCAGCGTGAAGTTATGGAACCCTATTGAATGCAGTGGATTTTATGCAGCATGATTGAATGCAGTGGATTCCATGCAGCATGATTGAATGCAGTGGATTCCAGGCAGCGAGGCCCAATGAATCCCGATTGAATGCAGTGGATATTATCCAGCATGGCCCAAAGCATCCCGATTGAATGCAGTGGATTCCATGCAGCGTGTTTGAATGCAGTGGATTCCATGCAGCATGGCCCAATGGTTCCCGATTGAATGCAATGGTTGCAATGAAGCATGATTGAATGCAGTGGATTCCATGAAGCGTGGCCCTATGGTACCCGATTGAATGCAGTGGTTGCAATGAAGCATGATTGAATGCAGTGGATTCCATGCAGCATGGTAAAATGCATCCCGATTGATGCAGTGGATTCCATGCAGTGTCATTAAATGCAGGGGATTCCATGCAGCATGGTAAAATGCATCCCAATTGAACGCAGTGCATTCCATGCAGCGGGGTTAAATGGATCCCGATTGAATGCAGTGGATTCGATGCAGCGTGGCCCAATGGATCTCGAGAGAATGCAGTGGATTCCATGCAGTGTGGTGCAATGGATTTAAATTGAACGCAGTGGATTCCATGCATCGTGGCGCAATGGATCCCAATTGAATGCAGTGAATTCCATGCAGCGTGATTGAATGCAGTATATTCGATGCAGCGTGGTAAAATGCATCCCGATTAAATGCAGTGGATTCCATCCAGCTTGATTGAATGCAGTTGATTCCATGGAGCGTGGCCCAATGCATCCCGATTAAATGCAGTGGATTTTATGCAGCATGGCCCAAAGCATCCCGATTGAATGTAGTGCATTCCATGCAGCCTCACTGAATGCAGTGGATTCCATGCAGCATGGTAAAATGCATCCCGATTAAACGCAGTAGATTACATGCAGCATGGCTAAATGGATCCCGAGTGAATGCAGTAGATTCCATGCAGTGTCATTGAATGCAGTGGATTCCATGCAGCATGGTAAAATGCATCCCGATTGATGCAGTGGATTCCATGCAGTGTCATTGAATGCAGTGGATTCCAGGCAGCATGGTAAAATGCATCCCGATTGATGCAGTGGATTCCATGCAGCGGGGTTAAATGGATCCCGATTGAATGCAGTGTATTCCATGCAGCGTGGCCCAATGGATCTCGATTGAATGCAGTGGATTCCATGCAGCATGGCCCAATGGATCTCGATTGAATGCAGTGGATTCCATGCAGTGTGGTGCAGTGGAGTCTGATTGATTGCAGTGAATTCCATGCATCGTGGCACAATGGATCCCAATTGAATGCAGTGGATTCCATGCAGCATGGCCCAATGGATCTCGATTGAATGCAGTGGATTCCATGCAGCATGTTTGAATGCAGTGTATGCCATGCAGCGTGAAGTTATGGAACCCTATTGAATGCAGTGGATTTTATGCAGCATGATTGAATGCAGTGGATTCCATGCAGCATGATTGAATGCAGTGGATTCCAGGCAGCGAGGCCCAATGAATCCCGATTGAATGCAGTGGATATTATCCAGCATGGCCCAAAGCATCCCGATTGAATGCAGTGGATTCCATGCAGCGTGTTTGAATGCAGTGGATTCCATGCAGCATGGCCCAATGGTTCCCGATTGAATGCAATGGTTGCAATGAAGCATGATTGAATGCAGTGGATTCCATGAAGCGTGGCCCTATGGTACCCGATTGAATGCAGTGGTTGCAATGAAGCATGATTGAATGCAGTGGATTCCATGCAGCATGGAGACATTGAACCCTATTCAATGCAGGGGATTTTATGCAGCATGATTGAATGCAGTGGATTCCATGCAGCATGATTGAATGCAGTAGATTCCATGCAGTGAGGCCCAATGCATCCCGATTAAATGCAGTGGATTTTATGCAGCGAGGCCCAAAGCATCCCGATTGAATGCAGTGGATTCCATGCAGTGTCACTGAATGCAGTGGATTCGATGCAGCATGGTAAAATGCATCCCGATTGAACCCAGTGTATTCCATGCAGCGTGATAAATGGATCCCGATTGAATGCAGTGGATTCCATGCAGCGTGGCCCAATGGATCTCGAGAGAATGCAGTGGATTCCATGCAGTGTGGTGCAATGGATTTTGATTGAACGCAGTGGATTCGATGCATCGTTGTGCAATGGATCCCAATTGAATGCAGTGAATTCCATGCAGCGTGATTGAATGCAGTACATTCCATGCAGCGTGGTAAAATGCATCCCGATTAAATGCAGTGGATTCCATCCAGCTTGATTGAATGCAGTTGATTCCATGGAGCGTGGCCCAATGCATCCCGATTAAATGCAGTGGATTTAATGCAGCATGGCCCAAAGCACCCCGATTGAAGGTAGTGCATTCCATGCAGCATCACTGAATGCAGTGGATTCCATGCAGCATGGTAAAATGCATCCCGATTAAACGCAGTGCATTACATGCAGCATGGCTAAATGGATCCCGAGTGAATGCAGTGGATTCCATGCAGCATGGTAAAATGCATCCCGATTGATGCAGTGGATTCCATGCAGCGTGATTGAATGCAGTACATTCCATGCAGCATGGTAAAATGCATCCCGATTAAATGCAGTGGATTCCATCCAGCTTGATTGAATGCAATTGATTCCATGGAGCGTGGCCCAATGCATCCCGATTAAATGCAGTGGATTTTAAGCAGCATGGCCCAAAGCATCCCGATTGAAGGTAGTGCATTCCATGCAGCATCACTGAATGCAGTGGATTCCATGCAGCATGGTAAAATGCATCCCGATTGAACGCAGTGTATTCCATGAAGCATGGCTAAATGGATCCCGATTGAATGCAGTGGATTCCATGCAGCGTGGCCCAATGGATCTCGATTGAACGCAGTGTATTCCATGCAGTGAGGCCCAATGTATCCCAATTGAATGCAGTGGATTCCATGCAGCATGGCGCAATGGATGTCGATTGAATGCAGTGGTTTCCCTGCAATGTGGCACAATGGATCCCGATTGACTGCAGTGGATTCCATGCAGCGTCACTGAATGCAGTGGATTCCATGCAGCATGGTAAAATGCATCCCGATTGATGCAGTGGATTCCATGCAGCGTCATTGAATGCAGTGGATTCCATGCAGCATGGTAAAATGCATCCCAATTGAACGCAGTGCATTCCATGCAGCGGGGTTAAATGGATCCCGATTGAATGCAGTGGATTTGATGCAGCGTGGCCCAATGGATCTCGAGAGAATGCAGTGGATTCCATGCAGTGTGGTGCAATGGATTTAAATTGAACGCAGTGGATTCCATGCATCGTGGCGCAATGGATCCCAATTGAATGCAGTGAATTCCATGCAGCGTGATTGAATGCAGTATATTCCATGCAGCGTGGTAAAATGCATCCCGATTAAATGCAGTGGATTCCATCCAGCTTGATTGAATGCAGTTGATTCCATGGAGCGTGGCCCAATGCATCCCGATTAAATGCAGTGGATTTTATGCAGCATGGCCCAAAGCATCCCGATTGAATGTAGTGCATTCCATGCAGCATCACTGAATGCAGTGGATTCCATGCAGCATGGTAAAATGCATCCCGATTAAACGCAGTAGATTACATGCAGCATGGCTAAATGGATAACGAGTGAATGCAGTAGATTCCATGCAGTGTCATTGAATGCAGTGGATTCCATGCAGCATGGTAAAATGCATCCCGATTGATGCAGTGGATTCCATGCAGTGTCATTGAATGCAGTGGATTCCAGGCAGCATGGTAAAATGCATCCCGATTGATGCAGTGGATTCCATGCAGCGGGGTTAAATGGATCCCGATTGAATGCAGTGTATTCCATGCAGCGTGGCCCAATGGATCTCGATTGAATGCAGTGGACTCCGTGCAGTGTGTGGAGTGGATTCTGATTGAATGCAGTGGATTCCATGCAGCGTGTTTGAATGCAGTGTATTCCATGCAGCGTGAAGAAATGGAACCCTATTGAATGCAGTGGATTTTATGCAGCATGATTGAATGCAGTGGATTCCATGCAGCGTGGCCCAATGGATCTCGATTGAATGCAGTGGATTCCATGCAGCGTGGCCCAATGGATCTCGATTGAATGCAGTGGATTCCATGCAGTGTGGTGCAGTGGATTCTGATTGATTGCAGTGAATTCCATGCATCGTGGCACAATGGATCCCAATTGAATGCAGTGGATTCCATGCAGCGTGGCCCAATGGATCTCGATTGAATGCAGTGGGTTCCATGCAGCGTGTTTGAATGCAGTGTATGCCATGCAGCGTGAAGAAATGGAACCCTATTGAATGCAGTGGATTTTATGCAGCATGATTGAATGCAGTGGATTCCATGCAGCATGATTGAATGCAGTGGATTCCAGGCAGCGAGGCCCAATGAATCCTGATTGAATGCAGTGGATATTATCCAGCATGGCCCAAAGCATCCCGATTGAATGCAGTGGATTCCATGCAGCGTGTTTGAATGCAGTGGATTCCATGCAGCATGGCCCAATGGTTCCCGATTGAATGCAGTGGTTGCAATGAAGCATGATTGAATGCAGTGGATTCCATGAAGCGTGGCCCTATGGTACCCGATTGAATGCACTGGTTGCAATGAAGCATGATGGAATGCAGTGGATTCCATGCAGCATGGAGAAATGGAACCCTATTAAATGCAGGGGATTTTATGCAGCATGATTGAATGCAGTGGATTCCATGCAGCATGATTGAATGCAGTAGATTCCATGCAGTGAGGCCCAATGCATCCCGATTAAATGCAGTGGATTTTATGCAGCGAGGCCCAAAGCATCCCGATTGAATGCAGTGGATTCCATGCAACGTCACTCAATGCAGTGGATTCGATGCAGCATGGTAAAATGCATCCCGATTGAACCCAGTGTATTCCATGCAGCGTGATAAATGGATCCCGATTGAATGCAGTGGATTCCATGCAGCGTGGCCCAATGGATCTCGAGAGAATGCAGTGGATTCCATGCAGCGTGATTGAATGCAGTACATTCCATGCAGCATGGTAAAATGCATCCCGATTAAATGCAGTGGATTCCATCCAGCTTGATTGAATGCATTTGATTCCATGGAGTGTGGCCCAATGCATCCCGATTAAATGCAGTGGATTTTATGCAGCATGGCCCAAAGCATCCCGATTGAAGGTAGTGCATTCCATGCAGCATCACTGAATGCAGTGGATTCCATGCAGCATGGTAAAATGCATCCCGATTGAACGCAGTGTATTCCATGAAGCATGGCTAAATGGATCCCGATTGAATGCAGTGGATTCCATGCAGCGTGGCCAATGGATCTCGATTGAACGCAGTGTATTCCATGCAGTGAGGCCCAATGAATCCCAATTGAATGCAGTGGATTCCATGCAGCATGGCACAATGGATGTCGATTGAATGCAGTGGTTTCCATGCAATGTGGCCCAATGGATCCCCATTGACTGCAGTGGATTCCATGCAGCGTCACTGAATGCAGTGGATTCCATGCAGCATGGTAAAATGCATCCCGATGGATGCAGTGGCTTCCATGCAGTGTCATTGAATGCAGTGTATTCCATGCAGCATGGTAAAATGCGTCACGATTGATGCAGTGGATTCCATGCAGTGTCATTGAATGCAGTGGATTCCATGCAGCATGGTAAAATGCATCCCGATTGATGCAGTGGATTCCATGCAGTGTCATTGAATGCAGTGGATTCCAGGCAGCATGATAAAATGCATCCCGATTGATGCAGTGGATTCCATGCAGCGGGGTTAAATGGATCCAGATTGAATGCCGTGGATTCCATGCAGCGTGGCCCAATGGATCTCGATTGAATGCAGTGGACTCCGTGCAGTGTGGTGGAGTGGATTCTGATTGATTGCAGTGAATTCCATGCAGCGTGCCCCAATGGATCTCGATTGAATGCAGTGGATTCCATGCAGCGTGTTTGAATGCAGTGTATTCCATGCAGCGTGAAGAAATGGAACCCTATTGAATGCAGTGGATTTTATGCAGCATGATTGAATGCAGTGGATTCCATGCAGCATGATTGAATGCAGTGGATTCCAGGCAGCGAGGCCCAATGAATCCCGATTGAATGCAGTGGATATTATCCAGCATGGCCCAAAGCATCCCGATTGAATGCAGTGGATTCCATGCAGCGTGTTTGAATGCAGTGGATTCCATGCAGCATGGCCCAATGGTTCCCTATTGAATGCAGTGGTTGCAATGAAGCATGATTGAATGCAGTGGATTCCATGAAGCGTGGCCCTATGGTACCCGATTGAATGCACTGGTTGCAATGAAGCATGATTGAATGCAGTGGATTCCATGCAGCATGGAGAAATGGAACCCTATTAAATGCAGGGGATTTTATGCAGCATGATTGAATGCAGTGGATTCCATGCAGCATGATTGAATGCAGTAGATTCCATGCAGTGAGGCCCAATGCATCCCGATTAAATGCAGTGGATTTTATGCAGCGAGGCCCAAAGCATCCCGATTGAATGCAGTGGATTCCATGCAGCGTCACTGAATGCAGTGGATTCGATGCAGCATGGTTAAATGCATCCCGATTGAACGAAGAGTATTCCATGCAGCGTGGCTAAATGGATCCCGACTGAATGCAGTGGATTCCATGCAGCGTGGCCCAATGGATCTCGAGAGATTGCAGTGGATTCCATGCAGTTTGGTGCAATGTATTTTAATTGAACGCAGTGGATTCCATGCATCGTGGTGCAATGGATCCCAATTGAATGCAGTGAATTCCATGCAGCGTGATTGAATGCAGTATATTCCATGCAGCGTGGTAAAATGCATCCCGATTAAATGCAGTGGATTCCATCCAGCTTGATTGAATGCAGTTGATTACATGGAGCGTGGCCCAATGCATCCCGATTAAATGCAGTGGATTTTATGCAGCATGGCCCAAAGCATCCCGATTGAATGTAGTGCATTCCATGCAGCATCACTGAATGCAGTGGATTCCATGTAGCATGTTAAAATGCATCCCGATTAAACGCAGTGGATTAAATGCAGCATGGCTAAATGGATCCCGAGTGAATGCAGTAGATTCCATGCAGTGTCATTGAATGCAGTGGATTCCATGCAGCATGGTAAAATGCATCCCGATTGATGCAGTGGATTCCATGCAGTGTGGTGCAGTGGATTCTGATTGATTGCAGTGAATTCCATGCATCGTGGCACAATGGATCCCAATTGAATGCAGTGGATTCCATGCAGCGTGGCCCAATGGATCTCGATTGAATGCAGTGGATTCCATGCAGCGTGTTTGAATGCAGTGTATTCCATGCAGCGTGAAGAAATGGAACACTATTGAATGCAGTGGATTTTATGCAGCATGATTGAATGCAGTGGATTCCATGCAGCATGATTGAATGCAGTGGATTCCAGGCAGTGAGGCCCAATGAATCCCGATTGAATGCAGTGGATATTATCCAGCATGGCCCAAAGCATCCCGATTGAATGCAGTGGATTCCATGCAGCGTGTTTGAATGCAGTGGATTCCATGCAGCATGGCCCAATGGTTCCCGATTGAATGCAGTGGTTGCAATGAAGCATGATTGAATGCAGTGGATTCCATGAAGCGTGGCCCTATGGTACCCGATTGAATGCACTGGTTGTAATGAAGCATGATTGAATGCAGTGGATTCCATGCAGTGAGGCCCAATGCATCCCGATTAAATGCAGTGGATTTTATGCAGCAAGGCCCAAAGCATCCCGATTGAATGCAGTGGATTCCATGCAGCGTCACTGAATGCAGTGGATTCCATGCAGCATGGTAAAATGCATCCCGATTGAATGAAGAGTATTCCATGCAGCGTGGCTAAATGGATCCCGATTGAATGCAGTGGATTCCTTGCAGTGTGGTCCAATGGATCTCGATTGAACGCAGTGTATTCCATGCAGTGAGGCCCAATGAATCCCAATTGAATGCCGTGGATTCCATGCAGCATGGCGCCATGGGTGTCGATTGAATGCAGTGGTTTCCCTGCAATGTGGCACAATGGATCCCGATTGACTGCAGTGGATTCCATGCAGCGTCACTGAATGCAGTGGATTCCATGCATAATGGTAAAATGCATCCCGATTGATGCAGTGGATTCCATGCAGTGTCATTGAATGCAGTGGATTCGATGCAGCATGGTAAAATGAATCCCTATTGAATGCAGTGGATTCCATGAAGCGTGATTGAATGCACTGTATTCCATGAAGTGTGAAGTAATGGAACCCTATTGAATGCAGTGTATTTTATGCAGCCTGATTGAATGCAGTGGATTTAATGGAGCATGATTGAATGCAGTGGATTTTATGCAGCATGGCCCAAAGCATCCTGATTGAATGCAGAGGATTCCATGCATTGTGGCGCAATGGATCCCGATTGTATGCAGTGGAGTCCATGCAGCGTGATGAATGCATGGATTCCATGCAGCCTGGTAAAATGCATCCCGATTGAATGCAGTGGATTCCATGCAGCGTCATTGAATGCAGATGATTCCATGCATTGTGGTGTAATGGATCCCGATTATATGCAGTGGAGTCCATGCAGTGAGGCCCAATGCATCCCGATTGAATGCAGTGGATTGTATGCAGCATGGGCCAAAGCATCCCGATTGAATGCAGTGGATTCCATGCATTTTGATTGAATGCAGTGTACTCCATGCAGCGTGGGAACATGCATCCCGATGGAATGCAGTGGATTCCATGCAGCGTGATTGAATGCAGTGGATTCCATGCAGCGTGAAGAAATTGAACCCTATTGTAAGCAGTGGATTATATGCAGCATGATTGAATGCAGTCGATTCCATGCAGCGTCATTGAATGAAGTGGATTTTATGAGGCATGGCCCAAAGCATCCTGATTGAATGCAGTGGATTCCATGCAGCGTCATTGAATGCAGAGGATTCCATGCATTTTGGTGCAATGGATCCCGACTGTATGCACTGGAGTCCATGAAGCGAGGCCCAATGCATCCCGATTGAATGCAGTGGACTTTTTTGCAGCATGGCCCAAAGCATCCCGATTGAATGCAGGGGATTCCATGCAGCGTGATTGAATGCAGTGTACTCCATTCAGCGTGGGAACATGCATCCCGATTGAATGCAGTGGATTCCATGCAGCGTGATTGAATGCAGAGGATTCCATGCATTGTGGCGTAATGGATCCCGACTGTATGCAGCGGAGTCCATGCAGCGTGATGACTGAATGGATTCCATGCAGCTTATTAAAATGCATCCTGATTGAATGCAGTGGATTCCATGCAGCGTGATTGAATGCAGTGGATTCCATGCAGCGTGATTGAATGCAGTGGATTCCATGCAGCCTGGTAAAATGCATCCCGATTGAATGCAGTGGATTCCATGCAGCGTGATTGAATGCAGTGGATTCCATGCAGCCTGGTAAAATGCATCCCGATTGAATGCAGTGGATTACGTGCAGCATGATTGAATGCAGTGAACTCCATGCAATGTGGTAAAATGCATCCTGATTGAATGCAGTGGATTCGATACAGCTTAGTATAATGTATCCCAGTTAAATTCGGTGGATTCCATGCAGTGTCGTTGAATGCAGTGGAATTTATTAAGCATGGCCCAAAGCATCCTGATTGAATGCAGAGGATTCCATGCATTGTGGCGCAATGGATCCCGATTGTATGCAGTGGAGTCCATGCAGCGTGATGAATGCATGGATTCCATGCAGCCTGGTAAAATGCATCCCGATTGAATGCAGTGGATTCCATGCAGCGTCATTGAATGCAGATGATTCCATGCATTGTGGTGTAATGGATCCCGATTATATGCAGTGGAGTCCATGCAGTGAGGCCCAATGCATCCCGATTGAATGCAGTGGATTGTATGCAGCATGGGCCAAAGCATCCCGATTGAATGCAGTGGATTCCATGCAGCGTGATTGAATGCAGTGGATTCCATGCAGCGTGATTGAATGCAGTGGATTCCATGCAGCCTGGTAAAATGCATCCCGATTGAATGCAGTGGATTCCATGCAGCATGATTGAATGCAGTGGATTCCGTGCAGCATGATTGAATGCAGTGGATTTTATGCAGCATGGCCTAAAGCATCCTGATTGAATGCAGTGGATTACGTGCAGCATGATTAAATGCAGTGAACTCCATGCAATGTGTTAAAATGCATCCTGATTGAATGCAGTGGATTCGATACAGCTTAGTATAATGTATCCCAATTAAATTCGGTGGATTCCATGCAGCGTCGTTGAATGCAGTGGATTTTATGAGGCATGGCCCAAAGCATCCCGATTGAATGCAGTGGATTCCATGCATTGTGATTGAATGCAGTGAACTCCATGCAGCGTGGTAAAATGAATCCCGATTGAATGCAGTGGATTCCATGAAGCGTGATTGAATGCACTGTATTCCATGAAGTGTGAAGTAATGGAACCCTATTGAATGCAGTGTATTTTATGCAGCCTGATTGAATGCAGTGGATTTAATGGAGCATGATTGAATGCAGTGGATTTTATGCAGCATGGCCCAAAGTATCCTGATTGAATGCAGAGGATTCCATGCATTGTGGCGCAATGGATCCCGATTGTATGCAGTGGAGTCCATGCAGCGTGATGAATGCATGGATTCCATGCAGCCTGGTAAAATGAATCCCGATTGAATGCAGTGGATTCCATGCAGCGTCATTGAATGCAGATGATTCCATGCATTGTGGTGTAATGGATCCCGATTATATGCAGTGGAGTCCATGCAGTGAGGCCCAATGCATCCCGATTGAATGCAGTGGATTGTATGCAGCATGGCCCAAAGCATCCCGATTGAATGCAGTGGATTCCATGCATTTTGATTGAATGCAGTGTACTCCATGCAGCGTGGGAACATGCATCCCGATGGAATGCAGTGGATTCCATGCAGCGTGATTGAATGCAGTGGATTCCATGCAGCGTGAAGAAATTGAACCCTATTGTAAGCAGTGGATTATGTGCAGCATGATTGAATGCAGTCGATTCCATGCAGTGTCATTGAATGAAGTGGATTTTATGAGGCATGGCCCAAAGCATCCTGATTGAATGCAGTGGATTCCATGCAGCGTCATTGAATGCAGAGGATTCCATGCATTTTGGTGCAATGGATCCCGACTGTATGCACTGGAGTCCATGAAGCGAGGCCCAATGCATCCCGATTGAATGCAGTGGATTTTTTTGCAGCATGGCCCAAAGCATCCCGATTGAATGCAGGGGATTCCATGCAGCGTGATAGAATGCAGTGTACTCCATTCAGCGTGGTAAATTGCATCCCGATTGAATGCAGTGGATTCCATGCAGCGTGATTGAATGCAGAGGATTCCATGCATTGTGGCGTAATGGATCCCGACTGTATGCAGCGGAGTCCATGCAGCGTGATGACTGAATGGATTCCATTCAGCTTATTAAAATGCATCCTGATTGAATGCAGTGGATTCCATGCAGCGTGATTGAATGCAGTGGATTCCATGCAGCGTGATTGAATGCAGTGGATTCCATGCAGCCTGGTAAAATGCATCCCGATTGAATGCAGTGGATTCCATGCAGCGTGATTGAATGCAGTGGATTCCATGCAGCCTGGGAAAATGCATCCCGATTGAATGCAGTGGATTCCGTGCAGCATGATTGAATGCAGTGGATTTTATGCAGCATGGCCCAAAGCATCCTGATTGAATGCAGTGGATTACGTGCAGCATGATTAAATGCAGTGAACTCCATGCAATGTGGTAAAATGCATCCTGATTGAATGCAGTGGATTCGATACAGCTTAGTATAATGTATCCCAATTAAATTCGGTGGATTCCATGCAGTGTCGTTGAATGCAGTGGAATTTATTAAGCATGGCCCAAAGCATCCTGATTGAATGCAGAGGATTCCATGCATTGTGGCGCAATGGATCCCGATTGTATGCAGTGGAGTCCATGCAGCGTGATGAATGCATGGATTCCATGCAGCCTGGTAAAATGCATCCCGATTGAATGCAGTGGATTCCATGCAGCGTCATTGAATGCAGATGATTCCATGCATTGTGGTGTAATGGATCCCGATTATATGCAGTGGAGTCCATGCAGTGAGGCCGAATGCATCCCGATTGAATGCAGTGGATTGTATGCAGCATGGGCCAAAGCATCCCGATTGAATGCAGTGGATTCCATGCATTTTGATTGAATGCAGTGTACTCCATGCAGCGTGGGAACATGCATCCCGATGGAATGCAGTGGATTCCATGCAGCGTGATTGAATGCAGTGGATTCCATGCAGCGTGAAGAAATTGAACCCTATTGTAAGCAGTGGATTATATGCAGCATGATTGAATGCAGTCGATTCCATGCAGCGTCATTGAATGAAGTGGATTTTATGAGGCATGGCCCAAAGCATCCTGATTGAATGCAGTGGATTCCATGCAGCGTCATTGAATGCAGAGGATTCCATGCATTTTGGTGCAATGGATCCCGACTGTATGCACTGGAGTCCATGAAGCGAGGCCCAATGCATCCCGATTGAATGCAGTGGATTTTTTTGCAGCATGGCCCAAAGCATCCCGATTGAATGCAGGGGATTCCATGCAGCGTGATTGAATGCAGTGTACTCCATTCAGCGTGGTAAATTGCATCCCGATTGAATGCAGTGGATTCCATGCAGCGTGATTGAATGCAGAGGATTCCATGCATTGTGGCGTAATGGATCCCGACTGTATGCAGCGGAGTCCATGCAGCGTGATGACTGAATGGATTCCATGCAGCTTATTAAAATGCATCCTGATTGAATGCAGTGGATTCCATGCAGCGTGATTGAATGCAGTGGATTCCATGCAGCGTGATTGAATGCAGTGGATTCCATGCAGCCTGGTAAAATGCATCCCGATTGAATGCAGTGGATTCCATGCAGCGTGATTGAATGCAGTGGATTCCATGCAGCCTGGTAAAATGCATCCCGATTGAATGCAGTGGATTCCGTGCAGCATGATTGAATGCAGTGGATTTTATGCAGCATGGCCCAAAGCATCCTGATTGAATGCAGTGGATTACGTGCAGCATGATTAAATGCAGTGAACTCCATGCAATGTGGTAAAATGCATCCTGATTGAATGCAGTGGATTCGATACAGCTTAGTATAATGTATCCCAATTAAATTCGGTGGATTCCATGCAGTGTCGTTGAATGCAGTGGAATTTATTAAGCATGGCCCAAAGCATCCTGATTGAATGCAGAGGATTCCATGCATTGTGGCGCAATGGATCCCGATTGTATGCAGTGGAGTCCATGCAGCGTGATGAATGCATGGATTCCATGCAGCCTGGTAAAATGCATCCCGATTGAATGCAGTGGATTCCATGCAGCGTCATTGAATGCAGATGATTCCATGCATTGTGGTGTAATGGATCCCGATTATATGCAGTGGAGTCCATGCAGTGAGGCCGAATGCATCCCGATTGAATGCAGTGGATTGTATGCAGCATGGGCCAAAGCATCCCGATTGAATGCAGTGGATTCCATGCATTTTGATTGAATGCAGTGTACTCCATGCAGCGTGGGAACATGCATCCCGATGGAATGCAGTGGATTCCATGCAGCGTGATTGAATGCAGTGGATTCCATGCAGCGTGAAGAAATTGAACCCTATTGTAAGCAGTGGATTATATGCAGCATGATTGAATGCAGTCGATTCCATGCAGCGTCATTGAATGAAGTGGATTTTATGAGGCATGGCCCAAAGCATCCTGATTGAATGCAGTGGATTCCATGCAGCGTCATTGAATGCAGAGGATTCCATGCATTTTGGTGCAATGGATCCCGACTGTATGCACTGGAGTCCATGAAGCGAGGCCCAATGCATCCCGATTGAATGCAGTGGATTTTTTTGCAGCATGGCCCAAAGCATCCCGATTGAATGCAGGGGATTCCATGCAGCGTGATAGAATGCAGTGTACTCCATTCAGCGTGGTAAATTGCATCCCGATTGAATGCAGTGGATTCCATGCAGCGTGATTGAATGCAGAGGATTCCATGCATTGTGGCGTAATGGATCCCGACTGTATGCAGCGGAGTCCATGCAGCGTGATGACTGAATGGATTCCATGCAGCTTATTAAAATGCATCCTGATTGAATGCAGTGGATTCCATGCAGCGTGATTGAATGCAGTGGATTCCATGCAGCCTGGTAAAATGCATCCCGATTGAATGCAGTGGATTCCATGCAGCGTGATTGAATGCAGTGGATTCCATGCAGCCTGGTAAAATGCATCCCGATTGAATGCAGTGGATTACGTGCAGCATGATTGAATGCAGTGGATTTTATGCAGCATGGCCCAAAGCATCCTGATTGAATGCAGTGGATTACGTGCAGCATGATTAAATGCAGTGAACTCCATGCAATGTGGTAAAATGCATCCTGATTGAATGCAGTGGATTCGATACAGCTTAGTATAATGTATCCCAGTTAAATTCGGTGGATTCCATGCAGTGTCGTTGAATGCAGTGGATTTTATGCAGCATGGCCCAAAGCATCCTGATTGAATGCAGAGGATTCCATGCATTGTGGCGCAATGGATCCCGATTGTATGCAGTGGAGTCCATGCAGCGTGATGAATGCATGGATTCCATGCAGCCTGGTAAAATGCATCCCGATTGAATGCAGTGGATTCCATGCAGCGTCATTGAATGCAGATGATTCCATGCATTGTGGTGTAATGGATCCCGATTATATGCAGTGGAGTCCATGCAGTGAGGCCCAATGCATCCCGATTGAATGCAGTGGATTGTATGCAGCATGGGCCAAAGCATCCCGATTGAATGCAGTGGATTCCATGCATTTTGATTGAATGCAGTGTACTCCATGCAGCGTGGGAACATGCATCCCGATGGAATGCAGTGGATTCCATGCAGCGTGATTGAATGCAGTGGATTCCATGCAGCGTGAAGAAATTGAACCCTATTGTAAGCAGTGGATTATATGCAGCATGATTGAATGCAGTCGATTCCATGCAGCGTCATTGAATGAAGTGGATTTTATGAGGCATGGCCCAAAGCATCCTGATTGAATGCAGTGGATTCCATGCAGCGTCATTGAATGCAGAGGATTCCATGCATTTTGGTGCAATGGATCCCGACTGTATGCACTGGAGTCCATGAAGCGAGGCCCAATGCATCCTGATTGAATGCAGTGGATTTTTTTGCAGCATGGCCCAAAGCATCCCGATTGAATGCAGGGGATTCCATGCAGCGTGATTGAATGCAGTGTACTCCATTCAGCGTGGTAAATTGCATCCCGATTGAATGCAGTGGATTCCATGCAGCGTGATTGAATGCAGAGGATTCCATGCATTGTGGCGTAATGGATCCCGACTGTATGCAGCGGAGTCCATGCAGCGTGATGACTGAATGGATTCCATGCAGCTTATTAAAATGCATCCTGATTGAATGCAGTGGATTCCATGCAGCGTGATTGAATGCAGTGGATTCCATGCAGCGTGATTGAATGCAGTGGATTCCATGCAGCCTGGTAAAATGCATCCCGATTGAATGCAGTGGATTCCATGAAGCGTGATTGAATGCAGTGGATTCCATGCAGCCTGGTAAAATGCATCCCGATTGAATGCAGTGGATTACGTGCAGCATGATTGAATGCAGTGAACTCCATGCAATGTGGTAAAATGCATCCTGATTGAATGCAGTGGATTCGATACAGCTTAGTATAATGTATCCCAGTTAAATTCGGTGGATTCCATGCAGTGTCGTTGAATGCAGTGGAATTTATTAAGCATGGCCCAAAGCATCCTGATTGAATGCAGAGGATTCCATGCATTGTGGCGCAATGGATCCCGATTGTATGCAGTGGAGTCCATGCAGCGTGATGAATGCATGGATTCCATGCAGCCTGGTAAAATGCATCCCGATTGAATGCAGTGGATTCCATGCAGCGTCATTGAATGCAGATGATTCCATGCATTGTGGTGTAATGGATCCCGATTATATGCAGTGGAGTCCATGCAGTGAGGCCCAATGCATCCCGATTGAATGCAGTGGATTGTATGCAGCATGGGCCAAAGCATCCCGATTGAATGCAGTGGATTCCATGCATTTTGATTGAATGCAGTGTACTCCATGCAGCGTGGGAACATGCATCCCGATGGAATGCAGTGGATTCCATGCAGCGTGATTGAATGCAGTGGATTCCATGCAGCGTGAAGAAATTGAACCCTATTGTAAGCAGTGGATTATATGCAGCATGATTGAATGCAGTCGATTCCATGCAGCGTCATTGAATGAAGTGGATTTTATGAGGCATGGCCCAAAGCATCCTGATTGAATGCAGTGGATTCCATGCAGCGTCATTGAATGCAGAGGATTCCATGCATTTTGGTGCAATGGATCCCGACTGTATGCACTGGAGTCCATGAAGCGAGGCCCAATGCATCCTGATTGAATGCAGTGGATTTTTTTGCAGCATGGCCCAAAGCATCCCGATTGAATGCAGGGGATTCCATGCAGCGTGATTGAATGCAGTGTACTCCATTCAGCGTGGTAAATTGCATCCCGATTGAATGCAGTGGATTCCATGCAGCGTGATTGAATGCAGAGGATTCCATGCATTGTGGCGTAATGGATCCCGACTGTATGCAGCGGAGTCCATGCAGCGTGATGACTGAATGGATTCCATGCAGCTTATTAAAATGCATCCTGATTGAATGCAGTGGATTCCATGCAGCGTGATTGAATGCAGTGGATTCCATGCAGCGTGATTGAATGCAGTGGATTCCATGCAGCCTGGTAAAATGCATCCCGATTGAATGCAGTGGATTCCATGCAGCGTGATTGAATGCAGTGGATTCCATGCAGCCTGGGAAAATGCATCCCGATTGAATGCAGTGGATTACGTGCAGCATGATTGAATGCAGTGGATTTTATGCAGCATGGCCCAAAGCATCCTGATTGAATGCAGTGGATTACGTGCAGCATGATTAAATGCAGTGAACTCCATGCAATGTGGTAAAATGCATCCTGATTGAATGCAGTGGATTCGATACAGCTTAGTATAATGTATCCCAATTAAATTCGGTGGATTCCATGCAGCGTCGTTGAATGCAGTGGATTTTATGAGGCATGGCCCAAAGCATCCCGATTGAATGCATTGGATTCCATGCATTGTGATTGAATGCAGTGAACTCCATGCAGCGTGGTAAAATGAATCCCGATTGAATGCAGTGAATTCCATGAAGCGTGATTGAATGCACTGTATTCCATGAAGTGTGAAGTAATGGAACCCTATTGAATGCAGTGTATTTCATGCAGCCTGATTGAATGCAGTGGATTTTATGCAGCATGGCCCAAAGCATCCTGATTGAATGCAGAGGATTCCATGCATTGTGGCGCAATGGATCCCGATTGTATGCAGTGGAGTCCATGCAGCGTGATGAATGCATGGATTCCATGCAGCCTGGTAAAATGCATCCCGATTGAATGCAGTGGATTCCATGCAGCGTCATTGAATGCAGATGATTCCATGCATTGTGGTGTAATGGATCCTGATTATATGCAGTGGAGTCCATGCAGTGTGGCCCAATGCATCCCGATTGAATGCAGTGGATTGTATGCAGCATGGCCCAAAGCATCCCGATTGAATGCAGTGGATTCCATGCATTTTGATTGAATGCAGTGTACTCCATGCAGCGTGGGAACATGCATCCCGATGGAATGCAGTGGATTCCATGCAGCGTGATTGAATGCAGTGGATTCCATGCAGCGTGAAGAAATTGAACCCTATTGTAAGCAGTGGATTATATGCAGCATGATTGAATGCAGTCGATTCCATGCAGCGTCATTGAATGAAGTGGATTTTATGAGGCATGGCCCAAAGCATCCTGATTGAATGCAGTGGATTCCATGCAGCGTCATTGAATGCAGAGGATTCCATGCATTTTGGTGCAATGGATCCCGACTGTATGCACTGGAGTCCATGAAGCGAGGCCCAATGCATCCCGATTGAATGCAGTGGATTTTTTTGCAGCATGGCCCAAAGCATCCCGATTGAATGCAGGGGATTCCATGCAGCGTGATTGAATGCAGTGTACTCCATTCAGCGTGGTAAATTGCATCCCGATTGAATGCAGTGGATTCCATGCAGCGTGATTGAATGCAGAGGATTCCATGCATTGTGGCGTAATGGATCCCGACTGTATGCAGCGGAGTCCATGCAGCGTGATGACTGAATGGATTCCATGCAGCTTATTAAAATGCATCCTGATTGAATGCAGTGGATTCCATGCAGCGTGATTGAATGCAGTGGATTCCATGCAGCGTGATTGAATGCAGTGGATTCCATGCAGCCTGGTAAAATGCATCCCGATTGAATGCAGTGGATTACGTGCAGCATGATTGAATGCAGTGGATTTTATGCAGCATGGCCCAAAGCATCCTGATTGTATGCAGTGGATTACGTGCAGCATGATTAAATGCAGTGAACTCCATGCAATGTGGTAAAATGCATCCTGATTGAATGCAGTGGATTCGATACAGCTTAGTATAATGTATCCCAATTAAATTCGGTGGATTCCATGCAGCGTCGTTGAATGCAGTGGATTTTATGAGGCATGGCCCAAAGCATCCCGATTGAATGCATTGGATTCCATGCATTGTGATTGACTGCAGTGAACTCCATGCAGCGTGGTAAAATGAATCCCGATTGAATGCAGTGGATTCCATGAAGCGTGATTGAATGCACTTTATTCCATGAAGTGTGAAGTAATGGAACCCTATTGAATGCAGTGTATTTTATGCAGCCTGATTGAATGCAGTGGATTTAATGGAGCATGATTGAATGCAGTGGATTTTATGCAGCATGGCCCAAAGCATCCTGATTGAATGCAGAGGATTCCATGCATTGTGGCGCAATGGATCCCGATTGTATGCAGTGGAGTCCATGCAGCGTGATGAATGCATGGATTCCATGCAGCCTGGTAAAATGCATCCCGATTGAATGCAGTGGATTCCATGCAGCGTCATTGAATGCAGATGATTCCATGCATTGTGGTGTAATGGATCCCGATTATATGCAGTGGAGTCCATGCAGTGAGGCCCAATGCATCCCGATTGAATGCAGTGGATTCCATGCATTTTGATTGAATGCAGTGTACTCCATGCAGCGTGGGAACATGCATCCCGATGGAATGCAGTGGATTCCATGCAGCGTGATTGAATGCAGTGGATTCCATGCAGCGTGAAGAAATTGAACCCTATTGTAAGCAGTGGATTATATGCAGCATGATTGAATGCAGTCGATTCCATGCAGTGTCATTGAATGAAGTGGATTTTATGAGGCATGGCCCAAAGCATCCTGATTGAATGCAGTGGATTCCATGCAGCGTCATTGAATGCAGAGGATTCCATGCATTTTGGTGCAATGGATCCCGACTGTATGCACTGGAGTCCATGAAGCGAGGCCCAATGCATCCCGATTGAATGCAGTGGATTTTTTTGCAGCATGGCCCAAAGCATCCCGATTGAATGCAGGGGATTCCATGCAGCGTGATTGAATGCAGTGTACTCCATTCAGCGTGGTAAATTGCATCCCGATTGAATGCAGGGGATTCCGTGCAGCGTGATTGAATGCAGAGGATTCCATGCATTGTGGCGTAATGGATCCCGACTGTATGCAGCGGAGTCCATGCAGCGTGATGACTGAATGGATTCCATGCAGCTTATTAAAATGCATCCTGATTGAATGCAGTGGATTCCATGCAGCGTGATTGAATGCAGTGGATTCCATGCAGCGTGATTGAATGCAGTGGATTCCATGCAGCCTGGGAAAATGCATCCCGATTGAATGCAGTGGATTACGTGCAGCATGATTGAATGCAGTGGATTTTATGCAGCATGGCCCAAAGCATCCTGATTGAATGCAGTGGATTACGTGCAGCATGATTAAATGCAGTGAACTCCATGCAATGTGGTAAAATGCATCCTGATTGAATGCAGTGGATTCGATACAGCTTAGCATAATGTATCCCAATTAAATTCGGTGGATTCCATGCAGCGTCGTTGAATGCAGTGGATTTTATGAGGCATGGCCCAAAGCATCCCGATTGAATGCAGTGGATTCCATGCATTGTGATTGAATGCAGTGAACTCCATGCAGCGTGGTAAAATGAATCCCGATTGAATGCAGTGGATTCCATGAAGCGTGATTGAATGCACTGTATTCCATGAAGTGTGAAGTAATGGAACCCTATTGAATGCAGTGTATTTTATGCAGCCTGATTGAATGCAGTGGATTTAATGGAGCATGATTGAATGCAGTGGATTTTATGCAGCATGGCCCAAAGCATCCTGATTGAATGCAGAGGATTCCATGCATTGTGGCGCAATGGATCCCGAATGTATGCAGTGGAGTCCATGCAGCGTGATGAATGGATGGATTCCATGCAGCCTGGTAAAATGCATCCCGATTGAATGCAGTGGATTCCATGCAGCGTCATTGAAGGCAGATGATTCCATGCATTGTGGTGTAATGGATCCCGATTATATGCAGTGGAGTCCATGCAGTGAGGCCGAATGCATCCCGATTGAATGCAGTGGATTGTATGCAGCATGGGCCAAAGCATCCCGATTGAATGCAGTGGATTCCATGCATTTTGATTGAATGCAGTGTACTCCATGCAGCGTGGGAACATGCATCCCGATGGAATGCAGTGGATTCCATGCAGCGTGATTGAATGCAGTGGATTCCATGCAGCGTGAAGTAATTGAACCCTATTGTAAGCAGTGGATTATGTGCAGCATGATTGAATGCAGTCGATTCCATGCAGTGTCATTGAATGAAGTGGATTTTATGAGGCATGGCCCAAAGCATCCTGATTGAATGCAGTGGATTCCATGCAGCGTCATTGAATGCAGAGGATTCCATGCATTTTGGTGCAATGGATCCCGACTGTATGCACTGGAGTCCATGAAGCGAGGCCCAATGCATCCCGATTGAATGCAGTGGATTTTTTTGCAGCATGGCCCAAAGCATCCCGATTGAATGCAGGGGATTCCATGCAGCGTGATAGAATGCAGTGTACTCCATTCAGCGTGGTAAATTGCATCCCGATTGAATGCAGTGGATTCCATGCAGCGTGATTGAATGCAGAGGATTCCATGCATTGTGGCGTAATGGATCCCGACTGTATGCAGCGGAGTCCATGCAGCGTGATGACTGAATGGATTCCATGCAGCTTATTAAAATGCATCCTGATTGAATGCAGTGGATTCCATGCAGCGTGATTGAATGCAGTGGATTCCATGCAGCGTGATTGAATGCAGTGGATTCCATGCAGCCTGGTAAAATGCATCCCGATTGAATGCAGTGGATTCCATGCAGCGTGATTGAATGCAGTGGATTCCATGCAGCCTGGTAAAATGCATCCCGATTGAATGCAGTGGATTACGTGCAGCATGATTGAATGCAGTGGATTTTATGCAGCATGGCCCAAAGCATCCTGATTGAATGCAGTGTATTACGTGCAGCATGATTAAATGCAGTGAACTCAATGCAATGTGGTAAAATGCATCCTGATTGAATGCAGTGGATTCGATACAGCTTAGTATAATGTATCCCAGTTAAATTCGGTGGATTCCATGCAGCGTCGTTGAATGCAGTGGAATTTATTAAGCATGGCCCAAAGCATCCTGATTGAATGCAGAGGATTCCATGCATTGTGGCGCAATGGATCCCGATTGTATGCAGTGGAGTCCATGCAGCGTGATGAATGCATGGATTCCATGCAGCCTGGTAAAATGCATCCCGATTGAATGCAGTGGATTCCATGCAGCGTCATTGAATGCAGATGATTCCATGCATTGTGGTGTAATGGATCCCGATTATATGCAGTGGAGTCCATGCAGTGAGGCCCAATGCATCCCGATTGAATGCAGTGGATTGTATGCAGCATGGGCCAAAGCATCCCGATTGAATGCAGTGGATTCCATGCATTTTGATTGAATGCAGTGTACTCCATGCAGCGTGGGAACATGCATCCCGATTGAATGCAGTGGATTCCATGCAGCGTGATTGAATGCAGTGGATTCCATGCAGCGTGAAGAAATTGAACCCTATTGTAAGCAGTGGATTATATGCAGCATGATTGAATGCAGTCGATTTCATGCAGCGTCATTGAATGAAGTGGATTTTATGAGGCATGGCCCAAAGCATCCTGATTGAATGCAGTGGATTCCATGCAGCGTCATTGAATGCAGAGGATTCCATGCATTTTGGTGCAATGGATCCCGACTGTATGCACTGGAGTCCATGAAGCGAGGCCCAATGCATCCCGATTGAATGCAGTGGATTTTTTTGCAGCATGGCCCAAAGCATCCCGATTGAATGCAGGGGATTCCATGCAGCGTGATAGAATGCAGTGTACTCCATTCAGCGTGGTAAATTGCATCCCGATTGAATGCAGTGGATTCCATGCAGCGTGATTGAATGGAGAGGATTCCATGCATTGTGGCGTAATGGATCCCGACTGTATGCAGCGGAGTCCATGCAGCGTGATGACTGAATGGATTCCATGCAGCTTATTAAAATGCATCCTGATTGAATGCAGTGGATTCCATGCAGCGTGATTGAATGCAGTGGATTCCATGCAGCGTGATTGAATGCAGTGGATTCCATGCAGCGTGAAGAAATTGAACCCTATTGTAAGCAGTGCATTATATGCAGCATGATTGAATGCAGTCGATTCCATGCAGCGTCATTGAATGAAGTGGATTTTATGAGGCATGGCCCAAAGCATCCTGATTGAATGCAGTGGATTCCATGCAGCGTCATTGAATGCAGAGGATTCCATGCATTTTGGTGCAATGGATCCCGACTGTATGCACTGGAGTCCATGAAGCGAGGCCCAATGCATCCCGATTGAATGCAGTGGATTTTTTTGCAGCATGGCCCAAAGCATCCCGATTGAATGCAGGGGATTCCATGCAGCGTGATTGAATGCAGTGTACTCCATTCAGCGTGGTAAATTGCATCCCGATTGAATGCAGTGGATTCCATGCAGCGTGATTGAATGCAGAGGATTCCATGCATTGTGGCGTAATGGATCCCGACTGTATGCAGCGGAGTCCATGCAGCGTGATGACTGAATGGATTCCATGCAGCTTATTAAAATGCATCCTGATTGAATGCAGTGGATTCCATGCAGTGTGATTGAATGCAGTGGATTCCATGCAGCGTGATTGAATGCAGTGGATTCCATGCAGCCTGGTAAAATGCATCCCGATTGAATGCAGTGGATTCCATGCAGCGTGATTGAATGCAGTGGATTCCATGCAGCCTGGGAAAATGCATCCCGATTGAATGCAGTGGATTACGTGCAGCATGATTGAATGCAGTGGATTTTATGCAGCATGGCCCAAAGCATCCTGATTGAATGCAGTGGATTACGTGCAGCATGATTAAATGCAGTGAACTCCATGCAATGTGGTAAAATGCATCCTGATTGAATGCAGTGGATTCGATACAGCTTAGTATAATGTATCCCAGTTAAATTCGGTGGATTCCATGCAGTGTCGTTGAATGCAGTGGAATTTATTAAGCATGGCCCAAAGCATCCTGATTGAATGCAGAGGATTCCATGCATTGTGGCGCAATGGATCCCGATTGTATGCAGTGGAGTCCATGCAGCGTGATGAATGCATGGATTCCATGCAGCCTGGTAAAATGCATCCCGATTGAATGCAGTGGATTCCATGCAGCGTCATTGAATGCAGATGATTCCATGCATTGTGGTGTAATGGATCCCGATTATATGCAGTGGAGTCCATGCAGTGAGGCCCAATGCATCCCGATTGAATGCAGTGGATTGTATGCAGCATGGGCCAAAGCATCCCGATTGAATGCAGTGGATTCCATGCATTTTGATTGAATGCAGTGTACTCCATGCAGCGTGGGAACATGCATCCCGATTGAATGCAGTGGATTCCATGCAGCGTGATTGAATGCAGTGGATTCCATGCAGCGTGAAGAAATTGAACCCTATTGTAAGCAGTGGATTATATGCAGCATGATTGAATGCAGTCGATTCCATGCAGCGTCATTGAATGAAGTGGATTTTATGAGGCATGGCCCAAAGCATCCTGATTGAATGCAGTGGATTCCATGCAGCGTCATTGAATGCAGAGGATTCCATGCATTTTGGTGCAATGGATCCCGACTGTATGCACTGGAGTCCATGAAGCGAGGCCCAATGCATCCCGATTGAATGCAGTGGATTTTTTTGCAGCATGGCCCAAAGCATCCCGATTGAATGCAGGGGATTCCATGCAGCGTGATAGAATGCAGTGTACTCCATTCAGCGTGGTAAATTGCATCCCGATTGAATGCAGTGGATTCCGTGCAGCGTGATTGAATGCAGAGGATTCCATGCATTGTGGCGTAATGGATCCCGACTGTATGCAGCGGAGTCCATGCAGCGTGATGACTGAATGGATTCCATGCAGCTTATTAAAATGCATCCTGATTGAATGCAGTGGATTCCATGCAGCGTGATTGAATGCAGTGGATTCCATGCAGCGTGATTGAATGCAGTGGATTCCATGCAGCGTGGTAAAATGCATCCCGATTGAATGCAGTGGATTCCATGCAGCGTGATTGAATGCAGTGGATTCCATGCAGCCTGGTAAAATGCATCCCGATTGAATGCAGTGGATTACGTGCAGCATGATTGAATGCAGTGGATTTTATGCAGCATGGCCCAAAGCATCCTGATTGAATGCAGTGGATTACGTGCAGCATGATTAAATGCAGTGAACTCCATGCAATGTGGTAAAATGCATCCTGATTGAATGCAGTGGATTCGATACAGCTTAGCATAATGTATCCCAATTAAATTCGGTGGATTCCATGCAGCGTCGTTGAATGCAGTGGATTTTATGAGGCATGGCCCAAAGCATCCCGATTGAATGCAGTGGATTCCATGCATTGTGATTGAATGCAGTGAACTCCATGCAGCGTGGTAAAATGAATCCCGATTGAATGCAGTGGATTCCATGAAGCGTGATTGAATGCACTGTATTCCATGAAGTGTGAAGTAATGGAACCCTATTGAATGCAGTGTATTTTATGCAGCCTGATTGAATGCAGTGGATTTAATGGAGCATGATTGAATGCAGTGGATTTTATGCAGCATGGCCCAAAGCATCCTGATTGAATGCAGTGGAGTCCATGGAGCATTATTGAATGCAGAGGATTCCATGCATTGTGGCGCAATGGATCCCGATTGTATGCAGTGGAGTCCATGCAGCGTGATGAATGCATGGATTCCATGCAGCCTGGTAAAATGCATCCCGATTGAATGCAGTGGATTCCATGCAGCGTCATTGAATGCAGATGATTCCATGCATTGTGGTGTAATGGATCCCGATTATATGCAGTGGAGTCCATGCAGTGAGGCCCAATGCATCCCGATTGAATGCAGTGGATTGTATGCAGCATGGGCCAAAGCATCCCGATTGAATGCAGTGGATTCCATGCATTTTGATTGAATGCAGTGTACTCCATGCAGCGTGGGAACATGCATCCCGATGGAATGCAGTGGATTCCATGCAGCGTGATTGAATGCAGTGGATTCCATGCAGCGTGAAGAAATTGAACCCTATTGTAAGCAGTGGATTATATGCAGCATGATTGAATGCAGTCGATTCCATGCAGCGTCATTGAATGAAGTGGATTTTATGAGGCATGGCCCAAAGCATCCTGATTGAATGCAGTGGATTCCATGCAGCGTCATTGAATGCAGAGGATTCCATGCATTTTGGTGCAATGGATCCCGACTGTATGCACTGGAGTCCATGAAGCGAGGCCCAATGCATCCCGATTGAATGCAGTGGATTTTTTTGCAGCATGGCCCAAAGCATCCCGATTGAATGCAGGGGATTCCATGCAGCGTGATTGAATGCAGTGTACTCCATTCAGCGTGGTAAATTGCATCCCGATTGAATGCAGTGGATTCCATGCAGCGTGATTGAATGCAGAGGATTCCATGCATTGTGGCGTAATGGATCCCGACTGTATGCAGCGGAGTCCATGCAGCGTGATGACTGAATGGATTCCATGCAGCTTATTAAAATGCATCCTGATTGAATGCAGTGGATTCCATGCAGCGTGATTGAATGCAGTGGATTCCATGCAGCGTGATTGAATGCAGTGGATTCCATGCAGCCTGGTAAAATGCATCCCGATTGAATGCAGTGGATTACGTGCAGCATGATTGAATGCAGTGGATTTTATGCAGCATGGCCCAAAGCATCCTGATTGAATGCAGTGGATTACGTGCAGCATGATTAAATGCAGTGAACTCCATGCAATGTGGTAAAATGCATCCTGATTGAATGCAGTGGATTCGATACAGCTTAGTATAATGTATCCCAATTAAATTCGGTGGATTCCATGCAGCGTCGTTGAATGCAGTGTATTTTATGAGGCATGGCCCAAAGCATCCCGATTGAATGCATTGGATTCCATGCATTGTGATTGACTGCAGTGAACTCCATGCAGCGTGGTAAAATGAATCCCGATTGAATGCAGTGGATTCCATGAAGCGTGATTGAATGCACTGTATTCCATGAAGTGTGAAGTAATGGAACCCTATTGAATGCAGTGTATTTTATGCAGCCTGATTGAATGCAGTGGATTTAATGGAGCATGATTGAATGCAGTGGATTTTATGCAGCATGGCCCAAAGCATCCTGATTGAATGCAGAGGATTCCATGCATTGTGGCGCAATGGATCCCGATTGTATGCAGTGGAGTCCATGCAGCGTGATGAATGCATGGATTCCATGCAGCCTGGTAAAATGCATCCCGATTGAATGCAGTGGATTCCATGCAGCGTCATTGAATGCAGATGATTCCATGCATTGTGGTGTAATGGATCCCGATTATATGCAGTGAAGTCCATGCAGTGAGGCCCAATGCATCCCGATTGAATGCAGTGGATTCCATGCATTTTGATTGAATGCAGTGTACTCCATGCAGCGTGGGAACATGCATCCCGATGGAATGCAGTGGATTCCATGCAGCGTGATTGAATGCAGTGGATTCCATGCAGCGTGAAGAAATTGAACCCTATTGTAAGCAGTGGATTATATGCAGCATGATTGAATGCAGTCGATTCCATGCAGTGTCATTGAATGAAGTGGATTTTATGAGGCATGGCCCAAAGCATCCTGATTGAATGCAATGGATTCCATGCAGCGTCATTGAATGCAGAGGATTCCATGCATTTTGGTGCAATGGATCCCGACTGTATGCACTGGAGTCCATGAAGCGAGGCCCAATGCATCCCGATTGAATGCAGTGGATTTTTTTGCAGCATGGCCCAAAGCATCCCGATTGAATGCAGGGGATTCCATGCAGCGTGATTGAATGCAGTGTACTCCATTCAGCGTGGTAAATTGCATCCCGATTGAATGCAGTGGATTCCGTGCAGCGTGATTGAATGCAGAGGATTCCATGCATTGTGGCGTAATGGATCCCGACTGTATGCAGCGGAGTCCATGCAGCGTGATGACTGAATGGATTCCATGCAGCTTATTAAAATGCATCCTGATTGAATGCAGTGGATTCCATGCAGCGTGATTGAATGCAGTGGATTCCATGCATTGTGGCGTAATGGATCCCGACTGTATGCAGCGGAGTCCATGCAGCGTGATGACTGAATGGATTCCATGCAGCTTATTAAAATGCATCCTGATTGAATGCATGGATTCCATGCAGCCTGGTAAAATGCATCCCGATTGAATGCAGTGGATTCCATGCAGCCTGGGAAAATGCATCCCGATTGAATGCAGTGGATTCCGTGCAGCATGATTGAATGCAGTGGATTTTATGCAGCATGGCCCAAAGCATCCTGATTGAATGCAGTGGATTACGTGCAGCATGATTAAATGCAGTGAACTCCATGCAATGTGGTAAAATGCATCCTGATTGAATGCAGTGGATTCGATACAGCTTAGTATAATGTATCCCAATTAAATTCGGTGGATTCCATGCAGCGTCGTTGAATGCAGTGGATTTTATGAGGCATGGCCCAAAGCATCCCGATTGAATGCATTGGATTCCATGCATTGTGATTGAATGCAGTGAACTCCATGCAGCGTGGTAAAATGAATCCCGATTGAATGCAGTGGATTCCATGAAGCGTGATTGAATGCACTGTATTCCATGAAGTGTGAAGTAATGGAACCCTATTGAATGCAGTGTATTTTATGCAGCCTGATTGAATGCAGTGGATTTAATGGAGCATGATTGAATGCAGTGGATTTTATGCAGCATGGCCCAAAGCATCCTGATTGAATGCAGAGGATTCCATGCATTGTGGCGCAATGGATCCCGATTGTATGCAGTGGAGTCCATGCAGCGTGATGAATGCATGGATTCCATGCAGCCTGGTAAAATGCATCCCGATTGAATGCAGTGGATTCCATGCAGCGTCATTGAATGCAGATGATTCCATGCATTGTGGTGTAATGGATCCCGATTATATGCAGTGGAGTCCATGCAGTGAGGCCCAATGCATCCCGATTGAATGCAGTGGATTCCATGCATTTTGATTGAATGCAGTGTACTCCATGCAGCGTGGGAACATGCATCCCGATGGAATGCAGTGGATTCCATGCAGCGTGATTGAATGCAGTGGATTCCATGCAGCGTGAAGAAATTGAACCCTATTGTAAGCAGTGGATTATATGCAGCATGATTGAATGCAGTCGATTCCATGCAGTGTCATTGAATGAAGTGGATTTTATGAGGCATGGCCCAAAGCATCCCGATTGAATGCAGTGGATTCCATGCAGCGTCATTGAATGCAGAGGATTCCATGCATTTTGGTGCAATGGATCCCGACTGTATGCACTGGAGTCCATGAAGCGAGGCCCAATGCATCCCGATTGAATGCAGTGGATTTTTTTGCAGCATGGCCCAAAGCATCCCGATTGAATGCAGGGGATTCCATGCAGCGTGATTGAATGCAGTGTACTCCATTCAGCGTGGTAAATTGCATCCCGATTGAATGCAGTGGATTCCGTGCAGCGTGATTGAATGCAGAGGATTCCATGCATTGTGGCGTAATGGATCCCGACTGTATGCAGCGGAGTCCATGCAGCGTGATGACTGAATGGATTCCATGCAGCTTATTAAAATGCATCCTGATTGAATGCAGTGGATTCCATGCAGCGTGATTGAATGCAGTGGATTCCATGCAGCGTGATTGAATGCAGTGGATTCCATGCAGCCTGGTAAAATGCATCCCGATTGAATGCAGTGGATTCCATGCAGCGTGATTGAATGCAGTGGATTCCATGCAGCCTGGGAAAATGCATCCCGATTGAATGCAGTGGATTACGTGCAGCATGATTGAATGCAGTGGATTTTATGCAGCATGGCCCAAAGCATCCTGATTGAATGCAGTGGATTACGTGCAGCATGATTAAATGCAGTGAACTCCATGCAATGTGGTAAAATGCATCCTGATTGAATGCAGTGGATTCGATACAGCTTAGTATAATGTATCCCTATTAAATTCGGTGGATTCCATGCAGTGTCGTTGAATGCAGTGGAATTTATTAAGCATGGCCCAAAGCATCCTGATTGAATGCAGTGGATTCCATGCAGCGTGAAGTGTTGGAACCGTATTGAATGCAGTGGATTTTATGCAGCATGGCCCAAAGCATCCTGATTGAGTGCACTGGATTCAATGGAGCATCATTGAATGCAGAGGATTCCATGCATTGTGTTGCAATTGATCCTTATTGTATGCAGTGGAGTCAATGGAGCGAGGCCAAATGCATCCCAATTGAATGCACTGGATTATATGCAGCATGGCCCAAAGCATCCCAATTGAATGCAGTGGATTCCATGCAGCATCAATGAATGCAGAAGATTCCATGCATTGTGGCACAATGGATCCCGATTGTATGCAGTGGAGTCCATGCAGCGAGGCCCAATGCATCCCGATGGAATGCAGTGGATTTTATGCAGCATGGCCCAAAGCATCCCGATTGAATGCAGTGGATTATATGCAGCATGATTGCAGCAGTGTAATCCATTACGCAGCAGTGTAATCCATGCAGAGTGTTAAAATGCATCCCGATTGAATGCATTGTATTCCCTGCAGTGTGAAGAAATGGAACCCTATTGAATGCAGTGGATTTTATGCAGCATGATGGAGTGCAGTGGATTCCATGCAGCATGATTGAATGCAGTGGATTTCATGAAGCATGCCCCAAAGCATCCCGATTGAATGCAGTGGATTCCATCCATTGTGATTGAATGCAGTGTACTCCATGCAGTGTGGTAAAATGCATCCCGATTGAATGCAGTGGATTCCATGCAGCATCATTGAATGCAGATGATTCCATGCATTGCAGCGCAATGGATACCAATTGAATGCAGTGAAGTCCATGCAGCGAGGCCCAGTGCATCCCGATTGACTGCAGTGGATTATTTTGCAGCATGGCCCAAAGAATCCCGATTGAATGCATTGGATTCCATCCATTGTGATTGAATGCAGTGTACTCCATGCAGTGTGGTAAAATGCATCCCGATTGAATGCATTGGATTCCATGCAGCATCATTGAATGCAGAGGATTCCATGCATTGTGGCGCAATGGATCGCGATTGTATGCAGTGGAGTTCATGCAGCGAGGCCCAATGCATCCTGATTGATTGCAGTGGATTTTTTGCAGCATGGCCCAAAGCATCCCGATTGAATGCAGTGGATTCCATGCATTGAGATTGAATGCAGTGTACTCCATGCAGCGAGGTAAAATGCATCCCGATTGAATGCAGTGGATTAAATGCAGCGTGAAGAAATGGAACATTTTGAATGCAGTGGATATTATGCAGCATGATTGAATGCAGTGGATTCCATGCAGCATGATTAAATGCAGTGTATTTTATGCAGCATTGCCCAAAGCATCCTGATTGAATGCAGTGGAGTCCATGGAGTATCATTGAATGCAGAGTATTCCATGCATTGTGGCGCAATGGATCCCGATTGTATGCAGTGGAGTCCATGCAGTGTGATGAATGCATGGATTCCAGGCAGCCTGGTAAAATGCATCCTGATTGAATGCAGTGGATTCCATGCAGCGTGATTGAATGCAGTGGATTCCGTGCAGCGTGATTGAATGCAGTGGATTCCATGCAGCCTGGTAAAATGCATCCCGATTGAATGCAGTGGGTTCGATACAGCTTAGTATAATGTATCCCAGTTAAATTCGGTGGATTCCATGCAGCGTCGTTGAATGCAGTGGATTTTATGAGGCATGGCCCAAAGCATCCCGATTGAATGCATTGGATTCCATGCATTGTGATTGAATGCAGTGAACTCCATGCAGCGTGGTAAAATGAATCCCGATTGAATGCAGTGGATTCCATGAAGCGTGATTGAATGCACTGTATTCCATGAAGTGTGAAGTAATGGAACCCTATTGAATGCAGTGTATTTTATGCAGCCTGATTGAATGCAGTGGATTTAATGGAGCATGATTGAATGCAGTGGATTTTATGCAGCATGGCCCGAAGCATCCTGATTGAATGCAGAGTATTCCATGCATTGTGGCGCAATGGATCCCGATTGTATGCAGTGGAGTCCATGCAGCGTGATGAATGCATGGATTCCATGCGGCCTGGTAAAATGCATCCCGATTGAATGCAGTGGATTCCATGCAGCGTCATTGAATGCAGATGATTCCATGCATTGTGGTGTAATGGATCCCGATTATATGCAGTGGAATCCATGCAGTGAGGCCCAATGCATCCCGATTGAATGCAGTGGATTGTATGCAGCATGGGCCAAAGCATCCCGATTGAATGCAGTGGATTCCATGCATTTTGATTGAATGCAGTGTACTCCATGCAGCGTGGGAACATGCATCCCGATGGAATGCAGTGGATTCCATGCAGCGTGAAGAAATGGAACATTTAGAATGCAGTGGATATTATGCAGCATGATTGAATGCAGTGGATTCCATGCAGCATGATTGAATGCAGTGGATTTTATGCAGCATGGCCCAAAGCATCCTGATTGAATGCAGTGGATTCCATGGAGCATCATTGAATGCAGAGTATTCAATGCATTGTGTCGTAATGGTTCCCGATTGTATGCAGTGGAGTCCATGTAGTGTGATAAATGCATGGATTCCAGGCAGCATGGTAAAATGCATCCTGATTGAATGCAGTGGATTCCATGCAGCGTGATTGAATGCAGTGGATTCCATGCAGCGTGATTGAATGCAGTGGATTCCATGCAGCCTGGTAAAATGCATCCAGATTGAATGCAGAAGATTCCATGCATTGTGGCGTAATGGATCCCGACTGTATGCAGCGGAGTCCATGCAGCGTGATGACTGAATGGATTCCATGCAGCTTATTAAAATGCATCCTGATTGAATGCAGTGGATTCCATGCAGCGTGATTGAATGCAGTGGATTCCATGCAGCGTGATTGAATGCAGTGGATTCCATGCAGCCTGGTAAAATTCATCCTGATTGAATGCAGTGGATTCCATGCAGCATGATTGAATGCAGTGGATTTTATGCAGCATGGCCCAAAGCATCCTGATTGAATGCAGTGGATTACGTGCAGCATGATTAAATGCAGTGAACTCCATGCAATGTGGTAAAATGCATCCTGATTGAATGCAGTGGATTCGATACAGCTTAGTATAATGTATCCCAATTAAATTCGGTGGATTCCATGCAGCGTCGTTGAATGCAGTGGATTTTATGAGGCATGGCCCAAAGCATCCCGATTGAATGCATTGGATTCCATGCATTGTGATTGAATGCAGTGAACTCCATGCAGCGTGGTAAAATGAATCCCGATTGAATGCAGTGGATTCCATGAAGCGTGATTGAATGCACTGTATTCCATGAAGTGTGAAGTAATGGAACCCTATTGAATGCAGTGTATTTTATGCAGCCTGATTGAATGCAGTGGATTTAATGCAGCATGATTGAATGCAGTGGATTTTATGCAGCATGGCCCAAAGCATCCTGATTGAATGCAGAGGATTCCATGCATTGTGGCGCAATGGATCCCGATTGTATGCAGTGGAGTCCATGCAGCGTGATGAATGCATGGATTCCATGCAGCCTGGTAAAATGCATCCCGATTGAATGCAGTGGATTCCATGCAGCGTCATTGAATGCAGATGATTCCATGCATTGTGGTGTAATGGATCCCGATTATATGCAGTGGAGTCCATGTAGTGAGGCCCAATGCATCCCGATTGAATGCAGTGGATTGTATGCAGCATGGCCCAAAGCATCCCGATTGAATGCAGTGGATTCCATGCATTTTGATTGAATGCAGTGTACTCCATGCAGCGTGGGAACATGCATCCCGATGGAATGCAGTGGATTCCATGCAGCGTGATTGAATGCAGTGGATTCCATGCAGCGTGAAGAAATTGAACCCTATTGTAAGCAGTGGATTATATGCAGCATGATTGAATGCAGTCGATTCCATGCAGCGTCATTGAATGAAGTGGATTTTATGAGGCATGGCCCAAAGCATCCTGATTGAATGCAGTGGATTCCATGCAGCGTCATTGAATGCAGAGGATTCCATGCATTTTGGTGCAATGGATCCCGACTGTATGCACTGGAGTCCATGAAGCGAGGCCCAATGCATCCCGATTGAATGCAGTGGATTTTTTTGCAGCATGGCCCAAAGCATCCCGATTGAATGCAGGGGATTCCATGCAGCGTGATAGAATGCAGTGTACTCCATTCAGCGTGGTAAATTGCATCCCGATTGAATGCAGTGGATTCCGTGCAGCGTGATTGAATGCAGAGGATTCCATGCATTGTGGCGTAATGGATCCCGACTGTATGCAGCGGAGTCCATGCAGCGTGATGACTGAATGGATTCCATGCAGCTTATTAAAATGCATCCTGATTGAATGCAGTGGATTCCATGCAGCGTGATTGAATGCAGTGGATTCCATGCAGCGTGATTGAATGCAGTGGATTCCATGCAGCCTGGTAAAATGCATCCCGATTGAATGCAGTGGATTCCATGCAGCGTGATTGAATGCAGTGGATTCCATGCAGCCTGGTAAAATGCATCCCGATTGAATGCAGTGGATTACGTGCAGCATGATTGAATGCAGTGGATTTTATGCAGCATGGCCCAAAGCATCCTGATTGAATGCAGTGGATTACGTGCAGCATGATTAAATGCAGTGAACTCCATGCAATGTGGTAAAATGCATCCTGATTGAATGCAGTGGATTCGATACAGCTTAGTATAATGTATCCCAGTTAAATTCGGTGGATTCCATGCAGCGTCGTTGAATGCAGTGGATTTTATGAGGCATGGCCCAAAGCATCCCGATTGAATGCAGTGGATTCCATGCATTGTGATTGAATGCAGTGAACTCCATGCAGCGTGGTAAAATGAATCCCGATTGAATGCAGTGGATTCCATGCAGCGTGATTGAATGCAGTGGATTCCATGCAGCGTGATTGAATGCAGTGGATTCCATGCAGCCTGGTAAAATGCATCCCGATTGAATGCAGTGGGTTCGATACAGCTTAGTATAATGTATCCCAGTTAAATTCGGTGGATTCCATGCAGCGTCGTTGAATGCAGTGGATTTTATGAGGCATGGCCCAAAGCATCCCGATTGAATGCATTGGATTCCATGCATTGTGATTGAATGCAGTGAACTCCATGCAGCGTGGTAAAATGAATCCCGATTGAATGCAGTGGATTCCATGAAGCGTGATTGAATGCACTGTATTCCATGAAGTGTGAAGTAATGGAACCCTATTGAATGCAGTGTATTTTATGCAGCCTGATTGAATGCAGTGGATTTAATGGAGCATGATTGAATGCAGTGGATTTTATGCAGCATGGCCCAAAGCATCCTGATTGAATGCAGAGGATTCCATGCATTGTGGCGCAATGGATCCCGATTGTATGCAGTGGAGTCCATGCAGCGTGATGAATGCATGGATTCCATGCAGCCTGGTAAAATGCATCCCGATTGAATGCAGTGGATTCCATGCAGCGTCATTGAATGCAGATGATTCCATGCATTGTGGTGTAATGGATCCCGATTATATGCAGTGGAGTCCATGCAGTGAGGCCCAATGCATCCCGATTGAATGCAGTGGATTGTATGCAGCATGGCCCAAAGCATCCCGATTGAATGCAGTGGATTCCATGCATTTTGATTGAATGCAGTGTACTCCATGCAGCGTGGGAACATGCATCCCGATTGAATGCAGTGGATTCCATGCAGCGTGAAGAAATGGAACATTTAGAATGCAGTGGATATTATGCAGCATGATTGAATGCAGTGGATTCCATGCAGCATGATTGAATGCAGTGGATTTTATGCAGCATGGCCCAAAGCATCCTGATTGAATGCAGTGGATTCCATGGAGCATCATTGAATGCAGAGTATTCAATGCATTGTGTCGTAATGGTTCCCGATTGTATGCAGTGGAGTCCATGTAGTGTGATAAATGCATGGATTCCAGGCAGCATGGTAAAATGCATCCTGATTGAATGCAGTGGATTCCATGCAGCGTGATTGAATGCAGTGGATTCCATGCAGCGTGATTGAATGCAGTGGATTCCATGCAGCCTGGTAAAATGCATCCCGATTGAATGCAGAGGATTCCATTCATTGTGGCGTAATGGATCCCGACTGTATGCAGCGGAGTCCATGCAGCGTGATGACTGAATGGATTCCATGCAGCTTATTAAAATGCATCCTGATTGAATGCAGTGGATTCCATGCAGCGTGATTGAATGCAGTGGATTCCATGCAGCGTGATTGAATGCAGTGGATTCCATGCAGCCTGGTAAAATGCATCCCGATTGAATGCAGTGGATTACGTGCAGCATGATTGAATGCAGTGGATTTTATGCAGCATGGCCCAAAGCATCCTGATTGAATGCAGTGGATTACGTGCAGCATGATTAAATGCAGTGAACTCCATGCAATGTGGTAAAATGCATCCTGATTGAATGCAGTGGATTCGATACAGCTTAGTATAATATATCCCAATTAAATTCGGTGGATTCCATGCAGCGTCGTTGAATGCAGTGGATTTTATGAGGCATGGCCCAAAGCATCCCGATTGAATGCATTGGATTCCATGCATTGTGATTGAATGCAGTGAACTCCATGCAGCGTGGTAAAATGAATCCCGATTGAATGCAGTGGATTCCATGAAGCGTGATTGAATGCACTGTATTCCATGAAGTGTGAAGTAATGGAACCCTATTGAATGCAGTGTATTTTATGCAGCCTGATTGAATGCAGTGGATTTAATGGAGCATGATTGAATGCAGTGGATTTTATGCAGCATGGCCCAAAGCATCCTGATTGAATGCAGAGGATTCCATGCATTGTGGCGCAATGGATCCCGATTGTATGCAGTGGAGTCCATGCAGCGTGATGAATGCATGGATTCCATGCAGCCTGGTAAAATGCATCCCGATTGAATGCAGTGGATTCCATGCAGCGTCATTGAATGCAGATGATTCCATGCATTGTGGTGTAATGGATCCCGATTATATGCAGTGGAGTCCATGCAGTGAGGCCCAATGCATCCCGATTGAATGCAGTGGATTGTATGCAGCATGGCCCAAAGCATCCCGATTGAATGCAGTGGATTCCATGCATTTTGATTGAATGCAGTGTACTCCATGCAGCGTGGGAACATGCATCCCGATGGAATGCAGTGGATTCCATGCAGCGTGATTGAATGCAGTGGATTCCATGCAGCGTGAAGAAATTGAACCCTATTGTAAGCAGTGGATTATATGCAGCATGATTGAATGCAGTCGATTCCATGCAGCGTCATTGAATGAAGTGGATTTTATGAGGCATGGCCCAAAGCATCCTGATTGAATGCAGTGGATTCCATGCAGCGTCATTGAATGCAGAGGATTCCATGCATTTTGGTGCAATGGATCCCGACTGTATGCACTGGAGTCCATGAAGCGAGGCCCAATGCATCCCGATTGAATGCAGTGGATTTTTTTGCAGCATGGCCCAAAGCATCCCGATTGAATGCAGGGGATTCCATGCAGCGTGATAGAATGCAGTGTACTCCATTCAGCGTGGTAAATTGCATCCCGATTGAATGCAGTGGATTCCATGCAGCGTGATTGAATGCAGAGGATTCCATGCATTGTGGCGTAATGGATCCCGACTGTATGCAGCGGAGTCCATGCAGCGTGATGACTGAATGGATTCCATGCAGCTTATTAAAATGCATCCTGATTGAATGCAGTGGATTCCATGCAGCGTGATTGAATGCAGTGGATTCCATGCAGCGTGATTGAATGCAGTGGATTCCATGCAGCCTGGTAAAATGCATCCCGATTGAATGCAGTGGATTCCATGCAGCGTGATTGAATGCAGTGGATTCCATGCAGCCTGGTAAAATGCATCCCGATTGAATGCAGTGGATTACGTGCAGCATGATTGAATGCAGTGGATTTTATGCAGCATGGCCCAAAGCATCCTGATTGAATGCAGTGGATTACGTGCAGCATGATTAAATGCAGTGAACTCCATGCAATGTGGTAAAATGCATCCTGATTGAATGCAGTGGATTCGATACAGCTTAGTATAATGTATCCCAGTTAAATTCGGTGGATTCCATGCAGCGTCGTTGAATGCAGTGGATTTTATGAGGCATGGCCCAAAGCATCCCGATTGAATGCAGTGGATTCCATGCATCGTGATTGAATGCTGTGAACTCCATGCAGCGTGGTAAAATGAATCCCGATTGAATGCAGTGGATTCCATGCAGCGTGATTGAATGCAGTGGATTCCATGCAGCGTGATTGAATGCAGTGGATTCCATGCAGCCTGGTAAAATGCATCCCGATTGAATGCAGTGGGTTCGATACAGCTTAGTATAATATATCCCAGTTAAATTCGGTGGATTCCATGCAGCGTCGTTGAATGCAGTGGATTTTATGAGGCATGGCCCAAAGCATCCCGATTGAATGCATTGGATTCCATGCATTGTGATTGAATGCAGTGAACTCCATGCAGCGTGGTAAAATGAATCCCGATTGAATGCAGTGGATTCCATGAAGCGTGATTGAATGCACTGTATTCCATGAAGTGTGAAGTAATGGAACCCTATTGAATGCAGTGTATTTTATGCAGCCTGATTGAATGCAGTGGATTTAATGGAGCATGATTGAATGCAGTGGATTTTATGCAGCATGGCCCAAAGCATCCTGATTGAATGCAGAGGATTCCATGCATTGTGGCGCAATGGATCCCGATTGTATGCAGTGGAGTCCATGCAGCGTGATGAATGCATGGATTCCATGCAGCCTGGTAAAATGCATCCCGATTGAATGCAGTGGATTCCATGCAGCGTCATTGAATGCAGATGATTCCATGCATTGTGGTGTAATGGATCCCGATTATATGCAGTGGAGTCCATGCAGTGAGGCCCAATGCATCCCGATTGAATGCAGTGGATTGTATGCAGCATGGCCCAAAGCATCCCGATTGAATGCAGTGGATTCCATGCATTTTGATTGAATGCAGTGTACTCCATGCAGCGTGGGAACATGCATCCCGATTGAATGCAGTGGATTCCATGCAGCGTGAAGAAATGGAACATTTAGAATGCAGTGGATATTATGCAGCATGATTGAATGCAGTGGATTCCATGCAGCATGATTGAATGCAGTGGATTTTATGCACATGGCCCAAAGCATCCTGATTGAATGCAGTGGATTCCATGGAGCATCATTGAATGCAGAGTATTCAATGCATTGTGTCGTAATGGTTCCCGATTGTATGCAGTGGAGTCCATGTAGTGTGATAAATGCATGGATTCCAGGCAGCATGGTAAAATGCATCCTGATTGAATGCAGTGGATTCCATGCAGCGTGATGGAATGCAGTGGACTCCATGCAGCGTGATTGAATGCAGTGGATTCCATGCAGCCTGGTAAAATGCATCCCGATTGAATGCAGAGGATTCCATTCATTGTGGCGTAATGGATCCCGACTGTATGCAGCGGAGTCCATGCAGCGTGATGACTGAATGGATTCCATGCAGCTTATTAAAATGCATCCCAATTGAATGCAGTGGATTCCATGCAGCATGGCGCAATGGATGTCGATTGAATGCAGTGGTTTCCCTGCAATGTGGCACAATGGATCCCGATTGACTGCAGTGGATTCCATGCAGCGTCACTGAATGCAGTGGATTCCATGCAGAATGGTAAAATGCATCCCGATTGATGGAGTGGATTCCATGCAGTGTCATTGAATGCAGTGGATTCCATGCAGCATGGTAAAATGCATCCCAATTGAACGCAGTGCATTCCATGAAGCGGGGTTAAATGGATCCCGATTGAATGCAGTGGATTCGATGCAGCATGGCCCAATGGATCTCGAGAGAATGCAGTGGATTCCATGCAGTGTGGTGCAATGGATTTTAATTGAACGCAGTGGATTCCATGCATCGTGGCGCAATGGATCCCAATTGAATGCAGTGAATTCCATGCAGCGTGATTGAATGCAGTATATTCCATGCAGCGTGGTAAAATGCATCCCGATTAAATGCAGTGGATTCCATCCAGCTTGATTGAATGCAGTTGATTCCATGGAGCGTGGCCCAATGCATCCCGATTAAATGCAGTGGATTTTATGCAGCATGGCCCAAAGCATCCCGATTGAAGGTAGTGCATTCCATGCAGCATCACTGAATGCAGTGGATTCCATGCAGCATTGTAAAATGCATCCCAATTGAACGCAGTGCATTCCATGCAGCGGGGTTAAATGGATCCCGATTGAATGCAGTGGATTCGATGCAGCGTGGCCCAATGGATCTCGAGAGAATGCAGTGGATTCCATGCAGTGTGGTGCAATGGATTTTAATTGAACGCAGTGGATTCCATGCATCATGGCGCAATGGATCCCAATTGAATGCAGTGAATTCCATGCAGCGTGATTGAATGCAGTATATTCCATGCAGCGTGGTAAAATGCATCCCGATTAAATGCAGTGGATTCCATCCAGCTTGATTGAATTCAGTTGATTCCATGGAGCGTGGCCCAATGCATCCCGATTAAATGCAGTGGATTTTATGCAGCATGGCCCAAAGCATCCCGATTGAAGGTACTGCATTCCATGCAGCATCACTGAATGCAGTGTATTCCATGCAGCGTGATAAATGGAACCCTATTGAATGCAGTGGATTTTATGCAGCATGATTGAATGCAGTGGATTCGATGCAGCATGATTGAATGCAGTGGATTCCAGGCAGCGAGGCCCAATGAATCCCGATTGAATGCAGTGGATATTATCCAGCATGGCCCAAAACATCCCGATTGAATGCAGTGGATTCCATGCAGCATGTTTGAATGCAGTGGATTCCATGCAGCATGGCCCAATGGTTCCCGATTGAATGCAGTGGTTGCAATGAAGCATGATTGAATGCAGTGGATTCCATGAAGCGTGGCCCTATGGTACCCGATTGAATGCACTGGTTGCAATGAAGCATGATTGAATGCAGTGGATTCCATGCAGCATGGAGAAATTGAACCCTATTAAATGCAGGGGATTTTATGCAGCATGATTGAATGCAGTGGATTCCATGCAGCATGATTGAATGCAGTAGATTCCATGCAGTGAGGCCCAATGCATCCCGATTAAATGCAGTGGATTTTATGCAGCAAGGCCCAAAGCATCCCGATTGAATGCAGTGGATTCCATGCAGCGTCATTGAATTCAGTGGATTCGATGCAGCATGGTAAAATGCATCCCGATTGAACCCAGTGTATTCCATGCAGCGTGATAAATGGATCCCGATTGAATGCAGTGGATTCCATGCAGCGTGGCCCAATGGATCTCGAGAGAATGCAGTGGATTCCATGCAGTGTGGTGCAATGGATTTTGATTGAAGGCAGTGGATTCGATGCATCGTTGTGCAATGGATCCCAATTGAATGCAGTGAATTCCATGCAGCGTGATTGAATGCAGTATATTCCATGCAGCGTGGTAAAATGCATCCCGATTAAATGCAGTGGATTCCATCCAGCTTGATTGAATGCAGTTGATTCCATGGAGCGTGGCCCAATGCATCCCGATTAAATGCAGTGGATTTTATGCAGCATGGCCCAAAGCATCCCGATTGAAGGTAGTGCATTCCATGCAGCATCACTGAATGCAGTGGATTCCATGCAGCATGGTAAAATGCATCCCGATTGAACGCAGTGTATTCCATGAAGCATGGCTAAATGGATCCCGAGTGAATGCAGTGGATTCCAAGCAGTGTCATTGAATGCAGTGGATTCCATGCAGCATGGTAAAATGTGTCACGATTGATGCAGTGGATTCCATGCATTGTCATTGAATGCAGTGGATTCCATGCAGCATGGTTAAATGCATCCCGATTGATGCAGTGGATCCCATGCAGTGTCAATGAATGCAATGAATTCCAGGCAGCATGATAAAATGCATCCCGATTGATGCAGTGGATTCCATGCAGCGGGGTTAAATGGATCCAGATTGAATGCCGTGGATTCCATGCAGCGTGGCCCAATGGATCTCGATTGAATGCAGTGGACTCCGTGCAGTGTGGTGGAGTGGATTCTGATTGATTGCAGTGAATTCCATGCAGTTGGCCCAATGGATCTCGATTGAATGCAGTGGATTCCATGCAGCGTGTTTGAATGCAGTGTATTCCATGCAGCGTGAAGAAATGGAACCCTATTGAATGCAGTGGATTTTATGCAGCATGATTGAATGCAGTGGATTCCATGCAGCATGATTGAATGCAGTGGATTCCAGGCAGCGAGGCCCAATGAATCCCGATTGAATGCAGTGGATATTATCCAGCATGGCCCAAAGCATCCCGATTGAATGCAGTGGATTCAATGCAGCGTGTTTGAATGCAGTGGATTCCATGCAGCATGGCCCAATGGTTCCCGATTGAATGCAGTGGTTGCAATGAAGCATGATTGAATGCAGTGGATTCCATGAAGCGTGGCCCTATGGTACCCGATTGAATGCACTGGTTGCAATGAAGCATGATTGAATGCAGTGGATTCCATGAAGCATGGAGAAATGGAACCCTATTAAATGCAGGGGATTTTATGCAGCATGATTGAATGCAGTGGATTCCATGCAGCATGATTGAATGCAGTAGATTCCATGCAGTGAGGCCCAATGCATCCCGATTAAATGCAGTGGATTTTATGCAGCGAGGCCCAAAGCATCCCGATTGAATGCAGTGGATTCCATGCAGCGTCACTGAATGCAGTGGATTCGATGCAGCATGGTTAAATGCATCCCGATTGAACGAAGAGTATTCCATGCAGCGTGGCTAAATGGATCCCGATTGAATGCAGTGGATTCCATGCAGCGTGGCCCAATGGATCTCGAGAGATTGCAGTGGATTCCATGCAGTGTGGTGCAATGTATTTTGATTGAACGCAGTGGATTCCATGCATCGTGGTGCAATGGATCCCAATTGAATGCAGTGAATTCCATGCAGCGTGATTGAATGCAGTATATTCCATGCAGCGTGGTAAAATGCATCCCGATTAAATGCAGTGGATTCCATCCAGCTTGATTGAATGCAGTTGATTCCATGGAGCGTGGCCCAATGCATCCCGATTAAATGCAGTGGATTTTATGCAGCATGGCCCAAAGCACCCCGATTGAAGGTAGTGCATTCCATGCAGCATCACTGAATGCAGTGGATTCCATGCAGCATGGTAAAATGCATATCCCGATTAAACGCAGTGGATTACATGCAGCATGGCTAAATGGATCCCGAGTGAATGCAGTAGATTCCATGCAGTGTCATTGAATGCAGTGGATTCCATGCAGCATGTTAAAATGCGTCACGATTGATGCAGTGGATTCCATGCAGTGTCATTGAATGCAGTGTATTCCATGCAGCATGGTAAAATGCATCCCGATGGATGCAGTGGATTCCATGCAGTGTCAATGAATGCAGTGGATTCCAGGCAGCATGATAAAATGCATCCCGATTGATGCAGTGGATTCCATGCAGCGAGGTTAAATGGATCCCGATTGAATGCAGTATATTCCATGCAGCGTGGCCCAATGGATCTCGATTGAATGCAGTGGATTCCATGCAGCGTGGCCCAATGGATCTCGATTGAATGTAGTGGATTCCATGCAGTGTGGTGCAGTGGATTCTGATTGATTGCAGTGAATTCCATGCATCGTGGCACAATGGATCCCAATTGAATGCAGTGGATTCCATGCAGCGTGGCCCAATGGATCTCGATTGAATGCAGTGGATTCCATGCAGCGTGTTTGAATGCAGTGTATGCCATGCAGCGTGAAGAAATGGAACCCTATTGAATGCAGTGGATTTTATGCAGCATGATTGAATGCAGTGGATTCGATGCAGCATGATTGAATGCAGTGGATTTCAGGCAGCGAGGCCCAATGAATCCCGATTGAATGCAGTGGATATTATCCAGCATGGCCCAAAGCATCCCGATTGAATGCAGTGGATTCCATGCAGCGTGTTTGAATGCAGTGGATTCCATGCAGCATGGCCCAATGGTTCCCGATTGAATGCAGTGGTTGCAATGAAGCATGATTGAATGCAGTGGATTCCATGCACCATGGAGACATTGAACCCTATTCAATGCAGGGGATTTTATGCAGCATGATTGAATGCAGTGGATTCCATGCAGCATGATTGAATGCAGTAGATTCCATGCAGTGAGGCCCAATTTATCCCGATTAAATGCAGTGGATTTTATGCAGCGAGGCCCAAAGCATCCCGATTGAATGCAGTGGATTCCATGCAGCGTCACTGAATGCAGTGGATTCGATGCAGCATGGTAAAATGCATCCCGATTGAACGAAGAGTATTCCATGCAGCGTGGCTAAATGGATCCCGATTGAATGCAGTGGATTCCATGCAGCGTGGCCCAATGGATCTCGAGAGATTGCAGTGGATTCCATGCAGTGTGGTGCAATGGATTTAAATTGAACGCAGTGGATTCCATGCATCGTGGTGCAATGGATCCCAATTGAATGCAGTGAATTCCATGCAGCGTGATTGAATGCAGTATATTCCATGCAGCGTGGTAAAATGCATCCCGATTAAATGCAGTGGATTCCATCCAGCTTGATTGAATGCAGTTGATTCCATGGAGCGTGGCCCAATGCATCCCGATTAAATGCAGTGGATTTTATGCAGCATGGCCCAAAGCATCCCGATTGAAGGTAGTGCATTCCATGCAGCATCACTGAATGCAGTGGATTCCATGCAGCATGGTAAAATGCATCCCGATTGAACGCAGTGTATTCCATGAAGCATGGCTAAATGGCTGCCGAGTGAATGCAGTAGATTCCATGCAGTGTCATTGAATGCAGTGGATTCCATGCAGCATGGTAAAATGCATCCCGATTGATGCAGTGGATTCCATGCAGTGTCATTGAATGCAGTGGATTCGAGGCAGCATGGTAAAATGCATCCCGATTGATGCAGTGGATTCCATGCAGCGGGGTTAAATGGATCCCGATTGAATGCAGTGTATTCCATGCAGCGTGGCCCAATCGATCTCGATTGAATGCAGTGGATTCCATGCAGCGTGGCCCAATGGATCTCGATTGAATGCAGTGGATTCCATGCAGTGTGGTACAGTGGATTCTGATTGATTGCAGTGAATTCCATGCAACGTGGAACAATGGATCCCAATTGAATGCAGTGGATTCCATGCAGCGTGGCCCAATTGATCTCGATTGAATGCAGTGGATTCCATGCAGCATGTTTGAATGCAGTTTATGCCATGCAGCGTGAAGAAATGGAACCCTATTGAATGCAGTGGATTTTATGCAGGATGATTGAATGCAGTGGATTCCATGCAGCATGATTGAATGCAGTGGATTCCATGCAGCGTGGCCCAATGGATCTCGAGAGAATGCAGTGGATTCCATGCAGTGTGGTGCAATGGATTTTGATTGAACGCAGTGGATTCCATGCATCGTTGTGCAATGGATCCCAATTGAATGCAGTGAATTCCATGCAGCGTGATTGAATGCAGTACATTCCATGCAGCATGGTAAAATGCATCCCGATTAAATGCAGTGGATTCCATCCAGCTTGATTGAATGCAGTTGATTCCATGGAGCGTGGCCCAATGCATCCCGATTAAATGCAGTGGATTTTAAGCAGCATGGCCCAAAGCATCCCGATTGAAGGTAGTGCATTCCATGCAGCATCACTGAATGCAGTGGATTCCATGCAGCATGGTAAAATGCATCCCGATTGAACGCAGTGTATTCCATGAAGCATGGCTAAATGGATCCCGATTGAATGCAGTGGATTCCATGCAGCGTGGCCCAATGGATCTCGATTGAACGCAGTGTATTCCATGCAGTGAGGCCCAATGTATCCCAATTGAATGCAGTGGATTCCATGCAGCATGGCGCAATGGATGTCGATTGAATGCAGTGGTTTCCCTGCAATGTGGCACAATGGATCCCGATTGACTGCAGTGGATTCCATGCAGCGTCACTGAATGCAGTGGATTCCATGCAGAATGGTAAAATGCATCCCGATTGATGCAGTGGATTCCATGAAGTGTCATTAAATGCAGGGGATTCCATGCAGCATGGTAAAATGCATCCCAATTGAACGCAGTGCATTCCATGCAGCGGGGTTAAATGGATCCCGATTGAATGCAGTGGATTCGATGCAGCGTGGCCCAATGGATCTCGAGAGAATGCAGTGGATTCCATGCAGTGTGGTGCAATGGATTTAAATTGAACGCAGTGGATTCCATGCATCGTGGCGCAATGGATCCCAATTGAATGCAGTGAATTCCATGCAGCGTGATTGAATGCAGTATATTCCATGCAGCGTGGTAAAATGCATCCCGATTAAATGCAGTGGATTCCATCCAGCTTGATTGAATGCAGTTGATTCCATGGAGCGTGGCCCAATGCATCCCGATTAAATGCAGTGGATTTTATGCAGCATGGCCCAAAGCATCCCGATTGAATGTAGTGCATTCCATGCAGCATCACTGAATGCAGTGGATTCCATGCAGCATGGTAAAATGCATCCCGATTAAACGCAGTAGATTACATGCAGCATGGCTAAATGGATCCCGAGTGAATGCAGTAGATTCCATGCAGTGTCATTGAATGCAGTGGATTCCATGCAGCATGGTAAAATGCATCCCGATTGATGCAGTGGATTCCATGCAGTGTCATTGAATGCAGTGGATTCCAGGCAGCATGGTAAAATGCATCCCGATTGATGCAGTGGATTCCATGCAGCGGGGTTAAATGGATCCCGATTGAATGCAGTGTATTCCATGCAGCGTGGCCCAATGGATCTCGATTGAATGCAGTGGATTCCATGCAGCATGGCCCAATGGATCTCGATTGAATGCAGTGGATTCCATGCAGTGTGGTGCAGTGGAGTCTGATTGATTGCAGTGAATTCCATGCATCGTGGCACAATGGATCCAAATTGAATGCAGTGGATTCCATGCAGCATGGCCCAATGGATCTCGATTGAATGCAGTGGATTCCATGCAGCATGTTTGAATGCAGTGTATGCCATGCAGCGTGAAGTTATGGAACCCTATTGAATGCAGTGGATTTTATGCAGCATGATTGAATGCAGTGGATTCCATGCAGCATGATTGAATGCAGTGGATTCCAGGCAGCGAGGCCCAATGAATCCCGATTGAATGCAGTGGATATTATCCAGCATGGCCCAAAGCATCCCGATTGAATGCAGTGGATTCCATGCAGCGTGTTTGAATGCAGTGGATTCCATGCAGCATGGCCCAATGGTTCCCGATTGAATGCAATGGTTGCAATGAAGCATGATTGAATGCAGTGGATTCCATGAAGCGTGGCCCTATGGTACCCGATTGAATGCAGTGGTTGCAATGAAGCATGATTGAATGCAGTGGATTCCATGCAGCATGGAGACATTGAACCCTATTCAATGCAGGGGATTTTATGCAGCATGATTGAATGCAGTGGATTCCATGCAGCATGATTGAATGCAGTAGATTCCATGCAGTGAGGCCCAATGCATCCCGATTAAATGCAGTGGATTTTATGCAGCGAGGCCCAAAGCATCCCGATTGAATGCAGTGGATTCCATGCAGTGTCACTGAATGCAGTGGATTCGATGCAGCATGGTAAAATGCATCCCGATTGAACCCAGTGTATTCCATGCAGCGTGATAAATGGATCCCGATTGAATGCAGTGGATTCCATGCAGCGTGGCCCAATGGATCTCGAGAGAATGCAGTGGATTCCATGCAGTGTGGTGCAATGGATTTTGATTGAACGCAGTGGATTCGATGCATCGTTGTGCAATGGATCCCAATTGAATGCAGTGAATTCCATGCAGCGTGATTGAATGCAGTACATTCCATGCAGCGTGGTAAAATGCATCCCGATTAAATGCAGTGGATTCCATCCAGCTTGATTGAATGCAGTTGATTCCATGGAGCGTGGCCCAATGCATCCCGATTAAATGCAGTGGATTTTATGCAGCATGGCCCAAAGCACCCCGATTGAAGGTAGTGCATTCCATGCAGCATCACTGAATGCAGTGGATTCCATGCAGCATGGTAAAATGCATCCCGATTAAACGCAGTGCATTACATGCAGCATGGCTAAATGGATCCCGAGTGAATGCAGTGGATTCCATGCAGCATGGTAAAATGCGTCACGATTGATGCAGTGGATTCCATGCAGCGTGATTGAATGCAGTACATTCCATGCAGCATGGTAAAATGCATCCCGATTGAACGCAGTGTATTCCATGAAGCATGGCTAAATGGATCCCGATTGAATGCAGTGGATCCCATGCAGCGTCATTGAATGCAGATGATTCCATGCATTGTGGTGTAATGGATCCCGATTATATGCAGTGGAGTCCATGTAGTGAGGCCCAATGCATCCCGATTGAATGCAGTGGATTGTATGCAGCATGGCCCAAAGCATCCCGATTGAATGCAGTGGATTCCATGCATTTTGATTGAATGCAGTGTACTCCATGCAGCGTGGGAACATGCATCCCGATGGAATGCAGTGGATTCCATGCAGCGTGATTGAATGCAGTGGATTTTATGCAGCATGGCCCAAAGCATCCTGATTGAATGCAGTGATTTCCATGGAGCATCATTGAATGCAGAGTATTCAATGCATTGTGTCGTAATGGTTCCCGATTGTATGCAGTGGAGTCCATGTAGTGTGATAAATGCATGGATTCCAGGCAGCATGGTAAAATGCATCCTGATTGAATGCAGTGGATTCCATGCAGCGTGATTGAATGCAGTGGACTCCATGCAGCGTGATTGAATGCAGTGGATTCCATGCAGCCTGGTAAAATGCATCCCGATTGAATGCAGAGGATTCCATTCATTGTGGCGTAATGGATCCCGACTGTATGCAGCGGAGTCCATGCAGCGTGATGACTGAATGGATTCCATGCAGCTTATTAAAATGCATCCCAATTGAATGCAGTGGATTCCATGCAGCATGGCGCAATGGATGTCGATTGAATGCAGTGGTTTCCCTGCAATGTGGCACAATGGATCCCGATTGACTGCAGTGGATTCCATGCAGCGTCACTGAATGCAGTGGATTCCATGCAGAATGGTAAAATGCATCCCGATTGATGGAGTGGATTCCATGCAGTGTCATTGAATGCAGTGGATTCCATGCAGCATGGTAAAATGCATCCCAATTGAACGCAGTGCATTCCATGAAGCGGGGTTAAATGGATCCCGATTGAATGCAGTGGATTCGATGCAGCATGGCCCAATGGATCTCGAGAGAATGCAGTGGATTCCATGCAGTGTGGTGCAATGGATTTTAATTGAACGCAGTGGATTCCATGCATCGTGGCGCAATGGATCCCAATTGAATGCAGTGAATTCCATGCAGCGTGATTGAATGCAGTATATTCCATGCAGCGTGGTAAAATGCATCCCGATTAAATGCAGTGGATTCCATCCAGCTTGATTGAATGCAGTTGATTCCATGGAGCGTGGCCCAATGCATCCCGATTAAATGCAGTGGATTTTATGCAGCATGGCCCAAAGCATCCCGATTGAAGGTAGTGCATTCCATGCAGCATCACTGAATGCAGTGGATTCCATGCAGCATTGTAAAATGCATCCCAATTGAACGCAGTGCATTCCATGCAGCGGGGTTAAATGGATCCCGATTGAATGCAGTGGATTCGATGCAGCGTGGCCCAATGGATCTCGAGAGAATGCAGTGGATTCCATGCAGTGTGGTGCAATGGATTTTAATTGAACGCAGTGGATTCCATGCATCATGGCGCAATGGATCCCAATTGAATGCAGTGAATTCCATGCAGCGTGATTGAATGCAGTATATTCCATGCAGCGTGGTAAAATGCATCCCGATTAAATGCAGTGGATTCCATCCAGCTTGATTGAATGCAGTTGATTCCATGGAGCGTGGCCCAATGCATCCCGATTAAATGCAGTGGATTTTATGCAGCATGGCCCAAAGCATCCCGATTGAAGGTACTGCATTCCATGCAGCATCACTGAATGCAGTGTATTCCATGCAGCGTGATAAATGGAACCCTATTGAATGCAGTGGATTTTATGCAGCATGATTGAATGCAGTGGATTCGATGCAGCATGATTGAATGCAGTGGATTCCAGGCAGCGAGGCCCAATGAATCCCGATTGAATGCAGTGGATATTATCCAGCATGGCCCAAAACAACCCGATTGAATGCAGTGGATTCCATGCAGCATGTTTGAATGCAGTGGATTCCATGCAGCATGGCCCAATGGTTCCCGATTGAATGCAGTGGTTGCAATGAAGCATGATTGAATGCAGTGGATTCCATGAAGCGTGGCCCTATGGTACCCGATTGAATGCACTGGTTGCAATGAAGCATGATTGAATGCAGTGGATTCCATGCAGCATGGAGAAATTGAACCCTATTAAATGCAGGGGATTTTATGCAGCATGATTGAATGCAGTGGATTCCATGCAGCATGATTGAATGCAGTAGATTCCATGCAGTGAGGCCCAATGCATCCCGATTAAATGCAGTGGATTTTATGCAGCAAGGCCCAAAGCATCCCGATTGAATGCAGTGGATTCCATGCAGCGTCATTGAATTCAGTGGATTCGATGCAGCATGGTAAAATGCATCCCGATTGAACCCAGTGTATTCCATGCAGCGTGATAAATGGATCCCGATTGAATGCAGTGGATTCCATGCAGCGTGGCCCAATGGATCTCGAGAGAATGCAGTGGATTCCATGCAGTGTGGTGCAATGGATTTTGATTGAAGGCAGTGGATTCGATGCATCGTTGTGCAATGGATCCCAATTGAATGCAGTGAATTCCATGCAGCGTGATTGAATGCAGTATATTCCATGCAGCGTGGTAAAATGCATCCCGATTAAATGCAGTGGATTCCATCCAGCTTGATTGAATGCAGTTGATTCCATGGAGCGTGGCCCAATGCATCCCGATTAAATGCAGTGGATTTTATGCAGCATGGCCCAAAGCATCCCGATTGAAGGTAGTGCATTCCATGCAGCATCACTGAATGCAGTGGATTCCATGCAGCATGGTAAAATGCATCCCGATTGAACGCAGTGTATTCCATGAAGCATGGCTAAATGGATCCCGAGTGAATGCAGTGGATTCCAAGCAGTGTCATTGAATGCAGTGGATTCCATGCAGCATGGTAAAATGTGTCACGATTGATGCAGTGGATTCCATGCATTGTCATTGAATGCAGTGGATTCCATGCAGCATGGTTAAATGCATCCCGATTGATGCAGTGGATCCCATGCAGTGTCAATGAATGCAATGAATTCCAGGCAGCATGATAAAATGCATCCCGATTGATGCAGTGGATTCCATGCAGCGGGGTTAAATGGATCCAGATTGAATGCCGTGGATTCCATGCAGCGTGGCCCAATGGATCTCGATTGAATGCAGTGGACTCCGTGCAGTGTGGTGGAGTGGATTCTGATTGATTGCAGTGAATTCCATGCAGTTGGCCCAATGGATCTCGATTGAATGCAGTGGATTCCATGCAGCGTGTTTGAATGCAGTGTATTCCATGCAGCGTGAAGAAATGGAACCCTATTGAATGCAGTGGATTTTATGCAGCATGATTGAATGCAGTGGATTCCATGCAGCATGATTGAATGCAGTGGATTCCAGGCAGCGAGGCCCAATGAATCCCGATTGAATGCAGTGGATATTATCCAGCATGGCCCAAAGCATCCCGATTGAATGCAGTGGATTCAATGCAGCGTGTTTGAATGCAGTGGATTCCATGCAGCATGGCCCAATGGTTCCCGATTGAATGCAGTGGTTGCAATGAAGCATGATTGAATGCAGTGGATTCCATGAAGCGTGGCCCTATGGTACCCGATTGAATGCACTGGTTGCAATGAAGCATGATTGAATGCAGTGGATTCCATGAAGCATGGAGAAATGGAACCCTATTAAATGCAGGGGATTTTATGCAGCATGATTGAATGCAGTGGATTCCATGCAGCATGATTGAATGCAGTAGATTCCATGCAGTGAGGCCCAATGCATCCCGATTAAATGCAGTGGATTTTATGCAGCGAGGCCCAAAGCATCCCGATTGAATGCAGTGGATTCCATGCAGCGTCACTGAATGCAGTGGATTCGATGCAGCATGGTTAAATGCATCCCGATTGAACGAAGAGTATTCCATGCAGCGTGGCTAAATGGATCCCGATTGAATGCAGTGGATTCCATGCAGCGTGGCCCAATGGATCTCGAGAGATTGCAGTGGATTCCATGCAGTGTGGTGCAATGTATTTTGATTGAACGCAGTGGATTCCATGCATCGTGGTGCAATGGATCCCAATTGAATGCAGTGAATTCCATGCAGCGTGATTGAATGCAGTATATTCCATGCAGCGTGGTAAAATGCATCCCGATTAAATGCAGTGGATTCCATCCAGCTTGATTGAATGCAGTTGATTCCATGGAGCGTGGCCCAATGCATCCCGATTAAATGCAGTGGATTTTATGCAGCATGGCCCAAAGCATCCCGATTGAAGGTAGTGCATTCCATGCAGCATCACTGAATGCAGTGGATTCCATGCAGCATGGTAAAATGCATATCCCGATTAAACGCAGTGGATTACATGCAGCATGGCTAAATGGATCCCGAGTGAATGCAGTAGATTCCATGCAGTGTCATTGAATGCAGTGGATTCCATGCAGCATGTTAAAATGCGTCACGATTGATGCAGTGGATTCCATGCAGTGTCATTGAATGCAGTGTATTCCATGCAGCATGGTAAAATGCATCCCGATGGATGCAGTGGATTCCATGCAGTGTCAATGAATGCAGTGGATTCCAGGCAGCATGATAAAATGCATCCCGATTGATGCAGTGGATTCCATGCAGCGGGGTTAAATGGATCCCGATTGAATGCAGTGTATTCCATGCAGCGTGGCCCAATGGATCTCGATTGAATGCAGTGGATTCCATGCAGCGTGGCCCAATGGATCTCGATTGAATGTAGTGGATTCCATGCAGTGTGGTGCAGTGGATTCTGATTGATTGCAGTGAATTCCATGCATCGTGGCACAATGGATCCCAATTGAATGCAGTGGATTCCATGCAGCGTGGCCCAATGGATCTCGATTGAATGCAGTGGATTCCATGCAGCGTGTTTGAATGCAGTGTATGCCATGCAGCGTGAAGAAATGGAACCCTATTGAATGCAGTGGATTTTATGCAGCATGATTGAATGCAGTGGATTCGATGCAGCATGATTGAATGCAGTGGATTTCAGGCAGCGAGGCCCAATGAATCCCGATTGAATGCAGTGGATATTATCCAGCATGGCCCAAAGCATCCCGATTGAATGCAGTGGATTCCATGCAGCGTGTTTGAATGCAGTGGATTCCATGCAGCATGGCCCAATGGTTCCCGATTGAATGCAGTGGTTGCAATGAAGCATGATTGAATGCAGTGGATTCCATGCACCATGGAGACATTGAACCCTATTCAATGCAGGGGATTTTATGCAGCATGATTGAATGCAGTGGATTCCATGCAGCATGATTGAATGCAGTAGATTCCATGCAGTGAGGCCCAATTTATCCCGATTAAATGCAGTGGATTTTATGCAGCGAGGCCCAAAGCATCCCGATTGAATGCAGTGGATTCCATGCAGCGTCACTGAATGCAGTGGATTCGATGCAGCATGGTAAAATGCATCCCGATTGAACGAAGAGTATTCCATGCAGCGTGGCTAAATGGATCCCGATTGAATGCAGTGGATTCCATGCAGCGTGGCCCAATGGATCTCGAGAGATTGCAGTGGATTCCATGCAGTGTGGTGCAATGGATTTAAATTGAACGCAGTGGATTCCATGCATCGTGGTGCAATGGATCCCAATTGAATGCAGTGAATTCCATGCAGCGTGATTGAATGCAGTATATTCCATGCAGCGTGGTAAAATGCATCCCGATTAAATGCAGTGGATTCCATCCAGCTTGATTGAATGCAGTTGATTCCATGGAGCGTGGCCCAATGCATCCCGATTAAATGCAGTGGATTTTATGCAGCATGGCCCAAAGCATCCCGATTGAAGGTAGTGCATTCCATGCAGCATCACTGAATGCAGTGGATTCCATGCAGCATGGTAAAATGCATCCCGATTGAACGCAGTGTATTCCATGAAGCATGGCTAAATGGCTGCCGAGTGAATGCAGTAGATTCCATGCAGTGTCATTGAATGCAGTGGATTCCATGCAGCATGGTAAAATGCATCCCGATTGATGCAGTGGATTCCATGCAGTGTCATTGAATGCAGTGGATTCGAGGCAGCATGGTAAAATGCATCCCGATTGATGCAGTGGATTCCATGCAGCGGGGTTAAATGGATCCCGATTGAATGCAGTGTATTCCATGCAGCGTGGCCCAATCGATCTCGATTGAATGCAGTGGATTCCATGCAGCGTGGCCCAATGGATCTCGATTGAATGCAGTGGATTCCATGCAGTGTGGTACAGTGGATTCTGATTGATTGCAGTGAATTCCATGCAACGTGGAACAATGGATCCCAATTGAATGCAGTGGATTCCATGCAGCGTGGCCCAATTGATCTCGATTGAATGCAGTGGATTCCATGCAGCATGTTTGAATGCAGTTTATGCCATGCAGCGTGAAGAAATGGAACCCTATTGAATGCAGTGGATTTTATGCAGGATGATTGAATGCAGTGGATTCCATGCAGCATGATTGAATGCAGTGGATTCCATGCAGCGTGGCCCAATGGATCTCGAGAGAATGCAGTGGATTCCATGCAGTGTGGTGCAATGGATTTTGATTGAACGCAGTGGATTCCATGCATCGTTGTGCAATGGATCCCAATTGAATGCAGTGAATTCCATGCAGCGTGATTGAATGCAGTACATTCCATGCAGCATGGTAAAATGCATCCCGATTAAATGCAGTGGATTCCATCCAGCTTGATTGAATGCAGTTGATTCCATGGAGCGTGGCCCAATGCATCCCGATTAAATGCAGTGGATTTTAAGCAGCATGGCCCAAAGCATCCCGATTGAAGGTAGTGCATTCCATGCAGCATCACTGAATGCAGTGGATTCCATGCAGCATGGTAAAATGCATCCCGATTGAACGCAGTGTATTCCATGAAGCATGGCTAAATGGATCCCGATTGAATGCAGTGGATTCCATGCAGCGTGGCCCAATGGATCTCGATTGAACGCAGTGTATTCCATGCAGTGAGGCCCAATGTATCCCAATTGAATGCAGTGGATTCCATGCAGCATGGCGCAATGGATGTCGATTGAATGCAGTGGTTTCCCTGCAATGTGGCACAATGGATCCCGATTGACTGCAGTGGATTCCATGCAGCGTCACTGAATGCAGTGGATTCCATGCAGAATGGTAAAATGCATCCCGATTGATGCAGTGGATTCCATGAAGTGTCATTAAATGCAGGGGATTCCATGCAGCATGGTAAAATGCATCCCAATTGAACGCAGTGCATTCCATGCAGCGGGGTTAAATGGATCCCGATTGAATGCAGTGGATTCGATGCAGCGTGGCCCAATGGATCTCGAGAGAATGCAGTGGATTCCATGCAGTGTGGTGCAATGGATTTAAATTGAACGCAGTGGATTCCATGCATCGTGGCGCAATGGATCCCAATTGAATGCAGTGAATTCCATGCAGCGTGATTGAATGCAGTATATTCCATGCAGCGTGGTAAAATGCATCCCGATTAAATGCAGTGGATTCCATCCAGCTTGATTGAATGCAGTTGATTCCATGGAGCGTGGCCCAATGCATCCCGATTAAATGCAGTGGATTTTATGCAGCATGGCCCAAAGCATCCCGATTGAATGTAGTGCATTCCATGCAGCATCACTGAATGCAGTGGATTCCATGCAGCATGGTAAAATGCATCCCGATTAAACGCAGTAGATTACATGCAGCATGGCTAAATGGATCCCGAGTGAATGCAGTAGATTCCATGCAGTGTCATTGAATGCAGTGGATTCCATGCAGCATGGTAAAATGCATCCCGATTGATGCAGTGGATTCCATGCAGTGTCATTGAATGCAGTGGATTCCAGGCAGCATGGTAAAATGCATCCCGATTGATGCAGTGGATTCCATGCAGCGGGGTTAAATGGATCCCGATTGAATGCAGTGTATTCCATGCAGCGTGGCCCAATGGATCTCGATTGAATGCAGTGGATTCCATGCAGCATGGCCCAATGGATCTCGATTGAATGCAGTGGATTCCATGCAGTGTGGTGCAGTGGAGTCTGATTGATTGCAGTGAATTCCATGCATCGTGGCACAATGGATCCAAATTGAATGCAGTGGATTCCATGCAGCATGGCCCAATGGATCTCGATTGAATGCAGTGGATTCCATGCAGCATGTTTGAATGCAGTGTATGCCATGCAGCGTGAAGTTATGGAACCCTATTGAATGCAGTGGATTTTATGCAGCATGATTGAATGCAGTGGATTCCATGCAGCATGATTGAATGCAGTGGATTCCAGGCAGCGAGGCCCAATGAATCCCGATTGAATGCAGTGGATATTATCCAGCATGGCCCAAAGCATCCCGATTGAATGCAGTGGATTCCATGCAGCGTGTTTGAATGCAGTGGATTCCATGCAGCATGGCCCAATGGTTCCCGATTGAATGCAATGGTTGCAATGAAGCATGATTGAATGCAGTGGATTCCATGAAGCGTGGCCCTATGGTACCCGATTGAATGCAGTGGTTGCAATGAAGCATGATTGAATGCAGTGGATTCCATGCAGCATGGAGACATTGAACCCTATTCAATGCAGGGGATTTTATGCAGCATGATTGAATGCAGTGGATTCCATGCAGCATGATTGAATGCAGTAGATTCCATGCAGTGAGGCCCAATGCATCCCGATTAAATGCAGTGGATTTTATGCAGCGAGGCCCAAAGCATCCCGATTGAATGCAGTGGATTCCATGCAGTGTCACTGAATGCAGTGGATTCGATGCAGCATGGTAAAATGCATCCCGATTGAACCCAGTGTATTCCATGCAGCGTGATAAATGGATCCCGATTGAATGCAGTGGATTCCATGCAGCGTGGCCCAATGGATCTCGAGAGAATGCAGTGGATTCCATGCAGTGTGGTGCAATGGATTTTGATTGAACGCAGTGGATTCGATGCATCGTTGTGCAATGGATCCCAATTGAATGCAGTGAATTCCATGCAGCGTGATTGAATGCAGTACATTCCATGCAGCGTGGTAAAATGCATCCCGATTAAATGCAGTGGATTCCATCCAGCTTGATTGAATGCAGTTGATTCCATGGAGCGTGGCCCAATGCATCCCGATTAAATGCAGTGGATTTTATGCAGCATGGCCCAAAGCACCCCGATTGAAGGTAGTGCATTCCATGCAGCATCACTGAATGCAGTGGATTCCATGCAGCATGGTAAAATGCATCCCGATTAAACGCAGTGCATTACATGCAGCATGGCTAAATGGATCCCGAGTGAATGCAGTGGATTCCATGCAGCATGGTAAAATGTGTCACGATTGATGCAGTGGATTCCATGCAGCGTGATTGAATGCAGTACATTCCATGCAGCATGGTAAAATGCATCCCGATTGAACGCAGTGTATTCCATGAAGCATGGCTAAATGGATCCCGATTGAATGCAGTGGATTCCATGCAGCGTCATTGAATGCAGATGATTCCATGCATTGTGGTGTAATGGATCCCGATTATATGCAGTGGAGTCCATGTAGTGAGGCCCAATGCATCCCGATTGAATGCAGTGGATTGTATGCAGCATGGCCCAAAGCATCCCGATTGAATGCAGTGGATTCCATGCATTTTGATTGAATGCAGTGTACTCCATGCAGCGTGGGAACATGCATCCCGATGGAATGCAGTGGATTCCATGCAGCGTGATTGAATGCAGTGGATTCCATGCAGCGTGAAGAAATTGAACCCTATTGTAAGCAGTGGATTATATGCAGCATGATTGAATGCAGTCGATTCCATGCAGCGTCATTGAATGAAGTGGATTTTATGAGGCATGGCCCAAAGCATCCTGATTGAATGCAGTGGATTCCATGCAGCGTCATTGAATGCAGAGGATTCCATGCATTTTGGTGCAATGGATCCCGACTGTATGCACTGGAGTCCATGAAGCGAGGCCCAATGCATCCCGATTGAATGCAGTGGATTTTTTTGCAGCATGGCCCAAAGCATCCCGATTGAATGCAGGGGATTCCATGCAGCGTGATAGAATGCAGTGTACTCCATTCAGCGTGGTAAATTGCATCCCGATTGAATGCAGTGGATTCCATGCAGCGTGATTGAATGCAGAGGATTCCATGCATTGTGGCGTAATGGATCCCGACTGTATGCAGCGGAGTCCATGCAGCGTGATGACTGAATGGATTCCATGCAGCTTATTAAAATGCATCCTGATTGAATGCAGTGGATTCCATGCAGCGTGATTGAATGCAGTGGATTCCATGCAGCGTGATTGAATGCAGTGGATTCCATGCAGCCTGGTAAAATGCATCCCGATTGAATGCAGTGGATTCCATGCAGCGTGATTGAATGCAGTGGATTCCATGCAGCCTGGTAAAATGCATCCTGATTGAATGCAGTGGATTCGATACAGCTTAGTATAATGTATCCCAGTTAAATTCGGTGGATTCCATGCAGCGTCGTTGAATGCAGTGGATTTTATGAGGCATGGCCCAAAGCATCCCGATTGAATGCAGTGGATTCCATGCATTGTGATTGAATGCAGTGAACTCCATGCAGCGTGGTAAAATGAATCCCGATTGAATGCAGTGGATTCCATGCAGCGTGATTGAATGCAGTGGATTCCATGCAGCGTGATTGAATGCAGTGGATTCCATGCAGCCTGGTAAAATGCATCCCGATTGAATGCAGTGGGTTCGATACAGCTTAGTATAATGTATCCCAGTTAAATTCGGTGGATTCCATGCAGCGTCGTTGAATGCAGTGGATTTTATGAGGCATGGCCCAAAGCATCCCGATTGAATGCATTGGATTCCATGCATTGTGATTGAATGCAGTGAACTCCATGCAGCGTGGTAAAATGAATCCCGATTGAATGCAGTGGATTCCATGAAGCGTGATTGAATGCACTGTATTCCATGAAGTGTGAAGTAATGGAACCCTATTGAATGCAGTGTATTTTATGCAGCCTGATTGAATGCAGTGGATTTAATGGAGCATGATTGAATGCAGTGGATTTTATGCAGCATGGCCCAAAGCATCCTGATTGAATGCAGAGGATTCCATGCATTGTGGCGCAATGGATCCCGATTGTATGCAGTGGAGTCCATGCAGCGTGATGAATGCATGGATTCCATGCAGCCTGGTAAAATGCATCCCGATTGAATGCAGTGGATTCCATGCAGCGTCATTGAATGCAGATGATTCCATGCATTGTGGTGTAATGGATCCCGATTATATGCAGTGGAGTCCATGCAGTGAGGCCCAATGCATCCCGATTGAATGCAGTGGATTGTATGCAGCATGGCCCAAAGCATCCCGATTGAATGCAGTGGATTCCATGCATTTTGATTGAATGCAGTGTACTCCATGCAGCGTGGGAACATGCATCCCGATTGAATGCAGTGGATTCCATGCAGCGTGAAGAAATGGAACATTTAGAATGCAGTGGATATTATGCAGCATGATTGAATGCAGTGGATTCCATGCAGCATGATTGAATGCAGTGGATTTTATGCAGCATGGCCCAAAGCATCCTGATTGAATGCAGTGGATTCCATGGAGCATCATTGAATGCAGAGTATTCAATGCATTGTGTCGTAATGGTTCCCGATTGTATGCAGTGGAGTCCATGTAGTGTGATAAATGCATGGATTCCAGGCAGCATGGTAAAATGCATCCTGATTGAATGCAGTGGATTCCATGCAGCGTGATTGAATGCAGTGGATTCCATGCAGCGTGATTGAATGCAGTGGATTCCATGCAGCCTGGTAAAATGCATCCCGATTGAATGCAGAGGATTCCATTCATTGTGGCGTAATGGATCCCGACTGTATGCAGCGGAGTCCATGCAGCGTGATGACTGAATGGATTCCATGCAGCTTATTAAAATGCATCCTGATTGAATGCAGTGGATTCCATGCAGCGTGATTGAATGCAGTGGATTCCATGCAGCGTGATTGAATGCAGTGGATTCCATGCAGCCTGGTAAAATTCATCCCGATTGAATGCAGTGGATTACGTGCAGCATGATTGAATGCAGTGGATTTTATGCAGCATGGCCCAAAGCATCCTGATTGAATGCAGTGGATTACGTGCAGCATGATTAAATGCAGTGAACTCCATGCAATGTGGTAAAATGCCTCCTGATTGAATGCAGTGGATTCGATACAGCTTAGTATAATATATCCCAATTAAATTCGGTGGATTCCATGCAGCGTCGTTGAATGCAGTGGATTTTATGAGGCATGGCCCAAAGCATCCCGATTGAATGCATTGGATTCCATGCATTGTGATTGAATGCAGTGAACTCCATGCAGCGTGGTAAAATGAATCCCGATTGAATGCAGTGGATTCCATGAAGCGTGATTGAATGCACTGTATTCCATGAAGTGTGAAGTAATGGAACCCTATTGAATGCAGTGTATTTTATGCAGCCTGATTGAATGCAGTGGATTTAATGGAGCATGATTGAATGCAGTGGATTTTATGCAGCATGGCCCAAAGCATCCTGATTGAATGCAGAGGATTCCATGCATTGTGGCGCAATGGATCCCGATTGTATGCAGTGGAGTCCATGCAGCGTGATGAATGCATGGATTCCATGCAGCCTGGTAAAATGCATCCCGATTGAATGCAGTGGATTCCATCCAGCTTGATTGAATGCAGTTGATTCCATGGAGCGTGGCCCAATGCATCCCGATTAAATGCAATGGATTTTATGCAGCATGGCCCAAAGCATCCCGATTGAAGGTAGTGCATTCCATGCAGCATCACTGAATGCAGTGGATTCCATGCAGCATGGTAAAATGCATCCCGATTGATGGAGTGGATTCCATGCAGCGTCATTGAATGCAGATGATTCCATGCATTGTGGTGTAATGGATCCCGATTATATGCAGTGGACTCCATGCAGTGAGGCCCAATGCATCCCGATTGAATGCAGTGGATTCCATGCATTTTGATTGAATACAGTGTACTCCATGCAGCGTGGGAACATGCATCCCGATGGAATGCAGTGGATTCCATGCAGCGTGATTGAATGCAGTGGATTCCATGCAGCGTGAAGAAATTGAACCCTATTGTAAGCAGTGGATTATATGCAGCATGATTGAATGCAGTCGATTCCATGCAGTGTCATTGAATGAAGTGGATTTTATGAGGCATGGCCCAAAGCATCCTGATTGAATGCAGTGGATTCCATGCAGCGTCATTGAATGCAGAGGATTCCATGCATTTTGGTGCAATGGATCCCGACTGTATGCACTGGAGTCCATGAAGCGAGGCCCAATGCATCCCGATTGAATGCAGTGGATTTTTTTGCAGCATGGCCCAAAGCATCCCGATTGAATGCAGGGGATTCCATGCAGCGTGATTGAATGCAGTGTACTCCATTCAGCGTGGTAAATTGCATCCCGATTGAATGCAGTGGATTCCGTGCAGCGTGATTGAATGCAGAGGATTCCATGCATTGTGGCGTAATGGATCCCGACTGTATGCAGCGGAGTCCATGCAGCGTGATGACTGAATGGATTCCATGCAGCTTATTAAAATGCATCCTGATTGAATGCAGTGGATTCCATGCAGCGTGATTGAATGCAGTGGATTCCATGCAGCGTGATTGAATGCAGTGGATTCCATGCAGCCTGGTAAAATGCATCCCGATTGAATGCAGTGGATTCCATGCAGCGTGATTGAATGCAGTGGATTCCATGCAGCCTGGTAAAATGCATCCCGATTGAATGCAGTGGATTACGTGCAGCATGATTGAATGCAGTGGATTTTATGCAGCATGGCCCAAAGCATCCTGATTGAATGCAGTGGATTACGTGCAGCATGATTAAATGCAGTGAACTCCATGCAATGTGGTAAAATGCATCCTGATTGAATGCAGTGGACTCGATACAGCTTAGTATAATGTATCCCAGTTAAATTCGGTGGATTCCATGCAGTGTCGTTGAATGCAGTGGAATTTATTAAGCATGGCCCAAAGCATCCTGATTGAATGCAGAGGATTCCATGCATTGTGGCGCAATGGATCCCGATTGTATGCAGTGGAGTCCATGCAGCGTGATGAATGCATGGATTCCATGCAGCCTGGTAAAATGCATCCCGATTGAATGCAGTGGATTGTATGCAGCATGGGCCAAAGCATCCCGATTGAATGCAGTGGATTCCATGCATTTTGATTGAATGCAGTGTACTCCATGCAGCGTGGGAACATGCATCCCGATGGAATGCTGTGGATTCCATGCAGCGTGATTGAATGCAGTGGATTCCATGCAGCGTGAAGAAATTGAACCCTATTGTAAGCAGTGGATTATATGCAGCATGATTGAATGCAGTCGATTTCATGCAGCGTCATTGAATGAAGTGGATTTTATGAGGCATGGCCCAAAGCATCCTGATTGAATGCAGTGGATTCCATGCAGCGTCATTGAATGCAGAGGATTCCATGCATTTTGGTGCAATGGATCCCGACTGTATGCACTGGAGTCCATGAAGCGAGGCCCAATGCATCCCGATTGAATGCAGTGGATTTTTTTGCAGCATGGCCCAAAGCATCCCGATTGAATGCAGGGGATTCCATGCAGCGTGATTGAATGCAGTGTACTCCATTCAGCGTGGTAAATTGCATCCCGATTGAATGCAGTGGATTCCGTGCAGCGTGATTGAATGCAGAGGATTCCATGCATTGTGGCGTAATGGATCCCGACTGTATGCAGCGGAGTCCATGCAGCGTGATGACTGAATGGATTCCATGCAGCTTATTAAAATGCATCCTGATTGAATGCAGTGGATTCCATGCAGCGTGATTGAATGCAGTGGATTCAATGCAGCGTGATTGAATGCAGTGGATTCCATGCAGCCTGGTAAAATGCATCCCGATTGAATGCAGTGGATTCCATGCAGCGTGATTGAATGCAGTGGATTCCATGCAGCCTGGTAAAATGCATCCTGATTGAATGCAGTGGATTCGATACAGCTTAGTATAATGTATCCCAGTTAAATTCGGTGGATTCCATGCAGCGTCGTTGAATGCAGTGGATTTTATGAGGCATGGCCCAAAGCATCCCGATTGAATGCAGTGGATTCCATGCATTGTGATTGAATGCAGTGAACTCCATGCAGCGTGGTAAAATGAATCCCGATTGAATGCAGTGGATTCCATGCAGCGTGATTGAATGCAGTGGATTCCATGCAGCGTGATTGAATGCAGTGGATTCCATGCAGCCTGGTAAAATGCATCCCGATTGAATGCAGTGGGTTCGATACAGCTTAGTATAATGTATCCCAGTTAAATTCGGTGGATTCCATGCAGCGTCGTTGAATGCAGTGGATTTTATGAGGCATGGCCCAAAGCATCCCGATTGAATGCATTGGATTCCATGCATTGTGATTGAATGCAGTGAACTCCATGCAGCGTGGTAAAATGAATCCCGATTGAATGCAGTGGATTCCATGAAGCGTGATTGAATGCACTGTATTCCATGAAGTGTGAAGTAATGGAACCCTATTGAATGCAGTGTATTTTATGCAGCCTGATTGAATGCAGTGGATTTAATGGAGCATGATTGAATGCAGTGGATTTTATGCAGCATGGCCCAAAGCATCCTGATTGAATGCAGAGGATTCCATGCATTGTGGCGCAATGGATCCCGATTGTATGCAGTGGAGTCCATGCAGCGTGATGAATGCATGGATTCCATGCAGCCTGGTAAAATGCATCCCGATTGAATGCAGTGGATTCCATGCAGCGTCATTGAATGCAGATGATTCCATGCATTGTGGTGTAATGGATCCCGATTATATGCAGTGGAGTCCATGCAGTGAGGCCCAATGCATCCCGATTGAATGCAGTGGATTGTATGCAGCATGGCCCAAAGCATCCCGATTGAATGCAGTGGATTCCATGCATTTTGATTGAATGCAGTGTACTCCATGCAGCGTGGGAACATGCATCCCGATTGAATGCAGTGGATTCCATGCAGCGTGAAGAAATGGAACATTTAGAATGCAGTGGATATTATGCAGCATGATTGAATGCAGTGGATTCCATGCAGCATGATTGAATGCAGTGGATTTTATGCAGCATGGCCCAAAGCATCCTGATTGAATGCAGTGGATTCCATGGAGCATCATTGAATGCAGAGTATTCAATGCATTGTGTCGTAATGGTTCCCGATTGTATGCAGTGGAGTCCATGTAGTGTGATAAATGCATGGATTCCAGGCAGCATGGTAAAATGCATCCTGATTGAATGCAGTGGATTCCATGCAGCGTGATTGAATGCAGTGGATTCCATGCAGCGTGATTGAATGCAGTGGATTCCATGCAGCCTGGTAAAATGCATCCCGATTGAATGCAGAGGATTCCATTCATTGTGGCGTAATGGATCCCGACTGTATGCAGCGGAGTCCATGCAGCGTGATGACTGAATGGATTCCATGCAGCTTATTAAAATGCATCCTGATTGAATGCAGTGGATTCCATGCAGCGTGATTGAATGCAGTGGATTCCATGCAGCGTGATTGAATGCAGTGGATTCCATGCAGCCTGGTAAAATTCATCCCGATTGAATGCAGTGGATTACGTGCAGCATGATTGAATGCAGTGGATTTTATGCAGCATGGCCCAAAGCATCCTGATTGAATGCAGTGGATTACGTGCAGCATGATTAAATGCAGTGAACTCCATGCAATGTGGTAAAATGCCTCCTGATTGAATGCAGTGGATTCGATACAGCTTAGTATAATATATCCCAATTAAATTCGGTGGATTCCATGCAGCGTCGTTGAATGCAGTGGATTTTATGAGGCATGGCCCAAAGCATCCCGATTGAATGCATTGGATTCCATGCATTGTGATTGAATGCAGTGAACTCCATGCAGCGTGGTAAAATGAATCCCGATTGAATGCAGTGGATTCCATGAAGCGTGATTGAATGCACTGTATTCCATGAAGTGTGAAGTAATGGAACCCTATTGAATGCAGTGTATTTTATGCAGCCTGATTGAATGCAGTGGATTTAATGGAGCATGATTGAATGCAGTGGATTTTATGCAGCATGGCCCAAAGCATCCTGATTGAATGCAGAGGATTCCATGCATTGTGGCGCAATGGATCCCGATTGTATGCAGTGGAGTCCATGCAGCGTGATGAATGCATGGATTCCATGCAGCCTGGTAAAATGCATCCCGATTGAATGCAGTGGATTCCATCCAGCTTGATTGAATGCAGTTGATTCCATGGAGCGTGGCCCAATGCATCCCGATTAAATGCAGTGGATTTTATGCAGCATGGCCCAAAGCATCCCGATTGAAGGTAGTGCATTCCATGCAGCATCACTGAATGCAGTGGATTCCATGCAGCATGGTAAAATGCATCCCGATTGATGGAGTGGATTCCATGCAGCGTCATTGAATGCAGATGATTCCATGCATTGTGGTGTAATGGATCCCGATTATATGCAGTGGAGTCCATGCAGTGAGGCCCAATGCATCCCGATTGAATGCAGTGGATTCCATGCATTTTGATTGAATACAGTGTACTCCATGCAGCGTGGGAACATGCATCCCGATGGAATGCAGTGGATTCCATGCAGCGTGATTGAATGCAGTGGATTCCATGCAGCGTGAAGAAATTGAACCCTATTGTAAGCAGTGGATTATATGCAGCATGATTGAATGCAGTCGATTCCATGCAGTGTCATTGAATGAAGTGGATTTTATGAGGCATGGCCCAAAGCATCCTGATTGAATGCAGTGGATTCCATGCAGCGTCATTGAATGCAGAGGATTCCATGCATTTTGGTGCAATGGATCCCGACTGTATGCACTGGAGTCCATGAAGCGAGGCCCAATGCATCCCGATTGAATGCAGTGGATTTTTTTGCAGCATGGCCCAAAGCATCCCGATTGAATGCAGGGGATTCCATGCAGCGTGATAGAATGCAGTGTACTCCATTCAGCGTGGTAAATTGCATCCCGATTGAATGCAGTGGATTCCGTGCAGCGTGATTGAATGCAGAGGATTCCATGCATTGTGGCGTAATGGATCCCGACTGTATGCAGCGGAGTCCATGCAGCGTGATGACTGAATGGATTCCATGCAGCTTATTAAAATGCATCCTGATTGAATGCAGTGGATTCCATGCAGCGTGATTGAATGCAGTGGATTCCATGCAGCGTGATTGAATGCAGTGGATTCCATGCAGCCTGGTAAAATGCATCCCGATTGAATGCAGTGGATTCCATGCAGCGTGATTGAATGCAGTGGATTCCATGCAGCCTGGTAAAATGCATCCCGATTGAATGCAGTGGATTACGTGCAGCATGATTGAATGCAGTGGATTTTATGCAGCATGGCCCAAAGCATCCTGATTGAATGCAGTGGATTACGTGCAGCATGATTAAATGCAGTGAACTCCATGCAATGTGGTAAAATGCATCCTGATTGAATGCAGTGGATTCGATACAGCTTAGTATAATGTATCCCAGTTAAATTCGGTGGATTCCATGCAGTGTCGTTGAATGCAGTGGAATTTATTAAGCATGGCCCAAAGCATCCTGATTGAATGCAGAGGATTCCATGCATTGTGGCGCAATGGATCCCGATTGTATGCAGTGGAGTCCATGCAGCGTGATGAATGCATGGATTCCATGCAGCCTGGTAAAATGCATCCCGATTGAATGCAGTGGATTGTATGCAGCATGGGCCAAAGCATCCCGATTGAATGCAGTGAATTCCATGCATTTTGATTGAATGCAGTGTACTCCATGCAGCGTGGGAACATGCATCCCGATGGAATGCTGTGGATTCCATGCAGCGTGATTGAATGCAGTGGATTCCATGCAGCGTGAAGAAATTGAACCCTATTGTAAGCAGTGGATTATATGCAGCATGATTGAATGCAGTCGATTTCATGCAGCGTCATTGAATGAAGTGGATTTTATGAGGCATGGCCCAAAGCATCCTGATTGAATGCAGTGGATTCCATGCAGCGTCATTGAATGCAGAGGATTCCATGCATTTTGGTGCAATGGATCCCGACTGTATGCACTGGAGTCCATGAAGCGAGGCCCAATGCATCCCGATTGAATGCAGTGGATTTTTTTGCAGCATGGCCCAAAGCATCCCGATTGAATGCAGGGGATTCCATGCAGCGTGATTGAATGCAGTGTACTCCATTCAGCGTGGTAAATTGCATCCCGATTGAATGCAGTGGATTCCGTGCAGCGTGATTGAATGCAGAGGATTCCATGCATTGTGGCGTAATGGATCCCGACTGTATGCAGCGGAGTCCATGCAGCGTGATGACTGAATGGATTCCATGCAGCTTATTAAAATGCATCCTGATTGAATGCAGTGGATTCCATGCAGCGTGATTGAATGCAGTGGATTCCATGCAGCGTGATTGAATGCAGTGGATTCCATGCAGCCTGGTAAAATGCATCCCGATTGAATGCAGTGGATTCCATGAAGCGTGATTGAATGCAGTGGATTCCATGCAGCCTGGTGAAATGCATCCCGATTGAATGCAGTGGATTACGTGCAGCATGATTGAATGCAGTGGATTTTATGCAGCATGGCCCAAAGCATCCTGATTGAATGCAGTGGATTACGTGCAGCATGATTAAATGCAGTGAACTCCATGCAATGTGGTAAAATGCATCCTGATTGAATGCAGTGGATTCGATACAGCTTAGTATAATGTATCCCAGTTAAATTCGGTGGATTCCATGCAGTGTCGTTGAATGCAGTGGATTTTATGCAGCATGGCCCAAAGCATCCTGATTGAATGCAGAGGATTCCATGCATTGTGGCGCAATGGATCCCGATTGTATGCAGTGGAGTCCATGCAGCGTGATGAATGCATGGATTCCATGCAGCCTGGTAAAATGCATCCCGATTGAATGCAGTGGATTCCATGCAGCGTCATTGAATGCAGATGATTCCATGCATTGTGGTGTAATGGATCCCGATTATATGCAGAGGATTCCATGCAGTGAGGCCCAATGCATCCCGATTGAATGCAGTGGATTGTATGCAGCATGGCCCAAAGCATCCCGATTGAATGCAGTGGATTCCATGCATTTTGATTGAATGCAGTGTACTCCATGCAGCGTGGGAACATGCATCCCGATGGAATGCAGTGGATTCCATGCAGCGTGATTGAATGCAGTGGATTCCATGCAGCGTGAAGAAATTGAACCCTATTGTAAGCAGTGGATTATATGCAGCATGATTGAATGCAGTCGATTCCATGCAGCGTCATTGAATGAAGTGGATTTTATGAGGCATGGCCCAAAGCATCCTGATTGAATGCAGTGGATTCCATGCAGCGTCATTGAATGCAGAGGATTCCATGCATTTTGGTGCAATGGATCCCGACTGTATGCACTGGAGTCCATGAAGCGAGGCCCAATGCATCCCGATTGAATGCAGTGGATTTTTTTGCAGCATGGCCCAAAGCATCCCGATTGAATGCAGGGGATTCCATGCAGCGTGATTGAATGCAGTGTACTCCATTCAGCGTGGTAAATTGCATCCCGATTGAATGCAGTGGATTCCATGCAGCGTGATTGAATGCAGAGGATTCCATGCATTGTGGCGTAATGGATCCCGACTGTATGCAGCGGAGTCCATGCAGCGTGATGACTGAATGGATTCCATGCAGCTTATTAAAATGCATCCTGATTGAATGCAGTGGATTCCATGCAGCGTGATTGAATGCAGTGGATTCCATGCAGCCTGGTAAAATGCATCCCGATTGAATGCAGTGGATTAAATGCAGCGTGAAGAAATGGAACATTTTGAATGCAGTGGATATTATGCAGCATGATTGAATGCAGTGGATTCCATGCAGCATGATTAAATGCAGTGTATTTTATGCAGCATTGCCCAAAGCATCCTGATTGAATGCAGTGGAGTCCATGGAGTATCATTGAATGCAGAGTATTCCATGCATTGTGGCGCAATGGATCCCGATTGTATGCAGTGGAGTCCATGCAGTGTGATGAATGCATGGATTCCAGGCAGCCTGGTAAAATGCATCCTGATTGAATGCAGTGGATTCCATGCAGCGTGATTGAATGCAGTGGATTCCGTGCAGCGTGATTGAATGCAGTGGATTCCATGCAGCCTGGTAAAATGCATCCCGATTGAATGCAGTGGGTTCGATACAGCTTAGTATAATGTATCCCAGTTAAATTCGGAGGATTCCATGCAGCGTCGTTGAATGCAGTGGATTTTATGAGGCATGGCCCAAAGCATCCCGATTGAATGCATTGGATTCCATGCATTGTGATTGAATGCAGTGAACTCCATGCAGCGTGGTAAAATGAATCCCGATTGAATGCAGTGGATTCCATGAAGCGTGATTGAATGCACTGTATTCCATGAAGTGTGAAGTAATGGAACCCTATTGAATGCAGTGTATTTTATGCAGCCTGATTGAATGCAGTGGATTACGTGCAGCATGATTGAATGCAGTGGATTTTATGCAGCATGGCCCAAAGCATCCTGATTGAATGCAGTGGATTACGTGCAGCATGATTAAATGCAGTGAACTCCATGCAATGTGGTAAAATGCATCCTGATTGAATGCAGTGGATTCGATACAGCTTAGTATAATGTATCCCAATTAAATTCGGTGGATTCCATGCAGCGTCGTTGAATGCAGTGGATTATATGAGGCATGGCCCAAAGCATCCCGATTGAATGCATTGGATTCCATGCATTGTGATTGAATGCAGTGAACTCCATGCAGCGTGGTAAAATGAATCCCGATTGAATGCAGTGGATTCCATGAAGCGTGATTGAATGCACTGTATTCCATGAAGTGTGAAGTAATGGAACCCTATTGAATGCAGAGTATTTTATGCAGCCTGATTGAATGCAGTGGATTTAATGGAGCATGATTGAATGCAGTGGATTTTATGCAGCATGGCCCAAAGCATCCTGATTGAATGCAGAGGATTCCATGCATTGTGGCGCAATGGATCCCGATTGTATGCAGTGGAGTCCATGCAGCGTGATGAATGCATGGATTCCATGCAGCCTGGTAAAATGCATCCTGATTGAATGCAGTGGATTCCATGCAGCGTCATTGAATGCAGATGATTCCATGCATTGTGGTGTAATGGATCCCGATTATATGCAGTGGAGTCCATGCAGTGAGGCCCAATGCATCCCGATTGAATGCAGTGGATTCCATGCATTTTGATTGAATACAGTGTACTCCATGCAGCGTGGGAACATGCATCCCGATGGAATGCAGTGGATTCCATGCAGCGTGATTGAATGCAGTGGATTCCATGCAGCGTGAAGAAATTGAACCCTATTGTAAGCAGTGGATTATATGCAGCATGATTGAATGCAGTCGATTCCATGCAGTGTCATTGAATGAAGTGGATTTTATGAGGCATGGCTCAAAGCATCCTGATTGAATGCAGTGGATTCCATGCAGCGTCATTGAATGCAGAGGATTCCATGCATTTTGGTGCAATGGATCCCGACTGTATGCACTGGAGTCCATGAAGCGAGGCCCAATGCATCCCGATTGAATGCAGTGGATTTTTTTGCAGCATGGCCCAAAGCATCCCGATTGAATGCAGGGGATTCCATGCAGCGTGATTGAATGCAGTGTACTCCATTCAGCGTGGTAAATTGCATCCCGATTGAATGCAGTGGATTCCGTGCAGCGTGATTGAATGCAGAGGATTCCATGCATTGTGGCGTAATGGATCCCGACTGTATGCAGCGGAGTCCATGCAGCGTGATGACTGAATGGATTCCATGCAGCTTATTAAAATGCATCCTGATTGAATGCAGTGGATTCCATGCAGCGTGATTGAATGCAGTGGATTCCATGCAGCGTGATTGAATGCAGTGGATTCCATGCAGCCTGGTAAAATGCATCCCGATTGAATGCAGTGGATTCCATGCAGCGTGATTGAATGCAGTGGATTCCATGCAGCCTGGTAAAATGCATCCCGATTGAATGCAGTGGATTACGTGCAGCATGATTGAATGCAGTGGATTTTATGCAGCATGGCCCAAAGCATCCTGATTGAATGCAGTGGATTACGTGCAGCATGATTAAATGCAGTGAACTCCATGCAATGTGGTAAAATGCATCCTGATTGAATGCAGTGTATTCGATACAGCTTAGTATAATGTATCCCAATTAAATTCGGTGGATTCCATGCAGTGTCGTTGAATGCAGTGGAATTTATTAAGCATGGCCCAAAGCATCCTGATTGAATGCAGTGGATTCCATGCAGCGTGAAGTGTTGGAACCGTATTGAATGCAGTGGATTTTATGCAGCATGGCCCAAAGCATCCTGATTGAGTGCACTGGATTCAATGGAGCATCATTGAATGCAGAGGATTCCATGCATTGTGTTGCAATTGATCCTTATTGTATGCAGTGGAGTCAATGGAGCGAGGCCAAATGCATCCCAATTGAATGCACTGGATTATATGCAGCATGGCCCAAAGCATCCCAATTGAATGCAGTGGATTCCATGCAGCATCAATGAATGCAGAAGATTCCATGCATTGTGGCACAATGGATCCCGATTGTATGCAGTGGAGTCCATGCAGCGAGGCCCAATGCATCCCGATGGAATGCAGTGGATTTTATGCAGCATGGCCCAAAGCATCCCGATTGAATGCAGTGGATTATATGCAGCATGATTGCAGCAGTGTAATCCATTACGCAGCAGTGTAATCCATGCAGAGTGTTAAAATGCATCCCGATTGAATGCATTGTATTCCCTGCAGTGTGAAGAAATGGAACCCTATTGAATGCAGTGGATTTTATGCAGCATGATGGAGTGCAGTGGATTCCATGCAGCATGATTGAATGCAGTGGATTTCATGAAGCATGCCCCAAAGCATCCCGATTGAATGCAGTGGATTCCATCCATTGTGATTGAATGCAGTGTACTCCATGCAGTGTGGTAAAATGCATCCCGATTGAATGCATTGGATTCCATGCAGCATCATTGAATGCAGAGGATTCCATGCATTGTGGCGCAATGGATCGCGATTGTATGCAGTGGAGTTCATGCAGCGAGGCCCAATGCATCCTGATTGATTGCAGTGGATTTTTTGCAGCATGGCCCAAAGCATCCCGATTGAATGCAGTGGATTCCATGCATTGAGATTGAATGCAGTGTACTCCATGCAGCGAGGTAAAATGCATCCCGATTGAATGCAGTGGATTAAATGCAGCGTGAAGAAATGGAACATTTTGAATGCAGTGGATATTATGCAGCATGATTGAATGCAGTGGATTCCATGCAGCATGATTAAATGCAGTGTATTTTATGCAGCATTGCCCAAAGCATCCTGATTGAATGCAGTGGAGTCCATGGAGTATCATTGAATGCAGAATATTCCATGCATTGTGGCGCAATGGATCCCGATTGTATGCAGTGGAGTCCATGCAGTGTGATGAATGCATGGATTCCAGGCAGCCTGGTAAAATGCATCCTGATTGAATGCAGTGGATTCCATGCAGCGTGATTGAATGCAGTGGATTCCGTGCAGCGTGATTGAATGCAGTGGATTCCATGCAGCCTGGTAAAATGCATCCCGATTGAATGCAGTGGGTTCGATACAGCTTAGTATAATGTATCCCAGTTAAATTCGGAGGATTCCATGCAGCGTCGTTGAATGCAGTGGATTTTATGAGGCATGGCCCAAAGCATCCCGATTGAATGCATTGGATTCCATGCATTGTGATTGACTGCAGTGAACTCCATGCAGCGTGGTAAAATGAATCCCGATTGAATGCAGTGGATTCCATGAAGCGTGATTGAATGCACTGTATTCCATGAAGTGTGAAGTAATGGAACCCTATTGAATGCAGTGTATTTTATGCAGCCTGATTGAATGCAGTGGATTTAATGGAGCATGGTTGAATGCAGTGGATTTTATGCAGCATGGCCCAAAGCATCCTGATTGAATGCAGAGGATTCCATGCATTGTGGCGCAATGGATCCCGATTGTATGCAGTGGAGTCCATGCAGCGTGATGAATGCATGGATTCCATGCAGCCTGGTAAAATGCATCCCGATTGAATGCAGTGGATTCCATGCAGCGTCATTGAATGCAGATGATTCCATGCATTGTGGTGTAATGGATCCCGATTATATGCAGTGGAGTCCATGCAGTGAGGCCCAATGCATCCCGATTGAATGCAGTGGATTGTATGCAGCATGGCCCAAAGCATCCCGATTGAATGCAGTGGATTCCATGCATTTTGATTGAATGCAGTGTACTCCATGCAGCGTGGGAACATGCATCCCGATGGAATGCAGTGGATTCCATGCAGCGTGATTGAATACAGTGGATTCCATGCAGCGTGAAGAAATTGAACCCTATTGTAAGCAGTGGATTATATGCAGCATGATTGAATGCAGTCGATTCCATGCAGCGTCATTGAATGAAGTGGATTTTATGAGGCATGGCCCAAAGCATCCTGATTGAATGCAGTGGATTCCATGCAGCGTCATTGAATGCAGAGGATTCCATGCATTTTGGTGCAATGGATCCCGACTGTATGCACTGGAGTCCATGAAGCGAGGCCCAATGCATCCCGATTTAATGCAGTGGATTTTTTTGCAGCATGGCCCAAAGCATCCCGATTGAATGCAGGGGATTCCATGCAGCGTGATTGAATGCAGTGTACTCCATTCAGCGTGGTAAATTGCATCCCGATTGAATGCAGTGGATTCCATGCAGCGTGATTGAATGCAGAGGATTCCATGCATTGTGGCGTAATGGATCCCGACTGTATGCAGCGGAGTCCATGCAGCGTGATGACTGAATGGATTCCATGCAGCTTATTAAAATGCATCCTGATTGAATGCAGTGGATTCCATGCAGCGTGATTGAATGCAGTGGATTCCATGCAGCGTGATTGAATGCAGTGGATTCCATGCAGCCTGGTAAAATGCATCCCGATTGAATGCAGTGGATTCCATGCAGCGTGATTGAATGCAGTGGATTCCATGCAGCCTGGGAAAATGCATCCCGATTGAATGCAGTGGATTCCGTGCAGCATGATTGAATGCAGTGGATTTTATGCAGCATGGCCCAAAGCATCCTGATTGAATGCAGTGGATTACGTGCAGCATGATTAAATGCAGTGAACTCCATGCAATGTGGTAAAATGCATCCTGATTGAATGCAGTGGATTCGATACAGCTTAGTATAATGTATCCCAGTTAAATTCGGTGGATTCCATGCAGCGTCGTTGAATGCAGTGGATTTTATGAGGCATGGCCCAAAGCATCCCGATTGAATGCAGTGGATTCCATGCATTGTGATTGAATGCAGGGAACTCCATGCAGCGTGGTAAAATGAATCCCGATTGAATGCAGTGGATTCCATGCAGCGTGATTGAATGCAGTGGATTCCATGCAGCGTGATTGAATGCAGTGGATTCCATGCAGCCTGGTAAAATGCATCCCGATTGAATGCAGTGGGTTCGATACAGCTTAGTATAATATATCCCAGTTAAATTCGGTGGATTCCATGCAGCGTCGTTGAATGCAGTGGATTTTATGAGGCATGGCCCAAAGCATCTCGATTGAATGCAGTGGATTCCATGCATTGTGATTGACTGCAGTGAACTCCATGCAGCGTGGTAAAATGAATCCCGATTGAATGCAGTGGATTCCATGAAGCGTGATTGAATGCACTGTATTCCATGAAGTGTGAAGTAATGGAACCCTATTGAATGCAGTGTATTTTATGCAGCCTGATTGAATGCAGTGGATTTAATGGAGCATGATTGAATGCAGTGGATTTTATGCAGCATGGCCCAAAGCATCCTGATTGAATGCAGAGGATTCCATGCATTGTGGCGCAATGGATCCCGATTGTATGCAGTGGAGTCCATGCAGCGTGATGAATGCATGGATTCCATGCAGCCTGGTAAAATGAATCCCGATTGAATGCAGTGGATTCCATGCAGCGTCATTGAATGCAGATGATTCCATGCATTGTGGTGTAATGGATCCCGATTATATGCAGTGGAGTCCATGCAGTGAGGCCCAATGCATCCCGATTGAATGCAGTGGATTGTATGCAGCATGGCCCAAAGCATCCCGATTGAATGCAGTGGATTCCATGCATTTTGATTGAATGCAGTGTACTCCATGCAGCGTGGGAACATGCATCCCGATTGAATGCAGTGGATTCCATGCAGCGTGAAGAAATGGAACATTTAGAATGCAGTGGATATTATGCAGCATGATTGAATGCAGTGGATTCCATGCAGCATGATTGAATGCAGTGGATTTTATGCAGCATGGCCCAAAGCATCCTGATTGAATGCAGTGGATTCCATGGAGCATTATTGAATGCAGAGTATTCAATGCATTGTGTCGTAATGGATCACGATTGTATGCAGTGGAGTCCATGCAGTGTGATAAATGCATGGATTCCAGGCAGCATGGTAAAATGCATCATGATTGAATGCAGTGGATTCCATGCAGCGTGATTGAATGCAGTGGATTCCATGCAGCGTGATTGATTGCAGTGGATTCCATGCAGCCTGGTAAAATGCATCCTGATTGAATGCAGAGGATTCCATGCATTGTGGCATAATGGATCCCGACTGTGTGCAGCGGAGTCCATGCAGCGTGATGACTGAATGGATTCCATGCAGCTTATTAAAATGCATCCTGATTGAATGCAGTGGATTCCATGCAGCGTGATTGAATGCAGTGGATTCCATGCAGCGTGATTGAATGCAGTGGCATCCATGCAGCCTGGTAAAATACATCCCGATTGAATGCAGTGGATTACATGCAGCATGATTGAATGCAGTGGATTTTATGCAGCATGGCCCAAAGCATCCTGATTGAATGCAGTGGATTACGTGCAGCATGATTAAATGCAGTGAACTCCATGCAATGTGGTAAAATGCATCCTGATTGAATGCTGTGGATTCGATACAGCTTAGTATAATGTATCCCAATTAAATTCGGTGGATTCCATGCAGCGTCGTTGAATGCAGTGGATTTTATGAGGCATGGCCCAAAGCATCCCGATTGAATGCAGTGGATTCCATGCATTGTGATTGAATGCAGTGAACTCCATGCAGCGTGGTAAAATGAATCCCTATTGAATGCAGTGGATTCCATGAAGCGTGATTGAATGCACTGTATTCCATGAAGTGTGAAGTAATGGAACCCTATTGAATGCAGTGTATTTTATGCAGCCTGATTGAATGCAGTGGATTTAATGGAGCATGATTGAATGCAGTGGATTTTATGCAGCATGGCCCAAAGCATCCTGATTGAATGCAGAGGATTCCATGCATTGTGGCGCAATGGATCCCGATTGTATGCAGTGGAGTCCATGCAGCGTGATGAATGCATGGATTCCATGCAGCCTGGTAAAATGCATCCTGATTGAATGCAGTGGATTCCATGCAGCGTCATTGAATGCAGATGATTCCATGCATTGTGGTGTAATGGATCCCGATTATATGCAGTGGAGTCCATGCAGTGAGGCCCAATGCATCCCGATTGAATGCAGTGGATTGTATACAGCATGGGCCAAAGCATCCCAATTGAATGCAGTGGATTCGATACAGCTTAGTATAATGTATCCCAGTTAAATTCGGTGAATTCCATGCAGCGTCGTTGAATGCAGTGGATTTTATGAGGCATGGCCCAAAGCATCCCGATTGAATGCAGTGGATTCCATGCATTGTGATTGAATGCAGTGAACTCCATGCAGCGTGGTAAAATGAATCCCTATTGAATGCAGTGGATTCCATGAAGCGTGATTGAATGCACTGTATTCCATGAAGTGTGAAGTAATGGAACCCTATTGAATGCAGTGTATTTTATGCAGCCTGATTGAATGCAGTGGATTTAATGGAGCATGATTGAATGCAGTGGATTTTATGCAGCATGGCCCAAAGCATCCTGATTGAATGCAGAGGATTCCATGCATTGTGGCGCAATGGATCCCGATTGTATGCAGTGGAGTCCATGCAGCGTGATGAATGCATGGATTCCATGCAGCCTGGTAAAATGCATCCTGATTGAATGCAGTGGATTCCATGCAGCGTCATTGAATGCAGATGATTCCATGCATTGTGGTGTAATGGATCCCGATTATATGCAGTGGAGTCCATGCAGTGAGGCCCAATGCATCCCGATTGAATGCAGTGGATTGTATGCAGCATGGCCCAAAGCATCCCGATTGAATGCAGTGGATTCCATGCATTTTGATTGAATGCAGTGTACTCCATGCAGCGTGGGAACATGCATCCCGATGGAATGCAGTGGATTCCATGCAGCGTGATTGAATGCAGTGGATTCCATGCAGCGTGAAGAAATTGAACCCTATTGTAAGCAGTGGATTATATGCAGCATGATTGAATGCAGTCGATTCCATGCAGCGTCATTGAATGAAGTGGATTTTATGAGGCATGGCCCAAAGCATCCTGATTGAATGCAGTGGATTCCATGCAGCGTCATTGAATGCAGAGGATTCCATGCATTTTGGTGCAATGGATCCCGACTGTATGCACTGGAGTCCATGAAGCGAGGCCCAATGCATCCCGATTGAATGCAGTGGATTTTTTTGCAGCATGGCCCAAAGCATCCCGATTGAATGCAGGGGATTCCATGCAGCGTGATAGAATGCAGTGTACTCCATTCAGCGTGGTAAATTGCATCCCGATTGAATGCAGTGGATTCCATGCAGCGTGATTGAATGCAGAGGATTCCATGCATTGTGGCGTAATGGATCCCGACTGTATGCAGCGGAGTCCATGCAGCGTGATGACTGAATGGATTCCATGCAGCTTATTAAAATGCATCCTGATTGAATGCAGTGGATTCCATGCAGCGTGATTGAATGCAGTGGATTCCATGCAGCGTGATTGAATGCAGTGGATTCCATGCAGCCTGGTAAAATGCATCCCGATTGAATGCAGTGGATTCCATGCAGCGTGATTGAATGCAGTGGATTCCATGCAGCCTGGTAAAATGCATCCCGATTGAATGCAGTGGATTACGTGCAGCATGATTGAATGCAGTGAACTCCATGCAATGTGGTAAAATGCATCCTGATTGAATGCAGTGGATTCGATACAGCTTAGTATAATGTATCCCAGTTAAATTCGGTGGATTCCATGCAGTGTCGTTGAATGCAGTGGAATTTATTAAGCATGGCCCAAAGCATCCTGATTGAATGCAGAGGATTCCATGCATTGTGGCGCAATGGATCCCGATTGTATGCAGTGGAGTCCATGCAGCGTGATGAATGCATGGATTCCATGCAGCCTGGTAAAATGCATCCCGATTGAATGCAGTGGATTCCATGCAGCGTCATTGAATGCAGATGATTCCATGCATTGTGGTGTAATGGATCCCGATTATATGCAGTGGAGTCCATGCAGTGAGGCCCAATGCATCCCGATTGAATGCAGTGGATTGTATGCAGCATGGGCCAAAGCATCCCGATTGAATGCAGTGGATTCCATGCAGCGTGATTGAATGCAGTGGATTCCATGCAGCGTGATTGAATGCAGTGGATTCCATGCAGCCTGGTAAAATGCATCCCGATTGAATGCAGTGGATTCCATGCAGCATGATTGAATGCAGTGGATTTCGTGCAGCATGATTGAATGCAGTGGATTTTATGCAGCATGGCCCAAAGCATCCTGATTGAATGCAGTGGATTACGTGCAGCATGATTAAATGCAGTGAACTCCATGCAATGTGGTAAAATGCATCCTGATTGAATGCAGTGGATTCGATACAGCTTAGTATAATGTATCCCAATTAAATTCGGTGGATTCCATGCAGCGTCGTTGAATGCAGTGGATTTTATGAGGCATGGCCCAAAGCATCCCGATTGAATGCATTGGATTCCATGCATTGTGATTGAATGCAGTGAACTCCATGCAGCGTGGTAAAATGAATCCCGATTGAATGCAGTGGATTCCATGAAGCGTGATTGAATGCACTGTATTCCATGAAGTGTGAAGTAATGGAACCCTATTGAATGCAGTGTATTTTATGCAGCCTGATTGAATGCAGTGGATTTAATGGAGCATGATTGAATGCAGTGGATTTTATGCAGCATGGCCCAAAGCATCCTGATTGAATGCAGAGGATTCCATGCATTGTGGCGCAATGGATCCCGATTGTATGCAGTGGAGTCCATGCAGCGTGATGAATGCATGGATTCCATGCAGCCTGGTAAAATGCATCCCGATTGAATGCAGTGGATTCCATGCAGCGTCATTGAATGCAGATGATTCCATGCATTGTGGTGTAATGGATCCCGATTATATGCAGTGGAGTCCATGCAGTGAGGCCCAATGCATCCCGATTGAATGCAGTGGATTGTATGCAGCATGGCCCAAAGCATCCCGATTGAATGCAGTGGATTCCATGCATTTTGATTGAATGCAGTGTACTCCATGCAGCGTGGGAACATGCATCCCGATGGAATGCAGTGGATTCCATGCAGCGTGATTGAATGCAGTGGATTCCATGCAGCGTGAAGAAATTGAACCCTATTGTAAGCAGTGGATTATGTGCAGCATGATTGAATGCAGTCGATTCCATGCAGTGTCATTGAATGAAGTGGATTTTATGAGGCATGGCCCAAAGCATCCTGATTGAATGCAGTGGATTCCATGCAGCGTCATTGAATGCAGAGGATTCCATGCATTTTGGTGCAATGGATCCCGACTGTATGCACTGGAGTCCATGAAGCGAGGCCCAATGCATCCCGATTGAATGCAGTGGATTTTTTTGCAGCATGGCCCAAAGCATCCCGATTGAATGCAGGGGATTCCATGCAGCGTGATAGAATGCAGTGTACTCCATTCAGCGTGGTAAATTGCATCCCGATTGAATGCAGTGGATTCCATGCAGCGTGATTGAATGCAGAGGATTCCATGCATTGTGACGTAATGGATCCCGACTGTATGCAGCGGAGTCCATGCAGCGTGATGACTGAATGGATTCCATTCAGCTTATTAAAATGCATCCTGATTGAATGCAGTGGATTCCATGCAGCGTGATTGAATGCAGTGGATTCCATGCAGCGTGATTGAATGCAGTGGATTCCATGCAGCCTGGTAAAATGCATCCCGATTGAATGCAGTGGATTCCATGCAGCGTGATTGAATGCAGTGGATTCCATGCAGCCTGGTAAAATGCATCCCGATTGAATGCAGTGGATTCCGTGCAGCATGATTGAATGCAGTGGATTTTATGCAGCATGGCCCAAAGCATCCTGATTGAATGCAGTGGATTACGTGCAGCATGATTAAATGCAGTGAACTCCATGCAATGTGGTAAAATGCATCCTGATTGAATGCAGTGGATTCGATACAGCTTAGTATAATGTATCCCAATTAAATTCGGTGGATTCCATGCAGTGTCGTTGAATGCAGTGGAATTTATTAAGCATGGCCCAAAGCATCCTGATTGAATGCAGAGGATTCCATGCATTGTGGCGCAATGGATCCCGATTGTATGCAGTGGAGTCCATGCAGCGTGATGAATGCATGGATTCCATGCAGCCTGGTAAAATGCATCCCGATTGAATGCAGTGGATTCCATGCAGCGTCATTGAATGCAGATGATTCCATGCATTGTGGTGTAATGGATCCCGATTATATGCAGTGGAGTCCATGCAGTGAGGCCGAATGCATCCCGATTGAATGCAGTGGATTGTATGCAGCATGGGCCAAAGCATCCCGATTGAATGCAGTGGATTCCATGCATTTTGATTGAATGCAGTGTACTCCATGCAGCGTGGGAACATGCATCCCGATGGAATGCTGTGGATTCCATGCAGCGTGATTGAATGCAGTGGATTCCATGCAGCGTGAAGAAATTGAACCCTATTGTAAGCAGTGGATTATATGCAGCATGATTGAATGCAGTCGATTTCATGCAGCGTCATTGAATGAAGTGGATTTTATGAGGCATGGCCCAAAGCATCCTGATTGAATGCAGTGGATTCCATGCAGCGTCATTGAATGCAGAGGATTCCATGCATTTTGGTGCAATGGATCCCGACTGTATGCACTGGAGTCCATGAAGCGAGGCCCAATGCATCCCGATTGAATGCAGTGGATTTTTTTGCAGCATGGCCCAAAGCATCCCGATTGAATGCAGGGGATTCCATGCAGCGTGATTGAATGCAGTGTACTCCATTCAGCGTGGTAAATTGCATCCCGATTGAATGCAGTGGATTCCATGCAGCGTGATTGAATGCAGAGGATTCCATGCATTGTGGCGTAATGGATCCCGACTGTATGCAGCGGAGTCCATGCAGCGTGATGACTGAATGGATTCCATGCAGCTTATTAAAATGCATCCTGATTGAATGCAGTGGATTCCATGCAGCGTGATTGAATGCAGTGGATTCCATGCAGCGTGATTGAATGCAGTGGATTCCATGCAGCCTGGTAAAATGCATCCCGATTGAATGCAGTGGATTCCATGCAGCGTGATTGAATGCAGTGGATTCCATGCAGCCTGGTAAAATGCATCCCGATTGAATGCAGTGGATTACGTGCAGCATGATTGAATGCAGTGGATTTTATGCAGCATGGCCCAAAGCATCCTGATTGAATGCAGTGGATTACGTGCAGCATGATTAAATGCAGTGAACTCCATGCAATGTGGTAAAATGCATCCTGATTGAATGCAGTGGATTCGATACAGCTTAGTATAATGTATCCCAGTTAAATTCGGTGGATTCCATGCAGTGTCGTTGAATGCAGTGGATTTTATGCAGCATGGCCCAAAGCATCCTGATTGAATGCAGAGGATTCCATGCATTGTGGCGCAATGGATCCCGATTGTATGCAGTGGAGTCCATGCAGCGTGATGAATGCATGGATTCCATGCAGCCTGGTAAAATGCATCCCGATTGAATGCAGTGGATTCCATGCAGCGTCATTGAATGCAGATGATTCCATGCATTGTGGTGTAATGGATCCCGATTATATGCAGTGGAGTCCATGCAGTGAGGCCCAATGCATCCCGATTGAATGCAGTGGATTGTATGCAGCATGGCCCAAAGCATCCCGATTGAATGCAGTGGATTCCATGCATTTTGATTGAATGCAGTGTACTCCATGCAGCGTGGGAACATGCATCCCGATGGAATGCAGTGGATTCCATGCAGCGTGATTGAATGCAGTGGATTCCATGCAGCGTGAAGAAATTGAACCCTATTGTAAGCAGTGGATTATATGCAGCATGATTGAATGCAGTCGATTCCATGCAGCGTCATTGAATGAAGTGGATTTTATGAGGCATGGCCCAAAGCATCCTGATTGAATGCAGTGGATTCCATGCAGCGTCATTGAATGCAGAGGATTCCATGCATTTTGGTGCAATGGATCCCGACTGTATGCACTGGAGTCCATGAAGCGAGGCCCAATGCATCCCGATTGAATGCAGTGGATTTTTTTGCAGCATGGCCCAAAGCATCCCGATTGAATGCAGGGGATTCCATGCAGCGTGATTGAATGCAGTGTACTCCATTCAGCGTGGTAAATTGCATCCCGATTGAATGCAGTGGATTCCATGCAGCGTGATTGAATGCAGAGGATTCCATGCATTGTGGCGTAATGGATCCCGACTGTATGCAGCGGAGTCCATGCAGCGTGATGACTGAATGGATTCCATGCAGCTTATTAAAATGCATCCTGATTGAATGCAGTGGATTCCATGCAGCGTGATTGAATGCAGTGGATTCCATGCAGCGTGATTGAATGCAGTGGATTCCATGCAGCCTGGTAAAATGCATCCCGATTGAATGCAGTGGATTCCATGCAGCGTGATTGAATGCAGTGGATTCCATGCAGCCTGGTAAAATGCATCCCGATTGAATGCAGTGGATTACGTGCAGCATGATTGAATGCAGTGAACTCCATGCAATGTGGTAAAATGCATCCTGATTGAATGCAGTGGATTCAATACAGCTTAGTATAATGTATCCCAGTTAAATTCGGTGGATTCCATGCAGTGTCGTTGAATGCAGTGGAATTTATTAAGCATGGCCCAAAGCATCCTGATTGAATGCAGAGGATTCCATGCATTGTGGCGCAATGGATCCCGATTGTATGCAGTGGAGTCCATGCAGCGTGATGAATGCATGGATTCCATGCAGCCTGGTAAAATGCATCCCGATTGAATGCAGTGGATTCCATGCAGCGTCATTGAATGCAGATGATTCCATGCATTGTGGTGTAATGGATCCCGATTATATGCAGTGGAGTCCATGCAGTGAGGCCCAATGCATCCCGATTGAATGCAGTGGATTGTATGCAGCATGGGCCAAAGCATCCCGATTGAATGCAGTGGATTCCATGCATTTTGATTGAATGCAGTGTACTCCATGCAGCGTGGGAACATGCATCCCGATGGAATGCAGTGGATTCCATGCAGCGTGATTGAATGCAGTGGATTCCATGCAGCGTGAAGAAATTGAACCCTATTGTAAGCAGTGGATTATATGCAGCATGATTGAATGCAGTCGATTCCATGCAGCGTCATTGAATGAAGTGGATTTTATGAGGCATGGCCCAAAGCATCCTGATTGAATGCAGTGGATTCCATGCAGCGTCATTGAATGCAGAGGATTCCATGCATTTTGGTGCAATGGATCCCGACTGTATGCACTGGAGTCCATGAAGCGAGGCCCAATGCATCCCGATTGAATGCAGTGGATTTTTTTGCAGCATGGCCCAAAGCATCCCGATTGAATGCAGGGGATTCCATGCAGCGTGATTGAATGCAGTGTACTCCATTCAGCGTGGTAAATTGCATCCCGATTGAATGCAGTGGATTCCATGCAGCGTGATTGAATGCAGAGGATTCCATGCATTGTGGCGTAATGGATCCCGACTGTATGCAGCGGAGTCCATGCAGCGTGATGACTGAATGGATTCCATGCAGCTTATTAAAATGCATCCTGATTGAATGCAGTGGATTCCATGCAGCGTGATTGAATGCAGTGGATTCCATGCAGCGTGATTGAATGCAGTGGATTCCATGCAGCCTGGTAAAATGCATCCCGATTGAATGCAGTGGATTCCATGCAGCGTGATTGAATGCAGTGGATTCCATGCAGCCTGGGAAAATGCATCCCGATTGAATGCAGTGGATTACGTGCAGCATGATTGAATGCAGTGGATTTTATGCAGCATGGCCCAAAGCATCCTGATTGAATGCAGTGGATTACGTGCAGCATGATTAAATGCAGTGAACTCCATGCAATGTGGTAAAATGCATCCTGATTGAATGCAGTGGATTCGATACAGCTTAGTATAATGTATCCCAATTAAATTCGGTGGATTCCATGCAGCGTCGTTGAATGCAGTGGATTTTATGAGGCATGGCCCAAAGCATCCCGATTGAATGCATTGGATTCCATGCATTGTGATTGAATGCAGTGAACTCCATGCAGCGTGGTAAAATGAATCCCGATTGAATGCAGTGAATTCCATGAAGCGTGATTGAATGCACTGTATTCCATGAAGTGTGAAGTAATGGAACCCTATTGAATGCAGTGTATTTCATGCAGCCTGATTGAATGCAGTGGATTTTATGCAGCATGGCCCAAAGCATCCTGATTGAATGCAGAGGATTCCATGCATTGTGGCGCAATGGATCCCGATTGTATGCAGTGGAGTCCATGCAGCGTGATGAATGCATGGATTCCATGCAGCCTGGTAAAATGCATCCCGATTGAATGCAGTGGATTCCATGCAGCGTCATTGAATGCAGATGATTCCATGCATTGTGGTGTAATGGATCCCGATTATATGCAGTGGAGTCCATGCAGTGTGGCCCAATGCATCCCGATTGAATGCAGTGGATTGTATGCAGCATGGCCCAAAGCATCCCGATTGAATGCAGTGGATTCCATGCATTTTGATTGAATGCAGTGTACTCCATGCAGCGTGGGAACATGCATCCCGATGGAATGCAGTGGATTCCATGCAGCGTGATTGAATGCAGTGGATTCCATGCAGCGTGAAGAAATTGAACCCTATTGTAAGCAGTGGATTATATGCAGCATGATTGAATGCAGTCGATTCCATGCAGCGTCATTGAATGAAGTGGATTTTATGAGGCATGGCCCAAAGCATCCTGATTGAATGCAGTGGATTCCATGCAGCGTCATTGAATGCAGAGGATTCCATGCATTTTGGTGCAATGGATCCCGACTGTATGCACTGGAGTCCATGAAGCGAGGCCCAATGCATCCCGATTGAATGCAGTGGATTTTTTTGCAGCATGGCCCAAAGCATCCCGATTGAATGCAGGGGATTCCATGCAGCGTGATTGAATGCAGTGTACTCCATTCAGCGTGGTAAATTGCATCCCGATTGAATGCAGTGGATTCCATGCAGCGTGATTGAATGCAGAGGATTCCATGCATTGTGGCGTAATGGATCCCGACTGTATGCAGCGGAGTCCATGCAGCGTGATGACTGAATGGATTCCATGCAGCTTATTAAAATGCATCCTGATTGAATGCAGTGGATTCCATGCAGCGTGATTGAATGCAGTGGATTCCATGCAGCGTGATTGAATGCAGTGGATTCCATGCAGCCTGGTAAAATGCATCCCGATTGAATGCAGTGGATTCCATGCAGCGTGATTGAATGCAGTGGATTCCATGCAGCCTGGTAAAATGCATCCCGATTGAATGCAGTGGATTACGTGCAGCATGATTGAATGCAGTGAACTCCATGCAATGTGGTAAAATGCATCCTGATTGAATGCAGTGGATTCGATACAGCTTAGTATAATGTATCCCAGTTAAATTCGGTGGATTCCATGCAGTGTCGTTGAATGCAGTGGAATTTATTAAGCATGGCCCAAAGCATCCTGATTGAATGCAGAGGATTCCATGCATTGTGGCGCAATGGATCCCGATTGTATGCAGTGGAGTCCATGCAGCGTGATGAATGCATGGATTCCATGCAGCCTGGTAAAATGCATCCCGATTGAATGCAGTGGATTCCATGCAGCGTCATTGAATGCAGATGATTCCATGCATTGTGGTGTAATGGATCCCGATTATATGCAGTGGAGTCCATGCAGTGAGGCCCAATGCATCCCGATTGAATGCAGTGGATTCCATGCATTTTGATTGAATGCAGTGTACTCCATGCAGCGTGGGAACATGCATCCCGATGGAATGCAGTGGATTCCATGCAGCGTGATTGAATGCAGTGGATTCCATGCAGCGTGAAGAAATTGAACCCTATTGTAAGCAGTGGATTATATGCAGCATGATTGAATGCAGTCGATTCCATGCAGTGTCATTGAATGAAGTGGATTTTATGAGGCATGGCCCAAAGCATCCTGATTGAATGCAGTGGATTCCATGCAGCGTCATTGAATGCAGAGGATTCCATGCATTTTGGTGCAATGGATCCCGACTGTATGCACTGGAGTCCATGAAGCGAGGCCCAATGCATCCCGATTGAATGCAGTGGATTTTTTTGCAGCATGGCCCAAAGCATCCCGATTGAATGCAGGGGATTCCATGCAGCGTGATTGAATGCAGTGTACTCCATTCAGCGTGGTAAATTGCATCCCGATTGAATGCAGTGGATTCCGTGCAGCGTGATTGAATGCAGAGGATTCCATGCATTGTGGCGTAATGGATCCCGACTGTATGCAGGGGAGTCCATGCAGCGTGATGACTGAATGGATTCCATGCAGCTTATTATAATGCATCCTGATTGAATGCAGTGGATTCCATGCAGCGTGATTGAATGCAGTGGATTCCATGCAGCGTGATTGAATGCAGTGGATTCCATGCAGCCTGGGAAAATGCATCCCGATTGAATGCAGTGGATTACGTGCAGCATGATTGAATGCAGTGGATTTTATGCAGCATGGCCCAAAGCATCCTGATTGAATGCAGTGGATTACGTGCAGCATGATTAAATGCAGTGAACTCCATGCAATGTGGTAAAATGCATCCTGATTGAATGCAGTGGATTCGATACAGCTTAGCATAATGTATCCCAATTAAATTCGGTGGATTCCATGCAGCGTCGTTGAATGCAGTGGATTTTATGAGGCATGGCCCAAAGCATCCCGATTGAATGCATTGGATTCCATGCATTGTGATTGAATGCAGTGAACTCCATGCAGCGTGGTAAAATGAATCCCGATTGAATGCAGTGGATTCCATGAAGCGTGATTGAATGCACTTTATTCCATGAAGTGTGAAGTAATGGAACCCTATTGAATGCAGTGTATTTTATGCAGCCTGATTGAATGCAGTGGATTTAATGGAGCATGATTGAATGCAGTGGATTTTATGCAGCATGGCCCAAAGCATCCTGATTGAATGCAGAGGATTCCATGCATTGTGGCGCAATGGATCCCGAATGTATGCAGTGGAGTCCATGCAGCGTGATGAATGGATGGATTCCATGCAGCCTGGTAAAATGCATCCCGATTGAATGCAGTGGATTCCATGCAGCGTCATTGAAGGCAGATGATTCCATGCATTGTGGTGTAATGGATCCCGATTATATGCAGTGGAGTCCATGCAGTGAGGCCGAATGCATCCCGATTGAATGCAGTGGATTGTATGCAGCATGGCCCAAAGCATCCCGATTGAATGCAGTGGATTCCATGCATTTTGATTGAATGCAGTGTACTCCATGCAGCGTGGGAACATGCATCCCGATGGAATGCAGTGGATTCCATGCAGCGTGATTGAATGCAGTGGATTCCATGCAGCGTGAAGAAATTGAACCCTATTGTAAGCAGTGGATTATGTGCAGCATGATTGAATGCAGTCGATTCCATGCAGTGTCATTGAATGAAGTGGATTTTATGAGGCATGGCCCAAAGCATCCTGATTGAATGCAGTGGATTCCATGCAGCGTCATTGAATGCAGAGGATTCCATGCATTTTGGTGCAATGGATCCCGACTGTATGCACTGGAGTCCATGAAGCGAGGCCCAATGCATCCCGATTGAATGCAGTGGATTTTTTTGCAGCATGGCCCAAAGCATCCCGATTGAATGCAGGGGATTCCATGCAGCGTGATAGAATGCAGTGTACTCCATTCAGCGTGGTAAATTGCATCCCGATTGAATGCAGTGGATTCCATGCAGCGTGATTGAATGCAGAGGATTCCATGCATTGTGGCGTAATGGATCCCGACTGTATGCAGCGGAGTCCATGCAGCGTGATGACTGAATGGATTCCATGCAGCTTATTAAAATGCATCCTGATTGAATGCAGTGGATTCCATGCAGCGTGATTGAATGCAGTGGATTCCATGCAGCGTGATTGAATGCAGTGGATTCCATGCAGCCTGGTAAAATGCATCCCGATTGAATGCAGTGGATTCCATGCAGCGTGATTGAATGCAGTGGATTCCATGCAGCCTGGTAAAATGCATCCCGATTGAATGCAGTGGATTACGTGCAGCATGATTGAATGCAGTGGATTTTATGCAGCATGGCCCAAAGCATCCTGATTGAATGCAGTGTATTACGTGCAGCATGATTAAATGCAGTGAACTCCATGCAATGTGGTAAAATGCATCCTGATTGAATGCAGTGGATTCGATACAGCTTAGTATAATGTATCCCAGTTAAATTCGGTGGATTCCATGCAGCGTCGTTGAATGCAGTGGAATTTATTAAGCATGGCCCAAAGCATCCTGATTGAATGCAGAGGATTCCATGCATTGTGGCGCAATGGATCCCGATTGTATGCAGTGGAGTCCATGCAGCGTGATGAATGCATGGATTCCATGCAGCCTGGTAAAATGCATCCCGATTGAATGCAGTGGATTCCATGCAGCGTCATTGAATGCAGATGATTCCATGCATTGTGGTGTAATGGATCCCGATTATATGCAGTGGAGTCCATGCAGTGAGGCCCAATGCATCCCGATTGAATGCAGTGGATTGTATGCAGCATGGGCCAAAGCATCCCGATTGAATGCAGTGGATTCCATGCATTTTGATTGAATGCAGTGTACTCCATGCAGCGTGGGAACATGCATCCCGATGGAATGCAGTGGATTCCATGCAGCGTGATTGAATGCAGTGGATTCCATGCAGCGTGAAGAAATTGAACCCTATTGTAAGCAGTGGATTATATGCAGCATGATTGAATGCAGTCGATTTCATGCAGCGTCATTGAATGAAGTGGATTTTATGAGGCATGGCCCAAAGCATCCTGATTGAATGCAGTGGATTCCATGCAGCGTCATTGAATGCAGAGGATTCCATGCATTTTGGTGCAATGGATCCCGACTGTATGCACTGGAGTCCATGAAGCGAGGCCCAATGCATCCCGATTGAATGCAGTGGATTTTTTTGCAGCATGGCCCAAAGCATCCCGATTGAATGCAGGGGATTCCATGCAGCGTGATTGAATGCAGTGTACTCCATTCAGCGTGGTAAATTGCATCCCGATTGAATGCAGTGGATTCCATGCAGCGTGATTGAATGCAGAGGATTCCATGCATTGTGGCGTAATGGATCCCGACTGTATGCAGCGGAGTCCATGCAGCGTGATGACTGAATGGATTCCATGCAGCTTATTAAAATGCATCCTGATTGAATGCAGTGGATTCCATGCAGCGTGATTGAATGCAGTGGATTCCATGCAGCGTGATTGAATGCAGTGGATTCCATGCAGCCTGGTAAAATGCATCCCGATTGAATGCAGTGGATTCCATGCAGCGTGATTGAATGCAGTGGATTCCATGCAGCCTGGTAAAATGCATCCCGATTGAATGCAGTGGATTACGTGCAGCATGATTGAATGCAGTGGATTTTATGCAGCATGGCCCAAAGCATCCTGATTGAATGCAGTGGATTACGTGCAGCATGATTAAATGCAGTGAACTCCATGCAATGTGGTAAAATGCATCCTGATTGAATGCAGTGGATTCGATACAGCTTAGTATAATGTATCCAAGTTAAATTCGGTGGATTCCATGCAGTGTCGTTGAATGCAGTGGATTTTATGCAGCATGGCCCAAAGCATCCTGATTGAATGCAGAGGATTCCATGCATTGTGGCGCAATGGATCCCGATTGTATGCAGTGGAGTCCATGCAGCGTGATGAATGCATGGATTCCATGCAGCCTGGTAAAATGCATCCCGATTGAATGCAGTGGATTCCATGCAGCGTCATTGAATGCAGATGATTCCATGCATTGTGGTGTAATGGATCCCGATTATATGCAGTGGAGTCCATGCAGTGAGGCCCAATGCATCCCGATTGAATGCAGTGGATTGTATGCAGCATGGGCCAAAGCATCCCGATTGAATGCAGTGGATTCCATGCATTTTGATTGAATGCAGTGTACTCCATGCAGCGTGGGAACATGCATCCCGATGGAATGCAGTGGATTCCATGCAGCGTGATTGAATGCAGTGGATTCCATGCAGCGTGAAGAAATTGAACCCTATTGTAAGCAGTGGATTATATGCAGCATGATTGAATGCAGTCGATTCCATGCAGCGTCATTGAATGAAGTGGATTTTATGAGGCATGGCCCAAAGCATCCTGATTGAATGCAGTGGATTCCATGCAGCGTCATTGAATGCAGAGGATTCCATGCATTTTGGTGCAATGGATCCCGACTGTATGCACTGGAGTCCATGAAGCGAGGCCCAATGCATCCCGATTGAATGCAGTGGATTTTTTTGCAGCATGGCCCAAAGCATCCCGATTGAATGCAGGGGATTCCATGCAGCGTGATTGAATGCAGTGTACTCCATTCAGCGTGGTAAATTGCATCCCGATTGAATGCAGTGGATTCCATGCAGCGTGATTGAATGCAGAGGATTCCATGCATTGTGGCGTAATGGATCCCGACTGTATGCAGCGGAGTCCATGCAGCGTGATGACTGAATGGATTCCATGCAGCTTATTAAAATGCATCCTGATTGAATGCAGTGGATTCCATGCAGCGTGATTGAATGCAGTGGATTCCATGCAGCGTGATTGAATGCAGTGGATTCCATGCAGCCTGGTAAAATGCATCCCGATTGAATGCAGTGGATTCCATGCAGCGTGATTGAATGCAGTGGATTCCATGCAGCCTGGTAAAATGCATCCCGATTGAATGCAGTGGATTACGTGCAGCATGATTGAATGCAGTGGATTTTATGCAGCATGGCCCAAAGCATCCTGATTGAATGCAGTGGATTACGTGCAGCATGATTAAATGCAGTGAACTCCATGCAATGTGGTAAAATGCATCCTGATTGAATGCAGTGGATTCGATACAGCTTAGTATAATGTATCCCAGTTAAATTCGGTGGATTCCATGCAGTGTCGTTGAATGCAGTGGATTTTATGCAGCATGGCCCAAAGCATCCTGATTGAATGCAGAGGATTCCATGCATTGTGGCGCAATGGATCCCGATTGTATGCAGTGGAGTCCATGCAGCGTGATGAATGCATGGATTCCATGCAGCCTGGTAAAATGCATCCCGATTGAATGCAGTGGATTCCATGCAGCGTCATTGAATGCAGATGATTCCATGCATTGTGGTGTAATGGATCCCGATTATATGCAGTGGAGTCCATGCAGTGAGGCCCAATGCATCCCGATTGAATGCAGTGGATTGTATGCAGCATGGGCCAAAGCATCCCGATTGAATGCAGTGGATTCCATGCATTTTGATTGAATGCAGTGTACTCCATGCAGCGTGGGAACATGCATCCCGATGGAATGCAGTGGATTCCATGCAGCGTGATTGAATGCAGTGGATTCCATGCAGCGTGAAGAAATTGAACCCTATTGTAAGCAGTGGATTATATGCAGCATGATTGAATGCAGTCGATTCCATGCAGCGTCATTGAATGAAGTGGATTTTATGAGGCATGGCCCAAAGCATCCTGATTGAATGCAGTGGATTCCATGCAGCGTCATTGAATGCAGAGGATTCCATGCATTTTGGTGCAATGGATCCCGACTGTATGCACTGGAGTCCATGAAGCGAGGCCCAATGCATCCCGATTGAATGCAGTGGATTTTTTTGCAGCATGGCCCAAAGCATCCCGATTGAATGCAGGGGATTCCATGCAGCGTGATAGAATGCAGTGTACTCCATTCAGCGTGGTAAATTGCATCCCGATTGAATGCAGTGGATTCCATGCAGCGTGATTGAATGCAGAGGATTCCATGCATTGTGGCGTAATGGATCCCGACTGTATGCAGCGGAGTCCATGCAGCGTGATGACTGAATGGATTCCATGCAGCTTATTAAAATGCATCCTGATTGAATGCAGTGGATTCCATGCAGCGTGATTGAATGCAGTGGATTCCATGCAGCGTGATTGAATGCAGTGGATTCCATGCAGCCTGGTAAAATGCATCCCGATTGAATGCAGTGGATTCCATGCAGCGTGATTGAATGCAGTGGATTCCATGCAGCCTGGTAAAATGCATCCCGATTGAATGCAGTGGATTACGTGCAGCATGATTGAATGCAGTGGATTTTATGCAGCATGGCCCAAAGCATCCTGATTGAATGCAGTGGATTACGTGCAGCATGATTAAATGCAGTGAACTCCATGCAATGTGGTAAAATGCATCCTGATTGAATGCAGTGGATTCGATACAGCTTAGTATAATGTATCCCAATTAAATTCGGTGGATTCCATGCAGCGTCGTTGAATGCAGTGGATTTTATGAGGCATGGCCCAAAGCATCCCGATTGAATGCATTGGATTCCATGCATTGTGATTGACTGCAGTGAACTCCATGCAGCGTGGTAAAATGAATCCCGATTGAATGCAGTGGATTCCATGAAGCGTGATTGAATGCACTGTATTCCATGAAGTGTGAAGTAATGGAACCCTATTGAATGCAGTGTATTTTATGCAGCCTGATTGAATGCAGTGGATTTAATGGAGCATGATTGAATGCAGTGGATTTTATGCAGCATGGCCCAAAGCATCCTGATTGAATGCAGAGGATTCCATGCATTGTGGCGCAATGGATCCCGATTGTATGCAGTGGAGTCCATGCAGCGTGATGAATGCATGGATTCCATGCAGCCTGGTAAAATGCATCCCGATTGAATGCAGTGGATTCCATGCAGCGTCATTGAATGCAGATGATTCCATGCATTGTGGTGTAATGGATCCCGATTATATGCAGTGGAGTCCATGCAGTGAGGCCCAATGCATCCCGATTGAATGCAGTGGATTGTATGCAGCATGGCCCAAAGCATCCCGATTGAATGCAGTGGATTCCATGCATTTTGATTGAATGCAGTGTACTCCATGCAGCGTGGGAACATGCATCCCGATGGAATGCAGTGGATTCCATGCAGCGTGATTGAATGCAGTGGATTCCATGCAGCGTGAAGAAATTGAACCCTATTGTAAGCAGTGGATTATATGCAGCATGATTGAATGCAGTCGATTCCATGCAGCGTCATTGAATGAAGTGGATTTTATGAGGCATGGCCCAAAGCATCCTGATTGAATGCAGTGGATTCCATGCAGCGTCATTGAATGCAGAGGATTCCATGCATTTTGGTGCAATGGATCCCGACTGTATGCACTGGAGTCCATGAAGCGAGGCCCAATGCATCCCGATTGAATGCAGTGGATTTTTTTGCAGCATGGCCCAAAGCATCCCGATTGAATGCAGGGGATTCCATGCAGCGTGATAGAATGCAGTGTACTCCATTCAGCGTGGTAAATTGCATCCCGATTGAATGCAGTGGATTCCATGCAGCGTGATTGAATGCAGAGGATTCCATGCATTGTGGCGTAATGGATCCCGACTGTATGCAGCGGAGTCCATGCAGCGTGATGACTGAATGGATTCCATGCAGCTTATTAAAATGCATCCTGATTGAATGCAGTGGATTCCATGCAGCGTGATTGAATGCAGTGGATTCCATGCAGCGTGATTGAATGCAGTGGATTCCATGCAGCCTGGTAAAATGCATCCCGATTGAATGCAGTGGATTACGTGCAGCATGATTGAATGCAGTGGATTTTATGCAGCATGGCCCAAAGCATCCTGATTGAATGCAGTGGATTACGTGCAGCATGATTAAATGCAGTGAACTCCATGCAATGTGGTAAAATGCATCCTGATTGAATGCAGTGGATTCGATACAGCTTAGTATAATGTATCCCAATTAAATTCGGTGGATTCCATGCAGCGTCGTTGAATGCAGTGGATTTTATGAGGCATGGCCCAAAGCATCCCGATTGAATGCATTGGATTCCATGCATTGTGATTGACTGCAGTGAACTCCATGCAGCGTGGTAAAATGAATCCCGATTGAATGCAGTGGATTCCATGAAGCGTGATTGAATGCACTGTATTCCATGAAGTGTGAAGTAATGGAACCCTATTGAATGCAGTGTATTTTATGCAGCCTGATTGAATGCAGTGGATTTAATGGAGCATGATTGAATGCAGTGGATTTTATGCAGCATGGCCCAAAGCATCCTGATTGAATGCAGAGGATTCCATGCATTGTGGCGCAATGGATCCCGATTGTATGCAGTGGAGTCCATGCAGCGTGATGAATGCATGGATTCCATGCAGCCTGGTAAAATGCATCCCGATTGAATGCAGTGGATTCCATGCAGCGTCATTGAATGCAGATGATTCCATGCATTGTGGTGTAATGGATCCCGATTATATGCAGTGGAGTCCATGCAGTGAGGCCCAATGCATCCCGATTGAATGCAGTGGATTCCATGCATTTTGATTGAATGCAGTGTACTCCATGCAGCGTGGGAACATGCATCCCGATGGAATGCAGTGGATTCCATGCAGCGTGATTGAATGCAGTGGATTCCATGCAGCGTGAAGAAATTGAACCCTATTGTAAGCAGTGGATTATATGCAGCATGATTGAATGCAGTCGATTCCATGCAGTGTCATTGAATGAAGTGGATTTTATGAGGCATGGCCCAAAGCATCCTGATTGAATGCAATGGATTCCATGCAGCGTCATTGAATGCAGAGGATTCCATGCATTTTGGTGCAATGGATCCCGACTGTATGCACTGGAGTCCATGAAGCGAGGCCCAATGCATCCCGATTGAATGCAGTGGATTTTTTTGCAGCATGGCCCAAAGCATCCCGATTGAATGCAGGGGATTCCATGCAGCGTGATTGAATGCAGTGTACTCCATTCAGCGTGGTAAATTGCATCCCGATTGAATGCAGTGGATTCCGTGCAGCGTGATTGAATGCAGAGGATTCCATGCATTGTGGCGTAATGGATCCCGACTGTATGCAGCGGAGTCCATGCAGCGTGATGACTGAATGGATTCCATGCAGCTTATTAAAATGCATCCTGATTGAATGCAGTGGATTCCATGCAGCGTGATTGAATGCAGTGGATTCCATGCAGCGTGATTGAATGCAGTGGATTCCATGCAGCCTGGGAAAATGCATCCCGATTGAATGCAGTGGATTCCGTGCAGCATGATTGAATGCAGTGGATTTTATGCAGCATGGCCCAAAGCATCCTGATTGAATGCAGTGGATTACGTGCAGCATGATTAAATGCAGTGAACTCCATGCAATGTGGTAAAATGCATCCTGATTGAATGCAGTGGATTCGATACAGCTTAGTATAATGTATCCCTATTAAATTCGGTGGATTCCATGCAGCGTCGTTGAATGCAGTGGATTTTATGAGGCATGGCCCAAAGCATCCCGATTGAATGCATTGGATTCCATGCATTGTGATTGAATGCAGTGAACTCCATGCAGCGTGGTAAAATGAATCCCGATTGAATGCAGTGGATTCCATGAAGCGTGATTGAATGCACTGTATTCCATGAAGTGTGAAGTAATGGAACCCTATTGAATGCAGTGTATTTTATGCAGCCTGATTGAATGCAGTGGATTTAATGGAGCATGATTGAATGCAGTGGATTTTATGCAGCATGGCCCAAAGCATCCTGATTGAATGCAGAGGATTCCATGCATTGTGGCGCAATGGATCCCGATTGTATGCAGTGGAGTCCATGCAGCGTGATGAATGCATGGATTCCATGCAGCCTGGTAAAATGCATCCCGATTGAATGCAGTGGATTCCATGCAGCGTCATTGAATGCAGATGATTCCATGCATTGTGGTGTAATGGATCCCGATTATATGCAGTGGAGTCCATGCAGTGAGGCCCAATGCATCCCGATTGAATGCAGTGGATTCCATGCATTTTGATTGAATGCAGTGTACTCCATGCAGCGTGGGAACATGCATCCCGATGGAATGCAGTGGATTCCATGCAGCGTGATTGAATGCAGTGGATTCCATGCAGCGTGAAGAAATTGAACCCTATTGTAAGCAGTGGATTATATGCAGCATGATTGAATGCAGTCGATTCCATGCAGTGTCATTGAATGAAGTGGATTTTATGAGGCATGGCCCAAAGCATCCCGATTGAATGCAGTGGATTCCATGCAGCGTCATTGAATGCAGAGGATTCCATGCATTTTGGTGCAATGGATCCCGACTGTATGCACTGGAGTCCATGAAGCGAGGCCCAATGCATCCCGATTGAATGCAGTGGATTTTTTTGCAGCATGGCCCAAAGCATCCCGATTGAATGCAGGGGATTCCATGCAGCGTGATTGAATGCAGTGTACTCCATTCAGCGTGGTAAATTGCATCCCGATTGAATGCAGTGGATTCCGTGCAGCGTGATTGAATGCAGAGGATTCCATGCATTGTGGCGTAATGGATCCCGACTGTATGCAGCGGAGTCCATGCAGCGTGATGACTGAATGGATTCCATGCAGCTTATTAAAATGCATCCTGATTGAATGCAGTGGATTCCATGCAGCGTGATTGAATGCAGTGGATTCCATGCAGCGTGATTGAATGCAGTGGATTCCATGCAGCCTGGTAAAATGCATCCCGATTGAATGCAGTGGATTCCATGCAGCGTGATTGAATGCAGTGGATTCCATGCAGCCTGGGAAAATGCATCCCGATTGAATGCAGTGGATTACGTGCAGCATGATTGAATGCAGTGGATTTTATGCAGCATGGCCCAAAGCATCCTGATTGAATGCAGTGGATTACGTGCAGCATGATTAAATGCAGTGAACTCCATGCAATGTGGTAAAATGCATCCTGATTGAATGCAGTGGATTCGATACAGCTTAGTATAATGTATCCCAGTTAAATTCGGTGGATTCCATGCAGTGTCGTTGAATGCAGTGGAATTTATTAAGCATGGCCCAAAGCATCCTGATTGAATGCAGTGGATTCCATGCAGCGTGAAGTGTTGGAACCGTATTGAATGCAGTGGATTTTATGCAGCATGGCCCAAAGCATCCTGATTGAGTGCACTGGATTCAATGGAGCATCATTGAATGCAGAGGATTCCATGCATTGTGTTGCAATTGATCCTTATTGTATGCAGTGGAGTCAATGGAGCGAGGCCAAATGCATCCCAATTGAATGCACTGGATTATATGCAGCATGGCCCAAAGCATCCCAATTGAATGCAGTGGATTCCATGCAGCATCAATGAATGCAGAAGATTCCATGCATTGTGGCACAATGGATCCCGATTGTATGCAGTGGAGTCCATGCAGCGAGGCCCAATGCATCCCGATGGAATGCAGTGGATTTTATGCAGCATGGCCCAAAGCATCCCGATTGAATGCAGTGGATTATATGCAGCATGATTGCAGCAGTGTAATCCATTACGCAGCAGTGTAATCCATGCAGAGTGTTAAAATGCATCCCGATTGAATGCATTGTATTCCCTGCAGTGTGAAGAAATGGAACCCTATTGAATGCAGTGGATTTTATGCAGCATGATGGAGTGCAGTGGATTCCATGCAGCATGATTGAATGCAGTGGATTTCATGAAGCATGCCCCAAAGCATCCCGATTGAATGCAGTGGATTCCATCCATTGTGATTGAATGCAGTGTACTCCATGCAGTGTGGTAAAATGCATCCCGATTGAATGCAGTGGATTCCATGCAGCATCATTGAATGCAGATGATTCCATGCATTGCAGCGCAATGGATACCAATTGAATGCAGTGAAGTCCATGCAGCGAGGCCCAGTGCATCCCGATTGACTGCAGTGGATTATTTTGCAGCATGGCCCAAAGAATCCCGATTGAATGCATTGGATTCCATCCATTGTGATTGAATGCAGTGTACTCCATGCAGTGTGGTAAAATGCATCCCGATTGAATGCATTGGATTCCATGCAGCATCATTGAATGCAGAGGATTCCATGCATTGTGGCGCAATGGATCGCGATTGTATGCAGTGGAGTTCATGCAGCGAGGCCCAATGCATCCTGATTGATTGCAGTGGATTTTTTGCAGCATGGCCCAAAGCATCCCGATTGAATGCAGTGGATTCCATGCATTGAGATTGAATGCAGTGTACTCCATGCAGCGAGGTAAAATGCATCCCGATTGAATGCAGTGGATTAAATGCAGCGTGAAGAAATGGAACATTTTGAATGCAGTGGATATTATGCAGCATGATTGAATGCAGTGGATTCCATGCAGCATGATTAAATGCAGTGTATTTTATGCAGCATTGCCCAAAGCATCCTGATTGAATGCAGTGGAGTCCATGGAGTATCATTGAATGCAGAGTATTCCATGCATTGTGGCGCAATGGATCCCGATTGTATGCAGTGGAGTCCATGCAGTGTGATGAATGCATGGATTCCAGGCAGCCTGGTAAAATGCATCCTGATTGAATGCAGTGGATTCCATGCAGCGTGATTGAATGCAGTGGATTCCGTGCAGCGTGATTGAATGCAGTGGATTCCATGCAGCCTGGTAAAATGCATCCCGATTGAATGCAGTGGGTTCGATACAGCTTAGTATAATGTATCCCAGTTAAATTCGGTGGATTCCATGCAGCGTCGTTGAATGCAGTGGATTTTATGAGGCATGGCCCAAAGCATCCCGATTGAATGCATTGGATTCCATGCATTGTGATTGAATGCAGTGAACTCCATGCAGCGTGGTAAAATGAATCCCGATTGAATGCAGTGGATTCCATGAAGCGTGATTGAATGCACTGTATTCCATGAAGTGTGAAGTAATGGAACCCTATTGAATGCAGTGTATTTTATGCAGCCTGATTGAATGCAGTGGATTTAATGGAGCATGATTGAATGCAGTGGATTTTATGCAGCATGGCCCGAAGCATCCTGATTGAATGCAGAGTATTCCATGCATTGTGGCGCAATGGATCCCGATTGTATGCAGTGGAGTCCATGCAGCGTGATGAATGCATGGATTCCATGCAGCCTGGTAAAATGCATCCCGATTGAATGCAGTGGATTCCATGCAGCGTCATTGAATGCAGATGATTCCATGCATTGTGGTGTAATGGATCCCGATTATATGCAGTGGAGTCCATGCAGTGAGGCCCAATGCATCCCGATTGAATGCAGTGGATTGTATGCAGCATGGGCCAAAGCATCCCGATTGAATGCAGTGGATTCCATGCATTTTGATTGAATGCAGTGTACTCCATGCAGCGTGGGAACATGCATCCCGATTGAATGCAGTGGATTCCATGCAGCGTGAAGAAATGGAACATTTAGAATGCAGTGGATATTATGCAGCATGATTGAATGCAGTGGATTCCATGCAGCATGATTGAATGCAGTGGATTTTATGCAGCATGGCCCAAAGCATCCTGATTGAATGCAGTGGATTCCATGGAGCATCATTGAATGCAGAGTATTCAATGCATTGTGTCGTAATGGTTCCCGATTGTATGCAGTGGAGTCCATGTAGTGTGATAAATGCATGGATTCCAGGCAGCATGGTAAAATGCATCCTGATTGAATGCAGTGGATTCCATGCAGCGTGATTGAATGCAGTGGATTCCATGCAGCGTGATTGAATGCAGTGGATTCCATGCAGCCTGGTAAAATGCATCCAGATTGAATGCAGAAGATTCCATGCATTGTGGCGTAATGGATCCCGACTGTATGCAGCGGAGTCCATGCAGCGTGATGACTGAATGGATTCCATGCAGCTTATTAAAATGCATCCTGATTGAATGCAGTGGATTCCATGCAGCGTGATTGAATGCAGTGGATTCCATGCAGCGTGATTGAATGCAGTGGATTCCATGCAGCCTGGTAAAATTCATCCTGATTGAATGCAGTGGATTCCATGCAGCATGATTGAATGCAGTGGATTTTATGCAGCATGGCCCAAAGCATCCTGATTGAATGCAGTGGATTACGTGCAGCATGATTAAATGCAGTGAACTCCATGCAATGTGGTAAAATGCATCCTGATTGAATGCAGTGGATTCGATACAGCTTAGTATAATGTATCCCAATTAAATTCGGTGGATTCCATGCAGCGTCGTTGAATGCAGTGGATTTTATGAGGCATGGCCCAAAGCATCCCGATTGAATGCATTGGATTCCATGCATTGTGATTGAATGCAGTGAACTCCATGCAGCGTGGTAAAATGAATCCCGATTGAATGCAGTGGATTCCATGAAGCGTGATTGAATGCACTGTATTCCATGAAGTGTGAAGTAATGGAACCCTATTGAATGCAGTGTATTTTATGCAGCCTGATTGAATGCAGTGGATTTAATGCAGCATGATTGAATGCAGTGGATTTTATGCAGCATGGCCCAAAGCATCCTGATTGAATGCAGAGGATTCCATGCATTGTGGCGCAATGGATCCCGATTGTATGCAGTGGAGTCCATGCAGCGTGATGAATGCATGGATTCCATGCAGCCTGGTAAAATGCATCCCGATTGAATGCAGTGGATTCCATGCAGCGTCATTGAATGCAGATGATTCCATGCATTGTGGTGTAATGGATCCCGATTATATGCAGTGGAGTCCATGCAGTGAGGCCCAATGCATCCCGATTGAATGCAGTGGATTGTATGCAGCATGGCCCAAAGCATCCCGATTGAATGCAGTGGATTCCATGCATTTTGATTGAATGCAGTGTACTCCATGCAGCGTGGGAACATGCATCCCGATGGAATGCAGTGGATTCCATGCAGCGTGATTGAATGCAGTGGATTCCATGCAGCGTGAAGAAATTGAACCCTATTGTAAGCAGTGGATTATATGCAGCATGATTGAATGCAGTCGATTCCATGCAGCGTCATTGAATGAAGTGGATTTTATGAGGCATGGCCCAAAGCATCCTGATTGAATGCAGTGGATTCCATGCAGCGTCATTGAATGCAGAGGATTCCATGCATTTTGGTGCAATGGATCCCGACTGTATGCACTGGAGTCCATGAAGCGAGGCCCAATGCATCCCGATTGAATGCAGTGGATTTTTTTGCAGCATGGCCCAAAGCATCCCGATTGAATGCAGGGGATTCCATGCAGCGTGATAGAATGCAGTGTACTCCATTCAGCGTGGTAAATTGCATCCCGATTGAATGCAGTGGATTCCATGCAGCGTGATTGAATGCAGAGGATTCCATGCATTGTGGCGTAATGGATCCCGACTGTATGCAGCGGAGTCCATGCAGCGTGATGACTGAATGGATTCCATGCAGCTTATTAAAATGCATCCTGATTGAATGCAGTGGATTCCATGCAGCGTGATTGAATGCAGTGGATTCCATGCAGCGTGATTGAATGCAGTGGATTCCATGCAGCCTGGTAAAATGCATCCCGATTGAATGCAGTGGATTCCATGCAGCGTGATTGAATGCAGTGGATTCCATGCAGCCTGGTAAAATGCATCCCGATTGAATGCAGTGGATTACGTGCAGCATGATTGAATGCAGTGGATTTTATGCAGCATGGCCCAAAGCATCCTGATTGAATGCAGTGGATTACGTGCAGCATGATTAAATGCAGTGAACTCCATGCAATGTGGTAAAATGCATCCTGATTGAATGCAGTGGATTCGATACAGCTTAGTATAATGTATCCCAGTTAAATTCGGTGGATTCCATGCAGTGTCGTTGAATGCAGTGGATTTTATGCAGCATGGCCCAAAGCATCCTGATTGAATGCAGAGGATTCCATGCATTGTGGCGCAATGGATCCCGATTGTATGCAGTGGAGTCCATGCAGCGTGATGAATGCATGGATTCCATGCAGCCTGGTAAAATGCATCCCGATTGAATGCAGTGGATTCCATGCAGCGTCATTGAATGCAGATGATTCCATGCATTGTGGTGTAATGGATCCCGATTATATGCAGTGGAGTCCATGCAGTGAGGCCCAATGCATCCCGATTGAATGCAGTGGATTGTATGCAGCATGGGCCAAAGCATCCCGATTGAATGCAGTGGATTCCATGCATTTTGATTGAATGCAGTGTACTCCATGCAGCGTGGGAACATGCATCCCGATGGAATGCAGTGGATTCCATGCAGCGTGATTGAATGCAGTGGATTCCATGCAGCGTGAAGAAATTGAACCCTATTGTAAGCAGTGGATTATATGCAGCATGATTGAATGCAGTCGATTCCATGCAGCGTCATTGAATGAAGTGGATTTTATGAGGCATGGCCCAAAGCATCCTGATTGAATGCAGTGGATTCCATGCAGCGTCATTGAATGCAGAGGATTCCATGCATTTTGGTGCAATGGATCCCGACTGTATGCACTGGAGTCCATGAAGCGAGGCCCAATGCATCCCGATTGAATGCAGTGGATTTTTTTGCAGCATGGCCCAAAGCATCCCGATTGAATGCAGGGGATTCCATGCAGCGTGATAGAATGCAGTGTACTCCATTCAGCGTGGTAAATTGCATCCCGATTGAATGCAGTGGATTCCATGCAGCGTGATTGAATGCAGAGGATTCCATGCATTGTGGCGTAATGGATCCCGACTGTATGCAGCGGAGTCCATGCAGCGTGATGACTGAATGGATTCCATGCAGCTTATTAAAATGCATCCTGATTGAATGCAGTGGATTCCATGCAGCGTGATTGAATGCAGTGGATTCCATGCAGCGTGATTGAATGCAGTGGATTCCATGCAGCCTGGTAAAATGCATCCCGATTGAATGCAGTGGATTCCATGCAGCGTGATTGAATGCAGTGGATTCCATGCAGCCTGGTAAAATGCATCCCGATTGAATGCAGTGGATTACGTGCAGCATGATTGAATGCAGTGGATTTTATGCAGCATGGCCCAAAGCATCCTGATTGAATGCAGTGGATTACGTGCAGCATGATTAAATGCAGTGAACTCCATGCAATGTGGTAAAATGCATCCTGATTGAATGCAGTGGATTCGATACAGCTTAGTATAATGTATCCCAATTAAATTCGGTGGATTCCATGCAGCGTCGTTGAATGCAGTGGATTTTATGAGGCATGGCCCAAAGCATCCCGATTGAATGCATTGGATTCCATGCATTGTGATTGACTGCAGTGAACTCCATGCAGCGTGGTAAAATGAATCCCGATTGAATGCAGTGGATTCCATGAAGCGTGATTGAATGCACTGTATTCCATGAAGTGTGAAGTAATGGAACCCTATTGAATGCAGTGTATTTTATGCAGCCTGATTGAATGCAGTGGATTTAATGGAGCATGATTGAATGCAGTGGATTTTATGCAGCATGGCCCAAAGCATCCTGATTGAATGCAGAGGATTCCATGCATTGTGGCGCAATGGATCCCGATTGTATGCAGTGGAGTCCATGCAGCGTGATGAATGCATGGATTCCATGCAGCCTGGTAAAATGCATCCCGATTGAATGCAGTGGATTCCATGCAGCGTCATTGAATGCAGATGATTCCATGCATTGTGGTGTAATGGATCCCGATTATATGCAGTGGAGTCCATGCAGTGAGGCCCAATGCATCCCGATTGAATGCAGTGGATTGTATGCAGCATGGCCCAAAGCATCCCGATTGAATGCAGTGGATTCCATGCATTTTGATTGAATGCAGTGTACTCCATGCAGCGTGGGAACATGCATCCCGATGGAATGCAGTGGATTCCATGCAGCGTGATTGAATGCAGTGGATTCCATGCAGCGTGAAGAAATTGAACCCTATTGTAAGCAGTGGATTATATGCAGCATGATTGAATGCAGTCGATTCCATGCAGCGTCATTGAATGAAGTGGATTTTATGAGGCATGGCCCAAAGCATCCTGATTGAATGCAGTGGATTCCATGCAGCGTCATTGAATGCAGAGGATTCCATGCATTTTGGTGCAATGGATCCCGACTGTATGCACTGGAGTCCATGAAGCGAGGCCCAATGCATCCCGATTGAATGCAGTGGATTTTTTTGCAGCATGGCCCAAAGCATCCCGATTGAATGCAGGGGATTCCATGCAGCGTGATTGAATGCAGTGTACTCCATTCAGCGTGGTAAATTGCATCCCGATTGAATGCAGTGGATTCCATGCAGCGTGATTGAATGCAGAGGATTCCATGCATTGTGGCGTAATGGATCCCGACTGTATGCAGCGGAGTCCATGCAGCGTGATGACTGAATGGATTCCATGCAGCTTATTAAAATGCATCCTGATTGAATGCAGTGGATTCCATGCAGCGTGATTGAATGCAGTGGATTCCATGCAGCGTGATTGAATGCAGTGGATTCCATGCAGCCTGGTAAAATGCATCCCGATTGAATGCAGTGGATTACGTGCAGCATGATTGAATGCAGTGGATTTTATGCAGCATGGCCCAAAGCATCCTGATTGAATGCAGTGGATTACGTGCAGCATGATTAAATGCAGTGAACTCCATGCAATGTGGTAAAATGCATCCTGATTGAATGCAGTGGATTCGATACAGCTTAGTATAATGTATCCCAATTAAATTCGGTGGATTCCATGCAGCGTCGTTGAATGCAGTGGATTTTATGAGGCATGGCCCAAAGCATCCCGATTGAATGCATTGGATTCCATGCATTGTGATTGACTGCAGTGAACTCCATGCAGCGTGGTAAAATGAATCCCGATTGAATGCAGTGGATTCCATGAAGCGTGATTGAATGCACTGTATTCCATGAAGTGTGAAGTAATGGAACCCTATTGAATGCAGTGTATTTTATGCAGCCTGATTGAATGCAGTGGATTTAATGGAGCATGATTGAATGCAGTGGATTTTATGCAGCATGGCCCAAAGCATCCTGATTGAATGCAGAGGATTCCATGCATTGTGGCGCAATGGATCCCGATTGTATGCAGTGGAGTCCATGCAGCGTGATGAATGCATGGATTCCATGCAGCCTGGTAAAATGCATCCCGATTGAATGCAGTGGATTCCATGCAGCGTCATTGAATGCAGATGATTCCATGCATTGTGGTGTAATGGATCCCGATTATATGCAGTGGAGTCCATGCAGTGAGGCCCAATGCATCCCGATTGAATGCAGTGGATTCCATGCATTTTGATTGAATGCAGTGTACTCCATGCAGCGTGGGAACATGCATCCCGATGGAATGCAGTGGATTCCATGCAGCGTGATTGAATGCAGTGGATTCCATGCAGCGTGAAGAAATTGAACCCTATTGTAAGCAGTGGATTATATGCAGCATGATTGAATGCAGTCGATTCCATGCAGTGTCATTGAATGAAGTGGATTTTATGAGGCATGGCCCAAAGCATCCTGATTGAATGCAATGGATTCCATGCAGCGTCATTGAATGCAGAGGATTCCATGCATTTTGGTGCAATGGATCCCGACTGTATGCACTGGAGTCCATGAAGCGAGGCCCAATGCATCCCGATTGAATGCAGTGGATTTTTTTGCAGCATGGCCCAAAGCATCCCGATTGAATGCAGGGGATTCCATGCAGCGTGATTGAATGCAGTGTACTCCATTCAGCGTGGTAAATTGCATCCCGATTGAATGCAGTGGATTCCGTGCAGCGTGATTGAATGCAGAGGATTCCATGCATTGTGGCGTAATGGATCCCGACTGTATGCAGCGGAGTCCATGCAGCGTGATGACTGAATGGATTCCATGCAGCTTATTAAAATGCATCCTGATTGAATGCAGTGGATTCCATGCAGCGTGATTGAATGCAGTGGATTCCATGCAGCGTGATTGAATGCAGTGGATTCCATGCAGCCTGGTAAAATGCATCCCGATTGAATGCAGTGGATTACGTGCAGCATGATTGAATGCAGTGGATTTTATGCAGCATGGCCCAAAGCATCCTGATTGAATGCAGTGGATTACGTGCAGCATGATTAAATGCAGTGAACTCCATGCAATGTGGTAAAATGCATCCTGATTGAATGCAGTGGATTCGATACAGCTTAGTATAATGTATCCCAATTAAATTCGGTGGATTCCATGCAGCGTCGTTGAATGCAGTGGATTTTATGAGGCATGGCCCAAAGCATCCCGATTGAATGCATTGGATTCCATGCATTGTGATTGACTGCAGTGAACTCCATGCAGCGTGGTAAAATGAATCCCGATTGAATGCAGTGGATTCCATGAAGCGTGATTGAATGCACTGTATTCCATGAAGTGTGAAGTAATGGAACCCTATTGAATGCAGTGTATTTTATGCAGCCTGATTGAATGCAGTGGATTTAATGGAGCATGATTGAATGCAGTGGATTTTATGCAGCATGGCCCAAAGCATCCTGATTGAATGCAGAGGATTCCATGCATTGTGGCGCAATGGATCCCGATTGTATGCAGTGGAGTCCATGCAGCGTGATGAATGCATGGATTCCATGCAGCCTGGTAAAATGCATCCCGATTGAATGCAGTGGATTCCATGCAGCGTCATTGAATGCAGATGATTCCATGCATTGTGGTGTAATGGATCCCGATTATATGCAGTGGAGTCCATGCAGTGAGGCCCAATGCATCCCGATTGAATGCAGTGGATTCCATGCATTTTGATTGAATGCAGTGTACTCCATGCAGCGTGGGAACATGCATCCCGATGGAATGCAGTGGATTCCATGCAGCGTGATTGAATGCAGTGGATTCCATGCAGCGTGAAGAAATTGAACCCTATTGTAAGCAGTGGATTATATGCAGCATGATTGAATGCAGTCGATTCCATGCAGTGTCATTGAATGAAGTGGATTTTATGAGGCATGGCCCAAAGCATCCCGATTGAATGCAGTGGATTCCATGCAGCGTCATTGAATGCAGAGGATTCCATGCATTTTGGTGCAATGGATCCCGACTGTATGCACTGGAGTCCATGAAGCGAGGCCCAATGCATCCCGATTGAATGCAGTGGATTTTTTTGCAGCATGGCCCAAAGCATCCCGATTGAATGCAGGGGATTCCATGCAGCGTGATTGAATGCAGTGTACTCCATTCAGCGTGGTAAATTGCATCCCGATTGAATGCAGTGGATTCCGTGCAGCGTGATTGAATGCAGAGGATTCCATGCATTGTGGCGTAATGGATCCCGACTGTATGCAGCGGAGTCCATGCAGCGTGATGACTGAATGGATTCCATGCAGCTTATTAAAATGCATCCTGATTGAATGCAGTGGATTCCATGCAGCGTGATTGAATGCAGTGGATTCCATGCAGCGTGATTGAATGCAGTGGATTCCATGCAGCCTGGTAAAATGCATCCCGATTGAATGCAGTGGATTCCATGCAGCGTGATTGAATGCAGTGGATTCCATGCAGCCTGGGAAAATGCATCCCGATTGAATGCAGTGGATTACGTGCAGCATGATTGAATGCAGTGGATTTTATGCAGCATGGCCCAAAGCATCCTGATTGAATGCAGTGGATTACGTGCAGCATGATTAAATGCAGTGAACTCCATGCAATGTGGTAAAATGCATCCTGATTGAATGCAGTGGATTCGATACAGCTTAGTATAATGTATCCCAGTTAAATTCGGTGGATTCCATGCAGTGTCGTTGAATGCAGTGGAATTTATTAAGCATGGCCCAAAGCATCCTGATTGAATGCAGTGGATTCCATGCAGCGTGAAGTGTTGGAACCGTATTGAATGCAGTGGATTTTATGCAGCATGGCCCAAAGCATCCTGATTGAGTGCACTGGATTCAATGGAGCATCATTGAATGCAGAGGATTCCATGCATTGTGTTGCAATTGATCCTTATTGTATGCAGTGGAGTCAATGGAGCGAGGCCAAATGCATCCCAATTGAATGCACTGGATTATATGCAGCATGGCCCAAAGCATCCCAATTGAATGCAGTGGATTCCATGCAGCATCAATGAATGCAGAAGATTCCATGCATTGTGGCACAATGGATCCCGATTGTATGCAGTGGAGTCCATGCAGCGAGGCCCAATGCATCCCGATGGAATGCAGTGGATTTTATGCAGCATGGCCCAAAGCATCCCGATTGAATGCAGTGGATTATATGCAGCATGATTGCAGCAGTGTAATCCATTACGCAGCAGTGTAATCCATGCAGAGTGTTAAAATGCATCCCGATTGAATGCATTGTATTCCCTGCAGTGTGAAGAAATGGAACCCTATTGAATGCAGTGGATTTTATGCAGCATGATGGAGTGCAGTGGATTCCATGCAGCATGATTGAATGCAGTGGATTTCATGAAGCATGCCCCAAAGCATCCCGATTGAATGCAGTGGATTCCATCCATTGTGATTGAATGCAGTGTACTCCATGCAGTGTGGTAAAATGCATCCCGATTGAATGCAGTGGATTCCATGCAGCATCATTGAATGCAGATGATTCCATGCATTGCAGCGCAATGGATACCAATTGAATGCAGTGAAGTCCATGCAGCGAGGCCCAGTGCATCCCGATTGACTGCAGTGGATTATTTTGCAGCATGGCCCAAAGAATCCCGATTGAATGCATTGGATTCCATCCATTGTGATTGAATGCAGTGTACTCCATGCAGTGTGGTAAAATGCATCCCGATTGAATGCATTGGATTCCATGCAGCATCATTGAATGCAGAGGATTCCATGCATTGTGGCGCAATGGATCGCGATTGTATGCAGTGGAGTTCATGCAGCGAGGCCCAATGCATCCTGATTGATTGCAGTGGATTTTTTGCAGCATGGCCCAAAGCATCCCGATTGAATGCAGTGGATTCCATGCATTGAGATTGAATGCAGTGTACTCCATGCAGCGAGGTAAAATGCATCCCGATTGAATGCAGTGGATTAAATGCAGCGTGAAGAAATGGAACATTTTGAATGCAGTGGATATTATGCAGCATGATTGAATGCAGTGGATTCCATGCAGCATGATTAAATGCAGTGTATTTTATGCAGCATTGCCCAAAGCATCCTGATTGAATGCAGTGGAGTCCATGGAGTATCATTGAATGCAGAGTATTCCATGCATTGTGGCGCAATGGATCCCGATTGTATGCAGTGGAGTCCATGCAGTGTGATGAATGCATGGATTCCAGGCAGCCTGGTAAAATGCATCCTGATTGAATGCAGTGGATTCCATGCAGCGTGATTGAATGCAGTGGATTCCGTGCAGCGTGATTGAATGCAGTGGATTCCATGCAGCCTGGTAAAATGCATCCCGATTGAATGCAGTGGGTTCGATACAGCTTAGTATAATGTATCCCAGTTAAATTCGGTGGATTCCATGCAGCGTCGTTGAATGCAGTGGATTTTATGAGGCATGGCCCAAAGCATCCCGATTGAATGCATTGGATTCCATGCATTGTGATTGAATGCAGTGAACTCCATGCAGCGTGGTAAAATGAATCCCGATTGAATGCAGTGGATTCCATGAAGCGTGATTGAATGCACTGTATTCCATGAAGTGTGAAGTAATGGAACCCTATTGAATGCAGTGTATTTTATGCAGCCTGATTGAATGCAGTGGATTTAATGGAGCATGATTGAATGCAGTGGATTTTATGCAGCATGGCCCAAAGCATCCTGATTGAATGCAGAGGATTCCATGCATTGTGGCGCAATGGATCCCGATTGTATGCAGTGGAGTCCATGCAGCGTGATGAATGCATGGATTCCATGCAGCCTGGTAAAATGCATCCCGATTGAATGCAGTGGATTCCATGCAGCGTCATTGAATGCAGATGATTCCATGCATTGTGGTGTAATGGATCCCGATTATATGCAGTGGAGTCCATGCAGTGAGGCCCAATGCATCCCGATTGAATGCAGTGGATTGTATGCAGCATGGCCCAAAGCATCCCGATTGAATGCAGTGGATTCCATGCATTTTGATTGAATGCAGTGTACTCCATGCAGCGTGGGAACATGCATCCCGATGGAATGCAGTGGATTCCATGCAGCGTGAAGAAATGGAACATTTAGAATGCAGTGGATATTATGCAGCATGATTGAATGCAGTGGATTCCATGCAGCATGATTGAATGCAGTGGATTTTATGCAGCATGGCCCAAAGCATCCTGATTGAATGCAGTGGATTCCATGGAGCATCATTGAATGCAGAGTATTCAATGCATTGTGTCGTAATGGTTCCCGATTGTATGCAGTGGAGTCCATGTAGTGTGATAAATGCATGGATTCCAGGCAGCATGGTAAAATGCATCCTGATTGAATGCAGTGGATTCCATGCAGCGTGATTGAATGCAGTGGATTCCATGCAGCGTGATTGGATGCAGTGGATTCCATGCAGCCTGGTAAAATGCATCCAGATTGAATGCAGAAGATTCCATGCATTGTGGCGTAATGGATCCCGACTGTATGCAGCGGAGTCCATGCAGCGTGATGACTGAATGGATTCCATGCAGCTTATTAAAATGCATCCTGATTGAATGCAGTGGATTCCATGCAGCGTGATTGAATGCAGTGGATTCCATGCAGCGTGATTGAATGCAGTGGATTCCATGCAGCCTGGTAAAATTCATCCTGATTGAATGCAGTGGATTCCATGCAGCATGATTGAATGCAGTGGATTTTATGCAGCATGGCCCAAAGCATCCTGATTGAATGCAGTGGATTACGTGCAGCATGATTAAATGCAGTGAACTCCATGCAATGTGGTAAAATGCATCCTGATTGAATGCAGTGGATTCGATACAGCTTAGTATAATGTATCCCAATTAAATTCGGTGGATTCCATGCAGCGTCGTTGAATGCAGTGGATTTTATGAGGCATGGCCCAAAGCATCCCGATTGAATGCATTGGATTCCATGCATTGTGATTGACTGCAGTGAACTCCATGCAGCGTGGTAAAATGAATCCCGATTGAATGCAGTGGATTCCATGAAGCGTGATTGAATGCACTGTATTCCATGAAGTGTGAAGTAATGGAACCCTATTGAATGCAGTGTATTTTATGCAGCCTGATTGAATGCAGTGGATTTAATGCAGCATGATTGAATGCAGTGGATTTTATGCAGCATGGCCCAAAGCATCCTGATTGAATGCAGAGGATTCCATGCATTGTGGCGCAATGGATCCCGATTGTATGCAGTGGAGTCCATGCAGCGTGATGAATGCATGGATTCCATGCAGCCTGGTAAAATGCATCCCGATTGAATGCAGTGGATTCCATGCAGCGTCATTGAATGCAGATGATTCCATGCATTGTGGTGTAATGGATCCCGATTATATGCAGTGGAGTCCATGTAGTGAGGCCCAATGCATCCCGATTGAATGCAGTGGATTGTATGCAGCATGGCCCAAAGCATCCCGATTGAATGCAGTGGATTCCATGCATTTTGATTGAATGCAGTGTACTCCATGCAGCGTGGGAACATGCATCCCGATGGAATGCAGTGGATTCCATGCAGCGTGATTGAATGCAGTGGATTCCATGCAGCGTGAAGAAATTGAACCCTATTGTAAGCAGTGGATTATATGCAGCATGATTGAATGCAGTCGATTCCATGCAGCGTCATTGAATGAAGTGGATTTTATGAGGCATGGCCCAAAGCATCCTGATTGAATGCAGTGGATTCCATGCAGCGTCATTGAATGCAGAGGATTCCATGCATTTTGGTGCAATGGATCCCGACTGTATGCACTGGAGTCCATGAAGCGAGGCCCAATGCATCCCGATTGAATGCAGTGGATTTTTTTGCAGCATGGCCCAAAGCATCCCGATTGAATGCAGGGGATTCCATGCAGCGTGATAGAATGCAGTGTACTCCATTCAGCGTGGTAAATTGCATCCCGATTGAATGCAGTGGATTCCATGCAGCGTGATTGAATGCAGAGGATTCCATGCATTGTGGCGTAATGGATCCCGACTGTATGCAGCGGAGTCCATGCAGCGTGATGACTGAATGGATTCCATGCAGCTTATTAAAATGCATCCTGATTGAATGCAGTGGATTCCATGCAGCGTGATTGAATGCAGTGGATTCCATGCAGCGTGATTGAATGCAGTGGATTCCATGCAGCCTGGTAAAATGCATCCCGATTGAATGCAGTGGATTCCATGCAGCGTGATTGAATGCAGTGGATTCCATGCAGCCTGGTAAAATGCATCCCGATTGAATGCAGTGGATTACGTGCAGCATGATTGAATGCAGTGGATTTTATGCAGCATGGCCCAAAGCATCCTGATTGAATGCAGTGGATTACGTGCAGCATGATTAAATGCAGTGAACTCCATGCAATGTGGTAAAATGCATCCTGATTGAATGCAGTGGATTCGATACAGCTTAGTATAATGTATCCCAGTTAAATTCGGTGGATTCCATGCAGCGTCGTTGAATGCAGTGGATTTTATGAGGCATGGCCCAAAGCATCCCGATTGAATGCAGTGGATTCCATGCATTGTGATTGAATGCAGTGAACTCCATGCAGCGTGGTAAAATGAATCCCGATTGAATGCAGTGGATTCCATGCAGCGTGATTGAATGCAGTGGATTCCATGCAGCGTGATTGAATGCAGTGGATTCCATGCAGCCTGGTAAAATGCATCCCGATTGAATGCAGTGGGTTCGATACAGCTTAGTATAATGTATCCCAGTTAAATTCGGTGGATTCCATGCAGCGTCGTTGAATGCAGTGGATTTTATGAGGCATGGCCCAAAGCATCCCGATTGAATGCATTGGATTCCATGCATTGTGATTGAATGCAGTGAACTCCATGCAGCGTGGTAAAATGAATCCCGATTGAATGCAGTGGATTCCATGAAGCGTGATTGAATGCACTGTATTCCATGAAGTGTGAAGTAATGGAACCCTATTGAATGCAGTGTATTTTATGCAGCCTGATTGAATGCAGTGGATTTAATGGAGCATGATTGAATGCAGTGGATTTTATGCAGCATGGCCCAAAGCATCCTGATTGAATGCAGAGGATTCCATGCATTGTGGCGCAATGGATCCCGATTGTATGCAGTGGAGTCCATGCAGCGTGATGAATGCATGGATTCCATGCAGCCTGGTAAAATGCATCCCGATTGAATGCAGTGGATTCCATGCAGCGTCATTGAATGCAGATGATTCCATGCATTGTGGTGTAATGGATCCCGATTATATGCAGTGGAGTCCATGCAGTGAGGCCCAATGCATCCCGATTGAATGCAGTGGATTGTATGCAGCATGGGCCAAAGCATCCCGATTGAATGCAGTGGATTCCATGCATTTTGATTGAATGCAGTGTACTCCATGCAGCGTGGGAACATGCATCCTGATTGAATGCAGTGGATTCCATGCAGCGTGAAGAAATGGAACATTTAGAATGCAGTGGATATTATGCAGCATGATTGAATGCAGTGGATTCCATGCAGCATGATTGAATGCAGTGGATTTTATGCAGCATGGCCCAAAGCATCCTGATTGAATGCAGTGGATTCCATGGAGCATCATTGAATGCAGAGTATTCAATGCATTGTGTCGTAATGGTTCCCGATTGTATGCAGTGGAGTCCATGTAGTGTGATAAATGCATGGATTCCAGGCAGCATGGTAAAATGCATCCTGATTGAATGCAGTGGATTCCATGCAGCGTGATTGAATGCAGTGGATTCCATGCAGCGTGATTGAATGCAGTGGATTCCATGCAGCCTGGTAAAATGCATCCCGATTGAATGCAGAGGATTCCATTCATTGTGGCGTAATGGATCCCGACTGTATGCAGCGGAGTCCATGCAGCGTGATGACTGAATGGATTCCATGCAGCTTATTAAAATGCATCCTGATTGAATGCAGTGGATTCCATGCAGCGTGATTGAATGCAGTGGATTCCATGCAGCGTGATTGAATGCAGTGGATTCCATGCAGCCTGGTAAAATTCATCCCGATTGAATGCAGTGGATTACGTGCAGCATGATTGAATGCAGTGGATTTTATGCAGCATGGCCCAAAGCATCCTGATTGAATGCAGTGGATTACGTGCAGCATGATTAAATGCAGTGAACTCCATGCAATGTGGTAAAATGCCTCCTGATTGAATGCAGTGGATTCGATACAGCTTAGTATAATATATCCCAATTAAATTCGGTGGATTCCATGCAGCGTCGTTGAATGCAGTGGATTTTATGAGGCATGGCCCAAAGCATCCCGATTGAATGCATTGGATTCCATGCATTGTGATTGAATGCAGTGAACTCCATGCAGCGTGGTAAAATGAATCCCGATTGAATGCAGTGGATTCCATGAAGCGTGATTGAATGCACTGTATTCCATGAAGTGTGAAGTAATGGAACCCTATTGAATGCAGTGTATTTTATGCAGCCTGATTGAATGCAGTGGATTTAATGGAGCATGATTGAATGCAGTGGATTTTATGCAGCATGGCCCAAAGCATCCTGATTGAATGCAGAGGATTCCATGCATTGTGGCGCAATGGATCCCGATTGTATGCAGTGGAGTCCATGCAGCGTGATGAATGCATGGATTCCATGCAGCCTGGTAAAATGCATCCCGATTGAATGCAGTGGATTCCATGCAGCGTCATTGAATGCAGATGATTCCATGCATTGTGGTGTAATGGATCCCGATTATATGCAGTGGAGTCCATGCAGTGAGGCCCAATGCATCCCGATTGAATGCAGTGGATTGTATGCAGCATGGCCCAAAGCATCCCGATTGAATGCAGTGGATTCCATGCATTTTGATTGAATGCAGTGTACTCCATGCAGCGTGGGAACATGCATCCCGATGGAATGCAGTGGATTCCATGCAGCGTGATTGAATGCAGTGGATTCCATGCAGCGTGAAGAAATTGAACCCTATTGTAAGCAGTGGATTATATGCAGCATGATTGAATGCAGTCGATTCCATGCAGCGTCATTGAATGAAGTGGATTTTATGAGGCATGGCCCAAAGCATCCTGATTGAATGCAGTGGATTCCATGCAGCGTCATTGAATGCAGAGGATTCCATGCATTTTGGTGCAATGGATCCCGACTGTATGCACTGGAGTCCATGAAGCGAGGCCCAATGCATCCCGATTGAATGCAGTGGATTTTTTTGCAGCATGGCCCAAAGCATCCCGATTGAATGCAGGGGATTCCATGCAGCGTGATTGAATGCAGTGTACTCCATTCAGCGTGGTAAATTGCATCCCGATTGAATGCAGTGGATTCCATGCAGCGTGATTGAATGCAGAGGATTTCATGCATTGTGGCGTAATGGATCCCGACTGTATGCAGCGGAGTCCATGCAGCGTGATGACTGAATGGATTCCATGCAGCTTATTAAAATGCATCCTGATTGAATGCAGTGGATTCCATGCAGCGTGATTGAATGCAGTGGATTCCATGCAGCGTGATTGAATGCAGTGGATTCCATGCAGCCTGGTAAAATGCATCCCGATTGAATGCAGTGGATTCCATGCAGCGTGATTGAATGCAGTGGATTCCATGCAGCCTGGTAAAATGCATCCCGATTGAATGCAGTGGATTACGTGCAGCATGATTGAATGCAGTGGATTTTATGCAGCATGGCCCAAAGCATCCTGATTGAATGCAGTGGATTACGTGCAGCATGATTAAATGCAGTGAACTCCATGCAATGTGGTAAAATGCATCCTGATTGAATGCAGTGGATTCGATACAGCTTAGTATAATGTATCCCAGTTAAATTCGGTGGATTCCATGCAGCGTCGTTGAATGCAGTGGATTTTATGAGGCATGGCCCAAAGCATCCCGATTGAATGCAGTGGATTCCATGCATCGTGATTGAATGCTGTGAACTCCATGCAGCGTGGTAAAATGAATCCCGATTGAATGCAGTGGATTCCATGCAGCGTGATTGAATGCAGTGGATTCCATGCAGCGTGATTGAATGCAGTGGATTCCATGCAGCCTGGTAAAATGCATCCCGATTGAATGCAGTGGGTTCGATACAGCTTAGTATAATGTATCCCAGTTAAATTCGGTGGATTCCATGCAGCGTCGTTGAATGCAGTGGATTTTATGAGGCATGGCCCAAAGCATCCCGATTGAATGCATTGGATTCCATGCATTGTGATTGAATGCAGTGAACTCCATGCAGCGTGGTAAAATGAATCCCGATTGAATGCAGTGGATTCCATGAAGCGTGATTGAATGCACTGTATTCCATGAAGTGTGAAGTAATGGAACCCTATTGAATGCAGTGTATTTTATGCAGCCTGATTGAATGCAGTGGATTTAATGGAGCATGATTGAATGCAGTGGATTTTATGCAGCATGGCCCAAAGCATCCTGATTGAATGCAGAGGATTCCATGCATTGTGGCGCAATGGATCCCGATTGTATGCAGTGGAGTCCATGCAGCGTGATGAATGCATGGATTCCATGCAGCCTGGTAAAATGCATCCCGATTGAATGCAGTGGATTCCATGCAGCGTCATTGAATGCAGATGATTCCATGCATTGTGGTGTAATGGATCCCGATTATATGCAGTGGAGTCCATGCAGTGAGGCCCAATGCATCCCGATTGAATGCAGTGGATTGTATGCAGCATGGCCCAAAGCATCCCGATTGAATGCAGTGGATTCCATGCATTTTGATTGAATGCAGTGTACTCCATGCAGCGTGGGAACATGCATCCCGATGGAATGCAGTGGATTCCATGCAGCGTGATTGAATGCAGTGGATTCCATGCAGCGTGAAGAAATTGAACCCTATTGTAAGCAGTGGATTATATGCAGCATGATTGAATGCAGTCGATTCCATGCAGCGTCATTGAATGAAGTGGATTTTATGAGGCATGGCCCAAAGCATCCTGATTGAATGCAGTGGATTCCATGCAGCGTCATTGAATGCAGAGGATTCCATGCATTTTGGTGCAATGGATCCCGACTGTATGCACTGGAGTCCATGAAGCGAGGCCCAATGCATCCCGATTGAATGCAGTGGATTTTTTTGCAGCATGGCCCAAAGCATCCCGATTGAATGCAGGGGATTCCATGCAGCGTGATTGAATGCAGTGTACTCCATTCAGCGTGGTAAATTGCATCCCGATTGAATGCAGTGGATTCCATGCAGCGTGATTGAATGCAGAGGATTCCATGCATTGTGGCGTAATGGATCCCGACTGTATGCAGCGGAGTCCATGCAGCGTGATGACTGAATGGATTCCATGCAGCTTATTAAAATGCATCCTGATTGAATGCAGTGGATTCCATGCAGCGTGATTGAATGCAGTGGATTCCATGCAGCGTGATTGAATGCAGTGGATTCCATGCAGCCTGGTAAAATGCATCCCGATTGAATGCAGTGGATTCCATGCAGCGTGATTGAATGCAGTGGATTCCATGCAGCCTGGTAAAATGCATCCCGATTGAATGCAGTGGATTACGTGCAGCATGATTGAATGCAGTGGATTTTATGCAGCATGGCCCAAAGCATCCTGATTGAATGCAGTGGATTACGTGCAGCATGATTAAATGCAGTGAACTCCATGCAATGTGGTAAAATGCATCCTGATTGAATGCAGTGGATTCGATACAGCTTAGTATAATGTATCCCAGTTAAATTCGGTGGATTCCATGCAGCGTCGTTGAATGCAGTGGATTTTATGAGGCATGGCCCAAAGCATCCCGATTGAATGCATTGGATTCCATGCATTGTGATTGAATGCAGTGAACTCCATGCAGCGTGGTAAAATGAATCCCGATTGAATGCAGTGGATTCCATGAAGCGTGATTGAATGCACTGTATTCCATGAAGTGTGAAGTAATGGAACCCTATTGAATGCAGTGTATTTTATGCAGCCTGATTGAATGCAGTGGATTTAATGGAGCATGATTGAATGCAGTGGATTTTATGCAGCATGGCCCAAAGCATCCTGATTGAATGCAGAGGATTCCATGCATTGTGGCGCAATGGATCCCGATTGTATGCAGTGGAGTCCATGCAGCGTGATGAATGCATGGATTCCATGCAGCCTGGTAAAATGCATCCCGATTGAATGCAGTGGATTCCATGCAGCGTCATTGAATGCAGATGATTCCATGCATTGTGGTGTAATGGATCCCGATTATATGCAGTGGAGTCCATGCAGTGAGGCCCAATGCATCCCGATTGAATGCAGTGGATTGTATGCAGCATGGCCCAAAGCATCCCGATTGAATGCAGTGGATTCCATGCATTTTGATTGAATGCAGTGTACTCCATGCAGCGTGGGAACATGCATCCCGATTGAATGCAGTGGATTCCATGCAGCGTGAAGAAATGGAACATTTAGAATGCAGTGGATATTATGCAGCATGATTGAATGCAGTGGATTCCATGCAGCATGATTGAATGCAGTGGATTTTATGCACATGGCCCAAAGCATCCTGATTGAATGCAGTGGATTCCATGGAGCATCATTGAATGCAGAGTATTCAATGCATTGTGTCGTAATGGTTCCCGATTGTATGCAGTGGAGTCCATGTAGTGTGATAAATGCATGGATTCCAGGCAGCATGGTAAAATGCATCCTGATTGAATGCAGTGGATTCCATGCAGCGTGATTGAATGCAGTGGACTCCATGCAGCGTGATTGAATGCAGTGGATTCCATGCAGCCTGGTAAAATGCATCCCGATTGAATGCAGAGGATTCCATTCATTGTGGCGTAATGGATCCCGACTGTATGCAGCGGAGTCCATGCAGCGTGATGACTGAATGGATTCCATGCAGCTTATTAAAATGCATCCCAATTGAATGCAGTGGATTCCATGCAGCATGGCGCAATGGATGTCGATTGAATGCAGTGGTTTCCCTGCAATGTGGCACAATGGATCCCGATTGACTGCAGTGGATTCCATGCAGCGTCACTGAATGCAGTGGATTCCATGCAGAATGGTAAAATGCATCCCGATTGATGGAGTGGATTCCATGCAGTGTCATTGAATGCAGTGGATTCCATGCAGCATGGTAAAATGCATCCCAATAGAACGCAGTGCATTCCATGCAGCGGGGTTAAATGGATCCCGATTGAATGCAGTGGATTCGATGCAGCGTGGCCCAATGGATCTCGAGAGAATGCAGTGGATTCCATGCAGTGTGGTGCAATGGATTTTAATTGAACGCAGTGGATTCCATGCATCGTGGCGCAATGGATCCCAATTGAATGCAGTGAATTCCATGCAGCGTGATTGAATGCAGTATATTCCATGCAGCGTGGTAAAATGCATCCCGATTAAATGCAGTGGATTCCATCCAGCTTGATTGAATGCAGTTGATTCCATGGAGCGTGGCCCAATGCATCCCGATTAAATGCAGTGGATTTTATGCAGCATGGCCCAAAGCATCCCGATTGAAGGTAGTGCATTCCATGCAGCATCACTGAATGCAGTGGATTCCATGCAGCATTGTAAAATGCATCCCAATTGAACGCAGTGCATTCCATGCAGCGGGGTTAAATGGATCCCGATTGAATGCAGTGGATTCGATGCAGCGTGGCCCAATGGATCTCGAGAGAATGCAGTGGATTCCATGCAGTGTGGTGCAATGGATTTTAATTGAACGCAGTGGATTCCATGCATCATGGCGCAATGGATCCCAATTGAATGCAGTGAATTCCATGCAGCGTGATTGAATGCAGTATATTCCATGCAGCGTGGTAAAATGCATCCCGATTAAATGCAGTGGATTCCATCCAGCTTGATTGAATGCAGTTGATTCCATGGAGCGTGGCCCAATGCATCCCGATTAAATGCAGTGGATTTTATGCAGCATGGCCCAAAGCATCCCGATTGAAGGTACTGCATTCCATGCAGCATCACTGAATGCAGTGTATTCCATGCAGCGTGATAAATGGAACCCTATTGAATGCAGTGGATTTTATGCAGCATGATTGAATGCAGTGGATTCCATGCAGCATGATTGAATGCAGTGGATTTTATGCAGCATGGCCCAAAGCATCCTGATTGAATGCAGTGGATTCCATGGAGCATCATTGAATGCAGAGTATTCAATGCATTGTGTCGTAATGGTTCCCGATTGTATGCAGTGGAGTCCATGTAGTGTGATAAATGCATGGATTCCAGGCAGCATGGTAAAATGCATCCTGATTGAATGCAGTGGATTCCATGCAGCGTGATTGAATGCAGTGGATTCCATGCAGCGTGATTGAATGCAGTGGATTCCATGCAGCCTGGTAAAATGCATCCAGATTGAATGCAGAAGATTCCATGCATTGTGGCGTAATGGATCCCGACTGTATGCAGCGGAGTCCATGCAGCGTGATGACTGAATGGATTCCATGCAGCTTATTAAAATGCATCCTGATTGAATGCAGTGGATTCCATGCAGCGTGATTGAATGCAGTGGATTCCATGCACCGTGATTGAATGCAGTGGATTCCATGCAGCCTGGTAAAATTCATCCTGATTGAATGCAGTGGATTCCATGCAGCATGATTGAATGCAGTGGATTTTATGCAGCATGGCCCAAAGCATCCTGATTGAATGCAGTGGATTACGTGCAGCATGATTAAATGCAGTGAACTCCATGCAATGTGGTAAAATGCATCCTGATTGAATGCAGTGGATTCGATACAGCTTAGTATAATGTATCCCAATTAAATTCGGTGGATTCCATGCAGCGTCGTTGAATGCAGTGGATTTTATGAGGCATGGCCCAAAGCATCCCGATTGAATGCATTGGATTCCATGCATTGTGATTGAATGCAGTGAACTCCATGCAGCGTGGTAAAATGAATCCCGATTGAATGCAGTGGATTCCATGAAGCGTGATTGAATGCACTGTATTCCATGAAGTGTGAAGTAATGGAACCCTATTGAATGCAGTGTATTTTATGCAGCCTGATTGAATGCAGTGGATTTAATGCAGCATGATTGAATGCAGTGGATTTTATGCAGCATGGCCCAAAGCATCCTGATTGAATGCAGAGGATTCCATGCATTGTGGCGCAATGGATCCCGATTGTATGCAGTGGAGTCCATGCAGCGTGATGAATGCATGGATTCCATGCAGCCTGGTAAAATGCATCCCGATTGAATGCAGTGGATTCCATGCAGCGTCATTGAATGCAGATGATTCCATGCATTGTGGTGTAATGGATCCCGATTATATGCAGTGGAGTCCATGTAGTGAGGCCCAATGCATCCCGATTGAATGCAGTGGATTGTATGCAGCATGGCCCAAAGCATCCCGATTGAATGCAGTGGATTCCATGCATTTTGATTGAATGCAGTGTACTCCATGCAGCGTGGGAACATGCATCCCGATGGAATGCAGTGGATTCCATGCAGCGTGATTGAATGCAGTGGATTCCATGCAGCGTGAAGAAATTGAACCCTATTGTAAGCAGTGGATTATATGCAGCATGATTGAATGCAGTCGATTCCATGCAGCGTCATTGAATGAAGTGGATTTTATGAGGCATGGCCCAAAGCATCCTGATTGAATGCAGTGGATTCCATGCAGCGTCATTGAATGCAGAGGATTCCATGCATTTTGGTGCAATGGATCCCGACTGTATGCACTGGAGTCCATGAAGCGAGGCCCAATGCATCCCGATTGAATGCAGTGGATTTTTTTGCAGCATGGCCCAAAGCATCCCGATTGAATGCAGGGGATTCCATGCAGCGTGATAGAATGCAGTGTACTCCATTCAGCGTGGTAAATTGCATCCCGATTGAATGCAGTGGATTCCATGCAGCGTGATTGAATGCAGAGGATTCCATGCATTGTGGCGTAATGGATCCCGACTGTATGCAGCGGAGTCCATGCAGCGTGATGACTGAATGGATTCCATGCAGCTTATTAAAATGCATCCTGATTGAATGCAGTGGATTCCATGCAGCGTGATTGAATGCAGTGGATTCCATGCAGCGTGATTGAATGCAGTGGATTCCATGCAGCCTGGTAAAATGCATCCCGATTGAATGCAGTGGATTCCATGCAGCGTGATTGAATGCAGTGGATTCCATGCAGCCTGGTAAAATGCATCCCGATTGAATGCAGTGGATTACGTGCAGCATGATTGAATGCAGTGGATTTTATGCAGCATGGCCCAAAGCATCCTGATTGAATGCAGTGGATTACGTGCAGCATGATTAAATGCAGTGAACTCCATGCAATGTGGTAAAATGCATCCTGATTGAATGCAGTGGATTCGATACAGCTTAGTATAATGTATCCCAGTTAAATTCGGTGGATTCCATGCAGCGTCGTTGAATGCAGTGGATTTTATGAGGCATGGCCCAAAGCATCCCGATTGAATGCAGTGGATTCCATGCATTGTGATTGAATGCAGTGAACTCCATGCAGCGTGGTAAAATGAATCCCGATTGAATGCAGTGGATTCCATGCAGCGTGATTGAATGCAGTGGATTCCATGCAGCGTGATTGAATGCAGTGGATTCCATGCAGCCTGGTAAAATGCATCCCGATTGAATGCAGTGGGTTCGATACAGCTTAGTATAATGTATCCCAGTTAAATTCGGTGGATTCCATGCAGCGTCGTTGAATGCAGTGGATTTTATGAGGCATGGCCCAAAGCATCCCGATTGAATGCATTGGATTCCATGCATTGTGATTGAATGCAGTGAACTCCATGCAGCGTGGTAAAATGAATCCCGATTGAATGCAGTGGATTCCATGAAGCGTGATTGAATGCACTGTATTCCATGAAGTGTGAAGTAATGGAACCCTATTGAATGCAGTGTATTTTATGCAGCCTGATTGAATGCAGTGGATTTAATGGAGCATGATTGAATGCAGTGGATTTTATGCAGCATGGCCCAAAGCATCCTGATTGAATGCAGAGGATTCCATGCATTGTGGCGCAATGGATCCCGATTGTATGCAGTGGAGTCCATGCAGCGTGATGAATGCATGGATTCCATGCAGCCTGGTAAAATGCATCCCGATTGAATGCAGTGGATTCCATGCAGCGTCATTGAATGCAGATGATTCCATGCATTGTGGTGTAATGGATCCCGATTATATGCAGTGGAGTCCATGCAGTGAGGCCCAATGCATCCCGATTGAATGCAGTGGATTGTATGCAGCATGGCCCAAAGCATCCCGATTGAATGCAGTGGATTCCATGCATTTTGATTGAATGCAGTGTACTCCATGCAGCGTGGGAACATGCATCCCGATTGAATGCAGTGGATTCCATGCAGCGTGAAGAAATGGAACATTTAGAATGCAGTGGATATTATGCAGCATGATTGAATGCAGTGGATTCCATGCAGCATGATTGAATGCAGTGGATTTTATGCAGCATGGCCCAAAGCATCCTGATTGAATGCAGTGGATTCCATGGAGCATCATTGAATGCAGAGTATTCAATGCATTGTGTCGTAATGGTTCCCGATTGTATGCAGTGGAGTCCATGTAGTGTGATAAATGCATGGATTCCAGGCAGCATGGTAAAATGCATCCTGATTGAATGCAGTGGATTCCATGCAGCGTGATTGAATGCAGTGGATTCCATGCAGCGTGATTGAATGCAGTGGATTCCATGCAGCCTGGTAAAATGCATCCCGATTGAATGCAGAGGATTCCATTCATTGTGGCGTAATGGATCCCGACTGTATGCAGCGGAGTCCATGCAGCGTGATGACTGAATGGATTCCATGCAGCTTATTAAAATGCATCCTGATTGAATGCAGTGGATTCCATGCAGCGTGATTGAATGCAGTGGATTCCATGCAGCGTGATTGAATGCAGTGGATTCCATGCAGCCTGGTAAAATTCATCCCGATTGAATGCAGTGGATTACGTGCAGCATGATTGAATGCAGTGGATTTTATGCAGCATGGCCCAAAGCATCCTGATTGAATGCAGTGGATTACGTGCAGCATGATTAAATGCAGTGAACTCCATGCAATGTGGTAAAATGCCTCCTGATTGAATGCAGTGGATTCGATACAGCTTAGTATAATATATCCCAATTAAATTCGGTGGATTCCATGCAGCGTCGTTGAATGCAGTGGATTTTATGAGGCATGGCCCAAAGCATCCCGATTGAATGCATTGGATTCCATGCATTGTGATTGAATGCAGTGAACTCCATGCAGCGTGGTAAAATGAATCCCGATTGAATGCAGTGGATTCCATGAAGCGTGATTGAATGCACTGTATTCCATGAAGTGTGAAGTAATGGAACCCTATTGAATGCAGTGTATTTTATGCAGCCTGATTGAATGCAGTGGATTTAATGGAGCATGATTGAATGCAGTGGATTTTATGCAGCATGGCCCAAAGCATCCTGATTGAATGCAGAGGATTCCATGCATTGTGGCGCAATGGATCCCGATTGTATGCAGTGGAGTCCATGCAGCGTGATGAATGCATGGATTCCATGCAGCCTGGTAAAATGCATCCCGATTGAATGCAGTGGATTCCATGCAGCGTCATTGAATGCAGATGATTCCATGCATTGTGGTGTAATGGATCCCGATTATATGCAGTGGAGTCCATGCAGTGAGGCCCAATGCATCCCGATTGAATGCAGTGGATTGTATGCAGCATGGCCCAAAGCATCCCGATTGAATGCAGTGGATTCCATGCATTTTGATTGAATGCAGTGTACTCCATGCAGCGTGGGAACATGCATCCCGATGGAATGCAGTGGATTCCATGCAGCGTGATTGAATGCAGTGGATTCCATGCAGCGTGAAGAAATTGAACCCTATTGTAAGCAGTGGATTATATGCAGCATGATTGAATGCAGTCGATTCCATGCAGCGTCATTGAATGAAGTGGATTTTATGAGGCATGGCCCAAAGCATCCTGATTGAATGCAGTGGATTCCATGCAGCGTCATTGAATGCAGAGGATTCCATGCATTTTGGTGCAATGGATCCCGACTGTATGCACTGGAGTCCATGAAGCGAGGCCCAATGCATCCCGATTGAATGCAGTGGATTTTTTTGCAGCATGGCCCAAAGCATCCCGATTGAATGCAGGGGATTCCATGCAGCGTGATTGAATGCAGTGTACTCCATTCAGCGTGGTAAATTGCATCCCGATTGAATGCAGTGGATTCCATGCAGCGTGATTGAATGCAGAGGATTCCATGCATTGTGGCGTAATGGATCCCGACTGTATGCAGCGGAGTCCATGCAGCGTGATGACTGAATGGATTCCATGCAGCTTATTAAAATGCATCCTGATTGAATGCAGTGGATTCCATGCAGCGTGATTGAATGCAGTGGATTCCATGCAGCGTGATTGAATGCAGTGGATTCCATGCAGCCTGGTAAAATGCATCCCGATTGAATGCAGTGGATTCCATGCAGCGTGATTGAATGCAGTGGATTCCATGCAGCCTGGTAAAATGCATCCCGATTGAATGCAGTGGATTACGTGCAGCATGATTGAATGCAGTGGATTTTATGCAGCATGGCCCAAAGCATCCTGATTGAATGCAGTGGATTACGTGCAGCATGATTAAATGCAGTGAACTCCATGCAATGTGGTAAAATGCATCCTGATTGAATGCAGTGGATTCGATACAGCTTAGTATAATGTATCCCAGTTAAATTCGGTGGATTCCATGCAGCGTCGTTGAATGCAGTGGATTTTATGAGGCATGGCCCAAAGCATCCCGATTGAATGCAGTGGATTCCATGCATCGTGATTGAATGCTGTGAACTCCATGCAGCGTGGTAAAATGAATCCCGATTGAATGCAGTGGATTCCATGCAGCGTGATTGAATGCAGTGGATTCCATGCAGCGTGATTGAATGCAGTGGATTCCATGCAGCCTGGTAAAATGCATCCCGATTGAATGCAGTGGGTTCGATACAGCTTAGTATAATGTATCCCAGTTAAATTCGGTGGATTCCATGCAGCGTCGTTGAATGCAGTGGATTTTATGAGGCATGGCCCAAAGCATCCCGATTGAATGCATTGGATTCCATGCATTGTGATTGAATGCAGTGAACTCCATGCAGCGTGGTAAAATGAATCCCGATTGAATGCAGTGGATTCCATGAAGCGTGATTGAATGCACTGTATTCCATGAAGTGTGAAGTAATGGAACCCTATTGAATGCAGTGTATTTTATGCAGCCTGATTGAATGCAGTGGATTTAATGGAGCATGATTGAATGCAGTGGATTTTATGCAGCATGGCCCAAAGCATCCTGATTGAATGCAGAGGATTCCATGCATTGTGGCGCAATGGATCCCGATTGTATGCAGTGGAGTCCATGCAGCGTGATGAATGCATGGATTCCATGCAGCCTGGTAAAATGCATCCCGATTGAATGCAGTGGATTCCATGCAGCGTCATTGAATGCAGATGATTCCATGCATTGTGGTGTAATGGATCCCGATTATATGCAGTGGAGTCCATGCAGTGAGGCCCAATGCATCCCGATTGAATGCAGTGGATTGTATGCAGCATGGCCCAAAGCATCCCGATTGAATGCAGTGGATTCCATGCATTTTGATTGAATGCAGTGTACTCCATGCAGCGTGGGAACATGCATCCCGATGGAATGCAGTGGATTCCATGCAGCGTGATTGAATGCAGTGGATTCCATGCAGCGTGAAGAAATTGAACCCTATTGTAAGCAGTGGATTATATGCAGCATGATTGAATGCAGTCGATTCCATGCAGCGTCATTGAATGAAGTGGATTTTATGAGGCATGGCCCAAAGCATCCTGATTGAATGCAGTGGATTCCATGCAGCGTCATTGAATGCAGAGGATTCCATGCATTTTGGTGCAATGGATCCCGACTGTATGCACTGGAGTCCATGAAGCGAGGCCCAATGCATCCCGATTGAATGCAGTGGATTTTTTTGCAGCATGGCCCAAAGCATCCCGATTGAATGCAGGGGATTCCATGCAGCGTGATTGAATGCAGTGTACTCCATTCAGCGTGGTAAATTGCATCCCGATTGAATGCAGTGGATTCCATGCAGCGTGATTGAATGCAGAGGATTCCATGCATTGTGGCGTAATGGATCCCGACTGTATGCAGCGGAGTCCATGCAGCGTGATGACTGAATGGATTCCATGCAGCTTATTAAAATGCATCCTGATTGAATGCAGTGGATTCCATGCAGCGTGATTGAATGCAGTGGATTCCATGCAGCGTGATTGAATGCAGTGGATTCCATGCAGCCTGGTAAAATGCATCCCGATTGAATGCAGTGGATTCCATGCAGCGTGATTGAATGCAGTGGATTCCATGCAGCCTGGTAAAATGCATCCCGATTGAATGCAGTGGATTACGTGCAGCATGATTGAATGCAGTGGATTTTATGCAGCATGGCCCAAAGCATCCTGATTGAATGCAGTGGATTACGTGCAGCATGATTAAATGCAGTGAACTCCATGCAATGTGGTAAAATGCATCCTGATTGAATGCAGTGGATTCGATACAGCTTAGTATAATGTATCCCAGTTAAATTCGGTGGATTCCATGCAGCGTCGTTGAATGCAGTGGATTTTATGAGGCATGGCCCAAAGCATCCCGATTGAATGCAGTGGATTCCATGCATCGTGATTGAATGCTGTGAACTCCATGCAGCGTGGTAAAATGAATCCCGATTGAATGCAGTGGATTCCATGCAGCGTGATTGAATGCAGTGGATTCCATGCAGCGTGATTGAATGCAGTGGATTCCATGCAGCCTGGTAAAATGCATCCCGATTGAATGCAGTGGGTTCGATACAGCTTAGTATAATGTATCCCAGTTAAATTCGGTGGATTCCATGCAGCGTCGTTGAATGCAGTGGATTTTATGAGGCATGGCCCAAAGCATCCCGATTGAATGCATTGGATTCCATGCATTGTGATTGAATGCAGTGAACTCCATGCAGCGTGGTAAAATGAATCCCGATTGAATGCAGTGGATTCCATGAAGCGTGATTGAATGCACTGTATTCCATGAAGTGTGAAGTAATGGAACCCTATTGAATGCAGTGTATTTTATGCAGCCTGATTGAATGCAGTGGATTTAATGGAGCATGATTGAATGCAGTGGATTTTATGCAGCATGGCCCAAAGCATCCTGATTGAATGCAGAGGATTCCATGCATTGTGGCGCAATGGATCCCGATTGTATGCAGTGGAGTCCATGCAGCGTGATGAATGCATGGATTCCATGCAGCCTGGTAAAATGCATCCCGATTGAATGCAGTGGATTCCATGCAGCGTCATTGAATGCAGATGATTCCATGCATTGTGGTGTAATGGATCCCGATTATATGCAGTGGAGTCCATGCAGTGAGGCCCAATGCATCCCGATTGAATGCAGTGGATTGTATGCAGCATGGCCCAAAGCATCCCGATTGAATGCAGTGGATTCCATGCATTTTGATTGAATGCAGTGTACTCCATGCAGCGTGGGAACATGCATCCCGATTGAATGCAGTGGATTCCATGCAGCGTGAAGAAATGGAACATTTAGAATGCAGTGGATATTATGCAGCATGATTGAATGCAGTGGATTCCATGCAGCATGATTGAATGCAGTGGATTTTATGCACATGGCCCAAAGCATCCTGATTGAATGCAGTGGATTCCATGGAGCATCATTGAATGCAGAGTATTCAATGCATTGTGTCGTAATGGTTCCCGATTGTATGCAGTGGAGTCCATGTAGTGTGATAAATGCATGGATTCCAGGCAGCATGGTAAAATGCATCCTGATTGAATGCAGTGGATTCCATGCAGCGTGATTGAATGCAGTGGACTCCATGCAGCGTGATTGAATGCAGTGGATTCCATGCAGCCTGGTAAAATGCATCCCGATTGAATGCAGAGGATTCCATTCATTGTGGCGTAATGGATCCCGACTGTATGCAGCGGAGTCCATGCAGCGTGATGACTGAATGGATTCCATGCAGCTTATTAAAATGCATCCCAATTGAATGCAGTGGATTCCATGCAGCATGGCGCAATGGATGTCGATTGAATGCAGTGGTTTCCCTGCAATGTGGCACAATGGATCCCGATTGACTGCAGTGGATTCCATGCAGCGTCACTGAATGCAGTGGATTCCATGCAGAATGGTAAAATGCATCCCGATTGATGGAGTGGATTCCATGCAGTGTCATTGAATGCAGTGGATTCCATGCAGCATGGTAAAATGCATCCCAATAGAACGCAGTGCATTCCATGCAGCGGGGTTAAATGGATCCCGATTGAATGCAGTGGATTCGATGCAGCGTGGCCCAATGGATCTCGAGAGAATGCAGTGGATTCCATGCAGTGTGGTGCAATGGATTTTAATTGAACGCAGTGGATTCCATGCATCGTGGCGCAATGGATCCCAATTGAATGCAGTGAATTCCATGCAGCGTGATTGAATGCAGTATATTCCATGCAGCGTGGTAAAATGCATCCCGATTAAATGCAGTGGATTCCATCCAGCTTGATTGAATGCAGTTGATTCCATGGAGCGTGGCCCAATGCATCCCGATTAAATGCAGTGGATTTTATGCAGCATGGCCCAAAGCATCCCGATTGAAGGTAGTGCATTCCATGCAGCATCACTGAATGCAGTGGATTCCATGCAGCATTGTAAAATGCATCCCAATTGAACGCAGTGCATTCCATGCAGCGGGGTTAAATGGATCCCGATTGAATGCAGTGGATTCGATGCAGCGTGGCCCAATGGATCTCGAGAGAATGCAGTGGATTCCATGCAGTGTGGTGCAATGGATTTTAATTGAACGCAGTGGATTCCATGCATCATGGCGCAATGGATCCCAATTGAATGCAGTGAATTCCATGCAGCGTGATTGAATGCAGTATATTCCATGCAGCGTGGTAAAATGCATCCCGATTAAATGCAGTGGATTCCATCCAGCTTGATTGAATGCAGTTGATTCCATGGAGCGTGGCCCAATGCATCCCGATTAAATGCAGTGGATTTTATGCAGCATGGCCCAAAGCATCCCGATTGAAGGTACTGCATTCCATGCAGCATCACTGAATGCAGTGTATTCCATGCAGCGTGATAAATGGAACCCTATTGAATGCAGTGGATTTTATGCAGCATGATTGAATGCAGTGGATTCGATGCAGCATGATGGAATGCAGTGGATTCCAGGCAGCGAGGCCCAATGAATCCCGATTGAATGCAGTGGATATTATCCAGCATGGCCCAAAACATCCCGATTGAATGCAGTGGATTCCATGCAGCATGTTTGAATGCAGTGGATTCCATGCAGCATGGCCCAATGGTTCCCGATTGAATGCAGTGGTTGCAATGAAGCATGATTGAATGCAGTGGATTCCATGAAGCGTGGCCCTATGGTACCCGATTGAATGCACTGGTTGCAATGAAGCATGATTGAATGCAGTGGATTCCATGCAGCATGGAGAAATTGAACCCTATTAAATGCAGGGGATTTTATGCAGCATGATTGAATGCAGTGGATTCCATGCAGCATGATTGAATGCAGTAGATTCCATGCAGTGAGGCCCAATGCATCCCGATTAAATGCAGTGGATTTTATGCAGCGAGGCCCAAAGCATCCCGATTGAATGCAGTGGATTCCATGCAGCGTCACTGAATGCAGTGGATTCGATGCAGCATGGTAAAATGCATCCCGATTGAACCCAGTGTATTCTATGCAGCGTGATAAATGGATCCCGATTGAATGCAGTGGATTCCATGCAGCGTGGCCCAATGGATCTCGAGAGAATGCAGTGGATTCCATGCAGTGTGGTGCAATGGATTTTGATTGAACGCAGTGGATTCGATGCATCATTGTGCAATGGATCCCAATTGAATGCAGTGAATTCCATGCAGCGTGATTGAATGCAGTACATTGCATGCAGCATGGTAAAATGCATCCCGATTAAATGCAGTGGATTCCATCCAGCTTGATTGAATGCAGTTGATTCCATGGAGCGTGGCCCAATGCATCCCGATTAAATGCAGTGGATTTTATGCAGCATGGCCCAAAGCATCCCGATTGAAGGTAGTGCATTCCATGCAGCATCACTGAATGCAGTGGATTCCATGCAGCATGGTAAAATGCATCCCGATTGAACGCAGTGTATTCCATGAAGCATGGCTAAATGGATCCCGATTGAATGCAGTGGATTCCATGCAGCGTGGCCCAATGGATCTCGATTGAACGCAGTGTATTCCATGCAGTGAGGCCAAATGAATCCCAATTGAATGCAGTGGATTCCATGCAGCATGGAGAAATTGAACCCTATTAAATGCAGGGGATTTTATGCAGCATGATTGAATGCAGTGGATTCCATGCAGCATGATTGAATGCAGTAGATTCCATGCAGTGAGGCCCAATGCATCCCGATTAAATGCAGTGGATTTTATGCAGAGAGGCCCAAAGCATCCCGATTGAGTGCAGTGGATTCCATGCAGCGTCACTGAATGCAGTGGATTCGATGCAGCATGGTTAAATGCATCCCGATTGAACGAAGAGTATTCCATGCAGCAGGGTTAAATGGATCCCGATTGAATGCAGTGGATTCTATGCAGCGTGGCCCAATGGATCTCGATTGAATGCAGTGGATTCCATGCAACGTGGCCCAATGGATCTCGATTGAATGCAGTGGATTCCATGCAGTGTGGTGCAGTGGATTCTGATTGATTGCAGTGAATTCCATGCATCGTGGCACAATGGATCCCAATTGAATGCAGTGGATTCCAGGCAGCGTGGCCCAATGAATCCCGATTGAATGCAGTGGATATTATCCAGCATGGCCCAAAGCATCCCGATTGAATGCAGTGGATTCAATGCAGCGTGTTTGAATGCAGTGGATTCCATGCAGCATGGCCCAATGGTTCCCGATTGAATGAAGTGGTTGCAATGAAGCATGATTGAATGCAGTGGATTCCATGAAGCGTGGCCCTATGGTACCCGATTGAATGCACTGGTTGCAATGAAGCATGATTGAATGCAGTGGATTCCATGAAGCATGGAGAAATGGAACCCTATTAAATGCAGGGGATTTTATGCAGCATGATTGAATGCAGTGGATTCCATGCAGCATGATTGAATGCAGTAGATTCCATGCAGTGAGGCCCAATGCATCCCGATTAAATGCAGTGGATTTTATGCAGCGAGGCCCAAAGCATCCCGATTGAATGCAGTGGATTCCATGCAGCGTCACTGAATGCAGTGGATTCGATGCAGCATGGTTAAATGCATCCCGATTGAACGAAGAGTATTCCATGCAGCGTGGCTAAATGGATCCCGATTGAATGCAGTGGATTCCATGCAGCGTGGCCCAATGGATCTCGAGAGATTGCAGTGGATTCCATGCAGTGTGGTGCAATGTATTTTGATTGAACGCAGTGGATTCGATGCATCGTGGTGCAATGGATCCCAATTGAATGCAGTGAATTCCATGCAGCGTGATTGAATGCAGTATATTCCATGCAGCGTGGTAAAATGCATCCCGATTAAATGCAGTGGATTCCATCCAGCTTGATTGAATGCAGTTGATTCCATGGAGCGTGGCCCAATGCATCCCGATTAAATGCAGTGGATTTTATGCAGCATGGCCCAAAGCATCCCGATTGAAGGTAGTGCATTCCATGCAGTGTCATTGAATGCAGTGGATTCCATGCAGCATGTTAAAATGCGTCACGATTGATGCAGTGGATTCCATGCAGTGTCATTGAATGCAGTGTATTCCATGCAGCATGGTAAAATGCATCCCGATGGATGCAGTGGATTCCATGCAGTGTCAATGAATGCAGTGGATTCCAGGCAGCATGATAAAATGCATCCCGATTGATGCAGTGGATTCCATGCAGCGGGGTTAAATGGATCCCGATTGAATGCAGTGTATTCCATGCAGCGTGGCCCAATGGATCTCGATTGAATGCAGTGGATTCCATGCAGCGTGGCCCAATGGATCTCGATTGAATGCAGTGGATTCCATGCAGTGTGGTGCAGTGGATTCTGATTGATTGCAGTGAATTCCATGCATCGTGGCACAATGGATCCCAATTGAATGCAGTGGATTCCATGCAGCGTGGCCCAATGGATCTCGATTGAATGCAGTGGATTCCATGCAGCGTGTTTGAATGCAGTGTATGCCATGCAGCGTGAAGAAATGGAACCCTATTGAATGCAGTGGATTTTATGCAGCATGATTGAATGCAGTGGATTCCATGCAGCATGATTGAATGCAGTGGATTTCAGGCAGCGAGGCCCAATGAATCCCGATTGAATGCAGTGGATATTATCCAGCATGGCCCAAAGCATCCCGATTGAATGCAGTGGATTCCATGCAGCGTGTTTGAATGCAGTGGATTCCATGCAGCATGGCCCAATGGTTCCCGATTGAATGCAGTGGTTGCAATGAAGCATGATTGAATGCAGTGGATTCCATGCACCATGGAGACATTGAACCCTATTCAATGCAGGGGATTTTATGCAGCATGATTGAATGCAGTGGATTCCATGCAGCATGATTGAATGCAGTAGATTCCATGCAGTGAGGCCCAATTTATCCCGATTAAATGCAGTGGATTTTATGCAGCGAGGCCCAAAGCATCCCGATTGAATGCAGTGGATTCCATGCAGCGTCACTGAATGCAGTGGATTCGATGCAGCATGGTAAAATGCATCCCGATTGAACGAAGAGTATTCCATGCAGCGTGGCTAAATGGATCCCGATTGAATGCAGTGGATTCCATGCAGCGTGGCCCAATGGATCTCGAGAGATTGCAGTGGATTCCATGCAGTGTGGTGCAATGGATTTAAATTGAACGCAGTGGATTCCATGCATCGTGGTGCAATGGATCCCAATTGAATGCAGTGAATTCCATGCAGCGTGATTGAATGCAGTATATTCCATGCAGCGTGGTAAAATGCATCCCGATTAAATGCAGTGGATTCCATCCAGCTTGATTGAATGCAGTTGATTCCATGGAGCGTGGCCCAATGCATCCCGATTAAATGCAGTGGATTTTATGCAGCATGGCCCAAAGCATCCCGATTGAAGGTAGTGCATTCCATGCAGCATCACTGAATGCAGTGGATTCCATGCAGCATGGTAAAATGCATCCCGATTGAACGCAGTGTATTCCATGAAGCATGGCTAAATGGCTCCCGAGTGAATGCAGTAGATTCCATGCAGTGTCATTGAATGCAGTGGATTCCATGCAGCATGGTAAAATGCATCCCGATTGATGCAGTGGATTCCATGCAGTGTCATTGAATGCAGTGGATTCGAGGCAGCATGGTAAAATGCATCCCGATTGATGCAGTGGATTCCATGCAGCGGGGCTAAAGGGATCCCGATTGAATGCAGTGTATTCCATGCAGCGTGGCCCAATCGATCTCGATTGAATGCAGTGGATTCCATGCAGCGTGGCCCAATGGATCTCGATTGAATGCAGTGGATTCCATGCAGTGTGGTACAGTGGATTCTGATTGATTGCAGTGAATTCCATGCATCGTGGCACAATGGATCCCAATTGAATGCAGTGGATTCCATGCAGCGTGGCCCAATTGATCTCGATTGAATGCAGTGGAATCCATGCAGCATGTTTGAATGCAGTTTATGCCATGCAGCGTGAAGAAATGGAACCCTATTGAATGCAGTGGATTTTATGCAGGATGATTGAATGCAGTGGATTCCATGCAGCATGATTGAATGCAGTGGATTCCATGCAGCGTGGCCCAATGTATCTCGAGAGAATGCAGTGGATTCCATGCAGTGTGGTGCAATGGATTTTGATTGAACGCAGTGGATTCCATGCATCGTTGTGCAATGGATCCCAATTGAATGCAGTGAATTCCATGCAGCGTGATTGAATGCAGTACATTCCATGCAGCGTGGTAAAATGCATCCCGATTAAATGCAGTGGATTCCATCCAGCTTGATTGAATGCAATTGATTCCATGGAGCGTGGCCCAATGCATCCCGATTAAATGCAGTGGATTTTAAGCAGCATGGCCCAAAGCATCCCGATTGAAGGTAGTGCATTCCATGCAGCATCACTGAATGCAGTGGATTCCATGCAGCATGGTAAAATGCATCCCGATTGAACGCAGTGTATTCCATGAAGCATGGCTAAATGGATCCCGATTGAATGCAGTGGATTCCATGCAGCGTGGCCCAATGGATCTCGATTGAACGCAGTGTATTCCATGCAGTGAGGCCCAATGTATCCCAATTGAATGCAGTGGATTCCATGCAGCATGGCGCAATGGATGTCGATTGAATGCAGTGGTTTCCCTGCAATGTGGCACAATGGATCCCGATTGACTGCAGTGGATTCCATGCAGCGTCACTGAATGCAGTGGATTCCATGCAGAATGGTAAAATGCATCCCGATTGATGCAGTGGATTCCATGCAGTGTCATTAAATGCAGGGGATTCCATGCAGCATGGTAAAATGCATCCCAATTGAACGCAGTGCATTCCATGCAGCGGGGTTAAATGGATCCCGATTGAATGCAGTGGATTCGATGCAGCGTGGCCCAATGGATCTCGAGAGAATGCAGTGGATTCCATGCAGTGTGGTGCAATGGATTTAAATTGAACGCAGTGGATTCCATGCATCGTGGCGCAATGGATCCCAATTGAATGCAGTGAATTCCATGCAGCGTGATTGAATGCAGTATATTCCATGCAGCGTGGTAAAATGCATCCCGATTAAATGCAGTGGATTCCATCCAGCTTGATTGAATGCAGTTGATTCCATGGAGCGTGGCCCAATGCATCCCGATTAAATGCAGTGGATTTTATGCAGCATGGCCCAAAGCATCCCGATTGAATGTAGTGCATTCCATGCAGCATCACTGAATGCAGTGGATTCCATGCAGCATGGTAAAATGCATCCCGATTAAACGCAGTAGATTACATGCAGCATGGCTAAATGGATCCCGAGTGAATGCAGTAGATTCCATGCAGTGTCATTGAATGCAGTGGATTCCATGCAGCATGGTAAAATGCATCCCGATTGATGCAGTGGATTCCATGCAGTGTCATTGAATGCAGTGGATTCCAGGCAGCATGGTAAAATGCATCCCGATTGAACGAAGAGTATTCCATGCAGCGTGGCTAAATGGATCCCGATTGAATGCAGTGTATTCCATGCAGCGTGGCCCAATGGATCTCGATTGAATGCAGTGGATTCCATGCAGCATGGCCCAATGGATCTCGATTGAATGCAGTGGATTCCATGCAGTGTGGTGCAGTGGAGTCTGATTGATTGCAGTGAATTCCATGCATCGTGGCACAATGGATCCCAATTGAATGCAGTGGATTCCATGCAGCATGGCCCAATGGATCTCGATTGAATGCAGTGGATTCCATGCAGCATGTTTGAATGCAGTGTATGCCATGCAGCGTGAAGTTATGGAACCCTATTGAATGCAGTGGATTTTATGCAGCATGATTGAATGCAGTGGATTCCATGCAGCATGATTGAATGCAGTGGATTCCAGGCAGCGAGGCCCAATGAATCCCGATTGAATGCAGTGGATATTATCCAGCATGGCCCAAAGCATCCCGATTGAATGCAGTGGATTCCATGCAGCGTGTTTGAATGCAGTGGATTCCATGCAGCATGGCCCAATGGTTCCCGATTGAATGCAATGGTTGCAATGAAGCATGATTGAATGCAGTGGATTCCATGAAGCGTGGCCCTATGGTACCCGATTGAATGCAGTGGTTGCAATGAAGCATGATTGAATGCAGTGGATTCCATGCAGCATGGAGACATTGAACCCTATTCAATGCAGGGGATTTTATGCAGCATGATTGAATGCAGTGGATTCCATGCAGCATGATTGAATGCAGTAGATTCCATGCAGTGAGGCCCAATGCATCCCGATTAAATGCAGTGGATTTTATGCAGCGAGGCCCAAAGCATCCCGATTGAATGCAGTGGATTCCATGCAGTGTCACTGAATGCAGTGGATTCGATGCAGCATGGTAAAATGCATCCCGATTGAACCCAGTGTATTCCATGCAGCGTGATAAATGGATCCCGATTGAATGCAGTGGATTCCATGCAGCGTGGCCCAATGGATCTCGAGAGAATGCAGTGGATTCCATGCAGTGTGGTGCAATGGATTTTGATTGAACGCAGTGGATTCGATGCATCGTTGTGCAATGGATCCCAATTGAATGCAGTGAATTCCATGCAGCGTGATTGAATGCAGTACATTCCATGCAGCGTGGTAAAATGCATCCCGATTAAATGCAGTGGATTCCATCCAGCTTGATTGAATGCAGTTGATTCCATGGAGCGTGGCCCAATGCATCCCGATTAAATGCAGTGGATTTTATGCAGCATGGCCCAAAGCACCCCGATTGAAGGTAGTGCATTCCATGCAGCATCACTGAATGCAGTGGATTCCATGCAGCATGGTAAAATGCATCCCGATTAAACGCAGTGCATTACATGCAGCATGGCTAAATGGATCCCGAGTGAATGCAGTGGATTCCATGCAGCATGGTAAAATGCGTCACGATTGATGCAGTGGATTCCATGAAGCATGGCTAAATGGATCCCGATTGAATGCAGTGGATTCCATGCAGCGTGGTAAAATGCATCCCGATTGAACGCAGTGTATTCCATGAAGCATGGCTAAATGGATCCCGATTGAATGCAGTGGATTCCATGCAGCGTGATTGAATGCAGTTGATTCCATGCATTGTGGTGTAATGGATCCCGATTATATGCAGTGGAGTCCATGTAGTGAGGCCCAATGCATCCCGATTGAATGCAGTGGATTGTATGCAGCATGGCCCAAAGCATCCCGATTGAATGCAGTGGATTCCATGCATTTTGATTGAATGCAGTGTACTCCATGCAGCGTGGGAACATGCATCCCGATGGAATGCAGTGGATTCCATGCAGCGTGATTGAATGCAGTGGATTCCATGCAGCGTGAAGAAATTGAACCCTATTGTAAGCAGTGGATTATATGCAGCATGATTGAATGCAGTCGATTCCATGCAGCGTCATTGAATGAAGTGGATTTTATGAGGCATGGCCCAAAGCATCCTGATTGAATGCAGTGGATTCCATGCAGCGTCATTGAATGCAGAGGATTCCATGCATTTTGGTGCAATGGATCCCGACTGTATGCACTGGAGTCCATGAAGCGAGGCCCAATGCATCCCGATTGAATGCAGTGGATTTTTTTGCAGCATGGCCCAAAGCATCCCGATTGAATGCAGGGGATTCCATGCAGCGTGATAGAATGCAGTGTACTCCATTCAGCGTGGTAAATTGCATCCCGATTGAATGCAGTGGATTCCATGCAGCGTGATTGAATGCAGAGGATTCCATGCATTGTGGCGTAATGGATCCCGACTGTATGCAGCGGAGTCCATGCAGCGTGATGACTGAATGGATTCCATGCAGCTTATTAAAATGCATCCTGATTGAATGCAGTGGATTCCATGCAGCGTGATTGAATGCAGTGGATTCCATGCAGCGTGATTGAATGCAGTGGATTCCATGCAGCCTGGTAAAATGCATCCCGATTGAATGCAGTGGATTCCATGCAGCGTGATTGAATGCAGTGGATTCCATGCAGCCTGGTAAAATGCATCCCGATTGAATGCAGTGGATTACGTGCAGCATGATTGAATGCAGTGGATTTTATGCAGCATGGCCCAAAGCATCCTGATTGAATGCAGTGGATTACGTGCAGCATGATTAAATGCAGTGAACTCCATGCAATGTGGTAAAATGCATCCTGATTGAATGCAGTGGATTCGATACAGCTTAGTATAATGTATCCCAGTTAAATTCGGTGGATTCCATGCAGCGTCGTTGAATGCAGTGGATTTTATGAGGCATGGCCCAAAGCATCCCGATTGAATGCAGTGGATTCCATGCATTGTGATTGAATGCAGTGAACTCCATGCAGCGTGGTAAAATGAATCCCGATTGAATGCAGTGGATTCCATGCAGCGTGATTGAATGCAGTGGATTCCATGCAGCGTGATTGAATGCAGTGGATTCCATGCAGCCTGGTAAAATGCATCCCGATTGAATGCAGTGGGTTCGATACAGCTTAGTATAATGTATCCCAGTTAAATTCGGTGGATTCCATGCAGCGTCGTTGAATGCAGTGGATTTTATGAGGCATGGCCCAAAGCATCCCGATTGAATGCATTGGATTCCATGCATTGTGATTGAATGCAGTGAACTCCATGCAGCGTGGTAAAATGAATCCCGATTGAATGCAGTGGATTCCATGAAGCGTGATTGAATGCACTGTATTCCATGAAGTGTGAAGTAATGGAACCCTATTGAATGCAGTGTATTTTATGCAGCCTGATTGAATGCAGTGGATTTAATGGAGCATGATTGAATGCAGTGGATTTTATGCAGCATGGCCCAAAGCATCCTGATTGAATGCAGAGGATTCCATGCATTGTGGCGCAATGGATCCCGATTGTATGCAGTGGAGTCCATGCAGCGTGATGAATGCATGGATTCCATGCAGCCTGGTAAAATGCATCCCGATTGAATGCAGTGGATTCCATGCAGCGTCATTGAATGCAGATGATTCCATGCATTGTGGTGTAATGGATCCCGATTATATGCAGTGGAGTCCATGCAGTGAGGCCCAATGCATCCCGATTGAATGCAGTGGATTGTATGCAGCATGGTCCAAAGCATCCCGATTGAATGCAGTGGATTCCATGCATTTTGATTGAATGCAGTGTACTCCATGCAGCGTGGGAACATGCATCCCGATTGAATGCAGTGGATTCCATGCAGCGTGAAGAAATGGAACATTTAGAATGCAGTGGATATTATGCAGCATGATTGAATGCAGTGGATTCCATGCAGCATGATTGAATGCAGTGGATTTTATGCACATGGCCCAAAGCATCCTGATTGAATGCAGTGGATTCCATGGAGCATCATTGAATGCAGAGTATTCAATGCATTGTGTCGTAATGGTTCCCGATTGTATGCAGTGGAGTCCATGTAGTGTGATAAATGCATGGATTCCAGGCAGCATGGTAAAATGCATCCTGATTGAATGCAGTGGATTCCATGCAGCGTGATTGAATGCAGTGGATTCCATGCAGCGTGATTGAATGCAGTGGATTCCATGCAGCCTGGTAAAATGCATCCCGATTGAATGCAGAGGATTCCATTCATTGTGGCGTAATGGATCCCGACTGTATGCAGCGGAGTCCATGCAGCGTGATGACTGAATGGATTCCATGCAGCTTATTAAAATGCATCCTGATTGAATGCAGTGGATTCCATGCAGCGTGATTGAATGCAGTGGATTCCATGCAGCGTGATTGAATGCAGTGGATTCCATGCAGCCTGGTAAAATTCATCCCGATTGAATGCAGTGGATTACGTGCAGCATGATTGAATGCAGTGGATTTTATGCAGCATGGCCCAAAGCATCCTGATTGAATGCAGTGGATTACGTGCAGCATGATTAAATGCAGTGAACTCCATGCAATGTGGTAAAATGCCTCCTGATTGAATGCAGTGGATTCGATACAGCTTAGTATAATATATCCCAATTAAATTCGGTGGATTCCATGCAGCGTCGTTGAATGCAGTGGATTTTATGAGGCATGGCCCAAAGCATCCCGATTGAATGCATTGGATTCCATGCATTGTGATTGAATGCAGTGAACTCCATGCAGCGTGGTAAAATGAATCCCGATTGAATGCAGTGGATTCCATGAAGCGTGATTGAATGCACTGTATTCCATGAAGTGTGAAGTAATGGAACCCTATTGAATGCAGTGTATTTTATGCAGCCTGATTGAATGCAGTGGATTTAATGGAGCATGATTGAATGCAGTGGATTTTATGCAGCATGGCCCAAAGCATCCTGATTGAATGCAGAGGATTCCATGCATTGTGGCGCAATGGATCCCGATTGTATGCAGTGGAGTCCATGCAGCGTGATGAATGCATGGATTCCATGCAGCCTGGTAAAATGCATCCCGATTGAATGCAGTGGATTCCATGCAGCGTCATTGAATGCAGATGATTCCATGCATTGTGGTGTAATGGATCCCGATTATATGCAGTGGAGTCCATGCAGTGAGGCCCAATGCATCCCGATTGAATGCAGTGGATTGTATGCAGCATGGCCCAAAGCATCCCGATTGAATGCAGTGGATTCCATGCATTTTGATTGAATGCAGTGTACTCCATGCAGCGTGGGAACATGCATCCCGATGGAATGCAGTGGATTCCATGCAGCGTGATTGAATGCAGTGGATTCCATGCAGCGTGAAGAAATTGAACCCTATTGTAAGCAGTGGATTATATGCAGCATGATTGAATGCAGTCGATTCCATGCAGCGTCATTGAATGAAGTGGATTTTATGAGGCATGGCCCAAAGCATCCTGATTGAATGCAGTGGATTCCATGCAGCGTCATTGAATGCAGAGGATTCCATGCATTTTGGTGCAATGGATCCCGACTGTATGCACTGGAGTCCATGAAGCGAGGCCCAATGCATCCCGATTTAATGCAGTGGATTTTTTTGCAGCATGGCCCAAAGCATCCCGATTGAATGCAGGGGATTCCATGCAGCGTGATTGAATGCAGTGTACTCCATTCAGCGTGGTAAATTGCATCCCGATTGAATGCAGTGGATTCCGTGCAGCGTGATTGAATGCAGAGGATTCCATGCATTGTGGCATAATGGATCCCGACTGTATGCAGCGGAGTCCATGCAGCGTGATGACTGAATGGATTCCATGCAGCTTATTAAAATGCATCCTGATTGAATGCAGTGGATTCCATGCAGCGTGATTGAATGCAGTGGATTCCATGCAGCGTGATTGAATGCAGTGGATTCCATGCAGCCTGGTAAAATGCATCCCGATTGAATGCAGTGGATTCCATGCAGCGTGATTGAATGCAGTGGATTTTATGCAGCCTGGTAAAATGCATCCCGATTGAATGCAGTGGATTACGTGCAGCATGATTGAATGCAGTGGATTTTATGCAGCATGGCCCAAAGCATCCTGATTGAATGCAGTGGATTACGTGCAGCATGATTAAATGCAGTGAACTCCATGCAATGTGGTAAAATGCATCCTGATTGAATGCAGTGGATTCGATACAGCTTAGTATAATGTATCCCAGTTAAATTCGGTGGATTCCATGCAGCGTCGTTGAATGCAGTGGATTTTATGAGGCATGGCCCAAAGCATCCCGATTGAATGCAGTGGATTCCATGCATCGTGATTGAATGCTGTGAACTCCATGCAGCGTGGTAAAATGAATCCCGATTGAATGCAGTGGATTCCATGCAGCGTGATTGAATGCAGTGGATTCCATGCAGCGTGATTGAATGCAGTGGATTCCATGCAGCCTGGTAAAATGCATCCCGATTGAATGCAGTGGGTTCGATACAGCTTAGTATAATGTATCCCAGTTAAATTCGGTGGATTCCATGCAGCGTCGTTGAATGCAGTGGATTTTATGAGGCATGGCCCAAAGCATCCCGATTGAATGCATTGGATTCCATGCATTGTGATTGAATGCAGTGAACTCCATGCAGCGTGGTAAAATGAATCCCGATTGAATGCAGTGGATTCCATGAAGCGTGATTGAATGCACTGTATTCCATGAAGTGTGAAGTAATGGAACCCTATTGAATGCAGTGTATTTTATGCAGCCTGATTGAATGCAGTGGATTTAATGGAGCATGATTGAATGCAGTGGATTTTATGCAGCATGGCCCAAAGCATCCTGATTGAATGCAGAGGATTCCATGCATTGTGGCGCAATGGATCCCGATTGTATGCAGTGGAGTCCATGCAGCGTGATGAATGCATGGATTCCATGCAGCCTTGTAAAATGCATCCCGATTGAATGCAGTGGATTCCATGCAGCGTCATTGAATGCAGATGATTCCATGCATTGTGGTGTAATGGATCCCGATTATATGCAGTGGAGTCCATGCAGTGAGGCCCAATGCATCCCGATTGAATGCAGTGGATTGTATGCAGCATGGCCCAAAGCATCCCGATTGAATGCAGTGGATTCCATGCATTTTGATTGAATGCAGTGTACTCCATGCAGCGTGGGAACATGCATCCCGATTGAATGCAGTGGATTCCATGCAGCGTGAAGAAATGGAACATTTAGAATGCAGTGGATATTATGCAGCATGATTGAATGCAGTGGATTCCATGCAGCATGATTGAATGCAGTGGATTTTATGCACATGGCCCAAAGCATCCTGATTGAATGCAGTGGATTCCATGGAGCATCATTGAATGCAGAGTATTCAATGCATTGTGTCGTAATGGTTCCCGATTGTATGCAGTGGAGTCCATGTAGTGTGATAAATGCATGGATTCCAGGCAGCATGGTAAACTGCATCCTGATTGAATGCAGTGGATTCCATGCAGCGTGATTGAATGCAGTGGACTCCATGCAGCGTGATTGAATGCAGTGGATTCCATGCAGCCTGGTAAAATGCATCCCGATTGAATGCAGAGGATTCCATTCATTGTGGCGTAATGGATCCCGACTGTATGCAGCGGAGTCCATGCAGCGTGATGACTGAATGGATTCCATGCAGCTTATTAAAATGCATCCCAATTGAATGCAGTGGATTCCATGCAGCATGGCGCAATGGATGTCGATTGAATGCAGTGGTTTCCCTGCAATGTGGCACAATGGATCCCGATTGACTGCAGTGGATTCCATGCAGCGTCACTGAATGCAGTGGATTCCATGCAGAATGGTAAAATGCATCCCGATTGATGGAGTGGATTCCATGCAGTGTCATTGAATGCAGTGGATTCCATGCAGCATGGTAAAATGCATCCCAATTGAACGCAGTGCATTCCATGCAGCGGGGTTAAATGGATCCCGATTGAATGCAGTGGATTCGATGCAGCGTGGCCCAATGGATCTCGAGAGAATGCAGTGGATTCCATGCAGTGTGGTGCAATGGATTTTAATTGAACGCAGTGGATTCCATGCATCGTGGCGCAATGGATCCCAATTGAATGCAGTGAATTCCATGCAGCGTGATTGAATGCAGTATATTCCATGCAGCGTGGTAAAATGCATCCCGATTAAATGCAGTGGATTCCATCCAGCTTGATTGAATGCAGTTGATTCCATGGAGCGTGGCCCAATGCATCCCGATTAAATGCAGTGGATTTTATGCAGCATGGCCCAAAGCATCCCGATTGAAGGTAGTGCATTCCATGCAGCATCACTGAATGCAGTGGATTCCATGCAGCATTGTAAAATGCATCCCAATTGAACGCAGTGCATTCCATGCAGCGGGGTTAAATGGATCCCGATTGAATGCAGTGGATTCGATGCAGCGTGGCCCAATGGATCTCGAGAGAATGCAGTGGATTCCATGCAGTGTGGTGCAATGGATTTTAATTGAACGCAGTGGATTCCATGCATCATGGCGCAATGGATCCCAATTGAATGCAGTGAATTCCATGCAGCGTGATTGAATGCAGTATATTCCATGCAGCGTGGTAAAATGCATCCCGATTAAATGCAGTGGATTCCATCCAGCTTGATTGAATGCAGTTGATTCCATGGAGCGTGGCCCAATGCATCCCGATTAAATGCAGTGGATTTTATGCAGCATGGCCCAAAGCATCCCGATTGAAGGTACTGCATTCCATGCAGCATCACTGAATGCAGTGTATTCCATGCAGCGTGATAAATGGAACCCTATTGAATGCAGTGGATTTTATGCAGCATGATTGAATGCAGTGGATTCGATGCAGCATGATTGAATGCAGTGGATTCCAGGCAGCGAGGCCCAATGAATCCCGATTGAATGCAGTGGATATTATCCAGCATGGCCCAAAACATTCCGATTGAATGCAGTGGATTCCATGCAGCATGTTTGAATGCAGTGGATTCCATGCAGCATGGCCCAATGGTTCCCGATTGAATGCAGTGGTTGCAATGAAGCATGATTGAATGCAGTGGATTCCATGAAGCGTGGCCCTATGGTACCCGATTGAATGCACTGGTTGCAATGAAGCATGATTGAATGCAGTGGATTCCATGCAGCATGGAGAAATTGAACCCTATTAAATGCAGGGGATTTTATGCAGCATGATTGAATGCAGTGGATTCCATGCAGCATGATTGAATGCAGTAGATTCCATGCAGTGAGGCCCAATGCATCCCAATTAAATGCAGTGGATTTTATGCAGCAAGGCCCAAAGCATCCCTATTGAATGCAGTGGATTCCATGCAGCGTCATTGAATGCAGTGGATTCGATGCAGCATGGTAAAATGCATCCCGATTGAACCCAGTGTATTCCATGCAGCGTGATAAATGGATCCCGATTGAATGCAGTGGATTCCATGCAGCGTGGCCCAATGGATCTCGAGAGAATGCAGTGGATTCCATGCAGTGTGGTGCAATGGATTTTGATTGAAGGCAGTGGATTCGATGCATCGTTGTGCAATGGATCCCAATTGAATGCAGTGAATTCCATGCAGCGTGATTGAATGCAGTATATTCCATGCAGCGTGGTAAAATGCATCCCGATTAAATGCAGTGGATTCCATCCAGCTTGATTGAATGCAGTTGATTCCATGGAGCGTGGCCCAATGCATCCCGATTAAATGCAGTGGATTTTATGCAGCATGGCCCAAAGCATCCCGATTGAAGGTAGTGCATTCCATGCAGCATCACTGAATGCAGTGGATTCCATGCAGCATGGTAAAATGCATCCCGATTGAACGCAGTGTATTCCATGAAGCATGGCTAAATGGATCCCGAGTGAATGCAGTGGATTCCAAGCAGTGTCATTGAATGCAGTGGATTCCATGCAGCATGGTAAAATGTGTCACGATTGATGCAGTGGATTCCATGCATTGTCATTGAATGCAGTGGATTCCATGCAGCATGGTTAAATGCATCCCGATTGATGCAGTGGATCCCATGCAGTGTCAATGAATGCAATGAATTCCAGGCAGCATGATAAAATGCATCCCGATTGATGCAGTGGATTCCATGCAGCGGGGTTAAATGGATCCAGATTGAATGCCGTGGATTCCATGCAGCGTGGCCCAATGGATCTCGATTGAATGCAGTGGACTCCGTGCAGTGTGGTGGAGTGGATTCTGATTGATTGCAGTGAATTCCATGCAGTGTGGCCCAATGGATCTCGATTGAATGCAGTGGATTCCATGCAGCGTGTTTGAATGCAGTGTATTCCATGCAGCGTGAAGAAATGGAACCCTATTGAATGCAGTGGATTTTATGCAGCATGATTGAATGCAGTGGATTCCATGCAGCATGATTGAATGCAGTGGATTCCAGGCAGCGAGGCCCAATGAATCCCGATTGAATGCAGTGGATATTATCCAGCATGGCCCAAAGCATCCCGATTGAATGCAGTGGATTCAATGGAGCGTGTTTGAATGCAGTGGATTCCATGCAGCATGGCCCAATGGTTCCCGATTGAATGCAGTGGTTGCAATGAAGCATGATTGAATGCAGTGGATTCCATGAAGCGTGGCCCTATGGTACCCGATTGAATGCACTGGTTGCAATGAAGCATGATTGAATGCAGTGGATTCCATGAAGCATGGAGAAATGGAACCCTATTAAATGCAGGGGATTTTATGCAGCATGATTGAATGCAGTGGATTCCATGCAGCATGATTGAATGCAGTAGATTCCATGCAGTGAGGCCCAATGCATCCCGATTAAATGCAGTGGATTTTATGCAGCGAGGCCCAAAGCATCCCGATTGAATGCAGTGGATTCCATGCAGCGTCACTGAATGCAGTGGATTCGATGCAGCATGGTTAAATGCATCCCGATTGAACGAAGAGTATTCCATGCAGCGTGGCTAAATGGATCCCGATTGAATGCAGTGGATTCCATGCAGCGTGGCCCAATGGATCTCGAGAGATTGCAGTGGATTCCATGCAGTGTGGTGCAATGTATTTTGATTGAACGCAGTGGATTCCATGCATCGTGGTGCAATGGATCCCAATTGAATGCAGTGAATTCCATGCAGCGTGATTGAATGCAGTATATTCCATGCAGCGTGGTAAAATGCATCCCGATTAAATGCAGTGGATTCCATCCAGCTTGATTGAATGCAGTTGATTCCATGGAGCGTGGCCCAATGCATCCCGATTAAATGCAGTGGATTTTATGCAGCATGGCCCAAAGCATCCCGATTGAAGGTAGTGCATTCCATGCAGCATCACTGAATGCAGTGGATTCCATGCAGCATGGTAAAATGAATATCCCGATTAAACGCAGTGGATTACATGCAGCATGGCTAAATGGATCCCGAGTGAATGCAGTAGATTCCATGCAGTGTCATTGAATGCAGTGGATTCCATGCAGCATGTTAAAATGCGTCACGATTGATGCAGTGGATTCCATGCAGTGTCATTGAATGCAGTGTATTCCATGCAGCATGGTAAAATGCATCCCGATGGATGCAGTGGATTCCATGCAGTGTCAATGAATGCAGTGGATTCCAGGCAGCATGATAAAATGCATCCCGATTGATGCAGTGGATTCCATGCAGCGGGGTTAAATGGATCCCGATTGAATGCAGTGTATTCCATGCAGCGTGGCCCAATGGATCTCGATTGAATGCAGTGGATTCCATGCAGCGTGGCCCAATGGATCTCGATTGAATGCAGTGGATTCCATGCAGTGTGGTGCCGTGGATTCTGATTGATTGCAGTGAATTCCATGCATCGTGGCACAATGGATCCCAATTGAATGCAGTGGATTCCATGCAGCGTGGCCCAATGGATCTCGATTGAATGCAGTGGGTTCCATGCAGCGTGTTTGAATGCAGTGTATGCCATGCAGCGTGAAGAAATGGAACCCTATTGAATGCAGTGGATTTTATGCAGCATGATTGAATGCAGTGGATTCGATGCAGCATGATTGAATGCAGTGGATTTCAGGCAGCGAGGCCCAATGAATCCCGATTGAATGCAGTGGATATTATCCAGCATGGCCCAAAGCATCCCGATTGAATGAAGTGGATTCCATGCAGCGTGTTTGAATGCAGTGGATTCGATGCAGCATGGCCCAATGGTTCCCGATTGAATGCAGTGGTTGCAATGAAGCATGATTGAATGCAGTGGATTCCATGCACCATGGAGACATTGAACCCTATTCAATGCAGGGGATTTTATGCAGCATGATTGAATGCAGTGGATTCCATGCAGCATGATTGAATGCAGTAGATTCCATGCAGTGAGGCCCAATTTATCCCGATTAAATGCAGTGGATTTTATGCAGCGAGGCCCAAAGCATCCCGATTGAATGCAGTGGATTCCATGCAGCGTCACTGAATGCAGTGGATTCGATGCAGCATGGTAAAATGCATCCCGATTGAACGAAGAGTATTCCATGCAGCGTGGCTAAATGGATCCCGATTGAATGCAGTGGATTCCATGCAGCGTGGCCCAATGGATCTCGAGAGATTGCAGTGGATTCCATGCAGTGTGGTGCAATGGATTTAAATTGAACGCAGTGGATTCCATGCATCGTGGTGCAATGGATCCCAATTGAATGCAGTGAATTCCATGCAGCGTGATTGAATGCAGTATATTCCATGCAGCGTGGTAAAATGCATCCCGATTAAATGCAGTGGATTCCATCCAGCTTGATTGAATGCAGTTGATTCCATGGAGCGTGGCCCAATGCATCCCGATTAAATGCAGTGGATTTTATGCAGCATGGCCCAAAGCATCCCGATTGAAGGTAGTGCATTCCATGCAGCATCACTGAATGCAGTGGATTCCATGCAGCATGGTAAAATGCATCCCGATTGAACGCAGTGTATTCCATGAAGCATGGCTAAATGGCTCCCGAGTGAATGCAGTAGATTCCATGCAGTGTCATTGAATGCAGTGGATTCCATGCAGCATGGTAAAATGCATCCCGATTGATGCAGTGGATTCCATGCAGTGTCATTGAATGCAGTGGATTCGAGGCAGCATGGTAAAATGCATCCCGATTGATGCAGTGGATTCCATGCAGCGGGGTTAAATGGATCCCGATTGAATGCAGTGTATTCCATGCAGCGTGGCCCAATCGATCTCGATTGAATGCAGTGGATTCCATGCAGCGTGGCCCAATGGATCTCGATTGAATGCAGTGGATTCCATGCAGTGTGGTACAGTGGATTCTGATTGATTGCAGTGAATTCCATGCATCGTGGCACAATGGATCCCAATTGAATGCAGTGGATTCCATGCAGCGTGGCCCAATTGATCTCGATTGAATGCAGTGGATTCCATGCAGCATGTTTGAATGCAGTTTAGGCCATGCAGCGTGAAGAAATGGAACCCTATTGAATGCAGTGGATTTTATGCAGGATGATTGAATGCAGTGGATTCCATGCAGCATGATTGAATGCAGTGGATTCCATGCAGCGTGGCCCAATGGATCTCGAGAGAATGCAGTGGATTCCATGCAGTGTGGTGCAATGGATTTTGATTGAACGCAGTGGATTCCATGCATCGTTGTGCAATGGATCCCAATTGAATGCAGTGAATTCCATGCAGCGTGATTGAATGCAGTACATTCCATGCAGCATGGTAAAATGCATCCCGATTAAATGCAGTGGATTCCATCCAGCTTGATTGAATGCAATTGATTCCATGGAGCGTGGCCCAATGCATCCCGATTAAATGCAGTGGATTTTAAGCAGCATGGCCCAAAGCATCCCGATTGAAGGTAGTGCATTCCATGCAGCATCACTGAATGCAGTGGATTCCATGCAGCATGGTAAAATGCATCCCGATTGAACGCAGTGTATTCCATGAAGCATGGCTAAATGGATCCCGATTGAATGCAGTGGATTCCATGCAGCGTGGCCCAATGGATCTCGATTGAACGCAGTGTATTCCATGCAGTGAGGCCCAATGTATCCCAATTGAATGCAGTGGATTCCATGCAGCATGGCGCAATGGATGTCGATTGAATGCAGTGGTTTCCCTGCAATGTGGCACAATGGATCCCGATTGACTGCAGTGGATTCCATGCAGCGTCACTGAATGCAGTGGATTCCATGCAGCATGGTAAAATGCATCCCGATTGATGCAGTGGATTCCATGCAGTGTCATTAAATGCAGGGGATTCCATGCAGCATGGTAAAATGCATCCCAATTGAACGCAGTGCATTCCATGCAGCGGGGTTAAATGGATCCCGATTGAATGCAGTGGATTCGATGCAGCGTGGCCCAATGGATCTCGAGAGAATGCAGTGGATTCCATGCAGTGTGGTGCAATGGATTTAAATTGAACGCAGTGGATTCCATGCATCGTGGCGCAATGGATCCCAATTGAATGCAGTGAATTCCATGCAGCGTGATTGAATGCAGTATAGTCGATGCAGCGTGGTAAAATGCATCCCGATTAAATGCAGTGGATTCCATCCAGCTTGATTGAATGCAGTTGATTCCATGGAGCGTGGCCCAATGCATCCCGATTAAATGCAGTGGATTTTATGCAGCATGGCCCAAAGCATCCCGATTGAATGTAGTGCATTCCATGCAGCATCACTGAATGCAGTGGATTCCATGCAGCATGGTAAAATGCATCCCGATTAAACGCAGTAGATTACATGCAGCATGGCTAAATGGATCCCGAGTGAATGCAGTAGATTCCATGCAGTGTCATTGAATGCAGTGGATTCCATGCAGCATGGTAAAATGCATCCCGATTGATGCAGTGGATTCCATGCAGTGTCATTGAATGCAGTGGATTCCAGGCAGCATGGTAAAATGCATCCCGATTGATGCAGTGGATTCCATGCAGCGGGGTTAAATGGATCCCGATTGAATGCAGTGTATTCCATGCAGCGTGGCCCAATGGATCTCGATTGAATGCAGTGGATTCCATGCAGCATGGCCCAATGGATCTCGATTGAATGCAGTGGATTCCATGCAGTGTGGTGCAGTGGAGTCTGATTGATTGCAGTGAATTCCATGCATCGTGGCACAATGGATCCCAATTGAATGCAGTGGATTCCATGCAGCATGGCCCAATGGATCTCGATTGAATGCAGTGGATTCCATGCAGCATGTTTGAATGCAGTGTATGCCATGCAGCGTGAAGTTATGGAACCCTATTGAATGCAGTGGATTTTATGCAGCATGATTGAATGCAGTGGATTCCATGCAGCATGATTGAATGCAGTGGATTCCAGGCAGCGAGGCCCAATGAATCCCGATTGAATGCAGTGGATATTATCCAGCATGGCCCAAAGCATCCCGATTGAATGCAGTGGATTCCATGCAGCGTGTTTGAATGCAGTGGATTCCATGCAGCATGGCCCAATGGTTCCCGATTGAATGCAGTGGTTGCAATGAAGCATGATTGAATGCAGTGGATTCCATGAAGCGTGGCCCTATGGTACCCGATTGAATGCAGTGGTTGCAATGAAGCATGATTGAATGCAGTGGATTCCATGCAGCATGGAGACATTGAACCCTATTAAATGCAGGGGATTTTATGCAGCATGATTGAATGCAGTGGATTCCATGCAGCATGATTGAATGCAGTAGATTCCATGCAGTGAGGCCCAATGCATCCCGATTAAATGCAGTGGATTTTATGCAGCGAGGCCCAAAGCATCCCTATTGAATGCAGTGGATTCCATGCAGTGTCACTGAATGCATTGGATTCGATGCAGCATGGTAAAATGCATCCCGATTGAACCCAGTGTATTCCATGCAGCGTGATAAATGGATCCCGATTGAATGCAGTGGATTCCATGCAGCGTGGCCCAATGGATCTCGAGAGAATGCAGTGGATTCCATGCAGTGTGGTGCAATGGATTTTGATTGAACGCAGTGGATTCGATGCATCGTTGTGCAATGGATCCCAATTGAATGCAGTGAATTCCATGCAGCGTGATTGAATGCAGTACATTCCATGCAGCGTGGTAAAATGCATCCCGATTAAATGCAGTGGATTCCATCCAGCTTGATTGAATGCAGTTGATTCCATGGAGCGTGGCCCAATGCATCCCGATTAAATGCAGTGGATTTTATGCAGCATGGCCCAAAGCACCCCGATTGAAGGTAGTGCATTCCATGCAGCATCACTGAATGCAGTGGATTCCATGCAGCATGGTAAAATGCATCCCGATTAAACGCAGTGCATTACATGCAGCATGGCTAAATGGATCCCGAGTGAATGCAGTGGATTGCATGCAGCATGGTAAAATGCGTCACGATTGATGCAGTGGATTCCATGCAGCGTGATTGAATGCAGTACATTCCATGCAGCATGGTAAAATGCATCCCGATTGAACGCAGTGTATTCCATGAAGCATGGCTAAATGGATCCCGATTGAATGCAGTGGATTCCATGCAGCGTGGCCCAATGGATCTCGATTGAACGCAGTGTATTCCATGCAGTGAGGCCCAATGTATCCCAATTGAATGCAGTGGATTCCATGCAGCATGGCGCAATGGATGTCGATTGAATGCAGTGGTTTCCCTGCAATGTGGCACAATGGATCCCGATTGACTGCAGTGGATTCCATGCAGCGTCACTGAATGCAGTGGATTCCATGCAGAATGGTAAAATGCATCCCGATTGATGCAGTGGATTCCATGCAGTGTCATTAAATGCAGGGGATTCCATGCAGCATGGTAAAATGCATCCCAATTGAACGCAGTGCATTCCATGCAGCGGGGTTAAATGGATCCCGATTGAATGCAGTGGATTCGATGCAGCGTGGCCCAATGGATCTCGAGAGAATGCAGTGGATTCCATGCAGTGTGGTGCAATGGATTTAAATTGAACGCATTGGATTCCATGCATCGTGGCGCAATGGATCCCAATTGAATGCAGTGAATTCCATGCAGCGTGATTGAATGCAGTATATTCGATGCAGCGTGGTAAAATGCATCCCGATTAAATGCAGTGGATTCCATCCAGCTTGATTGAATGCAGTTGATTCCATGGAGCGTGGCCCAATGCATCCCGATTAAATGCAGTGGATTTTATGCAGCATGGCCCAAAGCATCCCGATTGAATGTAGTGCATTCCATGCAGCCTCACTGAATGCAGTGGATTCCATGCAGCATGGTAAAATGCATCCCGATTAAACGCAGTAGATTACATGCAGCATGGCTAAATGGATCCCGAGTGAATGCAGTAGATTCCATGCAGTGTCATTGAATGCAGTGGATTCCATGCAGCATGGTAAAATGCATCCCGATTGATGCAGTGGATTCCATGCAGTGTCATTGAATGCAGTGGATTCCAGGCAGCATGGTAAAATGCATCCCGATTGATGCAGTGGATTCCATGCAGCGGGGTTAAATGGATACCGATTGAATGCAGTGTATTCCATGCAGCGTGGCCCAATGGATCTCGATTGAATGCAGTGGATTCCATGCAGCATGGCCCAATGGATCTCGATTGAATGCAGTGGATTCCATGCAGTGTGGTGCAGTGGAGTCTGATTGATTGCAGTGAATTACATGCATCGTGGCACAATGGATCCCAATTGAATGCAGTGGATTCCATGCAGCATGGCCCAATGGATCTCGATTGAATGCAGTGGATTCCATGCAGCATGTTTGAATGCAGTGTATGCCATGCAGCGTGAAGTTATGGAACCCTATTGAATGCAGTGGATTTTATGCAGCATGATTGAATGCAGTGGATTCCATGCAGCATGATTGAATGCAGTGGATTCCAGGCAGCGAGGCCCAATGAATCCCGATTGAATGCAGTGGATATTATCCAGCATGGCCCAAAGCATCCCGATTGAATGCAGTGGATTCCATGCAGCGTGTTTGAATGCAGTGGATTCCATGCAGCATGGCCCAATGGTTCCCGATTGAATGCAATGGTTGCAATGAAGCATGATTGAATGCAGTGGATTCCATGAAGCGTGGCCCTATGGTACCCGATTGAATGCAGTGGTTGCAATGAAGCATGATTGAATGCAGTGGATTCCATGCAGCATGGAGACATTGAACCCTATTCAATGCAGGGGATTTTATGCAGCATGATTGAATGCAGTGGATTCCATGCAGCATGATTGAATGCAGTAGATTCCATGCAGTGAGGCCCAATGCATCCCGATTAAATGCAGTGGATTTTATGCAGCGAGGCCCAAAGCATCCCGATTGAATGCAGTGGATTCCATGCAGTGTCACTGAATGCAGTGGATTCGATGCAGCATGGTAAAATGCATCCCGATTGAACCCAGTGTATTCCATGCAGCGTGATAAATGGATCCCGATTGAATGCAGTGGATTCCATGCAGCGTGGCCCAATGGATCTCGAGAGAATGCAGTGGATTCCATGCAGTGTGGTGCAATGGATTTTGATTGAACGCAGTGGATTCGATGCATCGTTGTGCAATGGATCCCAATTGAATGCAGTGAATTCCATGCAGCGTGATTGAATGCAGTACATTCCATGCAGCGTGGTAAAATGCATCCCGATTAAATGCAGTGGATTCCATCCAGCTTGATTGAATGCAGTTGATTCCATGGAGCGTGGCCCAATGCATCCCGATTAAATGCAGTGGATTTAATGCAGCATGGCCCAAAGCACCCCGATTGAAGGTAGTGCATTCCATGCAGCATCACTGAATGCAGTGGATTCCATGCAGCATGGTAAAATGCATCCCGATTAAACGCAGTGCATTACATGCAGCATGGCTAAATGGATCCCGAGTGAATGCAGTGGATTCCATGCAGCATGGTAAAATGCGTCACGATTGATGCAGTGGATTCCATGCAGCGTGATTGAATGCAGTACATTCCATGCAGCATGGTAAAATGCATCCCGATTAAATGCAGTGGATTCCATCCAGCTTGATTGAATGCAATTGATTCCATGGAGCGTGGCCCAATGCATCCCGATTAAATGCAGTGGATTTTAAGCAGCATGGCCCAAAGCATCCCGATTGAAGGTAGTGCATTCCATGCAGCATCACTGAATGCAGTGGATTCCATGCAGCATGGTAAAATGCATCCCGATTGAACGCAGTGTATTCCATGAAGCATGGCTAAATGGATCCCGATTGAATGCAGTGGATTCCATGCAGCGTGGCCCAATGGATCTCGATTGAACGCAGTGTATTCCATGCAGTGAGGCCCAATGTATCCCAATTGAATGCAGTGGATTCCATGCAGCATGGCGCAATGGATGTCGATTGAATGCAGTGGTTTCCCTGCAATGTGGCACAATGGATCCCGATTGACTGCAGTGGATTCCATGCAGCGTCACTGAATGCAGTGGATTCCATGCAGCATGGTAAAATGCATCCCGATTGATGCAGTGGATTCCATGCAGCGTCATTGAATGCAGTGGATTCCATGCAGCATGGTAAAATGCATCCCAATTGAACGCAGTGCATTCCATGCAGCGGGGTTAAATGGATCCCGATTGAATGCAGTGGATTCCATGCAGCGTGGCCCAATGGATCTCGAGAGAATGCAGTGGATTCCATGCAGTGTGGTGCAATGGATTTAAATTGAACGCAGTGGATTCCATGCATCGTGGCGCAATGGATCCCAATTGAATGCAGTGAATTCCATGCAGCGTGATTGAATGCAGTATATTCCATGCAGCGTGGTAAAATGCATCCCGATTAAATGCAGTGGATTCCATCCAGCTTGATTGAATGCAGTTGATTCCATGGAGCGTGGCCCAATGCATCCCGATTAAATGCAGTGGATTTTATGCAGCATGGCCCAAAGCATCCCGATTGAATGTAGTGCATTCCATGCAGCATCACTGAATGCAGTGGATTCCATGCAGCATGGTAAAATGCATCCCGATTAAACGCAGTAGATTACATGCAGCATGGCTAAATGGATCCCGAGTGAATGCAGTAGATTCCATGCAGTGTCATTGAATGCAGTGGATTCCATGCAGCATGGTAAAATGCATCCCGATTGATGCAGTGGATTCCATGCAGTGTCATTGAATGCAGTGGATTCCAGGCAGCATGGTAAAATGCATCCCGATTGATGCAGTGGATTCCATGCAGCGGGGTTAAATGGATCCCGATTGAATGCAGTGTATTCCATGCAGCGTGGCCCAATGGATCTCGATTGAATGCAGTGGACTCCGTGCAGTGTGTGGAGTGGATTCTGATTGAATGCAGTGGATTCCATGCAGCGTGTTTGAATGCAGTGTATTCCATGCAGCGTGAAGAAATGGAACCCTATTGAATGCAGTGGATTTTATGCAGCATGATTGAATGCAGTGGATTCCATGCAGCGTGGCCCAATGGATCTCGATTGAATGCAGTGGATTCCATGCAGCGTGGCCCAATGGATCTCGATTGAATGCAGTGGATTCCATGCAGTGTGGTGCAGTGGATTCTGATTGATTGCAGTGAATTCCATGCATCGTGGCACAATGGATCCCAATTGAATGCAGTGGATTCCATGCAGCGTGGCCCAATGGATCTCGATTGAATGCAGTGGGTTCCATGCAGCGTGTTTGAATGCAGTGTATGCCATGCAGCGTGAAGAAATGGAACCCTATTGAATGCAGTGGATTTTATGCAGCATGATTGAATGCAGTGGATTCCATGCAGCATGATTGAATGCAGTGGATTCCAGGCAGCGAGGCCCAATGAATCCTGATTGAATGCAGTGGATATTATCCAGCATGGCCCAAAGCATCCCGATTGAATGCAGTGGATTCCATGCAGCGTGTTTGAATGCAGTGGATTCCATGCAGCATGGCCCAATGGTTCCCGATTGAATGCAGTGGTTGCAATGAAGCATGATTGAATGCAGTGGATTCCATGAAGCGTGGCCCTATGGTACCCGATTGAATGCACTGGTTGCAATGAAGCATGATGGAATGCAGTGGATTCCATGCAGCATGGAGAAATGGAACCCTATTAAATGCAGGGGATTTTATGCAGCATGATTGAATGCAGTGGATTCCATGCAGCATGATTGAATGCAGTAGATTCCATGCAGTGAGGCCCAATGCATCCCGATTAAATGCAGTGGATTTTATGCAGCGAGGCCCAAAGCATCCCGATTGAATGCAGTGGATTCCATGCAACGTCACTCAATGCAGTGGATTCGATGCAGCATGGTAAAATGCATCCCGATTGAACCCAGTGTATTCCATGCAGCGTGATAAATGGATCCCGATTGAATGCAGTGGATTCCATGCAGCGTGGCCCAATGGATCTCGAGAGAATGCAGTGGATTCCATGCAGCGTGATTGAATGCAGTACATTCCATGCAGCATGGTAAAATGCATCCCGATTAAATGCAGTGGATTCCATCCAGCTTGATTGAATGCAGTTGATTCCATGGAGTGTGGCCCAATGCATCCCGATTAAATGCAGTGGATTTTATGCAGCATGGCCCAAAGCATCCCGATTGAAGGTAGTGCATTCCATGCAGCATCACTGAATGCAGTGGATTCCATGCAGCATGGTAAAATGCATCCCGATTGAACGCAGTGTATTCCATGAAGCATGGCTAAATGGATCCCGATTGAATGCAGTGGATTCCATGCAGCGTGGCCAATGGATCTCGATTGAACGCAGTGTATTCCATGCAGTGAGGCCCAATGAATCCCAATTGAATGCAGTGGATTCCATGCAGCATGGCACAATGGATGTCGATTGAATGCAGTGGTTTCCATGCAATGTGGCCCAATGGATCCCCATTGACTGCAGTGGATTCCATGCAGCGTCACTGAATGCAGTGGATTCCATGCAGCATGGTAAAATGCATCCCGATGGATGCAGTGGCTTCCATGCAGTGTCATTGAATGCAGTGTATTCCATGCAGCATGGTAAAATGCGTCACGATTGATGCAGTGGATTCCATGCAGTGTCATTGAATGCAGTGGATTCCATGCAGCATGGTAAAATGCATCCCGATTGATGCAGTGGATTCCATGCAGTGTCATTGAATGCAGTGGATTCCAGGCAGCATGATAAAATGCATCCCGATTGATGCAGTGGATTCCATGCAGCGGGGTTAAATGGATCCAGATTGAATGCCGTGGATTCCATGCAGCGTGGCCCAATGGATCTCGATTGAATGCAGTGGATTCCATGCAGTGAGGCCCAATGCATCCCGATTAAATGCAGTGGATTTTATGCAGCATGGCCCAAAGCATCCCGATTGAAGGTAGTGCATTCCATGCAGCATCACTGAATGCAGTGGATTCCATGCAGCATGGTAAAATGCATCCCGATTGAACGCAGTGTATTCCATGAAGCATGGCTAAATGGATCCCGATTGAATGCAGTGGATTCGATGCAGCGTGGCCCAATGGATCTCGAGAGAATGCAGTGGATTCCATGCATCGTGGTGCAATGAATCCCAAGTGAATGCAGTGAATTCCATGCAGCGTGATTGAATGCAGTATATTCCATGCAGCGTGGTAAAATGCATCCCGATTAAATGCAGTGGATTCCATCCAGCTTGATTGAATGCAGTTGATTCCATGGAGCGTGGCCCAATGCATCCCGATTAAATGCAGTGGATTTTATGCAGCATGGCCCAAAGCATCCCGATTGAAGGTAGTGCATTCCATGCAGCCTCACTGAATGCAGTGGATTCCATGCAGCATGGTAAAATGCATCCCGATTGAACGCAGTGCATTACATGCAGCATGGCTAAATGGATCCCGAGTGAATGCAGTGGATTCCATGCAGTGTCATTGAATGCAGTGGATTCCATGCAGCATGGTAAAATGCGTCACGATTGATGCAGTGCATTCCATGCAGTGTCATTGAATGCAGTGGATTCCAGGCAGCATGATAAAATGCATCCCGATTGATGCAGTGGATTCCATGCAGCGGGGTTAAATGGAACCCGATTGAATGCAGTGGATTCCATGCAGCGTGGCCCAATGGATCTCGATTGAATGCTGTGGACTCCGTGCAGTGTGGTGGAATGGATTCTGATTGATTGCAGTGAATTCCATGCATCGTGGCCCAATGGATCTCGATTGAATGCAGTGGATTCCATGCAGCGTGTTTGAATGCAGTGTTTGCCATGCAGCGTGAAGAAATGGAACCCTATTGAATGCAGTGGATTCCATGCAGTGTCATTTAATGCAGTGGATTCCATGCAGCATGATTGAATGCAGTGGATTCCAGGCAGCGAGGCCCAATGAATCCCGATTGAATGCACTGGATATTATCCAGCATGGCCCAAAGCATCCCGATTGAATGCAGTGGATTCCATGCAGCGTGTTTGAATGCAGTGGATTCCATGCAGCATGGCCCAATGGTTCCCGATTGAATGCAGTGGTTGCAATGAAGCATGATTGAATGCAGTGGATTCCATGCAGCATGGAGACATTGAACCCTATTCAATGCAGGGGATTTTATGCAGCATGATTGAATGCAGTGGATTCCATGCAGCATGATTGAATGCAGTAGATTCCATGCAGTGAGGCCCAATGCATCCCGATTAAATGCAGTGGATTTTATGCAGCGAGGCCCAAAGCATCCCGATTGAATGCAGTGGATTCCATGCAGCGTCACTGAATGCAGTGGATTCGATGCAGCATGGTTAAATGCATCCCGATTGAACGAACAGTATTCCATGCAGCGTGGCTAAATGGATCCCGATTGAATGCAGTGCATTCCATGCAGCGTGGCCCAATGGATCTCGAGAGATTGCAGTGGATTCCATGCAGTGTGGTGCAATGGATTTTAATTGAACGCAGTGGATTCCATGCATCGTGGTGCAATGGATCCCAATTGAATGCAGTGAATTCCATGCAGCGTGATTGAATGCAGTATATTCCATGCAGCGTGGTAAAATGCATCCCGATTAAATGCAGTGGATTCCATCCAGCTTGATTGAATGCAGTTGATTCCATGGAGCGTGGCCCAATGCATCCCGATTAAATGCAGTGGATTTTATGCAGCATGGCCCAAAGCATCCCGATTGAAGGTAGTGCATTCCATGCAGCGTGTTAGAATGCAGTGTATGCCATGCAGCGTGAAGAAATGGAACCCTATTGAATGCAGTGGATTTTATGCAGCATGATTGAATGCAGTGGATCCCATGCAGCATGATTGAATGCAGTGGATTCCAGGCAGCGAGGCCCAATGAATCCCGATTGAATGCAGTGGACATTATCCAGCATGGCCCAAAGCATCCCGATGGAATGCAGTGGATTCCATGCAGCATGGCCCAATGGTTCCCGATTGAATGCAGTGGTTGCAATGAAGCATGATTGAATGCAGTGGATTCCATGAAGCGTGGCCCTATGGTACCCGATTGAATGCACTGGTTGTAATGAAGCATGATTGAATGCAGTAGATTCCATGCAGTGAGGCCCAATGCATCCCGATTAAATGCAGTGGATTTTATGCAGCAAGGCCCAAAGCATCCCGATTGAATGTAGTGGATTCCATGCAGCGTCACTGAATGCAGTGGATTCCATGCAGCATGGTAAAATGCATCCCGATTGAATGAAGAGTATTCCATGCAGCGTGGCTAAATGGATCCCGATTGAATGCAGTGGATTCCTTGCAGTGTGGTCCAATGGATCTCGATTGAACGCAGTGTATTCCATGCAGTGAGGATCAATGAATCCCAATTGAATGCCGTGGATTCCATGCAGCATGGCGCCATGGATGTCGATTGAATGCAGTGGTTTCCCTGCAATGTGGCACAATGGATCCCGATTGACTGCAGTGGATTCCATGCAGCGTCACTGAATGCAGTGGATTCCATGCATAATGGTAAAATGCATCCCGATTGATGCAGTGGATTCCATGCAGTGTCATTGAATGCAGTGGATTCGATGCAGCATGGTAAAATGAATCCCAATTGAACGCAGTGCATTCCATGCAGCGGGGTTAAATGGATGCCGATTGAATGCAGTGGATTCCATGCAGCGTGGCCCAATGGATCTCGATTGAATGCAGTGGGTTCCATGCAGCGTGTTTGAATGCAGTGTATGCCGTGCAGCGTGAAGAAATGGAACCCTATTGAATGCAGTGGATTTTATGCAGCATGATTGAATGCAGTGGATTCGATGCAGCATGATTGAATGCAGTGGATTCCAGGCAGCGAGGCCCAATGAATCCCGATTGAATGTAGTGGATATTATCCAGCATGGCCCAAAGCATCCCGATTGAATGCAGTGGATTCCATGCAGCGTGTTTGAATGCAGTGGATTCCATGCAGCATGGCCCAATGGTTCCCGATTGAATGCAGTGGTTGCAATGAAGCATGATTGAATGCAGTGGATTCCATGAAGCGTGGCCCTATGGTACCCGATTGAATGCACTGGTTGCAATGAAGCATGATTGAATGCAGTGGATTCCATGCAGCATGGAGACATTGAACCCTATTAAATGCAGGGGACTTTATGCAGCATGATTGAATGCAGTGGATTCCATGCAGCATGATTGAATGCAGTAGATTCCATGCAGTGAGGCCCAATGCATCCCGATTAAATGCAGTGGATTTTATGCAGCGAGGCCCAAAGCATCCCGATTGAATGCAGTGGATTCCATGCAGCGTCACTGAATGCAGTGGATTCGATGCAGCATGGTAAAATGCATCCCGATTGAACGCAGTGTATTCCATGCAGCGTGGCTAAATGGATCCCGATTGAATGCAGTGGATTCGATGCAGCGTGGCCCAATGGATCTCGAGAGAATGCAGTGGATTCCATGCAGTGTGGTGCAATGGATTTTAATTGAACGCAGTGGATTCCATGCATCGTGGTGCAATGAATCCCAAGTGAATGCAGTGAATTCCATGCAGCGTGATTGAATGCAGTATATTCCATGCAGCGTGGTAAAATGCATCCCGATTAAATGCAGTGGATTCCATCCAGCTTGATTGAATGCAGTTGATTCCATGGAGCGTGGCCCAATGCATCCCGATTAACTGCAGTGGATTTTATGCAGCATGGCCCAAAGCATCCCGATTGAAGGTAGTGCATTCCATGCAGCATCACTGAATGCAGTGGATTCCATGCAGCATGGTAAAATGCATCCCGATTGAACGCAGTGCATTACATGCAGCATGGCTAAATGGATCCCGAGTGAATGCAGTGGATTCCATGCAGTGTCATTGAATGCAGTGGATTCCATGCAGCATGGTAAAATGCGTCACGATTGATGCAGTGCATTCCATGCAGTGTCATTGAATGCAGTGGATTCCAGGCAGCATGATAAAATGCATCCCGATTGATGCAGTGGATTCCATGCAGCGGGGTTAAATGGAACCCGATTGAATGCAGTGGATTCCATGCAGCGTGGCCCAATGGATCTCGATTGAATGCTGTGGACTCCGTGCAGTGTGGTGGAGTGGATTCTGATTGATTGCAGTGAATTCCATGCATCGTGGCCCAATGGATCTCGATTGAATGCAGTGGATTCCATGCAGCGTGTTTGAATGCAGTGTTTGCCATGCAGCGTGAAGAAATGGAACCCTATTGAATGCAGTGGATTCCATGCAGTGTCATTTAATGCAGTGGATTCCATGCAGCATGATTGAATGCAGTGGATTCCAGGCAGCGAGGCCCAATGAATCCCGATTGAATGCACTGGATATTATCCAGCATGGCCCAAAGCATCCCGATTGAATGCAGTGGATTCCATGCAGCGTGTTTGAATGCAGTGGATTCCATGCAGCATGGCCCAATGGTTCCCGATTGAATGCAGTGGTTGCAATGAAGCATGATTGAATGCAGTGGATTCCATGCAGCATGGAGACATTGAACCCTATTCAATGCAGGGGATTTTATGCAGCATGATTGAATGCAGTGGATTCCATGCAGCATGATTGAATGCAGTAGATTCCATGCAGTGAGGCCCAATGCATCCCGATTAAATGCAGTGGATTTTATGCAGCGAGGCCCAAAGCATCCCGATTGAATGCAGTGGATTCCATGCAGCGTCACTGAATGCAGTGGATTCGATGCAGCATGGTTAAATGCATCCCGATTGAACGAACAGTATTCCATGCAGCGTGGCTAAATGGATCCCGATTGAATGCAGTGCATTCCATGCAGCGTGGCCCAATGGATCTCGAGAGATTGCAGTGGATTCCATGCAGTGTGGTGCAATGGATTTTAATTGAATGCAGTGGATTCCATGCATCGTGGTGCAATGGATCCCAATTGAATGCAGTGAATTCCATGCAGCGTGATTGAATGCAGTATATTCCATGCAGCGTGGTAAAATGCATCCTGATTAAATGCAGTGGATTCCATCCAGCTTGATTGAATGCAGTTGATTCCATGGAGCGTGGCCCAATGCATCCCGATTAAATGCAGTGGATTTTATGCAGCATGGCCCAAAGCATCCCGATTGAATATAGTGCATTCCATGCAGCATCACTGAATGCAGTGGATTCCATGCAGCATGGTAAAATGCATCCCGATTAAACGCAGTGGATTACATGCAGCATGGCTAAATGGATCCCGAGTGAATGCAGTAGATTCCATGCAGTGTCATTGAATGCAGTGGATTCCATGCAGCATGGTAAAATGCATCCCGATTGATGCCTTGGATTCCATGCAGTGTCATTGATTGCAGTGGATTCCATGCAGCATTGTAAAATGCATCCCGATTGATGCAGTGGATTCCATGCAGTGTCAATGAATGCAGTGGATTCCAGGCAGCATGATAAAATGCATCCCGATTGATGCAGTGGATTCCATGCAGCGTGGCCCAATGGATCTCGATTGAATGCAGTGGATTCCATGCAGCGTGGCCCAATGGATCTCGATTGAATGCAGTGGATTCCATGCAGTGTGGTGTAGTGGATTCTGATTGATTGCAGTGAATTCCATGCATCGTGGCACAATGGATCCCAATTGAATGCAGTGGATTCCATGCAGCGTGGCCCAATGGATCTCGATTGAATGCAGTGGATTCCATGCAGCGTGTTTGAATGCAGTGTATGCCATGCAGCGTGAAGAAATGGAACCCTATTGAATGCAGTGGATTTTATGCAGCATGATTGAATGCAGTGGATTCCATGCAGCATGATTGAATGCAGTGGATTCCAGGCAGCGAGGCCCAATGAATCCCGATTGAATGCAGTGGATATTATCCAGCATGGCCCAAAGCATCCCGATTGAATGCAGTGGATTCCATGCAGCGTGTTTGAATGCAGTGGATTCCATGCAGCATGGCCCAATGGTTCCCGATTGAATGCAGTGGTTGCAATGAAGCATGATTGAATGCAGTGGATTCCATGAAGCGTGGCCCTATGGTACCCGATTGAATGCACTGGTTGCAATGAAGCATGATTGAATGCAGTGGATTCCATGCAGCATGGAGAAATGGAACCCTATTAAATGCAGGGGATTTTATGCAGCATGATTGAATGCAGTGGATTCCATGCAGCATGATTGAATGCAGTAGATTCCATGCAGTGAGGCCCAATGCATCCCGATTAAAGGCAGTGGATTCCATGCAGCGTCACTGAATGCAGTGGATTCGATGCAGCATGGTAAAATGCATCCCGATTGAACCCAGTGTATTCTATGCAGCGTGATAAATGGATCCCGATTGAATGCAGTGGATTCCATGCAGCGTGGCCCAATGGATCTCGAGAGAATGCAGTGGATTCCATGCAGTGTGGTGCAATGTATTTTGATTGAACGCAGTGGATTCGATGCATCATTGTGCAATGGATCCCAATTGAATGCAGTGAATTCCATGCAGCGTGATTGAATGCAGTACATTCCATGCAGCATGGTAAAATGCATCCCGATTAAATGCAGTGGATTCCATCCAGCTTGATTGAATGCAGTTGATTCCATGGAGCGTGGCCCAATGCATCCCGATTAAATGCAGTGGATTTTATGCAGCATGGCCCAAAGCATCCCGATTGAAGGTAGTGCATTCCATGCAGCATCACTGAATGCAGTGGATTCCATGCAGCATGGTAAAATGCATCCCGATTGAACGCAGTGTATTCCATGAAGCATGGCGAAATGGATCCCGATTGAATGCAGTGGATTCCATGCAGCGTGGCCCAATGGATCTCGATTGAACGCAGTGTATTCCATGCAGTGAGGCCCAATGAATCCCAATTGAATGCAGTGGATTCCATGCAGCATGGCGCAATGGATGTCGATTGAATGCAGTGGTTTCCCTGCAATGTGGCACAATGGATCCCGATTGACTGCAGTGGATTCCATGCAGCGTCACTGAATGCAGTGGATTCCATGCAGAATGGTAAAATGCATCCCGATTGATGCAGTGGATTCCATGCAGTGTCATTGAATGCAGTGGATTCCATGCAGCATGGGAAAATGCATCCCAATTGAACGCAGTGCATTCCATGCAGCGGGGTTAAATGGATCCCGATTGAATGCAGTGGATTCGATGCAGCGTGGCCCAATGGATCTCGAGAGAATGCAGTGGATTCCATGCAGTGTGGTGCAATGGATTTTAATTGAACGCAGTGGATTCCATGCATCGTGGCGCAATGGATCCCAATTGAATGCAGTGAATTCCATGCAGCGTGATTGAATGCAGTATATTCCATGCAGCGTGGTAAAATGCATCCCGATTAAATGCAGTGGATTCCATCCAGCTTGATTGAATGCAGTTGATTCCATGGAGCGTGGCCCAATGCATCCCGATTAAATGCAGTGGATTTTATGCAGCATGGCCGAAAGCATCCCGATTGAAGGTAGTGCATTCCATGCAGCATCACTGAATGCAGTGGATTCCATGCAGCATGGTAAAATGCATCCCAATTGAACGCAGTGCATTCCATGCAGCGGGGTTAAATGGATCCCGATTGAATGCAGTGGATTCGATGCAGCGTGGCCCAATGGATCTCGAGAGAATGCAGTGGATTCCATGCAGTGTGGTGCAATGGATTTTAATTGAACGCAGTGGATTCCATGCATTGTGGTGCAATGGATCCCAATTGAATGCAGTGAATTCCATGCAGCGTGATTGAATGCAGTATATTCCATGCAGCGTGGTAAAATGCATCCCGATTAAATGCAGTGGATTCCATCCAGCTTGATTGAATGCAGTTGATTCCATGGAGCGTGGCCCAATGCATCCCGATTAACTGCAGTGGATTTTATGCAGCATGGCCCAAAGCATCCCGATTGAAGGTACTGCATTCCATGCAGCATCACTGAATGCAGTGTATTCCATGCAGCGTGAAGAAATGGAACCCTATTGAATGCAGTGGATTTTATGCAGCATGATTGAATGCAGTGGATTCGATGCAGCATGATTGAATGCAGTGGATTCCAGGCAGCGAGGCCCAATGAATCCCGATTGAATGCAGTGGATATTATCCAGCATGGCCCAAAGCATCCCGATTGAATGCAGTGGATTCCATGCAGCATGTTTGAATGCAGTTGATTCCATGGAGCGTGGCCCAATGCATCCCGATTAAATGCAGTGGATTTTATGCAGCATGGCCCAAAGCATCCCGATTGAATGTAGTGCATTCCATTCAGCATCACTGAATGCAGTGGATTCCATGCAGCATGGTAAAATGCATCCCGATTAAACGCAGTGGATTACATGCAGCATGGCTAAATGGATCCCGAGTGAATGCAGTAGATTCCATGCAGTGTCATTGAATGCAGTGGATTCCATGCAGCATGGTAAAATGCGTCACGATTGATGCAGTGGATTCCATGCAGTGTCATTGAATGCAGTGGATTCCATGCAGCATGGTAAAATGCATCCCGATGTATGCAGTGGATTCCATGCAGTGTCAATGAATGCAGTGGATTCCAGGCAGCATGATAAAATGCATCCCGATTGATGCAGTGGATTCCATGCAGCGGGGTTAAATGGATCCCGATTGAATGCAGTGGATTCCATGCAGCGTGGCCCAATGGATCTCGATTGAATGCAGTGGATTCCATGCAGCGTGGCCCAATGGATCTCGATTGAATGCAGTGGATTCCATGCAGTGTGGTGCAGTGGATTCTGATTGATTGCAGTGAATTCCATGCATCGTGGCACAATGGATCCCAATTGAATGCAGTGGATTCCATGCAGTGTGGCCCAATGGATCTCGATTGAATGCAGTGGATTCCATGCAGCGTGTTTGAATGCAGTGTATGCCATGCAGCATGAAGAAATGGAACCCTATTGAATGCAGTGGATTTTATGCAGCATGATTGAATGCAGTGGATTCCATGCAGCATGATTGAATGCAGTGGATTCCAGGCAGCGAGGCCCAATGAATCCCGATTGAATGCAGTGGATATTATCCAGCATGGCCCAAAGCATCCCGATTGAATGCAGTGGATTCCATGCAGCGTGTTTGAACGCAGTGGATCCATGCAGCATGGCCCAATGGTTCCCGATTGAATGCAGTGGTTGCAATGAAGCATGATTGAATGCAGTGGATTCCATGAAGCGTGGCCCTATGGTACCCGATTGAATGCACTGGTTGCAATGAAGCATGATTGAATGCAGTGGATTCCATGCAGCATGGAGAAATGGAACCCTATTCAATGCAGGGGATTTTATGCAGCATGATTGCATGCAGTGGATTCCATGCAGCATGATTGAATGCAGTAGATTCCATGCAGTGAGGCCCAATGCATCCCGATTAAATGCAGTGGATTTTATGCAGCGAGGCCCAAAGCATCCCGATTGAATGCAGTGGATTCCATGCAGCGTCACTGAATGCAGTGGATTCGATGCAGCATGGTAAAATGCATCCCGATTGAACCCAGTGTATTCTATGCAGCGTGATAAATGGATCCCGATTGAATGCAGTGGATTCCATGCAGCGTGGCCCAATGGATCTCGAGAGAATGCAGTGGATTCCATGCAGTGTGGTGCAATGGATTTTGATTGAACGCAGTGGATTCCATGCATCGTTGTGCAATGGATCCCAATTGAATGCAGTGAATTCCATGCAGCGTGATTGAATGCAGTACATTCCATGCAGCATGGTAAAATGCATCCCGATTAAATGCAGTGGATTCCATCCAGCTTGATTGAATGCAGTTGATTCCATGGAGCGTGGCCCAATGCATCCCGATTAAATGCAGTGGATTTTATGCAGCATGGCCCAAAGCATCCCGATTGAAGGTAGTGCATTCCATGCAGCATCACTGAATGCAGTGGATTCCATGCAGCATGGTAAAATGCATCCCGATTGAACGCAGTGTATTCCATGAAGCATGGCTAAATGGATCCCGATTGAATGCAGTGGATTCCATGCAGCATGGCGCAATGGATGTCGATTGAATGCAGTGCTTTCCCTGCAATGTGGCACAATGGATCCCGATTGACTGCAGTGGATTCCATGCAGCGTCACTGAATGCAGTGGATTCCATGCAGCATGGTAAAATGCATCCCGATTGATGCAGTGGATTCCATGCAGTGTCATTGAATGCAGTGGATTCCATGCAGCATGGTAAAATGCATCCCGATTGATGCAGTGGATTACATGCAGTGTCAATGAATGCAGTGGATTCCAGGCAGCATGATAAAATGCATCCCGATTGATGCAGTGGATTCCATGCAGCGGGGTTAAATGGATCCCGATTGAATGCAGTGGATTCCATGCAGCGTGGCCCAGTGGATCTCGATTGAATGCAGTGGATTCCATGCAGCGTGGCCCAATGGATCTCGATTGAATGCAGTGGATTCCATGCAGTGTGGTGCAGTGGATTCTGATTGATTGCAGTGAATTCCATGCATCGTGGCACAATGGATCCCAATTGAATGCAGTGGATTCCATGCAGCGTGGCCCAATGGATCTCGATTGAATGCAGTGGATTCCATGCAGCGTGTTTGAATGTAGTGTATGCCATGCAGCGTGAAGAAATGTAACCCTATTGAATGCAGTGGATTTTATGCAGCATGATTGAATGCAGTGGATTCCATGCAGCATGATTGAATGCAGTGGATTCCAGGAAGCGAGGCCCAATGAATCCCGATTGAATGCAGTGGATATTATCCAGCAGGGCCCAAAGCATCCCGATTGAATGCAGTGGATTCCATGCAGCGTCACTGAATGCAGTGGATTCGATGCAGCATGGTAAAATGCATCCCAATTGAACCCAGTGTATTCTATGCAGTGTGATAAATGGATCCCGATTGAATGCAGTGGATTCGATGCAGCATTGCCCAATGGATCTCGAGAGAATGCAGTGGATTCCATGCAGTGTGGTGCAATGGATTTTGATTGAAATCAGTGGATTCGATGCATCGTTGTGCAATGGATCCCAATTGAATGCAGTGAATTCCATGCAGCGTGATTGAATGCAGTACATTCCATGCAGCATGGTAAAATGCATCCCGATTAAATGCAGTGGATTCCATCCAGCTTGATTGAATGCAGTTGATTCCATGGAGCGTGGCCCAATGCATCCCGATTAAATGCAGTGGATTTTATGCAGCATGGCCCAAAGCATCCCGATTGAAGGTAGTGCATTCCATGCAGCATCACTGAATGCAGTGGATTCCATGCAGCATGGTAAAATGCATCCCGATTGAACGCAGTGTATTCCATGAAGCATGGCTAAATGGATCCCGATTGAATGCAGTGGATTCCATGCAGCGTGGCCCAATGGATCTCGATTGAACGCAGTGTATTCCATGCAGTGAGGCCCAATGAATCCCAATTGAATGCAGTGGATTCCATGCAGCATGGCGCAATGGATGTCGATTGAATGCAGTGGTTTCCCTGCAATGTGGCACAATGGATCCCGATTGACTGCAGTGGATGCCATGCAGTGTCATTGAATGCAGTGGATTCCATGCAGCATGGTAAAATGCATCCCAATTGAACGCAGTGCATTCCATGCAGCGGGGTTCAATGGATCCCGATTGAATGCAGTGGATTCGATGCAGCGTGGCCCAATGGATCTCGAGAGAATGCAGTGGATTCCATGCAGTGTGGTGCAATGGATTTAAATTGAACGCAGTGGATTCCATGCATCGTGGCGCAATGGATCCCAATTGAATGCAGTGAATTCCATGCAGCGTGATTGAATGGAGTATATTCCATGCAGCGTGGTAAAATGCATCCCGATTAAATGCAGTGGATTCCATCCAGCTTGATTGAATGCAATTGATTCCATGGAGCATGGCCCAATGCATCCCGATTAAATGCAGTGGATTTTATGCAGCATGGCCCAAAGCATCCCGATTGAAGGTAGTGCATTCCATGCAGCATCACTGAATGCAGTGGATTCCATGCAGCATGGTAAAATGCATCCCGATTAAACGCAGTGGATTACATGCAGCATGGCTAAATGGATCCCGAGTGAATGCAGTAGATTCCATGCAGTTTCATTGAATGCAGTGGTTTACATGCAGTATGGTAAAATGCGTCACGATTGATGCAGTGGATTCCATGCAGTGTCATTGAATGCAGTGGATTCCATGCAGCATGGTAAAATGCATCCCGATTGAACGCAGTGCATTCCATGCAGCGGGGTTCAATGGATCCCGATTGAATGCAGTGGATTCGATGCAGCGTGGCCCAATGGATCTCGAGAGAATGCAGTGGATTCCATGCAGTGTGGTGCAATGGATTTAAATTGAACGCAGTGGATTCCATGCATCGTGGCGCAATGGATCCCAATTGAATGCAGTGAATTCCATGCAGCGTGATTGAATGCAGTATATTCCATGCAGCGTGGTAAAATGCATCCCGATTAAATGCAGTGGATTCCATCCAGCTTGATTGAATGCAATTGATTCCATGGAGCATGGCCCAATGCATCCCGATTAAATGCAGTGGATTTTATGCAGCATGGCCCAAAGCATCCCGATTGAAGGTAGTGCATTCCATGCAGCATCACTGAATGCAGTGGATTCCATGCAGCATGGTAAAATGCATCCCGATTAAACGCAGTGGATTACATGCAGCATGGCTAAATGGATCCCGAGTGAATGCAGTAGATTCCATGCAGTTTCATTGAATGCAGTGGTTTACATGCAGTATGGTAAAATGCGTCACGATTGATGCAGTGGATTCCATGCAGTGTCATTGAATGCAGTGGATTCCATGCAGCATGGTAAAATGCATCCCGATTGATGCAGTGGATTCCATGCAGTGTCAATGAATGCAGTGGATTCCAGGCAGCATGATAAAATGCATCCCGATTGATGCAGTGGATTCCATGCAGCGGGGTTAAATGGATCCCGATTGAATGCAGTGGATTCCATGCAGCGTGGCCCAATGGATCTCGATTGAATGCAGTGGATTCCATGCAGCGTGGCCCAATGGATCTCGATTGAATGCAGTGGATTCCATGCAGTGTGGTGCAGTGGATTCTGATTGATTGCAGTGAATTTCATGCATCGTGGCACAATGGATCCCAATTGAATGCAGTGGATTCCATGCAGCGTGGCCCAATGGATCTCGATTGAATGCAGTGGATTCCATGCAGCGTGTTTGAATGCAGTGTATTCCATGCAGCGTGAAGAAATGGAACCCTATTGAATGCAGTGGATTTTATGCAGCATGATTGAATGCAGTGGATTCGATGCAGCATGATTGAATGCAGTGGATTCCAGTCAGCGAGGCCCAATGAATCCCGATTGAATGCAGTGGATATTATCCAGCATGGCCCAAAGCATCCCGATTGAATGCAGTGGATTCCATGCAGCGTGTTTGAATGCAGTGGATTCCATGCAGCATGGCCCAATGGTTCCCGATTGAATGCAGTGGTTGCAATGAAGCATGATTGAATGCAGTGGATTCCATGAAGCGTGGCCCTATGGTACCCGATTGAATGCACTGGTTGCAATGAAGCATGATTGAATGCAGTGGATTCCATGCAGCATGGAGACATTGAACCCTATTAAATGCAGGGGACTTTATGCAGCATGATTGAATGCAGTGGATTCCATGCATCGTGGCGCAATGGATCCCAATTGAATGCAGTGAATTCCATGCAGCGTGATTGAATGCAGTATATTCCATGCAGCGTGGTAAAATGCATCCCGATTAAATGCAGTGGATTCCATCCAGCTTGATTGAATGCAGTTGATTCCATGGAGCATGGCCCAATGCATCCCGATTAAATGCAGTGGATTTTATGCAGCATGGCCCAAAGCATCCCGATTGAAGGTAGTGCATTCCATGCAGCATCACTGAATGCAGTGGATTCCATGCAGCATGGTAAAATGCATCCCGATTAAACGCAGTGGATTACATGCAGCATGGCTAAATGGATCCCGAGTGAATGCAGTAGATTCCATGCAGTTTCATTGAATGCAGTGGTTTACATGCAGTATGGTAAAATGCGTCACGATTGATGCAGTGGATTCCATGCAGTGTCATTGAATGCAGTGGATTCCATGCAGCATGGTAAAATGCATCCCGATTGATGCAGTGGATTCCATGCAGTGTCAATGAATGCAGTGGATTCCAGGCAGCATGATAAAATGCATCCCGATTGATGCAGTGGATTCCATGCAGCGGGGTTAAATGGATCCCGATTGAATGCAGTGGATTCCATGCAGCGTGGCCCAATGGATCTCGATTGAATGCAGTGGATTCCATGCAGCGTGGCCCAATGGATCTCGATTGAATGCAGTGGATTCCATGCAGTGTGGTGTAGTGGATTCTGATTGATTGCAGTGAATTCCATGCATCGTGGCACAATGGATCCCAATTGAATGCAGTGGATTCCATGCAGCGTGGCCCAATGGATCTCGATTGAATGCAGTGGATTCCATGCAGCGTGTTTGAATGCAGTGTATTCCATGCAGCGTGAAGAAATGGAACCCTATTGAATGCAGTGGATTTTATGCAGCATGATTGAATGCAGTGGATTCCATGCAGCATGATTGAATGCAGTGGATTCCAGGCAGCGAGGCCCAATGAATCCCGATTGAATGCAGTGGATATTATCCAGCATGGCCCAAAGCATCCCGATGGAATGCAGTGGATTCCATGCAGCGTGTTTGAATGCAGTGGATTCCATGCAGCATGGCCCAATGGTTCCCGATTGAATGCAGTGGTTGCAATGAAGCATGATTGAATGCAGTGGATTCCATGAAGCGTGGCCCTATGGTACCCGATTGAATGCACTGGTTGCAATGAAGCATGATTGAATGCAGTGGATTCCATGCAGCATGGAGACATTGAACCCTATTAAATGCAGGGGACTTTATGCAGCATGATTGAATGCAGTGGATTCCATGCAGCATGATTGAATGCAGTAGATTCCATGCAGTGAGGCCCAATGCATCCCGATTAAATGCAGTGGATTTTATGCAGCGAGGCCCAAAGCATCCCGATTGAATGCAGTGGATTCCATGCAGCGTCACTGAATGCAGTGGATTCGATGCAGCATGGTAAAATGCATCCCGATTGAACGCAGTGTATTCCATGCAGCGTGGCTAAATGGATCCCGATTGAATGCAGTGGATTCGATGCAGCGTGGCCCAATGGATCTCGAGAGAATGCAGTGGATTCCATGCAGTGTGGTGCAATGGATTTTAATTGAACGCAGTGGATTCCATGCATCGTGGTGCAATGGATCCAAATTGAATGCAGTGAATTCCATGCAGCGTGATTGAATGCAGTATATTCCATGCAGCGTGGTAAAATGCATCCCGATTAAATGCAGTGGATTCCATCCAGCTTGGCTGAATGCAATTGATTCCATGGAGCATGGCCCAATGCATCCCGATTAAATGCAGTGGATTTTATGCAGCATGGCCCAAAGCATCCCGATTGAATATAGTGCATTCCATGCAGCATCACTGAATGCAGTGGATTCCATGCAGCATGGTAAAATGCATCCCGATTAAACGCAGTGGATTACATGCAGCATGGCTAAATGGATCCCGAGTGAATGCAGTGGATTCCATGCAGTGACATTGAATGCAGTGGATTCCATGCAGCATGGTAAAATGCGTCACGATTGATGCAGTGCATTCCATGCAGTGTCATTGAATGCAGTGGATTCCAGGCAGCATGATAAAATGCATCCCGATTGATGCAGTGGATTCCATGCAGCGGGGTTAAATGGAACCCGATTGAATGCAGTGTATTCCATGCAGCGTGGCCCAATGGATCTCGATTGAATGCAGTGGACTCCGTGCAGTGTGGTGGAGTGGATTCTGATTGATTGCAGTGAATTCCATGCATCGTGGCCCAATGGATCTCGATTGAATGCAGTGGATTCCATGCAGCGTGTTTGAATGCAGTGTTTGCCATGCAGCGTGAAGAAATGGAACCCTATTGAATGCAGTGGATTCCATGCAGTGTCATTTAATGCAGTGGATTCCATGCAGCATGATTGAATGCAGTGGATTCCAGGCAGCGAGGCCCAATGAATCCCGATTGAATGCACTGGATATTATCCAGCATGGCCCAAAGCATCCCGATTGAATGCAGTGGATTCCATGCAGCGTGTTTGAATGCAGTGGATTCCATGCAGCATGGCCCAATGGTTCCCGATTGAATGCAGTGGTTGCAATGAAGCATGATTGAATGCAGTGGATTCCATGCAGCATGGAGACATTGAACCCTATTCAATGCAGGGGATTTTATGCAGCATGATTGAATGCAGTGGATTCCATGCAGCATGATTGAATGCAGTAGATTCCATGCAGTGAGGCCCAATGCATCCCGATTAAATGCAGTGGATTTTATGCAGAGAGGCCCAAAGCATCCCGATTGAATGCAGTGGATTCCATGCAGCGTCACTGAATGCAGTGGATTCGATGCAGCATGGTTAAATGCATCCCGATTGAACGAACAGTATTCCATGCAGCGTGGCTAAATGGATCCCGATTGAATGCAGTGGATTCCATGCAGCGTGGCCCAATGGATCTCGAGAGATTGCAGTGGATTCCATGCAGTGTGGTGCAATGGATTTTAATTGAACGCAGTGGATTCCATGCATCGTGGTGCAATGGATCCCAATTGAATGCAGTGAATTCCATGCAGCGTGATTGAATGCAGTATATTCCATGCAGCGTGGTAAAATGCATCCCGATTAAATGCAGTGGATTCCATCCAGCTTGGCTGAATGCAATTGATTCCATGGAGCATGGCCCAATGCATCCCGATTAAATGCAGTGGATTTTATGCAGCATGGCCCAAAGCATCCCGATTGAATATAGTGCATTCCATGCAGCATCACTGAATGCAGTGGATTCCATGCAGCATGGTAAAATGCATCCCGATTAAACGCAGTGGATTACATGCAGCATGGCTAAATGGATCCCGAGTGAATGCAGTAGATTCCATGCAGTGTCATTGAATGCAGTGGATTCCATGCAGCATGGTAAAATGCATCCCGATTGATGCCTTGGATTCCATGCAGTGTCATTGATTGCAGTGGATTCCATGCAGCATGGTAAAATGCATCCCGATTGATGCAGTGGATTCCATGCAGTGTCAATGAATGCAGTGGATTCCAGGCAGCATGATAAAATGCATCCCGATTGATGCAGTGGATTCCATGCAGCGGGGTTAAATGGATCCCGATTGAATGCAGTGGATTCCATGCAGCGTGGCCCAATGGATCTCGATTGAATGCAGTGGATTCCATGCAGCGTGTTTGAATGCAGTGTATGCCATGCAGCGTGAAGAAATGGAACCCTATTGAATGCAGTGGATTTTATGCAGCATGATTGAATGCAGTGGATTCCATGCAGCATGATTGAATGCAGTGGATTCCAGGCAGCGAGGCCCAATGAATCCCGATTGAATGCAGTGGATATTATCCAGCATGGCCCAAAGCATCCCGATTGAATGCAGTGGATTCCATGCAGCGTGTTTGAATGCAGTGGATTCCATGCAGCATGGCCCAATGGTTCCCGATTGAATGCAGTGGTTGCAATGAAGCATGATTGAATGCAGTGGATTCCATGAAGCGTGGCCCTATGGTACCCGATTGAAGGCACTGGTTGCAATGAAGCATGATTGAATCCAGTGGATTCCATGCAGCATGGAGAAATTGAACCCTATTAAATGCAGGGGATTTTATGCAGCATGATTGAATGCAGTGGATTCCATGCAGCATGATTGAATGCAGTAGATTCCATGCAGTGAGGCCCAATGCATCCCGATTAAATGCAGTGGATTCCATGCAGCGTCACTGAATGCAGTGGATTCGATGCAGCATGGTAAAATGCATCCCGATTGAACCCAGTGTATTCTATGCAGCGTGATAAATGGATCCCGATTGAATGCAGTGGATTCCATGCAGCGTGGCCCAATGGATCTCGAGAGAATGCAGTGGATTCCATGCAGTGTGGTGCAATGGATTTTGATTGAACGCAGTGGATTCGATGCATCATTGTGCAATGGATCCCAATTGAATGCAGTGAATTCCATGCAGCGTGATTGAATGCAGTATATTGCATGCAGCATGGTAAAATGCATCCCGATTAAATGCAGTGGATTCCATCCAGCTTGATTGAATGCAGTTGATTCCATGGAGCGTGGCCCAATGCATCCCGATTAAATGCAGTGGATTTTATGCAGCATGGCCCAAAGCATCCCGATTGAAGGTAGTGCATTCCATGCAGCATCACTGAATGCAGTGGATTCCATGCAGCATGGTAAAATGCATCCCGATTGAACGCAGTGTATTCCATGAAGCATGGCGAAATGGATCCCGATTGAATGCAGTGGATTCCATGCAGCGTGGCCCAATGGATCTCGATTGAACGCAGTGTATTCCATGCAGTGAGGCCCAATGAATCCCAATTGAATGCAGTGGATTCCATGCAGCATGGCGCAATGGATGTCGATTGAATGCAGTGGTTTCCCTGCAATGTGGCACAATGGATCCCGATTGACTGCAGTGGATTCCATGCAGCGTCACTGAATGCAGTGGATTCCATGCAGCATGTTAAAATGCATCCCGATGGATGCAGTGGATTACATGCAGTGTCATTGAATGCAGTGAATTCCATGCAGCATGGTAAAATGCATCCCGATTGAACGCAGTGTATTCCATGAAGCATGGCTAAATGGATCCCGAGTGAATGCAGTGGATTCCATGCAGTGTCATTGAATGCAGTGGATTCCATGCAGCATGGTAAAATGTGTCACGATTGATGCAGTGGATTCCATGCATTGTCATTGAATGCAGTGGATTCCATGCAGCATGGTTAAATGCATCCCGATTGATGCAGTGGATTCCATGCAGTGTCAATGAATGCAATGAATTCCAGGCAGCATGATAAAATGCATCCCGATTGATGCAGTGGATTCCATGCAGCGGGGTTAAATGGATCCCGATTGAATGCAGTGGATTCCATGCAGCGTGGCCCAATGGATCTCGATTGAATGCAGTGGACTCCATGCAGTGTCGTGGAGTGGATTCTGATTGATTGCAGTGAATTCCATGAAGCGTGGCCCAATGGATCTCGATTGAATGCAGTGGATTCCATGCAGCGTGTTTGAATGCAGTGTATTCCATGCAGCGTGAAGAAATGGAACCCTATTGAATGCAGTGGATTTTATGCAGCATGATTGAATGCAGTGGATTCCATGCAGCATGATTGAATGCAGTGGATTCCAGGCAGCGAGGCCCAATGAATCCCGATTGAATGCAGTGGACATTATCCAGCATGGCCCAAAGCATCCCGATGGAATGCAGTGGATTCCATGCAGCGTGTTTGAATGCAGTGGATTCCATGCAGCATGGCCCAATGGTTCCCGATTGAATGCAGTGGTTGCAATGAAGCATGATTGAATGCAGTGGATTCCATGAAGCGTGGCCCTATGGTACCCGATTGAATGCACTGGTTGCAATGAAGCATGATTGAATGCAGTGGATTCCATGCAGCATGGAGAAATGGAACCCTATTAAATGCAGGGGATTTTATGCAGCATGATTGAATGCAGTGGATTCCATGCAGCATGATTGAATGCAGTAGATTCCATGCAGTGAGGCCCAATGCATCCCGATTAAATGCAGTGGATTTTATGCAGCGAGGCCCAAAGCATCCCGATTGAATGCAGTGGATTCCATGCAGCGTCACTGAATGCAGTGGATTCGATGCAGCATGGTTAAATGCATCCCGATTGAACGAAGAGTATTCCATGCAGCGTGGCTAAATGGATCCCGATTGAATGCAGTGGATTCCATGCAGTGTGGCCCAATGGATCTCGAGAGATTGCAGTGGATTCCATGCAGTGTGGTGCAATGGATTTTAATTGAACGCAGTGGATTCCATGCATCGTGGTGCAATGGATCCCAATTGAATGCAGTGAATTCCATGCAGCGTGATTGAATGCAGTATATTCCATGCAGCGTGGTAAAATGCATCCCGATTAAATGCAGTGGATTCCATCCAGCTTGGCTGAATGCAATTGATTCCATGGAGCATGGCCCAATGCATCCCGATTAAATGCAGTGGATTTTATGCAGCATGGCCCAAAGCATCCCGATTGAATATAGTGCATTCCATGCAGCATCACTGAATGCAGTGGATTCCATGCAGCATGGTAAAATGCATCCCGATTAAACGCAGTGGATTACATGCAGCATGGCTAAATGGATCCCGAGTGAATGCAGTGGATTCCATGCAGTGTCATTGAATGCAGTGGATTCCATGCAGCATGGTAAAATGCGTCACGATTGATGCAGTGGATTCCATGCAGTGTCATTTAATGCAGTGGATTCCAGGCAGCATGATAAAATGCATCCCGATTGATGCAGTGGATTCCATGCAGCGGGGTTAAATGGAACCCGATTGAATGCAGTGGATTCCATGCAGCGTGGCCCAATGGATCTCGATTGAATGCAGTGGACTCCGTGCAGTGTGGTGGAGTGGATTCTGATTGATTGCAGTGAATTCCATGCATCGTGGCCCAATGGATCTCGATTGAATGCAGTGGATTCCATGCAGCGTGTTTGAATGCAGTGTTTGCCATGCAGCGTGAAGAAATGGAACCCTATTGAATGCAGTGGATTCCATGCAGTGTCATTTAATGCAGTGGATTCCATGCAGCATGATTGAATGCAGTGGATTCCAGGCAGCGAGGCCCAATGAATCCCGATTGAATGCACTGGATATTATCCAGCATGGCCCAAAGCATCCCGATTGAATGCAGTGGATTCCATGCAGCGTGTTTGAATGCAGTGGATTCCATGCAGCATGGCCCAATGGTTCCCGATTGAATGCAGTGGTTGCAATGAAGCATGATTGAATGCAGTGGATTCCATGCAGCATGGAGACATTGAACCCTATTCAATGCAGGGGATTTTATGCAGCATGATTGAATGCAGTGGATTCCATGCAGCATGATTGAATGCAGTAGATTCCATGCAGTGAGGCCCAATGCATCCCGATTAAATGCAGTGGATTTTATGCAGCGAGGCCCAAAGCATCCCGATTGAATGCAGTGGATTCCATGCAGCGTCACTGAATGCAGTGGATTCGATGCAGCATGGTTAAATGCATCCCGATTGAACGAACAGTATTCCATGCAGCGTGGCTAAATGGATCCCGATTGAATGCAGTGGATTCCATGCAGCGTGGCCCAATGGATCTCGAGAGATTGCAGTGGATTCCATGCAGTGTGGTGCAATGGATTTTAATTGAACGCAGTGGATTCCAGGCATCGTGGTGCAATGGATCCCAATTGAATGCAGTGAATTCCATGCAGCGTGATTGAATGCAGTATATTCCATGCAGCGTGGTAAAATGCATCCCGATTAAATGCAGTGGATTCCATCCAGCTTGGCTGAATGCAATTGATTCCATGGAGCATGGCCCAATGCATCCCGATTAAATGCAGTGGATTTTATGCAGCATGGCCCAAAGCATCCCGATTGAATATAGTGCATTCCATGCAGCATCACTGAATGCAGTGGATTCCATGCAGCATGGTAAAATGCATCCCGATTAAACGCAGTGGATTACATGCAGCATGGCTAAATGGATCCCGAGTGAATGCAGTAGATTCCATGCAGTGTCATTGAATGCAGTGGATTCCATGCAGCATGGTAAAATGCATCACGATTGATGCCTTGGATTCCATGCAGTGTCATTGATTGCAGTGGATTCCATGCAGCATGGTAAAATGCATCCCGATTGATGCAGTGGATTCCATGCAGTGTCAATGAATGCAGTGGATTCCAGGCAGCATGATAAAATGCATCCCGATTGATGCAGTGGATTCCATGCAGCGGGGTTAAATGGATCCCGATTGAATGCAGTGGATTCCATGCAGCGTGGCCCAATGGATCTCGATTGAATGCAGTGGATTCCATGCAGCGTGGCCCAATGGATCTCGATTGAATGCAGTGGATTCCATGCAGTGTGGTGTAGTGGATTCTGATTGATTGCAGTGAATTCCATGCATCGTGGCACAATGGACCCCAATTGAATGCAGTGGATTCCATGCAGCGTGGCCCAATGGATCTCGATTGAATGCAGTGGATTCCATGCAGCGTGTTTGAATGCAGTGTATGCCATGCAGCGTGAAGAAATGGAACCCTATTGAATGCAGTGGATTTTATGCAGCATGATTGAATGCAGTGGATTCCATGCAGCATGATTGAATGCAGTGGATTCCAGGCAGCGAGGCCCAATGAATCCCGATTGAATGCAGTGGATATTATCCAGCATGGCCCAAAGCATCCCGATTGAATGCAGTGGATTCCATGCAGCGTGTTTGAATGCAGTGGATTCCATGCAGCATGATTGAATGCAGTGGATTCCAGGCAGCGAGGCCCAATGAATCCCGATTGAATGCAGTGGACATTATCCAGCATGGCCCAAAGCATCCCGATGGAATGCAGTGGATTCCATGCAGCGTGTTTGAACGCAGTGGATCCATGCAGCATGGCCCAATGGTTCCCGATTGAATGCAGTGGTTGCAATGAAGCATGATTGAATGCAGTGGATTCCATGAAGCGTGGCCCTATGGTACCCGATTGAATGCACTGGTTGCAATGAAGCATGATTGAATGCAGTGGATTCCATGCAGCATGGAGAAATGGAACCCTATTAAATGCAGGGGATTTTATGCAGCATGATTGAATGCAGTGGATTCCATGCAGCATGATTGAATGCAGTAGATTCCATGCAGTGAGGCCCAATGCATCCCGATTAAATGCAGTGGATTTTATGCAGCGAGGCCCAAAGCATCCCGATTGAATGCAGTGGATTCCATGCAGCGTCACTGAATGCAGTGGATTCGATGCAGCATGGTAAAATGCATCCCGATTGAACCCAGTGTATTCTATGCAGCGTGATAAATGGATCCCGATTGAATGCAGTGGATTCCATGCAGCGTGGCCCAATGGATCTCGAGAGAATGCAGTGGATTCCATGCAGTGTGGTGCAATGGATTTTGATTGAACGCAGTGGATTCCATGCATCGTTGTGCAATGGATCCCAATTGAATGCAGTGAATTCCATGCAGCATGATAAAATGCATCCCGATAGATTTAGTGGATTCCAGGCAGCGGGGTTAAATGGATCCAGATTGAATGCCGTGGATTCCATGCAGCGTGGCCCAATGGATCTCGATTGAATGCAGTGGACTCCATGCAGTGTGGTGCAGTGGATTCTGATTGATTGCAGTGAATTCCATGAAGCGTGGCCCAATGGATCTCGATTGAATGCAGTGGATTCCATGCAGCGTGTTTGAATGCAGTGTATTCCATGCAGCGTGAAGAAATGGAACCCTATTGAATGCAGTGGATTTTATGCAGCATGATTGAATGCAGTTGATTCCATGCAGCATGATTGAATGCAGTGGATTCCAGGCAGCGAGGCCCAATGAATCCCGATTGAATGCAGTGGACATTATCCAGCATGGCCCAAAGCATCCCCATGGAATGCAGTGGATTCCATGCAGCGTGTTTGAATGCAGTGGAGTCCATGCAGCATGGCCCAATGGTTCCCGATTGAATGCAGTGGTTGCAATGAAGCATGATTGAATGCAGTGGATTCCATGAAGCGTGGCCCTATGGTACCCGATTGAATGCACTGGTTGCAATGAAGCATGATTGAATGCAGTGGATTCCATGCAGCATGGAGAAATGGAACCCTATTAAATGCAGGGGATTTTATGCAGCATGATTGAATGCAGTGGATTCCATGCAGCATGATTGAATGCAGTAGATTCCATGCAGTGAGGCCCAATGCATCCCGATTAAATGCAGTGGATTTTATGCAGCGAGGCCCAAAGCATCCCGATTGAATGCAGTGGATTCCATGCAGCGTCACTGAATGCAGTGGATTCGATGCAGCATGGTTAAATGCATCCCGATTGAACGAAGAGTATTCCATGCAGCGTGGCTAAATGGATCCCGATTGAATGCAGTGGATTCCATGCAGCGTGGCCCAATGGATCTCGAGAGATTGCAGTGGATTCCATGCAGTGTGGTGCAATGGATTTTAATTGAACGCAGTGGATTCCATGCATCGTGGTGCAATGGATCCCAATTGAATGCAGTGAATTCCATGCAGCGTGATTGAATGCAGTATATTCCATGCAGCGTGGTAAAATGCATCCCGATTAAATGCAGTGGATTCCATCCAGCTTGATTGAATGCAGTTGATTCCATGGAGCGTGGCCCAATGCATCCCGATTAAATGCAGTGGATTTTATGCAGCATGGCCCAAAGCATCCCGATTGAATGTAGTGCATTCCATGCAGCATCACTGAATGCAGTGGATTCCATGCAGCATGGTAAAATGCATCCCGATTAAACGCAGTGGAATACATGCAGCATGGCTAAATGGATCCCGAGTGAATGCAGTAGATTCCATGCAGTGTCATTGAATGCAGTGGATTCCATGCAGCATGGTAAAATGCATCCCGATTGATGCAGTGGATTCCATGCAGTGTCATTGAATGCAGTGTATTACATGCAGCATGGTAAAATGCATCCCGATTGATACAGTGGATTCCATGCAGTGTCATTGAATGCAGTGGATTCCAGGCAGCATGATAAAATGCATCCCGATTGATGCAGTGGATTCCATGCAGCGGGGTTAAATGGATCCCGATTGAATGCAGTCGATTCCATGCAGCGTGGCCCAATGGATCTCGATTGAATGCAGTGGATTCCATGCAGCGTGGCCCAATGGATCTCGATTGAACGCAGTGGATCCATGCAGCATGGCCCAATGGTTCCCGATTGAATGCAGTGGTTGCAATGAAGCATGATTGAATGCAGTGGATTCCATGAAGCGTGGTCCTATGGTACCCGATTGAATGCACTGGTCGCAATGAAGCATGATTGAATGCAGTGGATTCCATGCAGCATGGAGAAATGGAACCCTATTAAATGCAGGGGATTTTATGCAGCATGATTGAATGCAGTGGATTCCATGCAGCATGATTGAATGCAGTAGATTCCATGCAGTGAGGCCCAATGCATCCCGATTAAATGCAGTGGATTTTATGCAGCGAGGCCCAAAGCATCCCGATTGAATGCAGTGGATTCCATGCAGTGTCACTGAATGCAGTGGATTCGATGCAGCATGGTAAAATGCATCCCGATTGAACCCAGTGTATTCTATGCAGCGTGATAAATGGATCCCGATTGAATGCAGTGGATTCCATGCAGCGTGGCCCAATGGATCTCGAGAGAATGCAGTGGATTCCATGCAGTGTGGTGCAATGGATTTTGATTGAACGCAGTGGATTCCATGCATCGTTGTGCAATGGATCCCAATTGAATGCAGTGAATTCCATGCAGCATGATAAAATGCATCCCGATTGATGCAGTGGATTCCATGCAGCGGTGTTAAATGGATCCAGATTGAATGCCGTGGATTCCATGCAGCGTGGCCCAATGGATCTCGATTGAATGCAGTGGACTCCATGCAGTGTGGTGGAGTGGATTCTGATTGATTGCAGTGAATTCCATGAAGCGTGGCCCAATGGATCTCGATTGAATGCAGTGGATTCCATGCAGCGTGTTTGAATGCAGTGTATTCCATGCAGCGTGAAGAAATGGAACCCTATTGAATGCAGTGGATTTTATGCAGCATGATTGAATGCAGTGGATTCCATGCAGCATGATTGAATGCAGTGGATTCCAGGCAGCGAGGCCCAATGAATCCCGATTGAATGCAGTGGACATTATCCAGCATGGCCCAAAGCATCCCGATGGAATGCAGTGGATTCCATGCAGTGTGTTTGAATGCAGTGGAGTCCATGCAGCATGGCCCAATGGTTCCCGATTGAATGCAGTGGTTGCAATGAAGCATGATTGAATGCAGTGGATTCCATGAAGCGTGGCCCTATGGTACCCGATTGAATGCACTGGTTGCAATGAAGCATGATTGAATGCAGTGGATTCCATGCAGCATGGAGAAATGGAACCCTATTAAATGCAGGGGATTTTATGCAGCATGATTGAATGCAGTGGATTCCATGCAGCATGATTGAATGCAGTAGATTCCATGCAGTGAGGCCCAATGCATCCCGATTAAATGCAGTGGATTTTATGCAGCGAGGCCCAAAGCATCCCGATTGAATGCAGTGGATTCCATGCAGCGTCACTGAATGCAGTGGATTCGATGCAGCATGGTTAAATGCATCCCGATTGAACGAAGAGTATTCCATGCAGCGTGGCTAAATGGATCCCGATTGAATGCAGTGGATTCCATGCAGCGTGGCCCAATGGATCTCGAGAGATTGCAGTGGATTCCATGCAGTGTGGTGCAATGGATTTTAATTGAACGCAGTGGATTCCATGCATCGTGGTGCAATGGATCCCAATTGAATGCAGTGAATTCCATGCAGCGTGATTGAATGCAGTATATTCCATGCAGCGTGGTAAAATGCATCCCGATTAAATGCAGTGGATTCCATCCAGCTTGATTGAATGCAGTTGATTCCATGGAGCGTGGCCCAATGCATCCCGATTAAATGCAGTGGATTTTACGCAGCATGGCCCAAAGCATCCCGATTGAATGTAGTGCATTCCATGCAGCATCACTGAATGCAGTGGATTCCATGCAGCATGGTAAAATGCATCCCGATTAAACGCAGTGGATTACATGCAGCATGGCTAAATGGATCCCGAGTGAATGCAGTAGATTCCATGCAGTGTCATTGAATGCAGTGGATTCCATGCAGCATGGTAAAATGCGTCACGATTGATGCAGTGGATTCCATGCAGTGTCATTGAATGCATTGGATTCCATGCAGCATGGTAAAATGCATCCCGATGGATGCAGTGGATTCCATGCAGTGTCAATGAATGCAGTGGATTCCAGGCAGCATGATAAAATGCATCCCGATTGATGCAGTGGATTCCATGCAGCGGGGTTAAATGGATCCCGATTGAATGCAGTGGATTCCATGCAGCGTGGCCCAATGGATCTCGATTGAATGCAGTGGATTCCATGCAGCGTGGCCCAATGGATCTCGATTGAATGCAGTGGATTCCATGCAGTGTGGTGCAGTGGATTCTGATTGATTGCAGTGAATTCCATGCATCGTGGCACAATGGATCCCAATTGAATGCAGTGGATTCCATGCAGTGTGGCCCAATGGATCTCGATTGAATGCAGTGGATTCCATGCAGCGTGTTTGAATGCAGTTTATGCCATGCAGCATGAAGAAATGGAACCCTATTGAATGCAGTGGATTTTATGCAGCATGATTGAATGCAGTGGATTCCATGCAGCATGATTGAATGCAGTGGATTCCAGGCAGCGAGGCCCAATGAATCCCGATTGAATGCAGTGGATATTATCCAGCATGGCCCAAAGCATCCCGATTGAATGCAGTGGATTCCATGCAGCGTGTTTGAACGCAGTGGATCCATGCAGCATGGCCCAATGGTTCCCGATTGAATGCAGTGGTTGCAATGAAGCATGATTGAATGCAGTGGATTCCATGAAGCGTGGCCCTATGGTACCCGATTGAATGCACTGGTTGCAATGAAGCATGATTGAATGCAGTGGATTCCATGCAGCATGGAGAAATGGAACCCTATTAAATGCAGGGGATTTTATGCAGCATGATTGAATGCAGTGGATTCCATGCAGCATGATTGAATGCAGTAGATTCCATGCAGTGAGGCCCAATGCATCCCGATTAAATGCAGTGGATTTTATGCAGCGAGGCCCAAAGCATCCCGATTGAATGCAGTGGATTCCATGCAGCGTCACTGAATGCAGTGGATTCGATGCAGCATGGTAAAATGCATCCCGATTGAACCCAGTGTATTCTATGCAGCGTGATAAATGGATCCCGATTGAATGCAGTGGATTCCATGCAGCGTGGCCCAATGGATCTCGAGAGAATGCAGTGGATTCCATGCAGTGTGGTGCAATGGATTTTGATTGAACGCAGTGGATTCCATGCATCGTTGTGCAATGGATCCCAATTGAATGCAGTGAATTCCATGCAGCGTGATTGAATGCAGTACATTCCATGCAGCGTGGTAAAATGCATCCCGATTAAATGCAGTGGATTCCATCCAGCTTGATTGAATGCAGTTGATTCCATGGAGCGTGGCCCAATGCATCCCGATTAAATGCAGTGGATTTTATGCAGCATGGCCCAAAGCATCCCGATTGAAGGTAGTGCATTCCATGCAGCATCACTGAATGCAGTGGATTCCATGCAGCATGGTAAAATGCATCCCGATTGAACGCAGTGTATTCCATGAAGCATGGCTAAATGGATCCCGATTGAATGCAGTGGATTCCATGCAGCGTGGCCCAATGGATCTCGATTGAACGCAGTGTATTCCATGCAGTGAGGCCCAATGTATCCCAATTGAATGCAGTGGATTCCATGCAGCATGGCGCAATGGATGTCGATTGAATGCAGTGCTTTCCCTGCAATGTGGCACAATGGATCCCGATTGACTGCAGTGGATTCCATGCAGCGTCACTGAATGCAGTGGATTCCATGCAGCATGGTAAAATGCATCCCGATTGATGCAGTGGATTCCATGCAGTGTCATTGAATGCAGTGGATTCCATGCAGCATGGTAAAATGCATCCCGATTGATGCAGTGGATTACATGCAGTGTCAATGAATGCAGTGGATTCCAGGCAGCATGATAAAATGCATCCCGATTGATGCAGTGGATTCCATGCAGCGGGGTTAAATGGATCCCGATTGAATGCAGTGGATTCCATGCAGCGTGGCCCAGTGGATCTCGATTGAATGCAGTGGATTCCATGCAGCGTGGCCCAATGGATCTCGATTGAATGCAGTGGATTCCACGCAGTGTGGTGCAGTGGATTCTGATTGATTGCAGTGAATTCCATGCATCGTGGCACAATGGATCCCAATTGAATGCAGTGGATTCCATGCAGTGTGGCCCAATGGATCTCGATTGAATGCAGTGGATTCCATGCAGCATGTTTGAATGCAGTGTATTCCATGCAGCGTGAAGAAATGGAACCCTATTGAATGCAGTGGATTTTATGCAGCATGATTGAATGCAGTGGATTCCATGCAGCATGATTGAATGCAGTGGATTCCAGGAAGCGAGGCCCAATGAATCCCGATTGAATGCAGTGGATATTATCCAGCAGGGCCCAAAGCATCCCGATTGAATGCAGTGGATTCCATGCAGCGTCACTGAATGCAGTGGATTCGATGCAGCATGGTAAAATGCATCCCGATTGAACCCAGTGTATTCTATGCAGCGTGATAAATGGATCCCGATTGAATGCAGTGGATTCGATGCAGCATTGCCCAATGGACCTCGAGAGAATGCAGTGGATTCCATGCAGTGTGGTGCAATGGATTTTGATTGAAATCAGTGGATTCGATGCATCGTTGTGCAATGGATCCCAATTGAATGCAGTGAATTCCATGCAGCGTGATTGAATGCAGTACATTCCATGCAGCATGGTAAAATGCATCCCGATTAAATGCAGTGGATTCCATCCAGCTTGATTGAATGCAGTTGATTCCATGGAGCGTGGCCCAATGCATCCCGATTAAATGCAGTGGATTTTATGCAGCATGGCCCAAAGCATCCCGATTGAAGGTAGTGCATTCCATGCAGCATCACTGAATGCAGTGGATTCCATGCAGCATGGTAAAATGCATCCCGATTGAACGCAGTGTATTCCATGAAGCATGGCTAAATGGATCCCGATTGAATGCAGTGGATTCCATGCAGCGTGGCCCAATGGATCTCGATTGAACGCAGTGTATTCCATGCAGTGAGGCCCAATGAATCCCAATTGAATGCAGTGGATTCCATGCAGCATGGCGCAATGGATGTCGATTGAATGCAGTGGTTTCCCTGCAATGTGGCACAATGGATCCCGATTGACTGCAGTGGATTCCATGCAGCGTCACTGAATGCAGTGGATTCCATGCAGCATGGTAAAATGCATCCCGATGGATGCAGTGGATTCCATGCAGTGTCATTGAATGCAGTGGATTCCATGCAGCATGGTAAAATGCATCCCAATTGAACGCAGTGCATTCCATGCAGCCGGGTTCAATGGATCCCGATTGAATGCAGTGGATTCGATGCAGCGTGGCCCAATGGATCTCGAGAGAATGCAGTGGATTCCATGCAGTGTGGTGCAATGGATTTAAATTGAACGCAGTGGATTCCATGCATCGTGGCGCAATGGATCCCAATTGAATGCAGTGAATTCCATGCAGCGTGATTGAATGCAGTATATTCCATGCAGCGTGGTAAAATGCATCCCGATTAAATGCAGTGGATTCCATCCAGCTTGATTGAATGCAATTGATTTCATGGAGCATGGCCCAATGCATCCCGATTAAATGCAGTGGATTTTATGCAGCATGGCCCAAAGCATCCCGATTGAAGGTAATGCATTCCATGCAGCATCACTGAAAGCAGTGGATTCCATGCAGCATGGTAAAATGCATCCCGATTGAACGCAGTGTATTCCATGAAGCATGGCTAAATGGATCCCGATTGAATGCAGTGGATTCCATGCAGCGTGGCCCAATGGATCTCGATTGAACGCAGTGTATTCCATGCAGTGAGGCCCAATGAATCCCAATTGAATGCAGTGGATTCCATGCAGCATGGCGCAATGGATGTGGATTGAATGCAGTGCTTTCCCTGCAATGTGGCACAATGGATCCCGATTGACTGCAGTGGATTCCATGCAGCGTCACTGAATGCAGTGGATTCCATGCAGCATGGTAAAATGCATCCCGATTGATGCAGTGGATTCCATGCAGTGTCATTGAATGCAGTGGATTCCATGCAGCATGGTAAAATGCATCCCGATTGATGCAGTGGATTCCATGCAGTGTCATTGAATGCAGTGGATTCCATGCAGCATGGTAAAATGCATCCCGATGGATGCAGTGGATTCCATGCAGTGTCAATGAATGCAGTGGATTCCAGGCAGCATGATAAAATGCATCCCGATTGATGCAGTGGATTCCATGCAGCGGGGTTAAATGAATCCCGATTGAATGCAGTGGATTCCATGCAGCGTGGCCCAATGGATCTCGATTGAATGCAGTGGATTCCATGCAGCGTGGCCCAATGGATCTCGATTGAATGCAGTGGATTCCATGCAGTGTGGTGCAGTGGATTCTGATTGATTGCAGTGAATTCCATGCATCGTGGCACAATGGATCCCAATTGAATGCAGTGGATTCCATGCAGTGTGGCCCAATGGATCTCGATTGAATGCAGTGGATTCCATGCAGCGTGTTTGAATGCAGTTTATGCCATGCAGCATGAAGAAATGGAACCCTATTGAATGCAGTGGATTTTATGCAGCATGATTGAATGCAGTGGATTCCATGCAGCATGATTGAATGCAGTGGATTCCAGGCAGCGAGGCCCAATGAATCCCGATTGAATGCAGTGGATATTATCCAGCATGGCCCAAAGCATCCCGATTGAATGCAGTGGATTCCATGCAGCGTGTTTGAACGCAGTGGATCCATGCAGCATGGCCCAATGGTTCCCGATTGAATGCAGTGGTTGCAATGAAGCATGATTGAATGCAGTGGATTCCATGAAGCGTGGCCCTATGGTACCCGATTGAATGCACTGGTTGCAATGAAGCATGATTGAATGCAGTGGATTCCATGCAGCATGGAGAAATGGAACCCTATTAAATGCAGGGGATTTTATGCAGCATGATTGAATGCAGTGGATTCCATGCAGCATGATTGAATGCAGTAGATTCCATGCAGTGAGGCCCAATGCATCCCGATTAAATGCAGTGGATTTTATGCAGCGAGGCCCAAAGCATCCCGATTGAATGCAGTGGATTCCATGCAGCGTCACTGAATGCAGTGGATTCGATGCAGCATGGTAAAATGCATCCCGATTGAACCCAGTGTATTCTATGCAGCGTGATAAATGGATCCCGATTGAATGCAGTGGATTCCATGCAGCGTGGCCCAATGGATCTCGAGAGAATGCAGTGGATTCCATGCAGTGTGGTGCAATGGATTTTGATTGAACGCAGTGGATTCCATGCATCGTTGTGCAATGGATCCCAATTGAATGCAGTGAATTCCATGCAGCGTGATTGAATGCAGTACATTCCATGCAGCATGGTAAAATGCATCCCGATTAAATGCAGTGGATTCCATCCAGCTTGATTGAATGCAGTTGATTCCATGGAGCGTGGCCCAATGCATCCCGATTAAATGCAGTGGATTTTATGCAGCATGGCCCAAAGCATCCCGATTGAAGGTAGTGCATTCCATGCAGCATCACTGAATGCAGTGGATTCCATGCAGCATGGTAAAATGCATCCCGATTGAACGCAGTGTATTCCATGAAGCATGGCTAAATGGATCCCGATTGAATGCAGTGGATTCCATGCAGCGTGGCCCAATGGATCTCGATTGAACGCAGTGTATTCCATGCAGTGAGGCCCAATGAATCCCAATTGAATGCAGTGGATTCCATGCAGCATGGCGCAATGGATGTCGATTGAATGCAGTGCTTTCCCTGCAATGTGGCACAATGGATCCCGATTGACTGCAGTGGATTCCATGCAGCGTCACTGAATGCAGTGGATTCCATGCAGCATGGTAAAATGCATCCCGATTGATGCAGTGGATTCCATGCAGTGTCATTGAATGCAGTGGATTCCATGCAGCATGGTAAAATGCATCCCGATTGATGCAGTGGATTACATGCAGTGTCAATGAATGCAGTGGATTCCAGGCAGCATGATAAAATGCATCCCGATTGATGCAGTGGATTCCATGCAGCGGGGTTAAATGGATCCCGATTGAATGCAGTGGATTCCATGCAGCGTGGCCCAGTGGATCTCGATTGAATGCAGTGGATTCCATGCAGCGTGGCCCAATGGATCTCGATTGAATGCAGTGGATTCCACGCAGTGTGGTGCAGTGGATTCTGATTGATTGCAGTGAATTCCATGCATCGTGGCACAATGGATCCCAATTGAATGCAGTGGATTCCATGCAGTGTGGCCCAATGGATCTCGATTGAATGCAGTGGATTCCATGCAGCATGTTTGAATGCAGTGTATTCCATGCAGCGTGAAGAAATGGAACCCTATTGAATGCAGTGGATTTTATGCAGCATGATTGAATGCAGTGGATTCCATGCAGCATGATTGAATGCAGTGGATTCCAGGAAGCGAGGCCCAATGAATCCCGATTGAATGCAGTGGATATTATCCAGCAGGGCCCAAAGCATCCCGATTGAATGCAGTGGATTCCATGCAGCGTCACTGAATGCAGTGGATTCGATGCAGCATGGTAAAATGCATCCCGATTGAACCCAGTGTATTCTATGCAGCGTGATAAATGGATCCCGATTGAATGCAGTGGATTCGATGCAGCGTGGTCCAATGTACCTCGAGAGAATGCAGTGGATTCCATGCAGTGTGGTGCAATGGATTTTGATTGAAATCAGTGGATTCGATGCATCGTTGTGCAATGGATCCCAATTGAATGCAGTGAATTCCATGCAGCATGATTGAATGCAGTACATTCCATGCAGCATGGTAAAATGCATCCCGATTAAATGCAGTGGATTCCATCCAGCTTGATTGAATGCAGTTGATTCCATGGAGCGTGGCCCAATGCATCCCGATTAAATGCAGTGGATTTTATGCAGCATGGCCCAAAGCATCCCGATTGAAGGTAGTGCATTCCATGCAGCATCACTGAATGCAGTGGATTCCATGCAGCATGGTAAAATGCATCCCGATTGAACGCAGTGTATTCCATGAAGCATGGCTAAATGGATCCCGATTGAATGCAGTGGATTCCATGCAGCGTGGCCCAATGGATCTCGATTGAACGCAGTGTATTCCATGCAGTGAGGCCCAATGAATCCCAATTGAATGCAGTGGATTCCATGCAGCATGGCGCAATGGATGTCGATTGAATGCAGTGGTTTCCCTGCAATGTGGCACAATGGATCCCGATTGACTGCAGTGGATTCCATGCAGCGTCACTGAATGCAGTGGATTCCATGCAGCATGGTAAAATGCATCCCGATGGATGCAGTGGATTCCATGCAGTGTCATTGAATGCAGTGGATTCCATGCAGCATGGTAAAATGCATCCCAATTGAACGCAGTGCATTCCATGCAGCCGGGTTCAATGGATCCCGATTGAATGCAGTGGATTCGATGCAGCGTGGCCCAATGGATCTCGAGAGAATGCAGTGGATTCCATGCAGTGTGGTGCAATGGATTTAAATTGAACGCAGTGGATTCCATGCATCGTGGCGCAATGGATCCCAATTGAATGCAGTGAATTCCATGCAGCGTGATTGAATGCAGTATATTCCATGCAGCGTGGTAAAATGCATCCCGATTAAATGCAGTGGATTCCATCCAGCTTGATTGAATGCAATTGATTTCATGGAGCATGGCCCAATGCATCCCGATTAAATGCAGTGGATTTTATGCAGCATGGCCCAAAGCATCCCGATTGAAGGTAGTGCATTCCATGCAGCATCACTGAATGCAGTGGATTCCATGCAGCATGGTAAAATGCATCCCGATTGAACGCAGTGTATTCCATGAAGCATGGCTAAATGGATCCCGATTGAATGCAGTGGATTCCATGCAGCGTGGCCCAATGGATCTCGATTGAACGCAGTGTATTCCATGCAGTGAGGCCCAATGAATCCCAATTGAATGCAGTGGATTCCATGCAGCATGGCGCAATGGATGTCGATTGAATGCAGTGCTTTCCCTGCAATGTGGCACAATGGATCCCGATTGACTGCAGTGGATTCCATGCAGCGTCACTGAATGCAGTGGATTCCATGCAGCATGGTAAAATGCATCCCGATTGATGCAGTGGATTCCATGCAGTGTCATTGAATGCAGTGGATTCCATGCAGCATGGTAAAATGCATCCCGATTGATGCAGTGGATTACATGCAGTGTCAATGAATGCAGTGGATTCCAGGCAGCATGATAAAATGCATCCCGATTGATGCAGTGGATTCCATGCAGCGGGGTTAAATGGATCCCGATTGAATGCAGTGGATTCCATGCAGCGTGGCCCAGTGGATCTCGATTGAATGCAGTGGATTCCATGCAGCGTGGCCCAATGGATCTCGATTGAATGCAGTGGATTCCACGCAGTGTGGTGCAGTGGATTCTGATTGATTGCAGTGAATTCCATGCATCGTGGCACAATGGATCCCAATTGAATGCAGTGGATTCCATGCAGTGTGGCCCAATGGATCTCGATTGAATGCAATGGATTCCATGCAGCATGTTTGAATGCAGTGTATTCCATGCAGCGTGAAGAAATGGAACCCTATTGAATGCAGTGGATTTTATGCAGCATGATTGAATGCAGTGGATTCCATGCAGCATGATTGAATGCAGTGGATTCCAGGAAGCGAGGCCCAATGAATCCCGATTGAATGCAGTGGATATTATCCAGCAGGGCCCAAAGCATCCCGATTGAATGCAGTGGATTCCATGCAGCGTCACTGAATGCAGTGGATTCGATGCAGCATGGTAAAATGCATCCCGATTGAACCCAGTGTATTCTATGCAGCGTGATAAATGGATCCCGATTGAATGCAGTGGATTCGATGCAGCGTGGCCCAATGTACCTCGAGAGAATGCAGTGGATTCCATGCAGTGTGGTGCAATGGATTTTGATTGAAATCAGTGGATTCGATGCATCGTTGTGCAATGGATCCCAATTGAATGCAGTGAATTCCATGCAGCATGATTGAATGCAGTACATTCCATGCAGCATGGTAAAATGCATCCCGATTAAATGCAGTGGATTCCATCCAGCTTGATTGAATGCAGTTGATTCCATGGAGCGTGGCCCAATGCATCCCGATTAAATGCAGTGGATTTTATGCAGCATGGCCCAAAGCATCCCGATTGAAGGTAGTGCATTCCATGCAGCATCACTGAATGCAGTGGATTCCATGCAGCATGGTAAAATGCATCCCGATTGAACGCAGTGTATTCCATGAAGCATGGCTAAATGGATCCCGATTGAATGCAGTGGATTCCATGCAGCGTGGCCCAATGGATCTCGATTGAACGCAGTGTATTCCATGCAGTGAGGCCCAATGAATCCCAATTGAATGCAGTGGATTCCATGCAGCATGGCGCAATGGATGTCGATTGAATGCAGTGGTTTCCCTGCAATGTGGCACAATGGATCCCGATTGACTGCAGTGGATTCCATGCAGCGTCACTGAATGCAGTGGATTCCATGCAGCATGGTAAAATGCATCCCGATGGATGCAGTGGATTCCATGCAGTGTCATTGAATGCAGTGGATTCCATGCAGCATGGTAAAATGCATCCCAATTGAACGCAGTGCATTCCATGCAGCCGGGTTCAATGGATCCCGATTGAATGCAGTGGATTCGATGCAGCGTGGCCCAATGGATCTCGAGAGAATGCAGTGGATTCCATGCAGTGTGGTGCAATGGATTTAAATTGAACGCAGTGGATTCCATGCATCGTGGCGCAATGGATCCCAATTGAATGCAGTGAATTCCATGCAGCGTGATTGAATGCAGTATATTCCATGCAGCGTGGTAAAATGCATCCCGATTAAATGCAGTGGATTCCATCCAGCTTGATTGAATGCAATTGATTCCATGGAGCATGGCCCAATGCATCCCGATTAAATGCAGTGGATTCCATCCAGCTTGATTGAATGCAATTGATTCCATGGAGCATGGCCCAATGCATCCCGATTAAATGCAGTGGATTTTATGCAGCATGGCCCAAAGCATCCCGATTGAAGGTAGTGCATTCCATGCAGCATCACTGAATGCAGTGGATTCCATGCAGCATGGTAAAATGCATCCCGATTAAACGCAGTGGATTACATGCAGCATGGCTAAATGGATCCCGAGTGAATGCAGTAGATTCCATGCAGTTTCATTGAATGCTGTGGTTTACATGCAGTATGGTAAAATGCCTCACGATTGATGCAGTGGATTCCATGCAGTGTCATTGAATGCAGTGGATTCCATGCAGCATGGTAAAATGCATCCCGATTGATGCAGTGGATTTTATGCAGAGAGGCCCAAAGCATCCCGATTGAATGCAGTGGATTCCATGCAGCGTCACTGAATGCAGTGGATTCGATGCAGCATGGTTAAATGCATCCCGATTGAACGAAGAGTATTCCATGCAGCGTGGCTAAATGGACCCCAATTGAATGCAGTGGATTCCATGCAGCGTGGCCCAATGGATCTCGATTGAATGCAGTGGATTCCATGCAGCGTGGCCCAATGGATCTCGATTTAATGCAGTGGATTCCATGCAGTGTGGTGCAGTGGATTCTGATTGATTGCAGTGAATTCCATGCATCGTGGCACAATGGATCCCAATTGAATGCAGTGGATTCCATGCAGCGTGGCCCAATGGATCTCGATTGAATGCAGTGGATTCCATGCAGCGTGTTTGAATGCAGTGTATGCCATGCAGCGTGAAGAAATGGAACCCTATTGAATGCAGTGGATTTTATGCAGCATGATTGAATGCAGTGGATTCGATGCAGCATGATTGAATGCAGTGGATTCCAGGCAGCGAGGCCCAATTAATCCCGATTGAATGCAGTGGATATTATCCAGCATGGCCCAAAGCATCCCGATTGAATGCAGTGGATTCCATGCAGCGTGGCCCAATGGATCTCGATTGAATGCAGTGGATTCCATGCAGCGTGTTTGAACGCAGTGGATCCATGCAGCATGGCCCAATGGTTCCCGATTGAATGCAGTGGTTGCAATGAAGCATGATTGAATGCAGTGGATTCCATGAAGCGTGGCCCTATGGTACCCGATTGAATGCACTGGTCGTAATGAAGCATGATTGAATGCAGTGGATTCCATGCAGCATGGAGAAATGGAACCCTATTAAATGCAGGGGATTTTATGCAGCATGATTGAATGCAGTGGATTCCATGCAGCATGATTGAATGCAGTAGATTCCATGCAGTGAGGCCCAATGCATCCCGATTAAATGCAGTGGATTTTATGCAGCGAGGCCCAAAGCATCCCGATTGAATGCAGTGGATTCCATGCAGTGTCACTGAATGCAGTGGATTCGATGCAGCATGGTAAAATGCATCCCGATTGAACCCAGTGTATTCTATGCAGCGTGATAAATGGATCCCGATTGAATGCAGTGGATTCCATGCAGCGTGGCCCAATGGATCTCGAGAGAATGCAGTGGATTCCATGCAGTGTGGTGCAATGGATTTTGATTGAACGCAGTGGATTCCATGCATCGTTGTGCAATGGATCCCAATTGAATGCAGTGAATTACATGCAGCATGATAAAATGCATCCCGATTGATGCAGTGGATTCCATGCAGCGGGGTTAAATGGATCCAGATTGAATGCCGTGGATTCCATGCAGCGTGGCCCAATGGATCTCGATTGAATGCAGTGGACTCCATGCAGTGTGGTGGAGTGGATTCTGATTGATTGCAGTGAATTCCATGAAGCGTGGCCCAATGGATCTCGATTGAATGCAGTGGATTCCATGCAGCGTGTTTGAATGCAGTGTATTCCATGCAGCGTGAAGAAATGGAACCCTATTGAATGCAGTGGATTTTATGCAGCATGATTGAATGCAGTGGATTCCATGCAGCATGATTGAATGCAGTGGATTCCAGGCAGCGAGGCCCAATGAATCCCGATTGAATGCAGTGGACATTATCCAGCATGGCCCAAAGCATCCCGATGGAATGCAGTGGATTCCATGCAGCGTGTTTGAATGCAGTGGAGTCCATGCAGCATGGCCCAATGGTTCCCGATTGAATGCAGTGGTTGGAATGAAGCATGATTGAATGCAGTGGATTCCATGAAGCGTGGCCCTATGGTACCCGATTGAATGCACTGGTTGCAATGAAGCATGATTGAATGCAGTGGATTCCATGCAGCATGGAGAAATGGAACCCTATTAAATGCAGGGGATTTTATGCAGCATGATTGAATGCAGTGGATTCCATGCAGCATGATTGAATGCAGTAGGTTCCATGCAGTGAGGCCCAATGCATCCCGATTAAATGCAGTGGATTTTATGCAGCGAGGCCCAAAGCATCCCGATTGAATGCAGTGGATTCCATGCAGCGTCACTGAATGCAGTGGATTCGATGCAGCATGGTTAAATGCATCCCGATTGAACGAAGAGTATTCCATGCAGCGTGGCTAAATGGATCCCGATTGAATGCAGTGGATTCCATGCAGCGTGGCCCAATGGATCTCGAGAGATTGCAGTGGATTCCATGCAGTGTGGTGCAATGGATTTTAATTGAACGCAGTGGATTCCATGCATCGTGGTGCAATGGATCCCAATTGAATGCAGTGAATTCCATGCAGCGTGATTGAATGCAGTATATTCCATGCAGCGTGGTAAAATGCATCCCGATTAAATGCAGTGGATTCCATCCAGCTTGATTGAATGCAGTTGATTCCATGGAGCGTGGCCCAATGCATCCCGATTAAATGCAGTGGATTTTATGCAGCATGGCCCAAAGCATCCCGATTGAATGTAGTGCATTCCATGCAGCATCACTGAATGCAGTGGATTCCATGCAGCATGGTAAAATGCATCCCGATTAAACGCAGTGGATTACATGCAGCATGGCTAAATGGATCCCGAGTGAATGCAGTAGATTCCATGCAGTGTCATTGAATGCAGTGGATTCCATGCAGCATGGTAAAATGCGTCACGATTGATGCAGTGGATTCCATGCAGTGTCATTGAATGCAGTGGATTCCATGCAGCATGGTAAAATGCATCCCGATGGATGCAGTGGATTCCATGCAGTGTCAATGAATGCAGTGGATTCCAGGCAGCATGATAAAATGCATCCCGATTGATGCAGTGGATTCCATGCAGCGGGGTTAAATGGATCCCGATTGAATGCAGTGGATTCCATGCAGCGTGGCCCAATGGATCTCGATTGAATGCAGTGGATTCCATGCAGCGTGGCCCAATGGATCTCGATTGAATGCAGTGGATTCCATGCAGTGTGGTGCAGTGGATTCTGATTGATTGCAGTGAATTCCATGCATCGTGGCACAATGGATCCCAATTGAATGCAGTGGATTCCATGCAGTGTGGCCCAATGGATCTCGATTGAATGCAGTGGATTCCATGCAGCGTGTTTGAATGCAGTTTATGCCATGCAGCATGAAGAAATGGAACCCTATTGAATGCAGTGGATTTTATGCAGCATGATTGAATGCAGTGGATTCCATGCAGCATGATTGAATGCAGTGGATTCCAGGCAGCGAGGCCCAATGAATCCCGATTGAATGCAGTGGATATTATCCAGCATGGCCCAAAGCATCCCGATTGAATGCAGTGGATTCCATGCAGCGTGTTTGAACGCAGTGGATCCATGCAGCATGGCCCAATGGTTCCCGATTGAATGCAGTGGTTGCAATGAAGCATGATTGAATGCAGTGGATTCCATGAAGCGTGGCCCTATGGTACCCGATTGAATGCACTGGTTGCAATGAAGCATGATTGAATGCAGTGGATTCCATGCAGCATGGAGAAATGGAACCCTATTCAATGCAGGGGATTTTATGCAGCATGATTGCATGCAGTGGATTCCATGCAGCATGATTGAATGCAGTAGATTCCATGCAGTGAGGCCCAATGCATCCCGATTAAATGCAGTGGATTTTATGCAGCGAGGCCCAAAGCATCCCGATTGAATGCAGTGGATTCCATGCAGCGTCACTGAATGCAGTGGATTCGATGCAGCATGGTAAAATGCATCCCGATTGAACCCAGTGTATTCTATGCAGCGTGATAAATGGATCCCGATTGAATGCAGTGGATTCCATGCAGCGTGGCCCAATGGATCTCGAGAGAATGCAGTGGATTCCATGCAGTGTGGTGCAATGGATTTTGATTGAACGCAGTGGATTCCATGCATCGTTGTGCAATGGATCCCAATTGAATGCAGTGAATTCCATGCAGCGTGATTGAATGCAGTACATTCCATGCAGCATGGTAAAATGCATCCCGATTAAATGCAGTGGATTCCATCCAGCTTGATTGAATGCAGTTGATTCCATGGAGCGTGGCCCAATGCATCCCGATTAAATGCAGTGGATTTTATGCAGCATGGCCCAAAGCATCCCGATTGAAGGTAGTGCATTCCATGCAGCATCACTGAATGCAGTGGATTCCATGCAGCATGGTAAAATGCATCCCGATTGAACGCAGTGTATTCCATGAAGCATGGCGAAATGGATCCCGATTGAATGCAGTGGATTCCATGCAGCGTGGCCCAATGGATCTCGATTGAACGCAGTGTATTCCATGCAGTGAGGCCCAATGAATCCCAATTGAATGCAGTGGATTCCATGCAGCATGGCGCAATGGATGTCGATTGAATGCAGTGCTTTCCCTGCAATGTGGCACAATGGATCCCGATTGACTGCAGTGGATTCCATGCAGCGTCACTGAATGCAGTGGATTCCATGCAGCATGGTAAAATGCATCCCGATTGATGCAGTGGATTCCATGCAGTGTCATTGAATGCAGTGGATTCCATGCAGCATGGTAAAATGCATCCCGATTGATGCAGTGGATTCCATGCAGTGTCAATGAATGCAGTGGATTCCAGGCATCATGATAAAATGCATCCCGATTGATGCAGTGGATTCCATGCAGCGGGGTTAAATGGATCCCGATTGAATGCAGTGGATTCCATGCAGCGTGGCCCAGTGGATCTCGATTGAATGCAGTGGATTCCATGCAGCGTGGCCCAATGGATCTCGATTGAATGCAGTGGATTCCACGCAGTGTGGTGCAGTGGATTCTGATTGATTGCAGTGAATTCCATGCATCGTGGCACAATGGATCCCAATTGAATGCAGTGGATTCCATGCAGTGTGGCCCAATGGATCTCGATTGAATGCAATGGATTCCATGCAGCATGTTTGAATGCAGTGTATTCCATGCAGCGTGAAGAAATGGAACCCTATTGAATGCAGTGGATTTTATGCAGCATGATTGAATGCAGTGGATTCCATGCAGCATGATTGAATGCAGTGGATTCCAGGAAGCGAGGCCCAATGAATCCCGATTGAATGCAGTGGATATTATCCAGCAGGGCCCAAAGCATCCCGATTGAATGCAGTGGATTCCATGCAGCGTCACTGAATGCAGTGGATTCGATGCAGCATGGTAAAATGCATCCCGATTGAACCCAGTGTATTCTATGCAGCGTGATAAATGGATCCCGATTGAATGCAGTGGATTCGATGCAGCGTGGTCCAATGTACCTCGAGAGAATGCAGTGGATTCCATGCAGTGTGGTGCAATGGATTTTGATTGAAATCAGTGGATTCGATGCATCGTTGTGCAATGGATCCCAATTGAATGCAGTGAATTCCATGCAGCGTGATTGAATGCAGTACATTCCATGCAGCATGGTAAAATGCATCCCGATTAAATGCAGTGGATTCCATCCAGCTTGATTGAATGCAGTTGATTCCATGGAGCGTGGCCCAATGCATCCCGATTAAATGCAGTGGATTTTATGCAGCATGGCCCAAAGCATCCCGATTGAAGGTAGTGCATTCCATGCAGCATCACTGAATGCAGTGGATTCCATGCAGCATGGTAAAATGCATCCCGATTGAACGCAGTGTATTCCATGAAGCATGGCTAAATGGATCCCGATTGAATGCAGTGGATTCCATGCAGCGTGGCCCAATGGATCTCGATTGAACGCAGTGTATTCCATGCAGTGAGGCCCAATGAATCCCAATTGAATGCAGTGGATTCCATGCAGCATGGCGCAATGGATGTCGATTGAATGCAGTGGTTTCCCTGCAATGTGGCACAATGGATCCCGATTGACTGCAGTGGATTCCATGCAGCGTCACTGAATGCAGTGGATTCCATGCAGCATGGTAAAATGCATCCCGATGGATGCAGTGGATTCCATGCAGTTTCATTGAATGCTGTGGTTTACATGCAGTATGGTAAAATGCCTCACGATTGATGCAGTGGATTCCATGCAGTGTCATTGAATGCAGTGGATTCCATGCAGCATGGTAAAATGCATCCCGATTGATGCCGTGGATTTTATGCAGAGAGGCCCAAAGCATCCCGATTGAATGCAGTGGATTCCATGCAGCGTCACTGAATGCAGTGGATTCGATGCAGCATGGTTAAATGCATCCCGATTGAACGAAGAGTATTCCATGCAGCGTGGCTAAATGGACCCCAATTGAATGCAGTGGATTCCATGCAGCGTGGCCCAATGGATCTCGATTGAATGCAGTGGATTCCATGCAGCGTGGCCCAATGGATCTCGATTTAATGCAGTGGATTCCATGCAGTGTGGTGCAGTGGATTCTGATTGATTGCAGTGAATTCCATGCATCGTGGCACAATGGATCCCAATTGAATGCAGTGGATTCCATGCAGCGTGGCCCAATGGATCTCGATTGAATGCAGTGGATTCCATGCAGCGTGCTTGAATGCAGTGTATGCCATGCAGCGTGAAGAAATGGAACCCTATTGAATGCAGTGGATTTTATGCAGCATGATTGAATGCAGTGGATTCGATGCAGCATGATTGAATGCAGTGGATTCCAGGCAGCGAGGCCCAATTAATCCCGATTGAATGCAGTGGATATTATCCAGCATGGCCCAAAGCATCCCGATTGAATGCAGTGGATTCCATGCAGCGTGTTTGAATGCAGTGGATTCCATGCAGCATGGCCCAATGGTTCCCGATTGAATGCAGTGGTTGCAATGAAGCATGATTGAATGCAGTGGATTCCATGAAGCGTGGCCCTATGGTACCCGATTGAATGCACTGGTTGCAATGAAGCATGATTGAATGCAGTGGATTCCATGCAGCATGGAGAAATTGAACCCTATTAAATGCAGGGGATTTTATGCAGCATGATTGAATGCAGTGGTTTCCAGGCAGCATGATTGAATGCAGTAGATTCCATGCAGTGAGGCCCAATGCATCCCGATTAAATGCAGTGGATTCCATGCAGCGTCACTGAATGCAGTGGATTCGATGCAGCATGGTAAAATGCATCCCGATTGAACCCAGTGTATTCTATGCAGCGTGATAAATGGATCCCGATTGAATGCAGTGGATTCCATGCAGCGTGGTCCAATGGATCTCGACAGAATGCAGTGGATTCCATGCAGTGTGGTGCAATGTATTTTCATTGAACGCAGTGGATTCGATGCATCGTTGTGCAATGGATCCCAATTGAATGCAGTGAATTCCATGCAGCGTGATTGAATGCAGTACATTCCATGCAGCATGGTAAAATGCATCCCGATTAAATGCAGTGGATTCCATCCAGCTTGATTGAATGCAGTTGATTCCATGGAGCGTGGCCCAATGCATCCCGATTAAATGCAGTGGATTTTATGCAGCATGGCCCAAAGCATCCCGATTGAAGGTAGTGCATTCCATGCAGCATCACTGAATGCAGTGGATTCCATGCAGCATGGTAAAATGCATCCCGATTGAACGCAGTGTATTCCATGAAGCATGGCGAAATGGATCCCGATTGAATGCAGTGGATTCCATGCAGCGTGGCCCAATGGATCTCGATTGAACGCAGTGTATTCCATGCAGTGAGGCCCAATGAATCCCAATTGAATGCAGTGGATTCCATGCAGCATGGCGCAATGGATGTCGATTGAATGCAGTGGTTTCCCTGCAATGTGGCACAATGGATTCCGATTGACTGCAGTGGATTCCATGCAGCGTCACTGAATGCAGTGGATTCCATGCAGAACGGTAAAATGCATCCCGATTGATGGAGTGGATTCCATGCAGTGTCATTGAATGCAGTGGATTCCATGCAGCATGGTAAAATGCATCCCAATTGAACGCAGTGCATTCCATGCAGCGGGGTTAAATGGATCCCGATTGAATGCAGTGGATTCGATGCAGCGTGGCCCAATGGATCTCGAGAGAATGCAGTGGATTCCATGCAGTGTGGTGCAATGGATTTTAATTGAACGCAGTGGATTCCATGCATCATGGCGCAATGGATCCCAATTGAATGCAGTGAATTCCATGCAGCGTGATTGAATGCAGTATATTCCATGCAGCGTGGTAAAATGCATCCCGATTAAATGCAGTGGATTCCATCCAGCTTGATTGAATGCAGTTGATTCCATGGAGCGTGGCCCAATGCATCCCGATTAACTGCAGTGGATTTTATGCAGCATGGCCCAAAGCATCCCGATTGAAGGTACTGCATTCCATGCAGCATCACTGAATGCAGTGGATTCCATGCAGCATGGTAAAATGCATCCCGATTGAACGCAGTGTATTCCATGAAGCATGGCTAAATGGATCCCGAGTGAATGCAGTGGATTCCATGCAGTGTCATTGAATGCAGTGGATTCCAGGCAGCATGGTAAAATGCATCCCGATTGATGCAGTGGATTCCATGCAGCGGGGTTAAATGGATCCCGATTGAATGCAGTGTATTCCATGCAGCGTGGCCCAATGGATCTCGATTGAATGCAGTGGATTCCATGCAGCGTGGCCCAATGGATCTCGATTGAATGCAGTGGATTCCACGCAGTGTGGTGCAGTGGATTCTGATTGATTGCAGTGAATTCCATGCATCGTGGCACAATGGATCCCAATTGAATGCAGTGGATTCCATGCAGCGTGGCCCAATGGATCTCGATTGAATGCAGTGGATTCCATGCAGCGTGTTTGAATGCAGTGTATGCCATGCAGCGTGAAGAAATGGAACCCTATTGAATGCAGTGGATTTTATGCAGCATGATTGAATGCAGTGGATTCGATGCAGCATGATTGAATGCAGTGGATTCCAGGCAGCGAGGCCCAATGAATCCCGATTGAATGCAGTGGATATTATCCAGCATGGCCCAAAGCATCCCGATTGAATGCAGTGGATTCCATGCAGCATGTTTGAATGCAGTGGATTCCATGCAGCATGGCCCAATGGTTCCCGATTGAATGCAGTGGTTGCAATGAAGCATGATTGAATGCAGTGGATTCCATGAAGCGTGGCCCTATGGTACCCGATTGAATGCACTGGTTGCAATGAAGCATGATTGAATGCAGTGGATTCCATGCAGCATGGAGAAATGGAACCCTATTAAATGCAGGGGATTTTATGCAGCATGATTGAATGCAGTGGATTCCATGCAGCATGATTGAATGCAGTAGATTCCATGCAGTGAGGCCCAATGCATCCCGATTAAATGCAGTGGATTTTATGCAGCGAGGCCCAAAGCATCCCGATTGAATGAAGTGGATTCCATGCAGCGTCACTGAATGCAGTGGATTCGATGCAGCATGGTAAAATGCATCCCGATTGAACCCAGTGTATTCTATGCAGCGTGATAAATGGATCCCGATTGAATGCAGTGGATTCCATGCAGCGTGGCCCAATGGATCTCGAGAGAATGCAGTGGATTCCATGCAGTGTGGTGCAATGGATTTTGATTGAACGCAGTGGATTCGATGCATCGTTGTGCAATGGATCCCAATTGAATGCAGTGAATTCCATGCAGCGTGATTGAATGCAGTATATTCCATGCAGCGTGGTAAAATGCATCCCGATTAAATGCAGTGGATTCCATCCAGCTTGATTGAATGCAGTTGATTCCATGGAGTGTGGCCCAATGCATCCCGATTAAATGCAGTGGATTTTATGCAGCATGGCCCAAAGCATCCCGATTGAAGGTAGTGCATTCCATGCAGCATCACTGAATGCAGTGGATTCCATGCAGCATGGTAAAATGCATCCCGATTGAACGCAGTGTATTCCATGAAGCATGGCTAAATGGATCCCGAGTGAATGCAGTGGATTCCATGCAGTGTCATTGAATGCAGTGGATTCCATGCAGCATGGTAAAATGTGTCACGATTGATGCAGTGGATTACATGCATTGTCATTGAATGCAGTGGATTCCATGCAGCATGGTTAAATGCATCACGATTGATGCAGTGGATTCCATGCAGTGTCAATGAATGCAGTGGATTCCAGGCAGCATGATAAAATGCATCCCGATTGATGCAGTGGATTCCATGCAGTGTCAATGAATGCAGTGGATTCCAGGCAGCATGATAAAATGCATCCCGATTGATGCAGTGGATTCCATGCAGTGTCAATGAATGCAGTGGATTCCAGGCAGCATGATAAAATGCATCCCGATTGATGCAGTGGATTCCATGCAGCGGGGTTAAATGGATCCCGATTGAATGCAGTGGATTCCATGCAGCGTGGCCCAATGGATCTCGGTTGAATGCAGTGGACTCCGTGCAGTGTGGTGGAGTGGATTCTGATTGATTGCAGTGAATTCCATGCAGCGTGGCCCAATGGATCTCGATTGAATGCAGTGGATTCCATGCAGCGTGTTTGAATGCAGTGTATTCCATGCAGCGTGAAGTAATGGAACCCTATTGAATGCAGTGGATTTTATGCAGCATGATTGAATGCAGTGGATTCCATGCAGCATGACTGAATGCAGTGGATTCCAGGCAGCGAGGCCCAATGAATCCCGATTGAATGCAGTGGACATTATCCAGCATGGCCCAAAGCATCCCGATGGAATGCAGTGGATTCCATGCAGCATGTTTGAATGCAGTGGATCCATGCAGCATGGCCCAATGGTTCCCGATTGAATGCACTGGTTGCAATGAAGCATGATTGAATGCAGTGGATTCCATGCAGCATGATTGAATGCAGTGGATTCCAGGCAGCGAGGCCCAATGAATCCCGATTGAATGCAGTGGACATTATCCAGCATGGCCCAAAGCATCCCGATGGAATGCAGTGGATTCCATGCAGCATGTTTGAATGCAGTGGATCCATGCAGCATGGCCCAATGGTTCCCGATTGAATGCACTGGTTGCAATGAAGCATGATTGAATGCAGTGGATTCCATGCAGCATGGAGAAATGGAACCCTATTAAATGCAGGGGATTTTATGCAGCATGATTGAATGCAGTGGATTCCATGCAGCATGATTGAATGCAGTAGGTTCCATGCAGTGAGGCCCAATGCATCCCGATTAAATGCAGTGGATTTTATGCAGCGAGGCCCAAAGCATCCCGATTGAATGCAGTGGATTCCATGCAGCGTCACTGAATGCAGTGGATTCGATGCAGCATGGTTAAATGCATCCCGATTGAACGAAGAGTATTCCATGCAGCGTGGCTAAATGGATCCCGATTGAATGCAGTGGATTCCATGCAGCGTGGCCCAATGGATCTCGAGAGATTGCAGTGGATTCCATGCAGTGTGGTGCAATGGATTTTAATTGAACGCAGTGGATTCCATGCATCGTGGTGCAATGGATCCCAATTGAATGCAGTGAATTCCATGCAGCGTGATTGAATGCAGTATATTCCATGCAGCGTGGTAAAATGCATCCCGATTAAATGCAGTGGATTCCATCCAGCTTGATTGAATGCAGTTGATTCCATGGAGCGTGGCCCAATGCATCCCGATTAACTGCAGTGGATTTTATGCAGCATGGCCCAAAGCATCCCGATTGAAGGTACTGCATTCCATGCAGCATCACTGAATGCAGTGGATTCCATGCAGCATGGTAAAATGCATCCCGATTGAACGCAGTGTATTCCATGAAGCATGGCTAAATGGATCCCGAGTGAATGCAGTGGATTCCATGCAGTGTCATTGAATGCAGTGGATTCCATGCAGCATGGTAAAATGTGTCACGATTGATGCAGTGGATTACATGCATTGTCATTGAATGCAGTGGATTCCATGCAGCATGGTTAAATGCATCACGATTGATGCAGTGGATTCCATGCAGTGTCAATGAATGCAGTGGATTCCAGGCAGCATGATAAAATGCATCCCGATTGATGCAGTGGATTCCATGCAGTGTCAATGAATGCAGTGGATTCCAGGCAGCATGATAAAATGCATCCCGATTGATGCAGTGGATTCCATGCAGCGGGGTTAAATGGATCCCGATTGAATGCAGTGGATTCCATGCAGCGTGGCCCAATGGATCTCGGTTGAATGCAGTGGACTCCGTGCAGTGTGGTGGAGTGGATTCTGATTGATTGCAGTGAATTCCATGCAGCGTGGCCCAATGGATCTCGATTGAATGCAGTGGATTCCATGCAGCGTGTTTGAATGCAGTGTATTCCATGCAGCGTGAAGTAATGGAACCCTATTGAATGCAGTGGATTTTATGCAGCATGATTGAATGCAGTGGATTCCATGCAGCATGATTGAATGCAGTGGATTCCAGGCAGCGAGGCCCAATGAATCCCGATTGAATGCAGTGGACATTATCCAGCATGGCCCAAAGCATCCCGATGGAATGCAGTGGATTCCATGCAGCATGTTTGAATGCAGTGGATCCATGCAGCATGGCCCAATGGTTCCCGATTGAATGCACTGGTTGCAATGAAGCATGATTGAATGCAGTGGATTCCATGCAGCATGATTGAATGCAGTGGATTCCAGGCAGCGAGGCCCAATGAATCCCGATTGAATGCAGTGGACATTATCCAGCATGGCCCAAAGCATCCCGATGGAATGCAGTGGATTCCATGCAGCATGTTTGAATGCAGTGGATCCATGCAGCATGGCCCAATGGTTCCCGATTGAATGCACTGGTTGCAATGAAGCATGATTGAATGCAGTGGATTCCATGCAGCATGGAGAAATGGAACCCTATTAAATGCAGGGGATTTTATGCAGCATGATTGAATGCAGTGGATTACATGCAGCATGATTGAATGCAGTAGGTTCCATGCAGTGAGGCCCAATGCATCCCGATTAAATGCAGTGGATTTTATGCAGCGAGGCCCAAAGCATCCCGATTGAATGCAGTGGATTCCATGCAGCGTCACTGAATGCAGTGGATTCGATGCAGCATGGTTAAATGCATCCCGATTGAACGAAGAGTATTCCATGCAGCGTGGCTAAATGGATCCCGATTGAATGCAGTGGATTCCATGCAGCGTGGCCCAATGGATCTCGAGAGATTGCAGTGGATTCCATGCAGTGTGGTGCAATGGATTTTAATTGAACGCAGTGGATTCCATGCATCGTGGTGCAATGGATCCCAATTGAATGCAGTGAATTCCATGCAGCGTGATTGAATGCAGTATATTCCATGCAGCGTGGTAAAATGCATCCCAATTAAATGCAATGGATTCCATCCAGCTTGATTGAATGCAGTTGATTCCATGGAGCGTGGCCCAATGCATCCCGATTAAATGCAGTGGATTATATGCAGCATGGCCCAAAGCATCCCGATTGAAGGTAGTGCATTCCATGCAGCATCACTGAATGCAGTGGATTCCATGCAGCATGGTAAAATGCATCCCGATTAAACGCAGTGGATTACATGCAGCATGGCTAAATGGATCCCGAGTGAATGCAGTAGATTCTATGCAGTGTCATTGAATGCAGTGGATTCCATGCAGCATGGTAAAATGCGTCACGATTGATGCAGTGGATTCCATGCAGTGTCATTGAATGCAGTGGATTCCATGCAGCATGGTAAAATGCATCCCGATGGATGCAGTGGATTCCATGCAGTGTCAATGAATGCAGTGGATTCCAGGCAGCATGATAAAATGCATCCCGATTGATGCAGTGGATTCCATGCAGCGGGGTTAAATGGATCCCGATTGAATGCAGTGGATTCCATGCAGCGTGGCCCAATGGATCTCGATTGAATGCAGTGGATTCCATGCAGTGTGGTGCAGTGGATTCTGATTGATTGCAGTGAATTCCATGCATCGTGGCACAATGGATCCAAATTGAATGCAGTGGATTCCATGCAGCGTGATTGAATGCAGTATATTCCATGCAGCGTGGTAAAATGCATCCCGATTAAATGCAGTGGATTCCATCCAGCTTGATTGAATGCAGTTGATTCCATGGAGCGTGGCCCAATGCATCCCGATTAACTGCAGTGGATTTTATGCAGCATGGCCCAAAGCATCCCGATTGAAGGTACTGCATTCCATGCAGCATCACTGAATGCAGTGGATTCCATGCAGCATGGTAAAATGCATCCCGATTGAACGCAGTGTATTCCATGAAGCATGGCTAAATGGATCCCGAGTGCATGCAGTGGATTCCATGCAGTGTCATTGAATGCAGTGGATTCCAGGCAGCATGGTAAAATGCATCCCGATTGATGCAGTGGATTCCATGCAGCGGGGTTAAATGGATCCCGATTGAATGCAGTGTATTCCATGCAGCGTGGCCCAATGGATCTCGATTGAATGCAGTGGATTCCATGCAGCGTGGCCCAATGGATCTCGATTGAATGCAGTGGATTCCACGCAGTGTGGTGCAGTGGATTCTGATTGATTGCAGTGAATTCCATGCATCGTGGCACAATGGATCCCAATTGAATGCAGTGGATTCCATGCAGTGTGGCCCAATGGATCTCGATTGAATGCAGTGGATTCCATGCAGCGTGTTTGAATGCAGTGTATGCCATGCAGCATGAAGAAATGGAACCCTATTGAATGCAGTGGATTTTATGCAGCATGATTGAATGCAGTGGATTCCATGCAGCATGATTGAATGCAGTGGATTCCAGGCAGCGAGGCCCAATGAATCCCGATTGAATGCAGTGGATATTATCCAGCATGGCCCAAAGCATCCCGATTGAATGCAGTGGATTCCATGCAGCATGTTTGAATGCAGTGGATTCCATGCAGCATGGCCCAATGGTTCCCGATTGAATGCAGTGGTTGCAATGAAGCATGATTGAATGCAGTGGATTCCATGAAGCGTGGCCCTATGGTACCCGATTGAATGCACTGGTTGCAATGAAGCATGATTGAATGCAGTGGATTCCATGCAGCATGGAGAAATGGAACCCTATTAAATGCAGGGGATTTTATGCAGCATGATTGAATGCAGTGGATTCCATGCAGCATGATTGAATGCAGTAGATTCCATGCAGTGAGGCCCAATGCATCCCGATTAAATGCAGTGGATTTTATGCAGCGAGGCCCAAAGCATCCCGATTGAATGAAGTGGATTCCATGCAGCGTCACTGAATGCAGTGGATTCGATGCAGCATGGTAAAATGCATCCCGATTGAACCCAGTGTATTCTATGCAGCGTGATAAATGGATCCCGATTGAATGCAGTGGATTCCATGCAGCGTGGCCCAATGGATCTCGAGAGAATGCAGTGGATTCCATGCAGTGTGGTGCAATGGATTTTGATTGAACGCAGTGGATTCGATGCATCGTTGTGCAATGGATCCCAATTGAATGCAGTGAATTCCATGCAGCGTGATTGAATGCAGTATATTCCATGCAGCGTGGTAAAATGCATCCCGATTAAATGCAGTGGATTCCATCCAGCTTGATTGAATGCAGTTGATTCCATGGAGTGTGGCCCAATGCATCCCGATTAAATGCAGTGGATTTTATGCAGCATGGCCCAAAGCATCCCGATTGAAGGTAGTGCATTCCATGCAGCATCACTGAATGCAGTGGATTCCATGCAGCATGGTAAAATGCATCCCGATTGAACGCAGTGTATTCCATGAAGCATGGCTAAATGGATCCCGAGTGAATGCAGTGGATTCCATGCAGTGTCATTGAATGCAGTGGATTCCATGCAGCATGGTAAAATGTGTCACGATTGATGCAGTGGATTACATGCATTGTCATTGAATGCAGTGGATTCCATGCAGCATGGTTAAATGCATCACGATTGATGCAGTGGATTCCATGCAGTGTCAATGAATGCAGTGGATTCCAGGCAGCATGATAAAATGCATCCCGATTGATGCAGTGGATTCCATGCAGTGTCAATGAATGCAGTGGATTCCAGGCAGCATGATAAAATGCATCCCGATTGATGCAGTGGATTCCATGCAGCGGGGTTAAATGGATCCCGATTGAATGCAGTGGATTCCATGCAGCGTGGCCCAATGGATCTCGGTTGAATGCAGTGGACTCCGTGCAGTGTGGTGGAGTGGATTCTGATTGATTGCAGTGAATTCCATGCAGCGTGGCCCAATGGATCTCGATTGAATGCAGTGGATTCCATGCAGCGTGTTTGAATGCAGTGTATTCCATGCAGCGTGAAGTAATGGAACCCTATTGAATGCAGTGGATTTTATGCAGCATGATTGAATGCAGTGGATTCCATGCAGCATGATTGAATGCAGTGGATTCCAGGCAGCGAGGCCCAATGAATCCCGATTGAATGCAGTGGACATTATCCAGCATGGCCCAAAGCATCCCGATGGAATGCAGTGGATTCCATGCAGCATGTTTGAATGCAGTGGATTCCATGCAGCATGGCCCAATGGTTCCCGATTGAATGCAGTGGTTGCAATGAAGCATGATTGAATGCAGTGGATTCCATGAAGCGTGGCCCTATGGTACCCGATTGAATGCACTGGTTGCAATGAAGCATGATTGAATGCAGTGGATTCCATGCAGCATGGAGAAATGGAACCCTATTAAATGCAGGGGATTTTATGCAGCATGATTGAATGCAGTGGATTCCATGCAGCATGATTGAATGCAGTAGGTTCCATGCAGTGAGGCCCAATGCATCCCGATTAAATGCAGTGGATTTTATGCAGCGAGGCCCAAAGCATCCCGATTGAATGCAGTGGATTCCATGCAGCGTCACTGAATGCAGTGGATTCGATGCAGCATGGTTAAATGCATCCCGATTGAACGAAGAGTATTCCATGCAGCGTGGCTAAATGGATCCCGATTGAATGCAGTGGATTCCATGCAGCGTGGCCCAATGGATCTCGAGAGATTGCAGTGGATTCCATGCAGTGTGGTGCAATGGTTTTTAATTGAACGCAGTGGATTCCATGCATCGTGGTGCAATGGATCCCAATTGAATGCAGTGAATTCCATGCAGCGTGATTGAATGCAGTATATTCCATGCAGCGTGGTAAAATGCATCCCAATTAAATGCAATGGATTCCATCCAGCTTGATTGAATGCAGTTGATTCCATGGAGCGTGGCCCAATGCATCCCGATTAAATGCAGTGGATTATATGCAGCATGGCCCAAAGCATCCCGATTGAAGGTAGTGCATTCCATGCAGCATCACTGAATGCAGTGGATTCCATGCAGCATGGTAAAATGCATCCCGATTAAACGCAGTGGATTACATGCAGCATGGCTAAATGGATCCCGAGTGAATGCAGTAGATTCCATGCAGTGTCATTGAATGCAGTGGATTCCATGCAGCATGGTAAAATGCGTCACGATTGATGCAGTGGATTCCATGCAGTGTCATTGAATGCAGTGGATTCCATGCAGCATGGTAAAATGCATCCCGATGGATGCAGTGGATTCCATGCAGTGTCAATGAATGCAGTGGATTCCAGGCAGCATGATAAAATGCATCCCGATTGATGCAGTGGATTCCATGCAGCGGGGTTAAATGGATCCCGATTGAATGCAGTGGATTCCATGCAGCGTGGCCCCATGGATCTCGATTGAATGCAGTGGATTCCATGCAGCGTGGCCCAATGGATCTCGATTGAATGCAGTGGATTCCATGCAGTGTGGTGCAGTGGATTCTGATTGATTGCAGTGAATTCCATGCATCGTGGCACAATGGATCCAAATTGAATGCAGTGGATTCCATGCAGCGTGGCCCAATGGATCTCGATTGAATGCAGTGGATTCCATGCAGCGTGTTTGAATGCAGTGTATGCCATGTAGCATGAAGAAATGGAACCCTATTGAATGCAGTGGATTTTATGCAGCATGATTGAATGCAGTGGATTCCATGCAGCATGATTGAATGCAGTGGATTCCAGGCAGCGAGGCCCAATGAATCCCGATTGAATGCAGTGGATATTATCCAGCATGGCCCAAAGCATCCCGATTGAATGCAGTGGATTCCATGCAGCGTGTTTGAACGCAGTGGATCCATGCAGCATGGCCCAATGGTTCCCGATTGAATGCAGTGGTTGCAATGAAGCATGATTGAATGCAGTGGATTCCATGAAGCGTGGCCCTATGGTACCCGATTGAATGCACTGGTTGCAATGAAGCATGATTGAATGCAGTGGATTCCATGCAGCATGGAGAAATGGAACCCTATTAAATGCAGGGGATTTTATGCAGCATGATTGAATGCAGTGGATTCCATGCAGCATGATTGAATGCAGTAGATTCCATGCAGTGAGGCCCAATGCATCCCGATTAAATGCAGTGGATTTTATGCAGCGAGGCCCAAAGCATCCCGATTGAATGCAGTGGATTCCATGCAGCGTCACTGAATGCAGTGGATTCGATGCAGCATGGTAAAATGCATCCCGATTGAACCCAGTGTATTCTATGCAGCGTGATAAATGGATCCCGATTGAATGCAGTGGATTCCATGCAGCGTGGCCCAATGGATCTCGAGAGAATGCAGTGGATTCCATGCAGTGTGGTGCAATGGATTTTGATTGAACGCAGTGGATTCCATGCATCGTTGTGCAATGGATCCCAATTGAATGCAGTGAATTCCATGCAGCGTGATTGAATGCAGTACATTCCATGCAGCATGGTAAAATGCATCCCGATTAAATGCAGTGGATTCCATCCAGCTTGATTGAATGCAGTTGATTCCATGGAGCGTGGCCCAATGCATCCCGATTAAATGCAGTGGATTTTATGCAGCATGGCCCAAAGCATCCCGATTGAAGGTAGTGCATTCCATGCAGCATCACTGAATGCAGTGGATTCCATGCAGCATGGTAAAATGCATCCCGATTGAACGCAGTGTATTCCATGAAGCATGGCGAAATGGATCCCGATTGAATGCAGTGGATTCCATGCAGCGTGGCCCAATGGATCTCGATTGAACGCAGTGTATTCCATGCAGTGAGGCCCAATGAATCCCAATTGAATGCAGTGGATTCCATGCAGCATGGAGAAATTGAACCCTATTAAATGCAGGGGATTTTATGCAGCATGATTGAATGCAGTGGATTCCAAGCAGCATGATTGAATGCAGTAGATTCCATGCAGTGAGGCCCAATGCATCCCGATTAAATGCAGTGGATTTTATGCAGAGAGGCCCAAAGCATCCCGATTGAATGCAGTGGATTCCATGCAGCGTCACTGAATGCAGTGGATTCGATGCAGCATGGTTAAATGCATCCCGATTGAACGAAGTGTATTCCATGCAGCGTGGCTAAATGGATCCCGATTGAATGCAGTGGATTCCATGCAGCGTGGCCCAATGGATCTCGAGAGATTGCAGTGGATTCCAAGCAGAGTGGTGCAATGGATTTTAATTGAACGCAGTGGATTCCATGCATCGTGGTGCAATGGATCCCAATTGAATGCAGTGAATTCCATGCAGCGTGATTGAATGCAGTATATTCCAAGCAGCGTGGTAAAATGCATCCCGATTAAATGCAGTGGATTCCATCCAGCTTGGTTGAATGCAATTGATTCCATGGAGCATGGCCCAATGCATCCCGATTAAATGCAGTGGATTTTATGCAGCATGGCCCAAAGCATCCCGATTGAATGTAGTGCATTCCATGCAGCATCACTGAATGCAGTGGATTCCATGCAGCATGGTAAAATGCATCCCGATTAAACGCAGTGGATTACATGCAGCATGGCTAAATGGATCCCGATTGAATGCAGTAGATTCCATGCAGTGTCATTGAATGCAGTGGATTCCATGCAGCATGGTAAAATGCGTCACGATTGATGCAGTGGATTCCATGCAGTGTCATTGAATGCAGTGGATTCCATGCAGCATGGTAAAATGCATCCCGATGGATGCAGTGGATTCCATGCAGTGTCAATGAATGCAGTGGATTCCAGGCAGCATGATAAAATGCATCCCGATTGATGCAGTTGATTCCATGCAGCGGGGTTAAATGGATCCCGATTGAATGCAGTGGATTCCATGCAGCGTGGCCCAATGGATCTCGATTGAATGCAGTGGATTCCATGCAGCGTGGCCCAATGGATCTCGATTGAATGCAGTGGATTCCATGCAGTGTGGTGCAGTGGATTCTGATTGATTGCAGTGAATTCCATGCATCGTGGCACAATGGATCCCAATTGAATGCAGTGGATTCCATGCAGCGTGGCCCAATGGATCTCGATTGAATGCAGTGGATTCCATGCAGCGTGTTTGAATGTAGTGTATGCCATGCAGCGTGAAGAAATGGAACCCTATTGAATGCAGTGGATTTTATGCAGCATGATTGAATGCAGTGGATTCGATGCAGCATGATTGAATGCAGTGGATTCCAGGCAGCGAGGCCCAATGAATCCCGATTGAATGCAGTGGATATTATCCAGCATGGCCCAAAGCATCCCGATTGAATGCAGTGGATTCCATGCAGCGTGTTTGAATGCAGTGGATTCCATGCAGAATGGCCCAATGGTTCCCGATTGAATGCAGTGGTTGCAATGAAGCATGATTGAATGCAGTGGATTCCATGCAGCATGGAGAAATTGAACCCTATTAAATGCAGGGGATTTTATGCAGCATGATTGAATGCAGTGGATTCCATGCAGCGTGATTGAATGCAGTAGATTCCATGCAGTGAGGCCCAATGCATCCCGATTAAATGCAGTGGATTTTATGCAGCGAGGCCCAAAGCATCCCGATTGAATGCAGTGGATTCCATGCAGCGTCACTGAATGCAGTGGATTCGATGCAGCATGGTAAAATGCATCCCGATTGAACCCAGTGTATTCCATGCAGCGTGATAAATGGACCCAAATTCAATGCAGTGGATTCCATGCAGCGTGGCCCAATGGATCTCGAGAGAATACAGTGGATTCCATGCAGCGTGATTGAATGCAGTACATTCCATGCAGCATGGTAAAATGCATCCCGATTAAATGCAGTGGATTCCATCCAGCTTGATTGAATGCAGTTGATTCCATGGAGCGTGGCCCAATGCATCCCGATTAAATACAGTGGATTTTATGCAGCATGGCCCAAAGCATCCCGATTGAAGGTAGTGCATTCCATGCAGCATCACTGAATGCAGTGGATTCCATGCAGCATGGTAAAATGCATCCCGATTGAACGCAGTGTATTCCATGAAGCATGGCGAAATGGATCCCGATTGAATGCAGTGGATTCCATGCAGCGTGGCCCAATGGATCTCGATTGAACGCAGTGTATTCCATGCAGTGAGGCCCAATGAATCCCCATTGAATGCAGTGGATTCCATGCAGCATGGAGAAATTGAACCCTATTAAATGCAGGGGATTTTATGCAGCATGATTGAATGCAGTGGATTCCATGCAGCGTGATTGAATGCAGTAGATTCCATGCAGTGAGGCCCAATGCATCCCGATTAAATGCAGTGGATTTTATGCAGAGAGGCCCAAAGCATCCCGATTGAATGCAGTGGATTCCATGCAGCGTCACTGAATGCAGTGGATTCGATGCAGCATGGTAAAATGCATCCCGATTGAACGAAGAGTATTCCATGCAGCGTGGCTAAATGGATCCCGATTGAATGCAGTGGATTCCATGCAGCGTGGCCCAATGGATCTCGAGAGATTGCAGTGGATTCCAAGCAGAGTGGTGCAATGGATTTTAATTGAACGCAGTGGATTCCATGCATCGTGGTGCAATGGATCCCAATTGAATGCAGTGAATTCCATGCAGCGTGATTGAATGCAGTATATTCCATGCAGCGTGGTAAAATGCATCCCGATTAAATGCAGTGGATTCCATCCAGCTTGGTTGAATGCAATTGATTCCATGGAGCATGGCCCAATGCATCCCGATTAAATGCAGTGGATTTTATGCAGCATGGCCCAAAGCATCCCGATTGAATGTAGTGCATTCCATGCAGCATCACTGAATGCAGTGGATTCCATGCAGCATGGTAAAATGCATCCCGATTAAACGCAGTGGATTACATGCAGCATGGCTAAATGGATCCCGAGTGAATGCAGTAGATTCCATGCAGTGTCATTGAATGCAGTGGATTCCATGCAGCATGGTAAAATGCGTCACGATTGATGCAGTGGATTCCATGCAGTGTCATTGAATGCATTGGATTCCATGCAGCATGGTAAAATGCATCCCGATGGATGCAGTGGATTCCATGCAGTGTCAATGAATGCAGTGGATTCCAGGCAGCATGATAAAATGCATCCCGATTGATGCAGTTGATTCCATGCAGCGGGGTTAAATGGATCCCGATTGAATGCAGTGGATTCCATGCAGCGTGGCCCAATGGATCTCGATTGAATGCAGTGGATTCCATGCAGCGTGGCCCAATGGATCTCGATTGAATGCAGTGGATTCCATGCAGTGTGGTGCAGTGGACTCTGATTGATTGCAGTGAATTCCATGCATCGTGGCACAATGGATCCCAATTGAATGCAGTGGATTCCATGCAGCGTGGCCCAATGGATCTCGATTGAATGCAGTGGATTCCATGCAGCGTGTTTGAATGTAGTGTATGCCATGCAGCGTGAAGAAATGGAACCCTATTGAATGCAGTGGATTTTATGCAGCATGATTGAATGCAGTGGATTCGATGCAGCATGATTGAATGCAGTGGATTCCAGGCAGCGAGGCCCAATGAATCCCGATTGAATGCAGTGGATATTATCCAGCATGGCCCAAAGCATCCCGATTGAATGCAGTGGATTCCATGCAGCGTGTTTGAATGCAGTGGATTCCATGCAGAATGGCCCAATGGTTCCCGATTGAATGCAGTGGTTGCAATGAAGCATGATTGAATGCAGTGGATTCCATGCAGCATGGAGAAATTGAACCCTATTAAATGCAGGGGATTTTATGCAGCATGATTGAATGCAGTGGATTCCATGCAGCGTGATTGAATGCAGTAGATTCCATGCAGTGAGGCCCAATGCATCCCGATTAAATGCAGTGGATTTTATGCAGCGAGGCCCAAAGCATCCCGATTGAATGCAGTGGATTCCATGCAGCGTCACTGAATGCAGTGGATTCGATGCAGCATGGTAAAATGCATCCCGATTGAACCCAGTGTATTCCATGCAGCGTGATAAATGGACCCCAATTGAATGCAGTGGATTCCATGCAGCGTGGCCCAATGGATCTCGAGAGAATACAGTGGATTCCATGCAGCGTGATTGAATGCAGTACATTCCATGCAGCATGGTAAAATGCATCCCGATTAAATGCAGTGGATTCCATCCAGCTTGATTGAATGCAGTTGATTCCATGGAGCGTGGCCCAATGCATCCCGATTAAATGCAGTGGATTTTATGCAGCATGGCCCAAAGCATCCCGATTGAAGGTAGTGCATTCCATGCAGCATCACTGAATGCAGTGGATTCCATGCAGCATGGTAAAATGCATCCCGATTGAACGCAGTGTATTCCATGAAGCATGGCGAAATGGATCCCGATTGAATGCAGTGGATTCCATGCAGCGTGGCCCAATGGATCTCGATTGAACGCAGTGTATTCCATGCAGTGAGGCCCAATGAATCCCAATTGAATGCAGTGGATTCCATGCAGCATGGCACAATGGATGTCGATTGAATGCAGTGGTTTCCCTGCAATGTGGCGCAATGGATCCCGATTGACTGCAGTGGATTCCATGCAGCGTCACTGAATGCAGTGGATTCCATGCAGCATGGTAAAATGCATCCCGATGGATGCAGTGGATTCCATGCAGTGTCATTGAATGCAGTGGATTCCATGCAGCATGGTAAAATGCATCCCAATTGAACGCAGTGCATTCCATGCAGCGGGGGTCAATGGATCCCGATTGAATGCAGTGGATTCGATGCAGCGTGGCCCAATGGATCTCGAGAGAATGCAGTGGATTCCATGCAGTGTGGTGCAATGGATTTTAATTGAACGCAGTGGATTCCATGCATCGTGGCACAATGGATCCCAATTGAATGCAGTGAATTCCATGCAGCGTGATTGAATGCAGTACATTCCATGCAGCATGGTAAAATGCATCCCGATTAAATGCAGTGGATTCCATCCAGCTTGATTGAATGCAGTTGATTCCATGGAGCGTGGCCCAATGCATCCCGATTAAATGCAGTGGATTTTATGCAGCATGGCCCAAAGCATCCCGATTGAAGGTAGTGCATTTCATGCAGCATCACTGAATGCAGTGGATTCCATGCAGCATGGTAAAATGCATCCCAATTGAACGCAGTGCATTCCATGCAGCGGGGTTAAATGGATGCCGATTGAATGCAGTGGATTCGATGCAGCGTGGCCCAATGGATCTCGATTGACTGCAGTGGATTCCATGCAGCGTGGCCCAATGGATCTCGATTGACTGCAGTGGATTCCATGCAGCGTCACTGAATGCAGTGGATTCCATGCAGCATGGTAAAATGCATCCCGATTGATGCAGTGGATTCCATGCAGTGTCATTGAATGCAGTGGATTCCATGCAGCATGGTTTAATGCATCCCAATTGAACGCAGTGCATTCCATGCAGCGGGGTTAAATGGATCCCGATTGAATGCAGTGGATTCCATGCAGCGTGGCCCAATGGATCTCGAGAGATTGCAGTGGATTCCAAGCAGAGTGGTGCAATGGATTTTAATTGAACGCAGTGGATTCCATGCATCGTGGTGCAATGGATCCCAATTGAATGCAGTGAATTCCATGCAGCGTGATTGAATGCAGTATATTCCATGCAGCGTGGTAAAATGCATCCCGATTAAATGCAGTGGATTCCATCCAGCTTGGTTGAATGCAATTGATTCCATGGAGCATGGCCCAATGCATCCCGATTAAATGCAGTGGATTTTATGCAGCATGGCCCAAAGCATCCCGATTGAATGTAGTGCATTCCATGCAGCATCACTGAATGCAGTGGATTCCATGCAGCATGGTAAAATGCATCCCGATTAAACGCAGTGGATTACATGCAGCATGGCTAAATGGATCCCGATTGAATGCAGTAGATTCCATGCAGTGTCATTGAATGCAGTGGATTCCATGCAGCATGGTAAAATGCGTCACGATTGATGCAGTGGATTCCATGCAGTGTCATTGAATGCAGTGGATTCCATGCAGCATGGTAAAATGCATCCCGATGGATGCAGTGGATTCCATGCAGTGTCAATGAATGCAGTGGATTCCAGGCAGCATGATAAAATGCATCCCGATTGATGCAGTTGATTCCATGCAGCGGGGTTAAATGGATCCAGATTGAATGCAGTGGATTCCATGCAGCGTGGCCCAATGGATCTCGATTGAATGCAGTGGATTCCATGCAGCGTGGCCCAATGGATCTCGATTGAATGCAGTGGATTCCATGCAGTGTGGTGCAGTGGACTCTGATTGATTGCAGTGAATTCCATGCATCGTGGCACAATGGATCCCAATTGAATGCAGTGGATTCCATGCAGCGTGGCCCAATGGATCTCGATTGAATGCAGTGGATTCCATGCAGCGTGTTTGAATGTAGTGTATGCCATGCAGCGTGAAGAAATGGAACCCTATTGAATGCAGTGGATTTTATGCAGCATGATTGAATGCAGTGGATTCCATGCAGCATGATTGAATGCAGTGGATTCCAGGCAGCGAGGCCCAATGAATCCCGATTGAATGCAGTGGATATTATCCAGCATGGCCCAAAGCATCCCGATTGAATGCAGTGGATTCCATGCAGCGTGTTTGAATGCAGTGGATTCCATGCAGAATGGCCCAATGGTTCCCGATTGAATGCAGTGGTTGCAATGAAGCATGATTGAATGCAGTGGATTCCATGCAGCATGGAGAAATTGAACCCTATTAAATGCAGGGGATTTTATGCAGCATGATTGAATGCAGTGGATTCCATGCAGCGTGATTGAATGCAGTAGATTCCATGCAGTGAGGCCCAATGCATCCCGATTAAATGCGTTGGATTTTATGCAGCGAGGCCCAAAGCATCCCGATTGAATGCAGTGGATTCCATGCAGCGTCACTGAATGCAGTGGATTCGATGCAGCATGGTAAAATGCATCCCGATTGAACCCAGTGTATTCCATGCAGCGTGATAAATGGACCCAAATTGAATGCAGTGGATTCCATGCAGCGTGGCCCAATGGATCTCGAGAGAATACAGTGGATTCCATGCAGCGTGATTGAATGCAGTACATTCCATGCAGCATGGTAAAATGCATCCCGATTAAATGCAGTGGATTACATCCAGCTTGATTGAATGCAGTTGATTCCATGGAGCGTGGCCCAATGCATCCCGATTAAATGCAGTGGATTTTATGCAGCATGGCCCAAAGCATCCCGATTGAAGGTAGTGCATTCCATGCAGCATCACTGAATGCAGTGGATTCCATGCAGCATGGTAAAATGCATCCCGATTGAACGCAGTGTATTCCATGAAGCATGGCGAAATGGATCCCGATTGAATGCAGTGGATTCCATGCAGCGTGGCCCAATGGATCTCGATTGAAAGCAGTGTATTCCATGCAGTGAGGCCCAATGAATCCCAATTGAATGCAGTGGATTCCATGCAGCATGGCGCAATGGATGTCGATTGAATGCAGTGGTTTCCCTGCAATGTGGCACAATGGATCCCGATTGACTGCAGTGGATTCCATGCAGCGTCACTGAATGCAGTGGATTCCATGCAGCATGGTAAAATGCATCCCGATGGATGCAGTGGATTCCATGCAGTGTCATTGAATGCAGTGGATTCCATGCAGCATGGTAAAATGCATCCCAATTGAACGCAGTGCATTCCATGCAGCGGGGTTCAATGGATCCCGATTGAATGCAGTGGATTCGATGCAGCGTGGCCCAATGGATCTCGAGAGAATGCAGTGGATTCCATGCAGTGTGGTGCAATGGATTTTAATTGAACGCAGTGGATTCCATGCATCGTGGCGCAATGGATCCCAATTGAATGCAGTGAATTCCAGGCAGCGTGATTGAATGCAGTACATTCCATGCAGCATGGTAAAATGCATCCCGATTAAATGCAGTGGATTCCATCCAGCTTGATTGAATGCAGTTGATTCCATGGAGCGTGGCCCAATGCATCCCGATTAAATGCAGTGGATTTTATGCAGCATGGCCCAAAGCATCCCGATTGAAGGTAGTGCATTTCATGCAGCATCACTGAATGCAGTGGATTCCATGCAGCATGGTAAAATGCATCCCAATTGAACGCAGTGCATTCCATGCAGCGGGGTTAAATGGATGCCGATTGAATGCAGTGGATTCGATGCAGCGTGGCCCAATGGATCTCGATTGACTGCAGTGGATTCCATGCAGCATGGCCCAATGGATCTCGATTGACTGCAGTGGATTCCATGCAGCGTCCCTGAATGCAGTGGATTCCATGCAGCATGGTAAAATGCATCCCGATTGATGCAGTGGATTCCATGCAGTGTCATTGAATGCAGTGGATTCCATGCAGCATGGTTTAATGCATCCCAATTGAACGCAGTGCATTCCATGCAGCGGGGTTAAATGGATCCCGATTGAATGCAGTGGATTCGATGCAGCGTGGCCCAATGGATCTCGAGAGATTGCAGTGGATTCCATGCAGTGTGGTGCAATGGATTTTAATTGAACGGAGTGGATTCCATGCATCGTGGCGCAATGGATCCCAATTGAATGCAGTGAATTCCATGCAGCGTGATTGAATGCAGTATATTCCATGCAGCGTGGTAAAATGCATCCCGATAAAATGCAGTGGATTCCATCCAGTTTGATTGAATGCAGTTGATTCCATGGAGCGTGGCCCAATGCATCCCGATTAAATGCAGTGGATTTTATGCAGCATGGCCCAAAGCATCCCGATTGAAGGTAGTGCATTCCATGCAGCATCACTGAATGCAGTGGATTCCATGCAGCATGGTAAAATGCATCCCGATTGAACGCAGTGTATTCCATGAAGCATGGCTAAATGGATCCCGAGTGAATGCAGTAGATTCCATGCAGTGTCATTGAATGCAGTGGATTCCATGCAGCATGGTAAAATGTGTCACGATTGATGCAGTGGATTCCATGCATTGTCATTGAATGCAGTGGATTCCATGCAGCATGGTTAAATGCATCACGATTGATGCAGTGGATTCCATGCAGTGTCAATGAATGCAGTGGATTCCAGGCAGCATGATAAAATGCATCCCGAATGATGCAGTGGATTCCATGCAGCGGGGTTAAATGGATCCCGATTGAATGCAGTGGATTCCATGCAGCGTGGCCCAATGGATCTCGATTGAATGCAGTGGACTCCGTGCAGTGTGGTGGAGTGGATTCTGATTGATTGCAGTGAATTCCATGCAGCGTGGCCCAATGGATCTCGATTGAATGCAGTGGATTCCATGCAGCGTGTTTGAATGCAGTGTATTCCATGCAGCGTGAAGAAATGGAACCCTATTGAATGCAGTGGATTTTATGCAGCATGATTGAATGCAGTGGATTCCATGCAGCATGATTGAATGCAGTGGATTCCAGGCAGCGAGGCCCAATGAATCCCGATTGAATGCAGTGGACATTATCCAGCATGGCCCAAAGCATCCCGATGGAATGCAGTGGATTCCATGCAGCGTGTTTGAATGCAGTGGATCCATGCAGCATGGCCCAATGGTTCCCGATTGAATGCAGTGGTTGCAATGAAGCATGATTGAATGCAGTGGATTCCATGAAGCGTGGCCCTATGGTACCCGATTGAATGCACTGGTTGCAATGAAGCATGATTGAATGCAGTGTATTCCATGCAGCATGGAGAAATTGAACCCTATTAAATGCAGGGGATTTTATGCAGCATGATTGAATGCAGTGGATTCCATGCAGCATGATTGAATGCAGTAGATTCCATGCAGTGAGGCCCAATGCATCCCGATTAAATGCAGTGGATTTTATGCAGCGAGGCCCAAAGCATCCCGAATGAATGCAGTGTATTCCATGCAGCGTCACTGTATGCAGTGGATTCGATGCAGCATGGTTAAATGCATCCCGATTGAACGAAGAGTATTCCATGCAGCGTGGCTAAATGGATCCCGATTGAATGCAGTGGATTCCATGCAGCGTGGCCCAATGGATCTCGAGAGATTGCAGTGGATTCCATGCAGTGTGGTGCAATGGATTTTAATTGAACGCAGTGGATTCCATGCATCGTGGTGCAATGGATCCCAATTGAATGCAGTGAATTCCATGCAGCGTGATTGAATGCAGTATATTCCATGCAGCGTGGTAAAATGCATCCCGATTAAATGCAATGGATTCCATCCAGCTTGATTGAATGCAGTTGATTCCATGGAGCGTGGCCCAATGCATCCCGATTAAATGCAGTGGATTTTATGCAGCATGGCCCAAAGCATCCCGATTGAAGGTAGTGCATTCCATGCAGCATCACTGAATGCAGTGGATTCCATGCAGCATGGTAAAATGCATCCCGATTGAACGCAGTGTATTCCATGAAGCATGGCTAAATGGATCCCGAGTGAATGCAGTAGATTCCATGCAGTGTCATTGAATGCAGTGGATTCCATGCAGCATGGTAAAATGAGTCACGATTGATGCAGTGGATTCCATGCAGTGTCATTGAATGCAGTGGATTCCATGCAGCATGGTAAAATGCATCCCGATTGATGCAGTGGATTCCATGCAGTGTCAATGAATGCAGTGGATTCCAGGCAGCATGATAAAATGCATCCCGATTGATGCAGTGGATTCCATGCAGCGGGGTTAAATGGATCCCGATTGAATGCAGTGGATTCCATGCAGCGTGGCCCAATGGATCTCGATTGAATGCAGTGGATTCCATGCAGCGTGGCCCAATGGATCTCGATTGAATGCAGTGGATTCCATGCAGTGTGGTGCAGTGGATTCTGATTGATTGCAGTGAATTCCATGCATCGTGGCACAATGGATCCCAATTGAATGCAGTGGATTCCATGCAGTGTGGCCCAATGGATCTCGATTGAATGCAGTGGATTCCATGCAGCGTGTTTGAATGCAGTGTATGCCATGCAGCATGAAGAAATGGAACCCTATTGAATGCAGTGGATTTTATGCAGCATGATTGAATGCAGTGGATTCCATGCAGCATGATTGAATGCAGTGGATTCCAGGCAGCGAGGCCCAATTAATCCCGATTGAATGCAGTGGATATTATCCAGCATGGCCCAAAGCATCCCGATTGAATGCAGTGGATTCCATGCAGCGTGTTTGAATGCAGTGGATTCCATGCAGCATGGCCCAATGGTTCCCGATTGAATGCAGTGGTTGCAATGAAGCATGATTGAATGCAGTGGATTCCATGAAGCGTGGCCCTATGGTACCCGATTGAATGCACTGGTTGCAATGAAGCATGATTGAATGCAGTGGATTCCATGCAGCATGGAGAAATGGAACCCTATTAAATGCAGGGGATTTTATGCAGCATGATTGAATGCAGTGGATTCCATGCAGCATGATTGAATGCAGTAGATTCCATGCAGTGAGGCCCAATGCATCCCGATTAAATGCAGTGGATTTTATGCAGCGAGGCCCAAAGCATCCCGATTGAATGCAGTGGATTCCATGCAGCGTCACTGAATGCAGTGGATTCGATGCAGCATGGTAAAATGCATCCCGATTGAACCCAGTGTATTCTATGCAGCGTGATAAATGGATCCCGATTGAATGCAGTGGATTCCATGCAGCGTGGCCCAATGGATCTCGAGAGAATGCAGTGGATTCCATGCAGTGTGGTGCAATGGATTTTGATTGAACGCAGTGGATTCCATGCATCGTTGTGCAATGGATCCCAATTGAATGCAGTGAATTCCATGCAGCGTGATTGAATGCAGTACATTCCATGCAGCATGGTAAAATGCATCCCGATTAAATGCAGTGGATTCCATCCAGCTTGATTGAATGCAGTTGATTCCATGGAGCGTGGCCCAATGCATCCCGATTAAATGCAGTGGATTTTATGCAGCATGGCCCAAAGCATCCCGATTGAATGTAGTGCATTCCATGCAGCATCACTGAATGCAGTGGATTCCATGCAGCATGGTAAAATGCATCCCGATTGAATGCAGTGTATTCCATGAAGCATGGCGAAATGGATCCCGATTGAATGCAGTGGATTCCATGCAGCGTGGCCCAATGGATCTCGATTGAACGCAGTGTATTCCATGCAGTGAGGCCCAATGAATCCCAATTGAATGCAGTGGATTCCATGCAGCATGGAGAAATTGAACCCTATTAAATGCAGGGGATTTTATGCAGCATGATTGAATGCAGTGGATTCCAAGCAGCATGATTGAATGCAGTAGATTCCATGCAGTGAGGCCCAATGCATCCCGATTAAATGCAGTGCATTTTATGCAGCGAGGCCCAAAGCATCCCGATTGAATGCAGTGGATTCCATGCAGCGTCACTGAATGCAGTGGATTCGATGCAGCATGGTTAAATGCATCCCGATTGAACGAAGTGTATTCCATGCAGCGTGGCTAAATGGATCCCGATTGAATGCAGTGGATTCCATGCAGCGTGGCCCAATGGATCTCGAGAGATTGCAGTGGATTCCAAGCAGAGTGGTGCAATGGATTTTAATTGAACGCAGTGGATTCCATGCATCGTGGTGCAATGGATCCCAATTGAATGCAGTGAATTCCATGCAGCGTGATTGAATGCAGTATATTCCATGCAGCGTGGTAAAATGCATCCCGATTAAATGCAGTGGATTCCATCCAGCTTGGTTGAATGCAATTGATTCCATGGAGCATGGCCCAATGCATCCCGATTAAATGCAGTGGATTTTATGCAGCATGGCCCAAAGCATCCCGATTGAATGTAGTGCATTCCATGCAGCATCACTGAATGCAGTGGATTCCATGCAGCATTGTAAAATGCATCCCGCTTAAACGCAGTGGATTACATGCAGCATGGCTAAATGGATCCCGATTGAATGCAGTAGATTCCATGCAGTGTCATTGAATGCAGTGGATTCCATGCAGCATGGTAAAATGCGTCACGATTGATGCAGTGGATTCCATGCAGTGTCATTGAATGCAGTGGATTCCATGCAGCATGGTAAAATGCATCCCGATGGATGCAGTGGATTCCATGCAGTGTCAATGAATGCAGTGGATTCCAGGCAGCATGATAAAATGCATCCCGATTGATGCAGTGGATTCCATGCAGCGGGGTTAAATGGATCCCGATTGAATGCAGTGGATTCCATGCAGCGTGGCCCAATGGATCTCGATTGAATGCAGTGGATTCCATGCAGCGTGGCCCAATGGATCTCGATTGAATGCAGTGGATTCCATGCAGTGTGGTGCAGTGGATTCTGATTGATTGCAGTGAATTCCATGCATCGTGGCACAATGGATCCCAATTGAATGCAGTGGATTCCATGCAGCGTGGCCCAATGGATCTCGATTGAATGCAGTGGATTCCATGCAGCGTGTTTGAATGCAGTGTATGCCATGCAGCGTGAAGAAATGGAACCCTATTGAATGCAGTGGATTTTATGCAGCATGATTGAATGCAGTGGATTCCATGCAGCATGATTGAATGCAGTGGATTCCAGGCAGCGAGGCCCAATGAATCCCGATTGAATGCAGTGGATATTATCCAGCATGGCCCAAAGCATCCCGATTGAATGCAGTGGATTCCATGCAGCGTGTTTGAATGCAGTGGATTCCATGCAGCATGGCCCAATGTTTCCCGATTGAATGCAGTGGTTGCAATGAAGCATGATTGAATGCAGTGGATTCCATGCAGCATGGAGAAATTGAACCCTATTAAATGCAGGGGATTTTATGCAGCATGATTGAATGCAGTGGATTCCATGCAGCATGATTGAATGCAGTAGATTCCATGCAGTGAGGCCCAATGCATCCCGATTAAATGCAGTGGATTTTATGCAGCGAGGCCCAAAGCATCCCGATTGAATGCAGTGGATTCCATGCAGCGTCACTGAATGCATTGGATTCGATGCAGCATGGTAAAATGCATCCCGATTGAACCCAGTGTATTCCATGCAGCGTGATAAATGGACCCCAATTGAATGCAGTGGATTCCATGCAGCGTGATTGAATGCAGTACATTCCATGCAGCATGGTAAAATGCATCCCGATTAAATGCAGTGGATTACATCCAGCTTGATTGAATGCAGTTGATTCCATGGAGCGTGGCCCAATGCATCCCGATTAAATGCAGTGGATTTTATGCAGCATGGCCCAAAGCATCCCGATTGAAGGTAGTGCATTCCATGCAGCATCACTGAATGCAGTGGATTCCATGCAGCATGGTAAAATGCATCCCGATTGAACGCAGTGTATTCCATGAAGCATGGCTAAATGGATCCCGAGTGAATGCAGTGGATTCCATGCAGCGTGGCCCAATGGATCTTGATTGAACGCAGTGTATTCCATGCAGTGAGGCCCAATGAATCCCAATTGAATGCAGTGTATTCCATGCAGCATGGCGCAATGGATGTCGATTGAATGCAGTGGTTTCCCTGCAATGTGGCACAATGGATTCCGATTGACTGCAGTGGATTCCATGCAGCGTCACTGAATGCAGTGGATTCCATGCAGCATGGTAAAATGCATCCCGATGGATGCAGTGGATTCCATGCAGTGTCATTGAATGCAGTGGATTCGATGCAGCATGGTAAAATGCATCCCAATTGAACGCAGTGCATTCCATGCAGCGGGGTTAAATGGATCCCGATTGAATGCAGTGGATTCGATGCAGCGTGGCCCAATGGATCTCGAGAGAATGCAGTGGATTCCATGCAGTGTGGTGCAATGGATTTAAATTGAACGCAGTGGATTCCATGCATCGTGGCGCAATGGATCCCAATTGAATGCAGTGAATTCCATGCAGCGTGATTGAATGCAGTACATTCCATGCAGCATGGTAAAATGCATCCCGATTAAATGCAGTGGATTCCATCCAGCTTGATTGAATGCAGTTGATTCCATGCAGCGTGGCCCAATGCATCCCGATTAAATGCAGTGGATTTTATGCAGCATGGCCCAAAGCATCCCGATTGAAGGTAGTGCATTCCATGCAGCATCACTGAATGCAGTGGATTCCATGCAGCATGGTAAAATGCATCCCAATTGAACGCAGTGCATTCCATGCAGCGGGGTTAAATGGATGCCGATTGAATGCAGTGGATTCGATGCAGCGTGGCCCAATGGATCTCGATTGACTGCAGTGGTTTCCCTGCAATGTGGCACAATGGATCTCGATTGACTGCAGTGGATTCCATGCAGCGTCACTGAATGCAGTGGATTCCATGCAGCATGGTAAAATGCATCCCGATTGATGCAGTGGATTCCATGCAGTGTCACTGAATGCAGTGGATTCCATGCAGCATGGTTTAATGCATCCCAATTGAACGCAGTGTATTCCATGAAGCATGGCTAAATGGATCCCGATTGAATGCAGTGGATTCCATGCAGCATGGCCCAATGGTTCCCGATTGAATGCAGTGGTTGCAATGAAGCATGATTGAATGCAGTGGATTCCATGAAGCGTGGCCCTATGGTACCCGATTGAATGCACTGGTTGCAATGAAGCATGATTGAATGCAGTGGATTCCATGCAGCATGGAGAAATTGAACCCTATTAAATGCAGGGGATTTTATGCAGCATGATTGAATGCAGTGGATTCCATGCAGCATGATTGAATGCAGTAGATTCCATGCAGTGAGGCCCAATGCATCCCGATTAAATGCAGTGGATTTTATGCAGCGAGGCCCAAAGCATCCCGATTGAATGTAGTGCATTCCATGCAGCATCACTGAATGCAGTGGATTCCATGCAGCATGGTAAAATGCATCCCGATTGAATGCAGTGTATTCCATGAAGCATGGCGAAATGGATCCCGATTGAATGCAGTGGATTCCATGCAGCGTGGCCCAATGGATCTCGATTGAACGCAGTGTATTCCATGCAGTGAGGCCCAATGAATCCCAATTGAATGCAGTGGATTCCATGCAGCATGGAGAAATTGAACCCTATTAAATGCAGGGGATTTTATGCAGCATGATTGAATGCAGTGGATTCCAAGCAGCATGATTGAATGCAGTAGATTCCATGCAGTGAGGCCCAATGCATCCCGATTAAATGCAGTGCATTTTATGCAGCGAGGCCCAAAGCATCCCGATTGAATGCAGTGGATTCCATGCAGCGTCACTGAATGCAGTGGATTCGATGCAGCATGGTTAAATGCATCCCGATTGAACGAAGTGTATTCCATGCAGCGTGGCTAAATGGATCCCGATTGAATGCAGTGGATTCCATGCAGCGTGGCCCAATGGATCTCGAGAGATTGCAGTGGATTCCAAGCAGAGTGGTGCAATGGATTTTAATTGAACGCAGTGGATTCCATGCATCGTGGTGCAATGGATCCCAATTGAATGCAGTGAATTCCATGCAGCGTGATTGAATGCAGTATATTCCATGCAGCGTGGTAAAATGCATCCCGATTAAATGCAGTGGATTCCATCCAGCTTGGTTGAATGCAATTGATTCCATGGAGCATGGCCCAATGCATCCCGATTAAATGCAGTGGATTTTATGCAGCATGGCCCAAAGCATCCCGATTGAATGTAGTGCATTCCATGCAGCATCACTGAATGCAGTGGATTCCATGCAGCATTGTAAAATGCATCCCGCTTAAACGCAGTGGATTACATGCAGCATGGCTAAATGGATCCCGATTGAATGCAGTAGATTCCATGCAGTGTCATTGAATGCAGTGGATTCCATGCAGCATGGTAAAATGCGTCACGATTGATGCAGTGGATTCCATGCAGTGTCATTGAATGCAGTGGATTCCATGCAGCATGGTAAAATGCATCCCGATGGATGCAGTGGATTCCATGCAGTGTCAATGAATGCAGTGGATTCCAGGCAGCATGATAAAATGCATCCCGATTGATGCAGTGGATTCCATGCAGCGGGGTTAAATGGATCCCGATTGAATGCAGTGGATTCCATGCAGCGTGGCCCAATGGATCTCGATTGAATGCAGTGGATTCCATGCAGCGTGGCCCAATGGATCTCGATTGAATGCAGTGGATTCCATGCAGTGTGGTGCAGTGGATTCTGATTGATTGCAGTGAATTCCATGCATCGTGGCACAATGGATCCCAATTGAATGCAGTGGATTCCATGCAGCGTGGCCCAATGGATCTCGATTGAATGCAGTGGATTCCATGCAGCGTGTTTGAATGCAGTGTATGCCATGCAGCGTGAAGAAATGGAACCCTATTGAATGCAGTGGATTTTATGCAGCATGATTGAATGCAGTGGATTCCATGCAGCATGATTGAATGCAGTGGATTCCAGGCAGCGAGGCCCAATGAATCCCGATTGAATGCAGTGGATATTATCCAGCATGGCCCAAAGCATCCCGATTGAATGCAGTGGATTCCATGCAGCGTGTTTGAATGCAGTGGATTCCATGCAGCATGGCCCAATGTTTCCCGATTGAATGCAGTGGTTGCAATGAAGCATGATTGAATGCAGTGGATTCCATGCAGCATGGAGAAATTGAACCCTATTAAATGCAGGGGATTTTATGCAGCATGATTGAATGCAGTGGATTCCATGCAGCATGATTGAATGCAGTAGATTCCATGCAGTGAGGCCCAATGCATCCCGATTAAATGCAGTGGATTTTATGCAGCGAGGCCCAAAGCATCCCGATTGAATGCAGTGGATTCCATGCAGCGTCACTGAATGCATTGGATTCGATGCAGCATGGTAAAATGCATCCCGATTGAACCCAGTGTATTCCATGCAGCGTGATAAATGGACCCCAATTGAATGCAGTGGATTCCATGCAGCGTGATTGAATGCAGTACATTCCATGCAGCATGGTAAAATGCATCCCGATTAAATGCAGTGGATTACATCCAGCTTGATTGAATGCAGTTGATTCCATGGAGCGTGGCCCAATGCATCCCGATTAAATGCAGTGGATTTTATGCAGCATGGCCCAAAGCATCCCGATTGAAGGTAGTGCATTCCATGCAGCATCACTGAATGCAGTGGATTCCATGCAGCATGGTAAAATGCATCCCGATTGAACGCAGTGTATTCCATGAAGCATGGCTAAATGGATCCCGAGTGAATGCAGTGGATTCCATGCAGCGTGGCCCAATGGATCTTGATTGAACGCAGTGTATTCCATGCAGTGAGGCCCAATGAATCCCAATTGAATGCAGTGTATTCCATGCAGCATGGCGCAATGGATGTCGATTGAATGCAGTGGTTTCCCTGCAATGTGGCACAATGGATTCCGATTGACTGCAGTGGATTCCATGCAGCGTCACTGAATGCAGTGGATTCCATGCAGCATGGTAAAATGCATCCCGATGGATGCAGTGGATTCCATGCAGTGTCATTGAATGCAGTGGATTCGATGCAGCATGGTAAAATGCATCCCAATTGAACGCAGTGCATTCCATGCAGCGGGGTTAAATGGATCCCGATTGAATGCAGTGGATTCGATGCAGCGTGGCCCAATGGATCTCGAGAGAATGCAGTGGATTCCATGCAGTGTGGTGCAATGGATTTAAATTGAACGCAGTGGATTCCATGCATCGTGGCGCAATGGATCCCAATTGAATGCAGTGAATTCCATGCAGCGTGATTGAATGCAGTACATTCCATGCAGCATGGTAAAATGCATCCCGATTAAATGCAGTGGATTCCATCCAGCTTGATTGAATGCAGTTGATTCCATGCAGCGTGGCCCAATGCATCCCGATTAAATGCAGTGGATTTTATGCAGCATGGCCCAAAGCATCCCGATTGAAGGTAGTGCATTCCATGCAGCATCACTGAATGCAGTGGATTCCATGCAGCATGGTAAAATGCATCCCAATTGAACGCAGTGCATTCCATGCAGCGGGGTTAAATGGATGCCGATTGAATGCAGTGGATTCGATGCAGCGTGGCCCAATGGATCTCGATTGACTGCAGTGGTTTCCCTGCAATGTGGCACAATGGATCTCGATTGACTGCAGTGGATTCCATGCAGCGTCACTGAATGCAGTGGATTCCATGCAGCATGGTAAAATGCATCCCGATTGATGCAGTGGATTCCATGCAGTGTCACTGAATGCAGTGGATTCCATGCAGCATGGTTTAATGCATCCCAATTGAACGCAGTGTATTCCATGAAGCATGGCTAAATGGATCCCGATTGAATGCAGTGGATTCCATGCAGCATGGCCCAATGGTTCCCGATTGAATGCAGTGGTTGCAATGAAGCATGATTGAATGCAGTGGATTCCATGAAGCGTGGCCCTATGGTACCCGATTGAATGCACTGGTTGCAATGAAGCATGATTGAATGCAGTGGATTCCATGCAGCATGGAGAAATTGAACCCTATTAAATGCAGGGGATTTTATGCAGCATGATTGAATGCAGTGGATTCCATGCAGCATGATTGAATGCAGTAGATTCCATGCAGTGAGGCCCAATGCATCCCGATTAAATGCAGTGGATTTTATGCAGCGAGGCCCAAAGCATCCCGATTGAATGCAGTGGATTCCATGCAGCGTCACTGAATGCAGTGGATTCGATGCAGCATGGTAAAATGCATCCCGATTGAACCCAGTGTATTCTATGCAGCGTGATAAATGGATCCCGATTGAATGCAGTGGATTCGATGCAGCGTGGCCCAACGGATCTCGAGAGAATGCAGTGGATTCCATGCAGTGTGGTGCAATGTATTTTGATTGAAATCAGTGGATTCGATGCATCGTTGTGCAATGGATCCCAATTGAATGCAGTGAATTCCATGCAGCGTGATTGAATGCAGTACATTCCATGCAGCATGGTAAAATGCATCCCGATGGATGCAGTGGATTCCATGCAGTGTCAATGAATGCAGTGGATTCCAGGCAGCATGATAAAATGCATCCCGATTGATGCAGTGGATTCCATGCAGCGGGGTTAAATGGATCCCGATTGAATGCAGTGGATTCCATGCAGCGTGGCCCAATGGATCTCGATTGAATGCAGTGGATTCCATGCAGCGTGGCCCAATGGATCTCGATTGAATGCAGTGGATTCCATGCAGTGTGGTGCAGTGGATTCTGATTGATTGCAGTGAATTCCATGCATCGTGGCACAATGGATCCCAATTGAATGCAGTGGATTCCATGCAGCGTGGCCCAATGGATCTCGATTGAATGCAGTGGATTCCATGCAGCGTGTTTGAATGCAGTGTATGCCATGCAGCATGAAGAAATGGAACCCTATTGAATGCAGTGGATTTTATGCAGCATGATTGAATGCAGTGGATTCCATGCAGCATGATTGAATGCAGTGGATTCCAGGCAGCGAGGCCCAATGAATCCCGATTGAATGCAGTGGATATTATCCAGCATGGCCCAAAGCATCCCGATTGAATGCAGTGGATTCCATGCAGCGTGTTTGAACGCAGTGGATCCATGCAGCATGGCCCAATGGTTCCCGATTGAATGCAGTGGTTGCAATGAAGCATGATTGAATGCAGTGGATTCCATGAAGCGTGGCCCTATGGTACCCGATTGAATGCACTGGTTGCAATGAAGCATGATTGAATGCAGTGGATTCCATGCAGCATGGAGAAATGGAACCCTATTAAATGCAGGGGATTTTATGCAGCATGATTGAATGCAGTGGATTCCATGCAGCATGATTGAATGCAGTAGATTCCATGCAGTGAGGCCCAATGCATCCCGATTAAATGCAGTGGATTTTATGCAGCGAGGCCCAAAGCATCCCGATTGAATGCAGTGGATTCCATGCAGCATCACTGAATGCAGTGGATTCGATGCAGCATGGTAAAATGCATCCCGATTGAACCCAGTGTATTCTATGCAGCGTGATAAATGGATCCCGATTGAATGCAGTGGATTCCATGCAGCGTGGCCCAATGGATCTCGAGAGAATGCAGTGGATTCCATGCAGTGTGGTGCAATGGATTTTGATTGAACGCAGTGGATTCCATGCATCGTTGTGCAATGGATCCCAATTGAATGCAGTGAATTCCATGCAGCGTGATTGAATGCAGTACATTCCATGCAGCATGGTAAAATGCATCCCGATTAAATGCAGTGGATTCCATCCAGCTTGATTGAATGCAGTTGATTCCATGGAGCGTGGCCCAATGCATCCCGATTAAATGCAGTGGATTTTATGCAGCATGGCCCAAAGCATCCCGATTGAAGGTAGTGCATTCCATGCAGCATCACTGAATGCAGTGGATTCCATGCAGCATGGTAAAATGCATCCCGATTGAACGCAGTGTATTCCATGAAGCATGGCGAAATGGATCCCGATTGAATGCAGTGGATTCCATGCAGCGTGGCCCAATGGATCTCGATTGAACGCAGTGTATTCCATGCAGTGAGGCCCAATGAATCCCAATTGAATGCAGTGGATTCCATGCAGCATGGAGAAATTGAACCCTATTAAATGCAGGGGATTTTATGCAGCATGATTGAATGCAGTGGATTCCAAGCAGCATGATTGAATGCAGTAGATTCCATGCAGTGAGGCCCAATGCATCCCGATTAAATGCAGTGGATTTTATGCAGCGAGGCCCAAAGCATCCCGATTGAATGCAGTGGATTCCATGCAGCGTCACTGAATGCAGTGGATTCCATGCAGCATGGTAAAATGCATCCCGATTGAACGAAGTGTATTCCATGCAGCGTGGCTAAATGGATCCCGATTGAATGCAGTGGATTCCATGCAGCGTGGCCCAATGGATCTCGAGAGATTGCAGTGGATTCCAAGCAGAGTGGTGCAATGGATTTTAATTGAACGCAGTGGATTCCATGCATCGTGGTGCAATGGATCCCAATTGAATGCAGTGAATTCCATGCAGCGTGATTGAATGCAGTATATTCCATGCAGCGTGGTAAAATGCATTCCGATTAAATGCAGTGGATTCCATTCAGCTTGATTGAATGCAGTTGATTCCATGGAGCATGGCCCAATGCATCCCGATTAAATGCAGTGGATTTTATGCAGCATGGCCCAAAGCATCCCGATTGAATGTAGTGCATTCCATGCAGCATCACTGAATGCAGTGGATTCCATGCAGCATGGTAAAATGCATCCCGCTTAAACGAAGTGGATTACATGCAGCATGGCTAAATGGATCCCGATTGAATGCAGTAGATTCCATGCAGTGTCATTGAATGCAGTGGATTCCATGCAGCATGGTAAAATGCGTCACGATTGATGCAGTGGATTCCATGCAGTGTCATTGAATGCAGTGGATTCCATGCAGCATGGTAAAATGCATCCCGATGGATGCAGTGGATTCCATGCAGTGTCAATGAATGCAGTGGATTCCAGGCAGCATGATAAAATGCATCCCGATTGATGCACTGGATTCCATGCAGCGGGGTTAAATGGATCCCGATTGAATGCAGTGGATTCCATGCAGCGTGGCCCCATGGATCTCGATTGAATGCAGTGGATTCCATGCAGCGTGGCCCAATGGATCTCGATTGAATGCAGTGGATTCCATGCAGTGTGGTGCAGTGGATTCTGATTGATTGCAGTGAATTCCATGCATCGTGGCACAATGGATCCCAATTGAATGCAGTGGATTCCATGCAGCGTGGCCCAATGGATCTCGCTTGAATGCAGTGGATTCCATGCAGCGTGTTTGAATGCAGTGTATGCCATGCAGCGTAAAGAAATGGAACCCTATTGAATGCAGTGGATTTCATGCAGCATGATTGAATGCAGTGGATTCGATGCAGCATGATTGAATGCAGTGGATTCCAGGCAGCGAGGCCCAATGAATCCCGATTGAATGCAGTGGATATTATCCAGCATGGCCCAAAGCATCCCGATTGAATGCAGTGGATTCCATGCAGCGTGGCCCTATGGTACCCGATTGAATGCACTGGTTGCAATGAAGCATGATTGAATGCAGTGGATTCCATGCAGCATGGAGAAATGGAACCCTATTAAATGCAGGGGATTTTATGCAGCATGATTGAATGCAGTGGATTCCATGCAGCATGATTGAATGCAGTAGATTCCATGCAGTGAGGCCCAATGCATCCCGATTAAATGCAGTGGATTTTATGCAGCGAGGCCCAAAGCATCCCGATTGAATGCAGTGGATTCCATGCAGCGTCACTGAATGCAGTGGATTCGATGCAGCATGGTTAAATGCATCCCGATTGAACGAAGATTATTCCATGCAGCGTGGCTAAATGGATCCCGATTGAATGCAGTGGATTCCATGCAGCGTGGCCCAATGGATCTCGAGAGATTGCAGTGGATTCCATGCAGTGTGGTGCAATGGATTTTAATTGAACGCAGTGGATTCCATGCATCGTGGTGCAATGGATCCCAATTGAATGCAGTGAATTCCATGCAGCGTGATTGAATGCAGTATATTCCATGCAGCGTGGTAAAATGCATCCCGATTAAATGCAATGGATTCCATCCAGCTTGACTGAATACAGTTGATTCCATGGAGCGTGGCCCAATGCATCCCGATTAAATGCAGTGGATTTTATGCAGCATGGCCCAAAGCATCCCGATTGAAGGTAGTGCATTCCATGCAGCATCACCGAATGCAGTGGATTCCATGCAGCATGGTAAAATGCATTCCGATTGAACGCAGTGTATTCCATGAAGCATGGCTAAATGGCTCCCGAGTGAATGCAGTAGATTCCATGCAGTGTCATTGAATGCAGTGGATTCCATGCAGCATGGTAAAATGCGTCACGATTGATGCAGTGGATTCCATGCAGTGTCATTGAATGCAGTGGATTCCATGCAGCATGGTAAAATGCATCCCGATGGATGCAGTGGATTCCATGCAGTGTCAATGAATGCAGTGGATTCCAGGCAGCATGATAAAATGCATCCCGATTGATGCAGTGGATTCCATGCAGCGGGGTTAAATGGATCCCGATTGAATGCAGTGTATTCCATGCAGCGTGGCCCAATGGATCTCGATTGAATGCAGTGGATTCCATGCAGCGTGGCCCAATGGATCTCGATTGAATGCAGTGGATTCCATGCAGTGTGGTGCAATGGATTTTGATGGAACGCAGTGGATTCCATGCATCGTTGTGCAATGGATCCCAATTGAATGCAGTGAATTCCATGCAGCGTGATTGAATGAAGTACATTCCATGCAGCATGGTAAAATGCATCCCGATTAAATGCAGTGGATTCCATCCAGCTTGATTGAATGCAGTTGATTCCATGGAGCGTGGCCCAATGCATCCCGATTAAATGCAGTGGATTTTATGCAGCATGGCCCAAAGCATCCCGATTGAAGGTAGTGCATTCCATGCAGCATCACTGAATGCAGTGGATTCCATGCAGCATGGTAAAATGCATCCCGATTGAACGCAGTGTATTCCATGAAGCATGGCGAAATGGATCCCGATTGAATGCAGTGGATTCCATGCAGCGTGGCCCAATGGATCTCGATTGAACGCAGTGTATTCCATGCAGTGAGGCCCAATGAATCCCAATTGAATGCAGTGGATTCCATGCAGCATGGAGAAATTGAACCCTATTAAATGCAGGGGATTTTATGCAGCATGATTGAATGCAGTGGATTCCAAGCAGCATGATTGAATGCAGTAGATTCCATGCAGTGAGGCCCAATGCATCCCGATTAAATGCAGTGGATTTTATGCAGAGAGGCCCAAAGCATCCCGATTGAATGCAGTGGATTCCATGCAGCGTCACTGAATGCAGTGGATTCGATGCAGCATGGTTAAATGCATCCCGATTGAACGAAGTGTATTCCATGCAGCGTGGCTAAATGGATCCCGATTGAATGCAGTGGATTCCATGCAGCGTGGCCCAATGGATCTCGAGAGATTGCAGTGGATTCCAAGCAGAGTGGTGCAATGGATTTTAATTGAACGCAGTGGATTCCATGCATCGTGGTGCAATGGATCCCAATTGAATGCAGTGAATTCCATGCAGCGTGATTGAATGCAGTATATTCCATGCAGTGTGGTAAAATGCATCCCGATTAAATGCAGTGGATTCCATCCAGCTTGGTTGAATGCAATTGATTCCATGGAGCATGGCCCAATGCATCCCGATTAAATGCAGTGGATTTTATGCAGCATGGCCCAAAGCATCCCGATTGAATGTAGTGCATTCCATGCAGCATCACTGAATGCAGTGGATTCCATGCAGCATGGTAAAATGCATCCCGATTAAACGCAGTGGATTACATGCAGCATGGCTAAATGGATCCCGATTGAATGCAGTAGATTCCATGCAGTGTCATTGAATGCAGTGGATTCCATGTAGCATGGTAAAATGCGTCACGATTGATGCAGTGGATTCCATGCAGTGTCATTGAATGCAGTGGATTCCATGCAGCATGGTAAAATGCATCCCGATGGATGCAGTGGATTCCATGCAGTGTCAATGAATGCAGTGGATTCCAGGCAGCATGATAAAATGCATCCCGATTGATGCAGTGGATTCCATGCAGCGGGGTTAAATGGATCCCGATTGAATGCAGTGGATTCCATGCAGCGTGGCCCAATGGATCTCGATTGAATGCAGTGGATTCCATGCAGCGTGGCCCAATGGATCTCGATTGAATGCAGTGGATTCCATGCAGTGTGGTGCAGTGGATTCTGATTGATTGCAGTGAATTCCATGCATCGTGGCACAATGGATCCCAATTGAATGCAGTGGATTCCATGCAGCGTGGCCCAATGGATCTCGATTGAATGCAGTGGATTCCATGCAGCGTGTTTGAATGCAGTGTATGCCATGCAGCATGAAGAAATGGAACCCTATTGAATGCAGTGGATTTTATGCAGCATGATTGAATGCAGTGGATTCCATGCAGCATGATTGAATGCAGTGGATTCCAGGCAGCGAGGCCCAATGAATCCCGATTGAATGCAGTGGATATTATCCAGCATGGCCCAAAGCATCCCGATTGAATGCAGTGGATTCCATGCAGCGTGTTTGAACGCAGTGGATCCATGCAGCATGGCCCAATGGTTCCCGATTGAATGCAGTGGTTGCAATGAAGCATGATTGAATGCAGTGGATTCCATGAAGCGTGGCCCTATGGTACCCGATTGAATGCACTGGTTGCAATGAAGCATGATTGAATGCAGTGGATTCCATGCAGCATGGAGAAATGGAACCCTATTAAATGCAGGGGATTTTATGCAGCATGATTGATTGCAGTGAATTCCATGCAGCATGATTGAATGCAGTAGATTCCATGCAGTGAGGCCCAATGCATCCCGATTAAATGCAGTGGATTTTATGCAGCGAGGCCCAAAGCATCCCGATTGAATGCAGTGGATTCCATGCAGCGTCACTGAATGCAGTGGATTCGATGCAGCATGGTAAAATGCATCCCGATTGAACCCAGTGTATTCTATGCAGCGTGATAAATGGATCCCGATTGAATGCAGTGGATTGCATGCAGCGTGGCCCAATGGATCTCGAGAGAATGCAGTGGATTCCATGCAGTGTGGTGCAATGGATTTTGATTGAACGCAGTGGATTCCATGCATCGTTGTGCAATGGATCCCAATTGAATGCAGTGAATTCCATGCAGCGTGATTGAATGCAGTACATTCCATGCAGCATGGTAAAATGCATCCCGATTAAATGCAGTGGATTCCATCCAGCTTGATTGAATGCAGTTGATTCCATGGAGCGTGGCCCAATGCATCCCGATTAAATGCAGTGGATTTTATGCAGCATGGCCCAAAGCATCCCGATTGAAGGTAGTGCATTCCATGCAGCATCACTGAATGCAGTGGATTCCATGCAGCATGGTAAAATGCATCCCGATTGAACGCAGTGTATTCCATGAAGCATGGCGAAATGGATCCCGATTGAATGCAGTGGATTCCATGCAGCGTGGCCCAATGGATCTCGATTGAACGCAGTGTATTCCATGCAGTGAGGCCCAATGAATCCCAATTGAATGCAGTGGATTCCATGCAGCATGGAGAAATTGAACCCTATTAAATGCAGGGGATTTTATGCAGCATGATTGAATGCAGTGGATTCCTAGCAGCATGATTGAATGCAGTAGATTCCATGCAGTGAGGCCCAATGCATCCCGATTAAATGCAGTGGATTTTATGCAGAGAGGCCCAAAGCATCCCGATTGAATGCAGTGGATTCCATGCAACGTCACTGAATGCAGTGGATTCGATGCAGCATGGTTAAATGCATCCCGATTGAACGAAGTGTATTCCATGCAGCGTGGCTAAATGGATCCCGATTGAATGCAGTGGATTCCATGCAGCGTGGCCCAATGGATCTCGAGAGATTGCAGTGGATTCCAAGCAGAGTGGTGCAATGGATTTTAATTGAACGCAGTGGATTCCATGCATCGTGGTGCAATGGATCCCAATTGAATGCAGTGAATTCCATGCAGCGTGATTGAATGCAGTATATTCCATGCAGCGTGGTAAAATGCATCCCGATTAAATGCAGTGGATTCCATCCAGCTTGATTGAATGCAGTTGATTCCATGGAGCATGGCCCAATGCATCCCGATTAAATGCAGTGGATTTTATGCAGCATGGCCCAAAGCATCCCGATTGAATGTAGTGCATTCCATGCAGCATCACTGAATGCAGTGGATTCCATGCAGCATGGTAAAATGCATCCCGATTGAACGCAGTGGATTACATGCAGCATGGCTAAATGGATCCCGATTGAATGCAGTAGATTCCATGCAGTGTCATTGAATGCAGTGGATTCCATGCAGCATGGTAAAATGCGTCACGATTGATGCAGTGGATTCCATGCAGTGTCATTGAATGCAGTGGATTCCATGCAGCATGGTAAAATGCATCCCGATGGATGCAGTGGATTCCATGCAGTGTCAATGAATGCAGTGGATTCCAGGCAGCATGATAAAATGCATCCCAATTGATGCAGTGGATTCCATGCAGCGGGGTTAAATGGATCCCGATTGAATGCAGTGTATTCCATGCAGCGTGGCCCAATGGATCTCGATTGAATGCAGTGGATTCCATGCAGCGTGGCCCAATGGATCTCGATTGAATGCAGTGGATTCCATGCAGTGTGGTGCAGTGGATTCTGATTGATTGCAGTGAATTCCATGCATCATGGCACAATGGATCCCAATTGAATGCAGTGGATTCCATGCAGCGTGGCCCAATGGATCTCGATTGAATGCAGTGGATTCCATGCAGCGTGTTTGAATGCAGTGTATGCCATGCAGCGTGAAGAAATGGAACCCTATTGAATGCAGTGGATTTTATGCAGCATGATTGAATGCAGTGGATTCCATGCAGCATGATTGAATGCAGTGGATTCCAGGCAGCGAGGCCCAATGAATCCCGATTGAATGCAGTGGATATTATCCAGCATGGCCCAAAGCATCCCGATTGAATGCAGTGGATTCCATGCAGCGTGTTTGAATGCAGTGGATTCCATGCAGCATGGCCCAATGGTTCCCGATTGAATGCAGTGGTTGCAATGAAGCATGATTGAATGCAGTGGATTCCATGCAGCATGGAGAAATGGAACCCTATTAAATGCAGGGGATTTTATGCAGCATGATTGAATGCAGTGGATTCCATGCAGCATGATTGAATGCAGTAGATTCCATGCAGTGAGGCCCAATGCATCCCGATTAAATGCAGTGGATTTTATGCAGCGAGGCCCAAAGCATCCCGATTGAATGCAGTGGATTCCATGCAGCGTCACTGAATGCATTGGATTCGATGCAGCATGGTAAAATGCATCCCGATTGAACACAGTGTATTCCATGCAGCGTGATAAATGGACCCCAATTGAATGCAGTGGATTCCATGCAGCGTGGTGCAATGGATCTCGAGAGAATGCAGTGGATTCCATGCAGCGTGATTGAATGCAGTACATTCCATGCAGCATGGTAAAATGCATCCCGATTAAATGCAGTGGATTCCATCCAGCTTGATTGAATGCAGTTGATTCCATGGAGCATGGCCCAATGCATCCCGATTAAATGCAGTGGATTTTATGCAGCATGGCCCAAAGCATCCCGATTGAAGGTAGTGCATTCCATGCAGCATCACTGAATGCAGTGGATTCCATGCAGCATGGTAAAATGCATCCCGATTGAACGCAGTGTATTCCATGAAGCATGGCTAAATGAATCCCGATTGAATGCAGTGGATTCCATGCAGCGTGGCCCAATGGATCTCGATTGAACGCAGTGTATTCCATGCAGTGAGGCCCAATGAATCCCAATTGAATGCAGTGGATTCCATGCAGCATGGCGCAATGGATGTCGATTGAATGCAGTGGTTTCCCTGCAATGTGGCACAATGGATCCCGATTGACTGCAGTGGATTCCATGCAGCGTCACTGAATGCAGTGGATTCCATGCAGCATGGTAAAATGCATCCCGATGGATGCAGTGGATTCCATGCAGTGTCATTGAATGCAGTGGATTCGATGCAGCATGGTAAAATGCATCCCAATTGAACGCAGTGCATTCCATGCAGCGGGGTTAAATGGATCCCGATTGAATGCAGTGGATTCGATGCAGCGTGGTCCAATGGATCTCGAGAGAATGCAGTGGATTCCATGCAGTGTGGTGCAATGGATTTAAATTGAACGCAGTGGATTCCATGCATCGTGGCGCAATGGATCCCAATTGAATGCAGTGAATTCCATGCAGCGTGATTGAATGCAGTACATTCCATGCAGCATGGTAAAATGCATCCCGATTAAATGCAGTGGATTCCATCCAGCTTGATTGAATGCAGTTGATTCCATGGAGCGTGGCCCAATGCATCCCGATTAAATGCAGTGGATTTTATGCAGCATGGCCCAAAGCATCCCGATTGAATGTAGTGCATTCCATGCAGCATCACTGAATGCAGTGGATTCCATGCAGCATGGTAAAATGCATCCCAATTGAACGCAGTGCATTCCATGCAGCGGGGTTAAATGGATGCCGATTGAATGCAGTGGATTCGATGCAGCGTGGCCCAATGGATCTCGATTGACTGCAGTGGATTCCATGCAGCGTGGCCCAATGGATCTCGATTGACTGCAGTGGATTCCATGCAGCGTCACTGAATGCAGTGGATTCCATGCAGCATGGTAAAATGCATCCCGATTGATGCAGTGGATTCCATGCAGTGTCACTGAATGCAGTGGATTCCATGCAGCATGGTTTAATGCATCCCAATTGAACGCAGTGCATTCCATGCAGCGGGGTTTAATGGATCCCGATTGAATGCAGTGGATTCGATGCAGTGTGGCCCAATGGATCTCGAGAGAATGCAGTGGATTCCATGCAGTGTGGTGCAATGGATTTAAATTGAACGCATTGGATTCCATGCATCGTGGTGCAATGGATCCCAATTGAATGCAGTGAATTCCATGCAGCGTGATTGAATGCAGTATATTCCATGCAGCGTGGTAAAATGCATCCCGATAAAATGCAGTGGATTCCATCCAGCTTGATTGAATGCAGTTGATTCCATGGAGCGTGGCCCAATGCATCCCGATTAAATGCAGTGGATTTTATGCAGCATGGCCCAAAGCATCCCGATTGAAGGTAGTGCATTCCATGCAGCATCACTGAATGCAGTGGATTCCATGCAGCATGGTAAAATGCATCCCGATTGAACGCAGTGTATTCCATGAAGCATGGCTAAATGGATCCCGATTGAATGCAGTGGATTCCATGCAGCATGGCCCAATGGTTCCCGATTGAATGCAGTGGTTGCAATGAAGCATGATTGAATGCAGTGGATTCCATGAAGCGTGGCCCTATGGTACCCGATTGAATGCACTGGTTGCAATGAAGCATGATTGAATGCAGTGGATTCCATGCAGCATGGAGAAATTGAACCCTATTAAATGCAGGGGATTTTATGCAGCATGATTGAATGCAGTGGATTCCATGCAGCATGATTGAATGCAGTAGATTCCATGCAGTGAGGCCCAATGCATCCCGATTAAATGCAGTGGATTTTATGCAGCGAGGCCCAAAGCATCCCGATTGAATGCAGTGGATTCCATGCAGCGTCACTGAATGCAGTGGATTCGATGCAGCATGGTAAAATGCATCCCGATTGAACCCAGTGTATTCTATGCAGCGTGATAAATGGATCCCGATTGAATGCAGTGGATTCGATGCAGCGTGGCCCAACGGATCTCGAGAGAATGCAGTGGATTCCATGCAGTGTGGTGCAATGTATTTTGATTGAACGCAGTGGATTCGATGCATCGTTGTGCAATGGATCCCAATTGAATGCAGTGAATTCCATGCAGCGTGATTGAATGCAGTATATTCCATGCAGCATGGTAAAATGCATCCCTATTAAATGCAGTGGATTCCATCCAGCTTGATTGAATGCAGTTGATTCCATGGAGCGTGGCCCAATGCATCCCGATTAAATGCAGTGGATTTTATGCAGCATGGCCCAAAGCATCCCGATTGAAGGTAGTGCATTCCATGCAGCATCACTGAATGCAGTGGATTCCATGCAGCATGGTAAAATGCATCCCGATTGAACGCAGTGTATTCCATGAAGCATGGCTAAATGGATCCCGATTGAATGCAGTGGATTCCATGCAGCATGGCCCAATGGATCTCGATTGAACGCAGTGTATTCCATGCAGTGAGGCCCAATGAATCCCAATTGAATGCAGTGGATTCCATGCAGCATGGCGCAATGGATGTCGATTGAATGCAGTGGTTTCCCTGCAATGTGGCACAATGGATCCCGATTGACTGCAGTGGATTCCATGCAGTGTCATTGAATGCAGTGGATTCCATGCAGCATGGTAAAATGCATCCCAATTGAACGCAGTGCATTCCATGCAGCGGGGTTAAATGGATCCCGATTGAATGCAGTGGATTCGATGCAGCATGGCCCAATGGATCTCGAGAGAATGCAGTGGATTCCATGCAGTGTGGTGCAATGGATTTTAATTGAACGCAGTGGATTCCATGCATCGTGGCGCAATGGATCCCAATTGAATGCAGTGAATTCCATGCAGCGTGATTGAATGCAGTACATTCCATGCAGCGTGGTAAAATGCATCCCGATTAAATGCAGTGGATTCCATCCAGCTTGATTGAATGCAGTTGATTCCATGGAGCGTGGCCCCATGCATCCCGATTAAATGCAGTGGATTTTATGCAGCATGGCCCAAAGCATCCCGATTTAATGTAGTGCATTCCATGCAGCATCACTGAATGCAGTGGATTCCATGAAGCATGGTAAAATGCATCCCGATTGAACGCAGTGTATTCCATGAAGCATGGCGAAATGGATCCCGATTGAATGCAGTGGATTCCATGCAGCGTGGCCCAATGGATCTCGATTGAATGCAGTGTATTCCATGCAGTGAGGCCCAATGTATCCCAATTGAATGCAGTGGATTCCATGCAGCATGGCGCAATGGATGTCGATTGAATGCAGTGGTTTCCCTGCAATGTGGCACAATGGATCCCGAATGACTGCAGTGGATTCCATGCAGCGTCACTGAATGCAGTGGATTCCATGCAGCATGGTAAAATGCATCCCGATTGATGCAGTGGATTCCATGCAGTGTCATTGAATGCAGTGGATTCCATGCAGCATGGTTAAATGCATCCCAATTGAACGCAGTGCATTCCATGCAGCGGGGTTAAATGGATCCCGATTGAATGCAGTGGATTCGATGCAGCATGGCCCAATGGATCTCGAGAGAATGCAGTGGATTCCATGCAGTGTGGTGCAATGGATTTAAATTGAACGCAGTGGATTCCATGCATCGTGGCGCAATGGATCCCAATTGAATGCAGTGAATTCCATGCAGCGTGATTGAATGCAGTATATTCCATGCAGCGTGGTAAAATGCATCCCGATTAAATGCAGTGGATTCCATCCAGCTTGATTGAATGCAGTTGATTCCATGGAGTGTGGCCCAATGCATCCCGATTAAATGCAGTGAATTTTATGCAGCATGGCCCAAAGCATCCCGATTGAATGTAGTGCATTCCATGCAGCATCACTGAATGCAGTGGATTCCATGCAGCATGGTAAAATGCATCCCGATTGAACGCAGTGTATTCCATGAAGCATGGCGAAATGGATCCCGATTGAATGCAGTATATTCCATGCAGCGTGGTAAAATGCATCCCGATTGAATGCAGTGGATTCCATGCAGCATGATTGAATGCAGTAGATTCCATGCAGTGAGGCCCAATGCATCCCGATTAAATGCAGTGGATTTTATGCAGCATGGCCCAAAGCATCCCGATTGAAGGTAGTGCATTCCATGCAGCAACACTGAATGCAGTGGATTCCATGCAGCATGGTAAAATGCATCCCGATTGAACGCAGTGTATTCCATGAAGCATGGCTAAATGGATCCCGATTGAATGCAGTGGATTCCATGCAGCATGGCCCAATGGTTCCCGATTGAATGCAGTGGTTGCAATGAAGCATGATTGAATGCAGTGGATTCCATGAAGCGTGGCCCTATGGTACCCGATTGAATGCACTGGTTGCAATGAAGCATGATTGAATGCAGTGGATTCCATGCAGCATGGAGAAATTGAACCCTATTAAATGCAGGGGATTTTATGCAGCATGATTGAATGCAGTGGATTCCATGCAGCATGATTGAATGCAGTAGATTCCATGCAGTGAGGCCCAATGCATCCCGATTAAATGCAGTGGATTTTATGCAGCGAGGCCCAAAGCATCCCGATTGAATGCAGTGGATTCCATGCAGCGTCACTGAATGCAGTGGATTCGATGCAGCATGGTAAAATGCATCCCGATTGAACCCAATGTATTCTATGCAGCGTGATAAATGGATCCCGATTGAATGCAGTGGATTCGATGCAGCGTGGCCCAACGGATCTCGAGAGAATGCAGTGGATTCCATGCAGTGTGGTGCAATGTATTTTGATTGAACGCAGTGGATTCGATGCATCGTTGTGCAATGGATCCCAATTGAATGCAGTGAATTCCATGCAGCGTGATTGAATGCAGTACATTCCATGCAGCATGGTAAAATGCATCCCGATTAAATGCAGTGGATTCCATCCAGCTTGATTGAATGCAGTTGATTCCATGGAGCGTGGCCCAATGCATCCCGATTAAATGCAGTGGATTTTATGCAGCATGGCCCAAAGCATCCCGATTGAAGGTAGTGCATTCCATGCAGCATCACTGAATGCAGTGGATTCCATGCAGCATGGTAAAATGCATCCCGATTGAACGCAGTGTATTCCATGAAGCATGGCTAAATGGATCCCGATTGAATGCAGTGGATTCCATGCAGCATGGCCCAATGGATCTCGATTGAACGCAGTGTATTCCATGCAGTGAGGCCCAATGAATCCCAATTGAATGCAGTGGATTCCATGCAGCATGGCGCAATGGATGTCGATTGAATGCAGTGGTTTCCCTGCAATGTGGCACAATGGATCCCGATTGACTGCAGTGGATTCCATGCAGTGTCATTGAATGCAGTGGATTCCATGCAGCATGGTAAAATGCATCCCAATTGAACGCAGTGCATTCCATGCAGCGGGGTTAAATGGATCCCGATTGAATGCAGTGGATTCGATGCAGCATGGCCCAATGGATCTCGAGAGAATGCAGTGGATTCCATGCAGTGTGGTGCAATGGATTTTAATTGAACGCAGTGGATTCCATGCATCGTGGCGCAATGGATCCCAATTGAATGCAGTGAATTCCATGCAGCGTGATTGAATGCAGTACATTCCATGCAGCGTGGTAAAATGCATCCCGATTAAATGCAGTGGATTCCATCCAGCTTGATTGAATGCAGTTGATTCCATGGAGCGTGGCCCAATGCATCCCGATTAAATGCAGTGGATTTTATGCAGCATGGCCCAAAGCATCCCGATTGAATGTAGTGCATTCCATGCAGCATCACTGAATGCAGTGGATTCCATGAAGCATGGTAAAATGCATCCCGATTGAACGCAGTGTATTCCATGAAGCATGGCGAAATGGATCCCGATTGAATGCAGTGGATTCCATGCAGCGTGGCCCAATGGATCTCGATTGAATGCAGTGTATTCCATGCAGTGAGGCCCAATGTATCCCAATTGAATGCAGTGGATTCCATGCAGCATGGCGCAATGGATGTCGATTGAATGCAGTGGTTTCCCTGCAATGTGGCACAATGGATCCCGAATGACTGCAGTGGATTCCATGCAGCGTCACTGAATGCAGTGGATTCCATGCAGCATGGTAAAATGCATCCCGATTGATGCAGTGGATTCCATGCAGTGTCATTGAATGCAGTGGATTCCATGCAGCATGGTTAAATGCATCCCAATTGAACGCAGTGCATTCCATGCAGCGGGGTTAAATGGATCCCGATTGAATGCAGTGGATTCGATGCAGCATGGCCCAATGGATCTCGAGAGAATGCAGTGGATTCCATGCAGTGTGGTGCAATGGATTTAAATTGAACGCAGTGGATTCCATGCATCGTGGCGCAATGGATCCCAATTGAATGCAGTGAATTCCATGCAGCGTGATTGAATGCAGTATATTCCATGAAGCGTGGTAAAATGCATCCCGATTAAATGCAGTGGATTCCATCCAGCTTGATTGAATGCAGTTGATTCCATGGAGTGTGGCCCAATGCATCCCGATTAAATGCAGTGAATTTTATGCAGCATGGCCCAAAGCATCCCGATTGAATGTAGTGCATTCCATGCAGCATCACTGAATGCAGTGGATTCCATGCAGCATGGTAAAATGCATCCCGATTGAACGCAGTGTATTCCATGAAGCATGGCGAAATGGATCCCGATTGAATGCAGTATATTCCATGCAGCGTGGTAAAATGCATCCCGATTGAATGCAGTGGATTCCATGCAGCATGATTGAATGCAGTAGATTCCATGCAGTGAGGCCCAATGCATCCCGATTAAATGCAGTGGATTTTATGCAGAGAGGCCCAAAGCATCCCGATTGAATGCAGTGGATTCCATGCAGCGTCACTGAATGCAGTGGATTCGATGCAGCATGGTAAAATGCATCCCGATTGAACCCAGTGTATTCTATGCAGCGTGATAAATGGATCCCGATTGAATGCAGTGGATTCGATGCAGCGTGGCCCAACGGATCTCGAGAGAATGCAGTGGATTCCATGCAGTGTGGTGCAATGTATTTTGATTGAACGCAGTGGATTCGATGCATCGTTGTGCAATGGATCCCAATTGAATGCAGTGAATTCCATGCAGCGTGATTGAATGCAGTACATTCCATGCAGCATGGTAAAATGCATCCCGATTAAATGCAGTGGATTCCATCCAGCTTGATTGAATGCAGTTGATTCCATGGAGCGTGGCCCAATGCATCCCGATTAAATGCAGTGGATTTTATGCAGCATGGCCCAAAGCATCCCGATTGAAGGTAGTGCATTCCATGCAGCATCACTGAATGCAGTGGATTCCATGCAGCATGGTAAAATGCATCCCGATTGAACGCAGTGTATTCCATGAAGCATGGCTAAATGGATCCCGATTGAATGCAGTGGATTCCATGCAGCGTGGCCCAATGGATCTCGATTGAACGCAGTGTATTCCATGCAGTGAGCCCAATTAATCCCAATTGAATGCAGTGGATTCCATGCAGCATGGCGCAATGGATGTCGATTGAATGCAGTGGTTTCCCTGCAATGTGGCACAATGGATCCCGATTGACTGCAGTGGATTCCATGCAGCGTCACTGAATGCAGTGGATTCCATGCAGCATGGTAAAATGCATCCCGATGGATGCAGTGGATTCCATGCAGTGTCATTGAATGCAGTGGATTCGATGCAGCATGGTAAAATGCATCCCAATTGAACGCAGTTCATTCCATGCAGCGGGGTTAAATGGATCCCGATTGAATGCAGTGGATTCGATGCAGCGTGGCCCAATGGATCTCGATTGACTGCAGTGGATTCCATGCAGCGTGGCCCAATGGATCTCGATTGACTGCAGTGGATTCCATGCAGCGTCACTGAATGCAGTGGATTCCATGCAGCATTGTAAAATGCATCCCGATTGATGCAGTGGATTCCATGCAGTGTCATTGAATGCAGTGGATTCCATGCAGCATGGTTTAATGCATCCCAATTGAACGCAGTGCATTCCATGCAGCGGGGTTTAATGGATCCCGATTGAATGCAGTGGATTCCATGCAGCGTGGCCCAATGGATCTCGAGAGAATGCAGTGGATTCCATGCAGTGTGGTGCAATGGATTTAAATTGAACGCATTGGATTCCATGCATCGTGGTGCAATGGATCCCAATTGAATGCAGTGAATTCCATGCAGCGTGATTGAATGCAGTATATTCCATGCAGCGTGGTAAAATGCATCCCGATAAAATGCAGTGGATTCCATCCAGCTTGATTGAATGCAGTTGATTCCATGGAGCGTGGCCCAATGCATCCCGATTAAATGCAGTGGATTTTATGCAGCATGGCCCAAAGCATCCCGATTGAAGGTAGTGCATTCCATGCAGCAACACTGAATGCAGTGGATTCCATGCAGCATGGTAAAATGCATCCCGATTGAACGCAGTGTATTCCATGAAGCATGGCTAAATGGATCCCGATTGAATGCAGTGGATTCCATGCAGCATGGCCCAATGGTTCCCGATTGAATGCAGTGGTTGCAATGAAGCATGATTGAATGCAGTGGATTCCATGAAGCGTGGCCCTATGGTACCCGATTGAATGCACTGGTTGCAATGAAGCATGATTGAATGCAGTGGATTCCATGCAGCATGGAGAAATTGAACCCTATTAAATGCAGGGGATTTTATGCAGCATGATTGAATGCAGTGGATTCCATGCAGCATGATTGAATGCAGTAGATTCCATGCAGTGAGGCCCAATGCATCCCGATTAAATGCAGTGGATTTTATGCAGCGAGGCCCAAAGCATCCCGATTGAATGCAGTGGATTCCATGCAGCGTCACTGAATGCAGTGGATTCGATGCAGCATGGTAAAATGCATCCCGATTGAACCCAGTGTATTCTATGCAGCGTGATAAATGGATCCCGATTGAATGCAGTGGATTCGATGCAGCGTGGCCCAACGGATCTCGAGAGAATGCAGTGGATTCCATGCAGTGTGGTGCAATGTATTTTGATTGAACGCAGTGGATTCGATGCATCGTTGTGCAATGGATCCCAATTGAATGCAGTGAATTCCATGCAGCGTGATTGAATGCAGTACATTCCATGCAGCATGGTAAAATGCATCCCGATTAAATGCAGTGGATTCCATCCAGCTTGATTGAATGCAGTTGATTCCATGGAGCGTGGCCCAATGCATCCCGATTAAATGCAGTGGATTTTATGCAGCATGGCCCAAAGCATCCCGATTGAAGGTAGTGCATTCCATGCAGCATCACTGAATGCAGTGGATTCCATGCAGCATGGTAAAATGCATCCCGATTGAACGCAGTGTATTCCATGAAGCATGGCGAAATGGATCCCGATTGAATGCAGTATATTCCATGCAGCGTGGTAAAATGCATCCCGATTAAATGCAGTGGATTCCATCCAGCTTGATTGAATGCAGTAGATTCCATGCAGTGAGGCCCAATGCATCCCGATTAAATGCAGTGGAGTTTATGCAGCGAGGCCCAAAGCATCCCGATTGAATGCAGTGGATTCCATGCAGCGTCACTGAATGCAGTGGATTCGATGCAGCATGGTAAAATGCATCCCGATTGAACCCAGTGTATTCTATGCAGCGTGATAAATGGATCCCGATTGAATGCAGTGGATTCGATGCAGCGTGGCCCAACGGATCTCGAGAGAATGCAGTGGATTCCATGCAGTGTGGTGCAATGTATTTTGATTGAACGCAGTGGATTCGATGCATCGTTGTGCAATGGATCCCAATTGAATGCAGTGAATTCCATGCAGCGTGATTGAATGCAGTACATTCCATGCAGCATGGTAAAATGCATCCCGATTAAATGCAGTGGATTCCATCCAGCTTGATTGAATGCAGTTGATTCCATGGAGCGTGGCCCAATGCATCCCGATTAAATGCAGTGGACTTTATGCAGCATGGCCCAAAGCATCCCGATTGAAGGTAGTGCATTCCATGCAGCATCACTGAATGCAGTGGATTCCATGCAGCATGGTAAAATGCATCCCGATTGAACGCAGTGTATTCCATGAAGCATGGCTAAATGGATCCCGATTGAATGCAGTGGATTCCATGCAGCGTGGCCCAATGGATCTCGATTGAACGCAGTGTATTCCATGCAGTGAGGCCCAATGAATCCCAATTGAATGCAGTGGATTCCATGCAGCATGGCGCAATGGATGTCGATTGAATGCAGTGGTTACCCTGCAATGTGGCACAATGGATCCCGATTGACTGCAGTGGATTCCATGCAGCGTCACTGAATGCAGTGGATTCCATGCAGCATGGTAAAATGCATCCCGATTGATGCAGTGGATTCCATGCAGTGTCATTGAATGCAGTGGATTCGATGCAGCATTTTAAAATGCATCCCAATTGAACGCAGTGCATTCCATGCAGCGGGGTTAAATGGATCCCGATTGAATGCAGTGGATTCGATGCAGCATGGCCCAATGGATCTCGAGAGAATGCAGTGGATTCCATGCAGTGTGGTGCAATGGATTTTAATTGAACGCAGTGGATTCCATGCATCGTGGCGCAATGGATCCCAATTGAATGCAGTGAATTCCATGCAGCGTGATTGAATGCAGTACATTCCATGCAGCGTGGTAAAATGCATCCCGATTAAATGCAGTGGATTCCATCCAGCTTGATTGAATGCAGTTGATTCCATGGAGCGTGGCCCAATGCATCCCGATTAAATGCAGTGGATTTTATGCAGCATGGCCCAAAGCATCCCGATTGAATGTAGTGCATTCCATGCAGCATCACTGAATGCAGTGGATTCCATGAAGCATGGTAAAATGCATCCCGATTGAACGCAGTGTATTCCATGAAGCATGGCGAAATGGATCCCGATTGAATGCAGTGGATTCCATGCAGCGTGGCCCAATGGATCTCGATTGAACGCAGTGTATTCCATGCAGTGAGCCCAATGAATCCCAATTGAATGCAGTGGATTCCATGCAGCATGGCGCAATGGATGTCGATTGAATGCAGTGGTTTCCCTGCAATGTGGCACAATGGATCCCGATTGACTGCAGTGGATTCCATGCAGCGTCACTGAATGCAGTGGATTCCATGCAGCATGGTAAAATGCATCCCGATGGATGCAGTGGATTCCATGCAGTGTCATTGAATGCAGTGGATTCGATGCAGCATGGTAAAATGCATCCCAATTGAACGCAGTGCATTCCATGCAGCGGGGTTAAATGGATCCCGATTGAATGCAGTGGATTCGATGCAGCGTGGCCCAATGGATCTCGAGAGAATGCAGTGGATTCCATGCAGTGTGGTGCAATGGATTTAAATTGAACGCAGTGGATTCCATGCATCGTGGCGCAATGGATCCCAATTGAATGCAGTGAATTCCATGCAGCGTGATGGAATGCAGTACATTCCATGCAGCATGGTAAAATGCATCCCGATTAAATGCAGTGGATTCCATCCAGTTTGATTGAATGCAGTTGATTCCATGGAGCGTGGCCCAATGCATCCCGATTAAATGCAGTGGATTTTATGCAGCATGGCCCAAGGCATCCCGATTGAAGGTAGTGCATTTCATGCAGCATCACTGAATGCAGTGGATTCCATGCAGCATGGTAAAATGCATCCCAATTGAACGCAGTGCATTCCATGCAGCGGGGTTAAATGGATCCCGATTGAATGCAGTGGATTCGATGCAGCGTGGCCCAATGGATCTCGATTGACTGCAGTGGATTCCATGCAGCGTGGCCCAATGGATCTCGATTGACTGCAGTGGATTCCATGCAGCGTCACTGAATGCAGTGGATTCCATGCAGCATGGTAAAATGCATCCCGATTGATGCAGTGGATTCCATGCAGTGTCATTGAATGCAGTGGATTCCATGCAGCATGGTTTAATGCATCCCAATTGAACGCAGTGCATTCCATGCAGCGGGGTTTAATGGATCCCGATTGAATGCAGTGGATTCGATGCAGCGTGGCCCAATGGATCTCGAGAGAATGCAGTGGATTCCATGCAGTGTGGTGCAATGGATTTAAATTGAACGCATTGGATTCCATGCATCGTGGTGCAATGGATCCCAATTGAATGCAGTGAATTCCATGCAGCGTGATTGAATGCAGTATATTCCATGCAGCGTGGTAAAATGCATCCCGATAAAATGCAGTGGATTCCATCCAGCTTGATTGAATGCAGTTGATTCCATGGAGCGTGGCCCAATGCATCCCGATTAAATGCAGTGGATTTTATGCAGCATGGCCCAAAGCATCCCGATTGAAGGTAGTGCATTCCATGCAGCATCACTGAATGCAGTGGATTCCATGCAGCATGGTAAAATGCATCCCGATTGAACGCAGTGTATTCCATGAAGCATGGCTAAATGGATCCCGATTGAATGCAGTGGATTCCATGCAGCATGGCCCAATGGTTCCCGATTGAATGCAGTGGTTGCAATGAAGCATGATTGAATGCAGTGGATTCCATGAAGCGTGGCCCTATGGTACCCGATTGAATGCACTGGTTGCAATGAAGCATGATTGAATGCAGTGGATTCCATGCAGCATGGAGAAATTGAACCCTATTAAATGCAGGGGATTTTATGCAGCATGATTGAATGCAGTGGATTCCATGCAGCATGATTGAATGCAGTAGATTCCATGCAGTGAGGCCCAATGCATCCCGATTAAATGCAGTGGATTTTATGCAGCGAGGCCCAAAGCATCCCGATTGAATGCAGTGGATTCCATGCAGCGTCACTGAATGCAGTGGATTCGATGCAGCATGGTAAAATGCATCCCGATTGAACCCAATGTATTCTATGCAGCGTGATAAATGGATCCCGATTGAATGCAGTGGATTCGATGCAGCGTGGCCCAACGGATCTCGAGAGAATGCAGTGGATTCCATGCAGTGTGGTGCAATGTATTTTGATTGAACGCAGTGGATTCGATGCATCGTTGTGCAATGGATCCCAATTGAATGCAGTGAATTCCATGCAGCGTGATTGAATGCAGTACATTCCATGCAGCATGGTAAAATGCATCCCGATTAAATGCAGTGGATTCCATCCAGCTTGATTGAATGCAGTTGATTTCATGGAGCGTGGCCCAATGCATCCCGATTAAATGCAGTGGATTTTATGCAGCATGGCCCAAAGCATCCCGATTGAAGGTAGTGCATTCCATGCAGCATCACTGAATGCAGTGGATTCCATGCAGCATGGTAAAATGCATCCCGATTGAACGCAGTGTATTCCATGAAGCATGGCTAAATGGATCCCGATTGAATGCAGTGGATTCCATGCAGCATGGCCCAATGGATCTCGATTGAACGCAGTGTATTCCATGCAGTGAGGCCCAATGAATCCCAATTGAATGCAGTGGATTCCATGCAGCATGGCGCAATGGATGTCGATTGAATGCAGTGGTTTCCCTGCAATGTGGCACAATGGATCCCGATTGACTGCAGTGGATTCCATGCAGTGTCATTGAATGCAGTGGATTCCATGCAGCATGGTAAAATGCATCCCAATTGAACGCAGTGCATTCCATGCAGCGGGGTTAAATGGATCCCGATTGAATGCAGTGGATTCGATGCAGCATGGCCCAATGGATCTCGAGAGAATGCAGTGGATTCCATGCAGTGTGGTGCAATGGATTTTAATTGAACGCAGTGGATTCCATGCATCGTGGCGCAATGGATCCCAATTGAATGCAGTGAATTCCATGCAGCGTGATTGAATGCAGTACATTCCATGCAGCGTGGTAAAATGCATCCCGATTAAATGCAGTGGATTCCATCCAGCTTGATTGAATGCAGTTGATTCCATGGAGCGTGGCCCAATGCATCCCGATTAAATGCAGTGGATTTTATGCAGCATGGCCCAAAGCATCCCGATTGAATGTATTGCATTCCATGCAGCATCACTGAATGCAGTGGATTCCATGAAGCATGGTAAAATGCATCCCGATTGAACGCAGTGTATTCCATGAAGCATGGCGAAATGGATCCCGATTGAATGCAGTGGATTCCATGCAGCGTGGCCCAATGGATCTCGATTGAATGCAGTGTATTCCATGCAGTGAGGCCCAATGTATCCCAATTGAATGCAGTGGATTCCATGCAGCATGGCGCAATGGATGTCGATTGAATGCAGTGGTTTCCCTGCAATGTGGCACAATGGATCCCGAATGACTGCAGTGGATTCCATGCAGCGTCACTGAATGCAGTGGATTCCATGCAGCATGGTAAAATGCATCCCGATTGATGCAGTGGATTCCATGCAGTGTCATTGAATGCAGTGGATTCCATGCAGCATGGTTAAATGCATCCCAATTGAACGCAGTGCATTCCATGCAGCGGGGTTAAATGGATCCCGATTGAATGCAGTGGATTCGATGCAGCATGGCCCAATGGATCTCGAGAGAATGCAGTGGATTCCATGCAGTGTGGTGCAATGGATTTAAATTGAACGCAGTGGATTCCATGCATCGTGGCGCAATGGATCCCAATTGAATGCAGTGAATTCCATGCAGCGTGATTGAATACAGTATATTCCATGCAGCGTGGTAAAATGCATCCCGATTAAATGCAGTGGATTCCATCCAGCTTGATTGAATGCAGTTGATTCCATGGAGTGTGGCCCAATGCATCCCGATTAAATGCAGTGAATTTTATGCAGCATGGCCCAAAGCATCCCGATTGAATGTAGTGCATTCCATGCAGCATCACTGAATGCAGTGGATTCCATGCAGCATGGTAAAATGCATCCCGATTGAACGCAGTGTATTCCATGAAGCATGGCGAAATGGATCCCGATTGAATGCAGTATATTCCATGCAGCGTGGTAAAATGCATCCCGATTGAATGCAGTGGATTCCATGCAGCATGATTGAATGCAGTAGATTCCATGCAGTGAGGCCCAATGCATCCCGATTAAATGCAGTGGATTTTATGCAGAGAGGCCCAAAGCATCCCGATTGAATGCAGTGGATTCCATGCAGCGTCACTGAATGCAGTGGATTCGATGCAGCATGGTAAAATGCATCCCGATTGAACCCAGTGTATTCTATGCAGCGTGATAAATGGATCCCGATTGAATGCAGTGGATTCGATGCAGCGTGGCCCAACGGATCTCGAGAGAATGCAGTGGATTCCATGCAGTGTGGTGCAATGTATTTTGATTGAACGCAGTGGATTCGATGCATCGTTGTGCAATGGATCCCAATTGAATGCAGTGAATTCCATGCAGCGTGATTGAATGCAGTACATTCCATGCAGCATGGTAAAATGCATCCCGATTAAATGCAGTGGATTCCATCCAGCTTGATTGAATGCAGTTGATTCCATGGAGCGTGGCCCAATGCATCCCGATTAAATGCAGTGGATTTTATGCAGCATGGCCCAAAGCATCCCGATTGAAGGTAGTGCATTCCATGCAGCATCACTGAATGCAGTGGATTCCATGCAGCATGGTAAAATGCATCCCGATTGAACGCAGTGTATTCCATGAAGCATGGCTAAATGGATCCCGATTGAATGCAGTGGATTCCATGCAGCGTGGCCCAATGGATCTCGATTGAACGCAGTGTATTCCATGCAGTGAGCCCAATTAATCCCAATTGAATGCAGTGGATTCCATGCAGCATGGCGCAATGGATGTCGATTGAATGCAGTGGTTTCCCTGCAATGTGGCACAATGGATCCCGATTGACTGCAGTGGATTCCATGCAGCGTCACTGAATGCAGTGGATTCCATGCAGCATGGTAAAATGCATCCCGATGGATGCAGTGGATTCCATGCAGTGTCATTGAATGCAGTGGATTCGATGCAGCATGGTAAAATGCATCCCAATTGAACGCAGTTCATTCCATGCAGCGGGGTTAAATGGATCCCGATTGAATGCAGTGGATTCGATGCAGCGTGGCCCAATGGATCTCGATTGACTGCAGTGGATTCCATGCAGCGTGGCCCAATGGATCTCGATTGACTGCAGTGGATTCCATGCAGCGTCACTGAATGCAGTGGATTCCATGCAGCATTGTAAAATGCATCCCGATTGATGCAGTGGATTCCATGCAGTGTCATTGAATGCAGTGGATTCCATGCAGCATGGTTTAATGCATCCCAATTGAACGCAGTGCATTCCATGCAGCGGGGTTTAATGGATCCCGATTGAATGCAGTGGATTCGATGCAGCGTGGCCCAATGGATCTCGAGAGAATGCAGTGGATTCCATGCAGTGTGGTGCAATGGATTTAAATTGAACGCATTGGATTCCATGCATCGTGGTGCAATGGATCCCAATTGAATGCAGTGAATTCCATGCAGCGTGATTGAATGCAGTATATTCCATGCAGCGTGGTAAAATGCATCCCGATAAAATGCAGTGGATTCCATCCAGCTTGATTGAATGCAGTTGATTCCATGGAGCGTGGCCCAATGCATCCCGATTAAATGCAGTGGATTTTATGCAGCATGGCCCAAAGCATCCCGATTGAAGGTAGTGCATTCCATGCAGCAACACTGAATGCAGTGGATTCCATGCAGCATGGTAAAATGCATCCCGATTGAACGCAGTGTATTCCATGAAGCATGGCTAAATGGATCCCGATTGAATGCAGTGGATTCCATGCAGCATGGCCCAATGGTTCCCGATTGAATGCAGTGGTTGCAATGAAGCATGATTGAATGCAGTGGATTCCATGAAGCGTGGCCCTATGGTACCCGATTGAATGCACTGGTTGCAATGAAGCATGATTGAATGCAGTGGATTCCATGCAGCATGGAGAAATTGAACCCTATTAAATGCAGGGGATTTTATGCAGCATGATTGAATGCAGTGGATTCCATGCAGCATGATTGAATGCAGTAGATTCCATGCAGTGAGGCCCAATGCATCCCGATTAAATGCAGTGGATTTTATGCAGCAAGGCCCAAAGCATCCCGATTGAATGCAGTGGATTCCATGCAGCGTCACTGAATGCAGTGGATTCGATGCAGCATGGTAAAATGCATCCCGATTGAACCCAGTGTATTCTATGCAGCGTGATAAATGGATCCCGATTGAATGCAGTGGATTCGATGCAGCGTGGCCCAACGGATCTCGAGAGAATGCAGTGGATTCCATGCAGTGTGGTGCAATGTATTTTGATTGAACGCAGTGGATTCGATGCATCGTTGTGCAATGGATCCCAATTGAATGCAGTGAATTCCATGCAGCGTGATTGAATGCAGTACATTCCATGCAGCATGGTAAAATGCATCCCGATTAAATGCAGTGGATTCCATCCAGCTTGATTGAATGCAGTTGATTCCATGGAGCGTGGCCCAATGCATCCCGATTAAATGCAGTGGATTTTATGCAGCATGGCCCAAAGCATCCCGATTGAAGGTAGTGCATTCCATGCAGCATCACTGAATGCAGTGGATTCCATGCAGCATGGTAAAATGCATCCCGATTGAACGCAGTGTATTCCATGAAGCATGGCGAAATGGATCCCGATTGAATGCAGTATATTCCATGCAGCGTGGTAAAATGCATCCCGATTAAATGCAGTGGATTCCATCCAGCTTGATTGATGCAGTAGATTCCATGCAGTGAGGCCCAATGCATCCCGATTAAATGCAGTGGAGTTTATGCAGCGAGGCCCAAAGCATCCCGATTGAATGCAGTGGATTCCATGCAGCGTCACTGAATGCAGTGGATTCGATGCAGCATGGTAAAATGCATCCCGATTGAACCCAGTGTATTCTATGCAGCGTGATAAATGGATCCCGATTGAATGCAGTGGATTCGATGCAGCGTGGCCCAACGGATCTCGAGAGAATGCAGTGGATTCCATGCAGTGTGGTGCAATGTATTTTGATTGAACGCAGTGGATTCGATGCATCGTTGTGCAATGGATCCCAATTGAATGCAGTGAATTCCATGCAGCGTGATTGAATGCAGTACATTCCATGCAGCATGGTAAAATGCATCCCGATTAAATGCAGTGGATTCCATCCAGCTTGATTGAATGCAGTTGATTCCATGGAGCGTGGCCCAATGCATCCCGATTAAATGCAGTGGACTTTATGCAGCATGGCCCAAAGCATCCCGATTGAAGGTAGTGCATTCCATGCAGCGTCACTGAATGCAGTGGATTCCATGCAGCATGGTAAAATGCATCCCGATTGATGCAGTGGATTCCATGCAGTGTCATTGAATGCAGTGGATTCGATGCAGCATTTTAAAATGCATCCCAATTGAACGCAGTGCATTCCATGCAGCGGGGTTAAATGGATCCCGATTGAATGCAGTGGATTCGATGCAGCATGGCCCAATGGATCTCGAGAGAATGCAGTGGATTCCATGCAGTGTGGTGCAATGGATTTTAATTGAACGCAGTGGATTCCATGCATCGTGGCGCAATGGATCCCAATTGAATGCAGTGAATTCCATGCAGCGTGATTGAATGCAGTACATTCCATGCAGCGTGGTAAAATGCATCCCGATTAAATGCAGTGGATTCCATCCAGCTTGATTGAATGCAGTTGATTCCATGGAGCGTGGCCCAATGCATCCCGATTAAATGCAGTGGATTTTATGCAGCATGGCCCAAAGCATCCCGATTGAATGTAGTGCATTCCATGCAGCATCACTGAATGCAGTGGATTCCATGAAGCATGGTAAAATGCATCCCGATTGAACGCAGTGTATTCCATGAAGCATGGCGAAATGGATCCCGATTGAATGCAGTGGATTCCATGCAGCGTGGCCCAATGGATCTCGATTGAACGCAGTGTATTCCATGCAGTGAGGCCCAATGTATCCCAATTGAATGCAGTGGATTCCATGCAGCATGGCGCAATGGATGTCGATTGAATGCAGTGGTTTCCCTGCAATGTGGCACAATGGATCCCGAATGACTGCAGTGGATTCCATGCAGCGTCACTGAATGCAGTGGATTCCATGCAGCATGGTAAAATGCATCCCGATTGATGCAGTGGATTCCATGCAGTGTCATTGAATGCAGTGGATTCCATGCAGCATGGTAAAATGCATCCCAATTGAACGCAGTGCATTCCATGCAGCGGGGTTAAATGGATCCCGATTGAATGCAGTGGATTCGATGCAGCATGGCCCAATGGATCTCCAGAGAATGCAGTGGATTCCATGCAGTGTGGTGCAATGGATTTAAATTGAACGCAGTGGATTCCATGCATCGTGGCGCAATGGATCCCAATTGAATGCAGTGAATTCCATGCAGCGTGATTGAATGCAGTATATTCCATGCAGCGTGGTAAAATGCATCCCGATTAAATGCAGTGGATTCCATCCAGCTTGATTGAATGCAGTTGATTCCATGGAGCGTGGCCCAATGCATCCCGATTAAATGCAGTGGATTTTATGCAGCATGGCCCAAAGCATCCCGATTGAATGTAGTGCATTCCATGCAGCATCACTGAATGCAGTGGATTCCATGCAGCATGGTAAAATGCATCCCGATTGAACGCAGTGTATTCCATGAAGCATGGCGAAATGGATCCCGATTGAATGCAGTATATTCCATGCAGCGTGGTAAAATGCATCCCGATTAAATGCAGTGGATTCCATCCAGCTTGATTGAATGCAGTAGATTCCATGCAGTGAGGCCCAATGCATCCCGATTAAATGCAGTGGATTTTATGCCGCGAGGCCCAAAGCATCCCGATTGAATGCAGTGGATTCCATGCAGCGTCACTGAATGCAGTGGATTCGATGCAGCATGGTAAAATGCATCCCGATTGAACCCAGTGTATTCTATGCAGCGTGATAAATGGATCCCGATTGAATGCAGTGGATTCGATGCAGCGTGGCCCAATGGATCTCGAGAGAATGCAGTGGATTCCATGCAGTGTGGTGCAATGGATTTAAATTGAACGCAGTGGATTCCATGCATCGTGGCGCAATGGATCCCAATTGAATGCAGTGGATTCCATGCAGCATGGCGCAATGGATGTAGATTGAATGAAGTGGTTTCCCTGCAATGTGGCACAATGGATCCCGATTGACTGCAGTGGATTCCATGCAGCATGGCGCAATGGATGTCGATTGAATGCAGTGGTTTCCCTGCAATGTGGCAAAATGGATCCCGATTGACTGCAGTGGATTCCATGCAGCGTCACTGAATGCAGTGGATTCCATGCAGCATGGTAAAATTCATCCCGATTGAACGCAGTGTATTCCATGAAGCATGGCTAAATGGATCCCGAGTGAATGCAGTGGATTCCATGCAGTGTCATTGAATGCAGTGGATTCCATGCAGCATGGTATAATGTGTCACGATTGATGCAGTGGATTCCATGCATTGTCATTGAATGCAGTGGATTCCATGCAGCATGGTTAAATGCATCCCGATTGATGCAGTGGATTCCATGCAGTGTCAATGAATGCAGTGGATTCCAGGCAGCATGATAAAATGCATCCCGATTGATGCAGTGGATTCCATGCAGCGGGGTTAAATGGATCCCGATTGAATGCAGTGGATTCCATGCAGCGTGGCCCAATGGATCTAGATTGAATGCAGTGGATTCCATGCAGCGTGGCCCAATGGATCTCGATTGAATGCAGTGGATTCCACGCAGTGTGGTGCAGTGGATTCTGATTGATTGCAGTGAATTCCATGCATCGTGGCACAATGGATCCCAATTGAATGCAGTAGATTCCATGCAGTGTGGCCCAATGGATCTCGATTGAATGCAGTGGATTCCATGCAGCGTGTTTGAATGCAGTGTATGCCATGCAGCGTGAAGAAATGGAACCCTATTGAATGCAGTGGATTTTATGCAGCATGATTGAATGCAGTGGATTCCATGCAGCATGATTGAATGCAGTGGATTCCAGGCAGCGAGGCCCAATGAATCCCGATTGAATGCAGTGGATATTATCCAGCATGGCCCAAAGCATCCCGATTGAATGCAGTGGATTCCATGCAGCATGTTTGAATGCAGTGGATTCCATGCAGCATGGCCCAATGGTTCCCGATTGAATGCAGTGGTTGCAATGAAGCATGATTGAATGCAGTGGATTCCATGAAGCGTGGCCCTATGGTACCCGATTGAATGCACTGGTTGCAATGAAGCATGATTGAATGCAGTGGATTCCATGCAGCATGGAGAAATTGAACCCTATTAAATGCAGGGGATTTTATGCAGCATGATTGAATGCAGTGGATTCCATGCAGCATGGTAAAATGCATCCCGATTGATGCAGTGGATTCCATGCAGTGTCATTGAATGCAGTGGATTCCATGCAGCATTGTAAAATGCATCCCAATTGAACGCAGTGCATTCCATGCAGCGGGGTTAAATGGATCCCGATTGAATGCAGTGGATTCGATGCAGCGTGGCCCAATGGATCTCGAGAGAATGCAGTGGATTCCATGCAGTGTGGTGCAATGGATTTAAATTGAACGCAGTGGATTCCATGCATCGTGGCGCAATGGATCCCAATTGAATGCAGTGAATTCCATGCAGCGTGATTGAATGCAGTATATTCCATGCAGCGTGGTAAAATGCATCCCGATTAAATGCAGTGGATTCCATCCAGCTTGATTGAATGCAGTTGATTCCATGGAGCGTGGCCCAATGCATCCCGATTAAATGCAGTGGATTTTATGCAGCATGGCCCAAAGCATCCCGATTGAATGTAGTGCATTCCATGCAGCATCACTGAATGCAGTGGATTCCATGCAGCATGGTAAAATGCATCCCGATTGAACGCAGTGTATTCCATGAAGCATGGCGAAATGGATCCCGATTGAATGCAGTGGATTCCATGCAGCGTGGCCCAATGGATCTCGATTGAACGCAGTGTATTCCATGCAGTGAGGCCCAATGTATCCCAATTGAATGCAGTGGATTCCATGCAGCATGGCGCAATGGATGTCGATTGAATGCAGTGGTTTCCCTGCAATGTGGCAAAATGGATCCCGATTGACTGCAGTGGATTCCATGCAGCGTCACTGAATGCAGTGGATTCCATGCAGCATGGTAAAATGCATCCCGATTGAACGCAGTGTATTCCATGAAGCATGGCTAAATGGATCCCGAGTGAATGCAGTGGATTCCAGGCAGTGTCATTGAATGCAGTGGATTCCATGCAGCATGGTATAATGTGTCACGATTGATGCAGTGGATTCCATGCATTGTCATTGAATGCAGTGGATTCCATGCAGCATGGTTAAATGCATCCCGATTGATGCAGTGGATTCCATGCAGTGTCAATGAATGCAGTGGATTCCAGGCAGCATGATAAAATGCATCCCGATTGATGCAGTGGATTCCATGCAGCGGGGTTAAATGGATCCCGATTGAATGCAGTGGATTCCATGCAGCGTGGCCCAATGGATCTCGATTGAATGCAGTGGATTCCATGCAGCGTGGCCCAATGGATCTCGATTGAATGCAGTGGATTCCACGCAGTGTGGTGCAGTGGATTCTGATTGATTGCAGTGAATTCCATGCATCGTGGCACAATGGATCCCAATTGAATGCAGTTGATTCCATGCAGTGTGGCCCAATGGATCTCGATTGAATGCAGTGGATTCCATGCAGCGTATTTGAATGCAGTGTATGCCATGCAGTGTGAAGAAATGGAACCCTATTGAATGAAGTGGATTTTATGCAGCATGATTGAATGCAGTGGATTCCATGCAGCATGATTGAATGCAGTGGATTCCAGGCAGCGAGGCCCAATGAATCCCGATTGAATGCAGTGGATATTATCCAGCATGGCCCAAAGCATCCCGATTGAATGCAGTGGATTCCATGCAGCATGTTTGAATGCAGTGGATTCCATGCAGCATGGCCCAATGGTTCCCGATTGAATGCAGTGGTTGCAATGAAGCATGATTGAATGCAGTGGATTCCATGAAGCGTGGCCCTATGGTACCCGATTGAATGCACTGGTTGCAATGAAGCATGATTGAATGCAGTGGATTCCATGCAGCATGGAGAAATTGAACCCTATTAAATGCAGGGGATTTTATGCAGCATGATTGAATGCAGTGGATTCCATGCAGCATGATTGAATGCAGTAGATTCCATGCAGTGAGGCCCAATGCATCCCGATTAAATGCAGTGGATTTTATGCAGCGAGGCCCAAAGCATCCCGATTGAATGCAGTGGATTCCATGCAGCGTCACTGAATGCAGTGGATTCGATGCAGCATGGTAAAATGCATCCCGATTGAACGAAGAGTATTCCATGCAGCGTGGCTAAATGGATCCCGATTGAATGCAGTGGATTCCATGCAGCGTGGCCCAATGGATCTCGAGAGATTGCAGTGGATTCCATGCAGTGTGGTGCAATGGATTTTAATTGAACACAGTGGATTCCATGCATCGTGGTGCAATGGATCCCAATTGAATGCAGTGAATTCCATGCAGCATGGCCCAATGATTCCCGATTGAATGCAGTGGTTGCAATGAAGCATGATTGAATGCAGTGGATTCCATGAAGCGTGGCCCTATGGTACCCGATTGAATGCACTGGTTGCAATGAAGCATGATTGAATGCAGTGGATTCCATGCAGCATGGAGAAATTGAACCCTATTAAATGCAGGGGATTTTATGCAGCATGATTGAATGCAGTGGATTCCATGCAGCATGATTGAATGCAGTGGATTCCATGCAGCATGGAGAAATTGAACCCTATTAAATGCAGTGGATTCCATGCAGCATGATTGAATGCAGTAGATTCCATGCAGTGAGGCCCAATGCATGCCGATTAAATGCAGTGGATTTTATGCAGCATGGCCCAAAGCATCCCGATTGAAGGTAGTGCATTCCATGCAGCATCACTGAATGCAGTGGATTCCATGCAGCATGGTAAAATGCATCCCGATTGAACGCAGTGTATTCCATGAAGCATGGCTAAATGGATCCCGATTGAATGCAGTGGATTCCATGCAGCGTGGCCCAATGGATCTCGATTGAACGCAGTGTATTCCATGCAGTGAGGCCCAATGAATCCCAATTGGATGCAGTGGATTCCATGCAGCATGGCGCAATGGATGTCGATTGAATGCAGTGGTTTCCCTGCAATGTGGCACAATGGATCCCGATTGACTGCAGTGGATTCCATGCAGCATGGCGCAATGGATGTCGATTGAATGCAGTGGTTTCCCTGCAATGTGGCAAAATGGATCCCGATTGACTGCAGTGGATTCCATGCAGCGTCACTGAATGCAGTGGATTCCATGCAGCATGGTAAAATTCATCCCGATTGAACGCAGTGTATTCCATGAAGCATGGCTAAATGGATCCCGAGTGAATGCAGTGGATTCCATGCAGTGTCATTGAATGCAGTGGATTCCATGCAGCATGGTATAATGTGTCACGATTGATGCAGTGGATTCCATGCATTGTCATTGAATGCAGTGGATTCCATGCAGCATGGTTAAATGCATCCCGATTGATGCAGTGGATTCCATGCAGTGTCAATGAATGCAGTGGATTCCAGGCAGCATGATAAAATGCATCCCGATTGATGCAGTGGATTCCATGCAGCGGGGTTAAATGGATCCCGATTGAATGCAGTGGATTCCATGCAGCGTGGCCCAATGGATCTCGATTGAATGCAGTGGATTCCATGCAGCGTGGCCCAATGGATCTCGATTGAATGCAGTGGATTCCACGCAGTGTGGTGCAGTGGATTCTGATTGATTGCAGTGAATTCCATGCATCGTGGCACAATGGATCCCAATTGAATGCAGTAGATTCCATGCAGTGTGGCCCAATGGATCTCGATTGAATGCAGTGGATTCCATGCAGCGTGTTTGAATGCAGTGTATGCCATGCAGCGTGAAGAAATGGAACCCTATTGAATGCAGTGGATTTTATGCAGCATGATTGAATGCAGTGGATTCCATGCAGCATGATTGAATGCAGTGGATTCCAGGCAGCGAGGCCCAATGAATCCCGATTGAATGCAGTGGATATTATCCAGCATGGCCCAAAGCATCCCGATTGAATGCAGTGGATTCCATGCAGCATGTTTGAATGCAGTGGATTCCATGCAGCATGGCCCAATGGTTCCCGATTGAATGCAGTGGTTGCAATGAAGCATGATTGAATGCAGTGGATTCCATGAAGCGTGGCCCTATGGTACCCGATTGAATGCACTGGTTGCAATGAAGCATGATTGAATGCAGTGGATTCCATGCAGCATGGAGAAATTGAACCCTATTAAATGCAGGGGATTTTATGCAGCATGATTGAATGCAGTGGATTCCATGCAGCATGGTAAAATGCATCCCGATTGATGCAGTGGATTCCATGCAGTGTCATTGAATGCAGTGGATTCCATGCAGCATTGTAAAATGCATCCCAATTGAACGCAGTGCATTCCATGCAGCGGGGTTAAATGGATCCCGATTGAATGCAGTGGATTCGATGCAGCGTGGCCCAATGGATCTCGAGAGAATGCAGTGGATTCCATGCAGTGTGGTGCAATGGATTTAAATTGAACGCAGTGGATTCCATGCATCGTGGCGCAATGGATCCCAATTGAATGCAGTGAATTCCATGCAGCGTGATTGAATGCAGTATATTCCATGCAGCGTGGTAAAATGCATCCCGATTAAATGCAGTGGATTCCATCCAGCTTGATTGAATGCAGTTGATTCCATGGAGCGTGGCCCAATGCATCCCGATTAAATGCAGTGGATTTTATGCAGCATGGCCCAAAGCATCCCGATTGAATGTAGTGCATTCCATGCAGCATCACTGAATGCAGTGGATTCCATGCAGCATGGTAAAATGCATCCCGATTGAACGCAGTGTATTCCATGAAGCATGGCGAAATGGATCCCGATTGAATGCAGTGGATTCCATGCAGCGTGGCCCAATGGATCTCGATTGAATGCAGTGTATTCCATGCAGTGAGGCCCAATGAATCCCAATTGAATGCAGTGGATTCCATGCAGCATGGCGCAATGGATGTCGATTGAATGCAGTGGTTTCCCTGCAATGTGGCACAATGGATCCCGATTGACTGCAGTGGATTCCATGCAGCGTCACTGAATGCAGTGGATTCCTTGCAGCATGGTAAAATGCATCCCGATTAATGCAGTGGATTCCATGCTGTGTCATTGAATGCAGTGCATTCCATGCAGCATGGTAAAATGCATCCCGATTGAACGCAGTGCATTCCATGCAGCGGGGTTAAATGGATCCCGATTGAATGCAGTGGATTCGATGCAGCATGGCCCAATGGATCTCGAGAGAATGCAGTGGATTCCATGCAGTGTGGTGCAATGGATTTAAATTGAACGCAGTGGATTCCATGCATCGTGGCGCAATGGATCCCAATTGAATGCAGTGAATTCCATGCAGCGTGATTGAATGCAGTATATTCCATGCAGCGTGGTAAAATGCATCCCGATTAAATGCAGTGGATTCCATCCAGCTTGATTGAATGCAGTTGATTCCATGGAGCGTGGCCCAATGCATCCCGATTAAATGCAGTGGATTTTATGCAGCATGGCCCAAAGCATCCCGATTGAATGTAGTGCATTACATGCAGCATCACTGAATGCAGTGGATTCCATGAAGCATGGTAAAATGCATCCCGATTGAACGCAGTGTATTCCATGAAGCATGGCGAAATGGATCCCGATTGAATGCAGTGGATTCCATGCAGCGTGGCCCAATGGATCTCGATTGAATGCAGTGTATTCCATGCAGTGAGGCCCAATATATCCCAATTGAATGCAGTGGATTCCATGCAGCATGGCGCAATGGATGTCGATTGAATGCAGTGGTTTCCCTGCAATGTGGCACAATGGATCCCGATTGACTGCAGTGGATTCCATGCAGCGTCACTGAATGCAGTGGATTCCATGCAGCATGGTAAAATGCATCCCGATTGATGCAGTGGATTCCATGCAGTGTCATTGAATGCAGTGGATTCCATGCAGCATGGTAAAATGCATCCCAATTGAACGCAGTGCATTCCATGCAGCGGGGTTAAATGGATCCCGATTGAATGCAGTGGATTCGATGCAGCATGGCCCAATGGATCTCGAGAGAATGCAGTGGATTCCATGCAGTGTGGTGCAATGGATTTAAATTGAACGCAGTGGATTCCATGCATCGTGGCGCAATGGATCCCAATTGAATGCAGTGAATTCCATGCAGCATGATTGAATGCAGTATATTCCATGCAGCGTGGTAAAATGCATCCCGATTAAATGCAGTGGATTCCATCCAGCTTGATTGAATGCAGTTGATTCCATGGAGCGTGGCCCAATGCATCCCGATTAAATGCAGTGGATTTTATGCAGCATGGCCCAAAGCATCCCGATTGAATGTAGTGCATTACATGCAGCATCACTGAATGCAGTGGATTCCATGCAGCATGGTAAAATGCATCCCGATTGAACGCAGTGTATTCCATGAAGCATGGCGAAATGGATCCCGATTGAATGCAGTGGATTCCATGCAGCGTGGCCCAATGGATCTCGATTGAACGCAGTGTATTCCATGCAGTGAGGCCCAATGTATCCCAATTGAATGCAGTGGATTCCATGCAGCATGGCGCAATGGATGTCGATTGAATGCAGTGGTTTCCCTGCAATGTGGCAAAATGGATCCCGATTGACTGCAGTGGATTCCATGCAGCGTCACTGAATGCAGTGGATTCCATGCAGCATGGTAAAATGCATCCCGATTGAACGCAGTGTATTCCATGAAGCATGGCTAAATGGATCCCGAGTGAATGCAGTGGATTCCAGGCAGTGTCATTGAATGCAGTGGATTCCATGCAGCATGGTATAATGTGTCACGATTGATGCAGTGGATTCCATGCATTGTCATTGAATGCAGTGGATTCCATGCAGCATGGTTAAATGCATCCCGATTGATGCAGTGGATTCCATGCAGTGTCAATGAATGCAGTGGATTCCAGGCAGCATGATAAAATGCATCCCGATTGATGCAGTGGATTCCATGCAGCGGGGTTAAATGGATCCCGATTGAATGCAGTGGATTCCATGCAGCGTGGCCCAATGGATCTCGATTGAATGCAGTGGATTCCATGCAGCGTGGCCCAATGGATCTCGATTGAATGCAGTGGATTCCACGCATTGTGGTGCAGTGGATTCTGATTGATTGCAGTGAATTCCATGCATCGTGGCACAATGGATCCCAATTGAATGCAGTTGATTCCATGCAGTGTGGCCCAATGGATCTCGATTGAATGCAGTGGATTCCATGCAGCGTGTTTGAATGCAGTGTATGCCATGCAGTGTGAAGAAATGGAACCCTATTGAATGCAGTGGATTTTATGCAGCATGATTGAATGCAGTGGATTCCATGCAGCATGATTGAATGCAGTGGATTCCAGGCAGCGAGGCCCAATGAATCCCGATTAAATGCAGTGGATACTATCCAGCATGGCCCAAAGCATCCCGATTGAATGCAGTGGATTCCATGCAGCATGTTTGAATGCAGTGGATTCCATGCAGCATGGCCCAATGGTTCCCGATTGAATGCAGTGGTTGCAATGAAGCATGATTGAATGCAGTGGATTCCATGAAGCGTGGCCCTATGGTACCCGATTGAATGCACTGGTTGCAATGAAGCATGATTGAATGCAGTGGATTCCATGCAGCATGGAGAAATTGAACCCTATTAAATGCAGGGGATTTTATGTAGCATGATTGAATGCAGTGGATTCCATGCAGCATGATTGAATGCAGTAGATTCCATGCAGTGAGGCCCAATGCATCCCGATTAAATGCAGTGGATTTTATGCAGAGAGGCCCAAAGCATCCCGATTGAATGCAGTGGATTCCATGCAGCGTCACTGAATGCAGTGGATTCGATGCAGCATGGTAAAATGCATCCCGATTGAACGAAGAGTATTCCATGCAGCGTGGCTAAATGGATCCCGATTGAATGCAGTGGATTCCATGCAGCGTGGCCCAATGGATCTGGAGAGATTGCAGTGGATTCCATGCAGTGTGGTGCAATGGATTTTAATTGAACACAGTGGATTCCATGCATCGTGGTGCAATGGATCCCAATTGAATGCAGTGAATTCCATGCAGCATGGCCCAATGGTTCCCGATTGAATGCAGTGGTTGCAATGAAGCATGATTGAATGCAGTGGATTCCATGAAGCGTGGCCCTATGGTACCCGATTGAATGCACTGGTTGCAATGAAGCATGATTGAATGCAGTGGATTCCATGCAGCATGGAGAAATTGAACCCTATTAAATGCAGGGGATTTTATGCAGCATGATTGAATGCAGTGGATTCCATGCAGCGTGATTGAATGCAGTACATTCCATGCAGCATGGAGAAATTGAACCCTATTAAATGCAGTGGATTCCATGCAGCATGATTGAATGCAGTAGATTCCATGCAGTGAGGCCCAATGCATGCCGATTAAATGCAGTGGATTTTATGCAGCATGGCCCAAAGCATCCCGATTGAAGGTAGTGCATTCCATGCAGCATCACTGAATGCAGTGGATTCCATGCAGCATGGTAAAATGCATCCCGATTGAACGCAGTGTATTCCATGAAGCATGGCTAAATGGATCCCGATTGAATGCAGTGGATTCCATGCAGCGTGGCCCAATGGATCTCGATTGAACGCAGTGTATTCCATGCAGTGAGGCCCAATGAATCCCAATTGGATGCAGTGGATTCCATGCAGCATCACGCAATGGATGTCGATTGAATGCAGTGGTTTCCCTGCAATGTGGCACAATGGATCCCGATTGACTGCAGTGGATTCCATGCAGCATGGCGCAATGGATGTCGATTGAATGCAGTGGTTTCCCTGCAATGTGGCAAAATGGATCCCGATTGACTGCAGTGGATTCCATGCAGCGTCACTGAATGCAGTGGATTCCATGCAGCATGGTAAAATGCATCCCGATTGAACGCAGTGTATTCCATGAAGCATGGCTAAATGGATCCCGAGTGAATGCAGTGGATTCCATGCAGTGTCATTGAATGCAGTGGATTCCATGCAGCATGGTATAATGTGTCACGATTGATGCAGTGGATTCCATGCATTGTCATTGAATGCAGTGGATTCCATGCAGCATGGTTAAATGCATCCCGATTGATGCAGTGGATTCCATGCAGTGTCAATGAATGCAGTGGATTCCAGGCAGCATGATAAAATGCATCCCGATTGATGCAGTGGATTCCATGCAGCGGGGTTAAATGGATCCCGATTGAATGCAGTGGATTCCATGCAGCGTGGCCCAATGGATCTAGATTGAATGCAGTGGATTCCATGCAGCGTGGCCCAATGGATCTCGATTGAATGCAGTGGATTCCACGCAGTGTGGTGCAGTGGATTCTGATTGATTGCAGTGAATTCCATGCATCGTGGCACAATGGATCCCAATTGAATGCAGTAGATTCCATGCAGTGTGGCCCAATGGATCTCGATTGAATGCAGTGGATTCCATGCAGCGTGTTTGAATGCAGTGTATGCCATGCAGCGTGAAGAAATGGAACCCTATTGAATGCAGTGGATTTTATGCAGCATGATTGAATGCAGTGAATTCCATGCAGCATGATTGAATGCAGTGGATTCCAGGCAGCGAGGCCCAATGAATCCCGATTGAATGCAGTGGATATTATCCAGCATGGCCCAAAGCATCCCGATTGAATGCAGTGGATTCCATGCAGCATGTTTGAATGCAGTGGATTCCATGCAGCATGGCCCAATGGTTCCCGATTGAATGCAGTGGTTGCAATGAAGCATGATTGAATGCAGTGGATTCCATGAAGCGTGGCCCTATGGTACCCGATTGAATGCACTGGTTGCAATGAAGCATGATTGAATGCAGTGGATTCCATGCAGCATGGAGAAATTGAACCCTATTAAATGCAGGGGATTTTATGCAGCATGATTGAATGCAGTGGATTCCATGCAGCATGGTAAAATGCATCCCGATTGATGCAGTGGATTCCATGCAGTGTCATTGAATGCAGTGGATTCCATGCAGCATTGTAAAATGCATCCCAATTGAACGCAGTGCATTCCATGCAGCGGGGTTAAATGGATCCCGATTGAATGCAGTGGATTCGATGCAGCGTGGCCCAATGGATCTCGAGAGAATGCAGTGGATTCCATGCAGTGTGGTGCAATGGATTTAAATTGAACGCAGTGGATTCCATGCATCGTGGCGCAATGGATCCCAATTGAATGCAGTGAATTCCATGCAGCGTGATTGAATGCAGTATATTCCATGCAGCGTGGTAAAATGCATCCCGATTAAATGCAGTGGATTCCATCCAGCTTGATTGAATGCAGTTGATTCCATGGAGCGTGGCCCAATGCATCCCGATTAAATGCAGTGGATTTTATGCAGCATGGCCCAAAGCATCCCGATTGAATGTAGTGCATTCCATGCAGCATCACTGAATGCAGTGGATTCCATGCAGCATGGTAAAATGCATCCCGATTGAACGCAGTGTATTCCATGAAGCATGGCGAAATGGATCCCGATTGAATGCAGTGGATTCCATGCAGCGTGGCCCAATGGATCTCGATTGAATGCAGTGTATTCCATGCAGTGAGGCCCAATGAATCCCAATTGAATGCAGTGGATTCCATGCAGCATGGCGCAATGGATGTCGATTGAATGCAGTGGTTTCCCTGCAATGTGGCACAATGGATCCCGATTGACTGCAGTGGATTCCATGCAGCGTCACTGAATGCAGTGGATTCCATGCAGCATGGTAAAATGCATCCCGATTGATGCAGTGGATTCCATGCTGTGTCATTGAATGCAGTGCATTCCATGCAGCATGGTAAAATGCATCCCGATTGAACGCAGTGCATTCCATGCAGCGGGGTTAAATGGATCCCGATTGAATGCAGTGGATTCGATGCAGCATGGCCCAATGGATCTCGAGAGAATGCAGTGGATTCCATGCAGTGTGGTGCAATGGATTTAAATTGAACGCAGTGGATTCCATGCATCGTGGCGCAATGGATCCCAATTGAATGCAGTGAATTCCATGCAGCGTGATTGAATGCAGTATATTCCATGCAGCGTGGTAAAATGCATCCCGATTAAATGCAGTGGATTCCATCCAGCTTGATTGAATGCAGTTGATTCCATGGAGCGTGGCCCAATGCATCCCGATTAAATGCAGTGGATTTTATGCAGCATGGCCCAAAGCATCCCGATTGAAGGTAGTGCATTCCATGCAGCATCACTGAATGCAGTGGATTCCATGCAGCATGGTAAAATGCATCCCGATTGAACGCAGTGTATTCCATGAAGCATGGCGAAATGGATCCCGATTGAATGCAGTGGATTCCATGCAGCGTGGCCCAATGGATCTCGATTGAACGCAGTGTATTCCATGCAGTGAGGCCCAATGTATCCCAATTGAATGCAGTGGATTCCATGCAGCATGGCGCAATGGATGTAGATTGAATGCAGTGGTTTCCCTGCAATGTGGCACAATGGATCCCGATTGACTGCAGTGGATTCCATGCAGCATGGCACAATGGATGTCGATTGAATGCAGTGGTTTCCCTGCAATGTGGCAAAATGGATCCCGATTGACTGCAGTGGATTCCATGCAGCGTCACTGAATGCAGTGGATTCCATGCAGCATGGTAAAATTCATCCCGATTGAACGCAGTGTATTCCATGAAGCATGGCTAAATGGATCCCGAGTGAATGCAGTGGATTCCATGCAGTGTCATTGAATGCAGTGGATTCCATGCAGCATGGTATAATGTGTCACGATTGATGCAGTGGATTCCATGCATTGTCATTGAATGCAGTGTATTAAATGCAGCATGGTTAAATGCATCACGATTGATGCAGTGGATTCCATGCAGTGTCAATGAATGCAGTGGATTCCAGGCAGCATGATAAAATGCATCCCGATTGATGCAGTGGATTCCATGCAGCGGGGTTAAATGGATCCCGATTGAATGCAGTGGATTCCATGCAGCGTGGCCCAATGGATCTCGATTGAATGCAGTGGATTCCACGCAGTGTGGTGCAGTGGATTCTGATTGATTGCAGTGAATTCCATGCATCGTGGCACAATGGATCCCAATTGAATGCAGTTGATTCCATGCAGTGTGGCCCAATGGATCTCGATTGAATGCAGTGGATTCCATGCAGCGTGTTTGAATGCAGTGTATGCCATGCAGCGTGAAGAAATGGAACCCTATTGAATGCAGTGGATTTTATGCAGCATGATTGAATGCAGTGGATTCCATGCAGCATGATTGAATGCAGTGGATTCCAGGCAGCGAGGCCCAATGAATCCCGATTGAATGCAGTGGATATTATCCAGCATGGCCCAAAGCATCCCGATTGAATGCAGTGGATTCCATGCAGCATGTTTGAATGCAGTGGATTCCATGCAGCATGGCCCAATGGTTCCCGATTGAATGCAGTGGTTGCAATGAAGCATGATTGAATGCAGTGGATTCCATGAAGCGTGGCCCTATGGTACCCGATTGAATGCACTGGTTGCAATGAAGCATGATTGAATGCAGTGGATTCCATGCAGCATGGAGAAATTGAACCCTATTAAATGCAGGGGATTTTATGCAGCATGATTGAATGCAGTGGATTCCATGCAGCATGATTGAATGCAGTAGATTCCATGCAGTGAGGCCCAATGCATCCCGATTAAATGCAGTGGATTTTATGCAGCGAGGCCCAAAGCATCCCGATTGAATGCAGTGGATTCCATGCAGCGTCACTGAATGCAGTGGATTCGATGCAGCATGGTAAAATGCATCCCGATTGAACCCAGTGTATTCTGTGCAGCGTGATAAATGGATCCCGATTGAATGCAGTGGATTCCATGCAGCGTGAACAACGGATCTCGAGAGAATGCAGTGGATTCCATGCAGTGTGGTGCAATGGATTTTGATTGAACGCAGTGGATTCGATGCATCGTTGTGCAATGGATCCCAATTGAATGCAGTGAATTCCATGCAGCGTGATTGAATGCAGTACATTCCATGCAGCATGGTAAAATGCATCCCGATTAAATGCAGTGGATTCCAACCAGCTTGATTGAATGCAGTTGATTCCATGGAGCGTGGCCCAATGCATCCCGATTAAATGCAGTGGATTTTATGCAGCATGGCCCAAAGCATCCCGATTGAAGGTAGTGCATTCCATGCAGCATCACTGAATGCAGTGGAGTCCATGCAGCATGGTAAAATGCATCCAGATTGAACGCAGTGTATTCCATGAAGCATGGCTAAATGGATCCCGATTATATGCAGTGGATTCCATGCAGCGTGGCCCAATGGATCTCGATTGAACGCAGTGTATTCCATGCAGTGAGGCCCAATGAATCCCAATTGAATGCAGTGGATTCCATGCAGCATGGCGCAATGGATGTCGATTGATTGCAGTTGTTTCCCTGCAATGTGGCACAATGGATCCCGATTGATGCAGTGGATTCCATGCAGCGTCACTGAATGCAGTGCATTCCATGCAGCATGGTAAAATGCATCCCGATGGATGCAGTGTATTCCATGCAGTGAGGCCCAATGAATCCCAATTGAATGCAGTGGATTCCATGCAGCATGGAGAAATTGAACCCTATTAAATGCAGGGGATTTTATGCAGCATGATTGAATGCAGTGGATTCCAAGCAGCATGATTGAATGCAGTAGATTCCATGCAGTGAGGCCCAATGCATCCCGATTAAATGCAGTGGATTTTATGCAGAGAGGCCCAAAGCATCCCGATTGAATGCAGTGGATTCCATGCAGCGTCACTGAATGCAGTGGATTCGATGCAGCATGGTTAAATGCATCCCGATTGAACGAAGTGTATTCCATGCAGCGTGGCTAAATAGATCCCGATTGAATGCAGTGGATTCCATGCAGCGTGGCCCAATGGATCTCGAGAGATTGCAGTGGATTCCAAGCAGAGTGGTGCAATGGATTTTAATTGAACGCAGTGGATTCCATGCATCGTGGTGCAATGGATCCCAATTGAATGCAGTGAATTCCATGCAGCGTGATTGAATGCAGTATATTCCATGCAGCGTGGTAAAATGCATCCCGATTAAATGCAGTGGATTCCATCCAGCTTGGTTGAATGCAATTGATTCCATGGAGCATGGCCCAATGCATCCCGATTAAATGCAGTGGATTTTATGCAGCATGGCCCAAAGCATCCCGATTGAAGGTAGTGCATTCCATGCAGCATCACTGAATGCAGTGGATTCCATGCAGCATGGTAAAATGCATCCCAATTGAACGCAGTGCATTCCATGCAGCGGGGTTAAATGGATGCCGATTGAATGCAGTGGATTCGATGCAGCGTGGCCCAATGGATCTCGATTGACTGCAGTGGATTCCATGCAGCGTCACTGAATGCAGTGGATTCCATGCAGCATGGTAAAATGCATCCCGATTGAACGCAGTGTATTCCATGAAGCATGGCTAAATGGATCCCGATTGAATGCAGTGGATTCCATGCAGCATGGCCCAATGGTTCCCGATTGAATGCAGTGGTTGCAATGAAGCATGATTGAATGCAGTGGATTCCATGAAGCGTGGCCCTATGGTACCCGATTGAATGCACTGGTTGCAATGAAGCATGAATGAATGCAGTGGATTCCATGCAGCATGGAGATATTGAACCCTATTAAATGCAGGGGATTTTATGCAGCATGATTGAATGCAGTGGATTCCATGCAGCATGATTGAATGCAGTAGATTCCATGCAGTGAGGCCCAATGCATCCCGATTAAATGCAGTGGATTTTATGCAGCGAGGCCCAAAGCATCCCGATTGAATGCAGTGGATTCCATGCAGCGTCACTGAATGCAGTGGATTCGATGCAGCATGGTAAAATGCATCCCGATTGAACGCAGTACATTCCATGCAGCATGGTAAAATGCATCCCGATTAAATGCAGTGGATTCCAACCAGCTTGATTGAATGCAGTTGATTCCATGGAGCGTGGCCCAATGCATCCCGATTAAATGCAGTGGATTTTATGCAGCATGGCCCAAAGCATCCCGATTGAAGGTAGTGCATTCCATGCAGCATCACTGAATGCAGTGGAGTCCATGCAGCATGGTAAAATGCATCCCGATTGAACGCAGTGTATTCCATGAAGCATGGCTAAATGGATCCCGATTATATGCAGTGGATTCCATGCAGCGTGGCCCAATGGATCTCGATTGAACGCAGTGTATTCCATGCAGTGAGGCCCAATGAATCCCAATTGAATGCAGTGGATTCCATGCAGCATGGCGCAATGGATGTCGATTGATTGCAGTTGTTTCCCTGCAATGTGGCACAATGGATCCCGATTGATGCAGTGGATTCCATGCAGCGTCACTGAATGCAGTGCATTCCATGCAGCATGGTAAAATGCATCCCGATGGATGCAGTGTATTCCATGCAGTGAGGCCCAATGAATCCCAATTGAATGCAGTGGATTCCATGCAGCATGGAGAAATTGAACCCTATTAAATGCAGGGGATTTTATGCAGCATGATTGAATGCAGTGGATTCCAAGCAGCATGATTGAATGCAGTAGATTCCATGCAGTGAGGCCCAATGCATCCCGATTAAATGCAGTGGATTTTATGCAGAGAGGCCCAAAGCATCCCGATTGAATGCAGTGGATTCCATGCAGCGTCACTGAATGCAGTGGATTCGATGCAGCATGGTTAAATGCATCCCGATTGAACGAAGTGTATTCCATGCAGCGTGGCTAAATGGATCCCGATTGAATGCAGTGGATTCCATGCAGCGTGGCCCAATGGATCTCGAGAGATTGCAGTGGATTCCAAGCAGAGTGGTGCAATGGATTTTAATTGAACGCAGTGGATTCCATGCATCGTGGTGCAATGGATCCCAATTGAATGCAGTGAATTCCATGCAGCGTGATTGAATGCAGTATATTCCATGCAGCGTGGAAAAATGCATCCCGATTAAATGCAGTGGATTCCATCCAGCTTGGTTGAATGCAATTGATTCCATGGAGCATGGCCCAATGCATCCCGATTAAATGCAGTGGATTTTATGCAGCATGGCCCAAAGCATCCCGATTGAAGGTAGTGCATTCCATGCAGCATCACTGAATGCAGTGGATTCCATGCAGCATGGTAAAATGCATCCCAATTGAACGCAGTGCATTCCATGCAGCGGGGTTAAATGGATGCCGATTGAATGCAGTGGATTCGATGCAGCGTGGCCCAATGGATCTCGATTGACTGCAGTGGATTCCATGCAGCGTCACTGAATGCAGTGGATTCCATGCAGCATGGTAAAATGCATCCCGATTGAACGCAGTGTATTCCATGAAGCATGGCTAAATGGATCCCGATTGAATGCAGTGGATTCCATGCAGCATGGCCCAATGGTTCCCGATTGAATGCAGTGGTTGCAATGAAGCATGATTGAATGCAGTGGATTCCATGAAGCGTGGCCCTATGGTACCCGATTGAATGCACTGGTTGCAATGAAGCATGAATGAATGCAGTGGATTCCATGCAGCATGGAGATATTGAACCCTATTAAATGCAGGGGATTTTATGCAGCATGATTGAATGCAGTGGATTCCATGCAGCATGATTGAATGCAGTAGATTCCATGCAGTGAGGCCCAATGCATCCCGATTAAATGCAGTGGATTTTATGCAGCGAGGCCCAAAGCATCCCGATTGAATGCAGTGGATTCCATGCAGCGTCACTGAATGCAGTGGATTCGATGCAGCATGGTAAAATGCATCCCGATTGAACCCAGTGTATTCTATGCAGCGTGATAAATGGATCCCGATTGAATGCAGTGGATTCGATGCAGCGTGGCCCAACGGATCTCGAGAGAATGCAGTGGATTCCATGCAGTGTGGTGCAATGTATTTTGATTGAACGCAGTGGATTCGATGCATCGTTGTGCAATGGATCCCAATTGAATGCAGTGAATTCCATGCAGCGTGATTGAATGCAGTATATTCCATGCAGCGTGGTAAAATGCATCCCGATTAAATGCAGTGGATTCCATCCAGCTTGATTGAATGCAGTTGATTCCATGGAGCGTGGCCCAATGCATCCCGATTAAATGCAGTGGATTTTATGCAGCATGGCCCAAAGCATCCCGATTGAAGGTAGTGCATTCCATGCAGCATCACTGAATGCAGTGGATTCCATGCAGCATGGTAAAATGCATCCCGATTGAACGCAGTGTATTCCATGAAGCATGGCTAAATGGATCCCGAGTGAATGCAGTGGATTCCATGCAGTGTCATTGAATGCAGTGGATTCCATGCAGCATGGTATAATGTGTCACGATTGATGCAGTGGATTCCATGCATTGTCATTGAATGCAGTGGATTCCATGCAGCATGGTTAAATGCATCCCGATTGATGCAGTGGATTCCATGCAGTGTCAATGAATGCAGTGGATTCCAGGCAGCATGATAAAATGCATCCCGATTGATGCAGTGGATTCCATGCAGCGGGGTTAAATGGATCCCGATTGAATGCAGTGGATTCCATGCAGCGTGGCCCAATGGATCTCGATTGAATGCAGTGGATTCCATGCAGCGTGGCCCAATGGATCTCGATTGAATGCAGTGGATTCCATGCAGTGTGGTGCAGTGGATTCTGATTGATTGCAGTGAATTCCATGCATCGTGGCACAATGGATCCCAATTGAATGCAGTGGATTCCATGCAGCGTGGCCCAATGGATCTCGATTGAATGCAGTGGATTCCATGCAGCGTGTTTGAATGCAGTGTATGCCATGCAGCGTGAAGAAATGGAACCCTATTGAATGCAGTGGATTTTATGCAGCATGATTGAATGCAGTGGATTCGATGCAGCATGATTGAATGCAGTGGATTCCAGGCAGCGAGGCCCAATGAATCCCGATTGAATGCAGTGGATATTATCCAGCATGGCCCAAAGCATCCCGATTGAATGCAGTGGATTCCATGCAGCATGTTTGAATGCAGTGGATTCCATGCAGCATGGCCCAATGGTTCCCGATTGAATGCAGTGGTTGCAATGAAGCATGATTGAATGCAGTGGATTCCATGAAGCGTGGCCCTATGGTACCCGATTGAATGCACTGGTTGCAATGAAGCATGATTGAATGCAGTGGATTCCATGCAGCATGATTGAATGCAGTGGATTCCATGAAGCGTGGCCCTATGGTACCCGATTGAATGCACTGGTTGCAATGAAGCATGATTGAATGCAGTGGATTCCATGCAGCATGGAGAAATGGAACCCTATTAAATGCAGGGGATTTTATGCAGCATGATTGAATGCAGTGGATTCCATGCAGCATGATTGAATGCAGTAGATTCCATGCAGTGAGGCCCAATGCATCCCGATTAAATGCAGTGGATTTTATGCAGCGAGGCCCAAAGCATCCCGATTGAATGCAGTGGATTCCATGCAGCGTCACTGAATGCAGTGGATTCGATGCAGCATGGTAAAATGCATCCCGATTGAACCCAGTGTATTCTATGCAGCGTGATAAATGGATCCCGATTGAATGCAGTGGATTCCATGCAGCGTGGCCCAATGGATCTCGAGAGAATGCAGTGGATTCCATGCAGTGTGGTGCAATGGATTTTGATTGAACGCAGTGGATTCCATGCATCGTTGTGCAATGGATCCCAATTGAATGCAGTGAATTCCATGCAGCGTGATTGAATGCAGTACATTCCATGCAGCATGGTAAAATGCATCCCGATTAAATGCAGTGGATTCCATCCAGCTTGATTGAATGCAGTTGATTCCATGGAGCGTGGCCCAATGCATCCCGATTAAATGCAGTGGATTTTATGCAGCATGGCCCAAAGCATCCCGATTGAAGGTAGTGCATTCCATGCAGCATCACTGAATGCAGTGGATTCCATGCAGCATGGTAAAATGCATCCCGATTGAACGCAGTGTATTCCATGAAGCATGGCGAAATGGATCCCGATTGAATGCAGTGGATTCCATGCAGCGTGGCCCAATGGATCTCGATTGAACGCAGTGTATTCCATGCAGTGAGGCCCAATGAATCCCAATTGAATGCAGTGGATTCCATGCAGCATGGAGAAATTGAACCCTATTAAATGCAGGGGATTTTATGCAGCATGATTGAATGCAGTGGATTCCAAGCAGCATGATTGAATGCAGTAGATTCCATGCAGTGAGGCCCAATGCATCCCGATTAAATGCAGTGGATTTTATGCAGAGAGCCCCAAAGCATCCCGATTGAATGCAGTGGATTCCATGCAGCGTCACTGAATGCAGTGGATTCGATGCAGCATGGTTAAATGCATCCCGATTGAACGAAGTGTATTCCATGCAGCGTGGCTAAATGGATCCCGATTGAATGCAGTGGATTCCATGCAGCGTGGCCCAATGGATCTCGAGAGATTGCAGTGGATTCCAAGCAGAGTGGTGCAATGGATTTTAATTGAACGCAGTGGATTCCATGCATCGTGGTGCAATGGATCCCAATTGAATGCAGTGAATTCCATGCAGCGTGATTGAATGCAGTATATTCCAAGCAGCGTGGTAAAATGCATCCCGATTAAATGCAGTGGATTCCATCCAGCTTGGTTGAATGCAATTGATTCCATGGAGCATGGCCCAATGCATCCCGATTAAATGCAGTGGATTTTATGCAGCATGGCCCAAAGCATCCCGATTGAATGTAGTGCATTCCATGCAGCATCACTGAATGCAGTGGATTCCATGCAGCATGGTAAAATGCATCCCGATTAAACGCAGTGGATTACATGCAGCATGGCTAAATGGATCCCGATTGAATGCAGTAGATTCCATGCAGTGTCATTGAATGCAGTGGATTCCATGCAGCATGGTAAAATGCGTCACGATTGATGCAGTGGATTCCATGCAGTGTCATTGAATGCAGTGGATTCCATGCAGCATGGTAAAATGCATCCCGATGGATGCAGTGGATTCCATGCAGTGTCAATGAATGCAGTGGATTCCAGGCAGCATGATAAAATGCATCCCGATTGATGCAGTTGATTCCATGCAGCGGGGTTAAATGGATCCCGATTGAATGCAGTGGATTCCATGCAGCGTGGCCCAATGGATCTCGATTGAATGCAGTGGATTCCATGCAGCGTGGCCCAATGGATCTCGATTGAATGCAGTGGATTCCATGCAGTGTGGTGCAGTGGATTCTGATTGATTGCAGTGAATTCCATGCATCGTGGCACAATGGATCCCAATTGAATGCAGTGGATTCCATGCAGCGTGGCCCAATGGATCTCGATTGAATGCAGTGGATTCCATGCAGCGTGTTTGAATGTAGTGTATGCCATGCAGCGTGAAGAAATGGAACCCTATTGAATGCAGTGGATTTTATGCAGCATGATTGAATGCAGTGGATTCGATGCAGCATGATTGAATGCAGTGGATTCCAGGCAGCGAGGCCCAATGAATCCCGATTGAATGCAGTGGATATTATCCAGCATGGCCCAAAGCATCCCGATTGAATGCAGTGGATTCCATGCAGCGTGTTTGAATGCAGTGGATTCCATGCAGAATGGCCCAATGGTTCCCGATTGAATGCAGTGGTTGCAATGAAGCATGATTGAATGCAGTGGATTCCATGCAGCATGGAGAAATTGAACCCTATTAAATGCAGGGGATTTTATGCAGCATGATTGAATGCAGTGGATTCCATGCAGCGTGATTGAATGCAGTAGATTCCATGCAGTGAGGCCCAATGCATCCCGATTAAATGCAGTGGATTTTATGCAGCGAGGCCCAAAGCATCCCGATTGAATGCAGTGGATTCCATGCAGCGTCACTGAATGCAGTGGATTCGATGCAGCATGGTAAAATGCATCCCGATTGAACCCAGTGTATTCCATGCAGCGTGATAAATGGACCCAAATTCAATGCAGTGGATTCCATGCAGCGTGGCCCAATGGATCTCGAGAGAATACAGTGGATTCCATGCAGCGTGATTGAATGCAGTACATTCCATGCAGCATGGTAAAATGCATCCCGATTAAATGCAGTGGATTCCATCCAGCTTGATTGAATGCAGTTGATTCCATGGAGCGTGGCCCAATGCATCCCGATTAAATGCAGTGGATTTTATGCAGCATGGCCCAAAGCATCCCGATTGAAGGTAGTGCATTCCATGCAGCATCACTGAATGCAGTGGATTCCATGCAGCATGGTAAAATGCATCCCGATTGAACGCAGTGTATTCCATGAAGCATGGCGAAATGGATCCCGATTGAATGCAGTGGATTCCATGCAGCGTGGCCCAATGGATCTCGATTGAACGCAGTGTATTCCATGCAGTGAGGCCCAATGAATCCCCATTGAATGCAGTGGATTCCATGCAGCATGGAGAAATTGAACCCTATTAAATGCAGGGGATTTTATGCAGCATGATTGAATGCAGTGGATTCCATGCAGCGTGATTGAATGCAGTAGATTCCATGCAGTGAGGCCCAATGCATCCCGATTAAATGCAGTGGATTTTATGCAGAGAGGCCCAAAGCATCCCGATTGAATGCAGTGGATTCCATGCAGCGTCACTGAATGCAGTGGATTCGATGCAGCATGGTAAAATGCATCCCGATTGAACGAAGAGTATTCCATGCAGCGTGGCTAAATGGATCCCGATTGAATGCAGTGGATTCCATGCAGCGTGGCCCAATGGATCTCGAGAGATTGCAGTGGATTCCAAGCAGAGTGGTGCAATGGATTTTAATTGAACGCAGTGGATTCCATGCATCGTGGTGCAATGGATCCCAATTGAATGCAGTGAATTCCATGCAGCGTGATTGAATGCAGTATATTCCATGCAGCGTGGTAAAATGCATCCCGATTAAATGCAGTGGATTCCATCCAGCTTGGTTGAATGCAATTGATTCCATGGAGCATGGCCCAATGCATCCCGATTAAATGCAGTGGATTTTATGCAGCATGGCCCAAAGCATCCCGATTGAATGTAGTGCATTCCATGCAGCATCACTGAATGCAGTGGATTCCATGCAGCATGGTAAAATGCATCCCGATTAAACGCAGTGGATTACATGCAGCATGGCTAAATGGATCCCGAGTGAATGCAGTAGATTCCATGCAGTGTCATTGAATGCAGTGGATTCCATGCAGCATGGTAAAATGCGTCACGATTGATGCAGTGGATTCCATGCAGTGTCATTGAATGCATTGGATTCCATGCAGCATGGTAAAATGCATCCCGATGGATGCAGTGGATTCCATGCAGTGTCAATGAATGCAGTGGATTCCAGGCAGCATGATAAAATGCATCCCGATTGATGCAGTTGATTCCATGCAGCGGGGTTAAATGGATCCCGATTGAATGCAGTGGATTCCATGCAGCGTGGCCCAATGGATCTCGATTGAATGCAGTGGATTCCATGCAGCGTGGCCCAATGGATCTCGATTGAATGCAGTGGATTCCATGCAGTGTGGTGCAGTGGACTCTGATTGATTGCAGTGAATTCCATGCATCGTGGCACAATGGATCCCAATTGAATGCAGTGGATTCCATGCAGCGTGGCCCAATGGATCTCGATTGAATGCAGTGGATTCCATGCAGCGTGTTTGAATGTAGTGTATGCCATGCAGCGTGAAGAAATGGAACCCTATTGAATGCAGTGGATTTTATGCAGCATGATTGAATGCAGTGGATTCGATGCAGCATGATTGAATGCAGTGGATTCCAGGCAGCGAGGCCCAATGAATCCCGATTGAATGCAGTGGATATTATCCAGCATGGCCCAAAGCATCCCGATTGAATGCAGTGGATTCCATGCAGCGTGTTTGAATGCAGTGGATTCCATGCAGAATGGCCCAATGGTTCCCGATTGAATGCAGTGGTTGCAATGAAGCATGATTGAATGCAGTGGATTCCATGCAGCATGGAGAAATTGAACCCTATTAAATGCAGGGGATTTTATGCAGCATGATTGAATGCAGTGGATTCCATGCAGCGTGATTGAATGCAGTAGATTCCATGCAGTGAGGCCCAATGCATCCCGATTAAATGCAGTGGATTTTATGCAGCGAGGCCCAAAGCATCCCGATTGAATGCAGTGGATTCCATGCAGCGTCACTGAATGCAGTGGATTCGATGCAGCATGGTAAAATGCATCCCGATTGAACCCAGTGTATTCCATGCAGCGTGATAAATGGACCCCAATTGAATGCAGTGGATTCCATGCAGCGTGGCCCAATGGATCTCGAGAGAATACAGTGGATTCCATGCAGCGTGATTGAATGCAGTACATTCCATGCAGCATGGTAAAATGCATCCCGATTAAATGCAGTGGATTCCATCCAGCTTGATTGAATGCAGTTGATTCCATGGAGCGTGGCCCAATGCATCCCGATTAAATGCAGTGGATTTTATGCAGCATGGCCCAAAGCATCCCGATTGAAGGTAGTGCATTCCATGCAGCATCACTGAATGCAGTGGATTCCATGCAGCATGGTAAAATGCATCCCGATTGAACGCAGTGTATTCCATGAAGCATGGCGAAATGGATCCCGATTGAATGCAGTGGATTCCATGCAGCGTGGCCCAATGGATCTCGATTGAACGCAGTGTATTCCATGCAGTGAGGCCCAATGAATCCCAATTGAATGCAGTGGATTCCATGCAGCATGGCACAATGGATGTCGATTGAATGCAGTGGTTTCCCTGCAATGTGGCGCAATGGATCCCGATTGACTGCAGTGGATTCCATGCAGCGTCACTGAATGCAGTGGATTCCATGCAGCATGGTAAAATGCATCCCGATGGATGCAGTGGATTCCATGCAGTGTCATTGAATGCAGTGGATTCCATGCAGCATGGTAAAATGCATCCCAATTGAACGCAGTGCATTCCATGCAGCGGGGGTCAATGGATCCCGATTGAATGCAGTGGATTCGATGCAGCGTGGCCCAATGGATCTCGAGAGAATGCAGTGGATTCCATGCAGTGTGGTGCAATGGATTTTAATTGAACGCAGTGGATTCCATGCATCGTGGCACAATGGATCCCAATTGAATGCAGTGAATTCCATGCAGCGTGATTGAATGCAGTACATTCCATGCAGCATGGTAAAATGCATCCCGATTAAATGCAGTGGATTCCATCCAGCTTGATTGAATGCAGTTGATTCCATGGAGCGTGGCCCAATGCATCCCGATTAAATGCAGTGGATTTTATGCAGCATGGCCCAAAGCATCCCGATTGAAGGTAGTGCATTTCATGCAGCATCACTGAATGCAGTGGATTCCATGCAGCATGGTAAAATGCATCCCAATTGAACGCAGTGCATTCCATGCAGCGGGGTTAAATGGATGCCGATTGAATGCAGTGGATTCGATGCAGCGTGGCCCAATGGATCTCGATTGACTGCAGTGGATTCCATGCAGCGTGGCCCAATGGATCTCGATTGACTGCAGTGGATTCCATGCAGCGTCACTGAATGCAGTGGATTCCATGCAGCATGGTAAAATGCATCCCGATTGATGCAGTGGATTCCATGCAGTGTCATTGAATGCAGTGGATTCCATGCAGCATGGTTTAATGCATCCCAATTGAACGCAGTGCATTCCATGCAGCGGGGTTAAATGGATCCCGATTGAATGCAGTGGATTCCATGCAGCGTGGCCCAATTGATCTCGAGAGATTGCAGTGGATTCCAAGCAGAGTGGTGCAATGGATTTTAATTGAACGCAGTGGATTCCATGCATCGTGGTGCAATGGATCCCAATTGAATGCAGTGAATTCCATGCAGCGTGATTGAATGCAGTATATTCCATGCAGCGTGGTAAAATGCATCCCGATTAAATGCAGTGGATTCCATCCAGCTTGGTTGAATGCAATTGATTCCATGGAGCATGGCCCAATGCATCCCGATTAAATGCAGTGGATTTTATGCAGCATGGCCCAAAGCATCCCGATTGAATGTAGTGCATTCCATGCAGCATCACTGAATGCAGTGGATTCCATGCAGCATGGTAAAATGCATCCCGATTAAACGCAGTGGATTACATGCAGCATGGCTAAATGGATCCCGATTGAATGCAGTAGATTCCATGCAGTGTCATTGAATGCAGTGGATTCCATGCAGCATGGTAAAATGCGTCACGATTGATGCAGTGGATTCCATGCAGTGTCATTGAATGCAGTGGATTCCATGCAGCATGGTAAAATGCATCCCGATGGATGCAGTGGATTCCATGCAGTGTCAATGAATGCAGTGGATTCCAGGCAGCATGATAAAATGCATCCCGATTGATGCAGTTGATTCCATGCAGCGGGGTTAAATGGATCCCGATTGAATGCAGTGGATTCCATGCAGCGTGGCCCAATGGATCTCGATTGAATGCAGTGGATTCCATGCAGCGTGGCCCAATGGATCTCGATTGAATGCAGTGGATTCCATGCAGTGTGGTGCAGTGGACTCTGATTGATTGCAGTGAATTCCATGCATCGTGGCACAATGGATCCCAATTGAATGCAGTGGATTCCATGCAGCGTGGCCCAATGGATCTCGATTGAATGCAGTGGATTCCATGCAGCGTGTTTGAATGTAGTGTATGCCATGCAGCGTGAAGAAATGGAACCCTATTGAATGCAGTGGATTTTATGCAGCATGATTGAATGCAGTGGATTCCATGCAGCATGATTGAATGCAGTGGATTCCAGGCAGCGAGGCCCAATGAATCCCGATTGAATGCAGTGGATATTATCCAGCATGGCCCAAAGCATCCCGATTGAATGCAGTGGATTCCATGCAGCGTGTTTGAATGCAGTGGATTCCATGCAGAATGGCCCAATGGTTCCCGATTGAATGCAGTGGTTGCAATGAAGCATGATTGAATGCAGTGGATTCCATGCAGCATGGAGAAATTGAACCCTATTAAATGCAGGGGATTTTATGCAGCATGATTGAATGCAGTGGATTCCATGCAGCGTGATTGAATGCAGTAGATTCCATGCAGTGAGGCCCAATGCATCCCGATTAAATGCGTTGGATTTTATGCAGCGAGGCCCAAAGCATCCCGATTGAATGCAGTGGATTCCATGCAGCGTCACTGAATGCAGTGGATTCGATGCAGCATGGTAAAATGCATCCCGATTGAACCCAGTGTATTCCATGCAGCGTGATAAATGGACCCAAATTGAATGCAGTGGATTCCATGCAGCGTGGCCCAATGGATCTCGAGAGAATACAGTGGATTCCATGCAGCGTGATTGAATGCAGTACATTCCATGCAGCATGGTAAAATGCATCCCGATTAAATGCAGTGGATTACATCCAGCTTGATTGAATGCAGTTGATTCCATGGAGCGTGGCCCAATGCATCCCGATTAAATGCAGTGGATTTTATGCAGCATGGCCCAAAGCATCCCGATTGAAGGTAGTGCATTCCATGCAGCATCACTGAATGCAGTGGATTCCATGCAGCATGGTAAAATGCATCCCGATTGAACGCAGTGTATTCCATGAAGCATGGCGAAATGGATCCCGATTGAATGCAGTGGATTCCATGCAGCGTGGCCCAATGGATCTCGATTGAAAGCAGTGTATTCCATGCAGTGAGGCCCAATGAATCCCAATTGAATGCAGTGGATTCCATGCAGCATGGCGCAATGGATGTCGATTGAATGCAGTGGTTTCCCTGCAATGTGGCACAATGGATCCCGATTGACTGCAGTGGATTCCATGCAGCGTCACTGAATGCAGTGGATTCCATGCAGCATGGTAAAATGCATCCCGATGGATGCAGTGGATTCCATGCAGTGTCATTGAATGCAGTGGATTCCATGCAGCATGGTAAAATGCATCCCAATTGAACGCAGTGCATTCCATGCAGCGGGGTTCAATGGATCCCGATTGAATGCAGTGGATTCGATGCAGCGTGGCCCAATGGATCTCGAGAGAATGCAGTGGATTCCATGCAGTGTGGTGCAATGGATTTTAATTGAACGCAGTGGATTCCATGCATCGTGGCGCAATGGATCCCAATTGAATGCAGTGAATTCCATGCAGCGTGATTGAATGCAGTACATTCCATGCAGCATGGTAAAATGCATCCCGATTAAATGCAGTGGATTCCATCCAGCTTGATTGAATGCAGTTGATTCCATGGAGCGTGGCCCAATGCATCCCGATTAAATGCAGTGGATTTTATGCAGCATGGCCCAAAGCATCCCGATTGAAGGTAGTGCATTTCATGCAGCATCACTGAATGCAGTGGATTCCATGCAGCATGGTAAAATGCATCCCAATTGAACGCAGTGCATTCCATGCAGCGGGGTTAAATGGATGCCGATTGAATGCAGTGGATTCGATGCAGCGTGGCCCAATGGATCTCGATTGACTGCAGTGGATTCCATGCAGCGTGGCCCAATGGATCTCGATTGACTGCAGTGGATTCCATGCAGCGTCACTGAATGCAGTGGATTCCATGCAGCATGGTAAAATGCATCCCGATTGATGCAGTGGATTCCATGCTGTGTCATTGAATGCAGTGGATTCCATGCAGCATGGTTTAATGCATCCCAATTGAACGCAGTGCATTCCATGCAGCGGGGTTAAATGGATCCCGATTGAATGCAGTGGATTCGATGCAGCGTGGCCCAATGGATCTCGAGAGATTGCAGTGGATTCCATGCAGTGTGGTGCAATGGATTTTAATTGAACGGAGTGGATTCCATGCATCGTGGCGCAATGGATCCCAATTGAATGCAGTGAATTCCATGCAGCGTGATTGAATGCAGTATATTCCATGCAGCGTGGTAAAATGCATCCCGATAAAATGCAGTGGATTCCATCCAGTTTGATTGAATGCAGTTGATTCCATGGAGCGTGGCCCAATGCATCCCGATTAAATGCAGTGGATTTTATGCAGCATGGCCCAAAGCATCCCGATTGAAGGTAGTGCATTCCATGCAGCATCACTGAATGCAGTGGATTCCATGCAGCATGGTAAAATGCATCCCGATTGAACGCAGTGTATTCCATGAAGCATGGCTAAATGGATCCCGAGTGAATGCAGTAGATTCCATGCAGTGTCATTGAATGCAGTGGATTCCATGCAGCATGGTAAAATGTGTCACGATTGATGCAGTGGATTCCATGCATTGTCATTGAATGCAGTGGATTCCATGCAGCATGGTTAAATGCATCACGATTGATGCAGTGGATTCCATGCAGTGTCAATGAATGCAGTGGATTCCAGGCAGCATGATAAAATGCATCCCGAATGATGCAGTGGATTCCATGCAGCGGGGTTAAATGGATCCCGATTGAATGCAGTGGATTCCATGCAGCGTGGCCCAATGGATCTCGATTGAATGCAGTGGACTCCGTGCAGTGTGGTGGAGTGGATTCTGATTGATTGCAGTGAATTCCATGCAGCGTGGCCCAATGGATCTCGATTGAATGCAGTGGATTCCATGCAGCGTGTTTGAATGCAGTGTATTCCATGCAGCGTGAAGAAATGGAACCCTATTGAATGCAGTGGATTTTATGCAGCATGATTGAATGCAGTGGATTCCATGCAGCATGATTGAATGCAGTGGATTCCAGGCAGCGAGGCCCAATGAATCCCGATTGAATGCAGTGGACATTATCCAGCATGGCCCAAAGCATCCCGATGGAATGCAGTGGATTCCATGCAGCGTGTTTGAATGCAGTGGATCCATGCAGCATGGCCCAATGGTTCCCGATTGAATGCAGTGGTTGCAATGAAGCATGATTGAATGCAGTGGATTCCATGAAGCGTGGCCCTATGGTACCCGATTGAATGCACTGGTTGCAATGAAGCATGATTGAATGCAGTGTATTCCATGCAGCATGGAGAAATTGAACCCTATTAAATGCAGGGGATTTTATGCAGCATGATTGAATGCAGTGGATTCCATGCAGCATGATTGAATGCAGTAGATTCCATGCAGTGAGGCCCAATGCATCCCGATTAAATGCAGTGGATTTTATGCAGCGAGGCCCAAAGCATCCCGAATGAATGCAGTGGATTCCATGCAGCGTCACTGAATGCAGTGGATTCGATGCAGCATGGTTAAATGCATCCCGATTGAACGAAGAGTATTCCATGCAGCGTGGCTAAATGGATCCCGATTGAATGCAGTGGATTCCATGCAGCGTGGCCCAATGGATCTCGAGAGATTGCAGTGGATTCCATGCAGTGTGGTGCAATGGATTTTAATTGAACGCAGTGGATTCCATGCATCGTGGTGCAATGGATCCCAATTGAATGCAGTGAATTCCATGCAGCGTGATTGAATGCAGTATATTCCATGCAGCGTGGTAAAATGCATCCCGATTAAATGCAATGGATTCCATCCAGCTTGATTGAATGCAGTTGATTCCATGGAGCGTGGCCCAATGCATCCCGATTAAATGCAGTGGATTTTATGCAGCATGGCCCAAAGCATCCCGATTGAAGGTAGTGCATTCCATGCAGCATCACTGAATGCAGTGGATTCCATGCAGCATGGTAAAATGCATCCCGATTGAACGCAGTGTATTCCATGAAGCATGGCTAAATGGATCCCGAGTGAATGCAGTAGATTCCATGCAGTGTCATTGAATGCAGTGGATTCCATGCAGCATGGTAAAATGAGTCACGATTGATGCAGTGGATTCCATGCAGTGTCATTGAATGCAGTGGATTCCATGCAGCATGGTAAAATGCATCCCGATGTATGCAGTGGATTCCATGCAGTGTCAATGAATGCAGTGGATTCCAGGCAGCATGATAAAATGCATCCCGATTGATGCAGTGGATTCCATGCAGCGGGGTTAAATGGATCCCGATTGAATGCAGTGGATTCCATGCAGCGTGGCCCAATGGATCTCGATTGAATGCAGTGGATTCCATGCAGCGTGGCCCAATGGATCTCGATTGAATGCAGTGGATTCCATGCAGTGTGGTGCAGTGGATTCTGATTGATTGCAGTGAATTCCATGCATCGTGGCACAATGGATCCCAATTGAATGCAGTGGATTCCATGCAGTGTGGCCCAATGGATCTCGATTGAATGCAGTGGATTCCATGCAGCGTGTTTGAATGCAGTGTATGCCATGCAGCATGAAGAAATGGAACCCTATTGAATGCAGTGGATTTTATGCAGCATGATTGAATGCAGTGGATTCCATGCAGCATGATTGAATGCAGTGGATTCCAGGCAGCGAGGCCCAATTAATCCCGATTGAATGCAGTGGATATTATCCAGCATGGCCCAAAGCATCCCGATTGAATGCAGTGGATTCCATGCAGCGTGTTTGAATGCAGTGGATTCCATGCAGCATGGCCCAATGGTTCCCGATTGAATGCAGTGGTTGCAATGAAGCATGATTGAATGCAGTGGATTCCATGAAGCGTGGCCCTATGGTACCCGATTGAATGCACTGGTTGCAATGAAGCATGATTGAATGCAGTGGATTCCATGCAGCATGGAGAAATGGAACCCTATTAAATGCAGGGGATTTTATGCAGCATGATTGAATGCAGTGGATTCCATGCAGCATGATTGAATGCAGTAGATTCCATGCAGTGAGGCCCAATGCATCCCGATTAAATGCAGTGGATTTTATGCAGCGAGGCCCAAAGCATCCCGATTGAATGCAGTGGATTCCATGCAGCGTCACTGAATGCAGTGGATTCGATGCAGCATGGTAAAATGCATCCCGATTGAACCCAGTGTATTCTATGCAGCGTGATAAATGGATCCCGATTGAATGCAGTGGATTCCATGCAGCGTGGCCCAATGGATCTCGAGAGAATGCAGTGGATTCCATGCAGTGTGGTGCAATGGATTTTGATTGAACGCAGTGGATTCCATGCATCGTTGTGCAATGGATCCCAATTGAATGCAGTGAATTCCATGCAGCGTGATTGAATGCAGTACATTCCATGCAGCATGGTAAAATGCATCCCGATTAAATGCAGTGGATTCCATCCAGCTTGATTGAATGCAGTTGATTCCATGGAGCGTGGCCCAATGCATCCCGATTAAATGCAGTGGATTTTATGCAGCATGGCCCAAAGCATCCCGATTGAATGTAGTGCATTCCATGCAGCATCACTGAATGCAGTGGATTCCATGCAGCATGGTAAAATGCATCCCGATTGAATGCAGTGTATTCCATGAAGCATGGCGAAATGGATCCCGATTGAATGCAGTGGATTCCATGCAGCGTGGCCCAATGGATCTCGATTGAACGCAGTGTATTCCATGCAGTGAGGCCCAATGAATCCCAATTGAATGCAGTGGATTCCATGCAGCATGGAGAAATTGAACCCTATTAAATGCAGGGGATTTTATGCAGCATGATTGAATGCAGTGGATTCCAAGCAGCATGATTGAATGCAGTAGATTCCATGCAGTGAGGCCCAATGCATCCCGATTAAATGCAGTGCATTTTATGCAGCGAGGCCCAAAGCATCCCGATTGAATGCAGTGGATTCCATGCAGCGTCACTGAATGCAGTGGATTCGATGCAGCATGGTTAAATGCATCCCGATTGAACGAAGTGTATTCCATGCAGCGTGGCTAAATGGATCCCGATTGAATGCAGTGGATTCCATGCAGCGTGGCCCAATGGATCTCGAGAGATTGCAGTGGATTCCAAGCAGAGTGGTGCAATGGATTTTAATTGAACGCAGTGGATTCCATGCATCGTGGTGCAATGGATCCCAATTGAATGCAGTGAATTCCATGCAGCGTGATTGAATGCAGTATATTCCATGCAGCGTGGTAAAATGCATCCCGATTAAATGCAGTGGATTCCATCCAGCTTGGTTGAAAGCAATTGATTCCATGGAGCATGGCCCAATGCATCCCGATTAAATGCAGTGGATTTTATGCAGCATGGCCCAAAGCATCCCGATTGAATGTAGTGCATTCCATGCAGCATCACTGAATGCAGTGGATTCCATGCAGCATGGTAAAATGCATCCCGCTTAAACGCAGTGGATTACATGCAGCATGGCTAAATGGATCCCGATTGAATGCAGTAGATTCCATGCAGTGTCATTGAATGCAGTGGATTCCATGCAGCATGGTAAAATGCGTCACGATTGATGCAGTGGATTCCATGCAGTGTCATTGAATGCAGTGGATTCCATGCAGCATGGTAAAATGCATCCCGATGGATGCAGTGGATTCCATGCAGTGTCAATGAATGCAGTGGATTCCAGGCAGCATGATAAAATGCATCCCGATTGATGCAGTGGATTCCATGCAGCGGGGTTAAATGGATCCCGATTGAATGCAGTGGATTCCATGCAGCGTGGCCCAATGGATCTCGATTGAATGCAGTGGATTCCATGCAGCGTGGCCCAATGGATCTCGATTGAATGCAGTGGATTCCATGCAGTGTGGTGCAGTGGATTCTGATTGATTGCAGTGAATTCCATGCATCGTGGCACAATGGATCCCAATTGAATGCAGTGGATTCCATGCAGCGTGGCCCAATGGATCTCGATTGAATGCAGTGGATTCCATGCAGCGTGTTTGAATGCAGTGTATGCCATGCAGCGTGAAGAAATGGAACCCTATTGAATGCAGTGGATTTTATGCAGCATGATTGAATGCAGTGGATTCCATGCAGCATGATTGAATGCAGTGGATTCCAGGCAGCGAGGCCCAATGAATCCCGATTGAATGCAGTGGATATTATCCAGCATGGCCCAAAGCATCCCGATTGAATGCAGTGGATTCCATGCAGCGTGTTTGAATGCAGTGGATTCCATGCAGCATGGCCCAATGTTTCCCGATTGAATGCAGTGGTTGCAATGAAGCATGATTGAATGCAGTGGATTCCATGCAGCATGGAGAAATTGAACCCTATTAAATGCAGGGGATTTTATGCAGCATGATTGAATGCAGTGGATTCCATGCAGCATGATTGAATGCAGTAGATTCCATGCAGTGAGGCCCAATGCATCCCGATTAAATGCAGTGGATTTTATGCAGCGAGGCCCAAAGCATCCCGATTGAATGCAGTGGATTCCATGCAGCGTCACTGAATGCATTGGATTCGATGCAGCATGGTAAAATGCATCCCGATTGAACCCAGTGTATTCCATGCAGCGTGATAAATGGACCCCAATTGAATGCAGTGGATTCCATGCAGCGTGGTGCAATGGATCTCGAGAGAATGCAGTGGATTCCATGCAGCGTGATTGAATGCAGTACATTCCATGCAGCATGGTAAAATGCATCCCGATTAAATGCAGTGGATTCCATCCAGCTTGATTGAATGCAGTTGATTCCATGGAGCGTGGCCCAATGCATCCCGATTAAATGCAGTGGATTTTATGCAGCATGGCCCAAAGCATCCCGATTGAAGGTAGTGCATTCCATGCAGCATCACTGAATGCAGTGGATTCCATGCAGCATGGTAAAATGCATCCCGATTGAACGCAGTGTATTCCATGAAGCATGGCTAAATGGATCCCGAGTGAATGCAGTGGATTCCATGCAGCGTGGCCCAATGGATCTTGATTGAACGCAGTGTATTCCATGCAGTGAGGCCCAATGAATCCCAATTGAATGCAGTGGATTCCATGCAGCATGGCGCAATGGATGTCGATTGAATGCAGTGGTTTCCCTGCAATGTGGCACAATGGATTCCGATTGACTGCAGTGGATTCCATGCAGCGTCACTGAATGCAGTGGATTCCATGCAGCATGGTAAAATGCATCCCGATGGATGCAGTGGATTCCATGCAGTGTCATTGAATGCAGTGGATTCGATGCAGCATGGTAAAATGCATCCCAATTGAACGCAGTGCATTCCATGCAGCGGGGTTAAATGGATCCCGATTGAATGCAGTGGATTCGATGCAGCGTGGCCCAATGGATCTCGAGAGAATGCAGTGGATTCCATGCAGTGTGGTGCAATGGATTTAAATTGAACGCAGTGGATTCCATGCATCGTGGCGCAATGGATCCCAATTGAATGCAGTGAATTCCATGCAGCGTGATTGAATGCAGTACATTCCATGCAGCATGGTAAAATGCATCCCGATTAAATGCAGTGGATTCCATCCAGCTTGATTGAATGCAGTTGATTCCATGCAGCGTGGCCCAATGCATCCCGATTAAATGCAGTGGATTTTATGCAGCATGGCCCAAAGCATCCCGATTGAAGGTAGTGCATTCCATGCAGCATCACTGAATGCAGTGGATTCCATGCAGCATGGTAAAATGCATCCCAATTGAACGCAGTGCATTCCATGCAGCGGGGTTAAATGGATGCCGATTGAATGCAGTGGATTCGATGCAGCGTGGCCCAATGGATCTCGATTGACTGCAGTGGTTTCCCTGCAATGTGGCACAATGGATCTCGATTGACTGCAGTGGATTCCATGCAGCGTCACTGAATGCAGTGGATTCCATGCAGCATGGTAAAATGCATCCCGATTGACTGCAGTGGATTCCATGCAGTGTCACTGAATGCAGTGGATTCCATGCAGCATGGTTTAATGCATCCCAATTGAACGCAGTGTATTCCATGAAGCATGGCTAAATGGATCCCGATTGAATGCAGTGGATTCCATGCAGCATGGCCCAATGGTTCCCGATTGAATGCAGTGGTTGCAATGAAGCATGATTGAATGCAGTGGATTCCATGAAGCGTGGCCCTATGGTACCCAATTGAATGCACTGGTTGCAATGAAGCATGATTGAATGCAGTGGATTCCATGCAGCATGGAGAAATTGAACCCTATTAAATGCAGGGGATTTTATGCAGCATGATTGAATGCAGTGGATTCCATGCAGCATGATTGAATGCAGTAGATTCCATGCAGTGAGGCCCAATGCATCCCGATTAAATGCAGTGGATTTTATGCAGCGAGGCCCAAAGCATCCCGATTGAATGCAGTGGATTCCATGCAGCGTCACTGAATGCAGTGGATTCGATGCAGCATGGTAAAATGCATCCCGATTGAACCCAGTGTATTCTATGCAGCGTGATAAATGGATCCCGATTGAATGCAGTGGATTCGATGCAGCGTGGCCCAACGGATCTCGAGAGAATGCAGTGGATTCCATGCAGTGTGGTGCAATGTATTTTGATTGAACGCAGTGGATTCGATGCATCGTTGTGCAATGGATCCCAATTGAATGCAGTGAATTCCATGCAGCGTGATTGAATGCAGTACATTCCATGCAGCATGGTAAAATGCATCCCGATGGATGCAGTGGATTCCATGCAGTGTCAATGAATGCAGTGGATTCCAGGCAGCATGATAAAATGCATCCCGATTGATGCAGTGGATTCCATGCAGCGGGGTTAAATGGATCCCGATTGAATGCAGTGGATTCCATGCAGCGTGGCCCAATGGATCTCGATTGAATGCAGTGGATTCCATGCAGCGTGGCCCAATGGATCTCGATTGAATGCAGTGGATTCCATGCAGTGTGGTGCAGTGGATTCTGATTGATTGCAGTGAATTCCATGCATCGTGGCACAATGGATCCCAATTGAATGCAGTGGATTCCATGCAGCGTGGCCCAATGGATCTCGATTGAATGCAGTGGATTCCATGCAGCGTGTTTGAATGCAGTGTATGCCATGCAGCATGAAGAAATGGAACCCTATTGAATGCAGTGGATTTTATGCAGCATGATTGAATGCAGTGGATTCCATGCAGCATGATTGAATGCAGTGGATTCCAGGCAGCGAGGCCCAATGAATCCCGATTGAATGCAGTGGATATTATCCAGCATGGCCCAAAGCATCCCGATTGAATGCAGTGGATTCCATGCAGCGTTTTTGAACGTAGTGGATCCATGCAGCATGGCCCAATGGTTCCCGATTGAATGCAGTGGTTGCAATGAAGCATGATTGAATGCAGTGGATTCCATGAAGCGTGGCCCTATGGTACCCGATTGAATGCACTGGTTGCAATGAAGCATGATTGAATGCAGTGGATTCCATGCAGCATGGAGAAATGGAACCCTATTAAATGCAGGGGATTTTATGCAGCATGATTGAATGCAGTGGATTCCATGCAGCATGATTGAATGCAGTAGATTCCATGCAGTGAGGCCCAATGCATCCCGATTAAATGCAGTGGATTTTATGCAGCGAGGCCCAAAGCATCCCGATTGAATGCAGTGGATTCCATGCAGCATCACTGAATGCAGTGGATTCGATGCAGCATGGTAAAATGCATCCCGATTGAACCCAGTGTATTCTATGCAGCGTGATAAATGGATCCCGATTGAATGCAGTGGATTCCATGCAGCGTGGCCCAATGGATCTCGAGAGAATGCAGTGGATTCCATGCAGTGTGGTGCAATGGATTTTGATTGAACGCAGTGGATTCCATGCATCGTTGTGCAATGGATCCCAATTGAATGCAGTGAATTCCATGCAGCGTGATTGAATGCAGTACATTCAATGCAGCATGGTAAAATGCATCCCGATTAAATGCAGTGGATTCCATCCAGCTTGATTGAATGCAGTTGATTCCATGGAGCGTGGCCCAATGCATCCCGATTAAATGCAGTGGATTTTATGCAGCATGGCCCAAAGCATCCCGATTGAAGGTAGTGCATTCCATGCAGCATCACTGAATGCAGTGGATTCCATGCAGCATGGTAAAATGCATCCCGATTGAACGCAGTGTATTCCATGAAGCATGGCGAAATGGATCCCGATTGAATGCAGTGGATTCCATGCAGCGTGGCCCAATGGATCTCGATTGAACGCAGTGTATTCCATGCAGTGAGGCCCAATGAATCCCAATTAAATGCAGTGGATTCCATGCAGCATGGAGAAATTGAACCCTATTAAATGCAGGGGATTTTATGCAGCATGATTGAATGCAGTGGATTCCAAGCAGCATGATTGAATGCAGTAGATTCCATGCAGTGAGGCCCAATGCATCCCGATTAAATGCAGTGGATTTTATGCAGCGAGGCCCAAAGCATCCCGATTGAATGCAGTGGATTCCATGCAGCGTCACTGAATGCAGTGGATTCCATGCAGCATGGTAAAATGCATCCCGATTGAACGAAGTGTATTCCATGCAGCGTGGCTAAATGGATCCCGATTGAATGCAGTGGATTCCATGCAGCGTGGCCCAATGGATCTCGAGAGATTGCAGTGGATTCCAAGCAGAGTGGTGCAATGGATTTTAATTGAACGCAGTGGATTCCATGCATCGTGGTGCAATGGATCCCAATTGAATGCAGTGAATTCCATGCAGCGTGATTGAATGCAGTATATTCCATGCAGCGTGGTAAAATGCATTCCGATTAAATGCAGTGGATTCCATCCAGCTTGATTGAATGCAGTTGATTCCATGGAGCATGGCCCAATGCATCCCGATTAAATGCAGTGGATTTTATGCAGCATGGCCCAAAGCATCCCGATTGAATGTAGTGCATTCCATGCAGCATCACTGAATGCAGTGGATTCCATGCAGCATGGTAAAATGCATCCCGCTTAAACGAAGTGGATTACATGCAGCATGGCTAAATGGATCCCGATTGAATGCAGTAGATTCCATGCAGTGTCATTGAATGCAGTGGATTCCATGCAGCATGGTAAAATGCGTCACGATTGATGCAGTGGATTCCATGCAGTGTCATTGAATGCAGTGGATTCCATGCAGCATGGTAAAATGCATCCCGATGGATGCAGTGGATTCCATGCAGTGTCAATGAATGCAGTGGATTCCAGGCAGCATGATAAAATGCATCCCGATTGATGCACTGGATTCCATGCAGCGGGGTTAAATGGATCCCGATTGAATGCAGTGGATTCCATGCAGCGTGGCCCCATGGATCTCGATTGAATGCAGTGGATTCCATGCAGCGTGGCCCAATGGATCTCGATTGAATGCAGTGGATTCCATGCAGTGTGGTGCAGTGGATTCTGATTGATTGCAGTGAATTCCATGCATCGTGGCACAATGGATCCCAATTGAATGCAGTGGATTCCATGCAGCGTGGCCCAATGGATCTCGCTTGAATGCAGTGGATTCCATGCAGCGTGTTTGAATGCAGTGTATGCCATGCAGCGTAAAGAAATGGAACCCTATTGAATGCAGTGGATTTCATGCAGCATGATTGAATGCAGTGGATTCGATGCAGCATGATTGAATGCAGTGGATTCCAGGCAGCGAGGCCCAATGAATCCCGATTGAATGCAGTGGATATTATCCAGCATGGCCCAAAGCATCCCGATTGAATGCAGTGGATTCCATGCAGCGTGGCCCTATGGTACCCGATTGAATGCACTGGTTGCAATGAAGCATGATTGAATGCAGTGGATTCCATGCAGCATGGAGAAATGGAACCCTATTAAATGCAGGGGATTTTATGCAGCATGATTGAATGCAGTGGATTCCATGCAGCATGATTTAATGCAGTAGATTCCATGCAGTGAGGCCCAATGCATCCCGATTAAATGCAGTGGATTTTATGCAGCGAGGCCCAAAGCATCCCGATTGAATGCAGTGGATTCCATGCAGCGTCACTGAATGCAGTGGATTCGATGCAGCATGGTTAAATGCATCCCGATTGAACGAAGATTATTCCATGCAGCGTGGCTAAATGGATCCCGATTGAATGCAGTGGATTCCATGCAGCGTGGCCCAATGGATCTCGAGAGATTGCAGTGGATTCCATGCAGTGTGGTGCAATGGATTTTAATTGAACGCAGTGGATTCCATGCATCGTGGTGCAATGGATCCCAATTGAATGCAGTGAATTCCATGCAGCGTGATTGAATGCAGTATATTCCATGCAGCGTGGTAAAATGCATCCCGATTAAATGCAATGGATTCCATCCAGCTTGACTGAATACAGTTGATTCCATGGAGCGTGGCCCAATGCATCCCGATTAAATGCAGTGGATTTTATGCAGCATGGCCCAAAGCATCCCGATTGAAGGTAGTGCATTCCATGCAGCATCACCGAATGCAGTGGATTCCATGCAGCATGGTAAAATGCATTCCGATTGAACGCAGTGTATTCCATGAAGCATGGCTAAATGGCTCCCGAGTGAATGCAGTAGATTCCATGCAGTGTCATTGAATGCAGTGGATTCCATGCAGCATGGTAAAATGCGTCACGATTGATGCAGTGGATTCCATGCAGTGTCATTGAATGCAGTGGATTCCATGCAGCATGGTAAAATGCATCCCGATGGATGCAGTGGATTCCATGCAGTGTCAATGAATGCAGTGGATTCCAGGCAGCATGATAAAATGCATCCCGATTGATGCAGTGGATTCCATGCAGCGGGGTTAAATGGATCCCGATTGAATGCAGTGTATTCCATGCAGCGTGGCCCAATGGATCTCGATTGAATGCAGTGGATTCCATGCAGCGTGGCCCAATGGATCTCGATTGAATGCAGTGGATTCCATGCAGTGTGGTGCAATGGATTTTGATGGAACGCAGTGGATTCCATGCATCGTTGTGCAATGGATCCCAATTGAATGCAGTGAATTCCATGCAGCGTGATTGAATGAAGTACATTCCATGCAGCATGGTAAAATGCATCCCGATTAAATGCAGTGGATTCCATCCAGCTTGATTGAATGCAGTTGATTCCATGGAGCGTGGCCCAATGCATCCCGATTAAATGCAGTGGATTTTATGCAGCATGGCCCAAAGCATCCCGATTGAAGGTAGTGCATTCCATGCAGCATCACTGAATGCAGTGGATTCCATGCAGCATGGTAAAATGCATCCCGATTGAACGCAGTGTATTCCATGAAGCATGGCGAAATGGATCCCGATTGAATGCAGTGGATTCCATGCAGCGTGGCCCAATGGATCTCGATTGAACGCAGTGTATTCCATGCAGTGAGGCCCAATGAATCCCAATTGAATGCAGTGGATTCCATGCAGCATGGAGAAATTGAACCCTATTAAATGCAGGGGATTTTATGCAGCATGATTGAATGCAGTGGATTCCAAGCAGCATGATTGAATGCAGTAGATTCCATGCAGTGAGGCCCAATGCATCCCGATTAAATGCAGTGGATTTTATGCAGAGAGGCCCAAAGCATCCCGATTGAATGCAGTGGATTCCATGCAGCGTCACTGAATGCAGTGGATTCGATGCAGCATGGTTAAATGCATCCCGATTGAACGAAGTGTATTCCATGCAGCGTGGCTAAATGGATCCCGATTGAATGCAGTGGATTCCATGCAGCGTGGCCCAATGGATCTCGAGAGATTGCAGTGGATTCCAAGCAGAGTGGTGCAATGGATTTTAATTGAACGCAGTGGATTCCATGCATCGTGGTGCAATGGATCCCAATTGAATGCAGTGAATTCCATGCAGCGTGATTGAATGCAGTATATTCCATGCAGCGTGGTAAAATGCATCCCGATTAAATGCAGTGGATTCCATCCAGCTTGGTTGAATGCAATTGATTCCATGGAGCATGGCCCAATGCATCCCGATTAAATGCAGTGGATTTTATGCAGCATGGCCCAAAGCATCCCGATTGAATGTAGTGCATTCCATGCAGCATCACTGAATGCAGTGGATTCCATGCAGCATGGTAAAATGCATCCCGATTAAACGCAGTGGATTACATGCAGCATGGCTAAATGGATCCCGATTGAATGCAGTAGATTCCATGCAGTGTCATTGAATGCAGTGGATTCCATGTAGCATGGTAAAATGCGTCACGATTGATGCAGTGGATTCCATGCAGTGTCATTGAATGCAGTGGATTCCATGCAGCATGGTAAAATGCATCCCGATGGATGCAGTGGATTCCATGCAGTGTCAATGAATGCAGTGGATTCCAGGCAGCATGATAAAATGCATCCCGATTGATGCAGTGGATTCCATGCAGCGGGGTTAAATGGATCCCGATTGAATGCAGTGGATTCCATGCAGCGTGGCCCAATGGATCTCGATTGAATGCAGTGGATTCCATGCAGCGTGGCCCAATGGATCTCGATTGAATGCAGTGGATTCCATGCAGTGTGGTGCAGTGGATTCTGATTGATTGCAGTGAATTCCATGCATCGTGGCACAATGGATCCCAATTGAATGCAGTGGATTCCATGCAGCGTGGCCCAATGGATCTCGATTGAATGCAGTGGGTTCCATGCAGCGTGTTTGAATGCAGTGTATGCCATGCAGCATGAAGAAATGGAACCCTATTGAATGCAGTGGATTTTATGCAGCATGATTGAATGCAGTGGATTCCATGCAGCATGATTGAATGCAGTGGATTCCAGGCAGCGAGGCCCAATGAATCCCGATTGAATGCAGTGGATATTATCCAGCATGGCCCAAAGCATCCCGATTGAATGCAGTGGATTCCATGCAGCGTGTTTGAACGCAGTGGATCCATGCAGCATGGCCCAATGGTTCCCGATTGAATGCAGTGGTTGCAATGAAGCATGATTGAATGCAGTGGATTCCATGAAGCGTGGCCCTATGGTACCCGATTGAATGCACTGGTTGCAATGAAGCATGATTGAATGCAGTGGATTCCATGCAGCATGGAGAAATGGAACCCTATTAAATGCAGGGGATTTTATGCAGCATGATTGATTGCAGTGAATTCCATGCAGCATGATTGAATGCAGTAGATTCCATGCAGTGAGGCCCAATGCATCCCGATTAAATGCAGTGGATTTTATGCAGCGAGGCCCAAAGCATCCCGATTGAATGCAGTGGATTCCATGCAGCGTCACTGAATGCAGTGGATTCGATGCAGCATGGTAAAATGCATCCCGATTGAACCCAGTGTATTCTATGCAGCGTGATAAATGGATCCCGATTGAATGCAGTGGATTGCATGCAGCGTGGCCCAATGGATCTCGAGAGAATGCAGTGGATTCCATGCAGTGTGGTGCAATGGATTTTGATTGAACGCAGTGGATTCCATGCATCGTTGTGCAATGGATCCCAATTGAATGCAGTGAATTCCATGCAGCGTGATTGAATGCAGTACATTCCATGCAGCATGGTAAAATGCATCCCGATTAAATGCAGTGGATTCCATCCAGCTTGATTGAATGCAGTTGATTCCATGGAGCGTGGCCCAATGCATCCCGATTAAATGCAGTGGATTTTATGCAGCATGGCCCAAAGCATCCCGATTGAAGGTAGTGCATTCCATGCAGCATCACTGAATGCAGTGGATTCCATGCAGCATGGTAAAATGCATCCCGATTGAACGCAGTGTATTCCATGAAGCATGGCGAAATGGATCCCGATTGAATGCAGTGGATTCCATGCAGCGTGGCCCAATGGATCTCGATTGAACGCAGTGTATTCCATGCAGTGAGGCCCAATGAATCCCAATTGAATGCAGTGGATTCCATGCAGCATGGAGAAATTGAACCCTATTAAATGCAGGGGATTTTATGCAGCATGATTGAATGCAGTGGATTCCTAGCAGCATGATTGAATGCAGTAGATTCCATGCAGTGAGGCCCAATGCATCCCGATTAAATGCAGTGGATTTTATGCAGAGAGGCCCAAAGCATCCCGATTGAATGCAGTGGATTCCATGCAGCGTCACTGAATGCAGTGGATTCGATGCAGCATGGTTAAATGCATCCCGATTGAACGAAGTGTATTCCATGCAGCGTGGCTAAATGGATCCCGATTGAATGCAGTGGATTCCATGCAGCGTGGCCCAATGGATCTCGAGAGATTGCAGTGGATTCCAAGCAGAGTGGTGCAATGGATTTTAATTGAACGCAGTGGATTCCATGCATCGTGGTGCAATGGATCCCAATTGAATGCAGTGAATTCCATGCAGCGTGATTGAATGCAGTATATTCCATGCAGCGTGGTAAAATGCATCCCGATTAAATGCAGTGGATTCCATCCAGCTTGATTGAATGCAGTTGATTCCATGGAGCATGGCCCAATGCATCCCGATTAAATGCAGTGGATTTTATGCAGCATGGCCCAAAGCATCCCGATTGAATGTAGTGCATTCCATGCAGCATCACTGAATGCAGTGGATTCCATGCAGCATGGTAAAATGCATCCCGATTGAACGCAGTGGATTACATGCAGCATGGCTAAATGGATCCCGATTGAATGCAGTAGATTCCATGCAGTGTCATTGAATGCAGTGGATTCCATGCAGCATGGTAAAATGCGTCACGATTGATGCAGTGGATTCCATGCAGTGTCATTGAATGCAGTGGATTCCATGCAGCATGGTAAAATGCATCCCGATGGATGCAGTGGATTCCATGCAGTGTCAATGAATGCAGTGGATTCCAGGCAGCATGATAAAATGCATCCCGATTGATGCAGTGGATTCCATGCAGCGGGGTTAAATGGATCCCGATGGAATGCAGTGTATTCCATGCAGCGTGGCCCAATGGATCTCGATTGAATGCAGTGGATTCCATGCAGCGTGGCCCAATGGATCTCGATTGAATGCAGTGGATTCCATGCAGTGTGGTGCAGTGGATTCTGATTGATTGCAGTGAATTCCATGCATCATGGCACAATGGATCCCAATTGAATGCAGTGGATTCCATGCAGCGTGGCCCAATGGATCTCGATTGAATGCAGTGGATTCCATGCAGCGTGTTTGAATGCAGTGTATGCCATGCAGCGTGAAGAAATGGAACCCTATTGAATGCAGTGGATTTTATGCAGCATGATTGAATGCAGTGGATTCCATGCAGCATGATTGAATGCAGTGGATTCCAGGCAGCGAGGCCCAATGAATCCCGATTGAATGCAGTGGATATTATCCAGCATGGCCCAAAGCATCCCGATTGAATGCAGTGGATTCCATGCAGCGTGTTTGAATGCAGTGGATTCCATGCAGCATGGCCCAATGGTTCCCGATTGAATGCAGTGGTTGCAATGAAGCATGATTGAATGCAGTGGATTCCATGCAGCATGGAGAAATGGAACCCTATTAAATGCAGGGGATTTTATGCAGCATGATTGAATGCAGTGGATTCCATGCAGCATGATTGAATGCAGTAGATTCCATGCAGTGAGGCCCAATGCATCCCGATTAAATGCAGTGGATTTTATGCAGCGAGGCCCAAAGCATCCCGATTGAATGCAGTGGATTCCATGCAGCGTCACTGAATGCATTGGATTCGATGCAGCATGGTAAAATGCATCCCGATTGAACACAGTGTATTCCATGCAGCGTGATAAATGGACCCCAATTGAATGCAGTGGATTCCATGCAGCGTGGTGCAATGGATCTCGAGAGAATGCAGTGGATTCCATGCAGCGTGATTGAATGCAGTACATTCCATGCAGCATGGTAAAATGCATCCCGATTAAATGCAGTGGATTCCATCCAGCTTGATTGAATGCAGTTGATTCCATGGAGCATGGCCCAATGCATCCCGATTAAATGCAGTGGATTTTATGCAGCATGGCCCAAAGCATCCCGATTGAAGGTAGTGCATTCCATGCAGCATCACTGAATGCAGTGGATTCCATGCAGCATGGTAAAATGCATCCCGATTGAACGCAGTGTATTCCATGAAGCATGGCTAAATGGATCCCGATTGAATGCAGTGGATTCCATGCAGCGTGGCCCAATGGATCTCGATTGAACGCAGTGTATTCCATGCAGTGAGGCCCAATGAATCCCAATTGAATGCAGTGGATTCCATGCAGCATGGCGCAATGGATGTCGATTGAATGCAGTGGTTTCCCTGCAATGTGGCACAATGGATCCCGATTGACTGCAGTGGATTCCATGCAGCGTCACTGAATGCAGTGGATTCCATGCAGCATGGTAAAATGCATCCCGATGGATGCAGTGGATTCCATGCAGTGTCATTGAATGCAGTGGATTCGATGCAGCATGGTAAAATGCATCCCAATTGAACGCAGTGCATTCCATGCAGCGGGGTTAAATGGATCCCGATTGAATGCAGTGGATTCGATGCAGCGTGGTCCAATGGATCTCGAGAGAATGCAGTGGATTCCATGCAGTGTGGTGCAATGGATTTAAATTGAACGCAGTGGATTCCATGCATCGTGGCGCAATGGATCCCAATTGAATGCAGTGAATTCCATGCAGCGTGATTGAATGCAGTACATTCCATGCAGCATGGTAAAATGCATCCCGATTAAATGCAGTGGATTCCATCCAGCTTGATTGAATGCAGTTGATTCCATGGAGCGTGGCCCAATGCATCCCGATTAAATGCAGTGGATTTTATGCAGCATGGCCCAAAGCATCCCGATTGAATGTAGTGCATTCCATGCAGCATCACTGAATGCAGTGGATTCCATGCAGCATGGTAAAATGCATCCCAATTGAACGCAGTGCATTCCATGCAGCGGGGTTAAATGGATGCCGATTGAATGCAGTGGATTCGATGCAGCGTGGCCCAATGGATCTCGATTGACTGCAGTGGATTCCATGCAGCGTGGCCCAATGGATCTCGATTGACTGCAGTGGATTCCATGCAGCGTCACTGAATGCAGTGGATTCCATGCAGCATGGTAAAATGCATCCCGATTGATGCAGTGGATTCCATGCAGTGTCACTGAATGCAGTGGATTCCATGCAGCATGGTTTAATGCATCCCAATTGAACGCAGTGCATTCCATGCAGCGGGGTTTAATGGATCCCGATTGAATGCAGTGGATTCGATGCAGTGTGGCCCAATGGATCTCGAGAGAATGCAGTGGATTCCATGCAGTGTGGTGCAATGGATTTAAATTGAACGCATTGGATTCCATGCATCGTGGTGCAATGGATCCCAATTGAATGCAGTGAATTCCATGCAGCGTGATTGAATGCAGTATATTCCATGCAGCGTGGTAAAATGCATCCCGATAAAATGCAGTGGATTCCATCCAGCTTGATTGAATGCAGTTGATTCCATGGAGCGTGGCCCAATGCATCCCGATTAAATGCAGTGGATTTTATGCAGCATGGCCCAAAGCATCCCGATTGAAGGTAGTGCATTCCATGCAGCATCACTGAATGCAGTGGATTCCATGCAGCATGGTAAAATGCATCCCGATTGAACGCAGTGTATTCCATGAAGCATGGCTAAATGGATCCCGATTGAATGCAGTGGATTCCATGCAGCATGGCCCAATGGTTCCCGATTGAATGCAGTGGTTGCAATGAAGCATGATTGAATGCAGTGGATTCCATGAAGCGTGGCCCTATGGTACCCGATTGAATGCACTGGTTGCAATGAAGCATGATTGAATGCAGTGGATTCCATGCAGCATGGAGAAATTGAACCCTATTAAATGCAGGGGATTTTATGCAGCATGATTGAATGCAGTGGATTCCATGCAGCATGATTGAATGCAGTAGATTCCATGCAGTGAGGCCCAATGCATCCCGATTAAATGCAGTGGATTTTATGCAGCGAGGCCCAAAGCATCCCGATTGAATGCAGTGGATTCCATGCAGCGTCACTGAATGCAGTGGATTCGATGCAGCATGGTAAAATGCATCCCGATTGAACCCAGTGTATTCTATGCAGCGTGATAAATGGATCCCGATTGAATGCAGTGGATTCGATGCAGCGTGGCCCAACGGATCTCGAGAGAATGCAGTGGATTCCATGCAGTGTGGTGCAATGTATTTTGATTGAACGCAGTGGATTCGATGCATCGTTGTGCAATGGATCCCAATTGAATGCAGTGAATTCCATGCAGCGTGATTGAATGCAGTACATTCCATGCAGCATGGTAAAATGCATCCCGATTAAATGCAGTGGATTCCATCCAGCTTGATTGAATGCAGTTGATTCCATGGAGCGTGGCCCAATGCATCCCGATTAAATGCAGTGGATTTTATGCAGCATGGCCCAAAGCATCCCGATTGAAGGTAGTGCATTCCATGCAGCATCACTGAATGCAGTGGATTCCATGCAGCATGGTAAAATGCATCCCGATTGAACGCAGTGTATTCCATGAAGCATGGCTAAATGGATCCCGATTGAATGCAGTGGATTCCATGCAGCATGGCCCAATGGATCTCGATTGAACGCAGTGTATTCCATGCAGTGAGGCCCAATGAATCCCAATTGAATGCAGTGGATTCCATGCAGCATGGCGCAATGGATGTCGATTGAATGCAGTGGTTTCCCTGCAATGTGGCACAATGGATCCCGATTGACTGCAGTGGATTCCATGCAGTGTCATTGAATGCAGTGGATTCCATGCAGCATGGTAAAATGCATCCCAATTGAACGCAGTGCATTCCATGCAGCGGGGTTAAATGGATCCCGATTGAATGCAGTGGATTCGATGCAGCATGGCCCAATGGATCTCGAGAGAATGCAGTGGATTCCATGCAGTGTGGTGCAATGGATTTTAATTGAACGCAGTGGATTCCATGCATCGTGGCGCAATGGATCCCAATTGAATGCAGTGAATTCCATGCAGCGTGATTGAATGCAGTACATTCCATGCAGCGTGGTAAAATGCATCCCGATTAAATGCAGTGGATTCCATCCAGCTTGATTGAATGCAGTTGATTCCATGGAGCGTGGCCCCATGCATCCCGATTAAATGCAGTGGATTTTATGCAGCATGGCCCAAAGCATCCCGATTGAATGTAGTGCATTCCATGCAGCATCACTGAATGCAGTGGATTCCATGAAGCATGGTAAAATGCATCCCGATTGAACGCAGTGTATTCCATGAAGCATGGCGAAATGGATCCCGATTGAATGCAGTGGATTCCATGCAGCGTGGCCCAATGGATCTCGATTGAATGCAGTGTATTCCATGCAGTGAGGCCCAATGTATCCCAATTGAATGCAGTGGATTCCATGCAGCATGGCGCAATGGATGTCGATTGAATGCAGTGGTTTCCCTGCAATGTGGCACAATGGATCCCGAATGACTGCAGTGGATTCCATGCAGCGTCACTGAATGCAGTGGATTCCATGCAGCATGGTAAAATGCATCCCGATTGATGCAGTGGATTCCATGCAGTGTCATTGAATGCAGTGGATTCCATGCAGCATGGTTAAATGCATCCCAATTGAACGCAGTGCATTCCATGCAGCGGGGTTAAATGGATCCCGATTGAATGCAGTGGATTCGATGCAGCATGGCCCAATGGATCTCGAGAGAATGCAGTGGATTCCATGCAGTGTGGTGCAATGGATTTAAATTGAACGCAGTGGATTCCATGCATCGTGGCGCAATGGATCCCAATGGAATGCAGTGAATTCCATGCAGCGTGATTGAATGCAGTATATTCCATGCAGCGTGGTAAAATGCATCCCGATTAAATGCAGTGGATTCCATCCAGCTTGATTGAATGCAGTTGATTCCATGGAGTGTGGCCCAATGCATCCCGATTAAATGCAGTGAATTTTATGCAGCATGGCCCAAAGCATCCCGATTGAATGTAGTGCATTCCATGCAGCATCACTGAATGCAGTGGATTCCATGCAGCATGGTAAAATGCATCCCGATTGAACGCAGTGTATTCCATGAAGCATGGCGAAATGGATCCCGATTGAATGCAGTATATTCCATGCAGCGTGGTAAAATGCATCCCGATTGAATGCAGTGGATTCCATGCAGCATGATTGAATGCAGTAGATTCCATGCAGTGAGGCCCAATGCATCCCGATTAAATGCAGTGGATTTTATGCAGAGAGGCCCAAAGCATCCCGATTGAATGCAGTGGATTCCATGCAGCGTCACTGAATGCAGTGGATTCGATGCAGCATGGTAAAATGCATCCCGATTGAACCCAGTGTATTCTATGCAGCGTGATAAATGGATCCCGATTGAATGCAGTGGATTCGATGCAGCGTGGCCCAACGGATCTCGAGAGAATGCAGTGGATTCCATGCAGTGTGGTGCAATGTATTTTGATTGAACGCAGTGGATTCGATGCATCGTTGTGCAATGGATCCCAATTGAATGCAGTGAATTCCATGCAGCGTGATTGAATGCAGTACATTCCATGCAGCATGGTAAAATGCATCCCGATTAAATGCAGTGGATTCCATCCAGCTTGATTGAATGCAGTTGATTCCATGGAGCGTGGCCCAATGCATCCCGATTAAATGCAGTGGATTTTATGCAGCATGGCCCAAAGCATCCCGATTGAAGGTAGTGCATTCCATGCAGCATCACTGAATGCAGTGGATTCCATGCAGCATGGTAAAATGCATCCCGATTGAACGCAGTGTATTCCATGAAGCATGGCTAAATGGATCCCGATTGAATGCAGTGGATTCCATGCAGCATGGCCCAATGGATCTCGATTGAACGCAGTGTATTCCATGCAGTGAGCCCAATGAATCCCAATTGAATGCAGTGGATTCCATGCAGCATGGCGCAATGGATGTCGATTGAATGCAGTGGTTTCCCTGCAATGTGGCACAATGGATCCCGATTGACTGCAGTGGATTCCATGCAGCGTCACTGAATGCAGTGGATTCCATGCAGCATGGTAAAATGCATCCCGATGGATGCAGTGGATTCCATGCAGTGTCATTGAATGCAGTGGATTCGATGCAGCATGGTAAAATGCATCCCAATTGAACGCAGTGCATTCCATGCAGCGGGGTTAAATGGATCCCGATTGAATGCAGTGGATTCGATGCAGCGTGGCCCAATGGATCTCGAGAGAATGCAGTGGATTCCATGCAGTGTGGTGCAATGGATTTAAATTGAACGCAGTGGATTCCATGCATCGTGGCGCAATGGATCCCAATTGAATGCAGTGAATTCCATGCAGCGTGATGGAATGCAGTACATTCCATGCAGCATGGTAAAATGCATCCCGATTAAATGCAGTGGATTCCATCCAGTTTGATTGAATGCAGTTGATTCCATGGAGCGTGGCCCAATGCATCCCGATTAAATGCAGTGGATTTTATGCAGCATGGCCCAAGGCATCCCGATTGAAGGTAGTGCATTTCATGCAGCATCACTGAATGCAGTGGATTCCATGCAGCATGGTAAAATGCATCCCAATTGAACGCAGTGCATTCCATGCAGCGGGGTTAAATGGATGCCGATTGAATGCAGTGGATTCGATGCAGCGTGGCCCAATGGATCTCGATTGACTGCAGTGGATTCCATGCAGCGTGGCCCAATGGATCTCGATTGACTGCAGTGGATTCCATGCAGCGTCACTGAATGCAGTGGATTCCATGCAGCATGGTAAAATGCATCCCGATTGATGCAGTGGATTCCATGCAGTGTCATTGAATGCAGTGGATTCCATGCAGCATGGTTTAATGCATCCCAATTGAACGCAGTGCATTCCATGCAGCGGGGTTTAATGGATCCCGATTGAATGCAGTGGATTCGATGCAGCGTGGCCCAATGGATCTCGAGAGAATGCAGTGGATTCCATGCAGTGTGGTGCAATGGATTTAAATTGAACGCATTGGATTCCATGCATCGTGGTGCAATGGATCCCAATTGAATGCAGTGAATTCCATGCAGCGTGATTGAATGCAGTATATTCCATGCAGCGTGGTAAAATGCATCCCGATAAAATGCAGTGGATTCCATCCAGCTTGATTGAATGCAGTTGATTCCATGGAGCGTGGCCCAATGCATCCCGATTAAATGCAGTGGATTTTATGCAGCATGGCCCAAAGCATCCCGATTGAAGGTAGTGCATTCCATGCAGCATCACTGAATGCAGTGGATTCCATGCAGCATGGTAAAATGCATCCCGATTGAACGCAGTGTATTCCATGAAGCATGGCTAAATGGATCCCGATTGAATGCAGTGGATTCCATGCAGCATGGCCCAATGGTTCCCGATTGAATGCAGTGGTTGCAATGAAGCATGATTGAATGCAGTGGATTCCATGAAGCGTGGCCCTATGGTACCCGATTGAATGCACTGGTTGCAATGAAGCATGATTGAATGCAGTGGATTCCATGCAGCATGGAGAAATTGAACCCTATTAAATGCAGGGGATTTTATGCAGCATGATTGAATGCAGTGGATTCCATGCAGCATGATTGAATGCAGTAGATTCCATGCAGTGAGGCCCAATGCATCCCGATTAAATGCAGTGGATTTTATGCAGCGAGGCCCAAAGCATCCCGATTGAATGCAGTGGATTCCATGCAGCGTCACTGAATGCAGTGGATTCGATGCAGCATGGTAAAATGCATCCCGATTGAACCCAATGTATTCTATGCAGCGTGATAAATGGATCCCGATTGAATGCAGTGGATTCGATGCAGCGTGGCCCAACGGATCTCGAGAGAATGCAGTGGATTCCATGCAGTGTGGTGCAATGTATTTTGATTGAACGCAGTGGATTCGATGCATCGTTGTGCAATGGATCCCAATTGAATGCAGTGAATTCCATGCAGCGTGATTGAATGCAGTACATTCCATGCAGCATGGTAAAATGCATCCCGATTAAATGCAGTGGATTCCATCCAGCTTGATTGAATGCAGTTGATTCCATGGAGCGTGGCCCAATGCATCCCGATTAAATGCAGTGGATTTTATGCAGCATGGCCCAAAGCATCCCGATTGAAGGTAGTGCATTCCATGCAGCATCACTGAATGCAGTGGATTCCATGCAGCATGGTAAAATGCATCCCGATTGAACGCAGTGTATTCCATGAAGCATGGCTAAATGGATCCCGATTGAATGCAGTGGATTCCATGCAGCATGGCCCAATGGATCTCGATTGAACGCAGTGTATTCCATGCAGTGAGGCCCAATGAATCCCAATTGAATGCAGTGGATTCCATGCAGCATGGCGCAATGGATGTCGATTGAATGCAGTGGTTTCCCTGCAATGTGGCACAATGGATCCCGATTGACTGCAGTGGATTCCATGCAGTGTCATTGAATGCAGTGGATTCCATGCAGCATGGTAAAATGCATCCCAATTGAACGCAGTGCATTCCATGCAGCGGGGTTAAATGGATCCCGATTGAATGCAGTGGATTCGATGCAGCATGGCCCAATGGATCTCGAGAGAATGCAGTGGATTCCATGCAGTGTGGTGCAATGGATTTTAATTGAACGCAGTGGATTCCATGCATCGTGGCGCAATGGATCCCAATTGAATGCAGTGAATTCCATGCAGCGTGATTGAATGCAGTACATTCCATGCAGCGTGGTAAAATGCATCCCGATTAAATGCAGTGGATTCCATCCAGCTTGATTGAATGCAGTTGATTCCATGGAGCGTGGCCCAATGCATCCCGATTAAATGCAGTGGATTTTATGCAGCATGGCCCAAAGCATCCCGATTGAATGTAGTGCATTCCATGCAGCATCACTGAATGCAGTGGATTCCATGAAGCATGGTAAAATGCATCCCGATTGAACGCAGTGTATTCCATGAAGCATGGCGAAATGGATCCCGATTGAATGCAGTGGATTCCATGCAGCGTGGCCCAATGGATCTCGATTGAATGCAGTGTATTCCATGCAGTGAGGCCCAATGTATCCCAATTGAATGCAGTGGATTCCATGCAGCATGGCGCAATGGATGTCGATTGAATGCAGTGGTTTCCCTGCAATGTGGCACAATGGATCCCGAATGACTGCAGTGGATTCCATGCAGCGTCACTGAATGCAGTGGATTCCATGCAGCATGGTAAAATGCATCCCGATTGATGCAGTGGATTCCATGCAGTGTCATTGAATGCAGTGGATTCCATGCAGCATGGTTAAATGCATCCCAATTGAACGCAGTGCATTCCATGCAGCGGGGTTAAATGGATCCCGATTGAATGCAGTGGATTCGATGCAGCATGGCCCAATGGATCTCGAGAGAATGCAGTGGATTCCATGCAGTGTGGTGCAATGGATTTAAATTGAACGCAGTGGATTCCATGCATCGTGGCGCAATGGATCCCAATTGAATGCAGTGAATTCCATGCAGCGTGATTGAATGCAGTATATTCCATGAAGCGTGGTAAAATGCATCCCGATTAAATGCAGTGGATTCCATCCAGCTTGATTGAATGCAGTTGATTCCATGGAGTGTGGCCCAATGCATCCCGATTAAATGCAGTGAATTTTATGCAGCATGGCCCAAAGCATCCCGATTGAATGTAGTGCATTCCATGCAGCATCACTGAATGCAGTGGATTCCATGCAGCATGGTAAAATGCATCCCGATTGAACGCAGTGTATTCCATGAAGCATGGCGAAATGGATCCCGATTGAATGCAGTATATTCCATGCAGCGTGGTAAAATGCATCCCGATTGAATGCAGTGGATTCCATGCAGCATGATTGAATGCAGTAGATTCCATGCAGTGAGGCCCAATGCATCCCGATTAAATGCAGTGGATTTTATGCAGAGAGGCCCAAAGCATCCCGATTGAATGCAGTGGATTCCATGCAGCGTCACTGAATGCAGTGGATTCGATGCAGCATGGTAAAATGCATCCCGATTGAACCCAGTGTATTCTATGCAGCGTGATAAATGGATCCCGATTGAATGCAGTGGATTCGATGCAGCGTGGCCCAACGGATCTCGAGAGAATGCAGTGGATTCCATGCAGTGTGGTGCAATGTATTTTGATTGAACGCAGTGGATTCGATGCATCGTTGTGCAATGGATCCCAATTGAATGCAGTGAATTCCATGCAGCGTGATTGAATGCAGTACATTCCATGCAGCATGGTAAAATGCATCCCGATTAAATGCAGTGGATTCCATCCAGCTTGATTGAATGCAGTTGATTCCATGGAGCGTGGCCCAATGCATCCCGATTAAATGCAGTGGATTTTATGCAGCATGGCCCAAAGCATCCCGATTGAAGGTAGTGCATTCCATGCAGCATCACTGAATGCAGTGGATTCCATGCAGCATGGTAAAATGCATCCCGATTGAACGCAGTGTATTCCATGAAGCATGGCTAAATGGATCCCGATTGAATGCAGTGGATTCCATGCAGCGTGGCCCAATGGATCTCGATTGAACGCAGTGTATTCCATGCAGTGAGCCCAATTAATCCCAATTGAATGCAGTGGATTCCATGCAGCATGGCGCAATGGATGTCGATTGAATGCAGTGGTTTCCCTGCAATGTGGCACAATGGATCCCGATTGACTGCAGTGGATTCCATGCAGCGTCACTGAATGCAGTGGATTCCATGCAGCATGGTAAAATGCATCCCGATGGATGCAGTGGATTCCATGCAGTGTCATTGAATGCAGTGGATTCGATGCAGCATGGTAAAATGCATCCCAATTGAACGCAGTTCATTCCATGCAGCGGGGTTAAATGGATCCCGATTGAATGCAGTGGATTCGATGCAGCGTGGCCCAATGGATCTCGATTGACTGCAGTGGATTCCATGCAGCGTGGCCCAATGGATCTCGATTGACTGCAGTGGATTCCATGCAGCGTCACTGAATGCAGTGGATTCCATGCAGCATTGTAAAATGCATCCCGATTGATGCAGTGGATTCCATGCAGTGTCATTGAATGCAGTGGATTCCATGCAGCATGGTTTAATGCATCCCAATTGAACGCAGTGCATTCCATGCAGCGGGGTTTAATGGATCCCGATTGAATGCAGTGGATTCGATGCAGCGTGGCCCAATGGATCTCGAGAGAATGCAGTGGATTCCATGCAGTGTGGTGCAATGGATTTAAATTGAACGCATTGGATTCCATGCATCGTGGTGCAATGGATCCCAATTGAATGCAGTGAATTCCATGCAGCGTGATTGAATGCAGTATATTCCATGCAGCGTGGTAAAATGCATCCCGATAAAATGCAGTGGATTCCATCCAGCTTGATTGAATGCAGTTGATTCCATGGAGCGTGGCCCAATGCATCCCGATTAAATGCAGTGGATTTTATGCAGCATGGCCCAAAGCATCCCGATTGAAGGTAGTGCATTCCATGCAGCAACACTGAATGCAGTGGATTCCATGCAGCATGGTAAAATGCATCCCGATTGAACGCAGTGTATTCCATGAAGCATGGCTAAATGGATCCCGATTGAATGCAGTGGATTCCATGCAGCATGGCCCAATGGTTCCCGATTGAATGCAGTGGTTGCAGTGAAGCATGATTGAATGCAGTGGATTCCATGAAGCGTGGCCCTATGGTACCCGATTGAATGCACTGGTTGCAATGAAGCATGATTGAATGCAGTGGATTCCATGCAGCATGGAGAAATTGAACCCTATTAAATGCAGGGGATTTTATGCAGCATGATTGAATGCAGTGGATTCCATGCAGCATGATTGAATGCAGTAGATTCCATGCAGTGAGGCCCAATGCATCCCGATTAAATGCAGTGGATTTTATGCAGCGAGGCCCAAAGCATCCCGATTGAATGCAGTGGATTCCATGCAGCGTCACTGAATGCAGTGGATTCGATGCAGCATGGTAAAATGCATCCCGATTGAACCCAGTGTATTCTATGCAGCGTGATAAATGGATCCCGATTGAATGCAGTGGATTCGATGCAGCGTGGCCCAACGGATCTCGAGAGAATGCAGTGGATTCCATGCAGTGTGGTGCAATGTATTTTGATTGAACGCAGTGGATTCGATGCATCGTTGTGCAATGGATCCCAATTGAATGCAGTGAATTCCATGCAGCGTGATTGAATGCAGTACATTCCATGCAGCATGGTAAAATGCATCCCGATTAAATGCAGTGGATTCCATCCAGCTTGATTGAATGCAGTTGATTCCATGGAGCGTGGCCCAATGCATCCCGATTAAATGCAGTGGATTTTATGCAGCATGGCCCAAAGCATCCCGATTGAAGGTAGTGCATTCCATGCAGCATCACTGAATGCAGTGGATTCCATGCAGCATGGTAAAATGCATCCCGATTGAACGCAGTGTATTCCATGAAGCATGGCGAAATGGATCCCGATTGAATGCAGTATATTCCATGCAGCGTGGTAAAATGCATCCCGATTAAATGCAGTGGATTCCATCCAGCTTGATTGAATGCAGTAGATTCCATGCAGTGAGGCCCAATGCATCCCGATTAAATGCAGTGGAGTTTATGCAGCGAGGCCCAAAGCATCCCGATTGAATGCAGTGGATTCCATGCAGCGTCACTGAATGCAGTGGATTCGATGCAGCATGGTAAAATGCATCCCGATTGAACCCAGTGTATTCTATGCAGCGTGATAAATGGATCCCGATTGAATGCAGTGGATTCGATGCAGCGTGGCCCAACGGATCTCGAGAGAATGCAGTGGATTCCATGCAGTGTGGTGCAATGTATTTTGATTGAACGCAGTGGATTCGATGCATCGTTGTGCAATGGATCCCAATTGAATGCAGTGAATTCCATGCAGCGTGATTGAATGCAGTACATTCCATGCAGCATGGTAAAATGCATCCCGATTAAATGCAGTGGATTCCATCCAGCTTGATTGAATGCAGTTGATTCCATGGAGCGTGGCCCAATGCATCCCGATTAAATGCAGTGGACTTTATGCAGCATGGCCCAAAGCATCCCGATTGAAGGTAGTGCATTCCATGCAGCATCACTGAATGCAGTGGATTCCATGCAGCATGGTAAAATGCATCCCGATTGAACGCAGTGTATTCCATGAAGCATGGCTAAATGGATCCCGATTGAATGCAGTGGATTCCATGCAGCGTGGCCCAATGGATCTCGATTGAACGCAGTGTATTCCATGCAGTGAGGCCCAATGAATCCCAATTGAATGCAGTGGATTCCATGCAGCATGGCGCAATGGATGTCGATTGAATGCAGTGGTTACCCTGCAATGTGGCACAATGGATCCCGATTGACTGCAGTGGATTCCATGCAGCGTCACTGAATGCAGTGGATTCCATGCAGCATGGTAAAATGCATCCCGATTGATGCAGTGGATTCCATGCAGTGTCATTGAATGCAGTGGATTCGATGCAGCATTTTAAAATGCATCCCAATTGAACGCAGTGCATTCCATGCAGCGGGGTTAAATGGATCCCGATTGAATGCAGTGGATTCGATGCAGCATGGCCCAATGGATCTCGAGAGAATGCAGTGGATTCCATGCAGTGTGGTGCAATGGATTTTAATTGAACGCAGTGGATTCCATGCATCGTGGCGCAATGGATCCCAATTGAATGCAGTGAATTCCATGCAGCGTGATTGAATGCAGTACATTCCATGCAGCGTGGTAAAATGCATCCCGATTAAATGCAGTGGATTCCATCCAGCTTGATTGAATGCAGTTGATTCCATGGAGCGTGGCCCAATGCATCCCGATTAAATGCAGTGGATTTTATGCAGCATGGCCCAAAGCATCCCGATTGAATGTAGTGCATTCCATGCAGCATCACTGAATGCAGTGGATTCCATGAAGCATGGTAAAATGCATCCCGATTGAACGCAGTGTATTCCATGAAGCATGGCGAAATGGATCCCGATTGAATGCAGTGGATTCCATGCAGCGTGGCCCAATGGATCTCGATTGAACGCAGTGTATTCCATGCAGTGAGCACAATGAATCCCAATTGAATGCAGTGGATTCCATGCAGCATGGCGCAATGGATGTCGATTGAATGCAGTGGTTTCCCTGCAATGTGGCACAATGGATCCCGATTGACTGCAGTGGATTCCATGCAGCGTCACTGAATGCAGTGGATTCCATGCAGCATGGTAAAATGCATCCCGATGGATGCAGTGGATTCCATGCAGTGTCATTGAATGCAGTGGATTCGATGCAGCATGGTAAAATGCATCCCAATTGAACGCAGTGCATTCCATGCAGCGGGGTTAAATGGATCCCGATTGAATGCAGTGGATTCGATGCAGCGTGGCCCAATGGATCTCGAGAGAATGCAGTGGATTCCATGCAGTGTGGTGCAATGGATTTAAATTGAACGCAGTGGATTCCATGCATCGTGGCGCAATGGATCCCAATTGAATGCAGTGAATTCCATGCAGCGTGATGGAATGCAGTACATTCCATGCAGCATGGTAAAATGCATCCCGATTAAATGCAGTGGATTCCATCCAGTTTGATTGAATGCAGTTGATTCCATGGAGCGTGGCCCAATGCATCCCGATTAAATGCAGTGGATTTTATGCAGCATGGCCCAAGGCATCCCGATTGAAGGTAGTGCATTTCATGCAGCATCACTGAATGCAGTGGATTCCATGCAGCATGGTAAAATGCATCCCAATTGAACGCAGTGCATTCCATGCAGCGGGGTTAAATGGATCCCGATTGAATGCAGTGGATTCGATGCAGCGTGGCCCAATGGATCTCGATTGACTGCAGTGGATTCCATGCAGCGTGGCCCAATGGATCTCGATTGACTGCAGTGGATTCCATGCAGCGTCACTGAATGCAGTGGATTCCATGCAGCATGGTAAAATGCATCCCGATTGATGCAGTGGATTCCATGCAGTGTCATTGAATGCAGTGGATTCCATGCAGCATGGTTTAATGCATCCCAATTGAACGCAGTGCATTCCATGCAGCGGGGTTTAATGGATCCCGATTGAATGCAGTGGATTCGATGCAGCGTGGCCCAATGGATCTCGAGAGAATGCAGTGGATTCCATGCAGTGTGGTGCAATGGATTTAAATTGAACGCATTGGATTCCATGCATCGTGGTGCAATGGATCCCAATTGAATGCAGTGAATTCCATGCAGCGTGATTGAATGCAGTATATTCCATGCAGCGTGGTAAAATGCATCCCGATAAAATGCAGTGGATTCCATCCAGCTTGATTGAATGCAGTTGATTCCATGGAGCGTGGCCCAATGCATCCCGATTAAATGCAGTGGATTTTATGCAGCATGGCCCAAAGCATCCCGATTGAAGGTAGTGCATTCCATGCAGCATCACTGAATGCAGTGGATTCCATGCAGCATGGTAAAATGCATCCCGATTGAACGCAGTGTATTCCATGAAGCATGGCTAAATGGATCCCGATTGAATGCAGTGGATTCCATGCAGCATGGCCCAATGGTTCCCGATTGAATGCAGTGGTTGCAATGAAGCATGATTGAATGCAGTGGATTCCATGAAGCGTGGCCCTATGGTACCCGATTGAATGCACTGGTTGCAATGAAGCATGATTGAATGCAGTGGATTCCATGCAGCATGGAGAAATTGAACCCTATTAAATGCAGGGGATTTTATGCAGCATGATTGAATGCAGTGGATTCCATGCAGCATGATTGAATGCAGTAGATTCCATGCAGTGAGGCCCAATGCATCCCGATTAAATGCAGTGGATTTTATGCAGCGAGGCCCAAAGCATCCCGATTGAATGCAGTGGATTCCATGCAGCGTCACTGAATGCAGTGGATTCGATGCAGCATGGTAAAATGCATCCCGATTGAACCCAATGTATTCTATGCAGCGTGATAAATGGATCCCGATTGAATGCAGTGGATTCGATGCAGCGTGGCCCAACGGATCTCGAGAGAATGCAGTGGATTCCATGCAGTGTGGTGCAATGTATTTTGATTGAACGCAGTGGATTCGATGCATCGTTGTGCAATGGATCCCAATTGAATGCAGTGAATTCCATGCAGCGTGATTGAATGCAGTACATTCCATGCAGCATGGTAAAATGCATCCCGATTAAATGCAGTGGATTCCATCCAGCTTGATTGAATGCAGTTGATTTCATGGAGCGTGGCCCAATGCATCCCGATTAAATGCAGTGGATTTTATGCAGCATGGCCCAAAGCATCCCGATTGAAGGTAGTGCATTCCATGCAGCATCACTGAATGCAGTGGATTCCATGCAGCATGGTAAAATGCATCCCGATTGAACGCAGTGTATTCCATGAAGCATGGCTAAATGGATCCCGATTGAATGCAGTGGATTCCATGCAGCATGGCCCAATGGATCTCGATTGAACGCAGTGTATTCCATGCAGTGAGGCCCAATGAATCCCAATTGAATGCAGTGGATTCCATGCAGCATGGCGCAATGGATGTCGATTGAATGCAGTGGTTTCCCTGCAATGTGGCACAATGGATCCCGATTGACTGCAGTGGATTCCATGCAGTGTCATTGAATGCAGTGGATTCCATGCAGCATGGTAAAATGCATCCCAATTGAACGCAGTGCATTCCATGCAGCGGGGTTAAATGGATCCCGATTGAATGCAGTGGATTCGATGCAGCATGGCCCAATGGATCTCGAGAGAATGCAGTGGATTCCATGCAGTGTGGTGCAATGGATTTTAATTGAACGCAGTGGATTCCATGCATCGTGGCGCAATGGATCCCAATTGAATGCAGTGAATTCCATGCAGCGTGATTGAATGCAGTACATTCCATGCAGCGTGGTAAAATGCATCCCGATTAAATGCAGTGGATTCCATCCAGCTTGATTGAATGCAGTTGATTCCATGGAGCGTGGCCCAATGCATCCCGATTAAATGCAGTGGATTTTATGCAGCATGGCCCAAAGCATCCCGATTGAATGTATTGCATTCCATGCAGCATCACTGAATGCAGTGGATTCCATGAAGCATGGTAAAATGCATCCCGATTGAACGCAGTGTATTCCATGAAGCATGGCGAAATGGATCCCGATTGAATGCAGTGGATTCCATGCAGCGTGGCCCAATGGATCTCGATTGAATGCAGTGTATTCCATGCAGTGAGGCCCAATGTATCCCAATTGAATGCAGTGGATTCCATGCAGCATGGCGCAATGGATGTCGATTGAATGCAGTGGTTTCCCTGCAATGTGGCACAATGGATCCCGAATGACTGCAGTGGATTCCATGCAGCGTCACTGAATGCAGTGGATTCCATGCAGCATGGTAAAATGCATCCCGATTGATGCAGTGGATTCCATGCAGTGTCATTGAATGCAGTGGATTCCATGCAGCATGGTTAAATGCATCCCAATTGAACGCAGTGCATTCCATGCAGCGGGGTTAAATGGATCCCGATTGAATGCAGTGGATTCGATGCAGCATGGCCCAATGGATCTCGAGAGAATGCAGTGGATTCCATGCAGTGTGGTGCAATGGATTTAAATTGAACGCAGTGGATTCCATGCATCGTGGCGCAATGGATCCCAATTGAATGCAGTGAATTCCATGCAGCGTGATTGAATGCAGTATATTCCATGCAGCGTGGTAAAATGCATCCCGATTAAATGCAGTGGATTCCATCCAGCTTGATTGAATGCAGTTGATTCCATGGAGTGTGGCCCAATGCATCCCGATTAAATGCAGTGAATTTTATGCAGCATGGCCCAAAGCATCCCGATTGAATGTAGTGCATTCCATGCAGCATCACTGAATGCAGTGGATTCCATGCAGCATGGTAAAATGCATCCCGATTGAACGCAGTGTATTCCATGAAGCATGGCGAAATGGATCCCGATTGAATGCAGTATATTCCATGCAGCGTGGTAAAATGCATCCCGATTGAATGCAGTGGATTCCATGCAGCATGATTGAATGCAGTAGATTCCATGCAGTGAGGCCCAATGCATCCCGATTAAATGCAGTGGATTTTATGCAGAGAGGCCCAAAGCATCCCGATTGAATGCAGTGGATTCCATGCAGCGTCACTGAATGCAGTGGATTCGATGCAGCATGGTAAAATGCATCCCGATTGAACCCAGTGTATTCTATGCAGCGTGATAAATGGATCCCGATTGAATGCAGTGGATTCGATGCAGCGTGGCCCAACGGATCTCGAGAGAATGCAGTGGATTCCATGCAGTGTGGTGCAATGTATTTTGATTGAACGCAGTGGATTCGATGCATCGTTGTGCAATGGATCCCAATTGAATGCAGTGAATTCCATGCAGCGTGATTGAATGCAGTACATTCCATGCAGCATGGTAAAATGCATCCCGATTAAATGCAGTGGATTCCATCCAGCTTGATTGAATGCAGTTGATTCCATGGAGCGTGGCCCAATGCATCCCGATTAAATGCAGTGGATTTTATGCAGCATGGCCCAAAGCATCCCGATTGAAGGTAGTGCATTCCATGCAGCATCACTGAATGCAGTGGATTCCATGCAGCATGGTAAAATGCATCCCGATTGAACGCAGTGTATTCCATGAAGCATGGCTAAATGGATCCCGATTGAATGCAGTGGATTCCATGCAGCGTGGCCCAATGGATCTCGATTGAACGCAGTGTATTCCATGCAGTGAGCCCAATTAATCCCAATTGAATGCAGTGGATTCCATGCAGCATGGCGCAATGGATGTCGATTGAATGCAGTGGTTTCCCTGCAATGTGGCACAATGGATCCCGATTGACTGCAGTGGATTCCATGCAGCGTCACTGAATGCAGTGGATTCCATGCAGCATGGTAAAATGCATCCCGATGGATGCAGTGGATTCCATGCAGTGTCATTGAATGCAGTGGATTCGATGCAGCATGGTAAAATGCATCCCAATTGAACGCAGTTCATTCCATGCAGCGGGGTTAAATGGATCCCGATTGAATGCAGTGGATTCGATGCAGCGTGGCCCAATGGATCTCGATTGACTGCAGTGGATTCCATGCAGCGTGGCCCAATGGATCTCGATTGACTGCAGTGGATTCCATGCAGCGTCACTGAATGCAGTGGATTCCATGCAGCATTGTAAAATGCATCCCGATTGATGCAGTGGATTCCATGCAGTGTCATTGAATGCAGTGGATTCCATGCAGCATGGTTTAATGCATCCCAATTGAACGCAGTGCATTCCATGCACCGGGGTTTAATGGATCCCGATTGAATGCAGTGGATTCGATGCAGCGTGGCCCAATGGATCTCGAGAGAATGCAGTGGATTCCATGCAGTGTGGTGCAATGGATTTAAATTGAACGCATTGGATTCCATGCATCGTGGTGCAATGGATCCCAATTGAATGCAGTGAATTCCATGCAGCGTGATTGAATGCAGTATATTCCATGCAGCGTGGTAAAATGCATCCCGATAAAATGCAGTGGATTCCATCCAGCTTGATTGAATGCAGTTGATTCCATGGAGCGTGGCCCAATGCATCCCGATTAAATGCAGTGGATTTTATGCAGCATGGCCCAAAGCATCCCGATTGAAGGTAGTGCATTCCATGCAGCAACACTGAATGCAGTGGATTCCATGCAGCATGGTAAAATGCATCCCGATTGAACGCAGTGTATTCCATGAAGCATGGCTAAATGGATCCCGATTGAATGCAGTGGATTCCATGCAGCATGGCCCAATGGTTCCCGATTGAATGCAGTGGTTGCAATGAAGCATGATTGAATGCAGTGGATTCCATGAAGCGTGGCCCTATGGTACCCGATTGAATGCACTGGTTGCAATGAAGCATGATTGAATGCAGTGGATTCCATGCAGCATGGAGAAATTGAACCCTATTAAATGCAGGGGATTTTATGCAGCATGATTGAATGCAGTGGATTCCATGCAGCATGATTGAATGCAGTAGATTCCATGCAGTGAGGCCCAATGCATCCCGATTAAATGCAGTGGATTTTATGCAGCGAGGCCCAAAGCATCCCGATTGAATGCAGTGGATTCCATGCAGCGTCACTGAATGCAGTGGATTCGATGCAGCATGGTAAAATGCATCCCGATTGAACCCAGTGTATTCTATGCAGCGTGATAAATGGATCCCGATTGAATGCAGTGGATTCGATGCAGCGTGGCCCAACGGATCTCGAGAGAATGCAGTGGATTCCATGCAGTGTGGTGCAATGTATTTTGATTGAACGCAGTGGATTCGATGCATCGTTGTGCAATGGATCCCAATTGAATGCAGTGAATTCCATGCAGCGTGATTGAATGCAGTACATTCCATGCAGCATGGTAAAATGCATCCCGATTAAATGCAGTGGATTCCATCCAGCTTGATTGAATGCAGTTGATTCCATGGAGCGTGGCCCAATGCATCCCGATTAAATGCAGTGGATTTTATGCAGCATGGCCCAAAGCATCCCGATTGAAGGTAGTGCATTCCATGCAGCATCACTGAATGCAGTGGATTCCATGCAGCATGGTAAAATGCATCCCGATTGAACGCAGTGTATTCCATGAAGCATGGCGAAATGGATCCCGATTGAATGCAGTATATTCCATGCAGCGTGGTAAAATGCATCCCGATTAAATGCAGTGGATTCCATCCAGCTTGATTGATGCAGTAGATTCCATGCAGTGAGGCCCAATGCATCCCGATTAAATGCAGTGGAGTTTATGCAGCGAGGCCCAAAGCATCCCGATTGAATGCAGTGGATTCCATGCAGCGTCACTGAATGCAGTGGATTCGATGCAGCATGGTAAAATGCATCCCGATTGAACCCAGTGTATTCTATGCAGCGTGATAAATGGATCCCGATTGAATGCAGTGGATTCGATGCAGCGTGGCCCAACGGATCTCGAGAGAATGCAGTGGATTCCATGCAGTGTGGTGCAATGTATTTTGATTGAACGCAGTGGATTCGATGCATCGTTGTGCAATGGATCCCAATTGAATGCAGTGAATTCCATGCAGCGTGATTGAATGCAGTACATTCCATGCAGCATGGTAAAATGCATCCCGATTAAATGCAGTGGATTCCATCCAGCTTGATTGAATGCAGTTGATTCCATGGAGCGTGGCCCAATGCATCCCGATTAAATGCAGTGGACTTTATGCAGCATGGCCCAAAGCATCCCGATTGAAGGTAGTGCATTCCATGCAGCATCACTGAATGCAGTGGATTCCATGCAGCATGGTAAAATGCATCCCGATTGAACGCAGTGTATTCCATGAAGCATGGCTAAATGGATCCCGATTGAATGCAGTGGATTCCATGCAGCGTGGCCCAATGGATCTCGATTGAACGCAGTGTATTCCATGCAGTGAGGCCCAATGAATCCCAATTGAATGCAGTGGATTCCATGCAGCATGGCGCAATGGATGTCGATTGAATGCAGTGGTTACCCTGCAATGTGGCACAATGGATCCCGATTGACTGCAGTGGATTCCATGCAGCGTCACTGAATGCAGTGGATTCCATGCAGCATGGTAAAATGCATCCCGATTGATGCAGTGGATTCCATGCAGTGTCATTGAATGCAGTGGATTCGATGCAGCATTTTAAAATGCATCCCAATTGAACGCAGTGCATTCCATGCAGCGGGGTTAAATGGATCCCGATTGAATGCAGTGGATTCGATGCAGCATGGCCCAATGGATCTCGAGAGAATGCAGTGGATTCCATGCAGTGTGGTGCAATGGATTTTAATTGAACGCAGTGGATTCCATGCATCGTGGCGCAATGGATCCCAATTGAATGCAGTGAATTCCATGCAGCGTGATTGAATGCAGTACATTCCATGCAGCGTGGTAAAATGCATCCCGATTAAATGCAGTGGATTCCATCCAGCTTGATTGAATGCAGTTGATTCCATGGAGCGTGGCCCAATGCATCCCGATTAAATGCAGTGGATTTTATGCAGCATGGCCCAAAGCATCCCGATTGAATGTAGTGCATTCCATGCAGCATCACTGAATGCAGTGGATTCCATGAAGCATGGTAAAATGCATCCCGATTGAACGCAGTGTATTCCATGAAGCATGGCGAAATGGATCCCGATTGAATGCAGTGGATTCCATGCAGCGTGGCCCAATGGATCTCGATTGAATGCAGTGTATTCCATGCAGTGAGGCCCAATGTATCCCAATTGAATGCAGTGGATTCCATGCAGCATGGCGCAATGGATGTCGATTGAATGCAGTGGTTTCCCTGCAATGTGGCACAATGGATCCCGAATGACTGCAGTGGATTCCATGCAGCGTCACTGAATGCAGTGGATTCCATGCAGCATGGTAAAATGCATCCCGATTGATGCAGTGGATTCCATGCAGTGTCATTGAATGCAGTGGATTCCATGCAGCATGGTAAAATGCATCCCAATTGAACGCAGTGCATTCCATGCAGCGGGGTTAAATGGATCCCGATTGAATGCAGTGGATTCGATGCAGCATGGCCCAATGGATCTCCAGAGAATGCAGTGGATTCCATGCAGTGTGGTGCAATGGATTTAAATTGAACGCAGTGGATTCCATGCATCGTGGCGCAATGGATCCCAATTGAATGCAGTGAATTCCATGCAGCGTGATTGAATGCAGTATATTCCATGCAGCGTGGTAAAATGCATCCCGATTAAATGCAGTGGATTCCATCCAGCTTGATTGAATGCAGTTGATTCCATGGAGCGTGGCCCAATGCATCCCGATTAAATGCAGTGGATTTTATGCAGCATGGCCCAAAGCATCCCGATTGAATGTAGTGCATTCCATGCAGCATCACTGAATGCAGTGGATTCCATGCAGCATGGTAAAATGCATCCCGATTGAACGCAGTGTATTCCATGAAGCATGGCGAAATGGATCCCGATTGAATGCAGTATATTCCATGCAGCGTGGTAAAATGCATCCCGATTAAATGCAGTGGATTCCATCCAGCTTGATTGAATGCAGTAGATTCCATGCAGTGAGGCCCAATGCATCCCGATTAAATGCAGTGGATTTTATGCCGCGAGGCCCAAAGCATCCCGATTGAATGCAGTGGATTCCATGCAGCGTCACTGAATGCAGTGGATTCGATGCAGCATGGTAAAATGCATCCCGATTGAACCCAGTGTATTCTATGCAGCGTGATAAATGGATCCCGATTGAATGCAGTGGATTCGATGCAGCGTGGCCCAATGGATCTCGAGAGAATGCAGTGGATTCCATGCAGTGTGGTGCAATGGATTTAAATTGAACGCAGTGGATTCCATGCATCGTGGCGCAATGGATCCCAATTGAATGCAGTGGATTCCATGCAGCATGGCGCAATGGATGTAGATTGAATGAAGTGGTTTCCCTGCAATGTGGCACAATGGATCCCGATTGACTGCAGTGGATTCCATGCAGCATGGCGCAATGGATGTCGATTGAATGCAGTGGTTTCCCTGCAATGTGGCAAAATGGATCCCGATTGACTGCAGTGGATTCCATGCAGCGTCACTGAATGCAGTGGATTCCATGCAGCATGGTAAAATTCATCCCGATTGAACGCAGTGTATTCCATGAAGCATGGCTAAATGGATCCCGAGTGAATGCAGTGGATTCCATGCAGTGTCATTGAATGCAGTGGATTCCATGCAGCATGGTATAATGTGTCACGATTGATGCAGTGGATTCCATGCATTGTCATTGAATGCAGTGGATTCCATGCAGCATGGTTAAATGCATCCCGATTGATGCAGTGGATTCCATGCAGTGTCAATGAATGCAGTGGATTCCAGGCAGCATGATAAAATGCATCCCGATTGATGCAGTGGATTCCATGCAGCGGGGTTAAATGGATCCCGATTGAATGCAGTGGATTCCATGCAGCGTGGCCCAATGGATCTCGATTGAATGCAGTGGATTCCATGCAGCGTGGCCCAATGGATCTCGATTGAATGCAGTGGATTCCACGCAGTGTGGTGCAGTGGATTCTGATTGATTGCAGTGAATTCCATGCATCGTGGCACAATGGATCCCAATTGAATGCAGTAGATTCCATGCAGTGTGGCCCAATGGATCTCGATTGAATGCAGTGGATTCCATGCAGCGTGTTTGAATGCAGTGTATGCCATGCAGCGTGAAGAAATGGAACCCTATTGAATGCAGTGGATTTTATGCAGCATGATTGAATGCAGTGGATTCCATGCAGCATGATTGAATGCAGTGGATTCCAGGCAGCGAGGCCCAATGAATCCCGATTGAATGCAGTGGATATTATCCAGCATGGCCCAAAGCATCCCGATTGAATGCAGTGGATTCCATGCAGCATGTTTGAATGCAGTGGATTCCATGCAGCATGGCCCAATGGTTCCCGATTGAATGCAGTGGTAGCAATGAAGCATGATTGAATGCAGTGGATTCCATGAAGCGTGGCCCTATGGTACCCGATTGAATGCACTGGTTGCAATGAAGCATGATTGAATGCAGTGGATTCCATGCAGCATGGAGAAATTGAACCCTATTAAATGCAGGGGATTTTATGCAGCATGATTGAATGCAGTGGATTCCATGCAGCATGGTAAAATGCATCCCGATTGATGCAGTGGATTCCATGCAGTGTCATTGAATGCAGTGGATTCCATGCAGCATTGTAAAATGCATCCCAATTGAACGCAGTGCATTCCATGCAGCGGGGTTAAATGGATCCCGATTGAATGCAGTGGATTCGATGCAGCGTGGCCCAATGGATCTCGAGAGAATGCAGTGGATTCCATGCAGTGTGGTGCAATGGATTTAAATTGAACGCAGTGGATTCCATGCATCGTGGCGCAATGGATCCCAATTGAATGCAGTGAATTCCATGCAGCGTGATTGAATGCAGTATATTCCATGCAGCGTGGTAAAATGCATCCCGATTAAATGCAGTGGATTCCATCCAGCTTGATTGAATGCAGTTGATTCCATGGAGCGTGGCCCAATGCATCCCGATTAAATGCAGTGGATTTTATGCAGCATGGCCCAAAGCATCCCGATTGAATGTAGTGCATTCCATGCAGCATCACTGAATGCAGTGGATTCCATGCAGCATGGTAAAATGCATCCCGATTGAACGCAGTGTATTCCATGAAGCATGGCGAAATGGATCCCGATTGAATGCAGTGGATTCCATGCAGCGTGGCCCAATGGATCTCGATTGAACGCAGTGTATTCCATGCAGTGAGGCCCAATGTATCCCAATTGAATGCAGTGGATTCCATGCAGCATGGCGCAATGGATGTCGATTGAATGCAGTGGTTTCCCTGCAATGTGGCAAAATGGATCCCGATTGACTGCAGTGGATTCCATGCAGCGTCACTGAATGCAGTGGATTCCATGCAGCATGGTAAAATGCATCCCGATTGAACGCAGTGTATTCCATGAAGCATGGCTAAATGGATCCCGAGTGAATGCAGTGGATTCCAGGCAGTGTCATTGAATGCAGTGGATTCCATGCAGCATGGTATAATGTGTCACGATTGATGCAGTGGATTCCATGCATTGTCATTGAATGCAGTGGATTCCATGCAGCATGGTTAAATGCATCCCGATTGATGCAGTGGATTCCATGCAGTGTCAATGAATGCAGTGGATTCCAGGCAGCATGATAAAATGCATCCCGATTGATGCAGTGGATTCCATGCAGCGGGGTTAAATGGATCCCGATTGAATGCAGTGGATTCCATGCAGCGTGGCCCAATGGATCTCGATTGAATGCAGTGGATTCCATGCAGCGTGGCCCAATGGATCTCGATTGAATGCAGTGGATTCCACGCAGTGTGGTGCAGTGGATTCTGATTGATTGCAGTGAATTCCATGCATCGTGGCACAATGGATCCCAATTGAATGCAGTTGATTCCATGCAGTGTGGCCCAATGGATCTCGATTGAATGCAGTGGATTCCATGCAGCGTGTTTGAATGCAGTGTATGCCATGCAGTGTGAAGAAATGGAACCCTATTGAATGAAGTGGATTTTATGCAGCATGATTGAATGCAGTGGATTCCATGCAGCATGATTGAATGCAGTGGATTCCAGGCAGCGAGGCCCAATGAATCCCGATTAAATGCAGTGGATACTATCCAGCATGGCCCAAAGCATCCCGATTGAATGCAGTGGATTCCATGCAGCATGTTTGAATGCAGTGGATTCCATGCAGCATGGCCCAATGGTTCCCGATTGAATGCAGTGGTTGCAATGAAGCATGATTGAATGCAGTGGATTCCATGAAGCGTGGCCCTATGGTACCCGATTGAATGCACTGGTTGCAATGAAGCATGATTGAATGCAGTGGATTCCATGCAGCATGGAGAAATTGAACCCTATTAAATGCAGGGGATTTTATGCAGCATGATTGAATGCAGTGGATTCCATGCAGCATGATTGAATGCAGTAGATTCCATGCAGTGAGGCCCAATGCATCCCGATTAAATGCAGTGGATTTTATGCAGCGAGGCCCAAAGCATCCCGATTGAATGCAGTGGATTCCATGCAGCGTCACTGAATGCAGTGGATTCGATGCAGCATGGTAAAATGCATCCCGATTGAACGAAGAGTATTCCATGCAGCGTGGCTAAATGGATCCCGATTGAATGCAGTGGATTCCATGCAGCGTGGCCCAATGGATCTCGAGAGATTGCAGTGGATTCCATGCAGTGTGGTGCAATGGATTTTAATTGAACACAGTGGATTCCATGCATCGTGGTGCAATGGATCCCAATTGAATGCAGTGAATTCCATGCAGCATGGCCCAATGATTCCCGATTGAATGCAGTGGTTGCAATGAAGCATGATTGAATGCAGTGGATTCCATGAAGCGTGGCCCTATGGTACCCGATTGAATGCACTGGTTGCAATGAAGCATGATTGAATGCAGTGGATTCCATGCAGCATGGAGAAATTGAACCCTATTAAATGCAGGGGATTTTATGCAGCATGATTGAATGCAGTGGATTCCATGCAGCATGATTGAATGCAGTGGATTCCATGCAGCATGGAGAAATTGAACCCTATTAAATGCAGTGGATTCCATGCAGCATGATTGAATGCAGTAGATTCCATGCAGTGAGGCCCAATGCATGCCGATTAAATGCAGTGGATTTTATGCAGCATGGCCCAAAGCATCCCGATTGAAGGTAGTGCATTCCATGCAGCATCACTGAATGCAGTGGATTCCATGCAGCATGGTAAAATGCATCCCGATTGAACGCAGTGTATTCCATGAAGCATGGCTAAATGGATCCCGATTGAATGCAGTGGATTCCATGCAGCGTGGCCCAATGGATCTCGATTGAACGCAGTGTATTCCATGCAGTGAGGCCCAATGAATCCCAATTGGATGCAGTGGATTCCATGCAGCATGGCGCAATGGATGTCGATTGAATGCAGTGGTTTCCCTGCAATGTGGCACAATGGATCCCGATTGACTGCAGTGGATTCCATGCAGCATGGCGCAATGGATGTCGATTGAATGCAGTGGTTTCCCTGCAATGTGGCAAAATGGATCCCGATTGACTGCAGTGGATTCCATGCAGCGTCACTGAATGCAGTGGATTCCATGCAGCATGGTAAAATTCATCCCGATTGAACGCAGTGTATTCCATGAAGCATGGCTAAATGGATCCCGAGTGAATGCAGTGGATTCCATGCAGTGTCATTGAATGCAGTGGATTCCATGCAGCATGGTATAATGTGTCACGATTGATGCAGTGGATTCCATGCATTGTCATTGAATGCAGTGGATTCCATGCAGCATGGTTAAATGCATCCCGATTGATGCAGTGGATTCCATGCAGTGTCAATGAATGCAGTGGATTCCAGGCAGCATGATAAAATGCATCCCGATTGATGCAGTGGATTCCATGCAGCGGGGTTAAATGGATCCCGATTGAATGCAGTGGATTCCATGCAGCGTGGCCCAATGGATCTCGATTGAATGCAGTGGATTCCATGCAGCGTGGCCCAATGGATCTCGATTGAATGCAGTGGATTCCACGCAGTGTGGTGCAGTGGATTCTGATTGATTGCAGTGAATTCCATGCATCGTGGCACAATGGATCCCAATTGAATGCAGTAGATTCCATGCAGTGTGGCCCAATGGATCTCGATTGAATGCAGTGGATTCCATGCAGCGTGTTTGAATGCAGTGTATGCCATGCAGCGTGAAGAAATGGAACCCTATTGAATGCAGTGGATTTTATGCAGCATGATTGAATGCAGTGGATTCGATGCAGCATGATTGAATGCAGTGGATTCCAGGCAGCGAGGCCCAATGAATCCCGATTGAATGCAGTGGATATTATCCAGCATGGCCCAAAGCATCCCGATTGAATGCAGTGGATTCCATGCAGCATGTTTGAATGCAGTGGATTCCATGCAGCATGGCCCAATGGTTCCCGATTGAATGCAGTGGTTGCAATGAAGCATGATTGAATGCAGTGGATTCCATGAAGCGTGGCCCTATGGTACCCGATTGAATGCACTGGTTGCAATGAAGCATGATTGAATGCAGTGGATTCCATGCAGCATGGAGAAATTGAACCCTATTAAATGCAGGGGATTTTATGCAGCATGATTGAATGCAGTGGATTCCATGCAGCATGGTAAAATGCATCCCGATTGATGCAGTGGATTCCATGCAGTGTCATTGAATGCAGTGGATTCCATGCAGCATTGTAAAATGCATCCCAATTGAACGCAGTGCATTCCATGCAGCGGGGTTAAATGGATCCCGATTGAATGCAGTGGATTCGATGCAGCGTGGCCCAATGGATCTCGAGAGAATGCAGTGGATTCCATGCAGTGTGGTGCAATGGATTTAAATTGAACGCAGTGGATTCCATGCATCGTGGCGCAATGGATCCCAATTGAATGCAGTGAATTCCATGCAGCGTGATTGAATGCAGTATATTCCATGCAGCGTGGTAAAATGCATCCCGATTAAATGCAGTGGATTCCATCCAGCTTGATTGAATGCAGTTGATTCCATGGAGCGTGGCCCAATGCATCCCGATTAAATGCAGTGGATTTTATGCAGCATGGCCCAAAGCATCCCGATTGAATGTAGTGCATTCCATGCAGCATCACTGAATGCAGTGGATTCCATGCAGCATGGTAAAATGCATCCCGATTGAACGCAGTGTATTCCATGAAGCATGGCGAAATGGATCCCGATTGAATGCAGTGGATTCCATGCAGCGTGGCCCAATGGATCTCGATTGAATGCAGTGTATTCCATGCAGTGAGGCCCAATGAATCCCAATTGAATGCAGTGGATTCCATGCAGCATGGCGCAATGGATGTCGATTGAATGCAGTGGTTTCCCTGCAATGTGGCACAATGGATCCCGATTGACTGCAGTGGATTCCATGCAGCGTCACTGAATGCAGTGGATTCCTTGCAGCATGGTAAAATGCATCCCGATTAATGCAGTGGATTCCATGCTGTGTCATTGAATGCAGTGCATTCCATGCAGCATGGTAAAATGCATCCCGATTGAACGCAGTGCATTCCATGCAGCGGGGTTAAATGGATCCCGATTGAATGCAGTGGATTCGATGCAGCATGGCCCAATGGATCTCGAGAGAATGCAGTGGATTCCATGCAGTGTGGTGCAATGGATTTAAATTGAACGCAGTGGATTCCATGCATCGTGGCGCAATGGATCCCAATTGAATGCAGTGAATTCCATGCAGCGTGATTGAATGCAGTATATTCCATGCAGCGTGGTAAAATGCATCCCGATTAAATGCAGTGGATTCCATCCAGCTTGATTGAATGCAGTTGATTCCATGGAGCGTGGCCCAATGCATCCCGATTAAATGCAGTGGATTTTATGCAGCATGGCCCAAAGCATCCCGATTGAATGTAGTGCATTACATGCAGCATCACTGAATGCAGTGGATTCCATGAAGCATGGTAAAATGCATCCCGATTGAACGCAGTGTATTCCATGAAGCATGGCGAAATGGATCCCGATTGAATGCAGTGGATTCCATGCAGCGTGGCCCAATGGATCTCGATTGAATGCAGTGTATTCCATGCAGTGAGGCCCAATATATCCCAATTGAATGCAGTGGATTCCATGCAGCATGGCGCAATGGATGTCGATTGAATGCAGTGGTTTCCCTGCAATGTGGCACAATGGATCCCGATTGACTGCAGTGGATTCCATGCAGCGTCACTGAATGCAGTGGATTCCATGCAGCATGGTAAAATGCATCCCGATGGATGCAGTGGATTCCATGCAGTGTCATTGAATGCAGTGGATTCCATGCAGCATGGTAAAATGCATCCCAATTGAACGCAGTGCATTCCATGCAGCGGGGTTAAATGGATCCCGATTGAATGCAGTGGATTCGATGCAGCATGGCCCAATGGATCTCGAGAGAATGCAGTGGATTCCATGCAGTGTGGTGCAATGGATTTAAATTGAACGCAGTGGATTCCATGCATCGTGGCGCAATGGATCCCAATTGAATGCAGTGAATTCCATGCAGCGTGATTGAATGCAGTATATTCCATGCAGCGTGGTAAAATGCATCCCGATTAAATGCAGTGGATTCCATCCAGCTTGATTGAATGCAGTTGATTCCATGGAGCGTGGCCCAATGCATCCCGATTAAATGCAGTGGATTTTATGCAGCATGGCCCAAAGCATCCCGATTGAATGTAGTGCATTCCATGCAGCATCACTGAATACAGTGGATTCCATGCAGCATGGTAAAATGCATCCCGATTGAACGCAGTGTATTCCATGAAGCATGGCGAAATGGATCCCGATTGAATGCAGTGGATTCCATGCAGCGTGGCCCAATGGATCTCGATTGAACGCAGTGTATTCCATGCAGTGAGGCCCAATGTATCCCAATTGAATGCAGTGGATTCCATGCAGCATGGCGCAATGGATGTCGATTGAATGCAGTGGTTTCCCTGCAATGTGGCAAAATGGATCCCGATTGACTGCAGTGGATTCCATGCAGCGTCACTGAATGCAGTGGATTCCATGCAGCATGGTAAAATGCATCCCGATTGAACGCAGTGTATTCCATGAAGCATGGCTAAATGGATCCCGAGTGAATGCAGTGGATTCCAGGCAGTGTCATTGAATGCAGTGGATTCCATGCAGCATGGTATAATGTGTCACGATTGATGCAGTGGATTCCATGCATTGTCATTGAATGCAGTGGATTCCATGCAGCATGGTTAAATGCATCCCGATTGATGCAGTGGATTCCATGCAGTGTCAATGAATGCAGTGGATTCCAGGCAGCATGATAAAATGCATCCCGATTGATGCAGTGGATTCCATGCAGCGGGGTTAAATGGATCCCGATTGAATGCAGTGGATTCCATGCAGCGTGGCCCAATGGATCTCGATTGAATGCAGTGGATTCCATGCAGCGTGGCCCAATGGATCTCGATTGAATGCAGTGGATTCCACGCAGTGTGGTGCAGTGGATTCTGATTGATTGCAGTGAATTCCATGCATCGTGGCACAATGGATCCCAATTGAATGCAGTTGATTCCATGCAGTGTGGCCCAATGGATCTCGATTGAATGCAGTGGATTCCATGCAGCGTGTTTGAATGCAGTGTATGCCATGCAGTGTGAAGAAATGGAACCCTATTGAATGAAGTGGATTTTATGCAGCATGATTGAATGCAGTGGATTCCATGCAGCATGATTGAATGCAGTGGATTCCAGGCAGCGAGGCCCAATGAATCCCGATTAAATGCAGTGGATACTATCCAGCATGGCCCAAAGCATCCCGATTGAATGCAGTGGATTCCATGCAGCATGTTTGAATGCAGTGGATTCCATGCAGCATGGCCCAATGGTTCCCGATTGAATGCAGTGGTTGCAATGAAGCATGATTGAATGCAGTGGATTCCATGAAGCGTGGCCCTATGGTACCCGATTGAATGCACTGGTTGCAATGAAGCATGATTGAATGCAGTGGATTCCATGCAGCATGGAGAAATTGAACCCTATTAAATGCAGGGGATTTTATGCAGCATGATTGAATGCAGTGGATTCCATGCAGCATGATTGAATGCAGTAGATTCCATGCAGTGAGGCCCAATGCATCCCGATTAAATGCAGTGGATTTTATGCAGCGAGGCCCAAAGCATCCCGATTGAATGCAGTGGATTCCATGCAGCGTCACTGAATGCAGTGGATTCGATGCAGCATGGTAAAATGCATCCCGATTGAACGAAGAGTATTCCATGCAGCGTGGCTAAATGGATCCCGATTGAATGCAGTGGATTCCATGCAGCGTGGCCCAATGGATCTCGAGAGATTGCAGTGGATTCCATGCAGTGTGGTGCAATGGATTTTAATTGAACACAGTGGATTCCATGCATCGTGGTGCAATGGATCCCAATTGAATGCAGTGAATTCCATGCAGCATGGCCCAATGATTCCCGATTGAATGCAGTGGTTGCAATGAAGCATGATTGAATGCAGTGGATTCCATGAAGCGTGGCCCTATGGTACCCGATTGAATGCACTGGTTGCAATGAAGCATGATTGAATGCAGTGGATTCCATGCAGCATGGAGAAATTGAACCCTATTAAATGCAGGGGATTTTATGCAGCATGATTGAATGCAGTGGATTCCATGCAGCATGATTGAATGCAGTGGATTCCATGCAGCATGGAGAAATTGAACCCTATTAAATGCAGTGGATTCCATGCAGCATGATTGAATGCAGTAGATTCCATGCAGTGAGGCCCAATGCATGCCGATTAAATGCAGTGGATTTTATGCAGCATGGCCCAAAGCATCCCGATTGAAGGTAGTGCATTCCATGCAGCATCACTGAATGCAGTGGATTCCATGCAGCATGGTAAAATGCATCCCGATTGAACGCAGTGTATTCCATGAAGCATGGCTAAATGGATCCCGATTGAATGCAGTGGATTCCATGCAGCGTGGCCCAATGGATCTCGATTGAACGCAGTGTATTCCATGCAGTGAGGCCCAATGAATCCCAATTGGATGCAGTGGATTCCATGCAGCATGGCGCAATGGATGTCGATTGAATGCAGTGGTTTCCCTGCAATGTGGCACAATGGATCCCGATTGACTGCAGTGGATTCCATGCAGCATGGCGCAATGGATGTCGATTGAATGCAGTGGTTTCCCTGCAATGTGGCAAAATGGATCCCGATTGACTGCAGTGGATTCCATGCAGCGTCACTGAATGCAGTGGATTCCATGCAGCATGGTAAAATTCATCCCGATTGAACGCAGTGTATTCCATGAAGCATGGCTAAATGGATCCCGAGTGAATGCAGTGGATTCCATGCAGTGTCATTGAATGCAGTGGATTCCATGCAGCATGGTATAATGTGTCACGATTGATGCAGTGGATTCCATGCATTGTCATTGAATGCAGTGGATTCCATGCAGCATGGTTAAATGCATCCCGATTGATGCAGTGGATTCCATGCAGTGTCAATGAATGCAGTGGATTCCAGGCAGCATGATAAAATGCATCCCGATTGATGCAGTGGATTCCATGCAGCGGGGTTAAATGGATCCCGATTGAATGCAGTGGATTCCATGCAGCGTGGCCCAATGGATCTCGATTGAATGCAGTGGATTCCATGCAGCGTGGCCCAATGGATCTCGATTGAATGCAGTGGATTCCACGCAGTGTGGTGCAGTGGATTCTGATTGATTGCAGTGAATTCCATGCATCGTGGCACAATGGATCCCAATTGAATGCAGTAGATTCCATGCAGTGTGGCCCAATGGATCTCGATTGAATGCAGTGGATTCCATGCAGCGTGTTTGAATGCAGTGTATGCCATGCAGCGTGAAGAAATGGAACCCTATTGAATGCAGTGGATTTTATGCAGCATGATTGAATGCAGTGGATTCGATGCAGCATGATTGAATGCAGTGGATTCCAGGCAGCGAGGCCCAATGAATCCCGATTGAATGCAGTGGATATTATCCAGCATGGCCCAAAGCATCCCGATTGAATGCAGTGGATTCCATGCAGCATGTTTGAATGCAGTGGATTCCATGCAGCATGGCCCAATGGTTCCCGATTGAATGCAGTGGTTGCAATGAAGCATGATTGAATGCAGTGGATTCCATGAAGCGTGGCCCTATGGTACCCGATTGAATGCACTGGTTGCAATGAAGCATGATTGAATGCAGTGGATTCCATGCAGCATGGAGAAATTGAACCCTATTAAATGCAGGGGATTTTATGCAGCATGATTGAATGCAGTGGATTCCATGCAGCATGGTAAAATGCATCCCGATTGATGCAGTGGATTCCATGCAGTGTCATTGAATGCAGTGGATTCCATGCAGCATTGTAAAATGCATCCCAATTGAACGCAGTGCATTCCATGCAGCGGGGTTAAATGGATCCCGATTGAATGCAGTGGATTCGATGCAGCGTGGCCCAATGGATCTCGAGAGAATGCAGTGGATTCCATGCAGTGTGGTGCAATGGATTTAAATTGAACGCAGTGGATTCCATGCATCGTGGCGCAATGGATCCCAATTGAATGCAGTGAATTCCATGCAGCGTGATTGAATGCAGTATATTCCATGCAGCGTGGTAAAATGCATCCCGATTAAATGCAGTGGATTCCATCCAGCTTGATTGAATGCAGTTGATTCCATGGAGCGTGGCCCAATGCATCCCGATTAAATGCAGTGGATTTTATGCAGCATGGCCCAAAGCATCCCGATTGAATGTAGTGCATTCCATGCAGCATCACTGAATGCAGTGGATTCCATGCAGCATGGTAAAATGCATCCCGATTGAACGCAGTGTATTCCATGAAGCATGGCGAAATGGATCCCGATTGAATGCAGTGGATTCCATGCAGCGTGGCCCAATGGATCTCGATTGAATGCAGTGTATTCCATGCAGTGAGGCCCAATGAATCCCAATTGAATGCAGTGGATTCCATGCAGCATGGCGCAATGGATGTCGATTGAATGCAGTGGTTTCCCTGCAATGTGGCACAATGGATCCCGATTGACTGCAGTGGATTCCATGCAGCGTCACTGAATGCAGTGGATTCCTTGCAGCATGGTAAAATGCATCCCGATTAATGCAGTGGATTCCATGCTGTGTCATTGAATGCAGTGCATTCCATGCAGCATGGTAAAATGCATCCCGATTGAACGCAGTGCATTCCATGCAGCGGGGTTAAATGGATCCCGATTGAATGCAGTGGATTCGATGCAGCATGGCCCAATGGATCTCGAGAGAATGCAGTGGATTCCATGCAGTGTGGTGCAATGGATTTAAATTGAACGCAGTGGATTCCATGCATCGTGGCGCAATGGATCCCAATTGAATGCAGTGAATTCCATGCAGCGTGATTGAATGCAGTATATTCCATGCAGCGTGGTAAAATGCATCCCGATTAAATGCAGTGGATTCCATCCAGCTTGATTGAATGCAGTTGATTCCATGGAGCGTGGCCCAATGCATCCCGATTAAATGCAGTGGATTTTATGCAGCATGGCCCAAAGCATCCCGATTGAATGTAGTGCATTACATGCAGCATCACTGAATGCAGTGGATTCCATGAAGCATGGTAAAATGCATCCCGATTGAACGCAGTGTATTCCATGAAGCATGGCGAAATGGATCCCGATTGAATGCAGTGGATTCCATGCAGCGTGGCCCAATGGATCTCGATTGAATGCAGTGTATTCCATGCAGTGAGGCCCAATATATCCCAATTGAATGCAGTGGATTCCATGCAGCATGGCGCAATGGATGTCGATTGAATGCAGTGGTTTCCCTGCAATGTGGCACAATGGATCCCGATTGACTGCAGTGGATTCCATGCAGCGTCACTGAATGCAGTGGATTCCATGCAGCATGGTAAAATGCATCCCGATGGATGCAGTGGATTCCATGCAGTGTCATTGAATGCAGTGGATTCCATGCAGCATGGTAAAATGCATCCCAATTGAACGCAGTGCATTCCATGCAGCGGGGTTAAATGGATCCCGATTGAATGCAGTGGATTCGATGCAGCATGGCCCAATGGATCTCGAGAGAATGCAGTGGATTCCATGCAGTGTGGTGCAATGGATTTAAATTGAACGCAGTGGATTCCATGCATCGTGGCGCAATGGATCCCAATTGAATGCAGTGAATTCCATGCAGCGTGATTGAATGCAGTATATTCCATGCAGCGTGGTAAAATGCATCCCGATTAAATGCAGTGGATTCCATCTAGCTTGATTGAATGCAGTTGATTCCATGGAGCGTGGCCCAATGCATCCCGATTAAATGCAGTGGATTTTATGCAGCATGGCCCAAAGCATCCCGATTGAATGTAGTGCATTACATGCAGCATCACTGAATGCAGTGGATTCCATGCAGCATGGTAAAATGCATCCCGATTGAACGCAGTGTATTCCATGAAGCATGGCGAAATGGATCCCGATTGAATGCAGTGGATTCCATGCAGCGTGGCCCAATGGATCTCGATTGAACGCAGTGTATTCCATGCAGTGAGGCCCAATGTATCCCAATTGAATGCAGTGGATTCCATGCAGCATGGCGCAATGGATGTCGATTGAATGCAGTGGTTTCCCTGCAATGTGGCAAAATGGATCCCGATTGACTGCAGTGGATTCCATGCAGCGTCACTGAATGCAGTGGATTCCATGCAGCATGGTAAAATGCATCCCGATTGAACGCAGTGTATTCCATGAAGCATGGCTAAATGGATCCCGAGTGAATGCAGTGGATTCCAGGCAGTGTCATTGAATGCAGTGGATTCCATGCAGCATGGTATAATGTGTCACGATTGATGCAGTGGATTCCATGCATTGTCATTGAATGCAGTGGATTCCATGCAGCATGGTTAAATGCATCCCGATTGATGCAGTGGATTCCATGCAGTGTCAATGAATGCAGTGGATTCCAGGCAGCATGATAAAATGCATCCCGATTGATGCAGTGGATTCCATGCAGCGGGGTTAAATGGATCCCGATTGAATGCAGTGGATTCCATGCAGCGTGGCCCAATGGATCTCGATTGAATGCAGTGGATTCCATGCAGCGTGGCCCAATGGATCTCGATTGAATGCAGTGGATTCCACGCATTGTGGTGCAGTGGATTCTGATTGATTGCAGTGAATTCCATGCATCGTGGCACAATGGATCCCAATTGAATGCAGTTGATTCCATGCAGTGTGGCCCAATGGATCTCGATTGAATGCAGTGGATTCCATGCAGCGTGTTTGAATGCAGTGTATGCCATGCAGTGTGAAGAAATGGAACCCTATTGAATGCAGTGGATTTTATGCAGCATGATTGAATGCAGTGGATTCCATGCAGCATGATTGAATGCAGTGGATTCCAGGCAGCGAGGCCCAATGAATCCCGATTAAATGCAGTGGATACTATCCAGCATGGCCCAAAGCATCCCGATTGAATGCAGTGGATTCCATGCAGCATGTTTGAATGCAGTGGATTCCATGCAGCATGGCCCAATGGTTCCCGATTGAATGCAGTGGTTGCAATGAAGCATGATTGAATGCAGTGGATTCCATGAAGCGTGGCCCTATGGTACCCGATTGAATGCACTGGTTGCAATGAAGCATGATTGAATGCAGTGGATTCCATGCAGCATGGAGAAATTGAACCCTATTAAATGCAGGGGATTTTATGCAGCATGATTGAATGCAGTGGATTCCATGCAGCATGATTGAATGCAGTAGATTCCATGCAGTGAGGCCCAATGCATCCCGATTAAATGCAGTGGATTTTATGCAGAGAGGCCCAAAGCATCCCGATTGAATGCAGTGGATTCCATGCAGCGTCACTGAATGCAGTGGATTCGATGCAGCATGGTAAAATGCATCCCGATTGAACGAAGAGTATTCCATGCAGCGTGGCTAAATGGATCCCGATTGAATGCAGTGGATTCCATGCAGCGTGGCCCAATGGATCTGGAGAGATTGCAGTGGATTCCATGCAGTGTGGTGCAATGGATTTTAATTGAACACAGTGGATTCCATGCATCGTGGTGCAATGGATCCCAATTGAATGCAGTGAATTCCATGCAGCATGGCCCAATGGTTCCCGATTGAATGCAGTGGTTGCAATGAAGCATGATTGAATGCAGTGGATTCCATGAAGCGTGGCCCTATGGTACCCGATTGAATGCACTGGTTGCAATGAAGCATGATTGAATGCAGTGGATTCCATGCAGCATGGAGAAATTGAACCCTATTAAATGCAGGGGATTTTATGCAGCATGATTGAATGCAGTGGATTCCATGCAGCGTGATTGAATGCAGTACATTCCATGCAGCATGGAGAAATTGAACCCTATTAAATGCAGTGGATTCCATGCAGCATGATTGAATGCAGTAGATTCCATGCAGTGAGGCCCAATGCATGCCGATTAAATGCAGTGGATTTTATGCAGCATGGCCCAAAGCATCCCGATTGAAGGTAGTGCATTCCATGCAGCATCACTGAATGCAGTGGATTCCATGCAGCATGGTAAAATGCATCCCGATTGAACGCAGTGTATTCCATGAAGCATGGCTAAATGGATCCCGATTGAATGCAGTGGATTCCATGCAGCGTGGCCCAATGGATCTCGATTGAACGCAGTGTATTCCATGCAGTGAGGCCCAATGAATCCCAATTGGATGCAGTGGATTCCATGCAGCATCACGCAATGGATGTCGATTGAATGCAGTGGTTTCCCTGCAATGTGGCACAATGGATCCCGATTGACTGCAGTGGATTCCATGCAGCATGGCGCAATGGATGTCGATTGAATGCAGTGGTTTCCCTGCAATGTGGCAAAATGGATCCCGATTGACTGCAGTGGATTCCATGCAGCGTCACTGAATGCAGTGGATTCCATGCAGCATGGTAAAATTCATCCCGATTGAACGCAGTGTATTCCATGAAGCATGGCTAAATGGATCCCGAGTGAATGCAGTGGATTCCATGCAGTGTCATTGAATGCAGTGGATTCCATGCAGCATGGTATAATGTGTCACGATTGATGCAGTGGATTCCATGCATTGTCATTGAATGCAGTGGATTCCATGCAGCATGGTTAAATGCATCCCGATTGATGCAGTGGATTCCATGCAGTGTCAATGAATGCAGTGGATTCCAGGCAGCATGATAAAATGCATCCCGATTGATGCAGTGGATTCCATGCAGCGGGGTTAAATGGATCCCGATTGAATGCAGTGGATTCCATGCAGCGTGGCCCAATGGATCTAGATTGAATGCAGTGGATTCCATGCAGCGTGGCCCAATGGATCTCGATTGAATGCAGTGGATTCCACGCAGTGTGGTGCAGTGGATTCTGATTGATTGCAGTGAATTCCATGCATCGTGGCACAATGGATCCCAATTGAATGCAGTAGATTCCATGCAGTGTGGCCCAATGGATCTCGATTGAATGCAGTGGATTCCATGCAGCGTGTTTGAATGCAGTGTATGCCATGCAGCGTGAAGAAATGGAACCCTATTGAATGCAGTGGATTTTATGCAGCATGATTGAATGCAGTGGATTCCATGCAGCATGATTGAATGCAGTGGATTCCAGGCAGCGAGGCCCAATGAATCCCGATTGAATGCAGTGGATATTATCCAGCATGGCCCAAAGCATCCCGATTGAATGCAGTGGATTCCATGCAGCATGTTTGAATGCAGTGGATTCCATGCAGCATGGCCCAATGGTTCCCGATTGAATGCAGTGGTTGCAATGAAGCATGATTGAATGCAGTGGATTCCATGAAGCGTGGCCCTATGGTACCCGATTGAATGCACTGGTTGCAATGAAGCATGATTGAATGCAGTGGATTCCATGCAGCATGGAGAAATTGAACCCTATTAAATGCAGGGGATTTTATGCAGCATGATTGAATGCAGTGGATTCCATGCAGCATGGTAAAATGCATCCCGATTGATGCAGTGGATTCCATGCAGTGTCATTGAATGCAGTGGATTCCATGCAGCATTGTAAAATGCATCCCAATTGAACGCAGTGCATTCCATGCAGCGGGGTTAAATGGATCCCGATTGAATGCAGTGGATTCGATGCAGCGTGGCCCAATGGATCTCGAGAGAATGCAGTGGATTCCATGCAGTGTGGTGCAATGGATTTAAATTGAACGCAGTGGATTCCATGCATCGTGGCGCAATGGATCCCAATTGAATGCAGTGAATTCCATGCAGCGTGATTGAATGCAGTATATTCCATGCAGCGTGGTAAAATGCATCCCGATTAAATGCAGTGGATTCCATCCAGCTTGATTGAATGCAGTTGATTCCATGGAGCGTGGCCCAATGCATCCCGATTAAATGCAGTGGATTTTATGCAGCATGGCCCAAAGCATCCCGATTGAATGTAGTGCATTCCATGCAGCATCACTGAATGCAGTGGATTCCATGCAGCATGGTAAAATGCATCCCGATTGAACGCAGTGTATTCCATGAAGCATGGCGAAATGGATCCCGATTGAATGCAGTGGATTCCATGCAGCGTGGCCCAATGGATCTCGATTGAATGCAGTGTATTCCATGCAGTGAGGCCCAATGAATCCCAATTGAATGCAGTGGATTCCATGCAGCATGGCGCAATGGATGTCGATTGAATGCAGTGGTTTCCCTGCAATGTGGCACAATGGATCCCGATTGACTGCAGTGGATTCCATGCAGCGTCACTGAATGCAGTGGATTCCATGCAGCATGGTAAAATGCATCCCGATTGATGCAGTGGATTCCATGCTGTGTCATTGAATGCAGTGCATTCCATGCAGCATGGTAAAATGCATCCCGATTGAACGCAGTGCATTCCATGCAGCGGGGTTAAATGGATCCCGATTGAATGCAGTGGATTCGATGCAGCATGGCCCAATGGATCTCGAGAGAATGCAGTGGATTCCATGCAGTGTGGTGCAATGGATTTAAATTGAACGCAGTGGATTCCATGCATCGTGGCGCAATGGATCCCAATTGAATGCAGTGAATTCCATGCAGCGTGATTGAATGCAGTATATTCCATGCAGCGTGGTAAAATGCATCCCGATTAAATGCAGTGGATTCCATCCAGCTTGATTGAATGCAGTTGATTCCATGGAGCGTGGCCCAATGCATCCCGATTAAATGCAGTGGATTTTATGCAGCATGGCCCAAAGCATCCCGATTGAAGGTAGTGCATTCCATGCAGCATCACTGAATGCAGTGGATTCCATGCAGCATGGTAAAATGCATCCCGATTGAACGCAGTGTATTCCATGAAGCATGGCGAAATGGATCCCGATTGAATGCAGTGGATTCCATGCAGCGTGGCCCAATGGATCTCGATTGAACGCAGTGTATTCCATGCAGTGAGGCCCAATGTATCCCAATTGAATGCAGTGGATTCCATGCAGCATGGCGCAATGGATGTAGATTGAATGCAGTGGTTTCCCTGCAATGTGGCACAATGGATCCCGATTGACTGCAGTGGATTCCATGCAGCATGGCACAATGGATGTCGATTGAATGCAGTGGTTTCCCTGCAATGTGGCAAAATGGATCCCGATTGACTGCAGTGGATTCCATGCAGCGTCACTGAATGCAGTGGATTCCATGCAGCATGGTAAAATTCATCCCGATTGAACGCAGTGTATTCCATGAAGCATGGCTAAATGGATCCCGAGTGAATGCAGTGGATTCCATGCAGTGTCATTGAATGCAGTGGATTCCATGCAGCATGGTATAATGTGTCACGATTGATGCAGTGGATTCCATGCATTGTCATTGAATGCAGTGTATTAAATGCAGCATGGTTAAATGCATCACGATTGATGCAGTGGATTCCATGCAGTGTCAATGAATGCAGTGGATTCCAGGCAGCATGATAAAATGCATCCCGATTGATGCAGTGGATTCCATGCAGCGGGGTTAAATGGATCCCGATTGAATGCAGTGGATTCCATGCAGCGTGGCCCAATGGATCTCGATTGAATGCAGTGGATTCCACGCAGTGTGGTGCAGTGGATTCTGATTGATTGCAGTGAATTCCATGCATCGTGGCACAATGGATCCCAATTGAATGCAGTTGATTCCATGCAGTGTGGCCCAATGGATCTCGATTGAATGCAGTGGATTCCATGCAGCGTGTTTGAATGCAGTGTATGCCATGCAGCGTGAAGAAATGGAACCCTATTGAATGCAGTGGATTTTATGCAGCATGATTGAATGCAGTGGATTCCATGCAGCATGATTGAATGCAGTGGATTCCAGGCAGCGAGGCCCAATGAATCCCGATTGAATGCAGTGGATATTATCCAGCATGGCCCAAAGCATCCCGATTGAATGCAGTGGATTCCATGCAGCATGTTTGAATGCAGTGGATTCCATGCAGCATGGCCCAATGGTTCCCGATTGAATGCAGTGGTTGCAATGAAGCATGATTGAATGCAGTGGATTCCATGAAGCGTGGCCCTATGGTACCCGATTGAATGCACTGGTTGCAATGAAGCATGATTGAATGCAGTGGATTCCATGCAGCATGGAGAAATTGAACCCTATTAAATGCAGGGGATTTTATGCAGCATGATTGAATGCAGTGGATTCCATGCAGCATGATTGAATGCAGTAGATTCCATGCAGTGAGGCCCAATGCATCCCGATTAAATGCAGTGGATTTTATGCAGCGAGGCCCAAAGCATCCCGATTGAATGCAGTGGATTCCATGCAGCGTCACTGAATGCAGTGGATTCGATGCAGCATGGTAAAATGCATCCCGATTGAACCCAGTGTATTCTGTGCAGCGTGATAAATGGATCCCGATTGAATGCAGTGGATTCCATGCAGCGTGAACAACGGATCTCGAGAGAATGCAGTGGATTCCATGCAGTGTGGTGCAATGGATTTTGATTGAACGCAGTGGATTCGATGCATCGTTGTGCAATGGATCCCAATTGAATGCAGTGAATTCCATGCAGCGTGATTGAATGCAGTACATTCCATGCAGCATGGTAAAATGCATCCCGATTAAATGCAGTGGATTCCAACCAGCTTGATTGAATGCAGTTGATTCCATGGAGCGTGGCCCAATGCATCCCGATTAAATGCAGTGGATTTTATGCAGCATGGCCCAAAGCATCCCGATTGAAGGTAGTGCATTCCATGCAGCATCACTGAATGCAGTGGAGTCCATGCAGCATGGTAAAATGCATCCCGATTGAACGCAGTGTATTCCATGAAGCATGGCTAAATGGATCCCGATTATATGCAGTGGATTCCATGCAGCGTGGCCCAATGGATCTCGATTGAACGCAGTGTATTCCATGCAGTGAGGCCCAATGAATCCCAATTGAATGCAGTGGATTCCATGCAGCATGGCGCAATGGATGTCGATTGATTGCAGTTGTTTCCCTGCAATGTGGCACAATGGATCCCGATTGATGCAGTGGATTCCATGCAGCGTCACTGAATGCAGTGCATTCCATGCAGCATGGTAAAATGCATCCCGATGGATGCAGTGTATTCCATGCAGTGAGGCCCAATGAATCCCAATTGAATGCAGTGGATTCCATGCAGCATGGAGAAATTGAACCCTATTAAATGCAGGGGATTTTATGCAGCATGATTGAATGCAGTGGATTCCAAGCAGCATGATTGAATGCAGTAGATTCCATGCAGTGAGGCCCAATGCATCCCGATTAAATGCAGTGGATTTTATGCAGAGAGGCCCAAAGCATCCCGATTGAATGCAGTGGATTCCATGCAGCGTCACTGAATGCAGTGGATTCGATGCAGCATGGTTAAATGCATCCCGATTGAACGAAGTGTATTCCATGCAGCGTGGCTAAATGGATCCCGATTGAATGCAGTGGATTCCATGCAGCGTGGCCCAATGGATCTCGAGAGATTGCAGTGGATTCCAAGCAGAGTGGTGCAATGGATTTTAATTGAACGCAGTGGATTCCATGCATCGTGGTGCAATGGATCCCAATTGAATGCAGTGAATTCCATGCAGCGTGATTGAATGCAGTATATTCCATGCAGCGTGGTAAAATGCATCCCGATTAAATGCAGTGGATTCCATCCAGCTTGGTTGAATGCAATTGATTCCATGGAGCATGGCCCAATGCATCCCGATTAAATGCAGTGGATTTTATGCAGCATGGCCCAAAGCATCCCGATTGAAGGTAGTGCATTCCATGCAGCATCACTGAATGCAGTGGATTCCATGCAGCATGGTAAAATGCATCCCAATTGAACGCAGTGCATTCCATGCAGCGGGGTTAAATGGATGCCGATTGAATGCAGTGGATTCGATGCAGCGTGGCCCAATGGATCTCGATTGACTGCAGTGGATTCCATGCAGCGTCACTGAATGCAGTGGATTCCATGCAGCATGGTAAAATGCATCCCGATTGAACGCAGTGTATTCCATGAAGCATGGCTAAATGGATCCCGATTGAATGCAGTGGATTCCATGCAGCATGGCCCAATGGTTCCCGATTGAATGCAGTGGTTGCAATGAAGCATGATTGAATGCAGTGGATTCCATGAAGCGTGGCCCTATGGTACCCGATTGAATGCACTGGTTGCAATGAAGCATGAATGAATGCAGTGGATTCCATGCAGCATGGAGATATTGAACCCTATTAAATGCAGGGGATTTTATGCAGCATGATTGAATGCAGTGGATTCCATGCAGCATGATTGAATGCAGTAGATTCCATGCAGTGAGGCCCAATGCATCCCGATTAAATGCAGTGGATTTTATGCAGCGAGGCCCAAAGCATCCCGATTGAATGCAGTGGATTCCATGCAGCGTCACTGAATGCAGTGGATTCGATGCAGCATGGTAAAATGCATCCCGATTGAACGCAGTACATTCCATGCAGCATGGTAAAATGCATCCCGATTAAATGCAGTGGATTCCAACCAGCTTGATTGAATGCAGTTGATTCCATGGAGCGTGGCCCAATGCATCCCGATTAAATGCAGTGGATTTTATGCAGCATGGCCCAAAGCATCCCGATTGAAGGTAGTGCATTCCATGCAGCATCACTGAATGCAGTGGAGTCCATGCAGCATGGTAAAATGCATCCCGATTGAACGCAGTGTATTCCATGAAGCATGGCTAAATGGATCCCGATTATATGCAGTGGATTCCATGCAGCGTGGCCCAATGGATCTCGATTGAACGCAGTGTATTCCATGCAGTGAGGCCCAATGAATCCCAATTGAATGCAGTGGATTCCATGCAGCATGGCGCAATGGATGTCGATTGATTGCAGTTGTTTCCCTGCAATGTGGCACAATGGATCCCGATTGATGCAGTGGATTCCATGCAGCGTCACTGAATGCAGTGCATTCCATGCAGCATGGTAAAATGCATCCCGATGGATGCAGTGTATTCCATGCAGTGAGGCCCAATGAATCCCAATTGAATGCAGTGGATTCCATGCAGCATGGAGAAATTGAACCCTATTAAATGCAGGGGATTTTATGCAGCATGATTGAATGCAGTGGATTCCAAGCAGCATGATTGAATGCAGTAGATTCCATGCAGTGAGGCCCAATGCATCCCGATTAAATGCAGTGGATTTTATGCAGAGAGGCCCAAAGCATCCCGATTGAATGCAGTGGATTCCATGCAGCGTCACTGAATGCAGTGGATTCGATGCAGCATGGTTAAATGCATCCCGATTGAACGAAGTGTATTCCATGCAGCGTGGCTAAATGGATCCCGATTGAATGCAGTGGATTCCATGCAGCGTGGCCCAATGGATCTCGAGAGATTGCAGTGGATTCCAAGCAGAGTGGTGCAATGGATTTTAATTGAACGCAGTGGATTCCATGCATCGTGGTGCAATGGATCCCAATTGAATGCAGTGAATTCCATGCAGCGTGATTGAATGCAGTATATTCCATGCAGCGTGGTAAAATGCATCCCGATTAAATGCAGTGGATTCCATCCAGCTTGGTTGAATGCAATTGATTCCATGGAGCATGGCCCAATGCATCCCGATTAAATGCAGTGGATTTTATGCAGCATGGCCCAAAGCATCCCGATTGAAGGTAGTGCATTCCATGCAGCATCACTGAATGCAGTGGATTCCATGCAGCATGGTAAAATGCATCCCAATTGAACGCAGTGCATTCCATGCAGCGGGGTTAAATGGATGCCGATTGAATGCAGTGGATTCGATGCAGCGTGGCCCAATGGATCTCGATTGACTGCAGTGGATTCCATGCAGCGTCACTGAATGCAGTGGATTCCATGCAGCATGGTAAAATGCATCCCGATTGAACGCAGTGTATTCCATGAAGCATGGCTAAATGGATCCCGATTGAATGCAGTGGATTCCATGCAGCATGGCCCAATGGTTCCCGATTGAATGCAGTGGTTGCAATGAAGCATGATTGAATGCAGTGGATTCCATGAAGCGTGGCCCTATGGTACCCGATTGAATGCACTGGTTGCAATGAAGCATGAATGAATGCAGTGGATTCCATGCAGCATGGAGATATTGAACCCTATTAAATGCAGGGGATTTTATGCAGCATGATTGAATGCAGTGGATTCCATGCAGCATGATTGAATGCAGTAGATTCCATGCAGTGAGGCCCAATGCATCCCGATTAAATGCAGTGGATTTTATGCAGCGAGGCCCAAAGCATCCCGATTGAATGCAGTGGATTCCATGCAGCGTCACTGAATGCAGTGGATTCGATGCAGCATGGTAAAATGCATCCCGATTGAACCCAGTGTATTCTATGCAGCGTGATAAATGGATCCCGATTGAATGCAGTGGATTCGATGCAGCGTGGCCCAACGGATCTCGAGAGAATGCAGTGGATTCCATGCAGTGTGGTGCAATGTATTTTGATTGAACGCAGTGGATTCGATGCATCGTTGTGCAATGGATCCCAATTGAATGCAGTGAATTCCATGCAGCGTGATTGAATGCAGTATATTCCATGCAGCGTGGTAAAATGCATCCCGATTAAATGCAGTGGATTCCATCCAGCTTGATTGAATGCAGTTGATTCCATGGAGCGTGGCCCAATGCATCCCGATTAAATGCAGTGGATTTTATGCAGCATGGCCCAAAGCATCCCGATTGAAGGTAGTGCATTCCATGCAGCATCACTGAATGCAGTGGATTCCATGCAGCATGGTAAAATGCATCCCGATTGAACGCAGTGTATTCCATGAAGCATGGCTAAATGGATCCCGAGTGAATGCAGTGGATTCCATGCAGTGTCATTGAATGCAGTGGATTCCATGCAGCATGGTATAATGTGTCACGATTGATGCAGTGGATTCCATGCATTGTCATTGAATGCAGTGGATTCCATGCAGCATGGTTAAATGCATCCCGATTGATGCAGTGGATTCCATGCAGTGTCAATGAATGCAGTGGATTCCAGGCAGCATGATAAAATGCATCCCGATTGATGCAGTGGATTCCATGCAGCGGGGTTAAATGGATCCCGATTGAATGCAGTGGATTCCATGCAGCGTGGCCCAATGGATCTCGATTGAATGCAGTGGATTCCATGCAGCGTGGCCCAATGGATCTCGATTGAATGCAGTGGATTCCATGCAGTGTGGTGCAGTGGATTCTGATTGATTGCAGTGAATTCCATGCATCGTGGCACAATGGATCCCAATTGAATGCAGTGGATTCCATGCAGCGTGGCCCAAATGGATCTCGATTGAATGCAGTGGATTCCATGCAGCGTGTTTGAATGCAGTGTATGCCATGCAGCGTGAAGAAATGGAACCCTATTGAATGCAGTGGATTTTATGCAGCATGATTGAATGCAGTGGATTCGATGCAGCATGATTGAATGCAGTGGATTCCAGGCAGCGAGGCCCAATGAATACCGATTGAATGCAGTGGATATTATCCAGCATGGCCCAAAGCATCCCGATTGAATGCAGTGGATTCCATGCAGCATGTTTGAATGCAGTGGATTCCATGCAGCATGGCCCAATGGTTCCCGATTGAATGCAGTGGTTGCAATGAAGCATGATTGAATGCAGTGGATTCCATGAAGCGTGGCCCTATGGTACCCGATTGAATGCACTGGTTGCAATGAAGCATGATTGAATGCAGTGGATTCCATGCAGCATGGAGAAATTGAACCCTATTAAATGCAGGGGATTTTATGCAGCATGATTGAATGCAGTGGTTTCCATGCAGCATGATTGAATGCAGTAGATTCCATGCAGTGAGGCCCAATGCATCCCGATTAAATGCAGTGGATTCCATGCAGCGAGGCCCAAAGCATCCCGATTGAATGCAGTGGATTCCATGCAGCGTCACTGAATGCAGTGGATTCCATGCAGCATGGTAAAATGCATCCCGATTGAACCCAGTGTATTCTATGCAGCGTGATAAATGGATCCCGATTGAATGCAGTGGATTCGATGCAGCGTGGCCCAACGGATCTCGAGAGAATGCAGTGGATTCCATGCAGTGTGGTGCAATGGATTTTGATTGAACGCAGTGGATTCCATGCATCGTGGCGCAATGGATCCCAATTGAATGCAGTGAATTCCATGCAGCGTGATTGAATGCAGTACATTCCATGCAGCATGGTAAAATGTATCCCGATTAAATGCAGTGGATTCCATCCACCTTGATTGAATGCAGTTGATTCCATGGAGCGTGGCCCAATGCATCCCGATTAAATGCAGTGGATTTTATGCAGCATGGCCCAAAGCATCCCGATTGAAGGTAGTGCATTCCATGCAGCATCACTGAATGCAGTGGATTCCATGCAGCATGGTAAAATGCATCCCGATTGAACGCAGTGTATTCCATGAAGCATGGCTAAATGGATCCCGATTGAATGCAGTGGATTCTATGCAGCGTGGCCCAATGGATCTCGTTTGAACGCAGTGTATTCCATGCAGTGAGGCCCAATGAATCCCAATTGAATGCAGTGGATTCCATGCAGCATGGCGCAATGGATGTCGATTGATTGCAGTGGTTTCCGTGCAATGTCGCACAATGGATCCCGATTGATGCAGTGGATTCCATGCAGCGTCACTGAATGCAGTGGATTCCATGCAGCATGGTAAAATGCATCCCGATGGATGCAGTGGATTCCATGCAGTGTCATTGAATGCAGTGGATTCGATGCAGCATGGTTTAATGCATCCCAATTGAACGCAGTGCATTCCATGCAGCGGGGTTAAATGGATCCCGATTGAATGCAGTGGATTCGATGCAGCATGGCCCAATGGATCTCGAGAGAATGCAGTGGATTCCATGCAGTGTGGTGCAATGGATTTTAATTGAACGCAGTGGATTCCATGCATCGTGGCGCAATGGATCCCAATTGAATGCAGTGAATTCCATGCAGCGTGATTGAATGCAGTACATTCCATGCAGCGTGGTAAAATGCATCCCGATTAAATGCAGTGGATTCCATCCAGCTTGATTGAATGCAGTTGATTCCATGGAGCGTGGCCCAATGCATCCCGATTAAATGCAGTGGATTTTATGCAGCATGGCCCAAAGCATCCCGATTGAAGGTAGTGCATTCCATGCAGCATCACTGAATGCAGTGGATTCCATGCAGCATGGTAAAATGCATCCCGATTGAACGCAGTGTATTCCATGAAGCATGGCTAAATGGATCCCGATTGAATGCAGTGGATTCCATGCAGCGTGGCCCAATGGATCTCGATTGAACGCAGTGTATTCCATGCAGTGAGGCCCAATGAATCCCAATTGAATGCAGTGGATTCCATGCAGCATGGAGAAATTGAACCCTATTAAATGCAGGGGATTTTATGCAGCATGATTGAATGCGGTGGATTCCATGCAGCATGATTGAATGCAGTAGAGTCCATGCAGTGTGGCCCAATGCATCCCGATTAAATGCAGTGGATTTTATGCAGAGAGGCCCAAAACATCCCGATTGAATGCAGTGGATTCCATGCAGCGTCACTGAATGCAGTGGATTCGATGCAGCATGGTTAAATGCATCCCGATTGAACGAAGTGTATTCGATGCAGCGTGGCTAAATGGATCCCGATTGAATGCAGTGGATTCCATGCAGTGTGGTGCAATGGATTTAAATTGAACGCATTGGATTCCATGCATCTTTGCGCAATGGATCCCAATTGAATGCAGTGAATTCCATGCAGCGTGATTGAATGCAGTATATTCCATGCAGCGTGGTAAAATGCATCCCGATTAAATGCAGTGGATTCCATCCAGCTTGATTGAATGCAGTAGATTCCATGCAGTGAGGCCCAATGCATCCCGATTAAATGCAGTGGATTTTATGCAGCATGGCCCAAAGCATCCCGATTGAAGGTAGTGCATTCCATGCAGCAACACTGAATGCAGTGGATTCCATGCAGCATGGTAAAATGCATCCCGATTGAACGCAGTGTATTCCATGAAGCATGGCTAAATGGATCCCGATTGAATGCAGTGGATTCCATGCAGCATGGCCCAATGGTTCCCGATTGAATGCAGTGGTTGCAATGAAGCATGATTGAATGCAGTGGATTCCATGAAGCGTGGCCCTATGGTACCCGATTGAATGCACTGGTTGCAATGAAGCATGATTGAATCCAGTGGATTCCATGCAGCATGGAGAAATTGAACCCTATTAAATGCAGGGGATTTTATGCAGCATGATTGAATGCAGTGGATTCCATGCAGCATGATTGAATGCAGTAGATTCCATGCAGTGAGGCCCAATGCATCCCGATTAAATGCAGTGGATTTTATGCAGCGAGGCCCAAAGCATCCCGATTGAATGCAGTGGATTCCATGCAGCGTCACTGAATGCAGTGGATTCGATGCAGCATGGTAAAATGCATCCCGATTGAACGCAGTGTATTCCATGAAGCATGGCTAAATGGATCCCGATTGAATGCAGTGGATTCCATGCAGCATGGCCCAATGGTTCCCGATTGAATGCAGTGGTTGCAATGAAGCATGATTGAATGCAGTGGATTCCATGAAGCGTGGCCCTATGGTACCCGATTGAATGCACTGGTTGCAATGAAGCATGATTGAATCCAGTGGATTCCATGCAGCATGGAGAAATTGAACCCTATTAAATGCAGGGGATTTTATGCAGCATGATTGAATGCAGTGGATTCCATGCAGCATGATTGAATGCAGTAGATTCCATGCAGTGAGGCCCAATGCATCCCGATTAAATGCAGTGGATTTTATGCAGCGAGGCCCAAAGCATCCCGATTGAATGCAGTGGATTCCATGCAGCGTCACTGAATGCAGTGGATTCGATGCAGCATGGTAAAATGCATCCCGATTGAACCCAGTGTATTCTATGCAGCGTGATAAATGGATCCCGATTGAATGCAGTGGATTCGATGCAGCGTGGCCCAACGGATCTCGAGAGAATGCAGTGGATTCCATGCAGTGTGGTGCAATGTATTTTGATTGAACGCAGTGGATTCGATGCATCGTTGTGCAATGGATCCCAATTGAATGCAGTGAATTCCATGCAGCGTGATTGAATGCAGTACATTCCATGCAGCATGGTAAAATGCATCCCGATTAAATGCAGTGGATTCCATCCAGCTTGATTGAATGCAGTTGATTCCATGGAGCGTGGCCCAATGCATCCCGATTAAATGCAGTGGATTTTATGCAGCATGGCCCAAAGCATCCCGATTGAAGGTAGTGCATTCCATGCAGCATCACTGAATGCAGTGGATTCCATGCAGCATGGTAAAATGCATCCCGATTGAACGCAGTGTATTCCATGAAGCATGGCTAAATGGATCCCGAGTGAATGCAGTGGATTCCATGCAGCATGGTAAAATGCGTCACGATTGATGCAGTGGATTCCATGCACTGTCATTGAATGCAGTGGATTCCATGCAGCATGGTAAAATGCATCCCGATTGATGCAGTGGATTCCATGCAGTGTCATTTAATGCAGTGGATTCCAGGCAGCATGATAAAATGCATCCCGATTGATGCAGTGGATTCCATGCAGCGGGGTTAAATGGATCCCGATTGAATGCAGTGGATTCCATGCAGCGTGGCCCAATGGATCTCGATTGAATGCAGTGGACTCCGTGAAGTGTGGTGGAGTGGATTCTGATTGATTGCAGTGAATTCCATGCAGCGTGGCCCAATGGATCTCGATTGAATGCAGTGGACTCCGTGCAGTGTGGTGGAGTGGATTCTGATTGATTGCAGTGAATTCCATGCAGCATGGCCCAATGGTTCCCGATTGAATGCAGTGGTTGCAATGAAGCATGATTGAATGCAGTGGATTCCATGAAGCGTGGCCCTAAGGTACCCGATTGAATGCACTGGTTGCAATGAAGCATGATTGAATGCAGTGGATTCCATGCAGCATGGAGAAATTGAACCCTATTAAATGCAGGGGATTTTATGCAGCATGATTGAATGCAGTGGATTCCATGCAGCATGATTGAATGCAGTAGATTCCATGCAGTGAGGCCCAATGCATCCCGATTAAATGCAGTGGATTTTATGCAGTGAGGCCCAAAGCATCCCGATTGAATGCAGTGGATTCCATGCAGTGTCACTGAATGCAGTGGATTCGATGAAGCATGGTAAAATGCATCCCGATTGAACCCAGTGTATTCCATGCAGCGTGATAAATGGATCCAGATTGAATGCAGTGGATTCCATGCAGCGTGGCCCAATGGATCTCGAGAGAATGCAGTGGATTCCATGCAGTGTGGTGCAATGGATCTCGAGAGAATGCAGTGGATTCCATGCAGTGTGGTGCAATGGATTTTGATTGAACGCAGTGGATTCCATGCATCGTTGTGCAATGGATCCCAATTGAATGCAGTGAATTCCATGCAGCGTGATTGAATGCAGTACATTCCATGCAGCATGGTAAAATTCATCCCGATTAAATGCAGTGGATTCCATCCAGCTTGATTGAATGCAGTTGATTCCATGGAGCTTGGCCCAATGCATCCCGATTAAATGCAGTGGATTTTATGCAGCATGGCCCAAAGCATCCCGATTGAAGGTACTGCATTCCATGCAGCATCACTGAATGCAGTGGATTCCATGCAGCATGGTAAAATGCATCCCGATTAAACGCAGTGGATTACATGCAGCATGGCTAAATGGATCCCGAGTGAATGCAGTAGATTCCATGCAGTGTCATTGAATGCAGTGGATTCCATGCAGCATGGTAAAATGCGTCACGATTGATGCAGTGGATTCCATGCAGTGTCATTGAATGCAGTGGATTCCATGCAGCATGGTAAAATACATCCCGATGGATGCAGTGGATTCCATGCAGCGGGGTTAAATTGATCCTGATTGAATGCAGTGTATTCCATGCAGCGTGGCCCAATGGATCTCGATTGAATGCAGTGGATTCCATGCAGCGTGGCCCAATGGATCTCGATTGAATGCAGTGGATTCCATGCAGTGTGGTGCAGTGGATTCTGATTGATTGCAGTGAATTCCATGCATCGTGGCACAATGGATCCCAATTGAATGCAGTTGATTCCATGCAGCGTGGCCCAATGGATCTCGATTGAATGCATTGGATTCCATGCAGCGTGTTTGAATGCAGTGTATGCCATGCAGCGTGAAGAAATGGAACCCTATTGAATGCAGTGGATTTTATGCAGCATGATTGAATGCAGTGGATTCCATGCAGCATGATTGAATGCAGTGGATTCCAGGCAGCGAGGCCCAATGAATCCCGATTGAATGCAGTGGATATTATCCAGCATGGCCCAAAGCATCCCGATTGAATGCAGTTGGTTCCATGCAGCGTGTTTGAATGCAGTGGATTCCATGCAGCATGGCCCAATGGTTCCCGATTGAATGCAGTGGTTGCAATGAAGCGTGATTGAATGCAGTGGATTCCATGAAGCGTGGCCCTATGGTACCCGATTGAATGCACTGGTTGCAATGAAGCATGATTGAATGCAGTGGATTCCATGCAGCATGGAGACATTGAACCCTATTCAATGCAGGGGATTTTATGCAGCATGATTGAATGCAGTGGATTCCATGCAGCATGATTGAATGCAGTAGATTCCATGCAGTGAGGCCCAATGCATCCCGATTAAATGCAGTGGATTTTATGCAGCGAGGCCCAAAGCATCCCGATTGAATGCAGTGGATTCCATGCAGCGTCACTGAATGCAGTGGATTCGATGCAGCATGGTAAAATGCATCCCGATTGAACGAAGAGTATTCCATGCAGCGTGGCTAAATGGATCCCGATTGAATGCAGTGGATTCCATGCAGCGTGGCCCAATGGATCTCGAGAGATTGCAGTGGATTCCATGCAGTGTGGTGCAATGGATTTAAATTGAACGCAGTGGATTCCATGCATCGTGGTGCAATGGATCCCAATTGAATGCAGTGAATTCCATGCGGCGTGATTGAATGCAGTACACCCCATGCAGCGTGGTAAAATGCATCCCGATTAAATGCAGTGGATTCCATCCAGCTTGATTGAATGCAGTTGATTCCATGGAGCGTGGCCCAATGCATCCCGATTAAATGCAGTGGATTTTATGCAGCATGGCCCAAAGCATCCCGATTGAAGGTAGTGCATTCCATGCAGCATCACTGAATGCAGTGGATTCCATGCAGCATGGTAAAATGCATCCCGATTGAACGCAGTGTATTCCATGAAGCATGGCTAAATGGCTCCCGAGTGAATGCAGTAGATTCCATGCAGTGTCATTGAATGCAGTGGATTCCATGCAGCATGGTAAAATGCGTCACGATTGATGCAGTGGATTCCATGCAGTGTCATTGAATGCAGTGGATTCCAGGCAGCATGGTAAAATGCATCCCGATTGATGCAGTGGATTCCATGCAGCGGGGTTAAATGGATCCCGATTGAATGCAGTGTATTCCATGCAGCGTGGCCCAATGGATCTCGATTGAATGCAGTGGATTCCATGCAGCGTGGCCCAATGGATCTCCATTGAATGCAGTGGATTCCATGCAGTGTGGTACAGTGGATTCTGATTGATTGCAGTGAATTCCATTCATCGTGGCACAATGGATCCCAATTGAATGCAGTGGATTCCATGCAGCGTGGCCCAATGGATCTCGATTAAATGCAGTGGATTCCATGCAGCATGTTTGAATGCAGTGTATGCCATGCAACGTTAAGAAATGGAACCCTATTGAATGCAGTGGATTTTATGCAGGATGATTGAATGCAGTGGATTCCATGCAGCATGATTGAATGCAGTGGATTCGATGCAGCGTGGCCCAATGGATCTCGAGAGAATGCAGTGGATTCCATGCAGTGTGGTGCAATGGATTTTGATTGAACGCAGTGGATTCGATGCATCGTTGTGCAATGGATCCCAATTGAATGCAGTGAATTCCATGCAGCGTGATTGAATGCAGTACATTCCATGCAGCATGGTAAAATGCATCCCGATTAAATGCAGTGGATTCCATCCAGCTTGATTGAATGCAGTTGATTCCATGGAGCGTGGCCCAATGCATCCCGATTAAATGCAGTGGATTTTATGCAGCATGGCCCAAAGCATCCCGATTGAAGGTAGTGCATTCCATGCAGCATCACTGAATGCAGTGGATTCCATGCAGCATGGTAAAATGCATCCCGATTGAACGCAGGGTATTCCATGAAGCATGGCTAAATGGATCCCGATTGAATGCAGTGGATTCCATGCAGCATGGCGCAATGGATGTCGATTGATTGCAGTGGTTTCCCTGCAATGTGGCACAATGGATCCCGATTGATGCAGTGGATTCCATGCAGCGTCACTGAATGCAGTGGATTCCATGCAGCATGGTAAAATGCATCCCGATGGATGCAGTGGATTCCATGCAGTGTCATTGAATGCAGTGGATTCCATGCAGCATGGTTTAATGCATCCCAATTGAACGCAGTGCATTCCATGCAGCGGGGTTAAATGGATCCCGATTGAATGCAGTGGATTCGATGCAGCGTGGCCCAATGGATCTCGAGAGAATGCAGTGGATTCCATGCAGTGTGGTGCAATGGATTTAAATTGAACGCAGTGGATTCCATGCAGCGTGATTGAATGCAGTATATTCCATGCAGCGTGGTAAAATGCATCCCGATTAAATGCAGTGGATTCCATCCAGCTTGATTGAATGCAGTTGATTCCATGGAGCGTGGCCCAATGCTTCCCGATTAAATGCAGTGGATTTTATGCAGCATGGCCCAAAGCATCCCGATTGAAGGTAGTGCATTCCATGCAGCATCACTGAATGCAGTGGATTCCATGCAGCATGGTAAAATGCATCCCGATTGAATGCAGTGTATTCCATGAAGCATGGCTAAATGGATCCCAATTGAATGCAGTGAATTCCATGCAGCGTGATTGAATGCAGTATATTCCATGCAGCGTGGTAAAATGCATCCCGATTAAATGCAGTGGATTCCATCCAGCTTGATTGAATGCAGTTGATTCCATGGAGCGTGGCCCAATGCTTCCCGATTAAATTCAGTGGATTTTATGCAGCATGGCCCAAAGCATCCCGATTGAAGGTAGTGCATTCCATGCAGCATCACTGAATGCAGTGGATTCCATGCAGCATGGTAAAATGCATCCCGATTGAATGCAGTGTATTCCATGAAGCATGGCTAAATGGATCCCGATTGAATGCAGTGGATTCCATGCAGCGTGGCCCAATGGATCTCGATTGAACGCAGTGTATTCCATGCAGTGAGGCCCAATGAATCCCAATTGAATGCAGTGGATTCCATGCAGCATAGAGAAATTGAACCATATTAAATGCAGGGGATTTTATGCAGCATGATTGAATGCAGTGGATTCCATGCAGCATGATTGAATGCAGTAGATTCCATGCAGTGAGGCCCAATGCATCCCGATTAAATGCAGTGGATTTTATGCAGAGAGGCCCAAAGCATCCCGATTGAATGCAGTGGATTCCATGCAGCGTCACTGAATGCAGTGGATTCGATGCAGCATGGTAAAATGCATCCCGATTGAACGAAGAGTATTCCATGCAGCGTGGCTAAATGGATCCCGATTGAATGCAGTGGATTCCATGCAGCGTGGCCCAATGGATCTCGAGAGATTGCAGTGGATTCCAAGCAGAGTGGTGCAATGGATTTTAATTGAACGCAGTGGATTCCATGCATCGTGGTGCAATGGATCCCAATTGAATGCAGTGAATTCCATGCAGCGTGATTGAATGCAGTATATTCCATGCAGCGTGGTAAAATGCATCCCGATTAAATGCAGTGGATTCCATCCAGCTTGGTTGAATGCAGTTGATTCCATGGAGCGTGGCCCAATGCATCCCGATTAAATGCAGTGGATTTTATGCAGCATGGCCCAAAGCATCCCGATTGAAGGTAGTGCATTCCATGCAGCATCACTGAATGCAGTGGATTCCATGCAGCATGGTAAAATGCATCCCAATTGAACGCAGTGCATTCCATGCAGCGGGGTTAAATGGATGCCGATTGAATGCAGTGGATTCGATGCAGCGTGGCCCAATGGATCTCGATTGACTGCAGTGGATTCCATGCAGCGTGGCCCAGTGGATCTCGATTGACTGCAGTGGATTCCATGCAGCGTCACTGAATGCAGTGGATTCCATGCAGCATGGTAAAATGCATCCCGATTGATGCAGTGGATTCCATGCAGTGTCATTGAATGCAGTGGATTCCATGCAGCATGGTTTAATGCATCCCAATTGGTCGCAGTGCATTCCATTCAGCGGGGTTAAATGGATCCCGATTGAATGCAGTGGATTCGATGCAGCGTGGCCCAATGGATCTCGAGAGAATGCAGTGGATTCCATGCAGTGTGGTGCAATGGATTTAAATTGAACGCATTGGATTCCATGCATCGTGGTGCAATGGATCCCAATTGAATGCAGTGAATTCCATGCAGCGTGATTGAATGCAGTATTTTCCATGCAGCGTGGTAAAATGCATCCCGATTAAATGCAGTGGATTCCATCCAGCTTGATTGAATGCAGTTGATTCCATGGAGCGTGGCCCAATGCATCCCGATTAAATGCAGTGGATTTTATGCAGCATGGCCCAAAGCATCCCGATTGAAGGTAGTGCATTCCATGCAGCATCACTGAATGCAGTGGATTCCATGCAGCATGGTAAAATGCATCCCGATTGAACGCAGTGTATTCCATGAAGCATGGCTAAATGGATCCCGATTGAATGCAGTGGATTCCATGCACCATGGCCCAATGGTTCCCGATTGAATGCAGTGGTTGCAATGAAGCATGATTGAATGCAGTGGATTCCATGAAGCGTGGCCCTATGGTACCCGATTGAATGCACTTGTTGCAATGAAGCATGATTGAATGCAGTGGATTCCATGCAGCATGGAGAAATTGAACCCTATTAAATGCAGGGGATTTTATGCAGCATGATTGAATGCAGTGGATTCCATGCAGCATGATTGAATGCAGTAGATTCCATGCAGTGAGGCCCAATGCATCCCGATTAAATGCAGTGGATTTTATGCAGCGAGGCCCAAAGCATCCCGATTGAATGCAGTAGATTCCATGCAGCGTCACTGAATGCAGTGGATTCCATGCAGCATGGTAAAATGCATCCCGATTGAACCCAGTGTATTCTATGCAGCGTGATAAATGGATCCCGATTGAATGCAGTGGATTCGATGCAGCGTGGCCCAACGGATCTCGAGAGAATGCAGTGGATTCCATGCAGTGTGGTGCAATGTATTTTGATTGAACGCAGTGGATTCGATGCATCGTTGTGCAATGGATCCCAATTGAATGCAGTGAATTCCATGCAGCGTGATTGAATGCAGTACATTCCATGCAGCGTGGTAAAATGCATCCCGATTAAATGCAGTGGATTCCATCCAGCTTGATTGAATGCAATTGATTCCATGGAGCATGGCCCAATGCATCCCGATTAAATGCAGTGGATTTTATGCAGCATGGCCCAAAGCATCCCGATTGAAGGTAGTGCATTCCATGCAGCATCACTGAATGCAGTGGATTCCATGCAGCATGGTAAAATGCATCCCGATTGAACGCAGTGTATTCCATGAAGCATGGCTAAATGGATCCCCATTGAATGCAGTGGATTCCATGCAGCGTGGCCCAATGGATCTCGATTGAACGCAGTGTATTCCATGCAGTGAGGCCCAATGAATCCCAATTGAATGCAGTGGATTCCATGCAGCATGGCGCAATGGATGTCGATTGAATGCAGTGGTTTCCCTGCAATGTGGCACAATGGATTCCGATTGACTGCAGTGGATTCCATGCAGCGTCACTGAATGCAGTGGATTCCATGCAGCATGGTAAAATGCATCCCGATTGATGCAGTGGATTCCATGCAGCGTCATTGAATGCAGTGGATTCCATGCAGCATGGTAAAATGCATCCCAATTGAACGCAGTGCATTCCATGCAGCGGGGTTAAATGGATCCCGATTGAATGCAGTGGATTCGATGCAGCATGGCCCAATGGATCTCGAGAGAATGCAGTGGATTCCATGCAGTGTGGTGCAATGGATTTAAATTGAACGCAGTGGATTCCATGCATCGTGGCGCAATGGATCCCAATTGAATGCAGTGAATTCCATGCAGCGTGATTGAATGCAGTATATTCCATGCAGCGTGGTAAAATGCATCCCGATTAAATGCAGTGGATTCCATCCAGCTTGATTGAATGCAGTTGATTCCATGGAGCGTGGCCCAATGCATCCCGATTAAATGCAGTGGATTTTATGCAGCATGGCCCAAAGCATCCCGATTGAAGGTAGTGCATTCCATGCAGCATCACTGAATGCAGTGGATTCCATGCAGCATGGTAAAATGCATCCCGATTGAACGCAGTGTATTCCATGAAGCATGGCGAAATGGATCCCGATTGAATGCAGTGGATTCCATGCAGCGTGGCCCAATGGATCTCGATTGAATGCAGTGTATTCCATGCAGTGAGGCCCAATGTATCCCAATTGAATGCAGTGGATTCCATGCAGCATGGCGCAATGGATGTCGATTGAATGCAGTGGTTTCCCTGCAATGTGGCACAATGTATCCCGATTGACTGCAGTGGATTCCATGCAGCGTCACTGAATGCAGTGGATTCCATGCAGCATGGTAAAATGCATCCCGATTGATGCAGTGGATTCCATGCAGTGTCATTGAATGCAGTGGATTCCATGCAGCATGGTAAAATGCATCCCAATTGAACGCAGTGCATTCCATGCAGCGGGGTTAAATGGATCCCGATTGAATGCAGTGGATTCGATGCAGCATGGCCCAATGGATCTCGAGAGAATGCAGTGGATTCCATGCAGTGTGGTGCAATGGATTTAAACTGAACGCAGTGGATTCCATGCATCGTGGTGCAATGGATCCCAATTGAATGCAGTGAATTCCATGCAGCGTGATTGAATGCAGTATATTCCATGCAGCGTGGTAAAATGCATCCCAATTGAACGCAGTGCATTCCATGCAGCGGGGTTAAATGGATGCCGATTGAATGCAGTGGATTCGATGCAGCGTGGCCCAATGGATCTCGATTGACTGCAGTGGATTCCATGCAGCGTGGCCCAATGGATCTCGATTGACTGCAGTGGATTCCATGCAGCGTCACTGACTGCAGTGGATTCCATGCAGCATGGTAAAATGCATCCCGATTGATGCAGTGGATTCCATGCAGTGTCATTGAATGCAGTGGATTCCATGCAGCATGGTTTAATGCATCCCAATTGATCACAGTGCATTCCATGCAGCGGGGTTAAATGGATCCCGATTGAATGCAGTGGATTCGATGCAGCGTGGCCCAATGGATCTCGAGAGAATGCAGTGGATTCCATGCAGTGTGGTGCAATGGATTTAAATTGAACGCATTGGATTCCATGCATCGTGGCGCAATGGATCCCAATTGAATGCAGTGAATTCCATGCAGCGTGATTGAATGCAGTATATTCCATGCAGCGTGGTAAAATACATCCCGATTAAATGCAGTGGATTCCATCCAGCTTGATTGAATGCAGTTGATTCCATGGAGCGTGGCCCAATGCATCCCGATTAAACGCAGTGGATTTTATGCAGCATGGCCCAAAGCATCCCGATTGAAGGTAGTGCATTCCATGCAGCATCACTGAATGCAGTGGATTCCATGCAGCATGGTAAAATGCATCCCGATTGAACGCAGTGTATTCCATGAAGCATGGCTAAATGGATCCCGATTGAATGCAGTGGATTCCATGCAGCATGGCCCAATGGTTCCCGATTGAATGCAGTGGTTGCAATGAAGCATGATTGAATGCAGTGGATTCCATGAAGCGTGGACCTATGGTACCCGATTGAATGCACTGGTTGCAATGAAGCATGATTGAATCCAGTGGATTCCATGCAGCATGGAGAAATTGAACCCTATTAAATTCAGGGGATTTTATGCAGCATGATTGAATGCAGTGGATTCCATGCAGCATGATTGAATGCAGTAGATTCCATGCAGTGAGGCCCAATGCATCCCGATTAAATGCAGTGGATTTTATGCAGCGAGGCCCAAAGCATCCCGATTGAATGCAGTGGATTCCATGCAGCGTCACTGAATGCAGTGGATTCGATGCAGCATGGTAAAATGCATCCCGATTGAACCCAGTGTATTCTATGCAGCGTGATAAATGGATCCCGATTGAATGCAGTGGATTCGATGCAGCGAGGCCCAACGGATCTCGAGAGAATGCAGTGGATTCCATGCAGTGTGGTGCAATGGATTTTGATTGAACGCAGTGGATTCGATGCATCGTTGTGCAATGGATCCCAATTGAATGCAGTGAATTCCATGCAGCGTGATTGAATGCAGTACATTCCATGCAGCATGGTAAAATGCATCCCGATTAAATGCAGTGGATTCCATCCAGCTTGATTGAATGCAGTTGATTCCATGGAGCGTGGCCCAATGCATCCCGATTAAATGCAGTGGATTTTATGCAGCATGGCCCAAAGCATCCCGATTGAAGGTAGTGCATTCCATGCAGCATCACTGAATGCAGTGGATTCCATGCAGCATGGTAAAATGCATCCCGATTGAACGCAGTGTATTCCATGAAGCATGGCTAAATGGATCCCGAGTGAATGCAGTGGATTCCATGCAGCATGGTAAAATGCGTCACGATTGATGCAGTGGATTCCATGCACTGTCATTGAATGCAGTGGATTCCATGCAGCATGATAAAATGCATCCCGATTGATGCAGTGGATTCCATGCAGTATCATTTAATGCAGTGGATTCCAGGCAGCATGATAAAATGCATCCCGATTGATGCAGTGGATTCCATGCAGCGGGGTTAAATGGATCCCGATTGAATGCAGTGGATTCCATGCAGCGTGGCCCAATGGATCTCGATTGAATGCAGTGGACTCCGTGCAGTGTGGTGGAGTGGATTCTGATTGATTGCAGTGAATTCCATGCAGCGTGGCCCAATGGATCTCGATTGAATGCAGTGGATTCCATGCAGCGTGTTTGAATGCAGTGTATGCCATGCAGCGTGAAGAAATGGAACCCTATTGAATGCAGTGGATTTTATGCAGGATGATTGAATGCAGTGGATTCCATGCAGCATGATTGAATGCAGTGGATTCCAGGCAGCGAGGCCCAATGAATCCTGATTGAATGCAGTGGATATTATCCAGCATGGCCCAAAGCATCCCGATTGAATGCAGTGGATTCCATGCAGCGTGTTTGAATGCAGTGGATTCCATGCAGCATGGCGCAATGGATGTCGATTGAATGCAGTGGTTTCCCTGCAATGTGGCACAATGGATCCCGATTGACTGCAGTGGATTCCATGCAGCATGGCGCAATGGATGTCGATTGAATGCAGTGGTTTCCCTGCAATGTGGCAAAATGGATCCCGATTGACTGCAGTGGATTCCATGCAGCGTCACTGAATGCAGTGGATTCCATGCAGCATGGTAAAATTCATCCCGATTGAACGCAGTGTATTCCATGAAGCATGGCTAAATGGATCCCGAGTGAATGCAGTGGATTCCATGCAGTGTCATTGAATGCAGTGGATTCCATGCAGCATGGTATAATGTGTCACGATTGATGCAGTGGATTCCATGCATTGTCATTGAATGCAGTGGATTCCATGCAGCATGGTTAAATGCATCCCGATTGATGCAGTGGATTCCATGCAGTGTCATTGAATGCAGTGGATTCCAGGCAGCATGATAAAATGCATCCCGATTGATGCAGTGGATTCCATGCAGCGGGGTTAAATGGATCCCGATGGAATGCAGTGGATTCCATGCAGCGTGGCCCAATGGATCTCGATTGAATGCAGTGGATTCCATGCAGCGTGGCCCAATGGATCTCGATTGAATGCAGTGGATTCCACGCATTGTGGTGCAGTGGATTCTGATTGATTGCAGTGAATTCCATGCATCGTGGCACAATGGATCCCAATTGAATGCAGTAGATTCCATGCAGTGTGGCCCAATGTATCTCGATTGAATGCAGTGGATTCCATGCAGCGTGTTTGAATGCAGTGTATGCCATGCAGCGTGAAGAAATGGAACCCTATTGAATGCAGTGGATTTTATGCAGCATGATTGAATGCAGTGGATTCCATGCAGCATGATTGAATGCAGTGGATTCCAGGCAGCGAGGCCCAATGAATCCCGATTGAATGCAGTGGATATTATCCAGCATGGCCCAAAGCATCCCGATTGAATGCAGTGGATTCCATGCAGCATGTTTGAATGCAGTGGATTCCATGCAGCATGGCCCAATGGTTCCCGATTGAATGCAGTGGTTGCAATGAAGCATGATTGAATGCAGTGGATTCCATGAAGCGTGGCCCTATGGTACCCGATTGAATGCACTGGTTGCAATGAAGCATGATTGAATGCAGTGGATTCCATGCAGCATGGAGAAATTGAACCCTATTAAATGCAGGGGATTTTATGCAGCATGATTGAATGCAGTGGATTCCATGCAGCATGGTAAAATGCATCCCGATTGATGCAGTGGATTCCATGCAGTGTCATTGAATGCAGTGGATTCCATGCAGCATTGTAAAATGCATCCCAATTGAACGCAGTGCATTCCATGCAGCGGGGTTAAATGGATCCCGATTGAATGCAGTGGATTCGATGCAGCGTGGCCCAATGGATCTCGAGAGAATGCAGTGGATTCCATGCAGTGTGGTGCAATGGATTTAAATTGAACGCAGTGGATTCCATGCATCGTGGCGCAATGGATCCCAATTGAATGCAGTGAATTCCATGCAGCGTGATTGAATGCAGTATATTCCATGCAGCGTGGTAAAATGCATCCCGATTAAATGCAGTGGATTCCATCCAGCTTGATTGAATGCAGTTGATTCCATGGAGCGTGGCCCAATGCATCCCGATTAAATGCAGTGGATTTTATGCAGCATGGCCCAAAGCATCCCGATTGAATGTAGTGCATTCCATGCAGCATCACTGAATGCAGTGGATTCCATGCAGCATGGTAAAATGCATCCCGATTGAACGCAGTGTATTCCATGAAGCATGGCGAAATGGATCCCGATTGAATGCAGTGGATTCCATGCAGCGTGGCCCAATGGATCTCGATTGAATGCAGTGTATTCCATGCAGTGAGGCCCAATGAATCCCAATTGAATGCAGTGGATTCCATGCAGCATGGCGCAATGGATGTCGATTGAATGCAGTGGTTTCCCTGCAATGTGGCACAATGGATCCCGATTGACTGCAGTGGATTCCATGCAGCGTCACTGAATGCAGTTGATTCCTTGCAGCATGGTAAAATGCATCCCGATTAATGCAGTGGATTCCATGCTGTGTCATTGAATGCAGTGCATTCCATGCAGCATGGTAAAATGCATCCCGATTGAACGCAGTGCATTCCATGCAGCGGGGTTAAATGGATCCCGATTGAATGCAGTGGATTCGATGCAGCATGGCCCAATGGATCTCGAGAGAATGCAGTGGATTCCATGCAGTGTGGTGCAATGGATTTAAATTGAACGCAGTGGATTCCATGCATCGTGGCGCAATGGATCCCAATTGAATGCAGTGAATTCCATGCAGCGTGATTGAATGCAGTATATTCCATGCAGCGTGGTAAAATGCATCCCGATTAAATGCAGTGGATTCCATCCAGCTTGATTGAATGCAGTTGATTCCATGGAGCGTGGCCCAATGCATCCCGATTAAATGCAGTGGATTTTATGCAGCATGGCCCAAAGCATCCCGATTGAATGTAGTGCATTCCATGCAGCATCACTGAATGCAGTGGATTCCATGAAGCATGGTAAAATGCATCCCGATTGAACGCAGTGTATTCCATGAAGCATGGCGAAATGGATCCCGATTGAATGCAGTGGATTCCATGCAGCGTGGCCCAATGGATCTCGATTGAATGCAGTGTATTCCATGCAGTGAGGCCCAATGTATCCCAATTGAATGCAGTGGATTCCATGCAGCATGGCGCAATGGATGTCGATTGAATGCAGTGGTTTCCCTGCAATGTGGCACAATGGATCCCGATTGACTGCAGTGGATTCCATGCAGCGTCACTGAATGCAGTGGATTCCATGCAGCATGGTAAAATGCATCCCGATTGATGCAGTGGATTCCATGCAGTGTCATTGAATGCAGTGGATTCCATGCAGCATGGTAAAATGCATCCCAAATGAACGCAGTGCATTCCATGCAGCGGGGTTAAATGGATCCCGATTGAATGCAGTGGATTCGATGCAGCATGGCCCAATGGATCTCGAGAGAATGCAGTGGATTCCATGCAGTGTGGTGCAATGGATTTAAATTGAACGCAGTGGATTCCATGCATCGTGGCGCAATGGATCCCAATTGAATGCAGTGAATTCCATGCAGCGTGATTGAATGCAGTATATTCCATGCAGCGTGGTAAAATGCATCCCGATTAAATGCAGTGGATTCCATCCAGCTTGATTGAATGCAGTTGATTCCATGGAGCGTGGCCCAATGCATCCCGATTAAATGCAGTGGATTTTATGCAGCATGGCCCAAAGCATCCCGATTGAATGTAGTGCATTACATGCAGCATCACTGAATGCAGTGGATTCCATGCAGCATGGTAAAATGCATCCCGATTGAACGCAGTGTATTCCATGAAGCATGGCGAAATGGATCCCGATTGAATGCAGTGGATTCCATGCAGCGTGGCCCAATGGATCTCGATTGAACGCAGTGTATTCCATGCAGTGAGGCCCAATGTATCCCAATTGAATGCAGTGGATTCCATGCAGCATGGCGCAATGGATGTCGATTGAATGCAGTGGTTTCCCTGCAATGTGGCAAAATGGATCCCGATTGACTGCAGTGGATTCCATGCAGCGTCACTGAATGCAGTGGATTCCATGCAGCATGGTAAAATGCATCCCGATTGAACGCAGTGTATTCCATGAAGCATGGCTAAATGGATCCCGAGTGAATGCAGTGGATTCCAGGCAGTGTCATTGAATGCAGTGGATTCCATGCAGCATGGTATAATGTGTCACGATTGATGCAGTGGATTCCATGCATTGTCATTGAATGCAGTGGATTCCATGCAGCATGGTTAAATGCATCCCGATTGATGCAGTGGATTCCATGCAGTGTCAATGAATGCAGTGGATTCCAGGCAGCATGATAAAATGCATCCCGATTGATGCAGTGGATTCCATGCAGCGGGGTTAAATGGATCCCGATTGAATGCAGTGGATTCCATGCAGCGTGGCCCAATGGATCTCGATTGAATGCAGTGGATTCCATGCAGCGTGGCCCAATGGATCTCGATTGAATGCAGTGGATTCCACTCATTGTGGTGCAGTGGATTCTGATTGATTGCAGTGAATTCCATGCATCGTGGCACAATGGATCCCAATTGAATGCAGTTGATTCCATGCAGTGTGGCCCAATGGATCTCGATTGAATGCAGTGGATTCCATGCAGCGTGTTTGAATGCAGTGTATGCCATGCAGTGTGAAGAAATGGAACCCTATTGAATGCAGTGGATTTTATGCAGCATGATTGAATGCAGTGGATTCCATGCAGCATGATTGAATGCAGTGGATTCCAGGCAGCGAGGCCCAATGAATCCCGATTAAATGCAGTGGATACTATCCAGCATGGCCCAAAGCATCCCGATTGAATGCAGTGGATTCCATGCAGCATGTTTGAATGCAGTGGATTCCATGCAGCATGGCCCAATGGTTCCCGATTGAATGCAGTGGTTGCAATGAAGCATGATTGAAAGCAGTGGATTCCATGAAGCGTGGCCCTATGGTACCCGATTGAATGCACTGGTTGCAATGAAGCATGATTGAATGCAGTGGATTCCATGCAGCATGGAGAAATGGAACCCTATTAAATGCAGGGGATTTTATGCAGCATGATTGAATGCAGTGGATTCCATGCAGCATGATTGAATGCAGTAGATTCCATGCAGTGAGGCCCAATGCATCCCGATTAAATGCAGTGGATTTTATGCAGCGAGGCCCAAAGCATCCCGATTGAATGCAGTGGATTCCATGCAGCGTCACTGAATGCAGTGGATTCGATGCAGCATGGTTAAATGCATCCCGATTGAACGAAGAGTATTCCATGCAGCGTGGCTAAATGGATCCCGATTGAATGCAGTGGATTCCATGCAGCGTGGCCCAATGGATCTGGAGAGATTGCAGTGGATTCCATGCAGTGTGGTGCAATGGATTTTAATTGAACACAGTGGATTCCATGCATCGTGGTGCAATGGATCCCAATTGAATGCAGTGAATTCCATGCAGCATGGCCCAATGGTTCCCGATTGAATGCAGTGGTTGCAATGAAGCATGATTGAATGCAGTGGATTCCATGAAGCGTGGCCCTATGATACCCAATTGAATGCAGTGGATTCCATGCAGCATGATTGAATGCAGTGGATTCCATGCAGCATGGAGAAATTGAACCCTATTAAATGCAGTGGATTCCATGCAGCATGATTGAATGCAGTAGATTCCATGCAGTGAGGCCCAATGCATGCCGATTAAATGCAGTGGATTTTATGCAGCATGGCCCAAAGCATCCCGATTGAAGGTAGTGCATTCCATGCAGCATCACTGAATGCAGTGGATTCCATGCAGCATGGTAAAATGCATCCCGATTGAACGCAGTGTATTCCATGAAGCATGGCTAAATGGATCCAGATTGAATGCAGTGGATTCCATGCAGCGTGGCCCAATGGATCTCGATTGAACGCAGTGTATTCCATGCAGTGAGGCCCAATGAATCCCAATTGGATGCAGTGGATTCCATGCAGCATCACGCAATGGATGTCGATTGAATGCAGTGGTTTCCCTGCAATGTGGCACAATGGATCCCGATTGACTGCAGTGGATTCCATGCAGCATGGCGCAATGGATGTCGATTGAATGCAGTGGTTTCCCTGCAATGTGGCAAAATGGATCCCGATTGACTGCAGTGGATTCCATGCAGCGTCACTGAATGCAGTGGATTCCATGCAGCATGGTAAAATTCATCCCGATTGAACGCAGTGTATTCCATGAAGCATGGCTAAATGGATCCCGAGTGAATGCAGTGGATTCCATGCAGTGTCATTGAATGCAGTGGATTCCATGCAGCATGGTATAATGTGTCACGATTGATGCAGTGGATTCCATGCATTGTCATTGAATGCAGTGGATTCCATGCAGCATGGTTAAATGCATCCCGATTGATGCAGTGGATTCCATGCAGTGTCAATGAATGCAGTGGATTCCAGGCAGCATGATAAAATGCATCCCGATTGATGCAGTGGATTCCATGCAGCGGGGTTAAATGGATCCCGATTGAATGCAGTGGATTCCATGCAGCGTGGCCCAATGGATCTAGATTGAATGCAGTGGATTCCATGCAGCGTGGCCCAATGGATCTCGATTGAATGCAGTGGATTCCACGCAGTGTGGTGCAGTGGATTCTGATTGATTGCAGTGAATTCCATGCATCGTGGCACAATGGATCCCAATTGAATGCAGTAGATTCCATGCAGTGTGGCCCAATGGATCTCGATTGAATGCAGTGGATTCCATGCAGCGTGTTTGAATGCAGTGTATGCCATGCAGCGTGAAGAAATGGAACCCTATTGAATGCAGTGGATTTTATGCAGCATGATTGAATGCAGTGGATTCCATGCAGCATGATTGAATGCAGTGGATTCCAGGCAGCGAGGCCCAATGAATCCCGATTGAATGCAGTGGATATTATCCAGCATGGCCCAAAGCATCCCGATTGAATGCAGTGGATTCCATGCAGCATGTTTGAATGCAGTGGATTCCATGAAGCGTGGCCCTATGGTACCCGATTGAATGCACTGGTTGCAATGAAGCATGATTGAATGCAGTGGATTCCATGCAGCATGGAGAAATTGAACCCTATTAAATGCAGGGGATTTTATGCAGCATGATTGAATGCAGTGGATTCCATGCAGCATGGTAAAATGCATCCCGATTGATGCAGTGGATTCCATGCAGTGTCATTGAATGCAGTGGATTCCATGCAGCATGGTAAAATGCATCCCAATTGAACGCAGTGCATTCCATGCAGCGGGGTTAAATGGATCCCGATTGAATGCAGTGGATTCGATGCAGCGTGGCCCAATGGATCTCGAGAGAATGCAGTGGATTCCATGCAGTGTGGTGCAATGGATTTAAATTGAACGCAGTGGATTCCATGCATCGTGGCGCAATGGATCCCAATTGAATGCAGTGAATTCCATGCAGCGTGATTGAATGCAGTATATTCCATGCAGCGTGGTAAAATGCATCCCGATTAAATGCAGTGGATTCCATCCAGCTTGATTGAATGCAGTTGATTCCATGGAGCGTGGCCCAATGCATCCCGATTAAATGCAGTGGATTTTATGCAGCATGGCCCAAAGCATCCCGATTGAATGTAGTGCATTCCATGCAGCATCACTGAATGCAGTGGATTCCATGCAGCATGGTAAAATGCATCCCGATTGAACGCAGTGTATTCCATGAAGCATGGCGAAATGGATCCCGATTGAATGCAGTGGATTCCATGCAGCGTGGCCCAATGGATCTCGATTGAATGCAGTGTATTCCATGCAGTGAGGCCCATTGAATCCCAATTGAATGCAGTGGATTCCATGCAGCATGGCGCAATGGATGTCGATTGAATGCAGTGGTTTCCCTGCAATGTGGCACAATGGATCCCGATTGACTGCAGTGGATTCCATGCAGCGTCACTGAATGCAGTGGATTCCTTGCAGCATGGTAAAATGCATCCCGATTGATGCAGTGGATTCCATGCTGTGTCATTGAATGCAGTGCATTCCATGCAGCATGGTAAAATGCATCCCGATTGAACGCAGTGCATTCCATGCAGCGGGGTTAAATGGATCCCGATTGAATGCAGTGGATTCGATGCAGCATGGCCCAATGGATCTCGAGAGAATGCAGTGGATTCCATGCAGTGTGGTGCAATGGATTTAAATTGAACGCAGTGGATTCCATGCATCGTGGCGCAATGGATCCCAATTGAATGCAGTGAATTCCATGCAGCGTGATTGAATGCAGTATATTCCATGCAGCGTGGTAAAATGCATCCCGATTAAATGCAGTGGATTCCATCCAGCTTGATTGAATGCAGTTGATTCCATGGAGCGTGGCCCAATGCATCCCGATTAAATGCAGTGGATTTTATGCAGCATGGCCCAAAGCATCCCGATTGAAGGTAGTGCATTCCATGCAGCATCACTGAATGCAGTGGATTCCATGCAGCATGGTAAAATGCATCCCGATTGAACGCAGTGTATTCCATGAAGCATGGCGAAATGGATCCCGATTGAATGCAGTGGATTCCATGCAGCGTGGCCCAATGGATCTCGATTGAACGCAGTGTATTCCATGCAGTGAGGCCCAATGTATCCCAATTGAATGCAGTGGATTCCATGCAGCATGGCGCAATGGATGTAGATTGAATGCAGTGGTTTCCCTGCAATGTGGCACAATGGATCCCGATTGACTGCAGTGGATTCCATGCAGCATGGCGCAATGGATGTCGATTGAATGCAGTGGTTTCCCTGCAATGTGGCAAAATGGATCCCGATTGACTGCAGTGGATTCCATGCAGCGTCACTGAATGCAGTGGATTCCATGCAGCATGGTAAAATTCATCCCGATTGAACGCAGTGTATTCCATGAAGCATGGCTAAATGGATCCCGAGTGAATGCAGTGGATTCCATGCAGTGTCATTGAATGCAGTGGAGTCCATGCAGCATGGTATAATGTGTCACGATTGATGCAGTGGATTCCATGCATTGTCATTGAATGCAGTGTATTAAATGCAGCATGGTTAAATGCATCCCGATTGAAGCAGTGGATTCCATGCAGTGTCAATGAATGCAGTGGATTCCAGGCAGCATGATAAAATGCATCCCGATTGATGCAGTGGATTCCATGCAGCGGGGTTAAATGGATCCCGATTGAATGCAGTGGATTCCATGCAGCGTGGCCCAATGGATCTCGATTGAATGCAGTGGATTCCACGCAGTGTGGTGCAGTGGATTCTGATTGATTGCAGTGAATTCCATGCATCGTGGCACAATGGATCCCAATTGAATGCAGTTGATTCCATGCAGTGTGGCCCAATGGATCTCGATTGAATGCAGTGGATTCCATGCAGCGTGTTTGAATGCAGTGTATGCCATGCAGCGTGAAGAAATGGAACCCTATTGAATGCAGTGGATTTTATGCAGCATGATTGAATGCAGTGGATTCCATGCAGCATGATTGAATGCAGTGGATTCCAGGCAGCGAGGCCCAATGAATCCCGATTGAATGCAGTGGATATTATCCAGCATGGCCCAAAGCATCCCGATTGAATGCAGTGGATTCCATGCAGCATGTTTGAATGCAGTGGATTCCATGCAGCATGGCCCAATGGTTCCCGATTGAATGCAGTGGTTGCAATGAAGCATGATTGAATGCAGTGGATTCCATGAAGCGTGGCCCTATGGTACCCGATTGAATGCACTGGTTGCAATGAAGCATGATTGAATGCAGTGGATTCCATGCAGCATGGAGAAATGGAACCCTATTAAATGCAGGGGATTTTATGCAGCATGATTGAATGCAGTGGATTCCATGCAGCATGATTGAATGCAGTAGATTCCATGCAGTGAGGCCCAATGCATCCCGATTAAATGCAGTGGATTTTATGCAGCGAGGCCCAAAGCATCCCGATTGAATGCAGTGGATTCCATGCAGCGTCACTGAATGCAGTGGATTCGATGCAGCATGGTAAAATGCATCCCGATTGAACCCAGTGTATTCTATGCAGCGTGATAAATGGATCCCGATTGAATGCAGTGGATTCCATGCAGCGTGAACAACGGATCTCGAGAGAATGCAGTGGATTCCATGCAGTGTGGTGCAATGGATTTTGATTGAACGCAGTGGATTCGATGCATCGTTGTGCAATGGATCCCAATTGAATGCAGTGAATTCCATGCAGCGTGATTGAATGCAGTACATTCCATGCAGCATGGTAAAATGCATCCCGATTAAATGCAGTGGATTCCAACCAGCTTGATTGAATGCAGTTGATTCCATGGAGCGTGGCCCAATGCATCCCGATTAAATGCAGTGGATTTTATGCAGCATGGCCCAAAGCATCCCGATTGAAGGTAGTGCATTCCATGCAGCATCACTGAATGCAGTGGAGTCCATGCAGCATGGTAAAATGCATCCCGATTGAACGCAGTGTATTCCATGAAGCATGGCTAAATGGATCCCGATTATATGCAGTGGATTCCATGCAGCGTGGCCCAATGGATCTCGATTGAACGCAGTGTATTCCATGCAGTGAGGCCCAATGAATCCCAATTGAATGCAGTGGATTCCATGCAGCATGGCGCAATGGATGTCGATTGATTGCAGTTGTTTCCCTGCAATGTGGCACAATGGATCCCGATTGATGCAGTGGATTCCATGCAGCGTCACTGAATGCAGTGCATTCCATGCAGCATGGTAAAATGCATCCCGATGGATGCAGTGTATTCCATGCAGTGAGGCCCAATGAATCCCAATTGAATGCAGTGGATTCCATGCAGCATGGAGAAATTGAACCCTATTAAATGCAGGGGATTTTATGCAGCATGATTGAATGCAGTGGATTCCAAGCAGCATGATTGAATGCAGTAGATTCCATGCAGTGAGGCCCAATGCATCCCGATTAAATGCAGTGGATTTTATGCAGCGAGGCCCAAAGCATCCCGATTGAATGCAGTGGATTCCATGCAGCGTCACTGAATGCAGTGGATTCCATGCAGCATGGTAAAATGCATCCCGATTGAACGAAGTGAATTCCATGCAGCGTGGCTAAATGGATCCCGATTGAATGCAGTGGATTCCATGCAGCGTGGCCCAATGGATCTCGAGAGATTGCAGTGGATTCCAAGCAGAGTGGTGCAATGGATTTTAATTGAACGCAGTGGATTCCATGCATCGTGGTGCAATGGATTTAAATTGAACGCAGTGGATTCCATGCATCGTGATTGAATGCAGTATATTCCATGCAGCGTGGTAAAATGCATCCCGATTAAATGCAGTGGATTCCATCCAGCTTGGTTGAATGCAATTGATTCCATGGAGCATGGCCCAATGCATCCCGATTAAATGGAGTGGATTTTATGCAGCATGGCCCAAAGCATCCCGATTGAAGGTAGTGCATTCCATGCAGCATCACTGAATGCAGTGGATTCCATGCAGCATGGTAAAATGCATCCCAATTGAACGCAGTGCATTCCATGCAGCGGGGTTAAATGGATGCCGATTGAATGCAGTGGATTCGATGCAGCGTGGCCCAATGGATCTCGATTGACTGCAGTGGATTCCATGCAGCGTCACTGAATGCAGTGGATTCCATGCAGCATGGTAAAATGCATCCCGATTGAACGCAGTGTATTCCATGAAGCATGGCTAAATGGATCCCGATTGAATGCAGTGGATTCCATGCAGCATGGCCCAATGGTTCCCGATTGAATGCAGTGGTTGCAATGAAGCATGATTGAATGCAGTGGATTCCATGAAGCGTGGCCCTATGGTACCCGATTGAATGCACTGGTTGCAATGAAGCATGAATGAATGCAGTGGATTCCATGCAGCATGGAGAAATTGAACCCTATTAAATGCAGGGGATTTTATGCAGCATGATTGAATGCAGTGGATTCCATGCAGCATGATTGAATGCAGTAGATTCCATGCAGTGAGGCCCAATGCATCCCGATTAAATGCAGTGGATTTTATGCAGCGAGGCCCAAAGCATCCCGATTGAATGCAGTGGATTCCATGCAGCGTCACTGAATGCAGTGGATTCGATGCAGCATGGTAAAATGCATCCCGATTGAACCCAATGTATTCTATGCAGCGTGATAAATGGATCCCGATTGAATGCAGTGGATTCGATGCAGCGTGGCCCAACGGATCTCGAGAGAATGCAGTGGATTCCATGCAGTGTGGTGCAATGTATTTTGATTGAACGCAGTGGATTCGATGCATCGTTGTGCAATGGATCCCAATTGAATGCAGTGAATTCCATGCAGCGTGATTGAATGCAGTATATTCCATGCAGCGTGGTAAAATGCATCCCGATTAAATGCAGTGGATTCCATCCAGCTTGATTGAATGCAGTTGATTCCATGGAGCGTGGCCCAATGCATCCCGATTAAATGCAGTGGATTTTATGCAGCATGGCCCAAAGCATCCCGATTGAAGGTAGTGCATTCCATGCAGCATCACTGAATGCAGTGGATTCCATGCAGCATGGTAAAATGCATCCCGATTGAACGCAGTGTATTCCATGAAGCATGGCTAAATGGATCCCGAGTGAATGCAGTGGATTCCATGCAGTGTCATTGAATGCAGTGGATTCCATGCAGCATGGTATAATGTGTCACGATTGATGCAGTGGATTCCATGCATTGTCATTGAATGCAGTGGATTCCATGCAGCATGGTTAAATGCATCCTGATTGATGCAGTGGATTCCATGCAGTGTCAATGAATGCAGTGGATTCCAGGCAGCATGATAAAATGCATCCCGATTGATGCAGTGGATTCCATGCAGCGGGGTTAAATGGATCCCGATTGAATGCAGTGGATTCCATGCAGCGTGGCCCAATGGATCTCGATTGAATGCAGTGGATTCCATGCAGCGTGGCCCAATGGATCTCGATTGAATGCAGTGGATTCCATGCAGTGTGGTGCAGTGGATTCTGATTGATTGCAGTGAATTCCATGCATCGTGGCACAATGGATCCCAATTGAATGCAGTGGATTCCATGCAGCGTGGCCCAATGGATCTCGATTGAATGCAGTGGATTCCATGCAGCGTGTTTGAATGCAGTGTATGCCATGCAGCGTGAAGAAATGGAACCCTATTGAATGCAGTGGATTTTATGCAGCATGATTGAATGCAGTGGATTCCATGCAGCATGATTGAATGCAGTGGATTCCAGGCAGCGAGGCCCAATGAATCCCGATTGAATGCAGTGGATATTATCCAGCATGGCCCAAAGCATCCCGATTGAATGCAGTGGATTCCATGCAGCATGTTTGAATGCAGTGGATTCCATGCAGCATGGCCCAATGGTTCCCGATTGAATGCAGTGGTTGCAATGAAGCATGATTGAATGCAGTGGATTCCATGAAGCGTGGCCCTATGGTACCCGATTGAATGCACTGGTTGCAATGAAGCATGATTGAATGCAGTGGATTCCATGCAGCATGGAGAAATTGAACCCTATTAAATGCAGGGGATTTTATGCAGCATGATTGAATGCAGTGGTTTCCATGCAGCATGATTGAATGCAGTAGATTCCATGCAGTGAGGCCCAATGCATCCCGATTAAATGCAGTGGATTCCATGCAGCGAGGCCCAAAGCATCCCGATTGAATGCAGTGGATTCCATGCAGCGTCACTGAATGCAGTGGATTCCATGCAGCATGGTAAAATGCATCCCGATTGAACCCAGTGTATTCTATGCAGCGTGATAAATGGATCCCGATTGAATGCAGTGGATTCGATGCAGCGTGGCCCAACGGATCTCGAGAGAATGCAGTGGATTCCATGCAGTGTGGTGCAATGGATTTTGATTGAACGCAGTGGATTCCATGCATAGTGGCGCAATGGATCCCAATTGAATGCAGTGAATTCCATGCAGCGTGATTGAATGCAGTACATTCCATGCAGCATGGTAAAATGCATCCCGATTAAATGCAGTGGATTCCATCCAGCTTGATTGAATGCAGTTGATTCCATGGAGCGTGGCCCAATGCATCCCGATTAAATGCAGTGGATTTTATGCAGCATGGCCCAAAGCATCCCGATTGAAGGTAGTGCATTCCATGCAGCATCACTGAATGCAGTGGATTCCATGCAGCATGGTAAAATGCATCCCGATTGAACGCAGTGTATTCCATGAAGCATGGCTAAATGGATCCCGATTGAATGCAGTGGATTCTATGCGGCGTGGCCCAATGGATCTCGTTTGAACGCAGTGTATTCCATGCAGTGAGGCCCAATGAATCCCAATTGAATGCAGTGGATTCCATGCAGCATGGCGCAATGGATGTCGATTGATTGCAGTGGTTTCCGTGCAATGTCGCACAATGGATCCCGATTGATGCAGTGGATTCCATGCAGCGTCACTGAATGCAGTGGATTCCATGCAGCATGGTAAAATGCATCCCGATGGATGCAGTGGATTCCATGCAGTGTCATTGAATGCAGTGGATTCCATGCAGCATGGTTTAATGCATCATAATTGAACGCAGTGCATTCCATGCAGCGGGGTTAAATGGATCCCGATTGAATGCAGTGGATTCGATGCAGCGTGGCCCAATGGATCTCGATTGAACGCAGTGTATTCCATGCAGTGAGGCCCAATGAATCCCAATTGAATGCAGTGGATTCCATGCAGCATGGAGAAATTGAACCCTATTAAATGCAGGGGATTTTATGCAGCATGATTGAATGCAGTAGATTCCATGCAGCATGATTGAATGCAGTAGAGTCCATGCAGTGTGGCCCAATGCATCCCGATTAAATGCAGTGGATTTTATGCAGAGAGGCCCAAAACATCCCGATTGAATGCAGTGGATTCCATGCAGCGTCACTGAATGCAGTGGATTCGATGCAGCATGGTTAAATGCATCCCGATTGAACGAAGTGTATTCGATGCAGCGTGGCTAAATGGATCCCGATTGAATGCAGTGGATTCCATGCAGTGTGGTGCAATGGATTTAAATTGAACGCATTGGATTCCATGCATCTTTGCGCAATGGATCCCAATTGAATGCAGTGAATTCCATGCAGCGTGATTGAATGCAGTATATTCCATGCAGCGTGGTAAAATGCATCCCGATTAAATGCAGTGGATTCCATCCAGCTTGATTGAATGCAGTTGATTCCATGGAGCGTGGCCCAATGCATCCCGATTAAACGCAGTTGATTTTATGCAGCATGGCCCAAAGCATCCCGATTGAAGGTAGTGCATTCCATGCAGCAACACTGAATGCAGTGGATTCCATGCAGCATGGTAAAATGCATCCCGATTGAACGCAGTGTATTCCATGAAGCATGGCTAAATGGATCCCGATTGAATGCAGTGGATTCCATGCAGCATGGCCCAATGGTTCCCGATTGAATGCAGTGGTTGCAATGAAGCATGATTGAATGCAGTGGATTCCATGAAGCGTGGCCCTATGGTACCCGATTGAATGCACTGGTTGCAATGAAGCATGATTGAATCCAGTGGATTCCATGCAGCATGGAGAAATTGAACCCTATTAAATGCAGGGGATTTTATGCAGCATGATTGAATGCAGTGGATTCCATGCAGCATGATTGAATGCAGTAGATTCCATGCAGTGAGGCCCAATGCATCCCGATTAAATGCAGTGGATTTTATGCAGCGAGGCCCAAAGCATCCCGATTGAATGCAGTGGATTCCATGCAGCGTCACTGAATGCAGTGGATTCGATGCAGCATGGTAAAATGCATCCCGATTGAACCCAGTGTATTCTATGCAGCGTGATAAATGGATCCCGATTGAATGCAGTGGATTCGATGCAGCGTGGCCCAACGGATCTCGAGAGAATGCAGTGGATTCCATGCAGTGTGGTGCAATGTATTTTGATTGAACGCAGTGGATTCGATGCATCGTTGTGCAATGGATCCCAATTGAATGCAGTGAATTCCATGCAGCGTGATTGAATGCAGTACATTCCATGCAGCATGGTAAAATGCATCCCGATTAAATGCAGTGGATTCCATCCAGCTTGATTGAATGCAGTTGATTCCATGGAGCGTGGCCCAATGCATCCCGATTAAATGCAGTGGATTTTATGCAGCATGGCCCAAAGCATCCCGATTGAAGGTAGTGCATTCCATGCAGCATCACTGAATGCAGTGGATTCCATGCAGCATGGTAAAATGCATCCCGATTGAACGCAGTGTATTCCATGAAGCATGGCTAAATGGATCCCGAGTGAATGCAGTGGATTCCATGCAGCATGGTAAAATGCGTCACGATTGATGCAGTGGATTCCATGCACTGTCATTGAATGCAGTGGATTCCATGCAGCATGGTAAAATGCATCCCGATTGATGCAGTGGATTCCATGCAGTGTCATTTAATGCAGTGGATTCCAGGCAGCATGATAAAATGCATCCCGATTGATGCAGTGGATTCCATGCAGCGGGGTTAAATGGATCCCGATTGAATGCAGTGGATTCCATGCAGCGTGGCCCAATGGATCTCGATTGAATGCAGTGGACTCCGTGAAGTGTGGTGGAGTGGATTCTGATTGATTGCAGTGAATTCCATGCAGCGTGGCCCAATGGATCTCGATTGAATGCAGTGGACTCCGTGCAGTGTGGTGGAGTGGATTCTGATTGATTGCAGTGAATTCCATGCAGCATGGCCCAATGGTTCCCGATTGAATGCAGTGGTTGCAATGAATCCTGATTGAATGCAGTGGATTCCATGAAGCGTGGCCCTAAGGTACCCGATTGAATGCACTGGTTGCAATGAAGCATGATTGAATGCAGTGGATTCCATGCAGCATGGAGAAATTGAACCCTATTAAATGCAGGGGATTTTATGCAGCATGATTGAATGCAGTGGATTCCATGCAGCATGATTGAATGCAGTAGATTCCATGCAGTGAGGCCCAATGCATCCCGATTAAATGCAGTGGATTTTATGCAGTGAGGCCCAAAGCATCCCGATTGAATGCAGTGGATTCCATGCAGTGTCACTGAATGCAGTGGATTCGATGAAGCATGGTAAAATGCATCCCGATTGAACCCAGTGTATTCCATGCAGCGTGATAAATGGATCCAGATTGAATGCAGTGGATTCCATGCAGCGTGGCCCAATGGATCTCGAGAGAATGCAGTGGATTCCATGCAGTGTGGTGCAATGGATCTCGAGAGAATGCAGTGGATTCCATGCAGTGTGGTGCAATGGATTTTGATTGAACGCAGTGGATTCCATGCATCGTTGTGCAATGGATCCCAATTGAATGCAGTGAATTCCATGCAGCGTGATTGAATGCAGTACATTCCATGCAGCATGGTAAAATTCATCCCGATTAAATGCAGTGGATTCCATCCAGCTTGATTGAATGCAGTTTATTCCATGGAGCTTGGCCCAATGCATCCCGATTAAATGCAGTGGATTTTATGCAGCATGGCCCAAAGCATCCCGATTGAAGGTAGTGCATTCCATGCAGCATCACTGAATGCAGTGGATTCCATGCAGCATGGTAAAATGCATCCCGATTAAACGCAGTGGATTACATGCAGCATGGCTAAATGGATCCCGAGTGAATGCAGTAGATTCCATGCAGTGTCATTGAATGCAGTGGATTCCATGCAGCATGGTAAAATGCGTCACGATTGATGCAGTGGATTCCATGCAGTGTCATTGAATGCAGTGGATTCCATGCAGCATGGTAAAATGCATCCCGATGGATGCAGTGGATTCCATGCAGCGGGGTTAAATTGATCCTGATTGAATGCAGTGTATTCCATGCAGCGTGGCCCAATGGATCTCGATTGAATGCAGTGGATTCCATGCAGTGTGGTGCAGTGGATTCTGATTGATTGCAGTGAATTCCATGCATCGTGGCACAATGGATCCCAATTGAATGCAGTTGATTCCATGCAGCGTGGCCCAATGGATCTCGATTGAATGCATTGGATTCCATGCAGCGTGTTTGAATGCAGTGTATGCCATGCAGCGTGAAGAAATGGAACCCTATTGAATGCAGTGGATTTTATGCAGCATGATTGAATGCAGTGGATTCCATGCAGCATGATTGAATGCAGTGGATTCCAGGCAGCGAGGCCCAATGAATCCCGATTGAATGCAGTGGATATTATCCAGCATGGCCCAAAGCATCCCGATTGAATGCAGTTGGTTCCATGCAGCGTGTTTGAATGCAGTGGATTCCATGCAGCATGGCCCAATGGTTCCCGATTGAATGCAGTGGTTGCAATGAAGCATGATTGAATGCAGTGGATTCCATGAAGCGTGGCCCTATGGTACCCGATTGAATGCACTGGTTGCAATGAAGCATGATTGAATGCAGTGGATTCCATGCAGCATGGAGACATTGAACCCTATTCAATGCAGGGGATTTTATGCAGCATGATTGAATGCAGTGGATTCCATGCAGCATGATTGAATGCAGTAGATTCCATGCAGTGAGGCCCAATGCATCCCGATTAAATGCAGTGGATTTTATGCAGCGAGGCCCAAAGCATCCCGATTGAATGCAGTGGATTCCATGCAGCGTCACTGAATGCAGTGGATTCGATGCAGCATGGTAAAATGCATCCCGATTGAACGAAGAGTATTCCATGCAGCGTGGCTAAATGGATCCCGATTGAATGCAGTGGATTCCATGCAGCGTGGCCCAATGGATCTCGAGAGATTGCAGTGGATTCCATGCAGTGTGGTGCAATGGATTTAAATTGAACGCAGTGGATTCCATGCATCGTGGTGCAATGGATCCCAATTGAATGCAGTGAATTCCATGCGGCGTGATTGAATGCAGTACACCCCATGCAGCGTGGTAAAATGCATCCCGATTAAATGCAGTGGATTCCATCCAGCTTGATTGAATGCAGTTGATTCCATGGAGCGTGGCCCAATGCATCCCGATTAAATGCAGTGGATTTTATGCAGCATGGCCCAAAGCATCCCGATTGAAGGTAGTGCATTCCATGCAGCATCACTGAATGCAGTGGATTCCATGCAGCATGGTAAAATGCATCCCGATTGAACGCAGTGTATTCCATGAAGCATGGCTAAATGGCTCCCGAGTGAATGCAGTAGATTCCATGCAGTGTCATTGAATGCAGTGGATTCCATGCAGCATGGTAAAATGCGTCACGATTGATGCAGTGGATTCCATGCAGTGTCATTGAATGCAGTGGATTCCAGGCAGCATGGTAAAATGCATCCCGATTGATGCAGTGGATTCCATGCAGCGGGGTTAAATGGATCCCGATTGAATGCAGTGTATTCCATGCAGCGTGGCCCAATGGATCTCGATTGAATGCAGTGGATTCCATGCAGCGTGGCCCAATGGATCTCCATTGAATGCAGTGGATTCCATGCAGTGTGGTAGTGGATTCTGATTGATTGCAGTGAATTCCATTCATCGTGGCACAATGGATCCCAATTGAATGCAGTGGATTCCATGCAGCGTGGCCCAATGGATCTCGATTAAATGCAGTGGATTCCATGCAGCATGTTTGAATGCAGTGTATGCCATGCAACGTGAAGAAATGGAACCCTATTGAATGCAGTGGATTTTATGCAGGATGATTGAATGCAGTGGATTCCATGCAGCATGATTGAATGCAGTGGATTCGATGCAGCGTGGCCCAATGGATCTCGAGAGAATGCAGTGGATTCCATGCAGTGTGGTGCAATGGATTTTGATTGAACGCAGTGGATTCGATGCATCGTTGTGCAATGGATCCCAATTGAATGCAGTGAATTCCATGCAGCGTGATTGAATGCAGTACATTCCATGCAGCATGGTAAAATGCATCCCGATTAAATGCAGTGGATTCCATCCAGCTTGATTGAATGCAGTTGATTCCATGGAGCGTGGCCCAATGCATCCCGATTAAATGCAGTGGATTTTATGCAGCATGGCCCAAAGCATCCCGATTGAAGGTAGTGCATTCCATGCAGCATCACTGAATGCAGTGGATTCCATGCAGCATGGTAAAATGCATCCCGATTGAACGCAGTGTATTCCATGAAGCATGGCTAAATGGATCCCGATTGAATGCAGTGGATTCCATGCAGCATGGCGCAATGGATGTCGATTGATTGCAGTGGTTTCCCTGCAATGTGGCACAATGGATCCCGATTGATGCAGTGGATTCCATGCAGCGTCACTGAATGCAGTGGATTCCATGCAGCATGGTAAAATGCATCCCGATGGATGCAGTGGATTCCATGCAGTGTCATTGAATGCAGTGGATTCCATGCAGCATGGTTTAATGCATCCCAATTGAACGCAGTGCATTCCATGCAGCGGGGTTAAATGGATCCCGATTGAATGCAGTGGATTCGATGCAGCGTGGCCCAATGGATCTCGAGAGAATGCAGTGGATTCCATGCAGTGTGGTGCAATGGATTTAAATTGAACGCAGTGGATTCCATGCATCGTGGCGCAATGGATCCCAATTGAATGCAGTGAATTCCATGCAGCGTGATTGAATGCAGTATATTCCATGCAGCGTGGTAAAATGCATCCCGATTAAATGCAGTGGATTCCATCCAGCTTGATTGAATGCAGTTGATTCCATGGAGCGTGGCCCAATGCTTCCCGATTAAATGCAGTGGATTTTATGCAGCATGGCCCAAAGCATCCCGATTGAAGGTAGTGCATTCCATGCAGCATCACTGAATGCAGTGGATTCCATGCAGCATGGTAAAATGCATCCCGATTGAATGCAGTGTATTCCATGAAGCATGGCTAAATGGATCCCGATTGAATGCAGTGGATTCCATGCAGCGTGGCCCAATGGATCTCGATTGAACGCAGTGTATTCCATGCAGTGAGGCCCAATGAATCCCAATTGAATGCAGTGGATTCCATGCAGCATAGAGAAATTGAACCCTATTAAATGCAGGGGATTTTATGCAGCATGATTGAATGCAGTGGATTCCATGCAGCATGATTGAATGCAGTAGATTCCATGCAGTGAGGCCCAATGCATCCCGATTAAATGCAGTGGATTTTATGCAGAGAGGCCCAAAGCATCCCGATTGAATGCAGTGGATTCCATGCAGCGTCACTGAATGCAGTGGATTCGATGCAGCATGGTAAAATGCATCCCGATTGAACGAAGAGTATTCCATGCAGCGTGGCTAAATGGATCCCGATTGAATGCAGTGGATTCCATGCAGCGTGGCCCAATGGATCTCGAGAGATTGCAGTGGATTCCAAGCAGAGTGGTGCAATGGATTTTAATTGAACGCAGTGGATTCCATGCATCGTGGTGCAATGGATCCCAATTGAATGCAGTGAATTCCATGCAGCGTGATTGAATGCAGTATATTCCATGCAGCGTGGTAAAATGCATCCCGATTAAATGCAGTGGATTCCATCCAGCTTGATTGAATGCAGTTGATTCCATGGAGCGTGGCCCAATGCATCCCGATTAAATGCAGTGGATTTTATGCAGCATGGCCCAAAGCATCCCGATTGAAGGTAGTGCATTCCATGCAGCATCACTGAATGCAGTGGATTCCATGCAGCATGGTAAAATGCATCCCAATTGTACGCAGTGCATTCCATGCAGCGGGGTTAAATGGATGCCGATTGAATGCAGTGGATTCGATGCAGCGTGGCCCAAAGGATCTCGATTGATTGCAGTGGATTCCATGCAGCGTGGCCCAATGGATCTCGATTGAATGCAGTGGACATTATCCAGCATGGCCCAAAGCATCCCGATGGAATGCAGTGGATTCCATGCAGCGTGTTTGAATGCAGTGGATTCCATGCAGCATGGCCCAATGGTTCCCGATTGAATGCAGTGGTTGCAATGAAGCATGATTGAATGCAGTGGATTCCATGAAGCGTGGCCCTATGGTACCCGATTGAATGCACTGGTTGCAATGAAGCATGATTGAATGCAGTGGATTCCATGCAGCATGGAGAAATGGAACCCTATTAAATGCAGGGGATTTTATGCAGCATGATTGAATGCAGTGGATTCCATGCAGCATGATTGAATGCAGTAGATTCCATGCAGTGAGGCCCAATGCATCCCGATTAAATGCAGTGGATTTTATGCAGCGAGGCCCAAAGCATCCCGATTGAATGCAGTGGATTCCATGCAGCGTCACTGAATGCAGTGGATTCGATGCAGCATGGTAAAATGCATCCCGATTGAACCCAGTGTATTCTATGCAGCGTGATAAATGGATCCCGATTGAATGCAGTGGATTCCATGCAGCGTGGCCCAATGGATCTCGAGAGAATGCAGTGGATTCCATGCAGTGTGGTGCAATGTATTTTGATTGAACGCAGTGGATTCGATGCATCGTTGTGCAATGGATCCCAATTGAATGCAGTGAATTCCATGCAGCGTGATTGAATGCAGTACATTCCATGCAGCATGGTAAAATGCATCCCGATTAAATGCAGTGGATTCCATCCAGCTTGATTGAATGCAGTTGATTCCATGGAGCGTGGCCCAATGCATCCCGATTAAATGCAGTGGATTTTATGCAGCATGGCCCAAAGCATCCCGATTGAAGGTAGTGCATTCCATGCAGCATCACTGAATGCAGTGGATTCCATGCAGCATGGTAAAATGCATCCCGATTGAACGCAGTGTATTCCATGAAGCATGGCTAAATGGATCCCGAGTGAATGCAGTGGATTCCATGCAGCATGGTAAAATGCGTCACGATTGATGCAGTGGATTCCATGCACTGTCATTGAATGCAGTGGATTCCATGCAGCATGGTAAAATGCATCCCGATTGATGCAGTGGATTCCATGCAGTGTCATTTAATGCAGTGGATTCCAGGCAGCATGATAAAATGCATCCCGATTGATGCAGTGGATTCCATGCAGCGGGGTTAAATGGATCCCGATTGAATGCAGTGGATTCCATGCAGCGTGGCCCAATGGATCTCGATTGAATGCAGTGGACTCCGTGCAGTGTGGTGGAGTGGATTCTAATTGATTGCAGTGAATTCCATGCAGCGTGGCCCAATGGATCTCGATTGAATGCAGTGGATTCCATGCAGCGTGTTTGAATGCAGTGTATGCCATGCAGCGTGAAGAAATGGAACCCTATTGAATGCAGTGGATTTTATGCAGGATGATTGAATGCAGTGGATTCCATGCAGCATGATTGAATGCAGTGGATTCCAGGCAGCGAGGCCCAATGAATCCTGATTGAATGCAGTGGATTCCATGCAGCGTCACTGAATGCAGTGGATTCGATGCAGCATGGTAAAATGCATCCCGATTGAACCCAGTGTATTCTATGCAGCGTGATAAATGGATCCCGATTGAATGCAGTGGATTCCATGCAGCGTGGCCCAATGGATCTGGAGAGATTGCAGTGGATTCCATGCAGTGTGGTGCAATGGATTTTAATTGAACACAGTGGATTCCATGCATCGTGGTGCAATGGATCCCAATTGAATGCAGTGAATTCCATGCAGCATGGCCCAATGGTTCCCGATTGAATGCAGTGGTTGCAATGAAGCATGATTGAATGCAGTGGATTCCATGAAGCGTGGCCCTATGGTACCCGATTGAATGCACTGGTTGCAATGAAGCATGATTGAATGCAGTGGATTCCATGCAGCATGGAGAAATTGAACCCTATTAAATGCAGGGGATTTTATGCAGCATGATTGAATGCAGTGGATTCCATGCAGCATGATTGAATGCAGTGGATTCCATGCAGCATGGAGAAATTGAACCCTATTAAATGCAGTGGATTCCATGCAGCATGATTGAATGCAGTAGATTCCATGCAGTGAGGCCCAATGCATGCCGATTAAATGCAGTGGATTTTATGCAGCATGGCCCAAAGCATCCCGATTGAAGGTAGTGCATTCCATGCAGCATCACTGAATGCAGTGGATTCCATGCAGCATGGTAAAATGCATCCCGATTGAACGCAGTGTATTCCATGAAGCATGGCTAAATGGATCCCGATTGAATGCAGTGGATTCCATGCAGCGTGGCCCAATGGATCTCGATTGAACGCAGTGTATTCCATGCAGTGAGGCCCAATGAATCCCAATTGGATGCAGTGGATTCCATGCAGCATCACGCAATGGATGTCGATTGAATGCAGTGGTTTCCCTGCAATGTGGCACAATGGATCCCGATTGACTGCAGTGGATTCCATGCAGCATGGCGCAATGGATGTCGATTGAATGCAGTGGTTTCCCTGCAATGTGGCAAAATGGATCCCGATTGACTGCAGTGGATTCCATGCAGCGTCACTGAATGCAGTGGATTCCATGCAGCATGGTAAAATTCATCCCGATTGAACGCAGTGTATTCCATGAAGCATGGCTAAATGGATCCCGAGTGAATGCAGTGGATTCCATGCAGTGTCATTGAATGCAGTGGATTCCATGCAGCATGGTATAATGTGTCACGATTGATGCAGTGGATTCCATGCATTGTCATTGAATGCAGTGGATTCCATGCAGCATGGTTAAATGCATCCCGATTGATGCAGTGGATTCCATGCAGTGTCAATGAATGCAGTGGATTCCAGGCAGCATGATAAAATGCATCCCGATTGATGCAGTGGATTCCATGCAGCGGGGTTAAATGGATCCCGATTGAATGCAGTGGATTCCATGCAGCGTGGCCCAATGGATCTAGATTGAATGCAGTGGATTCCATGCAGCGTGGCCCAATGGATCTCGATTGAATGCAGTGGATTCCACGCAGTGTGGTGCAGTGGATTCTGATTGATTGCAGTGAATTCCATGCATCGTGGCACAATGGATCCCAATTGAATGCAGTAGATTCCATGCAGTGTGGCCCAATGGATCTCGATTGAATGCAGTGGATTCCATGCAGCGTGTTTGAATGCAGTGTATGCCATGCAGCGTGAAGAAATGGAACCCTATTGAATGCAGTGGATTTTATGCAGCATGATTGAATGCAGTGGATTCCATGCAGCATGATTGAATGCAGTGGATTCCAGGCAGCGAGGCCAAATGAATCCCGATTGAATGCAGTGGATATTTTCCAGCATGGCCCAAAGCATCCCGATTGAATGCAGGGGTTGCAATGAAGCATGATTGAATGCAGTGGATTCCATGAAGCGTGGCCCTATGGTACCCGATTGAATGCACTGGTTGCAATGAAGCATGATTGAATGCAGTGGATTCCATGCAGCATGGAGAAATTGAACCCTATTAAATGCAGGGGATTTTATGCAGCATGATTGAATGCAGTGGATTCCATGCAGCATGGTAAAATGCATCCCGATTGATGCAGTGGATTCCATGCAGTGTCATTGAATGCAGTGGATTCCATGCAGCATGGTAAAATGCATCCCAATTGAACGCAGTGCATTCCATGCAGCGGGGTTAAATGGATCCCGATTGAATGCAGTGGATTCGATGCAGCGTGGCCCAATGGATCTCGAGAGAATGCAGTGGATTCCATGCAGTGTGGTGCAATGGATTTAAATTGAACGCAGTGGATTCCATGCATCGTGGCGCAATGGATCCCAATTGAATGCAGTGAATTCCATGCAGCGTGATTGAATGCAGTATATTCCATGCAGCGTGGTAAAATGCATCCCGATTAAATGCAGTGGATTCCATCCAGCTTGATTGAATGCAGTTGATTCCATGGAGCGTGGCCCAATGCATCCCGATTAAATGCAGTGGATTTTATGCAGCATGGCCCAAAGCATCCCGATTGAATGTAGTGCATTCCATGCAGCATCACTGAATGCAGTGGATTCCATGCAGCATGGTAAAATGCATCCCGATTGAACGCAGTGTATTCCATGAAGCATGGCTAAATGGATCCCGAGTGAATGCAGTGGATTCCATGCAGCATGGTAAAATGCGTCACGATTGATGCAGTGGATTCCATGCACTGTCATTGAATGCAGTGGATTCCATGCAGCATGGTAAAATGCATCCCGATTGATGCAGTGGATTCCATGCAGTGTCATTTAATGCAGTGGATTCCAGGCAGCATGATAAAATGCATCCCGATTGATGCAGTGGATTCCATGCAGCGGGGTTAAATGGATCCCGATTGAATGCAGTGGATTCCATGCAGCGTGGCCCAATGGATCTCGATTGAATGCAGTGGACTCCGTGAAGTGTGGTGGAGTGGATTCTGATTGATTGCAGTGAATTCCATGCAGCGTGGCCCAATGGATCTCGATTGAATGCAGTGGACTCCGTGCAGTGTGGTGGAGTGGATTCTGATTGATTGCAGTGAATTCCATGCAGCATGGCCCAATGGTTCCCGATTGAATGCAGTGGTTGCAATGAATCCTGATTGAATGCAGTGGATTCCATGAAGCGTGGCCCTAAGGTACCCGATTGAATGCACTGGTTGCAATGAAGCATGATTGAATGCAGTGGATTCCATGCAGCATGGAGAAATTGAACCCTATTAAATGCAGGGGATTTTATGCAGCATGATTGAATGCAGTGGATTCCATGCAGCATGATTGAATGCAGTAGATTCCATGCAGTGAGGCCCAATGCATCCCGATTAAATGCAGTGGATTTTATGCAGTGAGACCCAAAGCATCCCGATTGAATGCAGTGGATTCCATGCAGTGTCACTGAATGCAGTGGATTCGATGAAGCATGGTAAAATGCATCCCGATTGAACCCAGTGTATTCCATGCAGCGTGATAAATGGATCCAGATTGAATGCAGTGGATTCCATGCAGCGTGGCCCAATGGATCTCGAGAGAATGCAGTGGATTCCATGCAGTGTGGTGCAATGGATCTCGAGAGAATGCAGTGGATTCCATGCAGTGTGGTGCAATGGATTTTGATTGAACGCAGTGGATTCCATGCATCGTTGTGCAATGGATCCCAATTGAATGCAGTGAATTCCATGCAGCGTGATTGAATGCAGTACATTCCATGCAGCATGGTAAAATTCATCCCGATTAAATGCAGTGGATTCCATCCAGCTTGATTGAATGCAGTTTATTCCATGGAGCTTGGCCCAATGCATCCCGATTAAATGCAGTGGATTTTATGCAGCATGGCCCAAAGCATCCCGATTGAAGGTAGTGCATTCCATGCAGCATCACTGAATGCAGTGGATTCCATGCAGCATGGTAAAATGCATCCCGATTAAACGCAGTGGATTACATGCAGCATGGCTAAATGGATCCCGAGTGAATGCAGTAGATTCCATGCAGTGTCATTGAATGCAGTGGATTCCATGCAGCATGGTAAAATGCGTCACGATTGATGCAGTGGATTCCATGCAGTGTCATTGAATGCAGTGGATTCCATGCAGCATGGTAAAATGCATCCCGATGGATGCAGTGGATTCCATGCAGCGGGGTTAAATTGATCCTGATTGAATGCAGTGTATTCCATGCAGCGTGGCCCAATGGATCTCGATTGAATGCAGTGGATTCCATGCAGTGTGGTGCAGTGGATTCTGATTGATTGCAGTGAATTCCATGCATCGTGGCACAATGGATCCCAATTGAATGCAGTTGATTCCATGCAGCGTGGCCCAATGGATCTCGATTGAATGCATTGGATTCCATGCAGCGTGTTTGAATGCAGTGTATGCCATGCAGCGTGAAGAAATGGAACCCTATTGAATGCAGTGGATTTTATGCAGCATGATTGAATGCAGTGGATTCCATGCAGCATGATTGAATGCAGTGGATTCCAGGCAGCGAGGCCCAATGAATCCCGATTGAATGCAGTGGATATTATCCAGCATGGCCCAAAGCATCCCGATTGAATGCAGTTGGTTCCATGCAGCGTGTTTGAATGCAGTGGATTCCATGCAGCATGGCCCAATGGTTCCCGATTGAATGCAGTGGTTGCAATGAAGCATGATTGAATGCAGTGGATTCCATGAAGCGTGGCCCTATGGTACCCGATTGAATGCACTGGTTGCAATGAAGCATGATTGAATGCAGTGGATTCCATGCAGCATGGAGACATTGAACCCTATTCAATGCAGGGGATTTTATGCAGCATGATTGAATGCAGTGGATTCCATGCAGCATGATTGAATGCAGTAGATTCCATGCAGTGAGGCCCAATGCATCCCGATTAAATGCAGTGGATTTTATGCAGCGAGGCCCAAAGCATCCCGATTGAATGCAGTGGATTCCATGCAGCGTCACTGAATGCAGTGGATTCGATGCAGCATGGTAAAATGCATCCCGATTGAACGAAGAGTATTCCATGCAGCGTGGCTAAATGGATCCCGATTGAATGCAGTGGATTCCATGCAGCGTGGCCCAATGGATCTCGAGAGATTGCAGTGGATTCCATGCAGTGTGGTGCAATGGATTTAAATTGAACGCAGTGGATTCCATGCATCGTGGTGCAATGGATCCCAATTGAATGCAGTGAATTCCATGCGGCGTGATTGAATGCAGTACACCCCATGCAGCGTGGTAAAATGCATCCCGATTAAATGCAGTGGATTCCATCCAGCTTGATTGAATGCAGTTGATTCCATGGAGCGTGGCCCAATGCATCCCGATTAAATGCAGTGGATTTTATGCAGCATGGCCCAAAGCATCCCGATTGAAGGTAGTGCATTCCATGCAGCATCACTGAATGCAGTGGATTCCATGCAGCATGGTAAAATGCATCCCGATTGAACGCAGTGTATTCCATGAAGCATGGCTAAATGGCTCCCGAGTGAATGCAGTAGATTCCATGCAGTGTCATTGAATGCAGTGGATTCCATGCAGCATGGTAAAATGCGTCACGATTGATGCAGTGGATTCCATGCAGTGTCATTGAATGCAGTGGATTCCAGGCAGCATGGTAAAATGCATCCCGATTGATGCAGTGGATTCCATGCAGCGGGGTTAAATGGATCCCGATTGAATGCAGTGTATTCCATGCAGCGTGGCCCAATGGATCTCGATTGAATGCAGTGGATTCCATGCAGCGTGGCCCAATGGATCTCCATTGAATGCAGTGGATTCCATGCAGTGTGGTACAGTGGATTCTGATTGATTGCAGTGAATTCCATTCATCGTGGCACAATGGATCCCAATTGAATGCAGTGGATTCCATGCAGCGTGGCCCAATGGATCTCGATTAAATGCAGTGGATTCCATGCAGCATGTTTGAATGCAGTGTATGCCATGCAACGTGAAGAAATGGAACCCTATTGAATGCAGTGGATTTTATGCAGGATGATTGAATGCAGTGGATTCCATGCAGCATGATTGAATGCAGTGGATTCGATGCAGCGTGGCCCAATGGATCTCGAGAGAATGCAGTGGATTCCATGCAGTGTGGTGCAATGGATTTTGATTGAACGCAGTGGATTCGATGCATCGTTGTGCAATGGATCCCAATTGAATGCAGTGAATTCCATGCAGCGTGATTGAATGCAGTACATTCCATGCAGCATGGTAAAATGCATCCCGATTAAATGCAGTGGATTCCATCCAGCTTGATTGAATGCAGTTGATTCCATGGAGCGTGGCCCAATGCATCCCGATTAAATGCAGTGGATTTTATGCAGCATGGCCCAAAGCATCCCGATTGAAGGTAGTGCATTCCATGCAGCATCACTGAATGCAGTGGATTCCATGCAGCATGGTAAAATGCATCCCGATTGAACGCAGTGTATTCCATGAAGCATGGCTAAATGGATCCCGATTGAATGCAGTGGATTCCATGCAGCATGGCGCAATGGATGTCGATTGATTGCAGTGGTTTCCCTGCAATGTGGCACAATGGATCCCGATTGATGCAGTGGATTCCATGCAGCGTCACTGAATGCAGTGGATTCCATGCAGCATGGTAAAATGCATCCCGATGGATGCAGTGGATTCCATGCAGTGTCATTGAATGCAGTGGATTCCATGCAGCATGGTTTAATGCATCCCAATTGAACGCAGTGCATTCCATGCAGCGGGGTTAAATGGATCCCGATTGAATGCAGTGGATTCGATGCAGCGTGGCCCAATGGATCTCGAGAGAATGCAGTGGATTCCATGCAGTGTGGTGCAATGGATTTAAATTGAACGCAGTGGATTCCATGCATCGTGGCGCAATGGATCCCAATTGAATGCAGTGAATTCCATGCAGCGTGATTGAATGCAGTATATTCCATGCAGCGTGGTAAAATGCATCCCGATTAAATGCAGTGGATTCCATCCAGCTTGATTGAATGCAGTTGATTCCATGGAGCGTGGCCCAATGCTTCCCGATTAAATGCAGTGGATTTTATGCAGCATGGCCCAAAGCATCCCGATTGAAGGTAGTGCATTCCATGCAGCATCACTGAATGCAGTGGATTCCATGCAGCATGGTAAAATGCATCCCGATTGAATGCAGTGTATTCCATGAAGCATGGCTAAATGGATCCCGATTGAATGCAGTGGATTCCATGCAGCGTGGCCCAATGGATCTCGATTGAACGCAGTGTATTCCATGCAGTGAGGCCCAATGAATCCCAATTGAATGCAGTGGATTCCATGCAGCATAGAGAAATTGAACCCTATTAAATGCAGGGGATTTTATGCAGCATGATTGAATGCAGTGGATTCCATGCAGCATGATTGAATGCAGTAGATTCCATGCAGTGAGGCCCAATGCATCCCGATTAAATGCAGTGGATTTTATGCAGAGAGGCCCAAAGCATCCCGATTGAATGCAGTGGATTCCATGCAGCGTCACTGAATGCAGTGGATTCGATGCAGCATGGTAAAATGCATCCCGATTGAACGAAGAGTATTCCATGCAGCGTGGCTAAATGGATCCCGATTGAATGCAGTGGATTCCATGCAGCGTGGCCCAATGGATCTCGAGAGATTGCAGTGGATTCCAAGCAGAGTGGTGCAATGGATTTTAATTGAACGCAGTGGATTCCATGCATCGTGGTGCAATGGATCCCAATTGAATGCAGTGAATTCCATGCAGCGTGATTGAATGCAGTATATTCCATGCAGCGTGGTAAAATGCATCCCGATTAAATGCAGTGGATTCCATCCAGCTTGGTTGAATGCAGTTGATTCCATGGAGCGTGGCCCAATGCATCCCGATTAAATGCAGTGGATTTTATGCAGCATGGCCCAAAGCATCCCGATTGAAGGTAGTGCATTCCATGCAGCATCACTGAATGCAGTGGATTCCATGCAGCATGGTAAAATGCATCCCAATTGTACGCAGTGCATTCCATGCAGCGGGGTTAAATGGATGCCGATTGAATGCAGTGGATTCGATGCAGCGTGGCCCAAAGGATCTCGATTGATTGCAGTGGATTCCATGCAGCGTGGCCCAATGGATCTCGATTGAATGCAGTGGACATTATCCAGCATGGCCCAAAGCATCCCGATGGAATGCAGTGGATTCCATGCAGCGTGTTTGAATGCAGTGGATTCCATGCAGCATGGCCCAATGGTTCCCGATTGAATGCAGTGGTTGCAATGAAGCATGATTGAATGCAGTGGATTCCATGAAGCGTGGCCCTATGGTACCCGATTGAATGCACTGGTTGCAATGAAGCATGATTGAATGCAGTGGATTCCATGCAGCATGGAGAAATGGAACCCTATTAAATGCAGGGGATTTTATGCAGCATGATTGAATGCAGTGGATTCCATGCAGCATGATTGAATGCAGTAGATTCCATGCAGTGAGGCCCAATGCATCCCGATTAAATGCAGTGGATTTTATGCAGCGAGGCCCAAAGCATCCCGATTGAATGCAGTGGATTCCATGCAGCGTCACTGAATGCAGTGGATTCGATGCAGCATGGTAAAATGCATCCCGATTGAACCCAGTGTATTCTATGCAGCGTGATAAATGGATCCCGATTGAATGCAGTGGATTCCATGCAGCGTGGCCCAATGGATCTCGAGAGAATGCAGTGGATTCCATGCAGTGTGGTGCAATGTATTTTGATTGAACGCAGTGGATTCGATGCATCGTTGTGCAATGGATCCCAATTGAATGCAGTGAATTCCATGCAGCGTGATTGAATGCAGTACATTCCATGCAGCATGGTAAAATGCATCCCGATTAAATGCAGTGGATTCCATCCAGCTTGATTGAATGCAGTTGATTCCATGGAGCGTGGCCCAATGCATCCCGATTAAATGCAGTGGATTTTATGCAGCATGGCCCAAAGCATCCCGATTGAAGGTAGTGCATTCCATGCAGCATCACTGAATGCAGTGGATTCCATGCAGCATGGTAAAATGCATCCCGATTGAACGCAGTGTATTCCATGAAGCATGGCTAAATGGATCCCGAGTGAATGCAGTGGATTCCATGCAGCATGGTAAAATGCGTCACGATTGATGCAGTGGATTCCATGCACTGTCATTGAATGCAGTGGATTCCATGCAGCATGGTAAAATGCATCCCGATTGATGCAGTGGATTCCATGCAGTGTCATTTAATGCAGTGGATTCCAGGCAGCATGATAAAATGCATCCCGATTGATGCAGTGGATTCCATGCAGCGGGGTTAAATGGATCCCGATTGAATGCAGTGGATTCCATGCAGCGTGGCCCAATGGATCTCGATTGAATGCAGTGGACTCCGTGCAGTGTGGTGGAGTGGATTCTGATTGATTGCAGTGAATTCCATGCAGCGTGGCCCAATGGATCTCGATTGAATGCAGTGGATTCCATGCAGCGTGTTTGAATGCAGTGTATGCCATGCAGCGTGAAGAAATGGAACCCTATTGAATGCAGTGGATTTTATGCAGGATGATTGAATGCAGTGGATTCCATGCAGCATGATTGAATGCAGTGGATTCCAGGCAGCGAGGCCCAATGAATCCTGATTGAATGCAGTGGATTCCATGCAGCGTCACTGAATGCAGTGGATTCGATGCAGCATGGTAAAATGCATCCCGATTGAACCCAGTGTATTCTATGCAGCGTGATAAATGGATCCCGATTGAATGCAGTGGATTCCATGCAGCGTGGCCCAATGGATCTGGAGAGATTGCAGTGGATTCCATGCAGTGTGGTGCAATGGATTTTAATTGAACACAGTGGATTCCATGCATCGTGGTGCAATGGATCCCAATTGAATGCAGTGAATTCCATGCAGCATGGCCCAATGGTTCCCGATTGAATGCAGTGGTTGCAATGAAGCATGATTGAATGCAGTGGATTCCATGAAGCGTGGCCCTATGGTACCCGATTGAATGCACTGGTTGCAATGAAGCATGATTGAATGCAGTGGATTCCATGCAGCATGGAGAAATTGAACCCTATTAAATGCAGGGGATTTTATGCAGCATGATTGAATGCAGTGGATTCCATGCAGCATGATTGAATGCAGTGGATTCCATGCAGCATGGAGAAATTGAACCCTATTAAATGCAGTGGATTCCATGCAGCATGATTGAATGCAGTAGATTCCATGCAGTGAGGCCCAATGCATGCCGATTAAATGCAGTGGATTTTATGCAGCATGGCCCAAAGCATCCCGATTGAAGGTAGTGCATTCCATGCAGCATCACTGAATGCAGTGGATTCCATGCAGCATGGTAAAATGCATCCCGATTGAACGCAGTGTATTCCATGAAGCATGGCTAAATGGATCCCGATTGAATGCAGTGGATTCCATGCAGCGTGGCCCAATGGATCTCGATTGAACGCAGTGTATTCCATGCAGTGAGGCCCAATGAATCCCAATTGGATGCAGTGGATTCCATGCAGCATCACGCAATGGATGTCGATTGAATGCAGTGGTTTCCCTGCAATGTGGCACAATGGATCCCGATTGACTGCAGTGGATTCCATGCAGCATGGCGCAATGGATGTCGATTGAATGCAGTGGTTTCCCTGCAATGTGGCAAAATGGATCCCGATTGACTGCAGTGGATTCCATGCAGCGTCACTGAATGCAGTGGATTCCATGCAGCATGGTAAAATTCATCCCGATTGAACGCAGTGTATTCCATGAAGCATGGCTAAATGGATCCCGAGTGAATGCAGTGGATTCCATGCAGTGTCATTGAATGCAGTGGATTCCATGCAGCATGGTATAATGTGTCACGATTGATGCAGTGGATTCCATGCATTGTCATTGAATGCAGTGGATTCCATGCAGCATGGTTAAATGCATCCCGATTGATGCAGTGGATTCCATGCAGTGTCAATGAATGCAGTGGATTCCAGGCAGCATGATAAAATGCATCCCGATTGATGCAGTGGATTCCATGCAGCGGGGTTAAATGGATCCCGATTGAATGCAGTGGATTCCATGCAGCGTGGCCCAATGGATCTAGATTGAATGCAGTGGATTCCATGCAGCGTGGCCCAATGGATCTCGATTGAATGCAGTGGATTCCACGCAGTGTGGTGCAGTGGATTCTGATTGATTGCAGTGAATTCCATGCATCGTGGCACAATGGATCCCAATTGAATGCAGTAGATTCCATGCAGTGTGGCCCAATGGATCTCGATTGAATGCAGTGGATTCCATGCAGCGTGTTTGAATGCAGTGTATGCCATGCAGCGTGAAGAAATGGAACCCTATTGAATGCAGTGGATTTTATGCAGCATGATTGAATGCAGTGGATTCCATGCAGCATGATTGAATGCAGTGGATTCCAGGCAGCGAGGCCCAATGAATCCCGATTGAATGCAGTGGATATTATCCAGCATGGCCCAAAGCATCCCGATTGAATGCAGTGGATTCCATGCAGCATGTTTGAATGCAGTGGATTCCATGAAGCGTGGCCCTATGGTACCCGATTGAATGCACTGGTTGCAATGAAGCATGATTGAATGCAGTGGATTCCATGCAGCATGGAGAAATTGAACCCTATTAAATGCAGGGGATTTTATGCAGCATGATTGAATGCAGTGGATTCCATGCAGCATGGTAAAATGCATCCCGATTGATGCAGTGGATTCCATGCAGTGTCATTGAATGCAGTGGATTCCATGCAGCATGGTAAAATGCATCCCAATTGAACGCAGTGCATTCCATGCAGCGGGGTTAAATGGATCCCGATTGAATGCAGTGGATTCGATGCAGCGTGGCCCAATGGATCTCGAGAGAATGCAGTGGATTCCATGCAGTGTGGTGCAATGGATTTAAATTGAACGCAGTGGATTCCATGCATCGTGGCGCAATGGATCCCAATTGAATGCAGTGAATTCCATGCAGCGTGATTGAATGCAGTATATTCCATGCAGCGTGGTAAAATGCATCCCGATTAAATGCAGTGGATTCCATCCAGCTTGATTGAATGCAGTTGATTCCATGGAGCGTGGCCCAATGCATCCCGATTAAATGCAGTGGATTTTATGCAGCATGGCCCAAAGCATCCCGATTGAATGTAGTGCATTCCATGCAGCATCACTGAATGCAGTGGATTCCATGCAGCATGGTAAAATGCATCCCGATTGAACGCAGTGTATTCCATGAAGCATGGCGAAATGGATCCCGATTGAATGCAGTGGATTCCATGCAGCGTGGCCCAATGGATCTCGATTGAATGCAGTGTATTCCATGCAGTGAGGCCCAATGAATCTCAATTGAATGCAGTGGATTCCATGCAGCATGGCGCAATGGATGTCGATTGAATGCAGTGGTTTCCCTGCAATGTGGCACAATGGATCCCGATTGACTGCAGTGGATTCCATGCAGCGTCACTGAATGCAGTGGATTCCTTGCAGCATGGTAAAATGCATCCCGATTGATGCAGTGGATTCCATGCTGTGTCATTGAATGCAGTGCATTCCATGCAGCATGGTAAAATGCATCCCGATTGAACGCAGTGCATTCCATGCAGCGGGGTTAAATGGATCCCGATTGAATGCAGTGGATTCGATGCAGCATGGCCCAATGGATCTCGAGAGAATGCAGTGGATTCCATGCAGTGTGGTGCAATGGATTTAAATTGAACGCAGTGGATTCCATGCATCGTGGCGCAATGGATCCCAATTGAATGCAGTGAATTCCATGCAGCGTGATTGAATGCAGTATATTCCATGCAGCGTGGTAAAATGCATCCCGATTAAATGCAGTGGATTCCATCCAGCTTGATTGAATGCAGTTGATTCCATGGAGCGTGGCCCAATTCATCCCGATTAAATGCAGTGGATTTTATGCAGCATGGCCCAAAGCATCCCGATTGAAGGTAGTGCATTCCATGCAGCATCACTGAATGCAGTGGATTCCATGCAGCATGGTAAAATGCATCCCGATTGAACGCAGTGTATTCCATGAAGCATGGCGAAATGGATCCCGATTGAATGCAGTGGATTCCATGCAGCGTGGCCCAATGGATCTCGATTGAACGCAGTGTATTCCATGCAGTGAGGCCCAATGTATCCCAATTGAATGCAGTGGATTCCATGCAGCATGGCGCAATGGATGTAGATTGAATGCAGTGGTTTCCCTGCAATGTGGCACAATGGATCCCGATTGACTGCAGTGGATTCCATGCAGCATGTTTGAATGCAGTGGATTCCATGCAGCATGGCCCAATGGTTCCCGATTGAATGCAGTGGTTGCAATGAAGCATGATTGAATGCAGTGGATTCCATGAAGCGTGGCCCTATGGTACCCGATTGAATGCACTGGTTGCAATGAAGCATGATTGAATGCAGTGGATTCCATGCAGCATGGAGAAATTGAACCCTATTAAATGCAGGGGATTTTATGCAGCATGATTGAATGCAGTGGATTCCATGCAGCATGATTGAATGCAGTAGATTCCATGCAGTGAGGCCCAATGCATCCCGATTAAATGCAGTGGATTTTATGCAGCGAGGCCCAAAGCATCCCGATTGAATGCAGTGGATTCCATGCAGCGTCACTGAATGCAGTGGATTCGATGCAGCATGGTAAAATGCATCCCGATTGAACCCAGTGTATTCTATGCAGCGTGATAAATGGATCCCGATTGAATGCAGTGGATTCCATGCAGCGTGAACAACGGATCTCGAGAGAATGCAGTGGATTCCATGCAGTGTGGTGCAATGGATTTTGATTGAACGCAGTGGATTCGATGCATCGTTGTGCAATGGATCCCAATTGAATGCAGTGAATTCCATGCAGCGTGATTGAATGCAGTACATTCCATGCAGCATGGTAAAATGCATCCCGATTAAATGCAGTGGATTCCAACCAGCTTGATTGAATGCAGTTGATTCCATGGAGCGTGGCCCAATGCATCCCGATTAAATGCAGTGGATTTTATGCAGCATGGCCCAAAGCATCCCGATTGAATGTAGTGCATTCCATGCAGCATCACTGAATGCAGTGGAGTCCATGCAGCATGGTAAAATGCATCCCGATTGAACGCAGTGTATTCCATGAAGCATGGCTAAATGGATCCCGATTATATGCAGTGGATTCCATGCAGCGTGGCCCAATGGATCTCGATTGAACGCAGTGTATTCCATGCAGTGAGGCCCAATGAATCCCAATTGAATGCAGTGGATTCCATGCAGCATGGCGCAATGGATGTCGATTGATTGCAGTTGTTTCCCTGCAATGTGGCACAATGGATCCCGATTGATGCAGTGGATTCCATGCAGCGTCACTGAATGCAGTGCATTCCATGCAGCATGGTAAAATGCATCCCGATGGATGCAGTGTATTCCATGCAGTGAGGCCCAATGAATCCCAATTGAATGCAGTGGATTCCATGCAGCATGGAGAAATTGAACCCTATTAAATGCAGGGGATTTTATGCAGCATGATTGAATGCAGTGAATTCCAAGCAGCATGATTGAATGCAGTAGATTCCATGCAGTGAGGCCCAATGCATCCCGATTAAATGCAGTGGATTTTATGCAGAGAGGCCCAAAGCATCCCGATTGAATGCAGTGGATTCCATGCAGCGTCACTGAATGCAGTGGATTCGATGCAGCATGGTTAAATGCATCCCGATTGAACGAAGTGTATTCCATGCAGCGTGGCTAAATGGATCCCGATTGAATGCAGTGGATTCCATGCAGCGTGGCCCAATGGATCTCGAGAGATTGCAGTGGATTCCAAGCAGAGTGGTGCAATGGATTTTAATTGAACGCAGTGGATTCCATGCATCGTGGTGCAATGGATCCCAATTGAATGCAGTGAATTCCATGCAGCGTCACTGAATGCAGTGGATTCGATGCAGCATGGTTAAATGCATCCCGATTGAACGCAGTGTATTCCATGAAGCATGGCTAAATGGATCCCGAGTGAATGCAGTGGATTCCATGCAGTGTCATTGAATGCAGTGGATTCCATGCAGCATGGTATAATGTGTCACGATTGATGCAGTGGATTCCATGCATTGTCATTGAATGCAGTGGATTCCATGCAGCATGGTTAAATGCATCCTGATTGATGCAGTGGATTCCATGCAGTGTCAATGAATGCAGTGGATTCCAGGCAGCATGATAAAATGCATCCCGATTGATGCAGTGGATTCCATGCAGCGGGGTTAAATGGATCCCGATTGAATGCAGTGGATTCCATGCAGCGTGGCCCAATGGATCTCGATTGAATGCAGTGGATTCCATGCAGCGTGGCCCAATGGATCTCGATTGAATGCAGTGGATTCCATGCAGTGTGGTGCAGTGGATTCTGATTGATTGCAGTGAATTCCATGCATCGTGGCACAATGGATCCCAATTGAATGCAGTGGATTCCATGCAGCGTGGCCCAATGGATCTCGATTGAATGCAGTGGATTCCATGCAGCGTGTTTGAATGCAGTGTATGCCATGCAGCGTGAAGAAATGGAACCCTATTGAATGCAGTGGATTTTATGCAGCATGATTGAATGCAGTGGATTCCATGCAGCATGATTGAATGCAGTGGATTCCAGGCAGCGAGGCCCAATGAATCCCGATTGAATGCAGTGGATATTATCCAGCATGGCCCAAAGCATCCCGATTGAATGCAGTGGATTCCATGCAGCATGTTTGAATGCAGTGGATTCCATGCAGCATGGCCCAATGGTTCCCGATTGAATGCAGTGGTTGCAATGAAGCATGATTGAATGCAGTGGATTCCATGAAGCGTGGCCCTATGGTACCCGATTGAATGCACTTGTTGCAATGAAGCATGATTCAATGCAGTGGATTCCATGCAGCATGGAGAAATTGAACCCTATTAAATGCAGGGGATTTTATGCAGCATGATTGAATGCAGTGGATTCCATGCAGCATGATTGAATGCAGTAGATTCCATGCAGTGAGGCCCAATGCATCCCGATTAAATGCAGTGGATTTTATGCAGCGAGGCCCAAAGCATCCCGATTGAATGCAGTAGATTCCATGCAGCGTCACTGAATGCAGTGGATTCCATGCAGCATGGTAAAATGCATCCCGATTGAACCCAGTGTATTCTATGCAGCGTGATAAATGGATCCCGATTGAATGCAGTGGATTCGATGCAGCGTGGCCCAACGGATCTCGAGAGAATGCAGTGGATTCCATGCAGTGTGGTGCAATGTATTTTGATTGAACGCAGTGGATTCGATGCATCGTTGTGCAATGGATCCCAATTGAATGCAGTGAATTCCATGCAGCGTGATTGAATGCAGTACATTCCATGCAGCGTGGTAAAATGCATCCCGATTAAATGCAGTGGATTCCATCCAGCTTGATTGAATGCAGTTGATTCCATGGAGCGTGGCCCAATGCATCCCGATTAAATGCAGTGGATTTTATGCAGCATGGCCCAAAGCATCCCGATTGAAGGTAGTGCATTCCATGCAGCATCACTGAATGCAGTGGATTCCATGCAGCATGGTAAAATGCATCCCGATTGAACGCAGTGTATTCCATGAAGCATGGCTAAATGGATCCCCATTGAATGCAGTGGATTCCATGCAGCGTGGCCCAATGGATCTCGATTGAACGCAGTGTATTCCATGCAGTGAGGCCCAATGAATCCCAATTGAATGCAGTGGATTCCATGCAGCATGGCGCAATGGATGTCGATTGAATGCAGTGCTTTCCCTGCAATGTGGCACAATGGATTCCGATTGACTGCAGTGGATTCCATGCAGCGTCACTGAATGCAGTGGATTCCATGCAGCATGGTAAAATGCATCCCGATTGATGCAGTGGATTCCATGCAGCGTCATTGAATGCAGTGGATTCCATGCAGCATGGTAAAATGCATCCCAATTGAACGCAGTGCATTCCATGCAGCGGGGTTAAATGGATCCCGATTGAATGCAGTGGATTCGATGCAGCATGGCCCAATGGATCTCGAGAGAATGCAGTGGATTCCATGCAGTGTGGTGCAATGGATTTAAATTGAACGCAGTGGATTCCATGCATCGTGGCGCAATGGATCCCAATTGAATGCAGTGAATTCCATGCAGCGTGATTGAATGCAGTATATTCCATGCAGCGTGGTAAAATGCATCCCGATTAAATGCAGTGGATTCCATCCAGCTTGATTGAATGCAGTTGATTCCATGGAGCGTGGCCCAATGCATCCCGATTAAATGCAGTGGATTTTATGCAGCATGGCCCAAAGCATCCCGATTGAAGGTAGTGCATTCCATGCAGCATCACTGAATGCAGTGGATTCCATGCAGCATGGTAAAATGCATCCCGATTGAACGCAGTGTATTCCATGAAGCATGGCGAAATGGATCCCGATTGAATGCAGTGGATTCCATGCAGCGTGGCCCAATGGATCTCGATTGAACGCAGTGTATTCCATGCAGTGAGGCCCAATGTATCCCAATTGAATGCAGTGGATTCCATGCAGCATGGCGCAATGGATGTCGATTGAATGCAGTGGTTTCCCTGCAATGTGGCACAATGGATCCCGATTGACTGCAGTGGATTCCATGCAGCGTCACTGAATGCAGTGGATTCCATGCAGCATGGTAAAATGCATCCCGATTGATGCAGTGGATTCCATGCAGTGTCATTAAATGCAGGGGATTCCATGCAGCATGGTAAAATGCATCCCAATTGAACGCAGTGCATTCCATGCAGCGGGGTTAAATGGATCCCGATTGAATGCAGTGGATTCGATGCAGCGTGGCCCAATGGATCTCGAGAGAATGCAGTGGATTCCATGCAGTGTGGTGCAATGGATTTAAACTGAACGCAGTGGATTCCATGCATCGTGGCGCAATGGATCCCAATTGAATGCAGTGAATTCCATGCAGCGTGATTGAATGCAGTATATTCCATGCAGCGTGGTAAAATGCATCCCAATTGAACGCAGTGCATTCCATGCAGCGGGGTTAAATGGATGCCGATTGAATGCAGTGGATTCGATGCAGCGTGGCCCAATGGATCTCGATTGACTGCAGTGGATTCCATGCAGCGTGGCCCAATGGATCTCGATTGACTGCAGTGGATTCCATGCAGCGTCACTGAATGCAGTGGATTCCATGCAGCATGGTAAAATGCATCCCGATTGATGCAGTGGATTCCATGCAGTGTCATTGAATGCAGTGGATTCCATGCAGCATGGTTTAATGCATCCCAATTGATCACAGTGCATTCCATGCAGCGGGGTTAAATGGATCCGGATTGAATGCAGTGGATTCGATGCAGCGTGGCCCAATGGATCTCGAGAGAATGCAGTGGATTCCATGCAGTGTGGTGCAATGGATTTTGATTGAACGCAGTGGATTCGATGCATCATTGTGCAATGGATCCCAATTGAATGCAGTGAATTCCATGCAGCGTGATTGAATGCAGTACATTGCATGCAGCATGGTAAAATGCATCCCGATTAAATGCAGTGGATTCCATCCAGCTTGATTGAATGCAGTTGATTCCATGGAGCGTGGCCCAATGCATCCCGATTAAACGCAGTGGATTTTATGCAGCATGGCCCAAAGCATCCCGATTGAAGGTAGTGCATTCCATGCAGCATCACTGAATGCAGTGGATTCCATGCAGCATGGTAAAATGCATCCCGATTGAACGCAGTGTATTCCATGAAGCATGGCTAAATGGATCCCGATTGAATGCAGTGGATTCCATGCAGCATGGCCCAATGGTTCCCGATTGAATGCAGTGGTTGCAATGAAGCATGATTGAATGCAGTGGATTCCATGAAGCGTGGCCCTATGGTACCCGATTGAATGCACTGGTTGCAATGAAGCATGATTGAATCCAGTGGATTCCATGCAGCATGGAGAAATTGAACCCTATTAAATGCAGGGGATTTTATGCAGCATGATTGAATGCAGTGGATTCCATGCAGCATGATTGAATGCAGTAGATTCCATGCAGTGAGGCCCAATGCATCCCGATTAAATGCAGTGGATTTTATGCAGCGAGGCCCAAAGCATCCCGATTGAATGCAGTGGATTCCATGCAGCGTCACTGAATGCAGTGGATTCGATGCAGCATGGTAAAATGCATCCCGATTGAACCCAGTGTATTCTATGCAGCGTGATAAATGGATCCCGATTGAATGCAGTGGATTCGATGCAGCGAGGCCCAACGGATCTCGAGAGAATGCAGTGGATTCCATGCAGTGTGGTGCAATGTATTTTGATTGAACGCAGTGGATTCGATGCATCGTTGTGCAATGGATCCCAATTGAATGCAGTGAATTCCATGCAGCGTGATTGAATGCAGTACATTCCATGCAGCATGGTAAAATGCATCCCGATTAAATGCAGTGGATTCCATCCAGCTTGATTGAATGCAGTTGATTCCATGGAGCATGGCCCAATGCATCCCGATTAAATGCAGTGGATTTTATGCAGCATGGCCCAAAGCATCCCGATTGAAGGTAGTGCATTCCATGCAGCATCACTGAATGCAGTGGATTCCATGCAGCATGGTAAAATGCATCCCGATTGAACGCAGTGTATTCCATGAAGCATGGCTAAATGGATCCCGAGTGAATGCAGTGGATTCCATGCAGCATGGTAAAATGCGTCACGATTGATGCAGTGGATTCCATGCACTGTCATTGAATGCAGTGGATTCCATGCAGCATGGTAAAATGCATCCCGATTGATGCAGTGGATTCCATGCAGTGTCATTTAATGCAGTGGATTCCAGGCAGCATGATAAAATGCATCCCGATTGATGCAGTGGCTTCCATGCAGCGGGGTTAAATGGATCCCGATTGAATGCAGTGGATTCCATGCAGCGTGGCCCAATGGATCTCGATTGAATGCAGTGGACTCCGTGCAGTGTGGTGGAGTGGATTCTGATTGATTGCAGTGAATTCCATGCAGCGTGGCCCAATGGATCTCGATTGAATGCAGTGGATTCCATGCAGCGTGTTTGAATGCAGTGTATGCCATGCAGCGTGAAGAAATGGAACCCTATTGAATGCAGTGGATTTTATGCAGGATGATTGAATGCAGTGGATTCCATGCAGCATGATTGAATGCAGTGGATTCCAGGCAGCGAGGCCCAATGAATCCTGATTGAATGCAGTGGATATTATCCAGCATGGCCCAAAGCATCCCGATTGAATGCAGTGGATTCCATGCAGCGTGTTTGAATGCAGTGGATTCCATGCAGCATGGCCCAATGGTTCCCGATTGAATGCAGTGGTTGCAATGAAGCATGATTGAATGCAGTGGATTCCATGAAGCGTGGCCCTATGGTACCCGATTGAATGCACTGGTTGCAATGAAGCATGATTGAATCCAGTGGATTCCATGCAGCATGGAGACATTGAACCCTATTCAATGCAGGGGATTTTATGCAGCATGATTGAATGCAGTGGATTCCATGCAGTGTGGTGCAATGGATTTTGATTGAACGCAGTGGATTCCATGCATCGTTGTGCAATGGATCCCAATTGAATGCAGTGAATTCCATGCAGCGTGATTGAATGCAGTACATTCCATGCAGCATGGTAAAATGCATCCCGATTAAATGCAGTGGATTCCATCCAGCTTGATTGAATGCAGTTGATTCCATGGAGCGTGGCCCAATGCATCCCGATTAAATGCAGTGGATTTTATGCAGCATGGCCCAAAGCATCCCGATTGAAGGTAGTGCATTCCATGCAGCATCACTGAATGCAGTGGATTCCATGCAGCATGGTAAAATGCATCCCGATTGAACGCAGTGTATTCCATGAAGCATGGCGAAATGGATCCCGATTGAATGCAGTGGATTCCAGGCAGCGTGGCCCAATGGATCTCGATTGAACGCAGTGTATTCCATGCAGTGAGGCCCAATGTATCAAAATTGAATGCAGTGGATTCCATGCAGCGTGATTGAATGCAGTATATTCCATGCAGCGTGGTAAAATGCATCCCGATTAAATGCAGTGGATTCCATCCAGCTTGATTGAATGCAGTTGATTCCATGGAGCGTGGCCCAATGCATCCCGATTAAATGCAGTGGATTTTATGCAGCATGGCCCAAAGCATCCCGATTGAATGTAGTGCATTCCATGCAGCATCACTGAATGCAGTGGATTCCATGCAGCATTGTAAAATGCATCCCGATTAAACGCAGTAGATTACATGCAGCATGGCTAAATGGCTCCCGAGTGAATGCAGTAGATTCCATGCAGTGTCATTGAATGCAGTGGATTCCATGCAGCATGGTAAAATGCATCCCGATTGATGCAGTGGATTCCATGCAGTGTCATTGAATGCAGTGGATTCCAGGCAGCATGGTAAAATGCATCCCGATTGATGCAGTGGATTCCATGCAGCGGGGTTAAATGGATCCCGATTGAATGCAGTGGAGTCCATGCAGCGTGGCCCAATGGATCTCGATTGAATGCAGTGGATTCCATGCAGCGTGGCCCAATGGATCTCGATTGAATGCAGTGGATTCCATGCAGTGTGGTGCAGTGGATTCTGATTGATTGCAGTGAATTCCATGCATCGTGGCACAATGGATCTCAATTGAATGCAGTGGATTCCATGCAGCGTGGCCCAATGGATCTCGATTGAATGCAGTGGACTCCGTGCAGTGTGGTGGAGTGGATTCTGATTGATTGCAGTGAATTCCATGCAGCGTGTTTGAATGCAGTGTATTCCATGCAGCGTGGCCCAATGGATCTCGATTGAATGCAGTGGACTCCGTGCAGTGTGGTGGAGTGGATTCTGATTGAATGCAGTGGATTCCATGCAGCGTGTTTGAATGCAGTGTATTCCATGCAGCGTGAAGAAATGGAACCCTATTGAATGCAGTGGATTTTATGCAGCATGATTGAATGCAGTGGATTCCATGCAGCATGATTGAATGCAGTGGATTCCAGGCAGCGAGGCCCAATGAATCCCGATTGAATGCAGTGGATATTATCCAGCATGGCCCAAAGCATCCAGATTGAATGCAGTGGATTCCATGCAGCGTGTTTGAATGCAGTGGATTCCATGCAGCATGGCCCAATGGTTCCCGATTGAATGCAGTGGTTGCAATGAAGCATGATTGAATGCAGTGGATTCCATGCAGCATGGAGAAATGGAACCCTATTAAATGCAGGGGATTTTATGCAGCATGATTGAATGCAGTGGATTCCATGCAGCATGATTGAATGCAGTAGATTCCATGCAGTGAGGCCCAATGCATCCCGATTAAATGCAGTGGATTTTATGCAGCGAGGCCCAAAGCATCCCGATTGAATGCAGTGGATTCCATGCAGCGTCACTGAATGCAGTGGATTCGATGCAGCATGGTTAAATTCATCCCGATTGAACGAAGAGTATTCCATGCAGCGTGGCTAAATGGATCCCGATTGAATGCAGTGGATTCCATGCAGCGTGGCCCAATGGATCTCGAGAGATTGCAGTGGATTCCATGCAGTGTGGTGCAATGGATTTTAATTGAACGCAGTGGATTCCATGCATCGTGGTGCAATGGATCCCAATTGAATGCAGTGAATTCCATGCAGCGTGATTGAATGCAGTATATTCCATGCAGCGTGGTAAAATGCATCCCGATTAAATGCAGTGGATTCCATCCAGCTTGATTGAATGCAGTTGATTCCATGGAGCGTGGCCCAATGCATCCCGATTAAATGCAGTGGATTTTATGCAGCATGGCCCAAAGCATCCCGATTGAATGTAGTGCATTCCATGCAGCATCACTGAATGCAGTGGATTCCATGCAGCATGGTAAAATGCATCCCGATTAAACGCAGTGGAATACATGCAGCATGGCTAAATGGATCCCGAGTGAATGCAGTAGATTCCATGCAGTGTCATTGAATGCAGTGGATTCCATGCAGCATGGTAAAATGCATCCCGATTGATGCAGTGGATTCCATGCAGTGTCATTGAATGCAGTGTATTACATGCAGCATGGTAAAATGCATCCCGATTGATACAGTGGATTCCATGCAGTGTCATTGAATGCAGTGGATTCCAGGCAGCATGATAAAATGCATCCCGATTGATGCAGTGGATTCCATGCAGCGGGGTTAAATGGATCCCGATTGAATGCAGTCGATTCCATGCAGCGTGGCCCAATGGATCTCGATTGAATGCAGTGGATTCCATGCAGCGTGGCCCAATGGATCTCGATTGAATGCAGTGGATTCCATGCAGTGTGGTGCAGTGGATTCTGATTGATTGCAGTGAATTCCATGCATCGTGGCACAATGGATCCCAATTGAATGCAGTGGATTCCATGCAGCGTGGCCCAATGGATCTCGATTGAATGCAGTGGGTTCCATGCAGCGTGTTTGAATGCAGTGTATGCCATGCAGCGTGAAGAAATGGAACCCTATTGAATGCAGTGGATTTTATGCAGCATGATTGAATGCAGTGGATTACATGCAGCATGATTGAATGCAGTGGATTCCAGGCAGCGAGGCCCAATGAATCCCGATTGAATGCAGTGGATATTATCCAGCATGGCCCAAAGCATCCCGATTGAATGCAGTGGATTCCATGCAGCGTGTTTGAATGCAGTGGATTCCATGCAGCATGGCCCAATGGTTCCCGATTGAATGCACTGGTTGCAATGAAGCATGATTGAATGCAGTGGATTCCATGCAGCATGGAGAAATTGAACCCTATTAAATGCAGGGGATTTTATGCAGCATGATTGAATGCAGTGGATTCCATGCAGCGTGATTGAATGCAGTAGATTCCATGCAGTGAGGCCCAATGCATCCCGATTAAATGCAGTGGATTTTATGCAGCGAGGCCCAAAGCATCCCGATTGAATGCAGTGGATTCCATGCAGCGTCACTGAATGCAGTGGATTCGATGCAGCATGGTAAAATGCATCCCGATTGAACCCAGTGTATTCCATGCAGCGTGATAAATGGATCCCGATTGAATGCAGTGGATTCCATGCAGCGTGGCCCAATGGATCTCGAGAGAATGCAGTGGATTCCATGCAGCGTGATTGAATGCAGTACATTCCATGCAGCATGGTAAAATGCATCCCGATTAAATGCAGTGGATTCCATCCAGCTTGATTGAATGCAGTTGATTCCATGGAGCGTGGCCCAATGCATCCCGATTAAATGCAGTGGATTTTATGCAGCATGGCCCAAAGCATCCCGATTGAAGGTAGTGCATTCCATGCAGCATCACTGAATGCAGTGGATTCCATGCAGCATGGTAAAATGCATCCCGATTGAACGCAGTGTATTCCATGAAGCATGGCTAAATGGATCCCCATTGAATGCAGTGGATTCCATGCAGCGTGGCCCAATGGATCTCGATTGAACGCAGTGTATTCCATGCAGTGAGGCCCAATGAATCCCAATTGAATGCAGTGGATTCCATGCAGCATGGCGCAATGGATGTCGATTGAATGCAGTGCTTTCCCTGCAATGTGGCACAATGGATTCCGATTGACTGCAGTGGATTCCATGCAGCGTCACTGAATGCAGTGGATTCCATGCAGCATGGTAAAATGCATCCCGATTGATGCAGTGGATTCCATGCAGTGTCATTGAATGCAGTGGATTCCATGCAGCATGGTAAAATGCATCCCAATTGAACGCAGTGCATTCCATGCAGCGGGGTTAAATGGATCCCGATTGAATGCAGTGGATTCGATGCAGCATGGCCCAATGGATCTCGAGAGAATGCAGTGGATTCCATGCAGTGTGGTGCAATGGATTTAAATTGAACGCAGTGGATTCCATGCATCGTGGCGCAATGGATCCCAATTGAATGCAGTGAATTCCATGCAGCGTGATTGAATGCAGTATATTCCATGCAGCGTGGTAAAATGCATCCCGATTAAATGCAGTGGATTCCATCCAGCTTGATTGAATGCAATTGATTCCATGGAGCATGGCCCAATTCATCCCGATTAAATGCAGTGGATTTTATGCAGCATGGCCCAAAGCATCCCGATTGAAGGTAGTGCATTCCATGCAGCATCACTGAATGCAGTGGATTCCATGCAGCATGGTAAAATGCATCCCGATTGAACGCAGTGTATTCCATGAAGCATGGCGAAATGGATCCCGATTGAATGCAGTGGATTCCATGCAGCGTGGCCCAATGGATCTCGATTGAATGCAGTGTATTCCATGCAGTGAGGCCCAATGTATCCCAATTGAATGCAGTGGATTCCATGCAGCATGGCGCAATGGATGTCGATTGAATGCAGTGGTTTCCCTGCAATGTGGCACAATGGATCCCGATTGACTGCAGTGGATTCCATGCAGCGTCACTGAATGCAGTGGATTCCATGCAGCATGGTAAAATGCATCCCGATTGATGCAGTGGATTCCATGCAGTGTCATTGAATGCAGTGGATTCCATGCAGCATGGTAAAATGCATCCCAATTGAACGCAGTGCATTCCATGCAGCGGGGTTCAATGGATCCCGATTGAATGCAGTGGATTCGATGCAGCGTGGCCCAATGGATCTCGAGAGAATGCAGTGGATTCCATGCAGTGTGGTGCAATGGATTTAAATTGAACGCAGTGGATTCCATGCATCGTGGCGCAATGGATCCCAATTGAATGCAGTGAATTCCATGCAGCGTGATTGAATGCAGTATATTCCATGCAGCGTGGTAAAATGCATCCCAATTGAACGCAGTGCATTCCATGCAGCGGGGTTAAATGGATGCCGATTGAATGCAGTGGATTCGATGCAGCGTGGCCCAATGGATCTCGATTGACTGCAGTGGATTCCATGCAGCGTGGCCCAATGGATCTCGATTGACTGCAGTGGATTCCATGCAGCGTCACTGAATGCAGTGGATTCCATGCAGCATGGTAAAATGCATCCCGATTGATGCAGTGGATTCCATGCAGTGTCATTGAATGCAGTGGATTCCATGCAGCATGGTTTAATGCATCCCAATTGATCACAGTGCATTCCATGCAGCGGGATTAAATGGATCCCGATTGAATGCAGTGGATTCGATGCAGCGTGGCCCAATGGATCTCGAGAGAATGCAGTGGATTCCATGCAGTGTGGTGCAATGGATTTAAATTGAACGCATTGGATTCCATGCATCGTGGCGCAATGGATCCCAATTGAATGCAGTGAATTCCATGCAGCGTGATTGAATGCAGTATATTCCATGCAGCGTGGTAAAATGCATCCCGATTAAATGCAGTGGATTCCATCCAGCTTGATTGAATGCAGTTGATTCCATGGAGCGTGGCCCAATGCATCCCGATTAAACGCAGTGGATTTTATGCAGCATGGCCCAAAGCATCCCGATTGAAGGTAGTGCATTCCAGGCAGCAACACTGAATGCAGTGGATTCCATGCAGCATGGTAAAATGCATCCCGATTGAACGCAGTGTATTCCATGAAGCATGGCTAAATGGATCCCGATTGAATGCAGTGGATTCCATGCAGCATGGCCCAATGGTTCCCGATTGAATGCAGTGGTTGCAATGAAGCATGATTGAATGCAGTGGATTCCATGAAGCGTGGCCCTATGGTACCCGATTGAATGCACTGGTTGCAATGAAGCATGATTGAATCCAGTGGATTCCATGCAGCATGGAGAAATGGAACCCTATTAAATGCAGGGGATTTTATGCAGCATGATTGAATGCAGTGGATTCCATGCAGCATGATTGAATGCAGTAGATTCCATGCAGTGAGGCCCAATGCATCCCGATTAAATGCAGTGGATTTTATGCAGCGAGGCCCAAAGCATCCCGATTGAATGCAGTGGATTCCATGCAGCGTCACTGAATGCAGTGGATTCGATGCAGCATGGTAAAATGCATCCCGATTGAACCCAGTGTATTCTATGCAGCGTGATAAATGGATCCCGATTGAATGCAGTGGATTCGATGCAGCGTGGCCCAACGGATCTCGAGAGAATGCAGTGGATTCCATGCAGTGTGGTGCAATGTATTTTGATTGAACGCAGTGGATTCGATGCATCGTTGTGCAATGGATCCCAATTGAATGCAGTGAATTCCATGCAGCGTGATTGAATGCAGTACATTCCATGCAGCATGGTAAAATGCATCCCGATTAAATGCAGTGGATTCCATCCAGCTTGATTGAATGCAGTTGATTCCATGGAGCGTGGCCCAATGCATCCCGATTAAATGCAGTGGATTTTATGCAGCATGGCCCAAAGCATCCCGATTGAAGGTAGTGCATTCCATGCAGCATCACTGAATGCAGTGGATTCCATGCAGCATGGTAAAATGCATCCCGATTGAACGCAGTGTATTCCATGAAGCATGGCTAAATGGATCCCGAGTGAATGCAGTGGATTCCATGCAGCGTGGCCCAATGGATCTCGATTGAACGCAGTGGATTCCATGCAGTGTCATTTAATGCAGTGGATTCCAGGCAGCATGGTAAAATGCATCCCGATTGATGCAGTGGATTCCATGCAGTGTCATTGAATGCAGTGGATTCCAGGCAGCATGGTAAAATGCATCCCGATTGATGCAGTGGATTCCATGCAGTGTCATTGAATGCAGTGGATTCCAGGCAGCATGGTAAAATGCATCCCGATTGATGCAGTGGATTCCATGCAGCGAGGTTAAATGCATCCCGATTGAACGCAGTGTATTCCATGAAGCATGGCTAAATGGCTCCCGAGTGAATGCAGTAGATTCCATGCAGTGTCATTGAATGCAGTGGATTCCATGCAGCATGGTAAAATGCATCCCGATTGATGCAGTGGATTCCATGCAGTGTCATTGAATGCAGTGGATTCCAGGCAGCATGGTAAAATGCATCCCGATTGATGCAGTGGATTCCATGCAGCGGGGTTAAATGGATCCCGATTGAATGCAGTGTATTCCATGCAGCGTGGCCCAATGGATCTCGATTGAATGCAGTGGATTCCATGCAGTGTGGTGCAATGGATTTTGATTGAACGCAGTGGATTCCATGCATCGTTGTGCAATGGATCCCAATTGAATGCAGTGAATTCCATGCAGCGTGATTGAATGCAGTACATTCCATGCAGCATGGTAAAATGCATCCCGATTAAATGCAGTGGATTCCATCCAGCTTGATTGAATGCAGTTGATTCCATGGAGCGTGGCCCAATGCATCCCGATTAAATGCAGTGGATTTTATGCAGCATGGCCCAAAGCATCCCGATTGAAGGTAGTGCATTCCATGCAGCATCACTGAATGCAGTGGATTCCATGCAGCATGGTAAAATGCATCCCGATTGAACGCAGTGTATTCCATGAAGCATGGCGAAATGGATCCCGATTGAATGCAGTGGATTCCATGCAGCGTGGCCCAATGGATCTCGATTGAACGCAGTGTATTCCATGCAGTGAGGCCCAATGTATCCCAATTGAATGCAGTGGATTCCATGCAGCATGGCGCAATGGATGTCGATTGAATGCAGTGGTTTCCCTGCAATGTGGCACAATGGATCCCGATTGACTGCAGTGGATTCCATGCAGCGTCACTGAATGCAGTGGATTCCATGCAGAATGGTAAAATGCATCCCGATTGATGGAGTGGATTCCATGCAGTGTCATTGAATGCAGTGGATTCCATGCAGCATGGTAAAATGCATCCCAATTGAACGCAGTGCATTCCATGCAGCGGGGTTAAATGGATCCCGATTGAATGCAGTGGATTCGATGCAGCGTGGCCCAATGGATCTCGAGAGAATGCAGTGGATTCCATGCAGTGTGGTGCAATGGATTTAAATTGAACGCAGTGGATTCCATGCATCGTGGCGCAATGGATCCCAATTGAATGCAGTGAATTCCATGCAGCGTGATTGAATGCAGTATATTCCATGCAGCGTGGTAAAATGCATCCCGATTAAATGCAGTGGTTTTTATGCAGCATGGCCCAAAGCATCCCGATTGAAGGTAGTGCATTCCATGCAGCATCACTGAATGCAGTGGATTCCATGCAGCATGGTAAAATGCATCCCGATTAAACACAGTGCATTACATGCAGCATGGCTAAATGGATCCCGAGTGAATGCAGTGGATTCCATGCAGCATGTTAAAATGCGTCACGATTGCTGCAGTGGATTCCATGCAGTGTCATTGAATGCAGTGTATTCCATGCAGCATGGTAAAATGCATCCCGATTAAATGCAGTGGATTCCATCCAGCTTGATTGAATGCAATTGATTCCATGGAGCGTGGCCCAATGCATCCCGATTAAATGCAGTGGATTTTAAGCAGCATGGCCCAAAGCATCCCGATTGAAGGTAGTGCATTCCATGCAGCATCACTGAATGCAGTGGATTCCATGCAGCATTGTAAAATGCATCCCGATTGAACGCAGTGTATTCCATGAAGCATGGCTAAATGGATCCCGATTGAATGCAGTGGATTCCATGCAGCGTGGCCCAATGGATCTCGATTGAACGCAGTGTATTCCATGCAGTGAGGCCCAATGTATCAAAATTGAATGCAGTGGATTCCATGCAGCGTGATTGAATGCAGTATATTCCATGCAGCGTGGTAAAATGCATCCCGATTAAATGCAGTGGATTCCATCCAGCTTGATTGAATGCAGTTGATTCCATGGAGCGTGGCCCAATGCATCCCGATTAAATGCAGTGGATTTTATGCAGCATGGCCCAAAGCATCCCGATTGAATGTAGTGCATTCCATGCAGCATCACTGAATGCAGTGGATTCCATGCAGCATGGTAAAATGCATCCCGATTAAACGCAGTAGATTACATGCAGCATGGCTAAATGGATCCCGAGTGAATGCAGTAGATTCCATGCAGTGTCATTGAATGCAGTGGATTCCATGCAGCATGGTAAAATGCATCCCGATTGATGCAGTGGATTCCATGCAGTGTCATTGAATGCAGTGGATTCCAGGCAGCATGGTAAAATGCATCCCGATTGATGCAGTGGATTCCATGCAGCGGGGTTAAATGGATCCCGATTGAATGCAGTGGATTCCATGCAGCGTGGCCCAATGGATCTCGATTGAATGCAGTGGATTCCATGCAGCGTGGCCCAATGGATCTCGATTGAATGCAGTGGATTCCATGCAGTGTGGTTCAGTGGATTCTGATTGATTGCAGTGAATTCCATGCATCGTGGCACAATGGATCTCAATTGAATGCAGTGGATTCCATGCAGCGTGGCCCAATGGATCTCGATTGAATGCAGTGGACTCCGTGCAGTGTGGTGGAGTGGATTCTGATTGATTGCAGTGAATTCCATGCAGCGTGTTTGAATGCAGTGTATTCCATGCAGCGTGGCCCAATGGATCTCGATTGAATGCAGTGGACTCCGTGCAGTGTGGTGGAGTGGATTCTGATTGAATGCAGTGGATTCCATGCAGCGTGTTTGAATGCAGTGTATTCCATGCAGCGTGAAGAAATGGAACCCTATTGAATGCAGTGGATTTTATGCAGCATGATTGAATGCAGTGGATTCGATGCAGCATGATTGAATGCAGTGGATTTCAGGCAGCGAGGCCCAATGAATCCCGATTGAATGCAGTGGATATTATCCAGCATGGCCCAAAGCATCCCGATTGAATGCAGTGGATTCCATGCAGCGTGTTTGAATGCAGTGGATTCCATGCAGCATGGCCCAATGGTTCCCGATTGAATGCAGTGGTTGCAATGAAGCATGATTGAATGCAGTGGATTCCATGAAGCGTGGCCCTATGGTACCCGATTGAATGCACTGGTTGCAATGAAGCATGATTGAATGCAGTGGATTCCATGCAGCATGGAGAAATGGAACCCTATTAAATGCAGGGGATTTTATGCAGCATGATTGAATGCAGTGGATTCCATGCAGCATGATTGAATGCAGTAGATTCCATGCAGTGAGGCCCAATGCATCCCGATTAAATGCAGTGGATTTTATGCAGCGAGGCCCAAAGCATCCCGATTGAATGCAGTGGATTCCATGCAGCGTCACTGAATGCAGTGGATTCGATGCAGCATGGTTAAATGCATCCCGATTGAACGAAGAGTATTCCATGCAGCGTGGCTAAATGGATCCCGATTGAATGCAGTGGATTCCATGCAGCGTGGCCCAATGGATCTCGAGAGATTGCAGTGGATTCCATGCAGTGTGGTGCAATGGATTTTAATTGAACGCAGTGGATTCCATGCATCGTGGTGCAATGGATCCCAATTGAATGCAGTGAATTCCATGCAGCGTGATTGAATGCAGTATATTCCATGCAGCGTGGTAAAATGCATCCCGATTAAATGCAGTGGATTCCATCCAGCTTGATTGAATGCAGTTGATTCCATGGAGCGTGGCCCAATGCATCCCGATTAAATGCAGTGGATTTTATGCAGCATGGCCCAAAGCATCCCGATTGAATGTAGTGCATTCCATGCAGCATCACTGAATGCAGTGGATTCCATGCAGCATGGTAAAATGCATCCCGATTAAACGCAGTGGAATACATGCAGCATGGCTAAATGGATCCCGAGTGAATGCAGTAGATTCCATGCAGTGTCATTGAATGCAGTGGATTCCATGCAGCATGGTAAAATGCATCCCGATTGATGCAGTGGATTCCATGCAGTGTCATTGAATGCAGTGTATTACATGCAGCATGGTAAAATGCATCCCGATTGATACAGTGGATTCCATGCAGTGTCATTGAATGCAGTGGATTCCAGGCAGCATGATAAAATGCATCCCGATTGATGCAGTGGATTCCATGCAGCGGGGTTAAATGGATCCCGATTGAATGCAGTCGATTCCATGCAGCGTGGCCCAATGGATCTCGATTGAATGCAGTGGATTCCATGCAGCGTGGCCCAATGGATCTCGATTGAATGCAGTGGATTCCATGCAGTGTGGTGCAGTGGATTCTGATTGATTCCAGTGAATTCCATGCATCGTGGCACAATGGATCCCAATTGAATGCAGTGGATTCCATGCAGCGTGGCCCAATGGATCTCGATTGAATGCAGTGGGTTCCATGCAGCGTGTTTGAATGCAGTGTATGCCATGCAGCGTGAAGAAATGGAACCCTATTGAATGCAGTGGATTTTATGCAGCATGATTGAATGCAGTGGATTCGATGCAGCATGATTGAATGCAGTGGATTCCAGGCAGCGAGGCCCAATGAATCCCGATTGAATGCAGTGGATATTATCCAGCATGGCCCAAAGCATCCCGATTGAATGCAGTGGATTCCATGCAGCGTGTTTGAATGCAGTGGATTCCATGCAGCATGGCCCAATGGTTCCCGATTGAATGCAGTGGTTGCAATGAAGCATGATTGAATGCAGTGGATTCCATGCAGAATGGCCCAATGGTTCCCGATTGAATGCAGTGGTTGCAATGAAGCATGATTGAATGCAGTGGATTCCATGCAGCATGGAGAAATTGAACCCTATTAAATGCAGGGGATTTTATGCAGCATGATTGAATGCAGTGGATTCCATGCAGCGTGATTGAATGCAGTAGATTCCATGCAGTGAGGCCCAATGCATCCCGATTAAATGCAGTGGATTTTATGCAGCGAGGCCCAAAGCATCCCGATTGAATGCAGTGGATTCCATGCAGCGTGGCCCAATGGATCTCGAGAGATTGCAGTGGATTCCATGCAGTGTGGTGCAATGGATTTTAATTGAACGCAGTGGATTCCATGCATCGTGGTGCAATGGATCCCAATTGAATGCAGTGAATTCCATGCAGCGTGATTGAATGCAGTATATTCCATGCAGCGTGGTAAAATGCATCCCGATTAAATGCAGTGGATTCCATCCAGCTTGATTGAATGCAGTTGATTCCATGGAGCGTGGCCCAATGCATCCCGATTAAATGCAGTGGATTTTATGCAGCATGGCCCAAAGCATCCCGATTGAATGTAGTGCATTCCATGCAGCATCACTGAATGCAGTGGATTCCATGCAGCATGGTAAAATGCATCCCGATTAAACGCAGTGGAATACATGCAGCATGGCTAAATGGATCCCGAGTGAATGCAGTAGATTCCATGCAGTGTCATTGAATGCAGTGGATTCCATGCAGCATGGTAAAATGCATCCCGATTGATGCAGTGGATTCCATGCAGTGTCATTGAATGCAGTGTATTACATGCAGCATGGTAAAATGCATCCCGATTGATACAGTGGATTCCATGCAGTGTCATTGAATGCAGTGGATTCCAGGCAGCATGATAAAATGCATCCCGATTGATGCAGTGGATTCCATGCAGCGGGGTTAAATGGATCCCGATTGAATGCAGTCGATTCCATGCAGCGTGGCCCAATGGATCTCGATTGAATGCAGTGGATTCCATGCAGCGTGGCCCAATGGATCTCGATTGAATGCAGTGGATTCCATGCAGTGTGGTGCAGTGGATTCTGATTGATTGCAGTGAATTCCATGCATCGTGGCACAATGGATCCCAATTGAATGCAGTGGATTCCATGCAGCGTGGCCCAATGGATCTCGATTGAATGCAGTGGGTTCCATGCAGCGTGTTTGAATGCAGTGTATGCCATGCAGCGTGAAGAAATGGAACCCTATTGAATGCAGTGGATTTTATGCAGCATGATTGAATGCAGTGGATTCGATGCAGCATGATTGAATGCAGTGGATTCCAGGCAGCGAGGCCCAATGAATCCCGATTGAATGCAGTGGATATTATCCAGCATGGCCCAAAGCATCCCGATTGAATGCAGTGGATTCCATGCAGCGTGTTTGAATGCAGTGGATTCCATGCAGCATGGCCCAATGGTTCCCGATTGAATGCAGTGGTTGCAATGAAGCATGATTGAATGCAGTGGATTCCATGCAGCATGGCCCAATGGTTCCCGATTGAATGCAGTGGTTGCAATGAAGCATGATTGAATGCAGTGGATTCCATGCAGCATGGAGAAATTGAACCCTATTAAATGCAGGGGATTTTATGCAGCATGATTGAATGCAGTGGATTCCATGCAGCGTGATTGAATGCAGTAGATTCCATGCAGTGAGGCCCAATGCATCCCGATTAAATGCAGTGGATTTTATGCAGCGAGGCCCAAAGCATCCCGATTGAATGCAGTGGATTCCATGCAGCGTCACTGAATGCAGTGGATTCGATGCAGCATGGTAAAATGCATCCCGATTGAACCCAGTGTATTCCATGCAGCGTGATAAATGGACCCCAATTGAATGCAGTGGATTCCATGCAGCGTGGCCCAATGGATCTCGAGAGAATGCAGTGGATTCCATGCAGCGTGATTGAATGCAGTACATTCCATGCAGCATGGTAAAATGCATCCCGATTAAATGCAGTGGATTCCATCCAGCTTGATTGAATGCAGTTGATTCCATGGAGCGTGGCCCAATGCATCCCGATTAAATGCAGTGGATTTTATGCAGCATGGCCCAAAGCATCCCGATTGAAGGTAGTGCATTCCATGCAGCATCACTGAATGCAGTGGATTCCATGCAGCATGGTAAAATTCATCCCGATTGAACGCAGTGTATTCCATGAAGCATGGCTAAATGGATCCCGAGTGAATGCAGTGGATTCCATGCAGCATGGTAAAATGCGTCACGATTGATGCAGTGGATTCCATGCACTGTCATTGAATGCAGTGGATTCCAGGCAGCATGGTAAAATGCATCCCGATTGATGCAGTGGATTCCATGCAGCGGGGTTAAATGGATCCCGATTGAATGCAGTGGATTCCATGCAGCGTGGCCCAATGGATCTCGATTGAATGCAGTGGATTCCATGCAGCGTGGCCCAATGGATCTCGATTGAATGCAGTGGATTCCATGCAGTGTGGTGCAGTGGATTCTGATTGATTGCAGTGAATTCCATGCATCGTGGCACAATGGATCTCAATTGAATGCAGTGGATTCCATGCAGCGTGGCCCAATGGATCTCGATTGAATGCAGTGGACTCCGTGCAGTGTGGTGGAGTGGATTCTGATTGATTGCAGTGAATTCCATGCAGCGTGTTTGAATGCAGTGTATTCCATGCAGCGTGGCCCAATGGATCTCGATTGAATGCAGTGGACTCCGTGCAGTGTGGTGGAGTGGATTCTGATTGAATGCAGTGGATTCCATGCAGCGTGTTTGAATGCAGTGTATTCCATGCAGCGTGAAGAAATGGAACCCTATTGAATGCAGTGGATTTTATGCAGCATGATTGAATGCAGTGGATTCCATGCAGCATGATTGAATGCAGTGGATTCCAGGCAGCGAGGCCCAATGAATCCCGATTGAATGCAGTGGACATTATCCAGCATGGCCCAAAGCATCCCGATTGAATGCAGTGGATTCCATGCAGCGTGTTTGAATGCAGTGGATTCCATGCAGCATGGCCCAATGGTTCCCGATTGAATGCAGTGGTTGCAATGAAGCATGATTGAATGCAGTGGATTCCATGAAGCGTGGCCCTATGGTACCCGATTGAATGCACTGGTTGCAATGAAGCATGATTGAATGCAGTGGATTCCATGCAGCATGGAGAAATGGAACCCTATTAAATGCAGGGGATTTTATGCAGCATGATTGAATGCAGTGGATTCCATGCAGCATGATTGAATGCAGTAGATTCCATGCAGTGAGGCCCAATGCATCCCGATTAAATGCAGTGGATTTTATGCAGCGAGGCCCAAAGCATCCCGATTGAATGCAGTGGATTCCATGCAGCGTCACTGAATGCAGTGGATTCGATGCAGCATGGTTAAATGCATCCCGATTGAACGAAGAGTATTCCATGCAGCGTGGCTAAATGGATCCCGATTGAATGCAGTGGATTCCATGCAGCGTGGCCCAATGGATCTCGAGAGATTGCAGTGGATTCCATGCAGTGTGGTGCAATGGATTTTAATTGAACGCAGTGGATTCCATGCATCGTGGTGCAATGGATCCCAATTGAATGCAGTGAATTCCATGCAGCGTGATTGAATGCAGTATATTCCATGCAGCGTGGTAAAATGCATCCCGATTAAATGCAGTGGATTCCATCCAGCTTGATTGAATGCAGTTGATTCCATGGAGCGTGGCCCAATGCATCCCGATTAAATGCAGTGGATTTTATGCAGCATGGCCCAAAGCATCCCGATTGAATGTAGTGCATTCCATGCAGCATCACTGAATGCAGTGGATTCCATGCAGCATGGTAAAATGCATCCCGATTAAACGCAGTGGAATACATGCAGCATGGCTAAATGGATCCCGAGTGAATGCAGTAGATTCCACGCAGTGTCATTGAATGCAGTGGATTCCATGCAGCATGGTAAAATGCATCCCGATTGATGCAGTGGATTCCATGCAGTGTCATTGAATGCAGTGTATTACATGCAGCATGGTAAAATGCATCCCGATTGATACAGTGGATTCCATGCAGTGTCATTGAATGCAGTGGATTCCAGGCAGCATGGTAAAATGCATCCCGATTGATGCAGTGGATTCCATGCAGCGGGGTTAAATGGATCCCGATTGAATGCAGTGTATTCCATGCAGCGTGGCCCAATGGATCTCGATTGAATGCAGTGGATTCCATGCAGTGTGGTGCAATGGATTTTGATTGAACGCAGTGGATTCCATGCATCGTTGTGCAATGGATCCCAATTGAATGCAGTGAATTCCATGCAGCGTGATTGAATGCAGTACATTCCATGCAGCATGGTAAAATGCATCCCGATTAAATGCAGTGGATTCCATCCAGCTTGATTGAATGCAGTTGATTCCATGGAGCGTGGCCCAATGCATCCCGATTAAATGCAGTGGATTTTATGCAGCATGGCCCAAAGCATCCCGATTGAAGGTAGTGCATTCCATGCAGCATCACTGAATGCAGTGGATTCCATGCAGCATGGTAAAATGCATCCCGATTGAACGCAGTGTATTCCATGAAGCATGGCGAAATGGATCCCGATTGAATGCAGTGGATTCCATGCAGCGTGGCCCAATGGATCTCGATTGAACGCAGTGTATTCCATGCAGTGAGGCCCAATGTATCCCAATTGAATGCAGTGGATTCCATGCAGCATGGCGCAATGGATGTCGATTGAATGCAGTGGTTTCCCTGCAATGTGGCACAATGGATCCCGATTGACTGCAGTGGATTACATGCAGCGTCACTGAATGCAGTGGATTCCATGCAGAATGGTAAAATGCATCCCGATTGATGGAGTGGATTCCATGCAGTGTCATTGAATGCAGTGGATTCCATGCAGCATGGTAAAATGCATCCCAATTGAACGCAGTGCATTCCATGCAGCGGGGTTAAATGGATCCCGATTGAATGCAGTGGATTCGATGCAGCGTGGCCCAATGGATCTCGAGAGAATGCAGTGGATTCCATGCAGTGTGGTGCAATGGATTTAAATTGAACGCAGTGGATTCCATGCATCGTGGCGCAATGGATCCCAATTGAATGCAGTGAATTCCATGCAGCGTGATTGAATGCAGTATATTCCATGCAGCGTGGTAAAATGCATCCCGATTAAATGCAGTGGTTTTTATGCAGCATGGCCCAAAGCATCCCGATTGAAGGTAGTGCATTCCATGCAGCATCACTGAATGCAGTGGATTCCATGCAGCATGGTAAAATGCATCCCGATTAAACACAGTGCATTACATGCAGCATGGCTAAATGGATCCCGAGTGAATGCAGTGGATTCCATGCAGCATGTTAAAATGCGTCACGATTGCTGCAGTGGATTCCATGCAGTGTCATTGAATGCAGTGTATTCCATGCAGCATGGTAAAATGCATCCCGATTAAATGCAGTGGATTCCATCCAGCTTGATTGAATGCAATTGATTCCATGGAGCGTGGCCCAATGCATCCCGATTAAATGCAGTGGATTTTAAGCAGCATGGCCCAAAGCATCCCGATTGAAGGTAGTGCATTCCATGCAGCATCACTGAATGCAGTGGATTCCATGCAGCATGGTAAAATGCATCCCGATTGAACGCAGTGTATTCCATGAAGCATGGCTAAATGGATCCCGATTGAATGCAGTGGATTCCATGCAGCGTGGCCCAATGGATCTCGATTGAACGCAGTGTATTCCATGCAGTGAGGCCCAATGTATCAAAATTGAATGCAGTGGATTCCATGCAGCGTGATTGAATGCAGTATATTCCATGCAGCGTGGTAAAATGCATCCCGATTAAATGCAGTGGATTCCATCCAGCTTGATTGAATGCAGTTGATTCCATGGAGCGTGGCCCAATGCATCCCGATTAAATGCAGTGGATTTTATGCAGCATGGCCCAAAGCATCCCGATTGAATGTAGTGCATTCCATGCAGCATCACTGAATGCAGTGGATTCCATGCAGCATGGTAAAATGCATCCCGATTAAACGCAGTAGATTACATGCAGCATGGCTAAATGGATCCCGCGTGAATGCAGTAGATTCCATGCAGTGTCATTGAATGCAGTGGATTCCATGCAGCATGGTAAAATGCATCCCGATTGATGCAGTGGATTCCATGCAGTGTCATTGAATGCAGTGGATTCCAGGCAGCATGGTAAAATGCATCCCGATTGATGCAGTGGATTCCATGCAGCGGGGTTAAATGGATCCCGATTGAATGCAGTGGATTCCATGCAGCGTGGCCCAATGGATCTCGATTGAATGCAGTGGATTCCATGCAGCGTGGCCCAATGGATCTCGATTGAATGCAGTGGATTCCATGCAGTGTGGTTCAGTGGATTCTGATTGATTGCAGTGAATTCCATGCATCGTGGCACAATGGATCTCAATTGAATGCAGTGGATTCCATGCAGCGTGGCCCAATGGATCTCGATTGAATGCAGTGGACTCCGTGCAGTGTGGTGGAGTGGATTCTGATTGATTGCAGTGAATTCCATGCAGCGTGTTTGAATGCAGTGTATTCCATGCAGCGTGGCCCAATGGATCTCGATTGAATGCAGTGGACTCCGTGCAGTGTGGTGGAGTGGATTCTGATTGAATGCAGTGGATTCCATGCAGCGTGTTTGAATGCAGTGTATTCCATGCAGCGTGAAGAAATGGAACCCTATTGAATGCAGTGGATTTTATGCAGCATGATTGAATGCAGTGGATTCGATGCAGCATGATTGAATGCAGTGGATTTCAGGCAGCGAGGCCCAATGAATCCCGATTGAATGCAGTGGATATTATCCAGCATGGCCCAAAGCATCCCGATTGAATGCAGTGGATTCCATGCAGCGTGTTTGAATGCAGTGGATTCCATGCAGCATGGCCCAATGGTTCCCGATTGAATGCAGTGGTTGCAATGAAGCATGATTGAATGCAGTGGATTCCATGAAGCGTGGCCCTATGGTACCCGATTGAATGCACTGGTTGCAATGAAGCATGATTGAATGCAGTGGATTCCATGCAGCATGGAGAAATGGAACCCTATTAAATGCAGGGGATTTTATGCAGCATGATTGAATGCAGTGGATTCCATGCAGCATGATTGAATGCAGTAGATTCCATGCAGTGAGGCCCAATGCATCCCGATTAAATGCAGTGGATTTTATGCAGCGAGGCCCAAAGCATCCCGATTGAATGCAGTGGATTCCATGCAGCGTCACTGAATGCAGTGGATTCGATGCAGCATGGTTAAATGCATCCCGATTGAACGAAGAGTATTCCATGCAGCGTGGCTAAATGGATCCCGATTGAATGCAGTGGATTCCATGCAGCGTGGCCCAATGGATCTCGAGAGATTGCAGTGGATTCCATGCAGTGTGGTGCAATGGATTTTAATTGAACGCAGTGGATTCCATGCATCGTGGTGCAATGGATCCCAATTGAATGCAGTGAATTCCATGCAGCGTGATTGAATGCAGTATATTCCATGCAGCGTGGTAAAATGCATCCCGATTAAATGCAGTGGATTCCATCCAGCTTGATTGAATGCAGTTGATTCCATGGAGCGTGGCCCAATGCATCCCGATTAAATGCAGTGGATTTTATGCAGCATGGCCCAAAGCATCCCGATTGAATGTAGTGCATTCCATGCAGCATCACTGAATGCAGTGGATTCCATGCAGCATGGTAAAATGCATCCCGATTAAACGCAGTGGAATACATGCAGCATGGCTAAATGGATCCCGAGTGAATGCAGTAGATTCCATGCAGTGTCATTGAATGCAGTGGATTCCATGCAGCATGGTAAAATGCATCCCGATTGATGCAGTGGATTCCATGCAGTGTCATTGAATGCAGTGTATTACATGCAGCATGGTAAAATGCATCCCGATTGATACAGTGGATTCCATGCAGTGTCATTGAATGCAGTGGATTCCAGGCAGCATGATAAAATGCATCCCGATTGATGCAGTGGATTCCATGCAGCGGGGTTAAATGGATCCCGATTGAATGCAGTCGATTCCATGCAGCGTGGCCCAATGGATCTCGATTGAATGCAGTGGATTCCATGCAGCGTGGCCCAATGGATCTCGATTGAATGCAGTGGATTCCATGCAGTGTGGTGCAGTGGATTCTGATTGATTGCAGTGAATTCCATGCATCGTGGCACAATGGATCCCAATTGAATGCAGTGGATTCCATGCAGCGTGGCCCAATGGATCTCGATTGAATGCAGTGGGTTCCATGCAGCGTGTTTGAATGCAGTGTATGCCATGCAGCGTGAAGAAATGGAACCCTATTGAATGCAGTGGATTTTATGCAGCATGATTGAATGCAGTGGATTCGATGCAGCATGATTGAATGCAGTGGATTCCAGGCAGCGAGGCCCAATGAATCCCGATTGAATGCAGTGGATATTATCCAGCATGGCCCAAAGCATCCCGATTGAATGCAGTGGATTCCATGCAGCGTGTTTGAATGCAGTGGATTCCATGCAGCATGGCCCAATGGTTCCCGATTGAATGCAGTGGTTGCAATGAAGCATGATTGAATGCAGTGGATTCCATGCAGAATGGCCCAATGGTTCCCGATTGAATGCAGTGGTTGCAATGAAGCATGATTGAATGCAGTGGATTCCATGCAGCATGGAGAAATTGAACCCTATTAAATGCAGGGGATTTTATGCAGCATGATTGAATGCAGTGGATTCCATGCAGCGTGATTGAATGCAGTAGATTCCATGCAGTGAGGCCCAATGCATCCCGATTAAATGCAGTGGATTTTATGCAGCGAGGCCCAAAGCATCCCGATTGAATGCAGTGGATTCCATGCAGCGTCACTGAATGCAGTGGATTCGATGCAGCATGGTAAAATGCATCCCGATTGAACCCAGTGTATTCCATGCAGCGTGATAAATGGACCCCAATTGAATGCAGTGGATTCCATGCAGCGTGGCCCAATGGATCTCGAGAGAATGCAGTGGATTCCATGCAGCGTGATTGAATGCAGTACATTCCATGCAGCATGGTAAAATGCATCCCGATTAAATGCAGTGGATTCCATCCAGCTTGATTGAATGCAGTTGATTCCATGGAGCGTGGCCCAATGCATCCCGATTAAATGCAGTGGATTTTATGCAGCATGGCCCAAAGCATCCCGATTGAAGGTAGTGCATTCCATGCAGCATCACTGAATGCAGTGGATTCCATGCAGCATGGTAAAATGCATCCCGATTGAACGCAGTGTATTCCATGAAGCATGGCTAAATGGATCCCGAGTGAATGCAGTGGATTCCATGCAGCATGGTAAAATGCGTCACGATTGATGCAGTGGATTCCATGCACTGTCATTGAATGCAGTGGATTCCAGGCAGCATGGTAAAATGCATCCCGATTGATGCAGTGGATTCCATGCAGCGGGGTTAAATGGATCCCGATTGAATGCAGTGGATTCCATGCAGCGTGGCCCAATGGATCTCGATTGAATGCAGTGGATTCCATGCAGCGTGGCCCAATGGATCTCGATTGAATGCAGTGGATTCCATGCAGTGTGGTGCAGTGGATTCTGATTGATTGCAGTGAATTCCATGCATCGTGGCACAATGGATCTCAATTGAATGCAGTGGATTCCATGCAGCGTGGCCCAATGGATCTCGATTGAATGCAGTGGACTCCGTGCAGTGTGGTGGAGTGGATTCTGATTGATTGCAGTGAATTCCATGCAGCGTGTTTGAATGCAGTGTATTCCATGCAGCGTGGCCCAATGGATCTCGATTGAATGCAGTGGACTCCGTGCAGTGTGGTGGAGTGGATTCTGATTGAATGCAGTGGATTCCATGCAGCGTGTTTGAATGCAGTGTATTCCATGCAGCGTGAAGAAATGGAACCCTATTGAATGCAGTGGATTTTATGCAGCATGATTGAATGCAGTGGATTCCATGCAGCATGATTGAATGCAGTGGATTCCAGGCAGCGAGGCCCAATGAATCCCGATTGAATGCAGTGGACATTATCCAGCATGGCCCAAAGCATCCCGATTGAATGCAGTGGATTCCATGCAGCGTGTTTGAATGCAGTGGATTCCATGCAGCATGGCCCAATGGTTCCCGATTGAATGCAGTGGTTGCAATGAAGCATGATTGAATGCAGTGGATTCCATGAAGCGTGGCCCTATGGTACCCGATTGAATGCACTGGTTGCAATGAAGCATGATTGAATGCAGTGGATTCCATGCAGCATGGAGAAATGGAACCCTATTAAATGCAGGGGATTTTATGCAGCATGATTGAATGCAGTGGATTCCATGCAGCATGATTGAATGCAGTAGATTCCATGCAGTGAGGCCCAATGCATCCCGATTAAATGCAGTGGATTTTATGCAGCGAGGCCCAAAGCATCCCGATTGAATGCAGTGGATTCCATGCAGCGTCACTGAATGCAGTGGACTCGATGCAGCATGGTTAAATGCATCCCGATTGAACGAAGAGTATTCCATGCAGCGTGGCTAAATGGATCCCGATTGAATGCAGTGGATTCCATGCAGCGTGGCCCAATGGATCTCGAGAGATTGCAGTGGATTCCATGCAGTGTGGTGCAATGGATTTTAATTGAACGCAGTGGATTCCATGCATCGTGGTGCAATGGATCCCAATTGAATGCAGTGAATTCCATGCAGCGTGATTGAATGCAGTATATTCCATGCAGCGTGGTAAAATGCATCCCGATTAAATGCAGTGGATTCCATCCAGCTTGATTGAATGCAGTTGATTCCATGGAGCGTGGCCCAATGCATCCCGATTAAATGCAGTGGATTTTATGCAGCATGGCCCAAAGCATCCCGATTGAATGTAGTGCATTCCATGCAGCATCACTGAATGCAGTGGATTCCATGCAGCATGGTAAAATGCATCCCGATTAAACGCAGTGGAATACATGCAGCATGGCTAAATGGATCCCGAGTGAATGCAGTAGATTCCATGCAGTGTCATTGAATGCAGTGGATTCCATGCAGCATGGTAAAATGCATCCCGATTGATGCAGTGGATTCCATGCAGTGTCATTGAATGCAGTGTATTACATGCAGCATGGTAAAATGCATCCCGGTTGATGCAGTGGATTCCATGCAGTGTCATTGAATGCAGTGGATTCCAGGCAGCATGATAAAATGCATCCCGATTGATGCAGTGGATTCCATGCAGCGGGGTTAAATGGATCCCGATTGAATGCAGTCGATTCCATGCAGCGTGGCCCAATGGATCTCGATTGAATGCAGTGGATTCCATGCAGCGTGGCCCAATGGATCTCGATTGAATGCAGTGGATTCCATGCAGTGTGGTGCAGTGGATTCTGATTGATTGCAGTGAATTCCATGCATCGTGGCACAATGGATCCCAATTGAATGCAGTGGATTCCATGCAGCGTGGCCCAATGGATCTCGATTGAATGCAGTGGGTTCCATGCAGCGTGTTTGAATGCAGTGTATGCCATGCAGCGTGAAGAAATGGAACCCTATTGAATGCAGTGGATTTTATGCAGCATGATTGAATGCAGTGGATTCGATGCAGCATGATTGAATGCAGTGGATTCCAGGCAGCGAGGCCCAATGAATCCCGATTGAATGCAGTGGATATTATCCAGCATGGCCCAAAGCATCCCGATTGAATGCAGTGGATTCCATGCAGCGTGTTTGAATGCAGTGGATTCCATGCAGCATGGCCCAATGGTTCCCGATTGAATGCAGTGGTTGCAATGAAGCATGATTGAATGCAGTGGATTCCATGCAGAATGGCCCAATGGTTCCCGATTGAATGCAGTGGTTGCAATGAAGCATGATTGAATGCAGTGGATTCCATGCAGCATGGAGAAATTGAACCCTATTAAATGCAGGGGATTTTATGCAGCATGATTGAATGCAGTGGATTCCATGCAGCATGATTGAATGCAGTAGATTCCATGCAGTGAGGCCCAATGCATCCCGATTAAATGCAGTGGATTTTATGCAGCGAGGCCCAAAGCATCCCGATTGAATGCAGTGGATTCCATGCAGCGTCACTGATTGCAGTGGATTCGATGCAGCATGGTAAAATGCATCCCGATTGAACCCAGTGTATTCCATGCAGCGTGATAAATGGATCCCGATTGAATGCAGTGGATTCCATGCAGCGTGGCCCAATGGATCTCGAGAGAATGCAGTGGATTCCATGCAGCGTGATTGAATGCAGTACATTCCATGCAGCATGGTAAAATGCATCCCGATTAAATGCAGTGGATTCCATCCAGCTTGATTGAATGCAGTTGATTCCATGGAGCGTGGCCCAATGCATCCCGATTAAATGCAGTGGATTTTATGCAGCATGGCCCAAAGCATCCCGATTGAAGGTAGTGCATTCCATGCAGCATCACTGAATGCAGTGGATTCCATGCAGCATGGTAAAATGCATCCCGATTGAACGCAGTGTATTCCATGAAGCATGGCTAAATGGATCCCGAGTGAATGCAGTGGATTCCATGCAGCATGGTAAAATGCGTCACGATTGATGCAGTGGATTCCATGCACTGTCATTGAATGCAGTGGATTCCAGGCAGCATGGTAAAATGCATCCCGATTGATGCAGTGGATTCCATGCAGCGGGGTTAAATGGATCCCGATTGAATGCAGTGGATTCCATGCAGCGTGGCCCAATGGATCTCGATTGAATGCAGTGGATTCCATGCAGCGTGGCCCAATGGATCTCGATTGAATGCAGTGGATTCCATGCAGTGTGGTGCAGTGGATTCTGATTGATTGCAGTGAATTCCATGCATCGTGGCACAATGGATCTCAATTGAATGCAGTGGATTCCATGCAGCGTGGCCCAATGGATCTCGATTGAATGCAGTGGACTCCGTGCAGTGTGGTGGAGTGGATTCTGATTGATTGCAGTGAATTCCATGCAGCGTGTTTGAATGCAGTGTATTCCATGCAGCGTGGCCCAATGGATCTCGATTGAATGCAGTGGACTCCGTGCAGTGTGGTGGAGTGGATTCTGATTGAATGCAGTGGATTCCATGCAGCGTGTTTGAATGCAGTGTATTCCATGCAGCGTGAAGAAATGGAACCCTATTGAATGCAGTGGATTTTATGCAGCATGATTGAATGCAGTGGATTCCATGCAGCATGATTGAATGCAGTGGATTCCAGGCAGCGAGGCCCAATGAATCCCGATTGAATGCAGTGGACATTATCCAGCATGGCCCAAAGCATCCCGATTGAATGCAGTGGATTCCATGCAGCGTGTTTGAATGCAGTGGATTCCATGCAGCATGGCCCAATGGTTCCCGATTGAATGCAGTGGTTGCAATGAAGCATGATTGAATGCAGTGGATTCCATGAAGCGTGGCCCTATGGTACCCGATTGAATGCACTGGTTGCAATGAAGCATGATTGAATGCAGTGGATTCCATGCAGCATGGAGAAATGGAACCCTATTAAATGCAGGGGATTTTATGCAGCATGATTGAATGCAGTGGATTCCATGCAGCATGATTGAATGCAGTAGATTCCATGCAGTGAGGCCCAATGCATCCCGAATAAATGCAGTGGATTTTATGCAGCGAGGCCCAAAGCATCCCGATTGAATGCAGTGGATTCCATGCAGCGTCACTGAATGCAGTGGACTCGATGCAGCATGGTTAAATGCATCCCGATTGAACGAAGAGTATTCCATGCAGCGTGGCTAAATGGATCCCGATTGAATGCAGTGGATTCCATGCAGCGTGGCCCAATGGATCTCGAGAGATTGCAGTGGATTCCATGCAGTGTGGTGCAATGGATTTTAATTGAACGCAGTGGATTCCATGCATCGTGGTGCAATGGATCCCAATTGAATGCAGTGAATTCCATGCAGCGTGATTGAATGCAGTATATTCCATGCAGCGTGGTAAAATGCATCCCGATTAAATGCAGTGGATTCCATCCAGCTTGATTGAATGCAGTTGATTCCATGGAGCGTGGCCCAATGCATCCCGATTAAATGCAGTGGATTTTATGCAGCATGGCCCAAAGCATCCCGATTGAATGTAGTGCATTCCATGCAGCATCACTGAATGCAGTGGATTCCATGCAGCATGGTAAAATGCATCCCGATTAAACGCAGTGGAATACATGCAGCATGGCTAAATGGATCCCGAGTGAATGCAGTAGATTCCACGCAGTGTCATTGAATGCAGTGGATTCCATGCAGCATGGTAAAATGCATCCCGATTGATGCAGTGGATTCCATGCAGTGTCATTGAATGCAGTGTATTACATGCAGCATGGTAAAATGCATCCCGGTTGATGCAGTGGATTCCATGCAGTGTCATTGAATGCAGTGGAGTCCAGGCAGCATGATAAAATGCATCCCGATTGATGCAGTGGATTCCATGCAGCGGGGTTAAATGGATCCCGATTGAATGCAGTCGATTCCATGCAGCGTGGCCCAATGGATCTCGATTGAATGCAGTGGATTCCATGCAGCGTGGCCCAATGGATCTCGATTGAATGCAGTGGATTCCATGCAGTGTGGTGCAGTGGATTCTGATTGATTGCAGTGAATTCCATGCATCGTGGCACAATGGATCCCAATTGAATGCAGTGGATTCCATGCAGCGTGGCCCAATGGATCTCGATTGAATGCAGTGGGTTCCATGCAGCGTGTTTGAATGCAGTGTATGCCATGCAGCGTGAAGAAATGGAACCCTATTGAATGCAGTGGATTTTATGCAGCATGATTGAATGCAGTGGATTCGATGCAGCATGATTGAATGCAGTGGATTCCAGGCAGCGAGGCCCAATGAATCCCGATTGAATGCAGTGGATATTATCCAGCATGGCCCAAAGCATCCCGATTGAATGCAGTGGATTCCATGCAGCGTGTTTGAATGCAGTGGATTCCATGCAGCATGGCCCAATGGTTCCCGATTGAATGCAGTGGTTGCAATGAAGCATGATTGAATGCAGTGGATTCCATGAAGCGTGGCCCTATGGTACCCGATTGAATGCACTGGTTGCAATGAAGCATGATTGAATGCAGTGGATTCCATGCAGCATGGAGAAATGGAACCCTATTAAATGCAGGGGATTTTATGCAGCATGATTGAATGCAGTGGATTCCATGCAGCATGATTGAATGCAGTAGATTCCATGCAGTGAGGCCCAATGCATCCCGATTAAATGCAGTGGATTTTATGCAGCGAGGCCCAAAGCATCCCGATTGAATGCAGTGGATTCCATGCAGCGTCACTCATTGCAGTGGATTCGATGCAGCATGGTAAAATGCATCCCGATTGAACCCAGTGTATTCCATGCAGCGTGATAAATGGATCCCGATTGAATGCAGTGGATTCCATGCAGCGTGGCCCAATGGATCTCGAGAGAATGCAGTGGATTCCATGCAGCGTGATTGAATGCAGTACATTCCATGCAGCATGGTAAAATGCATCCCGATTAAATGCAGTGGATTCCATCCAGCTTGATTGAATGCAGTTGATTCCATGGAGCGTGGCCCAATGCATCCCGATTAAATGCAGTGGATTTTATGCAGCATGGCCCAAAGCATCCCGATTGAAGGTAGTGCATTCCATGCAGCATCACTGAATGCAGTGGATTCCATGCAGCATGGTAAAATGCATCCCGATTGAACGCAGTGTATTCCATGAAGCATGGCTAAATGGATCCCGATTGAATGCAGTGGATTCCATGCAGCGTGGCCAATGGATCTCGATTGAACGCAGTGTATTCCATGCAGTGAGGCCCAATGAATCCCAATTGAATGCAGTGGATTCCATGCAGCATGGAGAAATTGAACCCTATTAAATGCAGTGGATTTTATGCAGCATGATTGAATGCAGTGGATTCCAGCCAGCATGATTGAATGCAGTATATTCCATGCAGTGAGGCCCAATGCATCCCGATTAAATGCAGTGGATTTTATGCAGAGAGGCCCAAAGCATCCCGATTGAATGCAGTGGATTCCATGCAGCGTCACTGAATGCAGTGGATTCGATGCAGCATGGTTAAATGCATCCCGATTGAATGAAGAGTATTCCATGCAGCGTGGCTAAATGGATCCCGATTGAATGCAGTGGATTCCATGCAGCGTGGCCCAATGGATCTCGAGAGATTGCAGTGGATTCCATGCAGTGTGGTGCAATGGATTTAAATTGAACGCAGTGGATTCCATGCATCGTGGTGCAATGGATCCCAATTGAATGCAGTGAATTCCATGCAGTGTGATTGAATGCAGTATATTCCATGCAGCGTGGTAAAATGCATCCCGATTAAATGCAGTGGATTCCATCCAGCTTGGTTGAATGCAATTGATTCCATGGAGCATGGCCCAATGCATCCCGATTAAATGCAGTGGATTTTATGCAGCATGGCCCAAAGCATCCCGATTGAATATAGTGCATTCCATGCAGCATCACTGAATGCAGTGGATTCCATGCAGCATGGTAAAATGCATCCCGATTAAACGCAGTGGATTACATGCAGCATGGCTAAATGGATCCCGAGTGAATGCAGTAGATTCCATGCAGTGTCATTGAATGCAGTGGATTCCATGCAGCATGGTAAAATGCATCCCGATTGATGCCTTGGATTCCATGCAGTGTCATTGATTGCAGTGGATTCCATGCAGCATGGTAAAATGCATCCCGATTGATGCAGTGGATTCCATGCAGTGTCAATGAATGCAGTGGATTCCAGGCAGCATGATAAAATGCATACCGATTGATGCAGTGGATTCCATGCAGCGGGGTTAAATGGATCCCGATTGAATGCAGTGGATTCCATGCAGCGTGGCCCAATGGATCTCGATTGAATGCAGTGGATTCCATGCAGCGTGGCCCAATGGATCTCGATTGAATGCAGTGGATTCCATGCAGTGTGGTGCAGTGGATTCTGATTGATTGCAGTGAATTCCATGCATCGTGGCACAATGGATCCCAATTGAATGCAGTGGATTCCATGCAGCGTGGCCCAATGGATCTCGATTGAATGCAGTGGATTCCATGCAGCGTGTTTGAATGCAGTGTATGCCATGCAGCGTGAAGAAATGGAACCCTATTGAATGCAGTGGATTTTATGCAGCATGATTGAATGCAGTGGATTCGATGCAGCATGATTGAATGCAGTGGATTCCAGGCAGCGAGGCCCAATGAATCCCGATTGAATGCAGTGGATATTATCCAGCATGGCCCAAAGCATCCCGATTGAATGCAGTGGATTCCATGCAGCGTGTTTGAATGCAGTGGATTCCATGCAGCATGGCCCAATGGTTCCCGATTGAATGCAGTGGTTGCAATGAAGCATGATTGAATGCAGTGGATTCCATGAAGCGTGGCCCTATGGTACCCGATTGAATGCACTGGTTGCAATGAAGCATGATTGAATGCAGTGGATTCCATGCAGCATGGAGAAATTGAACCCTATTAAATGCAGGGGATTTTATGCAGCATGATAGAATGCAGTGGATTCCATGAAGCATGATTGAATGCAGTAGATTCCATGCAGTGAGGCCCAATGCATCCCGATTAAATGCAGTGGATTCCATGCAGCGTCACTGAATGCAGTGGATTCGATGCAGCATGGTAAAATGCATCCCGATTGAACCCAGTGTATTCCATGCAGCGTGATAAATGGATCCCGATTGAATGCAGTGGATTCCATGCAGCGTGGCCCAATGGATCTCGAGAGAATGCAGTGGATTCCATGCAGTGTGGTGCAATGGATTTTCATTGAACGCAGTGGATTCGATGCATCATTGTGCAATGGATCCCAATTGAATGCAGTGAATTCCATGCAGCGTGATTGAATGCAGTACATTCCATGCAGCATGGTAAAATGCATCCCGATTAAATGCAGTGGATTCCATCCAGCTTGATTGAATGCAGTTGATTCCATGGAGCGTGGCCCAATGCATCCCGATTAAATGCAGTGGATTTTATGCAGCGAGGCCCAAAGCATCCCGATTGAATGCAGTGGATTCCATGCAGCGTCACTGAATGCAGTGGATTCGATGCAGCATGGTATAATGCATCCCGATTGAACGCAGTGTATTCCATGAAGCATGGCGAAATGGATCCCGATTGAATGCAGTGGATTCCATGCAGCGTGGCCCAATGGATCTCGATTGAACGCAGTGTATTCCATGCAGTGAGGCCCAATGAATCCCAATTGAATGCAGTGGATTCCATGCAGCATGGCGCAATGGATGTCGATTGAATGCAGTGGTTTCCCTGCAATGTGGCACAATGAATCCCGATTGACTGCAGTGGATTCCATGCAGCGTCACTGAATGCAGTGGATTCCATGCAGAATGGTAAAATGCATCCCGATGGATGCAGTGGATTCCATGCAGTGTCATTGAATGCAGTGGATTCGATGCAGCATGGTAAAATGCATCCCAATTGAACGCAGTGCATTCCATGCAGCGGGGTTAAATGGATCCCGATTGAATGCAGTGGATTCGATGCAGCGTGGCCCAATGGATCTCGAGAGAATGCAGTGGATTGCATGCAGTGTGGTGCAATGGGTTTTAATTGAACGCAGTGGATTCCATGCATCGTGGCGCAATGGATCCCAATTGAATGCAGTGAATTCCATGCAGCGTGATTGAATGCAGTATATTCCATGCAGCGTGGTAAAATGCATCCCGATTAAATGCAGTGGATTCCATCCAGCTTGATTGAATGCAGTTGATTCCATGGAGCGTGGCCCAATGCATCCCGATTAACTGCAGTGGATTTTATGCAGCATGGCCCAAAGCATCCCGATTGAAGGTAGTGCATTCCATGCAGCATCACTGAATGCAGTGGATTCCATGCAGCATGGTAAAATGCATCCCAATTGAACGCAGTGCATTCCATGCAGCGGGGTTAAATGGATCCCGATTGAATGCAGTGGATTCGATGCAGCGTGGCCCAATGGATCTCGAGAGAATGCAGTGGATTCCATGCAGTGTGGTGCAATGGATTTTAATTGAACGCAGTGGATTCCATGCATCGTGGCGCAATGGATCCCAATTGAATGCAGTGAATTCCATGCAGCGTGATTGAATGCAGTATATTCCATGCAGCGTGGTAAAATGCATCCCGATTAAATGCAGTGGATTCCATCCAGCTTGATTGAATGCAGTTGATTCCATGGAGCGTGGCCCAATGCATCCCGATTAAATGCAGTGGATTTTATGCAGCATGGCCCAAAGCATCCCGATTGAAAATAGTGCATTCCATGCAGCATCACTGAATGCAGTGGATTCCATGCAGCATGGTAAAATGCATCCCGATTGAACGCAGTGTATTCCATGAAGCATGGCTAAATGGCTCCCGAGTGAATGCAGTGGATTCCATGCAGTGTCATTGAATGCAGTGGATTCCATGCAGCATGGTAAAATGCATCCCGATTGATGCAGTGGATTCCATGCATTGTCATTGAATGCAGTGGATTCCATGCAGCATGGTTAAATGCATCCCGATTGATGCAGTGGATTACATGCAGTGTCAATGAATGCAGTGGATTCCATGCAGCATGCTTAAATGCATCCCGATTGATGCAGTGGATTACATGCAGTGTCAATGAATGCAGTGGATTCCAGGCAGCATGATAAAATGCATCCCGATTGATGCAGTGGATTCCATGCAGCGGGGTTAAATGGATCCCGATTGAATGCAGTGGATTCCATGCAGCGTGGCCCAGTGGATCTCGATTGAATGCAGTGGATTCCATGCAGCGTGGCCCAATGGATCTCGATTGAATGCAGTGGATTCCATGCAGTGTGGTGTAGTGGATTCTGATTGATTGCAGTGAATTCCATGCATCGTGGCACAATGGATCCCAATTGAATGCAGTGGATTCCATGCAGTGTGGCCCAGTGGATCTCGATTGAATGCAGTGGATTCCATGCAGCATGTTTGAATGCAGTGTATTCCATGCAGCGTGAAGAAATGGAACCCTATTGAATGCAGTGGATTTTATGCAGCATGATTGAATGCAGTGGATTCCATGCAGCATGATTGAATGCAGTAGATTCCAGGAAGCGAGGCCCAATGAATCCCGATTGAATGCAGTGGATATTATCCAGCAGGGCCCAAAGCATCCCGATTGAATGCAGTGGATTCCATGCAGCGTCACTGAATGCAGTGGATTCGATGCAGCATGGTAAAATGCATCCCGATTGAACCCAGTGTATTCTATGCAGCGTGATAAATGGATCCCGATTGAATGCAGTGGATTCGATGCAGCATTGCCCAATGGATCTCGAGAGAATGCAGTGGATTCCATGCAGTGTGGTGCAATGGATTTTGATTGAAATCAGTGGATTCGATGCATCGTTGTGCAATGGATCCCAATTGAATGCAGTGAATTCCATGCAGCGTGATTGAATGCAGTACATTCCATGGAGCGTGGCCCAATGCATCCCGATTAAATGCAGTGGATTTTATGCAGCATGGCCCAAAGCATCCCGATTGAAGGTAGTGCATTCCATGCAGCATCACTGAATGCAGTGGATTCCATGCAGCATGGTAAAATGCATCCCGATTAAACGCAGTGGATTACATGCAGCATGGCTAAATGGATCCCGAGTGAATGCAGTAGATTCCATGCATTTTCATTGAATGGAATGGATTACATGCAGTATGGTAAAATGCATCACGATTGATGCAGTGGATTCCATGCAGTGTCATTGAATGCAGTGGATTCCATGCAGCATGGTAAAATGCATCCCGATTGATGCAGTGGATTCCATGCAGTGTCAATGAATGCAGTGGATTCCAGGCAGCATGATAAAATGCATCCCGATTGATGCAGTGGATTCCATGCAGCGGGGTTAAATGGATCCCGATTGAATGCAGTGGATTCCATGCAGCGTGGCCCAATGGATCTCGATTGAATGCAGTGGATTCCATGCAGCGTGGCCCAATGGATCTCGATTGAATGCAGTGGATTCCATGCAGTGTGGTGTAGTGGATTCTGATTGATTGCAGTGAATTCCATGCATCGTGGCACAATGGATCCAAATTGAATGCAGTGGATTCCATGCAGCGTGGCCCAATGGATCTCGATTGAATGCAGTGGATTCCATCCAGCGTGTTTGAATGCAGTGTATTCCATGCAGCGTGAAGAAATGGAAACCTATTGAATGCAGTGGATTTTATGCAGCATGATTAAATGCAGTGGATTACATGCAGCATGATTGAATGCAGTGGATTCCAGGCAGCGAGGCCCAATGAATCCCGATTGAATGCAGTGGATATTATCCAGCATGGCCCAAAGCATCCCGATTGAATGCAGTGGATTCCATGCAGCGTGTTTGAATGCAGTGGATTCCATGCAGCATGGCCCAATGGTTCCCGATTGAATGCAGTGGTTGCAATGAAGCATGATTGAATGCAGTGGATTCCATGAAGCGTGGCCCTATGGTACCCGATTGAATGCACTGGTTGCAATGAAGCATGATTGAATGCAGTGGATTCCATGCAGCATGGAGAAATTGAACCCTATTCAATGCAGGGGATTTTATGCAGCATGATTGAATGCAGTGGATTCCATGCAGCATGATTGAATGCAGTAGATTCCATGCAGTGAGGCCCAATGCATCCCGATTAAATGCAGTGGATTTTATGCAGCGAGGCCCAAAGCATCCCGATTGAATGCAGTGGATTCCATGCAGCGTCACTGAATGCAGTGGATTCGATGCAGCATGGTAAAATGCATCCCGATTGAACCCAGTGTATTCTATGCAGCGTGATAAATGGATCCCGATTGAATGCAGTGGATTCCATGCAGCGTGGCCCAATGGATCTCGAGAGAATGCAGTGGATTCCATGCAGTGTGGTGCAATGGATTTTGATTGAACGCAGTGGATTCGATGCATCATTGTGCAATGGATCCCAATTGAATGCAGTGAATTCCATGCAGCGTGATTGAATGCAGTACATTGCATGCAGCATGGTAAAATGCATCCCGATTAAATGCAGTGGATTCCATCCAGCTTGATTGAATGCAGTTGATTCCATGGAGCGTGGCCCAATGCATCCCGATTAAATGCAGTGGATTTTATGCAGCATGGCCCAAAGCATCCCGATTGAAGGTAGTGCATTCCATGCAGCATCACTGAATGCAGTGGATTCCATGCAGCATGGTAAAATGCATCCCGATTGAACGCAGTGTATTCCATGAAGCATGGCTAAATGGATCCCGATTGAATGCAGTGGATTCCATGCAGCGTGGCCCAATGGATCTCGATTGAACGCAGTGTATTCCATGCAGTGAGGCCCAATGAATCCCAATTGAATGCAGTGGATTCCATGCAGCATGGAGAAATTGAACCCTATTAAATGCAGGGGATTTTATGCAGCATGATTGAATGCAGTGGATTCCATGCAGCATGATTGAATGCAGTAGATTCCATGCAGTGAGGCCCAATGCATCCCGATTAAATGCAGTGGATTTTATGCAGCGAGGCCCAAAGCATCCCGATTGAATGCAGTGGATTCCATGCAGCGTCACTGAATGCAGTGGATTCGATGCAGCATGGTTAAATGCATCCCGATTGAACGAAGAGTATTCCATGCAGCGGGGTTAAATGGATCCCGATTGAATGCAGTGGATTCTATGCAGCGTGGCCCAATGGATCTCGATTGAATGCAGTGGATTCCATGCAGCGTGGCCCAATGGATCTCGATTGAATGCAGTGGATTCCATGCAGTGTGGTGCAGTGGATTCTGATTGATTGCAGTGAATTCCATGCATCGTGGCACAATGGATCCCAATTGAATGCAGTGGATTCCATGCAGCGTGGCCCAATGGATCTCGATTGAATGCATTGGATTCCATGCAGCGTGTTTGAATGCAGTGTATGCCATGCAGCGTGAAGAAATGGAACCCTATTGAATGCAGTGGATTTTATGCAGCATGATTGAATGCAGTGGATTCGATGCAGCATGATTGAATGCAGTGGATTTCAGGCAGCGAGGCCCAATGAATCCCGATTGAATGCAGTGGATATTATCCAGCATGGCCCAAAGCATCCCGATTGAATGCAGTGGATTCCATGCAGCGTGTTTGAATGCAGTGGATTCCATGCAGCATGGCCCAATGGTTCCCGATTGAATGCAGTGGTTGCAATGAAGCATGATTGAATGCAGTGGATTCCATGAAGCATGGCCCTATGGTACCCGATTGAATGCACTGGTTGCAATGAAGCATGATTGAATGCAGTGGATTCCATGCAGCATGGAGAAATTGAACCATATTAAATGCAGGGGATTTTATGCAGCATGATTGAATGCAGTGGTTTCCATGCAGCATGATTGAATGCAGTAGATTCCATGCAGTGAGGCCCAATGCATCCCGATTAAATGCAGTGGATTCCCTGCAGCGTCACTGAATGCAGTGGATTCGATGCAGCATGGTAAAATGCATCCCGATTGAACCCAGTGTATTCTATGCAGCGTGATAAATGGATCCCGATTGAATGCAGTGGATTCCATGCAGCGTGGCCCAATGGATCTCGAGAGAATGCAGTGGATTCCATGCAGTGTGGTGCAATGGATTTTGATTGAACGCAGTGGATACCATGCGTCATTGTGCAATGGATCCCAATTGAATGCAGTGAATTCCATGCAGCGTGATTGAATGCAGTACATTGCATGCAGCATGGTAAAATGCATCCCGATTAAATGCAGTGGATTCCATCCAGCTTGATTGAATGCAGTTGATTCCATGGAGCGTGGCCCAATGCATCCCGATTAAATGCAGTGGATTTTATGCAGCATGGCCCAAAGCATCCCGATTGAAGGTAGTGCATTCCATGCAGCATCACTGAATGCAGTGGATTCCATGCAGCATGGTAAAATGCATCCCGATTGAACGCAGTGTATTCCATGAAGCATGGCTAAATGGATCCCGATTGAATGCAGTGGATTCCATGCAGCGTGGCCCAATGGATCTCGATTGAACGCAGTGTATTCCATGCAGTGAGGCCCAATGAATCCCAATTGAATGCAGTGGATTCCATGCAGCATGGCGCAATGGATGTCGATTGAATGCAGTGGTTTCCCTGCAATGTGGCACAATGGATCCCGATTGACTGCAGTGGATTCCATGCAGCGTCACTGAATGCAGTGGATTCCATGCAGAATGGTAAAATGCATCCCGATTGATGGAGTGGATTCCATGCAGTGTCATTGAATGCAGTGGATTCCATGCAGCATGGTAAAATGCATCCCAATTGAACGCAGTGCATTCCATGCAGCGGGGTTAAATGGATCCCGATTGAATGCAGTGGATTCGATGCAGCGTGGCCCAATGGATCTCGAGAGAATGCAGTGGATTCCATGCAGTGTGGTGCAATGGATTTAAATTGAACGCAGTGGATTCCATGCATCGTGGCGCAATGGATCCCAATTGAATGCAGTGAATTCCATGCAGCGTGATTGAATGCAGTATATTCCATGCAGCGTGGTAAAATGCATCCCGATTAAATGCAGTGGATTCCATCCAGCTTGATTGAATGCAGTTGATTCCATGGAGCGTGGCCCAATGCATCCCGATTAAATGCAGTGGATTTTATGCAGCATGGCCCAAAGCATCCCGATTGAAGGTAGTGCATTCCATGCAGCATCACTGAATGCAGTGGATTCCATGCAGCATTGTAAAATGCATCCCAATTGAACGCAGTGCATTCCATGCAGCGGGGTTAAATGGATCCCGATTGAATGCAGTGGATTCGATGCAGCGTGGCCCAATGGATCTCGAGAGAATGCAGTGGATTCCATGCAGTGTGGTGCAATGGATTTTAATTGAACGCAGTGGATTCCATGCATCATGGCGCAATGGATCCCAATTGAATGCAGTGAATTCCATGCAGCGTGATTGAATGCAGTATATTCCATGCAGCGTGGTAAAATTCATCCCGATTAAATGGAGTGGATTCCATCCAGCTTGATTGAATGCAGTTGATTCCATGGAGCGTGGCCCAATGCATCCCGATTAACTGCAGTGGATTTTATGCAGCATGGCCCAAAGCATCCCGATTGAAGGTACTGCATTCCATGCAGCATCACTGAATGCAGTGGATTCCATGCAGCATGGTAAAATGCATCCCGATTGAACGCAGTGTATTCCATGAAGCATGGCTAAATGGATCCCGAGTGAATGCAGTGGATTCCATGCAGTGTCATTGAATGCAGTGGATTCCAGGCAGCATGGTAAAATGCATCCCGATTGATGCAGTGGATTCCATGCAACGGGGTTAAATGGATCCCGATTGAATGCAGTGGATTCCATGCAGCGTGGCCCAATGGATCTCGATTGAATGCAGTGGATTCCATGCAGCGTGGCCCAATGGATCTCGATTGAATGCAGTGGATTCCATGCAGTGTGGTGCAGTGGATTCTGATTGATTGCAGTGAATTCCATGCATCGTGGCACAATGGATCCCAATTGAATGCAGTGGATTCCATGCAGCGTGGCCCAATGGATCTCGATTGAATGCAGTGGATTCCATGCAGCGTGTTTGAATGCAGTGTATGCCATGCAGCGTGAAGAAATGGAACCCTATTGAATGCAGTGGATTTTATGCAGCATGATTGAATGCAGTGGATTCGATGCAGCATGATTGAATGCAGTGGATTCCAGGCAGCGAGGCCCAATGAATCCCGATTGAATGCAGTGGATATTATCCAGCATGGCCCAAAGCATCCCGATTGAATGCAGTGGATTCCATGCAGCATGTTTGAATGCAGTGGATTCCATGCAGCATGGCCCAATGGTTCCCGATTGAATGCAGTGGTTGCAATGAAGCATGATTGAATGCAGTGGATTCCATGAAGCGTAGCCCTATGGTACCCGATTGAATGCACTGGTTGCAATGAAGCATGATTGAATGCAGTGGATTCCATGCAGCATGGAGAAATTGAACCCTATTAAATGCAGGGGATTTTATGCAGCATGATTGAATGCAGTGGATTCCATGCAGCATGATTGAATGCAGTAGATTCCATGCAGTGAGGCCCAATGCATCCCGATTAAATGCAGTGGATTTTATGCAGCGAGGCCCAAAGCATCCCGATTGAATGCAGTGGATTCCATGCAGCGTCACTCAATGCAGTGGATTCGATGCAGCATGGTAAAATGCATCCCGATTGAACCCAGTGTATTCCATGCAGCGTGATAAATGGATCCCGATTGAATGCAGTGGATTCCATGCAGCATGGCCCAATGGATCTCGAGAGAATGCAGTGGATTCCATGCAGTGTGGTGCAATGGATTTTGATTGAACGCAGTGGATTCGATGCATCGTTGTGCAATGGATCCCAATTGAATGCAGTGAATTCCATGCAGCGTGATTGAATGCAGTACATTCCATGCAGCGTGGTAAAATGCATCCCGATTAAATGCAGTGGATTCCATCCAGCTTGATTGAATGCAGTTGATTCCATGGAGCGTGGCCCAATGCATCCCGATTAAATGCAGTGGATTTTATGCAGCATGGCCCAAAGCATCCCGATTGAAGGTAGTGCATTCCATGCAGCATCACTGAATGCAGTGGATTCCATGCAGCATGGTAAAATGCATCCCGATTGAACGCAGTGTATTCCATGAAGCATGGCTAAATGGATCCCGAGTGAATGCAGTGGATTCCATGCAGTGTCATTGAATGCAGTGGATTCCATGCAGCATGGTAAAATGTGTCACGATTGATGCAGTGGATTCCATGCATTGTCATTGAATGCAGTGGATTCCATGCAGCATGGTTAAATGCATCCCGATTGATGCAGTGGATTCCATGCAGTGTCAATGAATGCAATGAATTCCAGGCAGCATGATAAAATGCATCCCGATTGATGCAGTGGATTCCATGCAGCGGGGTTAAATGGATCCCGATTGAATGCAGTCGATTCCATGCAGCGTGGCCCAATGGATCTCGATTGAATGCAGTGGACTCCGTGCAGTGTGGTGGAGTGGATTCTGATTGATTGCAGTGAATTCCATGCAGCGTGGCCCAATGGATCTCGATTGAATGCAGTGGATTCCATGCAGCGTGTTTGAATGCAGTGTATTCCATGCAGCGTGAAGAAATGGAACCCTATTGAATGCAGTGGATTTTATGCAGCATGATTGAATGCAGTGGATTCCATGCAGCATGATTGAATGCAGTGGATTCCAGGCAGCGAGGCCCAATGAATCCCGATTGAATGCAGTGGACATTATCCAGCATGGGCCAAAGCATCCCGATGGAATGCAGTGGATTCCATGCAGCGTGTTTGAATGCAGTGGATTCCATGCAGCATGGCGCAATGGATGTCGATTGAATGCAGTGGTTTCCCTGCAATGTGGCACAATGGATCCCGATTGACTGCAGTGGATTCCATGCAGCGTCACTGAATGCAGTGGATTCCATGCAGCATGGTAAAATGCATCCCGATGGATGCAGTGGATTCCATGCAGTGTCATTGAATGCAGTGGATTCCATGCAGCATGGTAAAATGCATCCCAATTGAACGCAGTGCATTCCATGCAGCGGGGTAAATGGATCCCGATTGAATGCAGTGGATTCGATGCAGCGTGGCCCAATGGATCTCGAGAGAATGCAGTGGATTCCATGCAGTGTGGTGCAATGGATTTAAATTGAACGCAGTGGATTCCATGCATCGTGGCGCAATGGATCCCAATTGAATGCAGTGAAGTCCATGCAGCGTGATTGAATGCAGTATATTCCATGCAGCGTGGTAAAATGCATCCCGATTAAATGCAGTGGATTCCATCCAGCTTGATTGAATGCAATTGATTCCATGGAGCGTGGCCCAATGCATCCCGATTAAATGCAGTGGATTTTATGCAGCATGGCCCAAAGCATCCCGATTGAAGGTAGTGCATTCCATGCAGCATCACTGAATGCAGTGGATTCCATGCAGCATGGTAAAATGCATCCCGATTAAACGCAGTGGATTACATGCAGCATGGCTAAATGGATCCCGAGTGAATGCAGTAGATTCCATGCATTTTCATTGAATGGAATGGATTACATGCAGTATGGTAAAATGCATCACGATTGATGCAGTGGATTCCATGCAGTGTCATTGAATGCAGTGGATTCCATGCAGCATGGTAAAATGCATCCCGATTGATGCAGTGGATTCCATGCAGTGTCAATGAATGCAGTGGATTCCAGGCAGCATGATAAAATGCATCCCGATTGATGCAGTGGATTCCATGCAGCGGGGTTAAATGGATCCCGATTGAATGCAGTGGATTCCATGCAGCGTGGCCCAATGGATCTCGATTGAATGCAGTGGATTCCATGCAGCGTGGCCCAATGGATCTCGATTGAATGCAGTGGATTCCATGCAGTGTGGTGTAGTGGATTCTGATTGATTGCAGTGAATTCCATGCATCGTGGCACAATGGATCCAAATTGAATGCAGTGGATTCCATGCAGCGTGGCCCAATGGATCTCGATTGAATGCAGTGGATTCCATCCAGCGTGTTTGAATGCAGTGTATTCCATGCAGCGTGAAGAAATGGAAACCTATTGAATGCAGTGGATTTTATGCAGCATGATTAAATGCAGTGGATTACATGCAGCATGATTGAATGCAGTGGATTCCAGGCAGCGAGGCCCAATGAATCCCGATTGAATGCAGTGGATATTATCCAGCATGGCCCAAAGCATCCCGATTGAATGCAGTGGATTCCATGCAGCGTGTTTGAATGCAGTGGATTCCATGCAGCATGGCCCAATGGTTCCCGATTGAATGCAGTGGTTGCAATGAAGCATGATTGAATGCAGTGGATTCCATGAAGCGTGGCCCTATGGTACCCGATTGAATGCACTGGTTGCAATGAAGCATGATTGAATGCAGTGGATTCCATGCAGCATGGAGAAATTGAACCCTATTCAATGCAGGGGATTTTATGCAGCATGATTGAATGCAGTGGATTCCATGCAGCATGATTGAATGCAGTAGATTCCATGCAGTGAGGCCCAATGCATCCCGATTAAATGCAGTGGATTTTATGCAGCGAGGCCCAAAGCATCCCGATTGAATGCAGTGGATTCCATGCAGCGTCACTGAATGCAGTGGATTCGATGCAGCATGGTAAAATGCATCCCGATTGAACCCAGTGTATTCTATGCAGCGTGATAAATGGATCCCGATTGAATGCAGTGGATTCCATGCAGCGTGGCCCAATGGATCTCGAGAGAATGCAGTGGATTCCATGCAGTGTGGTGCAATGGATTTTGATTGAACGCAGTGGATTCGATGCATCATTGTGCAATGGATCCCAATTGAATGCAGTGAATTCCATGCAGCGTGATTGAATGCAGTACATTGCATGCAGCATGGTAAAATGCATCCCGATTAAATGCAGTGGATTCCATCCAGCTTGATTGAATGCAGTTGATTCCATGGAGCGTGGCCCAATGCATCCCGATTAAATGCAGTGGATTTTATGCAGCATGGCCCAAAGCATCCCGATTGAAGGTAGTGCATTCCATGCAGCATCACTGAATGCAGTGGATTCCATGCAGCATGGTAAAATGCATCCCGATTGAACGCAGTGTATTCCATGAAGCATGGCTAAATGGATCCCGATTGAATGCAGTGGATTCCATGCAGCGTGGCCCAATGGATCTCGATTGAACGCAGTGTATTCCATGCAGTGAGGCCCAATGAATCCCAATTGAATGCAGTGGATTCCATGCAGCATGGAGAAATTGAACCCTATTAAATGCAGGGGATTTTATGCAGCATGATTGAATGCAGTGGATTCCATGCAGCATGATTGAATGCAGTAGATTCCATGCAGTGAGGCCCAATGCATCCCGATTAAATGCAGTGGATTTTATGCAGCGAGGCCCAAAGCATCCCGATTGAATGCAGTGGATTCCATGCAGCGTCACTGAATGCAGTGGATTCGATGCAGCATGGTTAAATGCATCCCGATTGAACGAAGAGTATTCCATGCAGCGGGGTTAAATGGATCCCGATTGAATGCAGTGGATTCTATGCAGCGTGGCCCAATGGATCTCGATTGAATGCAGTGGATTCCATGCAGCGTGGCCCAATGGATCTCGATTGAATGCAGTGGATTCCATGCAGTGTGGTGCAGTGGATTCTGATTGATTGCAGTGAATTCCATGCATCGTGGCACAATGGATCCCAATTGAATGCAGTGGATTCCATGCAGCGTGGCCCAATGGATCTCGATTGAATGCATTGGATTCCATGCAGCGTGTTTGAATGCAGTGTATGCCATGCAGCGTGAAGAAATGGAACCCTATTGAATGCAGTGGATTTTATGCAGCATGATTGAATGCAGTGGATTCGATGCAGCATGATTGAATGCAGTGGATTTCAGGCAGCGAGGCCCAATGAATCCCGATTGAATGCAGTGGATATTATCCAGCATGGCCCAAAGCATCCCGATTGAATGCAGTGGATTCCATGCAGCGTGTTTGAATGCAGTGGATTCCATGCAGCATGGCCCAATGGTTCCCGATTGAATGCAGTGGTTGCAATGAAGCATGATTGAATGCAGTGGATTCCATGAAGCATGGCCCTATGGTACCCGATTGAATGCACTGGTTGCAATGAAGCATGATTGAATGCAGTGGATTCCATGCAGCATGGAGAAATTGAACCATATTAAATGCAGGGGATTTTATGCAGCATGATTGAATGCAGTGGTTTCCATGCAGCATGATTGAATGCAGTAGATTCCATGCAGTGAGGCCCAATGCATCCCGATTAAATGCAGTGGATTCCATGCAGCGTCACTGAATGCAGTGGATTCGATGCAGCATGGTAAAATGCATCCCGATTGAACCCAGTGTATTCTATGCAGCGTGATAAATGGATCCCGATTGAATGCAGTGGATTCCATGCAGCGTGGCCCAATGGATCTCGAGAGAATGCAGTGGATTCCATGCAGTGTGGTGCAATGGATTTTGATTGAACGCAGTGGATACCATGCGTCATTGTGCAATGGATCCCAATTGAATGCAGTGAATTCCATGCAGCGTGATTGAATGCAGTACATTCCATGCAGCATGGTAAAATGCATCCCGATTAAATGCAGTGGATTCCATCCAGCTTGATTGAATGCAGTTGATTCCATGGAGCGTGGCCCAATGCATCCCGATTAAATGCAGTGGATTTTATGCAGCATGGCCCAAAGCATCCCGATTGAAGGTAGTGCATTCCATGCAGCATCACTGAATGCAGTGGATTCCATGCAGCATGGTAAAATGCATCCCGATTGAACGCAGTGTATTCCATGAAGCATGGCTAAATGGATCCCGATTGAATGCAGTGGATTCCATGCAGCGTGGCCCAATGGATCTCGATTGAACGCAGTGTATTCCATGCAGTGAGGCCCAATGAATCCCAATTGAATGCAGTGGATTCCATGCAGCATGGCGCAATGGATGTCGATTGAATGCAGTGGTTTCCCTGCAATGTGGCACAATGGATCCCGATTGACTGCAGTGGATTCCATGCAGCGTCACTGAATGCAGTGGATTCCATGCAGAATGGTAAAATGCATCCCGATTGATGGAGTGGATTCCATGCAGTGTCATTGAATGCAGTGGATTCCATGCAGCATGGTAAAATGCATCCCAATTGAACGCAGTGCATTCCATGCAGCGGGGTTAAATGGATCCCGATTGAATGCAGTGGATTCGATGCAGCGTGGCCCAATGGATCTCGAGAGAATGCAGTGGATTCCATGCAGTGTGGTGCAATGGATTTAAATTGAACGCAGTGGATTCCATGCATCGTGGCGCAATGGATCCCAATTGAATGCAGTGAATTCCATGCAGCGTGATTGAATGCAGTATATTCCATGCAGCGTGGTAAAATGCATCCCGATTAAATGCAGTGGATTCCATCCAGCTTGATTGAATGCAGTTGATTCCATGGAGCGTGGCCCAATGCATCCCGATTAAATGCAGTGGATTTTATGCAGCATGGCCCAAAGCATCTCGATTGAAGGTAGTGCATTCCATGCAGCATCACTGAATGCAGTGGATTCCATGCAGCATTGTAAAATGCATCCCAATTGAACGCAGTGCATTCCATGCAGCGGGGTTAAATGGATCCCGATTGAATGCAGTGGATTCGATGCAGCGTGGCCCAATGGATCTCGAGAGAATGCAGTGGATTCCATGCAGTGTGGTGCAATGGATTTTAATTGAACGCAGTGGATTCCATGCATCATGGCGCAATGGATCCCAATTGAATGCAGTGAATTCCATGCAGCGTGATTGAATGCAGTATATTCCATGCAGCGTGGTAAAATTCATCCCGATTAAATGGAGTGGATTCCATCCAGCTTGATTGAATGCAGTTGATTCCATGGAGCGTGGCCCAATGCATCCCGATTAACTGCAGTGGATTTTATGCAGCATGGCCCAAAGCATCCCGATTGAAGGTACTGCATTCCATGCAGCATCACTGAATGCAGTGGATTCCATGCAGCATGGTAAAATGCATCCCGATTGAACGCAGTGTATTCCATGAAGCATGGCTAAATGGATCCCGAGTGAATGCAGTGGATTCCATGCAGTGTCATTGAATGCAGTGGATTCCAGGCAGCATGGTAAAATGCATCCCGATTGATGCAGTGGATTCCATGCAACGGGGTTAAATGGATCCCGATTGAATGCAGTGGATTCCATGCAGCGTGGCCCAATGGATCTCGATTGAATGCAGTGGATTCCATGCAGCGTGGCCCAATGGATCTCGATTGAATGCAGTGGATTCCATGCAGTGTGGTGCAGTGGATTCTGATTGATTGCAGTGAATTCCATGCATCGTGGCACAATGGATCCCAATTGAATGCAGTGGATTCCATGCAGCGTGGCCCAATGGATCTCGATTGAATGCAGTGGATTCCATGCAGCGTGTTTGAATGCAGTGTATGCCATGCAGCGTGAAGAAATGGAACCCTATTGAATGCAGTGGATTTTATGCAGCATGATTGAATGCAGTGGATTCGATGCAGCATGATTGAATGCAGTGGATTCCAGGCAGCGAGGCCCAATGAATCCCGATTGAATGCAGTGGATATTATCCAGCATGGCCCAAAGCATCCCGATTGAATGCAGTGGATTCCATGCAGCATGTTTGAATGCAGTGGATTCCATGCAGCATGGCCCAATGGTTCCCGATTGAATGCAGTGGTTGCAATGAAGCATGATTGAATGCAGTGGATTCCATGAAGCGTAGCCCTATGGTACCCGATTGAATGCACTGGTTGCAATGAAGCATGATTGAATGCAGTGGATTCCATGCAGCATGGAGAAATTGAACCCTATTAAATGCAGGGGATTTTATGCAGCATGATTGAATGCAGTGGATTCCATGCAGCATGATTGAATGCAGTAGATTCCATGCAGTGAGGCCCAATGCATCCCGATTAAATGCAGTGGATTTTATGCAGCGAGGCCCAAAGCATCCCGATTGAATGCAGTGGATTCCATGCAGCGTCACTCAATGCAGTGGATTCGATGCAGCATGGTAAAATGCATCCCGATTGAACCCAGTGTATTCCATGCAGCGTGATAAATGGATCCCGATTGAATGCAGTGGATTCCATGCAGCATGGCCCAATGGATCTCGAGAGAATGCAGTGGATTCCATGCAGTGTGGTGCAATGGATTTTGATTGAACGCAGTGGATTCGATGCATCGTTGTGCAATGGATCCCAATTGAATGCAGTGAATTCCATGCAGCGTGATTGAATGCAGTACATTCCATGCAGCGTGGTAAAATGCATCCCGATTAAATGCAGTGGATTCCATCCAGCTTGATTGAATGCAGTTGATTCCATGGAGCGTGGCCCAATGCATCCCGATTAAATGCAGTGGATTTTATGCAGCATGGCCCAAAGCATCCCGATTGAAGGTAGTGCATTCCATGCAGCATCACTGAATGCAGTGGATTCCATGCAGCATGGTAAAATGCATCCCGATTGAACGCAGTGTATTCCATGAAGCATGGCTAAATGGATCCCGAGTGAATGCAGTGGATTCCATGCAGTGTCATTGAATGCAGTGGATTCCATGCAGCATGGTAAAATGTGTCACGATTGATGCAGTGGATTCCATGCATTGTCATTGAATGCAGTGGATTCCATGCAGCATGGTTAAATGCATCCCGATTGATGCAGTGGATTCCATGCAGTGTCAATGAATGCAATGAATTCCAGGCAGCATGATAAAATGCATCCCGATTGATGCAGTGGATTCCATGCAGCGGGGTTAAATGGATCCCGATTGAATGCAGTCGATTCCATGCAGCGTGGCCCAATGGATCTCGATTGAATGCAGTGGACTCCGTGCAGTGTGGTGGAGTGGATTCTGATTGATTGCAGTGAATTCCATGCAGCGTGGCCCAATGGATCTCGATTGAATGCAGTGGATTCCATGCAGCGTGTTTGAATGCAGTGTATTCCATGCAGCATGAAGAAATGGAACCCTATTGAATGCAGTGGATTTTATGCAGCATGATTGAATGCAGTGGATTCCATGCAGCATGATTGAATGCAGTGGATTCCAGGCAGCGAGGCCCAATGAATCCCGATTGAATGCAGTGGACATTATCCAGCATGGGCCAAAGCATCCCGATGGAATGCAGTGGATTCCATGCAGCGTGTTTGAATGCAGTGGATTCCATGCAGCATGGCCCAATGGTTCCCGATTGAATGCAGTGGTTGCAATGAAGCATGATTGAATGCAGTGGATTCCATGAAGCGTGGCCCTATGGTACCCGATTGAATGCACTGGTTGCAATGAAGCATGATTGAATGCAGTGGATTCCATGCAGCATGGAGAAATGGAACCCTATTAAATGCAGGGGATTTTATGCAGCATGATTGAATGCAGTGGATTACATGCAGCGTCACTGAATGCAGTGGATTCGATGCAGCATGGTAAAATGCATCCCGATTGAACCCAGTGTATTCTATGCAGCGTGATAAATGGATCCCGATTGAATGCAGTGGATTCCATGCAGCGTGGCCCAATGGATCTCGAGAGAATGCAGTGGATTCCATGCAGTGTGGTGCAATGGATTTTCATTGAACGCAGTGGATTCGATGCATCATTGTGCAATGGATTCCAATTGAATGCAGTGAATTCCATGCAGCGTGATTGAATGCAGTACATTCCATGCAGCATGGTAAAATGCATCCCGATTAAATGCAGTGGATTCCATCCAGCTTGATTGAATGCAGTTGATTCCATGGAGCGTGGCCCAATGCATCCCGATTAAATGCAGTGGATTTTATGCAGCATGGCCCAAAGCATCCCGATTGAAGGTAGTGCATTCCATGCAGCATCACTGAATGCAGTGGATTCCATGCAGCATGGTAAAATGCATCCCGATTGAACGCAGTGTATTCCATGAAGCATGGCTAAATGGATCCCGAGTGAATGCAGTGGATTCCATGCAGTGTCATTGAATGCAGTGGATTCTATGCAGCATGGTAAAATGTGTCACGATTGATGCAGTGGATTCCATGCATTGTCATTGAATGCAGTGGATTCCATGCAGCATGGTTAAATGCATCCCGATTGATGCAGTGGATTCCATGCAGTGTCAATGAATGCAATGAATTCCAGGCAGCATGATAAAATGCATCCCGATTGATGCAGTGGATTCCATGCAGCGGGGTTAAATGGATCCCGATTGAATGCAGTGGATTCCATGCAGCGTGGCCCAATGGATCTCGATTGAATGCAGTGGACTCCGTGCAGTGTGGTGGAGTGGATTCTGATTGATTGCAGTGAATTCCATGCAGCATGGCCCAATGGATCTCGATTGAATGCAGTGGATTCCATGCAGCGTGTTTGAATGCAGTGTATTCCATGCAGCGTGAAGAAATGGAACCCTATTGAATGCAGTGGATTTTATGCAGCATGATTGAATGCAGTGGATTCGATGCAGCATGATTGAATGCAGTGGATTTCAGGCAGCGAGGCCCAATGAATCCCGATTGAATGCAGTGGACATTATCCAGCATGGCCCAAAGCATCCCGATGGAATGCAGTGGATTCCATGCAGCGTGTTTGAATGCAGTGGATTCCTTGCAGCATGGCCCAATGGTTCCCGATTGAATGCAGTGGTTGCAATGAAGCATGATTGAATGCAGTGGATTCCATGAAGCGTGGCCCTATGGTACCCGATTGAATGCACTGGTTGCAATGAAGCATGATTGAATGCAGTGGATTCCATGCAGCGTCACTGAATGCAGTGGAATCGATGCAGCATGGTAAAATGCATCCCGATTGAACCCAGTGTATTCTATGCAGCGTGATAAATGGATCCCGATTGAATGCATGGATTCCATGCAGCGTGGCCCAATGGATCTCGAGAGAATGCAGTGGATTCCATGCAGTGTGGTGCAATGGATTTTCATTGAACGCAGTGGATTCGATGCATCATTGTGCAATGGATCCCAATTGAATGCAGTGAATTCCATGCAGCGTGATTGAATGCAGTACATTGCATGCAGCATGGTAAAATGCATCCCGATTAAATGCAGTGGATTCCATCCAGCTTGATTGAATGCAGTTGATTCCATGGAGCGTGGCCCAATGCATCCCGATTAAATGCAGTGGATTTTATGCAGCATGGCCCAAAGCATCCCGATTGAAGGTAGTGCATTCCATGCAGCATCACTGAATGCAGTGGATTCCATGCAGCATGGTAAAATGCATCCCGATTGAACGCAGTGTATTCCATGAAGCATGGCGAAATGGATCCCGATTGAATGCAGTGGATTCCATGCAGCGTGGCCCAATGGATCTCGATTGAACGCAGTGTATTCCATGCAGTGAGGCCCAATGAATCCCAATTGAATGCAGTGGATTCCATGCAGCATGGCGCAATGGATGTCGATTGAATGCAGTGGTTTCCCTGCAATGTGGCACAATGGATCCCGATTGACTGCAGTGGATTCCATGCAGCGTCACTGAATGCAGTGGATTCCATGCAGCATGGTAAAATGCATCCCGATGGATGCAGTGGATTCCATGCAGTGTCATTGAATGCAGTGGATTCGATGCAGCATGGTAAAATGCATCCCAATTGAACGCAGTGCATTCCATGCAGCGGGGTTAAATGGATCCCGATTGAATGCAGTGGATTCGATGCAGCGTGGCCCAATGGATCTCGAGAGAATGCAGTGGATTCCATGCAGTGTGGTGCAATGGGTTTTAATTGAACGCAGTGGATTCCATGCATCGTGGCGCAATGGATCCCAATTGAATGCAGTGAATTCCATGCAGCGTGATTGAATGCAGTATATTCCATGCAGCGTGGTAAAATGCATCCCGATTAAATGCAGTGGATTCCATCCAGCTTGATTGAATGCAGTTGATTCCATGGAGCGTGGCCCAATGCATCCCGATTAAATGCAGTGGATTTTATGCAGCATGGCCCAAAGCATCCCGATTGAAGGTAGTGCATTCCATGCAGCATCACTGAATGCAGTGGATTCCGTGCAGCATGGTAAAATGCATCCCAATTGAACGCAGTGCATTCCATGCAGCGGGGTTAAATGGATCCCGATTGAATGCAGTGGATTCGATGCAGCGTGGCCCAATGGATCTCGAGAGAATGCAGTGGATTCCATGCAGTGTGGTGCAATGGATTTTAATTGAACGCAGTGGATTCCATGCATCGTGGCGCAATGGATCCCAATTGAATGCAGTGAATTCCATGCAGCGTGATTGAATGCAGTATATTCCATGCAGCGTGGTAAAATGCATCCCGATTAAATGCAGTGGATTCCATCCAGCTTGATTGAATGCAGTGGATTCCATGCAGCGTGGCCCAATGGATCTCGATTGAACGCAGTGTATTCCATGCAGTGAGGCCCAATGAATCCCAATTGAATGCAGTGGATTCCATGCAGCATGGCGCAATGGATGTCGATTGAATGCAGTGGTTTCCCTGCAATGTGGCACAATGGATCCCGATTGACTGCAGTGGATTCCATGCAGCGTCACTGAATGCAGTGGATTCCATGCAGAATGGTAAAATGCATCCCGATGGATGCAGTGGATTCCATGCAGTGTCATTGAATGCAGTGGATTCGATGCCGCATGGTAAAATGCATCCCAATTGAACGCAGTGCATTCCATGCAGCGGGGTTAAATGGATCCCGATTGAATGCAGTGGATTCGATGCAGCGTGGCCCAATGGATCTCGAGAGAATGCAGTGGATTCCATGCAGTGTGGTGCAATGGGTTTTAATTGAACGCAGTGGATTCCATGCATCGTGGCGCAATGGATCCCAATTGAATGCAGTGAATTCCATGCAGCGTGATTGAATGCAGTATATTCCATGCAGCGTGGTAAAATGCATCCCGATTAAATGCAGTGGATTCCATCCAGCTTGATTGAATGCAGTTGATTCCATGGAGCGTGGCCCAATGCATCCCGATTAAATGCAGTGGATTTTATGCAGCATGGCCCAAAGCATCCCGATTGAAGGTAGTGCATTCCATGCAGCATCACTGAATGCAGTGGATTCCATGAAGCATGGTAAAATGCATCCCAATTGAACGCAGTGCATTCCATGCAGCGGGGTTAAATGGATCCCGATTGAATGCAGTGGATTCGATGCAGCGTGGCCCAATGGATCTCGAGAGAATGCAGTGGATTCCATGCAGTGTGGTGCAATGGATTTTAATTGAACGCAGTGGATTCCATGCATCGTGGCGCAATGGATCCCAATTGAATGCAGTGAATTCCATGCAGCGTGATTGAATGCAGTATATTCCATGCAGCGTGGTAAAATGCATCCCGATTAAATGCAGTGGATTCCATCCAGCTTGATTGAATGCAGTTGATTCCATGGAGCGTGGCCCAATGCATCCCGATTAAATGCAGTGGATTTTATGCAGCATGGCCCAAAGCATCCCGATTGAAAATAGTGCATTCCATGCAGCATCACTGAATGCAGTGGATTCCATGCAGCATGGTAAAATGCATCCCGATTGAACGCAGTGTATTCCATGAAGCATGGCTAAATGGATGCCGAGTGAATGCAGTGGATTCCATGCAGTGTCATTGAATGCAGTGGATTCCATGCAGCATGGTAAAATGTGTCACGATTGATGCAGTGGATTCCATGCATTGTCATTGAATGCAGTGGATTCCATGCAGCATGGTTAAATGCATCCCGATTGATGCAGTGGATTACATGCAGTGTCAATGAATGCAGTGGATTCCATGCAGCATGGTTAAATGCATCCCGATTGATGCAGTGGATTACATGCAGTGTCAATGAATGCAGTGGATTCCAGGCAGCATGATAAAATGCATCCCGATTGATGCAGTGGATTCCATGCAGCGGGGTTAAATGGATCCCGATTGAATGCAGTGGATTCCATGCAGCGTGGCCCAGTGGATCTCGATTGAATGCAGTGGATTCCATGCAGCGTGGCCCAATGGATCTCGATTGAATGCAGTGGATTCCATGCAGTGTGGTGTAGTGGATTCTGATTGATTGCAGTGAATTCCATGCATCGTGGCACAATGGATCCCAATTGAATGCAGTGGATTCCATGCAGTGTGGCCCAGTGGATCTCGATTGAATGCAGTGGATTCCATGCAGCATGTTTGAATGCAGTGTATTCCATGCAGCGTGAAGAAATGGAACCCTATTGAATGCAGTGGATTTTATGCAGCATGATTGAATGCAGTGGATTCCATGCAGCATGATTGAATGCAGTGGATTCCAGGAAGCGAGGCCCAATGAATCCCGATTGAATGCAGTGGATATTATCCAGCAGGGCCCAAAGCATCCCGATTGAATGCAGTGGATTCCATGCAGCGTCACTGAATGCAGTGGATTCGATGCAGCATGGTAAAATGCATCCCGATTGAACCCAGTGTATTCTATGCAGCGTGATAAATGGATCCCGATTGAATGCACTGGATTCGATGCAGCATTGCCCAATGGATCTCGAGAGAATGCAGTGGATTCCATGCAGTGTGGTGCAATGGATTTTGATTGAAATCAGTGGATTCGATGCATCGTTGTGCAATGGATCCCAATTGAATGCAGTGAATTCCATGCAGCGTGATTGAATGCAGTACATTGCATGCAGCATGGTAAAATGCATCCCGATTAAATGCAGTGGATTCCATCCAGCTTGATTGAATGCAGTTGATTCCATGGAGCGTGGCCCAATGCATCCCGATTAAATGCAGTGGATTTTATGCAGCATGGCCCAAAGCATCCCGATTGAAGGTAGTGCATTCCATGCAGCATCACTGAATGCAGTGGATTCCATGCAGCATGGTAAAATGCATCCCGATTGAACGCAGTGTATTCCATGAAGCATGGCGAAATGGATCCCGATTGAATGCAGTGGATTCCATGCAGCGTGGCCCAATGGATCTCGATTGAACGCAGTGTATTCCATGCAGTGAGGCCCAATGAATCCCAATTGAATGCAGTGGATTCCATGCAGCATGGCGCAATGGATGTCGATTGAATGCAGTGCTTTCCCTGCAATGTGGCACAATGGATCCCGATTGACTGCAGTGGATTCCATGCAGCGTCACTGAATGCAGTGGATTCCATGCAGCATGGTAAAATGCATCCCGATTGATGCAGTGGATTCCATGCAGTGTCATTGAATGCAGTGGATTCCATGCAGCATGGTAAAATGCATCCCGATTGATGCAGTGGATTACATGCAGTGTCAATGAATGCAGTGGATTCCAGGCAGCATGATAAAATGCATCCCGATTGATGCAGTGGATTCCATGCAGCGGGGTTAAATGGATCCCGATTGAATGCAGTGGATTCCATGCAGCGTGGCCCAATGGATCTCGAGAGAATGCAGTGGATTCCATGCAGTGTGGTGCAATGGGTTTTAATTGAACGCAGTGGATTCCATGCATCGTGGCGCAATGGATCCCAATTGAATGCAGTGAATTCCATGCAGCGTGATTGAATGCAGTATATTCCATGCAGCGTGGTAAAATGCATCCCGATTAAATGCAGTGGATTCCATCCAGCTTGATTGAATGCAATTGATTCCATGGAGCATGGCCCAATGCATCCCGATTAAATGCAGTGGATTTTATGCAGCATGGCCCAAAGCATCCCGATTGAAGGTAGTGCATTCCATGCAGCATCACTGAATGCAGTGGATTCCATGCAGCATGGTAAAATGCATCCCGATTAAACGCAGTGGATTACATGCAGCATGGCTAAATGGATCCCGAGTGAATGCAGTAGATTCCATGCAGTTTCATTGAATGGAATGGATTACATGCAGTATGGTAAAATGCGTCACGATTGATGCAGTGGATTCCATGCAGTGTCATTGAATGCAGTGGATTCCATGCAGCATGGTAAAATGCATCCCGATTGATGCAGTGGATTCCATGCAGTGTCAATGAATGCAGTGGATTCCAGGCAGCATGATAAAATGCATCCCGATTGATGCAGTGGATTCCATGCAGCGGGGTTAAATGGATCCCGATTGAATGCAGTGGATTCCATGCAGCGTGGCCCAATGGATCTCGATTGAATGCAGTGGATTCCATGCAACGTGGCCCAATGGATCTCGATTGAATGCAGTGGATTCCATGCAGTGTGGTGCAGTGGATTCTGATTGATTGCAGTGAATTCCATGCATCGTGGCACAATGGATCCCAATTGAATGCAGTGGATTCCATGCAGCGTGGCCCAATGGATCTCGATTGAATGCAGTGGATTCCATGCAGCGTGTTTGAATGCAGTGTATGCCATGCAGCATGAAGAAATGGAACCCTATTGAATGCAGTGGATTTTATGCAGCATGATTGAATGCAGTGGATTCCATGCAGCATGATTGAATGCAGTGGATTCCAGGCAGCGAGGCCCAATGAATCCCGATTGAATGCAGTGGATATTATCCAGCATGGCCCAAAGCATCCCGATTGAATGCAGTGGATTCCATGCAGCGTGTTTGAATGCAGTGGATTCCATGCAGCATGGCCCAATGGTTCCCGATTGAATGCAGTGGTTGCAATGAAGCATGATTGAATGCAGTGGATTCCATGAAGCGTGGCCCTATGGTACCCGATTGAATGCACTGGTTGCAATGAAGCATGATTGAATGCAGTGGATTCCATGCAGCATGGAGAAATTGAACCCTATTAAATGCAGGGGATTTTATGCAGCATGATTGAATGCAGTGGATTCCATGCAGCATGATTGAATGCAGTAGATTCCATGCAGTGAGGCCCAATGCATCCCGATTAAATGCAGTGGATTTTATGCAGCGAGGCCCAAAGCATCCCGATTGAATGCAGTGGATTCCATGCAGCGTCACTGAATGCAGTGGATTCGATGCAGCATGGTAAAATGCATCCCGATTGAACCCAGTGTATTCTATGCAGCGTGATAAATGGATCCCGATTGAATGCAGTGGATTCCATGCAGCGTGGCCCAATGGATCTCGAGAGAATGCAGTGGATTCCATGCAGTGTGGTGCAATGGATTTTGATTGAACGCAGTGGATTCGATGCATCGTTGTGCAATGGATCCCAATTGAATGCAGTGAATTCCATGCAGCGTGATTGAATGCAGTACATTGCATGCAGCATGGTAAAATGCATCCCGATTAAATGCAGTGGATTCCATCCAGCTTGATTGAATGCAGTTGATTCCATGGAGCGTGGCCCAATGCATCCCGATTAAATGCAGTGGATTTTATGCAGCATGGCCCAAAGCATCCCGATTGAAGGTAGTGCATTCCATGCAGCATCACTGAATGCAGTGGATTCCATGCAGCATGGTAAAATGCATCCCGATTGAACGCAGTGTATTCCATGAAGCATGGCTAAATGGATCCCGATTGAATGCAGTGGATTCCATGCAGCGTGGCCCAATGGATCTCGATTGAACGCAGTGTATTCCATGCAGTGAGGCCCAATGAATCCCAATTGAATGCAGTGGATTCCATGCAGCATGGAGAAATTGAACCCTATTAAATGCAGGGGATTTTATGCAGCATGATTGAATGCAGTGGATTCCATGCAGCATGATTGAATGCAGTAGATTCCATGCAGTGAGGCCCAATGCATCCCGATTAAATGCAGTGGATTTTATGCAGAGAGGCCCAAAGCATCCCGATTGAATGCAGTGGATTCCATGCAGCGTCACTGAATGCAGTGGATTCGATGCAGCATGGTTAAATGCATCCCGATTGAACGAAGAGTATTCCATGCAGCGTGGCTAAATGGATCCCGATTGAATGCAGTGGATTCAATGCAGCGTGGCCCAATGGATCTCGATTGAATGCAGTGGATTCCATGCAGCGTGGCCCAATGGATCTCGATTGAATGCAGTGGATTCCATGCAGTGTGGTGCAGTGGATTCTGATTGATTGCAGTGAATTCCATGCATCGTGGCACAATGGATCCCAATTGAATGCAGTGGATTCCATGCAGCGTGGCCCAATGGATCTCGATTGAATGCAGTGGATTCCATGCAGCGTGTTTGAATGCAGTGTATGCCATGCAGCGTGAAGAAATGGAACCCTATTGAATGCAGTGGATTTTATGCAGCATGATTGAATGCAGTGGATTCGATGCAGCATGATTGAATGCAGTGGATTTCAGGCAGCGAGGCCCAATGAATCCCGATTGAATGCAGTGGATATTATCCAGCATGGCCCAAAGCATCCCGATTGAATGCAGTGGATTACATGCAGCGTGTTTGAATGCAGTGGATTCGATGCAGCATGGCCCAATGGTTCCCGATTGAATGCAGTGGTTGCAATGAAGCATGATTGAATGCAGTGGATTCCATGAAGCGTGGCCCTATGGTACCCGATTGAATGCACTGGTTGCAATGAAGCATGATTGAATGCAGTGGATTCCATGCAGCATGGAGAAATTGAACCCTATTAAATGCAGGGGATTTTATGCAGCATGATTGAATGCAGTGGTTTCCATGCAGCATGATTGAATGCAGTAGATTCCATGCAGTGAGGCCCAATGCATCCCGATTAAATGCAGTGGATTCCATGCAGCGTCACTGAATGCAGTGGATTCGATGCAGCATGGTAAAATGCATCCCGATTGAACCCAGTGTATTCTATGCAGCGTGATAAATGGATCCCGATTGAATGCAGTGGATTCCATGCAGCGTGGTCCAATGGATCTCGAGAGAATGCAGTGGATTCCATGCAGTGTGGTGCAATGGATTTTGATTGAACGCAGTGGATACCATGCGTCATTGTGCAATGGATCCCAATTGAATGCAGTGAATTCCATGCAGCGTGATTGAATGCAGTACATTCCATGCAGCATGGTAAAATGCATCCCGATTAAATGCAGTGGATTCCATCCAGCTTGATTGAATGCAGTTGATTCCATGGAGCGTGGCCCAATGCATCCCGATTAAATGCAGTGGATTTTATGCAGCATGGCCCAAAGCATCCCGATTGAAGGTAGTGCATTCCATGCAGCATCACTGAATGCAGTGGATTCCATGCAGCATGGTAAAATGCATCCCGATTGAACGCAGTGTATTCCATGAAGCATGGCTAAATGGATCCCGATTGAATGCAGTGGATTCCATGCAGCGTGGCCCAATGGATCTCGATTGAACGCAGTGTATTCCATGCAGTGAGGCCCAATGAATCCCAATTGAATGCAGTGGATTCCATGCAGCATGGAGAAATTGAACCTTATTAAATACAGGGGATTTTATGCAGCATGATTGAATGCAGTGGATTCCATGCAGCATGATTGAATGCAGTAGATTCCATGCAGTGAGGCCCAATGCATCCCGATTAAATGCAGTGGATTTTATGCAGAGAGGCCCAAAGCATCCCGATTGAATGCAGTGGATTCCATGCAGCGTCACTGAATGCAGTGGATTCGATGCAGCATGGTTAAATGCATCCCGATTGAACGAAGAGTATTCCATGCAGCGTGGCTAAATGGATCCCGATTGAATGCAGTGGATTCCATGCAGCGTGGCCCAATGGATCTCGATTGAATGCAGTGGATTCCATGAAGCGTGATTGAATGCACTGTATTCCATGAAGTGTGAAGTAATGGAACCCTATTGAATGCAGTGTATTTTATGCAGCCTGATTGAATGCAGTGGATTTAATGCAGCATGATTGAATGCAGTGGATTTTATGCAGCATGGCCCAAAGCATCCTGATTGAATGCAGAGGATTCCATGCATTGTGGCGCAATGGATCCCGATTGTATGCAGTGGAGTCCATGCAGCGTGATGAATGCATGGATTCCATGCAGCCTGGTAAAATGCATCCCGATTGAATGCAGTGAATTCCATGCAGCGTCATTGAATGCAGATGATTCCATGCATTGTGGTGTAATGGATCCCGATTATATGCAGTGGAGTCCATGTAGTGAGGCCCAATGCATCCCGATTGAATGCAGTGGATTGTATGCAGCATGGCCCAAAGCATCCCGATTGAATGCAGTGGATTCCATGCATTTTGATTGAATGCAGTGTACTCCATGCAGCGTGGGAACATGCATCCCGATGGAATGCAGTGGATTCCATGCAGCGTGATTGAATGCAGTGGATTCCATGCAGCGTGAAGAAATTGAACCCTATTGTAAGCAGTGGATTATATGCAGCATGATTGAATGCAGTCGATTCCATGCAGCGTCATTGAATGAAGTGGATTTTATGAGGCATGGCCCAAAGCATCCTGATTGAATGCAGTGGATTCCATGCAGCGTCATTGAATGCAGAGGATTCCATGCATTTTGGTGCAATGGATCCCGACTGTATGCACTGGAGTCCATGAAGCGAGGCCCAATGCATCCCGATTGAATGCAGTGGATTTTTTTGCAGCATGGCCCAAAGCATCCCGATTGAATGCAGGGGATTCCATGCAGCGTGATTGAATGCAGTGTACTCCATTCAGCGTGGTAAATTGCATCCCGATTGAATGCAGTGGATTCCATGCAGCGTGATTGAATGCAGAGGATTCCATGCATTGTGGCGTAATGGATCCCGACTGTATGCAGTGGAGTCCATGCAGCGTGATGACTGAATGGATTCCATGCAGCTTATTAAAATGCATCCTGATTGAATGCAGTGGATTCCATGCAGCGTGATTGAATGCAGTGGATTCCATGCAGCGTGATTGAATGCAGTGGATTCCATGCAGCCTGGTAAAATGCATCCCGATTGAATGCAGTGGATTCCATGCAGCGTGATTGAATGCAGTGGATTCCATGCAGCCTGGTAAAATGCATCCCGATTGAATGCAGTGGATTACGTGCAGCATGATTGAATGCAGTGGATTTTATGCAGCATGGCCCAAAGCATCCTGATTGAATGCAGTGGATTACGTGCAGCATGATTAAATGCAGTGAACTCCATGCAATGTGGTAAAATGCATCCTGATTGAATGCAGTGGATTCGATACAGCTTAGTATAATGTATCCCAATTAAATTCGGTGGATTCCATGCAGCGTCGTTGAATGCAGTGGATTTTATGAGGCATGGCCCAAAGCATCCCGATTGAATGCATTGGATTCCATGCATTGTGATTGAATGCAGTGAACTCCATGCAGCGTGGTAAAATGAATCCCGATTGAATGCAGTGGATTCCATGAAGCGTGATTGAATGCACTGTATTCCATGAAGTGTGAAGTAATGGAACCCTATTGAATGCAGTGTATTTCATGCAGCCTGATTGAATGCAGTGGATTTAATGGAGCATGATTGAATGCAGTGGATTTTATGCAGCATGGCCCAAAGCATCCTGATTGAATGCAGAGTATTCCATGCATTGTGGCGCAATGGATCCCGATTGTATGCAGTGGAGTCCATGCAGCGTGATGAATGCATGGATTCCATGCAGCCTGGTAAAATGCATCCCGATTGAATGCAGTGGATTCCATGCAGCGTCATTGAATGCAGATGATTCCATGCATTGTGGTGTAATGGATCCCGATTATATGCAGTGGAGTCCATGCAGTGTGGCCCAATGCATCCCGATTGAATGCAGTGGATTGTATGCAGCATGGCCCAAAGCATCCCGATTGAATGCAGTGGATTCCATGCATTTTGATTGAATGCAGTGTACTCCATGCAGCGTGGGAACATGCATCCCGATGGAATGCAGTGGATTCCATGCAGCGTGATTGAATGCAGTGGATTCCATGCAGCGTGAAGAAATTGAACCCTATTGTAAGCAGTGGATTATATGCAGCATGATTGAATGCAGTCGATTCCATGCAGCGTCATTGAATGAAGTGGATTTTATGCAGCATGGCCCAAAGCATCCCGATTGAATGTAGTGCATTCCATGCAGCATCACTGAATGCAGTGGATTCCATGCAGCGTCATTGAATGCAGAGGATTCCATGCATTGCAGCGCAATGGATACCAATTGAATGCAGTGGAGTCCATGCAGCGAAGCCCAGTGCATCCCGATTGAATGCAGTGGATTTTCTGCAGCATGGCCCAAAGCATCCCGATTGAATGCATTGGATTCCATCCATTGTGATTGAATGCAGTGTACTCCATGCAGTGTGGTAAAATGCATCCCGATGGAATGCAGTGGATTCCATGCAGCATCATTGAATGCAGAGTATTCCATGCATTGTGGCGCAATGGATCGTGATTGTATGCAGTGGAGTCCATGCAGTGAGGCCCAATGCATCCTGATTGATTGCAGTGGATTTTTTGCAGCATGGCCCAAAGCATCCCGATTGAATGCAGTGGATTCCATGCATTGAGATTGAATGCAGTGGACTCCATGCAGCGAGGTAAAATGCATCCCGATTGAATGCAGTGGATTCCATGCAGCGTAAAGTAATGGAACATTTTGAATGCAGTGGATATTATGCAGCATGATTGAATGCAGTGGATTCTATGCAGCATGATTAAATGCAGTGGATTTTATGCAGCATGGCCCAAAGCATCCTGATTGAATGCAGTGGATTCCATGGAGTATCATTGAATGCAGAGTATTCCATGCATTGTGGCACAATGGATCCCGATTGTATGCAGTGGAGTCCATGCAGTGTGATGAATGCATGGATTCCATGCAGCCTGGTAAAATGCATCCAGATTGAATGCAGTGGATTCCATGCAGCGTCATTGAATGCAGATGATTCCATGCATTGTGGTGTAATGGATCCCGATTATATGCAGTGGAGTCCATGCAGTGAGGCCCAATGCATCCCGATTGAATGCAGTGGATTGTATGCAGCATGGCCCAAAGCATCCCGATTGAATGCAGTGGATTCCATGCATTTTGATTGAATGCAGTGTACTCCATGCAGCGTGGGAACATGCATCCCGATGGAATGCAGTGGATTCCATGCAGCGTGATTGAATGCAGTGGATTCCATGCAGCGTGAAGAAATTGAACCCTATTGTAAGCAGTGGATTATATGCAGCATGATTGAATGCAGTCGATTCCATGCAGCGTCATAGAATGAAGTGGATTTTATGAGGCATGGCCCAAAGCATCCTGATTGAATGCAGTGGATTCCATGCAGCGTCATTGAATGCAGAGGATTCCATGCATTTTGGTGCAATGGATCCCGACTGTATGCACTGGAGTCCATGAAGCGAGGCCCAATGCATCCCGATTGAATGCAGTGGATTTTTTTGCAGCATGGCCCAAAGCATCCCGATTGAATGCAGGGGATTCCATGCAGCGTGATTGAATGCAGTGTACTCCATTCAGCGTGGTAAATTGCATCCCGATTGAATGCAGTGGATTCCATGCAGCGTGATTGAATGCAGAGGATTCCATGCATTGTGGCGTAATGGATCCCGACTGTATGCAGTGGAGTCCATGCAGCGTGATGACTGAATGGATTCCATGCAGCTTATTAAAATGCATCCTGATTGAATGCAGTTGATTCCATGCAGCATGATTGAATGCAGTGGATTCCATGCAGCGTGATTGAATGCAGTGGATTCCATGCAGCCTGGTAAAATGCATCCCGATTGAATGCAGTGGATTCCATGCAGCGTGATTGAATGCAGTGGATTCCATGCAGCCTGGTAAAATGCATCCCGATTGAATGCAGTGGATTACGTGCAGCATGATTGAATGCAGTGGATTTTATGCAGCATGGCCCAAAGCATCCTGATTGAATGCAGTGGATTACGTGCAGCATGATTAAATGCAGTGAACTCCATGCAATGTGGTAAAATGCATCCTGATTGAATGCAGTGGATTCGATACAGCTTAGTATAATGTATCCCAATTAAATTCGGTGGATTCCATGCAGCGTCGTTGAATGCAGTGGATTTTATGAGGCATGGCCCAAAGCATCCCGATTGAATGCATTGGATTCCATGCATTGTGATTGAATGCAGTGAACTCCATGCAGCGTGGTAAAATGAATCCCGATTGAATGCAGTGGATTCCATGAAGCGTGATTGAATGCACTGTATTCCATGAAGTGTGAAGTAATGGAACCCTATTGAATGCAGTGTATTTTATGCAGCCTGATTGAATGCAGTGGATTTAATGGAGCATGATTGAATGCAGTGGATTTTATGTAGCATGGCCCAAAGCATCCTGATTGAATGCAGAGGATTCCATGCATTGTGGCACAATGGATCCCGATTGTATGCAGTGGAGTCCATGCAGCGTGATGAATGCATGGATTCCATGCAGCCTGGTAAAATGCATCCCGATTGAATGCAGTGGATTCCATGCAGCGTCATTGAATGCAGATGATTCCATGCATTGTGGTGTAATGGATCCCGATTATATGCAGTGGAGTCCATGCAGTGTGGCCCAATGCATCCCGATTGAATGCAGTGGATTGTATGCAGCATGGCCCAAAGCATCCCGATTGAATGCAGTGGATTCCATGCATTTTGATTGAATGCATTGTACTCCATGCAGCGTGGGAACATGCATCCCGATGGAATGCAGTGGATTCCATGCAGCGTGATTGAATGCAGTGGATTCCATGCAGCGTGAAGAGATTGAACCCTATTGTAAGCAGTGGATTATATGCAGCATGATTGAATGCAGTCGATTCCATGCAGCGTCATTGAATGAAGTGGATTTTATGAGGCATGGCCCAAAGCATCCTGATTGAATGCAGTGGATTCCATGCAGCGTCATTGAATGCAGAGGATTCCATGCATTTTGGTGCAATGGATCCCGACTGTATGCACTGGAGTCCATGAAGCGAGGCCCAATGCATCCCGATTGAATGCAGTGGATTTTTTTGCAGCATGGCCCAAAGCATCCCGATTGAATGCAGGGGATTCCATGCAGCGTGATTGAATGCAGTGTACTCCATTCAGCGTGGTAAATTGCATCCCGATTGAATGCATTGGATTCCATGCATTGTGATTGAATGCAGTGAACTCCATGCAGCGTGGTAAAATGAATCCCGATTGAATGCAGTGGATTCCATGAAGCGTGATTGAATGCACTGTATTCCATGAAGTGTGAAGTAATGGAACCCTATTGAATGCAGTGTATTTCATGCAGCCTGATTGAATGCAGTGGATTTAATGGAGCATGATTGAATGCAGTGGATTTTATGCAGCATGGCCCAAAGCATCCTGATTGAATGCAGAGTATTCCATGCATTGTGGCGCAATGGATCCCGATTGTATGCAGTGGAGTCCATGCAGCGTGATGAATGCATGGATTCCATGCAGCCTGGTAAAATGCATCCCGATTGAATGCAGTGGATTCCATGCAGCGTCATTGAATGCAGATGATTCCATGCATTGTGGTGTAATGGATCCCGATTATATGCAGTGGAGTCCATGCAGTGAGGCCCAATGCATCCCGATTGAATGCAGTGGATTCCATGCATTTTGACTGAATGCAGGGTACTCCATGCAGCGTGGGAACATGCATCCCGATGGAATGCAGTGGATTCCATGCAGCGTGATTGAATGCAGTGGATTCCATGCAGCGTGAAGAAATTGAACCCTATTGTAAGCAGTGGATTATATGCAGCATGATTGAATGCAGTCGATTCCATGCAGTGTCATTGAATGAAGTGGATTTTATGAGGCATGGCCCAAAGCATCCTGATTGAATGCAGTGTACTCCATGCAGCGTGGGAACATGCATCCCGATTGAATGCATTGGATTCCATGCAGCATCATTGAATGCAGAGGATTCCATGCATTGTGGCGCAATGGATCGCGATTGTATGCAGTGGAGTTCATGCAGCGAGGCCCAATGCATCCTGATTGATTGCAGTGGATTTTTTGCAGCATGGCCCAAAGCATCCCGATTGAATGAAGTGGATTCCATGCATTGAGATTGAATGCAGTGTACTCCATGCAGCGAGGTAAAATGCATCCCGATTGAATGCAGTGGATTAAATGCAGCGTGAAGAAATGGAACATTTTGAATGCAGTGGATATTATGCAGCATGATTGAATGCAGTGGATTCCATGCAGCATGATTAAATGCAGTGTATTTTATGCAGCATTGCCCAAAGCATCCTGATTGAATGCAGTGGAGTCCATGGAGTATCATTGAATGCAGAGTATTCCATGCATTGTGGCGCAATGGATCCCGATTGTATGCAGTGGAGTCCATGCAGTGTGATGAATGCATGGATTCCAGGCAGCCTGGTAAAATGCATCCTGATTGAATGCAGTGGATTCCATGCAGCGTGATTGAATGCAGTGGATTCCGTGCAGCGTGATTGAATGCAGTGGATTCCATGCAGCATGGTAAAATGCATCCCGATTGAATGCAGTGGGTTCGATACAGCTTAGTATAATGTATCCCAGTTAAATTCGGAGGATTCCATGCAGCGTCGTTGAATGCAGTGGATTTTATGAGGCATGGCCCAAAGCATCCCGATTGAATGCATTGGATTCCATGCATTGTGATTGAATGCAGTGAACTCCATGCAGCGTGGTAAAATGAATCCCGATTGAATGCAGTGGATTCCATGAAGCGTGATTGAATGCACTGTATTCCATGAAGTGTGAAGTAATGGAACCCTATTGAATGCAGTGTATTTTATGCAGCCTGATTGAATGCAGTGGATTACGTGCAGCATGATTGAATGCAGTGGATTTTATGCAGCATGGCCCAAAGCATCCTGATTGAATGCAGTGGATTACGTGCAGCATGATTAAATGCAGTGAACTCCATGCAATGTGGTAAAATGCATCCTGATTGAATGCAGTGGATTCGATACAGCTTAGTATAATGTATCCCAATTAAATTCGGTGGATTCCATGCAGCGTCGTTGAATGCAGTGGATTTTATGAGGCATGGCCCAAAGCATCCCGATTGAATGCATTGGATTCCATGCATTGTGATTGAATGCAGTGAACTCCATGCAGCGTGGTAAAATGAATCCCGATTGAATGCAGTGGATTCCATGAAGCGTGATTGAATGCACTGTATTCCATGAAGTGTGAAGTAATGGAACCCTATTGAATGCAGTGTATTTTATGCAGCCTGATTGAATGCAGTGGATTTAATGGAGCATGATTGAATGCAGTGGATTTTATGCAGCATGGCCCAAAGCATCCTGATTGAATGCAGAGGATTCCATGCATTGTGGCGCAATGGATCCCGATTGTATGCAGTGGAGTCCATGCAGCGTGATGAATGCATGGATTCCATGCAGCCTGGTAAAATGCATCCCGATTGAATGCAGTGGATTCCATGCAGCGACATTGAATGCAGATGATTCCATGCATTGTGGTGTAATGGATCCCGATTATATGCAGTGGAGTCCATGCAGTGAGGCCCAATGCATCCCGATTGAATGCAGTGGATTCCATGCATTTTGATTGAATGCAGTGTACTCCATGCAGCGTGGGAACATGCATCCCGATGGAATGCAGTGGATTCCATGCAGCGTGATTGAATGCAGTGGATTCCATGCAGCGTGAAGAAATTGAACCCTATTGTAAGCAGTGGATTATATGCAGCATGATTGAATGCAGTCGATTCCATGCAGTGTCATTGAATGAAGTGGATTTTATGAGGCATGGCCCAAAGCATCCTGATTGAATGCAGTGGATTCCATGCAGCGTCATTGTATGCAGAGGATTCCATGCATTTTGGTGCAATGGATCCCGACTGTATGCACTGGAGTCCATGAAGCGAGGCCCAATGCATCCCGATTGAATGCAGTGGATTTTTTTGCAGCATGGCCCAAAGCATCCCGATTGAATGCAGGGGATTCCATGCAGCGTGATTGAATGCAGTGTACTCCATTCAGCGTGGTAAATTGCATCCCGATTGAATGCAGTGGATTCCGTGCAGCGTGATTGAATGCAGAGGATTCCATGCATTGTGGCGTAATGGATCCCGACTGTATGCAGCGGAGTCCATGCAGCGTGATGACTGAATGGATTCCATGCAGCTTATTAAAATGCATCCTGATTGAATGCAGTGTATTCCAAGCAGCGTGATTGAATGCAGTGGATTCCATGCAGCGTGATTGAATGCAGTGGATTCCATGCAGCCTGGTAAAATGCATCCCGATTGAATGCAGTGGATTCCATGCAGCGTCATTGAATGCAGTGGATTCCATGCAGCCTGGTAAAATGCATCCCGATTGAATGCAGTGGATTACGTGCAGCATGATTGAATGCAGTGGATTTTATGCAGCATGGCCCAAAGCATCCTGATTGAATGCAGTGGATTACGTGCAGCATGATTAAATGCAGTGAACTCCATGCAATGTGGTAAAATGCATCCTGATTGAATGCAGTGGATTCGATACAGCTTAGTATAATGTATCCCAATTAAATTCGGTGGATTCCATGCAGTGTCGTTGAATGCAGTGGAATTTATTAAGCATGGCCCAAAGCATCCTGATTGAATGCAGTGGATTCCATGCAGCGTGAAGTGTTGGAACCGTATTGAATGCAGTGGATTTTATGCAGCATGGCCCAAAGCATCCTGATTGAGTGCACTGGATTCAATGGAGCATCATTGAATGCAGAGGATTCCATGCATTGTGTTGCAATTGATCCTTATTGTATGCAGTGGAGTCAATGGAGCGAGGCCAAATGCATCCCAATTGAATGCACTGGATTATATGCAGCATGGCCCAAAGCATCCCAATTGAATGCAGTGGATTCCATGCAGCATCAATGAATGCAGAAGATTCCATGCATTGTGGCACAATGGATCCCGATTGTATGCAGTGGAGTCCATGCAGCGAGGCCCAATGCATCCCGATGGAATGCAGTGGATTTTATGCAGCATGGCCCAAAGCATCCCGATTGAATGCAGTGGATTATATGCAGCATGATTGCAGCAGTGTAATCCATTACGCAGCAGTGTAATCCATGCAGAGTGTTAAAATGCATCCCGATTGAATGCATTGTATTCCCTGCAGTGTGAAGAAATGGAACCCTATTGAATGCAGTGGATTTTATGCAGCATGATGGAGTGCAGTGGATTCCATGCAGCATGATTGAATGCAGTGGATTTCATGAAGCATGCCCCAAAGCATCCCGATTGAATGCAGTGGATTCCATCCATTGTGATTGAATGCAGTGTACTCCATGCAGTGTGGTAAAATGCATCCCGATTGAATGCAGTGGATTCCATGCAGCATCATTGAATGCAGATGATTCCATGCATTGCAGCGCAATGGATACCAATTGAATGCAGTGAAGTCCATGCAGCGAGGCCCAGTGCATCCCGATTGACTGCAGTGGATTATTTTGCAGCATGGCCCAAAGAATCCCGATTGAATGCATTGGATTCCATCCATTGTGATTGAATGCAGTGTACTCCATGCAGTGTGGTAAAATGCATCCCGATTGAATGCATTGGATTCCATGCAGCATCATTGAATGCAGAGGATTCCATGCATTGTGGCGCAATGGATCGCGATTGTATGCAGTGGAGTTCATGCAGCGAGGCCCAATGCATCCTGATTGATTGCAGTGGATTTTTTGCAGCATGGCCCAAAGCATCCCGATTGAATGCAGTGGATTCCATGCATTGAGATTGAATGCAGTGTACTCCATGCAGCGAGGTAAAATGCATCCCGATTGAATGCAGTGGATTAAATGCAGCGTGAAGAAATGGAACATTTTGAATGCAGTGGATATTATGCAGCATGATTGAATGCAGTGGATTCCATGCAGCATGATTAAATGCAGTGTATTTTATGCAGCATTGCCCAAAGCATCCTGATTGAATGCAGTGGAGTCCATGGAGTATCATTGAATGCAGAGTATTCCATGCATTGTGGCGCAATGGATCCCGATTGTATGCAGTGGAGTCCATGCAGTGTGATGAATGCATGGATTCCAGGCAGCCTGGTAAAATGCATCCTGATTGAATGCAGTGGATTCCATGCAGCGTGATTGAATGCAGTGGATTCCGTGCAGCGTGATTGAATGCAGTGGATTCCATGCAGCCTGGTAAAATGCATCCCGATTGAATGCAGTGGGTTCGATACAGCTTAGTATAATGTATCCCAGTTAAATTCGGAGGATTCCATGCAGCGTCGTTGAATGCAGTGGATTTTATGAGGCATGGCCCAAAGCATCCCGATTGAATGCATTGGATTCCATGCATTGTGATTGAATGCAGTGAACTCCATGCAGCGTGGTAAAATGAATCCCGATTGAATGCAGTGGATTCCATGAAGCGTGATTGAATGCACTGTATTCCATGAAGTGTGAAGTAATGGAACCCTATTGAATGCAGTGTATTTTATGCAGCCTGATTGAATGCAGTGGATTTAATGGAGCATGATTGAATGCAGTGGATTTTATGCAGCATGGCCCAAAGCATCCTGATTGAATGCAGGGTATTCCATGCATTGTGGCGCAATGGATCCCGATTGTATGCAGTGGAGTCCATGCAGCGTGATGAATGCATGGATTCCATGCAGCCTGCTAAAATGCATCCCGATTGAATGCAGTGGATTCCATGCAGCGTCATTGAATGCAGATGATTCCATGCATTGTGGTGTAATGGATCCCGATTATATGCAGTGGAGTCCATGCAGTGAGGCCCAATGCATCCCGATTGAATGCAGTGGATTGTATGCAGCATGGCCCAAAGCATCCCGATTGAATGCAGTGGATTCCATGCATTTTGATTGAATGCAGTGTACTCCATGCAGCGTGGGAACATGCATCCCGATGGAATGCAGTGGATTCCATGCAGCGTGAAGTAATGGAACATTTAGAATGCAGTGGATATTATGCAGCATGATTGAATGCAGTGGATTCCATGCAGCATGATTGAATGCAGTGGATTTTATGCAGCATGGCCCAAAGCATCCTGATTGAATGCAGTGGATTCCATGGAGCATCATTGAATGCAGAGTATTCAATGCATTGTGTCGTAATGGATCCCGATTGTATGCAGTGGAGTCCATGTAGTGTGATACATGCATGGATTCCAGGCAGCATGGTAAAATGCATCCTGATTGAATGCAGTGGATTCCATGCAGCGTGATTGAATGCAGTGGATTCCATGCAGCGTGAGTGAATGCAGTGGATTCGATGCAGCCTGGTAAAATGCATCCAGATTGAATGCAGAAGATTCCATGCATTGTGGCGTAATGGATCCCGACTGTATGCAGCGGAGTCCATGCAGCGTGATGACTGAATGGATTCCATGCAGCTTATTAAAATGCATCCTGATTGAATGCAGTGGATTCCATGCAGCGTGATTGAATGCAGTGGATTCCATGCAGCGTGATTGAATGCAGTGGATTCCATGCAGCCTGGTAAAATTCATCCCGATTGAATGCAGTGGATTCCATGCAGCATGATTGAATGCAGTGGATTTTATGCAGCATGGCCCAAAGCATCCTGATTGAATGCAGTGGATTACGTGCAGCATGATTAAATGCAGTGAACTCCATGCAATGTGGTAAAATGCATCCTGATTGAATGCAGTGGATTCGATACAGCTTAGTATAATGTATCCCAATTAAATTCGGTGGATCCCATGCAGCATCGTTGAATGCAGTGGATTTTATGAGGCATGGCCCAAAGCATCCCGATTGAATGCAGTGGATTCCATGCATTGTGATTGAATGCAGTGAACTCCATGCAGCGTGGTAAAATGAATCCCGATTGAATGCAGTGGATTCCATGAAGCGTGATTGAATGCACTGTATTCCATGAAGTGTGAAGTAATGGAACCCTATTGAATGCAGTGTATTTTATGCAGCCTGATTGAATGCAGTGGATTTAATGCAGCATGATTGAATGCAGTGGATTTTATGCAGCATGGCCCAAAGCATCCTGATTGAATGCAGAGGATTCCATGCATTGTGGCGCAATGGATCCCGATTGTATGCAGTGGAGTCCATGCAGCGTGATGAATGCATGGATTCCATGCAGCCTGGTAAAATGCATCCCGATTTAATGCAGTGGATTCCATGCAGCGTCATTGAATGCAGATGATTCCATGCATTGTGGTGTAATGGATCCCGATTATATGCAGTGGAGTCCATGCAGTGTGGCCCAATGCATCCCGATTGAATGCAGTGGATTGTATGCAGCATGGCCCAAAGCATCCCGATTGAATGCAGTGGATTCCATGCATTTTGATTGAATGCAGTGTACTCCATGCAGCGTGGGAACATGCATCCCGATGGAATGCAGTGGATTCCATGCAGCGTGATTGAATGCAGTGGATTCCATGCAGCGTGAAGAAATTGAACCCTATTGTAAGCAGTGGATTATATGCAGCATGATTGAATGCAGTCGATTCCATGCAGCGTCATTGAATGAAGTGGATTTTATGCAGCATGGCCCAAAGCATCCCGATTGAATGTAGTGCATTCCATGCAGCATCACTGAATGCAGTGGATTCCATGCAGCGTCATTGAATGCAGAGGATTCCATGCATTGCAGCGCAATGGATACCAATTGAATGCAGTGGAGTCCATGCAGCGAAGCCCAGTGCATCCCGATTGAATGCAGTGGATTTTCTGCAGCATGGCCCAAAGCATCCCGATTGAATGCATTGGATTCCATCCATTGTGATTGAATGCAGTGTACTCCATGCAGTGTGGTAAAATGCATCCCGATGGAATGCAGTGGATTCCATGCAGCATCATTGAATGCAGAGTATTCCATGCATTGTGGCGCAATGGATCGTGATTGTATGCAGTGGAGTCCATGCAGTGAGGCCCAATGCATCCTGATTGATTGCAGTGGATTTTTTGCAGCATGGCCCAAAGCATCCCGATTGAATGCAGTGGATTCCATGCATTGAGATTGAATGCAGTGGACTCCATGCAGCGAGGTAAAATGCATCCCGATTGAATGCAGTGGATTCCATGCAGCGTAAAGTAATGGAACATTTTGAGTGCAGTGGATATTATGCAGCATGATTGAATGCAGTGGATTCTATGCAGCATGATTAAATGCAGTGGATTTTATGCAGCATGGCCCAAAGCATCCTGATTGAATGCAGTGGAGTACATGGAGTATCATTGAATGCAGAGTATTCCATGCATTGTGGCACAATGGATCCCGATTGTATGCAGTGGAGTCCATGCAGTGTGATGAATGCATGGATTCCATGCAGCCTGGTAAAAGGCATCCAGATTGAATGCAGTGGATTCCATGCAGCGTCATTGAATGCAGATGATTCCATGCATTGTGGTGTAATGGATCCCGATTATATGCAGTGGAGTCCATGCAGTGAGGCCCAATGCATCCCGATTGAATGCAGTGGATTGTATGCAGCATGGCCCAAAGCATCCCGATTGAATGCAGTGGATTCCATGCATTTTGATTGAATGCAGTGTACTCCATGCAGCGTGGGAACATGCATCCCGATGGAATGCAGTGGATTCCATGCAGCGTGATTGAATGCAGTGGATTCCATGCAGCGTGAAGAAATTGAACCCTATTGTAAGCAGTGGATTATATGCAGCATGATTGAATGCAGTCGATTCCATGCAGCGTCATAGAATGAAGTGGATTTTATGAGGCATGGCCCAAAGCATCCTGATTGAATGCAGTGGATTCCATGCAGCGTCATTGAATGCAGAGGATTCCATGCATTTTGGTGCAATGGATCCCGACTGTATGCACTGGAGTCCATGAAGCGAGGCCCAATGCATCCCGATTGAATGCAGTGGATTTTTTTGCAGCATGGCCCAAAGCATCCCGATTGAATGCAGGGGATTCCATGCAGCGTGATTGAATGCAGTGTACTCCATTCAGCGTGGTAAATTGCATCCCGATTGAATGCAGTGGATTCCATGCAGCGTGATTGAATGCAGAGGATTCCATGCATTGTGGCGTAATGGATCCCGACTGTATGCAGTGGAGTCCATGCAGCGTGATGACTGAATGGATTCCATGCAGCTTATTAAAATGCATCCTGATTGAATGCAGTTGATTCCATGCAGCGTGATTGAATGCAGTGGATTCCAGGCAGCGTGATTGAATGCAGTGGATTCCATGCAGCCTGGTAAAATGCATCCCGATTGAATGCAGTGGATTCCATGCAGCGTGATTGAATGCAGTGGATTCCATGCAGCCTGGTAAAATGCATCCCGATTGAATGCAGTGGATTACGTGCAGCATGATTGAATGCAGTGGATTTTATGCAGCATGGCCCAAAGCATCCTGATTGAATGCAGTGGATTACGTGCAGCATGATTAAATGCAGTGAACTCCATGCAATGTGGTAAAATGCATCCTGATTGAATGCAGTGGATTCGATACAGCTTAGTATAATGTATCCCAATTAAATTCGGTGGATTCCATGCAGCGTCGTTGAATGCAGTGGATTTTATGAGGCATGGCCCAAAGCATCCCGATTGAATGCATTGGATTCCATGCATTGTGATTGAATGCAGTGAACTCCATGCAGCGTGGTAAAATGAATCCCGATTGAATGCAGTGGATTCCATGAAGCGTGATTGAATGCACTGTATTCCATGAAGTGTGAAGTAATGGAACCCTATTGAATGCAGTGTATTTTATGCAGCCTGATTGAATGCAGTGGATTTAATGGAGCATGATTGAATGCAGTGGATTTTATGTAGCATGGCCCAAAGCATCCTGATTGAATGCAGAGGATTCCATGCATTGTGGCACAATGGATCCCGATTGTATGCAGTGGAGTCCATGCAGCGTGATGAATGCATGGATTCCATGCAACCTGGTAAAATGCATCCCGATTGAATGCAGTGGATTCCATGCAGCGTCATTGAATGCAGATGATTCCATGCATTGTGGTGTAATGGATCCCGATTATATGCAGTGGAGTCCATGCAGTGTGGCCCAATGCATCCCGATTGAATGCAGTGGATTGTATGCAGCATGGCCCAAAGCATCCCGATTGAATGCAGTGGATTCCATGCATTTTGATTGAATGCATTGTACTCCATGCAGCGTGGGAACATGCATCCCGATGGAATGCAGTGGATTCCATGCAGCGTGATTGAATGCAGTGGATTCCATGCAGCGTGAAGAAATTGAACCCTATTGTAAGCAGTGGATTATATGCAGCATGATTGAATGCAGTCGATTCCATGCAGCGTCATTGAATGAAGTGGATTTTATGAGGCATGGCCCAAAGCATCCTGATTGAATGCAGTGGATTCCATGCAGCGTCATTGAATGCAGAGGATTCCATGCATTTTGGTGCAATGGATCCCGACTGTATGCACTGGAGTCCATGAAGCGAGGCCCAATGCATCCCGATTGAATGCAGTGGATTTTTTTGCAGCATGGCCCAAAGCATCCCGATTGAATGCAGGGGATTCCATGCAGCGTGATTGAATGCAGTGTACTCCATTCAGCGTGGTAAATTGCATCCCGATTGAATGCATTGGATTCCATGCATTGTGATTGAATGCAGTGAACTCCATGCAGCGTGGTAAAATGAATCCCGATTGAATGCAGTGGATTCCATGAAGCGTGATTGAATGCACTGTATTCCATGAAGTGTGAAGTAATGGAACCCTATTGAATGCAGTGTATTTCATGCAGCCTGATTGAATGCAGTGGATTTAATGGAGCATGATTGAATGCAGTGGATTTTATGCAGCATGGCCCAAAGCATCCTGATTGAATGCAGAGTATTCCATGCATTGTGGCGCAATGGATCCCGATTGTATGCAGTGGAGTCCATGCAGCGTGATGAATGCATGGATTCCATGCAGCCTGGTAAAATGCATCCCGATTGAATGCAGTGGATTCCATGCAGCGTCATTGAATGCAGATGATTCCATGCATTGTGGTGTAATGGATCCCGATTATATGCAGTGGAGTCCATGCAGTGAGGCCCAATGCATCCCGATTGAATGCAGTGGATTCCATGCATTTTGACTGAATGCAGTGTACTCCATGCAGCGTGGGAACATGCATCCCGATGGAATGCAGTGGATTCCATGCAGCGTGATTGAATGCAGTGGATTCCATGCAGCGTGAAGAAATTGAACCCTATTGTAAGCAGTGGATTATATGCAGCATGATTGAATGCAGTCGATTCCATGCAGTGTCATTGAATGAAGTGGATTTTATGAGGCATGGCCCAAAGCATCCTGATTGAATGCAGTGGATTCCATGCAGCGTCATTGAATGCAGTGGATTTTATGAGGCATGGCCCAAAGCATCCCGATTGAATGCATTGGATTCCATGCATTGTGATTGAATGCAGTGAACTCCATGCAGCGTGGTAAAATGAATCCCGATTGAATGCAGTGGATTCCATGAAGCGTGATTGAATGCACTGTATTCCATGAAGTGTGAAGTAATGGAACCCTATTGAATGCAGTGTATTTTATGCAGCCTGATTGAATGCAGTGGATTTAATGGAGCATGATTGAATGCAGTGGATTTTATGCAGCATGGCCCAAAGCATCCTGATTGAATGCAGAGGATTCCATGCATTGTGGCGCAATGGATCCCGATTGTATGCAGTGGAGCCCATGCAGCGTGATGAATGCATGGATTCCATGCAGCCTGGTAAAATGCATCCCAATTGAATGCAGTGGATTCCATGCAGCGACATTGAATGCAGATGATTCCATGCATTGTGGTGTAATGGATCCCGATTATATGCAGTGGAGTCCATGCAGTGAGGCCGAATGCATCCCGATTGAATGCAGTGGATTCCATGCATTTTGATTGAATGCAGTGTACTCCATGCAGCGTGGGTACATGCATCCCGATGGAATGCAGTGGATTCCATGCAGCGTGATTGAATGCAGTGGATTCCATGCAGCGTGAAGTAATTGAACCCTATTGTAAGCAGTGGATTATATGCAGCTTGATTGAATGCAGTCGATTCCATGCAGTGTCATTGAATGAAGTGGATTTTATGAGGCATGGCCCAAAGCATCCTGATTGAATGCAGTGGATTCCATGCAGCGTCATTGAATGCAGAGGATTCCATGCATTTTGGTGCAATGGATCCCGACTGTATGCACTGGAGTCCATGAAGCGAGGCCCAATGCATCCCGATTGAATGCAGTGGATTTTTTTGCAGCATGGCCCAAAGCATCCCGATTGAATGCAGGGGATTCCATGCAGCGTGATTGAATGCAGTGTACTCCATTCAGCGTGGTAAATTGCATCCCGATTGAATGCAGTGGATTCCGTGCAGCGTGATTGAATGCAGAGGATTCCATGCATTGTGGCGTAATGGATCCCGACTGTATGCAGCGGAGTCCATGCAGCGTGATGACTGAATGGATTCCATGCAGCTTATTAAAATGCATCCTGATTGAATGCAGTGGATTCCATGCAGCGTGATTGAATGCAGTGGATTCCATGCAGCGTGATTGAATGCAGTGGATTCCATGCAGCCTGGGAAAATGCATCCCGATTGAATGCAGTGGATTACGTGCAGCATGATTGAATGCAGTGGATTTTATGCAGCATGGCCCAAAGCATCCTGATTGAATGCAGTGGATTACGTGCAGCATGATTAAATGCAGTGAACTCCATGCAATGTGGTAAAATGCATCCTGATTGAATGCAGTGGATTCGATACAGCTTAGTATAATGTATCCCAATTAAATTCGGTGGATTCCATGCAGCGTCGTTGAATGCAGTGGATTTTATGAGGCATGGCCCAAAGCATCCCGATTGAATGCATTGGATTCCATGCATTGTGATTGAATGCAGTGAACTCCATGCACCATGGTAAAATGCGTCACGATTGAATGCAGTGGATTACGTGCAGCATGATTGAATGCAGTGGATTCCATGCATTGTGATTGAATGCAGTGAACTCCATGCAGCGTGGTAAAATGAATCCCGATTGAATGCAGTGGATTCCATGAAGCGTGATTGAATGCACTGTATTCCATGAAGTGTGAAGTAATGGAACCCTATTGAATGCAGTGTATTTTATGCAGCCTGATTGAATGCAGTGGATTTAATGGAGCATGATTGAATGCAGTGGATTTTATGTAGCATGGCCCAAAGCATCCTGATTGAATGCAGAGGATTCCATGCATTGTGGCGCAATGGATCCCGATTGTATGCAGTGGAGTCCATGCAGCGTGATGAATGCATGGATTCCATGCAGCCTGGTAAAATGCATCCCGATTGAATGCAGTGGATTCCATGCAGCGACATTGAATGCAGATGATTCCATGCATTGTGGTGTAATGGATCCCGATTATATGCAGTGGAGTCCATGCAGTGTGGCCCAATGCATCCCGATTGAATGCAGTGGATTCCATGCATTTTGATTGAATGCAGTGTACTCCATGCAGCGTGGGAACATGCATCCCGATGGAATGCAGTGGATTCCATGCAGCGTGATTGAATGCAGTGGATTCCATGCAGCGTGAAGAAATTGAACCCTATTGTAAGCAGTGGATTATATGCAGCATGATTGAATGCAGTCGATTCCATGCAGTGTCATTGAATGAAGTGGATTTTATGAGGCATGGCCCAAAGCATCCTGATTGAATGCAGTGGATTCCATGCAGCGTCATTGAATGCAGAGGATTCCATGCATTTTGGTGCAATGGATCCCGACTGTATGCACTGGAGTCCATGAAGCGAGGCCCAATGCATCCCGATTGAATGCAGTGGATTTTTTTGCAGCATGGCCCAAAGCATCCCGATTGAATGCAGGGGATTCCATGCAGCGTGATTGAATGCAGTGTACTCCATTCAGCGTGGTAAATTGCATCCCGATTGAATGCAGTGGATTCCGTGCAGCGTGATTGAATGCAGAGGATTCCATGCATTGTGGCGTAATGGATCCCGACTGTATGCAGCGGAGTCCATGCAGCGTGATTGAATGCAGTGGATTCCATGCAGCGTGATTGAATGCAGTGGATTCCATGCAGCCTGGTAAAATGCATCCCGATTGAATGCAGTGGATTCCATGCAGCGTGATTGAATGCAGTGGATTCCATGCAGCCTGGTAAAATGCATCCCGATTGAATGCAGTGGATTACGTGCAGCATGATTGAATGCAGTGGATTTTATGCAGCATGGCCCAAAGCATCCTGATTGAATGCAGTGGATTACGTGCAGCATGATTAAATGCAGTGAACTCCATGCAATGTGGTAAAATGCATCCTGATTGAATGCAGTGGATTCGATACAGCTTAGTATAATGTATCCCAATTAAATTCGGTGGATTCCATGCAGTGTCGTTGAATGCAGTGGAATTTATTAAGCATGGCCCAAAGCATCCTGATTGAATGCAGTGGATTCCATGCAGCGTGAAGTGTTGGAACCGTATTGAATGCAGTGGATTTTATTCAGCATGGCCCAAAGCATCCTGATTGAGTGCACTGGATTCAATGGAGCATCATTGAATGCAGAGGATTCCATGCATTGTGTTGCAATTGATCCTTATTGTATGCAGTGGAGTCAATGGAGCGAGGCCAAATGCATCCCAATTGAATGCACTGGATTATATGCAGCATGGCCCAAAGCATCCCAATTGAATGCAGTGGATTCCATGCAGCATCAATGAATGCAGAAGATTCCATGCATTGTGGCACAATGGATCCCGATTGTATGCAGTGGAGTCCATGCAGCGAGGCCCAATGCATCCCGATGGAATGCAGTGGATTTTATGCAGCATGGCCCAAAGCATCCCGATTGAATGCAGTGGATTATATGCAGCATGATTGCAGCAGTGTAATCCATTACGCAGCAGTGTAATCCATGCAGAGTGTTAAAATGCATCCCGATTGAATGCATTGTATTCCCTGCAGTGTGAAGAAATGGAACCCTATTGAATGCAGTGGATTTTATGCAGCATGATGGAGTGCAGTGGATTCCATGCAGCATGATTGAATGCAGTGGATTTCATGAAGCATGCCCCAAAGCATCCCGATTGAATGCAGTGGATTCCATCCATTGTGATTGAATGCAGTGTACTCCATGCAGTGTGGTAAAATGCATCCCGATTGAATGCAGTGGATTCCATGCAGCATCATTGAATGCAGATGATTCCATGCATTGCAGCGCAATGGATACCAATTGAATGCAGTGAAGTCCATGCAGCGAGGCCCAGTGCATCCCGATTGACTGCAGTGGATTATTTTGCAGCATGGCCCAAAGAATCCCGATTGAATGCATTGGATTCCATCCATTGTGATTGAATGCAGTGTACTCCATGCAGTGTGGTAAAATGCATCCCGATTGAATGCATTGGATTCCATGCAGCATCATTGAATGCAGAGGATTCCATGCATTGTGGCGCAATGGATCGCGATTGTATGCAGTGGAGTTCATGCAGCGAGGCCCAATGCATCCTGATTGATTGCAGTGGATTTTTTGCAGCATGGCCCAAAGCATCCCGATTGAATGCAGTGGATTCCATGCATTGAGATTGAATGCAGTGTACTCCATGCAGCGAGGTAAAATGCATCCCGATTGAATGCAGTGGATTCCATGCAGCGTAAAGAAATGGAACATTTTGAATGCAGTGGATATTATGCAGCATGATTGAATGCAGTGGATTCCATGCAGCATGATTAAATGCAGTGTATTTTATGCAGCATTGCCCAAAGCATCCTGATTGAATGCAGTGGAGTCCATGGAGTATCATTGAATGCAGAGTATTCCATGCATTGTGGCGCAATGGATCCCGATTGTATGCAGTGGAGTCCATGCAGTGTGATGAATGCATGGATTCCAGGCAGCCTGGTAAAATGCATCCTGATTGAATGCAGTGGATTCCATGCAGCGTGATTGAATGCAGTGGATTCCGTGCAGCGTGATTGAATGCAGTGGATTCCATGCAGCATGGTAAAATGCATCCCGATTGAATGCAGTGGGTTCGATACAGCTTAGTATAATGTATCCCAGTTAAATTCGGAGGATTCCATGCAGCGTCGTTGAATGCAGTGGATTTTATGAGGCATGGCCCAAAGCATCCCGATTGAATGCATTGGATTCCATGCATTGTGATTGAATGCAGTGAACTCCATGCAGCGTGGTAAAATGAATCCCGATTGAATGCAGTGGATTCCATGAAGCGTGATTGAATGCACTGTATTCCATGAAGTGTGAAGTAATGGAACCCTATTGAATGCAGTGTATTTTATGCAGCCTGATTGAATGCAGTGGATTACGTGCAGCATGATTGAATGCAGTGGATTTTATGCAGCATGGCCCAAAGCATCCTGATTGAATGCAGTGGATTACGTGCAGCATGATTAAATGCAGTGAACTCCATGCAATGTGGTAAAATGCATCCTGATTGAATGCAGTGGATTCGATACAGCTTAGTATAATGTATCCCAATTAAATTCGGTGGATTCCATGCAGCGTCGTTGAATGCAGTGGATTTTATGAGGCATGGCCCAAAGCATCCCGATTGAATGCATTGGATTCCATGCATTGTGATTGAATGCAGTGAACTCCATGCAGCGTGGTAAAATGAATCCCGATTGAATGCAGTGGATTCCATGAAGCGTGATTGAATGCACTGTATTCCATGAAGTGTGAAGTAATGGAACCCTATTGAATGCAGTGTATTTTATGCAGCCTGATTGAATGCAGTGGATTTAATGGAGCATGATTGAATGCAGTGGATTTTATGCAGCATGGCCCAAAGCATCCTGATTGAATGCAGAGGATTCCATGCATTGTGGCGCAATGGATCCCGATTGTATGCAGTGGAGTCCATGCAGCGTGATGAATGCATGGATTCCATGCAGCCTGGTAAAATGCATCCCGATTGAATGCAGTGGATTCCATGCAGCGACATTGAATGCAGATGATTCCATGCATTGTGGTGTAATGGATCCCGATTATATGCAGTGGAGTCCATGCAGTGAGGCCCAATGCATCCCGATTGAATGCAGTGGATTCCATGCATTTTGATTGAATGCAGTGTACTCCATGCAGCGTGGGAACATGCATCCCGATGGAATGCAGTGGATTCCATGCAGCGTGATTGAATGCAGTGGATTCCATGCAGCGTGAAGAAATTGAACCCTATTGTAAGCAGTGGATTATATGCCGCATGATTGAATGCAGTCGATTCCATGCAGTGTCATTGAATGAAGTGGATTTTATGAGGCATGGCCCAAAGCATCCTGATTGAATGCAGTGGATTCCATGCAGCGTCATTGAATGCAGAGGATTCCATGCATTTTGGTGCAATGGATCCCGACTGTATGCACTGGAGTCCATGAAGCGAGGCCCAATGCATCCCGATTGAATGCAGCGGATTTTTTTGCAGCATGGCCCAAAGCATCCCGATTGAATGCAGGGGATTCCATGCAGCGTGATTGAATGCAGTGTACTCCATTCAGCGTGGTAAATTGCATCCCGATTGAATGCAGTGGATTCCGTGCAGCGTGATTGAATGCAGAGGATTCCATGCATTGTGGCGTAATGGATCCCGACTGTATGCAGCGGAGTCCATGCAGCGTGATGACTGAATGGATTCCATGCAGCTTATTAAAATGCATCCTGATTGAATGCAGTGGATTCCATGCAGCGTGATTGAATGCAGTGGATTCCATGCAGCGTGATTGAATGCAGTGGATTCCATGCAGCCTGGTAAAATGCATCCCGATTGAATGCAGTGGATTCCATGCAGCGTGATTGAATGCAGTGGATTCCATGCAGCCTGGTAAAATGCATCCCGATTGAATGCAGTGGATTACGTGCAGCATGATTGAATGCAGTGGATTTTATGCAGCATGGCCCAAAGCATCCTGATTGAATGCAGTGGATTACGTGCAGCATGATTAAATGCAGTGAACTCCATGCAATGTGGTAAAATGCATCCTGATTGAATGCAGTGGATTCGATACAGCTTAGTATAATGTATCCCAATTAAATTCGGTGGATTCCATGCAGTGTCGTTGAATGCAGTGGAATTTATTAAGCATGGCCCAAAGCATCCTGATTGAATGCAGTGGATTCCATGCAGCGTGAAGTGTTGGAACCGTATTGAATGCAGTGGATTTTATGCAGCATGGCCCAAAGCATCCTGATTGAGTGCACTGGATTCAATGGAGCATCATTGAATGCAGAGGATTCCATGCATTATGTTGCAATTGATCCTTATTGTATGCAGTGGAGTCAATGGAGCGAGGCCAAATGCATCCCAATTGAATGCACTGGATTATATGCAGCATGGCCCAAAGCATCCCAATTGAATGCAGTGGATTCCATGCAGCATCAATGAATGCAGAAGATTCCATGCATTGTGGCACAATGGATCCCGATTGTATGCAGTGGAGTCCATGCAGCGAGGCCCAATGCATCCCGATGGAATGCAGTGGATTTTATGCAGCATGGCCCAAAGCATCCCGATTGAATGCAGTGGATTATATGCAGCATGATTGCAGCAGTGTAATCCATTACGCAGCAGTGTAATCCATGCAGAGTGTTAAAATGCATCCCGATTGAATGCATTGTATTCCCTGCAGTGTGAAGAAATGGAACCCTATTGAATGCAGTGGATTTTATGCAGCATGATGGAGTGCAGTGGATTCCATGCAGCATGATTGAATGCAGTGGATTTCATGAAGCATGCCCCAAAGCATCCCGATTGAATGCAGTGGATTCCATCCATTGTGATTGAATGCAGTGTACTCCATGCAGTGTGGTAAAATGCATCCCGATTGAATGCAGTGGATTCCATGCAGCATCATTGAATGCAGATGATTCCATGCATTGCAGCGCAATGGATACCAATTGAATGCAGTGAAGTCCATGCAGCGAGGCCCAGTGCATCCCGATTGACTGCAGTGGATTATTTTGCAGCATGGCCCAAAGAATCCCGATTGAATGCATTGGATTCCATCCATTGTGATTGAATGCAGTGTACTCCATGCAGTGTGGTAAAATGCATCCCGATTGAATGCATTGGATTCCATGCAGCATCATTGAATGCAGAGGATTCCATGCATTGTGGCGCAATGGATCGCGATTGTATGCAGTGGAGTTCATGCAGCGAGGCCCAATGCATCCTGATTGATTGCAGTGGATTTTTTGCAGCATGGCCCAAAGCATCCCGATTGAATGCAGTGGATTCCATGCATTGAGATTGAATGCAGTGTACTCCATGCAGCGAGGTAAAATGCATCCCGATTGAATGCAGTGGATTAAATGCAGCGTGAAGAAATGGAACATTTTGAATGCAGTGGATATTATGCAGCATGATTGAATGCAGTGGATTCCATGCAGCATGATTAAATGCAGTGTATTTTATGCAGCATTGCCCAAAGCATCCTGATTGAATGCAGTGGAGTCCATGGAGTATCATTGAATGCAGAGTATTCCATGCATTGTGGCGCAATGGATCCCGATTGTATGCAGTGGAGTCCATGCAGTGTGATGAATGCATGGATTCCAGGCAGCCTGGTAAAATGCATCCTGATTGAATGCAGTGGATTCCATGCAGCGTGATTGAATGCAGTGGATTCCGTGCAGCGTGATTGAATGCAGTGGATTCCATGCAGCCTGGTAAAATGCATCCCGATTGAATGCAGTGGGTTCGATACAGCTTAGTATAATGTATCCCAGTTAAATTCGGAGGATTCCATGCAGCGTCGTTGAATGCAGTGGATTTTATGAGGCATGGCCCAAAGCATCCCGATTGAATGCATTGGATTCCATGCATTGTGATTGAATGCAGTGAACTCCATGCAGCGTGGTAAAATGAATCCCGATTGAATGCAGTGGATTCCATGAAGCGTGATTGAATGCACTGTATTCCATGAAGTGTGAAGTAATGGAACCCTATTGAATGCAGTGTATTTTATGCAGCCTGATTGAATGCAGTGGATTTAATGGAGCATGATTGAATGCAGTGGATTTTATGCAGCATGGCCCAAAGCATCCTGATTGAATGCAGAGTATTCCATGCATTGTGGCACAATGGATCCCGATTGTATGCAGTGGAGTCCATGCAGCGTGATGAATGCATGGATTCCATGCAGCCTGCTAAAATGCATCCCGATTGAATGCAGTGGATTCCATGCAGCGTCATTGAATGCAGATGATTCCATGCATTGTGGTGTAATGGATCCCGATTATATGCAGTGGAGTCCATGCAGTGAGGCCCAATGCATCCCGATTGAATGCAGTGGATTGTATGCAGCATGGCCCAAAGCATCCCGATTGAATGCAGTGGATTCCATGCATTTTGATTGAATGCAGTGTACTCCATGCAGCGTGGGAACATGCATCCCGATTGAATGCAGTGGATTCCATGCAGCGTGAAGTAATGGAACATTTAGAATGCAGTGGAAATTATGCAGCATGATTGAATGCAGTGGATTCCATGCAGCATGATTGAATGCAGTGGATTTTATGCAGCATGGCCCAAAGCATCCTGATTGAATGCAGTGGATTCCATGGAGCATCATTGAATGCAGAGTATTCAATGCATTGTGTCGTAATGGATCCCGATTGTATGCAGTGGAGTCCATGTAGTGTGATACATGCATGGATTCCAGGCAGCATGGTAAAATGCATCCTGATTGAATGCAGTGGATTCCATGCAGAGTGATTGAATGCAGTGGATTCCATGCAGCGTGAGTGAATGCAGTGGATTCGATGCAGCCTGGTAAAATGCATCCAGATTGAATGCAGAAGATTCCATGCATTGTGGCGTAATGGATCCCGACTGTATGCAGCGGAGTCCATGCAGCGTGATGACTGAATGGATTCCATGCAGCTTATTAAAATGCATCCTGATTGAATGCAGTGGATTCCATGCAGCGTGATTGAATGCAGTGGATTCCATGCAGCGTGATTGAATGCAGTGGATTCCATGCAGCCTGGTAAAATTCATCCCGATTGAATGCAGTGGATTCCATGCAGCATGATTGAATGCAGTGGATTTTATGCAGCATGGCCCAAAGCATCCTGATTGAATGCAGTGGATTACGTGCAGCATGATTAAATGCAGTGAACTCCATGCAATGTGGTAAAATGCATCCTGATTGAATGCAGTGGATTCGATACAGCTTAGTATAATGTATCCCAATTAAATTCGGTGGATCCCATGCAGCATCGTTGAATGCAGTGGATTTTATGAGGCATGGCCCAAAGCATCCCGATTGAATGCAGTGGATTCCATGCATTGTGATTGAATGCAGTGAACTCCATGCAGCGTGGTAAAATGAATCCCGATTGAATGCAGTGGATTCCATGAAGCGTGATTGAATGCACTGTATTCCATGAAGTGTGAAGTAATGGAACCCTATTGAATGCAGTGTATTTTATGCAGCCTGATTGAATGCAGTGGATTTAATGGAGCATGATTGAATGCAGTGGATTTTATGCAGCATGGCCCAAAGCATCCTGATTGAATGCAGAGGATTCCATGCATTGTGGCGCAATGGATCCCGATTGTATGCAGTGGAGTCCATGCAGCGTGATGAATGCATGGATTCCATGCAGCCTGGTAAAATGCATCCCGATTTAATGCAGTGGATTCCATGCAGCGTCATTGAATGCAGGTGATTCCATGCATTGTGGTGTAATGGATCCCGATTATATGCAGTGGAGTCCATGCAGTGAGGCCCAATGCATCCCGATTGAATGCAGTGGATTGTATGCAGCATGGCCCAAAGCATCCCGATTGAATGCAGTGGATTCCATGCATTTTGATTGAATGCAGTGTACTCCATGCAGCGTGGGAACATGCATCCCGATGGAATGCAGTGGATTCCATGCAGCGTGATTGAATGCAGTGGATTCCATGCAGCGTGAAGAAATTGAACCCTATTGTAAGCAGTGGATTATATGCAGCATGATTGAATGCAGTCGATTCCATGCAGCGTCATTGAATGAAGTGGATTTTATGAGGCATGGCCCAAAGCATCCTGATTGAATGCAGTGGATTCCATGCAGCGTCATTGAATGCAGAGGATTCCATGCATTTTGGTGCAATGGATCCCGACTGTATGCACTGGAGTCCATGAAGCGAGGCCCAATGCATCCCGATTTAATGCAGTGGATTTTTTTGCAGCATGGCCCAAAGCATCCCGATTGAATGCAGGGGATTCCATGCAGCGTGATAGAATGCAGTGTACTCCATTCAGCGTGGTAAATTGCATCCCGATTGAATGCAGTGGATTCCATGCAGCGTGATTGAATGCAGAGGATTCCATGCATTGTGGCGTAATGGATCCCGACTGTATGCAGCGGAGTCCATGCAGCGTGATGACTGAATGGATTCCATGCAGCTTATTAAAATGCATCCTGATTGAATGCAGTGGATTCCATGCAGCGTGATTGAATGCAGTGGATTCCATGCAGCGTGATTGAATGCAGTGGATTCCATGCAGCCTGGTAAAATGCATCCCGATTGAATGCAGTGGATTCCATGCAGCGTGATTGAATGCAGTGGATTCCATGCAGCCTGGTAAAATGCATCCCGATTGAATGCAGTGGATTACGTGCAGCATGATTGAATGCAGTGGATTTTATGCAGCATGGCCCAAAGCATCCTGATTGAATGCAGAGGATTCCATGCATTGTGGCGCAATGGATCCCGATTGTATGCAGTGGAGTTCATGCAGCGAGGCCCAATGCATCCCTATTGATTGCAGTGGATTTTTTGCAGCATGGCCCAAAGCATCCCGATTGAATGCAGTGGATTCCATGCATTGAGATTGAATGCAGTGTACTCCATGCAGCGAGGTAAAATGCATCCCGATTGAATGCAATGGATTCAATGCAGCGTGAAGAAATGGAACATTTTGAATGCAGTGGATATTATGCAGCATGATTGAATGCAGTGGATTCCATGCAGCATGATTGAATGCAGTGGATTTTATGCAGCATGGCCCAAAGCATCCTGATTGAATGCAGTGGATTCCATGGAGCATCATTGAATGCAGAGTATTCCATGCATTGTGGCGCAATGGATCCCGATTGTATGCAGTGGAGTCCATGCAGTGTGATGAATGCATGGATTCCAGGCAGCCTGGTAAAATGCATCCCGATTGAATGCAGTGGATTCCATGCAGCGTGATTGACTGCAGTGGATTCCATGCAGCGTGATTGAATGCGTTGGATTCCATGCAGCCTGGTAAAATGCATCCCGATTGAATGCAGTGGATTCGATACAGCTTAGTATAATGTATCCCAATTAAATTCGGTGGATTCCATGCAGCGTCGTTGAATGCAGTGGATTTTATGAGGCATGGCCCAAAGCATCCCGATTGAATGCAGTGGATTCCATGCATTGTGATTGAATGCAGTGAACTCCATGCAGCGTGGTAAAATGAATCCCGATTGAATGCAGTGGATTCCATGAAGCGTGATTGAATGCACTGTATTCCATGAAGTGTGAAGTAATGGAACCCTATTGAATGCAGTGTATTTTATGCAGCCTGATTGAATGCAGTGGATTTAATGGAGCATGATTGAATGCAGTGGATTTTATGCAGCATGGCCCAAAGCATCCTGATTGAATGCAGAGGATTCCATGCATTGTGGCGCAATGGATCCCGATTGTATGCAGTGGAGTCCATGCAGCGTGATGAATGCATGGATTCCATGCAGCCTGGTAAAATGCATCCTGATTGAATGCAGTGGATTCCATGCAGCGTCATTGAATGCAGATGATTCCATGCATTGTGGTGTAATGGATCCCGATTATATGCAGTGGAGTCCATGCAGTGAGGCCCAATGCATCCCGATTGAATGCAGTGGATTGTATGCAGCATGGGCCAAAGCATCCCGATTGAATGCAGTGGATTCCATGCATTTTGATTGAATGCAGTGTACTCCATGCAGTGTGGTAAAATGCATCCCGATGGAATGCAGTGGATTCCATGCAGCGTGATTGAATGCAGTGGATTCCATGCAGCGTGAAGAAATTGAACCCTATTGTAAGCAGTGGATTATATGCAGCATGATTGAATGCAGTCGATTCCATGCAGCGTCATTGAATGAAGTGGATTTTATGAGGCATGGCCCAAAGCATCCTGATTGAATGCAGTGGATTCCATGCAGCGTCATTGAATGCAGAGGATTCCATGCATTTTGGTGCAATGGATCCCGACTGTATGCACTGGAGTCCATGAAGCAAGGCCCAATGCATCCCGATTGAATGCAGTGGATTTTTTTGCAGCATGGCCCAAAGCATCCCGATTGAATGCAGGGGATTCCATGCAGCGTGATTGAATGCAGTGTACTCCATGCAGCGTGGGAACATGCATCCCGATTGAATGCAGTGGATTCCATGCAGCGTGAAGAAATGGAACATTTAGAATGCAGTGGATATTATGCAGCATGATTGAATGCAGTGGATTCCATGCAGCATGATTGAATGCAGTGGATTTTATGCAGCATGGCCCAAAGCATCCTGATTGAATGCAGTGGAATCCATGGAGCATCATTGAATGCAGAGTATTCAATGCATTGTGTCGTAATGGATCCCGATTTTATGCAGTGGAGTCCATGTAGTGTGATAAATGCATGGATTCCAGGCAGCATGGAAAAATGCATCCTGATTGAATGCATTGGATTCCATGCAGCGTGATTGAATGCAGTGGATTCCATGCAGCGTGATTGAATGCAGTGGATTCCATGCAGCCTGGTAAAATGCATCCCAATTGAATGCAGAGGATTCCATGCATTGTGGCGTAATGGATCCCGACTGTATGCAGCGGAGTCAATGCTGCGTGATGACTGAATGGATTCCATGCAGCTTATTAAAATGCATCCTGATTAAATGCAGTGGATTCCATGCAGCGTGATTGAATGCAGTGGATTCCATGCAGCGTGATTGAATGCAGTGGATTCCATGCAGCGTCATTGAATGCAGATGATTCCATGCATTGTGGTGTAATGGATCCCGATTATATGCAGTGGAGTCCATGCAGTGAGGCCGAATGCATCCCGATTGAATGCAGTGGATTGTATGCAGCATGGCCCAAAGCATCCCGATTGAATGCAGTGGATTCCATGCATTTTGATTGAATGCAGTGTACTCCATGCAGCGTGGGAACATGCATCCCGATGGAATGCAGTGGATTCCATGCAGCGTGATTGAATGCAGTGGATTCCATGCAGCGTGAAGAAATTGAACCCTATTGTAAGCAGTGGATTATGTGCAGCATGATTGAATGCAGTCGATTCCATGCAGTGTCATTGAATGAAGTGGATTTTATGAGGCATGGCCCAAAGCATCCTGATTGAATGCAGTGGATTCCATGCAGCGTCATTGAATGCAGAGGATTCCATGCATTTTGGTGCAATGGATCCCGACTGTATGCACTGGAGTCCATGAAGCGAGGCCCAATGCATCCCGATTGAATGCAGTGGATTTTTTTGCAGCATGGCCCAAAGCATCCCGATTGAATGCAGGGGATTCCATGCAGCGTGATAGAATGCAGTGTAATCCATTCAGCGTGGTAAATTGCATCCCGATTGAATGCAGTGGATTCCATGCAGCGTGATTGAATGCAGAGGATTCCATGCATTGTGGCGTAATGGATCCCGACTGTATGCAGCGGAGTCCATGCAGCGTGATGACTGAATGGATTCCATGCAGCTTATTAAAATGCATCCTGATTGAATGCAGTGGATTCCATGCAGCGTGATTGAATGCAGTGGATTCCATGCAGCGTGATTGAATGCAGTGGATTCCATGCAGCCTGGTAAAATGCATCCCGATTGAATGCAGTGGATTCCATGAAGCGTGATTGAATGCAGTGGATTCCATGCAGCCTGGTAAAATGCATCCCGATTGAATGCAGTGGATTACGTGCAGCATGATTGAATGCAGTGGATTTTATGCAGCATGGCCCAAAGCATCCTGATTGAATGCAGTGGATTACGTGCAGCATGATTAAATGCAGTGAACTCCATGCAATGTGGTAAAATGCATCCTGATTGAATGCAGTGGATTCGATACAGCTTAGTATAATGTATCCCAGTTAAATTCGGTGGATTCCATGCAGTGTCGTTGAATGCAGTGGATTTTATGCAGCATGGCCCAAAGCATCCTGATTGAATGCAGAGGATTCCATGCATTGTGGCGCAATGGATCCCGATTGTATGTAGTGGAGTCCATGCAGCGTGATGAATGCATGGATTCCATGCAGCCTGGTAAAATGCATCCCGATTGAATGCAGTGGATTCCATGCAGCGTCATTGAATGCAGATGATTCCATGCATTGTGGTGTAATGGATCCCGATTATATGCAGAGGATTCCATGCAGTGAGGCCCAATGCATCCCGATTGAATGCAGTGGATTGTATGCAGCATGGGCCAAAGCATCCCGATTGAATGCAGTGGATTCCATGCATTTTGATTGAATGCAGTGTACTCCATGCAGCGTGGGAACATGCATCCCGATGGAATGCAGTGGATTCCATGCAGCGTGATTGAATGCAGTGGATTCCATGCAGCGTGAAGAAATTGAACCCTATTGTAAGCAGTGGATTATATGCAGCATGATTGAATGCAGTCGATTCCATGCAGCGTCATTGAATGAAGTGGATTTTATGAGGCATGGCCCAAAGCATCCTGATTGAATGCAGTGGATTCCATGCAGCGTCATTGAATGCAGAGGATTCCATGCATTTTGGTGCAATGGATCCCGACTGTATGCACTGGAGTCCATGAAGCGAGGCCCAATGCATCCCGATTGAATGCAGTGGATTTTTTTGCAGCATGGCCCAAAGCATCCCGATTGAATGCAGGGGATTCCATGCAGCGTGATTGAATGCAGTGTACTCCATTCAGCGTGGTAAATTGCATCCCGATTGAATGCAGTGGATTCCATGCAGCGTGATTGAATGCAGAGGATTCCATGCATTGTGGCGTAATGGATCCCGACTGTATGCAGCGGAGTCCATGCAGCGTGATGACAGAATGGATTCCATGCAGCTTATTAAAATGCATCCTGATTGAATGCAGTGGATTCCATGCAGCGTGATTGAATGCAGTGGATTCCATGCAGCGAGGTAAAATGCATCCCGATTGAATGCAGTGGATTAAATGCAGCGTGAAGAAATGGAACATTTTGAATGCAGTGGATATTATGCAGCATGATTGAATGCAGTGGATTCCATGCAGCATGATTAAATGCAGTGTATTTTATGCAGCATTGCCCAAAGCATCCTGATTGAATGCAGTGGAGTCCATGGAGTATCATTGAATGCAGAGTATTCCATGCATTGTGGCGCAATGGATCCCGATTGTATGCAGTGGAGTCCATGCAGTGTGATGAATGCATGGATTCCAGGCAGCCTGGTAAAATGCATCCTGATTGAATGCAGTGGATTCCATGCAGCGTGATTGAATGCAGTGGATTCCGTGCAGCGTGATTGAATGCAGTGGATTCCATGCAGCCTGGTAAAATGCATCCCGATTGAATGCAGTGGGTTCGATACAGCTTAGTATAATGTATCCCAGTTAAATTCGGAGGATTCCATGCAGCGTCGTTGAATGCAGTGGATTTTATGAGGCATGGCCCAAAGCATCCCGATTGAATGCATTGGATTCCATGCATTGTGATTGAATGCAGTGAACTCCATGCAGCGTGGTAAAATGAATCCCGATTGAATGCAGTGGATTCCATGAAGCGTGATTGAATGCACTGTATTCCATGAAGTGTGAAGTAATGGAACCCTATTGAATGCAGTGTATTTTATGCAGCCTGATTGAATGCAGTGGATTTAATGGAGCATGATTGAATGCAGTGGATTTTATGCAGCATGGCCCAAAGCATCCTGATTGAATGCAGTGGATTACGTGCAGCATGATTAAATGCAGTGAACTCCATGCAATGTGGTAAAATGCATCCTGATTGAATGCAGTGGATTCGATACAGCTTAGTATAATGTATCCCAATTAAATTCGGTGGATTCCATGCAGCGTCGTTGAATGCAGTGGATTTTATGAGGCATGGCCCAAAGCATCCCGATTGAATGCATTGGATTCCATGCATTGTGATTGAATGCAGTGAACTCCATGCAGCGTGGTAAAATGAATCCCGATTGAATGCAGTGGATTCCATGAAGCGTGATTGAATGCACTGTATTCCATGAAGTGTGAAGTAATGGAACCCTATTGAATGCAGTGTATTTTATGCAGCCTGATTGAATGCAGTGGATTTAATGGAGCATGATTGAATGCAGTGGATTTTATGCAGCATGGCCCAAAGCATCCTGATTGAATGCAGAGGATTCCATGCATTGTGGCGCAATGGATCCCGATTGTATGCAGTGGAGTCCATGCAGCGTGATGAATGCATGGATTCCATGCAGCCTGGTAAAATGCATCCTGATTGAATGCAGTGGATTCCATGCAGCGTCATTGAATGCAGATGATTCCATGCATTGTGGTGTAATGGATCCCGATTATATGCAGTGGAGTCCATGCAGTGAGGCCCAATGCATCCCGATTGAATGCAGTGGATTCCATGCATTTTGATTGAATGCAGTGTACTCCATGCAGCGTGGGAACATGCATCCCGATGGAATGCAGTGGATTCCATGCAGCGTGATTGAATGCAGTGGATTCCATGCAGCGTGAAGAAATTGAACCCTATTGTAAGCAGTGGATTATATGCAGCATGATTGAATGCAGTCGATTCCATGCAGTGTCATTGAATGAAGTGGATTTTATGAGGCATGGCCCAAAGCATCCTGATTGAATGCAGTGGATTCCATGCAGCGTCATTGAATGCAGAGGATTCCATGCATTTTGGTGCAATGGATCCCGACTGTATGCACTGGAGTCCGTGAAGCGAGGCCCAATGCATCCCGATTGAATGCAGTGGATTTTTTTGCAGCATGGCCCAAAGCATCCCGATTGAATGCAGGGGATTCCATGCAGCGTGATTGAATGCAGTGTACTCCATTCAGCGTGGTAAATTGCATCCCGATTGAATGCAGTGGATTCCGTGCAGCGTGATTGAATGCAGAGGATTCCATGCATTGTGGCGTAATGGATCCCGACTGTATGCAGCGGAGTCCATGCAGCGTGATGACTGAATGGATTCCATGCAGCTTATTAAAATGCATCCTGATTGAATGCAGTGGATTCCATGCAGCGTGATTGAATGCAGTGGATTCCATGCAGCGTGATTGAATGCAGTGGATTCCATGCAGCCTGGTAAAATGCATCCCGATTGAATGCAGTGGATTCCATGCAGCGTCATTGAATGCAGTGGATTCCATGCAGCCTGGTAAAATGCATCCCGATTGAATGCAGTGGATTCCGTGCAGCATGATTGAATGCAGTGGATTTTATGCAGCATGGCCCAAAGCATCCTGATTGAATGCAGTGGATTACGTGCAGCATGATTAAATGCAGTGAACTCCATGCAATGTGGTAAAATGCATCCTGATTGAATGCAGTGGATTCGATACAGCTTAGTATAATGTATCCCAATTAAATTCGGTGGATTCCATGCAGTGTCGTTGAATGCAGTGGAATTTATTAAGCATGGCCCAAAGCATCCTGATTGAATGCAGAGGATTCCATGCATTGTGGCGCAATGGATCCCGATTGTATGCAGTGGAGTCCATGCAGCGTGATGAATGCATGGATTCCATGCAGCCTGGTAAAATGCATCCCGATTGAATGCAGTGGATTCCATGCAGCGTCATTGAATGCAGATGATTCCATGCATTGTGGTGTAATGGATCCCGATTATATGCAGTGGAGTCCATGCAGTGAGGCCGAATGCATCCCGATTGAATGCAGTGGATTGTATGCAGCATGGGCCAAAGCATCCCGATTGAATGCAGTGGATTCCATGCATTTTGATTGAATGCAGTGTACTCCATGCAGCGTGGGAACATGCATCCCGATGGAATGCAGTGGATTCCATGCAGCGTGATTGAATGCAGTGGATTCCATGCAGCGTGAAGAAATTGAACCCTATTGTAAGCAGTGGATTATATGCAGCATGATTGAATGCAGTCGATTCCATGCAGCGTCATTGAATGAAGTGGATTTTATGAGGCATGGCCCAAAGCATCCTGATTGAATGCAGTGGATTCCATGCAGCGTCATTGAATGCAGAGGATTCCATGCATTTTGGTGCAATGGATCCCGACTGTATGCACTGGAGTCCATGAAGCGAGGCCCAATGCATCCCGATTGAATGCAGTGGATTTTTTTGCAGCATGGCCCAAAGCATCCCGATTGAATGCAGGGGATTCCATGCAGCGTGATTGAATGCAGTGTACTCCATTCAGCGTGGTAAATTGCATCCCGATTGAATGCAGTGGATTCCATGCAGCGTGATTGAATGCAGAGGATTCCATGCATTGTGGCGTAATGGATCCCGACTGTATGCAGCGGAGTCCATGCAGCGTGATGACTGAATGGATTCCATGCAGCTTATTAAAATGCATCCTGATTGAATGCAGTGGATTCCATGCAGCGTGATTGAATGCAGTGGATTCCATGCAGCGTGATTGAATGCAGTGGATTCCATGCAGCCTGGTAAAATGCATCCCGATTGAATGCAGTGGATTCCATGCAGCGTGATTGAATGCAGTGGATTCCATGCAGCCTGGTAAAATGCATCCCGATTGAATGCAGTGGATTCCGTGCAGCATGATTGAATGCAGTGGATTTTATGCAACATGGCCCAAAGCATCCTGATTGAATGCAGTGGATTACGTGCAGCATGATTAAATGCAGTGAACTCCATGCAATGTGGTAAAATGCATCCTGATTGAATGCAGTGGATTCGATACAGCTTAGTATAATGTATCCCAATTAAATTCGGTGGATTCCATGCAGTGTCGTTGAATGCAGTGGAATTTATTAAGCATGGCCCAAAGCATCCTGATTGAATGCAGAGGATTCCATGCATTGTGGCGCAATGGATCCCGATTGTATGCAGTGGAGTCCATGCAGCGTGATGAATGCATGGATTCCATGCAGCCTGGTAAAATGCATCCCGATTGAATGCAGTGGATTCCATGCAGCGTCATTGAATGCAGATGATTCCATGCATTGTGGTGTAATGGATCCCGATTATATGCAGTGGAGTCCATGCAGTGAGGCCGAATGCATCCCGATTGAATGCAGTGGATTGTATGCAGCATGGGCCAAAGCATCCCGATTGAATGCAGTGGATTCCATGCATTTTGATTGAATGCAGTGTACTCCATGCAGCGTGGGAACATGCATCCCGATGGAATGCAGTGGATTCCATGCAGCGTGATTGAATGCAGTGGATTCCATGCAGCGTGAAGAAATTGAACCCTATTGTAAGCAGTGGATTATATGCAGCATGATTGAATGCAGTCGATTCCATGCAGCGTCATTGAATGAAGTGGATTTTATGAGGCATGGCCCAAAGCATCCTGATTGAATGCAGTGGATTCCATGCAGCGTCATTGAATGCAGAGGATTCCATGCATTTTGGTGCAATGGATCCCGACTGTATGCACTGGAGTCCATGAAGCGAGGCCCAATGCATCCCGATTGAATGCAGTGGATTTTTTTGCAGCATGGCCCAAAGCATCCCGATTGAATGCAGGGGATTCCATGCAGCGTGATTGAATGCAGTGTACTCCATTCAGCGTGGTAAATTGCATCCCGATTGAATGCAGTGGATTCCATGCAGCGTGATTGAATGCAGAGGATTCCATGCATTGTGGCGTAATGGATCCCGACTGTATGCAGCGGAGTCCATGCAGCGTGATGACTGAATGGATTCCATGCAGCTTATTAAAATGCATCCTGATTGAATGCAGTGGATTCCATGCAGCGTGATTGAATGCAGTGGATTCCATGCAGCGTGATTGAATGCAGTGGATTCCATGCAGCCTGGTAAAATGCATCCCGATTGAATGCAGTGGATTCCATGCAGCGTGATTGAATGCAGTGGATTCCATGCAGCCTGGTAAAATGCATCCCGATTGAATGCAGTGGATTACGTGCAGCATGATTGAATGCAGTGGATTTTATGCAGCATGGCCCAAAGCATCCTGATTGAATGCAGTGGATTACGTGCAGCATGATTAAATGCAGTGAACTCCATGCAATGTGGTAAAATGCATCCTGATTGAATGCAGTGGATTCGATACAGCTTAGTATAATGTATCCCAGTTAAATTCGGTGGATTCCATGCAGTGTCGTTGAATGCAGTGGATTTTATGCAGCATGGCCCAAAGCATCCTGATTGAATGCAGAGGATTCCATGCATTGTGGCGCAATGGATCCCGATTGTATGCAGTGGAGTCCATGCAGCGTGATGAATGCATGGATTCCATGCAGCCTGGTAAAATGCATCCCGATTGAATGCAGTGGATTCCATGCAGCGTCATTGAATGCAGATGATTCCATGCATTGTGGTGTAATGGATCCCGATTATATGCAGTGGAGTCCATGCAGTGAGGCCCAATGCATCCCGATTGAATGCAGTGGATTGTATGCAGCATGGGCCAAAGCATCCCGATTGAATGCAGTGGATTCCATGCATTTTGATTGAATGCAGTGTACTCCATGCAGCGTGGGAACATGCATCCCGATGGAATGCAGTGGATTCCATGCAGCGTGATTGAATGCAGTGGATTCCATGCAGCGTGAAGAAATTGAACCCTATTGTAAGCAGTGGATTATATGCAGCATGATTGAATGCAGTCGATTCCATGCAGCGTCATTGAATGAAGTGGATTTTATGAGGCATGGCCCAAAGCATCCTGATTGAATGCAGTGGATTCCATGCAGCGTCATTGAATGCAGAGGATTCCATGCATTTTGGTGCAATGGATCCCGACTGTATGCACTGGAGTCCATGAAGCGAGGCCCAATGCATCCCGATTGAATGCAGTGGATTTTTTTGCAGCATGGCCCAAAGCATCCCGATTGAATGCAGGGGATTCCATGCAGCGTGATTGAATGCAGTGTACTCCATTCAGCGTGGTAAATTGCATCCCGATTGAATGCAGTGGATTCCATGCAGCGTGATTGAATGCAGAGGATTCCATGCATTGTGGCGTAATGGATCCCGACTGTATGCAGCGGAGTCCATGCAGCGTGATGACTGAATGGATTCCATGCAGCTTATTAAAATGCATCCTGATTGAATGCAGTGGATTCCATGCAGCGTGATTGAATGCAGTGGATTCCATGCAGCGTGATTGAATGCAGTGGATTCCATGCAGCCTGGTAAAATGCATCCCGATTGAATGCAGTGGATTCCATGCAGCGTGATTGAATGCAGTGGATTCCATGCAGCCTGGTAAAATGCATCCCGATTGAATGCAGTGGATTACGTGCAGCATGATTGAATGCAGTGAACTCCATGCAATGTGGTAAAATGCATCCTGATTGAATGCAGTGGATTCGATACAGCTTAGTATAATGTATCCCAGTTAAATTCGGTGGATTCCATGCAGTGTCGTTGAATGCAGTGGAATTTATTAAGCATGGCCCAAAGCATCCTGATTGAATGCAGAGGATTCCATGCATTGTGGCGCAATGGATCCCGATTGTATGCAGTGGAGTCCATGCAGCGTGATGAATGCATGGATTCCATGCAGCCTGGTAAAATGCATCCCGATTGAATGCAGTGGATTCCATGCAGCGTCATTGAATGCAGATGATTCCATGCATTGTGGTGTAATGGATCCCGATTATATGCAGTGGAGTCCATGCAGTGAGGCCCAATGCATCCCGATTGAATGCAGTGGATTGTATGCAGCATGGGCCAAAGCATCCCGATTGAATGCAGTGGATTCCATGCATTTTGATTGAATGCAGTGTACTCCATGCAGCGTGGGAACATGCATCCCGATGGAATGCTGTGGATTCCATGCAGCGTGATTGAATGCAGTGGATTCCATGCAGCGTGAAGAAATTGAACCCTATTGTAAGCAGTGGATTATATGCAGCATGATTGAATGCAGTCGATTCCATGCAGCGTCATTGAATGAAGTGGAATTTATGAGGCATGGCCCAAAGCATCCTGATTGAATGCAGTGGATTCCATGCAGCGTCATTGAATGCAGAGGATTCCATGCATTTTGGTGCAATGGATCCCGACTGTATGCACTGGAGTCCATGAAGCGAGGCCCAATGCATCCCGATTGAATGCAGTGGATTTTTTTGCAGCATGGCCCAAAGCATCCCGATTGAATGCAGGGGATTCCATGCAGCGTGATTGAATGCAGTGTACTCCATTCAGCGTGGTAAATTGCATCCCGATTGAATGCAGTGGATTCCATGCAGCGTGATTGAATGCAGAGGATTCCATGCATTGTGGCGTAATGGATCCCGACTGTATGCAGCGGAGTCCATGCAGCGTGATGACTGAATGGATTCCATGCAGCTTATTAAAATGCATCCTGATTGAATGCAGTGGATTCCATGCAGCGTGATTGAATGCAGTGGATTCCATGCAGCGTGATTGAATGCAGTGGATTCCATGCAGCCTGGTAAAATGCATCCCGATTGAATGCAGTGGATTCCATGCAGCGTGATTGAATGCAGTGGATTCCATGCAGCCTGGGAAAATGCATCCCGATTGAATGCAGTGGATTACGTGCAGCATGATTGAATGCAGTGGATTTTATGCAGCATGGCCCAAAGCATCCTGATTGAATGCAGTGGATTACGTGCAGCATGATTAAATGCAGTGAACTCCATGCAATGTGGTAAAATGCATCCTGATTGAATGCAGTGGATTCGATACAGCTTAGTATAATGTATCCCAATTAAATTCGGTGGATTCCATGCAGCGTCGTTGAATGCAGTGGATTTTATGAGGCATGGCCCAAAGCATCCCGATTGAATGCATTGGATTCCATGCATTGTGATTGAATGCAGTGAACTCCATGCAGCGTGGTAAAATGAATCCCGATTGAATGCAGTGAATTCCATGAAGCGTGATTGAATGCACTGTATTCCATGAAGTGTGAAGTAATGGAACCCTATTGAATGCAGTGTATTTCATGCAGCCTGATTGAATGCAGTGGATTTTATGCAGCATGGCCCAAAGCATCCTGATTGAATGCAGAGGATTCCATGCATTGTGGCGCAATGGATCCCGATTGTATGCAGTGGAGTCCATGCAGCGTGATGAATGCATGGATTCCATGCAGCCTGGTAAAATGCATCCCGATTGAATGCAGTGGATTCCATGCAGCGTCATTGAATGCAGATGATTCCATGCATTGTGGTGTAATGGATCCCGATTATATGCAGTGGAGTCCATGCAGTGTGGCCCAATGCATCCCGATTGAATGCAGTGGATTGTATGCAGCATGGCCCAAAGCATCCCGATTGAATGCAGTGGATTCCATGCATTTTGATTGAATGCAGTGTACTCCATGCAGCGTGGGAACATGCATCCCGATGGAATGCAGTGGATTCCATGCAGCGTGATTGAATGCAGTGGATTCCATGCAGCGTGAAGAAATTGAACCCTATTGTAAGCAGTGGATTATATGCAGCATGATTGAATGCAGTCGATTCCATGCAGCGTGATTGAATGCAGTGGATTCCATGCAGCCTGGTAAAATTCATCCTGATTGAATGCAGTGGATTCCATGCAGCATGATTGAATGCAGTGGATTTTATGCAGCATGGCCCAAAGCATCCTGATTGAATGCAGTGGATTACGTGCAGCATGATTAAATGCAGTGAACTCCATGCAATGTGGTAAAATGCATCCTGATTGAATGCAGTGGATTCGATACAGCTTAGTATAATGTATCCCAATTAAATTCGGTGGATCCCATGCAGCATCGTTGAATGCAGTGGATTTTATGAGGCATGGCCCAAAGCATCCCGATTGAATGCAGTGGATTCCATGCATTGTGATTGAATGCAGTGAACTCCATGCAGCGTGGTAAAATGAATCCCGATTGAATGCAGTGGATTCCATGAAGCGTGATTGAATGCACTGTATTCCATGAAGTGTGAAGTAATGGAACCCTATTGAATGCAGTGTATTTTATGCAGCCTGATTGAATGCAGTGGATTTAATGGAGCATGATTGAATGCAGTGGATTTTATGCAGCATGGCCCAAAGCATCCTGATTGAATGCAGAGGATTCCATGCATTGTGGCGCAATGGATCCCGATTGTATGCAGTGGAGTCCATGCAGCGTGATGAATGCATGGATTCCATGCAGAGTGGTAAAATGCATCCCGATTTAATGCAGTGGATTCCATGCAGCGTCATTGAATGCAGGTGATTCCATGCATTGTGGTGTAATGGATCCCGATTATATGCAGTGGAGTCCATGCAGTGAGGCCCAATGCATCCCGATTGAATGCAGTGGATTGTATGCAGCATGGCCCAAAGCATCCCGATTGAATGCAGTGGATTCCATGCATTTTGATTGAATGCAGTGTACTCCATGCAGCGTGGGAACATGCATCCCGATGGAATGCAGTGGATTCCATGCAGCGTGATTGAATGCAGTGGATTCCATGCAGCGTGAAGAAATTGAACCCTATTGTAAGCAGTGGATTATATGCAGCATGATTGAATGCAGTCGATTCCATGCAGCGTCATTGAATGAAGTGGATTTTATGAGGCATGGCCCAAAGCATCCTGATTGAATGCAGTGGATTCCATGCAGCGTCATTGAATGCAGAGGATTCCATGCATTTTGGTGCAATGGATCCCGACTGTATGCACTGGAGTCCATGAAGCGAGGCCCAATGCATCCCGATTTAATGCAGTGGATTTTTTTGCAGCATGGCCCAAAGCATCCCGATTGAATGCAGGGGATTCCATGCAGCGTGATAGAATGCAGTGTACTCCATTCAGCGTGGTAAATTGCATCCCGATTGAATGCAGTGGATTCCATGCAGCGTGATTGAATGCAGAGGATTCCATGCATTGTGGCGTAATGGATCCCGACTGTATGCAGCGGAGTCCATGCAGCGTGATGACTGAATGGATTCCATGCAGCTTATTAAAATGCATCCTGATTGAATGCAGTGGATTCCATGCAGCGTGATTGAATGCAGTGGATTCCATGCAGCGTGATTGAATGCAGTGGATTCCATGCAGCCTGGTAAAATGCATCCCGATTGAATGCAGTGGATTCCATGCAGCGTGATTGAATGCAGTGGATTCCATGCAGCCTGGTAAAATGCATCCCGATTGAATGCAGTGGATTCCGTGCAGCATGATTGAATGCAGTGGATTTTATGCAGCATGGCCCAAAGCATCCTGATTGAATGCAGAGGATTCCATGCATTGTGGCGCAATGGATCCCGATTGTATGCAGTGGAGTTCATGCAGCGAGGCCCAATGCATCCTGATTGATTGCAGTGGATTTTTTGCAGCATGGCCCAAAGCATCCCGATTGAATGCAGTGGATTCCATGCATTGAGATTGAATGCAGTGTACTCCATGCAGCGAGGTAAAATGCATCCCGATTGAATGCAGTGGATTCAATGCAGCGTGAAGAAATGGAACATTTTGAATGCAGTGGATATTATGCAGCATGATTGAATGCAGTGGATTCCATGCAGCATGATTGAATGCAGTGGATTTTATGCAGCATGGCCCAAAGCATCCTGATTGAATGCAGTGGATTCCATGGAGCATCATTGAATGCAGAGTATTCCATGCATTGTGGCGCAATGGATCCCGATTGTATGCAGTGGAGTCCATGCAGTGTGATGAATGCATGGATTCCAGGCAGCCTGGTAAAATGCATCCCGATTGAATGCAGTGGATTCCATGCAGCGTGATTGACTGCAGTGGATTCCATGCAGCGTGATTGAATGCGTTGGATTCCATGCAGCCTGGTAAAATGCATCCCGATTGAATGCAGTGGATTCGATACAGCTTAGTATAATGTATCCCAATTAAATTCGGTGGATTCCATGCAGCGTCGTTGAATGCAGTGGATTTTATGAGGCATGGCCCAAAGCATCCCGATTGAATGCAGTGGATTCCATGCATTGTGATTGAATGCAGTGAACTCCATGCAGCGTGGTAAAATGAATCCCGATTGAATGCAGTGGATTCCATGAAGCGTGATTGAATGCACTGTATTCCATGAAGTGTGAAGTAATGGAACCCTATTGAATGCAGTGTATTTTATGCAGCCTGATTGAATGCAGTGGATTTAATGGAGCATGATTGAATGCAGTGGATTTTATGCAGCATGGCCCAAAGCATCCTGATTGAATGCAGAGGATTCCATGCATTGTGGCGCAATGGATCCCGATTGTATGCAGTGGAGTCCATGCAGCGTGATGAATGCATGGATTCCATGCAGCCTGGTAAAATGCATCCTGATTGAATGCAGTGGATTCCATGCAGCGTCATTGAATGCAGATGATTCCATGCATTGTGGTGTAATGGATCCCGATTATATGCAGTGGAGTCCATGCAGTGAGGCCCAATGCATCCCGATTGAATGCAGTGGATTGTATGCAGCATGGGCCAAAGCATCCCGATTGAATGCAGTGGATTCCATGCATTTTGATTGAATGCAGTGTACTCCATGCAGCGTGGGAACATGCATCCCGATGGAATGCAGTGGATTCCATGCAGCGTGATTGAATGCAGTGGATTCCATGCAGCGTGAAGAAATTGAACCCTATTGTAAGCAGTGGATTATATGCAGCATGATTGAATGCAGTCGATTCCATGCAGCGTCATTGAATGAAGTGGATTTTATGAGGCATGGCCCAAAGCATCCTGATTGAATGCAGTGGATTCCATGCAGCGTCATTGAATGCAGAGGATTCCATGCATTTTGGTGCAATGGATCCCGACTGTATGCACTGGAGTCCATGAAGCAAGGCCCAATGCATCCCGATTGAATGCAGTGGATTTTTTTGCAGCATGGCCCAAAGCATCCCGATTGAATGCAGGGGATTCCATGCAGCGTGATTGAATGCAGTGTACTCCATGCAGCGTGGGAACATGCATCCCGATTGAATGCAGTGGATTCCATGCAGCGTGAAGAAATGGAACATTTTGAATGCAGTGGATATTATGCAGCATGATTGAATGCAGTGGATTCCATGCAGCATGATTGAATGCAGTGGATTTTATGCAGCATGGCCCAAAGCATCCTGATTGAATGCAGTGGAATCCATGGAGCATCATTGAATGCAGAGTATTCAATGCATTGTGTCGTAATGGATCCCGATTTTATGCAGTGGAGTCCATGTAGTGTGATAAATGCATGGATTCCAGGCAGCATGGAAAAATGCATCCTGATTGAATGCATTGGATTCCATGCAGCGTGATTGAATGCAGTGGACTCCATGCAGCGTGATTGAATGCAGTGGATTCCATGCAGCCTGGTAAAATGCATCCCAATTGAATGCAGAGGATTCCATGCATTGTGGCGTAATGGATCCCGACTGTATGCAGCGGAGTCAATGCTGCGTGATGACTGAATGGATTCCATGCAGCTTATTAAAATGCATCCTGATTGAATGCAGTGGATTCCATGCAGCGTGATTGAATGCAGTGGATTCCATGCAGCGTGATTGAATGCAGTGGATTCCATGCAGCCTGGTAAAATGCATCCCGATTGAATGCAGTGGATTCCATGCAGCATGATTGAATGCAGTGGATTCCGTGCAGCATGATTGAATGCAGTGGATTTTATGCAGCATGGCCCAAAGCATCCTGATTGAATGCAGTGGATTACGTGCAGCATGATTAAATGCAGTGAACTCCATGCAATGTGGTAAAATGCATCCTGGTTGAATGCAGTGGATTCGATACAGCTTAGTATAATGTATCCCAATTAAATTCGGTGGATTCCATGCAGCGTCGTTGAATGCAGTGGATTTTATGAGGCAGGGCCCAAAGCATCCCGATTGAATGCATTGGATTCCATGCATTGTGATTGAATGCAGTGAACTCCATGCAGCGTGGTAAAATGAATCCCGATTGAATGCAGTGGATTCCATGAAGCGTGATTGAATGCACTGTATTCCATGAAGTGTGAAGTAATGGAACCCTATTGAATGCAGTGTATTTTATGCAGCCTGATTGAATGCAGTGGATTTAATGGAGCATGATTGAATGCAGTGGATTTTATGCAGCATGGCCCAAAGCATCCTGATTGAATGCAGAGGATTCCATGCATTGTGGCGCAATGGATCCCGATTGTATGCAGTGGAGTCCATGCAGCGTGATGAATGCATGGATTCCATGCAGCCTGCTAAAATGCATCCCGATTGAATGCAGTGGATTCCATGCAGCGTCATTGAATGCAGATGATTCCATGCATTGTGGTGTAATGGATCCCGATTATATGCAGTGGAGTCCATGCAGTGAGGCCGAATGCATCCCGATTGAATGCAGTGGATTGTATGCAGCATGGCCCAAAGCATCCCGATTGAATGCAGTGGATTCCATGCATTTTGATTGAATGCAGTGTACTCCATGCAGCGTGGGAACATGCATCCCGATGGAATGCAGTGGATTCCATGCAGCGTGATTGAATGCAGTGGATTCCATGCAGCGTGAAGAAATTGAACCCTATTGTAAGCAGTGGATTATGTGCAGCATGATTGAATGCAGTCGATTCCATGCAGTGTCATTGAATGAAGTGGATTTTATGAGGCATGGCCCAAAGCATCCTGATTGAATGCAGTGGATTCCATGCAGCGTCATTGAATGCAGAGGATTCCATGCATTTTGGTGCAATGGATCCCGACTGTATGCACTGGAGTCCATGAAGCGAGGCCCAATGCATCCCGATTGAATGCAGTGGATTTTTTTGCAGCATGGCCCAAAGCATCCCGATTGAATGCAGGGGATTCCATGCAGCGTGATAGAATGCAGTGTACTCCATTCAGCGTGGTAAATTGCATCCCGATTGAATGCAGTGGATTCCATGCAGCGTGATTGAATGCAGAGGATTCCATGCATTGTGGCGTAATGGATCCCGACTGTATGCAGCGGAGTCCATGCAGCGTGATGACTGAATGGATTCCATGCAGCTTATTAAAATGCATCCTGATTGAATGCAGTGGATTCCATGCAGCGTGATTGAATGCAGTGGATTCCATGCAGCGTGATTGAATGCAGTGGATTCCATGCAGCCTGGTAAAATGCATCCCGATTGAATGCAGTGGATTCCATGAAGCGTGATTGAATGCAGTGGATTCCATGCAGCCTGGTAAAATGCATCCCGATTGAATGCAGTGGATTACGTGCAGCATGATTGAATGCAGTGGATTTTATGCAGCATGGCCCAAAGCATCCTGATTGAATGCAGTGGATTACGTGCAGCATGATTAAATGCAGTGAACTCCATGCAATGTGGTAAAATGCATCCTGATTGAATGCAGTGGATTCGATACAGCTTAGTATAATGTATCCCAGTTAAATTCGGTGGATTCCATGCAGTGTCGTTGAATGCAGTGGATTTTATGCAGCATGGCCCAAAGCATCCTGATTGAATGCAGAGGATTCCATGCATTGTGGCGCAATGGATCCCGATTGTATGTAGTGGAGTCCATGCAGCGTGATGAATGCATGGATTCCATGCAGCCTGGTAAAATGCATCCCGATTGAATGCAGTGGATTCCATGCAGCGTCATTGAATGCAGATGATTCCATGCATTGTGGTGTAATGGATCCCGATTATATGCAGAGGATTCCATGCAGTGAGGCCCAATGCATCCCGATTGAATGCAGTGGATTGTATGCAGCATGGCCCAAAGCATCCCGATTGAATGCAGTGGATTCCATGCATTTTGATTGAATGCAGTGTACTCCATGCAGCGTGGGAACATGCATCCCGAAGGAATGCAGTGGATTCCATGCAGCGTGATTGAATGCAGTGGATTCCATGCAGCGTGAAGAAATTGAACCCTATTGTAAGCAGTGGATTATATGCAGCATGATTGAATGCAGTCGATTCCATGCAGCGTCATTGAATGAAGTGGATTTTATGAGGCATGGCCCAAAGCATCCTGATTGAATGCAGTGGATTCCATGCAGCGTCATTGAATGCAGAGGATTCCATGCATTTTGGTGCAATGGATCCCGACTGTATGCACTGGAGTCCATGAAGCGAGGCCCAATGCATCCCGATTGAATGCAGTGGATTTTTTTGCAGCATGGCCCAAAGCATCCCGATTGAATGCAGGGGATTCCATGCAGCGTGATTGAATGCAGTGTACTCCATTCAGCGTGGTAAATTGCATCCCGATTGAATGCAGTGGATTCCATGCAGCGTGATTGAATGCAGAGGATTCCATGCATTGTGGCGTAATGGATCCCGACTGTATGCAGCGGAGTCCATGCAGCGTGATGACTGAATGGATTCCATGCAGCTTATTAAAATGCATCCTGATTGAATGCAGTGGATTCCATGCAGCGTGATTGAATGCAGTGGATTCCATGCAGCGAGGTAAAATGCATCCCGATTGAATGCAGTGGATTAAATGCAGCGTGAAGAAATGGAACATTTTGAATGCAGTGGATATTATGCAGCATGATTGAATGCAGTGGATTCCATGCAGCATGATTAAATGCAGTGTATTTTATGCAGCATTGCCCAAAGCATCCTGATTGAATGCAGTGGAGTCCATGGAGTATCATTGAATGCAGAGTATTCCATGCATTGTGGCGCAATGGATCCCGATTGTATGCAGTGGAGTCCATGCAGTGTGATGAATGCATGGATTCCAGGCAGCCTGGTAAAATGCATCCTGATTGAATGCAGTGGATTCCATGCAGCGTGATTGAATGCAGTGGATTCCGTGCAGCGTGATTGAATGCAGTGGATTCCATGCAGCCTGGTAAAATGCATCCCGATTGAATGCAGTGGGTTCGATACAGCTTAGTATAATGTATCCCAGTTAAATTCGGAGGATTCCATGCAGCGTCGTTGAATGCAGTGGATTTTATGAGGCATGGCCCAAAGCATCCCGATTGAATGCATTGGATTCCATGCATTGTGATTGAATGCAGTGAACTCCATGCAGCGTGGTAAAATGAATCCCGATTGAATGCAGTGGATTCCATGAAGCGTGATTGAATGCACTGTATTCCATGAAGTGTGAAGTAATGGAACCCTATTGAATGCAGTGTATTTTATGCAGCCTGATTGAATGCAGTGGATTTAATGGAGCATGATTGAATGCAGTGGATTTTATGCAGCATGGCCCAAAGCATCCTGATTGAATGCAGTGGATTACGTGCAGCATGATTAAATGCAGTGAACTCCATGCAATGTGGTAAAATGCATCCTGATTGAATGCAGTGGATTCGATACAGCTTAGTATAATGTATCCCAATTAAATTCGGTGGATTCCATGCAGCGTCGTTGAATGCAGTGGATTTTATGAGGCATGGCCCAAAGCATCCCGATTGAATGCATTGGATTCCATGCATTGTGATTGAATGCAGTGAACTCCATGCAGCGTGGTAAAATGAATCCCGATTGAATGCAGTGGATTCCATGAAGCGTGATTGAATGCACTGTATTCCATGAAGTGTGAAGTAATGGAACCCTATTGAATGCAGTGTATTTTATGCAGCCTGATTGAATGCAGTGGATTTAATGGAGCATGATTGAATGCAGTGGATTTTATGCAGCATGGCCCAAAGAATCCTGATTGAATGCAGAGGATTCCATGCATTGTGGCGCAATGGATCCCGATTGTATGCAGTGGAGTCCATGCAGCGTGATGAATGCATGGATTCCATGCAGCCTGGTAAAATGCATCCTGATTGAATGCAGTGGATTCCATGCAGCGTCATTGAATGCAGATGATTCCATGCATTGTGGTGTAATGGATCCCGATTATATGCAGTGGAGTCCATGCAGTGAGGCCCAATGCATCCCGATTGAATGCAGTGGATTCCATGCATTTTGATTGAATGCAGTGTACTCCATGCAGCGTGGGAACATGCATCCCGATGGAATGCAGTGGATTCCATGCAGCGTGATTGAATGCAGTGGATTCCATGCAGCGTGAAGAAATTGAACCCTATTGTAAGCAGTGGATTATATGCAGCATGATTGAATGCAGTCGATTCCATGCAGTGTCATTGAATGAAGTGGATTTTATGAGGCATGGCCCAAAGCATCCTGATTGAATGCAGTGGATTCCATGCAGCGTCATTGAATGCAGAGGATTCCATGCATTTTGGTGCAATGGATCCCGACTGTATGCACTGGAGTCCATGAAGCGAGGCCCAATGCATCCCGATTGAATGCAGTGGATTTTTTTGCAGCATGGCCCAAAGCATCCCGATTGAATGCAGGGGATTCCATGCAGCGTGATTGAATGCAGTGTACTCCATTCAGCGTGGTAAATTGCATCCCGATTGAATGCAGTGGATTCCGTGCAGCGTGATTGAATGCAGAGGATTCCATGCATTGTGGCGTAATGGATCCCGACTGTATGCAGCGGAGTCCATGCAGCGTGATGACTGAATGGATTCCATGCAGCTTATTAAAATGCATCCTGATTGAATGCAGTGGATTCCATGCAGCGTGATTGAATGCAGTGGATTCCATGCAGCGTGATTGAATGCAGTGGATTCCATGCAGCCTGGTAAAATGCATCCCGATTGAATGCAGTGGATTCCATGCAGCGTCATTGAATGCAGTGGATTCCATGCAGCCTGGTAAAATGCATCCCGATTGAATGCAGTGGATTCCGTGCAGCATGATTGAATGCAGTGGATTTTATGCAGCATGGCCCAAAGCATCCTGATTGAATGCAGTGGATTACGTGCAGCATGATTAAATGCAGTGAACTCCATGCAATGTGGTAAAATGCATCCTGATTGAATGCAGTGGATTCGATACAGCTTAGTATAATGTATCCCAATTAAATTCGGTGGATTCCATGCAGTGTCGTTGAATGCAGTGGAATTTATTAAGCATGGCCCAAAGCATCCTGATTGAATGCAGAGGATTCCATGCATTGTGGCGCAATGGATCCCGATTGTATGCAGTGGAGTCCATGCAGCGTGATGAATGCATGGATTCCATGCAGCCTGGTAAAATGCATCCCGATTGAATGCAGTGGATTCCATGCAGCGTCATTGAATGCAGATGATTCCATGCATTGTGGTGTAATGGATCCCGATTATATGCAGTGGAGTCCATGCAGTGAGGCCGAATGCATCCCGATTGAATGCAGTGGATTGTATGCAGCATGGGCCAAAGCATCCCGATTGAATGCAGTGGATTCCATGCATTTTGATTGAATGCAGTGTACTCCATGCAGCGTGGGAACATGCATCCCGATGGAATGCAGTGGATTCCATGCAGCGTGATTGAATGCAGTGGATTCCATGCAGCGTGAAGAAATTGAACCCTATTGTAAGCAGTGGATTATATGCAGCATGATTGAATGCAGTCGATTCCATGCAGCGTCATTGAATGAAGTGGATTTTATGAGGCATGGCCCAAAGCATCCTGATTGAATGCAGTGGATTCCATGCAGCGTCATTGAATGCAGAGGATTCCATGCATTTTGGTGCAATGGATCCCGACTGTATGCACTGGAGTCCATGAAGCGAGGCCCAATGCATCCCGATTGAATGCAGTGGATTTTTTTGCAGCATGGCCCAAAGCATCCCGATTGAATGCAGGGGATTCCATGCAGCGTGATTGAATGCAGTGTACTCCATTCAGCGTGGTAAATTGCATCCCGATTGAATGCAGTGGATTCCATGCAGCGTGATTGAATGCAGAGGATTCCATGCATTGTGGCGTAATGGATCCCGACTGTATGCAGCGGAGTCCATGCAGCGTGATGACTGAATGGATTCCATGCAGCTTATTAAAATGCATCCTGATTGAATGCAGTGGATTCCATGCAGCGTGATTGAATGCAGTGGATTCCATGCAGCGTGATTGAATGCAGTGGATTCCATGCAGCCTGGTAAAATGCATCCCGATTGAATGCAGTGGATTCCATGCAGCGTGATTGAATGCAGTGGATTCCATGCAGCCTGGTAAAATGCATCCCGATTGAATGCAGTGGATTACGTGCAGCATGATTGAATGCAGTGGATTTTATGCAGCATGGCCCAAAGCATCCTGATTGAATGCAGTGGATTACGTGCAGCATGATTAAATGCAGTGAACTCCATGCAATGTGGTAAAATGCATCCTGATTGAATGCAGTGGATTCGATACAGCTTAGTATAATGTATCCCAATTAAATTCGGTGGATTCCATGCAGTGTCGTTGAATGCAGTGGAATTTATTAAGCATGGCCCAAAGCATCCTGATTGAATGCAGAGGATTCCATGCATTGTGGCGCAATGGATCCCGATTGTATGCAGTGGAGTCCATGCAGCGTGATGAATGCATGGATTCCATGCAGCCTGGTAAAATGCATCCCGATTGAATGCAGTGGATTCCATGCAGCGTCATTGAATGCAGATGATTCCATGCATTGTGGTGTAATGGATCCCGATTATATGCAGTGGAGTCCATGCAGTGAGGCCGAATGCATCCCGATTGAATGCAGTGGATTGTATGCAGCATGGGCCAAAGCATCCCGATTGAATGCAGTGGATTCCATGCATTTTGATTGAATGCAGTGTACTCCATGCAGCGTGGGAACATGCATCCCGATGGAATGCAGTGGATTCCATGCAGCGTGATTGAATGCAGTGGATTCCATGCAGCGTGAAGAAATTGAACCCTATTGTAAGCAGTCGATTATATGCAGCATGATTGAATGCAGTCGATTCCATGCAGCGTCATTGAATGAAGTGGATTTTATGAGGCATGGCCCAAAGCATCCTGATTGAATGCAGTGGATTCCATGCAGCGTCATTGAATGCAGAGGATTCCATGCATTTTGGTGCAATGGATCCCGACTGTATGCACTGGAGTCCATGAAGCGAGGCCCAATGCATCCCGATTGAATGCAGTGGATTTTTTTGCAGCATGGCCCAAAGCATCCCGATTGAATGCAGGGGATTCCATGCAGCGTGATTGAATGCAGTGTACTCCATTCAGCGTGGTAAATTGCATCCCGATTGAATGCAGTGGATTCCATGCAGCGTGATTGAATGCAGAGGATTCCATGCATTGTGGCGTAATGGATCCCGACTGTATGCAGCGGAGTCCATGCAGCGTGATGACTGAATGGATTCCATGCAGCTTATTAAAATGCATCCTGATTGAATGCAGTGGATTCCATGCAGCGTGATTGAATGCAGTGGATTCCATGCAGCGTGATTGAATGCAGTGGATTCCATGCAGCCTGGTAAAATGCATCCCGATTGAATGCAGTGGATTCCATGCAGCGTGATTGAATGCAGTGGATTCCATGCAGCCTGGTAAAATGCATCCCGATTGAATGCAGTGGATTACGTGCAGCATGATTGAATGCAGTGGATTTTATGCAGCATGGCCCAAAGCATCCTGATTGAATGCAGTGGATTACGTGCAGCATGATTAAATGCAGTGAACTCCATGCAATGTGGTAAAATGCATCCTGATTGAATGCAGTGGATTCGATACAGCTTAGTATAATGTATCCCAGTTAAATTCGGTGGATTCCATGCAGTGTCGTTGAATGCAGTGGATTTTATGCAGCATGGCCCAAAGCATCCTGATTGAATGCAGAGGATTCCATGCATTGTGGCGCAATGGATCCCGATTGTATGCAGTGGAGTCCATGCAGCGTGATGAATGCATGGATTCCATGCAGCCTGGTAAAATGCATCCCGATTGAATGCAGTGGATTCCATGCAGCGTCATTGAATGCAGATGATTCCATGCATTGTGGTGTAATGGATCCCGATTATATGCAGTGGAGTCCATGCAGTGAGGCCCAATGCATCCCGATTGAATGCAGTGGATTGTATGCAGCATGGGCCAAAGCATCCCGATTGAATGCAGTGGATTCCATGCATTTTGATTGAATGCAGTGTACTCCATGCAGCGTGGGAACATGCATCCCGATGGAATGCAGTGGATTCCATGCAGCGTGATTGAATGCAGTGGATTCCATGCAGCGTGAAGAAATTGAACCCTATTGTAAGCAGTGGATTATATGCAGCATGATTGAATGCAGTCGATTCCATGCAGCGTCATTGAATGAAGTGGATTTTATGAGGCATGGCCCAAAGCATCCTGATTGAATGCAGTGGATTCCATGCAGCGTCATTGAATGCAGAGGATTCCATGCATTTTGGTGCAATGGATCCCGACTGTATGCACTGGAGTCCATGAAGCGAGGCCCAATGCATCCCGATTGAATGCAGTGGATTTTTTTGCAGCATGGCCCAAAGCATCCCGATTGAATGCAGGGGATTCCATGCAGCGTGATTGAATGCAGTGTACTCCATTCAGCGTGGTAAATTGCATCCCGATTGAATGCAGTGGATTCCATGCAGCGTGATTGAATGCAGAGGATTCCATGCATTGTGGCGTAATGGATCCCGACTGTATGCAGCGGAGTCCATGCAGCGTGATGACTGAATGGATTCCATGCAGCTTATTAAAATGCATCCTGATTGAATGCAGTGGATTCCATGCAGCGTGATTGAATGCAGTGGATTCCATGCAGCGTGATTGAATGCAGTGGATTCCATGCAGCCTGGTAAAATGCATCCCGATTGAATGCAGTGGATTACGTGCAGCATGATTGAATGCAGTGAACTCCATGCAATGTGGTAAAATGCATCCTGATTGAATGCAGTGGATTCGATACAGCTTAGTATAATGTATCCCAGTTAAATTCGGTGGATTCCATGCAGTGTCGTTGAATGCAGTGGAATTTATTAAGCATGGCCCAAAGCATCCTGATTGAATGCAGAGGATTCCATGCATTGTGGCGCAATGGATCCCGATTGTATGCAGTGGAGTCCATGCAGCGTGATGAATGCATGGATTCCATGCAGCCTGGTAAAATGCATCCCGATTGAATGCAGTGGATTCCATGCAGCGTCATTGAATGCAGATGATTCCATGCATTGTGGTGTAATGGATCCCGATTACATGCAGTAGAGTCCATGCAGTGAGGCCCAATGCATCCCGATTGAATGCAGTGGATTGTATGCAGCATGGGCCAAAGCATCCCGATTGAATGCAATGGATTCCATGCATTTTGATTGAATGCAGTGTACTCCATGCAGCGTGGGAACATGCATCCCGATGGAATGCAGTGGATTCCATGCAGCGTGATTGAATGCAGTGGATTCCATGCAGCGTGAAGAAATTGAACCCTATTGTAAGCAGTGGATTATATGCAGCATGATTGAATGCAGTCGATTCCATGCAGCGTCATTGAATGAAGTGGATTTTATGAGGCATGGCCCAAAGCATCCTGATTGAATGCAGTGGATTCCATGCAGCGTCATTGAATGCAGAGGATTCCATGCATTTTGGTGCAATGGATCCCGACTGTATGCACTGGAGTCCATGAAGCGAGGCCCAATGCATCCCGATTGAATGCAGTGGATTTTTTTGCAGCATGGCCCAAAGCATCCCGATTGAATGCAGGGGATTCCATGCAGCGTGATAGAATGCAGTGTACTCCATTCAGCGTGGTAAATTGCATCCCGATTGAATGCAGTGGATTCCATGCAGCGTGATTGAATGCAGAGGATTCCATGCATTGTGGCGTAATGGATCCCGACTGTATGCAGCGGAGTCCATGCAGCGTGATGACTGAATGGATTCCATGCAGCTTATTAAAATGCATCCTGATTGAATGCAGTGGATTCCATGCAGCGTGATTGAATGCAGTGGATTCCATGCAGCGTGATTGAATGCAGTGGATTCCATGCAGCCTGGTAAAATGCATCCCGATTGAATGCAGTGGATTCCATGCAGCGTGATTGAATGCAGTGGATTCCATGCAGCCTGGGAAAATGCATCCCGATTGAATGCAGTGGATTACGTGCAGCATGATTGAATGCAGTGGATTTTATGCAGCATGGCCCAAAGCATCCTGATTGAATGCAGTGGATTACGTGCAGCATGATTAAATGCAGTGAACTCCATGCAATGTGGTAAAATGCATCCTGATTGAATGCAGTGGATTCGATACAGCTTAGTATAATGTATCCCAATTAAATTCGGTGGATTCCATGCAGCGTCGTTGAATGCAGTGGATTTTATGAGGCATGGCCCAAAGCATCCCGATTGAATGCATTGGATTCCATGCATTGTGATTGAATGCAGTGAACTCCATGCAGCGTGGTAAAATGAATCCCGATTGAATGCAGTGAATTCCATGAAGCGTGATTGAATGCACTGTATTCCATGAAGTGTGAAGTAATGGAACCCTATTGAATGCAGTGTATTTCATGCAGCCTGATTGAATGCAGTGGATTTTATGCAGCATGGCCCAAAGCATCCTGATTGAATGCAGAGGATTCCATGCATTGTGGCGCAATGGATCCCGATTGTATGCAGTGGAGTCCATGCAGCGTGATGAATGCATGGATTCCATGCAGCCTGGTAAAATGCATCCCGATTGAATGCAGTGGATTCCATGCAGCGTCATTGAATGCAGATGATTCCATGCATTGTGGTGTAATGGATCCCGATTATATGCAGTGGAGTCCATGCAGTGTGGCCCAATGCATCCCGATTGAATGCAGTGGATTGTATGCAGCATGGCCCAAAGCATCCCGATTGAATGCAGTGGATTCCATGCATTTTGATTGAATGCAGTGTACTCCATGCAGCGTGGGAACATGCATCCCGATGGAATGCAGTGGATTCCATGCAGCGTGATTGAATGCAGTGGATTCCATGCAGCGTGAAGAAATTGAACCCTATTGTAAGCAGTGGATTATATGCAGCATGATTGAATGCAGTCGATTCCATGCAGCGTCATTGAATGAAGTGGATTTTATGAGGCATGGCCCAAAGCATCCTGATTGAATGCAGTGGATTCCATGCAGCGTCATTGAATGCAGAGGATTCCATGCATTTTGGTGCAATGGATCCCGACTGTATGCACTGGAGTCCATGAAGCGAGGCCCAATGCATACCGATTGAATGCAGTGGATTTTTTTGCAGCATGGCCCAAAGCATCCCGATTGAATGCAGGGGATTCCATGCAGCGTGATTGAATGCAGTGTACTCCATTCAGCGTGGTAAATTGCATCCCGATTGAATGCAGTGGATTCCATGCAGCGTGATTGAATGCAGAGGATTCCATGCATTGTGGCGTAATGGATCCCGACTGTATGCAGCGGAGTCCATGCAGCGTGATGACTGAATGGATTCCATGCAGCTTATTAAAATGCATCCTGATTGAATGCAGTGGATTCCATGCAGCGTGATTGAATGCAGTGGATTCCATGCAGCGTGATTGAATGCAGTGGATTCCATGCAGCCTGGTAAAATGCATCCCGATTGAATGCAGTGGATTACGTGCAGCATGATTGAATGCAGTGGATTTTATGCAGCATGGCCCAAAGCATCCTGATTGTATGCAGTGGATTACGTGCAGCATGATTAAATGCAGTGAACTCCATGCAATGTGATAAAATGCATCCTGATTGAATGCAGTGGATTCGATACAGCTTAGTATAATGTATCCCAATTAAATTCGGTGGATTCCATGCAGCGTCGTTGAATGCAGTGGATTTTATGAGGCATGGCCCAAAGCATCCCGATTGAATGCATTGGATTCCATGCATTGTGATTGACTGCAGTGAACTCCATGCAGCGTGGTAAAATGAATCCCGATTGAATGCAGTGGATTCCATGAAGCGTGATTGAATGCACTTTATTCCATGAAGTGTGAAGTAATGGAACCCTATTGAATGCAGTGTATTTTATGCAGCCTGATTGAATGCAGTGGATTTAATGGAGCATGATTGAATGCAGTGGATTTTATGCAGCATGGCCCAAAGCATCCTGATTGAATGCAGAGGATTCCATGCATTGTGGCGCAATGGATCCCGATTGTATGCAGTGGAGTCCATGCAGCGTGATGAATGCATGGATTCCATGCAGCCTGGTAAAATGCATCCCGATTGAATGCAGTGGATTCCATGCAGCGTCATTGAATGCAGATGATTCCATGCATTGTGGTGTAATGGATCCCGATTATATGCAGTGAAGTCCATGCAGTGAGGCCCAATGCATCCCGATTGAATGCAGTGGATTCCATGCATTTTGATTGAATGCAGTGTACTCCATGCAGCGTGGGAACATGCATCCCGATGGAATGCAGTGGATTCCATGCAGCGTGATTGAATGCAGTGGATTCCATGCAGCGTGAAGAAATTGAACCCTATTGTAAGCAGTGGATTATATGCAGCATGATTGAATGCAGTCGATTCCATGCAGTGTCATTGAATGAAGTGGATTTTATGAGGCATGGCCCAAAGCATCCTGATTGAATGCAGTGGATTCCATGCAGCGTCATTGAATGCAGAGGATTCCATGCATTTTGGTGCAATGGATCCCGACTGTATGCACTGGAGTCCATGAAGCGAGGCCCAATGCATCCCGATTGAATGCAGTGGATTTTTTTGCAGCATGGCCCAAAGCATCCCGATTGAATGCAGGGGATTCCATGCAGCGTGATTGAATGCAGTGTACTCCATTCAGCGTGGTAAATTGCATCCCGATTGAATGCAGTGGATTCCGTGCAGCGTGATTGAATGCAGAGGATTCCATGCATTGTGGCGTAATGGATCCCGACTGTATGCAGGGGAGTCCATGCAGCGTGATGACTGAATGGATTCCATGCAGCTTATTAAAATGCATCCTGATTGAATGCAGTGGATTCCATGCAGCGTGATTGAATGCAGTGGATTCCATGCAGCGTGATTGAATGCAGTGGATTCCATGCAGCCTGGGAAAATGCATCCCGATTGAATGCAGTGGATTACGTGCAGCATGATTGAATGCAGTGGATTTTATGCAGCATGGCCCAAAGCATCCTGATTGAATGCAGTGGATTACGTGCAGCATGATTAAATGCAGTGAACTCCATGCAATGTGGTAAAATGCATCCTGATTGAATGCAGTGGATTCGATACAGCTTAGCATAATGTATCCCAATTAAATTCGGTGGATTCCATGCAGCGTCGTTGAATGCAGTGGATTTTATGAGGCATGGCCCAAAGCATCCCGATTGAATGCAGTGGATTCCATGCATTGTGATTGAATGCAGTGAACTCCATGCAGCGTGGTAAAATGAATCCCGATTGAATGCAGTGGATTCCATGAAGCGTGATTGAATGCACTTTATTCCATGAAGTGTGAAGTAATGGAACCCTATTGAATGCAGTGTATTTTATGCAGCCTGATTGAATGCAGTGGATTTAATGGAGCATGATTGAATGCAGTGGATTTTATGCAGCATGGCCCAAAGCATCCTGATTGAATGCAGAGGATTCCATGCATTGTGGCGCAATGGATCCCGAATGTATGCAGTGGAGTCCATGCAGCGTGATGAATGGATGGATTCCATGCAGCCTGGTAAAATGCATCCCGATTGAATGCAGTGGATTCCATGCAGCGTCATTGAAGGCAGATGATTCCATGCATTGTGGTGTAATGGATCCCGATTATATGCAGTGGAGTCCATGCAGTGAGGCCGAATGCATCCCGATTGAATGCAGTGGATTGTATGCAGCATGGGCCAAAGCATCCCGATTGAATGCAGTGGATTCCATGCATTTTGATTGAATGCAGTGTACTCCATGCAGCGTGGGAACATGCATCCCGATGGAATGCAGTGGATTCCATGCAGCGTGATTGAATGCAGTGGATTCCATGCAGCGTGAAGAAATTGAACCCTATTGTAAGCAGTGGATTATGTGCAGCATGATTGAATGCAGTCGATTCCATGCAGTGTCATTGAATGAAGTGGATTTTATGAGGCATGGCCCAAAGCATCCTGATTGAATGCAGTGGATTCCATGCAGCGTCATTGAATGCAGAGGATTCCATGCATTTTGGTGCAATGGATCCCGACTGTATGCACTGGAGTCCATGAAGCGAGGCCCAATGCATCCCGATTGAATGCAGTGGATTTTTTTGCAGCATGGCCCAAAGCATCCCGATTGAATGCAGGGGATTCCATGCAGCGTGATAGAATGCAGTGTACTCCATTCAGCGTGGTAAATTGCATCCCGATTGAATGCAGTGGATTCCATGCAGCGTGATTGAATGCAGAGGATTCCATGCATTGTGGCGTAATGGATCCCGACTGTATGCAGCGGAGTCCATGCAGCGTGATGACTGAATGGATTCCATGCAGCTTATTAAAATGCATCCTGATTGAATGCAGTGGATTCCATGCAGCGTGATTGAATGCAGTGGATTCCATGCAGCGTGATTGAATGCAGTGGATTCCATGCAGCCTGGTAAAATGCATCCCGATTGAATGCAGTGGATTCCATGCAGCGTGATTGAATGCAGTGGATTCCATGCAGCCTGGTAAAATGCATCCCGATTGAATGCAGTGGATTACGTGCAGCATGATTGAATGCAGTGGATTTTATGCAGCATGGCCCAAAGCATCCTGATTGAATGCAGTGTATTACGTGCAGCATGATTAAATGCAGTGAACTCAATGCAATGTGGTAAAATGCATCCTGATTGAATGCAGTGGATTCGATACAGCTTAGTATAATGTATCCCAGTTAAATTCGGTGGATTCCATGCAGCGTCGTTGAATGCAGTGGAATTTATTAAGCATGGCCCAAAGCATCCTGATTGAATGCAGAGGATTCCATGCATTGTGGCGCAATGGATCCCGATTGTATGCAGTGGAGTCCATGCAGCGTGATGAATGCATGGATTCCATGCAGCCTGGTAAAATGCATCCCGATTGAATGCAGTGGATTCCATGCAGCGTCATTGAATGCAGATGATTCCATGCATTGTGGTGTAATGGATCCCGATTATATGCAGTGGAGTCCATGCAGTGAGGCCCAATGCATCCCGATTGAATGCAGTGGATTGTATGCAGCATGGGCCAAAGCATCCCGATTGAATGCAGTGGATTCCATGCATTTTGATTGAATGCAGTGTACTCCATGCAGCGTGGGAACATGCATCCCGATTGAATGCAGTGGATTCCATGCAGCGTGATTGAATGCAGTGGATTCCATGCATTGTGGTGTAATGGATCCCGATTATATGCAGTGGAGTCCATGCAGTGAGGCCCAATGCATCCCGATTGAATGCAGTGGATTGTATGCAGCATGGGCCAAAGCATCCCGATTGAATGCAGTGGATTCCATGCATTTTGATTGAATGCAGTGTACTCCATGCAGCGTGGGAACATGCATCCCGATGGAATGCAGTGGATTCCATGCAGCGTGATTGAATGCAGTGGATTCCATGCAGCGTGAAGAAATTGAACCCTATTGTAAGCAGTGGATTATATGCAGCATGATTGAATGCAGTCGATTCCATGCAGTGTCATTGAATGAAGTGGATTTTATGAGGCATGGCCCAAAGCATCCTGATTGAATGCAGTGGATTCCATGCAGCGTCATTGAATGCAGAGGATTCCATGCATTTTGGTGCAATGGATCCCGACTGTATGCACTGGAGTCCATGAAGCGAGGCCCAATGCATCCCGATTGAATGCAGTGGATTTTTTTGCAGCATGGCCCAAAGCATCCCGATTGAATGCAGGGGATTCCATGCAGCGTGATTGAATGCAGTGTACTCCATTCAGCGTGGTAAATTGCATCCCGATTGAATGCAGTGGATTCCGTGCAGCGTGATTGAATGCAGAGGATTCCATGCATTGTGGCGTAATGGATCCCGACTGTATGCAGCGGAGTCCATGCAGCGTGATGACTGAATGGATTCCATGCAGCTTATTAAAATGCATCCTGATTGAATGCAGTGGATTCCATGCAGCGTGATTGAATGCAGTGGATTCCATGCAGCGTGATTGAATGCAGTGGATTCCATGCAGCCTGGTAAAATGCATCCCGATTGAATGCAGTGGATTCCATGCAGCGTGATTGAATGCAGTGGATTCCATGCAGCCTGGTAAAATGCATCCCGATTGAATGCAGTGGATTACGTGCAGCATGATTGAATGCAGTGGATTTTATGCAGCATGGCCCAAAGCATCCTGATTGAATGCAGTGGATTACGTGCAGCATGATTAAATGCAGTGAACTCCATGCAATGTGGTAAAATGCATCCTGATTGAATGCAGTGGATTCGATACAGCTTAGTATAATGTATCCAAGTTAAATTCGGTGGATTCCATGCAGTGTCGTTGAATGCAGTGGATTTTATGCAGCATGGCCCAAAGCATCCTGATTGAATGCAGAGGATTCCATGCATTGTGGCGCAATGGATCCCGATTGTATGCAGTGGAGTCCATGCAGCGTGATGAATGCATGGATTCCATGCAGCCTGGTAAAATGCATCCCGATTGAATGCAGTGGATTCCATGCAGCGTCATTGAATGCAGATGATTCCATGCATTGTGGTGTAATGGATCCCGATTATATGCAGTGGAGTCCATGCAGTGAGGCCCAATGCATCCCGATTGAATGCAGTGGATTGTATGCAGCATGGGCCAAAGCATCCCGATTGAATGCAGTGGATTCCATGCATTTTGATTGAATGCAGTGTACTCCATGCAGCGTGGGAACATGCATCCCGATGGAATGCAGTGGATTCCATGCAGCGTGATTGAATGCAGTGGATTCCATGCAGCGTGAAGAAATTGAACCCTATTGTAAGCAGTGGATTATATGCAGCATGATTGAATGCAGTCGATTCCATGCAGCGTCATTGAATGAAGTGGATTTTATGAGGCATGGCCCAAAGCATCCTGATTGAATGCAGTGGATTCCATGCAGCGTCATTGAATGCAGAGGATTCCATGCATTTTGGTGCAATGGATCCCGACTGTATGCACTGGAGTCCATGAAGCGAGGCCCAATGCATCCCGATTGAATGCAGTGGATTTTTTTGCAGCATGGCCCAAAGCATCCCGATTGAATGCAGGGGATTCCATGCAGCGTGATTGAATGCAGTGTACTCCATTCAGCGTGGTAAATTGCATCCCGATTGAATGCAGTGGATTCCATGCAGCGTGATTGAATGCAGAGGATTCCATGCATTGTGGCGTAATGGATCCCGACTGTATGCAGCGGAGTCCATGCAGCGTGATGACTGAATGGATTCCATGCAGCTTATTAAAATGCATCCTGATTGAATGCAGTGGATTCCATGCAGCGTGATTGAATGCAGTGGATTCCATGCAGCGTGATTGAATGCAGTGGATTCCATGCAGCCTGGTAAAATGCATCCCGATTGAATGCAGTGGATTCCATGCAGCGTGATTGAATGCAGTGGATTCCATGCAGCCTGGTAAAATGCATCCCGATTGAATGCAGTGGATTACGTGCAGCATGATTGAATGCAGTGGATTTTATGCAGCATGGCCCAAAGCATCCTGATTGAATGCAGTGGATTACGTGCAGCATGATTAAATGCAGTGAACTCCATGCAATGTGGTAAAATGCATCCTGATTGAATGCAGTGGATTCGATACAGCTTAGTATAATGTATCCCAGTTAAATTCGGTGGATTCCATGCAGTGTCGTTGAATGCAGTGGAATTTATTAAGCATGGCCCAAAGCATCCTGATTGAATGCAGAGGATTCCATGCATTGTGGCGCAATGGATCCCGATTGTATGCAGTGGAGTCCATGCAGCGTGATGAATGCATGGATTCCATGCAGCCTGGTAAAATGCATCCCGATTGAATGCAGTGGATTCCATGCAGCGTCATTGAATGCAGATGATTCCATGCATTGTGGTGTAATGGATCCCGATTATATGCAGTGGAGTCCATGCAGTGAGGCCCAATGCATCCCGATTGAATGCAGTGGATTGTATGCAGCATGGGCCAAAGCATCCCGATTGAATGCAGTGGATTCCATGCATTTTGATTGAATGCAGTGTACTCCATGCAGCGTGGGAACATGCATCCCGATGGAATGCAGTGGATTCCATGCAGCGTGATTGAATGCAGTGGATTCCATGCAGCGTGAAGAAATTGAACCCTATTGTAAGCAGTGGATTATATGCAGCATGATTGAATGCAGTCGATTCCATGCAGCGTCATTGAATGAAGTGGATTTTATGAGGCATGGCCCAAAGCATCCTGATTGAATGCAGTGGATTCCATGCAGCGTCATTGAATGCAGAGGATTCCATGCATTTTGGTGCAATGGATCCCGACTGTATGCACTGGAGTCCATGAAGCGAGGCCCAATGCATCCCGATTGAATGCAGTGGATTTTTTTGCAGCATGGCCCAAAGCATCCCGATTGAATGCAGGGGATTCCATGCAGCGTGATAGAATGCAGTGTACTCCATTCAGCGTGGTAAATTGCATCCCGATTGAATGCAGTGGATTCCATGCAGCGTGATTGAATGCAGAGGATTCCATGCATTGTGGCGTAATGGATCCCGACTGTATGCAGCGGAGTCCATGCAGCGTGATGACTGAATGGATTCCATGCAGCTTATTAAAATGCATCCTGATTGAATGCAGTGGATTCCATGCAGCGTGATTGAATGCAGTGGATTCCATGCAGCGTGATTGAATGCAGTGGATTCCATGCAGCCTGGTAAAATGCATCCCGATTGAATGCAGTGGATTCCATGCAGCGTGATTGAATGCAGTGGATTCCATGCAGCCTGGGAAAATGCATCCCGATTGAATGCAGTGGATTCCGTGCAGCATGATTGAATGCAGTGGATTTTATGCAGCATGGCCCAAAGCATCCTGATTGAATGCAGTGGATTACGTGCAGCATGATTAAATGCAGTGAACTCCATGCAATGTGGTAAAATGCATCCTGATTGAATGCAGTGGATTCGATACAGCTTAGTATAATGTATCCCAATTAAATTCGGTGGATTCCATGCAGCGTCGTTGAATGCAGTGGATTTTATGAGGCATGGCCCAAAGCATCCCGATTGAATGCATTGGATTCCATGCATTGTGATTGACTGCAGTGAACTCCATGCAGCGTGGTAAAATGAATCCCGATTGAATGCAGTGGATTCCATGAAGCGTGATTGAATGCACTGTATTCCATGAAGTGTGAAGTAATGGAACCCTATTGAATGCAGTGTATTTTATGCAGCCTGATTGAATGCAGTGGATTTAATGGAGCATGATTGAATGCAGTGGATTTTATGCAGCATGGCCCAAAGCATCCTGATTGAATGCAGAGGATTCCATGCATTGTGGCGCAATGGATCCCGATTGTATGCAGTGGAGTCCATGCAGCGTGATGAATGCATGGATTCCATGCAGCCTGGTAAAATGCATCCCGATTGAATGCAGTGGATTCCATGCAGCGTCATTGAATGCAGATGATTCCATGCATTGTGGTGTAATGGATCCCGATTATATGCAGTGGAGTCCATGCAGTGAGGCCCAATGCATCCCGATTGAATGCAGTGGATTGTATGCAGCATGGGCCAAAGCATCCCGATTGAATGCAGTGGATTCCATGCATTTTGATTGAATGCAGTGTACTCCATGCAGCGTGGGAACATGCATCCCGATGGAATGCAGTGGATTCCATGCAGCGTGATTGAATGCAGTGGATTCCATGCAGCGTGAAGAAATTGAACCCTATTGTAAGCAGTGGATTATATGCAGCATGATTGAATGCAGTCGATTCCATGCAGCGTCATTGAATGAAGTGGATTTTATGAGGCATGGCCCAAAGCATCCTGATTGAATGCAGTGGATTCCATGCAGCGTCATTGAATGCAGAGGATTCCATGCATTTTGGTGCAATGGATCCCGACTGTATGCACTGGAGTCCATGAAGCGAGGCCCAATGCATCCCGATTGAATGCAGTGGATTTTTTTGCAGCATGGCCCAAAGCATCCCGATTGAATGCAGGGGATTCCATGCAGCGTGATTGAATGCAGTGTACTCCATTCAGCGTGGTAAATTGCATCCCGATTGAATGCAGTGGATTCCATGCAGCGTGATTGAATGCAGAGGATTCCATGCATTGTGGCGTAATGGATCCCGACTGTATGCAGCGGAGTCCATGCAGCGTGATGACTGAATGGATTCCATGCAGCTTATTAAAATGCATCCTGATTGAATGCAGTGGATTCCATGCAGCGTGATTGAATGCAGTGGATTCCATGCAGCGTGATTGAATGCAGTGGATTCCATGCAGCCTGGTAAAATGCATCCCGATTGAATGCAGTGGATTACGTGCAGCATGATTGAATGCAGTGGATTTTATGCAGCATGGCCCAAAGCATCCTGATTGAATGCAGTGGATTACGTGCAGCATGATTAAATGCAGTGAACTCCATGCAATGTGGTAAAATGCATCCTGATTGAATGCAGTGGATTCGATACAGCTTAGTATAATGTATCCCAATTAAATTCGGTGGATTCCATGCAGCGTCGTTGAATGCAGTGTATTTTATGAGGCATGGCCCAAAGCATCCCGATTGAATGCATTGGATTCCATGCATTGTGATTGACTGCAGTGAACTCCATGCAGCGTGGTAAAATGAATCCCGATTGAATGCAGTGGATTCCATGAAGCGTGATTGAATGCACTGTATTCCATGAAGTGTGAAGTAATGGAACCCTATTGAATGCAGTGTATTTTATGCAGCCTGATTGAATGCAGTGGATTTAATGGAGCATGATTGAATGCAGTGGATTTTATGCAGCATGGCCCAAAGCATCCTGATTGAATGCAGAGGATTCCATGCATTGTGGCGCAATGGATCCCGATTGTATGCAGTGGAGTCCATGCAGCGTGATGAATGCATGGATTCCATGCAGCCTGGTAAAATGCATCCCGATTGAATGCAGTGGATTCCATGCAGCGTCATTGAATGCAGATGATTCCATGCATTGTGGTGTAATGGATCCCGATTATATGCAGTGAAGTCCATGCAGTGAGGCCCAATGCATCCCGATTGAATGCAGTGGATTCCATGCATTTTGATTGAATGCAGTGTACTCCATGCAGCGTGGGAACATGCATCCCGATGGAATGCAGTGGATTCCATGCAGCGTGATTGAATGCAGTGGATTCCATGCAGCGTGAAGAAATTGAACCCTATTGTAAGCAGTGGATTATATGCAGCATGATTGAATGCAGTCGATTCCATGCAGTGTCATTGAATGAAGTGGATTTTATGAGGCATGGCCCAAAGCATCCTGATTGAATGCAATGGATTCCATGCAGCGTCATTGAATGCAGAGGATTCCATGCATTTTGGTGCAATGGATCCCGACTGTATGCACTGGAGTCCATGAAGCGAGGCCCAATGCATCCCGATTGAATGCAGTGGATTTTTTTGCAGCATGGCCCAAAGCATCCCGATTGAATGCAGGGGATTCCATGCAGCGTGATTGAATGCAGTGTACTCCATTCAGCGTGGTAAATTGCATCCCGATTGAATGCAGTGGATTCCGTGCAGCGTGATTGAATGCAGAGGATTCCATGCATTGTGGCGTAATGGATCCCGACTGTATGCAGCGGAGTCCATGCAGCGTGATGACTGAATGGATTCCATGCAGCTTATTAAAATGCATCCTGATTGAATGCAGTGGATTCCATGCAGCGTGATTGAATGCAGTGGATTCCATGCAGCGTGATTGAATGCAGTGGATTCCATGCAGCCTGGGAAAATGCATCCCGATTGAATGCAGTGGATTCCGTGCAGCATGATTGAATGCAGTGGATTTTATGCAGCATGGCCCAAAGCATCCTGATTGAATGCAGTGGATTACGTGCAGCATGATTAAATGCAGTGAACTCCATGCAATGTGGTAAAATGCATCCTGATTGAATGCAGTGGATTCGATACAGCTTAGTATAATGTATCCCAATTAAATTCGGTGGATTCCATGCAGCGTCGTTGAATGCAGTGGATTTTATGAGGCATGGCCCAAAGCATCCCGATTGAATGCATTGGATTCCATGCATTGTGATTGAATGCAGTGAACTCCATGCAGCGTGGTAAAATGAATCCCGATTGAATGCAGTGGATTCCATGAAGCGTGATTGAATGCACTGTATTCCATGAAGTGTGAAGTAATGGAACCCTATTGAATGCAGTGTATTTTATGCAGCCTGATTGAATGCAGTGGATTTAATGGAGCATGATTGAATGCAGTGGATTTTATGCAGCATGGCCCAAAGCATCCTGATTGAATGCAGAGGATTCCATGCATTGTGGCGCAATGGATCCCGATTGTATGCAGTGGAGTCCATGCAGCGTGATGAATGCATGGATTCCATGCAGCCTGGTAAAATGCATCCCGATTGAATGCAGTGGATTCCATGCAGCGTCATTGAATGCAGATGATTCCATGCATTGTGGTGTAATGGATCCCGATTATATGCAGTGGAGTCCATGCAGTGAGGCCCAATGCATCCCGATTGAATGCAGTGGATTCCATGCATTTTGATTGAATGCAGTGTACTCCATGCAGCGTGGGAACATGCATCCCGATGGAATGCAGTGGATTCCATGCAGCGTGATTGAATGCAGTGGATTCCATGCAGCGTGAAGAAATTGAACCCTATTGTAAGCAGTGGATTATATGCAGCATGATTGAATGCAGTCGATTCCATGCAGTGTCATTGAATGAAGTGGATTTTATGAGGCATGGCCCAATGCATCCCGATTGAATGCAGTGGATTCCATGCAGCGTCATTGAATGCAGAGGATTCCATGCATTTTGGTGCAATGGATCCCGACTGTATGCACTGGAGTCCATGAAGCGAGGCCCAATGCATCCCGATTGAATGCAGTGGATTTTTTTGCAGCATGGCCCAAAGCATCCCGATTGAATGCAGGGGATTCCATGCAGCGTGATTGAATGCAGTGTACTCCATTCAGCGTGGTAAATTGCATCCCGATTGAATGCAGTGGATTCCGTGCAGCGTGATTGAATGCAGAGGATTCCATGCATTGTGGCGTAATGGATCCCGACTGTATGCAGCGGAGTCCATGCAGCGTGATTACTGAATGGATTCCATGCAGCTTATTAAAATGCATCCTGATTGAATGCAGTGGATTCCATGCAGCGTGATTGAATGCAGTGGATTCCATGCAGCGTGATTGAATGCAGTGGATTCCATGCAGCCTGGTAAAATGCATCCCGATTGAATGCAGTGGATTCCATGCAGCGTGATTGAATGCAGTGGATTCCATGCAGCCTGGGAAAATGCATCCCGATTGAATGCAGTGGATTACGTGCAGCATGATTGAATGCAGTGGATTTTATGCAGCATGGCCCAAAGCATCCTGATTGAATGCAGTGGATTACGTGCAGCATGATTAAATGCAGTGAACTCCATGCAATGTGGTAAAATGCATCCTGATTGAATGCAGTGGATTCGATACAGCTTAGTATAATGTATCCCTATTAAATTCGGTGGATTCCATGCAGTGTCGTTGAATGCAGTGGAATTTATTAAGCATGGCCCAAAGCATCCTGATTGAATGCAGTGGATTCCATGCAGCGTGAAGTGTTGGAACCGTATTGAATGCAGTGGATTTTATGCAGCATGGCCCAAAGCATCCTGATTGAGTGCACTGGATTCAATGGAGCATCATTGAATGCAGAGGATTCCATGCATTGTGTTGCAATTGATCCTTATTGTATGCAGTGGAGTCAATGGAGCGAGGCCAAATGCATCCCAATTGAATGCACTGGATTATATGCAGCATGGCCCAAAGCATCCCAATTGAATGCAGTGGATTCCATGCAGCATCAATGAATGCAGAAGATTCCATGCATTGTGGCACAATGGATCCCGATTGTATGCAGTGGAGTCCATGCAGCGAGGCCCAATGCATCCCGATGGAATGCAGTGGATTTTATGCAGCATGGCCCAAAGCATCCCGATTGAATGCAGTGGATTATATGCAGCATGATTGCAGCAGTGTAATCCATTACGCAGCAGTGTAATCCATGCAGAGTGTTAAAATGCATCCCGATTGAATGCATTGTATTCCCTGCAGTGTGAAGAAATGGAACCCTATTGAATGCAGTGGATTTTATGCAGCATGATGGAGTGCAGTGGATTCCATGCAGCATGATTGAATGCAGTGGATTTCATGAAGCATGCCCCAAAGCATCCCGATTGAATGCAGTGGATTCCATCCATTGTGATTGAATGCAGTGTACTCCATGCAGTGTGGTAAAATGCATCCCGATTGAATGCAGTGGATTCCATGCAGCATCATTGAATGCAGATGATTCCATGCATTGCAGCGCAATGGATACCAATTGAATGCAGTGAAGTCCATGCAGCGAGGCCCAGTGCATCCCGATTGACTGCAGTGGATTATTTTGCAGCATGGCCCAAAGAATCCCGATTGAATGCATTGGATTCCATCCATTGTGATTGAATGCAGTGTACTCCATGCAGTGTGGTAAAATGCATCCCGATTGAATGCATTGGATTCCATGCAGCATCATTGAATGCAGAGGATTCCATGCATTGTGGCGCAATGGATCGCGATTGTATGCAGTGGAGTTCATGCAGCGAGGCCCAATGCATCCTGATTGATTGCAGTGGATTTTTTGCAGCATGGCCCAAAGCATCCCGATTGAATGCAGTGGATTCCATGCATTGAGATTGAATGCAGTGTACTCCATGCAGCGAGGTAAAATGCATCCCGATTGAATGCAGTGGATTAAATGCAGCGTGAAGAAATGGAACATTTTGAATGCAGTGGATATTATGCAGCATGATTGAATGCAGTGGATTCCATGCAGCATGATTAAATGCAGTGTATTTTATGCAGCATTGCCCAAAGCATCCTGATTGAATGCAGTGGAGTCCATGGAGTATCATTGAATGCAGAGTATTCCATGCATTGTGGCGCAATGGATCCCGATTGTATGCAGTGGAGTCCATGCAGTGTGATGAATGCATGGATTCCAGGCAGCCTGGTAAAATGCATCCTGATTGAATGCAGTGGATTCCATGCAGCGTGATTGAATGCAGTGGATTCCGTGCAGCGTGATTGAATGCAGTGGATTCCATGCAGCCTGGTAAAATGCATCCCGATTGAATGCAGTGGGTTCGATACAGCTTAGTATAATGTATCCCAGTTAAATTCGGTGGATTCCATGCAGCGTCGTTGAATGCAGTGGATTTTATGAGGCATGGCCCAAAGCATCCCGATTGAATGCATTGGATTCCATGCATTGTGATTGAATGCAGTGAACTCCATGCAGCGTGGTAAAATGAATCCCGATTGAATGCAGTGGATTCCATGAAGCGTGATTGAATGCACTGTATTCCATGAAGTGTGAAGTAATGGAACCCTATTGAATGCAGTGTATTTTATGCAGCCTGATTGAATGCAGTGGATTTAATGGAGCATGATTGAATGCAGTGGATTTTATGCAGCATGGCCCGAAGCATCCTGATTGAATGCAGAGTATTCCATGCATTGTGGCGCAATGGATCCCGATTGTATGCAGTGGAGTCCATGCAGCGTGATGAATGCATGGATTCCATGCAGCCTGCTAAAATGCATCCCGATTGAATGCAGTGGATTCCATGCAGCGTCATTGAATGCAGATGATTCCATGCATTGTGGTGTAATGGATCCCGATTATATGCAGTGGAATCCATGCAGTGAGGCCCAATGCATCCCGATTGAATGCAGTGGATTGTATGCAGCATGGGCCAAAGCATCCCGATTGAATGCAGTGGATTCCATGCATTTTGATTGAATGCAGTGTACTCCATGCAGCGTGGGAACATGCATCCCGATGGAATGCAGTGGATTCCATGCAGCGTGAAGAAATGGAACATTTAGAATGCAGTGGATATTATGCAGCATGATTGAATGCAGTGGATTCCATGCAGCATGATTGAATGCAGTGGATTTTATGCAGCATGGCCCAAAGCATCCTGATTGAATGCAGTGGATTCCATGGAGCATCATTGAATGCAGAGTATTCAATGCATTGTGTCGTAATGGTTCCCGATTGTATGCAGTGGAGTCCATGTAGTGTGATAAATGCATGGATTCCAGGCAGCATGGTAAAATGCATCCTGATTGAATGCAGTGGATTCCATGCAGCGTGATTGAATGCAGTGGATTCCATGCAGCGTGATTGAATGCAGTGGATTCCATGCAGCCTGGTAAAATGCATCCAGATTGAATGCAGAAGATTCCATGCATTGTGGCGTAATGGATCCCGACTGTATGCAGCGGAGTCCATGCAGCGTGATGACTGAATGGATTCCATGCAGCTTATTAAAATGCATCCTGATTGAATGCAGTGGATTCCATGCAGCGTGATTGAATGCAGTGGATTCCATGCAGCGTGATTGAATGCAGTGGATTCCATGCAGCCTGGTAAAATTCATCCTGATTGAATGCAGTGGATTCCATGCAGCATGATTGAATGCAGTGGATTTTATGCAGCATGGCCCAAAGCATCCTGATTGAATGCAGTGGATTACGTGCAGCATGATTAAATGCAGTGAACTCCATGCAATGTGGTAAAATGCATCCTGATTGAATGCAGTGGATTCGATACAGCTTAGTATAATGTATCCCAATTAAATTCGGTGGATTCCATGCAGCGTCGTTGAATGCAGTGGATTTTATGAGGCATGGCCCAAAGCATCCCGATTGAATGCATTGGATTCCATGCATTGTGATTGAATGCAGTGAACTCCATGCAGCGTGGTAAAATGAATCCCGATTGAATGCAGTGGATTCCATGAAGCGTGATTGAATGCACTGTATTCCATGAAGTGTGAAGTAATGGAACCCTATTGAATGCAGTGTATTTTATGCAGCCTGATTGAATGCAGTGGATTTAATGCAGCATGATTGAATGCAGTGGATTTTATGCAGCATGGCCCAAAGCATCCTGATTGAATGCAGAGGATTCCATGCATTGTGGCGCAATGGATCCCGATTGTATGCAGTGGAGTCCATGCAGCGTGATGAATGCATGGATTCCATGCAGCCTGGTAAAATGCATCCCGATTGAATGCAGTGGATTCCATGCAGCGTCATTGAATGCAGATGATTCCATGCATTGTGGTGTAATGGATCCCGATTATATGCAGTGGAGTCCATGTAGTGAGGCCCAATGCATCCCGATTGAATGCAGTGGATTGTATGCAGCATGGCCCAAAGCATCCCGATTGAATGCAGTGGATTCCATGCATTTTGATTGAATGCAGTGTACTCCATGCAGCGTGGGAACATGCATCCCGATGGAATGCAGTGGATTCCATGCAGCGTGATTGAATGCAGTGGATTCCATGCAGCGTGAAGAAATTGAACCCTATTGTAAGCAGTGGATTATATGCAGCATGATTGAATGCAGTCGATTCCATGCAGCGTCATTGAATGAAGTGGATTTTATGAGGCATGGCCCAAAGCATCCTGATTGAATGCAGTGGATTCCATGCAGCGTCATTGAATGCAGAGGATTCCATGCATTTTGGTGCAATGGATCCCGACTGTATGCACTGGAGTCCATGAAGCGAGGCCCAATGCATCCCGATTGAATGCAGTGGATTTTTTTGCAGCATGGCCCAAAGCATCCCGATTGAATGCAGGGGATTCCATGCAGCGTGATAGAATGCAGTGTACTCCATTCAGCGTGGTAAATTGCATCCCGATTGAATGCAGTGGATTCCATGCAGCGTGATTGAATGCAGAGGATTCCATGAATTGTGGCGTAATGGATCCCGACTGTATGCAGCGGAGTCCATGCAGCGTGATGACTGAATGGATTCCATGCAGCTTATTAAAATGCATCCTGATTGAATGCAGTGGATTCCATGCAGCGTGATTGAATGCAGTGGATTCCATGCAGCGTGATTGAATGCAGTGGATTCCATGCAGCCTGGTAAAATGCATCCCGATTGAATGCAGTGGATTCCATGCAGCGTGATTGAATGCAGTGGATTCCATGCAGCCTGGTAAAATGCATCCCGATTGAATGCAGTGGATTACGTGCAGCATGATTGAATGCAGTGGATTTTATGCAGCATGGCCCAAAGCATCCTGATTGAATGCAGTGGATTACGTGCAGCATGATTAAATGCAGTGAACTCCATGCAATGTGGTAAAATGCATCCTGATTGAATGCAGTGGATTCGATACAGCTTAGTATAATGTATCCCAGTTAAATTCGGTGGATTCCATGCAGCGTCGTTGAATGCAGTGGATTTTATGAGGCATGGCCCAAAGCATCCCGATTGAATGCAGTGCATTCCATGCATTGTGATTGAATGCAGTGAACTCCATGCAGCGTGGTAAAATGAATCCCGATTGAATGCAGTGGATTCCATGCAGCGTGATTGAATGCAGTGGATTCCATGCAGCGTGATTGAATGCAGTGGATTCCATGCAGCCTGGTAAAATGCATCCCGATTGAATGCAGTGGGTTCGATACAGCTTAGTATAATGTATCCCAGTTAAATTCGGTGGATTCCATGCAGCGTCGTTGAATGCAGTGGATTTTATGAGGCATGGCCCAAAGCATCCCGATTGAATGCATTGGATTCCATGCATTGTGATTGAATGCAGTGAACTCCATGCAGCGTGGTAAAATGAATCCCGATTGAATGCAGTGGATTCCATGAAGCGTGATTGAATGCACTGTATTCCATGAAGTGTGAAGTAATGGAACCCTATTGAATGCAGTGTATTTTATGCAGCCTGATTGAATGCAGTGGATTTAATGGAGCATGATTGAATGCAGTGGATTTTATGCAGCATGGCCCAAAGCATCCTGATTGAATGCAGAGGATTCCATGCATTGTGGCGCAATGGATCCCGATTGTATGCAGTGGAGTCCATGCAGCGTGATGAATGCATGGATTCCATGCAGCCTGGTAAAATGCATCCCGATTGAATGCAGTGGATTCCATGCAGCGTCATTGAATGCAGATGATTCCATGCATTGTGGTGTAATGGATCCCGATTATATGCAGTGGAGTCCATGCAGTGAGGCCCAATGCATCCCGATTGAATGCAGTGGATTGTATGCAGCATGGCCCAAAGCATCCCGATTGAATGCAGTGGATTCCATGCATTTTGATTGAATGCAGTGTACTCAATGCAGCGTGGGAACATGCATCCCGATTGAATGCAGTGGATTCCATGCAGCGTGAAGAAATGGAACATTTAGAATGCAGTGGATATTATGCAGCATGATTGAATGCAGTGGATTCCATGCAGCATGATTGAATGCAGTGGATTTTATGCAGCATGGCCCAAAGCATCCTGATTGAATGCAGTGGATTCCATGGAGCATCAGTGAATGCAGAGTATTCAATGCATTGTGTCGTAATGGTTCCCGATTGTATGCAGTGGAGTCCATGTAGTGTGATAAATGCATGGATTCCAGGCAGCATGGTAAAATGCATCCTGATTGAATGCAGTGGATTCCATGCAGCGTGATTGAATGCAGTGGATTCCATGCAGCGTGATTGAATGCAGTGGATTCCATGCAGCCTGGTAAAATGCATCCCGATTGAATGCAGAGGATTCCATTCATTGTGGCGTAATGGATCCCGACTGTATGCAGCGGAGTCCATGCAGCGTGATGACTGAATGGATTCCATGCAGCTTATTAAAATGCATCCTGATTGAATGCAGTGGATTCCATGCAGCGTGATTGAATGCAGTGGATTCCATGCAGCGTGATTGAATGCAGTGGATTCCATGCAGCCTGGTAAAATGCATCCCGATTGAATGCAGTGGATTACGTGCAGCATGATTGAATGCAGTGGATTTTATGCAGCATGGCCCAAAGCATCCTGATTGAATGCAGTGGATTACGTGCAGCATGATTAAATGCAGTGAACTCCATGCAATGTGGTAAAATGCCTCCTGATTGAATGCAGTGGATTCGATACAGCTTAGTATAATGTATCCCAATTAAATTCGGTGGATTCCATGCAGCGTCGTTGAATGCAGTGGATTTTATGAGGCATGGCCCAAAGCATCCCGATTGAATGCATTGGATTCCATACATTGTGATTGAATGCAGTGAACTCCATGCAGCGTGGTAAAATGAATCCCGATTGAATGCAGTGGATTCCATGAAGCGTGATTGAATGCACTGTATTCCATGAAGTGTGAAGTAATGGAACCCTATTGAATGCAGTGTATTTTATGCAGCCTGATTGAATGCAGTGGATTTAATGGAGCATGATTGAATGCAGTGGATTTTATGCAGCATGGCCCAAAGCATCCTGATTGAATGCAGAGGATTCCATGCATTGTGGCGCAATGGATCCCGATTGTATGCAGTGGAGTCCATGCAGCGTGATGAATGCATGGATTCCATGCAGCCTGGTAAAATGCATCCCGATTGAATGCAGTGGATTCCATGCAGCGTCATTGAATGCAGATGATTCCATGCATTGTGGTGTAATGGATCCCGATTATATGCAGTGGAGTCCATGCAGTGAGGCCCAATGCATCCCGATTGAATGCAGTGGATTGTATGCAGCATGGCCCAAAGCATCCCGATTGAATGCAGTGGATTCCATGCATTTTGATTGAATGCAGTGTACTCCATGCAGCGTGGGAACATGCATCCCGATGGAATGCAGTGGATTCCATGCAGCGTGATTGAATGCAGTGGATTCCATGCAGCGTGAAGAAATTGAACCCTATTGTAAGCAGTGGATTATATGCAGCATGATTGAATGCAGTCGATTCCATGCAGCGTCATTGAATGAAGTGGATTTTATGAGGCATGGCCCAAAGCATCCTGATTGAATGCAGTGGATTCCATGCAGCGTCATTGAATGCAGAGGATTCCATGCATTTTGGTGCAATGGATCCCGACTGTATGCACTGGAGTCCATGAAGCGAGGCCCAATGCATCCCGATTGAATGCAGTGGATTTTTTTGCAGCATGGCCCAAAGCATCCCGATTGAATGCAGGGGATTCCATGCAGCGTGATAGAATGCAGTGTACTCCATTCAGCGTGGTAAATTGCATCCCGATTGAATGCAGTGGATTCCATGCAGCGTGATTGAATGCAGAGGATTCCATGCATTGTGGCGTAATGGATCCCGACTGTATGCAGCGGAGTCCATGCAGCGTGATGACTGAATGGATTCCATGCAGCTTATTAAAATGCATCCTGATTGAATGCAGTGGATTCCATGCAGCGTGATTGAATGCAGTGGATTCCATGCAGCGTGATTGAATGCAGTGGATTCCATGCAGCCTGGTAAAATGCATCCCGATTGAATGCAGTGGATTCCATGCAGCGTGATTGAATGCAGTGGATTCCATGCAGCCTGGTAAAATGCATCCCGATTGAATGCAGTGGATTACGTGCAGCATGATTGAATGCAGTGGATTTTATGCAGCATGGCCCAAAGCATCCTGATTGAATGCAGTGGATTACGTGCAGCATGATTAAATGCAGTGAACTCCATGCAATGTGGTAAAATGCATCCTGATTGAATGCAGTGGATTCGATACAGCTTAGTATAATGTATCCCAGTTAAATTCGGTGGATTCCATGCAGCGTCGTTGAATGCAGTGGATTTTATGAGGCATGGCCCAAAGCATCCCGATTGAATGCAGTGGATTCCATGCATCGTGATTGAATGCTGTGAACTCCATGCAGCGTGGTAAAATGAATCCCGATTGAATGCAGTGGATTCCATGCAGCGTGATTGAATGCAGTGGATTCCATGCAGCGTGATTGAATGCAGTGGATTCCATGCAGCCTGGTAAAATGCATCCCGATTGAATGCAGTGGGTTCGATACAGCTTAGTATAATATATCCCAGTTAAATTCGGTGGATTCCATGCAGCGTCGTTGAATGCAGTGGATTTTATGAGGCATGGCCCAAAGCATCCCGATTGAATGCAGTGGATTCCATGCAGTGTGATTGACTGCAGTGAACTCCATGCAGCGTGGTAAAATGAATCCCGATTGAATGCAGTGGATTCCATGAAGCGTGATTGAATGCACTGTATTCCATGAAGTGTGAAGTAATGGAACCCTATTGAATGCAGTGTATTTTATGCAGCCTGATTGAATGCAGTGGATTTAATGGAGCATGATTGAATGCAGTGGATTTTATGCAGCATGGCCCAAAGCATCCTGATTGAATGCAGAGGATTCCATGCATTGTGGCGCAATGGATCCCGATTGTATGCAGTGGAGTCCATGCAGCGTGATGAATGCATGGATTCCATGCAGCCTGGTAAAATGCATCCCGATTGAATGCAGTGGATTCCATGCAGCGTCATTGAATGCAGATGATTCCATGCATTGTGGTGTAATGGATCCCGATTATATGCAGTGGAGTCCATGCAGTGAGGCCCAATGCATCCCGATTGAATGCAGTGGATTGTATGCAGCATGGCCCAAAGCATCCCGATTGAATGCAGTGGATTCCATGCATTTTGATTGAATGCAGTGTACTCCATGCAGCGTGGGAACATGCATCCCGATTGAATGCAGTGGATTCCATGCAGCGTGAAGAAATGGAACATTTAGAATGCAGTGGATATTATGCAGCATGATTGAATGCAGTGGATTCCATGCAGCATGATTGAATGCAGTGGATTTTATGCAGCATGGCCCAAAGCATCCTGATTGAATGCAGTGGATTCCATGGAGCATCATTGAATGCAGAGTATTCAATGCATTGTGTCGTAATGGTTCCCGATTGTATGCAGTGGAGTCCATGTAGTGTGATAAATGCATGGATTCCAGGCAGCATGGTAAAATGCATCCTGATTGAATGCAGTGGATTCCATGCAGCGTGATTGAATGCAGTGGACTCCATGCAGCGTGATTGAATGCAGTGGATTCCATGCAGCCTGGTAAAATGCATCCCGATTGAATGCAGAGGATTCCATTCATTGTGGCGTAATGGATCCCGACTGTATGCAGCGGAGTCCATGCAGCGTGATGACTGAATGGATTCCATGCAGCTTATTAAAATGCATCCTGATTGAATGCAGTGGATTCCATGCAGCATGGCGCAATGGATGTCGATTGAATGCAGTGGTTTCCCTGCAATGTGGCACAATGGATCCCGATTGACTGCAGTGGATTCCATGCAGCGTCACTGAATGCAGTGGATTCCATGCAGAATGGTAAAATGCATCCCGATTGATGGAGTGGATTCCATGCAGTGTCATTGAATGCAGTGGATTCCATGCAGCATGGTAAAATGCATCCCAATTGAACGCAGTGCATTCCATGAAGCGGGGTTAAATGGATCCCGATTGAATGCAGTGGATTCGATGCAGCGTGGCCCAATGGATCTCGAGAGAATGCAGTGGATTCCATGCAATGTGGTGCAATGGATTTTAATTGAACGCAGTGGATTCCATGCATCGTGGCGCAATGGATCCCAATTGAATGCAGTGAATTCCATGCAGCGTGATTGAATGCAGTATATTCCATGCAGCGTGGTAAAATGCATCCCGATTAAATGCAGTGGATTCCATCCAGCTTGATTGAATGCAGTTGATTCCATGGAGCGTGGCCCAATGCATCCCGATTAAATGCAGTGGATTTTATGCAGCATGGCCCAAAGCATCCCGATTGAAGGTAGTGCATTCCATGCAGCATCACTGAATGCAGTGGATTCCATGCAGCATTGTAAAATGCATCCCAATTGAACGCAGTGCATTCCATGCAGCGGGGTTAAATGGATCCCGATTGAATGCAGTGGATTCGATGCAGCGTGGCCCAATGGATCTCGAGAGAATGCAGTGGATTCCATGCAGTGTGGTGCAATGGATTTTAATTGAACGCAGTGGATTCCATGCATCATGCCGCAATGGATCCCAATTGAATGCAGTGAATTCCATGCAGCGTGATTGAATGCAGTATATTCCATGCAGCGTGGTAAAATGCATCCCGATTAAATGCAGTGGATTCCATCCAGCTTGATTGAATGCAGTTGATTCCATGGAGCGTGGCCCAATGCATCCCGATTAAATGCAGTGGATTTTATGCAGCATGGCCCAAGGCATCCCGATTGAAGGTACTGCATTCCATGCAGCATCACTGAATGCAGTGTATTCCATGCAGCGTGATAAATGGAACCCTATTGAATGCAGTGGATTTTATGCAGCATGATTGAATGCAGTGGATTCGATGCAGCATGATTGAATGCAGTGGATTCCAGGCAGCGAGGCCCAATGAATCCCGATTGAATGCAGTGGATATTATCCAGCATGGCCCAAAACATCCCGATTGAATGCAGTGGATTCCATGCAGCATGTTTGAATGCAGTGGATTCCATGCAGCATGGCCCAATGGTTCCCGATTGAATGCAGTGGTTGCAATGAAGCATGATTGAATGCAGTGGATTCCATGAAGCGTGGCCCTATGGTACCCGATTGAATGCACTGGTTGCAATGAAGCATGATTGAATGCAGTGGATTCCATGCAGCATGGAGACATTGAACCCTATTCAATGCAGGGGATTTTATGCAGCATGATTGAATGCAGTGGATTCCATGCAGCATGATTGAATGCAGTAGATTCCATGCAGTGAGGCCCAATGCATCCCGATTAAATGCAGTGGATTTTATGCAGCAAGGCCCAAAGCATCCCGATTGAATGCAGTGGATTCCATGCAGCGTCATTGAATTCAGTGGATTCGATGCAGCATGGTAAAATGCATCCCGATTGAACCCAGTGTATTCCATGCAGCGTGATAAATGGATCCCGATTGAATGCAGTGGATTCCATGCAGCGTGGCCCAATGGATCTCGAGAGAATGCAGTGGATTCCATGCAGTGTGGTGCAATGGATTTTGATTGAAGGCAGTGGATTCGATGCATCGTTGTGCAATGGATCCCAATTGAATGCAGTGAATTCCATGCAGCGTGATTGAATGCAGTATATTCCATGCAGCGTGGTAAAATGCATCCCGATTAAATGCAGTGGATTCCATCCAGCTTGATTGAATGCAGTTGATTCCATGGAGCGTGGCCCAATGCATCCCGATTAAATGCAGTGGATTTTATGCAGCATGGCCCAAAGCATCCCGATTGAAGGTAGTGCATTCCATGCAGCATCACTGAATGCAGTGGATTCCATGCAGCATGGTAAAATGCATCCCGATTGAACGCAGTGTATTCCATGAAGCATGGCTCAATGGATCCCGAGTGAATGCAGTGGATTCCAAGCAGTGTCATTGAATGCAGTGGATTCCATGCAGCATGGTAAAATGTGTCACGATTGATGCAGTGGATTCCATGCATTGTCATTGAATGCAGTGGATTCCATGCAGCATGGTTAAATGCATCCCGATTGATGCAGTGGATCCCATGCAGTGTCAATGAATGCAATGAATTCCAGGCAGCATGATAAAATGCATCCCGATTGATGCAGTGGATTCCATGCAGCGGGGTTAAATGGATCCAGATTGAATGCCGTGGATTCCATGCAGCGTGGCCCAATGGATCTCGATTGAATGCAGTGGACTCCGTGCAGTGTGGTGGAGTGGATTCTGATTGATTGCAGTGAATTCCATGCAGTGTGGCCCAATGGATCTCGATTGAATGCAGTGGATTCCATGCAGCGTGTTTGAATGCAGTGTATTCCATGCAGCGTGAAGAAATGGAACCCTATTGAATGCAGTGGATTTTATGCAGCATGATTGAATGCAGTGGATTCCATGCAGCATGATTGAATGCAGTGGATTCCAGGCAGCGAGGCCCAATGAATCCCGATTGAATGCAGTGGATATTATCCAGCATGGCCCAAAGCATCCCGATTGAATGCAGTGGATTCAATGCAGCGTGTTTGAATGCAGTGGATTCCATGCAGCATGGCCCAATGGTTCCCGATTGAATGCAGTGGTTGCAATGAAGCATGATTGAATGCAGTGGATTCCATGAAGCGTGGCCCTATGGTACCCGATTGAATGCACTGGTTGCAATGAAGCATGATTGAATGCAGTGGATTCCATGCAGCGTGAAGAAATGGAACATTTAGAATGCAGTGGATATTATGCAGCATGATTGAATGCAGTGGATTCCATGCAGCATGATTGAATGCAGTGGATTTTATGCACATGGCCCAAAGCATCCTGATTGAATGCAGTGGATTCCATGGAGCATCATTGAATGCAGAGTATTCAATGCATTGTGTCGTAATGGTTCCCGATTGTATGCAGTGGAGTCCATGTAGTGTGATAAATGCATGGATTCCAGGCAGCATGGTAAAATGCATCCTGATTGAATGCAGTGGATTCCATGCAGCGTGATTGAATGCAGTGGACTACATGCAGCGTGATTGAATGCAGTGGATTCCATGCAGCCTGGTAAAATGCATCCCGATTGAATGCAGAGGATTCCATTCATTGTGGCGTAATGGATCCCGACTGTATGCAGCGGAGTCCATGCAGCGTGATGACTGAATGGATTCCATGCAGCTTATTAAAATGCATCCTGATTGAATGCAGTGGATTCCATGCAGCATGGCGCAATGGATGTCGATTGAATGCAGTGGTTTCCCTGCAATGTGGCACAATGGATCCCGATTGACTGCAGTGGATTCCATGCAGCGTCACTGAATGCAGTGGATTCCATGCAGAATGGTAAAATGCATCCCGATTGATGGAGTGGATTCCATGCAGTGTCATTGAATGCAGTGGATTCCATGCAGCATGGTAAAATGCATCCCAATTGAACGCAGTGCATTCCATGCAGCGGGGTTAAATGGATCCCGATTGAATGCAGTGGATTCGATGCAGCGTGGCCCAATGGATCTCGAGAGAATGCAGTGGATTCCATGCAGTGTGGTGCAATGGATTTTAATTGAACGCAGTGGATTCCATGCATCGTGGCGCAATGGATCCCAATTGAATGCAGTGAATTCCATGCAGCGTGATTGAATGCAGTATATTCCATGCAGCGTGGTAAAATGCATCCCGATTAAATGCAGTGGATTCCATCCAGCTTGATTGAATGCAGTTGATTCCATGGAGCGTGGCCCAATGCATCCCGATTAAATGCAGTGGATTTTATGCAGCATGGCCCAAAGCATCCCGATTGAAGGTAGTGCATTCCATGCAGCATCACTGAATGCAGTGGATTCCATGCAGCATTGTAAAATGCATCCCAATTGAACGCAGTGCATTCCATGCAGCGGGGTTAAATGGATCCCGATTGAATGCAGTGGATTCGATGCAGCGTGGCCCAATGGATCTCGAGAGAATGCAGTGGATTCCATGCAGTGTGGTGCAATGGATTTTAATTGAACGCAGTGGATTCCATGCATCATGCCGCAATGGATCCCAATTGAATGCAGTGAATTCCATGCAGCGTGATTGAATGCAGTATATTCCATGCAGCGTGGTAAAATGCATCCCGATTAAATGCAGTGGATTCCATCCAGCTTGATTGAATGCAGTTGATTCCATGGAGCGTGGCCCAATGCATCCCGATTAAATGCAGTGGATTTTATGCAGCATGGCCCAAAGCATCCCGATTGAAGGTAGTGCATTCCATGCAGCATCACTGAATGCAGTGGATTCCATGCAGCATGGTAAAATGCATCCCGATTGAACGCAGTGTATTCCATGAAGCATGGCTAAATGGATCCCGAGTGAATGCAGTGGATTCCAAGCAGTGTCATTGAATGCAGTGGATTCCATGCAGCATGGTAAAATGTGTCACGATTGATGCAGTGGATTCCATGCATTGTCATTGAATGCAGTGGATTCCATGCAGCATGGTTAAATGCATCCCGATTGATGCAGTGGATCCCATGCAGTGTCAATGAATGCAATGAATTCCAGGCAGCATGATAAAATGCATCCCGATTGATGCAGTGGATTCCATGCAGCGGGGTTAAATGGATCCAGATTGAATGCCGTGGATTCCATGCAGCGTGGCCCAATGGATCTCGATTGAATGCAGTGGACTCCGTGCAGTGTGGTGGAGTGGATTCTGATTGATTGCAGTGAATTCCATGCAGTGTGGCCCAATGGATCTCGATTGAATGCAGTGGATTCCATGCAGCGTGTTTGAATGCAGTGTATTCCATGCAGCGTGAAGAAATGGAACCCTATTGAATGCAGTGGATTTTATGCAGCATGATTGAATGCAGTGGATTCCATGCAGCATGATTGAATGCAGTGGATTCCAGGCAGCGAGGCCCAATGAATCCCGATTGAATGCAGTGGATATTATCCAGCATGGCCCAAAGCATCCCGATTGAATGCAGTGGATTCAATGCAGCGTGTTTGAATGCAGTGGATTCCATGCAGCATGGCCCAATGGTTCCCGATTGAATGCAGTGGTTGCAATGAAGCATGATTGAATGCAGTGGATTCCATGAAGCGTGGCCCTATGGTACCCGATTGAATGCACTGGTTGCAATGAAGCATGATTGAATGCAGTGGATTCCATGAAGCATGGAGAAATGGAACCCTATTAAATGCAGGGGATTTTATGCAGCATGATTGAATGCAGTGGATTCCATGCAGCATGATTGAATGCAGTAGATTCCATGCAGTGAGGCCCAATGCATCCCGATTAAATGCAGTGGATTTTATGCAGCGAGGCCCAAAGCATCCCGATTGAATGCAGTGGATTCCATGCAGCGTCACTGAATGCAGTGGATTCGATGCAGCATGGTTAAATGCATCCCGATTGAACGAAGAGTATTCCATGCAGCGTGGCTAAATGGATCCCGATTGAATGCAGTGGATTCCATGCAGCGTGGCCCAATGGATCTCGAGAGATTGCAGTGGATTCCATGCAGTGTGGTGCAATGTATTTTGATTGAACGCAGTGGATTCCATGCATCGTGGTGCAATGGATCCCAATTGAATGCAGTGAATTCCATGCAGCGTGATTGAATGCAGTATATTCCATGCAGCGTGGTAAAATGCATCCCGATTAAATGCAGTGGATTCCATCCAGCTTGATTGAATGCAGTTGATTCCATGGAGCGTGGCCCAATGCATCCCGATTAAATGCAGTGGATTTTATGCAGCATGGCCCAAAGCATCCCGATTGAAGGTAGTGCATTCCATGCAGCATCACTGAATGCAGTGGATTCCATGCAGCATGGTAAAATGCATATCCCGATTAAACGCAGTGGATTACATGCAGCATGGCTAAATGGATCCCGAGTGAATGCAGTAGATTCCATGCAGTGTCATTGAATGCAGTGGATTCCATGCAGCATGTTAAAATGCGTCACGATTGATGCAGTGGATTCCATGCAGTGTCATTGAATGCAGTGTATTCCATGCAGCATGGTAAAATGCAACCCGATGGATGCAGTGGATTCCATGCAGTGTCAATGAATGCAGTGGATTCCAGGCAGCATGATAAAATGCATCCCGATTGATGCAGTGGATTCCATGCAGCGGGGTTAAATGGATCCCGATTGAATGCAGTGTATTCCATGCAGCGTGGCCCAATGGATCTCGATTGAATGCAGTGGATTCCATGCAGCGTGGCCCAATGGATCTCGATTGAATGCAGTGGATTCCATGCAGTGTGGTGCAGTGGATTCTGATTGATTGCAGTGAATTCCATGCATCGTGGCACAATGGATCCCAATTGAATGCAGTGGATTCCATGCAGCGTGGCCCAATGGATCTGGATTGAATGCAGTGGATTCCATGCAGCGTGTTTGAATGCAGTGTATGCCATGCAGCGTGAAGAAATGGAACCCTATTGAATGCAGTGGATTTTATGCAGCATGATTGAATGCAGTGGATTCGATGCAGCATGATTGAATGCAGTGGATTTCAGGCAGCGAGGCCCAATGAATCCCGATTGAATGCAGTGGATATTATCCAGCATGGCCCAAAGCATCCCGATTGAATGCAGTGGATTCCATGCAGCGTGTTTGAATGCAGTGGATTCCATGCAGCATGGCCCAATGGTTCCCGATTGAATGCAGTGGTTGCAATGAAGCATGATTGAATGCAGTGGATTCCATGCACCATGGAGACATTGAACCCTATTCAATGCAGGGGATTTTATGCAGCATGATTGAATGCAGTGGATTCCATGCAGCATGATTGAATGCAGTAGATTCCATGCAGTGAGGCCCAATTTATCCCGATTAAATGCAGTGGATTTTATGCAGCGAGGCCCAAAGCATCCCGATTGAATGCAGTGGATTCCATGCAGCGTCACTGAATGCAGTGGATTCGATGCAGCATGGTTAAATGCATCCCGATTGAACGAAGAGTATTCCATGCAGCGTGGCTAAATGGATCCCGATTGAATGCAGTGGATTCCATGCAGCGTGGCCCAATGGATCTCGAGAGATTGCAGTGGATTCCATGCAGTGTGGTGCAATGGATTTAAATTGAACGCAGTGGATTCCATGCATCGTGGTGCAATGGATCCCAATTGAATGCAGTGAATTCCATGCAGCGTGATTGAATGCAGTACATTCCATGCAGCGTGGTAAAATGCATCCCGATTAAATGCAGTGGATTCCATCCAGCTTGATTGAATGCAATTGATTCCATGGAGCGTGGCCCAATGCATCCCGATTAAATGCAGTGGATTTTAAGCAGCATGGCCCAAAGCATCCCGATTGAAGGTAGTGCATTCCATGCAGCATCACTGAATGCAGTGGATTCCATGCAGCATGGTAAAATGCATCCCGATTGAACGCAGTGTATTCCATGAAGCATGGCTAAATGGATCCCGATTGAATGCAGTGGATTCCATGCAGCGTGGCCCAATGGATCTCGATTGAACGCAGTGTATTCCATGCAGTGAGGCCCAATGTATCCCAATTGAATGCAGTGGATTCCATGCAGCATGGCGCAATGGATGTCGATTGAATGCAGTGGTTTCCCTGCAATGTGGCACAATGGATCCCGATTGACTGCAGTGGATTCCATGCAGCGTCACTGAATGCAGTGGATTCCATGCAGAATGGTAAAATGCATCCCGATTGATGCAGTGCATTCCATGAAGTGTCATTAAATGCAGGGGATTCCATGCAGCATGGTAAAATGCATCCCAATTGAACGCAGTGCATTCCATGCAGCGGGGTTAAATGGATCCCGATTGAATGCAGTGGATTCGATGCAGCGTGGCCCAATGGATCTCGAGAGAATGCAGTGGATTCCATGCAGTGTGGTGCAATGGATTTAAATTGAACGCAGTGGATTCCATGCATCGTGGCGCAATGGATCCCAATTGAATGCAGTGAATTCCATGCAGCGTGATTGAATGCAGTATATTCCATGCAGCGTGGTAAAATGCATCCCGATTAAATGCAGTGGATTCCATCCAGCTTGATTGAATGCAGTTGATTCCATGGAGCGTGGCCCAATGCATCCCGATTAAATGCAGTGGATTTTATGCAGCATGGCCCAAAGCATCCCGATTGAATGTAGTGCATTCCATGCAGCATCACTGAATGCAGTGGATTCCATGCAGCATGGTAAAATGCATCCCGATTAAACGCAGTAGATTACATGCAGCATGGCTAAATGGATCCCGAGTGAATGCAGTAGATTCCATGCAGTGTCATTGAATGCAGTGGATTCCATGCAGTATGGTAAAATGCATCCCGATTGATGCAGTGGATTCCATGCAGTGTCATTGAATGCAGTGGATTCCAGGCAGCATGGTAAAATGCATCCCGATTGATGCAGTGGATTCCATGCAGCGGGGTTAAATGGATCCCGATTGAATGCAGTGTATTCCATGCAGCGTGGCCCAATGGATCTCGATTGAATGCAGTGGATTCCATGCAGCATGGCCCAATGGATCTCGATTGAATGCAGTGGATTCCATGCAGTGTGGTGCAGTGGAGTCTGATTGATTGCAGTGAATTCCATGCATCGTGGCACAATGGATCCCAATTGAATGCAGTGGATTCCATGCAGCATGGCCCAATGGATCTCGATTGAATGCAGTGGATTCCATGCAGCATGTTTGAATGCAGTGTATGCCATGCAGCGTGAAGTTATGGAACCCTATTGAATGCAGTGGATTTTATGCAGCATGATTGAATGCAGTGGATTCCATGCAGCATGATTGAATGCAGTGGATTCCAGGCAGCGAGGCCCAATGAATCCCGATTGAATGCAGTGGATATTATCCAGCATGGCCCAAAGCATCCCGATTGAATGCAGTGGATTCCATGCAGCGTGTTTGAATGCAGTGGATTCCATGCAGCATGGCCCAATGGTTCCCGATTGAATGCAATGGTTGCAATGAAGCATGATTGAATGCAGTGGATTCCATGAAGCGTGGCCCTATGGTACCCGATTGAATGCAGTGGTTGCAATGAAGCATGATTGAATGCAGTGGATTCCATGCAGCATGGAGACATTGAACCCTATTCAATGCAGGGGATTTTATGCAGCATGATTGAATGCAGTGGATTCCATGCAGCATGATTGAATGCAGTAGATTCCATGCAGTGAGGCCCAATGCATCCCGATTAAATGCAGTGGATTTTATGCAGCGAGGCCCAAAGCATCCCGATTGAATGCAGTGGATTCCATGCAGTGTCACTGAATGCAGTGGATTCGATGCAGCATGGTAAAATGCATCCCGATTGAACCCAGTGTATTCCATGCAGCGTGATAAATGGATCCCGATTGAATGCAGTGGATTCCATGCAGCGTGGCCCAATGGATCTCGAGAGAATGCAGTGGATTCCATGCAGTGTGGTGCAATGGATTTTGATTGAACGCAGTGGATTCGATGCATCGTTGTGCAATGGATCCCAATTGAATGCAGTGAATTCCATGCAGCGTGATTGAATGCAGTACATTCCATGCAGCGTGGTAAAATGCATCCCGATTAAATGCAGTGGATTCCATCCAGCTTGATTGAATGCAGTTGATTCCATGGAGCGTGGCCCAATGCATCCCGATTAAATGCAGTGGATTTTATGCAGCATGGCCCAAAGCACCCCGATTGAAGGTAGTGCATTCCATGCAGCATCACTGAATGCAGTGGATTCCATGCAGCATGGTAAAATGCATCCCGATTAAACGCAGTGCATTACATGCAGCATGGCTAAATGGATCCCGAGTGAATGCAGTGGATTCCATGCAGCATGGTAAAATGCGCCACGATTGATGCAGTGGATTCCATGCAGCATGATTGAATGCAGTACATTCCATGCAGCATGGTAAAATGCATCCCGATTAAATGCAGTGGATTCCATCCAGCTTGATTGAATGCAATTGATTCCATGGAGCGTGGCCCAATGCATCCCGATTAAATGCAGTGGATTTTAAGCAGCATGGCCCAAAGCATCCCGATTGAAGGTAGTGCATTCCATGCAGCATCACTGAATGCAGTGGATTCCATGCAGCATGGTAAAATGCATCCCGATTGAACGCAGTGTATTCCATGAAGCATGGCTAAATGGATCCCGATTGAATGCAGTGGATTCCATGCAGCGTCATTGAATGCAGAGGATTCCATGCATTTTGGTGCAATGGATCCCGACTGTATGCACTGGAGTCCATGAAGCGAGGCCCAATGCATCCCGATTGAATGCAGTGGATTTTTTTGCAGCATGGCCCAAAGCATCCCGATTGAATGCAGGGGATTCCATGCAGCGTGATTGAATGCAGTGTACTCCATTCAGCGTGGTAAATTGCATCCCGATTGAATGCAGTGGATTCCATGCAGCGTGATTGAATGCAGAGGATTCCATGCATTGTGGCGTAATGGATCCCGACTGTATGCAGCGGAGTCCATGCAGCGTGATGACTGAATGGATTCCATGCAGCTTATTAAAATGCATCCTGATTGAATGCAGTGGATTCCATGCAGCGTGATTGAATGCAGTGGATTCCATGCAGCGTGATTGAATGCAGTGGATTCCATGCAGCCTGGTAAAATGCATCCCGATTGAATGCAGTGGATTACGTGCAGCATGATTGAATGCAGTGGATTTTATGCAGCATGGCCCAAAGCATCCTGATTGAATGCAGTGGATTACGTGCAGCATGATTAAATGCAGTGAACTCCATGCAATGTGGTAAAATGCATCCTGATTGAATGCAGTGGATTCGATACAGCTTAGTATAATGTATCCCAATTAAATTCGGTGGATTCCATGCAGCGTCGTTGAATGCAGTGTATTTTATGAGGCATGGCCCAAAGCATCCCGATTGAATGCATTGGATTCCATGCATTGTGATTGACTGCAGTGAACTCCATGCAGCGTGGTAAAATGAATCCCGATTGAATGCAGTGGATTCCATGAAGCGTGATTGAATGCACTGTATTCCATGAAGTGTGAAGTAATGGAACCCTATTGAATGCAGTGTATTTTATGCAGCCTGATTGAATGCAGTGGATTTAATGGAGCATGATTGAATGCAGTGGATTTTATGCAGCATGGCCCAAAGCATCCTGATTGAATGCAGAGGATTCCATGCATTGTGGCGCAATGGATCCCGATTGTATGCAGTGGAGTCCATGCAGCGTGATGAATGCATGGATTCCATGCAGCCTGGTAAAATGCATCCCGATTGAATGCAGTGGATTCCATGCAGCGTCATTGAATGCAGATGATTCCATGCATTGTGGTGTAATGGATCCCGATTATATGCAGTGAAGTCCATGCAGTGAGGCCCAATGCATCCCGATTGAATGCAGTGGATTCCATGCATTTTGATTGAATGCAGTGTACTCCATGCAGCGTGGGAACATGCATCCCGATGGAATGCAGTGGATTCCATGCAGCGTGATTGAATGCAGTGGATTCCATGCAGCGTGAAGAAATTGAACCCTATTGTAAGCAGTGGATTATATGCAGCATGATTGAATGCAGTCGATTCCATGCAGTGTCATTGAATGAAGTGGATTTTATGAGGAATGGCCCAAAGCATCCTGATTGAATGCAATGGATTCCATGCAGCGTCATTGAATGCAGAGGATTCCATGCATTTTGGTGCAATGGATCCCGACTGTATGCACTGGAGTCCATGAAGCGAGGCCCAATGCATCCCGATTAAATGCAGTGGATTTTTTTGCAGCATGGCCCAAAGCATCCCGATTGAATGCAGGGGATTCCATGCAGCGTGATTGAATGCAGTGTACTCCATTCAGCGTGGTAAATTGCATCCCGATTGAATGCAGTGGATTCCGTGCAGCGTGATTGAATGCAGAGGATTCCATGCATTGTGGCGTAATGGATCCCGACTGTATGAAGCGGAGTCCATGCAGCGTGATGACTGAATGGATTCCATGCAGCTTATTAAAATGCATCCTGATTGAATGCAGTGGATTCCATGCAGCGTGATTTAATGCAGTGGATTCCATGCAGCGTGATTGAATGCAGTGGATTCCATGCAGCCTGGGAAAATGCATCCCGATTGAATGCAGTGGATTCCGTGCAGCATGATTGAATGCAGTGGATTTTATGCAGCATGGCCCAAAGCATCCTGATTGAATGCAGTGGATTACGTGCAGCATGATTAAATGCAGTGAACTCCATGCAATGTGGTAAAATGCATCCTGATTGAATGCAGTGGATTCGATACAGCTTAGTATAATGTATCCCAATTAAATTCGGTGGATTCCATGCAGCGTCGTTGAATGCAGTGTATTTTATGAGGCATGGCCCAAAGCATCCCGATTGAATGCATTGGATTCCATGCATTGTGATTGACTGCAGTGAACTCCATGCAGCGTGGTAAAATGAATCCCGATTGAATGCAGTGGATTCCATGAAGCGTGATTGAATGCACTGTATTCCATGAAGTGTGAAGTAATGGAACCCTATTGAATGCAGTGTATTTTATGCAGCCTGATTGAATGCAGTGGATTTAATGGAGCATGATTGAATGCAGTGGATTTTATGCAGCATGGCCCAAAGCATCCTGATTGAATGCAGAGGATTCCATGCATTGTGGCGCAATGGATCCCGATTGTATGCAGTGGAGTCCATGCAGCGTGATGAATGCATGGATTCCATGCAGCCTGGTAAAATGCATCCCGATTGAATGCAGTGGATTCCATGCAGCGTCATTGAATGCAGATGATTCCATGCATTGTGGTGTAATGGATCCCGATTATATGCAGTGGAGTCCATGCAGTGAGGCCCAATGCATCCCGATTGAATGCAGTGGATTCCATGCATTTTGATTGAATGCAGTGTACTCCATGCAGCGTGGGAACATGCATCCCGATGGAATGCAGTGGATTCCATGCAGCGTGATTGAATGCAGTGGATTCCATGCAGCGTGAAGAAATTGAACCCTATTGTAAGCAGTGGATTATATGCAGCATGATTGAATGCAGTCGATTCCATGCAGTGTCATTGAATGAAGTGGATTTTATGAGGCATGGCCCAATGCATCCCGATTGAATGCAGTGGATTCCATGCAGCGTCATTGAATGCAGAGGATTCCATGCATTTTGGTGCAATGGATCCCGACTGTATGCACTGGAGTCCATGAAGCGAGGCCCAATGCATCCCGATTGAATGCAGTGGATTTTTTTGCAGCATGGCCCAAAGCATCCCGATTGAATGCAGGGGATTCCATGCAGCGTGATTGAATGCAGTGTACTCCATTCAGCGTGGTAAATTGCATCCCGATTGAATGCAGTGGATTCCGTGCAGCGTGATTGAATGCAGAGGATTCCATGCATTGTGGCGTAATGGATCCCGACTGTATGCAGCGGAGTCCATGCAGCGTGATGACTGAATGGATTCCATGCAGCTTATTAAAATGCATCCTGATTGAATGCAGTGGATTCCATGCAGCGTGATTGAATGCAGTGGATTCCATGCAGCGTGATTGAATGCAGTGGATTCCATGCAGCCTGGTAAAATGCATCCCGATTGAATGCAGTGGATTCCATGCAGCGTGATTGAATGCAGTGGATTCCATGCAGCCTGGGAAAATGCATCCCGATTGAATGCAGTGGATTACGTGCAGCATGATTGAATGCAGTGGATTTTATGCAGCATGGCCCAAAGCATCCTGATTGAATGCAGTGGATTACGTGCAGCATGATTAAATGCAGTGAACTCCATGCAATGTGGTAAAATGCATCCTGATTGAATGCAGTGGATTCGATACAGCTTAGTATAATGTATCCCTATTAAATTCGGTGGATTCCATGCAGTGTCGTTGAATGCAGTGGAATTTATTAAGCATGGCCCAAAGCATCCTGATTGAATGCAGTGGATTCCATGCAGCGTGAAGTGTTGGAACCGTATTGAATGCAGTGGATTTTATGCAGCATGGCCCAAAGCATCCTGATTGAGTGCACTGGATTCAATGGAGCATCATTGAATGCAGAGGATTCCATGCATTGTGTTGCAATTGATCCTTATTGTATGCAGTGGAGTCAATGGAGCGAGGCCAAATGCATCCCAATTGAATGCACTGGATTATATGCAGCATGGCCCAAAGCATCCCAATTGAATGCAGTGGATTCCATGCAGCATCAATGAATGCAGAAGATTCCATGCATTGTGGCACAATGGATCCCGATTGTATGCAGTGGAGTCCATGCAGCGAGGCCCAATGCATCCCGATGGAATGCAGTGGATTTTATGCAGCATGGCCCAAAGCATCCCGATTGAATGCAGTGGATTATATGCAGCATGATTGCAGCAGTGTAATCCATTACGCAGCAGTGTAATCCATGCAGAGTGTTAAAATGCATCCCGATTGAATGCATTGTATTCCCTGCAGTGTGAAGAAATGGAACCCTATTGAATGCAGTGGATTTTATGCAGCATGATGGAGTGCAGTGGATTCCATGCAGCATGATTGAATGCAGTGGATTTCATGAAGCATGCCCCAAAGCATCCCGATTGAATGCAGTGGATTCCATCCATTGTGATTGAATGCAGTGTACTCCATGCAGTGTGGTAAAATGCATCCCGATTGAATGCAGTGGATTCCATGCAGCATCATTGAATGCAGATGATTCCATGCATTGCAGCGCAATGGATACCAATTGAATGCAGTGAAGTCCATGCAGCGAGGCCCAGTGCATCCCGATTGACTGCAGTGGATTATTTTGCAGCATGGCCCAAAGAATCCCGATTGAATGCATTGGATTCCATCCATTGTGATTGAATGCAGTGTACTCCATGCAGTGTGGTAAAATGCATCCCGATTGAATGCATTGGATTCCATGCAGCATCATTGAATGCAGAGGATTCCATGCATTGTGGCGCAATGGATCGCGATTGTATGCAGTGGAGTTCATGCAGCGAGGCCCAATGCATCCTGATTGATTGCAGTGGATTTTTTGCAGCATGGCCCAAAGCATCCCGATTGAATGCAGTGGATTCCATGCATTGAGATTGAATGCAGTGTACTCCATGCAGCGAGGTAAAATGCATCCCGATTGAATGCAGTGGATTAAATGCAGCGTGAAGAAATGGAACATTTTGAATGCAGTGGATATTATGCAGCATGATTGAATGCAGTGGATTCCATGCAGCATGATTAAATGCAGTGTATTTTATGCAGCATTGCCCAAAGCATCCTGATTGAATGCAGTGGAGTCCATGGAGTATCATTGAATGCAGAGTATTCCATGCATTGTGGCGCAATGGATCCCGATTGTATGCAGTGGAGTCCATGCAGTGTGATGAATGCATGGATTCCAGGCAGCCTGGTAAAATGCATCCTGATTGAATGCAGTGGATTCCATGCAGCGTGATTGAATGCAGTGGATTCCGTGCAGCGTGATTGAATGCAGTGGATTCCATGCAGCCTGGTAAAATGCATCCCGATTGAATGCAGTGGGTTCGATACAGCTTAGTATAATGTATCCCAGTTAAATTCGGTGGATTCCATGCAGCGTCGTTGAATGCAGTGGATTTTATGAGGCATGGCCCAAAGCATCCCGATTGAATGCATTGGATTCCATGCATTGTGATTGAATGCAGTGAACTCCATGCAGCGTGGTAAAATGAATCCCGATTGAATGCAGTGGATTCCATGAAGCGTGATTGAATGCACTGTATTCCATGAAGTGTGAAGTAATGGAACCCTATTGAATGCAGTGTATTTTATGCAGCCTGATTGAATGCAGTGGATTTAATGGAGCATGATTGAATGCAGTGGATTTTATGCAGCATGGCCCGAAGCATCCTGATTGAATGCAGAGTATTCCATGCATTGTGGCGCAATGGATCCCGATTGTATGCAGTGGAGTCCATGCAGCGTGATGAATGCATGGATTCCATGCAGCCTGCTAAAATGCATCCCGATTGAATGCAGTGGATTCCATGCAGCGTCATTGAATGCAGATGATTCCATGCATTGTGGTGTAATGGATCCCGATTATATGCAGTGGAATCCATGCAGTGAGGCCCAATGCATCCCGATTGAATGCAGTGGATTGTATGCAGCATGGGCCAAAGCATCCCGATTGAATGCAGTGGATTCCATGCATTTTGATTGAATGCAGTGTACTCCATGCAGCGTGGGAACATGCATCCCGATGGAATGCAGTGGATTCCATGCAGCGTGAAGAAATGGAACATTTAGAATGCAGTGGATATTATGCAGCATGATTGAATGCAGTGGATTCCATGCAGCATGATTGAATGCAGTGGATTTTATGCAGCATGGCCCAAAGCATCCTGATTGAATGCAGTGGATTCCATGGAGCATCATTGAATGCAGAGTATTCAATGCATTGTGTCGTAATGGTTCCCGATTGTATGCAGTGGAGTCCATGTAGTGTGATAAATGCATGGATTCCAGGCAGCATGGTAAAATGCATCCTGATTGAATGCAGTGGATTCCATGCAGCGTGATTGAATGCAGTGGATTCCATGCAGCGTGATTGAATGCAGTGGATTCCATGCAGCCTGGTAAAATGCATCCAGATTGAATGCAGAAGATTCCATGCATTGTGGCGTAATGGATCCCGACTGTATGCAGCGGAGTCCATGCAGCGTGATGACTGAATGGATTCCATGCAGCTTATTAAAATGCATCCTGATTGAATGCAGTGGATTCCATGCAGCGTGATTGAATGCAGTGGATTCCATGCAGCGTGATTGAATGCAGTGGATTCCATGCAGCCTGGTAAAATTCATCCTGATTGAATGCAGTGGATTCCATGCAGCATGATTGAATGCAGTGGATTTTATGCAGCATGGCCCAAAGCATCCTGATTGAATGCAGTGGATTACGTGCAGCATGATTAAATGCAGTGAACTCCATGCAATGTGGTAAAATGCATCCTGATTGAATGCAGTGGATTCGATACAGCTTAGTATAATGTATCCCAATTAAATTCGGTGGATTCCATGCAGCGTCGTTGAATGCAGTGGATTTTATGAGGCATGGCCCAAAGCATCCCGATTGAATGCATTGGATTCCATGCATTGTGATTGAATGCAGTGAACTCCATGCAGCGTGGTAAAATGAATCCCGATTGAATGCAGTGGATTCCATGAAGCGTGATTGAATGCACTGTATTCCATGAAGTGTGAAGTAATGGAACCCTATTGAATGCAGTGTATTTTATGCAGCCTGATTGAATGCAGTGGATTTAATGCAGCATGATTGAATGCAGTGGATTTTATGCAGCATGGCCCAAAGCATCCTGATTGAATGCAGAGGATTCCATGCATTGTGGCGCAATGGATCCCGATTGTATGCAGTGGAGTCCATGCAGCGTGATGAATGCATGGATTCCATGCAGCCTGGTAAAATGCATCCCGATTGAATGCAGTGGATTCCATGCAGCGTCATTGAATGCAGATGATTCCATGCATTGTGGTGTAATGGATCCCGATTATATGCAGTGGAGTCCATGTAGTGAGGCCCAATGCATCCCGATTGAATGCAGTGGATTGTATGCAGCATGGCCCAAAGCATCCCGATTGAATGCAGTGGATTCCATGCATTTTGATTGAATGCAGTGTACTCCATGCAGCGTGGGAACATGCATCCCGATGGAATGCAGTGGATTCCATGCAGCGTGATTGAATGCAGTGGATTCCATGCAGCGTGAAGAAATTGAACCCTATTGTAAGCAGTGGATTATATGCAGCATGATTGAATGCAGTCGATTCCATGCAGCGTCATTGAATGAAGTGGATTTTATGAGGCATGGCCCAAAGCATCCTGATTGAATGCAGTGGATTCCATGCAGCGTCATTGAATGCAGAGGATTCCATGCATTTTGGTGCAATGGATCCCGACTGTATGCACTGGAGTCCATGAAGCGAGGCCCAATGCATCCCGATTGAATGCAGTGGATTTTTTTGCAGCATGGCCCAAAGCATCCCGATTGAATGCAGGGGATTCCATGCAGCGTGATAGAATGCAGTGTACTCCATTCAGCGTGGTAAATTGCATCCCGATTGAATGCAGTGGATTCCATGCAGCGTGATTGAATGCAGAGGATTCCATGCATTGTGGCGTAATGGATCCCGACTGTATGCAGCGGAGTCCATGCAGCGTGATGACTGAATGGATTCCATGCAGCTTATTAAAATGCATCCTGATTGAATGCAGTGGATTCCATGCAGCGTGATTGAATGCAGTGGATTCCATGCAGCGTGATTGAATGCAGTGGATTCCATGCAGCCTGGTAAAATGCATCCCGATTGAATGCAGTGGATTCCATGCAGCGTGATTGAATGCAGTGGATTCCATGCAGCCTGGTAAAATGCATCCCGATTGAATGCAGTGGATTACGTGCAGCATGATTGAATGCAGTGGATTTTATGCAGCATGGCCCAAAGCATCCTGATTGAATGCAGTGGATTACGTGCAGCATGATTAAATGCAGTGAACTCCATGCAATGTGGTAAAATGCATCCTGATTGAATGCAGTGGATTCGATACAGCTTAGTATAATGTATCCCAGTTAAATTCGGTGGATTCCATGCAGAGTCGTTGAATGCAGTGGATTTTATGAGGCATGGCCCAAAGCATCCCGATTGAATGCAGTGGATTCCATGCATTGTGATTGAATGCAGTGAACTCCATGCAGCGTGGTAAAATGAATCCCGATTGAATGCAGTGGATTCCATGCAGCGTGATTGAATGCAGTGGATTCCATGCAGCGTGATTGAATGCATAGGATTCCATGCAGCCTGGTAAAATGCATCCCGATTGAATGCAGTGGGTTCGATACAGCTTAGTATAATGTATCCCAGTTAAATTCGGTGGATTCCATGCAGCGTCGTTGAATGCAGTGGATTTTATGAGGCATGGCCCAAAGCATCCCGATTGAATGCATTGGATTCCATGCATTGTGATTGAATGCAGTGAACTCCATGCAGCGTGGTAAAATGAATCCCGATTGAATGCAGTGGATTCCATGAAGCGTGATTGAATGCACTGTATTCCATGAAGTGTGAAGTAATGGAACCCTATTGAATGCAGTGTATTTTATGCAGCCTGATTGAATGCAGTGGATTTAATGGAGCATGATTGAATGCAGTGGATTTTATGCAGCATGGCCCAAAGCATCCTGATTGAATGCAGAGGATTCCATGCATTGTGGCGCAATGGATCCCGATTGTATGCAGTGGAGTCCATGCAGCGTGATGAATGCATGGATTCCATGCAGCCTGGTAAAATGCATCCCGATTGAATGCAGTGGATTCCATGCAGCGTCATTGAATGCAGATGATTCCATGCATTGTGGTGTAATGGATCCCGATTATATGCAGTGGAGTCCATGCAGTGAGGCCCAATGCATCCCGATTGAATGCAGTGGATTGTATGCAGCATGGCCCAAAGCATCCCGATTGAATGCAGTGGATTCCATGCATTTTGATTGAATGCAGTGTACTCCATGCAGCGTGGGAACATGCATCCCGATTGAATGCAGTGGATTCCATGCAGCGTGAAGAAATGGAACATTTAGAATGCAGTGGATATTATGCAGCATGATTGAATGCAGTGGATTCCATGCAGCATGATTGAATGCAGTGGATTTTATGCAGCATGGCCCAAAGCATCCTGATTGAATGCAGTGGATTCCATGGAGCATCATTGAATGCAGAGTATTCAATGCATTGTGTCGTAATGGTTCCCGATTGTATGCAGTGGAGTCCATGTAGTGTGATAAATGCATGGATTCCAGGCAGCATGGTAAAATGCATCCTGATTGAATGCAGTGGATTCCATGCAGCGTGATTGAATGCAGTGGATTCCATGCAGCGTGATTGAATGCAGTGGATTCCATGCAGCCTGGTAAAATGCATCCCGATTGAATGCAGAGGATTCCATTCATTGTGGCGTAATGGATCCCGACTGTATGCAGCGGAGTCAATGCTGCGTGATGACTGAATGGATTCCATGCAGCTTATTAAAATGCATCCTGATTGAATGCAGTGGATTCCATGCAGCGTGATTGAATGCAGTGGATTCCATGCAGCGTGATTGAATGCAGTGGATTCCATGCAGCCTGGTAAAATGCATCCCGATTGAATGCAGTGGATTACGTGCAGCATGATTGAATGCAGTGGATTTTATGCAGCATGGCCCAAAGCATCCTGATTGAATGCAGTGGATTACGTGCAGCATGATTAAATGCAGTGAACTCCATGCAATGTGGTAAAATGCCTCCTGATTGAATGCAGTGGATTCGATACAGCTTAGTATAATATATCCCAATTAAATTCGGTGGATTCCATGCAGCGTCGTTGAATGCAGTGGATTTTATGAGGCATGGCCCAAAGCATCCCGATTGAATGCATTGGATTCCATGCATTGTGATTGAATGCAGTGAACTCCATGCAGCGTGGTAAAATGAATCCCGATTGAATGCAGTGGATTCCATGAAGCGTGATTGAATGCACTGTATTCCATGAAGTGTGAAGTAATGGAACCCTATTGAATGCAGTGTATTTTATGCAGCCTGATTGAATGCAGTGGATTTAATGGAGCATGATTGAATGCAGTGGATTTTATGCAGCATGGCCCAAAGCATCCTGATTGAATGCAGAGGATTCCATGCATTGTGGCGCAATGGATCCCGATTGTATGCAGTGGAGTCCATGCAGCGTGATGAATGCATGGATTCCATGCAGCCTGGTAAAATGCATCCCGATTGAATGCAGTGGATTCCATGCAGCGTCATTGAATGCAGATGATTCCATGCATTGTGGTGTAATGGATCCCGATTATATGCAGTGGAGTCCATGCAGTGAGGCCCAATGCATCCCGATTGAATGCAGTGGATTGTATGCAGCATGGGCCAAAGCATCCCGATTGAATGCAGTGGATTCCATGCATTTTGATTGAATGCAGTGTACTCCATGCAGCGTGGGAACATGCATCCCGATGGAATGCAGTGGATTCCATGCAGCGTGATTGAATGCAGTGGATTCCATGCAGCGTGAAGAAATTGAACCCTATTGTAAGCAGTGGATTATATGCAGCATGATTGAATGCAGTCGATTCCATGCAGCGTCATTGAATGAAGTGGATTTTATGAGGCATGGCCCAAAGCATCCTGATTGAATGCAGTGGATTCCATGCAGCGTCATTGAATGCAGAGGATTCCATGCATTTTGGTGCAATGGATCCCGACTGTATGCACTGGAGTCCATGAAGCGAGGCCCAATGCATCCCGATTGAATGCAGTGGATTTTTTTGCAGCATGGCCCAAAGCATCCCGATTGAATGCAGGGGATTCCATGCAGCGTGATAGAATGCAGTGTACTCCATTCAGCGTGGTAAATTGCATCCCGATTGAATGCAGTGGATTCCATGCAGCGTGATTGAATGCAGAGGATTCCATGCATTGTGGCGTAATGGATCCCGACTGTATGCAGCGGAGTCCATGCAGCGTGATGACTGAATGGATTCCATGCAGCTTATTAAAATGCATCCTGATTGAATGCAGTGGATTCCATGCAGCGTGATTGAATGCAGTGGATTCCATGCAGCGTGATTGAATGCAGTGGATTCCATGCAGCCTGGTAAAATGCATCCCGATTGAATGCAGTGGATTCCATGCAGCGTGATTGAATGCAGTGGATTCCATGCAGCCTGGTAAAATGCATCCCGATTGAATGCAGTGGATTACGTGCAGCATGATTGAATGCAGTGGATTTTATGCAGCATGGCCCAAAGCATCCTGATTGAATGCAGTGGATTACGTGCAGCATGATTAAATGCAGTGAACTCCATGCAATGTGGTAAAATGCATCCTGATTGAATGCAGTGGATTCGATACAGCTTAGTATAATGTATCCCAGTTAAATTCGGTGGATTCCATGCAGCGTCGTTGAATGCAGTGGATTTTATGAGGCATGGCCCAAAGCATCCCGATTGAATGCAGTGGATTCCATGCATCGTGATTGAATGCTGTGAACTCCATGCAGCGTGGTAAAATGAATCCCGATTGAATGCAGTGGATTCCATGCAGCGTGATTGAATGCAGTGGATTCCATGCAGCGTGATTGAATGCAGTGGATTCCATGCAGCCTGGTAAAATGCATCCCGATTGAATGCAGTGGGTTCGATACAGCTTAGTATAATATATCCCAGTTAAATTCGGTGGATTCCATGCAGCGTCGTTGAATGCAGTGGATTTTATGAGGCATGGCCCAAAGCATCCCGATTGAATGCAGTGGATTCCATGCATTGTGATTGACTGCAGTGAACTCCATGCAGCGTGGTAAAATGAATCCCGATTGAATGCAGTGGATTCCATGAAGCGTGATTGAATGCACTGTATTCCATGAAGTGTGAAGTAATGGAACCCTATTGAATGCAGTGTATTTTATGCAGCCTGATTGAATGCAGTGGATTTAATGGAGCATGATTGAATGCAGTGGATTTTATGCAGCATGGCCCAAAGCATCCTGATTGAATGCAGAGGATTCCATGCATTGTGGCGCAATGGATCCCGATTGTATGCAGTGGAGTCCATGCAGCGTGATGAATGCATGGATTCCATGCAGCCTGGTAAAATGCATCCCGATTGAATGCAGTGGATTCCATGCAGCGTCATTGAATGCAGATGATTCCATGCATTGTGGTGTAATGGATCCCGATTATATGCAGTGGAGTCCATGCAGTGAGGCCCAATGCATCCCGATTGAATGCAGTGGATTGTATGCAGCATGGCCCAAAGCATCCCGATTGAATGCAGTGGATTCCATGCATTTTGATTGAATGCAGTGTACTCCATGCAGCGTGGGAACATGCATCCCGATTGAATGCAGTGGATTCCATGCAGCGTGAAGTAATGGAACATTTAGAATGCAGTGGATATTATGCAGCATGATTGAATGCAGTGGATTCCATGCAGCATGATTGAATGCAGTGGATTTTATGCACATGGCCCAAAGCATCCTGATTGAATGCAGTGGATTCCATGGAGCATCATTGAATGCAGAGTATTCAATGCATTGTGTCGTAATGGTTCCCGATTGTATGCAGTGGAGTCCATGTAGTGTGATAAATGCATGGATTCCAGGCAGCATGGTAAAATGCATCCTGATTGAATGCAGTGGATTCCATGCAGCGTGATTGAATGCAGTGGACTCCATGCAGCGTGATTGAATGCAGTGGATTCCATGCAGCCTGGTAAAATGCATCCCGATTGAATGCAGAGGATTCCATTCATTGTGGCGTAATGGATCCCGACTGTATGCAGCGGAGTCCATGCAGCGTGATGACTGAATGGATTCCATGCAGCTTATTAAAATGCATCCTGATTGAATGCAGTGGATTCCATGCAGCATGGCGCAATGGATGTCGATTGAATGCAGTGGTTTCCCTGCAATGTGGCACAATGGATCCCGATTGACTGCAGTGGATTCCATGCAGCGTCACTGAATGCAGTGGATTCCATGCAGAATGGTAAAATGCATCCCGATTGATGGAGTGGATTCCATGCAGTGTCATTGAATGCAGTGGATTCCATGCAGCATGGTAAAATGCATCCCAATTGAACGAAGTGCATTCCATGAAGCGGGGTTAAATGGATCCCGATTGAATGCAGTGGATTCGATGCAGCGTGGCCCAATGGATCTCGAGAGAATGCAGTGGATTCCATGCAGTGTGGTGCAATGGATTTTAATTGAACGCAGTGGATTCCATGCATCGTGGCGCAATGGATCCCAATTGAATGCAGTGAATTCCATGCAGCGTGATTGAATGCAGTATATTCCATGCAGCGTGGTAAAATGCATCCCGATTAAATGCAGTGGATTCCATCCAGCTTGATTGAATGCAGTTGATTCCATGGAGCGTGGCCCAATGCATCCCGATTAAATGCAGTGGATTTTATGCAGCATGGCCCAAAGCATCCCGATTGAAGGTAGTGCATTCCATGCAGCATCACTGAATGCAGTGGATTCCATGCAGCATTGTAAAATGCATCCCAATTGAACGCAGTGCATTCCATGCAGCGGGGTTAAATGGATCCCGATTGAATGCAGTGGATTCGATGCAGCGTGGCCCAATGGATCTCGAGAGAATGCAGTGGATTCCATGCAGTGTGGTGCAATGGATTTTAATTGAACGCAGTGGATTCCATGCATCATGGCGCAATGGATCCCAATTGAATGCAGTGAATTCCATGCAGCGTGATTGAATGCAGTATATTCCATGCAGCGTGGTAAAATGCATCCCGATTAAATGCAGTGGATTCCATCCAGCTTGATTGAATGCAGTTGATTCCATGGAGCGTGGCCCAATGCATCCCGATTAAATGCAGTGGATTTTATGCAGCATGGCCCAAAGCATCCCGATTGAAGGTACTGCATTCCATGCAGCATCACTGAATGCAGTGTATTCCATGCAGCGTGATAAATGGAACCCTATTGAATGCAGTGGATTTTATGCAGCATGATTGAATGCAGTGGATTCGATGCAGCATGATTGAATGCAGTGGATTCCAGGCAGCGAGGCCCAATGAATCCCGATTGAATGCAGTGGATATTATCCAGCATGGCCCAAAACATCCCGATTGAATGCAGTGGATTCCATGCAGCATGTTTGAATGCAGTGGATTCCATGCAGCATGGCCCAATGGTTCCCGATTGAATGCAGTGGTTGCAATGAAGCATGATTGAATGCAGTGGATTCCATGAAGCGTGGCCCTATGGTACCCGATTGAATGCACTGGTTGCAATGAAGCATGATTGAATGCAGTGGATTCCATGCAGCATGGAGACATTGAACCCTATTAAATGCAGGGGATTTTATGCAGCATGATTGAATGCAGTGGATTCCATGCAGCATGATTGAATGCAGTAGATTCCATGCAGTGAGGCCCAATGCATCCCGATTAAATGCAGTGGATTTTATGCAGCAAGGCCCAAAGCATCCCGATTGAATGCAGTGGATTCCATGCAGCGTCACTGAATGCAGTGGATTCGATGCAGCATGGTAAAATGCATCCCGATTGAACCCAGTGTATTCCATGCAGCGTGATAAATGGATCCCGATTGAATGCAGTGGATTCCATGCAGCGTGGCCCAATGGATCTCGAGAGAATGCAGTGGATTCCATGCAGTGTGGTGCAATGGATTTTGATTGAAGGCAGTGGATTCGATGCATCGTTGTGCAATGGATCCCAATTGAATGCAGTGAATTCCATGCAGCGTGATTGAATGCAGTATATTCCATGCAGCGTGGTAAAATGCATCCCGATTAAATGCAGTGGATTCCATCCAGCTTGATTGAATGCAGTTGATTCCATGGAGCGTGGCCCAATGCATCCCGATTAAATGCAGTGGATTTTATGCAGCATGGCCCAAAGCATCCCGATTGAAGGTAGTGCATTCCATGCAGCATCACTGAATGCAGTGGATTCCATGCAGCATGGTAAAATGCATCCCGATTGAACGCAGTGTATTCCATGAAGCATGGCTAAATGGATCCCGAGTGAATGCAGTGGATTCCAAGCAGTGTCATTGAATGCAGTGGATTCCATGCAGCATGGTAAAATGTGTCACGATTGATGCAGTGGATTCCATGCATTGTCATTGAATGCAGTGGATTCCATGCAGCATGGTTAAATGCATCCCGATTGATGCAGTGGATCCCATGCAGTGTCAATGAATGCAATGAATTCCAGGCAGCATGATAAAATGCATCCCGATTGATGCAGTGGATTCCATGCAGCGGGGTTAAATGGATCCAGATTGAATGCCGTGGATTCCATGCAGCGTGGCCCAATGGATCTCGATTGAATGCAGTGGACTCCGTGCAGTGTGGTGGAGTGGATTCTGATTGATTGCAGTGAATTCCATGCAGTGTGGCCCAATGGATCTCGATTGAATGCAGTGGATTCCATGCAGCGTGTTTGAATGCAGTGTATTCCATGCAGCGTGAAGAAATGGAACCCTATTGAATGCAGTGGATTTTATGCAGCATGATTGAATGCAGTGGATTCCATGCAGCATGATTGAATGCAGTGGATTCCAGGCAGCGAGGCCCAATGAATCCCGATTGAATGCAGTGGATATTATCCAGCATGGCCCAAAGCATCCCGATTGAATGCAGTGGATTCAATGCAGCGTGTTTGAATGCAGTGGATTCCATGCAGCATGGCCCAATGGTTCCCGATTGAATGCAGTGGTTGCAATGAAGCATGATTGAATGCAGTGGATTCCATGAAGCGTGGCCCTATGGTACCCGATTGAATGCACTGGTTGCAATGAAGCATGATTGAATGCAGTGGATTCCATGAAGCATGGAGAAATGGAACCCTATTAAATGCAGGGGATTTTATGCAGCATGATTGAATGCAGTGGATTCCATGCAGCATGATTGAATGCAGTAGATTCCATGCAGTGAGGCCCAATGCATCCCGATTAAATGCAGTGGATTTTATGCAGCGAGGCCCAAAGCATCCCGATTGAATGCAGTGGATTCCATGCAGCGTCACTGAATGCAGTGGATTCGATGCAGCATGGTTAAATGCATCCCGATTGAACGAAGAGTATTCCATGCAGCGTGGCTAAATGGATCCCGATTGAATGCAGTGGATTCCATGCAGCGTGGCCCAATGGATCTCGAGAGATTGCAGTGGATTCCATGCAGTGTGGTGCAATGTATTTTGATTGAACGCAGTGGATTCCATGCATCGTGGTGCAATGGATCCCAATTGAATGCAGTGAATTCCATGCAGCGTGATTGAATGCAGTATATTCCATGCAGCGTGGTAAAATGCATCCCGATTAAATGCAGTGGATTCCATCCAGCTTGATTGAATGCAGTTGATTCCATGGAGCGTGGCCCAATGCATCCCGATTAAATGCAGTGGATTTTATGCAGCATGGCCCAAAGCATCCCGATTGAAGGTAGTGCATTCCATGCAGCATCACTGAATGCAGTGGATTCCATGCAGCATGGTAAAATGCATATCCCGATTAAACGCAGTGGATTACATGCAGCATGGCTAAATGGATCCCGAGTGAATGCAGTAGATTCCATGCAGTGTCATTGAATGCAGTGGATTCCATGCAGCATGTTAAAATGCGTCACGATTGATGCAGTGGATTCCATGCAGTGTCATTGAATGCAGTGTATTCCATGCAGCATGGTAAAATGCAACCCGATGGATGCAGTGGATTCCATGCAGTGTCAATGAATGCAGTGGATTCCAGGCAGCATGATAAAATGCATCCCGATTGATGCAGTGGATTCCATGCAGCGGGGTTAAATGGATCCCGATTGAATGCAGTGTATTCCATGCAGCGTGGCCCAATGGATCTCGATTGAATGCAGTGGATTCCATGCAGCGTGGCCCAATGGATCTCGATTGAATGCAGTGGATTCCATGCAGTGTGGTGCAGTGGATTCTGATTGATTGCAGTGAATTCCATGCATCGTGGCACAATGGATCCCAATTGAATGCAGTGGATTCCATGCAGCGTGGCCCAATGGATCTCGATTGAATGCAGTGGATTCCATGCAGCGTGTTTGAATGCAGTGTATGCCATGCAGCGTGAAGAAATGGAACCCTATTGAATGCAGTGGATTTTATGCAGCATGATTGAATGCAGTGGATTCGATGCAGCATGATTGAATGCAGTGGATTTCAGGCAGCGAGGCCCAATGAATCCCGATTGAATGCAGTGGATATTATCCAGCATGGCCCAAAGCATCCCGATTGAATGCAGTGGATTCCATGCAGCGTGTTTGAATGCAGTGGATTCCATGCAGCATGGCCCAATGGTTCCCGATTGAATGCAGTGGTTGCAATGAAGCATGATTGAATGCAGTGGATTCCATGCACCATGGAGACATTGAACCCTATTCAATGCAGGGGATTTTATGCAGCATGATTGAATGCAGTGGATTCCATGCAGCATGATTGAATGCAGTAGATTCCATGCAGTGAGGCCCAATTTATCCCGATTAAATGCAGTGGATTTTATGCAGCGAGGCCCAAAGCATCCCGATTGAATGCAGTGGATTCCATGCAGCGTCACTGAATGCAGTGGATTCGATGCAGCATGGTAAAATGCATCCCGATTGAACGAAGAGTATTCCATGCAGCGTGGCTAAATGGATCCCGATTGAATGCAGTGGATTCCATGCAGCGTGGCCCAATGGATCTCGAGAGAATGCAGTGGATTCCATGCAGTGTGGTGCAATGGATTTAAATTGAACGCAGTGGATTCCATGCATCGTGGCGCAATGGATCCCAATTGAATGCAGTGAATTCCATGCAGCGTGATTGAATGCAGTATATTCCATGCAGCGTGGTAAAATGCATCCCGATTAAATGCAGTGGATTCCATCCAGCTTGATTGAATGCAGTTGATTCCATGGAGCGTGGCCCAATGCATCCCGATTAAATGCAGTGGATTTTATGCAGCATGGCCCAAAGCATCCCGATTGAAGGTAGTGCATTCCATGCAGCATCACTGAATGCAGTGGATTCCATGCAGCATGGTAAAATGCATCCCGATTGAACGCAGTGTATTCCATGAAGCATGGCTAAATGGCTCCCGAGTGAATGCAGTAGATTCCATGCAGTGTCATTGAATGCAGTGGATTCCATGCAGCATGGTAAAATGCATCCCGATTGATGCAGTGGATTCCATGCAGTGTCATTGAATGCAGTGGATTCGAGGCAGCATGGTAAAATGCATCCCGATTGATGCAGTGGATTCCATGCAGCGGGGTTAAATGGATCCCGATTGAATGCAGTGTATTCCATGCAGCGTGGCCCAATCGATCTCGATTGAATGCAGTGGATTCCATGCAGTGTGGTACAGTGGATTCTGATTGATTGCAGTGAATTCCATGCATCGTGGCACAATGGATCCCAATTGAATGCAGTGGATTCCATGCAGCGTGGCCCAATTGATCTCGATTGAATGCAGTGGATTCCATGCAGCATGTTTGAATGCAGTTTATGCCATGCAGCGTGAAGAAATGGAACCCTATTGAATGCAGTGGATTTTATGCAGGATGATTGAATGCAGTGGATTCCATGCAGCATGATTGAATGCAGTGGATTCCATGCAGCGTGGCCCAATGGATCTCGAGAGAATGCAGTGGATTCCATGCAGTGTGGTGCAATGGATTTTGATTGAACGCAGTGGATTCCATGCATCGTTGTGCAATGGATCCCAATTGAATGCAGTGAATTCCATGCAGCGTGATTGAATGCAGTACATTCCATGCAGCATGGTAAAATGCATCCCGATTAAATGCAGTGGATTCCATCCAGCTTGATTGAATGCAATTGATTCCATGGAGCGTGGCCCAATGCATCCCGATTAAATGCAGTGGATTTTAAGCAGCATGGCCCAAAGCATCCCGATTGAAGGTAGTGCATTCCATGCAGCATCACTGAATGCAGTGGATTCCATGCAGCATGGTAAAATGCATCCCGATTGAACGCAGTGTATTCCATGAAGCATGGCTAAATGGATCCCGATTGAATGCAGTGGATTCCATGCAGCGTGGCCCAATGGATCTCGATTGAACGCAGTGTATTCCATGCAGTGAGGCCCAATGTATCCCAATTGAATGCAGTGGATTCCATGCAGCATGGCGCAATGGATGTCGATTGAATGCAGTGGTTTCCCTGCAATGTGGCACAATGGATCCCGATTGACTGCAGTGGATTCCATGCAGCGTCACTGAATGCAGTGGATTCCATGCAGAATGGTAAAATGCATCCCGATTGATGCAGTGGATTCCATGAAGTGTCATTAAATGCAGGGGATTCCATGCAGCATGGTAAAATGCATCCCAATTGAACACAGTGCATTCCATGCAGCGGGGTTAAATGGATCCCAATTGAATGCAGTGGATTCGATGCAGCGTGGCCCAATGGATCTCGAGAGAATGCAGTGGATTCCATGCAGTGTGGTGCAATGGATTTAAATTGAACGCAGTGGATTCCATGCATCGTGGCGCAATGGATCCCAATTGAATGCAGTGAATTCCATGCAGCGTGATTGAATGCAGTATATTCCATGCAGCGTGGTAAAATGCATCCCGATTAAATGCAGTGGATTCCATCCAGCTTGATTGAATGCAGTTGATTCCATGGAGCGTGGCCCAATGCATCCCGATTAAATGCAGTGGATTTTATGCAGCATGGCCCAAAGCATCCCGATTGAATGTAGTGCATTCCATGCAGCATCACTGAATGCAGTGGATTCCATGCAGCATGGTAAAATGCATCCCGATTAAACGCAGTAGATTACATGCAGCATGGCTAAATGGATCCCGAGTGAATGCAGTAGATTCCATGCAGTGTCATTGAATGCAGTGGATTCCATGCAGCATGGTAAAATGCATCCCGATTGATGCAGTGGATTCCATGCAGTGTCATTGAATGCAGTGGATTCCAGGCAGCATGGTAAAATGCATCCCGATTGATGCAGTGGATTCCATGCAGCGGGGTTAAATGGATCCCGATTGAATGCAGTGTATTCCATGCAGCGTGGCCCAATGGATCTCGATTGAATGCAGTGGATTCCATGCAGCATGGCCCAATGGATCTCGATTGAATGCAGTGGATTCCATGCAGTGTGGTGCAGTGGAGTCTGATTGATTGCAGTGAATTCCATGCATCGTGGCACAATGGATCCCAATTGAATGCAGTGGATTCCATGCAGCATGGCCCAATGGATCTCGATTGAATGCAGTGGATTCCATGCAGCATGTTTGAATGCAGTGTATGCCATGCAGCGTGAAGTTATGGAACCCTATTGAATGCAGTGGATTTTATGCAGCATGATTGAATGCAGTGGATTCCATGCAGCATGATTGAATGCAGTGGATTCCAGGCAGCGAGGCCCAATGAATCCCGATTGAATGCAGTGGATATTATCCAGCATGGCCCAAAGCATCCCGATTGAATGCAGTGGATTCCATGCAGCGTGTTTGAATGCAGTGGATTCCATGCAGCATGGCCCAATGGTTCCCGATTGAATGCAATGGTTGCAATGAAGCATGATTGAATGCAGTGGATTCCATGAAGCGTGGCCCTATGGTACCCGATTGAATGCAGTGGTTGCAATGAAGCATGATTGAATGCAGTGGATTCCATGCAGCATGGAGACATTGAACCCTATTCAATGCAGGGGATTTTATGCAGCATGATTGAATGCAGTGGATTCCATGCAGCATGATTGAATGCAGTAGATTCCATGCAGTGAGGCCCAATGCATCCCGATTAAATGCAGTGGATTTTATGCAGCGAGGCCCAAAGCATCCCGATTGAATGCAGTGGATTCCATGCAGTGTCACTGAATGCAGTGGATTCGATGCAGCATGGTAAAATGCATCCCGATTGAACCCAGTGTATTCCATGCAGCGTGATAAATGGATCCCGATTGAATGCAGTGGATTCCATGCAGCGTGGCCCAATGGATCTCGAGAGAATGCAGTGGATTCCATGCAGTGTGGTGCAATGGATTTTGATTGAACGCAGTGGATTCGATGCATCGTTGTGCAATGGATCCCAATTGAATGCAGTGAATTCCATGCAGCGTGATTGAATGCAGTACATTCCATGCAGCGTGGTAAAATGCATCCCGATTAAATGCAGTGGATTCCATCCAGCTTGATTGAATGCAGTTGATTCCATGGAGCGTGGCCCAATGCATCCCGATTAAATGCAGTGGATTTTATGCAGCATGGCCCAAAGCACCCCGATTGAAGGTAGTGCATTCCATGCAGCATCACTGAATGCAGTGGATTCCATGCAGCATGGTAAAATGCATCCCGATTAAACGCAGTGCATTACATGCAGCATGGCTAAATGGATCCCGAGTGAATGCAGTGGATTCCATGCAGCATGGTAAAATGCGTCACGATTGATGCAGTGGATTCCATGCAGCGTGATTGAATGCAGTACATTCCATGCAGCATGGTAAAATGCATCCCGATTAAATGCAGTGTATTCCATCCAGCTTGATTGAATGCAATTGATTCCATGGAGCGTGGCCCAATGCATCCCGATTAAATGCAGTGGATTTTAAGCAGCATGGCCCAAAGCATCCCGATTGAAGGTAGTGCATTCCATGCAGCATCACTGAATGCAGTGGATTCCATGCAGCATGGTAAAATGCATCCCGATTGAACGCAGTGTATTCCATGAAGCATGGCTAAATGGATCCCGATTGAATGCAGTGGATTCCATGCAGCGTCATTGAATGCAGATGATTCCATGCATTGTGGTGTAATGGATCCCGATTATATGCAGTGGAGTCCATGTAGTGAGGCCCAATGCATCCCGATTGAATGCAGTGGATTGTATGCAGCATGGGCCAAAGCATCCCGATTGAATGCAGTGGATTCCATGCATTTTGATTGAATGCAGTGTACTCCATGCAGCGTGGGAACATGCATCCCGATGGAATGCAGTGGATTCCATGCAGCGTGATTGAATGCAGTGGATTCCATGCAGCGTGAAGAAATTGAACCCTATTGTAAGCAGTGGATTATATGCAGCATGATTGAATGCAGTCGATTCCATGCAGCGTCATTGAATGAAGTGGATTTTATGAGGCATGGCCCAAAGCATCCTGATTGAATGCAGTGGATTCCATGCAGCGTCATTGAATGCAGAGGATTCCATGCATTTTGGTGCAATGGATCCCGACTGTATGCACTGGAGTCCATGAAGCGAGGCCCAATGCATCCCGATTGAATGCAGTGGATTTTTTTGCAGCATGGCCCAAAGCATCCCGATTGAATGCAGGGGATTCCATGCAGCGTGATAGAATGCAGTGTACTCCATTCAGCGTGGTAAATTGCATCCCGATTGAATGCAGTGGATTCCATGCAGCGTGATTGAATGCAGAGGATTCCATGCATTGTGGCGTAATGGATCCCGACTGTATGCAGCGGAGTCCATGCAGCGTGATGACTGAATGGATTCCATGCAGCTTATTAAAATGCATCCTGATTGAATGCAGTGGATTCCATGCAGCGTGATTGAATGCAGTGGATTCCATGCAGCGTGATTGAATGCAGTGGATTCCATGCAGCCTGGTAAAATGCATCCCGATTGAATGCAGTGGATTCCATGCAGCGTGATTGAATGCAGTGGATTCCATGCAGCCTGGTAAAATGCATCCTGATTGAATGCAGTGGATTCGATACAGCTTAGTATAATGTATCCCAGTTAAATTCGGTGGATTCCATGCAGCGTCGTTGAATGCAGTGGATTTTATGAGGCATGGCCCAAAGCATCCCGATTGAATGCAGTGGATTCCATGCATTGTGATTGAATGCAGTGAACTCCATGCAGCGTGGTAAAATGAATCCCGATTGAATGCAGTGGATTCCATGCAGCGTGATTGAATGCAGTGGATTCCATGCAGCGTGATTGAATGCAGTGGATTCCATGCAGCCTGGTAAAATGCATCCCGATTGAATGCAGTGGGTTCGATACAGCTTAGTATAATGTATCCCAGTTAAATTCGGTGGATTCCATGCAGCGTCGTTGAATGCAGTGGATTTTATGAGGCATGGCCCAAAGCATCCCGATTGAATGCATTGGATTCCATGCATTGTGATTGAATGCAGTGAACTCCATGCAGCGTGGTAAAATGAATCCCGATTGAATGCAGTGGATTCCATGAAGCGTGATTGAATGCACTGTATTCCATGAAGTGTGAAGTAATGGAACCCTATTGAATGCAGTGTATTTTATGCAGCCTGATTGAATGCAGTGGATTTAATGGAGCATGATTGAATGCAGTGGATTTTATGCAGCATGGCCCAAAGCATCCTGATTGAATGCAGAGGATTCCATGCATTGTGGCGCAATGGATCCCGATTGTATGCAGTGGAGTCCATGCAGCGTGATGAATGCATGGATTCCATGCAGCCTGGTAAAATGCATCCCGATTGAATGCAGTGGATTCCATGCAGCGTCATTGAATGCAGATGATTCCATGCATTGTGGTGTAATGGATCCCGATTATATGCAGTGGAGTCCATGCAGTGAGGCCCAATGCATCCCGATTGAATGCAGTGGATTGTATGCAGCATGGCCCAAAGCATCCCGATTGAATGCAGTGGATTCCATGCATTTTGATTGAATGCAGTGTACTCCATGCAGCGTGGGAACATGCATCCCGATTGAATGCAGTGGATTCCATGCAGCGTGAAGAAATGGAACATTTAGAATGCAGTGGATATTATGCAGCATGATTGAATGCAGTGGATTCCATGCAGCATGATTGAATGCAGTGGATTTTATGCAGCATGGCCCAAAGCATCCTGATTGAATGCAGGGGATTCCATGCAGCGTGATAGAATGCAGTGTACTCCATTCAGCGTGGTAAATTGCATCCCAATTGAATGCAGTGGATTCCATGCAGCGTGATTGAATGCAGAGGATTCCATGCATTGTGGCGTAATGGATCCCGACTGTATGCAGCGGAGTCCATGCAGCGTGATGACTGAATGGATTCCATGCAGCTTATTAAAATGCATCCTGATTGAATGCAGTGGATTCCATGCAGCGTGATTGAATGCAGTGGATTCCATGCAGCGTGATTGAATGCAGTGGATTCCATGCAGCCTGGTAAAATGCATCCCGATTGAATGCAGTGGATTCCATGCAGCGTGATTGAATGCAGTGGATTCCATGCAGCCTGGTAAAATGCATCCTGATTGAATGCAGTGGATTCGATACAGCTTAGTATAATGTATCCCAGTTAAATTCGGTGGATTCCATGCAGCGTCGTTGAATGCAGTGGATTTTATGAGGCATGGCCCAAAGCATCCCGATTGAATGCAGTGGATTCCATGCATTGTGATTGAATGCAGTGAACTCCATGCAGCGTGGTAAAATGAATCCCGATTGAATGCAGTGGATTCCATGCAGCGTGATTGAATGCAGTGGATTCCATGCAGCGTGATTGAATGCAGTGGATTCCATGCAGCCTGGTAAAATGCATCCCGATTGAATGCAGTGGGTTCGATACAGCTTAGTATAATGTATCCCAGTTAAATTCGGTGGATTCCATGCAGCGTCGTTGAATGCAGTGGATTTTATGAGGCATGGCCCAAAGCATCCCGATTGAATGCATTGGATTCCATGCATTGTGATTGAATGCAGTGAACTCCATGCAGCGTGGTAAAATGAATCCCGATTGAATGCAGTGGATTCCATGAAGCGTGATTGAATGCACTGTATTCCATGAAGTGTGAAGTAATGGAACCCTATTGAATGCAGTGTATTTTATGCAGCCTGATTGAATGCAGTGGATTTAATGGAGCATGATTGAATGCAGTGGATTTTATGCAGCATGGCCCAAAGCATCCTGATTGAATGCAGAGGATTCCATGCATTGTGGCGCAATGGATCCCGATTGTATGCAGTGGAGTCCATGCAGCGTGATGAATGCATGGATTCCATGCAGCCTGGTAAAATGCATCCCGATTGAATGCAGTGGATTCCATGCAGCGTCATTGAATGCAGATGATTCCATGCATTGTGGTGTAATGGATCCCGATTATATGCAGTGGAGTCCATGCAGTGAGGCCCAATGCATCCCGATTGAATGCAGTGGATTGTATGCAGCATGGCCCAAAGCATCCCAATTGAATGCAGTGGATTCCATGCATTTTGATTGAATGCAGTGTACTCCATGCAGCGTGGGAACATGCATCCCGATTGAATGCAGTGGATTCCATGCAGCGTGAAGAAATGGAACATTTAGAATGCAGTGGATATTATGCAGCATGATTGAATGCAGTGGATTCCATGCAGCATGATTGAATGCAGTGGATTTTATGCAGCATGGCCCAAAGCATCCTGATTGAATGCAGTGGATTCCATGGAGCATCATTGAATGCAGAGTATTCAATGCATTGTGTCGTAATGGTTCCCGATTGTATGCAGTGGAGTCCATGTAGTGTGATAAATGCATGGATTCCAGGCAGCATGGTAAAATGCATCCTGATTGAATGCAGTGGATCCATGCAGCGTGATTGAATGCAGTGGATTCCATGCAGCGTGATTGAATGCAGTGGATTCCATGCAGCCTGGTAAAATGCATCCCGATTGAATGCAGAGGATTCCATTCATTGTGGCGTAATGGATCCCGACTGTATGCAGCGGAGTCCATGCAGCGTGATGACTGAATGGATTCCATGCAGCTTATTAAAATGCATCCTGATTGAATGCAGTGGATTCCATGCAGCGTGATTGAATGCAGTGGATTCCATGCAGCGTGATTGAATGCAGTGGATTCCATGCAGCCTGGTAAAATTCATCCCGATTGAATGCAGTGGATTACTTGCAGCATGATTGAATGCAGTGGATTTTATGCAGCATGGCCCAAAGCATCCTGATTGAATGCAGTGGATTACGTGCAGCATGATTAAATGCAGTGAACTCCATGCAATGTGGTAAAATGCCTCCTGATTGAATGCAGTGGATTCGATACAGCTTAGTATAATATATCCCAATTAAATTCGGTGGATTCCATGCAGCGTCGTTGAATGCAGTGGATTTTATTAGGCATGGCCCAAAGCATCCCGATTGAATGCATTGGATTCCATGCATTGTGATTGAATGCAGTGAACTCCATGCAGCGTGGTAAAATGAATCCCGATTGAATGCAGTGGATTCCATGAAGCGTGATTGAATGCACTGTATTCCATGAAGTGTGAAGTAATGGAACCCTATTGAATGCAGTGTATTTTATGCAGCCTGATTGAATGCAGTGGATTTAATGGAGCATGATTGAATGCAGTGGATTTTATGCAGCATGGCCCAAAGCATCCTGATTGAATGCAGAGGATACCATGCATTGTGGCGCAATGGATCCCGATTGTATGCAGTGGAGTCCATGCAGCGTGATGAATGCATGGATTCCATGCAGCCTGGTAAAATGCATCCCGATTGAATGCAGTGGATTCCATCCAGCTTGATTGAATGCAGTTGATTCCATGGAGCGTGGCCCAATGCATCCCGATTAAATGCAGTGGATTTTATGCAGCATGGCCCAAAGCATCCCGATTGAAGGTAGTGCATTCCATGCAGCATCACTGAATGCAGTGGATTCCATGCAGCATGGTAAAATGCATCCCGATTGATGGAGTGGATTCCATGCAGCGTCATTGAATGCAGATGATTCCATGCATTGTGGTGTAATGGATCCCGATTATATGCAGTGGAGTCCATGCAGTGAGGCCCAATGCATCCCGATTGAATGCAGTGGATTCCATGCATTTTGATTGAATACAGTGTACTCCATGCAGCGTGGGAACATGCATCCCGATGGAATGCAGTGGATTCCATGCAGCGTGATTGAATGCAGTGGATTCCATGCAGCGTGAAGAAATTGAACCCTATTGTAAGCAGTGGATTATATGCAGCATGATTGAATGCAGTCGATTCCATGCAGTGTCATTGAATGAAGTGGATTTTATGAGGCATGGCCCAAAGCATCCTGATTGAATGCAGTGGATTCCATGCAGCGTCATTGAATGCAGAGGATTCCATGCATTTTGGTGCAATGGATCCCGACTGTATGCACTGGAGTCCATGAAGCGAGGCCCAATGCATCCCGATTGAATGCAGTGGATTTTTTTGCAGCATGGCCCAAAGCATCCCGATTGAATGCAGGGGATTCCATGCAGCGTGATTGAATGCAGTGTACTCCATTCAGCGTGGTAAATTGCATCCCGATTGAATGCAGTGGATTCCGTGCAGCGTGATTGAATGCAGAGGATTCCATGCATTGTGGCGTAATGGATCCCGACTGTATGCAGCGGAGTCCATGCAGCGTGATGACTGAATGGATTCCATGCAGCTTATTAAAATGCATCCTGATTGAATGCAGTGGATTCCATGCAGCGTGATTGAATGCAGTGGATTCCATGCAGCGTGATTGAATGCAGTGGATTCCATGCAGCCTGGTAAAATGCATCCCGATTGAATGCAGTGGATTCCATGCAGCGTGATTGAATGCAGTGGATTCCATGCAGCCTGGTAAAATGCATCCCGATTGAATGCAGTGGATTACGTGCAGCATGATTGAATGCAGTGGATTTTATGCAGCATGGCCCAAAGCATCCTGATTGAATGCAGTGGATTACGTGCAGCATGATTAAATGCAGTGAACTCCATGCAATGTGGTAAAATGCATCCTGATTGAATGCAGTGGATTCGATACAGCTTAGTATAATGTATCCCAGTTAAATTCGGTGGATTCCATGCAGTGTCGTTGAATGCAGTGGAATTTATTAAGCATGGCCCAAAGCATCCTGATTGAATGCAGAGGATTCCATGCATTGTGGCGCAATGGATCCCGATTGTATGCAGTGGAGTCCATGCAGCGTGATGAATGCATGGATTCCATGCAGCCTGGTAAAATGCATCCCGATTGAATGCAGTGGATTGTATGCAGCATGGGCCAAAGCATCCCGATTGAATGCAGTGGATTCCATGCATTTTGATTGAATGCAGTGTACTCCATGCAGCGTGGGAACATGCATCCCGATGGAATGCTGTGGATTCCATGCAGCGTGATTGAATGCAGTGGATTCCATGCAGCGTGAAGAAATTGAACCCTATTGTAAGCAGTGGATTATATGCAGCATGATTGAATGCAGTCGATTTCATGCAGCGTCATTGAATGAAGTGGATTTTATGAGGCATGGCCCAAAGCATCCTGATTGAATGCAGTGGATTCCATGCAGCGTCATTGAATGCAGAGGATTCCATGCATTTTGGTGCAATGGATCCCGACTGTATGCACTGGAGTCCATGAAGCGAGGCCCAATGCATCCCGATTGAATGCAGTGGATTTTTTTGCAGCATGGCCCAAAGCATCCCGATTGAATGCAGGGGATTCCATGCAGCGTGATTGAATGCAGTGTACTCCATTCAGCGTGGTAAATTGCATCCCGATTGAATGCAGTGGATTCCGTGCAGCGTGATTGAATGCAGAGGATTCCATGCATTGTGGCGTAATGGATCCCGACTGTATGCAGCGGAGTCCATGCAGCGTGATGACTGAATGGATTCCATGCAGCTTATTAAAATGCATCCTGATTGAATGCAGTGGATTCCATGCAGCGTGATTGAATGCAGTGGATTCCATGCAGCCTGGTAAAATGCATCCCGATTGAATGCAGTGGATTCCATGAAGCGTGATTGAATGCAGTGGATTCCATGCAGCCTGGTAAAATGCATCCCGATTGAATGCAGTGGATTACGTGCAGCATGATTGAATGCAGTGGATTTTATGCAGCATGGCCCAAAGCATCCTGATTGAATGCAGTGGATTACGTGCAGCATGATTAAATGCAGTGAACTCCATGCAATGTGGTAAAATGCATCCTGATTGAATGCAGTGGATTCGATACAGCTTAGTATAATGTATCCCAGTTAAATTCGGTGGATTCCATGCAGTGTCGTTGAATGCAGTGGATTTTATGCAGCATGGCCCAAAGCATCCTGATTGAATGCAGAGGATTCCATGCATTGTGGCGCAATGGATCCCGATTGTATGCAGTGGAGTCCATGCAGCGTGATGAATGCATGGATTCCATGCAGCCTGGTAAAATGCATCCCGATTGAATGCAGTGGATTCCATGCAGCGTCATTGAATGCAGATGATTCCATGCATTGTGTTGTAATGGATCCCGATTATATGCAGAGGATTCCATGCAGTGAGGCCCAATGCATCCCGATTGAATGCAGTGGATTGTATGCAGCATGGCCCAAAGCATCCCGATTGAATGCAGTGGATTCCATGCATTTTGATTGAATGCAGTGTACTCCATGCAGCGTGGGAACATGCATCCCGATGGAATGCAGTGGATTCCATGCAGCGTGATTGAATGCAGTGGATTCCATGCAGCGTGAAGAAATTGAACCCTATTGTAAGCAGTGGATTATATGCAGCATGATTGAATGCAGTCGATTCCATGCAGCGTCATTGAATGAAGTGGATTTTATGAGGCATGGCCCAAAGCATCCTGATTGAATGCAGTGGATTCCATGCAGCGTCATTGAATGCAGAGGATTCCATGCATTTTGGTGCAATGGATCCCGACTGTATGCACTGGAGTCCATGAAGCGAGGCCCAATGCATCCCGATTGAATGCAGTGGATTTTTTTGCAGCATGGCCCAAAGCATCCCGATTGAATGCAGGGGATTCCATGCAGCGTGATTGAATGCAGAGGATTCCATGCATTGTGGCGTAATGGATCCCGACTGTATGCAGCGGAGTCCATGCAGCGTGATGACTGAATGGATTCCATGCAGCTTATTAAAATGCATCCTGATTGAATGCAGTGGATTCCATGCAGCGTGATTGAATGCAGTGGATTCCATGCAGCGAGGTAAAATGCATCCCGATTGAATGCAGTGGATTAAATGCAGCGTGAAGAAATGGAACATTTTGAATGCAGTGGATATTATGCAGCATGATTGAATGCAGTGGATTCCATGCAGCGTGATTGAATGCAGAGGATTCCATGCATTGTGGCGTAATGGATCCCGACTGTATGCAGCGGAGTCCATGCAGCGTGATGACTGAATGGATTCCATGCAGCTTATTAAAATGCATCCTGATTGAATGCAGTGGATTCCATGCAGCGTGATTGAATGCAGTGGATTCCATGCAGCGAGGTAAAATGCATCCCGATTGAATGCAGTGGATTAAATGCAGCGTGAAGAAATGGAACATTTTGAATGCAGTGGATATTATGCAGCATGATTGAATGCAGTGGATTCCATGCAGCATGATTAAATGCAGTGTATTTTATGCAGCATTGCCCAAAGCATCCTGATTGAATGCAGTGGAGTCCATGGAGTATCATTGAATGCAGAGTATTCCATGCATTGTGGCGCAATGGATCCCGATTGTATGCAGTGGAGTCCATGCAGTGTGATGAATGCATGGATTCCAGGCAGCCTGGTAAAATGCATCCTGATTGAATGCAGTGGATTCCATGCAGCGTGATTGAATGCAGTGGATTCCGTGCAGCGTGATTGAATGCAGTGGATTCCATGCAGCCTGGTAAAATGCATCCCGATTGAATGCAGTGGGTTCGATACAGCTTAGTATAATGTATCCCAGTTAAATTCGGAGGATTCCATGCAGCGTCGTTGAATGCAGTGGATTTTATGAGGCATGGCCCAAAGCATCCCGATTGAATGCATTGGATTCCATGCATTGTGATTGAATGCAGTGAACTCCATGCAGCGTGGTAAAATGAATCCCGATTGAATGCAGTGGATTCCATGAAGCGTGATTGAATGCACTGTATTCCATGAAGTGTGAAGTAATGGAACCCTATTGAATGCAGTGTATTTTATGCAGCCTGATTGAATGCAGTGGATTACGTGCAGCATGATTGAATGCAGTGGATTTTATGCAGCATGGCCCAAAGCATCCTGATTGAATGCAGTGGATTACGTGCAGCATGATTAAATGCAGTGAACTCCATGCAATGTGGTAAAATGCATCCTGATTGAATGCAGTGGATTCGATACAGCTTAGTATAATGTATCCCAATTAAATTCGGTGGATTCCATGCAGCGTCGTTGAATGCAGTGGATTTTATGAGGCATGGCCCAAAGCATCCCGATTGAATGCATTGGATTCCATGCATTGTGATTGAATGCAGTGAACTCCATGCAGCGTGGTAAAATGAATCCCGATTGAATGCAGTGGATTCCATGAAGCGTGATTGAATGCACTGTATTCCATGAAGTGTGAAGTAATGGAACCCTATTGAATGCAGTGTATTTTATGCAGCCTGATTGAATGCAGTGGATTTAATGGAGCATGATTGAATGCAGTGGATTTTATGCAGCATGGCCCAAAGCATCCTGATTGAATGCAGAGGATTCCATGCATTGTGGCGCAATGGATCCCGATTGTATGCAGTGGAGTCCATGCAGCGTGATGAATGCATGGATTCCATGCAGCCTGGTAAAATGCATCCTGATTGAATGCAGTGGATTCCATGCAGCGTCATTGAATGCAGATGATTCCATGCATTGTGGTGTAATGGATCCCGATTATATGCAGTGGAGTCCATGCAGTGAGGCCCAATGCATCCCGATTGAATGCAGTGGATTCCATGCATTTTGATTGAATACAGTGTACTCCATGCAGCGTGGGAACATGCATCCCGATGGAATGCAGTGGATTCCATGCAGCGTGATTGAATGCAGTGGATTCCATGCAGCGTGAAGAAATTGAACCCTATTGTAAGCAGTGGATTATATGCAGCATGATTGAATGCAGTCGATTCCATGCAGTGTCATTGAATGAAGTGGATTTTATGAGGCATGGCCCAAAGCATCCTGATTGAATGCAGTGGATTCCATGCAGCGTCATTGAATGCAGAGGATTCCATGCATTTTGGTGCAATGGATCCCGACTGTATGCACTGGAGTCCATGAAGCGAGGCCCAATGCATCCCGATTGAATGCAGTGGATTTTTTTGCAGCATGGCCCAAAGCATCCCGATTGAATGCAGGGGATTCCATGCAGCGTGATTGAATGCAGTGTACTCCATTCAGCGTGGTAAATTGCATCCCGATTGAATGCAGTGGATTCCGTGCAGCGTGATTGAATGCAGAGGATTCCATGCATTGTGGCGTAATGGATCCCGACTGTATGCAGCGGAGTCCATGCAGCGTGATGACTGAATGGATTCCATGCAGCTTATTAAAATGCATCCTGATTGAATGCAGTGGATTCCATGCAGCGTGATTGAATGCAGTGGATTCCATGCAGCGTGATTGAATGCAGTGGATTCCATGCAGCCTGGTAAAATGCATCCCGATTGAATGCAGTGGATTCCATGCAGCGTGATTGAATGCAGTGGATTCCATGCAGCCTGGTAAAATGCATCCCGATTGAATGCAGTGGATTACGTGCAGCATGATTGAATGCAGTGGATTTTATGCAGCATGGCCCAAAGCATCCTGATTGAATGCAGTGGATTACGTGCAGCATGATTAAATGCAGTGAACTCCATGCAATGTGGTAAAATGCATCCTGATTGAATGCAGTGTATTCGATACAGCTTAGTATAATGTATCCCAATTAAATTCGGTGGATTCCATGCAGTGTCGTTGAATGCAGTGGAATTTATTAAGCATGGCCCAAAGCATCCTGATTGAATGCAGTGGATTCCATGCAGCGTGAAGTGTTGGAACCGTATTGAATGCAGTGGATTTTATGCAGCATGGCCCAAAGCATCCTGATTGAGTGCACTGGATTCAATGGAGCATCATTGAATGCAGATGATTCCATGCATTGTGTTGCAATTGATCCTTATTGTATGCAGTGGAGTCAATGGAGCGAGGCCAAATGCATCCCAATTGAATGCACTGGATTATATGCAGCATGGCCCAAAGCATCCCAATTGAATGCAGTGGATTCCATGCAGCATCAATGAATGCAGAAGATTCCATGCATTGTGGCACAATGGATCCCGATTGTATGCAGTGGAGTCCATGCAGCGAGGCCCAATGCATCCCGATGGAATGCAGTGGATTTTATGCAGCATGGCCCAAAGCATCCCGATTGAATGCAGTGGATTATATGCAGCATGATTGCAGCAGTGTAATCCATTACGCAGCAGTGTAATCCATGCAGAGTGTTAAAATGCATCCCGATTGAATGCATTGTATTCCCTGCAGTGTGAAGAAATGGAACCCTATTGAATGCAGTGGATTTTATGCAGCATGATGGAGTGCAGTGGATTCCATGCAGCATGATTGAATGCAGTGGATTTCATGAAGCATGCCCCAAAGCATCCCGATTGAATGCAGTGGATTCCATCCATTGTGATTGAATGCAGTGTACTCCATGCAGTGTGGTAAAATGCATCCCGATTGAATGCAGTGGATTCCATGCAGCATCATTGAATGCAGATGATTCCATGCATTGCAGCGCAATGGATACCAATTGAATGCAGTGAAGTCCATGCAGCGAGGCCCAGTGCATCCCGATTGACTGCAGTGGATTATTTTGCAGCATGGCCCAAAGAATCCCGATTGAATGCATTGGATTCCATCCATTGTGATTGAATGCAGTGTACTCCATGCAGTGTGGTAAAATGCATCCCGATTGAATGCATTGGATTCCATGCAGCATCATTGAATGCAGAGGATTCCATGCATTGTGGCGCAATGGATCGCGATTGTATGCAGTGGAGTTCATGCAGCGAGGCCCAATGCATCCTGATTGATTGCAGTGGATTTTTTGCAGCATGGCCCAAAGCATCCCGATTGAATGCAGTGGATTCCATGCATTGAGATTGAATGCAGTGTACTCCATGCAGCGAGGTAAAATGCATCCCGATTGAATGCAGTGGATTAAATGCAGCGTGAAGAAATGGAACATTTTGAATGCAGTGGATATTATGCAGCATGATTGAATGCAGTGGATTCCATGCAGCATGATTAAATGCAGTGTATTTTATGCAGCATTGCCCAAAGCATCCTGATTGAATGCAGTGGAGTTCATGGAGTATCATTGAATGCAGAGTATTCCATGCATTGTGGCGCAATGGATCCCGATTGTATGCAGTGGAGTCCATGCAGTGTGATGAATGCATGGATTCCAGGCAGCCTGGTAAAATGCATCCTGATTGAATGCAGTGGATTCCATGCAGCGTGATTGAATGCAGTGGATTCCGTGCAGCGTGATTGAATGCAGTGGATTCCATGCAGCCTGGTAAAATGCATCCCGATTGAATGCAGTGGGTTCGATACAGCTTAGTATAATGTATCCCAGTTAAATTCGGAGGATTCCATGCAGCGTCGTTGAATGCAGTGGATTTTATGAGGCATGGCCCAAAGCATCCCGATTGAATGCATTGGATTCCATGCATTGTGATTGAATGCAGTGAACTCCATGCAGCGTGGTAAAATGAATCCCGATTGAATGCAGTGGATTCCATGAAGCGTGATTGAATGCACTGTATTCCATGAAGTGTGAAGTAATGGAACCCTATTGAATGCAGTGTATTTTATGCAGCCTGATTGAATGCAGTGGATTTAATGGAGCATGATTGAATGCAGTGGATTTTATGCAGCATGGCCCAAAGCATCCTGATTGAATGCAGAGGATTCCATGCATTGTGGCGCAATGGATCCCGATTGTATGCAGTGGAGTCCATGCAGCGTGATGAATGCATGGATTCCATGCAGCCTGGTAAAATGCATCCCGATTGAATGCAGTGGATTCCATGCAGCGTCATTGAATGCAGATGATTCCATGCATTGTGGTGTAATGGATCCCGATTATATGCAGTGGAGTCCATGCAGTGAGGCCCAATGCATCCCGATTGAATGCAGTGGATTGTATGCAGCATGGCCCAAAGCATCCCGATTGAATGCAGTGGATTCCATGCATTTTGATTGAATGCAGTGTACTCCATGCAGCGTGGGAACATGCATCCCGATGGAATGCAGTGGATTCCATGCAGCGTGATTGAATACAGTGGATTCCATGCAGCGTGAAGAAATTGAACCCTATTGTAAGCAGTGGATTATATGCAGCATGATTGAATGCAGTCGATTCCATGCAGCGTCATTGAATGAAGTGGATTTTATGAGGCATGGCCCAAAGCATCCTGATTGAATGCAGTGGATTCCATGCAGCGTCATTGAATGCAGAGGATTCCATGCATTTTGGTGCAATGGATCCCGACTGTATGCACTGGAGTCCATGAAGCGAGGCCCAATGCATCCCGATTGAATGCAGTGGATTTTTTTGCAGCATGGCCCAAAGCATCCCGATTGAATGCAGGGGATTCCATGCAGCGTGATAGAATGCAGTGTACTCCATTCAGCGTGGTAAATTGCATCCCGATTGAATGCAGTGGATTCCATGCAGCGTGATTGAATGCAGAGGATTCCATGCATTGTGGCGTAATGGATCCCGACTGTATGCAGCGGAGTCCATGCAGCGTGATGACTGAATGGATTCCATGCAGCTTATTAAAATGCATCCTGATTGAATGCAGTGGATTCCATGCAGCGTGATTGAATGCAGTGGATTCCATGCAGCGTGATTGAATGCAGTGGATTCCATGCAGCCTGGTAAAATGCATCCCGATTGAATGCAGTGGATTCCATGCAGCGTGATTGAATGCAGTGGATTCCATGCAGCCTGGTAAAATGCATCCCGATTGAATGCAGTGGATTACGTGCAGCATGATTGAATGCAGTGGATTTTATGCAGCATGGCCCAAAGCATCCTGATTGAATGCAGTGGATTACGTGCAGCATGATTAAATGCAGTGAACTCCATGCAATGTGGTAAAATGCATCCTGATTGAATGCAGTGGATTCGATACAGCTTAGTATAATGTATCCCAGTTAAATTCGGTGGATTCCATGCAGCGTCGTTGAATGCAGTGGATTTTATGAGGCATGGCCCAAAGCATCCCGATTGAATGCAGTGGATTCCATGCATTGTGATTGAATGCAGTGAACTCCATGCAGCGTGGTAAAATGAAACCCGATTGAATGCAGTGGATTCCATGCAGCGTGATTGAATGCAGTGGATTCCATGCAGCGTGATTGAATGCAGTGGATTCCATGCAGCCTGGTAAAATGCATCCCGATTGAATGCAGTGGGTTCGATACAGCTTAGTATAATATATCCCAGTTAAATTCGGTGGATTCCATGCAGCGTCGTTGAATGCAGTGGATTTTATGAGGCATGGCCCAAAGCATCCCGATTGAATGCAGTGGATTCCATGCATTGTGATTGACTGCAGTGAACTCCATGCAGCGTGGTAAAATGAATCCCGATTGAATGCAGTGGATTCCATGAAGCGTGATTGAATGCACTGTATTCCATGAAGTGTGAAGTAATGGAACCCTATTGAATGCAGTGTATTTTATGCAGCCTGATTGAATGCAGTGGATTTAATGGAGCATGATTGAATGCAGTGGATTTTATGCAGCATGGCCCAAAGCATCCTGATTGAATGCAGAGGATTCCATGCATTGTGGCGCAATGGATCCCGATTGTATGCAGTGGAGTCCATGCAGCGTGATGAATGCATGGATTCCATGCAGCCTGGTAAAATGAATCCCGATTGAATGCAGTGGATTCCATGCAGCGTCATTGAATGCAGATGATTCCATGCATTGTGGTGTAATGGATCCCGATTATATGCAGTGGAGTCCATGCAGTGAGGCCCAATGCATCCCGATTGAATGCAGTGGATTGTATGCAGCATGGCCCAAAGCATCCCGATTGAATGCAGTGGATTCCATGCATTTTGATTGAATGCAGTGTACTCCATGCAGCGTGGGAACATGCATCCCGATTGAATGCAGTGGATTCCATGCAGCGTGAAGAAATGGAACATTTAGAATGCAGTGGATATTATGCAGCATGATTGAATGCAGTGGATTCCATGCAGCATGATTGAATGCAGTGGATTTTATGCAGCATGGCCCAAAGCATCCTGATTGAATGCAGTGGATTCCATGGAGCATTATTGAATGCAGAGTATTCAATGCATTGTGTCGTAATGGATCCCGATTGTATGCAGTGGAGTCCATGCAGTGTGATAAATGCATGGATTCCAGGCAGCCTGGTAAAATGCATCCTGATTGAATGCAGTGGATTCCATGCAGCGTGATTGAATGCAGTGGATTCCATGCAGCGTGATTGATTGCAGTGGATTCCATGCAGCCTGGTAAAATGCATCCTGATTGAATGCAGAGGATTCCATGCATTGTGGCATAATGGATCCCGACTGTATGCAGCGGAGTCCATGCAGCGTGATGACTGAATGGATTCCATGCAGCTTATTAAAATGCATCCTGATTGAATGCAGTGGATTCCATGCAGCGTGATTGAATGCAGTGGATTCCATGCAGCGTGATTGAATGCAGTGGCATCCATGCAGCCTGGTAAAATACATCCCGATTGAATGCAGTGGATTACGTGCAGCATGATTGAATGCAGTGGATTTTATGCAGCATGGCCCAAAGCATCCTGATTGAATGCAGTGGATTACGTGCAGCATGATTAAATGCAGTGAACTCCATGCAATGTGGTAAAATGCATCCTGATTGAATGCTGTGGATTCGATACAGCTTAGTATAATGTATCCCAATTAAATTCGGTGGATTCCATGCAGCGTCGTTGAATGCAGTGGATTTTATGAGGCATGGCCCAAAGCATCCCGATTGAATGCAGTGGATTCCATGCATTGTGATTGAATGCAGTGAACTCCATGCAGCGTGGTAAAATGAATCCCTATTGAATGCAGTGGATTCCATGAAGCGTGATTGAATGCACTGTATTCCATGAAGTGTGAAGTAATGGAACCCTATTGAATGCAGTGTATTTTATGCAGCCTGATTGAATGCAGTGGATTTAATGGAGCATGATTGAATGCAGTGGATTTTATGCAGCATGGCCCAAAGCATCCTGATTGAATGCAGAGGATTCCATGCATTGTGGCGCAATGGATCCCGATTGTATGCAGTGGAGTCCATGCAGCGTGATGAATGCATGGATTCCATGCAGCCTGGTAAAATGCATCCTGATTGAATGCAGTGGATTCCATGCAGCGTCATTGAATGCAGATGATTCCATGCATTGTGGTGTAATGGATCCCGATTATATGCAGTGGAGTCCATGCAGTGAGGCCCAATGCATCCCGATTGAATGCAGTGGATTGTATGCAGCATGGGCCAAAGCATCCCAATTGAATGCAGTGGATTCGATACAGCTTAGTATAATGTATCCCAGTTAAATTCGGTGAATTCCATGCAGCGTCGTTGAATGCAGTGGATTTTATGAGGCATGGCCCAAAGCATCCCGATTGAATGCAGTGGATTCCATGCATTGTGATTGAATGCAGTGAACTCCATGCAGCGTGGTAAAATGAATCCCTATTGAATGCAGTGGATTCCATGAAGCGTGATTGAATGCACTGTATTCCATGAAGTGTGAAGTAATGGAACCCTATTGAATGCAGTGTATTTTATGCAGCCTGATTGAATGCAGTGGATTTAATGGAGCATGATTGAATGCAGTGGATTTTATGCAGCATGGCCCAAAGCATCCTGATTGAATGCAGAGGATTCCATGCATTGTGGCGCAATGGATCCCGATTGTATGCAGTGGAGTCCATGCAGCGTGATGAATGCATGGATTCCATGCAGCCTGGTAAAATGCATCCTGATTGAATGCAGTGGATTCCATGCAGCGTCATTGAATGCAGATGATTCCATGCATTGTGGTGTAATGGATCCCGATTATATGCAGTGGAGTCCATGCAGTGAGGCCCAATGCATCCCGATTGAATGCAGTGGATTGTATGCAGCATGGCCCAAAGCATCCCGATTGAATGCAGTGGATTCCATGCATTTTGATTGAATGCAGTGTACTCCATGCAGCGTGGGAACATGCATCCCGATGGAATGCAGTGGATTCCATGCAGCGTGATTGAATGCAGTGGATTCCATGCAGCGTGAAGAAATTGAACCCTATTGTAAGCAGTGGATTATATGCAGCATGATTGAATGCAGTCGATTCCATGCAGCGTGATTGAATGAAGTGGATTTTATGAGGCATGGCCCAAAGCATCCTGATTGAATGCAGTGGATTCCATGCAGCGTCATTGAATGCAGAGGATTCCATGCATTTTGGTGCAATGGATCCCGACTGTATGCACTGGAGTCCATGAAGCGAGGCCCAATGCATCCCGATTGAATGCAGTGGATTTTTTTGCAGCATGGCCCAAAGCATCCCGATTGAATGCAGGGGATTCCATGCAGCGTGATTGAATGCAGTGTACTCCATTCAGCGTGGTAAATTGCATCCCGATTGAATGCAGTGGATTCCATGCAGCGTGATTGAATGCAGAGGATTCCATGCATTGTGGCGTAATGGATCCCGACTGTATGCAGCGGAGTCCATGCAGCGTGATGACTGAATGGATTCCATGCAGCTTATTAAAATGCATCCTGATTGAATGCAGTGGATTCCATGCAGCGTGATTGAATGTAGTGGATTCCATGCAGCGTGATTGAATGCAGTGGATTCCATGCAGCCTGGTAAAATGCATCCCGATTGAATGCAGTGGATTCCATGCAGCGTGATTGAATGCAGTGGATTCCATGCAGCCTGGTAAAATGCATCCCGATTGAATGCAGTGGATTACGTGCAGCATGATTGAATGCAGTGAACTCCATGCAATGTGGTAAAATGCATCCTGATTGAATGCAGTGGATTCGATACAGCTGAGTATAATGTATCCCAGTTAAATTCGGTGGATTCCATGCAGTGTCGTTGAATGCAGTGGAATTTATTAAGCATGGCCCAAAGCATCCTGATTGAATGCAGAGGATTCCATGCATTGTGGCGCAATGGATCCCGATTGTATGCAGTGGAGTCCATGCAGCGTGATGAATGCATGGATTCCATGCAGCCTGGTAAAATGCATCCCGATTGAATGCAGTGGATTCCATGCAGCGTCATTGAATGCAGATGATTCCATGCATTGTGGTGTAATGGATCCCGATTATATGAAGTGGAGTCCATGCAGTGAGGCCCAATGCATCCCGATTGAATGCAGTGGATTGTATGCAGCATGGGCCAAAGCATCCCGATTGAATGCAGTGGATTCCATGCAGCGTGATTGAATGCAGTGGATTCCATGCAGCGTGATTGAATGCAGTGGATTCCATGCAGCCTGGTAAAATGCATCCCGATTGAATGCAGTGGATTCCATGCAGCATGATTGAATGCAGTGGATTCCGTGCAGCATGATTGAATGCAGTGGATTTTATGCAGCATGGCCCAAAGCATCCTGATTGAATGCAGTGGATTACGTGCAGCATGATTAAATGCAGTGAACTCCATGCAATGTGGTAAAATGCATCCTGATTGAATGCAGTGGATTCGATACAGCTTAGTATAATGTATCCCAATTAAATTCGGTGGATTCCATGCAGCGTCGTTGAATGCAGTGGATTTTATGAGGCATGGCCCAAAGCATCCCGATTGAATGCAGTGGATTCCATGCATTGTGATTGAATGCAGTGAACTCCATGCAGCGTGGTAAAATGAATCCCGATTGAATGCAGTGGATTCCATGAAGCGTGATTGAATGCACTGTATTCCATGAAGTGTGAAGTAATGGAACCCTATTGAATGCAGTGTATTTTATGCAGCCTGATTGAATGCAGTGGATTTAATGGAGCATGATTGAATGCAGTGGATTTTATGCAGCATGGCCCAAAGCATCCTGATTGAATGCAGAGGATTCCATGCATTGTGGCGCAATGGATCCCGATTGTATGCAGTGGAGTCCATGCAGCGTGATGAATGCATGGATTCCATGCAGCCTGGTAAAATGAATCCCGATTGAATGCAGTGGATTCCATGCAGCGTCATTGAATGCAGATGATTCCATGCATTGTGGTGTAATGGATCCCGATTATATGCAGTGGAGTCCATGCAGTGAGGCCCAATGCATCCCGATTGAATGCAGTGGATTGTATGCAGCATGGGCCAAAGCATCCCGATTGAATGCAGTGGATTCCATGCATTTTGATTGAATGCAGTGTACTCCATGCAGCGTGGGAACATGCATCCCGATGGAATGCAGTGGATTCCATGCAGCGTGATTGAATGCAGTGGATTCCATGCAGCGTGAAGAAATTGAACCCTATTGTAAGCAGTGGATTATGTGCAGCATGATTGAATGCAGTCGATTCCATGCAGTGTCATTGAATGAAGTGGATTTTATGAGGCATGGCCCAAAGCATCCTGATTGAATGCAGTGGATTCCATGCAGCGTCATTGAATGCAGAGGATTCCATGCATTTTGGTGCAATGGATCCCGACTGTATGCACTGGAGTCCATGAAGCGAGGCCCAATGCATCCCGATTGAATGCAGTGGATTTTTTTGCAGCATGGCCCAAAGCATCCCGATTGAATGCAGGGGATTCCATGCAGCGTGATAGAATGCAGTGTACTCCATTCAGCGTGGTAAATTGCATCCCGATTGAATGCAGTGGATTCCATGCAGCGTGATTGAATGCAGAGGATTCCATGCATTGTGGCGTAATGGATCCCGACTGTATGCAGCGGAGTCCATGCAGCGTGATGACTGAATGGATTCCATTCAGCTTATTAAAATGCATCCTGATTGAATGCAGTGGATTCCATGCAGCGTGATTGAATGCAGTGGATTCCATGCAGCGTGATTGAATGCAGTGGATTCCATGCAGCCTGGTAAAATGCATCCCGATTGAATGCAGTGGATTCCATGCAGCGTGATTGAATGCAGTGGATTCCATGCAGCCTGGTAAAATGCATCCCGATTGAATGCAGTGGATTCCGTGCAGCATGATTGAATGCAGTGGATTTTATGCAGCATGGCCCAAAGCATCCTGATTGAATGCAGTGGATTACGTGCAGCATGATTAAATGCAGTGAACTCCATGCAATGTGGTAAAATGCATCCTGATTGAATGCAGTGGATTCGATACAGCTTAGTATAATGTATCCCAATTAAATTCGGTGGATTCCATGCAGTGTCGTTGAATGCAGTGGATTTTATGCAGCATGGCCCAAAGCATCCTGATTGAATGCAGAGGATTCCATGCATTGTGGCGCAATGGATCCCGATTGTATGCAGTGGAGTCCATGCAGCGTGATGAATGCATGGATTCCATGCAGCCTGGTAAAATGCATCCCGATTGAATGCAGTGGATTCCATGCAGCGTCATTGAATGCAGATGATTCCATGCATTGTGGTGTAATGGATCCCGATTATATGCAGTGGAGTCCATGCAGTGAGGCCGAATGCATCCCGATTGAATGCAGTGGATTGTATGCAGCATGGGCCAAAGCATCCCGATTGAATGCAGTGGATTCCATGCATTTTGATTGAATGCAGTGTACTCCATGCAGCGTGGGAACATGCATCCCGATGGAATGCAGTGGATTCCATGCAGCGTGAAGAAATTGAACCCTATTGTAAGCAGTGGATTATATGCAGCATGATTGAATGCAGTCGATTTCATGCAGCGTCATTGAATGAAGTGGATTTTATGAGGCATGGCCCAAAGCATCCTGATTGAATGCAGTGGATTCCATGCAGCGTCATTGAATGCAGAGGATTCCATGCATTTTGGTGCAATGGATCCCGACTGTATGCACTGGAGTCCATGAAGCGAGGCCCAATGCATCCCGATTGAATGCAGTGGATTTTTTTGCAGCATGGCCCAAAGCATCCCGATTGAATGCAGGGGATTCCATGCAGCGTGATTGAATGCAGTGTACTCCATTCAGCGTGGTAAATTGCATCCCGATTGAATGCAGTGGATTCCATGCAGCGTGATTGAATGCAGAGGATTCCATGCATTGTGGCGTAATGGATCCCGACTGTATGCAGCGGAGTCCATGCAGCGTGATGACTGAATGGATTCCATGCAGCTTATTAAAATGCATCCTGATTGAATGCAGTGGATTCCATGCAGCGTGATTGAATGCAGTGGATTCCATGCAGCGTGATTGAATGCAGTGGATTCCATGCAGCCTGGTAAAATGCATCCCGATTGAATGCAGTGGATTCCATGCAGCGTGATTGAATGCAGTGGATTCCATGCAGCCTGGTAAAATGCATCCCGATTGAATGCAGTGGATTACGTGCAGCATGATTGAATGCAGTGGATTTTATGCAGCATGGCCCAAAGCATCCTGATTGAATGCAGTGGATTACGTGCAGCATGATTAAATGCAGTGAACTCCATGCAATGTGGTAAAATGCATCCTGATTGAATGCAGTGGATTCGATACAGCTTAGTATAATGTATCCCAGTTAAATTCGGTGGATTCCATGCAGTGTCGTTGAATGCAGTGGAATTTATTAAGCATGGCCCAAAGCATCCTGATTGAATGCAGAGGATTCCATGCATTGTGGCGCAATGGATCCCGATTGTATGCAGTGGAGTCCATGCAGCGTGATGAATGCATGGATTCCATGCAGCCTGGTAAAATGCATCCCGATTGAATGCAGTGGATTCCATGCAGCGTCATTGAATGCAGATGATTCCATGCATTGTGGTGTAATGGATCCCGATTATATGCAGTGGAGTCCATGCAGTGAGGCCCAATGCATCCCGATTGAATGCAGTGGATTGTATGCAGCATGGGCCAAAGCATCCCGATTGAATGCAGTGGATTCCATGCATTTTGATTGAATGCAGTGTACTCCATGCAGCGTGGGAACATGCATCCCGATGGAATGCAGTGGATTCCATGCAGCGTGATTGAATGCAGTGGATTCCATGCAGCGTGAAGAAATTGAACCCTATTGTAAGCAGTGGATTATATGCAGCATGATTGAATGCAGTCGATTCCATGCAGCGTCATTGAATGAAGTGGATTTTATGAGGCATGGCCCAAAGCATCCTGATTGAATGCAGTGGATTCCATGCAGCGTCATTGAATGCAGAGGATTCCATGCATTTTGGTGCAATGGATCCCGACTGTATGCACTGGAGTCCATGAAGCGAGGCCCAATGCATCCCGATTGAATGCAGTGGATTTTTTTGCAGCATGGCCCAAAGCATCCCGATTGAATGCAGGGGATTCCATGCAGCGTGATTGAATGCAGTGTACTCCATTCAGCGTGGTAAATTGCATCCCGATTGAATGCAGTGGATTCCATGCAGCGTGATTGAATGCAGAGGATTCCATGCATTGTGGCGTAATGGATCCCGACTGTATGCAGCGGAGTCCATGCAGCGTGATGACTGAATGGATTCCATGCAGCTTATTAAAATGCATCCTGATTGAATGCAGTGGATTCCATGCAGCGTGATTGAATGCAGTGGATTCCATGCAGCGTGATTGAATGCAGTGGATTCCATGCAGCCTGGTAAAATGCATCCCGATTGAATGCAGTGGATTCCATGCAGCGTGATTGAATGCAGTGGATTCCATGCAGCCTGGGAAAATGCATCCCGATTGAATGCAGTGGATTACGTGCAGCATGATTGAATGCAGTGGATTTTATGCAGCATGGCCCAAAGCATCCTGATTGAATGCAGTGGATTACGTGCAGCATGATTAAATGCAGTGAACTCCATGCAATGTGGTAAAATGCATCCTGATTGAATGCAGTGGATTCGATACAGCTTAGTATAATGTATCCCAATTAAATTCGGTGGATTCCATGCAGCGTCGTTGAATGCAGTGGATTTTATGAGGCATGGCCCAAAGCATCCCGATTGAATGCATTGGATTCCATGCATTGTGATTGAATGCAGTGAACTCCATGCAGCGTGGTAAAATGAATCCCGATTGAATGCAGTGAATTCCATGAAGCGTGATTGAATGCACTGTATTCCATGAAGTGTGAAGTAATGGAACCCTATTGAATGCAGTGTATTTCATGCAGCCTGATTGAATGCAGTGGATTTTATGCAGCATGGCCCAAAGCATCCTGATTGAATGCAGAGGATTCCATGCATTGTGGCGCAATGGATCCCGATTGTATGCAGTGGAGTCCATGCAGCGTGATGAATGCATGGATTCCATGCAGCCTGGTAAAATGCATCCCGATTGAATGCAGTGGATTCCATGCAGCGTCATTGAATGCAGATGATTCCATGCATTGTGGTGTAATGGATCCCGATTATATGCAGTGGAGTCCATGCAGTGAGGCCCAATGCATCCCGATTGAATGCAGTGGATTGTATGCAGCATGGCCCAAAGCATCCCGATTGAATGCAGTGGATTCCATGCATTTTGATTGAATGCAGTGTACTCCATGCAGCGTGGGAACATGCATCCCGATGGAATGCAGTGGATTCCATGCAGCGTGATTGAATGCAGTGGATTCCATGCAGCGTGAAGAAATTGAACCCTATTGTAAGCAGTGGATTATATGCAGCATGATTGAATGCAGTCGATTCCATGCAGCGTCATTGAATGAAGTGGATTTTATGAGGCATGGCCCAAAGCATCCTGATTGAATGCAGTGGATTCCATGCAGCGTCATTGAATGCAGAGGATTCCATGCATTTTGGTGCAATGGATCCCGACTGTATGCACTGGAGTCCATGAAGCGGGGCCCAATGCATCCCGATTGAATGCAGTGGATTTTTTTGCAGCATGGCCCAAAGCATCCCGATTGAATGCAGGGGATTCCATGCAGCGTGATTGAATGCAGTGTACTCCATTCAGCGTGGTAAATTGCATCCCGATTGAATGCAGTGGATTCCATGCAGCGTGATTGAATGCAGAGGATTCCATGCATTGTGGCGTAATGGATCCCGACTGTATGCAGCGGAGTCCATGCAGCGTGATGACTGAATGGATTCCATGCAGCTTATTAAAATGCATCCTGATTGAATGCAGTGGATTCCATGCAGCGTGATTGAATGCAGTGGATTCCATGCAGCGTGATTGAATGCAGTGGATTCCATGCAGCCTGGTAAAATGCATCCCGATTGAATGCAGTGGATTACGTGCAGCATGATTGAATGCAGTGGATTTTATGCAGCATGGCCCAAAGCATCCTGATTGAATGCAGTGGATTACGTGCAGCATGATTAAATGCAGTGAACTCCATGCAATGTGGTAAAATGCATCCTGATTGAATGCAGTGGATTCGATACAGCTTAGTATAATGTATCCCAATTAAATTCGGTGGATTCCATGCAGCGTCGTTGAATGCAGTGGATTTTATGAGGCATGGCCCAAAGCATCCCGATTGAATGCATTGGATTCCATGCATTGTGATTGAATGCAGTGAACTCCATGCAGCGTGGTAAAATGAATCCCGATTGAATGCAGTGGATTCCATGAAGCGTGATTGAATGCACTTTATTCCATGAAGTATGAAGTAATGGAACCCTATTGAATGCAGTGTATTTTATGCAGCCTGATTGAATGCAGTGGATTTAATGGAGCATGATTGAATGCAGTGGATTTTATGCAGCATGGCCCAAAGCATCCTGATTGAATGCAGAGGATTCCATGCATTGTGGCGCAATGGATCCCGATTGTATGCAGTGGAGTCCATGCAGCGTGATGAATGCATGGATTCCATGCAGCCTGGTAAAATGCATCCCGATTGAATGCAGTGGATTCCATGCAGCGTCATTGAATGCAGATGATTCCATGCATTGTGGTGTAATGGATCCCGATTATATGCAGTGGAGTCCATGCAGTGAGGCCCAATGCATCCCGATTGAATGCAGTGGATTCCATGCATTTTGATTGAATGCAGTGTACTCCATGCAGCGTGGGAACATGCATCCCGATGGAATGCAGTGGATTCCATGCAGCGTGATTGAATGCAGTGGATTCCATGCAGCGTGAAGAAATTGAACCCTATTGTAAGCAGTGGATTATATGCAGCATGATTGAATGCAGTCGATTCCATGCAGTGTCATTGAATGAAGTGGATTTTATGAGGCATGGCCCAAAGCATCCTGATTGAATGCAGTGGATTCCATGCAGCGTCATTGAATGCAGAGGATTCCATGCATTTTGGTGCAATGGATCCCGACTGTATGCACTGGAGTCCATGAAGCGAGGCCCAATGCATCCCGATTGAATGCAGTGGATTTTTTTGCAGCATGGCCCAAAGCATCCCGATTGAATGCAGGGGATTCCATGCAGCGTGATTGAATGCAGTGTACTCCATTCAGCGTGGTAAATTGCATCCCGATTGAATGCAGTGGATTCCATGCAGCGTGATTGAATGCAGAGGATTCCATGCATTGTGGCGTAATGGATCCCGACTGTATGCAGGGGAGTCCATGCAGCGTGATGACTGAATGGATTCCATGCAGCTTATTAAAATGCATCCTGATTGAATGCAGTGGATTCCATGCAGCGTGATTGAATGCAGTGGATTCCATGCAGCGTGATTGAATGCAGTGGATTCCATGCAGCCTGGGAAAATGCATCCCGATTGAATGCAGTGGATTACGTGCAGCATGATTGAATGCAGTGGATTTTATGCAGCATGGCCCAAAGCATCCTGATTGAATGCAGTGGATTACGTGCAGCATGATTAAATGCAGTGAACTCCATGCAATGTGGTAAAATGCATCCTGATTGAATGCAGTGGATTCGATACAGCTTAGCATAATGTATCCCAATTAAATTCGGTGGATTCCATGCAGCGTCGTTGAATGCAGTGGATTTTATGAGGCATGGCCCAAAGCATCCCGATTGAATGCAGTGGATTCCATGCATTGTGATTGAATGCAGTGAACTCCATGCAGCGTGGTAAAATGAATCCCGATTGAATGCAGTGGATTCCATGAAGCGTGATTGAATGCACTTTATTCCATGAAGTGTGAAGTAATGGAACCCTATTGAATGCAGTGTATTTTATGCAGCCTGATTGAATGCAGTGGATTTAATGGAGCATGATTGAATGCAGTGGATTTTATGCAGCATGGCCCAAAGCATCCTGATTGAATGCAGAGGATTCCATGCATTGTGGCGCAATGGATCCCGAATGTATGCAGTGGAGTCCATGCAGCGTGATGAATGGATGGATTCCATGCAGCCTGGTAAAATGCATCCCGATTGAATGCAGTGGATTCCATGCAGCGTCATTGAAGGCAGATGATTCCATGCATTGTGGTGTAATGGATCCCGATTATATGCAGTGGAGTCCATGCAGTGAGGCCGAATGCATCCCGATTGAATGCAGTGGATTGTATGCAGCATGGCCCAAAGCATCCCGATTGAATGCAGTGGATTCCATGCATTTTGATTGAATGCAGTGTACTCCATGCAGCGTGGGAACATGCATCCCGATGGAATGCAGTGGATTCCATGCAGCGTGATTGAATGCAGTGGATTCCATGCAGCGTGAAGAAATTGAACCCTATTGTAAGCAGTGGATTATGTGCAGCATGATTGAATGCAGTCGATTCCATGCAGTGTCATTGAATGAAGTGGATTTTATGAGGCATGGCCCAAAGCATCCTGATTGAATGCAGTGGATTCCATGCAGCGTCATTGAATGCAGAGGATTCCATGCATTTTGGTGCAATGGATCCCGACTGTATGCACTGGAGTCCATGAAGCGAGGCCCAATGCATCCCGATTGAATGCAGTGGATTTTTTTGCAGCATGGCCCAAAGCATCCCGATTGAATGCAGGGGATTCCATGCAGCGTGATTGAATGCAGTGTACTCCATTCAGCGTGGTAAATTGCATCCCGATTGAATGCAGTGGATTCCATGCAGCGTGATTGAATGCAGAGGATTCCATGCATTGTGGCGTAATGGATCCCGACTGTATGCAGCGGAGTCCATGCAGCGTGATGACTGAATGGATTCCATGCAGCTTATTAAAATGCATCCTGATTGAATGCAGTGGATTCCATGCAGCGTGATTGAATGCAGTGGATTCCATGCAGCGTGATTGAATGCAGTGGATTCCATGCAGCCTGGTAAAATGCATCCCGATTGAATGCAGTGGATTCCATGCAGCGTGATTGAATGCAGTGGATTCCATGCAGCCTGGTAAAATGCATCGCGATTGAATGCAGTGGATTACGTGCAGCATGATTGAATGCAGTGGATTTTATGCAGCATGGCCCAAAGCATCCTGATTGAATGCAGTGTATTACGTGCAGCATGATTAAATGCAGTGAACTCCATGCAATGTGGTAAAATGCATCCTGATTGAATGCAGTGCATTCGATACAGCTTAGTATAATGTATCCCAGTTAAATTCGGTGGATTCCATGCAGCGTCGTTGAATGCAGTGGAATTTATTAAGCATGGCCCAAAGCATCCTGATTGAATGCAGAGGATTCCATGCATTGTGGCGCAATGGATCCCGATTGTATGCAGTGGAGTCCATGCAGCGTGATGAATGCATGGATTCCATGCAGCCTGGTAAAATGCATCCCGATTGAATGCAGTGGATTCCATGCAGCGTCATTGAATGCAGATGATTCCATGCATTGTGGTGTAATGGATCCCGATTATATGCAGTGGAGTCCATGCAGTGAGGCCCAATGCATCCCGATTGAATGCAGTGGATTGTATGCAGCATGGGCCAAAGCATCCCGATTGAATGCAGTGGATTCCATGCATTTTGATTGAATGCAGTGTACTCCATGCAGCGTGGGAACATGCATCCCGATTGAATGCAGTGGATTCCATGCAGCGTGATTGAATGCAGTGGATTCCGTGCAGCGTGAAGAAATTGAACCCTATTGTAAGCAGTGGATTATATGCAGCATGATTGAATGCAGTCGATTTCATGCAGCGTCATTGAATGAAGTGGATTTTATGAGGCATGGCCCAAAGCATCCTGATTGAATGCAGTGGATTCCATGCAGCGTCATTGAATGCAGAGGATTCCATGCATTTTGGTGCAATGGATCCCGACTGTATGCACTGGAGTCCATGAAGCGAGGCCCAATGCATCCCGATTGAATGCAGTGGATTTTTTTGCAGCATGGCCCAAAGCATCCCGATTGAATGCAGGGGATTCCATGCAGCGTGATTGAATGCAGTGTACTCCATTCAGCGTGGTAAATTGCATCCCGATTGAATGCAGTGGATTCCATGCAGCGTGATTGAATGCAGAGGATTCCATGCATTGTGGCGTAATGGATCCCGACTGTATGCAGCGGAGTCCATGCAGCGTGATGACTGAATGGATTCCATGCAGCTTATTAAAATGCATCCTGATTGAATGCAGTGGATTCCATGCAGCGTGATTGAATGCAGTGGATTCCATGCAGCGTGATTGAATGCAGTGGATTCCATGCAGCCTGGTAAAATGCATCCCGATTGAATGCAGTGGATTCCATGCAGCGTGATTGAATGCAGTGGATTCCATGCAGCCTGGTAAAATGCATCCCGATTGAATGCAGTGGATTACGTGCAGCATGATTGAATGCAGTGGATTTTATGCAGCATGGCCCAAAGCATCCTGATTGAATGCAGTGGATTACGTGCAGCATGATTAAATGCAGTGAACTCCATGCAATGTGGTAAAATGCATCCTGATTGAATGCAGTGCATTCGATACAGCTTAGTATAATGTATCCAAGTTAAATTCGGTGGATTCCATGCAGTGTCGTTGAATGCAGTGGATTTTATGCAGCATGGCCCAAAGCATCCTGATTGAATGCAGAGGATTCCATGCATTGTGGCGCAATGGATCCCGATTGTATGCAGTGGAGTCCATGCAGCGTGATGAATGCATGGATTCCATGCAGCCTGGTAAAATGCATCCCGATTGAATGCAGTGGATTCCATGCAGCGTCATTGAATGCAGATGATTCCATGCATTGTGGTGTAATGGATCCCGATTATATGCAGTGGAGTCCATGCAGTGAGGCCCAATGCATCCCGATTGAATGCAGTGGATTGTATGCAGCATGGCCCAAAGCATCCCGATTGAATGCAGTGGATTCCATGCATTTTGATTGAATGCAGTGTACTCCATGCAGCGTGGGAACATGCATCCCGATGGAATGCAGTGGATTCCATGCAGCGTGATTGAATGCAGTGGATTCCATGCAGCGTGAAGAAATTGAACCCTATTGTAAGCAGTGGATTATATGCAGCATGATTGAATGCAGTCGATTCCATGCAGCGTCATTGAATGAAGTGGATTTTATGAGGCATGGCCCAAAGCATCCTGATTGAATGCAGTGGATTCCATGCAGCGTCATTGAATGCAGAGGATTCCATGCATTTTGGTGCAATGGATCCCGACTGTATGCACTGGAGTCCATGAAGCGAGGCCCAATGCATCCCGATTGAATGCAGTGGATTTTTTTGCAGCATGGCCCAAAGCATCCCGATTGAATGCAGGGGATTCCATGCAGCGTGATTGAATGCAGTGTACTCCATTCAGCGTGGTAAATTGCATCCCGATTGAATGCAGTGGATTCCATGCAGCGTGATTGAATGCAGAGGATTCCATGCATTGTGGCGTAATGGATCCCGACTGTATGCAGCGGAGTCCATGCAGCGTGATGACTGAATGGATTCCATGCAGCTTATTAAAATGCATCCTGATTGAATGCAGTGGATTCCATGCAGCGTGATTGAATGCAGTGGATTCCATGCAGCGTGATTGAATGCAGTGGATTCCATGCAGCCTGGTAAAATGCATCCCGATTGAATGCAGTGGATTCCATGCAGCGTGATTGAATGCAGTGGATTCCATGCAGCCTGGTAAAATGCATCCCGATTGAATGCAGTGGATTACGTGCAGCATGATTGAATGCAGTGGATTTTATGCAGCATGGCCCAAAGCATCCTGATTGAATGCAGTGGATTACGTGCAGCATGATTAAATGCAGTGAACTCCATGCAATGTGGTAAAATGCATCCTGATTGAATGCAGTGGATTCGATACAGCTTAGTATAATGTATCCCAGTTAAATTCGGTGGATTCCATGCAGTGTCGTTGAATGCAGTGGAATTTATTAAGCATGGCCCAAAGCATCCTGATTGAATGCAGAGGATTCCATGCATTGTGGCGCAATGGATCCCGATTGTATGCAGTGGAGTCCATGCAGCGTGATGAATGCATGGATTCCATGCAGCCTGGTAAAATGCATCCCGATTGAATGCAGTGGATTCCATGCAGCGTCATTGAATGCAGATGATTCCATGCATTGTGGTGTAATGGATCCCGATTATATGCAGTGGAGTCCATGCAGTGAGGCCCAATGCATCCCGATTGAATGCAGTGGATTGTATGCAGCATGGGCCAAAGCATCCCGATTGAATGCAGTGGATTCCATGCATTTTGATTGAATGCAGTGTACTCCATGCAGCGTGGGAACATGCATCCCGATGGAATGCAGTGGATTCCATGCAGCGTGATTGAATGCAGTGGATTCCATGCAGCGTGAAGAAATTGAACCCTATTGTAAGCAGTGGATTATATGCAGCATGATTGAATGCAGTCGATTCCATGCAGCGTCATTGAATGAAGTGGATTTTATGAGGCATGGCCCAAAGCATCCTGATTGAATGCAGTGGATTCCATGCAGCGTCATTGAATGCAGAGGATTCCATGCATTTTGGTGCAATGGATCCCGACTGTATGCACTGGAGTCCATGAAGCGAGGCCCAATGCATCCCGATTGAATGCAGTGGATTTTTTTGCAGCATGGCCCAAAGCATCCCGATTGAATGCAGGGGATTCCATGCAGCGTGATAGAATGCAGTGTACTCCATTCAGCGTGGTAAATTGCATCCCGATTGAATGCAGTGGATTCCATGCAGCGTGATTGAATGCAGAGGATTCCATGCATTGTGGCGTAATGGATCCCGACTGTATGCAGCGGAGTCCATGCAGCGTGATGACTGAATGGATTCCATGCAGCTTATTAAAATGCATCCTGATTGAATGCAGTGGATTCCATGCAGCGTGATTGAATGCAGTGGATTCCATGCAGCGTGATTGAATGCAGTGGATTCCATGCAGCCTGGTAAAATGCATCCCGATTGAATGCAGTGGATTCCATGCAGCGTGATTGAATGCAGTGGATTCCATGCAGCCTGGTAAAATGCATCCCGATTGAATGCAGTGGATTACGTGCAGCATGATTGAATGCAGTGGATTTTATGCAGCATGGCCCAAAGCATCCTGATTGAATGCAGTGGATTACGTGCAGCATGATTAAATGCAGTGAACTCCATGCAATGTGGTAAAATGCATCCTGATTGAATGCAGTGGATTCGATACAGCTTAGTATAATGTATCCCAATTAAATTCGGTGGATTCCATGCAGCGTCGTTGAATGCAGTGGATTTTATGAGGCATGGCCCAAAGCATCCCGATTGAATGCATTGGATTCCATGCATTGTGATTGACTGCAGTGAACTCCATGCAGCGTGGTAAAATGAATCCCGATTGAATGCAGTGGATTCCATGAAGCGTGATTGAATGCACTGTATTCCATGAAGTGTGAAGTAATGGAACCCTATTGAATGCAGTGTATTTTATGCAGCCTGATTGAATGCAGTGGATTTAATGGAGCATGATTGAATGCAGTGGATTTTATGCAGCATGGCCCAAAGCATCCTGATTGAATGCAGAGGATTCCATGCATTGTGGCGCAATGGATCCCGATTGTATGCAGTGGAGTCCATGCAGCGTGATGAATGCATGGATTCCATGCAGCCTGGTAAAATGCATCCCGATTGAATGCAGTGGATTCCATGCAGCGTCATTGAATGCAGATGATTCCATGCATTGTGGTGTAATGGATCCCGATTATATGCAGTGGAGTCCATGCAGTGAGGCCCAATGCATCCCGATTGAATGCAGTGGATTGTATGCAGCATGGCCCAAAGCATCCCGATTGAATGCAGTGGATTCCATGCATTTTGATTGAATGCAGTGTACTCCATGCAGCGTGGGAACATGCATCCCGATGGAATGCAGTGGATTCCATGCAGCGTGATTGAATGCAGTGGATTCCATGCAGCGTGAAGAAATTGAACCCTATTGTAAGCAGTGGATTATATGCAGCATGATTGAATGCAGTCGATTCCATGCAGCGTCATTGAATGAAGTGGATTTTATGAGGCATGGCCCAAAGCATCCTGATTGAATGCAGTGGATTCCATGCAGCGTCATTGAATGCAGAGGATTCCATGCATTTTGGTGCAATGGATCCCGACTGTATGCACTGGAGTCCATGAAGCGAGGCCCAATGCATCCCGATTGAATGCAGTGGATTTTTTTGCAGCATGGCCCAAAGCATCCCGATTGAATGCAGGGGATTCCATGCAGCGTGATAGAATGCAGTGTACTCCATTCAGCGTGGTAAATTGCATCCCGATTGAATGCAGTGGATTCCATGCAGCGTGATTGAATGCAGAGGATTCCATGCATTGTGGCGTAATGGATCCCGACTGTATGCAGCGGAGTCCATGCAGCGTGATGACTGAATGGATTCCATGCAGCTTATTAAAATGCATCCTGATTGAATGCAGTGGATTCCATGCAGCGTGATTGAATGCAGTGGATTCCATGCAGCGTGATTGAATGCAGTGGATTCCATGCAGCCTGGTAAAATGCATTCCGATTGAATGCAGTGGATTACGTGCAGCATGATTGAATGCAGTGGATTACGTGCAGCATGATTAAATGCAGTGAACTCCATGCAATGTGGTAAAATGCATCCTGATTGAATGCAGTGGATTCGATACAGCTTAGTATAATGTATCCCAATTAAATTCGGTGGATTCCATGCAGCGTCGTTGAATGCAGTGTATTTTATGAGGCATGGCCCAAAGCATCCCGATTGAATGCATTGGATTCCATGCATTGTGATTGACTGCAGTGAACTCCATGCAGCGTGGTAAAATGAATCCTGATTGAATGCAGTGGATTCCATGAAGCGTGATTGAATGCACTGTATTCCATGAAGTGTGAAGTAATGGAACCCTATTGAATGCAGTGTATTTTATGCAGCCTGATTGAATGCAGTGGATTTAATGGAGCATGATTGAATGCAGTGGATTTTATGCAGCATGGCCCAAAGCATCCTGATTGAATGCAGTGGATTACGTGCAGCATGATTAAATGCAGTGAACTCCATGCAATGTGGTAAAATGCATCCTGATTGAATGCAGTGGATTCGATACAGCTTAGTATAATGTATCCCAATTAAATTCGGTGGATTCCATGCAGCGTCGTTGAATGCAGTGTATTTTATGAGGCATGGCCCAAAGCATCCCGATTGAATGCATTGGATTCCATGCATTGTGATTGACTGCAGTGAACTCCATGCAGCGTGGTAAAATGAATCCTGATTGAATGCAGTGGATTCCATGAAGCGTGATTGAATGCACTGTATTCCATGAAGTGTGAAGTAATGGAACCCTATTGAATGCAGTGTATTTTATGCAGCCTGATTGAATGCAGTGGATTTAATGGAGCATGATTGAATGCAGTGGATTTTATGCAGCATGGCCCAAAGCATCCTGATTGAATGCAGAGGATTCCATGCATTGTGGCGCAATGGATCCCGATTGTATGCAGTGGAGTCCATGCAGCGTGATGAATGCATGGATTCCATGCAGCCTGGTAAAATGCATCCCGATTGAATGCAGTGGATTCCATGCAGCGTCATTGAATGCAGATGATTCCATGCATTGTGGTGTAATGGATCCCGATTATATGCAGTGGAGTCCATGCAGTGAGGCCCAATGCATCCCGATTGAATGCAGTGGATTCCATGCATTTTGATTGAATGCAGTGTACTCCATGCAGCGTGGGAACATGCATCCCGATGGAATGCAGTGGATTCCATGCAGCGTGATTGAATGCAGTGGATTCCATGCAGCGTGAAGAAATTGAACCCTATTGTAAGCAGTGGATTATATGCAGCATGATTGAATGCAGTCGATTCCATGCAGTGTCATTGAATGAAGTGGATTTTATGAGGCATGGCCCAAAGCATCCTGATTGAATGCAATGGATTCCATGCAGCGTCATTGAATGCAGAGGATTCCATGCATTTTGGTGCAATGGATCCCGACTGTATGCACTGGAGTCCATGAAGCGAGGCCCAATGCATCCCGATTGAATGCAGTGGATTTTTTTGCAGCATGGCCCAAAGCATCCCGATTGAATGCAGGGGATTCCATGCAGCGTGATTGAATGCAGTGTACTCCATTCAGCGTGGTAAATTGCATCCCGATTGAATGCAGTGGATTCCGTGCAGCGTGATTGAATGCAGAGGATTCCATGCATTGTGGCGTAATGGATCCCGACTGTATGCAGCGGAGTCCATGCAGCGTGATGACTGAATGGATTCCATGCAGCTTATTAAAATGCATCCTGATTGAATGCAGTGGATTCCATGCAGCGTGATTGAATGCAGTGGATTCCATGCAGCGTGATTGAATGCAGTGGATTCCATGCAGCCTGGGAAAATGCATCCCGATTGAATGCAGTGGATTCCGTGCAGCATGATTGAATGCAGTGGATTTTATGCAGCATGGCCCAAAACATCCTGAGTGAATGCAGTGGATTACGTGCAGCATGATTAAATGCAGTGAACTCCATGCAATGTGGTAAAATGCATCCTGATTGAATGCAGTGGATTCGATACAGCTTAGTATAATGTATCCCAATTAAATTCGGTGGATTCCATGCAGCGTCGTTGAATGCAGTGGATTTTATGAGGCATGGCCCAAAGCATCCCGATTGAATGCAGTGGATTCCATGCATTGTGATTGAATGCAGTGAACTCCATGCAGCGTGGTAAAATGAATCCCGATTGAATGCAGTGGATTCCATGAAGCGTGATTGAATGCACTGTATTCCATGAAGTGTGAAGTAATGGAACCCTATTGAATGCAGTGTATTTTATGCAGCCTGATTGAATGCAGTGGATTTAATGCAGCATGATTGAATGCAGTGGATTTTATGCAGCATGGCCCAAAGCATCCTGATTGAATGCAGAGGATTCCATGCATTGTGGCGCAATGGATCCCGATTGTATGCAGTGGAGTCCATGCAGCGTGATGAATGCATGGATTCCATGCAGCCTGGTAAAATGCATCCCGATTGAATGCAGTGGATTCCATGCAGCGTCATTGAATGCAGATGATTCCATGCATTGTGGTGTAATGGATCCCGATTATATGCAGTGGAGTCCATGCAGTGAGGCCCAATGCATCCCGATTGAATGCAGTGGATTCCATGCATTTTGATTGAATGCAGTGTACTCCATGCAGCGTGGGAACATGCATCCCGATGGAATGCAGTGGATTCCATGCAGCGTGATTGAATGCAGTGGATTCCATGCAGCGTGAAGAAATTGAACCCTATTGTAAGCAGTGGATTATATGCAGCATGATTGAATGCAGTCGATTCCATGCAGTGTCATTGAATGAAGTGGATTTTATGAGGCATGGCCCAAAGCATCCCGATTGAATGCAGTGGATTCCATGCAGCGTCATTGAATGCAGAGGATTCCATGCATTTTGGTGCAATGGATCCCGACTGTATGCACTGGAGTCCATGAAGCGAGGCCCAATGCATCCCGATTGAATGCAGTGGATTTTTTTGCAGCATGGCCCAAAGCATCCCGATTGAATGCAGGGGATTCCATGCAGCGTGATTGAATGCAGTGTACTCCATTCAGCGTGGTAAATTGCATCCCGATTGAATGCAGTGGATTCCGTGCAGCGTGATTGAATGCAGAGGATTCCATGCATTGTGGCGTAATGGATCCCGACTGTATGCAGCGGAGTCCATGCAGCGTGATGACTGAATGGATTCCATGCAGCTTATTAAAATGCATCCTGATTGAATGCAGTGGATTCCATGCAGCGTGATTGAATGCAGTGGATTCCATGCAGCGTGATTGAATGCAGTGGATTCCATGCAGCCTGGTAAAATGCATCCCGATTGAATGCAGTGGATTCCATGCAGCGTGATTGAATGCAGTGGATTCCATGCAGCCTGGGAAAATGCATCCCGATTGAATGCAGTGGATTACGTGCAGCATGATTGAATGCAGTGGATTTTATGCAGCATGGCCCAAAGCATCCTGATTGAATGCAGTGGATTACGTGCAGCATGATTAAATGCAGTGAACTCCATGCAATGTGGTAAAATGCATCCTGATTGAATGCAGTGGATTCGATACAGCTTAGTATAATGTATCCCTATTAAATTCGGTGGATTCCATGCAGTGTCGTTGAATGCAGTGGAATTTATTAAGCATGGCCCAAAGCATCCTGATTGAATGCAGTGGATTCCATGCAGCGTGAAGTGTTGGAACCGTATTGAATGCAGTGGATTTTATGCAGCATGGCCCAAAGCATCCTGATTGAGTGCACTGGATTCAATGGAGCATCATTGAATGCAGAGGATTCCATGCATTGTGTTGCAATTGATCCTTATTGTATGCAGTGGAGTCAATGGAGCGAGGCCAAATGCATCCCAATTGAATGCACTGGATTATATGCAGCATGGCCCAAAGCATCCCAATTGAATGCAGTGGATTCCATGCAGCATCAATGAATGCAGAAGATTCCATGCATTGTGGCACAATGGATCCCGATTGTATGCAGTGGAGTCCATGCAGCGAGGCCCAATGCATCCCGATGGAATGCAGTGGATTTTATGCAGCATGGCCCAAAGCATCCCGATTGAATGCAGTGGATTATATGCAGCATGATTGCAGCAGTGTAATCCATTACGCAGCAGTGTAATCCATGCAGAGTGTTAAAATGCATCCCGATTGAATGCATTGTATTCCCTGCAGTGTGAAGAAATGGAACCCTATTGAATGCAGTGGATTTTATGCAGCATGATGGAGTGCAGTGGATTCCATGCAGCATGATTGAATGCAGTGGATTTCATGAAGCATGCCCCAAAGCATCCCGATTGAATGCAGTGGATTCCATCCATTGTGATTGAATGCAGTGTACTCCATGCAGTGTGGTAAAATGCATCCCGATTGAATGCAGTGGATTCCATGCAGCATCATTGAATGCAGATGATTCCATGCATTGCAGCGCAATGGATACCAATTGAATGCAGTGAAGTCCATGCAGCGAGGCCCAGTGCATCCCGATTGACTGCAGTGGATTATTTTGCAGCATGGCCCAAAGAATCCCGATTGAATGCATTGGATTCCATCCATTGTGATTGAATGCAGTGTACTCCATGCAGTGTGGTAAAATGCATCCCGATTGAATGCATTGGATTCCATGCAGCATCATTGAATGCAGAGGATTCCATGCATTGTGGCGCAATGGATCGCGATTGTATGCAGTGGAGTTCATGCAGCGAGGCCCAATGCATCCTGATTGATTGCAGTGGATTTTTTGCAGCATGGCCCAAAGCATCCCGATTGAATGCAGTGGATTCCATGCATTGAGATTGAATGCAGTGTACTCCATGCAGCGAGGTAAAATGCATCCCGATTGAATGCAGTGGATTAAATGCAGCGTGAAGAAATGGAACATTTTGAATGCAGTGGATATTATGCAGCATGATTGAATGCAGTGGATTCCATGCAGCATGATTAAATGCAGTGTATTTTATGCAGCATTGCCCAAAGCATCCTGATTGAATGCAGTGGAGTCCATGGAGTATCATTGAATGCAGAGTATTCCATGCATTGTGGCGCAATGGATCCCGATTGTATGCAGTGGAGTCCATGCAGTGTGATGAATGCATGGATTCCAGGCAGCCTGGTAAAATGCATCCTGATTGAATGCAGTGGATTCCATGCAGCGTGATTGAATGCAGTGGATTCCGTGCAGCGTGATTGAATGCAGTGGATTCCATGCAGCCTGGTAAAATGCATCCCGATTGAATGCAGTGGGTTCGATACAGCTTAGTATAATGTATCCCAGTTAAATTCGGTGGATTCCATGCAGCGTCGTTGAATGCAGTGGATTTTATGAGGCATGGCCCAAAGCATCCCGATTGAATGCATTGGATTCCATGCATTGTGATTGAATGCAGTGAACTCCATGCAGCGTGGTAAAATGAATCCCGATTGAATGCAGTGGATTCCATGAAGCGTGATTGAATGCACTGTATTCCATGAAGTGTGAAGTAATGGAACCCTATTGAATGCAGTGTATTTTATGCAGCCTGATTGAATGCAGTGGATTTAATGGAGCATGATTGAATGCAGTGGATTTTATGCAGCATGGCCCGAAGCATCCTGATTGAATGCAGAGTATTCCATGCATTGTGGCGCAATGGATCCCGATTGTATGCAGTGGAGTCCATGCAGCGTGATGAATGCATGGATTCCATGCAGCCTGCTAAAATGCATCCCGATTGAATGCAGTGGATTCCATGCAGCGTCATTGAATGCAGATGATTCCATGCATTGTGGTGTAATGGATCCCGATTATATGCAGTGGAGTCCATGCAGTGAGGCCCAATGCATCCCGATTGAATGCAGTGGATTGTATGCAGCATGGGCCAAAGCATCCCGATTGAATGCAGTGGATTCCATGCATTTTGATTGAATGCAGTGTACTCCATGCAGCGTGGGAACATGCATCCCGATTGAATGCAGTGGATTCCATGCAGCGTGAAGAAATGGAACATTTAGAATGCAGTGGATATTATGCAGCATGATTGAATGCAGTGGATTCCATGCAGCATGATTGAATGCAGTGGATTTTATGCAGCATGGCCCAAAGCATCCTGATTGAATGCAGTGGATTCCATGGAGCATCATTGAATGCAGAGTATTCAATGCATTGTGTCGTAATGGTTCCCGATTGTATGCAGTGGAGTCCATGTAGTGTGATAAATGCATGGATTCCAGGCAGCATGGTAAAATGCATCCTGATTGAATGCAGTGGATTCCATGCAGCGTGATTGAATGCAGGGGATTCCATGCAGCGTGATTGAATGCAGTGGATTCCATGCAGCCTGGTAAAATGCATCCAGATTGAATGCAGAAGATTCCATGCATTGTGGCGTAATGGATCCCGACTGTATGCAGCGGAGTCCATGCAGCGTGATGACTGAATGGATTCCATGCAGCTTATTAAAATGCATCCAGATTGAATGCAGTGGATTCCATGCAGCGTGATTGAATGCAGTGGATTCCATGCAGCGTGATTGAATGCAGTGGATTCCATGCAGCCTGGTAAAATTCATCCTGATTGAATGCAGTGGATTCCATGCAGCATGATTGAATGCAGTGGATTTTATGCAGCATGGCCCAAAGCATCCTGATTGAATGCAGTGGATTACGTGCAGCATGATTAAATGCAGTGAACTCCATGCAATGTGGTAAAATGCATCCTGATTGAATGCAGTGGATTCGATACAGCTTAGTATAATGTATCCCAATTAAATTCGGTGGATTCCATGCAGCGTCGTTGAATGCAGTGGATTTTATGAGGCATGGCCCAAAGCATCCCGATTGAATGCAGTGGATTCCATGCATTGTGATTGAATGCAGTGAACTCCATGCAGCGTGGTAAAATGAATCCCGATTGAATGCAGTGGATTCCATGAAGCGTGATTGAATGCACTGTATTCCATGAAGTGTGAAGTAATGGAACCCTATTGAATGCAGTGTATTTTATGCAGCCTGATTGAATGCAGTGGATTTAATGCAGCATGATTGAATGCAGTGGATTTTATGCAGCATGGCCCAAAGCATCCTGATTGAATGCAGAGGATTCCATGCATTGTGGCGCAATGGATCCCGATTGTATGCAGTGGAGTCCATGCAGCGTGATGAATGCATGGATTCCATGCAGCCTGGTAAAATGCATCCCGATTGAATGCAGTGGATTCCATGCAGCGTCATTGAATGCAGATGATTCCATGCATTGTGGTGTAATGGATCCCGATTATATGCAGTGGAGTCCATGTAGTGAGGCCCAATGCATCCCGATTGAATGCAGTGGATTGTATGCAGCATGGCCCAAAGCATCCCGATTGAATGCAGTGGATTCCATGCATTTTGATTGAATGCAGTGTACTCCATGCAGCGTGGGAACATGCATCCCGATGGAATGCAGTGGATTCCATGCAGCGTGATTGAATGCAGTGGATTCCATGCAGCGTGAAGAAATTGAACCCTATTGTAAGCAGTGGATTATATGCAGCATGATTGAATGCAGTCGATTCCATGCAGCGTCATTGAATGAAGTGGATTTTATGAGGCATGGCCCAAAGCATCCTGATTGAATGCAGTGGATTCCATGCAGCGTCATTGAATGCAGAGGATTCCATGCATTTTGGTGCAATGGATCCCGACTGTATGCACTGGAGTCCATGAAGCGAGGCCCAATGCATCCCGATTGAATGCAGTGGATTTTTTTGCAGCATGGCCCAAAGCATCCCGATTGAATGCAGGGGATTCCATGCAGCGTGATAGAATGCAGTGTACTCCATTCAGCGTGGTAAATTGCATCCCGATTGAATGCAGTGGATTCCATGCAGCGTGATTGAATGCAGAGGATTCCATGCATTGTGGCGTAATGGATCCCGACTGTATGCAGCGGAGTCCATGCAGCGTGATGACTGAATGGATTCCATGCAGCTTATTAAAATGCATCCTGATTGAATGCAGTGGATTCCATGCAGCGTGATTGAATGCAGTGGATTCCATGCAGCGTGATTGAATGCAGTGGATTCCATGCAGCCTGGTAAAATGCATCCCGATTGAATGCAGTGGATTCCATGCAGCGTGATTGAATGCAGTGGATTCCATGCAGCCTGGTAAAATGCATCCCGATTGAATGCAGTGGATTACGTGCAGCATGATTGAATGCAGTGGATTTTATGCAGCATGGCCCAAAGCATCCTGATTGAATGCAGTGGATTACGTGCAGCATGATTAAATGCAGTGAACTCCATGCAATGTGGTAAAATGCATCCTGATTGAATGCAGTGGATTCGATACAGCTTAGTATAATGTATCCCAGTTAAATTCGGTGGATTCCATGCAGCGTCGTTGAATGCAGTGGATTTTATGAGGCATGGCCCAAAGCATCCCGATTGAATGCAGTGGATTCCATGCATTGTGATTGAATGCAGTGAACTCCATGCAGCGTGGTAAAATGAATCCCGATTGAATGCAGTGGATTCCATGCAGCGTGATTGAATGCAGTGGATTCCATGCAGCGTGATTGAATGCAGTGGATTCCATGCAGCCTGGTAAAATGCATCCCGATTGAATGCAGTGGGTTCGATACAGCTTAGTATAATGTATCCCAGTTAAATTCGGTGGATTCCATGCAGCGTCGTTGAATGCAGTGGATTTTATGAGGCATGGCCCAAAGCATCCCGATTGAATGCATTGGATTCCATGCATTGTGATTGAATGCAGTGAACTCCATGCAGCGTGGTAAAATGAATCCCGATTGAATGCAGTGGATTCCATGAAGCGTGATTGAATGCACTGTATTCCATGAAGTGTGAAGTAATGGAACCCTATTGAATGCAGTGTATTTTATGCAGCCTGATTGAATGCAGTGGATTTAATGGAGCATGATTGAATGCAGTGGATTTTATGCAGCATGGCCCAAAGCATCCTGATTGAATGCAGAGGATTCCATGCATTGTGGCGCAATGGATCCCGATTGTATGCAGTGGAGTCCATGCAGCGTGATGAATGCATGGATTCCATGCAGCCTGGTAAAATGCATCCCGATTGAATGCAGTGGATTCCATGCAGCGTCATTGAATGCAGATGATTCCATGCATTGTGGTGTAATGGATCCCGATTATATGCAGTGGAGTCCATGCAGTGAGGCCCAATGCATCCCGATTGAATGCAGTGGATTGTATGCAGCATGGCCCAAAGCATCCCGATTGAATGCAGTGGATTCCATGCATTTTGATTGAATGCAGTGTACTCCATGCAGCGTGGGAACATGCATCCCGATTGAATGCAGTGGATTCCATGCAGCGTGAAGAAATGGAACATTTAGAATGCAGTGGATATTATGCAGCATGATTGAATGCAGTGGATTCCATGCAGCATGATTGAATGCAGTGGATTTTATGCACATGGCCCAAAGCATGCTGATTGAATGCAGTGGATTCCATGGAGCATCATTGAATGCAGAGTATTCAATGCATTGTGTCGTAATGGTTCCCGATTGTATGCAGTGGAGTCCATGTAGTGTGATAAATGCATGGATTCCAGGCAGCATGGTAAAATGCATCCTGATTGAATGCAGTGGATTCCATGCAGCGTGATTGAATGCAGTGGATTCCATGCAGCGTGATTGAATGCAGTGGATTCCATGCAGCCTGGTAAAATGCATCCCGATTGAATGCAGAGGATTCCATTCATTGTGGCGTAATGGATACCGACTGTATGCAGCGGAGTCCATGCAGCGTGATGACTGAATGGATTCCATGCAGCTTATTAAAATGCATCCTGATTGAATGCAGTGGATTCCATGCAGCGTGATTGAATGCAGTGGATTCCATGCAGCCTGGTAAAATTCATCCCGATTGAATGCAGTGGATTACGTGCAGCATGATTGAATGCAGTGGATTTTATGCACCATGGCCCAAAGCATCCTGATTGAATGCAGTGGATTACGTGCAGCATGATTAAATGCAGTGAACTCCATGCAATGTGGTAAAATGCCTCCTGATTGAATGCAGTGGATTCGATACAGCTTAGTATAATATATCCCAATTAAATTCGGTGGATTCCATGCAGCGTCGTTGAATGCAGTGGATTTTATGAGGCATGGCCCAAAGCATCCCGATTGAATGCATTGGATTCCATGCATTGTGATTGAATGCAGTGAACTCCATGCAGCGTGGTAAAATGAATCCCGATTGAATGCAGTGGATTCCATGAAGCGTGATTGAATGCACTGTATTCCATGAAGTGTGAAGTAATGGAACCCTATTGAATGCAGTGTATTTTATGCAGCCTGATTGAATGCAGTGGATTTAATGGAGCATGATTGAATGCAGTGGATTTTATGCAGCATGGCCCAAAGCATCCTGATTGAATGCAGAGGATTCCATGCATTGTGGCGCAATGGATCCCGATTGTATGCAGTGGAGTCCATGCAGCGTGATGAATGCATGGATTCCATGCAGCCTGGTAAAATGCATCCCGATTGAATGCAGTGGATTCCATGCAGCGTCATTGAATGCAGATGATTCCATGCATTGTGGTGTAATGGATCCCGATTATATGCAGTGGAGTCCATGCAGTGAGGCCCAATGCATCCCGATTGAATGCAGTGGATTGTATGCAGCATGGCCCAAAGCATCCCGATTGAATGCAGTGGATTCCATGCATTTTGATTGAATGCAGTGTACTCCATGCAGCGTGGGAACATGCATCCCGATGGAATGCAGTGGATTCCATGCAGCGTGATTGAATGCAGTGGATTCCATGCAGCGTGAAGAAATTGAACCCTATTGTAAGCAGTGGATTATATGCAGCATGATTGAATGCAGTCGATTCCATGCAGCGTCATTGAATGAAGTGGATTTTATGAGGCATGGCCCAAAGCATCCTGATTGAATGCAGTGGATTCCATGCAGCGTCATTGAATGCAGAGGATTCCATGCATTTTGGTGCAATGGATCCCGACTGTATGCACTGGAGTCCATGAAGCGAGGCCCAATGCATCCCGATTGAATGCAGTGGATTTTTTTGCAGCATGGCCCAAAGCATCCCGATTGAATGCAGGGGATTCCATGCAGCGTGATTGAATGCAGTGTACTCCATTCAGCGTGGTAAATTGCATCCCGATTGAATGCAGTGGATTCCGTGCAGCGTGATTGAATGCAGAGGATTCCATGCATTGTGGCATAATGGATCCCGACTGTATGCAGCGGAGTCCATGCAGCGTGATGACTGAATGGATTCCATGCAGCTTATTAAAATGCATCCTGATTGAATGCAGTGGATTCCATGCAGCGTGATTGAATGCAGTGGATTCCATGCAGCGTGATTGAATGCAGTGGATTCCATGCAGCCTGGTAAAATGCATCCCGATTGAATGCAGTGGATTCCATGCAGCGTGATTGAATGCAGTGGATTTTATGCAGCCTGGTAAAATGCATCCCGATTGAATGCAGTGGATTACGTGCAGCATGATTGAATGCAGTGGATTTTATGCAGCATGGCCCAAAGCATCCTGATTGAATGCAGTGGATTACGTGCAGCATGATTAAATGCAGTGAACTCCATGCAATGTGGTAAAATGCATCCTGATTGAATGCAGTGGATTCGATACAGCTTAGTATAATGTATCCCAGTTAAATTCGGTGGATTCCATGCAGCGTCGTTGAATGCAGTGGATTTTATGAGGCATGGCCCAAAGCATCCCGATTGAATGCAGTGGATTCCATGCATCGTGATTGAATGCTGTGAACTCCATGCAGCGTGGTAAAATGAATCCCGATTGAATGCAGTGGATTCCATGCAGCGTGATTGAATGCAGTGGATTCCATGCAGCGTGATTGAATGCAGTGGATTCCATGCAGCCTGGTAAAATGCATCCCGATTGAATGCAGTGGGTTCGATACAGCTTAGTATAATGTATCCCAGTTAAATTCGGTGGATTCCATGCAGCGTCGTTGAATGCAGTGGATTTTATGAGGCATGGCCCAAAGCATCCCGATTGAATGCATTGGATTCCATGCATTGTGATTGAATGCAGTGAACTCCATGCAGCGTGGTAAAATGAATCCCGATTGAATGCAGTGGATTCCATGAAGCGTGATTGAATGCACTGTATTCCATGAAGTGTGAAGTAATGGAACCCTATTGAATGCAGTGTATTTTATGCAGCCTGATTGAATGCAGTGGATTTAATGGAGCATGATTGAATGCAGTGGATTTTATGCAGCATGGCCCAAAGCATCCTGATTGAATGCAGAGGATTCCATGCATTGTGGCGCAATGGATCCCGATTGTATGCAGTGGAGTCCATGCAGCGTGATGAATGCATGGATTCCATGCAGCCTTGTAAAATGCATCCCGATTGAATGCAGTGGATTCCATGCAGCGTCATTGAATGCAGATGATTCCATGCATTGTGGTGTAATGGATCCCGATTATATGCAGTGGAGTCCATGCAGTGAGGCCCAATGCATCCCGATTGAATGCAGTGGATTGTATGCAGCATGGCCCAAAGCATCCCGATTGAATGCAGTGGATTCCATGCATTTTGATTGAATGCAGTGTACTCCATGCAGCGTGGGAACATGCATCCCGATTGAATGCAGTGGATTCCATGCAGCGTGAAGAAATGGAACATTTAGAATGCAGTGGATATTATGCAGCATGATTGAATGCAGTGGATTCCATGCACCATGATTGAATGCAGTGGATTTTATGCACATGGCCCAAAGCATCCTGATTGAATGCAGTGGATTCCATGGAGCATCATTGAATGCAGAGTATTCAATGCATTGTGTCGTAATGGTTCCCGATTGTATGCAGTGGAGTCCATGTAGTGTGATAAATGCATGGATTCCAGGCAGCATGGTAAAATGCATCCTGATTGAATGCAGTGGATTCCATGCAGCGTGATTGAATGCAGTGGACTCCATGCAGCGTGATTGAATGCAGTGGATTCCATGCAGCCTGGTAAAATGCATCCCGATTGAATGCAGAGGATTCCATTCATTGTGGCGTAATGGATCCCGACTGTATGCAGCGGAGTCCATGCAGCGTGATGACTGAATGGATTCCATGCAGCTTATTAAAATGCATCCCAATTGAATGCAGTGGATTCCATGCAGCATGGCGCAATGGATGTCGATTGAATGCAGTGGTTTCCCTGCAATGTGGCACAATGGATCCCGATTGACTGCAGTGGATTCCATGCAGCGTCACTGAATGCAGTGGATTCCATGCAGAATGGTAAAATGCATCCCGATTGATGGAGTGGATTCCATGCAGTGTCATTGAATGCAGTGGATTCCATGCAGCATGGTAAAATGCATCCCAATTGAACGCAGTGCATTCCATGCAGCGGGGTTAAATGGATCCCGATTGAATGCAGTGGATTCGATGCAGCGTGGCCCAATGGATCTCGAGAGAATGCAGTGGATTCCATGCAGTGTGGTGCAATGGATTTTAATTGAACGCAGTGGATTCCATGCATCGTGGCGCAATGGATCCCAATTGAATGCAGTGAATTCCATGCAGCGTGATTGAATGCAGTATATTCCATGCAGCGTGGTAAAATGCATCCCGATTAAATGCAGTGGATTCCATCCAGCTTGATTGACTGCAGTTGATTCCATGGAGCGTGGCCCAATGCATCCCGATTAAATGCAGTGGATTTTATGCAGCATGGCCCAAAGCATCCCGATTGAAGGTAGTGCATTCCATGCAGCATCACTGAATGCAGTGGATTCCATGCAGCATTGTAAAATGCATCCCAATTGAACGCAGTGCATTCCATGCAGCGGGGTTAAATGGATCCCGATTGAATGCAGTGGATTCGATGCAGCGTGGCCCAATGGATCTCGAGAGAATGCAGTGGATTCCATGCAGTGTGGTGCAATGGATTTTAATTGAACGCAGTTGATTCCATGCATCATGGCGCAATGGATCCCAATTGAATGCAGTGAATTCCATGCAGCGTGATTGAATGCAGTATATTCCATGCAGCGTGGTAAAATGCATCCCGATTAAATGCAGTGGATTCCATCCAGCTTGATTGAATGCAGTTGATTCCATGGAGCGTGGCCCAATGCATCCCGATTAAATGCAGTGGATTTTATGCAGCATGGCCCAAAGCATCCCGATTGAAGGTACTGCATTCCATGCAGCATCACTGAATGCAGTGTATTCCATGCAGCGTGATAAATGGAACCCTATTGAATGCAGTGGATTTTATGCAGCATGATTGAATGCAGTGGATTCGATGCAGCATGATTGAATGCAGTGGATTCCAGGCAGCGAGGCCCAATGAATCCCGATTGAATGCAGTGGATATTATCCAGCATGGCCCAAAACATCCCGATTGAATGCAGTGGATTCCATGCAGCATGTTTGAATGCAGTGGATTCCATGCAGCATGGCCCAATGGTTCCCGATTGAATGCAGTGGTTGCAATGAAGCATGATTGAATGCAGTGGATTCCATGAAGCGTGGCCCTATGGTACCCGATTGAATGCACTGGTTGCAATGAAGCATGATTGAATGCAGTGGATTCCATGCAGCATGGAGAAATTGAACCCTATTAAATGCAGGGGATTATATGCAGCATGATTGAATGCAGTGGATTCCATGCAGCATGATTGAATGCAGTAGATTCCATGCAGTGAGGCCCAATGCATCCCGATTAAATGCAGTGGATTTTATGCAGCAAGGCCCAAAGCATCCCGATTGAATGCAGTGGATTCCATGCAGCGTCATTGAATGCAGTGGATTCGATGCAGCATGGTAAAATGCATCCCGATTGAACCCAGTGTATTCCATGCAGCGTGATAAATGGATCCCGATTGAATGCAGTGGATTCCATGCAGCGTGGCCCAATGGATCTCGAGAGAATGCAGTGGATTCCATGCAGTGTGGTGCAATGGATTTTGATTGAAGGCAGTGGATTCGATGCATCGTTGTGCAATGGATCCCAATTGAATGCAGTGAATTCCATGCAGCGTGATTGAATGCAGTATATTCCATGCAGCGTGGTAAAATGCATCCCGATTAAATGCAGTGGATTCCATCCAGCTTGATTGAATGCAGTTGATTCCATGGAGCGTGGCCCAATGCATCCCGATTAAATGCAGTGGATTTTATGCAGCATGGCCCAAAGCATCCCGATTGAAGGTAGTGCATTCCATGCAGCATCACTGAATGCAGTGGATTCCATGCAGCATGGTAAAATGCATCCCGATTGAACGCAGTGTATTCCATGAAGCATGGCTAAATGGATCCCGAGTGAATGCAGTGGATTCCAAGCAGTGTCATTGAATGCAGTGGATTCCATGCAGCATGGTAAAATGTGTCACGATTGATGCAGTGGATTCCATGCATTGTCATTGAATGCAATGAATTCCAGGCAGCATGATAAAATGCATCCCGATTGATGCAGTGGATTCCATGCAGCGGGGTTAAATGGATCCAGATTGAATGCCGTGGATTCCATGCAGCGTGGCCCAATGGATCTCGATTGAATGCAGTGGTCTCCGTGCAGTGTGGTGGAGTGGATTCTGATTGATTGCAGTGAATTCCATGCAGTGTGGCCCAATGGATCTCGATTGAATGCAGTGGATTCCATGCAGCGTGTTTGAATGCAGTGTATTCCATGCAGCGTGAAGAAATGGAACCCTATTGAATGCAGTGGATTTTATGCAGCATGATTGAATGCAGTGGATTCCATGCAGCATGATTGAATGCAGTGGATTCCAGGCAGCGAGGCCCAATGAATCCCGATTGAATGCAGTGGATATTATCCAGCATGGCCCAAAGCATCCCGATTGAATGCAGTGGATTCAATGCAGCGTGTTTGAATGCAGTGGATTCCATGCAGCATGGCCCAATGGTTCCCGATTGAATGCAGTGGTTGCAATGAAGCATGATTGAATGCAGTGGATTCCATGAAGCGTGGCCCTATGGTACCCGATTGAATGCACTGGTTGCAATGAAGCATGATTGAATGCAGTGGATTCCATGAAGCATGGAGAAATGGAACCCTATTAAATGCAGGGGATTTTATGCAGCATGATTGAATGCAGTGGATTCCATGCAGCATGATTGAATGCAGTAGATTCCATGCAGTGAGGCCCAATGCATCCCGATTAAATGCAGTGGATTTTATGCAGCGAGGCCCAAAGCATCCCGATTGAATGCAGTGGATTCCATGCAGCGTCACTGAATGCAGTGGATTCGATGCAGCATGGTTAAATGCATCCCGATTGAACGAAGAGTATTCCATGCAGCGTGGCTAAATGGATCCCGATTGAATGCAGTGGATTCCATGCAGCGTGGCCCAATGGATCTCGAGAGAATGCAGTGGATTCCATGCAGTGTGGTGCAATGTATTTTGATTGAACGCAGTGGATTCCATGCATCGTGGTGCAATGGATCCCAATTGAATGCAGTGAATTCCATGCAGCGTGATTGAATGCAGTATATTCCATGCAGCGTGGTAAAATGCATCCCGATTAAATGCAGTGGATTCCATCCAGCTTGATTGAATGCAGTTGATTCCATGGAGCGTGGCCCAATGCATCCCGATTAAATGCAGTGGATTTTATGCAGCATGGCCCAAAGCATCCCGATTGAAGGTAGTGCATTCCATGCAGCATCACTGAATGCAGTGGATTCCATGCAGCATGGTAAAATGCATATCCCGATTAAACGCAGTGGATTACATGCAGCATGGCTAAATGGATCCCGAGTGAATGCAGTAGATTCCATGCAGTGTCATTGAATGCAGTGGATTCCATGCAGCATATTAAAATGCGTCACGATTGATGCAGTGGATTCCATGCAGTGTCATTGAATGCAGTGTATTCCATGCAGCATGGTAAAATGCATCCCGATGGATGCAGTGGATTCCATGCAGTGTCAATGAATGCAGTGGATTCCAGGCAGCATGATAAAATGCATCCCGATTGATGCAGTGGATTCCATGCAGCGGGGTTAAATGGATCCCGATTGAATGCAGTGGATTCAATGCAGCGTGGCCCAATGGATCTCGATTGAATGCAGTGGATTCCATGCAGCGTGGCCCAATGGATCTCGATTGAATGCAGTGGATTCCATGCAGTGTGGTGCAGTGGATTCTGATTGATTGCAGTGAATTCCATGCATCGTGGCACAATGGATCCCAATTGAATGCAGTGGATTCCATGCAGCGTGGCCCAATGGATCTCGATTGAATGCAGTGGGTTCCATGCAGCGTGTTTGAATGCAGTGTATGCCATGCAGCGTGAAGAAATGGAACCCTATTGAATGCAGTGGATTTTATGCAGCATGATTGAATGCAGTGGATTCGATGCAGCATGATTGAATGCAGTGGATTTCAGGCAGCGAGGCCCAATGAATCCCGATTGAATGCAGTGGATATTATCCAGCATGGCCCAAAGCATCCCGATTGAATGAAGTGGATTCCATGCAGCGTGTTTGAATGCAGTGGATTCCATGCAGCATGGCCCAATGGTTCCCGATTGAATGCAGTGGTTGCAATGAAGCATGATTGAATGCAGTGGATTCCATGCACCATGGAGACATTGAACCCTATTCAATGCAGGGGATTTTATGCAGCATGATTGAATGCAGTGGATTCCATGCAGCATGATTGAATGCAGTAGATTCCATGCAGTGAGGCCCAATTTATCCCGATTAAATGCAGTGGATTTTATGCAGCGAGGCCCAAAGCATCCCGATTGAATGCAGTGGATTCCATGCAGCGTCACTGAATGCAGTGGATTCGATGCAGCATGGTAAAATGCATCCCGATTGAACGAAGAGTATTCCATGCAGCGTGGCTAAATGGATCCCGATTGAATGCAGTGGATTCCATGCAGCGTGGCCCAATGGATCTCGAGAGATTGCAGTGGATTCCATGCAGTGTGGTGCAATGGATTTAAATTGAACGCAGTGGATTCCATGCATCGTGGTGCAATGGATCCCAATTGAATGCAGTGAATTCCATGCAGCGTGATTGAATGCAGTATATTCAATGCAGCGTGGTAAAATGCATCCCGATTAAATGCAGTGGATTCCATCCAGCTTGATTGAATGCAGTTGATTCCATGGAGCGTGGCCCAATGCATCCCGATTAAATGCAGTGGATTTTATGCAGCATGGCCCAAAGAATCCCGATTGAAGGTAGTGCATTCCATGCAGCATCACTGAATGCAGTGGATTCCATGCAGCATGGTAAAATGCATCCCGATTGAACGCAGTGTATTCCATGAAGCATGGCTAAATGGCTCCCGAGTGAATGCAGTAGATTCCATGCAGTGTCATTGAATGCAGTGGATTCCATGCAGCATGGTAAAATGCATCCCGATTGATGCAGTGGATTCCATGCAGTGTCATTGAATGCAGTGGATTCGAGGCAGCATGGTAAAATGCATCCCGATTGATGCAGTGGATTCCAGGCAGCATGATAAAATGCATCCCGATTGAATGCAGTGTATTCCATGCAGCGTGGCCCAATCGATCTCGATTGAATGCAGTGGATTCCATGCAGCGTGGCCCAATGGATCTCGATTGAATGCAGTGGATTCCATGCAGTGTGGTACAGTGGATTCTGATTGATTGCAGTGAATTCCATGCATCGTGGCACAATGGATCCCAATTGAATGCAGTGGATTCCATGCAGCGTGGCCCAATTGATCTCGATTGAATGCAGTGGATTCCATGCAGCATGTTTGAATGCAGTTTATGCCATGCAGCGTGAAGAAATGGAACCCTATTGAATGCAGTGGATTTTATGCAGGATGATTGAATGCAGTGGATTCCATGCAGCATGATTGAATGCAGTGGATTCCATGCAGCGTGGCCCAATGGATCTCGAGAGAATGCAGTGGATTCCATGCAGTGTGGTGCAATGGATTTTGATTGAACGCAGTGGATTCCATGCATCGTTGTGCAATGGATCCCAATTGAATGCAGTGAATTCCATGCAGCGTGATTGAATGCAGTACATTCCATGCAGCATGGTAAAATGCATCCCGATTAAATGCAGTGGATTCCATCCAGCTTGATTGAATGCAATTGATTCCATGGAGCGTGGCCCAATGCATCCCGATTAAATGCAGTGGATTTTAAGCAGCATGGCCCAAAGCATCCCGATTGAAGGTAGTGCATTCCATGCAGCATCACTGAATGCAGTGGATTCCATGCAGCATGGTAAAATGCATCCCGATTGAACGCAGTGTATTCCATGAAGCATGGCTAAATGGATCCCGATTGAATGCAGTGGATTCCATGCAGCGTGGCCCAATGGATCTCGATTGAACGCAGTGTATTCCATGCAGTGAGGCCCAATGTATCCCAATTGAATGCAGTGGATTCCATGCAGCATGGCGCAATGGATGTCGATTGAATGCAGTGGTTTCCCTGCAATGTGGCACAATGGATCCCGATTGACTGCAGTGGATTCCATGCAGCGTCACTGAATGCAGTGGATTCCATGCAGCATGGTAAAATGCATCCCGATTGATGCAGTGGATTCCATGCAGTGTCATTAAATGCAGGGGATTCCATGCAGCATGGTAAAATGCATCCCAATTGAACGCAGTGCATTCCATGCAGCGGGGTTAAATGGATCCCGATTGAATGCAGTGGATTCGATGCAGCGTGGCCCAATGGATCTCGAGAGAATGCAGTGGATTCCATGCAGTGTGGTGCAATGGATTTAAATTGAACGCAGTGGATTCGATGCATCGTGGCGCAATGGATCCCAATTGAATGCAGTGAATTCCATGCAGCGTGATTGAATGCAGTATATTCGATGCAGCGTGGTAAAATGCATCCCGATTAAATGCAGTGGATTCCATCCAGCTTGATTGAATGCAGTTGATTCCATGGAGCGTGGCCCAATGCATCCCGATTAAATGCAGTGGATTTTATGCAGCATGGCCCAAAGCATCCCGATTGAATGTAGTGCATTCCATGCAGCATCACTGAATGCAGTGGATTCCATGCAGCATGGTAAAATGCATCCCGATTAAACGCAGTAGATTACATGCAGCATGGCTAAATGGATCCCGAGTGAATGCAGTAGATTCCATGCAGTGTCATTGAATGCAGTGGATTCCATGCAGCATGGTAAAATGCATCCCGATTGATGCAGTGGATTCCATGCAGTGTCATTGAATGCAGTGGATTCCAGGCAGCATGGTAAAATGCATCCCGATTGATGCAGTGGATTCCATGCAGCGGGGTTAAATGGATCCCGATTGAATGCAGTGTATTCCATGCAGCGTGGCCCAATGGATCTCGATTGAATGCAGTGGATTCCATGCAGCATGGCCCAATGGATCTCGATTGAATGCAGTGGATTCCATGCAGTGTGGTGCAGTGGAGTCTGATTGATTGCAGTGAATTCCATGCATCGTGGCACAATGGATCCCAATTGAATGCAGTGGATTCCATGCAGCATGGCCCAATGGATCTCGATTGAATGCAGTGAATTCCATGCAGCGTGATTGAATGCAGTACATTCCATGCAGCGTGGTAAAATGCATCCCGATTAAATGCAGTGGATTCCATCCAGCTTGATTGAATGCAGTTGATTCCATGGAGCGTGGCCCAATGCATCCCGATTAACTGCAGTGGATTTTATGCAGCATGGCCCAAAGCACCCCGATTGAAGGTAGTGCATTCCATGCAGCATCACTGAATGCAGTGGATTCCATGCAGCATGGTAAAATGCATCCCGATTAAACGCAGTGCATTACATGCAGCATGGCTAAATGGATCCCGAGTGAATGCAGTGGATTCCATGCAGCATGGTAAAATGCGTCACGATTGATGCAGTGGATTCCATGCAGCGTGATTGAATGCAGTACATTCCATGCAGCATGGTAAAATGCATCCCGATTAAATGCAGTGGATTCCATCCAGCTTGATTGAATGCAATTGATTCCATGGAGCGTGGCCCAATGCATCCCGATTAAATGCAGTGGATTTTAAGCAGCATGGCCCAAAGCATCCCGATTGAAGGTAGTGCATTCCATGCAGCATCACTGAATGCAGTGGATTCCATGCAGCATGGTAAAATGCATCCCGATTGAACGCAGTGTATTCCATGAAGCATGGCGAAATGGATCCCGATTGAATGCAGTGGATTCGATGCAGCGTGGCCCAATGGATCTCGATTGAACGCAGTGTATTCCATGCAGTGAGGCCCAATGAATCCCAATTGAATGCAGTGGATTCCATGCAGCATGGCGCAATGGATGTCGATTGAATGCAGTGGTTTCCCTGCAATGTGGCACAATGGATCCCGATTGACTGCAGTGGATTCCATGCAGCGTCACTGAATGCAGTGGATTCCATGCAGAATGGTAAAATGCATCCCGATTGATGCAGTGGATTCCATGCAGTGTCATTAAATGCAGGGGATTCCATGCAGCATGGTAAAATGCATCCCAATTGAACGCAGTGCATTCCATGCAGCGGGGTTAAATGGATCCCGATTGAATGCAGTGGATTCGATGCAGCGTGGCCCAATGGATCTCGAGAGAATGCAGTGGATTCCATGCAGTGTGGTGCAATGGATTTAAATTGAACGCAGTGGATTCCATGCATCGTGGCGCAATGGATCCCAATTGAATGCAGTGAATTCCATGCAGCGTGATTGAATGCAGTATATTCGATGCAGCGTGGTAAAATGCATCCCGATTAAATGCAGTGGATTCCATCCAGCTTGATTGAATGCAGTTGATTCCATGGAGCGTGGCCCAATGCATCCCGATTAAATGCAGTGGATTTTATGCAGCATGGCCCAAAGCATCCCGATTGAATGTAGTGCATTCCATGCAGCCTCACTGAATGCAGTGGATTCCATGCAGCATGGTAAAATGCATCCCGATTAAACGCAGTAGATTACATGCAGCATGGCTAAATGGATCCCGAGTGAATGCAGTAGATTCCATGCAGTGTCATTGAATGCAGTGGATTCCATGCAGCATGGTAAAATGCATCCCGATTGATGCAGTGGATTCCATGCAGTGTCATTGAATGCAGTGGATTCCAGGCAGCATGATAAAATGCATCCCGAATGATGCAGTGGATTCCATGCAGCGGGGTTAAATGGATCCCGATTGAATGCAGTGTATTCCATGCAGCGTGGCCCAATGGATCTCGATTGAATGCAGTGGATTCCATGCAGCATGGCCCAATGGATCTCGATTGAATGCAGTGGATTCCATGCAGTGTGGTGCAGTGGAGTCTGATTGATTGCAGTGAATTCCATGCATCGTGGCACAATGGATCCCAATTGAATGCAGTGGATTCCATGCAGCATGGCCCAATGGATCTCGATTGAATGCAGTGGATTCCATGCAGCATGTTTGAATGCAGTGTATGCCATGCAGCGTGAAGTTATGGAACCCTATTGAATGCAGTGGATTTTATGCAGCATGATTGAATGCAGTGGATTCCATGCAGCATGATTGAATGCAGTGGATTCCAGGCAGCGAGGCCCAATGAATCCCGATTGAATGCAGTGGATATTATCCAGCATGGCCCAAAGCATCCCGATTGAATGCAGTGGATTCCATGCAGCGTGTTTGAATGCAGTGGATTCCATGCAGCATGGCCCAATGGATCCCGATTGAATGCAATGGTTGCAATGAAGCATGATTGAATGCAGTGGATTCCATGAAGCGTGGCCCTATGGTACCCGATTGAATGCAGTGGTTGCAATGAAGCATGATTGAATGCAGTGGATTCCATGCAGCATGGAGACATTGAACCCTATTCAATGCAGGGGATTTTATGCAGCATGATTGAATGCAGTGGATTCCATGCAGCATGATTGAATGCAGTAGATTCCATGCAGTGAGGCCCAATGCATCCCGATTAAATGCAGTGGATTTTATGCAGCGAGGCCCAAAGCATCCCGATTGAATGCAGTGGATTCCATGCAGTGTCACTGAATGCAGTGGATTCGATGCAGCATGGTAAAATGCATCCCGATTGAACCCAGTGTATTCCATGCAGCGTGATAAATGGATCCCGATTGAATGCAGTGGATTCCATGCAGCGTGGCCCAATGGATCTCGAGAGAATGCAGTGGATTCCATGCAGTGTGGTGCAATGGATTTTGATTGAACGCAGTGGATTCGATGCATCGTTGTGCAATGGATCCCAATTGAATGCAGTGAATTCCATGCAGCGTGATTGAATGCAGTACATTCCATGCAGCGTGGTAAAATGCATCCCGATTGAATGCAGTGGATTCCATCCAGCTTGATTGAATGCAGTTTATTCCATGGAGCGTGGCCCAATGCATCCCGATTAAATGCAGTGGATTTTATGCAGCATGGCCCAAAGCACCCCGATTGAAGGTAGTGCATTCCATGCAGCATCACTGAATGCAGTGGATTCCATGCAGCATGGTAAAATGCATCCCGATTAAACGCAGTGCATTACATGCAGCATGGTTAAATGGATCCCGAGTGAATGCAGTGGATTCCATGCAGCATGGTAAAATGCGTCACGATTGATGCAGTGGATTCCATGCAGCGTGATTGAATGCAGTACATTCCATGCAGCATGGTAAAATGCATCCCGATTAAATGCAGTGGATTCCATCCAGCTTGATTGAATGCAATTGATTCCATGGAGCGTGGCCCAATGCATCCCGATTAAATGCAGTGGATTTTAAGCAGCATGGCCCAAAGCATCCCGATTGAAGGTAGTGCATTCCATGCAGCATCACTGAATGCAGTGGATTCCATGCAGCATGGTAAAATGCATCCCGATTGAACGCAGTGTATTCCATGAAGCATGGCTAAATGGATCCCGATTGAATGCAGTGGATTCCATGCAGCGTGGCCCAATGGATCTCGATTGAACGCAGTGTATTCCATGCAGTGAGGCCCAATGAATCCCAATTGAATGCAGTGGATTCCATGCAGCATGGCGCAATGGATGTCGATTGAATGCAGTGGTTTCCCTGCAATGTGGCACAATGGATCCCGATTGACTGCAGTGGATTCCATGCAGCGTCACTGAATGCAGTGGATTCCATGCAGCATGGTAAAATGCATCCCGATTGATGCAGTGGATTCCATGCAGCGTCATTGAATGCAGTGGATTCCATGCAGCATGGTAAAATGCATCCCAATTGAACGCAGTGCATTCCATGCAGCGGGGTTAAATGGATCCCGATTGAATGCAGTGGATTTGATGCAGCGTGGCCCAATGGATCTCGAGAGAATGCAGTGGATTCCATGCAGTGTGGTGCAATGGATTTAAATTGAACGCAGTGGATTCCATGCATCGTGGCGCAATGGATCCCAATTGAATGCAGTGAATTCCATGCAGCGTGATTGAATGCAGTATATTCCATGCAGCGTGGTAAAATGCATCCCGATTAAATGCAGTGGATTCCATCCAGCTTGATTGAATGCAGTTGATTCCATGGAGCGTGGCCCAATGCATCCCGATTAAATGCAGTGGATTTTATGCAGCATGGCCCAAAGCATCCCGATTGAATGTAGTGCATTCCATGCAGCATCACTGAATGCAGTGGATTCCATGCAGCATGGTAAAATGCATCCCGATTAAACGCAGTAGATTACATGCAGCATGGCTAAATGGATAACGAGTGAATGCAGTAGATTCCATGCAGTGTCATTGAATGCAGTGGATTCCATGCAGCATGGTAAAATGCATCCCGATTGATGCAGTGGATTCCATGCAGTGTCATTGAATGCAGTGGATTCCAGGCAGCATGGTAAAATGCATCCCGATTGATGCAGTGGATTCCATGCAGCGGGGTTAAATGGATCCCGATTGAATGCAGCGTATTCCATGCAGCGTGGCCCAATGGATCTCGATTGAATGCAGTGGACTCCGTGCAGTGTGTGGAGTGGATTCTGATTGAATGCAGTGGATTCCATGCAGCGTGTTTGAATGCAGTGTATTCCATGCAGCGTGAAGAAATGGAACCCTATTGAATGCAGTGGATTTTATGCAGCATGATTGAATGCAGTGGATTCCATGCAGCGTGGCCCAATGGATCTCGATTGAATGCAGTGGATTCCATGCAGCGTGGCCCAATGGATCTCGATTGAATGCAGTGGATTCCATGCAGTGTGGTGCAGTGGATTCTGATTGATTGCAGTGAATTCCATGCATCGTGGCACAATGGATCCCAATTGAATGCAGTGGATTCCATGCAGCGTGGCCCAATGGATCTCGATTGAATGCAGTGGGTTCCATGCAGCGTGTTTGAATGCAGTGTATGCCATGCAGCGTGAAGAAATGGAACCCTATTGAATGCAGTGGATTTTATGCAGCATGATTGAATGCAGTGGATTCCATGCAGCATGATTGAATGCAGTGGATTCCAGGCAGCGAGGCCCAATGAATCCTGATTGAATGCAGTGGATATTATCCAGCATGGCCCAAAGCATCCCGATTGAATGCAGTGGATTCCATGCAGCGTGTTTGAATGCAGTGGATTCCATGCAGCATGGCCCAATGGTTCCCGATTGAATGCAGTGGTTGCAATGAAGCATGATTGAATGCAGTGGATTCCATGAAGCGTGGCCCTATGGTACCCGATTGAATGCACTGGTTGCAATGAAGCATGATTGAATGCAGTGGATTCCATGCAGCATGGAGAAATGGAACCCTATTAAATGCAGGGGATTTTATGCAGCATGATTGAATGCAGTGGATTCCATGCAGCATGATTGAATGCAGTAGATTCCATGCAGTGAGGCCCAATGCATCCCGATTAAATGCAGTGGATTTTATGCAGCGAGGCCCAAAGCATCCCGATTGAATGCAGTGGATTCCATGCAACGTCACTCAATGCAGTGGATTCGATGCAGCATGGTAAAATGCATCCCGATTGAACCCAGTGTATTCCATGCAGCGTGATAAATGGATCCCGATTGAATGCAGTGGATTCCATGCAGCGTGGCCCAATGGATCTCGAGAGAATGCAGTGGATTCCATGCAGCGTGATTGAATGCAGTACATTCCATGCAGCATGGTAAAATGCATCCCGATTAAATGCAGTGGATTCCATCCAGCTTGATTGAATGCAGTTGATTCCATGGAGTGTGGCCCAATGCATCCCGATTAAATGCAGTGGATTTTATGCAGCATGGCCCAAAGCATCCCGATTGAAGGTAGTGCATTCCATGCAGCATCACTGAATGCAGTGGATTCCATGCAGCATGGTAAAATGCATCCCGATTGAACGCAGTGTATTCCATGAAGCATGGCTAAATGGATCCCGATTGAATGCAGTGGATTCCATGCAGCGTGGCCAATGGATCTCGATTGAACGCAGTGTATTCCATGCAGTGAGGCCCAATGAATCCCAATTGAATGCAGTGGATTCCATGCAGCATGGCACAATGGATGTCGATTGAATGCAGTGGATTCCATGCAATGTGGCCCAATGGATCCCCATTGACTGCAGTGGATTCCATGCAGCGTCACTGAATGCAGTGGATTCCATGCAGCATGGTAAAATGCATCCCGATGGATGCAGTGGCTTCCATGCAGTGTCATTGAATGCAGTGTATTCCATGCAGCATGGTAAAATGCGTCACGATTGATGCAGTGGATTCCATGCAGTGTCATTGAATGCAGTGGATTCCATGCAGCATGGTAAAATGCATCCCGATTGATGCAGTGGATTCCATGCAGTGTCATTGAATGCAGTGGATTCCAGGCAGCATGATAAAATGCATCCCGATTGATGCAGTGGATTCCATGCAGCGGGGTTAAATGGATCCAGATTGAATGCCGTGGATTCCATGCAGCGTGGCCCAATGGATCTCGATTGAATGCAGTGGATTCCATGCAGTGTGGTGCAGTGGATTCTGATTGATTGCAGTGAATTCCATGCATCGTGGCACAATGGATCCCAATTGAATGCAGTGGATTCCATGCAGCGTGGCCCAATGGATCTCGATTGAATGCAGTGGATTCCATGCAGCGTGTTTGAATGCAGTGTATTCCATGCAGCGTGAAGAAATGGAACCCTATTGAATGCAGTGGATTTTATGCAGCATGATTGAATGCAGTGGATTCGATGCAGCATGATTGAATGCAGTGGATTCCAGGCAGCGAGGCCCAATGAATCCCGATTGAATGCAGTGGATATTATCCAGCATGGCCCAAAGCATCCCGATTGAATGCAGTGGATTCCATGCAGCGTGTTTGAATGCAGTGGATTCCATGCAGCATGGCCCAATGGTTCCCGATTGAATGCAGTGGTTGCAATGAAGCATGATTGAATGCAGTGGATTCCATGAAGCGTGGCCCTATGGTACCCGATTGAATGCACTGGTTGCAATGAAGCATGATTGAATGCAGTGGATTCCATGCAGCATGGAGAAATGGAACCCTATTAAATGCAGGGGATTTTATGCAGCATGATTGAATGCAGTGGATTCCATGCAGCATGATTGAATGCAGTAGATTCCATGCAGTGAGGCCCAATGCATCCCGATTAAATGCAGTGGATTTTATGCAGCGAGGCCCAAAGCATCCCGATTGAATGCAGTGGATTCCATGCAGCGTCACTGAATGCAGTGGATTCGATGCAGCATGGTTAAATGCATCCCGATTGAACGAAGAGTATTCCATGCAGCGTGGCTAAATGGATCCCGACTGAATGCAGTGGATTCCATGCAGCGTGGCCCAATGGATCTCGAGAGATTGCAGTGGATTCCATGCAGTTTGGTGCAATGTATTTTAATTGAACGCAGTGGATTCCATGCATCGTGGTGCAATGGATCCCAATTGAATGCAGTGAATTCCATGCAGCGTGATTGAATGCAGTATATTCCATGCAGCGTGGTAAAATGCATCCCGATTAAATGCAGTGGATTCCATCCAGCTTGATTGAATGCAGTTGATTACATGGAGCGTGGCCCAATGCATCCCGATTAAATGCAGTGGATTTTATGCAGCATGGCCCAAAGCATCCCGATTGAATGTAGTGCATTCCATGCAGCATCACTGAATGCAGTGGATTCCATGTAGCATGTTAAAATGCATCCCGATTAAACGCAGTGGATTAAATGCAGCATGGCTAAATGGATCCCGAGTGAATGCAGTAGATTCCATGCAGTGTCATTGAATGCAGTGGATTCCATGCAGGATGGTAAAATGCATCCCGATTGATGCAGTGGATTCCATGCAGTGTGGTGCAGTGGATTCTGATTGATTGCAGTGAATTCCATGCATCGTGGCACAATGGATCCCAATTGAATGCAGTGGATTCCATGCAGCGTGGCCCAATGGATCTCGATTGAATGCAGTGGATTCCATGCAGCGTGTTTGAATGCAGTGTATTCCATGCAGCGTGAAGAAATGGAACCCTATTGAATGCAGTGGATTTTATGCAGCATGATTGAATGCAGTGGATTCCATGCAGCATGATTGAATGCAGTGGATTCCAGGCAGTGAGGCCCAATGAATCCCGATTGAATGCAGTGGATATTATCCAGCATGGCCCAAAGCATCCCGATTGAATGCAGTGGATTCCATGCAGCGTGTTTGCATGCAGTGGATTCCATGAAGCATGGCCCAATGGTTCCCGATTGAATGCAGTGGTTGCAATGAAGCATGATTGAATGCAGTGGATTCCATGAAGTGTGGCCCTATGGTACCCGATTGAATGCACTGGTTGTAATGAAGCATGATTGAATGCAGTGGATTCCATGCAGTGAGGCCCAATGCATCCCGATTAAATGCAGTGGATTTTATGCAGCAAGGCCCAAAGCATCCCGATTGAATGCAGTGGATTCCATGCAGCGTCACTGAATGCAGTGGATTCCATTCAGCATGGTAAAATGCATCCCGATTGAATGAAGAGTATTCCATGCAGCGTGGCTAAATGGATCCCGATTGAATGCAGTGGATTCCTTGCAGTGTGGTCCAATGGATCTCGATTGAACGCAGTGTATTCCATGCAGTGAGGCCCAATGAATCCCAATTGAATGCAGTGTATTCCATGCAGCATGGCGCCATGGATGTCGATTGAATGCAGTGGTTTCCCTGCAATGTGGCACAATGGATCCCGATTGACTGCAGTGGATTCCATGCAGCGTCGCTGAATGCAGTGGATTCCATGCATAATGGTAAAATGCATCCCGATTGATGCAGTGGATTCCATGCAGTGTCATTGAATGCAGTGGATTCGATGCAGCATGGTAAAATGAATCCCAATTGAACGCAGTGCATTCCATGCAGCGGGGTTAAATGGATGCCGATTGAATGCAGTGGATTCCATGCAGCGTGGCCCAATGGATCTCGATTGAATGCAGTGGGTTCCATGCAGCGTGTTTGAATGCAGTGTATGCCGTGCAGCGTGAAGAAATGGAACCCTATTGAATGCAGTGGATTTTATGCAGCATGATTGAATGCAGTGGATTCGATGCAGCATGATTGAATGCAGTGGATTCCAGGCAGCGAGGCCCAATGAATCCCGATTGAATGCAGTGGATATTATCCAGCATGGCCCAAAGCATCCCGATTGAATGCAGTGGATTCCATGCAGCGTGTTTGAATGCAGTGGATTCCATGCAGCCTGTTTGAATGCAGTGGATTCCATGCAGCATGGCCCAATGGTTCCCGATTGAATGCAGTGATTGCAATGAAGCATGATTGAATGCAGTGGATTCCATGCAGTGTCATTGAATGCAGTGGATTCCATGCAGCATGGTAAAATGCGTCACGATTGATGCAGTGCATTCCATGCAGTGTCATTGAATGCAGTGGATTCCAGGCAGCATGATAAAATGCATCCCGATTGATGCAGTGGATTCCATGCAGCGGGGTTAAATGGAACCCGATTGAATGCAGTGGATTCCATGCAGCGTGGCCCAATGGATCTCGATTGAATGCAGTGGACTCCGTGCAGTGTGGTGGAGTGGATTCTGATTGATTGCAGTGAATTCCATGCATCGTGGCCCAATGGATCTCGATTGAATGCAGTGGATTCCATGCAGCGTGTTTGAATGCAGTGTTTGCCATGCAGCGTGAAGAAATGGAACCCTATTGAATGCAGTGGATTCCATGCAGTGTCATTTAATGCAGTGGATTCCATGCAGCATGATTGAATGCAGTGGATTCCAGGCAGCGAGGCCCAATGAATCCCGATTGAATGCAGTGGATATTATCCAGCATGGCCCAAAGCATCCCGATTGAATGCAGTGGATTCCATGCAGCGTGTTTGAATGCAGTGGATTCCATGCAGCATGGCCCAATGGTTCCCGATTGAATGCAGTGGTTGCAATGAAGCATGATTGAATGCAGTGGATTCCATGAAGCGTGGCCCTATGGTACCCGATTGAATGCACTGGTTGCAATGAAGCATGATTGAATGCAGTGGATTCCATGCAGCATGGAGAAATGGAACCCTATTAAATGCAGGGGATTTTATGCAGCATGATTGAATGCAGTGGATTCCATGCAGCATGATTGAATGCAGTAGATTCCATGCAGTGAGGCCCAATGCATCCCGATTAAATGCAGTGGATTTTATGCAGCGAGGCCCAAAGCATCCCGATTGAATGCAGTGGATTCCATGCAGCGTCACTGAATGCAGTGGATTCGATGCAGCATGGTTAAATGCATCCCGATTGAACGAAGTGTATTCCATGCAGCGTGGCTAAATGGATTCCGACTGAATGCAGTGGATTCCATGCAGCGTGGCCCAATGGATCTCGAGAGATTGCAGTGGATTCCATGCAGTTTGGTGCAATGGATTTTAATTGAACGCAGTGGATTCCATGCATCGTGGTGCAATGGATCCCAATTGAATGCAGTGAATTCCATGCAGCGGGATTGAATGCAGTATATTCCATGCAGCGTGGTAAAATGCATCCCGATTAAATGCAGTGGATTCCATCCAGCTTGATTGAATGCAGTTGATTACATGGAGCGTGGCCCAATGCATCCCGATTAAATGCAGTGGATTTTATGCAGCATGGCCCAAAGCATCCCGATTGAATGTAGTGCATTCCATGCAGCATCACTGAATGCAGTGGATTCCATGTAGCATGTTAAAATGCATCCCGATTAAACGCAGTGGATTAAATGCAGCATGGCTAAATGGATCCCGAGTGAATGCAGTAGATTCCATGCAGTGTCATTGAATGCAGTGGATTCCATGCAGCATGGTAAAATGCATCCCGATTGATGCAGTGGATTCCATGCAGTGTGGTGCAGTGGATTCTGATTGATTGCAGTGAATTCCATGCATCGTGGCACAATGGATCCCAATTGAATGCAGTGGATTCCATGCAGCGTGGCCCAATGGATCTCGATTGAATGCAGTGGATTCCATGCAGCGTGTTTGAATGCAGTGTATGCCATGCAGCGTGAAGAAATGGAACCCTATTGAATGCAGTGGATTTTATGCAGCATGATTGAATGCAGTGGATCCCATGCAGCATGATTGAATGCAGTGGATTCCAGGCAGCGAGGCCCAATGAATCCCGATTGAATGCAGTGGACATTATCCAGCATGGCCCAAAGCATCCCGATGGAATGCAGTGGATTCCATGCAGCATGGCCCAATGGTTCCCGATTGAATGCAGTGGTTGCAATGAAGCATGATTGAATGCAGTGGATTCCATGAAGCGTGGCCCTATGGTACCCGATTGAATGCACTGGTTGTAATGAAGCATGATTGAATGCAGTGGATTCCATGCAGTGAGGCCCAATGCATCCCGATTAAATGCAGTGGATTTTATGCAGCAAGGCCCAAAGCATCCCGATTGAATGCAGTGGATTCCATGCAGCGTCACTGAATGCAGTGGATTCCATGCAGCATGGTAAAATGCATCCCGATTGAATGAAGAGTATTCCATGCAGCGTGGCTAAATGGATCCCGATTGAATGCAGTGGATTCCTTGCAGTGTGGTCCAATGGATCTCGATTGAACGCAGTGTATTCCATGCAGTGAGGCCCAATGAATCCCAATTGAATGCCGTGGATTCCATGCAGCATGGCGCCATGGATGTCGATTGAATGCAGTGGTTTCCCTGCAATGTGGCACAATGGATCCCGATTGACTGCAGTGGATTCCATGCAGCGTCACTGAATGCAGTGGATTCCATGCATAATGGTAAAATGCATTCCGATTGATGCAGTGGATTCCATGCAGTGTCATTGAATGCAGTGGATTCGATGCAGCATGGTAAAATGAATCCCAATTGAACGCAGTGCATTCCATGCAGCGGGGTTAAATGGATGCCGATTGAATGCAGTGGATTCCATGCAGCGTGGCCCAATGGATCTCGATTGAATGCAGTGGGTTCCATGCAGCGTGTTTGAATGCAGTGTATGCCGTGCAGCGTGAAGTAATGGAACCCTATTGAATGCAGTGGATTTTATGCAGCATGATTGAATGCAGTGGATTCGATGCAGCATGATTGAATGCAGTGGATTCCAGGCAGCGAGGCCCAATGAATCCCGATTGAATGCAGTGGATATTATCCAGCATGGCCCAAAGCATCCCGATTGAATGCAGTGGATTCCATGCAGCGTGTTTGAATGCAGTGGATTCCATGCAGCATGGCCCAATGGTTCCCGATTGAATGCAGTGGTTGCAATGAAGCATGATTGAATGCAGTGGATTCCATGAAGCGTGGCCCTATGGTACCCGATTGAATGCACTGGTTGCAATGAAGCATGATTGAATGCAGTGGATTCCATGCAGCATGGAGACATTGAACCCTATTAAATGCAGGGGACTTTATGCAGCATGATTGAATGCAGTGGATTCCATGCAGCATGATTGAATGCAGTAGATTCCATGCAGTGAGGCCCAATGCATCCCGATTAAATGCAGTGGATTTTATGCAGCGAGGCCCAAAGCATCCCGATTGAATGCAGTGGATTCCATGCAGCGTCACTGAATGCAGTGGATTCGATGCAGCATGGTAAAATGCATCCCGATTGAACGCAGTGTATTCCATGCAGCGTGGCTAAATGGATCCCGATTGAATGCAGTGGATTCGATGCAGCGTGGCCCAATGGATCTCGAGAGAATGCAGTGGATTCCATGCAGTGTGGTGCAATGGATTTTAATTGAACGCAGTGGATTCCATGCATCGTGGTGCAATGAATCCCAAGTGAATGCAGTGAATTCCATGCAGCGTGATTGAATGCAGTATATTCCATGCAGCGTGGTAAAATGCATCCCGATTAAATGCAGTGGATTCCATCCAGCTTGATTGAATGCAGTTGATTCCATGGAGCGTGGCCCAATGCATCCCGATTAACTGCAGTGGATTTTATGCAGCATGGCCCAAAGCATCCCGATTGAAGGTAGTGCATTCCATGCAGCATCACTGAATGCAGTGGATTCCATGCAGCATGGTAAAATGCATCCCGATTGAACGCAGTGCATTACATGCAGCATGGCTAAATGGATCCCGAGTGAATGCAGTGGATTCCATGCAGTGTCATTGAATGCAGTGGATTCCATGCAGCATGGTAAAATGCGTCACGATTGATGCAGTGCATTCCATGCAGTGTCATTGAATGCAGTGGATTCCAGGCAGCATGATAAAATGCATCCCGATTGATGCAGTGGATTCCATGCAGCGGGGTTAAATGGAACCCGATTGAATGCAGTGGATTCCATGCAGCGTGGCCCAATGGATCTCGATTGAATGCTGTGGACTCCGTGCAGTGTGGTGGAGTGGATTCTGATTGATTGCAGTGAATTCCATGCATCGTGGCCCAATGGATCTCGATTGAATGCAGTGGATTCCATGCAGCGTGTTTGAATGCAGTGTTTGCCATGCAGCGTGAAGAAATGGAACCCTATTGAATGCAGTGGATTCCATGCAGTGTCATTTAATGCAGTGGATTCCATGCAGCATGATTGAATGCAGTGGATTCCAGGCAGCGAGGCCCAATGAATCCCGATTGAATGCACTGGATATTATCCAGCATGGCCCAAAGCATCCCGATTGAATGCAGTGGATTCCATGCAGCGTGTTTGAATGCAATGGATTCCATGCAGCATGGCCCAATGGTTCCCGATTGAATGCAGTGGTTGCAATGAAGCATGATTGAATGCAGTGGATTCCATGCAGCATGGAGACATTGAACCCTATTCAATGCAGGGGATTTTATGCAGCATGATTGAATGCAGTGGATTCCATGCAGCATGATTGAATGCAGTAGATTCCATGCAGTGAGGCCCAATGCATCCCGATTAAATGCAGTGGATTTTATGCAGCGAGGCCCAAAGCATCCCGATTGAATGCAGTGGATTCCATGCAGCGTCACTGAATGCAGTGGATTCGATGCAGCATGGTTAAATGCATCCCGATTGAACGAACAGTATTCCATGCAGCGTGGCTAAATGGATCCCGATTGAATGCAGTGCATTCCATGCAGCGTGGCCCAATGGATCTCGAGAGATTGCAGTGGATTCCATGCAGTGTGGTGCAATGGATTTTAATTGAACGCAGTGGATTCCATGCATCGTGGTGCAATGGATCCCAATTGAATGCAGTGAATTCCATGCAGCGTGATTGAATGCAGTATATTCCATGCAGCGTGGTAAAATGCATCCCGATTAAATGCAGTGGATTCCATCCAGCTTGATTGAATGCAGTTGATTCCATGGAGCGTGGCCCAATGCATCCCGATTAAATGCAGTGGATTTTATGCAGCATGGCCCAAAGCATCCCGATTGAAGGTAGTGCATTCCATGCAGCGTGTTTGAATGCAGTGTATGCCATGCAGCGTGAAGAAATGGAACCCTATTGAATGCAGTGGATTTTATGCAGCATGATTGAATGCAGTGGATCCCATGCAGCATGATTGAATGCAGTGGATTCCAGGCAGCGAGGCCCAATGAATCCCGATTGAATGCAGTGGACATTATCCAGCATGGCCCAAAGCATCCCGATTGAATGCAGTGGATTCCATGCAGCATGGCCCAATGGTTCCCGATTGAATGCAGTGGTTGCAATGAAGCATGATTGAATGCAGTGGATTCCATGAAGCGTGGCCCTATGGTACCCGATTGAATGCACTGGTTGTAATGAAGCATGATTGAATGCAGTGGATTCCATGCAGTGAGGCCCAATGCATCCCGATTAAATGCAGTGGATTTTATGCAGCAAGGCCCAAAGCATCCCGATTGAATGTAGTGGATTCCATGCAGCGTCACTGAATGCAGTGGATTCCATGCAGCATGGTAAAATGCATCCCGATTGAATGAAGAGTATTCCATGCAGCGTGGCTAAATGGATCCCGATTGAATGCAGTGGATTCCTTGCAGTGTGGTCCAATGGATCTCGATTGAACGCAGTGTATTCCATGCAGTGAGGATCAATGAATCCCAATTGAATGCCGTGGATTCCATGCAGCATGGCGCCATGGATGTCGATTGAATGCAGTGGTTTCCCTGCAATGTGGCACAATGGATCCCGATTGACTGCAGTGGATTCCATGCAGCGTCACTGAATGCAGTGGATTCCATGCATAATGGTAAAATGCATCCCGATTGATGCAGTGGATTCCATGCAGTGTCATTGAATGCAGTGGATTCGATGCAGCATGGTAAAATGAATCCCAATTGAACGCAGTGCATTCCATGCAGCGGGGTAAATGGATGCCGATTGAATGCAGTGGATTCCATGCAGCGTGGCCCAATGGATCTCGATTGAATGCAGTGGGTTCCATGCAGCGTGTTTGAATGCAGTGTATGCCGTGCAGCGTGAAGAAATGGAACCCTATTGAATGCAGTGGATTTTATGCAGCATGATTGAATGCAGTGGATTCGATGCAGCATGATTGAATGCAGTGGATTCCAGGCAGCGAGGCCCAATGAATCCCGATTGAATGCAGTGGATATTATCCAGCATGGCCCAAAGCATCCCGATTGAATGCAGTGGATTCCATGCAGCGTGTTTGAATGCAGTGGATTCCATGCAGCATGGCCCAATGGTTCCCGATTGAATGCAGTGGTTGCAATGAAGCATGATTGAATGCAGTGGATTCCATGAAGCGTGGCCCTATGGTACCCGATTGAATGCACTGGTTGCAATGAAGCATGATTGAATGCAGTGGATTCCATGCAGCATGGAGACATTGAACCCTATTAAATGCAGGGGACTTTATGCAGCATGATTGAATGCAGTGGATTCCATGCAGCATGATTGAATGCAGTAGATTCCATGCAGTGAGGCCCAATGCATCCCGATTAAATGCAGTGGATTTTATGCAGCGAGGCCCAAAGCATCCCGATTGAATGCAGTGGATTCCATGCAGCGTCACTGAATGCAGTGGATTCGATGCAGCATGGTAAAATGCATCCCGATTGAACGCAGTGTATTCCATGCAGCGTGGCTAAATGGATCCCGATTGAATGCAGTGGATTCGATGCAGCGTGGCCCAATGGATCTCGAGAGAATGCAGTGGATTCCATGCAGTGTGGTGCAATGGATTTTAATTGAACGCAGTGGATTCCATGCATCGTGGTGCAATGAATCCCAAGTGAATGCAGTGAATTCCATGCAGCGTGATTGAATGCAGTATATTCCATGCAGCGTGGTAAAATGCATCCCGATTAAATGCAGTGGATTCCATCCAGCTTGATTGAATGCAGTTGATTCCATGGAGCGTGGCCCAATGCATCCCGATTAACTGCAGTGGATTTTATGCAGCATGGCCCAAAGCATCCCGATTGAAGGTAGTGCATTCCATGCAGCATCACTGAATGCAGTGGATTCCATGCAGCATGGTAAAATGCATCCCGATTAAACGCAGTGCATTACATGCAGCATGGCTAAATGGATCCCGAGTGAATGCAGTGGATTCCATGCAGTGTCATTGAATGCAGTGGATTCCATGCAGCATGGTAAAATGCGTCACGATTGATGCAGTGCATTCCATGCAGTGTCATTGAATGCAGTGGATTCCAGGCAGCATGATAAAATGCATCCCGATTGATGCAGTGGATTCCATGCAGCGGGGTTAAATGGAACCCGATTGAATGCAGTGGATTCCATGCAGCGTGGCCCAATGGATCTCGATTGAATGCTGTGGACTCCGTGCAGTGTGGTGGAGTGGATTCTGATTGATTGCAGTGAATTCCATGCATCGTGGCCCAATGGATCTCGATTGAATGCAGTGGATTCCATGCAGCGTGTTTGAATGCAGTGTTTGCCATGCAGCGTGAAGAAATGGAACCCTATTGAATGCAGTGGATTCCATGCAGTGTCATTTAATGCAGTGGATTCCATGCAGCATGATTGAATGCAGTGGATTCCAGGCAGCGAGGCCCAATGAATCCCGATTGAATGCACTGGATATTATCCAGCATGGCCCAAAGCATCCCGATTGAATGCAGTGGATTCCATGCAGCGTGTTTGAATGCAGTGGATTCCATGCAGCATGGCCCAATGGTTCCCGATTGAATGCAGTGGTTGCAATGAAGCATGATTGAATGCAGTGGATTCCATGCAGCATGGAGACATTGAACCCTATTCAATGCAGGGGATTTTATGCAGCATGATTGAATGCAGTGGATTCCATGCAGCATGATTGAATGCAGTAGATTCCATGCAGTGAGGCCCAATGCATCCCGATTAAATGCAGTGGATTTTATGCAGCGAGGCCCAAAGCATCCCGATTGAATGCAGTGGATTCCATGCAGCGTCACTGAATGCAGTGGATTCGATGCAGCATGGTTAAATGCATCCCGATTGAACGAACAGTATTCCATGCAGCGTGGCTAAATGGATCCCGATTGAATGCAGTGCATTCCATGCAGCGTGGCCCAATGGATCTCGAGAGATTGCAGTGGATTCCATGCAGTGTGGTGCAATGGATTTTAATTGAACGCAGTGGATTCCATGCATCGTGGTGCAATGGATCCCAATTGAATGCAGTGAATTCCATGCAGCGTGATTGAATGCAGTATATTCCATGCAGCGTGGTAAAATGCATCCTGATTAAATGCAGTGGATTCCATCCAGCTTGGTTGAATGCAATTGATTCCATGGAGCATGGCCCAATGCATCCCGATTAAATGCAGTGGATTTTATGCAGCATGGCCCAAAGCATCCCGATTGAATATAGTGCATTCCATGCAGCATCACTGAATGCAGTGGATTCCATGCAGCATGGTAAAATGCATCCCGATTAAACGCAGTGGATTACATGCAGCATGGCTAAATGGATCCCGAGTGAATGCAGTAGATTCCATGCAGTGTCATTGAATGCAGTGGATTCCATGCAGCATGGTAAAATGCATCCCGATTGATGCCTTGGATTCCATGCAGTGTCATTGATTGCAGTGGATTCCATGCAGCATTGTAAAATGCATCCCGATTGATGCAGTGGATTCCATGCAGTGTCAATGAATGCAGTGGATTCCAGGCAGCATGATAAAATGCATCCCGATTGATGCAGTGGATTCCATGCAGCGGGGTTAAATGGATCCCGATTGAATGCAGTGGATTCCATGCAGCGTGGCCCAATGGATCTCGATTGAATGCAGTGGATTCCATGCAGCGTGGCCCAATGGATCTCGATTGAATGCAGTGGATTCCATGCAGTGTGGTGCAGTGGATTCTGATTGATTGCAGTGAATTCCATGCATCGTGGCACAATGGATCCCAATTGAATGCAGTGGATTCCATGCAGCGTGGCCCAATGGATCTCGATTGAATGCAGTGGATTCCATGCAGCGTGTTTGAATGCAGTGTATGCCATGCAGCGTGAAGAAATGGAACCCTATTGAATGCAGTGGATTTTATGCAGCATGATTGAATGCAGTGGATTACATGCAGCATGATTGAATGCAGTGGATTCCAGGCAGCGAGGCCCAATGAATCCCGATTGAATGCAGTGGATATTATCCAGCATGGCCCAAAGCATCCCGATTGAATGCAGTGGATTCCATGCAGCGTGTTTGAATGCAGTGGATTCCATGCAGCATGGCCCAATGGTTCCCGATTGAATGCAGTGGTTGCAATGAAGCATGATTGAATGCAGTGGATTCCATGAAGCGTGGCCCTATGGTACCCGATTGAATGCACTGGTTGCAATGAAGCATGATTGAATGCAGTGGATTCCATGCAGCATGGAGAAATGGAACCCTATTAAATGCAGGGGATTTTATGCAGCATGATTGAATGCAGTGGATTCCATGCAGCATGATTGAATGCAGTAGATTCCATGCAGTGAGGCCCAATGCATCCCGATTAAAGGCAGTGGATTCCATGCAGCGTCACTGAATGCAGTGGATTCGATGCAGCATGGTAAAATGCATCCCGATTGAACCCAGTGTATTCTATGCAGCGTGATAAATGGATCCCGATTGAATGCAGTGGATTCCATGCAGCGTGGCCCAATGGATCTCGAGAGAATGCAGTGGATTCCATGCAGTGTGGTGCAATGTATTTTGATTGAACGCAGTGGATTCGATGCATCATTGTGCAATGGATCCCAATTGAATGCAGTGAATTCCATGCAGCGTGATTGAATGCAGTACATTCCATGCAGCATGGTAAAATGCATCCCGATTAAATGCAGTGGATTCCATCCAGCTTGATTGAATGCAGTTGATTCCATGGAGCGTGGCCCAATGCATCCCGATTAAATGCAGTGGATTTTATGCAGCATGGCCCAAAGCATCCCGATTGAAGGTCGTGCATTCCATGCAGCATCACTGAATGCAGTGGATTCCATGCAGCATGGTAAAATGCATCCCGATTGAACGCAGTGTATTCCATGAAGCATGGCGAAATGGATCCCGATTGAATGCAGTGGATTCCATGCAGCGTGGCCCAATGGATCTCGATTGAACGCAGTGTATTCCATGCAGTGAGGCCCAATGAATCCCAATTGAATGCAGTGGATTCCATGCAGCATGGCGCAATGGATGTCGATTGAATGCAGTGGTTTCCCTGCAATGTGGCACAATGGATCCCGATTGACTGCAGTGGATTCCATGCAGCGTCACTGAATGCAGTGGATTCCATGCAGAATGGTAAAATGCATCCCGATTGATGCAGTGGATTCCATGCAGTGTCATTGAATGCAGTGGATTCCATGCAGCATGGGAAAATGCATCCCAATTGAACGCAGTGCATTCCATGCAGCGGGGTTAAATGGATCACGATTGAATGCAGTGGATTCGATGCAGCGTGGCCCAATGGATCTCGAGAGAATGCAGTGGATTCCATGCAGTGTGGTGCAATGGATTTTAATTGAACGCAGTGGATTCCATGCATCGTGGCGCAATGGATCCCAATTGAATGCAGTGAATTCCATGCAGCGTGATTGAATGCAGTATATTCCATGCAGCGTGGTAAAATGCATCCCGATTAAATGCAGTGGATTCCATCCAGCTTGATTGAATGCAGTTGATTCCATGGAGCGTGGCCCAATGCATCCCGATTAAATGCAGTGGATTTTATGCAGCATGACCCAAAGCATCCCGATTGAAGGTAGTGCATTCCATGCAGCATCACTGAATGCAGTGGATTCCATGCAGCATGGTAAAATGCATCCCGATTGAACGCAGTGCATTCCATGCAGCGGGGTTAAATGGATCCCGATTGAATGCAGTGGATTCCATGCAGCGTGGCCCAATGGATCTCGAGAGAATGCAGTGGATTCCATGCAGTGTGGTGCAATGGATTTTAATTGAACGCAGTGGATTCCATGCATTGTGGTGCAATGGATCCCAATTGAATGCAGTGAATTCCATGCAGCGTGATTGAATGCAGTATATTCCATGCAGCGTGGTAAAATGCATCCCGATTAAATGCAGTGGATTCCATCCAGCTTGATTGAATGCAGTTGATTCCATTGAGCGTGGCCCAATGCATCCCGATTAACTGCAGTGGATTTTATGCAGCATGGCCCAAAGCATCCCGATTGAAGGTACTGCATTCCATGCAGCATCACTGAATGCAGTGTATTCCATGCAGCGTGAAGAAATGGAACCCTATTGAATGCAGTGGATTTTATGCAGCATGATTGAATGCAGTGGATTCCATGCAGCATGATTGAATGCAGTGGATTCCAGGCAGCGAGGCCCAATGAATCCCGATTGAATGCAGTGGATATTATCCAGCATGGCCCAAAGCATCCCGATTGAATGCAGTGGATTCCATGCAGCGTGTTTGAACGCAGTGGATCCATGCAGCATGGCCCAATGGTTCCCGATTGAATGCAGTGGTTGCAATGAAGCATGATTGAATGCAGTGGATTCCATGAAGCGTGGCCCTATGGTACCCGATTGAATGCACTGGTTGCAATGAAGCATGATTGAATGCAGTGGATTCCATGCAGCATGGAGAAATGGAACCCTATTAAATGCAGGGGATTTTATGCAGCATGATTGAATGCAGTGGATTCCATGCAGCATGATTGAATGCAGTAGATTCCATGCAGTGAGGCCCAATGCATCCCGATTAAATGCAGTGGATTTTATGCAGCGAGGCCCAAAGCATCCCGATTGAATGCAGTGGATTCCATGCAGCGTCACTGAATGCAGTGGATTCGATGCAGCATGGTAAAATGCATCCCGATTGAACCCAGTGTATTCTATGCAGCGTGATAAATGGATCCCGATTGAATGCAGTGGATTCCATGCAGCGTGGCCCAATGGATCTCGAGAGAATGCAGTGGATTCCATGCAGTGTGGTGCAATGGATTTTGATTGAACGCAGTGGATTCCATGCATCGTTGTGCAATGGATCCCAATTGAATGCAGTGAATTCCATGCAGCGTGATTGAATGCAGTACATTCCATGCAGCATGGTAAAATGCATCCCGATTAAATGCAGTGGATTCCATCCAGCTTGATTGAATGCAGTTGATTCCATGGAGCGTGGCCCAATGCATCCCGATTAAATGCAGTGGATTTTATGCAGCATGGCCCAAAGCATCCCGATTGAAGGTAGTGCATTCCATGCAGCATCACTGAATGCAGTGGATTCCATGCAGCATGGTAAAATGCATCCCGATTGAACGCAGTGTATTCCATGAAGCATGGCTAAATGGATCCCGATTGAATGCAGTGGATTCCATGCAGCATGGCGCAATGGATGTCGATTGAATGCAGTGCTTTCCCTGCAATGTGGCACAATGGATCCCGATTGACTGCAGTGGATTCCATGCAGCGTCACTGAATGCAGTGGATTCAATGCAGCATGTTAAAATGCATACCGATTGATGCAGTGGATTCCATGCAGTGTCATTGAATGCAGTGGATTCCATGCAGCATGGTAAAATGCATCCCGATTGATGCAGTGGATTACATGCAGTGTCAATGAATGCAGTGGATTCCAGGCAGCATGATAAAATGCATCCCGATTGATGCAGTGGATTCCATGCAGCGGGGTTAAATGGATCCCGATTAAACGCAGTGGATTCCATGCAGCGTGGCCCAGTGGATCTCGATTGAATGCAGTGGATTCCATGCAGCGTGGCCCAATGGATCTCGATTGAATGCAGTGGATTCCACGCAGTGTGGTGCAGTGGATTCTGATTGATTGCAGTGAATTCCATGCATTGTGGCACAATGGATCCCAATTGAATGCAGTGGATTCCATGCAGTGTGGCCCAATGGATCTCGATTGAATGCAGTGGATTCCATGCAGCATGTTTGAATGCAGTGTATTCCATGCAGCGTGAAGAAATGGAACCCTATTGAATGCAGTGGATTTTATGCAGCATGATTGAATGCAGTGGATTCCATGCAGCATGATTGAATGCAGTGGATTCCAGGAAGCGAGGCCCAATGAATCCCGATTGAATGCAGTGGATATTATCCAGCAGGGCCCAAAGCATCCCGATTGAATGCAGTGGATTCCATGCAGCGTCACTGAATGCAGTGGATTCGATGCAGCATGGTAAAATGCATCCCAATTGAACCCAGTGTATTCTATGCAGTGTGATAAATGGATCCCGATTGAATGCAGTGGATTCGATGCAGCATTGCCCAATGGATCTCGAGAGAATGCAGTGGATTCCATGCAGTGTGGTGCAATGGATTTTGATTGAAATCAGTGGATTCGATGCATCGTTGTGCAATGGATCCCAATTGAATGCAGTGAATTCCATGCAGCGTGATTGAATGCAGTACATTCCATGCAGCATGGTAAAATGCATCCCGATTTAATGCAGTGGATTCCATCCAGCTTGATTGAATGCAGTTGATTCCATGGAGCGTGGCCCAATGCATCCCGATTAAATGCAGTGGATTTTATGCAGCATGGCCCAAAGCATCCCGATTGAAGGTAGTGCATTCCATGCAGCATCACTGAATGCAGTGGATTCCATGCAGCATGGTAAAATGCATCCCGATTGAACGCAGTGTATTCCATGAAGCATGGCTAAATGGATCCCGATTGAATGCAGTGGATTCCATGCAGCGTGGCCCAATGGATCTCGATTGAACGCAGTGTATTCCATGCAGTGAGGCCCAATGAATCCCAATTGAATGCAGTGGATTCCATGCAGCATGGCGCAATGGATGTCGATTGAATGCAGTGGTTTCCCTGCAATGTGGCACAATGGATCCCGATTGACTGCAGTGGATTCCATGCAGTGTCATTGAATGCAGTGGATTCCATGCAGCATGGTAAAATGCATCCCAATTGAACGCAGTGCATTCCATGCAGTGGGGTTCAATGGATCCCGATTGAATGCAGTGGATTCGATGCAGCGTGGCCCAATGGATCTCGAGAGAATGCAGTGGATTCCATGCAGTGTGGTGCAATGGATTTAAATTGAACGCAGTGGATTCCATGCATCGTGGCGCAATGGATCCCAATTGAATGCAGTGAATTCCATGCAGCGTGATTGAATGGAGTATATTCCATGCAGCGTGGTAAAATGCATCCCGATTAAATGCAGTGGATTCCATCCAGCTTGATTGAATGCAATTGATTCCATGGAGCATGGCCCAATGCATCCCGATTAAATGCAGTGGATTTTATGCAGCATGGCCCAAAGCATCCCGATTGAAGGTAGTGCATTCCATGCAGCATCACTGAATGCAGTGGATTCCATGCAGCATGGTAAAATGCATCCCGATTAAACGCAGTGGATTACATGCAGCATGGCTAAATGGATCCCGAGTGAATGCAGTAGATTCCATGCAGTTTCATTGAATGCAGTGGTTTACATGCAGTATGGTAAAATGCGTCACGATTGATGCAGTGGATTCCATGCAGTGTCATTGAATGCAGTGGATTCCATGCAGCATGGTAAAATGCATCCCAATTGAACGCAGTGCATTCCATGCAGCGGGGTTCAATGGATCCCGATTGAATGCAGTGGATTCGATGCAGCGTGGCCCAATGGATCTCGAGAGAATGCAGTGGATTCCATGCAGTGTGGTGCAATGGATTTAAATTGAACGCAGTGGATTCCATGCATCGTGGCGCAATGGATCCCAATTGAATGCAGTGAATTCCATGCAGCGTGATTGAATGCAGTATATTCCATGCAGCGTGGTAAAATGCATCCCGATTAAATGCAGTGGATTCCATGCAGCGTCATTGAATGCAGATGATTCCATGCATTGTGGTGTAATGGATCCCGATTATATGCAGTGGAGTCCATGCAGTGTGGCCCAATGCATCCCGATTGAATGCAGTGGATTGTATGCAGCATGGCCCAAAGCATCCCGATTGAATGCAGTGGATTCCATGCATTTTGATTGAATGCATTGTACTCCATGCAGCGTGGGAACATGCATCCCGATGGAATGCAGTGGATTCCATGCAGCGTGATTGAATGCAGTGGATTCCATGCAGCGTGAAGAAATTGAACCCTATTGTAAGCAGTGGATTATATGCAGCATGATTGAATGCAGTCGATTCCATGCAGCGTCATTGAATGAAGTGGATTTTATGAGGCATGGCCCAAAGCATCCTGATTGAATGCAGTGGATTCCATGCAGCGTCATTGAATGCAGAGGATTCCATGCATTTTGGTGCAATGGATCCCGACTGTATGCACTGGAGTCCATGAAGCGAGGCCCAATGCATCCCGATTGAATGCAGTGGATTTTTTTGCAGCATGGCCCAAAGCATCCCGATTGAATGCAGGGGATTCCATGCAGCGTGATTGAATGCAGTGTACTCCATTCAGCGTGGTAAATTGCATCCCGATTGAATGCAGTGGATTCCATGCAGCGTGATTGAATGCAGAGGATTCCATGCATTGTGGCGTAATGGATCCCGACTGTATGCAGCGGAGTCCATGCAGCGTGATGACTGAATGGATTCCATGCAGCTTATTAAAATGCATCCTGATTGAATGCAGTGGATTCCATGCAGCGTGATTGAATGCAGTGGATTCCATGCAGCGTGATTGAATGCAGTGGATTCCATGCAGCCTGGTAAAATGCATCCCGATTGAATGCAGTGGATTCCATGCAGCGTGATTGAATGCAGTGGATTCCATGCAGCCTGGTAAAATGCATCCCGATTGAATGCAGTGGATTACGTGCAGCATGATTGAATGCAGTGGATTTTATGCAGCATGGCCCAAAGCATCCTGATTGAATGCAGTGGATTACGTGCAGCATGATTAAATGCAGTGAACTCCATGCAATGTGGTAAAATGCATCCTGATTGAATGCAGTGGATTCGATACAGCTTAGTATAATGTATCCCAGTTAAATTCGGTGGATTCCATGCAGTGTCGTTGAATGCAGTGGAATTTATTAAGCATGGCCCAAAGCATCCTGATTGAATGCAGAGGATTCCATGCATTGTGGCGCAATGGATCCCGATTGTATGCAGTGGAGTCCATGCAGCGTGATGAATGCATGGATTCCATGCAGCCTGGTAAAATGCATCCCGATTGAATGCAGTGGATTCCATGCAGCGTCATTGAATGCAGATGATTCCATGCATTGTGGTGTAATGGATCCCGATTATATGCAGTGGAGTCCATGCAGTGAGGCCCAATGCATCCCGATTGAATGCAGTGGATTGTATGCAGCATGGGCCAAAGCATCCCGATTGAATGCAGTGGATTCCATGCATTTTGATTGAATGCAGTGTACTCCATGCAGCGTGGGAACATGCATCCCGATGGAATGCAGTGGATTCCATGCAGCGTGATTGAATGCAGTGGATTCCATGCAGCGTGAAGAAATTGAACCCTATTGTAAGCAGTGGATTATATGCAGCATGATTGAATGCAGTCGATTCCATGCAGCGTCATTGAATGAAGTGGATTTTATGAGGCATGGCCCAAAGCATCCTGATTGAATGCAGTGGATTCCATGCAGCGTCATTGAATGCAGAGGATTCCATGCATTTTGGTGCAATGGATCCCGACTGTATGCACTGGAGTCCATGAAGCGAGGCCCAATGCATCCCGATTGAATGCAGTGGATTTTTTTGCAGCATGGCCCAAAGCATCCCGATTGAATGCAGGGGATTCCATGCAGCGTGATAGAATGCAGTGTACTCCATTCAGCGTGGTAAATTGCATCCCGATTGAATGCAGTGGATTCCATGCAGCGTGATTGAATGCAGAGGATTCCATGCATTGTGGCGTAATGGATCCCGACTGTATGCAGCGGAGTCCATGCAGCGTGATGACTGAATGGATTCCATGCAGCTTATTAAAATGCATCCTGATTGAATGCAGTGGATTCCATGCAGCGTGATTGAATGCAGTGGATTCCATGCAGCGTGATTGAATGCAGTGGATTCCATGCAGCCTGGTAAAATGCATCCCGATTGAATGCAGTGGATTCCATGCAGCGTGATTGAATGCAGTGGATTCCATGCAGCCTGGTAAAATGCATCCCGATTGAATGCAGTGGATTACGTGCAGCATGATTGAATGCAGTGGATTTTATGCAGCATGGCCCAAAGCATCCTGATTGAATGCAGTGGATTACGTGCAGCATGATTAAATGCAGTGAACTCCATGCAATGTGGTAAAATGCATCCTGATTGAATGCAGTGGATTCGATACAGCTTAGTATAATGTATCCCAATTAAATTCGGTGGATTCCATGCAGCGTCGTTGAATGCAGTGGATTTTATGAGGCATGGCCCAAAGCATCCCGATTGAATGCATTGGATTCCATGCATTGTGATTGACTGCAGTGAACTCCATGCAGCGTGGTAAAATGAATCCCGATTGAATGCAGTGGATTCCATGAAGCGTGATTGAATGCACTGTATTCCATGAAGTGTGAAGTAATGGAACCCTATTGAATGCAGTGTATTTTATGCAGCCTGATTGAATGCAGTGGATTTAATGGAGCATGATTGAATGCAGTGGATTTTATGCAGCATGGCCCAAAGCATCCTGATTGAATGCAGAGGATTCCATGCATTGTGGCGCAATGGATCCCGATTGTATGCAGTGGAGTCCATGCAGCGTGATGAATGCATGGATTCCATGCAGCCTGGTAAAATGCATCCCGATTGAATGCAGTGGATTCCATGCAGCGTCATTGAATGCAGATGATTCCATGCATTGTGGTGTAATGGATCCCGATTATATGCAGTGGAGTCCATGCAGTGAGGCCCAATGCATCCCGATTGAATGCAGTGGATTGTATGCAGCATGGCCCAAAGCATCCCGATTGAATGCAGTGGATTCCATGCATTTTGATTGAATGCAGTGTACTCCATGCAGCGTGGGAACATGCATCCCGATGGAATGCAGTGGATTCCATGCAGCGTGATTGAATGCAGTGGATTCCATGCAGCGTGAAGAAATTGAACCCTATTGTAAGCAGTGGATTATATGCAGCATGATTGAATGCAGTCGATTCCATGCAGCGTCATTGAATGAAGTGGATTTTATGAGGCATGGCCCAAAGCATCCTGATTGAATGCAGTGGATTCCATGCAGCGTCATTGAATGCAGAGGATTCCATGCATTTTGGTGCAATGGATCCCGACTGTATGCACTGGAGTCCATGAAGCGAGGCCCAATGCATCCCGATTGAATGCAGTGGATTTTTTTGCAGCATGGCCCAAAGCATCCCGATTGAATGCAGGGGATTCCATGCAGCGTGATAGAATGCAGTGTACTCCATTCAGCGTGGTAAATTGCATCCCGATTGAATGCAGTGGATTCCATGCAGCGTGATTGAATGCAGAGGATTCCATGCATTGTGGCGTAATGGATCCCGACTGTATGCAGCGGAGTCCATGCAGCGTGATGACTGAATGGATTCCATGCAGCTTATTAAAATGCATCCTGATTGAATGCAGTGGATTCCATGCAGCGTGATTGAATGCAGTGGATTCCATGCAGCGTGATTGAATGCAGTGGATTCCATGCAGCCTGGTAAAATGCATTCCGATTGAATGCAGTGGATTACGTGCAGCATGATTGAATGCAGTGGATTACGTGCAGCATGATTAAATGCAGTGAACTCCATGCAATGTGGTAAAATGCATCCTGATTGAATGCAGTGGATTCGATACAGCTTAGTATAATGTATCCCAATTAAATTCGGTGGATTCCATGCAGCGTCGTTGAATGCAGTGTATTTTATGAGGCATGGCCCAAAGCATCCCGATTGAATGCATTGGATTCCATGCATTGTGATTGACTGCAGTGAACTCCATGCAGCGTGGTAAAATGAATCCTGATTGAATGCAGTGGATTCCATGAAGCGTGATTGAATGCACTGTATTCCATGAAGTGTGAAGTAATGGAACCCTATTGAATGCAGTGTATTTTATGCAGCCTGATTGAATGCAGTGGATTTAATGGAGCATGATTGAATGCAGTGGATTTTATGCAGCATGGCCCAAAGCATCCTGATTGAATGCAGTGGATTACGTGCAGCATGATTAAATGCAGTGAACTCCATGCAATGTGGTAAAATGCATCCTGATTGAATGCAGTGGATTCGATACAGCTTAGTATAATGTATCCCAATTAAATTCGGTGGATTCCATGCAGCGTCGTTGAATGCAGTGTATTTTATGAGGCATGGCCCAAAGCATCCCGATTGAATGCATTGGATTCCATGCATTGTGATTGACTGCAGTGAACTCCATGCAGCGTGGTAAAATGAATCCTGATTGAATGCAGTGGATTCCATGAAGCGTGATTGAATGCACTGTATTCCATGAAGTGTGAAGTAATGGAACCCTATTGAATGCAGTGTATTTTATGCAGCCTGATTGAATGCAGTGGATTTAATGGAGCATGATTGAATGCAGTGGATTTTATGCAGCATGGCCCAAAGCATCCTGATTGAATGCAGAGGATTCCATGCATTGTGGCGCAATGGATCCCGATTGTATGCAGTGGAGTCCATGCAGCGTGATGAATGCATGGATTCCATGCAGCCTGGTAAAATGCATCCCGATTGAATGCAGTGGATTCCATGCAGCGTCATTGAATGCAGATGATTCCATGCATTGTGGTGTAATGGATCCCGATTATATGCAGTGGAGTCCATGCAGTGAGGCCCAATGCATCCCGATTGAATGCAGTGGATTCCATGCATTTTGATTGAATGCAGTGTACTCCATGCAGCGTGGGAACATGCATCCCGATGGAATGCAGTGGATTCCATGCAGCGTGATTGAATGCAGTGGATTCCATGCAGCGTGAAGAAATTGAACCCTATTGTAAGCAGTGGATTATATGCAGCATGATTGAATGCAGTCGATTCCATGCAGTGTCATTGAATGAAGTGGATTTTATGAGGCATGGCCCAAAGCATCCTGATTGAATGCAATGGATTCCATGCAGCGTCATTGAATGCAGAGGATTCCATGCATTTTGGTGCAATGGATCCCGACTGTATGCACTGGAGTCCATGAAGCGAGGCCCAATGCATCCCGATTGAATGCAGTGGATTTTTTTGCAGCATGGCCCAAAGCATCCCGATTGAATGCAGGGGATTCCATGCAGCGTGATTGAATGCAGTGTACTCCATTCAGCGTGGTAAATTGCATCCCGATTGAATGCAGTGGATTCCGTGCAGCGTGATTGAATGCAGAGGATTCCATGCATTGTGGCGTAATGGATCCCGACTGTATGCAGCGGAGTCCATGCAGCGTGATGACTGAATGGATTCCATGCAGCTTATTAAAATGCATCCTGATTGAATGCAGTGGATTCCATGCAGCGTGATTGAATGCAGTGGATTCCATGCAGCGTGATTGAATGCAGTGGATTCCATGCAGCCTGGGAAAATGCATCCCGATTGAATGCAGTGGATTCCGTGCAGCATGATTGAATGCAGTGGATTTTATGCAGCATGGCCCAAAACATCCTGAGTGAATGCAGTGGATTACGTGCAGCATGATTAAATGCAGTGAACTCCATGCAATGTGGTAAAATGCATCCTGATTGAATGCAGTGGATTCGATACAGCTTAGTATAATGTATCCCAATTAAATTCGGTGGATTCCATGCAGCGTCGTTGAATGCAGTGGATTTTATGAGGCATGGCCCAAAGCATCCCGATTGAATGCAGTGGATTCCATGCATTGTGATTGAATGCAGTGAACTCCATGCAGCGTGGTAAAATGAATCCCGATTGAATGCAGTGGATTCCATGAAGCGTGATTGAATGCACTGTATTCCATGAAGTGTGAAGTAATGGAACCCTATTGAATGCAGTGTATTTTATGCAGCCTGATTGAATGCAGTGGATTTAATGCAGCATGATTGAATGCAGTGGATTTTATGCAGCATGGCCCAAAGCATCCTGATTGAATGCAGAGGATTCCATGCATTGTGGCGCAATGGATCCCGATTGTATGCAGTGGAGTCCATGCAGCGTGATGAATGCATGGATTCCATGCAGCCTGGTAAAATGCATCCCGATTGAATGCAGTGGATTCCATGCAGCGTCATTGAATGCAGATGATTCCATGCATTGTGGTGTAATGGATCCCGATTATATGCAGTGGAGTCCATGCAGTGAGGCCCAATGCATCCCGATTGAATGCAGTGGATTCCATGCATTTTGATTGAATGCAGTGTACTCCATGCAGCGTGGGAACATGCATCCCGATGGAATGCAGTGGATTCCATGCAGCGTGATTGAATGCAGTGGATTCCATGCAGCGTGAAGAAATTGAACCCTATTGTAAGCAGTGGATTATATGCAGCATGATTGAATGCAGTCGATTCCATGCAGTGTCATTGAATGAAGTGGATTTTATGAGGCATGGCCCAAAGCATCCCGATTGAATGCAGTGGATTCCATGCAGCGTCATTGAATGCAGAGGATTCCATGCATTTTGGTGCAATGGATCCCGACTGTATGCACTGGAGTCCATGAAGCGAGGCCCAATGCATCCCGATTGAATGCAGTGGATTTTTTTGCAGCATGGCCCAAAGCATCCCGATTGAATGCAGGGGATTCCATGCAGCGTGATTGAATGCAGTGTACTCCATTCAGCGTGGTAAATTGCATCCCGATTGAATGCAGTGGATTCCGTGCAGCGTGATTGAATGCAGAGGATTCCATGCATTGTGGCGTAATGGATCCCGACTGTATGCAGCGGAGTCCATGCAGCGTGATGACTGAATGGATTCCATGCAGCTTATTAAAATGCATCCTGATTGAATGCAGTGGATTCCATGCAGCGTGATTGAATGCAGTGGATTCCATGCAGCGTGATTGAATGCAGTGGATTCCATGCAGCCTGGTAAAATGCATCCCGATTGAATGCAGTGGATTCCATGCAGCGTGATTGAATGCAGTGGATTCCATGCAGCCTGGGAAAATGCATCCCGATTGAATGCAGTGGATTACGTGCAGCATGATTGAATGCAGTGGATTTTATGCAGCATGGCCCAAAGCATCCTGATTGAATGCAGTGGATTACGTGCAGCATGATTAAATGCAGTGAACTCCATGCAATGTGGTAAAATGCATCCTGATTGAATGCAGTGGATTCGATACAGCTTAGTATAATGTATCCCTATTAAATTCGGTGGATTCCATGCAGTGTCGTTGAATGCAGTGGAATTTATTAAGCATGGCCCAAAGCATCCTGATTGAATGCAGTGGATTCCATGCAGCGTGAAGTGTTGGAACCGTATTGAATGCAGTGGATTTTATGCAGCATGGCCCAAATCATCCTGATTGAGTGCACTGGATTCAATGGAGCATCATTGAATGCAGAGGATTCCATGCATTGTGTTGCAATTGATCCTTATTGTATGCAGTGGAGTCAATGGAGCGAGGCCAAATGCATCCCAATTGAATGCACTGGATTATATGCAGCATGGCCCAAAGCATCCCAATTGAATGCAGTGGATTCCATGCAGCATCAATGAATGCAGAAGATTCCATGCATTGTGGCACAATGGATCCCGATTGTATGCAGTGGAGTCCATGCAGCGAGGCCCAATGCATCCCGATGGAATGCAGTGGATTTTATGCAGCATGGCCCAAAGCATCCCGATTGAATGCAGTGGATTATATGCAGCATGATTGCAGCAGTGTAATCCATTACGCAGCAGTGTAATCCATGCAGAGTGTTAAAATGCATCCCGATTGAATGCATTGTATTCCCTGCAGTGTGAAGAAATGGAACCCTATTGAATGCAGTGGATTTTATGCAGCATGATGGAGTGCAGTGGATTCCATGCAGCATGATTGAATGCAGTGGATTTCATGAAGCATGCCCCAAAGCATCCCGATTGAATGCAGTGGATTCCATCCATTGTGATTGAATGCAGTGTACTCCATGCAGTGTGGTAAAATGCATCCCGATTGAATGCAGTGGATTCCATGCAGCATCATTGAATGCAGATGATTCCATGCATTGCAGCGCAATGGATACCAATTGAATGCAGTGAAGTCCATGCAGCGAGGCCCAGTGCATCCCGATTGACTGCAGTGGATTATTTTGCAGCATGGCCCAAAGAATCCCGATTGAATGCATTGGATTCCATCCATTGTGATTGAATGCAGTGTACTCCATGCAGTGTGGTAAAATGCATCCCGATTGAATGCATTGGATTCCATGCAGCATCATTGAATGCAGAGGATTCCATGCATTGTGGCGCAATGGATCGCGATTGTATGCAGTGGAGTTCATGCAGCGAGGCCCAATGCATCCTGATTGATTGCAGTGGATTTTTTGCAGCATGGCCCAAAGCATCCCGATTGAATGCAGTGGATTCCATGCATTGAGATTGAATGCAGTGTACTCCATGCAGCGAGGTAAAATGCATCCCGATTGAATGCAGTGGATTAAATGCAGCGTGAAGAAATGGAACATTTTGAATGCAGTGGATATTATGCAGCATGATTGAATGCAGTGGATTCCATGCAGCATGATTAAATGCAGTGTATTTTATGCAGCATTGCCCAAAGCATCCTGATTGAATGCAGTGGAGTCCATGGAGTATCATTGAATGCAGAGTATTCCATGCATTGTGGCGCAATGGATCCCGATTGTATGCAGTGGAGTCCATGCAGTGTGATGAATGCATGGATTCCAGGCAGCCTGGTAAAATGCATCCTGATTGAATGCAGTGGATTCCATGCAGCGTGATTGAATGCAGTGGATTCCGTGCAGCGTGATTGAATGCAGTGGATTCCATGCAGCCTGGTAAAATGCATCCCGATTGAATGCAGTGGGTTCGATACAGCTTAGTATAATGTATCCCAGTTAAATTCGGTGGATTCCATGCAGCGTCGTTGAATGCAGTGGATTTTATGAGGCATGGCCCAAAGCATCCCGATTGAATGCATTGGATTCCATGCATTGTGATTGAATGCAGTGAACTCCATGCAGCGTGGTAAAATGAATCCCGATTGAATGCAGTGGATTCCATGAAGCGTGATTGAATGCACTGTATTCCATGAAGTGTGAAGTAATGGAACCCTATTGAATGCAGTGTATTTTATGCAGCCTGATTGAATGCAGTGGATTTAATGGAGCATGATTGAATGCAGTGGATTTTATGCAGCATGGCCCGAAGCATCCTGATTGAATGCAGAGTATTCCATGCATTGTGGCGCAATGGATCCCGATTGTATGCAGTGGAGTCCATGCAGCGTGATGAATGCATGGATTCCATGCAGCCTGCTAAAATGCATCCCGATTGAATGCAGTGGATTCCATGCAGCGTCATTGAATGCAGATGATTCCATGCATTGTGGTGTAATGGATCCCGATTATATGCAGTGGAGTCCATGCAGTGAGGCCCAATGCATCCCGATTGAATGCAGTGGATTGTATGCAGCATGGGCCAAAGCATCCCGATTGAATGCAGTGGATTCCATGCATTTTGATTGAATGCAGTGTACTCCATGCAGCGTGGGAACATGCATCCCGATTGAATGCAGTGGATTCCATGCAGCGTGAAGAAATGGAACATTTAGAATGCAGTGGATATTATGCAGCATGATTGAATGCAGTGGATTCCATGCAGCATGATTGAATGCAGTGGATTTTATGCAGCATGGCCCAAAGCATCCTGATTGAATGCAGTGGATTCCATGGAGCATCATTGAATGCAGAGTATTCAATGCATTGTGTCGTAATGGTTCCCGATTGTATGCAGTGGAGTCCATGTAGTGTGATAAATGCATGGATTCCAGGCAGCATGGTAAAATGCATCCTGATTGAATGCAGTGGATTCCATGCAGCGTGATTGAATGCAGGGGATTCCATGCAGCGTGATTGAATGCAGTGGATTCCATGCAGCCTGGTAAAATGCATCCAGATTGAATGCAGAAGATTCCATGCATTGTGGCGTAATGGATCCCGACTGTATGCAGCGGAGTCCATGCAGCGTGATGACTGAATGGATTCCATGCAGCTTATTAAAATGCATCCTGATTGAATGCAGTGGATTCCATGCAGCGTGATTGAATGCAGTGGATTCCATGCAGCGTGATTGAATGCAGTGGATTCCATGCAGCCTGGTAAAATTCATCCTGATTGAATGCAGTGGATTCCATGCAGCATGATTGAATGCAGTGGATTTTATGCAGCATGGCCCAAAGCATCCTGATTGAATGCAGTGGATTACGTGCAGCATGATTAAATGCAGTGAACTCCATGCAATGTGGTAAAATGCATCCTGATTGAATGCAGTGGATTCGATACAGCTTAGTATAATGTATCCCAATTAAATTCGGTGGATTCCATGCAGCGTCGTTGAATGCAGTGGATTTTATGAGGCATGGCCCAAAGCATCCCGATTGAATGCATTGGATTCCATGCATTGTGATTGAATGCAGTGAACTCCATGCAGCGTGGTAAAATGAATCCCGATTGAATGCAGTGGATTCCATGAAGCGTGATTGAATGCACTGTATTCCATGAAGTGTGAAGTAATGGAACCCTATTGAATGCAGTGTATTTTATGCAGCCTGATTGAATGCAGTGGATTTAATGCAGCATGATTGAATGCAGTGGATTTTATGCAGCATGGCCCAAAGCATCCTGATTGAATGCAGAGGATTCCATGCATTGTGGCGCAATGGATCCCGATTGTATGCAGTGGAGTCCATGCAGCGTGATGAATGCATGGATTCCATGCAGCCTGGTAAAATGCATCCCGATTGAATGCAGTGGATTCCATGCAGCGTCATTGAATGCAGATGATTCCATGCATTGTGGTGTAATGGATCCCGATTATATGCAGTGGAGTCCATGTAGTGAGGCCCAATGCATCCCGATTGAATGCAGTGGATTGTATGCAGCATGGCCCAAAGCATCCCGATTGAATGCAGTGGATTCCATGCATTTTGATTGAATGCAGTGTACTCCATGCAGCGTGGGAACATGCATCCCGATGGAATGCAGTGGATTCCATGCAGCGTGATTGAATGCAGTGGATTCCATGCAGCGTGAAGAAATTGAACCCTATTGTAAGCAGTGGATTATATGCAGCATGATTGAATGCAGTCGATTCCATGCAGCGTCATTGAATGAAGTGGATTTTATGAGGCATGGCCCAAAGCATCCTGATTGAATGCAGTGGAGTCCATGCAGCGTCATTGAATGCAGAGGATTCCATGCATTTTGGTGCAATGGATCCCGACTGTATGCACTGGAGTCCATGAAGCGAGGCCCAATGCATCCCGATTGAATGCAGTGGATTTTTTTGCAGCATGGCCCAAAGCATCCCGATTGAATGCAGGGGATTCCATGCAGCGTGATAGAATGCAGTGTACTCCATTCAGCGTGGTAAATTGCATCCCGATTGAATGCAGTGGATTCCATGCAGCGTGATTGAATGCAGAGGATTCCATGCATTGTGGCGTAATGGATCCCGACTGTATGCAGCGGAGTCCATGCAGCGTGATGACTGAATGGATTCCATGCAGCTTATTAAAATGCATCCTGATTGAATGCAGTGGATTCCATGCAGCGTGATTGAATGCAGTGGATTCCATGCAGCGTGATTGAATGCAGTGGATTCCATGCAGCCTGGTAAAATGCATCCCGATTGAATGCAGTGGATTCCATGCAGCGTGATTGAATGCAGTGGATTCCATGCAGCCTGGTAAAATGCATCCCGATTGAATGCAGTGGATTACGTGCAGCATGATTGAATGCAGTGGATTTTATGCAGCATGGCCCAAAGCATCCTGATTGAATGCAGTGGATTACGTGCAGCATGATTAAATGCAGTGAACTCCATGCAATGTGGTAAAATGCATCCTGATTGAATGCAGTGGATTCGATACAGCTTAGTATAATGTATCCCAGTTAAATTCGGTGGATTCCATGCAGCGTCGTTGAATGCAGTGGATTTTATGAGGCATGGCCCAAAGCATCCCGATTGAATGCAGTGGATTCCATGCATTGTGATTGAATGCAGTGAACTCCATGCAGCGTGGTAAAATGAATCCCGATTGAATGCAGTGGATTCCATGCAGCGTGATTGAATGCAGTGGATTCCATGCAGCGTGATTGAATGCAGTGGATTCCATGCAGCCTGGTAAAATGCATCCCGATTGAATGCAGTGGGTTCGATACAGCTTAGTATAATGTATCCCAGTTAAATTCGGTGGATTCCATGCAGCGTCGTTGAATGCAGTGGATTTTATGAGGCATGGCCCAAAGCATCCCGATTGAATGCATTGGATTCCATGCATTGTGATTGAATGCAGTGAACTCCATGCAGCGTGGTAAAATGAATCCCGATTGAATGCAGTGGATTCCATGAAGCGTGATTGAATGCACTGTATTCCATGAAGTGTGAAGTAATGGAACCCTATTGAATGCAGTGTATTTTATGCAGCCTGATTGAATGCAGTGGATTTAATGGAGCATGATTGAATGCAGTGGATTTTATGCAGCATGGCCCAAAGCATCCTGATTGAATGCAGAGGATTCCATGCATTGTGGCGCAATGGATCCCGATTGTATGCAGTGGAGTCCATGCAGCGTGATGAATGCATGGATTCCATGCAGCCTGGTAAAATGCATCCCGATTGAATGCAGTGGATTCCATGCAGCGTCATTGAATGCAGATGATTCCATGCATTGTGGTGTAATGGATCCCGATTATATGCAGTGGAGTCCATGCAGTGAGGCCCAATGCATCCCGATTGAATGCAGTGGATTGTATGCAGCATGGCCCAAAGCATCCCGATTGAATGCAGTGGATTCCATGCATTTTGATTGAATGCAGTGTACTCCATGCAGCGTGGGAACATGCATCCCGATTGAATGCAGTGGATTCCATGCAGCGTGAAGAAATGGAACATTTAGAATGCAGTGGATATTATGCAGCATGATTGAATGCAGTGGATTCCATGCAGCATGATTGAATGCAGTGGATTTTATGCACATGGCCCAAAGCATGCTGATTGAATGCAGTGGATTCCATGGAGCATCATTGAATGCAGAGTATTCAATGCATTGTGTCGTAATGGTTCCCGATTGTATGCAGTGGAGTCCATGTAGTGTGATAAATGCATGGATTCCAGGCAGCATGGTAAAATGCATCCTGATTGAATGCAGTGGATTCCATGCAGCGTGATTGAATGCAGTGGATTCCATGCAGCGTGATTGAATGCAGTGGATTCCATGCAGCCTGGTAAAATGCATCCCGATTGAATGCAGAGGATTCCATTCATTGTGGCGTAATGGATCCCGACTGTATGCAGCGGAGTCCATGCAGCGTGATGACTGAATGGATTCCATGCAGCTTATTAAAATGCATCCTGATTGAATGCAGTGGATTCCATGCAGCGTGATTGAATGCAGTGGATTCCATGCAGCCTGGTAAAATTCATCCCGATTGAATGCAGTGGATTACGTGCAGCATGATTGAATGCAGTGGATTTTATGCAGCATGGCCCAAAGCATCCTGATTGAATGCAGTGGATTACGTGCAGCATGATTAAATGCAGTGAACTCCATGCAATGTGGTAAAATGCCTCCTGATTGAATGCAGTGGATTCGATACAGCTTAGTATAATATATCCCAATTAAATTCGGTGGATTCCATGCAGCGTCGTTGAATGCAGTGGATTTTATGAGGCATGGCCCAAAGCATCCCGATTGAATGCATTGGATTCCATGCATTGTGATTGAATGCAGTGAACTCCATGCAGCGTGGTAAAATGAATCCCGATTGAATGCAGTGGATTCCATGAAGCGTGATTGAATGCACTGTATTCCATGAAGTGTGAAGTAATGGAACCCTATTGAATGCAGTGTATTTTATGCAGCCTGATTGAATGCAGTGGATTTAATGGAGCATGATTGAATGCAGTGGATTTTATGCAGCATGGCCCAAAGCATCCTGATTGAATGCAGAGGATTCCATGCATTGTGGCGCAATGGATCCCGATTGTATGCAGTGGAGTCCATGCAGCGTGATGAATGCATGGATTCCATGCAGCCTGGTAAAATGCATCCCGATTGAATGCAGTGGATTCCATGCAGCGTCATTGAATGCAGATGATTCCATGCATTGTGGTGTAATGGATCCCGATTATATGCAGTGGAGTCCATGCAGTGAGGCCCAATGCATCCCGATTGAATGCAGTGGATTGTATGCAGCATGGCCCAAAGCATCCCGATTGAATGCAGTGGATTCCATGCATTTTGATTGAATGCAGTGTACTCCATGCAGCGTGGGAACATGCATCCCGATGGAATGCAGTGGATTCCATGCAGCGTGATTGAATGCAGTGGATTCCATGCAGCGTGAAGAAATTGAACCCTATTGTAAGCAGTGGATTATATGCAGCATGATTGAATGCAGTCGATTCCATGCAGCGTCATTGAATGAAGTGGATTTTATGAGGCATGGCCCAAAGCATCCTGATTGAATGCAGTGGATTCCATGCAGCGTCATTGAATGCAGAGGATTCCATGCATTTTGGTGCAATGGATCCCGACTGTATGCACTGGAGTCCATGAAGCGAGGCCCAATGCATCCCGATTGAATGCAGTGGATTTTTTTGCAGCATGGCCCAAAGCATCCCGATTGAATGCAGGGGATTCCATGCAGCGTGATTGAATGCAGTGTACTCCATTCAGCGTGGTAAATTGCATCCCGATTGAATGCAGTGGATTCCGTGCAGCGTGATTGAATGCAGAGGATTCCATGCATTGTGGCATAATGGATCCCGACTGTATGCAGCGGAGTCCATGCAGCGTGATGACTGAATGGATTCCATGCAGCTTATTAAAATGCATCCTGATTGAATGCAGTGGATTCCATGCAGCGTGATTGAATGCAGTGGATTCCATGCAGCGTGATTGAATGCAGTGGATTCCATGCAGCCTGGTAAAATGCATCCCGATTGAATGCAGTGGATTCCATGCAGCGTGATTGAATGCAGTGGATTTTATGCAGCCTGGTAAAATGCATCCCGATTGAATGCAGTGGATTACGTGCAGCATGATTGAATGCAGTGGATTTTATGCAGCATGGCCCAAAGCATCCTGATTGAATGCAGTGGATTACGTGCAGCATGATTAAATGCAGTGAACTCCATGCAATGTGGTAAAATGCATCCTGATTGAATGCAGTGGATTCGATACAGCTTAGTATAATGTATCCCAGTTAAATTCGGTGGATTCCATGCAGCGTCGTTGAATGCAGTGGATTTTATGAGGCATGGCCCAAAGCATCCCGATTGAATGCAGTGGATTCCATGCATCGTGATTGAATGCTGTGAACTCCATGCAGCGTGGTAAAATGAATCCCGATTGAATGCAGTGGATTCCATGCAGCGTGATTGAATGCAGTGGATTCCATGCAGCGTGATTGAATGCAGTGGATTCCATGCAGCCTGGTAAAATGCATCCCGATTGAATGCAGTGGGTTCGATACAGCTTAGTATAATGTATCCCAGTTAAATTCGGTGGATTCCATGCAGCGTCGTTGAATGCAGTGGATTTTATGAGGCATGGCCCAAAGCATCCCGATTGAATGCATTGGATTCCATGCATTGTGATTGAATGCAGTGAACTCCATGCAGCGTGGTAAAATGAATCCCGATTGAATGCAGTGGATTCCATGAAGCGTGATTGAATGCACTGTATTCCATGAAGTGTGAAGTAATGGAACCCTATTGAATGCAGTGTATTTTATGCAGCCTGATTGAATGCAGTGGATTTAATGGAGCATGATTGAATGCAGTGGATTTTATGCAGCATGGCCCAAAGCATCCTGATTGAATGCAGAGGATTCCATGCATTGTGGCGCAATGGATCCCGATTGTATGCAGTGGAGTCCATGCAGCGTGATGAATGCATGGATTCCATGCAGCCTTGTAAAATGCATCCCGATTGAATGCAGTGGATTCCATGCAGCGTCATTGAATGCAGATGATTCCATGCATTGTGGTGTAATGGATCCCGATTATATGCAGTGGAGTCCATGCAGTGAGGCCCAATGCATCCCGATTGAATGCAGTGGATTGTATGCAGCATGGCCCAAAGCATCCCGATTGAATGCAGTGGATTCCATGCATTTTGATTGAATGCAGTGTACTCCATGCAGCGTGGGAACATGCATCCCGATTGAATGCAGTGGATTCCATGCAGCGTGAAGAAATGGAACATTTAGAATGCAGTGGATATTATGCAGCATGATTGAATGCAGTGGATTCCATGCAGCATGATTGAATGCAGTGGATTTTATGCACATGGCCCAAAGCATCCTGATTGAATGCAGTGGATTCCATGGAGCATCATTGAATGCAGAGTATTCAATGCATTGTGTCGTAATGGTTCCCGATTGTATGCAGTGGAGTCCATGTAGTGTGATAAATGCATGGATTCCAGGCAGCATGGTAAAATGCATCCTGATTGAATGCAGTGGATTCCATGCAGCGTGATTGAATGCAGTGGACTCCATGCAGCGTGATTGAATGCAGTGGATTCCATGCAGCCTGGTAAAATGCATCCCGATTGAATGCAGAGGATTCCATTCATTGTGGCGTAATGGATCCCGACTGTATGCAGCGGAGTCCATGCAGCGTGATGACTGAATGGATTCCATGCAGCTTATTAAAATGCATCCCAATTGAATGCAGTGGATTCCATGCAGCATGGCGCAATGGATGTCGATTGAATGCAGTGGTTTCCCTGCAATGTGGCACAATGGATCCCGATTGACTGCAGTGGATTCCATGCAGCGTCACTGAATGCAGTGGATTCCATGCAGAATGGTAAAATGCATCCCGATTGATGGAGTGGATTCCATGCAGTGTCATTGAATGCAGTGGATTCCATGCAGCATGGTAAAATGCATCCCAATTGAACGCAGTGCATTCCATGCAGCGGGGTTAAATGGATCCCGATTGAATGCAGTGGATTCGATGCAGCGTGGCCCAATGGATCTCGAGAGAATGCAGTGGATTCCATGCAGTGTGGTGCAATGGATTTTAATTGAACGCAGTGGATTCCATGCATCGTGGCGCAATGGATCCCAATTGAATGCAGTGAATTCCATGCAGCGTGATTGAATGCAGTATATTCCATGCAGCGTGGTAAAATGCATCCCGATTAAATGCAGTGGATTCCATCCAGCTTGATTGAATGCAGTTGATTCCATGGAGCGTGGCCCAATGCATCCCGATTAAATGCAGTGGATTTTATGCAGCATGGCCCAAAGCATCCCGATTGAAGGTAGTGCATTCCATGCAGCATCACTGAATGCAGTGGATTCCATGCAGCATTGTAAAATGCATCCCAATTGAACGCAGTGCATTCCATGCAGCGGGGTTAAATGGATCCCGATTGAATGCAGTGGATTCGATGCAGCGTGGCCCAATGGATCTCGAGAGAATGCAGTGGATTCCATGCAGTGTGGTGCAATGGATTTTAATTGAACGCAGTTGATTCCATGCATCATGGCGCAATGGATCCCAATTGAATGCAGTGAATTCCATGCAGCGTGATTGAATGCAGTATATTCCATGCAGCGTGGTAAAATGCATCCCGATTAAATGCAGTGGATTCCATCCAGCTTGATTGAATGCAGTTGATTCCATGGAGCGTGGCCCAATGCATCCCGATTAAATGCAGTGGATTTTATGCAGCATGGCCCAAAGCATCCCGATTGAAGGTACTGCATTCCATGCAGCATCACTGAATGCAGTGTATTCCATGCAGCGTGATAAATGGAACCCTATTGAATGCAGTGGATTTTATGCAGCATGATTGAATGCAGTGGATTCGATGCAGCATGATTGAATGCAGTGGATTCCAGGCAGCGAGGCCCAATGAATCCCGATTGAATGCAGTGGATATTATCCAGCATGGCCCAAAACATCCCGATTGAATGCAGTGGATTCCATGCAGCATGTTTGAATGCAGTGGATTCCATGCAGCATGGCCCAATGGTTCCCGATTGAATGCAGTGGTTGCAATGAAGCATGATTGAATGCAGTGGATTCCATGAAGCGTGGCCCTATGGTACCCGATTGAATGCACTGGTTGCAATGAAGCATGATTGAATGCAGTGGATTCCATGCAGCATGGAGAAATTGAACCCTATTAAATGCAGGGGATTATATGCAGCATGATTGAATGCAGTGGATTCCATGCAGCATGATTGAATGCAGTAGATTCCATGCAGTGAGGCCCAATGCATCCCGATTAAATGCAGTGGATTTTATGCAGCAAGGCCCAAAGCATCCCGATTGAATGCAGTGGATTCCATGCAGCGTCATTGAATGCAGTGGATTCCATGCAGCATGGTAAAATGCATCCCGATTGAACCCAGTGTATTCCATGCAGCGTGATAAATGGATCCCGATTGAATGCAGTGGATTCCATGCAGCGTGGCCCAATGGATCTCGAGAGAATGCAGTGGATTCCATGCAGTGTGGTGCAATGGATTTTGATTGAAGGCAGTGGATTCGATGCATCGTTGTGCAATGGATCCCAATTGAATGCAGTGAATTCCATGCAGCGTGATTGAATGCAGTATATTCCATGCAGCGTGGTAAAATGCATCCCGATTAAATGCAGTGGATTCCATCCAGCTTGATTGAATGCAGTTGATTCCATGGAGCGTGGCCCAATGCATCCCGATTAAATGCAGTGGATTTTATGCAGCATGGCCCAAAGCATCCCGATTGAAGGTAGTGCATTCCATGCAGCATCACTGAATGCAGTGGATTCCATGCAGCATGGTAAAATGCATCCCGATTGAACGCAGTGTATTCCATGAAGCATGGCTAAATGGATCCCGAGTGAATGCAGTGGATTCCAAGCAGTGTCATTGAATGCAGTGGATTCCATGCAGCATGGTAAAATGTGTCACGATTGATGCAGTGGATTCCATGCATTGTCATTGAATGCAGTGGATTCCATGCAGCATGGTTAAATGCATCCCGATTGATGCAGTGGATCCCATGCAGTGTCAATGAATGCAATGAATTCCAGGCAGCATGATAAAATGCATCCCGATTGATGCAGTGGATTCCATGCAGCGGGGTTAAATGGATCCAGATTGAATGCCGTGGATTCCATGCAGCGTGGCCCAATGGATCTCGATTGAATGCAGTGGTCTCCGTGCAGTGTGGTGGAGTGGATTCTGATTGATTGCAGTGAATTCCATGCAGTGTGGCCCAATGGATCTCGATTGAATGCAGTGGATTCCATGCAGCGTGTTTGAATGCAGTGTATTCCATGCAGCGTGAAGAAATGGAACCCTATTGAATGCAGTGGATTTTATGCAGCATGATTGAATGCAGTGGATTCCATGCAGCATGATTGAATGCAGTGGATTCCAGGCAGCGAGGCCCAATGAATCCCGATTGAATGCAGTGGATATTATCCAGCATGGCCCAAAGCATCCCGATTGAATGCAGTGGATTCAATGCAGCGTGTTTGAATGCAGTGGATTCCATGCAGCATGGCCCAATGGTTCCCGATTGAATGCAGTGGTTGCAATGAAGCATGATTGAATGCAGTGGATTCCATGAAGCGTGGCCCTATGGTACCCGATTGAATGCACTGGTTGCAATGAAGCATGATTGAATGCAGTGGATTCCATGAAGCATGGAGAAATGGAACCCTATTAAATGCAGGGGATTTTATGCAGCATGATTGAATGCAGTGGATTCCATGCAGCATGATTGAATGCAGTAGATTCCATGCAGTGAGGCCCAATGCATCCCGATTAAATGCAGTGGATTTTATGCAGCGAGGCCCAAAGCATCCCGATTGAATGCAGTGGATTCCATGCAGCGTCACTGAATGCAGTGGATTCGATGCAGCATGGTAAAATGCATCCCGATTGAACGAAGAGTATTCCATGCAGCGTGGCTAAATGGATCCCGATTGAATGCAGTGGATTCCATGCAGCGTGGCCCAATGGATCTCGAGAGAATGCAGTGGATTCCATGCAGTGTGGTGCAATGGATTTTAATTGAACGCAGTGGATTCCATGCATCGTGGTGCAATGGATCCCAATTGAATGCAGTGAATTCCATGCAGCGTGATTGAATGCAGTATATTCCATGCAGCGTGGTAAAATGCATCCCGATTAAATGCAGTGGATTCCATCCAGCTTGATTGAATGCAGTTGATTCCATGGAGCGTGGCCCAATGCATCCCGATTAAATGCAGTGGATTTTATGCAGCATGGCCCAAAGCATCCCGATTGAAGGTAGTGCATTCCATGCAGCATCACTGAATGCAGTGGATTCCATGCAGCATGGTAAAATGCATATCCCGATTAAACGCAGTGGATTACATGCAGCATGGCTAAATGGATCCCGAGTGAATGCAGTAGATTCCATGCAGTGTCATTGAATGCAGTGGATTCCATGCAGCATATTAAAATGCGTCACGATTGATGCAGTGGATTCCATGCAGTGTCATTGAATGCAGTGTATTCCATGCAGCATGGTAAAATGCATCCCGATGGATGCAGTGGATTCCATGCAGTGTCAATGAATGCAGTGGATTCCAGGCAGCATGATAAAATGCATCCCGATTGATGCAGTGGATTCCATGCAGCGGGGTTAAATGGATCCCGATTGAATGCAGTGGATTCAATGCAGCGTGGCCCAATGGATCTCGATTGAATGCAGTGGATTCCATGCAGCGTGGCCCAATGGATCTCGATTGAATGCAGTGGATTCCATGCAGTGTGGTGCAGTGGATTCTGATTGATTGCAGTGAATTTCATGCATCGTGGCACAATGGATCCCAATTGAATGCAGTGGATTCCATGCAGCGTGGCCCAATGGATCTCGATTGAATGCAGTGGGTTCCATGCAGCGTGTTTGAATGCAGTGTATGCCATGCAGCGTGAAGAAATGGAACCCTATTGAATGCAGTGGATTTTATGCAGCATGATTGAATGCAGTGGATTCGATGCAGCATGATTGAATGCAGTGGATTTCAGGCAGCGAGGCCCAATGAATCCCGATTGAATGCAGTGGATATTATCCAGCATGGCCCAAAGCATCCCGATTGAATGAAGTGGATTCCATGCAGCGTGTTTGAATGCAGTGGATTCCATGCAGCATGGCCCAATGGTTCCCGATTGAATGCAGTGGTTGCAATGAAGCATGATTGAATGCAGTGGATTCCATGCACCATGGAGACATTGAACCCTATTCAATGCAGGGGATTTTATGCAGCATGATTGAATGCAGTGGATTCCATGCAGCATGATTGAATGCAGTAGATTCCATGCAGTGAGGCCCAATTTATCCCGATTAAATGCAGTGGATTTTATGCAGCGAGGCCCAAAGCATCCCGATTGAATGCAGTGGATTCCATGCAGCGTCACTGAATGCAGTGGATTCGATGCAGCATGGTAAAATGCATCCCGATTGAACGAAGAGTATTCCATGCAGCGTGGCTAAATGGATCCCGATTGAATGCAGTGGATTCCATGCAGCGTGGCCCAATGGATCTCGAGAGATTGCAGTGGATTCCATGCAGTGTGGTGCAATGGATTTAAATTGAACGCAGTGGATTCCATGCATCGTGGTGCAATGGATCCCAATTGAATGCAGTGAATTCCATGCAGCGTGATTGAATGCAGTATATTCAATGCAGCGTGGTAAAATGCATCCAGATTAAATGCAGTGGATTCCATCCAGCTTGATTGAATGCAGTTGATTCCATGGAGCGTGGCCCAATGCATCCCGATTAAATGCAGTGGATTTTATGCAGCATGGCCCAAAGCATCCCGATTGAAGGTAGTGCATTCCATGCAGCATCACTGAATGCAGTGGATTCCATGCAGCATGGTAAAATGCATCCCGATTGAACGCAGTGTATTCCATGAAGCATGGCTAAATGGCTCCCGAGTGAATGCAGTAGATTCCATGCAGTGTCATTGAATGCAGTGGATTCCATGCAGCATGGTAAAATGCATCCCGATTGATGCAGTGAATTCCATGCAGTGTCATTGAATGCAGTGGATTCGAGGCAGCATGGTAAAATGCATCCCGATTGATGCAGTGGATTCCAGGCAGCATGATAAAATGCATCCCGATTGAATGCAGTGTATTCCATGCAGCGTGGCCCAATCGATCTCGATTGAATGCAGTGGATTCCATGCAGCGTGGCCCAATGGATCTCGATTGAATGCAGTGGATTCCATGCAGTGTGGTACAGTGGATTCTGATTGATTGCAGTGAATTCCATGCATCGTGGCACAATGGATCCCAATTGAATGCAGTGGATTCCATGCAGCGTGGCCCAATTGATCTCGATTGAATGCAGTGGATTCCATGCAGCATGTTTGAATGCAGTTTATGCCATGCAGCGTGAAGAAATGGAACCCTATTGAATGCAGTGGATTTTATGCAGGATGATTGAATGCAGTGGATTCCATGCAGCATGATTGAATGCAGTGGATTCCATGCAGCGTGGCCCAATGGATCTCGAGAGAATGCAGTGGATTCCATGCAGTGTGGTGCAATGGATTTTGATTGAACGCAGTGGATTCCATGCATCGTTGTGCAATGGATCCCAATTGAATGCAGTGAATTCCATGCAGCGTGATTGAATGCAGTACATTCCATGCAGCATGGTAAAATGCATCCCGATTAAATGCAGTGGATTCCATCCAGCTTGATTGAATGCAATTGATTCCATGGAGCGTGGCCCAATGCATCCCGATTAAATGCAGTGGATTTTAAGCAGCATGGCCCAAAGCATCCCGATTGAAGGTAGTGCATTCCATGCAGCATCACTGAATGCAGTGGATTCCATGCAGCATGGTAAAATGCATCCCGATTGAACGCAGTGTATTCCATGAAGCATGGCTAAATGGATCCCGATTGAATGCAGTGGATTCCATGCAGCGTGGCCCAATGGATCTCGATTGAACGCAGTGTATTCCATGCAGTGAGGCCCAATGTATCCCAATTGAATGCAGTGGATTCCATGCAGCATGGCGCAATGGATGTCGATTGAATGCAGTGGTTTCCCTGCAATGTGGCACAATGGATCCCGATTGACTGCAGTGGATTCCATGCAGCGTCACTGAATGCAGTGGATTCCATGCAGCATGGTAAAATGCATCCCGATTGATGCAGTGGATTCCATGCAGTGTCATTAAATGCAGGGGATTCCATGCAGCATGGTAAAATGCATCCCAATTGAACGCAGTGCATTCCATGCAGCGGGGTTAAATGGATCCCGATTGAATGCAGTGGATTCGATGCAGCGTGGCCCAATGGATCTCGAGAGAATGCAGTGGATTCCATGCAGTGTGGTGCAATGGATTTAAATTGAACGCAGTGGATTCCATGCATCGTGGCGCAATGGATCCCAATTGAATGCAGTGAATTCCATGCAGCGTGATTGAATGCAGTATATTCCATGCAGCGTGGTAAAATGCATCCCGATTAAATGCAGTGGATTCCATCCAGCTTGATTGAATGCAGTTGATTCCATGGAGCGTGGCCCAATGCATCCCGATTAAATGCAGTGGATTTTATGCAGCATGGCCCAAAGCATCCCGATTGAATGTAGTGCATTCCATGCAGCATCACTGAATGCAGTGGATTCCATGCAGCATGGTAAAATGCATCCCGATTAAACGCAGTAGATTACATGCAGCATGGCTAAATGGATCCCGAGTGAATGCAGTAGATTCCATGCAGTGTCATTGAATGCAGTGGATTCCATGCAGCATGGTAAAATGCATCCCGATTGATGCAGTGGATTCCATGCAGTGTCATTGAATGCAGTGGATTCCAGGCAGCATGGTAAAATGCATCCCGATTGATGCAGTGGATTCCATGCAGCGGGGTTAAATGGATCCCGATTGAATGCAGTGTATTCCATGCAGCGTGGCCCAATGGATCTCGATTGAATGCAGTGGATTCCATGCAGCATGGCCCAATGGATCTCGATTGAATGCAGTGGATTCCATGCAGTGTGGTGCAGTGGAGTCTGATTGATTGCAGTGAATTCCATGCATCGTGGCACAATGGATCCCAATTGAATGCAGTGGATTCCATGCAGCATGGCCCAATGGATCTCGATTGAATGCAGTGGATTCCATGCAGCATGTTTGAATGCAGTGTATGCCATGCAGCGTGAAGTTATGGAACCCTATTGAATGCAGTGGATTTTATGCAGCATGATTGAATGCAGTGGATTCCATGCAGCATGATTGAATGCAGTGGATTCCAGGCAGCGAGGCCCAATGAATCCCGATTGAATGCAGTGGATATTATCCAGCATGGCCCAAAGCATCCCGATTGAATGCAGTGGATTCCATGCAGCGTGTTTGAATGCAGTGGATTCCATGCAGCATGGCCCAATGGTTCCCGATTGAATGCAATGGTTGCAATGAAGCATGATTGAATGCAGTGGATTCCATGAAGCGTGGCCCTATGGTACCCGATTGAATGCAGTGGTTGCAATGAAGCATGATTGAATGCAGTGGATTCCATGCAGCATGGAGACATTGAACCCTATTCAATGCAGGGGATTTTATGCAGCATGATTGAATGCAGTGGATTCCATGCAGCATGATTGAATGCAGTAGATTCCATGCAGTGAGGCCCAATGCATCCCGATTAAATGCAGTGGATTTTATGCAGCGAGGCCCAAAGCATCCCGATTGAATGCAGTGGATTCCATGCAGTGTCACTGAATGCATTGGATTCGATGCAGCATGGTAAAATGCATCCCGATTGAACCCAGTGTATTCCATGCAGCGTGATAAATGGATCCCGATTGAATGCAGTGGATTCCATGCAGCGTGGCCCAATGGATCTCGAGAGAATGCAGTGGATTCCATGCAGTGTGGTGCAATGGATTTTGATTGAACGCAGTGGATTCGATGCATCGTTGTGCAATGGATCCCAATTGAATGCAGTGAATTCCATGCAGCGTGATTGAATGCAGTACATTCCATGCAGCGTGGTAAAATGCATCCCGATTAAATGCAGTGGATTCCATCCAGCTTGATTGAATGCAGTTGATTCCATGGAGCGTGGCCCAATGCATCCCGATTAACTGCAGTGGATTTTATGCAGCATGGCCCAAAGCACCCCGATTGAAGGTAGTGCATTCCATGCAGCATCACTGAATGCAGTGGATTCCATGCAGCATGGTAAAATGCATCCCGATTAAACGCAGTGCATTACATGCAGCATGGCTAAATGGATCCCGAGTGAATGCAGTGGATTCCATGCAGCATGGTAAAATGCGTCACGATTGATGCAGTGGATTCCATGCAGCGTGATTGAATGCAGTACATTCCATGCAGCATGGTAAAATGCATCCCGATTAAATGCAGTGGATTCCATCCAGCTTGATTGAATGCAATTGATTCCATGGAGCGTGGCCCAATGCATCCCGATTAAATGCAGTGGATTTTAAGCAGCATGGCCCAAAGCATCCCGATTGAAGGTAGTGCATTCCATGCAGCATCACTGAATGCAGTGGATTCCATGCAGCATGGTAAAATGCATCCCGATTGAACGCAGTGTATTCCATGAAGCATGGCGAAATGGATCCCGATTGAATGCAGTGGATTCGATGCAGCGTGGCCCAATGGATCTCGATTGAACGCAGTGTATTCCATGCAGTGAGGCCCAATGAATCCCAATTGAATGCAGTGGATTCCATGCAGCATGGCGCAATGGATGTCGATTGAATGCAGTGGTTTCCCTGCAATGTGGCACAATGGATCCCGATTGACTGCAGTGGATTCCATGCAGCGTCACTGAATGCAGTGGATTCCATGCAGAATGGTAAAATGCATCCCGATTGATGCAGTGGATTCCATGCAGTGTCATTAAATGCAGGGGATTCCATGCAGCATGGTAAAATGCATCCCAATTGAACGCAGTGCATTCCATGCAGCGGGGTTAAATGGATCCCGATTGAATGCAGTGGATTCGATGCAGCGTGGCCCAATGGATCTCGAGAGAATGCAGTGGATTCCATGCAGTGTGGTGCAATGGATTTAAATTGAACGCAGTGGATTCCATGCATCGTGGCGCAATGGATCCCAATTGAATGCAGTGAATTCCATGCAGCGTGATTGAATGCAGTATATTCGATGCAGCGTGGTAAAATGCATCCCGATTAAATGCAGTGGATTCCATCCAGCTTGATTGAATGCAGTTGATTCCATGGAGCGTGGCCCAATGCATCCCGATTAAATGCAGTGGATTTTATGCAGCATGGCCCAAAGCATCCCGATTGAATGTAGTGCATTCCATGCAGCCTCACTGAATGCAGTGGATTCCATGCAGCATGGTAAAATGCATCCCGATTAAACGCAGTAGATTACATGCAGCATGGCTAAATGGATCCCGAGTGAATGCAGTAGATTCCATGCAGTGTCATTGAATGCAGTGGATTCCATGCAGCATGGTAAAATGCATCCCGATTGATGCAGTGGATTCCATGCAGTGTCATTGAATGCAGTGGATTCCAGGCAGCATGATAAAATGCATCCCGAATGATGCAGTGGATTCCATGCAGCGGGGTTAAATGGATCCCGATTGAATGCAGTGTATTCCATGCAGCGTGGCCCAATGGATCTCGATTGAATGCAGTGGATTCCATGCAGCATGGCCCAATGGATCTCGATTGAATGCAGTGGATTCCATGCAGTGTGGTGCAGTGGAGTCTGATTGATTGCAGTGAATTCCATGCATCGTGGCACAATGGATCCCAATTGAATGCAGTGGATTCCATGCAGCATGGCCCAATGGATCTCGATTGAATGCAGTGGATTCCATGCAGCATGTTTGAATGCAGTGTATGCCATGCAGCGTGAAGTTATGGAACCCTATTGAATGCAGTGGATTTTATGCAGCATGATTGATTGCAGTGGATTCCATGCAGCATGATTGAATGCAGTGGATTCCAGGCAGCGAGGCCCAATGAATCCCGATTGAATGCAGTGGATATTATCCAGCATGGCCCAAAGCATCCCGATTGAATGCAGTGGATTCCATGCAGCGTGTTTGAATGCAGTGGATTCCATGCAGCATGGCCCAATGGTTCCCGATTGAATGCAATGGTTGCAATGAAGCATGATTGAATGCAGTGGATTCCATGAAGCGTGGCCCTATGGTACCCGATTGAATGCAGTGGTTGCAATGAAGCATGATTGAATGCAGTGGATTCCATGCAGCATGGAGACATTGAACCCTATTCAATGCAGGGGATTTTATGCAGCATGATTGAATGCAGTGGATTCCATGCAGCATGATTGAATGCAGTAGATTCCATGCAGTGAGGCCCAATGCATCCCGATTAAATGCAGTGGATTTTATGCAGCGAGGCCCAAAGCATCCCGATTGAATGCAGTGGATTCCATGCAGTGTCACTGAATGCAGTGGATTCGATGCAGCATGGTAAAATGCATCCCGATTGAACCCAGTGTATTCCATGCAGCGTGATAAATGGATCCCGATTGAATGCAGTGGATTCCATGCAGCGTGGCCCAATGGATCTCGAGAGAATGCAGTGGATTCCATGCAGTGTGGTGCAATGGATTTTGATTGAACGCAGTGGATTCGATGCATCGTTGTGCAATGGATCCCAATTGAATGCAGTGAATTCCATGCAGCGTGATTGAATGCAGTACATTCCATGCAGCGTGGTAAAATGCATCCCGATTGAATGCAGTGGATTCCATCCAGCTTGATTGAATGCAGTTTATTCCATGGAGCGTGGCCCAATGCATCCCGATTAAATGCAGTGGATTTTATGCAGCATGGCCCAAAGCACCCCGATTGAAGGTAGTGCATTCCATGCAGCATCACTGAATGCAGTGGATTCCATGCAGCATGGTAAAATGCATCCCGATTAAACGCAGTGCATTACATGCAGCATGGCTAAATGGATCCCGAGTGAATGCAGTGGATTCCATGCAGCATGGTAAAATGCGTCACGATTGATGCAGTGGATTCCATGCAGCGTGATTGAATGCAGTACATTCCATGCAGCATGGTAAAATGCATCCCGATTAAATGCAGTGGATTCCATCCAGCTTGATTGAATGCAATTGATTCCATGGAGCGTGGCCCAATGCATCCCGATTAAATGCAGTGGATTTTAAGCAGCATGGCCCAAAGCATCCCGATTGAAGGTAGTGCATTCCATGCAGCATCACTGAATGCAGTGGATTCCATGCAGCATGGTAAAATGCATCCCGATTGAACGCAGTGTATTCCATGAAGCATGGCTAAATGGATCCCGATTGAATGCAGTGGATTCCATGCAGCGTGGCCCAATGGATCTCGATTGAACGCAGTGTATTCCATGCAGTGAGGCCCAATGAATCCCAATTGAATGCAGTGGATTCCATGCAGCATGGCGCAATGGATGTCGATTGAATGCAGTGGTTTCCCTGCAATGTGGCACAATGGATCCCGATTGACTGCAGTGGATTCCATGCAGCGTCACTGAATGCAGTGGATTCCATGCAGCATGGTAAAATGCATCCCGATTGATGCAGTGGATTCCATGCAGCGTCATTGAATGCAGTGGATTCCATGCAGCATGGTAAAATGCATCCCAATTGAACGCAGTGCATTCCATGCAGCGGGGTTAAATGGATCCCGATTGAATGCAGTGGATTTGATGCAGCGTGGCCCAATGGATCTCGAGAGAATGCAGTGGATTCCATGCAGTGTGGTGCAATGGATTTAAATTGAACGCAGTGGATTCCATGCATCGTGGCGCAATGGATCCCAATTGAATGCAGTGAATTCCATGCAGCGTGATTGAATGCAGTATATTCCATGCAGCGTGGTAAAATGCATCCCGATTAAATGCAGTGGATTCCATCCAGCTTGATTGAATGCAGTTGATTCCATGGAGCGTGGCCCAATGCATCCCGATTAAATGCAGTGGATTTTATGCAGCATGGCCCAAAGCATCCCGATTGAATGTAGTGCATTCCATGCAGCATCACTGAATGCAGTGGATTCCATGCAGCATGGTAAAATGCATCCCGATTAAACGCAGTAGATTACATGCAGCATGGCTAAATGGATAACGAGTGAATGCAGTAGATTCCATGCAGTGTCATTGAATGCAGTGGATTCCATGCAGCATGGTAAAATGCATCCCGATTGATGCAGTGGATTCCATGCAGTGTCATTGAATGCAGTGGATTCCAGGCAGCATGGTAAAATGCATCCCGATTGATGCAGTGGATTCCATGCAGCGGGGTTAAATGGATCCCGATTGAATGCAGCGTATTCCATGCAGCGTGGCCCAATGGATCTCGATTGAATGCAGTGGACTCCGTGCAGTGTGTGGAGTGGATTCTGATTGAATGCAGTGGATTCCATGCAGCGTGTTTGAATGCAGTGTATTCCATGCAGCGTGAAGAAATGGAACCCTATTGAATGCAGTGGATTTTATGCAGCATGATTGAATGCAGTGGATTCCATGCAGCGTGGCCCAATGGATCTCGATTGAATGCAGTGGATTCCATGCAGCGTGGCCCAATGGATCTCGATTGAATGCAGTGGATTCCATGCAGTGTGGTGCAGTGGATTCTGATTGATTGCAGTGAATTCCATGCATCGTGGCACAATGGATCCCAATTGAATGCAGTGGATTCCATGCAGCGTGGCCCAATGGATCTCGATTGAATGCAGTGGGTTCCATGCAGCGTGTTTGAATGCAGTGTATGCCATGCAGCGTGAAGAAATGGAACCCTATTGAATGCAGTGGATTTTATGCAGCATGATTGAATGCAGTGGATTCCATGCAGCATGATTGAATGCAGTGGATTCCAGGCAGCGAGGCCCAATGAATCCTGATTGAATGCAGTGGATATTATCCAGCATGGCCCAAAGCATCCCGATTGAATGCAGTGGATTCCATGCAGCGTGTTTGAATGCAGTGGATTCCATGCAGCATGGCCCAATGGTTCCCGATTGAATGCAGTGGTTGCAATGAAGCATGATTGAATGCAGTGGATTCCATGAAGCGTGGCCCTATGGTACCCGATTGAATGCACTGGTTGCAATGAAGCATGATTGAATGCAGTGGATTCCATGCAGCATGGAGAAATGGAACCCTATTAAATGCAGGGGATTTTATGCAGCATGATTGAATGCAGTGGATTCCATGCAGCATGATTGAATGCAGTAGATTCCATGCAGTGAGGCCCAATGCATCCCGATTAAATGCAGTGGATTTTATGCAGCGAGGCCCAAAGCATCCCGATTGAATGCAGTGGATTCCATGCAACGTCACTCAATGCAGTGGATTCGATGCAGCATGGTAAAATGCATCCCGATTGAACCCAGTGTATTCCATGCAGCGTGATAAATGGATCCCGATTGAATGCAGTGGATTCCATGCAGCGTGGCCCAATGGATCTCGAGAGAATGCAGTGGATTCCATGCAGCGTGATTGAATGCAGTACATTCCATGCAGCATGGTAAAATGCATCCCGATTAAATGCAGTGGATTCCATCCAGCTTGATTGAATGCAGTTGATTCCATGGAGTGTGGCCCAATGCATCCCGATTAAATGCAGTGGATTTTATGCAGCATGGCCCAAAGCATCCCGATTGAAGGTAGTGCATTCCATGCAGCATCACTGAATGCAGTGGATTCCATGCAGCATGGTAAAATGCATCCCGATTGAACGCAGTGTATTCCATGAAGCATGGCTAAATGGATCCCGATTGAATGCAGTGGATTCCATGCAGCGTGGCCAATGGATCTCGATTGAACGCAGTGTATTCCATGCAGTGAGGCCCAATGAATCCCAATTGAATGCAGTGGATTCCATGCAGCATGGCACAATGGATGTCGATTGAATGCAGTGGTTTCCATGCAATGTGGCCCAATGGATCCCCATTGACTGCAGTGGATTCCATGCAGCGTCACTGAATGCAGTGGATTCCATGCAGCATGGTAAAATGCATCCCGATGGATGCAGTGGCTTCCATGCAGTGTCATTGAATGCAGTGTATTCCATGCAGCATGGTAAAATGCGTCACGATTGATGCAGTGGATTCCATGCAGTGTCATTGAATGCAGTGGATTCCATGCAGCATGGTAAAATGCATCCCGATTGATGCAGTGGATTCCATGCAGTGTCATTGAATGCAGTGGATTCCAGGCAGCATGATAAAATGCATCCCGATTGATGCAGTGGATTCCATGCAGCGGGGTTAAATGGATCCAGATTGAATGCCGTGGATTCCATGCAGCGTGGCCCAATGGATCTCGATTGAATGCAGTGGATTCCATGCAGTGTGGTGCAGTGGATTCTGATTGATTGCAGTGAATTCCATGCATCGTGGCACAATGGATCCCAATTGAATGCAGTGGATTCCATGCAGCGTGGCCCAATGGATCTCGATTGAATGCAGTGGATTCCATGCAGCGTGTTTGAATGCAGTGTATTCCATGCAGCGTGAAGAAATGGAACCCTATTGAATGCAGTGGATTTTATGCAGCATGATTGAATGCAGTGGATTCCATGCAGCATGATTGAATGCAGTGGATTCCAGGCAGCGAGGCCCAATGAATCCCGATTGAATGCAGTGGATATTATCCAGCATGGCCCAAAGCATCCCGATTGAATGCAGTGGATTCCATGCAGCGTGTTTGAATGCAGTGGATTCCATGCAGCATGGCCCAATGGTTCCCGATTGAATGCAGTGGTTGCAATGAAGCATGATTGAATGCAGTGGATTCCATGAAGCGTGGCCCTATGGTACCCGATTGAATGCACTGGTTGCAATGAAGCATGATTGAATGCAGTGGATTCCATGCAGCATGGAGAAATGGAACCCTATTAAATGCAGGGGATTTTATGCAGCATGATTGAATGCAGTGGATTCCATGCAGCATGATTGAATGCAGTAGATTCCATGCAGTGAGGCCCAATGCATCCCGATTAAATGCAGTGGATTTTATGCAGCGAGGCCCAAAGCATCCCGATTGAATGCAGTGGATTCCATGCAGCGTCACTGAATGCAGTGGATTCGATGCAGCATGGTTAAATGCATCCCGATTGAACGAAGAGTATTCCATGCAGCGTGGCTAAATGGATCCCGACTGAATGCAGTGGATTCCATGCAGCGTGGCCCAATGGATCTCGAGAGATTGCAGTGGATTCCATGCAGTTTGGTGCAATGTATTTTAATTGAACGCAGTGGATTCCATGCATCGTGGTGCAATGGATCCCAATTGAATGCAGTGAATTCCATGCAGCGTGATTGAATGCAGTATATTCCATGCAGCGTGGTAAAATGCATCCCGATTAAATGCAGTGGATTCCATCCAGCTTGATTGAATGCAGTTGATTCCATGGAGCGTGGCCCAATGCATCCCGATTAAATGCAGTGGATTTTATGCAGCATGGCCCAAAGCATCCCGATTGAATGTAGTGCATTCCATGCAGCATCACTGAATGCAGTGGATTCCATGTAGCATGTTAAAATGCATCCCGATTAAACGCAGTGGATTAAATGCAGCATGGCTAAATGGATCCCGAGTGAATGCAGTAGATTCCATGCAGTGTCATTGAATGCAGTGGATTCCATGCAGCATGGTAAAATGCATCCCGATTGATGCAGTGGATTCCATGCAGTGTGGTGCAGTGGATTCTGATTGATTGCAGTGAATTCCATGCATCGTGGCACAATGGATCCCAATTGAATGCAGTGGATTCCATGCAGCGTGGCCCAATGGATCTCGATTGAATGCAGTGGATTCCATGCAGCGTGTTTGAATGCAGTGTATTCCATGCAGCGTGAAGAAATGGAACCCTATTGAATGCAGTGGATTTTATGCAGCATGATTGAATGCAGTGGATTCCATGCAGCATGATTGAATGCAGTGGATTCCAGGCAGTGAGGCCCAATGAATCCCGATTGAATGCAGTGGATATTATCCAGCATGGCCCAAAGCATCCCGATTGAATGCAGTGGATTCCATGCAGCGTGTTTGCATGCAGTGGATTCCATGAAGCATGGCCCAATGGTTCCCGATTGAATGCAGTGGTTGCAATGAAGCATGATTGAATGCAGTGGATTCCATGAAGTGTGGCCCTATGGTACCCGATTGAATGCACTGGTTGTAATGAAGCATGATTGAATGCAGTGGATTCCATGCAGTGAGGCCCAATGCATCCCGATTAAATGCTGTGGATTTTATGCAGCAAGGCCCAAAGCATCCCGATTGAATGCAGTGGATTCCATGCAGCGTCACTGAATGCAGTGGATTCCATTCAGCATGGTAAAATGCATCCCGATTGAATGAAGAGTATTCCATGCAGCGTGGCTAAATGGATCCCGATTGAATGCAGTGGATTCCTTGCAGTGTGGTCCAATGGATCTCGATTGAACGCAGTGTATTCAATGCAGTGAGGCCCAATGAATCCCAATTGAATGCAGTGTATTCCATGCAGCATGGCGCCATGGATGTCGATTGAATGCAGTGGTTTCCCTGCAATGTGGCACAATGGATCCCGATTGACTGCAGTGGATTCCATGCAGCGTCGCTGAATGCAGTGGATTCCATGCATAATGGTAAAATGCATCCCGATTGATGCAGTGGATTCCATGCAGTGTCATTGAATGCAGTGGATTCGATGCAGCATGGTAAAATGAATCCCAATTGAACGCAGTGCATTCCATGCAGCGGGGTTAAATGGATGCCGATTGAATGCAGTGGATTCCATGCAGCGTGGCCCAATGGATCTCGATTGAATGCAGTGGGTTCCATGCAGCGTGTTTGAATGCAGTGTATGCCGTGCAGCGTGAAGAAATGGAACCCTATTGAATGCAGTGGATTTTATGCAGCATGATTGAATGCAGTGGATTCGATGCAGCATGATTGAATGCAGTGGATTCCAGGCAGCGAGGCCCAATGAATCCCGATTGAATGCAGTGGATATTATCCAGCATGGCCCAAAGCATCCCGATTGAATGCAGTGGATTCCATGCAGCGTGTTTGAATGCAGTGGATTCCATGCAGCCTGTTTGAATGCAGTGGATTCCATGCAGCATGGCCCAATGGTTCCCGATTGAATGCAGTGATTGCAATGAAGCATGATTGAATGCAGTGGATTCCATGCAGTGTCATTGAATGCAGTGGATTCCATGCAGCATGGTAAAATGCGTCACGATTGATGCAGTGCATTCCATGCAGTGTCATTGAATGCAGTGGATTCCAGGCAGCATGATAAAATGCATCCCGATTGATGCAGTGGATTCCATGCAGCGGGGTTAAATGGAACCCGATTGAATGCAGTGGATTCCATGCAGCGTGGCCCAATGGATCTCGATTGAATGCAGTGGACTCCGTGCAGTGTGGTGGAGTGGATTCTGATTGATTGCAGTGAATTCCATGCATCGTGGCCCAATGGATCTCGATTGAATGCAGTGGATTCCATGCAGCGTGTTTGAATGCAGTGTTTGCCATGCAGCGTGAAGAAATGGAACCCTATTGAATGCAGTGGATTCCATGCAGTGTCATTTAATGCAGTGGATTCCATGCAGCATGATTGAATGCAGTGGATTCCAGGCAGCGAGGCCCAATGAATCCCGATTGAATGCAGTGGATTCCATCCAGCTTGATTGAATGCAGTTGATTACATGGAGCGTGGCCCAATGCATCCCGATTAAATGCAGTGGATTTTATGCAGCATGGCCCAAAGCATCCCGATTGAATGTAGTGCATTCCATGCAGCATCACTGAATGCAGTGGATTCCATGTAGCATGTTAAAATGCATCCCGATTAAACGCAGTGGATTAAATGCAGCATGGCTAAATGGATCCCGAGTGAATGCAGTAGATTCCATGCAGTGTCATTGAATGCAGTGGATTCCATGCAGCATGGTAAAATGCATCCCGATTGATGCAGTGGATTCCATGCAGTGTGGTGCAGTGGATTCTGATTGATTGCAGTGAATTCCATGCATCGTGGCACAATGGATCCCAATTGAATGCAGTGGATTCCATGCAGCGTGGCCCAATGGATCTCGATTGAATGCAGTGGATTCCATGCAGCGTGTTTGAATGCAGTGTATGCCATGCAGCGTGAAGAAATGGAACCCTATTGAATGCAGTGGATTTTATGCAGCATGATTGAATGCAGTGGATCCCATGCAGCATGATTGAATGCAGTGGATTCCAGGCAGCGAGGCCCAATGAATCCCGATTGAATGCAGTGGACATTATCCAGCATGGCCCAAAGCATCCCGATGGAATGCAGTGGATTCCATGCAGCATGGCCCAATGGTTCCCGATTGAATGCAGTGGTTGCAATGAAGCATGATTGAATGCAGTGGATTCCATGAAGCGTGGCCCTATGGTACCCGATTGAATGCACTGGTTGTAATGAAGCATGATTGAATGCAGTGGATTCCATGCAGTGAGGCCCAATGCATCCCGATTAAATGCAGTGGATTTTATGCAGCAAGGCCCAAAGCATCCCGATTGAATGCAGTGGATTCCATGCAGCGTCACTGAATGCAGTGGATTCCATGCAGCATGGTAAAATGCATCCCGATTGAATGAAGAGTATTCCATGCAGCGTGGCTAAATGGATCCCGATTGAATGCAGTGGATTCCTTGCAGTGTGGTCCAATGGATCTCGATTGAACGCAGTGTATTCCATGCAGTGAGGCCCAATGAATCCCAATTGAATGCCGTGGATTCCATGCAGCATGGCGCCATGGATGTCGATTGAATGCAGTGGTTTCCCTGCAATGTGGCACAATGGATCCCGATTGACTGCAGTGGATTCCATGCAGCGTCACTGAATGCAGTGGATTCCATGCATAATGGTAAAATGCATTCCGATTGATGCAGTGGATTCCATGCAGTGTCATTGAATGCAGTGGATTCGATGCAGCATGGTAAAATGAATCCCAATTGAACGCAGTGCATTCCATGCAGCGGGGTTAAATGGATGCCGATTGAATGCAGTGGATTCCATGCAGCGTGGCCCAATGGATCTCGATTGAATGCAGTGGGTTCCATGCAGCGTGTTTGAATGCAGTGTATGCCGTGCAGCGTGAAGTAATGGAACCCTATTGAATGCAGTGGATTTTATGCAGCATGATTGAATGCAGTGGATTCGATGCAGCATGATTGAATGCAGTGGATTCCAGGCAGCGAGGCCCAATGAATCCCGATTGAATGCAGTGGATATTATCCAGCATGGCCCAAAGCATCCCGATTGAATGCAGTGGATTCCATGCAGCGTGTTTGAATGCAGTGGATTCCATGCAGCATGGCCCAATGGTTCCCGATTGAATGCAGTGGTTGCAATGAAGCATGATTGAATGCAGTGGATTCCATGAAGCGTGGCCCTATGGTACCCGATTGAATGCACTGGTTGCAATGAAGCATGATTGAATGCAGTGGATTCCATGCAGCATGGAGACATTGAACCCTATTAAATGCAGGGGACTTTATGCAGCATGATTGAATGCAGTGGATTCCATGCAGCATGATTGAATGCAGTAGATTCCATGCAGTGAGGCCCAATGCATCCCGATTAAATGCAGTGGATTTTATGCAGCGAGGCCCAAAGCATCCCGATTGAATGCAGTGGATTCCATGCAGCGTCACTGAATGCAGTGGATTCGATGCAGCATGGTAAAATGCATCCCGATTGAACGCAGTGTATTCCATGCAGCGTGGCTAAATGGATCCCGATTGAATGCAGTGGATTCGATGCAGCGTGGCCCAATGGATCTCGAGAGAATGCAGTGGATTCCATGCAGTGTGGTGCAATGGATTTTAATTGAACGCAGTGGATTCCATGCATCGTGGTGCAATGAATCCCAAGTGAATGCAGTGAATTCCATGCAGCGTGATTGAATGCAGTATATTCCATGCAGCGTGGTAAAATGCATCCCGATTAAATGCAGTGGATTCCATCCAGCTTGATTGAATGCAGTTGATTCCATGGAGCGTGGCCCAATGCATCCCGATTAACTGCAGTGGATTTTATGCAGCATGGCCCAAAGCATCCCGATTGAAGGTAGTGCATTCCATGCAGCATCACTGAATGCAGTGGATTCCATGCAGCATGGTAAAATGCATCCCGATTGAACGCAGTGCATTACATGCAGCATGGCTAAATGGATCCCGAGTGAATGCAGTGGATTCCATGCAGTGTCATTGAATGCAGTGGATTCCATGCAGCATGGTAAAATGCGTCACGATTGATGCAGTGCATTCCATGCAGTGTCATTGAATGCAGTGGATTCCAGGCAGCATGATAAAATGCATCCCGATTGATGCAGTGGATTCCATGCAGCGGGGTTAAATGGAACCCGATTGAATGCAGTGGATTCCATGCAGCGTGGCCCAATGGATCTCGATTGAATGCTGTGGACTCCGTGCAGTGTGGTGGAGTGGATTCTGATTGATTGCAGTGAATTCCATGCATCGTGGCCCAATGGATCTCGATTGAATGCAGTGGATTCCATGCAGCGTGTTTGAATGCAGTGTTTGCCATGCAGCGTGAAGAAATGGAACCCTATTGAATGCAGTGGATTCCATGCAGTGTCATTTAATGCAGTGGATTCCATGCAGCATGATTGAATGCAGTGGATTCCAGGCAGCGAGGCCCAATGAATCCCGATTGAATGCACTGGATATTATCCAGCATGGCCCAAAGCATCCCGATTGAATGCAGTGGATTCCATGCAGCGTGTTTGAATGCAATGGATTCCATGCAGCATGGCCCAATGGTTCCCGATTGAATGCAGTGGTTGCAATGAAGCATGATTGAATGCAGTGGATTCCATGCAGCATGGAGACATTGAACCCTATTCAATGCAGGGGATTTTATGCAGCATGATTGAATGCAGTGGATTCCATGCAGCATGATTGAATGCAGTAGATTCCATGCAGTGAGGCCCAATGCATCCCGATTAAATGCAGTGGATTTTATGCAGCGAGGCCCAAAGCATCCCGATTGAATGCAGTGGATTCCATGCAGCGTCACTGAATGCAGTGGATTCGATGCAGCATGGTTAAATGCATCCCGATTGAACGAACAGTATTCCATGCAGCGTGGCTAAATGGATCCCGATTGAATGCAGTGCATTCCATGCAGCGTGGCCCAATGGATCTCGAGAGATTGCAGTGGATTCCATGCAGTGTGGTGCAATGGATTTTAATTGAACGCAGTGGATTCCATGCATCGTGGTGCAATGGATCCCAATTGAATGCAGTGAATTCCATGCAGCGTGATTGAATGCAGTATATTCCATGCAGCGTGGTAAAATGCATCCCGATTAAATGCAGTGGATTCCATCCAGCTTGATTGAATGCAGTTGATTCCATGGAGCGTGGCCCAATGCATCCCGATTAAATGCAGTGGATTTTATGCAGCATGGCCCAAAGCATCCCGATTGAAGGTAGTGCATTCCATGCAGCGTGTTTGAATGCAGTGTATGCCATGCAGCGTGAAGAAATGGAACCCTATTGAATGCAGTGGATTTTATGCAGCATGATTGAATGCAGTGGATCCCATGCAGCATGATTGAATGCAGTGGATTCCAGGCAGCGAGGCCCAATGAATCCCGATTGAATGCAGTGGACATTATCCAGCATGGCCCAAAGCATCCCGATGGAATGCAGTGGATTCCATGCAGCATGGCCCAATGGTTCCCGATTGAATGCAGTGGTTGCAATGAAGCATGATTGAATGCAGTGGATTCCATGAAGCGTGGCCCTATGGTACCCGATTGAATGCACTGGTTGTAATGAAGCATGATTGAATGCAGTGGATTCCATGCAGTGAGGCCCAATGCATCCCGATTAAATGCAGTGGATTTTATGCAGCAAGGCCCAAAGCATCCCGATTGAATGTAGTGGATTCCATGCAGCGTCACTGAATGCAGTGGATTCCATGCAGCATGGTAAAATGCATCCCGATTGAATGAAGAGTATTCCATGCAGCGTGGCTAAATGGATCCCGATTGAATGCAGTGGATTCCTTGCAGTGTGGTCCAATGGATCTCGATTGAACGCAGTGTATTCCATGCAGTGAGGATCAATGAATCCCAATTGAATGCCGTGGATTCCATGCAGCATGGCGCCATGGATGTCGATTGAATGCAGTGGTTTCCCTGCAATGTGGCACAATGGATCCCGATTGACTGCAGTGGATTCCATGCAGCGTCACTGAATGCAGTGGATTCCATGCATAATGGTAAAATGCATCCCGATTGATGCAGTGGATTCCATGCAGTGTCATTGAATGCAGTGGATTCGATGCAGCATGGTAAAATGAATCCCAATTGAACGCAGTGCATTCCATGCAGCGGGGTTAAATGGATGCCGATTGAATGCAGTGGATTCCATGCAGCGTGGCCCAATGGATCTCGATTGAATGCAGTGGGTTCCATGCAGCGTGTTTGAATGCAGTGTATGCCGTGCAGCGTGAAGAAATGGAACCCTATTGAATGCAGTGGATTTTATGCAGCATGATTGAATGCAGTGGATTCGATGCAGCATGATTGAATGCAGTGGATTCCAGGCAGCGAGGCCCAATGAATCCCGATTGAATGCAGTGGATATTATCCAGCATGGCCCAAAGCATCCCGATTGAATGCAGTGGATTCCATGCAGCGTGTTTGAATGCAGTGGATTCCATGCAGCATGGCCCAATGGTTCCCGATTGAATGCAGTGGTTGCAATGAAGCATGATTGAATGCAGTGGATTCCATGAAGCGTGGCCCTATGGTACCCGATTGAATGCACTGGTTGCAATGAAGCATGATTGAATGCAGTGGATTCCATGCAGCATGGAGACATTGAACCCTATTAAATGCAGGGGACTTTATGCAGCATGATTGAATGCAGTGGATTCCATGCAGCATGATTGAATGCAGTAGATTCCATGCAGTGAGGCCCAATGCATCCCGATTAAATGCAGTGGATTTTATGCAGCGAGGCCCAAAGCATCCCGATTGAATGCAGTGGATTCCATGCAGCGTCACTGAATGCAGTGGATTCGATGCAGCATGGTAAAATGCATCCCGATTGAACGCAGTGTATTCCATGCAGCGTGGCTAAATGGATCCCGATTGAATGCAGTGGATTCGATGCAGCGTGGCCCAATGGATCTCGAGAGAATGCAGTGGATTCCATGCAGTGTGGTGCAATGGATTTTAATTGAACGCAGTGGATTCCATGCATCGTGGTGCAATGAATCCCAAGTGAACGCAGTGAATTCCATGCAGCGTGATTGAATGCAGTATATTCCATGCAGCGTGGTAAAATGCATCCCGATTAAATGCAGTGGATTCCATCCAGCTTGATTGAATGCAGTTGATTCCATGGAGCGTGGCCCAATGCATCCCGATTAACTGCAGTGGATTTTATGCAGCATGGCCCAAAGCATCCCGATTGAAGGTAGTGCATTCCATGCAGCATCACTGAATGCAGTGGATTCCATGCAGCATGGTAAAATGCATCCCGATTAAACGCAGTGCATTACATGCAGCATGGCTAAATGGATCCCGAGTGAATGCAGTGGATTCCATGCAGTGTCATTGAATGCAGTGGATTCCATGCAGCATGGTAAAATGCGTCACGATTGATGCAGTGCATTCCATGCAGTGTCATTGAATGCAGTGGATTCCAGGCAGCATGATAAAATGCATCCCGATTGATGCAGTGGATTCCATGCAGCGGGGTTAAATGGAACCCGATTGAATGCAGTGGATTCCATGCAGCGTGGCCCAATGGATCTCGATTGAATGCTGTGGACTCTGTGCAGTGTGGTGGAGTGGATTCTGATTGATTGCAGTGAATTCCATGCATCGTGGCCCAATGGATCTCGATTGAATGCAGTGGATTCCATGCAGCGTGTTTGAATGCAGTGTTTGCCATGCAGCGTGAAGAAATGGAACCCTATTGAATGCAGTGGATTCCATGCAGTGTCATTTAATGCAGTGGATTCCATGCAGCATGATTGAATGCAGTGGATTCCAGGCAGCGAGGCCCAATGAATCCCGATTGAATGCACTGGATATTATCCAGCATGGCCCAAAGCATCCCGATTGAATGCAGTGGATTCCATGCAGCGTGTTTGAATGCAGTGGATTCCATGCAGCATGGCCCAATGGTTCCCGATTGAATGCAGTGGTTGCAATGAAGCATGATTGAATGCAGTGGATTCCATGCAGCATGGAGACATTGAACCCTATTCAATGCAGGGGATTTTATGCAGCATGATTGAATGCAGTGGATTCCATGCAGCATGATTGAATGCAGTAGATTCCATGCAGTGAGGCCCAATGCATCCCGATTAAATGCAGTGGATTTTATGCAGCGAGGCCCAAAGCATCCCGATTGAATGCAGTGGATTCCATGCAGCGTCACTGAATGCAGTGGATTCGATGCAGCATGGTTAAATGCATCCCGATTGAACGAACAGTATTCCATGCAGCGTGGCTAAATGGATCCCGATTGAATGCAGTGCATTCCATGCAGCGTGGCCCAATGGATCTCGAGAGATTGCAGTGGATTCCATGCAGTGTGGTGCAATGGATTTTAATTGAACGCAGTGGATTCCATGCATCGTGGTGCAATGGATCCCAATTGAATGCAGTGAATTCCATGCAGCGTGATTGAATGCAGTATATTCCATGCAGCGTGGTAAAATGCATCCTGATTAAATGCAGTGGATTCCATCCAGCTTGGTTGAATGCAATTGATTCCATGGAGCATGGCCCAATGCATCCCGATTAAATGCAGTGGATTTTATGCAGCATGGCCCAAAGCATCCCGATTGAATATAGTGCATTCCATGCAGCATCACTGAATGCAGTGGATTCCATGCAGCATGGTAAAATGCATCCCGATTAAACGCAGTGGATTACATGCAGCATGGCTAAATGGATCCCGAGTGAATGCAGTAGATTCCATGCAGTGTCATTGAATGCAGTGGATTCCATGCAGCATGGTAAAATGCATCCCGATTGATGCCTTGGATTCCATGCAGTGTCATTGATTGCAGTGGATTCCATGCAGCATTGTAAAATGCATCCCGATTGATGCAGTGGATTCCATGCAGTGTCAATGAATGCAGTGGATTCCAGGCAGCATGATAAAATGCATCCCGATTGATGCAGTGGATTCCATGCAGCGGGGTTAAATGGATCCCGATTGAATGCAGTGGATTCCATGCAGCGTGGCCCAATGGATCTCGATTGAATGCAGTGGATTCCATGCAGCGTGGCCCAATGGATCTCGATTGATTGCAGTGGATTCCATGCAGTGTGGTGCAGTGGATTCTGATTGATTGCAGTGAATTCCATGCATCGTGGCACAATGGATCCCAATTGAATGCAGTGGATTCCATGCAGCGTGGCCCAATGGATCTCGATTGAATGCAGTGGATTCCATGCAGCGTGTTTGAATGCAGTGTATGCCATGCAGCGTGAAGAAATGGAACCCTATTGAATGCAGTGGATTTTATGCAGCATGATTGAATGCAGTGGATTACATGCAGCATGATTGAATGCAGTGGATTCCAGGCAGCGAGGCCCAATGAATCCCGATTGAATGCAGTGGATATTATCCAGCATGGCCCAAAGCATCCCGATTGAATGCAGTGGATTCCATGCAGCGTGTTTGAATGCAGTGGATTCCATGCAGCATGGCCCAATGGTTCCCGATTGAATGCAGTGGTTGCAATGAAGCATGATTGAATGCAGTGGATTCCATGAAGCGTGGCCCTATGGTACCCGATTGAATGCACTGGTTGCAATGAAGCATGATTGAATGCAGTGGATTCCATGCAGCATGGAGAAATGGAACCCTATTAAATGCAGGGGATTTTATGCAGCATGATTGAATGCAGTGGATTCCATGCAGCATGATTGAATGCAGTAGATTCCATGCAGTGAGGCCCAATGCATCCCGATTAAAGGCAGTGGATTCCATGCAGCGTCACTGAATGCAGTGGATTCGATGCAGCATGGTAAAATGCATCCCGATTGAACCCAGTGTATTCTATGCAGCGTGATAAATGGATCCCGATTGAATGCAGTGGATTCCATGCAGCGTGGCCCAATGGATCTCGAGAGAATGCAGTGGATTCCATGCAGTGTGGTGCAATGTATTTTGATTGAACGCAGTGGATTCGATGCATCATTGTGCAATGGATCCCAATTGAATGCAGTGAATTCCATGCAGCGTGATTGAATGCAGTACATTCCATGCAGCATGGTAAAATGCATCCCGATTAAATGCAGTGGATTCCATCCAGCTTGATTGAATGCAGTTGATTCCATGGAGCGTGGCCCAATGCATCCCGATTAAATGCAGTGGATTTTATGCAGCATGGCCCAAAGCATCCCGATTGAAGGTAGTGCATTCCATGCAGCATCACTGAATGCAGTGGATTCCATGCAGCATGGTAAAATGCATCCCGATTGAACGCAGTGTATTCCATGAAGCATGGCTAAATGGATCCCGATTGAATGCAGTGGATTCCATGCAGCGTGGCCCAATGGATCTCGATTGAACGCAGTGTATTCCATGCAGTGAGGCCCAATGAATCCCAATTGAATGCAGTGGATTCCATGCAGCAAGGCGCAATGGATGTCGATTGAATGCAGTGGTTTCCCTGCAATGTGGCACAATGGATCCCGATTGACTGCAGTGGATTCCATGCAGCGTCACTGAATGCAGTGGATTCCATGCAGAATGGTAAAATGCATCCCGATTGATGCAGTGGATTCCATGCAGTGTCATTGAATGCAGTGGATTCCATGCAGCATGGGAAAATGCATCCCAATTGAACGCAGTGCATTCCATGCAGCGGGGTTAAATGGATCACGATTGAATGCAGTGGATTCGATGCAGCGTGGCCCAATGGATCTCGAGAGAATGCAGTGGATTCCATGCAGTGTGGTGCAATGGATTTTAATTGAACGCAGTGGATTCCATGCATCGTGGCGCAATGGATCCCAATTGAATGCAGTGAATTCCATGCAGCGTGATTGAATGCAGTATATTCCATGCAGCGTGGTAAAATGCATCCCGATTAAATGCAGTGGATTCCATCCAGCTTGATTGAATGCAGTTGATTCCATGGAGCGTGGCCCAATGCATCCCGATTAAATGCAGTGGATTTTATGCAGCATGGCCCAAAGCATCCCGATTGAAGGTAGTGCATTCCATGCAGCATCAATGAATGCAGTGGATTCCATGCAGCATGGTAAAATGCATCCCAATTGAACGCAGTGCATTCCATGCAGCGGGGTTAAATGGATCCCGATTGAATGCAGTGGATTCGATGCAGCGTGGCCCAATGGATCTCGAGAGAATGCAGTGGATTCCATGCAGTGTGGTGCAATGGATTTTAATTGAACGCAGTGGATTCCATGCATTGTGGTGCAATGGATCCCAATTGAATGCAGTGAATTCCATGCAGCGTGATTGAATGCAGTATATTCCATGCAGCGTGGTAAAATGCATCCCGATTAAATGCAGTGGATTCCATCCAGCTTGATTGAATGCAGTTGATTCCATTGAGCGTGGCCCAATGCATCCCGATTAACTGCAGTGGATTTTATGCAGCATGGCCCAAAGCATCCCGATTGAAGGTACTGCATTCCATGCAGCATCACTGAATGCAGTGTATTCCATGCAGCGTGAAGAAATGGAACCCTATTGAATGCAGTGGATTTTATGCAGCATGATTGAATGCAGTGGATTCCATGCAGCATGATTGAATGCAGTGGATTCCAGGCAGCGAGGCCCAATGAATCCCGATTGAATGCAGTGGATATTATCCAGCATGGCCCAAAGCATCCCGATTGAATGCAGTGGATTCCATGCAGCGTGTTTGAACGCAGTGGATCCATGCAGCATGGCCCAATGGTTCCCGATTGAATGCAGGGGTTGCAATGAAGCATGATTGAATGCAGTGGATTCCATGAAGCGTGGCCCTATGGTACCCGATTGAATGCACTGGTTGCAATGAAGCATGATTGAATGCAGTGGATTCCATGCAGCATGGAGAAATGGAACCCTATTAAATGCAGGGGATTTTATGCAGCATGATTGAATGCAGTGGATTCCATGCAGCATGATTGAATGCAGTAGATTCCATGCAGTGAGGCCCAATGCATCCCGATTAAATGCAGTGGATTTTATGCAGCGAGGCCCAAAGCATCCCGATTGAATGCAGTGGATTCCATGCAGCGTCACTGAATGCAGTGGATTCGATGCAGCATGGTAAAATGCATCCCGATTGAACCCAGTGTATTCTATGCAGCGTGATAAATGGATCCCGATTGAATGCAGTGGATTCCATGCAGCGTGGCCCAATGGATCTCGAGAGAATGCAGTGGATTCCATGCAGTGTGGTGCAATGGATTTTGATTGAACGCAGTGGATTCCATGCATCGTTGTGCAATGGATCCCAATTGAATGCAGTGAATTCCATGCAGCGTGATTGAATGCAGTACATTCCATGCAGCATGGTAAAATGCATCCCGATTAAATGCAGTGGATTCCATCCAGCTTGATTGAATGCAGTTGATTCCATGGAGCGTGGCCCAATGCATCCCGATTAAATGCAGTGGATTTTATGCAGCATGGCCCAAAGCATCCCGATTGAAGGTAGTGCATTCCATGCAGCATCACTGAATGCAGTGGATTCCATGCAGCATGGTAAAATGCATCCCGATTGAACGCAGTGTATTCCATGAAGCATGGCTAAATGGATCCCGATTGAATGCAGTGGATTCCATGCAGCATGGCGCAATGGATGTCGATTGAATGCAGTGCTTTCCCTGCAATGTGGCACAATGGATCCCGATTGACTGCAGTGGATTCCATGCAGCGTCACTGAATGCAGTGGATTCAATGCAGCATGTTAAAATGCATCCCGATTGATGCAGTGGATTCCATGCAGTGTCATTGAATGCAGTGGATTCCATGCAGCATGGTAAAATGCATCCCGATTGATGCAGTGGATTACATGCAGTGTCAATGAATGCAGTGGATTCCAGGCAGCATGATAAAATGCATCCCGATTGATGCAGTGGATTCCATGCAGCGGGGTTAAATGGATCCCGATTAAACGCAGTGGATTCCATGCAGCGTGGCCCAGTGGATCTCGATTGAATGCAGTGGATTCCATGCAGCGTGGCCCAATGGATCTCGATTGAATGCAGTGGATTCCACGCAGTGTGGTGCAGTGGATTCTGATTGATTGCAGTGAATTCCATGCATTGTGGCACAATGGATCCCAATTGAATGCAGTGGATTCCATGCAGTGTGGCCCAATGGATCTCGATTGAATGCAGTGGATTCCATGCAGCATGTTTGAATGCAGTGTATTCCATGCAGCGTGAAGAAATGGAACCCTATTGAATGCAGTGGATTTTATGCAGCATGATTGAATGCAGTGGATTCCATGCAGCATGATTGAATGCAGTGGATTCCAGGAAGCGAGGCCCAATGAATCCCGATTGAATGCAGTGGATATTATCCAGCAGGGCCCAAAGCATCCCGATTGAATGCAGTGGATTCCATGCAGCGTCACTGAATGCAGTGGATTCGATGCAGCATGGTAAAATGCATCCCAATTGAACCCAGTGTATTCTATGCAGTGTGATAAATGGATCCCGATTGAATGCAGTGGATTCGATGCAGCATTGCCCAATGGATCTCGAGAGAATGCAGTGGATTCCATGCAGTGTGGTGCAATGGATTTTGATTGAAATCAGTGGATTCGATGCATCGTTGTGCAATGGATCCCAATTGAATGCAGTGAATTCCATGCAGCGTGATTGAATGCAGTACATTCCATGCAGCATGGTAAAATGCATCCCGATTTAATGCAGTGGATTCCATCCAGCTTGATTGAATGCAGTTGATTCCATGGAGCGTGGCCCAATGCATCCCGATTAAATGCAGTGGATTTTATGCAGCATGGCCCAAAGCATCCCGATTGAAGGTAGTGCATTCCATGCAGCATCACTGAATGCAGTGGATTCCATGCAGCATGGTAAAATGCATCCCGATTGAACGCAGTGTATTCCATGAAGCATGGCTAAATGGATCCCGATTGAATGCAGTGGATTCCATGCAGCGTGGCCCAATGGATCTCGATTGAACGCAGTGTATTCCATGCAGTGAGGCCCAATGAATCCCAATTGAATGCAGTGGATTCCATGCAGCATGGCGCAATGGATGTCGATTGAATGCAGTGGTTTCCCTGCAATGTGGCACAATGGATCCCGATTGACTGCAGTGGATTCCATGCAGTGTCATTGAATGCAGTGGATTCCATGCAGCATGGTAAAATGCATCCCAATTGAACGCAGTGCATTCCATGCAGTGGGGTTCAATGGATCCCGATTGAATGCAGTGGATTCGATGCAGCGTGGCCCAATGGATCTCGAGAGAATGCAGTGGATTCCATGCAGTGTGGTGCAATGGATTTAAATTGAACGCAGTGGATTCCATGCATCGTGGCGCAATGGATCCCAATTGAATGCAGTGAATTCCATGCAGCGTGATTGAATGGAGTATATTCCATGCAGCGTGGTAAAATGCATCCCGATTAAATGCAGTGGATTCCATCCAGCTTGATTGAATGCAATTGATTCCATGGAGCATGGCCCAATGCATCCCGATTAAATGCAGTGGATTTTATGCAGCATGGCCCAAAGCATCCCGATTGAAGGTAGTGCATTCCATGCAGCATCACTGAATGCAGTGGATTCCATGCAGCATGGTAAAATGCATCCCGATTAAACGCAGTGGATTACATGCAGCATGGCTAAATGGATCCCGAGTGAATGCAGTAGATTCCATGCAGTTTCATTGAATGCAGTGGTTTACATGCAGTATGGTAAAATGCGTCACGATTGATGCAGTGGATTCCATGCAGTGTCATTGAATGCAGTGGATTCCATGCAGCATGGTAAAATGCATCCCAATTGAACGCAGTGCATTCCATGCAGCGGGGTTCAATGGATCCCGATTGAATGCAGTGGATTCGATGCAGCGTGGCCCAATGGATCTCGAGAGAATGCAGTGGATTCCATGCAGTGTGGTGCAATGGATTTAAATTGAACGCAGTGGATTCCATGCATCGTGGCGCAATGGATCCCAATTGAATGCAGTGAATTCCATGCAGCGTGATTGAATGCAGTATATTCCATGCAGCGTGGTAAAATGCATCCCGATTAAATGCAGTGGATTCCATCCAGCTTGATTGAATGCAATTGATTCCATGGAGCATGGCCCAATGCATCCCGATTAAATGCAGTGGATTTTATGCAGCATGGCCCAAAGCATCCCGATTGAAGGTAGTGCATTCCATGCAGCATCACTGAATGCAGTGGATTCCATGCAGCATGGTAAAATGCATCCCGATTAAACGCAGTGGATTACATGCAGCATGGCTAAATGGATCCCGAGTGAATGCAGTAGATTCCATGCAGTTTCATTGAATGCAGTGGTTTACATGCAGTATGGTAAAATGCGTCACGATTGATGCAGTGGATTCCATGCAGTGTCATTGAATGCAGTGGATTCCATGCAGCATGGTAAAATGCATCCCGATTGATGCAGTGGATTCCATGCAGTGTCAATGAATGCAGTGGATTCCAGGCAGCATGATAAAATGCATCCCGATTGATGCAGTGGATTCCATGCAGCGGGGTTAAATGGATCCCGATTGAATGCAGTGGATTCCATGCAGCGTGGCCCAATGGATCTCGATTGAATGCAGTGGATTCCATGCAGCGTGGCCCAATGGATCTCGATTGAATGCAGTGGATTCCATGCAGTGTGGTGTAGTGGATTCTGATTGATTGCAGTGAATTCCATGCATCGTGGCAGAATGGATCCCAATTGAATGCAGTGGATTCCATGCAGCGTGGCCCAATGGATCTCGATTGAATGCAGTGGATTCCATGCAGCGTGTTTGAATGCAGTGTATTCCATGCAGCGTGAAGAAATGGAACCCTATTGAATGCAGTGGATTTTATGCAGCATGATTGAATGCAGTGGATTCCATGCAGCATGATTGAATGCAGTGGATTCCAGTCAGCGAGGCCCAATGAATCCCGATTGAATGCAGTGGATATTATCCAGCATGGCCCAAAGCATCCCGATTGAATGCAGTGGATTCCATGCAGCGTGTTTGAATGCAGTGGATTCCATGCAGCATGGCCCAATGGTTCCCGATTGAATGCAGTGGTTGCAATGAAGCATGATTGAATGCAGTGGATTCCATGAAGCGTGGCCCTATGGTACCCGATTGAATGCACTGGTTGCAATGAAGCATGATTGAATGCAGTGGATTCCATGCAGCATGGAGACATTGAACCCTATTAAATGCAGGGGACTTTATGCAGCATGATTGAATGCAGTGGATTCCATGCAGCATGATTGAATGCAGTAGATTCCATGCAGTGAGGCCCAATGCATCCCGATTAAATGCAGTGGATTTTATGCAGCGAGGCCCAAAGCATCCCGATTGAATGCAGTGGATTCCATGCAGCGTCACTGAATGCAGTGGATTCGATGCAGCATGGTAAAATGCATCCCGATTGAACGCAGTGTATTCCATGCAGCGTGGCTAAATGGATCCCGATTGAATGCAGTGGATTCGATGCAGCGTGGCCCAATGGATCTCGAGAGAATGCAGTGGATTCCATGCAGTGTGGTGCAATGGATTTTAATTGAACGCAGTGGATTCCATGCATCGTGGTGCAATGGATCCCAATTGAATGCAGTGAATTCCATGCAGCGTGATTGAATGCAGTATATTCCATGCAGCGTGGTAAAATGCATCCCGATTAAATGCAGTGGATACCATCCAGCTTGGCTGAATGCAATTGATTCCATGGAGCATGGCCCAATGCATCCCGATTAAATGCAGTGGATTTTATGCAGCATGGCCCAAAGCATCCCGATTGAATATAGTGCATTCCATGCAGCATCACTGAATGCAGTGGATTCCATGCAGCATGGTAAAATGCATCCCGATTAAACGCAGTGGATTACATGCAGCATGGCTAAATGGATCCCGAGTGAATGCAGTGGATTCCATGCAGTGTCATTGAATGCAGTGGATTCCATGCAGCATGGTAAAATGCGTCACGATTGATGCAGTGCATTCCATGCAGTGTCATTGAATGCAGTGGATTCCAGGCAGCATGATAAAATGCATCCCGATTGATGCAGTGGATTCCATGCAGCGGGGTTAAATGGAACCCGATTGAATGCAGTGGATTCCATGCAGCGTGGCCCAATGGATCTCGATTGAATGCAGTGGACTCCGTGCAGTGTGGTGGAGTGGATTCTGATTGATTGCAGTGAATTCCATGCATCGTGGCCCAATGGATCTCGATTGAATGCAGTGGATTCCATGCAGCGTGTTTGAATGCAGTGTTTGCCATGCAGCGTGAAGAAATGGAACCCTATTGAATGCAGTGGATTCCATGCAGTGTCATTTAATGCAGTGGATTCCATGCAGCATGATTGAATGCAGTGGATTCCAGGCAGCGAGGCCCAATGAATCCCGATTGAATGCACTGGATATTATCCAGCATGGCCCAAAGCATCCCGATTGAATGCAGTGGATTCCATGCAGCGTGTTTGAATGCAGTGGATTCCATGCAGCATGGCCCAATGGTTCCCGATTGAATGCAGTGGTTGCAATGAAGCATGATTGAATGCAGTGGATTCCATGCAGCATGGAGACATTGAACCCTATTCAATGCAGGGGATTTTATGCAGCATGATTGAATGCAGTGGATTCCATGCAGCATGATTGAATGCAGTAGATTCCATGCAGTGAGGCCCAATGCATCCCGATTAAATGCAGTGGATTTTATGCAGAGAGGCCCAAAGCATCCCGATTGAATGCAGTGGATTCCATGCAGCGTCACTGAATGCAGTGGATTCGATGCAGCATGGTTAAATGCATCCCGATTGAACGAACAGTATTCCATGCAGCGTGGCTAAATGGATCCCGATTGAATGCAGTGGATTCCATGCAGCGTGGCCCAATGGATCTCGAGAGATTGCAGTGGATTCCATGCAGTGTGGTGCAATGGATTTTAATTGAACGCAGTGGATTCCATGCATCGTGGTGCAATGGATCCCAATTGAATGCAGTGAATTCCATGCAGCGTGATTGAATGCAGTATATTCCATGCAGCGTGGTAAAATGCATCCCGATTAAATGCAGTGGATTCCATCCAGCTTGGCTGAATGCAATTGATTCCATGGAGCATGGCCCAATGCATCCCGATTAAATGCAGTGGATTTTATGCAGCATGGCCCAAAGCATCCCGATTGAATATAGTGCATTCCATGCAGCATCACTGAATGCAGTGGATTCCATGCAGCATGGTAAAATGCATCCCGATTAAACGCAGTGGATTACATGCAGCATGGCTAAATGGATCCCGAGTGAATGCAGTAGATTCCATGCAGTGTCATTGAATGCAGTGGATTCCATGCAGCATGGTAAAATGCATCCCGATTGATGCCTTGGATTCCATGCAGTGTCATTGATTGCAGTGGATTCCATGCAGCATGGTAAAATGCATCCCGATTGATGCAGTGGATTCCATGCAGTGTCAATGAATGCAGTGGATTCCAGGCAGCATGATAAAATGCATCCCGATTGATGCAGTGGATTCCATGCAGCGGGGTTAAATGGATCCCGATTGAATGCAGTGGATTCCATGCAGCGTGGCCCAATGGATCTCGATTGAATGCAGTGGATTCCATGCAGCGTGGCCCAATGGATCTCGATTGAATGCAGTGGATTCCATGCAGTGTGGTGTAGTGGATTCTGATTGATTGCAGTGAATTCCATGCATCGTGGCACAATGGACCCCAATTGAATGCAGTGGATTCCATGCAGCGTGGCCCAATGGATCTCGATTGAATGCAGTGGATTCCATGCAGCGTGTTTGAATGCAGTGTATGCCATGCAGCGTGAAGAAATGGAACCCTATTGAATGCAGTGGATTTTATGCAGCATGATTGAATGCAGTGGATTCCATGCAGCATGATTGAATGCAGTGGATTCCAGGCAGCGAGGCCCAATGAATCCCGATTGAATGCAGTGGATATTATCCAGCATGGCCCAAAGCATCCCGATTGAATGCAGTGGATTCCATGCAGCGTGTTTGAATGCAGTGGATTCCATGCAGCATGGCCCAATGGTTCCCGATTGAATGCAGTGGTTGCAATGAAGCATGATTGAATGCAGTGGATTCCATGAAGCGTGGCCCTATGGTACCCGATTGAATGCACTGGTTGCAATGAAGCATGATTGAATCCAGTGGATTCCATGCAGCATGGAGAAATTGAACCCTATTAAATGCAGGGGATTTTATGCAGCATGATTGAATGCAGTGGATTCCATGCAGCATGATTGAATGCAGTAGATTCCATGCAGTGAGGCCCAATGCATCCCGATTAAATGCAGTGGATTCCATGCAGCGTCACTGAATGCAGTGGATTCGATGCAGCATGGTAAAATGCATCCCGATTGAACCCAGTGTATTCTATGCAGCGTGATAAATGGATCCCGATTGAATGCAGTGGATTCCATGCAGCGTGGCCCAATGGATCTCGAGAGAATGCAGTGGATTCCATGCAGTGTGGTGCAATGGATTTTGATTGAACGCAGTGGATTCGATGCATCATTGTGCAATGGATCCCAATTGAATGCAGTGAATTCCATGCAGCGTGATTGAATGCAGTACATTGCATGCAGCATGGTAAAATGCATCCCGATTAAATGCAGTGGATTCCATCCAGCTTGATTGAATGCAGTTGATTCCATGGAGCGTGGCCCAATGCATCCCGATTAAATGCAGTGGATTTTATGCAGCATGGCCCAAAGCATCCCGATTGAAGGTAGTGCATTCCATGCAGCATCACTGAATGCAGTGGATTCCATGCAGCATGGTAAAATGCATCCCGATTGAACGCAGTGTATTCCATGAAGCATGGCGAAATGGATCCCGATTGAATGCAGTGGATTCCATGCAGCGTGGCCCAATGGATCTCGATTGAACGCAGTGTATTCCATGCAGTGAGGCCCAATGAATCCCAATTGAATGCAGTGGATTCCATGCAGCATGGCGCAATGGATGTCGATTGAATGCAGTGGTTTCCCTGCAATGTGGCACAATGGATCCCGATTGACTGCAGTGGATTCCATGCAGCGTCACTGAATGCAGTGGATTCCATGCAGCATGTTAAAATGCATCCCGATGGATGCAGTGGATTCCATGCAGTGTCATTGAATGCAGTGAATTCCATGCAGCATGGTAAAATGCATCCCGATTGAACGCAGTGTATTCCATGAAGCATGGCTAAATGGATCCCGAGTGAATGCAGTGGATTCCATGCAGTGTCATTGAATGCAGTGGATTCCATGCAGCATGGTAAAATGTGTCACGATTGATGCAGTGGATTCCATGCATTGTCATTGAATGCAGTGGATTCCATGCAGCATGGTTAAATGCATCCCGATTGATGCAGTGGATTCCATGCAGTGTCAATGAATGCAATGAATTCCAGGCAGCATGATAAAATGCATCCCGATTGATGCAGTGGATTCCATGCAGCGGGGTTAAATGGATCCCGATTGAATGCAGTGGATTTCATGCAGCGTGGCCCAATGGATCTCGATTGAATGCAGTGGACTCCATGCAGTGTGGTGGAGTGGATTCTGATTGATTGCAGTGAATTCCATGAAGCGTGGCCCAATGGATCTCGATTGAATGCAGTGGATTCCATGCAGCGTGTTTGAATGCAGTGTATTCCATGCAGCGTGAAGAAATGGAACCCTATTGAATGCAGTGGATTTTATGCAGCATGATTGAATGCAGTGGATTCCATGCAGCATGATTGAATGCAGTGGATTCCAGGCAGCGAGGCCCAATGAATCCCGATTGAATGCAGTGGACATTATCCAGCATGGCCCAAAGCATCCCGATGGAATGCAGTGGATTCCATGCAGCGTGTTTGAATGCAGTGGATTCCATGCAGCATGGCCCAATGGTTCCCGATTGAATGCAGTGGTTGCAATGAAGCATGATTGAATGCAGTGGATTCCATGAAGCGTGGCCCTATGGTACCCGATTGAATGCACTGGTTGCAATGAAGCATGATTGAATGCAGTGGATTCCATGCAGCATGGAGAAATTGAACCCTATTAAATGCAGGGGATTTTATGCAGCATGATTGAATGCAGTGGATTCCATGCAGCATGATTGAATGCAGTAGATTCCATGCAGTGAGGCCCAATGCATCCCGATTAAATGCAGTGGATTCCATGCAGCGTCACTGAATGCAGTGGATTCGATGCAGCATGGTTAAATGCATCCCGATTGAACGAAGAGTATTCCATGCAGCGTGGCTAAATGGATCCCGATTGAATGCAGTGGATTCGATGCAGCGTGGCCCAATGGATCTCGAGAGATTGCAGTGGATTCCATGCAGTGTGGTGCAATGGATTTTAATTGAACGCAGTGGATTCCATGCATCGTGGTGCAATGGATCCCAATTGAATGCAGTGAATTCCATGCAGCGTGATTGAATGCAGTATATTCCATGCAGCGTGGTAAAATGCATCCCGATTAAATGCAGTGGATTCCATCCAGCTTGGCTGAATGCAATTGATTCCATGGAGCATGGCCCAATGCATCCCGATTAAATGCAGTGGATTTTATGCAGCATGGCCCAAAGCATCCCGATTGAATATAGTGCATTCCATGCAGCATCACTGAATGCAGTGGATTCCATGCAGCATGGTAAAATGCATCCCGATTAAACGCAGTGGATTACATGCAGCATGGCTAAATGGATCCCGAGTGAATGCAGTGGATTCCATGCAGTGTCATTGAATGCAGTGGATTCCATGCAGCATGGTAAAATGCGTCACGATTGATGCAGTGGATTCCATGCAGTGTCATTGAATGCAGTGGATTCCAGGCAGCATGATAAAATGCATCCCGATTGATGCAGTGGATTCCATGCAGCGGGGTTAAATGGAACCCGATTGAATGCAGTGGATTCCATGCAGCGTGGCCCAATGGATCTCGATTGAATGCAGTGGACTCCGTGCAGTGTGGTGGAGTGGATTCTGATTGATTGCAGTGAATTCCATGCATCGTGGCCCAATGGATCTCGATTGAATGCAGTGGATTCCATGCAGCGTGTTTGAATGCAGTGTTTGCCATGCAGCGTGAAGAAATGGAACCCTATTGAATGCAGTGGATTCCATGCAGTGTCATTTAATGCAGTGGATTCCATGCAGCATGATTGAATGCAGTGGATTCCAGGCAGCGAGGCCCAATGAATCCCGATTGAATGCACTGGATATTATCCAGCATGGCCCAAAGCATCCCGATTGAATGCAGTGGATTCCATGCAGCGTGTTTGAATGCAGTGGATTCCATGCAGCATGGCCCAATGGTTCCCGATTGAATGCAGTGCTTGCAATGAAGCATGATTGAATGCAGTGGATTCCATGCAGCATGGAGACATTGAACCCTATTCAATGCAGGGGATTTTATGCAGCATGATTGAATGCAGTGGATTCCATGCAGCATGATTGAATGCAGTAGATTCCATGCAGTGAGGCCCAATGCATCCCGATTAAATGCAGTGGATTTTATGCAGCGAGGCCCAAAGCATCCCGATTGAATGCAGTGGATTCCATGCAGCGTCACTGAATGCAGTGGATTCGATGCAGCATGGTTAAATGCATCCCGATTGAACGAACAGTATTCCATGCAGCGTGGCTAAATGGATCCCGATTGAATGCAGTGGATTCCATGCAGCGTGGCCCAATGGATCTCGAGAGATTGCAGTGGATTCCATGCAGTGTGGTGCAATGGATTTTAATTGAACGCAGTGGATTCCATGCATCGTGGTGCAATGGATCCCAATTGAATGCAGTGAATTCCATGCAGCGTGATTGAATGCAGTATATTCCATGCAGCGTGGTAAAATGCATCCCGATTAAATGCAGTGGATTCCATCCAGCTTGGCTGAATGCAATTGATTCCATGGAGCATGGCCCAATGCATCCCGATTAAATGCAGTGGATTTTATGCAGCATGGCCCAAAGCATCCCGATTGAATATAGTGCATTCCATGCAGCATCACTGAATGCAGTGGATTCCATGCAGCATGGTAAAATGCATCCCGATTAAACGCAGTGGATTACATGCAGCATGGCTAAATGGATCCCGAGTGAATGCAGTAGATTCCATGCAGTGTCATTGAATGCAGTGGATTCCATGCAGCATGGTAAAATGCATCACGATTGATGCCTTGGATTCCATGCAGTGTCATTGATTGCAGTGGATTCCATGCAGCATGGTAAAATGCATCCCGATTGATGCAGTGGATTCCATGCAGTGTCAATGAATGCAGTGGATTCCAGGCAGCATGATAAAATGCATCCCGATTGATGCAGTGGATTCCATGCAGCGGGGTTAAATGGATCCCGATTGAATGCAGTGGATTCCATGCAGCGTGGCCCAATGGATCTCGATTGAATGCAGTGGATTCCATGCAGCGTGGCCCAATGGATCTCGATTGAATGCAGTGGATTCCATGCAGTGTGGTGTAGTGGATTCTGATTGATTGCAGTGAATTCCATGCATCGTGGCACAATGGACCCCAATTGAATGCAGTGGATTCCATGCAGCGTGGCCCAATGGATCTCGATTGAATGCAGTGGATTCCATGCAGCGTGTTTGAATGCAGTGTATGCCATGCAGCGTGAAGAAATGGAACCCTATTGAATGCAGTGGATTTTATGCAGCATGATTGAATGCAGTGGATTCCATGCAGCATGATTGAATGCAGTGGATTCCAGGCAGCGAGGCCCAATGAATCCCGATTGAATGCAGTGGATATTATCCAGCATGGCCCAAAGCATCCCGATTGAATGCAGTGGATTCCATGCAGCGTGTTTGAATGCAGTGGATTCCATGCAGCATGATTGAATGCAGTGGATTCCAGGCAGCGAGGCCCAATGAATCCCGATTGAATGCAGTGGACATTATCCAGCATGGCCCAAAGCATCCCGATGGAATGCAGTGGATTCCATGCAGCGTGTTTGAACGCAGTGGATCCATGCAGCATGGCCCAATGGTTCCCGATTGAATGCAGTGGTTGCAATGAAGCATGATTGAATGCAGTGGATTCCATGAAGCGTGGCCCTATGGTACCCGATTGAATGCACTGGTTGCAATGAAGCATGATTGAATGCAGTGGATTCCATGCAGCATGGAGAAATGGAACCCTATTAAATGCAGGGGATTTTATGCAGCATGATTGAATGCAGTGGATTCCATGCAGCATGATTGAATGCAGTAGATTCCATGCAGTGAGGCCCAATGCATCCCGATTAAATGCAGTGGATTTTATGCAGCGAGGCCCAAAGCATCCCGATTGAATGCAGTGGATTCCATGCAGCGTCACTGAATGCAGTGGATTCGATGCAGCATGGTAAAATGCATCCCGATTGAACCCAGTGTATTCTATGCAGCGTGATAAATGGATCCCGATTGAATGCAGTGGATTCCATGCAGCGTGGCCCAATGGATCTCGAGAGAATGCAGTGGATTCCATGCAGTGTGGTGCAATGGATTTTGATTGAACGCAGTGGATTCCATGCATCGTTGTGCAATGGATCCCAATTGAATGCAGTGAATTCCATGCAGCATGATAAAATGCATCCCGATAGATGCAGTGGATTCCATGCAGCGGGGTTAAATGGATCCAGATTGAATGCCGTGGATTCCATGCAGCGTGGCCCAATGGATCTCGATTGAATGCAGTGGACTCCATGCAGTGTGGTGCAGTGGATTCTGATTGATTGCAGTGAATTCCATGAAGCGTGGCCCAATGGATCTCGATTGAATGCAGTGGATTCCATGCAGCGTGTTTGAATGCAGTGTATTCCATGCAGCGTGAAGAAATGGAACCCTATTGAATGCAGTGGATTTTATGCAGCATGATTGAATGCAGTTGATTCCATGCAGCATGATTGAATGCAGTGGATTCCAGGCAGCGAGGCCCAATGAATCCCGATTGAATGCAGTGGACATTATCCAGCATGGCCCAAAGCATCCCGATGGAATGCAGTGGATTCCATGCAGCGTGTTTGAATGCAGTGGAGTCCATGCAGCATGGCCCAATGGTTCCCGATTGAATGCAGTGGTTGCAATGAAGCATGATTGAATGCAGTGGATTCCATGAAGCGTGGCCCTATGGTACCCGATTGAATGCACTGGTTGCAATGAAGCATGATTGAATGCAGTGGATTCCATGCAGCATGGAGAAATGGAACCCTATTAAATGCAGGGGATTTTATGCAGCATGATTGAATGCAGTGGATTCCATGCAGCATGATTGAATGCAGTAGATTCCATGCAGTGAGGCCCAATGCATCCCGATTAAATGCAGTGGATTTTATGCAGCGAGGCCCAAAGCATCCCGATTGAATGCAGTGGATTCCATGCAGCGTCACTGAATGCAGTGGATTCGATGCAGCATGGTTAAATGCATCCCGATTGAACGAAGAGTATTCCATGCAGCGTGGCTAAATGGATCCCGATTGAATGCAGTGGATTCCATGCAGCGTGGCCCAATGGATCTCGAGAGATTGCAGTGGATTCCATGCAGTGTGGTGCAATGGATTTTAATTGAACGCAGTGGATTCCATGCATCGTGGTGCAATGGATCCCAATTGAATGCAGTGAATTCCATGCAGCGTGATTGAATGCAGTATATTCCATGCAGCGTGGTAAAATGCATCCCGATTAAATGCAGTGGATTCCATCCAGCTTGATTGAATGCAGTTGATTCCATGGAGCGTGGCCCAATGCATCCCGATTAAATGCAGTGGATTTTATGCAGCATGGCCCAAAGCATCCCGATTGAATGTAGTGCATTCCATGCAGCATCACTGAATGCAGTGGATTCCATGCAGCATGGTAAAATGCATCCCGATTAAACGCAGTGGAATACATGCAGCATGGCTAAATGGATCCCGAGTGAATGCAGTAGATTCCATGCAGTGTCATTGAATGCAGTGGATTCCATGCAGCATGGTAAAATGCATCCCGATTGATGCAGTGGATTCCATGCAGTGTCATTGAATGCAGTGTATTACATGCAGCATGGTAAAATGCATCCCGATTGATACAGTGGATTCCATGCAGTGTCATTGAATGCAGTGGATTCCAGGCAGCATGATAAAATGCATCCCGATTGATGCAGTGGATTCCATGCAGCGGGGTTAAATGGATCCCGATTGAATGCAGTCGATTCCATGCAGCGTGGCCCAATGGATCTCGATTGAATGCAGTGGATTCCATGCAGCGTGGCCCAATGGATCTCGATTGAATGCAGTGGATTCCATGCAGCGTGTTTGAACGCAGTGGATCCATGCAGCATGGCCCAATGGTTCCCGATTGAATGCAGTGGTTGCAATGAAGCATGATTGAATGCAGTGGATTCCATGAAGCGTGGCCCTATGGTACCCGATTGAATGCACTGGTCGCAATGAAGCATGATTGAATGCAGTGGATTCCATGCAGCATGGAGAAATGGAACCCTATTAAATGCAGGGGATTTTATGCAGCATGATTGAATGCAGTGGATTCCATGCAGCATGATTGAATGCAGTAGATTCCATGCAGTGAGGCCCAATGCATCCCGATTAAATGCAGTGGATTTTATGCAGCGAGGCCCAAAGCATCCCGATTGAATGCAGTGGATTCCATGCAGTGTCACTGAATGCAGTGGATTCGATGCAGCATGGTAAAATGCATCCCGATTGAACCCAGTGTATTCTATGCAGCGTGATAAATGGATCCCGATTGAATGCAGTGGATTCCATGCAGCGTGGCCCAATGGATCTCGAGAGAATGCAGTGGATTCCATGCAGTGTGGTGCAATGGATTTTGATTGAACGCAGTGGATTCCATGCATCGTTGTGCAATGGATCCCAATTGAATGCAGTGAATTCCATGCAGCATGATAAAATGCATCCCGATTGATGCAGTGGATTCCATGCAGCGGGGTTAAATGGATCCAGATTGAATGCCGTGGATTCCATGCAGCGTGGCCCAATGGATCTCGATTGAATGCAGTGGACTCCATGCAGTGTGGTGGAGTGGATTCTGATTGATTGCAGTGAATTCCATGAAGCGTGGCCCAATGGATCTCGATTGAATGCAGTGGATTCCATGCAGCGTGTTTGAATGCAGTGTATTCCATGCAGCGTGAAGAAATGGAACCCTATTGAATGCAGTGGATTTTATGCAGCATGATTGAATGCAGTGGATTCCATGCAGCATGATTGAATGCAGTGGATTCCAGGCAGCGAGGCCCAATGAATCCCGATTGAATGCAGTGGACATTATCCAGCATGGCCCAAAGCATCCCGATGGAATGCAGTGGATTCCATGCAGTGTGTTTGAATGCAGTGGAGTCCATGCAGCATGGCCCAATGGTTCCCGATTGAATGCAGTGGTTGCAATGAAGCATGATTGAATGCAGTGGATTCCATGAAGCGTGGCCCTATGGTACCCGATTGAATGCACTGGTTGCAATGAAGCATGATTGAATGCAGTGGATTCCATGCAGCATGGAGAAATGGAACCCTATTAAATGCAGGGGATTTTATGCAGCATGATTGAATGCAGTGGATTCCATGCAGCATGATTGAATGCAGTAGATTCCATGCAGTGAGGCCCAATGCATCCCGATTAAATGCAGTGGATTTTATGCAGCGAGGCCCAAAGCATCCCGATTGAATGCAGTGGATTCCATGCAGCGTCACTGAATGCAGTGGATTCGATGCAGCATGGTTAAATGCATCCCGATTGAACGAAGAGTATTCCATGCAGCGTGGCTAAATGGATCCCGATTGAATGCAGTGGATTCCATGCAGCGTGGCCCAATGGATCTCGAGAGATTGCAGTGGATTCCATGCAGTGTGGTGCAATGGATTTTAATTGAACGCAGTGGATTCCATGCATCGTGGTGCAATGGATCCCAATTGAATGCAGTGAATTCCATGCAGCGTGATTGAATGCAGTATATTCCATGCAGCGTGGTAAAATGCATCCCGATTAAATGCAGTGGATTCCATCCAGCTTGATTGAATGCAGTTGATTCCATGGAGCGTGGCCCAATGCATCCCGATTAAATGCAGTGGATTTTATGCAGCATGGCCCAAAGCATCCCGATTGAATGTAGTGCATTCCATGCAGCATCACTGAATGCAGTGGATTCCATGCAGCATGGTAAAATGCATCCCGATTAAACGCAGTGGAATACATGCAGCATGGCTAAATGGATCCCGAGTGAATGCAGTAGATTCCATGCAGTGTCATTGAATGCAGTGGATTCCATGCAGCATGGTAAAATGCATCCCGATTGATGCAGTGGATTCCATGCAGTGTCATTGAATGCAGTGTATTACATGCAGCATGGTAAAATGCATCCCGATTGATACAGTGGATTCCATGCAGTGTCATTGAATGCAGTGGATTCCAGGCAGCATGATAAAATGCATCCCGATTGATGCAGTGGATTCCATGCAGCGGGGTTAAATGGATCCCGATTGAATGCAGTCGATTCCATGCAGCGTGGCCCAATGGATCTCGATTGAATGCAGTGGATTCCATGCAGCGTGGCCCAATGGATCTCGATTGAATGCAGTGGATTCCATGCAGCGTGTTTGAACGCAGTGGATCCATGCAGCATGGCCCAATGGTTCCCGATTGAATGCAGTGGTTGCAATGAAGCATGATTGAATGCAGTGGATTCCATGAAGCGTGGCCCTATGGTACCCGATTGAATGCACTGGTCGCAATGAAGCATGATTGAATGCAGTGGATTCCATGCAGCATGGAGAAATGGAACCCTATTAAATGCAGGGGATTTTATGCAGCATGATTGAATGCAGTGGATTCCATGCAGCATGATTGAATGCAGTAGATTCCATGCAGTGAGGCCCAATGCATCCCGATTAAATGCAGTGGATTTTATGCAGCGAGGCCCAAAGCATCCCGATTGAATGCAGTGGATTCCATGCAGTGTCACTGAATGCAGTGGATTCGATGCAGCATGGTAAAATGCATCCCGATTGAACCCAGTGTATTCTATGCAGCGTGATAAATGGATCCCGATTGAATGCAGTGGATTCCATGCAGCGTGGCCCAATGGATCTCGAGAGAATGCAGTGGATTCCATGCAGTGTGGTGCAATGGATTTTGATTGAACGCAGTGGATTCCATGCATCGTTGTGCAATGGATCCCAATTGAATGCAGTGAATTCCATGCAGCATGATAAAATGCATCCCGATTGATGCAGTGGATTCCATGCAGCGGGGTTAAATGGATCCAGATTGAATGCCGTGGATTCCATGCAGCGTGGCCCAATGGATCTCGATTGAATGCAGTGGACTCCATGCAGTGTGGTGGAGTGGATTCTGATTGATTGCAGTGAATTCCATGAAGCGTGGCCCAATGGATCTCGATTGAATGCAGTGGATTCCATGCAGCGTGTTTGAATGCAGTGTATTCCATGCAGCGTGAAGAAATGGAACCCTATTGAATGCAGTGGATTTTATGCAGCATGATTGAATGCAGTGGATTCCATGCAGCATGATTGAATGCAGTGGATTCCAGGCAGCGAGGCCCAATGAATCCCGATTGAATGCAGTGGACATTATCCAGCATGGCCCAAAGCATCCCGATGGAATGCAGTGGATTCCATGCAGTGTGTTTGAATGCAGTGGAGTCCATGCAGCATGGCCCAATGGTTCCCGATTGAATGCAGTGGTTGCAATGAAGCATGATTGAATGCAGTGGATTCCATGAAGCGTGGCCCTATGGTACCCGATTGAATGCACTGGTTGCAATGAAGCATGATTGAATGCAGTGGATTACATGCAGCATGGAGAAATGGAACCCTATTAAATGCAGGGGATTTTATGCAGCATGATTGAATGCAGTGGATTCCATGCAGCATGATTGAATGCAGTAGATTCCATGCAGTGTCATTGAATGCAGTGGATTCCATGCAGCATGGTAAAATGCGTCACGATTGATGCAGTGGATTCCATGCAGTGTCATTGAATGCAGTGGATTCCATGCAGCATGGTAAAATGCATCCCGATGGATGCAGTGGATTCCATGCAGTGTCAATGAATGCAGTGGATTCCAGGCAGCATGATAAAATGCATCCCGATTGATGCAGTGGATTCCATGCAGCGGGGTTAAATGGATCCCGATTGAATGCAGTGGATTCCATGCAGCGTGGCCCAATGGATCTCGATTGAATGCAGTGGATTCCATGCAGCGTGGCCCAATGGATCTCGATTGAATGCAGTGGATTCCATGCAGTGTGGTGCAGTGGATTCTGATTGATTGCAGTGAATTCCATGCATCGTGGCACAATGGATCCCAATTGAATGCAGTGGATTCCATGCAGTGTGGCCCAATGGATCTCGATTGAATGCAGTGGATTCCATGCAGCGTGTTTGAATGCAGTTTATGCCATGCAGCATGAAGAAATGGAACCCTATTGAATGCAGTGGATTTTATGCAGCATGATTGAATGCAGTGGATTCCATGCAGCATGATTGAATGCAGTGGATTCCAGGCAGCGAGGCCCAATGAATCCCGATTGAATGCAGTGGATATTATCCAGCATGGCCCAAAGCATCCCGATTGAATGCAGTGGATTCCATGCAGCGTGTTTGAACGCAGTGGATCCATGCAGCATGGCCCAATGGTTCCCGATTGAATGCAGTGGTTGCAATGAAGCATGATTGAATGCAGTGGATTCCATGAAGCGTGGCCCTATGGTACCCGATTGAATGCACTGGTTGCAATGAAGCATGATTGAATGCAGTGGATTCCATGCAGCATGGAGAAATGGAACCCTATTAAATGCAGGGGATTTTATGCAGCATGATTGAATGCAGTGGATTCCATGCAGCATGATTGAATGCAGTGGATTCCAGGAAGCGAGGCCCAATGAATCCCGATTGAATGCAGTGGATATTATCCAGCAGGGCCCAAAGCATCCCGATTGAATGCAGTGGATTCCATGCAGCGTCACTGAATGCAGTGGATTCGATGCAGCATGGTAAAATGCATCCCGATTGAACCCAGTGTATTCTATGCAGCGTGATAAATGGATCCCGATTGAATGCAGTGGATTCGATGCAGCATTGCCCAATGGACCTCGAGAGAATGCAGTGGATTCCATGCAGTGTGGTGCAATGGATTTTGATTGAAATCAGTGGATTCGATGCATCGTTGTGCAATGGATCCCAATTGAATGCAGTGAATTCCATGCAGCGTGATTGAATGCAGTACATTCCATGCAGCATGGTAAAATGCATCCCGATTAAATGCAGTGGATTCCATCCAGCTTGATTGAATGCAGTTGATTCCATGGAGCGTGGCCCAATGCATCCCGATTAAATGCAGTGGATTTTATGCAGCATGGCCCAAAGCATCCCGATTGAAGGTAGTGCATTCCATGCAGCATCACTGAATGCAGTGGATTCCATGCAGCATGGTAAAATGCATCCCGATTGAACGCAGTGTATTCCATGAAGCATGGCTAAATGGATCCCGATTGAATGCAGTGGATTCCATGCAGCGTGGCCCAATGGATCTCGATTGAACGCAGTGTATTCCATGCAGTGAGGCCCAATGAATCCCAATTGAATGCAGTGGATTCCATGCAGCATGGCGCAATGGATGTCGATTGAATGCAGTGCTTTCCCTGCAATGTGGCACAATGGATCCCGATTGACTGCAGTGGATTCCATGCAGCGTCACTGAATGCAGTGGATTCCATGCAGCATGGTAAAATGCATCCCGATGGATGCAGTGGATTCCATGCAGTGTCATTGAATGCAGTGGATTCCATGCAGCATGGTAAAATGCATCCCAATTGAACGCAGTGCATTCCATGCAGCCGGGTTCAATGGATCCCGATTGAATGCAGTGGATTCGATGCAGCGTGGCCCAATGGATCTCGAGAGAATGCAGTGGATTCCATGCAGTGTGGTGCAATGGATTTAAATTGAACGCAGTGGATTCCATGCATCGTGGCGCAATGGATCCCAATTGAATGCAGTGAATTCCATGCAGCGTGATTGAATGCAGTATATTCCATGCAGCGTGGTAAAATGCATCCCGATTAAATGCAGTGGATTCCATCCAGCTTGATTGAATGCAATTGATTTCATGGAGCATGGCCCAATGCATCCCGATTAAATGCAGTGGATTTTATGCAGCATGGCCCAAAGCATCCCGATTGAAGGTAGTGCATTCCATGCAGCATCACTGAATGCAGTGGATTCCATGCAGCATGGTAAAATGCATCCCGATTGAATGCAGTGTATTCCATGAAGCATGGCTAAATGGATCCCGATTGAATGCAGTGGATTCCATGCAGCGTGGCCCAATGGATCTCGATTGAACGCAGTGTATTCCATGCAGTGAGGCCCAATGAATCCCAATTGAATGCAGTGGATTCCATGCAGCATGGCGCAATGGATGTCGATTGAATGCAGTGCTTTCCCTGCAATGTGGCACAATGGATCCCGATTGACTGCAGTGGATTCCATGCAGCGTCACTGAATGCAGTGGATTCCATGCAGCATGGTAAAATGCATCCCGATTGATGCAGTGGATTCCATGCAGTGTCATTGAATGCAGTGGATTCCATGCAGCATGGTAAAATGCATCCCGATTGATGCAGTGGATTCCATGCAGTGTCATTGAATGCAGTGGATTCCATGCAGCATGGTAAAATGCATCCCGATGGATGCAGTGGATTCCATGCAGTGTCAATGAATGCAGTGGATTCCAGGCAGCATGATAAAATGCATCCCGATTGATGCAGTGGATTCCATGCAGCGGGGTTAAATGGATCCCGATTGAATGCAGTGGATTCCATGCAGCGTGGCCCAATGGATCTCGATTGAATGCAGTGGATTCCATGCAGCGTGGCCCAATGGATCTCGATTGAATGCAGTGGATTCCATGCAGTGTGGTGCAGTGGATTCTGATTGATTGCAGTGAATTCCATGCATCGTGGCACAATGGATCCCAATTGAATGCAGTGGATTCCATGCAGTGTGGCCCAATGGATCTCGATTGAATGCAGTGGATTCCATGCAGCGTGTTTGAATGCAGTTTATGCCATGCAGCATGAAGAAATGGAACCCTATTGAATGCAGTGGATTTTATGCAGCATGATTGAATGCAGTGGATTCCATGCAGCATGATTGAATGCAGTGGATTCCAGGCAGCGAGGCCCAATGAATCCCGATTGAATGCAGTGGATATTATCCAGCATGGCCCAAAGCATCCCGATTGAATGCAGTGGATTCCATGCAGCGTGTTTGAACGCAGTGGATCCATGCAGCATGGCCCAATGGTTCCCGATTGAATGCAGTGGTTGCAATGAAGCATGATTGAATGCAGTGGATTCCATGAAGCGTGGCCCTATGGTACCCGATTGAATGCACTGGTTGCAATGAAGCATGATTGAATGCAGTGGATTCCATGCAGCATGGAGAAATGGAACCCTATTAAATGCAGGGGATTTTATGCAGCATGATTGAATGCAGTGGATTCCATGCAGCATGATTGAATGCAGTAGATTCCATGCAGTGAGGCCCAATGCATCCCGATTAAATGCAGTGGATTTTATGCAGCGAGGCCCAAAGCATCCCGATTGAATGCAGTGGATTCCATGCAGCGTCACTGAATGCAGTGGATTCGATGCAGCATGGTAAAATGCATCCCGATTGAACCCAGTGTATTCTATGCAGCGTGATAAATGGATCCCGATTGAATGCAGTGGATTCCATGCAGCGTGGCCCAATGGATCTCGAGAGAATGCAGTGGATTCCATGCAGTGTGGTGCAATGGATTTTGATTGAACGCAGTGGATTCCATGCATCGTTGTGCAATGGATCCCAATTGAATGCAGTGAATTCCATGCAGCGTGATTGAATGCAGTACATTCCATGCAGCATGGTAAAATGCATCCCGATTAAATGCAGTGGATTCCATCCAGCTTGATTGAATGCAGTTGATTCCATGGAGCGTGGCCCAATGCATCCCGATTAAATGCAGTGGATTTTATGCAGCATGGCCCAAAGCATCCCGATTGAAGGTAGTGCATTCCATGCAGCATCACTGAATGCAGTGGATTCCATGCAGCATGGTAAAATGCATCCCGATTGAACGCAGTGTATTCCATGAAGCATGGCTAAATGGATCCCGATTGAATGCAGTGGATTCCATGCAGCGTGGCCCAATGGATCTCGATTGAACGCAGTGTATTCCATGCAGTGAGGCCCAATGAATCCCAATTGAATGCAGTGGATTCCATGCAGCATGGCGCAATGGATGTCGATTGAATGCAGTGCTTTCCCTGCAATGTGGCACAATGGATCCCGATTGACTGCAGTGGATTCCATGCAGCGTCACTGAATGCAGTGGATTCCATGCAGCATGGTAAAATGCATCCCGATTGATGCAGTGGATTCCATGCAGTGTCATTGAATGCAGTGGATTCCATGCAGCATGGTAAAATGCATCCCGATTGATGCAGTGGATTACATGCAGTGTCAATGAATGCAGTGGATTCCAGGCAGCATGATAAAATGCATCCCGATTGATGCAGTGGATTCCATGCAGCGGGGTTAAATGGATCCCGATTGAATGCAGTGGATTCCATGCAGCGTGGCCCAGTGGATCTCGATTGAATGCAGTGGATTCCATGCAGCGTGGCCCAATGGATCTCGATTGAATGCAGTGGATTCCACGCAGTGTGGTGCAGTGGATTCTGATTGATTGCAGTGAATTCCATGCATCGTGGCACAATGGATCCCAATTGAATGCAGTGGATTCCATGCAGTGTGGCCCAATGGATCTCGATTGAATGCAGTGGATTCCATGCAGCATGTTTGAATGCAGTGTATTCCATGCAGCGTGAAGAAATGGAACCCTATTGAATGCAGTGGATTTTATGCAGCATGATTGAATGCAGTGGATTCCATGCAGCATGATTGAATGCAGTGGATTCCAGGAAGCGAGGCCCAATGAATCCCGATTGAATGCAGTGGATATTATCCAGCAGGGCCCAAAGCATCCCGATTGAATGCAGTGGATTCCATGCAGCGTCACTGAATGCAGTGGATTCGATGCAGCATGGTAAAATGCATCCCGATTGAACCCAGTGTATTCTATGCAGCGTGATAAATGGATCCCGATTGAATGCAGTGGATTCGATGCAGCATTGCCCAATGGACCTCGAGAGAATGCAGTGGATTCCATGCAGTGTGGTGCAATGGATTTTGATTGAAATCAGTGGATTCGATGCATCGTTGTGCAATGGATCCCAATTGAATGCAGTGAATTCCATGCAGCGTGATTGAATGCAGTACATTCCATGCAGCATGGTAAAATGCATCCCGATTAAATGCAGTGGATTCCATCCAGCTTGATTGAATGCAGTTGATTCCATGGAGCGTGGCCCAATGCATCCCGATTAAATGCAGTGGATTTTATGCAGCATGGCCCAAAGCATCCCGATTGAAGGTAGTGCATTCCATGCAGCATCACTGAATGCAGTGGATTCCATGCAGCATGGTAAAATGCATCCCGATTGAACGCAGTGTATTCCATGAAGCATGGCTAAATGGATCCCGATTGAATGCAGTGGATTCCATGCAGCGTGGCCCAATGGATCTCGATTGAACGCAGTGTATTCCATGCAGTGAGGCCCAATGAATCCCAATTGAATGCAGTGGATTCCATGCAGCATGGCGCAATGGATGTCGATTGAATGCAGTGGTTTCCCTGCAATGTGGCACAATGGATCCCGATTGACTGCAGTGGATTCCATGCAGCGTCACTGAATGCAGTGGATTCCATGCAGCATGGTAAAATGCATCCCGATGGATGCAGTGGATTCCATGCAGTGTCATTGAATGCAGTGGATTCCATGCAGCATGGTAAAATGCATCCCGATTGATGCAGTGGATTACATGCAGTGTCAATGAATGCAGTGGATTCCAGGCAGCATGATAAAATGCATCCCGATTGATGCAGTGGATTCCATGCAGCGGGGTTAAATGGATCCCGATTGAATGCAGTGGATTCCATGCAGCGTGGCCCAGTGGATCTCGATTGAATGCAGTGGATTCCATGCAGCGTGGCCCAATGGATCTCGATTGAATGCAGTGGATTCCACGCAGTGTGGTGCAGTGGATTCTGATTGATTGCAGTGAATTCCATGCATCGTGGCACAATGGATCCCAATTGAATGCAGTGGATTCCATGCAGTGTGGCCCAATGGATCTCGATTGAATGCAATGGATTCCATGCAGCATGTTTGAATGCAGTGTATTCCATGCAGCGTGAAGAAATGGAACCCTATTGAATGCAGTGGATTTTATGCAGCATGATTGAATGCAGTGGATTCCATGCAGCATGATTGAATGCAGTGGATTCCAGGAAGCGAGGCCCAATGAATCCCGATTGAATGCAGTGGATATTATCCAGCAGGGCCCAAAGCATCCCGATTGAATGCAGTGGATTCCATGCAGCGTCACTGAATGCAGTGGATTCGATGCAGCATGGTAAAATGCATCCCGATTGAACCCAGTGTATTCTATGCAGCGTGATAAATGGATCCCGATTGAATGCAGTGGATTCGATGCAGCGTGGTCCAATGTACCTCGAGAGAATGCAGTGGATTCCATGCAGTGTGGTGCAATGGATTTTGATTGAAATCAGTGGATTCGATGCATCGTTGTGCAATGGATCCCAATTGAATGCAGTGAATTCCATGCAGCGTGATTGAATGCAGTACATTCCATGCAGCATGGTAAAATGCATCCCGATTAAATGCAGTGGATTCCATCCAGCTTGATTGAATGCAGTTGATTCCATGGAGCGTGGCCCAATGCATCCCGATTAAATGCAGTGGATTTTATGCAGCATGGCCCAAAGCATCCCGATTGAAGGTAGTGCATTCCATGCAGCATCACTGAATGCAGTGGATTCCATGCAGCATGGTAAAATGCATCCCGATTGAACGCAGTGTATTCCATGAAGCATGGCGAAATGGATCCCGATTGAATGCAGTGGATTCCATGCAGCGTGGCCCAATGGATCTCGATTGAACGCAGTGTATTCCATGCAGTGAGGCCCAATGAATCCCAATTGAATGCAGTGGATTCCATGCAGCATGGCGCAATGGATGTCGATTGAATGCAGTGGTTTCCCTGCAATGTGGCACAATGGATCCCGATTGACTGCAGTGGATTCCATGCAGCGTCACTGAATGCAGTGGATTCCATGCAGCATGGTAAAATGCATCCCGATGGATGCAGTGGATTCCATGCAGTGTCATTGAATGCAGTGGATTCCATGCAGCATGGTAAAATGCATCCCAATTGAACGCAGTGCATTCCATGCAGCGGGGTTAAATGGATCCCGATTGAATGCAGTGGATTCGATGCAGCGTGGCCCAATGGATCTCGAGAGAATGCAGTGGATTCCATGCAGTGTGGTGCAATGGATTTAAATTGAACGCAGTGGATTCCATGCATCGTGGCGCAATGGATCCCAATTGAATGCAGTGAATTCCATGCAGCGTGATTGAATGCAGTATATTCCATGCAGCGTGGTAAAATGCATCCCGATTAAATGCAGTGGATTCCATCCAGCTTGATTGAATGCAATTGATTCCATGGAGCATGGCCCAATGCATCCCGATTAAATGCAGTGGATTCCATCCAGCTTGATTGAATGCAATTGATTCCATGGAGCATGGCCCAATGCATCCCGATTAAATGCAGTGGATTTTATGCAGCATGGCCCAAAGCATCCCGATTGAAGGTAGTGCATTCCATGCAGCATCACTGAATGCAGTGGATTCCATGCAGCATGGTAAAATGCATCCCGATTAAACGCAGTGGATTACATGCAGCATGGCTAAATGGATCCCGAGTGAATGCAGTAGATTCCATGCAGTTTCATTGAATGCTGTGGTTTACATGCAGTATGGTAAAATGCCTCACGATTGATGCAGTGGATTCCATGCAGTGTCATTGAATGCAGTGGATTCCATGCAGCATGGTAAAATGCATCCCGATTGATGCAGTGGATTTTATGCAGAGAGGCCCAAAGCATCCCGATTGAATGCAGTGGATTCCATGCAGCGTCACTGAATGCAGTGGATTCGATGCAGCATGGTTAAATGCATCCCGATTGAACGAAGAGTATTCCATGCAGCGTGGCTAAATGGACCCCAATTGAATGCAGTGGATTCCATGCAGCGTGGCCCAATGGATCTCGATTGAATGCAGTGGATTCCATGCAGCGTGGCCCAATGGATCTCGATTTAATGCAGTGGATTCCATGCAGTGTGGTGCAGTGGATTCTGATTGATTGCAGTGAATTCCATGCATCGTGGCACAATGGATCCCAATTGAATGCAGTGGATTCCATGCAGCGTGGCCCAATGGATCTCGATTGAATGCAGTGGATTCCATGCAGCGTGTTTGAATGCAGTGTATGCCATGCAGCGTGAAGAAATGGAACCCTATTGAATGCAGTGGATTTTATGCAGCATGATTGAATGCAGTGGATTCGATGCAGCATGATTGAATGCAGTGGATTCCAGGCAGCGAGGCCCAATTAATCCCGATTGAATGCAGTGGATATTATCCAGCATGGCCCAAAGCATCCCGATTGAATGCAGTGGATTCCATGCAGCGTGGCCCAATGGATCTCGATTGAATGCAGTGGATTCCATGCAGCGTGTTTGAACGCAGTGGATCCATGCAGCATGGCCCAATGGTACCCGATTGAATGCAGTGGTTGCAATGAAGCATGATTGAATGCAGTGGATTCCATGAAGCGTGGCCCTATGGTACCCGATTGAATGCACTGGTCGCAATGAAGCATGATTGAATGCAGTGGATTCCATGCAGCATGGAGAAATGGAACCCTATTAAATGCAGGGGATTTTATGCAGCATGATTGAATGCAGTGGATTCCATGCAGCATGATTGAATGCAGTAGATTCCATGCAGTGAGGCCCAATGCATCCCGATTAAATGCAGTGGATTTTATGCAGCGAGGCCCAAAGCATCCCGATTGAATGCAGTGGATTCCATGCAGTGTCACTGAATGCAGTGGATTCGATGCAGCATGGTAAAATGCATCCCGATTGAACCCAGTGTATTCTATGCAGCGTGATAAATGGATCCCGATTGAATGCAGTGGATTCCATGCAGCGTGGCCCAATGGATCTCGAGAGAATGCAGTGGATTCCATGCAGTGTGGTGCAATGGATTTTGATTGAACGCAGTGGATTCCATGCATCGTTGTGCAATGGATCCCAATTGAATGCAGTGAATTCCATGCAGCATGATAAAATGCATCCCGATTGATGCAGTGGATTCCATGCAGCGGGGTTAAATGGATCCAGATTGAATGCCGTGGATTCCATGCAGCGTGGCCCAATGGATCTCGATTGAATGCAGTGGACTCCATGCAGTGTGGTGGAGTGGATTCTGATTGATTGCAGTGAATTCCATGAAGCGTGGCCCAATGGATCTCGATTGAATGCACTGGATTCCATGCAGCGTGTTTGAATGCAGTGTATTCCATGCAGCGTGAAGAAATGGAACCCTATTGAATGCAGTGGATTTTATGCAGCATGATTGAATGCAGTGGATTCCATGCAGCATGATTGAATGCAGTGGATTCCAGGCAGCGAGGCCCAATGAATCCCGATTGAATGCAGTGGACATTATCCAGCATGGTCCAAAGCATCCCGATGGAATGCAGTGGATTCCATGCAGCGTGTTTGAATGCAGTGGAGTCCATGCAGCATGGCCCAATGGTTCCCGATTGAATGCAGTGGTTGCAATGAAGCATGATTGAATGCAGTGGATTCCATGAAGCGTGGCCCTATGGTACCCGATTGAATGCACTGGTTGCAATGAAGCATGATTGAATGCAGTGGATTCCATGCAGCATGGAGAAATGGAACCCTATTAAATGCAGGGGATTTTATGCAGCATGATTGAATGCAGTGGATTCCATGCAGCATGATTGAATGCAGTAGATTCCATGCAGTGAGGCCCAATGCATCCCGATTAAATGCAGTGGATTTTATGCAGCGAGGCCCAAAGCATCCCGATTGAATGCAGTGGATTCCATGCAGCGTCACTGAATGCAGTGGATTCGATGCAGCATGGTTAAATGCATCCCGATTGAACGAAGAGTATTCCATGCAGCGTGGCTAAATGGATCCCGATTGAATGCAGTGGATTCCATGCAGCGTGGCCCAATGGATCTCGAGAGATTGCAGTGGATTCCATGCAGTGTGGTGCAATGGATTTTAATTGAACGCAGTGGATTCCATGCATCGTGGTGCAATGGATCCCAATTGAATGCAGTGAATTCCATGCAGCGTGATTGAATGCAGTATATTCCATGCAGCGTGGTAAAATGCATCCCGATTAAATGCAGTGGATTCCATCCAGCTTGATTGAATGCAGTTGATTCCATGGAGCGTGGCCCAATGCATCCCGATTAACTGCAGTGGATTTTATGCAGCATGGCCCAAAGCATCCCGATTGAAGGTACTGCATTCCATGCAGCATCACTGAATGCAGTGGATTCCATGCAGCATGGTAAAATGCATCCCGATTAAACGCAGTGGATTACATGCAGCATGGCTAAATGGATCCCGAGTGAATGCAGTAGATTCCATGCAGTGTCATTGAATGCAGTGGATTCCATGCAGCATGGTAAAATGCGTCACGATTGATGCAGTGGATTCCATGCAGTGTCATTGAATGCAGTGGATTCCATGCAGCATGGTAAAATGCATCCCGATGGATGCAGTGGATTCCATGCAGTGTCAATGAATGCAGTGGATTCCAGGCAGCATGATAAAATGCATCCCGATTGATGCAGTGGATTCCATGCAGCGGGGTTAAATGGATCCCGATTGAATGCAGTGGATTCCATGCAGCGTGGCCCAATGGATCTCGATTGAATGCAGTGGATTCCATGCAGCGTGGCCCAATGGATCTCGATTGAATGCAGTGGATTCCATGCAGTGTGGTGCAGTGGATTCTGATTGATTGCAGTGAATTCCATGCATCGTGGCACAATGGATCCCAATTGAATGCAGTGGATTCCATGCAGTGTGGCCCAATGGATCTCGATTGAATGCAGTGGATTCCATGCAGCGTGTTTGAATGCAGTTTATGCCATGCAGCATGAAGAAATGGAACCCTATTGAATGCAGTGGATTTTATGCAGCATGATTGAATGCAGTGGATTCCATGCAGCATGATTGAATGCAGTGGATTCCAGGCAGCGAGGCCCAATGAATCCCGATTGAATGCAGTGGATATTATCCAGCATGGCCCAAAGCATCCCGATTGAATGCAGTGGATTCCATGCAGCGTGGCCCTATGGTACCCGATTGAATGCACTGGTTGCAATGAAGCATGATTGAATGCAGTGGATTCCATGCAGCATGGAGAAATGGAACCCTATTAAATGCAGGGGATTTTATGCAGCATGATTGAATGCAGTGGATTCCATGCAGCATGATTGAATGCAGTAGATTCCATGCAGTGAGGCCCAATGCATCCCGATTAAATGCAGTGGATTTTATGCAGCGAGGCCCAAAGCATCCCGATTGAATGCAGTGGATTCCATGCAGCGTCACTGAATGCAGTGGATTCGATGCAGCATGGTAAAATGCATCCCGATTGAACCCAGTGTATTCTATGCAGCGTGATAAATGGATCCCGATTGAATGCAGTGGATTCCATGCAGCGTGGCCCAATGGATCTCGAGAGAATGCAGTGGATTCCATGCAGTGCGGTGCAATGGATTTTGATTGAACGCAGTGGATTCCATGCATCGTTGTGCAATGGATCCCAATTGAATGCAGTGAATTCCATGCAGCGTGATTGAATGCAGTACATTCCATGCAGCATGGTAAAATGCATCCCGATTAAATGCAGTGGATTCCATCCAGCTTGATTGAATGCAGTTGATTCCATGGAGCGTGGCCCAATGCATCCCGATTAAATGCAGTGGATTTTATGCAGCATGGCCCAAAGCATCCCGATTGAAGGTAGTGCATTCCATGCAGCATCACTGAATGCAGTGGATTCCATGCAGCATGGTAAAATGCATCCCGATTGAACGCAGTGTATTCCATGAAGCATGGCTAAATGGATCCCGATTGAATGCAGTGGATTCCATGCAGCGTGGCCCAATGGATCTCGATTGAACGCAGTGTATTCCATGCAGTGAGGCCCAATGAATCCCAATTGAATGCAGTGGATTCCATGCAGCATGGCGCAATGGATGTCGATTGAATGCAGTGCTTTCCCTGCAATGTGGCACAATGGATCCCGATTGACTGCAGTGGATTCCATGCAGCGTCACTGAATGCAGTGGATTCCATGCAGCATGGTAAAATGCATCCCGATTGATGCAGTGGATTCCATGCAGTGTCATTGAATGCAGTGGATTCCATGCAGCATGGTAAAATGCATCCCGATTGATGCAGTGGATTACATGCAGTGTCAATGAATGCAGTGGATTCCAGGCAGCATGATAAAATGCATCCCGATTGATGCAGTGGATTCCATGCAGCGGGGTTAAATGGATCCCGATTGAATGCAGTGGATTCCATGCAGCGTGGCCCAGTGGATCTCGATTGAATGCAGTGGATTCCATGCAGCGTGGCCCAATGGATCTCGATTGAATGCAGTGGATTCCACGCAGTGTGGTGCAGTGGATTCTGATTGATTGCAGTGAATTCCATGCATCGTGGCACAATGGATCCCAATTGAATGCAGTGGATTCCATGCAGTGTGGCCCAATGGATCTCGATTGAATGCAGTGGATTCCATGCAGCATGTTTGAATGCAGTGTATTCCATGCAGCGTGAAGAAATGGAACCCTATTGAATGCAGTGGATTTTATGCAGCATGATTGAATGCAGTGGATTCCATGCAGCATGATTGAATGCAGTGGATTCCAGGAAGCGAGGCCCAATGAATCCCGATTGAATGCAGTGGATATTATCCAGCAGGGCCCAAAGCATCCCGATTGAATGCAGTGGATTCCATGCAGCGTCACTGAATGCAGTGGATTCGATGCAGCATGGTAAAATGCATCCCGATTGAACCCAGTGTATTCTATGCAGCGTGATAAATGGATCCCGATTGAATGCAGTGGATTCGATGCAGCATTGCCCAATGGACCTCGAGAGAATGCAGTGGATTCCATGCAGTGTGGTGCAATGGATTTTGATTGAAATCAGTGGATTCGATGCATCGTTGTGCAATGGATCCCAATTGAATGCAGTGAATTCCATGCAGCGTGATTGAATGCAGTACATTCCATGCAGCATGGTAAAATGCATCCCGATTAAATGCAGTGGATTCCATCCAGCTTGATTGAATGCAGTTGATTCCATGGAGCGTGGCCCAATGCATCCCGATTAAATGCAGTGGATTTTATGCAGCATGGCCCAAAGCATCCCGATTGAAGGTAGTGCATTCCATGCAGCATCACTGAATGCAGTGGATTCCATGCAGCATGGTAAAATGCATCCCGATTGAACGCAGTGTATTCCATGAAGCATGGCTAAATGGATCCCGATTGAATGCAGTGGATTCCATGCAGCGTGGCCCAATGGATCTCGATTGAACGCAGTGTATTCCATGCAGTGAGGCCCAATGAATCCCAATTGAATGCAGTGGATTCCATGCAGCATGGCGCAATGGATGTCGATTGAATGCAGTGGTTTCCCTGCAATGTGGCACAATGGATCCCGATTGACTGCAGTGGATTCCATGCAGCGTCACTGAATGCAGTGGATTCCATGCAGCATGGTAAAATGCATCCCGATGGATGCAGTGGATTCCATGCAGTGTCATTGAATGCAGTGGATTCCATGCAGCATGGTAAAATGCATCCCAATTGAACGCAGTGCATTCCATGCAGCCGGGTTCAATGGATCCCGATTGAATGCAGTGGATTTGATGCAGCGTGGCCCAATGGATCTCGAGAGAATGCAGTGGATTCCATGCAGTGTGGTGCAATGGATTTAAATTGAACGCAGTGGATTCCATGCATCGTGGCGCAATGGATCCCAATTGAATGCAGTGAATTCCATGCAGCGTGATTGAATGCAGTATATTCCATGCAGCGTGGTAAAATGCATCCCGATTAAATGCAGTGGATTCCATCCAGCTTGATTGAATGCAATTGATTTCATGGAGCATGGCCCAATGCATCCCGATTAAATGCAGTGGATTTTATGCAGCATGGCCCAAAGCATCCCGATTGAAGATAGTGCATTCCATGCAGCATCACTGAATGCAGTGGATTCCATGCAGCATGGTAAAATGCATCCCGATTGAACGCAGTGTATTCCATGAAGCATGGCTAAATGGATCCCGATTGAATGCAGTGGATTCCATGCAGCGTGGCCCAATGGATCTCGATTGAACGCAGTGTATTCCATGCAGTGAGGCCCAATGAATCCCAATTGAATGCAGTGGATTCCATGCAGCATGGCGCAATGGATGTCGATTGAATGCAGTGCTTTCCCTGCAATGTGGCACAATGGATCCCGATTGACTGCAGTGGATTCCATGCAGCGTCACTGAATGCAGTGGATTCCATGCAGCATGGTAAAATGCATCCCGATTGATGCAGTGGATTCCATGCAGTGTCATTGAATGCAGTGGATTCCATGCAGCATGGTAAAATGCATCCCGATTGATGCAGTGGATTCCATGCAGTGTCAATGAATGCAGTGGATTCCAGGCAGCATGATAAAATGCATCCCGATTGATGCAGTGGATTCCATGCAGCGGGGTTAAATGGATCCCGATTGAATGCAGTGGATTCCATGCAGCGTGGCCCAGTGGATCTCGATTGAATGCAGTGGATTCCATGCAGCGTGGCCCAATGGATCTCGATTGAATGCAGTGGATTCCACGCAGTGTGGTGCAGTGGATTCTGATTGATTGCAGTGAATTCCATGCATCGTGGCACAATGGATCCCAATTGAATGCAGTGGATTCCATGCAGTGTGGCCCAATGGATCTCGATTGAATGCAATGGATTCCATGCAGCATGTTTGAATGCAGTGTATTCCATGCAGCGTGAAGAAATGGAACCCTATTGAATGCAGTGGATTTTATGCAGCATGATTGAATGCAGTGGATTCCATGCAGCATGATTGAATGCAGTGGATTCCAGGAAGCGAGGCCCAATGAATCCCGATTGAATGCAGTGGATATTATCCAGCAGGGCCCAAAGCATCCCGATTGAATGCAGTGGATTCCATGCAGCGTCACTGAATGCAGTGGATTCGATGCAGCATGGTAAAATGCATCCCGATTGAACCCAGTGTATTCTATGCAGCGTGATAAATGGATCCCGATTGAATGCAGTGGATTCGATGCAGCGTGGTCCAATGTACCTCGAGAGAATGCAGTGGATTCCATGCAGTGTGGTGCAATGGATTTTGATTGAAATCAGTGGATTCGATGCATCGTTGTGCAATGGATCCCAATTGAATGCAGTGAATTCCATGCAGCGTGATTGAATGCAGTACATTCCATGCAGCATGGTAAAATGCATCCCGATTAAATGCAGTGGATTCCATCCAGCTTGATTGAATGCAGTTGATTCCATGGAGCGTGGCCCAATGCATCCCGATTAAATGCAGTGGATTTTATGCAGCATGGCCCAAAGCATCCCGATTGAAGGTAGTGCATTCCATGCAGCATCACTGAATGCAGTGGATTCCATGCAGCATGGTAAAATGCATCCCGATTGAACGCAGTGTATTCCATGAAGCATGGCTAAATGGATCCCGATTGAATGCAGTGGATTCCATGCAGCGTGGCCCAATGGATCTCGATTGAACGCAGTGTATTCCATGCAGTGAGGCCCAATGAATCCCAATTGAATGCAGTGGATTCCATGCAGCATGGCGCAATGGATGTCGATTGAATGCAGTGGTTTCCCTGCAATGTGGCACAATGGATCCCGATTGACTGCAGTGGATTCCATGCAGCGTCACTGAATGCAGTGGATTCCATGCAGCATGGTAAAATGCATCCCGATGGATGCAGTGGATTCCATGCAGTGTCATTGAATGCAGTGGATTCCATGCAGCATGGTAAAATGCATCCCAATTGAACGCAGTGCATTCCATGCAGCCGGGTTCAATGGATCCCGATTGAATGCAGTGGATTCGATGCAGCGTGGCCCAATGGATCTCGAGAGAATGCAGTGGATTCCATGCAGTGTGGTGCAATGGATTTAAATTGAACGCAGTGGATTCCATGCATCGTGGCGCAATGGATCCCAATTGAATGCAGTGAATTCCATGCAGCGTGATTGAATGCAGTATATTCCATGCAGCGTGGTAAAATGCATCCCGATTAAATGCAGTGGATTCCATCCAGCTTGATTGAATGCAATTGATTCCATGGAGCATGGCCCAATGCATCCCGATTAAATGCAGTGGATTCCATCCAGCTTGATTGAATGCAATTGATTCCATGGAGCATGGCCCAATGCATCCCGATTAAATGCAGTGGATTTTATGCAGCATGGCCCAAAGCATCCCGATTGAAGGTAGTGCATTCCATGCAGCATCACTGAATGCAGTGGATTCCATGCAGCATGGTAAAATGCATCCCGATTAAACGCAGTGGATTACATGCAGCATGGCTAAATGGATCCCGAGTGAATGCAGTAGATTCCATGCAGTTTCATTGAATGCTGTGGTTTACATGCAGTATGGTAAAATGCCTCACGATTGATGCAGTGGATTCCATGCAGTGTTATTGAATGCAGTGGATTCCATGCAGCATGGTAAAATGCATCCCGATTGATGCCGTGGATTTTATGCAGAGAGGCCCAAAGCATCCCGATTGAATGCAGTGGATTCCATGCAGCGTCACTGAATGCAGTGGATTCGATGCAGCATGGTTAAATGCATCCCGATTGAACGAAGAGTATTCCATGCAGCGTGGCTAAATGGACCCCAATTGAATGCAGTGGATTCCATGCAGCGTGGCCCAATGGATCTCGATTGAATGCAGTGGATTCCATGCAGCGTGGCCCAATGGATCTCGATTTAATGCAGTGGATTCCATGCAGTGTGGTGCAGTGGATTCTGATTGATTGCAGTGAATTCCATGCATCGTGGCACAATGGATCCAAATTGAATGCAGTGGATTCCATGCAGCGTGGCCCAATGGATCTCGATTGAATGCAGTGGATTCCATGCAGCGTGTTTGAATGCAGTGTATGCCATGCAGCGTGAAGAAATGGAACCCTATTGAATGCAGTGGATTTTATGCAGCATGATTGAATGCAGTGGATTCGATGCAGCATGATTGAATGCAGTGGATTCCAGGCAGCGAGGCCCAATTAATCCCGATTGAATGCAGTGGATATTATCCAGCATGGCCCAAAGCATCCCGATTGAATGCAGTGGATTCCATGCAGCGTGTTTGAATGCAGTGGATTCCATGCAGCATGGCCCAATGGTTCCCGATTGAATGCAGTGGTTGCAATGAAGCATGATTGAATGCAGTGGATTCCATGAAGCGTGGCCCTATGGTACCCGATTGAATGCACTGGTTGCAATGAAGCATGATTGAATGCAGTGGATTCCATGCAGCATGGAGAAATTGAACCCTATTAAATGCAGGGGATTTTATGCAGCATGATTGAATGCAGTGGTTTCCAGGCAGCATGATTGAATGCAGTAGATTCCATGCAGTGAGGCCCAATGCATCCCGATTAAATGCAGTGGATTCCATGCAGCGTCACTGAATGCAGTGGATTCGATGCAGCATGGTAAAATGCATCCCGATTGAACCCAGTGTATTCTATGCAGCGTGATAAATGGATCCCGATTGAATGCAGTGGATTCCATGCAGCGTGGTCCAATGGATCTCGACAGAATGCAGTGGATTCCATGCAGTGTGGTGCAATGTATTTTCATTGAACGCAGTGGATTCGATGCATCATTGTGCAATGGATCCCAATTGAATGCAGTGAATTCCATGCAGCGTGATTGAATGCAGTACATTCCATGCAGCATGGTAAAATGCATCCCGATTAAATGCAGTGGATTCCATCCAGCTTGATTGAATGCAGTTGATTCCATGGAGCGTGGCCCAATGCATCCCGATTAAATGCAGTGGATTTTATGCAGCATGGCCCAAAGCATCCCGATTGAAGGTAGTGCATTCCATGCAGCATCACTGAATGCAGTGGATTCCATGCAGCATGGTAAAATGCATCCCGATTGAACGCAGTGTATTCCATGAAGCATGGCTAAATGGATCCCGATTGAATGCAGTGGATTCCATGCAGCGTGGCCCAATGGATCTCGATTGAACGCAGTGTATTCCATGCAGTGAGGCCCAATGAATCCCAATTGAATGCAGTGGAGTCCATGCAGCATGGCGCAATGGATGTCGATTGAATGCAGTGGTTTCCCTGCAATGTGGCACAATGGATTCCGATTGACTGCAGTGGATTCCATGCAGCGTCACTGAATGCAGTGGATTCCATGCAGAATGGTAAAATGCATCCCGATTGATGGAGTGGATTCCATGCAGTGTCATTGAATGCAGTGGATTCCATGCAGCATGGTAAAATGCATCCCAATTGAACGCAGTGCATTCCATGCAGCGGGGTTAAATGGATCCCGATTGAATGCAGTGGATTCGATGCAGCGTGGCCCAATGGATCTCGAGAGAATGCAGTGGATTCCATGCAGTGTGGTGCAATGGATTTTAATTGAACGCAGTGGATTCCATGCATCATGGCGCAATGGATCCCAATTGAATGCAGTGAATTCCATGCAGCGTGATTGAATGCAGTATATTCCATGCAGCGTGGTAAAATGCATCCCGATTAAATGCAGTGGATTCCATCCAGCTTGATTGAATGCAGTTGATTCCATGGAGCGTGGCCCAATGCATCCCGATTAACTGCAGTGGATTTTATGCAGCATGGCCCAAAGCATCCCGATTGAAGGTACTGCATTCCATGCAGCATCACTGAATGCAGTGGATTCCATGCAGCATGGTAAAATGCATCCCGATTGAACGCAGTGTATTCCATGAAGCATGGCTAAATGGATCCCGAGTGAATGCAGTGGATTCCATGCAGTGTCATTGAATGCAGTGGATTCCAGGCAGCATGGTAAAATGCATCCCGATTGATGCAGTGGATTCCATGCAGCGGGGTTAAATGGATCCCGATTGAATGCAGTGTATTCCATGCAGCGTGGCCCAATGGATCTCGATTGAATGCAGTGGATTCCATGCAGCGTGGCCCAATGGATCTCGATTGAATGCAGTGGATTCCACGCAGTGTGGTGCAGTGGATTCTGATTGATTGCAGTGAATTCCATGCATCGTGCACAATGGATCCCAATTGAATGCAGTGGATTCCATGCAGTGTGGCCCAATGGATCTCGATTGAATGCAGTGGATTCCATGCAGCGTGTTTGAATGCAGTGTATGCCATGCAGCGTGAAGAAATGGAACCCTATTGAATGCAGTGGATTTTATGCAGCATGATTGAATGCAGTGGATTCCATGCAGCATGATTGAATGCAGTGGATTCCAGGCAGCGAGGCCCAATGAATCCCGATTGAATGCAGTGGATATTATCCAGCATGGCCCAAAGCATCCCGATTGAATGCAGTGGATTCCATGCAGCATGTTTGAATGCAGTGGATTCCATGCAGCATGGCCCAATGGTTCCCGATTGAATGCAGTGGTTGCAATGAAGCATGATTGAATGCAGTGGATTCCATGAAGCGTGGCCCTATGGTACCCGATTGAATGCACTGGTTGCAATGAAGCATGATTGAATGCAGTGGATTCCATGCAGCATGGAGAAATGGAACCCTATTAAATGCAGGGGATTTTATGCAGCATGATTGAATGCAGTGGATTCCATGCAGCATGATTGAATGCAGTAGATTCCATGCAGTGAGGCCCAATGCATCCCGATTAAATGCAGTGGATTTTATGCAGCGAGGCCCAAAGCATCCCGATTGAATGAAGTGGATTCCATGCAGCGTTACTGAATGCAGTGGATTCGATGCAGCATGGTAAAATGCATCCCGATTGAACCCAGTGTATTCTATGCAGCGTGATAAATGGATCCCGATTGAATGCAGTGGATTCCATGCAGCGTGGCCCAATGGATCTCGAGAGAATGCAGTGGATTCCATGCAGTGTGGTGCAATGGATTTTGATTGAACGCAGTGGATTCGATGCATCGTTGTGCAATGGATCCCAATTGAATGCAGTGAATTCCATGCAGCGTGATTGAATGCAGTATATTCCATGCAGCGTGGTAAAATGCATCCCGATTAAATGCAGTGGATTCCATCCAGCTTGATTGAATGCAGTTGATTCCATGGAGTGTGGCCCAATGCATCCCGATTAAATGCAGTGGATTTTATGCAGCATGGCCCAAAGCATCCCGATTGAAGGTAGTGCATTCCATGCAGCATCACTGAATGCAGTGGATTCCATGCAGCATGGTAAAATGCATCCCGATTGAACGCAGTGTATTCCATGAAGCATGGCTAAATGGATCCCGAGTGAATGCAGTGGATTCCATGCAGTGTCATTGAATGCAGTGGATTCCATGCAGCATGGTAAAATGTGTCACGATTGATGCAGTGGATTACATGCATTGTCATTGAATGCAGTGGATTCCATGCAGCATGGTTAAATGCATCACGATTGATGCAGTGGATTCCATGCAGTGTCAATGAATGCAGTGGATTCCAGGCAGCATGATAAAATGCAACCCGATTGATGCAGTGGATTCCATGCAGTGTCAATGAATGCAGTGGATTCCAGGCAGCATGATAAAATGCATCCCGATTGATGCAGTGGATTCCATGCAGCGGGGTTAAATGGATCCCGATTGAATGCAGTGGATTCCATGCAGCGTGGCCCAATGGATCTCGGTTGAATGCAGTGGACTCCGTGCAGTGTGGTGGAGTGGATTCTGATTGATTGCAGTGAATTCCATGCAGCGTGGCCCAATGGATCTCGATTGAATGCAGTGGATTCCATGCAGCGTGTTTGAATGCAGTGTATTCCATGCAGCGTGAAGTAATGGAACCCTATTGAATGCAGTGGATTTTATGCAGCATGATTGAATGCAGTGGATTCCATGCAGCATGATTGAATGCAGTGGATTCCAGGCAGCGAGGCCCAATGAATCCCGATTGAATGCAGTGGACATTATCCAGCATGGCCCAAAGCATCCCGATGGAATGCAGTGGATTCCATGCAGCGTGTTTGAATGCAGTGGATTCCATGCAGCATGGCCCAATGGTTCCCGATTGAATGCAGTGGTTGCAATGAAGCATGATTGAATGCAGTGGATTCCATGAAGCGTGGCCCTATGGTACCCGATTGAATGCACTGGTTGCAATGAAGCATGATTGAATGCAGTGGATTCCATGCAGCATGGAGAAATGGAACCCTATTAAATGCAGGGGATTTTATGCAGCATGATTGAATGCAGTGGATTCCATGCAGCATGATTGAATGCAGTAGGTTCCATGCAGTGAGGCCCAATGCATCCCGATTAAATGCAGTGGATTTTATGCAGCGAGGCCCAAAGCATCCCGATTGAATGCAGTGGATTCCATGCAGTGTCACTGAATGCAGTGGATTCGATGCAGCATGGTTAAATGCATCCCGATTGAACGAAGAGTATTCCATGCAGCGTGGCTAAATGGATCCCGATTGAATGCAGTGGATTCCATGCAGCGTGGTAAAATGCGTCACGATTGATGCAGTGGATTCCATGCAGTGTCATTGAATGCAGTGGATTCCATGCAGCATGGTAAAATGCATCCCGATGGATGCAGTGGATTCCATGCAGTGTCAATGAATGCAGTGGATTCCAGGCAGCATGGTAAAATGCGTCACGATTGATGCAGTGGATTCCATGCAGTGTCATTGAATGCAGTGGATTCCATGCAGCATGGTAAAATGCATCCCGATGGATGCAGTGGATTCCATGCAGTGTCAATGAATGCAGTGGATTCCAGGCAGCATGATAAAATGCATCCCGATTGATGCAGTGGATTCCATGCAGCGGGGTTAAATGGATCCCGATTGAATGCAGTGGATTCCATGCAGCGTGGCCCCATGGATCTCGATTGAATGCAGTGGATTCCATGCAGCGTGGCCCAATGGATCTCGATTGAATGCAGTGGATTCCATGCAGTGTGGTGCAGTGGATTCTGATTGATTGCAGTGAATTCCATGCATCGTGGCACAATGGATCCAAATTGAATGCAGTGGATTCCATGCAGCGTGGCCCAATGGATCTCGATTGAATGCAGTGGATTCCATGCAGCGTGTTTGAATGCAGTGTATGCCATGCAGCATGAAGAAATGGAACCCTATTGAATGCAGTGGATTTTATGCAGCATGATTGAATGCAGTGGATTCCATGCAGCATGATTGAATGCAGTAGATTCCAGGCAGCGAGGCCCAATGAATCCCGATTGAATGCAGTGGATATTATCCAGCATGGCCCAAAGCATCCCGATTGAATGCAGTGGATTCCATGCAGCGTGTTTGAACGCAGTGGATCCATGCAGCATGGCCCAATGGTTCCCGATTGAATGCAGTGGTTGCAATGAAGCATGATTGAATGCAGTGGATTCCATGAAGCGTGGCCCTATGGTACCCGATTGAATGCACTGGTTGCAATGAAGCATGATTGAATGCAGTGGATTCCATGCAGCATGGAGAAATGGAACCCTATTAAATGCAGGGGATTTTATGCAGCATGATTGAATGCAGTGGATTCCATGCAGCATGATTGAATGCAGTAGATTCCATGCAGTGAGGCCCAATGCATCCCGATTAAATGCAGTGGATTTTATGCAGCGAGGCCCAAAGCATCCCGATTGAATGCAGTGGATTCCATGCAGCGTCACTGAATGCAGTGGATTCGATGCAGCATGGTAAAATGCATCCCGATTGAACCCAGTGTATTCTATGCAGCGTGATAAATGGATCCCGATTGAATGCAGTGGATTCCATGCAGCGTGGCCCAATGGATCTCGAGAGAATGCAGTGGATTCCATGCAGTGTGGTGCAATGGATTTTGATTGAACGCAGTGGATTCCATGCATCGTTGTGCAATGGATCCCAATTGAATGCAGTGAATTCCATGCAGCGTGATTGAATGCAGTACATTCCATGCAGCATGGTAAAATGCATCCCGATTAAATGCAGTGGATTCCATCCAGCTTGATTGAATGCAGTTGATTCCATGGAGCGTGGCCCAATGCATCCCGATTAAATGCAGTGGATTTTATGCAGCATGGCCCAAAGCATCCCGATTGAAGGTAGTGCATTCCATGCAGCATCACTGAATGCAGTGGATTCCATGCAGCATGGTAAAATGCATCCCGATTGAACGCAGTGTATTCCATGAAGCATGGCGAAATGGATCCCGATTGAATGCAGTGGATTCCATGCAGCGTGGCCCAATGGATCTCGATTGAACGCAGTGTATTCCATGCAGTGAGGCCCAATGAATCCCAATTGAATGCAGTGGATTCCATGCAGCATGGAGAAATTGAACCCTATTAAATGCAGGGGATTTTATGCAGCATGATTGAATGCAGTGGATTCCAAGCAGCATGATTGAATGCAGTAGATTCCATGCAGTGAGGCCCAATGCATCCCGATTAAATGCAGTGGATTTTATGCAGAGAGGCCCAAAGCATCCCGATTGAATGCAGTGGATTCCATGCAGCGTCACTGAATGCAGTGGATTCGATGCAGCATGGTAAAATGCATCCCGATTGAACCCAGTGTATTCTATGCAGCGTGATAAATGGATCCCGATTGAATGCAGTGGATTCCATGCAGCGTGGCCCAATGGATCTCGAGAGAATGCAGTGGATTCCATGCAGTGTGGTGCAATGGATTTTGATTGAACGCAGTGGATTCCATGCATCGTTGTGCAATGGATCCCAATTGAATGCAGTGAATTCCATGCAGCGTGATTGAATGCAGTACATTCCATGCAGCATGGTAAAATGCATCCCGATTAAATGCAGTGGATTCCATCCAGCTTGATTGAATGCAGTTGATTCCATGGAGCGTGGCCCAATGCATCCCGATTAAATGCAGTGGATTTTATGCAGCATGGCCCAAAGCATCCCGATTGAAGGTAGTGCATTCCATGCAGCATCACTGAATGCAGTGGATTCCATGCAGCATGGTAAAATGCATCCCGATTGAACGCAGTGTATTCCATGAAGCATGGCGAAATGGATCCCGATTGAATGCAGTGGATTCCATGCAGCGTGGCCCAATGGATCTCGATTGAACGCAGTGTATTCCATGCAGTGAGGCCCAATGAATCCCAATTGAATGCAGTGGATTCCATGCAGCATGGAGAAATTGAACCCTATTAAATGCAGGGGATTTTATGCAGCATGATTGAATGCAGTGGATTCCAAGCAGCATGATTGAATGCAGTAGATTCCATGCAGTGAGGCCCAATGCATCCCGATTAAATGCAGTGGATTTTATGCAGAGAGGCCCAAAGCATCCCGATTGAATGCAGTGGATTCCATGCAGCGTCACTGAATGCAGTGGATTCGATGCAGCATGGTTAAATGCATCCCGATTGAACGAAGTGTATTCCATGCAGCGTGGCTAAATGGATCCCGATTGAATGCAGTGGATTCCATGCAGCGTGGCCCAATGGATCTCGAGAGATTGCAGTGGATTCCAAGCAGAGTGGTGCAATGGATTCTAATTGAACGCAGTGGATTCCATGCATCGTGGTGCAATGGATCCCAATTGAATGCAGTGAATTCCATGCAGCGTGATTGAATGCAGTATATTCCATGCAGCGTGGTAAAATGCATCCCGATTAAATGCAGTGGATTCCATCCAGCTTGGTTGAATGCAATTGATTCCATGGAGCATGGCCCAATGCATCCCGATTAAATGCAGTGGATTTTATGCAGCATGGCCCAAAGCATCCCGATTGAAGGTACTGCATTCCATGCAGCATCACTGAATGCAGTGGATTCCATGCAGCATGGTAAAATGCATCCCGATTAAACGCAGTGGAATACATGCAGCATGGCTAAATGGATCCCGATTGAATGCAGTAGATTCCATGCAGTGTCATTGAATGCAGTGGATTCCATGCAGCATGGTAAAATGCGTCACGATTGATGCAGTGGATTCCATGCAGTGTCATTGAATGCAGTGGATTCCATGCAGCATGGTAAAATGCATCCCGATGGATGCAGTGGATTCCATGCAGTGTCAATGAATGCAGTGGATTCCAGGCAGCATGATAAAATGCATCCCGATTGATGCAGTTGATTCCATGCAGCGGGGTTAAATGGATCCCGATTGAATGCAGTGGATTCCATGCAGCGTGGCCCAATGGATCTCGATTGAATGCAGTGGATTCCATGCAGCGTGGCCCAATGGATCTCGATTGAATGCAGTGGATTCCATGCAGTGTGGTGCAGTGGATTCTGATTGATTGCAGTGAATTCCATGCATCGTGGCACAATGGATCCCAATTGAATGCAGTGGATTCCATGCAGCGTGGCCCAATGGATCTCGATTGAATGCAGTGGATTCCATGCAGCGTGTTTGAATGTAGTGTATGCCATGCAGCGTGAAGAAATGGAACCCTATTGAATGCAGTGGATTTTATGCAGCATGATTGAATGCAGTGGATTCGATGCAGCATGATTGAATGCAGTGGATTCCAGGCAGCGAGGCCCAATGAATCCCGATTGAATGCAGTGGATATTATCCAGCATGGCCCAAAGCATCCCGATTGAATGCAGTGGATTCCATGCAGCGTGTTTGAATGCAGTGGATTCCATGCAGAATGGCCCAATGGTTCCCGATTGAATGCAGTGGTTGCAATGAAGCATGATTGAATGCAGTGGATTCCATGCAGCATGGAGAAATTGAACCCTATTAAATGCAGGGGATTTTATGCAGCATGATTGAATGCAGTGGATTCCATGCAGCGTGATTGAATGCAGTAGATTCCATGCAGTGAGGCCCAATGCATCCCGATTAAATGCAGTGGATTTTATGCAGCGAGGCCCAAAGCATCCCGATTGAATGCAGTGGATTCCATGCAGCGTCACTGAATGCAGTGGATTCGATGCAGCATGGTAAAATGCATCCCGATTGAACCCAGTGTATTCCATGCAGCGTGATAAATGGACCCAAATTCAATGCAGTGGATTCCATGCAGCGTGGCCCAATGGATCTCGAGAGAATACAGTGGATTCCATGCAGCGTGATTGAATGCAGTACATTCCATGCAGCATGGTAAAATGCATCCCGATTAAATGCAGTGGATTCCATCCAGCTTGATTGAATGCAGTTGATTCCATGGAGCGTGGCCCAATGCATCCCGATTAAATGCAGTGGATTTTATGCAGCATGGCCCAAAGCATCCCGATTGAAGGTAGTGCATTCCATGCAGCATCACTGAATGCAGTGGATTCCATGCAGCATGGTAAAATGCATCCCGATTGAACGCAGTGTATTCCATGAAGCATGGCGAAATGGATCCCGATTGAATGCAGTGGATTCCATGCAGCGTGGCCCAATGGATCTCGATTGAACGCAGTGTATTCCATGCAGTGAGGCCCAATGAATCCCAATTGAATGCAGTGGATTCCATGCAGCATGGAGAAATTGAACCCTATTAAATGCAGGGGATTTTATGCAGCATGATTGAATGCAGTGGATTCCATGCAGCGTGATTGAATGCAGTAGATTCCATGCAGTGAGGCCCAATGCATCCCGATTAAATGCAGTGGATTTTATGCAGAGAGGCCCAAAGCATCCCGATTGAATGCAGTGGATTCCATGCAGCGTCACTGAATGCAGTGGATTCGATGCAGCATGGTAAAATGCATCCCGATTGAACGAAGAGTATTCCATGCAGCGTGGCTAAATGGATCCCGATTGAATGCAGTGGATTCCATGCAGCGTGGCCCAATGGATCTCGAGAGATTGCAGTGGATTCCAAGCAGAGTGGTGCAATGGATTTTAATTGAACGCAGTGGATTCCATGCATCGTGGTGCAATGGATCCCAATTGAATGCAGTGAATTCCATGCAGCGTGATTGAATGCAGTATATTCCATGCAGCGTGGTAAAATGCATCCCGATTAAATGCAGTGGATTCCATCCAGCTTGGTTGAATGCAATTGATTCCATGGAGCATGGCCCAATGCATCCCGATTAAATGCAGTGGATTTTATGCAGCATGGCCCAAAGCATCCCGATTGAATGTAGTGCATTCCATGCAGCATCACTGAATGCAGTGGATTCCATGCAGCATGGTAAAATGCATCCCGAATAAACGCAGTGCATTCCATGCAGCGGGGTTAAATGGATCCCGATTGAATGCAGTAGATTCCATGCAGTGTCATTGAATGCAGTGGATTCCATGCAGCATGGTAAAATGCGTCACGATTGATGCAGTGGATTCCATGCAGTGTCATTTAATGCATTGGATTCCATGCAGCATGGTAAAATGCATCCCGATGGATGCAGTGGATTCCATGCAGTGTCAATGAATGCAGTGGATTCCAGGCAGCATGATAAAATGCATCCCGATTGATGCAGTTGATTCCATGCAGCGGGGTTAAATGGATCCCGATTGAATGCAGTGGATTCCATGCAGCGTGGCCCAATGGATCTCGATTGAATGCAGTGGATTCCATGCAGCGTGGCCCAATGGATCTCGATTGAATGCAGTGGATTCCATGCAGTGTGGTGCAGTGGACTCTGATTGATTGCAGTGAATTCCATGCATCGTGGCACAATGGATCCCAATTGAATGCAGTGGATTCCATGCAGCGTGGCCCAATGGATCTCGATTGAATGCAGTGGATTCCATGCAGCGTGTTTGAATGTTGTGTATGCCATGCAGCGTGAAGAAATGGAACCCTATTGAATGCAGTGGATTTTATGCAGCATGATTGAATGCAGTGGATTCGATGCAGCATGATTGAATGCAGTGGATTCCAGGCAGCGAGGCCCAATGAATCCCGATTGAATGCAGTGGATATTATCCAGCATGGCCCAAAGCATCCCGATTGAATGCAGTGGATTCCATGCAGCGTGTTTGAATGCAGTGGATTCCATGCAGAATGGCCCAATGGTTCCCGATTGAATGCAGTGGTTGCAATGAAGCATGATTGAATGCAGTGGATTCCATGCAGCATGGAGAAATTGAACCCTATTAAATGCAGGGGATTTTATGCAGCATGATTGAATGCAGTGGATTCCATGCAGCGTGATTGAATGCAGTAGATTCCATGCAGTGAGGCCCAATGCATCCCGATTAAATGCAGTGGATTTTATGCAGCGAGGCCCAAAGCATCCCGATTGAATGCAGTGGATTCCATGCAGCGTCACTGAATGCAGTGGATTCGATGCAGCATGGTAAAATGCATCCCGATTGAACCCAGTGTATTCCATGCAGCGTGATAAATGGACCCCAATTGAATGCAGTGGATTCCATGCAGCGTGGCCCAATGGATCTCGAGAGAATACAGTGGATTCCATGCAGCGTGATTGAATGCAGTACATTCCATGCAGCATGGTAAAATGCATCCCGATTAAATGCAGTGGATTCCATCCAGCTTGATTGAATGCAGTTGATTCCATGGAGCGTGGCCCAATGCATCCCGATTAAATGCAGTGGATTTTATGCAGCATGGCCCAAAGCATCCCGATTGAAGGTAGTGCATTCCATGCAGCATCACTGAATGCAGTGGATTCCATGCAGCATGGTAAAATGCATCCCGATTGAACGCAGTGTATTCCATGAAGCATGGCGAAATGGATCCCGATTGAATGCAGTGGATTCCATGCAGCGTGGCCCAATGGATCTCGATTGAACGCAGTGTATTCCATGCAGTGAGGCCCAATGAATCCCAATTGAATGCAGTGGATTCCATGCAGCATGGCACAATGGATGTCGATTGAATGCAGTGGTTTCCCTGCAATGTGGCACAATGGATCCCGATTGACTGCAGTGGATTCCATGCAGCGTCACTGAATGCAGTGGATTCCATGCAGCATGGTAAAATGCATCCCGATGGATGCAGTGGATTCCATGCAGTGTCATTGAATGCAGTGGATTCCATGCAGCATGGTAAAATGCATCCCAATTGAACGCAGTGCATTCCATGCAGCGGGGGTCAATGGATCCCGATTGAATGCAGTGGATTCGATGCAGCGTGGCCCAATGGATCTCGAGAGAATGCAGTGGATTCCATGCAGTGTGGTGCAATGGATTTTAATTGAACGGAGTGGATTCCATGCATCGTGGCGCAATGGATCCCAATTGAATGCAGTGAATTCCATGCAGCGTGATTGAATGCAGTACATTCCATGCAGCATGGTACAATGCATCCCGATTAAATGCAGTGGATTCCATCCAGCTTGATTGAATGCAGTTGATTCCATGGAGCGTGGCCCAATGCATCCCGATTAAATGCAGTGGATTTTATGCAGCATGGCCCAAAGCATCCCGATTGAAGGTAGTGCATTTCATGCAGCATCACTGAATGCAGTGGATTCCATGCAGCATGGTAAAATGCATCCCAATTGAACGCAGTGCATTCCATGCAGCGGGGTTAAATGGATGCCGATTGAATGCAGTGGATTCGATGCAGCGTGGCCCAATGGATCTCGATTGACTGCAGTGGATTCCATGCAGCGTGGCCCAATGGATCTCGATTGACTGCAGTGGATTCCATGCAGCGTCACTGAATGCAGTGGATTCCATGCAGCATGGTAAAATGCATCCCGATTGATGCAGTGGATTCCATGCAGTGTCATTGAATGCAGTGGATTCCATGCAGCATGGTTTAATGCATCCCAATTGAACGCAGTGCATTCCATGCAGCGGGGTTAAATGGATCCCGATTGAATGCAGTGGATTCCATGCAGCGTGGCCCAATGGATCTCGAGAGATTGCAGTGGATTCCAAGCAGAGTGGTGCAATGGATTTTAATTGAACGCAGTGGATTCCATGCATCGTGGCGCAATGGATCCCAATTGAATGCAGTGAATTCCATGCAGCGTGATTGAATGCAGTATATTCCATGCAGCGTGGTAAAATGCATCCCGATTAAATGCAGTGGATTCCATCCAGCTTGATTGAATGCAATTGATTCCATGGAGCATGGCCCAATGCATCCCGATTAAATGCAGTGGATTTTATGCAGCATGGCCCAAAGCATCCCGATTGAAGGTAGTGCATTCCATGCAGCATCACTGAATGCAGTGGATTCCATGCAGCATGGTAAAATGCATCCCGATTAAACGCAGTGGATTACATGCAGCATGGCTAAATGGATCCCGATTGAATGCAGTAGATTCCATGCAGTGTCATTGAATGCAGTGGATTCCATGCAGCATGGTAAAATGCGTCACGATTGATGCAGTGGATTCCATGCAGTGTCATTGAATGCAGTGGATTCCATGCAGCATGGTAAAATGCATCCCGATGGATGCAGTGGATTCCATGCAGTGTCAATGAATGCAGTGGATTCCAGGCAGCATGATAAAATGCATCCCGATTGATGCAGTTGATTCCATGCAGCGGGGTTAAATGGATCCAGATTGAATGCAGTGGATTCCATGCAGCGTGGCCCAATGGATCTCGATTGAATGCAGTGGATTCCATGCAGCGTGGCCCAATGGATCTCGATTGAATGCAGTGGATTCCATGCAGTGTGGTGCAGTGGACTCTGATTGATTGCAGTGAATTCCATGCATCGTGGCACAATGGATCCCAATTGAATGCAGTGGATTCCATGCAGCGTGGCCCAATGGATCTCGATTGAATGCAGTGGATTCCATGCAGCGTGTTTGAATGCAGTGTATGCCATGCAGCGTGAAGAAATGGAACCCTATTGAATGCAGTGGATTTTATGCAGCATGATTGAATGCAGTGGATTCGATGCAGCATGATTGAATGCAGTGGATTCCAGGCAGCGAGGCCCAATGAATCCCGATTGAATGCAGTGGATATTATCCAGCATGGCCCAAAGCATCCCGATTGAATGCAGTGGATCCCATGCAGCGTGTTTGAATGCAGTGGATTCCATGCAGAATGGCCCAATGGTTCCCGATTGAATGCAGTGGTTGCAATGAAGCATGATTGAATGCAGTGGATTCCATGCAGCATGGAGAAATTGAACCCTATTAAATGCAGGGGATTTTATGCAGCATGATTGAATGCAGTGGATTCCATGCAGCGTGATTGAATGCAGTAGATTCCATGCAGTGAGGCCCAATGCATCCCGATTAAATGCAGTGGATTTTATGCAGCGAGGCCCAAAGCATCCCGATTGAATGCAGTGGATTCCATGCAGCGTCACTGAATGCAGTGGATTCGATGCAGCATGGTAAAATGCATCCCGATTGAACCCAGTGTATTCCATGCAGCGTGATAAATGGACCCCAATTGAATGCAGTGGATTCCATGCAGCGTGGCCCAATGGATCTCGAGAGAATACAGTGGATTCCATGCAGCGTGATTGAATGCAGTACATTCCATGCAGCATGGTAAAATGCATCCCGATTAAATGCAGTGGATTCCATCCAGCTTGATTGAATGCAGTTGATTCCATGGAGCGTGGCCCAATGCATCCCGATTAAATGCAGTGGATTTTATGCAGCATGGCCCAAAGCATCCCGATTGAAGGTAGTGCATTCCATGCAGCATCACTGAATGCAGTGGATTCCATGCAGCATGGTAAAATGCATCCCGATTGAACGCAGTGTATTCCATGAAGCATGGCGAAATGGATCCCGATTGAATGCAGTGGATTCCATGCAGCGTGGCCCAATGGATCTCGATTGAACGCAGTGTATTCCATGCAGTGAGGCCCAATGAATCCCAATTGAATGCAGTGGATTCCATGCAGCATGGCACAATGGATGTCGATTGAATGCAGTGGTTTCCCTGCAATGTGGCACAATGGATCCCGATTGACTGCAGTGGATTCCATGCAGCGTCACTGAATGCAGTGGATTCCATGCAGCATGGTAAAATGCATCCCGAGTGAATGCAGTGGATTCCATGCAGTGTCATTGAATGCAGTGGATTCCATGCAGCATGGTAAAATGCATCCCAATTGAACGCAGTGCATTCCATGCAGCGGCGGTCAATGGATCCCGATTGAATGCAGTGGATTCGATGCAGCGTGGCCCAATGGATCTCGAGAGAATGCAGTGGATTCCATGCAGTGTGGTGCAATGGATTTTAATTGAACGCAGTGGATTCCATGCATCGTGGCGCAATGGATCCCAATTGAATGCAGTGAATTCCATGCAGCGTGATTGAATGCAGTACATTCCATGCAGCATGGTAAAATGCATCCCGATTAAATGCAGTGGATTCCATCCAGCTTGATTGAATGCAGTTGATTCCATGGAGCGTGGCCCAATGCATCCCGATTAAATGCAGTGGATTTTATGCAGCATGGCCCAAAGCATCCCGATTGAAGGTAGTGCATTTCATGCAGCATCACTGAATGCAGTGGATTCCATGCAGCATGGTAAAATGCATCCCAATTGAACGCAGTGCATTCCATGCAGCGGGGTTAAATGGATGCCGATTGAATGCAGTGGATTCGATGCAGCGTGGCCCAATGGATCTCGATTGACTGCAGTGGATTCCATGCAGCGTGGCCCAATGGATCTCGATTGACTGCAGTGGATTCCATGCAGCGTCACTGAATGCAGTGGATTCCATGCAGCATGGTAAAATGCATCCCGATTGATGCAGTGGATTCCATGCAGTGTCATTGAATGCAGTGGATTCCATGCAGCATGGTTTAATGCATCCCAATTGAACGCAGTGCATTCCATGCAGCGGGGTTAAATGGATCCCGATTGAATGCAGTGGATTCGATGCAGCGTGGCCCAATGGATCTCGAGAGAATGCAGTGGATTCCATGCAGTGTGGTGCAATGGATTTTAATTGAACGGAGTGGATTCCATGCATCGTGGCGCAATGGATCCCAATTGAATGCAGTGAATTCCATGCAGCGTGATTGAATGCAGTATATTCCATGCAGCGTGGTAAAATGCATCCCGATTAAATGCAGTGGATTCCATCCAGTTTGATTGAATGCAGTTGATTCCATGGAGCGTGGCCCAATGCATCCCGATTAAATGCAGTTGATTTTATGCAGCATGGCCCAAAGCATCCCGATTGAAGGTAGTGCATTCCATGCAGCATCACTGAATGCAGTGGATTCCATGCAGCATGGTAAAATGCATCCCGATTGAACGCAGTGTATTCCATGAAGCATGGCTAAATGGATCCCGAGTGAATGCAGTGGATTCCATGCAGTGTCATTGAATGCAGTGGATTCCATGCAGCATGGTAAAATGTGTCACGATTGATGCAGTGGATTACATGCATTGTCATTGAATGCAGTGGATTCCATGCAGCATGGTTAAATGCATCACGATTGATGCAGTGGATTCCATGCAGTGTCAATGAATGCAGTGGATTCCAGGCAGCATGATAAAATGCATCCCGAATGATGCAGTGGATTCCATGCAGCGGGGTTAAATGGATCCCGATTGAATGCAGTGGATTCCATGCAGCGTGGCCCAATGGATCTCGATTGAATGCAGTGGACTCCGTGCAGTGTGGTGGAGTGGATTCTGATTGATTGCAGTTAATTCCATGCAGCGTGGCCCAATGGATCTCGATTGAATGCAGTGGATTCCATGCAGCGTGTTTGAATGCAGTGTATTCCATGCAGCGTGAAGAAATGGAACCCTATTGAATGCAGTGGATTTTATGCAGCATGATTGAATGCAGTGGATTCCATGCAGCATGATTGAATGCAGTGGATTCCAGGCAGCGAGGCCCAATGAATCCCGATTGAATGCAGTGGACATTATCCAGCATGGCCGAAAGCATCCCGATGGAATGCAGTGGATTCCATGCAGCGTGTTTGAATGCAGTGGATTCCATGCAGCATGGCCCAATGGTTCCCGATTGAATGCAGTGGATTCCATGCAGCGTGTTTGAATGCAGTGGATTCCATGCAGCGTGTTTGAATGCAGTGGATTCCATGCAGCATGGTAAAATGCGTCACGTTTGATGCAGTGGATTCCATGCAGTGTCATTTAATGCATTGGATTCCATGCAGCATGGTAAAATGCATCCCGATGGATGCAGTGGATTCCATGCAGTGTCAATGAATGCAGTGGATTCCAGGCAGCATGATAAAATGCATCCCGATTGATGCAGTTGATTCCATGCAGCGGGGTTAAATGGATCCCGATTGAATGCAGTGGATTCCATGCAGCGTGGCCCAATGGATCTCGATTGAATGCAGTGGATTCCATGCAGCGTGGCCCAATGGATCTCGATTGAATGCAGTGGATTCCATGCAGTGTGGTGCAGTGGACTCTGATTGATTGCAGTGAATTCCATGCATCGTGGCACAATGGATCCCAATTGAATGCAGTGGATTCCATGCAGCGTGGCCCAATGGATCTCGATTGAATGCAGTGGATTCCATGCAGCGTGTTTGAATGTAGTGTATGCCATGCAGCGTGAAGAAATGGAACCCTATTGAATGCAGTGGATTTTATGCAGCATGATTGAATGCAGTGGATTCGATGCAGCATGATTGAATGCAGTGGATTCCAGGCAGCGAGGCCCAATGAATCCCGATTGAATGCAGTGGATATTATCCAGCATGGCCCAAAGCATCCCGATTGAATGCAGTGGATTCCATGCAGCGTGTTTGAATGCAGTGGATTCCATGCAGAATGGCCCAATGGTTCCCGATTGAATGCAGTGGTTGCAATGAAGCATGATTGAATGCAGTGGATTCCATGCAGCATGGAGAAATTGAACCCTATTAAATGCAGGGGATTTTATGCAGCATGATTGAATGCAGTGGATTCCATGCAGCGTGATTGAATGCAGTAGATTCCATGCAGTGAGGCCCAATGCATCCCGATTAAATGCAGTGGATTTTATGCAGCGAGGCCCAAAGCATCCCGATTGAATGCAGTGGATTCCATGCAGCGTCACTGAATGCAGTGGATTCGATGCAGCATGGTAAAATGCATCCCGATTGAACCCAGTGTATTCCATGCAGCGTGATAAATGGACCCCAATTGAATGCAGTGGATTCCATGCAGCGTGGCCCAATGGATCTCGAGAGAATACAGTGGATTCCATGCAGCGTGATTGAATGCAGTACATTCCATGCAGCATGGTAAAATGCATCCCGATTAAATGCAGTGGATTCCATCCAGCTTGATTGAATGCAGTTGATTCCATGGAGCGTGGCCCAATGCATCCCGATTAAATGCAGTGGATGTTATGCAGCATGGCCCAAAGCATCCCGATTGAAGGTAGTGCATTCCATGCAGCATCACTGAATGCAGTGGATTCCATGCAGCATGGTAAAATGCATCCCGATTGAACGCAGTGTATTCCATGAAGCATGGCGAAATGGATCCCGATTGAATGCAGTGGATTCCATGCAGCGTGGCCCAATGGATCTCGATTGAACGCAGTGTATTCCATGCAGTGAGGCCCAATGAATCCCAATTGAATGCAGTGGATTCCATGCAGCATGGCACAATGGATGTCGATTGAATGCAGTGGTTTCCCTGCAATGTGGCACAATGGATCCCGATTGACTGCAGTGGATTCCATGCAGCGTCACTGAATGCAGTGGATTCCATGCAGCATGGTAAAATGCATCCCGATTGATGCAGTGGATTCCATGCAGTGTCATTGAATGCAGTGGATTCCATGCAGCATGGTAAAATGCATCCCAATTGAACGCAGTGCATTCCATGCAGCGGGATTAAATGGATCCCGATTGAATGCAGTGGATTCGATGCAGCGTGGCCCAATGGATCTCGAGAGAATGCAGTGGATTCCATGCAGTGTGGTGCAATGGATTTAAATTGAACGCAGTGGATTCCATGCATCGTGGCGCAATGGATCCCAATTGAATGCAGTGAATTCCATGCAGCGTGATTGAATGCAGTACATTCCATGCAGCATGGTAAAATGCATCCCGATTAAATGCAGTGGATTCCATCCAGCTTGATTGAATGCAGTTGATTCCATGGAGCGTGGCCCAATGCATCCCGATTAAATGCAGTGGATTTTATGCAGCATGGCCCAAAGCATCCCGATTGAAGGTAGTGCATTTCATGCAGCATCACTGAATGCAGTGGATTCCATGCAGCATGGTAAAATGCATCCCAATTGAACGCAGTGCATTCCATGCAGCGGGGTTAAATGGATGCCGATTGAATGCAGTGGATTCGATGCAGCGTGGCCCAATGGATCTCGATTGACTGCAGTGGATTCCATGCAGCGTGGCCCAATGGATCTCGATTGACTGCAGTGGATTCCATGCAGCGTCACTGAATGCAGTGGATTCCATGCAGCATGGTAAAATGCATCCCGATTGATGCAGTGGATTCCATGCAGTGTCATTGAATGCAGTGGATTCCATGCAGCATGGTTTAATGCATCCCAATTGAACGCAGTGCATTCCATGCAGCGGGGTTAAATGGATCCCGATTGAATGCAGTGGATTCCATGCAGCGTGGCCCAATGGATCTCGAGAGATTGCAGTGGATTCCAAGCAGAGTGGTGCAATGGATTTTAATTGAACGCAGTGGATTCCATGCATCGTGGTGCAATGGATCCCAATTGAATGCAGTGAATTCCATGCAGCGTGATTGAATGCAGTATATTCCATGCAGCGTGGTAAAATGCATCCCGATTAAATGCAGTGGATTCCATCCAGCTTGATTGAATGCAATTGATTCCATGGAGCATGGCCCAATGCATCCCGATTAAATGCAGTGGATTTTATGCAGCATGGCCCAAAGCATCCCGATTGAAGGTAGTGCATTCCATGCAGCATCACTGAATGCAGTGGATTCCATGCAGCATGGTAAAATGCATCCCGATTAAACGCAGTGGATTACATGCAGCATGGCTAAATGGATCCCGATTGAATGCAGTAGATTCCATGCAGTGTCATTGAATGCAGTGGATTCCATGCAGCATGGTAAAATGCGTCACGATTGATGCAGTGGATTCCATGCAGTGTCATTGAATGCAGTGGATTCCATGCAGCATGGTAAAATGCATCCCGATGGATGCAGTGGATTCCATGCAGTGTCAATGAATGCAGTGGATTCCAGGCAGCATGATAAAATGCATCCCGATTGATGCAGTTGATTCCATGCAGCGGGGTTAAATGGATCCAGATTGAATGCAGTGGATTCCATGCAGCGTGGCCCAATGGATCTCGATTGAATGCAGTGGATTCCATGCAGCGTGGCCCAATGGATCTCGATTGAATGCAGTGGATTCCATGCAGTGTGGTGCAGTGGACTCTGATTGATTGCAGTGAATTCCATGCATCGTGGCACAATGGATCCCAATTGAATGCAGTGGATTCCATGCAGCGTGGCCCAATGGATCTCGATTGAATGCAGTGGATTCCATGCAGCGTGTTTGAATGCAGTGTATGCCATGCAGCGTGAAGAAATGGAACCCTATTGAATGCAGTGGATTTTATGCAGCATGATTGAATGCAGTGGATTCGATGCAGCATGATTGAATGCAGTGGATTCCAGGCAGCGAGGCCCAATGAATCCCGATTGAATGCAGTGGATATTATCCAGCATGGCCCAAAGCATCCCGATTGAATGCAGTGGATCCCATGCAGCGTGTTTGAATGCAGTGGATTCCATGCAGAATGGCCCAATGGTTCCCGATTGAATGCAGTGGTTGCAATGAAGCATGATTGAATGCAGTGGATTCCATGCAGCATGGAGAAATTGAACCCTATTAAATGCAGGGGATTTTATGCAGCATGATTGAATGCAGTGGATTCCATGCAGCGTGATTGAATGCAGTAGATTCCATGCAGTGAGGCCCAATGCATCCCGATTAAATGCAGTGGATTTTATGCAGCGAGGCCCAAAGCATCCCGATTGAATGCAGTGGATTCCATGCAGCGTCACTGAATGCAGTGGATTCGATGCAGCATGGTAAAATGCATCCCGATTGAACCCAGTGTATTCCATGCAGCGTGATAAATGGACCCCAATTGAATGCAGTGGATTCCATGCAGCGTGGCCCAATGGATCTCGAGAGAATACAGTGGATTCCATGCAGCGTGATTGAATGCAGTACATTCCATGCAGCATGGTAAAATGCATCCCGATTAAATGCAGTGGATTCCATCCAGCTTGATTGAATGCAGTTGATTCCATGGAGCGTGGCCCAATGCATCCCGATTAAATGCAGTGGATTTTATGCAGCATGGCCCAAAGCATCCCGATTGAAGGTAGTGCATTCCATGCAGCATCACTGAATGCAGTGGATTCCATGCAGCATGGTAAAATGCATCCCGATTGAACGCAGTGTATTCCATGAAGCATGGCGAAATGGATCCCGATTGAATGCAGTGGATTCCATGCAGCGTGGCCCAATGGATCTCGATTGAACGCAGTGTATTCCATGCAGTGAGGCCCAATGAATCCCAATTGAATGCAGTGGATTCCATGCAGCATGGCACAATGGATGTCGATTGAATGCAGTGGTTTCCCTGCAATGTGGCACAATGGATCCCGATTGACTGCAGTGGATTCCATGCAGCGTCACTGAATGCAGTGGATTCCATGCAGCATGGTAAAATGCATCCCGAGTGAATGCAGTGGATTCCATGCAGTGTCATTGAATGCAGTGGATTCCATGCAGCATGGTAAAATGCATCCCAATTGAACGCAGTGCATTCCATGCAGCGGCGGTCAATGGATCCCGATTGAATGCAGTGGATTCGATGCAGCGTGGCCCAATGGATCTCGAGAGAATGCAGTGGATTCCATGCAGTGTGGTGCAATGGATTTTAATTGAACGCAGTGGATTCCATGCATCGTGGCGCAATGGATCCCAATTGAATGCAGTGAATTCCATGCAGCGTGATTGAATGCAGTACATTCCATGCAGCATGGTAAAATGCATCCCGATTAAATGCAGTGGATTCCATCCAGCTTGATTGAATGCAGTTGATTCCATGGAGCGTGGCCCAATGCATCCCGATTAAATGCAGTGGATTTTATGCAGCATGGCCCAAAGCATCCCGATTGAAGGTAGTGCATTTCATGCAGCATCACTGAATGCAGTGGATTCCATGCAGCATGGTAAAATGCATCCCAATTGAACGCAGTGCATTCCATGCAGCGGGGTTAAATGGATGCCGATTGAATGCAGTGGATTCGATGCAGCGTGGCCCAATGGATCTCGATTGACTGCAGTGGATTCCATGCAGCGTGGCCCAATGGATCTCGATTGACTGCAGTGGATTCCATGCAGCGTCACTGAATGCAGTGGATTCCATGCAGCATGGTAAAATGCATCCCGATTGATGCAGTGGATTCCATGCAGTGTCATTGAATGCAGTGGATTCCATGCAGCATGGTTTAATGCATCCCAATTGAACGCAGTGCATTCCATGCAGCGGGGTTAAATGGATCCCGATTGAATGCAGTGGATTCGATGCAGCGTGGCCCAATGGATCTCGAGAGAATGCAGTGGATTCCATGCAGTGTGGTGCAATGGATTTTAATTGAACGGAGTGGATTCCATGCATCGTGGCGCAATGGATCCCAATTGAATGCAGTGAATTCCATGCAGCGTGATTGAATGCAGTATATTCCATGCAGCGTGGTAAAATGCATCCCGATAAAATGCAGTGGATTCCATCCAGTTTGATTGAATGCAGTTGATTCCATGGAGCGTGGCCCAATGCATCCCGATTAAATGCAGTTGATTTTATGCAGCATGGCCCAAAGCATCCCGATTGAAGGTAGTGCATTCCATGCAGCATCACTGAATGCAGTGGATTCCATGCAGCATGGTAAAATGCATCCCGATTGAACGCAGTGTATTCCATGAAGCATGGCTAAATGGATCCCGAGTGAATGCAGTGGATTCCATGCAGTGTCATTGAATGCAGTGGATTCCATGCAGCATGGTAAAATGTGTCACGATTGATGCAGTGGATTACATGCATTGTCATTGAATGCAGTGGATTCCATGCAGCATGGTTAAATGCATCACGATTGATGCAGTGGATTCCATGCAGTGTCAATGAATGCAGTGGATTCCAGGCAGCATGATAAAATGCATCCCGAATGATGCAGTGGATTCCATGCAGCGGGGTTAAATGGATCCCGATTGAATGCAGTGGATTCCATGCAGCGTGGCCCAATGGATCTCGATTGAATGCAGTGGACTCCGTGCAGTGTGGTGGAGTGGATTCTGATTGATTGCAGTTAATTCCATGCAGCGTGGCCCAATGGATCTCGATTGAATGCAGTGGATTCCATGCAGCGTGTTTGAATGCAGTGTATTCCATGCAGCGTGAAGAAATGGAACCCTATTGAATGCAGTGGATTTTATGCAGCATGATTGAATGCAGTGGATTCCATGCAGCATGATTGAATGCAGTGGATTCCAGGCAGCGAGGCCCAATGAATCCCGATTGAATGCAGTGGATTCCATGCAGCGTGGCCCAATGGATCTCGATTGAATGCAGTGGATTCCATGCAGTGTGGTGCAGTGGACTCTGATTGATTGCAGTGAATTCCATGCATCGTGGCACAATGGATCCCAATTGAATGCAGTGGATTCCATGCAGCGTGGCCCAATGGATCTCGATTGAATGCAGTGGATTCCATGCAGCGTGTTTGAATGCAGTGTATGCCATGCAGCGTGAAGAAATGGAACCCTATTGAATGCAGTGGATTTTATGCAGCATGATTGAATGCAGTGGATTCGATGCAGCATGATTGAATGCAGTGGATTCCAGGCAGCGAGGCCCAATGAATCCCGATTGAATGCAGTGGATATTATCCAGCATGGCCCAAAGCATCCCGATTGAATGCAGTGGATCCCATGCAGCGTGTTTGAATGCAGTGGATTCCATGCAGAATGGCCCAATGGTTCCCGATTGAATGCAGTGGTTGCAATGAAGCATGATTGAATGCAGTGGATTCCATGCAGCATGGAGAAATTGAACCCTATTAAATGCAGGGGATTTTATGCAGCATGATTGAATGCAGTGGATTCCATGCAGCGTGATTGAATGCAGTAGATTCCATGCAGTGAGGCCCAATGCATCCCGATTAAATGCAGTGGATTTTATGCAGCGAGGCCCAAAGCATCCCGATTGAATGCAGTGGATTCCATGCAGCGTCACTGAATGCAGTGGATTCGATGCAGCATGGTAAAATGCATCCCGATTGAACCCAGTGTATTCCATGCAGCGTGATAAATGGACCCCAATTGAATGCAGTGGATTCCATGCAGCGTGGCCCAATGGATCTCGAGAGAATACAGTGGATTCCATGCAGCGTGATTGAATGCAGTACATTCCATGCAGCATGGTAAAATGCATCCCGATTAAATGCAGTGGATTCCATCCAGCTTGATTGAATGCAGTTGATTCCATGGAGCGTGGCCCAATGCATCCCGATTAAATGCAGTGGATTTTATGCAGCATGGCCCAAAGCATCCCGATTGAAGGTAGTGCATTCCATGCAGCATCACTGAATGCAGTGGATTCCATGCAGCATGGTAAAATGCATCCCGATTGAACGCAGTGTATTCCATGAAGCATGGCGAAATGGATCCCGATTGAATGCAGTGGATTCCATGCAGCGTGGCCCAATGGATCTCGATTGAACGCAGTGTATTCCATGCAGTGAGGCCCAATGAATCCCAATTGAATGCAGTGGATTCCATGCAGCATGGCACAATGGATGTCGATTGAATGCAGTGGTTTCCCTGCAATGTGGCACAATGGATCCCGATTGACTGCAGTGGATTCCATGCAGCGTCACTGAATGCAGTGGATTCCATGCAGCATGGTAAAATGCATCCCGAGTGAATGCAGTGGATTCCATGCAGTGTCATTGAATGCAGTGGATTCCATGCAGCATGGTAAAATGCATCCCAATTGAACGCAGTGCATTCCATGCAGCGGCGGTCAATGGATCCCGATTGAATGCAGTGGATTCGATGCAGCGTGGCCCAATGGATCTCGAGAGAATGCAGTGGATTCCATGCAGTGTGGTGCAATGGATTTTAATTGAACGGAGTGGATTCCATGCATCGTGGCGCAATGGATCCCAATTGAATGCAGTGAATTCCATGCAGCGTGATTGAATGCAGTACATTCCATGCAGCATGGTAAAATGCATCCCGATTAAATGCAGTGGATTCCATCCAGCTTGATTGAATGCAGTTGATTCCATGGAGCGTGGCCCAATGCATCCCGATTAAATGCAGTGGATTTTATGCAGCATGGCCCAAAGCATCCCGATTGAAGGTAGTGCATTTCATGCAGCATCACTGAATGCAGTGGATTCCATGCAGCATGGTAAAATGCATCCCAATTGAACGCAGTGCATTCCATGCAGCGGGGTTAAATGGATGCCGATTGAATGCAGTGGATTCGATGCAGCGTGGCCCAATGGATCTCGATTGACTGCAGTGGATTCCATGCAGCGTGGCCCAATGGATCTCGATTGACTGCAGTGGATTCCATGCAGCGTCACTGAATGCAGTGGATTCCATGCAGCATGGTAAAATGCATCCCGATTGATGCAGTGGATTCCATGCAGTGTCATTGAATGCAGTGGATTCCATGCAGCATGGTTTAATGCATCCCAATTGAACGCAGTGCATTCCATGCAGCGGGGTTAAATGGATCCCGATTGAATGCAGTGGATTCGATGCAGCGTGGCCCAATGGATCTCGAGAGAATGCAGTGGATTCCATGCAGTGTGGTGCAATGGATTTTAATTGAACGGAGTGGATTCCATGCATCGTGGCGCAATGGATCCCAATTGAATGCAGTGAATTCCATGCAGCGTGATTGAATGCAGTATATTCCATGCAGCGTGGTAAAATGCATCCCGATAAAATGCAGTGGATTCCATCCAGTTTGATTGAATGCAGTTGATTCCATGGAGCGTGGCCCAATGCATCCCGATTAAATGCAGTTGATTTTATGCAGCATGGCCCAAAGCATCCCGATTGAAGGTAGTGCATTCCATGCAGCATCACTGAATGCAGTGGATTCCATGCAGCATGGTAAAATGCATCCCGATTGAACGCAGTGTATTCCATGAAGCATGGCTAAATGGATCCCGAGTGAATGCAGTGGATTCCATGCAGTGTCATTGAATGCAGTGGATTCCATGCAGCATGGTAAAATGTGTCACGATTGATGCAGTGGATTACATGCATTGTCATTGAATGCAGTGGATTCCATGCAGCATGGTTAAATGCATCACGATTGATGCAGTGGATTCCATGCAGTGTCAATGAATGCAGTGGATTCCAGGCAGCATGATAAAATGCATCCCGAATGATGCAGTGGATTCCATGCAGCGTGGCCCAATGGATCTCGATTGAATGCAGTGGACTCCGTGCAGTGTGGTGGAGTGGATTCTGATTGATTGCAGTTAATTCCATGCAGCGTGGCCCAATGGATCTCGATTGAATGCAGTGGATTCCATGCAGCGTGTTTGAATGCAGTGTATTCCATGCAGCGTGAAGAAATGGAACCCTATTGAATGCAGTGGATTTTATGCAGCATGATTGAATGCAGTGGAGTCCATGCAGCATGATTGAATGCAGTGGATTCCAGGCAGCGAGGCCCAATGAATCCCGATTGAATGCAGTGGACATTATCCAGCATGGCCGAAAGCATCCCGATGGAATGCAGTGGATTCCATGCAGCGTGTTTGAATGCAGTGGATTCCATGCAGCATGGCCCAATGGTTCCCGATTGAATGCAGTGGTTGCAATGAAGCATGATTGAATGCAGTGGATTCCATGCAGAATGGCCCAATGGTTCCCGATTGAATGCAGTGGTTGCAATGAAGCATGATTGAATGCAGTGGATTCCATGCAGCATGGAGAAATTGAACCCTATTAAATGCAGGGGATTTTATGCAGCATGATTGAATGCAGTGGATTCCATGCAGCGTGATTTAATGCAGTAGATTCCATGCAGTGAGGCCCAATGCATCCCGATTAAATGCAGTGGATTTTATGCAGCGAGGCCCAAAGCATCCCGATTGAATGCAGTGGATTCCATGCAGCGTCACTGAATGCAGTGGATTCGATGCAGCATGGTAAAATGCATCCCGATTGAACCCAGTGTATTCCATGCAGCGTGATAAATGGACCCAAATTGAATGCAGTGGATTCCATGCAGCGTGGCCCAATGGATCTCGAGAGAATACAGTGGATTCCATGCAGCGTGATTGAATGCAGTACATTCCATGCAGCATGGTAAAATGCATCCCGATTAAATGCAGTGGATTACATCCAGCTTGATTGAATGCAGTTGATTCCATGGAGCGTGGCCCAATGCATCCCGATTAAATGCAGTGGATTTTATGCAGCATGGCCCAAAGCATCCCGATTGAAGGTAGTGCATTCCATGCAGCATCACTGAATGCAGTGGATTCCATGCAGCATGGTAAAATGCATCCCGATTGAACGCAGTGTATTCCATGAAGCATGGCGAAATGGATCCCGATTGAATGCAGTGGATTCCATGCAGCGTGGCCCAATGGATCTCGATTGAAAGCAGTGTATTCCATGCAGTGAGGCCCAATGAATCCCAATTGAATGCAGTGGATTCCATGCAGCATGGCGCAATGGATGTCGATTGAATGCAGTGGTTTCCCTGCAATGTGGCACAATGGATCCCGATTGACTGCAGTGGATTCCATGCAGCGTCACTGAATGCAGTGGATTCCATGCAGCATGGTAAAATGCATCCCGATGGATGCAGTGGATTCCATGCAGTGTCATTGAATGCAGTGGATTCCATGCAGCATGGTAAAATGCATCCCAATTGAACGCAGTGCATTCCATGCAGCGGGGTTCAATGGATCCCGATTGAATGCAGTGGATTCGATGCAGCGTGGCCCAATGGATCTCGAGAGAATGCAGTGGATTCCATGCAGTGTGGTGCAATGGATTTTAATTGAACGCAGTGGATTCCATGCATCGTGGCGCAATGGATCCCAATTGAATGCAGTGAATTCCATGCAGCGTGATTGAATGCAGTACATTCCATGCAGCATGGTAAAATGCATCCCGATTAAATGCAGTGGATTCCATCCAGCTTGATTGAATGCAGTTGATTCCATGGAGCGTGGCCCAATGCATCCCGATTAAATGCAGTGGATTTTATGCAGCATGGCCCAAAGCATCCCGATTGAAGGTAGTGCATTTCATGCAGCATCACTGAATGCAGTGGATTCCATGCAGCATGGTAAAATGCATCCCAATTGAACGCAGTGCATTCCATGCAGCGGAGTTAAATGGATGCCGATTGAATGCAGTGGATTCGATGCAGCGTGGCCCAATGGATCTCGATTGACTGCAGTGGATTCCATGCAGCGTGGCCCAATGGATCTCGATTGACTGCAGTGGATTCCATGCAGCGTCACTGAATGCAGTGGATTCCATGCAGCATGGTAAAATGCATCCCGATTGATGCAGTGGATTCCATGCAGTGTCATTGAATGCAGTGGATTCCATGCAGCATGGTTTAATGCATCCCAATTGAACGCAGTGCATTCCATGCAGCGGGGTTAAATGGATCCCGATTGAATGCAGTGGATTCGATGCAGCGTGGCCCAATGGATCTCGAGAGAATGCAGTGGATTCCATGCAGTGTGGTGCAATGGATTTTAATTGAACGGAGTGGATTCCATGCATCGTGGCGCAATGGATCCCAATTGAATGCAGTGAATTCCATGCAGCGTGATTGAATGCAGTATATTCCATGCAGCGTGGTAAAATGCATCCCGATAAAATGCAGTGGATTCCATCCAGTTTGATTGAATGCAGTTGATTCCATGGAGCGTGGCCCAATGCATCCCGATTAAATGCAGTGGATTTTATGCAGCATGGCCCAAAGCATCCCGATTGAAGGTAGTGCATTCCATGCAGCATCACTGAATGCAGTGGATTCCATGCAGCATGGTAAAATGCATCCCGATTGAACGCAGTGTATTCCATGAAGCACGGCTAAATGGATCCCGAGTGAATGCAGTAGATTCCATGCAGTGTCATTGAATGCAGTGGATTCCATGCAGCATGGTAAAATGTGTCACGATTGATGCAGTGGATTCCATGCATTGTCATTGAATGCAGTGGATTCCATGCAGCATGGTTAAATGCATCACGATTGATGCAGTGGATTCCATGCAGTGTCAATGAATGCAGTGGATTCCAGGCAGCATGATAAAATGCATCCCGAATGATGCAGTGGATTCCATGCAGCGGGGTTAAATGGATCCCGATTGAATGCAGTGGATTCCATGCAGCGTGGCCCAATGGATCTCGATTGAATGCAGTGGACTCCGTGCAGTGTGGTGGAGTGGATTCTGATTGATTGCAGTGAATTCCATGCAGCGTGGCCCAATGGATCTCGATTGAATGCAGTGGATTCCATGCAGCGTGTTTGAATGCAGTGTATTCCATGCAGCGTGAAGAAATGGAACCCTATTGAATGCAGTGGATTTTATGCAGCATGATTGAATGCAGTGGATTCCATGCAGCATGATTGAATGCAGTGGATTCCAGGCAGCGAGGCCCAATGAATCCCGATTGAATGCAGTGGACATTATCCAGCATGGCCCAAAGCATCCCGATGGAATGCAGTGGATTCCATGCAGCGTGTTTGAATGCAGTGGATTCCATGCAGCATGGCCCAATGGTTCCCGATTGAATGCAGTGGTTGCAATGAAGCATGATTGAATGCAGTGGATTCCATGAAGCGTGGCCCTATGGTACCCGATTGAATGCACTGGTTGCAATGAAGCATGATTGAATGCAGTGTATTCCATGCAGCATGGAGAAATTGAACCCTATTAAATGCAGGGGATTTTATGCAGCATGATTGAATGCAGTGGATTCCATGCAGCATGATTGAATGCAGTAGATTCCATGCAGTGAGGCCCAATGCATCCCGATTAAATGCAGTGGATTTTATGCAGCGAGGCCCAAAGCATCCCGAATGAATGCAGTGGATTCCATGCAGCGTCACTGAATGCAGTGGATTCGATGCAGCATGGTTAAATGCATCCCGATTGAACGAAGAGTATTCCATGCAGCGTGGCTAAATGGATCCCGATTGAATGCAGTGGATTCCATGCAGCGTGGCCCAATGGATCTCGAGAGATTGCAGTGGATTCCAAGCAGAGTGGTGCAATGGATTTTAATTGAACGCAGTGGATTCCATGCATCGTGGTGCAATGGATCCCAATTGAATGCAGTGAATTCCATGCAGCGTGATTGAATGCAGTATATTCCATGCAGCGTGGTAAAATGCATCCCGATTAAATGCAATGGATTCCATCCAGCTTGATTGAATGCAGTTGATTCCATGGAGCGTGGCCCAATGCATCCCGATTAAATGCAGTGGATTTTATGCAGCATGGCCCAAAGCATCCCGATTGAAGGTAGTGCATTCCATGCAGCATCACTGAATGCAGTGGATTCCATGCAGCATGGTAAAATGCATCCCGATTGAACGCAGTGTATTCCATGAAGCATGGCTAAATGGATCCCGAGTGAATGCAGTAGATTCCATGCAGTGTCATTGAATGCAGTGGATTCCATGCAGCATGGTAAAATGAGTCACGATTGATGCAGTGGATTCCATGCAGTGTCATTGAATGCAGTGGATTCCATGCAGCATGGTAAAATGCATCCCGATGGATGCAGTGGATTCCATGCAGTGTCAATGAATGCAGTGGATTCCAGGCAGCATGATAAAATGCATCCCGATTGATGCAGTGGATTCCATGCAGCGGGGTTAAATGGATCCCGATTGAATGCAGTGTATTCCATGCAGCGTGGCCCAATGGATCTCGATTGAATGCAGTGGATTCCATGCAGCGTGGCCCAATGGATCTCGATTGAATGCAGTGGATTCCATGCAGTGTGGTGCAGTGGATTCTGATTGATTGCAGTGAATTCCATGCATCGTGGCACAATGGATCCCAATTGAATGCAGTGGATTCCATGCAGCGTGGCCCAATGGATCTCGATTGAATGCAGTGGATTCCATGCAGCGTGTTTGAATGCAGTGTATGCCATGCAGCATGAAGAAATGGAACCCTATTGAATGCAGTGGATTTTATGCAGCATGATTGAATGCAGTGGATTCCATGCAGCATGATTGAATGCAGTGGATTCCAGGCAGCGAGGCCCAATGAATCCCGATTGAATGCAGTGGATATTATCCAGCATGGCCCAAAGCATCCCGATTGAATGCAGTGGATTCCATGCAGCGTGTTTGAATGCAGTGGATTCCATGCAGCATGGCCCAATGGTTCCCGATTGAATGCAGTGGTTGCAATGAAGCATGATTGAATGCAGTGGATTCCATGAAGCGTGGCCCTATGGTACCCGATTGAATGCACTGGTTGCAATGAAGCATGATTGAATGCAGTGGATTCCATGCAGCATGGAGAAATGGAACCCTATTAAATGCAGGGGATTTTATGCAGCATGATTGAATGCAGTGGATTCCATGCAGCATGATTGAATGCAGTAGATTCCATGCAGTGAGGCCCAATGCATCCCGATTAAATGCAGTGGATTTTATGCAGCGAGGCCCAAAGCATCCCGATTGAATGCAGTGGATTCCATGCAGCGTCACTGAATGCAGTGGATTCGATGCAGCATGGTAAAATGCATCCCGATTGAACCCAGTGTATTCTATGCAGCGTGATAAATGGATCCCGATTGAATGCAGTGGATTCCATGGAGTGTGGCCCAATGGATCTCGAGAGAATGCAGTGGATTCCATGCAGTGTGGTGCAATGGATTTTGATTGAACGCAGTGGATTCCATGCATCGTTGTGCAATGGATCCCAATTGAATGCAGTGAATTCCATGCAGCGTGATTGAATGCAGTACATTCCATGCAGCATGGTAAAATGCATCCCGATTAAATGCAGTGGATTCCATCCAGCTTGATTGAATGCAGTTGATTCCATGGAGCGTGGCCCAATGCATCCCGATTAAATGCAGTGGATTTTATGCAGCATGGCCCAAAGCATCCCGATTGAAGGTAGTGCATTCCATGCAGCATCACTGAATGCAGTGGATTCCATGCAGCATGGTAAAATGCATCCCGATTGAATGCAGTGTATTCCATGAAGCATGGCGAAATGGATCCCGATTGAATGCAGTGGATTCCATGCAGCGTGGCCCAATGGATCTCGATTGAACGCAGTGTATTCCATGCAGTGAGGCCCAATGAATCCCAATTGAATGCAGTGGATTCCATGCAGCATGGAGAAATTGAACCCTATTAAATGCAGGGGATTTTATGCAGCATGATTGAATGCAGTGGATTCCAAGCAGCATGATTGAATGCAGTAGATTCCATGCAGTGAGGCCCAATGCATCCCGATTAAATGCAGTGGATATTATGCAGCGAGGCCCAAAGCATCCCGATTGAATGCAGTGGATTCCATGCAGCGTCACTGAATGCAGTGGATTCGATGCAGCATGGTTAAATGCATCCCGATTGAACGAAGTGTATTCCATGCAGCGTGGCTAAATGGATCCCGATTGAATGCAGTGGATTCCATGCAGCGTGGCCCAATGGATCTCGAGAGATTGCAGTGGATTCCAAGCAGAGTGGTGCAATGGATTTTAATTGAACGCAGTGGATTCCATGCATCGTGGTGCAATGGATCCCAATTGAATGCAGTGAATTCCATGCAGCGTGATTGAATGCAGTATATTCCATGCAGCGTGGTAAAATACATCCCGATTAAATGCAGTGGATTCCATCCAGCTTGGTTGAATGCAATTGATTCCATGGAGCATGGCCCAATGCATCCCGATTAAATGCAGTGGATTTTATGCAGCATGGCCCAAAGCATCCCGATTGAATGTAGTGCATTCCATGCAGCATCACTGAATGCAGTGGATTCCATGCAGCATTGTAAAATGCATCCCGCTTAAACGCAGTGGATTACATGCAGCATGGCTAAATGGATCCCGATTGAATGCAGTAGATTCCATGCAGTGTCATTGAATGCAGTGGATTCCATGCAGCATGGTAAAATGCGTCACGATTGATGCAGTGGATTCCATGCAGTGTCATTGAATGCAGTGGATTCCATGCAGCATGGTAAAATGCATCCCGATGGATGCAGTGGATTCCATGCAGTGTCAATGAATGCAGTGGATTCCAGGCAGCATGATAAAATGCATCCCGATTGATGCAGTGGATTCCATGCAGCGGGGTTAAATGGATCCCGATTGAATGCAGTGGATTCCATGCAGCGTGGCCCAATGGATCTCGATTGAATGCAGTGGATTCCATGCAGTGTGGTGCAGTGGATTCTGATTGATTGCAGTGAATTCCATGCATCGTGGCACAATGGATCCCAATTGAATGCAGTGGATTCCATGCAGCGTGGCCCAATGGATCTCGATTGAATGCAGTGGATTCCATGCAGCGTGTTTGAATGCAGTGTATGCCATGCAGCGTGAAGAAATGGAACCCTATTGAATGCAGTGGATTTTATGCAGCATGATTGAATGCAGTGGATTCCATGCAGCATGATTGAATGCAGTGGATTCCAGGCAGCGAGGCCCAATGAATCCCGATTGAATGCAGTGGATATTATCCAGCATGGCCCAAAGCATCCCGATTGAATGCAGTGGATTCCATGCAGCGTGTTTGAATGCAGTGGATTCCATGCAGCATGGCCCAATGGTTCCCGATTGAATGCAGTGGTTGCAATGAAGCATGATTGAATGCAGTGGATTCCATGCAGCATGGAGAAATTGAACCCTATTAAATGCAGGGGATTTTATGCAGCATGATTGAATGCAGTGGATTCCATGCAGCATGATTGAATGCAGTAGATTCCATGCAGTGAGGCCCAATGCATCCCGATTAAATGCAGTGGATTTTATGCAGCGAGGCCCAAAGCATCCCGATTGAATGCAGTGGATTCCATGCAGCGTCACTGAATGCATTGGATTCGATGCAGCATGGTAAAATGCATCCCGATTGAACCCAGTGTATTCCATGCAGCGTGATAAATGGACCCCAATTGAATGCAGTGGATTCCATGCAGCGTGGTGCAATGGATCTCGAGAGAATGCAGTGGATTCCATGCAGCGTGATTGAATGCAGTACATTCCATGCAGCATGGTAAAATGCATCCCGATTAAATGCAGTGGATTCCATCCAGCTTGATTGAATGCAGTTGATTCCATGGAGCGTGGCCCAATGCATCCCGATTAAATGCAGTGGATTTTATGCAGCATGGCCCAAAGCATCCCGATTGAAGGTAGTGCATTCCATGCAGCATCACTGAATGCAGTGGATTCCATGCAGCATGGTAAAATGCATCCCGATTGAACGCAGTGTATTCCATGAAGCATGGCTAAATGGATCCCGAGTGAATGCAGTGGATTCCATGCAGCGTGGCCCAATGGATCTCGATTGAACGCAGTGTATTCCATGCAGTGAGGCCCAATGAATCCCAATTGAATGCAGTGGATTCCATGCAGCATGGCGCAATGGATGTCGATTGAATGCAGTGGTTTCCCTGCAATGTGGCACAATGGATCCCGATTGACTGCAGTGGATTCCATGCAGCGTCACTGAATGCAGTGGATTCCATGCAGCATGGTAAAATGCATCCCGATGGATGCAGTGGATTCCATGCAGTGTCATTGAATGCAGTGGATTCGATGCAGCATGGTAAAATGCATCCCAATTGAACGCAGTGCATTCCATGCAGCGGGGTTAAATGGATCCCGATTGAATGCAGTGGATTCGATGCAGCGTGGCCCAATGGATCTCGAGAGAATGCAGTGGATTCCATGCAGTGTGGTGCAATGGATTTAAATTGAACGCAGTGGATTCCATGCATCGTGGCGCAATGGATCCCAATTGAATGCAGTGAATTCCATGCAGCGTGATTGAATGCAGTACATTCCATGCAGCATGGTAAAATGCATCCCGATTAAATGCAGTGGATTCCATCCAGCTTGATTGAATGCAGTTGATTCCATGGAGCGTGGCCCAATGCATCCCGATTAAATGCAGTGGAGTTTATGCAGCATGGCCCAAAGCATCCCGATTGAAGGTAGTGCATTCCATGCAGCATCACTGAATGCAGTGGATTCCATGCAGCATGGTAAAATGCATCCCGATTGAACGCAGTGTATTCCATGAAGCATGGCGAAATGGATCCCGATTGAATGCAGTGGATTCCATGCAGCGTGGCCCAATGGATCTCGATTGACTGCAGTGGTTTCCCTGCAATGTGGCACAATGGATCTCGATTGACTGCAGTGGATTCCATGCAGCGTCACTGAATGCAGTGGATTCCATGCAGCATGGTAAAATGCATCCCGATTGATGCAGTGGATTCCATGCAGTGTCACTGAATGCAGTGGATTCCATGCAGCATGGTTTAATGCATCCCAATTGAACGCAGTGCATTCCATGCAGCGGGGTTTAATGGATCCCGATTGAATGCAGTGGATTCGACGCAGTGTGGCCCAATGGATCTCGAGAGAATGCAGTGGATTCCATGCAGTGTGGTGCAATGGATATAAATTGAACGCATTGGATTCCATGCATCGTGGTGCAATGGATCCCAATTGAATGCAGTGAATTCCATGCAGCGTGATTGAATGCAGTATATTCCATGCAGCGTGGTAAAATGCATCCCGATAAAATGCAGTGGATTCCATCCAGCTTGATTGAATGCAGTTGATTCCATGGAGCGTGGCCCAATGCATCCCGATTAAATGCAGTGGATTTTATGCAGCATGGCCCAAAGCATCCCGATTGAAGGTAGTGCATTCCATGCAGCAACACTGAATGCAGTGGATTCCATGCAGCATGGTAAAATGCATCCCGATTGAACGCAGTGTATTCCATGAAGCATGGCTAAATGGATCCCGATTGAATGCAGTGGATTCCATGCAGCATGGCCCAATGGTTCCCGATTGAATGCAGTGGTTGCAATGAAGCATGATTGAATGCAGTGGATTCCATGAAGCGTGGCCCTATGGTACCCGATTGAATGCACTGGTTGCAATGAAGCATGATTGAATGCAGTGGAGTCCATGCAGCATGGAGAAATTGAACCCTATTAAATGCAGGGGATTTTATGCAGCATGATTGAATGCAGTGGATTCCATGCAGCATGATTGAATGCAGTAGATTCCATGCAGTGAGGCCCAATGCATCCCGATTAAATGCAGTGGATTTTATGCAGCGAGGCCCAAAGCATCCCGATTGAATGCAGTGGATTCGATGCAGCGTCACTGAATGCAGTGGATTCGATGCAGCATGGTAAAATGCATCCCGATTGAACCCAGTGTATTCTATGCAGCGTGATAAATGGATCCCGATTGAATGCAGTGGATTCGATGCAGCGTGGCCCAACGGATCTCGAGAGAATGCAGTGGATTCCATGCAGTGTGGTGCAATGTATTTTGATTGAACGCAGTGGATTCGATGCATCGTTGTGCAATGGATCCCAATTGAATGCAGTGAATTCCATGCAGCGTGATTGAATGCAGTACATTCCATGCAGCATGGTAAAATGCATCCCGATGGATGCAGTGGATTCCATGCAGTGTCAATGAATGCAGTGGATTCCAGGCAGCATGATAAAATGCATCCCGATTGATGCAGTGGATTCCATGCAGCGGGGTTAAATGGATCCCGATTGAATGCAGTGGATTCCATGCAGCGTGGCCCAATGGATCTCGATTGAATGCAGTGGATTCCATGCAGCGTGGCCCAATGGATCTCGATTGAATGCAGTGGATTCCATGCAGTGTGGTGCAGTGGATTCTGATTGATTGCAGTGAATTCCATGCATCGTGGCACAATGGATCCCAATTGAATGCAGTGGATTCCATGCAGCTTGGCCCAATGGATCTCGATTGAATGCAGTGGATTCCATGCAGCGTGTTTGAATGCAGTGTATGCCATGCAGCATGAAGAAATGGAACCCTATTGAATGCAGTGGATTTTATGCAGCATGATTGAATGCAGTGGATTCCATGCAGCATGATTGAATGCAGTGGATTCCAGGCAGCGAGGCCCAATGAATCCCGATTGAATGCAGTGGATATTATCCAGCATGGCCCAAAGCATCCCGATTGAATGCAGTGGATTCCATGCAGCGTGTTTGAACGCAGTGGATCCATGCAGCATGGCCCAATGGTTCCCGATTGAATGCAGTGGTTGCAATGAAGCATGATTGAATGCAGTGGATTCCATGAAGCGTGGCCCTATGGTACCCGATTGAATGCACTGGTTGCAATGAAGCATGATTGAATGCAGTGGATTCCATGCAGCATGGAGAAATGGAACCCTATTCAATGCAGGGGATTTTATGCAGCATGATTGAATGCAGTGGATTCCATGCAGCATGATTGAATGCAGTAGATTCCATGCAGTGAGGCCCAATGCATCCCGATTAAATGCAGTGGATTTTATGCAGCGAGGCCCAAAGCATCCCGATTGAATGCAGTGGATTCCATGCAGCGTCACTGAATGCAGTGGATTCGATGCAGCATGGTAAAATGCATCCCGATTGAACCCAGTGTATTCTATGCAGCGTGATAAATGGATCCCGATTGAATGCAGTGGATTCCATGCAGCGTGGCCCAATGGATCTCGAGAGAATGCAGTGGATTCCATGCAGTGTGGTGCAATGGATTTTGATTGAACGCAGTGGATTCCATGCATCGTTGTGCAATGGATCCCAATTGAATGCAGTGAATTCCATGCAGCGTGATTGAATGCAGTACATTCCATGCAGCAAGGTAAAATGCATCCCGATTAAATGCAGTGGATTCCATCCAGCTTGATTGAATGCAGTTGATTCCATGGAGCGTGGCCCAATGCATCCCGATTAAATGCAGTGGATTTTATGCAGCATGGCCCAAAGCATCCCGATTGAAGGTAGTGCATTCCATGCAGCATCACTGAATGCAGTGGATTCCATGCAGCATGGTAAAATGCATCCCGATTGAACGCAGTGTATTCCATGAAGCATGGCGAAATGGATCCCGATTGAATGCAGTGGATTCCATGCAGCGTGGCCCAATGGATCTCGATTGAACGCAGTGTATTCCATGCAGTGAGGCCCAATGAATCCCAATTGAATGCAGTGGATTCCATGCAGCATGGAGAAATTGAACCCTATTAAATGCAGGGGATTTTATGCAGCATGATTGAATGCAGTGGATTCCAAGCAGCATGATTGAATGCAGTAGATTCCATGCAGTGAGGCCCAATGCATCCCGATTAAATGCAGTGGATTTTATGCAGCGAGGCCCAAAGCATCCCGATTGAATGCAGTGGATTCCATGCAGCGTCACTGAATGCAGTGGATTCCATGCAGCATGGTAAAATGCATCCCGATTGAACGAAGTGTATTCCATGCAGCGTGGCTAAATGGATCCCGATTGAATGCAGTGGATTCCATGCAGCGTGGCCCAATGGATCTCGAGAGATTGCAGTGGATTCCAAGCAGAGTGGTGCAATGGATTTTAATTGAACGCAGTGGATTCCATGCATCGTGGTGCAATGGATCCCAATTGAATGCAGTGAATTCCATGCAGCGTGATTGAATGCAGTATATTCCATGCAGCGTGGTAAAATGCATTCCGATTAAATGCAGTGGATTCCATCCAGCTTGTTTGAATGCAGTTGATTCCATGGAGCATGGCCCAATGCATCCCGATTAAATGCAGTGGATTTTATGCAGCATGGCCCAAAGCATCCCGATTGAATGTAGTGCATTCCATGCAGCATCACTGAATGCAGTGGATTCCATGCAGCATGGTAAAATGCATCCCGCTTAAACGAAGTGGATTACATGCAGCATGGCTAAATGGATCCCGATTGAATGCAGTAGATTCCATGCAGTGTCATTGAATGCAGTGGATTCCATGCAGCATGGTAAAATGAGTCACGATTGATGCAGTGGATTCCATGCAGTGTCATTGAATGCAGTGGATTCCATGCAGCATGGTAAAATGCATCCCGATGGATGCAGTGGATTCCATGCAGTGTCAATGAATGCAGTGGATTCCAGGCAGCATGATAAAATGCATCCCGATTGATGCAGTGGATTCCATGCAGCGGGGTTAAATGGATCCAGATTGAATGCAGTGGATTCCATGCAGCGTGGCCCCATGGATCTCGATTGAATGCAGTGGATTCCATGCAGCGTGGCCCAATGGATCTCGATTGAATGCAGTGGATTCCATGCAGTGTGGTGCAGTGGATTCTGATTGATTGCAGTGAATTCCATGCATCGTGGCACAATGGATCCCAATTGAATGCAGTGGATTCCATGCAGCGTGGCCCAATGGATCTCGCTTGAATGCAGTGGATTCCATGCAGCGTGTTTGAATGCAGTGTATGCCATGCAGCGTAAAGAAATGGAACCCTATTGAATGCAGTGGATTTTATGCAGCATGATTGAATGCAGTGGATTCGATGCAGCATGATTGAATGCAGTGGATTCCAGGCAGCGAGGCCCAATGAATCCCGATTGAATGCAGTGGATATTATCCAGCATGGCCCAAAGCATCCCGATTGAATGCAGTGGATTCCATGCAGCGTGGCCCTATGGTACCCGATTGAATGCACTGGTTGCAATGAAGCATGATTGAATGCAGTGGATTCCATGCAGCATGGAGAAATGGAACCCTATTAAATGCAGGGGATTTTATGCAGCATGATTGAATGCAGTGGATTCCATGCAGCATGATTGAATGCAGTAGATTCCATGCAGTGAGGCCCAATGCATCCCGATTAAATGCAGTGGATTTTATGCAGCGAGGCCCAAAGCATCCCGATTGAATGCAGTGGATTCCATGCAGCGTCACTGAATGCAGTGGATTCGATGCAGCATGGTTAAATGCATCCCGATTGAACGACGATTATTCCATGCAGCGTGGCTAAATGGATCCCGATTGAATGCAGTGGATTCCATGCAGCGTGGCCCAATGGATCTCGAGAGATTGCAGTGGATTCCATGCAGTGTGGTGCAATGGATTTTAATTGAACGCAGTGGATTCCATGCATCGTGGTGCAATGGATCCCAATTGAATGCAGTGAATTCCATGCAGCGTGATTGAATGCAGTATATTCCATGCAGCGTGGTAAAATGCATCCCGATTAAATGCAATGGATTCCATCCAGCTTGACTGAATACAGTTGATTCCATGGAGCGTGGCCCAATGCATCCCGATTAAATGCAGTGGATTTTATGCAGCATGGCCCAAAGCATCCCGATTGAAGGTAGTGCATTCCATGCAGCATCACTGAATGCAGTGGATTCCATGCAGCATGGTAAAATGCATTCCGATTGAACGCAGTGTATTCCATGAAGCATGGCTAAATGGCTCCCGAGTGAATGCGGTAGATTCCATGCAGTGTCATTGAATGCAGTGGATTCCATGCAGCATGGTAAAATGCGTCACGATTGATGCAGTGGATTCCATGCAGTGTCATTGAATGCAGTGGATTCCATGCAGCATGGTAAAATGCATCCCGATGGATGCAGTGGATTCCATGCAGTGTCAATGAATGCAGTGGATTCCAGGCAGCATGATAAAATGCATCCCGATTGATGCAGTGGATTCCATGCAGCGGGGTTAAATGGATCCCGATTGAATGCAGTGTATTCCATGCAGCGTGGCCCAATGGATCTCGATTGAATGCAGTGGATTCCATGCAGTGTGGTGCAGTGGATTCTGATTGATTGCAGTGAATTCCATGCATCGTGGCACAATGGATCCCAATTGAATGCAGTGGATTCCATGCAGCGTGGCCCAATGGATCTCGATTGAATGCAGTGGATTCCATGCAGCGTGTTTGAATGCAGTGTATGCCATGCAGCATGAAGAAATGGAACCCTATTGAATGCAGTGGATTTTATGCAGCATGATTGAATGCAGTGGATTCCATGCAGCATGATTGAATGCAGTGGATTCCAGGCAGCGAGGCCCAATGAATCCCGATTGAATGCAGTGGATATTATCCAACATGGCCCAAAGCATCCCGATTGAATGCAGTGGATTCCATGCAGCGTGTTTGAATGCAGTGGATTCCATGCAGCATGGCCCAATGGTTCCCGATTGAATGCAGTGGTTGCAATGAAGCATGATTGAATGCAGTGGATTCCATGAAGCGTGGCCCTATGGTACCCGATTGAATGCACTGGTTGCAATGAAGCATGATTGAATGCAGTGGATTCCATGCAGCATGGAGAAATGGAACCCTACTAAATGCAGGGGATTTTATGCAGCATGATTGAATGCAGTGGATTCCATGCAGCATGATTGAATGCAGTAGATTCCATGCAGTGAGGCCCAATGCATCCCGATTAAATGCAGTGGATTTTATGCAGCGAGGCCCAAAGCATCCCGATTGAATGCAGTGGATTCCATGCAGCGTCACTGAATGCAGTGGATTCGATGCAGCATGGTAAAATGCATCCCGATTGAACCCAGTGTATTCTATGCAGCGTGATAAATGGATCCCGATTGAATGCAGTGGATTCCATGCAGTGTGGCCCAATGGATCTCGAGAGAATGCAGTGGATTCCATGCAGTGTGGTGCAATGGATTTTGATTGAACGCAGTGGATTCCATGCATCGTTGTGCAATGGATCCCAATTGAATGCAGTGAATTCCATGCAGCGTGATTGAATGCAGTACATTCCATGCAGCATGGTAAAATGCATCCCGATTAAATGCAGTGGATTCCATCCAGCTTGATTGAATGCAGTTGATTCCATGGAGCGTGGCCCAATGCATCCCGATTAAATGCAGTGGATTTTATGCAGCATGGCCCAAAGCATCCCGATTGAAGGTAGTGCATTCCATGCAGCATCACTGAATGCAGTGGATTCCATGCAGCATGGTAAAATGCATCCCGATTGAATGCAGTGTATTCCATGAAGCATGGCGAAATGGATCCCGATTGAATGCAGTGGATTCCATGCAGCGTGGCCCAATGGATCTCGATTGAACGCAGTGTATTCCATGCAGTGAGGCCCAATGAATCCCAATTGAATGCAGTGGATTCCATGCAGCATGGAGAAATTGAACCCTATTAAATGCAGGGGATTTTATGCAGCATGATTGAATGCAGTGGATTCCAAGCAGCATGATTGAATGCAGTAGATTCCATGCAGTGAGGCCCAATGCATCCCGATTAAATGCAGTGGATATTATGCAGCGAGGCCCAAAGCATCCCGATTGAATGCAGTGGATTCCATGCAGCGTCACTGAATGCAGTGGATTCGATGCAGCATGGTTAAATGCATCCCGATTGAACGAAGTGTATTCCATGCAGCGTGGCTAAATGGATCCCGATTGAATGCAGTGGATTCCATGCAGCGTGGCCCAATGGATCTCGAGAGATTGCAGTGGATTCCAAGCAGAGTGGTGCAATGGATTTTAATTGAACGCAGTGGATTCCATGCATCGTGGTGCAATGGATCCCAATTGAATGCAGTGAATTCCATGCAGCGTGATTGAATGCAGTATATTCCATGCAGCGTGGTAAAATGCATCCCGATTAAATGCAGTGGATTCCATCCAGCTTGGTTGAATGCAATTGATTCCATGGAGCATGGCCCAATGCATCCCGATTAAATGCAGTGGATTTTATGCAGCATGGCCCAAAGCATCCCGATTGAATGTAGTGCATTCCATGCAGCATCACTGAATGCAGTGGATTCCATGCAGCATTGTAAAATGCATCCCGCTTAAACGCAGTGGATTACATGCAGCATGGCTAAATGGATCCCGATTGAATGCAGTAGATTCCATGCAGTGTCATTGAATGCAGTGGATTCCATGCAGCATGGTAAAATGCGTCACGATTGATGCAGTGGATTCCATGCAGTGTCATTGAATGCAGTGGATTCCATGCAGCATGGTAAAATGCATCCCGATGGATGCAGTGGATTCCATGCAGTGTCAATGAATGCAGTGGATTCCAGGCAGCATGATAAAATGCATCCCGATTGATGCAGTGGATTCCATGCAGCGGGGTTAAATGGATCCCGATTGAATGCAGTGGATTCCATGCAGCGTGGCCCAATGGATCTCGATTGAATGCAGTGGATTCCATGCAGTGTGGTGCAGTGGATTCTGATTGATTGCAGTGAATTCCATGCATCGTGGCACAATGGATCCCAATTGAATGCAGTGGATTCCATGCAGCGTGGCCCAATGGATCTCGATTGAATGCAGTGGATTCCATGCAGCGTGTTTGAATGCAGTGTATGCCATGCAGCGTGAAGAAATGGAACCCTATTGAATGCAGTGGATTTTATGCAGCATGATTGAATGCAGTGGATTCCATGCAGCATGATTGAATGCAGTGGATTCCAGGCAGCGAGGCCCAATGAATCCCGATTGAATGCAGTGGATATTATCCAGCATGGCCCAAAGCATCCCGATTGAATGCAGTGGATTCCATGCAGCGTGTTTGAATGCAGTGGATTCCATGCAGCATGGCCCAATGGTTCCCGATTGAATGCAGTGGTTGCAATGAAGCATGATTGAATGCAGTGGATTCCATGCAGCATGGAGAAATTGAACCCTATTAAATGCAGGGGATTTTATGCAGCATGATTGAATGCAGTGGATTCCATGCAGCATGATTGAATGCAGTAGATTCCATGCAGTGAGGCCCAATGCATCCCGATTAAATGCAGTGGATTTTATGCAGCGAGGCCCAAAGCATCCCGATTGAATGCAGTGGATTCCATGCAGCGTCACTGAATGCATTGGATTCGATGCAGCATGGTAAAATGCATCCCGATTGAACCCAGTGTATTCCATGCAGCGTGATAAATGGACCCCAATTGAATGCAGTGGATTCCATGCAGCGTGGTGCAATGGATCTCGAGAGAATGCAGTGGATTCCATGCAGCGTGATTGAATGCAGTACATTCCATGCAGCATGGTAAAATGCATCCCGATTAAATGCAGTGGATTCCATCCAGCTTGATTGAATGCAGTTGATTCCATGGAGCGTGGCCCAATGCATCCCGATTAAATGCAGTGGATTTTATGCAGCATGGCCCAAAGCATCCCGATTGAAGGTAGTGCATTCCATGCAGCATCACTGAATGCAGTGGATTCCATGCAGCATGGTAAAATGCATCCCGATTGAACGCAGTGTATTCCATGAAGCATGGCTAAATGGATCCCGAGTGAATGCAGTGGATTCCATGCAGCGTGGCCCAATGGATCTTGATTGAACGCAGTGTATTCCATGCAGTGAGGCCCAATGAATCCCAATTGAATGCAGTGGATTCCATGCAGCATGGCGCAATGGATGTCGATTGAATGCAGTGGTTTCCCTGCAATGTGGCACAATGGATCCCGATTGACTGCAGTGGATTCCATGCAGCGTCACTGAATGCAGTGGATTCCATGCAGCATGGTAAAATGCATCCCGATGGATGCAGTGGATTCCATGCAGTGTCATTGAATGCAGTGGATTCGATGCAGCATGGTAAAATGAATCCCAATTGAACGCAGTGCATTCCATGCAGCGGGGTTAAATGGATCCCGATTGAATGCAGTGGATTCGATGCAGCGTGGCCCAATGGATCTCGAGAGAATGCAGTGGATTCCATGCAGTGTGGTGCAATGGATTTAAATTGAACGCAGTGGATTCCATGCATCGTGGCGCAATGGATCCCAATTGAATGCAGTGAATTCCATGCAGCGTGATTGAATGCAGTACATTCCATGCAGCATGGTAAAATGCATCCCGATTAAATGCAGTGGATTCCATCCAGCTTGATTGAATGCAGTTGATTCCATGGAGCGTGGCCCAATGCATCCCGATTAAATGCAGTGGAGTTTATGCAGCATGGCCCAAAGCATCCCGATTGAAGGTAGTGCATTCCATGCAGCATCACTGAATGCAGTGGATTCCATGCAGCATGGTAAAATGCATCCCGATTGAACGCAGTGTATTCCATGAAGCATGGCGAAATGGATCCCGATTGAATGCAGTGGATTCCATGCAGCGTGGCCCAATGGATCTCGATTGACTGCAGTGGTTTCCCTGCAATGTGGCACAATGGATCTCGATTGACTGCAGTGGATTCCATGCAGCGTCACTGAATGCAGTGGATTCCATGCAGCATGGTAAAATGCATCCCGATTGATGCAGTGGATTCCATGCAGTGTCACTGAATGCAGTGGATTCCATGCAGCATGGTAAAATGCATCCCAATTGAACGCAGTGCATTCCATGCAGCGGGGTTTAATGGATCCCGATTGAATGCAGTGGATTCGACGCAGTGTGGCCCAATGGATCTCGAGAGAATGCAGTGGATTCCATGCAGTGTGGTGCAATGGATATAAATTGAACGCATTGGATTCCATGCATCGTGGTGCAATGGATCCCAATTGAATGCAGTGAATTCCATGCAGCGTGATTGAATGCAGTATATTCCATGCAGCGTGGTAAAATGCATCCCGATAAAATGCAGTGGATTCCATCCAGCTTGATTGAATGCAGTTGATTCCATGGAGCGTGGCCCAATGCATCCCGATTAAATGCAGTGGATTTTATGCAGCATGGCCCAAAGCATCCCGATTGAAGGTAGTGCATTCCATGCAGCAACACTGAATGCAGTGGATTCCATGCAGCATGGTAAAATGCATCCCGATTGAACGCAGTGTATTCCATGAAGCATGGCTAAATGGATCCCGATTGAATGCAGTGGATTCCATGCAGCATGGCCCAATGGTTCCCGATTGAATGCAGTGGTTGCAATGAAGCATGATTGAATGCAGTGGATTCCATGAAGCGTGGCCCTATGGTACCCGATTGAATGCACTGGTTGCAATGAAGCATGATTGAATGCAGTGGAGTCCATGCAGCATGGAGAAATTGAACCCTATTAAATGCAGGGGATTTTATGCAGCATGATTGAATGCAGTGGATTCCATGCAGCATGATTGAATGCAGTAGATTCCATGCAGTGAGGCCCAATGCATCCCGATTAAATGCAGTGGATTTTATGCAGCGAGGCCCAAAGCATCCCGATTGAATGCAGTGGATTCGATGCAGCGTCACTGAATGCAGTGGATTCGATGCAGCATGGTAAAATGCATCCCGATTGAACCCAGTGTATTCTATGCAGCGTGATAAATGGATCCCGATTGAATGCAGTGGATTCGATGCAGCGTGGCCCAACGGATCTCGAGAGAATGCAGTGGATTCCATGCAGTGTGGTGCAATGTATTTTGATTGAACGCAGTGGATTCGATGCATCGTTGTGCAATGGATCCCAATTGAATGCAGTGAATTCCATGCAGCGTGATTGAATGCAGTACATTCCATGCAGCATGGTAAAATGCATCCCGATGGATGCAGTGGATTCCATGCAGTGTCAATGAATGCAGTGGATTCCAGGCAGCATGATAAAATGCATCCCGATTGATGCAGTGGATTCCATGCAGCGGGGTTAAATGGATCCCGATTGAATGCAGTGGATTCCATGCAGCGTGGCCCAATGGATCTCGATTGAATGCAGTGGATTCCATGCAGCGTGGCCCAATGGATCTCGATTGAATGCAGTGGATTCCATGCAGTGTGGTGCAGTGGATTCTGATTGATTGCAGTGAATTCCATGCATCGTGGCACAATGGATCCCAATTGAATGCAGTGGATTCCATGCAGCGTGGCCCAATGGATCTCGATTGAATGCAGTGGATTCCATGCAGCGTGTTTGAATGCAGTGTATGCCATGCAGCGTGAAGAAATGGAACCCTATTGAATGCAGTGGATTTTATGCAGCATGATTGAATGCAGTGGATTCCATGCAGCATGATTGAATGCAGTGGATTCCAGGCAGCGAGGCCCAATGAATCCCGATTGAATGCAGTGGATATTATCCAGCATGGCCCAAAGCATCCCGATTGAATGCAGTGGATTCCATGCAGCGTGTTTGAACGCAGTGGATCCATGCAGCATGGCCCAATGGTTCCCGATTGAATGCAGTGGTTGCAATGAAGCATGATTGAATGCAGTGGATTCCATGAAGCGTGGCCCTATGGTACCCGATTGAATGCACTGGTTGCAATGAAGCATGATTGAATGCAGTGGATTCCATGCAGCATGGAGAAATGGAACCCTATTCAATGCAGGGGATTTTATGCAGCATGATTGAATGCAGTGGATTCCATGCAGCATGATTGAATGCAGTAGATTCCATGCAGTGAGGCCCAATGCATCCCGATTAAATGCAGTGGATTTTATGCAGCGAGGCCCAAAGCATCCCGATTGAATGCAGTGGATTCCATGCAGCGTCACTGAATGCAGTGGATTCGATGCAGCATGGTAAAATGCATCCCGATTGAACCCAGTGTATTCTATGCAGCGTGATAAATGGATCCCGATTGAATGCAGTGGATTCCATGCAGCGTGGCCCAATGGATCTCGAGAGAATGCAGTGGATTCCATGCAGTGTGGTGCAATGGATTTTGATTGAACGCAGTGGATTCCATGCATCGTTGTGCAATGGATCCCAATTGAATGCAGTGAATTCCATGCAGCGTGATTGAATGCAGTACATTCCATGCAGCAAGGTAAAATGCATCCCGATTAAATGCAGTGGATTCCATCCAGCTTGATTGAATGCAGTTGATTCCATGGAGCGTGGCCCAATGCATCCCGATTAAATGCAGTGGATTTTATGCAGCATGGCCCAAAGCATCCCGATTGAAGGTAGTGCATTCCATGCAGCATCACTGAATGCAGTGGATTCCATGCAGCATGGTAAAATGCATCCCGATTGAACGCAGTGTATTCCATGAAGCATGGCGAAATGGATCCCGATTGAATGCAGTGGATTCCATGCAGCGTGGCCCAATGGATCTCGATTGAACGCAGTGTATTCCATGCAGTGAGGCCCAATGAATCCCAATTGAATGCAGTGGATTCCATGCAGCATGGAGAAATTGAACCCTATTAAATGCAGGGGATTTTATGCAGCATGATTGAATGCAGTGGATTCCAAGCAGCATGATTGAATGCAGTAGATTCCATGCAGTGAGGCCCAATGCATCCCGATTAAATGCAGTGGATTTTATGCAGCGAGGCCCAAAGCATCCCGATTGAATGCAGTGGATTCCATGCAGCGTCACTGAATGCAGTGGATTCCATGCAGCATGGTAAAATGCATCCCGATTGAACGAAGTGTATTCCATGCAGCGTGGCTAAATGGATCCCGATTGAATGCAGTGGATTCCATGCAGCGTGGCCCAATGGATCTCGAGAGATTGCAGTGGATTCCAAGCAGAGTGGTGCAATGGATTTTAATTGAACGCAGTGGATTCCATGCATCGTGGTGCAATGGATCCCAATTGAATGCAGTGAATTCCATGCAGCGTGATTGAATGCAGTATATTCCATGCAGCGTGGTAAAATGCATTCCGATTAAATGCAGTGGATTCCATCCAGCTTGTTTGAATGCAGTTGATTCCATGGAGCATGGCCCAATGCATCCCGATTAAATGCAGTGGATTTTATGCAGCATGGCCCAAAGCATCCCGATTGAATGTAGTGCATTCCATGCAGCATCACTGAATGCAGTGGATTCCATGCAGCATGGTAAAATGCATCCCGCTTAAACGAAGTGGATTACATGCAGCATGGCTAAATGGATCCCGATTGAATGCAGTAGATTCCATGCAGTGTCATTGAATGCAGTGGATTCCATGCAGCATGGTAAAATGAGTCACGATTGATGCAGTGGATTCCATGCAGTGTCATTGAATGCAGTGGATTCCATGCAGCATGGTAAAATGCATCCCGATGGATGCAGTGGATTCCATGCAGTGTCAATGAATGCAGTGGATTCCAGGCAGCATGATAAAATGCATCCCGATTGATGCAGTGGATTCCATGCAGCGGGGTTAAATGGATCCAGATTGAATGCAGTGGATTCCATGCAGCGTGGCCCCATGGATCTCGATTGAATGCAGTGGATTCCATGCAGCGTGGCCCAATGGATCTCGATTGAATGCAGTGGATTCCATGCAGTGTGGTGCAGTGGATTCTGATTGATTGCAGTGAATTCCATGCATCGTGGCACAATGGATCCCAATTGAATGCAGTGGATTCCATGCAGCGTGGCCCAATGGATCTCGCTTGAATGCAGTGGATTCCATGCAGCGTGTTTGAATGCAGTGTATGCCATGCAGCGTAAAGAAATGGAACCCTATTGAATGCAGTGGATTTTATGCAGCATGATTGAATGCAGTGGATTCGATGCAGCATGATTGAATGCAGTGGATTCCAGGCAGCGAGGCCCAATGAATCCCGATTGAATGCAGTGGATATTATCCAGCATGGCCCAAAGCATCCCGATTGAATGCAGTGGATTCCATGCAGCGTGGCCCTATGGTACCCGATTGAATGCACTGGTTGCAATGAAGCATGATTGAATGCAGTGGATTCCATGCAGCATGGAGAAATGGAACCCTATTAAATGCAGGGGATTTTATGCAGCATGATTGAATGCAGTGGATTCCATGCAGCATGATTGAATGCAGTAGATTCCATGCAGTGAGGCCCAATGCATCCCGATTAAATGCAGTGGATTTTATGCAGCGAGGCCCAAAGCATCCCGATTGAATGCAGTGGATTCCATGCAGCGTCACTGAATGCAGTGGATTCGATGCAGCATGGTTAAATGCATCCCGATTGAACGACGATTATTCCATGCAGCGTGGCTAAATGGATCCCGATTGAATGCAGTGGATTCCATGCAGCGTGGCCCAATGGATCTCGAGAGATTGCAGTGGATTCCATGCAGTGTGGTGCAATGGATTTTAATTGAACGCAGTGGATTCCATGCATCGTGGTGCAATGGATCCCAATTGAATGCAGTGAATTCCATGCAGCGTGATTGAATGCAGTATATTCCATGCAGCGTGGTAAAATGCATCCCGATTAAATGCAATGGATTCCATCCAGCTTGACTGAATACAGTTGATTCCATGGAGCGTGGCCCAATGCATCCCGATTAAATGCAGTGGATTTTATGCAGCATGGCCCAAAGCATCCCGATTGAAGGTAGTGCATTCCATGCAGCATCACTGAATGCAGTGGATTCCATGCAGCATGGTAAAATGCATTCCGATTGAACGCAGTGTATTCCATGAAGCATGGCTAAATGGCTCCCGAGTGAATGCGGTAGATTCCATGCAGTGTCATTGAATGCAGTGGATTCCATGCAGCATGGTAAAATGCGTCACGATTGATGCAGTGGATTCCATGCAGTGTCATTGAATGCAGTGGATTCCATGCAGCATGGTAAAATGCATCCCGATGGATGCAGTGGATTCCATGCAGTGTCAATGAATGCAGTGGATTCCAGGCAGCATGATAAAATGCATCCCGATTGATGCAGTGGATTCCATGCAGCGGGGTTAAATGGATCCCGATTGAATGCAGTGTATTCCATGCAGCGTGGCCCAATGGATCTCGATTGAATGCAGTGGATTCCATGCAGCGTGGCCCAATGGATCTCGATTGAATGCAGTGGATTCCATGCAGTGTGGTGCAATGGATTTTGATTGAACGCAGTGGATTCCATGCATCGTTGTGCAATGGATCCCAATTGAATGCAGTGAATTCCATGCAGCGTGATTGAATGCAGTACATTCCATGCAGCATGGTAAAATGCATCCCGATTAAATGCAGTGGATTCCATCCAGCTTGATTGAATGCAGTTGATTCCATGGAGCGTGGCCCAATGCATCCCGATTAAATGCAGTGGATTTTATGCAGCATGGCCCAAAGCATCCCGATTGAAGGTAGTGCATTCCATGCAGCATCACTGAATGCAGTGGATTCCATGCAGCATGGTAAAATGCATCCCGATTGAACGCAGTGTATTCCATGAAGCATGGCGAAATGGATCCCGATTGAATGCAGTGGATTCCATGCAGCGTGGCCCAATGGATCTCGATTGAACGCAGTGTATTCCATGCAGTGAGGCCCAATGAATCCCAATTGAATGCAGTGGATTCCATGCAGCATGGAGAAATTGAACCCTATTAAATGCAGGGGATTTTATGCAGCATGATTGAATGCAGTGGATTCCAAGCAGCATGATTGAATGCAGTAGATTCCATGCAGTGAGGCCCAATGCATCCCGATTAAATGCAGTGGATTTTATGCAGAGAGGCCCAAAGCATCCCGATTGAATGCAGTGGATTCCATGCAGCGTCACTGAATGCAGTGGATTCGATGCAGCATGGTTAAATGCATCCCGATTGAACGACGATTATTCCATGCAGCGTGGCTAAATGGATCCCGATTGAATGCAGTGGATTCCATGCAGCGTGGCCCAATGGATCTCGAGAGATTGCAGTGGATTCCATGCAGTGTGGTGCAATGGATTTTAATTGAACGCAGTGGATTCCATGCATCGTGGTGCAATGGATCCCAATTGAATGCAGTGAATTCCATGCAGCGTGATTGAATGCAGTATATTCCATGCAGCGTGGTAAAATGCATCCCGATTAAATGCAGTGGATTCCATCCAGCTTGGTTGAATGCAATTGATTCCATGGAGCATGGCCCAATGCATCCCGATTAAATGCAGTGGATTTTATGCAGCATGGCCCAAAGCATCCCGATTGAATGTAGTGCATTCCATGCAGCATCACTGAATGCAGTGGATTCCATGCAGCATGGTAAAATGCATCCCGATTAAACGCAGTGGATTACATGCAGCATGGCTAAATGGATCCCGATTGAATGCAGTAGATTCCATGCAGTGTCATTGAATGCAGTGGATTCCATGTAGCATGGTAAAATGCGTCACGATTGATGCAGTGGATTCCATGCAGTGTCATTGAATGCAGTGGATTCCATGCAGCATGGTAAAATGCATCCCGATGGATGCAGTGGATTCCATGCAGTGTCAATGAATGCAGTGGATTCCAGGCAGCATGATAAAATGCATCCCGATTGATGCAGTGGATTCCATGCAGCGGGGTTAAATGGATCCCGATTGAATGCAGTGGATTCCATGCAGCGTGGCCCAATGGATCTCGATTGAATGCAGTGGATTCCATGCAGCGTGGCCCAATGGATCTCGATTGAATGCAGTGGATTCCATGCAGCGTGTTTGAATGCAGTGTATGCCATGCAGCGTGAAGAAATGGAACCCTATTGAATGCAGTGGATTTTATGCAGCATGATTGAATGCAGTGGATTCCATGCAGCATGATTGAATGCAGTGGATTCCAGGCAGCGAGGCCCAATGAATCCCGATTGAATGCAGTGGATATTATCCAGCATGGCCCAAAGCATCCCGATTGAATGCAGTGGATTCCATGCAGCGTGTTTGAATGCAGTGGATTCCATGCAGCATGATTGAATGCAGTGGATTCCAGGCAGCGAGGCCCAATGAATCCCGATTGAATGCAGTGGACATTATCCAGCATGGCCCAAAGCATCCCGATGGAATGCAGTGGATTCCATGCAGCGTGTTTGAACGCAGTGGATCCATGCAGCATGGCCCAATGGTTCCCGATTGAATGCAGTGGTTGCAATGAAGCATGATTGAATGCAGTGGATTCCATGAAGCGTGGCCCTATGGTACCCGATTGAATGCACTGGTTGCAATGAAGCATGATTGAATGCAGTGGATTCCATGCAGCATGGAGAAATTGAACCCTATTAAATGCAGGGGATTTTATGCAGCATGATTGAATGCAGTGGATTCCATGCAGCATGATTGAATGCAGTAGATTCCATGCAGTGAGGCCCAATGCATCCCGATTAAATGCAGTGGATTTTATGCAGCGAGGCCCAAAGCATCCCGATTGAATGCAGTGGATTCCATGCAGCGTCACTGAATGCAGTGGATTCGATGCAGCATGGTAAAATGCATCCCGATTGAACCCAGTGTATTCTATGCAGCGTGATAAATGGATCCCGATTGAATGCAGTGGATTCCATGCAGCGTGGCCCAATGGATCTCGAGAGAATGCAGTGGATTCCATGCAGTGTGGTGCAATGGATTTTGATTGAACGCAGTGGATTCCATGCATCGTTGTGCAATGGATCCCAATTGAATGCAGTGAATTCCATGCAGCATGATAAAATGCATCCCGATAGATGCAGTGGATTCCATGCAGCGGGGTTAAATGGATCCAGATTGAATGCCGTGGATTCCATGCAGCGTGGCCCAATGGATCTCGATTGAATGCAGTGGACTCCATGCAGTGTGGTGCAGTGGATTCTGATTGATTGCAGTGAATTCCATGAAGCGTGGCCCAATGGATCTCGATTGAATGCAGTGGATTCCATGCAGCGTGTTTGAATGCAGTGTATTCCATGCAGCGTGAAGAAATGGAACCCTATTGAATGCAGTGGATTTTATGCAGCATGATTGAATGCAGTTGATTCCATGCAGCATGATTGAATGCAGTGGATTCCAGGCAGCGAGGCCCAATGAATCCCGATTGAATGCAGTGGACATTATCCAGCATGGCCCAAAGCATCCCGATGGAATGCAGTGGATTCCATGCAGCGTGTTTGAATGCAGTGGAGTCCATGCAGCATGGCCCAATGGTTCCCGATTGAATGCAGTGGTTGCAATGAAGCATGATTGAATGCAGTGGATTCCATGAAGCGTGGCCCTATGGTACCCGATTGAATGCACTGGTTGCAATGAAGCATGATTGAATGCAGTGGATTCCATGCAGCATGGAGAAATGGAACCCTATTAAATGCAGGGGATTTTATGCAGCATGATTGAATGCAGTGGATTCCATGCAGCATGATTGAATGCAGTAGATTCCATGCAGTGAGGCCCAATGCATCCCGATTAAATGCAGTGGATTTTATGCAGCGAGGCCCAAAGCATCCCGATTGAATGCAGTGGATTCCATGCAGCGTCACTGAATGCAGTGGATTCGATGCAGCATGGTTAAATGCATCCCGATTGAACGAAGAGTATTCCATGCAGCGTGGCTAAATGGATCCCGATTGAATGCAGTGGATTCCATGCAGCGTGGCCCAATGGATCTCGAGAGATTGCAGTGGATTCCAAGCAGAGTGGTGCAATGGATTTTAATTGAACGCAGTGGATTCCATGCATCGTGGTGCAATGGATCCCAATTGAATGCAGTGAATTCCATGCAGCGTGATTGAATGCAGTATATTCCATGCAGCGTGGTAAAATGCATCCCGATTAAATGCAGTGGATTCCATCCAGCTTGATTGAATGCAGTTGATTCCATGGAGCGTGGCCCAATGCATCCCGATTAAATGCAGTGGATTTTATGCAGCATGGCCCAAAGCATCCCGATTGAATGTAGTGCATTCCATGCAGCATCACTGAATGCAGTGGATTCCATGCAGCATGGTAAAATGCATCCCGATTAAACGCAGTGGAATACATGCAGCATGGCTAAATGGATCCCGAGTGAATGCAGTAGATTCCATGCAGTGTCATTGAATGCAGTGGATTCCATGCAGCATGGTAAAATGCATCCCGATTGATGCAGTGGATTCCATGCAGTGTCATTGAATGCAGTGTATTACATGCAGCATGGTAAAATGCATCCCGATTGATACAGTGGATTCCATGCAGTGTCATTGAATGCAGTGGATTCCAGGCAACATGATAAAATGCATCCCGATTGATGCAGTGGATTCCATGCAGCGGGGTTAAATGGATCCCGATTGAATGCAGTCGATTCCATGCAGCGTGGCCCAATGGATCTCGATTGAATGCAGTGGATTCCATGCAGCGTGGCCCAATGGATCTCGATTGAATGCAGTGGATTCCATGCAGCGTGTTTGAACGCAGTGGATCCATGCAGCATGGCCCAATGGTTCCCGATTGAATGCAGTGGTTGCAATGAAGCATGATTGAATGCAGTGGATTCCATGAAGCGTGGCCCTATGGTACCCGATTGAATGCACTGGTCGCAATGAAGCATGATTGAATGCAGTGGATTCCATGCAGCATGGAGAAATGGAACCCTATTAAATGCAGGGGATTTTATGCAGCATGATTGAATGCAGTGGATTCCATGCAGCATGATTGAATGCAGTAGATTCCATGCAGTGAGGCCCAATGCATCCCGATTAAATGCAGTGGATTTTATGCAGCGAGGCCCAAAGCATCCCGATTGAATGCAGTGGATTCCATGCAGTGTCACTGAATGCAGTGGATTCGATGCAGCATGGTAAAATGCATCCCGATTGAACCCAGTGTATTCTATGCAGCGTGATAAATGGATCCCGATTGAATGCAGTGGATTCCATGCAGCGTGGCCCAATGGATCTCGAGAGAATGCAGTGGATTCCATGCAGTGTGGTGCAATGGATTTTGATTGAACGCAGTGGATTCCATGCATCGTTGTGCAATGGATCCCAATTGAATGCAGTGAATTCCATGCAGCATGATAAAATGCATCCCGATTGATGCAGTGGATTCCATGCAGCGGGGTTAAATGGATCCAGATTGAATGCCGTGGATTCCATGCAGCGTGGCCCAATGGATCTCGATTGAATGCAGTGGACTCCATGCAGTGTGGTGGAGTGGATTCTGATTGATTGCAGTGAATTCCATGAAGCGTGGCCCAATGGATCTCGATTGAATGCAGTGGATTCCATGCAGCGTGTTTGAATGCAGTGTATTCCATGCAGCGTGAAGAAATGGAACCCTATTGAATGCAGTGGATTTTATGCAGCATGATTGAATGCAGTGGATTCCATGCAGCATGATTGAATGCAGTGGATTCCAGGCAGCGAGGCCCAATGAATCCCGATTGAATGCAGTGGACATTATCCAGCATGGCCCAAAGCATCCCGATGGAATGCAGTGGATTCCATGCAGTGTGTTTGAATGCAGTGGAGTCCATGCAGCATGGCCCAATGGTTCCCGATTGAATGCAGTGGTTGCAATGAAGCATGATTGAATGCAGTGGATTCCATGAAGCGTGGCCCTATGGTACCCGATTGAATGCACTGGTTGCAATGAAGCATGATTGAATGCAGTGGATTCCATGCAGCATGGAGAAATGGAACCCTATTAAATGCAGGGGATTTTATGCAGCATGATTGAATGCAGTGGATTCCATGCAGCATGATTGAATGCAGTAGATTCCATGCAGTGTCATTGAATGCAGTGGATTCCATGCAGCATGGTAAAATGCGTCACGATTGATGCAGTGGATTCCATGCAGTGTCATTGAATGCAGTGGATTCCATGCAGCATGGTAAAATGCATCCCGATGGATGCAGTGGATTCCATGCAGTGTCAATGAATGCAGTGGATTCCAGGCAGCATGATAAAATGCATCCCGATTGATGCAGTGGATTCCATGCAGCGGGGTTAAATGGATCCCGATTGAATGCAGTGGATTCCATGCAGCGTGGCCCAATGGATCTCGATTGAATGCAGTGGATTCCATGCAGCGTGGCCCAATGGATCTCGATTGAATGCAGTGGATTCCATGCAGTGTGGTGCAGTGGATTCTGATTGATTGCAGTGAATTCCATGCATCGTGGCACAATGGATCCCAATTGAATGCAGTGGATTCCATGCAGTGTGGCCCAATGGATCTCGATTGAATGCAGTGGATTCCATGCAGCGTGTTTGAATGCAGTTTATGCCATGCAGCATGAAGAAATGGAACCCTATTGAATGCAGTGGATTTTATGCAGCATGATTGAATGCAGTGGATTCCATGCAGCATGATTGAATGCAGTGGATTCCAGGCAGCGAGGCCCAATGAATCCCGATTGAATGCAGTGGATATTATCCAGCATGGCCCAAAGCATCCCGATTGAATGCAGTGGATTCCATGCAGCGTGTTTGAACGCAGTGGATCCATGCAGCATGGCCCAATGGTTCCCGATTGAATGCAGTGGTTGCAATGAAGCATGATTGAATGCAGTGGATTCCATGAAGCGTGGCCCTATGGTACCCGATTGAATGCACTGGTTGCAATGAAGCATGATTGAATGCAGTGGATTCCATGCAGCATGGAGAAATGGAACCCTATTAAATGCAGGGGATTTTATGCAGCATGATTGAATGCAGTGGATTCCATGCAGCATGATTGAATGCAGTAGATTCCATGCAGTGAGGCCCAATGCATCCCGATTAAATGCAGTGGATTTTATGCAGCGAGGCCCAAAGCATCCCGATTGAATGCAGTGGATTCCATGCAGCGTCACTGAATGCAGTGGATTCGATGCAGCATGGTAAAATGCATCCCGATTGAACCCAGTGTATTCTATGCAGCGTGATAAATGGATCCCGATTGAATGCAGTGGATTCCATGCAGCGTGGCCCAATGGATCTCGAGAGAATGCAGTGGATTCCATGCAGTGTGGTGCAATGGATTTTGATTGAACGCAGTGGATTCCATGCATCGTTGTGCAATGGATCCCAATTGAATGCAGTGAATTCCATGCAGCGTGATTGAATGCAGTACATTCCATGCAGCATGGTAAAATGCATCCCGATTAAATGCAGTGGATTCCATCCAGCTTGATTGAATGCAGTTGATTCCATGGAGCGTGGCCCAATGCATCCCGATTAAATGCAGTGGATTTTATGCAGCATGGCCCAAAGCATCCCGATTGAAGGTAGTGCATTCCATGCAGCATCACTGAATGCAGTGGATTCCATGCAGCATGGTAAAATGCATCCCGATTGAACGCAGTGTATTCCATGAAGCATGGCTAAATGGATCCCGATTGAATGCAGTGGATTCCATGCAGCGTGGCCCAATGGATCTCGATTGAACGCAGTGTATTCCATGCAGTGAGGCCCAATGAATCCCAATTGAATGCAGTGGATTCCATGCAGCATGGCGCAATGGATGTCGATTGAATGCAGTGCTTTCCCTGCAATGTGGCACAATGGATCCCGATTGACTGCAGTGGATTCCATGCAGCGTCACTGAATGCAGTGGATTCCATGCAGCATGGTAAAATGCATCCCGATGGATGCAGTGGATTCCATGCAGTGTCATTGAATGCAGTGGATTCCATGCAGCATGGTAAAATGCATCCCGATTGATGCAGTGGATTACATGCAGTGTCAATGAATGCAGTGGATTCCAGGCAGCATGATAAAATGCATCCCGATTGATGCAGTGGATTCCATGCAGCGGGGTTAAATGGATCCCGATTGAATGCAGTGGATTCCATGCAGCGTGGCCCAGTGGATCTCGATTGAATGCAGTGGATTCCATGCAGCGTGGCCCAATGGATCTCGATTGAATGCAGTGGATTCCACGCAGTGTGGTGCAGTGGATTCTGATTGATTGCAGTGAATTCCATGCATCGTGGCACAATGGATCCCAATTGAATGCAGTGGATTCCATGCAGTGTGGCCCAATGGATCTCGATTGAATGCAGTGGATTCCATGCAGCATGTTTGAATACAGTGTATTCCATGCAGCGTGAAGAAATGGAACCCTATTGAATGCAGTGGATTTTATGCAGCATGATTGAATGCAGTGGATTCCATGCAGCATGATTGAATGCAGTGGATTCCAGGAAGCGAGGCCCAATGAATCCCGATTGAATGCAGTGGATATTATCCAGCAGGGCCCAAAGCATCCCGATTGAATGCAGTGGATTCCATGCAGCGTCACTGAATGCAGTGGATTCGATGCAGCATGGTAAAATGCATCCCGATTGAACCCAGTGTATTCTATGCAGCGTGATAAATGGATCCCGAATGAATGCAGTGTATTCGATGCAGCATTGCCCAATGGACCTCGAGAGAATGCAGTGGATTCCATGCAGTGTGGTGCAATGGATTTTGATTGAAATCAGTGGATTCGATGCATCGTTGTGCAATGGATCCCAATTGAATGCAGTGAATTCCATGCAGCGTGATTGAATGCAGTACATTCCATGCAGCATGGTAAAATGCATCCCGATTAAATGCAGTGGATTCCATCCAGCTTGATTGAATGCAGTTGATTCCATGGAGCGTGGCCCAATGCATCCCGATTAAATGCAGTGGATTTTATGCAGCATGGCCCAAAGCATCCCGATTGAAGGTAGTGCATTCCATGCAGCATCACTGAATGCAGTGGATTCCATGCAGCATGGTAAAATGCATCCCGATTGAACGCAGTGTATTCCATGAAGCATGGCTAAATGGATCCCGATTGAATGCAGTGGATTCCATGCAGCGTGGCCCAATGGATCTCGATTGAACGCAGTGTATTCCATGCAGTGAGGCCCAATGAATCCCAATTGAATGCAGTGGATTCCATGCAGCATGGCGCAATGGATGTCGATTGAATGCAGTGGTTTCCCTGCAATGTGGCACAATGGATCCCGATTGACTGCAGTGGATTCCATGCAGCGTCACTGAATGCAGTGGATTCCATGCAGCATGGTAAAATGCATCCCGATGGATGCAGTGGATTCCATGCAGTGTCATTGAATGCAGTGGATTCCATGCAGCATGGTAAAATGCATCCCAATTGATGCAGTGGATTCCATGCAGCCGGGTTCAATGGATCCCGATTGAATGCAGTGGATTCGATGCAGCGTGGCCCAATGGATCTCGAGAGAATGCAGTGGATTCCATGCAGTGTGGTGCAATGGATTTAAATTGAACGCAGTGGATTCCATGCATCGTGGCGCAATGGATCCCAATTGAATGCAGTGAATTCCATGCAGCGTGATTGAATGCAGTATATTCCATGCAGCGTGGTAAAATGCATCCCGATTAAATGCAGTGGATTCCATCCAGCTTGATTGAATGCAATTGATTTCATGGAGCATGGCCCAATGCATCCCGATTAAATGCAGTGGATTTTATGCAGCATGGCCCAAAGCATCCCGATTGAAGGTAGTGCATTCCATGCAGCATCACTGAATGCAGTGGATTCCATGCAGCATGGTAAAATGCATCCCGATTGAACGCAGTGTATTCCATGAAGCATGGCTAAATGGATCCCGATTGAATGCAGTGGATTCCATGCAGCGTGGCCCAATGGATCTCGATTGAACGCAGTGTATTCCATGCAGTGAGGCCCAATGAATCCCAATTGAATGCAGTGGATTCCATGCAGCATGGCGCAATGGATGTCGATTGAATGCAGTGCTTTCCCTGCAATGTGGCACAATGGATCCCGATTGACTGCAGTGGATTCCATGCAGCGTCACTGAATGCAGTGGATTCCATGCAGCATGGTAAAATGCATCCCGATTGATGCAGTGGATTCCATGCAGTGTCATTGAATGCAGTGGATTCCATGCAGCATGGTAAAATGCATCCCGATTGATGCAGTGGATTACATGCAGTGTCAATGAATGCAGTGGATTCCAGGCAGCATGATAAAATGCATCCCGATTGATGCAGTGGATTCCATGCAGCGGGGTTAAATGGATCCCGATTGAATGCAGTGGATTCCATGCAGCGTGGCCCAGTGGATCTCGATTGAATGCAGTGGATTCCATGCAGCGTGGCCCAATGGATCTCGATTGAATGCAGTGGATTCCACGCAGTGTGGTGCAGTGGATTCTGATTGATTGCAGTGAATTCCATGCATCGTGGCACAATGGATCCCAATTGAATGCAGTGGATTCCATGCAGTGTGGCCCAATGGATCTCGATTGAATGCAATGGATTCCATGCAGCATGTTTGAATGCAGTGTATTCCATGCAGCGTGAAGAAATGGAACCCTATTGAATGCAGTGGATTTTATGCAGCATGATTGAATGCAGTGGATTCCATGCAGCATGATTGAATGCAGTGGATTCCAGGAAGCGAGGCCCAATGAATCCCGATTGAATGCAGTGGATATTATCCAGCAGGGCCCAAAGCATCCCGATTGAATGCAGTGGATTCCATGCAGCGTCACTGAATGCAGTGGATTCGATGCAGCATGGTAAAATGCATCCCGATTGAACCCAGTGTATTCTATGCAGCGTGATAAATGGATCCCGATTGAATGCAGTGGATTCGATGCAGCGTGGTCCAATGTACCTCGAGAGAATGCAGTGGATTCCATGCAGTGTGGTGCAATGGATTTTGATTGAAATCAGTGGATTCGATGCATCGTTGTGCAATGGATCCCAATTGAATGCAGTGAATTCCATGCAGCGTGATTGAATGCAGTACATTCCATGCAGCATGGTAAAATGCATCCCGATTAAATGCAGTGGATTACATCCAGCTTGATTGAATGCAGTTGATTCCATGGAGCGTGGCCCAATGCATCCCGATTAAATGCAGTGGATTTTATGCAGCATGGCCCAAAGCATCCCGATTGAAGGTAGTGCATTCCATGCAGCATCACTGAATGCAGTGGATTCCATGCAGCATGGTAAAATGCATCCCGATTGAACGCAGTGTATTCCATGAAGCATGGCGAAATGGATCCCGATTGAATGCAGTGGATTCCATGCAGCGTGGCCCAATGGATCTCGATTGAACGCAGTGTATTCCATGCAGTGAGGCCCAATGAATCCCAATTGAATGCAGTGGATTCCATGCAGCATGGCGCAATGGATGTCGATTGAATGCAGTGGTTTCCCTGCAATGTGGCACAATGGATCCCGATTGACTGCAGTGGATTCCATGCAGCGTCACTGAATGCAGTGGATTCCATGCAGCATGGTAAAATGCATCCCGATGGATGCAGTGGATTCCATGCAGTGTCATTGAATGCAGTGGATTCCATGCAGCATGGTAAAATGCATCCCAATTGAACGCAGTGCATTCCATGCAGCCGGGTTCAATGGATCCCGATTGAATGCAGTGGATTCGATGCAGCGTGGCCCAATGGATCTCGAGAGAATGCAGTGGATTCCATGCAGTGTGGTGCAATGGATTTAAATTGAACGCAGTGGATTCCATGCATCGTGGCGCAATGGATCCCAATTGAATGCAGTGAATTCCATGCAGCGTGATTGAATGCAGTATATTCCATGCAGCGTGGTAAAATGCATCCCGATTAAATGCAGTGGATTCCATCCAGCTTGATTGAATGCAATTGATTCCATGGAGCATGGCCCAATGCATCCCGATTAAATGCAGTGGATTCCATCCAGCTTGATTGAATGCAATTGATTCCATGGAGCATGGCCCAATGCATCCCGATTAAATGCAGTGGATTTTATGCAGCATGGCCCAAAGCATCCCGATTGAAGGTAGTGCATTCCATGCAGCATCACTGAATGCAGTGGATTCCATGCAGCATGGTAAAATGCATCCCGATTAAACGCAGTGGATTACATGCAGCATGGCTAAATGGATCCCGAGTGAATGCAGTAGATTCCATGCAGTTTCATTGAATGCTGTGGTTTACATGCAGTATGGTAAAATGCCTCACGATTGATGCAGTGGATTCCATGCAGTGTCATTGAATGCAGTGGATTCCATGCAGCATGGTAAAATGCATCCCGATTGATGCAGTGGATTTTATGCAGAGAGGCCCAAAGCATCCCGATTGAATGCAGTGGATTCCATGCAGCGTCACTGAATGCAGTGGATTCGATGCAGCATGGTTAAATGCATCCCGATTGAACGAAGAGTATTCCATGCAGCGTGGCTAAATGGACCCCAATTGAATGCAGTGGATTCCATGCAGCGTGGCCCAATGGATCTCGATTGAATGCAGTGGATTCCATGCAGCGTGGCCCAATGGATCTCGATTTAATGCAGTGGATTCCATGCAGTGTGGTGCAGTGGATTCTGATTGATTGCAGTGAATTCCATGCATCGTGGCACAATGGATCCCAATTGAATGCAGTGGATTCCATGCAGCGTGGCCCAATGGATCTCGATTGAATGCAGTGGATTCCATGCAGCGTGTTTGAATGCAGTGTATGCCATGCAGCGTGAAGAAATGGAACCCTATTGAATGCAGTGGATTTTATGCAGCATGATTGAATGCAGTGGATTCGATGCAGCATGATTGAATGCAGTGGATTCCAGGCAGCGAGGCCCAATTAATCCCGATTGAATGCAGTGGATATTATCCAGCATGGCCCAAAGCATCCCGATTGAATGCAGTGGATTCCATGCAGCGTGGCCCAATGGATCTCGATTGAATGCAGTGGATTCCATGCAGCGTGTTTGAACGCAGTGGATCCATGCAGCATGGCCCAATGGTACCCGATTGAATGCAGTGGTTGCAATGAAGCATGATTGAATGCAGTGGATTCCATGAAGCGTGGCCCTATGGTACCCGATTGAATGCACTGGTCGCAATGAAGCATGATTGAATGCAGTGGATTCCATGCAGCATGGAGAAATGGAACCCTATTAAATGCAGGGGATTTTATGCAGCATGATTGAATGCAGTGGATTCCATGCAGCATGATTGAATGCAGTAGATTCCATGCAGTGAGGCCCAATGCATCCCGATTAAATGCAGTGGATTTTATGCAGCGAGGCCCAAAGCATCCCGATTGAATGCAGTGGATTCCATGCAGTGTCACTGAATGCAGTGGATTCGATGCAGCATGGTAAAATGCATCCCGATTGAACCCAGTGTATTCTATGCAGCGTGATAAATGGATCCCGATTGAATGCAGTGGATTCCATGCAGCGTGGCCCAATGGATCTCGAGAGAATGCAGTGGATTCCATGCAGTGTGGTGCAATGGATTTTGATTGAACGCAGTGGATTCCATGCATCGTTGTGCAATGGATCCCAATTGAATGCAGTGAATTCCATGCAGCATGATAAAATGCATCCCGATTGATGCAGTGGATTCCATGCAGCGGGGTTAAATGGATCCAGATTGAATGCCGTGGATTCCATGCAGCGTGGCCCAATGGATCTCGATTGAATGCAGTGGACTCCATGCAGTGTGGTGGAGTGGATTCTGATTGATTGCAGTGAATTCCATGAAGCGTGGCCCAATGGATCTCGATTGAATGCACTGGATTCCATGCAGCGTGTTTGAATGCAGTGTATTCCATGCAGCGTGAAGAAATGGAACCCTATTGAATGCAGTGGATTTTATGCAGCATGATTGAATGCAGTGGATTCCATGCAGCATGATTGAATGCAGTGGATTCCAGGCAGCGAGGCCCAATGAATCCCGATTGAATGCAGTGGACATTATCCAGCATGGTCCAAAGCATCCCGATGGAATGCAGTGGATTCCATGCAGCGTGTTTGAATGCAGTGGAGTCCATGCAGCATGGCCCAATTGTTCCCGATTGAATGCAGTGGTTGCAATGAAGCATGATTGAATGCAGTGGATTCCATGAAGCGTGGCCCTATGGTACCCGATTGAATGCACTGGTTGCAATGAAGCATGATTGAATGCAGTGGATTCCATGCAGCATGGAGAAATGGAACCCTATTAAATGCAGGGGATTTTATGCAGCATGATTGAATGCAGTGGATTCCATGCAGCATGATTGAATGCAGTAGATTCCATGCAGTGAGGCCCAATGCATCCCGATTAAATGCAGTGGATTTTATGCAGCGAGGCCCAAAGCATCCCGATTGAATGCAGTGGATTCCATGCAGCGTCACTGAATGCAGTGGATTCGATGCAGCATGGTTAAATGCATCCCGATTGAACGAAGAGTATTCCATGCAGCGTGGCTAAATGGATCCCGATTGAATGCAGTGGATTCCATGCAGCGTGGCCCAATGGATCTCGAGAGATTGCAGTGGATTCCATGCAGTGTGGTGCAATGGATTTTAATTGAACGCAGTGGATTCCATGCATCGTGGTGCAATGGATCCCAATTGAATGCAGTGAATTCCATGCAGCGTGATTGAATGCAGTATATTCCATGCAGCGTGGTAAAATGCATCCCGATTAAATGCAGTGGATTCCATCCAGCTTGATTGAATGCAGTTGATTCCATGGAGCGTGGCCCAATGCATCCCGATTAAATGCAGTGGATTTTATGCAGCATGGCCCAAAGCATCCCGATTGAATGTGGTGCATTCCATGCAGCATCACTGAATGCAGTGGATTCCATGCAGCATGTTAAAATGCATCCCGATTAAACGCAGTGGATTACATGCAGCATGGCTAAATGGATCCCGAGTGAATGCAGTAGATTCCATGCAGTGTCATTGAATGCAGTGGATTCCATGCAGCATGGTAAAATGCGTCACGATTGATGCAGTGGATTCCATGCAGTGTCATTGAATGCAGTGGATTCCATGCAGCATGGTAAAATGCATCCCGATGGATGCAGTGGATTCCATGCAGTGTCAATGAATGCAGTGGATTCCAGGCAGCATGATAAAATGCATCCCGATTGATGCAGTGGATTCCATGCAGCGGGGTTAAATGGATCCCGATTGAATGCAGTGGATTCCATGCAGCGTGGCCCAATGGATCTCGATTGAATGCAGTGGATTCCATGCAGCGTGGCCCAATGGATCTCGATTGAATGCAGTGGATTCCATGCAGTGTGGTGCAGTGGATTCTGATTGATTGCAGTGAATTCCATGCATCGTGGCACAATGGATCCCAATTGAATGCAGTGGATTCCATGCAGTGTGGCCCAATGGATCTCGATTGAATGCAGTGGATTCCATGCAGCGTGTTTGAATGCAGTTTATGCCATGCAGCATGAAGAAATGGAACCCTATTGAATGCAGTGGATTTTATGCAGCATGATTGAATGCAGTGGATTCCATGCAGCATGATTGAATGCAGTGGATTCCAGGCAGCGAGGCCCAATGAATCCCGATTGAATGCAGTGGATATTATCCAGCATGGCCCAAAGCATCCCGATTGAATGCAGTGGATTCCATGCAGCGTGTTTGAATGCAGTGGATTCCATGCAGCATGGCCCAATGGTTCCCGATTGAATGCAGTGGTTGCAATGAAGCATGATTGAATGCAGTGGATTCCATGAAGCGTGGCCCTATGGTACCCGATTGAATGCACTGGTTGCAATGAAGCATGATTGAATGCAGTGGATTCCATGCAGTGAGGCCCAATGCATCCCGATTAAATGCAGTGGATTTTATGCAGCGAGGCCCAAAGCATCCCGATTGAATGCAGTGGATTCCATGCAGCGTCACTGAATGCAGTGGATTCGATGCAGCATGGTAAAATGCATCCCGATTGAACCCAGTGTATTCTATGCAGCGTGATAAATGGATCCCGATTGAATGCAGTGGATTCCATGCAGCGTGGCCCAATGGATCTCGAGAGAATGCAGTGGATTCCATGCAGTGCGGTGCAATGGATTTTGATTGAACGCAGTGGATTCCATGCATCGTTGTGCAATGGATCCCAATTGAATGCAGTGAATTCCATGCAGCGTGATTGAATGCAGTACATTCCATGCAGCATGGTAAAATGCATCCCGATTAAATGCAGTGGATTCCATCCAGCTTGATTGAATGCAGTTGATTCCATGGAGCGTGGCCCAATGCATCCCGATTAAATGCAGTGGATTTTATGCAGCATGGCCCAAAGCATCCCGATTGAAGGTAGTGCATTCCATGCAGCATCACTGAATGCAGTGGATTCCATGCAGCATGGTAAAATGCATCCCGATTGAACGCAGTGTATTCCATGAAGCATGGCTAAATGGATCCCGATTGAATGCAGTGGATTCCATGCAGCGTGGCCCAATGGATCTCGATTGAACGCAGTGTATTCCATGCAGTGAGGCCCAATGAATCCCAATTGAATGCAGTGGATTCCATGCAGCATGGCGCAATGGATGTCGATTGAATGCAGTGCTTTCCCTGCAATGTGGCACAATGGATCCCGATTGACTGCAGTGGATTCCATGCAGCGTCACTGAATGCAGTGGATTCCATGCAGCATGGTAAAATGCATCCCGATTGATGCAGTGGATTCCATGCAGTGTCATTGAATGCAGTGGATTCCATGCAGCATGGTAAAATGCATCCCGATGGATGCAGTGGATTACATGCAGTGTCAATGAATGCAGTGGATTCCAGGCAGCATGATAAAATGCATCCCGATTGATGCAGTGGATTCCATGCAGCGGGGTTCAATGGATCCCGATTGAATGCAGTGGATTCCATGCAGCGTGGCCCAGTGGATCTCGATTGAATGCAGTGGATTCCATGCAGCGTGGCCCAATGGATCTCGATTGAATGCAGTGGATTCCACGCAGTGTGGTGCAGTGGATTCTGATTGATTGCAGTGAATTCCATGCATCGTGGCACAATGGATCCCAATTGAATGCAGTGGATTCCATGCAGTGTGGCCCAATGGATCTCGATTGAATGCAGTGGATTCCATGCAGCGTGTTTGAATGCAGTGTATGCCATGCAGCATGAAGAAATGGAACCCTATTGAATGCAGTGGATTTTATGCAGCATGATTGAATGCAGTGGATTCCATGCAGCATGATTGAATGCAGTGGATTCCAGGAAGCGAGGCCCAATGAATCCCGATTGAATGCAGTGGATATTATCCAGCAGGGCCCAAAGCATCCCGATTGAATGCAGTGGATTCCATGCAGCGTCACTGAATGCAGTGGATTCGATGCAGCATGGTAAAATGCATCCCGATTGAACCCAGTGTATTCTATGCAGCGTGATAAATGGATCCCGATTGAATGCAGTGGATTCGATGCAGCATTGCCCAATGGACCTCGAGAGAATGCAGTGGATTCCATGCAGTGTGGTGCAATGGATTTTGATTGAAATCAGTGGATTCGATGCATCGTTGTGCAATGGATCCCAATTGAATGCAGTGAATTCCATGCAGCGTGATTGAATGCAGTACATTCCATGCAGCATGGTAAAATGCATCCCGATTAAATGCAGTGGATTCCATCCAGCTTGATTGAATGCAGTTGATTCCATGGAGCGTGGCCCAATGCATCCCGATTAAATGCAGTGGATTTTATGCAGCATGGCCCAAAGCATCCCGATTGAAGGTAGTGCATTCCATGCAGCATCACTGAATGCAGTGGATTCCATGCAGCATGGTAAAATGCATCCCGATTGAACGCAGTGTATTCCATGAAGCATGGCTAAATGGATCCCGATTGAATGCAGTGGATTCCATGCAGCGTGGCCCAATGGATCTCGATTGAACGCAGTGTATTCCATGCAGTGAGGCCCAATGAATCCCAATTGAATGCAGTGGATTCCATGCAGCATGGCGCAATGGATGTCGATTGAATGCAGTGGTTTCCCTGCAATGTGGCACAATGGATCCCGATTGACTGCAGTGGATTCCATGCAGCGTCACTGAATGCAGTGGATTCCATGCAGCATGGTAAAATGCATCCCGATGGATGCAGTGGATTCCATGCAGTGTCATTGAATGCAGTGGATTCCATGCAGCATGGTAAAATGCATCCCAATTGAACGCAGTGCATTCCATGCAGCCGGGTTCAATGGATCCCGATTGAATGCAGTGGATTCGATGCAGCGTGGCCCAATGGATCTCGAGAGAATGCAGTGGATTCCATGCAGTGTGGTGCAATGGATTTAAATTGAACGCAGTGGATTCCATGCATCGTGGCGCAATGGATCCCAATTGAATGCAGTGAATTCCATGCAGCGTGATTGAATGCAGTATATTCCATGCAGCGTGGTAAAATGCATCCCGATTAAATGCAGTGGATTCCATCCAGCTTGATTGAATGCAATTGATTTCATGGAGCATGGCCCAATGCATCCCGATTAAATGCAGTGGATTTTATGCAGCATGGCCCAAAGCATCCCGATTGAAGATAGTGCATTCCATGCAGCATCACTGAATGCAGTGGATTCCATGCAGCATGGTAAAATGCATCCCGATTGAACGCAGTGTATTCCATGAAGCATGGCTAAATGGATCCCGATTGAATGCAGTGGATTCCATGCAGCGTGGCCCAATGGATCTCGATTGAACGCAGTGTATTCCATGCAGTGAGGCCCAATGAATCCCAATTGAATGCAGTGGATTCCATGCAGCATGGCGCAATGGATGTCGATTGAATGCAGTGCTTTCCCTGCAATGTGGCACAATGGATCCCGATTGACTGCAGTGGATTCCATGCAGCGTCACTGAATGCAGTGGATTCCATGCAGCATGGTAAAATGCATCCCGATTGATGCAGTGGATTCCATGCAGTGTCATTGAATGCAGTGGATTCCATGCAGCATGGTAAAATGCATCCCGATTGATGCAGTGGATTCCATGCAGTGTCAATGAATGCAGTGGATTCCAGGCAGCATGATAAAATGCATCCCGATTGATGCAGTGGATTCCATGCAGCGGGGTTAAATGGATCCCGATTGAATGCAGTGGATTCCATGCAGCGTGGCCCAGTGGATCTCGATTGAATGCAGTGGATTCCATGCAGCGTGGCCCAATGGATCTCGATTGAATGCAGTGGATTCCACGCAGTGTGGTGCAGTGGATTCTGATTGATTGCAGTGAATTCCATGCATCGTGGCACAATGGATCCCAATTGAATGCAGTGGATTCCATGCAGTGTGGCCCAATGGATCTCGATTGAATGCAATGGATTCCATGCAGCATGTTTGAATGCAGTGTATTCCATGCAGCGTGAAGAAATGGAACCCTATTGAATGCAGTGGATTTTATGCAGCATGATTGAATGCAGTGGATTCCATGCAGCATGATTGAATGCAGTGGATTCCAGGAAGCGAGGCCCAATGAATCCCGATTGAATGCAGTGGATATTATCCAGCAGGGCCCAAAGCATCCCGATTGAATGCAGTGGATTCCATGCAGCGTCACTGAATGCAGTGGATTCGATGCAGCATGGTAAAATGCATCCCGATTGAACCCAGTGTATTCTATGCAGCGTGATAAATGGATCCCGATTGAATGCAGTGGATTCGATGCAGCGTGGTCCAATGTACCTCGAGAGAATGCAGTGGATTCCATGCAGTGTGGTGCAATGGATTTTGATTGAAATCAGTGGATTCGATGCATCGTTGTGCAATGGATCCCAATTGAATGCAGTGAATTCCATGCAGCGTGATTGAATGCAGTACATTCCATGCAGCATGGTAAAATGCATCCCGATTAAATGCAGTGGATTCCATCCAGCTTGATTGAATGCAGTTGATTCCATGGAGCGTGGCCCAATGCATCCCGATTAAATGCAGTGGATTTTATGCAGCATGGCCCAAAGCATCCCGATTGAATGTAGTGCATTCCATGCAGCATCACTGAATGCAGTGGATTCCATGCAGCATGGTAAAATGCATCCCGATTGAACGCAGTGTATTCCATGAAGCATGGCTAAATGGATCCCGATTGAATGCAGTGGATTCCATGCAGCGTGGCCCAATGGATCTCGATTGAACGCAGTGTATTCCATGCAGTGAGGCCCAATGAATCCCAATTGAATGCAGTGGATTCCATGCAGCATGGCGCAATGGATGTCGATTGAATGCAGTGGTTTCCCTGCAATGTGGCACAATGGATCCCGATTGACTGCAGTGGATTCCATGCAGCGTCACTGAATGCAGTGGATTCCATGCAGCATGGTAAAATGCATCCCGATGGATGCAGTGGATTCCATGCAGTGTCATTGAATGCAGTGGATTCCATGCAGCATGGTAAAATGCATCCCAATTGAACGCAGTGCATTCCATGCAGCCGGGTTCAATGGATCCCGATTGAATGCAGTGGATTCGATGCAGCGTGGCCCAATGGATCTCGAGAGAATGCAGTGGATTCCATGCAGTGTGGTGCAATGGATTTAAATTGAACGCAGTGGATTCCATGCATCGTGGCGCAATGGATCCCAATTGAATGCAGTGAATTCCATGCAGCGTGATTGAATGCAGTATATTCCATGCAGCGTGGTAAAATGCATCCCGATTAAATGCAGTGGATTCCATCCAGCTTGATTGAATGCAATTGATTCCATGGAGCATGGCCCAATGCATCCCGATTAAATGCAGTGGATTCCATCCAGCTTGATTGAATGCAATTGATTCCATGGAGCATGGCCCAATGCATCCCGATTAAATGCAGTGGATTTTATGCAGCATGGCCCAAAGCATCCCGATTGAAGGTAGTGCATTCCATGCAGCATCACTGAATGCAGTGGATTCCATGCAGCATGGTAAAATGCATCCCGATTAAACGCAGTGGATTACATGCAGCATGGCTAAATGGATCCCGAGTGAATGCAGTAGATTCCATGCAGTTTCATTGAATGCTGTGGTTTACATGCAGTATGGTAAAATGCCTCACGATTGATGCAGTGGATTCCATGCAGTGTTATTGAATGCAGTGGATTCCATGCAGCATGGTAAAATGCATCCCGATTGATGCCGTGGATTTTATGCAGAGAGGCCCAAAGCATCCCGATTGAATGCAGTGGATTCCATGCAGCGTCACTGAATGCAGTGGATTCGATGCAGCATGGTTAAATGCATCCCGATTGAACGAAGAGTATTCCATGCAGCGTGGCTAAATGGACCCCAATTGAATGCAGTGGATTCCATGCAGCGTGGCCCAATGGATCTCGATTGAATGCAGTGGATTCCATGCAGCGTGGCCCAATGGATCTCGATTGAATGCAGTGGATTCCATGCAGTGTGGTGCAGTGGATTCTGATTGATTGCAGTGAATTCCATGCATCGTGGCACAATGGATCCCAATTGAATGCAGTGGATTCCATGCAGCGTGGCCCAATGGATCTCGATTGAATGCAGTGGATTCCATGCAGCGTGTTTGAATGCAGTGTATGCCATGCAGCGTGAAGAAATGGAACCCTATTGAATGCAGTGGATTTTATGCAGCATGATTGAATGCAGTGGATTCGATGCAGCATGATTGAATGCAGTGGATTCCAGGCAGCGAGGCCCAATTAATCCCGATTGAATGCAGTGGATATTATCCAGCATGGCCCAAAGCATCCCGATTGAATGCAGTGGATTCCATGCAGCGTGTTTGAATGCAGTGGATTCCATGCAGCATGGCCCAATGGTTCCCGATTGAATGCAGTGGTTGCAATGAAGCATGATTGAATGCAGTGGATTCCATGAAGCGTGGCCCTATGGTACCCGATTGAATGCACTGGTTGCAATGAAGCATGATTGAATGCAGTGGATTCCATGCAGCATGGAGAAATTGAACCCTATTAAATGCAGGGGATTTTATGCAGCATGATTGAATGCAGTGGTTTCCAGGCAGCATGATTGAATGCAGTAGATTCCATGCAGTGAGGCCCAATGCATCCCGATTAAATGCAGTGGATTTTATGCAGCGAGGCCCAAAGCATCCCGATTGAACCCAGTGTATTCTATGCAGCGTGATAAATGGATCCCGATTGAATGCAGTGGATTCCATGCAGCGTGGTCCAATGGATCTCGACAGAATGCAGTGGATTCCATGCAGTGTGGTGCAATGTATTTTCATTGAACGCAGTGGATTCGATGCATCATTGTGCAATGGATCCCAATTGAATGCAGTGAATTCCATGCAGCGTGATTGAATGCAGTACATTCCATGCAGCATGGTAAAATGCATCCCGATTAAATGCAGTGGATTCCATCCAGCTTGATTGAATGCAGTTGATTCCATGGAGCGTGGCCCAATGCATCCCGATTAAATGCAGTGGATTTTATGCAGCATGGCCCAAAGCATCCCGATTGAAGGTAGTGCATTCCATGCAGCATCACTGAATGCAGTGGATTCCATGCAGCATGGTAAAATGCATCCCGATTGAACGCAGTGTATTCCATGAAGCATGGCTAAATGGATCCCGATTGAATGCAGTGGATTCCATGCAGCGTGGCCCAATGGATCTCGATTGAACGCAGTGTATTCCATGCAGTGAGGCCCAATGAATCCCAATTGAATGCAGTGGATTCCATGCAGCATGGCGCAATGGATGTCGATTGAATGCAGTGGTTTCCCTGCAATGTGGCACAATGGATTCCGATTGACTGCAGTGGATTCCATGCAGCGTCACTGAATGCAGTGGATTCCATGCAGAATGGTAAAATGCATCCCGATTGATGGAGTGGATTCCATGCAGTGTCATTGAATGCAGTGGATTCCATGCAGCATGGTAAAATGCATCCCAATTGAACGCAGTGCATTCCATGCAGCGGGGTTAAATGGATCCCGATTGAATGCAGTGGATTCGATGCAGCGTGGCCCAATGGATCTCGAGAGAATGCAGTGGATTCCATGCAGTGTGGTGCAATGGATTTTAATTGAACGCAGTGGATTCCAGGCATCATGGCGCAATGGATCCCAATTGAATGCAGTGAATTCCATGCAGCGTGATTGAATGCAGTATATTCCATGCAGCGTGGTAAAATGCATCCCGATTAAATGCAGTGGATTCCATCCAGCTTGATTGAATGCAGTTGATTCCATGGAGCGTGGCCCAATGCATCCCGATTAACTGCAGTGGATTTTATGCAGCATGGCCCAAAGCATCCCGATTGAAGGTACTGCATTCCATGCAGCATCACTGAATGCAGTGGATTCCATGCAGCATGGTAAAATGCATCCCGATTGAACGCAGTGTATTCCATGAAGCATGGCTAAATGGATCCCGAGTGAATGCAGTGGATTCCATGCAGTGTCATTGAATGCAGTGGATTCCAGGCAGCATGGTAAAATGCATCCCGATTGATGCAGTGGATTCCATGCAGCGGGGTTAAATGGATCCCGATTGAATGCAGTGGATTCCATGCAGCGTGGCCCAATGGATCTCGATTGAATGCAGTGGATTCCATGCAGCGTGGCCCAATGGATCTCGATTGAATGCAGTGGATTCCACGCAGTGTGGTGCAGTGGATTCTGATTGATTGCAGTGAATTCCATGCATCGTGCACAATGGATCCCAATTGAATGCAGTGAATTCCATGCAGTGTGGCCCAATGGATCTCGATTGAATGCAGTGGATTCCATGCAGCGTGTTTGAATGCAGTGTATGCCATGCAGCGTGAAGAAATGGAACCCTATTGAATGCAGTGGATTTTATGCAGCATGATTGAATGCAGTGGATTCCATGCAGCATGATTGAATGCAGTGGATTCCAGGCAGCGAGGCCCAATGAATCCCGATTGAATGCAGTGGATATTATCCAGCATGGCCCAAAGCATCCCGATTGAATGCAGTGGATTCCATGCAGCATGTTTGAATGCAGTGGATTCCATGCAGCATGGCCCAATGGTTCCCGATTGAATGCAGTGGTTGCAATGAAGCATGATTGAATGCAGTGGATTCCATGAAGCGTGGCCCTATGGTACCCGATTGAATGCACTGGTTGCAATGAAGCATGATTGAATGCAGTGGATTCCATGCAGCATGGAGAAATGGAACCCTATTAAATGCAGGGGATTTTATGCAGCATGATTGAATGCAGTGGATTCCATGCAGCATGATTGAATGCAGTAGATTCCATGCAGTGAGGCCCAATGCATCCCGATTAAATGCAGTGGATTTTATGCAGCGAGGCCCAAAGCATCCCGATTGAATGAAGTGGATTCCATGCAGCGTTACTGAATGCAGTGGATTCGATGCAGCATGGTAAAATGCATCCCGATTGAACCCAGTGTATTCTATGCAGCGTGATAAATGGATCCCGATTGAATGCAGTGGATTCCATGCAGCGTGGCCCAATGGATCTCGAGAGAATGCAGTGGATTCCATGCAGTGTGGTGCAATGGATTTTGATTGAACGCAGTGGATTCGATGCATCGTTGTGCAATGGATCCCAATTGAATGCAGTGAATTCCATGCAGCGTGATTGAATGCAGTATATTCCATGCAGCGTGGTAAAATGCATCCCGATTAAATGCAGTGGATTCCATCCAGCTTGATTGAATGCAGTTGATTCCATGGAGTGTGGCCCAATGCATCCCGATTAAATGCAGTGGATTTTATGCAGCATGGCCCAAAGCATCCCGATTGAAGGTAGTGCATTCCATGCAGCATCACTGAATGCAGTGGATTCCATGCAGCATGGTAAAATGCATCCCGATTGAACGCAGTGTATTCCATGAAGCATGGCTAAATGGATCCCGAGTGAATGCAGTGGATTCCATGCAGTGTCATTGAATGCAGTGGATTCCATGCAGCATGGTAAAATGTGTCACGATTGATGCAGTGGATTACATGCATTGTCATTGAATGCAGTGGATTCCATGCAGCATGGTTACATGCATCACGATTGATGCAGTGGATTCCATGCAGTGTCAATGAATGCAGTGGATTCCAGGCAGCATGATAAAATGCATCCCGATTGATGCAGTGGATTCCATGCAGTGTCAATGAATGCAGTGGATTCCAGGCAGCATGATAAAATGCATCCCGATTGATGCAGTGGATTCCATGCAGCGGGGTTAAATGGATCCCGATTGAATGCAGTGGATTCCATGCAGCGTGGCCCAATGGATCTCGGTTGAATGCAGTGGACTCCGTGCAGTGTGGTGGAGTGGATTCTGATTGATTGCAGTGAATTCCATGCAGCGTGGCCCAATGGATCTCGATTGAATGCAGTGGATTCCATGCAGCGTGTTTGAATGCAGTGTATTCCATGCAGCGTGAAGTAATGGAACCCTATTGAATGCAGTGGATTTTATGCAGCATGATTGAATGCAGTGGATTCCATGCAGCATGATTGAATGCAGTGGATTCCAGGCAGCGAGGCCCAATGAATCCCGATTGAATGCAGTGGACATTATCCAGCATGGCCCAAAGCATCCCGATGGAATGCAGTGGATTCCATGCAGCGTGTTTGAATGCAGTGGATTCCATGCAGCATGGCCCAATGGTTCCCGATTGAATGCAGTGGTTGCAATGAAGCATGATTGAATGCAGTGGATTCCATGAAGCGTGGCCCTATGGTACCCGATTGAATGCACTGGTTGCAATGAAGCATGATTGAATGCAGTGGATTCCATGCAGCATGGAGAAATGGAACCCTATTAAATGCAGGGGATTTTATGCAGCATGATTGAATGCAGTGGATTCCATGCAGCATGATTGAATGCAGTAGGTTCCATGCAGTGAGGCCCAATGCATCCCGATTAAATGCAGTGGATTTTATGCAGCGAGGCCCAAAGCATCCCGATTGAATGCAGTGGATTCCATGCAGCGTCACTGAATGCAGTGGATTCGATGCAGCATGGTTAAATGCATCCCGATTGAACGAAGAGTATTCCATGCAGCGTGGCTAAATGGATCCCGATTGAATGCAGTGGATTCCATGCAGCGTGGTAAAATGCGTCACGATTGATGCAGTGGATTCCATGCAGTGTCATTGAATGCAGTGGATTCCATGCAGCATGGTAAAATGCATCCCGATGGATGCAGTGGATTCCATGCAGTGTCAATGAATGCAGTGGATTCCAGGCAGCATGGTAAAATGCGTCACGATTGATGCAGTGGATTCCATGCAGTGTCATTGAATGCAGTGGATTCCATGCAGCATGGTAAAATGCATCCCGATGGATGCAGTGGATTCCATGCAGTGTCAATGAATGCAGTGGATTCCAGGCAGCATGATAAAATGCATCCCGATTGATGCAGTGGATTCCATGCAGCGGGGTTAAATGGATCCCGATTGAATGCAGTGGATTCCATGCAGCGTGGCCCCATGGATCTCGATTGAATGCAGTGGATTCCATGCAGCGTGGCCCAATGGATCTCGATTGAATGCAGTGGATTCCATGCAGTGTGGTGCAGTGGATTCTGATTGATTGCAGTGAATTCCATGCATCGTGGCACAATGGATCCAAATTGAATGCAGTGGATTCCATGCAGCGTGGCCCAATGGATCTCGATTGAATGCAGTGGATTCCATGCAGCGTGTTTGAATGCAGTGTATGCCATGCAGCATGAAGAAATGGAACCCTATTGAATGCAGTGGATTTTATGCAGCATGATTGAATGCAGTGGATTCCATGCAGCATGATTGAATGCAGTAGATTCCAGGCAGCGAGGCCCAATGAATCCCGATTGAATGCAGTGGATATTATCCAGCATGGCCCAAAGCATCCCGATTGAATGCAGTGGATTCCATGCAGCGTGTTTGAACGCAGTGGATCCATGCAGCATGGCCCAATGGTTCCCGATTGAATGCAGTGGTTGCAATGAAGCATGATTGAATGCAGTGGATTCCATGAAGCGTGGCCCTATGGTACCCGATTGAATGCACTGGTTGCAATGAAGCATGATTGAATGCAGTGGATTCCATGCAGCATGGAGAAATGGAACCCTATTAAATGCAGGGGATTTTATGCAGCATGATTGAATGCAGTGGATTCCATGCAGCATGATTGAATGCAGTAGATTCCATGCAGTGAGGCCCAATGCATCCCGATTAAATGCAGTGGATTTTATGCAGCGAGGCCCAAAGCATCCCGATTGAATGCAGTGGATTCCATGCAGCGTCACTGAATGCAGTGGATTCGATGCAGCATGGTAAAATGCATCCCGATTGAACCCAGTGTATTCTATGCAGCGTGATAAATGGATCCCGATTGAATGCAGTGGATTCCATGCAGCGTGGCCCAATGGATCTCGAGAGAATGCAGTGGATTCCATGCAGTGTGGTGCAATGGATTTTGATTGAACGCAGTGGATTCCATGCATCGTTGTGCAATGGATCCCAATTGAATGCAGTGAATTCCATGCAGCGTGATTGAATGCAGTACATTCCATGCAGCATGGTAAAATGCATCCCGATTAAATGCAGTGGATTCCATCCAGCTTGATTGAATGCAGTTGATTCCATGGAGCGTGGCCCAATGCATCCCGATTAAATGCAGTGGATTTTATGCAGCATGGCCCAAAGCATCCCGATTGAAGGTAGTGCATTCCATGCAGCATCACTGAATGCAGTGGATTCCATGCAGCATGGTAAAATGCATCCCGATTGAACGCAGTGTATTCCATGAAGCATGGCGAAATGGATCCCGATTGAATGCAGTGGATTCCATGCAGCGTGGCCCAATGGATCTCGATTGAACGCAGTGTATTCCATGCAGTGAGGCCCAATGAATCCCAATTGAATGCAGTGGATTCCATGCAGCATGGAGAAATTGAACCCTATTAAATGCAGGGGATTTTATGCAGCATGATTGAATGCAGTGGATTCCAAGCAGCATGATTGAATGCAGTAGATTCCATGCAGTGAGGCCCAATGCATCCCGATTAAATGCAGTGGATTTTATGCAGAGAGGCCCAAAGCATCCCGATTGAATGCAGTGGATTCCATGCAGCGTCACTGAATGCAGTGGATTCGATGCAGCATGGTTAAATGCATCCCGATTGAACGAAGTGTATTCCATGCAGCGTGGCTAAATGGATCCCGATTGAATGCAGTGGATTCCATGCAGCGTGGCCCAATGGATCTCGAGAGATTGCAGTGGATTCCAAGCAGAGTGGTGCAATGGATTCTAATTGAACGCAGTGGATTCCATGCATCGTGGTGCAATGGATCCCAATTGAATGCAGTGAATTCCATGCAGCGTGATTGAATGCAGTATATTCCATGCAGCGTGGTAAAATGCATCCCGATTAAATGCAGTGGATTCCATCCAGCTTGGTTGAATGCAATTGATTCCATGGAGCATGGCCCAATGCATCCCGATTAAATGCAGTGGATTTTATGCAGCATGGCCCAAAGCATCCCAATTGAAGGTACTGCATTCCATGCAGCATCACTGAATGCAGTGGATTCCATGCAGCATGGTAAAATGCATCCCGATTAAACGCAGTGGATTACATGCAGCATGGCTAAATGGATCCCGATTGAATGCAGTAGATTCCATGCAGTGTCATTGAATGCAGTGGATTCCATGCAGCATGGTAAAATGCGTCACGATTGATGCAGTGGATTCCATGCAGTGTCATTGAATGCAGTGGATTCCATGCAGCATGGTAAAATGCATCCCGATGGATGCAGTGGATTCCATGCAGCGGGGTTAAATGGATCCCGATTGAATGCAGTGGATTCCATGCAGCGTGGCCCAATGGATCTCGATTGAATGCAGTGGATTCCATGCAGCGTGGCCCAATGGATCTCGATTGAATGCAGTGGATTCCATGCAGTGTGGTGCAGTGGATTCTGATTGATTGCAGTGAATTCCATGCATCGTGGCACAATGGATCCCAATTGAATGCAGTGGATTCCATGCAGCGTGGCCCAATGGATCTCGAGAGAATGCAGTGGATTCCATGCAGTGTGTTTGAATGTAGTGTATGCCATGCAGCGTGAAGAAATGGAACCCTATTGAATGCAGTGGATTTTATGCAGCATGATTGAATGCAGTGGATTCGATGCAGCATGATTGAATGCAGTGGATTCCAGGCAGCGAGGCCCAATGAATCCCGATTGAATGCAGTGGATATTATCCAGCATGGCCCAAAGCATCCCGATTGAATGCAGTGGATTCCATGCAGCGTGTTTGAATGCAGTGGATTCCATGCAGAATGGCCCAATGGTTCCCGATTGAATGCAGTGGTTGCAATGAAGCATGATTGAATGCAGTGGATTCCATGCAGCATGGAGAAATTGAACCCTATTAAATGCAGGGGATTTTATGCAGCATGATTGAATGCAGTGGATTCCATGCAGCGTGATTGAATGCAGTAGATTCCATGCAGTGAGGCCCAATGCATCCCGATTAAATGCAGTGGATTTTATGCAGCGAGGCCCAAAGCATCCCGATTGAATGCAGTGGATTCCATGCAGCGTCACTGAATGCAGTGGATTCGATGCAGCATGGTAAAATGCATCCCGATTGAACCCAGTGTATTCCATGCAGCGTGATAAATGGACCCAAATTCAATGCAGTGGATTTCATGCAGCGTGGCCCAATGGATCTCGAGAGAATACAGTGGATTCCATGCAGCGTGATTGAATGCAGTACATTCCATGCAGCATGGTAAAATGCATCCCGATTAAATGCAGTGGATTCCATCCAGCTTGATTGAATGCAGTTGATTCCATGGAGCGTGGCCCAATGCATCCCGATTAAATGCAGTGGATTTTATGCAGCATGGCCCAAAGCATCCCGATTGAAGGTAGTGCATTCCATGCAGCATCACTGAATGCAGTGGATTCCATGCAGCATGGTAAAATGCATCCCGATTGAACGCAGTGTATTCCATGAAGCATGGCGAAATGGATCCCGATTGAATGCAGTGGATTCCATGCAGCGTGGCCCAATGGATCTCGATTGAACGCAGTGTATTCCATGCAGTGAGGCCCAATGAATCCCAATTGAATGCAGTGGATTCCATGCAGCATGGAGAAATTGAACCCTATTAAATGCAGGGGATTTTATGCAGCATGATTGAATGCAGTGGATTCCATGCAGCGTGATTGAATGCAGTAGATTCCATGCAGTGAGGCCCAATGCATCCCGATTAAATGCAGTGGATTTTATGCAGAGAGGCCCAAAGCATCCCGATTGAATGCAGTGGATTCCATGCAGCGTCACTGAATGCAGTGGATTCGATGCAGCATGGTAAAATGCATCCCGATTGAACGAAGAGTATTCCATGCAGCGTGGCTAAATGGATCCCGATTGAATGCAGTGGATTCCATGCAGCGTGGCCCAATGGATCTCGAGAGATTGCAGTGGATTCCAAGCAGAGTGGTGCAATGGATTTTAATTGAACGCAGTGGATTCCATGCATCGTGGTGCAATGGATCCCAATTGAATGCAGTGAATTCCATGCAGCGTGATTGAATGCAGTATATTCCATGCAGCGTGGTAAAATGCATCCCGATTAAATGCAGTGGATTCCATCCAGCTTGGTTGAATGCAATTGATTCCATGGAGCATGGCCCAATGATTCCCGATTAAATGCAGTGGATTTTATGCAGCATGGCCCAAAGCATCCCGATTGAATGTAGTGCATTCCATGCAGCATCACTGAATGCAGTGGATTCCATGCAGCATGGTAAAATGCATCCCGATTAAACGCAGTGGATTACATGCAGCATGGCTAAATGGATCCCGATTGAATGCAGTAGATTCCATGCAGTGTCATTGAATGCAGTGGATTCCATGCAGCATGGTAAAATGCGTCACGATTGATGCAGTGGATTCCATGCAGTGTCATTTAATGCAGTGGATTCCATGCAGCATGGTAAAATGCATCCCGATGGATGCAGTGGATTCCATGCAGTGTCAATGAATGCAGTGGATTCCAGGCAGCATGATAAAATGCATCCCGATTGATGCAGTTGATTCCATGCAGCGGGGTTAAATGGATCCCGATTGAATGCAGTGGATTCCATGCAGCGTGGCCCAATGGATCTCGATTGAATGCAGTGGATTCCATGCAGCGTGGCCCAATGGATCTCGATTGAATGCAGTGGATTCCATGCAGTGTGGTGCAGTGGACTCTGATTGATTGCAGTGAATTCCATGCATCATGGCACAATGGATCCCAATTGAATGCAGTGGATTCCATGCAGCGTGGCCCAATGGATCTCGATTGAATGCAGTGGATTCCATGCAGCGTGTTTGAATGTTGTGTATGCCATGCAGCGTGAAGAAATGGAACCCTATTGAATGCAGTGGATTTTATGCAGCATGATTGAATGCAGTGGATTCGATGCAGCATGATTGAATGCAGTGGATTCCAGGCAGCGAGGCCCAATGAATCCCGATTGAATGCAGTGGATATTATCCAGCATGGCCCAAAGCATCCCGATTGAATGCAGTGGATTCCATGCAGCGTGTTTGAATGCAGTGGATTCCATGCAGAATGGCCCAATGGTTCCCGATTGAATGCAGTGGTTGCAATGAAGCATGATTGAATGCAGTGGATTCCATGCAGCATGGAGAAATTGAACCCTATTAAATGCAGGGGATTTTATGCAGCATGATTGAATGCAGTGGATTCCATGCAGCGTGATTGAATGCAGTAGATTCCATGCAGTGAGGCCCAATGCATCCCGATTAAATGCAGTGGATTTTATGCAGCGAGGCCCAAAGCATCCCGATTGAATGCAGTGGATTCCATGCAGCGTCACTGAATGCAGTGGATTCGATGCAGCATGGTAAAATGCATCCCGATTGAACCCAGTGTATTCCATGCAGCGTGATAAATGGACCCCAATTGAATGCAGTGGATTCCATGCAGCGTGGCCCAATGGATCTCGAGAGAATACAGTGGATTCCATGCAGCGTGATTGAATGCAGTACATTCCATGCAGCATGGTAAAATGCATCCCGATTAAATGCAGTGGATTCCATCCAGCTTGATTGAATGCAGTTGATTCCATGGAGCGTGGCCCAATGCATCCCGATTAAATGCAGTGGATTTTATGCAGCATGGCCCAAAGCATCCCGATTGAAGGTAGTGCATTCCATGCAGCATCACTGAATGCAGTGGATTCCATGCAGCATGGTAAAATGCATCCCGATTGAACGCAGTGTATTCCATGAAGCATGGCGAAATGGATCCCGATTGAATGCAGTGGATTCCATGCAGCGTGGCCCAATGGATCTCGATTGAACGCAGTGTATTCCATGCAGTGAGGCCCAATGAATCCCAATTGAATGCAGTGGATTCCATGCAGCATGGCACAATGGATGTCGATTGAATGCAGTGGTTTCCCTGCAATGTGGCACAATGGATCCCGATTGACTGCAGTGGATTCCATGCAGCGTCACTGAATGCAGTGGATTCCATGCAGCATGGTAAAATGCATCCCGATGGATGCAGTGGATTCCATGCAGTGTCATTGAATGCAGTGGATTCCATGCAGCATGGTAAAATGCATCCCAATTGAACGCAGTGCATTCCATGCAGCGGGGGTCAATGGATCCCGATTGAATGCAGTGGATTCGATGCAGCGTGGCCCAATGGATCTCGAGAGAATGCAGTGGATTCCATGCAGTGTGGTGCAATGGATTTTAATTGAACGGAGTGGATTCCATGCATCGTGGCGCAATGGATCCCAATTGAATGCAGTGAATTCCATGCAGCGTGATTGAATGCAGTACATTCCATGCAGCATGGTACAATGCATCCCGATTAAATGCAGTGGATTCCATCCAGCTTGATTGAATGCAGTTGATTCCATGGAGCGTGGCCCAATGCATCCCGATTAAATGCAGTGGATTTTATGCAGCATGGCCCAAAGCATCCCGATTGAAGGTAGTGCATTTCATGCAGCATCACTGAATGCAGTGGATTCCATGCAGCATGGTAAAATGCATCCCAATTGAACGCAGTGCATTCCATGCAGCGGGGTTAAATGGATGCCGATTGAATGCAGTGGATTCGATGCAGCGTGGCCCAATGGATCTCGATTGACTGCAGTGGATTCCATGCAGCGTGGCCCAATGGATCTCGATTGACTGCAGTGGATTCCATGCAGCGTCACTGAATGCAGTGGATTCCATGCAGCATGGTAAAATGCATCCCGATTGATGCAGTGGATTCCATGCAGTGTCATTGAATGCAGTGGATTCCATGCAGCATGGTTTAATGCATCCCAATTGAACGCAGTGCATTCCATGCAGCGGGGTTAAATGGATCCCGATTGAATGCAGTGGATTCCATGCAGCGTGGCCCAATGGATCTCGAGAGATTGCAGTGGATTCCAAGCAGAGTGGTGCAATGGATTTTAATTGAACGCAGTGGATTCCATGCATCGTGGTGCAATGGATCCCAATTGAATGCAGTGAATTCCATGCAGCGTGATTGAATGCAGTATATTCCATGCAGCGTGGTAAAATGCATCCCGATTAAATGCAGTGGATTCCATCCAGCTTGATTGAATGCAATTGATTCCATGGAGCATGGCCCAATGCATCCCGATTAAATGCAGTGGATTTTATGCAGCATGGCCCAAAGCATCCCGATTGAAGGTAGTGCATTCCATGCAGCATCACTGAATGCAGTGGATTCCATGCAGCATGGTAAAATGCATCCCGATTAAACGCAGTGGATTACATGCAGCATGGCTAAATGGATCCCGATTGAATGCAGTAGATTCCATGCAGTGTCATTGAATGCAGTGGATTCCATGCAGCATGGTAAAATGCGTCACGATTGATGCAGTGGATTCCATGCAGTGTCATTGAATGCAGTGGATTCCATGCAGCATGGTAAAATGCATCCCGATGGATGCAGTGGATTCCATGCAGTGTCAATGAATGCAGTGGATTCCAGGCAGCATGATAAAATGCATCCCGATTGATGCAGTTGATTCCATGCAGCGGGGTTAAATGGATCCAGATTGAATGCAGTGGATTCCATGCAGCGTGGCCCAATGGATCTCGATTGAATGCAGTGGATTCCATGCAGCGTGGCCCAATGGATCTCGATTGAATGCAGTGGATTCCATGCAGTGTGGTGCAGTGGACTCTGATTGATTGCAGTGAATTCCATGCATCGTGGCACAATGGATCCCAATTGAATGCAGTGGATTCCATGCAGCGTGGCCCAATGGATCTCGATTGAATGCAGTGGATTCCATGCAGCGTGTTTGAATGCAGTGTATGCCATGCAGCGTGAAGAAATGGAACCCTATTGAATGCAGTGGATTTTATGCAGCATGATTGAATGCAGTGGATTCGATGCAGCATGATTGAATGCAGTGGATTCCAGGCAGCGAGGCCCAATGAATCCCGATTGAATGCAGTGGATATTATCCAGCATGGCCCAAAGCATCCCGATTGAATGCAGTGGATCCCATGCAGCGTGTTTGAATGCAGTGGATTCCATGCAGAATGGCCCAATGGTTCCCGATTGAATGCAGTGGTTGCAATGAAGCATGATTGAATGCAGTGGATTCCATGCAGCATGGAGAAATTGAACCCTATTAAATGCAGGGGATTTTATGCAGCATGATTGAATGCAGTGGATTCCATGCAGCGTGATTGAATGCAGTAGATTCCATGCAGTGAGGCCCAATGCATCCCGATTAAATGCAGTGGATTTTATGCAGCGAGGCCCAAAGCATCCCGATTGAATGCAGTGGATTCCATGCAGCGTCACTGAATGCAGTGGATTCGATGCAGCATGGTAAAATGCATCCCGATTGAACCCAGTGTATTCCATGCAGCGTGATAAATGGACCCCAATTGAATGCAGTGGATTCCATGCAGCGTGGCCCAATGGATCTCGAGAGAATACAGTGGATTCCATGCAGCGTGATTGAATGCAGTACATTCCATGCAGCATGGTAAAATGCATCCCGATTAAATGCAGTGGATTCCATCCAGCTTGATTGAATGCAGTTGATTCCATGGAGCGTGGCCCAATGCATCCCGATTAAATGCAGTGGATTTTATGCAGCATGGCCCAAAGCATCCCGATTGAAGGTAGTGCATTCCATGCAGCATCACTGAATGCAGTGGATTCCATGCAGCATGGTAAAATGCATCCCGATTGAACGCAGTGTATTCCATGAAGCATGGCGAAATGGATCCCGATTGAATGCAGTGGATTCCATGCAGCGTGGCCCAATGGATCTCGATTGAACGCAGTGTATTCCATGCAGTGAGGCCCAATGAATCCCAATTGAATGCAGTGGATTCCATGCAGCATGGCACAATGGATGTCGATTGAATGCAGTGGTTTCCCTGCAATGTGGCACAATGGATCCCGATTGACTGCAGTGGATTCCATGCAGCGTCACTGAATGCAGTGGATTCCATGCAGCATGGTAAAATGCATCCCGAGTGAATGCAGTGGATTCCATGCAGTGTCATTGAATGCAGTGGATTCCATGCAGCATGGTAAAATGCATCCCAATTGAACGCAGTGCATTCCATGCAGCGGCGGTCAATGGATCCCGATTGAATGCAGTGGATTCGATGCAGCGTGGCCCAATGGATCTCGAGAGAATGCAGTGGATTCCATGCAGTGTGGTGCAATGGATTTTAATTGAACGCAGTGGATTCCATGCATCGTGGCGCAATGGATCCCAATTGAATGCAGTGAATTCCATGCAGCGTGATTGAATGCAGTACATTCCATGCAGCATGGTAAAATGCATCCCGATTAAATGCAGTGGATTCCATCCAGCTTGATTGAATGCAGTTGATTCCATGGAGCGTGGCCCAATGCATCCCGATTAAATGCAGTGGATTTTATGCAGCATGGCCCAAAGCATCCCGATTGAAGGTAGTGCATTTCATGCAGCATCACTGAATGCAGTGGATTCCATGCAGCATGGTAAAATGCATCCCAATTGAACGCAGTGCATTCCATGCAGCGGGGTTAAATGGATGCCGATTGAATGCAGTGGATTCGATGCAGCGTGGCCCAATGGATCTCGATTGACTGCAGTGGATTCCATGCAGCGTGGCCCAATGGATCTCGATTGACTGCAGTGGATTCCATGCAGCGTCACTGAATGCAGTGGATTCCATGCAGCATGGTAAAATGCATCCCGATTGATGCAGTGGATTCCATGCAGTGTCATTGAATGCAGTGGATTCCATGCAGCATGGTTTAATGCATCCCAATTGAACGCAGTGCATTCCATGCAGCGGGGTTAAATGGATCCCGATTGAATGCAGTGGATTCGATGCAGCGTGGCCCAATGGATCTCGAGAGAATGCAGTGGATTCCATGCAGTGTGGTGCAATGGATTTTAATTGAACGGAGTGGATTCCATGCATCGTGGCGCAATGGATCCCAATTGAATGCAGTGAATTCCATGCAGCGTGATTGAATGCAGTATATTCCATGCAGCGTGGTAAAATGCATCCCGATAAAATGCAGTGGATTCCATCCAGTTTGATTGAATGCAGTTGATTCCATGGAGCGTGGCCCAATGCATCCCGATTAAATGCAGTTGATTTTATGCAGCATGGCCCAAAGCATCCCGATTGAAGGTAGTGCATTCCATGCAGCATCACTGAATGCAGTGGATTCCATGCAGCATGGTAAAATGCATCCCGATTGAACGCAGTGTATTCCATGAAGCATGGCTAAATGGATCCCGAGTGAATGCAGTGGATTCCATGCAGTGTCATTGAATGCAGTGGATTCCATGCAGCATGGTAAAATGTGTCACGATTGATGCAGTGGATTACATGCATTGTCATTGAATGCAGTGGATTCCATGCAGCATGGTTAAATGCATCACGATTGATGCAGTGGATTCCATGCAGTGTCAATGAATGCAGTGGATTCCAGGCAGCATGATAAAATGCATCCCGAATGATGCAGTGGATTCCATGCAGCGGGGTTAAATGGATCCCGATTGAATGCAGTGGATTCCATGCAGCGTGGCCCAATGGATCTCGATTGAATGCAGTGGACTCCGTGCAGTGTGGTGGAGTGGATTCTGATTGATTGCAGTTAATTCCATGCAGCGTGGCCCAATGGATCTCGATTGAATGCAGTGGATTCCATGCAGCGTGTTTGAATGCAGTGTATTCCATGCAGCGTGAAGAAATGGAACCCTATTGAATGCAGTGGATTTTATGCAGCATGATTGAATGCAGTGGATTCCATGCAGCATGATTGAATGCAGTGGATTCCAGGCAGCGAGGCCCAATGAATCCCGATTGAATGCAGTGGACATTATCCAGCATGGCCGAAAGCATCCCGATGGAATGCAGTGGATTCCATGCAGCGTGTTTGAATGCAGTGGATTCCATGCAGCATGGCCCAATGGTTCCCAATTGAATGCAGTGGATTCCATGCAGCGTGTTTGAATGCAGTGGATTCCATGCAGCGTGTTTGAATGCAGTGGATTCCATGCAGCATGGTAAAATGCGTCACGATTGATGCAGTGGATTCCATGCAGTGTCATTTAATGCATTGGATTCCATGCAGCATGGTAAAATGCATCCCGATGGATGCAGTGGATTCCATGCAGTGTCAATGAATGCAGTGGATTCCAGGCAGCATGATAAAATGCATCCCGATTGATGCAGTTGATTCCATGCAGCGGGGTTAAATGGATCCCGATTGAATGCAGTGGATTCCATGCAGCGTGGCCCAATGGATCTCGATTGAATGCAGTGGATTCCATGCAGCGTGGCCCAATGGATCTCGATTGAATGCAGTGGATTCCATGCAGTGTGGTGCAGTGGACTCTGATTGATTGCAGTGAATTCCATGCATCGTGGCACAATGGATCCCAATTGAATGCAGTGGATTCCATGCAGCGTGGCCCAATGGATCTCGATTGAATGCAGTGGATTCCATGCAGCGTGTTTGAATGTAGTGTATGCCATGCAGCGTGAAGAAATGGAACCCTATTGAATGCAGTGGATTTTATGCAGCATGATTGAATGCAGTGGATTCGATGCAGCATGATTGAATGCAGTGGATTCCAGGCAGCGAGGCCCAATGAATCCCGATTGAATGCAGTGGATATTATCCAGCATGGCCCAAAGCATCCCGATTGAATGCAGTGGATTCCATGCAGCGTGTTTGAATGCAGTGGATTCCATGCAGAATGGCCCAATGGTTCCCGATTGAATGCAGTGGTTGCAATGAAGCATGATTGAATGCAGTGGATTCCATGCAGCATGGAGAAATTGAACCCTATTAAATGCAGGGGATTTTATGCAGCATGATTGAATGCAGTGGATTCCATGCAGCGTGATTGAATGCAGTAGATTCCATGCAGTGAGGCCCAATGCATCCCGATTAAATGCAGTGGATTTTATGCAGCGAGGCCCAAAGCATCCCGATTGAATGCAGTGGATTCCATGCAGCGTCACTGAATGCAGTGGATTCGATGCAGCATGGTAAAATGCATCCCGATTGAACCCAGTGTATTCCATGCAGCGTGATAAATGGACCCCAATTGAATGCAGTGGATTCCATGCAGCGTGGCCCAATGGATCTCGAGAGAATACAGTGGATTCCATGCAGCGTGATTGAATGCAGTACATTCCATGCAGCATGGTAAAATGCATCCCGATTAAATGCAGTGGATTCCATCCAGCTTGATTGAATGCAGTTGATTCCATGGAGCGTGGCCCAATGCATCCCGATTAAATGCAGTGGATTTTATGCAGCATGGCCCAAAGCATCCCGATTGAAGGTAGTGCATTCCATGCAGCATCACTGAATGCAGTGGATTCCATGCAGCATGGTAAAATGCATCCCGATTGAACGCAGTGTATTCCATGAAGCATGGCGAAATGGATCCCGATTGAATGCAGTGGATTCCATGCAGCGTGGCCCAATGGATCTCGATTGAACGCAGTGTATTCCATGCAGTGAGGCCCAATGAATCCCAATTGAATGCAGTGGATTCCATGCAGCATGGCACAATGGATGTCGATTGAATGCAGTGGTTTCCCTGCAATGTGGCACAATGGATCCCGATTGACTGCAGTGGATTCCATGCAGCGTCACTGAATGCAGTGGATTCCATGCAGCATGGTAAAATGCATCCCGATTGATGCAGTGGATTCCATGCAGTGTCATTGAATGCAGTGGATTCCATGCAGCATGGTAAAATGCATCCCAATTGAACGCAGTGCATTCCATGCAGCGGGATTAAATGGATCCCGATTGAATGCAGTGGATTCGATGCAGCGTGGCCCAATGGATCTCGAGAGAATGCAGTGGATTCCATGCAGTGTGGTGCAATGGATTTAAATTGAACGCAGTGGATTCCATGCATCGTGGCGCAATGGATCCCAATTGAATGCAGTGAATTCCATGCAGCGTGATTGAATGCAGTACATTCCATGCAGCATGGTAAAATGCATCCCGATTAAATGCAGTGGATTCCATCCAGCTTGATTGAATGCAGTTGATTCCATGGAGCGTGGCCCAATGCATCCCGATTAAATGCAGTGGATTTTATGCAGCATGGCCCAAAGCATCCCGATTGAAGGTAGTGCATTTCATGCAGCATCACTGAATGCAGTGGATTCCATGCAGCATGGTAAAATGCATCCCAATTGAACGCAGTGCATTCCATGCAGCGGGGTTAAATGGATGCCGATTGAATGCAGTGGATTCGATGCAGCGTGGCCCAATGGATCTCGATTGACTGCAGTGGATTCCATGCAGCGTGGCCCAATGGATCTCGATTGACTGCAGTGGATTCCATGCAGCGTCACTGAATGCAGTGGATTCCATGCAGCATGGTAAAATGCATCCCGATTGATGCAGTGGATTCCATGCAGTGTCATTGAATGCAGTGGATTCCATGCAGCATGGTTTAATGCATCCCAATTGAACGCAGTGCATTCCATGCAGCGGGGTTAAATGGATCCCGATTGAATGCAGTGGATTCCATGCAGCGTGGCCCAATGGATCTCGAGAGATTGCAGTGGATTCCAAGCAGAGTGGTGCAATGGATTTTAATTGAACGCAGTGGATTCCATGCATCGTGGTGCAATGGATCCCAATTGAATGCAGTGAATTCCATGCAGCGTGATTGAATGCAGTATATTCCATGCAGCGTGGTAAAATGCATCCCGATTAAATGCAGTGGATTCCATCCAGCTTGATTGAATGCAATTGATTCCATGGAGCATGGCCCAATGCATCCCGATTAAATGCAGTGGATTTTATGCAGCATGGCCCAAAGCATCCCGATTGAAGGTAGTGCATTCCATGCAGCATCACTGAATGCAGTGGATTCCATGCAGCATGGTAAAATGCATCCCGATTAAACGCAGTGGATTACATGCAGCATGGCTAAATGGATCCCGATTGAATGCAGTAGATTCCATGCAGTGTCATTGAATGCAGTGGATTCCATGCAGCATGGTAAAATGCGTCACGATTGATGCAGTGGATTCCATGCAGTGTCATTGAATGCAGTGGATTCCATGCAGCATGGTAAAATGCATCCCGATGGATGCAGTGGATTCCATGCAGTGTCAATGAATGCAGTGGATTCCAGGCAGCATGATAAAATGCATCCCGATTGATGCAGTTGATTCCATGCAGCGGGGTTAAATGGATCCAGATTGAATGCAGTGGATTCCATGCAGCGTGGCCCAATGGATCTCGATTGAATGCAGTGGATTCCATGCAGCGTGGCCCAATGGATCTCGATTGAATGCAGTGGATTCCATGCAGTGTGGTGCAGTGGATTCTGATTGATTGCAGTGAATTCCATGCATCGTGGCACAATGGATCCCAATTGAATGCAGTGGATTCCATGCAGCGTGGCCCAATGGATCTCGATTGAATGCAGTGGATTCCATGCAGCGTGTTTGAATGCAGTGTATGCCATGCAGCGTGAAGAAATGGAACCCTATTGAATGCAGTGGATTTTATGCAGCATGATTGAATGCAGTGGATTCGATGCAGCATGATTGAATGCAGTGGATTCCAGGCAGCGAGGCCCAATGAATCCCGATTGAATGCAGTGGATATTATCCAGCATGGCCCAAAGCATCCCGATTGAATGCAGTGGATCCCATGCAGCGTGTTTGAATGCAGTGGATTCCATGCAGAATGGCCCAATGGTTCCCGATTGAATGCAGTGATTGCAATGAAGCATGATTGAATGCAGTGGATTCCATGCAGCATGGAGAAATTGAACCCTATTAAATGCAGGGGATTTTATGCAGCATGATTGAATGCAGTGGATTCCATGCAGCGTGATTGAATGCAGTAGATTCCATGCAGTGAGGCCCAATGCATCCCGATTAAATGCAGTGGATTTTATGCAGCGAGGCCCAAAGCATCCCGATTGAATGCAGTGGATTCCATGCAGCGTCACTGAATGCAGTGGATTCGATGCAGCATGGTAAAATGCATCCCGATTGAACCCAGTGTATTCCATGCAGCGTGATAAATGGACCCCAATTGAATGCAGTGGATTCCATGCAGCGTGGCCCAATGGATCTCGAGAGAATACAGTGGATTCCATGCAGCGTGATTGAATGCAGTACATTCCATGCAGCATGGTAAAATGCATCCCGATTAAATGCAGTGGATTCCATCCAGCTTGATTGAATGCAGTTGATTCCATGGAGCGTGGCCCAATGCATCCCGATTAAATGCAGTGGATTTTATGCAGCATGGCCCAAAGCATCCCGATTGAAGGTAGTGCATTCCATGCAGCATCACTGAATGCAGTGGATTCCATGCAGCATGGTAAAATGCATCCCGATTGAACGCAGTGTATTCCATGAAGCATGGCGAAATGGATCCCGATTGAATGCAGTGGATTCCATGCAGCGTGGCCCAATGGATCTCGATTGAACGCAGTGTATTCCATGCAGTGAGGCCCAATGAATCCCAATTGAATGCAGTGGATTCCATGCAGCATGGCACAATGGATGTCGATTGAATGCAGTGGTTTCCCTGCAATGTGGCACAATGGATCCCGATTGACTGCAGTGGATTCCATGCAGCGTCACTGAATGCAGTGGATTCCATGCAGCATGGTAAAATGCATCCCGAGTGAATGCAGTGGATTCCATGCAGTGTCATTGAATGCAGTGGATTCCATGCAGCATGGTAAAATGCATCCCAATTGAACGCAGTGCATTCCATGCAGCGGCGGTCAATGGATCCCGATTGAATGCAGTGGATTCGATGCAGCGTGGCCCAATGGATCTCGAGAGAATGCAGTGGATTCCATGCAGTGTGGTGCAATGGATTTTAATTGAACGCAGTGGATTCCATGCATCGTGGCGCAATGGATCCCAATTGAATGCAGTGAATTCCATGCAGCGTGATTGAATGCAGTACATTCCATGCAGCATGGTAAAATGCATCCCGATTAAATGCAGTGGATTCCATCCAGCTTGATTGAATGCAGTTGATTCCATGGAGCGTGGCCCAATGCATCCCGATTAAATGCAGTGGATTTTATGCAGCATGGCCCAAAGCATCCCGATTGAAGGTAGTGCATTTCATGCAGCATCACTGAATGCAGTGGATTCCATGCAGCATGGTAAAATGCATCCCAATTGAACGCAGTGCATTCCATGCAGCGGGGTTAAATGGATGCCGATTGAATGCAGTGGATTCGATGCAGCGTGGCCCAATGGATCTCGATTGACTGCAGTGGATTCCATGCAGCGTGGCCCAATGGATCTCGATTGACTGCAGTGGATTCCATGCAGCGTCACTGAATGCAGTGGATTCCATGCAGCATGGTAAAATGCATCCCGATTGATGCAGTGGATTCCATGCAGTGTCATTGAATGCAGTGGATTCCATGCAGCATGGTTTAATGCATCCCAATTGAACGCAGTGCATTCCATGCAGCGGGGGTAAATGGATCCCGATTGAATGCAGTGGATTCGATGCAGCGTGGCCCAATGGATCTCGAGAGAATGCAGTGGATTCCATGCAGTGTGGTGCAATGGATTTTAATTGAACGGAGTGGATTCCATGCATCGTGGCGCAATGGATCCCAATTGAATGCAGTGAATTCCATGCAGCGTGATTGAATGCAGTATATTCCATGCAGCGTGGTAAAATGCATCCCGATAAAATGCAGTGGATTCCATCCAGTTTGATTGAATGCAGTTGATTCCATGGAGCGTGGCCCAATGCATCCCGATTAAATGCAGTTGATTTTATGCAGCATGGCCCAAAGCATCCCGATTGAAGGTAGTGCATTCCATGCAGCATCACTGAATGCAGTGGATTCCATGCAGCATGGTAAAATGCATCCCGATTGAACGCAGTGTATTCCATGAAGCATGGCTAAATGGATCCCGAGTGAATGCAGTGGATTCCATGCAGTGTCATTGAATGCAGTGGATTCCATGCAGCATGGTAAAATGTGTCACGATTGATGCAGTGGATTACATGCATTGTCATTGAATGCAGTGGATTCCATGCAGCATGGTTAAATGCATCACGATTGATGCAGTGGATTCCATGCAGTGTCAATGAATGCAGTGGATTCCAGGCAGCATGATAAAATGCATCCCGAATGATGCAGTGGATTCCATGCAGCGGGGTTAAATGGATCCCGATTGAATGCAGTGGATTCCATGCAGCGTGGCCCAATGGATCTCGATTGAATGCAGTGGACTCCGTGCAGTGTGGTGGAGTGGATTCTGATTGATTGCAGTTAATTCCATGCAGCGTGGCCCAATGGATCTCGATTGAATGCAGTGGATTCCATGCAGCGTGTTTGAATGCAGTGTATTCCATGCAGCGTGAAGAAATGGAACCCTATTGAATGCAGTGGATTTTATGCAGCATGATTGAATGCAGTGGATTCCATGCAGCATGATTGAATGCAGTGGATTCCAGGCAGCGAGGCCCAATGAATCCCGATTGAATGCAGTGGACATTACCCAGCATGGCCGAAAGCATCCCGATGGAATGCAGTGGATTCCATGCAGCGTGTTTGAATGCAGTGGATTCCATGCAGCATGGCCCAATGGTTCCCGATTGAATGCAGTGGTTGCAATGAAGCATGATTGAATGCAGTGGATTCCATGCAGAATGGCCCAATGGTTCCCGATTGAATGCAGTGGTTGCAATGAAGCATGATTGAATGCAGTGGATTCCATGCAGCATGGAGAAATTGAACCCTATTAAATGCAGGGGATTTTATGCAGCATGATTGAATGCAGTGGATTCCATGCAGCGTGATTGAATGCAGTAGATTCCATGCAGTGAGGCCCAATGCATCCCGATTAAATGCAGTGGATTTTATGCAGCGAGGCCCAAAGCATCCCGATTGAATGCAGTGGATTCCATGCAGCGTCACTGAATGCAGTGGATTCGATGCAGCATGGTAAAATGCATCCCGATTGAACCCAGTGTATTCCATGCAGCGTGATAAATGGACCCAAATTGAATGCAGTGGATTCCATGCAGCGTGGCCCAATGGATCTCGAGAGAATACAGTGGATTCCATGCAGCGTGATTGAATGCAGTACATTCCATGCAGCATGGTAAAATGCATCCCGATTAAATGCAGTGGATTACATCCAGCTTGATTGAATGCAGTTGATTCCATGGAGCGTGGCCCAATGCATCCCGATTAAATGCAGTGGATTTTATGCAGCATGGCCCAAAGCATCCCGATTGAAGGTAGTGCATTCCATGCAGCATCACTGAATGCAGTGGATTCCATGCAGCATGGTAAAATGCATCCCGATTGAACGCAGTGTATTCCATGAAGCATGGCGAAATGGATCCCGATTGAATGCAGTGGATTCCATGCAGCGTGGCCCAATGGATCTCGATTGAAAGCAGTGTATTCCATGCAGTGAGGCCCAATGAATCCCAATTGAATGCAGTGGATTCCATGCAGCATGGCGCAATGGATGTCGATTGAATGCAGTGGTTTCCCTGCAATGTGGCACAATGGATCCCGATTGACTGCAGTGGATTCCATGCAGCGTCACTGAATGCAGTGGATTCCATGCAGCATGGTAAAATGCATCCCGATGGATGCAGTGGATTCCATGCAGTGTCATTGAATGCAGTGGATTCCATGCAGCATGGTAAAATGCATCCCAATTGAACGCAGTGCATTCCATGCAGCGGGGTTCAATGGATCCCGATTGAATGCAGTGGATTCGATGCAGCGTGGCCCAATGGATCTCGAGAGAGTGCAGTGGATTCCATGCAGTGTGGTGCAATGGATTTTAATTGAACGCAGTGGATTCCATGCATCGTGGCGCAATGGATCCCAATTGAATGCAGTGAATTCCATGCAGCGTGATTGAATGCAGTACATTCCATGCAGCATGGTAAAATGCATCCCGATTAAATGCAGTGGATTCCATCCAGCTTGATTGAATGCAGTTGATTCCATGGAGCGTGGCCCAATGCATCCCGATTAAATGCAGTGGATTTTATGCAGCATGGCCCAAAGCATCCCGATTGAAGGTAGTGCATTTCATGCAGCATCACTGAATGCAGTGGATTCCATGCAGCATGGTAAAATGCATCCCAATTGAACGCAGTGCATTCCATGCAGCGGAGTTAAATGGATGCCGATTGAATGCAGTGGATTCGATGCAGCGTGGCCCAATGGATCTCGATTGACTGCAGTGGATTCCATGCAGCGTGGCCCAATGGATCTCGATTGACTGCAGTGGATTCCATGCAGCGTCACTGAATGCAGTGGATTCCATGCAGCATGGTAAAATGCATCCCGATTGATGCAGTGGATTCCATGCAGTGTCATTGAATGCAGTGGATTCCATGCAGCATGGTTTAATGCATCCCAATTGAACGCAGTGCATTCCATGCAGCGGGGTTAAATGGATCCCGATTGAATGCAGTGGATTCGATGCAGCGTGGCCCAATGGATCTCGAGAGAATGCAGTGGATTCCATGCAGTGTGGTGCAATGGATTTTAATTGAACGGAGTGGATTCCATGCATCGTGGCGCAATGGATCCCAATTGAATGCAGTGAATTCCATGCAGCGTGATTGAATGCAGTATATTCCATGCAGCGTGGTAAAATGCATCCCGATAAAATGCAGTGGATTCCATCCAGTTTGATTGAATGCAGTTGATTCCATGGAGCGTGGCCCAATGCATCCCGATTAAATGCAGTGGATTTTATGCAGCATGGCCCAAAGCATCCCGATTGAAGGTAGTGCATTCCATGCAGCATCACTGAATGCAGTGGATTCCATGCAGCATGGTAAAATGCATCCCGATTGAACGCAGTGTATTCCATGAAGCACGGCTAAATGGATCCCGAGTGAATGCAGTAGATTCCATGCAGTGTCATTGAATGCAGTGGATTCCATGCAGCATGGTAAAATGTGTCACGATTGATGCAGTGGATTCCATGCATTGTCATTGAATGCAGTGGATTCCATGCAGCATGGTTAAATGCATCACGATTGATGCAGTGGATTCCATGCAGTGTCAATGAATGCAGTGGATTCCAGGCAGCATGATAAAATGCATCCCGAATGATGCAGTGGATTCCATGCAGCGGGGTTAAATGGATCCCGATTGAATGCAGTGGATTCCATGCAGCGTGGCCCAATGGATCTCGATTGAATGCAGTGGACTCCGTGCAGTGTGGTGGAGTGGATTCTGATTGATTGCAGTGAATTCCATGCAGCGTGGCCCAATGGATCTCGATTGAATGCAGTGGATTCCATGCAGCGTGTTTGAATGCAGTGTATTCCATGCAGCGTGAAGAAATGGAACCCTATTGAATGCAGTGGATTTTATGCAGCATGATTGAATGCAGTGGATTCCATGCAGCATGATTGAATGCAGTGGATTCCAGGCAGCGAGGCCCAATGAATCCCGATTGAATGCAGTGGACATTATCCAGCATGGCCCAAAGCATCCCGATGGAATGCAGTGGATTCCATGCAGCGTGTTTGAATGCAGTGGATTCCATGCAGCATGGCCCAATGGTTCCCGATTGAATGCAGTGGTTGCAATGAAGCATGATTGAATGCAGTGGATTCCATGAAGCGTGGCCCTATGGTACCCGATTGAATGCACTGGTTGCAATGAAGCATGATTGAATGCAGTGTATTCCATGCAGCATGGAGAAATTGAACCCTATTAAATGCAGGGGATTTTATGCAGCATGATTGAATGCAGTGGATTCCATGCAGCATGATTGAATGCAGTAGATTCCATGCAGTGAGGCCCAATGCATCCCGATTAAATGCAGTGGATTTTATGCAGCGAGGCCCAAAGCATCCCGAATGAATGCAGTGGATTCCATGCAGCGTCACTGAATGCAGTGGATTCGATGCAGCATGGTTAAATGCATCCCGATTGAACGAAGAGTATTCCATGCAGCGTGGCTAAATGGATCCCGATTGAATGCAGTGGATTCCATGCAGCGTGGCCCAATGGATCTCGAGAGATTGCAGTGGATTCCATGCAGTGTGGTGCAATGGATTTTAATTGAACGCAGTGGATTCCATGCATCGTGGTGCAATGGATCCCAATTGAATGCAGTGAATTCCATGCAGCGTGATTGAATGCAGTATATTCCATGCAGCGTGGTAAAATGCATCCCGATTAAATGCAATGGATTCCATCCAGCTTGATTGAATGCAGTTGATTCCATGGAGCGTGGCCCAATGCATCCCGATTAAATGCAGTGGATTTTATGCAGCATGGCCCAAAGCATCCCGATTGAAGGTAGTGCATTCCATGCAGCATCACTGAATGCAGTGGATTCCATGCAGCATGGTAAAATGCATCCCGATTGAACGCAGTGTATTCCATGAAGCATGGCTAAATGGATCCCGAGTGAATGCAGTAGATTCCATGCAGTGTCATTGAATGCAGTGGATTCCATGCAGCATGGTAAAATGAGTCACGATTGATGCAGTGGATTCCATGCAGTGTCATTGAATGCAGTGGATTCCATGCAGCATGGTAAAATGCATCCCGATGGATGCAGTGGATTCCATGCAGTGTCAATGAATGCAGTGGATTCCAGGCAGCATGATAAAATGCATCCCGATTGATGCAGTGGATTCCATGCAGCGGGGTTAAATGGATCCCGATTGAATGCAGTGTATTCCATGCAGCGTGGCCCAATGGATCTCGATTGAATGCAGTGGATTCCATGCAGCGTGGCCCAATGGATCTCGATTGAATGCAGTGGATTCCATGCAGTGTGGTGCAGTGGATTCTGATTGATTGCAGTGAATTCCATGCATCGTGGCACAATGGATCCCAATTGAATGCAGTGGATTCCATGCAGCGTGGCCCAATGGATCTCGATTGAATGCAGTGGATTCCATGCAGCGTGTTTGAATGCAGTGTATGCCATGCAGCATGAAGAAATGGAACCCTATTGAATGCAGTGGATTTTATGCAGCATGATTGAATGCAGTGGATTCCATGCAGCATGATTGAATGCAGTGGATTCCAGGCAGCGAGGCCCAATGAATCCCGATTGAATGCAGTGGATATTATCCAGCATGGCCCAAAGCATCCCGATTGAATGCAGTGGATTCCATGCAGCGTGTTTGAATGCAGTGGATTCCATGCAGCATGGCCCAATGGTTCCCGATTGAATGCAGTGGTTGCAATGAAGCATGATTGAATGCAGTGGATTCCATGAAGCGTGGCCCTATGGTACCCGATTGAATGCACTGGTTGCAATGAAGCATGATTGAATGCAGTGGATTCCATGCAGCATGGAGAAATGGAACCCTATTAAATGCAGGGGATTTTATGCAGCATGATTGAATGCAGTGGATTCCATGCAGCATGATTGAATGCAGTAGATTCCATGCAGTGAGGCCCAATGCATCCCGATTAAATGCAGTGGATTTTATGCAGCGAGGCCCAAAGCATCCCGATTGAATGCAGTGGATTCCATGCAGCGTCACTGAATGCAGTGGATTCGATGCAGCATGGTAAAATGCATCCCGATTGAACCCAGTGTATTCTATGCAGCGTGATAAATGGATCCCGATTGAATGCAGTGGATTCCATGCAGTGTGGCCCAATGGATCTCGAGAGAATGCAGTGGATTCCATGCAGTGTGGTGCAATGGATTTTGATTGAACGCAGTGGATTCCATGCATCGTTGTGCAATGGATCCCAATTGAATGCAGTGAATTCCATGCAGCGTGATTGAATGCAGTACATTCCATGCAGCATGGTAAAATGCATCCCGATTAAATGCAGTGGATTCCATCCAGCTTGATTGAATGCAGTTGATTCCATGGAGCGTGGCCCAATGCATCCCGATTAAATGCAGTGGATTTTATGCAGCATGGCCCAAAGCATCCCGATTGAAGGTAGTGCATTCCATGCAGCATCACTGAATGCAGTGGATTCCATGCAGCATGGTAAAATGCATCCCGATTGAATGCAGTGTATTCCATGAAGCATGGCGAAATGGATCCCGATTGAATGCAGTGGATTCCATGCAGCGTGGCCCAATGGATCTCGATTGAACGCAGTGTATTCCATGCAGTGAGGCCCAATGAATCCCAATTGAATGCAGTGGATTCCATGCAGCATGGAGAAATTGAACCCTATTAAATGCAGGGGATTTTATGCAGCATGATTGAATGCAGTGGATTCCAAGCAGCATGATTGAATGCAGTAGATTCCATGCAGTGAGGCCCAATGCATCCCGATTAAATGCAGTGGATTTTATGCAGCGAGGCCCAAAGCATCCCGATTGAATGCAGTGGATTCCATGCAGCGTCACTGAATGCAGTGGATTCGATGCAGCATGGTTAAATGCATCCCGATTGAACGAAGTGTATTCCATGCAGCGTGGCTAAATGGATCCCGATTGAATGCAGTGGATTCCATGCAGCGTGGCCCAATGGATCTCGAGAGATTGCAGTGGATTCCAAGCAGAGTGGTGCAATGGATTTTAATTGAACGCAGTGGATTCCATGCATCGTGGTGCAATGGATCCCAATTGAATGCAGTGAATTCCATGCAGCGTGATTGAATGCAGTATATTCCATGCAGCGTGGTAAAATGCATCCCGATTAAATGCAGTGGATTCCATCCAGCTTGGTTGAATGCAATTGATTCCATGGAGCATGGCCCAATGCATCCCGATTAAATGCAGTGGATTTTATGCAGCATGGCCCAAAGCATCCCGATTGAATGTAGTGCATTCCATGCAGCATCACTGAATGCAGTGGATTCCATGCAGCATTGTAAAATGCATCCCGCTTAAACGCAGTGGATTACATGCAGCATGGCTAAATGGATCCCGATTGAATGCAGTAGATTCCATGCAGTGTCATTGAATGCAGTGGATTCCATGCAGCATGGTAAAATGCGTCACGATTGATGCAGTGGATTCCATGCAGTGTCATTGAATGCAGTGGATTCCATGCAGCATGGTAAAATGCATCCCGATGGATGCAGTGGATTCCATGCAGTGTCAATGAATGCAGTGGATTCCAGGCAGCATGATAAAATGCATCCCGATTGATGCAGTGGATTCCATGCAGCGGGGTTAAATGGATCCCGATTGAATGCAGTGGATTCCATGCAGCGTGGCCCAATGGATCTCGATTGAATGCAGTGGATTCCATGCAGTGTGGTGCAGTGGATTCTGATTGATTGCAGTGAATTCCATGCATCGTGGCACAATGGATCCCAATTGAATGCAGTGGATTCCATGCAGCGTGGCCCAATGGATCTCGATTGAATGCAGTGGATTCCATGCAGCGTGTTTGAATGCAGTGTATGCCATGCAGCGTGAAGAAATGGAACCCTATTGAATGCAGTGGATTTTATGCAGCATGATTGAATGCAGTGGATTCCATGCAGCATGATTGAATGCAGTGGATTCCAGGCAGCGAGGCCCAATGAATCCCGATTGAATGCAGTGGATATTATCCAGCATGGCCCAAAGCATCCCGATTGAATGCAGTGGATTCCATGCAGCGTGTTTGAATGCAGTGGATTCCATGCAGCATGGCCCAATGGTTCCCGATTGAATGCAGTGGTTGCAATGAAGCATGATTGAATGCAGTGGATTCCATGCAGCATGGAGAAATTGAACCCTATTAAATGCAGGGGATTTTATGCAGCATGATTGAATGCAGTGGATTCCATGCAGCATGATTGAATGCAGTAGATTCCATGCAGTGAGGCCCAATGCATCCCGATTAAATGCAGTGGATTTTATGCAGCGAGGCCCAAAGCATCCCGATTGAATGCAGTGGATTCCATGCAGCGTCACTGAATGCATTGGATTCGATGCAGCATGGTAAAATGCATCCCGATTGAACCCAGTGTATTCCATGCAGCGTGATAAATGGACCCCAATTGAATGCAGTGGATTCCATGCAGCGTGGTGCAATGGATTTCGAGAGAATGCAGTGGATTCCATGCAGCGTGATTGAATGCAGTACATTCCATGCAGCATGGTAAAATGCATCCCGATTAAATGCAGTGGATTCCATCCAGCTTGATTGAATGCAGTTGATTCCATGGAGCGTGGCCCAATGCATCCCGATTAAATGCAGTGGATTTTATGCAGCATGGCCCAAAGCATCCCGATTGAAGGTAGTGCATTCCATGCAGCATCACTGAATGCAGTGGATTCCATGCAGCATGGTAAAATGCATCACGATTGAACGCAGTGTATTCCATGAAGCATGGCTAAATGGATCCCGAGTGAATGCAGTGGATTCCATGCAGCGTGGCCCAATGGATCTTGATTGAACGCAGTGTATTCCATGCAGTGAGGCCCAATGAATCCCAATTGAATGCAGTGGATTCCATGCAGCATGGCGCAATGGATGTCGATTGAATGCAGTGGTTTCCCTGCAATGTGGCACAATGGATCCCGATTGACTGCAGTGGATTCCATGCAGCGTCACTGAATGCAGTGGATTCCATGCAGCATGGTAAAATGCATCCCGATGGATGCAGTGGATTCCATGCAGTGTCATTGAATGCAGTGGATTCGATGCAGCATGGTAAAATGCATCCCAATTGAACGCAGTGCATTCCATGCAGCGGGGTTAAATGGATCCCGATTGAATGCAGTGGATTCGATGCAGCGTGGCCCAATGGATCTCGAGAGAATGCAGTGGATTCCATGCAGTGTGGTGCAATGGATTTAAATTGAACGCAGTGGATTCCATGCATCGTGGCGCAATGGATCCCAATTGAATGCAGTGAATTCCATGCAGCGTGATTGAATGCAGTACATTCCATGCAGCATGGTAAAATGCATCCCGATTAAATGCAGTGGATTCCATCCAGCTTGATTGAATGCAGTTGATTCCATGGAGCGTGGCCCAATGCATCCCGATTAAATGCAGTGGATTTTATGCAGCATGGCCCAAAGCATCCCGATTGAAGGTAGTGCATTCCATGCAGCATCACTGAATGCAGTGGATTCCATGCAGCATGGTAAAATGCATCCCGATTGAACGCAGTGTATTCCATGAAGCATGGCGAAATGGATCCCGATTGAATGCAGTGGATTCCATGCAGCGTGGCCCAATGGATCTCGATTGACTGCAGTGGTTTCCCTGCAATGTGGCACAATGGATCTCGATTGACTGCAGTGGATTCCATGCAGCGTCACTGAATGCAGTGGATTCCATGCAGCATGGTAAAATGCATCCCGATTGATGCAGTGGATTCCATGCAGTGTCACTGAATGCAGTGGATTCCATGCAGCATGGTTTAATGCATCCCAATTGAACGCAGTGCATTCCATGCAGCGGGGTTTAATGGATCCCGATTGAATGCAGTGGATTCGACGCAGTGTGGCCCAATGGATCTCGAGAGAATGCAGTGGATTCCATGCAGTGTGGTGCAATGGATATAAATTGAACGCATTGGATTCCATGCATCGTGGTGCAATGGATCCCAATTGAATGCAGTGAATTCCATGCAGCGTGATTGAATGCAGTATATTCCATGCAGCGTGGTAAAATGCATCCCGATAAAATGCAGTGGATTCCATCCAGCTTGATTGAATGCAGTTGATTCCATGGAGCGTGGCCCAATGCATCCCGATTAAATGCAGTGGATTTTATGCAGCATGGCCCAAAGCATCCCGATTGAAGGTAGTGCATTCCATGCAGCAACACTGAATGCAGTGGATTCCATGCAGCATGGTAAAATGCATCCCGATTGAACGCAGTGTATTCCATGAAGCATGGCTAAATGGATCCCGATTGAATGCAGTGGATTCCATGCAGCATGGCCCAATGGTTCCCGATTGAATGCAGTGGTTGCAATGAAGCATGATTGAATGCAGTGGATTCCATGAAGCGTGGCCCTATGGTACCCGATTGAATGCACTGGTTGCAATGAAGCATGATTGAATGCAGTGGATTCCATGCAGCATGGAGAAATTGAACCCTATTAAATGCAGGGGATTTTATGCAGCATGATTGAATGCAGTGGATTCCATGCAGCATGATTGAATGCAGTAGATTCCATGCAGTGAGGCCCAATGCATCCCGATTAAATGCAGTGGATTTTATGCAGCGAGGCCCAAAGCATCCCGATTGAATGCAGTGGATTCGATGCAGCGTCACTGAATGCAGTGGATTCGATGCAGCATGGTAAAATGCATCCCGATTGAACCCAGTGTATTCTATGCAGCGTGATAAATGGATCCCGATTGAATGCAGTGGATTCGATGCAGCGTGGCCCAACGGATCTCGAGAGAATGCAGTGGATTCCATGCAGTGTGGTGCAATGTATTTTGATTGAACGCAGTGGATTCGATGCATCGTTGTGCAATGGATCCCAATTGAATGCAGTGAATTCCATGCAGCGTGATTGAATGCAGTACATTCCATGCAGCATGGTAAAATGCATCCCGATGGATGCAGTGGATTCCATGCAGTGTCAATGAATGCAGTGGATTCCAGGCAGCATGATAAAATGCATCCCGATTGATGCAGTGGATTCCATGCAGCGGGGTTAAATGGATCCCGATTGAATGCAGTGGATTCCATGCAGCGTGGCCCAATGGATCTCGATTGAATGCAGTGGATTCCATGCAGCGTGGCCCAATGGATCTCGATTGAATGCAGTGGATTCCATGCAGTGTGGTGCAGTGGATTCTGATTGATTGCAGTGAATTCCATGCATCGTGGCACAATGGATCCCAATTGAATGCAGTGGATTCCATGCAGCTTGGCCCAATGGATCTCGATTGAATGCAGTGGATTCCATGCAGCGTGTTTGAATGCAGTGTATGCCATGCAGCATGAAGAAATGGAACCCTATTGAATGCAGTGGATTTTATGCAGCATGATTGAATGCAGTGGATTCCATGCAGCATGATTGAATGCAGTGGATTCCAGGCAGCGAGGCCCAATGAATCCCGATTGAATGCAGTGGATATTATCCAGCATGGCCCAAAGCATCCCGATTGAATGCAGTGGATTCCATGCAGCGTGTTTGAACGCAGTGGATCCATGCAGCATGGCCCAATGGTTCCCGATTGAATGCAGTGGTTGCAATGAAGCATGATTGAATGCAGTGGATTCCATGAAGCGTGGCCCTATGGTACCCGATTGAATGCAGTGGATTCCATGCAGCGTGGCCCAATGGATCTCGATTGAACGCAGTGTATTCCATGCAGTGAGGCCCAATGAATCCCAATTGAATGCAGTGGATTCCATGCAGCATGGAGAAATTGAACCCTATTAAATGCAGGGGATTTTATGCAGCATGATTGAATGCAGTGGATTCCAAGCAGCATGATTGAATGCAGTAGATTCCATGCAGTGAGGCCCAATGCATCCCGATTAAATGCAGTGGATTTTATGCAGCGAGGCCCAAAGCATCCCGATTGAATGCAGTGGATTCCATGCAGCGTCACTGAATGCAGTGGATTCCATGCAGCATGGTAAAATGCATCCCGATTGAACGAAGTGTATTCCATGCAGCGTGGCTAAATGGATCCCGATTGAATGCAGTGGATTCCATGCAGCGTGGCCCAATGGATCTCGAGAGATTGCAGTGGATTCCAAGCAGAGTGGTGCAATGGATTTTAATTGAACGCAGTGGATTCCATGCATCGTGGTGCAATGGATCCCAATTGAATGCAGTGAATTCCATGCAGCGTGATTGAATGCAGTATATTCCATGCAGCGTGGTAAAATGCATTCCGATTAAATGCAGTGGATTCCATCCAGCTTGTTTGAATGCAGTTGATTCCATGGAGCATGGCCCAATGCATCCCGATTAAATGCAGTGGATTTTATGCAGCATGGCCCAAAGCATCCCGATTGAATGTAGTGCATTCCATGCAGCATCACTGAATGCAGTGGATTCCATGCAGCATGGTAAAATGCATCCCGCTTAAACGAAGTGGATTACATGCAGCATGGCTAAATGGATCCCGATTGAATGCAGTAGATTCCATGCAGTGTCATTGAATGCAGTGGATTCCATGCAGCATGGTAAAATGAGTCACGATTGATGCAGTGGATTCCATGCAGTGTCATTGAATGCAGTGGATTCCATGCAGCATGGTAAAATGCATCCCGATGGATGCAGTGGATTCCATGCAGTGTCAATGAATGCAGTGGATTCCAGGCAGCATGATAAAATGCATCCCGATTGATGCAGTGGATTCCATGCAGCGGGGTTAAATGGATCCCGATTGAATGCAGTGGATTCCATGCAGCGTGGCCCCATGGATCTCGATTGAATGCAGTGGATTCCATGCAGCGTGGCCCAATGGATCTCGATTGAATGCAGTGGATTCCATGCAGTGTGGTGCAGTGGATTCTGATTGATTGCAGTGAATTCCATGCATCGTGGCACAATGGATCCCAATTGAATGCAGTGGATTCCATGCAGCGTGGCCCAATGGATCTCGCTTGAATGCAGTGGATTCCATGCAGCGTGTTTGAATGCAGTGTATGCCATGCAGCGTAAAGAAATGGAACCCTATTGAATGCAGTGGATTTTATGCAGCATGATTGAATGCAGTGGATTCGATGCAGCATGATTGAATGCAGTGGATTCCAGGCAGCGAGGCCCAATGAATCCCGATTGAATGCAGTGGATATTATCCAGCATGGCCCAAAGCATCCCGATTGAATGCAGTGGATTCCATGCAGCGTGGCCCTATGGTACCCGATTGAATGCACTGGTTGCAATGAAGCATGATTGAATGCAGTGGATTCCATGCAGCATGGAGAAATGGAACCCTATTAAATGCAGGGGATTTTATGCAGCATGATTGAATGCAGTGGATTCCATGCAGCATGATTGAATGCAGTAGATTCCATGCAGTGAGGCCCAATGCATCCCGATTAAATGCTGTGGATTTTATGCAGCGAGGCCCAAAGCATCCCGATTGAATGCAGTGGATTCCATGCAGCGTCACTGAATGCAGTGGATTCGATGCAGCATGGTTAAATGCATCCCGATTGAACGACGATTATTCCATGCAGCGTGGCTAAATGGATCCCGATTGAATGCAGTGGATTCCATGCAGCGTGGCCCAATGGATCTCGAGAGATTGCAGTGGATTCCATGCAGTGTGGTGCAATGGATTTTAATTGAACGCAGTGGATTCCATGCATCGTGGTGCAATGGATCCCAATTGAATGCAGTGAATTCCATGCAGCGTGATTGAATGCAGTATATTCCATGCAGCGTGGTAAAATGCATCCCGATTAAATGCAATGGATTCCATCCAGCTTGACTGAATACAGTTGATTCCATGGAGCGTGGCCCAATGCATCCCGATTAAATGCAGTGGATTTTATGCAGCATGGCCCAAAGCATCCCGATTGAAGGTAGTGCATTCCATGCAGCATCACTGAATGCAGTGGATTCCATGCAGCATGGTAAAATGCATTCCGATTGAACGCAGTGTATTCCATGAAGCATGGCTAAATGGCTCCCGAGTGAATGCGGTAGATTCCATGCAGTGTCATTGAATGCAGTGGATTCCATGCAGCATGGTAAAATGCGTCACGATTGATGCAGTGGATTCCATGCAGTGTCATTGAATGCAGTGGATTCCATGCAGCATGGTAAAATGCATCCCGATGGATGCAGTGGATTCCATGCAGTGTCAATGAATGCAGTGGATTCCAGGCAGCATGATAAAATGCATCCCGATTGATGCAGTGGATTCCATGCAGCGGGGTTAAATGGATCCCGATTGAATGCAGTGTATTCCATGCAGCGTGGCCCAATGGATCTCGATTGAATGCAGTGGATTCCATGCAGCGTGGCCCAATGGATCTCGATTGAATGCAGTGGATTCCATGCAGTGTGGTGCAATGGATTTTGATTGAACGCAGTGGATTCCATGCATCGTTGTGCAATGGATCCCAATTGAATGCAGTGAATTCCATGCAGCGTGATTGAATGCAGTACATTCCATGCAGCATGGTAAAATGCATCCCGATTAAATGCAGTGGATTCCATCCAGCTTGATTGAATGCAGTTGATTCCATGGAGCGTGGCCCAATGCATCCCGATTAAATGCAGTGGATTTTATGCAGCATGGCCCAAAGCATCCCGATTGAAGGTAGTGCATTCCATGCAGCATCACTGAATGCAGTGGATTCCATGCAGCATGGTAAAATGCATCCCGATTGAACGCAGTGTATTCCATGAAGCATGGCGAAATGGATCCCGATTGAATGCAGTGGATTCCATGCAGCGTGGCCCAATGGATCTCGATTGAACGCAGTGTATTCCATGCAGTGAGGCCCAATGAATCCCAATTGAATGCAGTGGATTCCATGCAGCATGGAGAAATTGAACCCTATTAAATGCAGGGGATTTTATGCAGCATGATTGAATGCAGTGGATTCCAAGCAGCATGATTGAATGCAGTAGATTCCATGCAGTGAGGCCCAATGCATCCCGATTAAATGCAGTGGATTTTATGCAGAGAGGCCCAAAGCATCCCGATTGAATGCAGTGGATTCCATGCAGCGTCACTGAATGCAGTGGATTCCATGCAGTGTGGTGCAATGGATTTTGATTGAACGCAGTGGATTCCATGCATCGTTGTGCAATGGATCCCAATTGAATGCAGTGAATTCCATGCAGCGTGATTGAATGCAGTACATTCCATGCAGCGTGGTAAAATGCATCCCGATTAAATGCAGTGGATTCCATCCAGCTTGGTTGAATGCAATTGATTCCATGGAGCATGGCCCAATGCATCCCGATTAAATGCAGTGGATTTTATGCAGCATGGCCCAAAGCATCCCGATTGAATGTAGTGCATTCCATGCAGCATCACTGAATGCAGTGGATTCCATGCAGCATGGTAAAATGCATCCCGATTAAACGCAGTGGATTACATGCAGCATGGCTAAATGGATCCCGATTGAATGCAGTAGATTCCATGCAGTGTCATTGAATGCAGTGGATTCCATGTAGCATGGTAAAATGCGTCACGATTGATGCAGTGGATTCCATGCAGTGTCATTGAATGCAGTGGATTCCATGCAGCATGGTAAAATGCATCCCGATGGATGCAGTGGATTCCATGCAGTGTCAATGAATGCAGTGGATTCCAGGCAGCATGATAAAATGCATCCCGATTGATGCAGTGGATTCCATGCAGCGGGGTTAAATGGATCCCGATTGAATGCAGTGGATTCCATGCAGCGTGGCCCAATGGATCTCGATTGAATGCAGTGGATTCCATGCAGCGTGGCCCAATGGATCTCGATTGAATGCAGTGGATTCCATGCAGTGTGGTGCAGTGGATTCTGATTGATTGCAGTGAATTCCATGCATCGTGGCACAATGGATCCCAATTGAATGCAGTGGATTCCATGCAGCGTGGCCCAATGGATCTCGCTTGAATGCAGTGGATTCCATGCAGCGTGTTTGAATGCAGTGTATGCCATGCAGCATGAAGAAATGGAACCCTATTGAATGCAGTGGATTTTATGCAGCATGATTGAATGCAGTGGATTCCATGCAGCATGATTGAATGCAGTGGATTCCAGGCAGCGAGGCCCAATGAATCCCGATTGAATGCAGTGGATATTATCCAGCATGGCCCAAAGCATCCCGATTGAATGCAGTGGATTCCATGCAGCGTGTTTGAACGCAGTGGATCCATGCAGCATGGCCCAATGGTTCCCGATTGAATGCAGTGGTTGCAATGAAGCATGATTGAATGCAGTGGATTCCATGAAGCGTGGCCCTATGGTACCCGATTGAATGCACTGGTTGCAATGAAGCATGATTGAATGCAGTGGATTCCATGCAGCATGGAGAAATGGAACCCTATTAAATGCAGGGGATTTTATGCAGCATGATTGAATGCAGTGGATTCCATGCAGCATGATTGAATGCAGTAGATTCCATGCAGTGAGGCCCAATGCATCCCGATTAAATGCAGTGGATTTTATGCAGCGAGGCCCAAAGCATCCCGATTGAATGCAGTGGATTCCATGCAGCGTCACTGAATGCAGTGGATTCGATGCAGCATGGTAAAATGCATCCCGATTGAACCCAGTGTATTCTATGCAGCGTGATAAATGGATCCCGATTGAATGCAGTGGATTGCATGCAGCGTGGCCCAATGGATCTCGAGAGAATGCAGTGGATTCCATGCAGTGTGGTGCAATGGATTTTGATTGAACGCAGTGGATTCCATGCATCGTTGTGCAATGGATCCCAATTGAATGCAGTGAATTCCATGCAGCGTGATTGAATGCAGTACATTCCATGCAGCATGGTAAAATGCATCCCGATTAAATGCAGTGGATTCCATCCAGCTTGATTGAATGCAGTTGATTCCATGGAGCGTGGCCCAATGCATCCCGATTAAATGCAGTGGATTTTATGCAGCATGGCCCAAAGCATCCCGATTGAAGTTAGTGCATTCCATGCAGCATCACTGAATGCAGTGGATTCCATGCAGCATGGTAAAATGCATCCCGATTGAACGCAGTGTATTCCATGAAGCATGGCGAAATGGATCCCGATTGAATGCAGTGGATTCCATGCAGCGTGGCCCAATGGATCTCGATTGAACGCAGTGTATTCCATGCAGTGAGGCCCAATGAATCCCAATTGAATGCAGTGGATTCCATGCAGCATGGAGAAATTGAACCCTATTAAATGCAGGGGATTTTATGCAGCATGATTGAATGCAGTGGATTCCTAGCAGCATGATTGAATGCAGTAGATTCCATGCAGTGAGGCCCAATGCATCCCGATTAAATGCAGTGGATTTTATGCAGAGAGGCCCAAAGCATCCCGATTGAATGCAGTGGATTCCATGCAGCGTCACTGAATGCAGTGGATTCGATGCAGCATGGTTAAATGCATCCCGATTGAACGAAGTGTATTCCATGCAGCGTGGCTAAATGGATCCCGATTGAATGCAGTGGATTCCATGCAGCGTGGCCCAATGGATCTCGAGAGATTGCAGTGGATTCCAAGCAGAGTGGTGCAATGGATTTTAATTGAACGCAGTGGATTCCATGCATCGTGGTGCAATGGATCCCAATTGAATGCAGTGAATTCCATGCAGCGTGATTGAATGCAGTATATTCCATGCAGCGTGGTAAAATGCATCCCGATTAAATGCAGTGGATTCCATCCAGCTTGGTTGAATGCAATTGATTCCATGGAGCATGGCCCAATGCATCCCGATTAAATGCAGTGGATTTTATGCAGCATGGCCCAAAGCATCCCGATTGAATGTAGTGCATTCCATGCAGCATCACTGAATGCAGTGGATTCCATGCAGCATGGTAAAATGCATCCCGATTGAACGCAGTGGATTACATGCAGCATGGCTAAATGGATCCCGATTGAATGCAGTAGATTCCATGCAGTGTCATTGAATGCAGTGGATTCCATGCAGCATGGTAAAATGCGTCACGATTGATGCAGTGGATTCCATGCAGTGTCATTGAATGCAGTGGATTCCATGCAGCATGGTAAAATGCATCCCGATGGATGCAGTGGATTCCATGCAGTGTCAATGAATGCAGTGGATTCCAGGCAGCATGATAAAATGCATCCCGATTGATGCAGTGGATTCCATGCAGCGGGGTTAAATGGATCCCGATTGAATGCAGTGTATTCCATGCAGCGTGGCCCAATGGATCTCGATTGAATGCAGTGGATTCCATGCAGCGTGGCCCAATGGATCTCGATTGAATGCAGTGGATTCCATGCAGTGTGGTGCAGTGGATTCTGATTGATTGCAGTGAATTCCATGCATCGTGGCACAATGGATCCCAATTGAATGCAGTGGATTCCATGCAGCGTGGCCCAATGGATCTCGATTGAATGCAGTGGATTCCATGCAGCGTGGTTGAATGCAGTGTATGCCATGCAGCGTGAAGAAATGGAACCCTATTGAATGCAGTGGATTTTATGCAGCATGATTGAATGCAGTGGATTCCATGCAGCATGATTGAATGCAGTGGATTCCAGGCAGCGAGGCCCAATGAATCCCGATTGAATGCAGTGGATATTATCCAGCATGGCCCAAAGCATCCCGATTGAATGCAGTGGATTCCATGCAGCGTGTTTGAATGCAGTGGATTCCATGCAGCATGGCCCAATGGTTCCCGATTGAATGCAGTGGTTGCAATGAAGCATGATTGAATGCAGTGGATTCCATGCAGCATGGAGAAATTGAACCCTATTAAATGCAGGGGATTTTATGCAGCATGATTGAATGCAGTGGATTCCATGCAGCATGATTGAATGCAGTAGATTCCATGCAGTGAGGCCCAATGCATCCCGATTAAATGCAGTGGATTTTATGCAGCGAGGCCCAAAGCATCCCGATTGAATGCAGTGGATTCCATGCAGCGTCACTGAATGCATTGGATTCGATGCAGCATGGTAAAATGCATCCCGATTGAACCCAGTGTATTCCATGCAGCGTGATAAATGGACCCCAATTGAATGCAGTGGATTCCATGCAGCGTGGTGCAATGGATCTCGAGAGAATGCAGTGGATTCCATGCAGCGTGATTGAATGCAGTACATTCCATGCAGCATGGTAAAATGCATCCCGATTAAATGCAGTGGATTCCATCCAGCTTGATTGAATGCAGTTGATTCCATGGAGCATGGCCCAATGCATCCCGATTAAATGCAGTGGATTTTATGCAGCATGGCCCAAAGCATCCCGATTGAAGGTAGTGCATTCCATGCAGCATCACTGACTGCAGTGGATTCCATGCAGCATGGTAAAATGCATCCCGATTGAACGCAGTGTATTCCATGAAGCATGGCTAAATGGATCCCGATTGAATGCAGTGGATTCCATGCAGCGTGGCCCAATGGATCTCGATTGAACGCAGTGTATTCCATGCAGTGAGGCCCAATGAATCCCAATTGAATGCAGTGGATTCCATGCAGCATGGCGCAATGGATGTCGATTGAATGCAGTGGTTTCCCTGCAATGTGGCACAATGGATCCCGATTGACTGCAGTGGATTCCATGCAGCGTCACTGAATGCAGTGGATTCCATGCAACATGGTAAAATGCATCCCGATGGATGCAGTGGATTCCATGCAGTGTCATTGAATGCAGTGGATTCGATGCAGCATGGTAAAATGCATCCCAATTGAACGCAGTGCATTCCATGCAGCGGGGTTAAATGGATCCCGATTGAATGCAGTGGATTCGATGCAGCGTGGTCCAATGGATCTCGAGAGAATGCAGTGGATTCCATGCAGTGTGGTGCAATGGATTTAAATTGAACGCAGTGGATTCCATGCATCGTGGCGCAATGGATCCCAATTGAATGCAGTGAATTCCATGCAGCGTGATTGAATGCAGTACATTCCATGCAGCATGGTAAAATGCATCCCGATTAAATGCAGTGGATTCCATCCAGCTTGATTGAATGCAGTTGATTCCATGGAGCGTGGCCCAATGCATCCCGATTAAATGCAGTGGATTTTATGCAGCATGGCCCAAAGCATCCCGATTGAATGTAGTGCATTCCATGCAGCATCACTGAATGCAGTGGATTCCATGCAGAATGGTAAAATGCATCCCAATTGAACGCAGTGCATTCCATGCAGCGGGGTTAAATGGATGCCGATTGAATGCAGTGGATTCGATGCAGCGTGGCCCAATGGATCTCGATTGACTGCAGTGGATTCCATGCAGCGTGGCCCAATGGATCTCGATTGACTGCAGTGGATTCCATGCAGCGTCACTGAATGCAGTGGATTCCATGCAGCATGGTAAAATGCATCCCGATTGATGCAGTGGATTCCATGCAGTGTCACTGAATGCAGTGGATTCCATGCAGCATGGTTTAATGCATCCCAATTGAACGCAGTGCATTCCATGCAGCGGGGTTTAATGGATCCCGATTGAATGCAGTGGATTCGATGCAGTGTGGCCCAATGGATCTCGAGAGAATGCAGTGGATTCCATGCAGTGTGGTGCAATGGATTTAAATTGAACGCATTGGATTCCATGCATCGTGGTGCAATGGATCCCAATTGAATGCAGTGAATTCCATGCAGCGTGATTGAATGCAGTATATTCCATGCAGCGTGGTAAAATGCATCCCGATAAAATGCAGTGGATTCCATCCAGCTTGATTGAATGCAGTTGATTCCATGGAGCGTGGCCCAATGCATCCCGATTAAATGCAGTGGATTTTATGCAGCATGGCCCAAAGCATCCCGATTGAAGGTAGTGCATTCCATGCAGCATCACTGAATGCAGTGGATTCCATGCAGCATGGTAAAATGCATCCCGATTGAACGCAGTGTATTCCATGAAGCATGGCTAAATGGATCCCGATTGAATGCAGTGGATTCCATGCAGCATGGCCCAATGGTTCCCGATTGAATGCAGTGGTTGCAATGAAGCATGATTGAATGCAGTGGATTCCATGAAGCGTGGCCCTATGGTACCCGATTGAATGCACTGGTTGCAATGAAGCATGATTGAATGCAGTGGATTCCATGCAGCATGGAGAAATTGAACCCTATTAAATGCAGGGGATTTTATGCAGCATGATTGAATGCAGTGGATTCCATGCAGCATGATTGAATGCAGTAGATTCCATGCAGTGAGGCCCAATGCATCCCGATTAAATGCAGTGGATTTTATGCAGCGAGGCCCAAAGCATCCCGATTGAATGCAGTGGATTCCATGCAGCGTCACTGAATGCAGTGGATTCGATGCAGCATGGTAAAATGCATCCCGATTGAACCCAGTGTATTCTATGCAGCGTGATAAATGGATCCCGATTGAATGCAGTGGATTCCATGCAGCGTGGCCCAATGGATCTCGAGAGAATGCAGTGGATTCCATGCAGTGTGGTGCAATGGATTTTGATTGAACGCAGTGGATTCCATGCATCGTTGTGCAATGGATCCCAATTGAATGCAGTGAATTCCATGCAGCGTGATTGAATGCAGTACATTCCATGCAGCATGGTAAAATGCATCCCTATTAAATGCAGTGGATTCCATCCAGCTTGATTGAATGCAGTTGATTCCATGGAGCGTGGCCCAATGCATCCCGATTAAATGCAGTGGATTTTATGCAGCATGGCCCAAAGCATCCCGATTGAAGGTAGTGCATTCCATGCAGCATCACTGAATGCAGTGGATTCCATGCAGCATGGTAAAATGCATCCCGATTGAACGCAGTGTATTCCATGAAGCATGGCTAAATGGATCCCGATTGAATGCAGTGGATTCCATGCAGCATGGCCCAATGGATCTCGATTGAACGCAGTGTATTCCATGCAGTGAGGCCCAATGAATCCCAATTGAATGCAGTGGATTCCATGCAGCATGGCGCAATGGATGTCGATTGAATGCAGTGGTTTCCCTGCAATGTGGCACAATGGATCCCGATTGACTGCAGTGGATTCCATGCAGTGTCATTGAATGCAGTGGATTCCATGCAGCATGGTAAAATGCATCCCAATTGAACGCAGTGCATTCCATGCAGCGGGGTTAAATGGATCCCGATTGAATGCAGTGGATTCGATGCAGCATGGCCCAATGGATCTCGAGAGAATGCAGTGGATTCCATGCAGTGTGGTGCAATGGATTTTAATTGAACGCAGTGGATTCCATGCATCGTGGCGCAATGGATCCCAATTGAATGCAGTGAATTCCATGCAGCGTGATTGAATGCAGTACATTCCATGCAGCGTGGTAAAATGCATCCCGATTAAATGCAGTGGATTCCATCCAGCTTGATTGAATGCAGTTGATTCCATGGAGCGTGGCCCAATGCATCCCGATTAAATGCAGTGGATTTTATGCAGCATGGCCCAAAGCATCCCGATTGAATGTAGTGCATTCCATGCAGCATCACTGAATGCAGTGGATTCCATGAAGCATGGTAAAATGCATCCCGATTGAACGCAGTGTATTCCATGAAGCATGGCGAAATGGATCCCGATTGAATGCAGTGGATTCCATGCAGCGTGGCCCAATGGATCTCGATTGAATGCAGTGTATTCCATGCAGTGAGGCCCAATGTATCCCAATTGAATGCAGTGGATTCCATGCAGCATGGCGCAATGGATGTCGATTGAATGCAGTGGTTTCCCTGCAATGTGGCACAATGGATCCCGAATGACTGCAGTGGATTCCATGCAGCGTCACTGAATGCAGTGGATTCCATGCAGCATGGTAAAATGCATCCCGATTGATGCAGTGGATTCCATGCAGTGTCATTGAATGCAGTGGATTCCATGCAGCATGGTTAAATGCATCCCAATTGAACGCAGTGCATTCCATGCAGCGGGGTTAAATGGATCCCGATTGAATGCAGTGGATTCGATGCAGCATGGCCCAATGGATCTCGAGAGAATGCAGTGGATTCCATGCAGTGTGGTGCAATGGATTTAAATTGAACGCAGTGGATTCCATGCATCGTGGCGCAATGGATCCCATTTGAATGCAGTGAATTCCATGCAGCGTGATTGAATGCAGTATATTCCATGCAGCGTGGTAAAATGCATCCCGATTAAATGCAGTGGATTCCATCCAGCTTGATTGAATGCAGTTGATTCCATGGAGTGTGGCCCAATGCATCCCGATTAAATGCAGTGAATTTTATGCAGCATGGCCCAAAGCATCCCGATTGAATGTAGTGCATTCCATGCAGCATCACTGAATGCAGTGGATTCCATGCAGCATGGTAAAATGCATCCCGATTGAACGCAGTGTATTCCATGAAGCATGGCGAAATGGATCCCGATTGAATGCAGTATATTCCATGCAGCGTGGTAAAATGCATCCCGATTGAATGCAGTGGATTCCATGCAGCATGATTGAATGCAGTAGATTCCATGCAGTGAGGCCCAATGCATCCCGATTAAATGCAGTGGATTTTATGCAGAGAGGCCCAAAGCATCCCGATTGAATGCAGTGGATTCCATGCAGCGTCACTGAATGCAGTGGATTCGATGCAGCATGGTAAAATGCATCCCGATTGAACCCAGTGTATTCTATGCAGCGTGATAAATGGATCCCGATTGAATGCAGTGGATTCGATGCAGCGTGGCCCAACGGATCTCGAGAGAATGCAGTGGATTCCATGCAGTGTGGTGCAATGTATTTTGATTGAACGCAGTGGATTCGATGCATCGTTGTGCAATGGATCCCAATTGAATGCAGTGAATTCCATGCAGCGTGATTGAATGCAGTACATTCCATGCAGCATGGTAAAATGCATCCCGATTAAATGCAGTGGATTCCATCCAGCTTGATTGAATGCAGTTGATTCCATGGAGCGTGGCCCAATGCATCCCGATTAAATGCAGTGGATTTTATGCAGCATGGCCCAAAGCATCCCGATTGAAGGTAGTGCATTCCATGCAGCATCACTGAATGCAGTGGATTCCATGCAGCATGGTAAAATGCATCCCGATTGAACGCAGTGTATTCCATGAAGCATGGCTAAATGGATCCCGATTGAATGCAGTGGATTCCATGCAGCGTGGCCCAATGGATCTCGATTGAACGCAGTGTATTCCATGCAGTGAGCCCAATGAATCCCAATTGAATGCAGTGGATTCCATGCAGCATGGCGCAATGGATGTCGATTGAATGCAGTGGTTTCCCTGCAATGTGGCACAATGGATCCCGATTGACTGCAGTGGATTCCATGCAGTGTCATTGAATGCAGTGGATTCCATGCAGCATGGTAAAATGCATCCCAATTGAACGCAGTGCATTCCATGCAGCGGGGTTAAATGGATCCCGATTGAATGCAGTGGATTCGATGCAGCATGGCCCAATGGATCTCGAGAGAATGCAGTGGATTCCATGCAGTGTGGTGCAATGGATTTTAATTGAACGCAGTGGATTCCATGCATCGTGGCGCAATGGATCCCAATTGAATGCAGTGAATTCCATGCAGCGTGATTGAATGCAGTACATTCCATGCAGCGTGGTAAAATGCATCCCGATTAAATGCAGTGGATTCCATCCAGCTTGATTGAATGCAGTTGATTCCATGGAGCGTGGCCCAATGCATCCCGATTAAATGCAGTGGATTTTATGCAGCATGGCCCAAAGCATCCCGATTGAATGTAGTGCATTCCATGCAGCATCACTGAATGCAGTGGATTCCATGAAGCATGGTAAAATGCATCCCGATTGAACGCAGTGTATTCCATGAAGCATGGCTAAATGGATCCCGATTGAATGCAGTGGATTCCATGCAGCGTGGCCCAATGGATCTCGATTGAATGCAGTGTATTCCATGCAGTGAGGCCCAATGTATCCCAATTGAATGCAGTGGATTCCATGCAGCATGGCGCAATGGATGTCGATTGAATGCAGTGGTTTCCCTGCAATGTGGCACAATGGATCCCGAATGACTGCAGTGGATTCCATGCAGCGTCTCTGAATGCAGTGGATTCCATGCAGCATGGTAAAATGCATCCCGATTGATGCAGTGGATTCCATGCAGTGTCATTGAATGCAGTGGATTCCATGCAGCATGGTTAAATGCATCCCAATTGAACGCAGTGCATTCCATGCAGCGGGGTTAAATGGATCCCGATTGAATGCAGTGGATTCGATGCAGCATGGCCCAATGGATCTCGAGAGAATGCAGTGGATTCCATGCAGTGTGGTGCAATGGATTTAAATTGAACGCAGTGGATTCCATGCATCGTGGCGCAATGGATCCCAATTGAATGCAGTGAATTCCATGCAGCGTGATTGAATGCAGTATATTCCATGCAGCGTGGTAAAATGCATCCCGATTAAATGCAGTGGATTCCATCCAGCTTGATTGAATGCAGTTGATTCCATGGAGTGTGGCCCAATGCATCCCGATTAAATGCAGTGAATTTTATGCAGCATGGCCCAAAGCATCCCGATTGAATGTAGTGCATTCCATGCAGCATCACTGAATGCAGTGGATTCCATGCAGCATGGTAAAATGCATCCCGATTGAACGCAGTGTATTCCATGAAGCATGGCGAAATGGATCCCGATTGAATGCAGTATATTCCATGCAGCGTGGTAAAATGCATCCCGATTGAATGCAGTGGATTCCATGCAGCATGATTGAATGCAGTAGATTCCATGCAGTGAGGCCCAATGCATCCCGATTAAATGCAGTGGATTTTATGCAGAGAGGCCCAAAGCATCCCGATTGAATGCAGTGGATTCCATGCAGCGTCACTGAATGCAGTGGATTCGATGCAGCATGGTAAAATGCATCCCGATTGAACCCAGTGTATTCTATGCAGCGTGATAAATGGATCCCGATTGAATGCAGTGGATTCGATGCAGCGTGGCGCAATGGATCTCGATTGAATGCAGTGGATTCCATGCAGTGTGGTGCAGTGGATTCTGATTGATTGCAGTGAATTCCATGCATCGTGGCACAATGGATCCCAATTGAATGCAGTGGATTCCATGCAGCGTGGCCCAATGGATCTCGCTTGAATGCAGTGGATTCCATGCAGCGTGTTTGAATGCAGTGTATGCCATGCAGCATGAAGAAATGGAACCCTATTGAATGCAGTGGATTTTATGCAGCATGATTGAATGCAGTGGATTCCATGCAGCATGATTGAATGCAGTGGATTCCAGGCAGCGAGGCCCAATGAATCCCGATTGAATGCAGTGGATATTATCCAGCATGGCCCAAAGCATCCCGATTGAATGCAGTGGATTCCATGCAGCGTGTTTGAACGCAGTGGATCCATGCAGCATGGCCCAATGGTTCCCGATTGAATGCAGTGGTTGCAATGAAGCATGATTGAATGCAGTGGATTCCATGAAGCGTGGCCCTATGGTACCCGATTGAATGCACTGGTTGCAATGAAGCATGATTGAATGCAGTGGATTCCATGCAGCATGGAGAAATGGAACCCTATTAAATGCAGGGGATTTTATGCAGCATGATTGAATGCAGTGGATTCCATGCAGCATGATTGAATGCAGTAGATTCCATGCAGTGAGGCCCAATGCATCCCGATTAAATGCAGTGGATTTTATGCAGCGAGGCCCAAAGCATCCCGATTGAATGCAGTGGATTCCATGCAGCGTCACTGAATGCAGTGGATTCGATGCAGCATGGTAAAATGCATCCCGATTGAACCCAGTGTATTCTATGCAGCGTGATAAATGGATCCCGATTGAATGCAGTGGATTCCATGCAGCGTGGCCCAATGGATCTCGAGAGAATGCAGTGGATTCCATGCAGTGTGGTGCAATGGATTTTGATTGAACGCAGTGGATTCCATGCATCGTTGTGCAATGGATCCCAATTGAATGCAGTGAATTCCATGCAGCGTGATTGAATGCAGTACATTCCATGCAGCATGGTAAAATGCATCCCGATTAAATGCAGTGGATTCCATCCAGCTTGATTGAATGCAGTTGATTCCATGGAGCGTGGCCCAATGCATCCCGATTAAATGCAGTGGATTTTATGCAGCATGGCCCAAAGCATCCCGATTGAAGGTAGTGCATTCCATGCAGCATCACTGAATGCAGTGGATTCCATGCAGCATGGTAAAATGCATCCCGATTGAACGCAGTGTATTCCATGAAGCATGGCTAAATGGATCCCGATTGAATGCAGTGGATTCCATGCAGCGTGGCCCAATGGATCTCGATTGAACGCAGTGTATTCCATGCAGTGAGGCCCAATGAATCCCAATTGAATGCAGTGGATTCCATGCAGCATGGCGCAATGGATGTCGATTGAATGCAGTGCTTTCCCTGCAATGTGGCACAATGGATCCCGATTGACTGCAGTGGATTCCATGCAGCGTCACTGAATGCAGTGGATTCCATGCAGCATGGTAAAATGCATCCCGATTGATGCAGTGGATTCCATGCAGTGTCATTGAATGCAGTGGATTCCATGCAGCATGGTAAAATGCATCCCGATTGATGCAGTGGATTACATGCAGTGTCAATGAATGCAGTGGATTCCAGGCAGCATGATAAAATGCATCCCGATTGATGCAGTGGATTCCATGCAGCGGGGTTAAATGGATCCCGATTGAATGCAGTGGATTCCATGCAGCGTGGCCCAGTGGATCTCGATTGAATGCAGTGGATTCCATGCAGCGTGGCCCAATGGATCTCGATTGAATGCAGTGGATTCCACGCAGTGTGGTGCAGTGGATTCTGATTGATTGCAGTGAATTCCATGCATCGTGGCACAATGGATCCCAATTGAATGCAGTGGATTCCATGCAGTGTGGCCCAATGGATCTTGATTGAATGCAGTGGATACCATGCAGCATGTTTGAATGCAGTGTATTCCATGCAGCGTGAAGAAATGGAACCCTATTGAATGCAGTGGATTTTATGCAGCATGATTGAATGCAGTGGATTCCATGCAGCATGATTGAATGCAGTGGATTCCAGGAAGCGAGGCCCAATGAATCCCGATTGAATGCAGTGGATATTATCCAGCAGGGCCCAAAGCATCCCGATTGAATGCAGTGGATTCCATGCAGCGTCACTGAATGCAGTGGATTCGATGCAGCATGGTAAAATGCATCCCGATTGAACCCAGTGTATTCTATGCAGCGTGATAAATGGATCCCGATTGAATGCAGTGGATTCGATGCAGCATTGCCCAATGGACCTCGAGAGAATGCAGTGGATTCCATGCAGTGTGGTGCAATGGATTTTGATTGAAATCAGTGGATTCGATGCATCGTTGTGCAATGGATCCCAATTGAATGCAGTGAATTCCATGCAGCGTGATTGAATGCAGTACATTCCATGCAGCATGGTAAAATGCATCCCGATTAAATGCAGTGGATTCCATCCAGCTTGATTGAATGCAGTTGATTCCATGGAGCGTGGCCCAATGCATCCCGATTAAATGCAGTGGATTTTATGCAGCATGGCCCAAAGCATCCCGATTGAAGGTAGTGCATTCCATGCAGCATCACTGAATGCAGTGGATTCCATGCAGCATGGTAAAATGCATCCCGATTGAACGCAGTGTATTCCATGAAGCATGGCTAAATGGATCCCGATTGAATGCAGTGGATTCCATGCAGCGTGGCCCAATGGATCTCGATTGAACGCAGTGTATTCCATGCAGTGAGGCCCAATGAATCCCAATTGAATGCAGTGGATTCCATGCAGCATGGCGCAATGGATGTCGATTGAATGCAGTGCTTTCCCTGCAATGTGGCACAATGGATCCCGATTGACTGCAGTGGATTCCATGCAGCGTCACTGAATGCAGTGGATTCCATGCAGCATGGTAAAATGCATCCCGATGGATGCAGTGGATTCCATGCAGTGTCATTGAATGCAGTGGATTCCATGCAGCATGGTAAAATGCATCCCAATTGATGCAGTGGATTCCATGCAGCCGGGTTCAATGGATCCCGATTGAATGCAGTGGATTCGATGCAGCGTGGCCCAATGGATCTCGAGAGAATGCAGTGGATTCCATGCAGTGTGGTGCAATGGATTTAAATTGAACGCAGTGGATTCCATGCATCGTGGCGCAATGGATCCCAATTGAATGCAGTGAATTCCATGCAGCGTGATTGAATGCAGTATATTCCATGCAGCGTGGTAAAATGCATCCCGATTAAATGCAGTGGATTCCATCCAGCTTGATTGAATGCAATTGATTTCATGGAGCATGGCCCAATGCATCCCGATTAAATGCAGTGGATTTTATGCAGCATGGCCCAAAGCATCCCGATTGAAGGTAGTGCATTCCATGCAGCATCACTGAATGCAGTGGATTCCATGCAGCATGGTAAAATGCATCCCGATTGAACGCAGTGTATTCCATGAAGCATGGCTAAATGGATCCCGATTGAATGCAGTGGATTCCATGCAGCGTGGCCCAATGGATCTCGATTGAACGCAGTGTATTCCATGCAGTGAGGCCCAATGAATCCCAATTGAATGCAGTGGATTCCATGCAGCATGGCGCAATGGATGTCGATTGAATGCAGTGCTTTCCCTGCAATGTGGCACAATGGATCCCGATTGACTGCAGTGGATTCCATGCAGCGTCACTGAATGCAGTGGATTCCATGCAGCATGGTAAAATGCATCCCGATTGATGCAGTGGATTCCATGCAGTGTCATTGAATGCAGTGGATTCCATGCAGCATGGTAAAATGCATCCCGATTGATGCAGTGGATTACATGCAGTGTCAATGAATGCAGTGGATTCCAGGCAGCATGATAAAATGCATCCCGATTGATGCAGTGGATTCCATGCAGCGGGGTTAAATGGATCCCGATTGAATGCAGTGGATTCCATGCAGCGTGGCCCAGTGGATCTCGATTGAATGCAGTGGATTCCATGCAGCGTGGCCCAATGGATCTCGATTGAATGCAGTGGATTCCACGCAGTGTGGTGCAGTGGATTCTGATTGATTGCAGTGAATTCCATGCATCGTGGCACAATGGATCCCAATTGAATGCAGTGGATTCCATGCAGTGTGGCCCAATGGATCTCGATTGAATGCAATGGATTCCATGCAGCATGTTTGAATGCAGTGTATTCCATGCAGCGTGAAGAAATGGAACCCTATTGAATGCAGTGGATTTTATGCAGCATGATTGAATGCAGTGGATTCCATGCAGCATGATTGAATGCAGTGGATTCCAGGAAGCGAGGCCCAATGAATCCCGATTGAATGCAGTGGATATTATCCAGCAGGGCCCAAAGCATCCCGATTGAATGCAGTGGATTCCATGCAGCGTCACTGAATGCAGTGGATTCGATGCAGCATGGTAAAATGCATCCCGATTGAACCCAGTGTATTCTATGCAGCGTGATAAATGGATCCCGATTGAATGCAGTGGATTCGATGCAGCGTGGTCCAATGTACCTCGAGAGAATGCAGTGGATTCCATGCAGTGTGGTGCAATGGATTTTGATTGAAATCAGTGGATTCGATGCATCGTTGTGCAATGGATCCCAATTGAATGCAGTGAATTCCATGCAGCGTGATTGAATGCAGTACATTCCATGCAGCATGGTAAAATGCATCCCGATTAAATGCAGTGGATTCCATCCAGCTTGATTGAATGCAGTTGATTCCATGGAGCGTGGCCCAATGCATCCCGATTAAATGCAGTGGATTTTATGCAGCATGGCCCAAAGCATCCCGATTGAAGGTAGTGCATTCCATGCAGCATCACTGAATGCAGTGGATTCCATGCAGCATGGTAAAATGCATCCCGATTGAACGCAGTGTATTCCATGAAGCATGGCGAAATGGATCCCGATTGAATGCAGTGGATTCCATGCAGCGTGGCCCAATGGATCTCGATTGAACGCAGTGTATTCCATGCAGTGAGGCCCAATGAATCCCAATTGAATGCAGTGGATTCCATGCAGCATGGCGCAATGGATGTCGATTGAATGCAGTGGTTTCCCTGCAATGTGGCACAATGGATCCCGATTGACTGCAGTGGATTCCATGCAGCGTCACTGAATGCAGTGGATTCCATGCAGCATGGTAAAATGCATCCCGATGGATGCAGTGGATTCCATGCAGTGTCATTGAATGCAGTGGATTCCATGCAGCATGGTAAAATGCATCCCAATTGAACGCAGTGCATTCCATGCAGCCGGGTTCAATGGATCCCGATTGAATGCAGTGGATTCGATGCAGCGTGGCCCAATGGATCTCGAGAGAATGCAGTGGATTCCATGCAGTGTGGTGCAATGGATTTAAATTGAACGCAGTGGATTCCATGCATCGTGGCGCAATGGATCCCAATTGAATGCAGTGAATTCCATGCAGCGTGATTGAATGCAGTATATTCCATGCAGCGTGGTAAAATGCATCCCGATTAAATGCAGTGGATTCCATCCAGCTTGATTGAATGCAATTGATTCCATGGAGCATGGCCCAATGCATCCCGATTAAATGCAGTGGATTCCATCCAGCTTGATTGAATGCAATTGATTCCATGGAGCATGGCCCAATGCATCCCGATTAAATGCAGTGGATTTTATGCAGCATGGCCCAAAGCATCCCGATTGAAGGTAGTGCATTCCATGCAGCATCACTGAATGCAGTGGATTCCATGCAGCATGGTAAAATGCATCCCGATTAAACGCAGTGGATTACATGCAGCATGGCTAAATGGATCCCGAGTGAATGCAGTAGATTCCATGCAGTTTCATTGAATGCTGTGGTTTACATGCAGTATGGTAAAATGCCTCACGATTGATGCAGTGGATTCCATGCAGTGTCATTGAATGCAGTGGATTCCATGCAGCATGGTAAAATGCATCCCGATTGATGCAGTGGATTTTATGCAGAGAGGCCCAAAGCATCCCGATTGAATGCAGTGGATTCCATGCAGCGTCACTGAATGCAGTGGATTCGATGCAGCATGGTTAAATGCATCCCGATTGAACGAAGAGTATTCCATGCAGCGTGGCTAAATGGACCCCAATTGAATGCAGTGGATTCCATGCAGCGTGGCCCAATGGATCTCGATTGAATGCAGTGGATTCCATGCAGCGTGGCCCAATGGATCTCGATTTAATGCAGTGGATTCCATGCAGTGTGGTGCAGTGGATTCTGATTGATTGCAGTGAATTCCATGCATCGTGGCACAATGGATCCCAATTGAATGCAGTGGATTCCATGCAGCGTGGCCCAATGGATCTCGATTGAATGCAGTGGATTCAATGCAGCGTGTTTGAATGCAGTGTATGCCATGCAGCGTGAAGAAATGGAACCCTATTGAATGCAGTGGATTTTATGCAGCATGATTGAATGCAGTGGATTCGATGCAGCATGATTGAATGCAGTGGATTCCAGGCAGCGAGGCCCAATTAATCCCGATTGAATGCAGTGGATATTATCCAGCATGGCCCAAAGCATCCCGATTGAATGCAGTGGATTCCATGCAGCGTGGCCCAATGGATCTCGATTGAATGCAGTGGATTCCATGCAGCGTGTTTGAACGCAGTGGATCCATGCAGCATGGCCCAATGGTACCCGATTGAATGCAGTGGTTGCAATGAAGCATGATTGAATGCAGTGGATTCCATGAAGCGTGGCCCTATGGTACCCGATTGAATGCACTGGTCGCAATGAAGCATGATTGAATGCAGTGGATTCCATGCAGCATGGAGAAATGGAACCCTATTAAATGCAGGGGATTTTATGCAGCATGATTGAATGCAGTGGATTCCATGCAGCATGATTGAATGCAGTAGATTCCATGCAGTGAGGCCCAATGCATCCCGATTAAATGCAGTGGATTTTATGCAGCGAGGCCCAAAGCATCCCGATTGAATGCAGTGGATTCCATGCAGTGTCACTGAATGCAGTGGATTCGATGCAGCATGGTAAAATGCATCCCGATTGAACCCAGTGTATTCTATGCAGCGTGATAAATGGATCCCGATTGAATGCAGTGGATTCCATGCAGCGTGGCCCAATGGATCTCGAGAGAATGCAGTGGATTCCATGCAGTGTGGTGCAATGGATTTTGATTGAACGCAGTGGATTCGATGCATCGTTGTGCAATGGATCCCAATTGAATGCAGTGAATTCCATGCAGCATGATAAAATGCATCCCGATTGATGCAGTGGATTCCATGCAGCGGGGTTAAATGTATCCAGATTGAATGCCGTGGATTCCATGCAGCGTGGCCCAATGAATCTCGATTGAATGCAGTGGACTCCATGCAGTGTGGTGGAGTGGATTCTGATTGATTGCAGTGAATTCCATGAAGCGTGGCCCAATGGATCTCGATTGAATGCACTGGATTCCATGCAGCGTGTTTGAATGCAGTGTATTCCATGCAGCGTGAAGAAATGGAACCCTATTGAATGCAGTGGATTTTATGCAGCATGATTGAATGCAGTGGATTCCATGCAGCATGATTGAATGCAGTGGATTCCAGGCAGCGAGGCCCAATGAATCCCGATTGAATGCAGTGGACATTATCCAGCATGGCCCAAAGCATCCCGATGGAATGCAGTGGATTCCATGCAGCGTGTTTGAATGCAGTGGAGTCCATGCAGCATGGCCCAATGGTTCCCGATTGAATGCAGTGGTTGCAATGAAGCATGATTGAATGCAGTGGATTCCATGAAGCGTGGCCCTATGGTACCCGATTGAATGCACTGGTTGCAATGAAGCATGATTGAATGCAGTGGATTCCATGCAGCATGGAGAAATGGAACCCTATTAAATGCAGGGGATTTTATGCAGCATGATTGAATGCAGTGGATTCCATGCAGCATGATTGAATGCAGTAGATTCCATGCAGTGAGGCCCAATGCATCCCGATTAAATGCAGTGGATTTTATGCAGCGAGGCCCAAAGCATCCCGATTGAATGCAGTGGATTCCATGCAGCGTCACTGAATGCAGTGGATTCGATGCAGCATGGTTAAATGCATCCCGATTGAACGAAGTGTATTCCATGCAGCGTGGCTAAATGGATCCCGATTGAATGCAGTGGATTCCATGCAGCGTGGCCCAATGGATCTCGAGAGATTGCAGTGGATTCCATGCAGTGTGGTGCAATGGATTTTAATTGAACGCAGTGGATTCCATGCATCGTGGTGCAATGGATCCCAATTGAATGCAGTGAATTCCATGCAGCATGATTGAATGCAGTATATTACATGCAGCGTGGTAAAATGCATCCCGATTAAATGCAGTGGATTCCATCCAGCTTGATTGAATGCAGTTGATTCCATGGAGCGTGGCCTAATGCATCCCGATTAAATGCAGTGGATTTTATGCAGCATGGCCCAAAGCATCCCGATTGAATGTAGTGCATTCCATGCAGCATCACTGAATGCAGTGGATTCCATGCAGCATGGTAAAATGCATCCCGATTAAACGCAGTGGATTACATGCAGCATGGCTAAATGGATCCCGAGTGAATGCAGTAGATTCCATGCAGTGTCATTGAATGCAGTGGATTCCATGCAGCATGGTAAAATGCGTCACGATTGATGCAGTGGATTCCATGCAGTGTCATTGAATGCAGTGGATTCCATGCAGCATGGTAAAATGCATCCCGATGGATGCAGTGGATTCCATGCAGTGTCAATGAATGCAGTGGATTCCAGGCAGCATGATAAAATGCATCCCGATTGATGCAGTGGATTCCATGCAGCGGGGTTAAATGGATCCCGATTGAATGCAGTGGATTCCATGCAGCGTGGCCCAGTGGATCTCGATTGAATGCAGTGTATTCCATGCAGCGTGGCCCAATGGATCTCGATTGAATGCAGTGGATTCCATGCAGTGTGGTGCAGTGGATTCTGATTGATTGCAGTGAATTCCATGCATCGTGGCACAATGGATCCCAATTGAATGCAGTGGATTCCATGCAGTGTGGCCCAATTGATCTCGATTGAATGCAGTGGATTCCATGCAGCGTGTTTGAATGCAGTTTATGCCATGCAGCATGAAGAAATGGAACCCTATTGAATGCAGTGGATTTTATGCAGCATGATTGAATGCAGTGGATTCCATGCAGCATGATTGAATGCAGTGGATTCCAGGCAGCGAGGCCCAATGAATCCCGATTGAATGCAGTGGATATTATCCAGCATGGCCCAAAGCATCCCGATTGAATGCAGTGGATTCCATGCAGCGTGTTTGAACGCAGTGGATCCATGCAGCATGGCCCAATGGTTCCCGATTGAATGCAGTGGTTGCAATGAAGCATGATTGAATGCAGTGGATTCCATGAAGCGTGGCCCTATGGTACCCGATTGAATGCACTGGTTGCAATGAAGCATGATTGAATGCAGTGGATTCCATGCAGCATGGAGAAATTGAACCCTATTAAATGCAGGGGATTTTATGCAGCATGATTGAATGCAGTGGATTCCATGCAGCATGATTGAATGCAGTAGATTCCATGCAGTGAGGCCCAATGCATCCCGATTAAATGCAGTGGATTTTATGCAGCGAGGCCCAAAGCATCCCGATTGAATGCAGTGGATTCCATGCAGCGTCACTGAATGCAGTGGATTCGATGCAGCATGGTAAAATGCATCCCGATTGAACCCAGTGTATTCTATGCAGCGTGATAAATGGATCCCGATTGAATGCAGTGGATTCCATGCAGCGTGGCCCAATGGATCTCGAGAGAATGCAGTGGATTCCATGCAGTGCGGTGCAATGGATTTTGATTGAACGCAGTGGATTCCATGCATCGTTGTGCAATGGATCCCAATTGAATGCAGTGAATTCCATGCAGCGTGATTGAATGCAGTACATTCCATGCAGCATGGTAAAATGCATCCCGATTAAATGCAGTGGATTCCATCCAGCTTGATTGAATGCAGTTGATTCCATGGAGCGTGGCCCAATGCATCCCGATTAAATGCAGTGGATTTTATGCAGCATGGCCCAAAGCATCCCGATTGAAGGTAGTGCATTCCATGCAGCATCACTGAATGCAGTGGATTCCATGCAGCATGGTAAAATGCATCCCGATTGAACGCAGTGTATTCCATGAAGCATGGCTAAATGGATCCCGATTGAATGCAGTGGATTCCATGCAGCGTGGCCCAATGGATCTCGATTGAACGCAGTGTATTCCATGCAGTGAGGCCCAATGAATCCCAATTGAATGCAGTGGATTCCATGCAGCATGGCGCAATGGATGTCGATTGAATGCAGTGCTTTCCCTGCAATGTGGCACAATGGATCCCGATTGACTGCAGTGGATTCCATGCAGCGTCACTGAATGCAGTGGATTCCATGCAGCATGGTAAAATGCATCCCGATTGATGCAGTGGATTCCATGCAGTGTCATTGAATGCAGTGGATTCCATGCAGCATGGTAAAATGCATCCCGATTGATGCAGTGGATTACATGCAGTGTCAATGAATGCAGTGGATTCCAGGCAGCATGATAAAATGCATCCCGATTGATGCAGTGGATTCCATGCAGCGGGGTTAAATGGATCCCGATTGAATGCAGTGGATTCCATGCAGCGTGGCCCAGTGGATCTCGATTGAATGCAGTGGATTCCATGCAGCGTGGCCCAATGGATCTCGATTGAATGCAGTGGATTCCACGCAGTGTGGTGCAGTGGATTCTGATTGATTGCAGTGAATTCCATGCATCGTGGCACAATGGATCCCAATTGAATGCAGTGGATTCCATGCAGTGTGGCCCAATGGATCTCGATTGAATGCAGTGGATACCATGCAGCATGTTTGAATGCAGTGTATTCCATGCAGCGTGAAGAAATGGAACCCTATTGAATGCAGTGGATTTTATGCAGCATGATTGAATGCAGTGGATTCCATGCAGCATGATTGAATGCAGTGGATTCCAGGAAGCGAGGCCCAATGAATCCCGATTGAATGCAGTGGATATTATCCAGCAGGGCCCAAAGCATCCCGATTGAATGCAGTGGATTCCATGCAGCGTCACTGAATGCAGTGGATTCGATGCAGCATGGTAAAATGCATCCCGATTGAACCCAGTGTATTCTATGCAGCGTGATAAATGGATCCCGATTGAATGCAGTGGATTCGATGCAGCGTGGTCCAATGTACCTCGAGAGAATGCAGTGGATTCCATGCAGTGTGGTGCAATGGATTTTGATTGAAATCAGTGGATTCGATGCATCGTTGTGCAATGGATCCCAATTGAATGCAGTGAATTCCATGCAGCGTGATTGAATGCAGTACATTCCATGCAGCATGGTAAAATGCATCCCGATTAAATGCAGTGGATTCCATCCAGCTTGATTGAATGCAGTTGATTCCATGGAGCGTGGCCCAATGCATCCCGATTAAATGCAGTGGATTTTATGCAGCATGGCCCAAAGCATCCCGATTGAAGGTAGTGCATTCCATGCAGCATCACTGAATGCAGTGGATTCCATGCAGCATGGTAAAATGCATCCCGATTGAACGCAGTGTATTCCATGAAGCATGGCTAAATGGATCCCGATTGAATGCAGTGGATTCCATGCAGCGTGGCCCAATGGATCTCGATTGAACGCAGTGTATTCCATGCAGTGAGGCCCAATGAATCCCAATTGAATGCAGTGGATTCCATGCAGCATGGCGCAATGGATGTCGATTGAATGCAGTGGTTTCCCTGCAATGTGGCACAATGGATCCCGATTGACTGCAGTGGATTCCATGCAGCGTCACTGAATGCAGTGGATTCCATGCAGCATGGTAAAATGCATCCCGATGGATGCAGTGGATTCCATGCAGTGTCATTGAATGCAGTGGATTCCATGCAGCATGGTAAAATGCATCCCAATTGAACGCAGTGCATTCCATGCAGCCGGGTTCAATGGATCCCGATTGAATGCAGTGGATTCGATGCAGCGTGGCCCAATGGATCTCGAGAGAATGCAGTGGATTCCATGCAGTGTGGTGCAATGGATTTAAATTGAACGCAGTGGATTCCATGCATCGTGGCGCAATGGATCCCAATTGAATGCAGTGAATTCCATGCAGCGTGATTGAATGCAGTATATTCCATGCAGCGTGGTAAAATGCATCCCGATTAAATGCAGTGGATTCCATCCAGCTTGATTGAATGCAATTGATTTCATGGAGCATGGCCCAATGCATCCCGATTAAATGCAGTGGATTTTATGCAGCATGGCCCAAAGCATCCCGATTGAAGATAGTGCATTCCATGCAGCATCACTGAATGCAGTGGATTCCATGCAGCATGGTAAAATGCATCCCGATTGAACGCAGTGTATTCCATGAAGCATGGCTAAATGGATCCCGATTGAATGCAGTGGATTCCATGCAGCGTGGCCCAATGGATCTCGATTGAACGCAGTGTATTCCATGCAGTGAGGCCCAATGAATCCCAATTGAATGCAGTGGATTCCATGCAGCATGGCGCAATGGATGTCGATTGAATGCAGTGCTTTCCCTGCAATGTGGCACAATGGATCCCGATTGACTGCAGTGGATTCCATGCAGCGTCACTGAATGCAGTGGATTCCATGCAGCATGGTAAAATGCATCCCGATTGATGCAGTGGATTCCATGCAGTGTCATTGAATGCAGTGGATTCCATGCAGCATGGTAAAATGCATCCCGATTGATGCAGTGGATTCCATGCAGTGTCAATGAATGCAGTGGATTCCAGGCAGCATGATAAAATGCATCCCGATTGATGCAGTGGATTCCATGCAGCGGGGTTAAATGGATCCCGATTGAATGCAGTGGATTCCATGCAGCGTGGCCCAGTGGATCTCGATTGAATGCAGTGGATTCCATGCAGCGTGGCCCAATGGATCTCGATTGAATGCAGTGGATTCCACGCAGTGTGGTGCAGTGGATTCTGATTGATTGCAGTGAATTCCATGCATCGTGGCACAATGGATCCCAATTGAATGCAGTGGATTCCATGCAGTGTGGCCCAATGGATCTCGATTGAATGCAATGGATTCCATGCAGCATGTTTGAATGCAGTGTATTCCATGCAGCGTGAAGAAATGGAACCCTATTGAATGCAGTGGATTTTATGCAGCATGATTGAATGCAGTGGATTCCATGCAGCATGATTGAATGCAGTGGATTCCAGGAAGCGAGGCCCAATGAATCCCGATTGAATGCAGTGGATATTATCCAGCAGGGCCCAAAGCATCCCGATTGAATGCAGTGGATTCCATGCAGCGTCACTGAATGCAGTGGATTCGATGCAGCATGGTAAAATGCATCCCGATTGAACCCAGTGTATTCTATGCAGCGTGATAAATGGATCCCGATTGAATGCAGTGGATTCGATGCAGCGTGGTCCAATGTACCTCGAGAGAATGCAGTGGATTCCATGCAGTGTGGTGCAATGGATTTTGATTGAAATCAGTGGATTCGATGCATCGTTGTGCAATGGATCCCAATTGAATGCAGTGAATTCCATGCAGCGTGATTGAATGCAGTACATTCCATGCAGCATGGTAAAATGCATCCCGATTAAATGCAGTGGATTCCATCCAGCTTGATTGAATGCAGTTGATTCCATGGAGCGTGGCCCAATGCATCCCGATTAAATGCAGTGGATTTTATGCAGCATGGCCCAAAGCATCCCGATTGAAGGTAGTGCATTCCATGCAGCATCACTGAATGCAGTGGATTCCATGCAGCATGGTAAAATGCATCCCGATTGAACGCAGTGTATTCCATGAAGCATGGCTAAATGGATCCCGATTGAATGCAGTGGATTCCATGCAGCGTGGCCCAATGGATCTCGATTGAACGCAGTGTATTCCATGCAGTGAGGCCCAATGAATCCCAATTGAATGCAGTGGATTCCATGCAGCATGGCGCAATGGATGTCGATTGAATGCAGTGGTTTCCCTGCAATGTGGCACAATGGATCCCGATTGACTGCAGTGGATTCCATGCAGCGTCACTGAATGCAGTGGATTCCATGCAGCATGGTAAAATGCATCCCGATGGATGCAGTGGATTCCATGCAGTGTCATTGAATGCAGTGGATTCCATGCAGCATGGTAAAATGCATCCCAATTGAACGCAGTGCATTCCATGCAGCCGGGTTCAATGGATCCCGATTGAATGCAGTGGATTCGATGCAGCGTGGCCCAATGGATCTCGAGAGAATGCAGTGGATTCCATGCAGTGTGGTGCAATGGATTTAAATTGAACGCAGTGGATTCCATGCATCGTGGCGCAATGGATCCCAATTGAATGCAGTGAATTCCATGCAGCGTGATTGAATGCAGTATATTCCATGCAGCGTGGTAAAATGCATCCCGATTAAATGCAGTGGATTCCATCCAGCTTGATTGAATGCAATTGATTCCATGGAGCATGGCCCAATGCATCCCGATTAAATGCAGTGGATTCCATCCAGCTTGATTGAATGCAATTGATTCCATGGAGCATGGCCCAATGCATCCCGATTAAATGCAGTGGATTTTATGCAGCATGGCCCAAAGCATCCCGATTGAAGGTAGTGCATTCCATGCAGCATCACTGAATGCAGTGGATTCCATGCAGCATGGTAAAATGCATCCCGATTAAACGCAGTGGATTACATGCAGCATGGCTAAATGGATCCCGAGTGAATGCAGTAGATTCCATGCAGTTTCATTGAATGCTGTGGTTTACATGCAGTATGGTAAAATGCCTCACGATTGATGCAGTGGATTCCATGCAGTGTTATTGAATGCAGTGGATTCCATGCAGCATGGTAAAATGCATCCCGATTGATGCCGTGGATTTTATGCAGAGAGGCCCAAAGCATCCCGATTGAATGCAGTGGATTCCATGCAGCGTCACTGAATGCAGTGGATTCGATGCAGCATGGTTAAATGCATCCCGATTGAACGAAGAGTATTCCATGCAGCGTGGCTAAGTGGACCCCAATTGAATGCAGTGGATTCCATGCAGCGTGGCCCAATGGATCTCGATTGAATGCAGTGGATTCCATGCAGCGTGGCCCAATGGATCTCGATTTAATGCAGTGGATTCCATGCAGTGTGGTGCAGTGGATTCTGATTGATTGCAGTGAATTCCATGCATCGTGGCACAATGGATCCCAATTGAATGCAGTGGATTCCATGCAGCGTGGCCCAATGGATCTCGATTGAATGCAGTGGATTCCATGCAGCGTGTTTGAATGCAGTGTATGCCATGCAGCGTGAAGAAATGGAACCCTATTGAATGCAGTGGATTTTATGCAGCATGATTGAATGCAGTGGATTCGATGCAGCATGATTGAATGCAGTGGATTCCAGGCAGCGAGGCCCAATTAATCCCGATTGAATGCAGTGGATATTATCCAGCATGGCCCAAAGCATCCCGATTGAATGCAGTGGATTCCATGCAGCGTGTTTGAATGCAGTGGATTCCATGCAGCATGGCCCAATGGTTCCCGATTGAATGCAGTGGTTGCAATGAAGCATGATTGAATGCAGTGGATTCCATGAAGCGTGGCCCTATGGTACCCGATTGAATGCACTGGTTGCAATGAAGCATGATTGAATGCAGTGGATTCCATGCAGCATGGAGAAATTGAACCCTATTAAATGCAGGGGATTTTATGCAGCATGATTGAATGCAGTGGTTTCCAGGCAGCATGATTGAATGCAGTAGATTCCATGCAGTGAGGCCCAATGCATCCCGATTAAATGCAGTGGATTCCATGCAGCGTCACTGAATGCAGTGGATTCGATGCAGCATGGTAAAATGCATCCCGATTGAACCCAGTGTATTCTATGCAGCGTGATAAATGGATCCCGATTGAATGCAGTGGATTCCATGCAGCGTGGTCCAATGGATCTCGACAGAATGCAGTGGATTCCATGCAGTGTGGTGCAATGTATTTTCATTGAACGCAGTGGATTCGATGCATCATTGTGCAATGGATCCCAATTGAATGCAGTGAATTCCATGCAGCGTGATTGAATGCAGTACATTCCATGCAGCATGGTAAAATGCATCCCGATTAAATGCAGTGGATTCCATCCAGCTTGATTGAATGCAGTTGATTCCATGGAGCGTGGCCCAATGCATCCCGATTAAATGCAGTGGATTTTATGCAGCATGGCCCAAAGCATCCCGATTGAAGGTAGTGCATTCCATGCAGCATCACTGAATGCAGTGGATTCCATGCAGCATGGTAAAATGCATCCCGATTGAACGCAGTGTATTCCATGAAGCATGGCTAAATGGATCCCGATTGAATGCAGTGGATTCCATGCAGCGTGGCCCAATGGATCTCGATTGAACGCAGTGTATTCCATGCAGTGAGGCCCAATGAATCCCAATTGAATGCAGTGGATTCCATGCAGCATGGCGCAATGGATGTCGATTGAATGCAGTGGTTTCCCTGCAATGTGGCACAATGGATTCCGATTGACTGCAGTGGATTCCATGCAGCGTCACTGAATGCAGTGGATTCCATGCAGAATGGTAAAATGCATCCCGATTGATGGAGTGGATTCCATGCAGTGTCATTGAATGCAGTGGATTCCATGCAGCATGGTAAAATGCATCCCAATTGAACGCAGTGCATTCCATGCAGCGGGGTTAAATGGATCCCGATTGAATGCAGTGGATTCGATGCAGCGTGGCCCAATGGATCTCGAGAGAATGCAGTGGATTCCATGCAGTGTGGTGCAATGGATTTTAATTGAACGCAGTGGATTCCATGCATCATGGCGCAATGGATCCCAATTGAATGCAGTGAATTCCATGCAGCGTGATTGAATGCAGTATATTCCATGCAGCGTGGTAAAATGCATCCCGATTAAATGCAGTGGATTCCATCCAGCTTGATTGAATGCAGTTGATTCCATGGAGCGTGGCCCAATGCATCCCGATTAACTGCAGTGGATTTTATGCAGCATGGCCCAAAGCATCCCGATTGAAGGTACTGCATTCCATGCAGCATCACTGAATGCAGTGGATTCCATGCAGCATGGTAAAATGCATCCCGATTGAACGCAGTGTATTCCATGAAGCATGGCTAAATGGATCCCGAGTGAATGCAGTGGATTCCATGCAGTGTCATTGAATGCAGTGGATTCCAGGCAGCATGGTAAAATGCATCCCGATTGATGCAGTGGATTCCATGCAGCGGGGTTCAATGGATCCCGATTGAATGCAGTGTATTCCATGCAGCGTGGCCCAATGGATCTCGATTGAATGCAGTGGATTCCATGCAGCGTGGCCCAATGGATCTCGATTGAATGCAGTGGATTCCACGCAGTGTGGTGCAGTGGATTCTGATTGATTGCAGTGAATTCCATGCATCGTGCACAATGGATCCCAATTGAATGCAGTGGATTCCATGCAGTGTGGCCCAATGGATCTCGATTGAATGCAGTGGATTCCATGCAGCGTGTTTGAATGCAGTGTATGCCATGCAGCGTGAAGAAATGGAACCCTATTGAATGCAGTGGATTTTATGCAGCATGATTGAATGCAGTGGATTCCATGCAGCATGATTGAATGCAGTGGATTCCAGGCAGCGAGGCCCAATGAATCCCGATTGAATGCAGTGGATATTATCCAGCATGGCCCAAAGCATCCCGATTGAATGCAGTGGATTCCATGCAGCATGTTTGAATGCAGTGGATTCCATGCAGCATGGCCCAATGGTTCCCGATTGAATGCAGTGGTTGCAATGAAGCATGATTGAATGCAGTGGATTCCATGAAGCGTGGCCCTATGGTACCCGATTGAATGCACTGGTTGCAATGAAGCATGATTGAATGCAGTGGATTCCATGCAGCATGGAGAAATGGAACCCTATTAAATGCAGGGGATTTTATGCAGCATGATTGAATGCAGTGGATTCCATGCAGCATGATTGAATGCAGTAGATTCCATGCAGTGAGGCCCAATGCATCCCGATTAAATGCAGTGGATTTTATGCAGCGAGGCCCAAAGCATCCCGATTGAATGCAGTGGATTCCATGCAGCGTCACTGAATGCAGTGGATTCGATGCAGCATGGTAAAATGCATCCCGATTGAACCCAGTGTATTCTATGCAGCGTGATAAATGGATCCCGATTGAATGCAGTGGATTCCATGCAGCGTGGCCCAATGGATCTCGAGAGAATGCAGTGGATTCCATGCAGTGTGGTGCAATGGATTTTGATTGAACGCAGTGGATTCGATGCATCGTTGTGCAATGGATCCCAATTGAATGCAGTGAATTCCATGCAGCGTGATTGAATGCAGTATATTCCATGCAGCGTGGTAAAATGCATCCCGATTAAATGCAGTGGATTCCATCCAGCTTGATTGAATGCAGTTGATTCCATGGAGTGTGGCCCAATGCATCCCGATTAAATGCAGTGGATTTTATGCAGCATGGCCCAAAGCATCCCGATTGAAGGTAGTGCATTCCATGCAGCATCACTGAATGCAGTGGATTCCATGCAGCATGGTAAAATGCATCCCGATTGAACGCAGTGTATTCCATGAAGCATGGCTAAATGGATCCCGAGTGAATGCAGTGGATTCCATGCAGTGTCATTGAATGCAGTGGATTCCATGCAGCATGGTAAAATGTGTCACGATTGATGCAGTGGATTACATGCATTGTCATTGAATGCAGTGGATTCCATGCAGCATGGTTAAATGCATCACGATTGATGCAGTGGATTCCATGCAGTGTCAATGAATGCAGTGGATTCCAGGCAGCATGATAAAATGCATCCCGATTGATGCAGTGGATTCCATGCAGTGTCAATGAATGCAGTGGATTCCAGGCAGCATGATAAAATGCATCCCGATTGATGCAGTGGATTCCATGCAGCGGGGTTAAATGGATCCCGATTGAATGCAGTGGATTCCATGCAGCGTGGCCCAATGGATCTCGGTTGAATGCAGTGGACTCCGTGCAGTGTGGTGGAGTGGATTCTGATTGATTGCAGTGAATTCCATGCAGCGTGGCCCAATGGATCTCGATTGAATGCAGTGGATTCCATGCAGCGTGTTTGAATGCAGTGTATTCCATGCAGCGTGAAGTAATGGAACCCTATTGAATGCAGTGGATTTTATGCAGCATGATTGAATGCAGTGGATTCCATGCAGCATGATTGAATGCAGTGGATTCCAGGCAGCGAGGCCCAATGAATCCCGATTGAATGCAGTGGACATTATCCAGCATGGCCCAAAGCATCCCGATGGAATGCAGTGGATTCCATGCAGCGTGTTTGAATGCAGTGGATTCCATGCAGCATGGCCCAATGGTTCCCGATTGAATGCAGTGGTTGCAATGAAGCATGATTGAATGCAGTGGATTCCATGAAGCGTGGCCCTATGGTACCCGATTGAATGCACTGGTTGCAATGAAGCATGATTGAATGCAGTGGATTCCATGCAGCATGGAGAAATGGAACCCTATTAAATGCAGGGGATTTTATGCAGCATGATTGAATGCAGTGGATTCCATGCAGCATGATTGAATGCAGTAGGTTCCATGCAGTGAGGCCCAATGCATCCCGATTAAATGCAGTGGATTTTATGCAGCGAGGCCCAAAGCATCCCGATTGAATGCAGTGGATTCCATGCAGCGTCACTGAATGCAGTGGATTCGATGCAGCATGGTTAAATGCATCCCGATTGAACGAAGAGTATTCCATGCAGCGTGGCTAAATGGATCCCGATTGAATGCAGTGGATTCCATGCAGCGTGGTAAAATGCGTCACGATTGATGCAGTGGATTCCATGCAGTGTCATTGAATGCAGTGGATTCCATGCAGCATGGTAAAATGCATCCCGATGGATGCAGTGGATTCCATGCAGTGTCAATGAATGCAGTGGATTCCAGGCAGCATGGTAAAATGCGTCACGATTGATGCAGTGGATTCCATGCAGTGTCATTGAATGCAGTGGATTCCATGCAGCATGGTAAAATGCATCCCGATGGATGCAGTGGATTCCATGCAGTGTCAATGAATGCAGTGGATTCCAGGCAGCATGATAAAATGCATCCCGATTGATGCAGTGGATTCCATGCAGCGGGGTTAAATGGATCCCGATTGAATGCAGTGGATTCCATGCAGCGTGGCCCCATGGATCTCGATTGAATGCAGTGGATTCCATGCAGCGTGGCCCAATGGATCTCGATTGAATGCAGTGGATTCCATGCAGTGTGGTGCAGTGGATTCTGATTGATTGCAGTGAATTCCATGCATCGTGGCACAATGGATCCAAATTGAATGCAGTGGATTCCATGCAGCGTGGCCCAATGGATCTCGATTGAATGCAGTGGATTCCATGCAGCGTGTTTGAATGCAGTGTATGCCATGCGGCATGAAGAAATGGAACCCTATTGAATGCAGTGGATTTTATGCAGCATGATTGAATGCAGTGGATTCCATGCAGCATGATTGAATGCAGTAGATTCCATGCAGCGAGGCCCAATGAATCCCGATTGAATGCAGTGGATATTATCCAGCATGGCCCAAAGCATCCCGATTGAATGCAGTGGATTCCATGCAGCGTGTTTGAACGCAGTGGATCCATGCAGCATGGCCCAATGGTTCCCGATTGAATGCAGTGGTTGCAATGAAGCATGATTGAATGCAGTGGATTCCATGAAGCGTGGCCCTATGGTACCCGATTGAATGCACTGGTTGCAATGAAGCATGATTGAATGCAGTGGATTCCATGCAGCATGGAGAAATGGAACCCTATTAAATGCAGGGGATTTTATGCAGCATGATTGAATGCAGTGGATTCCATGCAGCATGATTGAATGCAGTAGATTCCATGCAGTGAGGCCCAATGCATCCCGATTAAATGCAGTGGATTTTATGCAGCGAGGCCCAAAGCATCCCGATTGAATGCAGTGGATTCCATGCAGCGTCACTGAATGCAGTGGATTCGATGCAGCATGGTAAAATGCATCCCGATTGAACCCAGTGTATTCTATGCAGCGTGATAAATGGATCCCGATTGAATGCAGTGGATTCCATGCAGCGTGGCCCAATGGATCTCGAGAGAATGCAGTGGATTCCATGCAGTGTGGTGCAATGGATTTTGATTGAACGCAGTGGATTCCATGCATCGTTGTGCAATGGATCCCAATTGAATGCAGTGAATTCCATGCAGCGTGATTGAATGCAGTACATTCCATGCAGCATGGTAAAATGCATCCCGATTAAATGCAGTGGATTCCATCCAGCTTGATTGAATGCAGTTGATTCCATGGAGCGTGGCCCAATGCATCCCGATTAAATGCAGTGGATTTTATGCAGCATGGCCCAAAGCATCCCGATTGAAGGTAGTGCATTCCATGCAGCATCACTGAATGCAGTGAATTCCATGCAGCATGGTAAAATGCATCCCGATTGAACGCAGTGTATTCCATGAAGCATGGCGAAATGGATCCCGATTGAATGCAGTGGATTCCATGCAGCGTGGCCCAATGGATCTCGATTGAACGCAGTGTATTCCATGCAGTGAGGCCCAATGAATCCCAATTGAATGCAGTGGATTCCATGCAGCATGGCGCAATGGATGTCGATTGAATGCAGTGGTTTCCCTGCAATGTGGCACAATGGATCCCGATTGACTGCAGTGGATTCCATGCAGCGTCACTGAATGCAGTGGATTCCATGCAGCATGGTAAAATGCATCCCGATGGATGCAGTGGATTCCATGCAGTGTCATTGAATGCAGTGGATTCCATGCAGCATGGTAAAATGCATCCCAATTGAACGCAGTGCATTCCATGCAGCCGGGTTCAATGGATCCCGATTGAATGCAGTGGATTCGATGCAGCGTGGCCCAATGGATCTCGAGAGAATGCAGTGGATTCCATGCAGTGTGGTGCAATGGATTTAAATTGAACGCAGTGGATTCCATGCATCGTGGCGCAATGGATCCCAATTGAATGCAGTGAATTCCATGCAGCGTGATTGAATGCAGTATATTCCATGCAGCGTGGTAAAATGCATCCCGATTAAATGCAGTGGATTCCATCCAGCTTGATTGAATGCAATTGATTTCATGGAGCATGGCCCAATGCATCCCGATTAAATGCAGTGGATTTTATGCAGCATGGCCCAAAGCATCCCGATTGAAGATAGTGCATTCCATGCAGCATCACTGAATGCAGTGGATTCCATGCAGCATGGTAAAATGCATCCCGATTGAACGCAGTGTATTCCATGAAGCATGGCTAAATGGATCCCGATTGAATGCAGTGGATTCCATGCAGCGTGGCCCAATGGATCTCGATTGAACGCAGTGTATTCCATGCAGTGAGGCCCAATGAATCCCAATTGAATGCAGTGGATTCCATGCAGCATGGCGCAATGGATGTCGATTTAATGCAGTGCTTTCCCTGCAATGTGGCACAATGGATCCCGATTGACTGCAGTGGATTCCATGCAGCGTCACTGAATGCAGTGGATTCCATGCAGCATGGTAAAATGCATCCCGATTGATGCAGTGGATTCCATGCAGTGTCATTGAATGCAGTGGATTCCATGCAGCATGGTAAAATGCATCCCGATTGATGCAGTGGATTCCATGCAGTGTCAATGAATGCAGTGGATTCCAGGCAGCATGATAAAATGCATCCCGATTGATGCAGTGGATTCCATGCAGCGGGGTTAAATTCATCCCGATTGAATGCAGTGGATTCCATGCAGCGTGGCCCAGTGGATCTCGATTGAATGCAGTGGATTCCATGCAGCGTGGCCCAATGGATCTCGATTGAATGCAGTGGATTCCACGCAGTGTGGTGCAGTGGATTCTGATTGATTGCAGTGAATTCCATGCATCGTGGCACAATGGATCCCAATTGAATGCAGTGGATTCCATGCAGTGTGGCCCAATGGATCTCGATTGAATGCAATGGATTCCATGCAGCATGTTTGAATGCAGTGTATTCCATGCAGCGTGAAGAAATGGAACCCTATTGAATGCAGTGGATTTTATGCAGCATGATTGAATGCAGTGGATTCCATGCAGCATGATTGAATGCAGTGGATTCCAGGAAGCGAGGCCCAATGAATCCCGATTGAATGCAGTGGATATTATCCAGCAGGGCCCAAAGCATCCCGATTGAATGCAGTGGATTCCATGCAGCGTCACTGAATGCAGTGGATTCGATGCAGCATGGTAAAATGCATCCCGATTGAACCCAGTGTATTCTATGCAGCGTGATAAATGGATCCCGATTGAATGCAGTGGATTCGATGCAGCGTGGTCCAATGTACCTCGAGAGAATGCAGTGGATTCCATGCAGTGTGGTGCAATGGATTTTGATTGAAATCAGTGGATTCGATGCATCGTTGTGCAATGGATCCCAATTGAATGCAGTGAATTCCATGCAGCGTGATTGAATGCAGTACATTCCATGCAGCATGGTAAAATGCATCCCGATTAAATGCAGTGGATTCCATCCAGCTTGATTGAATGCAGTTGATTCCATGGAGCGTGGCCCAATGCATCCCGATTAAATGCAGTGGATTTTATGCAGCATGGCCCAAAGCATCCCGATTGAAGGTAGTGCATTCCATGCAGCATCACTGAATGCAGTGGATTCCATGCAGCATGGTAAAATGCATCCCGATTGAACGCAGTGTATTCCATGAAGCATGGCTAAATGGATCCCGATTGAATGCAGTGGATTCCATGCAGCGTGGCCCAATGGATCTCGATTGAACGCAGTGTATTCCATGCAGTGAGGCCCAATGAATCCCAATTGAATGCAGTGGATTCCATGCAGCATGGCGCAATGGATGTCGATTGAATGCAGTGGTTTCCCTGCAATGTGGCACAATGGATCCCGATTGACTGCAGTGGATTCCATGCAGCGTCACTGAATGCAGTGGATTCCATGCAGCATGGTAAAATGCATCCCGATGGATGCAGTGGATTCCATGCAGTGTCATTGAATGCAGTGGATTCCATGCAGCATGGTAAAATGCATCCCAATTGAACGCAGTGCATTCCATGCAGCCGGGTTCAATGGATCCCGATTGAATGCAGTGGATTCGATGCAGCGTGGCCCAATGGATCTCGAGAGAATGCAGTGGATTCCATGCAGTGTGGTGCAATGGATTTAAATTGAACGCAGTGGATTCCATGCATCGTGGCGCAATGGATCCCAATTGAATGCAGTGAATTCCATGCAGCGTGATTGAATGCAGTATATTCCATGCAGCGTGGTAAAATGCATCCCGATTAAATGCAGTGGATTCCATCCAGCTTGATTGAATGCAATTGATTCCATGGAGCATGGCCCAATGCATCCCGATTAAATGCAGTGGATTCCATCCAGCTTGATTGAATGCAATTGATTCCATGGAGCATGGCCCAATGCATCCCGATTAAATGCAGTGGATTTTATGCAGCATGGCCCAAAGCATCCCGATTGAAGGTAGTGCATTCCATGCAGCATCACTGAATGCAGTGGATTCCATGCAGCATGGTAAAATGCATCCCGATTAAACGCAGTGGATTACATGCAGCATGGCTAAATGGATCCCGAGTGAATGCAGTAGATTCCATGCAGTTTCATTGAATGCTGTGGTTTACATGCAGTATGGTAAAATGCCTCACGATTGATGCAGTGGATTCCATGCAGTGTTATTGAATGCAGTGGATTCCATGCAGCATGGTAAAATGCATCCCGATTGATGCCGTGGATTTTATGCAGAGAGGCCCAAAGCATCCCGATTGAATGCAGTGGATTCCATGCAGCGTCACTGAATGCAGTGGATTCGATGCAGCATGGTTAAATGCATCCCGATTGAACGAAGAGTATTCCATGCAGCGTGGCTAAATGGACCCCAATTGAATGCAGTGGATTCCATGCAGCGTGGCCCAATGGATCTCGATTGAATGCAGTGGATTCCATGCAGCGTGGCCCAATGGATCTCGATTTAATGCAGTGGATTCCATGCAGTGTGGTGCAGTGGATTCTGATTGATTGCAGTGAATTCCATGCATCGTGGCACAATGGATCCCAATTGAATGCAGTGGATTCCATGCAGCGTGGCCCAATGGATCTCGATTGAATGCAGTGGATTCCATGCAGCGTGTTTGAATGCAGTGTATGCCATGCAGCGTGAAGAAATGGAACCCTATTGAATGCAGTGGATTTTATGCAGCATGATTGAATGCAGTGGATTCGATGCAGCATGATTGAATGCAGTGGATTCCAGGCAGCGAGGCCCAATTAATCCCGATTGAATGCAGTGGATATTATCCAGCATGGCCCAAAGCATCCCGATTGAATGCAGTGGATTCCATGCAGCGTGTTTGAATGCAGTGGATTCCATGCAGCATGGCCCAATGGTTCCCGATTGAATGCAGTGGTTGCAATGAAGCATGATTGAATGCAGTGGATTCCATGAAGCGTGGCCCTATGGTACCCGATTGAATGCACTGGTTGCAATGAAGCATGATTGAATGCAGTGGATTCCATGCAGCATGGAGAAATTGAACCCTATTAAATGCAGGGGATTTTATGCAGCATGATTGAATGCAGTGGTTTCCAGGCAGCATGATTGAATGCAGTAGATTCCATGCAGTGAGGCCCAATGCATCCCGATTAAATGCAGTGGATTCCATGCAGCGTCACTGAATGCAGTGGATTCGATGCAGCATGGTAAAATGCATCCCGATTGAACCCAGTGTATTCTATGCAGCGTGATAAATGGATCCCGATTGAATGCAGTGGATTCCATGCAGCGTGGTCCAATGGATCTCGACAGAATGCAGTGGATTCCATGCAGTGTGGTGCAATGTATTTTCATTGAACGCAGTGGATTCGATGCATCATTGTGCAATGGATCCCAATTGAATGCAGTGAATTCCATGCAGCGTGATTGAATGCAGTACATTCCATGCAGCATGGTAAAATGCATCCCGATTAAATGCAGTGGATTCCATCCAGCTTGATTGAATGCAATTGATTCCATGAAGCGTGGCCCAATGCATCCCGATTAAATGCAGTGGATTTTATGCAGCATGGCCCAAAGCATCCCGATTGAAGGTAGTGCATTCCATGCAGCATCACTGAATGCAGTGGATTCCATGCAGCATGGTAAAATGCATCCCGATTGAACGCAGTGTATTCCATGAAGCATGGCTAAATGGATCCCGATTGAATGCAGTGGATTCCATGCAGCGTGGCCCAATGGATCTCGATTGAACGCAGTGTATTCCATGCAGTGAGGCCCAATGAATCCCAATTGAATGCAGTGGATTCCATGCAGCATGGCGCAATGGATGTCGATTGAATGCAGTGGTTTCCCTGCAATGTGGCACAATGGATTCCGATTGACTGCAGTGGATTCCATGCAGCGTCACTGAATGCAGTGGATTCCATGCAGAATGGTAAAATGCATCCCGATTGATGGAGTGGATTCCATGCAGTGTCATTGAATGCAGTGGATTCCATGCAGCATGGTAAAATGCATCCCAATTGAACGCAGTGCATTCCATGCAGCGGGGTTAAATGGATCCCGATTGAATGCAGTGGATTCGATGCAGCGTGGCCCAATGGATCTCGAGAGAATGCAGTGGATTCCATGCAGTGTGGTGCAATGGATTTTAATTGAACGCAGTGGATTCCATGCATCATGGCGCAATGGATCCCAATTGAATGCAGTGAATTCCATGCAGCGTGATTGAATGCAGTATATTCCATGCAGCGTGGTAAAATGCATCCCGATTAAATGCAGTGGATTCCATCCAGCTTGATTGAATGCAGTTGATTCCATGGAGCGTGGCCCAATGCATCCCGATTAACTGCAGTGGATTTTATGCAGCATGGCCCAAAGCATCCCGATTGAAGGTACTGCATTCCATGCAGCATCACTGAATGCAGTGGATTCCATGCAGCATGGTAAAATGCATCCCGATTGAACGCAGTGTATTCCATGAAGCATGGCTAAATGGATCCCGAGTGAATGCAGTGGATTCCATGCAGTGTCATTGAATGCAGTGGATTCCAGGCAGCATGGTAAAATGCATCCCGATTGATGCAGTGGATTCCATGCAGCGGGGTTAAATGGATCCCGATTGAATGCAGTGTATTCCATGCAGCGTGGCCCAATGGATCTCGATTGAATGCAGTGGATTCCATGCAGCGTGGCCCAATGGATCTCGATTGAATGCAGTGGATTCCACGCAGTGTGGTGCAGTGGATTCTGATTGATTGCAGTGAATTCCATGCATCGTGCACAATGGATCCCAATTGAATGCAGTGGATTCCATGCAGTGTGGCCCAATGGATCTCGATTGAATGCAGTGGATTCCATGCAGCGTGTTTGAATGCAGTGTATGCCATGCAGCGTGAAGAAATGGAACCCTATTGAATGCAGTGGATTTTATGCAGCATGATTGAATGCAGTGGATTCCATGCAGCATGATTGAATGCAGTGGATTCCAGGCAGCGAGGCCCAATGAATCCCGATTGAATGCAGTGGATATTATCCAGCATGGCCCAAAGCATCCCGATTGAATGCAGTGGATTCCATGCAGCATGTTTGAATGCAGTGGATTCCATGCAGCATGGCCCAATGGTTCCCGATTGAATGCAGTGGTTGCAATGAAGCATGATTGAATGCAGTGGATTCCATGAAGCGTGGCCCTATGGTACCCGATTGAATGCACTGGTTGCAATGAAGCATGATTGAATGCAGTGGATTCCATGCAGCATGGAGAAATGGAACCCTATTAAATGCAGGGGATTTTATGCAGCATGATTGAATGCAGTGGATTCCATGCAGCATGATTGAATGCAGTAGATTCCATGCAGTGAGGCCCAATGCATCCCGATTAAATGCAGTGGATTTTATGCAGCGAGGCCCAAAGCATCCCGATTGAATGCAGTGGATTCCATGCAGCGTTACTGAATGCAGTGGATTCGATGCAGCATGGTAAAATGCATCCCGATTGAACCCAGTGTATTCTATGCAGCGTGATAAATGGATCCCGATTGAATGCAGTGGATTCCATGCAGCGTGGCCCAATGGATCTCGAGAGAATGCAGTGGATTCCATGCAGTGTGGTGCAATGGATTTTGATTGAACGCAGTGGATTCGATGCATCGTTGTGCAATGGATCCCAATTGAATGCAGTGAATTCCATGCAGCGTGATTGAATGCAGTATATTCCATGCAGCGTGGTAAAATGCATCCCGATTAAATGCAGTGGATTCCATCCAGCTTGATTGAATGCAGTTGATTCCATGGAGTGTGGCCCAATGCATCCCGATTAAATGCAGTGGATTTTATGCAGCATGGCCCAAAGCATCCCGATTGAAGGTAGTGCATTCCATGCAGCATCACTGAATGCAGTGGATTCCATGCAGCATGGTAAAATGCATCCCGATTGAACGCAGTGTATTCCATGAAGCATGGCTAAATGGATCCCGAGTGAATGCAGTGGATTCCATGCAGTGTCATTGAATGCAGTGGATTCCATGCAGCATGGTAAAATGTGTCACGATTGATGCAGTGGATTACATGCATTGTCATTGAATGCAGTGGATTCCATGCAGCATGGTTAAATGCATCACGATTGATGCAGTGGATTCCATGCAGTGTCAATGAATGCAGTGGATTCCAGGCAGCATGATAAAATGCATCCCGATTGATGCAGTGGATTCCATGCAGTGTCAATGAATGCAGTGGATTCCAGGCAGCATGATAAAATGCATCCCGATTGATGCAGTGGATTCCATGCTGCGGGGTTAAATGGATCCCGATTGAATGCAGTGGATTCCATGCAGCGTGGCCCAATGGATCTCGGTTGAATGCAGTGGACTCCGTGCAGTGTGGTGGAGTGGATTCTGATTGATTGCAGTGAATTCCATGCAGCGTGGCCCAATGGATCTCGATTGAATGCAGTGGATTCCATGCAGCGTGTTTGAATGCAGTGTATTCCATGCAGCGTGAAGTAATGGAACCCTATTGAATGCAGTGGATTTTATGCAGCATGATTGAATGCAGTGGATTCCATGCAGCATGATTGAATGCAGTGGATTCCAGGCAGCGAGGCCCAATGAATCCCGATTGAATGCAGTGGACATTATCCAGCATGGCCCAAAGCATCCCGATGGAATGCAGTGGATTCCATGCAGCGTGTTTGAATGCAGTGGATTCCATGCAGCATGGCCCAATGGTTCCCGATTGAATGCAGTGGTTGCAATGAAGCATGATTGAATGCAGTGGATTCCATGAAGCGTGGCCCTATGGTACCCGATTGAATGCACTGGTTGCAATGAAGCATGATTGAATGCAGTGGATTCCATGCAGCATGGAGAAATGGAACCCTATTAAATGCAGGGGATTTTATGCAGCATGATTGAATGCAGTGGATTCCATGCAGCATGATTGAATGCAGTAGGTTCCATGCAGTGAGGCCCAATGCATCCCGATTAAATGCAGTGGATTTTATGCAGCGAGGCCCAAAGCATCCCGATTGAATGCAGTGGATTCCATGCAGCGTCACTGAATGCAGTGGATTCGATGCAGCATGGTTAAATGCATCCCGATTGAACGAAGAGTATTCCATGCAGCGTGGCTAAATGGATCCCGATTGAATGCAGTGGATTCCATGCAGCGTGGTAAAATGCGTCACGATTGATGCAGTGGATTCCATGCAGTGTCATTGAATGCAGTGGATTCCATGCAGCATGGTAAAATGCATCCCGATGGATGCAGTGGATTCCATGCAGTGTCAATGAATGCAGTGGATTCCAGGCAGCATGGTAAAATGCGTCACGATTGATGCAGTGGATTCCATGCAGTGTCATTGAATGCAGTGGATTCCATGCAGCATGGTAAAATGCATCCCGATGGATGCAGTGGATTCCATGCAGTGTCAATGAATGCAGTGGATTCCAGGCAGCATGATAAAATGCATCCCGATTGATGCAGTGGATTCCATGCAGCGGGGTTAAATGGATCCCGATTGAATGCAGTGGATTCCATGCAGCGTGGCCCCATGGATCTCGATTGAATGCAGTGGATTCCATGCAGCGTGGCCCAATGGATCTCGATTGAATGCAGTGGATTCCATGCAGTGTGGTGCAGTGGATTCTGATTGATTGCAGTGAATTCCATGCATCGTGGCACAATGGATCCAAATTGAATGCAGTGGATTCCATGCAGCGTGGCCCAATGGATCTCGATTGAATGCAGTGGATTCCATGCAGCGTGTTTGAATGCAGTGTATGCCATGCAGCATGAAGAAATGGAACCCTATTGAATGCAGTGGATTTTATGCAGCATGATTGAATGCAGTGGATTCCATGCAGCATGATTGAATGCAGTAGATTCCAGGCAGCGAGGCCCAATGAATCCCGATTGAATGCAGTGGATATTATCCAGCATGGCCCAAAGCATCCCGATTGAATGCAGTGGATTCCATGCAGCGTGTTTGAACGCAGTGGATCCATGCAGCATGGCCCAATGGTTCCCGATTGAATGCAGTGGTTGCAATGAAGCATGATTGAATGCAGTGGATTCCATGAAGCGTGGCCCTATGGTACCCGATTGAATGCACTGGTTGCAATGAAGCATGATTGAATGCAGTGGATTCCATGCAGCATGGAGAAATGGAACCCTATTAAATGCAGGGGATTTTATGCAGCATGATTGAATGCAGTGGATTCCATGCAGCATGATTGAATGCAGTAGATTCCATGCAGTGAGGCCCAATGCATCCCGATTAAATGCAGTGGATTTTATGCAGCGAGGCCCAAAGCATCCCGATTGAATGCAGTGGATTCCATGCAGCGTCACTGAATGCAGTGGATTCGATGCAGCATGGTAAAATGCATCCCGATTGAACCCAGTGTATTCTATGCAGCGTGATAAATGGATCCCGATTGAATGCAGTGGATTCCATGCAGCGTGGCCCAATGGATCTCGAGAGAATGCAGTGGATTCCATGCAGTGTGGTGCAATGGATTTTGACTGAACGCAGTGGATTCCATGCATCGTTGTGCAATGGATCCCAATTGAATGCAGTGAATTCCATGCAGCGTGATTGAATGCAGTACATTCCATGCAGCATGGTAAAATGCATCCCGATTAAATGCAGTGGATTCCATCCAGCTTGATTGAATGCAGTTGATTCCATGGAGCGTGGCCCAATGCATCCCGATTAAATGCAGTGGATTTTATGCAGCATGGCCCAAAGCATCCCGATTGAAGGTAGTGCATTCCATGCAGCATCACTGAATGCAGTGGATTCCATGCAGCATGGTAAAATGCATCCCGATTGAACGCAGTGTATTCCATGAAGCATGGCGAAATGGATCCCGATTGAATGCAGTGGATTCCATGCAGCGTGGCCCAATGGATCTCGATTGAACGCAGTGTATTCCATGCAGTGAGGCCCAATGAATCCCAATTGAATGCAGTGGATTCCATGCAGCATGGAGAAATTGAACCCTATTAAATGCAGGGGATTTTATGCAGCATGATTGAATGCAGTGGATTCCAAGCAGCATGATTGAATGCAGTAGATTCCATGCAGTGAGGCCCAATGCATCCCGATTAAATGCAGTGGATTTTATGCAGCGAGGCCCAAAGCATCCCGATTGAATGCAGTGGATTCCATGCAGCGTCACTGAATGCAGTGGATTCGATGCAGCATGGTTAAATGCATCCCGATTGAACGAAGTGTATTCCATGCAGCGTGGCTAAATGGATCCCGATTGAATGCAGTGGATTCCATGCAGCGTGGCCCAATGGATCTCGAGAGATTGCAGTGGATTCCAAGCAGAGTGGTGCAATGGATTTTAATTGAACGCAGTGGATTCCATGCATCGTGGTGCAATGGATCCCAATTGAATGCAGTGAATTCCATGCAGCGTGATTGAATGCAGTATATTCCATGCAGCGTGGTAAAATGCATCCCGATTAAATGCAGTGGATTCCATCCAGCTTGGTTGAATGCAATTGATTCCATGGAGCATGGCCCAATGCATCCCGATTAAATGCAGTGGATTTTATGCAGCATGGCCCAAAGCATCCCGATTGAAGGTAGTGCATTCCATGCAGCATCACTGAATGCAGTGGATTCCATGCAGCATGGTAAAATGCATCCCGATTAAACGCAGTGGACTACATGCAGCATGGCTAAATGGATCCCGATTGAATGCAGTAGATTCCATGCAGTGTCATTGAATGCAGTGGATTCCATGCAGCATGGTAAAATGCGTCACGATTGATGCAGTGGATTCCATGCAGTGTCATTGAATGCAGTGGATTCCATGCAGCATGGTAAAATGCATCCCGATGGATGCAGTGGATTCCATGCAGTGTCAATGAATGCAGTGGATTCCAGGCAGCATGATAAAATGCATCCCGATTGATGCAGTTGATTCCATGCAGCGGGGTTAAATGGATCCCGATTGAATGCAGTGGATTCCATGCAGCGTGGCCCAATGGATCTCGATTGAATGCAGTGGATTCCATGCAGCGTGGCCCAATGGATCTCGATTGAATGCAGTGGATTCCATGCAGTGTGGTGCAGTGGATTCTGATTGATTGCAGTGAATTCCATGCATCGTGGCACAATGGATCCCAATTGAATGCAGTGGATTCCATGCAGCGTGGCCCAATGGATCTCGATTGAATGCAGTGGATTCCATGCAGCGTGTTTGAATGTAGTGTATGCCATGCAGCGTGAAGAAATGGAACCCTATTGAATGCAGTGGATTTTATGCAGCATGATTGAATGCAGTGGATTCGATGCAGCATGATTGAATGCAGTGGATTCCAGGCAGCGAGGCCCAATGAATCCCGATTGAATGCAGTGGATATTATCCAGCATGGCCCAAAGCATCCCGATTGAATGCAGTGGATTCCATGCAGCGTGTTTGAATGCAGTGGATTCCATGCAGAATGGCCCAATGGTTCCCGATTGAATGCAGTGGTTGCAATGAAGCATGATTGAATGCAGTGGATTCCATGCAGCATGGAGAAATTGAACCCTATTAAATGCAGGGGATTTTATGCAGCATGATTGAATGCAGTGGATTCCATGCAGCGTGATTGAATGCAGTAGATTCCATGCAGTGAGGCCCAATGCATCCCGATTAAATGCAGTGGATTTTATGCAGCGAGGCCCAAAGCATCCCGATTGAATGCAGTGGATTCCATGCAGCGTCACTGAATGCAGTGGATTCGATGCAGCATGGTAAAATGCATCCCGATTGAACCCAGTGTATTCCATGCAGCGTGATAAATGGACCCAAATTCAATGCAGTGGATTCCATGCAGCGTGGCCCAATGGATCTCGAGAGAATACAGTGGATTCCATGCAGCGTGATTGAATGCAGTACATTCCATGCAGCATGGTAAAATGCATCCCGATTAAATGCAGTGGATTCCATCCAGCTTGATTGAATGCAGTTGATTCCATGGAGCGTGGCCCAATGCATCCCGATTAAATGCAGTGGATTTTATGCAGCATGGCCCAAAGCATCCCGATTGAAGGTAGTGCATTCCATGCAGCATCACTGAATGCAGTGGATTCCATGCAGCATGGTAAAATGCATTCCGATTGAACGCAGTGTATTCCATGAAGCATGGCGAAATGGATCCCGATTGAATGCAGTGGATTCCATGCAGCGTGGCCCAATGGATCTCGATTGAACGCAGTGTATTCCATGCAGTGAGGCCCAATGAATCCCAATTGAATGCAGTGGATTCCATGCAGCATGGAGAAATTGAACCCTATTAAATGCAGGGGATTTTATGCAGCATGATTGAATGCAGTGGATTCCATGCAGCGTGATTGAATGCAGTAGATTCCATGCAGTGAGGCCCAATGCATCCCGATTAAATGCAGTGGATTTTATGCAGAGAGGCCCAAAGCATCCCGATTGAATGCAGTGGATTCCATGCAGCGTCACTGAATGCAGTGGATTCGATGCAGCATGGTAAAATGCATCCCGATTGAACGAAGAGTATTCCATGCAGCGTGGCTAAATGGATCCCGATTGAATGCAGTGGATTCCATGCAGCGTGGCCCAATGGATCTCGAGAGATTGCAGTGGATTCCAAGCAGAGTGGTGCAATGGATTTTAATTGAACGCAGTGGATTCCATGCATCGTGGTGCAATGGATCCCAATTGAATGCAGTGAATTCCATGCAGCGTGATTGAATGCAGTATATTCCATGCAGCGTGGTAAAATGCATCCCGATTAAATGCAGTGGATTCCATCCAGCTTGGTTGAATGCAATTGATTCCATGGAGCATGGCCCAATGCATCCCGATTAAATGCAGTGGATTTTATGCAGCATGGCCCAAAGCATCCCGATTGAATGTAGTGCATTCCATGCAGCATCACTGAATGCAGTGGATTCCATGCAGCATGGTAAAATGCATCCCGATTAAACGCAGTGGATTACATGCAGCATGGCTAAATGGATCCCGATTGAATGCAGTAGATTCCATGCAGTGTCATTGAATGCAGTGGATTCCATGCAGCATGGTAAAATGCGTCACGATTGATGCAGTGGATTCCATGCAGTGTCATTTAATGCATTGGATTCCATGCAGCATGGTAAAATGCATCCCGATGGATGCAGTGGATTCCATGCAGTGTCAATGAATGCAGTGGATTCCAGGCAGCATGATAAAATGCATCCCGATTGATGCAGTTGATTCCATGCAGCGGGGTTAAATGGATCCCGATTGAATGCAGTGGATTCCATGCAGCGTGGCCCAATGGATCTCGATTGAATGCAGTGGATTCCATGCAGCGTGGCCCAATGGATCTCGATTGAATGCAGTGGATTCCATGCAGTGTGGTGCAGTGGACTCTGATTGATTGCAGTGAATTCCATGCATCGTGGCACAATGGATCCCAATTGAATGCAGTGGATTCCATGCAGCGTGGCCCAATGGATCTCGATTGAATGCAGTGGATTCCATGCAGCGTGTTTGAATGTTGTGTATGCCATGCAGCGTGAAGAAATGGAACCCTATTGAATGCAGTGGATTTTATGCAGCATGATTGAATGCAGTGGATTCGATGCAGCATGATTGAATGCAGTGGATTCCAGGCAGCGAGGCCCAATGAATCCCGATTGAATGCAGTGGATATTATCCAGCATGGCCCAAAGCATCCCGATTGAATGCAGTGGATTCCATGCAGCGTGTTTGAATGCAGTGGATTCCATGCAGAATGGCCCAATGGTTCCCGATTGAATGCAGTGGTTGCAATGAAGCATGATTGAATGCAGTGGATTCCATGCAGCATGGAGAAATTGAACCCTATTAAATGCAGGGGATTTTATGCAGCATGATTGAATGCAGTGGATTCCATGCAGCGTGATTGAATGCAGTAGATTCCATGCAGTGAGGCCCAATGCATCCCGATTAAATGCAGTGGATTTTATGCAGCGAGGCCCAAAGCATCCCGATTGAATGCAGTGGATTCCATGCAGCGTCACTGAATGCAGTGGATTCGATGCAGCATGGTAAAATGCATCCCGATTGAACCCAGTGTATTCCATGCAGCGTGATAAATGGACCCCAATTGAATGCAGTGGATTCCATGCAGCGTGGCCCAATGGATCTCGAGAGAATACAGTGGATTCCATGCAGCGTGATTGAATGCAGTACATTCCATGCAGCATGGTAAAATGCATCCCGATTAAATGCAGTGGATTCCATCCAGCTTGATTGAATGCAGTTGATTCCATGGAGCGTGGCCCAATGCATCCCGATTAAATGCAGTGGATTTTATGCAGCATGGCCCAAAGCATCCCGATTGAAGGTAGTGCATTCCATGCAGCATCACTGAATGCAGTGGATTCCATGCAGCATGGTAAAATGCATCCCGATTGAACGCAGTGTATTCCATGAAGCATGGCGAAATGGATCCCGATTGAATGCAGTGGATTCCATGCAGCGTGGCCCAATGGATCTCGATTGAACGCAGTGTATTCCATGCAGTGAGGCCCAATGAATCCCAATTGAATGCAGTGGATTCCATGCAGCATGGCACAATGGATGTCGATTGAATGCAGTGGTTTCCCTGCAATGTGGCACAATGGATCCCGATTGACTGCAGTGGATTCCATGCAGCGTCACTGAATGCAGTGGATTCCATGCAGCATGGTAAAATGCATCCCGATGGATGCAGTGGATTCCATGCAGTGTCATTGAATGCAGTGGATTCCATGCAGCATGGTAAAATGCATCCCAATTGAACGCAGTGCATTCCATGCAGCGGGGGTCAATGGATCCCGATTGAATGCAGTGGATTCGATGCAGCGTGGCCCAATGGATCACGAGAGAATGCAGTGGATTCCATGCAGTGTGGTGCAATGGATTTTAATTGAACGGAGTGGATTCCATGCATCGTGGCGCAATGGATCCCAATTGAATGCAGTGAATTCCATGCAGCGTGATTGAATGCAGTACATTCCATGCAGCATGGTAAAATGCATCCCGATTAAATGCAGTGGATTCCATCCAGCTTGATTGAATGCAGTTGATTCCATGGAGCGTGGCCCAATGCATCCCGATTAAATGCAGTGGATTTTATGCAGCATGGCCCAAAGCATCCCGATTGAAGGTAGTGCATTTCATGCAGCATCACTGAATGCAGTGGATTCCATGCAGCATGGTAAAATGCATCCCAATTGAACGCAGTGCATTCCATGCAGCGGGGTTAAATGGATCCCGATTGAATGCAGTGGATTCGATGCAGCGTGGCCCAATGGATCTCGATTGACTGCAGTGGATTCCATGCAGCGTGGCCCAATGGATCTCGATTGACTGCAGTGGATTCCATGCAGCGTCACTGAATGCAGTGGATTCCATGCAGCATGGTAAAATGCATCCCGATTGATGCAGTGGATTCCATGCAGTGTCATTGAATGCAGTGGATTCCATGCAGCATGGTTTAATGCATCCCAATTGAACGCAGTGCATTCCATGCAGCGGGGTTAAATGGATCCCGATTGAATGCAGTGGATTCCATGCAGCGTGGCCCAATGGATCTCGAGAGATTGCAGTGGATTCCAAGCAGAGTGGTGCAATGGATTTTAATTGAACGCAGTGGATTCCATGCATCGTGGTGCAATGGATCCCAATTGAATGCAGTGAATTCCATGCAGCGTGATTGAATGCAGTATATTCCATGCAGCGTGGTAAAATGCATCCCGATTAAATGCAGTGGATTCCATCCAGCTTGATTGAATGCAATTGATTCCATGGAGCATGGCCCAATGCATCCCGATTAAATGCAGTGGATTTTATGCAGCATGGCCCAAAGCATCCCGATTGAAGGTAGTGCATTCCATGCAGCATCACTGAATGCAGTGGATTCCATGCAGCATGGTAAAATGCATCCCGATTAAACGCAGTGGATTACATGCAGCATGGCTAAATGGATCCCGATTGAATGCAGTAGATTCCATGCAGTGTCATTGAATGCAGTGGATTCCATGCAGCATGGTAAAATGCGTCACGATTGATGCAGTGGATTCCATGCAGTGTCATTGAATGCAGTGGATTCCATGCAGCATGGTAAAATGCATCCCGATGGATGCAGTGGATTCCATGCAGTGTCAATGAATGCAGTGGATTCCAGGCAGCATGATAAAATGCATCCCGATTGATGCAGTTGATTCCATGCAGCGGGGTTAAATGGATCCAGATTGAATGCAGTGGATTCCATGCAGCGTGGCCCAATGGATCTCGATTGAATGCAGTGGATTCCATGCAGCGTGGCCCAATGGATCTCGATTGAATGCAGTGGATTCCATGCAGTGTGGTGCAGTGGACTCTGATTGATTGCAGTGAATTCCATGCATCGTGGCACAATGGATCCCAATTGAATGCAGTGGATTCCATGCAGCGTGGCCCAATGGATCTCGATTGAATGCAGTGGATTCCATGCAGCGTGTTTGAATGCAGTGTATGCCATGCAGCGTGAAGAAATGGAACCCTATTGAATGCAGTGGATTTTATGCAGCATGATTGAATGCAGTGGATTCGATGCAGCATGATTGAATGCAGTGGATTCGATGCAGCATGGTTAAATGCATCCCGATTGAACGCAGTGTATTCCATGAAGCATGGCTAAATGGATCCCGATTGAATGCAGTGGATTCCATGCAGCGTGGCCCAATGGATCTCGATTGAACGCAGTGTATTCCATGCAGTGAGGCCCAATGAATCCCAATTGAATGCAGTGGATTCCATGCAGCATGGCGCAATGGATGTCGATTGAATGCAGTGGTTTCCCTGCAATGTGGCACAATGGATCCCGATTGACTGCAGTGGATTCCATGCAGCGTCACTGAATGCAGTGGATTCCATGCAGCATGGTAAAATGCATCCCGATGGATGCAGTGGATTCCATGCAGTGTCATTGAATGCAGTGGATTCCATGCAGCATGGTAAAATGCATCCCAATTGAACGCAGTGCATTCCATGCAGCCGGGTTCAATGGATCCCGATTGAATGCAGTGGATTCGATGCAGCGTGGCCCAATGGATCTCGAGAGAATGCAGTGGATTCCATGCAGTGTGGTGCAATGGATTTAAATTGAACGCAGTGGATTCCATGCATCGTGGCGCAATGGATCCCAATTGAATGCAGTGAATTCCATGCAGCGTGATTGAATGCAGTATATTCCATGCAGCGTGGTAAAATGCATCCCGATTAAATGCAGTGGATTCCATCCAGCTTGATTGAATGCAATTGATTCCATGGAGCATGGCCCAATGCATCCCGATTAAATGCAGTGGATTCCATCCAGCTTGATTGAATGCAATTGATTCCATGGAGCATGGCCCAATGCATCCCGATTAAATGCAGTGGATTTTATGCAGCATGGCCCAAAGCATCCCGATTGAAGGTAGTGCATTCCATGCAGCATCACTGAATGCAGTGGATTCCATGCAGCATGGTAAAATGCATCCCGATTAAACGCAGTGGATTACATGCAGCATGGCTAAATGGATCCCGAGTGAATGCAGTAGATTCCATGCAGTTTCATTGAATGCTGTGGTTTACATGCAGTATGGTAAAATGCCTCACGATTGATGCAGTGGATTCCATGCAGTGTTATTGAATGCAGTGGATTCCATGCAGCATGGTAAAATGCATCCCGATTGATGCCGTGGATTTTATGCAGAGAGGCCCAAAGCATCCCGATTGAATGCAGTGGATTCCATGCAGCGTCACTGAATGCAGTGGATTCGATGCAGCATGGTTAAATGCATCCCGATTGAACGAAGAGTATTCCATGCAGCGTGGCTAAATGGACCCCAATTGAATGCAGTGGATTCCATGCAGCGTGGCCCAATGGATCTCGATTGAATGCAGTGGATTCCATGCAGCGTGGCCCAATGGATCTCGATTTAATGCAGTGGATTCCATGCAGTGTGGTGCAGTGGATTCTGATTGATTGCAGTGAATTCCATGCATCGTGGCACAATGGATCCCAATTGAATGCAGTGGATTCCATGCAGCGTGGCCCAATGGATCTCGATTGAATGCAGTGGATTCCATGCAGCGTGTTTGAATGCAGTGTATGCCATGCAGCGTGAAGAAATGGAACCCTATTGAATGCAGTGGATTTTATGCAGCATGATTGAATGCAGTGGATTCGATGCAGCATGATTGAATGCAGTGGATTCCAGGCAGCGAGGCCCAATTAATCCCGATTGAATGCAGTGGATATTATCCAGCATGGCCCAAAGCATCCCGATTGAATGCAGTGGATTCCATGCAGCGTGTTTGAATGCAGTGGATTCCATGCAGCATGGCCCAATGGTTCCCGATTGAATGCAGTGGTTGCAATGAAGCATGATTGAATGCAGTGGATTCCATGAAGCGTGGCCCTATGGTACCCGATTGAATGCACTGGTTGCAATGAAGCATGATTGAATGCAGTGGATTCCATGCAGCATGGAGAAATTGAACCCTATTAAATGCAGGGGATTTTATGCAGCATGATTGAATGCAGTGGTTTCCAGGCAGCATGATTGAATGCAGTAGATTCCATGCAGTGAGGCCCAATGCATCCCGATTAAATGCAGTGGATTCCATGCAGCGTCACTGAATGCAGTGGATTCGATGCAGCATGGTAAAATGCATCCCGATTGAACCCAGTGTATTCTATGCAGCGTGATAAATGGATCCCGATTGAATGCAGTGGATTCCATGCAGCGTGGTCCAATGGATCTCGACAGAATGCAGTGGATTCCATGCAGTGTGGTGCAATGTATTTTCATTGAACGCAGTGGATTCGATGCATCATTGTGCAATGGATCCCAATTGAATGCAGTGAATTCCATGCAGCGTGATTGAATGCAGTACATTCCATGCAGCATGGTAAAATGCATCCCGATTAAATGCAGTGGATTCCATCCAGCTTGATTGAATGCAATTGATTCCATGAAGCGTGGCCCAATGCATCCCGATTAAATGCAGTGGATTTTATGCAGCATGGCCCAAAGCATCCCGATTGAAGGTAGTGCATTCCATGCAGCATCACTGAATGCAGTGGATTCCATGCAGCATGGTAAAATGCATCCCGATTGAACGCAGTGTATTCCATGAAGCATGGCTAAATGGATCCCGATTGAATGCAGTGGATTCCATGCAGCGTGGCCCAATGGATCTCGATTGAACGCAGTGTATTCCATGCAGTGAGGCCCAATGAATCCCAATTGAATGCAGTGGATTCCATGCAGCATGGCGCAATGGATGTCGATTGAATGCAGTGGTTTCCCTGCAATGTGGCACAATGGATTCCGATTGACTGCAGTGGATTCCATGCAGCGTCACTGAATGCAGTGGATTCCATGCAGAATGGTAAAATGCATCCCGATTGATGGAGTGGATTCCATGCAGTGTCATTGAATGCAGTGGATTCCATGCAGCATGGTAAAATGCATCCCAATTGAACGCAGTGCATTCCATGCAGCGGGGTTAAATGGATCCCGATTGAATGCAGTGGATTCGATGCAGCGTGGCCCAATGGATCTCGAGAGAATGCAGTGGATTCCATGCAGTGTGGTGCAATGGATTTTAATTGAACGCAGTGGATTCCATGCATCATGGCGCAATGGATCCCAATTGAATGCAGTGAATTCCATGCAGCGTGATTGAATGCAGTATATTCCATGCAGCGTGGTAAAATGCATCCCGATTAAATGCAGTGGATTCCATCCAGCTTGATTGAATGCAGTTGATTCCATGGAGCGTGGCCCAATGCATCCCGATTAACTGCAGTGGATTTTATGCAGCATGGCCCAAAGCATCCCGATTGAAGGTACTGCATTCCATGCAGCATCACTGAATGCAGTGGATTCCATGCAGCATGGTAAAATGCATCCCGATTGAACGCAGTGTATTCCATGAAGCATGGCTAAATGGATCCCGAGTGAATGCAGTGGATTCCATGCAGTGTCATTGAATGCAGTGGATTCCAGGCAGCATGGTAAAATGCATCCCGATTGATGCAGTGGATTCCATGCAGCGGGGTTAAATGGATCCCGATTGAATGCAGTGTATTCCATGCAGCGTGGCCCAATGGATCTCGATTGAATGCAGTGGATTCCATGCAGCGTGGCCCAATGGATCTCGATTGAATGCAGTGGATTCCACGCAGTGTGGTGCAGTGGATTCTGATTGATTGCAGTGAATTCCATGCATCGTGCACAATGGATCCCAATTGAATGCAGTGGATTCCATGCAGTGTGGCCCAATGGATCTCGATTGAATGCAGTGGATTCCATGCAGCGTGTTTGAATGCAGTGTATGCCATGCAGCGTGAAGAAATGGAACCCTATTGAATGCAGTGGATTTTATGCAGCATGATTGAATGCAGTGGATTCCATGCAGCATGATTGAATGCAGTGGATTCCAGGCAGCGAGGCCCAATGAATCCCGATTGAATGCAGTGGATATTATCCAGCATGGCCCAAAGCATCCCGATTGAATGCAGTGGATTCCATGCAGCATGTTTGAATGCAGTGGATTCCATGCAGCATGGCCCAATGGTTCCCGATTGAATGCAGTGGTTGCAATGAAGCATGATTGAATGCAGTGGATTCCATGAAGCGTGGCCCTATGGTACCCGATTGAATGCACTGGTTGCAATGAAGCATGATTGAATGCAGTGGATTCCATGCAGCATGGAGAAATGGAACCCTATTAAATGCAGGGGATTTTATGCAGCATGATTGAATGCAGTGGATTCCATGCAGCATGATTGAATGCAGTAGATTCCATGCAGTGAGGCCCAATGCATCCCGATTAAATGCAGTGGATTTTATGCAGCGAGGCCCAAAGCATCCCGATTGAATGCAGTGGATTCCATGCAGCGTTACTGAATGCAGTGGATTCGATGCAGCATGGTAAAATGCATCCCGATTGAACCCAGTGTATTCTATGCAGCGTGATAAATGGATCCCGATTGAATGCAGTGGATTCCATGCAGCGTGGCCCAATGGATCTCGAGAGAATGCAGTGGATTCCATGCAGTGTGGTGCAATGGATTTTGATTGAACGCAGTGGATTCGATGCATCGTTGTGCAATGGATCCCAATTGAATGCAGTGAATTCCATGCAGCGTGATTGAATGCAGTATATTCCATGCAGCGTGGTAAAATGCATCCCGATTAAATGCAGTGGATTCCATCCAGCTTGATTGAATGCAGTTGATTCCATGGAGTGTGGCCCAATGCATCCCGATTAAATGCAGTGGATTTTATGCAGCATGGCCCAAAGCATCCCGATTGAAGGTAGTGCATTCCATGCAGCATCACTGAATGCAGTGGATTCCATGCAGCATGGTAAAATGCATCCCGATTGAACGCAGTGTATTCCATGAAGCATGGCTAAATGGATCCCGATTGAATGCAGTGGATTCCATGCAGCGTGGCCCAATGGATCTCGATTGAACGCAGTGTATTCCATGCAGTGAGGCCCAATGAATCCCAATTGAATGCAGTGGATTCCATGCAGCATGGCGCAATGGATGTCGATTGAATGCAGTGCTTTCCCTGCAATGTGGCACAATGGATCCCGATTGACTGCAGTGGATTCCATGCAGCGTCACTGAATGCAGTGGATTCCATGCAGCATGGTAAAATGCATCCCGATGGATGCAGTGGATTCCATGCAGTGTCATTGAATGCAGTGGATTCCATGCAGCATGGTAAAATGCATCCCGATTGATGCAGTGGATTACATGCAGTGTCAATGAATGCAGTGGATTCCAGGCAGCATGATAAAATGCATCCCGATTGATGCAGTGGATTCCATGCAGCGGGGTTAAATGGATCCCGATTGAATGCAGTGGATTCCATGCAGCGTGGCCCAGTGGATCTCGATTGAATGCAGTGGATTCCATGCAGCGTGGCCCAATGGATCTCGATTGAATGCAGTGGATTCCACGCAGTGTGGTGCAGTGGATTCTGATTGATTGCAGTGAATTCCATGCATCGTGGCACAATGGATCCCAATTGAATGCAGTGGATTCCATGCAGTGTGGCCCAATGGATCTCGATTGAATGCAGTGGATTCCATGCAGCATGTTTGAATACAGTGTATTCCATGCAGCGTGAAGAAATGGAACCCTATTGAATGCAGTGGATTTTATGCAGCATGATTGAATGCAGTGGATTCCATGCAGCATGATTGAATGCAGTGGATTCCAGGAAGCGAGGCCCAATGAATCCCGATTGAATGCAGTGGATATTATCCAGCAGGGCCCAAAGCATCCCGATTGAATGCAGTGGATTCCATGCAGCGTCACTGAATGCAGTGGATTCGATGCAGCATGGTAAAATGCATCCCGATTGAACCCAGTGTATTCTATGCAGCGTGATAAATGGATCCCGAATGAATGCAGTGTATTCGATGCAGCATTGCCCAATGGACCTCGAGAGAATGCAGTGGATTCCATGCAGTGTGGTGCAATGGATTTTGATTGAAATCAGTGGATTCGATGCATCGTTGTGCAATGGATCCCAATTGAATGCAGTGAATTCCATGCAGCGTGATTGAATGCAGTACATTCCATGCAGCATGGTAAAATGCATCCCGATTAAATGCAGTGGATTCCATCCAGCTTGATTGAATGCAGTTGATTCCATGGAGCGTGGCCCAATGCATCCCGATTAAATGCAGTGGATTTTATGCAGCATGGCCCAAAGCATCCCGATTGAAGGTAGTGCATTCCATGCAGCATCACTGAATGCAGTGGATTCCATGCAGCATGGTAAAATGCATCCCGATTGAACGCAGTGTATTCCATGAAGCATGGCTAAATGGATCCCGATTGAATGCAGTGGATTCCATGCAGCGTGGCCCAATGGATCTCGATTGAACGCAGTGTATTCCATGCAGTGAGGCCCAATGAATCCCAATTGAATGCAGTGGATTCCATGCAGCATGGCGCAATGGATGTCGATTGAATGCAGTGGTTTCCCTGCAATGTGGCACAATGGATCCCGATTGACTGCAGTGGATTCCATGCAGCGTCACTGAATGCAGTGGATTCCATGCAGCATGGTAAAATGCATCCCGATGGATGCAGTGGATTCCATGCAGTGTCATTGAATGCAGTGGATTCCATGCAGCATGGTAAAATGCATCCCAATTGATGCAGTGGATTCCATGCAGCCGGGTTCAATGGATCCCGATTGAATGCAGTGGATTCGATGCAGCGTGGCCCAATGGATCTCGAGAGAATGCAGTGGATTCCATGCAGTGTGGTGCAATGGATTTAAATTGAACGCAGTGGATTCCATGCATCGTGGCGCAATGGATCCCAATTGAATGCAGTGAATTCCATGCAGCGTGATTGAATGCAGTATATTCCATGCAGCGTGGTAAAATGCATCCCGATTAAATGCAGTGGATTCCATCCAGCTTGATTGAATGCAATTGATTTCATGGAGCATGGCCCAATGCATCCCGATTAAATGCAGTGGATTTTATGCAGCATGGCCCAAAGCATCCCGATTGAAGGTAGTGCATTCCATGCAGCATCACTGAATGCAGTGGATTCCATGCAGCATGGTAAAATGCATCCCGATTGAACGCAGTGTATTCCATGAAGCATGGCTAAATGGATCCCGATTGAATGCAGTGGATTCCATGCAGCGTGGCCCAATGGATCTCGATTGAACGCAGTGTATTCCATGCAGTGAGGCCCAATGAATCCCAATTGAATGCAGTGGATTCCATGCAGCATGGCGCAATGGATGTCGATTGAATGCAGTGCTTTCCCTGCAATGTGGCACAATGGATCCCGATTGACTGCAGTGGATTCCATGCAGCGTCACTGAATGCAGTGGATTCCATGCAGCATGGTAAAATGCATCCCGATTGATGCAGTGGATTCCATGCAGTGTCATTGAATGCAGTGGATTCCATGCAGCATGGTAAAATGCATCCCGATTGATGCAGTGGATTACATGCAGTGTCAATGAATGCAGTGGATTCCAGGCAGCATGATAAAATGCATCCCGATTGATGCAGTGGATTCCATGCAGCGGGGTTAAATGGATCCCGATTGAATGCAGTGGATTCCATGCAGCGTGGCCCAGTGGATCTCGATTGAATGCAGTGGATTCCATGCAGCGTGGCCCAATGGATCTCGATTGAATGCAGTGGATTCCACGCAGTGTGGTGCAGTGGATTCTGATTGATTGCAGTGAATTCCATGCATCGTGGCACAATGGATCCCAATTGAATGCAGTGGATTCCATGCAGTGTGGCCCAATGGATCTCGATTGAATGCAATGGATTCCATGCAGCATGTTTGAATGCAGTGTATTCCATGCAGCGTGAAGAAATGGAACCCTATTGAATGCAGTGGATTTTATGCAGCATGATTGAATGCAGTGGATTCCATGCAGCATGATTGAATGCAGTGGATTCCAGGAAGCGAGGCCCAATGAATCCCGATTGAATGCAGTGGATATTATCCAGCAGGGCCCAAAGCATCCCGATTGAATGCAGTGGATTCCATGCAGCGTCACTGAATGCAGTGGATTCGATGCAGCATGGTAAAATGCATCCCGATTGAACCCAGTGTATTCTATGCAGCGTGATAAATGGATCCCGATTGAATGCAGTGGATTCGATGCAGCGTGGTCCAATGTACCTCGAGAGAATGCAGTGGATTCCATGCAGTGTGGTGCAATGGATTTTGATTGAAATCAGTGGATTCGATGCATCGTTGTGCAATGGATCCCAATTGAATGCAGTGAATTCCATGCAGCGTGATTGAATGCAGTACATTCCATGCAGCATGGTAAAATGCATCCCGATTAAATGCAGTGGATTACATCCAGCTTGATTGAATGCAGTTGATTCCATGGAGCGTGGCCCAATGCATCCCGATTAAATGCAGTGGATTTTATGCAGCATGGCCCAAAGCATCCCGATTGAAGGTAGTGCATTCCATGCAGCATCACTGAATGCAGTGGATTCCATGCAGCATGGTAAAATGCATCCCGATTGAACGCAGTGTATTCCATGAAGCATGGCGAAATGGATCCCGATTGAATGCAGTGGATTCCATGCAGCGTGGCCCAATGGATCTCGATTGAACGCAGTGTATTCCATGCAGTGAGGCCCAATGAATCCCAATTGAATGCAGTGGATTCCATGCAGCATGGCGCAATGGATGTCGATTGAATGCAGTGGTTTCCCTGCAATGTGGCACAATGGATCCCGATTGACTGCAGTGGATTCCATGCAGCGTCACTGAATGCAGTGGATTCCATGCAGCATGGTAAAATGCATCCCGATGGATGCAGTGGATTCCATGCAGTGTCATTGAATGCAGTGGATTCCATGCAGCATGGTAAAATGCATCCCAATTGAACGCAGTGCATTCCATGCAGCCGGGTTCAATGGATCCCGATTGAATGCAGTGGATTCGATGCAGCGTGGCCCAATGGATCTCGAGAGAATGCAGTGGATTCCATGCAGTGTGGTGCAATGGATTTAAATTGAACGCAGTGGATTCCATGCATCGTGGCGCAATGGATCCCAATTGAATGCAGTGAATTCCATGCAGCGTGATTGAATGCAGTATATTCCATGCAGCGTGGTAAAATGCATCCCGATTAAATGCAGTGGATTCCATCCAGCTTGATTGAATGCAATTGATTCCATGGAGCATGGCCCAATGCATCCCGATTAAATGCAGTGGATTCCATCCAGCTTGATTGAATGCAATTGATTCCATGGAGCATGGCCCAATGCATCCCGATTAAATGCAGTGGATTTTATGCAGCATGGCCCAAAGCATCCCGATTGAAGGTAGTGCATTCCATGCAGCATCACTGAATGCAGTGGATTCCATGCAGCATGGTAAAATGCATCCCGATTAAACGCAGTGGATTACATGCAGCATGGCTAAATGGATCCCGAGTGAATGCAGTAGATTCCATGCAGTTTCATTGAATGCTGTGGTTTACATGCAGTATGGTAAAATGCCTCACGATTGATGCAGTGGATTCCATGCAGTGTCATTGAATGCAGTGGATTCCATGCAGCATGGTAAAATGCATCCCGATTGATGCAGTGGATTTTATGCAGAGAGGCCCAAAGCATCCCGATTGAATGCAGTGGATTCCATGCAGCGTCACTGAATGCAGTGGATTCGATGCAGCATGGTTAAATGCATCCCGATTGAACGAAGAGTATTCCATGCAGCGTGGCTAAATGGACCCCAATTGAATGCAGTGGATTCCATGCAGCGTGGCCCAATGGATCTCGATTGAATGCAGTGGATTCCATGCAGCGTGGCCCAATGGATCTCGATTTAATGCAGTGGATTCCATGCAGTGTGGTGCAGTGGATTCTGATTGATTGCAGTGAATTCCATGCATCGTGGCACAATGGATCCCAATTGAATGCAGTGGATTCCATGCAGCGTGGCCCAATGGATCTCGATTGAATGCAGTGGATTCCATGCAGCGTGTTTGAATGCAGTGTATGCCATGCAGCGTGAAGAAATGGAACCCTATTGAATGCAGTGGATTTTATGCAGCATGATTGAATGCAGTGGATTCGATGCAGCATGATTGAATGCAGTGGATTCCAGGCAGCGAGGCCCAATTAATCCCGATTGAATGCAGTGGATATTATCCAGCATGGCCCAAAGCATCCCGATTGAATGCAGTGGATTCCATGCAGCGTGGCCCAATGGATCTCGATTGAATGCAGTGGATTCCATGCAGCGTGTTTGAACGCAGTGGATCCATGCAGCATGGCCCAATGGTACCCGATTGAATGCAGTGGTTGCAATGAAGCATGATTGAATGCAGTGGATTCCATGAAGCGTGGCCCTATGGTACCCGATTGAATGCACTGGTCGCAATGAAGCATGATTGAATGCAGTGGATTCCATGCAGCATGGAGAAATGGAACCCTATTAAATGCAGGGGATTTTATGCAGCATGATTGAATGCAGTGGATTCCATGCAGCATGATTGAATGCAGTAGATTCCATGCAGTGAGGCCCAATGCATCCCGATTAAATGCAGTGGATTTTATGCAGCGAGGCCCAAAGCATCCCGATTGAATGCAGTGGATTCCATGCAGTGTCACTGAATGCAGTGGATTCGATGCAGCATGGTAAAATGCATCCCGATTGAACCCAGTGTATTCTATGCAGCGTGATAAATGGATCCCGATTGAATGCAGTGGATTCCATGCAGCGTGGCCCAATGGATCTCGAGAGAATGCAGTGGATTCCATGCAGTGTGGTGCAATGGATTTTGATTGAACGCAGTGGATTCCATGCATCGTTGTGCAATGGATCCCAATTGAATGCAGTGAATTCCATGCAGCATGATAAAATGCATCCCGATTGATGCAGTGGATTCCATGCAGCGGGGTTAAATGGATCCAGATTGAATGCCGTGGATTCCATGCAGCGTGGCCCAATGGATCTCGATTGAATGCAGTGGACTCCATGCAGTGTGGTGGAGTGGATTCTGATTGATTGCAGTGAATTCCATGAAGCGTGGCCCAATGGATCTCGATTGAATGCACTGGATTCCATGCAGCGTGTTTGAATGCAGTGTATTCCATGCAGCGTGAAGAAATGGAACCCTATTGAATGCAGTGGATTTTATGCAGCATGATTGAATGCAGTGGATTCCATGCAGCATGATTGAATGCAGTGGATTCCAGGCAGCGAGGCCCAATGAATCCCGATTGAATGCAGTGGACATTATCCAGCATGGTCCAAAGCATCCCGATGGAATGCAGTGGATTCCATGCAGCGTGTTTGAATGCAGTGGAGTCCATGCAGCATGGCCCAATTGTTCCCGATTGAATGCAGTGGTTGCAATGAAGCATGATTGAATGCAGTGGATTCCATGAAGCGTGGCCCTATGGTACCCGATTGAATGCACTGGTTGCAATGAAGCATGATTGAATGCAGTGGATTCCATGCAGCATGGAGAAATGGAACCCTATTAAATGCAGGGGATTTTATGCAGCATGATTGAATGCAGTGGATTCCATGCAGCATGATTGAATGCAGTAGATTCCATGCAGTGAGGCCCAATGCATCCCGATTAAATGCAGTGGATTTTATGCAGCGAGGCCCAAAGCATCCCGATTGAATGCAGTGGATTCCATGCAGCGTCACTGAATGCAGTGGATTCGATGCAGCATGGTTAAATGCATCCCGATTGAACGAAGAGTATTCCATGCAGCGTGGCTAAATGGATCCCGATTGAATGCAGTGGATTCCATGCAGCGTGGCCCAATGGATCTCGAGAGATTGCAGTGGATTCCATGCAGTGTGGTGCAATGGATTTTAATTGAACGCAGTGGATTCCATGCATCGTGGTGCAATGGATCCCAATTGAATGCAGTGAATTCCATGCAGCGTGATTGAATGCAGTATATTCCATGCAGCGTGGTAAAATGCATCCCGATTAAATGCAGTGGATTCCATCCAGCTTGATTGAATGCAGTTGATTCCATGGAGCGTGGCCCAATGCATCCCGATTAAATGCAGTGGATTTTATGCAGCATGGCCCAAAGCATCCCGATTGAATGTAGTGCATTCCATGCAGCATCACTGAATGCAGTGGATTCCATGCAGCATGGTAAAATGCATCCCGATTAAACGCAGTGGATTACATGCAGCATGGCTAAATGGATCCCGAGTGAATGCAGTAGATTCCATGCAGTGTCATTGAATGCAGTGGATTCCATGCAGCATGGTAAAATGCGTCACGATTGATGCAGTGGATTCCATGCAGTGTCATTGAATGCAGTGGATTCCATGCAGCATGGTAAAATGCATCCCGATGGATGCAGTGGATTCCATGCAGTGTCAATGAATGCAGTGGATTCCAGGCAGCATGATAAAATGCATCCCGATTGATGCAGTGGATTCCATGCAGCGGGGTTAAATGGATCCCGATTGAATGCAGTGGATTCCATGCAGCGTGGCCCAATGGATCTCGATTGAATGCAGTGGATTCCATGCAGCGTGGCCCAATGGATCTCGATTGAATGCAGTGGATTCCATGCAGTGTGGTGCAGTGGATTCTGATTGATTGCAGTGAATTCCATGCATCGTGGCACAATGGATCCCAATTGAATGCAGTGGATTCCATGCAGTGTGGCCCAATGGATCTCGATTGAATGCAGTGGATTCCATGCAGCGTGTTTGAATGCAGTTTATGCCATGCAGCATGAAGAAATGGAACCCTATTGAATGCAGTGGATTTTATGCAGCATGATTGAATGCAGTGGATTCCATGCAGCATGATTGAATGCAGTGGATTCCAGGCAGCGAGGCCCAATGAATCCCGATTGAATGCAGTGGATATTATCCAGCATGGCCCAAAGCATCCCGATTGAATGCAGTGGATTCCATGCAGCGTGTTTGAATGCAGTGGATTCCATGCAGCATGGCCCAATGGTTCCCGATTGAATGCAGTGGTTGCAATGAAGCATGATTGAATGCAGTGGATTCCATGAAGCGTGGCCCTATGGTACCCGATTGAATGCACTGGTTGCAATGAAGCATGATTGAATGCAGTGGATTCCATGCAGTGAGGCCCAATGCATCCCGATTAAATGCAGTGGATTTTATGCAGCGAGGCCCAAAGCATCCCGATTGAATGCAGTGGATTCCATGCAGCGTCACTGAATGCAGTGGATTCGATGCAGCATGGTAAAATGCATCCCGATTGAACCCAGTGTATTCTATGCAGCGTGATAAATGGATCCCGATTGAATGCAGTGGATTCCATGCAGCGTGGCCCAATGGATCTCGAGAGAATGCAGTGGATTCCATGCAGTGCGGTGCAATGGATTTTGATTGAACGCAGTGGATTCCATGCATCGTTGTGCAATGGATCCCAATTGAATGCAGTGAATTCCATGCAGCGTGATTGAATGCAGTACATTCCATGCAGCATGGTAAAATGCATCCCGATTAAATGCAGTGGATTCCATCCAGCTTGATTGAATGCAGTTGATTCCATGGAGCGTGGCCCAATGCATCCCGATTAAATGCAGTGGATTTTATGCAGCATGGCCCAAAGCATCCCGATTGAAGGTAGTGCATTCCATGCAGCATCACTGAATGCAGTGGATTCCATGCAGCATGGTAAAATGCATCCCGATTGAACGCAGTGTATTCCATGAAGCATGGCTAAATGGATCCCGATTGAATGCAGTGGATTCCATGCAGCGTGGCCCAATGGATCTCGATTGAACGCAGTGTATTCCATGCAGTGAGGCCCAATGAATCCCAATTGAATGCAGTGGATTCCATGCAGCATGGCGCAATGGATGTCGATTGAATGCAGTGCTTTCCCTGCAATGTGGCACAATGGATCCCGATTGACTGCAGTGGATTCCATGCAGCGTCACTGAATGCAGTGGATTCCATGCAGCATGGTAAAATGCATCCCGATTGATGCAGTGGATTCCATGCAGTGTCATTGAATGCAGTGGATTCCATGCAGCATGGTAAAATGCATCCCGATGGATGCAGTGGATTACATGCAGTGTCAATGAATGCAGTGGATTCCAGGCAGCATGATAAAATGCATCCCGATTGATGCAGTGGATTCCATGCAGCGGGGTTCAATGGATCCCGATTGAATGCAGTGGATTCCATGCAGCGTGGCCCAGTGGATCTCGATTGAATGCAGTGGATTCCATGCAGCGTGGCCCAATGGATCTCGATTGAATGCAGTGGATTCCACGCAGTGTGGTGCAGTGGATTCTGATTGATTGCAGTGAATTCCATGCATCGTGGCACAATGGATCCCAATTGAATGCAGTGGATTCCATGCAGTGTGGCCCAATGGATCTCGATTGAATGCAGTGGATTCCATGCAGCGTGTTTGAATGCAGTGTATGCCATGCAGCATGAAGAAATGGAACCCTATTGAATGCAGTGGATTTTATGCAGCATGATTGAATGCAGTGGATTCCATGCAGCATGATTGAATGCAGTGGATTCCAGGAAGCGAGGCCCAATGAATCCCGATTGAATGCAGTGGATATTATCCAGCAGGGCCCAAAGCATCCCGATTGAATGCAGTGGATTCCATGCAGCGTCACTGAATGCAGTGGATTCGATGCAGCATGGTAAAATGCATCCCGATTGAACCCAGTGTATTCTATGCAGCGTGATAAATGGATCCCGATTGAATGCAGTGGATTCGATGCAGCATTGCCCAATGGACCTCGAGAGAATGCAGTGGATTCCATGCAGTGTGGTGCAATGGATTTTGATTGAAATCAGTGGATTCGATGCATCGTTGTGCAATGGATCCCAATTGAATGCAGTGAATTCCATGCAGCGTGATTGAATGCAGTACATTCCATGCAGCATGGTAAAATGCATCCCGATTAAATGCAGTGGATTCCATCCAGCTTGATTGAATGCAGTTGATTCCATGGAGCGTGGCCCAATGCATCCCGATTAAATGCAGTGGATTTTATGCAGCATGGCCCAAAGCATCCCGATTGAAGGTAGTGCATTCCATGCAGCATCACTGAATGCAGTGGATTCCATGCAGCATGGTAAAATGCATCCCGATTGAACGCAGTGTATTCCATGAAGCATGGCTAAATGGATCCCGATTGAATGCAGTGGATTCCATGCAGCGTGGCCCAATGGATCTCGATTGAACGCAGTGTATTCCATGCAGTGAGGCCCAATGAATCCCAATTGAATGCAGTGGATTCCATGCAGCATGGCGCAATGGATGTCGATTGAATGCAGTGGTTTCCCTGCAATGTGGCACAATGGATCCCGATTGACTGCAGTGGATTCCATGCAGCGTCACTGAATGCAGTGGATTCCATGCAGCATGGTAAAATGCATCCCGATGGATGCAGTGGATTCCATGCAGTGTCATTGAATGCAGTGGATTCCATGCAGCATGGTAAAATGCATCCCAATTGAACGCAGTGCATTCCATGCAGCCGGGTTCAATGGATCCCGATTGAATGCAGTGGATTCGATGCAGCGTGGCCCAATGGATCTCGAGAGAATGCAGTGGATTCCATGCAGTGTGGTGCAATGGATTTAAATTGAACGCAGTGGATTCCATGCATCGTGGCGCAATGGATCCCAATTGAATGCAGTGAATTCCATGCAGCGTGATTGAATGCAGTATATTCCATGCAGCGTGGTAAAATGCATCCCGATTAAATGCAGTGGATTCCATCCAGCTTGATTGAATGCAATTGATTTCATGGAGCATGGCCCAATGCATCCCGATTAAATGCAGTGGATTTTATGCAGCATGGCCCAAAGCATCCCGATTGAAGATAGTGCATTCCATGCAGCATCACTGAATGCAGTGGATTCCATGCAGCATGGTAAAATGCATCCCGATTGAACGCAGTGTATTCCATGAAGCATGGCTAAATGGATCCCGATTGAATGCAGTGGATTCCATGCAGCGTGGCCCAATGGATCTCGATTGAACGCAGTGTATTCCATGCAGTGAGGCCCAATGAATCCCAATTGAATGCAGTGGATTCCATGCAGCATGGCGCAATGGATGTCGATTGAATGCAGTGCTTTCCCTGCAATGTGGCACAATGGATCCCGATTGACTGCAGTGGATTCCATGCAGCGTCACTGAATGCAGTGGATTCCATGCAGCATGGTAAAATGCATCCCGATTGATGCAGTGGATTCCATGCAGTGTCATTGAATGCAGTGGATTCCATGCAGCATGGTAAAATGCATCCCGATTGATGCAGTGGATTCCATGCAGTGTCAATGAATGCAGTGGATTCCAGGCAGCATGATAAAATGCATCCCGATTGATGCAGTGGATTCCATGCAGCGGGGTTAAATGGATCCCGATTGAATGCAGTGGATTCCATGCAGCGTGGCCCAGTGGATCTCGATTGAATGCAGTGGATTCCATGCAGCGTGGCCCAATGGATCTCGATTGAATGCAGTGGATTCCACGCAGTGTGGTGCAGTGGATTCTGATTGATTGCAGTGAATTCCATGCATCGTGGCACAATGGATCCCAATTGAATGCAGTGGATTCCATGCAGTGTGGCCCAATGGATCTCGATTGAATGCAATGGATTCCATGCAGCATGTTTGAATGCAGTGTATTCCATGCAGCGTGAAGAAATGGAACCCTATTGAATGCAGTGGATTTTATGCAGCATGATTGAATGCAGTGGATTCCATGCAGCATGATTGAATGCAGTGGATTCCAGGAAGCGAGGCCCAATGAATCCCGATTGAATGCAGTGGATATTATCCAGCAGGGCCCAAAGCATCCCGATTGAATGCAGTGGATTCCATGCAGCGTCACTGAATGCAGTGGATTCGATGCAGCATGGTAAAATGCATCCCGATTGAACCCAGTGTATTCTATGCAGCGTGATAAATGGATCCCGATTGAATGCAGTGGATTCGATGCAGCGTGGTCCAATGTACCTCGAGAGAATGCAGTGGATTCCATGCAGTGTGGTGCAATGGATTTTGATTGAAATCAGTGGATTCGATGCATCGTTGTGCAATGGATCCCAATTGAATGCAGTGAATTCCATGCAGCGTGATTGAATGCAGTACATTCCATGCAGCATGGTAAAATGCATCCCGATTAAATGCAGTGGATTCCATCCAGCTTGATTGAATGCAGTTGATTCCATGGAGCGTGGCCCAATGCATCCCGATTAAATGCAGTGGATTTTATGCAGCATGGCCCAAAGCATCCCGATTGAATGTAGTGCATTCCATGCAGCATCACTGAATGCAGTGGATTCCATGCAGCATGGTAAAATGCATCCCGATTGAACGCAGTGTATTCCATGAAGCATGGCTAAATGGATCCCGATTGAATGCAGTGGATTCCATGCAGCGTGGCCCAATGGATCTCGATTGAACGCAGTGTATTCCATGCAGTGAGGCCCAATGAATCCCAATTGAATGCAGTGGATTCCATGCAGCATGGCGCAATGGATGTCGATTGAATGCAGTGGTTTCCCTGCAATGTGGCACAATGGATCCCGATTGACTGCAGTGGATTCCATGCAGCGTCACTGAATGCAGTGGATTCCATGCAGCATGGTAAAATGCATCCCGATGGATGCAGTGGATTCCATGCAGTGTCATTGAATGCAGTGGATTCCATGCAGCATGGTAAAATGCATCCCAATTGAACGCAGTGCATTCCATGCAGCCGGGTTCAATGGATCCCGATTGAATGCAGTGGATTCGATGCAGCGTGGCCCAATGGATCTCGAGAGAATGCAGTGGATTCCATGCAGTGTGGTGCAATGGATTTAAATTGAACGCAGTGGATTCCATGCATCGTGGCGCAATGGATCCCAATTGAATGCAGTGAATTCCATGCAGCGTGATTGAATGCAGTATATTCCATGCAGCGTGGTAAAATGCATCCCGATTAAATGCAGTGGATTCCATCCAGCTTGATTGAATGCAATTGATTCCATGGAGCATGGCCCAATGCATCCCGATTAAATGCAGTGGATTCCATCCAGCTTGATTGAATGCAATTGATTCCATGGAGCATGGCCCAATGCATCCCGATTAAATGCAGTGGATTTTATGCAGCATGGCCCAAAGCATCCCGATTGAAGGTAGTGCATTCCATGCAGCATCACTGAATGCAGTGGATTCCATGCAGCATGGTAAAATGCATCCCGATTAAACGCAGTGGATTACATGCAGCATGGCTAAATGGATCCCGAGTGAATGCAGTAGATTCCATGCAGTTTCATTGAATGCTGTGGTTTACATGCAGTATGGTAAAATGCCTCACGATTGATGCAGTGGATTCCATGCAGTGTTATTGAATGCAGTGGATTCCATGCAGCATGGTAAAATGCATCCCGATTGATGCCGTGGATTTTATGCAGAGAGGCCCAAAGCATCCCGATTGAATGCAGTGGATTCCATGCAGCGTCACTGAATGCAGTGGATTCGATGCAGCATGGTTAAATGCATCCCGATTGAACGAAGAGTATTCCATGCAGCGTGGCTAAATGGACCCCAATTGAATGCAGTGGATTCCATGCAGCGTGGCCCAATGGATCTCGATTGAATGCAGTGGATTCCATGCAGCGTGGCCCAATGGATCTCGATTGAATGCAGTGGATTCCATGCAGTGTGGTGCAGTGGATTCTGATTGATTGCAGTGAATTCCATGCATCGTGGCACAATGGATCCCAATTGAATGCAGTGGATTCCATGCAGCGTGGCCCAATGGATCTCGATTGAATGCAGTGGATTCCATGCAGCGTGTTTGAATGCAGTGTATGCCATGCAGCGTGAAGAAATGGAACCCTATTGAATGCAGTGGATTTTATGCAGCATGATTGAATGCAGTGGATTCGATGCAGCATGATTGAATGCAGTGGATTCCAGGCAGCGAGGCCCAATTAATCCCGATTGAATGCAGTGGATATTATCCAGCATGGCCCAAAGCATCCCGATTGAATGCAGTGGATTCCATGCAGCGTGTTTGAATGCAGTGGATTCCATGCAGCATGGCCCAATGGTTCCCGATTGAATGCAGTGGTTGCAATGAAGCATGATTGAATGCAGTGGATTCCATGAAGCGTGGCCCTATGGTACCCGATTGAATGCACTGGTTGCAATGAAGCATGATTGAATGCAGTGGATTCCATGCAGCATGGAGAAATTGAACCCTATTAAATGCAGGGGATTTTATGCAGCATGATTGAATGCAGTGGTTTCCAGGCAGCATGATTGAATGCAGTAGATTCCATGCAGTGAGGCCCAATGCATCCCGATTAAATGCAGTGGATTTTATGCAGCGAGGCCCAAAGCATCCCGATTGAACCCAGTGTATTCTATGCAGCGTGATAAATGGATCCCGATTGAATGCAGTGGATTCGATGCAGCGTGGCCCAACGGATCTCGACAGAATGCAGTGGATTCCATGCAGTGTGGTGCAATGTATTTTCATTGAACGCAGTGGATTCGATGCATCATTGTGCAATGGATCCCAATTGAATGCAGTGAATTCCATGCAGCGTGATTGAATGCAGTACATTCCATGCAGCATGGTAAAATGCATCCCGATTAAATGCAGTGGATTCCATCCAGCTTGATTGAATGCAGTTGATTCCATGGAGCGTGGCCCAATGCATCCCGATTAAATGCAGTGGATTTTATGCAGCATGGCCCAAAGCATCCCGATTGAAGGTAGTGCATTCCATGCAGCATCACTGAATGCAGTGGATTCCATGCAGCATGGTAAAATGCATCCCGATTGAACGCAGTGTATTCCATGAAGCATGGCTAAATGGATCCCGATTGAATGCAGTGGATTCCATGCAGCGTGGCCCAATGGATCTCGATTGAACGCAGTGTATTCCATGCAGTGAGGCCCAATGAATCCCAATTGAATGCAGTGGATTCCATGCAGCATGGCGCAATGGATGTCGATTGAATGCAGTGGTTTCCCTGCAATGTGGCACAATGGATTCCGATTGACTGCAGTGGATTCCATGCAGCGTCACTGAATGCAGTGGATTCCATGCAGAATGGTAAAATGCATCCCGATTGATGGAGTGGATTCCATGCAGTGTCATTGAATGCAGTGGATTCCATGCAGCATGGTAAAATGCATCCCAATTGAACGCAGTGCATTCCATGCAGCGGGGTTAAATGGATCCCGATTGAATGCAGTGGATTCGATGCAGCGTGGCCCAATGGATCTCGAGAGAATGCAGTGGATTCCATGCAGTGTGGTGCAATGGATTTTAATTGAACGCAGTGGATTCCAGGCATCATGGCGCAATGGATCCCAATTGAATGCAGTGAATTCCATGCAGCGTGATTGAATGCAGTATATTCCATGCAGCGTGGTAAAATGCATCCCGATTAAATGCAGTGGATTCCATCCAGCTTGATTGAATGCAGTTGATTCCATGGAGCGTGGCCCAATGCATCCCGATTAACTGCAGTGGATTTTATGCAGCATGGCCCAAAGCATCCCGATTGAAGGTACTGCATTCCATGCAGCATCACTGAATGCAGTGGATTCCATGCAGCATGGTAAAATGCATCCCGATTGAACGCAGTGTATTCCATGAAGCATGGCTAAATGGATCCCGAGTGAATGCAGTGGATTCCATGCAGTGTCATTGAATGCAGTGGATTCCAGGCAGCATGGTAAAATGCATCCCGATTGATGCAGTGGATTCCATGCAGCGGGGTTAAATGGATCCCGATTGAATGCAGTGGATTCCATGCAGCGTGGCCCAATGGATCTCGATTGAATGCAGTGGATTCCATGCAGCGTGGCCCAATGGATCTCGATTGAATGCAGTGGATTCCACGCAGTGTGGTGCAGTGGATTCTGATTGATTGCAGTGAATTCCATGCATCGTGCACAATGGATCCCAATTGAATGCAGTGAATTCCATGCAGTGTGGCCCAATGGATCTCGATTGAATGCAGTGGATTCCATGCAGCGTGTTTGAATGCAGTGTATGCCATGCAGCGTGAAGAAATGGAACCCTATTGAATGCAGTGGATTTTATGCAGCATGATTGAATGCAGTGGATTCCATGCAGCATGATTGAATGCAGTGGATTCCAGGCAGCGAGGCCCAATGAATCCCGATTGAATGCAGTGGATATTATCCAGCATGGCCCAAAGCATCCCGATTGAATGCAGTGGATTCCATGCAGCATGTTTGAATGCAGTGGATTCCATGCAGCATGGCCCAATGGTTCCCGATTGAATGCAGTGGTTGCAATGAAGCATGATTGAATGCAGTGGATTCCATGAAGCGTGGCCCTATGGTACCCGATTGAATGCACTGGTTGCAATGAAGCATGATTGAATGCAGTGGATTCCATGCAGCATGGAGAAATGGAACCCTATTAAATGCAGGGGATTTTATGCAGCATGATTGAATGCAGTGGATTCCATGCAGCATGATTGAATGCAGTAGATTCCATGCAGTGAGGCCCAATGCATCCCGATTAAATGCAGTGGATTTTATGCAGCGAGGCCCAAAGCATCCCGATTGAATGAAGTGGATTCCATGCAGCGTTACTGAATGCAGTGGATTCGATGCAGCATGGTAAAATGCATCCCGATTGAACCCAGTGTATTCTATGCAGCGTGATAAATGGATCCCGATTGAATGCAGTGGATTCCATGCAGCGTGGCCCAATGGATCTCGAGAGAATGCAGTGGATTCCATGCAGTGTGGTGCAATGGATTTTGATTGAACGCAGTGGATTCGATGCATCGTTGTGCAATGGATCCCAATTGAATGCAGTGAATTCCATGCAGCGTGATTGAATGCAGTATATTCCATGCAGCGTGGTAAAATGCATCCCGATTAAATGCAGTGGATTCCATCCAGCTTGATTGAATGCAGTTGATTCCATGGAGTGTGGCCCAATGCATCCCGATTAAATGCAGTGGATTTTATGCAGCATGGCCCAAAGCATCCCGATTGAAGGTAGTGCATTCCATGCAGCATCACTGAATGCAGTGGATTCCATGCAGCATGGTAAAATGCATCCCGATTGAACGCAGTGTATTCCATGAAGCATGGCTAAATGGATCCCGAGTGAATGCAGTGGATTCCATGCAGTGTCATTGAATGCAGTGGATTCCATGCAGCATGGTAAAATGTGTCACGATTGATGCAGTGGATTACATGCATTGTCATTGAATGCAGTGGATTCCATGCAGCATGGTTACATGCATCACGATTGATGCAGTGGATTCCATGCAGTGTCAATGAATGCAGTGGATTCCAGGCAGCATGATAAAATGCATCCCGATTGATGCAGTGGATTCCATGCAGTGTCAATGAATGCAGTGGATTCCAGGCAGCATGATAAAATGCATCCCGATTGATGCAGTGGATTCCATGCAGCGGGGTTAAATGGATCCCGATTGAATGCAGTGGATTCCATGCAGCGTGGCCCAATGGATCTCGGTTGAATGCAGTGGACTCCGTGCAGTGTGGTGGAGTGGATTCTGATTGATTGCAGTGAATTCCATGCAGCGTGGCCCAATGGATCTCGATTGAATGCAGTGGATTCCATGCAGCGTGTTTGAATGCAGTGTATTCCATGCAGCGTGAAGTAATGGAACCCTATTGAATGCAGTGGATTTTATGCAGCATGATTGAATGCAGTGGATTCCATGCAGCATGATTGAATGCAGTGGATTCCAGGCAGCGAGGCCCAATGAATCCCGATTGAATGCAGTGGACATTATCCAGCATGGCCCAAAGCATCCCGATGGAATGCAGTGGATTCCATGCAGCGTGTTTGAATGCAGTGGATTCCATGCAGCATGGCCCAATGGTTCCCGATTGAATGCAGTGGTTGCAATGAAGCATGATTGAATGCAGTGGATTCCATGAAGCGTGGCCCTATGGTACCCGATTGAATGCACTGGTTGCAATGAAGCATGATTGAATGCAGTGGATTCCATGCAGCATGGAGAAATGGAACCCTATTAAATGCAGGGGATTTTATGCAGCATGATTGAATGCAGTGGATTCCATGCAGCATGATTGAATGCAGTAGGTTCCATGCAGTGAGGCCCAATGCATCCCGATTAAATGCAGTGGATTTTATGCAGCGAGGCCCAAAGCATCCCGATTGAATGCAGTGGATTCCATGCAGCGTCACTGAATGCAGTGGATTCGATGCAGCATGGTTAAATGCATCCCGATTGAACGAAGAGTATTCCATGCAGCGTGGCTAAATGGATCCCGATTGAATGCAGTGGATTCCATGCAGCGTGGTAAAATGCGTCACGATTGATGCAGTGGATTCCATGCAGTGTCATTGAATGCAGTGGATTCCATGCAGCATGGTAAAATGCATCCCGATGGATGCAGTGGATTCCATGCAGTGTCAATGAATGCAGTGGATTCCAGGCAGCATGGTAAAATGCGTCACGATTGATGCAGTGGATTCCATGCAGTGTCATTGAATGCAGTGGATTCCATGCAGCATGGTAAAATGCATCCCGATGGATGCAGTGGATTCCATGCAGTGTCAATGAATGCAGTGGATTCCAGGCAGCATGATAAAATGCATCCCGATTGATGCAGTGGATTCCATGCAGCGGGGTTAAATGGATCCCGATTGAATGCAGTGGATTCCATGCAGCGTGGCCCCATGGATCTCGATTGAATGCAGTGGATTCCATGCAGCGTGGCCCAATGGATCTCGATTGAATGCAGTGGATTCCATGCAGTGTGGTGCAGTGGATTCTGATTGATTGCAGTGAATTCCATGCATCGTGGCACAATGGATCCAAATTGAATGCAGTGGATTCCATGCAGCGTGGCCCAATGGATCTCGATTGAATGCAGTGGATTCCATGCAGCGTGTTTGAATGCAGTGTATGCCATGCAGCATGAAGAAATGGAACCCTATTGAATGCAGTGGATTTTATGCAGCATGATTGAATGCAGTGGATTCCATGCAGCATGATTGAATGCAGTAGATTCCAGGCAGCGAGGCCCAATGAATCCCGATTGAATGCAGTGGATATTATCCAGCATGGCCCAAAGCATCCCGATTGAATGCAGTGGATTCCATGCAGCGTGTTTGAACGCAGTGGATCCATGCAGCATGGCCCAATGGTTCCCGATTGAATGCAGTGGTTGCAATGAAGCATGATTGAATGCAGTGGATTCCATGAAGCGTGGCCCTATGGTACCCGATTGAATGCACTGGTTGCAATGAAGCATGATTGAATGCAGTGGATTCCATGCAGCATGGAGAAATGGAACCCTATTAAATGCAGGGGATTTTATGCAGCATGATTGAATGCAGTGGATTCCATGCAGCATGATTGAATGCAGTAGATTCCATGCAGTGAGGCCCAATGCATCCCGATTAAATGCAGTGGATTTTATGCAGCGAGGCCCAAAGCATCCCGATTGAATGCAGTGGATTCCATGCAGCGTCACTGAATGCAGTGGATTCGATGCAGCATGGTAAAATGCATCCCGATTGAACCCAGTGTATTCTATGCAGCGTGATAAATGGATCCCGATTGAATGCAGTGGATTCCATGCAGCGTGGCCCAATGGATCTCGAGAGAATGCAGTGGATTCCATGCAGTGTGGTGCAATGGATTTTGATTGAACGCAGTGGATTCCATGCATCGTTGTGCAATGGATCCCAATTGAATGCAGTGAATTCCATGCAGCGTGATTGAATGCAGTACATTCCATGCAGCATGGTAAAATGCATCCCGATTAAATGCAGTGGATTCCATCCAGCTTGATTGAATGCAGTTGATTCCATGGAGCGTGGCCCAATGCATCCCGATTAAATGCAGTGGATTTTATGCAGCATGGCCCAAAGCATCCCGATTGAAGGTAGTGCATTCCATGCAGCATCACTGAATGCAGTGGATTCCATGCAGCATGGTAAAATGCATCCCGATTGAACGCAGTGTATTCCATGAAGCATGGCGAAATGGATCCCGATTGAATGCAGTGGATTCCATGCAGCGTGGCCCAATGGATCTCGATTGAACGCAGTGTATTCCATGCAGTGAGGCCCAATGAATCCCAATTGAATGCAGTGGATTCCATGCAGCATGGAGAAATTGAACCCTATTAAATGCAGGGGATTTTATGCAGCATGATTGAATGCAGTGGATTCCAAGCAGCATGATTGAATGCAGTAGATTCCATGCAGTGAGGCCCAATGCATCCCGATTAAATGCAGTGGATTTTATGCAGAGAGGCCCAAAGCATCCCGATTGAATGCAGTGGATTCCATGCAGCGTCACTGAATGCAGTGGATTCGATGCAGCATGGTTAAATGCATCCCGATTGAACGAAGTGTATTCCATGCAGCGTGGCTAAATGGATCCCGATTGAATGCAGTGGATTCCATGCAGCGTGGCCCAATGGATCTCGAGAGATTGCAGTGGATTCCAAGCAGAGTGGTGCAATGGATTCTAATTGAACGCAGTGGATTCCATGCATCGTGGTGCAATGGATCCCAATTGAATGCAGTGAATTCCATGCAGCGTGATTGAATGCAGTATATTCCATGCAGCGTGGTAAAATGCATCCCGATTAAATGCAGTGGATTCCATCCAGCTTGGTTGAATGCAATTGATTCCATGGAGCATGGCCCAATGCATCCCGATTAAATGCAGTGGATTTTATGCAGCATGGCCCAAAGCATCCCAATTGAAGGTACTGCATTCCATGCAGCATCACTGAATGCAGTGGATTCCATGCAGCATGGTAAAATGCATCCCGATTAAACGCAGTGGATTACATGCAGCATGGCTAAATGGATCCCGATTGAATGCAGTAGATTCCATGCAGTGTCATTGAATGCAGTGGATTCCATGCAGCATGGTAAAATGCGTCACGATTGATGCAGTCGATTCCATGCAGTGTCATTGAATGCAGTGGATTCCATGCAGCATGGTAAAATGCATCCCGATGGATGCAGTGGATTCCATGCAGCGGGGTTAAATGGATCCCGATTGAATGCAGTGGATTCCATGCAGCGTGGCCCAATGGATCTCGATTGAATGCAGTGGATTCCATGCAGCGTGGCCCTATGGATCTCGATTGAATGCAGTGGATTCCATGCAGTGTGGTGCAGTGGATTCTGATTGATTGCAGTGAATTCCATGCATCGTGGCACAATGGATCCCAATTGAATGCAGTGGATTCCATGCAGCGTGGCCCAATGGATCTCGAGAGAATGCAGTGGATTCCATGCAGCGTGTTTGAATGTAGTGTATGCCATGCAGCGTGAAGAAATGGAACCCTATTGAATGCAGTGGATTTTATGCAGCATGATTGAATGCAGTGGATTCGATGCAGCATGATTGAATGCAGTGGATTCCAGGCAGCGAGGCCCAATGAATCCCGATTGAATGCAGTGGATATTATCCAGCATGGCCCAAAGCATCCCGATTGAATGCAGTGGATTCCATGCAGCGTGTTTGAATGCAGTGGATTCCATGCAGAATGGCCCAATGGTTCCCGATTGAATGCAGTGGTTGCAATGAAGCATGATTGAATGCAGTGGATTCCATGCAGCATGGAGAAATTGAACCCTATTAAATGCAGGGGATTTTATGCAGCATGATTGAATGCAGTGGATTCCATGCAGCGTGATTGAATGCAGTAGATTCCATGCAGTGAGGCCCAATGCATCCCGATTAAATGCAGTGGATTTTATGCAGCGAGGCCCAAAGCATCCCGATTGAATGCAGTGGATTCCATGCAGCGTCACTGAATGCAGTGGATTCGATGCAGCATGGTAAAATGCATCCCGATTGAACCCAGTGTATTCCATGCAGCGTGATAAATGGACCCAAATTCAATGCAGTGGATTTCATGCAGCGTGGCCCAATGGATCTCGAGAGAATACAGTGGATTCCATGCAGCGTGATTGAATGCAGTACATTCCATGCAGCATGGTAAAATGCATCCCGATTAAATGCAGTGGATTCCATCCAGCTTGATTGAATGCAGTTGATTCCATGGAGCGTGGCCCAATGCATCCCGATTAAATGCAGTGGATTTTATGCAGCATGGCCCAAAGCATCCCGATTGAAGGTAGTGCATTCCATGCAGCATCACTGAATGCAGTGGATTCCATGCAGCATGGTAAAATGCATCCCGATTGAACGCAGTGTATTCCATGAAGCATGGCGAAATGGATCCCGATTGAATGCAGTGGATTCCATGCAGCGTGGCCCAATGGATCTCGATTGAACGCAGTGTATTCCATGCAGTGAGGCCCAATGAATCCCAATTGAATGCAGTGGATTCCATGCAGCATGGAGAAATTGAACCCTATTAAATGCAGGGGATTTTATGCAGCATGATTGAATGCAGTGGATTCCATGCAGCGTGATTGAATGCAGTAGATTCCATGCAGTGAGGCCCAATGCATCCCGATTAAATGCAGTGGATTTTATGCAGAGAGGCCCAAAGCATCCCGATTGAATGCAGTGGATTCCATGCAGCGTCACTGAATGCAGTGGATTCGATGCAGCATGGTAAAATGCATCCCGATTGAACGAAGAGTATTCCATGCAGCGTGGCTAAATGGATCCCGATTGAATGCAGTGGATTCCATGCAGCGTGGCCCAATGGATCTCGAGAGATTGCAGTGGATTCCAAGCAGAGTGGTGCAATGGATTTTAATTGAACGCAGTGGATTCCATGCATCGTGGTGCAATGGATCCCAATTGAATGCAGTGAATTCCATGCAGCGTGATTGAATGCAGTATATTCCATGCAGCGTGGTAAAATGCATCCCGATTAAATGCAGTGGATTCCATCCAGCTTGGTTGAATGCAATTGATTCCATGGAGCATGGCCCAATGATTCCCGATTAAATGCAGTGGATTTTATGCAGCATGGCCCAAAGCATCCCGATTGAATGTAGTGCATTCCATGCAGCATCACTGAATGCAGTGGATTCCATGCAGCATGGTAAAATGCATCCCGATTAAACGCAGTGGATTACATGCAGCATGGCTAAATGGATCCCGATTGAATGCAGTAGATTCCATGCAGTGTCATTGAATGCAGTGGATTCCATGCAGCATGGTAAAATGCGTCACGATTGATGCAGTGGATTCCATGCAGTGTCATTTAATGCATTGGATTCCATGCAGCATGGTAAAATGCATCCCGATGGATGCAGTGGATTCCATGCAGTGTCAATGAATGCAGTGGATTCCAGGCAGCATGATAAAATGCATCCCGATTGATGCAGTTGATTCCATGCAGCGGGGTTAAATGGATCCCGATTGAATGCAGTGGATTCCATGCAGCGTGGCCCAATGGATCTCGATTGAATGCAGTGGATTCCATGCAGCGTGGCCCAATGGATCTCGATTGAATGCAGTGGATTCCATGCAGTGTGGTGCAGTGGACTCTGATTGATTGCAGTGAATTCCATGCATCATGGCACAATGGATCCCAATTGAATGCAGTGGATTCCATGCAGCGTGGCCCAATGGATCTCGATTGAATGCAGTGGATTCCATGCAGCGTGTTTGAATGTTGTGTATGCCATGCAGCGTGAAGAAATGGAACCCTATTGAATGCAGTGGATTTTATGCAGCATGATTGAATGCAGTGGATTCGATGCAGCATGATTGAATGCAGTGGATTCCAGGCAGCGAGGCCCAATGAATCCCGATTGAATGCAGTGGATATTATCCAGCATGGCCCAAAGCATCCCGATTGAATGCAGTGGATTCCATGCAGCGTGTTTGAATGCAGTGGATTCCATGCAGAATGGCCCAATGGTTCCCGATTGAATGCAGTGGTTGCAATGAAGCATGATTGAATGCAGTGGATTCCATGCAGCATGGAGAAATTGAACCCTATTAAATGCAGGGGATTTTATGCAGCATGATTGAATGCAGTGGATTCCATGCAGCGTGATTGAATGCAGTAGATTCCATGCAGTGAGGCCCAATGCATCCCGATTAAATGCAGTGGATTTTATGCAGCGAGGCCCAAAGCATCCCGATTGAATGCAGTGGATTCCATGCAGCGTCACTGAATGCAGTGGATTCGATGCAGCATGGTAAAATGCATCCCGATTGAACCCAGTGTATTCCATGCAGCGTGATAAATGGACCCCAATTGAATGCAGTGGATTCCATGCAGCGTGGCCCAATGGATCTCGAGAGAATACAGTGGATTCCATGCAGCGTGATTGAATGCAGTACATTCCATGCAGCATGGTAAAATGCATCCCGATTAAATGCAGTGGATTCCATCCAGCTTGATTGAATGCAGTTGATTCCATGGAGCGTGGCCCAATGCATCCCGATTAAATGCAGTGGATTTTATGCAGCATGGCCCAAAGCATCCCGATTGAAGGTAGTGCATTCCATGCAGCATCACTGAATGCAGTGGATTCCATGCAGCATGGTAAAATGCATCCCGATTGAACGCAGTGTATTCCATGAAGCATGGCGAAATGGATCCCGATTGAATGCAGTGGATTCCATGCAGCGTGGCCCAATGGATCTCGATTGAACGCAGTGTATTCCATGCAGTGAGGCCCAATGAATCCCAATTGAATGCAGTGGATTCCATGCAGCATGGCACAATGGATGTCGATTGAATGCAGTGGTTTCCCTGCAATGTGGCACAATGGATCCCGATTGACTGCAGTGGATTCCATGCAGCGTCACTGAATGCAGTGGATTCCATGCAGCATGGTAAAATGCATCCCGATGGATGCAGTGGATTCCATGCAGTGTCATTGAATGCAGTGGATTCCATGCAGCATGGTAAAATGCATCCCAATTGAACGCAGTGCATTCCATGCAGCGGGGGTCAATGGATCCCGATTGAATGCAGTGGATTCGATGCAGCGTGGCCCAATGGATCTCGAGAGAATGCAGTGGATTCCATGCAGTGTGGTGCAATGGATTTTAATTGAACGGAGTGGATTCCATGCATCGTGGCGCAATGGATCCCAATTGAATGCAGTGAATTCCATGCAGCGTGATTGAATGCAGTACATTCCATGCAGCATGGTACAATGCATCCCGATTAAATGCAGTGGATTCCATCCAGCTTGATTGAATGCAGTTGATTCCATGGAGCGTGGCCCAATGCATCCCGATTAAATGCAGTGGATTTTATGCAGCATGGCCCAAAGCATCCCGATTGAAGGTAGTGCATTTCATGCAGCATCACTGAATGCAGTGGATTCCATGCAGCATGGTAAAATGCATCCCAATTGAACGCAGTGCATTCCATGCAGCGGGGTTAAATGGATGCCGATTGAATGCAGTGGATTCGATGCAGCGTGGCCCAATGGATCTCGATTGACTGCAGTGGATTCCATGCAGCGTGGCCCAATGGATCTCGATTGACTGCAGTGGATTCCATGCAGCGTCACTGAATGCAGTGGATTCCATGCAGCATGGTAAAATGCATCCCGATTGATGCAGTGGATTCCATGCAGTGTCATTGAATGCAGTGGATTCCATGCAGCATGGTTTAATGCATCCCAATTGAACGCAGTGCATTCCATGCAGCGGGGTTAAATGGATCCCGATTGAATGCAGTGGATTCCATGCAGCGTGGCCCAATGGATCTCGAGAGATTGCAGTGGATTCCAAGCAGAGTGGTGCAATGGATTTTAATTGAACGCAGTGGATTCCATGCATCGTGGTGCAATGGATCCCAATTGAATGCAGTGAATTCCATGCAGCGTGATTGAATGCAGTATATTCCATGCAGCGTGGTAAAATGCATCCCGATTAAATGCAGTGGATTCCATCCAGCTTGATTGAATGCAATTGATTCCATGGAGCATGGCCCAATGCATCCCGATTAAATGCAGTGGATTTTATGCAGCATGGCCCAAAGCATCCCGATTGAAGGTAGTGCATTCCATGCAGCATCACTGAATGCAGTGGATTCCATGCAGCATGGTAAAATGCATCCCGATTAAACGCAGTGGATTACATGCAGCATGGCTAAATGGATCCCGATTGAATGCAGTAGATTCCATGCAGTGTCATTGAATGCAGTGGATTCCATGCAGCATGGTAAAATGCGTCACGATTGATGCAGTGGATTCCATGCAGTGTCATTGAATGCAGTGGATTCCATGCAGCATGGTAAAATGCATCCCGATGGATGCAGTGGATTCCATGCAGTGTCAATGAATGCAGTGGATTCCAGGCAGCATGATAAAATGCATCCCGATTGATGCAGTTGATTCCATGCAGCGGGGTTAAATGGATCCAGATTGAATGCAGTGGATTCCATGCAGCGTGGCCCAATGGATCTCGATTGAATGCAGTGGATTCCATGCAGCGTGGCCCAATGGATCTCGATTGAATGCAGTGGATTCCATGCAGTGTGGTGCAGTGGACTCTGATTGATTGCAGTGAATTCCATGCATCGTGGCACAATGGATCCCAATTGAATGCAGTGGATTCCATGCAGCGTGGCCCAATGGATCTCGATTGAATGCAGTGGATTCCATGCAGCGTGTTTGAATGCAGTGTATGCCATGCAGCGTGAAGAAATGGAACCCTATTGAATGCAGTGGATTTTATGCAGCATGATTGAATGCAGTGGATTCGATGCAGCATGATTGAATGCAGTGGATTCCAGGCAGCGAGGCCCAATGAATCCCGATTGAATGCAGTGGATATTATCCAGCATGGCCCAAAGCATCCCGATTGAATGCAGTGGATCCCATGCAGCGTGTTTGAATGCAGTGGATTCCATGCAGAATGGCCCAATGGTTCCCGATTGAATGCAGTGGTTGCAATGAAGCATGATTGAATGCAGTGGATTCCATGCAGCATGGAGAAATTGAACCCTATTAAATGCAGGGGATTTTATGCAGCATGATTGAATGCAGTGGATTCCATGCAGCGTGATTGAATGCAGTAGATTCCATGCAGTGAGGCCCAATGCATCCCGATTAAATGCAGTGGATTTTATGCAGCGAGGCCCAAAGCATCCCGATTGAATGCAGTGGATTCCATGCAGCGTCACTGAATGCAGTGGATTCGATGCAGCATGGTAAAATGCATCCCGATTGAACCCAGTGTATTCCATGCAGCGTGATAAATGGACCCCAATTGAATGCAGTGGATTCCATGCAGCGTGGCCCAATGGATCTCGAGAGAATACAGTGGATTCCATGCAGCGTGATTGAATGCAGTACATTCCATGCAGCATGGTAAAATGCATCCCGATTAAATGCAGTGGATTCCATCCAGCTTGATTGAATGCAGTTGATTCCATGGAGCGTGGCCCAATGCATCCCGATTAAATGCAGTGGATTTTATGCAGCATGGCCCAAAGCATCCCGATTGAAGGTAGTGCATTCCATGCAGCATCACTGAATGCAGTGGATTCCATGCAGCATGGTAAAATGCATCCCGATTGAACGCAGTGTATTCCATGAAGCATGGCGAAATGGATCCCGATTGAATGCAGTGGATTCCATGCAGCGTGGCCCAATGGATCTCGATTGAACGCAGTGTATTCCATGCAGTGAGGCCCAATGAATCCCAATTGAATGCAGTGGATTCCATGCAGCATGGCACAATGGATGTCGATTGAATGCAGTGGTTTCCCTGCAATGTGGCACAATGGATCCCGATTGACTGCAGTGGATTCCATGCAGCGTCACTGAATGCAGTGGATTCCATGCAGCATGGTAAAATGCATCCCGAGTGAATGCAGTGGATTCCATGCAGTGTCATTGAATGCAGTGGATTCCATGCAGCATGGTAAAATGCATCCCAATTGAACGCAGTGCATTCCATGCAGCGGCGGTCAATGGATCCCGATTGAATGCAGTGGATTCGATGCAGCGTGGCCCAATGGATCTCGAGAGAATGCAGTGGATTCCATGCAGTGTGGTGCAATGGATTTTAATTGAACGCAGTGGATTCCATGCATCGTGGCGCAATGGATCCCAATTGAATGCAGTGAATTCCATGCAGCGTGATTGAATGCAGTACATTCCATGCAGCATGGTAAAATGCATCCCGATTAAATGCAGTGGATTCCATCCAGCTTGATTGAATGCAGTTGATTCCATGGAGCGTGGCCCAATGCATCCCGATTAAATGCAGTGGATTTTATGCAGCATGGCCCAAAGCATCCCGATTGAAGGTAGTGCATTTCATGCAGCATCACTGAATGCAGTGGATTCCATGCAGCATGGTAAAATGCATCCCAATTGAACGCAGTGCATTCCATGCAGCGGGGTTAAATGGATGCCGATTGAATGCAGTGGATTCGATGCAGCGTGGCCCAATGGATCTCGATTGACTGCAGTGGATTCCATGCAGCGTGGCCCAATGGATCTCGATTGACTGCAGTGGATTCCATGCAGCGTCACTGAATGCAGTGGATTCCATGCAGCATGGTAAAATGCATCCCGATTGATGCAGTGGATTCCATGCAGTGTCATTGAATGCAGTGGATTCCATGCAGCATGGTTTAATGCATCCCAATTGAACGCAGTGCATTCCATGCAGCGGGGTTAAATGGATCCCGATTGAATGCAGTGGATTCGATGCAGCGTGGCCCAATGGATCTCGAGAGAATGCAGTGGATTCCATGCAGTGTGGTGCAATGGATTTTAATTGAACGGAGTGGATTCCATGCATCGTGGCGCAATGGATCCCAATTGAATGCAGTGAATTCCATGCAGCGTGATTGAATGCAGTATATTCCATGCAGCGTGGTAAAATGCATCCCGATAAAATGCAGTGGATTCCATCCAGTTTGATTGAATGCAGTTGATTCCATGGAGCGTGGCCCAATGCATCCCGATTAAATGCAGTTGATTTTATGCAGCATGGCCCAAAGCATCCCGATTGAAGGTAGTGCATTCCATGCAGCATCACTGAATGCAGTGGATTCCATGCAGCATGGTAAAATGCATCCCGATTGAACGCAGTGTATTCCATGAAGCATGGCTAAATGGATCCCGAGTGAATGCAGTGGATTCCATGCAGTGTCATTGAATGCAGTGGATTCCATGCAGCATGGTAAAATGTGTCACGATTGATGCAGTGGATTACATGCATTGTCATTGAATGCAGTGGATTCCATGCAGCATGGTTAAATGCATCACGATTGATGCAGTGGATTCCATGCAGTGTCAATGAATGCAGTGGATTCCAGGCAGCATGATAAAATGCATCCCGAATGATGCAGTGGATTCCATGCAGCGGGGTTAAATGGATCCCGATTGAATGCAGTGGATTCCATGCAGCGTGGCCCAATGGATCTCGATTGAATGCAGTGGACTCCGTGCAGTGTGGTGGAGTGGATTCTGATTGATTGCAGTTAATTCCATGCAGCGTGGCCCAATGGATCTCGATTGAATGCAGTGGATTCCATGCAGCGTGTTTGAATGCAGTGTATTCCATGCAGCGTGAAGAAATGGAACCCTATTGAATGCAGTGGATTTTATGCAGCATGATTGAATGCAGTGGATTCCATGCAGCATGATTGAATGCAGTGGATTCCAGGCAGCGAGGCCCAATGAATCCCGATTGAATGCAGTGGACATTATCCAGCATGGCCGAAAGCATCCCGATGGAATGCAGTGGATTCCATGCAGCGTGTTTGAATGCAGTGGATTCCATGCAGCATGGCCCAATGGTTCCCAATTGAATGCAGTGGATTCCATGCAGCGTGTTTGAATGCAGTGGATTCCATGCAGCGTGTTTGAATGCAGTGGATTCCATGCAGCATGGTAAAATGCGTCACGATTGATGCAGTGGATTCCATGCAGTGTCATTTAATGCATTGGATTCCATGCAGCATGGTAAAATGCATCCCGATGGATGCAGTGGATTCCATGCAGTGTCAATGAATGCAGTGGATTCCAGGCAGCATGATAAAATGCATCCCGATTGATGCAGTTGATTCCATGCAGCGGGGTTAAATGGATCCCGATTGAATGCAGTGGATTCCATGCAGCGTGGCCCAATGGATCTCGATTGAATGCAGTGGATTCCATGCAGCGTGGCCCAATGGATCTCGATTGAATGCAGTGGATTCCATGCAGTGTGGTGCAGTGGACTCTGATTGATTGCAGTGAATTCCATGCATCGTGGCACAATGGATCCCAATTGAATGCAGTGGATTCCATGCAGCGTGGCCCAATGGATCTCGATTGAATGCAGTGGATTCCATGCAGCGTGTTTGAATGTAGTGTATGCCATGCAGCGTGAAGAAATGGAACCCTATTGAATGCAGTGGATTTTATGCAGCATGATTGAATGCAGTGGATTCGATGCAGCATGATTGAATGCAGTGGATTCCAGGCAGCGAGGCCCAATGAATCCCGATTGAATGCAGTGGATATTATCCAGCATGGCCCAAAGCATCCCGATTGAATGCAGTGGATTCCATGCAGCGTGTTTGAATGCAGTGGATTCCATGCAGAATGGCCCAATGGTTCCCGATTGAATGCAGTGGTTGCAATGAAGCATGATTGAATGCAGTGGATTCCATGCAGCATGGAGAAATTGAACCCTATTAAATGCAGGGGATTTTATGCAGCATGATTGAATGCAGTGGATTCCATGCAGCGTGATTGAATGCAGTAGATTCCATGCAGTGAGGCCCAATGCATCCCGATTAAATGCAGTGGATTTTATGCAGCGAGGCCCAAAGCATCCCGATTGAATGCAGTGGATTCCATGCAGCGTCACTGAATGCAGTGGATTCGATGCAGCATGGTAAAATGCATCCCGATTGAACCCAGTGTATTCCATGCAGCGTGATAAATGGACCCCAATTGAATGCAGTGGATTCCATGCAGCGTGGCCCAATGGATCTCGAGAGAATACAGTGGATTCCATGCAGCGTGATTGAATGCAGTACATTCCATGCAGCATGGTAAAATGCATCCCGATTAAATGCAGTGGATTCCATCCAGCTTGATTGAATGCAGTTGATTCCATGGAGCGTGGCCCAATGCATCCCGATTAAATGCAGTGGATTTTATGCAGCATGGCCCAAAGCATCCCGATTGAAGGTAGTGCATTCCATGCAGCATCACTGAATGCAGTGGATTCCATGCAGCATGGTAAAATGCATCCCGATTGAACGCAGTGTATTCCATGAAGCATGGCGAAATGGATCCCGATTGAATGCAGTGGATTCCATGCAGCGTGGCCCAATGGATCTCGATTGAACGCAGTGTATTCCATGCAGTGAGGCCCAATGAATCCCAATTGAATGCAGTGGATTCCATGCAGCATGGCACAATGGATGTCGATTGAATGCAGTGGTTTCCCTGCAATGTGGCACAATGGATCCCGATTGACTGCAGTGGATTCCATGCAGCGTCACTGAATGCAGTGGATTCCATGCAGCATGGTAAAATGCATCCCGATTGATGCAGTGGATTCCATGCAGTGTCATTGAATGCAGTGGATTCCATGCAGCATGGTAAAATGCATCCCAATTGAACGCAGTGCATTCCATGCAGCGGGATTAAATGGATCCCGATTGAATGCAGTGGATTCGATGCAGCGTGGCCCAATGGATCTCGAGAGAATGCAGTGGATTCCATGCAGTGTGGTGCAATGGATTTAAATTGAACGCAGTGGATTCCATGCATCGTGGCGCAATGGATCCCAATTGAATGCAGTGAATTCCATGCAGCGTGATTGAATGCAGTACATTCCATGCAGCATGGTAAAATGCATCCCGATTAAATGCAGTGGATTCCATCCAGCTTGATTGAATGCAGTTGATTCCATGGAGCGTGGCCCAATGCATCCCGATTAAATGCAGTGGATTTTATGCAGCATGGCCCAAAGCATCCCGATTGAAGGTAGTGCATTTCATGCAGCATCACTGAATGCAGTGGATTCCATGCAGCATGGTAAAATGCATCCCAATTGAACGCAGTGCATTCCATGCAGCGGGGTTAAATGGATGCCGATTGAATGCAGTGGATTCGATGCAGCGTGGCCCAATGGATCTCGATTGACTGCAGTGGATTCCATGCAGCGTGGCCCAATGGATCTCGATTGACTGCAGTGGATTCCATGCAGCGTCACTGAATGCAGTGGATTCCATGCAGCATGGTAAAATGCATCCCGATTGATGCAGTGGATTCCATGCAGTGTCATTGAATGCAGTGGATTCCATGCAGCATGGTTTAATGCATCCCAATTGAACGCAGTGCATTCCATGCAGCGGGGTTAAATGGATCCCGATTGAATGCAGTGGATTCCATGCAGCGTGGCCCAATGGATCTCGAGAGATTGCAGTGGATTCCAAGCAGAGTGGTGCAATGGATTTTAATTGAACGCAGTGGATTCCATGCATCGTGGTGCAATGGATCCCAATTGAATGCAGTGAATTCCATGCAGCGTGATTGAATGCAGTATATTCCATGCAGCGTGGTAAAATGCATCCCGATTAAATGCAGTGGATTCCATCCAGCTTGATTGAATGCAATTGATTCCATGGAGCATGGCCCAATGCATCCCGATTAAATGCAGTGGATTTTATGCAGCATGGCCCAAAGCATCCCGATTGAAGGTAGTGCATTCCATGCAGCATCACTGAATGCAGTGGATTCCATGCAGCATGGTAAAATGCATCCCGATTAAACGCAGTGGATTACATGCAGCATGGCTAAATGGATCCCGATTGAATGCAGTAGATTCCATGCAGTGTCATTGAATGCAGTGGATTCCATGCAGCATGGTAAAATGCGTCACGATTGATGCAGTGGATTCCATGCAGTGTCATTGAATGCAGTGGATTCCATGCAGCATGGTAAAATGCATCCCGATGGATGCAGTGGATTCCATGCAGTGTCAATGAATGCAGTGGATTCCAGGCAGCATGATAAAATGCATCCCGATTGATGCAGTTGATTCCATGCAGCGGGGTTAAATGGATCCAGATTGAATGCAGTGGATTCCATGCAGCGTGGCCCAATGGATCTCGATTGAATGCAGTGGATTCCATGCAGCGTGGCCCAATGGATCTCGATTGAATGCAGTGGATTCCATGCAGTGTGGTGCAGTGGATTCTGATTGATTGCAGTGAATTCCATGCATCGTGGCACAATGGATCCCAATTGAATGCAGTGGATTCCATGCAGCGTGGCCCAATGGATCTCGATTGAATGCAGTGGATTCCATGCAGCGTGTTTGAATGCAGTGTATGCCATGCAGCGTGAAGAAATGGAACCCTATTGAATGCAGTGGATTTTATGCAGCATGATTGAATGCAGTGGATTCGATGCAGCATGATTGAATGCAGTGGATTCCAGGCAGCGAGGCCCAATGAATCCCGATTGAATGCAGTGGATATTATCCAGCATGGCCCAAAGCATCCCGATTGAATGCAGTGGATCCCATGCAGCGTGTTTGAATGCAGTGGATTCCATGCAGAATGGCCCAATGGTTCCCGATTGAATGCAGTGATTGCAATGAAGCATGATTGAATGCAGTGGATTCCATGCAGCATGGAGAAATTGAACCCTATTAAATGCAGGGGATTTTATGCAGCATGATTGAATGCAGTGGATTCCATGCAGCGTGATTGAATGCAGTAGATTCCATGCAGTGAGGCCCAATGCATCCCGATTAAATGCAGTGGATTTTATGCAGCGAGGCCCAAAGCATCCCGATTGAATGCAGTGGATTCCATGCAGCGTCACTGAATGCAGTGGATTCGATGCAGCATGGTAAAATGCATCCCGATTGAACCCAGTGTATTCCATGCAGCGTGATAAATGGACCCCAATTGAATGCAGTGGATTCCATGCAGCGTGGCCCAATGGATCTCGAGAGAATACAGTGGATTCCATGCAGCGTGATTGAATGCAGTACATTCCATGCAGCATGGTAAAATGCATCCCGATTAAATGCAGTGGATTCCATCCAGCTTGATTGAATGCAGTTGATTCCATGGAGCGTGGCCCAATGCATCCCGATTAAATGCAGTGGATTTTATGCAGCATGGCCCAAAGCATCCCGATTGAAGGTAGTGCATTCCATGCAGCATCACTGAATGCAGTGGATTCCATGCAGCATGGTAAAATGCATCCCGATTGAACGCAGTGTATTCCATGAAGCATGGCGAAATGGATCCCGATTGAATGCAGTGGATTCCATGCAGCGTGGCCCAATGGATCTCGATTGAACGCAGTGTATTCCATGCAGTGAGGCCCAATGAATCCCAATTGAATGCAGTGGATTCCATGCAGCATGGCACAATGGATGTCGATTGAATGCAGTGGTTTCCCTGCAATGTGGCACAATGGATCCCGATTGACTGCAGTGGATTCCATGCAGCGTCACTGAATGCAGTGGATTCCATGCAGCATGGTAAAATGCATCCCGAGTGAATGCAGTGGATTCCATGCAGTGTCATTGAATGCAGTGGATTCCATGCAGCATGGTAAAATGCATCCCAATTGAACGCAGTGCATTCCATGCAGCGGCGGTCAATGGATCCCGATTGAATGCAGTGGATTCGATGCAGCGTGGCCCAATGGATCTCGAGAGAATGCAGTGGATTCCATGCAGTGTGGTGCAATGGATTTTAATTGAACGCAGTGGATTCCATGCATCGTGGCGCAATGGATCCCAATTGAATGCAGTGAATTCCATGCAGCGTGATTGAATGCAGTACATTCCATGCAGCATGGTAAAATGCATCCCGATTAAATGCAGTGGATTCCATCCAGCTTGATTGAATGCAGTTGATTCCATGGAGCGTGGCCCAATGCATCCCGATTAAATGCAGTGGATTTTATGCAGCATGGCCCAAAGCATCCCGATTGAAGGTAGTGCATTTCATGCAGCATCACTGAATGCAGTGGATTCCATGCAGCATGGTAAAATGCATCCCAATTGAACGCAGTGCATTCCATGCAGCGGGGTTAAATGGATGCCGATTGAATGCAGTGGATTCGATGCAGCGTGGCCCAATGGATCTCGATTGACTGCAGTGGATTCCATGCAGCGTGGCCCAATGGATCTCGATTGACTGCAGTGGATTCCATGCAGCGTCACTGAATGCAGTGGATTCCATGCAGCATGGTAAAATGCATCCCGATTGATGCAGTGGATTCCATGCAGTGTCATTGAATGCAGTGGATTCCATGCAGCATGGTTTAATGCATCCCAATTGAACGCAGTGCATTCCATGCAGCGGGGGTAAATGGATCCCGATTGAATGCAGTGGATTCGATGCAGCGTGGCCCAATGGATCTCGAGAGAATGCAGTGGATTCCATGCAGTGTGGTGCAATGGATTTTAATTGAACGGAGTGGATTCCATGCATCGTGGCGCAATGGATCCCAATTGAATGCAGTGAATTCCATGCAGCGTGATTGAATGCAGTATATTCCATGCAGCGTGGTAAAATGCATCCCGATAAAATGCAGTGGATTCCATCCAGTTTGATTGAATGCAGTTGATTCCATGGAGCGTGGCCCAATGCATCCCGATTAAATGCAGTTGATTTTATGCAGCATGGCCCAAAGCATCCCGATTGAAGGTAGTGCATTCCATGCAGCATCACTGAATGCAGTGGATTCCATGCAGCATGGTAAAATGCATCCCGATTGAACGCAGTGTATTCCATGAAGCATGGCTAAATGGATCCCGAGTGAATGCAGTGGATTCCATGCAGTGTCATTGAATGCAGTGGATTCCATGCAGCATGGTAAAATGTGTCACGATTGATGCAGTGGATTACATGCATTGTCATTGAATGCAGTGGATTCCATGCAGCATGGTTAAATGCATCACGATTGATGCAGTGGATTCCATGCAGTGTCAATGAATGCAGTGGATTCCAGGCAGCATGATAAAATGCATCCCGAATGATGCAGTGGATTCCATGCAGCGGGGTTAAATGGATCCCGATTGAATGCAGTGGATTCCATGCAGCGTGGCCCAATGGATCTCGATTGAATGCAGTGGACTCCGTGCAGTGTGGTGGAGTGGATTCTGATTGATTGCAGTTAATTCCATGCAGCGTGGCCCAATGGATCTCGATTGAATGCAGTGGATTCCATGCAGCGTGTTTGAATGCAGTGTATTCCATGCAGCGTGAAGAAATGGAACCCTATTGAATGCAGTGGATTTTATGCAGCATGATTGAATGCAGTGGATTCCATGCAGCATGATTGAATGCAGTGGATTCCAGGCAGCGAGGCCCAATGAATCCCGATTGAATGCAGTGGACATTACCCAGCATGGCCGAAAGCATCCCGATGGAATGCAGTGGATTCCATGCAGCGTGTTTGAATGCAGTGGATTCCATGCAGCATGGCCCAATGGTTCCCGATTGAATGCAGTGGTTGCAATGAAGCATGATTGAATGCAGTGGATTCCATGCAGAATGGCCCAATGGTTCCCGATTGAATGCAGTGGTTGCAATGAAGCATGATTGAATGCAGTGGATTCCATGCAGCATGGAGAAATTGAACCCTATTAAATGCAGGGGATTTTATGCAGCATGATTGAATGCAGTGGATTCCATGCAGCGTGATTGAATGCAGTAGATTCCATGCAGTGAGGCCCAATGCATCCCGATTAAATGCAGTGGATTTTATGCAGCGAGGCCCAAAGCATCCCGATTGAATGCAGTGGATTCCATGCAGCGTCACTGAATGCAGTGGATTCGATGCAGCATGGTAAAATGCATCCCGATTGAACCCAGTGTATTCCATGCAGCGTGATAAATGGACCCAAATTGAATGCAGTGGATTCCATGCAGCGTGGCCCAATGGATCTCGAGAGAATACAGTGGATTCCATGCAGCGTGATTGAATGCAGTACATTCCATGCAGCATGGTAAAATGCATCCCGATTAAATGCAGTGGATTACATCCAGCTTGATTGAATGCAGTTGATTCCATGGAGCGTGGCCCAATGCATCCCGATTAAATGCAGTGGATTTTATGCAGCATGGCCCAAAGCATCCCGATTGAAGGTAGTGCATTCCATGCAGCATCACTGAATGCAGTGGATTCCATGCAGCATGGTAAAATGCATCCCGATTGAACGCAGTGTATTCCATGAAGCATGGCGAAATGGATCCCGATTGAATGCAGTGGATTCCATGCAGCGTGGCCCAATGGATCTCGATTGAAAGCAGTGTATTCCATGCAGTGAGGCCCAATGAATCCCAATTGAATGCAGTGGATTCCATGCAGCATGGCGCAATGGATGTCGATTGAATGCAGTGGTTTCCCTGCAATGTGGCACAATGGATCCCGATTGACTGCAGTGGATTCCATGCAGCGTCACTGAATGCAGTGGATTCCATGCAGCATGGTAAAATGCATCCCGATGGATGCAGTGGATTCCATGCAGTGTCATTGAATGCAGTGGATTCCATGCAGCATGGTAAAATGCATCCCAATTGAACGCAGTGCATTCCATGCAGCGGGGTTCAATGGATCCCGATTGAATGCAGTGGATTCGATGCAGCGTGGCCCAATGGATCTCGAGAGAGTGCAGTGGATTCCATGCAGTGTGGTGCAATGGATTTTAATTGAACGCAGTGGATTCCATGCATCGTGGCGCAATGGATCCCAATTGAATGCAGTGAATTCCATGCAGCGTGATTGAATGCAGTACATTCCATGCAGCATGGTAAAATGCATCCCGATTAAATGCAGTGGATTCCATCCAGCTTGATTGAATGCAGTTGATTCCATGGAGCGTGGCCCAATGCATCCCGATTAAATGCAGTGGATTTTATGCAGCATGGCCCAAAGCATCCCGATTGAAGGTAGTGCATTTCATGCAGCATCACTGAATGCAGTGGATTCCATGCAGCATGGTAAAATGCATCCCAATTGAACGCAGTGCATTCCATGCAGCGGAGTTAAATGGATGCCGATTGAATGCAGTGGATTCGATGCAGCGTGGCCCAATGGATCTCGATTGACTGCAGTGGATTCCATGCAGCGTGGCCCAATGGATCTCGATTGACTGCAGTGGATTCCATGCAGCGTCACTGAATGCAGTGGATTCCATGCAGCATGGTAAAATGCATCCCGATTGATGCAGTGGATTCCATGCAGTGTCATTGAATGCAGTGGATTCCATGCAGCATGGTTTAATGCATCCCAATTGAACGCAGTGCATTCCATGCAGCGGGGTTAAATGGATCCCGATTGAATGCAGTGGATTCGATGCAGCGTGGCCCAATGGATCTCGAGAGAATGCAGTGGATTCCATGCAGTGTGGTGCAATGGATTTTAATTGAACGGAGTGGATTCCATGCATCGTGGCGCAATGGATCCCAATTGAATGCAGTGAATTCCATGCAGCGTGATTGAATGCAGTATATTCCATGCAGCGTGGTAAAATGCATCCCGATAAAATGCAGTGGATTCCATCCAGTTTGATTGAATGCAGTTGATTCCATGGAGCGTGGCCCAATGCATCCCGATTAAATGCAGTGGATTTTATGCAGCATGGCCCAAAGCATCCCGATTGAAGGTAGTGCATTCCATGCAGCATCACTGAATGCAGTGGATTCCATGCAGCATGGTAAAATGCATCCCGATTGAACGCAGTGTATTCCATGAAGCACGGCTAAATGGATCCCGAGTGAATGCAGTAGATTCCATGCAGTGTCATTGAATGCAGTGGATTCCATGCAGCATGGTAAAATGTGTCACGATTGATGCAGTGGATTCCATGCATTGTCATTGAATGCAGTGGATTCCATGCAGCATGGTTAAATGCATCACGATTGATGCAGTGGATTCCATGCAGTGTCAATGAATGCAGTGGATTCCAGGCAGCATGATAAAATGCATCCCGAATGATGCAGTGGATTCCATGCAGCGGGGTTAAATGGATCCCGATTGAATGCAGTGGATTCCATGCAGCGTGGCCCAATGGATCTCGATTGAATGCAGTGGACTCCGTGCAGTGTGGTGGAGTGGATTCTGATTGATTGCAGTGAATTCCATGCAGCGTGGCCCAATGGATCTCGATTGAATGCAGTGGATTCCATGCAGCGTGTTTGAATGCAGTGTATTCCATGCAGCGTGAAGAAATGGAACCCTATTGAATGCAGTGGATTTTATGCAGCATGATTGAATGCAGTGGATTCCATGCAGCATGATTGAATGCAGTGGATTCCAGGCAGCGAGGCCCAATGAATCCCGATTGAATGCAGTGGACATTATCCAGCATGGCCCAAAGCATCCCGATGGAATGCAGTGGATTCCATGCAGCGTGTTTGAATGCAGTGGATTCCATGCAGCATGGCCCAATGGTTCCCGATTGAATGCAGTGGTTGCAATGAAGCATGATTGAATGCAGTGGATTCCATGAAGCGTGGCCCTATGGTACCCGATTGAATGCACTGGTTGCAATGAAGCATGATTGAATGCAGTGTATTCCATGCAGCATGGAGAAATTGAACCCTATTAAATGCAGGGGATTTTATGCAGCATGATTGAATGCAGTGGATTCCATGCAGCATGATTGAATGCAGTAGATTCCATGCAGTGAGGCCCAATGCATCCCGATTAAATGCAGTGGATTTTATGCAGCGAGGCCCAAAGCATCCCGAATGAATGCAGTGGATTCCATGCAGCGTCACTGAATGCAGTGGATTCGATGCAGCATGGTTAAATGCATCCCGATTGAACGAAGAGTATTCCATGCAGCGTGGCTAAATGGATCCCGATTGAATGCAGTGGATTCCATGCAGCGTGGCCCAATGGATCTCGAGAGATTGCAGTGGATTCCATGCAGTGTGGTGCAATGGATTTTAATTGAACACAGTGGATTCCATGCATCGTGGTGCAATGGATCCCAATTGAATGAAGTGAATTCCATGCAGCGTGATTGAATGCAGTATATTCCATGCAGCGTGGTAAAATGCATCCCGATTAAATGCAATGGATTCCATCCAGCTTGATTGAATGCAGTTGATTCCATGGAGCGTGGCCCAATGCATCCCGATTAAATGCAGTGGATTTTATGCAGCATGGCCCAAAGCATCCCGATTGAAGGTAGTGCATTCCATGCAGCATCAATGAATGCAGTGGATTCCATGCAGCATGGTAAAATGCATCCCGATTGAACGCAGTGTATTCCATGAAGCATGGCTAAATGGATCCCGAGTGAATGCAGTAGATTCCATGCAGTGTCATTGAATGCAGTGGATTCCATGCAGCATGGTAAAATGAGTCACGATTGATGCAGTGGATTCCATGCAGTGTCATTGAATGCAGTGGATTCCATGCAGCATGGTAAAATGCATCCCGATGGATGCAGTGGATTCCATGCAGTGTCAATGAATGCAGTGGATTCCAGGCAGCATGATAAAATGCATCCCGATTGATGCAGTGGATTCCATGCAGCGGGGTTAAATGGATCCCGATTGAATGCAGTGTATTCCATGCAGCGTGGCCCAATGGATCTCGATTGAATGCAGTGGATTCCATGCAGCGTGGCCCAATGGATCTCGATTGAATGCAGTGGATTCCATGCAGTGTGGTGCAGTGGATTCTGATTGATTGCAGTGAATTCCATGCATCGTGGCACAATGGATCCCAATTGAATGCAGTGGATTCCATGCAGCGTGGCCCAATGGATCTCGATTGAATGCAGTGGATTCCATGCAGCGTGTTTGAATGCAGTGTATGCCATGCAGCATGAAGAAATGGAACCCTATTGAATGCAGTGGATTTTATGCAGCATGATTGAATGCAGTGGATTCCATGCAGCATGATTGAATGCAGTGGATTCCAGGCAGCGAGGCCCAATGAATCCCGATTGAATGCAGTGGATATTATCCAGCATGGCCCAAAGCATCCCGATTGAATGCAGTGGATTCCATGCAGCGTGTTTGAATGCAGTGGATTCCATGCAGCATGGCCCAATGGTTCCCGATTGAATGCAGTGGTTGCAATGAAGCATGATTGAATGCAGTGGATTCCATGAAGCGTGGCCCTATGGTACCCGATTGAATGCACTGGTTGCAATGAAGCATGATTGAATGCAGTGGATTCCATGCAGCATGGAGAAATGGAACCCTATTAAATGCAGGGGATTTTATGCAGCATGATTGAATGCAGTGGATTCCATGCAGCATGATTGAATGCAGTAGATTCCATGCAGTGAGGCCCAATGCATCCCGATTAAATGCAGTGGATTTTATGCAGCGAGGCCCAAAGCATCCCGATTGAATGCAGTGGATTCCATGCAGCGTCACTGAATGCAGTGGATTCGATGCAGCATGGTAAAATGCATCCCGATTGAACCCAGTGTATTCTATGCAGCGTGATAAATGGATCCCGATTGAATGCAGTGGATTCCATGCAGTGTGGCCCAATGGATCTCGAGAGAATGCAGTGGATTCCATGCAGTGTGGTGCAATGGATTTTGATTGAACGCAGTGGATTCCATGCATCGTTGTGCAATGGATCCCAATTGAATGCAGTGAATTCCATGCAGCGTGATTGAATGCAGTACATTCCATGCAGCATGGTAAAATGCATCCCGATTAAATGCAGTGGATTCCATCCAGCTTGATTGAATGCAGTTGATTCCATGGAGCGTGGCCCAATGCATCCCGATTAAATGCAGTGGATTTTATGCAGCATGGCCCAAAGCATCCCGATTGAAGGTAGTGCATTCCATGCAGCATCACTGAATGCAGTGGATTCCATGCAGCATGGTAAAATGCATCCCGATTGAATGCAGTGTATTCCATGAAGCATGGCGAAATGGATCCCGATTGAATGCAGTGGATTCCATGCAGCGTGGCCCAATGGATCTCGATTGAACGCAGTGTATTCCATGCAGTGAGGCCCAATGAATCCCAATTGAATGCAGTGGATTCCATGCAGCATGGAGAAATTGAACCCTATTAAATGCAGGGGATTTTATGCAGCATGATTGAATGCAGTGGATTCCAAGCAGCATGATTGAATGCAGTAGATTCCATGCAGTGAGGCCCAATGCATCCCGATTAAATGCAGTGGATTTTATGCAGCGAGGCCCAAAGCATCCCGATTGAATGCAGTGGATTCCATGCAGCGTCACTGAATGCAGTGGATTCGATGCAGCATGGTTAAATGCATCCCGATTGAACGAAGTGTATTCCATGCAGCGTGGCTAAATGGATCCCGATTGAATGCAGTGGATTCCATGCAGCGTGGCCCAATGGATCTCGAGAGATTGCAGTGGATTCCAAGCAGAGTGGTGCAATGGATTTTAATTGAACGCAGTGGATTCCATGCATCGTGGTGCAATGGATCCCAATTGAATGCAGTGAATTCCATGCAGCGTGATTGAATGCAGTATATTCCATGCAGCGTGGTAAAATGCATCCCGATTAAATGCAGTGGATTCCATCCAGCTTGGTTGAATGCAATTGATTCCATGGAGCATGGCCCAATGCATCCCGATTAAATGCAGTGGATTTTATGCAGCATGGCCCAAAGCATCCCGATTGAATGTAGTGCATTCCATGCAGCATCACTGAATGCAGTGGATTCCATGCAGCATTGTAAAATGCATCCCGCTTAAACGCAGTGGATTACATGCAGCATGGCTAAATGGATCCCGATTGAATGCAGTAGATTCCATGCAGTGTCATTGAATGCAGTGGATTCCATGCAGCATGGTAAAATGCGTCACGATTGATGCAGTGGATTCCATGCAGTGTCATTGAATGCAGTGGATTCCATGCAGCATGGTAAAATGCATCCCGATGGATGCAGTGGATTCCATGCAGTGTCAATGAATGCAGTGGATTCCAGGCAGCATGATAAAATGCATCCCGATTGATGCAGTGGATTCCATGCAGCGGGGTTAAATGGATCCCGATTGAATGCAGTGGATTCCATGCAGCGTGGCCCAATGGATCTCGATTGAATGCAGTGGATTCCATGCAGTGTGGTGCAGTGGATTCTGATTGATTGCAGTGAATTCCATGCATCGTGGCACAATGGATCCCAATTGAATGCAGTGGATTCCATGCAGCGTGGCCCAATGGATCTCGATTGAATGCAGTGGATTCCATGCAGCGTGTTTGAATGCAGTGTATGCCATGCAGCGTGAAGAAATGGAACCCTATTGAATGCAGTGGATTTTATGCAGCATGATTGAATGCAGTGGATTCCATGCAGCATGATTGAATGCAGTGGATTCCAGGCAGCGAGGCCCAATGAATCCCGATTGAATGCAGTGGATATTATCCAGCATGGCCCAAAGCATCCCGATTGAATGCAGTGGATTCCATGCAGCGTGTTTGAATGCAGTGGATTCCATGCAGCATGGCCCAATGGTTCCCGATTGAATGCAGTGGTTGCAATGAAGCATGATTGAATGCAGTGGATTCCATGCAGCATGGAGAAATTGAACCCTATTAAATGCAGGGGATTTTATGCAGCATGATTGAATGCAGTGGATTCCATGCAGCATGATTGAATGCAGTAGATTCCATGCAGTGAGGCCCAATGCATCCCGATTAAATGCAGTGGATTTTATGCAGCGAGGCCCAAAGCATCCCGATTGAATGCAGTGGATTCCATGCAGCGTCACTGAATGCATTGGATTCGATGCAGCATGGTAAAATGCATCCCGATTGAACCCAGTGTATTCCATGCAGCGTGATAAATGGACCCCAATTGAATGCAGTGGATTCCATGCAGCGTGGTGCAATGGATTTCGAGAGAATGCAGTGGATTCCATGCAGCGTGATTGAATGCAGTACATTCCATGCAGCATGGTAAAATGCATCCCGATTAAATGCAGTGGATTCCATCCAGCTTGATTGAATGCAGTTGATTCCATGGAGCGTGGCCCAATGCATCCCGATTAAATGCAGTGGATTTTATGCAGCATGGCCCAAAGCATCCCGATTGAAGGTAGTGCATTCCATGCAGCATCACTGAATGCAGTGGATTCCATGCAGCATGGTAAAATGCATCACGATTGAACGCAGTGTATTCCATGAAGCATGGCTAAATGGATCCCGAGTGAATGCAGTGGATTCCATGCAGCGTGGCCCAATGGATCTTGATTGAACGCAGTGTATTCCATGCAGTGAGGCCCAATGAATCCCAATTGAATGCAGTGGATTCCATGCAGCATGGCGCAATGGATGTCGATTGAATGCAGTGGTTTCCCTGCAATGTGGCACAATGGATCCCGATTGACTGCAGTGGATTCCATGCAGCGTCACTGAATGCAGTGGATTCCATGCAGCATGGTAAAATGCATCCCGATGGATGCAGTGGATTCCATGCAGTGTCATTGAATGCAGTGGATTCGATGCAGCATGGTAAAATGCATCCCAATTGAACGCAGTGCATTCCATGCAGCGGGGTTAAATGGATCCCGATTGAATGCAGTGGATTCGATGCAGCGTGGCCCAATGGATCTCGAGAGAATGCAGTGGATTCCATGCAGTGTGGTGCAATGGATTTAAATTGAACGCAGTGGATTCCATGCATCGTGGCGCAATGGATCCCAATTGAATGCAGTGAATTCCATGCAGCGTGATTGAATGCAGTACATTCCATGCAGCATGGTAAAATGCATCCCGATTAAATGCAGTGGATTCCATCCAGCTTGATTGAATGCAGTTGATTCCATGGAGCGTGGCCCAATGCATCCCGATTAAATGCAGTGGATTTTATGCAGCATGGCCCAAAGCATCCCGATTGAAGGTAGTGCATTCCATGCAGCATCACTGAATGCAGTGGATTCCATGCAGCATGGTAAAATGCATCCCGATTGAACGCAGTGTATTCCATGAAGCATGGCGAAATGGATCCCGATTGAATGCAGTGGATTCCATGCAGCGTGGCCCAATGGATCTCGATTGACTGCAGTGGTTTCCCTGCAATGTGGCACAATGGATCTCGATTGACTGCAGTGGATTCCATGCAGCGTCACTGAATGCAGTGGATTCCATGCAGCATGGTAAAATGCATCCCGATTGATGCAGTGGATTCCATGCAGTGTCACTGAATGCAGTGGATTCCATGCAGCATGGTTTAATGCATCCCAATTGAACGCAGTGCATTCCATGCAGCGGGGTTTAATGGATCCCGATTGAATGCAGTGGATTCGACGCAGTGTGGCCCAATGGATCTCGAGAGAATGCAGTGGATTCCATGCAGTGTGGTGCAATGGATATAAATTGAACGCATTGGATTCCATGCATCGTGGTGCAATGGATCCCAATTGAATGCAGTGAATTCCATGCAGCGTGATTGAATGCAGTATATTCCATGCAGCGTGGTAAAATGCATCCCGATAAAATGCAGTGGATTCCATCCAGCTTGATTGAATGCAGTTGATTCCATGGAGCGTGGCCCAATGCATCCCGATTAAATGCAGTGGATTTTATGCAGCATGGCCCAAAGCATCCCGATTGAAGGTAGTGCATTCCATGCAGCAACACTGAATGCAGTGGATTCCATGCAGCATGGTAAAATGCATCCCGATTGAACGCAGTGTATTCCATGAAGCATGGCTAAATGGATCCCGATTGAATGCAGTGGATTCCATGCAGCATGGCCCAATGGTTCCCGATTGAATGCAGTGGTTGCAATGAAGCATGATTGAATGCAGTGGATTCCATGAAGCGTGGCCCTATGGTACCCGATTGAATGCACTGGTTGCAATGAAGCATGATTGAATGCAGTGGATTCCATGCAGCATGGAGAAATTGAACCCTATTAAATGCAGGGGATTTTATGCAGCATGATTGAATGCAGTGGATTCCATGCAGCATGATTGAATGCAGTAGATTCCATGCAGTGAGGCCCAATGCATCCCGATTAAATGCAGTGGATTTTATGCAGCGAGGCCCAAAGCATCCCGATTGAATGCAGTGGATTCGATGCAGCGTCACTGAATGCAGTGGATTCGATGCAGCATGGTAAAATGCATCCCGATTGAACCCAGTGTATTCTATGCAGCGTGATAAATGGATCCCGATTGAATGCAGTGGATTCGATGCAGCGTGGCCCAACGGATCTCGAGAGAATGCAGTGGATTCCATGCAGTGTGGTGCAATGTATTTTGATTGAACGCAGTGGATTCGATGCATCGTTGTGCAATGGATCCCAATTGAATGCAGTGAATTCCATGCAGCGTGATTGAATGCAGTACATTCCATGCAGCATGGTAAAATGCATCCCGATGGATGCAGTGGATTCCATGCAGTGTCAATGAATGCAGTGGATTCCAGGCAGCATGATAAAATGCATCCCGATTGATGCAGTGGATTCCATGCAGCGGGGTTAAATGGATCCCGATTGAATGCAGTGGATTCCATGCAGCGTGGCCCAATGGATCTCGATTGAATGCAGTGGATTCCATGCAGCGTGGCCCAATGGATCTCGATTGAATGCAGTGGATTCCATGCAGTGTGGTGCAGTGGATTCTGATTGATTGCAGTGAATTCCATGCATCGTGGCACAATGGATCCCAATTGAATGCAGTGGATTCCATGCAGCTTGGCCCAATGGATCTCGATTGAATGCAGTGGATTCCATGCAGCGTGTTTGAATGCAGTGTATGCCATGCAGCATGAAGAAATGGAACCCTATTGAATGCAGTGGATTTTATGCAGCATGATTGAATGCAGTGGATTCCATGCAGCATGATTGAATGCAGTGGATTCCAGGCAGCGAGGCCCAATGAATCCCGATTGAATGCAGTGGATATTATCCAGCATGGCCCAAAGCATCCCGATTGAATGCAGTGGATTCCATGCAGCGTGTTTGAACGCAGTGGATCCATGCAGCATGGCCCAATGGTTCCCGATTGAATGCAGTGGTTGCAATGAAGCATGATTGAATGCAGTGGATTCCATGAAGCGTGGCCCTATGGTACCCGATTGAATGCAGTGGATTCCATGCAGCGTGGCCCAATGGATCTCGATTGAACGCAGTGTATTCCATGCAGTGAGGCCCAATGAATCCCAATTGAATGCAGTGGATTCCATGCAGCATGGAGAAATTGAACCCTATTAAATGCAGGGGATTTTATGCAGCATGATTGAATGCAGTGGATTCCAAGCAGCATGATTGAATGCAGTAGATTCCATGCAGTGAGGCCCAATGCATCCCGATTAAATGCAGTGGATTTTATGCAGCGAGGCCCAAAGCATCCCGATTGAATGCAGTGGATTCCATGCAGCGTCACTGAATGCAGTGGATTCCATGCAGCATGGTAAAATGCATCCCGATTGAACGAAGTGTATTCCATGCAGCGTGGCTAAATGGATCCCGATTGAATGCAGTGGATTCCATGCAGCGTGGCCCAATGGATCTCGAGAGATTGCAGTGGATTCCAAGCAGAGTGGTGCAATGGATTTTAATTGAACGCAGTGGATTCCATGCATCGTGGTGCAATGGATCCCAATTGAATGCAGTGAATTCCATGCAGCGTGATTGAATGCAGTATATTCCATGCAGCGTGGTAAAATGCATTCCGATTAAATGCAGTGGATTCCATCCAGCTTGTTTGAATGCAGTTGATTCCATGGAGCATGGCCCAATGCATCCCGATTAAATGCAGTGGATTTTATGCAGCATGGCCCAAAGCATCCCGATTGAATGTAGTGCATTCCATGCAGCATCACTGAATGCAGTGGATTCCATGCAGCATGGTAAAATGCATCCCGCTTAAACGAAGTGGATTACATGCAGCATGGCTAAATGGATCCCGATTGAATGCAGTAGATTCCATGCAGTGTCATTGAATGCAGTGGATTCCATGCAGCATGGTAAAATGAGTCACGATTGATGCAGTGGATTCCATGCAGTGTCATTGAATGCAGTGGATTCCATGCAGCATGGTAAAATGCATCCCGATGGATGCAGTGGATTCCATGCAGTGTCAATGAATGCAGTGGATTCCAGGCAGCATGATAAAATGCATCCCGATTGATGCAGTGGATTCCATGCAGCGGGGTTAAATGGATCCCGATTGAATGCAGTGGATTCCATGCAGCGTGGCCCCATGGATCTCGATTGAATGCAGTGGATTCCATGCAGCGTGGCCCAATGGATCTCGATTGAATGCAGTGGATTCCATGCAGTGTGGTGCAGTGGATTCTGATTGATTGCAGTGAATTCCATGCATCGTGGCACAATGGATCCCAATTGAATGCAGTGGATTCCATGCAGCGTGGCCCAATGGATCTCGCTTGAATGCAGTGGATTCCATGCAGCGTGTTTGAATGCAGTGTATGCCATGCAGCGTAAAGAAATGGAACCCTATTGAATGCAGTGGATTTTATGCAGCATGATTGAATGCAGTGGATTCGATGCAGCATGATTGAATGCAGTGGATTCCAGGCAGCGAGGCCCAATGAATCCCGATTGAATGCAGTGGATATTATCCAGCATGGCCCAAAGCATCCCGATTGAATGCAGTGGATTCCATGCAGCGTGGCCCTATGGTACCCGATTGAATGCACTGGTTGCAATGAAGCATGATTGAATGCAGTGGATTCCATGCAGCATGGAGAAATGGAACCCTATTAAATGCAGGGGATTTTATGCAGCATGATTGAATGCAGTGGATTCCATGCAGCATGATTGAATGCAGTAGATTCCATGCAGTGAGGCCCAATGCATCCCGATTAAATGCTGTGGATTTTATGCAGCGAGGCCCAAAGCATCCCGATTGAATGCAGTGGATTCCATGCAGCGTCACTGAATGCAGTGGATTCGATGCAGCATGGTTAAATGCATCCCGATTGAACGACGATTATTCCATGCAGCGTGGCTAAATGGATCCCGATTGAATGCAGTGGATTCCATGCAGCGTGGCCCAATGGATCTCGAGAGATTGCAGTGGATTCCATGCAGTGTGGTGCAATGGATTTTAATTGAACGCAGTGGATTCCATGCATCGTGGTGCAATGGATCCCAATTGAATGCAGTGAATTCCATGCAGCGTGATTGAATGCAGTATATTCCATGCAGCGTGGTAAAATGCATCCCGATTAAATGCAATGGATTCCATCCAGCTTGACTGAATACAGTTGATTCCATGGAGCGTGGCCCAATGCATCCCGATTAAATGCAGTGGATTTTATGCAGCATGGCCCAAAGCATCCCGATTGAAGGTAGTGCATTCCATGCAGCATCACTGAATGCAGTGGATTCCATGCAGCATGGTAAAATGCATTCCGATTGAACGCAGTGTATTCCATGAAGCATGGCTAAATGGCTCCCGAGTGAATGCGGTAGATTCCATGCAGTGTCATTGAATGCAGTGGATTCCATGCAGCATGGTAAAATGCGTCACGATTGATGCAGTGGATTCCATGCAGTGTCATTGAATGCAGTGGATTCCATGCAGCATGGTAAAATGCATCCCGATGGATGCAGTGGATTCCATGCAGTGTCAATGAATGCAGTGGATTCCAGGCAGCATGATAAAATGCATCCCGATTGATGCAGTGGATTCCATGCAGCGGGGTTAAATGGATCCCGATTGAATGCAGTGTATTCCATGCAGCGTGGCCCAATGGATCTCGATTGAATGCAGTGGATTCCATGCAGCGTGGCCCAATGGATCTCGATTGAATGCAGTGGATTCCATGCAGTGTGGTGCAATGGATTTTGATTGAACGCAGTGGATTCCATGCATCGTTGTGCAATGGATCCCAATTGAATGCAGTGAATTCCATGCAGCGTGATTGAATGCAGTACATTCCATGCAGCATGGTAAAATGCATCCCGATTAAATGCAGTGGATTCCATCCAGCTTGATTGAATGCAGTTGATTCCATGGAGCGTGGCCCAATGCATCCCGATTAAATGCAGTGGATTTTATGCAGCATGGCCCAAAGCATCCCGATTGAAGGTAGTGCATTCCATGCAGCATCACTGAATGCAGTGGATTCCATGCAGCATGGTAAAATGCATCCCGATTGAACGCAGTGTATTCCATGAAGCATGGCGAAATGGATCCCGATTGAATGCAGTGGATTCCATGCAGCGTGGCCCAATGGATCTCGATTGAACGCAGTGTATTCCATGCAGTGAGGCCCAATGAATCCCAATTGAATGCAGTGGATTCCATGCAGCATGGAGAAATTGAACCCTATTAAATGCAGGGGATTTTATGCAGCATGATTGAATGCAGTGGATTCCAAGCAGCATGATTGAATGCAGTAGATTCCATGCAGTGAGGCCCAATGCATCCCGATTAAATGCAGTGGATTTTATGCAGAGAGGCCCAAAGCATCCCGATTGAATGCAGTGGATTCCATGCAGCGTCACTGAATGCAGTGGATTCCATGCAGTGTGGTGCAATGGATTTTGATTGAACGCAGTGGATTCCATGCATCGTTGTGCAATGGATCCCAATTGAATGCAGTGAATTCCATGCAGCGTGATTGAATGCAGTACATTCCATGCAGCGTGGTAAAATGCATCCCGATTAAATGCAGTGGATTCCATCCAGCTTGGTTGAATGCAATTGATTCCATGGAGCATGGCCCAATGCATCCCGATTAAATGCAGTGGATTTTATGCAGCATGGCCCAAAGCATCCCGATTGAATGTAGTGCATTCCATGCAGCATCACTGAATGCAGTGGATTCCATGCAGCATGGTAAAATGCATCCCGATTAAACGCAGTGGATTACATGCAGCATGGCTAAATGGATCCCGATTGAATGCAGTAGATTCCATGCAGTGTCATTGAATGCAGTGGATTCCATGTAGCATGGTAAAATGCGTCACGATTGATGCAGTGGATTCCATGCAGTGTCATTGAATGCAGTGGATTCCATGCAGCATGGTAAAATGCATCCCGATGGATGCAGTGGATTCCATGCAGTGTCAATGAATGCAGTGGATTCCAGGCAGCATGATAAAATGCATCCCGATTGATGCAGTGGATTCCATGCAGCGGGGTTAAATGGATCCCGATTGAATGCAGTGGATTCCATGCAGCGTGGCCCAATGGATCTCGATTGAATGCAGTGGATTCCATGCAGCGTGGCCCAATGGATCTCGATTGAATGCAGTGGATTCCATGCAGTGTGGTGCAGTGGATTCTGATTGATTGCAGTGAATTCCATGCATCGTGGCACAATGGATCCCAATTGAATGCAGTGGATTCCATGCAGCGTGGCCCAATGGATCTCGCTTGAATGCAGTGGATTCCATGCAGCGTGTTTGAATGCAGTGTATGCCATGCAGCATGAAGAAATGGAACCCTATTGAATGCAGTGGATTTTATGCAGCATGATTGAATGCAGTGGATTCCATGCAGCATGATTGAATGCAGTGGATTCCAGGCAGCGAGGCCCAATGAATCCCGATTGAATGCAGTGGATATTATCCAGCATGGCCCAAAGCATCCCGATTGAATGCAGTGGATTCCATGCAGCGTGTTTGAACGCAGTGGATCCATGCAGCATGGCCCAATGGTTCCCGATTGAATGCAGTGGTTGCAATGAAGCATGATTGAATGCAGTGGATTCCATGAAGCGTGGCCCTATGGTACCCGATTGAATGCACTGGTTGCAATGAAGCATGATTGAATGCAGTGGATTCCATGCAGCATGGAGAAATGGAACCCTATTAAATGCAGGGGATTTTATGCAGCATGATTGAATGCAGTGGATTCCATGCAGCATGATTGAATGCAGTAGATTCCATGCAGTGAGGCCCAATGCATCCCGATTAAATGCAGTGGATTTTATGCAGCGAGGCCCAAAGCATCCCGATTGAATGCAGTGGATTCCATGCAGCGTCACTGAATGCAGTGGATTCGATGCAGCATGGTAAAATGCATCCCGATTGAACCCAGTGTATTCTATGCAGCGTGATAAATGGATCCCGATTGAATGCAGTGGATTGCATGCAGCGTGGCCCAATGGATCTCGAGAGAATGCAGTGGATTCCATGCAGTGTGGTGCAATGGATTTTGATTGAACGCAGTGGATTCCATGCATCGTTGTGCAATGGATCCCAATTGAATGCAGTGAATTCCATGCAGCGTGATTGAATGCAGTACATTCCATGCAGCATGGTAAAATGCATCCCGATTAAATGCAGTGGATTCCATCCAGCTTGATTGAATGCAGTTGATTCCATGGAGCGTGGCCCAATGCATCCCGATTAAATGCAGTGGATTTTATGCAGCATGGCCCAAAGCATCCCGATTGAAGTTAGTGCATTCCATGCAGCATCACTGAATGCAGTGGATTCCATGCAGCATGGTAAAATGCATCCCGATTGAACGCAGTGTATTCCATGAAGCATGGCGAAATGGATCCCGATTGAATGCAGTGGATTCCATGCAGCGTGGCCCAATGGATCTCGATTGAACGCAGTGTATTCCATGCAGTGAGGCCCAATGAATCCCAATTGAATGCAGTGGATTCCATGCAGCATGGAGAAATTGAACCCTATTAAATGCAGGGGATTTTATGCAGCATGATTGAATGCAGTGGATTCCTAGCAGCATGATTGAATGCAGTAGATTCCATGCAGTGAGGCCCAATGCATCCCGATTAAATGCAGTGGATTTTATGCAGAGAGGCCCAAAGCATCCCGATTGAATGCAGTGGATTCCATGCAGCGTCACTGAATGCAGTGGATTCGATGCAGCATGGTTAAATGCATCCCGATTGAACGAAGTGTATTCCATGCAGCGTGGCTAAATGGATCCCGATTGAATGCAGTGGATTCCATGCAGCGTGGCCCAATGGATCTCGAGAGATTGCAGTGGATTCCAAGCAGAGTGGTGCAATGGATTTTAATTGAACGCAGTGGATTCCATGCATCGTGGTGCAATGGATCCCAATTGAATGCAGTGAATTCCATGCAGCGTGATTGAATGCAGTATATTCCATGCAGCGTGGTAAAATGCATCCCGATTAAATGCAGTGGATTCCATCCAGCTTGGTTGAATGCAATTGATTCCATGGAGCATGGCCCAATGCATCCCGATTAAATGCAGTGGATTTTATGCAGCATGGCCCAAAGCATCCCGATTGAATGTAGTGCATTCCATGCAGCATCACTGAATGCAGTGGATTCCATGCAGCATGGTAAAATGCATCCCGATTGAACGCAGTGGATTACATGCAGCATGGCTAAATGGATCCCGATTGAATGCAGTAGATTCCATGCAGTGTCATTGAATGCAGTGGATTCCATGCAGCATGGTAAAATGCGTCACGATTGATGCAGTGGATTCCATGCAGTGTCATTGAATGCAGTGGATTCCATGCAGCATGGTAAAATGCATCCCGATGGATGCAGTGGATTCCATGCAGTGTCAATGAATGCAGTGGATTCCAGGCAGCATGATAAAATGCATCACAATTGATGCAGTGGATTCCATGCAGCGGGGTTAAATGGATCCCGATTGAATGCAGTGTATTCCATGCAGCGTGGCCCAATGGATCTCGATTGAATGCAGTGGATTCCATGCAGCGTGGCCCAATGGATCTCGATTGAATGCAGTGGATTCCATGCAGTGTGGTGCAGTGGATTCTGATTGATTGCAGTGAATTCCATGCATCGTGGCACAATGGATCCCAATTGAATGCAGTGGATTCCATGCAGCGTGGCCCAATGGATCTCGATTGAATGCAGTGGATTCCATGCAGCGTGGTTGAATGCAGTGTATGCCATGCAGCGTGAAGAAATGGAACCCTATTGAATGCAGTGGATTTTATGCAGCATGATTGAATGCAGTGGATTCCATGCAGCATGATTGAATGCAGTGGATTCCAGGCAGCGAGGCCCAATGAATCCCGATTGAATGCAGTGGATATTATCCAGCATGGCCCAAAGCATCCCGATTGAATGCAGTGGATTCCATGCAGCGTGTTTGAATGCAGTGGATTCCATGCAGCATGGCCCAATGGTTCCCGATTGAATGCAGTGGTTGCAATGAAGCATGATTGAATGCAGTGGATTCCATGCAGCATGGAGAAATTGAACCCTATTAAATGCAGGGGATTTTATGCAGCATGATTGAATGCAGTGGATTCCATGCAGCATGATTGAATGCAGTAGATTCCATGCAGTGAGGCCCAATGCATCCCGATTAAATGCAGTGGATTTTATGCAGCGAGGCCCAAAGCATCCCGATTGAATGCAGTGGATTCCATGCAGCGTCACTGAATGCATTGGATTCGATGCAGCATGGTAAAATGCATCCCGATTGAACCCAGTGTATTCCATGCAGCGTGATAAATGGACCCCAATTGAATGCAGTGGATTCCATGCAGCGTGGTGCAATGGATCTCGAGAGAATGCAGTGGATTCCATGCAGCGTGATTGAATGCAGTACATTCCATGCAGCATGGTAAAATGCATCCCGATTAAATGCAGTGGATTCCATCCAGCTTGATTGAATGCAGTTGATTCCATGGAGCATGGCCCAATGCATCCCGATTAAATGCAGTGGATTTTATGCAGCATGGCCCAAAGCATCCCGATTGAAGGTAGTGCATTCCATGCAGCATCACTGAATGCAGTGGATTCCATGCAGCATGGTAAAATGCATCCCGATTGAACGCAGTGTATTCCATGAAGCATGGCTAAATGGATCCCGATTGAATGCAGTGGATTCCATGCAGCGTGGCCCAATGGATCTCGATTGAACGCAGTGTATTCCATGCAGTGAGGCCCAATGAATCCCAATTGAATGCAGTGGATTCCATGCAGCATGGCGCAATGGATGTCGATTGAATGCAGTGGTTTCCCTGCAATGTGGCACAATGGATCCCGATTGACTGCAGTGGATTCCATGCAGCGTCACTGAATGCAGTGGATTCCATGCAACATGGTAAAATGCATCCCGATGGATGCAGTGGATTCCATGCAGTGTCATTGAATGCAGTGGATTCGATGCAGCATGGTAAAATGCATCCCAATTGAACGCAGTGCATTCCATGCAGCGGGGTTAAATGGATCCCGATTGAATGCAGTGGATTCGATGCAGCGTGGTCCAATGGATCTCGAGAGAATGCAGTGGATTCCATGCAGTGTGGTGCAATGGATTTAAATTGAACGCAGTGGATTCCATGCATCGTGGCGCAATGGATCCCAATTGAATGCAGTGAATTCCATGCAGCGTGATTGAATGCAGTACATTCCATGCAGCATGGTAAAATGCATCCCGATTAAATGCAGTGGATTCCATCCAGCTTGATTGAATGCAGTTGATTCCATGGAGCGTGGCCCAATGCATCCCGATTAAATGCAGTGGATTTTATGCAGCATGGCCCAAAGCATCCCGATTGAATGTAGTGCATTCCATGCAGCATCACTGAATGCAGTGGATTCCATGCAGAATGGTAAAATGCATCCCAATTGAACGCAGTGCATTCCATGCAGCGGGGTTAAATGGATGCCGATTGAATGCAGTGGATTCGATGCAGCGTGGCCCAATGGATCTCGATTGACTGCAGTGGATTCCATGCAGCGTGGCCCAATGGATCTCGATTGACTGCAGTGGATTCCATGCAGCGTCACTGAATGCAGTGGATTCCATGCAGCATGGTAAAATGCATCCCGATTGATGCAGTGGATTCCATGCAGTGTCACTGAATGCAGTGGATTCCATGCAGCATGGTTTAATGCATCCCAATTGAACGCAGTGCATTCCATGCAGCGGGGTTTAATGGATCCCGATTGAATGCAGTGGATTCGATGCAGTGTGGCCCAATGGATCTCGAGAGAATGCAGTGGATTCCATGCAGTGTGGTGCAATGGATTTAAATTGAACGCATTGGATTCCATGCATCGTGGTGCAATGGATCCCAATTGAATGCAGTGAATTCCATGCAGCGTGATTGAATGCAGTATATTCCATGCAGCGTGGTAAAATGCATCCCGATAAAATGCAGTGGATTCCATCCAGCTTGATTGAATGCAGTTGATTCCATGGAGCGTGGCCCAATGCATCCCGATTAAATGCAGTGGATTTTATGCAGCATGGCCCAAAGCATCCCGATTGAAGGTAGTGCATTCCATGCAGCATCACTGAATGCAGTGGATTCCATGCAGCATGGTAAAATGCATCCCGATTGAACGCAGTGTATTCCATGAAGCATGGCTAAATGGATCCCGATTGAATGCAGTGGATTCCATGCAGCATGGCCCAATGGTTCCCGATTGAATGCAGTGGTTGCAATGAAGCATGATTGAATGCAGTGGATTCCATGAAGCGTGGCCCTATGGTACCCGATTGAATGCACTGGTTGCAATGAAGCATGATTGAATGCAGTGGATTCCATGCAGCATGGAGAAATTGAACCCTATTAAATGCAGGGGATTTTATGCAGCATGATTGAATGCAGTGGATTCCATGCAGCATGATTGAATGCAGTAGATTCCATGCAGTGAGGCCCAATGCATCCCGATTAAATGCAGTGGATTTTATGCAGCGAGGCCCAAAGCATCCCGATTGAATGCAGTGGATTCCATGCAGCGTCACTGAATGCAGTGGATTCGATGCAGCATGGTAAAATGCATCCCGATTGAACCCAGTGTATTCTATGCAGCGTGATAAATGGATCCCGATTGAATGCAGTGGATTCCATGCAGCGTGGCCCAATGGATCTCGAGAGAATGCAGTGGATTCCATGCAGTGTGGTGCAATGGATTTTGATTGAACGCAGTGGATTCCATGCATCGTTGTGCAATGGATCCCAATTGAATGCAGTGAATTCCATGCAGCGTGATTGAATGCAGTACATTCCATGCAGCATGGTAAAATGCATCCCTATTAAATGCAGTGGATTCCATCCAGCTTGATTGAATGCAGTTGATTCCATGGAGCGTGGCCCAATGCATCCCGATTAAATGCAGTGGATTTTATGCAGCATGGCCCAAAGCATCCCGATTGAAGGTAGTGCATTCCATGCAGCATCACTGAATGCAGTGGATTCCATGCAGCATGGTAAAATGCATCCCGATTGAACGCAGTGTATTCCATGAAGCATGGCTAAATGGATCCCGATTGAATGCAGTGGATTCCATGCAGCATGGCCCAATGGATCTCGATTGAACGCAGTGTATTCCATGCAGTGAGGCCCAATGAATCCCAATTGAATGCAGTGGATTCCATGCAGCATGGCGCAATGGATGTCGATTGAATGCAGTGGTTTCCCTGCAATGTGGCACAATGGATCCCGATTGACTGCAGTGGATTCCATGCAGTGTCATTGAATGCAGTGGATTCCATGCAGCATGGTAAAATGCATCCCAATTGAACGCAGTGCATTCCATGCAGCGGGGTTAAATGGATCCCGATTGAATGCAGTGGATTCGATGCAGCATGGCCCAATGGATCTCGAGAGAATGCAGTGGATTCCATGCAGTGTGGTGCAATGGATTTTAATTGAACGCAGTGGATTCCATGCATCGTGGCGCAATGGATCCCAATTGAATGCAGTGAATTCCATGCAGCGTGATTGAATGCAGTACATTCCATGCAGCGTGGTAAAATGCATCCCGATTAAATGCAGTGGATTCCATCCAGCTTGATTGAATGCAGTTGATTCCATGGAGCGTGGCCCAATGCATCCCGATTAAATGCAGTGGATTTTATGCAGCATGGCCCAAAGCATCCCGATTGAATGTAGTGCATTCCATGCAGCATCACTGAATGCAGTGGATTCCATGAAGCATGGTAAAATGCATCCCGATTGAACGCAGTGTATTCCATGAAGCATGGCGAAATGGATCCCGATTGAATGCAGTGGATTCCATGCAGCGTGGCCCAATGGATCTCGATTGAATGCAGTGTATTCCATGCAGTGAGGCCCAATGTATCCCAATTGAATGCAGTGGATTCCATGCAGCATGGCGCAATGGATGTCGATTGAATGCAGTGGTTTCCCTGCAATGTGGCACAATGGATCCCGAATGACTGCAGTGGATTCCATGCAGCGTCACTGAATGCAGTGGATTCCATGCAGCATGGTAAAATGCATCCCGATTGATGCAGTGGATTCCATGCAGTGTCATTGAATGCAGTGGATTCCATGCAGCATGGTTAAATGCATCCCAATTGAACGCAGTGCATTCCATGCAGCGGGGTTAAATGGATCCCGATTGAATGCAGTGGATTCGATGCAGCATGGCCCAATGGATCTCGAGAGAATGCAGTGGATTCCATGCAGTGTGGTGCAATGGATTTAAATTGAACGCAGTGGATTCCATGCATCGTGGCGCAATGGATCCCATTTGAATGCAGTGAATTCCATGCAGCGTGATTGAATGCAGTATATTCCATGCAGCGTGGTAAAATGCATCCCGATTAAATGCAGTGGATTCCATCCAGCTTGATTGAATGCAGTTGATTCCATGGAGTGTGGCCCAATGCATCCCGATTAAATGCAGTGAATTTTATGCAGCATGGCCCAAAGCATCCCGATTGAATGTAGTGCATTCCATGCAGCATCACTGAATGCAGTGGATTCCATGCAGCATGGTAAAATGCATCCCGATTGAACGCAGTGTATTCCATGAAGCATGGCGAAATGGATCCCGATTGAATGCAGTATATTCCATGCAGCGTGGTAAAATGCATCCCGATTGAATGCAGTGGATTCCATGCAGCATGATTGAATGCAGTAGATTCCATGCAGTGAGGCCCAATGCATCCCGATTAAATGCAGTGGATTTTATGCAGAGAGGCCCAAAGCATCCCGATTGAATGCAGTGGATTCCATGCAGCGTCACTGAATGCAGTGGATTCGATGCAGCATGGTAAAATGCATCCCGATTGAACCCAGTGTATTCTATGCAGCGTGATAAATGGATCCCGATTGAATGCAGTGGATTCGATGCAGCGTGGCCCAACGGATCTCGAGAGAATGCAGTGGATTCCATGCAGTGTGGTGCAATGTATTTTGATTGAACGCAGTGGATTCGATGCATCGTTGTGCAATGGATCCCAATTGAATGCAGTGAATTCCATGCAGCGTGATTGAATGCAGTACATTCCATGCAGCATGGTAAAATGCATCCCGATTAAATGCAGTGGATTCCATCCAGCTTGATTGAATGCAGTTGATTCCATGGAGCGTGGCCCAATGCATCCCGATTAAATGCAGTGGATTTTATGCAGCATGGCCCAAAGCATCCCGATTGAAGGTAGTGCATTCCATGCAGCATCACTGAATGCAGTGGATTCCATGCAGCATGGTAAAATGCATCCCGATTGAACGCAGTGTATTCCATGAAGCATGGCTAAATGGATCCCGATTGAATGCAGTGGATTCCATGCAGCGTGGCCCAATGGATCTCGATTGAACGCAGTGTATTCCATGCAGTGAGCCCAATGAATCCCAATTGAATGCAGTGGATTCCATGCAGCATGGCGCAATGGATGTCGATTGAATGCAGTGGTTTCCCTGCAATGTGGCACAATGGATCCCGATTGACTGCAGTGGATTCCATGCAGTGTCATTGAATGCAGTGGATTCCATGCAGCATGGTAAAATGCATCCCAATTGAACGCAGTGCATTCCATGCAGCGGGGTTAAATGGATCCCGATTGAATGCAGTGGATTCGATGCAGCATGGCCCAATGGATCTCGAGAGAATGCAGTGGATTCCATGCAGTGTGGTGCAATGGATTTTAATTGAACGCAGTGGATTCCATGCATCGTGGCGCAATGGATCCCAATTGAATGCAGTGAATTCCATGCAGCGTGATTGAATGCAGTACATTCCATGCAGCGTGGTAAAATGCATCCCGATTAAATGCAGTGGATTCCATCCAGCTTGATTGAATGCAGTTGATTCCATGGAGCGTGGCCCAATGCATCCCGATTAAATGCAGTGGATTTTATGCAGCATGGCCCAAAGCATCCCGATTGAATGTAGTGCATTCCATGCAGCATCACTGAATGCAGTGGATTCCATGAAGCATGGTAAAATGCATCCCGATTGAACGCAGTGTATTCCATGAAGCATGGCTAAATGGATCCCGATTGAATGCAGTGGATTCCATGCAGCGTGGCCCAATGGATCTCGATTGAATGCAGTGTATTCCATGCAGTGAGGCCCAATGTATCCCAATTGAATGCAGTGGATTCCATGCAGCATGGCGCAATGGATGTCGATTGAATGCAGTGGTTTCCCTGCAATGTGGCACAATGGATCCCGAATGACTGCAGTGGATTCCATGCAGCGTCTCTGAATGCAGTGGATTCCATGCAGCATGGTAAAATGCATCCCGATTGATGCAGTGGATTCCATGCAGTGTCATTGAATGCAGTGGATTCCATGCAGCATGGTTAAATGCATCCCAATTGAACGCAGTGCATTCCATGCAGCGGGGTTAAATGGATCCCGATTGAATGCAGTGGATTCGATGCAGCATGGCCCAATGGATCTCGAGAGAATGCAGTGGATTCCATGCAGTGTGGTGCAATGGATTTAAATTGAACGCAGTGGATTCCATGCATCGTGGCGCAATGGATCCCAATTGAATGCAGTGAATTCCATGCAGCGTGATTGAATGCAGTATATTCCATGCAGCGTGGTAAAATGCATCCCGATTAAATGCAGTGGATTCCATCCAGCTTGATTGAATGCAGTTGATTCCATGGAGTGTGGCCCAATGCATCCCGATTAAATGCAGTGAATTTTATGCAGCATGGCCCAAAGCATCCCGATTGAATGTAGTGCATTCCATGCAGCATCACTGAATGCAGTGGATTCCATGCAGCATGGTAAAATGCATCCCGATTGAACGCAGTGTATTCCATGAAGCATGGCGAAATGGATCCCGATTGAATGCAGTATATTCCATGCAGCGTGGTAAAATGCATCCCGATTGAATGCAGTGGATTCCATGCAGCATGATTGAATGCAGTAGATTCCATGCAGTGAGGCCCAATGCATCCCGATTAAATGCAGTGGATTTTATGCAGAGAGGCCCAAAGCATCCCGATTGAATGCAGTGGATTCCATGCAGCGTCACTGAATGCAGTGGATTCGATGCAGCATGGTAAAATGCATCCCGATTGAACCCAGTGTATTCTATGCAGCGTGATAAATGGATCCCGATTGAATGCAGTGGATTCGATGCAGCGTGGCGCAATGGATCTCGATTGAATGCAGTGGATTCCATGCAGTGTGGTGCAGTGGATTCTGATTGATTGCAGTGAATTCCATGCATCGTGGCACAATGGATCCCAATTGAATGCAGTGGATTCCATGCAGCGTGGCCCAATGGATCTCGCTTGAATGCAGTGGATTCCATGCAGCGTGTTTGAATGCAGTGTATGCCATGCAGCATGAAGAAATGGAACCCTATTGAATGCAGTGGATTTTATGCAGCATGATTGAATGCAGTGGATTCCATGCAGCATGATTGAATGCAGTGGATTCCAGGCAGCGAGGCCCAATGAATCCCGATTGAATGCAGTGGATATTATCCAGCATGGCCCAAAGCATCCCGATTGAATGCAGTGGATTCCATGCAGCGTGTTTGAACGCAGTGGATCCATGCAGCATGGCCCAATGGTTCCCGATTGAATGCAGTGGTTGCAATGAAGCATGATTGAATGCAGTGGATTCCATGAAGCGTGGCCCTATGGTACCCGATTGAATGCACTGGTTGCAATGAAGCATGATTGAATGCAGTGGATTCCATGCAGCATGGAGAAATGGAACCCTATTAAATGCAGGGGATTTTATGCAGCATGATTGAATGCAGTGGATTCCATGCAGCATGATTGAATGCAGTAGATTCCATGCAGTGAGGCCCAATGCATCCCGATTAAATGCAGTGGATTTTATGCAGCGAGGCCCAAAGCATCCCGATTGAATGCAGTGGATTCCATGCAGCGTCACTGAATGCAGTGGATTCGATGCAGCATGGTAAAATGCATCCCGATTGAACCCAGTGTATTCTATGCAGCGTGATAAATGGATCCCGATTGAATGCAGTGGATTCCATGCAGCGTGGCCCAATGGATCTCGAGAGAATGCAGTGGATTCCATGCAGTGTGGTGCAATGGATTTTGATTGAACGCAGTGGATTCCATGCATCGTTGTGCAATGGATCCCAATTGAATGCAGTGAATTCCATGCAGCGTGATTGAATGCAGTACATTCCATGCAGCATGGTAAAATGCATCCCGATTAAATGCAGTGGATTCCATCCAGCTTGATTGAATGCAGTTGATTCCATGGAGCGTGGCCCAATGCATCCCGATTAAATGCAGTGGATTTTATGCAGCATGGCCCAAAGCATCCCGATTGAAGGTAGTGCATTCCATGCAGCATCACTGAATGCAGTGGATTCCATGCAGCATGGTAAAATGCATCCCGATTGAACGCAGTGTATTCCATGAAGCATGGCTAAATGGATCCCGATTGAATGCAGTGGATTCCATGCAGCGTGGCCCAATGGATCTCGATTGAACGCAGTGTATTCCATGCAGTGAGGCCCAATGAATCCCAATTGAATGCAGTGGATTCCATGCAGCATGGCGCAATGGATGTCGATTGAATGCAGTGCTTTCCCTGCAATGTGGCACAATGGATCCCGATTGACTGCAGTGGATTCCATGCAGCGTCACTGAATGCAGTGGATTCCATGCAGCATGGTAAAATGCATCCCGATTGATGCAGTGGATTCCATGCAGTGTCATTGAATGCAGTGGATTCCATGCAGCATGGTAAAATGCATCCCGATTGATGCAGTGGATTACATGCAGTGTCAATGAATGCAGTGGATTCCAGGCAGCATGATAAAATGCATCCCGATTGATGCAGTGGATTCCATGCAGCGGGGTTAAATGGATCCCGATTGAATGCAGTGGATTCCATGCAGCGTGGCCCAGTGGATCTCGATTGAATGCAGTGGATTCCATGCAGCGTGGCCCAATGGATCTCGATTGAATGCAGTGGATTCCACGCAGTGTGGTGCAGTGGATTCTGATTGATTGCAGTGAATTCCATGCATCGTGGCACAATGGATCCCAATTGAATGCAGTGGATTCCATGCAGTGTGGCCCAATGGATCTTGATTGAATGCAGTGGATACCATGCAGCATGTTTGAATGCAGTGTATTCCATGCAGCGTGAAGAAATGGAACCCTATTGAATGCAGTGGATTTTATGCAGCATGATTGAATGCAGTGGATTCCATGCAGCATGATTGAATGCAGTGGATTCCAGGAAGCGAGGCCCAATGAATCCCGATTGAATGCAGTGGATATTATCCAGCAGGGCCCAAAGCATCCCGATTGAATGCAGTGGATTCCATGCAGCGTCACTGAATGCAGTGGATTCGATGCAGCATGGTAAAATGCATCCCGATTGAACCCAGTGTATTCTATGCAGCGTGATAAATGGATCCCGATTGAATGCAGTGGATTCGATGCAGCATTGCCCAATGGACCTCGAGAGAATGCAGTGGATTCCATGCAGTGTGGTGCAATGGATTTTGATTGAAATCAGTGGATTCGATGCATCGTTGTGCAATGGATCCCAATTGAATGCAGTGAATTCCATGCAGCGTGATTGAATGCAGTACATTCCATGCAGCATGGTAAAATGCATCCCGATTAAATGCAGTGGATTCCATCCAGCTTGATTGAATGCAGTTGATTCCATGGAGCGTGGCCCAATGCATCCCGATTAAATGCAGTGGATTTTATGCAGCATGGCCCAAAGCATCCCGATTGAAGGTAGTGCATTCCATGCAGCATCACTGAATGCAGTGGATTCCATGCAGCATGGTAAAATGCATCCCGATTGAACGCAGTGTATTCCATGAAGCATGGCTAAATGGATCCCGATTGAATGCAGTGGATTCCATGCAGCGTGGCCCAATGGATCTCGATTGAACGCAGTGTATTCCATGCAGTGAGGCCCAATGAATCCCAATTGAATGCAGTGGATTCCATGCAGCATGGCGCAATGGATGTCGATTGAATGCAGTGCTTTCCCTGCAATGTGGCACAATGGATCCCGATTGACTGCAGTGGATTCCATGCAGCGTCACTGAATGCAGTGGATTCCATGCAGCATGGTAAAATGCATCCCGATGGATGCAGTGGATTCCATGCAGTGTCATTGAATGCAGTGGATTCCATGCAGCATGGTAAAATGCATCCCAATTGATGCAGTGGATTCCATGCAGCCGGGTTCAATGGATCCCGATTGAATGCAGTGGATTCGATGCAGCGTGGCCCAATGGATCTCGAGAGAATGCAGTGGATTCCATGCAGTGTGGTGCAATGGATTTAAATTGAACGCAGTGGATTCCATGCATCGTGGCGCAATGGATCCCAATTGAATGCAGTGAATTCCATGCAGCGTGATTGAATGCAGTATATTCCATGCAGCGTGGTAAAATGCATCCCGATTAAATGCAGTGGATTCCATCCAGCTTGATTGAATGCAATTGATTTCATGGAGCATGGCCCAATGCATCCCGATTAAATGCAGTGGATTTTATGCAGCATGGCCCAAAGCATCCCGATTGAAGGTAGTGCATTCCATGCAGCATCACTGAATGCAGTGGATTCCATGCAGCATGGTAAAATGCATCCCGATTGAACGCAGTGTATTCCATGAAGCATGGCTAAATGGATCCCGATTGAATGCAGTGGATTCCATGCAGCGTGGCCCAATGGATCTCGATTGAACGCAGTGTATTCCATGCAGTGAGGCCCAATGAATCCCAATTGAATGCAGTGGATTCCATGCAGCATGGCGCAATGGATGTCGATTGAATGCAGTGCTTTCCCTGCAATGTGGCACAATGGATCCCGATTGACTGCAGTGGATTCCATGCAGCGTCACTGAATGCAGTGGATTCCATGCAGCATGGTAAAATGCATCCCGATTGATGCAGTGGATTCCATGCAGTGTCATTGAATGCAGTGGATTCCATGCAGCATGGTAAAATGCATCCCGATTGATGCAGTGGATTACATGCAGTGTCAATGAATGCAGTGGATTCCAGGCAGCATGATAAAATGCATCCCGATTGATGCAGTGGATTCCATGCAGCGGGGTTAAATGGATCCCGATTGAATGCAGTGGATTCCATGCAGCGTGGCCCAGTGGATCTCGATTGAATGCAGTGGATTCCATGCAGCGTGGCCCAATGGATCTCGATTGAATGCAGTGGATTCCACGCAGTGTGGTGCAGTGGATTCTGATTGATTGCAGTGAATTCCATGCATCGTGGCACAATGGATCCCAATTGAATGCAGTGGATTCCATGCAGTGTGGCCCAATGGATCTCGATTGAATGCAATGGATTCCATGCAGCATGTTTGAATGCAGTGTATTCCATGCAGCGTGAAGAAATGGAACCCTATTGAATGCAGTGGATTTTATGCAGCATGATTGAATGCAGTGGATTCCATGCAGCATGATTGAATGCAGTGGATTCCAGGAAGCGAGGCCCAATGAATCCCGATTGAATGCAGTGGATATTATCCAGCAGGGCCCAAAGCATCCCGATTGAATGCAGTGGATTCCATGCAGCGTCACTGAATGCAGTGGATTCGATGCAGCATGGTAAAATGCATCCCGATTGAACCCAGTGTATTCTATGCAGCGTGATAAATGGATCCCGATTGAATGCAGTGGATTCGATGCAGCGTGGTCCAATGTACCTCGAGAGAATGCAGTGGATTCCATGCAGTGTGGTGCAATGGATTTTGATTGAAATCAGTGGATTCGATGCATCGTTGTGCAATGGATCCCAATTGAATGCAGTGAATTCCATGCAGCGTGATTGAATGCAGTACATTCCATGCAGCATGGTAAAATGCATCCCGATTAAATGCAGTGGATTCCATCCAGCTTGATTGAATGCAGTTGATTCCATGGAGCGTGGCCCAATGCATCCCGATTAAATGCAGTGGATTTTATGCAGCATGGCCCAAAGCATCCCGATTGAAGGTAGTGCATTCCATGCAGCATCACTGAATGCAGTGGATTCCATGCAGCATGGTAAAATGCATCCCGATTGAACGCAGTGTATTCCATGAAGCATGGCGAAATGGATCCCGATTGAATGCAGTGGATTCCATGCAGCGTGGCCCAATGGATCTCGATTGAACGCAGTGTATTCCATGCAGTGAGGCCCAATGAATCCCAATTGAATGCAGTGGATTCCATGCAGCATGGCGCAATGGATGTCGATTGAATGCAGTGGTTTCCCTGCAATGTGGCACAATGGATCCCGATTGACTGCAGTGGATTCCATGCAGCGTCACTGAATGCAGTGGATTCCATGCAGCATGGTAAAATGCATCCCGATGGATGCAGTGGATTCCATGCAGTGTCATTGAATGCAGTGGATTCCATGCAGCATGGTAAAATGCATCCCAATTGAACGCAGTGCATTCCATGCAGCCGGGTTCAATGGATCCCGATTGAATGCAGTGGATTCGATGCAGCGTGGCCCAATGGATCTCGAGAGAATGCAGTGGATTCCATGCAGTGTGGTGCAATGGATTTAAATTGAACGCAGTGGATTCCATGCATCGTGGCGCAATGGATCCCAATTGAATGCAGTGAATTCCATGCAGCGTGATTGAATGCAGTATATTCCATGCAGCGTGGTAAAATGCATCCCGATTAAATGCAGTGGATTCCATCCAGCTTGATTGAATGCAATTGATTCCATGGAGCATGGCCCAATGCATCCCGATTAAATGCAGTGGATTCCATCCAGCTTGATTGAATGCAATTGATTCCATGGAGCATGGCCCAATGCATCCCGATTAAATGCAGTGGATTTTATGCAGCATGGCCCAAAGCATCCCGATTGAAGGTAGTGCATTCCATGCAGCATCACTGAATGCAGTGGATTCCATGCAGCATGGTAAAATGCATCCCGATTAAACGCAGTGGATTACATGCAGCATGGCTAAATGGATCCCGAGTGAATGCAGTAGATTCCATGCAGTTTCATTGAATGCTGTGGTTTACATGCAGTATGGTAAAATGCCTCACGATTGATGCAGTGGATTCCATGCAGTGTCATTGAATGCAGTGGATTCCATGCAGCATGGTAAAATGCATCCCGATTGATGCAGTGGATTTTATGCAGAGAGGCCCAAAGCATCCCGATTGAATGCAGTGGATTCCATGCAGCGTCACTGAATGCAGTGGATTCGATGCAGCATGGTTAAATGCATCCCGATTGAACGAAGAGTATTCCATGCAGCGTGGCTAAATGGACCCCAATTGAATGCAGTGGATTCCATGCAGCGTGGCCCAATGGATCTCGATTGAATGCAGTGGATTCCATGCAGCGTGGCCCAATGGATCTCGATTTAATGCAGTGGATTCCATGCAGTGTGGTGCAGTGGATTCTGATTGATTGCAGTGAATTCCATGCATCGTGGCACAATGGATCCCAATTGAATGCAGTGGATTCCATGCAGCGTGGCCCAATGGATCTCGATTGAATGCAGTGGATTCAATGCAGCGTGTTTGAATGCAGTGTATGCCATGCAGCGTGAAGAAATGGAACCCTATTGAATGCAGTGGATTTTATGCAGCATGATTGAATGCAGTGGATTCGATGCAGCATGATTGAATGCAGTGGATTCCAGGCAGCGAGGCCCAATTAATCCCGATTGAATGCAGTGGATATTATCCAGCATGGCCCAAAGCATCCCGATTGAATGCAGTGGATTCCATGCAGCGTGGCCCAATGGATCTCGATTGAATGCAGTGGATTCCATGCAGCGTGTTTGAACGCAGTGGATCCATGCAGCATGGCCCAATGGTACCCGATTGAATGCAGTGGTTGCAATGAAGCATGATTGAATGCAGTGGATTCCATGAAGCGTGGCCCTATGGTACCCGATTGAATGCACTGGTCGCAATGAAGCATGATTGAATGCAGTGGATTCCATGCAGCATGGAGAAATGGAACCCTATTAAATGCAGGGGATTTTATGCAGCATGATTGAATGCAGTGGATTCCATGCAGCATGATTGAATGCAGTAGATTCCATGCAGTGAGGCCCAATGCATCCCGATTAAATGCAGTGGATTTTATGCAGCGAGGCCCAAAGCATCCCGATTGAATGCAGTGGATTCCATGCAGTGTCACTGAATGCAGTGGATTCGATGCAGCATGGTAAAATGCATCCCGATTGAACCCAGTGTATTCTATGCAGCGTGATAAATGGATCCCGATTGAATGCAGTGGATTCCATGCAGCGTGGCCCAATGGATCTCGAGAGAATGCAGTGGATTCCATGCAGTGTGGTGCAATGGATTTTGATTGAACGCAGTGGATTCGATGCATCGTTGTGCAATGGATCCCAATTGAATGCAGTGAATTCCATGCAGCATGATAAAATGCATCCCGATTGATGCAGTGGATTCCATGCAGCGGGGTTAAATGTATCCAGATTGAATGCCGTGGATTCCATGCAGCGTGGCCCAATGAATCTCGATTGAATGCAGTGGACTCCATGCAGTGTGGTGGAGTGGATTCTGATTGATTGCAGTGAATTCCATGAAGCGTGGCCCAATGGATCTCGATTGAATGCACTGGATTCCATGCAGCGTGTTTGAATGCAGTGTATTCCATGCAGCGTGAAGAAATGGAACCCTATTGAATGCAGTGGATTTTATGCAGCATGATTGAATGCAGTGGATTCCATGCAGCATGATTGAATGCAGTGGATTCCAGGCAGCGAGGCCCAATGAATCCCGATTGAATGCAGTGGACATTATCCAGCATGGCCCAAAGCATCCCGATGGAATGCAGTGGATTCCATGCAGCGTGTTTGAATGCAGTGGAGTCCATGCAGCATGGCCCAATGGTTCCCGATTGAATGCAGTGGTTGCAATGAAGCATGATTGAATGCAGTGGATTCCATGAAGCGTGGCCCTATGGTACCCGATTGAATGCACTGGTTGCAATGAAGCATGATTGAATGCAGTGGATTCCATGCAGCATGGAGAAATGGAACCCTATTAAATGCAGGGGATTTTATGCAGCATGATTGAATGCAGTGGATTCCATGCAGCATGATTGAATGCAGTAGATTCCATGCAGTGAGGCCCAATGCATCCCGATTAAATGCAGTGGATTTTATGCAGCGAGGCCCAAAGCATCCCGATTGAATGCAGTGGATTCCATGCAGCGTCACTGAATGCAGTGGATTCGATGCAGCATGGTTAAATGCATCCCGATTGAACGAAGTGTATTCCATGCAGCGTGGCTAAATGGATCCCGATTGAATGCAGTGGATTCCATGCAGCGTGGCCCAATGGATCTCGAGAGATTGCAGTGGATTCCATGCAGTGTGGTGCAATGGATTTTAATTGAACGCAGTGGATTCCATGCATCGTGGTGCAATGGATCCCAATTGAATGCAGTGAATTCCATGCAGCGTGATTGAATGCAGTATATTCCATGCAGCGTGGTAAAATGCATCCCGATTAAATGCAGTGGATTCCATCCAGCTTGATTGAATGCAGTTGATTCCATGGAGCGTGGCCTAATGCATCCCGATTAAATGCAGTGGATTTTATGCAGCATGGCCCAAAGCATCCCGATTGAATGTAGTGCATTCCATGCAGCATCACTGAATGCAGTGGATTCCATGCAGCATGGTAAAATGCATCCCGATTAAACGCAGTGGATTACATGCAGCATGGCTAAATGGATCCCGAGTGAATGCAGTAGATTCCATGCAGTGTCATTGAATGCAGTGGATTCCATGCAGCATGGTAAAATGCGTCACGATTGATGCAGTGGATTCCATGCAGTGTCATTGAATGCAGTGGATTCCATGCAGCATGGTAAAATGCATCCCGATGGATGCAGTGGATTCCATGCAGTGTCAATGAATGCAGTGGATTCCAGGCAGCATGATAAAATGCATCCCGATTGATGCAGTGGATTCCATGCAGCGGGGTTAAATGGATCCCGATTGAATGCAGTGGATTCCATGCAGCGTGGCCCAGTGGATCTCGATTGAATGCAGTGTATTCCATGCAGCGTGGCCCAATGGATCTCGATTGAATGCAGTGGATTCCATGCAGTGTGGTGCAGTGGATTCTGATTGATTGCAGTGAATTCCATGCATCGTGGCACAATGGATCCCAATTGAATGCAGTGGATTCCATGCAGTGTGGCCCAATTGATCTCGATTGAATGCAGTGGATTCCATGCAGCGTGTTTGAATGCAGTTTATGCCATGCAGCATGAAGAAATGGAACCCTATTGAATGCAGTGGATTTTATGCAGCATGATTGAATGCAGTGGATTCCATGCAGCATGATTGAATGCAGTGGATTCCAGGCAGCGAGGCCCAATGAATCCCGATTGAATGCAGTGGATATTATCCAGCATGGCCCAAAGCATCCCGATTGAATGCAGTGGATTCCATGCAGCGTGTTTGAACGCAGTGGATCCATGCAGCATGGCCCAATGGTTCCCGATTGAATGCAGTGGTTGCAATGAAGCATGATTGAATGCAGTGGATTCCATGAAGCGTGGCCCTATGGTACCCGATTGAATGCACTGGTTGCAATGAAGCATGATTGAATGCAGTGGATTCCATGCAGCATGGAGAAATTGAACCCTATTAAATGCAGGGGATTTTATGCAGCATGATTGAATGCAGTGGATTCCATGCAGCATGATTGAATGCAGTAGATTCCATGCAGTGAGGCCCAATGCATCCCGATTAAATGCAGTGGATTTTATGCAGCGAGGCCCAAAGCATCCCGATTGAATGCAGTGGATTCCATGCAGCGTCACTGAATGCAGTGGATTCGATGCAGCATGGTAAAATGCATCCCGATTGAACCCAGTGTATTCTATGCAGCGTGATAAATGGATCCCGATTGAATGCAGTGGATTCCATGCAGCGTGGCCCAATGGATCTCGAGAGAATGCAGTGGATTCCATGCAGTGCGGTGCAATGGATTTTGATTGAACGCAGTGGATTCCATGCATCGTTGTGCAATGGATCCCAATTGAATGCAGTGAATTCCATGCAGCGTGATTGAATGCAGTACATTCCATGCAGCATGGTAAAATGCATCCCGATTAAATGCAGTGGATTCCATCCAGCTTGATTGAATGCAGTTGATTCCATGGAGCGTGGCCCAATGCATCCCGATTAAATGCAGTGGATTTTATGCAGCATGGCCCAAAGCATCCCGATTGAAGGTAGTGCATTCCATGCAGCATCACTGAATGCAGTGGATTCCATGCAGCATGGTAAAATGCATCCCGATTGAACGCAGTGTATTCCATGAAGCATGGCTAAATGGATCCCGATTGAATGCAGTGGATTCCATGCAGCGTGGCCCAATGGATCTCGATTGAACGCAGTGTATTCCATGCAGTGAGGCCCAATGAATCCCAATTGAATGCAGTGGATTCCATGCAGCATGGCGCAATGGATGTCGATTGAATGCAGTGCTTTCCCTGCAATGTGGCACAATGGATCCCGATTGACTGCAGTGGATTCCATGCAGCGTCACTGAATGCAGTGGATTCCATGCAGCATGGTAAAATGCATCCCGATTGATGCAGTGGATTCCATGCAGTGTCATTGAATGCAGTGGATTCCATGCAGCATGGTAAAATGCATCCCGATTGATGCAGTGGATTACATGCAGTGTCAATGAATGCAGTGGATTCCAGGCAGCATGATAAAATGCATCCCGATTGATGCAGTGGATTCCATGCAGCGGGGTTAAATGGATCCCGATTGAATGCAGTGGATTCCATGCAGCGTGGCCCAGTGGATCTCGATTGAATGCAGTGGATTCCATGCAGCGTGGCCCAATGGATCTCGATTGAATGCAGTGGATTCCACGCAGTGTGGTGCAGTGGATTCTGATTGATTGCAGTGAATTCCATGCATCGTGGCACAATGGATCCCAATTGAATGCAGTGGATTCCATGCAGTGTGGCCCAATGGATCTCGATTGAATGCAGTGGATACCATGCAGCATGTTTGAATGCAGTGTATTCCATGCAGCGTGAAGAAATGGAACCCTATTGAATGCAGTGGATTTTATGCAGCATGATTGAATGCAGTGGATTCCATGCAGCATGATTGAATGCAGTGGATTCCAGGAAGCGAGGCCCAATGAATCCCGATTGAATGCAGTGGATATTATCCAGCAGGGCCCAAAGCATCCCGATTGAATGCAGTGGATTCCATGCAGCGTCACTGAATGCAGTGGATTCGATGCAGCATGGTAAAATGCATCCCGATTGAACCCAGTGTATTCTATGCAGCGTGATAAATGGATCCCGATTGAATGCAGTGGATTCGATGCAGCGTGGTCCAATGTACCTCGAGAGAATGCAGTGGATTCCATGCAGTGTGGTGCAATGGATTTTGATTGAAATCAGTGGATTCGATGCATCGTTGTGCAATGGATCCCAATTGAATGCAGTGAATTCCATGCAGCGTGATTGAATGCAGTACATTCCATGCAGCATGGTAAAATGCATCCCGATTAAATGCAGTGGATTCCATCCAGCTTGATTGAATGCAGTTGATTCCATGGAGCGTGGCCCAATGCATCCCGATTAAATGCAGTGGATTTTATGCAGCATGGCCCAAAGCATCCCGATTGAAGGTAGTGCATTCCATGCAGCATCACTGAATGCAGTGGATTCCATGCAGCATGGTAAAATGCATCCCGATTGAACGCAGTGTATTCCATGAAGCATGGCTAAATGGATCCCGATTGAATGCAGTGGATTCCATGCAGCGTGGCCCAATGGATCTCGATTGAACGCAGTGTATTCCATGCAGTGAGGCCCAATGAATCCCAATTGAATGCAGTGGATTCCATGCAGCATGGCGCAATGGATGTCGATTGAATGCAGTGGTTTCCCTGCAATGTGGCACAATGGATCCCGATTGACTGCAGTGGATTCCATGCAGCGTCACTGAATGCAGTGGATTCCATGCAGCATGGTAAAATGCATCCCGATGGATGCAGTGGATTCCATGCAGTGTCATTGAATGCAGTGGATTCCATGCAGCATGGTAAAATGCATCCCAATTGAACGCAGTGCATTCCATGCAGCCGGGTTCAATGGATCCCGATTGAATGCAGTGGATTCGATGCAGCGTGGCCCAATGGATCTCGAGAGAATGCAGTGGATTCCATGCAGTGTGGTGCAATGGATTTAAATTGAACGCAGTGGATTCCATGCATCGTGGCGCAATGGATCCCAATTGAATGCAGTGAATTCCATGCAGCGTGATTGAATGCAGTATATTCCATGCAGCGTGGTAAAATGCATCCCGATTAAATGCAGTGGATTCCATCCAGCTTGATTGAATGCAATTGATTTCATGGAGCATGGCCCAATGCATCCCGATTAAATGCAGTGGATTTTATGCAGCATGGCCCAAAGCATCCCGATTGAAGATAGTGCATTCCATGCAGCATCACTGAATGCAGTGGATTCCATGCAGCATGGTAAAATGCATCCCGATTGAACGCAGTGTATTCCATGAAGCATGGCTAAATGGATCCCGATTGAATGCAGTGGATTCCATGCAGCGTGGCCCAATGGATCTCGATTGAACGCAGTGTATTCCATGCAGTGAGGCCCAATGAATCCCAATTGAATGCAGTGGATTCCATGCAGCATGGCGCAATGGATGTCGATTGAATGCAGTGCTTTCCCTGCAATGTGGCACAATGGATCCCGATTGACTGCAGTGGATTCCATGCAGCGTCACTGAATGCAGTGGATTCCATGCAGCATGGTAAAATGCATCCCGATTGATGCAGTGGATTCCATGCAGTGTCATTGAATGCAGTGGATTCCATGCAGCATGGTAAAATGCATCCCGATTGATGCAGTGGATTCCATGCAGTGTCAATGAATGCAGTGGATTCCAGGCAGCATGATAAAATGCATCCCGATTGATGCAGTGGATTCCATGCAGCGGGGTTAAATGGATCCCGATTGAATGCAGTGGATTCCATGCAGCGTGGCCCAGTGGATCTCGATTGAATGCAGTGGATTCCATGCAGCGTGGCCCAATGGATCTCGATTGAATGCAGTGGATTCCACGCAGTGTGGTGCAGTGGATTCTGATTGATTGCAGTGAATTCCATGCATCGTGGCACAATGGATCCCAATTGAATGCAGTGGATTCCATGCAGTGTGGCCCAATGGATCTCGATTGAATGCAATGGATTCCATGCAGCATGTTTGAATGCAGTGTATTCCATGCAGCGTGAAGAAATGGAACCCTATTGAATGCAGTGGATTTTATGCAGCATGATTGAATGCAGTGGATTCCATGCAGCATGATTGAATGCAGTGGATTCCAGGAAGCGAGGCCCAATGAATCCCGATTGAATGCAGTGGATATTATCCAGCAGGGCCCAAAGCATCCCGATTGAATGCAGTGGATTCCATGCAGCGTCACTGAATGCAGTGGATTCGATGCAGCATGGTAAAATGCATCCCGATTGAACCCAGTGTATTCTATGCAGCGTGATAAATGGATCCCGATTGAATGCAGTGGATTCGATGCAGCGTGGTCCAATGTACCTCGAGAGAATGCAGTGGATTCCATGCAGTGTGGTGCAATGGATTTTGATTGAAATCAGTGGATTCGATGCATCGTTGTGCAATGGATCCCAATTGAATGCAGTGAATTCCATGCAGCGTGATTGAATGCAGTACATTCCATGCAGCATGGTAAAATGCATCCCGATTAAATGCAGTGGATTCCATCCAGCTTGATTGAATGCAGTTGATTCCATGGAGCGTGGCCCAATGCATCCCGATTAAATGCAGTGGATTTTATGCAGCATGGCCCAAAGCATCCCGATTGAAGGTAGTGCATTCCATGCAGCATCACTGAATGCAGTGGATTCCATGCAGCATGGTAAAATGCATCCCGATTGAACGCAGTGTATTCCATGAAGCATGGCTAAATGGATCCCGATTGAATGCAGTGGATTCCATGCAGCGTGGCCCAATGGATCTCGATTGAACGCAGTGTATTCCATGCAGTGAGGCCCAATGAATCCCAATTGAATGCAGTGGATTCCATGCAGCATGGCGCAATGGATGTCGATTGAATGCAGTGGTTTCCCTGCAATGTGGCACAATGGATCCCGATTGACTGCAGTGGATTCCATGCAGCGTCACTGAATGCAGTGGATTCCATGCAGCATGGTAAAATGCATCCCGATGGATGCAGTGGATTCCATGCAGTGTCATTGAATGCAGTGGATTCCATGCAGCATGGTAAAATGCATCCCAATTGAACGCAGTGCATTCCATGCAGCCGGGTTCAATGGATCCCGATTGAATGCAGTGGATTCGATGCAGCGTGGCCCAATGGATCTCGAGAGAATGCAGTGGATTCCATGCAGTGTGGTGCAATGGATTTAAATTGAACGCAGTGGATTCCATGCATCGTGGCGCAATGGATCCCAATTGAATGCAGTGAATTCCATGCAGCGTGATTGAATGCAGTATATTCCATGCAGCGTGGTAAAATGCATCCCGATTAAATGCAGTGGATTCCATCCAGCTTGATTGAATGCAATTGATTCCATGGAGCATGGCCCAATGCATCCCGATTAAATGCAGTGGATTCCATCCAGCTTGATTGAATGCAATTGATTCCATGGAGCATGGCCCAATGCATCCCGATTAAATGCAGTGGATTTTATGCAGCATGGCCCAAAGCATCCCGATTGAAGGTAGTGCATTCCATGCAGCATCACTGAATGCAGTGGATTCCATGCAGCATGGTAAAATGCATCCCGATTAAACGCAGTGGATTACATGCAGCATGGCTAAATGGATCCCGAGTGAATGCAGTAGATTCCATGCAGTTTCATTGAATGCTGTGGTTTACATGCAGTATGGTAAAATGCCTCACGATTGATGCAGTGGATTCCATGCAGTGTTATTGAATGCAGTGGATTCCATGCAGCATGGTAAAATGCATCCCGATTGATGCCGTGGATTTTATGCAGAGAGGCCCAAAGCATCCCGATTGAATGCAGTGGATTCCATGCAGCGTCACTGAATGCAGTGGATTCGATGCAGCATGGTTAAATGCATCCCGATTGAACGAAGAGTATTCCATGCAGCGTGGCTAAGTGGACCCCAATTGAATGCAGTGGATTCCATGCAGCGTGGCCCAATGGATCTCGATTGAATGCAGTGGATTCCATGCAGCGTGGCCCAATGGATCTCGATTTAATGCAGTGGATTCCATGCAGTGTGGTGCAGTGGATTCTGATTGATTGCAGTGAATTCCATGCATCGTGGCACAATGGATCCCAATTGAATGCAGTGGATTCCATGCAGCGTGGCCCAATGGATCTCGATTGAATGCAGTGGATTCCATGCAGCGTGTTTGAATGCAGTGTATGCCATGCAGCGTGAAGAAATGGAACCCTATTGAATGCAGTGGATTTTATGCAGCATGATTGAATGCAGTGGATTCGATGCAGCATGATTGAATGCAGTGGATTCCAGGCAGCGAGGCCCAATTAATCCCGATTGAATGCAGTGGATATTATCCAGCATGGCCCAAAGCATCCCGATTGAATGCAGTGGATTCCATGCAGCGTGTTTGAATGCAGTGGATTCCATGCAGCATGGCCCAATGGTTCCCGATTGAATGCAGTGGTTGCAATGAAGCATGATTGAATGCAGTGGATTCCATGAAGCGTGGCCCTATGGTACCCGATTGAATGCACTGGTTGCAATGAAGCATGATTGAATGCAGTGGATTCCATGCAGCATGGAGAAATTGAACCCTATTAAATGCAGGGGATTTTATGCAGCATGATTGAATGCAGTGGTTTCCAGGCAGCATGATTGAATGCAGTAGATTCCATGCAGTGAGGCCCAATGCATCCCGATTAAATGCAGTGGATTCCATGCAGCGTCACTGAATGCAGTGGATTCGATGCAGCATGGTAAAATGCATCCCGATTGAACCCAGTGTATTCTATGCAGCGTGATAAATGGATCCCGATTGAATGCAGTGGATTCCATGCAGCGTGGTCCAATGGATCTCGACAGAATGCAGTGGATTCCATGCAGTGTGGTGCAATGTATTTTCATTGAACGCAGTGGATTCGATGCATCATTGTGCAATGGATCCCAATTGAATGCAGTGAATTCCATGCAGCGTGATTGAATGCAGTACATTCCATGCAGCATGGTAAAATGCATCCCGATTAAATGCAGTGGATTCCATCCAGCTTGATTGAATGCAGTTGATTCCATGGAGCGTGGCCCAATGCATCCCGATTAAATGCAGTGGATTTTATGCAGCATGGCCCAAAGCATCCCGATTGAAGGTAGTGCATTCCATGCAGCATCACTGAATGCAGTGGATTCCATGCAGCATGGTAAAATGCATCCCGATTGAACGCAGTGTATTCCATGAAGCATGGCTAAATGGATCCCGATTGAATGCAGTGGATTCCATGCAGCGTGGCCCAATGGATCTCGATTGAACGCAGTGTATTCCATGCAGTGAGGCCCAATGAATCCCAATTGAATGCAGTGGATTCCATGCAGCATGGCGCAATGGATGTCGATTGAATGCAGTGGTTTCCCTGCAATGTGGCACAATGGATTCCGATTGACTGCAGTGGATTCCATGCAGCGTCACTGAATGCAGTGGATTCCATGCAGAATGGTAAAATGCATCCCGATTGATGGAGTGGATTCCATGCAGTGTCATTGAATGCAGTGGATTCCATGCAGCATGGTAAAATGCATCCCAATTGAACGCAGTGCATTCCATGCAGCGGGGTTAAATGGATCCCGATTGAATGCAGTGGATTCGATGCAGCGTGGCCCAATGGATCTCGAGAGAATGCAGTGGATTCCATGCAGTGTGGTGCAATGGATTTTAATTGAACGCAGTGGATTCCATGCATCATGGCGCAATGGATCCCAATTGAATGCAGTGAATTCCATGCAGCGTGATTGAATGCAGTATATTCCATGCAGCGTGGTAAAATGCATCCCGATTAAATGCAGTGGATTCCATCCAGCTTGATTGAATGCAGTTGATTCCATGGAGCGTGGCCCAATGCATCCCGATTAACTGCAGTGGATTTTATGCAGCATGGCCCAAAGCATCCCGATTGAAGGTACTGCATTCCATGCAGCATCACTGAATGCAGTGGATTCCATGCAGCATGGTAAAATGCATCCCGATTGAACGCAGTGTATTCCATGAAGCATGGCTAAATGGATCCCGAGTGAATGCAGTGGATTCCATGCAGTGTCATTGAATGCAGTGGATTCCAGGCAGCATGGTAAAATGCATCCCGATTGATGCAGTGGATTCCATGCAGCGGGGTTCAATGGATCCCGATTGAATGCAGTGTATTCCATGCAGCGTGGCCCAATGGATCTCGATTGAATGCAGTGGATTCCATGCAGCGTGGCCCAATGGATCTCGATTGAATGCAGTGGATTCCACGCAGTGTGGTGCAGTGGATTCTGATTGATTGCAGTGAATTCCATGCATCGTGCACAATGGATCCCAATTGAATGCAGTGGATTCCATGCAGTGTGGCCCAATGGATCTCGATTGAATGCAGTGGATTCCATGCAGCGTGTTTGAATGCAGTGTATGCCATGCAGCGTGAAGAAATGGAACCCTATTGAATGCAGTGGATTTTATGCAGCATGATTGAATGCAGTGGATTCCATGCAGCATGATTGAATGCAGTGGATTCCAGGCAGCGAGGCCCAATGAATCCCGATTGAATGCAGTGGATATTATCCAGCATGGCCCAAAGCATCCCGATTGAATGCAGTGGATTCCATGCAGCATGTTTGAATGCAGTGGATTCCATGCAGCATGGCCCAATGGTTCCCGATTGAATGCAGTGGTTGCAATGAAGCATGATTGAATGCAGTGGATTCCATGAAGCGTGGCCCTATGGTACCCGATTGAATGCACTGGTTGCAATGAAGCATGATTGAATGCAGTGGATTCCATGCAGCATGGAGAAATGGAACCCTATTAAATGCAGGGGATTTTATGCAGCATGATTGAATGCAGTGGATTCCATGCAGCATGATTGAATGCAGTAGATTCCATGCAGTGAGGCCCAATGCATCCCGATTAAATGCAGTGGATTTTATGCAGCGAGGCCCAAAGCATCCCGATTGAATGCAGTGGATTCCATGCAGCGTCACTGAATGCAGTGGATTCGATGCAGCATGGTAAAATGCATCCCGATTGAACCCAGTGTATTCTATGCAGCGTGATAAATGGATCCCGATTGAATGCAGTGGATTCCATGCAGCGTGGCCCAATGGATCTCGAGAGAATGCAGTGGATTCCATGCAGTGTGGTGCAATGGATTTTGATTGAACGCAGTGGATTCGATGCATCGTTGTGCAATGGATCCCAATTGAATGCAGTGAATTCCATGCAGCGTGATTGAATGCAGTATATTCCATGCAGCGTGGTAAAATGCATCCCGATTAAATGCAGTGGATTCCATCCAGCTTGATTGAATGCAGTTGATTCCATGGAGTGTGGCCCAATGCATCCCGATTAAATGCAGTGGATTTTATGCAGCATGGCCCAAAGCATCCCGATTGAAGGTAGTGCATTCCATGCAGCATCACTGAATGCAGTGGATTCCATGCAGCATGGTAAAATGCATCCCGATTGAACGCAGTGTATTCCATGAAGCATGGCTAAATGGATCCCGAGTGAATGCAGTGGATTCCATGCAGTGTCATTGAATGCAGTGGATTCCATGCAGCATGGTAAAATGTGTCACGATTGATGCAGTGGATTACATGCATTGTCATTGAATGCAGTGGATTCCATGCAGCATGGTTAAATGCATCACGATTGATGCAGTGGATTCCATGCAGTGTCAATGAATGCAGTGGATTCCAGGCAGCATGATAAAATGCATCCCGATTGATGCAGTGGATTCCATGCAGTGTCAATGAATGCAGTGGATTCCAGGCAGCATGATAAAATGCATCCCGATTGATGCAGTGGATTCCATGCAGCGGGGTTAAATGGATCCCGATTGAATGCAGTGGATTCCATGCAGCGTGGCCCAATGGATCTCGGTTGAATGCAGTGGACTCCGTGCAGTGTGGTGGAGTGGATTCTGATTGATTGCAGTGAATTCCATGCAGCGTGGCCCAATGGATCTCGATTGAATGCAGTGGATTCCATGCAGCGTGTTTGAATGCAGTGTATTCCATGCAGCGTGAAGTAATGGAACCCTATTGAATGCAGTGGATTTTATGCAGCATGATTGAATGCAGTGGATTCCATGCAGCATGATTGAATGCAGTGGATTCCAGGCAGCGAGGCCCAATGAATCCCGATTGAATGCAGTGGACATTATCCAGCATGGCCCAAAGCATCCCGATGGAATGCAGTGGATTCCATGCAGCGTGTTTGAATGCAGTGGATTCCATGCAGCATGGCCCAATGGTTCCCGATTGAATGCAGTGGTTGCAATGAAGCATGATTGAATGCAGTGGATTCCATGAAGCGTGGCCCTATGGTACCCGATTGAATGCACTGGTTGCAATGAAGCATGATTGAATGCAGTGGATTCCATGCAGCATGGAGAAATGGAACCCTATTAAATGCAGGGGATTTTATGCAGCATGATTGAATGCAGTGGATTCCATGCAGCATGATTGAATGCAGTAGGTTCCATGCAGTGAGGCCCAATGCATCCCGATTAAATGCAGTGGATTTTATGCAGCGAGGCCCAAAGCATCCCGATTGAATGCAGTGGATTCCATGCAGCGTCACTGAATGCAGTGGATTCGATGCAGCATGGTTAAATGCATCCCGATTGAACGAAGAGTATTCCATGCAGCGTGGCTAAATGGATCCCGATTGAATGCAGTGGATTCCATGCAGCGTGGTAAAATGCGTCACGATTGATGCAGTGGATTCCATGCAGTGTCATTGAATGCAGTGGATTCCATGCAGCATGGTAAAATGCATCCCGATGGATGCAGTGGATTCCATGCAGTGTCAATGAATGCAGTGGATTCCAGGCAGCATGGTAAAATGCGTCACGATTGATGCAGTGGATTCCATGCAGTGTCATTGAATGCAGTGGATTCCATGCAGCATGGTAAAATGCATCCCGATGGATGCAGTGGATTCCATGCAGTGTCAATGAATGCAGTGGATTCCAGGCAGCATGATAAAATGCATCCCGATTGATGCAGTGGATTCCATGCAGCGGGGTTAAATGGATCCCGATTGAATGCAGTGGATTCCATGCAGCGTGGCCCCATGGATCTCGATTGAATGCAGTGGATTCCATGCAGCGTGGCCCAATGGATCTCGATTGAATGCAGTGGATTCCATGCAGTGTGGTGCAGTGGATTCTGATTGATTGCAGTGAATTCCATGCATCGTGGCACAATGGATCCAAATTGAATGCAGTGGATTCCATGCAGCGTGGCCCAATGGATCTCGATTGAATGCAGTGGATTCCATGCAGCGTGTTTGAATGCAGTGTATGCCATGCGGCATGAAGAAATGGAACCCTATTGAATGCAGTGGATTTTATGCAGCATGATTGAATGCAGTGGATTCCATGCAGCATGATTGAATGCAGTAGATTCCAGGCAGCGAGGCCCAATGAATCCCGATTGAATGCAGTGGATATTATCCAGCATGGCCCAAAGCATCCCGATTGAATGCAGTGGATTCCATGCAGCGTGTTTGAACGCAGTGGATCCATGCAGCATGGCCCAATGGTTCCCGATTGAATGCAGTGGTTGCAATGAAGCATGATTGAATGCAGTGGATTCCATGAAGCGTGGCCCTATGGTACCCGATTGAATGCACTGGTTGCAATGAAGCATGATTGAATGCAGTGGATTCCATGCAGCATGGAGAAATGGAACCCTATTAAATGCAGGGGATTTTATGCAGCATGATTGAATGCAGTGGATTCCATGCAGCATGATTGAATGCAGTAGATTCCATGCAGTGAGGCCCAATGCATCCCGATTAAATGCAGTGGATTTTATGCAGCGAGGCCCAAAGCATCCCGATTGAATGCAGTGGATTCCATGCAGCGTCACTGAATGCAGTGGATTCGATGCAGCATGGTAAAATGCATCCCGATTGAACCCAGTGTATTCTATGCAGCGTGATAAATGGATCCCGATTGAATGCAGTGGATTCCATGCAGCGTGGCCCAATGGATCTCGAGAGAATGCAGTGGATTCCATGCAGTGTGGTGCAATGGATTTTGATTGAACGCAGTGGATTCCATGCATCGTTGTGCAATGGATCCCAATTGAATGCAGTGAATTCCATGCAGCGTGATTGAATGCAGTACATTCCATGCAGCATGGTAAAATGCATCCCGATTAAATGCAGTGGATTCCATCCAGCTTGATTGAATGCAGTTGATTCCATGGAGCGTGGCCCAATGCATCCCGATTAAATGCAGTGGATTTTATGCAGCATGGCCCAAAGCATCCCGATTGAAGGTAGTGCATTCCATGCAGCATCACTGAATGCAGTGAATTCCATGCAGCATGGTAAAATGCATCCCGATTGAACGCAGTGTATTCCATGAAGCATGGCGAAATGGATCCCGATTGAATGCAGTGGATTCCATGCAGCGTGGCCCAATGGATCTCGATTGAACGCAGTGTATTCCATGCAGTGAGGCCCAATGAATCCCAATTGAATGCAGTGGATTCCATGCAGCATGGCGCAATGGATGTCGATTGAATGCAGTGGTTTCCCTGCAATGTGGCACAATGGATCCCGATTGACTGCAGTGGATTCCATGCAGCGTCACTGAATGCAGTGGATTCCATGCAGCATGGTAAAATGCATCCCGATGGATGCAGTGGATTCCATGCAGTGTCATTGAATGCAGTGGATTCCATGCAGCATGGTAAAATGCATCCCAATTGAACGCAGTGCATTCCATGCAGCCGGGTTCAATGGATCCCGATTGAATGCAGTGGATTCGATGCAGCGTGGCCCAATGGATCTCGAGAGAATGCAGTGGATTCCATGCAGTGTGGTGCAATGGATTTAAATTGAACGCAGTGGATTCCATGCATCGTGGCGCAATGGATCCCAATTGAATGCAGTGAATTCCATGCAGCGTGATTGAATGCAGTATATTCCATGCAGCGTGGTAAAATGCATCCCGATTAAATGCAGTGGATTCCATCCAGCTTGATTGAATGCAATTGATTTCATGGAGCATGGCCCAATGCATCCCGATTAAATGCAGTGGATTTTATGCAGCATGGCCCAAAGCATCCCGATTGAAGATAGTGCATTCCATGCAGCATCACTGAATGCAGTGGATTCCATGCAGCATGGTAAAATGCATCCCGATTGAACGCAGTGTATTCCATGAAGCATGGCTAAATGGATCCCGATTGAATGCAGTGGATTCCATGCAGCGTGGCCCAATGGATCTCGATTGAACGCAGTGTATTCCATGCAGTGAGGCCCAATGAATCCCAATTGAATGCAGTGGATTCCATGCAGCATGGCGCAATGGATGTCGATTTAATGCAGTGCTTTCCCTGCAATGTGGCACAATGGATCCCGATTGACTGCAGTGGATTCCATGCAGCGTCACTGAATGCAGTGGATTCCATGCAGCATGGTAAAATGCATCCCGATTGATGCAGTGGATTCCATGCAGTGTCATTGAATGCAGTGGATTCCATGCAGCATGGTAAAATGCATCCCGATTGATGCAGTGGATTCCATGCAGTGTCAATGAATGCAGTGGATTCCAGGCAGCATGATAAAATGCATCCCGATTGATGCAGTGGATTCCATGCAGCGGGGTTAAATTCATCCCGATTGAATGCAGTGGATTCCATGCAGCGTGGCCCAGTGGATCTCGATTGAATGCAGTGGATTCCATGCAGCGTGGCCCAATGGATCTCGATTGAATGCAGTGGATTCCACGCAGTGTGGTGCAGTGGATTCTGATTGATTGCAGTGAATTCCATGCATCGTGGCACAATGGATCCCAATTGAATGCAGTGGATTCCATGCAGTGTGGCCCAATGGATCTCGATTGAATGCAATGGATTCCATGCAGCATGTTTGAATGCAGTGTATTCCATGCAGCGTGAAGAAATGGAACCCTATTGAATGCAGTGGATTTTATGCAGCATGATTGAATGCAGTGGATTCCATGCAGCATGATTGAATGCAGTGGATTCCAGGAAGCGAGGCCCAATGAATCCCGATTGAATGCAGTGGATATTATCCAGCAGGGCCCAAAGCATCCCGATTGAATGCAGTGGATTCCATGCAGCGTCACTGAATGCAGTGGATTCGATGCAGCATGGTAAAATGCATCCCGATTGAACCCAGTGTATTCTATGCAGCGTGATAAATGGATCCCGATTGAATGCAGTGGATTCGATGCAGCGTGGTCCAATGTACCTCGAGAGAATGCAGTGGATTCCATGCAGTGTGGTGCAATGGATTTTGATTGAAATCAGTGGATTCGATGCATCGTTGTGCAATGGATCCCAATTGAATGCAGTGAATTCCATGCAGCGTGATTGAATGCAGTACATTCCATGCAGCATGGTAAAATGCATCCCGATTAAATGCAGTGGATTCCATCCAGCTTGATTGAATGCAGTTGATTCCATGGAGCGTGGCCCAATGCATCCCGATTAAATGCAGTGGATTTTATGCAGCATGGCCCAAAGCATCCCGATTGAAGGTAGTGCATTCCATGCAGCATCACTGAATGCAGTGGATTCCATGCAGCATGGTAAAATGCATCCCGATTGAACGCAGTGTATTCCATGAAGCATGGCTAAATGGATCCCGATTGAATGCAGTGGATTCCATGCAGCGTGGCCCAATGGATCTCGATTGAACGCAGTGTATTCCATGCAGTGAGGCCCAATGAATCCCAATTGAATGCAGTGGATTCCATGCAGCATGGCGCAATGGATGTCGATTGAATGCAGTGGTTTCCCTGCAATGTGGCACAATGGATCCCGATTGACTGCAGTGGATTCCATGCAGCGTCACTGAATGCAGTGGATTCCATGCAGCATGGTAAAATGCATCCCGATGGATGCAGTGGATTCCATGCAGTGTCATTGAATGCAGTGGATTCCATGCAGCATGGTAAAATGCATCCCAATTGAACGCAGTGCATTCCATGCAGCCGGGTTCAATGGATCCCGATTGAATGCAGTGGATTCGATGCAGCGTGGCCCAATGGATCTCGAGAGAATGCAGTGGATTCCATGCAGTGTGGTGCAATGGATTTAAATTGAACGCAGTGGATTCCATGCATCGTGGCGCAATGGATCCCAATTGAATGCAGTGAATTCCATGCAGCGTGATTGAATGCAGTATATTCCATGCAGCGTGGTAAAATGCATCCCGATTAAATGCAGTGGATTCCATCCAGCTTGATTGAATGCAATTGATTCCATGGAGCATGGCCCAATGCATCCCGATTAAATGCAGTGGATTCCATCCAGCTTGATTGAATGCAATTGATTCCATGGAGCATGGCCCAATGCATCCCGATTAAATGCAGTGGATTTTATGCAGCATGGCCCAAAGCATCCCGATTGAAGGTAGTGCATTCCATGCAGCATCACTGAATGCAGTGGATTCCATGCAGCATGGTAAAATGCATCCCGATTAAACGCAGTGGATTACATGCAGCATGGCTAAATGGATCCCGAGTGAATGCAGTAGATTCCATGCAGTTTCATTGAATGCTGTGGTTTACATGCAGTATGGTAAAATGCCTCACGATTGATGCAGTGGATTCCATGCAGTGTTATTGAATGCAGTGGATTCCATGCAGCATGGTAAAATGCATCCCGATTGATGCCGTGGATTTTATGCAGAGAGGCCCAAAGCATCCCGATTGAATGCAGTGGATTCCATGCAGCGTCACTGAATGCAGTGGATTCGATGCAGCATGGTTAAATGCATCCCGATTGAACGAAGAGTATTCCATGCAGCGTGGCTAAATGGACCCCAATTGAATGCAGTGGATTCCATGCAGCGTGGCCCAATGGATCTCGATTGAATGCAGTGGATTCCATGCAGCGTGGCCCAATGGATCTCGATTTAATGCAGTGGATTCCATGCAGTGTGGTGCAGTGGATTCTGATTGATTGCAGTGAATTCCATGCATCGTGGCACAATGGATCCCAATTGAATGCAGTGGATTCCATGCAGCGTGGCCCAATGGATCTCGATTGAATGCAGTGGATTCCATGCAGCGTGTTTGAATGCAGTGTATGCCATGCAGCGTGAAGAAATGGAACCCTATTGAATGCAGTGGATTTTATGCAGCATGATTGAATGCAGTGGATTCGATGCAGCATGATTGAATGCAGTGGATTCCAGGCAGCGAGGCCCAATTAATCCCGATTGAATGCAGTGGATATTATCCAGCATGGCCCAAAGCATCCCGATTGAATGCAGTGGATTCCATGCAGCGTGTTTGAATGCAGTGGATTCCATGCAGCATGGCCCAATGGTTCCCGATTGAATGCAGTGGTTGCAATGAAGCATGATTGAATGCAGTGGATTCCATGAAGCGTGGCCCTATGGTACCCGATTGAATGCACTGGTTGCAATGAAGCATGATTGAATGCAGTGGATTCCATGCAGCATGGAGAAATTGAACCCTATTAAATGCAGGGGATTTTATGCAGCATGATTGAATGCAGTGGTTTCCAGGCAGCATGATTGAATGCAGTAGATTCCATGCAGTGAGGCCCAATGCATCCCGATTAAATGCAGTGGATTCCATGCAGCGTCACTGAATGCAGTGGATTCGATGCAGCATGGTAAAATGCATCCCGATTGAACCCAGTGTATTCTATGCAGCGTGATAAATGGATCCCGATTGAATGCAGTGGATTCCATGCAGCGTGGTCCAATGGATCTCGACAGAATGCAGTGGATTCCATGCAGTGTGGTGCAATGTATTTTCATTGAACGCAGTGGATTCGATGCATCATTGTGCAATGGATCCCAATTGAATGCAGTGAATTCCATGCAGCGTGATTGAATGCAGTACATTCCATGCAGCATGGTAAAATGCATCCCGATTAAATGCAGTGGATTCCATCCAGCTTGATTGAATGCAATTGATTCCATGAAGCGTGGCCCAATGCATCCCGATTAAATGCAGTGGATTTTATGCAGCATGGCCCAAAGCATCCCGATTGAAGGTAGTGCATTCCATGCAGCATCACTGAATGCAGTGGATTCCATGCAGCATGGTAAAATGCATCCCGATTGAACGCAGTGTATTCCATGAAGCATGGCTAAATGGATCCCGATTGAATGCAGTGGATTCCATGCAGCGTGGCCCAATGGATCTCGATTGAACGCAGTGTATTCCATGCAGTGAGGCCCAATGAATCCCAATTGAATGCAGTGGATTCCATGCAGCATGGCGCAATGGATGTCGATTGAATGCAGTGGTTTCCCTGCAATGTGGCACAATGGATTCCGATTGACTGCAGTGGATTCCATGCAGCGTCACTGAATGCAGTGGATTCCATGCAGAATGGTAAAATGCATCCCGATTGATGGAGTGGATTCCATGCAGTGTCATTGAATGCAGTGGATTCCATGCAGCATGGTAAAATGCATCCCAATTGAACGCAGTGCATTCCATGCAGCGGGGTTAAATGGATCCCGATTGAATGCAGTGGATTCGATGCAGCGTGGCCCAATGGATCTCGAGAGAATGCAGTGGATTCCATGCAGTGTGGTGCAATGGATTTTAATTGAACGCAGTGGATTCCATGCATCATGGCGCAATGGATCCCAATTGAATGCAGTGAATTCCATGCAGCGTGATTGAATGCAGTATATTCCATGCAGCGTGGTAAAATGCATCCCGATTAAATGCAGTGGATTCCATCCAGCTTGATTGAATGCAGTTGATTCCATGGAGCGTGGCCCAATGCATCCCGATTAACTGCAGTGGATTTTATGCAGCATGGCCCAAAGCATCCCGATTGAAGGTACTGCATTCCATGCAGCATCACTGAATGCAGTGGATTCCATGCAGCATGGTAAAATGCATCCCGATTGAACGCAGTGTATTCCATGAAGCATGGCTAAATGGATCCCGAGTGAATGCAGTGGATTCCATGCAGTGTCATTGAATGCAGTGGATTCCAGGCAGCATGGTAAAATGCATCCCGATTGATGCAGTGGATTCCATGCAGCGGGGTTAAATGGATCCCGATTGAATGCAGTGTATTCCATGCAGCGTGGCCCAATGGATCTCGATTGAATGCAGTGGATTCCATGCAGCGTGGCCCAATGGATCTCGATTGAATGCAGTGGATTCCACGCAGTGTGGTGCAGTGGATTCTGATTGATTGCAGTGAATTCCATGCATCGTGCACAATGGATCCCAATTGAATGCAGTGGATTCCATGCAGTGTGGCCCAATGGATCTCGATTGAATGCAGTGGATTCCATGCAGCGTGTTTGAATGCAGTGTATGCCATGCAGCGTGAAGAAATGGAACCCTATTGAATGCAGTGGATTTTATGCAGCATGATTGAATGCAGTGGATTCCATGCAGCATGATTGAATGCAGTGGATTCCAGGCAGCGAGGCCCAATGAATCCCGATTGAATGCAGTGGATATTATCCAGCATGGCCCAAAGCATCCCGATTGAATGCAGTGGATTCCATGCAGCATGTTTGAATGCAGTGGATTCCATGCAGCATGGCCCAATGGTTCCCGATTGAATGCAGTGGTTGCAATGAAGCATGATTGAATGCAGTGGATTCCATGAAGCGTGGCCCTATGGTACCCGATTGAATGCACTGGTTGCAATGAAGCATGATTGAATGCAGTGGATTCCATGCAGCATGGAGAAATGGAACCCTATTAAATGCAGGGGATTTTATGCAGCATGATTGAATGCAGTGGATTCCATGCAGCATGATTGAATGCAGTAGATTCCATGCAGTGAGGCCCAATGCATCCCGATTAAATGCAGTGGATTTTATGCAGCGAGGCCCAAAGCATCCCGATTGAATGCAGTGGATTCCATGCAGCGTTACTGAATGCAGTGGATTCGATGCAGCATGGTAAAATGCATCCCGATTGAACCCAGTGTATTCTATGCAGCGTGATAAATGGATCCCGATTGAATGCAGTGGATTCCATGCAGCGTGGCCCAATGGATCTCGAGAGAATGCAGTGGATTCCATGCAGTGTGGTGCAATGGATTTTGATTGAACGCAGTGGATTCGATGCATCGTTGTGCAATGGATCCCAATTGAATGCAGTGAATTCCATGCAGCGTGATTGAATGCAGTATATTCCATGCAGCGTGGTAAAATGCATCCCGATTAAATGCAGTGGATTCCATCCAGCTTGATTGAATGCAGTTGATTCCATGGAGTGTGGCCCAATGCATCCCGATTAAATGCAGTGGATTTTATGCAGCATGGCCCAAAGCATCCCGATTGAAGGTAGTGCATTCCATGCAGCATCACTGAATGCAGTGGATTCCATGCAGCATGGTAAAATGCATCCCGATTGAACGCAGTGTATTCCATGAAGCATGGCTAAATGGATCCCGAGTGAATGCAGTGGATTCCATGCAGTGTCATTGAATGCAGTGGATTCCATGCAGCATGGTAAAATGTGTCACGATTGATGCAGTGGATTACATGCATTGTCATTGAATGCAGTGGATTCCATGCAGCATGGTTAAATGCATCACGATTGATGCAGTGGATTCCATGCAGTGTCAATGAATGCAGTGGATTCCAGGCAGCATGATAAAATGCATCCCGATTGATGCAGTGGATTCCATGCAGTGTCAATGAATGCAGTGGATTCCAGGCAGCATGATAAAATGCATCCCGATTGATGCAGTGGATTCCATGCTGCGGGGTTAAATGGATCCCGATTGAATGCAGTGGATTCCATGCAGCGTGGCCCAATGGATCTCGGTTGAATGCAGTGGACTCCGTGCAGTGTGGTGGAGTGGATTCTGATTGATTGCAGTGAATTCCATGCAGCGTGGCCCAATGGATCTCGATTGAATGCAGTGGATTCCATGCAGCGTGTTTGAATGCAGTGTATTCCATGCAGCGTGAAGTAATGGAACCCTATTGAATGCAGTGGATTTTATGCAGCATGATTGAATGCAGTGGATTCCATGCAGCATGATTGAATGCAGTGGATTCCAGGCAGCGAGGCCCAATGAATCCCGATTGAATGCAGTGGACATTATCCAGCATGGCCCAAAGCATCCCGATGGAATGCAGTGGATTCCATGCAGCGTGTTTGAATGCAGTGGATTCCATGCAGCATGGCCCAATGGTTCCCGATTGAATGCAGTGGTTGCAATGAAGCATGATTGAATGCAGTGGATTCCATGAAGCGTGGCCCTATGGTACCCGATTGAATGCACTGGTTGCAATGAAGCATGATTGAATGCAGTGGATTCCATGCAGCATGGAGAAATGGAACCCTATTAAATGCAGGGGATTTTATGCAGCATGATTGAATGCAGTGGATTCCATGCAGCATGATTGAATGCAGTAGGTTCCATGCAGTGAGGCCCAATGCATCCCGATTAAATGCAGTGGATTTTATGCAGCGAGGCCCAAAGCATCCCGATTGAATGCAGTGGATTCCATGCAGCGTCACTGAATGCAGTGGATTCGATGCAGCATGGTTAAATGCATCCCGATTGAACGAAGAGTATTCCATGCAGCGTGGCTAAATGGATCCCGATTGAATGCAGTGGATTCCATGCAGCGTGGTAAAATGCGTCACGATTGATGCAGTGGATTCCATGCAGTGTCATTGAATGCAGTGGATTCCATGCAGCATGGTAAAATGCATCCCGATGGATGCAGTGGATTCCATGCAGTGTCAATGAATGCAGTGGATTCCAGGCAGCATGGTAAAATGCGTCACGATTGATGCAGTGGATTCCATGCAGTGTCATTGAATGCAGTGGATTCCATGCAGCATGGTAAAATGCATCCCGATGGATGCAGTGGATTCCATGCAGTGTCAATGAATGCAGTGGATTCCAGGCAGCATGATAAAATGCATCCCGATTGATGCAGTGGATTCCATGCAGCGGGGTTAAATGGATCCCGATTGAATGCAGTGGATTCCATGCAGCGTGGCCCCATGGATCTCGATTGAATGCAGTGGATTCCATGCAGCGTGGCCCAATGGATCTCGATTGAATGCAGTGGATTCCATGCAGTGTGGTGCAGTGGATTCTGATTGATTGCAGTGAATTCCATGCATCGTGGCACAATGGATCCAAATTGAATGCAGTGGATTCCATGCAGCGTGGCCCAATGGATCTCGATTGAATGCAGTGGATTCCATGCAGCGTGTTTGAATGCAGTGTATGCCATGCAGCATGAAGAAATGGAACCCTATTGAATGCAGTGGATTTTATGCAGCATGATTGAATGCAGTGGATTCCATGCAGCATGATTGAATGCAGTAGATTCCAGGCAGCGAGGCCCAATGAATCCCGATTGAATGCAGTGGATATTATCCAGCATGGCCCAAAGCATCCCGATTGAATGCAGTGGATTCCATGCAGCGTGTTTGAACGCAGTGGATCCATGCAGCATGGCCCAATGGTTCCCGATTGAATGCAGTGGTTGCAATGAAGCATGATTGAATGCAGTGGATTCCATGAAGCGTGGCCCTATGGTACCCGATTGAATGCACTGGTTGCAATGAAGCATGATTGAATGCAGTGGATTCCATGCAGCATGGAGAAATGGAACCCTATTAAATGCAGGGGATTTTATGCAGCATGATTGAATGCAGTGGATTCCATGCAGCATGATTGAATGCAGTAGATTCCATGCAGTGAGGCCCAATGCATCCCGATTAAATGCAGTGGATTTTATGCAGCGAGGCCCAAAGCATCCCGATTGAATGCAGTGGATTCCATGCAGCGTCACTGAATGCAGTGGATTCGATGCAGCATGGTAAAATGCATCCCGATTGAACCCAGTGTATTCTATGCAGCGTGATAAATGGATCCCGATTGAATGCAGTGGATTCCATGCAGCGTGGCCCAATGGATCTCGAGAGAATGCAGTGGATTCCATGCAGTGTGGTGCAATGGATTTTGACTGAACGCAGTGGATTCCATGCATCGTTGTGCAATGGATCCCAATTGAATGCAGTGAATTCCATGCAGCGTGATTGAATGCAGTACATTCCATGCAGCATGGTAAAATGCATCCCGATTAAATGCAGTGGATTCCATCCAGCTTGATTGAATGCAGTTGATTCCATGGAGCGTGGCCCAATGCATCCCGATTAAATGCAGTGGATTTTATGCAGCATGGCCCAAAGCATCCCGATTGAAGGTAGTGCATTCCATGCAGCATCACTGAATGCAGTGGATTCCATGCAGCATGGTAAAATGCATCCCGATTGAACGCAGTGTATTCCATGAAGCATGGCGAAATGGATCCCGATTGAATGCAGTGGATTCCATGCAGCGTGGCCCAATGGATCTCGATTGAACGCAGTGTATTCCATGCAGTGAGGCCCAATGAATCCCAATTGAATGCAGTGGATTCCATGCAGCATGGAGAAATTGAACCCTATTAAATGCAGGGGATTTTATGCAGCATGATTGAATGCAGTGGATTCCAAGCAGCATGATTGAATGCAGTAGATTCCATGCAGTGAGGCCCAATGCATCCCGATTAAATGCAGTGGATTTTATGCAGCGAGGCCCAAAGCATCCCGATTGAATGCAGTGGATTCCATGCAGCGTCACTGAATGCAGTGGATTCGATGCAGCATGGTTAAATGCATCCCGATTGAACGAAGTGTATTCCATGCAGCGTGGCTAAATGGATCCCGATTGAATGCAGTGGATTCCATGCAGCGTGGCCCAATGGATCTCGAGAGATTGCAGTGGATTCCAAGCAGAGTGGTGCAATGGATTTTAATTGAACGCAGTGGATTCCATGCATCGTGGTGCAATGGATCCCAATTGAATGCAGTGAATTCCATGCAGCGTGATTGAATGCAGTATATTCCATGCAGCGTGGTAAAATGCATCCCGATTAAATGCAGTGGATTCCATCCAGCTTGGTTGAATGCAATTGATTCCATGGAGCATGGCCCAATGCATCCCGATTAAATGCAGTGGATTTTATGCAGCATGGCCCAAAGCATCCCGATTGAAGGTAGTGCATTCCATGCAGCATCACTGAATGCAGTGGATTCCATGCAGCATGGTAAAATGCATCCCGATTAAACGCAGTGGACTACATGCAGCATGGCTAAATGGATCCCGATTGAATGCAGTAGATTCCATGCAGTGTCATTGAATGCAGTGGATTCCATGCAGCATGGTAAAATGCGTCACGATTGATGCAGTGGATTCCATGCAGTGTCATTGAATGCAGTGGATTCCATGCAGCATGGTAAAATGCATCCCGATGGATGCAGTGGATTCCATGCAGTGTCAATGAATGCAGTGGATTCCAGGCAGCATGATAAAATGCATCCCGATTGATGCAGTTGATTCCATGCAGCGGGGTTAAATGGATCCCGATTGAATGCAGTGGATTCCATGCAGCGTGGCCCAATGGATCTCGATTGAATGCAGTGGATTCCATGCAGCGTGGCCCAATGGATCTCGATTGAATGCAGTGGATTCCATGCAGTGTGGTGCAGTGGATTCTGATTGATTGCAGTGAATTCCATGCATCGTGGCACAATGGATCCCAATTGAATGCAGTGGATTCCATGCAGCGTGGCCCAATGGATCTCGATTGAATGCAGTGGATTCCATGCAGCGTGTTTGAATGTAGTGTATGCCATGCAGCGTGAAGAAATGGAACCCTATTGAATGCAGTGGATTTTATGCAGCATGATTGAATGCAGTGGATTCGATGCAGCATGATTGAATGCAGTGGATTCCAGGCAGCGAGGCCCAATGAATCCCGATTGAATGCAGTGGATATTATCCAGCATGGCCCAAAGCATCCCGATTGAATGCAGTGGATTCCATGCAGCGTGTTTGAATGCAGTGGATTCCATGCAGAATGGCCCAATGGTTCCCGATTGAATGCAGTGGTTGCAATGAAGCATGATTGAATGCAGTGGATTCCATGCAGCATGGAGAAATTGAACCCTATTAAATGCAGGGGATTTTATGCAGCATGATTGAATGCAGTGGATTCCATGCAGCGTGATTGAATGCAGTAGATTCCATGCAGTGAGGCCCAATGCATCCCGATTAAATGCAGTGGATTTTATGCAGCGAGGCCCAAAGCATCCCGATTGAATGCAGTGGATTCCATGCAGCGTCACTGAATGCAGTGGATTCGATGCAGCATGGTAAAATGCATCCCGATTGAACCCAGTGTATTCCATGCAGCGTGATAAATGGACCCAAATTCAATGCAGTGGATTCCATGCAGCGTGGCCCAATGGATCTCGAGAGAATACAGTGGATTCCATGCAGCGTGATTGAATGCAGTACATTCCATGCAGCATGGTAAAATGCATCCCGATTAAATGCAGTGGATTCCATCCAGCTTGATTGAATGCAGTTGATTCCATGGAGCGTGGCCCAATGCATCCCGATTAAATGCAGTGGATTTTATGCAGCATGGCCCAAAGCATCCCGATTGAAGGTAGTGCATTCCATGCAGCATCACTGAATGCAGTGGATTCCATGCAGCATGGTAAAATGCATTCCGATTGAACGCAGTGTATTCCATGAAGCATGGCGAAATGGATCCCGATTGAATGCAGTGGATTCCATGCAGCGTGGCCCAATGGATCTCGATTGAACGCAGTGTATTCCATGCAGTGAGGCCCAATGAATCCCAATTGAATGCAGTGGATTCCATGCAGCATGGAGAAATTGAACCCTATTAAATGCAGGGGATTTTATGCAGCATGATTGAATGCAGTGGATTCCATGCAGCGTGATTGAATGCAGTAGATTCCATGCAGTGAGGCCCAATGCATCCCGATTAAATGCAGTGGATTTTATGCAGAGAGGCCCAAAGCATCCCGATTGAATGCAGTGGATTCCATGCAGCGTCACTGAATGCAGTGGATTCGATGCAGCATGGTAAAATGCATCCCGATTGAACGAAGAGTATTCCATGCAGCGTGGCTAAATGGATCCCGATTGAATGCAGTGGATTCCATGCAGCGTGGCCCAATGGATCTCGAGAGATTGCAGTGGATTCCAAGCAGAGTGGTGCAATGGATTTTAATTGAACGCAGTGGATTCCATGCATCGTGGTGCAATGGATCCCAATTGAATGCAGTGAATTCCATGCAGCGTGATTGAATGCAGTATATTCCATGCAGCGTGGTAAAATGCATCCCGATTAAATGCAGTGGATTCCATCCAGCTTGGTTGAATGCAATTGATTCCATGGAGCATGGCCCAATGCATCCCGATTAAATGCAGTGGATTTTATGCAGCATGGCCCAAAGCATCCCGATTGAATGTAGTGCATTCCATGCAGCATCACTGAATGCAGTGGATTCCATGCAGCATGGTAAAATGCATCCCGATTAAACGCAGTGGATTACATGCAGCATGGCTAAATGGATCCCGATTGAATGCAGTAGATTCCATGCAGTGTCATTGAATGCAGTGGATTCCATGCAGCATGGTAAAATGCGTCACGATTGATGCAGTGGATTCCATGCAGTGTCATTTAATGCATTGGATTCCATGCAGCATGGTAAAATGCATCCCGATGGATGCAGTGGATTCCATGCAGTGTCAATGAATGCAGTGGATTCCAGGCAGCATGATAAAATGCATCCCGATTGATGCAGTTGATTCCATGCAGCGGGGTTAAATGGATCCCGATTGAATGCAGTGGATTCCATGCAGCGTGGCCCAATGGATCTCGATTGAATGCAGTGGATTCCATGCAGCGTGGCCCAATGGATCTCGATTGAATGCAGTGGATTCCATGCAGTGTGGTGCAGTGGACTCTGATTGATTGCAGTGAATTCCATGCATCGTGGCACAATGGATCCCAATTGAATGCAGTGGATTCCATGCAGCGTGGCCCAATGGATCTCGATTGAATGCAGTGGATTCCATGCAGCGTGTTTGAATGTTGTGTATGCCATGCAGCGTGAAGAAATGGAACCCTATTGAATGCAGTGGATTTTATGCAGCATGATTGAATGCAGTGGATTCGATGCAGCATGATTGAATGCAGTGGATTCCAGGCAGCGAGGCCCAATGAATCCCGATTGAATGCAGTGGATATTATCCAGCATGGCCCAAAGCATCCCGATTGAATGCAGTGGATTCCATGCAGCGTGTTTGAATGCAGTGGATTCCATGCAGAATGGCCCAATGGTTCCCGATTGAATGCAGTGGTTGCAATGAAGCATGATTGAATGCAGTGGATTCCATGCAGCATGGAGAAATTGAACCCTATTAAATGCAGGGGATTTTATGCAGCATGATTGAATGCAGTGGATTCCATGCAGCGTGATTGAATGCAGTAGATTCCATGCAGTGAGGCCCAATGCATCCCGATTAAATGCAGTGGATTTTATGCAGCGAGGCCCAAAGCATCCCGATTGAATGCAGTGGATTCCATGCAGCGTCACTGAATGCAGTGGATTCGATGCAGCATGGTAAAATGCATCCCGATTGAACCCAGTGTATTCCATGCAGCGTGATAAATGGACCCCAATTGAATGCAGTGGATTCCATGCAGCGTGGCCCAATGGATCTCGAGAGAATACAGTGGATTCCATGCAGCGTGATTGAATGCAGTACATTCCATGCAGCATGGTAAAATGCATCCCGATTAAATGCAGTGGATTCCATCCAGCTTGATTGAATGCAGTTGATTCCATGGAGCGTGGCCCAATGCATCCCGATTAAATGCAGTGGATTTTATGCAGCATGGCCCAAAGCATCCCGATTGAAGGTAGTGCATTCCATGCAGCATCACTGAATGCAGTGGATTCCATGCAGCATGGTAAAATGCATCCCGATTGAACGCAGTGTATTCCATGAAGCATGGCGAAATGGATCCCGATTGAATGCAGTGGATTCCATGCAGCGTGGCCCAATGGATCTCGATTGAACGCAGTGTATTCCATGCAGTGAGGCCCAATGAATCCCAATTGAATGCAGTGGATTCCATGCAGCATGGCACAATGGATGTCGATTGAATGCAGTGGTTTCCCTGCAATGTGGCACAATGGATCCCGATTGACTGCAGTGGATTCCATGCAGCGTCACTGAATGCAGTGGATTCCATGCAGCATGGTAAAATGCATCCCGATGGATGCAGTGGATTCCATGCAGTGTCATTGAATGCAGTGGATTCCATGCAGCATGGTAAAATGCATCCCAATTGAACGCAGTGCATTCCATGCAGCGGGGGTCAATGGATCCCGATTGAATGCAGTGGATTCGATGCAGCGTGGCCCAATGGATCACGAGAGAATGCAGTGGATTCCATGCAGTGTGGTGCAATGGATTTTAATTGAACGGAGTGGATTCCATGCATCGTGGCGCAATGGATCCCAATTGAATGCAGTGAATTCCATGCAGCGTGATTGAATGCAGTACATTCCATGCAGCATGGTAAAATGCATCCCGATTAAATGCAGTGGATTCCATCCAGCTTGATTGAATGCAGTTGATTCCATGGAGCGTGGCCCAATGCATCCCGATTAAATGCAGTGGATTTTATGCAGCATGGCCCAAAGCATCCCGATTGAAGGTAGTGCATTTCATGCAGCATCACTGAATGCAGTGGATTCCATGCAGCATGGTAAAATGCATCCCAATTGAACGCAGTGCATTCCATGCAGCGGGGTTAAATGGATCCCGATTGAATGCAGTGGATTCGATGCAGCGTGGCCCAATGGATCTCGATTGACTGCAGTGGATTCCATGCAGCGTGGCCCAATGGATCTCGATTGACTGCAGTGGATTCCATGCAGCGTCACTGAATGCAGTGGATTCCATGCAGCATGGTAAAATGCATCCCGATTGATGCAGTGGATTCCATGCAGTGTCATTGAATGCAGTGGATTCCATGCAGCATGGTTTAATGCATCCCAATTGAACGCAGTGCATTCCATGCAGCGGGGTTAAATGGATCCCGATTGAATGCAGTGGATTCCATGCAGCGTGGCCCAATGGATCTCGAGAGATTGCAGTGGATTCCAAGCAGAGTGGTGCAATGGATTTTAATTGAACGCAGTGGATTCCATGCATCGTGGTGCAATGGATCCCAATTGAATGCAGTGAATTCCATGCAGCGTGATTGAATGCAGTATATTCCATGCAGCGTGGTAAAATGCATCCCGATTAAATGCAGTGGATTCCATCCAGCTTGATTGAATGCAATTGATTCCATGGAGCATGGCCCAATGCATCCCGATTAAATGCAGTGGATTTTATGCAGCATGGCCCAAAGCATCCCGATTGAAGGTAGTGCATTCCATGCAGCATCACTGAATGCAGTGGATTCCATGCAGCATGGTAAAATGCATCCCGATTAAACGCAGTGGATTACATGCAGCATGGCTAAATGGATCCCGATTGAATGCAGTAGATTCCATGCAGTGTCATTGAATGCAGTGGATTCCATGCAGCATGGTAAAATGCGTCACGATTGATGCAGTGGATTCCATGCAGTGTCATTGAATGCAGTGGATTCCATGCAGCATGGTAAAATGCATCCCGATGGATGCAGTGGATTCCATGCAGTGTCAATGAATGCAGTGGATTCCAGGCAGCATGATAAAATGCATCCCGATTGATGCAGTTGATTCCATGCAGCGGGGTTAAATGGATCCAGATTGAATGCAGTGGATTCCATGCAGCGTGGCCCAATGGATCTCGATTGAATGCAGTGGATTCCATGCAGCGTGGCCCAATGGATCTCGATTGAATGCAGTGGATTCCATGCAGTGTGGTGCAGTGGACTCTGATTGATTGCAGTGAATTCCATGCATCGTGGCACAATGGATCCCAATTGAATGCAGTGGATTCCATGCAGCGTGGCCCAATGGATCTCGATTGAATGCAGTGGATTCCATGCAGCGTGTTTGAATGCAGTGTATGCCATGCAGCGTGAAGAAATGGAACCCTATTGAATGCAGTGGATTTTATGCAGCATGATTGAATGCAGTGGATTCGATGCAGCATGATTGAATGCAGTGGATTCGATGCAGCATGGTTAAATGCATCCCGATTGAACGCAGTGTATTCCATGAAGCATGGCTAAATGGATCCCGATTGAATGCAGTGGATTCCATGCAGCGTGGCCCAATGGATCTCGATTGAACGCAGTGTATTCCATGCAGTGAGGCCCAATGAATCCCAATTGAATGCAGTGGATTCCATGCAGCATGGCGCAATGGATGTCGATTGAATGCAGTGGTTTCCCTGCAATGTGGCACAATGGATCCCGATTGACTGCAGTGGATTCCATGCAGCGTCACTGAATGCAGTGGATTCCATGCAGCATGGTAAAATGCATCCCGATGGATGCAGTGGATTCCATGCAGTGTCATTGAATGCAGTGGATTCCATGCAGCATGGTAAAATGCATCCCAATTGAACGCAGTGCATTCCATGCAGCCGGGTTCAATGGATCCCGATTGAATGCAGTGGATTCGATGCAGCGTGGCCCAATGGATCTCGAGAGAATGCAGTGGATTCCATGCAGTGTGGTGCAATGGATTTAAATTGAACGCAGTGGATTCCATGCATCGTGGCGCAATGGATCCCAATTGAATGCAGTGAATTCCATGCAGCGTGATTGAATGCAGTATATTCCATGCAGCGTGGTAAAATGCATCCCGATTAAATGCAGTGGATTCCATCCAGCTTGATTGAATGCAATTGATTCCATGGAGCATGGCCCAATGCATCCCGATTAAATGCAGTGGATTCCATCCAGCTTGATTGAATGCAATTGATTCCATGGAGCATGGCCCAATGCATCCCGATTAAATGCAGTGGATTTTATGCAGCATGGCCCAAAGCATCCCGATTGAAGGTAGTGCATTCCATGCAGCATCACTGAATGCAGTGGATTCCATGCAGCATGGTAAAATGCATCCCGATTAAACGCAGTGGATTACATGCAGCATGGCTAAATGGATCCCGAGTGAATGCAGTAGATTCCATGCAGTTTCATTGAATGCTGTGGTTTACATGCAGTATGGTAAAATGCCTCACGATTGATGCAGTGGATTCCATGCAGTGTTATTGAATGCAGTGGATTCCATGCAGCATGGTAAAATGCATCCCGATTGATGCCGTGGATTTTATGCAGAGAGGCCCAAAGCATCCCGATTGAATGCAGTGGATTCCATGCAGCGTCACTGAATGCAGTGGATTCGATGCAGCATGGTTAAATGCATCCCGATTGAACGAAGAGTATTCCATGCAGCGTGGCTAAATGGACCCCAATTGAATGCAGTGGATTCCATGCAGCGTGGCCCAATGGATCTCGATTGAATGCAGTGGATTCCATGCAGCGTGGCCCAATGGATCTCGATTTAATGCAGTGGATTCCATGCAGTGTGGTGCAGTGGATTCTGATTGATTGCAGTGAATTCCATGCATCGTGGCACAATGGATCCCAATTGAATGCAGTGGATTCCATGCAGCGTGGCCCAATGGATCTCGATTGAATGCAGTGGATTCCATGCAGCGTGTTTGAATGCAGTGTATGCCATGCAGCGTGAAGAAATGGAACCCTATTGAATGCAGTGGATTTTATGCAGCATGATTGAATGCAGTGGATTCGATGCAGCATGATTGAATGCAGTGGATTCCAGGCAGCGAGGCCCAATTAATCCCGATTGAATGCAGTGGATATTATCCAGCATGGCCCAAAGCATCCCGATTGAATGCAGTGGATTCCATGCAGCGTGTTTGAATGCAGTGGATTCCATGCAGCATGGCCCAATGGTTCCCGATTGAATGCAGTGGTTGCAATGAAGCATGATTGAATGCAGTGGATTCCATGAAGCGTGGCCCTATGGTACCCGATTGAATGCACTGGTTGCAATGAAGCATGATTGAATGCAGTGGATTCCATGCAGCATGGAGAAATTGAACCCTATTAAATGCAGGGGATTTTATGCAGCATGATTGAATGCAGTGGTTTCCAGGCAGCATGATTGAATGCAGTAGATTCCATGCAGTGAGGCCCAATGCATCCCGATTAAATGCAGTGGATTCCATGCAGCGTCACTGAATGCAGTGGATTCGATGCAGCATGGTAAAATGCATCCCGATTGAACCCAGTGTATTCTATGCAGCGTGATAAATGGATCCCGATTGAATGCAGTGGATTCCATGCAGCGTGGTCCAATGGATCTCGACAGAATGCAGTGGATTCCATGCAGTGTGGTGCAATGTATTTTCATTGAACGCAGTGGATTCGATGCATCATTGTGCAATGGATCCCAATTGAATGCAGTGAATTCCATGCAGCGTGATTGAATGCAGTACATTCCATGCAGCATGGTAAAATGCATCCCGATTAAATGCAGTGGATTCCATCCAGCTTGATTGAATGCAATTGATTCCATGAAGCGTGGCCCAATGCATCCCGATTAAATGCAGTGGATTTTATGCAGCATGGCCCAAAGCATCCCGATTGAAGGTAGTGCATTCCATGCAGCATCACTGAATGCAGTGGATTCCATGCAGCATGGTAAAATGCATCCCGATTGAACGCAGTGTATTCCATGAAGCATGGCTAAATGGATCCCGATTGAATGCAGTGGATTCCATGCAGCGTGGCCCAATGGATCTCGATTGAACGCAGTGTATTCCATGCAGTGAGGCCCAATGAATCCCAATTGAATGCAGTGGATTCCATGCAGCATGGCGCAATGGATGTCGATTGAATGCAGTGGTTTCCCTGCAATGTGGCACAATGGATTCCGATTGACTGCAGTGGATTCCATGCAGCGTCACTGAATGCAGTGGATTCCATGCAGAATGGTAAAATGCATCCCGATTGATGGAGTGGATTCCATGCAGTGTCATTGAATGCAGTGGATTCCATGCAGCATGGTAAAATGCATCCCAATTGAACGCAGTGCATTCCATGCAGCGGGGTTAAATGGATCCCGATTGAATGCAGTGGATTCGATGCAGCGTGGCCCAATGGATCTCGAGAGAATGCAGTGGATTCCATGCAGTGTGGTGCAATGGATTTTAATTGAACGCAGTGGATTCCATGCATCATGGCGCAATGGATCCCAATTGAATGCAGTGAATTCCATGCAGCGTGATTGAATGCAGTATATTCCATGCAGCGTGGTAAAATGCATCCCGATTAAATGCAGTGGATTCCATCCAGCTTGATTGAATGCAGTTGATTCCATGGAGCGTGGCCCAATGCATCCCGATTAACTGCAGTGGATTTTATGCAGCATGGCCCAAAGCATCCCGATTGAAGGTACTGCATTCCATGCAGCATCACTGAATGCAGTGGATTCCATGCAGCATGGTAAAATGCATCCCGATTGAACGCAGTGTATTCCATGAAGCATGGCTAAATGGATCCCGAGTGAATGCAGTGGATTCCATGCAGTGTCATTGAATGCAGTGGATTCCAGGCAGCATGGTAAAATGCATCCCGATTGATGCAGTGGATTCCATGCAGCGGGGTTAAATGGATCCCGATTGAATGCAGTGTATTCCATGCAGCGTGGCCCAATGGATCTCGATTGAATGCAGTGGATTCCATGCAGCGTGGCCCAATGGATCTCGATTGAATGCAGTGGATTCCACGCAGTGTGGTGCAGTGGATTCTGATTGATTGCAGTGAATTCCATGCATCGTGCACAATGGATCCCAATTGAATGCAGTGGATTCCATGCAGTGTGGCCCAATGGATCTCGATTGAATGCAGTGGATTCCATGCAGCGTGTTTGAATGCAGTGTATGCCATGCAGCGTGAAGAAATGGAACCCTATTGAATGCAGTGGATTTTATGCAGCATGATTGAATGCAGTGGATTCCATGCAGCATGATTGAATGCAGTGGATTCCAGGCAGCGAGGCCCAATGAATCCCGATTGAATGCAGTGGATATTATCCAGCATGGCCCAAAGCATCCCGATTGAATGCAGTGGATTCCATGCAGCATGTTTGAATGCAGTGGATTCCATGCAGCATGGCCCAATGGTTCCCGATTGAATGCAGTGGTTGCAATGAAGCATGATTGAATGCAGTGGATTCCATGAAGCGTGGCCCTATGGTACCCGATTGAATGCACTGGTTGCAATGAAGCATGATTGAATGCAGTGGATTCCATGCAGCATGGAGAAATGGAACCCTATTAAATGCAGGGGATTTTATGCAGCATGATTGAATGCAGTGGATTCCATGCAGCATGATTGAATGCAGTAGATTCCATGCAGTGAGGCCCAATGCATCCCGATTAAATGCAGTGGATTTTATGCAGCGAGGCCCAAAGCATCCCGATTGAATGCAGTGGATTCCATGCAGCGTTACTGAATGCAGTGGATTCGATGCAGCATGGTAAAATGCATCCCGATTGAACCCAGTGTATTCTATGCAGCGTGATAAATGGATCCCGATTGAATGCAGTGGATTCCATGCAGCGTGGCCCAATGGATCTCGAGAGAATGCAGTGGATTCCATGCAGTGTGGTGCAATGGATTTTGATTGAACGCAGTGGATTCGATGCATCGTTGTGCAATGGATCCCAATTGAATGCAGTGAATTCCATGCAGCGTGATTGAATGCAGTATATTCCATGCAGCGTGGTAAAATGCATCCCGATTAAATGCAGTGGATTCCATCCAGCTTGATTGAATGCAGTTGATTCCATGGAGTGTGGCCCAATGCATCCCGATTAAATGCAGTGGATTTTATGCAGCATGGCCCAAAGCATCCCGATTGAAGGTAGTGCATTCCATGCAGCATCACTGAATGCAGTGGATTCCATGCAGCATGGTAAAATGCATCCCGATTGAACGCAGTGTATTCCATGAAGCATGGCTAAATGGATCCCGAGTGAATGCAGTGGATTCCATGCAGTGTCATTGAATGCAGTGGATTCCATGCAGCATGGTAAAATGTGTCACGATTGATGCAGTGGATTACATGCATTGTCATTGAATGCAGTGGATTCCATGCAGCATGGTTAAATGCATCACGATTGATGCAGTGGATTCCATGCAGTGTCAATGAATGCAGTGGATTCCAGGCAGCATGATAAAATGCATCCCGATTGATGCAGTGGATTCCATGCAGTGTCAATGAATGCAGTGGATTCCAGGCAGCATGATAAAATGCATCCCGATTGATGCAGTGGATTCCATGCAGCGGGGTTAAATGGATCCCGATTGAATGCAGTGGATTCCATGCAGCGTGGCCCAATGGATCTCGGTTGAATGCAGTGGACTCCGTGCAGTGTGGTGGAGTGGATTCTGATTGATTGCAGTGAATTCCATGCAGCGTGGCCCAATGGATCTCGATTGAATGCAGTGGATTCCATGCAGCGTGTTTGAATGCAGTGTATTCCATGCAGCGTGAAGTAATGGAACCCTATTGAATGCAGTGGATTTTATGCAGCATGATTGAATGCAGTGGATTCCATGCAGCATGATTGAATGCAGTGGATTCCAGGCAGCGAGGCCCAATGAATCCCGATTGAATGCAGTGGACATTATCCAGCATGGCCCAAAGCATCCCGATGGAATGCAGTGGATTCCATGCAGCGTGTTTGAATGCAGTGGATTCCATGCAGCATGGCCCAATGGTTCCCGATTGAATGCAGTGGTTGCAATGAAGCATGATTGAATGCAGTGGATTCCATGAAGCGTGGCCCTATGGTACCCGATTGAATGCACTGGTTGCAATGAAGCATGATTGAATGCAGTGGATTCCATGCAGCATGGAGAAATGGAACCCTATTAAATGCAGGGGATTTTATGCAGCATGATTGAATGCAGTGGATTCCATGCAGCATGATTGAATGCAGTAGGTTCCATGCAGTGAGGCCCAATGCATCCCGATTAAATGCAGTGGATTTTATGCAGCGAGGCCCAAAGCATCCCGATTGAATGCAGTGGATTCCATGCAGCGTCACTGAATGCAGTGGATTCGATGCAGCATGGTTAAATGCATCCCGATTGAACGAAGAGTATTCCATGCAGCGTGGCTAAATGGATCCCGATTGAATGCAGTGGATTCCATGCAGCGTGGTAAAATGCGTCACGATTGATGCAGTGGATTCCATGCAGTGTCATTGAATGCAGTGGATTCCATGCAGCATGGTAAAATGCATCCCGATGGATGCAGTGGATTCCATGCAGTGTCAATGAATGCAGTGGATTCCAGGCAGCATGGTAAAATGCGTCACGATTGATGCAGTGGATTCCATGCAGTGTCATTGAATGCAGTGGATTCCATGCAGCATGGTAAAATGCATCCCGATGGATGCAGTGGATTCCATGCAGTGTCAATGAATGCAGTGGATTCCAGGCAGCATGATAAAATGCATCCCGATTGATGCAGTGGATTCCATGCAGCGGGGTTAAATGGATCCCGATTGAATGCAGTGGATTCCATGCAGCGTGGCCCCATGGATCTCGATTGAATGCAGTGGATTCCATGCAGCGTGGCCCAATGGATCTCGATTGAATGCAGTGGATTCCATGCAGTGTGGTGCAGTGGATTCTGATTGATTGCAGTGAATTCCATGCATCGTGGCACAATGGATCCAAATTGAATGCAGTGGATTCCATGCAGCGTGGCCCAATGGATCTCGATTGAATGCAGTGGATTCCATGCAGCGTGTTTGAATGCAGTGTATGCCATGCAGCATGAAGAAATGGAACCCTATTGAATGCAGTGGATTTTATGCAGCATGATTGAATGCAGTGGATTCCATGCAGCATGATTGAATGCAGTAGATTCCAGGCAGCGAGGCCCAATGAATCCCGATTGAATGCAGTGGATATTATCCAGCATGGCCCAAAGCATCCCGATTGAATGCAGTGGATTCCATGCAGCGTGTTTGAACGCAGTGGATCCATGCAGCATGGCCCAATGGTTCCCGATTGAATGCAGTGGTTGCAATGAAGCATGATTGAATGCAGTGGATTCCATGAAGCGTGGCCCTATGGTACCCGATTGAATGCACTGGTTGCAATGAAGCATGATTGAATGCAGTGGATTCCATGCAGCATGGAGAAATGGAACCCTATTAAATGCAGGGGATTTTATGCAGCATGATTGAATGCAGTGGATTCCATGCAGCATGATTGAATGCAGTAGATTCCATGCAGTGAGGCCCAATGCATCCCGATTAAATGCAGTGGATTTTATGCAGCGAGGCCCAAAGCATCCCGATTGAATGCAGTGGATTCCATGCAGCGTCACTGAATGCAGTGGATTCGATGCAGCATGGTAAAATGCATCCCGATTGAACCCAGTGTATTCTATGCAGCGTGATAAATGGATCCCGATTGAATGCAGTGGATTCCATGCAGCGTGGCCCAATGGATCTCGAGAGAATGCAGTGGATTCCATGCAGTGTGGTGCAATGGATTTTGACTGAACGCAGTGGATTCCATGCATCGTTGTGCAATGGATCCCAATTGAATGCAGTGAATTCCATGCAGCGTGATTGAATGCAGTACATTCCATGCAGCATGGTAAAATGCATCCCGATTAAATGCAGTGGATTCCATCCAGCTTGATTGAATGCAGTTGATTCCATGGAGCGTGGCCCAATGCATCCCGATTAAATGCAGTGGATTTTATGCAGCATGGCCCAAAGCATCCCGATTGAAGGTAGTGCATTCCATGCAGCATCACTGAATGCAGTGGATTCCATGCAGCATGGTAAAATGCATCCCGATTGAACGCAGTGTATTCCATGAAGCATGGCGAAATGGATCCCGATTGAATGCAGTGGATTCCATGCAGCGTGGCCCAATGGATCTCGATTGAACGCAGTGTATTCCATGCAGTGAGGCCCAATGAATCCCAATTGAATGCAGTGGATTCCATGCAGCATGGAGAAATTGAACCCTATTAAATGCAGGGGATTTTATGCAGCATGATTGAATGCAGTGGATTCCAAGCAGCATGATTGAATGCAGTAGATTCCATGCAGTGAGGCCCAATGCATCCCGATTAAATGCAGTGGATTTTATGCAGCGAGGCCCAAAGCATCCCGATTGAATGCAGTGGATTCCATGCAGCGTCACTGAATGCAGTGGATTCGATGCAGCATGGTTAAATGCATCCCGATTGAACGAAGTGTATTCCATGCAGCGTGGCTAAATGGATCCCGATTGAATGCAGTGGATTCCATGCAGCGTGGCCCAATGGATCTCGAGAGATTGCAGTGGATTCCAAGCAGAGTGGTGCAATGGATTTTAATTGAACGCAGTGGATTCCATGCATCGTGGTGCAATGGATCCCAATTGAATGCAGTGAATTCCATGCAGCGTGATTGAATGCAGTATATTCCATGCAGCGTGGTAAAATGCATCCCGATTAAATGCAGTGGATTCCATCCAGCTTGGTTGAATGCAATTGATTCCATGGAGCATGGCCCAATGCATCCCGATTAAATGCAGTGGATTTTATGCAGCATGGCCCAAAGCATCCCGATTGAAGGTACTGCATTCCATGCAGCATCACTGAATGCAGTGGATTCCATGCAGCATGGTAAAATGCATCCCGATTAAACGCAGTGGATTACATGCAGCATGGCTAAATGGATCCCGATTGAATGCAGTAGATTCCATGCAGTGTCATTGAATGCAGTGGATTCCATGCAGCATGGTAAAATGCGTCACGATTGATGCAGTGGATTCCATGCAGTGTCATTGAATGCAGTGGATTCCATGCAGCATGGTAAAATGCATCCCGATGGATGCAGTGGATTCCATGCAGTGTCAATGAATGCAGTGGATTCCAGGCAGCATGATAAAATGCATCCCGATTGATGCAGTTGATTCCATGCAGCGGGGTTAAATGGATCCCGATTGAATGCAGTGGATTCCATGCAGCGTGGCCCAATGGATCTCGATTGAATGCAGTGGATTCCATGCAGCGTGGCCCAATGGATCTCGATTGAATGCAGTGGATTCCATGCAGTGTGGTGCAGTGGATTCTGATTGATTGCAGTGAATTCCATGCATCGTGGCACAATGGATCCCAATTGAATGCAGTGGATTCCATGCAGCGTGGCCCAATGGATCTCGATTGAATGCAGTGGATTCCATGCAGCGTGTTTGAATGTAGTGTATGCCATGCAGCGTGAAGAAATGGAACCCTATTGAATGCAGTGGATTTTATGCAGCATGATTGAATGCAGTGGATTCGATGCAGCATGATTGAATGCAGTGGATTCCAGGCAGCGAGGCCCAATGAATCCCGATTGAATGCAGTGGATATTATCCAGCATGGCCCAAAGCATCCCGATTGAATGCAGTGGATTCCATGCAGCGTGTTTGAATGCAGTGGATTCCATGCAGAATGGCCCAATGGTTCCCGATTGAATGCAGTGGTTGCAATGAAGCATGATTGAATGCAGTGGATTCCATGCAGCATGGAGAAATTGAACCCTATTAAATGCAGGGGATTTTATGCAGCATGATTGAATGCAGTGGATTCCATGCAGCGTGATTGAATGCAGTAGATTCCATGCAGTGAGGCCCAATGCATCCCGATTAAATGCAGTGGATTTTATGCAGCGAGGCCCAAAGCATCCCGATTGAATGCAGTGGATTCCATGCAGCGTCACTGAATGCAGTGGATTCGATGCAGCATGGTAAAATGCATCCCGATTGAACCCAGTGTATTCCATGCAGCGTGATAAATGGACCCAAATTCAATGCAGTGGATTCCATGCAGCGTGGCCCAATGGATCTCGAGAGAATACAGTGGATTCCATGCAGCGTGATTGAATGCAGTACATTCCATGCAGCATGGTAAAATGCATCCCGATTAAATGCAGTGGATTCCATCCAGCTTGATTGAATGCAGTTGATTCCATGGAGCGTGGCCCAATGCATCCCGATTAAATGCAGTGGATTTTATGCAGCATGGCCCAAAGCATCCCGATTGAAGGTAGTGCATTCCATGCAGCATCACTGAATGCAGTGGATTCCATGCAGCATGGTAAAATGCATCCCGATTGAACGCAGTGTATTCCATGAAGCATGGCGAAATGGATCCCGATTGAATGCAGTGGATTCCATGCAGCGTGGCCCAATGGATCTCGATTGAACGCAGTGTATTCCATGCAGTGAGGCCCAATGAATCCCAATTGAATGCAGTGGATTCCATGCAGCATGGAGAAATTGAACCCTATTAAATGCAGGGGATTTTATGCAGCATGATTGAATGCAGTGGATTCCATGCAGCGTGATTGAATGCAGTAGATTCCATGCAGTGAGGCCCAATGCATCCCGATTAAATGCAGTGGATTTTATGCAGAGAGGCCCAAAGCATCCCGATTGAATGCAGTGGATTCCATGCAGCGTCACTGAATGCAGTGGATTCGATGCAGCATGGTAAAATGCATCCCGATTGAACGAAGAGTATTCCATGCAGCGTGGCTAAATGGATCCCGATTGAATGCAGTGGATTCCATGCAGCGTGGCCCAATGGATCTCGAGAGATTGCAGTGGATTCCAAGCAGAGTGGTGCAATGGATTTTAATTGAACGCAGTGGATTCCATGCATCGTGGTGCAATGGATCCCAATTGAATGCAGTGAATTCCATGCAGCGTGATTGAATGCAGTATATTCCATGCAGCGTGGTAAAATGCATCCCGATTAAATGCAGTGGATTCCATCCAGCTTGATTGAATGCAATTGATTCCATGGAGCATGGCCCAATGCATCCCGATTAAATGCAGTGGATTTTATGCAGCATGGCCCAAAGCATCCCGATTGAAGGTAGTGCATTCCATGCAGCATCACTGAATGCAGTGGATTCCATGCAGCATGGTAAAATGCATCCCGATTAAACGCAGTGGATTACATGCAGCATGGCTAAATGGATCCCGATTGAATGCAGTAGATTCCATGCAGTGTCATTGAATGCAGTGGATTCCATGCAGCATGGTAAAATGCGTCACGATTGATGCAGTGGATTCCATGCAGTGTCATTGAATGCAGTGGATTCCATGCAGCATGGTAAAATGCATCCCGATGGATGCAGTGGATTCCATGCAGTGTCAATGAATGCAGTGGATTCCAGGCAGCATGATAAAATGCATCCCGATTGATGCAGTTGATTCCATGCAGCGGGGTTAAATGGATCCAGATTGAATGCAGTGGATTCCATGCAGCGTGGCCCAATGGATCTCGATTGAATGCAGTGGATTCCATGCAGCGTGGCCCAATGGATCTCGATTGAATGCAGTGGATTCCATGCAGTGTGGTGCAGTGGACTCTGATTGATTGCAGTGAATTCCATGCATCGTGGCACAATGGATCCCAATTGAATGCAGTGGATTCCATGCAGCGTGGCCCAATGGATCTCGATTGAATGCAGTGGATTCCATGCAGCGTGTTTGAATGTAGTGTATGCCATGCAGCGTGAAGAAATGGAACCCTATTGAATGCAGTGGATTTTATGCAGCATGATTGAATGCAGTGGATTCGATGCAGCATGATTGAATGCAGTGGATTCCAGGCAGCGAGGCCCAATGAATCCCGATTGAATGCAGTGGATATTATCCAGCATGGCCCAAAGCATCCCGATTGAATGCAGTGGATCCCATGCAGCGTGTTTGAATGCAGTGGATTCCATGCAGAATGGCCCAATGGTTCCCGATTGAATGCAGTGGTTGCAATGAAGCATGATTGAATGCAGTGGATTCCATGCAGCATGGAGAAATTGAACCCTATTAAATGCAGGGGATTTTATGCAGCATGATTGAATGCAGTGGATTCCATGCAGCGTGATTGAATGCAGTAGATTCCATGCAGTGAGGCCCAATGCATCCCGATTAAATGCAGTGGATTTTATGCAGCGAGGCCCAAAGCATCCCGATTGAATGCAGTGGATTCCATGCAGCGTCACTGAATGCAGTGGATTCGATGCAGCATGGTAAAATGCATCCCGATTGAACCCAGTGTATTCCATGCAGCGTGATAAATGGACCCCAATTGAATGCAGTGGATTCCATGCAGCGTGGCCCAATGGATCTCGAGAGAATACAGTGGATTCCATGCAGCGTGATTGAATGCAGTACATTCCATGCAGCATGGTAAAATGCATCCCGATTAAATGCAGTGGATTCCATCCAGCTTGATTGAATGCAGTTGATTCCATGGAGCGTGGCCCAATGCATCCCGATTAAATGCAGTGGATTTTATGCAGCATGGCCCAAAGCATCCCGATTGAAGGTAGTGCATTCCATGCAGCATCACTGAATGCAGTGGATTCCATGCAGCATGGTAAAATGCATCCCGATTGAACGCAGTGTATTCCATGAAGCATGGCGAAATGGATCCCGATTGAATGCAGTGGATTCCATGCAGCGTGGCCCAATGGATCTCGATTGAACGCAGTGTATTCCATGCAGTGAGGCCCAATGAATCCCAATTGAATGCAGTGGATTCCATGCAGCATGGCACAATGGATGTCGATTGAATGCAGTGGTTTCCCTGCAATGTGGCACAATGGATCCCGATTGACTGCAGTGGATTCCATGCAGCGTCACTGAATGCAGTGGATTCCATGCAGCATGGTAAAATGCATCCCGAGTGAATGCAGTGGATTCCATGCAGTGTCATTGAATGCAGTGGATTCCATGCAGCATGGTAAAATGCATCCCAATTGAACGCAGTGCATTCCATGCAGCGGCGGTCAATGGATCCCGATTGAATGCAGTGGATTCGATGCAGCGTGGCCCAATGGATCTCGAGAGAATGCAGTGGATTCCATGCAGTGTGGTGCAATGGATTTTAATTGAACGCAGTGGATTCCATGCATCGTGGCGCAATGGATCCCAATTGAATGCAGTGAATTCCATGCAGCGTGATTGAATGCAGTACATTCCATGCAGCATGGTAAAATGCATCCCGATTAAATGCAGTGGATTCCATCCAGCTTGATTGAATGCAGTTGATTCCATGGAGCGTGGCCCAATGCATCCCGATTAAATGCAGTGGATTTTATGCAGCATGGCCCAAAGCATCCCGATTGAAGGTAGTGCATTTCATGCAGCATCACTGAATGCAGTGGATTCCATGCAGCATGGTAAAATGCATCCCAATTGAACGCAGTGCATTCCATGCAGCGGGGTTAAATGGATGCCGATTGAATGCAGTGGATTCGATGCAGCGTGGCCCAATGGATCTCGATTGACTGCAGTGGATTCCATGCAGCGTGGCCCAATGGATCTCGATTGACTGCAGTGGATTCCATGCAGCGTCACTGAATGCAGTGGATTCCATGCAGCATGGTAAAATGCATCCCGATTGATGCAGTGGATTCCATGCAGTGTCATTGAATGCAGTGGATTCCATGCAGCATGGTTTAATGCATCCCAATTGAACGCAGTGCATTCCATGCAGCGGGGTTAAATGGATCCCGATTGAATGCAGTGGATTCCATGCAGCGTGGCCCAATGGATCTCGAGAGATTGCAGTGGATTCCAAGCAGAGTGGTGCAATGGATTTTAATTGAACGCAGTGGATTCCATGCATCGTGGTGCAATGGATCCCAATTGAATGCAGTGAATTCCATGCAGCGTGATTGAATGCAGTATATTCCATGCAGCGTGGTAAAATGCATCCCGATTAAATGCAGTGGATTCCATCCAGCTTGATTGAATGCAATTGATTCCATGGAGCATGGCCCAATGCATCCCGATTAAATGCAGTGGATTTTATGCAGCATGGCCCAAAGCATCCCGATTGAAGGTAGTGCATTCCATGCAGCATCACTGAATGCAGTGGATTCCATGCAGCATGGTAAAATGCATCCCGATTAAACGCAGTGGATTACATGCAGCATGGCTAAATGGATCCCGATTGAATGCAGTAGATTCCATGCAGTGTCATTGAATGCAGTGGATTCCATGCAGCATGGTAAAATGCGTCACGATTGATGCAGTGGATTCCATGCAGTGTCATTGAATGCAGTGGATTCCATGCAGCATGGTAAAATGCATCCCGATGGATGCAGTGGATTCCATGCAGTGTCAATGAATGCAGTGGATTCCAGGCAGCATGATAAAATGCATCCCGATTGATGCAGTTGATTCCATGCAGCGGGGTTAAATGGATCCCGATTGAATGCAGTGGATTCCATGCAGCGTGGCCCAATGGATCTCGATTGAATGCAGTGGATTCCATGCAGCGTGGCCCAATGGATCTCGATTGAATGCAGTGGATTCCATGCAGTGTGGTGCAGTGGACTCTGATTGATTGCAGTGAATTCCATGCATCGTGGCACAATGGATCCCAATTGAATGCAGTGGATTCCATGCAGCGTGGCCCAATGGATCTCGATTGAATGCAGTGGATTCCATGCAGCGTGTTTGAATGTAGTGTATGCCATGCAGCGTGAAGAAATGGAACCCTATTGAATGCAGTGGATTTTATGCAGCATGATTGAATGCAGTGGATTCGATGCAGCATGATTGAATGCAGTGGATTCCAGGCAGCGAGGCCCAATGAATCCCGATTGAATGCAGTGGATATTATCCAGCATGGCCCAAAGCATCCCGATTGAATGCAGTGGATCCCATGCAGCGTGTTTGAATGCAGTGGATTCCATGCAGAATGGCCCAATGGTTCCCGATTGAATGCAGTGGTTGCAATGAAGCATGATTGAATGCAGTGGATTCCATGCAGCATGGAGAAATTGAACCCTATTAAATGCAGGGGATTTTATGCAGCATGATTGAATGCAGTGGATTCCATGCAGCGTGATTGAATGCAGTAGATTCCATGCAGTGAGGCCCAATGCATCCCGATTAAATGCAGTGGATTTTATGCAGCGAGGCCCAAAGCATCCCGATTGAATGCAGTGGATTCCATGCAGCGTCACTGAATGCAGTGGATTCGATGCAGCATGGTAAAATGCATCCAGATTGAACCCAGTGTATTCCATGCAGCGTGATAAATGGACCCCAATTGAATGCAGTGGATTCCATGCAGCGTGGCCCAATGGATCTCGAGAGAATACAGTGGATTCCATGCAGCGTGATTGAATGCAGTACATTCCATGCAGCATGGTAAAATGCATCCCGATTAAATGCAGTGGATTCCATCCAGCTTGATTGAATGCAGTTGATTCCATGGAGCGTGGCCCAATGCATCCCGATTAAATGCAGTGGATTTTATGCAGCATGGCCCAAAGCATCCCGATTGAAGGTAGTGCATTCCATGCAGCATCACTGAATGCAGTGGATTCCATGCAGCATGGTAAAATGCATCCCGATTGAACGCAGTGTATTCCATGAAGCATGGCGAAATGGATCCCGATTGAATGCAGTGGATTCCATGCAGCGTGGCCCAATGGATCTCGATTGAACGCAGTGTATTCCATGCAGTGAGGCCCAATGAATCCCAATTGAATGCAGTGGATTCCATGCAGCATGGCACAATGGATGTCGATTGAATGCAGTGGTTTCCCTGCAATGTGGCACAATGGATCCCGATTGACTGCAGTGGATTCCATGCAGCGTCACTGAATGCAGTGGATTCCATGCAGCATGGTAAAATGCATCCCGAGTGAATGCAGTGGATTCCATGCAGTGTCATTGAATGCAGTGGATTCCATGCAGCATGGTAAAATGCATCCCAATTGAACGCAGTGCATTCCATGCAGCGGCGGTCAATGGATCCCGATTGAATGCAGTGGATTCGATGCAGCGTGGCCCAATGGATCTCGAGAGAATGCAGTGGATTCCATGCAGTGTGGTGCAATGGATTTTAATTGAACGCAGTGGATTCCATGCATCGTGGCGCAATGGATCCCAATTGAATGCAGTGAATTCCATGCAGCGTGATTGAATGCAGTACATTCCATGCAGCATGGTAAAATGCATCCCGATTAAATGCAGTGGATTCCATCCAGCTTGATTGAATGCAGTTGATTCCATGGAGCGTGGCCCAATGCATCCCGATTAAATGCAGTGGATTTTATGCAGCATGGCCCAAAGCATCCCGATTGAAGGTAGTGCATTTCATGCAGCATCACTGAATGCAGTGGATTCCATGCAGCATGGTAAAATGCATCCCAATTGAACGCAGTGCATTCCATGCAGCGGGGTTAAATGGATGCCGATTGAATGCAGTGGATTCGATGCAGCGTGGCCCAATGGATCTCGATTGACTGCAGTGGATTCCATGCAGCGTGGCCCAATGGATCTCGATTGACTGCAGTGGATTCCATGCAGCGTCACTGAATGCAGTGGATTCCATGCAGCATGGTAAAATGCATCCCGATTGATGCAGTGGATTCCATGCAGTGTCATTGAATGCAGTGGATTCCATGCAGCATGGTTTAATGCATCCCAATTGAACGCAGTGCATTCCATGCAGCGGGGTTAAATGGATCCCGATTGAATGCAGTGGATTCGATGCAGCGTGGCCCAATGGATCTCGAGAGAATGCAGTGGATTCCATGCAGTGTGGTGCAATGGATTTTAATTGAACGGAGTGGATTCCATGCATCGTGGCGCAATGGATCCCAATTGAATGCAGTGAATTCCATGCAGCGTGATTGAATGCAGTATATTCCATGCAGCGTGGTAAAATGCATCCCGATTAAATGCAGTGGATTCCATCCAGTTTGATTGAATGCAGTTGATTCCATGGAGCGTGGCCCAATGCATCCCGATTAAATGCAGTTGATTTTATGCAGCATGGCCCAAAGCATCCCGATTGAAGGTAGTGCATTCCATGCAGCATCACTGAATGCAGTGGATTCCATGCAGCATGGTAAAATGCATCCCGATTGAACGCAGTGTATTCCATGAAGCATGGCTAAATGGATCCCGAGTGAATGCAGTGGATTCCATGCAGTGTCATTGAATGCAGTGGATTCCATGCAGCATGGTAAAATGTGTCACGATTGATGCAGTGGATTACATGCATTGTCATTGAATGCAGTGGATTCCATGCAGCATGGTTAAATGCATCACGATTGATGCAGTGGATTCCATGCAGTGTCAATGAATGCAGTGGATTCCAGGCAGCATGATAAAATGCATCCCGAATGATGCAGTGGATTCCATGCAGCGGGGTTAAATGGATCCCGATTGAATGCAGTGGATTCCATGCAGCGTGGCCCAATGGATCTCGATTGAATGCAGTGGACTCCGTGCAGTGTGGTGGAGTGGATTCTGATTGATTGCAGTTAATTCCATGCAGCGTGGCCCAATGGATCTCGATTGAATGCAGTGGATTCCATGCAGCGTGTTTGAATGCAGTGTATTCTATGCAGCGTGAAGAAATGGAACCCTATTGAATGCAGTGGATTTTATGCAGCATGATTGAATGCAGTGGATTCCATGCAGCATGATTGAATGCAGTGGATTCCAGGCAGCGAGGCCCAATGAATCCCGATTGAATGCAGTGGACATTATCCAGCATGGCCGAAAGCATCCCGATGGAATGCAGTGGATTCCATGCAGCGTGTTTGAATGCAGTGGATTCCATGCAGCATGGCCCAATGGTTCCCGATTGAATGCAGTGGATTCCATGCAGCGTGTTTGAATGCAGTGGATTCCATGCAGCGTGTTTGAATGCAGTGGATTCCATGCAGCATGGTAAAATGCGTCACGATTGATGCAGTGGATTCCATGCAGTGTCATTTAATGCATTGGATTCCATGCAGCATGGTAAAATGCATCCCGATGGATGCAGTGGATTCCATGCAGTGTCAATGAATGCAGTGGATTCCAGGCAGCATGATAAAATGCATCCCGATTGATGCAGTTGATTCCATGCAGCGGGGTTAAATGGATCCCGATTGAATGCAGTGGATTCCATGCAGCGTGGCCCAATGGATCTCGATTGAATGCAGTGGATTCCATGCAGCGTGGCCCAATGGATCTCGATTGAATGCAGTGGATTCCATGCAGTGTGGTGCAGTGGACTCTGATTGATTGCAGTGAATTCCATGCATCGTGGCACAATGGATCCCAATTGAATGCAGTGGATTCCATGCAGCGTGGCCCAATGGATCTCGATTGAATGCAGTGGATTCCATGCAGCGTGTTTGAATGTAGTGTATGCCATGCAGCGTGAAGAAATGGAACCCTATTGAATGCAGTGGATTTTATGCAGCATGATTGAATGCAGTGGATTCGATGCAGCATGATTGAATGCAGTGGATTCCAGGCAGCGAGGCCCAATGAATCCCGATTGAATGCAGTGGATATTATCCAGCATGGCCCAAAGCATCCCGATTGAATGCAGTGGATTCCATGCAGCGTGTTTGAATGCAGTGGATTCCATGCAGAATGGCCCAATGGTTCCCGATTGAATGCAGTGGTTGCAATGAAGCATGATTGAATGCAGTGGATTCCATGCAGCATGGAGAAATTGAACCCTATTAAATGCAGGGGATTTTATGCAGCATGATTGAATGCAGTGGATTCCATGCAGCGTGATTGAATGCAGTAGATTCCATGCAGTGAGGCCCAATGCATCCCGATTAAATGCAGTGGATTTTATGCAGCGAGGCCCAAAGCATCCCGATTGAATGCAGTGGATTCCATGCAGCGTCACTGAATGCAGTGGATTCGATGCAGCATGGTAAAATGCATCCCGATTGAACCCAGTGTATTCCATGCAGCGTGATAAATGGACCCCAATTGAATGCAGTGGATTCCATGCAGCGTGGCCCAATGGATCTCGAGAGAATACAGTGGATTCCATGCAGCGTGATTGAATGCAGTACATTCCATGCAGCATGGTAAAATGCATCCCGATTAAATGCAGTGGATTCCATCCAGCTTGATTGAATGCAGTTGATTCCATGGAGCGTGGCCCAATGCATCCCGATTAAATGCAGTGGATTTTATGCAGCATGGCCCAAAGCATCCCGATTGAAGGTAGTGCATTCCATGCAGCATCACTGAATGCAGTGGATTCCATGCAGCATGGTAAAATGCATCCCGATTGAACGCAGTGTATTCCATGAAGCATGGCGAAATGGATCCCGATTGAATGCAGTGGATTCCATGCAGCGTGGCCCAATGGATCTCGATTGAACGCAGTGTATTCCATGCAGTGAGGCCCAATGAATCCCAATTGAATGCAGTGGATTCCATGCAGCATGGCACAATGGATGTCGATTGAATGCAGTGGTTTCCCTGCAATGTGGCACAATGGATCCCGATTGACTGCAGTGGATTCCATGCAGCGTCACTGAATGCAGTGGATTCCATGCAGCATGGTAAAATGCATCCCGATGGATGCAGTGGATTCCATGCAGTGTCATTGAATGCAGTGGATTCCATGCAGCATGGTAAAATGCATCCCAATTGAACGCAGTGCATTCCATGCAGCGGGGGTCAATGGATCCCGATTGAATGCAGTGGATTCGATGCAGCGTGGCCCAATGGATCACGAGAGAATGCAGTGGATTCCATGCAGTGTGGTGCAATGGATTTTAATTGAACGGAGTGGATTCCATGCATCGTGGCGCAATGGATCCCAATTGAATGCAGTGAATTCCATGCAGCGTGATTGAATGCAGTACATTCCATGCAGCATGGTAAAATGCATCCCGATTAAATGCAGTGGATTCCATCCAGCTTGATTGAATGCAGTTGATTCCATGGAGCGTGGCCCAATGCATCCCGATTAAATGCAGTGGATTTTATGCAGCATGGCCCAAAGCATCCCGATTGAAGGTAGTGCATTTCATGCAGCATCACTGAATGCAGTGGATTCCATGCAGCATGGTAAAATGCATCCCAATTGAACGCAGTGCATTCCATGCAGCGGGGTTAAATGGATCCCGATTGAATGCAGTGGATTCGATGCAGCGTGGCCCAATGGATCTCGATTGACTGCAGTGGATTCCATGCAGCGTGGCCCAATGGATCTCGATTGACTGCAGTGGATTCCATGCAGCGTCACTGAATGCAGTGGATTCCATGCAGCATGGTAAAATGCATCCCGATTAATGCAGTGGATTCCATGCAGTGTCATTGAATGCAGTGGATTCCATGCAGCATGGTTTAATGCATCCCAATTGAACGCAGTGCATTCCATGCAGCGGGGTTAAATGGATCCCGATTGAATGCAGTGGATTCCATGCAGCGTGGCCCAATGGATCTCGAGAGATTGCAGTGGATTCCAAGCAGAGTGGTGCAATGGATTTTAATTGAACGCAGTGGATTCCATGCATCGTGGTGCAATGGATCCCAATTGAATGCAGTGAATTCCATGCAGCGTGATTGAATGCAGTATATTCCATGCAGCGTGGTAAAATGCATCCCGATTAAATGCAGTGGATTCCATCCAGCTTGATTGAATGCAATTGATTCCATGGAGCATGGCCCAATGCATCCCGATTAAATGCAGTGGATTTTATGCAGCATGGCCCAAAGCATCCCGATTGAAGGTAGTGCATTCCATGCAGCATCACTGAATGCAGTGGATTCCATGCAGCATGGTAAAATGCATCCCGATTAAACGCAGTGGATTACATGCAGCATGGCTAAATGGATCCCGATTGAATGCAGTAGATTCCATGCAGTGTCATTGAATGCAGTGGATTCCATGCAGCATGGTAAAATGCGTCACGATTGATGCAGTGGATTCCATGCAGTGTCATTGAATGCAGTGGATTCCATGCAGCATGGTAAAATGCATCCCGATGGATGCAGTGGATTCCATGCAGTGTCAATGAATGCAGTGGATTCCAGGCAGCATGATAAAATGCATCCCGATTGATGCAGTGGATTCCATGCAGCGGGGTTAAATGGATCCCGATTGAATGCAGTGGATTCCATGCAGCGTGGCCCAATGGATCTCGATTGAATGCAGTGGATTCCATGCAGCGTGGCCCAATGGATCTCGATTGAATGCAGTGGATTCCATGCAGTGTGGTGCAGTGGACTCTGATTGATTGCAGTGAATTCCATGCATCGTGGCACAATGGATCCCAATTGAATGCAGTGGATTCCATGCAGCGTGGCCCAATGGATCTCGATTGAATGCAGTGGATTCCATGCAGCGTGTTTGAATGCAGTGTATGCCATGCAGCGTGAAGAAATGGAACCCTATTGAATGCAGTGGATTTTATGCAGCATGATTGAATGCAGTGGATTCGATGCAGCATGATTGAATGCAGTGGATTCCAGGCAGCGAGGCCCAATGAATCCCGATTGAATGCAGTGGATATTATCCAGCATGGCCCAAAGCATCCCGATTGAATGCAGTGGATCCCATGCAGCGTGTTTGAATGCAGTGGATTCCATGCAGAATGGCCCAATGGTTCCCGATTGAATGCAGTGGTTGCAATGAAGCATGATTGAATGCAGTGGATTCCATGCAGCATGGAGAAATTGAACCCTATTAAATGCAGGGGATTTTATGCAGCATGATTGAATGCAGTGGATTCCATGCAGCGTGATTGAATGCAGTAGATTCCATGCAGTGAGGCCCAATGCATCCCGATTAAATGCAGTGGATTTTATGCAGCGAGGCCCAAAGCATCCCGATTGAATGCAGTGGATTCCATGCAGCGTCACTGAATGCAGTGGATTCGATGCAGCATGGTAAAATGCATCCAGATTGAACCCAGTGTATTCCATGCAGCGTGATAAATGGACCCCAATTGAATGCAGTGGATTCCATGCAGCGTGGCCCAATGGATCTCGAGAGAATACAGTGGATTCCATGCAGCGTGATTGAATGCAGTACATTCCATGCAGCATGGTAAAATGCATCCCGATTAAATGCAGTGGATTCCATCCAGCTTGATTGAATGCAGTTGATTCCATGGAGCGTGGCCCAATGCATCCCGATTAAATGCAGTGGATTTTATGCAGCATGGCCCAAAGCATCCCGATTGAAGGTAGTGCATTCCATGCAGCATCACTGAATGCAGTGGATTCCATGCAGCATGGTAAAATGCATCCCGATTGAACGCAGTGTATTCCATGAAGCATGGCGAAATGGATCCCGATTGAATGCAGTGGATTCCATGCAGCGTGGCCCAATGGATCTCGATTGAACGCAGTGTATTCCATGCAGTGAGGCCCAATGAATCCCAATTGAATGCAGTGGATTCCATGCAGCATGGCACAATGGATGTCGATTGAATGCAGTGGTTTCCCTGCAATGTGGCACAATGGATCCCGATTGACTGCAGTGGATTCCATGCAGCGTCACTGAATGCAGTGGATTCCATGCAGCATGGTAAAATGCATCCCGAGTGAATGCAGTGGATTCCATGCAGTGTCATTGAATGCAGTGGATTCCATGCAGCATGGTAAAATGCATCCCAATTGAACGCAGTGCATTCCATGCAGCGGCGGTCAATGGATCCCGATTGAATGCAGTGGATTCGATGCAGCGTGGCCCAATGGATCTCGAGAGAATGCAGTGGATTCCATGCAGTGTGGTGCAATGGATTTTAATTGAACGCAGTGGATTCCATGCATCGTGGCGCAATGGATCCCAATTGAATGCAGTGAATTCCATGCAGCGTGATTGAATGCAGTACATTCCATGCAGCATGGTAAAATGCATCCCGATTAAATGCAGTGGATTCCATCCAGCTTGATTGAATGCAGTTGATTCCATGGAGCGTGGCCCAATGCATCCCGATTAAATGCAGTGGATTTTATGCAGCATGGCCCAAAGCATCCCGATTGAAGGTAGTGCATTTCATGCAGCATCACTGAATGCAGTGGATTCCATGCAGCATGGTAAAATGCATCCCAATTGAACGCAGTGCATTCCATGCAGCGGGGTTAAATGGATGCCGATTGAATGCAGTGGATTCGATGCAGCGTGGCCCAATGGATCTCGATTGACTGCAGTGGATTCCATGCAGCGTGGCCCAATGGATCTCGATTGACTGCAGTGGATTCCATGCAGCGTCACTGAATGCAGTGGATTCCATGCAGCATGGTAAAATGCATCCCGATTGATGCAGTGGATTCCATGCAGTGTCATTGAATGCAGTGGATTCCATGCAGCATGGTTTAATGCATCCCAATTGAACGCAGTGCATTCCATGCAGCGGGGTTAAATGGATCCCGATTGAATGCAGTGGATTCGATGCAGCGTGGCCCAATGGATCTCGAGAGAATGCAGTGGATTCCATGCAGTGTGGTGCAATGGATTTTAATTGAACGGAGTGGATTCCATGCATCGTGGCGCAATGGATCCCAATTGAATGCAGTGAATTCCATGCAGCGTGATTGAATGCAGTATATTCCATGCAGCGTGGTAAAATGCATCCCGATTAAATGCAGTGGATTCCATCCAGTTTGATTGAATGCAGTTGATTCCATGGAGCGTGGCCCAATGCATCCCGATTAAATGCAGTTGATTTTATGCAGCATGGCCCAAAGCATCCCGATTGAAGGTAGTGCATTCCATGCAGCATCACTGAATGCAGTGGATTCCATGCAGCATGGTAAAATGCATCCCGATTGAACGCAGTGTATTCCATGAAGCATGGCTAAATGGATCCCGAGTGAATGCAGTGGATTCCATGCAGTGTCATTGAATGCAGTGGATTCCATGCAGCATGGTAAAATGTGTCACGATTGATGCAGTGGATTACATGCATTGTCATTGAATGCAGTGGATTCCATGCAGCATGGTTAAATGCATCACGATTGATGCAGTGGATTCCATGCAGTGTCAATGAATGCAGTGGATTCCAGGCAGCATGATAAAATGCATCCCGAATGATGCAGTGGATTCCATGCAGCGGGGTTAAATGGATCCCGATTGAATGCAGTGGATTCCATGCAGCGTGGCCCAATGGATCTCGATTGAATGCAGTGGACTCCGTGCAGTGTGGTGGAGTGGATTCTGATTGATTGCAGTTAATTCCATGCAGCGTGGCCCAATGGATCTCGATTGAATGCAGTGGATTCCATGCAGCGTGTTTGAATGCAGTGTATTCTATGCAGCGTGAAGAAATGGAACCCTATTGAATGCAGTGGATTTTATGCAGCATGATTGAATGCAGTGGATTCCATGCAGCATGATTGAATGCAGTGGATTCCAGGCAGCGAGGCCCAATGAATCCCGATTGAATGCAGTGGACATTATCCAGCATGGCCGAAAGCATCCCGATGGAATGCAGTGGATTCCATGCAGCGTGTTTGAATGCAGTGGATTCCATGCAGCATGGCCCAATGGTTCCCGATTGAATGCAGTGGATTCCATGCAGCGTGTTTGAATGCAGTGGATTCCATGCAGCGTGTTTGAATGCAGTGGATTCCATGCAGCATGGTAAAATGCGTCACGATTGATGCAGTGGATTCCATGCAGTGTCATTTAATGCATTGGATTCCATGCAGCATGGTAAAATGCATCCCGATGGATGCAGTGGATTCCATGCAGTGTCAATGAATGCAGTGGATTCCAGGCAGCATGATAAAATGCATCCCGATTGATGCAGTTGATTCCATGCAGCGGGGTTAAATGGATCCCGATTGAATGCAGTGGATTCCATGCAGCGTGGCCCAATGGATCTCGATTGAATGCAGTGGATTCCATGCAGCGTGGCCCAATGGATCTCGATTGAATGCAGTGGATTCCATGCAGTGTGGTGCAGTGGACTCTGATTGATTGCAGTGAATTCCATGCATCGTGGCACAATGGATCCCAATTGAATGCAGTGGATTCCATGCAGCGTGGCCCAATGGATCTCGATTGAATGCAGTGGATTCCATGCAGCGTGTTTGAATGTAGTGTATGCCATGCAGCGTGAAGAAATGGAACCCTATTGAATGCAGTGGATTTTATGCAGCATGATTGAATGCAGTGGATTCGATGCAGCATGATTGAATGCAGTGGATTCCAGGCAGCGAGGCCCAATGAATCCCGATTGAATGCAGTGGATATTATCCAGCATGGCCCAAAGCATCCCGATTGAATGCAGTGGATTCCATGCAGCGTGTTTGAATGCAGTGGATTCCATGCAGAATGGCCCAATGGTTCCCGATTGAATGCAGTGGTTGCAATGAAGCATGATTGAATGCAGTGGATTCCATGCAGCATGGAGAAATTGAACCCTATTAAATGCAGGGGATTTTATGCAGCATGATTGAATGCAGTGGATTCCATGCAGCGTGATTGAATGCAGTAGATTCCATGCAGTGAGGCCCAATGCATCCCGATTAAATGCAGTGGATTTTATGCAGCGAGGCCCAAAGCATCCCGATTGAATGCAGTGGATTCCATGCAGCGTCACTGAATGCAGTGGATTCGATGCAGCATGGTAAAATGCATCCCGATTGAACCCAGTGTATTCCATGCAGCGTGATAAATGGACCCCAATTGAATGCAGTGGATTCCATGCAGCGTGGCCCAATGGATCTCGAGAGAATACAGTGGATTCCATGCAGCGTGATTGAATGCAGTACATTCCATGCAGCATGGTAAAATGCATCCCGATTAAATGCAGTGGATTCCATCCAGCTTGATTGAATGCAGTTGATTCCATGGAGCGTGGCCCAATGCATCCCGATTAAATGCAGTGGATTTTATGCAGCATGGCCCAAAGCATCCCGATTGAAGGTAGTGCATTCCATGCAGCATCACTGAATGCAGTGGATTCCATGCAGCATGGTAAAATGCATCCCGATTGAACGCAGTGTATTCCATGAAGCATGGCGAAATGGATCCCGATTGAATGCAGTGGATTCCATGCAGCGTGGCCCAATGGATCTCGATTGAACGCAGTGTATTCCATGCAGTGAGGCCCAATGAATCCCAATTGAATGCAGTGGATTCCATGCAGCATGGCACAATGGATGTCGATTGAATGCAGTGGTTTCCCTGCAATGTGGCACAATGGATCCCGATTGACTGCAGTGGATTCCATGCAGCGTCACTGAATGCAGTGGATTCCATGCAGCATGGTAAAATGCATCCCGATTGATGCAGTGGATTCCATGCAGTGTCATTGAATGCAGTGGATTCCATGCAGCATGGTAAAATGCATCCCAATTGAACGCAGTGCATTCCATGCAGCGGGATTAAATGGATCCCGATTGAATGCAGTGGATTCGATGCAGCGTGGCCCAATGGATCTCGAGAGAATGCAGTGGATTCCATGCAGTGTGGTGCAATGGATTTAAATTGAACGCAGTGGATTCCATGCATCGTGGCGCAATGGATCCCAATTGAATGCAGTGAATTCCATGCAGCGTGATTGAATGCAGTACATTCCATGCAGCATGGTAAAATGCATCCCGATTAAATGCAGTGGATTCCATCCAGCTTGATTGAATGCAGTTGATTCCATGGAGCGTGGCCCAATGCATCCCGATTAAATGCAGTGGATTTTATGCAGCATGGCCCAAAGCATCCCGATTGAAGGTAGTGCATTTCATGCAGCATCACTGAATGCAGTGGATTCCATGCAGCATGGTAAAATGCATCCCAATTGAACGCAGTGCATTCCATGCAGCGGGGTTAAATGGATGCCGATTGAATGCAGTGGATTCGATGCAGCGTGGCCCAATGGATCTCGATTGACTGCAGTGGATTCCATGCAGCGTGGCCCAATGGATCTCGATTGACTGCAGTGGATTCCATGCAGCGTCACTGAATGCAGTGGATTCCATGCAGCATGGTAAAATGCATCCCGATTGATGCAGTGGATTCCATGCAGTGTCATTGAATGCAGTGGATTCCATGCAGCATGGTTTAATGCATCCCAATTGAACGCAGTGCATTCCATGCAGCGGGGTTAAATGGATCCCGATTGAATGCAGTGGATTCCATGCAGCGTGGCCCAATGGATCTCGAGAGATTGCAGTGGATTCCAAGCAGAGTGGTGCAATGGATTTTAATTGAACGCAGTGGATTCCATGCAGTGTGGTGCAATGGATCCCAATTGAATGCAGTGAATTCCATGCAGCGTGATTGAATGCAGTATATTCCATGCAGCGTGGTAAAATGCATCCCGATTAAATGCAGTGGATTCCATCCAGCTTGATTGAATGCAATTGATTCCATGGAGCATGGCCCAATGCATCCCGATTAAATGCAGTGGATTTTATGCAGCATGGCCCAAAGCATCCCGATTGAAGGTAGTGCATTCCATGCAGCATCACTGAATGCAGTGGATTCCATGCAGCATGGTAAAATGCATCCCGATTAAACGCAGTGGATTCCATGCAGCATGGCTAAATGGATCCCGATTGAATGCAGTAGATTCCATGCAGTGTCATTGAATGCAGTGGATTCCATGCAGCATGGTAAAATGCGTCACGATTGATGCAGTGGATTCCATGCAGTGTCATTGAATGCAGTGGATTCCATGCAGCATGGTAAAATGCATCCCGATGGATGCAGTGGATTCCATGCAGTGTCAATGAATGCAGTGGATTCCAGGCAGCATGATAAAATGCATCCCGATTGATGCAGTTGATTCCATGCAGCGGGGTTAAATGGATCCAGATTGAATGCAGTGGATTCCATGCAGCGTGGCCCAATGGATCTCGATTGAATGCAGTGGATTCCATGCAGCGTGGCCCAATGGATCTCGATTGAATGCAGTGGATTCCATGCAGTGTGGTGCAGTGGACTCTGATTGATTGCAGTGAATTCCATGCATCGTGGCACAATGGATCCCAATTGAATGCAGTGGATTCCATGCAGCGTGGCCCAATGGATCTCGATTGAATGCATTGGATTCCATGCAGCGTGTTTGAATGCAGTGTATGCCATGCAGCGTGAAGAAATGGAACCCTATTGAATGCAGTGGATTTTATGCAGCATGATTGAATGCAGTGGATTCGATGCAGCATGATTGAATGCAGTGGATTCCAGGCAGCGAGGCCCAATGAATCCCGATTGAATGCAGTGGATATTATCCAGCATGGCCCAAAGCATCCCGATTGAATGCAGTGGATCCCATGCAGCGTGTTTGAATGCAGTGGATTCCATGCAGAATGGCCCAATGGTTCCCGATTGAATGCAGTGGTTGCAATGAAGCATGATTGAATGCAGTGGATTCCATGCAGCATGGAGAAATTGAACCCTATTAAATGCAGGGGATTTTATGCAGCATGATTGAATGCAGTGGATTCCATGCAGCGTGATTGAATGCAGTAGATTCCATGCAGTGAGGCCCAATGCATCCCGATTAAATGCAGTGGATTTTATGCAGCGAGGCCCAAAGCATCCCGATTGAATGCAGTGGATTCCATGCAGCGTCACTGAATGCAGTGGATTCGATGCAGCATGGTAAAATGCATCCAGATTGAACCCAGTGTATTCCATGCAGCGTGATAAATGGACCCCAATTGAATGCAGTGGATTCCATGCAGCGTGGCCCAATGGATCTCGAGAGAATACAGTGGATTCCATGCAGCGTGATTGAATGCAGTACATTCCATGCAGCATGGTAAAATGCATCCCGATTAAATGCAGTGGATTCCATCCAGCTTGATTGAATGCAGTTGATTCCATGGAGCGTGGCCCAATGCATCCCGATTAAATGCAGTGGATTTTATGCAGCATGGCCCAAAGCATCCCGATTGAAGGTAGTGCATTCCATGCAGCATCACTGAATGCAGTGGATTCCATGCAGCATGGTAAAATGCATCCCGATTGAACGCAGTGTATTCCATGAAGCATGGCGAAATGGATCCCGATTGAATGCAGTGGATTCCATGCAGCGTGGCCCAATGGATCTCGATTGAACGCAGTGTATTCCATGCAGTGAGGCCCAATGAATCCCAATTGAATGCAGTGGATTCCATGCAGCATGGCACAATGGATGTCGATTGAATGCAGTGGTTTCCCTGCAATGTGGCACAATGGATCCCGATTGACTGCAGTGGATTCCATGCAGCGTCACTGAATGCAGTGGATTCCATGCAGCATGGTAAAATGCATCCCGAGTGAATGCAGTGGATTCCATGCAGTGTCATTGAATGCAGTGGATTCCATGCAGCATGGTAAAATGCATCCCAATTGAACGCAGTGCATTCCATGCAGCGGCGGTCAATGGATCCCGATTGAATGCAGTGGATTCGATGCAGCGTGGCCCAATGGATCTCGAGAGAATGCAGTGGATTCCATGCAGTGTGGTGCAATGGATTTTAATTGAACGCAGTGGATTCCATGCATCGTGGCGCAATGGATCCCAATTGAATGCAGTGAATTCCATGCAGCGTGATTGAATGCAGTACATTCCATGCAGCATGGTAAAATGCATCCCGATTAAATGCAGTGGATTCCATCCAGCTTGATTGAATGCAGTTGATTCCATGGAGCGTGGCCCAATGCATCCCGATTAAATGCAGTGGATTTTATGCAGCATGGCCCAAAGCATCCCGATTGAAGGTAGTGCATTTCATGCAGCATCACTGAATGCAGTGGATTCCATGCAGCATGGTAAAATGCATCCCAATTGAACGCAGTGCATTCCATGCAGCGGGGTTAAATGGATGCCGATTGAATGCAGTGGATTCGATGCAGCGTGGCCCAATGGATCTCGATTGACTGCAGTGGATTCCATGCAGCGTGGCCCAATGGATCTCGATTGACTGCAGTGGATTCCATGCAGCGTCACTGAATGCAGTGGATTCCATGCAGCATGGTAAAATGCATCCCGATTGATGCAGTGGATTCCATGCAGTGTCATTGAATGCAGTGGATTCCATGCAGCATGGTTTAATGCATCCCAATTGAACGCAGTGCATTCCATGCAGCGGGGTTAAATGGATCCCGATTGAATGCAGTGGATTCGATGCAGCGTGGCCCAATGGATCTCGAGAGAATGCAGTGGATTCCATGCAGTGTGGTGCAATGGATTTTAATTGAACGGAGTGGATTCCATGCATCGTGGCGCAATGGATCCCAATTGAATGCAGTGAATTCCATGCAGCGTGATTGAATGCAGTATATTCCATGCAGCGTGGTAAAATGCATCCCGATTAAATGCAGTGGATTCCATCCAGTTTGATTGAATGCAGTTGATTCCATGGAGCGTGGCCCAATGCATCCCGATTAAATGCAGTTGATTTTATGCAGCATGGCCCAAAGCATCCCGATTGAAGGTAGTGCATTCCATGCAGCATCACTGAATGCAGTGGATTCCATGCAGCATGGTAAAATGCATCCCGATTGAACGCAGTGTATTCCATGAAGCATGGCTAAATGGATCCCGAGTGAATGCAGTGGATTCCATGCAGTGTCATTGAATGCAGTGGATTCCATGCAGCATGGTAAAATGTGTCACGATTGATGCAGTGGATTACATGCATTGTCATTGAATGCAGTGGATTCCATGCAGCATGGTTAAATGCATCACGATTGATGCAGTGGATTCCATGCAGTGTCAATGAATGCAGTGGATTCCAGGCAGCATGATAAAATGCATCCCGAATGATGCAGTGGATTCCATGCAGCGGGGTTAAATGGATCCCGATTGAATGCAGTGGATTCCATGCAGCGTGGCCCAATGGATCTCGATTGAATGCAGTGGACTCCGTGCAGTGTGGTGGAGTGGATTCTGATTGATTGCAGTTAATTCCATGCAGCGTGGCCCAATGGATCTCGATTGAATGCAGTGGATTCCATGCAGCGTGTTTGAATGCAGTGTATTCCATGCAGCGTGAAGAAATGGAACCCTATTGAATGCAGTGGATTTTATGCAGCATGATTGAATGCAGTGGATTCCATGCAGCATGATTGAATGCAGTGGATTCCAGGCAGCGAGGCCCAATGAATCCCGATTGAATGCAGTGGACATTATCCAGCATGGCCGAAAGCATCCCGATGGAATGCAGTGGATTCCATGCAGCGTGTTTGAATGCAGTGGATTCCATGCAGCATGGCCCAATGGTTCCCGATTGAATGCAGTGGTTGCAATGAAGCATGATTGAATGCAGTGGATTCCATGCAGAATGGCCCAATGGTTCCCGATTGAATGCAGTGGTTGCAATGAAGCATGATTGAATGCAGTGGATTCCATGCAGCATGGAGAAATTGAACCCTATTAAATGCAGGGGATTTTATGCAGCATGATTGAATGCAGTGGATTCCATGCAGCGTGATTGAATGCAGTAGATTCCATGCAGTGAGGCCCAATGCATCCCGATTAAATGCAGTGGATTTTATGCAGCGAGGCCCAAAGCATCCCGATTGAATGCAGTGGATTCCATGCAGCGTCACTGAATGCAGTGGATTCGATGCAGCATGGTAAAATGCATCCCGATTGATCCCAGTGTATTCCATGCAGCGTGATAAATGGACCCAAATTGAATGCAGTGGATTCCATGCAGCGTGGCCCAATGGATCTCGAGAGAATACAGTGGATTCCATGCAGCGTGATTGAATGCAGTACATTCCATGCAGCATGGTAAAATGCATCCCGATTAAATGCAGTGGATTACATCCAGCTTGATTGAATGCAGTTGATTCCATGGAGCGTGGCCCAATGCATCCCGATTAAATGCAGTGGATTTTATGCAGCATGGCCCAAAGCATCCCGATTGAAGGTAGTGCATTCCATGCAGCATCACTGAATGCAGTGGATTCCATGCAGCATGGTAAAATGCATCCCGATTGAACGCAGTGTATTCCATGAAGCATGGCGAAATGGATCCCGATTGAATGCAGTGGATTCCATGCAGCGTGGCCCAATGGATCTCGATTGAAAGCAGTGTATTCCATGCAGTGAGGCCCAATGAATCCCAATTGAATGCAGTGGATTCCATGCAGCATGGCGCAATGGATGTCGATTGAATGCAGTGGTTTCCCTGCAATGTGGCACAATGGATCCCGATTGACTGCAGTGGATTCCATGCAGCGTCACTGAATGCAGTGGATTCCATGCAGCATGGTAAAATGCATCCCGATGGATGCAGTGGATTCCATGCAGTGTCATTGAATGCAGTGGATTCCATGCAGCATGGTAAAATGCATCCCAATTGAACGCAGTGCATTCCATGCAGCGGGGTTCAATGGATCCCGATTGAATGCAGTGGATTCGATGCAGCGTGGCCCAATGGATCTCGAGAGAATGCAGTGGATTCCATGCAGTGTGGTGCAATGGATTTTAATTGAACGCAGTGGATTCCATGCATCGTGGCGCAATGGATCCCAATTGAATGCAGTGAATTCCATGCAGCGTGATTGAATGCAGTACATTCCATGCAGCATGGTAAAATGCATCCCGATTAAATGCAGTGGATTCCATCCAGCTTGATTGAATGCAGTTGATTCCATGGAGCGTGGCCCAATGCATCCCGATTAAATGCAGTGGATTTTATGCAGCATGGCCCAAAGCATCCCGATTGAAGGTAGTGCATTTCATGCAGCATCACTGAATGCAGTGGATTCCATGCAGCATGGTAAAATGCATCCCAATTGAACGCAGTGCATTCCATGCAGCGGAGTTAAATGGATGCCGATTGAATGCAGTGGATTCGATGCAGCGTGGCCCAATGGATCTCGAGAGAATGCAGTGGATTCCATGCAGCATGGTAAAATGCATCCCAATTGAACGCAGTGCATTCCATGCAGCGGCGGTCAATGGATCCCGATTGAATGCAGTGGATTCGATGCAGCGTGGCCCAATGGATCTCGAGAGAATGCAGTGGATTCCATGCAGTGTGGTGCAATGGATTTAAATTGAACGCAGTGGATTCCATGCATCGTGGCGCAATGGATCCCAATTGAATGCAGTGAATTCCATGCAGCGTGATTGAATGCAGTACATTCCATGCAGCATGGTAAAATGCATCCCGATTAAATGCAGTGGATTCCATCCAGCTTGATTGAATGCAGTTGATTCCATGGAGCGTGGCCCAATGCATCCCGATTAAATGCAGTGGATTTTATGCAGCATGGCCCAAAGCATCCCGATTGAAGGTAGTGCATTTCATGCAGCATCACTGAATGCAGTGGATTCCATGCAGCATGGTAAAATGCATCCCAATTGAACGCAGTGCATTCCATGCAGCGGGGTTAAATGGATGCCGATTGAATGCAGTGGATTCGATGCAGCGTGGCCCAATGGATCTCGATTGACTGCAGTGGATTCCATGCAGCGTGGCCCAATGGATCTCGATTGACTGCAGTGGATTCCATGCAGCGTCACTGAATGCAGTGGATTCCATGCAGCATGGTAAAATGCATCCCGATTGATGCAGTGGATTCCATGCAGTGTCATTGAATGCAGTGGATTCCATGCAGCATGGTTTAATGCATCCCAATTGAACGCAGTGCATTCCATGCAGCGGGGTTAAATGGATCCCGATTGAATGCAGTGGATTCGATGCAGCGTGGCCCAATGGATCTCGAGAGAATGCAGTGGATTCCATGCAGTGTGGTGCAATGGATTTTAATTGAACGGAGTGGATTCCATGCATCGTGGCGCAATGGATCCCAATTGAATGCAGTGAATTCCATGCAGCGTGATTGAATGCAGTATATTCCATGCAGCGTGGTAAAATGCATCCCGATAAAATGCAGTGGATTCCATCCAGTTTGATTGAATGCAGTTGATTCCATGGAGCGTGGCCCAATGCATCCCGATTAAATGCAGTTGATTTTATGCAGCATGGCCCAAAGCATCCCGATTGAAGGTAGTGCATTCCATGCAGCATCACTGAATGCAGTGGATTCCATGCAGCATGGTAAAATGCATCCCGATTGAACGCAGTGTATTCCATGAAGCATGGCTAAATGGATCCCGAGTGAATGCAGTGGATTCCATGCAGTGTCATTGAATGCAGTGGATTCCATGCAGCATGGTAAAATGTGTCACGATTGATGCAGTGGATTACATGCATTGTCATTGAATGCAGTGGATTCCATGCAGCATGGTTAAATGCATCACGATTGATGCAGTGGATTCCATGCAGTGTCAATGAATGCAGTGGATTCCAGGCAGCATGATAAAATGCATCCCGAATGATGCAGTGGATTCCATGCAGCGGGGTTAAATGGATCCCGATTGAATGCAGTGGATTCCATGCAGCGTGGCCCAATGGATCTCGATTGAATGCAGTGGACTCCGTGCAGTGTGGTGGAGTGGATTCTGATTGATTGCAGTTAATTCCATGCAGCGTGGCCCAATGGATCTCGATTGAATGCAGTGGATTCCATGCAGCGTGTTTGAATGCAGTGTATTCCATGCAGCGTGAAGAAATGGAACCCTATTGAATGCAGTGGATTTTATGCAGCATGATTGAATGCAGTGGATTCCATGCAGCATGATTGAATGCAGTGGATTCCAGGCAGCGAGGCCCAATGAATCCCGATTGAATGCAGTGGACATTATCCAGCATGGCCGAAAGCATCCCGATGGAATGCAGTGGATTCCATGCAGCGTGTTTGAATGCAGTGGATTCCATGCAGCATGGCCCAATGGTTCCCGATTGAATGCAGTGGTTGCAATGAAGCATGATTGAATGCAGTGGATTCCATGCAGAATGGCCCAATGGTTCCCGATTGAATGCAGTGGTTGCAATGAAGCATGATTGAATGCAGTGGATTCCATGCAGCATGGAGAAATTGAACCCTATTAAATGCAGGGGATTTTATGCAGCATGATTGAATGCAGTGGATTCCATGCAGCGTGATTGAATGCAGTAGATTCCATGCAGTGAGGCCCAATGCATCCCGATTAAATGCAGTGGATTTTATGCAGCGAGGCCCAAAGCATCCCGATTGAATGCAGTGGATTCCATGCAGCGTCACTGAATGCAGTGGATTCGATGCAGCATGGTAAAATGCATCCCGATTGATCCCAGTGTATTCCATGCAGCGTGATAAATGGACCCAAATTGAATGCAGTGGATTCCATGCAGCGTGGCCCAATGGATCTCGAGAGAATACAGTGGATTCCATGCAGCGTGATTGAATGCAGTACATTCCATGCAGCATGGTAAAATGCATCCCGATTAAATGCAGTGGATTACATCCAGCTTGATTGAATGCAGTTGATTCCATGGAGCGTGGCCCAATGCATCCCGATTAAATGCAGTGGATTTTATGCAGCATGGCCCAAAGCATCCCGATTGAAGGTAGTGCATTCCATGCAGCATCACTGAATGCAGTGGATTCCATGCAGCATGGTAAAATGCATCCCGATTGAACGCAGTGTATTCCATGAAGCATGGCGAAATGGATCCCGATTGAATGCAGTGGATTCCATGCAGCGTGGCCCAATGGATCTCGATTGAAAGCAGTGTATTCCATGCAGTGAGGCCCAATGAATCCCAATTGAATGCAGTGGATTCCATGCAGCATGGCGCAATGGATGTCGATTGAATGCAGTGGTTTCCCTGCAATGTGGCACAATGGATCCCGATTGACTGCAGTGGATTCCATGCAGCGTCACTGAATGCAGTGGATTCCATGCAGCATGGTAAAATGCATCCCGATGGATGCAGTGGATTCCATGCAGTGTCATTGAATGCAGTGGATTCCATGCAGCATGGTAAAATGCATCCCAATTGAACGCAGTGCATTCCATGCAGCGGGGTTCAATGGATCCCGATTGAATGCAGTGGATTCGATGCAGCGTGGCCCAATGGATCTCGAGAGAATGCAGTGGATTCCATGCAGTGTGGTGCAATGGATTTTAATTGAACGCAGTGGATTCCATGCATCGTGGCGCAATGGATCCCAATTGAATGCAGTGAATTCCATGCAGCGTGATTGAATGCAGTACATTCCATGCAGCATGGTAAAATGCATCCCGATTAAATGCAGTGGATTCCATCCAGCTTGATTGAATGCAGTTGATTCCATGGAGCGTGGCCCAATGCATCCCGATTAAATGCAGTGGATTTTATGCAGCATGGCCCAAAGCATCCCGATTGAAGGTAGTGCATTTCATGCAGCATCACTGAATGCAGTGGATTCCATGCAGCATGGTAAAATGCATCCCAATTGAACGCAGTGCATTCCATGCAGCGGAGTTAAATGGATGCCGATTGAATGCAGTGGATTCGATGCAGCGTGGCCCAATGGATCTCGATTGACTGCAGTGGATTCCATGCAGCGTGGCCCAATGGATCTCGATTGACTGCAGTGGATTCCATGCAGCGTCACTGAATGCAGTGGATTCCATGCAGCATGGTAAAATGCATCCCGATTGATGCAGTGGATTCCATGCAGTGTCATTGAATGCAGTGGATTCCATGCAGCATGGTTTAATGCATCCCAATTGAACGCAGTGCATTCCATGCAGCGGGGTTAAATGGATCCCGATTGAATGCAGTGGATTCGATGCAGCGTGGCCCAATGGATCTCGAGAGAATGCAGTGGATTCCATGCAGTGTGGTGCAATGGATTTTAATTGAACGGAGTGGATTCCATGCATCGTGGCGCAATGGATCCCAATTGAATGCAGTGAATTCCATGCAGCGTGATTGAATGCAGTATATTCCATGCAGCGTGGTAAAATGCATCCCGATAAAATGCAGTGGATTCCATCCAGTTTGATTGAATGCAGTTGATTCCATGGAGCGTGGCCCAATGCATCCCGATTAAATGCAGTGGATTTTATGCAGCATGGCCCAAAGCATCCCGATTGAAGGTACTGCATTCCATGCAGCATCACTGAATGCAGTGGATTCCATGCAGCATGGTAAAATGCATCCCGATTGAACGCAGTGTATTCCATGAAGCACGGCTAAATGGATCCCGAGTGAATGCAGTAGATTCCATGCAGTGTCATTGAATGCAGTGGATTCCAGGCAGCATGGTAAAATGTGTCACGATTGATGCAGTGGATTCCATGCATTGTCATTGAATGCAGTGGATTCCATGCAGCATGGTTAAATGCATCACGATTGATGCAGTGGATTCCATGCAGTGTCAATGAATGCAGTGGATTCCAGGCAGCATGATAAAATGCATCCCGAATGATGCAGTGGATTCCATGCAGCGGGGTTAAATGGATCCCGATTGAATGCAGTGGATTCCATGCAGCGTGGCCCAATGGATCTCGATTGAATGCAGTGGACTCCGTGCAGTGTGGTGGAGTGGATTCTGATTGATTGCAGTGAATTCCATGCAGCGTGGCCCAATGGATCTCGATTGAATGCAGTGGATTCCATGCAGCGTGTTTGAATGCAGTGTATTCCATGCAGCGTGAAGAAATGGAACCCTATTGAATGCAGTGGATTTTATGCAGCATGATTGAATGCAGTGGATTCCATGCAGCATGATTGAATGCAGTGGATTCCAGGCAGCGAGGCCCAATGAATCCCGATTGAATGCAGTGGACATTATCCAGCATGGCCCAAAGCATCCCGATGGAATGCAGTGGATTCCATGCAGCGTGTTTGAATGCAGTGGATTCCATGCAGCATGGCCCAATGGTTCCCGATTGAATGCAGTGGTTGCAATGAAGCATGATTGAATGCAGTGGATTCCATGAAGCGTGGCCCTATGGTACCCGATTGAATGCACTGGTTGCAATGAAGCATGATTGAATGCAGTGTATTCCATGCAGCATGGAGAAATTGAACCCTATTAAATGCAGGGGATTTTATGCAGCATGATTGAATGCAGTGGATTCCATGCAGCATGATTGAATGCAGTAGATTCCATGCAGTGAGGCCCAATGCATCCCGATTAAATGCAGTGGATTTTATGCAGCGAGGCCCAAAGCATCCCGAATGAATGCAGTGGATTCCATGCAGCGTCACTGAATGCAGTGGATTCGATGCAGCATGGTTAAATGCATCCCGATTGAACGAAGAGTATTCCATGCAGCGTGGCTAAATGGATCCCGATTGAATGCAGTGGATTCCATGCAGCGTGGCCCAATGGATCTCGAGAGATTGCAGTGGATTCCATGCAGTGTGGTGCAATGGATTTTAATTGAACGCAGTGGATTCCATGCATCGTGGTGCAATGGATCCCAATTGAATGCAGTGAATTCCATGCAGCGTGATTGAATGCAGTATATTCCATGCAGCGTGGTAAAATGCATCCCGATTAAATGCAATGGATTCCATCCAGCTTGATTGAATGCAGTTGATTCCATGGAGCGTGGCCCAATGCATCCCGATTAAATGCAGTGGATTTTATGCAGCATGGCCCAAAGCATCCCGATTGAAGGTAGTGCATTCCATGCAGCATCACTGAATGCAGTGGATTCCATGCAGCATGGTAAAATGCATCCCGATTGAACGCAGTGTATTCCATGAAGCATGGCTAAATGGATCCCGAGTGAATGCAGTAGATTCCATGCAGTGTCATTGAATGCAGTGGATTCCATGCAGCATGGTAAAATGAGTCACGATTGATGCAGTGGATTCCATGCAGTGTCATTGAATGCAGTGGATTCCATGCAGCATGGTAAAATGCATCCCGATGGATGCAGTGGATTCCATGCAGTGTCAATGAATGCAGTGGATTCCAGGCAGCATGATAAAATGCATCCCGATTGATGCAGTGGATTCCATGCAGCGGGGTTAAATGGATCACGATTGAATGCAGTGTATTCCATGCAGCGTGGCCCAATGGATCTCGATTGAATGCAGTGGATTCCATGCAGCGTGGCCCAATGGATCTCGATTGAATGCAGTGGATTCCATGCAGCGTGTTTGAATGCAGTGTATTCCATGCAGCGTGAAGAAATGGAACCCTATTGAATGCAGTGGATTTTATGCAGCATGATTGAATGCAGTGGATTCCATGCAGCATGATTGAATGCAGTGGATTCCAGGCAGCGAGGCCCAATGAATCCCGATTGAATGCAGTGGACATTATCCAGCATGGCCGAAAGCATCCCGATGGAATGCAGTGGATTCCATGCAGCGTGTTTGAATGCAGTGGATTCCATGCAGCATGGCCCAATGGTTCCCGATTGAATGCAGTGGTTGCAATGAAGCATGATTGAATGCAGTGGATTCCATGCAGAATGGCCCAATGGTTCCCGATTGAATGCAGTGGTTGCAATGAAGCATGATTGAATGCAGTGGATTCCATGCAGCATGGAGAAATTGAACCCTATTAAATGCAGGGGATTTTATGCAGCATGATTGAATGCAGTGGATTCCATGCAGCGTGATTGAATGCAGTAGATTCCATGCAGTGAGGCCCAATGCATCCCGATTAAATGCAGTGGATTTTATGCAGCGAGGCCCAAAGCATCCCGATTGAATGCAGTGGATTCCATGCAGCGTCACTGAATGCAGTGGATTCGATGCAGCATGGTAAAATGCATCCCGATTGATCCCAGTGTATTCCATGCAGCGTGATAAATGGACCCAAATTGAATGCAGTGGATTCCATGCAGCGTGGCCCAATGGATCTCGAGAGAATACAGTGGATTCCATGCAGCGTGATTGAATGCAGTACATTCCATGCAGCATGGTAAAATGCATCCCGATTAAATGCAGTGGATTACATCCAGCTTGATTGAATGCAGTTGATTCCATGGAGCGTGGCCCAATGCATCCCGATTAAATGCAGTGGATTTTATGCAGCATGGCCCAAAGCATCCCGATTGAAGGTAGTGCATTCCATGCAGCATCACTGAATGCAGTGGATTCCATGCAGCATGGTAAAATGCATCCCGATTGAACGCAGTGTATTCCATGAAGCATGGCGAAATGGATCCCGATTGAATGCAGTGGATTCCATGCAGCGTGGCCCAATGGATCTCGATTGAAAGCAGTGTATTCCATGCAGTGAGGCCCAATGAATCCCAATTGAATGCAGTGGATTCCATGCAGCATGGCGCAATGGATGTCGATTGAATGCAGTGGTTTCCCTGCAATGTGGCACAATGGATCCCGATTGACTGCAGTGGATTCCATGCAGCGTCACTGAATGCAGTGGATTCCATGCAGCATGGTAAAATGCATCCCGATGGATGCAGTGGATTCCATGCAGTGTCATTGAATGCAGTGGATTCCATGCAGCATGGTAAAATGCATCCCAATTGAACGCAGTGCATTCCATGCAGCGGGGTTCAATGGATCCCGATTGAATGCAGTGGATTCGATGCAGCGTGGCCCAATGGATCTCGAGAGAATGCAGTGGATTCCATGCAGTGTGGTGCAATGGATTTTAATTGAACGCAGTGGATTCCATGCATCGTGGCGCAATGGATCCCAATTGAATGCAGTGAATTCCATGCAGCGTGATTGAATGCAGTACATTCCATGCAGCATGGTAAAATGCATCCCGATTAAATGCAGTGGATTCCATCCAGCTTGATTGAATGCAGTTGATTCCATGGAGCGTGGCCCAATGCATCCCGATTAAATGCAGTGGATTTTATGCAGCATGGCCCAAAGCATCCCGATTGAAGGTAGTGCATTTCATGCAGCATCACTGAATGCAGTGGATTCCATGCAGCATGGTAAAATGCATCCCAATTGAACGCAGTGCATTCCATGCAGCGGAGTTAAATGGATGCCGATTGAATGCAGTGGATTCGATGCAGCGTGGCCCAATGGATCTCGATTGACTGCAGTGGATTCCATGCAGCGTGGCCCAATGGATCTCGATTGACTGCAGTGGATTCCATGCAGCGTCACTGAATGCAGTGGATTCCATGCAGCATGGTAAAATGCATCCCGATTGATGCAGTGGATTCCATGCAGTGTCATTGAATGCAGTGGATTCCATGCAGCATGGTTTAATGCATCCCAATTGAACGCAGTGCATTCCATGCAGCGGGGTTAAATGGATCCCGATTGAATGCAGTGGATTCGATGCAGCGTGGCCCAATGGATCTCGAGAGAATGCAGTGGATTCCATGCAGTGTGGTGCAATGGATTTTAATTGAACGGAGTGGATTCCATGCATCGTGGCGCAATGGATCCCAATTGAATGCAGTGAATTCCATGCAGCGTGATTGAATGCAGTATATTCCATGCAGCGTGGTAAAATGCATCCCGATAAAATGCAGTGGATTCCATCCAGTTTGATTGAATGCAGTTGATTCCATGGAGCGTGGCCCAATGCATCCCGATTAAATGCAGTGGATTTTATGCAGCATGGCCCAAAGCATCCCGATTGAAGGTAGTGCATTCCATGCAGCATCACTGAATGCAGTGGATTCCATGCAGCATGGTAAAATGCATCCCGATTGAACGCAGTGTATTCCATGAAGCACGGCTAAATGGATCCCGAGTGAATGCAGTAGATTCCATGCAGTGTCATTGAATGCAGTGGATTCCATGCAGCATGGTAAAATGTGTCACGATTGATGCAGTGGATTCCATGCATTGTCATTGAATGCAGTGGATTCCATGCAGCATGGTTAAATGCATCACGATTGATGCAGTGGATTCCATGCAGTGTCAATGAATGCAGTGGATTCCAGGCAGCATGATAAAATGCATCCCGAATGATGCAGTGGATTCCATGCAGCGGGGTTAAATGGATCCCGATTGAATGCAGTGGATTCCATGCAGCGTGGCCCAATGGATCTCGATTGAATGCAGTGGACTCCGTGCAGTGTGGTGGAGTGGATTCTGATTGATTGCAGTGAATTCCATGCAGCGTGGCCCAATGGATCTCGATTGAATGCAGTGGATTCCATGCAGCGTGTTTGAATGCAGTGTATTCCATGCAGCGTGAAGAAATGGAACCCTATTGAATGCAGTGGATTTTATGCAGCATGATTGAATGCAGTGGATTCCATGCAGCATGATTGAATGCAGTGGATTCCAGGCAGCGAGGCCCAATGAATCCCGATTGAATGCAGTGGACATTATCCAGCATGGCCCAAAGCATCCCGATGGAATGCAGTGGATTCCATGCAGCGTGTTTGAATGCAGTGGATTCCATGCAGCATGGCCCAATGGTTCCCGATTGAATGCAGTGGTTGCAATGAAGCATGATTGAATGCAGTGGATTCCATGAAGCGTGGCCCTATGGTACCCGATTGAATGCACTGGTTGCAATGAAGCATGATTGAATGCAGTGTATTCCATGCAGCATGGAGAAATTGAACCCTATTAAATGCAGGGGATTTTATGCAGCATGATTGAATGCAGTGGATTCCATGCAGCATGATTGAATGCAGTAGATTCCATGCAGTGAGGCCCAATGCATCCCGATTAAATGCAGTGGATTTTATGCAGCGAGGCCCAAAGCATCCCGAATGAATGCAGTGGATTCCATGCAGCGTCACTGAATGCAGTGGATTCGATGCAGCATGGTTAAATGCATCCCGATTGAACGAAGAGTATTCCATGCAGCGTGGCTAAATGGATCCCGATTGAATGCAGTGGATTCCATGCAGCGTGGCCCAATGGATCTCGAGAGATTGCAGTGGATTCCATGCAGTGTGGTGCAATGGATTTTAATTGAACGCAGTGGATTCCATGCATCGTGGTGCAATGGATCCCAATTGAATGCAGTGAATTCCATGCAGCGTGATTGAATGCAGTATATTCCATGCAGCGTGGTAAAATGCATCCCGATTAAATGCAATGGATTCCATCCAGCTTGATTGAATGCAGTTGATTCCATGGAGCGTGGCCCAATGCATCCCGATTAAATGCAGTGGATTTTATGCAGCATGGCCCAAAGCATCCCGATTGAAGGTAGTGCATTCCATGCAGCATCACTGAATGCAGTGGATTCCATGCAGCATGGTAAAATGCATCCCGATTGAACGCAGTGTATTCCATGAAGCATGGCTAAATGGATCCCGAGTGAATGCAGTAGATTCCATGCAGTGTCATTGAATGCAGTGGATTCCATGCAGCATGGTAAAATGAGTCACGATTGATGCAGTGGATTCCATGCAGTGTCATTGAATGCAGTGGATTCCATGCAGCATGGTAAAATGCATCCCGATGGATGCAGTGGATTCCATGCAGTGTCAATGAATGCAGTGGATTCCAGGCAGCATGATAAAATGCATCCCGATTGATGCAGTGGATTCCATGCAGCGGGGTTAAATGGATCCCGATTGAATGCAGTGTATTCCATGCAGCGTGGCCCAATGGATCTCGATTGAATGCAGTGGATTCCATGCAGCGTGGCCCAATGGATCTCGATTGAATGCAGTGGATTCCATGCAGTGTGGTGCAGTGGATTCTGATTGATTGCAGTGAATTCCATGCATCGTGGCACAATGGATCCCAATTGAATGCAGTGGATTCCATGCAGCGTGGCCCAATGGATCTCGATTGAATGCAGTGGATTCCATGCAGCGTGTTTGAATGCAGTGTATGCCATGCAGCATGAAGAAATGGAACCCTATTGAATGCAGTGGATTTTATGCAGCATGATTGAATGCAGTGGATTCCATGCAGCATGATTGAATGCAGTGGATTCCAGGCAGCGAGGCCCAATGAATCCCGATTGAATGCAGTGGATATTATCCAGCATGGCCCAAAGCATCCCGATTGAATGCAGTGGATTCCATGCAGCGTGTTTGAATGCAGTGGATTCCATGCAGCATGGCCCAATGGTTCCCGATTGAATGCAGTGGTTGCAATGAAGCATGATTGAATGCAGTGGATTCCATGAAGCGTGGCCCTATGGTACCCGATTGAATGCACTGGTTGCAATGAAGCATGATTGAATGCAGTGGATTCCATGCAGCATGGAGAAATGGAACCCTATTAAATGCAGGGGATTTTATGCAGCATGATTGAATGCAGTGGATTCCATGCAGCATGATTGAATGCAGTAGATTCCATGCAGTGAGGCCCAATGCATCCCGATTAAATGCAGTGGATTTTATGCAGCGAGGCCCAAAGCATCCCGATTGAATGCAGTGGATTCCATGCAGCGTCACTGAATGCAGTGGATTCGATGCAGCATGGTAAAATGCATCCCGATTGAACCCAGTGTATTCTATGCAGCGTGATAAATGGATCCCGATTGAATGCAGTGGATTCCATGCAGTGTGGCCCAATGGATCTCGAGAGAATGCAGTGGATTCCATGCAGTGTGGTGCAATGGATTTTGATTGAACGCAGTGGATTCCATGCATCGTTGTGCAATGGATCCCAATTGAATGCAGTGAATTCCATGCAGCGTGATTGAATGCAGTACATTCCATGCAGCATGGTAAAATGCATCCCGATTAAATGCAGTGGATTCCATCCAGCTTGATTGAATGCAGTTGATTCCATGGAGCGTGGCCCAATGCATCCCGATTAAATGCAGTGGATTTTATGCAGCATGGCCCAAAGCATCCCGATTGAAGGTAGTGCATTCCATGCAGCATCACTGAATGCAGTGGATTCCATGCAGCATGGTAAAATGCATCCCGATTGAATGCAGTGTATTCCATGAAGCATGGCGAAATGGATCCCGATTGAATGCAGTGGATTCCATGCAGCGTGGCCCAATGGATCTCGATTGAACGCAGTGTATTCCATGCAGTGAGGCCCAATGAATCCCAATTGAATGCAGTGGATTCCATGCAGCATGGAGAAATTGAACCCTATTAAATGCAGGGGATTTTATGCAGCATGATTGAATGCAGTGGATTCCAAGCAGCATGATTGAATGCAGTAGATTCCATGCAGTGAGGCCCAATGCATCCCGATTAAATGCAGTGGATTTTATGCAGCGAGGCCCAAAGCATCCCGATTGAATGCAGTGGATTCCATGCAGCGTCACTGAATGCAGTGGATTCGATGCAGCATGGTTAAATGCATCCCGATTGAACGAAGTGTATTCCATGCAGCGTGGCTAAATGGATCCCGATTGAATGCAGTGGATTCCATGCAGCGTGGCCCAATGGATCTCGAGAGATTGCAGTGGATTCCAAGCAGAGTGGTGCAATGGATTTTAATTGAACGCAGTGGATTCCATGCATCGTGGTGCAATGGATCCCAATTGAATGCAGTGAATTCCATGCAGCGTGATTGAATGCAGTATATTCCATGCAGCGTGGTAAAATGCATCCCGATTAAATGCAGTGGATTCCATCCAGCTTGGTTGAATGCAATTGATTCCATGGAGCGTGGCCCAATGCATCCCGATTAAATGCAGTGGATTTTATGCAGCATGGCCCAAAGCATCCCGATTGAATGTAGTGCATTCCATGCAGCATCACTGAATGCAGTGGATTCCATGCAGCATTGTAAAATGCATCCCGCTTAAACGCAGTGGATTACATGCAGCATGGCTAAATGGATCCCGATTGAATGCAGTAGATTCCATGCAGTGTCATTGAATGCAGTGGATTCCATGCAGCATGGTAAAATGCGTCACGATTGATGCAGTGGATTCCATGCAGTGTCATTGAATGCAGTGGATTCCATGCAGCATGGTAAAATGCATCCCGATGGATGCAGTGGATTCCATGCAGTGTCAATGAATGCAGTGGATTCCAGGCAGCATGATAAAATGCATCCCGATTGATGCAGTGGATTCCATGCAGCGGGGTTAAATGGATCCCGATTGAATGCAGTGGATTCCATGCAGCGTGGCCCAATGGATCTCGTTTGAATGCAGTGGATTCCATGCAGTGTGGTGCAGTGGATTCTGATTGATTGCAGTGAATTCCATGCATCGTGGCACAATGGATCCCAATTGAATGCAGTGGATTCCATGCAGCGTGGCCCAATGGATCTCGATTGAATGCAGTGGATTCCATGCAGCGTGTTTGAATGCAGTGTATGCCATGCAGCGTGAAGAAATGGAACCCTATTGAATGCAGTGGATTTTATGCAGCATGATTGAATGCAGTGGATTCCATGCAGCATGATTGAATGCAGTGGATTCCAGGCAGCGAGGCCCAATGAATCCCGATTGAATGCAGTGGATATTATCCAGCATGGCCCAAAGCATCCCGATTGAATGCAGTGGATTCCATGCAGCGTGTTTGAATGCAGTGGATTCCATGCAGCATGGCGCAATGGTTCCCGATTGAATGCAGTGGTTGCAATGAAGCATGATTGAATGCAGTGGATTCCATGCAGCATGGAGAAATTGAACCCTATTAAATGCAGGGGATTTTATGCAGCATGATTGAATGCAGTGGATTCCATGCAGCATGATTGAATGCAGTAGATTCCATGCAGTGAGGCCCAATGCATCCCGATTAAATGCAGTGGATTTTATGCAGCGAGGCCCAAAGCATCCCGATTGAATGCAGTGGATTCCATGCAGCGTCACTGAATGCATTGGATTCGATGCAGCATGGTAAAATGCATCCCGATTGAACCCAGTGTATTCCATGCAGCGTGATAAATGGACCCCAATTGAATGCAGTGGATTCCATGCAGCGTGGTGCAATGGATCTCGAGAGAATGCAGTGGATTCCATGCAGCGTGATTGAATGCAGTACATTCCATGCAGCATGGTAAAATGCATCCCGATTAAATGCAGTGGATTCCATCCAGCTTGATTGAATGCAGTTGATTCCATGGAGCGTGGCCCAATGCATCCCGATTAAATGCAGTGGATTTTATGCAGCATGGCCCAAAGCATCCCGATTGAAGGTAGTGCATTCCATGCAGCATCACTGAATGCAGTGGATTCCATGCAGCATGGTAAAATGCATCCCGATTGAACGCAGTGTATTCCATGAAGCATGGCTAAATGGATCCCGAGTGAATGCAGTGGATTCCATGCAGCGTGGCCCAATGGATCTTGATTGAACGCAGTGTATTCCATGCAGTGAGGCCCAATGAATCCCAATTGAATGCAGTGGATTCCATGCAGCATGGCGCAATGGATGTCGATTGAATGCAGTGGTTTCCCTGCAATGTGGCACAATGGATCCCGATTGACTGCAGTGGATTCCATGCAGCGTCACTGAATGCAGTGGATTCCATGCAGCATGGTAAAATGCATCCCGATGGATGCAGTGGATTCCATGCAGTGTCATTGAATGCAGTGGATTCGATGCAGCATGGTAAAATGCATCCCAATTGAACGCAGTGCATTCCATGCAGCGGGGTTAAATGGATCCCGATTGAATGCAGTGGATTCGATGCAGCGTGGCCCAATGGATCTCGAGAGAATGCAGTGGATTCCATGCAGTGTGGTGCAATGGATTTAAATTGAACGCAGTGGATTCCATGCATCGTGGCGCAATGGATCCCAATTGAATGCAGTGAATTCCATGCAGCGTGATTGAATGCAGTACATTCCATGCAGCATGGTAAAATGCATCCCGATTAAATGCAGTGGATTCCATCCAGCTTGATTGAATGCAGTTGATTCCATGGAGCGTGGCCCAATGCATCCCGATTAAATGCAGTGGATTTTATGCAGCATGGCCCAAAGCATCCCGATTGAAGGTAGTGCATTCCATGCAGCATCACTGAAAGCAGTGGATTCCATGCAGCATGGTAAAATGCATCCCGATTGAACGCAGTGTATTCCATGAAGCATGGCGAAATGGATCCCGATTGAATGCAGTGGATTCCATGCAGCGTGGCCCAATGGATCTCGATTGACTGCAGTGGTTTCCCTGCAATGTGGCACAATGGATCTCGATTGACTGCAGTGGATTCCATGCAGCGTCACTGAATGCAGTGGATTCCATGCAGCATGGTAAAATGCATCCCGATTGATGCAGTGGATTCCATGCAGTGTCACTGAATGCAGTGGATTCCATGCAGCATGGTTTAATGCATCCCAATTGAACGCAGTGCATTCCATGCAGCGGGGTTTAATGGATCCCGATTGAATGCAGTGGATTCGACGCAGTGTGGCCCAATGGATCTCGAGAGAATGCAGTGGATTCCATGCAGTGTGGTGCAATGGATATAAATTGAACGCATTGGATTCCATGCATCGTGGTGCAATGGATCCCAATTGAATGCAGTGAATTCCATGCAGCGTGATTGAATGCAGTATATTCTATGCAGCGTGGTAAAATGCATCCCGATAATATGCAGTGGATTCCATCCAGCTTGATTGAATGCAGTTGATTCCATGGAGCGTGGCCCAATGCATCCCGATTAAATGCAGTGGATTTTATGCAGCATGGCCCAAAGCATCCCGATTGAAGGTAGTGCATTCCATGCAGCAACACTGAATGCAGTGGATTCCATGCAGCATGGTAAAATGCATCCCGATTGAACGCAGTGTATTCCATGAAGCATGGCTAAATGGATCCCGATTGAATGCAGTGGATTCCATGCAGCATGGCCCAATGGTTCCCGATTGAATGCAGTGGTTGCAATGAAGCATGATTGAATGCAGTGGATTCCATGAAGCGTGGCCCTATGGTACCCGATTGAATGCACTGGTTGCAATGAAGCATGATTGAATGCAGTGGATTCCATGCAGCATGGAGAAATTGAACCCTATTAAATGCAGGGGATTTTATGCAGCATGATTGAATGCAGTGGATTCCATGCAGCATGATTGAATGCAGTAGATTCCATGCAGTGAGGCCCAATGCATCCCGATTAAATGCAGTGGATTTTATGCAGCGAGGCCCAAAGCATCCCGATTGAATGCAGTGGATTCGATGCAGCGTCACTGAATGCAGTGGATTCGATGCAGCATGGTAAAATGCATCCCGATTGAACCCAGTGTATTCTATGCAGCGTGATAAATGGATCCCGATTGAATGCAGTGGATTCGATGCAGCGTGGCCCAACGGATCTCGAGAGAATGCAGTGGATTCCATGCAGTGTGGTGCAATGGATTTTGATTGAACGCAGTGGATTCGATGCATCGTTGTGCAATGGATCCCAATTGAATGCAGTGAATTCCATGCAGCGTGATTGAATGCAGTACATTCCATGCAGCATGGTAAAATGCATCCCGATGGATGCAGTGGATTCCATGCAGTGTCAATGAATGCAGTGGATTCCAGGCAGCATGATAAAATGCATCCCGATTGATGCAGTGGATTCCATGCAGCGGGGTTAAATGGATCCCGATTGAATGCAGTGGATTCCATGCAGCGTGGCCCAATGGATCTCGATTGAATGCAGTGGATTCCATGCAGCGTGGCCCAATGGATCTCGATTGAATGCAGTGGATTCCATGCAGTGTGGTGCAGTGGATTCTGATTGATTGCAGTGAATTCCATGCATCGTGGCACAATGGATCCCAATTGAATGCAGTGGATTCCATGCAGCTTGGCCCAATGGATCTCGATTGAATGCAGTGGATTCCATGCAGCGTGTTTGAATGCAGTGTATGCCATGCAGCATGAAGAAATGGAACCCTATTGAATGCAGTGGATTTTATGCAGCATGATTGAATGCAGTGGATTCCATGCAGCATGATTGAATGCAGTGGATTCCAGGCAGCGAGGCCCAATGAATCCCGATTGAATGCAGTGGATATTATCCAGCATGGCCCAAAGCATCCCGATTGAATGCAGTGGATTCCATGCAGCGTGTTTGAACGCAGTGGATCCATGCAGCATGGCCCAATGGTTCCCGATTGAATGCAGTGGTTGCAATGAAGCATGATTGAATGCAGTGGATTCCATGAAGCGTGGCCCTATGGTACCCGATTGAATGCACTGGTTGCAATGAAGCATGATTGAATGCAGTGGATTCCATGCAGCATGGAGAAATGGAACCCTATTCAATGCAGGGGATTTTATGCAGCATGATTGAATGCAGTGGATTCCATGCAGCATGATTGAATGCAGTAGATTCCATGCAGTGAGGCCCAATGCATCCCGATTAAATGCAGTGGATTTTATGCAGCGAGGCCCAAAGCATCCCGATTGAATGCAGTGGATTCCATGCAGCGTCACTGAATGCAGTGGATTCGATGCAGCATGGTAAAATGCATCCCGATTGAACCCAGTGTATTCTATGCAGCGTGATAAATGGATCCCGATTGAATGCAGTGGATTCCATGCAGCGTGGCCCAATGGATCTCGAGAGAATGCAGTGGATTCCATGCAGTGTGGTGCAATGGATTTTGATTGAACGCAGTGGATTCCATGCATCGTTGTGCAATGGATCCCAATTGAATGCAGTGAATTCCATGCAGCGTGATTGAATGCAGTACATTCCATGCAGCAAGGTAAAATGCATCCCGATTAAATGCAGTGGATTCCATCCAGCTTGATTGAATGCAGTTGATTCCATGGAGCGTGGCCCAATGCATCCCGATTAAATGCAGTGGATTTTATGCAGCATGGCCCAAAGCATCCCGATTGAAGGTAGTGCATTCCATGCAGCATCACTGAATGCAGTGGATTCCATGCAGCATGGTAAAATGCATCCCGATTGAACGCAGTGTATTCCATGAAGCATGGCGAAATGGATCCCGATTGAATGCAGTGGATTCCATGCAGCGTGGCCCAATGGATCTCGATTGAACGCAGTGTATTCCATGCAGTGAGGCCCAATGAATCCCAATTGAATGCAGTGGATTCCATGCAGCATGGAGAAATTGAACCCTATTAAATGCAGGGGATTTTATGCAGCATGATTGAATGCAGTGGATTCCAAGCAGCATGATTGAATGCAGTAGATTCCATGCAGTGAGGCCCAATGCATCCCGATTAAATGCAGTGGATTTTATGCAGCGAGGCCCAAAGCATCCCGATTGAATGCAGTGGATTCCATGCAGCGTCACTGAATGCAGTGGATTCCATGCAGCATGGTAAAATGCATCCCGATTGAACGAAGTGTATTCCATGCAGCGTGGCTAAATGGATCCCGATTGAATGCAGTGGATTCCATGCAGCGTGGCCCAATGGATCTCGAGAGATTGCAGTGGATTCCAAGCAGAGTGGTGCAATGGATTTTAATTGAACGCAGTGGATTCCATGCATCGTGGTGCAATGGATCCCAATTGAATGCAGTGAATTCCATGCAGCGTGATTGAATGCAGTATATTCCATGCAGCGTGGTAAAATGCATTCCGATTAAATGCAGTGGATTCCATCCAGCTTGTTTGAATGCAGTTGATTCCATGGAGCATGGCCCAATGCATCCCGATTAAATGCAGTGGATTTTATGCAGCATGGCCCAAAGCATCCCGATTGAATGTAGTGCATTCCATGCAGCATCACTGAATGCAGTGGATTCCATGCAGCATGGTAAAATGCATCCCGCTTAAACGAAGTGGATTACATGCAGCATGGCTAAATGGATCCCGATTGAATGCAGTAGATTCCATGCAGTGTCATTGAATGCAGTGGATTCCATGCAGCATGGTAAAATGCATCCCGATGGATGCAGTGGATTCCATGCAGTGTCAATGAATGCAGTGGATTCCAGGCAGCATGATAAAATGCATCCCGATTGATGCAGTGGATTCCATGCAGCGGGGTTAAATGGATCCCGATTGAATGCAGTGGATTCCATGCAGCGTGGCCCCATGGATCTCGATAGAATGCAGTGGATTCCATGCAGCGTGGCCCCATGGATCTCGATTGAATGCAGTGGATTCCATGCAGCGTTGCCCAATGGATCTCGCTTGAATGCAGTGGATTCCATGCAGCGTGTTTGAATGCAGTGTATGCCATGCAGCGTAAAGAAATGGAACCCTATTGAATGCAGTGGATTTTATGCAGCATGATTGAATGCAGTGGATTCGATGCAGCATGATTGAATGCAGTGGATTCCAGGCAGCGAGGCCCAATGAATCCCGATTGAATGCAGTGGATATTATCCAGCATGGCCCAAAGCATCCCGATTGAATGCAGTGGATTCCATGCAGCGTGGCCCTATGGTACCTGATTGAATGCACTGGTTGCAATGAAGCATGATTGAGTGCAGTGGATTCCATGCAGCATGGAGAAATGGAACCCTATTAAATGCAGGGGATTTTATGCAGCATGATTGAATGCAGTGGATTCCATGCAGCATGATTGAATGCAGTAGATTCCATGCAGTGAGGCCCAATGCATCCCGATTAAATGCAGTGGATTTTATGCAGCGAGGCCCAAAGCATCCCGATTGAATGCAGTGGATTCCATGCAGCGTCACTGAATGCAGTGGATTCGATGCAGCATGGTTAAATGCATCCCGATTGAACGACGATTATTCCATGCAGCGTGGCTAAATGGATCCCGATTGAATGCAGTGGATTCCATGCAGCGTGGCCCAATGGATCTCGAGAGATTGCAGTGGATTCCATGCAGTGTGGTGCAATGGATTTTAATTGAACGCAGTGGATTCCATGCATCGTGGTGCAATGGATCCCAATTGAATGCAGTGAATTCCATGCAGCGTGATTGAATGCAGTATATTCCATGCAGCGTGGTAAAATGCATCCCGATTAAATGCAATGGATTCCATCCAGCTTGACTGAATACAGTTGATTCCATGGAGCGTGGCCCAATGCATCCCGATTAAATGCAGTGGATTTTATGCAGCATGGCCCAAAGCATCCCGATTGAAGGTAGTGCATTCCATGCAGCATCACTGAATGCAGTGGATTCCATGCAGCATGGTAAAATGCATTCCGATTGAACGCAGTGTATTCCATGAAGCATGGCTAAATGGCTCCCGAGTGAATGCGGTAGATTCCATGCAGTGTCATTGAATGCAGTGGATTCCATGCAGCATGGTAAAATGCGTCACGATTGATGCAGTGGATTCCATGCAGTGTCATTGAATGCAGTGGATTCCATGCAGCATGGTAAAATGCATCCCGATGGATGCAGTGGATTCCATGCAGTGTCAATGAATGCAGTGGATTCCAGGCAGCATGATAAAATGCATCCCGATTGATGCAGTGGATTCCATGCAGCGGGGTTAAATGGATCCCGATTGAATGCAGTGTATTCCATGCAGCGTGGCCCAATGGATCTCGATTGAACGCAGTGTATTCCATGCAGTGAGGCCCAATGAATCCCAATTGAATGCAGTGGATTCCATGCAGCATGGAGAAATTGAACCCTATTAAATGCAGGGGATTTTATGCAGCATGATTGAATGCAGTGGATTCCAAGCAGCATGATTGAATGCAGTAGATTCCATGCAGTGAGGCCCAATGCATCCCGATTAAATGCAGTGGATTTTATGCAGAGAGGCCCAAAGCATCCCGATTGAATGCAGTGGATTCCATGCAGCGTCACTGAATGCAGTGGATTCGATGCAGCATGGTTAAATGCATCCCGATTGAACGACGATTATTCCATGCAGCGTGGCTAAATGGATCCCGATTGAATGCAGTGGATTCCATGCAGCGTGGCCCAATGGATCTCGAGAGATTGCAGTGGATTCCATGCAGTGTGGTGCAATGGATTTTAATTGAACGCAGTGGATTCCATGCATCGTGGTGCAATGGATCCCAATTGAATGCAGTGAATTCCATGCAGCGTGATTGAATGCAGTATATTCCATGCAGCGTGGTAAAATGCATCCCGATTAAATGCAGTGGATTCCATCCAGCTTGGTTGAATGCAATTGATTCCATGGAGCATGGCCCAATGCATCCCGATTAAATGCAGTGGATTTTATGCAGCATGGCCCAAAGCATCCCGATTGAATGTAGTGCATTCCATGCAGCATCACTGAATGCAGTGGATTCCATGCAGCATGGTAAAATGCATCCCGATTAAACGCAGTGGATTACATGCAGCATGGCTAAATGGATCCCGATTGAATGCAGTAGATTCCATGCAGTGTCATTGAATGCAGTGGATTCCATGTAGCATGGTAAAATGCGTCACGATTGATGCAGTGGATTCCATGCAGTGTCATTGAATGCAGTGGATTCCATGCAGCATGGTAAAATGCATCCCGATGGATGCAGTGGATTCCATGCAGTGTCAATGAATGCAGTGGATTCCAGGCAGCATGATAAAATGCATCCCGATTGATGCAGTGGATTCCATGCAGCGGGGTTAAATGGATCCCGATTGAATGCAGTGGATTCCATGCAGCGTGGCCCAATGGATCTCGATTGAATGCAGTGGATTCCATGCAGTGTGGTGCAGTGGATTCTGATTGATTGCAGTGAATTCCATGCATCGTGGCACAATGGATCCCAATTGAATGCAGTGGATTCCATGCAGCGTGGCCCAATGGATCTCGCTTGAATGCAGTGGATTCCATGCAGCGTGTTTGAATGCAGTGTATGCCATGCAGCATGAAGAAATGGAACCCTATTGAATGCAGTGGATTTTATGCAGCATGATTGAATGCAGTGGATTCCATGCAGCATGATTGAATGCAGTGGATTCCAGGCAGCGAGGCCCAATGAATCCCGATTGAATGCAGTGGATATTATCCAGCATGGCCCAAAGCATCCCGATTGAATGCAGTGGATTCCATGCAGCGTGTTTGAACGCAGTGGATCCATGCAGCATGGCCCAATGGTTCCCGATTGAATGCAGTGGTTGCAATGAAGCATGATTGAATGCAGTGGATTCCATGAAGCGTGGCCCTATGGTACCCGATTGAATGCACTGGTTGCAATGAAGCATGATTGAATGCAGTGGATTCCATGCAGCATGGAGAAATGGAACCCTATTAAATGCAGGGGATTTTATGCAGCATGATTGAATGCAGTGGATTCCATGCAGCATGATTGAATGCAGTAGATTCCATGCAGTGAGGCCCAATGCATCCCGATTAAATGCAGTGGATTTTATGCAGCGAGGCCCAAAGCATCCCGATTGAATGCAGTGGATTCCATGCAGTGTCATTGAATGCAGTGGATTCCAGGCAGCATGGTAAAATGCATCCCGATTGAACCCAGTGTATTCTATGCAGCGTGATAAATGGATCCCGATTGAATGCAGTGGATTGCATGCAGCGTGGCCCAATGGATCTCGAGAGAATGCAGTGGATTCCATGCAGTGTGGTGCAATGGATTTTGATTGAACGCAGTGGATTCCATGCATCGTTGTGCAATGGATCCCAATTGAATGCAGTGAATTCCATGCAGCGTGATTGAATGCAGTACATTCCATGCAGCATGGTAAAATGCATCCCGATTAAATGCAGTGGATTCCATCCAGCTTGATTGAATGCAGTTGATTCCATGGAGCGTGGCCCAATGCATCCCGATTAAATGCAGTGGATTTTATGCAGCATGGCCCAAAGCATCCCGATTGAAGTTAGTGCATTCCATGCAGCATCACTGAATGCAGTGGATTCCATGCAGCATGGTAAAATGCATCCCGATTGAACGCAGTGTATTCCATGAAGCATGGCGAAATGGATCTCGATTGAATGCAGTGGATTCCATGCAGCGTGGCCCAATGGATCTCGATTGAACGCAGTGTATTCCATGCAGTGAGGCCCAATGAATCCCAATTGAATGCAGTGGATTCCATGCAGCATGGAGAAATTGAACCCTATTAAATGCAGGGGATTTTATGCAGCATGATTAAATGCAGTGGATTCCTAGCAGCATGATTGAATGCAGTAGATTCCATGCAGTGAGGCCCAATGCATCCCGATTAAATGCAGTGGATTTTATGCAGAGAGGCCCAAAGCATCCCGATTGAATGCAGTGGATTCCATGCAGCGTCACTGAATGCAGTGGATTCGATGCAGCATGGTTAAATGCATCCCGATTGAACGAAGTGTATTCCATGCAGCGTGGCTAAATGGATCCCGATTGAATGCAGTGGATTCCATGCAGCGTGGCCCAATGGATCTCGAGAGATTGCAGTGGATTCCAAGCAGAGTGGTGCAATGGATTTTAATTGAACGCAGTGGATTCCATGCATCGTGGTGCAATGGATCCCAATTGAATGCAGTGAATTCCATGCAGCGTGATTGAATGCAGTATATTCCATGCAGCGTGGTAAAATGCATCCCGATTAAATGCAGTGGATTCCATCCAGCTTGGTTGAATGCAATTGATTCCATGGAGCATGGCCCAATGCATCCCGATTAAATGCAGTGGATTTTATGCAGCATGGCCCAAAGCATCCCGATTGAATGTAGTGCATTCCATGCAGCATCACTGAATGCAGTGGATTCCATGCAGCATGGTAAAATGCATCCCGATTGAACGCAGTGGATTACATGCAGCATGGCTAAATGGATCCCGATTGAATGCAGTAGATTCCATGCAGTGTCATTGAATGCAGTGGATTCCATGCAGCATGGTAAAATGCGTCACGATTGATGCAGTGGATTCCATGCAGTGTCATTGAATGCAGTGGATTCCATGCAGCATGGTAAAATGCATCCCGATGGATGCAGTGGATTCCATGCAGTGTCAATGAATGCAGTGGATTCCAGGCAGCATGATAAAATGCATCCCGATTGATGCAGTGGATTCCATGCAGCGGGGTTAAATGGATCCCGATTGAATGCAGTGGATTCCATGCAGCGTGGCCCAATGGATCTCGATTGAATGCAGTGGATTCCATGCAGCGTGGCCCAATGGATCTCGATTGAATGCAGTGGATTCCATGCAGTGTGGTGCAGTGGATTCTGATTGATTGCGGTGAATTCCATGCATCGTGGCACAATGGATCCCAATTGAATGCAGTGGATTCCATGCAGCGTGGCCCAATGGATCTCGATTGAATGCAGTGGATTCCATGCAGCGTGTTTGAATGCAGTGTATGCCATGCAGCGTGAAGAAATGGAACCCTATTGAATGCAGTGGATTTTATGCAGCATGATTGAATGCAGTGGATTCCATGCAGCATGATTGAATGCAGTGGATTCCAGGCAGCGAGGCCCAATGAATCCCGATTGAATGCAGTGGATATTATCCAGCATGGCCCAAAGCATCCCGATTGAATGCAGTGGATTCCATGCAGCGTGTTTGAATGCAGTGGATTCCATGCAGCATGGCCCAATGGTTCCCGATTGAATGCAGTGGTTGCAATGAAGCATGATTGAATGCAGTGGATTCCATGCAGCATGGAGAAATTGAACCCTATTAAATGCAGGGGATTTTATGCAGCATGATTGAATGCAGTGGATTCCATGCAGCATGATTGAATGCAGTAGATTCCATGCAGTGAGGCCCAATGCATCCCGATTAAATGCAGTGGATTTTATGCAGCGAGGCCCAAAGCATCCCGATTGAATGCAGTGGATTCCATGCAGCGTCACTGAATGCATTGGATTCGATGCAGCATGGTAAAATGCATCCCGATTGAACCCAGTGTATTCCATGCAGCGTGATAAATGGACCCCAATTGAATGCAGTGGATTCCATGCAGCGTGGTGCAATGGATCTCGAGAGAATGCAGTGGATTCCATGCAGCGTGATTGAATGCAGTACATTCCATGCAGCATGGTAAAATGCATCCCGATTAAATGCAGTGGATTCCATCCAGCTTGATTGAATGCAGTTGATTCCATGGAGCATGGCCCAATGCATCCCGATTAAATGCAGTGGATTTTATGCAGCATGGCCCAAAGCATCCCGATTGAAGGTAGTGCATTCCATGCAGCATCACTGAATGCAGTGGATTCCATGCAGCATGGTAAAATGCATCCCGATTGAACGCAGTGTATTCCATGAAGCATGGCTAAATGGATCCCGATTGAATGCAGTGGATTCCATGCAGCGTGGCCCAATGGATCTCGATTGAACGCAGTGTATTCCATGCAGTGAGGCCCAATGAATCCCAATTGAATGCAGTGGATTCCATGCAGCATGGCGCAATGGATGTCGATTGAATGCAGTGGTTTCCCTGCAATGTGGCACAATGGATCCCGATTGACTGCAGTGGATTCCATGCAGCGTCACTGAATGCAGTGGATTCCATGCAGCATGGTAAAATGCATCCCGATGGATGCAGTGGATTCCATGCAGTGTCATTGAATGCAGTGGATTCGATGCAGCATGGTAAAATGCATCCCAATTGAACGCAGTGCATTCCATGCAGCGGGGTTAAATGGATCCCGATTGAATGCAGTGGATTCGATGCAGCGTGGTCCAATGGATCTCGAGAGAATGCAGTGGATTCCATGCAGTGTGGTGCAATGGATTTAAATTGAACGCAGTGGATTCCATGCATCGTGGCGCAATGGATCCCAATTGAATGCAGTGAATTCCATGCAGCGTGATTGAATGCAGTACATTCCATGCAGCATGGTAAAATGCATCCCGATTAAATGCAGTGGATTCCATCCAGCTTGATTGAATGCAGTTGATTCCATGGAGCGTGGCCCAATGCATCCCGATTAAATGCAGTGGATTTTATGCAGCATGGCCCAAAGCATCCCGATTGAATGTAGTGCATTCCATGCAGCATCACTGAATGCAGTGGATTCCATGCAGCATGGTAAAATGCATCCCAATTGAACGCAGTGCATTCCATGCAGCGGGGTTAAATGGATGCCGATTGAATGCAGTGGATTCGATGCAGCGTGGCCCAATGGATCTCGATTGACTGCAGTGGATTCCATGCAGCGTGGCCCAATGGATCTCGATTGACTGCAGTGGATTCCATGCAGCGTCACTGAATGCAGTGGATTCCATGCAGCATGGTAAAATGCATCCCGATTGATGCAGTGGATTCCATGCAGTGTCACTGAATGCAGTGGATTCCATGCAGCATGGTTTAATGCATCCCAATTGAACGCAGTGCATTCCATGCAGCGGGGTTTAATGGATCCCGATTGAATGCAGTGGATTCGATGCAGTGTGGCCCAATGGATCTCGAGAGAATGCAGTGGATTCCATGCAGTGTGGTGCAATGGATTTAAATTGAACGCATTGGATTCCATGCATCGTGGTGCAATGGATCCCAATTGAATGCAGTGAATTCCATGCAGCGTGATTGAATGCAGTATATTCCATGCAGCGTGGTAAAATGCATCCCGATAAAATGCAGTGGATTCCATCCAGCTTGATTGAATGCAGTTGATTCCATGGAGCGTGGCCCAATGCATCCCGATTAAATGCAGTGGATTTTATGCAGCATGGCCCAAAGCATCCCGATTGAAGGTAGTGCATTCCATGCAGCATCACTGAATGCAGTGGATTCCATGCAGCATGGTAAAATGCATCCCGATTGAACGCAGTGTATTCCATGAAGCATGGCTAAATGGATCCCGATTGAATGCAGTGGATTCCATGCAGCATGGCCCAATGGTTCCCGATTGAATGCAGTGGTTGCAATGAAGCATGATTGAATGCAGTGGATTCCATGAAGCGTGGCCCTATGGTACCCGATTGAATGCACTGGTTGCAATGAAGCATGATTGAATGCAGTGGATTCCATGCAGCATGGAGAAATTGAACCCTATTAAATGCAGGGGATTTTATGCAGCATGATTGAATGCAGTGGATTCCATGCAGCATGATTGAATGCAGTAGATTCCATGCAGTGAGGCCCAATGCATCCCGATTAAATGCAGTGGATTTTATGCAGCGAGGCCCAAAGCATCCCGATTGAATGCAGTGGATTCCATGCAGCGTCACTGAATGCAGTGGATTCGATGCAGCATGGTAAAATGCATCCCGATTGAACCCAGTGTATTCTATGCAGCGTGATAAATGGATCCCGATTGACTGCAGTGGATTCCATGCAGTGTCATTGAATGCAGTGGATTCCATGCAGCATGGCCCAATGGATCTCGAGAGAATGCAGTGGATTCCATGCAGTGTGGTGCAATGGATTTTAATTGAACGCAGTGGATTCCATGCATCGTGGCGCAATGGATCCCAATTGAATGCAGTGAATTCCATGCAGCGTGATTGAATGCAGTACATTCCATGCAGCGTGGTAAAATGCATCCCGATTAAATGCAGTGGATTCCATCCAGCTTGATTGAATGCAGTTGATTCCATGGAGCGTGGCCCAATGCATCCCGATTAAATGCAGTGGATTTTATGCAGCATGGCCCAAAGCATCCCGATTGAATGTAGTGCATTCCATGCAGCATCACTGAATGCAGTGGATTCCATGAAGCATGGTAAAATGCATCCCAATTGAACGCAGTGCATTCCATGCAGCGGGGTTAAATGGATCCCGATTGAATGCAGTGGATTCGATGCAGCATGGCCCAATGGATCTCGAGAGAATGCAGTGGATTCCATGCAGTGTGGTGCAATGGATTTTAATTGAACGCAGTGGATTCCATGCATCGTGGCGCAATGGATCCCAATTGAATGCAGTGAATTCCATGCAGCGTGATTGAATGCAGTACATTCCATGCAGCGTGGTAAAATGCATCCCGATTAAATGCAGTGGATTCCATCCAGCTTGATTGAATGCAGTTGATTCCATGGAGCGTGGCCCAATGCATCCCGATTAAATGCAGTGGATTTTATGCAGCATGGCCCAAAGCATCCCGATTGAATGTAGTGCATTCCATGCAGCATCACTGAATGCAGTGGATTCCATGAAGCATGGTAAAATGCATCCCGATTGAACGCAGTGTATTCCATGAAGCATGGCGAAATGGATCCCGATTGAATGCAGTGGATTCCATGCAGCGTGGCCCAATGGATCTCGATTGAATGCAGTGTATTCCATGCAGTGAGGCCCAATGTATCCCAATTGAATGCAGTGGATTCCATGCAGCATGGCGCAATGGATGTCGATTGAATGCAGTGGTTTCCCTGCAATGTGGCACAATGGATCCCGAATGACTGCAGTGGATTCCATGCAGCGTCACTGAATGCAGTGGATTCCATGCAGCATGGTAAAATGCATCCCGATTGATGCAGTGGATTCCATGCAGTGTCATTGAATGCAGTGGATTCCATGCAGCATGGTTAAATGCATCCCAATTGAACGCAGTGCATTCCATGCAGCGGGGTTAAATGGATCCCGATTGAATGCAGTGGATTCGATGCAGCATGGCCCAATGGATCTCGAGAGAATGCAGTGGATTCCATGCAGTGTGGTGCAATGGATTTAAATTGAACGCAGTGGATTCCATGCATCGTGGCGCAATGGATCCCATTTGAATGCAGTGAATTCCATGCAGCGTGATTGAATGCAGTATATTCCATGCAGCGTGGTAAAATGCATCCCGATTAAATGCAGTGGATTCCATCCAGCTTGATTGAATGCAGTTGATTCCATGGAGTGTGGCCCAATGCATCCCGATTAAATGCAGTGAATTTTATGCAGCATGGCCCAAAGCATCCCGATTGAATGTAGTGCATTCCATGCAGCATCACTGAATGCAGTGGATTCCATGCAGCATGGTAAAATGCATCCCGATTGAACGCAGTGTATTCCATGAAGCATGGCGAAATGGATCCCGATTGAATGCAGTATATTCCATGCAGCGTGGTAAAATGCATCCCGATTGAATGCAGTGGATTCCATGCAGCATGATTGAATGCAGTAGATTCCATGCAGTGAGGCCCAATGCATCCCGATTAAATGCAGTGGATTTTATGCAGAGAGGCCCAAAGCATCCCGATTGAATGCAGTGGATTCCATGCAGCGTCACTGAATGCAGTGGATTCGATGCAGCATGGTAAAATGCATCCCGATTGAACCCAGTGTATTCTATGCAGCGTGATAAATGGATCCCGATTGAATGCAGTGGATTCGATGCAGCGTGGCCCAACGGATCTCGAGAGAATGCAGTGGATTCCATGCAGTGTGGTGCAATGTATTTTGATTGAACGCAGTGGATTCGATGCATCGTTGTGCAATGGATCCCAATTGAATGCAGTGAATTCCATGCAGCGTGATTGAATGCAGTACATTCCATGCAGCATGGTAAAATGCATCCCGATTAAATGCAGTGGATTCCATCCAGCTTGATTGAATGCAGTTGATTCCATGGAGCGTGGCCCAATGCATCCCGATTAAATGCAGTGGATTTTATGCAGCATGGCCCAAAGCATCCCGATTGAAGGTAGTGCATTCCATGCAGCATCACTGAATGCAGTGGATTCCATGCAGCATGGTAAAATGCATCCCGATTGAACGCAGTGTATTCCATGAAGCATGGCTAAATGGATCCCGATTGAATGCAGTGGATTCCATGCAGCGTGGCCCAATGGATCTCGATTGAACGCAGTGTATTCCATGCAGTGAGCCCAATGAATCCCAATTGAATGCAGTGGATTCCATGCAGCATGGCGCAATGGATGTCGATTGAATGCAGTGGTTTCCCTGCAATGTGGCACAATGGATCCCGATTGACTGCAGTGGATTCCATGCAGTGTCATTGAATGCAGTGGATTCCATGCAGCATGGTAAAATGCATCCCAATTGAACGCAGTGCATTCCATGCAGCGGGGTTAAATGGATCCCGATTGAATGCAGTGGATTCGATGCAGCATGGCCCAATGGATCTCGAGAGAATGCAGTGGATTCCATGCAGTGTGGTGCAATGGATTTTAATTGAACGCAGTGGATTCCATGCATCGTGGCGCAATGGATCCCAATTGAATGCAGTGAATTCCATGCAGCGTGATTGAATGCAGTACATTCCATGCAGCGTGGTAAAATGCATCCCGATTAAATGCAGTGGATTCCATCCAGCTTGATTGAATGCAGTTGATTCCATGGAGCGTGGCCCAATGCATCCCGATTAAATGCAGTGGATTTTATGCAGCATGGCCCAAAGCATCCCGATTGAAGGTAGTGCATTCCATGCAGCATCACTGAATGCAGTGGATTCCATGCAGCATGGTAAAATGCATCCCGATTGAACGCAGTGTATTCCATGAAGCATGGCGAAATGGATCCCGATTGAATGCAGTGGATTCCATGCAGCGTGGCCCAATGGATCTCGATTGAATGCAGTGTATTCCATGCAGTGAGGCCCAATGTATCCCAATTGAATGCAGTGGATTCCATGCAGCATGGCGCAATGGATGTCGATTGAATGCAGTGGTTTCCCTGCAATGTGGCACAATGGATCCCGAATGACTGCAGTGGATTCCATGCAGCGTCTCTGAATGCAGTGGATTCCATGCAGCATGGTAAAATGCATCCCGATTGATGCAGTGGATTCCATGCAGTGTCATTGAATGCAGTGGATTCCATGCAGCATGGTTAAATGCATCCCAATTGAACGCAGTGCATTCCATGCAGCGGGGTTAAATGGATCCCGATTGAATGCAGTGGATTCGATGCAGCATGGCCCAATCGATCTCGAGAGAATGCAGTGGAGTCCATGCAGTGTGGTGCAATGGATTTAAATTGAACGCAGTGGATTCCATGCATCGTGGCGCAATGGATCCCAATTGAATGCAGTGAATTCCATGCAGCGTGATTGAATGCAGTATATTCCATGCAGCGTGGTAAAATGCATCCCGATTAAATGCAGTGGATTCCATCCAGCTTGATTGAATGCAGTTGATTCCATGGAGTGTGGCCCAATGCATCCCGATTAAATGCAGTGAATTTTATGCAGCATGGCCCAAAGCATCCCGATTGAATGTAGTGCATTCCATGCAGCATCACTGAATGCAGTGGATTCCATGCAGCATGGTAAAATGCATCCCGATTGAACGCAGTGTATTCCATGAAGCATGGCGAAATGGATCCCGATTGAATGCAGTATATTCCATGCAGCGTGGTAAAATGCATCCCGATTGAATGCAGTGGATTCCATGCAGCATGATTGAATGCAGTAGATTCCATGCAGTGAGGCCCAATGCATCCCGATTAAATGCAGTGGATTTTATGCAGAGAGGCCCAAAGCATCCCGATTGAATGCAGTGGATTCCATGCAGCGTCACTGAATGCAGTGGATTCGATGCAGCATGGTAAAATGCATCCCGATTGAACCCAGTGTATTCTATGCAGCGTGATAAATGGATCCCGATTGAATGCAGTGGATTCGATGCAGCGTGGCCCAACGGATCTCGAGAGAATGCAGTGGATTCCATGCAGTGTGGTGCAATGTATTTTGATTGAACGCAGTGGATTCGATGCATCGTTGTGCAATGGATCCCAATTGAATGCAGTGAATTCCATGCAGCGTGATTGAATGCAGTACATTCCATGCAGCATGGTAAAATGCATCCCGATTAAATGCAGTGGATTCCATCCAGCTTGATTGAATGCAGTTGATTCCATGGAGCGTGGCCCAATGCATCCCGATTAAATGCAGTGGATTTTATGCAGCATGGCCCAAAGCATCCCGATTGAAGGTAGTGCATTCCATGCAGCATCACTGAATGCAGTGGATTCCATGCAGCATGGTAAAATGCATCCCGATTGAACGCAGTGTATTCCATGAAGCATGGCTAAATGGATCCCGATTGAATGCAGTGGATTCCATGCAGCGTGGCCCAATGGATCTCGATTGAACGCAGTGTATTCCATGCAGTGAGCCCAATGAATCCCAATTGAATGCAGTGGATTCCATGCAGCATGGCGCAATGGATGTCGATTGAATGCAATGGTTTCCCTGCAATGTGGCACAATGGATCCCGATTGACTGCAGTGGATTCCATGCAGCGTCACTGAATGCAGTGGATTCCATGCAGCATGGTAAAATGCATCCCGATGGATGCAGTGGATTCCATGCAGTGTCATTGAATGCAGTGGATTCGATGCAGCATGGTAAAATGCATCCCAATTGAACGCAGTGCATTCCATGCAGCGGGGTTAAATGGATCCCGATTGAATGCAGTGGATTCGATGCAGCGTGGCCCAATGGATCTCGAGAGAATGCAGTGGATTCCATGCAGTGTGGTGCAATGGATTTAAATTGAACGCAGTGGATTCCATGCATCGTGGCGCAATGGATCCCAATTGAATGCAGTGAATTCCATGCAGCGTGATTGAATGCAGTACATTCCATGCAGCATGGTAAAATGCATCCCGATTAAATGCAGTGGATTCCATCCAGCTTGATTGAATGCAGTTGATTCCATGGAGCGTGGCCCAATGCATCCCGATTAAATGCAGTGGATTTTATGCAGCATGGCCCAAAGCATCCCGATTGAAGGTAGTGCATTTCATGCAGCATCACTGAATGCAGTGGATTCCATGCAGCATGGTAAAATGCATCCCAATTGAACGCAGTGCATTCCATGCAGCGGGGTTAAATGGATGCCGATTGAATGCAGTGGATTCGATGCAGCGTGGCCCAATGGATCTCGATTGACTGCAGTGGATTCCATGCAGCGTGGCCCAATGGATCTCGATTGACTGCAGTGGATTCCATGCAGCGTCACTGAATGCAGTGGATTCCATGCAGCATGGTAAAATGCATCCCGATTGATGCAGTGGATTCCATGCAGTGTCATTGAATGCAGTGGATTCCATGCAGCATGGTTTAATGCATCCCAATTGAACGCAGTGCATTCCATGCAGCGGGGTTTAATGGATCCCGATTGAATGCAGTGGATTCGATGCAGCGTGGCCCAATGGATCTCGAGAGAATGCAGTGGATTCCATGCAGTGTGGTGCAATGGATTTAAATTGAACGCATTGGATTCCATGCATCGTGGTGCAATGGATCCCAATTGAATGCAGTGAATTCCATGCAGCGTGATTGAATGCAGTATATTCCATGCAGCGTGGTAAAATGCATCCCGATAAAATGCAGTGGATTCCATCCAGCTTGATTGAATGCAGTTGATTCCATGGAGCGTGGCCCAATGCATCCCGATTAAATGCAGTGGATTTTATGCAGCATGGCCCAAAGCATCCCGATTGAAGGTAGTGCATTCCATGCAGCATCACTGAATGCAGTGGATTCCATGCAGCATGGTAAAATGCATCCCGATTGAACGCAGTGTATTCCATGAAGCATGGCTAAATGGATCCCGATTGAATGCAGTGGATTCCATGCAGCATGGCCCAATGGTTCCCGATTGAATGCAGTGGTTGCAATGAAGCATGATTGAATGCAGTGGATTCCATGAAGCGTGGCCCTATGGTACCCGATTGAATGCACTGGTTGCAATGAAGCATGATTGAATGCAGTGGATTCCATGCAGCATGGAGAAATTGAACCCTATTAAATGCAGGGGATTTTATGCAGCATGATTGAATGCAGTGGATTCCATGCAGCATGATTGAATGCAGTAGATTCCATGCAGTGAGGCCCAATGCATCCCGATTAAATGCAGTGGATTTTATGCAGCGAGGCCCAAAGCATCCCGATTGAATGCAGTGGATTCCATGCAGCGTCACTGAATGCAGTGGATTCGATGCAGCATGGTAAAATGCATCCCGATTGAACCCAATGTATTCTATGCAGCGTGATAAATGGATCCCGATTGAATGCAGTGGATTCGATGCAGCGTGGCCCAACGGATCTCGAGAGAATGCAGTGGATTCCATGCAGTGTGGTGCAATGTATTTTGATTGAACGCAGTGGATTCGATGCATCGTTGTGCAATGGATCCCAATTGAATGCAGTGAATTCCATGCAGCGTGATTGAATGCAGTACATTCCATGCAGCATGGTAAAATGCATCCCTATTAAATGCAGTGGATTCCATCCAGCTTGATTGAATGCAGTTGATTCCATGGAGCATGGCCCAATGCATCCCGATTAAATGCAGTGGATTTTATGCAGCATGGCCCAAAGCATCCCGATTGAAGGTAGTGCATTCCATGCAGCATCACTGAATGCAGTGGATTCCATGCAGCATGGTAAAATGCATCCCGATTGAACGCAGTGTATTCCATGAAGCATGGCTAAATGGATCCCGATTGAATGCAGTGGATTCCATGCAGCATGGCCCAATGGATCTCGATTGAACGCAGTGTATTCCATGCAGTGAGGCCCAATGAATCCCAATTGAATGCAGTGGATTCCATGCAGCATGGCGCAATGGATGTCGATTGAATGCAGTGGTTTCCCTGCAATGTGGCACAATGGATCCCGATTGACTGCAGTGGATTCCATGCAGTGTCATTGAATGCAGTGGATTCCATGCAGCATGGTAAAATGCATCCCAATTGAACGCAGTGCATTCCATGCAGCGGGGTTAAATGGATCCCGATTGAATGCAGTGGATTCGATGCAGCATGGCCCAATGGATCTCGAGAGAATGCAGTGGATTCCATGCAGTGTGGTGCAATGGATTTTAATTGAACGCAGTGGATTCCATGCATCGTGGCGCAATGGATCCCAATTGAATGCAGTGAATTCCATGCAGCGTGATTGAATGCAGTACATTCCATGCAGCGTGGTAAAATGCATCCCGATTAAATGCAGTGGATTCCATCCAGCTTGATTGAATGCAGTTGATTCCATGGAGCGTGGCCCAATGCATCCCGATTAAATGCAGTGGATTTTATGCAGCATGGCCCAAAGCATCCCGATTGAATGTAGTGCATTCCATGCAGCATCACTGAATGCAGTGGATTCCATGAAGCATGGTAAAATGCATCCCGATTGAACGCAGTGTATTCCATGAAGCATGGCGAAATGGATCCCGATTGAATGCAGTGGATTCCATGCAGCGTGGCCCAATGGATCTCGATTGAATGCAGTGTATTCCATGCAGTGAGGCCCAATGTATCCCAATTGAATGCAGTGGATTCCATGCAGCATGGCGCAATGGATGTCGATTGAATGCAGTGGTTTCCCTGCAATGTGGCACAATGGATCCCGAATGACTGCAGTGGATTCCATGCAGCGTCACTGAATGCAGTGGATTCCATGCAGCATGGTAAAATGCATCCCGATTGATGCAGTGGATTCCATGCAGTGTCATTGAATGCAGTGGATTCCATGCAGCATGGTTAAATGCATCCCAATTGAACGCAGTGCATTCCATGCAGCGGGGTTAAATGGATCCCGATTGAATGCAGTGGATTCGATGCAGCATGGCCCAATGGATCTCGAGAGAATGCAGTGGATTCCATGCAGTGTGGTGCAATGGATTTAAATTGAACGCAGTGGATTCCATGCATCGTGGCGCAATGGATCCCAATTGAATGCAGTGAATTCCATGCAGCGTGATTGAATGCAGTATATTCCATGCAGCGTGGTAAAATGCATCCCGATTAAATGCAGTGGATTCCATCCAGCTTGATTGAATGCAGTTGATTCCATGGAGTGTGGCCCAATGCATCCCGATTAAATGCAGTGAATTTTATGCAGCATGGCCCAAAGCATCCCGATTGAATGTAGTGCATTCCATGCAGCATCACTGAATGCAGTGGATTCCATGCAGCATGGTAAAATGCATCCCGATTGAACGCAGTGTATTCCATGAAGCATGGCGAAATGGATCCCGATTGAATGCAGTATATTCCATGCAGCGTGGTAAAATGCATCCCGATTGAATGCAGTGGATTCCATGCAGCATGATTGAATGCAGTAGATTCCATGCAGTGAGGCCCAATGCATCCCGATTAAATGCAGTGGATTTTATGCAGAGAGGCCCAAATCATCCCGATTGAATGCAGTGGATTCCATGCAGCGTCACTGAATGCAGTGGATTCGATGCAGCATGGTAAAATGCATCCCGATTGAACCCAGTGTATTCTATGCAGCGTGATAAATGGATCCCGATTGAATGCAGTGGATTCGATGCAGCGTGGCCCAACGGATCTCGAGAGAATGCAGTGGATTCCATGCAGTGTGGTGCAATGTATTTTGATTGAACGCAGTGGATTCGATGCATCGTTGTGCAATGGATCCCAATTGAATGCAGTGAATTCCATGCAGCGTGATTGAATGCAGTACATTCCATGCAGCATGGTAAAATGCATCCCGATTAAATGCAGTGGATTCCATCCAGCTTGATTGAATGCAGTTGATTCCATGGAGCGTGGCCCAATGCATCCCGATTAAATGCAGTGGATTTTATGCAGCATGGCCCAAAGCATCCCGATTGAAGGTAGTGCATTCCATGCAGCATCACTGAATGCAGTGGATTCCATGCAGCATGGTAAAATGCATCCCGATTGAACGCAGTGTATTCCATGAAGCATGGCTAAATGGATCCCGATTGAATGCAGTGGATTCCATGCAGCGTGGCCCAATGGATCTCGATTGAACGCAGTGTATTCCATGCAGTGAGCCCAATTAATCCCAATTGAATGCAGTGGATTCCATGCAGCATGGCGCAATGGATGTCGATTGAATGCAGTGGTTTCCCTGCAATGTGGCACAATGGATCCCGATTGACTGCAGTGGATTCCATGCAGCGTCACTGAATGCAGTGGATTCCATGCAGCATGGTAAAATGCATCCCGATGGATGCAGTGGATTCCATGCAGTGTCATTGAATGCAGTGGATTCGATGCAGCATGGTAAAATGCATCCCAATTGAACGCAGTGCATTCCATGCAGCGGGGTTAAATGGATCCCGATTGAATGCAGTGGATTCGATGCAGCGTGGCCCAATGGATCTCGAGAGAATGCAGTGGATTCCATGCAGTGTGGTGCAATGGATTTAAATTGAACGCAGTGGATTCCATGCATCGTGGCGCAATGGATCCCAATTGAATGCAGTGAATTCCATGCAGCGTGATGGAATGCAGTACATTCCATGCAGCATGGTAAAATGCATCCCGATTAAATGCAGTGGATTCCATCCAGTTTGATTGAATGCAGTTGATTCCATGGAGCGTGGCCCAATGCATCCCGATTAAATGCAGTGGATTTTATGCAGCATGGCCCAAAGCATCCCGATTGAAGGTAGTGCATTTCATGCAGCATCACTGAATGCAGTGGATTCCATGCAGCATGGTAAAATGCATCCCAATTGAACGCAGTGCATTCCATGCAGCGGGGTTAAATGGATGCCGATTGAATGCAGTGGATTCGATGCAGCGTGGCCCAATGGATCTCGATTGACTGCAGTGGATTCCATGCAGCGTGGCCCAATGGATCTCGATTGACTGCAGTGGATTCCATGCAGCGTCACTGAATGCAGTGGATTCCATGCAGCATTGTAAAATGCATCCCGATTGATGCAGTGGATTCCATGCAGTGTCATTGAATGCAGTGGATTCCATGCAGCATGGTTTAATGCATCCCAATTGAACGCAGTGCATTCCATGCAGCGGGGTTTAATGGATCCCGATTGAATGCAGTGGATTCGATGCAGCGTGGCCCAATGGATCTCGAGAGAATGCAGTGGATTCCATGCAGTGTGGTGCAATGGATTTAAATTGAACGCATTGGATTCCATGCATCGTGGTGCAATGGATCCCAATTGAATGCAGTGAATTCCATGCAGCGTGATTGAATGCAGTATATTCCATGCAGCGTGGTAAAATGCATCCCGATAAAATGCAGTGGATTCCATCCAGCTTGATTGAATGCAGTTGATTCCATGGAGCGTGGCCCAATGCATCCCGATTAAATGCAGTGGATTTTATGCAGCATGGCCCAAAGCATCCCGATTGAAGGTAGTGCATTCCATGCAGCAACACTGAATGCAGTGGATTCCATGCAGCATGGTAAAATGCATCCCGATTGAACGCAGTGTATTCCATGAAGCATGGCTAAATGGATCCCGATTGAATGCAGTGGATTCCATGCAGCATGGCCCAATGGTTCCCGATTGAATGCAGTGGTTGCAATGAAGCATGATTGAATGCAGTGGATTCCATGAAGCGTGGCCCTATGGTACCCGATTGAATGCACTGGTTGCAATGAAGCATGATTGAATGCAGTGGATTCCATGCAGCATGGAGAAATTGAACCCTATTAAATGCAGGGGATTTTATGCAGCATGATTGAATGCAGTGGATTCCATGCAGCATGATTGAATGCAGTAGATTCCATGCAGTGAGGCCCAATGCATCCCGATTAAATGCAGTGGATTTTATGCAGCGAGGCCCAAAGCATCCCGATTGAATGCAGTGGATTCCATGCAGCGTCACTGAATGCAGTGGATTCGATGCAGCATGGTAAAATGCATCCCGATTGAACCCAGTGTATTCTATGCAGCGTGATAAATGGATCCCGATTGAATGCAGTGGATTCGATGCAGCGTGGCCCAACGGATCTCGAGAGAATGCAGTGGATTCCATGCAGTGTGGTGCAATGTATTTTGATTGAACGCAGTGGATTCGATGCATCGTTGTGCAATGGATCCCAATTGAATGCAGTGAATTCCATGCAGCGTGATTGAATGCAGTACATTCCATGCAGCATGGTAAAATGCATCCCGATTAAATGCAGTGGATTCCATCCAGCTTGATTGAATGCAGTTGATTCCATGGAGCGTGGCCCAATGCATCCCGATTAAATGCAGTGGATTTTATGCAGCATGGCCCAAAGCATCCCGATTGAAGGTAGTGCATTCCATGCAGCATCACTGAATGCAGTGGATTCCATGCAGCATGGTAAAATGCATCCCGATTGAACGCAGTGTATTCCATGAAGCATGGCTAAATGGATCCCGATTGAATGCAGTGGATTCCATGCAGCGTGGCCCAATGGATCTCGATTGAACGCAGTGTATTCCATGCAGTGAGGCCCAATGAATCCCAATTGAATGCAGTGGATTCCATGCAGCATGGCGCAATGGATGTCGATTGAATGCAGTGGTTTCCCTGCAATGTGGCACAATGGATCCCGATTGACTGAGGTGGATTCCATGCAGCGTCACTGAATGCAGTGGATTCCATGCAGCATGGTAAAATGCATCCCGATTGATGCAGTGGATTCCATGCAGTGTCATTGAATGCAGTGGATTCCATGCAGCATGGTAAAATGCATCCCAATTGAACGCAGTGCATTCCATGCAGCGGGGTTAAATGGATCCCGATTGAATGCAGTGGATTCGATGCAGCATGGCCCAATGGATCTCGAGAGAATGCAGTGGATTCCATGCAGTGTGGTGCAATGGATTTTAATTGAACGCAGTGGATTCCATGCATCGTGGCGCAATGGATCCCAATTGAATGCAGTGAATTCCATGCAGCGTGATTGAATGCAGTATATTCCATGCAGCGTGGTAAAATGCATCCCGATTAAATGCAGTGGATTCCATCCAGCTTGATTGAATGCAGTTGATTCCATGGAGCGTGGCCCAATGCATCCCGATTAAATGCAGTGGATTTTATGCAGCATGGCCCAAAGCATCCCGATTGAATGTAGTGCATTCCATGCAGCATCACTGAATGCAGTGGATTCCATGAAGCATGGTAAAATGCATCCCGATTGAACGCAGTGTATTCCATGAAGCATGGCGAAATGGATCCCGATTGAATGCAGTGGATTCCATGCAGCGTGGCCCAATGGATCTCGATTGAATGCAGTGTATTCCATGCAGTGAGGCCCAATGTATCCCAATTGAATGCAGTGGATTCCATGCAGCATGGCGCAATGGATGTCGATTGAATGCAGTGGTTTCCCTGCAATGTGGCACAATGTATCCCGAATGACTGCAGTGGATTCCATGCAGCGTCACTGAATGCAGTGGATTCCATGCAGCATGGTAAAATGCATCCCGATTGATGCAGTGGATTCCATGCAGTGTCATTGAATGCAGTGGATTCCATGCAGCATGGTAAAATGCATCCCAATTGAACGCAGTGCATTCCATGCAGCGGGGTTAAATGGATCCCGATTGAATGCAGTGGATTCGATGCAGCATGGCCCAATGGATCTCGAGAGAATGCAGTGGATTCCATGCAGTGTGGTGCAATGGATTTAAATTGAACGCAGTGGATTCCATGCATCGTGGCTCAATGGATCCCAATTGAATGCAGTGAATTCCATGCAGCGTGATTGAATGCAGTATATTCCATGCAGCGTGGTAAAATGCATCCCGATTAAATGCAGTGGATTCCATCCAGCTTGATTGAATGCAGTTGATTCCATGGAGCGTGGCCCAATGCATCCCGATTAAATGCAGTGGATTTTATGCAGCATGGCCCAAAGCATCCCGATTGAATGTAGTGCATTCCATGCAGCATCACTGAATGCAGTGGATTCCATGCAGCATGGTAAAATGCATCCCGATTGAACGCAGTGTATTCCATGAAGCATGGCGAAATGGATCCCGATTGAATGCAGTATATTCCATGCAGCGTGGTAAAATGCATCCCGATTAAATGCAGTGGATTCCATGCAGCATGATTGAATGCAGTAGATTCCATGCAGTGAGGCCCAATGCATCCCGATTAAATGCAGTGGATTTTATGCAGCGAGGCCCAAAGCATCCCGATTGAATGCAGTGGATTCCATGCAGCGTCACTGAATGCAGTGGATTCGATGCAGCATGGTAAAATGCATCCCGATTGAACCCAGTGTATTCTATGCAGCGTGATAAATGGATCCCGATTGAATGCAGTGGATTCGATGCAGCGTGGCCCAACGGATCTCGAGAGAATGCAGTGGATTCCATGCAGTGTGGTGCAATGTATTTTGATTGAACGCAGTGGATTCGATGCATCGTTGTGCAATGGATCCCAATTGAATGCAGTGAATTCCATGCAGCGTGATTGAATGCAGTACATTCCATGCAGCATGGTAAAATGCATCCCGATTAAATGCAGTGGATTCCATCCAGCTTGATTGAATGCAGTTGATTCCATGGAGCGTGGCCCAATGCATCCCGATTAAATGCAGTGGACTTTATGCAGCATGGCCCAAAGCATCCCGATTGAAGGTAGTGCATTCCATGCAGCATCACTGAATGCAGTGGATTCCATGCAGCATGGTAAAATGCATCCCGATTGAACGCAGTGTATTCCATGAAGCATGGCTAAATGGATCCCGATTGAATGCAGTGGATTCCATGCAGCGTGGCCCAATGGATCTCGATTGAACGCAGTGTATTCCATGCAGTGAGGCCCAATGAATCCCAATTGAATGCAGTGGATTCCATGCAGCATGGCGCAATGGATGTCGATTGAATGCAGTGGTTACCCTGCAATGTGGCACAATGGATCCCGATTGACTGCAGTGGATTCCATGCAGCGTCACTGAATGCAGTGGATTCCATGCAGCATGGTAAAATGCATCCCGATTGATGCAGTGGATTCCATGCAGTGTCATTGAATGCAGTGGATTCGATGCAGCATTTTAAAATGCATCCCAATTGAACGCAGTGCATTCCATGCAGCGGGGTTAAATGGATCCCGATTGAATGCAGTGGATTCGATGCAGCATGGCCCAATGGATCTCGAGAGAATGCAGTGGATTCCATGCAGTGTGGTGCAATGGATTTTAATTGAACGCAGTGGATTCCATGCATCGTGGCGCAATGGATCCCAATTGAATGCAGTGAATTCCATGCAGCGTGATTGAATGCAGTACATTCCATGCAGCGTGGTAAAATGCATCCCGATTAAATGCAGTGGATTCCATCCAGCTTGATTGAATGCAGTTGATTCCATGGAGCGTGGCCCAATGCATCCCGATTAAATGCAGTGGATTTTATGCAGCATGGCCCAAAGCATCCCGATTGAATGTAGTGCATTCCATGCAGCATCACTGAATGCAGTGGATTCCATGAAGCATGGTAAAATGCATCCCGATTGAACGCAGTGTATTCCATGAAGCATGGCGAAATGGATCCCGATTGAATGCAGTGGATTCCATGCAGCGTGGCCCAATGGATCTCGATTGAATGCAGTGTATTCCATGCAGTGAGGCCCAATGTATCCCAATTGAATGCAGTGGATTCCATGCAGCATGGCGCAATGGATGTCGATTGAATGCAGTGGTTTCCCTGCAATGTGGCACAATGGATCCCGAATGACTGCAGTGGATTCCATGCAGCGTCACTGAATGCAGTGGATTCCATGCAGCATGGTAAAATGCATCCCGATTGATGCAGTGGATTCCATGCAGTGTCATTGAATGCAGTGGATTCCATGCAGCATGGTAAAATGCATCCCGATTGAACCCAGTGTATTCTATGCAGCGTGATAAATGGATCCCGATTGAATGCAGTGGATTCGATGCAGCGTGGCCCAACGGATCTCGAGAGAATGCAGTGGATTCCATGCAGTGTGGTGCAATGTATTTTGATTGAACGCAGTGGATTCGATGCATCGTTGTGCAATGGATCCCAATTGAATGCAGTGAATTCCATGCAGCGTGATTGAATGCAGTACATTCCATGCAGCATGGTAAAATGCATCCCGATTAAATGCAGTGGATTCCATCCAGCTTGATTGAATGCAGTTGATTCCATGGAGCGTGGCCCAATGCATCCCGATTAAATGCAGTGGATTTTATGCAGCATGGCCCAAAGCATCCCGATTGAAGGTAGTGCATTCCATGCAGCATCACTGAATGCAGTGGATTCCATGCAGCATGGTAAAATGCATCCCGATTGAACGCAGTGTATTCCATGAAGCATGGCTAAATGGATCCCGATTGAATGCAGTGGATTCCATGCAGCGTGGCCCAATGGATCTCGATTGAACGCAGTGTATTCCATGCAGTGAGGCCCAATGAATCCCAATTGAATGCAGTGGATTCCATGCAGCATGGCGCAATGGATGTCGATTGAATGCAGTGGTTTCCCTGCAATGTGGCACAATGGATCCCGATTGACTGAGGTGGATTCCATGCAGCGTCACTGAATGCAGTGGATTCCATGCAGCATGGTAAAATGCATCCCGATTGATGCAGTGGATTCCATGCAGTGTCATTGAATGCAGTGGATTCCATGCAGCATGGTAAAATGCATCCCAATTGAACGCAGTGCATTCCATGCAGCGGGGTTAAATGGATCCCGATTGAATGCAGTGGATTCGATGCAGCATGGCCCAATGGATCTCGAGAGAATGCAGTGGATTCCATGCAGTGTGGTGCAATGGATTTTAATTGAACGCAGTGGATTCCATGCATCGTGGCGCAATGGATCCCAATTGAATGCAGTGAATTCCATGCAGCGTGATTGAATGCAGTACATTCCATGCAGCGTGGTAAAATGCATCCCGATTAAATGCAGTGGATTCCATCCAGCTTGATTGAATGCAGTTGATTCCATGGAGCGTGGCCCAATGCATCCCGATTAAATGCAGTGGATTTTATGCAGCATGGCCCAAAGCATCCCGATTGAATGTAGTGCATTCCATGCAGCATCACTGAATGCAGTGGATTCCATGAAGCATGGTAAAATGCATCCCGATTGAACGCAGTGTATTCCATGAAGCATGGCGAAATGGATCCCGATTGAATGCAGTGGATTCCATGCAGCGTGGCCCAATGGATCTCGATTGAATGCAGTGTATTCCATGCAGTGAGGCCCAATGTATCCCAATTGAATGCAGTGGATTCCATGCAGCATGGCGCAATGGATGTCGATTGAATGCAGTGGTTTCCCTGCAATGTGGCACAATGTATCCCGAATGACTGCAGTGGATTCCATGCAGCGTCATTGAATGCAGTGGATTCCATGCAGCATGGTAAAATGCATCCCGATTGATGCAGTGGATTCCATGCAGTGTCATTGAATGCAGTGGATTCCATGCAGCATGGTAAAATGCATCCCAATTGAACGCAGTGCATTCCATGCAGCGGGGTTAAATGGATCCCGATTGAATGCAGTGGATTCGATGCAGCATGGCCCAATGGATCTCGAGAGAATGCAGTGGATTCCATGCAGTGTGGTGCAATGGATTTAAATTGAACGCAGTGGATTCCATGCATCGTGGCTCAATGGATCCCAATTGAATGCAGTGAATTCCATGCAGCGTGATTGAATGCAGTATATTCCATGCAGCGTGGTAAAATGCATCCCGATTAAATGCAGTGGATTCCATCCAGCTTGATTGAATGCAGTTGATTCCATGGAGCGTGGCCCAATGCATCCCGATTAAATGCAGTGGATTTTATGCAGCATGGCCCAAAGCATCCCGATTGAATGTAGTGCATTCCATGCAGCATCACTGAATGCAGTGGATTCCATGCAGCATGGTAAAATGCATCCCGATTGAACGCAGTGTATTCCATGAAGCATGGCGAAATGGATCCCGATTGAATGCAGTATATTCCATGCAGCGTGGTAAAATGCATCCCGATTAAATGCAGTGGATTCCATGCAGCATGATTGAATGCAGTAGATTCCATGCAGTGAGGCCCAATGCATCCCGATTAAATGCAGTGGATTTTATGCAGCGAGGCCCAAAGCATCCCGATTGAATGCAGTGGATTCCATGCAGCGTCACTGAATGCAGTGGATTCGATGCAGCATGGTAAAATGCATCCCGATTGAACCCAGTGTATTCTATGCAGCGTGATAAATGGATCCCGATTGAATGCAGTGGATTCGATGCAGCGTGGCCCAACGGATCTCGAGAGAATGCAGTGGATTCCATGCAGTGTGGTGCAATGTATTTTGATTGAACGCAGTGGATTCGATGCATCGTTGTGCAATGGATCCCAATTGAATGCAGTGAATTCCATGCAGCGTGATTGAATGCAGTACATTCCATGCAGCATGGTAAAATGCATCCCGATTAAATGCAGTGGATTCCATCCAGCTTGATTGAATGCAGTTGATTCCATGGAGCGTGGCCCAATGCATCCCGATTAAATGCAGTGGACTTTATGCAGCATGGCCCAAAGCATCCCGATTGAAGGTAGTGCATTCCATGCAGCATCACTGAATGCAGTGGATTCCATGCAGCATGGTAAAATGCATCCCGATTGAACGCAGTGTATTCCATGAAGCATGGCTAAATGGATCCCGATTGAATGCAGTGGATTCCATGCAGCGTGGCCCAATGGATCTCGATTGAACGCAGTGTATTCCATGCAGTGAGGCCCAATGAATCCCAATTGAATGCAGTGGATTCCATGCAGCATGGCGCAATGGATGTCGATTGAATGCAGTGGTTACCCTGCAATGTGGCACAATGGATCCCGATTGACTGCAGTGGATTCCATGCAGCGTCACTGAATGCAGTGGATTCCATGCAGCATGGTAAAATGCATCCCGATTGATGCAGTGGATTCCATGCAGTGTCATTGAATGCAGTGGATTCGATGCAGCATTTTAAAATGCATCCCAATTGAACGCAGTGCATTCCATGCAGCGGGGTTAAATGGATCCCGATTGAATGCAGTGGATTCGATGCAGCATGGCCCAATGGATCTCGAGAGAATGCAGTGGATTCCATGCAGTGTGGTGCAATGGATTTTAATTGAACGCAGTGGATTCCATGCATCGTGGCGCAATGGATCCCAATTGAATGCAGTGAATTCCATGCAGCGTGATTGAATGCAGTACATTCCATGCAGCGTGGTAAAATGCATCCCGATTAAATGCAGTGGATTCCATCCAGCTTGATTGAATGCAGTTGATTCCATGGAGCGTGGCCCAATGCATCCCGATTAAATGCAGTGGATTTTATGCAGCATGGCCCAAAGCATCCCGATTGAATGTAGTGCATTCCATGCAGCATCACTGAATGCAGTGGATTCCATGAAGCATGGTAAAATGCATCCCGATTGAACGCAGTGTATTCCATGAAGCATGGCGAAATGGATCCCGATTGAATGCAGTGGATTCCATGCAGCGTGGCCCAATGGATCTCGATTGAATGCAGTGTATTCCATGCAGTGAGGCCCAATGTATCCCAATTGAATGCAGTGGATTCCATGCAGCATGGCGCAATGGATGTCGATTGAATGCAGTGGTTTCCCTGCAATGTGGCACAATGGATCCCGAATGACTGCAGTGGATTCCATGCAGCGTCACTGAATGCAGTGGATTCCATGCAGCATGGTAAAATGCATCCCGATTGATGCAGTGGATTCCATGCAGTGTCATTGAATGCAGTGGATTCCATGCAGCATGGTAAAATGCATCCCAATTGAACGCAGTGCATTCCATGCAGCGGGGTTAAATGGATCCCGATTGAATGCAGTGGATTCGATGCAGCATGGCCCAATGGATCTCCAGAGAATGCAGTGGATTCCATGCAGTGTGGTGCAATGGATTTAAATTGAACGCAGTGGATTCCATGCATCGTGGCGCAATGGATCCCAATTGAATGCAGTGAATTCCATGCAGCGTGATTGAATGCAGTATATTCCATGCAGCGTGGTAAAATGCATCCCGATTAAATGCAGTGGATTCCATCCAGCTTGATTGAATGCAGTTGATTCCATGGAGCGTGGCCCAATGCATCCCGATTAAATGCAGTGGATTTTATGCAGCATGGCCCAAAGCATCCCGATTGAATGTAGTGCATTCCATGCAGCATCACTGAATGCAGTGGATTCCATGCAGCATGGTAAAATGCATCCCGATTGAACGCAGTGTATTCCATGAAGCATGGCGAAATGGATCCCGATTGAATGCAGTATATTCCATGCAGCGTGGTAAAATGCATCCCGATTAAATGCAGTGGATTCCATCCAGCTTGATTGAATGCAGTAGATTCCATGCAGTGAGGCCCAATGCATCCCGATTAAATGCAGTGGATTTTATGCCGCGAGGCCCAAAGCATCCCGATTGAATGCAGTGGATTCCATGCAGCGTCACTGAATGCAGTGGATTCGATGCAGCATGGTAAAATGCATCCCGATTGAACCCAGTGTATTCTATGCAGCGTGATAAATGGATCCCGATTGAATGCAGTGGATTCGATGCAGCGTGGCCCAATGTATCTCGAGAGAATGCAGTGGATTCCATGCAGTGTGGTGCAATGGATTTTGATTGAACGCAGTGGATTTGATGCATCGTTGTGCAATGGATCCCAATTGAATGCAGTGAATTCCATGCAGCGTGATTGAATGCAGTACATTCCATGCAGCATGGTAAAATGCATCCCGATTAAATGCAGTGGATTCCATCCAGCTTGATTGAATGCAGTTGATTCCATGGAGCGTGGCCCAATGCATCCCGATTAAATGCAGTGGACTTTATGCAGCATGGCCCAAAGCATCCCGATTGAAGGTAGTGCATTCCATGCAGCATCACTGAATGCAGTGGATTCCATGCAGCATGGTAAAATGCATCCCGATTGAACGCAGTGTATTCCATGAAGCATGGCTAAATGGATCCCGATTGAATGCAGTGGATTCCATGCAGCGTGGCCCAATGGATCTCGATTGAACGCAGTGTATTCCATGCAGTGAGGCCCAATGAATCCCAATTGAATGCAGTGGATTCCATGCAGCATGGCGCAATGGATGTCGATTGAATGCAGTGGTTTCCCTGCAATGTGGCACAATGGATCCCGATTGACTGCAGTGGATTCCATGCAGCGTCACTGAATGCAGTGGATTCCATGCAGCATGGTAAAATGCATCCCGATTGATGCAGTGGATTCCATGCAGTGTCATTGAATGCAGTGGATTCCATGCAGCATGGTAAAATGCATCCCAATTGAACGCAGTGCATTCCATGCAGCGGGGTTAAATGGATCCCGATTGAATGCAGTGGATTCGATGCAGCATGGCCCAATGGATCTCGAGAGAATGCAGTGGATTCCATGCAGTGTGGTGCAATGGATTTTAATTGAACGCAGTGGATTCCATGCATCGTGGCGCAATGGATCCCAATTGAATGCAGTGAATTCCATGCAGCGTGATTGAATGCAGTACATTCCATGCAGCGTGGTAAAATGCATCCCGATTAAATGCAGTGGATTCCATCCAGCTTGATTGAATGCAGTTGATTCCATGGAGCGTGGCCCAATGCATCCCGATTAAATGCAGTGGATTTTATGCAGCATGGCCCAAAGCATCCCGATTGAATGTAGTGCATTCCATGCAGCATCACTGAATGCAGTGGATTCCATGAAGCATGGTAAAATGCATCCCGATTGAACGCAGTGTATTCCATGAAGCATGGCGAAATGGATCCCGATTGAATGCAGTGGATTCCATGCAGCGTGGCCCAATGGATCTCGATTGAATGCAGTGTATTCCATGCAGTGAGGCCCAATGTATCCCAATTGAATGCAGTGGATTCCATGCAGCATGGCGCAATGGATGTCGATTGAATGCAGTGGTTTCCCTGCAATGTGGCACAATGGATCCCTATTGACTGCAGTGGATTCCATGCAGTCACTGAATGCAGTGGATTCCATGCAGCATGGTAAAATGCATCCCGATTGATGCAGTGGATTCCATGCAGTGTCATTGAATGCAGTGGATTCCATGCAGCATGGTAAAATGCATCCCAATTGAACGCAGTGCATTCCATGCAGCGGGGTTAAATGGATCCCGATTGAATGCAGTGGATTCGATGCAGCATGGCCCAATGGATCTCGAGAGAATGCAGTGGATTCCATGCAGTGTGGTGCAATGGATTTAAATTGAACGCAGTGGATTCCATGCATCGTGGCGCAATGGATCCCAATTGAATGCAGTGAATTCCATGCAGCGTGATTGAATGCAGTATATTCCATGCAGCGTGGTAAAATGCATCCCGATTAAATGCAGTGGATTCCATCCAGCTTGATTGAATGCAGTTGATTCCATGGAGCGTGGCCCAATGCATCCCGATTAAATGCAGTGGATTTTATGCAGCATGGCCCAAAGCATCCCGATTGAATGTAGTGCATTCCATGCAGCATCACTGAATGCAGTGGATTCCATGCAGCATGGTAAAATGCATCCCGATTGAACGCAGTGTATTCCATGAAGCATGGCGAAATGGATCCCGATTGAATGCAGTGGATTCCATGCAGCGTGGCCCAATGGATCTCGATTGAACGCAGTGTATTCCATGCAGTGAGGCCCAATGTATCCCAATTGAATGCAGTGGATTCCATGCAGCATGGCGCAATGGATGTCGATTGAATGCAGTGGTTTCCCTGCAATGTGGCAAAATGGATCCCGATTGACTGCAGTGGATTCCATGCAGCGTCACTGAATGCAGTGGATTCCATGCAGCATGGTAAAATGCATCCCGATTGAACGCAGTGTATTCCATGAAGCATGGCTAAATGGATCCCGAGTGAATGCAGTGGATTCCAGGCAGTGTCATTGAATGCAGTGGATTCCATGCAGCATGGTATAATGTGTCACGATTGATGCAGTGGATTCCATGCAGTGTCAATGAATGCAGTGGATTCCAGGCAGCATGATAAAATGCATCCCGATTGATGCAGTGGATTCCATGCAGCGGGGTTAAATGGATCCCGATTGAATGCAGTGGATTCCATGCAGCGTGGCCCAATGGATCTCGATTGAATGCAGTGGATTCCATGCAGCGTGGCCCAATGGATCTCGATTGAATGCAGTGGATTCCACGCAGTGTGGTGCAGTGGATTCTGATTGATTGCAGTGAATTCCATGCATCGTGGCACAATGGATCCCAATTGAATGCAGTGGATTCCATGCAGCGTGGCCCAATGGATCTCGATTGAATGCAGTGGATTCCATGCAGCGTGTTTGAATGCAGTGTATGCCATGCAGTGTGAAGAAATGGAACCCTATTGAATGCAGTGGATTTTATGCAGCATGATTGAATGCAGTGGATTCCATGCAGCATGATTGAATGCAGTGGATTCCAGTCAGCGAGGCCCAATGAATCCCGATTAAATGCAGTGGATACTATCCAGCATGGCCCAAAGCATCCCGATTGAATGCAGTGGATTCCATGCAGCATGTTTGAATGCAGTGGATTCCATGCAGCATGGCCCAATGGTTCCCGATTTAATGCAGTGGTTGCAATGAAGCATGATTGAATGCAGTGGATTCCATGAAGCGTGGCCCTATGGTACCCGATTGAATGCACTGGTTGCAATGAGGCATGATTGAATGCAGTGGATTCCATGCAGCATGGAGAAATTGAACCCTATTAAATGCAGGGGATTTTATGCAGCATGATTGAATGCAGTGGATTCCATGCAGCATGATTGAATGCAGTAGATTCCATGCAGTGAGGCCCAATGCATCCCGATTAAATGCAGTGGATTTTATGCAGCGAGGCCCAAAGCATCCCGATTGAATGCAGTGGATTCCATGCAGCGTCACTGAATGCAGTGGATTCGATGCAGCATGGTAAAATGCATCCCGATTGAACGAAGAGTATTCCATGCAGCGTGGCTAAATGGATCCCGATTGAATGCAGTGGATTCCATGCAGCGTGGCCCAATGGATCTCGAGAGATTGCAGTGGATTCCATGCAGTGTGGTGCAATGGATTTTAATTGAACACAGTGGATTCCATGCATCGTGGTGCAATGGATCCCAATTGAATGCAGTGAATTCCATGCAGCATGGCCCAATGATTCCCGATTGAATGCAGTGGTTGCAATGAAGCATGATTGAATGCAGTGGATTCCATGAAGCGTGGCCCTATGGTACCCGATTGAATGCACTGGTTGCAATGAAGCATGATTGAATGCAGTGGATTCCATGCAGCATGGAGAAATTGAACCCTATTAAATGCAGGGGATTTTATGCAGCATGATTGAATGCAGTGGATTCCATGCAGCATGATTGAATGCAGTGGATTCCATGCAGCATGGAGAAATTGAACCCTATTAAATGCAGTGGATTCCATGCAGCATGATTGAATGCAGTAGATTCCATGCAGTGAGGCCCAATGCATGCCGATTAAATGCAGTGGATTTTATGCAGCATGGCCCAAAGCATCCCGATTGAAGGTAGTGCATTCCATGCAGCATCACTGAATGCAGTGGATTCCATGCAGCATGGTAAAATGCATCCCGATTGAACGCAGTGTATTCCATGAAGCATGGCTAAATGGATCCCGATTGAATGCAGTGGATTCCATGCAGCGTGGCCCAATGGATCTCGATTGAACGCAGTGTATTCCATGCAGTGAGGCCCAATGAATCCCAATTGAATGCAGTGGATTCCATGCAGCATGGCGCAATGGATGTCGATTGAATGCAGTGGTTTCCCTGCAATGTGGCACAATGGATCCCGATTGACTGCAGTGGATTCCATGCAGCATGGCGCAATGGATGTCGATTGAATGCAGTGGTTTCCCTGCAATGTGGCAAAATGGATCCCGATTGACTGCAGTGGATTCCATGCAGCGTCACTGAATGCAGTGGATTCCATGCAGCATGGTAAAATTCATCCCGATTGAACGCAGTGTATTCCATGAAGCATGGCTAAATGGATCCCGAGTGAATGCAGTGGATTCCATGCAGTGTCATTGAATGCAGTGGATTCCATGCAGCATGGTATAATGTGTCACGATTGATGCAGTGGATTCCATGCATTGTCATTGAATGCAGTGGATTCCATGCAGCATGGTTAAATGCATCCCGATTGATGCAGTGGATTCCATGCAGTGTCAATGAATGCAGTGGATTCCAGGCAGCATGATAAAATGCATCCCGATTGATGCAGTGGATTCCATGCAGCGGGGTTAAATGGATCCCGATTGAATGCAGTGGATTCCATGCAGCGTGGCCCAATGGATCTCGATTGAATGCAGTGGATTCCATGCAGCGTGGCCCAATGGATCTCGATTGAATGCAGTGGATTCCACGCAGTGTGGTGCAGTGGATTCTGATTGATTGCAGTGAATTCCATGCATCGTGGCACAATGGATCCCAATTGAATGCAGTAGATTCCATGCAGTGTGGCCCAATGGATCTCGATTGAATGCAGTGGATTCCATGCAGCGTGTTTGAATGCAGTGTATGCCATGCAGCGTGAAGAAATGGAACCCTATTGAATGCAGTGGATTTTATGCAGCATGATTGAATGCAGTGGATTCCATGCAGCATGATTGAATGCAGTGGATTCCAGGCAGCGAGGCCCAATGAATCCCGATTGAATGCAGTGGATATTATCCAGCATGGCCCAAAGCATCCCGATTGAATGCAGTGGATTCCATGCAGCATGTTTGAATGCAGTGGATTCCATGCAGCATGGGCCAATGGTTCCCGATTGAATGCAGTGGTTGCAATGAAGCATGATTGAATGCAGTGGATTCCATGAAGCGTGGCCCTATGGTACCCGATTGAATGCACTGGTTGCAATGAAGCATGATTGAATGCAGTGGATTCCATGCAGCATGGAGAAATTGAACCCTATTAAATGCAGGGGATTTTATGCAGCATGATTGAATGCAGTGGATTCCATGCAGCATGGTAAAATGCATCCCGATTGATGCAGTGGATTCCATGCAGCGTCACTGAATGCAGTGGATTCCTTGCAGCATGGTAAAATGTATCCCGATTAATGCAGTGGATTCCATGCTGTGTCATTGAATGCAGTGCATTCCATGCAGCATGGTAAAATGCATCCCGATTGAACGCAGTGCATTCCATGCAGCGGGGTTAAATGGATCCCGATTGAATGCAGTGGATTCGATGCAGCATGGCCCAATGGATCTCGAGAGAATGCAGTGGATTCCATGCAGTGTGGTGCAATGGATTTAAATTGAACGCAGTGGATTCCATGCATCGTGGCGCAATGGATCCCAATTGAATGCAGTGAATTCCATGCAGCGTGATTGAATGCAGTATATTCCATGCAGCGTGGTAAAATGCATCCCGATTAAATGCAGTGGATTCCATCCAGCTTGATTGAATGCAGTTGATTCCATGGAGCGTGGCCCAATGCATCCCGATTAAATGCAGTGGATTTTATGCAGCATGGCCCAAAGCATCCCGATTGAAGGTAGTGCATTCCATGCAGCATCACTGAATGCAGTGGATTCCATGCAGCATGGTAAAATGCATCCCGATTGAACGCAGTGTATTCCATGAAGCATGGCGAAATGGATCCCGATTGAATGCAGTGGATTCCATGCAGCGTGGCCCAATGGATCTCGATTGAATGCAGTGTATTCCATGCAGTGAGGCCCAATGTATCCCAATTGAATGCAGTGGATTCCATGCAGCATGGCGCAATGGATGTCGATTGAATGCAGTGGTTTCCCTGCAATGTGGCACAATGGATCCCGATTGACTGCAGTGGATTCCATGCAGCGTCACTGAATGCAGTGGATTCCATGCAGCATGGTAAAATGCATCCCGATTGATGCAGTGGATTCCATGCAGTGTCATTGAATGCAGTGGATTCCATGCAGCATGGTAAAATGCATCCCAATTGAACGCAGTGCATTCCATGCAGCGGGGTTAAATGGATCCCGATTGAATGCAGTGGATTCGATGCAGCATGCCCCAATGGATCTCGAGAGAATGCAGTGGATTCCATGCAGTGTGGTGCAATGGATTTAAATTGAACGCAGTGGATTCCATGCATCGTGGCGCAATGGATCCCAATTGAATGCAGTGAATTCCATGCAGCGTGATTGAATGCAGTATATTCCATGCAGCGTGGTAAAATGCATCCCGATTAAATGCAGTGGATTCCATCCAGCTTGATTGAATGCAGTTGATTCCATGGAGCGTGGCCCAATGCATCCCGATTAAATGCAGTGGATTTTATGCAGCATGGCCCAAAGCATCCCGATTGAAGGTAGTGCATTCCATGCAGCATCACTGAATGCAGTGGATTCCATGCAGCATGGTAAAATGCATCCCGATTGAACGCAGTGTATTCCATGAAGCATGGCGAAATGGATCCCGATTGAATGCAGTGGATTCCATGCAGCGTGGCCCAATGGATCTCGATTGAACGCAGTGTATTCCATGCAGTGAGGCCCAATGTATCCCAATTGAATGCAGTGGATTCCATGCAGCATGGCGCAATGGATGTCGATTGAATGCAGTGGTTTCCCTGCAATGTGGCAAAATGGATCCCGATTGACTGCAGTGGATTCCATGCAGCGTCACTGAATGCAGTGGATTCCATGCAGCATGGTAAAATGCATCCCGATTGAACGCAGTGTATTCCATGAAGCATGGCTAAATGGATCCCGAGTGAATGCAGTGGATTCCAGGCAGTGTCATTGAATGCAGTGGATTCCATGCAGCATGGTATAATGTGTCACGATTGATGCAGTGGATTCCATGCATTGTCATTGAATGCAGTGGATTCCATGCAGCATGGTTAAATGCATCCCGATTGATGCAGTGGATTCCATGCAGTGTCAATGAATGCAGTGGATTCCAGGCAGCATGATAAAATGCATCCCGATTGATGCAGTGGATTCCATGCAGCGGGGTTAAATGGATCCCGATTGAATGCAGTGGATTCCATGCAGCGTGGCCCAATGGATCTCGATTGAATGCAGTGGATTCCATGCAGCGTGGCCCAATGGATCTCGATTGAATGCAGTGGATTCCACGCATTGTGGTGCAGTGGATTCTGATTGATTGCAGTGAATTCCATGCATCGTGGCACAATGGATCCCAATTGAATGCAGTTGATTCCATGCAGTGTGGCCCAATGGATCTCGATTGAATGCAGTGGATTCCATGCAGCGTGTTTGAATGCAGTGTATGCCATGCAGTGTGAAGAAATGGAACCCTATTGAATGCTGTGGATTTTATGCAGCATGATTGAATGCAGTGGATTCCATGCAGCATGATTGAATGCAGTGGATTCCAGGCAGCGAGGCCCAATGAATCCCGATTAAATGCAGTGGATACTATCCAGCATGGCCCAAAGCATCCCGATTGAATGCAGTGGATTCCATGCAGCATGTTTGAATGCAGTGGATTCCATGCAGCATGGCCCAATGGTTCCCGATTGAATGCAGTGGTTGCAATGAAGCATGATTGAATGCAGTGGATTCCATGAAGCGTGGCCCTATGGTACCCGATTGAATGCACTGGTTGCAATGAAGCATGATTGAATGCAGTGGATTCCATGCAGCATGGAGAAATTGAACCCTATTAAATGCAGTGGATTTTATGCAGCATGGCCCAAAGCATCCCGATTGAATGTAGTGCATTACATGCAGCATCACTGAATGCAGTGGATTCCATGCAGCATGGTAAAATGCATCCCGATTGAACGCAGTGTATTCCATGAAGCATGGCGAAATGGATCCCGATTGAATGCAGTGGATTCCATGCAGCGTGGCCCAATGGATCTCGATTGAACGCAGTGTATTCCATGCAGTGAGGCCCAATGTATCCCAATTGAATGCAGTGGATTCCATGCAGCATGGCGCAATGGATGTCGATTGAATGCAGTGGTTTCCCTGCAATGTGGCAAAATGGATCCCGATTGACTGCAGTGGATTCCATGCAGCGTCACTGAATGCAGTGGATTCCATGCAGCATGGTAAAATGCATCCCGATTGAACGCAGTGTATTCCATGAAGCATGGCTAAATGGATCCCGAGTGAATGCAGTGGATTCCAGGCAGTGTCATTGAATGCAGTGGATTCCATGCAGCATGGTATAATGTGTCACGATTGATGCAGTGGATTCCATGCATTGTCATTGAATGCAGTGGATTCCATGCAGCATGGTTAAATGCATCCCGATTGATGCAGTGGATTCCATGCAGTGTCAATGAATGCAGTGGATTCCAGGCAGCATGATAAAATGCATCCCGATTGATGCAGTGGATTCCATGCAGCGGGGTTAAATGGATCCCGATTGAATGCAGTGGATTCCATGCAGCGTGGCCCAATGGATCTCGATTGAATGCAGTGGATTCCATGCAGCGTGGCCCAATGGATCTCGATTGAATGCAGTGGATTCCACGCATTGTGGTGCAGTGGATTCTGATTGATTGCAGTGAATTCCATGCATCGTGGCACAATGGATCCCAATTGAATGCAGTTGATTCCATGCAGTGTGGCCCAATGGATCTCGATTGAATGCAGTGGATTCCATGCAGCGTGTTTGAATGCAGTGTATTCCATGCAGTGTGAAGAAATGGAACCCTATTGAATGCAGTGGATTTTATGCAGCATGATTGAATGCAGTGGATTCCATGCAGCATGATTGAATGCAGTGGATTCCAGGCAGCGAGGCCCAATGAATCCCGATTAAATGCAGTGGATACTATCCAGCATGGCCCAAAGCATCCCGATTGAATGCAGTGGATTCCATGCAGCATGTTTGAATGCAGTGGATTCCATGCAGCATGGCCCAATGGTTCCCGATTGAATGCAGTGGTTGCAATGAAGCATGATTGAATGCAGTGGATTCCATGAAGCGTGGCCCTATGGTACCCGATTGAATGCACTGGTTGCAATGAAGCATGATTGAATGCAGTGGATTCCATGCAGCATGGAGAAATTGAACCCTATTAAATGCAGGGGATTTTATGCAGCATGATTGAATGCAGTGGATTCCATGCAGCATGATTGAATGCAGTAGATTCCATGCAGTGAGGCCCAATGCATCCCGATTAAATGCAGTGGATTTTATGCAGCGAGGCCCAAAGCATCCCGATTGAATGCAGTGGATTCCATGCAGCGTCACTGAATGCAGTGGATTCGATGCAGCATGGTAAAATGCATCCCGATTGAACGAAGAGTATTCCATGCAGCGTGGCTAAATGGATCCCGACTGAATGCAGTGGATTCCATGCAGCGTGGCCCAATGGATCTGGAGAGATTGCAGTGGATTCCATGCAGTGTGGTGCAATGGATTTTAATTGAACACAGTGGATTCCATGCATCGTGGTGCAATGGATCCCAATTGAATGCAGTGAATTCCATGCAGCATGGCCCAATGGTTCCCGATTGAATGCAGTGGTTGCAATGAAGCATGATTGAATGCAGTGGATTCCATGAAGCGTGGCCCTATGGTACCCGATTGAATGCACTGGTTGCAATGAAGCATGATTGAATGCAGTGGATTCCATGCAGCATGGAGAAATTGAACCCTATTAAATGCAGGGGATTTTATGCAGCATGATTGAATGCAGTGGATTCCATGCAGCATGATTGAATGCAGTGGATTCCATGCAGCATGGAGAAATTGAACCCTATTAAATGCAGTGGATTCCATGCAGCATGATTGAATGCAGTAGATTCCATGCAGTGAGGCCCAATGCATGCCGATTAAATGCAGTGGATTTTATGCAGCATGGCCCAAAGCATCCCAATTGAAGGTAGTGCATTCCATGCAGCATCACTGAATGCAGTGGATTCCATGCAGCATGGTAAAATGCATCCCGATTGAACGCAGTGTATTCCATGAAGCATGGCTAAATGGATCCCGATTGAATGCAGTGGATTCCATGCAGCGTGGCCCAATGGATCTCGATTGAACGCAGTGTATTCCATGCAGTGAGGCCCAATGAATCCCAATTGGATGCAGTGGATTCCATGCAGCATCACGCAATGGATGTCGATTGAATGCAGTGGTTTCCCTGCAATGTGGCACAATGGATCCCGATTGACTGCAGTGGATTCCATGCAGCATGGCGCAATGGATGTCGATTGAATGCAGTGGTTTCCCTGCAATGTGGCAAAATGGATCCCGATTGACTGCAGTGGATTCCATGCAGCGTCACTGAATGCAGTGGATTCCATGCAGCATGGTAAAATTCATCCCGATTGAACGCAGTGTATTCCATGAAGCATGGCTAAATGGATCCCGAGTGAATGCAGTGGATTCCAGGCAGTGTCATTGAATGCAGTGGATTCCATGCAGCATGGTATAATGTGTCACGATTGATGCAGTGGATTCCATGCATTGTCATTGAATGCAGTGGATTCCATGCAGCATGGTTAAATGCATCCCGATTGATGCAGTGGATTCCATGCAGTGTCAATGAATGCAGTGGATTCCAGGCAGCATGATAAAATGCATCCCGATTGATGCAGTGGATTCCATGCAGCGGGGTTAAATGGATCCCGATTGAATGCAGTGGATTCCATGCAGCGTGGCCCAATGGATCTAGATTGAATGCAGTGGATTCCATGCAGCGTGGCCCAATGGATCTCGATTGAATGCAGTGGATTCCACGCAGTGTGGTGCAGTGGATTCTGATTGATTGCAGTGAATTCCATGCATCGTGGCACAATGGATCCCAATTGAATGCAGTAGATTCCATGCAGTGTGGCCCAATGGATCTCGATTGAATGCAGTGGATTCCATGCAGCGTGTTTGAATGCAGTGTATGCCATGCAGCGTGAAGAAATGGAACCCTATTGAATGCAGTGGATTTTATGCAGCATGATTGAATGCAGTGGATTCCATGCAGCATGATTGAATGCAGTGGATTCCAGGCAGCGAGGCCCAATGAATCCCGATTGAATGCAGTGGATATTATCCAGCATGGCCCAAAGCATCCCGATTGAATGCAGTGGATTCCATGCAGCATGTTTGAATGCAGTGGATTCCATGCAGCATGGCCCAATGGTTCCCGATTGAATGCAGTGGTTGCAATGAAGCATGATTGAATGCAGTGGATTCCATGAAGCGTGGCCCTATGGTACCCGATTGAATGCACTGGTTGCAATGAAGCATGATTGAATGCAGTGGATTCCATGCAGCATGGAGAAATTGAACCCTATTAAATGCAGGGGATTTTATGCAGCATGATTGAATGCAGTGGATTCCATGCAGCATGGCGCAATGGATGTCGATTGAATGCAGTGGTTTCCCTGCAATGTGGCACAATGGATCCCGATTGACTGCAGTGGATTCCATGCAGCGTCACTGAATGCAGTGGATTCCTTGCAGCATGGTAAAATGCATCCCGATTGATGCAGTGGATTCCATGCTGTGTCATTGAATGCAGTTCATTCCATGCAGCATGGTAAAATGCATCCCGATTGAACGCAGTGCATTCCATGCAGCGGGGTTAAATGGATCCCGATTGAATGCAGTGGATTCGATGCAGCATGGCCCAATGGATCTCGAGAGAATGCAGTGGATTCCATGCAGTGTGGTGCCATGGATTTAAATTGAACGCATTGGATTCCATGCATCGTGGCGCAATGGATCCCAAATGAATGCAGTGAATTCCATGCAGCGTGATTGAATGCAGTATATTCCATGCAGCGTGGTAAAATGCATCCCGATTAAATGCAGTGGATTCCATCCAGCTTGATTGAATGCAGTTGATTCCATGGAGCGTGGCCCAATGCATCCCGATTAAATGCAGTGGATTTTATGCAGCATGGCCCAAAGCATCCCGATTGAAGGTAGTGCATTCCATGCAGCATCACTGAATGCAGTGGATTCCATGCAGCATGGTAAAATGCATCCCGATTGAACGCAGTGTATTCCATGAAGCATGGCGAAATGGATCCCGATTGAATGCAGTGGATTCCATGCAGCGTGGCCCAATGGATCTCGATTGAACGCAGTGTATTCCATGCAGTGAGGCCCAATGTATCCCAATTGAATGCAGTGGATTCCATGCAGCATGGCGCAATGGATGTAGATTGAATGAAGTGGTTTCCCTGCAATGTGGCACAATGGATCCCGATTGACTGCAGTGGATTCCATGCAGCATGGCGCAATGGATGTCGATTGAATGCAGTGGTTTCCCTGCAATGTGGCAAAATGGATCCCGATTGACTGCAGTGGATTCCATGCAGCGTCACTGAATGCAGTGGATTCCATGCAGCATGGTAAATTTCATCCCGATTGAACGCAGTGTATTCCATGAAGCATGGCTAAATGGATCCCGAGTGAATGCAGTGGATTCCATGCAGTGTCATTGAATGCAGTGGATTCCATGCAGCATGGTATAATGTGTCACGATTGATGCAGTGGATTCCATGCATTGTCATTGAATGCAGTGTATTAAATGCAGCATGGTTAAATGCATCACGATTGATGCAGTGGATTCCATGCAGTGTCAATGAATGCAGTGGATTCCAGGCAGCATGATAAAATGCATCCCGATTGATGCAGTGGATTCCATGCAGCGGGGTTAAATGGATCCCGATTGAATGCAGTGGATTCCATGCAGCGTGGCCCAATGGATCTCGATTGAATGCAGTGGATTCCACGCAGTGTGGTGCAGTGGATTCTGATTGATTGCAGTGAATTCCATGCATCGTGGCACAATGGATCCCAATTGAATGCAGTTGATTCCATGCAGTGTGGCCCAATGGATCTCGATTGAATGCAGTGGATTCCATGCAGCGTGTTTGAATGCAGTGTATGCCATGCAGCGTGAAGAAATGGAACCCTATTGAATGCAGTGGATTTTATGCAGCATGATTGAATGCAGTGGATTCCATGCAGCATGATTGAATGCAGTGGATTCCAGGCAGCGAGGCCCAATGAATCCCGATTGAATGCAGTGGATATTATCCAGCATGGCCCAAAGCATCCCGATTGAATGCAGTGGATTCCATGCAGCATGTTTGAATGCAGTGGATTCCATGCAGCATGGCCCAATGGTTCCCGATTGAATGCAGTGGTTGCAATGAAGCATGATTGAATGCAGTGGATTCCATGAAGCGTGGCCCTATGGTACCCGATTGAATGCACTGGTTGCAATGAAGCATGATTGAATGCAGTGGATTCCATGCAGCATGGAGAAATTGAACCCTATTAAATGCAGGGGATTTTATGCAGCATGATTGAATGCAGTGGATTCCATGCAGCATGGTAAAATGCATCCCGATTGATGCAGTGGATTCCATGCAGTGTCATTGAATGCAGTGGATTCCATGCAGCATGGTAAAATTCATCCCGATTGAACGCAGTGTATTCCATGAAGCATGGCTAAATGGATCCCGAGTGAATGCAGTGGATTCCATGCAGTGTCATTGAATGCAGTGGATTCCATGCAGCATGGTATAATGTGTCACGATTGATGCAGTGGATTCCATGCATTGTCATTGAATGCAGTGGATTCCATGCAGCATGGTTAAATGCATCCCGATTGATGCAGTGGATTCCATGCAGTGTCAATGAATGCAGTGGATTCCAGGCAGCATGATAAAATGCATCCCGATTGATGCAGTGGATTCCATGCAGCGGGGTTAAATGGATCCCGATTGAATGCAGTGGATTCCATGCAGCGTGGCCCAATGGATCTAGATTGAATGCAGTGGATTCCATGCAGCGTGGCCCAATGGATCTCGATTGAATGCAGTGGATTCCACGCAGTGTGGTGCAGTGGATTCTGATTGATTGCAGTGAATTCCATGCATCGTGGCACAATGGATCCCAATTGAATGCAGTAGATTCCATGCAGTGTGGCCCAATGGATCTCGATTGAATGCAGTGGATTCCATGCAGCGTGTTTGAATGCAGTGTATGCCATGCAGCGTGAAGAAATGGAACCCTATTGAATGCAGTGGATTTTATGCAGCATGATTGAATGCAGTGGATTCCATGCAGCATGATTGAATGCAGTGGATTCCAGGCAGCGAGGCCCAATGAATCCCGATTGAATGCAGTGGATATTATCCAGCATGGCCCAAAGCATCCCGATTGAATGCAGTGGATTCCATGCAGCATGTTTGAATGCAGTGGATTCCATGCAGCATGGCCCAATGGTTCCCGATTGAATGCAGTGGTTGCAATGAAGCATGATTGAATGCAGTGGATTCCATGAAGCGTGGCCCTATGGTACCCGATTGAATGCACTGGTTGCAATGAAGCATGATTGAATGCAGTGGATTCCATGCAGCATGGAGAAATTGAACCCTATTAAATGCAGGGGATTTTATGCAGCATGATTGAATGCAGTGGATTCCATGCAGCATGGCGCAATGGATGTCGATTGAATGCAGTGGTTTCCCTGCAATGTGGCACAATGGATCCCGATTGACTGCAGTGGATTCCATGCAGCGTCACTGAATGCAGTGGATTCCTTGCAGCATGGTAAAATGCATCCCGATTGATGCAGTGGATTCCATGCTGTGTCATTGAATGCAGTTCATTCCATGCAGCATGGTAAAATGCATCCCGATTGAACGCAGTGCATTCCATGCAGCGGGGTTAAATGGATCCCGATTGAATGCAGTGGATTCGATGCAGCATGGCCCAATGGATCTCGAGAGAATGCAGTGGATTCCATGCAGTGTGGTGCCATGGATTTAAATTGAACGCATTGGATTCCATGCATCGTGGCGCAATGGATCCCAAATGAATGCAGTGAATTCCATGCAGCGTGATTGAATGCAGTATATTCCATGCAGCGTGGTAAAATGCATCCCGATTAAATGCAGTGGATTCCATCCAGCTTGATTGAATGCAGTTGATTCCATGGAGCGTGGCCCAATGCATCCCGATTAAATGCAGTGGATTTTATGCAGCATGGCCCAAAGCATCCCGATTGAAGGTAGTGCATTCCATGCAGCATCACTGAATGCAGTGGATTCCATGCAGCATGGTAAAATGCATCCCGATTGAACGCAGTGTATTCCATGAAGCATGGCGAAATGGATCCCGATTGAATGCAGTGGATTCCATGCAGCGTGGCCCAATGGATCTCGATTGAACGCAGTGTATTCCATGCAGTGAGGCCCAATGTATCCCAATTGAATGCAGTGGATTCCATGCAGCATGGCGCAATGGATGTAGATTGAATGAAGTGGTTTCCCTGCAATGTGGCACAATGGATCCCGATTGACTGCAGTGGATTCCATGCAGCATGGCGCAATGGATGTCGATTGAATGCAGTGGTTTCCCTGCAATGTGGCAAAATGGATCCCGATTGACTGCAGTGGATTCCATGCAGCGTCACTGAATGCAGTGGATTCCATGCAGCATGGTAAATTTCATCCCGATTGAACGCAGTGTATTCCATGAAGCATGGCTAAATGGATCCCGAGTGAATGCAGTGGATTCCATGCAGTGTCATTGAATGCAGTGGATTCCATGCAGCATGGTATAATGTGTCACGATTGATGCAGTGGATTCCATGCATTGTCATTGAATGCAGTGTATTAAATGCAGCATGGTTAAATGCATCACGATTGATGCAGTGGATTCCATGCAGTGTCAATGAATGCAGTGGATTCCAGGCAGCATGATAAAATGCATCCCGATTGATGCAGTGGATTCCATGCAGCGGGGTTAAATGGATCCCGATTGAATGCAGTGGATTCCATGCAGCGTGGCCCAATGGATCTCGATTGAATGCAGTGGATTCCACGCAGTGTGGTGCAGTGGATTCTGATTGATTGCAGTGAATTCCATGCATCGTGGCACAATGGATCCCAATTGAATGCAGTTGATTCCATGCAGTGTGGCCCAATGGATCTCGATTGAATGCAGTGGATTCCATGCAGCGTGTTTGAATGCAGTGTATGCCATGCAGCGTGAAGAAATGGAACCCTATTGAATGCAGTGGATTTTATGCAGCATGATTGAATGCAGTGGATTCCATGCAGCATGATTGAATGCAGTGGATTCCAGGCAGCGAGGCCCAATGAATCCCGATTGAATGCAGTGGATATTATCCAGCATGGCCCAAAGCATCCCGATTGAATGCAGTGGATTCCATGCAGCATGTTTGAATGCAGTGGATTCCATGCAGCATGGCCCAATGGTTCCCGATTGAATGCAGTGGTTGCAATGAAGCATGATTGAATGCAGTGGATTCCATGAAGCGTGGCCCTATGGTACCCGATTGAATGCACTGGTTGCAATGAAGCATGATTGAATGCAGTGGATTCCATGCAGCATGGAGAAATTGAACCCTATTAAATGCAGGGGATTTTATGCAGCATGATTGAATGCAGTGGATTCCATGCAGCATGGTAAAATGCATCCCGATTGATGCAGTGGATTCCATGCAGTGTCATTGAATGCAGTGGATTCCATGCAGCATTGTAAAATGCATCCCAATTGAACGCAGTGCATTCCATGCAGCGGGGTTAAATGGATCCCGATTGAATGCAGTGGATTCGATGCAGCGTGGCCCAATGGATCTCGAGAGAATGCAGTGGATTCCATGCAGTGTGGTGCAATGGATTTAAATTGAACGCAGTGGATTCCATGCATCGTGGCGCAATGGATCCCAATTGAATGCAGTGAATTCCATGCAGCGTGATTGAATGCAGTATATTCCATGCAGCGTGGTAAAATGCATCCCGATTAAATGCAGTGGATTCCATCCAGCTTGATTGAATGCAGTTGATTCCATGGAGCGTGGCCCAATGCATCCCGATTAAATGCAGTGGATTTTATGCAGCATGGCCCAAAGCATCCCGATTGAATGTAGTGCATTCCATGCAGCATCACTGAATGCAGTGGATTCCATGCAGCATGGTAAAATGCATCCCGATTGAACGCAGTGTATTCCATGAAGCATGGCGAAATGGATCCCGATTGAATGCAGTGGATTCCATGCAGCGTGGCCCAATGGATCTCGATTGAATGCAGTGTATTCCATGCAGTGAGGCCCAATGAATCCCAATTGAATGCAGTGGATTCCATGCAGCATGGCGCAATGGATGTCGATTGAATGCAGTGGTTTCCCTGCAATGTGGCACAATGGATCCCGATTGACTGCAGTGGATTCCATGCAGCGTCACTGAATGCAGTGGATTCCTTGCAGCATGGTAAAATGCATCCCGATTGATGCAGTGGATTCCATGCTGTGTCATTGAATGCAGTTCATTCCATGCAGCATGGTAAAATGCATCCCGATTGAACGCAGTGCATTCCATGCAGCGGGGTTAAATGGATCCCGATTGAATGCAGTGGATTCGATGCAGCATGGCCCAATGGATCTCGAGAGAATGCAGTGGATTCCATGCAGTGTGGTGCAATGGATTTAAATTGAACGCAGTGGATTCCATGCATCGTGGCGCAATGGATCCCAATTGAATGCAGTGAATTCCATGCAGCGTGATTGAATGCAGTATATTCCATGCAGCGTGGTAAAATGCATCCCGATTAAATGCAGTGGATTCCATCCAGCTTGATTGAATGCAGTTGATTCCATGGAGCGTGGCCCAATGCATCCCGATTAAATGCAGTGGATTTTATGCAGCATGGCCCAAAGCATCCCGATTGAAGGTAGTGCATTCCATGCAGCATCACTGAATGCAGTGGATTCCATGCAGCATGGTAAAATGCATCCCGATTGAACGCAGTGTATTCCATGAAGCATGGCGAAATGGATCCCGATTGAATGCAGTGGATTCCATGCAGCGTGGCCCAATGGATCTCGATTGAACGCAGTGTATTCCATGCAGTGAGGCCCAATGTATCCCAATTGAATGCAGTGGATTCCATGCAGCATGGCGCAATGGATGTAGATTGAATGAAGTGGTTTCCCTGCAATGTGGCACAATGGATCCCGATTGACTGCAGTGGATTCCATGCAGCATGGCGCAATGGATGTCGATTGAATGCAGTGGTTTCCCTGCAATGTGGCAAAATGGATCCCGATTGACTGCAGTGGATTCCATGCAGCGTCACTGAATGCAGTGGATTCCATGCAGCATGGTAAAATTCATCCCGATTGAACGCAGTGTATTCCATGAAGCATGGCTAAATGGATCCCGAGTGAATGCAGTGGATTCCATGCAGTGTCATTGAATGCAGTGGATTCCATGCAGCATGGTATAATGTGTCACGATTGATGCAGTGGATTCCATGCATTGTCATTGAATGCAGTGTATTAAATGCAGCATGGTTAAATGCATCACGATTGATGCAGTGGATTCCATGCAGTGTCAATGAATGCAGTGGATTCCAGGCAGCATGATAAAATGCATCCCGATTGATGCAGTGGATTCCATGCAGCGGGGTTAAATGGATCCCGATTGAATGCAGTGGATTCCATGCAGCGTGGCCCAATGGATCTCGATTGAATGCAGTGGATTCCACGCAGTGTGGTGCAGTGGATTCTGATTGATTGCAGTGAATTCCATGCATCGTGGCACAATGGATCCCAATTGAATGCAGTTGATTCCATGCAGTGTGGCCCAATGGATCTCGATTGAATGCAGTGGATTCCATGCAGCGTGTTTGAATGCAGTGTATGCCATGCAGCGTGAAGAAATGGAACCCTATTGAATGCAGTGGATTTTATGCAGCATGATTGAATGCAGTGGATTCCATGCAGCATGATTGAATGCAGTGGATTCCAGGCAGCGAGGCCCAATGAATCCCGATTGAATGCAGTGGATATTATCCAGCATGGCCCAAAGCATCCCGATTGAATGCAGTGGATTCCATGCAGCATGTTTGAATGCAGTGGATTCCATGCAGCATGGCCCAATGGTTCCCGATTGAATGCAGTGGTTGCAATGAAGCATGATTGAATGCAGTGGATTCCATGAAGCGTGGCCCTATGGTACCCGATTGAATGCACTGGTTGCAATGAAGCATGATTGAATGCAGTGGATTCCATGCAGCATGGAGAAATTGAACCCTATTAAATGCAGGGGATTTTATGCAGCATGATTGAATGCAGTGGATTCCATGCAGCATGATTGAATGCAGTAGATTCCATGCAGTGAGGCCCAATGCATCCCGATTAAATGCAGTGGATTTTATGCAGCGAGGCCCAAAGCATCCCGATTGAATGCAGTGGATTCCATGCAGCGTCACTGAATGCAGTGGATTCGATGCAGCATGGTAAAATGCATCCCGATTGAACCCAGTGTATTCTATGCAGCGTGATAAATGGATCCCGATTGAATGCAGTGGATTCCATGCAGCGTGAACAACGGATCTCGAGAGAATGCAGTGGATTCCATGCAGTGTGGTGCAATGGATTTTGATTGAACGCAGTGGATTCCATGCATCGTTGTGCAATGGATCCCAATTGAATGCAGTGAATTCCATGCAGCGTGATTGAATGCAGTACATTCCATGCAGCATGGTAAAATGCATCCCGATTAAATGCAGTGGATTCCAACCAGCTTGATTGAATGCAGTTGATTCCATGGAGCGTGGCCCAATGCATCCCGATTAAATGCAATGGATTTTATGCAGCATGGCCCAAAGCATCCCGATTGAAGGTAGTGCATTCCATGCAGCATCACTGAATGCAGTGGAGTCCATGCAGCATGGTAAAATGCATCCCGATTGAACGCAGTGTATTCCATGAAGCGTGGCTAAATGGATCCCCATTGAATGCAGTGGATTCCATGCAGCGTGGCCCAATGGATCTCGATTGAACGCAGTGTATTCCATGCAGTGAGGCCCAATGAATCCCAATTGAATGCAGTGGATTCCATGCAGCATGGCGCAATGGATGTCGATTGATTGCAGTTGTTTCCCTGCAATGTGGCACAATGGATCCCGATTGATGCAGTGGATTCCATGCAGCGTCACTGAATGCAGTGCATTCCATGCAGCATGGTAAAATGCATCCCGATGGATGCAGTGTATTCCATGCAGTGAGGCCCAATGAATCCCAATTGAATGCAGTGGATTCCATGCAGCATGGAGAAATTGAACCCTATTAAATGCAGGGGATTTTATGCAGCATGATTGAATGCAGTGGATTCCAAGCAGCATGATTGAATGCAGTAGATTCCATGCAGTGAGGCCCAATGCATCCCGATTAAATGCAGTGGATTTTATGCAGAGAGGCCCAAAGCATCCCGATTGAATGCAGTGGATTCCATGCAGCGTCACTGAATGCAGTGGATTCGATGCAGCATGGTTAAATGCATCCCGATTGAACGAAGTGTATTCCATGCAGCGTGGCTAAATGGATCCCGATTGAATGCAGTGGATTCCATGCAGCGTGGCCCAATGGATCTCGAGAGATTGCAGTGGATTCCAAGCAGAGTGGTGCAATGGATTTTAATTGAACGCAGTGGATTCCATGCATCGTGGTGCAATGGATCCCAATTGAATGCAGTGAATTCCATGCAGCGTGATTGAATGCAGTATATTCCATGCAGCGTGGTAAAATGCATCCCGATTAAATGCAGTGGATTCCATCCAGCTTGGTTGAATGCAATTGATTCCATGGAGCATGGCCCAATGCATCCCGATTAAATGCAGTGGATTTTATGCAGCATGGCCCAAAGCATCCCGATTGAAGGTAGTGCATTCCATGCAGCATCACTGAATGCAGTGGATTCCATGCAGCATGGTAAAATGCATCCCAATTGAACGCAGTGCATTCCATGCAGCGGGGTTAAATGGATGCCGATTGAATGCAGTGGATTCGATGCAGCGTGGCCCAATGGATCTCGATTGACTGCAGTGGATTCCATGCAGCGTCACTGAATGCAGTGGATTCCATGCAGCATGGTAAAATGCATCCCGATTGAACGCAGTGTATTCCATGAAGCATGGCTAAATGGATCCCGATTGAATGCAGTGGATTCCATGCAGCATGGCCCAATGGTTCCCGATTGAATGCAGTGGTTGCAATGAAGCATGATTGAATGCAGTGGATTCCATGAAGCGTGGCCCTATGGTACCCGATTGAATGCACTGGTTGCAATGAAGCATGAATGAATGCAGTGGATTCCATGCAGCATGGAGAAATTGAACCCTATTAAATGCAGGGGATTTTATGCAGCATGATTGAATGCAGTGGATTCCATGCAGCATGATTGAATGCAGTAGATTCCATGCAGTGAGGCCCAATGCATCCCGATTAAATGCAGTGGATTTTATGCAGCGAGGCCCAAAGCATCCCGATTGAATGCAGTGGATTCCATGCAGCGTCACTGAATGCAGTGGATTCGATGCAGCATGGTAAAATGCATCCCGATTGAACCCAGTGTATTCTATGCAGCGTGATAAATGGATCCCGATTGAATGCAGTGGATTCGATGCAGCGTGGCCCAACGGATCTCGAGAGAATGCAGTGGATTCCATGCAGTGTGGTGCAATGTATTTTGATTGAACGCAGTGGATTCGATGCATCGTTGTGCAATGGATCCCAATTGAATGCAGTGAATTCCATGCAGCGTGATTGAATGCAGTATATTCCATGCAGCGTGGTAAAATGCATCCCGATTAAATGCAGTGGATTCCATCCAGCTTGATTGAATGCAGTTGATTCCATGGAGCGTGGCCCAATGCATCCCGATTAAATGCAGTGGATTTTATGCAGCATGGCCCAAAGCATCCCGATTGAAGGTAGTGCATTCCATGCAGCATCACTGAATGCAGTGGATTCCATGCAGCATGGTAAAATGCATCCCGATTGAACGCAGTGTATTCCATGAAGCATGGCTAAATGGATCCCGAGTGAATGCAGTGGATTCCATGCAGTGTCATTGAATGCAGTGGATTCCATGCAGCATGGTATAATGTGTCACGATTGATGCAGTGGATTCCATGCATTGTCATTGAATGCAGTGGATTCCATGCAGCATGGTTAAATGCATCCCGATTGATGCAGTGGATTCCATGCAGTGTCAATGAATGCAGTGGATTCCAGGCAGCATGATAAAATGCATCCCGATTGATGCAGTGGATTCCATGCAGCGGGGTTAAATGGATCCCGATTGAATGCAGTGGATTCCATGCAGCGTGGCCCAATGGATCTCGATTGAATGCAGTGGATTCCATGCAGCGTGGCCCAATGGATCTCGATTGAATGCAGTGGATTCCATGCAGTGTGGTGCAGTGGATTCTGATTGATTGCAGTGAATTCCATGCATCGTGGCACAATGGATCCCAATTGAATGCAGTGGATTCCATGCAGCGTGGCCCAATGGATCTCGATTGAATGCAGTGGATTCCATGCAGCGTGTTTGAATGCAGTGTATGCCATGCAGCGTGAAGAAATGGAACCCTATTGAATGCAGTGGATTTTATGCAGCATGATTGAATGCAGTGGATTCGATGCAGCATGATTGAATGCAGTGGATTCCAGGCAGCGAGGCCCAATGAATCCCGATTGAATGCAGTGGATATTATCCAGCATGGCCCAAAGCATCCCGATTGAATGCAGTGGATTCCATGCAGCATGTTTGAATGCAGTGGATTCCATGCAGCATGGCCCAATGGTTCCCGATTGAATGCAGTGGTTGCAATGAAGCATGATTGAATGCAGTGGATTCCATGAAGCGTGGCCCTATGGTACCCGATTGAATGCACTGGTTGCAATGAAGCATGATTGAATGCAGTGGATTCCATGCAGCATGGAGAAATTGAACCCTATTAAATGCAGGGGATTTTATGCAGCATGATTGAATGCAGTGGTTTCCATGCAGCATGATTGAATGCAGTAGATTCCATGCAGTGAGGCCCAATGCATCCCGATTAAATGCAGTGGATTCCATGCAGCGAGGCCCAAAGCATCCCGATTGAATGCAGTGGATTCCATGCAGCGTCACTGAATGCAGTGGATTCCATGCAGCATGGTAAAATGCATCCCGATTGAACCCAGTGTATTCTATGCAGCGTGATAAATGGATCCCGATTGAATGCAGTGGATTCGATGCAGCGTGGCCCAACGGATCTCGAGAGAATGCAGTGGATTCCATGCAGTGTGGTGCAATGGATTTTGATTGAACGCAGTGGATTCCATGCATCGTGGCGCAATGGATCCCAATTGAATGCAGTGAATTCCATGCAGCGTGATTGAATGCAGTACATTCCATGCAGCATGGTAAAATGCATCCCGATTAAATGCAGTGGATTCCATCCAGCTTGATTGAATGCAGTTGATTCCATGGAGCGTGGCCCAATGCATCCCGATTAAATGCTGTGGATTTTATGCAGCATGGCCCAAAGCATCCCGATTGAAGGTAGTGCATTCCATGCAGCATCACTGAATGCAGTGGATTCCATGCAGCATGGTAAAATGCATCCCGATTGAACGCAGTGTATTCCATGAAGCATGGCTAAATGGATCCCGATTGAATGCAGTGGATTCTATGCAGCGTGGCCCAATGGATCTCGTTTGAACGCAGTGTATTCCATGCAGTGAGGCCCAATGAATCCCAATTGAATGCAGTGGATTCCATGCAGCATGGCGCAATGGATGTCGATTGATTGCAGTGGTTTCCGTGCAATGTCGCACAATGGATCCCGATTGATGCAGTGGATTCCATGCAGCGTCACTGAATGCAGTGGATTCCATGCAGCATGGTAAAATGCATCCCGATGGATGCAGTGGATTCCATGCAGTGTCATTGAATGCAGTGGATTCCATGCAGCATGGTTTAATGCATCATAATTTAACGCAGTGCATTCCATGCAGCGGGGTTAAATGGATCCCGATTGAATGCAGTGGATTCGATGCAGCGTGGCCCAATGGATCTCGAGAGAATGCAGTGGATTCCATGCAGTGTGGTGCAATGGATTTAAATTGAACGCATTGGATTCCATGCATCGTGGCGCAATGGATCCCAAATGAATGCAGTGAATTCCATGCAGCGTGATTGAATGCAGTATATTCCATGCAGCGTGGTAAAATGCATCCCGATTAAATGCAGTGGATTCCATCCAGCTTGATTGAATGCAGTTGATTCCATGGAGCGTGGCCCAATGCATCCCGATTAAATGCAGTGGATTTTATGCAGCATGGCCCAAAGCATCCCGATTGAAGGTAGTGCATTCCATGCAGCATCACTGAATGCAGTGGATTCCATGCAGCATGGTAAAATGCATCCCGATTGAACGCAGTGTATTCCATGAAGCATGGCTAAATGGATCCCGATTGAATGCAGTGGATTCCATGCAGCGTGGCCCAATGGATCTCGATTGAACGCAGTGTATTCCATGCAGTGAGGCCCAATGAATCCCAATTGAATGCAGTGGATTCCATGCAGCATGGAGAAATTGAACCCTATTAAATGCAGGGGATTTTATGCAGCATGATTGAATGCAGTGGATTCCATGCAGCATGATTGAATGCAGTAGAGTCCATGCAGTGTGGCCCAATGCATCCCGATTAAATGCAGTGGATTTTATGCAGAGAGGCCCAAAACATCCCGATTGAATGCAGTGGATTCCATGCAGCGTCACTGAATGCAGTGGATTCGATGCAGCATGGTTAAATGCATCCCGATTGAACGAAGTGTATTCGATGCAGCGTGGCTAAATGGATCCCGATTGAATGCAGTGGATTCCATGCAGTGTGGTGCAATGGATTTAAATTGAACGCATTGGATTCCATGCATCTTTGCGCAATGGATCCCAATTGAATGCAGTGAATTCCATGCAGCGTGATTGAATGCAGTATATTCCATGCAGCGTGGTAAAATGCATCCCGATTAAATGCAGTGGATTCCATCCAGCTTGATTGAATGCAGTTGATTCCATGGAGCGTGGCCCAATGCATCCCGATTAAACGCAGTTGATTTTATGCAGCATGGCCCAAAGCATCCCGATTGAAGGTAGTGCATTCCATGCAGCAACACTGAATGCAGTGGATTCCATGCAGCATGGTAAAATGCATCCCGATTGAACGCAGTGTATTCCATGAAGCATGGCTAAATGGATCCCGATTGAATGCAGTGGATTCCATGCAGCATGGCCCAATGGTTCCCGATTGAATGCAGTGGTTGCAATGAAGCATGATTGAATGCAGTGGATTCCATGAAGCGTGGCCCTATGGTACCCGATTGAATGCACTGGTTGCAATGAAGCATGATTGAATCCAGTGGATTCCATGCAGCATGGAGAAATTGAACCCTATTAAATGCAGGGGATTTTATGCAGCATGATTGAATGCAGTGGATTCCATGCAGCATGATTGAATGCAGTAGATTCCATGCAGTGAGGCCCAATGCATCCCGATTAAATGCAGTGGATTTTATGCAGCGAGGCCCAAAGCATCCCGATTGAATGCAGTGGATTCCATGCAGCGTCACTGAATGCAGTGGATTCGATGCAGCATGGTAAAATGCATCCCGATTGAACGCAGTGTATTCCATGAAGCATGGCTAAATGGATCCCGATTGAATGCAGTGGATTCCATGCAGCATGGCCCAATGGTTCCCGATTGAATGCAGTGGTTGCAATGAAGCATGATTGAATGCAGTGGATTCCATGAAGCGTGGCCCTATGGTACCCGATTGAATGCACTGGTTGCTATGAAGCATGATTGAATCCAGTGGATTCCATGCAGCATGGAGAAATTGAACCCTATTAAATGCAGGGGATTTTATGCAGCATGATTGAATGCAGTGGATTCCATGCAGCATGATTGAATGCAGTAGATTCCATGCAGTGAGGCCCAATGCATCCCGATTAAATGCAGTGGATTTTATGCAGCGAGGCCCAAAGCATCCCGATTGAATGCAGTGGATTCCATGCAGCGTCACTGAATGCAGTGGATTCGATGCAGCATGGTAAAATGCATCCCGATTGAACCCAGTGTATTCTATGCAGCGTGATAAATGGATCCCGATTGAATGCAGTGGATTCGATGCAGCGTGGCCCAACGGATCTCGAGAGAATGCAGTGGATTCCATGCAGTGTGGTGCAATGTATTTTGATTGAACGCAGTGGATTCGATGCATCGTTGTGCAATGGATCCCAATTGAATGCAGTGAATTCCATGCAGCGTGATTGAATGCAGTACATTCCATGCAGCATGGTAAAATGCATCCCGATTAAATGCAGTGGATTCCATCCAGCTTGATTGAATGCAGTTGATTCCATGGAGCGTGGCCCAATGCATCCCGATTAAATGCAGTGGATTTTATGCAGCATGGCCCAAAGCATCCCGATTGAAGGTAGTGCATTCCATGCAGCATCACTGAATGCAGTGGATTCCATGCAGCATGGTAAAATGCATCCCGATTGAACGCAGTGTATTCCATGAAGCATGGCTAAATGGATCCCGAGTGAATGCAGTGGATTCCATGCAGCATGGTAAAATGCGTCACGATTGATGCAGTGGATTCCATGCACTGTCATTGAATGCAGTGGATTCCATGCAGCATGGTAAAATGCATCCCGATTGATGCAGTGGATTCCATGCAGTGTCATTTAATGCAGTGGATTCCAGGCAGCATGATAAAATGCATCCCGATTGATGCAGTGGATTCCATGCAGCGGGGTTAAATGGATCCCGATTGAATGCAGTGGATTCCATGCAGCGTGGCCCAATGGATCTCGATTGAATGCAGTGGACTCCGTGAAGTGTGGTGGAGTGGATTCTGATTGATTGCAGTGAATTCCATGCAGCGTGGCCCAATGGATCTCGATTGAATGCAGTGGACTCCGTGCAGTGTGGTGGAGTGGATTCTGATTGATTGCAGTGAATTCCATGCAGCATGGCCCAATGGTTCCCGATTGAATGCAGTGGTTGCAATGAAGCATGATTGAATGCAGTGGATTCCATGAAGCGTGGCCCTAAGGTACCCGATTGAATGCACTGGTTGCAATGAAGCATGATTGAATGCAGTGGATTCCATGCAGCATGGATAAATTGAACCCTATTAAATGCAGGGGATTTTATGCAGCATGATTGAATGCAGTGGATTCCATGCAGCATGATTGAATGCAGTAGATTCCATGCAGTGAGGCCCAATGCATCCCGATTAAATGCAGTGGATTCCATGCAGCGAGGCCCAAAGCATCCCGATTGAATGCAGTGGATTCCATGCAGCGTCACTGAATGCAGTGGATTCCATGCAGCATGGTAAAATGCATCCCGATTGAACCCAGTGTATTCTATGCAGCGTGATAAATGGATCCCGATTGAATGCAGTGGATTCGATGCAGCGTGGCCCAACGGATCTCGAGAGAATGCAGTGGATTCCATGCAGTGTGGTGCAATGGATTTTGATTGAACGCAGTGGATTCCATGCATCGTGGCGCAATGGATCCCAATTGAATGCAGTGAATTCCATGCAGCGTGATTGAATGCAGTACATTCCATGCAGCATGGTAAAATGCATCCCGATTAAATGCAGTGGATTCCATCCAGCTTGATTGAATGCAGTTGATTCCATGGAGCGTGGCCCAATGCATCCCGATTAAATGCTGTGGATTTTATGCAGCATGGCCCAAAGCATCCCGATTGAAGGTAGTGCATTCCATGCAGCATCACTGAATGCAGTGGATTCCATGCAGCATGGTAAAATGCATCCCGATTGAACGCAGTGTATTCCATGAAGCATGGCTAAATGGATCCCGATTGAATGCAGTGGATTCTATGCAGCGTGGCCCAATGGATCTCGTTTGAACGCAGTGTATTCCATGCAGTGAGGCCCAATGAATCCCAATTGAATGCAGTGGATTCCATGCAGCATGGCGCAATGGATGTCGATTGATTGCAGTGGTTTCCGTGCAATGTCGCACAATGGATCCCGATTGATGCAGTGGATTCCATGCAGCGTCACTGAATGCAGTGGATTCCATGCAGCATGGTAAAATGCATCCCGATGGATGCAGTGGATTCCATGCAGTGTCATTGAATGCAGTGGATTCCATGCAGCATGGTTTAATGCATCATAATTTAACGCAGTGCATTCCATGCAGCGGGGTTAAATGGATCCCGATTGAATGCAGTGGATTCGATGCAGCGTGGCCCAATGGATCTCGAGAGAATGCAGTGGATTCCATGCAGTGTGGTGCAATGGATTTAAATTGAACGCATTGGATTCCATGCATCGTGGCGCAATGGATCCCAAATGAATGCAGTGAATTCCATGCAGCGTGATTGAATGCAGTATATTCCATGCAGCGTGGTAAAATGCATCCCGATTAAATGCAGTGGATTCCATCCAGCTTGATTGAATGCAGTTGATTCCATGGAGCGTGGCCCAATGCATCCCGATTAAATGCAGTGGATTTTATGCAGCATGGCCCAAAGCATCCCGATTGAAGGTAGTGCATTCCATGCAGCATCACTGAATGCAGTGGATTCCATGCAGCATGGTAAAATGCATCCCGATTGAACGCAGTGTATTCCATGAAGCATGGCTAAATGGATCCCGATTGAATGCAGTGGATTCCATGCAGCGTGGCCCAATGGATCTCGATTGAACGCAGTGTATTCCATGCAGTGAGGCCCAATGAATCCCAATTGAATGCAGTGGATTCCATGCAGCATGGAGAAATTGAACCCTATTAAATGCAGGGGATTTTATGCAGCATGATTGAATGCAGTGGATTCCATGCAGCATGATTGAATGCAGTAGAGTCCATGCAGTGTGGCCCAATGCATCCCGATTAAATGCAGTGGATTTTATGCAGAGAGGCCCAAAACATCCCGATTGAATGCAGTGGATTCCATGCAGCATGATTGAATGCAGTAGATTCCATGCAGTGAGGCCCAATGCATCCCGATTAAATGCAGTGGATTTTATGCAGCGAGGCCCAAAGCATCCCGATTGAATGCAGTGGATTCCATGCAGCGTCACTGAATGCAGTGGATTCGATGCAGCATGGTAAAATGCATCCCGATTGAACCCAGTGTATTCTATGCAGCGTGATAAATGGATCCCGATTGAATGCAGTGGATTCGATGCAGCGTGGCCCAACGGATCTCGAGAGAATGCAGTGGATTCCATGCAGTGTGGTGCAATGTATTTTGATTGAACGCAGTGGATTCGATGCATCGTTGTGCAATGGATCCCAATTGAATGCAGTGAATTCCATGCAGCGTGATTGAATGCAGTACATTCCATGCAGCATGGTAAAATGCATCCCGATTAAATGCAGTGGATTCCATCCAGCTTGATTGAATGCAGTTGATTCCATGGAGCGTGGCCCAATGCATCCCGATTAAATGCAGTGGATTTTATGCAGCATGGCCCAAAGCATCCCGATTGAAGGTAGTGCATTCCATGCAGCATCACTGAATGCAGTGGATTCCATGCAGCATGGTAAAATGCATCCCGATTGAACGCAGTGTATTCCATGAAGCATGGCTAAATGGATCCCGAGTGAATGCAGTGGATTCCATGCAGCATGGTAAAATGCGTCACGATTGATGCAGTGGATTCCATGCACTGTCATTGAATGCAGTGGATTCCATGCAGCATGGTAAAATGCATCCCGATTGATGCAGTGGATTCCATGCAGTGTCATTTAATGCAGTGGATTCCAGGCAGCATGATAAAATGCATCCCGATTGATGCAGTGGATTCCATGCAGCGGGGTTAAATGGATCCCGATTGAATGCAGTGGATTCCATGCAGCGTGGCCCAATGGATCTCGATTGAATGCAGTGGACTCCGTGAAGTGTGGTGGAGTGGATTCTGATTGATTGCAGTGAATTCCATGCAGCGTGGCCCAATGGATCTCGATTGAATGCAGTGGACTCCGTGCAGTGTGGTGGAGTGGATTCTGATTGATTGCAGTGAATTCCATGCAGCGTGGCCCAATGGTTCCCGATTGAATGCAGTGGTTGCAATGAAGCATGATTGAATGCAGTGGATTCCATGAAGCGTGGCCCTAAGGTACCCGATTGAATGCACTGGTTGCAATGAAGCATGATTGAATGCAGTGGATTCCATGCAGCATGGAGAAATTGAACCCTATTAAATGCAGGGGATTTTATGCAGCATGATTGAATGCAGTGGATTCCATGCAGCATGATTGAATGCAGTAGATTCCATGCAGTGAGGCCCAATGCATCCCGATTAAATGCAGTGGATTTTATGCAGTGAGGCCCAAAGCATCCCGATTGAATGCAGTGGATTCCATGCAGTGTCACTGAATGCAGTGGATTCGATGAAGCATGGTAAAATGCATCCCGATTGAACCCAGTGTATTCCATGCAGCGTGATAAATGGATCCAGATTGAATGCAGTGGATTCCATGCAGCGTGGCCCAATGGATCTCGAGAGAATGCAGTGGATTCCATGCAGTGTGGTGCAATGGATCTCGAGAGAATGCAGTGGATTCCATGCAGTGTGGTGCAATGGATTTTGATTGAACGCAGTGGATTCCATGCATCGTTGTGCAATGGATCTCAATTGAATGCAGTGAATTCCATGCAGCGTGATTGAATGCAGTACATTCCATGCAGCATGGTAAAATTCATCCCGATTAAATGCAGTGGATTCCATCCAGCTTGATTGAATGCAGTTTATTCCATGGAGCTTGGCCCAATGCATCCCGATTAAATGCAGTGGATTTTATGCAGCATGGCCCAAAGCATCCCGATTGAAGGTACTGCATTCCATGCAGCATCACTGAATGCAGTGGATTCCATGCAGCATGGTAAAATGCATCCCGATTAAACGCAGTGGATTACATGCAGCATGGCTAAATGGATCCCGAGTGAATGCAGTAGATTCCATGCAGTGTCATTGAATGCAGTGGATTCCATGCAGCATGGTAAAATGCGTCACGATTGATGCAGTGGATTCCATGCAGTGTCATTGAATGCAGTGGATTCCATGCAGCATGGTAAAATACATCCCGATGGATGCAGTGGATTCCATGCAGCGGGGTTAAATTGATCCTGATTGAATGCAGTGTATTCCATGCAGCGTGGCCCAATGGATCTCGATTGAATGCAGTGGATTCCATGCAGCGTGGCCCAATGGATCTCGATTGAATGCAGTGGATTCCATGCAGTGTGGTGCAGTGGATTCTGATTGATTGCAGTGAATTCCATGCATCGTGGCACAATGGATCCCAATTGAATGCAGTGGATTCCATGCAGCGTGGCCCAATGGATCTCGATTGAATGCAGTGGATTCCATGCAGCGTGTTTGAATGCAGTGTATGCCATGCAGCGTGAAGAAATGGAACCCTATTGAATGCAGTGGATTTTATGCAGCATGATTGAATGCAGTGGATTCCATGCAGCATGATTGAATGCAGTGGATTCCAGGCAGCGAGGCCCAATGAATCCCGATTGAATGCAGTGGATATTATCCAGCATGGCCCAAAGCATCCCGATTGAATGCAGTTGGTTCCATGCAGCGTGTTTGAATGCAGTGGATTCCATGCAGCATGGCCCAATGGTTCCCGATTGAATGCAGTGGTTGCAATGAAGCATGATTGAATGCAGTGGATTCCATGAAGCGTGGCCCTATGGTACCCGATTGAATGCACTGGTTGCAATGAAGCATGATTGAATGCAGTGGATTCCATGCAGCATGGAGACATTGAACCCTATTCAATGCAGGGGATTTTATGCAGCATGATTGAATGCAGTGGATTCCATGCAGCATGATTGAATGCAGTAGATTCCATGCAGTGAGGCCCAATGCATCCCGATTAAATGCAGTGGATTTTATGCAGCGAGGCCCAAAGCATCCCGATTGAATGCAGTGGATTCCATGCAGCGTCACTGAATGCAGTGGATTCGATGCAGCATGGTAAAATGCATCCCGATTGAACGAAGAGTATTCCATGCAGCGTGGCTAAATGGATCCCGATTGAATGCAGTGGATTCCATGCAGCGTGGCCCAATGGATCTCGAGAGATTGCAGTGGATTCCATGCAGTGTGGTGCAATGGATTTAAATTGAACGCAGTGGATTCCATGCATCGTGGTGCAATGGATCCCAATTGAATGCAGTGAATTCCATGCGGCGTGATTGAATGCAGTACACCCCATGCAGCGTGGTAAAATGCATCCCGATTAAATGCAGTGGATTCCATCCAGCTTGATTGAATGCAGTTGATTCCATGGAGCGTGGCCCAATGCATCCCGATTAAATGCAGTGGATTTTATGCAGCATGGCCCAAAGCATCCCGATTGAAGGTAGTGCATTCCATGCAGCATCACTGAATGCAGTGGATTCCATGCAGCATGGTAAAATGCATCCCGATTGAACGCAGTGTATTCCATGAAGCATGGCTAAATGGCTCCCGAGTGAATGCAGTAGATTCCATGCAGTGTCATTGAATGCAGTGGATTCCATGCAGCATGGTAAAATGCGTCACGATTGATGCAGTGGATTCCATGCAGTGTCATTGAATGCAGTGGATTCCAGGCAGCATGGTAAAATGCATCCCGATTGATGCAGTGGATTCCATGCAGCGGGGTTAAATGGATCCCGATTGAATGCAGTGTATTCCATGCAGCGTGGCCCAATGGATCTCGATTGAATGCAGTGGATTCCATGCAGCGTGGCCCAATGGATCTCCATTGAATGCAGTGGATTCCATGCAGTGTGGTACAGTGGATTCTGATTGATTGCAGTGAATTCCATTCATCGTGGCACAATGGATCCCAATTGAATGCAGTGGATTCCATGCAGCGTGGCCCAATGGATCTCGATTAAATGCAGTGGATTCCATGCAGCATGTCTGAATGCAGTGTATGCCATGCAACGTGAAGAAATGGAACCCTATTGAATGCAGTGGATTTTATGCAGGATGATTGAATGCAGTGGATTCAATGCAGCATGATTGAATGCAGTGGATTCGATGCAGCGTGGCCCAATGGATCTCGAGAGAATGCAGTGGATTCCATGCAGTGTGGTGCAATGGATTTTGATTGAACGCAGTGGATTCGATGCATCGTTGTGCAATGGATCCCAATTGAATGCAGTGAATTCCATGCAGCGTGATTGAATGCAGTACATTCCATGCAGCATGGTAAAATGCATCCCGATTAAATGCAGTGGATTCCATCCAGCTTGATTGAATGCAGTTGATTCCATGGAGCGTGGCCCAATGCATCCCGATTAAATGCAGTGGATTTTATGCAGCATGGCCCAAAGCATCCCGATTGAAGGTAGTGCATTCCATGCAGCATCACTGAATGCAGTGGATTCCATGCAGCATGGTAAAATGCATCCCGATTGAACGCAGTGTATTCCATGAAGCATGGCTAAATGGATCCCGATTGAATGCAGTGGATTCCATGCAGCATGGCGCAATGGATGTCGATTGATTGCAGTGGTTTCCCTGCAATGTGGCACAATGGATCCCGATTGATGCAGTGGATTCCATGCAGCGTCACTGAATGCAGTGAATTCCATGCAGCATGGTAAAATGCATCCCGATGGATGCAGTGGATTCCATGCAGTGTCATTGAATGCAGTGGATTCCATGCAGCATGGTTTAATGCATCCCAATTGAACGCAGTGCATTCCATGCAGCGGGGTTAAATGGATCCCGATTGAATGCAGTGGATTCGATGCAGCGTGGCCCAATGGATCTCGAGAGAATGCAGTGGATTCCATGCAGTGTGGTGCAATGGATTTAAATTGAACGCAGTGGATTCCATGCATCGTGGCGCAATGCATCCCAATTGAATGCAGTGAATTCCATGCAGCGTGATTGAATGCAGTATATTCCATGCAGCGTGGTAAAATGCATCCCGATTAAATGCAGTGGATTCCATCCAGCTTGATTGAATGCAGTTGATTCCATGGAGCGTGGCCCAATGCTTCCCGATTAAATGCAGTGGATTTTATGCAGCATGGCCCAAAGCATCCCGATTGAAGGTAGTGCATTCCATGCAGCATCACTGAATGCAGTGGATTCCATGCAGCATGGTAAAATGCATCCCGATTGAATGCAGTGTATTCCATGAAGCATGGCTAAATGGATCCCGATTGAATGCAGTGGATTCCATGCAGCGTGGCCCAATGGATCTCGATTGAACGCAGTGTATTCCATGCAGTGAGGCCCAATGAATCCCAATTGAATGCAGTGGATTCCATGCAGCATAGAGAAATTGAACCCTATTAAATGCAGGGGATTTTATGCAGCATGATTGAATGCAGTGGATTCCATGCAGCATGATTGAATGCAGTAGATTCCATGCAGTGAGGCCCAATGCATCCCGATTAAATGCAGTGGATTTTATGCAGAGAGGCCCAAAGCATCCCGATTGAATGCAGTGGATTCCATGCAGCGTCACTGAATGCAGTGGATTCGATGCAGCATGGTAAAATGCATCCCGATTGAACGAAGAGTATTCCATGCAGCGTGGCTAAATGGATCCCGATTGAATGCAGTGGATTCCATGCAGCGTGGCCCAATGGATCTCGAGAGATTGCAGTGGATTCCAAGCAGAGTGGTGCAATGGATTTTAATTGAACGCAGTGGATTCCATGCATCGTGGTGCAATGGATCCCAATTGAATGCAGTGAATTCCATGCAGCGTGATTGAATGCAGTATATTCCATGCAGCGTGGTAAAATGCATCCCGATTAAATGCAGTGGATTCCATCCAGCTTGGTTGAATGCAGTTGATTCCATGGAGCGTGGCCCAATGCATCCCGATTAAATGCAGTGGATTTTATGCAGCATGGCCCAAAGCATCCCGATTGAAGGTAGTGCATTCCATGCAGCATCACTGAATGCAGTGGATTCCATGCAGCATGGTAAAATGCATCCCAATTGAACGCAGTGCATTCCATGCAGCGGGGTTAAATGGATGCCGATTGAATGCAGTGGATTCGATGCAGCGTGGCCCAATGGATCTCGATTGATTGCAGTGGATTCCATGCAGCGTGGCCCAATGGATCTCGATTGACTGCAGTGGATTCCATGCAGCGTCACTCTATGCAGTGGATTCCATGCAGCATGGTAAAATGCATCCCGATTGATGCAGTGGATTCCATGCAGTGTCATTGAATGCAGTGGATTCCATGCAGCATGGTTTAATGCATCCCAATTGGTCGCAGTGCATTCCATTCAGCGGGGTTAAATGGATCCCGATTGAATGCAGTGGATTCGATGCAGCGTGGCCCAATGGATCTCGAGAGAATGCAGTGGATTCCATGCAGTGTGGTGCAATGGATTTAAATTGAACGCATTGGATTCCATGCATCGTGGTGCAATGGATCCCAATTGAATGCAGTGAATTCCATGCAGCGTGATTGAATGCAGTATTTTCCATGCAGCGTGGTAAAATGCATCCCGATTAAATGCAGTGGATTCCATCCAGCTTGATTGAATGCAGTTGATTCCATGGAGCGTGGCCCAATGCATCCCGATTAAATGCAGTGGATTTTATGCAGCATGGCCCAAAGCATCCCGATTGAAGGTAGTGCATTCCATGCAGCATCACTGAATGCAGTGGATTCCATGCAGCATGGTAAAATGCATCCCGATTGAACGCAGTGTATTCCATTAAGCATGGCTAAATGGATCCCGATTGAATGCAGTGGATTCCATGCACCATGGCCCAATGGTTCCCGATTGAATGCAGTGGTTGCAATGAAGCATGATTGAATGCAGTGGATTCCATGAAGCGTGGCCCTATGGTACCCGATTGAATGCACTTGTTGCAATGAAGCATGATTGAATGCAGTGGATTCCATGCAGCATGGAGAAATTGAACCCTATTAAATGCAGGGGATTTTATGCAGCATGATTGAATGCAGTGGATTCCATGCAGCATGATTGAATGCAGTAGATTCCATGCAGTGAGGCCCAATGCATCCCGATTAAATGCAGTGGATTTTATGCAGCGAGGCCCAAAGCATCCCGATTGAATGCAGTAGATTCCATGCAGCGTCACTGAATGCAGTGGATTCCATGCAGCATGGTAAAATGCATCCCGATTGAACCCAGTGTATTCTATGCAGCGTGATAAATGGATCCCGATTGAATGCAGTGGATTCGATGCAGCGTGGCCCAACGGATCTCGAGAGAATGCAGTGGATTCCATGCAGTGTGGTGCAATGTATTTTGATTGAACGCAGTGGATTCGATGCATCGTTGTGCAATGGATCCCAATTGAATGCAGTGAATTCCATGCAGCGTGATTGAATGCAGTACATTCCATGCAGCGTGGTAAAATGCATCCCGATTAAATGCAGTGGATTCCATCCAGCTTGATTGAATGCAGTTGATTCCATGGAGCGTGGCCCAATGCATCCCGATTAAATGCAGTGGATTTTATGCAGCATGGCCCAAAGCATCCCGATTGAAAGTAGTGCATTCCATGCAGCATCACTGAATGCAGTGGATTCCATGCAGCATGGTAAAATGCATCCCGATTGAACGCAGTGTATTCCATGAAGCATGGCTAAATGGATCCCCATTGAATGCAGTGGATTCCATGCAGCGTGGCCCAATGGATCTCGATTGAACGCAGTGTATTCCATGCAGTGAGGCCCAATGAATCCCAATTGAATGCAGTGGATTCCATGCAGCATGGCGCAATGGATGTCGATTGAATGCAGTGCTTTCCCTGCAATGTGGCACAATGGATTCCGATTGACTGCAGTGGATTCCATGCAGCGTCACTGAATGCAGTGGATTCCATGCAGCATGGTAAAATGCATCCCGATTGATGCAGTGGATTCCATGCAGCGTCATTGAATGCAGTGGATTCCATGCAGCATGGTAAAATGCATCCCAATTGAACGCAGTGCATTCCATGCAGCGGGGTTAAATGGATCCCGATTGAATGCAGTGGATTCGATGCAGCATGGCCCAATGGATCTCGAGAGAATGCAGTGGATTCCATGCAGTGTGGTGCAATGGATTTAAATTGAACGCAGTGGATTCCATGCATCGTGGCGCAATGGATCCCAATTGAATGCAGTGAATTCCATGCAGCGTGATTGAATGCAGTATATTCCATGCAGCGTGGTAAAATGCATCCCGATTAAATGCAGTGGATTCCATCCAGCTTGATTGAATGCAGTTGATTCCATGGAGCGTGGCCCAATGCATCCCGATTAAATGCAGTGGATTTTATGCAGCATGGCCCAAAGCATCCCGATTGAAGGTAGTGCATTCCATGCAGCATCACTGAATGCAGTGGATTCCATGCAGCATGGTAAAATGCATCCCGATTGAACGCAGTGTATTCCATGAAGCATGGCTAAATGGATCCCGATTGAATGCAGTGGATTCCATGCAGCGTGGCCCAATGGATCTCGATTGAATGCAGTGTATTCCATGCAGTGAGGCCCAATGTATCCCAATTGAATGCAGTGGATTCCATGCAGCATGGCGCAATGGATGTCGATTGAATGCAGTGGTTTCCCTGCAATGTGGCACAATGTATCCCGATTGACTGCAGTGGATTCCATGCAGCGTCACTGAATGCAGTGGATTCCATGCAGCATGGTAAAATGCATCCCGATTGATGCAGTGGATTCCATGCAGTGTCATTGAATGCAGTGGATTCCATGCAGCATGGTAAAATGCATCCCAATTGAACGCAGTGCATTCCATGCAGCGGGGTTAAATGGATCCCGATTGAATGCAGTGGATTCGATGCAGCATGGCCCAATGGATCTCGAGAGAATGCAGTGGATTCCATGCAGTGTGGTGCAATGGATTTAAACTGAACGCAGTGGATTCCATGCATCGTGGCGCAATGGATCCCAATTGAATGCAGTGAATTCCATGCAGCGTGATTGAATGCAGTATATTCCATGCAGCGTGGTAAAATGCATCCCAATTGAACGCAGTGCATTCCATGCAGCGGGGTTAAATGGATGCCGATTGAATGCAGTGGATTCGATGCAGCGTGGCCCAATGGATCTCGATTGACTGCAGTGGATTCCATGCAGCGTGGCCCAATGGATCTCGATTGACTGCAGTGGATTCCATGCAGCGTCACTGAATGCAGTGGATTCCATGCAGCATGGTAAAATGCATCCCGATGGATGCAGTGGATTACATGCAGTGTCATTGAATGCAGTGGATTCCATGCAGCATGGTTTAATGCATCCCAATTGATCACAGTGCATTCCATGCAGCGGGGTTAAATGGATCCCGATTGAATGCAGTGGATTCGATGCAGCGTGGCCCAATGGATCTCGAGAGAATGCAGTGGATTCCATGCAGTGTGGTGCAATGGATTTAAATTGAACGCATTGGATTCCATGCATCGTGGCGCAATGGATCCCAATTGAATGCAGTGAATTCCATGCAGCGTGATTGAATGCAGTATATTCCATGCAGCGTGGTAAAATACATCCCGATTAAATGCAGTGGATTCCATCCAGCTTGATTGAATGCAGTTGATTCCATGGAGCGTGGCCCAATGCATCCCGATTAAATGCAGTGGATTTTATGCAGCATGGCCCAAAGCATCCCGATTGAAGGTAGTGCATTCCATGCAGCATCACTGAATGCAGTGGATTCCATGCAGCATGGTAAAATGCATCCCGATTGAACGCAGTGTATTCCATGAAGCATGGCTAAATGGATCCCGATTGAATGCAGTGGATTCCATGCAGCATGGCCCAATGGTTCCCGATTGAATGCAGTGGTTGCAATGAAGCATGATTGAATGCAGTGGATTCCATGAAGCGTGGCCCTATGGTACCCGATTGAATGCACTGGTTGCAATGAAGCATGATTGAATCCAGTGGATTCCATGCAGCATGGAGAAATTGAACCCTATTAAATGCAGGGGATTTTATGCAGCATGATTGAATGCAGTGGATTCCATGCAGCATGATTGAATGCAGTAGATTCCATGCAGTGAGGCCCAATGCATCCCGATTAAATGCAGTGGATTTTATGCAGCGAGGCCCAAAGCATCCCGATTGAATGCAGTGGATTCCATGCAGCGTCACTGAATGCAGTGGATTCGATGCAGCATGGTAAAATGCATCCCGATTGAACCCAGTGTATTCTATGCAGCGTGATAAATGGATCCCGATTGAATGCAGTGGATTCCATGCAGCGTGGCCCAATGGATCTCGAGAGAATGCAGTGGATTCCATGCAGTGTGGTGCAATGGATTTTGATTGAACGCAGTGGATTCGATGCATCGTTGTGCAATGGATCCCAATTGAATGCAGTGAATTCCATGCAGCGTGATTGAATGCAGTACATTCCATGCAGCATGGTAAAATGCATCCCGATTAAATGCAGTGGATTCCATCCAGCTTGATTGAATGCAGTTGATTCCATGGAGCGTGGCCCAATGCATCCCGACTAACTGCAGTGGATTTTATGCAGCATGGCCCAAAGCATCCCGATTGAAGGTAGTGCATTCCATGCAGCATCACTGAATGCAGTGGATTCCATGCAGCATGGTAAAATGCATCCCGATTGAACGCAGTGTATTCCATGAAGCATGGCTAAATGGATCCCGAGTGAATGCAGTGGATTCCATGCAGCATGGTAAAATGCGTCACGATTGATGCAGTGGATTCCATGCACTGTCATTGAATGCAGTGGATTCCATGCAGCATGGTAAAATGCATCCCGATTGATGCAGTGGATTCCATGCAGTGTCATTTAATGCAGTGGATTCCAGGCAGCATGATAAAATGCATCCCGATTGATGCAGTGGATTCCATGCAGCGGGGTTAAATGGATCCCGATTGAATGCAGTGGATTCCATGCAGCGTGGCCCAATGGATCTCGATTGAATGCAGTGGACTCCGTGCAGTGTGGTGGAGTGGATTCTGATTGATTGCAGTGAATTCCATGCAGCGTGGCCCAATGGATCTCGATTGAATGCAGTGGATTCCATGCAGCGTGTTTGAATGCAGTGTATGCCATGCAGCGTGAAGAAATGGAACCCTATTGAATGCAGTGGATTTTATGCAGGATGATTGAATGCAGTGGATTCCATGCAGCATGATTGAATGCAGTGGATTCCAGGCAGCGAGGCCCAATGAATCCTGATTGAATGCAGTGGATATTATCCAGCATGGCCCAAAGCATCCCGATTGAATGCAGTGGATTCCATGCAGCGTGTTTGAATGCAGTGGATTCCATGCAGCATGGCCCAATGGTTCCCGATTGAATGCAGTGGTTGCAATGAAGCATGATTGAATGCAGTGGATTCCATGAAGCGTGGCCCTATGGTACCCGATTGAATGCACTGGTTGCAATGAAGCATGATTGAATCCAGTGGATTCCATGCAGCATGGAGACATTGAACCCTATTCAATGCAGGGGATTTTATGCAGCATGATTGAATGCAGTGGATTCCATGCAGCATGATTGAATGCAGTAGATTCCATGCAGTGAGGCCCAATGCATCCCGATTAAATGCAGTGGATTTTATGCAGCGAGGCCCAAAGCATCCCGATTGAATGCAGTGGATTCCATGCAGCGTCACTGAATGCAGTGGATTCGATGCAACATGGTAAAATGCATCCCGATTGAACGAAGAGTATTCCATGCAGTGTGGCTAAATGGATCCCGATTGAATGCAGTGGATTCCATGCAGCGTGGCCCAATGGATCTCGAGAGATTGCAGTGGATTCCATGCAGTGTGGTGCAATGGATTTAAATTGAACGCAGTGGATTCCATGCATCGTGGTGCAATGGATCCCAATTGAATGCAGTGAATTCCATGCAGCGTGATTGAATGCAGTATATTCCATGCAGCGTGGTAAAATGCATCCCGATTAAATGCAGTGGATTCCATCCAGCTTGGTTGAATGCAGTTGATTCCATGGAGCGTGGCCCAATGCATCCCGATTAAATGCAGTGGATTTTATGCAGCATGGCCCAAAGCATCCCGATTGAAGGTAGTGCATTCCATGCAGCATCACTGAATGCAGTGGATTCCATGCAGCATGGTAAAATGCATCCCGATTGAACGCAGTGTATTCCATGAAACATGGCTAAATGGCTCCCGAGTGAATGCAGTGGATTCCATGCAGTGTCATTGAATGCAGTGGATTCCATGCAGCATGGTAAAATGCATCCCGATTGATGCAGTGGATTCCATGCAGTGTCATTGAATGCAGTGGATTCCATGCAGCATGGTAAAATGCATCCCGATTGATGCAGTGGATTCCATGCAGCGGGGTTAAATGGATCCCGATTGAATGCAGTGTATTCCATGCAGCGTGGCCCAATGGATCTTGATTGAATGCAGTGGATTCCATGCAGTGTGGTGCAATGGATTTTGATTGAACGCAGTGGATTCCATGCATCGTTGTGCAATGGATCCCAATTGAATGCAGTGAATTCCATGCAGCGTGATTGAATGCAGTACATTCCATGCAGCATGGTAAAATGCATCCCGATTAAATGCAGTGGATTCCATCCAGCTTGATTGAATGCAGTTGATTCCATGGAGCGTGGCCCAATGCATCCCGATTAAATGCAGTGGATTTTATGCAGCATGGCCCAAAGCATCCCGATTGAAGGTAGTGCATTCCATGCAGCATCACTGAATGCAGTGGATTCCATGCAGCATGGTAAAATGCATCCCGATTGAACGCAGTGTATTCCATGAAGCATGGCGAAATGGATCCCGATTGAATGCAGTGGATTCCATGCAGCGTGGCCCAATGGATCTCGATTGAACGCAGTGTATTCCATGCAGTGAGGCCCAATGTATCAAAATTGAATGCAGTGGATTCCATGCAGCGTGATTGAATGCAGTATATTCCATGCAGCGTGGTAAAATGCATCCCGATTAAATGCAGTGGATTCCATCCAGCTTGATTGAATGCAGTTGATTCCATGGAGCGTGGCCCAATGCATCCCGATTAAATGCAGTGGATTTTATGCAGCATGGCCCAAAGCATCCCGATTGAAGGTAGTGCATTCCATGCAGCATCACTGAATGCAGTGGATTCCATGCAGCATTGTAAAATGCATCCCGATTAAACGCAGTAGATTACATGCAGCATGGCTAAATGGCTCCCGAGTGAATGCAGTAGATTCCATGCAGTGTCATTGAATGCAGTGGATTCCATGCAGCATGGTAAAATGCATCCCGATTGATGCAGTGGATTCCATGCAGTGTCATTGAATGCAGTGGATTCCAGGCAGCATGGTAAAATGCATCCCGATTGATGCAGTGGATTCCATGCAGCGGGGTTAAATGGATCCCGATTGAATGCAGTGGATTCCATGCAGCGTGGCCCAATGGATCTCGATTGAATGCAGTGGATTCCATGCAGCGTGGCCCAATGGATCTCGATTGAATGCAGTGGATTCCATGCAGTGTGGTGCAGTGGATTCTGATTGATTGCAGTGAATTCCATGCATCGTGGCACAATGGATCTCAATTGAATGCAGTGGATTCCATGCAGCGTGGCCCAATGGATCTCGATTGAATGCAGTGGACTCCGTGCAGTGTGGTGGAGTGTATTCTGATTGATTGCAGTGAATTCCATGCAGCGTGTTTGAATGCAGTGTATTCCATGCAGCGTGGCCCAATGGATCTCGATTGAATGCAGTGGACTCCGTGCAGTGTGGTGGAGTGGATTCTGATTGAATGCAGTGGATTCCATGCAGCGTGTTTGAATGCAGTGTATTCCATGCAGCGTGAAGAAATGGAACCCTATTGAATGCAGTGGATTTTATGCAGCATGATTGAATGCAGTGGATTCCATGCAGCATGATTGAATGCAGTGGATTTCAGGCAGCGAGGCCCAATGAATCCCGATTGAATGCAGTGGATATTATCCAGCATGGCCCAAAGCATCCAGATTGAATGCAGTGGATTCCATGCAGCGTGTTTGAATGCAGTGGATTCCATGCAGCATGGCCCAATGGTTCCCGATTGAATGCAGTGGTTGCAATGAAGCATGATTGAATGCAGTGGATTCCATGCAGCATGGAGAAATGGAACCCTATTAAATGCAGGGGATTTTATGCAGCATGATTGAATGCAGTGGATTCCATGCAGCATGATTGAATGCAGTAGATTCCATGCAGTGAGGCCCAATGCATCCCGATTAAATGCAGTGGATTTTATGCAGCGAGGCCCAAAGCATCCCGATTGAATGCAGTGGATTCCATGCAGCGTCACTGAATGCAGTGGATTCGATGCAGCATGGTTAAATTCATCCCGATTGAACGAAGAGTATTCCATGCAGCGTGGCTAAATGGATCCCGATTGAATGCAGTGGATTCCATGCAGCGTGGCCCAATGGATCTCGAGAGATTGCAGTGGATTCCATGCAGTGTGGTGCAATGGATTTTAATTGAACGCAGTGGATTCCATGCATCGTGGTGCAATGGATCCCAATTGAATGCAGTGAATTCCATGCAGCGTGATTGAATGCAGTATATTCCATGCAGCGTGGTAAAATGCATCCCGATTAAATGCAGTGGATTCCATCCAGCTTGATTGAATGCAGTTGATTCCATGGAGCGTGGCCCAATGCATCCCGATTAAATGCAGTGGATTTTATGCAGCTTGGCCAAAACATCCCGATTGAATGTAGTGCATTCCATGCAGCATCACTGAATGCAGTGGATTCCATGCAGCATGGTAAAATGCATCCCGATTAAACGCAGTGGAATACATGCAGCATGGCTAAATGGATCCCGAGTGAATGCAGTAGATTCCATGCAGTGTCATTGAATGCAGTGGATTCCATGCAGCATGGTAAAATGCATCCCGATTGATGCAGTGGATTCCATGCAGTGTCATTGAATGCAGTGTATTACATGCAGCATGGTAAAATGCATCCCGATTGATACAGTGGATTCCATGCAGTGTCATTGAATGCAGTGGATTCCAGGCAGCATGATAAAATGCATCCCGATTGATGCAGTGGATTCCATGCAGCGGGGTTAAATGGATCCCGATTGAATGCAGTCGATTCCATGCAGCGTGGCCCAATGGATCTCGATTGAATGCAGTGGATTCCATGCAGCGTGGCCCAATGGATCTCGATTGAATGCAGTGGATTCCATGCAGTGTGGTGCAGTGGATTCTGATTGATTGCAGTGAATTCCATGCATCGTGGCACAATGGATCCCAATTGAATGCAGTGGATTCCATGCAGCGTGGCCCAATGGATCTCGATTGAATGCAGTGGGTTCCATGCAGCGTGTTTGAATGCAGTGTATGCCATGCAGCGTGAAGAAATGGAACCCTATTGAATGCAGTGGATTTTATGCAGCATGATTGAATGCAGTGGATTACATGCAGCATGATTGAATGCAGTGGATTCCAGGCAGCGAGGCCCAATGAATCCCGATTGAATGCAGTGGATATTATCCAGCATGGCCCAAAGCATCCCGATTGAATGCAGTGGATTCCATGCAGCGTGTTTGAATGCAGTGGATTCCATGCAGCATGGCCCAATGGTTCCCGATTGAATGCAGTGGTTGCAATGAAGCATGATTGAATGCAGTGGATTCCATGAAGCGTGGCCCTATGGTACCCGATTGAATGCACTGGTTGCAATGAAGCATGATTGAATGCAGTGGATTCCATGCAGCATGGAGAAATTGAACCCTATTAAATGCAGGGGATTTTATGCAGCATGATTGAATGCAGTGGATTCCATGCAGCATGATTGAATGCAGTAGATTCCATGCAGTGAGGCCCAATGCATCCCGATTAAATGCAGTGGATTTTATGCAGCGAGGCCCAAAGCATCCCGATTGAATGCAGTGGATTCCATGCAGCGTCACTCAATGCAGTGGATTCGATGCAGCATGGTAAAATGCATCCCGATTGAACCCAGTGTATTCCATGCAGCGTGATAAATGGATCCCGATTGAATGCAGTGGATTCCATGCAGCGTGGCCCAATGGATCTCGAGAGAATGCAGTGGATTCCATGCAGCGTGATTGAATGCAGTACATTCCATGCAGCATGGTAAAATGCATCCCGATTAAATGCAGTGGATTCCATCCAGCTTGATTGAATGCAGTTGATTCCATGGAGCGTGGCCCAATGCATCCCGATTAAATGCAGTGGATTTTATGCAGCATGGCCCAAAGCATCCCGATTGAAGGTAGTGCATTCCATGCAGCATCACTGAATGCAGTGGATTCCATGCAGCATGGTAAAATGCATCCCGATTGAACGCAGTGTATTCCATGAAGCATGGCTAAATGGATCCCCATTGAATGCAGTGGATTCCATGCAGCGTGGCCCAATGGATCTCGATTGAACGCAGTGTATTCCATGCAGTGAGGCCCAATGAATCCCAATTGAATGCAGTGGATTCCATGCAGCATGGCGCAATGGATGTCGATTGAATGCAGTGCTTTCCCTGCAATGTGGCACAATGGATTCCGATTGACTGCAGTGGATTCCATGCAGCGTCACTGAATGCAGTGGATTCCATGCAGCATGGTAAAATGCATCCCGATTGATGCAGTGGATTCCATGCAGTGTCATTGAATGCAGTGGATTCAATGCAGCATGGTAAAATGCATCCCAATTGAACGCAGTGCATTCCATGCAGCGGGGTTAAATGGATCCCGATTGAATGCAGTGGATTCGATGCAGCATGGCCCAATGGATCTCGAGAGAATGCAGTGGATTCCATGCAGTGTGGTGCAATGGATTTAAATTGAACGCAGTGGATTCCATGCATCGTGGCGCAATGGATCCCAATTGAATGCAGTGAATTCCATGCAGCGTGATTGAATGCAGTATATTCCATGCAGCGTGGTAAAATGCATCCCGATTAAATGCAGTGGATTCCATCCAGCTTGATTGAATGCAATTGATTCCATGGAGCATGGCCCAATGCATCCCGATTAAATGCAGTGGATTTTATGCAGCATGGCCCAAAGCATCCCGATTGAAGGTAGTGCATTCCATGCAGCATCACTGAATGCAGTGGATTCCATGCAGCATGGTAAAATGCATCCCGATTGAACGCAGTGTATTCCATGAAGCATGGCGAAATGGATCCCGATTGAATGCAGTGGATTCCATGCAGCGTGGCCCAATGGATCTCGATTGAATGCAGTGTATTCCATGCAGTGAGGCCCAATGTATCCCAATTGAATGCAGTGGATTCCATGCAGCATGGCGCAATGGATGTCGATTGAATGCAGTGGTTTCCCTGCAATGTGGCACAATGGATCCCGATTGACTGCAGTGGATTCCATGCAGCGTCACTGAATGCAGTGGATTCCATGCAGCATGGTAAAATGCATCCCGATTGATGCAGTGGATTCCATGCAGTGTCATTGAATGCAGTGGATTCCATGCAGCATGGTAAAATGCATCCCAATTGAACGCAGTGCATTCCATGCAGCGGGGTTCAATGGATCCCGATTGAATGCAGTGGATTCGATGCAGCGTGGCCCAATGGATCTAGAGAGAATGCAGTGGATTCCATGCAGTGTGGTGCAATGGATTTAAATTGAACGCAGTGGATTCCATGCATCGTGGCGCAATGGATCCCAATTGAATGCAGTGAATTCCATGCAGCGTGATTGAATGCAGTATATTCCATGCAGCGTGGTAAAATGCATCCCAATTGAACGCAGTGCATTCCATGCAGCGGGGTTAAATGGATGCCGATTGAATGCAGTGGATTCGATGCAGCGTGGCCCAATGGATCTCGATTGACTGCAGTGGATTCCATGCAGCGTGGCCCAATGGATCTCGATTGACTGCAGTGGATTCCATGCAGCGTCACTGAATGCAGTGGATTCCATGCAGCATGGTAAAATGCATCCCGATTGATGCAGTGGATTACATGCAGTGTCATTGAATGCAGTGGATTCCATGCAGCATGGTTTAATGCATCCCAATTGATCACAGTGCATTCCATGCAGCGGGGTTAAATGGATCCCGATTGAATGCAGTGGATTCGATGCAGCGTGGCCCAATGGATCTCGAGAGAATGCAGTGGATTCCATGCAGTGTGGTGCAATGGATTTAAATTGAACGCATTGGATTCCATGCATCGTGGCGCAATGGATCCCAATTGAATGCAGTGAATTCCATGCAGCGTGATTGAATGCAGTATATTCCATGCAGCGTGGTAAAATGCATCCCGATTAAATGCAGTGGATTCCATCCAGCTTGATTGAATGCAGTTGATTCCATGGAGCGTGGCCCAATGCATCCCGATTAAACGCAGTGGATTTTATGCAGCATGGCCCAAAGCATCCCGATTGAAGGTAGTGCATTCCAGGCAGCAACACTGAATGCAGTGGATTCCATGCAGCATGGTAAAATGCATCCCGATTGAACGCAGTGTATTCCATGAAGCATGGCTAAATGGATCCCGATTGAATGCAGTGGATTCCATGCAGCATGGCCCAATGGTTCCCGATTGAATGCAGTGGTTGCAATGAAGCATGATTGAATGCAGTGGATTCCATGAAGCGTGGCCCTATGGTACCCGATTGAATGCACTGGTTGCAATGAAGCATGATTGAATCCAGTGGATTCCATGCAGCATGGAGAAATTGAACCCTATTAAATGCAGGGGATTTTATGCAGCATGATTGAATGCAGTGGATTCCATGCAGCATGATTGAATGCAGTAGATTCCATGCAGTGAGGCCCAATGCATCCCGATTAAATGCAGTGGATTTTATGCAGCGAGGCCCAAAGCATCCCGATTGAATGCAGTGGATTCCATGCAGCGTCGCAGAATGCAGTGGATTCGATGCAGCATGGTAAAATGCATCCCGATTGAACCCAGTGTATTCTATGCAGCGTGATAAATGGATCCCGATTGAATGCAGTGGATTCGATGCAGCGTGGCCCAACGGATCTCGAGAGAATGCAGTGGATTCCATGCAGTGTGGTGCAATGTATTTTGATTGATCGCAGTGGATTCGATGCATCGTTGTGCAATGGATCCCAATTGAATGCAGTGAATTCCATGCAGCGTGATTGAATGCAGTACATTCCATGCAGCATGGTAAAATGCATCCCGATTAAATGCAGTGGATTCCATCCAGCTTGATTGAATGCAGTTGATTCCATGGAGCGTGGCCCAATGCATCCCGATTAAATGCAGTGGATTTTATGCAGCATGGCCCAAAGCATCCCGATTGAAGGTAGTGCATTCCATGCAGCATCACTGAATGCAGTGGATTCCATGCAGCATGGTAAAATGCATCCCGATTGAACGCAGTGTATTCCATGAAGCATGGCTAAATGGATCCCGAGTGAATGCAGTGGATTCCATGCAGCATGGTAAAATGCATCCCGATTGATGCAGTGGATTCCATGCAGTGTCATTTAATGCAGTGGATTCCAGGCAGCATGATAAAATGCATCCCGATTGATGCAGTGGATTCCATGCAGCGGGGTTAAATGGATCCCGATTGAATGCAGTGGATTCCATGCAGCGTGGCCCAATGGATCTCGATTGAATGCAGTGGACTCCGTGCAGTGTGGTGGAGTGGATTCTGATTGATTGCAGTGAATTCCATGCAGCGTGGCCCAATGGATCTCGATTGAATGCATTGGATTCCATGCAGCGTGTTTGAATGCAGTGTATGCCATGCAGCGTGAAGAAATGGAACCCTATTGAATGCAGTGGATTTTATGCAGGATGATTGAATGCAGTGGATTCCATGCAGCATGATTGAATGCAGTGGATTCCAGGCAGCGAGGCCCAATGAATCCCGATTGAATGCAGTGGATATTATCCAGCATGGCCCAAAGCATCCCGATTGAATGCAGTGGATTCCATGCAGCGTGTTTGAATGCAGTGGATTCCATGCAGCATGGCCCAATGGTTCCCGATTGAATGCAGTGGTTGCAATGAAGCATGATTGAATGCAGTGGATTCCATGAAGCGTGGCCCTAAGGTACCCGATTGAATGCACTGGTTGCAATGAAGCATGATTGAATGCAGTGGATTCCATGCAGCATGGAGACATTGAACCCTATTCAATGCAGGGGATTTTATGCAGCATGATTGAATGCAGTGGATTCCATGCAGCATGATTGAATGCAGTAGATTCCATGCAGTGAGGCCCAATGCATCCCGATTAAATGCAGTGGATTTTATGCAGCGAGGCCCAAAGCATCCCGATTGAATGCAGTGGATTCCATGCAGCGTCACTGAATGCAGTGGATTCGATGCAGCATGGTATAATGCATCCCGATGGAACGAAGAGTATTCCATGCAGTGTGGCTAAATGGATCCCGATTGAATGCAGTGGATTCCATGCAGCGTGGCCCAATGGATCTCGAGAGATTGCAGTGGATTCCATGCAGTGTGGTGCAATGGATTTAAATTGAACGCAGTGGATTCCATGCATCGTGGTGCAATGGATCCCAATTGAATGCAGTGAATTCCATGCAGCGTGATTGAATGCAGTATATTCGATGCAGCGTGGTAAAATGCATCCCGATTAAATGCAGTGGATTCCATCCAGCTTGATTGAATGCAGTTGATTCCATGGAGCGTGGCCCAATGCATCCCGATTAAATGCAGTGGATTTTATGCAGCATGGCCCAAAGCATCCCGATTGAAGGTAGTGCATTCCATGCAGCATCACTGAATGCAGTGGATTCCATGCAGCATGGTAAAATGCATCCCGATTGAACGCAGTGTATTCCATGAAGCATGGCTAAATGGCTCCCGAGTGAATGCAGTAGATTCCATGCAGTGTCATTGAATGCAGTGGATTCCATGCAGCATGGTAAAATGCATCCCGATTGATGCAGTGGATTCCATGCAGTGTCATTGAATGCAGTGGATTCCAGGCAGCATGGTAAAATGCATCCCGATTGATGCAGTGGATTCCATGCAGCGGGGTTAAATGGATCCCGATTGAATGCAGTGTATTCCATGCAGCGTGGCCCAATGGATCTCGATTGAATGCAGTGGATTCCATGCAGTGTGGTGCAATGGATTTTGATTGAACGCAGTGGATTCCATGCATCGTTGTGCAATGGATCCCAATTGAATGCAGTGAATTCCATGCAGCGTGATTGAATGCAGTACATTCCATGCAGCATGGTAAAATGCATCCCGATTAAATGCAGTGGATTCCATCCAGCTTGATTGAATGCAGTTGATTCCATGGAGCGTGGCCCAATGCATCCCGATTAAATGCAGTGGATTTTATGCAGCATGGCCCAAAGCATCCCGATTGAAGGTAGTGCATTCCATGCAGCATCACTGAATGCAGTGGATTCCATGCAGCATGGTAAAATGCATCCCGATTGAACGCAGTGTATTCCATGAAGCATGGCGAAATGGATCCCGATTGAATGCAGTGGATTCCATGCAGCGTGGCCCAATGGATCTCGATTGAACGCAGTGTATTCCATGCAGTGAGGCCCAATGTATCCCAATTGAATGCAGTGGATTCCATGCAGCATGGCGCAATGGATGTCGATTGAATGCAGTGGTTTCCCTGCAATGTGGCACAATGGATCCCGATTGACTGCAGTGGATTCCATGCAGCGTCACTGAATGCAGTGGATTCCATGCAGAATGGTAAAATGCATCCCGATTGATGGAGTGGATTCCATGCAGTGTCATTGAATGCAGTGGATTCCATGCAGCATGGTAAAATGCATCCCAATTGAACGCAGTGCATTCCATGCAGCGGGGTTAAATGGATCCCGATTGAATGCAGTGGATTCGATGCAGCGTGGCCCAATGGATCTCGAGAGAATGCAGTGGATTCCATGCAGTGTGGTGCAATGGATTTAAATTGAACGCAGTGGATTCCATGCATCGTGGCGCAATGGATCCCAATTGAATGCAGTGAATTCCATGCAGCGTGATTGAATGCAGTATATTCCATGCAGCGTGGTAAAATGCATCCCGATTAAATGCAGTGGTTTTTATGCAGCATGGCCCAAAGCATCCCGATTGAAGGTAGTGCATTCCATGCAGCATCACTGAATGCAGTGGATTCCATGCAGCATGGTAAAATGCATCCCGATTAAACACAGTGCATTACATGCAGCATGGCTAAATGGATCCCGAGTGAATGCAGTGGATTCCATGCAGCATGTTAAAATGCGTCACGATTGCTGCAGTGGATTCCATTCAGTGTCATTGAATGCAGTGTATTCCATGCAGCATGGTAAAATGCATCCCGATTAAATGCAGTGGATTCCATCCAGCTTGATTGAATGCAATTGATTCCATGGAGCGTGGCCCAATGCATCCCGATTAAATGCAGTGGATTTTAAGCAGCATGGCCCAAAGCATCCCGATTGAAGGTAGTGCATTCCATGCAGCATCACTGAATGCAGTGGATTCCATGCAGCATTGTAAAATGCATCCCGATTGAACGCAGTGTATTCCATGAAGCATGGCTAAATGGATCCCGATTGAATGCAGTGGATTCCATGCAGCGTGGCCCAATGGATCTCGATTGAACGCAGTGTATTCCATGCAGTGAGGCCCAATGTATCAAAATTGAATGCAGTGGATTCCATGCAGCGTGATTGAATGCAGTATATTCCATGCAGCGTGGTAAAATGCATCCCGATTAAATGCAGTGGATTCCATCCAGCTTGATTGAATGCAGTTGATTCCATGGAGCGTGGCCCAATGCATCCCGATTAAATGCAGTGGATTTTATGCAGCATGGCCCAAAGCATCCCGATTGAATGTAGTGCATTCCATGCAGCATCACTGAATGCAGTGGATTCCATGCAGCATGGTAAAATGCATCCCGATTAAACGCAGTAGATTACATGCAGCATGGCTAAATGGATCCCGAGTGAATGCAGTAGATTCCATGCAGTGTCATTGAATGCAGTGGATTCCATGCAGCATGGTAAAATGTGTCACGATTGATGCAGTGGATTCCATGCAGTGTCATTGAATGCAGTGGATTCCATGCAGCATGGCCCAATGGTTCCCGATTGAATGCAGTGGTTGCAATGAAGCATGATTGAATGCAGTGGATTCCATGAAGCGTGGCCCTATGGTACCCGATTGAATGCACTGGTTGCAATGAAGCATGATTGAATCCAGTGGATTCCATGCAGCATGGAGAAATTGAACCCTATTAAATGCAGGGGATTTTATGCAGCATGATTGAATGCAGTGGATTCCATGCAGCATGATTGAATGCAGTAGATTCCATGCAGTGAGGCCCAATGCATCCCGATTAAATGCAGTGGATTTTATGCAGCGAGGCCCAAAGCATCCCGATTGAATGCAGTGGATTCCATGCAGCGTCGCAGAATGCAGTGGATTCGATGCAGCATGGTAAAATGCATCCCGATTGAACCCAGTGTATTCTATGCAGCGTGATAAATGGATCCCGATTGAATGCAGTGGATTCGATGCAGCGTGGCCCAACGGATCTCGAGAGAATGCAGTGGATTCCATGCAGTGTGGTGCAATGTATTTTGATTGATCGCAGTGGATTCGATGCATCGTTGTGCAATGGATCCCAATTGAATGCAGTGAATTCCATGCAGCGTGATTGAATGCAGTACATTCCATGCAGCATGGTAAAATGCATCCCGATTAAATGCAGTGGATTCCATCCAGCTTGATTGAATGCAGTTGATTCCATGGAGCGTGGCCCAATGCATCCCGATTAAATGCAGTGGATTTTATGCAGCATGGCCCAAAGCATCCCGATTGAAGGTAGTGCATTCCATGCAGCATCACTGAATGCAGTGGATTCCATGCAGCATGGTAAAATGCATCCCGATTGAACGCAGTGTATTCCATGAAGCATGGCTAAATGGATCCCGAGTGAATGCAGTGGATTCCATGCAGCATGGTAAAATGCATCCCGATTGATGCAGTGGATTCCATGCAGTGTCATTTAATGCAGTGGATTCCAGGCAGCATGATAAAATGCATCCCGATTGATGCAGTGGATTCCATGCAGCGGGGTTAAATGGATCCCGATTGAATGCAGTGGATTCCATGCAGCGTGGCCCAATGGATCTCGATTGAATGCAGTGGACTCCGTGCAGTGTGGTGGAGTGGATTCTGATTGATTGCAGTGAATTCCATGCAGCGTGGCCCAATGGATCTCGATTGAATGCATTGGATTCCATGCAGCGTGTTTGAATGCAGTGTATGCCATGCAGCGTGAAGAAATGGAACCCTATTGAATGCAGTGGATTTTATGCAGGATGATTGAATGCAGTGGATTCCATGCAGCATGATTGAATGCAGTGGATTCCAGGCAGCGAGGCCCAATGAATCCCGATTGAATGCAGTGGATATTATCCAGCATGGCCCAAAGCATCCCGATTGAATGCAGTGGATTCCATGCAGCGTGTTTGAATGCAGTGGATTCCATGCAGCATGGCCCAATGGTTCCCGATTGAATGCAGTGGTTGCAATGAAGCATGATTGAATGCAGTGGATTCCATGAAGCGTGGCCCTAAGGTACCCGATTGAATGCACTGGTTGCAATGAAGCATGATTGAATGCAGTGGATTCCATGCAGCATGGAGACATTGAACCCTATTCAATGCAGGGGATTTTATGCAGCATGATTGAATGCAGTGGATTCCATGCAGCATGATTGAATGCAGTAGATTCCATGCAGTGAGGCCCAATGCATCCCGATTAAATGCAGTGGATTTTATGCAGCGAGGCCCAAAGCATCCCGATTGAATGCAGTGGATTCCATGCAGCGTCACTGAATGCAGTGGATTCGATGCAGCATGGTATAATGCATCCCGATGGAACGAAGAGTATTCCATGCAGTGTGGCTAAATGGATCCCGATTGAATGCAGTGGATTCCATGCAGCGTGGCCCAATGGATCTCGAGAGATTGCAGTGGATTCCATGCAGTGTGGTGCAATGGATTTAAATTGAACGCAGTGGATTCCATGCATCGTGGTGCAATGGATCCCAATTGAATGCAGTGAATTCCATGCAGCGTGATTGAATGCAGTATATTCGATGCAGCGTGGTAAAATGCATCCCGATTAAATGCAGTGGATTCCATCCAGCTTGATTGAATGCAGTTGATTCCATGGAGCGTGGCCCAATGCATCCCGATTAAATGCAGTGGATTTTATGCAGCATGGCCCAAAGCATCCCGATTGAAGGTAGTGCATTCCATGCAGCATCACTGAATGCAGTGGATTCCATGCAGCATGGTAAAATGCATCCCGATTGAACGCAGTGTATTCCATGAAGCATGGCTAAATGGCTCCCGAGTGAATGCAGTAGATTCCATGCAGTGTCATTGAATGCAGTGGATTCCATGCAGCATGGTAAAATGCATCCCGATTGATGCAGTGGATTCCATGCAGTGTCATTGAATGCAGTGGATTCCAGGCAGCATGGTAAAATGCATCCCGATTGATGCAGTGGATTCCATGCAGCGGGGTTAAATGGATCCCGATTGAATGCAGTGTATTCCATGCAGCGTGGCCCAATGGATCTCGATTGAATGCAGTGGATTCCATGCAGTGTGGTGCAATGGATTTTGATTGAACGCAGTGGATTCCATGCATCGTTGTGCAATGGATCCCAATTGAATGCAGTGAATTCCATGCAGCGTGATTGAATGCAGTACATTCCATGCAGCATGGTAAAATGCATCCCGATTAAATGCAGTGGATTCCATCCAGCTTGATTGAATGCAGTTGATTCCATGGAGCGTGGCCCAATGCATCCCGATTAAATGCAGTGGATTTTATGCAGCATGGCCCAAAGCATCCCGATTGAAGGTAGTGCATTCCATGCAGCATCACTGAATGCAGTGGATTCCATGCAGCATGGTAAAATGCATCCCGATTGAACGCAGTGTATTCCATGAAGCATGGCGAAATGGATCCCGATTGAATGCAGTGGATTCCATGCAGCGTGGCCCAATGGATCTCGATTGAACGCAGTGTATTCCATGCAGTGAGGCCCAATGTATCCCAATTGAATGCAGTGGATTCCATGCAGCATGGCGCAATGGATGTCGATTGAATGCAGTGGTTTCCCTGCAATGTGGCACAATGGATCCCGATTGACTGCAGTGGATTCCATGCAGCGTCACTGAATGCAGTGGATTCCATGCAGAATGGTAAAATGCATCCCGATTGATGGAGTGGATTCCATGCAGTGTCATTGAATGCAGTGGATTCCATGCAGCATGGTAAAATGCATCCCAATTGAACGCAGTGCATTCCATGCAGCGGGGTTAAATGGATCCCGATTGAATGCAGTGGATTCGATGCAGCGTGGCCCAATGGATCTCGAGAGAATGCAGTGGATTCCATGCAGTGTGGTGCAATGGATTTAAATTGAACGCAGTGGATTCCATGCATCGTGGCGCAATGGATCCCAATTGAATGCAGTGAATTCCATGCAGCGTGATTGAATGCAGTATATTCCATGCAGCGTGGTAAAATGCATCCCGATTAAATGCAGTGGTTTTTATGCAGCATGGCCCAAAGCATCCCGATTGAAGGTAGTGCATTCCATGCAGCATCACTGAATGCAGTGGATTCCATGCAGCATGGTAAAATGCATCCCGATTAAACACAGTGCATTACATGCAGCATGGCTAAATGGATCCCGAGTGAATGCAGTGGATTCCATGCAGCATGGTAAAATGCGTCACGATTGATGCAGTGGATTCCATGCACTGTCATTGAATGCAGTGGATTCCATGCAGCATGGTAAAATGCATCCCGATTGATGCAGTGGATTCCATGCAGTGTCATTTAATGCAGTGGATTCCAGGCAGCATGATAAAATGCATCCCGATTGATGCAGTGGATTCCATGCAGCGGGGTTAAATGGATCCCGATTGAATGCAGTGGATTCCATGCAGCGTGGCCCAATGGATCTCGATTGAATGCAGTGGACTCCGTGCAGTGTGGTGGAGTGGATTCTGATTGATTGCAGTGAATTCCATGCAGCGTGGCCCAATGGATCTCGATTGAATGCAGTGGATTCCATGCAGCGTGTTTGAATGCAGTGTATGCCATGCAGCGTGAAGAAATGGAACCCTATTGAATGCAGTGGATTTTATGCAGGATGATTGAATGCAGTGGATTCCATGCAGCATGATTGAATGCAGTGGATTCCAGGCAGCGAGGCCCAATGAATCCTGATTGAATGCAGTGGATATTATCCAGCATGGCCCAAAGCATCCCGATTGAATGCAGTGGATTCCATGCAGCGTGTTTGAATGCAGTGGATTCCATGCAGCATGGCCCAATGGTTCCCGATTGAATGCAGTGGTTGCAATGAAGCATGATTGAATGCAGTGGATTCCATGAAGCGTGGCCCTATGGTACCCGATTGAATGCACTGGTTGCAATGAAGCATGATTGAATCCAGTGGATTCCATGCAGCATGGAGACATTGAACCCTATTCAATGCAGGGGATTTTATGCAGCATGATTGAATGCAGTGGATTCCATGCAGCATGATTGAATGCAGTAGATTCCATGCAGTGAGGCCCAATGCATCCCGATTAAATGCAGTGGATTTTATGCAGCGAGGCCCAAAGCATCCCGATTGAATGCAGTGGATTCCATGCAGCGTCACTGAATGCAGTGGATTCGATGCAACATGGTAAAATGCATCCCGATTGAACGAAGAGTATTCCATGCAGTGTGGCTAAATGGATCCCGATTGAATGCAGTGGATTCCATGCAGCGTGGCCCAATGGATCTCGAGAGATTGCAGTGGATTCCATGCAGTGTGGTGCAATGGATTTAAATTGAACGCAGTGGATTCCATGCATCGTGGTGCAATGGATCCCAATTGAATGCAGTGAATTCCATGCAGCGTGATTGAATGCAGTATATTCCATGCAGCGTGGTAAAATGCATCCCGATTAAATGCAGTGGATTCCATCCAGCTTGGTTGAATGCAGTTGATTCCATGGAGCGTGGCCCAATGCATCCCGATTAAATGCAGTGGATTTTATGCAGCATGGCCCAAAGCATCCCGATTGAAGGTAGTGCATTCCATGCAGCATCACTGAATGCAGTGGATTCCATGCAGCATGGTAAAATGCATCCCGATTGAACGCAGTGTATTCCATGAAGCATGGCTAAATGGCTCCCGAGTGAATGCAGTGGATTCCATGCAGTGTCATTGAATGCAGTGGATTCCATGCAGCATGGTAAAATGCATCCCGATTGATGCAGTGGATTCCATGCAGTGTCATTGAATGCAGTGGATTCCATGCAGCATGGTAAAATGCATCCCGATTGATGCAGTGGATTCCATGCAGCGGGGTTAAATGGATCCCGATTGAATGCAGTGGATTCCATGCAGCGTGGCCCAATGGATCTCGATTGAATGCAGTGGATTCCATGCAGTGTGGTGCAATGGATTTTGATTGAACGCAGTGGATTCCATGCATCGTTGTGCAATGGATCCCAATTGAATGCAGTGAATTCCATGCAGCGTGATTGAATGCAGTACATTCCATGCAGCATGGTAAAATGCATCCCGATTAAATGCAGTGGATTCCATCCAGCTTGATTGAATGCAGTTGATTCCATGGAGCGTGGCCCAATGCATCCCGATTAAATGCAGTGGATTTTATGCAGCATGGCCCAAAGCATCCCGATTGAAGGTAGTGCATTCCATGCAGCATCACTGAATGCAGTGGATTCCATGCAGCATGGTAAAATGCATCCCGATTGAACGCAGTGTATTCCATGAAGCATGGCGAAATGGATCCCGATTGAATGCAGTGGATTCCATGCAGCGTGGCCCAATGGATCTCGATTGAACGCAGTGTATTCCATGCAGTGAGGCCCAATGTATCAAAATTGAATGCAGTGGATTCCATGCAGCGTGATTGAATGCAGTATATTCCATGCAGCGTGGTAAAATGCATCCCGATTAAATGCAGTGGATTCCATCCAGCTTGATTGAATGCAGTTGATTCCATGGAGCGTGGCCCAATGCATCCCGATTAAATGCAGTGGATTTTATGCAGCATGGCCCAAAGCATCCCGATTGAAGGTAGTGCATTCCATGCAGCATCACTGAATGCAGTGGATTCCATGCAGCATTGTAAAATGCATCCCGATTAAACGCAGTAGATTACATGCAGCATGGCTAAATGGCTCCCGAGTGAATGCAGTAGATTCCATGCAGTGTCATTGAATGCAGTGGATTCCATGCAGCATGGTAAAATGCATCCCGATTGATGCAGTGGATTCCATGCAGTGTCATTGAATGCAGTGGATTCCAGGCAGCATGGTAAAATGCATCCCGATTGATGCAGTGGATTCCATGCAGCGGGGTTAAATGGATCCCGATTGAATGCAGTGGATTCCATGCAGCGTGGCCCAATGGATCTCGATTGAATGCAGTGGATTCCATGCAGCGTGGCCCAATGGATCTCGATTGAATGCAGTGGATTCCATGCAGTGTGGTGCAGTGGATTCTGATTGATTGCAGTGAATTCCATGCATCGTGGCACAATGGATCTCAATTGAATGCAGTGGATTCCATGCAGCGTGGCCCAATGGATCTCGATTGAATGCAGTGGACTCCGTGCAGTGTGGTGGAGTGTATTCTGATTGATTGCAGTGAATTCCATGCAGCGTGTTTGAATGCAGTGTATTCCATGCAGCGTGGCCCAATGGATCTCGATTGAATGCAGTGGACTCCGTGCAGTGTGGTGGAGTGGATTCTGATTGAATGCAGTGGATTCCATGCAGCGTGTTTGAATGCAGTGTATTCCATGCAGCGTGAAGAAATGGAACCCTATTGAATGCAGTGGATTTTATGCAGCATGATTGAATGCAGTGGATTCCATGCAGCATGATTGAATGCAGTGGATTTCAGGCAGCGAGGCCCAATGAATCCCGATTGAATGCAGTGGATATTATCCAGCATGGCCCAAAGCATCCAGATTGAATGCAGTGGATTCCATGCAGCGTGTTTGAATGCAGTGGATTCCATGCAGCATGGCCCAATGGTTCCCGATTGAATGCAGTGGTTGCAATGAAGCATGATTGAATGCAGTGGATTCCATGCAGCATGGAGAAATGGAACCCTATTAAATGCAGGGGATTTTATGCAGCATGATTGAATGCAGTGGATTCCATGCAGCATGATTGAATGCAGTAGATTCCATGCAGTGAGGCCCAATGCATCCCGATTAAATGCAGTGGATTTTATGCAGCGAGGCCCAAAGCATCCCGATTGAATGCAGTGGATTCCATGCAGCGTCACTGAATGCAGTGGATTCGATGCAGCATGGTTAAATTCATCCCGATTGAACGAAGAGTATTCCATGCAGCGTGGCTAAATGGATCCCGATTGAATGCAGTGGATTCCATGCAGCGTGGCCCAATGGATCTCGAGAGATTGCAGTGGATTCCATGCAGTGTGGTGCAATGGATTTTAATTGAACGCAGTGGATTCCATGCATCGTGGTGCAATGGATCCCAATTGAATGCAGTGAATTCCATGCAGCGTGATTGAATGCAGTATATTCCATGCAGCGTGGTAAAATGCATCCCGATTAAATGCAGTGGATTCCATCCAGCTTGATTGAATGCAGTTGATTCCATGGAGCGTGGCCCAATGCATCCCGATTAAATGCAGTGGATTTTATGCAGCTTGGCCAAAACATCCCGATTGAATGTAGTGCATTCCATGCAGCATCACTGAATGCAGTGGATTCCATGCAGCATGGTAAAATGCATCCCGATTAAACGCAGTGGAATACATGCAGCATGGCTAAATGGATCCCGAGTGAATGCAGTAGATTCCATGCAGTGTCATTGAATGCAGTGGATTCCATGCAGCATGGTAAAATGCATCCCGATTGATGCAGTGGATTCCATGCAGTGTCATTGAATGCAGTGTATTACATGCAGCATGGTAAAATGCATCCCGATTGATACAGTGGATTCCATGCAGTGTCATTGAATGCAGTGGATTCCAGGCAGCATGATAAAATGCATCCCGATTGATGCAGTGGATTCCATGCAGCGGGGTTAAATGGATCCCGATTGAATGCAGTCGATTCCATGCAGCGTGGCCCAATGGATCTCGATTGAATGCAGTGGATTCCATGCAGCGTGGCCCAATGGATCTCGATTGAATGCAGTGGATTCCATGCAGTGTGGTGCAGTGGATTCTGATTGATTGCAGTGAATTCCATGCATCGTGGCACAATGGATCCCAATTGAATGCAGTGGATTCCATGCAGCGTGGCCCAATGGATCTCGATTGAATGCAGTGGGTTCCATGCAGCGTGTTTGAATGCAGTGTATGCCATGCAGCGTGAAGAAATGGAACCCTATTGAATGCAGTGGATTTTATGCAGCATGATTGAATGCAGTGGATTACATGCAGCATGATTGAATGCAGTGGATTCCAGGCAGCGAGGCCCAATGAATCCCGATTGAATGCAGTGGATATTATCCAGCATGGCCCAAAGCATCCCGATTGAATGCAGTGGATTCCATGCAGCGTGTTTGAATGCAGTGGATTCCATGCAGCATGGCCCAATGGTTCCCGATTGAATGCAGTGGTTGCAATGAAGCATGATTGAATGCAGTGGATTCCATGAAGCGTGGCCCTATGGTACCCGATTGAATGCACTGGTTGCAATGAAGCATGATTGAATGCAGTGGATTCCATGCAGCATGGAGAAATTGAACCCTATTAAATGCAGGGGATTTTATGCAGCATGATTGAATGCAGTGGATTCCATGCAGCATGATTGAATGCAGTAGATTCCATGCAGTGAGGCCCAATGCATCCCGATTAAATGCAGTGGATTTTATGCAGCGAGGCCCAAAGCATCCCGATTGAATGCAGTGGATTCCATGCAGCGTCACTCAATGCAGTGGATTCGATGCAGCATGGTAAAATGCATCCCGATTGAACCCAGTGTATTCCATGCAGCGTGATAAATGGATCCCGATTGAATGCAGTGGATTCCATGCAGCGTGGCCCAATGGATCTCGAGAGAATGCAGTGGATTCCATGCAGCGTGATTGAATGCAGTACATTCCATGCAGCATGGTAAAATGCATCCCGATTAAATGCAGTGGATTCCATCCAGCTTGATTGAATGCAGTTGATTCCATGGAGCGTGGCCCAATGCATCCCGATTAAATGCAGTGGATTTTATGCAGCATGGCCCAAAGCATCCCGATTGAAGGTAGTGCATTCCATGCAGCATCACTGAATGCAGTGGATTCCATGCAGCATGGTAAAATGCATCCCGATTGAACGCAGTGTATTCCATGAAGCATGGCTAAATGGATCCCCATTGAATGCAGTGGATTCCATGCAGCGTGGCCCAATGGATCTCGATTGAACGCAGTGTATTCCATGCAGTGAGGCCCAATGAATCCCAATTGAATGCAGTGGATTCCATGCAGCATGGCGCAATGGATGTCGATTGAATGCAGTGCTTTCCCTGCAATGTGGCACAATGGATTCCGATTGACTGCAGTGGATTCCATGCAGCGTCACTGAATGCAGTGGATTCCATGCAGCATGGTAAAATGCATCCCGATTGATGCAGTGGATTCCATGCAGTGTCATTGAATGCAGTGGATTCAATGCAGCATGGTAAAATGCATCCCAATTGAACGCAGTGCATTCCATGCAGCGGGGTTAAATGGATCCCGATTGAATGCAGTGGATTCGATGCAGCATGGCCCAATGGATCTCGAGAGAATGCAGTGGATTCCATGCAGTGTGGTGCAATGGATTTAAATTGAACGCAGTGGATTCCATGCATCGTGGCGCAATGGATCCCAATTGAATGCAGTGAATTCCATGCAGCGTGATTGAATGCAGTATATTCCATGCAGCGTGGTAAAATGCATCCCGATTAAATGCAGTGGATTCCATCCAGCTTGATTGAATGCAATTGATTCCATGGAGCATGGCCCAATGCATCCCGATTAAATGCAGTGGATTTTATGCAGCATGGCCCAAAGCATCCCGATTGAAGGTAGTGCATTCCATGCAGCATCACTGAATGCAGTGGATTCCATGCAGCATGGTAAAATGCATCCCGATTGAACGCAGTGTATTCCATGAAGCATGGCGAAATGGATCCCGATTGAATGCAGTGGATTCCATGCAGCGTGGCCCAATGGATCTCGATTGAATGCAGTGTATTCCATGCAGTGAGGCCCAATGTATCCCAATTGAATGCAGTGGATTCCATGCAGCATGGCGCAATGGATGTCGATTGAATGCAGTGGTTTCCCTGCAATGTGGCACAATGGATCCCGATTGACTGCAGTGGATTCCATGCAGCGTCACTGAATGCAGTGGATTCCATGCAGCATGGTAAAATGCATCCCGATTGATGCAGTGGATTCCATGCAGTGTCATTGAATGCAGTGGATTCCATGCAGCATGGTAAAATGCATCCCAATTGAACGCAGTGCATTCCATGCAGCGGGGTTCAATGGATCCCGATTGAATGCAGTGGATTCGATGCAGCGTGGCCCAATGGATCTAGAGAGAATGCAGTGGATTCCATGCAGTGTGGTGCAATGGATTTAAATTGAACGCAGTGGATTCCATGCATCGTGGCGCAATGGATCCCAATTGAATGCAGTGAATTCCATGCAGCGTGATTGAATGCAGTATATTCCATGCAGCGTGGTAAAATGCATCCCAATTGAACGCAGTGCATTCCATGCAGCGGGGTTAAATGGATGCCGATTGAATGCAGTGGATTCGATGCAGCGTGGCCCAATGGATCTCGATTGACTGCAGTGGATTCCATGCAGCGTGGCCCAATGGATCTCGATTGACTGCAGTGGATTCCATGCAGCGTCACTGAATGCAGTGGATTCCATGCAGCATGGTAAAATGCATCCCGATTGATGCAGTGGATTACATGCAGTGTCATTGAATGCAGTGGATTCCATGCAGCATGGTTTAATGCATCCCAATTGATCACAGTGCATTCCATGCAGCGGGGTTAAATGGATCCCGATTGAATGCAGTGGATTCGATGCAGCGTGGCCCAATGGATCTCGAGAGAATGCAGTGGATTCCATGCAGTGTGGTGCAATGGATTTAAATTGAACGCATTGGATTCCATGCATCGTGGCGCAATGGATCCCAATTGAATGCAGTGAATTCCATGCAGCGTGATTGAATGCAGTATATTCCATGCAGCGTGGTAAAATGCATCCCGATTAAATGCAGTGGATTCCATCCAGCTTGATTGAATGCAGTTGATTCCATGGAGCGTGGCCCAATGCATCCCGATTAAACGCAGTGGATTTTATGCAGCATGGCCCAAAGCATCCCGATTGAAGGTAGTGCATTCCAGGCAGCAACACTGAATGCAGTGGATTCCATGCAGCATGGTAAAATGCATCCCGATTGAACGCAGTGTATTCCATGAAGCATGGCTAAATGGATCCCGATTGAATGCAGTGGATTCCATGCAGCATGGCCCAATGGTTCCCGATTGAATGCAGTGGTTGCAATGAAGCATGATTGAATGCAGTGGATTCCATGAAGCGTGGCCCTATGGTACCCGATTGAATGCACTGGTTGCAATGAAGCATGATTGAATCCAGTGGATTCCATGCAGCATGGAGAAATTGAACCCTATTAAATGCAGGGGATTTTATGCAGCATGATTGAATGCAGTGGATTCCATGCAGCATGATTGAATGCAGTAGATTCCATGCAGTGAGGCCCAATGCATCCCGATTAAATGCAGTGGATTTTATGCAGCGAGGCCCAAAGCATCCCGATTGAATGCAGTGGATTCCATGCAGCGTCGCAGAATGCAGTGGATTCGATGCAGCATGGTAAAATGCATCCCGATTGAACCCAGTGTATTCTATGCAGCGTGATAAATGGATCCCGATTGAATGCAGTGGATTCGATGCAGCGTGGCCCAACGGATCTCGAGAGAATGCAGTGGATTCCATGCAGTGTGGTGCAATGTATTTTGATTGATCGCAGTGGATTCGATGCATCGTTGTGCAATGGATCCCAATTGAATGCAGTGAATTCCATGCAGCGTGATTGAATGCAGTACATTCCATGCAGCATGGTAAAATGCATCCCGATTAAATGCAGTGGATTCCATCCAGCTTGATTGAATGCAGTTGATTCCATGGAGCGTGGCCCAATGCATCCCGATTAAATGCAGTGGATTTTATGCAGCATGGCCCAAAGCATCCCGATTGAAGGTAGTGCATTCCATGCAGCATCACTGAATGCAGTGGATTCCATGCAGCATGGTAAAATGCATCCCGATTGAACGCAGTGTATTCCATGAAGCATGGCTAAATGGATCCCGAGTGAATGCAGTGGATTCCATGCAGCATGGTAAAATGCATCCCGATTGATGCAGTGGATTCCATGCAGTGTCATTTAATGCAGTGGATTCCAGGCAGCATGATAAAATGCATCCCGATTGATGCAGTGGATTCCATGCAGCGGGGTTAAATGGATCCCGATTGAATGCAGTGGATTCCATGCAGCGTGGCCCAATGGATCTCGATTGAATGCAGTGGACTCCGTGCAGTGTGGTGGAGTGGATTCTGATTGATTGCAGTGAATTCCATGCAGCGTGGCCCAATGGATCTCGATTGAATGCATTGGATTCCATGCAGCGTGTTTGAATGCAGTGTATGCCATGCAGCGTGAAGAAATGGAACCCTATTGAATGCAGTGGATTTTATGCAGGATGATTGAATGCAGTGGATTCCATGCAGCATGATTGAATGCAGTGGATTCCAGGCAGCGAGGCCCAATGAATCCCGATTGAATGCAGTGGATATTATCCAGCATGGCCCAAAGCATCCCGATTGAATGCAGTGGATTCCATGCAGCGTGTTTGAATGCAGTGGATTCCATGCAGCATGGCCCAATGGTTCCCGATTGAATGCAGTGGTTGCAATGAAGCATGATTGAATGCAGTGGATTCCATGAAGCGTGGCCCTAAGGTACCCGATTGAATGCACTGGTTGCAATGAAGCATGATTGAATGCAGTGGATTCCATGCAGCATGGAGACATTGAACCCTATTCAATGCAGGGGATTTTATGCAGCATGATTGAATGCAGTGGATTCCATGCAGCATGATTGAATGCAGTAGATTCCATGCAGTGAGGCCCAATGCATCCCGATTAAATGCAGTGGATTTTATGCAGCGAGGCCCAAAGCATCCCGATTGAATGCAGTGGATTCCATGCAGCGTCACTGAATGCAGTGGATTCGATGCAGCATGGTATAATGCATCCCGATGGAACGAAGAGTATTCCATGCAGTGTGGCTAAATGGATCCCGATTGAATGCAGTGGATTCCATGCAGCGTGGCCCAATGGATCTCGAGAGATTGCAGTGGATTCCATGCAGTGTGGTGCAATGGATTTAAATTGAACGCAGTGGATTCCATGCATCGTGGTGCAATGGATCCCAATTGAATGCAGTGAATTCCATGCAGCGTGATTGAATGCAGTATATTCGATGCAGCGTGGTAAAATGCATCCCGATTAAATGCAGTGGATTCCATCCAGCTTGATTGAATGCAGTTGATTCCATGGAGCGTGGCCCAATGCATCCCGATTAAATGCAGTGGATTTTATGCAGCATGGCCCAAAGCATCCCGATTGAAGGTAGTGCATTCCATGCAGCATCACTGAATGCAGTGGATTCCATGCAGCATGGTAAAATGCATCCCGATTGAACGCAGTGTATTCCATGAAGCATGGCTAAATGGCTCCCGAGTGAATGCAGTAGATTCCATGCAGTGTCATTGAATGCAGTGGATTCCATGCAGCATGGTAAAATGCATCCCGATTGATGCAGTGGATTCCATGCATTGTCATTGAATGCAGTGGATTCCAGGCAGCATGGTAAAATGCATCCCGATTGATGCAGTGGATTCCATGCAGCGGGGTTAAATGGATCCCGATTGAATGCAGTGTATTCCATGCAGCGTGGCCCAATGGATCTCGATTGAATGCAGTGGATTCCATGCAGTGTGGTGCAATGGATTTTGATTGAACGCAGTGGATTCCATGCATCGTTGTGCAATGGATCCCAATTGAATGCAGTGAATTCCATGCAGCGTGATTGAATGCAGTACATTCCATGCAGCATGGTAAAATGCATCCCGATTAAATGCAGTGGATTCCATCCAGCTTGATTGAATGCAGTTGATTCCATGGAGCGTGGCCCAATGCATCCCGATTAAATGCAGTGGATTTTATGCAGCATGGCCCAAAGCATCCCGATTGAAGGTAGTGCATTCCATGCAGCATCACTGAATGCAGTGGATTCCATGCAGCATGGTAAAATGCATCCCGATTGAACGCAGTGTATTCCATGAAGCATGGCGAAATGGATCCCGATTGAATGCAGTGGATTCCATGCAGCGTGGCCCAATGGATCTCGATTGAACGCAGTGTATTCCATGCAGTGAGGCCCAATGTATCCCAATTGAATGCAGTGGATTCCATGCAGCATGGCGCAATGGATGTCGATTGAATGCAGTGGTTTCCCTGCAATGTGGCACAATGGATCCCGATTGACTGCAGTGGATTCCATGCAGCGTCACTGAATGCAGTGGATTCCATGCAGAATGGTAAAATGCATCCCGATTGATGGAGTGGATTCCATGCAGTGTCATTGAATGCAGTGGATTCCATGCAGCATGGTAAAATGCATCCCAATTGAACGCAGTGCATTCCATGCAGCGGGGTTAAATGGATCCCGATTGAATGCAGTGGATTCGATGCAGCGTGGCCCAATGGATCTCGAGAGAATGCAGTGGATTCCATGCAGTGTGGTGCAATGGATTTAAATTGAACGCAGTGGATTCCATGCATCGTGGCGCAATGGATCCCAATTGAATGCAGTGAATTCCATGCAGCGTGATTGAATGCAGTATATTCCATGCAGCGTGGTAAAATGCATCCCGATTAAATGCAGTGGTTTTTATGCAGCATGGCCCAAAGCATCCCGATTGAAGGTAGTGCATTCCATGCAGCATCACTGAATGCAGTGGATTCCATGCAGCATGGTAAAATGCATCCCGATTAAACACAGTGCATTACATGCAGCATGGCTAAATGGATCCCGAGTGAATGCAGTGGATTCCATGCAGCATGTTAAAATGCGTCACGATTGCTGCAGTGGATTCCATTCAGTGTCATTGAATGCAGTGTATTCCATGCAGCATGGTAAAATGCATCCCGATTAAATGCAGTGGATTCCATCCAGCTTGATTGAATGCAATTGATTCCATGGAGCGTGGCCCAATGCATCCCGATTAAATGCAGTGGATTTTAAGCAGCATGGCCCAAAGCATCCCGATTGAAGGTAGTGCATTCCATGCAGCATCACTGAATGCAGTGGATTCCATGCAGCATTGTAAAATGCATCCCGATTGAACGCAGTGTATTCCATGAAGCATGGCTAAATGGATCCCGATTGAATGCAGTGGATTCCATGCAGCGTGGCCCAATGGATCTCGATTGAACGCAGTGTATTCCATGCAGTGAGGCCCAATGTATCAAAATTGAATGCAGTGGATTCCATGCAGCGTGATTGAATGCAGTATATTCCATGCAGCGTGGTAAAATGCATCCCGATTAAATGCAGTGGATTCCATCCAGCTTGATTGAATGCAGTTGATTCCATGGAGCGTGGCCCAATGCATCCCGATTAAATGCAGTGGATTTTATGCAGCATGGCCCAAAGCATCCCGATTGAATGTAGTGCATTCCATGCAGCATCACTGAATGCAGTGGATTCCATGCAGCATGGTAAAATGCATCCCGATTAAACGCAGTAGATTACATGCAGCATGGCTAAATGGATCCCGAGTGAATGCAGTAGATTCCATGCAGTGTCATTGAATGCAGTGGATTCCATGCAGCATGGTAAAATGTGTCACGATTGATGCAGTGGATTCCATGCAGTGTCATTGAATGCAGTGGATTCCATGCAGCATGGCCCAATGGTTCCCGATTGAATGCAGTGGTTGCAATGAAGCATGATTGAATGCAGTGGATTCCATGAAGCGTGGCCCTATGGTACCCGATTGAATGCACTGGTTGCAATGAAGCATGATTGAATCCAGTGGATTCCATGCAGCATGGAGAAATTGAACCCTATTAAATGCAGGGGATTTTATGCAGCATGATTGAATGCAGTGGATTCCATGCAGCATGATTGAATGCAGTAGATTCCATGCAGTGAGGCCCAATGCATCCCGATTAAATGCAGTGGATTTTATGCAGCGAGGCCCAAAGCATCCCGATTGAATGCAGTGGATTCCATGCAGCGTCGCAGAATGCAGTGGATTCGATGCAGCATGGTAAAATGCATCCCGATTGAACCCAGTGTATTCTATGCAGCGTGATAAATGGATCCCGATTGAATGCAGTGGATTCGATGCAGCGTGGCCCAACGGATCTCGAGAGAATGCAGTGGATTCCATGCAGTGTGGTGCAATGTATTTTGATTGATCGCAGTGGATTCGATGCATCGTTGTGCAATGGATCCCAATTGAATGCAGTGAATTCCATGCAGCGTGATTGAATGCAGTACATTCCATGCAGCATGGTAAAATGCATCCCGATTAAATGCAGTGGATTCCATCCAGCTTGATTGAATGCAGTTGATTCCATGGAGCGTGGCCCAATGCATCCCGATTAAATGCAGTGGATTTTATGCAGCATGGCCCAAAGCATCCCGATTGAAGGTAGTGCATTCCATGCAGCATCACTGAATGCAGTGGATTCCATGCAGCATGGTAAAATGCATCCCGATTGAACGCAGTGTATTCCATGAAGCATGGCTAAATGGATCCCGAGTGAATGCAGTGGATTCCATGCAGCATGGTAAAATGCATCCCGATTGATGCAGTGGATTCCATGCAGTGTCATTTAATGCAGTGGATTCCAGGCAGCATGATAAAATGCATCCCGATTGATGCAGTGGATTCCATGCAGCGGGGTTAAATGGATCCCGATTGAATGCAGTGGATTCCATGCAGCGTGGCCCAATGGATCTCGATTGAATGCAGTGGACTCCGTGCAGTGTGGTGGAGTGGATTCTGATTGATTGCAGTGAATTCCATGCAGCGTGGCCCAATGGATCTCGATTGAATGCATTGGATTCCATGCAGCGTGTTTGAATGCAGTGTATGCCATGCAGCGTGAAGAAATGGAACCCTATTGAATGCAGTGGATTTTATGCAGGATGATTGAATGCAGTGGATTCCATGCAGCATGATTGAATGCAGTGGATTCCAGGCAGCGAGGCCCAATGAATCCCGATTGAATGCAGTGGATATTATCCAGCATGGCCCAAAGCATCCCGATTGAATGCAGTGGATTCCATGCAGCGTGTTTGAATGCAGTGGATTCCATGCAGCATGGCCCAATGGTTCCCGATTGAATGCAGTGGTTGCAATGAAGCATGATTGAATGCAGTGGATTCCATGAAGCGTGGCCCTAAGGTACCCGATTGAATGCACTGGTTGCAATGAAGCATGATTGAATGCAGTGGATTCCATGCAGCATGGAGACATTGAACCCTATTCAATGCAGGGGATTTTATGCAGCATGATTGAATGCAGTGGATTCCATGCAGCATGATTGAATGCAGTAGATTCCATGCAGTGAGGCCCAATGCATCCCGATTAAATGCAGTGGATTTTATGCAGCGAGGCCCAAAGCATCCCGATTGAATGCAGTGGATTCCATGCAGCGTCACTGAATGCAGTGGATTCGATGCAGCATGGTATAATGCATCCCGATGGAACGAAGAGTATTCCATGCAGTGTGGCTAAATGGATCCCGATTGAATGCAGTGGATTCCATGCAGCGTGGCCCAATGGATCTCGAGAGATTGCAGTGGATTCCATGCAGTGTGGTGCAATGGATTTAAATTGAACGCAGTGGATTCCATGCATCGTGGTGCAATGGATCCCAATTGAATGCAGTGAATTCCATGCAGCGTGATTGAATGCAGTATATTCGATGCAGCGTGGTAAAATGCATCCCGATTAAATGCAGTGGATTCCATCCAGCTTGATTGAATGCAGTTGATTCCATGGAGCGTGGCCCAATGCATCCCGATTAAATGCAGTGGATTTTATGCAGCATGGCCCAAAGCATCCCGATTGAAGGTAGTGCATTCCATGCAGCATCACTGAATGCAGTGGATTCCATGCAGCATGGTAAAATGCATCCCGATTGAACGCAGTGTATTCCATGAAGCATGGCTAAATGGCTCCCGAGTGAATGCAGTAGATTCCATGCAGTGTCATTGAATGCAGTGGATTCCATGCAGCATGGTAAAATGCATCCCGATTGATGCAGTGGATTCCATGCAGTGTCATTGAATGCAGTGGATTCCAGGCAGCATGGTAAAATGCATCCCGATTGATGCAGTGGATTCCATGCAGCGGGGTTAAATGGATCCCGATTGAATGCAGTGTATTCCATGCAGCGTGGCCCAATGGATCTCGATTGAATGCAGTGGATTCCATGCAGTGTGGTGCAATGGATTTTGATTGAACGCAGTGGATTCCATGCATCGTTGTGCAATGGATCCCAATTGAATGCAGTGAATTCCATGCAGCGTGATTGAATGCAGTACATTCCATGCAGCATGGTAAAATGCATCCCGATTAAATGCAGTGGATTCCATCCAGCTTGATTGAATGCAGTTGATTCCATGGAGCGTGGCCCAATGCATCCCGATTAAATGCAGTGGATTTTATGCAGCATGGCCCAAAGCATCCCGATTGAAGGTAGTGCATTCCATGCAGCATCACTGAATGCAGTGGATTCCATGCAGCATGGTAAAATGCATCCCGATTGAACGCAGTGTATTCCATGAAGCATGGCGAAATGGATCCCGATTGAATGCAGTGGATTCCATGCAGCGTGGCCCAATGGATCTCGATTGAACGCAGTGTATTCCATGCAGTGAGGCCCAATGTATCCCAATTGAATGCAGTGGATTCCATGCAGCATGGCGCAATGGATGTCGATTGAATGCAGTGGTTTCCCTGCAATGTGGCACAATGGATCCCGATTGACTGCAGTGGATTCCATGCAGCGTCACTGAATGCAGTGGATTCCATGCAGAATGGTAAAATGCATCCCGATTGATGGAGTGGATTCCATGCAGTGTCATTGAATGCAGTGGATTCCATGCAGCATGGTAAAATGCATCCCAATTGAACGCAGTGCATTCCATGCAGCGGGGTTAAATGGATCCCGATTGAATGCAGTGGATTCGATGCAGCGTGGCCCAATGGATCTCGAGAGAATGCAGTGGATTCCATGCAGTGTGGTGCAATGGATTTAAATTGAACGCAGTGGATTCCATGCATCGTGGCGCAATGGATCCCAATTGAATGCAGTGAATTCCATGCAGCGTGATTGAATGCAGTATATTCCATGCAGCGTGGTAAAATGCATCCCGATTAAATGCAGTGGTTTTTATGCAGCATGGCCCAAAGCATCCCGATTGAAGGTAGTGCATTCCATGCAGCATCACTGAATGCAGTGGATTCCATGCAGCATGGTAAAATGCATCCCGATTAAACACAGTGCATTACATGCAGCATGGCTAAATGGATCCCGAGTGAATGCAGTGGATTCCATGCAGCATGTTAAAATGCGTCACGATTGCTGCAGTGGATTCCATTCAGTGTCATTGAATGCAGTGTATTCCATGCAGCATGGTAAAATGCATCCCGATTAAATGCAGTGGATTCCATCCAGCTTGATTGAATGCAATTGATTCCATGGAGCGTGGCCCAATGCATCCCGATTAAATGCAGTGGATTTTAAGCAGCATGGCCCAAAGCATCCCGATTGAAGGTAGTGCATTCCATGCAGCATCACTGAATGCAGTGGATTCCATGCAGCATTGTAAAATGCATCCCGATTGAACGCAGTGTATTCCATGAAGCATGGCTAAATGGATCCCGATTGAATGCAGTGGATTCCATGCAGCGTGGCCCAATGGATCTCGATTGAACGCAGTGTATTCCATGCAGTGAGGCCCAATGTATCAAAATTGAATGCAGTGGATTCCATGCAGCGTGATTGAATGCAGTATATTCCATGCAGCGTGGTAAAATGCATCCCGATTAAATGCAGTGGATTCCATCCAGCTTGATTGAATGCAGTTGATTCCATGGAGCGTGGCCCAATGCATCCCGATTAAATGCAGTGGATTTTATGCAGCATGGCCCAAAGCATCCCGATTGAATGTAGTGCATTCCATGCAGCATCACTGAATGCAGTGGATTCCATGCAGCATGGTAAAATGCATCCCGATTAAACGCAGTAGATTACATGCAGCATGGCTAAATGGATCCCGAGTGAATGCAGTAGATTCCATGCAGTGTCATTGAATGCAGTGGATTCCATGCAGCATGGTAAAATGTGTCACGATTGAAGCAGTGGATTCCATGCAGTGTCATTGAATGCAGTGGATTCCAGGCAGCATGGTAAAATGCATCCCGATTGATGCAGTGGATTCCATGCAGCGGGGTTAAATGGATCCCGATTGAATGCAGTGGATTCCATGCAGCGTGGCCCAATGGATCTCGATTGAATGCAGTGGATTCCATGCAGCGTGGCCCAATGGATCTCGATTGAATGCAGTGGATTCCATGCAGTGTGGTTCAGTGGATTCTGATTGATTGCAGTGAATTCCATGCATCGTGGCACAATGGATCTCAATTGAATGCAGTGGATTCCATGCAGCGTGGCCCAATGGATCTCGATTGAATGCAGTGGACTCCGTGCAGTGTGGTGGAGTGGATTCTGATTGATTGCAGTGAATTCCATGCAGCGTGTTTGAATGCAGTGTATTCCATGCAGCGTGGCCCAATGGATCTCGATTGAATGCAGTGGACTCCGTGCAGTGTGGTGGAGTGGATTCTGATTGAATGCAGTGGATTCCATGCAGCGTGTTTGAATGCAGTGTATTCCATGCAGCGTGAAGAAATGGAACCCTATTGAATGCAGTGGATTTTATGCAGCATGATTGAATGCAGTGGATTCCATGCAGCATGATTGAATGCAGTGGATTCCAGGCAGCGAGGCCCAATGAATCCCGATTGAATGCAGTGGATATTATCCAGCATGGCCCAAAGCATCCCGATTGAATGCAGTGGATTCCATGCAGCGTGTTTGAATGCAGTGGATTCCATGCAGCATGGCCCAATGGTTCCCGATTGAATGCAGTGGTTGCAATGAAGCATGATTGAATGCAGTGGATTCCATGAAGCGTGGCCCTATGGTACCCGATTGAATGCACTGGTTGCAATGAAGCATGATTGAATGCAGTGGATTCCATGCAGCATGGAGTAATGGAACCCTATTAAATGCAGGGGATTTTATGCAGCATGATTGAATGCAGTGGATTCCATGCAGCATGATTGAATGCAGTAGATTCCATGCAGTGAGGCCCAATGCATCCCGATTAAATGCAGTGGATTTTATGCAGCGAGGCCCAAAGCATCCCGATTGAATGCAGTGGATTCCATGCAGCGTCACTGAATGCAGTGGATTCGATGCAGCATGGTTAAATGCATCCCGATTGAACGAAGAGTATTCCATGCAGCGTGGCTAAATGGATCCCGATTGAATGCAGTGGATTCCATGCAGCGTGGCCCAATGGATCTCGAGAGATTGCAGTGGATTCCATGCAGTGTGGTGCAATGGATTTTAATTGAACGCAGTGGATTCCATGCATCGTGGTGCAATGGATCCCAATTGAATGCAGTGAATTCCATGCAGCGTGATTGAATGCAGTATATTCCATGCAGCGTGGTAAAATGCATCCCGATTAAATGCAGTGGATTCCATCCAGCTTGATTGAATGCAGTTGATTCCATGGAGCGTGGCCCAATGCATCCCGATTAAATGCAGTGGATTTTATGCAGCATGGCCCAAAGCATCCCGATTGAATGTAGTGCATTCCATGCAGCATCACTGAATGCAGTGGATTCCATGCAGCATGGTAAAATGCATCCCGATTAAACGCAGTGGAATACATGCAGCATGGCTAAATGGATCCCGAGTGAATGCAGTAGATTCCATGCAGTGTCATTGAATGCAGTGGATTCCATGCAGCATGGTAAAATGCATCCCGATTGATGCAGTGGATTCCATGCAGTGTCATTGAATGCAGTGTATTACATGCAGCATGGTAAAATGCATCCCGATTGATACAGTGGATTCCATGCAGTGTCATTGAATGCAGTGGATTCCAGGCAGCATGATAAAATGCATCCCGATTGATGCAGTGGATTCCATGCAGCGGGGTTAAATGGATCCCGATTGAATGCAGTCGATTCCATGCAGCGTGGCCCAATGGATCTCGATTGAATGCAGTGGATTCCATGCAGCGTGGCCCAATGGATCTCGATTGAATGCAGTGGATTCCATGCAGTGTGGTGCAGTGGATTCTGATTGATTGCAGTGAATTCCATGCATCGTGGCACAATGGATCCCAATTGAATGCAGTGGATTCCATGCAGCGTGGCCCAATGGATCTCGATTGAATGCAGTGGGTTCCATGCAGCGTGTTTGAATGCAGTGTATGCCATGCAGCGTGAAGAAATGGAACCCTATTGAATGCAGTGGATTTTATGCAGCATGATTGAATGCAGTGGATTCGATGCAGCATGATTGAATGCAGTGGATTCCAGGCAGCGAGGCCCAATGAATCCCGATTGAATGCAGTGGATATTATCCAGCATGGCCCAAAGCATCCCGATTGAATGCAGTGGATTCCATGCAGCGTGTTTGAATGCAGTGGATTCCATGCAGCATGGCCCAATGGTTCCCGATTGAATGCAGTGGTTGCAATGAAGCATGATTGAATGCAGTGGATTCCATGCAGAATGGCCCAATGGTTCCCGATTGAATGCAGTGGTTGCAATGAAGCATGATTGAATGCAGTGGATTCCATGCAGCATGGAGAAATTGAACCCTATTAAATGCAGGGGATTTTATGCAGCATGATTGAATGCAGTGGATTCCATGCAGCGTGATTGAATGCAGTAGATTCCATGCAGTGAGGCCCAATGCATCCCGATTAAATGCAGTGGATTTTATGCAGCGAGGCCCAAAGCATCCCGATTGAATGCAGTGGATTCCATGCAGCGTCACTGAATGCAGTGGATTCGATGCAGCATGGTAAAATGCATCCCGATTGAACCCAGTGTATTCCATGCAGCGTGATAAATGGACCCCAATTGAATGCAGTGGATTCCATGCAGCGTGGCCCAATGGATCTCGAGAGAATGCAGTGGATTCCATGCAGCGTGATTGAATGCAGTACATTCCATGCAGCGTGGTAAAATGCATCCCGATTAAACGCAGTAGATTACATGCAGCATGGCTAAATGGATCCCGAGTGAATGCAGTAGATTCCATGCAGCGTGATTGAATGCAGTAGATTCCATGCAGTGAGGCCCAATGCATCCCGATTAAATGCAGTGGATTTTATGCAGCGAGGCCCAAAGCATCCCGATTGAATGCAGTGGATTCCATGCAGCGTCACTGAATGCAGTGGATTCGATGCAGCATGGTAAAATGCATCCCGATTGAACCCAGTGTATTCCATGCAGCGTGATAAATGGACCCCAATTGAATGCAGTGGATTCCATGCAGCGTGGCCCAATGGATCTCGAGAGAATGCAGTGGATTCCATGCAGCGTGATTGAATGCAGTACATTCCATGCAGCGTGGTAAAATGCATCCCGATTAAATGCAGTGGATTCCATCCAGCTTGATTGAATGCAGTTGATTCCATGGAGCGTGGCCCAATGCATCCCGATTAAATGCAGTGGATTTTATGCAGCATGGCCCAAAGCATCCCGATTGAAGGTAGTGCATTCCATGCAGCATCACTGAATGCAGTGGATTCCATGCAGCATGGTAAAATGCATCCCGATTGAACGCAGTGTATTCCATGAAGCATGGCTAAATGGATCCCGAGTGAATGCAGTGGATTCCATGCAGCATGGTAAAATGCGTCACGATTGATGCAGTGGATTCCATGCACTGTCATTGAATGCAGTGGATTCCAGGCAGCATGGTAAAATGCATCCCGATTGATGCAGTGGATTCCATGCAGCGGGGTTAAATGGATCCCGATTGAATGCAGTGGATTCCATGCAGCGTGGCCCAATGGATCTCGATTGAATGCAGTGGATTCCATGCAGCGTGGCCCAATGGATCTCGATTGAATGCAGTGGATTCCATGCAGTGTGGTGCAGTGGATTCTGATTGATTGCAGTGCATTCCATGCATCGTGGCACAATGGATCTCAATTGAATGCAGTGGATTCCATGCAGCGTGGCCCAATGGATCTCGATTGAATGCAGTGGACTCCGTGCAGTGTGGTGGAGTGGATTCTGATTGATTGCAGTGAATTCCATGCAGCGTGTTTGAATGCAGTGTATTCCATGCAGCGTGGCCCAATGGATCTCGATTGAATGCAGTGGACTCCGTGCAGTGTGGTGGAGTGGATTCTGATTGAATGCAGTGGATTCCATGCAGCGTGTTTGAATGCAGTGTATTCCATGCAGCGTGAAGAAATGGAACCCTATTGAATGCAGTGGATTTTTTGCAGCATGATTGAATGCAGTGGATTCCATGCAGCATGATTGAATGCAGTGGATTCCAGGCAGCGAGGCCCAATGAATCCCGATTGAATGCAGTGGACATTATCCAGCATGGCCCAAAGCATCCCGATTGAATGCAGTGGATTCCATGCAGCGTGTTTGAATGCAGTGGATTCCATGCAGCATGGCCCAATGGTTCCCGATTGAATGCAGTGGTTGCAATGAAGCATGATTGAATGCAGTGGATTCCATGAAGCGTGGCCCTATGGTACCCGATTGAATGCACTGGTTGCAATGAAGCATGATTGAATGCAGTGGATTCCATGCAGCATGGAGAAATGGAACCCTATTAAATGCAGGGGATTTTATGCAGCATGATTGAATGCAGTGGATTCCATGCAGCATGATTGAATGCAGTAGATTCCATGCAGTGAGGCCCAATGCATCCCGATTAAATGCAGTGGATTTTATGCAGCGAGGCCCAAAGCATCCCGATTGAATGCAGTGGATTCCATGCAGCGTCACTGAATGCAGTGGATTCGATGCAGCATGGTTAAATGCATCCCGATTGAACGAAGAGTATTCCATGCAGCGTGGCTAAATGGATCCCGATTGAATGCAGTGGATTCCATGCAGCGTGGCCCAATGGATCTCGAGAGATTGCAGTGGATTCCATGCAGTGTGGTGCAATGGATTTTAATTGAACGCAGTGGATTCCATGCATCGTGGTGCAATGGATCCCAATTGAATGCAGTGAATTCCATGCAGCGTGATTGAATGCAGTATATTCCATGCAGCGTGGTAAAATGCATCCCGATTAAATGCAGTGGATTCCATCCAGCTTGATTGAATGCAGTTGATTCCATGGAGCGTGGCCCAATGCATCCCGATTAAATGCAGTGGATTTTATGCAGCATGGCCCAAAGCATCCCGATTGAATGTAGTGCATTCCATGCAGCATCACTGAATGCAGTGGATTCCATGCAGCATGGTAAAATGCATCCCGATTAAACGCAGTGGAATACATGCAGCATGGCTAAATGGATCCCGAGTGAATGCAGTAGATTCCACGCAGTGTCATTGAATGCAGTGGATTCCATGCAGCATGGTAAAATGCATCCCGATTGATGCAGTGGATTCCATGCAGTGTCATTGAATGCAGTGTATTACATGCAGCATGGTAAAATGCATCCCGATTGATACAGTGGATTCCATGCAGTGTCATTGAATGCAGTGGATTCCAGGCAGCATGATAAAATGCATCCCGATTGATGCAGTGGATTCCATGCAGCGGGGTTAAATGGATCCCGATTGAATGCAGTCGATTCCATGCAGCGTGGCCCAATGGATCTCGATTGAATGCAGTGGATTCCATGCAGCGTGGCCCAATGGATCTCGATTGAATGCAGTGGATTCCATGCAGTGTGGTGCAGTGGATTCTGATTGATTGCAGTGAATTCCATGCATCGTGGCACAATGGATCCCAATTGAATGCAGTGGATTCCATGCAGCGTGGCCCAATGGATCTCGATTGAATGCAGTGGGTTCCATGCAGCGTGTTTGAATGCAGTGTATGCCATGCAGCGTGAAGAAATGGAACCCTATTGAATGCAGTGGATTTTATGCAGCATGATTGAATGCAGTGGATTCCATGCAGCATGATTGAATGCAGTGGATTCCAGGCAGCGAGGCCCAATGAATCCCGATTGAATGCAGTGGATATTATCCAGCATGGCCCAAAGCATCCCGATTGAATGCAGTGGATTCCATGCAGCGTGTTTGAATGCAGTGGATTCCATGCAGCATGGCCCAATGGTTCCCGATTGAATGCAGTGGTTGCAATGAAGCATGATTGAATGCAGTGGATTCCATGAAGCGTGGCCCTATGGTACCCGATTGAATGCACTGGTTGCAATGAAGCATGATTGAATGCAGTGGATTCCATGCAGCATGGAGAAATTGAACCCTATTAAATGCAGGGGATTTTATGCAGCATGATTGAATGCAGTGGATTCCATGCAGCATGATTGAATGCAGTAGATTCCATGCAGTGAGGCCCAATGCATCCCGATTAAATGCAGTGGATTTTATGCAGCGAGGCCCAAAGCATCCCGATTGAATGCAGTGGATTCCATGCAGCGTCACTCAATGCAGTGGATTCGATGCAGCATGGTAAAATGCATCCCGATTGAACCCAGTGTATTCCATGCAGCGTGATAAATGGATCCCGATTGAATGCAGTGGATTCCATGCAGCGTGGCCCAATGGATCTCGAGAGAATGCAGTGGATTCCATGCAGCGTGATTGAATGCAGTACATTCCATGCAGCATGGTAAAATGCATCCCGATTAAATGCAGTGGATTCCATCCAGCTTGATTGAATGCAGTTGATTCCATGGAGCGTGGCCCAATGCATCCCGATTAAATGCAGTGGATTTTATGCAGCATGGCCCAAAGCATCCCGATTGAAGGTAGTGCATTCCATGCAGCATCACTGAATGCAGTGGATTCCATGCAGCATGGTAAAATGCATCCCGATTGAACGCAGTGTATTCCATGAAGCATGGCTAAATGGATCCCGATTGAATGCAGTGGATTCCATGCAGCGTGGCCAATGGATCTCGATTGAACGCAGTGTATTCCATGCAGTGAGGCCCAATGAATCCCAATTGAATGCAGTGGATTCCATGCAGCATGGAGAAATTGAACCCTATTAAATGCAGGGGATTTTATGCAGCATGATTGAATGCAGTGGATTCCATGCAGCATGATTGAATGCAGTATATTCCATGCAGTGAGGCCCAATGCATCCCGATTAAATGCAGTGGATTTTATGCAGAGAGGCCCAAAGCATCCCGATTGAATGCAGTGGATTCCATGCAGCGTCACTGAATGCAGTGGATTCGATGCAGCATGGTTAAATGCATCCCGATTGAATGAAGAGTATTCCATGCAGCGTGGCTAAATGGATCCCGATTGAATGCAGTGGATTCCATGCAGCGTGGCCCAATGGATCTCGAGAGATTGCAGTGGATTCCATGCAGTGTGGTGCAATGGATTTTAATTGAACGCAGTGGATTCCATGCATCGTGGTGCAATGGATCCCAATTGAATGCAGTGAATTCCATGCAGCGTGATTGAATGCAGTATATTCCATGCAGCGTGGTAAAATGCATCCCGATTAAATGCAGTGGATTCCATCCAGCTTGGTTGAATGCAATTGATTCCATGGAGCATGGCCCAATGCATCCCGATTAAATGCAGTGGATTTTATGCAGCATGGCCCAAAGCATCCCGATTGAATATAGTGCATTCCATGCAGCATCACTGAATGCAGTGGATTCCATGCAGCATGGTAAAATGCATCCCGATTAAACGCAGTGGATTACATGCAGCATGGCTAAATGGATCCCGAGTGAATGCAGTAGATTCCATGCAGTGTCATTGAATGCAGTGGATTCCATGCAGCATGGTAAAATGCATCCCGATTGATGCCTTGGATTCCATGCAGTGTCATTGATTGCAGTGGATTCCATGCAGCATGGTAAAATGCATCCCGATTGATGCAGTGGATTCCATGCAGTGTCAATGAATGCAGTGGATTCCAGGCAGCATGATAAAATGCATACCGATTGATGCAGTGGATTCCATGCAGCGGGGTTAAATGGATCCCGATTGAATGCAGTCGATTCCATGCAGCGTGGCCCAATGGATCTCGATTGAATGCAGTGGATTCCATGCAGCGTGGCCCAATGGATCTCGATTGAATGCAGTGGATTCCATGCAGTGTGGTGCAGTGGATTCTGATTGATTGCAGTGAATTCCATGCATCGTGGCACAATGGATCCCAATTGAATGCAGTGGATTCCATGCAGCGTGGCCCAATGGATCTCGATTGAATGCAGTGGATTCCATGCAGCGTGTTTGAATGCAGTGTATGCCATGCAGCGTGAAGAAATGGAACCCTATTGAATGCAGTGGATTTTATGCAGCATGATTGAATGCAGTGGATTCGATGCAGCATGATTGAATGCAGTGGATTCCAGGCAGCGAGGCCCAATGAATCCCGATTGAATGCAGTGGATATTATCCAGCATGGCCCAAAGCATCCCGATTGAATGCAGTGGATTCCATGCAGCGTGTTTGAATGCAGTGGATTCCATGCAGCATGGCCCAATGGTTCCCGATTGAATGCAGTGGTTGCAATGAAGCATGATTGAATGCAGTGGATTCCATGAAGCGTGGCCCTATGGTACCCGATTGAATGCACTGGTTGCAATGAAGCATGATTGAATGCAGTGGATTCCATGCAGCATGGAGAAATGGAACCCTATTAAATGCAGGGGATTTTATGCAGCATGATTGAATGCAGTGGATTCCATGCAGCATGATTGAATGCAGTAGATTCCATGCAGTGAGGCCCAATGCATCCCGATTAAATGCAGTGGATTCCATGCAGCGTCACTGAATGCAGTGGATTCGATGCAGCATGGTTAAATGCAATCGGATTGAACGAAGAGTATTCCATGCAGCGTGGCTAAATGGATCCCGATTGAATGCAGTGGATTCCATGCAGCGTGGCCCAATGGATCTCGAGAGATTGCAGTGGATTCCATGCAGTGTGGTGCAATGGATTTTAATTGAACGCAGTGGATTCCATGCATCGTGGTGCAATGGATCCCAATTGAATGCAGTGAATTCCATGCAGCGTGATTGAATGCAGTATATTCCATGCAGCGTGGTAAAATGCATCCCGATTAAATGCAGTGGATTCCATCCAGCTTGATTGAATGCAGTTGATTCCATGGAGCGTGGCCCAATGCATCCCGATTAAATGCAGTGGATTTTATGCAGCATGGCCCAAAGCATCCCGATTGAATGTAGTGCATTCCATGCAGCATCACTGAATGCAGTGGATTCCATGCAGCATGGTAAAATGCATCCCGATTAAACGCAGTGGAATACATGCAGCATGGCTAAATGGATCCCGAGTGAATGCAGTAGATTCCACGCAGTGTCATTGAATGCAGTGGATTCCATGCAGCATGGTAAAATGCATCCCGATTGATGCAGTGGATTCCATGCAGTGTCATTGAATGCAGTGTATTACATGCAGCATGGTAAAATGCATCCCGATTGATACAGTGGATTCCATGCAGTGTCATTGAATGCAGTGGATTCCAGGCAGCATGATAAAATGCATCCCGATTGATGCAGTGGATTCCATGCAGCGGGGTTAAATGGATCCCGATTGAATGCAGTCGATTCCATGCAGCGTGGCCCAATGGATCTCGATTGAATGCAGTGGATTCCATGCAGCGTGGCCCAATGGATCTCGATTGAATGCAGTGGATTCCATGCAGTGTGGTGCAGTGGATTCTGATTGATTGCAGTGAATTCCATGCATCGTGGCACAATGGATCCCAATTGAATGCAGTGGATTCCATGCAGCGTGGCCCAATGGATCTCGATTGAATGCAGTGGGTTCCATGCAGCGTGTTTGAATGCAGTGTATGCCATGCAGCGTGAAGAAATGGAACCCTATTGAATGCAGTGGATTTTATGCAGCATGATTGAATGCAGTGGATTCGATGCAGCATGATTGAATGCAGTGGATTCCAGGCAGCGAGGCCCAATGAATCCCGATTGAATGCAGTGGATATTATCCAGCATGGCCCAAAGCATCCCGATTGAATGCAGTGGATTCCATGCAGCGTGTTTGAATGCAGTGGATTCCATGCAGCATGGCCCAATGGTTCCCGATTGAATGCAGTGGTTGCAATGAAGCATGATTGAATGCAGTGGATTCCATGAAGCGTGGCCCTATGGTACCCGATTGAATGCACTGGTTGCAATGAAGCATGATTGAATGCAGTGGATTCCATGCAGCATGGAGAAATTGAACCCTATTAAATGCAGGGGATTTTATGCAGCATGATTGAATGCAGTGGATTCCATGCAGCATGATTGAATGCAGTAGATTCCATGCAGTGAGGCCCAATGCATCCCGATTAAATGCAGTGGATTTTATGCAGCGAGGCCCAAAGCATCCCGATTGAATGCAGTGGATTCCATGCAGCGTCACTCAATGCAGTGGATTCGATGCAGCATGGTAAAATGCATCCCGATTGAACCCAGTGTATTCCATGCAGCGTGATAAATGGATCCCGATTGAATGCAGTGGATTCCATGCAGCGTGGCCCAATGGATCTCGAGAGAATGCAGTGGATTCCATGCAGCGTGATTGAATGCAGTACATTCCATGCAGCATGGTAGAATGCATCCCGATTAAATGCAGTGGATTCCATCCAGCTTGATTGAATGCAGTTGATTCCATGGAGCGTGGCCCAATGCATCCCGATTAAATGCAGTGGATTTTATGCAGCATGGCCCAAAGCATCCCGATTGAAGGTAGTGCATTCCATGCAGCATCACTGAATGCAGTGGATTCCATGCAGCATGGTAAAATGCATCCCGATTGAACGCAGTGTATTCCATGAAGCATGGCTAAATGGATCCCGATTGAATGCAGTGGATTCCATGCAGCGTGGCCAATGGATCTCGATTGAACGCAGTGTATTCCATGCAGTGAGGCCCAATGAATCCCAATTGAATGCAGTGGATTCCATGCAGCATGGAGAAATTGAACCCTATTAAATGCAGGGGATTTTATGCAGCATGATTGAATGCAGTGGATTCCATGCAGCATGATTGAATGCAGTATATTCCATGCAGTGAGGCCCAATGCATCCCGATTAAATTCAGTGGATTTTATGCAGAGAGGCCCAAAGCATCCCGATTGAATGCAGTGGATTCCATGCAGCGTCACTGAATGCAGTGGATTCGATGCAGCATGGTTAAATGCATCCCGATTGAATGAAGAGTATTCCATGCAGCGTGGCTAAATGGATCCCGATTGAATGCAGTGGATTCCATGCAGCGTGGCCCAATGGATCTCGAGAGATTGCAGTGGATTCCATGCAGTGTGGTGCAATGGATTTTAATTGAACGCAGTGGATTCCATGCATCGTGGTGCAATGGATCCCAATTGAATGCAGTGAATTCCATGCAGCGTGATTGAATGCAGTATATTCCATGCAGCGTGGTAAAATGCATCCCGATTAAATGCAGTGGATTCCATCCAGCTTGGTTGAATGCAATTGATTCCATGGAGCATGGCCCAATGCATCCCGATTAAATGCAGTGGATTTTATGCAGCATGGCCCAAAGCATCCCGATTGAATATAGTGCATTCCATGCAGCATCACTGAATGCAGTGGATTCCATGCAGCATGGTAAAATGCATCCCGATTAAACGCAGTGGATTACATGCAGCATGGCTAAATGGATCCCGAGTGAATGCAGTAGATTCCATGCAGTGTCATTGAATGCAGTGGATTCCATGCAGCATGGTAAAATGCATCCCGATTGATGCCTTGGATTCCATGCAGTGTCATTGATTGCAGTGGATTCCATGCAGCATGGTAAAATGCATCCCGATTGATGCAGTGGATTCCATGCAGTGTCAATGAATGCAGTGGATTCCAGGCAGCATGATAAAATGCATACCGATTGATGCAGTGGATTCCATGCAGCGGGGTTAAATGGATCCCGATTGAATGCAGTGGATTCCATGCAGCGTGGCCCAATGGATCTCAATTGAATGCAGTGGATTCCATGCAGCGTGGCCCAATGGATCTCGATTGAATGCAGTGGATTCCATGCAGTGTGGTGCAGTGGATTCTGATTGATTGCAGTGAATTCCATGCATCGTGGCACAATGGATCCCAATTGAATGCAGTGGATTCCATGCAGCGTGGCCCAATGGAACTCGATTGAATGCACTGGAATCCATGCAGCGTGTTTGAATGCAGTGTATGCCATGCAGCGTGAAGAAATGGAACCCTATTGAATGCAGTGGATTTTATGCAGCATGATTGAATGCAGTGGATTCGATGCAGCATGATTGAATGCAGTGGATTCCAGGCAGCGAGGCCCAATGAATCCCGATTGAATGCAGTGGATATTATCCAGCATGGCCCAAAGCATCCCGATTGAATGCAGTGGATTCCATGCAGCGTGTTTGAATGCAGTGGATTCCATGCAGCATGGCCCAATGGTTCCCGATTGAATGCAGTGGTTGCAATGAAGCATGATTGAATGCAGTGGATTCCATGAAGCGTGGCCCTATGGTACCCGATTGAATGCACTGGTTGCAATGAAGCATGATTGAATGCAGTGGATTCCATGCAGCATGGAGAAATGGAACCCTATTAAATGCAGGGGATTTTATGCAGCATGATTGAATGCAGTGGATTCCATGCAGCATGATTGAATGCAGTAGATTCCATGCAGTGAGGCCCAATGCATCCCGATTAAATGCAGTGGATTCCATGCAGCGTCACTGAATGCAGTGGATTCGATGCAGCATGGTAAAATGCATCCCGATTGAACCCAGTGTATTCTATGCAGCGTGATAAATGGATCCCGATTGAATGCAGTGGATTCCATGCAGCGTGGCCCAATGGATCTCGAGAGAATGCAGTGGATTCCATGCAGTGTGGTGCAATGGATTTTCATTGAACGCAGTGGATTCCATGCATCATTGTGCAATGGATCCCAATTGAATGCAGTGAATTCCATGCAGCGTGATTGAATGCAGTACATTCCATGCAGCATGGTAAAATGCATCCCGATTAAATGCAGTGGATTCCATCCAGCTTGATTGAATGCAGTTGATTCCATGGAGCGTGGCCCAATGCATCCCGATTAAATGCAGTGGATTTTATGCAGCGAGGCCCAAAGCATCCCGATTGAATGCAGTGGATTCCATGCAGCGTCACTGAATGCAGTGGATTCGATGCAGCATGGTATAATGCATCCCGATTGAACGCAGTGTATTCCATGAAGCATGGCGAAATGGATCCCGATTGAATGCAGTGGATTCCATGCAGCGTGGCCCAATGGATCTCGATTGAACGCAGTGTATTCCATGCAGTGAGGCCCAATGAATCCCAATTGAATGCAGTGGATTCCATGCAGCATGGCGCAATGGATGTCGATTGAATGCAGTGGTTTCCCTGCAATGTGGCACAATGGATCCCGATTGACTGCAGTGGATTCCATGCAGCGTCACTGAATGCAGTGGATTCCATGCAGAATGGTAAAATGCATCCCGATGGATGCAGTGGATTCCATGCAGTGTCATTGAATGCAGTGGATTCGATGCAGCATGGTAAAATGCATCCCAATTGAACGCAGTGCATTCCATGCAGCGGGGTTAAATGGATCCCGATTGAATGCAGTGGATTCGATGCAGCGTGGCCCAATGGATCTCGAGAGAATGCAGTGGATTGCATGCAGTGTGGTGCAATGGGTTTTAATTGAACGCAGTGGATTCCATGCATCGTGGCGCAATGGATCCCAATTGAATGCAGTGAATTCCATGCAGCGTGATTGAATGCAGTATATTCCATGCAGCGTGGTAAAATGCATCCCGATTAAATGCAGTGGATTCCATCCAGCTTGATTGAATGCAGTTGATTCCATGGAGCGTGGCCCAATGCATCCCGATTAACTGCAGTGGATTTTATGCAGCATGGCCCAAAGCATCCCGATTGAAGGTAGTGCATTCCATGCAGCATCACTGAATGCAGTGGATTCCATGCAGCATGGTAAAATGCATCCCAATTGAACGCAGTGCATTCCATGCAGCGGGGTTAAATGGATCCCGATTGAATGCAGTGGATTCGATGCAGCGTGGCCCAATGGATCTCGAGAGAATGCAGTGGATTCCATGCAGTGTGGTGCAATGGATTTTAATTGAACGCAGTGGATTCCATGCATCGTGGCGCAATGGATCCCAATTGAATGCAGTGAATTCCATGCAGCGTGATTGAATGCAGTATATTCCATGCAGCGTGGTAAAATGCATCCCGATTAAATGCAGTGGATTCCATCCAGCTTGATTGAATGCAGTTGATTCCATGGAGCGTGGCCCAATGCATCCCGATTAAATGCAGTGGATTTTATGCAGCATGGCCCAAAGCATCCCGATTGAAAATAGTGCATTCCATGCAGCATCACTGAATGCAGTGGATTCCATGCAGCATGGTAAAATGCATCCCGATTGAACGCAGTGTATTCCATGAAGCATGGCTAAATGGCTCCCGAGTGAATGCAGTGGATTCCATGCAGTGTCATTGAATGCAGTGGATTCCATGCAGCATGGTAAAATGCATCCCGATTGATGCAGTGGATTCCATGCATTGTCATTGAATGCAGTGGATTCCATGCAGCATGGTTAAATGCATCCCGATTGATGCAGTGGATTACATGCAGTGTCAATGAATGCAGTGGATTCCATGCAGCATGCTTAAATGCATCCCGATTGATGCAGTGGATTACATGCAGTGTCAATGAATGCAGTGGATTCCAGGCAGCATGATAAAATGCATCCCGATTGATGCAGTGGATTCCATGCAGCGGGGTTAAATGGATCCCGATTGAATGCAGTGGATTCCATGCAGCGTGGCCCAGTGGATCTCGATTGAATGCAGTGGATTCCATGCAGCGTGGCCCAATGGATCTCGATTGAATGCAGTGGATTCCATGCAGTGTGGTGTAGTGGATTCTGATTGATTGCAGTGAATTCCATGCATCGTGGCACAATGGATCCCAATTGAATGCAGTGGATTCCATGCAGTGTGGCCCAGTGGATCTCGATTGAATGCAGTGGATTCCATGCAGCATGTTTGAATGCAGTGTATTCCATGCAGCGTGAAGAAATGGAACCCTATTGAATGCAGTGGATTTTATGCAGCATGATTGAATGCAGTGGATTCCATGCAGCATGATTGAATGCAGTAGATTCCAGGAAGCGAGGCCCAATGAATCCCGATTGAATGCAGTGGATATTATCCAGCAGGGCCCAAAGCATCCCGATTGAATGCAGTGGATTCCATGCAGCGTCACTGAATGCAGTGGATTCGATGCAGCATGGTAAAATGCATCCCGATTGAACCCAGTGTATTCTATGCAGCGTGATAAATGGATCCCGATTGAATGCAGTGGATTCGATGCAGCATTGCCCAATGGATCTCGAGAGAATGCAGTGGATTCCATGCAGTGTGGTGCAATGGATTTTGATTGAAATCAGTGGATTCGATGCATCGTTGTGCAATGGATCCCAATTGAATGCAGTGAATTCCATGCAGCGTGATTGAATGCAGTACATTCCATGCAGCATGGTAAAATGCATCCCGATTAAATGCAGTGGATTCCATCCAGCTTGATTGAATGCAGTTGATTCCATGGAGCGTGGCCCAATGCATCCCGATTAAATGCAGTGGATTTTATGCAGCATGGCCCAAAGCATCCCGATTGAAGGTAGTGCATTCCATGCAGCATCACTGAATGCAGTGGATTCCATGCAGCATGGTAAAATGCATCCCGATTGAACGCAGTGTATTCCATGAAGCATGGCTAAATGGATCCCGATTGAATGCAGTGGATTCCATGCAGCGTGGCCCAATGGATCTCGATTGAACGCAGTGTATTCCATGCAGTGAGGCCCAATGAATCCCAATTGAATGCAGTGGATTCCATGCAGCATGGCGCAATGGATGTCGATTGAATGCAGTGGTTTCCCTGCAATGTGGCACAATGGATCCCGATTGACTGCAGTGGATTCCATGCAGCGTCACTGAATGCAGTGGATTCCATGCAGCATGGTAAAATGCATCCCGATGGATGCAGTGGATTCCATGCAGTGTCATTGAATGCAGTGGATTCCATGCAGCATGGTAAAATGCATCCCAATTGAACGCAGTGCATTCCATGCAGCGGGGTAAATGGATCCCGATTGAATGCAGTGGATTCGATGCAGCGTGGCCCAATGGATCTCGAGAGAATGCAGTGGATTCCATGCAGTGTGGTGCAATGGATTTAAATTGAACGCAGTGGATTCCATGCATCGTGGCGCAATGGATCCCAATTGAATGCAGTGAAGTCCATGCAGCGTGATTGAATGCAGTATATTCCATGCAGCGTGGTAAAATGCATCCCGATTAAATGCAGTGGATTCCATCCAGCTTGATTGAATGCAATTGATTCCATGGAGCGTGGCCCAATGCATCCCGATTAAATGCAGTGGATTTTATGCAGCATGGCCCAAAGCATCCCGATTGAAGGTAGTGCATTCCATGCAGCATCACTGAATGCAGTGGATTCCATGCAGCATGGTAAAATGCATCCCGATTAAACACAGTGGATTACATGCAGCATGGCTAAATGGATCCCGAGTGAATGCAGTAGATTCCATGCATTTTCATTGAATGGAATGGATTACATGCAGTATGGTAAAATGCATCACGATTGATGCAGTGGATTCCATGCAGTGTCATTGAATGCAGTGGATTCCATGCAGCATGGTAAAATGCATCCCGATTGATGCAGTGGATTCCATGCAGTGTCAATGAATGCAGTGGATTCCAGGCAGCATGATAAAATGCATCCCGATTGATGCAGTGGATTCCATGCAGCGGGGTTAAATGGATCCCGATTGAATGCAGTGGATTCCATGCAGCGTGGCCCAATGGATCTCGATTGAATGCAGTGGATTCCATGCAGCGTGGCCCAATGGATCTCGATTGAATGCAGTGGATTCCATGCAGTGTGGTGTAGTGGATTCTGATTGATTGCAGTGAATTCCATGCATCGTGGCACAATGGATCCAAATTGAATGCAGTGGATTCCATGCAGCGTGGCCCAATGGATCTCGATTGAATGCAGTGGATTCCATCCAGCGTGTTTGAATGCAGTGTATTCCATGCAGCGTGAAGAAATGGAAACCTATTGAATGCAGTGGATTTTATGCAGCATGATTAAATGCAGTGGATTCCATGCAGCATGATTGAATGCAGTGGATTCCAGGCAGCGAGGCCCAATGAATCCCGATTGAATGCAGTGGATATTATCCAGCATGGCCCAAAGCATCCCGATTGAATGCAGTGGATTCCATGCAGCGTGTTTGAATGCAGTGGATTCCATGCAGCATGGCCCAATGGTTCCCGATTGAATGCAGTGGTTGCAATGAAGCATGATTGAATGCAGTGGATTCCATGAAGCGTGGCCCTATGGTACCCGATTGAATGCACTGGTTGCAATGAAGCATGATTGAATGCAGTGGATTCCATGCAGCATGGAGAAATGGAACCCTATTAAATGCAGGGGATTTTATGCAGCATGATTGAATGCAGTGGATTCCATGCAGCATGATTGAATGCAGTAGATTCCATGCAGTGAGGCCCAATGCATCCCGATTAAATGCAGTGGATTTTATGCAGCGAGGCCCAAAGCATCCCGATTGAATGCAGTGGATTCCATGCAGCGTCACTGAATGCAGTGGATTCGATGCAGCATGGTAAAATGCATCCCGATTGAACCCAGTGTATTCTATGCAGCGTGATAAATGGATCCCGATTGAATGCAGTGGATTCCATGCAGCGTGGCCCAATGGATCTCGAGAGAATGCAGTGGATTCCATGCAGTGTGGTGCAATGGATTTTGATTGAACGCAGTGGATTCGATGCATCATTGTGCAATGGATCCCAATTGAATGCAGTGAATTCCATGCAGCGTGATTGAATGCAGTACATTGCATGCAGCATGGTAAAATGCATCCCGATTAAATGCAGTGGATTCCATCCAGCTTGATTGAATGCAGTTGATTCCATGGAGCGTGGCCCAATGCATCCCGATTAAATGCAGTGGATTTTATGCAGCATGGCCCAAAGCATCCCGATTGAAGGTAGTGCATTCCATGCAGCATCACTGAATGCAGTGGATTCCATGCAGCATGGTAAAATGCATCCCGATTGAACGCAGTGTATTCCATGAAGCATGGCGAAATGGATCCCGATTGAATGCAGTGGATTCCATGCAGCGTGGCCCAATGGATCTCGATTGAACGCAGTGTATTCCATGCAGTGAGGCCCAATGAATCCCAATTGAATGCAGTGGATTCCATGCAGCATGGAGAAATTGAACCCTATTAAATGCAGGGGATTTTATGCAGCATGATTGAATGCAGTGGATTCCATGCAGCATGTTTGAATGCAGTAGATTCCATGCAGTGAGGCCCAATGCATCCCGATTAAATGCAGTGGATTTTATGCAGAGAGGCCCAAAGCATCCCGATTGAATGCAGTGGATTCCATGCAGCGTCACTGAATGCAGTGGATTCGATGCAGCATGGTTAAATGCATCCCGATTGAACGAAGAGTATTCCATGCAGCGGGGTTAAATGGATCCCGATTGAATGCAGTGGATTCTATGCAGCGTGGCCCAATGGATCTCGATTGAATGCAGTGGATTCCATGCAGCGTGGCCCAATGGATCTCGATTGAATGCAGTGGATTCCATGCAGTGTGGTGCAGTGGATTCTGATTGATTGCAGTGAATTCCATGCATCGTGGCACAATGGATCCCAATTGAATGCAGTGGATTCCATGCAGCGTGGCCCAATGGATCTCGATTGAATGCATTGGATTCCATGCAGCGTGTTTGAATGCAGTGTATGCCATGCAGCGTGAAGAAATGGAACCCTATTGAATGCAGTGGATTTTATGCAGCATGATTGAATGCAGTGGATTCGATGCAGCATGATTGAATGCAGTGGATTTCAGGCAGCGAGGCCCAATGAATCCCGATTGAATGCAGTGGATATTATCCAGCATGGCCCAAAGCATCCCGATTGAATGCAGTGGATTCCATGCAGCGTGTTTGAATGCAGTGGATTCCATGCAGCATGGCCCAATGGTTCCCGATTGAATGCAGTGGTTGCAATGAAGCATGATTGAATGCAGTGGATTCCATGAAGCATGGCCCTATGGTACCCGATTGAATGCACTGGTTGCAATGAAGCATGATTGAATGCAGTGGATTCCATGCAGCATGGAGAAATTGAACCATATTAAATGCAGGGGATTTTATGCAGCATGATTGAATGCAGTGGTTTCCATGCAGCATGATTGAATGCAGTAGATTCCATGCAGTGAGGCCCAATGCATCCCGATTAAATGCAGTGGATTCCATGCAGCGTCACTGAATGCAGTGGATTCGATGCAGCATGGTAAAATGCATCCCGATTGAACCCAGTGTATTCTATGCAGCGTGATAAATGGATCCCGATTGAATGCAGTGGATTCCATGCAGCGTGGCCCAATGGATCTCGAGAGAATGCAGTGGATTCCATGCAGTGTGGTGCAATGGATTTTGATTGAACGCAGTGGATACCATGCGTCATTGTGCAATGGATCCCAATTGAATGCAGTGAATTCCATGCAGCGTGATTGAATGCAGTACATTCCATGCAGCATGGTAAAATGCATCCCGATTAAATGCAGTGGATTCCATCCAGCTTGATTGAATGCAGTTGATTCCATGGAGCGTGGCCCAATGCATCCCGATTAAATGCAGTGGATTTTATGCAGCATGGCCCAAAGCATCCCGATTGAAGGTAGTGCATTCCATGCAGCATCACTGAATGCAGTGGATTCCATGCAGCATGGTAAAATGCATCCCGATTGAACGCAGTGTATTCCATGCAGCGTGGCCCAATGGATCTCGATTGAACGCAGTGTATTCCATGCAGTGAGGCCCAATGAATCCCAATTGAATGCAGTGGATTCCATGCAGCATGGCGCAATGGATGTCGATTGAATGCAGTGGTTTCCCTGCAATGTGGCACAATGGATCCCGATTGACTGCAGTGGATTCCATGCAGCGTCACTGAATGCAGTGGATTCCATGCAGAATGGTAAAATGCATCCCGATTGATGGAGTGGATTCCATGCAGTGTCATTGAATGCAGTGGATTCCATGCAGCATGGTAAAATGCATCCCAATTGAACGCAGTGCATTCCATGCAGCGGGGTTAAATGGATCCCGATTGAATGCAGTGGATTCGATGCAGCGTGGCCCAATGGATCTCGAGAGAATGCAGTGGATTCCATGCAGTGTGGTGCAATGGATTTAAATTGAACGCAGTGGATTCCATGCATCGTGGCGCAATGGATCCCAATTGAATGCAGTGAATTCCATGCAGCGTGATTGAATGCAGTATATTCCATGCAGCGTGGTAAAATGCATCCCGATTAAATGCAGTGGATTCCATCCAGCTTGATTGAATGCAGTTGATTCCATGGAGCGTGGCCCAATGCATCCCGATTAAATGCAGTGGATTTTATGCAGCATGGCCCAAAGCATCCCGATTGAAGGTAGTGCATTCCATGCAGCATCACTGAATGCAGTGGATTCCATGAAGCATGGTAAAATGCATCCCAATTGAACGCAGTGCATTCCATGCAGCGGGGTTAAATGGATCCCGATTGAATGCAGTGGATTCGATGCAGCGTGGCCCAATGGATCTCGAGAGAATGCAGTGGATTCCATGCAGTGTGGTGCAATGGATTTTAATTGAACGCAGTGGATTCCATGCATCATGGCGCAATGGATCCCAATTGAATGCAGTGAATTCCATGCAGCGTGATTGAATGCAGTATATTCCATGCAGCGTGGTAAAATTCATCCCGATTAAATGGAGTGGATTCCATCCAGCTTGATTGAATGCAGTTGATTCCATGGAGCGTGGCCCAATGCATCCCGATTAACTGCAGTGGATTTTATGCAGCATGGCCCAAAGCATCCCGATTGAATGTACTGCATTCCATGCAGCATCACTGAATGCAGTGGATTCCATGCAGCATGGTAAAATGCATCCCGATTGAACGCAGTGTATTCCATGAAGCATGGCTAAATGGATCCCGAGTGAATGCAGTGGATTCCATGCAGTGTCATTGAATGCAGTGGATTCCAGGCAGCATGGTAAAATGCATCCCGATTGATGCAGTGGATTCCATGCAACGGGGTTAAATGGATCCCGATTGAATGCAGTGTATTCCATGCAGCGTGGCCCAATGGATCTCGATTGAATGCAGTGGATTCCATGCAGCGTGGCCCAATGGATCTCGATTGAATGCAGTGGATTCCATGCAGTGTGGTGCAGTGGATTCTGATTGATTGCAGTGAATTCCATGCATCGTGGCACAATGGATCCCAATTGAATGCAGTGGATTCCATGCAGCGTGGCCCAATGGATCTCGATTGAATGCAGTGGATTCCATGCAGCGTGTTTGAATGCAGTGTATGCCATGCAGCGTGAAGAAATGGAACCCTATTGAATGCAGTGGATTTTATGCAGCATGATTGAATGCAGTGGATTCGATGCAGCATGATTGAATGCAGTGGATTCCAGGCAGCGAGGCCCAATGAATCCCGATTGAATGCAGTGGATATTATCCAGCATGGCCCAAAGCATCCCGATTGAATGCAGTGGATTCCATGCAGCATGTTTGAATGCAGTGGATTCCATGCAGCATGGCCCAATGGTTCCCGATTGAATGCAGTGGTTGCAATGAAGCATGATTGAATGCAGTGGATTCCATGAAGCGTAGCCCTATGGTACCCGATTGAATGCACTGGTTGCAATGAAGCATGATTGAATGCAGTGGATTCCATGCAGCATGGAGAAATGGAACCCTATTAAATGCAGGGGATTTTATGCAGCATGATTGAATGCAGTGGATTCCATGCAGCATGATTGAATGCAGTAGATTCCATGCAGTGAGGCCCAATGCATCCCGATTAAATGCAGTGGATTTTATGCAGCGAGGCCCAAAGCATCCCGATTGAATGCAGTGGATTCCATGCAGCGTCACTCAATGCAGTGGATTCGATGCAGCATGGTAAAATGCATCCCGATTGAACCCAGTGTATTCCATGCAGCGTGATAAATGGATCCCGATTGAATGCAGTGGATTCCATGCAGCATGGCCCAATGGATCTCGAGAGAATGCAGTGGATTCCATGCAGTGTGGTGCAATGGATTTTGATTGAAATCAGTGGATTCGATGCATCGTTGTGCAATGGATCCCAATTGAATGCAGTGAATTCCATGCAGCGTGATTGAATGCAGTACATTCCATGCAGCGTGGTAAAATGCATCCCGATTAAATGCAGTGGATTCCATCCAGCTTGATTGAATGCAGTTGATTCCATGGAGCGTGGCCCAATGCATCCCAATTAAATGCAGTGGATTTTATGCAGCATGGCCCAAAGCATCCCGATTGAAGGTAGTGCATTCCATGCAGCATCACTGAACGCAGTGTATTCCATGAAGCATGGCTAAATGGATCCCGAGTGAATGCAGTGGATTCCATGCAGTGTCATTGAATGCAGTGGATTCCATGCAGCATGGTAAAATGTGTCACGATTGATGCAGTGGATTCCATGCATTGTCATTGAATGCAGTGGATTCCATGCAGCATGGTTAAATGCATCCCGATTGATGCAGTGGATTCCATGCAGTGTCAATGAATGCAATGAATTCCAGGCAGCATGATAAAATGCATCCCGATTGATGCAGTGGATTCCATGCAGCGGGGTTAAATGGATCCCGATTGAATGCAGTGGATTCCATGCAGCGTGGCCCAATGGATCTCGATTGAATGCAGTGGACTCCGTGCAGTGTGGTGGAGTGGATTCTGATTGATTGCAGTGAATTCCATGCAGCGTGGCCCAATGGATCTCGATTGAATGCAGTGGATTCCATGCAGCGTGTTTGAATGCAGTGTATTCCATGCAGCGTGAAGAAATGGAACCCTATTGAATGCAGTGGATTTTATGCAGCATGATTGAATGCAGTGGATTCCATGCAGCATGATTGAATGCAGTGGATTCCAGGCAGCGAGGCCCAATGAATCCCGATTGAATGCAGTGGACATTATCCAGCATGGGCCAAAGCATCCCGATGGAATGCAGTGGATTCCATGCAGCGTGTTTGAATGCAGTGGATTCCATGCAGCATGGCCCAATGGTTCCCGATTGAATGCAGTGGTTGCAATGAAGCATGATTGAATGCAGTGGATTCCATGAAGCGTGGCCCTATGGTACCCGATTGAATGCACTGGTTGCAATGAAGCATGATTGAATGCAGTGGATTCCATGCAGCATGGAGAAATGGAACCCTATTAAATGCAGGGGATTTTATGCAGCATGATTGAATGCAGTGGATTCCATGCAGCGTCACTGAATGCAGTGGATTCGATGCAGAATGGTAAAATGCATCCCGATGGATGCAGTGGATTCCATGCAGTGTCATTGAATGCAGTGGATTCGATGCCGCATGGTAAAATGCATCCCAATTGAACGCAGTGCATTCCATGCAGCGGGGTTAAATGGATCCCGATTGAATGCAGTGGATTCGATGCAGCGTGGCCCAATGGATCTCGAGAGAATGCAGTGGATTCCATGCAGTGTGGTGCAATGGGTTTTAATTGAACGCAGTGGATTCCATGCATCGTGGCGCAATGGATCCCAATTGAATGCAGTGAATTCCATGCAGCGTGATTGAATGCAGTATATTCCATGCAGCGTGGTAAAATGCATCCCGATTAAATGCAGTGGATTCCATCCAGCTTGATTGAATGCAGTTGATTCCATGGAGCGTGGCCCAATGCATCCCGATTAAATGCAGTGGATTTTATGCAGCATGGCCCAAAGCATCCCGATTGAAGGTAGTGCATTCCATGCAGCATCACTGAATGCAGTGGATTCCATGCAGCATGGTAAAATGCATCCCAATTGAACGCAGTGCATTCCATGCAGCGGGGTTAAATGGATCCCGATTGAATGCAGTGGATTCGATGCAGCGTGGCCCAATGGATCTCGAGAGAATGCAGTGGATTCCATGCAGTGTGGTGCAATGGATTTTAATTGAACGCAGTGGATTCCATGCATCGTGGCGCAATGGATCCCAATTGAATGCAGTGAATTCCATGCAGCGTGATTGAATGCAGTATATTCCATGCAGCGTGGTAAAATGCATCCCGATTAAATGCAGTGGATTCCATCCAGCTTGATTGAATGCAGTGGATTCCATGCAGCGTGGCCCAATGGATCTCGATTGAACGCAGTGTATTCCATGCAGTGAGGCCCAATGAATCCCAATTGAATGCAGTGGATTCCATGCAGCATGGCGCAATGGATGTCGATTGAATGCAGTGGTTTCCCTGCAATGTGGCACAATGGATCCCGATTGACTGCAGTGGATTCCATGCAGCGTCACTGAATGCAGTGGATTCCATGCAGAATGGTAAAATGCATCCCGATGGATGCAGTGGATTCCATGCAGTGTCATTGAATGCAGTGGATTCGATGCCGCATGGTAAAATGCATCCCAATTGAACGCAGTGCATTCCATGCAGCGGGGTTAAATGGATCCCGATTGAATGCAGTGGATTCGATGCAGCGTGGCCCAATGGATCTCGAGAGAATGCAGTGGATTCCATGCAGTGTGGTGCAATGGGTTTTAATTGAACGCAGTGGATTCCATGCATCGTGGCGCAATGGATCCCAATTGAATGCAGTGAATTCCATGCAGCGTGATTGAATGCAGTATATTCCATGCAGCGTGGTAAAATGCATCCCGATTAAATGCAGTGGATTCCATCCAGCTTGATTGAATGCAGTTGATTCCATGGAGCGTGGCCCAATGCATCCCGATTAAATGCAGTGGATTTTATGCAGCATGGCCCAAAGCATCCCGATTGAAGGTAGTGCATTCCATGCAGCATCACTGAATGCAGTGGATTCCATGAAGCATGGTAAAATGCATCCCAATTGAACGCAGTGCATTCCATGCAGCGGGGTTAAATGGATCCCGATTGAATGCAGTGGATTCGATGCAGCGTGGCCCAATGGATCTCGAGAGAATGCAGTGGATTCCATGCAGTGTGGTGCAATGGATTTTAATTGAACGCAGTGGATTCCATGCATCGTGGCGCAATGGATCCCAATTGAATGCAGTGAATTCCATGCAGCGTGATTGAATGCAGTATATTCCATGCAGCGTGGTAAAATGCATCCCGATTAAATGCAGTGGATTCCATCCAGCTTGATTGAATGCAGTTGATTCCATGGAGCGTGGCCCAATGCATCCCGATTAAATGCAGTGGATTTTATGCAGCATGGCCCAAAGCATCCCGATTGAAAATAGTGCATTCCATGCAGCATCACTGAATGCAGTGGATTCCATGCAGCATGGTAAAATGCATCCCGATTGAACGCAGTGTATTCCATGAAGCATGGCTAAATGGATGCCGAGTGAATGCAGTGGATTCCATGCAGTGTCATTGAATGCAGTGGATTCCATGCAGCATGGTAAAATGTGTCACGATTGATGCAGTGGATTCCATGCATTGTCATTGAATGCAGTGGATTCCATGCAGCATGGTTAAATGCATCCCGATTGATGCAGTGGATTACATGCAGTGTCAATGAATGCAGTGGATTCCATGCAGCATGGTTAAATGCATCCCGATTGATGCAGTGGATTACATGCAGTGTCAATGAATGCAGTGGATTCCAGGCAGCATGATAAAATGCATCCCGATTGATGCAGTGGATTCCATGCAGCGGGGTTAAATGGATCCCGATTGAATGCAGTGGATTCCATGCAGCGTGGCCCAGTGGATCTCGATTGAATGCAGTGGATTCCATGCAGCGTGGCCCAATGGATCTCGATTGAATGCAGTGGATTCCATGCAGTGTGGTGTAGTGGATTCTGATTGATTGCAGTGAATTCCATGCATCGTGGCACAATGGATCCCAATTGAATGCAGTGGATTCCATGCAGTGTGGCCCAGTGGATCTCGATTGAATGCAGTGGATTCCATGCAGCATGTTTGAATGCAGTGTATTCCATGCAGCGTGAAGAAATGGAACCCTATTGAATGCAGTGGATTTTATGCAGCATGATTGAATGCAGTGGATTCCATGCAGCATGATTGAATGCAGTGGATTCCAGGAAGCGAGGCCCAATGAATCCCGATTGAATGCAGTGGATATTATCCAGCAGGGCCCAAAGCATCCCGATTGAATGCAGTGGATTCCATGCAGCGTCACTGAATGCAGTGGATTCGATGCAGCATGGTAAAATGCATCCCGATTGAACCCAGTGTATTCTATGCAGCGTGATAAATGGATCCCGATTGAATGCACTGGATTCGATGCAGCATTGCCCAATGGATCTCGAGAGAATGCAGTGGATTCCATGCAGTGTGGTGCAATGGATTTTGATTGAAATCAGTGGATTCGATGCATCGTTGTGCAATGGATCCCAATTGAATGCAGTGAATTCCATGCAGCGTGATTGAATGCAGTACATTCCATGCAGCATGGTAAAATGCATCCCGATTAAATGCAGTGGATTCCATCCAGCTTGATTGAATGCAGTTGATTCCATGGAGCGTGGCCCAATGCATCCCGATTAAATGCAGTGGATTTTATGCAGCATGGCCCAAAGCATCCCGATTGAAGGTAGTGCATTCCATGCAGCATCACTGAATGCAGTGGATTCCATGCAGCATGGTAAAATGCATCCCGATTGAACGCAGTGTATTCCATGAAGCATGGCTAAATGGATCCCGATTGAATGCAGTGGATTCCATGCAGCGTGGCCCAATGGATCTCGATTGAACGCAGTGTATTCCATGCAGTGAGGCCCAATGAATCCCAATTGAATGCAGTGGATTCCATGCAGCATGGCGCAATGGATGTCGATTGAATGCAGTGCTTTCCCTGCAATGTGGCACAATGGATCCCGATTGACTGCAGTGGATTCCATGCAGCGTCACTGAATGCAGTGGATTCCATGCAGCATGGTAAAATGCATCCCGATTGATGCAGTGGATTCCATGCAGTGTCATTGAATGCAGTGGATTCCATGCAGCATGGTAAAATGCATCCCGATTGATGCAGTGGATTACATGCAGTGTCAATGAATGCAGTGGATTCCAGGCAGCATGATAAAATGCATCCCGATTGATGCAGTGGATTCCATGCAGCGGGGTTAAATGGATCCCGATTGAATGCAGTGGATTCCATGCAGCGTGGCCCAATGGATCTCGAGAGAATGCAGTGGATTCCATGCAGTGTGGTGCAATGGGTTTTAATTGAACGCAGTGGATTCCATGCATCGTGGCGCAATGGATCCCAATTGAATGCAGTGAATTCCATGCAGCGTGATTGAATGCAGTATATTCCATGCAGCGTGGTAAAATGCATCCCGATTAAATGCAGTGGATTCCATCCAGCTTGATTGAATGCAATTGATTCCATGGAGCATGGCCCAATGCATCCCGATTAAATGCAGTGGATTTTATGCAGCATGGCCCAAAGCATCCCGATTGAAGGTAGTGCATTCCATGCAGCATCACTGAATGCAGTGGATTCCATGCAGCATGGTAAAATGCATCCCGATTAAACGCAGTGGATTACATGCAGCATGGCTAAATGGATCCCGAGTGAATGCAGTAGATTCCATGCAGTTTCATTGAATGGAATGGATTACATGCAGTATGGTAAAATGCGTCACGATTGATGCAGTGGATTCCATGCAGTGTCATTGAATGCAGTGGATTCCATGCAGCATGGTAAAATGCATCCCGATTGATGCAGTGGATTCCATGCAGTGTCAATGAATGCAGTGGATTCCAGGCAGCATGATAAAATGCATCCCGATTGATGCAGTGGATTCCATGCAGCGGGGTTAAATGGATCCCGATTGAATGCAGTGGATTCCATGCAGCGTGGCCCAATGGATCTCGATTGAATGCAGTGGATTCCATGCAGCGTGGCCCAATGGATCTCGATTGAATGCAGTGGATTCCATGCAGTGTGGTGCAGTGGATTCTGATTGATTGCAGTGAATTCCATGCATCGTGGCACAATGGATCCCAATTGAATGCAGTGGATTCCATGCAGCGTGGCCCAATGGATCTCGATTGAATGCAGTGGATTCCATGCAGCGTGTTTGAATGCAGTGTATGCCATGCAGCATGAAGAAATGGAACCCTATTGAATGCAGTGGATTTTATGCAGCATGATTGAATGCAGTGGATTCCATGCAGCATGATTGAATGCAGTGGATTCCAGGCAGCGAGGCCCAATGAATCCCGATTGAATGCAGTGGATATTATCCAGCATGGCCCAAAGCATCCCGATTGAATGCAGTGGATTCCATGCAGCGTGTTTGAATGCAGTGGATTCCATGCAGCATGGCCCAATGGTTCCCGATTGAATGCAGTGGTTGCAATGAAGCATGATTGAATGCAGTGGATTCCATGAAGCGTGGCCCTATGGTACCCGATTGAATGCACTGGTTGCAATGAAGCATGATTGAATGCAGTGGATTCCATGCAGCATGGAGAAATTGAACCCTATTAAATGCAGGGGATTTTATGCAGCATGATTGAATGCAGTGGATTCCATGCAGCATGATTGAATGCAGTAGATTCCATGCAGTGAGGCCCAATGCATCCCGATTAAATGCAGTGGATTTTATGCAGCGAGGCCCAAAGCATCCCGATTGAATGCAGTGGATTCCATGCAGCGTCACTGAATGCAGTGGATTCGATGCAGCATGGTAAAATGCATCCCGATTGAACCCAGTGTATTCTATGCAGCGTGATAAATGGATCCCGATTGAATGCAGTGGATTCCATGCAGCGTGGCCCAATGGATCTCGAGAGAATGCAGTGGATTCCATGCAGTGTGGTGCAATGGATTTTGATTGAACGCAGTGGATTCGATGCATCATTGTGCAATGGATCCCAATTGAATGCAGTGAATTCCATGCAGCGTGATTGAATGCAGTACATTGCATGCAGCATGGTAAAATGCATCCCGATTAAATGCAGTGGATTCCATCCAGCTTGATTGAATGCAGTTGATTCCATGGAGCGTGGCCCAATGCATCCCGATTAAATGCAGTGGATTTTATGCAGCATGGCCCAAAGCATCCCGCTTGAAGGTAGTGCATTCCATGCAGCATCACTGAATGCAGTGGATTCCATGCAGCATGGTAAAATGCATCCCGATTGAACGCAGTGTATTCCATGAAGCATGGCTAAATGGATCCCGATTGAATGCAGTGGATTCCATGCAGCGTGGCCCAATGGATATCGATTGAACGCAGTGTATTCCATGCAGTGAGGCCCAATGAATCCCAATTGAATGCAGTGGATTCCATGCAGCATGGAGAAATTGAACCCTATTAAATGCAGGGGATTTTATGCAGCATGATTGAATGCAGTGGATTCCATGCAGCATGATTGAATGCAGTAGATTCCATGCAGTGAGGCCCAATGCATCCCGATTAAATGCAGTGGATTTTATGCAGAGAGGCCCAAAGCATCCCGATTGAATGCAGTGGATTCCATGCAGCGTCACTGAATGCAGTGGATTCGATGCAGCATGGTTAAATGCATCCCGATTGAACGAAGAGTATTCCATGCAGCGTGGCTAAATGGATCCCGATTGAATGCAGTGGATTCAATGCAGCGTGGCCCAATGGATCTCGATTGAATGCAGTGGATTCCATGCAGCGTGGCCCAATGGATCTCGATTGAATGCAGTGGATTCCATGCAGTGTGGTGCAGTGGATTCTGATTGATTGCAGTGAATTCCATGCAGCGTGGCACAATGGATCCCAATTGAATGCAGTGGATTCCATGCAGCGTGGCCCAATGGATCTCGATTGAATGCAGTGGATTCCATGCAGCGTGTTTGAATGCAGTGTATGCCATGCAGCGTGAAGAAATGGAACCCTATTGAATGCAGTGGATTTTATGCAGCATGATTGAATGCAGTGGATTCGATGCAGCATGATTGAATGCAGTGGATTTCAGGCAGCGAGGCCCAATGAATCCCGATTGAATGCAGTGGATATTATCCAGCATGGCCCAAAGCATCCCGATTGAATGCAGTGGATTACATGCAGCGTGTTTGAATGCTTTGGATTCCATGCAGCATGGCCCAATGGTTCCCGATTGAATGCAGTGGTTGCAATGAAGCATGATTGAATGCAGTGGATTCCATGAAGCGTGGCCCTATGGTACCCGATTGAATGCACTGGTTGCAATGAAGCATGATTGAATGCAGTGGATTCCATGCAGCATGGAGAAATTGAACCCTATTAAATGCAGGGGATTTTATGCAGCATGATTGAATGCAGTGGTTTCCATGCAGCATGATTGAATGCAGTAGATTCCATGCAGTGAGGCCCAATGCATCCCGATTAAATGCAGTGGATTCCATGCAGCGTCACTGAATGCAGTGGATTCGATGCAGCATGGTAAAATGCATCCCGATTGAACCCAGTGTATTCTATGCAGCGTGATAAATGGATCCCGATTGAATGCAGTGGATTCCATGCAGCGTGGTCCAATGGATCTCGAGAGAATGCAGTGGATTCCATGCAGTGTGGTGCAATGGATTTTGATTGAACGCAGTGGATACCATGCGTCATTGTGCAATGGATCCCAATTGAATGCAGTGAATTCCATGCAGCGTGATTGAATGCAGTACATTCCATGCAGCATGGTAAAATGCATCCCGATTAAATGCAGTGGATTCCATCCAGCTTGATTGAATGCAGTTGATTCCATGGAGCGTGGCCCAATGCATCCCGATTAAATGCAGTGGATTTTATGCAGCATGGCCCAAAGCATCCCGATTGAAGGTAGTGCATTCCATGCAGCATCACTGAATGCAGTGGATTCCATGCAGCATGGTAAAATGCATCCCGATTGAACGCAGTGTATTCCATGAAGCATGGCTAAATGGATCCCGATTGAATGCAGTGGATTCCATGCAGCGTGGCCCAATGGATCTCGATTGAACGCAGTGTATTCCATGCAGTGAGGCCCAATGAATCCAAATTGAATGCAGTGGATTCCATGCAGCATGGAGAAATTGAACCTTATTAAATACAGGGGATTTTATGCAGCATGATTGAATGCAGTGGATTCTATGCAGCATGATTGAATGCAGTAGGTTCCATGCAGTGAGGCCCAATGCATCCCGATTAAATGCAGTGGATTTTATGCAGAGAGGCCCAAAGCATCCCGATTGAATGCAGTGGATTCCATGCAGCGTCACTGAATGCAGTGGATTCGATGCAGCATGGTTAAATGCATCCCGATTGAACGAAGAGTATTCCATGCAGCGTGGCTAAATGGATCCCGATTGAATGCAGTGGATTCCATGCAGCGTGGCCCAATGGATCTCGATTGAATGCAGTGGATTCCATGCAGCGTGGCCCAATGGATCTCGATTGAATGCAGTGGATTCCATGCAGTGTGGTGCAGTGGATTCTGATTGATTGCAGTGAATTCCATGCATCGTGGCACAATGGATCCCAATTGAATGCAGTGGATTCCATGCAGCGTAGCCCAATGGATCTCGATTGAATGCAGTGGATTCCATGCAGCGTGTTTGAATGCAGTGTATGCCATGCAGCGTGAAGAAATGGAACCCTATTGAATGCAGTGGATTTTATGCAGCATGATTGAATGCAGTGGATTCGATGCAGCATGATTGAATGCAGTGGATTTCAGGCAGCGAGGCCCAATGAATCCCGATTGAATGCAGTGGATATTATCCAGCATGGCCCAAAGCATCCCGATTGAATGCAGTGGATTACATGCAGCGTGTTTGAATGCAGTGGATTCCATGCAGCATGGCCCAATGGTTCCCGATTGAATGCAGTGGTTGCAATGAAGCATGATTGAATGCAGTGGATTCCATGAAGCGTGGCCCTATGGTACCCGATTGAATGCACTGGTTGCAATGAAGCATGATTGAATGCAGTGGATTCCATGCAGCATGGAGAAATTGAACCCTATTAAATGCAGGGGATTTTATGCAGCATGATTGAATGCAGTGGTTTCCATGCAGCATGATTGAATGCAGTAGATTCCATGCAGTGAGGCCCAATGCATCCCGATTAAATGCAGTGGATTCCATGCAGCGTCACTGAATGCAGTGGATTCGATGCAGCATGGTAAAATGCATCCCGATTGAACCCAGTGTATTCTATGCAGCGTGATAAATGGATCCCGATTGAATGCAGTGGATTCCATGCAGCGTGGTCCAATGGATCTCGAGAGAATGCAGTGGATTCCATGCAGTGTGGTGCAATGGATTTTGATTGAACGCAGTGGATTCCATGCGTCATTGTGCAATGGATCCCAATTGAATGCAGTGAATTCCATGCAGCGTGATTGAATGCAGTACATTCCATGCAGCATGGTAAAATGCATCCCGATTAAATGCAGTGGATTCCATCCAGCTTGATTGAATGCAGTTGATTCCATGGAGCGTGGCCCAATGCATCCCGATTAAATGCAGTGGATTTTATGCAGCATGGCCCAAAGCATCCCGATTGAAGGTAGTGCATTCCATGCAGCATCACTGAATGCAGTGGATTCCATGCAGCATGGTAAAATGCATCCCGATTGAACGCAGTGTATTCCATGAAGCATGGCTAAATGGATCCCGATTGAATGCAGTGGATTCCATGCAGCGTGGCCCAATGGATCTCGATTGAACGCAGTGTATTCCATGCAGTGAGGCCCAATGAATCCCAATTGAATGCAGTGGATTCCATGCAGCATGGCGCAATGGATGTCGATTGAATGCAGTGGTTTCCCTGCAATGTGGCACAATGGATCCCGATTGACTGCAGTGGATTCCATGCAGCGTCACTGAATGCAGTGGATTCCATGCAGAATGGTAAAATGCATCCCGATTGATGCAGTGGATTCCATGCAGTGTCATTGAATGCAGTGGATTCCATGCAGCATGGTAAAATGCATCCCAATTGAACGCAGTGCATTCCATGCAGCGGGGTTAAATGGATCCCGATTGAATGCAGTGGATTCGATGCAGCGTGGCCCAATGGATCTCGAGAGAATGCAGTGGATTCCATGCAGTGTGGTGCAATGGATTTAAATTGAACGCAGTGGATTCCATGCATCGTGGCGCAATGGATCCCAATTGAATGCAGTGAATTCCATGCAGCGTGATTGAATGCAGTATATTCCATGCAGCGTGGTAAAATGCATCCCGATTAAATGCAGTGGATTCCATCCAGCTTGATTGAATGCAGTTGATTCCATGGAGCGTGGCCCAATGCATCCCGATTAAATGCAGTGGATTTTATGCAGCATGGCCCAAAGCATCCCGATTGAAGGTAGTGCATTCCATGCAGCATCACTGAATGCAGTGGATTCCATGCAGCATTGTAAAATGCATCCCAATTGAACGCAGTGCATTCCATGCAGCGGGGTTAAATGGATCCCGATTGAATGCAGTGGATTCGATGCAGCGTGGCCCAATGGATCTCGAGAGAATGCAGTGGATTCCATGCAGTGTGGTGCAATGGATTTTAATTGAACGCAGTGGATTCCATGCATCATGGCGCAATGGATCCCAATTGAATGCAGTGAATTCCATGCAGCGTGATTGAATGCAGTATATTCCATGCAGCGTGGTAAAATGCATCCCGATTAAATGCAGTGGATTCCATCCAGCTTGATTGAATGCAGTTGATTCCATGGAGCGTGGCCCAATGCATCCCGATTAACTGCAGTGGATTTTATGCAGCATGGCCCAAAGCATCCCGATTGAAGGTACTGCATTCCATGCAGCATCACTGAATGCAGTGGATTCCATGCAGCATGGTAAAATGCATCCCGATTGAACGCAGTGTATTCCATGAAGCATGGCTAAATGGATCCCGAGTGAATGCAGTGGATTCCATGCAGTGTCATTGAATGCAGTGGATTCCAGGCAGCATGGTAAAATGCATCCCGATTGATGCAGTGGATTCCATGCAACGGGGTTAAATGGATCCCGATTGAATGCAGTGTATTCCATGCAGCGTGGCCCAATGGATCTCGATTGAATGCAGTGGATTCCATGCAGCGTGGCCCAATGGATCTCGATTGAATGCAGTGGATTCCATGCAGTGTGGTGCAGTGGATTCTGATTGATTGCAGTGAATTCCATGCATCGTGGCACAATGGATCCCAATTGAATGCAGTGGATTCCATGCAGCGTGGCCCAATGGATCTCGATTGAATGCAGTGGGTTCCATGCAGCGTGTTTGAATGCAGTTTATGCCGTGCAGCGTGAAGAAATGGAACCCTATTGAATGCAGTGGATTTTATGCAGCATGATTGAATGCAGTGGATTCGATGCAGCATGATTGAATGCAGTGGATTCCAGGCAGCGAGGCCCAATGAATCCCGATTGAATGCAGTGGATATTATCCAGCATGGCCCAAAGCATCCCGATTGAATGCAGTGGATTCCATGCAGCGTGTTTGAATGCAGTGGATTCCATGCAGCATGGCCCAATGGTTCCCGATTGAATGCAGTGGTTGCAATGAAGCATGATTGAATGCAGTGGATTCCATGAAGCGTGGCCCTATGGTACCCGATTGAATGCACTGGTTGCAATGAAGCATGATTGAATGCAGTGGATTCCATGCAGCATGGAGAAATGGAACCCTATTAAATGCAGGGGATTTTATGCAGCATGATTGAATGCAGTGGATTCCATGCAGCATGTTTGAATGCAGTAGATTCCATGCAGTGAGGCCCAATGCATCCCGATTAAATGCAGTGGATTTTATGCAGCGAGGCCCAAAGCATCCCGATTGAATGCAGTGGATTCCATGCAGCGTCACTGAATGCAGTGGATTCGATGCAGCATGGTTAAATGCATCCCGATTGAACGAAGAGTATTCAATGCAGCGTGGCTAAATGGATCCCGATTGAATGCAGTGGATTCCATGCAGCGTGGCCCAATGGATCTAGAGATTGCAGTGGATTCCATGCAGTGTGGTGCAATGGATTTTAATTGAACGCAGTGTATTCGATGCATCATTGTGCAATGGATCCCAATTGAATGCAGTGAATTCCATGCAGCGTGATTGAATGCAGTACATTCCATGCAGCATGGTAAAATGCATCCCGATTAAATGCAGTGGATTCCATCCAGCGTGATTGAATGCAGTTGATTCCATGGAGTGTGGCCCAATGCATCCCGATTAAATGCAGTGGATTTTATGCAGCATGGCCCAAAGCATCCTGATTGAATGTAGTGCATTCCATGCAGCATCACTGAATGCAGTGGATTCCATGCAGCATGGTAAAATGCATCCCGATTAAACGCAGTGGATTACATGCAGCATGGCTAAATGGATCCTGAGTGAATGCAGTAGATTACACACAGTGTCATTGAATGCAGTGGATTCCATGCAGCATGGTAAAATGCGTCACGATTGATGCAGTGGATTCCATGCAGTGTCATTGAATGCAGTGTATTCCATGCAGCATGGTAAAATGCATCCCGATGGATGCAGTGGATTCCATGCAGTGTCAATGAATGCAGTGGATTCCAGGCAGCATGATAAAATGCATCCCGATTGATGCAGTGGATTCCATGCAGCGGGGTTAAATGGATCCCGATTGAATGCAGTGTATTCCATGCAGCGTGGCCCAGTGGATCTCGATTGAATGCAGTGGATTCCATGCAGCGTGGCCCAATGGATCTCGATTGAATGCAGTGGATTCCATGCAGTGTGGTGCAGTGGATTCTGATTGATTGCAGTGAATTCCATGCATCGTGGCACAATGGATCCCAATTGAATGCAGTGGATTCCATGCAGCGTGGCCCAATGGATCTCGATTGAATGCAGTGGATTCCATGCAGCGTGTTTGAATGCAGTGTATGCCATGCAGCGTGAAGAAATGGAACCCTATTGAATGCAGTGGATTTTATGCAGCATGATTGAATGCAGTGGATTCGATGCAGCATGATTGAATGCAGTGGATTCCAGGCAGCGAGGCCCAATGAATCCCGATTGAATGCAGTGGATATTATCCAGCATGGCCCAAAGCATCCCGATTGAATGCAGTGGATTCCATGCAGCATGTTTGAATGCAGTGGATTCCATGCAGCATGGCCCAATGGTTCCCGATTGAATGCAGTGGTTGCAATGAAGCATGATTGAATGCAGTGGATTCCATGAAGCGTGGCCCTATGGTACCCGATTGAATGCACTGGTTGCAATGAAGCATGATTGAATGCAGTGGATTCCATGCAGCATGGAGAAATGGAACCCTATTAAATGCAGGGGATTTTATGCAGCATGATTGAATGCAGTGGATTCCATGCAGCATGATTGAATGCAGTAGATTCCATGCAGTGAGGCCCAATGCATCCCGATTAAATGCAGTGGATTTTATGCAGCGAGGCCCAAAGCATCCCGATTGAATGCAGTGGATTCCATGCAGCATCACTGAATGCAGTGGATTCGATGCAGCATGGTAAAATGCATCCCGATTGAACCCAGTGTATTCTATGCAGCGTGATAAATGGATCCCGATTGAATGCAGTGGATTCCATGCAGCGTGGCCCAATGGATCTCGAGAGAATGCAGTGGATTCCATGCAGTGTGGTGCAATGGATTTTGATTGAACGCAGTGGATTCCATGCATCGTTGTGCAATGGATCCCAATTGAATGCAGTGAATTCCATGCAGCGTGATTGAATGCAGTTGATTCCATGGAGCGTGGCCCAATGCATCCCGATTAAATGCAGTGGATTTTATGCAGCATGGCCCAAAGCATCCCGATTGAAGGTAGTGCATTCCATGCAGCATCACTGAATGCAGTGGATTCCATGCAGCATGGTAAAATGCATCCCGATTGAACGCAGTGTATTCCATGAAGCATGGCTAAATGGATCCCGATTGAATGCAGTGGATTCCATGCAGCGTGGCCCAATGGATCTCGATTGAACGCAGTGTATTCCATGCAGTGAGGCCCAATGAATCCCAATTGAATGCAGTTGATTCCATGCAGCATGGCGCAATGGATGTCGATTGAATGCAGTGCTTTCCCTGCAATGTGGCACAATGGATCCCGATTGACTGCAGTGGATTCCATGCAGCGTCACTGAATGCAGTGGATTCCATGCAGCATGGTAAAATGCATCCCGATTGATGCAGTGGATTCCATGCAGTGTCATTGAATGCAGTGGATTCCATGCAGCATGGTAAAATGCATCCCGATTGATGCAGTGGATTACATGCAGTGTCAATGAATGCAGTGGATTCCAGGCAGCATGATAAAATGCATCCCGATTGATGCAGTGGATTCCATGCAGCGGGGTTAAATGGATCCCGATTGAATGCAGTGGATTCCATGCAGCGTGGCCCAGTGGATCTCGATTGAATGCAGTGGATTCCATGCAGCGTGGCCCAATGGATCTCGATTGAATGCAGTGGATTCTACGCAGTGTGGTGCAGTGGATTCTGATTGATTGCAGTGAATTCCATGCATCGTGGCACAATGGATCCCAATTGAATGCAGTGGATTCCATGCAGTGTGGCCCAATGGATCTCGATTGAATGCAGTGGATTCCATGCAGCATGTTTGAATGCAGTGTATTCCATGCAGCGTGAAGAAATGGAACCCTATTGAATGCAGTGGATTTTATGCAGCATGATTGAATGCAGTGGATTCCATGCAGCATGATTGAATGCAGTGGATTCCAGGAAGCGAGGCCCAATGAATCCCGATTGAATGCAGTGGATATTATCCAGCAGGGCCCAAAGCATCCCGATTGAATGCAGTGGATTCCATGCAGCGTCACTGAATGCAGTGGATTCGATGCAGCATGGTAAAATGCATCCCGATTGAACCCAGTGTATTCTATGCAGCGTGATAAATGGATCCCGATTGAATGCAGTGGATTCGATGCAGCATTGCCCAATGGATCTCGAGAGAATGCAGTGGGTTCCATGCAGTGTGGTGCAATGGATTTTGATTGAAATCAGTGGATTCGATGCATCGTTGTGCAATGGATCCCAATTGAATGCAGTGAATTCCATGCAGCGTGATTGAATGCAGTACATTCCATGCAGCATGGTAAAATGCATCCCGATTAAATGCAGTGGATTCCATCCAGCTTGATTGAATGCAGTTGATTCCATGGAGCGTGGCCCAATGCATCCCGATTAAATGCAGTGGATTTTATGCAGCATGGCCCAAAGCATCCCGATTGAAGGTACTGCATTCCATGCAGCATCACTGAATGCAGTGGATTCCATGCAGCATGGTAAAATGCATCCCGATTGAACGCAGTGTATTCCATGAAGCATGGCTAAATGGATCCCGATTGAATGCAGTGGATTCCATGCAGCGTGGCCCAATGGATCTCGATTGAACGCAGTGTATTCCATGCAGTGAGGCCCAATGAATCCCAATTGAATGCAGTGGATTCCATGCAGCATGGCGCAATGGATGTCGATTGAATGCAGTGATTTCCCTGCAATGTGGCACAATGGATCCCGATTGACTGCAGTGGATTCCATGCAGCGTCACTGAATGCAGTGGATTCCATGCAGCATGGTAAAATGCATCCCGATGGATGCAGTGGATTCCATGCAGTGTCATTGAATGCAGTGGATTCCATGCAGCATGGTAAAATGCATCCCAATTGAACGCAGTGCATTCCATGCAGCCGGGTTCAATGGATCCCGATTGAATGCAGTGGATTCGATGCAGCGTGGCCCAATGGATCTCGAGAGAATGCAGTGGATTCCATGCAGTGTGGTGCAATGGATTTAAATTGAACGCAGTGGATTCCATGCATCGTGGCGCAATGGATCCCAATTGAATGCAGTGAATTCCATGCAGCGTGATTGAATGCAGTATATTCCATGCAGCGTGGTAAAATGCATCCCGATTAAATGCAGTGGATTCCATCCAGCTTGATTGAATGCAATTGATTCCATGGAGCATGGCCCAATGCATCCCGATTAAATGCAGTGGATTTTATGCAGCATAGCCCAAAGCATCCCGATTGAAGGTAGTGCATTCCATGCAGCATCACTGAATGCAGTGGATTCCATGCAGCATGGTAAAATGCATCCCGATTGAACGCAGTGTATTCCATGAAGCATGGCTAAATGGATCCCGAGTGAATGCAGTAGATTCCATGCAGTTTCATTGAATGCAGTGGTTTACATGCAGTATGTAAAATGCGTCACGATTGATGCAGTGGATTCCATGCAGTGTCATTGAATGCAGTGGATTCCATGCAGCATGGTAAAATGCATCCCGATTGATGCAGTGGATTCCATGCAGTGTCAATGAATGCAGTACATTCCATGCAGCATGGTAAAATGCATCCCGATTAAATGCAGTGGATTCCATCCAGCTTGATTGAATGCAGTTGATTCCATGGAGCGTGGCCCAATGCATCCCGATTAAATGCAGTGGATTTTATGCAGCATGGCCCAAAGCATCCCGATTGAAGGTAGTGCATTCCATGCAGCATCACTGAATGCAGTGGATTCCATGCAGCATGGTAAAATGCATCCCGATTGAACGCAGTGTATTCCATGAAGCATGGCTAAATGGATCCCGATTGAATGCAGTGGATTCCATGCAGCGTGGCCCAATGGATATCGATTGAACGCAGTGTATTCCATGCAGTGAGGCCCAATGAATCCCAATTGAATGCAGTGGATTCCATGCAGCATGGCGCAATGGATGTCGATTGAATGCAGTGCTTTCCCTGCAATGTGGCACAATGGATCCCGATTGACTGCAGTGGATTCCATGCAGCGTCACTGAATGCAGTGGATTCCATGCAGCATGGTAAAATGCATCCCGATTGATGCAGTGGATTCCATGCAGTGTCATTGAATGCAGTGGATTCCATGCAGCATGGTAAAATGCATCCCGATTGATGCAGTGGATTCCATGCAGCGGGGTTAAATGGATCCCGATTGAATGCAGTGGATTCCATGCAGCGTGGCCCAGTGGATCTCGATTGAATGCAGTGGATTCCATGCAGCGTGGCCCAATGGATCTCGATTGAATGCAGTGGATTCCACGCAGTGTGGTGCAGTGGATTCTGATTGATTGCAGTGAATTCCATGCATCGTGGCACAATGGATCCAAATTGAATGCAGTGGATTCCATGCAGTGTGGCCCAATGGATCTCGATTGAATGCAGTGGATTCCATGCAGCATGTTTGAATGCAGTGTATTCCATGCAGCGTGAAGAAATGGAACCCTATTGAATGCAGTGGATTTTATGCAGCATGATTGAATGCAGTGGATTCCATGCAGCATGATTGAATGCAGTGGATTCCAGGAAGCGAGGCCCAATGAATCCCGATTGAATGCAGTGGATATTATCCAGCAGGGCCCAAAGCATCCCGATTGAATGCAGTGGATTCCATGCAGCGTCACTGAATGCAGTGGATTCGATGCAGCATGGTAAAATGCATCCCGATTGAACCCAGTGTATTCTATGCAGCGTGATAAATGGATCCCGATTGAATGCAGTGGATTCGATGCAGCACTGCCCAATGGACCTCGAGAGAATGCAGTGGATTCCATGCAGTGTGGTGCAATGGATTTTGATTGAAATCAGTGGATTCGATGCATCGTTGTGCAATGGATCCCAATTGAATGCAGTGAATTCCATGCAGCGTGATTGAATGCAGTACATTCCATGCAGCATGGTAAAATGCATCCCGATTAAATGCAGTGGATTCCATCCAGCTTGATTGAATGCAGTTGATTCCATGGAGCGTGGCCCAATGCATCCCGATTAAATGCAGTGGATTTTATGCAGCATGGCCCAAAGCATCCCGATTGAAGGTAGTGCATTCCATGCAGCATCACTGAATGCAGTGGATTCCATGCAGCGTGGCCCAATGGATCTCGATTGAATGCAGTGGATTCCATGCAGTGTGGTGCAGTGGATTCTGATTGATTGCAGTGAATTCCATGCATCGTGGCACAATGGATCCCAATTGAATGCAGTGGATTCCATGCAGCGTGGCCCAATGGATCTCGATTGAATGCAGTGGATTCCATGCAGCGTGTTTGAATGCAGTGTATGCCATGCAGCGTGAAGAAATGGAACCCTATTGAATGCAGTGGATTTTATGCAGCATGATTGAATGCAGTGGATTCGATGCAGCATGATTGAATGCAGTGGATTCCAGGCAGCGAGGCCCAATGAATCCCGATTGAATGCAGTGGATATTATCCAGCATGGCCCAAAGCATCCCGATTGAATGCAGTGGATTCCATGCAGCATGTTTGAATGCAGTGGATTCCATGCAGCATGGCCCAATGGTTCCCGATTGAATGCAGTGGTTGCAATGAAGCATGATTGAATGCAGTGGATTCCATGAAGCGTAGCCCTATGGTACCCGATTGAATGCACTGGTTGCAATGAAGCATGATTGAATGCAGTGGATTCCATGCAGCATGGAGAAATGGAACCCTATTAAATGCAGGGGATTTTATGCAGCATGATTGAATGCAGTGGATTCCATGCAGCATGATTGAATGCAGTAGATTCCATGCAGTGAGGCCCAATGCATCCCGATTAAATGCAGTGGATTTTATGCAGCGAGGCCCAAAGCATCCCGATTGAATGCAGTGGATTCCATGCAGCGTCACTCAATGCAGTGGATTCGATGCAGCATGGTAAAATGCATCCCGATTGAACCCAGTGTATTCCATGCAGCGTGATAAATGGATCCCGATTGAATGCAGTGGATTCCATGCAGCATGGCCCAATGGGTCTCGAGAGAATGCAGTGGATTCCATGCAGTGTGGTGCAATGGATTTTGATTGAACGCAGTGGATTCGATGCATCGTTGTGCAATGGATCCCAATTGAATGCAGTGAATTCCATGCAGCGTGATTGAATGCAGTACATTCCATGTAGCGTGGTAAAATGCATCCCGATTAAATGCAGTGGATTCCATCCAGCTTGATTGAATGCAGTTGATTCCATGGAGCGTGGCCCAATGCATCCCGATTAAATGCAGTGGATTTTATGCAGCATGGCCTAAAGCATCCCGATTGAAGGTAGTGCATTCCATGCAGCATCACTGAATGCAATGGATTCCATGCAGCATGGTAAAATGCATCCCGATTGAACGCAGTGTATTCCATGAAGCATGGCTAAATGGATCCCGAGTGAATGCAGTGGATTCCATGCAGTGTCATTGAATGCAGTGGATTCCATGCAGCATGGTAAAATGTGTCACGATTGATGCAGTGGATTCCATGCATTGTCATTGAATGCAGTGGATTCCATGCAGCATGGTTAAATGCATCCCGATTGATGCAGTGGATTCCATGCAGTGTCAATGAATGCAATGAATTCCAGGCAGCATGATAAAATGCATCCCGATTGATGCAGTGGATTCCATGCAGCGGGGTTAAATGGCTCCCGATTGAATGCAGTGGATTCCATGCAGCGTGGCCCAATGGATCTCGATTGAATGCAGTGGACTCCGTGCAGTGTGGTGGAGTGGATTCTGATTGATTGCAGTGAATTCCATGCAGCGTGGCCCAATGGATCTCGATTGAATGCAGTGGATTCCATGCAGCGTGTTTGAATGCAGTGTATTCCATGCAGCGTGAAGAAATGGAACCCTATTGAATGCAGTGGATTTTATGCAGCATGATTGAATGCAGTGGATTCCATGCAGCATGATTGAATGCAGTGGATTCCAGGCAGCGAGGCCCAATGAATCCCGCTTGAATGCAGTGGACATTATCCAGAATGGCCCAAAGCATCCCGATGGAATGCAGTGGATTCCATGCAGCGTGTTTGAATGCAGTGGATTCCATGAAGCGTGGCCCTATGGTACCCGATTGAATGCACTGGTTGCAATGAAGCATGATTGAATGCAGTGGATTCCATGCAGCATGGAGAAATGGAACCCTATTAAATGCAGGGGATTTTATGCAGCATGATTGAATGCAGTGGATTCCATGCAGCGTCACTGAATGCAGTGGATTCGATGCAGCATGGTAAAATGCATCCCGATTGAACCCAGTGTATTCTATGCAGCGTGATAAATGGATCCCGATTGAATGCAGTGGATTCCATGCAGCGTGGCCCAATGGATCTCGAGAGAATGCAGTGGATTCCATGCAGTGTGGTGCAATGGATTTTCATTGAACGCAGTGGATTCGATGCATCATTGTGCAATGGATCCCAATTGAATGCAGTGAATTCCATGCAGCGTGATTGAATGCAGTACATTCCATGCAGCATGGTAAAATGCATCCCGATTAAATGCAGTGGATTCCATCCAGCTTGATTGAATGCAGTTGATTCCATGGAGCGTGGCCCAATGCATCCCGATTAAATGCAGTGGATTTTATGCAGCATGGCCCAAAGCATCCCGATTGAAGGTAGTGCATTCCATGCAGCATCACTGAATGCAGTGGATTCCATGCAGCATGGTAAAATGCATCCCGATTGAACGCAGTGTATTCCATGAAGCATGGCTAAATGGATCCCGAGTGAATGCAGTGGATTCCATGCAGTGTCATTGAATGCAGTGGATTCCATGCAGCATGGTAAAATGTGTCACGATTGATGCAGTGGATTCCATGCATTGTCATTGAATGCAGTGGATTCCATGCAGCATGGTTAAATGCATCCCGATTGATGCAGTGGATTCCATGCAGTGTCAATGAATGCAATGAATTCCAGGCAGCATGATAAAATGCATCCCGATTGATGCAGTGGATTCCATGCAGCGGGGTTAAATGGATCCCGATTGAATGCAGTGGATTCCATGCAGCGTGGCCCAATGGATCTCGATTGAATGCAGTGGACTCCGTGCAGTGTGGTGGAGTGGATTCTGATTGATTGCAGTGAATTCCATGCAGCGTGGCCCAATGGATCTCGATTGAATGCAGTGGATTCCATGCAGCGTGTTTGAATGCAGTGTATTCCATGCAGCGTGAAGAAATGGAACCCTATTGAATGCAGTGGATTTTATGCAGCATGATTGAATGCAGTGGATTCCATGCAGCATGATTGAATGCAGTGGATTCCAGGCAGCGAGGCCCAATGAATCCCGATTGAATGCAGTGGACATTATCCAGCATGGCCCAAAGCATCCCGATGGAATGCAGTGGATTCCATGCAGCGTGTTTGAATGCAGTGGATTCCATGCAGCATGGCCCAATGGTTCCCGATTGAATGCAGTGGTTGCAATGAAGCATGATTGAATGCAGTGGATTCCATGAAGCGTGGCCCTATGGTACCCGATTGAATGCACTGGTTGCAATGAAGCATGATTGAATGCAGTGGATTCCATGCAGCATGGAGAAAGGGAACCCTATTAAATGCAGGGGATTTTATGCAGCATGATTGAATGCAGTGGATTCCATGCAGCGTCACTGAATGCAGTGGATTCGATGCAGCATGGTAAAATGCATCCCGATTGAACCCAGTGTATTCTATGCAGCGTGATAAATGGATCCCGATTGAATGCATGGATTCCATGCAGCGTGGCCCAATGGATCTCGAGAGAATGCAGTGGATTCCATGCAGTGTGGTGCAATGGATTTTCATTGAACGCAGTGGATTCGATGCATCATTGTGCAATGGATCCCAATTGAATGCAGTGAATTCCATGCAGCGTGATTGAATGCAGTACATTGCATGCAGCATGGTAAAATGCATCCCGATTAAATGCAGTGGATTCCATCCAGCTTGATTGAATGCAGTTGATTCCATGGAGCGTGGCCCAATGCATCCCGATTAAATGCAGTGGATTTTATGCAGCATGGCCCAAAGCATCCCGATTGAAGGTAGTGCATTCCATGCAGCATCACTGAATGCAGTGGATTCCATGCAGCATGGTAAAATGCATCCCGATTGAACGCAGTGTATTCCATGAAGCATGGCGAAATGGATGCCGAGTGAATGCAGTGGATTCCATGCAGTGTCATTGAATGCAGTGGATTCCATGCAGCATGGTAAAATGTGTCACGATTGATGCAGTGGATTCCATGCATTGTCATTGAATGCAGTGGATTCCATGCAGCATGGTTAAATGCATCCCGATTGATGCAGTGGATTACATGCAGTGTCAATGAATGCAGTGGATTCCATGCAGCATGGTTAAATGCATCCCGATTGATGCAGTGGATTACATGCAGTGTCAATGAATGCAGTGGATTCCAGGCAGCATGATAAAATGCATCCCGATTGATGCAGTGGATTCCATGCAGCGGGGTTAAATGGATCCCGATTGAATGCAGTGGATTCCATGCAGCGTGGCCCAGTGGATCTCGATTGAATGCAGTGGATTCCATGCAGCGTGGCCCAATGGATCTCGATTGAATGCAGTGGATTCCATGCAGTGTGGTGTAGTGGATTCTGATTGATTGCAGTGAATTCCATGCATCGTGGCACAATGGATCCCAATTGAATGCAGTGGATTCCATGCAGTGTGGCCCAGTGGATCTCGATTGAATGCAGTGGATTCCATGCAGTGTGGTTCAGTGGATTCTGATTGATTGCAGTGAATTCCATGCATCGTGGCACAATGGATCTCAATTGAATGCAGTGTATTCCATGCAGCGTGAAGAAATGGAACCCTATTGAATGCAGTGGATTTTATGCAGCATGATTGAATGCAGTGGATTCCATGCAGCATGATTGAATGCAGTGGATTCCAGGAAGTGAGGCCCAATGAATCCCGATTGAATGCAGTGGATATTATCCAGCTGGGCCCAAAGCATCCCGATTGAATGCAGTGGATTCCATGCAGCGTCACTGAATGCAGTGGATTCGATGCAGCATGGTAAAATGCATCCCGATTGAACCCAGTGTATTCTATGCAGCGTGATAAATGGATCCCGATTGAATGCACTGGATTCGATGCAGCATTGCCCAATGGATCTCGAGAGAATGCAGTGGATTCCATGCAGTGTGGTGCAATGGATTTTGATTGAAGGCAGTGGATTCGATGCATCGTTGTGCAATGGATCCCAATTGAATGCAGTGAATTCCATGCAGCGTGATTGAATGCAGTACATTCCATGCAGCATGGTAAAATGCATCCCGATTAAATGCAGTGGATTCCATCCAGCTTGATTGAATGCAGTTGATTCCATGGAGCGTGGCCCAATGCATCCCGATTAAATGCAGTGGATTTTATGCAGCATGGCCCAAAGCATCCCGATTGAAGGTAGTGCATTCCATGCAGCATCACTGAATGCAGTGGATTCCATGCAGCATGGTAAAATGCATCCCGATTGAACGCAGTGTATTCCATGAAGCATGGCTAAATGGATCCCGATTGAATGCAGTGGATTCCATGCAGCGTGGCCCAATGGATCTCGATTGAACGCAGTGTATTCCATGCAGTGAGGCCCAATGAATCCCAATTGAATGCAGTGGATTCCATGCAGCATGGCGCAATGGATGTCGATTGAATGCAGTGCTTTCCCTGCAATGTGGCACAATGGATCCCGATTGACTGCAGTGGATTCCATGCAGCGTCACTGAATGCAGTGGATTCCATGCAGAATGGTAAAATGCATCCCGATTGATGGAGTGGATTCCATGCAGTGTCATTGAATGCAGTGGATTCCATGCAGCATGGTAAAATGCATCCCGATTGATGCAGTGGATTACATGCAGTGTCAATGAATGCAGTGGATTCCAGGCAGCATGATAAAATGCATCCCGATTGATGCAGTGGATTCCATGCAGCGGGGTTAAATGGATCCCGATTGAATGCAGTGGATTCCATGCAGCGTGGCCCAATGGATCTCGAGAGAATGCAGTGGATTCCATGCAGTGTGGTGCAATGGGTTTTAATTGAACGCAGTGGATTCCATGCATCGTGGCGCAATGGATCCCAATTGAATGCAGTGAATTCCATGCAGCGTGATTGAATGCAGTATATTCCATGCAGCGTGGTAAAATGCATCCCGATTAAATGCAGTGGATTCCATCCAGCTTGATTGAATGCAATTGATTCCATGGAGCATGGCCCAATGCATCCCGATTAAATGCAGTGGATTTTATGCAGCATGGCCCAAAGCATCCCGATTGAAGGTAGTGCATTCCATGCAGCATCACTGAATGCAGTGGATTCCATGCAGCATGGTAAAATGCATCCCGATTAAACGCAGTGGATTACATGCAGCATGGCTAAATGGATCCCGAGTGAATGCAGTAGATTCCATGCAGTTTCATTGAATGGAATGGATTACATGCAGTATGGTAAAATGCGTCACGATTGATGCAGTGGATTCCATGCAGTGTCATTGAATGCAGTGGATTCCATGCAGCATGGTAAAATGCATCCCGATTTATGCAGTGGATTCCATGCAGTGTCAATGAATGCAGTGGATTCCAGGCAGCATGATAAAATGCATCCCGATTGATGCAGTGGATTCCATGCAGCGGGGTTAAATGGATCCCGATTGAATGCAGTGGATTCCATGCAGCGTGGCCCAATGGATCTCGATTGAATGCAGTGGATTCCATGCAGCTTGGCCCAATGGTTCTCGATTGAATGCAGTGGATTCCATGCAGTGTGGTGCAGTGGATTCTGATTGATTGCAGTGAATTCCATGCATCGTGGCACAATGGATCCCAATTGAATGCAGTGGATTCCATGCAGCGTGGCCAAATGGATCTCGATTGAATGCAGTGGATTCCATGCAGCGTGTTTGAATGCAGTGTATGCCATGCAGCATGAAGAAATGGAACCCTATTGAATGCAGTGGATTTTATGCAGCATGATTGAATGCAGTGGATTCCATGCAGCATGATTGAATGCAGTGGATTCCAGGCAGCGAGGCCCAATGAATCCCGATTGAATGCAGTGGATATTCTCCAGCATGGCCCAAAGCATCCCGATTGAATGCAGTGGATTCCATGCAGCGTGTTTGAATGCAGTGGATTCCATGCAGCATGGCCCAATGGTTCCCGATTGAATGCAGTGGTTGCAATGAAGCATGATTGAATGCAGTGGATTCCATGAAGCGTGGCCCTATGGTACCCGATTGAATGCACTGGTTGCAATGAAGCATGATTGAATGCAGTGGATTCCATGCAGCATGGAGAAATGGAACCCTATTAAATGCAGGGGATTTTATGCAGCATGATTGAATGCAGTGGATTCCATGCAGCATGATTGAATGCAGTAGATTCCATGCAGTGAGGCCCAATGCATCCCGATTAAATGCAGTGGATTTTATGCAGCGAGGCCCAAAGCATCCCGATTGAATGCAGTGGATTCCATGCAGCGTCACTGAATGCAGTGGATTCGATGCAGCATGGTAAAATGCATCCCGATTGAACCCAGTGTATTCTATGCAGCGTGATAAATGGATCCCGATTGAATGCAGTGGATTCCATGCAGCGTGGCCCAATGGATCTCGAGAGAATGCAGTGGATTCCATGCAGTGTGGTGCAATGGATTTTGATTGAACGCAGTGGATTCGATGCATCATTGTGCAATGGATCCCAATTGAATGCAGTGAATTCCATGCAGCGTGATTGAATGCAGTACATTGCATGCAGCATGGTAAAATGCATCCCGATTAAATGCAGTGGATTCCATCCAGCTTGATTGAATGCAGTTGATTCCATGGAGCGTGGCCCAATGCATCCCGATTAAATGCAGTGGATTTTATGCAGCATGGCCCAAAGCATCCCGATTGAAGGTAGTGCATTCCATGCAGCATCACTGAATGCAGTGGATTCCATGCAGCATGGTAAAATGCATCCCGATTGAACGCAGTGTATTCCATGAAGCATGGCTAAATGGATCCCGATTGAATGCAGTGGATTCCATGCAGCGTGGCCCAATGGATCTCGATTGAACGCAGTGTATTCCATGCAGTGAGGCCCAATGAATCCCAATTGAATGCAGTGGATTCCATGCAGCATGGAGAAATTGAACCCTATTAAATGCAGGGGATTTTATGCAGCATGATTGAATGCAGTGGATTCCATGCAGCATGATTGAATGCAGTAGATTCCATGCAGTGAGGCCCAATGCATCCCGATTAAATGCGGTGGATTTTATGCAGAGAGGCCCAAAGCATCCCGATTGAATGCAGTGGATTCCATGCAGCGTCACTGAATGCAGTGGATTCGATGCAGCATGGTTAAATGCATCCCGATTGAACGAAGAGTATTCCATGCAGCGTGGCTAAATGGATCCCGATTGAATGCAGTGGATTCAATGCAGCGTGGCCCAATGGATCTCGATTGAATGCAGTGGATTCCATGCAGCGTGGCCCAATGGATCTCGATTGAATGCAGTGGATTCCATGCAGTGTGGTGCAGTGGATTCTGATTGATTGCAGTGGATTCCATGCATCGTGGTGCAATGGATCCCAATTGAATGCAGTGGATTCCATGCAGCGTGGCCCAATGGATCTCGATTGAATGCAGTGGATTCCATGCAGCGTGTTTGAATGCAGTGTATGCCATGCAGTGTGAAGAAATGGAACCCTATTGAATGCAGTGGATTTTATGCAGCATGATTGAATGCAGTGGATTCGATGCAGCATGATTGAATGCAGTGGATTTCAGGCAGCGAGGCCCAATGAATCCCGATTGAATGCAGTGGATATTATCCAGCATGGCCCAAAGCATCCCGATTGAATGCAGTGGATTCCATGCAGCGTGTTTGAATGCAGTGGATTCCATGCAGCATGGCCCAATGGTTCCCGATTTAATGCAGTGGTTGCAATGAAGCATGATTGAATGCAGTGGATTCCATGAAGCGTGGCCCTATGGTACCCGATTGAATGCACTGGTTGCAATGAAGCATGATTGAATGCAGTGGATTCCATGCAGCATGGAGAAATTGAACCCTATTAAATGCAGGGGATTTTATGCAGCATGATTGAATGCAGTGGTTTCCATGCAGCATGATTGAATGCAGTAGATTCCATGCAGTGAGGCCCAATGCATCCCGATTAAATGCAGTGGATTCCATGCAGCGTCACTGAATGCAGTGGATTCGATGCAGCATGGTAAAATGCATCCCGATTGAACCCAGTGTATTCTATGCAGCGTGATAAATGGATCCCGATTGAATGCAGTGGATTCCATGCAGCGTGGTCCAATGGATCTCGAGAGAATGCAGTGGATTCCATGCAGTGTGGTGCAATGGATTTTGATTGAACGCAGTGGATACCATGCGTCATTGTGCAATGGATCCCAATTGAATGCAGTGAATTCCATGCAGCGTGATTGAATGCAGTACATTCCATGCAGCATGGTAAAATGCATCCCGATTAAATGCAGTGGATTCCATCCAGCTTGATTGAATGCAGTTGATTCCATGGAGCGTGGCCCAATGCATCCCGATTAAATGCAGTGGATTTTATGCAGCATGGCCCAAAGCATCCCGATTGAAGGTAGTGCATTCCATGCAGCATCACTGAATGCAGTGGATTCCATGCAGCATGGTAAAATGCATCCCGATTGAACGCAGTGTATTCCATGAAGCATGGCTAAATGGATCCCGATTGAATGCAGTGGATTCCATGCAGCGTGGCCCAATGGATCTCGATTGAACGCAGTGTATTCCATGCAGTGAGGCCCAATGAATCCCAATTGAATGCAGTGGATTCCATGCAGCATGGAGAAATTGAACCTTATTAAATGCAGGGGATTTTATGCAGCATGATTGAATGCAGTGGATTCCATGCAGCATGATTGAATGCAGTAGATTCCATGCAGTGAGGCCCAATGCATCCCGATTAAATGCAGTGGATTTTATGCAGAGAGGCCCAAAGCATCCCGATTGAATGCAGTGGATTCCATGCAGCGTCACTGAATGCAGTGGATTCGATGCAGCATGGTTAAATGCATCCCGATTGAACGAAGAGTATTCCATGCAGCGTGGCTAAATGGATCCCGATTGAATGCAGTGGATTCCATGCAGCGTGGCCCAATGGATCTCGATTGAATGCAGTGGATTCCATGCAGCGTGGCCCAATGGATCTCGATTGAATGCAGTGGATTCCATGCAGTGTGGTGCAGTGGATTCTGATTGATTGCAGTGAATTCCATGCATCGTGGCACAATGGATCCCAATTGAATGCAGTGGATTCCATGCAGCGTGGCCCAATGGATCTCGATTGAATGCAGTGGATTCCATGCAGCGTGTTTGAATGCAGTGTATGCCATGCAGCGTGAAGAAATGGAACCCTATTGAATGCAGTGGATTTTATGCAGCATGATTGAATGCAGTGGATTCGATGCAGCATGATTGAATGCAGTGGATTTCAGGCAGCGAGGCCCAATGAATCCCGATTGAATGCAGTGGATATTATCCAGCATGGCCCAAAGCATCCCGATTGAATGCAGTGGATTACATGCAGCGTGTTTGAATGCAGTGGATTCCATGCAGCATGGCCCAATGGTTCCCGATTGAATGCAGTGGTTGCAATGAAGCATGATTGAATGCAGTGGATTCCATGAAGCGTGGCCCTATGGTACCCGATTGAATGCACTGGTTGCAATGAAGCATGATTGAATGCAGTGGATTCCATGCAGCATGGAGAAATTGAACCCTATTAAATGCAGGGGATTTTATGCAGCATGATTGAATGCAGTGGTTTCCATGCAGCATGATTGAATGCAGTAGATTCCATGCAGTGAGGCCCAATGCATCCCGATTAAATGCAGTGGATTCCATGCAGCGTCACTGAATGCAGTGGATTCGATGCAGCATGGTAAAATGCATCCCGATTGAACCCAGTGTATTCTATGCAGCGTGATAAATGGATCCCGATTGAATGCAGTGGATTCCATGCAGCGTGGTCCAATGGATCTCGAGAGAATGCAGTGGATTCCATGCAGTGTGGTGCAATGGATTTTGATTGAACGCAGTGGATACCATGCGTCATTGTGCAATGGATCCCAATTGAATGCAGTGAATTCCATGCAGCGTGATTGAATGCAGTACATTCCATGCAGCATGGTAAAATGCATCCCGATTAAATGCAGTGGATTCCATCCAGCTTGATTGAATGCAGTTGATTCCATGGAGCGTGGCCCAATGCATCCCGATTAAATGCAGTGGATTTTATGCAGCATGGCCCAAAGCATCCCGATTGAAGGTAGTGCATTCCATGCAGCATCACTGAATGCAGTGGATTCCATGCAGCATGGTAAAATGCATCCCGATTGAACGCAGTGTATTCCATGAAGCATGGCTAAATGGATCCCGATTGAATGCAGTGGATTCCATGCAGCGTGGCCCAATGGATCTCGATTGAACGCAGTGTATTCCATGCAGTGAGGCCCAATGAATCCCAATTGAATGCAGTGGATTCCATGCAGCATGGAGAAATTGAACCTTATTAAATACAGGGGATTTTATGCAGCATGATTGAATGCAGTGGATTCCATGCAGCATGATTGAATGCAGTAGATTCCATGCAGTGAGGCCCAATGCATCCCGATTAAATGCAGTGGATTTTATGCAGAGAGGCCCAAAGCATCCCGATTGAATGCAGTGGATTCCATGCAGCGTCACTGAATGCAGTGGATTCGATGCAGCATGGTTAAATGCATCCCGATTGAACGAAGAGTATTCCATGCAGCGTGGCTAAATGGATCCCGATTGAATGCAGTGGATTCCATGCAGCGTGGCCCAATGGATCTCGATTGAATGCAGTGGATTCCATGCAGCGTGGCCCAATGGATCTCGATTGAATGCAGTGGATTCCATGCAGTGTGGTGCAGTGGATTCTGATTGATTGCAGTGAATTCCATGCATCGTGGCACAATGGATCCCAATTGAATGCAGTGGATTCCATGCAGCGTGGCCCAATGGATCTCGATTGAATGCAGTGGATTCCATGCAGCGTGTTTGAATGCAGTGTATGCCATGCAGCGTGAAGAAATGGAACCCTATTGAATGCAGTGGATTTTATGCAGCATGATTGAATGCAGTGGATTCGATGCAGCATGATTGAATGCAGTGGATTTCAGGCAGCGAGGCCCAATGAATCCCGATTGAATGCAGTGGATATTATCCAGCATGGCCCAAAGCATCCCGATTGAATGCAGTGGATTACATGCAGCGTGTTTGAATGCAGTGGATTCCATGCAGCATGGCCCAATGGTTCCCGATTGAATGCAGTGGTTGCAATGAAGCATGATTGAATGCAGTGGATTCCATGAAGCGTGGCCCTATGGTACCCGATTGAATGCACTGGTTGCAATGAAGCATGATTGAATGCAGTGGATTCCATGCAGCATGGAGAAATTGAACCCTATTAAATGCAGGGGATTTTATGCAGCATGATTGAATGCAGTGGTTTCCATGCAGCATGATTGAATGCAGTAGATTCCATGCAGAGAGGCCCAAAGCATCCCGATTGAATGCAGTGGATTCCATGCAGCGTCACTGAATGCAGTGGATTCGATGCAGCATGGTTAAATGCATCCCGATTGAACGAAGAGTATTCCATGCAGCGTGGCTAAATGGATCCCGATTGAATGCAGTGGATTCCATGCAGCGTGGCCCAATGGATCTCGATTGAATGCAGTGGATTCCATGCAGCGTGGCCCAATGGATCTCGATTGAATGCAGTGGATTCCATGCAGTGTGGTGCAGTGGATTCTGATTGATTGCAGTGAATTCCATGCATCGTGGCACAATGGATCCCAATTGAATGCAGTGGATTCCATGCAGCGTGGCCCAATGGATCTCGATTGAATGCAGTGGATTCCATGCAGCGTGTTTGAATGCAGTGTATGCCATGCAGCGTGAAGAAATGGAACCCTATTGAATGCAGTGGATTTTATGCAGCATGATTGAATGCAGTGGATTCGATGCAGCATGATTGAATGCAGTGGATTTCAGGCAGCGAGGCCCAATGAATCCCGATTGAATGCAGTGGATATTATCCAGCATGGCCCAAAGCATCCCGATTGAATGCAGTGGATTACATGCAGCGTGTTTGAATGCAGTGGATTCCATGCAGCATGGCCCAATGGTTCCCGATTGAATGCAGTGGTTGCAATGAAGCATGATTGAATGCAGTGGATTCCATGAAGCGTGGCCCTATGGTACCCGATTGAATGCACTGGTTGCAATGAAGCATGATTGAATGCAGTGGATTCCATGCAGCATGGAGAAATTGAACCCTATTAAATGCAGGGGATTTTATGCAGCATGATTGAATGCAGTGGTTTCCATGCAGCATGATTGAATGCAGTAGATTCCATGCAGTGAGGCCCAATGCATCCCGATTAAATGCAGTGGATTCCATGCAGCGTCACTGAATGCAGTGGATTCGATGCAGCATGGTAAAATGCATCCCGATTGAACCCAGTGTATTCTATGCAGCGTGATAAATGGATCCCGATTGAATGCAGTGGATTCCATGCAGCGTGGTCCAATGGATCTCGAGAGAATGCAGTGGATTCCATGCAGTGTGGTGCAATGGATTTTGATTGAACGCAGTGGATACCATGCGTCATTGTGCAATGGATCCCAATTGAATGCAGTGAATTCCATGCAGCGTGATTGAATGCAGTACATTCCATGCAGCATGGTAAAATGCATCCCGATTAAATGCAGTGGATTCCATCCAGCTTGATTGAATGCAGTTGATTCCATGGAGCGTGGCCCAATGCATCCCGATTAAATGCAGTGGATTTTATGCAGCATGGCCCAAAGCATCCCGATTGAAGGTAGTGCATTCCATGCAGCATCACTGAATGCAGTGGATTCCATGCAGCATGGTAAAATGCATCCCGATTGAACGCAGTGTATTCCATGAAGCATGGCTAAATGGATCCCGATTGAATGCAGTGGATTCCATGCAGCGTGGCCCAATGGATCTCGATTGAACGCAGTGTATTCCATGCAGTGAGGCCCAATGAATCCCAATTGAATGCAGTGGATTCCATGCAGCATGGAGAAATTGAACCTTATTAAATACAGGGGATTTTATGCAGCATGATTGAATGCAGTGGATTCCATGCAGCATGATTGAATGCAGTAGATTCCATGCAGTGAGGCCCAATGCATCCCGATTAAATGCAGTGGATTTTATGCAGAGAGGCCCAAAGCATCCCGATTGAATGCAGTGGATTCCATGCAGCGTCACTGAATGCAGTGGATTCGATGCAGCATGGTTAAATGCATCCCGATTGAACGAAGAGTATTCCATGCAGCGTGGCTAAATGGATCCCGATTGAATGCAGTGGATTCCATGCAGCGTGGCCCAATGGATCTCGATTGAATGCAGTGGATTCCATGCAGCGTGGCCCAATGGATCTCGATTGAATGCAGTGGATTCCATGCAGTGTGGTGCAGTGGATTCTGATTGATTGCAGTGAATTCCATGCATCGTGGCACAATGGATCCCAATTGAATGCAGTGGATTCCATGCAGCGTGGCCCAATGGATCTCGATTGAATGCAGTGGATTCCATGCAGCGTGTTTGAATGCAGTGTATGCCATGCAGCGTGAAGAAATGGAACCCTATTGAATGCAGTGGATTTTATGCAGCATGATTGAATGCAGTGGATTCGATGCAGCATGATTGAATGCAGTGGATTTCAGGCAGCGAGGCCCAATGAATCCCGATTGAATGCAGTGGATATTATCCAGCATGGCCCAAAGCATCCCGATTGAATGCAGTGGATTACATGCAGCGTGTTTGAATGCAGTGGATTCCATGCAGCATGGCCCAATGGTTCCCGATTGAATGCAGTGGTTGCAATGAAGCATGATTGAATGCAGTGGATTCCATGAAGCGTGGCCCTATGGTACCCGATTGAATGCACTGGTTGCAATGAAGCATGATTGAATGCAGTGGATTCCATGCAGCATGGAGAAATTGAACCCTATTAAATGCAGGGGATTTTATGCAGCATGATTGAATGCAGTGGTTTCCATGCAGCATGATTGAATGCAGTACATTCCATGCAGCATGGTAAAATGCATCCCGATTGATGGAGTGGATTCCATGCAGTGTCATTGAATGCAGTGGATTCCATGCAGCATGGTAAAATGCATCCCAATTGAACGCAGTGCATTCCATGCAGCGGGGTTAAATGGATCCCGATTGAATGCAGTGGATTCGATGCAGCGTGGCCCAATGGATCTCGAGAGAATGCAGTGGATTCCATGCAGTGTGGTGCAATGGATTTAAATTGAACGCAGTGGATTCCATGCATCGTGGCGCAATGGATCCCAATTGAATGCAGTGAATTCCATGCAGCGTGATTGAATGCAGTATATTCCATGCAGCGTGGTAAAATGCATCCCGATTAAATGCAGTGGATTCCATCCAGCTTGATTGAATGCAGTTGATTCCATGGAGCGTGGCCCAATGCATCCCGATTAAATGCAGTGGATTTTATGCAGCATGGCCCAAAGCATCCCGATTGAAGGTAGTGCATTCCATGCAGCATCACTGAATGCAGTGGATTCCATGCAGCATTGTAAAATGCATCCCAATTGAACGCAGTGCATTCCATGCAGCGGGGTTAAATGGATCCCGATTGAATGCAGTGGATTCGATGCAGCGTGGCCCAATGGATCTCGAGAGAATGCAGTGGATTCCATGCAGTGTGGTGCAATGGATTTTAATTGAACGCAGTGGATTCCATGCATCATGGCGCAATGGATCCCAATTGAATGCAGTGAATTCCATGCAGCGTGATTGAATGCAGTATATTCCATGCAGCGTGGTAAAATGCATCCCGATTAAATGCAGTGGATTCCATCCAGCTTGATTGAATGCAGTTGATTCCATGGAGTGTGGCCCAATGCATCCCGATTAACTGCAGTGGATTTTATGCAGCATGGCCCAAAGCATCCCGATTGAAGGTACTGCATTCCATGCAGCATCACTGAATGCAGTGGATTCCATGCAGCATGGTAAAATGCATCCCGATTGAACGCAGTGTATTCCATGAAGCATGGCTAAATGGATCCCGAGTGAATGCAGTGAATTCCATGCAGTGTCATTGAATGCAGTGGATTCCAGGCAGCATGGTAAAATGCATCCCGATTGATGCCGTGGATTCCATGCAGCGGGGTTAAATGGATCCCGATTGAATGCAGTGTATTCCATGCAGCGTGGCCCAATGGATCTCGATTGAATGCAGTGGATTCCATGCAGCGTGGCCCAATGGATCTCGATTGAATGCAGTGGATTCCATGCAGTGTGGTGCAGTGGATTCTGATTGATTGCAGTGAATTCCATGCATCGTGGCACAATGGATCCCAATTGAATGCAGTGGATTCCATGCAGCGTGGCCCAATGGATCTCGATTGAATGCATTGGATTCCATGCAGCGTGTTTGAATGCAGTGTATGCCATGCAGCGTGAAGAAATGGAACCCTATTGAATGCAGTGGATTTTATGCAGCATGATTGAATGCAGTGGATTCGATGCAGCAGGATTGAATGCAGTGGATTCCAGGCAGCGAGGCCCAATGAATCCCGATTGAATGCAGTGGATATTATCCAGCATGGCCCAAAGCATCCCGATTGAATGCAGTGGATTCCATGCAGCATGTTTGAATGCAGTGGATTCCATGCAGCATGGCCCAATGGTTCCCGATTGAATGCAGTGGTTGCAATGAAGCATGATTGAATGCAGTGGATTCCATGAAGCGTGGCCCTATGGTACCCGATTGAATGCACTGGTTGCAATGAAGCATGATTGAATGCAGTGGATTCCATGCAGCATGGAGAAATGGAACCCTATTAAATGCAGGGGATTTTATGCAGCATGATTGAATGCAGTGGATTCCATGCAGCATGATTGAATGCAGTAGATTCCATGCAGTGAGGCCCAATGCATCCCGATTAAATGTAGTGGATTTTATGCAGCGAGGCCCAAAGCATCCCGATTGAATGCAGTGGATTCCATGCAGCGTCACTGAATGCAGTGGATTCGATGCAGCATGGTAAAATGCATCCCGATTGAACCCAGTGTATTCCATGCAGCGTGATAAATGGATCCCGATTGAATGCAGTGGATTCCATGCAGCGTGGCCCAATGGATCTCGAGAGAATGCAGTGGATTCCATGCAGTGTGGTGCAATGGATTTTGATTGAAGGCAGTGGATTCGATGCATCGTTGTGCAATGGATCCCAATTGAATGCAGTGAATTCCATGCAGCGTGATTGAATGCAGTATATTCCATGCAGCGTGGTAAAATGCATCCCGATTAAATGCAGTGGATTCCATCCAGCTTGATTGAATGCAGTTGATTCCATGGAGCGTGGCCCAATGCATCCCGATTAAATGCAGTGGATTTTATGCAGCATGGCCCAAAGCATCCCGATTGAAGGTAGTGCATTCCATGCAGCATCACTGAATGCAGTGGATTCCATGCAGCATGGTAAAATGCATCCCGATTGAACGCAGTGTATTCCATGAAGCATGGCTAAATGGATCCCGAGTGAATGCAGTGGATTCCATGCAGTGTCATTGAATGCAGTGGATTCCATGCAGCATGGTAAAATGTGTCACGATTGATGCAGTGGATTCCATGCAATGTCATTGAATGCAGTGGATTCCATGCAGCATGGTTAAATGCATCCCGATTGATGCAGTGGATTCCATGCAGTGTCAATGAATGCAATGAATTCCAGGCAGCATGATAAAATGCATCCCGATTGATGCAGTGGATTCCATGCAGCGGGGTTAAATGGATCCCGATTGAATGCAGTGGATTCCATGCAGCGTGGCCCAATGGATCTCGATTGAATGCAGTGGACTCCGTGCAATGTGGTGGAGTGGATTCTGATTGATTGCAGTGAATTCCATGCAGCGTGGCCCAATGGATCTCGATTGAATGCAGTGGATTCCATGCAGCGTGTTTGAATGCAGTGTATTCCATGCAGCGTGAAGAAATGGAACCCTATTGAATGCAGTGGATTTTATGCAGCATGATTGAATGCAGTGGATTCCATGCAGCATGATTGAATGCAGTGGATTCCAGGCAGCGAGGCCCAATGAATCCCGATTGAATGCAGTGGACATTATCCAGCATGGCCCAAAGCATCCCGATGGAATGCAGTGGATTCCATGCAGCGTGTTTGAATGCAGTGGATTCCATGCAGCATGGCCCAATGGTTCCCGATTGAATGCAGTGGTTGCAATGAAGCATGATTGAATGCAGTGGATTCCATGAAGCGTGGCCCTATGGTACCCGATTGAATGCACTGGTTGCAATGAAGCATGATTGAATGCAGTGGATTCCATGCAGCATGGAGAAATGGAACCCTATTAAATGCAGGGGATTTTATGCAGCATGATTGAATGCAGTGGATTCCATGCAGCATGATTGAATGCAGTAGATTCCATGCAGTGAGGCCCAATGCATCCCGATTAAATGCAGTGGATTTTATGCAGCGAGGCCCAAAGCATCCCGATTGAATGCAGTGGATTCCATGCAGCGTCACTGAATGCAGTGGATTCGATGCAGCATGGTTAAATGCATCCCGATTGAACGAAGAGTATTCAATGCAGCGTGGCTAAATGGATCCCGATTGAATGCAGTGGATTCCATGCAGCGTGGCCCAATGGATCTAGAGATTGCAGTGGATTCCATGCAGTGTGGTGCAATGGATTTTAATTGAACGCAGTGGATTCGATGCATCATTGTGCAATGGATCCCAATTGAATGCAGTGAATTCCATGCAGCGTGATTGAATGCAGTACATTCCATGCAGCATGGTAAAATGCATCCCGATTAAATGCAGTGGATTCCATCCAGCTTGATTGAATGCAGTTGATTCCATGGAGCGTGGCCCAATGCATCCCGATTAAATGCAGTGGATTTTATGCAGCATGGCCCAAAGCATCCTGATTGAATGTAGTGCATTCCATGCAGCATCACTGAATGCAGTGGATTCCATGCAGCATGGTAAAATGCATCCCGATTAAACGCAGTGGATTACATGCAGCATGGCTAAATGGATCCTGAGTGAATGCAGTAGATTCCATGCAGTGTCATTGAATGCAGTGGATTCCATGCAGCATGGTATAATGTGTCACGATTGATGCAGTGGATTCCATGCAGTGTCATTGAATGCAGTGGATTCCATGCAGCATGGTAAAATGCATCCCGATGGATGCAGTGGATTCCATGCAGTGTCAATGAATGCAGTGGATTCCAGGCAGCATGATAAAATGCATCCCGATTGATGCAGTGGATTCCATGCAGCGGGGTTAAATGGATCCCGATTGAATGCAGTGTATTCCATGCAGCGTGGCCCAATGGATCTCGATTGAATGCAGTGGATTCCATGCAGCGTGGCCCAATGGATCTCGATTGAATGCAGTGGATTCCATGCAGTGTGGTGCAGTGGATTCTGATTGATTGCAGTGAATTCCATGCATCGTGGCACAATGGATCCCAATTGAATGCAGTGGATTCCATGCAGCGTGGCCCAATGGATCTCGATTGAATGCAGTGGATTCCATGCAGCGTGTTTGAATGCAGTGTATGCCATGCAGCGTGAAGAAATGGAACCCTATTGAATGCAGTGGATTTTATGCAGCATGATTGAATGCAGTGGATTCGATGCAGCATGATTGAATGCAGTGGATTCCAGGCAGCGAGGCCCAATGAATCCCGATTGAATGCAGTGGACATTATCCAGCATGGCCCAAAGCATCCCGATGGAATGCAGTGGATTCCATGCAGCATGTTTGAATGCAGTGGATTCCATGCAGCATGGCCCAATGGTTCCCGATTGAATGCAGTGGTTGCAATGAAGCATGATTGAATGCAGTGGATTCCATGAAGCGTGGCCCTATGGTACCCGATTGAATGCACTGGTTGCAATGAAGCATGATTGAATGCAGTGGATTCCATGCAGCATGGAGAAATGGAACCCTATTAAATGCAGGGGATTTTATGCAGCATGATTGAATGCAGTGGATTCCATGCAGCATGATTGAATGCAGTAGATTCCATGCAGTGAGGCCCAATGCATCCCGATTAAATGCAGTGGATTTTATGCAGCGAGGCCCAAAGCATCCCGATTGAATGCAGTGGATTCCATGCAGCGTCACTGAATGCAGTGGATTCGATGCAGCATGGTAAAATGCATCCCGATTGAACCCAGTGTATTCTATGCAGCGTGATAAATGGATCCCGATTGAATGCAGTGGATTCCATGCAGCGTGGCCCAATGGATCTCGAGAGAATGCAGTGGATTCCATGCAGTGTGGTGCAATGGATTTTGATTGAACGCAGTGGATTCCATGCATCGTTGTGCAATGGATCCCAATTGAATGCAGTGAATTCCATGCAGCGTGATTGAATGCAGTACATTCCATGCAGCATGGTAAAATGCATCCCGATTAAATGCAGTGGATTCCATCCAGCTTGATTGAATGCAGTTGATTCCATGGAGCGTGGCCCAATGCATCCCGATTAAATGCAGTGGATTTTATGCAGCATGGCCCAAAGCATCCCGATTGAAGGTAGTGCATTCCATGCAGCATCACTGAATGCAGTGGATTCCATGCAGCATGGTAAAATGCATCCCGATTGAACGCAGTGTATTCCATGAAGCATGGCTAAATGGATCCCGATTGAATGCAGTGGATTCCATGCAGCGTGGCCCAATGGATCTCGATTGAACGCAGTGTATTCCATGCAGTGAGGCCCAATGAATCCCAATTGAATGCAGTTGATTCCATGCAGCATGGCGCAATGGATGTCGATTGAATGCAGTGCTTTCCCTGCAATGTGGCACAATGGATCCCGATTGACTGCAGTGGATTCCATGCAGCGTCACTGAATGCAGTGGATTCCATGCAGCATGGTAAAATGCATCCCGATTGATGCAGTGGATTCCATGCAGTGTCATTGAATGCAGTGGATTCCATGCAGCATGGTAAAATGCATCCCGATTGATGCAGTGGATTACATGCAGTGTCAATGAATGCAGTGGATTCCAGGCAGCATGATAAAATGCATCCCGATTGATGCAGTGGATTCCATGCAGCGGGGTTAAATGGATCCCGATTGAATGCAGTGGATTCCATGCAGCGTGGCCCAGTGGATCTCGATTGAATGCAGTGGATTCCATGCAGCGTGGCCCAATGGATCTCGATTGAATGCAGTGGATTCCACGCAGTGTGGTGCAGTGGATTCTGATTGATTGCAGTGAATTCCATGCATCGTGGCACAATGGATCCCAATTGAATGCAGTGGATTCCATGCAGTGTGGCCCAATGGATCTCGATTGAATGCAGTGGATTCCATGCAGCATGTTTGAATGCAGTGTATTCCATGCAGCGTGAAGAAATGGAACCCTATTGAATGCAGTGGATTTTATGCAGCATGATTGAATGCAGTGGATTCCATGCAGCATGATTGAATGCAGTGGATTCCAGGAAGCGAGGCCCAATGAATCCCGATTGAATGCAGTGGATATTATCCAGCAGGGCCCAAAGCATCCCGATTGAATGCAGTGGATTCCATGCAGCGTCACTGAATGCAGTGGATTCGATGCAGCATGGTAAAATGCATCCCGATTGAACCCAGTGTATTCTATGCAGCGTGATAAATGGATCCCGATTGAATGCAGTGGATTCGATGCAGCATTGCCCAATGGATCTCGAGAGAATGCAGTGGATTCCATGCAGTGTGGTGCAATGGATTTTGATTGAAATCAGTGGATTCGATGCATCGTTGTGCAATGGATCCCAATTGAATGCAGTGAATTCCATGCAGCGTGATTGAATGCAGTACATTCCATGCAGCATGGTAAAATGCATCCCGATTAAATGCAGTGGATTCCATCCAGCTTGATTGAATGCAGTTGATTCCATGGAGCGTGGCCCAATGCATCCCGATTAAATGCAGTGGATTTTATGCAGCATGGCCCAAAGCATCCCGATTGAAGGTAGTGCATTCCATGCAGCATCACTGAATGCAGTGGATTCCATGCAGCATGGTAAAATGCATCCCGATTGAACGCAGTGTATTCCATGAAGCATGGCTAAATGGATCCCGATTGAATGCAGTGGATTCCATGCAGCGTGGCCCAATGGATCTCGATTGAACGCAGTGTATTCCATGCAGTGAGGCCCAATGAATCCCAATTGAATGCAGTGGATTCCATGCAGCATGGCGCAATGGATGTCGATTGAATGCAGTGATTTCCCTGCAATGTGGCACAATGGATCCCGATTGACTGCAGTGGATTCCATGCAGCGTCACTGAATGCAGTGGATTCCATGCAGCATGGTAAAATGCATCCCGATGGATGCAGTGGATTCCATGCAGTGTCATTGAATGCAGTGGATTCCATGCAGCATGGTAAAATGCATCCCAATTGAACGCAGTGCATTCCATGCAGCCGGGTTCAATGGATCCCGATTGAATGCAGTGGATTCGATGCAGCGTGGCCCAATGGATCTCGAGAGAATGCAGTGGATTCCATGCAGTGTGGTGCAATGGATTTAAATTGAACGCAGTGGATTCCATGCATCGTGGCGCAATGGATCCCAATTGAATGCAGTGAATTCCATGCAGCGTGATTGAATGCAGTATATTCCATGCAGCGTGGTAAAATGCATCCCGATTAAATGCAGTGGATTCCATCCAGCTTGATTGAATGCAATTGATTCCATGGAGCATGGCCCAATGCATCCCGATTAAATGCAGTGGATTTTATGCAGCATGGCCCAAAGCATCCCGATTGAAGGTAGTGCATTCCATGCAGCATCACTGAATGCAGTGGATTCCATGCAGCATGGTAAAATGCATCCCGATTAAAGGCAGTGTATTCCATGCAGCATGGCTAAATGGATCCCGAGTGAATGCAGTAGATTCCATGCAGTTTCATTGAATGCAGTGGTTTACATGCAGTATGGTAAAATGCGTCAAGATTGATGCAGTGGATTCCATGCAGTGTCATTGAATGCAGTGGATTCCATGCAGCATGGTAAAATGCATCCCGATTGATGCAGTGGATTCCATGCAGTGTCAATGAATGCAGTACATTCCATGCAGCATGGTAAAATGCATCCCGATTAAATGCAGTGGATTCCATCCAGCTTGATTGAATGCAGTTGATTCCATGGAGCGTGGCCCAATGCATCCCGATTAAATGCAGTGGATTTTATGCAGCATGGCCCAAAGCATCCCGATTGAAGGTAGTGCATTCCATGCAGCATCACTGAATGCAGTGGATTCCATGCAGCATGGTAAAATGCATCCCGATTGAACGCAGTGTATTCCATGAAGCATGGCTAAATGGATCCCGATTGAATGCAGTGGATTCCATGCAGCGTGGCCCAATGGATCTCGATTGAACGCAGTGTATTCCATGCAGTGAGGCCCAATGAATCCCAATTGAATGCAGTGGATTCCATGCAGCATGGCGCAATGGATGTCGATTGAATGCAGTGCTTTCCCTGCAATGTGGCACAATGGATCCCGATTGACTGCAGTGGATTCCATGCAGCGTCACTGAATGCAGTGGATTCCATGCAGCATGGTAAAATGCATCCCGATTGATGCAGTGGATTCCATGCAGTGTCATTGAATGCAGTGGATTCCATGCAGCATGGTAAAATGCATCCCGATTGATGCAGTGGATTACATGCAGTGTCAATGAATGCAGTGGATTCCAGGCAGCATGATAAAATGCATCCCGATTGATGCAGTGGATTCCATGCAGCGGGGTTAAATGGATCCCGATTGAATGCAGTGGATTCCATGCAGCGTGGCCCAGTGGATCTCGATTGAATGCAGTGGATTCCATGCAGCGTGGCCCAATGGATCTCGATTGAATGCAGTGGATTCCACGCAGTGTGGTGCAGTGGATTCTGATTGATTGCAGTGAATTCCATGCATCGTGGCACAATGGATCCCAATTGAATGCAGTGGATTCCATGCAGTGTGGCCCAATGGATCTCGATTGAATGCAGTGGATTCCATGCAGCATGTTTGAATGCAGTGTATTCCATGCAGCGTGAAGAAATGGAACCCTATTGAATGCAGTGGATTTTATGCAGCATGATTGAATGCAGTGGATTCCATGCAGCATGATTGAATGCAGTGGATTCCAGGAAGCGAGGCCCAATGAATCCCGATTGAATGCAGTGGATATTATCCAGCAGGGCCCAAAGCATCCCGATTGAATGCAGTGGATTCCATGCAGCGTCACTGAATGCAGTGGATTCGATGCAGCATGGTAAAATGCATCCCGATTGAACCCAGTGTATTCTATGCAGCGTGATAAATGGATCCCGATTGAATGCAGTGGATTCGATGCAGCATTGCCCAATGGACCTCGAGAGAATGCAGTGGATTCCATGCAGTGTGGTGCAATGGATTTTGATTGAAATCAGTGGATTCGATGCATCGTTGTGCAATGGATCCCAATTGAATGCAGTGAATTCCATGCAGCGTGATTGAATGCAGTACATTCCATGCAGCATGGTAAAATGCATCCCGATTAAATGCAGTGGATTCCATCCAGCTTGATTGAATGCAGTTGATTCCATGGAGCGTGGCCCAATGCATCCCGATTAAATGCAGTGGATTTTATGCAGCATGGCCCAAAGCATCCCGATTGAAGGTAGTGCATTCCATGCAGCATCACTGAATGCAGTGGATTCCATGCAGCATGGTAAAATGCATCCCGATTGAACGCAGTGTATTCCATGAAGCATGGCGAAATGGATCCCGATTGAATGCAGTGGATTCCATGCAGCGTGGCCCAATGGATCTCGATTGAACGCAGTGTATTCCATGCAGTGAGGCCCAATGAATCCCAATTGAATGCAGTGGATTCCATGCAGCATGGCGCAATGGATGTCGATTGAATGCAGTGGTTTCCCTGCAATGTGGCACAATGGATCCCGATTGACTGCAGTGGATTCCATGCAGCGTCACTGAATGCAGTGGATTCCATGCAGAATGGTAAAATGCATCCCGATTGATGGAGTGGATTCCATGCAGTGTCATTGAATGCAGTGGATTCCATGCAGCATGGTAAAATGCATCCCAATTGAACGCAGTGCATTCCATGCAGCGGGGTTAAATGGATCCCGATTGAATGCAGTGGATTCGATGCAGCGTGGCCCAATGGATCTCGAGAGAATGCAGTGGATTCCATGCAGTGTGGTGCAATGGATTTAAATTGAACGCAGTGGATTCCATGCATCGTGGCGCAATGGATCCCAATTGAATGCAGTGAATTCCATGCAGCGTGATTGAATGCAGTATATTCCATGCAGCGTGGTAAAATGCATCCCGATTAAATGCAGTGGATTCCATCCAGCTTGATTGAATGCAGTTGATTCCATGGAGCGTGGCCCAATGCATCCCGATTAAATGCAGTGGATTTTATGCAGCATGGCCCAAAGCATCCCGATTGAAGGTAGTGCATTCCATGCAGCATCACTGAATGCAGTGGATTCCATGCAGCATTGTAAAATGCATCCCAATTGAACGCAGTGCATTCCATGCAGCGGGGTTAAATGGATCCCGATTGAATGCAGTGGATTCCATGCAGCGTGGCCCAATGGATCTCGAGAGAATGCAGTGGATTCCATGCAGTGTGGTGCAATGGATTTTAATTGAACGCAGTGGATTCCATGCATCATGGCGCAATGGATCCCAATTGAATGCAGTGAATTCCATGCAGCGTGATTGAATGCAGTATATTCCATGCAGCGTGGTAAAATGCATCCCGATTAAATGCAGTGGATTCCATCCAGCTTGATTGAATGCAGTTGATTCCATGGAGTGTGGCCCAATGCATCCCGATTAACTGCAGTGGATTTTATGCAGCATGGCCCAAAGCATCCCGATTGAAGGTAGTGCATTCCATGCAGCATCACTGAATGCAGTGGATTCCATGCAGCATGGTAAAATGCATCCCGATTGAACGCAGTGTATTCCATGAAGCATGGCTAAATGGATCCCGAGTGAATGCAGTGAATTCCATGCAGTGTCATTGAATGCAGTGGATTCCAGGCAGCATGGTAAAATGCATCCCGATTGATGCAGTGGATTCCATGCAACGGGGTTAAATGGATCCCGATTGAATGCAGTGTATTCCATGCAGCGTGGCCCAATGGATCTCGATTGAATGCAGTGGATTCCATGCAGCGTGGCCCAATGGATCTCGATTGAATGCAGTGGATTCCATGCAGTGTGGTGCAGTGGATTCTGATTGATTGCAGTGAATTCCATGCATCGTGGCACAATGGATCCCAATTGAATGCAGTGGATTCCATGCAGCGTGGCCCAATGGATCTCGATTGAATGCATTGGATTCCATGCAGCGTGTTTGAATGCAGTGTATGCCATGCAGCGTGAAGAAATGGAACCCTATTGAATGCAGTGGATTTTATGCAGCATGATTGAATGCAGTGGATTCGATGCAGCAGGATTGAATGCAGTGGATTCCAGGCAGCGAGGCCCAATGAATCCCGATTGAATGCAGTGGATATTATCCAGCATGGCCCAAAGCATCCCGATTGAATGCAGTGGATTCCATGCAGCATGTTTGAATGCAGTGGATTCCATGCAGCATGGCCCAATGGTTCCCGATTGAATGCAGTGGTTGCAATGAAGCATGATTGAATGCAGTGGATTCCATGAAGCGTGGCCCTATGGTACCCGATTGAATGCACTGGTTGCAATGAAGCATGATTGAATGCAGTGGATTCCATGCAGCATGGAGAAATGGAACCCTATTAAATGCAGGGGATTTTATGCAGCATGATTGAATGCAGTGGATTCCATGCAGCATGATTGAATGCAGTAGATTCCATGCAGTGAGGCCCAATGCATCCCGATTAAATGTAGTGGATTTTATGCAGCGAGGCCCAAAGCATCCCGATTGAATGCAGTGGATTCCATGCAGCGTCATTGAATGCAGTGGATTCCATGCAGCATGGTAAAATGCATCCCGATTGAACCCAGTGTATTCCATGCAGCGTGATAAATGGATCCTGATTGAATGCAGTGGATTCCATGCAGCGTGGCCCAATGGATCTCGAGAGAATGCAGTGGATTCCATGCAGTGTGGTGCAATGGATTTTGATTGAAGGCAGTGGATTCGATGCATCGTTGTGCAATGGATCCCAATTGAATGCAGTGAATTCCATGCAGCGTGATTGAATGCAGTATATTCCATGCAGCGTGGTAAAATGCATCCCGATTAAATGCAGTGGATTCCATCCAGCTTGATTGAATGCAGTTGATTCCATGGAGCGTGGCCCAATGCATCCCGATTAAATGCAGTGGATTTTATGCAGCATGGCCCAAAGCATCCCGATTGAAGGTAGTGCATTCCATGCAGCATCACTGAATGCAGTGGATTCCATGCAGCATGGTAAAATGCATCCCGATTGAACGCAGTGTATTCCATGAAGCATGGCTAAATGGATCCCGAGTGAATGCAGTGGATTCCATGCAGTGTCATTGAATGCAGTGGATTCCATGCAGCATGGTAAAATGTGTCACGATTGATGCAGTGGATTCCATGCATTGTCATTGAATGCAGTGGATTCCATGCAGCATGGTTAAATGCATCCCGATTGATGCAGTGGATTCCATGCAGTGTCAATGAATGCAATGAATTCCAGGCAGCATGATAAAATGCATCCCGATTGATGCAGTGGATTCCATGCAGCGGGGTTAAATGGATCCCGATTGAATGCAGTGGATTCCATGCAGCGTGGCCCAATGGATCTCGATTGAATGCAGTGGACTCCGTGCAGTGTGGTGGAGTGGATTCTGATTGATTGCAGTGAATTCCATGCAGCGTGGCCCAATGGATCTCGATTGAATGCAGTGGATTCCATGCAGCGTGTTTGAATGCAGTGTATTCCATGCAGCGTGAAGAAATGGAACCCTATTGAATGCAGTGGATTTTATGCAGCATGATTGAATGCAGTGGATTCCATGCAGCATGATTGAATGCAGTGGATTCCAGGCAGCGAGGCCCAATGAATCCCGATTGAATGCAGTGGACATTATCCAGCATGGCCCAAAGCATCCCGATGGAATGCAGTGGATTCCATGCAGCGTGTTTGAATGCAGTGGATTCCATGCAGCATGGCCCAATGGTTCCCGATTGAATGCAGTGGTTGCAATGAAGCATGATTGAATGCAGTGGATTCCATGAAGCGTGGCCCTATGGTACCCGATTGAATGCACTGGTTGCAATGAAGCATGATTGAATGCAGTGGATTCCATGCAGCATGGAGAAATGGAACCCTATTAAATGCAGGGGATTTTATGCAGCATGATTGAATGCAGTGGATTCCATGCAGCATGATTGAATGCAGTAGATTCCATGCAGTGAGGCCCAATGCATCCCGATTAAATGCAGTGGATTTTATGCAGCGAGGCCCAAAGCATCCCGATTGAATGCAGTGGATTCCATGCAGCGTCACTGAATGCAGTGGATTCGATGCAGCATGGTTAAATGCATCCCGATTGAACGAAGAGTATTCAATGCAGCGTGGCTAAATGGATCCCGATTGAATGCAGTGGATTCCATGCAGCGTGGCCCAATGGATCTAGAGATTGCAGTGGATTCCATGCAGTGTGGTGCAATGGATTTTAATTGAACGCAGTGGATTCGATGCATCATTGTGCAATGGATCCCAATTGAATGCAGTGAATTCCATGCAGCGTGATTGAATGCAGTACATTCCATGCAGCATGGTAAAATGCATCCCGATTAAATGCAGTGGATTCCATCCAGCTTGATTGAATGCAGTTGATTCCATGGAGCGTGGCCCAATGCATCCCGATTAAATGCAGTGGATTTTATGCAGCATGGCCCAAAGCATCCTGATTGAATGTAGTGCATTCCATGCAGCATCACTGAATGCAGTGGATTCCATGCAGCATGGTAAAATGCATCCCGATTAAACGCAGTGGATTACATGCAGCATGGCTAAATGGATCCTGAGTGAATGCAGTAGATTCCACACAGTGTCATTGAATGCAGTGGATTCCATGCAGCATGGTAAAATGCGTCACGATTGATGCAGTGGATTCCATGCAGTGTCATTGAATGCAGTGTATTCCATGCAGCATGGTAAAATGCATCCCGATGGATGCAGTGGATTCCATGCAGTGTCAATGAATGCAGTGGATTCCAGGCAGCATGATAAAATGCATCCCGATTGATGCAGTGGATTCCATGCAGCGGGGTTAAATGGATCCCGATTGAATGCAGTGTATTCCATGCAGCGTGGCCCAATGGATCTCGATTGAATTCAGTGGATTCCATGCAGCGTGGCCCAATGGATCTCGATTGAATGCAGTGGATTCCATGCAGTGTGGTGCAGTGGATTCTGATTGATTGCAGTGAATTCCATGCATCGTGGCACAATGGATCCCAATTGAATGCAGTGGATTCCATGCAGCGTGGCCCAATGGATCTCGATTGAATGCAGTGGATTCCATGCAGCGTGTTTGAATGCAGTGTATGCCATGCAGCGTGAAGAAATGGAACCCTATTGAATGCAGTGGATTTTATGCAGCATGATTGAATGCAGTGGATTCGATGCAGCATGATTGAATGCAGTGGATTCCAGGCAGCGAGGCCCAATGAATCCCGATTGAATGCAGTGGACATTATCCAGCATGGCCCAAAGCATCCCGATGGAATGCAGTGGATTCCATGCAGCATGTTTGAATGCAGTGGATTCCATGCAGCATGGCCCAATGGTTCCCGATTGAATGCAGTGGTTGCAATGAAGCATGATTGAATGCAGTGGATTCCATGAAGCGTGGCCCTATGGTACCCGATTGAATGCACTGGTTGCAATGAAGCATGATTGAATGCAGTGGATTCCATGCAGCATGGAGAAATGGAACCCTATTAAATGCAGGGGATTTTATGCAGCATGATTGAATGCAGTGGATTCCATGCAGCATGATTGAATGCAGTAGATTCCATGCAGTGAGGCCCAATGCATCCCGATTAAATGCAGTGGATTTTATGCAGCGAGGCCCAAAGCATCCCGATTGAATGCAGTGGATTCCATGCAGCATCACTGAATGCAGTGGATTCGATGCAGCATGGTAAAATGCATCCCGATTGAACCCAGTGTATTCTATGCAGCGTGATAAATGGATCCCGATTGAATGCAGTGGATTCCATGCAGCGTGGCCCAATGAATCTCGAGAGAATGCAGTGGATTCCATGCAGTGTGGTGCAATGGATTTTGATTGAACGCAGTGGATTCCATGCATCGTTGTGCAATGGATCCCAATTGAATGCAGTGAATTCCATGCAGCGTGATTGAATGCAGTACATTCCATGCAGCATGGTAAAATGCATCCCGATTAAATGCAGTGGATTCCATCCAGCTTGATTGAATGCAGTTGATTCCATGGAGCGTGGCCCAATGCATCCCGATTAAATGCAGTGGATTTTATGCAGCATGGCCCAAAGCATCCCGATTGAAGGTAGTGCATTCCATGCAGCATCACTGAATGCAGTGGATTCCATGCAGCATGGTAAAATGCATCCCGATTGAACGCAGTGTATTCCATGAAGCATGGCTAAATGGATCCCGATTGAATGCAGTGGATTCCATGCAGCGTGGCCCAATGGATCTCGATTGAACGCAGTGTATTCCATGCAGTGAGGCCCAATGAATCCCAATTGAATGCAGTTGATTCCATGCAGCATGGCGCAATGGATGTCGATTGAATGCAGTGCTTTCCCTGCAATGTGGCACAATGGATCCCGATTGACTGCAGTGGATTCCATGCAGCGTCACTGAATGCAGTGGATTCCATGCAGCATGGTAAAATGCATCCCGATTGATGCAGTGGATTCCATGCAGTGTCATTGAATGCAGTGGATTCCATGCAGCATGGTAAAATGCATCCCGATTGATGCAGTGGATTACATGCAGTGTCAATGAATGCAGTGGATTCCAGGCAGCATGATAAAATGCATCCCGATTGATGCAGTGGATTCCATGCAGCGGGGTTAAATGGATCCCGATTGAATGCAGTGGATTCCATGCAGCGTGGCCCAGTGGATCTCGATTGAATGCAGTGGATTCCATGCAGCGTGGCCCAATGGATCTCGATTGAATGCAGTGGATTCCACGCAGTGTGGTGCAGTGGATTCTGATTGATTGCAGTGAATTCCATGCATCGTGGCACAATGGATCCCAATTGAATGCAGTGGATTCCATGCAGTGTGGCCCAATGGATCTCGATTGAATGCAGTGGATTCCATGCAGCATGTTTGAATGCAGTGTATTCCATGCAGCGTGAAGAAATGGAACCCTATTGAATGCAGTGGATTTTATGCAGCATGATTGAATGCAGTGGATTCCATGCAGCATGATTGAATGCAGTGGATTCCAGGAAGCGAGGCCCAATGAATCCCGATTGAATGCAGTGGATATTATCCAGCAGGGCCCAAAGCATCCCGATTGAATGCAGTGGATTCCATGCAGCGTCACTGAATGCAGTGGATTCGATGCAGCATGGTAAAATGCATCCCGATTGAACCCAGTGTATTCTATGCAGCGTCATAAATGGATCCCGATTGAATGCAGTGGATTCGATGCAGCATTGCCCAATGGATCTCGAGAGAATGCAGTGGATTCCATGCAGTGTGGTGCAATGGATTTTGATTGAAATCAGTGGATTCGATGCATCGTTGTGCAATGGATCCCAATTGAATGCAGTGAATTCCATGCAGCGTGATTGAATGCAGTACATTCCATGCAGCATGGTAAAATGCATCCCGATTAAATGCAGTGGATTCCATCCAGCTTGATTGAATGCAGTTGATTCCATGGAGCGTGGCCCAATGCATCCCGATTAAATGCAGTGGATTTTATGCAGCATGGCCCAAAGCATCCCGATTGAAGGTACTGCATTCCATGCAGCATCACTGAATGCAGTGGATTCCATGCAGCATGGTAAAATGCATCCCGATTGAACGCAGTGTATTCCATGAAGCATGGCTAAATGGATCCCGATTGAATGCAGTGGATTCCATGCAGCGTGGCCCAATGGATCTCGATTGAACGCAGTGTATTCCATGCAGTGAGGCCCAATGAATCCCAATTGAATGCAGTGGATTCCATGCAGCATGGCGCAATGGATGTCGATTGAATGCAGTGATTTCCCTGCAATGTGGCACAATGGATCCCGATTGACTGCAGTGGATTCCATGCAGCGTCACTGAATGCAGTGGATTCCATGCAGCATGGTAAAATGCATCCCGATGGATGCAGTGGATTCCATGCAGTGTCATTGAATGCAGTGGATTCCATGCAGCATGGTAAAATGCATCCCAATTGAACGCAGTGCATTCCATGCAGCCGGGTTCAATGGATCCCGATTGAATGCAGTGGATTCGATGAAGCGTGGCCCAATGGATCTCGAGAGAATGCAGTGGATTCCATGCAGTGTGGTGCAATGGATTTAAATTGAACGCAGTGGATTCCATGCATCGTGGCGCAATGGATCCCAATTGAATGCAGTGAATTCCATGCAGCGTGATTGAATGCAGTATATTCCATGCAGCGTGGTAAAATGCATCCCGATTAAATGCAGTGGATTCCATCCAGCTTGATTGAATGCAATTGATTCCATGGAGCATGGCCCAATGCATCCCGATTAAATGCAGTGGATTTTATGCAGCATGGCCCAAAGCATCCCGATTGAAGGTAGTGCATTCCATGCAGCTTCACTGAATGCAGTGGATTCCATGCAGCATGGTAAAATGCATCCCGATTAAAGGCAGTGTATTCCATGCAGCATGGCTAAATGGATCCCGAGTGAATGCAGTAGATTCCATGCAGTTTCATTGAATGCAGTGGTTTACATGCAGTATGGTAAAATGCGTCACGATTGATGCAGTGGATTCCATGCAGTGTCATTGAATGCAGTGGATTCCATGCAGCATGGTAAAATGCATCCCGATTGATGCAGTGGATTCCATGCAGTGTCAATGAATGCAGTACATTCCATGCAGCATGGTAAAATGCATCCCGATTAAATGCAGTGGATTCCATCCAGCTTGATTGAATGCAGTTGATTCCATGGAGCGTGGCCCAATGCATCCCGATTAAATGCAGTGGATTTTATGCAGCATGGCCCAAAGCATCCCGATTGAAGGTAGTGCATTCCATGCAGCATCACTGAATGCAGTGGATTCCATGCAGCATGGTAAAATGCATCCCGATTGAACGCAGTGTATTCCATGAAGCATGGCGAAATGGATCCCGATTGAATGCAGTGGATTCCATGCAGCGTGGCCCAATGGATCTCGATTGAACGCAGTGTATTCCATGCAGTGAGGCCCAATGAATCCCAATTGAATGCAGTGGATTCCATGCAGCATGGCGCAATGGATGTCGATTGAATGCAGTGGTTTCCCTGCAATGTGGCACAATGGATCCCGATTGACTGCAGTGGATTCCATGCAGCGTCACTGAATGCAGTGGATTCCATGCAGCATGGTAAAATGCATCCCGATTGATGCAGTGGATTCCATGCAGTGTCATTGAATGCAGTGGATTCCATGCAGCATGGTAAAATGCATCCCGATTGATGCAGTGGATTACATGCAGTGTCAATGAATGCAGTGGATTCCAGGCAGCATGATAAAATGCATCCCGATTGATGCAGTGGATTCCATGCAGCGGGGTTAAATGGATCCCGATTGAATGCAGTGGATTCCATGCAGCGTGGCCCAGTGGATCTCGATTGAATGCAGTGGATTCCATGCAGCGTGGCCCAATGGATCTCGATTGAATGCAGTGGATTCCACGCAGTGTGGTGCAGTGGATTCTGATTGATTGCAGTGAATTCCATGCATCGTGGCACAATGGATCCCAATTGAATGCAGTGGATTCCATGCAGTGTGGCCCAATGGATCTCGATTGAATGCAGTGGATTCCATGCAGCATGTTTGAATGCAGTGTATTCCATGCAGCGTGAAGAAATGGAACCCTATTGAATGCAGTGGATTTTATGCAGCATGATTGAATGCAGTGGATTCCATGCAGCATGATTGAATGCAGTGGATTCCAGGAAGCGAGGCCCAATGAATCCCGATTGAATGCAGTGGATATTATCCAGCAGGGCCCAAAGCATCCCGATTGAATGCAGTGGATTCCATGCAGCGTCACTGAATGCAGTGGATTCGATGCAGCATGGTAAAATGCATCCCGATTGAACCCAGTGTATTCTATGCAGCGTGATAAATGGATCCCGATTGAATGCAGTGGATTCGATGCAGCATTGCCCAATGGACCTCGAGAGAATGCAGTGGATTCCATGCAGTGTGGTGCAATGGATTTTGATTGAAATCAGTGGATTCGATGCATCGTTGTGCAATGGATCCCAATTGAATGCAGTGAATTCCATGCAGCGTGATTGAATGCAGTACATTCCATGCAGCATGGTAAAATGCATCCCGATTAAATGCAGTGGATTCCATCCAGCTTGATTGAATGCAGTTGATTCCATGGAGCGTGGCCCAATGCATCCCGATTAAATGCAGTGGATTTTATGCAGCATGGCCCAAAGCATCCCGATTGAAGGTAGTGCATTCCATGCAGCATCACTGAATGCAGTGGATTCCATGCAGCATGGTAAAATGCATCCCGATTGAACGCAGTGTATTCCATGAAGCATGGCTAAATGGATCCCGATTGAATGCAGTGGATTCCATGCAGCGTGGCCCAATGGATCTCGATTGAACGCAGTGTATTCCATGCAGTGAGGCCCAATGAATCCCAATTGAATGCAGTGGATTCCATGCAGCATGGCGCAATGGATGTCGATTGAATGCAGTGCTTTCCCTGCAATGTGGCACAATGGATCCCGATTGACTGCAGTGGATTCCATGCAGCGTCACTGAATGCAGTGGATTCCATGCAGCATGGTAAAATGCATCCCGATTGATGCAGTGGATTCCATGCAGTGTCATTGAATGCAGTGGATTCCATGCAGCATGGTAAAATGCATCCCGATTGATGCAGTGGATTCCATGCAGTGTCAATGAATGCAGTGGATTCCAGGCAGCATGATAAAATGCATCCCGATTGATGCAGTGGATTCCATGCAGCGGGGTTAAATGGATCGCGATTGAATGCAGTGGATTCCATGCAGCGTGGCCCAGTGGATCTCGATTGAATGCAGTGGATTCCATGCAGCGTGGCCCAATGGATCTCGATTGAATGCAGTGGATTCCACGCAGTGTGGTGCAGTGGATTCTGATTGATTGCAGTGAATTCCATGCATCGTGGCACAATGGATCCCAATTGAATGCAGTGGATTCCATGCAGTGTGGCCCAATGGATCTCGATTGAATGCAGTGGATTCCATGCAGCATGTTTGAATGCAGTGTATTCCATGCAGCGTGAAGAAATGGAACCCTATTGAATGCAGTGGATTTTATGCAGCATGATTGAATGCAGTGGATTCCATGCAGCATGATTGAATGCAGTGGATTCCAGGAAGCGAGGCCCAATGAATCCCGATTGAATGCAGTGGATATTATCCAGCAGGGCCCAAAGCATCCCGATTGAATGCAGTGGATTCCATGCAGCGTCACTGAATGCAGTGGATTCGATGCAGCATGGTAAAATGCATCCCGATTGAACCCAGTGTATTCTATGCAGCGTGATAAATGGATCCCGATTGAATGCAGTGGATTCGATGCAGCGTGGTCCAATGTACCTCGAGAGAATGCAGTGGATTCCATGCAGTGTGGTGCAATGGATTTTGATTGAAATCAGTGGATTCGATGCATCATTGTGCAATGGATCCCAATTGAATGCAGTGAATTCCATGCAGCGTGATTGAATGCAGTACATTCCATGCAGCATGGTAAAATGCATCCCGATTAAATGCAGTGGATTCCATCCAGCTTGATTGAATGCAGTTGATTCCATGGAGCGTGGCCCAATGCATCCCGATTAAATGCAGTGGATTTTATGCAGCATGGCCCAAAGCATCCCGATTGAAGGTAGTGCATTCCATGCAGCATCACTGAATGCAGTGGATTCCATGCAGCATGGTAAAATGCATCCCGATTGAACGCAGTGTATTCCATGAAGCATGGCTAAATGGATCCCGAGTGAATGCAGTGGATTCCATGCAGCGTGGCCCAATGGATCTTGATTGAACGCAGTGTATTCCATGCAGTGAGGCCCAATGAATCCCAATTGAATGCAGTGGATTCCATGCAGCATGGCGCAATGGATGTCGATTGAATGAAGTGGTTTCCCTGCAATGTGGCACAATGGATCCCGATTGACTGCAGTGGATTCCATGCAGCGTCACTGAATGCAGTGGATTCCATGCAGCATGGTAAAATGCATCCCGATGGATGCAGTGGATTCCATGCAGTGTCATTGAATGCAGTGGATTCCATGCAGCATGGTAAAATGCATCCCAATTGAACGCAGTGCATTCCATGCAGCCGGGTTCAATGGATCCCGATTGAATGCAGTGGATTCGATGCAGCGTGGCCCAATGGATCTCGAGAGAATGCAGTGGATTCCATGCAGTGTGGTGCAATGGATTTAAATTGAACGCAGTGGATTCCATGCATCGTGGCGCAATGGATCCCAATTGAATGCAGTGAATTCCATGCAGCGTGATTGAATGCAGTATATTCCATGCAGCGTGGTAAAATGCATCCCGATTAAATGCAGTGGATTCCATCCAGCTTGATTGAATGCAATTGATTCCATGGAGCATGGCCCAATGCATCCCGATTAAATGCAGTGGATTCCATCCAGCTTGATTGAATGCAATTGATTCCATGGAGCATGGCCCAATGCATCCCGATTAAATGCAGTGGATTTTATGCAGCATGGCCCAAAGCATCCCGATTGAAGGTAGTGCATTCCATGCAGCATCACTGAATGCAGTGGATTCCATGCAGCATGGTAAAATGCATCCCGATTAAACGCAGTGGATTACATGCAGCATGGCTAAATGGATCCCGAGTGAATGCAGTAGATTCCATGCAGTTTCATTGAATGCTGTGATTTACATGCAGTATGGTAAAATGCGTCACGATTGATGCAGTGGAATCCATGCAGTGTCATTGAATGCAGTGGATTCCATGCAGCATGGTAAAATGCATCCCGATTGATGCAGTGGATTCCATGCAGTGTCAATGAATGCAGTGGATTCCAGGCAGCATGATAAAATGCATCCCGATTGATGCAGTGGATTCCATGCAGCGGGGTTAAATGGATCCCGATTGAATGCAGTGGATTCCATGCAGCGTGGCCCAATGGATCTCGATTGAATGCAGTGGATTCCATGCAGCGTGGCCCAATGGATCTCGATTGAATGCAGTGGATTCCATGCAGTGTGGTGTAGTGGATTCTGATTGATTGCAGTGAATTCCATGCATCGTGGCACAATGGATCCAAATTGAATGCAGTGGATTCCATGCAGCGTGGCCCAATGGATCTCGATTGAATGCAGTGGATTCCATGCAGCGTGTTTGAATGCAGTGTATGCCATGCAGCGTGAAGAAATGGAACCCTATTGAATGCAGTGGATTTTATGCAGCATGATTGAATGCAGTGGATTCCATGCAGCATGATTGAATGCAGTGGATTCCTGGCAGCGAGGCCCAATGAATCCCGATTGAATGCAGTGGATATTATCCAGCATGGCCCAAAGCATCCCGATTGAATGCAGTGGATTCCATGCAGCGTGTTTGAATGCAGTGGATTCCATGCAGCATGGCCCAATGGTTCCCGATTGAATGCAGTGGTTGCAATGAAGCATGATTGAATGCAGTGGATTCCATGAAGCGTGGCCCTATGGTACCCGATTGAATGCACTGGTTGCAATGAAGCATGATTGAATGCAGTGGATTCCATGCAGCATGGAGAAATGGAACCCTATTAAATGCAGGGGATTTTATGCAGCATGATTGAATGCAGTGGATTCCATGCAGCATGATTGAATGCAGTAGATTCCATGCAGTGAGGCCCAATGCATCCCGATTAAATGCAGTGGATTTTATGCAGCGAGGCCCAAAGCATCCCGATTGAATGCAGTGGATTCCATGCAGCGTCACTGAATGCAGTGGATTCGATGCAGCATGGTAAAATGCATCCCGATTGAACCCAGTGTATTCTATGCAGCGTGATAAATGGATCCCGATTGAATGCAGTGGATTCCATGCAGCGTGGTCCAATGGATCTCGAGAGAATGCAGTGGATTCCATGCAGTGTGGTGCAATGTATTTTCATTGAACGCAGTGGATTCGATGCATCTTTGTGCAATGGATCCCAATTGAATGCAGTGAATTCCATGCAGCGTGATTGAATGCAGTACATTCCATGCAGCATGGTAAAATGCATCCCGATTAAATGCAGTGGATTCCATCCAGCTTGATTGAATGCAGTTGATTCCATGGAGCGTGGCCCAATGCATCCCGATTAAATGCAGTGGATTTTATGCAGCATGGCCCAAAGCATCCCGATTGAAGGTAGTGCATTCCATGCAGCATCACTGAATGCAGTGGATTCCATGCAGCATGGTAAAATGCATCCCGATTGAACGCAGTGTATTCCATGAAGCATGGCGAAATGGATCCCGATTGAATGCAGTGGATTCCATGCAGCGTGGCCCAATGGATCTCGATTGAACGCAGTGTATTCCATGCAGTGAGGCCCAATGAATCCCAATTGAATGCAGTGGATTCCATGCAGCATGGCGCAATGGATGTCGATTGAATGCAGTGGTTTCCCTGCAATGTGGCACAATGGATCCCGATTGACTGCAGTGGATTCCATGCAGCGTCACTGAATGCAGTGGATTCCATGCAGAATGGTAAAATGCATCCCGATTGATGGAGTGGATTCCATGCAGTGTCATTGAATGCAGTGGATTCCATGCAGCATGGTAAAATGCATCCCAATTGAACGCAGTGCATTCCATGCAGCGGGGTTAAATGGATCCCGATTGAATGCAGTGGATTCGATGCAGCGTGGCCCAATGGATCTCGAGAGAATGCAGTGGATTCCATGCAGTGTGGTGCAATGGATTTTAATTGAACGCAGTGGATTCCATGCATCATGGCGCAATGGATCCCAATTGAATGCAGTGAATTCCATGCAGCGTGATTGAATGCAGTATATTCCATGCAGCGTGGTAAAATGCATCCCGATTAAATGCAGTGGATTCCATCCAGCTTGATTGAATGCAGTTGATTCCATGGAGCGTGGCCCAATGCATCCCGATTAACTGCAGTGGATTTTATGCAGCATGGCCCAAAGCATCCCGATTGAAGGTACTGCATTCCATGCAGCATCACTGAATGCAGTGGATTCCATGCAGCATGGTAAAATGCATCCCGATTGAACGCAGTGTATTCCATGAAGCATGGCTAAATGGATCCCGAGTGAATGCAGTGGATTCCATGCAGTGTCATTGAATGCAGTGGATTCCAGGCAGCATGGTAAAATGCATCCCGATTGATGCAGTGGATTCCATGCAGCGGGGTTAAATGGATCCCGATTGAATGCAGTGTATTCCATGCAGCGTGGCCCAATGGATCTCGATTGAATGCAGTGGATTCCATGCAGCGTGGCCCAATTGATCTCGATTGAATGCAGTGGATTCCACGCAGTGTGGTGCAGTGGATTCTGATTGATTGCAGTGAATTCCATGCATCGTGGCACAATGGATCCCAATTGAATGCAGTGGATTCCATGCAGTGTGGCCCAATGGATCTCGATTGAATGCAGTGGATTCCATGCAGCGTGTTTGAATGCAGTGTATGCCATGCAGCGTGAAGAAATGGAACCCTATTGAATGCAGTGGATTTTATGCAGCATGATTGAATGCAGTGGATTCCATGCAGCATGATTGAATGCAGTGGATTCCAGGCAGCGAGGCCCAATGAATCCCGATTGAATGCAGTGGATATTATCCAGCATGGCCCAAAGCATCCCGATTGAATGCAGTGGATTCCATGCAGCATGTTTGAATGCAGTGGATTCCATGCAGCATGGCCCAATGGTTCCCGATTGAATGCAGTGGTTGCAATGAAGCATGATTGAATGCAGTGGATTCCATGAAGCGTGGCCCTATGGTACCCGATTGAATGCACTGGTTGCAATGAAGCATGATTGAATGCAGTGGATTCCATGCAGCATGGAGAAATGGAACCCTATTAAATGCAGGGGATTTTATGCAGCATGATTGAATGCAGTGGATTCCATGCAGCATGATTGAATGCAGTAGATTCCATGCAGTGAGGCCCAATGCATCCCGATTAAATGCAGTGGATTTTATGCAGCGAGGCCCAAAGCATCCCGATTGAATGAAGTGGATTCCATGCAGCGTCACTGAATGCAGTGGATTCGATGCAGCATGGTAAAATGCATCCCGATTGAACCCAGTGTATTCTATGCAGCGTGATAAATGGATCCCGATTGAATGCAGTGGATTCCATGCAGCGTGGCCCAATGGATCTCGAGAGAATGCAGTGGATTCCATGCAGTGTGGTGCAATGGATTTTGATTGAACGCAGTGGATTCGATGCATCGTTGTGCAATGGATCCCAATTGAATGCAGTGAATTCCATGCAGCGTGATTGAATGCAGTATATTCCATGCAGCGTGGTAAAATGCATCCCGATTAAATGCAGTGGATTCCATCCAGCTTGATTGAATGCAGTTGATTCCATGGAGCGTGGCCCAATGCATCCCGATTAAATGCAGTGGATTTTATGCAGCATGGCCCAAAGCATCCCGATTGAAGGTAGTGCATTCCATGCAGCATCACTGAATGCAGTGGATTCCATGCAGCATGGTAAAATGCATCCCGATTGAACGCAGTGTATTCCATGAAGCATGGCTAAATGGATCCCGAGTGAATGCAGTGGATTCCATGCAGTGTCATTGAATGCAGTGGATTCCATGCAGCATGGTAAAATGTGTCACGATTGATGCAGTGGATTACATGCATTGTCATTGAATGCAGTGGATTCCATGCAGCATGGTTAAATGCATCACGATTGATGCAGTGGATTCCATGCAGTGTCAATGAATGCAGTGGATTCCAGGCAGCATGATAAAATGCATCCCGATTGATGCAGTGGATTCCATGCAGTGTCAATGAATGCAATGGATTCCAGGCAGCATGATAAAATGCATCCCGATTGATGCAGTGGATTCCATGCAGCGGGGTTAAATGGATCCCGATTGAATGCAGTGGATTCCATGCAGCGTGGCCCAATGGATCTCGATTGAATGCAGTGGATTCCATGCAGCATGTTTGAATGCAGTGTATTCCATGCAGCGTGAAGAAATGGAACCCTATTGAATGCAGTGGATTTTATGCAGCATGATTGAATGCAGTGGATTCCATGCAGCATGATTGAATGCAGTGGATTCCAGGAAGCGAGGCCCAATGAATCCCGATTGAATGCAGTGGATATTATCCAGCAGGGCCCAAAGCATCCCGATTGAATGCAGTGGATTCCATGCAGCGTCACTGAATGCAGTGGATTCGATGCAGCATGGTAAAATGCATCCCGATTGAACCCAGTGTATTCTATGCAGCGTGATAAATGGATCCCGATTGAATGCAGTGGATTCGATGCAGCGTGGTCCAATGTACCTCGAGAGAATGCAGTGGATTCCATGCAGTGTGGTGCAATGGATTTTGATTGAAATCAGTGGATTCGATGCATCGTTGTGCAATGGATCCCAATTGAATGCAGTGAATTCCATGCAGCGTGATTGAATGCAGTACATTCCATGCAGCATGGTAAAATGCATCCCGATTAAATGCAGTGGATTCCATCCAGCTTGATTGAATGCAGTTGATTCCATGGAGCGTGGCCCAATGCATCCCGATTAAATGCAGTGGATTTTATGCAGCATGGCCCAAAGCATCCCGATTGAAGGTAGTGCATTCCATGCAGCATCACTGAATGCAGTGGATTCCATGCAGCATGGTAAAATGCATCCCGATTGAACGCAGTGTATTCCATGAAGCATGGCTAAATGGATCCCGATTGAATGCAGTGGATTCCATGCAGCGTGGCCCAATGGATCTCGATTGAACGCAGTGTATTCCATGCAGTGAGGCCCAATGAATCCCAATTGAATGCAGTGGATTCCATGCAGCATGGCGCAATGGATGTCGATTGAATGCAGTGGTTTCCCTGCAATGTGGCACAATGGATCCCGATTGACTGCAGTGGATTCCATGCAGCGTCACTGAATGCAGTGGATTCCATGCAGCATGGTAAAATGCATCCCGATGGATGCAGTGGATTCCATGCAGTGTCATTGAATGCAGTGGATTCCATGCAGCATGGTAAAATGCATCCCAATTGAACGCAGTGCATTCCATGCAGCGGGGTTCAATGGATCCCGATTGAATGCAGTGGATTCGATGCAGCGTGGCCCAATGGATCTCGAGAGAATGCAGTGGATTCCATGCAGTGTGGTGCAATGGATTTAAATTGAACGCAGTGGATTCCATGCATCGTGGCGCAATGGATCCCAATTGAATGCAGTGAATTCCATGCAGCGTGATTGAATGCAGTATATTCCATGCAGCGTGGTAAAATGCATCCCGATTAAATGCAGTGGATTCCATCCAGCTTGATTGAATGCAATTGATTCCATGGAGCATGGCCCAATGCATCCCGTTTAAATGCAGTGGATTCCATCCAGCTTGATTGAATGCAATTGATTCCATGGAGCATGGCCCAATGCATCCCGATTAAATGCAGTGGATCTTATGCAGCATGGCCCAAAGCATCCCGATTGAAGGTAGTGCATTCCATGCAGCATCACTGAATGCAGTGGATTCCATGCAGCATGGTAAAATGCATCCCGATTAAATGCAGTGGATTCCATCCAGCTTGATTGAATGCAGTTGATTCCATGGAGCGTGGCCCAATGCATCCCGATTAAATGCAGTGGATTTTATGCAGCATGGCCCAAAGCATCCCATTGAAGGTAGTGCATTCCATGCAGCATCACTGAATGCAGTGGATTCCATGCAGCATGGTAAAATGCATCCCGATTGAACGCAGTGTATTCCATGAAGCATGGCTAAATGGATCCCGATTGAATGCAGTGGATTCCATGCAGCGTGGCCCAATGGATCTCGATTGAACGCAGTGTATTCCATGCAGTGAGGCCCAATGAATCCCAATTGAATGCAGTGGATTCCATGCAGCATGGCGCAATGGATGTCGATTGAATGCAGTGGTTTCCCTGCAATGTGGCACAATGGATCCCGATTGACTGCAGTGGATTCCATGCAGCGTCACTGAATGCAGTGGATTCCATGCAGAATGGTAAAATGCATCCCGATTGATGGAGTGGATTCCATGCAGTGTCATTGAATGCAGTGGATTCCATGCAGCATGGTAAAATGCATCCCAATTGAACGCAGTGCATTCCATGCAGCGGGGTTAAATGGATCCCGATTGAATGCAGTGGATTCGATGCAGCGTGGCCCAATGGATCTCGAGAGAATGCAGTGGATTCCATGCAGTGTGGTGCAATGGATTTTAATTGAACGCAGTGGATTCCATGCATCATGGCGCAATGGATCCCAATTGAATGCAGTGAATTCCATGCAGCGTGATTGAATGCAGTATATTCCATGCAGCGTGGTAAAATGCATCCCGATTAAATGCAGTGGATTCCATCCAGCTTGATTGAATGCAGTTGATTCCATGGAGCGTGGCCCAATGCATCCCGATTAACTGCAGTGGATTTTATGCAGCATGGCCCAAAGCATCCCGATTGAAGGTACTGCATTCCATGCAGCATCACTGAATGCAGTGGATTCCATGCAGCATGGTAAAATGCATCCCGATTGAACGCAGTGTATTCCATGAAGCATGGCTAAATGGATCCCGAGTGAATGCAGTGGATTCCATGCAGTGTCATTGAATGCAGTGGATTCCAGGCAGCATGGTAAAATGCATCCCGATTGATGCAGTGGATTCCATGCAGCGGGGTTAAATGGATCCCGATTGAATGCAGTGTATTCCATGCAGCGTGGCCCAATGGATCTCGATTGAATGCAGTGGATTCCATGCAGCGTGGCCCAATGGATCTCGAGTGAATGCAGTGGATTCCACGCAGTGTGGTGCAGTGGATTCTGATTGATTGCAGTGAATTCCATGCATCGTGGCACAATGGATCCCAATTGAATGCAGTGGATTCCATGCAGTGTGGCCCAATGGATCTCGATTGAATGCAGTGGATTCCATGCAGCGTGTTTGAATGCAGTGTATGCCATGCAGCGTGAAGAAATGGAACCCTATTGAATGCAGTGGATTTTATGCAGCATGATTGAATGCAGTGGATTCCATGCAGCATGATTGAATGCAGTGGATTCCAGGCAGCGAGGCCCAATGAATCCCGATTGAATGCAGTGGATATTCTCCAGCATGGCCCAAAGCATCCCGATTGAATGCAGTGGATTCCATGCAGCATGTTTGAATGCAGTGGATTCCATGCAGCATGGCCCAATGGTTCCCGATTGAATGCAGTGGTTGCAATGAAGCATGATTGAATGCAGTGGATTCCATGAAGCGTGGCCCTATGGTACCCGATTGAATGCACTGGTTGCAATGAAGCATGATTGAATGTAGTGGATTCCATGCAGCATGGAGAAATGGAACCCTATTAAATGCAGGGGATTTTATGCAGCATGATTGAATGCAGTGGATTCCATGCAGCATGATTGAATGCAGTAGATTCCATGCAGTGAGGCCCAATGCATCCCGATTAAATGCAGTGGATTTTATGCAGCGAGGCCCAAAGCATCCCGATTGAATGAAGTGGATTCCATGCAGCGTCACTGAATGCAGTGGATTCGATGCAGCATGGTAAAATGCATCCCGATTGAACCCAGTGTATTCTATGCAGCGTGATAAATGGATCCCGATTGAATGCAGTGGATTCCATGCAGCGTGGCCCAATGGATCTCGAGAGAATGCAGTGGATTCCATGCAGTGTGGTGCAATGGATTTTGATTGAACGCAGTGGATTCGATGCATCGTTGTGCAATGGATCCCAATTGAATGCAGTGAATTCCATGCAGCGTGATTGAATGCAGTATATTCCATGCAGCGTGGTAAAATGCATCCCGATTAAATGCAGTGGATTCCATCCAGCTTGATTGAATGCAGTTGATTCCATGGAGTGTGGCCCAATGCATCCCGATTAAATGCAGTGGATTTTATGCAGCATGGCCCACAGCATCCCGATTGAAGGTAGTGCATTCCATGCAGCATCACTGAATGCAGTGGATTCCATGCAGCATGGTAAAATGCATCCCGATTGAACGCAGTGTATTCCATGAAGCATGGCTAAATGGATCCCGAGTGAATGCAGTGGATTCCATGCAGTGTCATTGAATGCAGTGGATTCCATGCAGCATGGTAAAATGTGTCACGATTGATGCAGTGGATTACATGCATTGTCATTGAATGCAGTGGATTCCATGCAGCATGGTTAAATGCATCACGATTGATGCAGTGGATTCCATGCAGTGTCAATGAATGCAGTGGATTCCAGGCAGCATGATAAAATGCATCCCGATTGATGCAGTGGATTCCATGCAGTGTCAATGAATGCAGTGGATTCCAGGCAGCATGATAAAATGCATCCCGATTGATGCAGTGGATTCCATGCAGCGGGGTTAAATGGATCCCAATTGAATGCAGTGGATTCCATGCAGCGTGGCCCAATGGATCTCGATTGAATGCAGTGGATTCCATGCAGCATGTTTGAATGCAGTGTATTCCATGCAGCGTGAAGAAATGGAACCCTATTGAATGCAGTGGATTTTATGCAGCATGATTGAATGCAGTGGATTCCATGCAGCATGATTGAATGCAGTGGATTCCAGGCAGCGAGGCCCAATGAATCCCGATTGAATGCAGTGGATATTATCCAGCATGGCCCAAAGCATCCCGATTGAATGCAGTGGATTCCATGCAGCGTCACTGAATGCAGTGGATTCGATGCAGCATGGTAAAATGCATCCCGATTGAACCCAGTGTATTCTATGCAGCGTGATAAATGGATCCCGATTGAATGCAGTGGATTCGATGCAGCGTGGTCCAATGTACCTCGAGAGAATGCAGTGGATTCCATGCAGTGTGGTGCAATGGATTTTGATTGAAATCAGTGGATTCGATGCATCGTTGTGCAATGAATCCCAATTGAATGCAGTGAATTCCATGCAGCGTGATTGAATGCAGTACATTCCATGCAGCATGGTAAAATGCATCCCGATTAAATGCAGTGGATTCCATCCAGCTTGATTGAATGCAGTTGATTCCATGGAGCGTGGCCCAATGCATCCCGATTAAATGCAGTGGATTTTATGCAGCATGGCCCAAAGCATCCCGATTGAAGGTAGTGCATTCCATGCAGCATCACTGAATGCAGTGGATTCCATGCAGCATGGCGCAATGGATGTCGATTGAATGCAGTGGTTTCCCTGCAATGTGGCACAATGGATCCCGATTGACTGCAGTGGATTCCATGCAGCGTCACTGAATGCAGTGGATTCCATGCAGCATGGTAAAATGCATCCCGATGGATGCAGTGGATTCCATGCAGTGTCATTGAATGCAGTGGATTCCATGCAGCATGGTAAAATGCATCCCAATTGAACGCAGTGCATTCCATGCAGCCGGGTTCAATGGATCCCGATTGAATGCAGTGGATTCGATGCAGCGTGGCCCAATGGATCTCGAGAGAATGCAGTGGATTCCATGCAGTGTGGTGCAATGGATTTAAATTGAACGCAGTGGATTCCATGCATCGTGGCGCAATGGATCCCAATTGAATGCAGTGAATTCCATGCAGCGTGATTGAATGCAGTATATTCCATGCAGCGTGGTAAAATGCATCCCGATTAAATACAGTGGATTCCATCCAGCTTGATTGAATGCAATTGATTCCATGGAGCATGGCTCAATGCATCCCGATTAAATGCAGTGGATTCCATCCAGCTTGATTGAATGCAATTGATTCCATGGAGCATGGCCCAATGCATCCCGATTAAATGCAGTGGATTTTATGCAGCATGGCCCAAAGCATCCCGATTGAAGGTAGTGCATTCCATGCAGCATCACTGAATGCAGTGGATTCCATGCAGCATGGTAAAATGCATCCCGATTAAACGCAGTGGATTACATGCAGCATGGCTAAATGGATCCCGAGTGAATGCAGTAGATTCCATGCAGTTTCATTGAATGCTGTGGTTTACATGCAGTGTGGTAAAATGCGTCACGATTGATGCAGTGGATTCCATGCAGTGTCATTGAATGCAGTGGATTCCATGCAGCATGGTAAAATGCATCCCGATTGATGCAGTGGATTCCATGCAGTGTCAATGAATGCAGTGGATTCCAGGCAGCATGATAAAATGCATCCCGATTGATGCAGTGGATTCCATGCAGTGTCATTGAATGCAGTGGATTCCATGCAGCATGGTAAAATGCATCCCGATTGATGCAGTGGATTCCATGCAGTGTCAATGAATGCAGTGGATTCCAGGCAGCATGATAAAATGCATCCCGATTGATGCAGTGGATTCCATGCAGCGTGGCCCAATGGATCTCGATTGAATGCAGTGGATTCCATGCAGCGTGGCCCAATGGATCTCGATTGAATGCAGTGGATTCCACGCAGTGTGGTGTAGTGGATTCTGATTGATTGCAGTGAATTCCATGCATCGTGGCACAATGGATCCAAATTGAATGCAGTGGATTCCATGCAGCGTGGCCCAATGGATCTCGATTGAATGCAGTGGATTCCATGCAGCGTGTTTGAATGCAGTGTATTCCATGCAGCGTGAAGAAATGGAACCCTATTGAATGCAGTGGATTTTATGCAGCATGATTGAATGCAGTGGATTCCATGCAGCATGATTGAATGCAGTGGATTCCAGGCAGCGAGGCCCAATGAATCCCGATTGAATGCAGTGGATATTATCCAGCATGGCCCAAAGCATCCCGATTGAATGCAGTGGATTCCATGCAGCGTGTTTGAATGCAGTGGATTCCATGCAGCATGGCCCAATGGTTCCCGATTGAATGCAGTGGTTGCAATGAAGCATGATTGAATGCAGTGGATTCCATGAAGCGTGGCCCTATGGTACCCGATTGAATGCACTGGTTGCAATGAAGCATGATTGAATGCAGTGGATTCCATGCAGCATGGAGAAATTGAACCCTATTAAATGCAGGGGATTTTATGCAGCATGATTGAATGCAGTGGATTCCATGCAGCATGATTGAATGCAGTAGATTCCATGCAGTGAGGCCCAATGCATCCCGATTAAATGCAGTGGATTTTATGCAGCGAGGCCCAAAGCATCCCGATTGAATGCAGTGGATTCCATGCAGCGTCACTGAATGCAGTGGATTCGATGCAGCATGGTAAAATGCATCCCGATTGAACCCAGTGTATTCCATGCAGCGTGATAAATGGATCCCGATTGAATGCAGTGGATTCCATGCAGCGTGGCCCAATGGATCTCGAGAGAATGCAGTGGATTCCATGCAGTGTGGTGCAATGGATTTTCATTGAACGAAGTGGATTCGATGCATCATTGTGCAATGGATCCCAATTGAATGCAGTGAATTCCATGCAGCGTGATTGAATGCAGTACATTCCATGCAGCATGGTAAAATGCATCCTGATTAAATGCAGTGGATTCCATCCAGCTTGATTGAATGCAGTTGATTCCATGGAGCGTGGCCCAATGCATCCCGATTAAATGCAGTGGATTTTATGCAGCATGGCCCAAAGCATCCCGATTGAAGGTAGTGCATTCCATGCAGCATCACTGAATGCAGTGGATTCCATGCAGCATGGTAAAATGCATCCCGATTGAACGCAGTGTATTCCATGAAGCATGGCTAAATGGATCCCGATTGAATGCAGTGGATTCCATGCAGCGTGGCCCAATGGATCTCGATTGAACGCAGTGTATTCCATGCAGTGAGGCCCAATGAATCCCAATTGAATGCAGTGGATTCCATGCAGCATGGAGAAATTGAACCCTATTAAATGCAGGGGATTTTATGCAGCATGATTGAATGCAGTGGATTCCATGCAGCATGATTGAATACAGTAGATTCCATGCAGTGAGGCCCAATGCATCCCGATTAAATGCAGTGGATTTTATGCAGAGAGGCCCAAAGCATCCCGATTGAATGCAGTGGATTCCATGCAGCGTCACTGAATGCAGTGGATTCGATGCAGCATGGTTAAATGCATCCCGATTGAACGAAGAGTATTCCATGCAGCGTGGCTAAATGGATCCCGATTGAATGCAGTGGATTCGATGCAGCGTGGCCCAATGGATCTCGATTGAATGCAGTGGATTCCATGCAGCGTGGCCCAATGGATCTCGATTGAATGCAGTGGATTCCACGCAGTGTGGTGCAGTGGATTCTGATTGATTGCAGTGAATTCCATGCATCGTGGCACAATGGATCCCAATTGAATGCAGTGGATTCCATGCAGTGTGGTCCAATGGATCTCGATTGAATGCAGTGGATTCCATGCAGCGTGTTTGAATGCAGTGTATGCCATGCAGCGTGAAGAAATGGAACCCTATTGAATGCAGTGGATTTTATGCAGCATGATTGAATGCAGTGGATTCCATGCAGCATGATTGAATGCAGTGGATTCCAGGCAGCGAGGCCCAATGAATCCCGATTGAATGCAGTGGATATTCTCCAGCATGGCCCAAAGCATCCCGATTGAATGCAGTGGATTCCATGCAGCATGTTTGAATGCAGTGGATTCCATGCAGCATGGCCCAATGGTTCCCGATTGAATGCAGTGGTTGCAATGAAGCATGATTGAATGCAGTGGATTCCATGAAGCGTGGCCCTATGGTACCCGATTGAATGCACTGGTTGCAATGAAGCATGATTGAATGCAGTGGATTCCATGCAGCATGGAGAAATGGAACCCTATTAAATGCAGGGGATTTTATGCAGCATGATTGAATGCAGTGGATTCCATGCAGCATGATTGAATGCAGTAGATTCCATGCAGTGAGGCCCAATGCATCCCGATTAAATGCAGTGGATTTTATGCAGCGAGGCCCAAAGCATCCCGATTGAATGAAGTGGATTCCATGCAGCGTCACTGAATGCAGTGGATTCGATGCAGCATGGTAAAATGCATCCCGATTGAACCCAGTGTATTCTATGCAGCGTGATAAATGGATCCCGATTGAATGCAGTGGATTCCATGCAGCGTGGCCCAATGGATCTCGAGAGAATGCAGTGGATTCCATGCAGTGTGGTGCAATGGATTTTGATTGAACGCAGTGGATTCGATGCATCGTTGTGCAATGGATCCCAATTGAATGCAGTGAATTCCATGCAGCGTGATTGAATGCAGTATATTCCATGCAGCGTGGTAAAATGCATCCCGATTAAATGCAGTGGATTCCATCCAGCTTGATTGAATGCAGTTGATTCCATGGAGTGTGGCCCAATGCATCCCGATTAAATGCAGTGGATTTTATGCAGCATGGCCCAAAGCATCCCGATTGAAGGTAGTGCATTCCATGCAGCATCACTGAATGCAGTGGATTCCATGCAGCATGGTAAAATGCATCCCGATTGAACGCAGTGTATTCCATGAAGCATGGCTAAATGGATCCCGAGTGAATGCAGTGGATTCCATGCAGTGTCATTGAATGCAGTGGATTCCATGCAGCATGGTAAAATGTGTCACGATTGATGCAGTGGATTACATGCATTGTCATTGAATGCAGTGGATTCCATGCAGCATGGTTAAATGCATCACGATTGATGCAGTGGATTCCATGCAGTGTCAATGAATGCAGTGGTTTCCAGGCAGCATGATAAAATGCATCCCGATTGATGCAGTGGATTCCATGCAGTGTCAATGAATGCAATGGATTCCAGGCAGCATGATAAAATGCATCCCGATTGATGCAGTGGATTCCATGCAGCGGGGTTAAATGGATCCCGATTGAATGCAGTGGATTCCATGCAGCGTGGCTCAATGGATCTCGATTGAATGCAGTGGACTCCGTGCAGTGTGGTGGAGTGGATTCTGATTGATTGCAGTGAATTCCATGCAGCGTGGCCCAATGGATCTCGATTGAATGCAGTGGATTCCATGCAGCGTGTTTGAATGCAGTGTATTCCATGCAGCGTGAAGAAATGGAACCCTATTGAATGCAGTGGATTTTATGCAGCATGATTGAATGCAGTGGATTCCATGCAGCATGATTGAATGCAGTGGATTCCAGGCAGCGAGGCCCAATGAATCCCGATTGAATGCAGTGGACATTATCCAGCATGGCCCAAAGCATCCCGATGGAATGCAGTGGATTCCATGCAGCGTGTTTGAATGCAGTGGATTCCATGCAGCATGGCCCAATGGTTCCCGATTGAATGCAGTGGTTGCAATGAAGCATGATTGAATGCAGTGGATTCCATGAAGCGTGGCCCTATGGTACCCGATTGAATGCACTGGTTGCAATGAAGCATGATTGAATGCAGTGGATTCCATGCAGCATGGAGAAATGGAACCCTATTAAATGCAGGGGATTTTATGCAGCATGATTGAATGCAGTGGATTCCATGCAGCATGATTGAATGCAGTAGATTCCATGCAGTGAGGCCCAATGCATCCCGATTAAATGCAGTGGATTTTATGCAGCGAGGCCCAAAGCATCCCGATTGAATGCAGTGGATTCCATGCAGCGTCACTGAATGCAGTGGATTCGATGCAGCATGGTTAAATGCATCCCGATTGAACGAAGAGTATTCCATGCAGCGTGGCTAAATGGATCCCGATTGAATGCAGTGGATTCCATGCAGCGTGGCCCAATGGATCTCGAGAGATTGCAGTGGATTCCATGCAGTGTGGTGCAATGGATTTTAATTGAACGCAGTGGATTCCATGCATCGTGGTGCAATGGATCCCAATTGAATGCAGTGAATTCCATGCAGCGTGATTGAATGCAGTATATTCCATGCAGCGTGGTAAAATGCATCCCAATTAAATGCAATGGATTCCATCCAGCTTGATTGAATGCAGTTGATTCCATGGAGCGTGGCCCAATGCATCCCGATTAAATGCAGTGGACTTTATGCAGCATGGCCCAAAGCATCCCGATTGAAGGTAGTGCATTCCATGCAGCATCACTGAATGCAGTGGATTCCATGCAGCATGGTAAAATGCATCCCGATTAAACGCAGTGGATTACATGCAGCATGGCTAAATGGATCCCGAGTGAATGCAGTAGATTCCATGCAGTGTCATTGAATGCAGTGGATTCCATGCAGCATGGTAAAATGCGTCACGATTGATGCAGTGGATTCCATGCAGTGTCATTGAATGCAGTGGATTCCATGCAGCATGGTAAAATGCATCCCGATGGATGCAGTGGATTCCATGCAGTGTCAATGAATGCAGTGGATTCCAGGCAGCATGATAAAATGCATCCCGATTGATGCAGTGGATTCCATGCAGCGGGGTTAAATGGATCCCGATTGAATGCAGTGGATTCCATGCAGCGTGGCCCAATGGATCTCGATTGAATGCAGTGGATTCCATGCAGCGTGGCCCAATGGATCTCGATTGAATGCAGTGGATTCCATGCAGTGTGGTGCAGTGGATTCTGATTGATTGCAGTGAATTCCATGCATCGTGGCACAATGGATCCCAATTGAATGCAGTGGATTCCATGCAGCGTGGCCCAATGGATCTCGATTGAATGCAGTGTATTCCATGCAGCGTGAAGAAATGGAACCCTATTGAATGCAGTGTATTTTATGCAGCATGATTGAATGCAGTGGATTCCATGCAGCATGATTGAATGCAGTGGATTCCAGGCAGCGAGGCCCAATGAATCCCGATTGAATGCAGTGGATATTATCCAGCATGGCCCAAAGCATCCCGATTGAATGCAGTGGATTCCATGCAGCGTGTTTGAACGCAGTGGATCCATGCAGCATGGCCCAATGGTTCCCGATTGAATGCAGTGGTTGCAATGAAGCATGATTGAATGCAGTGGATTCCATGAAGCGTGGCCCTATGGTACCCGATTGAATGCACTGGTTGCAATGAAGCATGATTGAATGCAGTGGATTCCATGCAGCATGGAGAAATGGAACCCTATTAAATGCAGGGGATTTTATGCAGCATGATTGAATGCAGTGGATTCCATGCAGCATGATTGAATGCAGTAGATTCCATGCAGTGAGGCCCAATGCATCCCGATTAAATGCAGTGGATTTTATGCAGCGAGGCCCAAAGCATCCCGATTGAATGCAGTGGATTCCATGCAGCGTCACTGAATGCAGTGGATTCGATGCAGCATGGTAAAATGCATCCCGATTGAACCCAGTGTATTCTATGCAGCGTGATAAATGGATCCCGATTGAATGCAGTGGATTTCATGCAGCGTGGCCCAATGGATCTCGAGAGAATGCAGTGGATTCCATGCAGTGTGGTGAAATGGATTTTGATTGAACGCAGTGGATTCCATGCATCGTTGTGCAATGGATCCCAATTGAATGCAGTGAATTCCATGCAGCGTGATTGAATGCAGTACATTCCATGCAGCATGGTAAAATGCATCCCGATTAAATGCAGTGGATTCCATCCAGCTTGATTGAATGCAGTTGATTCCATGGAGCGTGGCCCAATGCATCCCGATTAAATGCAGTGGATTTTATGCAGCATGGCCCAAAGCATCCCGATTGAAGGTAGTGCATTCCATGCAGCATCACTGAATGCAGTGGATTCCATGCAGCATGGTAAAATGCATCCCGATTGAACGCAGTGTATTCCATGAAGCATGGCGAAATGGATCCCGATTGAATGCAGTGGATTCCATGCAGCGTGGCCCAATGGATCTCGATTGAACGCAGTGTATTCCATGCAGTGAGGCCCAATGAATCCCAATTGAATGCAGTGGATTCCATGCAGCATGGAGAAATTGAACCCTATTAAATGCAGGGGATTTTATGCAGCATGATTGAATGCAGTGGATTCCATGCAGCATGATTGAATGCAGTAGATTCCATGCAGTGAGGCCCAATGCATCCCGATTAAATGCAGTGGATTTTATGCAGAGAGGCCCAAAGCATCCCGATTGAATGCAGTGGATTCCATGCAGCGTCACTGAATGCAGTGGATTCGATGCAGCATGGTTAAATGCATCCCGATTGAACGAAGTGTATTCCATGCAGCGTGGCTAAATGGATCCCGATTGAATGCAGTGGATTCCATGCAGCGTGGCCCAATGGATCTCGAGAGATTGCAGTGGATTCCAAGCAGAGTGGTGCAATGGATTTTAATTGAACGCAGTGGATTCCATGCATCGTGGTGCAATGGATCCCAATTGAATGCAGTGAATTCCATGCAGCGTGATTGAATGCAGTATATTCCATGCAGCGTGGTAAAATGCATCCCGATTAAATGCAGTGGATTCCATCCAGCTTGGTTGAATGGATTTGATTCCATGGAGCATGGCCCAATGCATCCCGATTAAATGCAGTGGATTTTATGCAGCATGGCCCAAAGCATCCCGATTGAATGTAGTGCATTCCATGCAGCATCACTGAATGCAGTGGATTCCATGCAGCATGGTAAAATGCATCCCGATTAAACGCAGTGGATTACATGCAGCATGGCTAAATGGATCCCGATTGAATGCAGTAGATTCCATGCAGTGTCATTGAATGCATTGGATTCCATGCAGCATGGTAAAATGCGTCACGATTGATGCAGTGGATTCCATGCAGTGTCATTGAATGCAGTGGATTCCATGCAGCATGGTAAAATGCATCCCGATGGATGCAGTGGATTCCATGCAGCGTGTTTGAATGCAGTGGATTCCATGCAGCATGGCCCAATGGTTCCCGATTGAATGCAGTGGTTGCAATGAAGCATGATTGAATGCAGTGGATTCCATGCAGAATGGCCCAATGGTTCCCGATTGAATGCAGTGGTTGCAATGAAGCATGATTGAATGCAGTGGATTCCATGCAGCATGGAGAAATTGAACCCTATTAAATGCAGGGGATTTTATGCAGCATGATTGAATGCAGTGGATTCCATGCAGCGTGATTGAATGCAGTAGATTCCATGCAGTGAGGCCCAATGCATCCCGATTAAATGCAGTGGATTTTATGCAGCGAGGCCCAAAGCATCCCGATTGAATGCAGTGGATTCCATGCAGCGTCACTGAATGCAGTGGATTCGATGCAGCATGGTAAAATGCATCCCGATTGAACCCAGTGTATTCCATGCAGCGTGATAAATGGACCCCAATTGAATGCAGTGGATTCCATGCAGCGTCACTGAATGCAGTGGATTCGATGCAGCATGGTTAAATGCATCCCGATTGAACGAAGTGTATTCCATGCAGCGTGGCTAAATGGATCCCGATTGAATGCAGTGGATTCCATGCAGCGTGGCCCAATGGATCTCGAGAGATTGCAGTGGATTCCAAGCAGAGTGGTGCAATGGATTTTAATTGAACGCAGTGGATTCCATGCATCGTGGTGCAATGGATCCCAATTGAATGCAGTGAATTCCATGCAGCGTGATTGAATGCAGTATATTCCATGCAGCGTGGTAAAATGCATCCCGATTAAATGCAGTGGATTCCATCCAGCTTGGTTGAATGCAATTGATTCCATGGAGCATGGCCCAATGCATCCCGATTAAATGCAGTGGATTTTATGCAGCATGGCCCAAAGCATCCCGATTGAATGTAGTGCATTCCATGCAGCATCACTGAATGCAGTGGATTCCATGCAGCATGGTAAAATGCATCCCGATTAAACGCAGTGGATTACATGCAGCATGGCTAAATGGATCCCGATTGAATGCAGTAGATTCCATGCAGTGTCATTGAATGCAGTGGATTCCATGCAGCATGGTAAAATGCGTCACGATTGATGCAGTGGATTCCATGCAGTGTCATTGAATGCAGTGGATTCCATGCAGCATGGTAAAATGCATCCCGATGGATGCAGTGGATTCCATGCAGTGTCAATGAATACAGCGGATTCCAGGCAGCATGAAAAAATGCATCCCGATTGATGCAGTGGATTCCATGCAGCGGGGTTAAATGGATCCAGATTGAATGCAGTGGATTCCATGCAGCGTGGCCCAATGGATCTCGATTGAATGCAGTGGATTCCATGCAGCGTGGCCCAATGGATCTCGATTGAATGCAGTGGATTCCATGCAGTGTGGTGCAGTGGATTCTGATTGATTGCAGTGAATTCCATGCATCGTGGCACAATGGATCCCAATTGAATGCAGTGGATTCCATGCAGCGTGGCCCAATGGATCTCGATTGAATGCAGTGGATTCCATGCAGCGTGTTTGAATGTAGTGTATGCCATGCAGCGTGAAGAAATGGAACCCTATTGAATGCAGTGGATTTTATGCAGCATGATTGAATGCAGTGGATTCGATGCAGCATGATTGAATGCAGTGGATTCCAGGCAGCGAGGCCCAATGAATCCCGATTGAATGCAGTGGATATTATCCAGCATGGCCCAAAGCATCCCGATTGAATGCAGTGGATTCCATGCAGCGTGTTTGAATGCAGTGGATTCCATGCAGAATGGCCCAATGGTTCCCGATTGAATGCAGTGGTTGCAATGAAGCATGATTGAATGCAGTGGATTCCATGCAGCATGGAGAAATTGAACCCTATTAAATGCAGGGGATTTTATGCAGCATGATTGAATGCAGTGGATTCCATGCAGCGTGATTGAATGCAGTAGATTCCATGCAGTGAGGCCCAATGCATCCCGATTAAATGCAGTGGATTTTATGCAGCGAGGCCCAAAGCATCCCGATTGAATGCAGTGGATTCCATGCAGCGTCACTGAATGCAGTGGATTCGATGCAGCATGGTAAAATGCATCCCGATTGAACCCAGTGTATTCCATGCAGCGTGATAAATGGACCCCAATTGAATGCAGTGGATTCCATGCAGCGTGGCCCAATGGATCTCGAGAGAATGCAGTGGATTCCATGCAGTGTGGTGCAATGGATTTTGATTGAAGGCAGTGGATTCGATGCATCGTTGTGCAATGGATCCCAATTGAATGCAGTGAATTCCATGCAGCGTGATTGAATGCAGTATATTCCATGCAGCGTGGTAAAATGCATCCCGATTAAATGCAGTGGATTCCATCCAGCTTGATTGAATGCAGTTGATTCCATGGAGTGTGGCCCAATGCATCCCGATTAAATGCAGTGGATTTTATGCAGCATGGCCCAAAGCATCCCGATTGAAGGTAGTGCATTCCATGCAGCATAACTGAATGCAGTGGATTCCATGCAGCATGGTAAAATGCATCCCGATTGAACGCAGTGTATTCCATGAAGCATGGCTAAATGGATCCCGAGTGAATGCAGTGGATTCCATGCAGTGTCATTGAATGCAGTGGATTCCATGCAGCATGGTAAAATGTGTCACGATTGATGCAGTGGATTACATGCATTGTCATTGAATGCAGTGGATTCCATGCAGCATGGTTAAATGCATCACGATTGATGCAGTGGATTCCATGCAGTGTCAATGAATGCAGTGGTTTCCAGGCAGCATGATAAAATGCATCCCGATTGATGCAGTGGATTCCATGCAGTGTCAATGAATGCAATGGATTCCAGGCAGCATGATAAAATGCATCCCGATTGATGCAGTGGATTCCATGCAGCGGGGTTAAATGGATCCCGATTGAATGCAGTGGATTCCATGCAGCGTGGCTCAATGGATCTCGATTGAATGCAGTGGACTCCGTGCAGTGTGGTGGAGTGGATTCTGATTGATTGCAGTGAATTCCATGCAGCGTGGCCCAATGGATCTCGATTGAATGCAGTGGATTCCATGCAGCGTGTTTGAATGCAGTGTATTCCATGCAGCGTGAAGTAATGGAACCCTATTGAATGCAGTGGATTTTATGCAGCATGATTGAATGCAGTGGATTCCATGCAGCATGATTGAATGCAGTGGATTCCAGGCAGCGAGGCCCAATGAATCCCGATTGAATGCAGTGAACATTATCCAGCATGGCCCAAAGCATCCCGATGGAATGCAGTGGATTCCATGCAGCGTGTTTGAATGCAGTGGATTCCATGCAGCATGGCCCAATGGTTCCCGATTGAATGCAGTGGTTGCAATGAAGCATGATTGAATGCAGTGGATTCCATGAAGCGTGGCCCTATGGTACCCGATTGAATGCACTGGTTGCAATGAAGCATGATTGAATGCAGTGGATTCCATGCAGCATGGAGAAATGGAACCCTATTAAATGCAGGGGATTTTATGCAGCATGATTGAATGCAGTGGATTCCATGCAGCATGATTGAATGCAGTAGATTCCATGCAGTGAGGCCCAATGCATCCCGATTAAATGCAGTGGATTTTATGCAGCGAGGCCCAAAGCATCCCGATTGAATGCAGTGGATTCCATGCAGCGTCACTGAATGCAGTGGATTCGATGCAGCATGGTTAAATGCATCCCGATTGAACGAAGAGTATTCCATGCAGCGTGGCTAAATGGATCCCGATTGAATGCAGTGGATTCCATGCAGCGTGGCCCAATGGATCTCGAGAGATTGCAGTGGATTCCATGCAGTGTGGTGCAATGGATTTTAATTGAACGCAGTGGATTCCATGCATCGTGGTGCAATGGATCCCAATTGAATGCAGTGAATTCCATGCAGCGTGATTGAATGCAGTATATTCCATGCAGCGTGGTAAAATGCATCCCAATTAAATGCAATGGATTCCATCCAGCTTGATTGAATGCAGTTGATTCCATGGAGCGTGGCCCAATGCATCCCGATTAAATGCAGTGGACTTTATGCAGCATGGCCCAAAGCATCCCGATTGAAGGTAGTGCATTCCATGCAGCATCACTGAATGCAGTGGATTCCATGCAGCATGGTAAAATGCATCCCGATTAAACGCAGTGGATTACATGCAGCATGGCTAAATGGATCCCGAGTGATTGCAGTAGATTCCATGCAGTGTCATTGAATGCAGTGGATTCCATGCAGCATGGTAAAATGCGTCACGATTGATGCAGTGGATTCCATGCAGTGTCATTGAATGCAGTGGATTCCATGCAGCATGGTAAAATGCATCCCGATGGATGCAGTGGATTCCATGCAGTGTCAATGAATGCAGTGGATTCCAGGCAGCATGATAAAATGCATCCCGATTGATGCAGTGGATTCCATGCAGCGGGGTTAAATGGATCCCGATTGAATGCAGTGGATTCCATGCAGCGTGGCCCAATGGATCTCGATTGAATGCAGTGGATTCCATGCAGCGTGGCCCAATGGATCTCGATTGAATGCAGTGGATTCCATGCAGTGTGGTGCAGTGGATTCTGATTGATTGCAGTGAATTCCATGCATCGTGGCACAATGGATCCCAATTGAATGCAGTGGATTCCATGCAGCGTGGCCCAATGGATCTCGATTGAATGCAGTGTATGCCATGCAGCATGAAGAAATGGAACCCTATTGAATGCAGTGGATTTTATGCAGCATGATTGAATGCAGTGGATTCCATGCAGCATGATTGAATGCAGTGGATTCCAGGCAGCGAGGCCCAATGAATCCCGATTGAATGCAGTGGATATTATCCAGCATGGCCCAAAGCATCCCGATTGAATGCAGTGGATTCCATGCAGCGTGTTTGAACGCAGTGGATCCATGCAGCATGGCCCAATGGTTCCCGATTGAATGCAGTGGTTGCAATGAAGCATGATTGAATGCAGTGGATTCCATGAAGCGTGGCCCTATGGTACCCGATTGAATGCACTGGTTGCAATGAAGCATGATTGAATGCAGTGGATTCCATGCAGCATGGAGAAATGGAACCCTATTAAATGCAGGGGATTTTATGCAGCATGATTGAATGCAGTGGATTCCATGCAGCATGATTGAATGCAGTAGATTCCATGCAGTGAGGCCCAATGCATCCCGATTAAATGCAGTGGATTTTATGCAGCGAGGCCCAAAGCATCCCGATTGAATGCAGTGGATTCCATGCAGCGTCACTGAATGCAGTGGATTCGATGCAGCATGGTAAAATGCATCCCGATTGAACCCAGTGTATTCTATGCAGCGTGATAAATGGATCCCGATTGAATGCAGTGGATTCCATGCAGCGTGGCCCAATGGATCTCGAGAGAATGCAGTGGATTCCATGCAGTGTGGTGAAATGGATTTTGATTGAACGCAGTGGATTCCATGCATCGTTGTGCAATGGATCCCAATTGAATGCAGTGAATTCCATGCAGCGTGATTGAATGCAGTACATTCCATGCAGCATGGTAAAATGCATCCCGATTAAATGCAGTGGATTCCATCCAGCTTGATTGAATGCAGTTGATTCCATGGAGCGTGGCCCAATGCATCCCGATTAAATGCAGTGGATTTTATGCAGCATGGCCCAAAGCATCCCGATTGAAGGTAGTGCATTCCATGCAGCATCACTGAATGCAGTGGATTCCATGCAGCATGGTAAAATGCATCCCGATTGAACGCAGTGTATTCCATGAAGCATGGCGAAATGGATCCCGATTGAATGCAGTGGATTCCATGCAGCGTGGCCCAATGGATCTCGATTGAACGCAGTGTATTCCATGCAGTGAGGCCCAATGAATCCCAATTGAATGCAGTGGATTCCATGCAGCATGGAGAAATTGAACCCTATTAAATGCAGGGGATTTTATGCAGCATGATTGAATGCAGTGGATTCCATGCAGCATGATTGAATGCAGTAGATTCCATGCAGTGAGGCCCAATGCATCCCGATTAAATGCAGTGGATTTTATGCAGAGAGGCCCAAAGCATCCCGATTGAATGCAGTGGATTCCATGCAGCGTCACTGAATGCAGTGGATTCGATGCAGCATGGTTAAATGCATCCCGATTGAACGAAGTGTATTCCATGCAGCGTGGCTAAATGGATCCCGATTGAATGCAGTGGATTCCATGCAGCGTGGCCCAATGGATCTCGAGAGATTGCAGTGGATTCCAAGCAGAGTGGTGCAATGGATTTTAATTGAACGCAGTGGATTCCATGCATCGTGGTGCAATGGATCCCAATTGAATGCAGTGAATTCCATGCAGCGTGATTGAATGCAGTATATTCCATGCAGCGTGGTAAAATGCATCCCGATTAAATGCAGTGGATTCCATCCAGCTTGGTTGAATGGAATTGATTCCATGGAGCATGGCCCAATGCATCCCGATTAAATGCAGTGGATTTTATGCAGCATGGCCCAAAGCATCCCGATTGAATGTAGTGCATTCCATGCAGCATCACTGAATGCAGTGGATTCCATGCAGCATGGTAAAATGCATCCCGATTAAACGCAGTGGATTACATGCAGCATGGCTAAATGGATCCCGATTGAATGCAGTAGATTCCATGCAGTGTCATTGAATGCATTGGATTCCATGCAGCATGGTAAAATGCGTCACGATTGATGCAGTGGATTCCATGCAGTGTCATTGAATGCAGTGGATTCCATGCAGCATGGTAAAATGCATCCCGATGGATGCAGTGGATTCCATGCAGTGACAATGAATGCAGTGGATTCCAGGCAGCATGATAAAATGCATCCCGATTGATGCAGTTGATTCCATGCAGCGGGGTTAAATGGATCCAGATTGAATGCAGTGGATTCCATGCAGCGTGGCCCAATGGATCTCGATTGAATGCAGTGGATTCCATGCAGCGTGGCCCAATGGATCTCGATTGAATGCAGTGGATTCCATGCAGTGTGGTGCAGTGGATTCTGATTGATTGCAGTGAATTCCATGCATCGTGGCACAATGGATCCCAATTGAATGCAGTGGATTCCATGCAGCGTGGCCCAATGGATCTCGATTGAATGCAGTGGATTCCATGCAGCGTGTTTGAATGTAGTGTATGCCATGCAGCGTGAAGAAATGGAACCCTATTGAATGCAGTGGATTTTATGCAGCATGATTGAATGCAGTGGATTCGATGCAGCATGATTGAATGCAGTGGATTCCAGGCAGCGAGGCCCAATGAATCCCGATTGAATGCAGTGGATATTATCCAGCATGGCCCAAAGCATCCCGATTGAATGCAGTGGATTCCATGCAGCGTGTTTGAATGCAGTGGATTCCATGCAGAATGGCCCAATGGTTCCCGATTGAATGCAGTGGTTGCAATGAAGCATGATTGAATGCAGTTGATTCCATGCAGCATGGAGAAATTGAACCCTATTAAATGCAGGGGATTTTATGCAGCATGATTGAATGCAGTGGATTCCATGCAGCGTGATTGAATGCAGTAGATTCCATGCAGTGAGGCCCAATGCATCCCGATTAAATGCAGTGGATTTTATGCAGCGAGGCCCAAAGCATCCCGATTGAATGCAGTGGATTACATGCAGCGTCACTGAATGCAGTGGATTCGATGCAGCATGGTAAAATGCATCCCGATTGAACCCAGTGTATTCCATGCAGCGTGATAAATGGACCCCAATTGAATGCAGTGGATTCCATGAAGCATGGCGAAATGGATCCCGATTGAATGCAGTGGATTCCATGCAGCGTGGCCCAATGGATCTCGATTGAACGCAGTGTATTCCATGCAGTGAGGCCCAATGAATCCCAATTGAATGCAGTGGATTCCATGCAGCATGGCACAATGGATGTCGATTGAATGCAGTGGTTTCCCTGCAATGTGGCACAATGGATCCCGATTGACTGCAGTGGATTCCATGCAGCGTCACTGAATGCAGTGGATTCCATGCAGCATGGTAAAATGCATCCCGATGGATGCAGTGGATTCCATGCAGTGTCATTGAATGCAGTGGATTCCATGCAGCATGGTAAAATGCATCCCAATTGAACGCAGTGCATTCCATGCAGCGGGGTTCAATGGATCCCGATTGAATGCAGTGAATTCGATGCAGCGTGGCCCAATGGATCTCGAGAGAATGCAGTGGATTCCATGCAGTGTGGTGCAATGGATTTTAATTGAACGCAGTGGATTCCATGCATCGTGGCGCAATGGATCCCAATTGAATGCAGTGAATTCCATGCAGCGTGATTGAATGCAGTACATTCCATGCAGCATGGTAAAATGCATCCCGATTAAATGCAGTGGATTCCATCCAGCTTGATTGAATGCAGTTGATTCCATGGAGCGTGGCCCAATGCATCCCGATTAAATGCAGTGGATTTTATGCAGCATGGCCCAAAGCATCCCGATTGAAGGTAGTGCATTTCATGCAGCATCACTGAATGCAGTGGATTCCATGCAGCATGGTAAAATGCATCCCAATTGAACGCAGTGCATTCCATGCAGCGGGGTTAAATGGATGCCGATTGAATGCAGTGGATTCGATGCAGCGTGGCCCAATGGATCTCGATTGACTGCAGTGGATTCCATGCAGCGTGGCCCAATGGATCTCGATTGACTGCAGTGGATTCCATGCAGCGTCACTGAATGCAGTGGATTCCATGCAGCATGGTAAAATGCATCCCGATTGATGCAGTGGATTCCATGCAGTGTCACTGAATGCAGTGGATTCCATGCAGCATGGTTTAATGCATCCCAATTGAACGCAGTGCATTCCATGCAGCGGGGTTAAATGGATCCCGATTGAATGCAGTGGATTCGATGCAGCGTGGCCCAATGGATCTCGAGAGAATGCAGTGGATTCCATGCAGTGTGGTGCAATGGATTTTAATTGAACGGAGTGGATTCCATGCATCGTGGCGCAATGGATCCCAATTGAATGCAGTGAATTCCATGCAGCGTGATTGAATGCAGTATATTCCATGCAGCGTGGTAAAATGCATCCCGATAAAATGCAGTGGATTCCATCCAGTTTGATTGAATGCAGTTGATTCCATGGAGCGTGGCCCAATGCATCCCGATTAAATGCAGTGGATTTTATGCAGCATGGCCCAAAGCATCCCGATTGAAGGTAGTGCATTCCATGCAGCATCACTGAATGCAGTGGATTCCATGCAGCATGGTAAAATGCATCCCGATTGAACGCAGTGTATTCCATGAAGCATGGCTAAATGGATCCCGAGTGAATGCAGTGGATTCCATGCAGTGTCATTGAATGCAGTGGATTCCATGCAGCATGGTAAAATGTGTCACGATTGATGCAGTGGATTACATGCATTGTCATTGAATGCAGTGGATTCCATGCAGCATGGTTAAATGCATCACGATTGATGCAGTGGATTCCATGCAGTGTCAATGAATGCAGTGGATTCCAGGCAGCATGATAAAATGCATCCCGAATGATGCAGTGGATTCCATGCAGCGGGGTTAAATGGATCCCGATTGAATGCAGTGGATTCCATGCAGCGTGGCCCAATGGATCTCGATTGAATGCAGTGGACTCCGTGCAGTGTGGTGGAGTGGATTCTGATTGATTGCAGTTAATTCCATGCAGCGTGGCCCAATGGATCTCGATTGAATGCAGTGGATTCCATGCAGCGTGTTTGAATGCAGTGTATTCCATGCAGCGTGAAGAAATGGAACCCTATTGAATGCAGTGGATTTTATGCAGCATGATTGAATGCAGTGGATTCCATGCAGCATGATTGAATGCAGTGGATTCCAGGCAGCGAGGCCCAATGAATCCCGATTGAATGCAGTGGATATTATCCAGCATGGCCGAAAGCATCCCGATGGAATGCAGTGGATTCCATGCAGCGTGTTTGAATGCAGTGGATTCCATGCAGCATGGCCCAATGGTTCCCGATTGAATGCAGTGGTTGCAATGAAGCATGATTGAATGCAGTGGATTCCATGCAGAATGGCCCAATGGTTCCCGATTGAATGCAGTGGTTGCAATGAAGCATGATTGAATGCAGTGGATTCCATGCAGCATGGAGAAATTGAACCCTATTAAATGCAGGGGATTTTATGCAGCATGATTGAATGCAGTGGATTCCATGCAGCGTGATTGAATGCAGTAGATTCCATGCAGTGAGGCCCAATGCATCCCGATTAAATGCAGTGGATTTTATGCAGCGAGGCCCAAAGCATCCCGATTGAATGCAGTGGATTCCATGCAGCGTCACTGAATGCAGTGGATTCGATGCAGCATGGTAAAATGCATCCCGATTGAACCCAGTGTATTCCATGCAGCGTGATAAATGGACCCCAATTGAATGCAGTGGATTCCATGCAGCGTCACTGAATGCAGTGGATTCGATGCAGCATGGTTAAATGCATCCCGATTGAACGAAGTGTATTCCATGCAGCGTGGCTAAATGGATCCCGATTGAATGCAGTGGATTCCATGCAGCGTGGCCCAATGGATCTCGAGAGATTGCAGTGGATTCCAAGCAGAGTGGTGCAATGGATTTTAATTGAACGCAGTGGATTCCATGCATCGTGGTGCAATGGATCCCAATTGAATGCAGTGAATTCCATGCAGCGTGATTGAATGCAGTATATTCCATGCAGCGTGGTAAAATGCATCCCGATTAAATGCAGTGGATTCCATCCAGCTTGGTTGAATGCAATTGATTCCATGGAGCATGGCCCAATGCATCCCGATTAAATGCAGTGGATTTTATGCAGCATGGCCCAAAGCATCCCGATTGAATGTAGTGCATTCCATGCAGCATCACTGAATGCAGTGGATTCCATGCAGCATGGTAAAATGCATCCCGATTAAACGCAGTGGATTACATGCAGCATGGCTAAATGGATCCCGATTGAATGCAGTAGATTCCATGCAGTGTCATTGAATGCAGTGGATTCCATGCAGCATGGTAAAATGCGTCACGATTGATGCAGTGGATTCCATGCAGTGTCATTGAATGCAGTGGATTCCATGCAGCATGGTAAAATGCATCCCGATGGATGCAGTGGATTCCATGCAGTGTCAATGAATACAGTGGATTCCAGGCAGCATGAAAAAATGCATCCCGATTGATGCAGTGGATTCCATGCAGCGGGGTTAAATGGATCCAGATTGAATGCAGTGGATTCCATGCAGCGTGGCCCAATGGATCTCGATTGAATGCAGTGGATTCCATGCAGTGTGGCCCAATGGATCTCGATTGAATGCAGTGGATTCCATGCAGTGTGGTGCAGTGGATTCTGATTGATTGCAGTGAATTCCATGCATCGTGGCACAATGGATCCCAATTGAATGCAGTGGATTCCATGCAGCGTGGCCCAATGGATCTCGATTGAATGCAGTGGATTCCATGCAGCGTGTTTGAATGTAGTGTATGCCATGCAGCGTGAAGAAATGGAACCCTATTGAATGCAGTGGATTTTATGCAGCATGATTGAATGCAGTGGATTCGATGCAGCATGATTGAATGCAGTGGATTCCAGGCAGCGAGGCCCAATGAATCCCGATTGAATGCAGTGGATATTATCCAGCATGGCCCAAAGCATCCCGATTGAATGCAGTGGATTCCATGCAGCGTGTTTGAATGCAGTGGATTCCATGCAGAATGGCCCAATGGTTCCCGATTGAATGCAGTGGTTGCAATGAAGCATGATTGAATGCAGTGGATTCCATGCAGCATGGAGAAATTGAACCCTATTCAATGCAGGGGATTTTATGCAGCATGATTGAATGCAGTGGATTCCATGCAGCGTGATTGAATGCAGTAGATTCCATGCAGTGAGGCCCAATGCATCCCGATTAAATGCAGTGGATTTTATGCAGCGAGGCCCAAAGCATCCCGATTGAATGCAGTGGATTCCATGCAGCGTCACTGAATGCAGTGGATTCGATGCAGCATGGTAAAATGCATCCCGATTGAACCCAGTGTATTCCATGCAGCGTGATAAATGGACCCCAATTGAATGCAGTGGATTCCATGCAGCGTGGCCCAATGGATCTCGAGAGAATACAGTGGATTCCATGCAGCGTGATTGAATGCAGTACATTCCATGCAGCATGGTAAAATGCATCCCGATTAAATGCAGTGGATTCCATCCAGCTTGATTGAATGCAGTTGATTCCATGGAGCGTGGCCCAATGCATCCTGATTAAATGCAGTGGATTTTATGCAGCATGGCCCAAAGCATTCCGATTGAAGGTAGTGCATTCCATGCAGCATCACTGAATGCAGTGGATTCCATGAAGCATGGTAAAATGCATCCCGATTGAACGCAGTGTATTCCATGAAGCATGGCGAAATGGATCCCGATTGAATGCAGTGGATTCCATGCAGCGTGGCCCAATGGATCTCGATTGAACGCAGTGTATTCCATGCAGTGAGGCCCAATGAATCCCAATTGAATGCAGTGGATTCCATGCAGCATGGCACAATGGATGTCGATTGAATGCAGTGGTTTCCCTGCAATGTGGCACAATGGATCCCGATTGACTGCAGTGGATTCCATGCAGCGTCACTGAATGCAGTGGATTCCATGCAGCATGGTAAAATGCATCCCGATGGATGCAGTGGATTCCATGCAGTGTCATTGAATGCAGTGGATTCCATGCAGCATGGTAAAATGCATCCCAATTGAACGCAGTGCATTCCATGCAGCGGGGTTCAATGGATCCCGATTGAATGCAGTGGATTCGATGCAGCGTGGCCCAATGGATCTCGAGAGAATGCAGTGGATTCCATGCAGTGTGGTGCAATGGATTTTAATTGAACGCAGTGGATTCCATGCATCGTGGCGCAATGGATCCCAATTGAATGCAGTGAATTCCATGCAGCGTGATTGAATGCAGTACATTCCATGCAGCATGGTAAAATGCATCCCGATTAAATGCAGTGGATTCCATCCAGCTTGATTGAATGCAGTTGATTCCATGGAGCGTGGCCCAATGCATCCCGATTAAATGCAGTGGATTTTATGCAGCATGGCCCAAAGCATCCCGATTGAAGGTAGTGCATTTCATGCAGCATCACTGAATGCAGTGGATTCCATGCAGCATGGTAAAATGCATCCCAATTGAACGCAGTGCATTCCATGCAGCGGGGTTAAATGGATGCCGATTGAATGCAGTGGATTCGATGCAGCGTGGCCCAATGGATCTCGATTGACTGCAGTGGATTCCATGCAGCGTGGCCCAATGGATCTCGATTGACTGCAGTGGATTCCATGCAGCGTCACTGAATGCAGTGGATTCCATGCAGCATGGTAAAATGCATCCCGATAGATGCAGTGGATTCCATGCAGTGTCATTGAATGCAGTGGATTCCATGCAGCATGGTTAAATGCATCACGATTGATGCAGTGGATTCCATGCAGTGTCAATGAATGCAGTGGATTCCAGGCAGCATGATAAAATGCATCCCGAATGATGCAGTGGATTCCATGCAGCGGGGTTAAATGGATCCCGATTGAATGCAGTGGATTCCATGCAGCGTGGCCCAATGGATCTCGATTGAATGCAGTGGACTCCGTGCAGTGTGGTGGAGTGGATTCTGATTGATTGCAGTTAATTCCATGCAGCGTGGCCCAATGGATCTCGATTGAATGCAGTGGATTCCATGCAGCGTGTTTGAATGCAGTGTATTCCATGCAGCGTGAAGAAATGGAACCCTATTGAATGCAGTGGATTTTATGCAGCATGATTGAATGCAGTGGATTCCATGCAGCATGATTGAATGCAGTGGATTCCAGGCAGCGAGGCCCAATGAATCCCGATTGAATGCAGTGGACATTATCCAGCATGGCCGAAAGCATCCCGATGGAATGCAGTGGATTCCATGCAGCGTGTTTGAATGCAGTGGATTCCATGCAGCATGGCCCAATGGTTCCCGATTGAATGCAGTGGTTGCAATGAAGCATGATTGAATGCAGTGGATTCCATGCAGAATGGCCCAATGGTTCCCGATTGAATGCAGTGGTTGCAATGAAGCATGATTGAATGCAGTGGATTCCATGCAGCATGGAGAAATGGAACCCTATTAAATGCAGGGGATTTTATGCAGCATGATTGAATGCAGTGGTTTCCATGCAGCGTGATTGAATGCAGTAGATTCCATGCAGTGAGGCCCAATGCATCCCGATTAAATGCAGTGGATTTTATGCAGCGAGGCCCAAAGCATCCCGATTGAATGCAGTGGATTCCATGCAGCGTCACTGAATGCAGTGGATTCGATGCAGCATGGTAAAATGCATCCCGATTGAACCCAGTGTATTCCATGCAGCGTGATAAATGGACCCCAATTGAATGCAGTGGATTCCATGCAGCGTGGCCCAATGGATCTCGAGAGAATACAGTGGATTCCATGCAGTGTGATTGAATGCAGTACATTCCATGCAGCATGGTAAAATGCATCCCGATTAAATGCAGTGGATTCCATCCAGCTTGATTGAATGCAGTTGATTCCATGGAGCGTGGCCCAATGCATCCCGATTAAATGCAGTGGATTTTATGCAGCATGGCCCAAAGCATCCCGATTGAAGGTAGTGCATTCCATGCAGCATCACTGAATGCAGTGGATTCCATGCAGCATGGTAAAATGCATCCCGATTGAACGCAGTGTATTCCATGAAGCATGGCGAAATGGATCCCGATTGAATGCAGTGGATTCCATGCAGCGTGGCCCAATGGATCTCGATTGAACGCAGTGTATTCCATGCAGTGAGGCCCAATGAATCCCAATTGAATGCAGTGGATTCCATGCAGCATGGCACAATGGATGTCGATTGAATGAAGTGGTTTCCCTGCAATGTGGCACAATGGATCCCGATTGACTGCAGTGGATTCCATGCAGCGTCACTGAATGCAGTGGATTCCATGCAGCATGGTAAAATGCATCCCGATGGATGCAGTGAATTCCATGCAGTGTCATTGAATGCAGTGGATTCCATGCAGCATGGTAAAATGCATCCCAATTGAACGCAGTGCATTCCATGCAGCGGGGTTCAATGGATCCCGATTGAATGCAGTGGATTCGATGCAGCGTGGCCCAATGGATCTCGAGAGAATGCAGTGGATTCCATGCAGTGTGGTGCAATGGATTTTGATTGAACGCAGTGGATTCCATGCATCGTTGTGCAATGGATCCCAATTGAATGCAGTGAATTCCATGCAGCGTGATTGAATGCAGTACATTCCATGCAGCATGGTAAAATGCATCCCGATTAAATGCAGTGGATTCCATCCAGCTTGATTGAATGCAGTTGATTCCATGGAGCGTGGCCCAATGCATCCCGATTAAATGCAGTGGATTTTATGCAGCATGGCCCAAAGCATCCCGATTGAAGGTAGTGCATTTCATGCAGCATCACTGAATGCAGTGGATTCCATGCAGCATGGTAAAATGCATCCCAATTGAACGCAGTGCATTCCATGCAGCGGGGTTAAATGGATGCCGATTGAATGCAGTGGATTCGATGCAGCGTGGCCCAATGGATCTCGATTGACTGCAGTGGATTCCATGCAGCGTGGCCCAATGGATCTCGATTGACTGCAGTGGATTCCATGCAGCGTCACTGAATGCAGTGGATTCCATGCAGCATGGTAAAATGTGTCACGATTGATGCAGTGGATTACATGCATTGTCATTGAATGCAGTGGATTCCATGCAGCATGGTTAAATGCATCACGATTGATGCAGTGGATTCCATGCAGTGTCAATGAATGCAGTGGATTCCAGGCAGCATGATAAAATGCATCCCGAATGATGCAGTGGATTCCATGCAGCGGGGTTAAATGGATCCCGATTGAATGCAGTGGATTCCATGCAGCGTGGCCCAATGGATCTCGATTGAATGCAGTGGACTCCGTGCAGTGTGGTGGAGTGGATTCTGATTGATTGCAGTTAATTCCATGCAGCGTGGCCCAATGGATCTCGATTGAATGCAGTGGATTCCATGCAGCGTGTTTGAATGCAGTGTATTCCATGCAGCGTGAAGAAATGGAACCCTATTGAATGCAGTGGATTTTATGCAGCATGATTGAATGCAGTGGATTCCATGCAGCATGATTGAATGCAGTGGATTCCAGGCAGCGAGGCCCAATGAATCCCGATTGAATGCAGTGGATATTATCCAGCATGGCCGAAAGCATCCCGATGGAATGCAGTGGATTCCATGCAGCGTGTTTGAATGCAGTGGATTCCATGCAGCATGGCCCAATGGTTCCCGATTGAATGCAGTGGTTGCAATGAAGCATGATTGAATGCAGTGGATTCCATGCAGAATGGCCCAATGGTTCCCGATTGAATGCAGTGGTTGCAATGAAGCATGATTGAATGCAGTGGATTCCATGCAGCATGGAGAAATGGAACCCTATTAAATGCAGGGGATTTTATGCAGCATGATTGAATGCAGTGGATTCCATGCAGCGTGATTGAATGCAGTAGATTCCATGCAGTGAGGCCCAATGCATCCCGATTAAATGCAGTGGATTTTATGCAGCGAGGCCCAAAGCATCCCGATTGAATGCAGTGGATTCCATGCAGCGTCACTGAATGCAGTGGATTCGATGCAGCATGGTAAAATGCATCCCGATTGAACCCAGTGTATTCCATGCAGCGTGATAAATGGACCCCAATTGAATGCAGTGGATTCCATGCAGCGTGGCCCAATGGATCTCGAGAGAATACAGTGGATTCCATGCAGCGTGATTGAATGCAGTACATTCCATGCAGCATGGTAAAATGCATCCCGATTAAATGCAGTGGATTCCATCCAGCTTGATTGAATGCAGTTGATTCCATGGAGCGTGGCCCAATGCATCCCGATTAAATGCAGTGGATTTTATGCAGCATGGCCCAAAGCATCCCGATTGAAGGTAGTGCATTCCATGCAGCATCACTGAATGCAGTGGATTCCATGAAGCATGGTAAAATGCATCCCGATTGAACGCAGTGTATTCCATGAAGCATGGCGAAATGGATCCCGATTGAATGCAGTGGATTCCATGCAGCGTGGCCCAATGGATCTCGATTGAAAGCAGTGTATTCCATGCAGTGAGGCCCAATGAATCCCAATTGAATGCAGTGGATTCCATGCAGCATGGCGCAATGGATGTCGATTGAATGCAGTGGTTTCCCTGCAATGTGGCACAATGGATCCCGATTGACTGCAGTGGATTCCATGCAGCGTCACTGAATGCAGTGGATTCCATGCAGCATGGTAAAATGCATCCCGATGGATGCAGTGGATTCCATGCAGTGTCATTGAATGCAGTGGATTCCATGCAGCATGGTAAAATGCATCCCAATTGAACGCAGTGCATTCCATGCAGCGGGGTTCAATGGATCCCGATTGAATGCAGTGGATTCGATGCAGCGTGGCCCAATGGATCTCGAGAGAATGCAGTGGATTCCATGCAGTGTGGTGCAATGGATTTTAATTGAACGCAGTGGATTCCATGCATCGTGGCGCAATGGATCCCAATTGAATGCAGTGAATTCCATGCAGCGTGATTGAATGCAGTACATTCCATGCAGCATGGTAAAATGCATCCCGATTAAATGCAGTGGATTCCATCCAGCTTGATTGAATGCAGTTGATTCCATGGAGCGTGGCCCAATGCATCCCGATTAAATGCAGTGGATTTTATGCAGCATGGCCCAAAGCATCCCGATTGAAGGTAGTGCATTCCATGCAGCATCACTGAATGCAGTGGATTCCATGCAGCATGGTAAAATGCATCCCAATTGAACGCAGTGCATTCCATGCAGCGGGGTTAAATGGATGCCGATTGAATGCAGTGGATTCGATGCAGCGTGGCCCAATGGATCTCGATTGACTGCAGTGGATTCTATGCAGCGTGGCCCAATGGATCTCGATTGACTGCAGTGGATTCCATGCAGCGTCACTGAATGCAGTGGATTCCATGCAGCATGGTAAAATGCATCCCGATTGATGCAGTGGATTCCATGCAGTGTCATTGAATGCAGTGGATTCCATGCAGCATGGTTTAATGCATCCCAATTGAACGCAGTGCATTCCATGCAGCGGGGTTAAATGGATCCCGATTGAATGCAGTGGATTCGATGCAGCGTGGCCCAATGGATCTCGAGAGAATGCAGTGGATTCCATGCAGTGTGGTGCAATGGATTTTAATTGAACGGAGTGGATTCCATGCATCGTGGCGCAATGGATCCCAATTGAATGCAGTGAATTCCATGCAGCGTGATTGAATGCAGTATATTCCATGCAGCGTGGTAAAATGCATCCCGATAAAATGCAGTGGATTCCATCCAGTTTGATTGAATGCAGTTGATTCCATGGAGCGTGGCCCAATGCATCCCGATTAAATGCAGTGGATTTTATGCAGCATGGCCCAAAGCATCCCGATTGAAGGTAGTGCATTCCATGCAGCATCACTGAATGCAGTGGATTCCATGCAGCATGGTAAAATGCATCCCGATTGAACGCAGTGTATTCCATGAAGCATGGCTAAATGGATCCCGAGTGAATGCAGTGGATTCCATGCAGTGTCATTGAATGCAGTGGATTCCATGCAGCATGGTAAAATGTGTCACGATTGATGCAGTGGATTACATGCATTGTCATTGAATGCAGTGGATTCCATGCAGCATGGTTAAATGCATCACGATTGATGCAGTGGATTCCATGCAGTGTCAATGAATGCAGTGGATTCCAGGCAGCATGATAAAATGCATCCCGAATGATGCAGTGGATTCCATGCAGCGGGGTTAAATGGATCCCGATTGAATGCAGTGGATTCCATGCAGCGTGGCCCAATGGATCTCGATTGAATGCAGTGGACTCCGTGCAGTGTGGTGGAGTGGATTCTGATTGATTGCAGTGAATTCCATGCAGCGTGGCCCAATGGATCTCGATTGAATGCAGTGGATTCCATGCAGCGTGTTTGAATGCAGTGTATTCCATGCAGCGTGAAGAAATGGAACCCTATTGAATGCAGTGGATTTTATGCAGCATGATTGAATGCAGTGGATTCCATGCAGCATGATTGAATGCAGTGGATTCCAGGCAGCGAGGCCCAATGAATCCCGATTGAATGCAGTGGACATTATCCAGCATGGCCCAAAGCATCCCGATGGAATGCAGTGGATTCCATGCAGCGTGTTTGAATGCAGTGGATTCCATGCAGCATGGCCCAATGGTTCCCGATTGAATGCAGTGGTTGCAATGAAGCATGATTGAATGCAGTGGATTCCATGAAGCGTGGCCCTATGGTACCCGATTGAATGCACTGGTTGCAATGAAGCATGATTGAATGCAGTGGATTCCATGCAGCATGGAGAAATTGAACCCTATTAAATGCAGGGGATTTTATGCAGCATGATTGAATGCAGTGGATTCCATGCAGCATGATTGAATGCAGTAGATTCCATGCAGTGAGGCCCAATGCATCCCGATTAAATGCAGTGGATTTTATGCAGCGAGGCCCAAAGCATCCCGATTGAATGCAGTGGATTCCATGCAGCGTCACTGAATGCAGTGGATTCGATGCAGCATGGTTAAATGCATCCCGATTGAACGAAGAGTATTCCATGCAGCGTGGCTAAATGGATCCCGATTGAATGCAGTGGATTCCATGCAGCGTGGCCCAATGGATCTCGAGAGATTGCAGTGGATTCCATGCAGTGTGGTGCAATGGATTTTAATTGAACGCAGTGGATTCCATGCATCGTGGTGCAATGGATCCCAATTGAATGCAGTGAATTCCATGCAGCGTGATTGAATGCAGTATATTCCATGCAGCGTGGTAAAATGCATCCCGATTAAATGCAATGGATTCCATCCAGCTTGATTGAATGCAGTTGATTCCATGGATCGTGGCCCAATGCATCCCGATTAAATGCAGTGGATTTTATGCAGCATGGCCCAAAGCATCCCGATTGAAGGTAGTGCATTCCATGCAGCATCACTGAATGCAGTGGATTCCATGCAGCATGGTAAAATGCACCCCGATTGAACGCAGTGTATTCCATGAAGCATGGCTAAATGGATCCCGAGTGAATGCAGTAGATTCCATGCAGTGTCATTGAATGCAGTGGATTCCATGCAGCATGGTAAAATGAGTCACGATTGATGCAGTGGATTCCATGCAGTGTCATTGAATGCATTGGATTCCATGCAGCATGGTAAAATGCATCCCGATGGATGCAGTGGATTCCATGCAGTGTCAATGAATGCAGTGGATTCCAGGCAGCATGATAAAATGCATCCCGATTGATGCAGTGGATTCCATGCAGCGGGGTTAAATGGATCCCGATTGAATGCAGTGTATTCCATGCAGCGTGGCCCAATGGATCTCGATTGAATGCAGTGGATTCCATGCAGCGTGGCCCAATGGATCTCGATTGAATGCAGTGGATTCCATGCAGTGTGGTGCAGTGAATTCTGATTGATTGCAGTGAATTCCATGCATCGTGGCACAATGGATCCCAATTGAATGCAGTGGATTCCATGCAGCGTGGCCCAATGGATCTCGATTGAATGCAGTGGATTCCATGCAGCGTGTTTGAATGCAGTGTATGCCATGCAGCATGAAGAAATGGAACCCTATTGAATGCAGTGGATTTTATGCAGCATGATTGAATGCAGTGGATTCCATGCAGCATGATTGAATGCAGTGGATTCCAGGCAGCGAGGCCCAATGAATCCCGATTGAATGCAGTGGATATTATCCAGCATGGCCCAAAGCATCCCGATTGAATGCAGTGGATTCCATGCAGCGTGTTTGAACGCAGTGGATCCATGCAGCATGGCCCAATGGTTCCCGATTGAATGCAGTGGTTGCAATGAAGCATGATTGAATGCAGTGGATTCCATGAAGCGTGGCCCTATGGTACCCGATTGAATGCACTGGTTGCAATGAAGCATGATTGAATGCAGTGGATTCCATGCAGCATGGAGAAATGGAACCCTATTAAATGCAGGGGATTTTATGCAGCATGATTGAATGCAGTGGATTCCATGCAGCATGATTGAATGCAGTAGATTCCATGCAGTGAGGCCCAATGCATCCCGATTAAATGCAGTGGATTTTATGCAGCGAGGCCCAAAGCATCCCGATTGAATGCAGTGGATTCCATGCAGCGTCACTGAATGCAGTGGATTCGATGCAGCATGGTAAAATGCATCCCGATTGAACCCAGTGTATTCTATGCAGCGTGATAAATGGATCCCGATTGAATGCAGTGGATTCCATGCAGCGTGGCCCAATGGATCTCGAGAGAATGCAGTGGATTCCATGCAGTGTGGTGCAATGGATTTTGATTGAACGCAGTGGATTCCATGCATCGTTGTGCAATGGATCCCAATTGAATGCAGTGAATTCCATGCAGCGTGATTGAATGCAGTACATTCCATGCAGCATGGTAAAATGCATCCCGATTAAATGCAGTGGATTCCATCCAGCTTGATTGAATGCAGTTGATTCCATGGAGCGTGGCCCAATGCATCCCGATTAAATGCAGTGGATTTTATGCAGCATGGCCCAAAGCATCCCGATTGAAGGTAGTGCATTCCATGCAGCATCACTGAATGCAGTGGATTCCATGCAGCATGGTAAAATGCATCCCGATTGAACGCAGTGTATTCCATGAAGCATGGCGAAATGGATCCCGATTGAATGCAGTGGATTCCATGCAGCGTGGCCCAATGGATCTCGATTGAACGCAGTGTATTCCATGCAGTGAGGCCCAATGAATCCCAATTGAATGCAGTGGATTCCATGCAGCATGGAGAAATTGAACCCTATTAAATGCAGGGGATTTTATGCAGCATGATTGAATGCAGTGGATTCCAAGCAGCATGATTGAATGCAGTAGATTCCATGCAGTGAGGCCCAATGCATCCCGATTAAATGCAGTGGATTTTATGCAGCGAGGCCCAAAGCATCCCGATTGAATGCAGTGGATTCCATGCAGCGTCACTGAATGCAGTGGATTCGATGCAGCATGGTTAAATGCATCCCGATTGAACGAAGTGTATTCCATGCAGCGTGGCTAAATGGATCCCGATTGAATGCAGTGGATTCCATGCAGCGTGGCCCAATGGATCTCGAGAGATTGCAGTGGATTCCAAGCAGAGTGGTGCAATGGATTTTAATTGAACGCAGTGGATTCCATGCATCGTGGTGCAATGGATCCCAATTGAATGCAGTGAATTCCATGCAGCGTGATTGAATGCAGTATATTCCATGCAGCGTGGTAAAATGCATCCCGATTAAATGCAGTGGATTCCAACCAGCTAGGTTGAATGCAATTGATTCCATGGAGCATGGCCCAATGCATCCCGATTAAATGCAGTGGATTTTATGCAGCATGGCCCAAAGCATCCCGATTGAATGTAGTGCATTCCATGCAGCATCACTGAATGCAGTGGATTCCATGCAGCATGGTAAAATGCATCCCGATTAAACGCAGTGGATTACATGCAGCATGGCTAAATGGATCCCGATTGAATGCAGTAGATTCCATGCAGTGTCATTGAATGCAGTGGATTCCATGCAGCATGGTAAAATGCGTCACGATTGATGCAGTGGATTCCATGCAGTGTCATTGAATGCAGTGGATTCCATGCAGCATGGTAAAATGCATCCCGATGGATGCAGTGGATTCCATGCAGTGTCAATGAATGCAGTGGATTCCAGGCAGCATGATAAAATGCATCCCGATTGATGCAGTGGATTCCATGCAGCGTCACTGAATGCAGTGGATTCGATGCAGCATGGTAAAATGCATCCCGATTGAACCCAGTGTATTCCATGCAGCGTGATAAATGGACCCCAATTGAATGCAGTGGATTCCATGCAGCGTGGCCCAATGGATCTCGAGAGAATACAGTGGATTCCATGCAGCGTGATTGAATGCAGTACATTCCATGCAGCATGGTAAAATGCATCCCGATTAAATGCAGTGGATTCCATCCAGCTTGATTGAATGCAGTTGATTCCATGGAGCGTGGCCCAATGCATCCCGATTAAATGCAGTGGATTTTATGCAGCATGGCCCAAAGCATCCCGATTGAAGGTAGTGCATTCCATGCAGCATCACTGAATGCAGTGGATTCCATGAAGCATGGTAAAATGCATCCCAATTGAACGCAGTGTATTCCATGAAGCATGGCGAAATGGATCCCGATTGAATGCAGTGGATTCCATGCAGCGTGGCCCAATGGATCTCGATTGAAAGCAGTGTATTCCATGCAGTGAGGCCCAATGAATCCCAATTGAATGCAGTGGATTCCATGCAGCATGGCGCAATGGATGTCGATTGAATGCAGTGGTTTCCCTGCAATGTGGCACAATGGATCCCGATTGACTGCAGTGGATTCCATGCAGCGTCACTGAATGCAGTGGATTCCATGCAGCATGGTAAAATGCATCCCGATGGATGCAGTGGATTCCATGCAGTGTCATTGAATGCAGTGGATTCCATGCAGCATGGTAAAATGCATCCCAATTGAACGCAGTGCATTCCATGCAGCGGGGTTCAATGGATCCCGATTGAATGCAGTGGATTCGATGCAGCGTGGCCCAATGGATCTCGAGAGAATGCAGTGGATTCCATGCAGTGTGGTGCAATGGATTTTAATTGAACGCAGTGGATTCCATGCATCGTGGCGCAATGGATCCCAATTGAATGCAGTGAATTCCATGCAGCGTGATTGAATGCAGTACATTCCATGCAGCATGGTAAAATGCATCCCGATTAAATGCAGTGGATCCATCCAGCTTGATTGAATGCAGTTGATTCCATGGAGCGTGGCCCAATGCATCCCGATTAAATGCAGTGGATTTTATGCAGCATGGCCCAAAGCATCCCGATTGAAGGTAGTGCATTTCATGCAGCATCACTGAATGCAGTGGATTCCATGCAGCATGGTAAAATGCATCCCAATTGAACACAGTGCATTCCATGCAGCGGGGTTAAATGGATGCCGATTGAATGCAGTGGATTCGATGCAGCGTGGCCCAATGGATCTCGATTGACTGCAGTGGATTCCATGCAGCGTGGCCAATGGATCTCGATTGACTGCAGTGGATTCCATGCAGCGTCACTGAATGCAGTGGATTCCATGCAGCATGGTAAAATGCATCCCGATTGATGCAGTGGATTCCATGCAGTGTCATTGAATGCAGTGGATTCCATGCAGCATGGTTTAATGCATCCCAATTGAACGCAGTGCATTCCATGCAGCGGGGTTAAATGGATCCCGATTGAATGCAGTGGATTCGATGCAGCGTGGCCCAATGGATCTCGAGAGAATGCAGTGGATTCCATGCAGTGTGGTGCAATGGATTTTAATTGAACGCAGTGGATTCCATGCATCGTGGCGCAATGGATCCCAATTGAATGCAGTGAATTCCATGCAGCGTGATTGAATGCAGTATATTCCATGCAGCGTGGTAAAATGCATCCCGATTAAATGCAATGGATTCCATCCAGCTTGATTGAATGCAGTTGATTCCATGGAGCGTGGCCCAATGCATCCCGATTAAATGCAGTGGATTTTATGCAGCATGGCCCAAAGCATCCCGATTGAAGGTAGTGCATTCCATGCAGCATCACTGAATGCAGTGGATTCCATGCAGCATGGTAAAATGCATCCCGATTGAACGCAGTGTATTCCATGAAGCATGGCTAAATGGATCCCGAGTGAATGCAGTGGATTCCATGCAGTGTCATTGAATGCAGTGGATTCCATGCAGCATGGTAAAATGTGTCACGATTGATGCAGTGGATTACATGCATTGTCATTGAATGCAGTGGATTCCATGCAGCATGGTTAAATGCATCACGATTGATGCAGTGGATTCCATGCAGTGTCAATGAATGCAGTGGATTCCAGGCAGCATGATAAAATGCATCCCGAATGATGCAGTGGATTCCATGCAGCGGGGTTAAATGGATCCCGATTGAATGCAGTGGATTCCATGCAGCGTGGCCCAATGGATCTCGATTGAATGCAGTGGACTCCGTGCAGTGTGGTGGAGTGGATTCTGATTGATTGCAGTGAATTCCATGCAGCGTGGCCCAATGGATCTCGATTGAATGCAGTGGATTCCATGCAGCGTGTTTGAATGCAGTGTATGCCATGCAGCATGAAGAAATGGAACCCTATTGAATGCAGTGGATTTTATGCAGCATGATTGAATGCAGTGGATTCCATGCAGCATGATTGAATGCAGTGGATTCCAGGCAGCGAGGCCCAATGAATCCCGATTGAATGCAGTGGACATAATCCAGCATGGCCCAAAGCATCCCGATGGAATGCAGTGGATTCCATGCAGCGTGTTTGAATGCAGTGGATTCCATGCAGCATGGCCCAATGGTTCCTGATTGAATGCAGTGGTTGCAATGAAGCATGATTGAATGCAGTGGATTCCATGAAGCGTGGCCCTATGGTACCCGATTGAATGCACTGGTTGCAATGAAGCATGATTGAATGCAGTGGATTCCATGCAGCATGGAGAAATGGAACCCTATTAAATGCAGGGGATTTTATGCAGCATGATTGAATGCAGTGGGTTCCATGCAGCGTGATTGAATGCAGTAGATTCCATGCAGTGAGGCCCAATGCATCCCGATTAAATGCAGTGGATTTTATGCAGCGAGGCCCAAAGCATCCCGATTGAATGCAGTGGATTCCATGCAGCGTCACTGAATGCAGTGGATTCGATGCAGCATGGTTAAATGCATCCCGATTGAACGAAGAGTATTCCATGCAGCGTGGCTAAATGGATCCCGATTGAATGCAGTGGATTCCATGCAGCGTGGCCCAATGGATCTCGAGAGATTGCAGTGGATTCCATGCAGTGTGGTGCAATGGATTTTAATTGAACGCAGTGGATTCCATGCATCGTGGTGCAATGGATCCCAATTGAATGCAGTGAATTCCATGCAGCGTGATTGAATGCAGTATATTCCATGCAGCGTGGTAAAATGCATCCCGATTAAATGCAGTGGATTCCATCCAGCTTGATTGAATGCAGTTGATTCCATGGAGCGTGGCCCAATGCATCCCGATTAAATGCAGTGGATTTTATGCAGCATGGCCCAAAGCATCCCGATTGAAGGTAGTGCATTCCATGCAGCATCACTGAATGCAGTGGATTCCATGCAGCATGGTAAAATGCATCCCGATTGAACGCAGTGTATTCCATGAAGCATGGCTAAATGGATCCCGAGTGAATGCAGTAGATTCCATGCAGTGTCATTGAATGCAGTGGATTCCATGCAGCATGGTAAAATGAGTCACGATTGATGCAGTGGATTCCATGCAGTGTCATTGAATGCATTGGATTCCATGCAGCATGGTAAAATGCATCCCGATGGATGCAGTGGATTCCATGCAGTGTCAATGAATGCAGTGGATTCCAGGCAGCATGATAAAATGCATCCCGATTGATGCAGTGGATTCCATGCAGCGGGGTTAAATGGATCCCGATTGAATGCAGTGTATTCCATGCAGCGTGGCCCAATGGATCTCGATTGAATGCAGTGGATTCCATGCAGCGTGGCCCAATGGATCTCGATTGAATGCAGTGGATTCCATGCAGTGTGGTGCAGTGGATTCTGATTGATTGCAGTGAATTCCATGCATCGTGGCACTATGGATCCCAATTGAATGCAGTGGATTCCATGCAGCGTGGCCCAATGGATCTCGATTGAATGCAGTGGATTCCATGCAGCGTGTTTTAATGCAGTGTATGCCATGCAGCATGAAGAAATGGAACCCTATTGAATGCAGTGGATTTTATGCAGCATGATTGAATGCAGTGGATTCCATGCAGCATGATTGAATGCAGTGGATTCCAGGCAGCGAGGCCCAATGAATCCCGATTGAATGCAGTGGATATTATCCAGCATGGCCCAAAGCATCCCGATTGAATGCAGTGGATTCCATGCAGCGTGTTTGAATGCAGTGGATCCATGCAGCATGGCCCAATGTTTCCCGATTGAATGCAGTGGTTGCAATGAAGCATGATTGAATGCAGTGGATTCCATGAAGCGTGGCCCTATGGTACCCGATTGAATGCACTGGTTGCAATGAAGCATGATTGAATGCAGTGGATTCCATGCAGCATGGAGAAATGGAACCCTATTAAATGCAGGGGATTTTATGCAGCATGATTGAATGCAGTGGATTCCATGCAGCATGATTGAATGCAGTAGATTCCATGCAGTGAGGCCCAATGCATCCCGATTAAATGCAGTGGATTTTATGCAGCGAGGCCCAAAGCATCCCGATTGAATGCAGTGGATTCCATGCAGCGTCACTGAATGCAGTGGATTCGATGCAGCATGGTAAAATGCATCCCGATTGAACCCAGTGTATTCTATGCAGCGTGATAAATGGATCCCGATTGAATGCAGTGGATTCCATGCAGCGTGGCCCAATGGATCTCGAGAGAATGCAGTGGATTCCATGCAGTGTGGTGCAATGGATTTTGATTGAACGCAGTGGATTCCATGCATCGTTGTGCAATGGATCCCAATTGAATGCAGTGAATTCCATGCAGCGTGATTGAATGCAGTACATTCCATGCAGCATGGTAAAATGCATCCCGATTAAATGCAGTGGATTCCATCCAGCTTGATTGAATGCAGTTGATTCCATGGAGCGTGGCCCAATGCATCCCGATTAAATGCAGTGGATTTTATGCAGCATGGCCCAAAGCATCCCGATTGAAGGTAGTGCATTCCATGCAGCATCACTGAATGCATTGGATTCCATGCAGCATGGTAAAATGCATCCCGATGGATGCAGTGGATTCCATGCAGTGTCAATGAATGCAGTTTATTCCAGGCAGCATGATAAAATGCATCCCGATTGATGCAGTGGATTCCATGCAGCGGGGTTAAATGGATCCCGATTGAATGCAGTGTATTCCATGCAGCGTGGCCCAATGGATCTCGATTGAATGCAGTGGATTCCATGCAGCGTGGCCCAATGGATCTCGATTGAATGCAGTGGATTCCATGCAGTGTAGGTGCAGTGGATTCTGATTGATTGCAGTGAATTCCATGCATCGTGGCACTATGGATCCCAATTGAATGCAGTGGATTCCATGCAGCGTGGCCCAATGGATCTCGATTGAATGCAGTGGATTCCATGCAGCGTGTTTGAATGCAGTGTATGCCATGCAGCATGAAGAAATGGAACCCTATTGAATGCAGTGGATTTTATGCAGCATGATTGAATGCAGTGGATTCCATGCAGCATGATTGAATGCAGTGGATTCCAGGCAGCGAGGCCCAATGAATCCCGATTGAATGCAGTGGATATTATCCAGCATGGCCCAAAGCATCCCGATTGAATGCAGTGGATTCCATGCAGCGTGTTTGAACGCAGTGGATCCATGCAGCATGGCCCAATGGTTCCCGATTGAATGCAGTGGTTGCAATGAAGCATGATTGAATGCAGTGGATTCCATGAAGCGTGGCCCTATGGTACCCGATTGAATGCACTGGTTGCAATGAAGCATGATTGAATGCAGTGGATTCCATGCAGCATGGAGAAATGGAACCCTATTAAATGCAGGGGATTTTATGCAGCATGATTGAATGCAGTGGATTCCATGCAGCATGATTGAATGCAGTAGATTCCATGCAGTGAGGCCCAATGCATCCCGATTAAATGCAGTGGATTTTATGCAGCGAGGCCCAAAGCATCCCGATTGAATGCAGTGGATTCCATGCAGCGTCACTGAATGCAGTGGATTCGATGCAGCATGGTAAAATGCATCCCGATTGAACCCAGTGTATTCTATGCAGCGTGATAAATGGATCCCGATTGAATGCAGTGGATTCCATGCAGCGTGGCCCAATGGATCTCGAGAGAATGCAGTGGATTCCATGCAGTGTGGTGCAATGGATTTTGATTGAACGCAGTGGATTCCATGCTTCGTTGTGCAATGGATCCCAATTGAATGCAGTGAATTCCATGCAGCGTGATTGAATGCAGTACATTCCATGCAGCATGGTAAAATGCATCCCGATTAAATGCAGTGGATTCCATCCAGCTTGATTGAATGCAGTTGATTCCATGGAGCGTGGCCCAATGCATCCCGATTAAATGCAGTGGATTTTATGCAGCATGGCCCAAAGCATCCCGATTGAAGGTAGTGCATTCCATGCAGCATCACTGAATGCAGTGGATTCCATGCAGCATGGTAAAATGCATCCCGATTGAACGCAGTGTATTCCATGAAGCATGGCGAAATGGATCCCGATTGAATGCAGTGGATTCCATGCAGCGTGGCCCAATGGATCTCGATTGAACGCAGTGTATTCCATGCAGTGAGGCCCAATGAATCCCAATTGAATGCAGTGGATTCCATGCAGCATGGAGAAATTGAACCCTATTAAATGCAGGGGATTTTATGCAGCATGATTGAATGCAGTGGATTCCATGCAGCGTGATTGAATGCAGTAGATTCCATGCAGTGAGGCCCAATGCATCCCGATTAAATGCAGTGGATTTTATGCAGCGAGGCCCAAAGCATCCCGATTGAATGCAGTGGATTCCATGCAGCGTCACTGAATGCAGTGGATTCGATGCAGCATGGTTAAATGAATCCCGATTGAACGAAGTGTATTCCATGCAGCGTGGCTAAATGGATCCCGATTGAATGCAGTGGATTCCATGCAGCGTGGCCCAATGGATCTCGAGAGAATACAGTGGATTCCATGCAGCGTGATTGAATGCAGTACATTCCATGCAGCATGGTAAAATGCATCCCGATTAAATGCAGTGGATTCCATCCAGCTTGATTGAATGCAGTTGATTCCATGGAGCGTGGCCCAATGCATCCCGATTAAATGCAGTGGATTTTATGCAGCATGGCCCAAAGCATCCCGATTGAAGGTAGTGCATTCCATGCAGCATCACTGAATGCAGTGGATTCCATGCAGCATGGTAAAATGCATCCCGATTGAACGCAGTGTATTCCATGAAGCATGGCTAAATGGATCCCGATTGAATGCAGTGGATTCCATGCAGCGTGGCCCAATGGATCTCGATTGAACGCAGTGTATTCCATGCAGTGAGGCCCAATGAATCCCAATTGAATGCAGTGGATTCCATGCAGCATGGCACAATGGATGTCGATTGAATGCAGTGGTTTCCCTGCAATGTGGCACAATGGATCCCGATTGACTGCAGTGGATTCCATGCAGCGTCACTGAATGCAGTGGATTCCATGCAGCATGGTAAAATGCATCCCGATGGATGCAGTGGATTCCATGCAGTGTCATTGAATGCAGTGGATTCCATGCAGCATGGTAAAATGCATCCCAATTGAACGCAGTGCATTCCATGCAGCGGGGTTCAATGGATCCCGATTGAATGCAGTGGATTCGATGCAGCGTGGCCCAATGGATCTCGAGAGAATGCAGTGGATTCCATGCAGTGTGGTGCAATGGATTTTAATTGAACGCAGTGGATTCCATGCATCGTGGCGCAATGGATCCCAATTGAATGCAGTGAATTCCATGCAGCGTGATTGAATGCAGTACATTCCATGCAGCATGGTAAAATGCATCCCGATTAAATGCAGTGGATTCCATCCAGCTTGATTGAATGCAGTTGATTCCATGGAGCGTGGCCCAATGCATCCCGATTAAATGCAGTGGATTTTATGCAGCATGGCCCAAAGCATCCCGATTGAAGGTAGTGCATTCCATGCAGCATCACTGAATGCAGTGGATTCCATGAAGCATGGTAAAATGCATCCCAATTGAACGCAGTGCATTCCATGCAGCGGGGTTAAATGGATGCCGATTGAATGCAGTGGATTCGATGCAGCGTGGCCCAATGGATCTCGATTGACTGCAGTGGATTCCATGCAGCGTGGCCCAATGGATCTCGATTGACTGCAGTGGATTCCATGCAGCGTCACTGAATGCAGTGGATTCCATGCAGCATGGTAAAATGCATCCCGATTGATGCAGTGGATTCCATGCAGTGTCATTGAATGCAGTGGATTCCATGCAGCATGGTTTAATGCATCACAATTGAACGCAGTGCATTCCATGCAGCGGGGTTAAATGGATCCCGATTGAATGCAGTGGATTCGATGCAGCGTGGCCCAATGGATCTCGAGAGAATGCAGTGGATTCCATGCAGTGTGGTGCAATGGATTTAAATTGAACGCATTGGATTCCATGCATCGTGGCGCAATGGATCCCAATTGAATGCAGTGAATTCCATGCAGCGTGATTGAATGCAGTATATTCCATGCAGCGTGGTAAAATGCATCCCGATAAAATGCAGTGGATTCCATCCAGCTTGATTGAATGCAGTTGATTCCATGGAGCGTGGCCCAATGCATCCCAATTAAATGCAGTGGATTTTATGCAGCATGGCCCAAAGCATCCCGATTGAAGGTAGTGCATTCCATGCAGCATCACTGAATGCAGTGGATTCCATGCAGCATGGTAAAATGCATCCCGATTGAACGCAGTGTATTCCATGAAGCATGGCTAAATGGATCCCGAGTGAATGCAGTGGATTCCATGCAGTGTCATTGAATGCAGTGGATTCCATGCAGCATGGTAAAATGTGTCACGATTGATGCAGTGGATTACATGCATTGTCATTGAATGCAGTGGATTCCATGCAGCATGGTTAAATGCATCACGATTGATGCAGTGGATTCCATGCAGTGTCAATGAATGCAGTGGATTCCAGGCAGCATGATAAAATGCATCCCGAATGATGCAGTGGATTCCATGCAGCGGGGTTAAATGGATCCCGATTGAATGCAGTGGATTCCATGCAGCGTGGCCCAATGGATCTCGATTGAATGCAGTGGACTCCGTGCAGTGTGGTGGAGTGGATTCTGATTGATTGCAGTTAATTCCATGCAGCGTGGCCCAATGGATCTCGATTGAATGCAGTGGATTCCATGCAGCGTGTTTGAATGCAGTGTATTCCATGCAGCGTGAAGAAATGGTACCCTATTGAATGCAGTGGATTTTATGCAGCATGATTGAATGCAGTGGATTCCATGCAGCATGATTGAATGCAGTGGATTCCAGGCAGCGAGGCCCAATGAATCCCGATTGAATGCAGTGGACATTATCCAGCATGGCCGAAAGCATCCCGATGGAATGTAGTGGATTCCATGCAGCGTGTTTGAATGCAGTGGATTCCATGCAGCATGGCCCAATGGTTCCCGATTGAATGCAGTGGTTGCAATGAAGCATGATTGAATGCAGTGGATTCCATGCAGAATGGCCCAATGGTTCCCGATTGAATGCAGTGGTTGCAATGAAGCATGATTGAATGCAGTGGATTCCATGCAGCATGGAGAAATTGAACCCTATTAAATGCAGGGGATTTTATGCAGCATGATTGAATGCAGTGGATTCCATGCAGCGTGATTGAATGCAGTAGATTCCATGCAGTGAGGCCCAATGCATCCCGATTTAATGCAGTGGATTTTATGCAGCGAGGCCCAAAGCATCCCGATTGAATGCAGTGGATTCCATGCAGCGTCACTGAATGCAGTGGATTCGATGCAGCATGGTAAAATGCATCCCGATTGAACCCAGTGTATTCCATGCAGCGTGATAAATGGACCCCAATTGAATGCAGTGGATTCCATGCAGCGTGGCCCAATGGATCTCGAGAGAATACAGTGGATTCCATGCAGCGTGATTGAATGCAGTACATTCCATGCAGCATGGTAAAATGCATCCCGATTAAATGCAGTGGATTCCATCCAGCTTGATTGAATGCAGTTGATTCCATGGAGCGTGGCCCAATGCATCCCGATTAAATGCAGTGGATTTTATGCAGCATGGCCCAAAGCATCCCGATTGAAGGTAGTGCATTCCATGCAGCATCACTGAATGCAGTGGATTCCATGAAGCATGGTAAAATGCATCCCGATTGAACGCAGTGTATTCCATGAAGCATGGCGAAATGGATCCCGATTGAATGCAGTGGATTCCATGCAGCGTGGCCCAATGGATCTCGATTGAAAGCAGTGTATTCCATGCAGTGAGGCCCAATGAATCCCAATTGAATGCAGTGGATTCCATGCAGCATGGCGCAATGGATGTCGATTGAATGCAGTGGTTTCCCTGCAATGTGGCACAATGGATCCCGATTGACTGCAGTGGATTCCATGCAGCGTCACTGAATGCAGTGGATTCCATGCAGCATGGTAAAATGCATCCCGATGGATGCAGTGGATTCCATGCAGTGTCATTGAATGCAGTGGATTCCATGCAGCATGGTAAAATGCATCCCAATTGAACGCAGTGCATTCCATGCAGCGGGGTTCAATGGATCCCGATTGAATGCAGTGGATTCGATGCAGCGTGGCCCAATGGATCTCGAGAGAATGCAGTGGATTCCATGCAGTGTGGTGCAATGGATTTTAATTGAACGCAGTGGATTCCATGCATCGTGGCGCAATGGATCCCAATTGAATGCAGTGAATTCCATGCAGCGTGATTGAATGCAGTACATTCCATGCAGCATGGTAAAATGCATCCCGATTAAATGCAGTGGATTCCATCCAGCTTGATTGAATGCAGTTGATTCCATGGAGCGTGGCCCAATGCATCCCGATTAAATGCAGTGGATTTTATGCAGCATGGCCCAAAGCATCCCGATTGAAGGTAGTGCATTCCATGCAGCATCACTGAATGCAGTGGATTCCATGCAGCATGGTAAAATGCATCCCAATTGAACGCAGTGCATTCCATGCAGCGGGGTTAAATGGATGCCGATTGAATGCAGTGGATTCGATGCAGCGTGGCCCAATGGATCTCGATTGACTGCAGTGGATTCTATGCAGCGTGGCCCAATGGATCTCGATTGACTGCAGTGGATTCCATGCAGCGTCACTGAATGCAGTGGATTCCATGCAGCATGGTAAAATGCATCCCGATTGATGCAGTGGATTCCATGCAGTGTCATTGAATGCAGTGGATTCCATGCAGCATGGTTTAATGCATCCCAATTGAACGCAGTGCATTCCATGCAGCGGGGTTAAATGGATCCCGATTGAATGCAGTGGATTCGATGCAGCGTGGCCCAATGGATCTCGAGAGAATGCAGTGGATTCCATGCAGTGTGGTGCAATGGATTTTAATTGAACGGAGTGGATTCCATGCATCGTGGCGCAATGGATCCCAATTGAATGCAGTGAATTCCATGCAGCGTGATTGAATGCAGTATATTCCATGCAGCGTGGTAAAATGCATCCCGATAAAATGCAGTGGATTCCATCCAGTTTGATTGAATGCAGTTGATTCCATGGAGCGTGGCCCAATGCATCCCGATTAAATGCAGTGGATTTTATGCAGCATGGCCCAAAGCATCCCGATTGAAGGTAGTGCATTCCATGCAGCATCACTGAATGCAGTGGATTCCATGCAGCATGGTAAAATGCATCCCGATTGAACGCAGTGTATTCCATGAAGCATGGCTAAATGGATCCCGAGTGAATGCAGTGGATTCCATGCAGTGTCATTGAATGCAGTGGATTCCATGCAGCATGGTAAAATGTGTCACGATTGATGCAGTGGATTACATGCATTGTCATTGAATGCAGTGGATTCCATGCAGCATGGTTAAATGCATCACGATTGATGCAGTGGATTCCATGCAGTGTCAATGAATGCAGTGGATTCCAGGCAGCATGATAAAATGCATCCCGATTGATGCAGTGGATTCCATGCAGCGGGGTTAAATGGATCCCGATTGAATGCAGTGGATTCCATGCAGCGTGGCCCAATGGATCTCGATTGAATGCAGTGGACTCCGTGCAGTGTGGTGGAGTGGATTCTGATTGATTGCAGTGAATTCCATGCAGCGTGGCCCAATGGATCTCGATTGAATGCAGTGGATTCCATGCAGCGTGTTTGAATGCAGTGTATTCCATGCAGCATGAAGAAATGGAACCCTATTGAATGCAGTGGATTTTATGCAGCATGATTGAATGCAGTGGATTCCATGCAGCATGATTGAATGCAGTGGATTCCAGGCAGCGAGGCCCAATGAATCCCGATTGAATGCAGTGGACATTATCCAGCATGGCCCAAAGCATCCCGATGGAATGCAGTGGATTCCATGCAGCGTGTTTGAATGCAGTGGATTCCATGCAGCATGGCCCAATGGTTCCCGATTGAATGCAGTGGTTGCAATGAAGCATGATTGAATGCAGTGGATTCCATGAAGCGTGGCCCTATGGTACCCGATTGAATGCACTGGTTGCAATGAAGCATGATTGAATGCAGTGGATTCCATGCAGCATGGAGAAATTGAACCCTATTAAATGCAGGGGATTTTATGCAGCATGATTGAATGCAGTGGATTCCATGCAGCATGATTGAATGCAGTAGATTCCATGCAGTGAGGCCCAATGCATCCCGATTAAATGCAGTGGATTTTATGCAGCGAGGCCCAAAGCATCCCGATTGAATGCAGTGGATTCCATGCAGCGTCACTGAATGCAGTGGATTCGATGCAGCATGGTTAAATGCATCCCGATTGAACGAAGAGTATTCCATGCAGCGTGGCTAAATGGATCCCGATTGAATGCAGTGGATTCCATGCAGCGTGGCCCAATGGATCTCGAGAGATTGCAGTGGATTCCATGCAGTGTGGTGCAATGGATTTTAATTGAACGCAGTGGATTCCATGCATCGTGGTGCAATGGATCCCAATTGAATGCAGTGAATTCCATGCAGCGTGATTGAATGCAGTATATTCCATGCAGCGTGGTAAAATGCATCCCGATTAAATGCAATGGATTCCATCCAGCTTGATTGAATGCAGTTGATTCCATGGAGCGTGGCCCAATGCATCCCGATTAAATGCAGTGGATTTTATGCAGCATGGCCCAAAGCATCCCGATTGAAGGTAGTGCATTCCATGCAGCATCACTGAATGCAGTGGATTCCATGCAGCATGGTAAAATGCACCCCGATTGAACGCAGTGTATTCCATGAAGCATGGCTAAATGGATCCCGAGTGAATGCAGTAGATTCCATGCAGTGTCATTGAATGCAGTGGATTCCATGCAGCATGGTAAAATGAGTCACGATTGATGCAGTGGATTCCATGCAGTGTCATTGAATGCATTGGATTCCATGCAGCATGGTAAAATGCATCCCGATGGATGCAGTGGATTCCATGCAGTGTCAATGAATGCAGTGGATTCCAGGCAGCATGATAAAATGCATCCCGATTGATGCAGTGGATTCCATGCAGCGGGGTTAAATGGATCCCGATTGAATGCAGTGGATTCCATGCAGCGTGGCCCAATGGATCTCGATTGAATGCAGTGGATTCCATGCAGCGTGGCCCAATGGATCTCGATTGAATGCAGTGGATTCCATGCAGTGTGGTGCAGTGGATTCTGATTGATTGCAGTGAATTCCATGCATCGTGGCACAATGGATCCCAATTGAATGCAGTGGATTCCATGCAGCGTGGCCCAATGGATCTCGATTGAATGCAGTGGATTCCATGCAGCGTGTTTGAATGCAGTGTATGCCATGCAGCATGAAGAAATGGAACCCTATTGAATGCAGTGGATTTTATGCAGCATGATTGAATGCAGTGGATTCCATGCAGCATGATTGAATGCAGTGGATTCCAGGCAGCGAGGCCCAATGAATCCCGATTGAATGCAGTGGATATTATCCAGCATGGCCCAAAGCATCCCGATTGAATGCAGTGGATTCCATGCAGCGTGTTTGAACGCAGTGGATCCATGCAGCATGGCCCAATGGTTCCCGATTGAATGCAGTGGTTGCAATGAAGCATGATTGAATGCAGTGGATTCCATGAAGCGTGGCCCTATGGTACCCGATTGAATGCACTGGTTGCAATGAAGCATGATTGAATGCAGTGGATTCCATGCAGCATGGAGAAATGGAACCCTATTAAATGCAGGGGATTTTATGCAGCATGATTGAATGCAGTGGATTCCATGCAGCATGATTGAATGCAGTAGATTCCATGCAGTGAGGCCCAATGCATCCCGATTAAATGCAGTGGATTTTATGCAGCGAGGCCCAAAGCATCCCGATTGAATGCAGTGGATTCCATGCAGCGTCACTGAATGCAGTGGATTCGATGCAGCATGGTAAAATGCATCCCGATTGAACCCAGTGTATTCTATGCAGCGTGATAAATGGATCCCGATTGAATGCAGTGGATTCCATGCAGCGTGGCCCAATGGATCTCGAGAGAATGCAGTGGATTCCATGCAGTGTGGTGCAATGGATTTTGATTGAACGCAGTGGATTCCATGCATCGTTGTGCAATGGATCCCAATTGAATGCAGTGAATTCCATGCAGCGTGATTGAATGCAGTACATTCCATGCAGCATGGTAAAATGCATCCCGATTAAATGCAGTGGATTCCATCCAGCTTGATTGAATGCAGTTGATTCCATGGAGCGTGGCCCAATGCATCCCGATTAAATGCAGTGGATTTTATGCAGCATGGCCCAAAGCATCCCGATTGAAGGTAGTGCATTCCATGCAGCATCACTGAATGCAGTGGATTCCATGCAGCATGGTAAAATGCATCCCGATTGAACGCAGTGTATTCCATGAAGCATGGCGAAATGGATCCCGATTGAATGCAGTGGATTCCATGCAGCGTGGCCCAATGGATCTCGATTGAACGCAGTGTATTCCATGCAGTGAGGCCCAATGAATCCCAATTGAATGCAGTGGATTCCATGCAGCATGGAGAAATTGAACCCTATTAAATGCAGGGGATTTTATGCAGCATGATTGAATGCAGTGGATTCCAAGCAGCATGATTGAATGCAGTAGATTCCATGCAGTGAGGCCCAATGCATCCCGATTAAATGCAGTGGATTTTATGCAGCGAGGCCCAAAGCATCCCGATTGAATGCAGTGGATTCCATGCAGCGTCACTGAATGCAGTGGATTCGATGCAGCATGGTTAAATGCATCCCGATTGAACGAAGTGTATTCCATGCAGCGTGGCTAAATGGATCCCGATTGAATGCAGTGGATTCCATGCAGCGTGGCCCAATGGATCTCGAGAGATTGCAGTGGATTCCAAGCAGAGTGGTGCAATGGATTTTAATTGAACGCAGTGGATTCCATGCATCGTGGTGCAATGGATCCCAATTGAATGCAGTGAATTCCATGCAGCGTGATTGAATGCAGTATATTCCATGCAGCGTGGTAAAATGCATCCCGATTAAATGCAGTGGATTCCAACCAGCTAGGTTGAATGCAATTGATTCCATGGAGCATGGCCCAATGCATCCCGATTATATGCAGTGGATTTTATGCAGCATGGCCCAAAGCATCCCGATTGAATTTAGTGCATTCCATGCAGCATCACTGAATGCAGTGGATTCCATGCAGCATGGTAAAATGCATCCCGATTAAACGCAGTGGATTACATGCAGCATGGCTAAATGGATCCCGATTGAATGCAGTAGATTCCATGCAGTGTCATTGAATGCAGTGGATTCCATGCAGCATGGTAAAATGCGTCACGATTGATGCAGTGGATTCCATGCAGTGTCATTGAATGCAGTGGATTCCATGCAGCATGGTAAAATGCATCCCGATGGATGCAGTGGATTCCATGCAGTGTCAATGAATGCAGTGGATTCCAGGCAGCATGATAAAATGCATCCCGATTGATGCAGTGGATTCCATGCAGCGTCACTGAATGCAGTGGATTCGATGCAGCATGGTAAAATGCATCCCGATTGAACCCAGTGTATTCCATGCAGCGTGATAAATGGACCCCAATTGAATGCAGTGGATTCCATGCAGCGTGGCCCAATGGATCTCGAGAGAATACAGTGGATTCCATGCAGCGTGATTGAATGCAGTACATTCCATGCAGCATGGTAAAATGCATCCCGATTAAATGCAGTGGATTCCATCCAGCTTGATTGAATGCAGTTGATTCCATGGAGCGTGGCCCAATGCATCCCGATTAAATGCAGTGGATTTTATGCAGCATGGCCCAAAGCATCCCGATTGAAGGTAGTGCATTCCATGCAGCATCACTGAATGCAGTGGATTCCATGAAGCATGGTAAAATGCATCCCGATTGAACGCAGTGTATTCCATGAAGCATGGCGAAATGGATCCCGATTGAATGCAGTGGATTCCATGCAGCGTGGCCCAATGGATCTCGATTGAAAGCAGTGTATTCCATGCAGTGAGGCCCAATGAATCCCAATTGAATGCAGTGGATTCCATGCAGCATGGCGCAATGGATGTCGATTGAATGCAGTGGTTTCCCTGCAATGTGGCACAATGGATCCCGATTGACTGCAGTGGATTCCATGCAGCGTCACTGAATGCAGTGGATTCCATGCAGCATGGTAAAATGCATCCCGATGGATGCAGTGGATTCCATGCAGTGTCATTGAATGCAGTGGATTCCATGCAGCATGGTAAAATGCATCCCAATTGAACGCAGTGCATTCCATGCAGCGGGGTTCAATGGATCCCGATTGAATGCAGTGGATTCGATGCAGCGTGGCCCAATGGATCTCGAGAGAATGCAGTGGATTCCATGCAGTGTGGTGCAATGGATTTTAATTGAACGCAGTGGATTCCATGCATCGTGGCGCAATGGATCCCAATTGAATGCAGTGAATTCCATGCAGCGTGATTGAATGCAGTACATTCCATGCAGCATGGTAAAATGCATCCCGATTAAATGCAGTGGATCCATCCAGCTTGATTGAATGCAGTTGATTCCATGGAGCGTGGCCCAATGCATCCCGATTAAATGCAGTGGATTTTATGCAGCATGGCCCAAAGCATCCCGATTGAAGGTAGTGCATTTCATGCAGCATCACTGAATGCAGTGGATTCCATGCAGCATGGTAAAATGCATCCCAATTGAACACAGTGCATTCCATGCAGCGGGGTTAAATGGATGCCGATTGAATGCAGTGGATTCGATGCAGCGTGGCCCAATGGATCTCGATTGACTGCAGTGGATTCCATGCAGCGTGGCCAATGGATCTCGATTGACTGCAGTGGATTCCATGCAGCGTCACTGAATGCAGTGGATTCCATGCAGCATGGTAAAATGCATCCCGATTGATGCAGTGGATTCCATGCAGTGTCATTGAATGCAGTGGATTCCATGCAGCATGGTTTAATGCATCCCAATTGAACACAGTGCATTCCATGCAGCGGGGTTAAATGGATCCCGATTGAATGCAGTGGATTCGATGCAGCGTGGCCCAATGGATCTCGAGAGAATGCAGTGGATTCCATGCAGTGTGGTGCAATGGATTTTAATTGAACGCAGTGGATTCCATGCATCGTGGCGCAATGGATCCCAATTGAATGCAGTGAATTCCATGCAGCGTGATTGAATGCAGTATATTCCATGCAGCGTGGTAAAATGCATCCCGATAAAATGCAGTGGATTCCATCCAGTTTGATTGAATGCAGTTGATTCCATGGAGCGTGGCCCAATGCATCCCGATTAAATGCAGTGGATTTTATGCAGCATGGCCCAAAGCATCCCGATTGAAGGTAGTGCATTCCATGCAGCATCACTGAATGCAGTGGATTCCATGCAGCATGGTAAAATGCATCCCGATTGAACGCAGTGTATTCCATGAAGCATGGCTAAATGGATCCCGAGTGAATGCAGTGGATTCCATGCAGTGTCATTGAATGCAGTGGATTCCATGCAGCATGGTAAAATGTGTCACGATTGATGCAGTGGATTACATGCATTGTCATTGAATGCAGTGGATTCCATGCAGCATGGTTAAATGCATCACGATTGATGCAGTGGATTCCATGCAGTGTCAATGAATGCAGTGGATTCCAGGCAGCATGATAAAATGCATCCCGAATGATGCAGTGGATTCCATGCAGCGGGTTTAAATGGATCCCGATTGAATGCAGTGGATTCCATGCAGCGTGGCCCAATGGATCTCGATTGAATGCAGTGGACTCCGTGCAGTGTGGTGGAGTGGATTCTGATTGATTGCAGTGAATTCCATGCAGCGTGGCCCAATGGATCTCGATTGAATGCAGTGGATTCCATGCAGCGTGTTTGAATGCAGTGTATTCCATGCAGCGTGAAGAAATGGAACCCTATTGAATGCAGTGGATTTTATGCAGCATGATTGAATGCAGTGGATTCCATGCAGCATGATTGAATGCAGTGGATTCCAGGCAGCGAGGCCCAATGAATCCCGATTGAATGCAGTGGACATAATCCAGCATGGCCCAAAGCATCCCGATGGAATGCAGTGGATTCCATGCAGCGTGTTTGAATGCAGTGGATTCCATGCAGCATGGCCCAATGGTTCCCGATTGAATGCAGTGGTTGCAATGAAGCATGATTGAATGCAGTGGATTCCATGAAGCGTGGCCCTATGGTACCCGATTGAATGCACTGGTTGCAATGAAGCATGATTGAATGCAGTGGATTCCATGCAGCATGGAGAAATGGAACCCTATTAAATGCAGGGGATTTTATGCAGCATGATTGAATGCAGTGGATTCCATGCAGCATGATTGAATGCAGTAGATTCCATGCAGTGAGGCCCAATGCATCCCGATTAAATGCAGTGGATTTTATGCAGCGAGGCCCAAAGCATCCCGATTGAATGCAGTGGATTCCATGCAGCGTCACTGAATGCAGTGGATTCGATGCAGCATGGTTAAATGCATCCCGATTGAACGAAGAGTATTCCATGCAGCGTGGCTAAATGGATCCCGATTGAATGCAGTGGATTCCATGCAGCGTGGCCCAATGGATCTCGAGAGATTGCAGTGGATTCCATGCAGTGTGGTGCAATGGATTTTAATTGAACGCAGTGGATTCCATGCATCGTGGTGCAATGGATCCCAATTGAATGCAGTGAATTCCATGCAGCGTGATTGAATGCAGTATATTTCATGCAGCGTGGTAAAATGCATCCCGATTAAATGCAGTGGATTCCATCCAGCTTGATTGAATGCAGTTGATTCCATGGAGCGTGGCCCAATGCATCCCGATTAAATGCAGTGGATTTTATGCAGCATGGCCCAAAGCATCCCGATTGAAGGTAGTGCATTCCATGCAGCATCACTGAATGCAGTGGATTCCATGCAGCATGGTAAAATGCATCCCGATTGAACGCAGTGTATTCCATGAAGCATGGCTAAATGGATCCCGAGTGAATGCAGTAGATTCCATGCAGTGTCATTGAATGCAGTGGATTCCATGCAGCATGGTAAAATGAGTCACGATTGATGCAGTGGATTCCATGCAGTGTCATTGAATGCATTGGATTCCATGCAGCATGGTAAAATGCATCCCGATGGATGCAGTGGATTCCATGCAGTGTCAATGAATGCAGTGGATTCCAGGCAGCATGATAAAATGCATCCCGATTGATGCAGTGGATTCCATGCAGCGGGGTTAAATGGATCCCGATTGAATGCAGTGGATTCCATGCAGCGTGGCCCAATGGATCTCGATTGAATGCAGTGGATTCCATGCAGCGTGGCCCAATGGATCTCGATTGAATGCAGTGGATTCCATGCAGTGTGGTGCAGTGGATTCTGATTGATTGCAGTGAATTCCATGCATCGTGGCACTATGGATCCCAATTGAATGCAGTGGATTCCATGCAGCGTGGCCCAATGGATCTCGATTGAATGCAGTGGATTCCATGCAGCGTGTTTGAATGCAGTGTATGCCATGCAGCATGAAGAAATGGAACCCTATTGAATGCAGTGGATTTTATGCAGCATGATTGAATGCAGTGGATTCCATGCAGCATGATTGAATGCAGTGGATTCCAGGCAGCGAGGCCCAATGAATCCCGATTGAATGCAGTGGACATTATCCAGCATGGCCCAAAGCATCCCGATGGAATGCAGTGGATTCCATGCAGCGTGTTTGAATGCAGTGGATTCCATGCAGCATGGCCCAATGGTTCCCGATTGAATGCAGTGGTTGCAATGAAGCATGATTGAATGCAGTGGATTCCATGAAGCGTGGCCCTATGGTACCCGATTGAATGCACTGGTTGCAATGAAGCATGATTGAATGCAGTGGATTCCATGCAGCATGGAGAAATTGAACCCTATTAAATGCAGGGGATTTTATGCAGCATGATTGAATGCAGTGGATTCCATGCAGCATGATTGAATGCAGTAGATTCCATGCAGTGAGGCCCAATGCATCCCGATTAAATGCAGTGGATTTTATGCAGCGAGGCCCAAAGCATCCCGATTGAATGCTGTGGATTCCATGCAGCGTCACTGAATGCAGTGGATTCGATGCAGCATGGTAAAATGCATCCCGATTGAACCCAGTGTATTCTATGCAGCGTGATAAATGGATCCCGATTGAATGCAGTGGATTCCATGCAGCGTGGCCCAATGGATCTCGAGAGAATGCAGTGGATTCCATGCAGTGTGGTGCAATGGATTTTGATTGAACGCAGTGGATTCCATGCATCGTTGTGCAATGGATCCCAATTGAATGCAGTGAATTCCATGCAGCGTGATTGAATGCAGTACATTCCATGCAGCATGGTAAAATGCATCCCGATTAAATGCAGTGGATTCCATCCAGCTTGATTGAATGCAGTTGATTCCATGGAGCGTGGCCCAATGCATCCCGATTAAATGCAGTGGATTTTATGCAGCATGGCCCAAAGCATCCCGATTGAAGGTAGTGCATTCCATGCAGCATCACTGAATGCAGTGGATTCCATGCAGCATGGTAAAATGCACCCCGATTGAACGCAGTGTATTCCATGAAGCATGGCTAAATGGATCCCGAGTGAATGCAGTAGATTCCATGCAGTGTCATTGAATGCAGTGGATTCCATGCAGCATGGTAAAATGAGTCACGATTGATGCAGTGGATTCCATGCAGTGTCATTGAATGCATTGGATTCCATGCAGCATGGTAAAATGCATCCCGATGGATGCAGTGGATTCCATGCAGTGTCAATGAATGCAGTTTATTCCAGGCAGCATGATAAAATGCATCCCGATTGATGCAGTGGATTCCATGCAGCGGGGTTAAATGGATCCCGATTGAATGCAGTGGATTCCATGCAGCGTGGCCCAATGGATCTCGATTGAATGCAGTGGATTCCATGCAGCGTGGCCCAATGGATCTCGATTGAATGCAGTGGATTCCATGCAGTGTGGTGCAGTGGATTCTGATTGATTGCAGTGAATTCCATGCATCGTGGCACAATGGATCCCAATTGAATGCAGTGGATTCCATGCAGCGTGGCCCAATGGATCTCGATTGAATGCAGTGGATTCCATGCAGCGTGTTTGAATGCAGTGTATGCCATGCAGCATGAAGAAATGGAACCCTATTGAATGCAGTGGATTTTATGCAGCATGATTGAATGCAGTGGATTCCATGCAGCATGATTGAATGCAGTGGATTCCAGGCAGCGAGGCCCAATGAATCCCGATTGAATGCAGTGGATATTATCCAGCATGGCCCAAAGCATCCCGATTGAATGCAGTGGATTCCATGCAGCGTGTTTGAACGCAGTGGATCCATGCAGCATGGCCCAATGGTTCCCGATTGAATGCAGTGGTTGCAATGAAGCATGATTGAATGCAGTGGATTCCATGAAGCGTGGCCCTATGGTACCCGATTGAATGCACTGGTTGCAATGAAGCATGATTGAATGCAGTGGATTCCATGCAGCATGGAGAAATGGAACCCTATTAAATGCAGGGGATTTTATGCAGCATGATTGAATGCAGTGGATTCCATGCAGCATGATTGAATGCAGTAGATTCCATGCAGTGAGGCCCAATGCATCCCGATTAAATGCAGTGGATTTTATGCAGCGAGGCCCAAAGCATCCCGATTGAATGCAGTGGATTCCATGCAGCGTCACTGAATGCAGTGGATTCGATGCAGCATGGTAAAATGCATCCCGATTGAACCCAGTGTATTCTATGCAGCGTGATAAATGGATCCCGATTGAATGCAGTGGATTCCATGCAGCGTGGCCCAATGGATCTCGAGAGAATGCAGTGGATTCCATGCAGTGTGGTGCAATGGATTTTGATTGAACGCAGTGGATTCCATGCATCGTTGTGCAATGGATCCCAATTGAATGCAGTGAATTCCATGCAGCGTGATTGAATGCAGTACATTCCATGCAGCATGGTAAAATGCATCCCGATTAAATGCAGTGGATTCCATCCAGCTTGATTGAATGCAGTTGATTCCATGGAGCGTGGCCCAATGCATCCCGATTAAATGCAGTGGATTTTATGCAGCATGGCCCAAAGCATCCCGATTGAAGGTAGTGCATTCCATGCAGCATCACTGAATGCAGTGGATTCCATGCAGCATGGTAAAATGCATCCCGATTGAACGCAGTGTATTCCATGAAGCATGGCGAAATGGATCCCGATTGAATGCAGTGGATTCCATGCAGCGTGGCCCAATGGATCTCGATTGAACGCAGTGTATTCCATGCAGTGAGGCCCAATGAATCCCAATTGAATGCAGTGGATTCCATGCAGCATGGAGAAATTGAACCCTATTAAATGCAGGGGATTTTATGCAGCATGATTGAATGCAGTGGATTCCAAGCAGCATGATTGAATGCAGTAGATTCCATGCAGTGAGGCCCAATGCATCCCGATTAAATGCAGTGGATTTTATGCAGCGAGGCCCAAAGCATCCCGATTGAATGCAGTGGATTCCATGCAGCGTCACTGAATGCAGTGGATTCGATGCAGCATGGTTAAATGCATCCCGATTGAACGCAGTGTATTCCATGCAGCGTGGCTAAATGGATCCCGATTGAATGCAGTGGATTCCATGCAGCGTGGCCCAATGGATCTCGAGAGAATACAGTGGATTCCATGCAGCGTGATTGAATGCAGTACATTCCATGCAGCATGGTAAAATGCATCCCGATTAAATGCAGTGGATTCCATCCAGCTTGATTGAATGCAGTTGATTCCATGGAGCGTGGCCCAATGCATCCCGATTAAATGCAGTGGATTTTATGCAGCATGGCCCAAAGCATCCCGATTGAAGGTAGTGCATTCCATGCAGCATCACTGAATGCAGTGGATTCCATGCAGCATGGTAAAATGCATCCCGATTGAACGCAGTGTATTCCATGAAGCATGGCTAAATGGATCCCGATTGAATGCAGTGGATTCCATGCAGCGTGGCCCAATGGATCTCGATTGAACGCAGTGTATTCCATGCAGTGAGGCCCAATGAATCCCAATTGAATGCAGTGGATTCCATGCAGCATGGCGCAATGGATGTCGATTGAATGCAGTGGTTTCCCTGCAATGTGGCACAATGGATCCCGATTGACTGCAGTGGATTCCATGCAGCGTCACTGAATGCAGTGGATTCCATGCAGCATGGTAAAATGCATCCCGATGGATGCAGTGGATTCCATGCAGTGTCATTGAATGCAGTGGATTCCATGCAGCATGGTAAAATGCATCCCAATTGAACGCAGTGCATTCCATGCAGCGGGGTTCAATGGATCCCGATTGAATGCAGTGGATTCGATGCAGCGTGGCCCAATGGATCTCGAGAGAATGCAGTGGATTCCATGCAGTGTGGTGCAATGGATTTTAATTGAACGCAGTGGATTCCATGCATCGTGGCGCAATGGATCCCAATTGAATGCAGTGAATTCCATGCAGCGTGATTGAATGCAGTACATTCCATGCAGCATGGTAAAATGCATCCCGATTAAATGCAGTGGATTCCATCCAGCTTGATTGAATGCAGTTGATTCCATGGAGCGTGGCCCAATGCATCCCGATTAAATGCAGTGGATTTTATGCAGCATGGCCCAAAGCATCCCGATTGAAGGTAGTGCATTCCATGCAGCATCACTGAATGCAGTGGATTCCATGCAGCATGGTAAAATGCATCCCAATTGAACGCAGTGCATTCCATGCAGCGGGGTTAAATGGATGCCGATTGAATGCAGTGGATTCGATGCAGCGTGGCCCAATGGATCTCGATTGACTGCAGTGGATTCCATGCAGCGTGGCCCAATGGATCTCGATTGACTGCAGTGGATTCCATGCAGCGTCACTGAATGCAGTGGATTCCATGCAGCATGGTAAAATGCATCCCGATTGATGCAGTGGATTCCATGCAGTGTCATTGAATGCAGTGGATTCCATGCAGCATGGTTTAATGCATCACAATTGAACGCAGTGCATTCCATGCAGCGGGGTTAAATGGATCCCGATTGAATGCAGTGGATTCGATGCAGCGTGGCCCAATGGATCTCGAGAGAATGCAGTGGATTCCATGCAGTGTGGTGCAATGGATTTAAATTGAACGCATTGGATTCCATGCATCGTGGCGCAATGGATCCCAATTGAATGCAGTGAATTCCATGCAGCGTGATTGAATGCAGTATATTCCATGCAGCGTGGTAAAATGCATCCCGATAAAATGCAGTGGATTCCATCCAGCTTGATTGAATGCAGTTGATTCCATGGAGCGTGGCCCAATGCATCCCAATTAAATGCAGTGGATTTTATGCAGCATGGCCCAAAGCATCCCGATTGAAGGTAGTGCATTCCATGCAGCATCACTGAATGCAGTGGATTCCATGCAGCATGGTAAAATGCATCCCGATTGAACGCAGTGTATTCCATGAAGCATGGCTAAATGGATCCCGAGTGAATGCAGTGGATTCCATGCAGTGTCATTGAATGCAGTGGATTCCATGCAGCATGGTAAAATGTGTCACGATTGATGCAGTGGATTACATGCATTGTCATTGAATGCAGTGGATTCCATGCAGCATGGTTAAATGCATCACGATTGATGCAGTGGATTCCATGCAGTGTCAATGAATGCAGTGGATTCCAGGCAGCATGATAAAATGCATCCCGAATGATGCAGTGGATTCCATGCAGCGGGGTTAAATGGATCCCGATTGAATGCAGTGGATTCCATGCAGCGTGGCCCAATGGATCTCGATTGAATGCAGTGGACTCCGTGCAGTGTGGTGGAGTGGATTCTGATTGATTGCAGTTAATTCCATGCAGCGTGGCCCAATGGATCTCGATTGAATGCAGTGGATTCCATGCAGCGTGTTTGAATGCAGTGTATTCCATGCAGCGTGAAGAAATGGTACCCTATTGAATGCAGTGGATTTTATGCAGCATGATTGAATGCAGTGGATTCCATGCAGCATGATTGAATGCAGTGGATTCCAGGCAGCGAGGCCCAATGAATCCCGATTGAATGCAGTGGACATTATCCAGCATGGCCGAAAGCATCCCGATGGAATGTAGTGGATTCCATGCAGCGTGTTTGAATGCAGTGGATTCCATGCAGCATGGCCCAATGGTTCCCGATTGAATGCAGTGGTTGCAATGAAGCATGATTGAATGCAGTGGATTCCATGCAGAATGGCCCAATGGTTCCCGATTGAATGCAGTGGTTGCAATGAAGCATGATTGAATGCAGTGGATTCCATGCAGCATGGAGAAATTGAACCCTATTAAATGCAGGGGATTTTATGCAGCATGATTGAATGCAGTGGATTCCATGCAGCGTGATTGAATGCAGTAGATTCCATGCAGTGAGGCCCAATGCATCCCGATTTAATGCAGTGGATTTTATGCAGCGAGGCCCAAAGCATCCCGATTGAATGCAGTGGATTCCATGCAGCGTCACTGAATGCAGTGGATTCGATGCAGCATGGTAAAATGCATCCCGATTGAACCCAGTGTATTCCATGCAGCGTGATAAATGGACCCCAATTGAATGCAGTGGATTCCATGCAGCGTGGCCCAATGGATCTCGAGAGAATACAGTGGATTCCATGCAGCGTGATTGAATGCAGTACATTCCATGCAGCATGGTAAAATGCATCCCGATTAAATGCAGTGGATTCCATCCAGCTTGATTGAATGCAGTTGATTCCATGGAGCGTGGCCCAATGCATCCCGATTAAATGCAGTGGATTTTATGCAGCATGGCCCAAAGCATCCCGATTGAAGGTAGTGCATTCCATGCAGCATCACTGAATGCAGTGGATTCCATGAAGCATGGTAAAATGCATCCCGATTGAACGCAGTGTATTCCATGAAGCATGGCGAAATGGATCCCGATTGAATGCAGTGGATTCCATGCAGCGTGGCCCAATGGATCTCGATTGAACGCAGTGTATTCCATGCAGTGAGGCCCAATGAATCCCAATTGAATGCAGTGGATTCCATGCAGCATAGCGCAATGGATGTCGATTGAATGCAGTGGTTTCCCTGCAATGTGGCACAATGGATCCCGATTGACTGCAGTGGATTCCATGCAGCGTCACTGAATGCAGTGGATTCCATGCAGCATGGTAAAATGCATCCCGATGGATGCAGTGGATTCCATGCAGTGTCATTGAATGCAGTGGATTCCATGCAGCATGGTAAAATGCATCCCAATTGAACGCAGTGCATTCCATGCAGCGGGGTTCAATGGATCCCGATTGAATGCAGTGGATTCGATGCAGCGTGGCCCAATGGATCTCGAGAGAATGCAGTGGATTCCATGCAGTGTGGTGCAATGGATTTAAATTGAACGCAGTGGATTCCATGCATCGTGGCGCAATGGATCCCAATTGAATGCAGTGAATTCCATGCAGCGTGATTGAATGCAGTACATTCCATGCAGCATGGTAAAATGCATCCCGATTAAATGCAGTGGATTCCATCCAGCTTGATTGAATGCAGTTGATTCCATGGAGCGTGGCCCAATGCATCCCGATTAAATGCAGTGGATTTTATGCAGCATGGCCCAAAGCATCCCGATTGAAGGTAGTGCATTTCATGCAGCATCACTGAATGCAGTGGATTCCATGCAGCATGGTAAAATGCATCCCAATTGAACGCAGTGCATTCCATGCAGCGGGGTTAAATGGATGCCGATTGAATGCAGTGGATTCGATGCAGCGTGGCCCAATGGATCTCGATTGACTGCAGTGGATTCCATGCAGCGTGGCCCAATGGATCTCGATTGACTGCAGTGGATTCCATGCAGCGTCACTGAATGCAGTGGATTCAATGCAGCATGGTAAAATGCATCCCGATTGATGCAGTGGATTCCATGCAGTGTCATTGAATGCAGTGGATTCCATGCAGCATGGTTTAATGCATCCCAATTGAACGCAGTGCATTCCATGCAGCGGGGTTAAATGGATGCCGATTGAATGCAGTGGATTCGATGCAGCGTGGCCCAATGGATCTCGATTGACTGCAGTGGATTCCATGCAGCGTGGCCCAATGGATCTCGATTGACTGCAGTGGATTCCATGCAGCGTCACTGAATGCAGTGGATTCCATGCAGCATGGTAAAATGCATCCCGATTGATGCAGTGGATTCCATGCAGTGTCATTGAATGCAGTGGATTCCATGCAGCATGGTTTAATGCATCCCAATTGAACGCAGTGCATTCCATGCAGCGGGGTTTAATGGATCCCGATTGAATGCAGTGGATTCGATGCAGCGTGGCCCAATGGATCTCGAGAGAATGCAGTGGATTCCATGCAGTGTGGTGCAATGGATTTAAATTGAACGCATTGGATTCCATGCATCGTGGCGCAATGGATCCCAATTGAATGCAGTGAATTCCATGCAGCGTGATTGAATGCAGTATATTCCATGCAGCGTGGTAAAATGCATCCCGATAAAATGCAGTGGATTCCATCCAGCTTGATTGAATGCAGTTGATTCCATGGAGCGTGGCCCAATGCATCCCGATTAAATGCAGTGGATTTTATGCAGCATGGCCCAAAGCATCCCGATTGAAGGTAGTGCATTCCATGCAGCATCACTGAATGCAGTGGATTCCATGCAGCATGGTAAAATGCATCCCGATTGAACACAGTGTATTCCATGAAGCATGGCTAAATGGATCCCGAGTGAATGCAGTGGATTCCATGCAGTGTCATTGAATGCAGTGGATTCCATGCAGCATGGTAAAATGTGTCACGATTGATGCAGTGGATTACATGCATTGTCATTGAATGCAGTGGATTCCATGCAGCATGGTTAAATGCATCACGATTGATGCAGTGGATTCCATGCAGTGTCAATGAATGCAGTGGATTCCAGGCAGCATGATAAAATGCATCCCGAATGATGCAGTGGATTCCATGCAGCGGGGTTAAATGGATCCCGATTGAATGCAGTGGATTCCATGCAGCGTGGCCCAATGGATCTCGATTGAATGCAGTGGACTCCGTGCAGTGTGGTGGAGTGGATTCTGATTGATTGCAGTTAATTCCATGCAGCGTGGCCCAATGGATCTCGATTGAATGCAGTGGATTCCATGCAGCGTGTTTGAATGCAGTGTATTCCATGCAGCGTGAAGAAATGGTACCCTATTGAATGCAGTGGATTTTATGCAGCATGATTGAATGCAGTGGATTCCATGCAGCATGATTGAATGCAGTGGATTCCAGGCAGCGAGGCCCAATGAATCCCGATTGAATGCAGTGGACATTATCCAGCATGGCCGAAAGCATCCCGATGGAATGTAGTGGATTCCATGCAGCGTGTTTGAATGCAGTGGATTCCATGCAGCATGGCCCAATGGTTCCCGATTGAATGCAGTGGTTGCAATGAAGCATGATTGAATGCAGTGGATTCCATGCAGAATGGCCCAATGGTTCCCGATTGAATGCAGTGGTTGCAATGAAGCATGATTGAATGCAGTGGATTCCATGCAGCATGGAGAAATTGAACCCTATTAAATGCAGGGGATTTTATGCAGCATGATTGAATGCAGTGGATTCCATGCAGCGTGATTGAATGCAGTAGATTCCATGCAGTGAGGCCCAATGCATCCCGATTAAATGCAGTGGATTTTATGCAGCGAGGCCCAAAGCATCCCGATTGAATGCAGTGGATTCCATGCAGCGTCACTGAATGCAGTGGATTCGATGCAGCATGGTAAAATGCATCCCGATTGAACCCAGTGTATTCCATGCAGCGTGATAAATGGACCCCAATTGAATGCAGTGGATTCCATGCAGCGTGGCCCAATGGATCTCGAGAGAATACAGTGGATTCCACGCAGCGTGATTGAATGCAGTACATTCCATGCAGCATGGTAAAATGCATCCCGATTAAAGGCAGTGGATTCCATCCAGCTTGATTGAATGCAGTTGATTCCATGGAGCGTGGCCCAATGCATCCCGATTAAATGCAGTGGATTTTATGCAGCATGGCCCAAAGCATCCCGATTGAAGGTAGTGCATTCCATGCAGCATCACTGAATGCAGTGGATTCCATGCAGCATGGTAAAATGCATCCCGATTGAACACAGTGTATTCCATGAAGCATGGCGAAATGGATCCCGATTGAATGCAGTGGATTCCATGCAGCGTGGCCCAATGGATCTCGATTGAACGCAGTGTATTCCATGCAGTGAGGCCCAATGAATCCCAATTGAATGCAGTGGATTCCATGCAGCATGGCGCAATGGATGTCGATTGAATGCAGTGGTTTCCCTGCAATGTGGCACAATGGATCCCGATTGACTGCAGTGGATTCCATGCAGCGTCACTGAATGCAGTGGATTCCATGCAGCATGGTAAAATGCATCCCGATGGATGCAGTGGATTCCATGCAGTGTCATTGAATGCAGTGGATTCCATGCAGCATGGTAAAATGCATCCCAATTGAACGCAGTGCATTCCATGCAGCGGGGTTCAATGGATCCTGATTGAATGCAGTGGATTCGATGCAGCGTGGCCCAATGGATCTCGAGAGAATGCAGTGGATTCCATGCAGTGTGGTGCAATGGATTTAAATTGAACGCAGTGGATTCCATACATCGTGGCGCAATGGATCCCAATTGAATGCAGTGAATTCCATGCAGCGTGATTGAATGCAGTACATTCCATGCAGCATGGTAAAATGCATCCCGATTAAATGCAGTGGATTCCATCCAGCTTGATTGAATGCAGTTGATTCCATGGAGCGTGGCCCAATGCATCCCGATTAAATGCAGTGGATTTTATGCAGCATGGCCCAAAGCATCCCGATTGAAGGTAGTGCATTTCATGCAGCATCACTGAATGCAGTGGATTCCATGCAGCATGGTAAAATGCATCCCAATTGAACGCAGTGCATTCCATGCAGCGGGGTTAAATGGATGCCGATTGAATGCAGTGGATTCGATGCAGCGTGGCCCAATGGATCTCGATTGACTGCAGTGGATTCCATGCAGCGTGGCCCAATGGATCTCGATTGACTGCAGTGGATTCCATGCAGCGTCACTGAATGCAGTGGATTCCATGCAGCATGGTAAAATGCATCCCGATTGATGCAGTGGATTCCATGCAGTGTCATTGAATGCAGTGGATTCCATGCAGCATGGTTTAATACATCCCAATTGAACGCAGTGCATTCCATGCAGCGGGGTTTAATGGATCCCGATTGAATGCAGTGGATTCGATGCAGCGTGGCCCAATGGATCTCGAGAGAATGCAGTGGATTCCATGCAGTGTGGTGCAATGGATTTTAATTGAACGCAGTGGATTCCATGCATCGTGGCGCAATGGATCCCAATTGAATGCAGTGAATTCCATGCAGCGTGATTGAATGCAGTATATTCCATGCAGCGTGGTAAAATGCATCCCGATAAAATGCAGTGGATTCCATCCAGTTTGATTGAATGCAGTTGATTCCATGGAGCGTGGCCCAATGCATCCCGATTAAATGCAGTGGATTTTATGCAGCATGGCCCAAAGCATCCCGATTGAAGGTAGTGCATTCCATGCAGCATCACTGAATGCAGTGGATTCCATGCAGCATGGTAAAATGCATCCCGATTGAACGCAGTGTATTCCATGAAGCATGGCTAAATGGATCCCGAGTGAATGCAGTGGATTCCATGCAGTGTCATTGAATGCAGTGGATTCCATGCAGCATGGTAAAATGTGTCACGATTGATGCAGTGGATTACATGCATTGTCATTGAATGCAGTGGATTCCATGCAGCATGGTTAAATGCATCACGATTGATGCAGTGGATTCCATGCAGTGTCAATGAATGCAGTGGATTCCAGGCAGCATGATAAAATGCATCCCGAATGATGCAGTGGATTCCATGCAGCGGGGTTAAATGGATCCCGATTGAATGCAGTGGATTCCATGCAGCGTGGCCCAATGGATCTCGATTGAATGCAGTGGACTCCGTGCAGTGTGGTGGAGTGGATTCTGATTGATTGCAGTTAATTCCATGCAGCGTGGCCCAATGGATCTCGATTGAATGCAGTGGATTCCATGCAGCGTGTTTGAATGCAGTGTATTCCATGCAGCGTGAAGAAATGGTACCCTATTGAATGCAGTGGATTTTATGCAGCATGATTGAATGCAGTGGATTCCATGCAGCATGATTGAATGCAGTGGATTCCAGGCAGCGAGGCCCAATGAATCCCGATTGAATGCAGTGGACATTATCCAGCATGGCCGAAAGCATCCCGATGGAATGCAGTGGATTCCATGCAGCGTGTTTGAATGCAGTGGATTCCATGCAGCATGGCCCAATGGTTCCCGATTGAATGCAGTGGTTGCAATGAAGCATGATTGAATGCAGTGGATTCCATGCAGAATGGCCCAATGGTTCCCGATTGAATGCAGTGGTTGCAATGAAGCATGATTGAATGCAGTGGATTCCATGCAGCATGGAGAAATTGAACCCTATTAAATGCAGGGGATTTTATGCAGCATGATTGAATGCAGTGGATTCCATGCAGCGTGATTGAATGCAGTAGATTCCATGCAGTGAGGCCCAATGCATCCCGATTAAATGCAGTGGATTTTATGCAGCGAGGCCCAAAGCATCCCGATTGAATGCAGTGGATTCCATGCAGCGTCACTGAATGCAGTGGATTCGATGCAGCATGGTAAAATGCATCCCGATTGAACCCAGTGTATTCCATGCAGCGTGATAAATGGACCCCAATTGAATGCAGTGGATTCCATGCAGCGTGGCCCAATGGATCTCGATTGAACGCAGTGTATTCCATGCAGTGAGGCCCAATGAATCCCAATTGAATGCAGTGGATTCCATGCAGCATGGCGCAATGGATGTCGATTGAATGCAGTGGTTTCCCTGCAATGTGGCACAATGGATCCCGATTGACTGCAGTGGATTCCATGCAGCGTCACTGAATGCAGTGGATTCCATGCAGCATGGTAAAATGCATCCCGATGGATGCAGTGGATTCCATGCAGTGTCATTGAATGCAGTGGATTCCATGCAGCATGGTAAAATGCATCCCAATTGAACGCAGTGCATTCCATGCAGCGGGGTTCAATGGATCCCGATTGAATGCAGTGGATTCGATGCAGCGTGGCCCAATGGATCTCGAGAGAATGCAGTGGATTCCATGCAGTGTGGTGCAATGGATTTAAATTGAACGCAGTGGATTCCATGCATCGTGGCGCAATGGATCCCAATTGAATGCAGTGAATTCCATGCAGCGTGATTGAATGCAGTACATTCCATGCAGCATGGTAAAATGCATCCCGATTAAATGCAGTGGATTCCATCCAGCTTGATTGAATGCAGTTGATTCCATGGAGCGTGGCCCAATGCATCCCGATTAAATGCAGTGGATTTTATGCAGCATGGCCCAAAGCATCCCGATTGAAGGTAGTGCATTCCATGCAGCATCACTGAATGCAGTGGATTCCATGCAGCATGGTAAAATGCATCCCAATTGAACGCAGTGCATTCCATGCAGCGGGGTTAAATGGATGCCGATTGAATGCAGTGGATTCGATGCAGCGTGGCCCAATGGATCTCGATTGACTGCAGTGGATTCCATGCAGCGTGGCCCAATGGATCTCGATTGACTGCAGTGGATTCCATGCAGCGTCACTGAATGCAGTGGATTCCATGCAGCATGGTAAAATGCATCCCGATTGATGCAGTGGATTCCATGCAGTGTCATTGAATGCAGTGGATTCCATGCAGCATGGTTTAATGCATCCCAATTGAACGCAGTGCATTCCATGCAGCGGGGTTTAATGGATCCCGATTGAATGCAGTGGATTCGATGCAGCGTGGCCCAATGGATCTCGAGAGAATGCAGTGGATTCCATGCAGTGTGGTGCAATGGATTTTAATTGAACGCAGTGGATTCCATGCATCGTGGCGCAATGGATCCCAATTGAATGCAGTGAATTCCATGCAGCGTGATTGAATGCAGTATATTCCATGCAGCGTGGTAAAATGCATCCCGATAAAATGCAGTGGATTCCATCCAGTTTGATTGAATGCAGTTGATTCCATGGAGCGTGGCCCAATGCATCCCGATTAAATGCAGTGGATTTTATGCAGCATGGCCCAAAGCATCCCGATTGAAGGTAGTGCATTCCATGCAGCATCACTGAATGCAGTGGATTCCATGCAGCATGGTAAAATGCATCCCGATTGAACGCAGTGTATTCCATGAAGCATGGCTAAATGGATCCCGAGTGAATGCAGTGGATTCCATGCAGTGTCATTGAATGCAGTGGATTCCATGCAGCATGGTAAAATGTGTCACGATTGATGCAGTGGATTACATGCATTGTCATTGAATGCAGTGGATTCCATGCAGCATGGTTAAATGCATCACGATTGATGCAGTGGATTCCATGCAGTGTCAATGAATGCAGTGGATTCCAGGCAGCATGATAAAATGCATCCCGAATGATGCAGTGGATTCCATGCAGCGGGGTTAAATGGATCCCGATTGAATGCAGTGGATTCCATGCAGCGTGGCCCAATGGATCTCGATTGAATGCAGTGGACTCCGTGCAGTGTGGTGGAGTGGATTCTGATTGATTGCAGTGAATTCCATGCAGCGTGGCCCAATGGATCTCGATTGAATGCAGTGGATTCCATGCAGCGTGTTTGAATGCAGTGTATGCCATGCAGCGTGAAGAAATGGAACCCTATTGAATGCAGTGGATTTTATGCAGCATGATTGAATGCAGTGGATTCCATGCAGCATGATTGAATGCAGTGGATTCCAGGCAGCGAGGCCCAATGAATCCCGATTGAATGCAGTGGACATTATCCAGCATGGCCCAAAGCATCCCGATGGAATGCAGTGGATTCCATGCAGCGTGTTTGAATGCAGTGGATTCCATGCAGCATGGCCCAATGGTTCCCGATTGAATGCAGTGGTTGCAATGAAGCATGATTGAATGCAGTGGATTCCATGAAGCGTGGCCCTATGGTACCCGATTGAATGCACTGGTTGCAATGAAGCATGATTGAATGCAGTGGATTCCATGCAGCATGGAGAAATTGAACCCTATTAAATGCAGGGGATTTTATGCAGCATGATTGAATGCAGTGGATTCCATGCAGCATGATTGAATGCAGTAGATTCCATGCAGTGAGGCCCAATGCATCCCGATTAAATGCAGTGGATTTTATGCAGCGAGGCCCAAAGCATCCCGATTGAATGCAGTGGATTCCATGCAGCGTCACTGAATGCAGTGGATTCGATGCAGCATGGTTAAATGCATCCCGATTGAACGAAGAGTATTCCATGCAGCGTGGCTAAATGGATCCCGATTGAATGCAGTGGATTCCATGCAGCGTGGCCCAATGGATCTCGAGAGATTTCAGTGGATTCCATGCAGTGTGGTGCAATGGATTTTAATTGAACGCAGTGGATTCCATGCATCGTGGTGCAATGGATCCCAATTGAATGCAGTGAATTCCATGCAGCGTGATTGAATGCAGTATATTCCATGCAGCGTGGTAAAATGCATCCCGATTAAATGCAATGGATTCCATCCAGCTTGATTGAATGCAGTTGATTCCATGGAGCGTGGCCCAATGCATCCCGATTAAATGCAGTGGATTTTATGCAGCATGGCCCAAAGCATCCCGATTGAAGGTAGTGCATTCCATGCAGCATCACTGAATGCAGTGGATTCCATGCAGCATGGTAAAATGCATCCCGATTGAACGCAGTGTATTCCATGAAGCATGGCTAAATGGATCCCGAGTGAATGCAGTAGATTCCATGCAGTGTCATTGAATGCAGTGGATTCCATGCAGCATGGTAAAATGAGTCACGATTGATGCAGTGGATTCCATGCAGTGTCATTGAATGCATTGGATTCCATGCAGCATGGTAAAATGCATCCCGATGGATGCAGTGGATTCCATGCAGTGTCAATGAATGCAGTGGATTCCAGGCAGCATGATAAAATGCATCCCGATTGATGCAGTGGATTCCATGCAGCGGGGTTAAATGGATCCCGATTGAATGCAGTGTATTCCATGCAGCGTGGCCCAATGGATCTCGATTGAATGCAGTGGATTCCATGCAGCGTGGCCCAATGGATCTCGATTGAATGCAGTGGATTCCATGCAGTGTGGTGCAGTGGATTCTGATTGATTGCAGTGAATTCCATGCATCGTGGCACTATGGATCCCAATTGAATGCAGTGGATTCCATGCAGCGTGGCCCAATGGATCTCGATTGAATGCAGTGGATTCCATGCAGCGTGTTTGAATGCAGTGTATGCCATGCAGCATGAAGAAATGGAACCCTATTGAATGCAGTGGATTTTATGCAGCATGATTGAATGCAGTGGATTCGATGCAGCATGATTGAATGCAGTGGATTCCAGGCAGCGAGGCCCAATGAATCCCGATTGAATGCAGTGGATATTATCCAGCATGGCCCAAAGCATCCCGATTGAATGCAGTGGATTCCATGCAGCGTGTTTGAACGCAGTGGATCCATGCAGCATGGCCCAATGGTTCCCGATTGAATGCAGTGGTTGCAATGAAGCATGATTGAATGCAGTGGATTCCATGAAGCGTGGCCCTATGGTACCCGATTGAATGCACTGGTTGCAATGAAGCATGATTGAATGCAGTGGATTCCATGCAGCATGGAGAAATGGAACCCTATTAAATGCAGGGGATTTTATGCAGCATGATTGAATGCAGTGGATTCCATGCAGCATGATTGAATGCAGTAGATTCCATGCAGTGAGGCCCAATGCATCCCGATTAAATGCAGTGGATTTTATGCAGCGAGGCCCAAAGCATCCCGATTGAATGCAGTGGATTCCATGCAGCGTGATTGAATGCAGTACATTCCATGCAGCATGGTAAAATGCATCCCGATTAAATGCAGTGGATTCCATCCAGCTTGATTGAATGCAGTTGATTCCATGGAGCGTGGCCCAATGCATCCCGATTAAATGCAGTGGATTTTATGCAGCATGGCCCAAAGCATCCCGATTGAAGGTAGTGCATTCCATGCAGCATCACTGAATGCAGTGGATTCCATGCAGCATGGTAAAATGCATCCCGATTGAACGCAGTGTATTCCATGAAGCATGGCGAAATGGATCCCGATTGAATGCAGTGGATTCCATGCAGCGTGGCCCAATGGATCTCGATTGAACGCAGTGTATTCCATGCAGTGAGGCCCAATGAATCCCAATTGAATGCAGTGGATTCCATGCAGCATGGAGAAATTGAACCCTATTAAATGCAGGGGATTTTATGCAGCATGATTGAATGCAGTGGATTCCAAGCAGCATGATTGAATGCAGTAGATTCCATGCAGTGAGGCCCAATGCATCCCGATTAAATGCAGTGGATTTTATGCAGCGAGGCCCAAAGCATCCCGATTGAATGCAGTGGATTCCATGCAGCGTCACTGAATGCAGTGGATTCGATGCAGCATGGTTAAATGCATCCCGATTGAACGAAGTGTATTCCATGCAGCGTGGCTAAATGGATCCCGATTGAATGCAGTGGATTCCATGCAGCGTGGCCCAATGGATCTCGAGAGATTGCAGTGGATTCCAAGCAGAGTGGTGCAATGGATTTTAATTGAACGCAGTGGATTCCATGCATCGTGGTGCAATGGATCCCAATTGAATGCAGTGAATTCCATGCAGCGTGATTGAATGCAGTATATTCCATGCAGCGTGGTAAAATGCATCCCGATTAAATGCAGTGGATTCCATCCAGCTTGGTTGAATGCAATTGATTCCATGGAGCATGGCCCAATGCATCCCGATTAAATGCAGTGGATTTTATGCAGCATGGCCCAAAGCATCCCGATTGAATGTAGTGCATTCCATGCAGCATCACTGAATGCAGTGGATTCCATGCAGCATGGTAAAATGCATCCCGATTAAACGCAGTGGATTACATGCAGCATGGCTAAATGGATCCCGAGTGAATGCAGTGGATTCCATGCAGTGTCATTGAATGCAGTGGATTCCATGCAGCATGGTAAAATGCGTCACGATTGATGCAGTGGATTCCATGCAGTGTCATTGAATGCAGTGGATTCCATGCAGCATGGTAAAATGCATCCCGATGGATGCAGTGGATTCCATGCAGTGTCAATGAATGCAGTGGATTCCAGGCAGCATGATAAAATGCATCCCGATTGATGCAGTGGATTCCATGCAGCGGGGTTAAATGGATCCCGATTGAATGCAGTGGATTCCATGCAGCGTGGCCCAATGGATCTCGATTGAATGCAGTGGATTCCATGCAGCGTGGCCCAATGGATCTCGATTGAATGCAGTGGATTCCATGCAGTGTGGTGCAGTGGATTCTGATTGATTGCAGTGAATTCCATGCATCGTGGCACAATGGATCCCAATTGAATGCAGTGGATTCCATGCAGCGTGGCCCAATGGATCTCGATTGAATGCAGTGGATTCCATGCAGCGTGTTTGAATGCAGTGTATGCCATGCAGCGTGAAGAAATGGAACCCTATTGAATGCAGTGGATTTTATGCAGCATGATTGAATGCAGTGGATTCCATGCAGCATGATTGAATGCAGTGGATTCCAGGCAGCGAGGCCCAATGAATCCCAATTGAATGCAGTGGATATTATCCAGCATGGCCCAAAGCATCCCGATTGAATGCAGTGGATTCCATGCAGCGTGTTTGAATGCAGTGGATTCCATGCAGCATGGCCCAATGGTTCCCGATTGAATGCAGTGGTTGCAATGAAGCATGATTGAATGCAGTGGATTCCATGCAGCATGGAGAAATTGAACCCTATTAAATGCAGGGGATTTTATGCAGCATGATTGAATGCAGTGGATTCCATGCAGCATGATTGAATGCAGTAGATTCCATGCAGTGAGGCCCAATGCATCCCGATTAAATGCAGTGGATTTTATGCAGCGAGGCCCAAAGCATCCCGATTGAATGCAGTGGATTCCATGCAGCGTCACTGAATGCATTGGATTCGATGCAGCATGGTAAAATGCATCCCGATTGAACCCAGTGTATTCCATGCAGCGTGATAAATGGACCCCAATTGAATGCAGTGGATTCCATGCAGCGTGGTGCAATGGATCTCGAGAGAATGCAGTGGATTCCATGCAGCGTGATTGAATGCAGTACATTCCATGCAGCATGGTAAAATGCATCCCGATTAAATGCAGTGGATTCCATCCAGCTTGATTGAATGCAGTTGATTCCATGGAGCGTGGCCCAATGCATCCCGATTAAATGCAGTGGATTTTATGCAGCATGGCCCAAAGCATCCCGATTGAAGGTAGTGCATTCCATGCAGCATCACTGAATGCAGTGGATTCCATGCAGCATGGTAAAATGCATCCCGATTGAACGCAGTGTATTCCATGAAGCATGGCTAAAGGGATCCCGATTGAATGCAGTGGATTCCATGCAGCGTGGCCCAATGGATCTCGATTGAACGCAGTGTATTCCATGCAGTGAGGCCCAATGAATCCCAATTGAATGCAGTGGATTCCATGCAGCATGGCGCAATGGATGTCGATTGAATGCAGTGGTTTCCCTGCAATGTGGCACAATGGATCCCGATTGACTGCAGTGGATTCCATGCAGCGTCACTGAATGCAGTGGATTCCATGCAGCATGGTAAAATGCATCCCGATGGATGCAGTGGATTCCATGCAGTGTCATTGAATGCAGTGGATTCGATGCAGCATGGTAAAATGCATCCCAATTGAACGCAGTGCATTCCATGCAGCGGGGTTAAATGGATCCCGATTGAATGCAGTGGATTCGATGCAGCGTGGCCCAATGGATCTCGAGAGAATGCAGTGGATTCCATGCAGTGTGGTGCAATGGATTTAAATTGAACGCAGTGGATTCCATGCATCGTGGCGCAATGGATCCCAATTGAATGCAGTGAATTCCATGCAGCGTGATTGAATGCAGTACATTCCATGCAGCATGGTAAAATGCATCCCGATTAAATGCAGTGGATTCCATCCAGCTTGATTGAATGCAGTTGATTCCATGGAGCGTGGCCCAATGCATCCCGATTAAATGCAGTGGATTTTATGCAGCATGGCCCAAAGCATCCCGATTGAAGGTAGTGCATTCCAAGCAGCATCACTGAATGCAGTGGATTCCATGCAGCATGGTAAAATGCATCCCAATTGAACGCAGTGCATTCCATGCAGCGGGGTTAAATGGATGCCGATTGAATGCAGTGGATTCGATGCAGCGTGGCCCAATGGATCTCGATTGACTGCAGTGGATTCCATGCAGCGTGGCCCAATGGATCTCGATTGACTGCAGTGGATTCCATGCAGCGTCACTGAATGCAGTGGATTCCATGCAGCATGGTAAAATGCATCCCGATTGATGCAGTGGATTCCATGCAGTGTCACTGAATGCAGTGGATTCCATGCAGCATGGTTTAATGCATCCCAATTGAACGCAGTGCATTCCATGCAGCGGGGTTTAATGGATCCCGATTGAATTCAGTGGATTCGATGCAGTGTGGCCCAATGGATCTCGAGAGAATGCAGTGGATTCCATGCAGTGTGGTGCAATGGATTTAAATTGAACGCATTGGATTCCATGCATCGTGGTGCAATGGATCCCAATTGAATGCAGTGAATTCCATGCAGCGTGATTGAATGCAGTATATTCCATGCAGCGTGGTAAAATGCATCCCGATAAAATGCAGTGGATTCCATCCAGCTTGATTGAATGCAGTTGATTCCATGGAGCGTGGCCCAATGCATCCCGATTAAATGCAGTGGATTTTATGCAGCATGGCCCAAAGCATCCCGATTGAAGGTAGTGCATTCCATGCAGCAACACTGAATGCAGTGGATTCCATGCAGCATGATAAAATGCATCCCGATTGAACGCAGTGTATTCCATGAAGCATGGCTAAATGGATCCCGATTGAATGCAGTGGATTCCATGCAGCATGGCCCAATGGTTCCCGATTGAATGCAGTGGTTGCAATGAAGCATGATTGAATGCAGTGGATTCCATGAAGCGTGGCCCTATGGTACCCGATTGAATGCACTGGTTGCAATGAAGCATGATTGAATGCAGTGGATTCCATGCAGCATGGAGAAATTGAACCCTATTAAATGCAGGGGATTTTATGCAGCATGATTGAATGCAGTGGATTCCATGCAGCATGATTGAATGCAGTAGATTCCATGCAGTGAGGCCCAATGCATCCCGATTAAATGCAGTGGATTTTATGCAGCGAGGCCCAAAGCATCCCGATTGAATGCAGTGGATTCCATGCAGCGTCACTGAATGCAGTGGATTCGATGCAGCATGGTAAAATGCATCCCGATTGAACCCAGTGTATTCTATGCAGCGTGATAAATGGATCCCGATTGAATGCAGTGGATTCGATGCAGCGTGGCCCAACGGATCTCGAGAGAATGCAGTGGATTCCATGCAGTGTGGTGCAATGTATTTTGATTGAACGCAGTGGATTCGATGCATCGTTGTGCAATGGATCCCAATTGAATGCAGTGAATTCCATGCAGCGTGATTGAATGCAGTACATTCCATGCAGCATGGTAAAATGCATCACGATGGATGCAGTGGATTCCATGCAGTGTCAATGAATTCAGTGGATTCCAGGCAGCATGATAAAATGCATCCCGATTGATGCAGTGGATTCCATGCAGCGGGGTTAAATGGATCCCGATTGAATGCAGTGTATTCCATGCAGCGTGGCCCAATGGATCTCGATTGAATGCAGTGGATTCCATGCAGCGTGGCCCAATGGATCTCGATTGAATGCAGTGGATTCCATGCAGTGTGGTGCAGTGGATTCTGATTGATTGCAGTGAATTCCATGCATCGTGGCACAATGGATCCCAATTGAATGCAGTGGATTCCATGCAGCGTGGCCCAATGGATCTCGATTGAATGCAGTGGATTCCATGCAGCGTGTTTGAATGCAGTGTATGCCATGCAGCATGAAGAAATGGAACCCTATTGAATGCAGTGGATTTTATGCAGCATGATTGAATGCAGTGGATTCCATGCAGCATGATTGAATGCAGTGGATTCCAGGCAGCGAGGCCCAATGAATCCCGATTGAATGCAGTGGATATTATCCAGCATGGCCCAAAGCATCCCGATTGAATGCAGTGGATTCCATGCAGCGTGTGTGAACGCAGTGGATCCATGCAGCATGGCCCAATGGTTCCCGATTGAATGCAGTGGTTGCAATGAAGCATGATTGAATGCAGTGGATTCCATGAAGCGTGGCCCTATGGTACCCGATTGAATGCACTGGTTGCAATGAAGCATGATTGAATGCAGTGGATTCCATGCAGCATGGAGAAATGGAACCCTATTAAATGCAGGGGATTTTATGCAGCATGATTGAATGCAGTGGATTCCATGCAGCATGATTGAATGCAGTAGATTCCATGCAGTGAGGCCCAATGCATCCCGATTAAATGCAGTGGATTTTATGCAGCGAGGCCCAAAGCATCCCGATTGAATGCAGTGGATTCCATGCAGCATCACTGAATTCAGTGGATTCGATGCAGCATGGTAAAATGCATCCCGATTGAACCCAGTGTATTCTATGCAGCGTGATAAATGGATCCCGATTGAATGCAGTGGATTCCATGCAGCGTGGCCCAATGGATCTCGAGAGAATGCAGTGGATTCCATGCAGTGTGGTGCAATGGATTTTGATTGAACGCAGTGGATTCCATGCATCGTTGTGCAATGGATCCCAATTGAATGCAGTGAATTCCATGCAGCGTGATTGAATGCAGTACATTCCATGCAGCAAGGTAAAATGCATCCCGATTAAATGCAGTGGATTCCATCCAGCTTGATTGAATGCAGTTGATTCCATGGAGCGTGGCCCAATGCATCCCGATTAAATGCAGTGGATTTTATGCAGCATGGCCCAAAGCATCCCGATTGAAGGTAGTGCATTCCATGCAGCATCACTGAATGCAGTGGATTCCATGCAGCATGGTAAAATGCATCCCGATTGAACGCAGTGTATTCCATGAAGCATGGCGAAATGGATCCCGATTGAATGCAGTGGATTCCATGCAGCGTGGCCCAATGGATCTCGATTGAACGCAGTGTATTCCATGCAGTGAGGCCCAATGAATCCCAATTGAATGCAGTGGATTCCATGCAGCATGGAGAAATTGAACCCTATTAAATGCAGGGGATTTTATGCAGCATGATTGAATGCAGTGGATTCCAAGCAGCATGATTGAATGCAGTAGATTCCATGCAGTGAGGCCCAATGCATCCCGATTAAATGCAGTGGATTTTATGCAGCGAGGCCCAAAGCATCCCGATTGAATGCAGTGGATTCCATGCAGCGTCACTGAATGCAGTGGATTCGATGCAGCATGGTTAAATGCATCCCGATTGAACGAAGTGTATTCCATGCAGCGTGGCTAAATGGATCCCGATTGAATGCAGTGGATTCCATGCAGCGTGGCCCAATGGATCTCGAGAGATTGCAGTGGATTCCAAGCAGAGTGGTGCAATGGATTTTAATTGAACGCAGTGGATTCCATGCATCGTGGTGCAATGGATCCCAATTGAATGCAGTGAATTCCATGCAGCGTGATTGAATGCAGTATATTCCATGCAGCGTGGTAAAATGCATCCCGATTAAATGCAGTGGATTCCATCCAGCTTGATTGAATGCAGTTGATTCCATGGAGCGTGGCCCAATGCATCCCGATTAAATGCAGTGGATTTTATGCAGCATGGCCCAAAGCATCCCGATTGAATGTAGTGCATTCCATGCAGCATCACTGAATGCAGTGGATTCCATGCAGCATGGTAAAATGCATCCCGATTAAACGCAGTGGATTACATGCAGCATGGCTAAATGGATCCCGATTGAATGCAGTAGATTCCATGCAGTGTCATTGAATGCAGTGGATTCCATGCAGCATGGTAAAATGCGTCACGATTGATGCAGTGGATTCCATGCAGTGTCATTGAATGCAGTGGATTCCATGCAGCATGGTAAAATGCATCCCGATGGATGCAGTGGATTCCATGCAGTGTCAATGAATGCAGTGGATTCCAGGCAGCATGATAAAATGCATCCCGATTGATGCAGTGGATTCCATGCAGCGGGGTTAAATGGATCCCGATTGAATGCAGTGGATTCCATGCAGCGTGGCCCCATGGATCTCGATTGAATGCAGTGGATTCCATGCAGCGTGGCCCAATGGATCTCGATTGAATGCAGTGGATTCCATGCAGTGTGGTGCAGTGGATTCTGATTGATTGCAGTGAATTCCATGCATCGTGGCACAATGGATCCCAATTGAATGCAGTGGATTCCATGCAGCGTGGCCCAATGGATCTCGCTTGAATGCAGTGGATTCCATGCAGCGTGTTTGAATGCAGTGTATGCCATGCAGCGTGAAGAAATGGAACCCTATTGAATGCAGTGGATTTTATGCAGCATGATTGAATGCAGTGGATTCCATGCAGCATGATTGAATGCAGTGGATTCCAGGCAGCGAGGCCCAATGAATCCCGATTGAATGCAGTGGATATTATCCAGCATGGCCCAAAGCATCCCGATTGAATGCAGTGGATTCCATGCAGCGTGGCCCTATGGTACCCGATTGAATGCACTGGTTGCAATGAAGCATGATTGAATGCAGTGGATTCCATGCAGCATGGAGAAATGGAACCCTATTAAATGCAGGGGATTTTATGCAGCATGATTGAATGCAGTGGATTCCATGCAGCATGATTGAATGCAGTAGATTCCATGCAGTGAGGCCCAATGCATCCCGATTAAATGCAGTGGATTTTATGCAGCGAGGCCCAAAGCATCCCGATTGAATGCAGTGGATTCCATGCAGCGTCACTGAATGCAGTGGATTCGATGCAGCATGGTTAAATGCATCCCGATTGAACGAAGATTATTCCATGCAGCGTGGCTAAATGGATCCCGATTGAATGCAGTGGATTCCATGCAGCGTGGCCCAATGGATCTCGAGAGATTGCAGTGGATTCCATGCAGTGTGGTGCAATGGATTTTAATTGAACGCAGTGGATTCCATGCATCGTGGTGCAATGGATCCCAATTGAATGCAGTGAATTCCATGCAGCGTGATTGAATGCAGTATATTCCATGCAGCGTGGTAAAATGCATCCCGATTAAATGCAATGGATTCCATCCAGCTTGACTGAATACAGTTGATTCCATGGAGCGTGGCCCAATGCATCCCGATTAAATGCAGTGGATTTTATGCAGCATGGCCCAAAGCATCCCGATTGAAGGTAGTGCATTCCATGCAGCATCACTGAATGCAGTGGATTCCATGCAGCATGGTAAAATGCATTCCGATTGAACGCAGTGTATTCCATGAAGCATGGCTAAATGGCTCCCGAGTGAATGCAGTAGATTCCATGCAGTGTCATTGAATGCAGTGGATTCCATGCAGCATGGTAAAATCCGTCACGATTGATGCAGTGGATTCCATGCAGTGTCATTGAATGCAGTGGATTCCATGCAGCATGGTAAAATGCATCCCGATGGATGCAGTGGATTCCATGCAGTGTCAATGAATGCAGTGGATTCCAGGCAGCATGATAAAATGCATCCCGATTGATGCAGTGGATTCCATGCAGCGGGGTTAAATGGATCCCGATTGAATGCAGTGGATTCCATGCAGCGTGGCCCAATGGATCTCGATTGAATGCAGTGGATTCCATGCAGCGTGGCCCAATGGATCTCGATTGAATGCAGTGGATTCCATGCAGTGTGGTGCAGTGGATTCTGATTGATTGCAGTGAATTCCATGCATCGTGGCACAATGGATCCCAATTGAATGCAGTGGATTCCATGCAGCGTGGCCCAATGGATCTCGATTGAATGCAGTGGATTCCATGCAGCGTGTTTGAATGCAGTGTATGCCATGCAGCATGAAGAAATGGAACCCTATTGAATGCAGTGGATTTTATGCAGCATGATTGAATGCAGTGGATTCCATGCAGCATGATTGAATGCAGTGGATTCCAGGCAGCGAGGCCCAATGAATCCCGATTGAATGCAGTGGATATTATCCAGCATGGCCCAAAGCATCCCGATGGAATGCAGTGGATTCCATGCAGCGTGTTTGAACGCAGTGGATCCATGCAGCATGGCCCAATGGTTCCCGATTGAATGCAGTGGTTGCAATGAAGCATGATTGAATGCAGTGGATTCCATGAAGCGTGGCCCTATGGTACCCGATTGAATGCACTGGTTGCAATGAAGCATGATTGAATGCAGTGGATTCCATGCAGCATGGAGAAATTGAACCCTATTAAATGCAGGGGATTTTATGCAGCATGATTGAATGCAGTGGATTCCATGCAGCATGATTGAATGCAGTAGATTCCATGCAGTGAGGCCCAATGCATCCCGATTAAATGCAGTGGATTTTATGCAGCGAGGCCCAAAGCATCCCGATTGAATGCAGTGGATTCCATGCAGCGTCACTGAATGCAGTGGATTCGATGCAGCATGGTAAAATGCATCCCGATTGAACCCAGTGTATTCTATGCAGCGTGATAAATGGATCCCGATTGAATGCAGTGGATTCCATGCAGCGTGGCCCAATGGATCTCGAGAGAATGCAGTGGATTCCATGCAGTGTGGTGCAATGGATTTTGATTGAACGCAGTGGATTCCATGCATCGTTGTGCAATGGATCCCAATTGAATGCAGTGAATTCCATGCAGCGTGATTGAATGCAGTACATTCCATGCAGCATGGTAAAATGCATCCCGATTAAATGCAGTGGATTCCATCCAGCTTGATTGAATGCAGTTGATTCCATGGAGCGTGGCCCAATGCATCCCGATTAAATGCAGTGGATTTTATGCAGCATGGCCCAAAGCATCCCGATTGAAGGTAGTGCATTCCATGCAGCATCACTGAATGCAGTGGATTCCATGCAGCATGGTAAAATGCATCCCGATTGAACGCAGTGTATTCCATGAAGCATGGCGAAATGGATCCCGATTGAATGCAGTGGATTCCATGCAGCGTGGCCCAATGGATCTCGATTGAACGCAGTGTATTCCATGCAGTGAGGCCCAATGAATCCCAATTGAATGCAGTGGATTCCATGCAGCATGGAGAAATTGAACCCTATTAAATGCAGGGGATTTTATGCAGCATGATTGAATGCAGTGGATTCCAAGCAGCATGATTGAATGCAGTAGATTCCATGCAGTGAGGCCCAATGCATCCCGATTAAATGCAGTGGATTTTATGCAGCGAGGCCCAAAGCATCCCGATTGAATGCAGTGGATTCCATGCAGCGTCACTGAATGCAGTGGATTCGATGCAGCATTTTTAAATGCATCCCGATTGAACGAAGTGTATTCCATGCAGCATGGCTAAATGGATCCCGATTGAATGCAGTGGATTCCATACAGCGTGGCCCAATGGATCTCGAGAGATTGCAGTGGATTCCAAGCAGAGTGGTGCAATGGATTTTAATTGAACGCAGTGGATTCCATGCATCGTGGTGCAATGGATCCCAATTGAATGCAGTGAATTCCATGCAGCGTGATTGAATGCAGTATATTCCATGCAGCGTGGTAAAATGCATTCCGATTAAATGCAGTGGATTCCATCCAGCTTGGTTGAATGCAATTAATTCCATGGAGCATGGCCCAATGCATCCCGATTAAATGCAGTGGATTTTATGCAGCATGGCCCAAAGCATCCCGATTGAATGTAGTGCATTCCATGCAGCATCACTGAATGCAGTGGATTCCATGCAGCATGGTAAAATGCATCCCGATTAAACGCAGTGGATTACATGCAGCATGGCTAAATGGATCCCGATTGAATGCAGTAGATTCCATGCAGTGTCATTGAATGCAGTGGATTCCATGCAGCATGGTAAAATGCGTCACGATTGATGCAGTGGATTCCATGCAGTGTCATTGAATGCAGTGGATTCCATGCAGCATGGTAAAATGCATCCCGATGGATGCAGTGGATTCCATGCAGTGTCAATGAATGCAGTGGATTCCAGGCAGCATGATAAAATGCATCCCGATTGATGCAGTGGATTCCATGCAGCGGGGTTAAATGGATCCCGATTGAATGCAGTGGATTCCATGCAGCGTGGCCCAATGGATCTCGATTGAATGCAGTGGATTCCATGCAGCGTGGCCCAATGGATCTCGATTGAATGCAGTGGATTCCACGCAGTGTGGTGCAGTGGATTCTGATTGATTGCAGTGAATTCCATGCATCGTGGCACAATGGATCCCAATTGAATGCAGTGGATTCCATGCAGCGTGGCCCAATGGATCTCGATTGAATGCAGTGGATTCCATGCAGCGTGTTTGAATGCAGTGTATGCCATGCAGCATGAAGAAATGGAACCCTATTGAATGCAGTGGATTTTATGCAGCATGATTGAATGCAGTGGATTCCATGCAGCATGATTGAATGCAGTGGATTCCAGGCAGCGAGGCCCAATGAATCCCGATTGAATGCAGTGGATATTATCCAGCATGGCCCAAAGCATCCCGATTGAATGCAGTGGATTCCATGCAGCGTGTTTGAACGCAGTGGATCCATGCAGCATGGCCCAATGGTTCCCGATTGAATGCAGTGGTTGCAATGAAGCATGATTGAATGCAGTGGATTCCATGAAGCGTGGCCCTATGGTACCCGATTGAATGCACTGGTTGCAATGAAGCATGATTGAATGCAGTGGATTCCATGCAGCATGGAGAAATGGAACCCTATTAAATGCAGGGGATTTTATGCAGCATGATTGAATGCAGTGGATTCCATGCAGCATGATTGAATGCAGTAGATTCCATGCAGTGAGGCCCAATGCATCCCGATTAAATGCAGTGGATTTTATGCAGCGAGGCCCAAAGCATCCCGATTGAATGCAGTGGATTCCATGCAGCGTCACTGAATGCAGTGGATTCGATGCAGCATGGTAAAATGCATCCCGATTGAACCCAGTGTATTCTATGCAGCGTGATAAATGGATCCCGATTGAATGCAGTGGATTCCATGCAGCGTGGCCCAATGGATCTCGATTGAATGCAGTGGATTCCATGCAGTGTGGTGCAATGGATTTTGATTGAACGCAGTGGATTCCATGCATCGTTGTGCAATGGATCCCAATTGAATGCAGTGAATTCCATGCAGCGTGATTGAATGCAGTACATTCCATGCAGCATGGTAAAATGCATCCCGATTAAATGCAGTGGATTCCATCCAGCTTGATTGAATGCAGTTGATTCCATGGAGCGTGGCCCAATGCATCCCGATTAAATGCAGTGGATTTTATGCAGCATGGCCCAAAGCATCCCGATTGAAGGTAGTGCATTCCATGCAGCATCACTGAATGCAGTGGATTCCATGCAGCATGGTAAAATGCATCCCGATTGAACGCAGTGTATTCCATGAAGCATGGCGAAATGGATCCCGATTGAATGCAGTGGATTCCATGCAGCGTGGCCCAATGGATCTCGATTGAACGCAGTGTATTCCATGCAGTGAGGCCCAATGAATCCCAATTGAATGCAGTGGATTCCATGCAGCATGGAGAAATTGAACCCTATTAAATGCAGGGGATTTTATGCAGCATGATTGAATGCAGTGGATTCCAAGCAGCATGATTGAATGCAGTAGATTCCATGCAGTGAGGCCCAATGCATCCCGATTAAATGCAGTGGATTTTATGCAGCGAGGCCCAAAGCATCCCGATTGAATGCAGTGGATTCCATGCAGCGTCACTGAATGCAGTGGATTCGATGCAGCATGGTTAAATGCATCCCGATTGAACGAAGTGTATTCCATGCAGCGTGGCTAAATGGATCCCGATTGAATGCAGTGGATTCCATGCAGCGTGGCCCAATGGATCTCGAGAGATTGCAGTGGATTCCAAGCAGAGTGGTGCAATGGAATTAATTGAACGCAGTGGATTCCATGCATCGTGGTGCAATGGATCCCAATTGAATGCAGTGAATTCCATGCAGCGTGATTGAATGCAGTATATTCCATGCAGCGTGGTAAAATGCATCCCGATTAAATGCAGTGGATTCCATCCAGCTTGGTTGAATGCAATTGATTCCATGGAGCATGGCCCAATGCATCCCGATTAAATGCAGTGGATTTTATGCAGCATGGCCCAAAGCATCCCGATTGAATGTAGTGCATTCCATGCAGCATCACTGAATGCAGTGGATTCCATGCAGCATGGTAAAATGCATCCCGATTAAACGCAGTGGATTACATGCAGCATGGCTAAATGGATCCCGATTGAATGCAGTAGATTCCATGCAGTGTCATTGAATGCAGTGGATTCCATGCAGCATGGTAAAATGCGTCACGATTGATGCAGTGGATTCCATGCAGTGTCATTGAATGCAGTGGATTCCATGCAGCATGGTAAAATGCATCCCGATGGATGCAGTGGATTCCATGCAGTGTCAATGAATGCAGTGGATTCCAGGCAGCATGATAAAATGCATCCCGATTGATGCAGTGGATTCCATGCAGCGGGGTTAAATGGATCCCGATTGAATGCAGTGGATTCCATGCAGCGTGGCCCAATGGATCTCGATTGAATGCAGTGGATTCCATGCAGCGTGGCCCAATGGATCTCGATTGAATGCAGTGGATTCCATGCAGTGTGGTGCAGTGGATTCTGATTGATTGCAGTGAATTCCATGCATCGTGGCACAATGGATCCCAATTGAATGCAGTGGATTCCATGCAGCGTGGCCCAATGGATCTCGATTGAATGCAGTGGATTCCATGCAGCGTGTTTGAATGCAGTGTATGCCATGCAGCGTGAAGAAATGGAACCCTATTGAATGCAGTGGATTTTATGCAGCATGATTGAATGCAGTGGATTCCATGCAGCATGATTGAATGCAGTGGATTCCAGGCAGCGAGGCCCAATGAATCCCGATTGAATGCAGTGGATATTATCCAGCATGGCCCAAAGCATCCCGATTGAATGCAGTGGATTCCATGCAGCGTGTTTGAATGCAGTGGATTCCATGCAGCATGGCCCAATGGTTCCCGATTGAATGCAGTGGTTGCAATGAAGCATGATTGAATGCAGTGGATTCCATGCAGCATGGAGAAATTGAACCCTATTAAATGCAGGGGATTTTATGCAGCATGATTGAATGCAGTGGATTCCATGCAGCATGATTGAATGCAGTAGATTCCATGCAGTGAGGCCCAATGCATCCCGATTAAATGCAGTGGATTTTATGCAGCGAGGCCCAAAGCATCCCGATTGAATGCAGTGGATTCCATGCAGCGTCACTGAATGCAGTGGATTCGATGCAGCATGGTAAAATGCATCCCGATTGAACCCAGTGTATTCCATGCAGCGTGATAAATGGACCCCAATTGAATGCAGTGGATTCCATGCAGCGTGGTGCAATGGATCTCGAGAGAATGCAGTGGATTCCATGCAGCGTGATTGAATGCAGTACATTCCATGCAGCATGGTAAAATGCATCCCGATTAAATGCAGTGGATTCCATCCAGCTTGATTGAATGCAGTTGATTCCATGGAGCGTGGCCCAATGCATCCCGATTAAATGCAGTGGATTTTATGCAGCATGGCCCAAAGCATCCCGATTGAAGGTAGTGCATTCCATGCAGCATCACTGAATGCAGTGGATTCCATGCAGCATGGTAAAATGCATCCCGATTGAACGCAGTGTATTCCATGAAGCATGGCTAAATGGATCCCGATTGAATGCAGTGGATTCCATGCAGCGTGGCCCAATGGATCTCGATTGAACGCAGTGTATTCCATGCAGTGAGGCCCAATGAATCCCAATTGAATGCAGTGGATTCCATGCAGCATGGCGCAATGGATGTCGATTGAATGCAGTGGTTTCCCTGCAATGTGGCACAATGGATCCCGATTGACTGCAGTGGATTCCATGCAGCGTGGCCCAATGGATCTCGATTGACTGCAGTGGATTCCATGCAGCGTCACTGAATGCAGTGGATTCCATGCAGCATGGTAAAATGCATCCCGATTGATGCAGTGGATTCCATGCAGTGTCACTGAATGCAGTGGATTCCATGCAGCATGGTTTAATGCATCCCAATTGAACGCAGTGCATTCCATGCAGCGGGGTTTAATGGATCCCGATTGAATGCAGTGGATTCGATGCAGTGTGGCCCAATGGATCTCGAGAGAATGCAGTGGATTCCATGCAGTGTGGTGCAATGGATTTAAATTGAACGTATTGGATTCCATGCATCGTGGTGCAATGGATCCCAATTGAATGCAGTGAATTCCATGCAGCGTGATTGAATGCAGTATATTCCATGCAGCGTGGTAAAATGCATCCCGATAAAATGCAGTGGATTCCATCCAGCTTGATTGAATGCAGTTGATTCCATGGAGCGTGGCCCAATGCATCCCGATTAAATGCAGTGGATTTTATGCAGCATGGCCCAAAGCATCCCGATTGAAGGTAGTGCATTCCATGCAGCATCACTGAATGCAGTGGATTCCATGCAGCATGGCCCAATGGTTCCCGATTGAATGCAGTGGTTGCAATGAAGCATGATTGAATGCAGTGGATTCCATGATGCGTGGCCCTATGGTACCCGATTGAATGCACTGGTTGCAATGAAGCATGATTGAATGCAGTGGATTCCATGCAGCATGGAGAAATTGAACCCTATTAAATGCAGGGGATTTTATGCAGCATGATTGAATGCAGTGGATTCCATGCAGCATGATTGAATGCAGTAGATTCCATGCAGTGAGGCCCAATGCATCCCGATTAAATGCAGTGGATTTTATGCAGCGAGGCCCAAAGCATCCCGATTGAATGCAGTGGATTCCATGCAGCGTCACTGAATGCAGTGGATTCGATGCAGCATGGTAAAATGCATCCCGATTGAACCCAGTGTATTCTATGCAGCGTGATAAATGGATCCCGATTGAATGCAGTGGATTCGATGCAGCGTGGCCCAACGGATCTCGAGAGAATGCAGTGGATTCCATGCAGTGTGGTGCAATGTATTTTGATTGAACGCAGTGGATTCGATGCATCGTTGTGCAATGGATCCCAATTGAATGCAGTGAATTCCATGCAGCGTGATTGAATGCAGTACATTCCATGCAGCATGGTAAAATGCATCCCGATTAAATGCAGTGGATTCCATCCAGCTTGATTGAATGCAGTTGATTCCATGGAGCGTGGCCCAATGCATCCCGATTAAATGCAGTGGATTTTATGCAGCATGGCCCAAAGCATCCCGATTGAAGGTAGTGCATTCCATGCAGCATCACTGAATGCAGTGGATTCCATGCAGCATGGTAAAATGCATCCCGATTGAACGCAGTGTATTCCATGAAGCATGGCTAAATGGATCCCGATTGAATGCAGTGGATTCCATGCAGCGTGGCCCAATGGATCTCGATTGAACGCAGTGTATTCCATGCAGTGAGGCCCAATGAATCCCAATTGAATGCAGTGGATTCCATGCAGCATGGCGCAATGGATGTCGATTGAATGCAGTGGTTTCCCTGCAATGTGGCACAATGGATCCCGATTGACTGCAGTGGATTCCATGCAGTGTCATTGAATGCAGTGCATTCCATGCAGCATGGTAAAATGCATCCCAATTGAACGCAGTGCATTCCATGCAGCGGGGTTAAATGGATCCCGATTGAATGCAGTGGATTCGATGCAGCATGGCCCAATGGATCTCGAGAGAATGCAGTGGATTCCATGCAGTGTGGTGCAATGGATTTTAATTGAACGCAGTGGATTCCATGCATCGTGGCGCAATGGATCCCAATTGAATGCAGTGAATTCCATGCAGCGTGATTGAATGCAGTACATTCCATGCAGCGTGGTAAAATGCATCCCGATTAAATGCAGTGGATTCCATCCAGCTTGATTGAATGCAGTTGATTCCATGGAGCGTGGCCCAATGCATCCCGATTAAATGCAGTGGATTTTATGCAGCATGGCCCAAAGCATCCCGATTGAATGTAGTGCATTCCATGCAGCATCACTGAATGCAGTGGATTCCATGAAGCATGGTAAAATGCATCCCGATTGAACGCAGTGTATTCCATGAAGCATGGCGAAATGGATCCCGATTGAATGCAGTGGATTCCATGCAGCGTGGCCCAATGGATCTCGATTGAACGCAGTGTATTCCATGCAGTGAGGCCCAATGTATCCCAATTGAATGCAGTGGATTCCATGCAGCATGGCGCAATGGATGTCGATTGAATGCAGTGGTTTCCCTGCAATGTGGCACAATGGATCCCGATTGACTGCAGTGGATTCCATGCAGCGTCACTGAATGCAGTGGATTCCATGCAGCATGGTAAAATGCATCCCGATGGATGCAGTGGATTCCATGCAGTGTCATTGAATGCAGTGGATTCCATGCAGCATGGTAAAATGCATCCCGATTGAACGCAGTGCATTCCATGCAGCGGGGTTAAATGGATCCCGATTGAATGCAGTGGATTCGATGCAGCATGGCCCAATGGATCTCGAGAGAATGCAGTGGATTCCATGCAGTGTGGTGCAATGGATTTAAATTGAACGCAGTGGATTCCATGCATCGTGGCGCAATGGATCCCAATTGAATGCAGTGAATTCCATGCAGCGTGATTGAATGCAGTATATTCCATGCAGCGTGGTAAAATGCATCCCGATTAAATGCAGTGGATTCCATCCAGCTTGATTGAATGCAGTTGATTCCATGGAGCGTGGCCCAATGCATCCCGATTAAATGCAGTGGATTTTATGCAGCATGGCCCAAAGCATCCCGATTGAATGTAGTGCATTCCATGCAGCATCACTGAATGCAGTGGATTCCATGCAGCATGGTAAAATGCATCCCGATTGAACGCAGTGTATTCCATGAAGCATGGCGAAATGGATCCCGATTGAATGCAGTGGATTCCATGCAGCGTGGCCCAATGGATCTCGATTGAACGCAGTGTATTCCATGCAGTGAGGCCCAATGTATCCCAATTGAATGCAGTGGATTCCATGCAGCATGGCGCAATGGATGTCGATTGAATGCAGTGGTTTCCCTGCAATGTGGCAAAATGGATCCCGATTGACTGCAGTGGATTCCATGCAGCGTCACTGAATGCAGTGGATTCCATGCAGCATGGTAAAATGCATCCCGATTGAACGCAGTGTATTCCATGAAGCATGGCTAAATGGATCACGAGTGAATGCAGTGGATTCCAGGCAGTGTCATTGAATGCAGTGGATTCCATGCAGCATGGTATAATGTGTCACGATTGATGCAGTGGATTCCATGCATTGTCATTGAATGCAGTGGATTCCATGCAGCATGGTTAAATGCATCCCGATTGATGCAGTGGATTCCATGCAGTGTCAATGAATGCAGTGGATTCCAGGCAGCATGATAAAATGCATCCCGATTGATGCAGTGGATTCCATGCAGCGGGGTTAAATGGATCCCGATTGAATGCAGTGGAATCCATGCAGCGTGGCCCAATGGATCTCGATTGAATGCAGTGGATTCCATGCAGCGTGGCCCAATGGATCTCGATTGAATGCAGTGGATTCCACGCAGTGTGGTGCAGTGGATTCTGATTGATTGCAGTGAATTCCATGCATCGTGGCACAATGGATCCCAATTGAATGCAGTTGATTCCATGCAGTGTGGCCCAATGGATCTCGATTGAATGCAGTGGATTCCATGCAGCGTGTTTGAATGCAGTGTATGCCATGCAGTGTGAAGAAATGGAACCCTATTGAATGCAGTGGATTTTATGCAGCATGATTGAATGCAGTGGATTCCATGCAGCATGATTGAATGCAGTGGATTCCAGGCAGCGAGGCCCAATGAATCCCGATTGAATGCAGTGGATATTATCCAGCATGGCCCAAAGCATCCCGATTGAATGCAGTGGATTCCATGCAGCATGTTTGAATGCAGTGGATTCCATGCAGCATGGCCCAATGGTTCCCGATTGAATGCAGTGGTTGCAATGAAGCATGATTGAATGCAGTGGATTCCATGAAGCGTGGCCCTATGGTACCCGATTGAATGCACTGGTTGCAATGAAGCATGATTGAATGCAGTGGATTCCATGCAGCATGGAGAAATTGAACCCTATTCAATGCAGGGGATTTTATGCAGCATGATTGAATGCAGTGGATTCCATGCAGCATGATTGAATGCAGTAGATTCCATGCAGTGAGGCCCAATGCATCCCGATTAAATGCAGTGGATTTTATGCAGCGAGGCCCAAAGCATCCCGATTGAATGCAGTGGATTCCATGCAGCGTCACTGAATGCAGTGGATTCGATGCAGCATGGTAAAATGCATCCCGATTGAACCCAGTGTATTCTATGCAGCGTGATAAATGGATCCCGATTGAATGCAGTGGATTCGATGCAGCGTGGCCCAATGGATCTCGAGAGAATGCAGTGGATTCCATGCAGTGTGGTGCAATGGATTTTGATTGAACGCAGTGGATTCGATGCATCGTTGTGCAATGGATCCCAATTGAATGCAGTGAATTCCATGCAGCGTGATTGAATGCAGTACATTCCATGCAGCATGGTAAAATGCATCCCGATTAAATGCAGTGGATTCCATCCAGCTTGATTGAATGCAGTTGATTCCATGGAGCGTGGCCCAATGCATCCCGATTAAATGCAGTGGATTTTATGCAGCATGGCCCAAAGCATCCCGATTGAAGGTAGTGCATTCCATGCAGCATCACTGAATGCAGTGGATTCCATGCAGCATGGTAAAATGCATCCCGATTGAACGCAGTGTATTCCATGAAGCATGGCTAAATGGATCCCGATTGAATGCAGTGGATTCCATGCAGCGTGGCCCAATGGATCTCGATTGAACGCAGTGTATTCCATGCAGTGAGGCCCAATGAATCCCAATTGAATGCAGTGGATTCCATGCAGCATGGCGCAATGGATGTCGATTGAATGCAGTGGTTTCCCTGCAATGTGGCACAATGGATCCCGATTGACTGCAGTGGATTCCATGCAGTGTCATTGAATGCAGTGCATTCCATGCAGCATGGTAAAATGCATCCCAATTGAACGCAGTGCATTCCATGCAGCGGGGTTAAATGGATCCCGATTGAATGCAGTGGATTCGATGCAGCATGGCCCAATGGATCTCGAGAGAATGCAGTGGATTCCATGCAGTGTGGTGCAATGGATTTTAATTGAACGCAGTGGATTCCATGCATCGTGGCGCAATGGATCCCAATTGAATGCAGTGAATTCCATGCAGCGTGATTGAATGCAGTACATTCCATGCAGCGTGGTAAAATGCATCCCGATTAAATGCAGTGGATTCCATCCAGCTTGATTGAATGCAGTTGATTCCATGGAGCGTGGCCCAATGCATCCCGATTAAATGCAGTGGATTTTATGCAGCATGGCCCAAAGCATCCCGATTGAATGTAGTGCATTCCATGCAGCATCACTGAATGCAGTGGATTCCATGAAGCATGGTAAAATGCATCCCGATTGAACGCAGTGTATTCCATGAAGCATGGCGAAATGGATCCCGATTGAATGCAGTGGATTCCATGCAGCGTGGCCCAATGGATCTCGATTGAACGCAGTGTATTCCATGCAGTGAGGCCCAATGTATCCCAATTGAATGCAGTGGATTCCATGCAGCATGGCGCAATGGATGTCGATTGAATGCAGTGGTTTCCCTGCAATGTGGCACAATGGATCCCGATTGACTGCAGTGGATTCCATGCAGCGTCACTGAATGCAGTGGATTCCATGCAGCATGGTAAAATGCATCCCGATGGATGCAGTGGATTCCATGCAGTGTCATTGAATGCAGTGGATTCCATGCAGCATGGTAAAATGCATCCCGATTGAACGCAGTGCATTCCATGCAGCGGGGTTAAATGGATCCCGATTGAATGCAGTGGATTCGATGCAGCATGGCCCAATGGATCTCGAGAGAATGCAGTGGATTCCATGCAGTGTGGTGCAATGGATTTAAATTGAACGCAGTGGATTCCATGCATCGTGGCGCAATGGATCCCAATTGAATGCAGTGAATTCCATGCAGCGTGATTGAATGCAGTATATTCCATGCAGCGTGGTAAAATGCATCCCGATTAAATGCAGTGGATTCCATCCAGCTTGATTGAATGCAGTTGATTCCATGGAGCGTGGCCCAATGCATCCCGATTAAATGCAGTGGATTTTATGCAGCATGGCCCAAAGCATCCCGATTGAATGTAGTGCATTCCATGCAGCATCACTGAATGCAGTGGATTCCATGCAGCATGGTAAAATGCATCCCGATTGAACGCAGTGTATTCCATGAAGCATGGCGAAATGGATCCCGATTGAATGCAGTGGATTCCATGCAGCGTGGCCCAATGGATCTCGATTGAACGCAGTGTATTCCATGCAGTGAGGCCCAATGTATCCCAATTGAATGCAGTGGATTCCATGCAGCATGGCGCAATGGATGTCGATTGAATGCAGTGGTTTCCCTGCAATGTGGCAAAATGGATCCCGATTGACTGCAGTGGATTCCATGCAGCGTCACTGAATGCAGTGGATTCCATGCAGCATGGTAAAATGCATCCCGATTGAACGCAGTGTATTCCATGAAGCATGGCTAAATGGATCACGAGTGAATGCAGTGGATTCCAGGCAGTGTCATTGAATGCAGTGGATTCCATGCAGCATGGTATAATGTGTCACGATTGATGCAGTGGATTCCATGCATTGTCATTGAATGCAGTGGATTCCATGCAGCATGGTTAAATGCATCCCGATTGATGCAGTGGATTCCATGCAGTGTCAATGAATGCAGTGGATTCCAGGCAGCATGATAAAATGCATCCCGATTGATGCAGTGGATTCCATGCAGCGGGGTTAAATGGATCCCGATTGAATGCAGTGGAATCCATGCAGCGTGGCCCAATGGATCTCGATTGAATGCAGTGGATTCCATGCAGCGTGGCCCAATGGATCTCGATTGAATGCAGTGGATTCCACGCAGTGTGGTGCAGTGGATTCTGATTGATTGCAGTGAATTCCATGCATCGTGGCACAATGGATCCCAATTGAATGCAGTTGATTCCATGCAGTGTGGCCCAATGGATCTCGATTGAATGCAGTGGATTCCATGCAGCGTGTTTGAATGCAGTGTATGCCATGCAGTGTGAAGAAATGGAACCCTATTGAATGCAGTGGATTTTATGCAGCATGATTGAATGCAGTGGATTCCATGCAGCATGATTGAATGCAGTGGATTCCAGGCAGCGAGGCCCAATGAATCCCGATTGAATGCAGTGGATATTATCCAGCATGGCCCAAAGCATCCCGATTGAATGCAGTGGATTCCATGCAGCATGTTTGAATGCAGTGGATTCCATGCAGCATGGCCCAATGGTTCCCGATTGAATGCAGTGGTTGCAATGAAGCATGATTGAATGCAGTGGATTCCATGAAGCGTGGCCCTATGGTACCCGATTGAATGCACTGGTTGCAATGAAGCATGATTGAATGCAGTGGATTCCATGCAGCATGGAGAAATTGAACCCTATTCAATGCAGGGGATTTTATGCAGCATGATTGAATGCAGTGGATTCCATGCAGCATGATTGAATGCAGTAGATTCCATGCAGTGAGGCCCAATGCATCCCGATTAAATGCAGTGGATTTTATGCAGCGAGGCCCAAAGCATCCCGATTGAATGCAGTGGATTCCATGCAGCGTCACTGAATGCAGTGGATTCGATGCAGCATGGTAAAATGCATCCCGATTGAACCCAGTGTATTCTATGCAGCGTGATAAATGGATCCCGATTGAATGCAGTGGATTCGATGCAGCGTGGCCCAATGGATCTCGAGAGAATGCAGTGGATTCCATGCAGTGTGGTGCAATGGATTTTGATTGAACGCAGTGGATTCGATGCATCGTTGTGCAATGGATCCCAATTGAATGCAGTGAATTCCATGCAGCGTGATTGAATGCAGTACATTCCATGCAGCATGGTAAAATGCATCCCGATTAAATGCAGTGGATTCCATCCAGCTTGATTGAATGCAGTTGATTCCATGGAGCGTGGCCCAATGCATCCCGATTAAATGCAGTGGATTTTATGCAGCATGGCCCAAAGCATCCCGATTGAAGGTAGTGCATTCCATGCAGCATCACTGAATGCAGTGGATTCCATGCAGCATGGTAAAATGCATCCCGATTGAACGCAGTGTATTCCATGAAGCATGGCTAAATGGATCCCGATTGAATGCAGTCGATTCCATGCAGCGTGGCCCAATGGATCTCGATTGAACGCAGTGTATTCCATGCAGTGAGGCCCAATGAATCCCAATTGAATGCAGTGGATTCCATGCAGCATGGCGCAATGGATGTCGATTGAATGCAGTGCTTTCCCTGCAATGTGGCACAATGGATCCCGATTGACTGCAGTGGATTCCATGCAGCGTCCCTGAATGCAGTGGATTCCATGCAGCATGGTAAAATGCATCCCGATTGATGCAGTGGATTCCATGCAGTGTCATTGAATGCAGTGGATTCCATGCAGCATGGTAAAATGCATCCCAATTGAACGCAGTGCATTCCATGCAGCGGGGTTAAATGGATCCCGATTGAATGCAGTGGATTCGATGCAGCGTGGCCCAATGGATCTCGAGAGAATGCAGTGGATTCCATGCAGTGTGGTGCAATGGATTTAAATTGAACGCAGTGGATTCCATGCATCGTGGCGCAATGGATCCCAATTGAATGCAGTGAATTCCATGCAGCGTGATTGAATGCAGTATATTCCATGCAGCGTGGTAAAATGCATCCCGATTAAATGCAGTGGATTCCATCCAGCTTGATTGAATGCAGTTGATTCCATGGAGCGTGGCCCAATGCATCCCGATTAAATGCAGTGGATTTTATGCAGCATGGCCCAAAGCATCCCGATTGAATGTAGTGCATTCCATGCAGCATCACTGAATGCAGTGGATTCCATGCAGCATGGTAAAATGCATCCCGATTGAACGCAGTGTATTCCATGAAGCATGGCGAAATGGATCCCGATTGAATGCAGTGGATTCCATGCAGCGTGGCCCAATGGATCTCGTTTGAATGCAGTGTATTCCATGCAGTGAGGCCCAATGAATCCCAATTGAATGCAGTGGATTCCATGCAGCATGGCGCAATGGATGTCGATTGAATGCAGTGGTTTCCCTGCAATGTGGCACAATGGATCCCGATTGACTGCAGTGGATTCCATGCTGCGTCACTGAATGCAGTGGATTCCTTGCAGCATGGTAAAATGCATCCCGATTGATGCAGTGGATTCCATGCAGTGTCATTGAATGCAGTGCATTCCATGCAGCATGGTAAAATGCATCCCGATTGAACGCAGTGCATTCCATGCAGCGGGGTTAAATGGATCCCGATTGAATGCAGTGGATTCGATGCAGCATGGCCCAATGGATCTCGAGAGAATGCAGTGGATTCCATGCAGTGTGGTGCAATGGATTTAAATTGAACGCAGTGGATTCCATGCATCGTGGCGCAATGGATCCCAATTGAATGCAGTGAATTCCATGCAGCGTGATTGAATGCAGTATATTCCATGCAGCGTGGTAAAATGCATCCCGATTAAATGCAGTGGATTCCATCCAGCTTGATTGAATGCAGTTGATTCCATGGAGCGTGGCCCAATGCATCCCGATTAAATGCAGTGGATTTTATGCAGCATGGCCCAAAGCATCCCGATTGAAGGTAGTGCATTCCATGCAGCATCACTGAATGCAGTGGATTCCATGCAGCATGGTAAAATGCATCCCGATTGAACGCAGTGTATTCCATGAAGCATGGCTAAATGGATCCCGATTGAATGCAGTCGATTCCATGCAGCGTGGCCCAATGGATCTCGATTGAACGCAGTGTATTCCATGCAGTGAGGCCCAATGAATCCCAATTGAATGCAGTGGATTCCATGCAGCATGGCGCAATGGATGTCGATTGAATGCAGTGGTTTCCCTGCAATGTGGCACAATGGATCCCGATTGACTGCAGTGGATTCCATGCAGCGTCACTGAATGCAGTGGATTCCATGCAGCATGGTAAAATTCATCCCGATTGAACGCAGTGTATTCCATGAAGCATGGCTAAATGGATCCCGAGTGAATGCAGTGGATTCCATGCAGTGTCATTGAATGCAGTGGATTCCATGCAGCATGGTATAATGTGTCACGATTGATGCAGTGGATTCCATGCATTGTCATTGAATGCAGTGGATTCCATGCAGCATGGTTAAATGCATCACGATTGATGCAGTGGATTCCATGCAGTGTCAATGAATGCAGTGGATTCCAGGCAGCATGATAAAATGCATCCCGATTGATGCAGTGGATTCCATGCAGCGGGGTTAAATGGATCCCGATTGAATGCAGTGGATTCCATGCAGCGTGGCCCAATGGATCTCGATTGAATGCAGTGGATTCCATGCAGCGTGGCCCAATGGATCTCGATTGAATGCAGTGGATTCCACGCAGTGTGGTGCAGTGGATTCTGATTGATTGCAGTGAATTCCATGCATCGTGGCACAATGGATCCCAATTGAATGCAGTAGATTCCATGCAGTGTGGCCCAATGGATCTCGATTGAATGCAGTGGATTCCATGCAGCGTGTTTGAATGCAGTGTATGCCATGCAGCGTGAAGAAATGGAACCCTATTGAATGCAGTGGATTTTATGCAGCATGATTGAATGCAGTGGATTCCATGCAGCATGATTGAATGCAGTGGATTCCAGGCAGCGAGGCCCAATGAATCCCGATTGAATGCAGTGGATATTATCCAGCATGGCCCAAAGCATCCCGATTGAATGCAGTGGATTCCATGCAGCGTGTTTGAATGCAGTGGATTCCATGCAGCATGGCCCAATGGTTCCCGATTGAATGCAGTGGTTGCAATGAAGCATGATTGAATGCAGTGGATTCCATGAAGCGTGGCCATATGGTACCCGATTGAATGCACTGGTTGCAAAGAAGCATGATTGAATGCAGTGGATTCCATGCAGCATGGAGAAATTGAACCCTATTAAATGCAGGGGATTTTATGCAGCATGATTGAATGCAGTGGATTCCATGCAGCATGGTAAAATGCATCCCGATTGATGCAGTGGATTCCATGCAGTGTCATTGAATGCAGTGGATTCCATGCAGCATTGTAAAATGCATCCCAATTGAACGCAGTGCATTCCATGCAGCGGGGTTAAATGGATCCCGATTGAATGCAGTGGATTCGATGCAGCGTGGCCCAATGGATCTCGAGAGAATGCAGTGGATTCCATGCAGTGTGGTGCAATGGATTTAAATTGAACGCAGTGGATTCCATGCATCGTGGCGCAATGGATCCCAATTGAATGCAGTGAATTCCATGCAGCGTGATTGAATGCAGTATATTCCATGCAGCGTGGTAAAATGCATCCCGATTAAATGCAGTGGATTCCATCCAGCTTGATTGAATGCAGTTGATTCCATGGAGCGTGGCCCAATGCATCCCGATTAAATGCAGTGGATTTTATGCAGCATGGCCCAAAGCATCCCGATAGAATGTAGTGCATTCCATGCAGCATCACTGAATGCAGTGGATTCCATGCAGCATGGTAAAATGCATCCCGATTGAACGCAGTGTATTCCATGAAGCATGGCGAAATGGATCCCGATTGAATGCAGTGGATTCCATGCAGCGTGGCCCAATGGATCTCGATTGAATGCAGTGTATTCCATGCAGTGAGGCCCAATGAATCCCAATTGAATGCAGTGGATTCCATGCAGCATGGCGCAATGGATGTCGATTGAATGCAGTGGTTTCCCTGCAATGTGGCACAATGGATCCCGATTGACTGCAGTGGATTCCATGCAGCGTCACTGAATGCAGTGGATTCCTTGCAGCATGGGAAAATGCATCCCGATTGATTCAGTGGATTCCATGCTGTGTCATTGAATGCAGTGCATTCCATGCAGCATGGTAAAATGCATCCCGATTGAACGCAGTGCATTCCATGCAGCGGGGTTAAATGGATCCCGATTGAATGCAGTGGATTCGATGCAGCATGGCCCAATGGATCTCGAGAGAATGCAGTGGATTCCATGCAGTGTGGTGCAATGGATTTAAATTGAACGCAGTGGATTCCATGCATCGTGGCGCAATGGATCCCAATTGAATGCAGTGAATTCCATGCAGCGTGATTGAATGCAGTATATTCCATGCAGCGTGGTAAAATGCATCCCGATTAAATGCAGTGGATTCCATCCAGCTTGATTGAATGCAGTTGATTCCATGGAGCGTGGCCCAATGCATCCCGATTAAATGCAGTGGATTTTATGCAGCATGGCCCAAAGCATCCCGATTGAAGGTAGTGCATTCCATGCAGCATCACTGAATGCAGTGGATTCCATGCAGCATGGTAAAATGCATCCCGATTGAACGCAGTGTATTCCATGAAGCATGGCGAAATGGATCCCGATTGAATGCAGTGGATTCCATGCAGCGTGGCCCAATGGATCTCGATTGAACGCAGTGTATTCCATGCAGTGAGGCCCAATGTATCCCAATTGAATGCAGTGGATTCCATGCAGCATGGCGCAATGGATGTAGATTGAATGCAGTGGTTTCCCTGCAATGTGGCACAATGGTTCCCGATTGACTGCAGTGGATTCCATGCAGCATGTCGCAATGGATGTCGATTGAATGCAGTGGTTTCCCTGCAATGTGGCAAAATGGATCCCGATTGACTGCAGTGGATTCCATGCAGCGTCACTGAATGCAGTGGATTCCATGCAGCATGGTAAAATTCATCCCGATTGAACGCAGTGTATTCCATGAAGCATGGCTAAATGGATCCCGAGTGAATGCAGTGGATTCCATGCAGTGTCATTGAATGCAGTGGATTCCATGCAGCATGGTATAATGTGTCACGATTGATGCAGTGGATTCCATGCATTGTCATTGAATGCAGTGTATTCCATGCAGCATGGTTAAATGCATCACGATTGATGCAGTGGATTCCATGCAGTGTCAATGAATGCAGTGGATTCCAGGCAGCATGATAAAATGCATCCCGATTGATGCAGTGGATTCCATGCAGCGGGGTTAAATGGATCCCGATTGAATGCAGTGGATTCCATGCAGCGTGGCCCAATGGATCTCGATTGAATGCAGTGGATTCCACGCAGTGTGGTGCAGTGGATTCTGATTGATTGCAGTGAATTCCATGCATCGTGGCACAATGGATCCCAATTGAATGCAGTTGATTCCATGCAGTGTGGCCCAATGGATCTCGATTGAATGCAGTGGATTCCATGCAGCGTGTTTGAATGCAGTGTATGCCATGCAGCGTGAAGAAATGGAACCCTATTGAATGCAGTGGATTTTATGCAGCATGATTGAATGCAGTGGATTCCAGGCAGCGAGGCCCAATGAATCCCGATTGAATGCAGTGGATTCCATGCAGCATGTTTGAATGCAGTGGATTCCATGCAGCATGGCCCAATGGTTCCCGATTGAATGCAGTGGTTGCAATGAAGCATGATTGAATGCAGTGGATTCCATGAAGCGTGGCCCTATGGTACCCGATTGAATGCACTGGTTGCAATGAAGCATGATTGAATGCAGTGGATTCCATGCAGCATGGAGAAATTGAACCGTATTCAATGCAGGGGATTTTATGCAGCATGATTGAATGCAGTGGATTCCATGCAGCATGATTGAATGCAGTAGATTCCATGCAGTGAGGCCCAATGCATCCCGATTAAATGCAGTGGATTTTATGCAGCGAGGCCCAAAGCATCCCGATTGAATGCAGTGGATTCCATGCAGCGTCACTGAATGCAGTGGATTCGATGCAGCATGGTAAAATGCATCCCGATTGAACCCAGTGTATTCTATGCAGCGTGATAAATGGATCCCGATTGAATGCAGTGGATTCGATGCAGCGTGGCCCAATGGATCTCGAGAGAATGCAGTGGATTCCATGCAGTGTGGTGCAATGGATTTTGATTGAACGCAGTGGATTCGATGCATCGTTGTGCAATGGATCCCAATTGAATGCAGTGAATTCCATGCAGCGTGATTGAATGCAGTACATTCCATGCAGCATGGTAAAATGCATCCCGATTAAATGCAGTGGATTCCATCCAGCTTGATTGAATGCAGTTGATTCCATGGAGCGTGGCCCAATGCATCCCGATTAAATGCAGTGGATTTTATGCAGCATGGCCCAAAGCATCCCGATTGAAGGTAGTGCATTCCATGCAGCATCACTGAATGCAGTGGATTCCATGCAGCATGGTAAAATGCATCCCGATTGAACGCAGTGTATTCCATGAAGCATGGCTAAATGGATCCCGATTGAATGCAGTGGATTCCATGCAGCGTGGCCCAATGGATCTCGATTGAACGCAGTGTATTCCATGCAGTGAGGCCCAATGAATCCCAATTGAATGCAGTGGATTCCATGCAGCATGGCGCAATGGATGTCGATTGAATGCAGTGCTTTCCCTGCAATGTGGCACAATGGATCCCGATTGACTGCAGTGGATTCCATGCAGCGTCCCTGAATGCAGTAGATTCCATGCAGCATGGTAAAATGCATCCCGATTGATGCAGTGGATTCCATGCAGTGTCATTGAATGCAGTGGATTCCATGCAGCATGGTAAAATGCATCCCAATTGAACGCAGTGCATTCCATGCAGCGGGGTTAAATGGATCCCGATTGAATGCAGTGGATTCGATGCAGCGTGGCCCAATGGATCTCGAGAGAATGCAGTGGATTCCATGCAGTGTGGTGCAATGGATTTAAATTGAACGCAGTGGATTCCATGCATCGTGGCGCAATGGATCCCAATTGAATGCAGTGAATTCCATGCAGCGTGATTGAATGCAGTATATTCCATGCAGCGTGGTAAAATGCATCCCGATTAAATGCAGTGGATTCCATCCAGCTTGATTGAATGCAGTTGATTCCATGGAGCGTGGCCCAATGCATCCCGATTAAATGCAGTGGATTTTATGCAGCATGGCCCAAAGCATCCCGATTGAATGTAGTGCATTCCATGCAGCATCACTGAATGCAGTGGATTCCATGCAGCATGGTAAAATGCATCCCGATTGAACGCAGTGTATTCCATGAAGCATGGCGAAATGGATCCCGATTGAATGCAGTGGATTCCATGCAGCGTGGCCCAATGGATCTCGTTTGAATGCAGTGTATTCCATGCAGTGAGGCCCAATGAATCCCAATTGAATGCAGTGGATTCCATGCAGCATGGCGCAATGGATGTCGATTGAATGCAGTGGTTTCCCTGCAATGTGGCACAATGGATCCCGATTGACTGCAGTGGATTCCATGCTGCGTCACTGAATGCAGTGGATTCCTTGCAGCATGGTAAAATGCATCCCGATTGATGCAGTGGATTCCATGCAGTGTCATTGAATGCAGTGGATTCCATGCAGCATGGTAAAATGCATCCCGATTGAACGCAGTGCATTCCATGCAGCGGGGTTAAATGGATCCCGATTGAATGCAGTGGATTCGATGCAGCATGGCCCAATGGATCTCGAGAGAATGCAGTGGATTCCATGCAGTGTGGTGCAATTGATTTAAATTGAACGCAGTGGATTCCATGCATCGTGGCGCAATGGATCCCAATTGAATGCAGTTAATTCCATGCAGCGTGATTGAATGCAGTATATTCCATGCAGCGTGGTAAAATGCATCCCGATTAAATGCAGTGGATTCCATCCAGCTTGATTGAATGCAGTTGATTCCATGGAGCGTGGCCCAATGCATCCCGATTAAATGCAGTGGATTTTATGCAGCATGGCCCAAAGCATCCCGATTGAAGGTAGTGCATTCCATGCAGCATCACTGAATGCAGTGGATTCCATGCAGCGTGGCCCAATGGATCTCGATTGAACGCAGTGTATTCCATGCAGTGAGGCCCAATGAATCCCAATTGAATGCAGTGGATTCCATGCAGCATGGCGCAATGGATGTCGATTGAATGCAGTGGTTTCCATGCAGCGTGGCCCAATGGATCTCGATTGAATGCAGTGGATTCCATGCAGCATGGCGCAATGGATGTCGATTGAATGCAGTGGTTTCCCTGCAATGTGGCACAATGGATCCCGATTGACTGCAGTGGATTCCATGCAGCATGGCGCAATGGATGTCGATTGAATGCAGTGGTTTCCCTGCAATGTGGCAAAATGGATCCCGATTGACTGCAGTGGATTCCATGCAGCGTCACTGAATGCAGTGGATTCCATGCAGCATGGTAAAATTCATCCCGATTGAACGCAGTGTATTCCATGAAGCATGGCTAAATGGATCCCGAGTGAATGCAGTAGATTCCATGCAGTGTCATTGAATGCAGTGGATTCCATGCAGCATGGTAAAATCCGTCACGATTGATGCAGTGGATTCCATGCATTGTCATTGAATGCAGTGGATTCCATGCAGCATGGTTAAATGCATCCCGATTGATGCAGTGGATTCCATGCAGTGTCAATGAATGCAGTGGATTCCAGGCAGCATGATAAAATGCATCCCGATTGATGCAGTGGATTCCATGCAGCGGGGTTAAATGGATCCCGATTGAATGCAGTGGATTCCATGCAGCGTGGCCCAATGGATCTCGATTGAATGCAGTGGATTCCATGCAGCGTGGCCCAATGGATCTCGATTGAATGCAGTGGATTCCACGCAGTGTGGTGCAGTGGATTCTGATTGATTGCAGTGAATTCCATGCATCGTGGCACAATGGATCCCAATTGAATGCAGTAGATTCCATGCAGTGTGGCCCAATGGATCTCGATTGAATGCAGTGGATTCCATGCAGCGTGTTTGAATGCAGTGTATGCCATGCAGCGTGAAGAAATGGAACCCTATTGAATGCAGTGGATTTTATGCAGCATGATTGAATGCAGTGGATACCATGCAGCATGATTGAATGCAGTGGATTCCAAGCAGCGAGGCCCAATGAATCCCGATTGAATGCAGTGGATATTATCCAGCATGGCCCAAAGCATCCCGATTGAATGCAGTGGATTCCATGCAGCGTGTTTGAATGCAGTGGATTCCATGCAGCATGGCCCAATGGTTCCCGATTGAATGCAGTGGTTGCAATGAAGCATGATTGAATGCAGTGGATTCCATGAAGCGTGGCCATATGGTACCCGATTGAATGCACTGGTTGCAAAGAAGCATGATTGAATGCAGTGGATTCCATGCAGCATGGAGAAATTGAACCCTATTAAATGCAGGGGATTTTATGCAGCATGATTGAATGCAGTGGATTCCATGCAGCATGGGAAAATGCATCCCGATTGATGCAGTGGATTCCATGCAGTGTCATTGAATGCAGTGGATTCCATGCAGCATTGTAAAATGCATCCCAATTGAACGCAGTGCATTCCATGCAGCGGGGTTAAATGGATCCCGATTGAATGCAGTGGATTCGATGCAGCGTGGCCCAATGGATCTCGAGAGAATGCAGTGGATTCCATGCAGTGTGGTGCAATGGATTTAAATTGAACGCAGTGGATTCCATGCATCGTGGCGCAATGGATCCCAATTGAATGCAGTGAATTCCATGCAGCGTGATTGAATGCAGTATATTCCATGCAGCGTGGTAAAATGCATCCCGATTAAATGCAGTGGATTCCATCCAGCTTGATTGAATGCAGTTGATTCCATGGAGCGTGGCCCAATGCATCCCGATTAAATGCAGTGGATTTTATGCAGCATGGCCCAAAGCATCCCGATTGAATGTAGTGCATTCCATACAGCATCACTGAATGCAGTGGATTCCATGCAGCATGGTAAAATGCATCCCGATTGAACGCAGTGTATTCCATGAAGCATGGCGAAATGGATCCCGATTGAATGCAGTGGATTCCATGCAGCGTGGCCCAATGGATCTCGATTGAATGCAGTGTATTCCATGCAGTGAGGCCCAATGAATCCCAATTGAATGCAGTGGATTCCATGCAGCATGGCGCAATGGATGTCGATTGAATGCAGTGGTTTCCCTGCAATGTGGCACAATGGATCCCGATTGACTGCAGTGGATTCCATGCTGCGTCACTGAATGCAGTGGATTCCTTGCAGCATGGGAAAATGCATCCCGATTGATGCAGTGGATTCCATGCTGTGTCATTGAATGCAGTGCATTCCATGCAGCATGGTAAAATGCATCCCGATTGAACGCAGTGCATTCCATGCAGCGGGGTTAAATGGATCCCGATTGAATGCAGTGGATTCGATGCAGCATGGCCCAATGGATCTCGAGAGAATGCAGTGGATTCCATGCAGTGTGGTGCAATGGATTTAAATTGAACGCAGTGGATTCCATGCATCGTGGCGCAATGGATCCCAATTGAATGCAGTGAATTCCATGCAGCGTGATTGAATGCAGTATATTCCATGCAGCGTGGTAAAATGCATCCCGATTAAATGCAGTGGATTTTATGCAGCATGGCCCAAAGCATCCCGATTGAAGGTAGTGCATTCCATGCAGCATCACTGAATGCAGTGGATTCCATGCAGCATGGTAAAATGCATCCCGATTGAACGCAGTGTATTCCATGAAGCATGGCGAAATGGATCCCGATTGAATGCAGTGGATTCCATGCAGCGTGGCCCAATGGATCTCGATTGAACGCAGTGTATTCCATGCAGTGAGGCCCAATGTATCCCAATTGAATGCAGTGGATTCCATGCAGCATGGCGCAATGGATGTAGATTGAATGCAGTGGTTTCCCTGCAATGTGGCACAATGGATCCCGATTGACTGCAGTGGATTCCATGCAGCATGGCGCAATGGATGTCGATTGAATGCAGTGGTTTCCCTGCAATGTGGCAAAATGGATCCCGATTGACTGCAGTGGATTCCATGCAGCGTCACTGAATGCAGTGGATTCCATGCAGCATGGTAAAATTCATCCCGATTGAACGCAGTGTATTCCATGAAGCATGGCTAAATGGATCCCGAGTGAATGCAGTGGATTCCATGCAGTGTCATTGAATGCAGTGGATTCCATGCAGCATGGTATAATGTGTCACGATTGATGCAGTGGATTCCATGCATTGTCATTGAATGCAGTGTATTCCATGCAGCATGGTTAAATGCATCACGATTGATGCAGTCGATTCCATGCAGTGTCAATGAATGCAGTGGATTCCAGGCAGCATGATAAAATGCATCCCGATTGATGCAGTGGATTCCATGCAGCGGGGTTAAATGGATCCCGATTGAATGCAGTGGATTCCATGCAGCGTGGCCCAATGGATCTCGATTGAATGCAGTGGATTCCACGCAGTGTGGTGCAGTGGATTCTGATTGATTGCAGTGAATTCCATGCATCGTGGCACAATGGATCCCAATTGAATGCAGTTGATTCCATGCAGTGTGGCCCAATGGATCTCGATTGAATGCAGTGGATTCCATGCAGCGTGTTTGAATGCAGTGTATGCCATGCAGCGTGAAGAAATGGAACCCTATTGAATGCAGTGGATTTTATGCAGCATGATTGAATGCAGTGGATTCCAGGCAGCGAGGCCCAATGAATCCCGATTGAATGCAGTGGATATTATCCAGCATGGCCCAAAGCATCCCGATTGAATGCAGTGGATTCCATGCAACATGTTTGAATGCAGTGGATTCCATGCAGCATGGCCCAATGGTTCCCGATTGAATGCAGTGGTTGCAATGAAGCATGATTGAATGCAGTGGATTCCATGAAGCGTGGCCCTATGGTACCCAATTGAATGCACTGGTTGCAATGAAGCATGATTGAATGCAGTGGATTCCATGCAGCATGGAGAAATTGAACCCTATTAAATGCAGGGGATTTTATGCAGCATGATTGAATGCAGTGGATTCCATGCAGCATGATTGAATGCAGTAGATTCCATGCAGTGAGGCCCAATGCATCCCGATTAAATGCAGTGGATTTTATGCAGCGAGGCCCAAAGCATCCCGATTGAATGCAGTGGATTCCATGCAGCGTCACTGAATGCAGTGGATTCGATGCAGCATGGTAAAATGCATCCCGATTGAACCCAGTGTATTCTATGCAGCGTGATAAATGGATCCCGATTGAATGCAGTGGATTCCATGCAGCGTGGCCCAACGGATCTCGAGAGAATGCAGTGGATTCCATGCAGTGTGGTGCAATGGATTTTGATTGAACGCAGTGGATTCGATGCATCGTTGTGCAATGGATCCCAATTGAATGCAGTGAATTCCATGCAGCGTGATTGAATGCAGTATATTCCATGCAGCGTGGTAAAATGCATCCCGATAAAATGCAGTGGATTCCATCCAGCTTGATTGAATGCAGTTGATTCCATGGAGCGTGGCCCAATGCATCCCAATTAAATGCAGTGGATTTTATGCAGCATGGCCCAAAGCATCCCGATTGAAGGTAGTGCATTCCATGCAGCATCACTGAATGCAGTGGATTCCATGCAGCATGGTAAAATGCATCCCGATTGAACGCAGTGTATTCCATGAAGCATGGCTAAATGGATCCCGATTATATGCAGTGGATTCCATGCAGCGTGGCCCAATGGATCTCGATTGAACGCAGTGTATTCCATGCAGTGAGGCCCAATGAATCCCAATTGAATGCAGTGGATTCCATGCAGCATGGCGCAATGGATGTCGATAGATTGCAGTTGTTTCCCTGCAATGTGGCACAATGGATCGCGATTGATGCAGTGGATTCCATGCAACGTCACTGAATGCAGTGCATTCCATGCAGCATGGTAAAATGCATCCCGATGGATGCAGTGTATTCCATGCAGTGAGGCCCAATGAATCCCAATTGAATGCAGTGGATTCCATGCAGCATGGAGAAATTGAACCCTATTAAATGCAGGGGAATTTATGCAGCATGATTGAATGCAGTGGATTCCATGCAGCATAATTGAATGCTGTGGATTCCATGCAGTGAGGCCCAATGCATCCCGATTAAATGCAGTGGATTTTATGCAGCGAGGCCCAAAGCATCCCGATTGAATGCAGTGGATTCCATGCAGCGTCACTGAATGCAGTGGATTCGATGCAGCATGGTTAAATGCATCCCGATTGAACGAAGTGTATTCGATGCAGCGTGGCTAAATGGATCCCGATTGAATGCAGTGGATTCCATGCAGCGTGGCCCAATGGATCTCGAGAGATTGAAGTGGATTCCAAGCAGAGTGGTGCAATGGATTTTAATTGAACGCAGTGGATTCCATGCATCGTGGTGCAATGGATCCAAATTGAATGCAGTGAATTCCATGCAGCGTGATTGAATGCAGTATATTCCATGCAGCGTGGTAAAATGAATCCCGATTAAATGCAGTGGATTCCATCCAGCTTGGTTGAATGCAATTGATTCCATGGAGCATGGCCCAATGCATCCCGATTAAATGCAGTGGATTTTATGCAGCATGGCCCAAAGCATCCCGATTGAAGGTAGTGCATTCCATGCAGCATCACTGAATGCAGTGGATTCCATGCAGCATGGTAAAATGCATCCCAATTGAACGCAGTGCATTCCATGCAGCGGGGTTAAATGGATGCCGATTGAATGCAGTGGATTCGATGTAGCGTGGCCCAATGGATCTCGATTGACTGCAATGGATTCCATGCAGCGTCACTGAATGCAGTGGATTCCATGCAGCATGGTAAAATGCATCCCGATTGAACGCAGTGTATTCCATGAAGCATGGCTAAATGGATCCCGATTGAATGCAGTGGATTCCATGCAGCATGGCCCAATGGTTCCCGATTGAATGCAGTGGTTGCAATGAAGCATGATTGAATGCAGTGGATTCCATGAAGCGTGGCCCTATGGTACCCGATTGAATGCACTGGTTGCAATGAAGCATGAATGAATGCAGTGGATTCCATGCAGCATGGAGAAATTGAACCCTATTAAATGCAGGGGATTTTATGCAGCATGATTGAATGCAGTGGATTCCATGCAGCATGATTGAATGCAGTAGATTCCATGCAGTGAGGCCCAATGCATCCCGATTAAATGCAGTGGATTTTATGCAGCGAGGCCCAAAGCATCCCGATTGAATGCAGTGGATTCCATGCAGTGTCACTGAATGCAGTGGATTCGATGCAGCATGGTAAAATGCATCCCGATTGAACCCAGTGTATTCTATGCAGCGTGATAAATGGATCCCGATTGAATGCAGTTGATTCGATGCAGCGTGGCCCAACGGATCTCGAGAGAATGCAGTGGATTCCATGCAGTGTGGTGCAATGGATTTTGATTGAACGCAGTGGATTCGATGCATCGTTGTGCAATGGATCCCAATTGAATGCAGTGAATTCCATGCAGCGTGATTGAATGCAGTATATTCCATGCTGCGTGGTAAAATGCATCCCGATTAAATGCAGTGGATTCCATCCAGCTTGATTGAATGCAGTTGATTCCATGGAGCGTGGCCCAATGCATCCCGATTAAATGCAGTGGATTTTATGCAGCATGGCCCAAAGCATCCCGATTGAAGGTAGTGCATTCCATGCAGCATCACTGAATGCAGTGGATTCCATGCAGCATGGTAAAATGCATCCCGGTTGAACGCAGTGTATTCCATGAAGCATGGCTAAATGGATCCCGATTGAATGCAGTGGATTCCATGCAGCGTGGCCCAATGGATCTCGATTGAACGCAGTGTATTCCATGCAGTGAGGCCCAATGAATCCCAATTGAATGCAGTGGATTCCATGCAGCATGGCGCAATGGATGTTGATTGAATGCAGTGCTTTCCCTGCAATGTGGCACAATGGATTCCGATTGACTGCAGTGGATTCCATGCAGCGTCACTGAATGCAGTGGATTCCATGCAGAATGGTAAAATGCATCACGATGGATGCAGTGGATTCCATGCAGTGTCATTGAATGCAGTGGATTCCATGCAGCATGGTAAAATGCATCCCAATTGAACGCAGTGCATTCCATGCAGCGGGGTTAAATGGATCCCGATTGAATGCAGTGGATTCGATGCAGCATGGCCCAATGGATCTCGAGAGAATGCAGTGGATTCCATGCAGTGTGGTGCAATGGATTTTAATTGAACGCAGTGGATTCCATGCATCGTGGCGCAATGGATCCCAATTGAATGCAGTGAATTCCATGCAGCGTAATTGAATGCAGTATATTCCATGCAGCGTGGTAAAATGCATCCCGATTAAATGCAGTGGATTTTATGCAGCATGGCCCAAAGCATCCCGATTGAATGTAGTGCATTCCATGCAGCATCACTGAATGCAGTGGATTCCATGCAGCATGGTAAAATGCATCCCGATTGAACGCAGTGTATTCCATGAAGCATGGCTAAATGGATCCCGATTGAATGCAGTGGATTCCATGCAGCGTGGCCCAATGGATCTCGATTGAATGCAGTGTATTCCATGCAGTGAGGCCCAATGTATCCCAATTGAATGCAGTGGATTCCATGCAGCATGGCGCAATGGATGTCGATTGAATGCAGTGGTTTCCCTGCAATGTGGCACAATGGATCCCGATTGACTTCAGTGGATTCCATGCAGCGTCACTGAATGCAGTGGATTCCTTGCAGCATGGTAAAATGCATCCCGATTGATGCAGTGGATTCCATGCAGTGTCATTGAATGCAGTGGATTCCATGCAGCATGGTAAAATGCATCCCGATTGAACGCAGTGCATTCCATGCAGCGGGGTTAAATGGATCCCGATTGAATGCAGTGGATTCGATGCAGCATGGCCCAATGGATCTCGAGAGAATGCAGTGGATTCCATGCATCGTGGCACAATGGATCCCAATTGAATGCAGTGAATTCCATGCAGCGTGATTGAATGCAGTATATTCCATGCAGCGTGGTAAAATGCATCCCGATTAAATGCAGTGGATTCCATCCAGCTTGATTGAATGCAGTTGATTCCATGGAGCGTGGCCCAATGCATCCCGATTAAATGCAGTGGATTTTATGCAGCATGGCCCAAAGCATCCCGATTGAAGGTAGTGCATTCCATGCAGCATCACTGAATGCAGTGGATTCCATGCAGCATGGTAAAATGCATCCCGATTGAACGCAGTGTATTCCATGAAGCATGGCGAAATGGATCCCGATTGAATGCAGTGGATTCCATGCAGTGTGGCCCAATGGATCTTGATTGAATGCAGTGTATTCCATGCAGTGAGGCCCAATGTATCCCAATTGAATGCAGTGGATTCCATGCAGCATGGTGCAATGGATGTCGATTGAATGCAGTGGTTTCCCTGCACTGTGGCAAAATGGATCCCGATTGACTGCAGTGGATTCCATGCAGCGTCACTGAATGCAGTGGATTCCATGCAGCATGGTAAAATGCATCCCGATTGAACGCAGTGTATTCCATGAAGCATGGCTAAATGGATCCCGAGTGAATGCAGTGGATTCAATGCAGTGTCATTGAATCCAGTGGATTCCATGCAGCATGGTATAATGTGTCACGATTGATGCAGTGGATTCCATGCATTGTCATTGAATGCAGTGGATTCCATGCAGCATGGTTAAATGCATCCCGATTGATGCAGTGGATTCCATGCAGTGTCAATGAATGCAGTGGATTCCAGGCAGCATGATAAAATGCATCCCGATTGATGCAGTGGATTCCATGCAGCGGGGTTAAATGGATCCCGATTGAATGCAGTGGATTCCATGCAGCGTGGCCCAATGGATCTCGATTGAATGCAGTGGATTCCATGCAGCGTGGCCCAATGGATCTCGATTGAATGCAGTGGATTCCATGCAGTGTGGTGCAGTGGATTCTGATTGATTGCAGTGAATTCCATGCATCGTGGCACAATGGATCCCAATTGAATGCAGTGGATTCCATGCAGCGTGGCCCAATGGATCTCGATTGAATGCAGTGGATTCCATGCAGCGTGTTTGAATGCAGTGTATGCCATGCAGCGTGAAGAAATGGAACCCTATTGAATGCAGTGGATTTTATGCAGCATGATTGAATGCAGTGGATTCGATGCAGCATGATTGAATGCAGTGGATTTCAGGCAGCGAGGCCCAATGAATCCCGATTGAATGCAGTGGATATTATCCAGCATGGCCCAAAGCATCCCGATTGAATGCAGTGGATTCCATGCAGCATGTTTGAATGCAGTGGATTCCATGCAGCATGGCCCAATGGTTCCCGATTGAATGCAGTGGTTGCAATGAAGCATGATTGAATGCAGTGGATTCCATGAAGCGTGGCCCTATGGTACCCGATTGAATGCACTGGTTGCAATGAAGCATGATTGAATCCAGTGGATTCCATGCAGCATGGAGAAATTGAACCCTATTAAATGCAGGGGATTTTATGCAGCATGATTGAATGCAGTGGATTCCATGCAGCATGATTGAATGCAGTAGATTCCATGCAGTGAGGCCCAATGCATCCCGATTAAATGCAGTGGATTTTATGCAGCGAGGCCCAAAGCATCCCGATTGAATGCAGTGGATTCCATGCAGCGTCACTGAATGCAGTGGATTCAATGCAGCATGGTAAAATGCATCCCGATTGAACCCAGTGTATTCTATGCAGCGTGATAAATGGATCCCGATTGAATGCAGTGGATTCGATGCAGCGTGGCCCAACGGATCTCGAGAGAATGCAGTGGATTCCATGCAGTGTGGTGCAATGGATTTTGATTGAACGCAGTGGATTCGATGCATCGTTGTGCAATGGATCCCAATTGAATGCAGTGAATTCCATGCAGCGTGATTGAATGCAGTACATTCCATGCAGCATGGTAAAATGCATCCCGATTAAATGCAGTGGATTCCATCCAGCTTGATTGAATGCAGTTGATTCCATGGAGCGTGGCCCAATGCATCCCGATTAAATGCAGTGGATTTTATGCAGCATGGCCCAAAGCATCCCGATTGAAGGTAGTGCATTCCATGCAGCATCACTGAATGCAGTGGATTCCATGCAGCATGGTAAAATGCATCCCGATTGAACGCAGTGTATTCCATGAAGCATGGCTAAATGGATCCCGATTGAATGCAGTGGATTCTATGCAGCGTGGCCCAATGGATCTCGTTTGAACGCAGTGTATTCCATGCAGTGAGGCCCAATGAATCCCAATTGAATGCAGTGGATTCCATGCAGCATGGCGCAATGGATGTCGATTGATTGCAGTGGTTTCCCTGCAATGTCGCACAATGGATCCCGATTGATGCAGTGGATTCCATGCAGCGTCACTGAATGCAGTGGATTCCTTGCAGCATGGTAAAATGCATCCCGATGGATGCAGTGGATTCCATGCAGTGTCATTGAATGCAGTGGATTCCATGCAGCATGGTAAAATGCATCATAATTGAACGCAGTGCATTCCATGCAGCGGGGTTAAATGGATCCCGATTGAATGCAGTGGATTCGATGCAGCGTGGCCCAATGGATCTCGAGAGAATGCAGTGGATTCCATGCAGTGTGGTGCAATGGATTTAAATTGAACGCATTGGATTCCATGCATCGTGGCGCAATGGATCCCAATTGAATGCAGTGAATTCCATGCAGCGTGATTGAATGCAGTATATTCCATGCAGCGTGGTAAAATGCATCCCGATTAAATGCAGTGGATTCCATCCAGCTTGATTGAATGCAGTTGATTCCATGGAGCGTGGCCCAATGCATCCCGATTAAATGCAGTGGATTTTATGCAGCATGGCCCAAAGCATCCCGATTGAAGGTAGTGCATTCCATGCAGCATCACTGAATGCAGTGGATTCCATGCAGCATGGTAAAATGCATCCCGATTGAACGCAGTGTATTCCATGAAGCATGGCTAAATGGATCCCGAGTGAATGCAGTGGATTCCATGCAGCGTGGCCCAATGGATCTCGATTGAACGCAGTGTATTCCATGCAGTGAGGCCCAATGAATCCCAATTGAATGCAGTGGATTCCATGCAGCATGGAGAAATTGAACCCTATTAAATGCAGGGGATTTTATGAAGCATGATTGAATGCAGTGGATTCCATGCAGCATGATTGAATGCAGTAGAGTCCATGCAGTGTGGCCCAATGCATCCCGATTAAATGCAGTGGATTTTATGCAGAGAGGCCCAAAACATCCCGATTGAATGCAGTGGATTCCATGCAGCGTCACTGAATGCAGTGGATTCGATGCAGCATGGTTAAATGCATCCCGATTGAACGAAGTGTATTCGATGCAGCGTGGCTAAATGGATCCCGATTGAATGCAGTGGATTCCATGCAGCGTGGCCCAATGGATCTTGAGAGATTGCAGTGGATTCCAAGCAGAGTGGTGCAATGGATTTTAATTGAATGCAGTGGATTCCATGCATCGTGGTGCAATGGATCCCAATTGAATGCAGTGAATTCCATGCAGCGTGATTGAATGCAGTATATTACATGCAGCGTGGTAAAATGCATCCCGATTAAATGCAGTGCATTCCATCCAGCTTGGTTGAATGCAATTGATTCCATGGAGCATGGCCAAATGCATCCCGATTAAATGCAGTGGATTTTATGCAGCATGGCCCAAAGCATCCCGATTGAAGGTAGTGCATTCCATGCAGCATCACTGAATGCAGTGGATTCCATGCAGCATGGTAAAATGCATCCCAATTGAACGCAGTGCATTCCATGCAGCGGGGTTAAATGGATGCCGATTGAATGCAGTGGATTCGATGCAGCGTGGCCCAATGGATCTCGATTGACTGCAGTGGATTCCATGCAGCGTGGCCCAATGGATCTCGATTGACTGCAGTGGATTCCATGCAGCGTCACTGAATGCAGTGGATTCCATGCAGCATGGTAAAATGCATCCCGATTGATGCAGTGGATTCCATGCAGTGTCATTGAATGCAGTGGATTCCATGCAGCATGGTTTAATGCATCCCAATTGATCGCAGTGCATTCCATGCAGCGGGGTTAAATGGATCCCGATTGAATGCAGTGGATTCCATGCAGCGTGCCCCAATGGATCTCGAGAGATTGCAGTGGATTCCATGCAGTGTGGTGCAATGGATTTAAATTGAACGCATTGGATTCCATGCATCGTGGTGCAATGGATCCCAATTGAATGCAGTGAATTCCATGCAGCGTGATTGAATGCAGTATATTCCATGCAGCGTGGTAAAATGCATCCCGATTAAATGCAGTGGATTCCAACCAGCTTGATTGAATGCAGTTGATTCCATGGAGCGTGGCCCAATGCATCCCGATTAAATGCAGTGGATTTTATGCAGCATGGCCCAAAGCATCCCGATTGAAGGTAGTGCATTCAATGCAGCAACACTGAATGCAGTGGATTCCATGCAGCATGGTAAAATGCATCCCGATTGAACGCAGTGTATTCCATGAAGCATGGCTAAATGGATCCCGATTGAATGCAGTGGATTCCATGCAGCATGGCCCAATGGTTCCCGATTGAATGCAGTGGTTGCAATGAAGCATGATTGAATGCAGTGGATTCCATGAAGCGTGGCCCTATGGTACCCGATTGAATGCACTTGTTGCAATGAAGCATGATTGAATGCAGTGGATTCCATGCAGCATGGAGAAATTGAACCCTATTAAATGCAGGGGATTTTATGCAGCATGATTGAATGCAGTGGATTCCATGCAGCATGATTGAATGCAGTAGATTCCATGCAGTGAGGCCCAATGCATCCCGATTAAATGCAGTGGATTTTATGCAGCGAGGCCCAAAGCATCCCGATTGAATGCAGTGGATTCCATGCAGCGTCACTGAATGCAGTGGATTCCATGCAGCATGGTAAAATGCATCCCGATTGAACGAAGAGTATTCCATGCAGCGTGGCTAAATGGATCCCGATTGAATGCAGTGGATTCGATGCAGCGTGGCCAAACGGATCTCGAGAGAATGCAGTGGATTCCATGCAGTGTGGTGCAATGGATTTTGATTGAACGCAGTGGATTCGATGCATCGTTGTGCAGTGGATCCCAATTGAATGCAGTGAATTCCATGCAGCGTGATTGAATGCAGTACATTCCATGCAGCGTGGTAAAATGCATCCCGATTAAATGCAGTGGATTCCATCCAGCTTGATTGAATGCAGTTGATTCCATGGAGCGTGGCCCAATGCATCCCGATTAAATGCAGTGGATTTTATGCAGCATGGCCCAAAGCATCCCGATTGAAGGTAGTGCATTCCATGCAGCATCACTGAATGCAGTGGATTCCATGCAGCATGGTAAAATGCATCCCGATTGAACGCAGTGTATTCCATGAAGCATGGCTAAATGGATCCCGATTGAATGCAGTGGATTCCATGCAGCGTGGCCCAATGGATCTCGATTGAACGCAGTGTATTCCATGCAGTGAGGCCCAATGAATCCCAATTGAATGCAGTGGATTCCATGCAGCATGGCGCAATGGATGTCGATTGAATGCAGTGCTTTCCCTGCAATGTGGCACAATGGATCCCGATTGACTGCAGTGGATTCCATGCTGCGTCACTGAATGCAGTGGATTCCTTGCAGCATGGTAAAATGCATCCCGATTGATGCAGTGGATTCCATGCAGTGTCATTGAATGCAGTGCATTCCATGCAGCATGGTAAAATGCATCCCGATTGAACGCAGTGCATTCCATGCAGCGGGGTTAAATGGATCCCGATTGAATGCAGTGGATTCGATGCAGCATGGCCCAATGGATCTCGAGAGAATGCAGTGGATTCCATGCAGTGTGGTGCAATTGATTTAAATTGAACGCAGTGGATTCCATGCATCGTGGCGCAATGGATCCCAATTGAATGCAGTGAATTCCATGCAGCGTGATTGAATGCAGTATATTCCATGCAGCGTGGTAAAATGCATCCCAATTGAACGCAGTGCATTCCATGCAGCGGGGTTAAATGGATGCCGATTGAATGCAGTTGATTCGATGCAGCGTGGCCCAATGGATCTCGATTGACTGCAGTGGATTCCATGCAGCGTGGCCCAATGGATCTCGATTGACTGCAGTGGATTCCATGCAGCGTCACTGAATGCAGTGGATTCCATGCAGCATGGTAAAATGCATCCCGATTGATGCAGTGGATTCCATGCAGTGTCATTGAATGCAGTGTATTCCATGCAGCATGGTTTAATGCATCCCAATTGATCACAGTGCATTCCATGCAGCGGGGTTAAATGGATCCCGATTGAATGCAGTGGATTCGATGCAGCGTGGCCCAATGGATCTCGAGAGAATGCAGTGGATTCTATGCAGTGTGGTGCAATGGATTTAAATTGAACGCATTGGATTCCATGCATCGTGGCGCAATGGATCCCAATTGAATGCAGTGAATTCCATGCAGCGTGATTGAATGCAGTATATTCCATGCAGCGTGGTAAAATGCATCCCGATAAAATGCAGTGGATTCCATCCAGTTTGATTGAATGCAGTTGATTCCATGGAGCGTGGCCCAATGCATCCCGATTAAACGCAGTGGATTTTATGCAGCATGGCCCAAAGCATCCCGATTGAAGGTAGTGCATTCCATGCAGCAACACTGAATGCAGTGGATTCCATGCAGCATGGTAAAATGCATCCCGATTGAACGCAGTGTATTCCATGAAGCATGGCTAAATGGATCCCGATTGAATGCAGTGGATTCCATGCAGCATGGCCCAATGGTTCCCGATTGAATGCAGTGGTTGCAATGAAGCATGATTGAATGCAGTGGATTCCATGAAGCGTGGCCCTATGGTACCCGATTGAATGCACTGGTTGCAATGAAGCATGATTGAATCCAGTGGATTCCATGCAGCATGGAGAAATTGAACCCTATTAAATGCAGGGGATTTTATGCAGCATGATTGAATGCAGTGGATTCCATGCAGCATGATTGAATGCAGTAGATTCCATGCAGTGAGGCCCAATGCATCCCGATTAAATGCAGTGGATTTTATGCAGCGAGGCCCAAAGCATCCCGATTGAATGCAGTGGATTCCATGCAGCGTCACTGAATGCAGTGGATTCGATGCAGCATGGTAAAATGCATCCCGATTGAACCCAGTGTATTCTATGCAGCGTGATAAATGGATCCCGATTGAATGCAGTGGATTCGATGCAGCGTGGCCCAACGGATCTCGAGAGAATGCAGTGGATTCCATGCAGTGTGGTGCAATGTATTTTGATTGAACGCAGTGGATTCGATGCATCGTTGTGCAATGGATCCCAATTGAATGCAGTGAATTCCATGCAGCGTGATTGAATGCAGTACATTCCATGCAGCATGGTAAAATGCATCCCGATTAAATGCAGTGGATTCCATCCAGCTTGATTGAATGCAGTTGATTCCATGGAGCGTGGCCCAATGCATCCCGATTAAATGCAGTGGATTTTATGCAGCATGGCCCAAAGCATCCCGATTGAAGGTAGTGCATTCCATGCAGCATCACTGAATGCAGTGGATTCCATGCAGCATGGTAAAATGCATCCCGATTGAACGCAGTGTATTCCATGAAGCATGGCTAAATGGATCCCGAGTGAATGCAGTGGATTCCATGCAGCATGGTAAAATGCGTCACGATTGATGCAGTGGATTCCATGCACTGTCATTGAATGCAGTGGATTCCATGCAGCATGGTAAAATGCATCCCGATTGATGCAGTGGATTCCATGAAGTGTCATTTAATGCAGTGGATTCCAGGCAGCATGATAAAATGCATCCCGATGGATGCAGTGGATTCCATGCAGCGGGGTTAAATGGATCCCGATTGAATGCAGTGGATTCCATGCAGCGTGGCCCAATGGATCTCGATTGAATGCAGTGGACTCCGTGCAGTGTGGTGGAGTGGATTCTGATTGATTGCAGTGAATTCCATGCAGCATGGCCCAATGGTTCCCGATTGAATGCAGTGGTTGCAATGAAGCATGATTGAATGCAGTGGATTCCATGAAGCGTGGCCCTAAGGTACCCGATTGAATGCACTGGTTGCAATGAAGCATGATTGAATGCAGTGGATTCCATGCAGCATGGAGAAATTGAACCCTATTAAATGCAGGGGATTTTATGCAGCATGATTGAATGCAGTGGATTCCATGCAGCATGATTGAATGCAGTAGATTCCATGCAGTGAGGCCCAATGCATCCCGATTAAATGCAGTGGATTTTATGCAGTGAGGCCCAAAGCATCCCGATTGAATGCAGTGGATTCCATGCAGTGTCACTGAATGCAGTGGATTCGATGAAGCATGGTAAAATGCATCCCGATTGAACCCAGTGTATTCCATGCAGCGTGATAAATGGATCCAGATTGAATGCAGTGGATTCCATGCAGCGTGGCCCAATGGATCTCGAGAGAATGCAGTGGATTCCATGCAGTGTGGTGCAATGGATTTTGATTGAACGCAGTGGATTCGATGCATCGTTGTGCAATGGATCCCAATTGAATGCAGTGAATTCCACGCAGCGTGATTGAATGCAGTACATTCCATGCAGCGTGGTAAAATGCATCCCGATAAAATGCAGTGGATTCCATCCAGCTTGATTGAATGCAGTTGATTCCATGGAGCGTGGCCCAATGCATCCCGATTAAATGCAGTGGATTTTATGCAGCATGGCCCAAAGCATCCCGATTGAAGGTAGTGCATTCCATGCAGCATCACTGAATGCAGTGGATTCCATGCAGCATGGTAAAATGCATCCCGATTGAACGCAGTGTATTCCATGAAGCATGGCTAAATGGATCCCGAGTGAATGCAGTGGATTCCATGCAGTGTCATTGAATGCAGTGGATTCCATGCAGCATGGTAAAATGTGTCACGATTGATGCAGTGGATTACATGCATTGTCATTGAATGCAGTGGATTCCATGCAGCATGGTTAAATGCATCACGATTGATGCAGTGGATTCCATGCAGTGTCAATGAATGCAGTGGATTCCAGGCAGCATGATAAAATGCATCCCGAATGATGCAGTGGATTCCATGCAGCGGGGTTAAATGGATCCCGATTGAATGCAGTGGATTCCATGCAGCGTGGCCCAATGGATCTCGATTGAATGCAGTGGACTCCGTGCAGTGTGGTGGAGTGGATTCTGATTGATTGCAGTTAATTCCATGCAGCGTGGCCCAATGGATCTCGATTGAATGCAGTGGATTCCATGCAGCGTGTTTGAATGCAGTGTATTCCATGCAGCGTGAAGAAATGGTACCCTATTGAATGCAGTGGATTTTATGCAGCATGATTGAATGCAGTGGATTCCATGCAGCATGATTGAATGCAGTGGATTCCAGGCAGCGAGGCCCAATGAATCCCGATTGAATGCAGTGGACATAATCCAGCATGGCCGAAAGCATCCCGATGGAATGTAGTGGATTCCATGCAGCGTGTTTGAATGCAGTGGATTCCATGCAGCATGGCCCAATGGTTCCCGATTGAATGCAGTGGTTGCAATGAAGCATGATTGAATGCAGTGGATTCCATGCAGAATGGCCCAATGGTTCCCGATTGAATGCAGTGGTTGCAATGAAGCATGATTGAATGCAGTGGATTCCATGCAGCATGGAGAAATTGAACCCTATTAAATGCAGGGGATTTTATGCAGCATGATTGAATGCAGTGGATTCCATGCAGCGTGATTGAATGCAGTAGATTCCATGCAGTGAGGCCCAATGCATCCCGATTTAATGCAGTGGATTTTATGCAGCGAGGCCCAAAGCATCCCGATTGAATGCAGTGGATTCCATGCAGCGTCACTGAATGCAGTGGATTCGATGCAGCATGGTAAAATGCATCCCGACTGAACCCAGTGTATTCCATGCAGCGTGATAAATGGACCCCAATTGAATGCAGTGGATTCCATGCAGCGTGGCCCAATGGATCTCGAGAGAATACAGTGGATTCCATGCAGCGTGATTGAATGCAGTACATTCCATGCAGCATGGTAAAATGCATCCCGATTAAATGCAGTGGATTCCATCCAGCTTGATTGAATGCAGTTGATTCCATGGAGCGTGGCCCAATGCATCCCGATTAAATGCAGTGGATTTTATGCAGCATGGCCCAAAGCATCCCGATTGAAGGTAGTGCATTCCATGCAGCATCACTGAATGCAGTGGATTCCATGAAGCATGGTAAAATGCATCCCGATTGAACGCAGTGTATTCCATGAAGCATGGCGAAATGGATCCCGATTGAATGCAGTGGATTCCATGCAGCGTGGCCCAATGGATCTCGATTGAACGCAGTGTATTCCATGCAGTGAGGCCCAATGAATCCCAATTGAATGCAGTGGATTCCATGCAGCATGGCGCAATGGATGTCGATTGAATGCAGTGGTTTCCCTGCAATGTGGCACAATGGATCCCGATTGACTGCAGTGGATTCCATGCAGCGTCACTGAATGCAGTGGATTCCATGCAGCATGGTAAAATGCATCCCGATGGATGCAGTGGATTCCATGCAGTGTCATTGAATGCAGTGGATTCCATGCAGCATGGTAAAATGCATCCCAATTGAACGCAGTGCATTCCATGCAGCGGGGTTCAATGGATCCCGATTGAATGCAGTGGATTCGATGCAGCGTGGCCCAATGGATCTCGAGAGAATGCAGTGGATTCCATGCAGTGTGGTGCAATGGATTTAAATTGAACGCAGTGGATTCCATGCATCGTGGCGCAATGGATCCCAATTGAATGCAGTGAATTCCATGCAGCGTGATTGAATGCAGTACATTCCATGCAGCATGGTAAAATGCATCCCGATTAAATGCAGTGGATTCCATCCAGCTTGATTGAATGCAGTTGTTTCCATGGAGCGTGGCCCAATGCATCCCGATTAAATGCAGTGGATTTTATGCAGCATGGCCCAAAGCATCCCGATTGAAGGTAGTGCATTTCATGCAGCATCACTGAATGCAGTGGATTCCATGCAGCATGGTAAAATGCATCCCAATTGAACGCAGTGCATTCCATGCAGCGGGGTTAAATGGATGCCGATTGAATGCAGTGGATTCGATGCAGCGTGGCCCAATGGATCTCGATTGACTGCAGTGGATTCCATGCAGCGTGGCCCAATGGATCTCGATTGACTGCAGTGGATTCCATGCAGCGTCACTGAATGCAGTGGATTCAATGCAGCATGGTAAAATGCATCCCGATTGATGCAGTGGATTCCATGCAGTGTCATTGAATGCAGTGGATTCCATGCAGCATGGTTTAATGCATCCCAATTGAACGCAGTGCATTCCATGCAGCGGGGTTAAATGGATGCCGATTGAATGCAGTGGATTCGATGCAGCGTGGCCCAATGGATCTCGATTGACTGCAGTGGATTCCATGCAGCGTGGCCCAATGGATCTCGATTGACTGCAGTGGATTCCATGCAGCGTCACTGAATGCAGTGGATTCCATGCAGCATGGTAAAATGCATCCCGATTGATGCAGTGGATTCCATGCAGTGTCATTGAATGCAGTGGATTCCATGCAGCATGGTTTAATGCATCCCAATTGAACGCAGTGCATTCCATGCAGCGGGGTTCAATGGATCCCGATTGAATGCAGTGGATTCGATGCAGCGTGGCCCAATGGATCTCGAGAGAATGCAGTGGATTCCATGCAGTGTGGTGCAATGGATTTAAATTGAACGCATTGGATTCCATGCATCGTGGCGCAATGGATCCCAATTGAATGCAGTGAATTCCATGCAGCGTGATTGAATGCAGTATATTCCATGCAGCGTGGTAAAATGCATCCCGATAAAATGCAGTGGATTCCATCCAGCTTGATTGAATGCAGTTGATTCCATGGAGCGTGGCCCAATGCATCCCGATTAAATGCAGTGGATTTTATGCAGCATGGCCCAAAGCATCCCGATTGAAGGTAGTGCATTCCATGCAGCATCACTGAATGCAGTGGATTCCATGCAGCATGGTAAAATGCATCCCGATTGAACACAGTGTATTCCATGAAGCATGGCTAAATGGATCCCGAGTGAATGCAGTGTATTCCATGCAGTGTCATTGAATGCAGTGGATTCCATGCAGCATGGTAAAATGTGTCACGATTGATGCAGTGGATTACATGCATTGTCATTGAATGCAGTGGATTCCATGCAGCATGGTTAAATGCATCACGATTGATGCAGTGGATTCCATGCAGTGTCAATGAATGCAGTGGATTCCAGGCAGCATGATAAAATGCATCCCGAATGATGCAGTGGATTCCATGCAGCGGGGTTAAATGGATCCCGATTGAATGCAGTGGATTCCATGCAGCGTGGCCCAATGGATCTCGATTGAATGCAGTGGACTCCGTGCAGTGTGGTGGAGTGGATTCTGATTGATTGCAGTGAATTCCATGCAGCGTGGCCCAATGGATCTCGATTGAATGCAGTGGATTCCATGCAGCGTGTTTGAATGCAGTGTATTCCATGCAGCGTGAAGAAATGGTACCCTATTGAATGCAGTGGATTTTATGCAGCATGATTGAATGCAGTGGATTCCATGCAGCATGATTGAATGCAGTGGATTCCAGGCAGCGAGGCCCAATGAATCCCGATTGAATGCAGTGGACATTATCCAGCATGGCCGAAAGCATCCCGATGGAATGTAGTGGATTCCATGCAGCGTGTTTGAATGCAGTGGATTCCATGCAGCATGGCCCAATGGTTCCCGATTGAATGCAGTGGTTGCAATGAAGCATGATTGAATGCAGTGGATTCCATGCAGAATGGCCCAATGGTTCCCGATTGAATGCAGTGGTTGCAATGAAGCATGATTGAATGCAGTGGATTCCATGCAGCATGGAGAAATTGAACCCTATTAAATGCAGGGGATTTTATGCAGCATGATTGAATGCAGTGGATTCCATGCAGCGTGATTGAATGCAGTAGATTCCATGCAGTGAGGCCCAATGCATCCCGATTAAATGCAGTGGATTTTATGCAGCGAGGCCCAAAGCATCCCGATTGAATGCAGTGGATTCCATGCAGCGTCACTGAATGCAGTGGATTCGATGCAGCATGGTAAAATGCATCCCGATTGAACCCAGTGTATTCCATGCAGCGTGATAAATGGACCCCAATTGAATGCAGTGGATTCCATGCAGCGTGGCCCAATGGATCTCGAGAGAATACAGTGGATTCCATGCAGCGTGATTGAATGCAGTACATTCCATGCAGCATGGTAAAATGCATCCCGATTAAATGCAGTGGATTCCATCCAGCTTGATTGAATGCAGTTGATTCCATGGAGCGTGGCCCAATGCATCCCGATTAAATGCAGTGGATTTTATGCAGCATGGCCCAAAGCATCCCGATTGAAGGTAGTGCATTCCATGCAGCATCACTGAATGCAGTGGATTCCATGCAGCATGGTAAAATGCATCCCGATTGAACGCAGTGTATTCCATGAAGCATGGCTAAATGGATCCCGATTGAATGCAGTGGATTCCATGCAGCGTGGCCCAATGGATCTCGATTGAACGCAGTGTATTCCATGCAGTGAGGCCCAATGAATCCCAATTGAATGCAGTGGATTCCATGCAGCATGGCGCAATGGATGTCGATTGAATGCAGTGCTTTCCCTGCAATGTGGCACAATGGATCCCGATTGACTGCAGTGGATTCCATGCAGCGTCACTGAATGCAGTGGATTCCATGCAGCATGGTAAAATGCATCCCGATGGATGCAGTGGATTCCATGCAGTGTCATTGAATGCAGTGGATTCGATGCAGCATGGTAAAATGCATCCCAATTGAAGGCAGTGCATTCCATGCAGCGGGGTTAAATGGATCCCGATTGAATGCAGTGGATTCGATGCAGCGTGGCCCAATGGATCTCGAGAGAATGCAGTGGATTCCATGCAGTGTGGTGCAATGGATTTAAATTGAACGCAGTGGATTCCATGCATCGTGGCGCAATGGATCCCAATTGAATGCAGTGAATTCCATGCAGCGTGATTGAATGCAGTACATTCCATGCAGCATGGTAAAATGCATCCCGATTAAATGCAGTGGATTCCATCCAGCTTGATTGAATGCAGTTGATTCCATGGAGCGTGGCCCAATGCATCCCGATTAAATGCAGTGGATTTTATGCAGCATGGCCCAAAGCATCCCGATTGAAGGTAGTGCATTTCATGCAGCATCACTGAATGCAGTGGATTCCATGCAGCATGGTAAAATGCATCCCAATTGAACGCAGTGCATTCCATGCAGCGGGGTTAAATGGATGCCGATTGAATGCAGTGGATTCGATGCAGCGTGGCCCAATGGATCTCGATTGACTGCAGTGGATTCCATGCAGCGTGGCCCAATGGATCTCGATTGACTGCAGTGGATTCCATGCAGCGTCACTGAATGCAGTGGATTCCATGCAGCATGGTAAAATGCATCCCGATTGATGCAGTGGATTCCATGCAGTGTCATTGAATGCAGTGGATTCCATGCAGCATGGTTTAATGCATCCCAATTGAACGCAGTGCATTCCATGCAGCGGGGTTTAATGGATCCCGATTGAATGCAGTGGATTCGATGCAGCGTGGCCCAATGGATCTCGAGAGAATGCAGTGGATTCCATGCAGTGTGGTGCAATGGATTTAAATTGAACGCAGTGGATTCCATGCATCGTGGTGCAATGGATCCCAATTGAATGCAGTGAATTCCATGCAGCGTGATTGAATGCAGTATATTCCATGCAGCGTGGTAAAATGCATCCCGATTAAATGCAGTGGATTCCATCCAGCTTGATTGAATGCAGTTGATTCCATGGAGCGTGGCCCAATGCATCCCGATTAAATGCAGTGGATTTTATGCAGCATGGCCCAAAGCATCCCGATTGAAGGTACTGCATTCCATGCAGCATCACTGAATGCAGTGGATTCCATGCAGCATGGTAAAATGCATCCCGATTGAACGCAGTGTATTCCATGAAGCATGGCTAAATGGATCCCGATTGAATGCAGTGGATTCCATGCAGTGTCATTGAATGCAGTGGATTCCATGCAGCATGGTAAAATGTGTCACGATTGATGCAGTGGATTACATGCATTGTCATTGAATGCAGTGGATTCCATGCAGCATGGTTAAATGCATCACGATTGATGCAGTGGATTCCATGCAGTGTCAATGAATGCAGTGGATTCCAGGCAGCATGATAAAATGCATCCCGAATGATGCAGTGGATTCCATGCAGCGGGGTTAAATGGATCCCGATTGAATGCAGTGGATTCCATGCAGCGTGGCGAAATGGATCTCGATTGAATGCAGTGGACTCCGTGCAGTGTGGTGGAGTGGATTCTGATTGATTGCAGTGAATTCCATGCAGCGTGGCCCAATGGATCTCGATTGAATGCAGTGGATTCCATGCAGCGTGTTTGAATGCAGTGTATTCCATGCAGCGTGAAGAAATGGAACACTATTGAATGCAGTGGATTTTATGCAGCATGATTGAATGCAGTGGATTCCATGCAGCATGATTGAATGCAGTGGATTCCAGGCAGCGAGGCCCAATGAATCCCGATTGAATGCAGTGGACATTATCCAGCATGGCCCAAAGCATCCCGATGGAATGCAGTGGATTCCATGCAGCGTGTTTGAATGCAGTGGATTCCATGCAGCATGGCCCAATGGTTCCCGATTGAATGCAGTGGTTGCAATGAAGCATGATTGAATGCAGTGGATTCCATGAAGCGTGGCCCTATGGTACCCGATTGAATGCACTGGTTGCAATGAAGCATGATTGAATGCAGTGGATACCATGCAGCATGGAGAAATGGAACCCTATTAAATGCAGGGGATTTTATGCAGCATGATTGAATGCAGTGGATTCCATGCAGCATGATTGAATGCAGTAGATTCCATGCAGTGAGGCCCAATGCATCCCGATTAAATGCAGTGGATTTTATGCAGCGAGGCCCAAAGCATCCCGATTGAATGCAGTGGATTCCATGCAGCGTCACTGAATGCAGTGGATTCGATGCAGCATGGTTAAATGCATCCCGATTGAACGAAGAGTATTCCATGCAGCGTGGCTAAATGGATCCCGATTGAATGCAGTGGATTCCATGCAGCGTGGCCCAATGGATCTCGAGAGATTGCAGTGGATTCCATGCAGTGTGGTGCAATGGATTTTAATTGAACGCAGTGGATTCCATGCATCGTGGTGCAATGGATCCCAATTGAATGCAGTGAATTCCATGCAGCGTGATTGAATGCAGTATATTCCATGCAGCGTGGTAAAATGCATCCCGATTAAATGCAATGGATTCCATCCAGCTTGATTGAATGCAGTTGATTCCATGGAGCGTGGCCCAATGCATCCCGATTAAATGCAGTGGATTTTATGCAGCATGGCCCAAAGCATCCCGATTGAAGGTAGTGCATTCCATGCAGCATCACTGAATGCAGTGGATTCCATGCAGCATGGTAAAATGCATCCCGATTGAACGCAGTGTATTCCATGAAGCATGGCTAAATGGATCCCGAGTGAATGCAGTAGATTACATGCAGTGTCATTGAATGCAGTGGATTCCATGCAGCATGGTAAAATGAGTCACGATTGATGCAGTGGATTCCATGCAGTGTCATTGAATGCATTGGATTCCATGCAGCATGGTAAAATGCATCCCGATGGATGCAGTGGATTCCATGCAGTGTCAATGAATGCAGTGGATTCCAGGCAGCATGATAAAATGCATCCCGATTGATGCAGTGGATTCCATGCAGCGGGGTTAAATGGATCCCGATTGAATGCAGTGTATTCCATGCAGCGTGGCCCAATGGATCTCGATTGAATGCAGTGGATTCCATGCAGCGTGGCCCAATGGATCTCGATTGAATGCAGTGGATTCCATGCAGTGTGGTGCAGTGGATTCTGATTGATTGCAGTGAATTCCATGCATCGTGGCACAATGGATCCCAATTGAATGCAGTGGATTCCATGCAGCGTGGCCCAATGGATCTCGATTGAATGCAGTGGATTCCATGCAGCGTGTTTGAATGCAGTGTATGCCATGCAGCATGAAGAAATGGAACCCTATTGAATGCAGTGGATTTTATGCAGCATGATTGAATGCAGTGGATTCCATGCAGCATGATTGAATGCAGTGGATTCCAGGCAGCGAGGCCCAATGAATCCCGATTGAATGCAGTGGATATTATCCAGCATGGCCCAAAGCATCCCGATTGAATGCAGTGGATTCCATGCAGCGTGTTTGAACGCAGTGGATCCATGCAGCATGGCCCAATGGTTCCCGATTGAATGCAGTGGTTGCAATGAAGCATGATTGAATGCAGTGGATTCCATGAAGCGTGGCCCTATGGTACCCGATTGAATGCACTGGTTGCAATGAAGCATGATTGAATGCAGTGGATTCCATGCAGCATGGAGAAATGGAACCCTATTAAATGCAGGGGATTTTATGCAGCATGATTGAATGCAGTGGATTCCATGCAGCATGATTGAATGCAGTAGATTCCATGCAGTGAGGCCCAATGCATCCCGATTAAATGCAGTGGATTTTATGCAGCGAGGCCCAAAGCATCCCGATTGAATGCAGTGGATTCCATGCAGCGTCACTGAATGCAGTGGATTCGATGCAGCATGGTAAAATGCATCCCGATTGAACCCAGTGTATTCTATGCAGCGTGATAAATGGATCCCGATTGAATGCAGTGGATTCCATGCAGCGTGGCCCAATGGATCTCGAGAGAATGCAGTGGATTCCATGCAGTGTGGTGCAATGGATTTTGATTGAACGCAGTGGATTCCATGCATCGTTGTGCAATGGATCCCAATTGAATGCAGTGAATTCCATGCAGCGTGATTGAATGCAGTACATTCCATGCAGCATGGTAAAATGCATCCCGATTAAATGCAGTGGATTCCATCCAGCTTGATTGAATGCAGTTGATTCCATGGAGCGTGGCCCAATGCATCCCGATTAAATGCAGTGGATTTTATGCAGCATGGCCCAAAGCATCCCGATTGAAGGTAGTGCATTCCATGCAGCATCACTGAATGCAGTGGATTCCATGCAGCATGGTAAAATGCATCCCGATTGAACGCAGTGTATTACATGAAGCATGGCGAAATGGATCCCGATTGAATGCAGTGGATTCCATGCAGCGTGGCCCAATGGATCTCGATTGAACGCAGTGTATTCCATGCAGTGAGGCCCAATGAATCCCAATTGAATGCAGTGGATTCCATGCAGCATGGAGAAATTGAACCCTATTAAATGCAGGGGATTTTATGCAGCATGATTGAATGCAGTGGATTCCAAGCAGCATGATTGAATGCAGTAGATTCCATGCAGTGAGGCCCAATGCATCCCGATTAAATGCAGTGGATTTTATGCAGCGAGGCCCAAAGCATCCCGATTGAATGCAGTGGATTCCATGCAGCGTCACTGAATGCAGTGGATTCGATGCAGCATGGTAAAATGCATCCCGATTGAACGAAGTGTATTCCATGCAGCGTGGCTAAATGGATCCCGATTGAATGCAGTGGATTCCATGCAGCGTGGCCCAATGGATCTCGAGAGATTGCAGTGGATTCCAAGCAGAGTGGTGCAATGGATTTTAATTGAACGCAGTGGATTCCATGCATCGTGGTGCAATGGATCCCAATTGAATGCAGTGAATTCCATGCAGCGTGATTGAATGCAGTATATTCCATGCAGCGTGGTAAAATGCATCCCGATTAAATGCAGTGGATTCCATCCAGCTTGGTTGAATGCAATTGATTCCATGGAGCATGGCCCAATGCATCCCGATTAAATGCAGTGGATTTTATGCAGCATGGCCCAAAGCATCCCGATTGAATGTAGTGCATTCCATGCAGCATCACTGAATGCAGTGGATTCCATGCAGCATGGTAAAATGCATCCCGATTAAACGCAGTGGATTACATGCAGCATGGCTAAATGGATCCCGAGTGAATGCAGTGGATTCCATGCAGTGTCATTGAATGCAGTGGATTCCATGCAGCATGGTAAAATGCGTCACGATTGATGCAGTGGATTCCATGCAGTGTCATTGAATGCATTGGATTCCATGCAGCATGGTAAAATGCATCCCGATGGATGCAGTGGATTCCATGCAGTGTCAATGAATGCAGTGGATTCCAGGCAGCATGATAAAATGCATCCCGATTGATGCAGTGGATTCCATGCAGCGGGGTTAAATGGATCCCGATTGAATGCAGTGGATTCCATGCAGCGTGGCCCAATGGATCTCGATTGAATGCAGTGGATTCCATGCAGCGTGGCCCAATGGATCTCGATTGAATGCAGTGGATTCCATGCAGTGTGGTGCAGTGGATTCTGATTGATTGCAGTGAATTCCATGCATCGTGGCACAATGGATCCCAATTGAATGCAGTGGATTCCATGCAGCGTGGCCCAATGGATCTCGATTGAATGCAGTGGATTCCATGCAGCGTGTTTGAATGCAGTGTATGCCATGCAGCGTGAAGAAATGGAACCCTATTGAATGCAGTGGATTTTATGCAGCATGATTGAATGCAGTGGATTCCATGCAGCATGATTGAATGCAGTGGATTCCAGGCAGCGAGGCCCAATGAATCCCAATTGAATGCAGTGGATATTATCCAGCATGGCCCAAAGCATCCCGATTGAATGCAGTGGATTCCATGCAGCGTGTTTGAATGCAGTGGATTCCATGCAGCATGGCCCAATGGTTCCCGATTGAATGCAGTGGTTGCAATGAAGCATGATTGAATGCAGTGGATTCCATGCAGCATGGAGAAATTGAACCCTATTAAATGCAGGGGATTTTATGCAGCATGATTGAATGCAGTGGATTCCATGCAGCATGATTGAATGCAGTAGATTCCATGCAGTGAGGCCCAATGCATCCCGATTAAATGCAGTGGATTTTATGCAGCGAGGCCCAAAGCATCCCGATTGAATGCAGTGGATTCCATGCAGCGTCACTGAATGCATTGGATTCGATGCAGCATGGTAAAATGCATCCCGATTGAACCCAGTGTATTCCATGCAGCGTGATAAATGGACCCCAATTGAATGCAGTGGATTCCATGCAGCGTGGTGCAATGGATCTCGAGAGAATGCAGTGGATTCCATGCAGCGTGATTGAATGCAGTACATTCCATGCAGCATGGTAAAATGCATCCCGATTAAATGCAGTGGATTCCATCCAGCTTGATTGAATGCAGTTGATTCCATGGAGCGTGGCCCAATGCATCCCGATTAAATGCAGTGGATTTTATGCAGCATGGCCCAAAGCATCCCGATTGAAGGTAGTGCATTCCATGCAGCATCACTGAATGCAGTGGATTCCATGCAGCATGGTAAAATGCATCCCGATTGAACGCAGTGTATTCCATGAAGCATGGCTAAATGGATCCCGATTGAATGCAGTGGATTCCATGCAGCGTGGCCCAATGGATCTCGATTGAACGCAGTGTATTCCATGCAGTGAGGCCCAATGAATCCCAATTGAATGCAGTGGATTCCATGCAGCATGGCGCAATGGATGTCGATTGAATGCAGTGGTTTCCCTGCAATGTGGCACAATGGATCCCGATTGACTGCAGTGGATTCCATGCAGCGTCACTGAATGCAGTGGATTCCATGCAGCATGGTAAAATGCATCCCGATGGATGCAGTGGATTCCATGCAGTGTCATTGAATGCAGTGGATTCGATGCAGCATGGTAAAATGCATCCCAATTGAACGCAGTGCATTCCATGCAGCGGGGTTAAATGGATCCCGATTGAATGCAGTGGATTCGATGCAGCGTGGCCCAATGGATCTCGAGAGAATGCAGGGGATTCCATGCAGTGTGGTGCAATGGATTTAAATTGAACGCAGTGGATTCCATGCATCGTGGCGCAATGGATCCCAATTGAATGCAGTGAATTCCATGCAGCGTGATTGAATGCAGTACATTCCATGCAGCATGGTAAAATGCATCCCGATTAAATGCAGTGGATTCCATCCAGCTTGATTGAATGCAGTTGATTCCATGGAGCGTGGCCCAATGCATCCCGATTAAATGCAGTGGATTTTATGCAGCATGGCCCAAAGCATCCCGATTGAAGGTAGTGCATTCCATGCAGCATCACTGAATGCAGTGGATTCCATGCAGCATGGTAAAATGCATCCCAATTGAACGCAGTGCATTCCATGCAGCGGGGTTAAATGGATGCCGATTGAATGCAGTGGATTCGATGCAGCGTGGCCCAATGGATCTCGATTGACTGCAGTGGATTCCATGCAGCGTGGCCCAATGGATCTCGATTGACTGCAGTGGATTCCATGCAGCGTCACTGAATGCAGTGGATTCCATGCAGCATGGTAAAATGCATCCCGATTGATGCAGTGGATTCCATGCAGTGTCACTGAATGCAGTGGATTCCATGCAGCATGGTTTAATGCATCCCAATTGAACGCAGTGCATTCCATGCAGCGGGGTTTAATGGATCCCGATTGAATGCAGTGGATTCGATGCAGTGTGGCCCAATGGATCTCGAGAGAATGCAGTGGATTCCATGCAGTGTGGTGCAATGGATTTAAATTGAACGCATTGGATTCCATGCATCGTGGTGCAATGGATCCCAATTGAATGCAGTGAATTCCATGCAGCGTGATTGAATGCAGTATATTCCATGCAGCGTGGTAAAATGCATCCCGATAAAATGCAGTGGATTCCATCCAGCTTGATTGAATGCAGTTGATTCCATGGAGCGTGGCCCAATGCATCCCGATTAAATGCAGTGGATTTTATGCAGCATGGCCCAAAGCATCCCGATTGAAGGTAGTGCATTCCATGCAGCAACACTGAATGCAGTGGATTCCATGCAGCATGATAAAATGCATCCCGATTGAACGCAGTGTATTCCATGAAGCATGGCTAAATGGATCCCGATTGAATGCAGTGGATTCCATGCAGCATGGCCCAATGGTTCCCGATTGAATGCAGTGGTTGCAATGAAGCATGATTGAATGCAGTGGATTCCATGAAGCGTGGTCCTATGGTACCCGATTGAATGCACTGGTTGCAATGAAGCATGATTGAATGCAGTGGATTCCATGCAGTGTGGTGCAATGGATTTTAATTGAACGCAGTGGATTCGATGCATCGTTGTGCAATGGATCCCAATTGAATGCAGTGAATTCCATGCAGCGTGATTGAATGCAGTACATTCCATGCAGCATGGTAAAATGCATCCTGATGGATGCAGTGGATTCCATGCAGTGTCAATGAATGCAGTGGATTCCAGGCAGCATGATAAAATGCATCCCGATTGATGCAGTGGATTCCATGCAGCGGGGTTAAATGGATCCCGATTGAATGCAGTGTATTCCATGCAGCGTGGCCCAATGGATCTCGATTGAATGCAGTGGATTCCATGCAGCGTGGCCCAATGGATCTCGATTGAATGCAGTGGATTCCATGCAGTGTGGTGCAGTGGATTCTGATTGATTGCAGTGAATTCCATGCATCGTGGCACAATGGATCCCAATTGAATGCAGTGGATTCCATGGAGCGTGGCCCAATGGATCTCGATTGAATGCAGTGGATTCCATGCAGCGTGTTTGAATGCAGTGTATGCCATGCAGCATGAAGAAATGGAACCCTATTGAATGCAGTGGATTTTATGCAGCATGATTGAATGCAGTGGATTCCATGCAGCATGATTGAATGCAGTGGATTCCAGGCAGCGAGGCCCAATGAATACCGATTGAATGCAGTGGATATTATCCAGCATGGCCCAAAGCATCCCGATTGAATGCAGTGGATTCCATGCAGCGTGTGTGAACGCAGTGGATCCATGCAGCATGGCCCAATGGTTCCCGATTGAATGCAGTGGTTGCAATGAAGCATGATTGAATGCAGTGGATTCCATGAAGCGTGGCCCTATGGTACCCGATTGAATGCACTGGTTGCAATGAAGCATGATTGAATGCAGTGGATTCCATGCAGCATGGAGAAATGGAACCCTATTAAATGCAGGGGATTTTATGCAGCATGATTGAATGCAGTGGATTCCATGCAGCATGATTGAATGCAGTAGATTCCATGCAGTGAGGCCCAATGCATCCCGATTAAATGCAGTGGATTTTATGCAGCGAGGCCCAAAGCATCCCGATTGAATGCAGTGGATTCCATGCAGCGTCACTGAATGCAGTGGATTCGATGCAGCATGGTAAAATGCATCCCGATTGAACCCAGTGTATTCTATGCAGCGTGATAAATGGATCCCGATTGAATGCAGTGGATTCCATGCAGCGTGGCCCAATGGATCTCGAGAGAATGCAGTGGATTCCATGCAGTGTGGTGCAATGGATTTTGATTGAACGCAGTGGATTCCATGCATCGTTGTGCAATGGATCCCAATTGAATGCAGTGAATTCCATGCAGCGTGATTGAATGCAGTACATTCCATGCAGCAAGGTAAAATGCATCCCGATTAAATGCAGTGGATTCCATCCAGCTTGATTGAATGCAGTTGATTCCATGGAGCGTGGCCCAATGCATCCCGATTAAATGCAGTGGATTTTATGCAGCATGGCCCAAAGCATCCCGATTGAAGGTAGTGCATTCCATGCAGCATCACTGAATGCAGTGGATTCCATGCAGCATGGTAAAATGCATCCCGATTGAACGCAGTGTATTCCATGAAGCATGGCTAAATGGATCCCGATTGAATGCAGTGGATTCCATGCAGCGTGGCCCAATGGATCTCGATTGAACGCAGTGTATTCCATGCAGTGAGGCCCAATGAATCCCAATTGAATGCAGTGGATTCCATGCAGCATGGAGAAATTGAACCCTATTAAATGCAGGGGATTTTATGCAGCATGATTGAATGCAGTGGATTCCAAGCAGCATGATTGAATGCAGTAGATTCCATGCAGTGAGGCCCAATGCATCCCGATTAAATGCAGTGGATTTTATGCAGCGAGGCCCAAAGCATCCCGATTGAATGCAGTGGATTCCATGCAGCGTCACTGAATGCAGTGGATTCGATGCAGCATGGTTAAATGCATCCCGATTGAACGAAGTGTATTCCATGCAGCGTGGCTAAATGGATCCCGATTGAATGCAGTGGATTCCATGCAGCGTGGCCCAATGGATCTCGAGAGATTGCAGTGGATTCCAAGCAGAGTGGTGCAATGGATTTTAATTGAACGCAGTGGATTCCATGCATCGTGGTGCAATGGATCCCAATTGAATGCAGTGAATTCCATGCAGCGTGATTGAATGCAGTATATTCCATGCAGCGTGGTAAAATGCATCCCGATTAAATGCAGTGGATTCCATCCAGCTTGGTTGAATGCAATTGATTCCATGGAGCATGGCCCAATGCATCCCGATTAAATGCAGTGGATTTTATGCAGCATGGCCCAAAGCATCCCGATTGAATGTAGTGCATTCCATGCAGCATCACTGAATGCAGTGGATTCCATGCAGCATGGTAAAATGCATCCCGATTAAACGCAGTGGATTACATGCAGCATGGCTAAATGGATCCCGATTGAATGCAGTAGATTCCATGCAGTGTCATTGAATGCAGTGGATTCCATGCAGCATGGTAAAATGCGTCACGATTGATGCAGTGGATTCCATGCAGTGTCATTGAATGCAGTGGATTCCATGCAGCATGGTAAAATGCATCCCGATGGATGCAGTGGATTCCATGCAGTGTCAATGAATGCAGTGGATTCCAGGCAGCATGATAAAATGCATCCCGATTGATGCACTGGATTCCATGCAGCGGGGTTAAATGGATCCCGATTGAATGCAGTGGATTCCATGCAGCGTGGCCCCATGGATCTCGATTGAATGCAGTGGATTCCATGCAGCGTGGCCCAATGGATCTCGATTGAATGCAGTGGATTCCATGCAGTGTGGTGCAGTGGATTCTGATTGATTGCAGTGAATTCCATGCATCGTGGCACAATGGATCCCAATTGAATGCAGTGGATTCCATGCAGCGTGGCCCAGTGGATCTCGCTTGAATGCAGTGGATTCCATGCAGCGTGTTTGAATGCAGTGTATGCCATGCAGCGTGAAGAAATGGAACCCTATTGAATGCAGTGGATTTTATGCAGCATGATTGAATGCAGTGGATTCGATGCAGCATGATTGAATGCAGTGGATTCCAGGCAGCGAGGCCCAATGAATCCCGATTGAATGCAGTGGATATTATCCAGCATGGCCCAAAGCATCCCGATTGAATGCAGTGGATTCCATGCAGCGTGGCCCTATGGTACCCGATTGAATGCACTGGTTGCAATGAAGCATGATTGAATGCAGTGGATTCCATGCAGCATGGAGAAATGGAACACTATTAAATGCAGGGGATTTTATGCAGCATGATTGAATGCAGTGGATTCCATGCAGCATGATTGAATGCAGTAGATTCCATGCAGTGAGGCCCAATGCATCCCGATTAAATGCAGTGGATTTTATGCAGCGAGGCCCAAAGCATCCCGATTGAATGCAGTGGATTCCATGCAGCGTCACTGAATGCAGTGGATTCGATGCAGCATGGTTAAATGCATCCCGATTGAACGAAGATTATTCCATGCAGCGTGGCTAAATGGATCCCGATTGAATGCAGTGGATTCCATGCAGCGTGGCCCAATGGATCTCGAGAGATTGCAGTGGATTCCATGCAGTGTGGTGCAATGGATTTTAATTGAACGCAGTGGATTCCATGCATCGTGGTGCAATGGATCCCAATTGAATGCAGTGAATTCCATGCAGCGTGATTGAATGCAGTATATTCCATGCAGCGTGGTAAAATGCATCCCGATTAAATGCAATGGATTCCATCCAGCTTGACTGAATACAGTTGATTCCATGGAGCGTGGCCCAATGCATCCCGATTAAATGCAGTGGATTTTATGCAGCATGGCCCAAAGCATCCCGATTGAAGGTAGTGCATTCCATGCAGCATCACTGAATGCAGTGGATTCCATGCAGCATGGTAAAATGCATTCCGATTGAACGCAGTGTATTCCATGAAGCATGGCTAAATGGCTCCCGAGTGAATGCAGTAGATTCCATGCAGTGTCATTGAATGCAGTGGATTCCATGCAGCATGGTAAAATGCGTCACGATTGATGCAGTGGATTCCATGCAGTGTCATTGAATGCAGTGGATTCCATGCAGCATGGTAAAATGCATCCCGATGGATGCAGTGGATTCCATGCAGTGTCAATGAATGCAGTGGATTCCAGGCAGCATGATAAAATGCATCCCGATTGATGCAGTGGATTCCATGCAGCGGGGTTAAATGGATCCCGATTGAATGCAGTGTATTCCATGCAGCGTGGCCCAATGGATCTCGATTGAATGCAGTGGATTCCATGCAGCGTGGCCCAATGGATCTCGATTGAATGCAGTGGATTCCATGCAGTGTGGTGCAGTGGATTCTGATTGATTGCAGTGAATTCCATGCATCGTGGCACAATGGATCCCAATTGAATGCAGTGGATTCCATGCAGCGTGGCCCAATGGATCTCGATTGAATGCAGTGGATTCCATGCAGCGTGTTTGAATGCAGTGTATGCCATGCAGCATGAAGAAATGGAACCCTATTGAATGCAGTGGATTTTATGCAGCATGATTGAATGCAGTGGATTCCATGCAGCATGATTGAATGCAGTGGATTCCAGGCAGCGAGGCCCAATGAATCCCGATTGAATGCAGTGGATATTATCCAGCATGGCCCAAAGCATCCCGATGGAATGCAGTGGATTCCATGCAGCGTGTTTGAACGCAGTGGATCCATGCAGCATGGCCCAATGGTTCCCGATTGAATGCAGTGGTTGCAATGAAGCATGATTGAATGCAGTGGATTCCATGAAGCGTGGCCCTATGGTACCCGATTGAATGCACTGGTTGCAATGAAGCATGATTGAATGCAGTGGATTCCATGCAGCATGGAGAAATGGAACCCTATTAAATGCAGGGGATTTTATGCAGCATGATTGAATGCAGTGGATTCCATGCAGCATGATTGAATGCAGTAGATTCCATGCAGTGAGGCCCAATGCATCCCGATTAAATGCAGTGGATTTTATGCAGCGAGGCCCAAAGCATCCCGATTGAATGCAGTGGATTCCATGCAGCGTCACTGAATGCAGTGGATTCGATGCAGCATGGTAAAATGCATCCCGATTGAACCCAGTGTATTCTATGCAGCGTGATAAATGGATCCCGATTGAATGCAGTGGATTCCATGCAGCGTGGCCCAATGGATCTCGAGAGAATGCAGTGGATTCCATGCAGTGTGGTGCAATGGATTTTGATTGAACGCAGTGGATTCCATGCATCGTTTTGCAATGGATCCCAATTGAATGCAGTGAATTCCATGCAGCGTGATTGAATGCAGTACATTCCATGCAGCATGGTAAAATGCATCCCGATTAAATGCAGTGGATTCCATCCAGCTTGATTGAATGCAGTTGATTCCATGGAGCGTGGCCCAATGCATCCCGATTAAATGCAGTGGATTTTATGCAGCATGGCCCAAAGCATCCCGATTGAAGGTAGTGCATTCCATGCAGCATCACTGAATGCAGTGGATTCCATGCAGCATGGTAAAATGCATCCCGATTGAACGCAGTGTATTCCATGAAGCATGGCGAAATGGATCCCGATTGAATGCAGTGGATTCCATGCAGCGTGGCCCAATGGATCTCGATTGAACGCAGTGTATTCCATACAGTGAGGCCCAATGAATCCCAATTGAATGCAGTGGATTCCATGCAGCATGGAGAAATTGAACCCTATTAAATGCAGGGGATTTTATGCAGCATGATTGAATGCAGTGGATTCCAAGCAGCATGATTGAATGCAGTAGATTCCATGCAGTGAGGCCCAATGCATCCCGATTAAATGCAGAGGATTTTATGCAGCGAGGCCCAAAGCATCCCGATTGAATGCAGTGGATTCCATGCAGCGTCACTGAATGCAGTGGATTCGATGCAGCATGGTTAAATGCATCCCGATTGAACGAAGTGTATTCCATGCAGCATGGCTAAATGGATCCCGATTGAATGCAGTGGATTCCATGCAGCGTGGCCCAATGGATCTCGAGAGATTGCAGTGGATTCCAAGCAGAGTGGTGCAATGGATTTTAATTGAACGCAGTGGATTCCATGCATCGTGGTGCAATGGATCCCAATTGAATGCAGTGAATTCCATGCAGCGTGATTGAATGCAGTATATTCCATGCAGCGTGGTAAAATGCATTCCGATTAAATGCAGTGGATTCCATCCAGCTTGGTTGAATGGAAGTGATTCCATGGAGCATGGCCCAATGCATCCCGATTAAATGCAGTGGATTTTATGCAGCATGGCCCAAAGCATCCCGATTGAATGTAGTGCATTCCATGCAGCATCACTGAATGCAGTGGATTCCATGCAGCATGGTAAAATGCATCCCGATTAAACGCAGTGGATTACATGCAGCATGGCTAAATGGATCCCGAGTGAATGCAGTGGATTCCATGCAGTGTCATTGAATGCAGTGGATTCCATGCAGCATGGTAAAATGCGTCACGATTGATGCAGTGGATTCCATGCAGTGTCATTGAATGCAGTGGATTCCATGCAGCATGGTAAAATGCATCCCGATGGATGCAGTGGATTCCATGCAGTGTCAATGAATGCAGTGGATTCCAGGCAGCATGATAAAATGCATCCCGATTGATGCAGTGGATTCCATGCAGCGGGGTTAAATGGATCCCGATTGAATGCAGTGGATTCCATGCAGCGTGGCCCAATGGATCTCGATTGAATGCAGTGGATTCCATGCAGCGTGGCCCAATGGATCTCGATTGAATGCAGTGGATTCCATGCAGTGTGGTGCAGTGGATTCTGATTGATTGCAGTGAATTCCATGCATCGTGGCACAATGGATCCCAATTGAATGCAGTGGATTCCATGCAGCGTGGCCCAATGGATCTCGATTGAATGCAGTGGATTCCATGCAGCGTGTTTGAATGCAGTGTATGCCATGCAGCATGAAGAAATGGAACCCTATTGAATGCAGTGGATTTTATGCAGCATGATTGAATGCAGTGGATTCCATGCAGCATGATTGAATGCAGTGGATTCCAGGCAGCGAGGCCCAATGAATCCCGATTGAATGCAGTGGATATTATCCAGCATGGCCCAAAGCATCCCGATGGAATGCAGTGGATTCCATGCAGCGTGTTTGAACGCAGTGGATCCATGCAGCATGGCCCAATGGTTCCCGATTGAATGCAGTGGTTGCAATGAAGCATGATTGAATGCAGTGGATTCCATGAAGCGTGGCCCTATGGTACCCGATTGAATGCACTGGTTGCAATGAAGCATGATTGAATGCAGTGGATTCCATGCAGCATGGAGAAATTGAACCCTATTAAATGCAGGGGATTTTATGCAGCATGATTGAATGCAGTGGATTCCATGCAGCATGATTGAATGCAGTAGATTCCATGCAGTGAGGCCCAATGCATCCCGATTAAATGCAGTGGATTTTATGCAGCGAGGCCCAAAGCATCCCGATTGAATGCAGTGGATTCCATGCAGCGTCACTGAATGCAGTGGATTCGATGCAGCATGGTAAAATGCATCCCGATTGAACCCAGTGTATTCTATGCAGCGTGATAAATGGATCCCGATTGAATGCAGTGGATTCCATGCAGCGTGGCCCAATGGATCTCGAGAGAATGCAGTGGATTCCATGCAGTGTGGTGCAATGGATTTTGATTGAACGCAGTGGATTCCATGCATCGTTGTGCAATGGATCCCAATTGAATGCAGTGAATTCCATGCAGCGTGATTGAATGCAGTACATTCCATGCAGCATGGTAAAATGCATCCCGATTAAATGCAGTGGATTCCATCCAGCTTGATTGAATGCAGTTGATTCCATGGAGCGTGGCCCAATGCATCCCGATTAAATGCAGTGGATTTTATGCAGCATGGCCCAAAGCATCCCGATTGAAGGTAGTGCATTCCATGCAGCATCACTGAATGCAGTGGATTCCATGCAGCATGGTAAAATGCATCCCGATTGAACGCAGTGTATTCCATGAAGCATGGCGAAATGGATCCCGATTGAATGCAGTGGATTCCATGCAGCGTGGCCCAATGGATCTCGATTGAACGCAGTGTATTCCATGCAGTGAGGCCCAATGAATCCCAATTGAATGCAGTGGATTCCATGCAGCATGGAGAAATTGAACCCTATTAAATGCAGGGGATTTTATGCAGCATGATTGAATGCAGTGGATTCCAAGCAGCATGATTGAATGCAGTAGATTCCATGCAGTGAGGCCCAATGCATCCCGATTAAATGCAGTGGATTTTATGCAGCGAGGCCCAAAGCATCCCGATTGAATGCAGTGGATTCCATGCAGCGTCACTGAATGCAGTGGATTCGATGCAGCATGGTTAAATGCATCCCGATTGAACGAAGTGTATTCTATGCAGCGTGATAAATGGATCCCGATTGAATGCAGTGGATTCCATGCAGCGTGGCCCAATGGATCTCGAGAGATTGCAGTGGATTCCAAGCAGAGTGGTGCAATGGAATTAATTGAACGCAGTGGATTCCATGCATCGTGGTGCAATGGATCCCAATTGAATGCAGTGAATTCCATGCAGCGTGATTGAATGCAGTATATTCCATGCAGCGTGGTAAAATGCATCCCGATTAAATGCAGTGGATTCCATCCAGCTTGGTTGAATGCAATTGATTCCATGGAGCATGGCCCAATGCATCCCGATTAAATGCAGTGGATTTTATGCAGCATGGCCCAAAGCATCCCGATTGAATGTAGTGCATTCCATGCAGCATCACTGAATGCAGTGGATTCCATGCAGCATGGTAAAATGCATCCCGATTAAACGCAGTGGATTACATGCAGCATGGCTAAATGGATCCCGATTGAATGCAGTAGATTCCATGCAGTGTCATTGAATGCAGTGGATTCCATGCAGCATGGTAAAATGCGTCACGATTGATGCAGTGGATTCCATGCAGTGTCATTGAATGCAGTGGATTCCATGCAGCATGGTAAAATGCATCCCGATGGATGCAGTGGATTCCATGCAGTGTCAATGAATGCAGTGGATTCCAGGCAGCATGATAAAATGCATCCCGATTGATGCAGTGGATTCCATGCAGCGGGGTTAAATGGATCCCGATTGAATGCAGTGGATTCCATGCAGCGTGGCCCAATGGATCTCGATTGAATGCAGTGGATTCCATGCAGCGTGGCCCAATGGATCTCGATTGAATGCAGTGGATTCCATGCAGTGTGGTGCAGTGGATTCTGATTGATTGCAGTGAATTCCATGCATCGTGGCACAATGGATCCCAATTGAATGCAGTGGATTCCATGCAGCGTGGCCCAATGGATCTCGATTGAATGCAGTGGATTCCATGCAGCGTGTTTGAATGCAGTGTATGCCATGCAGCGTGAAGAAATGGAACCCTATTGAATGCAGTGGATTTTATGCAGCATGATTGAATGCAGTGGATTCCATGCAGCATGATTGATTGCAGTGAATTCCATGCATCGTGGCACAATGGATCCCAATTGAATGCAGTGGATTCCAGGCAGCGAGGCCCAATGAATCCCGATTGAATGCAGTGGATATTATCCAGCATGGCCCAAAGCATCCCGATTGAATGCAGTGGATTCCATGCAGCGTGTTTGAATGCAGTGGATTCCATGCAGCATGGCCCAATGGTTCCCGATTGAATGCAGTGGTTGCAATGAAGCATGATTGAATGCAGTGGATTCCATGCAGCATGGAGAAATTGAACCCTATTAAATGCAGGGGATTTTATGCAGCATGATTGAATGCAGTGGATTCCATGCAGCATGATTGAATGCAGTAGATTCCATGCAGTGAGGCCCAATGCATCCCTATTAAATGCAGTGGATTTTATGCAGCGAGGCCCAAAGCATCCCGATTGAATGCAGTGGATTCCATGCAGCGTCACTGAATGCAGTGGATTCGATGCAGCATGGTAAAATGCATCCCGATTGAACCCAGTGTATTCCATGCAGCGTGATAAATGGACCCCAATTGAATGCAGTGGATTCCATGCAGCGTGGTGCAATGGATCTCGAGAGAATGCAGTGGATTCCATGCAGCGTGATTGAATGCAGTACATTCCATGCAGCATGGTAAAATGCATCCCGATTAAATGCAGTGGATTCCATCCAGCTTGATTGAATGCAGTTGATTCCATGGAGCGTGGCCCAATGCATCCCGATTAAATGCAGTGGATTTTATGCAGCATGGCCCAAAGCATCCCGATTGAAGGTAGTGCATTCCATGCAGCATCACTGAATGCAGTGGATTCCATGCAGCATGGTAAAATGCATCCCGATTGAACGCAGTGTATTCCATGAAGCATGGCTAAATGGATCCCGATTGAATGCAGTGGATTCCATGCAGCGTGGCCCAATGGATCTCGATTGAACGCAGTGTATTCCATGCAGTGAGGCCCAATGAATCCCAATTGAATGCAGTGGATTCCATGCAGCATGGCGCAATGGATGTCGATTGAATGCAGTGCTTTCCCTGCAATGTGGCACAATGGATCCCGATTGACTGCAGTGGATTCCATGCAGCGTCCCTGAATGCAGTGGATTCCATGCAGCATGGTAAAATGCATCCCGATTGATGCAGTGGATTCCATGCAGTGTCATTGAATGCAGTGGATTCCATGCAGCATGGTAAAATGCATCCCAATTGAACGCAGTGCATTCCATGCAGCGGGGTTAAATGGATCCCGATTGAATGCAGTGGATTCGATGCAGCGTGGCCCAATGGATCTCGAGAGAATGCAGTGGATTCCATGCAGTGTGGTGCAATGGATTTTAATTGAACGCAGTGGATTCCATGCATCGTGGCGCAATGGATCCCAATTGAATGCAGTGAATTCCATGCAGCGTGATTGAATGCAGTATATTCCATGCAGCGTGGTAAAATGCATCCCGATTAAATGCAGTGGATTCCATCCAGCTTGATTGAATGCAGTTGATTCCATGGAGCGTGGCCCAATGCATCCCGATTAAATGCAGTGGATTTTATGCAGCATGGCCCAAAGCATCCCGATTGAATGTAGTGCATTCCATGCAGCATCACTGAATGCAGTGGATTCCATGCAGCATGGTAAAATGCATCCCGATTGAACGCAGTGTATTCCATGAAGCATGGCGAAATGGATCCCGATTGAATGCAGTGGATTCCATGCAGCGTGGCCCAATGGATCTCGTTTGAATGCAGTGTATTCCATGCAGTGAGGCCCAATGAATCCCAATTGAATGCAGTGGATTCCATGCAGCATGGCACAATGGATGTCGATTGAATGCAGTGGTTTCCCTGCAATGTGGCACAATGGATCCCGATTGACTGCAGTGGATTCCATGCTGCGTCACTGAATGCAGTGGATTCCTTGCAGCATGGTAAAATGCATCCCGATTGATGCAGTGGATTCCATGCAGTGTCATTGAATGCAGTGGATTCCATGCAGCATGGTAAAATGCATCCCGATTGAACGCAGTGCATTCCATGCAGCGGGGTTAAATGGATCCCGATTGAATGCAGTGGATTCGATGCAGCATGGCCCAATGGATCTCGAGAGAATGCAGTGGATTCCATGCAGTGTGGTGCAATGGATTTAAATTGAACGCAGTGGATTCCATGCATCGTGGCGCAATGGATCCCAATTGAATGCAGTGAATTCCATGCAGCGTGATTGAATGCAGTATATTCCATGCAGCGTGGTAAAATGCATCCCGATTAAATGCAGTGGATTCCATCCAGCTTGATTGAATGCAGTTGATTCCATGGAGCGTGGCCCAATGCATCCCGATTAAATGCAGTGGATTTTATGCAGCATGGCCCAAAGCATCCCGATTGAAAGTAGTGCATTCCATGCAGCATCACTGAATGCAGTGGATTCCATGCAGCATGGTAAAATGCATCCCGATTGAACGCAGTGTATTCCATGAAGCATGGCTAAATGGATCCCGATTGAATGCAGTGGATTCCATGCAGCGTGGCCCAATGGATCTCGATTGAACGCAGTGTATTCCATGCAGTGAGGCCCAATGAATCCCAATTGAATGCAGTGGATTCCATGCAGCATGGCGCAATGGATGTCGATTGAATGCAGTGGTTTCCCTGCAATGTGGCACAATGGATCCCGATTGACTGCAGTGGATTCCATGCAGCATGGCGCAATGGATGTCGATTGAATGCAGTGGTTTCCCTGCAATGTGGCAAAATGGATCCCGATTGACTGCAGTGGATTCCATGCAGCGTCACTGAATGCAGTGGATTCCATGCAGCATGGTAAAATTCATCCCGATTGAACGCAGTGTATTCCATGAAGCATGGCTAAATGGATCCCGAGTGAATGCAGTGGATTCCATGCAGTGTCATTGAATGCAGTGGATTCCATGCAGCATGGTATAATGTGTCACGATTGATGCAGTGGATTCCATGCATTGTCATTGAATGCAGTGGATTCCATGCAGCATGGTTAAATGCATCCCGATTGATGCAGTGGATTCCATGCAGTGTCAATGAATGCAGTGGATTCCAGGCAGCATGATAAAATGCATCCCGATTGATGCAGTGGATTCCATGCAGCGGGGTTAAATGGATCCCGATTGAATGCAGTGGATTCCATGCAGCGTGGCCCAATGGATCTCGATTGAATGCAGTGGATTCCATGCAGCGTGGCCCAATGGATCTCGATTGAATGCAGTGGATTCCACGCAGTGTGGTGCAGTGGATTCTGATTGATTGCAGTGAATTCCATGCATCGTGGCACAATGGATCCCAATTGAATGCAGTGGATTCCATGCAGTGTGGCCCAATGGATCTCGATTGAATGCAGTGGATTCCATGCAGCGTGTTTGAATGCAGTGTATGCCATGCAGCATGAAGAAATGGAACCCTATTGAATGCAGTGGATTTTATGCAGCATGATTGAATGCAGTGGATTCCATGCAGCATGATTGAATGCAGTGGATTCCAGGCAGCGAGGCCCAATGAATCCTGATTGAATGCAGTGGATATTATCCAGCATGGCCCAAAGCATCCCGATTGAATGCAGTGGATTCCATGCAGCGTGTTTGAATGCAGTGGATTCCATGCAGCATGGCCCAATGGTTCCCGATTGAATGCAGTGGTTGCAATGAAGCATGATTGAATGCAGTGGATTCCATGAAGCGTGGCCATATGGTACCCGATTGAATGCACTGGTTGCAAAGAAGCATGATTGAATGCAGTGGATTCCATGCAGCATGGAGAAATTGAACCCTATTAAATGCAGGGGATTTTATGCAGCATGATTGAATGCAGTGGATTCCATGCAGCATGGTAAAATGCATCCCGATTGATGCAGTGAATTCCATGCAGTGTCATTGAATGCAGTGTATTCCATGCAGCGGGGTTAAATGGATCCCGATTGAATGCAGTGGATTCCATGCAGCGTGGCCCAATGGATCTCGATTGAATGCAGTGGATTCCACGCAGTGTGGTGCAGTGGATTCTGATTGATTGCAGTGAATTCCATGCATCGTGGCACAATGGATCCCAATTGAATGCAGTTGATTCCATGCAGTGTGGCCCAATGGATCTCGATTGAATGCAGTGGATTCCATGCAGCGTGTTTGAATGCAGTGTATGCCATGCAGCGTGAAGAAATGGAACCCTATTGAATGCAGTGGATTTTATGCAGCATGATTGAATGCAGTGGATTCCAGGCAGCGAGGCCCAATGAATCCCGATTGAATGCAGTGGATATTATCCAGCATGGCCCAAAGCATCCCGATTGAATGCAGTGGATTCCATGCAGCATGTTTGAATGCAGTGGATTCCATGCAGCATGGCCCAATGGTTCCCGATTGAATGCAGTGGTTGCAATGAAGCATGATTGAATGCAGTGGATTCCATGAAGCGTGGCCCTATGGTACCCGTTTGAATGCACTGGTTGCAATGAAGCATGATTGAATCCAGTGGATTCCATGCAGCATGGAGAAATTGAACCCTATTAAATGCAGGGGATTTTATGCAGCATGATTGAATGCAGTGGATTCCATGCAGCATGATTGAATGCAGTAGATTCCATGCAGTGAGGCCCAATGCATCCCGATTAAATGCAGTGGATTTTATGCAGCGAGGCCCAAAGCATCCCGATTGAATGCAGTGGATTCCATGCAGCGTCACTGAATGCAGTGGATTCGATGCAGCATGGTAAAATGCATCCCGATTGAACCCAGTGTATTCTATGCAGCGTGATAAATGGATCCCGATTGAATGCAGTGGATTCCATGCAGCGTGGCCCAACGGATCTCGAGAGAATGCAGTGGATTCCATGCAGTGTGGTGCAATGGATTTTGATTGAACGCAGTGGATTCGATGCATCGTTGTGCAATGGATCCCAATTGAATGCAGTGAATTCCATGCAGCGTGATTGAATGCAGTACATTCCATGCAGCATGGTAAAATGCATCCCGATTAAATGCAGTGGATTCCAACCAGCTTGATTGAATGCAGTTGATTCCATTGAGCGTGGCCCAATGCATCCCGATTAAATGCAGTGGATTTTATGCAGCATGGCCCAAAGCATCCCGATTGAAGGTAGTGCATTCCATGCAGCATCACTGAATGCAGTGGATTCCATGCAGCATGGTAAAATGCATCCCGATTGAACGCAGTGTATTCCATGAAGCATGGCTAAATGGATCCCGATTATATGCAGTGGATTCCATGCAGCGTGGCCCAATGGATCTCGATTGAACGCAGTGTATTCCATGCAGTGAGGCCCAATGAATCCCAATTGAATGCAGTGGATTCCATGCAGCATGGCGCAATGGATGTCGATAGATTGCAGTTGTTTCCCTGCAATGTGGCACAATGGATCCCGATTGATGCAGTGGATTCCATGCAGCGTCACTGAATGCAGTGCATTCCATGCAGCATGGTAAAATGCATCCCGATGGATGCAGTGTATTCCATGCAGTGAGGCCCAATGAATCCCAATTGAATGCAGTGGATTCCATGCAGCATGGAGAAATTGAACCCTTTTAAATGCAGGGGATTTTATGCAGCATGATTGAATGCAGTGGATTCCATGCAGTGTCATTGAATGCAGTGGATTCCATGCAGCATGGTAAAATGCATCCCGATTGAACGCAGTGTATTCCATGAAGCATGGCTAAATGGATCCCGATTGAATGCAGTGGATTCCATGCAGCGTGGCCCAATGGATCTCGATTGAACGCAGTGTATTCCATGCAGTGAGGCCCAATGAATCCCAATTGAATGCAGTGGATTCCATGCAGCATGGCGCAATGGATGTAGATTGAATGCAGTGGTTTCCCTGCAATGTGGCACAATGGATCCCGATTGACTGCAGTGGATTCCATGCAGCGTCCCTGAATGCAGTGGATTCCATGCAGCATGGTAAAATGCATCCCGATTGATGCAGTGGATTCCATGCAGTGTCATTGAATGCAGTGGATTCCATGCAGCATGGTAAAATGCATCCCAATTGAACGCAGTGCATTCCATGCAGCGGGGTTAAATGGATCCCGATTGAATGCAGTGGATTCGATGCAGCGTGGCCCAATGGATCTCGAGAGAATGCAGTGGATTCCATGCAGTGTGGTGCAATGGATTTAAATTGAACGCAGTGGATTCCATGCATCGTGGCGCAATGGATCCCAATTGAATGCAGTGAATTCCATGCAGCGTGATTGAATGCAGTATATTCCATGCAGCGTGGTAAAATGCATCCCGATTAAATGCAGTGGATTCCATCCAGCTTGATTGAATGCAGTTGATTCCATGGAGCGTGGCCCAATGCATCCCGATTAAATGCAGTGGATTTTATGCAGCATGGCCCAAAGCATCCCGATTGAATGTAGTGCATTCCATGCAGCATCACTGAATGCAGTGGATTCCATGCAGCATGGTAAAATGCATCCCGATTGAACGCAGTGTATTCCATGAAGCATGGCGAAATGGATCCCGATTGAATGCAGTGGATTCCATGCAGCGTGGCCCAATGGATCTCGTTTGAATGCAGTGTATTCCATGCAGTGAGGCCCAATGAATCCCAATTGAATGCAGTGGATTCCATGCAGCATGGCGCAATGGATGTCGATTGAATGCAGTGGTTTCCCTGCAATGTGGCACAATGGATCCCGATTGACTGCAGTGGATTCCATGCTGCGTCACTGAATGCAGTGGATTCCTTGCAGCATGGTAAAATGCATCCCGATTGATGCAGTGGATTCCATGCAGTGTCATTGAATGCAGTGCATTCCATGCAGCATGGTAAAATGCATCCCGATTGAACGCAGTGCATTCCATGCAGCGGGGTTAAATGGATCCCGATTGAATGCAGTGGATTCGATGCAGCATGGCCCAATGGATCTCGAGAGAATGCAGTGGATTCCATGCAGTGTGGTGCAATGGATTTAAATTGAACGCAGTGGATTCCATGCATCGTGGCGCAATGGATCCCAATTGAATGCAGTGAATTCCATGCAGCGTGATTGAATGCAGTATATTCCATGCAGCGTGGTAAAATGCATCCCGATTAAATGCAGTGGATTCCATCCAGCTTGATTGAATGCAGTTGATTCCATGGAGCGTGGCCCAATGCATCCCGATTAAATGCAGTGGATTTTATGCAGCATGGCCCAAAGCATCCCGATTGAAGGTAGTGCATTCCATGCAGCATCACTGAATGCAGTGGATTCCATGCAGCATGGTAAAATGCATCCCGATTGAACGCAGTGTATTCCATGAAGCATGGCTAAATGGATCCCGATTGAATGCAGTGGATTCCATGCAACGTGGCCCAATGGATCTCGATTGAACGCAGTGTATTCCATGCAGTGAGGCCCAATGAATCCCAATTGAATGCAGTGGATTCCATGCAGCATGGCGCAATGGATGTCGATTGAATGCAGTGGTTTCCCTGCAATGTGGCACAATGGATCCCGATTGACTGCAGTGGATTCCATGCAGCATGGCGCAATGGATCTCGATTGAATGCAGTGGTTTCCCTGCAATGTGGCAAAATGGATCCCGATTGACTGCAGTGGATTCCATGCAGCGTCACTGAATGCAGTGGATTCCATGCAGCATGGTAAAATTCATCCCGATTGAACGCAGTGTATTCCATGAAGCATGGCTAAATGGATCCCGAGTGAATGCAGTGGATTCCATGCAGTGTCATTGAATGCAGTGGATTCCATGCAGCATGGTATAATGTGTCACGATTGATGCAGTGGATTCCATGCATTGTCATTGAATGCAGTGGATTCCATGCAGCATGGTTAAATGCATCCCGATTGATGCAGTGGATTCCATGCAGTGTCAATGAATGCAGTGGATTCCAGGCAGCATGATAAAATGCATCCCGATTGATGCAGTGGATTCCATGCAGCGGGGTTAAATGGATCCCGATTGAATGCAGTGGATTCCATGCAGCGTGGCCCAATGGATCTCGATTGAATGCAGTGGATTCCATGCAGCGTGGCCCAATGGATCTCGATTGAATGCAGTGGATTCCACGCAGTGTGGTGCAGTGGATTCTGATTGATTGCAGTGAATTCCATGCATCGTGGCACAATGGATCCCAATTGAATGCAGTAGATTCCATGCAGTGTGGCCCAATGGATCTCGATTGAATGCAGTGGATTCCATGCAGCGTGTTTGAATGCAGTGTATGCCATGCAGCGTGAAGAAATGGAACCCTATTGAATGCAGTGGATTTTATGCAGCATGATTGAATGCAGTGGATTCCATGCAGCATGATTGAATGCAGTGGATTCCAGGCAGCGAGGCCCAATGAATCCCGATTGAATGCAGTGGATATTATCCAGCATGGCCCAAAGCATCCCGATGGAATGCAGTGGATTCCATGCAGCGTGTTTGAATGCAGTGGATTCCATGCAGCATGGCCCAATGGTTCCCGATTGAATGCAGTGGTTGCAATGAAGCATGATTGAATGCAGTGGATTCCATGAAGCGTGGCCATATGGTACCCGATTGAATGCACTGGTTGCAAAGAAGCATGATTGAATGCAGTGGATTCCATGCAGCATGGAGAAATTGAACCCTATTAAATGCAGGGGATTTTATGCAGCATGATTGAATGCAGTGGATTCCATGCAGCATGGTAAAATGCATCCCGATTGATGCAGTGGATTCCATGCAGTGTCATTGAATGCAGTGGATTCCATGCAGCATGGTTAAATGCATCACGATTGATGCAGTGGATTCCATGCAGTGTCAATGAATGCAGTGGATTCCAGGCAGCATGATAAAATGCATCCCGAATGATGCAGTGGATTCCATGCAGCGGGGTTAAATGGATCCCGATTGAATGCAGTGGATTCCATGCAGCGTGGCCCAATGGATCTCGATTGAATGCAGTGGATTCCACGCAGTGTGGTGCAGTGGATTCTGATTGATTGCAGTGAATTCCATGCATCGTGGCACAATGGATCCCAATTGAATGCAGTGGATTCCATGCAGTGTGGCCCAATGGATCTCGATTGAATGCAGTGGATTCCATGCAGCGTGTTTGAATGCAGTGTATGCCATGCAGCGTGAAGAAATGGAACCCTATTGAATGCAGTGGATTTTATGCAGCATGATTGAATGCAGTGGATTCCAGGCAGCGAGGCCCAATGAATCCCGATTGAATGCAGTGGATATTATCCAGCATGGCCCAAAGCATCCCGATTGAATGCAGTGGATTCCATGCAGCATGTTTGAATGCAGTGGATTCCATGCAGCATGGCCCAATGGTTCCCGATTGAATGCAGTGGTTGCAATGAAGCATGATTGAATGCAGTGGATTCCATGAAGCGTGGCCCTATGGTACCCGTTTGAATGCACTGGTTGCAATGAAGCATGATTGAATCCAGTGGATTCCATGCAGCATGGAGAAATTGAACCCTATTAAATGCAGGGGATTTTATGCAGCATGATTGAATGCAGTGGATTCCATGCAGCATGATTGAATGCAGTAGATTCCATGCAGTGAGGCCCAATGCATCCCGATTAAATGCAGTGGATTTTATGCAGCGAGGCCCAAAGCATCCCGATTGAATGCAGTGGATTCCATGCAGCGTCACTGAATGCAGTGGATTCGATGCAGCATGGTAAAATGCATCCCGATTGAACCCAGTGTATTCTATGCAGCGTGATAAATGGATCCCGATTGAATGCAGTGGATTCCATGCAGCGTGGCCCAACGGATCTCGAGAGAATGCAGTGGATTCCATGCAGTGTGGTGCAATGGATTTTGATTGAACGCAGTGGATTCGATGCATCGTTGTGCAATGGATCCCAATTGAATGCAGTGAATTCCATGCAGCGTGATTGAATGCAGTACATTCCATGCAGCATGGTAAAATGCATCCCGATTAAATGCAGTGGATTCCAACCAGCTTGATTGAATGCAGTTGATTCCATTGAGCGTGGCCCAATGCATCCCGATTAAATGCAGTGGATTTTATGCAGCATGGCCCAAAGCATCCCGATTGAAGGTAGTGCATTCCATGCAGCATCACTGAATGCAGTGGATTCCATGCAGCATGGTAAAATGCATCCCGATTGAACGCAGTGTATTCCATGAAGCATGGCTAAATGGATCCCGATTATATGCAGTGGATTCCATGCAGCGTGGCCCAATGGATCTCGATTGAACGCAGTGTATTCCATGCAGTGAGGCCCAATGAATCCCAATTGAATGCAGTGGATTCCATGCAGCATGGCGCAATGGATGTCGATAGATTGCAGTTGTTTCCCTGCAATGTGGCACAATGGATCCCGATTGATGCAGTGGATTCCATGCAGCGTCACTGAATGCAGTGCATTCCATGCAGCATGGTAAAATGCATCCCGATGGATGCAGTGTATTCCATGCAGTGAGGCCCAATGAATCCCAATTGAATGCAGTGGATTCCATGCAGCATGGAGAAATTGAACCCTATTAAATGCAGGGGATTTTATGCAGCATGATTGAATGCAGTGGATTCCATGCAGCATAATTGAATGCTGTGGATTCCATGCAGTGAGGCCCAATGCATCCCGATTAAATGCAGTGGATTTTATGCAGAGAGGCCCAAAGCATCCCGATTGAATGCAGTGGATTCCATGCAGCGTCACTGAATGCAGTGGATTCGATGCAGCATGGTTAAATGCATCCCGATTGAACGCAGTGCATTCGATGCAGCGTGGCTAAATGGATCCCGATTGAATGCAGTGGATTCCATGCAGCGTGGCCCAATGGATCTCGAGAGATTGAAGTGGATTCCAAGCAGAGTGGTGCAATGGATTTTAATTGAACGCAGTGGATTCCATGCATCGTGGTGCAATGGATCCAAATTGAATGCAGTGAATTCCATGCAGCGTGATTGAATGCAGTATATTCCATGCAGCGTGGTAAAATGCATCCCGATTAAATGCAGTGGATTCCATCCAGCTTGGTTGAATGCAATTGATTCCATGGAGCATGGCCCAATGCATCCCGATTAAATGCAGTGGATTTTATGCAGCATGGCCCAAAGCATCCCGATTGAAGGTAGTGCATTCCATGCAGCATCACTGAATGCAGTGGATTCCATGCAGCATGGTAAAATGCATCCCAATTGAACGCAGTGCATTCCATGCAGCGGGGTTAAATGGATGCCGATTGTATGCAGTGGATTCGATGTAGCGTGGCCCAATGGATCTCGATTGACTGCAGTGGATTCCATGCAGCGTCACTGAATGCAGTGGATTCCATGCAGCATGGTAAAATGCATCCCGATTGAACGCAGTGTATTCCATGAAGCATGGCTAAATGGATCCCGATTGAATGCAGTGGATTCCATGCAGCATGGCCCAATGGTTCCCGATTGAATGCAGTGGTTGCAATGAAGCATGATTGAATGCAGTGGATTCCATGAAGCGTGGCCCTATGGTACCCGATTGAATGCACTGGTTGCAATGAAGCATGAATGAATGCAGTGGATTCCATGCAGCATGGAGAAATTGAACCCTATTAAATGCAGGGGATTTTATGCAGCATGATTGAATGCAGTGGATTCCATGCAGCATGATTGAATGCAGTAGATTCCATGCAGTGAGGCCCAATGCATCCCGATTAAATGCAGTGGATTTTATGCAGCGAGGCCCAAAGCATCCCGATTGAATGCAGTGGATTCCATGCAGTGTCACTGAATGCAGTGGATTCGATGCAGCATGGTAAAATGCATCCCGATTGAACCCAGTGTATTCTATGCAGCGTGATAAATGGATCCCGATTGAATGCAGTTGATTCGATGCAGCGTGGCCCAACGGATCTCGAGAGAATGCAGTGGATTCCATGCAGTGTGGTGCAATGTATTTTGATTGAACGCAGTGGATTCGATGCATCGTTGTGCAATGGATCCCAATTGAATGCAGTGAATTCCATGCAGCGTGATTGAATGCAGTATATTCCATGCAGCGTGGTAAAATGCATCCCGATTAAATGCAGTGGATTCCATCCAGCTTGATTGAATGCAGTTGATTCCATGGAGCGTGGCCCAATGCATCCCGATTAAATGCAGTGGATTTTATGCAGCATGGCCCAAAGCATCCCGATTGAAGGTAGTGCATTCCATGCAGCATCACTGAATGCAGTGGATTCCATGCAGCATGGTAAAATGCATCCCGATTGAACGCAGTGTATTCCATGAAGCATGGCGAAATGGATCCCGATTGAATGCAGTGGATTCCATGCAGCGTGGCCCAATGGATCTCGATTGAACGCAGTGTATTCCATGCAGTGAGGCCCAATGAATCCCAATTGAATGCAGTGGATTCCATGCAGCATGGCGCAATGGATGTCGATTGAATGCAGTGCTTTCCCTGCAATGTGGCACAATGGATTCCGATTGACTGCAGTGGATTCCATGCAGCGTCACTGAATGCAGTGGATTCCATGCAGAATGGTAAAAAGCATCACGATGGATGCAGTGGATTCCATGCAGTGTCATTGAATGCAGTGGATTCCATGCAGCATGGTAAAATGCATCCCAATTGAACGCAGTGCATTCCATGCAGCGGGGTTAAATGGATCCCGATTGAATGCAGTGGATTCGATGCAGCATGGCCCAATGGATCTCGAGAGAATGCAGTGGATTCCATGCATCGTGGCACAATGGATCCCAATTGAATGCAGTGAATTCCATGCAGCGTGATTGAATGCAGTATATTCCATGCAGCGTGGTAAAATGCATGCCGATTAAATGCAGTGGATTCCATCCAGCTTGATTGAATGCAGTTGATTCCATGGAGCGTGGCCCAATGCATCCCGATTAAATGCAGTGGATTTTATGCAGCATGGCCCAAAGCATCCCGATTGAAGGTAGTGCATTCCATGCAGCATCACTGAATGCAGTGGATTCCATGCAGCATGGTAAATGCATCCCGATTGAACGCAGTGTATTCCATGAAGCATGGCGAAATGGATCCCGATTGAATGCAGTGGATTCCATGCAGCGTGGCTCAATGGATCTCGATTGAACGCAGTGTATTCCATGCAGTGAGGCCCAATGTATCCCAATTGAATGCAGTGGATTCCATGCAGCATGGTGCAATGGATGTCGATTGAATGCAGTGGTTTCCCTGCAATGTGGCAAAATGGATCCCGATTGACTGCAGTGGATTCCATGCAGCGTCACTGAATGCAGTGGATTCCATGCAGCATGGTAAAATGCATCCCGATTGAACGCAGTGTATTCCATGAAGCATGGCTAAATGGATCCCGAGTGAATGCAGTGGATTCCATGCAGTGTCATTGAATGCAGTGGATTCCATGCAGCATGGTATAATGTGTCACGATTGATGCAGTGGATTCCATGCATTGTCATTGAATGCATTGGATTCCATGCAGCATGGTTAAATGCATCCCGATTGATGCAGTGGATTCCATGCAGTGTCAATGAATGCAGTGGATTCCAGGCAGCATGATAAAATGCATCCCGATTGATGCAGTGGATTCCATGCAGCGGGGTTAAATGGATCCCGATTGAATGCAGTGCATTCCATGCAGCGTGGCCCAATGGATCTCGATTGAATGCAGTGGATTCCATGCAGCGTGGCCCAATGGATCTCGATTGAATGCAGTGGATTCCATGCAGTGTGGTGCAGTGGATTCTGATTGATTGCAGTGAATTCCATGCATCGTGGCACAATGGATCCCAATTGAATGCAGTGGATTCCATGCAGCGTGGCCCAATGGATCTCGATTGAATGCATTGGATTCCATGCAGCGTGTTTGAATGCAGTGTATGCCATGCAGCGTGAAGAAATGGAACCCTATTGAATGCAGTGGATTTTATGCAGCATGATTGAATGCAGTGGATTCCATGCAGCATGATTGAATGCAGTGGATTCCAGGCAGCGAGGCCCAATGAATCCCGATTGAATGCAGTGGATATTATCCAGCATGGCCCAAAGCATCCCGATTGAATGCAGTGGGTTCCATGCAGCGTGTTTGAATGCAGTGGATTCCATGCAGCATGGCCCAATGGTTCCCGATTGAATGCAGTGGTTGCAATGAAGCATGATTGAATGCAGTGGATTCCATGAAGCGTGGCCCTATGGTACCCGATTGAATGCACTGGTTGCAATGAAGCATGATTGAATGCAGTGGATTCCATGCAGCATGGAGACATTGAACCCTATTCAATGCAGGGGATTTTATGCAGCATGATTGAATGCAGTGGATTCCATGCAGCATGATTGAATGCAGTAGATTCCATGCAGTGAGGCCCAATGCATCCCGATTAAATGCAGTGGATTTTATGCAGCGAGGCCCAAAGCATCCCGATTGAATGCAGTGGATTCCATGCAGCGTCACTGAATGCAGTGGATTCAATGCAGCATGGTAAAATGCATCCCGATTGAACCCAGTGTATTCTATGCAGCGTGATAAATGGATCCCGATTGAATGCAGTGGATTCGATGCAGCGTGGCCCAACGGATCTCGAGAGAATGCAGTGGATTCCATGCAGTGTGGTGCAATGGATTTTGATTGAACGCAGTGGATTCGATGCATCGTTGTGCAATGGATCCCAATTGAATGCAGTGAATTCCATGCAGCGTGATTGAATGCAGTACATTCCATGCAGCATGGTAAAATGCATCCCGATTAAATGCAGTGGATTCCATCCAGCTTGATTGAATGCAGTTGATTCCATGGAGCGTGGCCCAATGCATCCCGATTAAATGCAGTGGATTTTATGCAGCATGGCCCAAAGCATCCCGATTGAAGGTAGTGCATTCCATGCAGCATCACTGAATGCAGTGGATTCCATGCAGCATGGTAAAATGCATCCCGATTGAACGCAGTGTATTCCATGAAGCATGGCTAAATGGATCCCGATTGAATGCAGTGGATTCTATGCAGCGTGGCCCAATGGATCTCGTTTGAACGCAGTGTATTCCATGCAGTGAGGCCCAATGAATCCCAATTGAATGCAGTGGATTCCATGCAGCATGGCGCAATGGATGTCGATTGATTGCAGTGGTTTCCCTGCAATGTCGCACAATGGATCCCGATTGATGCAGTGGATTCCATGCAGCGTCACTGAATGCAGTGGATTCCATGCAGCATGGTAAAATGCATCCCGATGGATGCAGTGGATTCCATGCAGTGTCATTGAATGCAGTGGATTCCATGCAGCATGGTAAAATGCATCATAATTGAACGCAGTGCATTCCATGCAGCGGGGTTAAATGGATCCCGATTGAATGCAGTGGATTCGATGCAGCGTGGCCCAATGGATCTCGAGAGAATGCAGTGGATTCCATGCAGTGTGGTGCAATGGATTTAAATTGAACGCATTGGATTCCATGCATCGTGGCGCAATGGATCCCAAATGAATGCAGTGAATTCCATGCAGCGTGATTGAATGCAGTATATTCCATGCAGCGTGGTAAAATGCATCCCGATTAAATGCAGTGGATTCCATCCAGCTTGATTGAATGCAGTTGATTCCATGGAGCGTGGCCCAATGCATCCCGATTAAATGCAGTGGATTTTATGCAGCATGGCCCAAAGCATCCCGATTGAAGGTAGTGCATTCCATGCAGCATCACTGAATGCAGTGGATTCCATGCAGCATGGTAAAATGCATCCCGATTGAACGCAGTGTATTCCATGAAGCATGGCTAAATGGATCCCGAGTGAATGCAGTGGATTCCATGCAGCGTGGCCCAATGGATCTCGATTGAACGCAGTGTATTCCATGCAGTGAGGCCCAATGAATCCCAATTGAATGCAGTGGATTCCATGCAGCATGGAGAAATTGAACCCTATTAAATGCAGGGGATTTTATGAAGCATGATTGAATGCAGTGGATTCCATGCAGCATGATTGAATGCAGTAGAGTCCATGCAGTGTGGCCCAATGCATCCCGATTAAATGCAGTGGATTTTATGCAGAGAGGCCCAAAACATCCCGATTGAATGCAGTGGATTCCATGCAGCGTCACTGAATGCAGTGGATTCGATGCAGCATGGTTAAATGCATCCCGATTGAACGAAGTGTATTCGATGCAGCGTGGCTAAATGGATCCCGATTGAATGCAGTGGATTCCATGCAGCGTGGCCCAATGGATCTTGAGAGATTGCAGTGGATTCCAAGCAGAGTGGTGCAATGGATTTTAATTGAACGCAGTGGATTCCATGCATCGTGGTGCAATGGATCCCAATTGAATGCAGTGAATTCCATGCAGCGTGATTGAATGCAGTATATTCCATGCAGCGTGGTAAAATGCATCCCGATTAAATGCAGTGGATTCCATCCAGCTTGATTGAATGCAGTTGATTCCATGGAGCGTGGCCCAATGCATCCCGATTAAATGCAGTGGATTTTATGCAGCATGGCCCAAAGCATCCCGATTGAAAGTAGTGCATTCCATGCAGCATCACTGAATGCAGTGGATTCCATGCAGCATGGTAAAATGCATCCCAATTGAACGCAGTGCATTCCATGCAGCGGGGTTAAATGGATGCCGATTGAATGCAGTGGATTCGATGCAGCGTGGCCCAATGGATCTCGATTGACTGCAGTGGATTCCATGCAGCGTGGCCCAATGGATCTCGATTGACTGCAGTGGATTACATGCAGCGTCACTGAATGCAGTGGATTCCATGCAGCATGGTAAAATGCATCCCGATTGATGCAGTGGATTCCATGCAGTGTCATTGAATGCAGTGGATTCCATGCAGCATGGTTTAATGCATCCCAATTGATCGCAGTGCATTCCATGCAGCGGGGTTAAATGGATCCCGATTGAATGCAGTGGATTCCATGCAGCGTGCCCCAATGGATCTCGAGAGATTGCAGTGGATTCCATGCAGTGTGGTGCAATGGATTTAAATTGAACGCATTGGATTCCATGCATTGTGGTGCAATGGATCCCAATTGAATGCAGTGAATTCCATGCAGCGTGATTGAATGCAGTATATTCCATGCAGCGTGGTAAAATGCATCCCGATTAAATGCAGTGGATTCCAACCAGCTTGATTGAATGCAGTTGATTCCATGGAGCGTGGCCCAATGCATCCCGATTAAATGCAGTGGATTTTATGCAGCATGGCCCAAAGCATCCCGATTGAAGGTAGTGCATTCAATGCAGCAACACTGAATGCAGTGGATTCCATGCAGCATGGTAAAATGCATCCCGATTGAACGCAGTGTATTCCATGAAGCATGGCTAAATGGATCCCGATTGAATGCAGTGGATTCCATGCAGCATGGCCCAATGGTTCCCGATTGAATGCAGTGGTTGCAATGAAGCATGATTGAATGCAGTGGATTCCATGAAGCGTGGCCCTATGGTACCCGATTGAATGCACTTGTTGCAATGAAGCATGATTGAATGCAGTGGATTCCATGCAGCATGGAGAAATTGAACCCTATTAAATGCAGGGGATTTTATGCAGCATGATTGAATGCAGTGGATTCCATGCAGCATGATTGAATGCAGTAGATTCCATGCAGTGAGGCCCAATGCATCCCGATTAAATGCAGTGGATTTTATGCAGCGAGGCCCAAAGCATCCCGATTGAATGCAGTGGATTCCATGCAGCGTCACTGAATGCAGTGGATTCCATGCAGCATGGTAAAATGCATCCCGATTGAACGAAGAGTATTCCATGCAGCGTGGCTAAATGGATCCCGATTGAATGCAGTGGATTCGATGCAGCGTGGCCAAACGGATCTCGAGAGAATGCAGTGGATTCCATGCAGTGTGGTGCAATGGATTTTGATTGAACGCAGTGGATTCGATGCATCGTTGTGCAGTGGATCCCAATTGAATGCAGTGAATTCCATGCAGCGTGATTGAATGCAGTACATTCCATGCAGCGTGGTAAAATGCATCCCGATTAAATGCAGTGGATTCCATCCAGCTTGATTGAATGCAGTTGATTCCATGGAGCGTGGCCCAATGCATCCCGATTAAATGCAGTGGATTTTATGCAGCATGGCCCAAAGCATCCCGATTGAAGGTAGTGCATTCCATGCAGCATCACTGAATGCAGTGGATTCCATGCAGCATGGTAAAATGCATCCCGATTGAACGCAGTGTATTCCATGAAGCATGGCTAAATGGATCCCGAGTGAATGCAGTGGATTCCATGCAGCGTGGCCCAATGGATCTCGATTGAACGCAGTGTATTCCATGCAGTGAGGCCCAATGAATCCCAATTGAATGCAGTGGATTCCATGCAGCATGGCGCAATGGATGTCGATTGAATGCAGTGGTTTCCCTGCAATGTGGCACAATGTATCCCGATTGACTGCAGTGGATTCCATGCAGCGTCACTGAATGCAGTGGATTCCATGCAGAATGGTAAAATGCATCCCGATGGATGCAGTGGATTCCATGCAGTGTCATTGAATGCAGTGGATTCCATGCAGCATGGTAAAATGAATCCCAATTGAACGCAGTGCATTCCATGCAGCGGGGTTAAATGGATCCCGATTGAATGCAGTGGATTCGATGCAGCATGGCCCAATGGATCTCGAGAGAATGCAGTGGATTCCATGCAGTGTGGTGCAATGGATTTTAATTGAACGCAGTGGATTCCATGCATCGTGGCGCAATGGATCCCAATTGAATGCAGTGAATTCCATGCAGCGTGATTGAATGCAGTATATTCCATGCAGCGTGGTAAAATGCATCCCGATTAAATGCAGTGGATTCCATCCAGCTTGATTGAATGCAGTTGATTCCATGGAGCGTGACCCAATGCATCCCGATTAAATGCAGTGGATTTTATGCAGCATGGCCCAAAGCATCCCGATTGAAGGTAGTGCATTCCATGCAGCATCACTGAATGCAGTGGATTCCATGCAGCATGGTAAAATGCATCCCGATTGAACGCAGTGTATTCCATGAAGCATGGCGAAATGGATCCCGATTGAATGCAGTGGATTCCATGCAGCGTGGCCCAATGGATCTCTATTGAATGCAGTGTATTCCATGCAGTGAGGCCCAATGTATCCCAATTGAATGCAGTGGATTCCATGCAGCATGGCGCAATGGATGTCGATTGAATGCAGTGGTTTCCCTGCAATGTGGCACAATGTATCCCGATTGACTGCAGTGGATTCCATGCAGCGTCACTGAATGCAGTGGATTCCATGCAGCATGGTAAAATGCATCCCGATTGATGCAGTGGATTCCATGCAGTGTCATTGAATGCAGTGGATTCCATGCAGCATGGTAAAATGCATCCCAATTGAACGCAGTTCATTCCATGCAGCGGGGTTAAATGGATCCCGATTGAATGCAGTGGATTCGATGCAGCATGGCCCAATGGATCTCGAGAGAATGCAGTGGATTCCATGCAGTGTGGTGCAATGGATTTAAATTGAACGCAGTGGATTCCATGCATCGTGGCGCAATGGATCCCAATTGAATGCAGTGAATTCCATGCAGCGTGATTGAATGCAGTATATTCCATGCAGCGTGGTAAAATGCATCCCAATTGAACGCAGTGCATTCCATGCAGCGGGGTTAAATGGATGCCGATTGAATGCAGTGGATTCGATGCAGCGTGGCCCAATGGATCTCGATTGACTGCAGTGGATTCCATGCAGCGTGGCCCAATGGATCTCGATTGACTGCAGTGGATTCCATGCAGCGTCACTGAATGCAGTGGATTCCATGCAGCATGGTAAAATGCATCCCGATTGATGCAGTGGATTCCATGCAGTGTCATTGAATGCAGTGTATTCCATGCAGAATGGTTTAATGCATCCCAATTGATCACAGTGCATTCCATGCAGCGGGGTTAAATGGATCCCGATTGAATGCAGTGGATTCGATGCAGCGTGGCCCAATGGATCTCGAGAGAATGCAGTGGATTCCATGCAGTGTGGTGCAATGGATTTAAATTGAACGCATTGGATTCCATGCATCGTGGCGCAATGGATCCCAATTGAATGCAGTGAATTCCATGCAGCGTGATTGAATGCAGTATATTCCATGCAGCGTGGTAAAATGCATCCCGATAAAATGCAGTGGATTCCATCCAGTTTGATTGAATGCAGTTGATTCCATGGAGCGTGGCCCAATGCATCCCGATTAAACGCAGTGGATTTTATGCAGCATGGCCCAAAGCATCCCGATTGAAGGTAGTGCATTCCATGCAGCAACACTGAATGCAGTGGATTCCATGCAGCATGGTAAAATGCATCCCGATTGAACGCAGTGTATTCCATGAAGCATGGCTAAATGGATCCCGATTGAATGCAGTGGATTCCATGCAGCATGGCCCAATGGTTCCCGATTGAATGCAGTGGTTGCAATGAAGCATGATTGAATGCAGTGGATTCCATGAAGCGTGGCCCTATGGTACCCGATTGAATGCACTGGTTGCAATGAAGCATGATTGAATCCAGTGGATTCCATGCAGCATGGAGAAATTGAACCCTATTAAATGCAGGGGATTTTATGCAGCATGATTGAATGCAGTGGATTCCATGCAGCATGATTGAATGCAGTAGATTCCATGCAGTGAGGCCCAATGCATCCCGATTAAATGCAGTGGATTTTATGCAGCGAGGCCCAAAGCATCCCGATTGAATGCAGTGGATTCCATGCAGCGTCACTGAATGCAGTGGATTCGATGCAGCATGGTAAAATGCATCCCGATTGAACCCAGTGTATTCTATGCAGCGTGATAAATGGATCCCGATTGAATGCAGTGGATTCGATGCAGCGTGGCCCAACGGATCTCGAGAGAATGCAGTGGATTCCATGCAGTGTGGTGCAATGTATTTTGATTGAACGCAGTGGATTCGATGCATCGTTGTGCAATGGATCCCAATTGAATGCAGTGAATTCCATGCAGCGTGATTGAATGCAGTACATTCCATGCAGCATGGTAAAATGCATCCCGATTAAATGCAGTGGATTCCATCCAGCTTGATTGAATGCAGTTGATTCCATGGAGCGTGGCCCAATGCATCCCGATTAAATGCAGTGGATTTTATGCAGCATGGCCCAAAGCATCCCGATTGAATGTAGTGCATTCCATGCAGCATCACTGAATGCAGTGGATTCCATGCAGCATGGTAAAATGCATCCCGATTGAACGCAGTGTATTCCATGAAGCATGGCTAAATGGATCCCGAGTGAATGCAGTGGATTCCATGCAGCATGGTAAAATGCGTCACGATTGATGCAGTGGATTCCATGCACTGTCATTGAATGCAGTGGATTCCATGCAGCATGGTAAAATGCATCCCGATTGATGCAGTGGATTCCATGCAGTGTCATTTAATGCAGTGGATTCCAGGCAGCATGATAAAATGCATCCCGATTGATGCAGTGGATTCCATGCAGCGGGGTTAAATGGATCCCGATTGAATGCAGTGGATTCCATGCAGCGTGGCCCAATGGATCTCGATTGAATGCAGTGGACTCCGTGCAGTGTGGTGGAGTGGATTCTGATTGATTGCAGTGAATTCCATGCAGCGTGGCCCAATGGATCTCGATTGAATGCAGTGGACTCCGTGCAGTGTGGTGGAGTGGATTCTGATTGATTGCAGTGAATTCCATGCAGCATGGCCCAATGGTTCCCGATTGAATGCAGTGGTTGCAATGAAGCATGATTGAATGCAGTGGATTCCATGAAGCGTGGCCCTAAGGTACCCGATTGAATGCACTGGTTGCAATGAAGCATGATTGAATGCAGTGGATTCCATGCAGCATGGAGAAATTGAACCCTATTCAATGCAGGGGATTTTATGCAGCATGATTGAATGCAGTGGATTCCATGCAGCATGATTGAATGCAGTAGATTCCATGCAGTGAGGCCCAATGCATCCCGATTAAATGCAGTGGATTTTATGCAGTGAGGCCCAAAGCATCCCGATTGAATGCAGTGGATTCCATGCAGTGTCACTGAATGCAGTGGATTCGATGAAGCATGGTAAAATGCATCCCGATTGAACCCAGTGTATTCCATGCAGCGTGATAAATGGATCCAGATTGAATGCAGTGGATTCCATGCAGCGTGGCCCAATGGATCTCGAGAGAATGCAGTGGATTCCATGCAGTGTGGTGCAATGGATTTTGATTGAACGCAGTGGATTCCATGCATCGTTGTGCAATGGATCCCAATTGAATGCAGTGAATTCCATGCAGCGTGATTGAATGCAGTACATTCCATGCAGCATGGTAAAATGCATCCCGATTAAATGCAGTGGATTCCATCCAGCTTGATTGAATGCAGTTGATTCCATGGAGCGTGGCCCAATGCATCCCGATTAACTGCAGTGGATTTTATGCAGCATGGCCCAAAGCATCCCGATTGAAGGTACTGCATTCCATGCAGCATCACTGAATGCAGTGGATTCCATGCAGCATGGTAAAATGCATCCCGATTAAACGCAGTGGATTACATGCAGCATGGCTAAATGGATCCCGAGTGAATGCAGTAGATTCCATGCAGTGTCATTGAATGCAGTGGATTCCATGCAGCATGGTAAAATGCGTCACGATTGATGCAGTGGATTCCATGCAGTGTCATTGAATGCAGTGGATTCCATGTAGGATGGTAAAATGCGTCACGATTGATGCAGTGGATTCCATGCACTGTCATTGAATGCAGTGGATTCCATGCAGCATGGTAAAATGCATCCCGATTGATGCAGTGGATTCCATGCAGTGTCATTTAATGCAGTGGATTCCAGGCAGCATGAAAAAATGCATCCCGATTGATGCAGTGGATTCCATGCAGCGGGGTTAAATGGATCCCGATTGAATGCAGTGGATTCCATGCAGCGTGGCCCAATGGATCTCGATTGAATGCAGTGGACTCCGTGCAGTGTGGTGGAGTGGATTCTGATTGATTGCAGTGAATTCCATGCAGCGTGGCCCAATGGATCTCGATTGAATGCAGTGGACTCCGTGCAGTGTGGTGGAGTGGATTCTGATTGATTGCAGTGAATTCCATGCAGCATGGCCCAATGGTTCCCGATTGAATGCAGTGGTTGCAATGAAGCATGATTGAATGCAGTGGATTCCATGAAGCGTGGCCCTAAGGTACCCGATTGAATGCACTGGTTGCAATGAAGCATGATTGAATGCAGTGGATTCCATGCAGCATGGAGAAATTGAACCCTATTAAATGCAGGGGATTTTATGCAGCATGATTGAATGCAGTGGATTCCATGCAGCATGATTGAATGCAGTAGATTCCATGCAGTGAGGCCCAATGCATCCCGATTAAATGCAGTGGATTTTATGCAGTGAGGCCCAAAGCATCCCGATTGAATGCAGTGGATTCCATGCAGTGTCACTGAATGCAGTGGATTCGATGAAGCATGGTAAAATGCATCCCGATTGAACCCAGTGTATTCCATGCAGCGTGATAAATGGATCCAGATTGAATGCAGTGGATTCCATGCAGCGTGGCCCAATGGATCTCGAGAGAATGCAGTGGATTCCATGCAGTGTGGTGCAATGGATTTTGATTGAACGCAGTGGATTCGATGCATCGTGGTGCAATGGATCCCAATTGAATGCAGTGAATTCCATGCAGCGTGATTGAATGCAGTACATTCCATGCAGCATGGTAAAATGCATCCCGATTAAATGCAGTGGATTCCATCCAGCTTGATTGAATGCAGTTGATTCCATGGAGCGTGGCCCAATGCATCCCGATTAACTGCAGTGGATTTTATGCAGCATGGCCCAAAGCATCCCGATTGAAGGTACTGCATTCCATGCAGCATCACTGAATGCAGTGGATTCCATGCAGCATGGTAAAATGCATCCCGATTAAACGCAGTGGATTACATGCAGCATGGCTAAATGGATCCCGAGTGAATGCAGTAGATTCCATGCAGTGTCATTGAATGCAGTGGATTCCATGCAGCATGGTAAAATGCGTCACGATTGATGCAGTGGATTCCATGCAGTGTCATTGAATGCAGTGGATTCCATGCAGCATGGTAAAATGCATCCCGATTGATGCAGTGGATTACATGCAGTGTCATTGAATACAGTGGATTCCAGGCAGCATGATAAAATATATCCCGATTGATGCAGTGGATTCCATGCAGCGGGGTTAAATTGATCCTGATTGAATGCAGTGTATTCCATGCAGCGTGGCCCAATGGATCTCGATTGAATGCAGTGGATTCCATGCAGCGTGGCCCAATGGATCTCGATTGAATGCAGTGGATTCCATGCAGTGTGGTGCAGTGGATTCTGATTGATTGCAGTGAATTCCATGCATCGTGGCACAATGGATCCCCATTGAATGCAGTTGATTCCATGCAGCATGGCCCAATGGATCTCGATTGAATGCATTGGATTCCATGCAGCGTGTTTGAATGCAGTGTATGCCATGCAGCGTGAAGAAATGGAACCCTATTGAATGCAGTGGATTTTATGCAGCATGATTGAATGCAGTGGATTCCATGCAGCATGATTGAATGCAGTGGATTCCATGCAGCATGGTAAAATGCATCCCGATTGATGCAGTGGATTCCATGCAGTGTCATTTAATGCAGTGGATTCCAGGCAGCATGATAAAATGCATCCCGATTGATGCAGTGGATTCCATGCAGCGGGGTTAAATGGATCCCGATTGAATGCAGTGGATTCCATGCAGCGTGGCCCAATGGATCTCGATTGAATGCAGTGGACTCCGTGCAGTGTGGTGGAGTGGATTCTGATTGATTGCAGTGAATTCCATGCAGCGTGGCCCAATGGATCTCGATTGAATGCAGTGGACTCCGTGCAGTGTGGTGGAGTGGATTCTGATTGATTGCAGTGAATTCCATGCAGCATGGCCCAATGGTTCCCGATTGAATGCAGTGGTTGCAATGAAGCATGATTGAATGCAGTGGATTCCATGAAGCGTGGCCCTAAGGTACCCGATTGAATGCACTGGTTGCAATGAAGAATGATTGAATGCAGTGGATTCCATGCAGCATGGAGAAATTGAACCCTATTAAATGCAGGGGATTTTATGCAGCATGATTGAATGCAGTGGATTCCATGCAGCATGATTGAATGCAGTAGATTCCATGCAGTGAGGCCCAATGCATCCCGATTAAATGCAGTGGATTTTATGCAGCGAGGCCCAAAGCATCCCGATTGAATGCAGTGGATTCCATGCAGTGTCACTGAATGCAGTGGATTCGATGAAGCATGGTAAAATGCATCCCGATTGAACGCAGTGTATTCCATGCAGCGTGATAAATGGTTCCAGATTGAATGCAGTGGATTCCATGCAGCGTGGCCCAATGGATCTCGAGAGAATGCAGTGGATTCCATGCAGTGTGGTGCAATGGATTTTGATTGAACGCAGTGGATTCCATGCATCGTTGTGCAATGGATCCCAATTGAATGCAGTGAATTCCATGCAGCGTGATTGAATGCAGTACATTCCATGCAGCATGGTAAAATTCATCCCGATTAAATGCAGTGGATTCCATCCAGCTTGATTGAATGCAGTTGATTCCATGGAGCTTGGCCCAATGCATCCCGATTAAATGCAGTGCATTTTATGCAGCATGGCCCAAAGCATCCCGATTGAAGGTACTGCATTCCATGCAGCATCACTGAATGCAGTGGATTCCATGCAGCATGGTAAAATGCATCCCGATTAAACGCAGTGGATTACATGCAGCATGGCTAAATGGATCCCGAGTGAATGCAGTAGATTCCATGCAGTGTCATTGAATGCAGTGGATTCCATGCAGCATGGTAAAATGCGTCACGATTGATGCAGTGGATTCCATGCAGTGTCATTGAATGCAGTGGATTCCATGCAGCATGGTAAAATACATCCCGATGGATGCAGTGGATTCCATGCAGCGGGGTTAAATTGATCCTGATTGAATGCAGTGTATTCCATGCAGCGTGGCCCAATGGATCTCGATTGAATGCAGTGGATTCCATGCAGCGTGGCCCAATGGATCTCGATTGAATGCAGTGGATTCCATGCAGTGTGGTGCAGTGGATTCTGATTGATTGCAGTGAATTTCATGCATCGTGGCACAATGGATCCCAATTGAATGCAGTTGATTCCATGCAGCGTGGCCCAATGGATCTCGATTGAATGCATTGGATTCCATGCAGCGTGTTTGAATGCAGTGTATGCCATGCAGCGTGAAGAAATGGAACCCTATTGAATGCAGTGGATTTTATGCAGCATGATTGAATGCAGTGGATTACATGCAGCATGATTGAATGCAGTGGATTCCAGGCAGCGAGGCCCAATGAATCCCGATTGAATGCAGTGGATATTATCCAGCATGGCCCAAAGCATCCCGATTGAATGCAGTTGGTTCCATGCAGCGTGTTTGAATGCAGTGGATTCCATGCAGCATGGCCCAATGGTTCCCGATTGAATGCAGTGGTTGCAATGAAGCATGATTGAATGCAGTGGATTCCATGAAGCGTGGCCCTATGGTACCCGATTGAATGCACTGGTTGCAATGAAGCATGATTGAATGCAGTGGATTCCATGCAGCATGGAGACATTGAACCCTATTCAATGCAGGGGATTTTATGCAGCATGATTGAATGCAGTGGATTCCATGCAGCATGATTGAATGCAGTAGATTCCATGCAGTGAGGCCCAATGCATCCCGATTAAATGCAGTGGATTTTATGCAGCGAGGCCCAAAGCATCCCGATTGAATGCAGTGGATTCCATGCAGCGTCACTGAATGCAGTGGATTCCATGCAGCATGGTAAAATGCATCCCGATTGAACGAAGAGTATTCCATGCAGCGTGGCTAAATGGATCCCGATTGAATGCAGTGGATTCCATGCAGCGTGGCCCAACGGATCTCGAGAGAATGCAGTGGATTCCATGCAGTGTGGTGCAATGTATTTTGATTGAACGCAGTGGATTCGATGCATCGTTGTGCAATGGATCCCAATTGAATGCAGTGAATTCCATGCAGCGTGATTGAATGCAGTACATTCCATGCAGCATGGTAAAATGCATCCCGATTAAATGCAGTGGATTCCATCCAGCTTGATTGAATGCAGTTGATTCCATGGAGCGTGGCCCAATGCATCCCGATTAAATGCAGTGGATTTTATGCAGCATGGCCCAAAGCATCCCGATTGAAGGTAGTGCATTCCATGCAGCATCACTGAATGCAGTGGATTCCATGCAGCATGGTAAAATGCATCCCGATTGAACGCAGTGTATTCCATGAAGCATGGCTAAATGGATCCCGAGTGAATGCAGTGGATTCCATGCAGCATGGTAAAATGCGTCACGATTGATGCAGTGGATTCCATGCACTGTCATTGAATGCAGTGGATTCCATGCAGCATGGTAAAATGCATCCCGATTGATGCAGTGGATTCCATGCAGTGTCATTTAATGCAGTGGATTCCAGGCAGCATGATAAAATGCATCCCGATTGATGCAGTGGATTCCATGCAGCGGGGTTAAATGGATCCCGATTGAATGCAGTGGATTCCATGCAGCGTGGCCCAATGGATCTCGATTGAATGCAGTGGACTCCGTGCAGTGTGGTGGAGTGGATTCTGATTGATTGCAGTGAATTCCATGCAGCGTGGCCCAATGGATCTCGATTGAATGCAGTGGACTCCGTGCAGTGTGGTGGAGTGGATTCTGATTGATTGCAGTGAATTCCATGCAGCATGGCCCAATGGTTCCCGATTGAATGCAGTGGTTGCAATGAAGCATGATTGAATGCAGTGGATTCCATGAAGCGTGGCCCTAAGGTACCCGATTGAATGCACTGGTTGCAATGAAGCATGATTGAATGCAGTGGATTCCATGCAGCATGGAGAAATTGAACCCTATTAAATGCAGGGGATTTTATGCAGCATGATTGAATGCAGTGGATTCCATGCAGCATGATTGAATGCAGTAGATTCCATGCAGTGAGGCCCAATGCATCCCGATTAAATGCAGTGGATTTTATGCAGTGAGGCCCAAAGCATCCCGATTGAATGCAGTGGATTCCATGCAGTGTCACTGAATGCAGTGGATTCGATGAAGCATGGTAAAATGCATCCCGATTGAACCCAGTGTATTCCATGCAGCGTGATAAATGGATCCAGATTGAATGCAGTGGATTCCATGCAGCGTGGCCCAATGGATCTCGAGAGAATGCAGTGGATTCCATGCAGTGTGGTGCAATGGATTTTGATTGAACGCAGTGGATTCGATGCATCGTTGTGCAATGGATCCCAATTGAATGCAGTGAATTCCATGCAGCGTGATTGAATGCAGTACATTCCATGCAGCATGGTAAAATGCATCCCGATTAAATGCAGTGGATTCCATCCAGCTTGATTGAATGCAGTTGATTCCATGGAGCGTGGCCCAATGCATCCCGATTAAATGCAGTGGATTTTATGCAGCATGGCCCAAAGCATCCCGATTGAAGGTAGTGCATTCCATGCAGCATCACTGAATGCAGTGGATTCCATGCAGCATGGTAAAATGCATCCCGATTAAACGCAGTGGAATACATGCAGCATGGCTAAATGGATCCCGAGTGAATGCAGTAGATTCCATGCAGTGTCATTGAATGCAGTGGATTCCATGCAGCATGGTAAAATGCGTCACGATTGATGCAGTGGATTCCATGCAGTGTCATTGAATGCAGTGGATTCCATGCAGCATGGTAAAATGCATCCCGATTGATGCAGTGGATTACATGCAGTGTCATTGAATACAGTGGATTCCAGGCAGCATGATAAAATATATCCCGATTGATGCAGTGGATTCCATGCAGCGGGGTTAAATTGATCCTGATTGAATGCAGTGTACTCCATGCAGCGTGGCCCAATGGATCTCGATTGAATGCAGTGGATTCCATGCAGCGTGGCCCAATGGATCTCGATTGAATGCAGTGGATTCCATGCAGTGTGGTGCAGTGGATTCTGATTGATTGCAGTGAATTCCATGCATCGTGGCACAATGGATCCCCATTGAATGCAGTTGATTCCATGCAGCGTGGCCCAATGGATCTCGATTGAATGCATTGGATTCCATGCAGCGTGTTTGAATGCAGTGTATGCCATGCAGCGTGAAGAAATGGAACCCTATTGAATGCAGTGGATTTTATGCAGCATGATTGAATGCAGTGGATTCCATGCAGCATGATTGAATGCAGTGGATTCCATGCAGCATGGTAAAATGCATCCCGATTGATGCAGTGGATTCCATGCAGTGTCATTTAATGCAGTGGATTCCATGCAGCTTGATTGAATGCAGTTGATTCCATGGAGCTTGGCCCAATGCATCCCGATTAAATGCAGTGCATTTTATGCAGCATGGCCCAAAGCATCCCGATTGAAGGTACTGCATTCCATGCAGCATCACTGAATGCAGTGGATTCCATGCAGCATGGTAAAATGCATCCCGATTAAACGCAGTGGATTACATGCAGCATGGCTAAATGGATCCCGAGTGAATGCAGTAGATTCCATGCAGTGTCATTGAATGCAGTGGATTCCATGCAGCATGGTAAAATGCGTCACGATTGATGCAGTGGATTCCATGCAGTGTCATTGAATGCAGTGGATTCCATGCAGCATGGTAAAATACATCCCGATGGATGCAGTGGATTCCATGCAGCGGGGTTAAATTGATCCTGATTGAATGCAGTGTATTCCATGCAGCGTGGCCCAATGGATCTCGATTGAATGCAGTGGATTCCATGCAGCGTGGCCCAATGGATCTCGATTGAATGCAGTGGATTCCATCCAGCTTGGTTGAATGCAGTTGATTCCATGGAGCGTGGCCCAATGCATCCCGATTAAATGCAGTGGATTTTATGCAGCATGGCCCAAAGCATCCCGATTGAAGGTAGTGCATTCCATGCAGCATCACTGAATGCAGTGGATTCCATGCAGCATGGTAAAATGCATCCCAATTGAACGCAGTGCATTCCATGCAGCGTGGTTAAATGGATGCCGATTGAATGCAGTGGATTCGATGCAGCGTGGCCCAATGGATCTCGATTGACTGCAGTGGATTCCATGCAGCGTGGCCCAATGGATCTCGATTGACTGCAGTGGATTCCATGCAGCGTCATTGAATGCAGTGGATTCCATGCAGCATGGTAAAATGCATCCCGATTGATGCAGTGGATTCCATGCAGTGTCATTGAATGCAGTGGATTCCATGCAGCATGGTTTAATGCATCCCAATTGGTCGCAGTGCATTCCATGCAGCGGGGTTAAATGGATCCCGATTGAATGCAGTGGATTCGATGCAGCGTGGCCCAATGGATCTCGAGAGAATGCAGTGGATTCCATGCAGTGTGGTGCAATGGATTTAAATTGAACGCATTGGATTCCATGCATCGTGGTGCAATGGATCCCAATTGAATGCAGTGAATTCCATGCAGCGTGATTGAATGCAGTATATTCCATGCAGCGTGGTAAAATGCATCCCGATTAAATGCAGTGGATTCCATCCAGCTTGATTGAATGCAGTTGATTCCATGGAGCGTGGCCCAATGCATCCCGATTAAATGCAGTGGATTTTATGCAGCATGGCCCAAAGCATCCCGATTGAAGGTAGTGCATTCCATGCAGCATCACTGAATGCAGTGGATTCCATGCAGCATGGTAAAATGCATCCCGATTGAACGCAGTGTATTCCATGAAGCATGGCTAAATGGATCCCGATTGAATGCAGTGGATTCCATGCAGCATGGCCCAATGGTTCCCGATTGAATGCAGTGGTTGCAATGAAGCATGATTGAATGCAGTGGATTCCATGAAGCGTGGCCCTATGGTACCCGATTGAATGCACTGGTTGCAATGAAGCATGATTGAATGCAGTGGATTCCATGCAGCATGGAGAAATTGAACCCTATTAAATGCAGGGGATTTTATGCAGCATGATTGAATGCAGTGGATTCCATGCAGCATGATTGAATGCAGTAGATTCCATGCAGTGAGGCCCAATGCATCCCGATTAAATGCAGTGGATTTTATGCAGCGAGGCCCAAAGCATCCCGATTGAATGCAGTGGATTCCATGCAGCGTCACTGAATGCAGTGGATTCCATGCAGCATGGTAAAATGCATCCCGATTGAACCCAGTGTATTCTATGCAGCGTGATAAATGGATCCCGATTGAATGCAGTGGATTCGATGCAGCGTGGCCCAACGGATCTCGAGAGAATGCAGTGGATTCCATGCAGTGTGGTGCAATGTATTTTGATTGAACGCAGTGGATTCGATGCATCGTGGTGCAATGGATCCCAATTGAATGCAGTGAATTCCATGCAGCGTGATTGAATGCAGTACATTCCATGCAGCGTGGTAAAATGCATCCCGATTAAATGCAGTGGATTCCATCCAGCTTGATTGAATGCAGTTGATTCCATGGAGCGTGGCCCAATGCATCCCGATTAAATGCAGTGGATTTTATGCAGCATGGCCCAAAGCATCCCGATTGAATGTAGTGCATTCCATGCAGCATCACTGAATGCAGTGGATTCCATGCAGCATGGTAAAATGCATCCCGATTGAACGCAGTGTATTCCATGAAGCATGGCGAAATGGATCCCGATTGAATGCAGTGGATTCCATGCAGCGTGGCCCAATGGATCTCGATTGAACGCAGTGTATTCCATGCAGTGAGGCCCAATGAATCCCAATTGAATGCAGTGGATTCCATGCAGCATGGCGCAATGGATGTCGATTGAATGCAGTTCTTTCCCTGCAATGTGGCACAATGGATTCCGATTGACTGCAGTGGATTACATGCAGCGTCACTGAATGCAGTGGATTCCATGCAGCATGGTAAAATGCATCCCGATGGATGCAGTGGATTCCATGCAGTGTCATTGAATGCAGTGGATTCGATGCAGCATGGTAAAATGCATCCCAATTGAACGCAGTGCATTCCATGCAGCGGGGTTAAATGGATCCCGATTGAATGCAGTGGATTCGATGCAGCATGGCCCAATGGATCTCGAGAGAATGCAGTGGATTCCATGCAGTGTGGTGCAATGGATTTAAATTGAACGCAGTGGATTCCATGCATCGTGGCACAATGGATCCCAATTGAATGCAGTGAATTCCATGCAGCGTGATTGAATGCAGTATATTCCATGCAGCTTGGTAAAATGCATCCCGATTAAATGCAGTGGATTCCATCCAGCTTGATTGAATGCAGTTGATTCCATGGAGCGTGGCCCAATGCATCCCGATTAAATGCAGTGGATTTTATGCAGCATGGCCCAAAGCATCCCGATTGAAGGTAGTGCATTCCATGCAGCATCACTGAATGCAGTGGATTCCATGCAGCATGGTAAAATGCATCCCGATTGAACGCAGTGTATTCCATGAAGCATGGCGAAATGGATCCCGATTGAATGCAGTGGATTCCATGCAGCGTGGCCCAATGGATCTCGATTGAATGCAGTGTATTCCATGCAGTGAGGCCCAATGTATCCCAATTGAATGCAGTGGATTCCATGCAGCATGGCGCAATGGATGTCGATTGAATGCAGTGGTTTCCCTGCAATGTGGCACAATGTATCCCGATTGACTGCAGTGGATTCCATGCAGCGTCACTGAATGCAGTGGATTCCATGCAGCATGGTAAAATGCATCCCGATTGATGCAGTGGATTCCATGCAGTGTCATTGAATGCAGTGGATTCCATGCAGCATGGTAAAATGCATCCCAATTGAACGCAGTGCATTCCATGCAGCGGGGTTAAATGGATCCCGATTGAATGCAGTGGATTCGATGCAGCATGGCCCAATGGATCTCGAGAGAATGCAGTGGATTCCATGCAGTGTGGTGCAATGGATTTAAATTGAACGCAGTGGATTCCATGCATCGTGGCGCAATGGATCCCAATTGAATGCAGTGAATTCCATGCAGCGTGATTGAATGCAGTATATTCCATGCAGCGTGGTAAAATGCATCCCAATTGAACGCAGTGCATTCCATGCAGCGGGGTTAAATGGATGCCGATTGAATGCAGTTGATTCGATGCAGCGTGGCCCAATGGATCTCGATTGACTGCAGTGGATTCCATGCAGCGTGGCCCAATGGATCTCGATTGACTGCAGTGGATACCATGCAGCGTCACTGAATGCAGTGGATTCCATGCAGCATGGTAAAATGCATCCCGATTGATGCAGTGGATTCCATGCAGTGTCATTGTGCAGTGGATTCCATGCAGCATGGTTTAATGCATCCCAATTGATCACAGTGCATTCCATGCAGCGGGGTTAAATGGATCCCGATTGAATGCAGTGGATTCGATGCAGCGTGGCCCAATGGATCTCGAGAGAATGCAGTGGATTCCATGCAGTGTGGTGCAATGGATTTAAATTGAACGCATTGGATTCCATGCATCGTGGCGCAATGGATCCCAATTGAATGCAGTGAATTCCATGCAGCGTGATTGAATGCAGTATATTCCATGCAGCGTGGTAAAATGCATCCCGATTAAATGCAGTGGATTCCATCCAGCTTGATTGAATGCAGTTGATTCCATGGAGCGTGGCCCAGTGCATCCCGATTAAACGCAGTGGATTTTATGCAGCATGGCCCAAAGCATCCCGATTGAAGGTAGTGCATTCCATGCAGCAACACTGAATGCAGTGGATTCCATGCAGCATTGTAAAATGCATCCCGATTGAACGCAGTGTATTCCATGAAGCATGGCTAAATGGATCCCGATTGAATGCAGTGGATTCCATGCAGCATGGCCCAATGGTTCCCGATTGAATGCAGTGGTTGCAATGAAGCATGATTGAATGCAGTGGATTCCATGAAGCGTGGCCCTATGGTACCCATTTGAATGCACTGGTTGCAATGAAGCATGATTGAATCCAGTGGATTCCATGCAGCATGGAGAAATTGAACCCTATTAAATGCAGGGGATTTTATGCAGCATGATTGAATGCAGTGGATTCCATGCAGCATGATTGAATGCAGTAGATTCCATGCAGTGAGGCCCAATGCATCCCGATTAAATGCAGTGGATTTTATGCAGCGAGGCCCAAAGCATCCCGATTGAATGCAGTGGATTCCATGCAGCGTCACTGAATGCAGTGGATTCGATGCAGCATGGTAAAATGCATCCCGATTGAACCCAGTGTATTCTATGCAGCGTGATAAATGGATCCCGATTGAATGCAGTGGATTCGATGCAGCGTGGCCCAACGGATCTCGAGAGAAGGCAGTGGATTCCATGCAGTGTGGTGCAATGTATTTTGATTGAACGCAGTGGATTCGATGCATCGTTGTGCAATGGATCCCAATTGAATGCAGTGAATTCCATGCAGCGTGATTGAATGCAGTACATTCCATGCAGCATGGTAAAATGCATCCCGATTAAATGCAGTGGATTCCATCCAGCTTGATTGAATGCAGTTGATTCCATGGAGCGTGGCCCAATGCATCCCGATTAAATGCAGTGGATTTTATGCAGCATGGCCCAAAGCATCCCGATTGAAGGTAGTGCATTCCATGCAGCATCACTGAATGCAGTGGATTCCATGCAGCATGGTAAAATGCATCCCGATTGAACGCAGTGTATTCCATGAAGCATGGCTAAATGGATCCCGAGTGAATGCAGTGGATTCCATGCAGCATGGTAAAATGCGTCACGATTGATGCAGTGGATTCCATGCACTGTCATTGAATGCAGTGGATTCCATGCAGCATGGTAAAATGCATCCCGATTGATGCAGTGGATTCCATGCAGTGTCATTTAATGCAGTGGATTCCAGGCAGCATGATAAAATGCATCCCGATTGATGCAGTGGATTCCATGCAGCGGGGTTAAATGGATCCCGATTGAATGCAGTGGATTCCATGCAGCGTGGCCCAATGGATCTCGATTGAATGCAGTGGACTCCGTGCAGTGTGGTGGAGTGGATTCTGATTGATTGCAGTGAATTCCATGCAGCGTGGCCCAATGGATCTCGATTGAATGCATTGGATTCGATGCAGCGTGTTTGAATGCAGTGTATGCCATGCAGCGTGAAGAAATGGAACCCTATTGAATGCAGTGGATTTTATGCAGGATGATTGAATGCAGTGGATTCCATGCAGCATGATTGAATGCAGTGGATTCCAGGCAGCGAGGCCCAATGAATCCCGATTGAATGCAGTGGATATTATCCAGCATGGCCCAAAGCATCCCGATTGAATGCAGTGGATTCCATGCAGCGTGTTTGAATGCAGTGGATTCCATGCAGCATGGCCCAATGGTTCCCGATTGAATGCAGTGGTTGCAATGAAGCATGATTGAATGCAGTGGATTCCATGAAGCGTGGCCCTATGGTACCCGATTGAATGCACTGGTTGCAATGAAGCATGATTGAATGCAGTGGATTCCATGCAGCATGGAGACATTGAACCCTATTCAATGCAGGGGATTTTATGCAGCATGATTGAATGCAGTGGATTCCATGCAGCATGATTGAATGCAGTAGATTCCATGCAGTGAGGCCCAATGCATCCCGATTAAATGCAGTGGATTTTATGCAGCGAGGCCCAAAGCATCCCGATTGAATGCAGTGGATTCCATGCAGCGTCACTGAATGCAGTGGATTCGATGCAGCATGGTTAAATGCATCCCGATTGAACGAAGAGTATTCCATGCAGCGTGGCTAAATGGATCCCGATTGAATGCAGTGGATTCCATGCAGCGTGGCCCAATGGATCTCGAGAGATTGCAGTGGATTCCATGCAGTGTGGTGCAATGGATTTAAATTGAACGCAGTGGATTCCATGCATCGTGGTGCAATGGATCCCAATTGAATGCAGTGAATTCCATGCAGCGTGATTGAATGCAGTATATTCCATGCAGCGTGGTAAAATGCATCCCGATTAAATGCAGTGGATTCCATCCAGCTTGATTGAATGCAGTTGATTCCATGGAGCGTGGCCCAATGCATCCCGATTAAATGCAGTGGATTTTATGCAGCATGGCCCAAAGCATCCCGATTGAAGGTAGTGCATTCCATGCAGCATCACTGAATGCAGTGGATTCCATGCAGCATGGTAAAATGCATCCCGATTGAACGCAGTGTATTCCATGAAGCATGGCTAAATTGCTCCCGAGTGAATGCAGTAGATTCCATGCAGTGTCATTGAATGCAGTGGATTCCATGCAGCATGGCGCAATGGATGTCGATTGAATGCAGTGGTTTCCCTGCAATGTGGCACAATGGATCCCGATTGACTGCAGTGGATTCCATGCAGCGTCACTGAATGCAGTGGATTCCATGCAGAATGGTAAAATGCATCCCGATTGATGGAGTGGATTCCATGCAGTGTCATTGAATGCAGTGGATTCCAGGCAGCATGGTAAAATGCATCCCAATTGAACGCAGTGCATTCCATGCAGCGGGGTTAAATGGATCCCGATTGAATGCAGTGGATTCGATGCAGCGTGGCCCAATGGATCTCGAGAGAATGCAGTGGATTCCATGCAGTGTGGTGCAATGGATTTAAATTGAACGCAGTGGATTCCATGCATCGTGGCGCAATGGATCCCAATTGAATGCAGTGAATTCCATGCAGCGTGATTGAATGCAGTATATTCCATGCAGCGTGGTAAAATGCATCCCGATTAAATGCAGTGGATTTTATGCAGCATGGCCCAAAGCATCCCGATTGAAGGTAGTGCATTCCATGCAGCATCACTGAATGCAGTGGATTACATGCAGCATGGTAAAATGCATCCCGATTAAACGCAGTGCATTACATGCAGCATGGCTAAATGGATCCCGAGTGAATGCAGTGGATTCCATGCAGCATGTTAAAATGCGTCACGATTGCTGCAGTGGATTCCATGCAGTGTCATTGAATGCAGTGTATTCCATGCAGCATGGTAAAATGCATCCCGATTAAATGCAGTGGATTCCATCCAGCTTGATTGAATGCAATTGATTCCATGGAGCGTGGCCCAATGCATCCCGATTAAATGCAGTGGATTTTAAGCAGCATGGCCCAAAGCATCCCGATTGAAGGTAGTGCATTCCATGCAGCATCACTGAATGCAGTGGATTCCATGCAGCATGGTAAAATGCATCCCGATTGAACGCAGTGTATTCCATGAAGCATGGCTAAATGGATCCCGATTGAATGCAGTGGATTCCATGCAGCGTGGCCCAATGGATCTCGATTGAACGCAGTGTATTCCATGCAGTGAGGCCCAATGTATCAAAATTGAATGCAGTGGATTCCATGCAGCGTGATTGAATGCAGTATATTCCATGCAGCGTGGTAAAATGCATCCCGATTAAATGCAGTGGATTCCATCCAGCTTGATTGAATGCAGTTGATTCCATGGAGCGTGGCCCAATGCATCCCGATTAAATGCAGTGGATTTTATGCAGCATGGCCCAAAGCATCCCGATTGAATGTAGTGCATTCCATGCAGCATCACTGAATGCAGTGGATTCCATGCAGCATGGTAAAATGCATCCCGATTAAACGCAGTAGATTACATGCAGCATGGCTAAATGGATCCCGAGTGAATGCAGTAGATTCCATGCAGTGTCATTGAATGCAGTGGATTCCATGCAGCATGGTAAAATGCATCCCGATTGATGCAGTGGATTCCATGCAGTGTCATTGAATGCAGTGGATTCCAGGCAGCATGGTAAAATGCATCCCGATTGATGCAGTGGATTCCATGCAGCGGGGTTAAATGGATCCCGATTGAATGCAGTGGATTCCATGCAGCGTGGCCCAATGGATCTCGATTGAATGCAGTGGATTCCATGCAGCGTGGCCCAATGGATCTCGATTGAATGCAGTGGATTCCATGCAGTGTGGTGCAGTGGATTCTGATTGATTGCAGTGAATTCCATGCATCGTGGCACAATGGATCTCAATTGAATGCAGTGGATTCCATGCAGCGTGGCCCAATGGATCTCGAGTGAATGCAGTGGACTCCGTGCAGTGTGGTGGAGTGGATTCTGATTGATTGCAGTGAATTCCATGCAGCGTGTTTGAATGCAGTGTATTCCATGCAGCGTGGCCCAATGGATCTCGATTGAATGCAGTGGACTCCGTGCAGCGTGGCCCAATGGATCTCGATTGAATGCAGTGGGTTCCATGCAGCGTGTTTGAATGCAGTGTATGCCATGCAGCGTGAAGAAATGGAACCCTATTGAATGCAGTGGATTTTATGCAGCATGATTGAATGCAGTGGATTCGATGCAGCATGATTGAATGCAGTGGATTCCAGGCAGCGAGGCCCAATGAATCCCGATTGAATGCAGTGGATATTATCCAGCATGGCCCAAAGCATCCCGATTGAATGCAGTGGATTCCATGCAGCGTGTTTGAATGCAGTGGATTCCATGCAGCATGGCCCAATGGTTCCCGATTGAATGCAGTGGTTGCAATGAAGCATGATTGAATGCAGTGGATTCCATGAAGCGTGGCCCTATGGTACCCGATTGAATGCACTGGTTGCAATGAAGCATGATTGAATGCAGTGGATTCCATGCAGCATGGAGAAATGGAACCCTATTAAATGCAGGGGATTTTATGCAGCATGATTGAATGCAGTGGATTCCATGCAGCATGATTGAATGCAGTAGATTCCATGCAGTGAGGCCCAATGCATCCCGATTAAATGCAGTGGATTTTATGCAGCGAGGCCCAAAGCATCCCGATTGAATGCAGTGGATTCCATGCAGCGTCACTGAATGCATTGGATTCGATGCAGCATGGTTAAATGCATCCCGATTGAACGAAGAGTATTCCATGCAGCGTGGCTAAATGGATCCCGATTGAATGCAGTGGATTCCATGCAGCGTGGCCCAATGGATCTCGAGAGATTGCAGTGGATTCCATGCAGTGTGGTGCAATGGATTTTAATTGAACGCAGTGGATTCCATGCATCGTGGTGCAATGGATCCCAATTGAATGCAGTGAATTCCATGCAGCGTGATTGAATGCAGTATATTCCATGCAGCGTGGTAAAATGCATCCCGATTAAATGCAGTGGATTCCAACCAGCTTGATTGAATGCAGTTGATTCCATGGAGCGTGGCCCAATGCATCCCGATTAAATGCAGTGGATTTTATGCAGCATGGCCCAAAGCATCCCGATTGAAGGTAGTGCATTCCATGCAGCATCACTGAATGCAGTGGATTCCATGCAGCATGGTAAAATGCATCCCGATTAAACGCAGTGGAATACATGCAGCATGGCTAAATGGATCCCGAGTGAATGCAGTAGATTCCATGCAGTGTCATTGAATGCAGTGGATTCCATGCAGCATGGTAAAATGCATCCCGATTGATGCAGTGGATTCCATGCAGTGTCATTGAATGCAGTGGATTCCATGCAGCATGGTAAAATGCATCCCGATTGATACAGTGGATTCCATGCAGTGTCATTGAATGCAGTGGATTCCAGGCAGCATGATAAAATGCATCCCGATTGATGCAGTGGATTCCATGCAGCAGGGTTAAATGGATCCCGATTGAATGCAGTCGATTCCATGCAGCGTGGCCCAATGGATCTCGATTGAATGCAGTGGATTCCATGCAGCGTGGCCCAATGGATCTCGATTGAATGCAGTGAATTCCATGCAGTGTGGTGCAGTGGATTCTGATTGATTGCAGTGAATTCCATGCATCGTGGCACAATGGATCCCAATTGAATGCAGTGGATTCCATGCAGCGTGGCCCAATGGATCTCGATTGAATGCAGTGGATTCCATGCAGTGTGGTGCAATGGATTTAAATTGAACGCAGTTGATTCCATGCATCGTGGCGCAATGGATCCCAATTGAATGCAGTGAATTCCATGCAGCGTGATTGAATGCAGTATATTCCATGCAGCGTGGTAAAATGCATCCCGATTAAATGCAGTGGATTCCATCCAGCTTGATTGAATGCAATTGATTCCTTGGAGCATGGCCCAATGCATCCCGATTAAATGCAGTGGATTTTATGCAGCATGGCCCAAAGCATCCCGATTGAAGGTAGTGCATTCCATGCAGCATCACTGAATGCAGTGGATTCCATGCAGCATGGTAAAATGCATCCCGATTGAACGCAGTGTATTCCATGAAGCATGGCGAAATGGATCCCGATTGAATGCAGTGGATTCCATGCAGCGTGGCCCAATGGATCTCGATTGAATGCAGTGTATTCCATGCAGTGAGGCCCAATGTATCCCAATTGAATGCAGTGGATTCCATGCAGCATGGCGCAATGGATGTCGATTGAATGCAGTGGTTTCCCTGCAATGTGGCACAATGTATCCCGATTGACTGCAGTGGATTCCATGCAGCGTCACTGAATGCAGTGGATTCCATGCAGCATGGTAAAATGCATCCCGATGGATGCAGTGGATTCCATGCAGTGTCATTGAATGCAGTGGATTCCATGCAGCATGGTAAAATGCATCCCAATTGAACGCAGTGCATTCCATGCAGCGGGGTTCAATGGATCCCGATTGAATGCAGTGGATTCGATGCAGCGTGGCCCAATGGATCTCGAGAGAATGCAGTGGATTCCATGCAGTGTGGTGCAATGGATTTTAATTGAACGCAGTGGATTCCATGCATCGTGGCGCAATGGATCCCAATTGAATGCAGTGAATTCCATGCAGCGTGATTGAATGCAGTATATTCCATGCAGCGTGGTAAAATGCATCCCAATTGAACGCAGTGCATTCCATGCAGCGGGGTTAAATGGATGCCGATTGAATGCAGTGGATTCGATGCAGCGTGGCCCAATGGATCTCGATTGACTGCAGTGGATTCCATGCAGCGTGGCCCAATGGATCTCGATTGACTGCAGTGGATTCCATGCAGCGTCACTGAATGCAGTGGATTCCATGCAGCATGGTAAAATGCATCCCGATTGATGCAGTGGATTCCATGCAGTGTCATTGAATGCAGTGGATTCCATGCAGCATGGTTTAATGCATCCCAATTGATCACAGTGCATTCCATGCAGCGGGGTTAAATGGATCCCGATTGAATGCAGTGGATTCGATGCAGTGTGGCCCAATGGATCTCGAGAGAATGCAGTGGATTCCATGCAGTGTGGTCCAATGGATTTAAATTGAACGCATTGGATTCCATGCATCGTGGCGCAATGGATCCCAATTGAATGCAGTGAATTCCATGCAGCGTGATTGAATGCAGTATATTCCATGCAGCGTGGTAAAATGCATCCCGATTAAATGCAGTGGATTCCATCCAGCTTGATTGAATGCAATTGATTCCATGGAGCGTGGCCCAATGCATCCCGATTAAACGCAGTGGATTTTATGCAGCATGGCCCAAAGCATCCCGATTGAAGGTAGTGCATTCCATGCAGCAACACTGAATGCAGTGGATTCCATGCAGCATGGTAAAATGCATCCCGATTGAACGCAGTGTATTCCATGAAGCATGGCTAAATGGATCCCGATTGAATGCAGTGGATTCCATGCAGCATGGCCCAATGGTTCCCGATTGAATGCAGTGGTTGCAATGAAGCATGATTGAATGCAGTGGATTCCATGAAGCGTGGCCCTATGGTATCCGATTGAATGCACTGGTTGCAATGAAGCATGATTGAATCCAGTGGATTCCATGCAGCATGGAGAAATTGAACCCTATTAAATGCAGGGGATTTTATGCAGCATGATTGAATGCAGTGGATTCCATGCAGCATGATTGAATGCAGTGGATTCCATGCAGTGAGGCCCAATGCATCCCGATTAAATGCAGTGGATTTTATGCAGCGAGGCAAAAGCATCCCGATTGAATGCAGTGGATTCCATGCAGCGTCACTGAATGCAGTGGATTCGATGCAGCATGGTAAAATGCATCCCGATTGAACCCAGTGTATTCTATGCAGCGTGATAAATGGATCCCGATTGAATGCAGTGGATTCGATGCAGCGTGGCCCAATGGATCTCGAGAGAATGCAGTGGATTCCATGCAGTGTGGTGCAATGGATTTTGATTGAACGCAGTGGATTCGATGCATCGTTGTGCAATGGATCCCAATTGAATGCAGTGAATTCCATGCAGCGTGATTGAATGCAGTACATTCCATGCAGCATGGTAAAATGCATCCCGATTAAATGCAGTGGATTCCATCCAGCTTGATTGAATGCAGTTGATTCCATGGAGCGTGGCCCAATGCATCCCGATTAAATGCAGTGGATTTTATGCAGCATGGCCCAAAGCATCCCGATTGAAGGTAGTGCATTCCATGCAGCATCACTGAATGCAGTGGATTCCATGCAGCATGGTAAAATGCATCCCGATTGAACGCAGTGTATTCCATGAAGCATGGCTAAATGGATCCCGAGTGAATGCAGTGGATTCCATGCAGCATGGTAAAATGCGTCACGATTGATGCAGTGGATTCCATGCACTGTCATTGAATGCAGTGGATTCCATGCAGCATGGTAAAATGCATCCCGATTGATGCAGTGGATTCCATGCAGTGTCATTTAATGCAGTGGATTCCAGGCAGCATGATAAAATGCATCCCGATTGATGCAGTGGATTCCATGCAGCGGGGTTAAATGGATCCCGATTGAATGCAGTGGATTCCATGCAGCGTGGCCCAATGGATCTCGATTGAATGCAGTGGACTCCGTGCAGTGTGGTGGAGTGGATTCTGATTGATTGCAGTGAATTCCATGCAGCGTGGCCCAATGGATCTCGATTGAATGCATTGGATTCCATGCAGCGTGTTTGAATGCAGTGTATGCCATGCAGCGTGAAGAAATGGAACCCTATTGAATGCAGTGGATTTTATGCAGGATGATTGAATGCAGTGGATTCCATGCAGCATGATTGAATGCAGTGGATTCCAGGCAGCGAGGCCCAATAAATCCCGATTGAATGCAGTGGATATTATCCAGCATGGCCCAAAGCATCCCGATTGAATGCAGTGGATTCCATGCAGCGTGTTTGAATGCAGTGGATTCCATGCAGCATGGCCCAATGGTTCCCGATTGAATGCAGTGGTTGCAATGAAGCATGATTGAATGCAGTGGATTCCATGAAGCGTGGCCCTATGGTACCCGATTGAATGCACTGGTTGCAATGAAGCATGATTGAATGCAGTGGATTCCATGCAGCATGGAGACATTGAACCCTATTCAATGCAGGGGATTTTATGCAGCATGATTGAATGCAGTGGATTCCATGCAGCATGATTGAATGCAGTAGATTCCATGCAGTGAGGCCCAATGCATCCCGATTAAATGCAGTGGATTTTATGCAGCGAGGCCCAAAGCATCCCGATTGAATGCAGTGGATTCCATGCAGCGTCACTGAATGCAGTGGATTCGATGCAGCATGGTTAAATGCATCCCGATTGAACGAAGAGTATTCCATGCAGCGTGGCTAAATGGATCCCGATTGAATGCAGTGGATTCCATGCAGCGTGGCCCAATGGATCTCGAGAGATTGCAGTGGATTCCATGCAGTGTGGTGCAATGGATTTAAATTGAACGCAGTGGATTCCATGCATCGTGGTGCAATGGATCCCAATTGAATGCAGTGAATTCCATGCAGCGTGATTGAATGCAGTACATTCCATGCAGCATGGTAAAATGCATCCCGATTAAATGCAGTGGATTCCATCCAGCTTGATTGAATGCAGTTGATTCCATGGAGCGTGGCCCAATGCATCCCGATTAAATGCAGTGGATTTTATGCAGCATGGCCCAAAGCATCCCGATTGAAGGTAGTGCATTCCATGCAGCATCACTGAATGCAGTGGATTCCATGCAGCATGGTAAAATGCATCCCGATTGAACGCAGTGTATTCCATGAAGCATGGCTAAATGGCTCCCGAGTGAATGCAGTAGATTCCATGCAGTGTCATTGAATGCAGTGGATTCCATGCAGCATGGTAAAATGCATCCCGATTGATGCAGTGGATTCCATGCAGTGTCATTGAATGCAGTGGATTCCAGGCAGCATGGTAAAATGCATCCCGATTGATGCAGTGGATTCCATGCAGCGGGGTTAAATGGATCCCGATTGAATGCAGTGTATTCCATGCAGCGTGGCCCAATGGATCTCGATTGAATGCAGTGGATTCCATGCAGTGTGGTGCAATGGATTTTGATTGAACGCAGTGGATTCCATGCATCGTTGTGCAATGGATCCCAATTGAATGCAGTGAATTCCATGCAGCGTGATTGAATGCAGTACATTCCATGCAGCATGGTAAAATGCATCCCGATTAAATGCAGTGGATTCCATCCAGCTTGATTGAATGCAGTTGATTCCATGGAGCGTGGCCCAATGCATCCCGATTAAATGCAGTGGATTTTATGCAGCATGGCCCAAAGCATCCCGATTGAAGGTAGTGCATTCCATGCAGCATCACTGAATGCAGTGGATTCCATGCAGCATGGTAAAATGCATCCCGATTGAACGCAGTGTATTCCATGAAGCATGGCGAAATGGATCCCGATTGAATGCAGTGGATTCCATGCAGCGTGGCCCAATGGATCTCGATTGAACGCAGTGTATTCCATGCAGTGAGGCCCAATGTATCCCAATTGAATGCAGTGGATTCCATGCAGCATGGCGCAATGGATGTCGATTGAATGCAGTGGTTTCCCTGCAATGTGGCACAATGGATCCCGATTGACTGCAGTGGATTCCATGCAGCGTCACTGAATGCAGTGGATTCCATGCAGAATGGTAAAATGCATCCCGATTGATGGAGTGGATTCCATGCAGTGTCATTGAATGCAGTGGATTCCATGCAGCATGGTAAAATGCATCCCAATTGAACGCAGTGCATTCCATGCAGCGGGGTTAAATGGATCCCGATTGAATGCAGTGGATTCGATGCAGCGTGGCCCAATGGATCTCGAGAGAATGCAGTGGATTCCATGCAGTGTGGTGCAATGGATTTAAATTGAACGCAGTGGATTCCATGCATCGTGGCGCAATGGATCCCAATTGAATGCAGTGAATTCCATGCAGCGTGATTGAATGCAGTATATTCCATGCAGCGTGGTAAAATGTATCCCGATTAAATGCAGTGGATTTTATGCAGCATGGCCCAAAGCATCCCGATTGAAGGTAGTGCATTCCATGCAGCATCACTGAATGCAGTGGATTCCATGCAGCATGGTAAAATGCATCCCGATTAAACGCAGTGCATTACATGCAGCATGGCTAAATGGATCCCGAGTGAATGCAGTGGATTCCATGCAGCATGTTAAAATGCGTCACGATTGCTGCAGTGGATTCCATGCAGTGTCATTGAATGCAGTGTATTCCATGCAGCATGGTAAAATGCATCCCGATTAAATGCAGTGGATTCCATCCAGCTTGATTGAATGCAATTGATTCCATGGAGCGTGGCCCAATGCATCCCGATTAAATGCAGTGGATTTTAAGCAGCATGGCCCAAAGCATCCCGATTGAAGGTAGTGCATTCCATGCAGCATCACTGAATGCAGTGGATTCCATGCAGCATGGTAAAATGCATCCCGATTGAACGCAGTGTATTCCATGAAGCATGGCTAAATGGATCCCGATTGAATGCAGTGGATTCCATGCAGCGTGGCCCAATGGATCTCGATTGAACGCAGTGTATTCCATGCAGTGAGGCCCAATGTATCAAAATTGAATGCAGTGGATTCCATGCAGCGTGATTGAATGCAGTATATTCCATGCAGCGTGGTAAAATGCATCCCGATTAAACGCAGTAGATTACATGCAGCATGGCTAAATGGATCCCGAGTGAATGCAGTGGATTCCATGCAGTGTCATTGAATGCAGTGGATTCCATGCAGCATGGTAAAATGCATCCCGATTGATGCAGTGGATTCCATGCAGTGTCATTGAATGCAGTGGATTCCAGGCAGCATGGTAAAATGCATCCCGATTGATGCAGTGGATTCCATGCAGCGGGGTTAAATGGATCCCGATTGAATGCAGTGGATTCAATGCAGCGTGGCCCAAAGCATCCCGATGGAATGCAGTGGATTCCATGCAGCGTGTTTGAATGCAGTGGATTCCATGCAGCATGGCCCAATGGTTCCCGATTGAATGCAGTGGTTGCAATGAAGCATGATTGAATGCAGTGGATTCCATGCAGCGTGATTGAATGCAGTATATTCCATGCAGCGTGGTAAAATGCATCCCGATTAAATGCAATGGATTCCATCCAGCTTGATTGAATGCAGTTGATTCCATGCAGCGTGGCCCAATGCATCCCGATTAAATGCAGTGGATTTTATGCAGCATGGCCCAAAGCATCCCGATTGAAGGTAGTGCATTCCATGCAGCATCACTGAATGCAGTGGATTCCATGAAGCATGGTAAAATGCATCCCGATTGAACGCAGTGTATTCCATGAAGCATGGCTAAATGGATCCCGATTGAATGCAGTGGATTCCATGCAGCGTGGCCCAATGGATCTCGATTGAACGCAGTGTATTCCATGCAGTGAGGCCCAATGAATCCCAATTGAATGCAGTGGATTCCATGCAGCATGGCGCAATGGATGTCGATTGAATGCAGTGGTTTCCCTGCAATGTGGCACAATGGATCCCGATTGACTGCAGTGGATTCCATGCAGCGTCACTGAATGCAGTGGATTCCATGCAGAATGGTAAAATGCATCCCGATTGATGCAGTGGATTCCATGCAGTGTCATCGAATGCAGTGGATTCGATGCAGCATGGTAAAATGCATCCCAATTGAACGCAGTGCATTCCATGCAGCGGGGTTAAATGGATCCCGATTGAATGCAGTGGATTCGATGCAGCGTGGCCCAATGGATCTCGAGAGAATGCAGTGGATTCCATGCAGTGTGGTGCAATGGGTTTTAATTGAACGCAGTGGATTCCATGCATCGTGGCGCAATGGATCCCAATTGAATGCAGTGAATTCCATGCAGCGTGATTGAATGCAGTATATTCCATGCAGCGTGGTAAAATGCATCCCGATTAAATGCAGTGGATTCCATCCAGCTTGATTGAATGCAGTTGATTCCATGGAGCGTGGCCCAATGCATCCCGATTAAATGCAGTGGATTTTATGCAGCATGGCCCAAAGCATCCCGATTGAAGGTAGTGCATTTCATGCAGCATCACTGAATGCAGTGGATTCCATGCAGCATGGTAAAATGCATCCCAATTGAACGCAGTGCATTCCATGCAGCGGGGTTAAATGGATCCCGATTGAATGCAGTGGATTCGATGCAGCGTGGCCCAATGGATCTCGAGAGAATGCAGTGGATTCCATGCAGTGTGGTGCAATGGATTTTAATTGAACGCAGTGGATTCAATGCATCGTGGCGCAATGGATCCCAATTGAATGCAGTGAATTCCATGCAGCGTGATTGAATGCAGTATATTCCATGCAGCGTGGTAAAATGCATCCCGATTAAATGCAGTGGATTCCATCCAGCTTGATTGAATGCAGTGGATTCCATGCAGCGTGGCCCAATGGATCTCGATTGAACGCAGTGTATTCCATGCAGTGAGGCCCAATGAATCCCAATTGAATGCAGTGGATTCCATGCAGCATGGCGCAATGGATGTCGATTGAATGCAGTGGTGTCCCTGCAATGTGGCACAATGGATCCCGATTGACTGCAGTGGATTCCATGCAGCGTCACTGAATGCAGTGGATTCCATGCAGCATGGTAAAATGCATCCCGATTGATGCAGTGGATTCCATGCAGTGTCATTGAATGCAGTGGATTCGATGCAGCATGGTAAAATGCATCCCAATTGAACGCAGTGCATTCCATGCAGCGGGGTTAAATGGATCCCGATTGAATGCAGTGGATTCGATGCAGCGTGGCCCAATGGATCTCGAGAGAATGCAGTGGATTCCATGCAGTGTGGTGCAATGGGTTTTAATTGAACGCAGTGGATTCCATGCATCGTGGCGCAATGGATCCCAATTGAATGCAGTGAATTCCATGCAGCGTGATTGAATGCAGTATATTCCATGCAGCGTGGTAAAATGCATCCCGATTAAATGCAGTGGATTCCATCCAGCTTGATTGAATGCAGTTGATTCCATGGAGCGTGGCCCAATGCATCCCGATTAAATGCAGTGGATTTTATGCAGCATGGCCCAAAGCATCCCGATTGAAGGTAGTGCATTCCATGCAGCATCACTGAATGCAGTGGATTCCATGCAGCATGGTAAAATGCATCCCAATTGAACGCAGTGCATTCCATGCAGCGGGGTTAAATGGATCCCGATTGAATGCAGTGGATTCGATGCAGCGTGGCCCAATGGATCTCGAGAGAATGCAGTGGATTCCATGCAGTGTGGTGCAATGGATTTTAATTGAACGCAGTGGATTCAATGCATCGTGGCGCAATGGATCCCAATTGAATGCAGTGAATTCCATGCAGCGTGATTGAATGCAGTATATTCCATGCAGCGTGGTAAAATGCATCCCGATTAAATGCAGTGGATTCCATCCAGCTTGATTGAATGCAGTTGATTCCATGGAGCGTGGCCCAATGCATCCCGATTAAATGCAGTGGATTTTATGCAGCATGGCCCAAAGCATCCCGATTGAAAATAGTGCATTCCATGCAGCATCACTGAATGCAGTGGATTCCATGCAGCATGGTAAAATGCATCCCGATTGAACGCAGTGTATTCCATGAAGCATGGCTAAATGGATGCCGAGTGAATGCAGTGGATTCCATGCAGTGTCATTGAATGCAGTGGATTCCATGCAGCATGGTAAAATGTGTCACGATTGATGCAGTGGATTCCATGCATTATCATTGAATGCAGTGGATTCCATGCAGCATGGTTAAATGCATCCCGATTGATGCAGTGGATTACATGCAGTGTCAATGAATGCAGTTGATTCCATGCAGCATGGTTAAATGCATCCCGATTGATGCAGTGGATTACATGCAGTGTCAATGAATGCAGTGGATTCCAGGCAGCATGATAAAATGCATCCCGATTGATGCAGTGGATTCCATGCAGCGGGGTTAAATGGATCCCGATTGAATGCAGTGGATTCCATGCAGCGTGGCCCAGTGGATCTCGATTGAATGCAGTGGATTCCATGCAGCGTGGCCCAATGGATCTCGATTGAATGCAGTGGATTCCATGCAGTGTGGTGTAGTGGATTCTGATTGATTGCAGTGAATTCCATGCATCGTGGCACAATGGATCCCAATTGAATGCAGTGGATTCCATGCAGTGTGGCCCAGTGGATCTCGATTGAATGCAGTGGATTCCATGCAGCATGTTTGAATGCAGTGTATTCCATGCAGCGTGAAGAAATGGAACCCTATTGAATGCAGTGGATTTTATGCAGCATGATTGAATGCAGTGGATTCCATGCAGCATGATTGAATGCAGTGGATTCCAGGAAGCGAGGCCCAATGAATCCCGATTGAATGCAGTGGATATTATCCAGCAGGGCCCAAAGCATCCCGATTGAATGCAGTGGATTCCATGCAGCGTCACTGAATGCAGTGGATTCGATGCAGCATGGTAAAATGCATCCCGATTGAACCCAGTGTATTCTATGCAGCGTGATAAATGGATCCCGATTGAATGCAGTGGATTCGATGCAGCATTGCCCAATGGATCTCGAGAGAATGCAGTGGATTCCATGCAGTGTGGTGCAATGGATTTTGATTGAAATCAGTGGATTCGATGCATCGTTGTGCAATGGATCCCAATTGAATGCAGTGAATTCCATGCAGCGTGATTGAATGCAGTACATTCCATGCAGCATGGTAAAATGCATCCCGATTAAATGCAGTGGATTCCATCCAGCTTGATTGAATGCAGTGGATTCCATGCAGCGTGGCCCAATGGATCTCGATTGAATGCAGTGGATTCCATGCAGTGTGGTGTAGTGGATTCTGATTGATTGCAGTGAATTCCATGCATCGTGGCACAATGGATCCCAATTGAATGCAGTGGATTCCATGCAGTGTGGCCCAGTGGATCTCGATTGAATGCAGTGGATTCCATGCAGCATGTTTGAATGCAGTGTATTCCATGCAGCGTGAAGAAATGGAACCCTATTGAATGCAGTGTATTTTATGCAGCATGATTGAATGCAGTGGATTCCATGCAGCATGATTGAATGCAGTGGATTCCAGGAAGCGAGGCCCAATGAATCCCGATTGAATGCAGTGGATATTATCCAGCAGGGCCCAAAGCATCCCGATTGAATGCAGTGGATTCCATGCAGCGTCACTGAATGCAGTGGATTCGATGCAGCATGGTAAAATGCATCCCGATTGAACCCAGTGTATTCTATGCAGCGTGATAAATGGATCCCGATTGAATGCAGTGGATTCGATGCAGCATTGCCCAATGGATCTCGAGAGAATGCAGTGGATTCCATGCAGTGTGGTGCAATGGATTTTGATTGAAATCAGTGGATTCGATGCATCGTTGTGCAATGGATCCCAATTGAATGCAGTGAATTCCATGCAGCGTGATTGAATGCAGTACATTCCATGCAGCATGGTAAAATGCATCCCGATTAAATGCAGTGGATTCCATCCAGCTTGATTGAATGCAGTTGATTCCATGGAGCATGGCCCAAAGCATCCCGATTGAAGGTAGTGCATTCCATGCAGCATCACTGAATGCAGTGGATTCCATGCAGCATGGTAAAATGCATCCCGATTGAACGCAGTGTATTCCATGAAGCATGGCTAAATGGATCCCGATTGAATGCAGTGGATTCCATGCAGCGTGGCCCAATGGATCTCGATTGAACGCAGTGTATTCCATGCAGTGAGGCCCAATGAATCCCAATTGAATGCAGTGGATTCCATGCAGCATGGCGCAATGGATGTCGATTGAATGCAGTGGTTTCCCTGCAATGTGGCACAATGGATCCCGATTGACTGCAGTGGATTCCATGCAGCGTCACTGAATGCAGTGGATTCCATGCAGTGTCATTGAATGCAGTGGATTCGATGCAGCATGGTAAAATGCATCCCAATTGAACGCAGTGCATTCCATGCAGCGGGGTTAAATGGATCCCGATTGAATGCAGTGGATTCGATGCAGCGTGGCCCAATGGATCTCGAGAGAATGCAGTGGATTCCATGCAGTGTGGTGCAATGGGTTTTAATTGAACGCAGTGGATTCCATGCATCGTGGCGCAATGGATCCCAATTGAATGCAGTGAATTCCATGCAGCGTGATTGAATGCAGTATATTCCATGCAGCGTGGTAAAATGCATCCCGATTAAATGCAGTGGATTCCATCCAGCTTGATTGAATGCAGTTGATTCCCGGGAGCGTGGCCCAATGCATCCCGATTAAATGCAGTGGATTTTATGCAGCATGGCCCAAAGCATCCCGATTGAAGGTAGTGCATTCCATGCAGCATCACTGAATGCAGTGGATTCCATGCAGCATGGTAAAATGCATCCCAATTGAACGCAGTGCATTCCATGCAGCGGGGTTAAATGGATCCCGATTGAATGCAGTGGATTCGATGCAGCGTGGCCCAATGGATCTCGAGAGAATGCAGTGGATTCCATGCAGTGTGGTGCAATGGATTTTAATTGAACGCAGTGGATTCCATGCATCGTGGCGCAATGGATCCCAATTGAATGCAGTGAATTCCATGCAGCGTGATTGAATGCAGTATATTCCATGCAGCGTGGTAAAATGCATCCCGATTAAATGCAGTGGATTCCATCCAGCTTGATTGAATGCAGTGGATTCCATGCAGCGTGGCCCAATGGATCTCGATTGAACGCAGTGTATTCCATGCAGTGAGGCCCAATGAATCCCAATTGAATGCAGTGGATTCCATGCAGCATGGCGCAATGGATGTCGATTGAATGCAGTGGTTTCCCTGCAATGTGGCACAATGGATCCCGATTGACTGCAGTGGATTCCATGCAGCGTCACTGAATGCAGTGGATTCCATGCAGAATGGTAAAATGCATCCCGATTGATGCAGTGGATTCCATGCAGTGTCATTGAATGCAGTGGATTCGATGCAGCATGGTAAAATGCATCCCAATTGAACGCAGTGCATTCCATGCAGCGGGGTTCAATGGATCCCGATTGAATGCAGTGGATTCGATGCAGCATGGCCCAATGGATCTCGAGAGAATGCAGTGGATTCCATGCAGTGTGGTGCAATGGGTTTTAATTGAACGCAGTGGATTCCATGCATCGTGGCGCAATGGATCCCAATTGAATGCAGTGAATTCCATGCAGCGTGATTGAATGCAGTACATTCCATGCAGCATGGTAAAATGCATCCCGATTAAATGCAGTGGATTCCATCCAGCTTGATTGAATGCAGTTGATTCCATGGAGCGTGGCCCAATGCATCCCGATTAAATGCAGTGGATTTTATGCAGCATGGCCCAAAGCATCCCGATTGAAGGTAGTGCATTCCATGCAGCATCACTGAATGCAGTGGATTCCATGCAGCATGGTAAAATGCATCCCGATTAAACGCAGTGTATTCCATGCAGCATGGCTAAATGGATCCCGAGTGAATGCAGTAGATTCCATGCAGTTTCATTGAATGCAGTGGTTTACATGCAGTATGGTAAAATGCGTCACGATTGATGCAGTGGATTCCATGCAGTGTCATTGAATGCAGTGGATTCCATGCAGCATGGTAAAATGCATCCCGATTGATGCAGTGGATTCCATGCAGTGTCAATGAATGCAGTGGATTCCAGGCAGCATGATAAAATGCATCCCGATTGATGCAGTGGATTCCATGCAGCGGGGTTAAATGGATCCCGATTGAATGCAGTGGATTCCATGCAGCGTGGCCCAATGGATCTCGATTGAATGCAGTGGATTCCATGCAGCGTGGCCCAATGGATCTCGATTGAATGCAGTGGATTCCATGCAGTGTGGTGTAGTGGATTCTGATTGATTGCAGTGAATTCCATGCATCGTGGCACAATGGATCCAAATTGAATGCAGTGGATTCCATGCAGCGTGGCCCAATGGATCTCGATTGAATGCAGTGGATTCCATGCAGCGTGTTTGAATGCAGTGTATTCCATGCAGCGTGAAGAAATGGAACCCTATTGAATGCAGTGGATTTTATGCAGCATGATTGAATGCAGTGGATTTGATGCAGCATGATTGAATGCAGTGGATTCCAGGCAGCGAGGCCCAATGAATCCCGATTGAATGCAGTGGATATTATCCAGCATGGCCCAAAGCATCCCGATGGAATGCAGTGGATTCCATGCAGCGTGTTTGAATGCAGTGGATTCCATGCAGCATGGCCCAATGGTTCCCGATTGAATGCAGTGGTTGCAATGAAGCATGATTGAATGCAGTGGATTCCATGCAGCATGGAGAAATGGAACCCTATTAAATGCAGGGGATTTTATGCAGCATGATTGAATGCAGTGGATTCCATGCAGCATGATTGAATGCAGTAGATTCCATGCAGTGAGGCCCAATGCATCCCGATTAAATGCAGTGGATTTTATGCAGCGAGGCCCAAAGCATCCCGATTGAATGCAGTGGATTCCATGCAGCGTCACTGAATGCAGTGGATTCGATGCAGCATGGTAAAATGCATCCCGATTGAACCCAGTGTATTCTATGCAGCGTGATAAATGGATCCCGATTGAATGCAGTGGATTCCATGCAGCGTGGCCCAATGGATCTCGAGAGAATGCAGTGGATTCCATGCAGTGTGGTGCAATGGATTTTGATTGAAGGCAGTGGATTCGATGCATCGTAGTGCAATGGATCCCAATTGAATGCAGTGAATTCCATGCAGCGTGATTGAATGCAGTACATTCCATGCAGCATGGTAAAATGCATCCCGATTAAATGCAGTGGATTCCATCCAGCTTGATTGAATGCAGTTGATTCCATGGAGCGTGGCCCAATGCATCCCGATTAAATGCAGTGGATTTTATGCAGCATGGCCCAAAGCATCCCGATTGAAGGTAGTGCATTCCATGCAGCATCACTGAATGCAGTGGATTCCATGCAGCATGGTAAAATACATCCCGATTGAACGTAGTGTATTCCATGAAGCATGGCGAAATGGATCCCGATTGAATGCAGTGGATTCCATGCAGCGTGGCCCAATGGATCTCGATTGAACGCAGTGTATTCCATGCAGTGAGGCCCAATGAATCCCAATTGAATGCAGTGGATTCCATGCAGCATAGCGCAATGGATGTCGATTGAATGCAGTGATTTCCCTGCAATGTGGCACAATGGATCCCGATTGACTGCAGTGGATTCCATGCAGCGTCACTGAATGCAGTGGATTCCATGCAGCATGGTAAAATGCATCACGATTGATGCAGTGGATTCCATGCAGTGTCATTGAATGCAGTGGATTCCATGCAGCATGGTAAAATGCATCCCGATTGATGCAGTGGATTACATGCAGTGTCAATGAATGCAGTGGATTCCAGGCAGCATGATAAAATGCATCCCGATTGATGCAGTGGATTCCATGCAGCGGGGTTAAATGGATCCCGATTGAATGCAGTGGATTCCATGCAGCGTGGCCCAGTGGATCTCGATTGAATGTAGTGGATTCCATGCAGCGTGGCCCAATGGATCTCGATTGAATGCAGTGGATTCCACGCAGTGTGGTGCAGTGGATTCTGATTGATTGCAGTGAATTCCATGCATCGTGGCACAATGGATCCCAATTGAATGCAGTGGATTCCATGCAGTGTGGCCCAATGGATCTCGATTGAATGCAGTGGATTCCATGCAGCATGTTTGAATGCAGTGTATTCCATGCAGCGTGAAGAAATGGAACCCTATTGAATGCAGTGGATTTTATGCAGCATGATTGAATGCAGTGGATTCCATGCAGCATGATTGAATGCAGTGGATTCCAGGAAGCGAGGCCCAATGAATCCCGATTGAATGCAGTGGATTTTATGCAGCGAGGCCCAAAGCATCCCGATTGAATGCAGTGGATTCCATGCAGCGTCACTGAATGCAGTGGATTCGATGCAGCATGGTAAAATGCATCCCGATTGAACCCAGTGTATTCTATGCAGCGTGATAAATGGATCCCGATTGAATGCAGTGGATTCGATGCAGCATTGCCCAATGGATCTCGAGAGAATGCAGTGGATTCCATGCAGTGTGGTGCAATGGATTTTGATTGAAATCAGTGGATTCGATGCATCGTTGTGCAATGGATCCCAATTGAATGCAGTGAATTCCATGCAGCGTGATTGAATGCAGTACATTCCATGCAGCATGGTAAAATGCATCCCGATTAAATGCAGTGGATTCCATCCAGCTTGATTGAATGCAGTTGATTCCATGGAGCGTGGCCCAATGCATCCCGATTAAATGCAGTGGATTTTATGCAGCATGGCCCAAAGCATCCCGATTGAAGGTAGTGCATTCCATGCAGCATCACTGAATGCAGTGGATTCCATGCAGCATGGTAAAATGCATCCCGATTGAACGCAGTGTATTCCATGAAGCATGGCGAAATGGATCCCGATTGAATGCAGTGGATTCCATGCAGCGTGGCCCAATGGATCTCGATTGAACGCAGTGTATTCCATGCAGTGAGGCCCAATGAATCCCAATTGAATGCAGTGGATTCCATGCAGCATGGCGCAATGGATGTCGATTGAATGCAGTGGTTTCCCGGCAATGTGGCACAATGGATCCCGATTGACTGCAGTGGATTGCATGCAGCGTCACTGAATGCAGTGGATTCCATGCAGCATGGTAAAATGCATCCCGATGGATGCAGTGGATTCCATGCAGTGTCATTGAATGCAGTGGATTCCATGCAGCATGGTAAAATGCATCCCAATTGAACGCAGTGCATTCCATGCAGCGGGGTTCAATGGATCCCGATTGAATGCAGTGGATTCGATGCAGCGTGGCCCAATGGATCTCGAGAGAATGCAGTGGATTCCATGCAGTGTGGTGCAATGGATTTAAATTGAACGCAGTGGATTCCATGCATCGTGGCGCAATGGATCCCAATTGAATGCAGTGAATTCCATGCAGCGTGATTGAATGCAGTATATTCCATGCAGCGTGGTAAAATGCATCCCGATTAAATGCAGTGGATTCCATCCAGCTTGATTGAATGCAATTGATTCCATGGAGCATGGCCCAATGCATCCCGATTAAATGCAGTGGATTTTATGCAGCATGGCCCAAAGCATCCCGATTGAAGGTAGTGCATTCCATGCAGCATCACTGAATGCAGTGGATTCCATGCAGCATGGTAAAATGCATCCCGATTAAACGCAGTGGATTACATGCAGCATGGCTAAATGGATCCCGAGTGAATGCAGTAGATTCCATGCAGTTTCATTGAATGCAGTGGTTTACATGCAGTATGGTAAAATGCGTCACGATTGATGCAGTGGATTCCATGCAGTGTCATTGAATGCAGTGGATTCCATGCAGCATGGTAAAATGCATCCCGATTGATGCAGTGGATTCCATGCAGTGTCAATGAATGCAGTGGATTCCAGGCAGCATGATAAAATGCATCCCGATTGATGCAGTGGATTCCATGCAGCGGGGTTAAATGGATCCCGATTGAATGCAGTGGATTCCATGCAGCGTGGCACAATGGATCTCAATTGAATGCAGTGGATTCCATGCAGCGTGGCCCAATGGATCTCGATTGAATGCAGTGGATTCCATGCAGTGTGGTGTAGTGGATTCTGATTGATTGCAGTGAATTCCATGCATCGTGGCACAATGGATCCAAATTGAATGCAGTGGATTCCATGCAGCGTGGCCCAATGGATCTCGATTGAATGCAGTGGATTCCATGCAGCGTGTTTGAATGCAGTGTATTCCATGCAGCGTGAAGAAATGGAACCCTATTGAATGCAGTGGATTTTATGCAGCATGATTGAATGCAGTGGATTCGATGCAGCATGATTGAATGCAGTGGATTCCAGGCAGCGAGGCCCAATGAATCCCGATTGAATGCAGTGGATATTATCCAGCATGGCCCAAAGCATCCCGATTGAATGCAGTGGATTCCATGCAGCGTGTTTGAATGCAGTGGATTCCATGCAGCATGGCCCAATGGTTCCCGATTGAATGCAGTGGTTGCAATGAAGCATGATTGAATGCAGTGGATTCCATGAAGCATGGCCCTATGGTACCCGATTGAATGCACTGGTTGCAATGAAGCATGATTGAATGCAGTGGATTCCATGCAGCATGGAGAAATGGAACCCTATTAAATGCAGGGGATTTTATGCAGCATGATTGAATGCAGTGGATTCCATGCAGCATGATTGAATGCAGTAGATTCCATGCAGTGAGGCCCAATGCATCCCGATTAAATGCAGTGGATTCCATGCAGCGTCACTGAATGCAGTGGATTCGATGCAGCATGGTAAAATGCATCCCGATTGAACCCAGTGTATTCTATGCAGCGTGATAAATGGATCCCGATTGAATGCAGTGGATTCCATGCAGCGTGGTCCAATGGATCTCGAGAGAATGCAGTGGATTCCATGCAGTGTGGTGCAATGGATTTTGATTGAACGCAGTGGATTCGATGCATCATTGTGCAATGGATCCCAATTGAATGCAGTGAATTCCATGCAGCGTGATTGAATGCAGTACATTCCATGCAGCATGGTAAAATGCATCCCGATTAAATGCAGTGGATTCCATCCAGCTTGATTGAATGCAGTTGATTCCATGGAGCGTGGCCCAATGCATCCCGATTAAATGCAGTGGATTTTATGCAGCATGGCCCAAAGCATCCCGATTGAAGGTAGTGCATTCCATGCAGCATCACTGAATGCAGTGGATTCCATGCAGCATGGTAAAATGCATCCCGATTGAACGCAGTGTATTCCATGAAGCATGGCGAAATGGATCCCGATTGAATGCAGTGGATTCCATGCAGCGTGGCCCAATGGATCTCGATTGAACGCAGTGTATTCCATGCAGTGAGGCCCAATGAATCCCAATTGAATGCAGTGGATTCCATGCAGCATGGCGCAATGGATGTCGATTGAATGCAGTGGTTTCCCGGCAATGTGGCACAATGGATCCCGATTGACTGCAGTGGATTGCATGCAGCGTCACTGAATGCAGTGGATTCCATGCAGCATGGTAAAATGCATCCCGATGGATGCAGTGGATTCCATGCAGTGTCATTGAATGCAGTGGATTCCATGCAGCATGGTAAAATGCATCCCAATTGAACGCAGTGCATTCCATGCAGCGGGGTTCAATGGATCCCGATTGAATGCAGTGGATTCGATGCAGCGTGGCCCAATGGATCTCGAGAGAATGCAGTGGATTCCATGCAGTGTGGTGCAATGGATTTAAATTGAACGCAGTGGATTCCATGCATCGTGGCGCAATGGATCCCAATTGAATGCAGTGAATTCCATGCAGCGTGATTGAATGCAGTATATTCCATGCAGCGTGGTAAAATGCATCAAGATTAAATGCAGTGGATTCCATCCAGCTTGATTGAATGCAATTGATTCCATGGAGCATGGCCCAATGCATCCCGATTAAATGCAGTGGATTTTATGCAGCATGGCCCAAAGCATCCCGATTGAAGGTAGTGCATTCCATGCAGCATCACTGAATGCAGTGGATTCCATGCAGCATGGTAAAATGCATCCCGATTAAACGCAGTGGATTACATGCAGCATGGCTAAATGGATCCCGAGTGAATGCAGTAGATTCCATGCAGTTTCATTGAATGCAGTGGTTTACATGCAGTATGGTAAAATGCGTCACGATTGATGCAGTGGATTCCATGCAGTGTCATTGAATGCAGTGGATTCCATGCAGCATGGTAAAATGCATCCCGATTGATGCAGTGGATTCCATGCAGTGTCAATGAATGCAGTGGATTCCAGGCAGCATGATAAAATGCATCCCGATTGATGCAGTGGATTCCATGCAGCGGGGTTAAATGGATCCCGATTGAATGCAGTGGATTCCATGCAGCGTGGCCCAATGGATCTCGATTGAATGCAGTGGATTCCATGCAGCGTGGCCCAATGGATCTCGATTGAATGCAGTGGATTCCATGCAGTGTGGTGTAGTGGATTCTGATTGATTGCAGTGAATTCCATGCATCGTGGCACAATGGATCCAAATTGAATGCAGTGGATTCCATGCAGCGTGGCCCAATGGATCTCGATTGAATGCAGTGGATTCCATGCAGCGTGTTTGAATGCAGTGTATTCCATGCAGCGTGAAGAAATGGAACCCTATTGAATGCAGTGGATTTTATGCAGCATGATTGAATGCAGTGGATTCGATGCAGCATGATTGAATGCAGTGGATTCCAGGCAGCGAGGCCCAATGAATCCCGATTGAATGCAGTGGATATTATCCAGCATGGCCCAAAGCATCCCGATTGAATGCAGTGGATTCCATGCAGCGTGTTTGAATGCAGTGGATTCCATGCAGCATGGCCCAATGGTTCCCGATTGAATGCAGTGGTTGCAATGAAGCATGATTGAATGCAGTGGATTCCATGAAGCATGGCCCTATGGTACCCGATTGAATGCACTGGTTGCAATGAAGCATGATTGAATGCAGTGGATTCCATGCAGCATGGAGAAATGGAACCCTATTAAATGCAGGGGATTTTATGCAGCATGATTGAATGCAGTGGATTCCATGCAGCATGATTGAATGCAGTAGATTCCATGCAGTGAGGCCCAATGCATCCCGATTAAATGCAGTGGATTCCATGCAGCGTCACTGAATGCAGTGGATTCGATGCAGCATGGTAAAATGCATCCCGATTGAACCCAGTGTATTCTATGCAGCGTGATAAATGGATCCCGATTGAATGCAGTGGATTCCATGCAGCGTGGTCCAATGGATCTCGAGAGAATGCAGTGGATTCCATGCAGTGTGGTGCAATGGATTTTCATTGAACGCAGTGGATTCGATGCATCATTGTGCAATGGATCCCAATTGAATGCAGTGAATTCCATGCAGCGTGATTGAATGCAGTACATTCCATGCAGCATGGTAAAATGCATCCCGATTAAATGCAGTGGATTCCATCCAGCTTGATTGAATGCAGTTGATTCCATGGAGCGTGGCCCAATGCATCCCGATTAAATGCAGTGGATTTTATGCAGCATGGCCCAAAGCATCCCGATTGAAGGTAGTGCATTCCATGCAGCATCACTGAATGCAGTGGATTCCATGCAGCATGGTAAAATGCATCCCGATTGAACGCAGTGTATTCCATGAAGCATGGCTAAATGGATCCCGATTGAATGCAGTGGATTCCATGCAGCGTGGCCCAATGAATCCCAATTGAATGCAGTGGATTCCATTCAGCATGGCGCAATGGATGTCGATTGAATGCAGTGGTTTCCCTGCAATGTGGCACAATGGATCCCGATTGACTGCAGTGGATTCCATGCAGCGTCACTGAATGCAGTGGATTCCATGCAGAATGGTAAAATGCATCCCGATTGATGGAGTGGATTCCATGCAGTGTCATTGAATGCAGTGGATTCCATGCAGCATGGTAAAATGCATCCCAATTGAACGCAGTGCATTCCATGCAGCGGGGTTAAATGGATCCCGATTGAATGCAGTGGATTCGATGCAGCGTGGCCCAATGGATCTCGAGAGAATGCAGTGGATTCCATGCAGTGTGGTGCAATGGATTTTAATTGAACGCAGTGGATTCCATGCATCATGGCGCAATGGATCCCAATTGAATGCAGTGAATTCCATGCAGCGTGATTGAATGCAGTATATTCCATGCAGCGTGGTAAAATGCATCCCGATTAAATGCAGTGGATTCCATCCAGCTTGATTGAATGCAGTTGATTCCATGGAGCGTGGCCCAATGCATCCCGATTAACTGCAGTGGATTTTATGCAGCATGGCCCAAAGCATCCCGATTGAAGGTAGTGCAATCCATGCAGCATCACTGAATGCAGTGGATTCCATGCAGCATGGTAAAATGCATCCCGATTGAACGCAGTGTATTCCATGAAGCATGGCTAAATGGATCCCGAGTGAATGCAGTGGATTCCATGCAGTGTCATTGAATGCAGTGGATTCCAGGCAGCATGGTAAAATGCATCCCGATTGATGCAGTGAATTCCATGCAGCGGGGTTAAATGGATCCCGATTGAATGCAGTGGATTCCATGCAGCGTGGCCCAATGGATCTCGATTGAATGCAGTGGATTCCATGCAGCGTGGCCCAATGGATCTCGATTGAATGCAGTGGATTCCATGCAGTGTGGTGCAGTGGATTCTGATTGATTGCAGTGAATTCCATGCATCGTGGCACAATGGATCCCAATTGAATGCAGTGGATTCCATGCAGTGTGGCCCAATGGATCTCGATTGAATGCAGTGGATTCCATGCAGCATGGTAAAATGCATCCCGATTAAACGCAGTGGATTACATGCAGCATGGCTAAATGGATCCCGAGTGAATGCAGTAGATTCCACGCAGTGTCGTTGAATGCAGTGGATTACATGCAGTATGGTAAAATGCGTCACGATTGATGCAGTGGATTCCATGCAGTGTCATTGAATGCAGTGTATTCCATGCAGCATGGTAAAATGCATCCCGATGGATGCAGTGGATTCCATGCAGTGTCAATGAATGCAGTGGATTCCAGGCAGCATGATAAAATGCATCCCGATTGATGCAGTGGATTCCATGCAGCGGGGTTAAATGGATCCCGATTGAATGCAGTGGATTCCATGCAGCGTGGCCCAATGGATCTCGATTGAATGCAGTGGATTCCATGAAGCGTGGCCCAATGGATCTCGATTGAATGCAGTGGATTCCATGCAGTGTGTTGTAGTGGATTCTGATTGATTGCAGTGAATTCCATGCATCGTGGCACAATGGATCCAAATTGAATGCAGTGGATTCCATGCAGCGTGGCCCAATGGATCTCGATTGAATGCAGTGGATTCCATGCAGCGTGTTTGAATGCAGTGTATTCCATGCAGCATGAAGAAATGGAACCCTATTGAATGCAGTGGATTTTATGCAGCATGATTGAATGCAGTGGATTCCATGCAGCATGATTGAATGCAGTGGATTCCAGGCAGCGAGGCCCAATGAATCCCGATTGAATGCAGTGGATATTATCCAGCATGGCCCAAAGCATCCCGATTGAATGCAGTGGATTCCATGCAGCGTGTTTGAATGCAGTGGATTCCATGCAGCATGGCCCAATGGTTCCCGATTGAATGCAGTGGTTGCAATGAAGCATGATTGAATGCAGTGGATTCCATGAAGCGTGGCCCTATGGTACCCGATTGAATGCACTGGTTGCAATGAAGCATGATTGAATGCAGTGGATTCCATGCAGCATGGAGAAATTGAACCCTATTAAATGCAGGGGATTTTATGCAGCATGATTGAATGCAGTGGATTCCATGCAGCATGATTGAATGCAGTAGATTCCATGCAGTGAGGCCCAATGCATCCCGATTAAATGCAGTGGATTTTATGCAGCGAGGCCCAAAGCATCCCGATTGAATGCAGTGGATTCCATGCAGCGTCACTGAATTCAGTGGATTCGATGCAGCATGGTAAAATGCATCCCGATTGAACCCAGTGTATTCTATGCAGCGTGATAAATGGATCCCGATTGAATGCAGTGGATTCCATGCAGCGTGGCCCAATGGATCTCGAGAGAATGCAGTGGATTCCATGCAGTGTGGTGCAATGGATTTTGATTGAACGCAGTGGATTCGATGCATCATTGTGCAATGGATCCCAATTGAATGCAGTGAATTCCATGCAGCGTGATTGAATGCAGTACATTGCATGCAGCATGGTAAAATGCATCCCGATTAAATGCAGTGGATTCCATCCAGCTTGATTGAATGCAGTTGATTCCATGGAGCGTGGCCCAATGCATCCCGATTAAATGCAGTGGATTTTATGCAGCATGGCCCAAAGCATCCCGATTGAAGGTAGTGCATTCCATGCAGCATCACTGAATGCAGTGGATTCCATGCAGCATGGTAAAATGCATCCCGATTGAACGCAGTGTATTCCATGAAGCATGGCTAAATGGATCCCGATTGAATGCAGTGGATTCCATGCAGCGTGGCCCAATGGATCTCGATTGAACGCAGTGTATTCCATGCAGTGAGGCCCAATGAATCCCAATTGAATGCAGTGGATTCCATGCAGCATGGAGAAATGGAACCCTATTAAATGCAGGGGATTTTATGTAGCATGATTGAATGCAGTGGATTCCATGCAGCATGATTGAATGCAGTAGATTCCATGCAGTGAGGCCCAATGCATCCCGATTAAATGCAGTGGATTTTATGCAGAGAGGCCCAAAGCATCCCGATTGAATGCAGTGGATTCCATGCAGCGTCACTGAATGCAGTGGATTCGATGCAGCATGGTTAAATGCATCCCGATTGAACGAAGAGTATTCCATGCAGCGTGGCTAAATGGATCCCGATTGAATGCAATGGATTCAATGCAGCGTGGCCCAATGGATCTCGATTGAATGCAGTGGATTCCATGCAGCGTGGCCCAATGGATCTCGATTGAATGCAGTGGATTCCATGCAGTGTGGTGCAGTGGATTCTGATTGATTGCAGTGAATTCCATGCATCGTGGCACAATGGATCCCAATTGAATGCAGTGGATTCCATGCAGCGTGGCCCAATGGATCTCGATTGAATGCAGTGGATTCCATGCAGCGTGTTTGAATGCAGTGTATGCCATGCAGCGTGAAGAAATGGAACCCTATTGAATGCAGTGGATTTTATGCAGCATGATTGAATGCAGTGGATTCGATGCAGCATGATTGAATGCAGTGGATTTCAGGCAGCGAGGCCCAATGGTTCCCGATTGAATGCAGTGGATATTATCCAGCATGGCCCAAAGCATCCCGATTGAATGCAGTGGATTCCATGCAGCGTGTTTGAATGCAGTGGATTCCATGCAGCATGGCCCAATGGTTCCCGATTGAATGCAGTGGTTGCAATGAAGCATGATTGAATGCAGTGGATTCCATGAAGCATGGCCCTATGGTACCCGATTGAATGCACTGGTTGCAATGAAGCATGATTGAATGCAGTGGATTCCATGCAGCATGGAGAAATTGAACCCTATTAAATGCAGGGGATTTTATGCAGCATGATTGAATGCAGTGCTTTCCATGCAGCATGATTGAATGCAGTAGATTCCATGCAGTGAGGCCCAATGCATCCCGATTAAATGCAGTGGATTCCATGCAGCGTCACTGAATGCAGTGGATTCGATGCAGAATGGTAAAATGCATCCCGATTGAACCCAGTGTATTCTATGCAGCGTGATAAATGGATCCCGATTGAATGCAGTTGATTCCATGGAGCGTGGCCCAATGCATCCCGATTAAATGCAGTGGATTTTATGCAGCATGGCCCAAAGCATCCCGATTGAAGGTAGTGCATTCCATGCAGCATCACTGAATGCAGTGGATTCCATGCAGCATGGTAAAATGCATCCCGATTGAACGCAGTGTATTCCATGAAGCATGGCTAAATGGATCCCGATTGAATGCAGTGGATTCCATGCAGCGTGGCCCAATGGATCTCGATTGAACGCAGTGTATTCCATGCAGTGAGGCCCAATGAATCCCAATTGAATGCAGTGGATTCCATGCAGCATGGCGCAATGGATGTCGATTGAATGCAGTGGTTTCCCTGCAATGTGGCACAATGGATCCCGATTGACTGCAGTGGATTCCATGCAGCGTCACTGAATGCAGTGGATTCCATGCAGAATGGTAAAATGCATCCCGATTGATGGAGTGGATTCCATGCAGTGTCATTGAATGCAGTGGATTCCATGCAGCATGGTAAAATGCATCCCAATTGAACGCAGTGCATTCCATGCAGCGGGGTTAAATGGATCCCGATTGAATGCAGTGGATTCGATGCAGCGTGGCCCAATGGATCTCGAGAGAATGCAGTGGATTCCATGCAGTGTGGTGCAATGGATTTAAATTGAACGCAGTGGATTCCATGCATCGTGGCGCAATGGATCCCAATTGAATGCAGTGAATTCCATGCAGCGTGATTGAATGCAGTATATTCCATGCAGCGTGGTAAAATGCATCCCGATTAAATGCAGTGGATTCCATCCAGCTTGATTGAATGCAGTTGATTCCATGGAGCGTGGCCCAATGCATCCCGATTAAATGCAGTGGATTTTATGCAGCATGGCCCAAAGCATCCCGATTGAAGGTAGTGCATTCCATGCAGCATCACTGAATGCAGTGGATTCCATGCAGCATTGTAAAATGCATCCCAATTGAACGCAGTGCATTCCATGCAGCGGGGTTAAATGGATCCCGATTGAATGCAGTGGATTCGATGCAGCGTGGCCCAATGGATCTCGAGAGAATGCAGTGGATTCCATGCAGTGTGGTGCAATGGATTTTAATTGAACGCAGTGGATTCCATGCATCATGGCGCAATGGATCCCAATTGAATGCAGTGAATTCCATGCAGCGTGATTGAATGCAGTATATTCCATGCAGCGTGGTAAAATGCATCCCGATAAAATGCAGTGGATTCCATCCAGCTTGATTGAATGCAGTTGATTCCATGGAGCGTGGCCCAATGCATCCCGATTAAATGCAGTGGATTTTATGCAGCATGGCCCAAAGCATCCCGATTGAAGGTAGTGCATTCCATGCAGCATCACTGAATGCAGTGGATTCCATGCAGCATGGTAAAATGCATCCCGATTGAACGCAGTGTATTCCATGAAGCATGGCTAAATGGATCCCGAGTGAATGCAGTGGATTCCATGCAGTGTCATTGAATGCAGTGGATTCCATGCAGCATGGTAAAATGTGTCACGATTGATGCAGTGGATTCCATGCATTGTCATTGAATGCAGTGGATTCCATGCAGCATGGTTAAATGCATCCCGATTGATGCAGTGGATTCCATGCAGTGTCAATGAATGCAATGAATTCCAGGCAGCATGATAAAATGCATCCCGATTGATGCAGTAGATTCCATGCAGCGGGGTTAAATGGATCCCGATTGAATGCAGTGGATTCCATGCAGCGTGGCCCAATGGATCTCGATTGAATGCAGTGGACTCCGTGCAGTGTGGTGGAGTGGATTCTGATTGATTGCAGTGAATTCCATGCAGCGTGGCCCAATGGATCTCGATTGAATGCAGTGGATTCCATGCAGCGTGTTTGAATGCAGTGTATTCCATGCAGCGTGTAGAAATGGAACCCTATTGAATGCAGTGGATTTTATGCAGCATGATTGAATGCAGTGGATTCCATGCAGCATGATTGAATGCAGTGGATTCCAGGCAGCGAGGCCCAATGAATCCCGATTGAATGCAGTGGACATTATCCAGCATGGCCCAAAGCATCCCGATGGAATGCAGTGGATTCCATGCAGCGTGTTTGAATGCAGTGGATTCCATGCAGCATGGCCCAATGGTTCCCGATTGAATGCAGTGGTTGCAATGAAGCATGATTGAATGCAGTGGATTCCATGAAGCGTGGCCCTATGGTACCCGATTGAATGCACTGGTTGCAATGAAGCATGATTGAATGCAGTGGATTCCATGCAGCATGGAGAAATGGAACCCTATTAAATGCAGGGGATTTTATGCAGCATGATTGAATGCAGTGGATTCCATGCAGCATGATTGAATGCAGTAGATTCCATGCAGTGAGGCCCAATGCATCCCGATTAAATGCAGTGGATTTTATGCAGCGAGGCCCAAAGCATCCCGATTGAATGCAGTGGATTCCATGCAGCGTCACTGAATGCAGTGGATTCGATGCAGCATGGTTAAATGCATCCCGATTGAACGAAGAGTATTCCATGCAGCGTGGCTAAATGGATCCCGATTGAATGCAGTGGATTCCATGCAGCGTGGCCCAATGGATCTCGAGAGATTGCAGTGGATTCCATGCAGTGTGGTGCAATGGATTTTAATTGAACGCAGTGGATTCCATGCATCGTGGTGCAATGGATCCCAATTGAATGCAGTGAATTCCATGCAGCGTGATTGAATGCAGTACATTCCATGCAGCATGGTAAAATGCATCCCGATTAAATGCAGTGGATTCCATCCAGCTTGATTGAATGCAGTTGATTCCATGGAGCGTGGCCCAATGCATCCCGATTAAATGCAGTGGATTTTATGCAGCATGGCCCAAAGCATCCCGATTGAATGTAGTGCATTCCATGCAGCATCACTGAATGCAGTGGATTCCATGCAGCATGGTAAAATGCATCCCGATTAAACGCAGTGGATTACATGCAGCATGGCTAAATGGATCCCGAGTGAATGCAGTAGATTCCACGCAGTGTCATTGAATGCAGTGGATTCCATGCAGCATGGTAAAATGCGTCACGATTGATGCAGTGGATTCCATGCAGTGTCATTGAATGCAGTGTATTCCATGCAGCATGGCAAAATGCATCCCGATGGATGCAGTGGATTCCATGCAGTGTCAATGAATGCAGTGGATTCCAGGCAGCATGATAAAATGCATCCCGATTGATGCAGTGGATTCCATGCAGCGGGGTTAAATGGATCCCGATTGAATGCAGTGTATTCCATGCAGCGTGGCCCAATGGATCTCGATTGAATGCAGTGGATTCCATGCAGCGTGGCCCAATGGATCTCGATTGAATGCAGTGGATTCCATGCAGTGTGGTGCAGTGGATTCTGATTGATTGCAGTGAATTCCATGCATCGTGGCACAATGGATCCCAATTGAATGCAGTGGATTCCATGCAGCGTGGCCCAATGGATCTCGATTGAATGCAGTGGATTCCATGCAGCGTGTTTGAATGCAGTGTATGCCATGCAGCATGAAGAAATGGAACCCTATTGAATGCAGTGGATTTTATGCAGCATGATTGAATGCAGTGGATTCCATGCAGCATGATTGAATGCAGTGGATTCCAGGCAGCGAGGCCCAATGAATCCCGATTGAATGCAGTGGATATTATCCAGCATGGCCCAAAGCATCCCGATTGAATGCAGTGGATTCCATGCAGCGTGTTTGAATGCAGTGGATCCATGCAGAATGGCCCAATGGTTCCCGATTGAATGCAGTGGTTGCAATGAAGCATGATTGAATGCAGTGGATTCCATGAAGCGTGGCCCTATGGTACCCGATTGAATGCACTGGTTGCAATGAAGCATGATTGAATGCAGTGGATTCCATGCAGCATGGAGAAATGGAACCCTATTCAATGCAGGGGATTTTATGCAGCATGATTGAATGCAGTGGATTCCATGCAGCATGATTGAATGCAGTAGATTCCATGCAGCGTGGTAAAATGCATCCCGATTAAATGCATTGGATTCCATCCAGCTTGATTGAATGCAGTTGATTCCATGGAGCGTGGCCCAATGCATCCCGATTAACTGCAGTGGATTTTATGCAGCATGGCCCAAAGCATCCCGATTGAAGGTAGTGCATTCCATGCAGCATCACTGAATGCAGTGGATTCCATGCAGCATTGTAAAATGCATCCCAATTGAACGCAGTGCATTCCATGCAGCGGGGTTAAATGGATCCCGATTGAATGCAGTGGATTCGATGCAGCGTGGCCCAATGGATCTCGAGAGAATGCAGTGGATTCCATGCAGTGTGGTGCAATGGATTTTAATTGAACGCAGTGGATTCCATGCATCATGGCGCAATGGATCCCAATTGAATGCAGTGAATTCCATGCAGCGTGATTGAATGCAGTATATTCCATGCAGCGTGGTAAAATGCATCCCGATTAAATGCAGTGGATTCCATCCAGCTTGATTGAATGCAGTTGATTCCATGGAGCGTGGCCCAATGCATCCCGATTAACTGCAGTGGATTTTATGCAGCATGGCCAAAAGCATCCCGATTGAAGGTACTGCATTCCATGCAGCATCACTGAATGCAGTGGATTCCATGCAGCATGGTAAAATGCATCCCGATTGAACGCAGTGTATTCCATGAAGCATGGCTAAATGGATCCCGAGTGAATGCAGTGGATTCCATGCAGTGTCATTGAATGCAGTGGATTCCATGCAGCATGGTAAAATGTGTCACGATTGATGCAGTGGATTCCATGCATTGACATTGAATGCAGTGGATTCCATGCAGCATGGTTAAATGCATCCCGATTGATGCAGTGGATTCCATGCAGTGTCAATGAATGCAATGAATTCCAGGCAGCATGATAAAATGCATCCCGATTGATGCAGTGGATTCCATGCAGCGGGGTTAAATGGATCCCGATTGAATGCAGTGGATTCCATGCAGCGTGGCCCAATGGATCTCGATTGAATGCAGTGGACTCCGTGCAGTGTGGTGGAGTGGATTCTGATTGATTGCAGTGAATTCCATGCAGCGTGGCCCAATGGATCTCGATTGAATGCAGTGGATTCCATGCAGCGTGTTTGAATGCAGTGTATTCCATGCAGCGTGTAGAAATGGAACCATATTGAATGCAGTGGATTTTATGCAGCATGATTGAATGCAGTGGATTCCATGCAGCATGATTGAATGCAGTGGATTCCAGGCAGCGAGGCCCAATGAATCCCGATTGAATGCAGTGGACATTATCCAGCATGGCCCAAAGCATCCCGATGGAATGCAGTGGATTCCATGCAGCGTGTTTGAATGCAGTGGATTCCATGCAGCATGGCCCAATGGTTCCCGATTGAATGCAGTGGTTGCAATGAAGCATGATTGAATGCAGTGGATTCCATGAAGCGTGGCCCTATGGTACCCGATTGAATGCACTGGTTGCAATGAAGCATGATTGAATGCAGTGGATTCCATGCAGCATGGAGAAATGGAACCCTATTAAATGCAGGGGATTTTATGCAGCATGATTGAATGCAGTGGATTCCATGCAGCATGATTGAATGCAGTAGATTCCATGCAGTGAGGCCCAATGCATCCCGATTAAATGCAGTGGATTTTATGCAGCGAGGCCCAAAGCATCCCGATTGAATGCAGTGGATTCCATGCAGCGTCACTGAATGCAGTGGATTCGATGCAGCATGGTAAAATGCATCCCGATTGAACCCAGTGTATTCCATGCAGCGTGATAAATGGATCCCGATTGAATGCAGTGGATTCCATGCAGCGTGGCCCAATGGATCTCGAGAGAATGCAGTGGATTCCATGCAGTGTGGTGCAATGGATTTTAATTGAACGCAGTGGATTCCATGCATCGTGGTGCAATGGATCCCAATTGAATGCAGTGAATTCCATGCAGCGTGATTGAATGCAGTACATTCCATGCAGCGTGGTAAAATGCATCCCGATTAAATGCAGTGGATTCCATCCAGCTTGATTGAATGCAGTTGATTCCATGGAGCGTGGCCCAATGCATCCCGATTAAATGCAGTGGATTTTATGCAGCATGGCCCAAAGCATCCCGATTGAATGTAGTGCATTCCATGCAGCATCACTGAATGCAGTGGATTCCATGCAGCATGGTAAAATGCATCCCGATTAAACGCAGTGGATTACATGCAGCATGGCTAAATGGATCCCGAGTGAATGCAGTAGATTCCACGCAGTGTCATTGAATGCAGTGGATTCCATGCAGCATGGTAAAATGCGTCACGATTGATGCAGTGGATTCCATGCAGTGTCATTGAATGCAGTGTATTCCATGCAGCATGGTAAAATGCATCCCGATTGATGCAGTGGATTCCATGCAGTGTCATTGAATGCAGTGGATTCCAGGCAGCATGATAAAATGCATCCCGATTGATGCAGTGGATTCCATGCAGCGGGGTTAAATGGATCCCGATTGAATGCAGTGTATTCCATGCAGCGTGGCCCAATGGATCTCGATTGAATGCAGTGGATTCCATGCAGCGTGGCCCAATGGATCTCGATTGAATGCAGTGGATTCCATGCAGTGTGGTGCAGTGGATTCTGATTGATTGCAGTGAATTCCATGCATCGTGGCACAATGGATCCCAATTGAATGCAGTGGATTCCATGCAGCGTGGCGCAATGGATCTCGATTGAATGCAGTGGATTCCATGCAGCGTGCTTGAATGCAGTGTATGCCATGCAGCATGAAGAAATGGAACCCTATTGAATGCAGTGGATTTTATGCAGCATGATTGAATGCAGTGGATTCCATGCAGCATGATTGAATGCAGTGGATTCCAGGCAGCGAGGCCCAATGAATCCCAATTGAATGCAGTGGATATTATCCAGCATGGCCCAAAGCATCCCGATTGAATGCAGTGGATTCCATGCAGCGTGTTTGAATGCAGTGGATCCATGCAGCATGGCCCAATGGTTCCCGATTGAATGCAGTGGTTGCAATGAAGCATGATTGAATGCAGTGGATTCCATGAAGCGTGGCCCTATGGTACCCGATTGAATGCACTGGTTGCAATGAAGCATGATTGAATGCAGTGGATTCCACGCAGCATGGAGAAATGGAACCCTATTAAATGCAGGGGATTTTATGCAGCATGATTGAATGCAGTGGATTCCATGCAGCATGATTGAATGCAGTAGATTCCATGCAGTGAGGCCCAATGCATCCCGATTAAATGCAGTGGATTTTATGCAGCGAGGCCCAAAGCATCCCGATTGAATGCAGTGGATTCCATGCAGCGTCACTGAATGCAGTGGATTCGATGCAGCATGGTAAAATGCATCCCGATTGAACCCAGTGTATTCTATGCAGCGTGATAAATGGATCCCGATTGAATGCAGTGGATTCCATGCAGCGTGGCCCAATGGATCTCGAGAGAATGCAGTGGATTCCATGCAGTGTGGTGCAATGGATTTTGATTGAAGGCAGTGGATTCGATGCATCGTTGTGCAATGGATCCCAATTGAATGCAGTGAATTCCATGCAGCGTGATTGAATGCAGTACATTCCATGCAGCATGGTAAAATGCATCCCGATTAAATGCAGTGGATTCCATCCAGCTTGATTGAATGCAGTTGATTCCATGGAGCGTGGCCCAATGCATCCCGATTAAATGCAGTGGATTTTATGCAGCATGGCCCAAAGCATCCCGATTGAAGGTAGTGCATTCCATGCAGCCTCACTGAATGCAGTGGATTCCATGCAGCATGGTAAAATGCATCCCGATTGAACGCAGTGTATTCCATGAAGCATGGCGAAATGGATCCCGATTGAATGCAGTGGATTCCATGCAGCGTGGCCCAATGGATCTCGATTGAACGCAGTGTATTCCATGCAGTGAGGCCCAATGAATACCAATTGAATGCAGTGGATTCCATGCAGCATGGCGCAATGGATGTCGATTGAATGCAGTGCTTTCCCGGCAATGTGGCACAATGGATCCCGATTGACTGCAGTGGATTCCATGCAGCGTCACTGAATGCAGTGGATTCCATGCAGCATGGTAAAATGCATCACGATTGATGCAGTGGATTCCATGCAGTGTCATTGAATGCAGTGGATTCCATGCAGCATTGTAAAATGCATCCCGATTGATGCAGTGGATTACATGCAGTGTCAATGAATGCAGTGGATTCCAGGCAGCATGATAAAATGCATCCCGATTGATGCAGTGGATTCCATGCAGCGGGGTTAAATGGATCCCGATTGAATGCAGTGGATTCCATGCAGCGTGGCCCAGTGGATCTCGATTGAATGCAGTGGATTCCATGCAGCGTGGCCCAATGGATCTCGATTGAATGCAGTGGATTCCACGCAGTGTGGTGCAGTGGATTCTGATTGATTGCAGTGAATTCCATGCATCGTGGCACAATGGATCCCAATTGAATGCAGTGGATTCCATGCAGTGTGGCCCAATGGATCTCGATTGAATGCAGTGGATTCCATGCAGCATGTTTGAATGCAGTGGATTCCATGCAGCGTGAAGAAATGGAACCCTATTGAATGCAGTGGATTTTATGCAGCATGATTGAATGCAGTGGATTCCATGCAGCATGATTGAATGCAGTGGATTCCAGGAAGCGAGGCCCAATGAATCCCGATTGAATGCAGTGGATATTATCCAGCAGGGCCCAAAGCATCCCGATTGAATGCAGTGGATTCCATGCAGCGTGGCCCAATGGATCTCGAGAGATTGCAGTGGATTCCATGCAGTGTGGTGCAATGGATTTTAATTGAACGCAGTGGATTCCATGCATCGTGGTGCAATGGATCCCAATTGAATGCAGTGAATTCCATGCAGCGTGATTGAATGCAGTACATTCCATGCAGCATGGTAAAATGCATCCCGATTAAATGCAGTGGATTCCATCCAGCTTGATTGAATGCAGTTGATTCCATGGAGCGTGGCCCAATGCATCCCGATTAAATGCAGTGGATTTTATGCAGCATGGCCCAAAGCATCCCGATTGAAGGTAGTGCATTCCATGCAGCATCGCTGAATGCAGTGGATTCCATGCAGCATGGTAAAATGCGTCACGATTGATGCAGTGGATTCCATGCAGTGTCATTGAATGCAGTGTATTCCATGCAGCATGGTAAAATGCATCCCGATTGATGCAGTGGATTCCATGCAGTGTCATTGAATGCAGTGGATTCCAGGCAGCATGATAAAATGCATCCCGATTGATGCAGTGGATTCCATGCAGCGGGGTTAAATGGATCCCGATTGAATGCAGTGTATTCCATGCAGCGTGGCCCAATGGATCTCGATTGAATGCAGTGGATTCCATGCAGCGTGGCCCAATGGATCTCGATTGAATGCAGTGGATTCCATGCAGTGTGGTGCAGTGGATTCTGATTGATTGCAGTGAATTCCATGCATCGTGGCACAATGGATCCCAATTGAATGCAGTGGATTCCATGCAGCGTGGCGCAATGGATCTCGATTGAATGCAGTGGATTCCATGCAGCGTGCTTGAATGCAGTGTATGCCATGCAGCATGAAGAAATGGAACCCTATTGAATGCAGTGGATTTTATGCAGCATGATTGAATGCAGTGGATTCCATGCAGCATGATTGAATGCAGTGGATTCCAGGCAGCGAGGCCCAATGAATCCCAATTGAATGCAGTGGATATTATCCAGCATGGCCCAAAGCATCCCGATTGAATGCAGTGGATTCCATGCAGCGTGTTTGAATGCAGTGGATCCATGCAGCATGGCCCAATGGTTCCCGATTGAATGCAGTGGTTGCAATGAAGCATGATTGAATGCAGTGGATTCCATGAAGCGTGGCCCTATGGTACCCGATTGAATGCACTGGTTGCAATGAAGCATGATTGAATGCAGTGGATTCCACGCAGCATGGAGAAATGGAACCCTATTAAATGCAGGGGATTTTATGCAGCATGATTGAATGCAGTGGATTCCATGCAGCATGATTGAATGCAGTAGATTCCATGCAGTGAGGCCCAATGCATCCCGATTAAATGCAGTGGATTTTATGCAGCGAGGCCCAAAGCATCCCGATTGAATGCAGTGGATTCCATGCAGCGTCACTCAATGCAGTGGATTCGATGCAGCATGGTAAAATGCATCCCGATTGAACCCAGTGTATTCTATGCAGCGTGATAAATGGATCCCGATTGAATGCAGTGGATTCCATGCAGCGTGGCCCAATGGATCTCGAGAGAATGCAGTGGATTCCATGCAGTGTGGTGCAATGGATTTTGATTGAAGGCAGTGGATTCGATGCATCGTTGTGCAATGGATCCCAATTGAATGCAGTGAATTCCATGCAGCGTGATTGAATGCAGTACATTCCATGCAGCATGGTAAAATGCATCCCGATTAAATGCAGTGGATTCCATCCAGCTTGATTGAATGCAGTTGATTCCATGGAGCGTGGCCCAATGCATCCCGATTAAATGCAGTGGATTTTATGCAGCATGGCCCAAAGCATCCCGATTGAAGGTAGTGCATTCCATGCAGCCTCACTGAATGCAGTGGATTCCATGCAGCATGGTAAAATGCATCCCGATTGAACGCAGTGTATTCCATGAAGCATGGCTAAATGGATCCCGATTGAATGCAGTGGATTCCATGCAGCGTGGCCCAATGGATCTCGATTGAACGCAGTGTATTCCATGCAGTGAGGCCCAATGAATACCAATTGAATGCAGTGGATTCCATGCAGCATGGCGCAATGGATGTCGATTGAATGCAGTGCTTTCCCGGCAATGTGGCACAATGGATCCCGATTGACTGCAGTGGATTCCATGCAGCGTCACTGAATGCAGTGGATTCCATGCAGCATGGTAAAATGCATCACGATTGATGCAGTGGATTCCATGCAGTGTCATTGAATGCAGTGGATTCCATGCAGCATGGTAAAATGCATCCCGATTGATGCAGTGGATTACATGCAGTGTCAATGAATGCAGTGGATTCCAGGCAGCATGATAAAATGCATCCCGATTGATGCAGTGGATTCCATGCAGCGGGGTTAAATGGATCCCGATTGAATGCAGTGGATTCCATGCAGCGTGGCCCAGTGGATCTCGATTGAATGCAGTGGATTCCATGCAGCGTGGCCCAATGGATCTCGATTGAATGCAGTGGATTCCACGCAGTGTGGTGCAGTGGATTCTGATTGATTGCAGTGAATTCCATGCATCGTGGCACAATGGATCCCAATTGAATGCAGTGGATTCCATGCAGTGTGGCCCAATGGATCTCGATTGAATGCAGTGGATTCCATGCAGCATGTTTGAATGCAGTGTATTCCATGCAGCGTGAAGAAATGGAACCCTATTGAATGCAGTGGATTTTATGCAGCATGATTGAATGCAGTGGATTCCATGCAGCATGATTGAATGCAGTGGATTCCAGGAAGCGAGGCCCAATGAATCCCGATTGAATGCAGTGGATATTATCCAGCAGGGCCCAAAGCATCCCGATTGAATGCAGTGGATTCCATGCAGCGTGGCCCAATGGATCTCGAGAGATTGCAGTGGATTCCATGCAGTGTGGTGCAATGGATTTTAATTGAACGCAGTGGATTCCATGCATCGTGGTGCAATGGATCCCAATTGAATGCAGTGAATTCCATGCAGCGTGATTGAATGCAGTACATTCCATGCAGCATGGTAAAATGCATCCCGATTAAATGCAGTGGATTCCATCCAGCTTGATTGAATGCAGTTGATTCCATGGAGCGTGGCCCAATGCATCCCGATTAAATGCAGTGGATTTTATGCAGCATGGCCCAAAGCATCCCGATTGAAGGTAGTGCATTCCATGCAGCATCGCTGAATGCAGTGGATTCCATGCAGCATGGTAAAATGCATCCCGATTGAACGCAGTGTATTCCATGAAGCATGGCTAAATGGATCCCGAGTGAATGCAGTGGATTCCATGCAGTGTCATTGAATGCAGTGGATTCCATGCAGCATGGTAAAATGTGTCACGATTGATGCAGTGGATTCCATGCATTGTCATTGAATGCAGTGGATTCCATGCAGCATGGTTAAATGCATCCCGATTGATGCAATGGATTCCATGCAGTGTCAATGAATGCAATGAATTCCAGGCAGCATGATAAAAGGCATCCCGATTGATGCAGTGGATTCCATGCAGCGGGGTTAAATGGATCCCGATTGAATGCAGTGGATTCCATGCAGCGTGGCCCAATGGATCTCGATTGAATGCAGTGGACTCCGTGCAGTGTGGTGGAGTGGATTCTGATTGATTGCAGTGAATTCCATGCAGCGTGGCCCAATGGATCTCGATTGAATGCAGTGGATTCCATGCAGCGTGTTTGAATGCAGTGTATTCCATGCAGCGTGTAGAAATGGAACCCTATTGAATGCAGTGGATTTTATGCAGCATGATTGAATGCAGTGGATTCCATGCAGCATGATTGAATGCAGTGGATTCCAGGCAGCGAGGCCCAATGAATCCCGATTGAATGCAGTGGACATTATCCAGCATGGCCCAAAGCATCCCGATGGAATGCAGTGGATTCCATGCAGCGTGTTTGAATGCAGTGGATTCCATGCAGCATGGCCCAATGGTTCCCGATTGAATGCAGTGGTTGCAATGAAGCATGATTGAATGCAGTGGATTCCATGAAGCGTGGCCCTATGGTACCCGATTGAATGCACTGGTTGCAATGAAGCATGATTGAATGCAGTGGATTCCATGCAGCATGGAGAAATGGAACCCTATTAAATGCAGGGGATTTTATGCAGCATGATTGAATGCAGTGGATTCCATGCAGCATGATTGAATGCAGTAGATTCCATGCAGTGAGGCCCAATGCATCCCGATTAAATGCAGTGGATTTTATGCAGCGAGGCACAACCATCCCGATTGAATGCAGTGGATTCCATGCAGCGTCACTGAATGCAGTGGATTCGATGCAGCATGGTAAAATGCATCCCGATTGAACGAAGAGTATTCCATGCAGCGTGGCTAAATGGATCCCGATTGAATGCAGTGGATTCCATGCAGCGTGGCCCAATGGATCTCGAGAGATTGCAGTGGATTCCATGCAGTGTGGTGCAATGGATTTTAATTGAACACAGTGGATTCCATGCATCGTGGTGCAATGGATCCCAATTGAATGCAGTGGATTCCATGCAGCGTGATTGAATGCAGTACATTCCATGCAGCATGGTAAAATGCATCCCGATTAAATGCAGTGGATTCCATCCAGCTTGATTGAATGCAGTTGATTCCATGGAGCGTGGCCCAATGCATCCCGATTAAATGCAGTGGATTTTATGCAGCATGGCCCAAAGCATCCCGATTGAATGTAGTGCATTCCATGCAGCATCACTGAATGCAGTGGATTCCATGCAGCATGGTAAAATGCATCCCGATTAAACGCAGTGGATTACATGCAGCATGGCTAAATGGATCCCGAGTGAATGCAGTAGATTCCACGCAGTGTCATTGAATGCAGTGGATTCCATGCAGCATGGTAAAATGCGTCACGATTGATGCAGTGGATTCCATGCAGTGTCATTGAATGCAGTGTATTCCATGCAGCATGGCAAAATGCATCCCGATGGATGCAGTGGATTCCATGCAGTGTCAATGAATGCAGTGGATTCCAGGCAGCATGATAAAATGCATCCCGATTGATGCAGTGGATTCCATGCAGCGGGGTTAAATGGATCCCGATTGAATGCAGTGTATTCCATGCAGCGTGGCCCAATGGATCTCGATTGAATGCAGTGGATTCCATGCAGCGTGGCCCAATGGATCTCGAGTGAATGCAGTGGATTCCATGCAGTGTGGTGCAGTGGATTCTGATTGATTGCAGTGAATTCCATGCATCGTGGCACAATGGATCCCAATTGAATGCAGTGGATTCCATGCAGCGTGGCCCAATGGATCTCGATTGAATGCAGTGGATTCCATGCAGCGTGTTTGAATGCAGTGTATGCCATGCAGCATGAAGAAATGGAACCCTATTGAATGCAGTGGATTTTATGCAGCATGATTGAATGCAGTGGATTCCATGCAGCATGATTGAATGCAGTGGATTCCAGGCAGCGAGGCCCAATGAATCCCGATTGAATGCAGTGGATATTATCCAGCATGGCCCAAAGCATCCCGATTGAATGCAGTGGATTCCATGCAGCGTGTTTGAATGCAGTGGATCCATGCAGAATGGCCCAATGGTTCCCGATTGAATGCAGTGGTTGCAATGAAGCATGATTGAATGCAGTGGATTCCATGAAGCGTGGCCCTATGGTACCCGATTGAATGCACTGGTTGCAATGAAGCATGATTGAATGCAGTGGATTCCATGCAGCATGGAGAAATGGAACCCTATTCAATGCAGGGGATTTTATGCAGCATGATTGAATGCAGTGGATTCCATGCAGCATGATTGAATGCAGTAGATTCCATGCAGCGTGGTAAAATGCATCCCGATTAAATGCATTGGATTCCATCCAGCTTGATTGAATGCAGTTGATTCCATGGAGCGTGGCCCAATGCATCCCGATTAAATGCAGTGGATTTTATGCAGCATGGCCCAAAGCATCCCGATTGAAGGTAGTGCATTCCATGCAGCATCACTGAATGCAGTGGATTCCATGCAGCATTGTAAAATGCATCCCAATTGAACGCAGTGCATTCCATGCAGCGGGGTTAAATGGATCCCGATTGAATGCAGTGGATTCGATGCAGCGTGGCCCAATGGATCTCGAGAGAATGCAGTGGATTCCATGCAGTGTGGTGCAATGGATTTTAATTGAACGCAGTGGATTCCATGCATCATGGCGCAATGGATCCCAATTGAATGCAGTGAATTCCATGCAGCGTGATTGAATGCAGTATATTCCATGCAGCGTGGTAAAATGCATCCCGATTAAATGCAGTGGATTCCATCCAGCTTGATTGAATGCAGTTGATTCCATGGAGCGTGGCCCAATGCATCCCGATTAACTGCAGTGGATTTTATGCAGCATGGCCAAAAGCATCCCGATTGAAGGTACTGCATTCCATGCAGCATCACTGAATGCAGTGGATTCCATGCAGCATGGTAAAATGCATCCCGATTGAACGCAGTGTATTCCATGAAGCATGGCTAAATGGATCCCGAGTGAATGCAGTGGATTCCATGCAGTGTCATTGAATGCAGTGGATTCCATGCAGCATGGTAAAATGTGTCACGATTGATGCAGTGGATTCCATGCATTGACATTGAATGCAGTGGATTCCATGCAGCATGGTTAAATGCATCCCGATTGATGCAGTGGATTCCATGCAGTGTCAATGAATGCAATGAATTCCAGGCAGCATGATAAAATGCATCCCGATTGATGCAGTGGATTCCATGCAGCGGGGTTAAATGGATCCCGATTGAATGCAGTGGATTCCATGCAGCGTGGCCCAATGGATCTCGATTGAATGCAGTGGACTCCGTGCAGTGTGGTGGAGTGGATTCTGATTGATTGCAGTGAATTCCATGCAGCGTGGCCCAATGGATCTCGATTGAATGCAGTGGATTCCATGCAGCGTGTTTGAATGCAGTGTATTCCATGCAGCGTGTAGAAATGGAACCCTATTGAATGCAGTGGATTTTATGCAGCATGATTGAATGCAGTGGATTCCATGCAGCATGATTGAATGCAGTGGATTCCAGGCAGCGAGGCCCAATGAATCCCGATTGAATGCAGTGGACATTATCCAGCATGGCCCAAAGCATCCCGATGGAATGCAGTGGATTCCATGCAGCGTGTTTGAATGCAGTGGATTCCATGCAGCATGGCCCAATGGTTCCCGATTGAATGCAGTGGTTGCAATGAAGCATGATTGAATGCAGTGGATTCCATGAAGCGTGGCCCTATGGTACCCGATTGAATGCACTGGTTGCAATGAAGCATGATTGAATGCAGTGGATTCCATGCAGCATGGAGAAATGGAACCCTATTAAATGCAGGGGATTTTATGCAGCATGATTGAATGCAGTGGATTCCATGCAGCATGATTGAATGCAGTAGATTCCATGCAGTGAGGCCCAATGCATCCCGATTAAATGCAGTGGATTTTATGCAGCGAGGCCCAAAGCATCCCGATTGAATGCAGTGGATTCGATGCAGCATGGTTAAATGCATCCCGATTGAACGAAGAGTATTCCATGCAGCGTGGCTAAATGGATCCCGATTGAATGCAGTGGATTCCATGCAGCGTGGCCCAATGGATCTCGAGAGATTGCAGTGGATTCCATGCAGTGTGGTGCAATGGATTTTAATTGAACGCAGTGGATTCCATGCATCGTGGTGCAATGGATCCCAATTGAATGCAGTGAATTCCATGCAGCGTGATTGAATGCAGTACATTCCATGCAGCGTGGTAAAATGCATCCCGATTAAATGCAGTGGATTCCATCCAGCTTGATTGAATGCAGTTGATTCCATGGAGCGTGGCCCAATGCATCCCGATTAAATGCAGTGGATTTTATGCAGCATGGCCCAAAGCATCCCGATTGAATGTAGTGCATTCCATGCAGCATCACTGAATGCAGTGGATTCCATGCAGCATGGTAAAATGCATCCCGATTAAACGCAGTGGATTACATGCAGCATGGCTAAATGGATCCCGAGTGAATGCAGTAGATTCCACGCAGTGTCATTGAATGCAGTGGATTCCATGCAGCATGGTAAAATGCGTCACGATTGATGCAGTGGATTCCATGCAGTGTCATTGAATGCAGTGTATTCCATGCAGCATGGTAAAATGCATCCCGATTGATGCAGTGGATTCCATGCAGTGTCATTGAATGCAGTGGATTCCAGGCAGCATGATAAAATGCATCCCGATTGATGCAGTGGATTCCATGCAGCGGGGTTAAATGGATCCCGATTGAATGCAGTGTATTCCATGCAGCGTGGCCCAATGGATCTCGATTGAATGCAGTGGATTCCATGCAGCGTGGCCCAATGGATCTCGATTGAATGCAGTGGATTCCATGCAGTGTGGTGCAGTGGATTCTGATTGATTGCAGTGAATTCCATGCATCGTGGCACAATGGATCCCAATTGAATGCAGTGGATTCCATGCAGCGTGGCGCAATGGATCTCGATTGAATGCAGTGGATTCCATGCAGCGTGCTTGAATGCAGTGTATGCCATGCAGCATGAAGAAATGGAACCCTATTGAATGCAGTGGATTTTATGCAGCATGATTGAATGCAGTGGATTCCATGCAGCATGATTGAATGCAGTGGATTCCAGGCAGCGAGGCCCAATGAATCCCAATTGAATGCAGTGGATATTATCCAGCATGGCCCAAAGCATCCCGATTGAATGCAGTGGATTCCATGCAGCGTGTTTGAATGCAGTGGATCCATGCAGCATGGCCCAATGGTTCCCGATTGAATGCAGTGGTTGCAATGAAGCATGATTGAATGCAGTGGATTCCATGAAGCGTGGCCCTATGGTACCCGATTGAATGCACTGGTTGCAATGAAGCATGATTGAATGCAGTGGATTCCACGCAGCATGGAGAAATGGAACCCTATTAAATGCAGGGGATTTTATGCAGCATGATTGAATGCAGTGGATTCCATGCAGCATGATTGAATGCAGTAGATTCCATGCAGTGAGGCCCAATGCATCCCGATTAAATGCAGTGGATTTTATGCAGCGAGGCCCAAAGCATCCCGATTGAATGCAGTGGATTCCATGCAGCGTCACTGAATGCAGTGGATTCGATGCAGCATGGTAAAATGCATCCCGATTGAACCCAGTGTATTCTATGCAGCGTGATAAATGGATCCCGATTGAATGCAGTGGATTCCATGCAGCGTGGCCCAATGGATCTCGAGAGAATGCAGTGGATTCCATGCAGTGTGGTGCAATGGATTTTGATTGAAGGCAGTGGATTCGATGCATCGTTGTGCAATGGATCCCAATTGAATGCAGTGAATTCCATGCAGCGTGATTGAATGCAGTACATTCCATGCAGCATGGTAAAATGCATCCCGATTAAATGCAGTGGATTCCATCCAGCTTGATTGAATGCAGTTGATTCCATGGAGCGTGGCCCAATGCATCCCGATTAAATGCAGTGGATTTTATGCAGCATGGCCCAAAGCATCCCGATTGAAGGTAGTGCATTCCATGCAGCCTCACTGAATGCAGTGGATTCCATGCAGCATGGTAAAATGCATCCCGATTGAACGCAGTGTATTCCATGAAGCATGGCTAAATGGATCCCGATTGAATGCAGTGGATTCCATGCAGCGTGGCCCAATGGATCTCGATTGAACGCAGTGTATTCCATGCAGTGAGGCCCAATGAATACCAATTGAATGCAGTGGATTCCATGCAGCATGGCGCAATGGATGTCGATTGAATGCAGTGCTTTCCCGGCAATGTGGCATAATGGATCCCGATTGACTGCAGTGGATTCCATGCAGCGTCACTGAATGCAGTGGATTCCATGCAGCATGGTAAAATGCATCACGATTGATGCAGTGGATTCCATGCAGTGTCATTGAATGCAGTGGATTCCATGCAGCATGGTAAAATGCATCCCGATTGATGCAGTGGATTACATGCAGTGTCAATGAATGCAGTGGATTCCAGGCAGCATGATAAAATGCATCCCGATTGATGCAGTGGATTCCATGCAGCGGGGTTAAATGGATCCCGATTGAATGCAGTGGATTCCATGCAGCGTGGCCCAGTGGATCTCGATTGAATGCAGTGGATTCCATGCAGCGTGGCCCAATGGATCTCGATTGAATGCAGTGGATTCCACGCAGTGTGGTGCAGTGGATTCTGATTGATTGCAGTGAATTCCATGCATCGTGGCACAATGGATCCCAATTGAATGCAGTGGATTCCATGCAGTGTGGCCCAATGGATCTCGATTGAATGCAGTGGATTCCATGCAGCATGTTTGAATGCAGTGTATTCCATGCAGCGTGAAGAAATGGAACCCTATTGAATGCAGTGGATTTTATGCAGCATGATTGAATGCAGTGGATTCCATGCAGCATGATTGAATGCAGTGGATTCCAGGAAGCGAGGCCCAATGAATCCCGATTGAATGCAGTGGATATTATCCAGCAGGGCCCAAAGCATCCCGATTGAATGCAGTGGATTCCATGCAGCGTCACTGAATGCAGTGGATTCGATGCAGCATGGTAAAATGCATCCCGATTGAACCCAGTGTATTCTATGCAGCGTGATAAATGGATCCCGATTGAATGCAGTGGATTCGATGCAGCATTGCCCAATGGATCTCGAGAGAATGCAGTGGATTCCATGCAGTGTGGTGCAATGGATTTTGATTGAACGCAGTGGATTCCATGCATCGTTGTGCAATGGATCCCAATTGAATGCAGTGAATTCCATGCAGCGTGATTGAATGCAGTACATTCCATGCAGCATGGTAAAATGCATCCCGATTAAATGCAGTGGATTCCATCCAGCTTGATTGAATGCAGTTGATTCCATGGAGCGTGGCCCAATGCATCCCGATTAAATGCAGTGGATTTTATGCAGCATGGCCCAAAGCATCCCGATTGAAGGTAGTGCATTCCATGCAGCATCACTGAATGCAGTGGATTCCATGCAGCATGGTAAAATGCATCCCGATTGAACGCAGTGTATTCCATGAAGCATGGCGAAATGGATCCCGATTGAATGCAGTGGATTCCATGCAGCGTGGCCCAATGGATCTCGATTGAACGCAGTGTATTCCATGCAGTGAGGCCCAATGAATCCCAATTGAATGCAGTGGATTCCATGCAGCATGGCGCAATGGATGTCGATTGAATGCAGTGGTTTCCCGGCAATGTGGCACAATGGATCCCGATTGACTGCAGTGGATTCCATGCAGCGTCTCTGAATGCAGTGGATTCCATGCAGCATGGTAAAATGCATCCCGATGGATGCAGTGGATTCCATGCAGTGTCATTGAATGCAGTGGATTCCATGCAGCATGGTAAAATGCATCCCAATTGAACGCAGTGCATTCCATGCAGCGGGGTTCAATGGATCCCGATTGAATGCAGTGGATTCGATGCAGCGTGGCCCAATGGATCTCGAGAGAATGCAGTGGATTCCATGCAGTGTGGTGCAATGGATTTAAATTGAACGCAGTGGATTCCATGCATCCTGGCGCAATGGATCCCAATTGAATGCAGTGAATTCCATGCAGCGTGATTGAATGCAGTATATTCCATGCAGCGTGGTAAAATGCATCCCGATTAAATGCAGTGGATTCCATCCAGCTTGATTGAATGCAGTTGATTCCATGGAGCGTGGCCCAATGCATCCCGATTAAATGCAGTGGATTTTATGCAGCATGGCCCAAAGCATCCCGATTGAAGGTAGTGCATTCCATGCAGCATCACTGAATGCAGTGGATTCCATGCAGCATGGTAAAATGCATCCCGATTGAACGCAGTGTATTCCATGAAGCATGGCTAAATGGATCCCGAGTGAATGCAGTAGATTCCATGCAGTTTCATTGAATGCAGTGGTTTACATGCAGTATGGTAAAATGCGTCACGATTGATGCAGTGGATTCCATGCAGTGTCATTGAATGCAGTGGATTCCATGCAGCATGGTAAAATGCATCCCGATTGATGCAGTGGATTCCATGCAGTGTCAATGAATGCAGTGGATTCCAGGCAGCATGATAAAATGCATCCCGATTGATGCAGTGGATTCCATGCAGCGGGGTTAAATGGATCCCGATTGAATGCAGTGGATTCCATGCAGCGTGGCCCAATGGATCTCGATTGAATGCAGTCGATTCCATGCAGCGTGGCCCAATGGATCTCGATTGAATGCAGTGGATTCCATGCAGTGTGGTGTTGTGGATTCTGATTGATTGCAGTGAATTCCATGCATCGTGGCACAAAGGATCCCAATTGAATGCAGTGGATTCCATGCAGCGTGGCCCAATGGATCTCGATTGAATGCAGTCGATTCCATGCAGCGTGGCCCAATGGATCTCGATTGAATGCAGTGGATTCCATGCAGTGTGGTGCAGTGGATTCTGATTGATTGCAGTGAATTCCATGCATCGTGGCACAATGGATCCCAATTGAATGCAGTGGATTCCATGCAGTGTGGCCCAATGGATCTCGATTGAATGCAGTGGATTCCATGCAGCATGGTAAAATGCATCCCGATTAAACGCAGTGGATTACATGCAGCATGGCTAAATGGATCCCGAGTGAATGCAGTAGATTCCATGCAGTTTCATTGAATGCAGTGGATTACATGCAGTATGGTAAAATGCGTCACGATTGATGCAGTGGATTCCATGCAGTGTCATTGAATGCAGTGGATTCCATGCAGCATGGTAAAATGCATCCCGATTGATGCAGTGGATTCCATGCAGTGTCAATGAATGCAGTGGATTCCAGGCAGCATGATAAAATGCATCCCGATTGATGCAGTGGATTCCATGCAGCGGGGCTAAATGGATCCCGATTGAATGCAGTGGATTCCATGCAGCGTGGCCCAATGGATCTCGATTGAATGCAGTGGATTCCATGCAGCGTGGCCCAATGGATCTCGATTGAATGCAGTGGATTCCATGCAGTGTGGTGTAGTGGATTCTGATTGATTGCAGTGAATTCCATGCATCGTGGCACAATGGATCCAAATTGAATGCAGTGGATTCCATGCAGCGTGGCCCAATGGATCTCGATTGAATGCAGTGGATTCCATGCAGCGTGTTTGAATGCAGTGTATTCCATGCAGCGTGAAGAAATGGAACCCTATTGAATGCAGTGGATTTTATGCAGCATGATTGAATGCAGTGGATTCCATGCAGCATGATTGAATGCAGTGGATTCCAGGCAGCGAGGCCCAATGAATCCCGATTGAATGCAGTGGATATTATCCAGCATGGCCCAAAGCATCCCGATTGAATGCAGTGGATTCCATGCAGCGTGTTTGAATGCAGTGGATTCCATGCAGCATGGCCCAATGGTTCCCGATTGAATGCAGTGGTTGCAATGAAGCATGATTGAATGCAGTGGATTCCATGAAGCGTGGCCCTATGGTACCCGATTGAATGCACTGGTTGCAATGAAGCATGATTGAATGCAGTGGAGTCCATGCAGCATGGAGAAATTGAACCCTATTAAATGCAGGGGATTTTATGCAGCATGATTGAATGCAGTGGATTCCATGCAGCATGATTGAATGCAGTAGATTCCATGCAGTGAGGCCCAATGCATCCCGATTAAATGCAGTGGATTTTATGCAGCGAGGCCCAAAGCATCCCGATTGAATGCAGTGGATTCCATGCAGCGTCACTGAATGCAGTGGATTCGATGCAGCATGGTAAAATGCATCCCGATTGAACCCAGTGTATTCTATGCAGCGTGATAAATGGATCCCGATTGAATGCAGTGGATTCCATGCAGCGTGGCCCAATGGATCTCGAGAGAATGCAGTGGATTCCATGCAGTGTGGTGCAATGGATTTTGATTGAACGCAGTGGATTCGATGCATCATTGTGAAATGGATCCCAATTGAATGCAGTGAATTCCATGCAGCGTGATTGAATGCAGTACATTGCATGCAGCATGGTAAAATGCATCCCGATTAAATGCAGTGGATTCCATCCAGCTTGATTGAATGCAGTTGATTCCATGGAGCGTGGCCCAATGCATCCCGATTAAATGCAGTGGATTTTATGCAGCATGGCCCAAAGCATCCCGATTGAAGGTAGTGCATTCCATGCAGCATCACTGAATGCAGTGGATTCCATGCAGCATGGTAAAATGCATCCCGATTGAACGCAGTGTATTCCATGAAGCATGGCGAAATGGATCCCGATTGAATGCAGTGGATTCCATGCAGCGTGGCCCAATGGATCTCGATTGAACGCAGTGTATTCCATGCAGTGAGGCCCAATGAATCCCAATTGAATGCAGTGGATTCCATGCAGCATGGAGAAATTGAACCCTATTAAATGCAGGGGATTTTATGCAGCATGATTGAATGCAGTGGATTCCATGCAGCATGATTGAATGCAGTAGATTCCATGCAGTGAGGCCCAATGCATCCCGATTAAATGCAGTGGATTTTATGCAGAGAGGCCCAAAGCATCCCGATTGAATGCAGTGGATTCCATGCAGCGTCACTGAATGCAGTGGATTCGATGCAGCATGGTTAAATGCATCCCGATTGAACGAAGAGTATTCCATGCAGCGTGGCTAAATGGATCCCGATTGAATGCAGTGGATTCAATGCAGCGTGGCCCAATGGATCTCGATTGAATGCAGTGGATTCCATGCAGCGTGGCCCAATGGATCTCGATTGAATGCAGTGGATTCCATGCAGTGTGGTGCAGTGGATTCTGATTGATTGCAGTGAATTCCATGCATCGTGGCACAATGGATCCCAATTGAATGCAGTGGATTCCATGCAGCGTGGCCCAATGGATCTCGATTGAATGCAGTGGATTCCATGCAGCGTGTTTGAATGCAGTGTATGCCATGCAGCGTGAAGAAATGGAACCCTATTGAATGCAGTGGATTTTATGCAGCATGATTGAATGCAGTGGATTCGATGCAGCATGATTGAATGCAGTGGATTTCAGGCAGCGAGGCCCAATGAATCCCGATTGAATGCAGTGGATATTATCCAGCATGGCCCAAAGCATCCCGATTGAATGCAGTGGATTCCATGCAGCGTGTTTGAATGCAGTGGATTCCATGCAGCATGGCCCAATGGTTCCCGATTGAATGCAGTGGTTGCAATGAAGCATGATTGAATGCAGTGGATTCCATGAAGCGTGGCCCTATGGTACCCGATTGAATGCACTGGTTGCAATGAAGCATGATTGAATGCAGTGGATTCCATGCAGCATGGAGAAATGGAACCCTATTAAATGCAGGGGATTTTATGCAGCATGATTGAATGCAGTGGTTTCCATGCAGCATGATTGAATGCAGTAGATTCCATGCAGTGAGGCCCAATGCATCCCGATTAAATGCAGTGGATTCCATGCAGCATCACTGAATGCAGTGGATTCGATGCAGCATGGTAAAATGCATCCCGATTGAACCCAGTGTATTCTATGCAGCGTGATAAATGGATCCCGATTGAATGCAGTGGATTCCATGCAGCGTGGTCCAATGGATCTCGAGAGAATGCAGTGGATTCCATGCAGCGTGGCCCAATGGATCTCGATTGAATGCAGTGGATTCCATGCAGCGTGTTTGAATGCAGTGTATTCCATGCAGCGTGAAGAAATGGAACCCTATTGAATGCAGTGGATTTTATGCAGCATGATTGAATGCAGTGGATTCCATGCAGCATGATTGAATGCAGTGGATTCCAGGCAGCGAGGCCCAATGAATCCCGATTGAATGCAGTGGACATTATCCAGCATGGCCCAAAGCATCCCGATTGAATGCAGTGGATTCCATGCAGCGTGTTTGAATGCAGTGGATTCCATGCAGCATGGCCCAATGGTTCCCGATTGAATGCAGTGGTTGCAATGAAGCATGATTGAATGCAGTGGATTCCATGAAGCGTGGCCCTATGGTACCCGATTGAATGCACTGGTTGCAATGAAGCATGATTGAATGCAGTGGATTCCATGCAGTGAGGCCCAATGCATCCCGATTAAATGCAGTGGATTTATGCAGCGAGGCCCAAAGCATCCCGATTGAATGCAGTGGATTCCATGCAGCGTCACTGAATGCAGTGGATTCGATGCAGCATGGTTAAATGCATCCCGATTGAACGAAGTGTATTCCATGCAGCGTGGCTAAATGGATCCCGATTGAATGCAGTGGATTCCATGCAGCGTGGCCCAATGGATCTCGAGAGATTGCAGTGGATTCCAAGCAGAGTGGTGCAATGGATTTTAATTGAACGCAGTGGATTCCATGCATCGTGGTGCAATGGATCCCAATTGAATGCAGTGAATTCCATGCAGCGTGATTGAATGCAGTATATTCCATGCAGCGTGGTAAAATGCATCAAGATTAAATGCAGTGGATTCCATCCAGCTTGGTTGAATGCAATTGATTCCATGGAGCATGGCCCAATGCATCCCGATTAAATGCAGTGGATTTTATGCAGCATGGCCCAAAGCATCCCGATTGAATGTAGTGCATTCCATGCAGCATCACTGAATGCAGTGGATTCCATGCAGCATGGTAAAATGCATCCCGATTAAACGCAGTGGATTACATGCAGCATGGCTAAATGGATCCCGATTGAATGCAGTAGATTCCATGCAGTGTCATTGAATGCAGTGGATTCCATGCAGCATGGTAAAATGCGTCACGATTGATGCAGTGGATTCCATGCAGTGTCATTGAATGCAGTGGATTCCATGCAGCATGGTAAAATGCATACCGATGGATGCAGTGGATTCCATGCAGTGTCAATGAATGCAGTGGATTCCAGGCAGCATGATAAAATGCATCCCGATTGATGCAGTGGATTCCATGCAGCGGGGTTAAATGGATCCCGATTGAATGCAGTGTATTCCATGCAGCGTGGCCCAATGGATCTCGATTCAATGCAGTGGATTCCATGCAGCGTGGCCCAATGGATCTCGATTGAATGCAGTGGATTCCATGCAGTGTGGTGCAGTGGATTCTGATTGATTGCAGTGAATTCCATGCATCGTGGCACAATGGATCCCAATTGAATGCAGTGGATTCCATGCAGCGTGGCCCAATGGATCTCGATTGAATGCAGTGGATTCCATGCAGCGTGTTTGAATGTAGTGTATGCCATGCAGCGTGAAGAAATGGAACCCTATTGAATGCAGTGGATTTTATGCAGCATGATTGAATGCAGTGGAGTCGATGCAGCATGATTGAATGCAGTGGATTCCAGGCAGCGAGGCCCAATGAATCCCGATTGAATGCAGTGGATATTATCCAGCATGGCCCAAAGCATCCCGATTGAATGCAGTGGATTCCATGCAGCGTGTTTGAATGCAGTGGATTCCATGCAGAATGGCCCAATGGTTCCCGATTGAATGCAGTGGTTGCAATGAAGCATGATTGAATGCAGTGGATTCCATGCAGCATGGAGAAATTGAACCCTATTAAATGCAGGGGATTTTATGCAGCATGATTGAATGCAGTGGATTCCATGCAGCGTGATTGAATGCAGTAGATTCCATGCAGTGAGGCCCAATGCATCCCGATTAAATGCAGTGGATTTTATGCAGCGAGGCCCAAAGCATCCCGATTGAATGCAGTGGATTCCATGCAGCGTCACTGAATGCAGTGGATTCGATGCAGCATGGTAAAATGCATCCCGATTGAACCCAGTGTATTCCATGCAGCGTGATAAATGGACCCCAATTGAATGCAGTGGATTCCATGCAGCGTGGCCCAATGGATCTCGAGAGAATACAGTGAATTCCATGCAGCGTGATTGAATGCAGTACATTCCATGCAGCATGGTAAAATGCATCCCGATTAAATGCAGTGGATTCCATCCAGCTTGATTGAATGCAGTTGATTCCATGGAGCGTGGCCCAATGCATCCCGATTAAATGCAGTGGATTTTATGCAGCATGGCCCAAAGCATCCCGATTGAAGGTAGTGCATTCCATGCAGCATCACTGAATGCAGTGGATTCCATGCAGCATGGTAAAATGCATCCCGATTGAACGCAGTGTATTCCATGAAGCATGGCGAAATGGATCCCGATTGAATGCAGTGGATTCCATGCAGCGTGGCCCAATGGATCTCGATTGAACGCAGTGTATTCCATGCAGTGAGGCCCAATGAATCCCAATTGAATGCAGTGGATTCCATGCAGCATGGCGCAATGGATGTCGATTGAATGCAGTGGTTTCCCGGCAATGTGGCACAATGGATCCCGATTGACTGCAGTGGATTCCATGCAGCGTCACTGAATGCAGTGGATTCCATGCAGCATGGTAAAATGCATCCCGATGGATGCAGTGGATTCCATGCAGTGTCATTGAATGCAGTGGATTCCATGCAGCATGGTAAAATGCATCCCAATTGAACGCAGTGCATTCCATGCAGCGGGGTTCAATGGATCCCGATTGAATGCAGTGGATTCGATGCAGCGTGGCCCAATGGATCTCGAGAGAATGCAGTGGATTCCATGCAGTGTGGTGCAATGGATTTTAATTGAACGCAGTGGATTCCATGCATCGTGGCGCAATGAATGCAGTGAATTCCATGCAGCGTGATTGAATGCAGTACATTCCATGCAGCATGGTAAAATGCATCCCGATTAAATGCAGTGGATTCCATCCAGCTTGATTGAATGCAGTTGATTCCATGGAGCGTGGCCCAATGCATCCCGATTAAATGCAGTGGATTTTATGCAGCATGGCCCAAAGCATCCCGATTGAAGGTAGTGCATTTCATGCAGCATCACTGAATGCAGTGGATTCCATGCAGCATGGTAAAATGCATCCCAATTGAACGCAGTGCATTCCATGCAGCGGGGTTAAATGGATGCCGATTGAATGCAGTGGATTCGATGCAGCGTGGCCCAATGGATCTCGATTGACTGCAGTGGATTCCATGCAGCGTGGCCCAATGGATCTCGATTGACTGCAGTGGATTCCATGCAGCGTCACTGAATGCAGTGGATTCCATGCAGCATGGTAAAATGCATCCCGATTGATGCAGTGGATTCCATGCAGTGTCATTGAATGCAGTGGATTCCATGCAGCATGGTTTAATGCATCCCAATTGAACGCAGTGCATTCCATGCAGCGGGGTTAAATGGATCCCGATTGAATGCAGTGGATTCGATGCAGCGTGGCCCAATGGATCTCGAGAGAATGCAGTGGATTCCATGCAGTGTGGTGCAATGGATTTTAATTGAACGGAGTGGATTCCATGCATCGTGGCGCAATGGATCCCAATTGAATGCAGTGAATTCCATGCAGCGTGATTGAATGCAGTATATTCCATGCAGCGTGGTAAAATGCATCCCGATAAAATGCAGTGGATTCCATCCAGCTTGATTGAATGCAGTTGATTCCATGGAGCGTGGCCCAATGCATCCCGATTAAATGCAGTGGATTTTATGCAGCATGGCCCAAAGCATCCCGATTGAAGGTAGTGCACTCCATGCAGCATCACTGAATGCAGTGGATTCCATGCAGCATGGTAAAATGCATCCCGATTGAACGCAGTGTATTCCATGAAGCATGGCTAAATGGATCCCGAGTGAATGCAGTGGATTCCATGCAGTGTCATTGAATGCAGTGGATTCCATGCAGCATGGTAAAATGTGTCACGATTGATGCAGTGGATTACATGCATTGTCATTGAATGCAGTGGATTCCATGCAGCATGGTTAAATGCATCACGATTGATGCAGTGGATTCCATGCAGTGTCAATGAATGCAGTGGATTCCAGGCAGCATGATAAAATGCATCCCGAATGATGCAGTGGATTCCATGCAGCGGGGTTAAATGGATCCCGATTGAATGCAGTGGATTCCATGCAGCGTGGCCCAATGGATCTCGATTGAATGCAGTGGACTCCGTGCAGTGTGGTGGAGTGGATTCTGATTGATTGCAGTGAATTCCATGCAGCGTGGCCCAATGGATCTCGATTGAATGCAGTGGATTCCATGCAGCGTGTTTGAATGCAGTGTATTCCATGCAGCGTGAAGAAATGGAACCCTATTGAATGCAGTGGATTTTATGCAGCATGATTGAATGCAGTGGATTCCATGCAGCATGATTGAATGCAGTGGATTCCAGGCAGCGAGGCCCAATGAATCCCGATTGAATGCAGTGGACATTATCCAGCATGGCCGAAAGCATCCCGATGGAATGCAGTGGATTCCATGCAGCGTGTTTGAATGCAGTGGATTCCATGCAGCATGGCCCAATGGTTCCCGATTGAATGCAGTGGTTGCAATGAAGCATGATTGAATGCAGTGGATTCCATGCAGAATGGCCCAATGGTTCCCGATTGAATGCAGTGGTTGCAATGAAGCATGATTGAATGCAGTGGATTCCATGCAGCATGGAGAAATTGAACCCTATTAAATGCAGGGGATTTTATGCAGCATGATTGAATGCAGTGGATTCCATGCAGCGTGATTGAATGCAGTAGATTCCATGCAGTGAGGCCCAATGCATCCCGATTAAATGCAGTGGATTTTATGCAGCGAGGCCCAAAGCATCCCGATTGAATGCAGTGGATTCCATGCAGCGTCACTGAATGCAGTGGATTCGATGCAGCATGGTAAAATGCATCCCGATTGAACCCAGTGTATTACATGCAGCGTGATAAATGGACCCCAATTGAATGCAGTGGATTCCATGCAGCGTGGTGCAATGGATCTCAAGAGAATACAGTGGATTCCATGCAGCGTGATTGAATGCAGTACATTCCATGCAGCATGGTAAAATGCATCCCGATTAAATGCAGTGGATTCCATCCAGCTTGATTGAATGCAGTTGATTCCATGGAGCGTGGCCCAATGCATCCCGATTAAATGCAGTGGATTTTATGCAGCATGGCCCAAAGCATCCCGATTGAAGGTAGTGCATTCCATGCAGCATCACTGAATGCAGTGGATTCCATGAAGCATGGTAAAATGCATCCCGATTGAACGCAGTGTATTCCATGAAGCATGGCGAAATGGATCCCGATTGAATGCAGTGGATTCCATGCAGCGTGGCCCAATGGATCTCGATTGAAAGCAGTGTATTCCATGCAGTGAGGCCCAATGAATCCCAATTGAATGCAGTGGATTCCATGCAGCATGGCGCAATGGATGTCGATTGAATGCAGTGGTTTCCCTGCAATGTGGCACAATGGATCCCGATTGACGGCAGTGGATTCCATGCAGCGTCACTGAATGCAGTGGATTCCATGCAGCATGGTAAAATGCATCCCGATGGATGCAGTGGATTCCATGCAGTGTCATTGAATGCAGTGGATTCCATGCAGCATGGTAAAATGCATCCCAATTGAACGCAGTGCATTCCATGCAGCGGGGTTCAATGGATCCCGATTGAATGCAGTGGATTCGATGCAGCGTGGCCCAATGGATCTCGAGAGAATGCAGTGGATTCCATGCAGTGTGGTGCAATGGATTTTAATTGAACGCATTGGATTCCATGCATCGTGGCGCAATGGATCCCAATTGAATGCAGTGAATTCCATGCAGCGTGATTGAATGCAGTACATTCCATGCAGCATGGTAAAATGCATCCCGATTAACTGCAGTGGATTCCATCCAGCTTGATTGAATGCAGTTGATTCCATGGAGCGTGGCCCAATGCATCCCGATTAAATGCAGTGGATTTTATGCAGCATGGCCCAAAGCATCCCGATTGAAGGTAGTGCATTTCATGCAGCATCACTGAATGCAGTGGATTCCATGCAGCATGGTAAAATGCATCCCAATTGAACGCAGTGCATTCCATGCAGCGGGGTTAAATGGATCCCGATTGAATGCAGTGGATTCGATGCAGCGTGGCCCAATGGATCTCGATTGACTGCAGTGGATTCCATGCAGCGTGGCCCAATGGATCTCGATTGACTGCAGTGGATTCCATGCAGCGTCACTGAATGCAGTGGATTCCATGCAGCATGGTAAAATGCATCCCGATTGATGCAGTGGATTCCATGCAGTGTCATTGAATGCAGTGGATTCCATGCAGCATGGTAAAATGCATCCCAATTGAATGCAGTGCATTCCATGCAGCGGGGTTAAATGGATCCCGATTGAATGCAGTGGATTCGATGCAGCGTGGCCCAATGGATCTCGAGAGAATGCAGTGGATTCCATGCAGTGTGGTGCAATGGATTTTAATTGAACGCAGTGGATTCAATGCATCGTGGCGCAATGGATCCCAATTGAATGCAGTGAATTCCATGCAGCGTGATTGAATGCAGTATATTCCATGCAGCGTGGTAAAATGCATCCCGATAAAATGCAGTGGATTCCATCCAGTTTGATTGAATGCAGTTGATTCCATGGAGCGTGGCCCAATGCATCCCGATTAAATGCAGTGGATTTTATGCAGCATGGCCCAAAGCATCCCGATTGAAGGTAGTGCATTCCATGCAGCATCACTGAATGCAGTGGATTCCATGCAGCATGGTAAAATGCATCCCGATTGAACGCAGTGTATTCCATGAAGCATGGCTAAATGGATCCCGAGTGAATGCAGTGGATTCCATGCAGTGTCATTGAATGCAGTGGATTCCATGCAGCATGGTAAAATGTGTCACGATTGATGCAGTGGATTACATGCATTGTCATTGAATGCAGTGGATTCCATGCAGCATGGTTAAATGCATCACGATTGATGCAGTGGATTCCATGCAGTGTCAATGAATGCAGTGGATTCCAGGCAGCATGATAAAATGCATCCCGAATGATGCAGTGGATTCCATGCAGCGGGGTTAAATGGATCCCGATTGAATGCAGTGGATTCCATGCAGCGTGGCCCAATGGATCTCGATTGAATGCAGTGGACTCCGTGCAGTGTGGTGGAGTGGATTCTGATTGATTGCAGTGAATTCCATGCAGCGTGGCCCAATGGATCTCGATTGAATGCAGTGGATTCCATGCAGCGTGTTTGAATGCAGTGTATTCCATGCAGCGTGTAGAAATGGAACCATATTGAATGCAGTGGATTTTATGCAGCATGATTGAATGCAGTGGATTCCATGCAGCATGATTGAATGCAGTGGATTCCAGGCAGCGAGGCCCAATGAATCCCGATTGAATGCAGTGGACATTATCCAGCATGGCCCAAAGCATCCCGATGGAATGCAGTGGATTCCATGCAGCGTGTTTGAATGCAGTGGATTCCATGCAGCATGGCCCAATGGTTCCCGATTGAATGCAGTGGTTGCAATGAAGCATGATTGAATGCAGTGGATTCCATGAAGCGTGGCCCTATGGTACCCGATTGAATGCACTGGTTGCAATGAAGCATGATTGAATGCAGTGGATTCCATGCAGCATGGAGAAATGGAACCCTATTAAATGCAGGGGATTTTATGCAGCATGATTGAATGCAGTGGATTCCATGCAGCATGATTGAATGCAGTAGATTCCATGCAGTGAGGCCCAATGCATCCCGATTAAATGCAGTGGATTTTATGCAGCGAGGCCCAAAGCATCCCGATTGAATGCAGTGGATTCCATGCAGCGTCACTGAATGCAGTGGATTCGATGCAGCATGGTAAAATGCATACCGATTGAACGAAGAGTATTCCATGCAGCGTGGCTAAATGGATCCCGATTGAATGCAGTGGATTCCATGCAGCGTGGCCCAATGGATCTCGAGAGATTGCAGTGGATTCCATGCAGTGTGGTGCAATGGATTTTAATTGAACGCAGTGGATTCCATGCATCGTGGTGCAATGGATCCCAATTGAATGCAGTGAATTCCATGCAGCGTGATTGAATGCAGTATATTCCATGCAGCGTGGTAAAATGTATCCCGATTAAATGCAATGGATTCCATCCAGCTTGATTGAATGCAGTTGATTCCATGGAGCGTGGCCCAATGCATCCCGATTAAATGCAGTGGATTTTATGCAGCATGGCCCAAAGCATCCCGATTGAAGGTAGTGCATTCCATGCAGCATCACTGAATGCAGTGGATTCCATGCAGCATGTTAAAATGCATCCCGATTGAACGCAGTGTATTCCATGAAGCATGGCTAAATGGATCCCGAGTGAATGCAGTAGATTCCATGCAGTGTCATTGAATGCAGTGGATTCCATGCAGCATGGTAAAATGAGTCACGATTGATGCAGTGGATTCCATGCAGTGTCATTGAATGCATTGGATTCCATGCAGCATGGTAAAATGCATCCCGATGGATGCAGTGGATTCCATGCAGTGTCAATGAATGCAGTGGATTCCAGGCAGCATGATAAAATGCATCCCGATTGATGCAGTGGATTCCATGCAGCGGGGTTAAATGGATCCCGATTGAATGCAGTGTATTCCATGCAGCGTGGCCCAATGGATCTCGATTGAATGCAGTGGATTCCATGCAGCGTGGCCCAATGGATCTCGATTGAATGCAGTGGATTCCATGCAGTGTGGTGCAGTGGATTCTGATTCATTGCAGTGAATTCCATGCATCGTGGCACAATGGATCCCAATTGAATGCAGTGGATTCCATGCAGCGTGGCCCAATGGATCTCGATTGAATGCAGTGGATTCCATGCAGCGTGTTTGAATGCAGTGTATGCCATGCAGCATGAAGAAATGGAACCCTATTGAATGCAGTGGATTTTATGCAGCATGATTGAATGCAGTGGATTCCATGCAGCATGATTGAATGCAGTGGATTCCAGGCAGCGAGGCCCAATGAATCCCGATTGAATGCAGTGGATATTATCCAGCATGGCCCAAAGCATCCCGATTGAATGCAGTGGATTCCATGCAGCGTGTTTGAACGAAGTGGATCCATGCAGCATGGCCCAAGGGTTCCCGATTGAATGCAGTGGTTGCAATGAAGCATGATTGAATGCAGTGGATTCCATGAAGCGTGGCCCTATGGTACCCGATTGAATGCACTGGTTGCAATGAAGCATGATTGAATGCAGTGGATTCCATGCAGCATGGAGAAATGGAGCCCTATTAAATGCAGGGGATTTTATGCAGCATGATTGAATGCAGTGGATTCCATGCAGCATGATTGAATGCAGTAGATTCCATGCAGTGAGGCCCAATGCATCCCGATTAAATGCAGTGGATTTTATGCAGCGAGGCCCAAAGCATCCCGATTGAATGCAGTGGATTCCATGCAGCGTCACTGAATGCAGTGGATTCGATGCAGCATGGTAAAATGCATCCCGATTGAACCCAGTGTATTCTATGCAGCGTGATAAATGGATCCCGATTGAATGCAGTGGATTCCATGCAGCGTGGACCAATGGATCTCGAGAGAATGCAGTGGATTCCATGCAGTGTGGTGCAATGGATTTTGATTGAACGCAGTGGATTCCATGCATCGTTGTGCAATGGATCCCAATTGAATGCAGTGAATTCCATGCAGCGTGATTGAATGCAGTACATTCCATGCAGCAAGGTAAAATGCATCCCGATTAAATGCAGTGGATTCCATCCAGCTTGATTGAATGCAGTTGATTCCATGGAGCGTGGCCCAATGCATCCCGATTAAATGCAGTGGATTTTATGCAGCATGGCCCAAAGCATCCCGATTGAAGGTAGTGCATTCCATGCAGCATCACTGAATGCAGTGGATTATATGCAGCATGGTAAAATGCATCCCGATTGAACGCAGTGTATTCCATGAAGCATGGCGAAATGGATCCCGATTGAATGCAGTGGATTCCATGCAGCGTGGCCCAATGCATCTCGATTGAACGCAGTGTATTCCATGCAGTGAGGCCCAATGAATCCCAATTGAATGCAGTGGATTCCATGCAGCATGGAGAAATTGAACCCTATTAAATGCAGGGGATTTTATGCAGCATGATTGAATGCAGTGGATTCCAAGCAGCATGATTGAATGCAGTAGATTCCATGCAGTGAGGCCCAATGCATCCCGATTAAATGCAGTGGATTTTATGCAGCGAGGCCCAAAGCATCCCGATTGAATGCAGTGGATTCCATGCAGCGTCACTGAATGCAGTGGATTCGATGCAGCATGGTTAAATGCATCCCGATTGAATGAAGTGTATTCCATGCAGCATGGCTAAATGGATCCCGATTGAATGCAGTGGATTCCATGCAGCGTGGCCCAATGGATCTCGAGAGATTGCAGTGGATTCCAAGCAGAGTGGTGCAATGGATTTTAATTGAACGCAGTGGATTCCATGCATCGTGGTGCAATGGATCCCAATTGAATGCAGTGAATTCCATGCAGCGTGATTGAATGCAGTATATTCCATGCAGCGTGGTAAAATGCATCCCGATTAAATGCAGTGGATTCCATCCAGCTTGGTTGAATGCAATTGATTCCATGGAGCATGGCCCAATGCATCCCGATTAAATGCAGTGGATTTTATGCAGCATGGCCCAAAGCATCCCGATTGAAGGTAGTGCATTCCATGCAGCATCACTGAATGCAGTGGATTCCATGCAGCATGGTAAAATGCATCCCGATTAAACGCAGTGGATTACATGCAGCATGGCTAAATGGATCCCGATTGAATGCAGTAGATTCCATGCAGTGTCATTGAATGCAGTGGATTCCATGCAGCATGGTAAAATGCGTCACGATTGATGCAGTGGATTCCATGCAGTGTCATTGAATGCAGTGGATTCCATGCAGCATGGTAAAATGCATCCCGATGGATGCAGTGGATTCCATGCAGTGTCAATGAATGCAGTGGATTCCAGGCAGCATGATAAAATGCATCCCGATTGATGCACTGGATTCCATGCAGCGGGGTTAAATGGATCCCGATTGAATGCAGTGGATTCCATGCAGCGTGGCCCCATGGATCTCGATTGAATGCAGTGGATTCCATGGAGCGTGGCCCAATGCATCCCGATTAACTGCAGTGGATTTTATGCAGCATGGCCAAAAGCATCCCGATTGAAGGTAGTGCATTCCATGCAGCATCACTGAATGCAGTGGATTCCATGCAGCATGGTAAAATGCATCCCGATTGAACGCAGTGTATTCCATGAAGCATGGCTAAATGGATCCCGAGTGAATGCAGTGGATTCCATGCAGTGTCATTGAATGCAGTGGATTCCATGCAGCATGGTAAAATGTGTCACGATTGATGCAGTGGATTCCATGCATTGTCATTGAATGCAGTGGATTCCATGCAGCATGGTTAAATGCATCCCGATTGATGCAGTGGATTCCATGCAGTGTCAATGAATGCAATGAATTCCAGGCAGCATGATAAAATGCATCCCGATTGATGCAGTGGATTCCATGCAGCGGGGTTAAATGGATCCCGATTGAATGCAGTGGATTCCATGCAGCGTGGCCCAATGGATCTCGATTGAATGCAGTGGACTCCGTGCAGTGTGGTGGAGTGGATTCTGATTGATTGCAGTGAATTCCATGCAGCGTGGCCCAATGGATCTCGATTGAATGCAGTGGATTCCATGCAGCGTGTTTGAATGCAGTGGATTCCATGCAGCGTGAAGAAATGGAACCCTATTGAATGCAGTGGATTTTATGCAGCATGATTGAATGCAGTGGATTCCATGCAGCATGATTGAATGCAGTGGATTCCAGGCAGCGAGGCCCAATGAATCCCGATTGAATGCAGTGGACATTATCCAGCATGGCCCAAAGCATCCCGATGGAATGCAGTGGATTCCATGCAGCGTGTTTGAATGCAGTGGATTCCATGCAGCATGGCCCAATGGTTCCCGATTGAATGCAGTGGTTGCAATGAAGCATGATTGAATGCAGTGGATTCCATGAAGCGTGGCCCTATGGTACCCGATTGAATGCACTGGTTGCAATGAAGCATGATTGAATGCAGTGGATTCCATGCAGCATGGAGAAATGGAACCCTATTAAATGCAGGGGATTTTATGCAGCATGATTGAATGCAGTGGATTCCATGCAGCATGATTGAATGCAGTAGATTCCATGCAGTGAGGCCCAATGCATCCCGATTAAATGCAGTGGATTTTATGCAGCGAGGCCCAAAGCATCCCGATTGAATGCAGTGGATTCCACGCAGCGTCACTGAATGCAGTGGATTCGATGCAGCATGGTTAAATGCATCCCGATTGAACGAAGAGTATTCCATGCAGCGTGGCTAAATGGATCCCGATTGAATGCAGTGGATTCCATGCAGCGTGGCCCAATGGATCTCGAGAGATTGCAGTGGATTCCATGCAGTGTGGTGCAATGGATTTTAATTGAACGCAGTGGATTCCATGCATCGTGGTGCAATGGATCCCAATTGAATGCAGTGAATTCCATGCAGCGTGATTGAATGCAGTACATTCCATGCAGCGTGGTAAAATGCATCCCGATTAAATGCAGTGGATTCCATCCAGCTTGATTGAATGCAGTTGATTCCATGGAGCGTGGCCCAATGCATCCCGATTAAATGCAGTGGATTTTATGCAGCATGGCCCAAAGCATCCCGATTGAATGTAGTGCATTCCATGCAGCATCACTGAATGCAGTGGATTCCATGCAGCATGGTAAAATGCATCCCGATTAAACGCAGTGGATTACATGCAGCATGGCTAAATGGATCCCGAGTGAATGCAGTAGATTCCACGCAGTGTCATTGAATGCAGTGGATTCCATGCAGCATGGTAAAATGCGTCACGATTGATGCAGTGGATTCCATGCAGTGTCATTGAATGCAGTGTATTCCATGCAGCATGGTAAAATGCATCCCGATGGATGCAGTGGATTCCATGCAGTGTCAATGAATGCAGTGGATTCCAGGCAGCATGATAAAATGCATCCCGATTGATGCAGTGGATTCCATGCAGCGGGGTTAAATGGATCCCGATTGAATGCAGTGTATTCCATGCAGCGTGGCCCAATGGATCTCGATTGAATGCAGTGGATTCCATGCAGCGTGGCCCAATGGATCTCGATTGAATACAGTGGATTCCATGCAGTGTGGTGCTGTGGATTCTGATTGATTGCAGTGAATTCCATGCATCGTGGCACAATGGATCCCAATTGAATGCAGTGGATTCCATGCAGCGTGGCCCAATGGATCTCGATTGAATGCAGTGGATTCCATGCAGCGTGTTTGAATGCAGTGTATGCCATGCAGCATGAAGAAATGGAACCCTATTGAATGCAGTGGATTTTATGCAGCATGATTGAATGCAGTGGATTCCATGCAGCATGATTGAATGCAGTGGATTCCAGGCAGCGAGGCCCAATGAATCCCGATTGAATGCAGTGGATATTATCCAGCATGGCCCAAAGCATCCCGATTGAATGCAGTGGATTCCATGCAGCGTGTTTGAATGCAGTGGATTCCATGCAGCATGGCCCAATGGTTCCCGATTGAATGCAGTGGTTGCAATGAAGCATGATTGAATGCAGTGGATTCCATGAAGCGTGGCCCTATGGTACCCGATTGAATGCACTGGTTGCAATGAAGCATGATTGAATGCAGTGGATTCCATGCAGCATGGAGAAATGGAACCCTATTAAATGCAGGGGATTTTATGCAGCATGATTGAATGCAGCGGATTCCATGCAGCATGATTGAATGCAGTAGATTCCATGCAGTGAGGCCCAATGCATCCCGATTAAATGCAGTGGATTTTATGCAGCGAGGCCCAATGCATCCCGATTGAATGCAGTGGATTCCATGCAGCGTCACTGAATGCAGTGGATTCGATGCAGCATGGTAAAATGCATCCCGATTGAACCCAGTGTATTCTATGCAGCGTGATAAATGGATCCCGATTGAATGCAGTGGATTCCATGCAGCGTGGCCCAATGGATCTCGAGAGAATGCAGTGGATTCCATGCAGTGTGGTGCAATGGATTTTGATTGAACGCAGTGGATTCCATGCATCGTTGTGCAATGGATCCCAATTGAATGCAGTGAATTCCATGCAGCGTGATTGAATGCAGTACATTCCATGCAGCATGGTAAAATGCATCCCGATTAAATGCAGTGGATTCCATCCAGCTTGATTGAATGCAGTTGATTCCATGGAGCGTGGCCCAATGCATCCCGATTAAATGCAGTGGATTTTATGCAGCATGGCCCAAAGCATCCCGATTGAAGGTAGTGCATTCCATGCAGCATCACTGAATGCAGTGGATTCCATGCAGCATGGTAAAATGCATCCCGATTGAACGCAGTGTATTCCATGCATCGTGGCACAATGGATCCCGATTGAATGCAGTGGATTCCATGCAGCGTGGCCCAATGGATCTCGATTGAACGCAGTGTATTCCATGCAGTGAGGCCCAATGAATCCCAATTGAATGCAGTGGATTCCATGCAGCATGGCGCAATGGATGTCGATTGAATGCAGTGCTTTCCCTGCAATGTGGCACAATGGATCCCGATTGACTGCAGTGGATTCCATGCAGCGTCACTGAATGCAGTGGATTCCATGCAGCATGGTAAAATGCATCCCGATTGATGTAGTGGATTCCATGCAGTGTCATTGAATGCAGTGGATTCCATGCAGCATGGTAAAATGCATCTTGATTGATGAAGTGGATTACATGCAGTGTCAATGAATGCAGTGGATTCCAGGCAGCATGATAAAATGCATCCCGATTGATGCAGTGGATTCCATGCAGCGGGGTTAAATGGATCTCGATTGAATGCAGTGGATTCCACGCAGTGTGGTGCAGTGGATTCTGATTGATTGCAGTGAATTCCATGCATCGTGGCACAATGGATCCCAATTGAATGCAGTGGATTCCATGCAGTGTGGCCCAATGGATCTCGAATGAATGCAGTGGATTCCATGCAGCATGTTTGAATGCAGTGTATTCCATGCAGCGTGAAGAAATGGAACCCTATTGAATGCAGTGGATTTTATGCAGCATGATTGAATGCAGTGGATTCCATGCAGCATGATTGAATGCAGTAGATTCCATGCAGTGAGGCCCAATGCATCCCGATTAAATGCAGTGGATTTTATGCAGCGAGGCCCAATGCATCCCGATTGAATGCAGTGGATTCCATGCAGCGTCACTGAATGCAGTGGATTCGATGCAGCATGGTAAAATGCATCCCGATTGAACCCAGTGTATTCTATGCAGCGTGATAAATGGATCCCGATTGAATGCAGTGGATTCCATGCAGCGTGGCCCAATGGATCTCGAGAGAATGCAGTGGATTCCATGCAGTGTGGTGCAATGGATTTTGATTGAAATCAGTGGATTCCATGCATCGTTGTGCAATGGATCCCAATTTAATGCAGTGAATTCCATGCAGCGTGATTGAATGCAGTACATTCCATGCAGCATGGTAAAATGCATCCCGATTAAATGCAGTGGATTCCATCCAGCTTGATTGAATGCAGTTGATTCCATGGAGCGTGGCCCAATGCATCCCGATTAAATGCAGTGGATTTTATGCAGCATGGCCCAAAGCATCCCGATTGAAGGTAGTGCATTCCATGCAGCATCACTGAATGCAGTGGATTCCATGCAGCATGGTAAAATGCATCCCGATTGAACGCAGTGTATTCCATGAAGCATGGCTAAATGGATCCCGATTGAATGCAGTGGATTCCATGCAGCGTGGCCCAATGGATCTCGATTGAACGCAGTGTATTCCATGCAGTGAGGCCCAATGAATCCCAATTGAATGCAGTGGATTCCATGCAGCATGGCGCAATGGATGTCGATTGAATGCAGTGGTTTCCCGGCAATGTGGCACAATGGATCCCGATTGACTGCAGTGGATTCCATGCAGCGTCACTGAATGCAGTGGATTCCATGCAGCATGGTAAAATGCATCCCGATGGATGGAGTGGATTCCATGCAGTGTCATTGAATGCAGTGGATTCCATGCAGCATGGTAAAATGCATCCCAATTGAACGCAGTGCATTCCATGCAGCGGGGTTCAATGGATCCCGATTGAATGCAGTGGATTCGATGCAGCGTGGCCCAATGGATCTCGAGAGAATGCAGTGGATTCCATGCAGTGTGGTGCAATGGATTTAAATTGAACGCAGTGGATTCCATGCATCCTGGCGCAATGGATCCCAATTGAATGCAGTGAATTCCATGCAGCGTGATTGAATGCAGTATATTCCATGCAGCGTGGTAAAATGCATCCCGATTAAATGCAGTGGATTCCATCCAGCTTGATTGAATGCAATTGATTCCATGGAGCATGGCCCAATGCATCCCGATTAAATGCAGTGGATTTTATGCAGCATGGCCCAAAGCATCCCGATTGAAGGTAGTGCATTCCATGCAGCATCACTGAATGCAGTGGATTCCATGCAGCATGGTAAAATGCATCCCGATTAAACGCAGTGTATTCCATGCAGCATGGCTAAATGGATCCCGAGTGAATGCAGTAGATTCCATGCAGTTTCATTGAATGCAGTGGTTTACATGCAGTATGGTAAAATGCGTCACGATTGATGCAGTGGATTCCATGCAGTGTCATTGAATGCAGTGGATTCCATGCAGCATGGTAAAATGCATCCCGATTGATGCAGTGGATTCCATGCAGTGTCAATGAATGCAGTGGATTCCAGGCAGCATGATAAAATGCATCCCGATTGATGCAGTGGATTCCATGCAGCGGGGTTAAATGGATCCCGATTGAATGCAGTGGATTCCATGCAGCGTGGCCCAATGGATCTCGATTGAATGCAGTGGATTCCATGCAGCGTGGCCCAATGGATCTCGATTGAATGCAGTGGATTCCATGCAGTGTGGTGTAGTGGATTCTGATTGATTGCAGTGAATTCCATGCATCGTGGCACAATGGATCCAAATTGAATGCAGTGGATTCCATGCAGCGTGGCCCAATGGATCTCGATTGAATGCAGTGGATTCCATGCAGCGTGTTTGAATGCAGTGTATTCCATGCAGCGTGAAGAAATGGAACCCTATTGAATGCAGTGGATTTTATGCAGCATGATTGAATGCAGTGGATTCGATGCAGCATGATTGAATGCAGTGGATTCCAGGCAGCGAGGCCCAATGAATCCCGATTGAATGCAGTGGATATTATCCAGCATGGCCCAAAGCATCCCGATTGAATGCAGTGGATTCCATGCAGCGTGTTTGAATGCAGTGGATTCCATGCAGCATGGCCCAATGGTTCCCGATTGAATGCAGTGGTTGCAATGAAGCATGATTGAATGCAGTGGATTCCATGAAGCGTGGCCCTATGGTACCCGAATGAATGCACTGGTTGCAATGAAGCATGATTGAATGCAGTGGATTCCATGCAGCATGGAGAAATGGAACCCTATTAAATGCAGGGGATTTTATGCAGCATGATTGAATGCAGTGGTTTCCATGCAGCATGATTGAATGCAGTAGATTCCATGCAGTGAGGCCCAATGCATCCCGATTAAATGCAGTGGATTCCATGCAGCGTCACTGAATGCAGTGGATTCGATGCAGCATGGTAAAATGCATCCCGATTGAACCCAGTGTATTCTATGCAGCGTGATAAATGGATCCCGATTGAATGCAGTGGATTCCATGCAGCGTGGTCCAATGGATCTCGAGAGAATGCAGTGGATTCCATGCAGTGTGGTGCAATGGATTTTGATTGAACGCAGTGGATTCGATGCATCATTGTGCAATGGATCCCAATTGAATGCAGTGAATTCCATGCAGCGTGATTGAATGCAGTACATTCCATGCAGCATGGTAAAATGCATCCCGATTAAATGCAGTGGATTCCATCCAGCTTGATTGAATGCAGTTGATTCCATGGAGCGTGGCCCAATGCATCCCGATTAAATGCAGTGGATTTTATGCAGCATGGCCCAAAGCATCCCGATTGAAGGTAGTGCATTCCATGCAGCATCACTGAATGCAGTGGATTCCATGCAGCATGGTAAAATGCATCCCGATTGAACGCAGTGTATTCCATGAAGCATGGCGAAATGGATCCCGATTGAATGCAGTGGATTCCATGCAGCGTGGCCCAATGGATCTCGATTGAACGCAGTGTATTCCATTCAGTGAGGCCCAATGAATCCCAATTGAATGCAGTGGATTCCATGCAGCATGGCGCAATGGATGTCGATTGAATGCAGTGGTTTCCCTGCAATGTGGCACAATGGATCCCGATTGACTGCAGTGGATTCCATGCAGCGTCACTGAATGCAGTGGATTCCATGCAGCATGGTAAAATGCATCCCGATTGATGGAGTGGATTCCATGCAGTGTCATTGAATGCAGTGGATTCCATGCAGCATGATAAAATGCATCCCAATTGAACGCAGTGCATTCCATGCAGCGGGGTTAAATGGATCCCGATTGAATGCAGTGGATTCGATGCAGCGTGGCCCAATGGATCTCGAGAGAATGCAGTGGATTCCATGCAGTGTGGTGCAATGGATTTTAATTGAACGCAGTGGATTCCATGCATCATGGCGCAATGGATCCCAATTGAATGCAGTGAATTCCATGCAGCGTGATTGAATGCAGTATATTCCATGCAGCGTGGTAAAATGCATCCCGATTAAATGCAGTGGATTCCATCCAGCTTGATTGAATGCAGTTGATTCCATGGAGCGTGGCCCAATGCATCCCGATTAACTGCAGTGGATTTTATGCAGCATGGCCCAAAGCATCCCGATTGAAGGTAGTGCATTCCATGCAGCATCACTGAATGCAGTGGATTCCATGCAGCATGGTAAAATGCATCCCGATTGAACGCAGTGTATTCCATGAAGCATGGCTAAATGGATCCCGAGTGAATGCAGTGGATTCCATGCAGTGTCATTGAATGCAGTGGATTCCAGGCAGCATGGTAAAATGCATCCCGATTGATGCAGTGAATTCCATGCAGCGGGGTTAAATGGATCCCGATTGAATGCAGTGGATTCCATGCAGCGTGGCCCAATGGATCTCGATTGAATGCAGTGGATTCCATGCAGCGTGGCCCAATGGATCTCGATTGAATGCAGTGGATTCCATGCAGCGTGTTTGAATGCAGTGTATGCCATGCAGCATGAAGAAATGGAACCCTATTGAATGCAGTGGATTTTATGCAGCATGATTGAATGCAGTGGATTCCATGCAGCATGATTGAATGCAGTGGATTCCAGGCAGCGAGGCCCAATGAATCCCGATTGAATGCAGTGGATATTATCCAGCATGGCCCAAAGCATCCCGATTGAATGCAGTGGATTCCATGCAGCGTGTTTGAACGCAGTGGATCCATGCAGCATGGCCCAATGGTTCCCGATTGAATGCAGTGGTTGCAATGAAGCATGATTGAATGCAGTGGATTCCATGAAGCGTGGCCCTATGGTACCCGATTGAATGCACTGGTTGCAATGAAGCATGATTGAATGCAGTGGATTCCATGCAGCATGGAGAAATGGAACCCTATTAAATGCAGGGGATTTTATGCAGCATGATTGAATGCAGTGGATTCCATGCAGCATGATTGAATGCAGTAGATTCCATGCAGTGAGGCCCAATGCATCCCGATTAAATGCAGTGGATTTTATGCAGCGAGGCCCAAAGCATCCCGATTGAATGCAGTGGATTCCATGCAGCGTCACTGAATGCAGTGGATTCGATGCAGCATGGTAAAATGCATCCCGATTGAACCCAGTGTATTCTATGCAGCGTGATAAATGGATCCCGATTGAATGCAGTGGATTCCATGCAGCGTGGCCCAATGGATCTCGAGAGAATGCAGTGGATTCCATGCAGTGTGGTGCAATGGATTTTGATTGAACGCAGTGGATTCCATGCTTCGTTGTGCAATGGATCCCAATTGAATGCAGTGAATTCCATGCAGCGTGATTGAATGCAGTACATTCCATGCAGCATGGTAAAATGCATCCCGATTAAATGCAGTGGATTCCATCCAGCTTGATTGAATGCAGTTGATTCCATGGAGCGTGGCCCAATGCATCCCGATTAAATGCAGTGGATTTTATGCAGCATGGCCCAAAGCATCCCGATTGAAGGTAGTGCATTCCATGCAGCATCACTGAATGCAGTGGATTCCATGCAGCATGGTAAAATGCATCCCGATTGAACGCAGTGTATTCCATGAAGCATGGCGAAATGGATCCCGATTGAATGCAGTGGATTCCATGCAGCGTGGCCCAATGGATCTCGATTGAACGCAGTGTATTCCATGCAGTGAGGCCCAATGAATCCCAATTGAATGCAGTGGATTCCATGCAGCATGGAGAAATTGAACCCTATTAAATGCAGGGGATTTAATGCAGCATGATTGAATGCAGTGGATTCCAAGCAGCATGATTGAATGCAGTAGATTCCATGCAGTGAGGCCCAATGCATCCCGATTAAATGCAGTGGATTTTATGCAGCGAGGCCCAAAGCATCCCGATTGAATGCAGTGGATTCCATGCAGCGTCACTGAATGCAGTGGATTCGATGCAGCATGGTTAAATGAATCCCGATTGAACGAAGTGTATTCCATGCAGCGTGGCTAAATGGATCCCGATTGAATGCAGTGGATTCCATGCAGCGTGGCCCAATGGATCTCGAGAGAATGCAGTGGATTCCATGCAGCGTGATTGAATGCAGTACATTCCATGCAGCATGGTAAAATGCATCCCGATTAAATGCAGTGGATTCCATCCAGCTTGATTGAATGCAGTTGATTCCATGGAGCGTGGCCCAATGCATCCCGATTAAATGCAGTGGATTTTATGCAGCATGGCCCAAAGCATCCCGATTGAAGGTAGTGCATTCCATGCAGCATCACTGAATGCAGTGGATTCCATGCAGCATGGTAAAATGCATCCCGATTGAACGCAGTGTATTCCATGAAGCATGGCGAAATGGATCCCGATTGAATGCAGTGGATTCCATGCAGCGTGGCCCAATGGATCTCGATTGAACGCAGTGTATTCCATGCAGTGAGGCCCAATGAATCCCAATTGAATGCAGTGGATTCCATGCAGCATGGCACAATGGATGTCGATTGAATGCAGTGGTTTCCCTGCAATGTGGCACAATGGATCCCGATTGACTGCAGTGGATTCCATGCAGCGTCACTGAATGCAGTGGATTCCATGCAGCATGGTAAAATGCATCCCGATGGATGCAGTGGATTCCATGCAGTGTCATTGAATGCAGTGGATTCCATGCAGCATGGTAAAATGCATCCCAATTGAACGCAGTGCATTCCATGCAGCGGGGTTCAATGGATCCCGATTGAATGCAGTGGATTCGATGCAGCGTGGCCCAATGGATCTCGAGAGAATGCAGTGGATTCCATGCAGTGTGGTGCAATGGATTTTAATTGAACGCAGTGGATTCCATGCATCGTGGCGCAATGGATCCCAATTGAATGCAGTGAATTCCATGCAGCGTGATTGAATGCAGTATATTCCATGCAGCTTGGTAAAATGCATCCCGATTAAACGCAGTGGATTCCATCCAGCTTGATTGAATGCAGTTGATTCCATGGAGCGTGGCCCAATGCATCCCGATTAAATGCAGTGGATTTTATGCAGCATGGCCCAAAGCATCCCGATTGAAGGTAGTGCATTTCATGCAGCATCACTGAATGCAGTGGATTCCATGCAGCATGGTAAAATGCATCCCAATTGAACGCAGTGCATTCCATGCAGCGGGGTTAAATGGATGCCGATTGAATGCAGTGGATTCGATGCAGCGTGGCCCAATGGATCTCGATTGACTGCAGTGGATTCCATGCAGCGTGGCCCAATGGATCTCGATTGACTGCAGTGGATTCCATGCAGCGTCACTGAATGCAGTGGATTCCATGCAGCATGGTAAAATGCATCCCGATTGATGCAGTGGATTCCATGCAGTGTCATTGAATGCAGTGGATTCCATGCAGCATGGTTTAATGCATCCCAATTGAACGCAGTGCATTCCATGCAGCGGGGTTAAATGGATCCCGATTGAATGCAGTGGATTCGATGCAGCGTGGCCCAATGGATCTCGAGAGAATGCAGTGGATTCCATGCAGTGTGGTGCAATGGATTTAAATTGAACGCATTGGATTCCATGCATCGTGGCGCAATGGATCCCAATTGAATGCAGTGAATTCCATGCAGCGTGATTGAATGCAGTATATTCCATGCAGCGTGGTAAAATGCATCCCGATAAAATGCAGTGGATTCCATCCAGCTTGATTGAATGCAGTTGATTCCATGGAGCGTGGCCCAATGCATCCCAATTAAATGCAGTGGATTTTATGCAGCATGGCCCAAAGCATCCCGATTGAAGGTAGTGCATTCCATGCAGCATCACTGAATGCAGTGGATTCCATGCAGCATGGTAAAATGCATCCCGATTGAACGCAGTGTATTCCATGAAGCATGGCTAAATGGATCCCGAGTGAATGCAGTGGATTCCATGCAGTGTCATTGAATGCAGTGGATTCCATGCAGCATGGTAAAATGTGTCACGATTGATGCAGTGGATTACATGCATTGTCATTGAATGCAGTGGATTCCATGCAGCATGGTTAAATGCATCACGATTGATGCAGTGGATTCCATGCAGTGTCAATGAATGCAGTGGATTCCAGGCAGCATGATAAAATGCATCCCGAATGATGCAGTGGATTCCATGCAGCGGGGTTAAATGGATCCCGATTGAATGCAGTGGATTCCATGCAGCGTGGCCCAATGGATCTCGATTGAATGCAGTGGACTCCGTGCAGTGTGGTGGAGTGGATTCTGATTGATTGCAGTTAATTCCATGCAGCGTGGCCCAATGGATCTCGATTGAATGCAGTGGATTCCATGCAGCGTGTTTGAATGCAGTGTATTCCATGCAGCGTGAAGAAATGGTACCCTATTGAATGCAGTGGATTTTATGCAGCATGATTGAATGCAGTGGATTCCATGCAGCATGATTGAATGCAGTGGATTCCAGGCAGCGAGGCCCAATGAATCCCGATTGAATGCAGTGGACATTATCCAGCATGGCCGAAAGCATCCCGATGGAATGTAGTGGATTCCATGCAGCGTGTTTGAATGCAGTGGATTCCATGCAGCATGGCCCAATGGTTCCCGATTGAATGCAGTGGTTGCAATGAAGCATGATTGAATGCAGTGGATTCCATGCAGAATGGCCCAATGGTTCCCGATTGAATGCAGTGGTTGCAATGAAGCATGATTGAATGCAGTGGATTCCATGCAGCATGGAGAAATTGAACCCTATTAAATGCAGGGGATTTTATGCAGCATGATTGAATGCAGTGGATTCCATGCAGCGTGATTGAATGCAGTAGATTCCATGCAGTGAGGCCCAATGCATCCCGATTAAATGCAGTGGATTTTATGCAGCGAGGCCCAAAGCATCCCGATTGAATGCAGTGGATTCCATGCAGCGTCACTGAATGCAGTGGATTCGATGCAGCATGGTAAAATGCATCCCGATTGAACCCAGTGTATTCCATGCAGCGTGATAAATGGACCCCAATTGAATGCAGTGGATTCGATGCAGCATGGCCCAATGGATCTCGAGAGAATGCAGTGGATTCCATGCAGCGTGATTGAATGCAGTACATTCCATGCAGCATGGTAAAATGCATCCCGATTAAATGCAGTGGATTCCATCCAGCTTGATTGAATGCAGTTGATTCCATGGAGCGTGGCCCAATGCATCCCGATTAAATGCAGTGGATTTTATGCAGCATGGCCCAAAGCATCCCGATTGAAGGTAGTGCATTCCATGCAGCATCACTGAATGCAGTGGATTCCATGCAGCATGGTAAAATGCATCCCGATTGAACGCAGTGTATTCCATGAAGCATGGCGAAATGGATCCCGATTGAATGCAGTGGATTCCATGCAGCGTGGCCCAATGGATCTCGATTGAACGCAGTGTATTCCATGCAGTGAGGCCCAATGAATCCCAATTGAATGCAGTGGATTCCATGCAGCATGGAGAAATTGAACCCTATTAAATGCAGGGGATTTTATGCAGCATGATTGAATGCAGTGGATTCCAAGCAGCATGATTGAATGCAGTAGATTCCATGCAGTGAGGCCCAATGCATCCCGATTAAATGCAGTGGATTTTATGCAGCGAGGCCCAAAGCATCCCGATTGAATGCAGTGGATTCCATGCAGCGTCACTGAATGCAGTGGATTCGATGCAGCATGGTTAAATGCATCCCGATTGAACGAAGTGTATTCGATGCAGCGTGGCTAAATGGATCCCGATTGAATGCAGTGGATTCCATGCAGCGTGGCCCAATGGATCTCGAGAGAATGCAGTGGATTCCATGCAGCGTGATTGAATGCAGTACATTCCATGCAGCATGGTAAAATGCATCCCGATTAAATGCAGTGGATTCCATCCAGCTTGATTGAATGCAGTTGATTCCATGGAGCGTGGCCCAATGCATCCCGATTAAATGCAGTGGATTTTATGCAGCATGGCCCAAAGCATCCCGATTGAAGGTAGTGCATTCCATGCAGCATCACTGAATGCAGTGGATTCCATGCAGCATGGTAAAATGCATCCCGATTGAACGCAGTGTATTCCATGAAGCATGGCTAAATGGATCCCGATTGAATGCAGTGGATTCCATGCAGCGTGGCCCAATGGATCTCGATTGAACGCAGTGTATTCCATGCAGTGAGGCCCAATGAATCCCAATTGAATGCAGTGGATTCCATGCAGCATGGCACAATGGATGTCGATTGAATGCAGTGGTTTCCCTGCAATGTGGCACAATGGATCCCGATTGACTGCAGTGGATTCCATGCAGCGTCACTGAATGCAGTGGATTCCATGCAGCATGGTAAAATGCATCCCGATGGATGCAGTGGATTCCATGCAGTGTCATTGAATGCAGTGGATTCCATGCAGCATGGTAAAATGCATCCCAATTGAACGCAGTGCATTCCATGCAGCGGGGTTCAATGGATCCCGATTGAATGCAGTGGATTCGATGCAGCGTGGCCCAATGGATCTCGAGAGAATGCAGTGGATTCCATGCAGTGTGGTGCAATGGATTTTAATTGAACGCAGTGGATTCCATGCATCGTGGCGCAATGGATCCCAATTGAATGCAGTGAATTCCATGCAGCGTGATTGAATGCAGTATATTCCATGCAGCTTGGTAAAATGCATCCCGATTAAACGCAGTGGATTCCATCCAGCTTGATTGAATGCAGTTGATTCCATGGAGCGTGGCCCAATGCATCCCGATTAAATGCAGTGGATTTTATGCAGCATGGCCCAAAGCATCCCGATTGAAGGTAGTGCATTTCATGCAGCATCACTGAATGCAGTGGATTCCATGCAGCATGGTAAAATGCATCCCAATTGAACGCAGTGCATTCCATGCAGCGGGGTTAAATGGATGCCGATTGAATGCAGTGGATTCGATGCAGCGTGGCCCAATGGATCTCGATTGACTGCAGTGGATTCCATGCAGCGTGGCCCAATGGATCTCGATTGACTGCAGTGGATTCCATGCAGCGTCACTGAATGCAGTGGATTCCATGCAGCATGGTAAAATGCATCCCGATTGATGCAGTGGATTCCATGCAGTGTCATTGAATGCAGTGGATTCCATGCAGCATGGTTTAATGCATCCCAATTGAACGCAGTGCATTCCATGCAGCGGGGTTAAATGGATCCCGATTGAATGCAGTGGATTCGATGCAGCGTGGCCCAATGGATCTCGAGAGAATGCAGTGGATTCCATGCAGTGTGGTGCAATGGATTTAAATTGAACGCATTGGATTCCATGCATCGTGGCGCAATGGATCCCAATTGAATGCAGTGAATTCCATGCAGCGTGATTGAATGCAGTATATTCCATGCAGCGTGGTAAAATGCATCCCGATAAAATGCAGTGGATTCCATCCAGCTTGATTGAATGCAGTTGATTCCATGGAGCGTGGCCCAATGCATCCCAATTAAATGCAGTGGATTTTATGCAGCATGGCCCAAAGCATCCCGATTGAAGGTAGTGCATTCCATGCAGCATCACTGAATGCAGTGGATTCCATGCAGCATGGTAAAATGCATCCCGATTGAACGCAGTGTATTCCATGAAGCATGGCTAAATGGATCCCGAGTGAATGCAGTGGATTCCATGCAGTGTCATTGAATGCAGTGGATTCCATGCAGCATGGTAAAATGTGTCACGATTGATGCAGTGGATTACATGCATTGTCATTGAATGCAGTGGATTCCATGCAGCATGGTTAAATGCATCACGATTGATGCAGTGGATTCCATGCAGTGTCAATGAATGCAGTGGATTCCAGGCAGCATGATAAAATGCATCCCGAATGATGCAGTGGATTCCATGCAGCGGGGTTAAATGGATCCCGATTGAATGCAGTGGATTCCATGCAGCGTGGCCCAATGGATCTCGATTGAATGCAGTGGACTCCGTGCAGTGTGGTGGAGTGGATTCTGATTGATTGCAGTTAATTCCATGCAGCGTGGCCCAATGGATCTCGATTGAATGCAGTGGATTCCATGCAGCGTGTTTGAATGCAGTGTATTCCATGCAGCGTGAAGAAATGGTACCCTATTGAATGCAGTGGATTTTATGCAGCATGATTGAATGCAGTGGATTCCATGCAGCATGATTGAATGCAGTGGATTCCAGGCAGCGAGGCCCAATGAATCCCGATTGAATGCAGTGGACATTATCCAGCATGGCCGAAAGCATCCCGATGGAATGTAGTGGATTCCATGCAGCGTGTTTGAATGCAGTGGATTCCATGCAGCATGGCCCAATGGTTCCCGATTGAATGCAGTGGTTGCAATGAAGCATGATTGAATGCAGTGGATTCCATGCAGAATGGCCCAATGGTTCCCGATTGAATGCAGTGGTTGCAATGAAGCATGATTGAATGCAGTGGATTCCATGCAGCATGGAGAAATTGAACCCTATTAAATGCAGGGGATTTTATGCAGCATGATTGAATGCAGTGGATTCCATGCAGCGTGATTGAATGCAGTAGATTCCATGCAGTGAGGCCCAATGCATCCCGATTTAATGCAGTGGATTTTATGCAGCGAGGCCCAAAGCATCCCGATTGAATGCAGTGGATTCCATGCAGCGTCACTGAATGCAGTGGATTCGATGCAGCATGGTAAAATGCATCCCGATTGAACCCAGTGTATTCCATGCAGCGTGATAAATGGACCCCAATTGAATGCAGTGGATTCCATGCAGCGTGGCCCAATGGATCTCGAGAGAATACAGTGGATTCCATGCAGCGTGATTGAATGCAGTACATTCCATGCAGCATGGTAAAATGCATCCCGATTAAATGCAGTGGATTCCATCCAGCTTGATTGAATGCAGTTGATTCCATGGAGCGTGGCCCAATGCATCCCGATTAAATGCAGTGGATTTTATGCAGCATGGCCCAAAGCATCCCGATTGAAGGTAGTGCATTCCATGCAGCATCACTGAATGCAGTGGATTCCATGAAGCATGGTAAAATGCATCCCGATTGAACGCAGTGTATTCCATGAAGCATGGCGAAATGGATCCCGATTGAATGCAGTGGATTCCATGCAGCGTGGCCCAATGGATCTCGATTGAACGCAGTGTATTCCATGCAGTGAGGCCCAATGAATCCCAATTGAATGCAGTGGATTCCATGCAGCATGGCGCAATGGATGTCGATTGAATGCAGTGGTTTCCCTGCAATGTGGCACAATGGATCCCGATTGACTGCAGTGGATTCCATGCAGCGTCACTGAATGCAGTGGATTCCATGCAGCATGGTAAAATGCATCCCGATGGATGCAGTGGATTCCATGCAGTGTCATTGAATGCAGTGGATTCCATGCAGCATGGTAAAATGCATCCCAATTGAACGCAGTGCATTCCATGCAGCGGGGTTCAATGGATCCCGATTGAATGCAGTGGATTCGATGCAGCGTGGCCCAATGGATCTCGAGAGAATGCAGTGGATTCCATGCAGTGTGGTGCAATGGATTTAAATTGAACGCAGTGGATTCCATGCATCGTGGCGCAATGGATCCCAATTGAATGCAGTGAATTCCATGCAGCGTGATTGAATGCAGTACATTCCATGCAGCATGGTAAAATGCATCCCGATTAAATGCAGTGGATTCCATCCAGCTTGATTGAATGCAGTTGATTCCATGGAGCGTGGCCCAATGCATCCCGATTAAATGCAGTGGATTTTATGCAGCATGGCCCAAAGCATCCCGATTGAAGGTAGTGCATTTCATGCAGCATCACTGAATGCAGTGGATTCCATGCAGCATGGTAAAATGCATCCCAATTGAACGCAGTGCATTCCATGCAGCGGGGTTAAATGGATGCCGATTGAATGCAGTGGATTCGATGCAGCGTGGCCCAATGGATCTCGATTGACTGCAGTGGATTCCATGCAGCGTGGCCCAATGGATCTCGATTGACTGCAGTGGATTCCATGCAGCGTCACTGAATGCAGTGGATTCCATGCAGCATGGTAAAATGCATCCCGATTGATGCAGTGGATTCCATGCAGTGTCATTGAATGCAGTGGATTCCATGCAGCATGGTTTAATGCATCCCAATTGAACGCAGTGCATTCCATGCAGCGGGGTTTAATGGATCCCGATTGAATGCAGTGGATTCGATGCAGCGTGGCCCAATGGATCTCGAGAGAATGCAGTGGATTCCATGCAGTGTGGTGCAATGGATTTTAATTGAACGCAGTGGATTCCATGCATCGTGGCGCAATGGATCCCAATTGAATGCAGTGAATTCCATGCAGCGTGATTGAATGCAGTATATTCCATGCAGCGTGGTAAAATGCATCCCGATAAAATGCAGTGGATTCCATCCAGTTTGATTGAATGCAGTTGATTCCATGGAGCGTGGCCCAATGCATCCCGATTAAATGCAGTGGATTTTAAGCAGCATGGCCCAAAGCATCCCGATTGAAGGTAGTGCATTCCATGCAGCATCACTGAATGCAGTGGATTCCATGCAGCATGGTAAAATGCATCCCGATTGAACGCAGTGTATTCCATGAAGCATGGCTAAATGGATCCCGAGTGAATGCAGTGGATTCCATGCAGTGTCATTGAATGCAGTGGATTCCATGCAGCATGGTAAAATGTGTCACGATTGATGCAGTGGATTACATGCATTGTCATTGAATGCAGTGGATTCCATGCAGCATGGTTAAATGCATCACGATTGATGCAGTGGATTCCATGCAGTGTCAATGAATGCAGTGGATTCCAGGCAGCATGATAAAATGCATCCCGAATGATGCAGTGGATTCCATGCAGCGGGGTTAAATGGATCCCGATTGAATGCAGTGGATTCCATGCAGCGTGGCCCAATGGATCTCGATTGAATGCAGTGGATTCCATGCAGCGTGTTTGAATGCAGTGTATTCCATGCAGCGTGAAGAAATGGTACCCTATTGAATGCAGTGGATTTTATGCAGCATGATTGAATGCAGTGGATTCCATGCAGCATGATTGAATGCAGTGGATTCCAGGCAGCGAGGCCCAATGAATCCCGATTGAATGCAGTGGACATTATCCAGCATGGCCGAAAGCATCCCGATGGAATGCAGTGGATTCCATGCAGCGTGTTTGAATGCAGTGGATTCCATGCAGCATGGCCCAATGGTTCCCGATTGAATGCAGTGGTTGCAATGAAGCATGATTGAATGCAGTGGATTCCATGCAGAATGGCCCAATGGTTCCCGATTGAATGCAGTGGTTGCAATGAAGCATGATTGAATGCAGTGGATTCCATGCAGCATGGAGAAATTGAACCCTATTAAATGCAGGGGATTTTATGCAGCATGATTGAATGCAGTGGATTCCATGCAGCGTGATTGAATGCAGTAGATTCCATGCAGTGAGGCCCAATGCATCCCGATTAAATGCAGTGGATTTTATGCAGCGAGGCCCAAAGCATCCCGATTGAATGCAGTGGATTCCATGCAGCGTCACTGAATGCAGTGGATTCGATGCAGCATGGTAAAATGCATCCCGATTGAACCCAGTGTATTCCATGCAGCGTGATATATGGACCCCAATTGAATGCAGTGGATTCCATGCAGCGTGGCCCAATGGATCTCGAGAGAATACAGTGGATTCCATGCAGCGTGATTGAATGCAGTACATTCCATGCAGCATGGTAAAATGCATCCCGATTAAATGCAGTGGATTCCATCCAGCTTGATTGAATGCAGTTGATTCCATGGAGCGTGGCCCAATGCATCCCGATTAAATGCAGTGGATTTTATGCAGCATGGCCCAAAGCATCCCGATTGAAGGTAGTGCATTCCATGCAGCATCACTGAATGCAGTGGATTCCATGAAGCATGGTAAAATGCATCCCGATTGAACGCAGTGTATTCCATGAAGCATGGCGAAATGGATCCCGATTGAATGCAGTGGATTCCATGCAGCGTGGCCCAATGGATCTCGATTGAACGCAGTGTATTCCATGCAGTGAGGCCCAATGAATCCCAATTGAATGCAGTGGATTCCATGCAGCATGGCGCAATGGATGTCGATTGAATGCAGTGGTTTCCCTGCAATGTGGCACAATGGATCCCGATTGACTGCAGTGGATTCCATGCAGCGTCACTGAATGCAGTGGATTCCATGCAGCATGGTAAAATGCATCCCGATGGATGCAGTGGATTCCATGCAGTGTCATTGAATGCAGTGGATTCCATGCAGCATGGTAAAATGCATCCCAATTGAACGCAGTGCATTCCATGCAGCGGGGTTCAATGGATCCCGATTGAATGCAGTGGATTCGATGCAGCGTGGCCCAATGGATCTCGAGAGAATGCAGTGGATTCCATGCAGTGTGGTGCAATGGATTTAAATTGAACGCAGTGGATTCCATGCATCGTGGCGCAATGGATCCCAATTGAATGCAGTGAATTCCATGCAGCGTGATTGAATGCAGTACATTCCATGCAGCATGGTAAAATGCATCCCGATTAAATGCAGTGGATTCCATCCAGCTTGATTGAATGCAGTTGATTCCATGGAGCGTGGCCCAATGCATCCCGATTAAATGCAGTGGATTTTATGCAGCATGGCCCAAAGCATCCCGATTGAAGGTAGTGCATTTCATGCAGCATCACTGAATGCAGTGGATTCCATGCAGCATGGTAAAATGCATCCCAATTGAACGCAGTGCATTCCATGCAGCGGGGTTAAATGGATGCCGATTGAATGCAGTGGATTCGATGCAGCGTGGCCCAATGGATCTCGATTGACTGCAGTGGATTCCATGCAGCGTGGCCCAATGGATCTCGATTGACTGCAGTGGATTCCATGCAGCGTCACTGAATGCAGTGGATTCCATGCAGCATGGTAAAATGCATCCCGATTGATGCAGTGGATTCCATGCAGTGTCATTGAATGCAGTGGATTCCATGCAGCATGGTTTAATGCATCCCAATTGAACGCAGTGCATTCCATGCAGCGGGGTTAAATGGATCCCGATTGAATGCAGTGGATTCGATGCAGTGTGGCCCAATGGATCTCGAGAGAATGCAGTGGATTCCATGCAGTGTGGTGCAATGGATTTTAATTGAACGCAGTGGATTCCATGCATCGTGGCGCAATGGATCCCAATTGAATGCAGTGAATTCCATGCAGCGTGATTGAATGCAGTATATTCCATGCAGCGTGGTAAAATGCATCCCGATAAAATGCAGTGGATTCCATCCAGTTTGATTGAATGCAGTTGATTCCATGGAGCGTGGCCCAATGCATCCCGATTAAATGCAGTGGATTTTATGCAGCATGGCCCAAAGCATCCCGATTGAAGGTAGTGCATTCCATGCAGCATCACTGAATGCAGTGGATTCCATGCAGCATGGTAAAATGCATCCCGATTGAACGCAGTGTATTCCATGAAGCATGGCTAAATGGATCCCGAGTGAATGCAGTGGATTCCATGCAGTGTCATTGAATGCAGTGGATTCCATGCAGCATGGTAAAATGTGTCACGATTGATGCAGTGGATTACATGCATTGTCATTGAATGCAGTGGATTCCATGCAGCATGGTTAAATGCATCACGATTGATGCAGTGGATTCCATGCAGTGTCAATGAATGCAGTGGATTCCAGGCAGCATGATAAAATGCATCCCGAATGATGCAGTGGATTCCATGCAGCGGGGTTAAATGGATCCCGATTGAATGCAGTGGATTCCATGCAGCGTGGCCCAATGGATCTCGATTGAATGCAGTGGACTCCGTGCAGTGTGGTGGAGTGGATTCTGATTGATTGCAGTGAATTCCATGCAGCGTGGCCCAATGGATCTCGATTGAATGCAGTGGATTCCATGCAGCGTGTTTGAATGCAGTGTATTCCATGCAGCGTGAAGAAATGGAACCCTATTGAATGCAGTGGATTTTATGCAGCATGATTGAATGCAGTGGATTCCATGCAGCATGATTGAATGCAGTGGATTCCAGGCAGCGAGGCCCAATGAATCCCGATTGAATGCAGTGGACATTATCCAGCATGGCCCAAAGCATCCCGATGGAATGCAGTGGATTCCATGCAGCGTGTTTGAATGCAGTGGATTCCATGCAGCATGGCCCAATGGTTCCCGATTGAATGCAGTGGTTGCAATGAAGCATGATTGAATGCAGTGGATTCCATGAAGCGTGGCCCTATGGTACCCGATTGAATGCACTGGTTGCAATGAAGCATGATTGAATGCAGTGGATTCCATGCAGCATGGAGAAATGGAACCCTATTAAATGCAGGGGATTTTATGCAGCATGATTGAATGCAGTGGATTCCATGCAGCATGATTGAATGCAGTAGATTCCATGCAGTGAGGCCCAATGCATCCCGATAAAATGCAGTGGATTTTATGCAGCGAGGCCCAAAGCATCCCGATTGAATGCAGTGGATTCCATGCAGCGTCACTGAATGCAGTGGATTCGATGCAGCATGGTTAAATGCATCCCGATTGAACGAAGAGTATTCCATGCAGCGTGGCTAAATGGATCCCGATTGAATGCAGTGGATTCCATGCAGCGTGGCCCAATGGATCTCGAGAGATTGCAGTGGATTCCATGCAGTGTGGTGCAATGGATTTTAATTGAACGCAGTGGATTCCATGCATCGTGGTGCAATGGATCCCAATTGAATGCAGTGAATTCCATGCAGCGTGATTGAATGCAGTATATTCCATGCAGCGTGGTAAAATGCATCCCGATTAAATGCAATTTATTCCATCCAGCTTGATTGAATGCAGTTGATTCCATGGAGCGTGGCCCAATGCATCCCGATTAAATGCAGTGGATTTTATGCAGCATGGCCCAAAGCATCCCGATTGAAGGTAGTGCATTCCATGCAGCATCACTGAATGCAGTGGATTCCATGCAGCATGGTAAAATGCATCCCGATTGAACGCAGTGTATTCCATGAAGCATGGCTAAATGGATCCCGAGTGAATGCAGTAGATTCCATGCAGTGTCATTGAATGCAGTGGATTCCATGCAGCATGGTAAAATGAGTCACGATTGATGCAGTGGATTCCATGCAGTGTCATTGAATGCATTGGATTCCATGCAGCATGGTAAAATGCATCCCGATTGATGCAGTGGATTCCATGCAGTGTCAATGAATGCAGTGGATTCCAGGCAGCATGATAAAATGCATCCCGATTGATGCAGTGGATTCCATGCAGCGGGGTTAAATGGATCCCGATTGAATGCAGTGTATTCCATGCAGCGTGGCCCAATGGATCTCGATTGAATGCAGTGGATTCCATGCAGTGTGGTGCAGTGGATTCTGATTGATTGCAGTGAATTCCATGCATCGTGGCACAATGGATCCCAATTGAATGCAGTGGATTCCATGCAGCGTGGCCCAATGGATCTCGATTGAATGCAGTGGATTCCATGCAGCGTGTTTGAATGCAGTGTATGCCATGCAGCATGAAGAAGTGGAACCCTATTGAATGCAGTGGATTTTATGCAGCATGATTGAATGCAGTGGATTCCATGCAGCATGATTGAATGCAGTGGATTCCAGGCAGCGAGGCCCAATGAATCCCGATTGAATGCAGTGGATATTATCCAGCATGGCCCAAAGCATCCCGATTGAATGCAGTGGATTCCATGCAGCGTGTTTGAACGCAGTGGATCCATGCAGCATGGCCCAATGGTTCCCGATTGAATGCAGTGGTTGCAATGAAGCATGATTGAATGCAGTGGATTCCATGAAGCGTGGCCCTATGGTACCCGATTGAATGCACTGGTTGCAATGAAGCATGATTGAATGCAGTGGATTCCATGCAGCATGGAGAAATGGAACCCTATTAAATGCAGGGGATTTTATGCAGCATGATTGAATGCAGTGGATTCCATGCAGCATGATTGAATGCAGTAGATTCCATGCAGTGAGGCCCAATGCATCCCGATTAAATGCAGTGGATTTTATGCAGCGAGGCCCAAAGCATCCCGATTGAATGCAGTGGATTCCATGCAGCGTCACTGAATGCAGTGGATTCGATGCAGCATGGTTAAATGCATCCCGATTGAACGAAGTGTATTCGATGCAGCGTGGCTAAGTGGATCCCGATTGAATGCAGTGGATTCCATGCAGCGTGGCCCAATGGATCTCGAGAGATTGAAGTGGATTCCAAGCAGAGTGGTGCAATGGATTTTAATTGAACGCAGTGGATTCCATGCATCGTGGTGCAATGGATCCCAATTGAATGCAGTGAATTCCATGCAGCGTGATTGAATGCAGTACATTCCATGCGGCATGGTAAAATGCATCCCGATTAAATGCAGTGGATTCCATCCAGCTTGATTGAATGCAGTTGATTCCATGGAGCGTGGCCCAATGCATCCCGATTAAATGCAGTGGATTTTATGCAGCATGGCCCAAAGCATCCCGATTGAAGGTAGTGCATTCCATGCAGCATCACTGAATGCAGTGGATTCCATGCAGCATGGTAAAATGCATCCCGATTGAACGCAGTGTATTCCATGAAGCATGGCGAAATGGATCCCGAGTGAATGCAGTGGATTCCATGCAGCGTGGCCCAATGGATCTCGATTGAACGCAGTGTATTCCATGCAGTGAGGCCCAATGAATCCCAACTGAATGCAGTGGATTCCATGCAGCATGGAGAAATTGAACCCTATTAAATGCAGGGGATTTTATGCAGCATGATTGAATGCAGTGGATTCCAAGCAGCATGATTGAATGCAGTAGATTCCATGCAGTGAGGCCCAATGCATCCCGATTAAATGCAGTGGATTTTATGCAGCGAGGCCCAAAGCATCCCGATTGAATGCAGTGGATTCCATGCAGCGTCACTGAATGCAGTGGATTCGATGCAGCATGGTTAAATGCATCCCGATTGAACGAAGTGTATTCCATGCAGCGTGGCTAAATGGATCCCGATTGAATGCAGTGGATTCCATGCAGCGTGGCCCAATGGATCTCGAGAGATTGCAGTGGATTCCAAGCAGAGTGGTGCAATGGATTTTAATTGGACGCAGTGGATTCCATGCATCGTGGTGCAATGGATCCCAATTGAATGCAGTGAATTCCATGCAGCGTGATTGAATGCAGTATATTCCATGCAGCGTGGTAAAATGCATCCCGATTAAATGCAGTGGATTCCATCCAGCTTGGTTGAATGCAATTGATTCCATGGAGCATGGCCCAATGCATCCCGATTAAATGCAGTGGATTTTATGCAGCATGGCCCAAAGCATCCCGATTGAATGTAGTGCATTCCATGCAGCATCACTGAATGCAGTGGATTCCATGCAGCATGGTAAAATGCATCCCGATTAAACGCAGTGGATTACATGCAGCATGGCTAAATGGATCCCGAGTGAATGCAGTGGATTCCATGCAGTGTCATTGAATGCAGTGGATTCCATGCAGCATGGTAAAATGCGTCACGATTGATGCAGTGGATTCCATGCAGTGTCATTGAATGCAGTGGATTCCATGCAGCATGGTAAAATGCATCCCGATGGATGCAGTGGATTCCATGCAGTGTCAATGAATGCAGTGGATTCCAGGCAGCATGATAAAATGCATCCCGATTGATGCAGTGGATTCCATGCAGCGGGGTTAAATGGATCCCGATTGAATGCAGTGGATTCCATGCAGCGTGGCCCAATGGATCTCGATTGAATGCAGTGGATTCCATGCAGCGTGGCCCAATGGATCTCGATTGAATGCAGTGGATTCCATGCAGTGTGGTGCAGTGGATTCTGATTGATTGCAGTGAATTCCATGCATCGTGGCACAATGGATCCCAATTGAATGCAGTGGATTCCATGCAGCGTGGCCCAATGGATCTCGATTGAATGCAGTGGATTCCATGCAGCGTGTTTGAATGCAGTGTATGCCATGCAGCGTGAAGAAATGGAACCCTATTGAATGCAGTGGATTTTATGCAGCATGATTGAATGCAGTGGATTCCATGCAGCATGATTGAATGCAGTGGATTCCAGGCAGCGAGGCCCAATGAATCCCAATTGAATGCAGTGGATATTATCCAGCATGGCCCAAAGCATCCCGATTGAATGCAGTGGATTCCATGCAGCGTGTTTGAATGCAGTGGATTCCATGCAGCATGGCCCAATGGTTCCCGATTGAATGCAGTGGTTGCAATGAAGCATGATTGAATGCAGTGGATTCCATGCAGCATGGAGAAATTGAACCCTATTAAATGCAGGGGATTTTATGCAGCATGATTGAATGCAGTGGATTCCATGCAGCATGATTGAATGCAGTAGATTCCATGCAGTGAGGCCCAATGCATCCCGATTAAATGCAGTGGATTTTATGCAGCGAGGCCCAAAGCATCCCGATTGAATGCAGTGGATTCCATGCAGCGTCACTGAATGCATTGGATTCGATGCAGCATGGTAAAATGCATCCCGATTGAACCCAGTGTATTCCATGCAGCGTGATAAATGGACCCCAATTGAATGCAGTGGATTCCATGCAGCGTGATTGAATGCAGTACATTCCATGCAGCATGGTAAAATGCATCCCGATTAAATGCAGTGGATTCCATCCAGCTTGATTGAATGCAGTTGATTCCATGGAGCGTGGCCCAATGCATCCCGATTAAATGCAGTGGATTTTATGCAGCATGGCCCAAAGCATCCCGATTGAAGGTAGTGCATTCCATGCAGCATCACTGAATGCAGTGGATTCCATGCAGCATGGTAAAATGCATCCCGATTGAACGCAGTGTATTCCATGAAGCATGGCTAAATGGATCCCGATTGAATGCAGTGGATTCCATGCAGCGTGGCCCAATGGATCTCGATTGAACGCAGTGTATTCCATGCAGTGAGGCCCAATGAATCCCAATTGAATGCAGTGGATTCCATGCAGCATGGCGCAATGGATGTCGATTGAATGCAGTGGTTTCCCTGCAATGTGGCACAATGGATCCCGATTGACTGCAGTGGATTCCATGCAGCGTCACTGAATGCAGTGGATTCCATGCAGCATGGTAAAATGCATCCCGATGGATGCAGTGGATTCCATGCAGTGTCATTGAATGCAGTGGATTCGATGCAGCATGGTAAAATGCATCCCAATTGAACGCAGTGCATTCCATGCAGCGGGGTTAAATGGATCCCGATTGAATGCAGTGGATTCGATGCAGCGTGGCCCAATGGATCTCGAGAGAATGCAGTGGATTCCATGCAGTGTGGTGCAATGGATTTAAATTGAACGCAGTGGATTCCATGCATCGTGGCGCAATGGATCCCAATTGAATGCAGTGAATTCCATGCAGCGTGATTGAATGCAGTACATTCCATGCAGCATGGTAAAATGCATCCCGATTAAATGCAGTGGATTCCATCCAGCTTGATTGAATGCAGTTGATTCCATGGAGCGTGGCCCAATGCATCCCGATTAAATGCAGTGGATTTTATGCAGCATGGCCCAAAGCATCCCGATTGAAGGTAGTGCATTCCATGCAGCATCACTGAATGCAGTGGATTCCATGCAGCATGGTAAAATGCATCCCAATTGAACGCAGTGCATTCCATGCAGCGGGGTTAAATGGATGCCGATTGAATGCAGTGGATTCGATGCAGCGTGGCCCAATGGATCTCGATTGACTGCAGTGGATTCCATGCAGCGTGGCCCAATGGATCTCGATTGACTGCAGTGGATTCCATGCAGCGTCACTGAATGCAGTGGATTCCATGCAGCATGGTAAAATGCATCCCGATTGATGCAGTGGATTCCATGCATTGTCACTGAATGCAGTGGATTCCATGCAGCATGGTTTAATGCATCCCAATTGAACGCAGTGCATTCCATGCAGCGGGGTTTAATGGATCCCGATTGAATGCAGTGGATTCGATGCAGTGTGGCCCAATGGATCTCGAGAGAATGCAGTGGATTCCATGCAGTGTGGTGCAATGGATTTAAATTGAACGCATTGGATTCCATGCATCGTGGCGCAATGGATCCCAATTGAATGCAGTGAATTCCATGCAGCGTGATTGAATGCAGTATATTCCATGCAGCGTGGTAAAATGCATCCCGATAAAATGCAGTGGATTCCATCCAGCTTGATTGAATGCAGTTGATTCCATGGAGCGTGGCCCAATGCATCCCGATTAAACGCAGTGGATTTTATGCAGCATGGCCCAAAGCATCCCGATTGAAGGTAGTGCATTCCATGCAGCAACACTGAATGCAGTGGATTCCATGCAGCATGGTAAAATGCATCCCGATTGAACGCAGTGTATTCCATGAAGCATGGCTAAATGGATCCCGATTGAATGCAGTGGATTCCATGCAGCATGGCCCAATGGTTCCCGATTGAATGCAGTGGTTGCAATGAAGCATGATTGAATGCAGTGGATTCCATGAAGCGTGGCCCTATGGTACCCGATTGAATGCACTGGTTGCAATGAAGCATGATTGAATGCAGTGGATTCCATGCAGCATGGAGAAATTGAACCCTATTAAATGCAGGGGATTTTATGCAGCATGATTGAATGCAGTGGATTCCATGCAGCATGATTGAATGCAGTAGATTCCATGCAGTGAGGCCCAATGCATCCCGATTAAATGCAGTGGATTTTATGCAGCGAGGCCCAAAGCATCCCGATTGAATGCAGTGGATTCCATGCAGCGTCACTGAATGCAGTGGATTCGATGCAGCATGGTAAAATGCATCCCGATTGAACCCAGTGTATTCTATGCAGCGTGATAAATGGATCCCGATTGAATGCAGTGGATTCGATGCAGCGTGGCCCAACGGATCTCGAGAGAATGCAGTGGATTCCATGCAGTGTGGTGCAATGTATTTTGATTGAACGCAGTGGATTCGATGCATCGTTGTGCAATGGATCCCAATTGAATGCAGTGAATTCCATGCAGCGTGATTGAATGCAGTACATTCCATGCAGCATGGTAAAATGCATCCCGATGGATGCAGTGGATTCCATGCAGTGTCAATGAATGCAGTGGATTCCAGGCAGCATGATAAAATGCATCCCGATTGATGCAGTGGATTCCATGCAGCGGGGTTAAATGGATCCCGATTGAATGCAGTGTATTCCATGCAGCGTGGCCCAATGGATCTCGATTGAATGCAGTGGATTCCATGCAGCGTGGCCCAATGGATCTCGATTGAATGCAGTGGATTCCATGCAGTGTGGTGCAGTGGATTCTGATTGATTGCAGTGAATTCCATGCATCGTGGCACAATGGATCCCAATTGAATGCAGTGGATTCCATGCAGCGTGGCCCAATGGATCTCGATTGAATGCAGTGGATTCCATGCAGCGTGTTTGAATGCAGTGTATGCCATGCAGCATGAAGAAATGGAACCCTATTGAATGCAGTGGATTTTATGCAGCATGATTGAATGCAGTGGATTCCATGCAGCATGATTGAATGCAGTGGATTCCAGGCAGCGAGGCCCAATGAATACCGATTGAATGCAGTGGATATTATCCAGCATGGCCCAAAGCATCCCGATTGAATGCAGTGGATTCCATGCAGCGTGTGTGAACGCAGTGGATCCATGCAGCATGGCCCAATGGTTCCCGATTGAATGCAGTGGTTGCAATGAAGCATGATTGAATGCAGTGGATTCCATGAAGCGTGGCCCTATGGTACCCGATTGAATGCACTGATTGCAATGAAGCATGATTGAATGCAGTGGATTCCATGCAGCATGGAGAAATGGAACCCTATTAAATGCAGGGGATTTTATGCAGCATGATTGAATGCAGTGGATTCCATGCAGCATGATTGAATGCAGTAGATTCCATGCAGTGAGGCCCAATGCATCCCGATTAAATGCAGTGGATTTTATGCAGCGAGGCCCAAAGCATCCCGATTGAATGCAGTGGATTCCATGCAGCGTCACTGAATGCAGTGGATTCGATGCAGCATGGTAAAATGCATCCCGATTGAACCCAGTGTATTCTATGCAGCGTGATAAATGGATCCCGATTGAATGCAGTGGATTCCATGCAGCGTGGCCCAATGGATCTCGAGAGAATGCAGTGGATTCCATGCAGTGTGGTGCAATGGATTTTGATTGAACGCAGTGGATTCCATGCATCGTTGTGCAATGGATCCCAATTGAATGCAGTGAATTCCATGCAGCGTGATTGAATGCAGTACATTCCATGCAGCAAGGTAAAATGCATCCCGATTAAATGCAGTGGATTCCATCCAGCTTGATTGAATGCAGTTGATTCCATGGAGCGTGGCCCAATGCATCCCGATTAAATGCAGTGGATTTTATGCAGCATGGCCCAAAGCATCCCGATTGAAGGTAGTGCATTCCATGCAGCATCACTGAATGCAGTGGATTCCATGCAGCATGGTAAAATGCATCCCGATTGAACGCAGTGTATTCCATGAAGCATGGCGAAATGGATCCCGATTGAATGCAGTGGATTCCATGCAGCGTGGCCCAATGGATCTCGATTGAACGCAGTGTATTCCATGCAGTGAGGCCCAATGAATCCCAATTGAATGCAGTGGATTCCATGCAGCATGGAGAAATTGAACCCTATTAAATGGAGGGGATTTTATGCAGCATGATTGAATGCAGTGGATTCCAAGCAGCATGATTGAATGCAGTAGATTCCATGCAGTGAGGCCCAATGCATCCCGATTAAATGCAGTGGATTTTATGCAGAGAGGCCCAAAGCATCCCGATTGAATGCAGTGGATTCCATGCAGCGTCACTGAATGCAGTGGATTCGATGCAGCATGGTTAAATGCATCCCGATTGAACGAAGTGTATTCCATGCAGCGTGGCTAAATGGATCCCGATTGAATGCAGTGGATTCCATGCAGCGTGGCCCAATGGATCTCGAGAGATTGCAGTGGATTCCAAGCAGAGTGGTGCAATGGATTTTAATTGAACGCAGTGGATTCCATGCATCGTGGTGCAATGGATCCCAATTGAATGCAGTGAATTCCATGCAGCGTGATTGAATGCAGTATATTCCATGCAGCGTGGTAAAATGCATCCCGATTAAATGCAGTGGATTCCATCCAGCTTGGTTGAATGGAATTGATTCCATGGAGCATGGCCCAATGCATCCCGATTAAATGCAGTGGATTTTATGCAGCATGGCCCAAAGCATCCCGATTGAATGTAGTGCATTCCATGCAGCATCACTGAATGCAGTGGATTCCATGCAGCATGGTAAAATGCATCCCGATTAAACGCAGTGGATTACATGCAGCATGGCTAAATGGATCCCGATTGAATGCAGTAGATTCCATGCAGTGTCATTGAATGCAGTGGATTCCATGCAGCATGGTAAAATGCGTCACGATTGATGCAGTGGATTCCATGCAGTGTCATTGAATGCAGTGGATTCCATGCAGCATGGTAAAATGCATCCCGATGGATGCAGTGGATTCCATGCAGTGTCAATGAATGCAGTGGATTCCAGGCAGCATGATAAAATGCATCCCGATTGATGCACTGGATTCCATGCAGCGGGGTTAAATGGATTCCGATTGAATGCAGTGTATTCCATGCAGCGTGGCCCCATGGATCTCGATTGAATGCAGTGGATTCCATGCAGCGTGGCCCAATGGATCTCGATTGAATGCAGTGGATTCCATGCAGTGTGGTGCAGTGGATTCTGATTGATTGCAGTGAATTCCATGCATCGTGGCACAATGGATCCCAATTGAATGCAGTGGATTCCATGCAGCGTGGCCCAATGGATCTCGCTTGAATGCAGTGGATTCCATGCAGCGTGTTTGAATGCAGTGTATGCCATGCAGCGTGAAGAAATGGAACCCTATTGAATGCAGTGGATTTTATGCAGCATGATTGAATGCAGTGGATTCGATGCAGCATGATTGAATGCAGTGGATTCCAGGCAGCGAGGCCCAATGAATCCCGATTGAATGCAGTGGATATTATCCAGCATGGCCCAAAGCATCCCGATTGAATGCAGTGGATTCCATGCAGCGTGGCCCTATGGTACCCGATTGAATGCACTGGTTGCAATGAAGCATGATTGAATGCAGTGGATTCCATGCAGCATGGAGAAATGGAACCCTATTAAATGCAGGGGATTTTATGCAGCATGATTGAATGCAGTGGATTCCATGCAGCATGATTGAATGCAGTAGATTCCATGCAGTGAGGCCCAATGCATCCCGATTAAATGCAGTGGATTTTATGCAGCGAGGCCCAAAGCATCCCGATTGAATGCAGTGGATTCCATGCAGCGTCACTGAATGCAGTGGATTCGATGCAGCATGGTTAAATGCATCCCGATTGAACGAAGATTATTCCATGCAGCGTGGCTAAATGGATCCCGATTGAATGCAGTGGATTCCATGCAGCGTGGCCCAATGGATCTCGAGAGATTGCAGTGGATTCCATGCAGTGTGGTGCAATGGATTTTAATTGAACGCAGTGGATTCCATGCATCGTGGTGCAATGGATCCCAATTGAATGCAGTGAATTCCATGCAGCGTGATTGAATGCAGTATATTCCATGCAGCGTGGTAAAATGCATCCCGATTAAATGCAATGGATTCCATCCAGCTTGACTGAATACAGTTGATTCCATGGAGCGTGGCCCAATGCATCCCGATTAAATGCAGTGGATTTTATGCAGCATGGCCCAAAGCATCCCGATTGAAGGTAGTGCATTCCATGCAGCATCACTGAATGCAGTGGATTCCATGCAGCATGGTAAAATGCATTCCGATTGAACGCAGTGTATTCCATGAAGCATGGCTAAATGGCTCCCGAGTGAATGCAGTAGATTCCATGCAGTGTCATTGAATGCAGTGGATTCCATGCAGCATGGTAAAATGCGTCACGATTGATGCAGTGGATTCCATGCAGTGTCATTGAATGCAGTGGATTCCATGCAGCATGGTAAAATGCATCCCGATGGATGCAGTGGATTCCATGCAGTGTCAATGAATGCAGTGGATTCCAGGCAGCATGATAAAATGCATCCCGATTGATGCAGTGGATTCCATGCAGCGGGGTTAAATGGATCCCGATTGAATGCAGTGTATTCCATGCAGCGTGGCCCAATGGATCTCGATTGAATGCAGTGGATTCCATGCAGTGTGGTGCAGTGGATTCTGATTGATTGCAGTGAATTCCATGCATCGTGGCACAATGGATCCCAATTGAATGCAGTGGATTCCATGCAGCGTGGCCCAATGGATCTCGATTGAATGCAGTGGATTCCATGCAGCGTGTTTGAATGCAGTGTATGCCATGCAGCATGAAGAAATGGAACCCTATTGAATGCAGTGGATTTTATGCAGCATGATTGAATGCAGTGGATTCCATGCAGCATGATTGAATGCAGTGGATTCCAGGCAGCGAGGCCCAATGAATCCCGATTGAATGCAGTGGATATTATCCAGCATGGCCCAAAGCATCCCGATGGAATGCAGTGGATTCCATGCAGCGTGTTTGAACGCAGTGGATACATGCAGCATGGCCCAATGGTTCCCGATTGAATGCAGTGGTTGCAATGAAGCATGATTGAATGCAGTGGATTCCATGAAGCGTGGCCCTATGGTACCCGATTGAATGCACTGGTTGCAATGAAGCATGATTGAATGCAGTGGATTCCATGCAGCATGGAGAAATGGAACCCTATTAAATGCAGGGGATTTTATGCAGCATGATTGAATGCAGTGGATTCCATGCAGCATGATTGAATGCAGTAGATTCCATGCAGTGAGGCCCAATGCATCCCGATTAAATGCAGTGGATTTTATGCAGCGAGGCCCAAAGCATCCCGATTGAATGCAGTGGATTCCATGCAGCGTCACTGAATGCAGTGGATTCGATGCAGCATGGTAAAATGCATCCCGATTGAACCCAGTGTATTCTATGCAGCGTGATAAATGGATCCCGATTGAATGCAGTGGATTCCATGCAGCGTGGCCCAATGGATCTCGAGAGAATGCAGTGGATTCCATGCAGTGTGGTGCAATGGATTTTGATTGAACGCAGTGGATTCCATGCATCGTTGTGCAATGGATCCCAATTGAATGCAGTGAATTCCATGCAGCGTGATTGAATGCAGTACATTCCATGCAGCATGGTAAAATGCATCCCGATTAAATGCAGTGGATTCCATCCAGCTTGATTGAATGCAGTTGATTCCATGGAGCGTGGCCCAATGCATCCCGATTAAATGCAGTGGATTTTATGCAGCATGGCCCAAAGCATCCCGATTGAAGGTAGTGCATTCCATGCAGCATCACTGAATGCAGTGGATTCCATGCAGCATGGTAAAATGCATCCCGATTGAACGCAGTGTATTCCATGAAGCATGGCTAAATGGATCCCGATTGAATGCAGTGGATTCCATGCAGCGTGGCCCAATGGATCTCGATTGAACGCAGTGTATTCCATGCAGTGAGGCCCAATGAATCCCAATTGAATGCAGTGGATTCCATGCAGCATGGAGAAATGGAACCCTATTAAATGCAGGGGATTTTATGCAGCATGATTGAATGCAGTGGATTCCATGCAGCATGATTGAATGCAGTAGATTCCATGCAGTGAGGCCCAATGCATCCCGATTAAATGCAGTGGATTTTATGCAGCGAGGCCCAAAGCATCCCGATTGAATGCAGTGGATTCCATGCAGCGTCACTGAATGCAGTGGATTCGATGCAGCATGGTTAAATGCATCCCGATTGAACGAAGTGTATTCCATGCAGCATGGCTAAATGGATCCCGATTGAATGCAGTGGATTCCATGCAGCGTGGCCCAATGGATCTCGAGAGATTGCAGTGGATTCCAAGCAGAGTGGTGCAATGGATTTTAATTGAACGCAGTGGATTCCATGCATCGTGGTGCAATGGATCCCAATTGAATGCAGTGAATTCCATGCAGCGTGATTGAATGCAGTATATTCCATGCAGCGTGGTAAAATGCATTCCGATTAAATGCAGTGGATTCCATCCAGCTTGGTTGAATGCAATTGATTCCATGGAGCATGGCCCAATGCATCCCGATTAAATGCAGTGGATTTTATGCAGCATGGCCCAAAGCATCCCGATTGAAGGTAGTGCATTCCATGCAGCATCACTGAATGCAGTGGATTCCATGCAGCATGGTAAAATGCATCCCGATTAAACGCAGTGGATTACATGCAGCATGGCTAAATGGATCCCGATTGAATGCAGTAGATTCCATGCAGTGTCATTGAATGCAGTGGATTCCATGCAGCATGGTAAAATGCGTCACGATTGATGCAGTGGATTCCATGCAGTGTCATTGAATGCAGTGGATTCCATGCAGCATGGTAAAATGCATCCCGATGGATGCAGTGGATTCCATGCAGTGTCAATGAATGCAGTGGATTCCAGGCAGCATGATAAAATGCATCCCGATTGATGCAGTGGATTCCATGCAGCGGGGTTAAATGGATCCCGATTGAATGCAGTGGATTCCATGCAGCGTGGCCCAATGGATCTCGATTGAATGCAGTGGATTCCATGCAGCGTGGCCCAATGGATCTCGATTGAATGCAGTGGATTCCATGCAGTGTGGTGCAGTGGATTCTGATTGATTGCAGTGAATTCCATGCATCGTGGCACAATGGATCCCAATTGAATGCAGTGGATTCCATGCAGCGTGGCCCAATGGATCTCGATTGAATGCAGTGTATGCCATGCAGCATGAAGAAATGGAACCCTATTGAATGCAGTGGATTTTATGCAGCATGATTGAATGCAGTGGATTCCATGCAGCATGATTGAATGCAGTGGATTCCAGGCAGCGAGGCCCAATGAATCCCGATTGAATGCAGTGGATATTATCCAGCATGGCCCAAAGCATCCCGATTGAATGCAGTGGATTCCATGCAGCGTGTTTGAACGCAGTGGATCCATGCAGCATGGCCCAATGGTTCCCGATTGAATGCAGTGGTTGCAATGAAGCATGATTGAATGCAGTGGATTCCATGAAGCGTGGCCCTATGGTACCCGATTGAATGCACTGGTTGCAATGAAGCATGATTGAATGCAGTGGATTCCATGCAGCATGGAGAAATGGAACCCTATTAAATGCAGGGGATTTTATGCAGCATGATTGAATGCAGTGGATTCCATGCAGCATGATTGAATGCAGTAGATTCCATGCAGTGAGGCCCAATGCATCCCGATTAAATGCAGTGGATTTTATGCAGCGAGGCCCAAAGCATCCCGATTGAATGCAGTGGATTCCATGCAGCGTCACTGAATGCAGTGGATTCGATGCAGCATGGTAAAATGCATCCCGATTGAACCCAGTGTATTCTATGCAGCGTGATAAATGGATCCCGATTGAATGCAGTGGATTCCATGCAGCGTGGCCCAATGGATCTCGAGAGAATGCAGTGGATTCCATGCAGTGTGGTGCAATGGATTTTGATTGAACGCAGTGGATTCCATGCATCGTTGTGCAATGGATCCCAATTGAATGCAGTGAATTCCATGCAGCGTGATTGAATGCAGTACATTCCATGCAGCATGGTAAAATGCATCCCGATTAAATGCAGTGGATTCCATCCAGCTTGATTGAATGCAGTTGATTCCATGGAGCGTGGCCCAATGCATCCCGATTAAATGCAGTGGATTTTATGCAGCATGGCCCAAAGCATCCCGATTGAATGTAGTGCATTCCATGCAGCATCACTGAATGCAGTGGATTCCATGCAGCATGGTAAAATGCATCCCGATTGAACGCAGTGTATTCCATGAAGCATGGCGAAATGGATCCCGATTGAATGCAGTGGATTCCATGCAGCGTGGCCCAATGGATCTCGATTGAACGCAGTGTATTCCATGCAGTGAGGCCCAATTAATCCCAATTGAATGCAGTGGATTCCATGAAGCATGGAGAAATTGAACCCTATTAAATGCAGGGGATTTTATGCAGCATGATTGAATGCAGTGGATTCCAAGCAGCATGATTGAATGCAGTAGATTCCATGCAGTGAGGCCCAATGCATCCCGATTAAATGCAGTGGATTTTATGCAGCGAGGCCCAAAGCATCCCGATTGAATGCAGTGGATTCCATGCAGCGTCACTGAATGCAGTGGATTCGATGCAGCATGGTTAAATGCATCCCGATTGAACGAAGTGTATTCCATGCAGCGTGGCTAAATGGATCCCGATTGAATGCAGTGGATTCCATGCAGCGTGGCCCAATGGATCTCGAGAGATTGCAGTGGATTCCAAGCAGAGTGGTGCAATGGAATTAATTGAACGCAGTGGATTCCATGCATCGTGGTGCAATGAATCCCAATTGAATGCAGTGAATTCCATGCAGCGTGATTGAATGCAGTATATTCCATGCAGCGTGGTAAAATGCATCCCGATTAAATGCAGTGGATTCCATCCAGCTTGGTTGAATGCAATTGATTCCATGGAGCATGGCCCAATGCATCCCGATTAAATGCAGTGGATTTTATGCAGCATGGCCCAAAGCATCCCGATTGAATGTAGTGCATTCCATGCAGCATCACTGAATGCAGTGGATTCCATGCAGCATGGTAAAATGCATCCCGATTAAACGCAGTGGATTACATGCAGCATGGCTAAATGGATCCCGATTGAATGCAGTAGATTCCATGCAGTGTCATTGAATGCAGTGGATTCCATGCAGCATGGTAAAATGCATCACGATTGATGCAGTGGATTCCATGCAGTGTCATTGAATGCAGTGGATTCCAGGCAGCATGATAAAATGCATCCCGATTGATGCAGTGGATTCCATGCAGCGGGGTTAAATGGATCCCGATTGAATGCAGTGGATTCCATGCAGCGTGGCCCAATGGATCTCGATTGAATGCAGTGGATTCCATGCAGCGTGGCCCAATGGATCTCGATTGAATGCAGTGGATTCCATGCAGTGTGGTGCAGTGGATTCTGATTGATTGCAGTGAATTCCATGCATCGTGGCACAATGGATCCCAATTGAATGCAGTGGATTCCATGCAGCGTGGCCCAATGGATCTCGATTGAATGCAGTGGATTCCATGCAGCGTGTTTGAATGCAGTGTATGCCATGCAGCGTGAAGAAATGGAACCCTATTGAATGCAGTGGATTTTATGCAGCATGATTGAATGCAGTGGATTCCATGCAGCATGATTGAATGCAGTGGATTCCAGGCAGCGAGGCCCAATGAATCCCGATTGAATGCAGTGGATATTATCCAGCATGGCCCAAAGCATCCCGATTGAATGCAGTGGATTCCATGCAGCGTGTTTGAACGCAGTGGATCCATGCAGCATGGCCCAATGGTTCCCGATTGAATGCAGTGGTTGCAATGAAGCATGATTGAATGCAGTGGATTCCATGAAGCGTGGCCCTATGGTACCCGATTGAATGCACTGGTTGCAATGAAGCATGATTGAATGCAGTGGATTCCATGCAGCATGGAGAAATGGAACCCTATTCAATGCAGGGGATTTTATGCAGCATGATTGAATGCAGTGGATTCCATGCAGCATGATTGAATGCAGTAGATTCCATGCAGTGAGGCCCAATGCATCCCGATTAAATGCAGTGGATTTTATGCAGCGAGGCCCAAAGCATCCCGATTGAATGCAGTGGATTCCATGCAGCGTCACTGAATGCAGTGGATTCGATGCAGCATGGTAAAATGCATCCCGATTGAACCCAGTGTATTCTATGCAGCGTGATAAATGGATCCCGATTGAATGCAGTGGATTCGATGCAGCGTGGCCCAATGGATCTCGAGAGAATGCAGTGGATTCCATGCAGTGTGGTGCAATGGATTTTGATTGAACGCAGTGGATTCGATGCATCGTTGTGCAATGGATCCCAATTGAATGCAGTGAATTCCATGCAGCGTGATTGAATGCAGTACATTCCATGCAGCATGGTAAAATGCATCCCGATTAAATGCAGTGGATTCCATCCAGCTTGATTGAATGCAGTTGATTCCATGGAGCGTGGCCCAATGCATCCCGATTAAATGCAGTGGATTTTATGCAGCATGGCGCAAAGCATCCCGATTGAAGGTAGTGCATTCCATGCAGCATCACTGAATGCAGTGGATTCCATGCAGCATGGTAAAATGCATCCCGATTGAACGCAGTGTATTCCATGAAGCATGGTTAAATGGATCCCGATTGAATGCAGTGGATTCCATGCAGCGTGGCCCAATGGATCTCGATTGAATGCAGTGTATTCCATGCAGTGAGGCCCAATGTATCCCAATTGAATGCAGTTGATTCCATGCAGCATGGCGCAATGGATGTCGATTGAATGCAGTGGTTTCCCTGCAATGTGGCACAATGGATCCCGATTGACTGCAGTGGATTCCATGCAGCGTCACTGAATGCAGTGGATTCCTTGCAGCATGGTAAAATGCATCCCGATTGATGCAGTGGATTCCATGCAGTGTCATTGAATGCAGTGGATTCCATGCAGCATGGTAAAATGCATCCCGATTGAACGCAGTGTATTCCATGAAGCATGGCTAAATGGATCCCGATTGAATGCAGTGGATTCCATGCAGCGTGGCCCAATGGATCTCGATTGACTGCAGTGGATTCCATGCAGCGTCCCTGAATGCAGTGGATTCCATGCAGCATGGTAAAATGCATCCCGATTGATGCAGTGGATTCCATGCAGTGTCATTGAATGCAGTGGATTCCATGCAGCATGGTAAAATGCATCCCAATTGAACGCAGTGCATTCCATGCAGCGGGGTTAAATGGATCCCGATTGAATGCAGTGGATTCGATGCAGCGTGGCCCAATGGATCTCGAGAGAATGCAGTGGATTCCATGCAGTGTGGTGCAATGGATTTAAATTGAACGCAGTGGATTCCATGCATCGTGGCGCAATGGATCCCAATTGAATGCAGTGAATTCCATGCAGCGTGATTGAATGCAGTATATTCCATGCAGCGTGGTAAAATGCATCCCGATTAAATGCAGTGGATTCCATCCAGCTTGATTGAATGCAGTTGATTCCATGGAGCGTGGCCCAATGCATCCCGATTAAATGCAGTGGATTTTATGCAGCATGGCCCAAAGCATCCCGATTGAATGTAGTGCATTCCATGCAGCATCACTGAATGCAGTGGATTCCATGCAGCATGGTAAAATGCATCCCGATTGAACGCAGTGTATTCCATGAAGCATGGCGAAATGGATCCCGATTGAATGCAGTGGATTCCATGCAGCGTGGCCCAATGGATCTCGTTTGAATGCAGTGTATTCCATGCAGTGAGGCCCAATGAATCCCAATTGAATGCAGTGGATTCCATGCAGCATGGCGCAATGGATGTCGATTGAATGCAGTGGTTTCCCTGCAATGTGGCACAATGGATCCCGATTGACTGCAGTGGATTCCATGCTGCGTCACTGAATGCAGTGGATTCCTTGCAGCATGGTAAAATGCATCCCGATTGATGCAGTGGATTCCATGCAGTGTCATTGAATGCAGTGCATTCCATGCAGCATGGTAAAATGCATCCCGATTGAACGCAGTGCATTCCATGCAGCGGGGTTAAATGGATCCCGAGTGAATGCAGTGGATTCGATGCAGCATGGCCCAATGGATCTCGAGAGAATGCAGTGGATTCCATGCAGTGTGGTGCAATGGATTTAAATTGAACGCAGTGGATTCCATGCATCGTGGCGCAATGGATCCCAATTGAATGCAGTGAATTCCATGCAGCGTGATTGAATGCAGTATATTCCATGCAGCGTGGTAAAATGCATCCCGATTAAATGCAGTGGATTCCATCCAGCTTGATTGAATGCAGTTGATTCCATGGAGCGTGGCCCAATGCATCCCGATTAAATGCAGTGGATTTTATGCAGCATGGCCCAAAGCATCCCGATTGAAGGTAGTGCATTCCATGCAGCATCACTGAATGCAGTGGATTCCATGCAGCATGGTAAAATGCATCCCGATTGAACGCAGTGTATTCCATGAAGCATGGCTAAATGGATCCCGATTGAATGCAGTGGATTCCATGCAGCGTGGCCCAATGGATCTCGATTGAACGCAGTGTATTCCATGCAGTGAGGCCCAATGAATCCCAATTGAATGCAGTGGATTCCATGCAGCATGGCGCAATGGATGTCGATTGAATGCAGTGGTTTCCCTGCAATGTGGCACAATGGATCCCGATTGACTGCAGTGGATTCCATGCAGCATGGCGCAATGGATGTCGATTGAATGCAGTGGTTTCCCTGCAATGTGGCAAAATGGATCCCGATTGACTGCAGTGGATTCCATGCAGCGTCACTGAATGCAGTGGATTCCATGCAGCATGGTAAAATTCATCCCGATTGAACGCAGTGTATTCCATGAAGCATGGCTAAATGGATCCCGAGTGAATGCAGTGGATTCCATGCAGTGACATTGAATGCAGTGGATTCCATGCAGCATGGTATAATGTGTCACGATTGATGCAGTGGATTCCATGCATTGTCATTGAATGCAGTGGATTCCATGCAGCATGGTTAAATGCATCCCGATTGATGCAGTGGATTCCATGCAGTGTCAATGAATGCAGTGGATTCCTGGCAGCATGATAAAATGCATCCCGATTGATGCAGTGGATTCCATGCAGCGGGGTTAAATGGATCCCGATTGAATGCAGTGGATTCCATGCAGCGTGGCCCAATGGATCTCGATTGAATGCAGTGGATTCCATGCAGCGTGGCCCAATGGATCTCGATTGAATGCAGTGGATTCCACGCAGTGTGGTGCAGTGGATTCTGATTGATTGCAGTGAATTCCATGCATCGTGGCACAATGGATCCCAATTGAATGCAGTAGATTCCATGCAGTGTGGCCCAATGGATCTCGATTGAATGCAGTGGATTCCATGCAGCGTGTTTGAATGCAGTGTATGCCATGCAGCGTGAAGAAATGGAACCCTATTGAATGCAGTGGATTTTATGCAGCATGATTGAATGCAGTGGATTCCATGCAGCATGATTGAATGCAGTGGATTCCAGGCAGCGAGGCCCAATGAATCCCGATTGAATGCAGTGGATATTATCCAGCATGGCCCAAAGCATCCCGATTGAATGCAGTGGATTCCATGCAGCGTGTTTGAATGCAGTGGATTCCATGCAGCATGGCCCAATGGTTCCCGATTGAATGCAGTGGTTGCAATGAAGCATGATTGAATGCAGTGGATTCCATGAAGCGTGGCCATATGGTACCCGATTGAATGCACTGGTTGCAAAGAAGCATGATTGAATGCAGTGGATTCCATGCAGCATGGAGAAATTGAACCCTATTAAATGCAGGGGATTTTATGCAGCATGATTGAATGCAGTGGATTCCATGCAGCATGGTAAAATGCATCCCGATTGATGCAGTGGATTCCATGCAGTGTCATTGAATGCAGTGGATTCCATGCAGCATTGTAAAATGCATCCCAATTGAACGCAGTGCATTCCATGCAGCGGGGTTAAATGGATCCCGATTGAATGCAGTGGATTCGATGCAGCGTGGCCCAATGGATCTCGAGAGAATGCAGTGGATTCCATGCAGTGTGGTGCAATGGATTTAAATTGAACGCAGTGGATTCCATGCATCGTGGCGCAATGGATCCCAATTGAATGCAGTGAATTCCATGCAGCGTGATTGAATGCAGTATATTCCATGCAGCGTGGTAAAATGCATCCCGATTAAATGCAGTGGATTCCATCCAGCTTGATTGAATGCAGTTGATTCCATGGAGCGTGGCCCAATGCATCCCGATTAAATGCAGTGGATTTTATGCAGCATGGCCCAAAGCATCCCGATTGAATGTAGTGCATTCCATGCAGCATCACTGAATGCAGTGGATTCCATGCAGCATGGTAAAATGCATCCCGATTGAACGCAGTGTATTCCATGAAGCATGGCGAAATGGATCCCGATTGAATGCAGTGGATTCCATGCAGCGTGGCCCAATGGATCTCGATTGAACGCAGTGTATTCCATGCAGTGAGGCCCAATGAATCCCAATTGAATGCAGTGGATTCCATGCAGCATGGCGCAATGGATGTCGATTGAATGCAGTGGTTTCCCTGCAATGTGGCACAATGGATCCCGATTGACTGCAGTGGATTCCATGCAGCGTCACTGAATGCAGTGGATTCCTTGCAGCATGGGAAAATGCATCCCGATTGATGCAGTGGATTCCATGCTGTGTCATTGAATGCAGTGCATTCCATGCAGCATGGTAAAATGCATCCCGATTGAACGCAGTGCATTCCATGCAGCGGGGTTAAATGGATCCCGATTGAATGCAGTGGATTCGATGCAGCATGGCCCAATGGATCTCGAGAGAATGCAGTGGATTCCATGCAGTGTGGTGCAATGGATTTAAATTGAACGCAGTGGATTCCATGCATCGTGGCGCAATGGATCCCAATTGAATGCAGTGAATTCCATGCAGCGTGATTGAATGCAGTATATTCCATGCAGCGTGGTAAAATGCATCCCGATTAAATGCAGTGGATTCCATCCAGCTTGATTGAATGCAGTTGATTCCATGGAGCGTGGCCCAATGCATCCCGATTAAATGCAGTGGATTTTATGCAGCATGGCCCAAAGCATCCCGATTGAATGTAGTGCATTCCATGCAGCATCACTGAATGCAGTGGATTCCATGCAGCATGGTAAAATGCATCCCGATTGAACGCAGTGTATTCCATGAAGCATGGCGAAATGGATCCCGATTGAATGCAGTGGATTCCATGCAGCGTGGCCCAATGGATCTCGATTGAACGCAGTGTATTCCATGCAGTGAGGCCCAATGTATCCCAATTGAATGCAGTGGATTCCATGCAGCATGGCGCAATGGATGTAGATTGAATGCAGTGGTTTCCCTGCAATGTGGCACAATGGATCCCGATTGACTGCAGTGGATTCCATGCAGCATGGCGCAATGGATGTCGATTGAATGCAGTGGTTTCCCTGCAATGTGGCAAAATGGATCCCGATTGACTGCAGTGGATTCCATGCAGCGTCACTGAATGCAGTGGATTCCATGCAGCATGGTAAAATTCATCCCGATTGAACGCAGTGTATTCCATGAAGCATGGCTAAATGGATCCCGAGTGAATGCAGTGGATTCCATGCAGTGTCATTGAATGCAGTGGATTCCATGCAGCATGGTATAATGTGTCACGATTGATGCAGTGGATTCCATGCATTGTCATTGAATGCAGTGTATTCCATGCAGCATGGTTAAATGCATCACGATTGATGCAGTGGATTCCATGCAGTGTCAATGAATGCAGTGGATTCCAGGCAGCATGATAAAATGCATCCCGATTGATGCAGTGGATTCCATGCAGCGGGGTTAAATGGATCCCGATTGAATGCAGTGGATTCCATGCAGCGTGGCCCAATGGATCTCGATTGAATGCAGTGGATTCCACGCAGTGTGGTGCAGTGGATTCTGATTGATTGCAGTGAATTCCATGCATCGTGGCACAATGGATCCCAATTGAATGCAGTTGATTCCATGCAGTGTGGCCCAATGGATCTCGATTGAATGCAGTGGATTCCATGCAGCGTGTTTGAATGCAGTGTATGCCATGCAGCGTGAAGAAATGGAACCCTATTGAATGCAGTGGATTTTATGCAGCATGATTGAATGCAGTGGATTCCAGGCAGCGAGGCCCAATGAATCCCGATTGAATGCAGTGGATATTATCCAGCATGGCCCAAAGCATCCCGATTGAATGCAGTGGATTCCATGCAGCATGTTTGAATGCAGTGGATTCCATGCAGCATGGCCCAATGGTTCCCGATTGAATGCAGTGGTTGCAATGAAGCATGATTGAATGCAGTGGATTCCATGAAGCGTGGCCCTATGGTACCCAATTGAATGCACTGGTTGCAATGAAGCATGATTGAATGCAGTGGATTCCATGCAGCATGGAGAAATGGAACCCTATTAAATGCAGGGGATTTTATGCAGCATGATTGAATGCAGTGGATTCCATGCAGCATGATTGAATGCAGTAGATTCCATGCAGTGAGGCCCAATGCATCCCGATTAAATGCAGTGGATTTTATGCAGCGAGGCCCAAAGCATCCCGATTGAATGCAGTGGATTCCATGCAGCGTCACTGAATGCAGTGGATTCGATGCAGCATGGTAAAATGCATCCCGATTGAACCCAGTGTATTCTATGCAGCGTGATAAATGGATCCCGATTGAATGCAGTGGATTCCATGCAGCGTGGCCCAACGGATCTCGAGAGAATGCAGTGGATTCCATGCAGTGTGGTGCAATGGATTTTGATTGAACGCAGTGGATTCGATGCATCGTTGTGCAATGGATCCCAATTGAATGCAGTGAATTCCATGCAGCGTGATTGAATGCAGTACATTCCATGCAGCATGGTAAAATGCATCCCGATTAAATGCAGTGGATTCCAACCAGCTTGATTGAATGCAGTTGATTCCATTGAGCGTGGCCCAATGCATCCCGATTAAATGCAGTGGATTTTATGCAGCATGGCGCAAAGCATCCCGATTGAAGGTAGTGCATTCCATGCAGCATCACTGAATGCAGTGGATTCCATGCAGCATGGTAAAATGCATCCCGATTGAACGCAGTGTATTCCATGAAGCATGGCTAAATGGATCCCGATTATATGCAGTGGATTCCATGCAGCGTGGCCCAATGGATCTCGATTGAACGCAGTGTATTCCATGCAGTGAGGCCCAATGAATCCCAATTGAATGCAGTGGATTCCATGCAGCATGGCGCAATGGATGTCGATAGATTGCAGTTGTTTCCCTGCAATGTGGCACAATGGATCCCGATTGATGCAGTGGATTCCATGCAGCGTCACTGAATGCAGTGCATTCCATGCAGCATGGTAAAATGCATCCCGATGGATGCAGTGTATTCCATGCAGTGAGGCCCAATGAATCCCAATTGAATGCAGTGGATTCCATGCAGCATGGAGAAATTGAACCCTATTAAATGCAGGGGATTTTATGCAGCATGATTGAATGCAGTGGATTCCATGCAGCATAATTGAATGCTGTGGATTCCATGCAGTGAGGCCCAATGCATCCCGATTAAATGCAGTGGATTTTATGCAGAGAGGCCCAAAGCATCCCGATTGAATGCAGTGGATTCCATGCAGCGTCACTGAATGCAGTGGATTCGATGCAGCATGGTTAAATGCATCCCGATTGAACGAAGTGTATTCGATGCAGCGTGGCTAAATGGATCCCGATTGAATGCAGTGGATTCCATGCAGCGTGGCCCAATGGATCTCGAGAGATTGAAGTGGATTCCAAGCAGAGTTGTGCAATGGATTTTAATTGAACGCAGTGGATTCCATGCATCGTGGTGCAATGGATCCAAATTGAATGCAGTGAATTCCATGCAGCGTGATTGAATGCAGTATATTCCATGCAGCGTGGTAAAATGCATCCCGATTAAATGCAGTGGATTCCATCCAGCTTGGTTGAATGCAATTGATTCCATGGAGCATGGCCCAATGCATCCCGATTAAATGCAGTGGATTTTATGCAGCATGGCCCAAAGCATCCCGATTGAAGGTAGTGCATTCCATGCAGCATCACTGAATGCAGTGGATTCCATGCAGCATGGTAAAATGCATCCCAATTGAACGCAGTGCATTCCATGCAGCGGGGTTAAATGGATGCCGATTGAATGCAGTGGATTCGATGTAGCGTGGCCCAATGGATCTCGATTGACTGCAGTGGATTCCATGCAGCGTCACTGAATGCAGTGGATTCCATGCAGCATGGTAAAATGCATCCCGATTGAACGCAGTGTATTCCATGAAGCATGGCTAAATGGATCCCGATTGAATGCAGTGGATTCCATGCAGCATGGCCCAATGGTTCCCGATTGAATGCAGTGGTTGCAATGAAGCATGATTGAATGCAGTGGATTCCATGAAGCGTGGCCCTATGGTACCCGATTGAATGCACTGGTTGCAATGAAGCATGAATGAATGCAGTGGATTCCATGCAGCATGGAGAAATTGAACCCTATTAAATGCAGGGGATTTTATGCAGCATGATTGAATGCAGTGGATTCCATGCAGCATGATTGAATGCAGTAGATTCCATGCAGTGAGGCCCAATGCATCCCGATTAAATGCAGTGGATTTTATGCAGCGAGGCCCAAAGCATCCCGATTGAATGCAGTGGATTCCATGCAGCGTCACTGAATGCAGTGGATTCCATGCAGCATGGTAAAATGCATCCCGATGGATGCAGTGGATTCCATGCAGTGTCATTGAATGCAGTGGATTCCATGCAGCATGGTAAAATGCATCATAATTGAACGCAGTGCATTCCATGCAGCGGGGTTAAATGGATCCCGATTGAATGCAGTGGAGTCGATGCAGCGTGGCCCAATGGATCTCGAGAGAATGCAGTGGATTCCATGCAGTGTGGTGCAATGGATTTAAATTGAACGCATTGGATTCCATGCATCGTGGCGCAATGGATCCCAAATGAATGCAGTGAATTCCATGCAGCGTGATTGAATGCAGTATATTCCATGCAGCGTGGTAAAATGCATCCCGATTAAATGCAGTGGATTCCATCCAGCTTGATTGAATGCAGTTGATTCCATGGAGCGTGGCCCAATGCATCCCGATTAAATGCAGTGGATTTTATGCAGCATGGCCCAAAGCATCCCGATTGAAGGTAGTGCATTCCATGCAGCATCACTGAATGCAGTGGATTCCATGCAGCATGGTAAAATGCATCCCGATTGAACGCAGTGTATTCCATGAAGCATGGCTAAATGGATCCCGAGTGAATGCAGTGGATTCCATGCAGCGTGGCCCAATGGATCTCGATTGAACGCAGTGTATTCCATGCAGTGAGGCCCAATGAATCCCAATTGAATGCAGTGGATTCCATGCAGCATGGAGAAATTGAACCCTATTAAATGCAGGGGATTTTATGAAGCATGATTGAATGCAGTGGATTCCATGCAGCATGATTGAATGCAGTAGAGTCCATGCAGTGTGGCCCAATGCATCCCGATTAAATGCAGTGGATTTTATGCAGAGAGGCCCAAAACATCCCGATTGAATGCAGTGGATTCCATGCAGCGTCACTGAATGCAGTGGATTCGATGCAGCATGGTTAAATGCATCCCGATTGAACGAAGTGTATTCGATGCAGCGTGGCTAAATGGATCCCGATTGAATGCAGTGGATTCCATGCAGCGTGGCCCAATGGATCTTGAGAGATTGCAGTGGATTCCAAGCAGAGTGGTGCAATGGATTTTAATTGAATGCAGTGGATTCCATGCATCGTGGTGCAATGGATCCCAATTGAATGCAGTGAATTCCATGCAGCGTGATTGAATGCAGTATATTACATGCAGCGTGGTAAAATGCATCCCGATTAAATGCAGTGGATTCCATCCAGCTTGGTTGAATGCAATTGATTCCATGGAGCATGGCCAAATGCATCCCGATTAAATGCAGTGGATTTTATGCAGCATGGCCCAAAGCATCCCGATTGAAGGTAGTGCATTCCATGCAGCATCACTGAATGCAGTGGATTCCATGCAGCATGGTAAAATGCATCCCAATTGAACGCAGTGCATTCCATGCAGCGGGGTTAAATGGATGCCGATTGAATGCAGTGGATTCGATGCAGCGTGGCCCAATGGATCTCGATTGACTGCAGTGGATTCCATGCAGCGTGGCCCAATGGATCTCGATTGACTGCAGTGGATTCCATGCAGCGTCACTGAATGCAGTGGATTCCATGCAGCATGGTAAAATGCATCCCGATTGATGCAGTGGATTCCATGCAGTGTCATTGAATGCAGTGGATTCCATGCAGCATGGTTTAATGCATCCCAATTGATCGCAGTGCATTCCATGCAGCGGGGTTAAATGGATCCCGATTGAATGCAGTGGATTCCATGCAGCGTGCCCCAATGGATCTCGAGAGATTGCAGTGGATTCCATGCAGTGTGGTGCAATGGATTTAAATTGAACGCATTGGATTCCATGCATCGTGGTGCAATGGATCCCAATTGAATGCAGTGAATTCCATGCAGCGTGATTGAATGCAGTATATTCCATGCAGCGTGGTAAAATGCATCCCGATTAAATGCAGTGGATTCCAACCAGCTTGATTGAATGCAGTTGATTCCATGGAGCGTGGCCCAATGCATCCCGATTAAATGCAGTGGATTTTATGCAGCATGGCCCAAAGCATCCCGATTGAAGGTAGTGCATTCAATGCAGCAACACTGAATGCAGTGGATTCCATGCAGCATGGTAAAATGCATCCCGATTGAACGCAGTGTATTCCATGAAGCATGGCTAAATGGATCCCGATTGAATGCAGTGGATTCCATGCAGCATGGCCCAATGGTTCCCGATTGAATGCAGTGGTTGCAATGAAGCATGATTGAATGCAGTGGATTCCATGAAGCGTGGCCCTATGGTACCCGATTGAATGCACTTGTTGCAATGAAGCATGATTGAATGCAGTGGATTCCATGCAGCATGGAGAAATTGAACCCTATTAAATGCAGGGGATTTTATGCAGCATGATTGAATGCAGTGGATTCCATGCAGCATGATTGAATGCAGTAGATTCCATGCAGTGAGGCCCAATGCATCCCGATTAAATGCAGTGGATTTTATGCAGCGAGGCCCAAAGCATCCCGATTGAATGCAGTGGATTCCATGCAGCGTCACTGAATGCAGTGGATTCCATGCAGCATGGTAAAATGCATCCCGATTGAACGAAGAGTATTCCATGCAGCGTGGCTAAATGGATCCCGATTGAATGCAGTGGATTCGATGCAGCGTGGCCCAACGGATCTCGAGAGAATGCAGTGGATTCCATGCAGTGTGGTGCAATGGATTTTGATTGAACGCAGTGGATTCGATGCATCGTTGTGCAGTGGATCCCAATTGAATGCAGTGAATTCCATGCAGCGTGATTGAATGCAGTACATTCCATGCAGCGTGGTAAAATGCATCCCGATTAAATGCAGTGGATTCCATCCAGCTTGATTGAATGCAGTTGATTCCATGGAGCGTGGCCCAATGCATCCCGATTAAATGCAGTGGATTTTATGCAGCATGGCCCAAAGCATCCCGATTGAAGGTAGTGCATTCCATGCAGCATCACTGAATGCAGTGGATTCCATGCAGCATGGTAAAATGCATCCCGATTGAACGCAGTGTATTCCATGAAGCATGGCTAAATGGATCCCGATTGAATGCAGTGGATTCCATGCAGCGTGGCCCAATGGATCTCGATTGAACGCAGTGTATTCCATGCAGTGAGGCCCAATGAATCCCAATTGAATGCAGTGGATTCCATGCAGCATGGCGCAATGGATGTCGATTGAATGCAGTGCTTTCCCTGCAATGTGGCACAATGGATTCCGATTGACTGCAGTGGATTCCATGCAGCGTCACTGAATGCAGTGGATTCCATGCAGAATGGTAAAATGCATCCCGATGGATGCAGTGGATTCCATGCAGTGTCATTGAATGCAGTGGATTCCATGCAGCATGGTAAAATGAATCCCAATTGAACGCAGTGCATTCCATGCAGCGGGGTTAAATGGATCCCGATTGAATGCAGTGGATTCGATGCAGCATGGCCCAATGGATCTCGAGAGAATGCAGTGGATTCCATGCAGTGTGGTGCAATGGATTTAAATTGAACGCAGTGGATTCCATGCATCGTGGCGCAATGGATCCCAATTGAATGCAGTGAATTCCATGCAGCGTGATTGAATGCAGTATATTCCATGCAGCGTGGTAAAATGCATCCCAATTGAACGCAGTGCATTCCATGCAGCGGGGTTAAATGGATGCCGATTGAATGCAGTGGATTCGATGCAGCGTGGCCCAATGGATCTCGATTGACTGCAGTGGATTCCATGCAGCGTGGCCCAATGGATCTCGATTGACTGCAGTGGATTCCATGCAGCGTCACTGAATGCAGTGGATTCCATGCAGCATGGTAAAATGCATCCCGATTGATGCAGTGGATTCCATGCAGTGTCATTGAATGCAGTGGATTCCATGCAGCATGGTAAAATGCATCCCAATTGATCACAGTGCATTCCATGCAGCGGGGTTAAATGGATCCCGATTGAATGCAGTGGATTCGATGCAGCGTGGCCCAATGGATCTCGAGAGAATGCAGTGGATTCCATGCAGTGTGGTGCAATGGATTTAAATTGAACGCATTGGATTCCATGCATCGTGGCGCAATGGATCCCAATTGAATGCAGTGAATTCCATGCAGCGTGATTGAATGCAGTATATTCCATGCAGCGTGGTAAAATGCATCCCGATTAAATGCAGTGGATTCCATCCAGTTTGATTGAATGCAGTTGATTCCATGGAGCGTGGCCCAATGCATCCCGATTAAACGCAGTGGATTTTATGCAGCATGGCCCAAAGCATCCCGATTGAAAGTAGTGCATTCCATGCAGCAACACTGAATGCAGTGGATTCCATGCAGCATGGTAAAATGCATCCCGATTGAACGCAGTGTATTCCATGAAGCATGGCTAAATGGATCCCGATTGAATGCAGTGGATTCCATGCAGCATGGCCCAATGGTTCCCGATTGAATGCAGTGGTTGCAATGAAGCATGATTGAATGCAGTGGATTCCATGAAGCGTGGCCCTATGGTACCCGATTGAATGCACTGGTTGCAATGAAGCATGATTGAATCCAGTGGATTCCATGCAGCATGGAGAAATTGAACCCTATTAAATGCAGGGGATTTTATGCAGCATGATTGAATGCAGTGGATTCCATGCAGCATGATTGAATGCAGTAGATTCCATGCAGTGAGGCCCAATGCATCCCGATTAAATGCAGTGGATTTTATGCAGCGAGGCCCAAAGCATCCCGATTGAATGCAGTGGATTCCATGCAGCGTCACTGAATGCAGTGGATTCGATGCAGCATGGTAAAATGCATCCCGATTGAACCCAGTGTATTCTATGCAGCGTGATAAATGGATCCCGATTGAATGCAGTGGATTCGATGCAGCGTGGCCCAACGGATCTCGAGAGAATGCAGTGGATTCCATGCAGTGTGGTGCAATGGATTTTGATTGAAGGCAGTGGATTCGATGCATCGTTGTGCAATGGATCCCAATTGATTGCAGTGAATTCCATGCAGCGTGATTGAATACAGTACATTCCATGCAGCATGGTAAAATGCATCCCGATTAAATGCAGTGGATTCCATCCAGCTTGATTGAATGCAGTTGATTCCATGGAGCGTGGCCCAATGCATCCCGATTAAATGCAGTGGATTTTATGCAGCATGGCCCAAAGCATCCCGATTGAAGGTAGTGCATTCCATGCAGCATCACTGAATGCAGTGGATTCCATGCAGCATGGTAAAATGCATCCCGATTGAACGCAGTGTATTCCATGAAGCATGGCTAAATGGATCCCGAGTGAATGCAGTGGATTCCATGCAGCATGGTAAAATGCGTCACGATTGATGCAGTGGATTCCATGCACTGTCATTGAATGCAGTGGATTCCATGCAGCATGGTAAAATGCATCCCGATTGATGCAGTGGATTCCATGCAGTGTCATTGAATGCAGTGGATTCCAGGCAGCATGATAAAATGCATCCCGATTGATGCAGTGGATTCCATGCAGCGGGGTTAAATGGATCCCGATTGAATGCAGTGGATTCCATGCAGCATGGCCCAATGGATCTCGATTGAATGCAGTGGACTCCGTGCAGTGTGGTGGAGTGGATTCTGATTGATTGCAGTGAATTCCATGCAGCGTGGCCCAATGGATCTCGATTGAATGCAGTGGACTCCGTGCAGTGTGGTGGAGTGGATTCTGATTGATTGCAGTGAATTCCATGCAGCATGGCCCAATGGTTCCCGATTGAATGCAGTGGTTGCAATGAAGCATGATTGAATGCAGTGGATTCCATGAAGCGTGGCCCTAAGGTACCCGATTGAATGCACTGGTTGCAATGAAGCATGATTGAATGCAGTGGATTCCATGCAGCATGGAGAAATTGAACCCTATTAAATGCAGGGGATTTTATGCAGCATGATTGAATGCAGTGGATTCCATGCAGCATGATTGAATGCAGTAGATTCCATGCAGTGAGGCCCAATGCATCCCGATTAAATGCAGTGGATTTTATGCAGTGAGGCCCAAAGCATCCCGATTGAATGCAGTGGATTCCATGCAGTGTCACTGAATGCAGTGGATTCGATGAAGCATGGTAAAATGCATCCCGATTGAACCCAGTGTATTCCATGCAGCGTGATAAATGGATCCAGATTGAATGCAGTGGATTCCATGCAGCGTGGCCCAATGGATCTCGAGAGAATGCAGTGGATTCCATGCAGTGTGGTGCAATGGATTTTGATTGAACGCAGTGGATTCGATGCATCGTTGTGCAATGGATCCCAATTGAATGCAGTGAATTCCATGCAGCGTGATTGAATGCAGTACATTCCATGCAGCATGGTAAAATGCATCCCGATTAAATGCAGTGGATTCCATCCAGCTTGATTGAATGCAGTTGATTCCATGGAGCGTGGCCCAATGCATCCCGATTAAATGCAGTGGATTTTATGCAGCATGGCCCAAAGCATCCCGATTGAAGGTACTGCATTCCATGCAGCATCACTGAATGCAGTGGATTCCATGCAGCATGGTAAAATGCATCCCGATAAACGCAGTGGATTACATGCAGCATGGCTAAATGGATCCCGAGTGAATGCAGTAGATTCCATGCAGTGTCATTGAATGTAGTGGATTCCATGCAGCATGGTAAAATGCGTCACGATTGATGCAGTGGATTCCATGCAGTGTCATTGAATGCAGTGGATTCCATGCAGCATGGTAAAATGCATCCCGATTGATGCAGTGGATTACATGCAGTGTCATTGAATACAGTGGATTCCAGGCAGCATGATAAAATATATCCCGATTGATGCAGTGGATTCCATGCAGCGGGGTTAAATTGATCCTGATTGAATGCAGTGTATTCCATGCAGCGTGGCCCAATGGATCTCGATTGAATGCAGTGGATTCCATGCAGCGTGGCCCAATGGATCTCGATTGAATGCAGTGGATTCCATGCAGTGTGGTGCAGTGGATTCTGATTGATTGCAGTGAATTCCATGCATCGTGGCACAATGGATCCCCATTGAATGCAGTTGATTCCATGCAGCGTAGCCCAATGGATCTCGATTGAATGCATTGGATTCCATGCAGCGTGTTTGAATGCAGTGTATGCCATGCAGCGTGAAGAAATGGAACCCTATTGAATGCAGTGGATTTTATGCAGCATGATTGAATGCAGTGGATTCCATGCAGCATGATTGAATGCAGTGGATTCCATGCAGCATGGTAAAATGCATCCCGATTGATGCAGTGGATTCCATGCAGTGTCATTTAATGCAGTGGATTCCAGGCAGCATGATAAAATGCATCCCGATTGATGCAGTGGATTCCATGCAGCGGGGTTAAATGGATCCCGATTGAATGCAGTGGATTCCATGCAGCGTGGCCCAATGGATCTCGATTGAATGCAGTGGACTCCGTGCAGTGTGGTGGAGTGGATTCTGATTGATTGCAGTGAATTCCATGCAGCGTGGCCCAATGGATCTCGATTGAATGCAGTGGACTCCGTGCAGTGTGGTGGAGTGGATTCTGATTGATTGCAGTGAATTCCATGCAGCATGGCCCAATGGTTCCCGATTGAATGCAGTGGTTGCAATGAAGCATGATTGAATGCAGTGGATTCCATGAAGCGTGGCCCTAAGGTACCCGATTGAATGCACTGGTTGCAATGAAGCATGATTGAATGCAGTGGATTCCATGCAGCATGGAGAAATTGAACCCTATTAAATGCAGGGGATTTTATGCAGCATGATTGAATGCAGTGGATTCCATGCAGCATGATTGAATGCAGTAGATTCCATGCAGTGAGGCCCAATGCATCCCGATTAAATGCAGTGGATTTTATGCAGCGAGGCCCAAATCATCCCGATTGAATGCAGTGGATTCCATGCAGTGTCACTGAATGCAGTGGATTCGATGAAGCATGGTAAAATGCATCCCGATTGAACCCTGTGTATTCCATGCAGCGTGATAAATGGTTCCAGATTGAATGCAGTGGATTCCATGCAGCGTGGCCCAATGGATCTCGAGAGAATGCAGTGGATTCCATGCAGTGTGGTGCAATGGATTTTGATTGAACGCAGTGGATTCCATGCATCGTTGTGCAATGGATCCCAATTGAATGCAGTGAATTCCATGCAGCGTGATTGAATGCAGTACATTCCATGCAGCGTGGTAAAATTCATCCCGATTAAATGCAGTGGATTCCATCCAGCTTGATTGAATGCAGTTGATTCCATGGAGCTTGGCCCAATGCATCCCGATTAAATGCAGTGCATTTTATGCAGCATGGCCCAAAGCATCCCGATTGAAGGTACTGCATTCCATGCAGCATCACTGAATGCAGTGGATTCCATGCAGCATGGTAAAATGCATCCCGATTAAACGCAGTGGATTACATGCAGCATGGCTAAATGGATCCCGAGTGAATGCAGTAGATTCCATGCAGTGTCATTGAATGCAGTGGATTCCATGCAGCATGGTAAAATGCGTCACGATTGATGCAGTGGATTCCATGCAGTGTCATTGAATGCAGTGGATTCCATGCAGCATGGTAAAATACATCCCGATGGATGCAGTGGATTCCATGCAGCGGGGTTAAATTGATCCTGATTGAATGCAGTGTATTCCATGCAGCGTGGCCCAATGGATCTCGATTGAATGCAGTGGATTCCATGCAGCGTGGCCCAATGGATCTCGATTGAATGCAGTGGATTCCATGCAGTGTGGTGCAGTGGATTCTGATTGATTGCAGTGAATTTCATGCATCGTGGCACAATGGATCCCAATTGAATGCAGTTGATTCCATGCAGCGTGGCCCAATGGATCTCGATTGAATGCATTGGATTCCATGCAGCGTGTTTGAATGCAGTGTATGCCATGCAGCGTGAAGAAATGGAACCCTATTGAATGCAGTGGATTTTATGCAGCATGATTGAATGCAGTGGATTCCATGCAGCATGATTGAATGCAGTGGATTCCAGGCAGCGAGGCCCAATGAATCCCGATTGAATGCAGTGGATATTATCCAGCATGGCCCAAAGCATCCCGATTGAATGCAGTTGGTTCCATGCAGCGTGTTTGAATGCAGTGGATTCCATGCAGCATGGCCCAATGGTTCCCGATTGAATGCAGTGGTTGCAATGAAGCATGATTGAATGCAGTGGATTCCATGACGCGTGGCCCTATGGTACCCGATTGAATGCACTGGTTGCAATGAAGCATGATTGAATGCAGTGGATTCCATGCAGCATGGAGACATTGAACCCTATTCAATGCAGGGGATTTTATGCAGCATGATTGAATGCAGTGGATTCCATGCAGCATGATTGAATGCAGTAGATTCCATGCAGTGAGGCCCAATGCATCCCGATTAAATGCAGTGGATTTTATGCAGCGAGGCCCAAAGCATCCCGATTGAATGCAGTGGATTCCATGCAGCGTCACTGAATGCAGTGGATTCCATGCAGCATGGTAAAATGCATCCCGATTGAACGAAGAGTATTCCATGCAGCGTGGCTAAATGGATCCCGATTGAATGCAGTGGATTCCATGCAGCGTGGCCCAATGGATCTCGAGAGATTGCAGTGGATTCCATGCAGTGTGGTGCAATGGATTTAAATTGAACGCAGTGGATTCCATGCATCGTGGTGCAATGGATCCAAATTGAATGCAGTGAATTCCATGCGGCGTGATTGAATGCAGTACACTCCATGCAGCGTGGTAAAATGCATCCCGATTAAATGCAGTGGATTCCATCCAGCTTGATTGAATGCAGTTGATTCCATGGAGCGTGGCCCAATGCATACCGATTAAATGCAGTGGATTTTATGCAGCATGGCCCAAAGCATCCCGATTGAAGGTAGTGCATTCCATGCAGCATCACTGAATGCAGTGGATTCCATGCAGCATGGTAAAATGCATCCCGATTGAACGCAGTGTATTCCATGAAGCATGGCTAAATGGCTCCCGAGTGAATGCAGTAGATTCCATGCAGTGTCATTGAATGCAGTGGATTCCATGCAGCATGGTAAAATGCGTCACGATTGATGCAGTGGATTCCATGCAGTGTCATTGAATGCAGTGGATTCCAGGCAGCATGGTAAAATGCATCCCGATTGATGCAGTGGATTCCATGCAGCGGGGTGAAATGGATCCCGATTGAATGCAGTGTATTCCATGCAGCGTGGCCCAATGGATCTGGATTGAATGCAGTGGATTCCATGCAGCGTGGCCCAATGGATCTCGATTGAATGCAGTGGATTCCATGCAGTGTGGTACAGTGGATTCTGATTGATTGCAGTGAATTCCATGCATCGTGGCACAATGGATCCCAATTGAATGCAGTGGATTCCATGCAGCGTGGCCCAATGGATCTCGATTGAATGCAGTGGATTCCATGCAGCATGTTTGAATGCAGTGTATGCCATGCAACGTGAAGAAATGGAACCCTATTGAATGCAGTGGATTTTATGCAGGATGATTGAATGCAGTGGATTCCATGCAGCATGATTGAATGCAGTGGATTCGATGCAGCGTGGCCCAATGGATCTCGAGAGAATGCAGTGGATTCCATGCAGTGTGGTGCAATGGATTTTGATTGAACGCAGTGGATTCGATGCATCGTTGTGCAATGGATCCCAATTGAATGCAGTGAATTCCATGCAGCGTGATTGAATGCAGTACATTCCATGCAGCATGGTAAAATGCATCCCGATTAAATGCAGTGGATTCCATCCAGCTTGATTGAATGCAGTTGATTCCATGGAGCGTGGCCCAATGCATCCCGATTAAATGCAGTGGATTTTATGCAGCATGGCCCAAAGCATCCCGATTGAAGGTAGTGCATTCCATGCAGCATCACTGAATGCAGTGGATTCCATGCAGCATGGTAAAATGCATCCCGATTGAACGCAGTGTATTCCATGAAGCATGGCTAAATGGATCCCGATTGAATGCAGTGGATTCCATGCAGCGTGGCCCAATGGATCTCGATTGAACGCAGTGTATTCCATGCAGTGAGGCCCAATGAATCCCAATTGAATGCAGTGGATTCCATGCAGCATGGCGCAATGGATGTCGATTGATTGCAGTGGTTTCCCTGCAATGTGGCACAATGGATCCCGATTGATCCAGTGGATTCCATGCAGCGTCACTGAATGCAGTGGATTCCATGCAGCATGGTAAAATGCATCCCGATGGATGCAGTGGATTCCATGCAGTGTCATTGAATGCAGTGGATTCCATGCAGCATGGTTTAATGCATCCCAATTGAACGCAGTGCATTCCATGCAGCGGGGTTAAATGGATCCCGATTGAATGCAGTGGATTCCATGCAGCGTGGCCCAATGGATCTCGAGAGAATGCAGTGGATTCCATGCAGTGTGGTGCAATGGATTTAAATTGAACGCAGTGGATTCCATGCATCGTGGCGCAATGGATCCCAATTGAATGCAGTGAATTCCATGCAGCGTGATTGAATGCAGTATATTCCATGCAGCGTGGTAAAATGCATCCCGATTAAATGCAGTGGATTCCATCCAGCTTGATTGAATGCAGTTGATTCCATGGAGCGTGGCCCAATGCTTCCCGATTAAATGCAGTGGATTTTATGCAGCATGGCCCAAAGCATCCCGATTGAAGGTAGTGCATTCCATGCAGCATCACTGAATACAGTGGATTCCATGCAGCATGGTAAAATGCATCCCGATTGAACGCAGTGTATTCCATGAAGCATGGCTAAATGGATCCCGATTGAATGCAGTGGATTCCATGCAGCGTGGCCCAATGGATCTCGATTGAACGCAGTGTATTCCATGCAGTGAGGCCCAATTAATCCCAATTGAATGCAGTGGATTCCATGCAGCATAGAGAAATTGAACCCTATTAAATGCAGGGGATTTTATGCAGCATGATTGAATGCAGTGGATTCCATGCAGCATGATTGAATGCAGTAGATTCCATGCAGTGAGGCCCAATGCATCCCGATTAAATGCAGTGGATTTTATGCAGAGAGGCCCAAAGCATCCCGATTGAATGCAGTGGATTCCATGCAGCGTCACTGAATGCAGTGGATTCGATGCAGCATGGTTAAATGCATCCCGATTGAACGAAGTGTATTCGATGCAGCGTGGCTAAATGGATCCCGATTGAATGCAGTGGATTCCATGCAGCGTGGCCCAATGGATCTCGAGAGATTGCAGTGGATTCCAAGCAGAGTGGTGCAATGGATTTTAATTGAACGCAGTGGATTCCATGCATCGTGGTGCAATGGATCCCAATTGAATGCAGTGAATTCCATGCAGCGTGATTGAATGCAGTATATTCCATGCAGCGTGGTAAAATGCATCCCGATTAAATGCAGTGGATTCCATCCAGCTTGGTTGAATGCAGTTGATTCCATGGAGCGTGGCCCAATGCATCCCGATTAAATGCAGTGGATTTTATGCAGCATGGCCCAAAGCATCCCGATTGAAGGTAGTGCATTCCATGCAGCATCACTGAATGCAGTGGATTCCATGCAGCATGGTAAAATGCATCCCAATTGAACGCAGTGCATTCCATGCAGCGTGGTTAAATGGATGCCGATTGAATGCAGTGGATTCGATGCAGCGTGGCCCAATGGATCTCGATTGACTGCAGTGGATTCCATGCAGCGTGGCCCAATGGATCTCGATTGACTGCAGTGGATTCCATGCAGCGTCACTGAATGCAGTGGATTCCATGCAGCATGGTAAAATGCATCCCGATTGATGCAGTGGATTCCATGCAGTGTCATTGAATGCAGTGGATTCCATGCAGCATGGTTTAATGCATCCCAATTGGTCGCAGTGCATTCCATGCAGCGGGGTTAAATGGATCCCGATTGAATGCAGTGGATTCGATGCAGCGTGGCCCAATGGATCTCGAGAGAATGCAGTGGATTCCATGCAGTGTGGTGCAATGGATTTAAATTGAACGCATTGGATTCCATGCATCGTGGTGCAATGGATCCCAATTGAATGCAGTGAATTCCATGCAGCGTGATTGAATGCAGTATATTCCATGCAGCGTGGTAAAATGCATCCCGATTAAATGCAGTGGATTCCATCCAGCTTGATTGAATGCAGTTGATTCCATGGAGCGTGGCCCAATGCATCCCGATTAAATGCAGTGGATTTTATGCAGCATGGCCCAAAGCATCCCGATTGAAGGTAGTGCATTCCATGCAGCATCACTGAATGCAGTGGATTCCATGCAGCATGGTAAAATGCATCCCGATTGAACGCAGTGTATTCCATGAAGCATGGCGAAATGGATCCCGATTGAATGCAGTGGATTCCATGCAGCATGGCCCAATGGTTCCCGATTGAATGCAGTGGTTGCAATGAAGCATGATTGAATGCAGTGGATTCCATGAAGCGTGGCCCTATGGTACCCGATTGAATGCACTTGTTGCAATGAAGCATGATTGAATGCAGTGGATTCCATGCAGCATGGAGAAATTGAACCCTATTAAATGCAGGGGATTTTATGCAGCATGATTGAATGCAGTGGATTCCATGCAGCATGATTGAATGCAGTAGATTCCATGCAGTGAGGCCCAATGCATCCCGATTAAATGCAGTGGATTTTATGCAGCGAGGCCCAAAGCATCCCGATTGAATGCAGTGGATTCCATGCAGCGTCACTGAATGCAGTGGATTCCATGCAGCATGGTAAAATGCATCCCGATTGAACCCAGTGTATTCTATGCAGCGTGATAAATGGATCCCGATTGAATGCAGTGGATTCGATGCAGCGTGGCCCAACGGATCTCGAGAGAATGCAGTGGATTCCATGCAGTGTGGTGCAATGTATTTTGATTGAACGCAGTGGATTCGATGCATCGTTGTGCAATGGATCCCAATTGAATGCAGTGAATTCCATGCAGCGTGATTGAATGCAGTACATTCCATGCAGCGTGGTAAAATGCATCCCGATTAAATGCAGTGGATTCCATCCAGCTTGATTGAATGCAGTTGATTCCATGGAGCGTGGCCCAATGCATCCCGATTAAATGCAGTGGATTTTATGCAGCATGGCCCAAAGCATCCCGATTGAAGGTAGTGCATTCCATGCAGCATCACTGAATGCAGTGGATTCCATGCAGCATGGTAAAATGCATCCCGATTGAACGCAGTGTATTCCATGAAGCATGGCGAAATGGATCCCGATTGAATGCAGTGGATTCCATGCAGCGTGGCCCAATGGATCTCGATTGAACGCAGTGTATTCCATGCAGTGAGGCCCAATGAATCCCAATTGAATGCAGTGGATTCCATGCAGCATGGCGCAATGGATGTCGATTGAATGCAGTTCTTTCCCTGCAATGTGGCACAATGGATTCCGATTGACTGCAGTGGATTACATGCTGCGTCACTGAATGCAGTGGATTCCATGCAGCATGGTAAAATGCATCCCGATGGATGCAGTGGATTCCATGCAGTGTCATTGAATGCAGTGGATTCGATGCAGCATGGTAAAATGCATCCCAATTGAACGCAGTGCATTCCATGCAGCGGGGTTAAATGGATCCCGATTGAATGCAGTGGATTCGATGCAGCATGGCCCAATGGATCTCGAGAGAATGCAGTGGATTCCATGCAGTGTGGTGCAATGGATTTAAATTGAACGCAGTGGATTCCATGCATCGTGGCGCAATGGATTCCAATTGAATGCAGTGAATTCCATGCAGCGTGATTGAATGCAGTATATTCCATGCAGCTTGGTAAAATGCATCCCGATTAAATGCAGTGGATTCCATCCAGCTTGATTGAATGCAGTTGATTCCATGGAGCGTGGCCCAATGCATCCCGATTAAATGCAGTGGATTTTATGCAGCATGGCCCAAAGCATCCCGATTGAAGGTAGTGCATTCCATGCAGCATCACTGAATGCAGTGGATTCCATGCAGCATGGTAAAATGCATCCCGATTGAACGCAGTGTATTCCATGAAGCATGGCGAAATGGATCCCGATTGAATGCAGTGGATTCCATGCAGCGTGGCCCAATGGATCTCGATTGAATGCAGTGTATTCCATGCAGTGAGGCCCAATGTATCCCAATTGAATGCAGTGGATTCCATGCAGCATGGCGCAATGGATGTCGATTGAATGCAGTGGTTTCCCTGCAATGTGGCACAATGGATCCCGATTGACTGCAGTGGATTCCATGCAGCGTCACTGAATGCAGTGGATTACATGCAGCATGGTAAAATGCATCCCGATTGATGCAGTGGATTCCATGCAGTGTCATTGAATGCAGTGGATTCCATGCAGCATGGTAAAATGCATCCCAATTGAACGCAGTGCATTCCATGCAGCGGGGTTAAATGGATCCCGATTGAATGCAGTGGATTCGATGCAGCATGGCCCAATGGATCTCGAGAGAATGCAGTGGATTCCATGCAGTGTGCTGCAATGGATTTAAATTGAACGCAGTGGATTCCATGCATCGTGGCGCAATGGATCCCAATTGAATGCAGTGAATTCCATGCAGCGTGATTGAATGCAGTATATTCCATGCAGCGTGGTAAAATGCATCCCAATTGAACGCAGTGCATTCCATGCAGCGGGGTTAAATGGATGCCGATTGAATGCAGTGGATTCGATGCAGGGTGGCCCAATGGATCTCGATTGACTGCAGTGGATTCCATGCAGCGTGGCCCAATGGATCTCGATTGACTGCAGTGGATTCCATGCAGCGTCACTGAATGCAGTGGATTCCATGCAGCATGGTAAAATGCATCCCGAATGATGCAGTGGATTCCATGCAGTGTCATTGTGCAGTGGATTCCATGCAGCATGGTTTAATCCATCCCAATTGATCACAGTGCATTCCATGCAGCGGGGTTAAATGGATCCCGATTGAATGCAGTGGATTCGATGCAGCGTGGCCCAATGGATCTCGAGAGAATGCAGTGGATTCCATGCAGTGTGGTGCAATGGATTTAAATTGAACGCATTGGATTCCATGCATCGTGGCGCAATGGATCCCAATTGAATGCAGTGAATTCCATGCAGCGTGATTGAATGCAGTATATTCCATGCAGCGTGGTAAAATGCATCCCGATTAAATGCAGTGGATTCCATCCAGCTTGATTGAATGCAGTTGATTCCATGGAGCGTGGCCCAGTGCATCCCGATTAAACGCAGTGGATTTTATGCAGCATGGCCCAAAGCATCCCGATTGAAGGTAGTGCATTCCATGCAGCAACACTGAATGCAGTGGATTCCATGCAGCATGGTAAAATGCATCCCGATTGAACGCAGTGTATTCCATGAAGCATGGCTAAATGGATCCCGATTGAATGCAGTGGATTCCATGCAGCATGGCCCAATGGTTCCCGATTGAATGCAGTGGTTGCAATGAAGCATGATTGAATGCAGTGGATTCCATGAAGCGTGGCCCTATGGTACCCGTTTGAATGCACTGGTTGCAATGAAGCATGATTGAATCCAGTGGATTCCATGCAGCATGGAGAAATTGAACCCTATTAAATGCAGGGGATTTTATGCAGCATGATTGAATGCAGTGGATTCCATGCAGCATGATTGAATGCAGTAGATTCCATGCAGTGAGGCCCAATGCATCCCGATTAAATGCAGTGGATTTTATGCAGCGAGGCCCAAAGCATCCCGATTGAATGCAGTGGATTCCATGCAGCGTCACTGAATGCAGTGGATTCGATGCAGCATGGTAAAATGCATCCCGATTGAACCCAGTGTATTCTATGCAGCGTGATAAATGGATCCCGATTGAATGCAGTGGATTCGATGCAGCGTGGCCCAACGGATCTCGAGAGAATGCAGTGGATTCCATGCAGTGTGGTGCAATGTATTTTGATTGAACGCAGTGGATTTGATGCATCGTTGTGCAATGGATCCCAATTGAATGCAGTGAATTCCATGCAGCGTGATTGAATGCAGTATATTCCATGCAGCGTGGTAAAATGCATCCCGATTAAATGCAGTGGATTCCATCCAGCTTGATTGAATGCAGTTGATTCCATGGAGCGTGGCCCAATGCATCCCGATTAAATGCAGTGGATTTTATGCAGCATGGCCCAAAGCATCCCGATTGAAGGTAGTGCATTCCATGCAGCATCACTGAATGCAGTGGATTCCATGCAGCATGGTAAAATGCATCCCGATTGAACGCAGTGTATTCCATGAAGCATGGCTAAATGGATCCCGAGTGAATGCAGTGGATTCCATGCAGCATGGTAAAATGCGTCACGATTGATGCAGTGGATTCCATGCACTGTCATTGAATGCAGTGGATTCCATGCAGCATGGTAAAATGCATCCCGATTGATGCAGTGGATTCCATGCAGTGTCATTTAATGCAGTGGATTCCAGGCAGCATGATAAAATGCATCCCGATTGATGCAGTGGATTCCATGCAGCGGGGTTAAATGGATCCCGATTGAATGCAGTGGATTCCATGCAGCGTGGCCCAATGGATCTCGATTGAATGCAGTGGACTCCGTGCAGTGTGGTGGAGTGGATTCTGATTGATTGCAGTGAATTCCATGCAGCGTGGCCCAATGGATCTCGATTGAATGCATTGGATTCGATGCAGCGTGTTTGAATGCAGTGTATGCCATGCAGCGTGAAGAAATGGAACCCTATTGAATGCAGTGGATTTTATGCAGGATGATTGAATGCAGTGGATTCCATGCAGCATGATTGAATGCAGTGGATTCCAGGCAGCGAGGCCCAATGAATCCCGATTGAATGCAGTGGATATTATCCAGCATGGCCCAAAGCATCCCGATTGAATGCAGTGGATTCCATGCAGCGTGTTTGAATGCAGTGGATTCCATGCAGCATGGCCCAATGGTTCCCGATTGAATGCAGTGGTTGCAATGAAGCATGATTGAATGCAGTGGATTCCATGAAGCGTGGCCCTATGGTACCCGATTGAATGCACTGGTTGCAATGAAGCATGATTGAATGCAGTGGATTCCATGCAGCATGGAGACATTGAACCCTATTCAATGCAGGGGATTTTATGCAGCATGATTGAATGCAGTGGATTCCATGCAGCATGATTGAATGCAGTAGATTCCATGCAGTGAGGCCCAATGCATCCCGATTAAATGCAGTGGACTTTATGCAGCGAGGCCCAAAGCATCCCGATTGAATGCAGTGGATTCCATGCAGCGTCACTGAATGCAGTGGATTCGATGCAGCATGGTTAAATGCATCCCGATTGAACGAAGAGTATTCCATGCAGCGTGGCTAAATGGATCCCGATTGAATGCAGTGGATTCCATGCAGCGTGGCCCAATGGATCTCGAGAGATTGCAGTGGATTCCATGCAGTGTGGTGCAATGGATTTTAATTGAACGCAGTGGATTCCATGCATCGTGGTGCAATGGATCCCAATTGAATGCAGTGAATTCCATGCAGCGTGATTGAATGCAGTATATTCCATGCAGCGTGGTAAAATGCATCCCGATTAAATGCAGTGGATTCCATCCAGCTTGATTGAATGCAGTTGATTCCATGGAGCGTGGCCCAATGCATCCCGATTAAATGCAGTGGATTTTATGCAGCATGGCCCAAAGCATTCCGATTGAAGGTAGTGCATTCCATGCAGCATCACTGAATGCAGTGGATTCCATGCAGCATGGTAAAATGCATCCCGATTGAACGCAGTGTATTCCATGAAGCATGGCTAAATTGCTCCCGAGTGAATGCAGTAGATTCCATGCAGTGTCATTGAATGCAGTGGATTCCATGCAGCATGGTAAAATGCATCCCGATTGATGCAGTGGATTCCATGCAGTGTCATTGAATGCAGTGGATTCCAGGCAGCATGGTAAAATGCATCCCGATTGATGCAGTGGATTCCATGCAGCGGGCTTAAATGGATCCCGATTGAATGCAGTGTATTCCATGCAGCGTGGCCCAATGGATCTCGATTGAATGCAGTGGATTCCATGCAGTGTGGTGCAATGGATTTTGATTGAACGCAGTGGATTCCATGCATCGTTGTGCAATGGATCCCAATTGAATGCAGTGAATTCCATGCAGCGTGATTGAATGCAGTACATTCCATGCAGCATGGTAAAATGCATCCCGATTAAATGCAGTGGATTCCATCCAGCTTGATTGAATGCAGTTGATTCCATGGAGCGTGGCCCAATGCATCCCGATTAAATGCAGTGGATTTTATGCAGCATGGCCCAAAGCATCCCGATTGAAGGTAGTGCATTCCATGCAGCATCACTGAATGCAGTGGATTCCATGCAGCATGGTAAAATGCATCCCGATTGAAAGCAGTGTATTCCATGAAGCATGGCGAAATGGATCCCGATTGAATGCAGTGGATTCCATGCAGCGTGGCCCAATGGATCTCGATTGAACGCAGTGTATTCCATGAAGTGAGGCCCAATGTATCCCAATTGAATGCAGTGGATTCCATGCAGCATGGCGCAATGGATGTCGATTGAATGCAGTGGTTTCCCTGCAATGTGGCACAATGGATCCCGATTGACTGCAGTGGATTCCATGCAGCGTCACTGAATGCAGTGGATTCCATGCAGAATGGTAAAATGCATCCCGATTGATGGAGTGGATTCCATGCAGTGTCATTGAATGCAGTGGAGTCCATGCAGCATGGTAAAATGCATCCCAATTGAACGCAGTGCATTCCATGCAGCGGGGTTAAATGGATCCCGATTGAATGCAGTGGATTCGATGCAGCGTGGCCCAATGGATCTCGAGAGAATGCAGTGGATTCCAGGCAGTGTGGTGCAATGGATTTAAATTGAACGCAGTGGATTCCATGCATCGTGGCGCAATGGATCCCAATTGAATGCAGTGAATTCCATGCAGCGTGATTGAATGCAGTATATTCCATGCAGCGTGGTAAAATGCATCCAGATTAAATGCAGTGGATTTTATGCAGCATGGCCCAAAGCATCCCGATTGAAGGTAGTGCATTCCATGCAGCATCACTGAATGCAGTGGATTACATGCAGCATGGTAAAATGCATCCCGATTAAACGCAGTGCATTACATGCAGCATGGCTAAATGGATCCCGAGTGAATGCAGTGGATTCCATGCAGCATGTTAAAATGCGTCACGATTGCTGCAGTGGATTCCATGCAGTGTCATTGAATGCAGTGTATTCCATGCAGCATGGTAAAATGCATCCCGATTAAATGCAGTGGATTCCATCCAGCTTGATTGAATGCAATTGATTCCATGGAGCGTGGCCCAATGCATCCCGATTAAATGCAGTGGATTTTAAGCAGCATGGCCCAAAGCATCCCGATTGAAGGTAGTGCATTCCATGCAGCATCACTGAATGCAGTGGATTCCATGCAGCATGGTAAAATGCATCCCGATTGAACGCAGTGTATTCCATGAAGCATGGCTAAATGGATCCCGATTGAATGCAGTGGATTCCATGCAGCGTGGCCCAATGGATCTCGATTGAACGCAGTGTATTCCATGCAGTGAGGCCCAATGTATCAAAATTGAATGCAGTGGATTCCATGCAGCGTGATTGAATGCAGTATATTCCATGCAGCGTGGTAAAATACATCCCGATTAAATGCAGTGGATTCCATCCAGCTTGATTGAATGCAGTTGATTCCATGGAGCGTGGCCCAATGCATCCCGATTAAATGCAGTGGATTTTATGCAGCTTGGCCCAAAGCATCCCGATTGAATGTAGTGCATTCCATGCAGCATCACTGAATGCAGTGGATTCCATGCAGCATGGTAAAATGCATCCCGATTAAACGCAGTAGATTACATGCAGCATGGCTAAATGGATCCCGAGTGAATGCAGTAGATTCCATGCAGTGTCATTGAATGCAGTGGATTCCATGCAGCATGGTAAAATGCATCCCGATTGATGCAGTGGATTCCATGCAGTGTCATTGAATGCAGTGGATTCCAGGCAGCATGGTAAAATGCATCCCGATTGATGCAGTGGATTCCATGCAGCGGGGTTAAATGTATCCCGATTGAATGCAGTGGATTCCATGCAGCGTGGCCCAATGGATCTCGATTGAATGCAGTGGATTCCATGCAGCGTGGCCCAATGGATCTCGATTGAATGCAGTGGATTCCATGCAGTGTGGTGCAGTGGATTCTGATTGATTGCAGTGAATTCCATGCATCGTGGCACAATGGATCTCAATTGAATGCAGTGGATTCCATGCAGCGTGGCCCAATGGATCTCGATTGAATGCAGTGGACTCCGTGCAGTGTGGTGGAGTGGATTCTGATTGATTGCAGTGAATTCCATGCAGCGTGTTTGAATGCAGTGTATTCCATGCAGCGTGGCCCAATGGATCTCGATTGAATGCAGTGGACTCCGTGCAGCGTGGCCCAATGGATCTCGATTGAATGCAGTGGGTTCCATGCAGCGTGTTTGAATGCAGTGTATGCCATGCAGCGTGAAGAAATGGAACCCTATTGAATGCAGTGGATTTTATGCAGCATGATTGAATGCAGTGGATTCCATGCAGCATGATTGAATGCAGTGGATTCCAGGCAGCGAGGCCCAATGAATCCCGATTGAATGCAGTGGATATTATCCAGCATGGCCCAAAGCATCCCGATTGAATGCAGTGGATTACATGCAGCGTGTTTGAATGCAGTGGATTCCATGCAGCATGGCCCAATGGTTCCCGATTGAATGCAGTGGTTGCAATGAAGCATGATTGAATGCAGTGGATTCCATGAAGCGTGGCCCTATGGTACCCGATTGAATGCACTGGATGCAATGAAGCATGATTGAATGCAGTGGATTCCATGCAGCATGGAGAAATGGAACCCTATTAAATGCAGGGGATTTTATGCAGCATGATTGAATGCAGTGGATTCCATGCAGCATGATTGAATGCAGTAGATTCCATGCAGTGAGGCCCAATGCATCCCGATTAAATGCAGTGGATTTTATGCAGCGAGGCCCAAAGCATCCCGATTGAATGCAGTGGATTCCATGCAGCGTCACTGAATGCAGTGGATTCGATGCAGCATGGTTAAATGCATCCCGATTGAACGAAGAGTATTCCATGCAGCGTGGCTAAATGGATCCCGATTGAATGCAGTGGATTCCATGCAGCGTGGCCCAATAGATCTCGAGAGATTGCAGTGGATTCCATGCAGTGTGGTGCAATGGATTTTAATTGAACGCAGTGGATTCCATGCATCGTGGTGCAATGGATCCCAATTGAATGCAGTGAATTCCATGCAGCGTGATTGAATGCAGTATATTCCATGCAGCGTGGTAAAATGCATCCCGATTAAATGCAGTGGATTCCATCCAGCTTGATTGAATGCAGTTGATTCCATGGAGCGTGGCCCAATGCATCCCGATTAAATGCAGTGGATTTTATGCAGCATGGCCCAAAGCATCCCGATTGAATGTAGTGCATTCCATGCAGCATCACTGAATGCAGTGGATTCCATGCAGCATGGTAAAATGCATCCCGATTAAACGCAGTGGAATACATGCAGCATGGCTAAATGGATCCCGAGTGAATGAAGTAGATTCCATGCAGTGTCATTGAATGCAGTGGATTCCATGCAGCATGGTAAAATGCATCCCGATTGATGCAGTGGATTCCATGCAGTGTCATTGAATGCAGTGTATTACATGCAGCATGGTAAAATGCATCCCGATTGATACAGTGGATTCCATGCAGTGTCATTGAATGCAGTGGATTCCAGGCAGCATGATAAAATGCATCCCGATTGATGCAGTGGATTCCATGCAGCGGGGTTAAATGGATCCCGATTGAATGCAGTGGATTCCATGCAGCGTGGCCCAATGGATCTCGATTGAATGCAGTGGATTCCATGCAGCGTGGCCCAATGGATCTCGATTGAATGCAGTGGATTCCATGCAGTGTGTTGCAGTGGATTCTGATTGATTGCAGTGAATTCCATGCATCGTGGCACAATGGATCCCAATTGAATGCAGTGGATTCCATGCAGCGTGGCCCAATGGATCTCGATTGAATGCAGTGGGTTCCATGCAGCGTGTTTGAATGCAGTGTATGCCATGCAGCGTGAAGAAATGGAACCCTATTGAATGCAGTGGATTTTATGCAGCATGATTGAATGCAGTGGATTCCATGCAGCATGATTGAATGCAGTGGATTCCAGGCAGCGAGGCCCAATGAATCCCGATTGAATGCAGTGGATATTATCCAGCATGGCCCAAAGCATCCCGATTGAATGCAGTGGATTCCATGCAGCGTGTTTGAATGCAGTGGATTCCATGCAGCATGGCCCAATGGTTCCCGATTGAATGCAGTGGTTGCAATGAAGCATGATTGAATGCAGTGGATTCCATGAAGCGTGGCCCTATGGTACCCGATTGAATGCACTGGTTGCAATGAAGCATGATTGAATGCAGTGGATTCCATGCAGCATGGAGAAATGGAACCCTATTAAATGCAGGGGATTTTATGCAGCATGATTGAATGCAGTGGATTCCATGCAGCATGATTGAATGCAGTAGATTCCATGCAGTGAGGCCCAATGCATCCCGATTAAATGCAGTGGATTTTATGCAGCGAGGCCCAAAGCATCCCGATTGAATGCAGTGGATTCCATGCAGCGTCACTGAATGCAGTGGATTCGATGCAGCATGGTAAAATGCATCCCGATTGACCCAGTGTATTCCATGCAGCGTGATAAATGGATCCCGATTGAATGCAGTGGATTCCATGCAGCGTGGCCCAATGGATCTCGAGAGAATGCAGTGGATTCCATGCAGCGTGATTGAATGCAGTACATTCCATGCAGCATGGTAAAATGCATCCCGATTAAATGCAGTGGATTCCATCCAGCTTGATTGAATGCAGTTGATTCCATGGAGCGTGGCCCAATGCATCCCGATTAAATGCAGTGGATTTTATGCAGCATGGCCCAAAGCATCCCGATTGAAGGTAGTGCATTCCATGCAGCAACACTGAATGCAGTGGATTCCATGCAGCATGGTAAAATGCATCCCGATTGAACGCAGTGTATTCCATGAAGCATGGCTAAATGGATCCCCATTGAATGCAGTGGATTCCATGCAGCGTGGCCCAATGGATCTCGATTGAACGCAGTGTATTCCATGCAGTGAGGCCCAATGAATCCCAATTGAATGCTGTGGATTCCATGCAGCATGGCGCAATGGATGTCGATTGAATGCAGTGCTTTCCCTGCAATGTGGCACAATGGATTCCGATTGACTGCAGTGGATTCCATGCAGCGTCACTGAATGCAGTGGATTCCATGCAGCATGGTAAAATGCATCCCGATGGATGCAGTGGATTCCATGCAGTGTCATTGAATGCAGTGGATTCCATGCAGCATGGTAAAATGCATCCCGATTGAACGCAGTGCATTCCATGCAGCGGGGTTAAATGGATCCCGATTGAATGCAGTGGATTCGATGCAGCATGGCCCAATGGATCTCGAGAGAATGCAGTGGATTCCATGCAGTGTGGTGCAATGGATTTAAATTGAACGCAGTTGATTCCATGCATCGTGGCGCAATGGATCCCAATTGAATGCAGTGAATTCCATGCAGCGTGATTGAATGCAGTATATTCCATGCAGCGTGGTAAAATGCATCCCGATTAAATGCAGTGGATTCCATCCAGCTTGATTGAATGCAATTGATTCCATGGAGCATGGCCCAATGCATCCCGATTAAATGCAGTGGATTTTATGCAGCATGGCCCAAAGCATCCCGATTGAAGGTAGTGCATTCCATGCAGCATCACTGAATGCAGTGGATTCCATGCAGCATGGTAAAATGCATCCCGATTGAACGCAGTGTATTCCATGAAGCATGGCGAAATGGATCCCGATTGAATGCAGTGGATTCCATGCAGCGTGGCCCAATGGATCTCGATTGAATGCAGTGTATTCCATGCAGTGAGGCCCAATGTATCCCAATTGAATGCAGTGGATTCCATGCAGCATGGCGCAATGGATGTCGATTGAATGCAGTGGTTTCCCTGCAATGTGGCACAATGGATCCCGATTGACTGCAGTGGATTCCATGCAGCGTCACTGAATGCAGTGGATTACATGCAGCATGGTAAAATGCATCCCGATTGATGCAGTGGATTCCATGCAGTGTCATTGAATGCAGTGGATTCCATGCAGCATGGTAAAATGCATCCCAATTGAACGCAGTGCATTCCATGCAGCGGGGTTCAATGGATCCCGATTGAATGCAGTGGATTCGATGCAGCGTGGCCCAATGGATCTCGAGAGAATGCAGTGGATTCCATGCAGTGTGGTGCAATGGATTTTAATTGTACGCAGTGGATTCCATGCATCGTGGCGCAATGGATCCCAATTGAATGCAGTGAATTCCATGCAGCGTGATTGAATGCAGTATATTCCATGCAGCGTGGTAAAATGCATCCCAATTGAACGCAGTGCATTCCATGCAGCGGGGTTAAATGGATGCCGATTGAATGCAGTGGATTCGATGCAGCGTGGCCCAATGGATCTCGATTGACTGCAGTGGATTCCATGCAGCGTGGCCCAATGGATCTCGATTGACTGCAGTGGATTCCATGCAGCGTCACTGAATGCAGTGGATTCCATGCAGCATGGTAAAATGCATCCCGATTGATGCAGTGGATTCCATGCAGTGTCATTGAATGCAGTGGATTCCATGCAGCATGGTTTAATGCATCCCAATTGATCACAGTGCATTCCATGCAGCGGGGTTAAATGGATCCCGATTGAATGCAGTGGATTCGATGCAGCGTGGCCCAATGGATCTCGAGAGAATGCAGTGGATTCCATGCAGTGTGGTCCAATGGATTTAAATTGAACGCATTGGATTCCATGCATCGTGGCGCAATGGATCCCAATTGAATGCAGTGAATTCCATGCAGCGTGATTGAATGCAGTATATTCCATGCAGCGTGGTAAAATGCATCCCGATTAAATGCAGTGGATTCCATCCAGCTTGATTGAATGCAGTTGATTCCATGGAGCGTGGCCCAATGCATCCCGATTAAACGCAGTGGATTTTATGCAGCATGGCCCAAAGCATCCCGATTGAAGGTAGTGCATTCCATGCAGCAACACTGAATGCAGTGGATTCCATGCAGCATGGTAAAATGCATCCCGATTGAACGCAGTGTATTCCATGAAGCATGGCTAAATGGATCCCGATTGAATGCAGTGGATTCCATGCAGCATGGCCCAATGGTTCCCGATTGAATGCAGTGGTTGCAATGAAGCATGATTGAATGCAGTGGATTCCATGAAGCGTGGCCCTATGGTACCCGATTGAATGCACTGGTTGCAATGAAGCATGATTGAATCCAGTGGATTCCATGCAGCATGGAGAAATTGAACCCTATTAAATGCAGGGGATTTTATGCAGCATGATTGAATGCAGTGGATTCCATGCAGCATGATTGAATGCAGTGGATTCCATGCAGTGAAGCCCAATGCATCCCGATTAAATGCAGTGGATTTTATGCAGCGAGGCAAAAGCATCCCGATTGAATGCAGTGGATTCCATGCAGCGTCACTGAATGCAGTGGATTCGATGCAGCATGGTAAAATGCATCCCGATTGAACCCAGTGTATTCTATGCAGCGTGATAAATGGATCCCGATTGAATGCAGTGGATTCGATGCAGCGTGGCCCAACGGATCTCGAGAGAATGCAGTGGATTCCATGCAGTGTGGTGCAATGGATTTTGATTGAACGCAGTGGATTCGATGCATCGTTGTGCAATGGATCCCAATTGAATGCAGTGAATTCCATGCAGCGTGATTGAATGCAGTACATTCCATGCAGCATGGTAAAATGCATCCCGATTAAATGCAGTGGATTCCATCCAGCTTGATTGAATGCAGTTGATTCCATGGAGCGTGGCCCAATGCATCCCGATTAAATGCAGTGGATTTTATGCAGCATGGCCCAAAGCATCCCGATTGAAGGTAGTGCATTCCATGCAGCATCACTGAATGCAGTGGATTCCATGCAGCATGGTAAAATGCATCCCGATTGAACGCAGTGTATTCCATGAAGCATGGCTAAATGGATCCCGAGTGAATGCAGTGGATTCCATGCAGCATGGTAAAATGCGTCACGATTGATGCAGTGGATTCCATGCACTGTCATTGAATGCAGTGGATTCCATGCAGCATGGTAAAATGCATCCCGATTGATGCAGTGGATTCCATGCAGTGTCATTTAATGCAGTGGATTCCAGGCAGCATGATAAAATGCATCCCGATTGATGCAGTGGATTCCATGCAGCGGGGTTAAATGGATCCCGATTGAATGCAGTGGATTCCATGCAGCGTGGCCCAATGGATCTCGATTGAATGCAGTGGACTCCGTGCAGTGTGGTGGAGTGGATTCTGATTGATTGCAGTGAATTCCATGCAGCGTGGCCCAATGGATCTCGATTGAATGCATTGGATTCCATGCAGCGTGTTTGAATGCAGTGTATGCCATGCAGCGTGAAGAAATGGAACCCTATTGAATGCAGTGGATTTTATGCAGCATGATTGAATGCAGTGGATTCCATGCAGCATGATTGAATGCAGTGGATTCCAGGCAGCGAGGCCCAATGAATCCCGATTGAATGCAGTGGATATTATCCAGCATGGCCCAAAGCATCCCGATTGAATGCAGTGGATTCCATGCAGCGTGTTTGAATGCAGTGGATTCCATGCAGCATGGCCCAATGGTTCCCGATTGAATGCAGTGGTTGCAATGAAGCATGATTGAATGCAGTGGATTCCATGAAGCGTGGCCCTATGGTACCCGATTGAATGCACTGGTTGCAATGAAGCATGATTGAATGCAGTGGATTCCATGCAGCATGGAGACATTGAACCCTATTCAATGCAGGGGATTTTATGCAGCATGATTGAATGCAGTGGATTCCATGCAGCATGATTGAATGCAGTAGATTCCATGCAGTGAGGCCCAATGCATCCCGATTAAATGCAGTGGATTTTATGCAGCGAGGCCCAAAGCATCCCGATTGAATGCAGTGGATTCCATGCAGCGTCACTGAATGCAGTGGATTCCATGCAGCATGGTAAAATGCATCCCGATTGAACGAAGAGTATTCCATGCAGTGTGGCTAAATGGATCCCGATTGAATGCAGTGGATTCCATGCAGCGTGGCCCAATGGATCTCGAGAGATTGCAGTGGATTCCATGCAGTGTGGTGCAATGGATTTAAATTGAACGCAGTGGATTCCATGCATCGTGGTGCAATGGATCCCAATTGAATGCAGTGAATTCCATGCAGCGTGATTGAATGCAGTATATTCCATGCAGCGTGGTAAAATGCATCCCGATTAAATGCAGTGGATTCCATCCAGCTTGATTGAATGCAGTTGATTCCATGGAGCGTGGCCCAATGCATCCCGATTAAATGCAGTGGATTTTATGCAGCATGGCCCAAAGCATCCCGATTGAAGGTAGTGCATTCCATGCAGCATCACTGAATGCAGTGGATTCCATGCAGCATGGTAAAATGCATCCCGATTGAACGCAGTGTATTCCATGAAGCATGGCGAAATGGATCCCGATTGAATGCAGTGGATTCCATGCAGCGTGGCCCAATGGATCTCGATTGAACGCAGTGTATTCCATGCAGTGAGGCCCAATGTATCCCAATTGAATGCAGTGGATTCCATGCAGCATGGCGCAATGGATGTCGATTGAATGCAGTGGTTTCCCTGCAATGTGGCACAATGGATCCCGATTGACTGCAGTGGATTCCATGCAGCGTCACTGAATGCAGTGGATTCCATGCAGAATGGTAAAATGCATCCCGATTGATGGAGTGGATTCCATGCAGTGTCATTGAATGCAGTGGATTCCATGCAGCATGGTAAAATGCATCCCAATTGAACGCAGTGCATTCCATGCAGCGGGGTTAAATGGATCCCGATTGAATGCAGTGGATTCGATGCAGCGTGGCCCAATGGATCTCGAGAGAATGCAGTGGATTCCATGCAGTGTGGTGCAATGGATTTAAATTGAACGCAGTGGATTCCATGCATCGTGGCGCAATGGATCCCAATTGAATGCAGTGAATTCCATGCAGCGTGATTGAATGCAGTATATTCCATGCAGCGTGGTAAAATGCATCCCGATTAAATGCAGTGGTTTTTATGCAGCATGGCCCAAAGCATCCCGATTGAAGGTAGTGCATTCCATGCAGCATCACTGAATGCAGTGGATTCCATGCAGCATGGTAAAATGCATCCCGATTAAACGCAGTGCATTACATGCAGCATGGCTAAATGGATCCCGAGTGAATGCAGTGGATTCCATGCAGCATGTTAAAATGCGTCACGATTGCTGCAGTGGATTCCATGCAGTGTCATTGAATGCAGTGTATTCCATGCAGCATGGTAAAATGCATCCCGATTAAATGCAGTGGATTCCATCCAGCTTGATTGAATGCAATTGATTCCATGGAGCGTGGCCCAATGCATCCCGATTAAATGCAGTGGATTTTAAGCAGCATGGCCCAAAGCATCCCGATTGAAGGTAGTGCATTCCATGCAGCATCACTGAATGCAGTGGATTCCATGCAGCATGGTAAAATGCATCCCGATTGAACGCAGTGTATTCCATGAAGCATGGCTAAATGGATCCCGATTGAATGCAGTGGATTCCATGCAGCGTGGCCCAATGGATCTCGATTGAACGCAGTGTATTCCATGCAGTGAGGCCCAATGTATCAAAATTGAATGCAGTGGATTCCATGCAGCGTGATTGAATGCAGTATATTCCATGCAGCGTGGTAAAATGCATCCCGATTAAATGCAGTGGATTCCATCCAGCTTGATTGAATGCAGTTGATTCCATGGAGCGTGGCCCAATGCATCCCGATTAAATGCAGTGGATTTTATGCAGCATGGCCCAAAGCATCCCGATTGAATGTAGTGCATTCCATGCAGCATCACTGAATGCAGTGGATTCCATGCAGCATGGTAAAATGCATCCCGATTAAACGCAGTAGATTACATGCAGCATGGCTAAATGGATCCCGAGTGAATGCAGTAGATTCCATGCAGTGTCATTGAATGCAGTGGATTCCATGCAGCATGGTAAAATGCATCCCGATTGATGCAGTGGATTCCATGCAGTGTCATTGAATGCAGTGGATTCCAGGCAGCATGGTAAAATGCATCCCGATTGATGCAGTGGATTCCATGCAGCGGGGTTAAATGGATCCCGATTGAATGCAGTGGATTCCATGCAGCGTGGCCCAAAGCATCCCGATTGAATGCAGTGGATTCCATGCAGCGTGTTTGAATGCAGTGGATTCCATGCAGCATGGCCCAATGGTTCCCGATTGAATGCAGTGGTTGCAATGAAGCATGATTGAATGCAGTGGATTCCATGCAGCGTGATTGAATGCAGTATATTCCATGCAGCGTGGTAAAATGCATCCCGATTAAATGCAATGGATTCCATCCAGCTTGATTGAATGCAGTTGATTCCATGCAGCGTGGCCCAATGCATCCCGATTAAATGCAGTGGATTTTATGCAGCATGGCCCAAAGCATCCCGATTGAAGGTAGTGCATTCCATGCAGCATCACTGAATGCAGTGGATTCCATGCAGCATGGTAAAATGCATCCCGATTGAACGCAGTGTATTCCATGAAGCATGGCGAAATGGATCCCGATTGAATGCAGTGGATTCCATGCAGCGTGGCCCAATGGATCTCGATTGAACGCAGTGTATTCCATGCAGTGAGGCCCAATGAATCCCAATTGAATGCAGTGGATTCCATGCAGCATGGCGCAATGGATGTCGATTGAATGCAGTGGTTTCCCTGCAATGTGGCACAATGGATCCCGATTGACTGCAGTGGATTCCATGCAGCGTCACTGAATGCAGTGGATTCCATGCAGAATGGTAAAATGCATCCCGATTGATGCAGTGGATTCCATGCAGTGTCATCGAATGCAGTGGATTCGATGCAGCATGGTAAAATGCATCCCAATTGAACGCAGTGCATTCCATGCAGCGGGGTTAAATGGATCCCGATTGAATGCAGTGGATTCGATGCAGCGTGGCCCAATGGATCTCGAGAGAATGCAGTGGATTCCATGCAGTGTGGTGCAATGGGTTTTAATTGAACGCAGTGGATTCCATGCATCGTGGCGCAATGGATCCCAATTGAATGCAGTGAATTCCATGCAGCGTGATTGAATGCAGTATATTCCATGCAGCGTGGTAAAATGCATCCCGATTAAATGCAGTGGATTCCATCCAGCTTGATTGAATGCAGTTGATTCCATGGAGCGTGGCCCAATGCATCCCGATTAAATGCAGTGGATTTTATGCAGCATGGCCCAAAGCATCACGATTGAAGGTAGTGCATTCCATGCAGCATCACTGAATGCAGTGGATTCCATGCAGCATGGTAAAATGCATCCCAATTGAACGCAGTGCATTCCATGCAGCGGGGTTAAATGGATCCCGATTGAATGCAGTGGATTCGATGCAGCGTGGCCCAATGGATCTCGAGAGAATGCAGTGGATTACATGCAGTGTGGTGCAATGGATTTTAATTGAACGCAGTGGATTCCATGCATCGTGGCGCAATGGATCCCAATTGAATGCAGTGAATTCCATGCAGCGTGATTGAATGCAGTATATTCCATGCAGCGTGGTAAAATGCATCCCGATTAAATGCAGTGGATTCCATCCAGCTTGATTGAATGCAGTGGATTCCATGCAGCGTGGCCCAATGGATCTCGATTGAACGCAGTGTATTCCATGCAGTGAGGCCCAATGAATCCCAATTGAATGCAGTGGATTCCATGCAGCATGGCGCAATGGATGTCGATTGAATGCAGTGGTTTCCCTGCAATGTGGCACAATGGATCCCGATTGACTGCAGTGGATTCCATGCAGCGTCACTGAATGCAGTGGATTCCATGCAGAATGGTAAAATGCATCCCGATGGATGCAGTGGATTCCATGCAGTGTCATTGAATGCAGTGGATTCGATGCCGCATGGTAAAATGCATCCCAATTGAACGCAGTGCATTCCATGCAGCGGGGTTAAATGGATCCCGATTGAATGCAGTGGATTCGATGCAGCGTGGCCCAATGGATCTCGAGAGAATGCAGTGGATTCCATGCAGTGTGGTGCAATGGGTTTTAATTGAACGCAGTGGATTCCATGCATCGTGGCGCAATGGATCCCAATTGAATGCAGTGAATTCCATGCAGCGTGATTGAATGCAGTATATTCCATGCAGCGTGGTAAAATGCATCCCGATTAAATGCAGTGGATTCCATCCAGCTTGATTGAATGCAGTTGATTCCATGGAGCGTGGCCCAATGCATCCCGATTAAATGCAGTGGATTTTATGCAGCATGGCCCAAAGCATCCCGATTGAAGGTAGTGCATTCCATGCAGCATCACTGAATGCAGTGGATTCCATGCAGCATGGTAAAATGCATCCCAATTGAACGCAGTGCATTCCATGCAGTGGGGTTAAATGGATCCCGATTGAATGCAGTGGATTCGATGCAGCGTGGCCCAATGGATCTCGAGAGAATGCAGTGGATTCCATGCATCGTGGCGCAATGGATCCCAATTGAATGCAGTGAATTCCATGCAGCGTGATTGAATGCAGTATATTCCATGCAGCGTGGTAAAATGCATCCCGATTAAATGCAGTGGATTCCATCCAGCTTGATTGAATGCAGTTGATTCCATGGAGCGTGGCCCAATGCATCCCGATTAAATGCAGTGGATTTTATGCAGCATGGCCCAAAGCATCCCGATTGAAAATAGTGCATTCCATGCAGCATCACTGAATGCAGTGGATTCCATGCAGCATGGTAAAATGCATCCCGATTGAACGCAGTGTATTCCATGAAGCATGGCTAAATGGATGCCGAGTGAATGCAGTGGATTCCATGCAGTGTCATTGAATGCAGTGGATTCCATGCAGCATGGTAAAATGTGGCACGATTGATGCAGTGGATTCCATGCATTGTCATTGAATGCAGTGGATTCCATGCAGCATGGTTAAATGCATCCCGATTGATGCAGTGGATTACATGCAGTGTCAATGAATGCAGTGGATTCCAGGCAGCATGATAAAATGCATCCCGATTGATGCAGTGGATTCCATGCAGCGGGGTTAAATGGATCCCGATTGAATGCAGTGGATTCCATGCAGCGTGGCCCAGTGGATCTCGATTGAATGCAGTGGATTCCATGCAGCGTGGCCCAATGGATCTCGATTGAATGCAGTGGATTCCATGCAGTGTGGTGTAGTGGATTCTGATTGATTGCAGTGAATTCCATGCATCGTGGCACAATGGATCCCAATTGAATGCAGTGGATTCCATGCAGTGTGGCCCAGTGGATCTCGATTGAATGCAGTGGATTCCATGCAGCATGTTTGAATGCAGTGTATTCCATGCAGCGTGAAGAAATGGAACCCTATTGAATGCAGTGGATTTTATGCAGCATGATTGAATGCAGTGGATTCCATGCAGCATGATTGAATGCAGTGGATTCCAGGAAGCGAGGCCCAATGAATCCCGATTGAATGCAGTGGATATTATCCAGCAGGGCCCAAAGCATCCCGATTGAATGCAGTGGATTCCATGCAGCGTCACTGAATGCAGTGGATTCGATGCAGCATGGTAAAATGCATCCCGATTGAACCCAGTGTATTCTATGCAGCGTGATAAATGGATCCCGATTGAATGCATTGGATTCGATGCAGCATTGCCCAATGGATCTCGAGGGAATGCAGTGGATTCCATGCAGTGTGGTGCAATGGATTTTGATTGAAATCAGTGGATTCGATGCATCGTTGTGCAATGGATCCCAATTGAATGCAGTGAATTCCGTGCAGCGTGATTGAATGCAGTACATTCCATGCAGCATGGTAAAATGCATCCCGATTAAATGCAGTGGATTCCATCCAGCTTGATTGAATGCAGTTGATTCCATGGAGCGTGGCCCAATGCATCCCGATTAAATGCAGTGGATTTTATGCAGCATGGCCCAAAGCATCCCGATTGAAGGTAGTGCATTCCATGCAGCATCACTGAATGCAGTGGATTCCATGCAGCATGGTAAAATGCTTCCCGATTGAACGCAGTGTATTCCATGAAGCATGGCTAAATGGATCCCGATTGAATGCAGTGGATTCCATGCAGCGTGGCCCAATGGATCTCGATTGAACGCAGTGTATTCCATGCAGTGAGGCCCAATGAATCCCAATTGAATGCAGTGGATTCCATGCAGCATGGCGCAATGGATGTCGATTGAATGCAGTGGTTTCCCTGCAATGTGGCACAATGGATCCCGATTGACTGCAGTGGATTCCATGCAGCGTCACTGAATGCAGTGGATTCCATGCAGCATGGTAAAATGCATCCCGATGGATGCAGTGGATTCCATGCAGTGTCATTGAATGCAGTGGATTCCATGCAGCATGGTAAAATGCATCCCAATTGAACGCAGTGCATTCCATGCAGCGGGGTTAAATGGATCCCGATTGAATGCAGTGGATTCGATGCAGCGTGGCCCAATGGATCTCGAGAGAATGCAGTGGATTCCATGCAGTGTGGTGCAATGGATTTAAATTGAACGCAGTGGATTCCATGCATCGTGGCGCAATGGATCCCAATTGAATGCAGTGAATTCCATGCAGCGTGATTGAATGCAGTATATTCCATGCAGCGTGGTAAAATGCATCCCGATTAAATGCAGTGGATTCCATCCAGCTTGATTGAATGCAATTGATTCCATGGAGCATGGCCCAATGCATCCCGATTAAATGCAGTGGATTTTATGCAGCATGGCCCAAAGCATCCCGATTGAAGGTAGTGCATTCCATGCAGCATCACTGAATGCAGTGGATTCCATGCAGCATGGTAAAATGCATCCCGATTAAACGCAGTGGATTACATGCAGCATGGCTAAATGGATCCCGAGTGAATGCAGTAGATTCCATGCAGTTTCATTGAATGGAATGGATTACATGCAGTATGGTAAAATGCATCACGATTGATGCAGTGGATTCCATGCAGTGTCATTGAATGCAGTGGATTCCATGCAGCATGGTAAAATGCATCCCGATTGATGCAGTGGATTCCATGCAGTGTCAATGAATGCAGTGGATTCCAGGCAGCATGATAAAATGCATCCCGATTGATGCAGTGGATTCCATGCAGCGGGGTTAAATGGATCCCGATTGAATGCAGTGGATTTCATGCAGCGTGGCCCAATGGATCTCGATTGAATGCAGTGGATTCCATGCAGCGTGGCCCAATGGATCTCGATTGAATGCAGTGGATTCCATGCAGTGTGGTGTAGTGGATTCTGATTGATTGCAGTGAATTCCATGCATCGTGGCACAATGGATCCAAATTGAATGCAGTGGATTCCATGCAGTGTGGCCCAATGAATCTCGATTGAATGCAGTGGATTCCATCCAGCGTGTTTGAATGCAGTGTATGCCATGCAGCGTGAAGAAATGGAAACCTATTGAATGCAGTGGATTTTATGCAGCATGATTGAATGCAGTGGATTCCATGCAGCATGATTGAATGCAGTGGATTCCAGGCAGCGAGGCCCAATGAATCCCGATTGAATGCAGTGGATATTATCCAGCATGGCCCAAAGCATCCCGATTGAATGCAGTGGATTCCATGCAGCGTGTTTGAATGCAGTGGATTCCATGCAGCATGGCCCAATGGTTCCCGATTGAATGCAGTGGTTGCAATGAAGCATGATTGAATGCAGTGGATTCCATGAAGCGTGGCCCTATGGTACCCGATTGAATGCACTGGTTGCAATGAAGCATGATTGAATGCAGTGGATTCCATGCAGCATGGAGAAATTGAACCCTATTAAATGCAGGGGATTTTATGCAGCATGATTGAATGCAGTGGATTCCATGCAGCATGATTGAATGCAGTAGATTCCATGCAGTGAGGCCCAATGCATCCCGATTAAATGCAGTGGATTTTATCCAGCATGGCCCAAAGCATCCCGATTGAATGCAGTGGATTCCATGCAGCGTCACTGAATGCAGTGGATTCGATGCAGCATGGTAAAATGCATCCCGATTGAACCCAGTGTATTCTATGCAGCGTGATAAATGGATCCCGATTGAATGCAGTGGATTCCATGCAGCGTGGCCCAATGGATCTCGAGAGAATGCAGTGGATTCCATGCAGTGTGGTGCAATGGATTTTGATTGAACGCAGTGGATTCGATGCATCGTTGTGCAATGGATCCCAATTGAATGCAGTGAATTCCATGCAGCGTGATTGAATGCAGTACATTGCATGCAGCATGGTAAAATGCATCCCGATTAAATGCAGTGGATTCCATCCAGCTTGATTGAATGCAGTTGATTCCATGGAGCGTGGCCCAATGCATCCCGATTAAATGCAGTGGATTTTATGCAGCATGGCCCAAAGCATCCCGATTGAAGGTAGTGCATTCCATGCAGCATCACTGAATGCAGTGGATTCCATGCAGCATGGTAAAATGCATCCCGATTGAACGCAGTGTATTCCATGAAGCATGGCGAAATGGATCCCGATTGAATGCAGTGGATTCCATGCAGCGTGGCCCAATGGATCTCGATTGAACGCAGTGTATTCCATGCAGTGAGGCCCAATGAATCCCAATTGAATGCAGTGGATTCCATGCAGCATGGAGAAATTGAACCCTATTAAATGCAGGGGATTTTATGCAGCATGATTGAATGCAGTGGATTCCATGCAGCATGATTGAATGCAGTAGATTCCATGCAGTGAGGCCCAATGCATCCCGATTAAATGCAGTGGATTTTATGCAGAGAGGCCCAAAGCATCCCGATTGAATGCAGTGGATTCCATGCAGCGTCACTGAATGCAGTGGATTCGATGCAGCATGGTTAAATGCATCCCGATTGAACGAAGAGTATTCCATGCAGCGTGGCTAAATGGATCCCGATTGAATGCAGTGGATTCAATGCAGCGTGGCCCAATGGATCTCGATTGAATGCAGTGGATTCCATGCAGCGTGGCCCAATGGATCTCGATTGAATGCAGTGGATTCCATGCAGTGTGGTGCAGTGGATTCTGATTGATTGCAGTGAATTCCATGCATCGTGGCACAATGGATCCCAATTGAATGCAGTGGATTCCATGCAGCGTGGCCCAATGGATCTCGATTGAATGCAGTGGATTCCATGCAGCGTGTTTTAATGCAGTGTATGCCATGCAGCGTGAAGAAATGGAACCCTATTGAATGCAGTGGATTTTATGCAGCATGATTGAATGCAGTGGATTCGATGCAGCATGATTGAATGCAGTGGATTCCAGGCAGCGAGGCCCAATGAATCCCGATTGAATGCAGTGGATATTATCCAGCATGGCCCAAAGCATCCCGATTGAATGCAGTGGATTACATGCAGCGTGTTTGAATGCAGTGGATTCCATGCAGCATGGCCCAATGGTTCCCGATTGAATGCAGTGGTTGCAATGAAGCATGATTGAATGCAGTGGATTCCATGAAGCATGGCCCTATGGTACCCGATTGAATGCATTGGTTGCAATGAAGCATGATTGAATGCAGTGGATTCCATGCAGCATGGAGAAATTGAACCCTATTAAATGCAGGGGATTTTATGCAGCATGATTGAATGCAGTGGTTTCCATGCAGCATGATTGAATGCAGTAGATTCCATGCAGTGAGGCCCAATGCATCCCGATTGAATGCAGTGGATTCCATGCAGCGTCACTGAATGCAGTGGATTCGATGCAGCATGGTAAAATGCATCCCGATTGAACCCAGTGTATTCTATGCAGCGTGATAAATGGATCCCGATTGAATGCAGTGGATTCCATGCAGCGTGGCCCAATGGATCTCGAGAGAATGCAGTGGATTCCATGCAGTGTGGTGCAATGTATTTTGATTGAACGTAGTGGATACCATGCGTCATTGTGCAATGGATCCCAATTGAATGCAGTGAATTCCATGCAGCGTGATTGAATGCAGTACATTCCATGCAGCATGGTAAAATGCATCCCGATTAAATGCAGTGGATTCCATCCAGCTTGATTGAATGCAGTTGATTCCATGGAGCGTGGCCCAATGCATCCCGATTAAATGCAGTGGATTTTATGCAGCATGGCCCAAAGCATCCCGATTGAAGGTAGTGCATTCCATGCAGCATCACTGAATGCAGTGGATTCCATGCAGCATGGTAAAATGCATCCCGATTGAACGCAGTGTATTCCATGAAGCATGGCTAAATGGATCCCGATTGAATGCAGTGGATTCCATGCAGCGTGGCCCAATGGATCTCGATTGAACGCAGTGTATTCCATGCAGTGAGGCCCAATGAATCCCAATTGAATGCAGTGGATTCCATGCAGCATGGCGCAATGGATGTCGATTGAATGCAGTGGTTTCCCTGCAATGTGGCACAATGGATCCCGATTGACTGCAGTGGATTCCATGCAGCGTCACTGAATGCAGTGGATTCCATGCAGAATGGTAAAATGCATCCCGATTGATGGAGTGGATTCCATGCAGTGTCATTGAATGCAGTGGATTCCATGCAGCATGGTAAAATGCATCCCAATTGAACGCAGGGCATTCCATGCAGCGGGGTTAAATGGATCCCGATTGAATGCAGTGGATTCGATGCAGCGTGGCCCAATGGATCTCGAGAGAATGCAGTGGATTCCATGCAGTGTGGTGCAATGGATTTAAATTGAACGCAGTGGATTCCATGCATCGTGGCGCAATGGATCCCAATTGAATGCAGTGAATTCCATGCAGCGTGATTGAATGCAGTATATTCCATGCAGCGTGGTAAAATGCATCCCGATTAAATGCAGTGGATTCCATCCAGCTTGATTGAATGCAGTTGATTCCATGGAGCGTGGCCCAATGCATCCCGATTAAATGCAGTGGATTTTATGCAGCATGGCCCAAAGCATCCCGATTGAAGGTAGTGCATTCCATGCAGCATCACTGAATGCAGTGGATTCCATGCAGCATTGTAAAATGCATCCCAATTGAACGCAGTGCATTCCATGCAGCGGGGTTAAATGGATCCCGATTGAATGCAGTGGATTCGATGCAGCGTGGCCCAATGGATCTCGAGAGAATGCAGTGGATTCCATGCAGTGTGGTGCAATGGATTTTAATTGAACGCAGTGGATTCCATGCATCATGGCGCAATGGATCCCAATTGAATGCAGTGAATTCCATGCAGCGTGATTGAATGCAGTATATTCCATGCAGCGTGGTAAAATGCATCCCGATTAAATGCAGTGGATTCCATCCAGCTTGATTGAATGCAGTTGATTCCATGGAGCGTGGCCCAATGCATCCCGATTAACTGCAGTGGATTTTTTGCAGCATGGCCCAAAGCATCCCGATTGAAGGTACTGCATTCCATGCAGCATCACTGAATGCAGTGGATTCCATGCAGCATGGTAAAATGCATCCCGATTGAACGCAGTGTATTCCATGAAGCATGGCTAAATGGATCCCGAGTGAATGCAGTGGATTCCATGCAGTGTCATTGAATGCAGTGGATTCCAGTTAGCATGGTAAAATGCATCCCGATTGATGCAGTGGATTCCATGCAACGGGGTTAAATGGATCCCGATTGAATGCAGTGTATTCCATGCAGCGTGGCCCAATGGATCTCGATTGAATGCAGTGGATTCCATGCAGCGTGGCCCAATGGATCTCGATTGAATGCAGTGGATTCCATGCAGTGTGGTGCAGTTGATTCTGATTGATTGCAGTGAATTCCATGCATCGTGGCACAATGGATCCCAATTGAATGCAGTGGATTCCATGCAGCGTGGCCCAATGGATCTCGATTGAATGCAGTGGATTCCATGCAGCGTGTTTGAATGCAGTGTATTCCATGCAGCGTGAAGAAATGGAACCCTATTGAATGCAGTGGATTTTATGCAGCATGATTGAATGCAGTGGATTCCATGCAGCATGATTGAATGCAGTGGATTCCAGGCAGCGAGGCCCAATGAATCCCGATTGAATGCAGTGGATATTATCCAGCATGGCCCAAAGCATCCCGATTGAATGCAGTGGATTCCATGCAGCATGTTTGAATGCAGTGGATTCCATGCAGCATGGCCCAATGGTTCCCGATTGAATGCAGTGGTTGCAATGAAGCATGATTGAATGCAGTGGATTCCATGAAGCGTGGCCCTATGGTACCCGATTGAATGCACTGGTTGCAATGAAGCATGATTGAATGCAGTGGATTCCATGCAGCATGGAGAAATGGAACCCTATTAAATGCAGGGGATTTTATGCAGCATGATTGAATGCAGTGGATTCCATGCAGCATGATTGAATGCAGTAGATTCCATGCAGTGAGGCCCAATGCATCCCGATTAAATGCAGTGGATTTTATGCAGCGAGGCCCAAAGCATCCCGATTGAATGCAGTGGATTCCATGCAGCGTCACTGAATGCAGTGGATTCGATGCAGCATGGTAAAATGCATCCCGATTGAACCCAGTGTATTCCATGCAGCGTGATAAATGGATCCCGATTGAATGCAGTGGATTCGATGCAGCATGGCCCAATGGATCTCGAGAGAATGCAGTGGATTCCATGCAGTGTGGTGCAATGGATTTTGATTGAAGGCAGTGGATTCGATGCATCGTTGTGCAATGGATCCCAATTGAATGCAGTGAATTCCATGCAGCGTGATTGAATGCAGTATATTCCATGCAGCGTGGTAAAATGCATCCCGATTAAATGCAGTGGATTCCATCCAGCTTGATTGAATGCAGTTGATTCCATGGAGCGTGGCCCAATGCATCCCGATTAAATGCAGTGGATTTTATGCAGCATGGCCCAAAGCATCCCGATTGAAGGTAGTGCATTCCATGCAGCATCACTGAATGCAGTGGATTCCATGCAGCATGGTAAAATGCATCCCGATTGAACGCAGTGTATTCCATGAAGCATGGCTAAATGGATCCCGAGTGAATGCAGTGGATTCCATGCAGTGTCATTGAATGCAGTGGATTCCATGCAGCATGGTAAAATGTGTCACGATTGATGCAGTGGATTCCATGCATTGTCATTGAATGCAGTGGATTCCATGCAGCATGGTTAAATGCATCCCGATTGATGCAGTGGATTCCATGCAGTGTCAATGAATGCAATGAATTCCAGGCAGCATGATAAAATGCATCCCGATTGATGCAGTGGATTCCATGCAGCGGGGTTAAATGGATCCCGATTGAATGCAGTGGATTCCATGCAGCGTGGCCCAATGGATCTCGATTGAATGCAGTGGACTCCGTGCAGTGTGGTGGAGTGGATTCTGATTGATTGCAGTGAATTCCATGCAGCGTGGCCCAATGGATCTCGATTGAATGCAGTGGATTCCATGCAGCGTGTTTGAATGCAGTGTATTCCATGCAGCGTGAAGAAATGGAACCCTATTGAATGCAGTGGATTTTATGCAGCATGATTGAATGCAGTGGATTCCATGCAGCATGATTGAATGCAGTGGATTCCAGGCAGCGAGGCCCAATGAATCCCGATTGAATGCAGTGGACATTATCCAGCATGGCCGAAAGCATCCCGATGGAATGCAGTGGATTCCATGCAGCGTGTTTGAATGCAGTGGATTCCATGCAGCATGGCCCAATGGTTCCCGATTGAATGCAGTGGTTGCAATGAAGCATGATTGAATGCAGTGGATTCCATGAAGCGTGGCCCTATGGTACCCGATTGAATGCACTGGTTGCAATGAAGCATGATTGAATGCAGTGGATTCCATGCAGCATGGAGAAATGGAACCCTATTAAATGCAGGGGATTTTATGCAGCATGATTGAATGCAGTGGATTCCTTGCAGCGTCACTGAATGCAGTGGATTCGATGCAGCATGGTAAAATGCATCCCGATTGAACCCAGTGTATTCTATGCAGCGTGATAAATGGATCCCGATTGAATGCAGTGGATTCCATGCAGCGTGGCCCAATGGATCTCGAGAGAATGCAGTGGATTCCATGCAGTGTGGTGCAATGGATTTTCATTGAACGCAGTGGATTCGATGCATCATTGTGCAATGGATCCCAATTGAATGCAGTGAATTCCATGCAGCGTGATTGAATGCAGTACATTCCATGCAGCATGGTAAAATGCATCCCGATTAAATGCAGTGGATTCCATGCAGCTTGATTGAATGCAGTTGATTCCATGCAGCGTGGCCCAATGCATCCCGATTAAATGCAGTGGATTTTATGCAGCATGGCCCAAAGCATCCCGATTGAAGGTAGTGCATTCCATGCAGCATCACTGAATGCAGTGGATTCCATGCAGCATGGTAAAATGCATCCCGATTGAACGCAGTGTATTCCATGAAGCATGGCTAAATGGATCCCGAGTGAATGCAGTGGATTCCATGCAGTGTCATTGAATGCAGTGGATTCCATGCAGCATGGTAAAATGTGTCACGATTGATGCAGTGGATTCCATGCATTGTCATTGAATGCAGTGGATTCCATGCAGCATGGTTAAATGCATCCCGATTGATGCAGTGGATTCCATGCAGTGTCAATGAATGCAATGAATTCCAGGCAGAATGATAAAATGCATCCCGATTGATGCAGTGGATTCCATGCAGCGGGGTTAAATGGATCCCGATTGAATGCTGTGGATTCCATGCAGCGTGGCCCAATGGATCTCGATTGAATGCAGTGGACTCCGTGCAGTGTGGTGGAGTGGATTCTGATTGATTGCAGTGAATTCCATGCAGCGTGGCCCAATGGATCTCGATTGAATGCAGTGGATTCCATGCAGCGTGTTTGAATGCAGTGTATTCCATGCAGCGTGAAGAAATGGAACCCTATTGAATGCAGTGGATTTTATGCAGCATGATTGAATGCAGTGGATTCCATGCAGCATGATTGAATGCAGTGGATTCCAGGCAGCGAGGCCCAATGAATCCCGATTGAATGCAGTGGACATTATCCAGCATGGCCCAAAGCATCCCGATGGAATGCAGTGGATTCCATGCAGCGTGTTTGAATGCAGTGGATTCCATGCAGCATGGCCCAATGGTTCCCGATTGAATGCAGTGGTTGCAATGAAGCATGATTGAATGCAGTGGATTCCATGAAGCGTGGCCCTATGGTACCCGATTGAATGCACTGGTTGCAATGAAGCATGATTGAATGCAGTGGATTCCATGCAGCATGGAGAAATGGAACCCTATTAAATGCAGTGGATTTTATGCAGCATGATTGAATGCAGTGGATTCCATGCAGCGTCACTGAATGCAGTGGATTCGATGCAGCATGGTAAAATGCATCCCGATTGAACCCAGTGTATTCTATGCAGCGTGATAAATGGATCCCGATTGAATGCAGTGGATTCCATGCAGCGTGGCCCAATGGATCTCGAGAGAATGCAGTGGATTCCATGCAGTGTGGTGCAATGTATTTTCATTGAACGCAGTGGATTCGATGCATCATTGTGCAATGGATCCCAATTGAATGCAGTGAATTCCATGCAGCGTGATTGAATGCAGTACATTCCATGCAGCATGGTAAAATGCATCCCGATTAAATGCAGTGGATTCCATCCAGCTTGATTGAATGCAGTTGATTCCATGGAGCGTGGCCCAATGCATCCCGATTAAATGCAGTGGATTTTATGCAGCATGGCCCAAAGCATCCCGATTGAAGGTAGTGCATTCCATGCAGCATCACTGAATGCAGTGGATTCCATGCAGCATGGTAAAATGCATCCCGATTGAACGCAGTGTATTCCATGAAGCATGGCGAAATGGATCCCGATTGAATGCAGTGGATTCCATGCAGCGTGGCCCAATGGATCTCGATTGAACGCAGTGTATTCCATGCAGTGAGGCCCAATGAATCCCAATTGAATGCAGTGGATTCCATGCAGCATGGCGCAATGGATGTCGATTGAATGCAGTGGTTTCCCTGCAATGTGGCACAATGGATCCCGATTGACTGCAGTGGATTCCATGCAGCGTCACTGAATGCAGTGGATTCCATGCAGAATGGTAAAATGCATCCCGATTGATGCAGTGGATTCCATGCAGTGTCATTGAATGCAGTGGATTCGATGCAGCATGGTAAAATGCATCCCAATTGAACGCAGTGCATTCCATGCAGCGGGGTTAAATGGATCCCGATTGAATGCAGTGGATTCGATGCAGCGTGGCCCAATGGATCTCGAGAGAATGCAGTGGATTCCATGCAGTGTGGTGCAATGGGTTTTAATTGAACGCAGTGGATTCAATGCATCGTGGCGCAATGGATCCCAATTGAATGCAGTGAATTCCATGCAGCGTGATTGAATGCAGTATATTCCATGCAGCGTGGTAAAATGCATCCCGATTAAATGCAGTGGATTCCATCCAGCTTGATTGAATGCAGTTGATTCCCGGGAGCGTGGCCCAATGCATCCCGATTAAATGCAGTGGATTTTATGCAGCATGGCCCAAAGCATCCCGATTGAAGGTAGTGCATTCCATGCAGCATCACTGAATGCAGTGGATTCCATGCAGCATGGTAAAATGCATCCCAATTGAACGCAGTGCATTCCATGCAGCGGGGTTAAATGGATCCCGATTGAATGCAGTGGATTCGATGCAGCGTGGCCCAATGGATCTCGAGAGAATGCAGTGGATTCCATGCAGTGTGGTGCAATGGATTTTAATTGAACGCAGTGGATTCCATGCATCGTGGCGCAATGGATCCCAATTGAATGCAGTGAATTCCATGCAGCGTGATTGAATGCAGTATATTCCATGCAGCGTGGTAAAATGCATCCCGATTAAATGCAGTGGATTCCATCCAGCTTGATTGAATGCAGTGGATTCCATGCAGCGTGGCCCAATGGATCTCGATTGAACGCAGTGGATTATATGCAGCAGGGCCCAAAGCATCCCAATTGAATGCAGTGGATTCCATGCAGCATGGCGCAATGGATGTCGATTGAATGCAGTGGTTTCCCTGCAATGTGGCACAATGGATCCCGATTGACTGCAGTGGATTCCATGCAGCGTCACTGAATGCAGTGGATTCCATGCAGAATGGTAAAATGCATCCCGATTGATGCAGTGGATTCCATGCAGTGTCATTGAATGCAGTGGATTCGATGCAGCATGGTAAAATGCATCCCAATTGAACGCAGTGCATTCCATGCAGCGGGGTTAAATGGATCCCGATTGAATGCAGTGGATTCGATGCAGCGTGGCCCAATGGATCTCGAGAGAATGCAGTGGATTCCATGCAGTGTGGTGCAATGGGTTTTAATTGAACGCAGTGGATTCCATGCATCGTGGCGCAATGGATCCCAATTGAATGCAGTGAATTCCATGCAGCGTGATTGAATGCAGTATATTCCATGCAGCGTGGTAAAATGCATCCCGATTAAATGCAGTGGATTCCATCCAGCTTGATTGAATGCAGTTGATTCCATGGAGCGTGGCCCAATGCATCCCGATTAAATGCAGTGGATTTTATGCAGCATGGCCCAAAGCATCCCGATTGAAGGTAGTGCATTCCATGCAGCATCACTGAATGCAGTGGATTCCATGCAGCATGGTAAAATGCATCCCAATTGAACGCAGTGCATTCCATGCAGCGGGGTTAAATGGATCCCGATTGAATGCAGTGGATTCGATGCAGCGTGGCCCAATGGATCTCGAGAGAATGCAGTGGATTCCATGCAGTGTGGTGCAATGGATTTTAATTGAACGCAGGGGATTCCATGCATCGTGGCGCAATGGATCCCAATTGAATGCAGTGAATTCCATGCAGCGTGATTGAATGCAGTATATTCCATGCAGCGTGGTAAAATGCATCCCGATTAAATGCAGTGGATTCCATCCAGCTTGATTGAATGCAGTTGATTCCATGGAGCGTGGCCCAATGCATCCCGATTAAATGCAGTGGATTTTATGCAGCATGGCCCAAAGCATCCCGATTGAAAATAGTGCATTCCATGCAGCATCACTGAATGCAGTGGATTCCATGCAGCATGGTAAAATGCATCCCGATTGAACGCAGTGTATTCCATGAAGCATGGCTAAATGGATCCCGAGTGAATGCAGTGGATTCCATGCAGTGTCATTGAATGCAGTGGATTCCATGCAGCATGGTAAAATGTGTCACGATTGATGCAGTGGATTCCATGCATTTTCATTGAATGCAGTGGATTCCATGCAGCATGGTTAAATGCATCCCGATTGATGCAGTGGATTACATGCAGTGTCAATGAATGCAGTGGATTCCATGCAGCATGGTTAAATGCATCCCGATTGATGCAGTGGATTACATGCAGTGTCAATGAATGCAGTGGATTCCAGGCAGCATGATAAAATGCATCCCGATTGATGCAGTGGATTCCATGCAGCGGGGTTAAATGGATCCCGATTGAATGCAGTGGATTCCATGCAGCGTGGCCCAGTGGATCTCGATTGAATGCAGTGGATTCCATGCAGCGTGGCCCAATGGATCTCGATTGAATGCAGTGGATTCCATGCAGTGTGGTGTAGTGGATTCTGATTGATTGCAGTGAATTCCATGCATCGTGGCACAATGGATCCCAATTGAATGCAGTGGATTCCATGCAGTGTGGCCCAGTGGATCTCGATTGAATGCAGTGGATTCCATGCAGCATGTTTGAATGCAGTGTATTCCATGCAGCGTGAAGAAATGGAACCCTATTGAATGCAGTGGATTTTATGCAGCATGATTGAATGCAGTGGATTCCATGCAGCATGATTGAATGCAGTGGATTCCAGGAAGCGAGGCCCAATGAATCCCGATTGAATGCAGTGGATATTATCCAGCAGGGCCCAAAGCATCCCGATTGAATGCAGTGGATTCCATGCAGCGTCACTGAATGCAGTGGATTCGATGCAGCATGGTAAAATGCATCCCGATTGAACCCAGTGTATTCTATGCAGCGTGATAAATGGATCCCGATTGAATGCAGTGGATTCGATGCAGCATTGCCCAATGGATCTCGAGAGAATGCAGTGGATTCCATGCAGTGTGGTGCAATGGATTTTGATTGAAATCAGTGGATTCGATGCATCGTTGTGCAATGGATCCCAATTGAATGCAGTGAATTCCATGCAGCGTGATTGAATGCAGTACATTCCATGCAGCATGGTAAAATGCATCCCGATTAAATGCAGTGGATTCCATCCAGCTTGATTGAATGCAGTTGATTCCATGGAGCGTGGCCCAATGCATCCCGATTAAATGCAGTGGATTTTATGCAGCATGGCCCAAAGCATCCCGATTGAAGGTAGTGCATTCCATGCAGCATCACTGAATGCAGTGGATTCCATGCAGCATGGTAAAATGCATCCCAATTGAACCCAGTGCATTCCATGCAGCGGGGTTAAATGGATCCCGATTGAATGCAGTGGATTCGATGCAGCGTGGCCCAATGGATCTCGAGAGAATGCAGTGGATTCCATGCAGTGTGGTGCAATGGATTTTAATTGAACGCAGTGGATTCCATGCATCGTGGCGCAATGGATCCCAATTGAATGCAGTGAATTCCATGCAGCGTGATTGAATGCAGTATATTCAATGCAGCGTGGTAAAATGCATCCCGATTAAATGCAGTGGATTCCATCCAGCTTGATTGAATGCAGTTGATTCCATGGAGCGTGGCCCAATGCATCCCGATTAAATGCAGTGGATTTTATGCAGCATGGCCCAAAGCATCCCGATTGAAAATAGTGCATTCCATGCAGCATCACTGAATGCAGTGGATTCCATGCAGCATGGTAAAATGCATCCCGATTGAACGCAGTGTATTCCATGAAGCATGGCTAAATGGATGCCGAGTGAATGCAGTGGATTCCATGCAGTGTCATTGAATGCAGTGGATTCCATGCAGCATGGTAAAATGTGTCACGATTGATGCAGTGGATTCCATGCATTATCATTGAATGCAGTGGATTCCATGCAGCATGGTTAAATGCATCCAGATTGATGCAGTGGATTACATGCAGTGTCAATGAATGCAGTTGATTCCATGCAGCATGGTTAAATGCATCCCGATTGATGCAGTGGATTACATGCAGTGTCAATGAATGCAGTGGATTCCAGGCAGCATGATAAAATGCATCCCGATTGATGCAGTGGATTCCATGCAGCGGGGTTAAATGGATCCCGATTGAATGCAGTGGATTCCATGCAGCGTGGCCCAGTGGATCTCGATTGAATGCAGTGGATTCCATGCAGCGTGGCCCAATGGATCTCGATTGAATGCAGTGGATTCCATGCAGTGTGGTGTAGTGGATTCTGATTGATTGCAGTGAATTCCATGCATCGTGGCACAATGGATCCCAATTGAATGCAGTGGATTCCATGCAGTGTGGCCCAGTGGATCTCGATTGAATGCAGTGGATTCCATGCAGCATGTTTGAATGCAGTGTATTCCATGCAGCGTGAAGAAATGGAACCCTATTGAATGCAGTGGATTTTATGCAGCATGATTGAATGCAGTGGATTCCATGCAGCATGATTGAATGCAGTGGATTCCAGGAAGCGAGGCCCAATGAATCCCGATTGAATGCAGTGGATATTATCCAGCAGGGCCCAAAGCATCCCGATTGAATGCAGTGGATTCCATGCAGCGTCACTGAATGCAGTGGATTCGATGCAGCATGGTAAAATGCATCCCGATTGAACCCAGTGTATTCTATGCAGCGTGATAAATGGATCCCGATTGAATGCAGTGGATTCCATGCAGCGTGGTCCAATGGATCTCGAGAGAATGCAGTGGATTCCATGCAGTGTGGTGCAATGGATTTTGATTGAACGCAGTGGATACCATGCGTCATTGTGCAATGGATCCCAATTGAATGCAGTGAATTCCATGCAGCGTGATTGAATGCAGTACATTGCATGCAGCATGGTAAAATGCATCCCGATTAAATGCAGTGGATTCCATCCAGCTTGATTGAATGCAGTTGATTCCATGGAGCGTGGCCCAATGCATCCCGATTAAATGCAGTGGATTTTATGCAGCATGGCCCAAAGCATCCCGATTGAAGGTAGTGCATTCCATGCAGCATCACTGAATGCAGTGGATTCCATGCAGCATGGTAAAATGCATCCCGATTGAACGCAGTGTATTCCATGAAGCATGGCTAAATGGATCCCGATTGAATGCAGTGGATTCCATGCAGCGTGGCCCAATGGATCTCGATTGAACGCAGTGTATTCCATGCAGTGAGGCCCAATGAATCCCAATTGAATGCAGTGGATTCCATGCAGCATGGCGCAATGGATGTCGATTGAATGCAGTGGTTTCCCTGCAATGTGGCACAATGGATCCCGATTGACTGCAGTGGATTCCATGCAGCGTCACTGAATGCAGTGGATTCCATGCAGAATGGTAAAATGCATCCCGATTGATGGAGTGGATTCCATGCAGTGTCATTGAATGCAGTGGATTCCATGCAGCATGGTAAAATGCATCCCAATTGAACGCAGTGCATTCCATGCAGCGGGGTTAAATGGATCCCGATTGAATGCAGTGGATTCGATGCAGCGTGGCCCAATGGATCTCGAGAGAATGCAGTGGATTCCATGCAGTGTGGTGCAATGGATTTAAATTGAACGCAGTGGATTCCATGCATCGTGGCGCAATGGATCCCAATTGAATGCAGTGAATTCCATGCAGCGTGATTGAATGCAGTATATTCCATGCAGCGTGGTAAAATGCATCCCGATTAAATGCAGTGGATTCCATCCAGCTTGATTGAATGCAGTTGATTCCATGGAGCGTGGCCCAATGCATCCCGATTAAATGCAGTGGATTTTATGCAGCATGGCCCAAAGCATCCCGATTGAAGGTAGTGCATTCCATGCAGCATCACTGAATGCAGTGGATTCCATGCAGCATTGTAAAATGCATCCCGATTGAACGCAGTGCATTCCATGCAGCGGGGTTAAATGGATCCCGATTGAATGCAGTGGATTCGATGCAGCGTGGCCCAATGGATCTCGAGAGAATGCAGTGGATTCCATGCAGTGTGGTGCAATGGATTTTAATTGAACGCAGTGGATTCCATGCATCATGGCGCAATGGATCCCAATTGAATGCAGTGAATTCCATGCAGCGTGATTGAATGCAGTATATTCCATGCAGCGTGGTAAAATGCATCCCGATTAAATGCAGTGGATTCCATCCAGCTTGATTGAATGCAGTTGATTCCATGGAGCGTGGCCCAATGCATCCCGATTAACTGCAGTGGATTTTATGCAGCATGGCCCAAAGCATCCCGATTGAAGGTACTGCATTCCATGCAGCATCACTGAATGCAGTGGATTCCATGCAGCATGGTAAAATGCATCCCGATTGAACGCAGTGTATTCCATGAAGCATGGCTAAATGGATCCCGAGTGAATGCAGTGGATTCCATGCAGTGTCATTGAATGCAGTGGATTCCAGGCAGCATGGTAAAATGCATCCCGATTGATGCAGTGGATTCCATGCAACGGGGTTAAATGGATCCCGATTGAATGCAGTGTATTCCATGCAGCATGGCCCAATGGATCTCGATTGAATGCAGTGGATTCCATGCAGCGTGGCCCAATGGATCTCGATTGAATGCAGTGGATTCCATGCAGTGTGGTGCAGTGGATTCTGATTGATTGCAGTGAATTCCATGCATCGTGGCACAATGGATCCCAATTGAATGCAGTGGATTCCATGCAGCGTGGCCCAATGGATCTCGATTGAATGCATTGGATTCCATGCAGCGTGTTTGAATGCAGTGTATGCCATGCAGCGTGAAGAAATGGAACCCTATTGAATGCAGTGGATTTTATGCAGCATGATTGAATGCAGTGGATTCGATGCAGCATGATTGAATGCAGTGGATTCCAGGCAGCGAGGCCCAATGAATCCCGATTGAATGCAGTGGATATTATCCAGCATGGCCCAAAGCATCCCGATTGAATGCAGTGGATTCCATGCAGCATGTTTGAATGCAGTGGATTCCATGCAGCATGGCCCAATGGTTCCCGATTGAATGCAGTGGTTGCAATGAAGCATGATTGAATGCAGTGGATTCCATGAAGCGTGGCCCTATGGTACCCGATTGAATGCACTGGTTGCAATGAAGCATGATTGAATGCAGTGGATTCCATGCAGCATGGAGAAATGGAACCCTATTAAATGCAGGGGATTTTATGCAGCATGATTGAATGCAGTGGATTCCATGCAGCATGATTGAATGCAGTAGATTCCATGCAGTGAGGCCCAATGCATCCCGATTAAATGCAGTGGATTTTATGCAGCGAGGCCCAAAGCATCCCGATTGAATGCAGTGGATTCCATGCAGCGTCACTGAATGCAGTGGATTCGATGCAGCATGGTAAAATGCATCCCGATTGAACCCAGTGTATTCTATGCAGCGTGATAAATGGATCCCGTTTGAATGCAGTTGATTCCATGGAGCGTGGCCCAATGCATCCCGATTAACTGCAGTGGATTTTATGCAGCATGGCCCAAAGCATCCCGATTGAAGGTAGTGCAATCCATGCAGCATCACTGAATGCAGTGGATTCCATGCAGCATGGTAAAATGCATCCCGATTGAACGCAGTGTATTCCATGAAGCATGGCTAAATGGATCCCGAGTGAATGCAGTGGATTCCATGCAGTGTCATTGAATGCAGTGGATTCCAGGCAGCATGGTAAAATGCATCCCGATTGATGCAGTGGATTCCATGCAACGGGGTTAAATGGATCCCGATTGAATGCAGTGTATTCCATGCAGCGTGGCCCAATGGATCTCGATTGAATGCAGTGGATTCCATGCAGCGTGGCCCAATGGATCTCGATTGAATGCAGTGGATTCCATGCAGTGTGGTGCAGTGGATTCTGATTGATTGCAGTGAATTCCATGCATCGTGGCACAATGGATCCCAATTGAATGCAGTGGATTCCATGCAGCGTGGCCCAATGGATCTCGATTGAATGCATTGGATTCCATGCAGCGTGTTTGAATGCAGTGTATGCCATGCAGCGTGAAGAAATGGAACCCTATTGAATGCAGTGGATTTTATGCAGCATGATTGAATGCAGTGGATTCGATGCAGCATGATTGAATGCAGTGGATTCCAGGCAGCGAGGCCCAATGAATCCCGATTGAATGCAGTGGATATTATCCAGCATGGCCCAAAGCATCCCGATTGAATGCAGTGGATTCCATGCAGCATGTTTGAATGCAGTGGATTCCATGCAGCATGGCCCAATGGTTCCCGATTGAATGCAGTGGTTGCAATGAAGCATGATTGAATGCAGTGGATTCCATGAAGCGTGGCCCTATGGTACCCGATTGAATGCACTGGTTGCAATGAAGCATGATTGAATGCAGTGGATTCCATGCAGCATGGAGAAATGGAACCCTATTAAATGCAGGGGATTTTATGCAGCATGATTGAATGCAGTGGATTCCATGCAGCATGATTGAATGCAGTAGATTCCATGCAGTGAGGCCCAATGCATCCCGATTAAATGCAGTGGATTTTATGCAGCGAGGCCCAAAGCATCCCGATTGAATGCAGTGGATTCCATGCAGCGTCACTGAATGCAGTGGATTCGATGCAGCATGGTAAAATGCATCCCGATTGAACCCAGTGTATTCAATGCAGCGTGATAAATGGATCCCGTTTGAATGCAGTTGATTCCATGGAGCGTGGCCCAATGCATCCCGATTAACTGCAGTGGATTTTATGCAGCATGGCCCAAAGCATCCCGATTGAAGGTAGTGCAATCCATGCAGCATCACTGAATGCAGTGGATTCCATGCAGCATGGTAAAATGCATCCCGATTGAACGCAGTGTATTCCATGAAGCATGGCTAAATGGATCCCGAGTGAATGCAGTGGATTCCATGCAGTGTCATTGAATGCAGTGGATTCCAGGCAGCATGGTAAAATGCATCCCGATTGATGCAGTGAATTCCATGCAGCGGGGTTAAATGGATCCCGATTGAATGCAGTGGATTCCATGCAGCGTGGCCCAATGGATCTCGATTGAATGCAGTGGATTCCATGCAGCGTGGCCCAATGGATCTCGATTGAATGCAGTGGATTCCATGCAGTGTGGTGCAGTGGATTCTGATTGATTGCAGTGAATTCCATGCATCGTGGCACAATGGATCCCAATTGAATGCAGTGGATTCCATGCAGTGTGGCCCAATGGATCTCGATTGAATGCAGTGGATTCCATGCAGCATGATTGAATGCAGTAGATTCCATGCAGTGAGGCCCAATGCATCCCGATTAAATGCAGTGGATTTTATGCAGCGAGGCCCAAAGCATCCCGATTGAATGCAGTGGATTCCATGCAGCGTCACTGAATTCAGTGGATTCGATGCAGCATGGTAAAATGCATCCCGATTGAACCCAGTGTATTCTATGCAGCGTGATAAATGGATCCCGATTGAATGCAGTGGATTCCATGCAGCGTGGCCCAATGGATCTCGAGAGAATGCAGTGGATTCCATGCAGTGTGGTGCAATGGATTTTGATTGAACGCAGTGGATTCGATGCATCATTGTGCAATGGATCCCAATTGAATGCAGTGAATTCCATGCAGCGTGATTGAATGCAGTACATTGCATGCAGCATGGTAAAATGCATCCCGATTAAATGCAGTGGATTCCATCCAGCTTGATTGAATGCAGTTGATTCCATGGAGCGTGGCCCAATGCATCCCGATTAAATGCAGTGGATTTTATGCAGCATGGCCCAAAGCATCCCGATTGAAGGTAGTGCATTCCATGCAGCATCACTGAATGCAGTGGATTCCATGCAGCATGGTAAAATGCATCCCGATTGAACGCAGTGTATTCCATGAAGCATGGCTAAATGGATCCCGATTGAATGCAGTGGATTCCATGCAGCGTGGCCCAATGGATCTCGATTGAACGCAGTGTATTCCATGCAGTGAGGCCCAATGAATCCCAATTGAATGCAGTGGATTCCATGCAGCATGGAGAAATTGAACCCTATTAAATGCAGGGGATTTTATGCAGCATGATTGAATGCAGTGGATTCCATGCAGCATGATTGAATGCAGTAGATTCCATGCAGTGAGGCCCAATGCATCCCGATTAAATGCAGTGGATTTTATGCAGAGAGGCCCAAAGCATCCCGATTGAATGCAGTGGATTCCATGCAGCGTCACCGAATGCAGTGGATTCGATGCAGCATGGTTAAATGCATCCCGATTGAACGAAGAGTATTCCATGCAGCGTGGCTAAATGGATCCCGATTGAATGCAGTGTATTCCATGCAGCGTGGCCCAATGGATCTCGATTCAATGCAGTGGATTCCATGCAGCGTGGCCCAATGGATCTCGATTGAATGCAGTGGATTCCATGCAGTGTGGTGCAGTGGATTCTGATTGATTGCAGTGAATTCCATGCATCGTGGCACAATGGATCCCAATTGAATGCAGTGGATTCCATGCAGCGTGGCCCAATGGATCTCGATTGAATGCAGTGGATTCCATGCAGCGTGTTTGAATGCAGTGTATGCCATGCAGCGTGAAGAAATGGAACCCTATTGAATGCAGTGGATTTTATGCAGCATGATTGAATGCAGTGGATTCGATGCAGCATGATTGAATGCAGTGGATTTCAGGCAGCGAGGCCCAATGGTTCCCGATTGAATGCAGTGGATATTATCCAGCATGGCCCAAAGCATCCCGATTGAATGCAGTGGATTCCATGCAGCGTGTTTGAATGCAGTGGAGTCCATGCAGCATGGCCCAATGGTTCCCGATTGAATGCAGTGGTTGCAATGAAGCATGATTGAATGCAGTGGATTCCATGAAGCATGGCCCTATGGTACCCGATTGAATGCACTGGTTGCAATGAAGCATGATTGAATGCAGTGGATTCCATGCAGCATGGAGAAATTGAACCCTATTAAATGCAGGGGATTTTATGCAGCATGATTGAATGCAGTGGTTTCCATGCAGCATGATTGAAGGCAGTAGATTCCATGCAGTGAGGCCCAATGCATCCCGATTAAATGCAGTGGATTCCATGCAGCGTCACTGAATGCAGTGGATTCGATGCAGCATGGTAAAATGCATCCCGATTGAACCCAGTGTATTCTATGCAGCGTGATAAATGGATCCCGATTGAATGCAGTGGATTCCATGCAGCGTGGTCCAATGGATCTCGATGAATGCAGTGGATTCCATGCAGTGTGGTGCAATGGATTTTGATTAAACGCAGTGGATATCATGCGTCATTGTGCAATGGATCCCAATTGAATGCAGTGAATTCCATGCAGCGTGATTGAATGCAGTATATTCCATGCAGCGTGGTAAAATGCATCCCGATTAAATGCAGTGGATTCCATCCAGCTTGATTGAATGCAGTTGATTCCATGGAGCGTGGCCCAATGCATCCCGACTAACTGCAGTGGATTTTATGCAGCATGGCCCAAAGCATCCCGATTGAAGGTAGTGCATTCCATGCAGCATCACTGAATGCAGTGGATTCCATGCAGCATGGTAAAATGCATCCCGATTGAACGCAGTGTATTCCATGAAGCATGGCTAAATGGATCCCGATTGAATGCAGTGGATTCCATGCAGCGTGGCCCAATGGATCTCGATTGAACGCAGTGTATTCCATGCAGTGAGGCCCAATGAATCCCAATTGAATGCAGTGGATTCCATGCAGCATGGCGCAATGGATGTCGATTGAATGCAGTGGTTTCCCTGCAATGTGGCACAATGGATCCCGATTGACTGCAGTGGATTCCATGCAGCGTCACTGAATGCAGTGGATTCCATGCAGAATGGTAAAATGCATCCCGATTGATGGAGTGGATTCCATGCAGTGTCATTGAATGCAGTGGATTCCATGCAGCATTGTAAAATGCATCCCAATTGAACGCAGTGCATTCCATGCAGCGGGGTTAAATGGATCCCGATTGAATGCAGTGGATTCGATGCAGCGTGGCCCAATGGATCTCGAGAGAATGCAGTGGATTCCATGCAGTGTGGTGCAATGGATTTTAATTGAACGCAGTGGATTCCATGCATCATGGCGCAATGGATCCCAATTGAATGCAGTGAATTCCATGCAGCGTGATTGAATGCAGTATATTCCATGCAGCGTGGTAAAATGCATCCCGATTAAATGCAGTGGATTCCATCCAGCTTGATTGAATGCAGTTGATTCCATGGAGCGTGGCCCAATGCATCCCGATTAAATGCAGTGGATTTTATGCAGCATGGCCCAAAGCATCCCGATTGAAGGTAGTGCATTCCATGCAGCATCACTGAATGCAGTGGATTCCATGCAGCATGGTAAAATGCATCCCGATTGAACGCAGTGTATTCCATGAAGCATGGCTAAATGGATCCCGAGTGAATGCAGTGGATTCCATGCAGTGTCATTGAATGCAGTGGATTCCATGCAGCATGGTAAAATGTGTCACGATTGATGCAGTGGATTCCATGCATTGTCATTGAATGCAGTGGATTCCATGCAGCATGGTTAAATGCATCCCGATTGATGCAGTGGATTCCATGCAGTGTCAATGAATGCAATGAATTCCAGGCAGCATGATAAAATGCATCCCGATTGATGCAGTGGATTCCATGCAGCGGGGTTAAATGGATCCCGATTGAATGCAGTGGATTCCATGCAGCGTGGCCCAATGGATCTCGATTGAATGCAGTGGACTCCGTGCAGTGTGGTGGAGTGGATTCTGATTGATTGCAGTGAATTCCATGCAGCGTGGCCCAATGGATCTCGATTGAATGCAGTGGATTCCATGCAGCGTGTTTGAATGCAGTGTATTCCATGCAGCGTGAAGAAATGGAACCCTATTGAATGCAGTGGATTTTATGCAGCATGATTGAATGCAGTGGATTCCATGCAGCATGATTGAATGCAGTGGATTCCAGGCAGCGAGGCCCAATGAATCCCGATTGAATGCAGTGGACATTATCCAGCATGGCCCAAAGCATCCCGATGGAATGCAGTGGATTCCATGCAGCGTGTTTGAATGCAGTGGATTCCATGCAGCATGGCCCAATGGTTCCCGATTGAATGCAGTGGTTGCAATGAAGCATGATTGAATGCAGTGGATTCCATGAAGCGTGGCCCTATGGTACCCGATTGAATGCACTGGTTGCAATGAAGCATGATTGAATGCAGTGGATTCCATGCAGCATGGAGAAATGGAACCCTATTAAATGCAGGGGATTTTATGCAGCATGATTGAATGCAGTGGATTCCATGCAGCGTCACTGAATGCAGTGGATTCGATGCAGCATGGTAAAATGCATCCCGATTGAACCCAGTGTATTCTATGCAGCGTGATAAATGGATCCCGATTGAATGCAGTGGATTCCATGCAGCGTGGCCCAATGGATCTCGAGAGAATGCAGTGGATTCCATGCAGTGTGGTGCAATGGATTTTCATTGAACGCAGTGGATTCGATGCATCATTGTGCAATGGATCCCAATTGAATGCAGTGAATTCCATGCAGCGTGATTGAATGCAGTACATTCCATGCAGCATGGTAAAATGCATCCCGATTAAATGCAGTGGATTCCATCCAGCTTGATTGAATGCAGTTGATTCCATGGAGCGTGGCCCAATGCATCCCGATTAAATGCAGTGGATTTTATGCAGCATGGCCCAAAGCATCCCGATTGAAGGTAGTGCATTCCATGCAGCATCACTGAATGCAGTGGATTCCATGCAGCATGGTAAAATGCATCCCGATTGATCGCAGTGTATTCCATGAAGCATGGCTAAATGGATCCCCATTGAATGCAGTGGATTCCATGCAGCGTGGCCCAATGGATCTCGATTGAACGCAGTGTATTCCATGCAGTGAGGCCCAATGAATCCCAATTGAATGCTGTGGATTCCATGCAGCATGGCGCAATGGATGTCGATTGAATGCAGTGCTTTCCCTGCAATGTGGCACAATGGATTCCGATTGACTGCAGTGGATTCCATGCAGCGTCACTGAATGCAGTGGATTCCATGCAGCATGGTAAAATGCATCCCGATGGATGCAGTGGATTCCATGCAGTGTCATTGAATGCAGTGGATTCCATGCAGCATGGTAAAATGCATCCCGATTGAACGCAGTGCATTCCATGCAGCGGGGTTAAATGGATCCCGATTGAATGCAGTGGATTCGATGCAGCATGGCCCAATGGATCTCGAGAGAATGCAGTGGATTCCATGCAGTGTGGTGCAATGGATTTAAATTGAACGCAGTTGATTCCATGCATCGTGGCGCAATGGATCCCAATTGAATGCAGTGAATTCCATGCAGCGTGATTGAATGCAGTATATTCCATGCAGCGTGGTAAAATGCATCCCGATTAAATGCAGTGGATTCCATCCAGCTTGATTGAATGCAATTGATTCCATGGAGCATGGCCCAATGCATCCCGATTAAATGCAGTGGATTTTATGCAGCATGGCCCAAAGCATCCCGATTGAACGTAGTGCATTCCATGCAGCATCACTGAATGCAGTGGATTCCATGCAGCATGGTAAAATGCATCCCGATTGAACGCAGTGTATTCCATGAAGCATGGCGAAATGGATCCCGATTGAATGCAGTGGATTCCATGCAGCGTGGCCCAATGGATCTCGATTGAATGCAGTGTATTCCATGCAGTGAGGCCCAATGTATCCCAATTGAATGCAGTGGATTCCATGCAGCATGGCGCAATGGATGTCGATTGAATGCAGTGGTTTCCCTGCAATGTGGCACAATGGATCCCGATTGACTGCAGTGGATTCCATGCAGCGTCACTGAATGCAGTGGATTACATGCAGCATGGTAAAATGCATCCCGATTGATGCAGTGGATTCCATGCAGTGTCATTGAATGCAGTGGATTCCATGCAGCATGGTAAAATGCATCCCAATTGAACGCAGTGCATTCCATGCAGCGGGGTTCAATGGATCCCGATTGAATGCAGTGGATTCGATGCAGCGTGGCCCAATGGATCTCGAGAGAATGCAGTGGATTCCATGCAGTGTGGTGCAATGGATTTTAATTGTACGCAGTGGATTCCATGCATCGTGGCGCAATGGATCCCAATTGAATGCAGTGAATTCCATGCAGCGTGATTGAATGCAGTATATTCCATGCAGCGTGGTAAAATGCATCCCAATTGAACGCAGTGCATTCCATGCAGCGGGGTTAAATGGATGCCGATTGAATGCAGTGGATTCGATGCAGCGTGGCCCAATGGATCTCGATTGACTGCAGTGGATTCCATGCAGCGTGGCCCAATGGATCTCGATTGACTGCAGTGGATTCCATGCAGCGTCACTGAATGCAGTGGATTCCATGCAGCATGGTAAAATGCATCCCGATTGATGCAGTGGATTCCATGCAGTGTCATTGAATGCAGTGGATTCCATGCAGCATGGTTTAATGCATCCCAATTGATCACAGTGCATTCCATGCAGCGGGGTTAAATGGATCCCGATTGAATGCAGTGGATTCGATGCAGCGTGGCCCAATGGATCTCGAGAGAATGCAGTGGATTCCATGCAGTGTGGTCCAATGGATTTAAATTGAACGCATTGGATTCCATGCATCGTGGCGCAATGGATCCCAATTGAATGCAGTGAATTCCATGCAGCGTGATTGAATGCAGTATATTCCATGCAGCGTGGTAAAATGCATCCCGATTAAATGCAGTGGATTCCATCCAGCTTGATTGAATGCAGTTGATTCCATGGAGCGTGGCCCAATGCATCCCGATTAAACGCAGTGGATTTTATGCAGCATGGCCCAAAGCATCCCGATTGAAGGTAGTGCATTCCATGCAGCAACACTGAATGCAGTGGATTCCATGCAGCATGGTAAAATGCATCCCGATTGAACGCAGTGTATTCCATGAAGCATGGCTAAATGGATCCCGATTGAATGCAGTGGATTCCATGCAGCATGGCCCAATGGTTCCCGATTGAATGCAGTGGTTGCAATGAAGCATGATTGAATGCAGTGGATTCCATGAAGCGTGGCCCTATGGTACCCGATTGAATGCACTAGTTGCAATGAAGCATGATTGAATCCAGTGGATTCCATGCAGCATGGAGAAATTGAACCCTATTAAATGCAGGGGATTTTATGCAGCATGATTGAATGCAGTGGATTCCATGCAGCATGATTGAATGCAGTGGATTCCATGCAGTGAAGCCCAATGCATCCCGATTAAATGCAGTGGATTTTATGCAGCGAGGCAAAAGCATCCCGATTGAATGCAGTGGATTCCATGCAGCGTCACTGAATGCAGTGGATTCGATGCAGCATGGTAAAATGCATCCCGATTGAACCCAGTGTATTCTATGCAGCGTGATAAATGGATCCCGATTGAATGCAGTGGATTCGATGCAGCGTGGCCCAACGGATCTCGAGAGAATGCAGTGGATTCCATGCAGTGTGGTGCAATGGATTTTGATTGAACGCAGTGTATTCGATGCATCGTTGTGCAATGGATCCCAATTGAATGCAGTGAATTCCATGCAGCGTGATTGAATGCAGTACATTCCATGCAGCATGGTAAAATGCATCCCGATTAAATGCAGTGGATTCCATCCAGCTTGATTGAATGCAGTTGATTCCATGGAGCGTGGCCCAATGCATCCCGATTAAATGCAGTGGATTTTATGCAGCATGGCCCAAAGCATCCCGATTGAAGGTAGTGCATTCCATGCAGCATCACTGAATGCAGTGGATTCCATGCAGCATGGTAAAATGCATCCCGATTGAACGCAGTGTATTCCATGAAGCATGGCTAAATGGATCCCGAGTGAATGCAGTGGATTCCATGCAGCATGGTAAAATGCGTCACGATTGATGCAGTGGATTCCATGCACTGTCATTGAATGCAGTGGATTCCATGCAGCATGGTAAAATGCATCCCGATTGATGCAGTGGATTCCATGCAGTGTCATTTAATGCAGTGGATTCCAGGCAGCATGATAAAATGCATCCCGATTGATGCAGTGGATTCCATGCAGCGGGGTTAAATGGATCCCGATTGAATGCAGTGGATTCCATGCAGCGTGGCCCAATGGATCTCGATTGAATGCAGTGGACTCCGTGCAGTGTGGTGGAGTGGATTCTGATTGATTGCAGTGAATTCCATGCAGCGTGGCCCAATGGATCTCGATTGAATGCATTGGATTCCATGCAGCGTGTTTGAATGCAGTGTATGCCATGCAGCGTGAAGAAATGGAACCCTATTGAATGCAGTGGATTTTATGCAGGATGATTGAATGCAGTGGATTCCATGCAGCATGATTGAATGCAGTGGATTCCAGGCAGCGAGGCCCAATGAATCCCGATTGAATGCAGTGGATATTATCCAGCATGGCCCAAAGCATCCCGATTGAATGCAGTGGATTCCATGCAGCGTGTTTGAATGCAGTGGATTCCATGCAGCATGGCCCAATGGTTCCCGATTGAATGCAGTGGTTGCAATGAAGCATGATTGAATGCAGTGGATTCCATGAAGCGTGGCCCTATGGTACCCGATTGAATGCACTGGTTGCAATGAAGCATGATTGAATGCAGTGGATTCCATGCAGCATGGAGACATTGAACCCTATTCAATGCAGGGGATTTTATGCAGCATGATTGAATGCAGTGGATTCCATGCAGCATGATTGAATGCAGTAGATTCCATGCAGTGAGGCCCAATGCATCCCGATTAAATGCAGTGGATTTTATGCAGCGAGGCCCAAAGCATCCCGATTGAATGCAGTGGATTCCATGCAGCGTCACTGAATGCAGTGGATTCCATGCAGCATGGTAAAATGCATCCCGATTGAACGAAGAGTATTCCATGCAGTGTGGCTAAATGGATCCCGATTGAATGCAGTGGATTCCATGCAGCGTGGCCCAATGGATCTCGAGAGATTGCAGTGGATTCCATGCAGTGTGGTGCAATGGATTTAAATTGAACGCAGTGGATTCCATGCATCGTGGTGCAATGGATCCCAATTGAATGCAGTGAATTACATGCAGCGTGATTGAATGCAGTATATTCCATGCAGCGTGGTAAAATGCATCCCGATTAAATGCAGTGGATTCCATCCAGCTTGATTGAATGCAGTTGATTCCATGGAGCGTGGCCCAATGCATCCCGATTAAATGCAGTGGATTTTATGCAGCATGGCCCAAAGCATCCCGATTGAAGGTAGTGCATTCCATGCAGCATCACTGAATGCAGTGGATTCCATGCAGCATGGTAAAATGCATCCCGATTGAACGCAGTGTATTCCATGAAGCATGGCGAAATGGATCCCGATTGAATGCAGTGGATTCCATGCAGCGTGGCCCAATGGATCTCGATTGAACGCAGTGTATTCCATGCAGTGAGGCCCAATGTATCCCAATTGAATGCAGTGGATTCCATGCAGCATGGCGCAATGGATGTCGATTGAATGCAGTGGTTTCCCTGCAATGTGGCACAATGGATCCCGATTGACTGCAGTGGATTCCATGCAGCGTCACTGAATGCAGTGGATTCCATGCAGAATGGTAAAATGCATCCCGATTGATGGAGTGGATTCCATGCAGTGTCATTGAATGCAGTGGATTCCATGCAGCATGGTAAAATGCATCCCAATTGAACGCAGTGCATTCCATGCAGCGGGGTTAAATGGATCCCGATTGAATGCAGTGGATTCGATGCAGCGTGGCCCAATGGATCTCGAGAGAATGCAGTGGATTCCATGCAGTGTGGTGCAATGGATTTAAATTGAACGCAGTGGATTCCATGCATCGTGGCGCAATGGATCCCAATTGAATGCAGTGAATTCCATGCAGCGTGATTGAATGCAGTATACTCCATGCAGCGTGGTAAAATGCATCCCGATTAAATGCAGTGGTTTTTATGCAGCATGGCCCAAAGCATCCCGATTGAAGGTAGTGCATTCCATGCAGCATCACTGAATGCAGTGGATTCCATGCAGCATGGTAAAATGCATCCCGATTAAACGCAGTGCATTACATGCAGCATGGCTAAATGGATCCCGAGTGAATGCAGTGGAATCCATGCAGCATGTTAAAATGCGTCACGATTGCTGCAGTGGATTCCATGCAGTGTCATTGAATGCAGTGTATTCCATGCAGCATGGTAAAATGCATCCCGATTAAATGCAGTGGATTCCATCCAGCTTGATTGAATGCAATTGATTCCATGGAGCGTGGCCCAATGCATCCCGATTAAATGCAGTGGATTTTAAGCAGCATGGCCCAAAGCATCCCGATTGAAGGTAGTGCATTCCATGCAGCATCACTGAATGCAGTGGATTCCATGCAGCATGGTAAAATGCATCCCGATTGAACGCAGTGTATTCCATGAAGCATGGCTAAATGGATCCCGATTGAATGCAGTGGATTCCATGCAGCGTGGCCCAATGGATCTCGATTGAACGCAGTGTATTCCATGCAGTGAGGCCCAATGTATCAAAATTGAATGCAGTGGATTCCATGCAGCGTGATTGAATGCAGTATATTCCATGCAGCGTGGTAAAATGCATCCCGATTAAATGCAGTGGATTCCATCCAGCTTGATTGAATGCAGTTGATTCCATGGAGCGTGGCCCAATGCATCCCGATTAAATGCAGTGGATTTTATGCAGCATGGCCCAAAGCATCCCGATTGAATGTAGTGCATTCCATGCAGCATCACTGAATGCAGTGGATTCCATGCAGCATGGTAAAATGCATCCCGATTAAACGCAGTAGATTACATGCAGCATGGCTAAATGGATCCCGAGTGAATGCAGTAGATTCCATGCAGTGTCATTGAATGCAGTGGATTCCATGCAGCATGGTAAAATGCATCCCGATTGATGCAGTGGATTCCATGCAGTGTCATTGAATGCAGTGGATTCCAGGCAGCATGGTAAAATGCATCCCGATTGATGCAGTGGATTCCATGCAGCGGGGTTAAATGGATCCCGATTGAATGCAGTGGATTCCATGCAGCGTGGCCCAAAGCATCCCGATGGAATGCAGTGGATTCCATGCAGCGTGTTTGAATGCAGTGGATTCCATGCAGCATGGCCCAATGGTTCCCGATTGAATGCAGTGGTTGCAATGAAGCATGATTGAATGCAGTGGATTCCATGCAGCGTGATTGAATGCAGTATATTCCATGCAGCGTGGTAAAATGCATCCCGATTAAATGCAATGGATTCCATCCAGCTTGATTGAATGCAGTTGATTCCATGCAGCGTGGCCCAATGCATCCCGATTAAATGCAGTGGATTTTATGCAGCATGGCCCAAAGCATCCCGATTGAAGGTAGTGCATTCCATGCAGCATCACTGAATGCAGTGGATTCCATGCAGCATGGTAAAATGCATCCCGATTGAACGCAGTGTATTCCATGAAGCATGGCGAAATGGATCCCGATTGAATGCAGTGGATTCCATGCAGCGTGGCCCAATGGATCTCGATTGAACGCAGTGTATTCCATGCAGTGAGGCCCAATGAATCCCAATTGAATGCAGTGGATTCCATGCAGCATGGCGCAATGGATGTCGATTGAATGCAGTGGTTTCCCTGCAATGTGGCACAATGGATCCCGATTGACTGCAGTGGATTCCATGCAGCGTCACTGAATGCAGTGGATTCCATGCAGAATGGTAAAATGCATCCCGATTGATGCAGTGGATTCCATGCAGTGTCATCGAATGCAGTGGATTCGATGCAGCATGGTAAAATGCATCCCAATTGAACGCAGTGCATTCCATGCAGCGGGGTTAAATGGATCCCGATTGAATGCAGTGGATTCGATGCAGCGTGGCCCAATGGATCTCGAGAGAATGCAGTGGATTCCATGCAGTGTGGTGCAATGGGTTTTAATTGAACGCAGTGGATTCCATGCATCGTGGCGCAATGGATCCCAATTGAATGCAGTGAATTCCATGCAGCGTGATTGAATGCAGTATATTCCATGCAGCGTGGTAAAATGCATCCCGATTAAATGCAGTGGATTCCATCCAGCTTGATTGAATGCAGTTGATTCCATGGAGCGTGGCCCAATGCATCCCGATTAAATGCAGTGGATTTTATGCAGCATGGCCCAAAGCATCACGATTGAAGGTAGTGCATTCCATGCAGCATCACTGAATGCAGTGGATTCCATGCAGCATGGTAAAATGCATCCCAATTGAACGCAGTGCATTCCATGCAGCGGGGGTAAATGGATCCCGATTGAATGCAGTGGATTCGATGCAGCGTGGCCCAATGGATCTCGAGAGAATGCAGTGGATTACATGCAGTGTGGTGCAATGGATTTTAATTGAACGCAGTGGATTCCATGCATCGTGGCGCAATGGATCCCAATTGAATGCAGTGAATTCCATGCAGCGTGATTGAATGCAGTATATTCCATGCAGCGTGGTAAAATGCATCCCGATTAAATGCAGTGGATTCCATCCAGCTTGATTGAATGCAGTGGATTCCATGCAGCGTGGCCCAATGGATCTCGATTGAACGCAGTGTATTCCATGCAGTGAGGCCCAATGAATCCCAATTGAATGCAGTGGATTCCATGCAGCATGGCGCAATGGATGTCGATTGAATGCAGTGGTTTCCCTGCAATGTGGCACAATGGATCCCGATTGACTGCAGTGGATTCCATGCAGCGTCACTGAATGCAGTGGATTCCATGCAGAATGGTAAAATGCATCCCGATGGATGCAGTGGATTCCATGCAGTGTCATTGAATGCAGTGGATTCGATGCCGCATGGTAAAATGCATCCCAATTGAACGCAGTGCATTCCATGCAGCGGGGTTAAATGGATCCCGATTGAATGCAGTGGATTTGATGCAGCGTGGCCCAATGGATCTCGAGAGAATGCAGTGGATTCCATGCAGTGTGGTGCAATGGGTTTTAATTGAACGCAGTGGATTCCATGCATCGTGGCGCAATGGATCCCAATTGAATGCAGTGAATTCCATGCAGCGTGATTGAATGCAGTATATTCCATGCAGCGTGGTAAAATGCATCCCGATTAAATGCAGTGGATTCCATCCAGCTTGATTGAATGCAGTTGATTCCATGGAGCGTGGCCCAATGCATCCCGATTAAATGCAGTGGATTTTATGCAGCATGGCCCAAAGCATCCCGATTGAAGGTAGTGCATTCCATGCAGCATCACTGAATGCAGTGGATTCCATGCAGCATGGTAAAATGCATCCCAATTGAACGCAGTGCATTCCATGCAGTGGGGTTAAATGGATCCCGATTGAATGCAGTGGATTCGATGCAGCGTGGCCCAATGGATCTCGAGAGAATGCAGTGGATTCCATGCATCGTGGCGCAATGGATCCCAATTGAATGCAGTGAATTCCATGCAGCGTGATTGAATGCAGTATATTCCATGCAGCGTGGTAAAATGCATCCCGATTAAATGCAGTGGATTCCATCCAGCTTGATTGAATGCAGTTGATTCCATGGAGCGTGGCCCAATGCATCCCGATTAAATGCAGTGGATTTTATGCAGCATGGCCCAAAGCATCCCGATTGAAAATAGTGCATTCCATGCAGCATCACTGAATGCAGTGGATTCCATGCAGCATGGTAAAATGCATCCCGATTGAACGCAGTGTATTCCATGAAGCATGGCTAAATGGATGCCGAGTGAATGCAGTGGATTCCATGCAGTGTCATTGAATGCAGTGGATTCCATGCAGCATGGTAAAATGTGGCACGATTGATGCAGTGGATTCCATGCATTGTCATTGAATGCAGTGGATTCCATGCAGCATGGTTAAATGCATCCCGATTGATGCAGTGGATTACATGCAGTGTCAATGAATGCAGTGGATTCCAGGCAGCATGATAAAATGCATCCCGATTGATGCAGTGGATTCCATGCAGCGGGGTTAAATGGATCCCGATTGAATGCAGTGGATTCCATGCAGCGTGGCCCAGTGGATCTCGATTGAATGCAGTGGATTCCATGCAGCGTGGCCCAATGGATCTCGATTGAATGCAGTGGATTCCATGCAGTGTGGTGTAGTGGATTCTGATTGATTGCAGTGAATTCCATGCATCGTGGCACAATGGATCCCAATTGAATGCAGTGGATTCCATGCAGTGTGGCCCAGTGGATCTCGATTGAATGCAGTGGATTCCATGCAGCATGTTTGAATGCAGTGTATTCCATGCAGCGTGAAGAAATGGAACCCTATTGAATGCAGTGGATTTTATGCAGCATGATTGAATGCAGTGGATTCCATGCAGCATGATTGAATGCAGTGGATTCCAGGAAGCGAGGCCCAATGAATCCCGATTGAATGCAGTGGATATTATCCAGCAGGGCCCAAAGCATCCCGATTGAATGCAGTGGATTCCATGCAGCGTCACTGAATGCAGTGGATTCGATGCAGCATGGTAAAATGCATCCCGATTGAACCCAGTGTATTCTATGCAGCGTGATAAATGGATCCCGATTGAATGCAGTGGATTCGATGCAGCATTGCCCAATGGATCTCGAGAGAATTCAGTGGATTCCATGCAGTGTGGTGCAATGGATTTTGATTGAAATCAGTGGATTCGATGCATCGTTGTGCAATGGATCCCAATTGAATGCAGTGAATTCCATGCAGCGTGATTGAATGCAGTACATTCCATGCAGCATGGTAAAATGCATCCCGATTAAATGCAGTGGATTCCATCCAGCTTGATTGAATGCAGTTGATTCCATGGAGCGTGGCCCAATGCATCCCGATTAAATGCAGTGGATTTTATGCAGCATGGCCCAAAGCATCCCGATTGAAGGTAGTGCATTCCATGCAGCATCACTGAATGCAGTGGATTCCATGCAGCATGGTAAAATGCATCCCGATTGAACGCAGTGTATTCCATGAAGCATGGCTAAATGGATCCCGATTGAATGCAGTGGATTCCATGCAGCGTGGCCCAATGGATCTCGATTGAACGCAGTGTATTCCATGCAGTGAGGCCCAATGAATCCCAATTGAATGCAGTGGATTCCATGCAGCATGGCGCAATGGATGTCGATTGAATGCAGTGGTTTCCCTGCAATGTGGCACAATGGATCCCGATTGACTGCAGTGGATTCCATGCAGCGTCACTGAATGCAGTGGATTCCATGCAGCATGGTAAAATGCATCCCGATGGATGCAGTGGATTCCATGCAGTGTCATTGAATGCAGTGGATTCCATGCAGCATGGTAAAATGCATCCCAATTGAACGCAGTGCATTCCATGCAGCGGGGTTAAATGGATCCCGATTGAATGCAGTGGATTCGATGCAGCGTGGCCCAATGGATCTCGAGAGAATGCAGTGGATTCCATGCAGTGTGGTGCAATGGATTTAAATTGAACGCAGTGGATTCCATGCATCGTGGCGCAATGGATCCCAATTGAATGCAGTGAATTCCATGCAGCGTGATTGAATGCAGTATATTCCATGCAGCGTGGTAAAATGCATCCCGATTAAATGCAGTGGATTCCATCCAGCTTGATTGAATGCAATTGATTCCATGGAGCATGGCCCAATGCATCCCGATTAAATGCAGTGGATTTTATGCAGCATGGCCCAAAGCATCCCGATTGAAGGTAGTGCATTCCATGCAGCATCACTGAATGCAGTGGATTCCATGCAGCATGGTAAAATGCATCCCGATTAAACGCAGTGGATTACATGCAGCATGGCTAAATGGATCCCGAGTGAATGCAGTAGATTCCATGCAGTTTCATTGAATGGAATGGATTACATGCAGTATGGTAAAATGCATCACGATTGATGCAGTGGATTCCATGCAGTGTCATTGAATGCAGTGGATTCCATGCAGCATGGTAAAATGCATCCCGATTGATGCAGTGGATTCCATGCAGTGTCAATGAATGCAGTGGATTCCAGGCAGCATGATAAAATGCATCCCGATTGATGCAGTGGATTCCATGCAGCGGGGTTAAATGGATCCCGATTGAATGCAGTGGATTTCATGCAGCGTGGCCCAATGGATCTCGATTGAATGCAGTGGATTCCATGCAGCGTGGCCCAATGGATCTCGATTGAATGCAGTGGATTCCATGCAGTGTGGTGTAGTGGATTCTGATTGATTGCAGTGAATTCCATGCATCGTGGCACAATGGATCCAAATTGAATGCAGTGGATTCCATGCAGTGTGGCCCAATGAATCTCGATTGAATGCAGTGGATTCCATCCAGCGTGTTTGAATGCAGTGTATGCCATGCAGCGTGAAGAAATGGAAACCTATTGAATGCAGTGGATTTTATGCAGCATGATTGAATGCAGTGGATTCCATGCAGCATGATTGAATGCAGTGGATTCCAGGCAGCGAGGCCCAATGAATCCCGATTGAATGCAGTGGATATTATCCAGCATGGCCCAAAGCATCCCGATTGAATGCAGTGGATTCCATGCAGCGTGTTTGAATGCAGTGGATTCCATGCAGCATGGCCCAATGGTTCCCGATTGAATGCAGTGGTTGCAATGAAGCATGATTGAATGCAGTGGATTCCATGAAGCGTGGCCCTATGGTACCCGATTGAATGCACTGGTTGCAATGAAGCATGATTGAATGCAGTGGATTCCATGCAGCATGGAGAAATTGAACCCTATTAAATGCAGGGGATTTTATGCAGCATGATTGAATGCAGTGGATTCCATGCAGCATGATTGAATGCAGTAGATTCCATGCAGTGAGGCCCAATGCATCCCGATTAAATGCAGTGGATTTTATCCAGCATGGCCCAAAGCATCCCGATTGAATGCAGTGGATTCCATGCAGCGTCACTGAATGCAGTGGATTCGATGCAGCATGGTAAAATGCATCCCGATTGAACCCAGTGTATTCTATGCAGCGTGATAAATGGATCCCGATTGAATGCAGTGGATTCCATGCAGCGTGGCCCAATGGATCTCGAGAGAATGCAGTGGATTCCATGCAGTGTGGTGCAATGGATTTTGATTGAACGCAGTGGATTCGATGCATCGTTGTGCAATGGATCCCAATTGAATGCAGTGAATTCCATGCAGCGTGATTGAATGCAGTACATTGCATGCAGCATGGTAAAATGCATCCCGATTAAATGCAGTGGATTCCATCCAGCTTGATTGAATGCAGTTGATTCCATGGAGCGTGGCCCAATGCATCCCGATTAAATGCAGTGGATTTTATGCAGCATGGCCCAAAGCATCCCGATTGAAGGTAGTGCATTCCATGCAGCATCACTGAATGCAGTGGATTCCATGCAGCATGGTAAAATGCATCCCGATTGAACGCAGTGTATTCCATGAAGCATGGCTAAATGGATCCCGATTGAATGCAGTGGATTCCATGCAGCGTGGCCCAATGGATCTCGATTGAACGCAGTGTATTCCATGCAGTGAGGCCCAATGAATCCCAATTGAATGCAGTGGATTCCATGCAGCATGGAGAAATTGAACCCTATTAAATGCAGGGGATTTTATGCAGCATGATTGAATGCAGTGGATTCCATGCAGCATGATTGAATGCAGTAGATTCCATGCAGTGAGGCCCAATGCATCCCGATTAAATGCAGTGGATTTTATGCAGAGAGGCCCAAAGCATCCCGATTGAATGCAGTGGATTCCATGCAGCGTCACTGAATGCAGTGGATTCGATGCAGCATGGTTAAATGCATCCCGATTGAACGAAGAGTATTCCATGCAGCGTGGCTAAATGGATCCCGATTGAATGCAGTGGATTCAATGCAGCGTGGCCCAATGGATCTCGATTGAATGCAGTGGATTCCATGCAGCGTGGCCCAATGGATCTCGATTGAATGCAGTGGATTCCATGCAGTGTGGTGCAGTGGATTCTGATTGATTGCAGTGAATTCCATGCATCGTGGCACAATGGATCCCAATTGAATGCAGTGGATTCCATGCAGCGTGGCCCAATGGATCTCGATTGAATGCAGTGGATTCCATGCAGCGTGTTTGAATGCAGTGTATGCCATGCAGCGTGAAGAAATGGAACCCTATTGAATGCAGTGGATTTTATGCAGCATGATTGAATGCAGTGGATTCGATGCAGCATGATTGAATGCAGTGGATTCCAGGCAGCGAGGCCCAATGAATCCCGATTGAATGCAGTGGATATTATCCAGCATGGCCCAAAGCATCCCGATTGAATGCAGTGGATTACATGCAGCGTGTTTGAATGCAGTGGATTCCATGCAGCATGGCCCAATGGTTCCCGATTGAATGCAGTGGTTGCAATGAAGCATGATTGAATGCAGTGGATTCCATGAAGCATGGCCCTATGGTACCCGATTGAATGCATTGGTTGCAATGAAGCATGATTGAATGCAGTGGATTCCATGCAGCATGGAGAAATTGAACCCTATTAAATGCAGGGGATTTTATGCAGCATGATTGAATGCAGTGGTTTCCATGCAGCATGATTGAATGCAGTAGATTCCATGCAGTGAGGCCCAATGCATCCCGATTGAATGCAGTGGATTCCATGCAGCGTCACTGAATGCAGTGGATTCGATGCAGCATGGTAAAATGCATCCCGATTGAACCCAGTGTATTCTATGCAGCGTGATAAATGGATCCCGATTGAATGCAGTGGATTCCATGCAGCGTGGCCCAATGGATCTCGAGAGAATGCAGTGGATTCCATGCAGTGTGGTGCAATGTATTTTGATTGAACGTAGTGGATACCATGCGTCATTGTGCAATGGATCCCAATTGAATGCAGTGAATTCCATGCAGCGTGATTGAATGCAGTACATTCCATGCAGCATGGTAAAATGCATCCCGATTAAATGCAGTGGATTCCATCCAGCTTGATTGAATGCAGTTGATTCCATGGAGCGTGGCCCAATGCATCCCGATTAAATGCAGTGGATTTTATGCAGCATGGCCCAAAGCATCCCGATTGAAGGTAGTGCATTCCATGCAGCATCACTGAATGCAGTGGATTCCATGCAGCATGGTAAAATGCATCCCGATTGAACGCAGTGTATTCCATGAAGCATGGCTAAATGGATCCCGATTGAATGCAGTGGATTCCATGCAGCGTGGCCCAATGGATCTCGATTGAACGCAGTGTATTCCATGCAGTGAGGCCCAATGAATCCCAATTGAATGCAGTGGATTCCATGCAGCATGGCGCAATGGATGTCGATTGAATGCAGTGGTTTCCCTGCAATGTGGCACAATGGATCCCGATTGACTGCAGTGGATTCCATGCAGCGTCACTGAATGCAGTGGATTCCATGCAGAATGGTAAAATGCATCCCGATTGATGGAGTGGATTCCATGCAGTGTCATTGAATGCAGTGGATTCCATGCAGCATGGTAAAATGCATCCCAATTGAACGCAGGGCATTCCATGCAGCGGGGTTAAATGGATCCCGATTGAATGCAGTGGATTCGATGCAGCGTGGCCCAATGGATCTCGAGAGAATGCAGTGGATTCCATGCAGTGTGGTGCAATGGATTTAAATTGAACGCAGTGGATTCCATGCATCGTGGCGCAATGGATCCCAATTGAATGCAGTGAATTCCATGCAGCGTGATTGAATGCAGTATATTCCATGCAGCGTGGTAAAATGCATCCCGATTAAATGCAGTGGATTCCATCCAGCTTGATTGAATGCAGTTGATTCCATGGAGCGTGGCCCAATGCATCCCGATTAAATGCAGTGGATTTTATGCAGCATGGCCCAAAGCATCCCGATTGAAGGTAGTGCATTCCATGCAGCATCACTGAATGCAGTGGATTCCATGCAGCATTGTAAAATGCATCCCAATTGAACGCAGTGCATTCCATGCAGCGGGGTTAAATGGATCCCGATTGAATGCAGTGGATTCGATGCAGCGTGGCCCAATGGATCTCGAGAGAATGCAGTGGATTCCATGCAGTGTGGTGCAATGGATTTTAATTGAACGCAGTGGATTCCATGCATCATGGCGCAATGGATCCCAATTGAATGCAGTGAATTCCATGCAGCGTGATTGAATGCAGTATATTCCATGCAGCGTGGTAAAATGCATCCCGATTAAATGCAGTGGATTCCATCCAGCTTGATTGAATGCAGTTGATTCCATGGAGCGTGGCCCAATGCATCCCGATTAACTGCAGTGGATTTTTTGCAGCATGGCCCAAAGCATCCCGATTGAAGGTACTGCATTCCATGCAGCATCACTGAATGCAGTGGATTCCATGCAGCATGGTAAAATGCATCCCGATTGAACGCAGTGTATTCCATGAAGCATGGCTAAATGGATCCCGAGTGAATGCAGTGGATTCCATGCAGTGTCATTGAATGCAGTGGATTCCAGTTAGCATGGTAAAATGCATCCCGATTGATGCAGTGGATTCCATGCAACGGGGTTAAATGGATCCCGATTGAATGCAGTGTATTCCATGCAGCGTGGCCCAATGGATCTCGATTGAATGCAGTGGATTCCATGCAGCGTGGCCCAATGGATCTCGATTGAATGCAGTGGATTCCATGCAGTGTGGTGCAGTTGATTCTGATTGATTGCAGTGAATTCCATGCATCGTGGCACAATGGATCCCAATTGAATGCAGTGGATTCCATGCAGCGTGGCCCAATGGATCTCGATTGAATGCAGTGGATTCCATGCAGCGTGTTTGAATGCAGTGTATTCCATGCAGCGTGAAGAAATGGAACCCTATTGAATGCAGTGGATTTTATGCAGCATGATTGAATGCAGTGGATTCCATGCAGCATGATTGAATGCAGTGGATTCCAGGCAGCGAGGCCCAATGAATCCCGATTGAATGCAGTGGATATTATCCAGCATGGCCCAAAGCATCCCGATTGAATGCAGTGGATTCCATGCAGCATGTTTGAATGCAGTGGATTCCATGCAGCATGGCCCAATGGTTCCCGATTGAATGCAGTGGTTGCAATGAAGCATGATTGAATGCAGTGGATTCCATGAAGCGTGGCCCTATGGTACCCGATTGAATGCACTGGTTGCAATGAAGCATGATTGAATGCAGTGGATTCCATGCAGCATGGAGAAATGGAACCCTATTAAATGCAGGGGATTTTATGCAGCATGATTGAATGCAGTGGATTCCATGCAGCATGATTGAATGCAGTAGATTCCATGCAGTGAGGCCCAATGCATCCCGATTAAATGCAGTGGATTTTATGCAGCGAGGCCCAAAGCATCCCGATTGAATGCAGTGGATTCCATGCAGCGTCACTGAATGCAGTGGATTCGATGCAGCATGGTAAAATGCATCCCGATTGAACCCAGTGTATTCCATGCAGCGTGATAAATGGATCCCGATTGAATGCAGTGGATTCGATGCAGCATGGCCCAATGGATCTCGAGAGAATGCAGTGGATTCCATGCAGTGTGGTGCAATGGATTTTGATTGAAGGCAGTGGATTCGATGCATCGTTGTGCAATGGATCCCAATTGAATGCAGTGAATTCCATGCAGCGTGATTGAATGCAGTATATTCCATGCAGCGTGGTAAAATGCATCCCGATTAAATGCAGTGGATTCCATCCAGCTTGATTGAATGCAGTTGATTCCATGGAGCGTGGCCCAATGCATCCCGATTAAATGCAGTGGATTTTATGCAGCATGGCCCAAAGCATCCCGATTGAAGGTAGTGCATTCCATGCAGCATCACTGAATGCAGTGGATTCCATGCAGCATGGTAAAATGCATCCCGATTGAACGCAGTGTATTCCATGAAGCATGGCTAAATGGATCCCGAGTGAATGCAGTGGATTCCATGCAGTGTCATTGAATGCAGTGGATTCCATGCAGCATGGTAAAATGTGTCACGATTGATGCAGTGGATTCCATGCATTGTCATTGAATGCAGTGGATTCCATGCAGCATGGTTAAATGCATCCCGATTGATGCAGTGGATTCCATGCAGTGTCATTGAATGCAGTGGATTCCAGGCAGCATGATAAAATGCATCCCGATTGATGCAGTGGATTCCATGCAGCGGGGTTAAATGGATCCCGATTGAATGCAGTGGATTCCATGCAGCGTGGCCCAATGGATCTCGATTGAATGCAGTGGACTCCGTGCAGTGTGGTGGAGTGGATTCTGATTGATTGCAGTGAATTCCATGCAGCGTGGCCCAATGGATCTCGATTGAATGCAGTGGATTCCATGCAGCGTGTTTGAATGCAGTGTATGCCATGCAGCGTGAAGAAATGGAACCCTATTGAATGCAGTGGATTTTATGCAGCATGATTGAATGCAGTGGATTCCATGCAGCATGATTGAATGCAGTGGATTCCAGGCAGCGAGGCCCAATGAATCCCGATTGAATGCAGTGGACATTATCCAGCATGGCCGAAAGCATCCCGATGGAATGCAGTGGATTCCATGCAGCGTGTTTGAATGCAGTGGATTCCATGCAGCATGGCCCAATGGTTCCCGATTGAATGCAGTGGTTGCAATGAAGCATGATTGAATGCAGTGGATTCCATGAAGCGTGGCCCTATGGTACCCGATTGAATGCACTGGTTGCAATGAAGCATGATTGAATGCAGTGGATTCCATGCAGCATGGAGAAATGGAACCCTATTAAATGCAGGGGATTTTATGCAGCATGATTGAATGCAGTGGATTCCATGCAGCGTCACTGAATGCAGTGGATTCGATGCAGCATGGTAAAATGCATCCCGATTGAACCCAGTGTATTCTATGCAGCGTGATAAATGGATCCCGATTGAATGCAGTGGATTCCATGCAGCGTGGCCCAATGGATCTCGAGAGAATGCAGTGGATTCCATGCAGTGTGGTGCAATGTATTTTCATTGAACGCAGTGGATTCGATGCATCATTGTGCAATGGATCCCAATTGAATGCAGTGAATTCCATGCAGCGTGATTGAATGCAGTACATTCCATGCAGCATGGTAAAATGCATCCCGATTAAATGCAGTGGATTCCATGCAGCTTGATTGAATGCAGTTGATTCCATGGAGCGTGGCCCAATGCATCCCGATTAAATGCAGTGGATTTTATGCAGCATGGCCCAAAGCATCCCGATTGAAGGTAGTGCATTCCATGCAGCATCACTGAATGCAGTGGATTCCATGCAGCATGGTAAAATGCATCCCGATTGAACGCAGTGTATTCCATGAAGCATGGCGAAATGGATCCCGATTGAATGCAGTGGATTCCATGCAGCGTGGCCCAATGGATCTCGATTGAACGCAGTGTATTCCATGCAGTGAGGCCCAATGAATCCCAATTGAATGCAGTGGATTCCATGCAGCATGGCGCAATGGATGTCGATTGAATGCAGTGGTTTCCCTGCAATGTGGCACAATGGATCCCGATTGACTGCAGTGGATTCCATGCAGCGTCACTGAATGCAGTGGATTCCATGCAGAATGGTAAAATGCATCCCGATTGATGCAGTGGATTCCATGCAGTGTCATTGAATGCAGTGGATTCGATGCAGCATGGTAAAATGCATCCCAATTGAACGCAGTGCATTCCATGCAGCGGGGTTAAATGGATCCCGATTGAATGCAGTGGATTCGATGCAGCGTGGCCCAATGGATCTCGAGAGAATGCAGTGGATTCCATGCAGTGTGGTGCAATGGGTTTTAATTGAACGCAGTGGATTCAATGCATCGTGGCGCAATGGATCCCAATTGAATGCAGTGAATTCCATGCAGCGTGATTGAATGCAGTATATTCCATGCAGCGTGGTAAAATGCATCCCGATTAAATGCAGTGGATTCCATCCAGCTTGATTGAATGCAGTTGATTCCCGGGAGCGTGGCCCAATGCATCCCGATTAAATGCAGTGGATTTTATGCAGCATGGCCCAAAGCATCCCGATTGAAGGTAGTGCATTCCATGCAGCATCACTGAATGCAGTGGATTCCATGCAGCATGGTAAAATGCATCCCAATTGAACGCAGTGCATTCCATGCAGCGGGGTTAAATGGATCCCGATTGAATGCAGTGGATTCGATGCAGCGTGGCCCAATGGATCTCGAGAGAATGCAGTGGATTCCATGCAGTGTGGTGCAATGGATTTTAATTGAACGCAGTGGATTCCATGCATCGTGGCGCAATGGATCCCAATTGAATGCAGTGAATTCCATGCAGCGTGATTGAATGCAGTATATTCCATGCAGCGTGGTAAAATGCATCCCGATTAAATGCAGTGGATTCCATCCAGCTTGATTGAATGCAGTGGATTCCATGCAGCGTGGCCCAATGGATCTCGATTGAACGCAGTGGATTATATGCAGCAGGGCCCAAAGCATCCCAATTGAATGCAGTGGATTCCATGCAGCATGGCGCAATGGATGTCGATTGAATGCAGTGGTTTCCCTGCAATGTGGCACAATGGATCCCGATTGACTGCAGTGGATTCCATGCAGCGTCACTGAATGCAGTGGATTCCATGCAGAATGGTAAAATGCATCCCGATTGATGCAGTGGATTCCATGCAGTGTCATTGAATGCAGTGGATTCGATGCAGCATGGTAAAATGCATCCCAATTGAACGCAGTGCATTCCATGCAGCGGGGTTAAATGGATCCCGATTGAATGCAGTGGATTCGATGCAGCGTGGCCCAATGGATCTCGAGAGAATGCAGTGGATTCCATGCAGTGTGGTGCAATGGGTTTTAATTGAACGCAGTGGATTCCATGCATCGTGGCGCAATGGATCCCAATTGAATGCAGTGAATTCCATGCAGCGTGATTGAATGCAGTATATTCCATGCAGCGTGGTAAAATGCATCCCGATTAAATGCAGTGGATTCCATCCAGCTTGATTGAATGCAGTTGATTCCATGGAGCGTGGCCCAATGCATCCCGATTAAATGCAGTGGATTTTATGCAGCATGGCCCAAAGCATCCCGATTGAAGGTAGTGCATTCCATGCAGCATCACTGAATGCAGTGGATTCCATGCAGCATGGTAAAATGCATCCCAATTGAACGCAGTGCATTCCATGCAGCGGGGTTAAATGGATCCCGATTGAATGCAGTGGATTCGATGCAGCGTGGCCCAATGGATCTCGAGAGAATGCAGTGGATTCCATGCAGTGTGGTGCAATGGATTTTAATTGAACGCAGGGGATTCCATGCATCGTGGCGCAATGGATCCCAATTGAATGCAGTGAATTCCATGCAGCGTGATTGAATGCAGTATATTCCATGCAGCGTGGTAAAATGCATCCCGATTAAATGCAGTGGATTCCATCCAGCTTGATTGAATGCAGTTGATTCCATGGAGCGTGGCCCAATGCATCCCGATTAAATGCAGTGGATTTTATGCAGCATGGCCCAAAGCATCCCGATTGAAAATAGTGCATTCCATGCAGCATCACTGAATGCAGTGGATTCCATGCAGCATGGTAAAATGCATCCCGATTGAACGCAGTGTATTCCATGAAGCATGGCTAAATGGATCCCGAGTGAATGCAGTGGATTCCATGCAGTGTCATTGAATGCAGTGGATTCCATGCAGCATGGTAAAATGTGTCACGATTGATGCAGTGGATTCCATGCATTTTCATTGAATGCAGTGGATTCCATGCAGCATGGTTAAATGCATCCCGATTGATGCAGTGGATTACATGCAGTGTCAATGAATGCAGTGGATTCCATGCAGCATGGTTAAATGCATCCCGATGGATGCAGTGGATTACATGCAGTGTCAATGAATGCAGTGGATTCCAGGCAGCATGATAAAATGCATCCCGATTGATGCAGTGGATTCCATGCAGCGGGGTTAAATGGATCCCGATTGAATGCAGTGGATTCCATGCAGCGTGGCCCAGTGGATCTCGATTGAATGCAGTGGATTCCATGCAGCGTGGCCCAATGGATCTCGATTGAATGCAGTGGATTCCATGCAGTGTGGTGTAGTGGATTCTGATTGATTGCAGTGAATTCCATGCATCGTGGCACAATGGATCCCAATTGAATGCAGTGGATTCCATGCAGTGTGGCCCAGTGGATCTCGATTGAATGCAGTGGATTCCATGCAGCATGTTTGAATGCAGTGTATTCCATGCAGCGTGAAGAAATGGAACCCTATTGAATGCAGTGGATTTTATGCAGCATGATTGAATGCAGTGGATTCCATGCAGCATGATTGAATGCAGTGGATTCCAGGAAGCGAGGCCCAATGAATCCCGATTGAATGCAGTGGATATTATCCAGCAGGGCCCAAAGCATCCCGATTGAATGCAGTGGATTCCATGCAGCGTCACTGAATGCAGTGGATTCGATGCAGCATGGTAAAATGCATCCCGATTGAACCCAGTGTATTCCATGCAGCGGGGTTAAATGGATCCCGATTGAATGCAGTGGATTCGATGCAGCATGGCCCAATGGATCTCGAGAGAATGCAGTGGATTCCATGCAGTGTGGTGCAATGGATTTTGATTGAAGGCAGTGGATTCGATGCATCGTTGTGCAATGGATCCCAATTGAATGCAGTGAATTCCATGCAGCGTGATTGAATGCAGTACATTCCATGCAGCATGGTAAAATGCATCCCGATTAAATGCAGTGGATTCCATGCAGCTTGATTGAATGCAGTTGATTCCATGCAGCGTGGCCCAATGCATCCCGATTAAATGCAGTGGATTTTATGCAGCATGGCCCAAAGCATCCCGATTGAAGGTAGTGCATTCCATGCAGCATCACTGAATGCAGTGGATTCCATGCAGCATGGTAAAATGCATCCCGATTGAACGCAGTGTATTCCATGAAGCATGGCTAAATGGATCCCGAGTGAATGCAGTGGATTCCATGCAGTGTCATTGAATGCAGTGGATTCCATGCAGCATGGTAAAATGTGTCACGATTGATGCAGTGGATTCCATGCATTGTCATTGAATGCAGTGGATTCCATGCAGCATGGTTAAATGCATCCCGATTGATGCAGTGGATTCCATGCAGTGTCATTGAATGCAGTGGATTCCAGGCAGCATGATAAAATGCATCCCGATTGATGCAGTGGATTCCATGCAGCGGGGTTAAATGGATCCCGATTGAATGCAGTGGATTCCATGCAGCGTGGCCCAATGGATCTCGATTGAATGCAGTGGACTCCGTGCAGTGTGGTGGAGTGGATTCTGATTGATTGCAGTGAATTCCATGCAGCGTGGCCCAATGGATCTCGATTGAATGCAGTGGATTCCATGCAGCGTGTTTGAATGCAGTGTATTCCATGCAGCGTGAAGAAATGGAACCCTATTGAATGCAGTGGATTTTATGCAGCATGATTGAATGCAGTGGATTCCATGCAGCATGATTGAATGCAGTGGATTCCAGGCAGCGAGGCCCAATGAATCCCGATTGAATGCAGTGGACATTATCCAGCATGGCCGAAAGCATCCCGATGGAATGCAGTGGATTCCATGCAGCGTGTTTGAATGCAGTGGATTCCATGCAGCATGGCCCAATGGTTCCCGATTGAATGCAGTGGTTGCAATGAAGCATGATTGAATGCAGTGGATTCCATGAAGCGTGGCCCTATGGTACCCGATTGAATGCACTGGTTGCAATGAAGCATGATTGAATGCAGTGGATTCCATGCAGCATGGAGAAATGGAACCCTATTAAATGCAGGGGATTTTATGCAGCATGATTGAATGCAGTGGATTCCATGCAGCGTCACTGAATGCAGTGGATTCGATGCAGCATGGTAAAATGCATCCCGATTGAACCCAGTGTATTCTATGCAGCGTGATAAATGGATCCCGATTGAATGCAGTGGATTCCATGCAGCGTGGCCCAATGGATCTCGAGAGAATGCAGTGGATTCCATGCAGTGTGGTGCAATGGATTTTCATTGAACGCAGTGGATTCGATGCATCATTGTGCAATGGATCCCAATTGAATGCAGTGAATTCCATGCAGCGTGATTGAATGCAGTACATTCCATGCAGCATGGTAAAATGCATCCCGATTAAATGCAGTGGATTCCATGCAGCTTGATTGAATGCAGTTGATTCCATGCAGCGTGGCCCAATGCATCCCGATTAAATGCAGTGGATTTTATGCAGCATGGCCCAAAGCATCCCGATTGAAGGTAGTGCATTCCATGCAGCATCACTGAATGCAGTGGATTCCATGCAGCATGGTAAAATGCATCCCGATTGAACGCAGTGTATTCCATGAAGCATGGCTAAATGGATCCCGAGTGAATGCAGTGGATTCCATGCAGTGTCATTGAATGCAGTGGATTCCATGCAGCATGGTAAAATGTGTCACGATTGATGCAGTGGATTCCATGCATTGTCATTGAATGCAGTGGATTCCATGCAGCATGGTTAAATGCATCCCGATTGATGCAGTGGATTCCATGCAGTGTCAATGAATGCAATGAATTCCAGGCAGAATGATAAAATGCATCCCGATTGATGCAGTGGATTCCATGCAGCGGGGTTAAATGGATCCCGATTGAATGCAGTGGATTCCATGCAGCGTGGCCCAATGGATCTCGATTGAATGCAGTGGACTCCGTGCAGTGTGGTGGAGTGGATTCTGATTGATTGCAGTGAATTCCATGCAGCGTGGCCCAATGGATCTCGATTGAATGCAGTGGATTCCATGCAGCGTGTTTGAATGCAGTGTATTCCATGCAGCGTGAAGAAATGGAACCCTATTGAATGCAGTGGATTTTATGCAGCATGATTGAATGCAGTGGATTCCATGCAGCATGATTGAATGCAGTGGATTCCAGGCAGCGAGGCCCAATGAATCCCGATTGAATGCAGTGGACATTATCCAGCATGGCCCAACGCATCCCGATGGAATGCAGTGGATTCCATGCAGCGTGTTTGAATGCAGTGGATTCCATGCAGCATGGCCCAATGGTTCCCGATTGAATGCAGTGGTTGCAATGAAGCATGATTGAATGCAGTGGATTCCATGAAGCGTGGCCCTATGGTACCCGATTGAATGCACTGGTTGCAATGAAGCATGATTGAATGCAGTGGATTCCATGCAGCATGGAGACATTGAACCCTATTAAATGCAGTGGATTTTATGCAGCATGATTGAATGCAGTGGATTCCATGCAGCGTCACTGAATGCAGTGGATTCGATGCAGCATGGTAAAATGCATCCCGATTGAACCCAGTGTATTCTATGCAGCGTGATAAATGGATCCCGATTGAATGCAGTGGATTCCATGCAGCGTGGCCCAATGGATCTCGAGAGAATGCAGTGGATTCCATGCAGTGTGGTGCAATGTATTTTCATTGAACGCAGTGGATTCGATGCATCATTGTGCAATGGATCCCAATTGAATGCAGTGAATTCCATGCAGCGTGATTGAATGCAGTACATTCCATGCAGCATGGTAAAATGCATCCCGATTAAATGCAGTGGATTCCATCCAGCTTGATTGAATGCAGTTGATTCCATGGAGCGTGGCCCAATGCATCCCGATTAAATGCAGTGGATTTTATGCAGCATGGCCCAAAGCATCCCGATTGAAGGTAGTGCATTCCATGCAGCATCACTGAATGCAGTGGATTCCATGCAGCATGGTAAAATGCATCCCGATTGAACGCAGTGTATTCCATGAAGCATGGCGAAATGGATCCCGATTGAATGCAGTGGATTCCATGCAGCGTGGCCCAATGGATCTCGATTGAACGCAGTGTATTCCATGCAGTGAGGCCCAATGAATCCCAATTGAATGCAGTGGATTCCATGCAGCATGGCGCAATGGATGTCGATTGAATGCAGTGGTTTCCCTGCAATGTGGCACAATGGATCCCGATTGACTGCAGTGGATTCCATGCAGCGTCACTGAATGCAGTGGATTCCATGCAGAATGGTAAAATGCATCCCGATTGATGCAGTGGATTCCATGCAGTGTCATTGAATGCAGTGGATTCGATGCAGCATGGTAAAATGCATCCCAATTGAACGCAGTGCATTCCATGCAGCGGGGTTAAATGGATCCCGATTGAATGCAGTGGATTCGATGCAGCGTGGCCCAATGGATCTCGAGAGAATGCAGTGGATTCCATGCAGTGTGGTGCAATGGGTTTTAATTGAACGCAGTGGATTCAATGCATCGTGGCGCAATGGATCCCAATTGAATGCAGTGAATTCCATGCAGCGTGATTGAATGCAGTATATTCCATGCAGCGTGGTAAAATGCATCCCGATTAAATGCAGTGGATTCCATCCAGCTTGATTGAATGCAGTTGATTCCCGGGAGCGTGGCCCAATGCATCCCGATTAAATGCAGTGGATTTTATGCAGCATGGCCCAAAGCATCCCGATTGAAGGTAGTGCATTCCATGCAGCATCACTGAATGCAGTGGATTCCATGCAGCATGGTAAAATGCATCCCAATTGAACGCAGTGCATTCCATGCAGCGGGGTTAAATGGATCCCGATTGAATGCAGTGGATTCGATGCAGCGTGGCCCAATGGATCTCGAGAGAATGCAGTGGATTCCATGCAGTGTGGTGCAATGGATTTTAATTGAACGCAGTGGATTCCATGCATCGTGGCGCAATGGATCCCAATTGAATGCAGTGAATTCCATGCAGCGTGATTGAATGCAGTATATTCCATGCAGCGTGGTAAAATGCATCCCGATTAAATGCAGTGGATTCCATCCAGCTTGATTGAATGCAGTGGATTCCATGCAGCGTGGCCCAATGGATCTCGATTGAACGCAGTGGATTATATGCAGCAGGGCCCAAAGCATCCCAATTGAATGCAGTGGATTCCATGCAGCATGGCGCAATGGATGTCGATTGAATGCAGTGGTTTCCCTGCAATGTGGCACAATGGATCCCGATTGACTGCAGTGGATTCCATGCAGCGTCACTGAATGCAGTGGATTCCATGCAGAATGGTAAAATGCATCCCGATTGATGCAGTGGATTCCATGCAGTGTCATTGAATGCAGTGGATTCGATGCAGCATGGTAAAATGCATCCCAATTGAACGCAGTGCATTCCATGCAGCGGGGTTAAATGGATCCCGATTGAATGCAGTGGATTCGATGCAGCGTGGCCCAATGGATCTCGAGAGAATGCAGTGGATTCCATGCAGTGTGGTGCAATGGGTTTTAATTGAACGCAGTGGATTCCATGCATCGTGGCGCAATGGATCCCAATTGAATGCAGTGAATTCCATGCAGCGTGATTGAATGCAGTATATTCCATGCAGCGTGGTAAAATGCATCCCGATTAAATGCAGTGGATTCCATCCAGCTTGATTGAATGCAGTTGATTCCATGGAGCGTGGCCCAATGCATCCCGATTAAATGCAGTGGATTTTATGCAGCATGGCCCAAAGCATCCCGATTGAAGGTAGTGCATTCCATGCAGCATCACTGAATGCAGTGGATTCCATGCAGCATGGTAAAATGCATCCCAATTGAACGCAGTGCATTCCATGCAGCGGGGTTAAATGGATCCCGATTGAATGCAGTGGATTCGATGCAGCGTGGCCCAATGGATCTCGAGAGAATGCAGTGGATTCCATGCAGTGTGGTGCAATGGATTTTAATTGAACGCAGGGGATTCCATGCATCGTGGCGCAATGGATCCCAATTGAATGCAGTGAATTCCATGCAGCGTGATTGAATGCAGTATATTCCATGCAGCGTGGTAAAATGCATCCCGATTAAATGCAGTGGATTCCATCCAGCTTGATTGAATGCAGTTGATTCCATGGAGCGTGGCCCAATGCATCCCGATTAAATGCAGTGGATTTTATGCAGCATGGCCCAAAGCATCCCGATTGAAAATAGTGCATTCCATGCAGCATCACTGAATGCAGTGGATTCCATGCAGCATGGTAAAATGCATCCCGATTGAACGCAGTGTATTCCATGAAGCATGGCTAAATGGATCCCGAGTGAATGCAGTGGATTCCATGCAGTGTCATTGAATGCAGTGGATTCCATGCAGCATGGTAAAATGTGTCACGATTGATGCAGTGGATTCCATGCATTTTCATTGAATGCAGTGGATTCCATGCAGCATGGTTAAATGCATCCCGATTGATGCAGTGGATTACATGCAGTGTCAATGAATGCAGTGGATTCCATGCAGCATGGTTAAATGCATCCCGATGGATGCAGTGGATTACATGCAGTGTCAATGAATGCAGTGGATTCCAGGCAGCATGATAAAATGCATCCCGATTGATGCAGTGGATTCCATGCAGCGGGGTTAAATGGATCCCGATTGAATGCAGTGGATTCCATGCAGCGTGGCCCAGTGGATCTCGATTGAATGCAGTGGATTCCATGCAGCGTGGCCCAATGGATCTCGATTGAATGCAGTGGATTCCATGCAGTGTGGTGTAGTGGATTCTGATTGATTGCAGTGAATTCCATGCATCGTGGCACAATGGATCCCAATTGAATGCAGTGGATTCCATGCAGTGTGGCCCAGTGGATCTCGATTGAATGCAGTGGATTCCATGCAGCATGTTTGAATGCAGTGTATTCCATGCAGCGTGAAGAAATGGAACCCTATTGAATGCAGTGGATTTTATGCAGCATGATTGAATGCAGTGGATTCCATGCAGCATGATTGAATGCAGTGGATTCCAGGAAGCGAGGCCCAATGAATCCCGATTGAATGCAGTGGATATTATCCAGCATGGCCCAAAGCATCCCGATTGAAGGTAGTGCATTCCATGCAGCATCACTGAATGCAGTGGATTCCATGCAGCATGGTAAAATGCATCCCAATTGAACGCAGTGCATTCCATGCAGCGGGGTTAAATGGATCCCGATTGAATGCAGTGGATTCGATGCAGCGTGGCCCAATGGATCTCGAGAGAATGCAGTGGATTCCATGCAGTGTGGTGCAATGGATTTTAATTGAACGCAGTGGATTCCATGCATCGTGGCGCAATGGATCCCAATTGAATGCAGTGAATTCCATGCAGCGTGATTGAATGCAGTATATTCCATGCAGCGTGGTAAAATGCATCCCGATTAAATGCAGTGGATTCCATCCAGCTTGATTGAATGCAGTGGATTCCATGCAGCGTGGCCCAATGGATCTCGATTGAACGCAGTGGATTATATGCAGCAGGGCCCAAAGCATCCCAATTGAATGCAGTGGATTCCATGCAGCATGGCGCAATGGATGTCGATTGAATGCAGTGGTTTCCCTGCAATGTGGCACAATGGATCCCGATTGACTGCAGTGGATTCCATGCAGCGTCACTGAATGCAGTGGATTCCATGCAGAATGGTAAAATGCATCCCGATTGATGCAGTGGATTCCATGCAGTGTCATTGAATGCAGTGGATTCGATGCAGCATGGTAAAATGCATCCCAATTGAACGCAGTGCATTCCATGCAGCGGGGTTAAATGGATCCCGATTGAATGCAGTGGATTCGATGCAGCGTGGCCCAATGGATCTCGAGAGAATGCAGTGGATTCCATGCAGTGTGGTGCAATGGGTTTTAATTGAACGCAGTGGATTCCATGCATCGTGGCGCAATGGATCCCAATTGAATGCAGTGAATTCCATGCAGCGTGATTGAATGCAGTATATTCCATGCAGCGTGGTAAAATGCATCCCGATTAAATGCAGTGGATTCCATCCAGCTTGATTGAATGCAGTTGATTCCATGGAGCGTGGCCCAATGCATCCCGATTAAATGCAGTGGATTTTATGCAGCATGGCCCAAAGCATCCCGATTGAAGGTAGTGCATTCCATGCAGCATCACTGAATGCAGTGGATTCCATGCAGCATGGTAAAATGCATCCCAATTGAACGCAGTGCATTCCATGCAGCGGGGTTAAATGGATCCCGATTGAATGCAGTGGATTCGATGCAGCGTGGCCCAATGGATCTCGAGAGAATGCAGTGGATTCCATGCAGTGTGGTGCAATGGATTTTAATTGAACGCAGGGGATTCCATGCATCGTGGCGCAATGGATCCCAATTGAATGCAGTGAATTCCATGCAGCGTGATTGAATGCAGTATATTCCATGCAGCGTGGTAAAATGCATCCCGATTAAATGCAGTGGATTCCATCCAGCTTGATTGAATGCAGTTGATTCCATGGAGCGTGGCCCAATGCATCCCGATTAAATGCAGTGGATTTTATGCAGCATGGCCCAAAGCATCCCGATTGAAAATAGTGCATTCCATGCAGCATCACTGAATGCAGTGGATTCCATGCAGCATGGTAAAATGCATCCCGATTGAACGCAGTGTATTCCATGAAGCATGGCTAAATGGATCCCGAGTGAATGCAGTGGATTCCATGCAGTGTCATTGAATGCAGTGGATTCCATGCAGCATGGTAAAATGTGTCACGATTGATGCAGTGGATTCCATGCATTTTCATTGAATGCAGTGGATTCCATGCAGCATGGTTAAATGCATCCCGATTGATGCAGTGGATTACATGCAGTGTCAATGAATGCAGTGGATTCCATGCAGCATGGTTAAATGCATCCCGATGGATGCAGTGGATTACATGCAGTGTCAATGAATGCAGTGGATTCCAGGCAGCATGATAAAATGCATCCCGATTGATGCAGTGGATTCCATGCAGCGGGGTTAAATGGATCCCGATTGAATGCAGTGGATTCCATGCAGCGTGGCCCAGTGGATCTCGATTGAATGCAGTGGATTCCATGCAGCGTGGCCCAATGGATCTCGATTGAATGCAGTGGATTCCATGCAGTGTGGTGTAGTGGATTCTGATTGATTGCAGTGAATTCCATGCATCGTGGCACAATGGATCCCAATTGAATGCAGTGGATTCCATGCAGTGTGGCCCAGTGGATCTCGATTGAATGCAGTGGATTCCATGCAGCATGTTTGAATGCAGTGTATTCCATGCAGCGTGAAGAAATGGAACCCTATTGAATGCAGTGGATTTTATGCAGCATGATTGAATGCAGTGGATTCCATGCAGCATGATTGAATGCAGTGGATTCCAGGAAGCGAGGCCCAATGAATCCCGATTGAATGCAGTGGATATTATCCAGCAGGGCCCAAAGCATCCCGATTGAATGCAGTGGATTCCATGCAGCGTCACTGAATGCAGTGGATTCGATGCAGCATGGTAAAATGCATCCCGATTGAACCCAGTGTATTCCATGCAGCGTGATAAATGGATCCCGATTGAATGCAGTGGATTCGATGCAGCATGGCCCAATGGATCTCGAGAGAATGCAGTGGATTCCATGCAGTGTGGTGCAATGGATTTTGATTGAAGGCAGTGGATTCGATGCATCGTTGTGCAATGGATCCCAATTGAATGCAGTGAATTCCATGCAGCGTGATTGAATGCAGTATATTCCATGCAGCGTGGTAAAATGCATCCCGATTAAATGCAGTGGATTCCATCCAGCTTGATTGAATGCAGTTGATTCCATGGAGCGTGGCCCAATGCATCCCGATTAAATGCAGTGGATTTTATGCAGCATGGCCCAAAGCATCCCGATTGAAGGTAGTGCATTCCATGCAGCATCACTGAATGCAGTGGATTCCATGCAGCATGGTAAAATGCATCCCGATTGAACGCAGTGTATTCCATGAAGCATGGCTAAATGGATCCCGAGTGAATGCAGTGGATTCCATGCAGTGTCATTGAATGCAGTGGATTCCATGCAGCATGGTAAAATGTGTCACGATTGATGCAGTGGATTCCATGCATTGTCATTGAATGCAGTGGATTCCATGCAGCATGGTTAAATGCATCCCGATTGATGCAGTGGATTCCATGCAGTGTCATTGAATGCAGTGGATTCCAGGCAGCATGATAAAATGCATCCCGATTGATGCAGTGGATTCCATGCAGCGGGGTTAAATGGATCCCGATTGAATGCAGTGGATTCCATGCAGCGTGGCCCAATGGATCTCGATTGAATGCAGTGGACTCCGTGCAGTGTGGTGGAGTGGATTCTGATTGATTGCAGTGAATTCCATGCAGCGTGGCCCAATGGATCTCGATTGAATGCAGTGGATTCCATGCAGCGTGTTTGAATGCAGTGTATTCCATGCAGCGTGAAGAAATGGAACCCTATTGAATGCAGTGGATTTTATGCAGCATGATTGAATGCAGTGGATTCCATGCAGCATGATTGAATGCAGTGGATTCCAGGCAGCGAGGCCCAATGAATCCCGATTGAATGCAGTGGACATTATCCAGCATGGCCGAAAGCATCCCGATGGAATGCAGTGGATTCCATGCAGCGTGTTTGAATGCAGTGGATTCCATGCAGCATGGCCCAATGGTTCCCGATTGAATGCAGTGGTTGCAATGAAGCATGATTGAATGCAGTGGATTCCATGAAGCGTGGCCCTATGGTACCCGATTGAATGCACTGGTTGCAATGAAGCATGATTGAATGCAGTGGATTCCATGCAGCATGGAGAAATGGAACCCTATTAAATGCAGGGGATTTTATGCAGCATGATTGAATGCAGTGGATTCCATGCAGCGTCACTGAATGCAGTGGATTCGATGCAGCATGGTAAAATGCATCCCGATTGAACCCAGTGTATTCTATGCAGCGTGATAAATGGATCCCGATTGAATGCAGTGGATTCCATGCAGCGTGGCCCAATGGATCTCGAGAGAATGCAGTGGATTCCATGCAGTGTGGTGCAATGGATTTTCATTGAACGCAGTGGATTCGATGCATCATTGTGCAATGGATCCCAATTGAATGCAGTGAATTCCATGCAGCGTGATTGAATGCAGTACATTCCATGCAGCATGGTAAAATGCATCCCGATTAAATGCAGTGGATTCCATGCAGCTTGATTGAATGCAGTTGATTCCATGCAGCGTGGCCCAATGCATCCCGATTAAATGCAGTGGATTTTATGCAGCCTGGCCCAAAGCATCCCGATTGAAGGTAGTGCATTCCATTCAGCATCACTGAATGCAGTGGATTCCATGCAGCATGGTAAAATGCATCCCGATTGAACGCAGTGTATTCCATGAAGCATGGCTAAATGGATCCCGAGTGAATGCAGTGGATTCCATGCAGTGTCATTGAATGCAGTGGATTCCATGCAGCATGGTAAAATGTGTCACGATTGATGCAGTGGATTCCATGCATTGTCATTGAATGCAGTGGATTCCATGCAGCATGGTTAAATGCATCCCGATTGATGCAGTGGATTCCATGCAGTGTCAATGAATGCAATGAATTCCAGGCAGAATGATAAAATGCATCCCGATTGATGCAGTGGATTCCATGCAGCGGGGTTAAATGGATCCCGATTGAATGCAGTGGATTCCATGCAGCGTGGCCCAATGGATCTCGATTGAATGCAGTGGACTCCGTGCAGTGTGGTGGAGTGGATTCTGATTGATTGCAGTGAATTCCATGCAGCGTGGCCCAATGGATCTCGATTGAATGCAGTGGATTCCATGCAGCGTGTTTGAATGCAGTGTATTCCATGCAGCGTGAAGAAATGGAACCCTATTGAATGCAGTGGATTTTATGCAGCATGATTGAATGCAGTGGATTCCATGCAGCATGATTGAATGCAGTGGATTCCAGGCAGCGAGGCCCAATGAATCCCGATTGAATGCAGTGGACATTATCCAGCATGGCCCAACGCATCCCGATGGAATGCAGTGGATTCCATGCAGCGTGTTTGAATGCAGTGGATTCCATGCAGCATGGCCCAATGGTTCCCGATTGAATGCAGTGGTTGCAATGAAGCATGATTGAATGCAGTGGATTCCATGAAGCGTGGCCCTATGGTACCCGATTGAATGCACTGGTTGCAATGAAGCATGATTGAATGCAGTGGATTCCATGCAGCATGGAGAAATGGAACCCTATTAAATGCAGTGGATTTTATGCAGCATGATTGAATGCAGTGGATTCCATGCAGCGTCACTGAATGCAGTGGATTCGATGCAGCATGGTAAAATGCATCCCGATTGAACCCAGTGTATTCTATGCAGCGTGATAAATGGATCCCGATTGAATGCAGTGGATTCCATGCAGCGTGGCCCAATGGATCTCGAGAGAATGCAGTGGATTCCATGCAGTGTGGTGCAATGTATTTTCATTGAACGCAGTGGATTCGATGCATCATTGTGCAATGGATCCCAATTGAATGCAGTGAATTCCATGCAGCGTGATTGAATGCAGTACATTCCATGCAGCATGGTAAAATGCATCCCGATTAAATGCAGTGGATTCCATCCAGCTTGATTGAATGCAGTTGATTCCATGGAGCGTGGCCCAATGCATCCCGATTAAATGCAGTGGATTTTATGCAGCATGGCCCAAAGCATCCCGATTGAAGGTAGTGCATTCCATGCAGCATCACTGAATGCAGTGGATTCCATGCAGCATGGTAAAATGCATCCCGATTGAACGCAGTGTATTCCATGAAGCATGGCGAAATGGATCCCGATTGAATGCAGTGGATTCCATGCAGCGTGGCCCAATGGATCTCGATTGAACGCAGTGTATTCCATGCAGTGAGGCCCAATGAATCCCAATTGAATGCAGTGGATTCCATGCAGCATGGCGCAATGGATGTCGATTGAATGCAGTGGTTTCCCTGCAATGTGGCACAATGGATCCCGATTGACTGCAGTGGATTCCATGCAGCGTCACTGAATGCAGTGGATTCCATGCAGAATGGTAAAATGCATCCCGATTGATGCAGTGGATTCCATGCAGTGTCATTGAATGCAGTGGATTCGATGCAGCATGGTAAAATGCATCCCAATTGAACGCAGTGCATTCCATGCAGCGGGGTTAAATGGATCCCGATTGAATGCAGTGGATTCGATGCAGCGTGGCCCAATGGATCTCGAGAGAATGCAGTGGATTCCATGCAGTGTGGTGCAATGGGTTTTAATTGAACGCAGTGGATTCAATGCATCGTGGCGCAATGGATCCCAATTGAATGCAGTGAATTCCATGCAGCGTGATTGAATGCAGTATATTCCATGCAGCGTGGTAAAATGCATCCCGATTAAATGCAGTGGATTCCATCCAGCTTGATTGAATGCAGTTGATTCCCGGGAGCGTGGCCCAATGCATCCCGATTAAATGCAGTGGATTTTATGCAGCATGGCCCAAAGCATCCCGATTGAAGGTAGTGCATTCCATGCAGCATCACTGAATGCAGTGGATTCCATGCAGCATGGTAAAATGCATCCCAATTGAACGCAGTGCATTCCATGCAGCGGGGTTAAATGGATCCCGATTGAATGCAGTGGATTCGATGCAGCGTGGCCCAATGGATCTCGAGAGAATGCAGTGGATTCCATGCAGTGTGGTGCAATGGATTTTAATTGAACGCAGTGGATTCCATGCATCGTGGCGCAATGGATCCCAATTGAATGCAGTGAATTCCATGCAGCGTGATTGAATGCAGTATATTCCATGCAGCGTGGTAAAATGCATCCCGATTAAATGCAGTGGATTCCATCCAGCTTGATTGAATGCAGTGGATTCCATGCAGCGTGGCCCAATGGATCTCGATTGAACGCAGTGGATTATATGCAGCAGGGCCCAAAGCATCCCAATTGAATGCAGTGGATTCCATGCAGCATGGCGCAATGGATGTCGATTGAATGCAGTGGTTTCCCTGCAATGTGGCACAATGGATCCCGATTGACTGCAGTGGATTCCATGCAGCGTCACTGAATGCAGTGGATTCCATGCAGAATGGTAAAATGCATCCCGATTGATGCAGTGGATTCCATGCAGTGTCATTGAATGCAGTGGATTCGATGCAGCATGGTAAAATGCATCCCAATTGAACGCAGTGCATTCCATGCAGCGGGGTTAAATGGATCCCGATTGAATGCAGTGGATTCGATGCAGCGTGGCCCAATGGATCTCGAGAGAATGCAGTGGATTCCATGCAGTGTGGTGCAATGGGTTTTAATTGAACGCAGTGGATTCCATGCATCGTGGCGCAATGGATCCCAATTGAATGCAGTGAATTCCATGCAGCGTGATTGAATGCAGTATATTCCATGCAGCGTGGTAAAATGCATCCCGATTAAATGCAGTGGATTCCATCCAGCTTGATTGAATGCAGTTGATTCCATGGAGCGTGGCCCAATGCATCCCGATTAAATGCAGTGGATTTTATGCAGCATGGCCCAAAGCATCCCGATTGAAGGTAGTGCATTCCATGCAGCATCACTGAATGCAGTGGATTCCATGCAGCATGGTAAAATGCATCCCAATTGAACGCAGTGCATTCCATGCAGCGGGGTTAAATGGATCCCGATTGAATGCAGTGGATTCGATGCAGCGTGGCCCAATGGATCTCGAGAGAATGCAGTGGATTCCATGCAGTGTGGTGCAATGGATTTTAATTGAACGCAGGGGATTCCATGCATCGTGGCGCAATGGATCCCAATTGAATGCAGTGAATTCCATGCAGCGTGATTGAATGCAGTATATTCCATGCAGCGTGGTAAAATGCATCCCGATTAAATGCAGTGGATTCCATCCAGCTTGATTGAATGCAGTTGATTCCATGGAGCGTGGCCCAATGCATCCCGATTAAATGCAGTGGATTTTATGCAGCATGGCCCAAAGCATCCCGATTGAAAATAGTGCATTCCATGCAGCATCACTGAATGCAGTGGATTCCATGCAGCATGGTAAAATGCATCCCGATTGAACGCAGTGTATTCCATGAAGCATGGCTAAATGGATCCCGAGTGAATGCAGTGGATTCCATGCAGTGTCATTGAATGCAGTGGATTCCATGCAGCATGGTAAAATGTGTCACGATTGATGCAGTGGATTCCATGCATTTTCATTGAATGCAGTGGATTCCATGCAGCATGGTTAAATGCATCCCGATTGATGCAGTGGATTACATGCAGTGTCAATGAATGCAGTGGATTCCATGCAGCATGGTTAAATGCATCCCGATGGATGCAGTGGATTACATGCAGTGTCAATGAATGCAGTGGATTCCAGGCAGCATGATAAAATGCATCCCGATTGATGCAGTGGATTCCATGCAGCGGGGTTAAATGGATCCCGATTGAATGCAGTGGATTCCATGCAGCGTGGCCCAGTGGATCTCGATTGAATGCAGTGGATTCCATGCAGCGTGGCCCAATGGATCTCGATTGAATGCAGTGGATTCCATGCAGTGTGGTGTAGTGGATTCTGATTGATTGCAGTGAATTCCATGCATCGTGGCACAATGGATCCCAATTGAATGCAGTGGATTCCATGCAGTGTGGCCCAGTGGATCTCGATTGAATGCAGTGGATTCCATGCAGCATGTTTGAATGCAGTGTATTCCATGCAGCGTGAAGAAATGGAACCCTATTGAATGCAGTGGATTTTATGCAGCATGATTGAATGCAGTGGATTCCATGCAGCATGATTGAATGCAGTGGATTCCAGGAAGCGAGGCCCAATGAATCCCGATTGAATGCAGTGGATATTATCCAGCAGGGCCCAAAGCATCCCGATTGAATGCAGTGGATTCCATGCAGCGTCACTGAATGCAGTGGATTCGATGCAGCATGGTAAAATGCATCCCGATTGAACCCAGTGTATTCTATGCAGCGTGATAAATGGATCCCGATTGAATGCAGTGGATTCGATGCAGCATTGCCCAATGGATCTCGAGAGAATGCAGTGGATTCCATGCAGTGTGGTGCAATGGATTTTGATTGAAATCAGTGGATTCGATGCATCGTTGTGCAATGGATCCCAATTGAATGCAGTGAATTCCATGCAGCGTGATTGAATGCAGTACATTCCATGCAGCATGGTAAAATGCATCCCGATTAAATGCAGTGGATTCCATCCAGCTTGATTGAATGCAGTTGATTCCATGGAGCGTGGCCCAATGCATCCCGATTAAATGCAGTGGATTTTATGCAGCATGGCCCAAAGCATCCCGATTGAAGGTAGTGCATTCCATGCAGCATCACTGAATGCAGTGGATTCCATGCAGCATGGTAAAATGCATCCCAATTGAACCCAGTGCATTCCATGCAGTGGGGTTAAATGGATCCCGATTGAATGCAGTGGATTCGATGCAGCGTGGCCCAATGGATCTCGAGAGAATGCAGTGGATTCCATGCAGTGTGGTGCAATGGATTTTAATTGAACGCAGTGGATTCCATGCATCGTGGCGCAATGGATCCCAATTGAATGCAGTGAATTCCATGCAGCGTGATTGAATGCAGTATATTCCATGCAGCGTGGTAAAATGCATCCCGATTAAATGCAGTGGATTCCATCCAGCTTGATTGAATGCAGTTGATTCCATGGAGCGTGGCCCAATGCATCCCGATTAAATGCAGTGGATTTTATGCAGCATGGCCCAAAGCATCCCGATTGAAAATAGTGCATTCCATGCAGCATCACTGAATGCAGTGGATTCCATGCAGCATGGTAAAATGCATCCCGATTGAACGCAGTGTATTCCATGAAGCATGGCTAAATGGATGCCGAGTGAATGCAGTGGATTCCATGCAGTGTCATTGAATGCAGTGGATTCCATGCAGCATGGTAAAATGTGTCACGATTGATGCAGTGGATTCCATGCATTATCATTGAATGCAGTGGATTCCATGCAGCATGGTTAAATGCATCCAGATTGATGCAGTGGATTACATGCAGTGTCAATGAATGCAGTTGATTCCATGCAGCATGGTTAAATGCATCCCGATTGATGCAGTGGATTACATGCAGTGTCAATGAATGCAGTGGATTCCAGGCAGCATGATAAAATGCATCCCGATTGATGCAGTGGATTCCATGCAGCGGGGTTAAATGGATCCCGATTGAATGCAGTGGATTCCATGCAGCGTGGCCCAGTGGATCTCGATTGAATGCAGTGGATTCCATGCAGCGTGGCCCAATGGATCTCGATTGAATGCAGTGGATTCCATGCAGTGTGGTGTAGTGGATTCTGATTGATTGCAGTGAATTCCATGCATCGTGGCACAATGGATCCCAATTGAATGCAGTGGATTCCATGCAGTGTGGCCCAGTGGATCTCGATTGAATGCAGTGGATTCCATGCAGCATGTTTGAATGCAGTGTATTCCATGCAGCGTGAAGAAATGGAACCCTATTGAATGCAGTGGATTTTATGCAGCATGATTGAATGCAGTGGATTCCATGCAGCATGATTGAATGCAGTGGATTCCAGGAAGCGAGGCCCAATGAATCCCGATTGAATGCAGTGGATATTATCCAGCAGGGCCCAAAGCATCCCGATTGAATGCAGTGGATTCCATGCAGCGTCACTGAATGCAGTGGATTCGATGCAGCATGGTAAAATGCATCCCGATTGAACCCAGTGTATTCTATGCAGCGTGATAAATGGATCCCGATTGAATGCAGTGGATTCCATGCAGCGTGGTCCAATGGATCTCGAGAGAATGCAGTGGATTCCATGCAGTGTGGTGCAATGGATTTTGATTGAACGCAGTGGATACCATGCGTCATTGTGCAATGGATCCCAATTGAATGCAGTGAATTCCATGCAGCGTGATTGAATGCAGTACATTGCATGCAGCATGGTAAAATGCATCCCGATTAAATGCAGTGGATTCCATCCAGCTTGATTGAATGCAGTTGATTCCATGGAGCGTGGCCCAATGCATCCCGATTAAATGCAGTGGATTTTATGCAGCATGGCCCAAAGCATCCCGATTGAAGGTAGTGCATTCCATGCAGCATCACTGAATGCAGTGGATTCCATGCAGCATGGTAAAATGCATCCCGATTGAACGCAGTGTATTCCATGAAGCATGGCTAAATGGATCCCGATTGAATGCAGTGGATTCCATGCAGCGTGGCCCAATGGATCTCGATTGAACGCAGTGTATTCCATGCAGTGAGGCCCAATGAATCCCAATTGAATGCAGTGGATTCCATGCAGCATGGCGCAATGGATGTCGATTGAATGCAGTGGTTTCCCTGCAATGTGGCACAATGGATCCCGATTGACTGCAGTGGATTCCATGCAGCGTCACTGAATGCAGTGGATTCCATGCAGAATGGTAAAATGCATCCCGATTGATGGAGTGGATTCCATGCAGTGTCATTGAATGCAGTGGATTCCATGCAGCATGGTAAAATGCATCCCAATTGAACGCAGTGCATTCCATGCAGCGGGGTTAAATGGATCCCGATTGAATGCAGTGGATTCGATGCAGCGTGGCCCAATGGATCTCGAGAGAATGCAGTGGATTCCATGCAGTGTGGTGCAATGGATTTAAATTGAACGCAGTGGATTCCATGCATCGTGGCGCAATGGATCCCAATTGAATGCAGTGAATTCCATGCAGCGTGATTGAATGCAGTATATTCCATGCAGCGTGGTAAAATGCATCCCGATTAAATGCAGTGGATTCCATCCAGCTTGATTGAATGCAGTTGATTCCATGGAGCGTGGCCCAATGCATCCCGATTAAATGCAGTGGATTTTATGCAGCATGGCCCAAAGCATCCCGATTGAAGGTAGTGCATTCCATGCAGCATCACTGAATGCAGTGGATTCCATGCAGCATTGTAAAATGCATCCCGATTGAACGCAGTGCATTCCATGCAGCGGGGTTAAATGGATCCCGATTGAATGCAGTGGATTCGATGCAGCGTGGCCCAATGGATCTCGAGAGAATGCAGTGGATTCCATGCAGTGTGGTGCAATGGATTTTAATTGAACGCAGTGGATTCCATGCATCATGGCGCAATGGATCCCAATTGAATGCAGTGAATTCCATGCAGCGTGATTGAATGCAGTATATTCCATGCAGCGTGGTAAAATGCATCCCGATTAAATGCAGTGGATTCCATCCAGCTTGATTGAATGCAGTTGATTCCATGGAGCGTGGCCCAATGCATCCCGATTAACTGCAGTGGATTTTATGCAGCATGGCCCAAAGCATCCCGATTGAAGGTACTGCATTCCATGCAGCATCACTGAATGCAGTGGATTCCATGCAGCATGGTAAAATGCATCCCGATTGAACGCAGTGTATTCCATGAAGCATGGCTAAATGGATCCCGAGTGAATGCAGTGGATTCCATGCAGTGTCATTGAATGCAGTGGATTCCAGGCAGCATGGTAAAATGCATCCCGATTGATGCAGTGGATTCCATGCAACGGGGTTAAATGGATCCCGATTGAATGCAGTGTATTCCATGCAGCGTGGCCCAATGGATCTCGATTGAATGCAGTGGATTCCATGCAGCGTGGCCCAATGGATCTCGATTGAATGCAGTGGATTCCATGCAGTGTGGTGCAGTGGATTCTGATTGATTGCAGTGAATTCCATGCATCGTGGCACAATGGATCCCAATTGAATGCAGTGGATTCCATGCAGCGTGGCCCAATGGATCTCGATTGAATGCATTGGATTCCATGCAGCGTGTTTGAATGCAGTGTATGCCATGCAGCGTGAAGAAATGGAACCCTATTGAATGCAGTGGATTTTATGCAGCATGATTGAATGCAGTGGATTCGATGCAGCATGATTGAATGCAGTGGATTCCAGGCAGCGAGGCCCAATGAATCCCGATTGAATGCAGTGGATATTATCCAGCATGGCCCAAAGCATCCCGATTGAATGCAGTGGATTCCATGCAGCATGTTTGAATGCAGTGGATTCCATGCAGCATGGCCCAATGGTTCCCGATTGAATGCAGTGGTTGCAATGAAGCATGATTGAATGCAGTGGATTCCATGAAGCGTGGCCCTATGGTACCCGATTGAATGCACTGGTTGCAATGAAGCATGATTGAATGCAGTGGATTCCATGCAGCATGGAGAAATGGAACCCTATTAAATGCAGGGGATTTTATGCAGCATGATTGAATGCAGTGGATTCCATGCAGCATGATTGAATGCAGTAGATTCCATGCAGTGAGGCCCAATGCATCCCGATTAAATGCAGTGGATTTTATGCAGCGAGGCCCAAAGCATCCCGATTGAATGCAGTGGATTCCATGCAGCGTCACTGAATGCAGTGGATTCGATGCAGCATGGTAAAATGCATCCCGATTGAACCCAGTGTATTCTATGCAGCGTGATAAATGGATCCCGTTTGAATGCAGTTGATTCCATGGAGCGTGGCCCAATGCATCCCGATTAACTGCAGTGGATTTTATGCAGCATGGCCCAAAGCATCCCGATTGAAGGTAGTGCAATCCATGCAGCATCACTGAATGCAGTGGATTCCATGCAGCATGGTAAAATGCATCCCGATTGAACGCAGTGTATTCCATGAAGCATGGCTAAATGGATCCCGAGTGAATGCAGTGGATTCCATGCAGTGTCATTGAATGCAGTGGATTCCAGGCAGCATGGTAAAATGCATCCCGATTGATGCAGTGGATTCCATGCAACGGGGTTAAATGGATCCCGATTGAATGCAGTGTATTCCATGCAGCGTGGCCCAATGGATCTCGATTGAATGCAGTGGATTCCATGCAGCGTGGCCCAATGGATCTCGATTGAATGCAGTGGATTCCATGCAGTGTGGTGCAGTGGATTCTGATTGATTGCAGTGAATTCCATGCATCGTGGCACAATGGATCCCAATTGAATGCAGTGGATTCCATGCAGCGTGGCCCAATGGATCTCGATTGAATGCATTGGATTCCATGCAGCGTGTTTGAATGCAGTGTATGCCATGCAGCGTGAAGAAATGGAACCCTATTGAATGCAGTGGATTTTATGCAGCATGATTGAATGCAGTGGATTCGATGCAGCATGATTGAATGCAGTGGATTCCAGGCAGCGAGGCCCAATGAATCCCGATTGAATGCAGTGGATATTATCCAGCATGGCCCAAAGCATCCCGATTGAATGCAGTGGATTCCATGCAGCATGTTTGAATGCAGTGGATTCCATGCAGCATGGCCCAATGGTTCCCGATTGAATGCAGTGGTTGCAATGAAGCATGATTGAATGCAGTGGATTCCATGAAGCGTGGCCCTATGGTACCCGATTGAATGCACTGGTTGCAATGAAGCATGATTGAATGCAGTGGATTCCATGCAGCATGGAGAAATGGAACCCTATTAAATGCAGGGGATTTTATGCAGCATGATTGAATGCAGTGGATTCCATGCAGCATGATTGAATGCAGTAGATTCCATGCAGTGAGGCCCAATGCATCCCGATTAAATGCAGTGGATTTTATGCAGCGAGGCCCAAAGCATCCCGATTGAATGCAGTGGATTCCATGCAGCGTCACTGAATGCAGTGGATTCGATGCAGCATGGTAAAATGCATCCCGATTGAACCCAGTGTATTCTATGCAGCGTGATAAATGGATCCCGTTTGAATGCAGTTGATTCCATGGAGCGTGGCCCAATGCATCCCGATTAACTGCAGTGGATTTTATGCAGCATGGCCCAAAGCATCCCGATTGAAGGTAGTGCAATCCATGCAGCATCACTGAATGCAGTGGATTCCATGCAGCATGGTAAAATGCATCCCGATTGAACGCAGTGTATTCCATGAAGCATGGCTAAATGGATCCCGAGTGAATGCAGTGGATTCCATGCAGTGTCATTGAATGCAGTGGATTCCAGGCAGCATGGTAAAATGCATCCCGATTGATGCAGTGAATTCCATGCAGCGGGGTTAAATGGATCCCGATTGAATGCAGTGGATTCCATGCAGCGTGGCCCAATGGATCTCGATTGAATGCAGTGGATTCCATGCAGCGTGGCCCAATGGATCTCGATTGAATGCAGTGGATTCCATGCAGTGTGGTGCAGTGGATTCTGATTGATTGCAGTGAATTCCATGCATCGTGGCACAATGGATCCCAATTGAATGCAGTGGATTCCATGCAGTGTGGCCCAATGGATCTCGATTGAATGCAGTGGATTCCATGCAGCATGATTGAATGCAGTAGATTCCATGCAGTGAGGCCCAATGCATCCCGATTAAATGCAGTGGATTTTATGCAGCGAGGCCCAAAGCATCCCGATTGAATGCAGTGGATTCCATGCAGCGTCACTGAATTCAGTGGATTCGATGCAGCATGGTAAAATGCATCCCGATTGAACCCAGTGTATTCTATGCAGCGTGATAAATGGATCCCGATTGAATGCAGTGGATTCCATGCAGCGTGGCCCAATGGATCTCGAGAGAATGCAGTGGATTCCATGCAGTGTGGTGCAATGGATTTTGATTGAACGCAGTGGATTCGATGCATCATTGTGCAATGGATCCCAATTGAATGCAGTGAATTCCATGCAGCGTGATTGAATGCAGTACATTGCATGCAGCATGGTAAAATGCATCCCGATTAAATGCAGTGGATTCCATCCAGCTTGATTGAATGCAGTTGATTCCATGGAGCGTGGCCCAATGCATCCCGATTAAATGCAGTGGATTTTATGCAGCATGGCCCAAAGCATCCCGATTGAAGGTAGTGCATTCCATGCAGCATCACTGAATGCAGTGGATTCCATGCAGCATGGTAAAATGCATCCCGATTGAACGCAGTGTATTCCATGAAGCATGGCTAAATGGATCCCGATTGAATGCAGTGGATTCCATGCAGCGTGGCCCAATGGATCTCGATTGAACGCAGTGTATTCCATGCAGTGAGGCCCAATGAATCCCAATTGAATGCAGTGGATTCCATGCAGCATGGAGAAATTGAACCCTATTAAATGCAGGGGATTTTATGCAGCATGATTGAATGCAGTGGATTCCATGCAGCATGATTGAATGCAGTAGATTCCATGCAGTGAGGCCCAATGCATCCCGATTAAATGCAGTGGATTTTATGCAGAGAGGCCCAAAGCATCCCGATTGAATGCAGTGGATTCCATGCAGCGTCACCGAATGCAGTGGATTCGATGCAGCATGGTTAAATGCATCCCGATTGAACGAAGAGTATTCCATGCAGCGTGGCTAAATGGATCCCGATTGAATGCAGTGTATTCCATGCAGCGTGGCCCAATGGATCTCGATTCAATGCAGTGGATTCCATGCAGCGTGGCCCAATGGATCTCGATTGAATGCAGTGGATTCCATGCAGTGTGGTGCAGTGGATTCTGATTGATTGCAGTGAATTCCATGCATCGTGGCACAATGGATCCCAATTGAATGCAGTGGATTCCATGCAGCGTGGCCCAATGGATCTCGATTGAATGCAGTGGATTCCATGCAGCGTGTTTGAATGCAGTGTATGCCATGCAGCGTGAAGAAATGGAACCCTATTGAATGCAGTGGATTTTATGCAGCATGATTGAATGCAGTGGATTCGATGCAGCATGATTGAATGCAGTGGATTTCAGGCAGCGAGGCCCAATGGTTCCCGATTGAATGCAGTGGATATTATCCAGCATGGCCCAAAGCATCCCGATTGAATGCAGTGGATTCCATGCAGCGTGTTTGAATGCAGTGGAGTCCATGCAGCATGGCCCAATGGTTCCCGATTGAATGCAGTGGTTGCAATGAAGCATGATTGAATGCAGTGGATTCCATGAAGCATGGCCCTATGGTACCCGATTGAATGCACTGGTTGCAATGAAGCATGATTGAATGCAGTGGATTCCATGCAGCATGGAGAAATTGAACCCTATTAAATGCAGGGGATTTTATGCAGCATGATTGAATGCAGTGGTTTCCATGCAGCATGATTGAAGGCAGTAGATTCCATGCAGTGAGGCCCAATGCATCCCGATTAAATGCAGTGGATTCCATGCAGCGTCACTGAATGCAGTGGATTCGATGCAGCATGGTAAAATGCATCCCGATTGAACCCAGTGTATTCTATGCAGCGTGATAAATGGATCCCGATTGAATGCAGTGGATTCCATGCAGCGTGGTCCAATGGATCTCGATGAATGCAGTGGATTCCATGCAGTGTGGTGCAATGGATTTTGATTAAACGCAGTGGATATCATGCGTCATTGTGCAATGGATCCCAATTGAATGCAGTGAATTCCATGCAGCGTGATTGAATGCAGTATATTCCATGCAGCGTGGTAAAATGCATCCCGATTAAATGCAGTGGATTCCATCCAGCTTGATTGAATGCAGTTGATTCCATGGAGCGTGGCCCAATGCATCCCGACTAACTGCAGTGGATTTTATGCAGCATGGCCCAAAGCATCCCGATTGAAGGTAGTGCATTCCATGCAGCATCACTGAATGCAGTGGATTCCATGCAGCATGGTAAAATGCATCCCGATTGAACGCAGTGTATTCCATGAAGCATGGCTAAATGGATCCCGATTGAATGCAGTGGATTCCATGCAGCGTGGCCCAATGGATCTCGATTGAACGCAGTGTATTCCATGCAGTGAGGCCCAATGAATCCCAATTGAATGCAGTGGATTCCATGCAGCATGGCGCAATGGATGTCGATTGAATGCAGTGGTTTCCCTGCAATGTGGCACAATGGATCCCGATTGACTGCAGTGGATTCCATGCAGCGTCACTGAATGCAGTGGATTCCATGCAGAATGGTAAAATGCATCCTGATTGATGGAGTGGATTCCATGCAGTGTCATTGAATGCAGTGGATTCCATGCAGCATTGTAAAATGCATCCCAATTGAACGCAGTGCATTCCATGCAGCGGGGTTAAATGGATCCCGATTGAATGCAGTGGATTCGATGCAGCGTGGCCCAATGGATCTCGAGAGAATGCAGTGGATTCCATGCAGTGTGGTGCAATGGATTTTAATTGAACGCAGTGGATTCCATGCATCATGGCGCAATGGATCCCAATTGAATGCAGTGAATTCCATGCAGCGTGATTGAATGCAGTATATTCCATGCAGCGTGGTAAAATGCATCCCGATTAAATGCAGTGGATTCCATCCAGCTTGATTGAATGCAGTTGATTCCATGGAGCGTGGCCCAATGCATCCCGATTAAATGCAGTGGATTTTATGCAGCATGGCCCAAAGCATCCCGATTGAAGGTAGTGCATTCCATGCAGCATCACTGAATGCAGTGGATTCCATGCAGCATGGTAAAATGCATCCCGATTGAACGCAGTGTATTCCATGAAGCATGGCTAAATGGATCCCGAGTGAATGCAGTGGATTCCATGCAGTGTCATTGAATGCAGTGGATTCCATGCAGCATGGTAAAATGTGTCACGATTGATGCAGTGGATTCCATGCATTGTCATTGAATGCAGTGGATTCCATGCAGCATGGTTAAATGCATCCCGATTGATGCAGTGGATTCCATGCAGTGTCAATGAATGCAATGAATTCCAGGCAGCATGATAAAATGCATCGCGATTGATGCAGTGGATTCCATGCAGCGGGGTTAAATGGATCCCGATTGAATGCAGTGGATTCCATGCAGCGTGGCCCAATGGATCTCGATTGAATGCAGTGGACTCCGTGCAGTGTGGTGGAGTGGATTCTGATTGATTGCAGTGAATTCCATGCAGCGTGGCCCAATGGATCTCGATTGAATGCAGTGGATTCCATGCAGCGTGTTTGAATGCAGTGTATTCCATGCAGCGTGAAGAAATGGAACCCTATTGAATGCAGTGGATTTTATGCAGCATGATTGAATGCAGTGGATTCCATGCAGCATGATTGAATGCAGTGGATTCCAGGCAGCGAGGCCCAATGAATCCCGATTAAATGCAGTGGATTCCATGCAGCGTCACTGAATGCAGTGGATTCGATGCAGCATGGTAAAATGCATCCCGATTGAACCCAGTGTATTCTATGCAGCGTGATAAATGGATCCCGATTGAATGCAGTGGATTCCATGCAGCGTGGTCCAATGGATCTCGATGAATGCAGTGGATTCCATGCAGTGTGGTGCAATGGATTTTGATTAAACGCAGTGGATATCATGCGTCATTGTGCAATGGATCCCAATTGAATGCAGTGAATTCCATGCAGCGTGATTGAATGCAGTATATTCCATGCAGCGTGGTAAAATGCATCCCGATTAAATGCAGTGGATTCCATCCAGCTTGATTGAATGCAGTTGATTCCATGGAGCGTGGCCCAATGCATCCCGATTAACTGCAGTGGATTTTATGCAGCATGGCCCAAAGCATCCCGATTGAAGGTAGTGCATTCCATGCAGCATCACTGAATGCAGTGGATTCCATGCAGCATGGTAAAATGCATCCCGATTGAACGCAGTGTATTCCATGAAGCATGGCTAAATGGATCCCGATTGAATGCAGTGGATTCCATGCAGCGTGGCCCAATGGATCTCGATTGAACGCAGTGTATTCCATGCAGTGAGGCCCAATGAATCCCAATTGAATGCAGTGGATTCCATGCAGCATGGCGCAATGGATGTCGATTGAATGCAGTGGTTTCCCTGCAATGTGGCACAATGGATCCCGATTGACTGCAGTGGATTCCATGCAGCGTCACTGAATGCAGTGGATTCCATGCAGCATGGTAAAATGCATCCCGATGGATGCAGTGGATTCCATGCAGTGTCATTGAATGCAGTGGATTCCATGCAGCATGGTAAAATGCATCCCAATTGAACGCAGTGCATTCCATGCAGCCGGGTTCAATGGATCCCGATTGAATGCAGTGGATTCGATGCAGCGTGGCCCAATGGATCTCGAGAGAATGCAGTGGATTCCATGCAGTGTGGTGCAATGGATTTAAATTGAACGCAGTGGATTCCATGCATCGTGGCGCAATGGATCCCAATTGAATGCAGTGAATTCCATGCAGCGTGATTGAATGCAGTATATTCCATGCAGCGTGGTAAAATGCATCCCGATTAAATGCAGTGGATTCCATCCAGCTTGATTGAATGCAATTGATTTCATGGAGCATGGCCCAATGCATCCCGATTAAATGCAGTGGATTTTATGCAGCATGGCCCAAAGCATCCCGATTGAAGATAGTGCATTCCATGCAGCATCACTGAATGCAGTGGATTCCATGCAGCATGGTAAAATGCATCCCGATTGAACGCAGTGTATTCCATGAAGCATGGCTAAATGGATCCCGATTGAATGCAGTGGATTCCATGCAGCGTGGCCCAATGGATCTCGATTGAACGCAGTGTATTCCATGCAGTGAGGCCCAATGAATCCCAATTGAATGCAGTGGATTCCATGCAGCATGGCGCAATGGATGTCGATTGAATGCAGTGCTTTCCCTGCAATGTGGCACAATGGATCCCGATTGACTGCAGTGGATTCCATGCAGCGTCACTGAATGCAGTGGATTCCATGCAGCATGGTAAAATGCATCCCGATTGATGCAGTGGATTCCATGCAGTGTCATTGAATGCAGTGGATTCCATGCAGCATGGTAAAATGCATCCCGATTGATGCAGTGGATTCCATGCAGTGTCAATGAATGCAGTGGATTCCAGGCAGCATGATAAAATGCATCCCGATTGATGCAGTGGATTCCATGCAGCGGGGTTAAATGGATCCCGATTGAATGCAGTGGATTCCATGCAGCGTGGCCCAGTGGATCTCGATTGAATGCAGTGGATTCCATGCAGCGTGGCCCAATGGATCTCGATTGAATGCAGTGGATTCCACGCAGTGTGGTGCAGTGGATTCTGATTGATTGCAGTGAATTCCATGCATCGTGGCACAATGGATCCCAATTGAATGCAGTGGATTCCATGCAGTGTGGCCCAATGGATCTCGATTGAATGCAATGGATTCCATGCAGCATGTTTGAATGCAGTGTATTCCATGCAGCGTGAAGAAATGGAACCCTATTGAATGCAGTGGATTTTATGCAGCATGATTGAATGCAGTGGATTCCATGCAGCATGATTGAATGCAGTGGATTCCAGGCAGCGAGGCCCAATGAATCCCGATTGAATGCAGTGGATATTATCCAGCAGGGCCCAAAGCATCCCGATTGAATGCAGTGGATTCCATGCAGCGTCACTGAATGCAGTGGATTCGATGCAGCATGGTAAAATGCATCCCGATTGAACCCAGTGTATTCTATGCAGCGTGATAAATGGATCCCGATTGAATGCAGTGGATTCGATGCAGCGTGGTCCAATGTACCTCGAGAGAATGCAGTGGATTCCATGCAGTGTGGTGCAATGGATTTTGATTGAAATCAGTGGATTCGATGCATCGTTGTGCAATGGATCCCAATTGAATGCAGTGAATTCCATGCAGCGTGATTGAATGCAGTACATTCCATGCAGCATGGTAAAATGCATCCCGATTAAATGCAGTGGATTCCATCCAGCTTGATTGAATGCAGTTGATTCCATGGAGCGTGGCCCAATGCATCCCGATTAAATGCAGTGGATTTTATGCAGCATGGCCCAAAGCATCCCGATTGAAGGTAGTGCATTCCATGCAGCATCACTGACTGCAGTGGATTCCATGCAGCATGGTAAAATGCATCCCGATTGAACGCAGTGTATTCCATGAAGCATGGCTAAATGGATCCCGATTGAATGCAGTGGATTCCATGCAGCGTGGCCCAATGGATCTCGATTGAACGCAGTGTATTCCATGCAGTGAGGCCCAATGAATCCCAATTGAATGCAGTGGATTCCATGCAGCATGGCGCAATGGATGTCGATTGAATGCAGTGGTTTCCCTGCAATGTGGCACAATGGATCCCGATTGACTGCAGTGGATTCCATGCAGCGTCACTGAATGCAGTGGATTCCATGCAGCATGGTAAAATGCATCCCGATGGATGCAGTGGATTCCATGCAGTGTCATTGAATGCAGTGGATTCCATGCAGCATGGTAAAATGCATCCCAATTGAACGCAGTGCATTCCATGCAGCCGGGTTCAATGGATCCCGATTGAATGCAGTGGATTCGATGCAGCGTGGCCCAATGGATCTCGAGAGAATGCAGTGGATTCCATGCAGTGTGGTGCAATGGATTTAAATTGAACGCAGTGGATTCCATGCATCGTGGCGCAATGGATCCCAATTGAATGCAGTGAATTCCATGCAGCGTGATTGAATGCAGTATATTCCATGCAGCGTGGTAAAATGCATCCCGATTAAATGCAGTGGATTCCATCCAGCTTGATTGAATGCAATTGATTCCATGGAGCATGGCCCAATGCATCCCGATTAAATGCAGTGGATTCCATCCAGCTTGATTGAATGCAATTGATTCCATGGAGCATGGCCCAATGCATCCCGATTAAATGCAGTGGATTTTATGCAGCATGGCCCAAAGCATCCCGATTGAAGGTAGTGCATTCCATGCAGCATCACTGAATGCAGTGGATTCCATGCAGCATGGTAAAATGCATCCCGATTAAACGCAGTGGATTACATGCAGCATGGCTAAATGGATCCCGAGTGAATGCAGTAGATTCCATGCAGTTTCATTGAATGCTGTGGTTTACATGCAGTATGGTAAAATGCCTCACGATTGATGCAGTGGATTCCATGCAGTGTTATTGAATGCAGTGGATTCCATGCAGCATGGTAAAATGCATCCCGATTGATGCCGTGGATTTTATGCAGAGAGGCCCAAAGCATCCCGATTGAATGCAGTGGATTCCATGCAGCGTCACTGAATGCAGTGGATTCGATGCAGCATGGTTAAATGCATCCCGATTGAACGAAGAGTATTCCATGCAGCGTGGCTAAGTGGACCCCAATTGAATGCAGTGGATTCCATGCAGCGTGGCCCAATGGATCTCGATTGAATGCAGTGGATTCCATGCAGCGTGGCCCAATGGATCTCGATTTAATGCAGTGGATTCCATGCAGTGTGGTGCAGTGGATTCTGATTGATTGCAGTGAATTCCATGCATCGTGGCACAATGGATCCCAATTGAATGCAGTGGATTCCATGCAGCGTGGCCCAATGGATCTCGATTGAATGCAGTGGATTCCATGCAGCGTGTTTGAATGCAGTGTATGCCATGCAGCGTGAAGAAATGGAACCCTATTGAATGCAGTGGATTTTATGCAGCATGATTGAATGCAGTGGATTCGATGCAGCATGATTGAATGCAGTGGATTCCAGGCAGCGAGGCCCAATTAATCCCGATTGAATGCAGTGGATATTATCCAGCATGGCCCAAAGCATCCCGATTGAATGCAGTGGATTCCATGCAGCGTGTTTGAATGCAGTGGATTCCATGCAGCATGGCCCAATGGTTCCCGATTGAATGCAGTGGTTGCAATGAAGCATGATTGAATGCAGTGGATTCCATGAAGCGTGGCCCTATGGTACCCGATTGAATGCACTGGTTGCAATGAAGCATGATTGAATGCAGTGGATTCCATGCAGCATGGAGAAATTGAACCCTATTAAATGCAGGGGATTTTATGCAGCATGATTGAATGCAGTGGTTTCCAGGCAGCATGATTGAATGCAGTAGATTCCATGCAGTGAGGCCCAATGCATCCCGATTAAATGCAGTGGATTCCATGCAGCGTCACTGAATGCAGTGGATTCGATGCAGCATGGTAAAATGCATCCCGATTGAACCCAGTGTATTCTATGCAGCGTGATAAATGGATCCCGATTGAATGCAGTGGATTCCATGCAGCGTGGTCCAATGGATCTCGACAGAATGCAGTGGATTCCATGCAGTGTGGTGCAATGTATTTTCATTGAACGCAGTGGATTCGATGCATCATTGTGCAATGGATCCCAATTGAATGCAGTGAATTCCATGCAGCGTGATTGAATGCAGTACATTCCATGCAGCATGGTAAAATGCATCCCGATTAAATGCAGTGGATTCCATCCAGCTTGATTGAATGCAGTTGATTCCATGGAGCGTGGCCCAATGCATCCCGATTAAATGCAGTGGATTTTATGCAGCATGGCCCAAAGCATCCCGATTGAAGGTAGTGCATTCCATGCAGCATCACTGAATGCAGTGGATTCCATGCAGCATGGTAAAATGCATCCCGATTGAACGCAGTGTATTCCATGAAGCATGGCTAAATGGATCCCGATTGAATGCAGTGGATTCCATGCAGCGTGGCCCAATGGATCTCGATTGAACGCAGTGTATTCCATGCAGTGAGGCCCAATGAATCCCAATTGAATGCAGTGGATTCCATGCAGCATGGCGCAATGGATGTCGATTGAATGCAGTGGTTTCCCTGCAATGTGGCACAATGGATTCCGATTGACTGCAGTGGATTCCATGCAGCGTCACTGAATGCAGTGGATTCCATGCAGAATGGTAAAATGCATCCCGATTGATGGAGTGGATTCCATGCAGTGTCATTGAATGCAGTGGATTCCATGCAGCATGGTAAAATGCATCCCAATTGAACGCAGTGCATTCCATGCAGCGGGGTTAAATGGATCCCGATTGAATGCAGTGGATTCGATGCAGCGTGGCCCAATGGATCTCGAGAGAATGCAGTGGATTCCATGCAGTGTGGTGCAATGGATTTTAATTGAACGCAGTGGATTCCATGCATCATGGCGCAATGGATCCCAATTGAATGCAGTGAATTCCATGCAGCGTGATTGAATGCAGTATATTCCATGCAGCGTGGTAAAATGCATCCCGATTAAATGCAGTGGATTCCATCCAGCTTGATTGAATGCAGTTGATTCCATGGAGCGTGGCCCAATGCATCCCGATTAACTGCAGTGGATTTTATGCAGCATGGCCCAAAGCATCCCGATTGAAGGTACTGCATTCCATGCAGCATCACTGAATGCAGTGGATTCCATGCAGCATGGTAAAATGCATCCCGATTGAACGCAGTGTATTCCATGAAGCATGGCTAAATGGATCCCGAGTGAATGCAGTGGATTCCATGCAGTGTCATTGAATGCAGTGGATTCCAGGCAGCATGGTAAAATGCATCCCGATTGATGCAGTGGATTCCATGCAGCGGGGTTAAATGGATCCCGATTGAATGCAGTGTATTCCATGCAGCGTGGCCCAATGGATCTCGATTGAATGCAGTGGATTCCATGCAGCGTGGCCCAATGGATCTCGATTGAATGCAGTGGATTCCACGCAGTGTGGTGCAGTGGATTCTGATTGATTGCAGTGAATTCCATGCATCGTGCACAATGGATCCCAATTGAATGCAGTGGATTCCATGCAGTGTGGCCCAATGGATCTCGATTGAATGCAGTGGATTCCATGCAGCGTGTTTGAATGCAGTGTATGCCATGCAGCGTGAAGAAATGGAACCCTATTGAATGCAGTGGATTTTATGCAGCATGATTGAATGCAGTGGATTCCATGCAGCATGATTGAATGCAGTGGATTCCAGGCAGCGAGGCCCAATGAATCCCGATTGAATGCAGTGGATATTATCCAGCATGGCCCAAAGCATCCCGATTGAATGCAGTGGATTCCATGCAGCATGTTTGAATGCAGTGGATTCCATGCAGCATGGCCCAATGGTTCCCGATTGAATGCAGTGGTTGCAATGAAGCATGATTGAATGCAGTGGATTCCATGAAGCGTGGCCCTATGGTACCCGATTGAATGCACTGGTTGCAATGAAGCATGATTGAATGCAGTGGATTCCATGCAGCATGGAGAAATGGAACCCTATTAAATGCAGGGGATTTTATGCAGCATGATTGAATGCAGTGGATTCCATGCAGCATGATTGAATGCAGTAGATTCCATGCAGTGAGGCCCAATGCATCCCGATTAAATGCAGTGGATTTTATGCAGCGAGGCCCAAAGCATCCCGATTGAATGCAGTGGATTCCATGCAGCGTCACTGAATGCAGTGGATTCGATGCAGCATGGTAAAATGCATCCCGATTGAACCCAGTGTATTCTATGCAGCGTGATAAATGGATCCCGATTGAATGCAGTGGATTCCATGCAGCGTGGCCCAATGGATCTCGAGAGAATGCAGTGGATTCCATGCAGTGTGGTGCAATGGATTTTGATTGAACGCAGTGGATTCGATGCATCGTTGTGCAATGGATCCCAATTGAATGCAGTGAATTCCATGCAGCGTGATTGAATGCAGTATATTTCATGCAGCGTGGTAAAATGCATCCCGATTAAATGCAGTGGATTCCATCCAGCTTGATTGAATGCAGTTGATTCCATGGAGTGTGGCCCAATGCATCCCGATTAAATGCAGTGGATTTTATGCAGCATGGCCCAAAGCATCCCGATTGAAGGTAGTGCATTCCATGCAGCATCACTGAATGCAGTGGATTCCATGCAGCATGGTAAAATGCATCCCGATTGAACGCAGTGTATTCCATGAAGCATGGCTAAATGGATCCCGAGTGAATGCAGTGGATTCCATGCAGTGTCATTGAATGCAGTGGATTCCATGCAGCATGGTAAAATGTGTCACGATTGATGCAGTGGATTACATGCATTGTCATTGAATGCAGTGGATTCCATGCAGCATGGTTAAATGCATCACGATTGATGCAGTGGATTCCATGCAGTGTCAATGAATGCAGTGGATTCCAGGCAGCATGATAAAATGCATCCCGATTGATGCAGTGGATTCCATGCAGTGTCAATGAATGCAGTGGATTCCAGGCAGCATGATAAAATGCATCCCGATTGATGCAGTGGATTCCATGCAGCGGGGTTAAATGGATCCCGATTGAATGCAGTGGATTCCATGCAGCGTGGCCCAATGGATCTCGGTTGAATGCAGTGGACTCCGTGCAGTGTGGTGGAGTGGATTCTGATTGATTGCAGTGAATTCCATGCAGCGTGGCCCAATGGATCTCGATTGAATGCAGTGGATTCCATGCAGCGTGTTTGAATGCAGTGTATTCCATGCAGCGTGAAGTAATGGAACCCTATTGAATGCAGTGGATTTTATGCAGCATGATTGAATGCAGTGGATTCCATGCAGCATGATTGAATGCAGTGGATTCCAGGCAGCGAGGCCCAATGAATCCCGATTGAATGCAGTGGACATTATCCAGCATGGCCCAAAGCATCCCGATGGAATGCAGTGGATTCCATGCAGCGTGTTTGAATGCAGTGGATTCCATGCAGCATGGCCCAATGGTTCCCGATTGAATGCAGTGGTTGCAATGAAGCATGATTGAATGCAGTGGATTCCATGAAGCGTGGCCCTATGGTACCCGATTGAATGCACTGGTTGCAATGAAGCATGATTGAATGCAGTGGATTCCATGCAGCATGGAGAAATGGAACCCTATTAAATGCAGGGGATTTTATGCAGCATGATTGAATGCAGTGGATTCCATGCAGCATGATTGAATGCAGTAGGTTCCATGCAGTGAGGCCCAATGCATCCCGATTAAATGCAGTGGATTTTATGCAGCGAGGCCCAAAGCATCCCGATTGAATGCAGTGGATTCCATGCAGCGTCACTGAATGCAGTGGATTCGATGCAGCATGGTTAAATGCATCCCGATTGAACGAAGAGTATTCCATGCAGCGTGGCTAAATGGATCCCGATTGAATGCAGTGGATTCCATGCAGCGTGGTAAAATGCGTCACGATTGATGCAGTGGATTCCATGCAGTGTCATTGAATGCAGTGGATTCCATGCAGCATGGTAAAATGCATCCCGATGGATGCAGTGGATTCCATGCAGTGTCAATGAATGCAGTGGATTCCAGGCAGCATGGTAAAATGCGTCACGATTGATGCAGTGGATTCCATGCAGTGTCATTGAATGCAGTGGATTCCATGCAGCATGGTAAAATGCATCCCGATGGATGCAGTGGATTCCATGCAGTGTCAATGAATGCAGTGGATTCCAGGCAGCATGATAAAATGCATCCCGATTGATGCAGTGGATTCCATGCAGCGGGGTTAAATGGATCCCGATTGAATGCAGTGGATTCCATGCAGCGTGGCCCCATGGATCTCGATTGAATGCAGTGGATTCCATGCAGCGTGGCCCAATGGATCTCGATTGAATGCAGTGGATTCCATGCAGTGTGGTGCAGTGGATTCTGATTGATTGCAGTGAATTCCATGCATCGTGGCACAATGGATCCAAATTGAATGCAGTGGATTCCATGCAGCGTGGCCCAATGGATCTCGATTGAATGCAGTGGATTCCATGCAGCGTGTTTGAATGCAGTGTATGCCATGCGGCATGAAGAAATGGAACCCTATTGAATGCAGTGGATTTTATGCAGCATGATTGAATGCAGTGGATTCCATGCAGCATGATTGAATGCAGTAGATTCCAGGCAGCGAGGCCCAATGAATCCCGATTGAATGCAGTGGATATTATCCAGCATGGCCCAAAGCATCCCGATTGAATGCAGTGGATTCCATGCAGCGTGTTTGAACGCAGTGGATCCATGCAGCATGGCCCAATGGTTCCCGATTGAATGCAGTGGTTGCAATGAAGCATGATTGAATGCAGTGGATTCCATGAAGCGTGGCCCTATGGTACCCGATTGAATGCACTGGTTGCAATGAAGCATGATTGAATGCAGTGGATTCCATGCAGCATGTTTGAATGCAGTGTATTCCATGCAGCGTGAAGAAATGGAACCCTATTGAATGCAGTGGATTTTATGCAGCATGATTGAATGCAGTGGATTCCATGCAGCATGATTGAATGCAGTGGATTCCAGGAAGCGAGGCCCAATGAATCCCGATTGAATGCAGTGGATATTATCCAGCAGGGCCCAAAGCATCCCGATTGAATGCAGTGGATTCCATGCAGCGTCACTGAATGCAGTGGATTCGATGCAGCATGGTAAAATGCATCCCGATTGAACCCAGTGTATTCTATGCAGCGTGATAAATGGATCCCGATTGAATGCAGTGGATTCGATGCAGCGTGGTCCAATGTACCTCGAGAGAATGCAGTGGATTCCATGCAGTGTGGTGCAATGGATTTTGATTGAAATCAGTGGATTCGATGCATCGTTGTGCAATGGATCCCAATTGAATGCAGTGAATTCCATGCAGCGTGATTGAATGCAGTACATTCCATGCAGCATGGTAAAATGCATCCCGATTAAATGCAGTGGATTCCATCCAGCTTGATTGAATGCAGTTGATTCCATGGAGCGTGGCCCAATGCATCCCGATTAAATGCAGTGGATTTTATGCAGCATGGCCCAAAGCATCCCGATTGAAGGTAGTGCATTCCATGCAGCATCACTGAATGCAGTGGATTCCATGCAGCATGGTAAAATGCATCCCGATTGAACGCAGTGTATTCCATGAAGCATGGCTAAATGGATCCCGATTGAATGCAGTGGATTCCATGCAGCGTGGCCCAATGGATCTCGATTGAACGCAGTGTATTCCATGCAGTGAGGCCCAATGAATCCCAATTGAATGCAGTGGATTCCATGCAGCATGGCGCAATGGATGTCGATTGAATGCAGTGGTTTCCCTGCAATGTGGCACAATGGATCCCGATTGACTGCAGTGGATTCCATGCAGCGTCACTGAATGCAGTGGATTCCATGCAGCATGGTAAAATGCATCCCGATGGATGCAGTGGATTCCATGCAGTGTCATTGAATGCAGTGGATTCCATGCAGCATGGTAAAATGCATCCCAATTGAACGCAGTGCATTCCATGCAGCCGGGTTCAATGGATCCCGATTGAATGCAGTGGATTCGATGCAGCGTGGCCCAATGGATCTCGAGAGAATGCAGTGGATTCCATGCAGTGTGGTGCAATGGATTTAAATTGAACGCAGTGGATTCCATGCATCGTGGCGCAATGGATCCCAATTGAATGCAGTGAATTCCATGCAGCGTGATTGAATGCAGTATATTCCATGCAGCGTGGTAAAATGCATCCCGATTAAATGCAGTGGATTCCATCCAGCTTGATTGAATGCAATTGATTCCATGGAGCATGGCCCAATGCATCCCGATTAAATGCAGTGGATTCCATCCAGCTTGATTGAATGCAATTGATTCCATGGAGCATGGCCCAATGCATCCCGATTAAATGCAGTGGATTTTATGCAGCATGGCCCAAAGCATCCCGATTGAAGGTAGTGCATTCCATGCAGCATCACTGAATGCAGTGGATTCCATGCAGCATGGTAAAATGCATCCCGATTAAACGCAGTGGATTACATGCAGCATGGCTAAATGGATCCCGAGTGAATGCAGTAGATTCCATGCAGTTTCATTGAATGCTGTGGTTTACATGCAGTATGGTAAAATGCCTCACGATTGATGCAGTGGATTCCATGCAGTGTTATTGAATGCAGTGGATTCCATGCAGCATGGTAAAATGCATCCCGATTGATGCCGTGGATTTTATGCAGAGAGGCCCAAAGCATCCCGATTGAATGCAGTGGATTCCATGCAGCGTCACTGAATGCAGTGGATTCGATGCAGCATGGTTAAATGCATCCCGATTGAACGAAGAGTATTCCATGCAGCGTGGCTAAATGGACCCCAATTGAATGCAGTGGATTCCATGCAGCGTGGCCCAATGGATCTCGATTGAATGCAGTGGATTCCATGCAGCGTGGCCCAATGGATCTCGATTTAATGCAGTGGATTCCATGCAGTGTGGTGCAGTGGATTCTGATTGATTGCAGTGAATTCCATGCATCGTGGCACAATGGATCCCAATTGAATGCAGTGGATTCCATGCAGCGTGGCCCAATGGATCTCGATTGAATGCAGTGGATTCCATGCAGCGTGTTTGAATGCAGTGTATGCCATGCAGCGTGAAGAAATGGAACCCTATTGAATGCAGTGGATTTTATGCAGCATGATTGAATGCAGTGGATTCGATGCAGCATGATTGAATGCAGTGGATTCCAGGCAGCGAGGCCCAATGAATCCCGATTGAATGCAGTGGATATTATCCAGCATGGCCCAAAGCATCCCGATTGAATGCAGTGGATTCCATGCAGCGTGTTTGAATGCAGTGGATTCCATGCAGCATGGCCCAATGGTTCCCGATTGAATGCAGTGGTTGCAATGAAGCATGATTGAATGCAGTGGATTCCATGAAGCGTGGCCCTATGGTACCCGATTGAATGCACTGGTTGCAATGAAGCATGATTGAATGCAGTGGATTCCATGCAGCATGGAGAAATTGAACCCTATTAAATGCAGGGGATTTTATGCAGCATGATTGAATGCAGTGGTTTCCAGGCAGCATGATTGAATGCAGTAGATTCCATGCAGTGAGGCCCAATGCATCCCGATTAAATGCAGTGGATTCCATGCAGCGTCACTGAATGCAGTGGATTCGATGCAGCATGGTAAAATGCATCCCGATTGAACCCAGTGTATTCTATGCAGCGTGATAAATGGATCCCGATTGAATGCAGTGGATTCCATGCAGCGTGGTCCAATGGATCTCGACAGAATGCAGTGGATTCCATGCAGTGTGGTGCAATGTATTTTCATTGAACGCAGTGGATTCGATGCATCATTGTGCAATGGATCCCAATTGAATGCAGTGAATTCCATGCAGCGTGATTGAATGCAGTACATTCCATGCAGCATGGTAAAATGCATCCCGATTAAATGCAGTGGATTCCATCCAGCTTGATTGAATGCAATTGATTCCATGAAGCGTGGCCCAATGCATCCCGATTAAATGCAGTGGATTTTATGCAGCATGGCCCAAAGCATCCCGATTGAAGGTAGTGCATTCCATGCAGCATCACTGAATGCAGTGGATTCCATGCAGCATGGTAAAATGCATCCCGATTGAACGCAGTGTATTCCATGAAGCATGGCTAAATGGATCCCGATTGAATGCAGTGGATTCCATGCAGCGTGGCCCAATGGATCTCGATTGAACGCAGTGTATTCCATGCAGTGAGGCCCAATGAATCCCAATTGAATGCAGTGGATTCCATGCAGCATGGCGCAATGGATGTCGATTGAATGCAGTGGTTTCCCTGCAATGTGGCACAATGGATTCCGATTGACTGCAGTGGATTCCATGCAGCGTCACTGAATGCAGTGGATTCCATGCAGAATGGTAAAATGCATCCCGATTGATGGAGTGGATTCCATGCAGTGTCATTGAATGCAGTGGATTCCATGCAGCATGGTAAAATGCATCCCAATTGAACGCAGTGCATTCCATGCAGCGGGGTTAAATGGATCCCGATTGAATGCAGTGGATTCGATGCAGCGTGGCCCAATGGATCTCGAGAGAATGCAGTGGATTCCATGCAGTGTGGTGCAATGGATTTTAATTGAACGCAGTGGATTCCATGCATCATGGCGCAATGGATCCCAATTGAATGCAGTGAATTCCATGCAGCGTGATTGAATGCAGTATATTCCATGCAGCGTGGTAAAATGCATCCCGATTAAATGCAGTGGATTCCATCCAGCTTGATTGAATGCAGTTGATTCCATGGAGCGTGGCCCAATGCATCCCGATTAACTGCAGTGGATTTTATGCAGCATGGCCCAAAGCATCCCGATTGAAGGTAGTGCATTCCATGCAGCATCACTGAATGCAGTGGATTCCATGCAGCATGGTAAAATGCATCCCGATTGAACGCAGTGTATTCCATGAAGCATGGCTAAATGGATCCCGAGTGAATGCAGTGGATTCCATGCAGTGTCATTGAATGCAGTGGATTCCAGGCAGCATGGTAAAATGCATCCCGATTGATGCAGTGGATTCCATGCAGCGGGGTTAAATGGATCCCGATTGAATGCAGTGTATTCCATGCAGCGTGGCCCAATGGATCTCGATTAAATGCAGTGGATTCCATGCAGCGTGGCCCAATGGATCTCGATTGAATGCAGTGGATTCCACGCAGTGTGGTGCAGTGGATTCTGATTGATTGCAGTGAATTCCATGCATCGTGCACAATGGATCCCAATTGAATGCAGTGGATTCCATGCAGTGTGGCCCAATGGATCTCGATTGAATGCAGTGGATTCCATGCAGCGTGTTTGAATGCAGTGTATGCCATGCAGCGTGAAGAAATGGAACCCTATTGAATGCAGTGGATTTTATGCAGCATGATTGAATGCAGTGGATTCCATGCAGCATGATTGAATGCAGTGGATTCCAGGCAGCGAGGCCCAATGAATCCCGATTGAATGCAGTGGATATTATCCAGCATGGCCCAAAGCATCCCGATTGAATGCAGTGGATTCCATGCAGCATGTTTGAATGCAGTGGATTCCATGCAGCATGGCCCAATGGTTCCCGATTGAATGCAGTGGTTGCAATGAAGCATGATTGAATGCAGTGGATTCCATGAAGCGTGGCCCTATGGTACCCGATTGAATGCACTGGTTGCAATGAAGCATGATTGAATGCAGTGGATTCCATGCAGCATGGAGAAATGGAACCCTATTAAATGCAGGGGATTTTATGCAGCATGATTGAATGCAGTGGATTCCATGCAGCATGATTGAATGCAGTAGATTCCATGCAGTGAGGCCCAATGCATCCCGATTAAATGCAGTGGATTTTATGCAGCGAGGCCCAAAGCATCCCGATTGAATGCAGTGGATTCCATGCAGCGTTACTGAATGCAGTGGATTCGATGCAGCATGGTAAAATGCATCCCGATTGAACCCAGTGTATTCTATGCAGCGTGATAAATGGATCCCGATTGAATGCAGTGGATTCCATGCAGCGTGGCCCAATGGATCTCGAGAGAATGCAGTGGATTCCATGCAGTGTGGTGCAATGGATTTTGATTGAACGCAGTGGATTCGATGCATCGTTGTGCAATGGATCCCAATTGAATGCAGTGAATTCCATGCAGCGTGATTGAATGCAGTATATTCCATGCAGCGTGGTAAAATGCATCCCGATTAAATGCAGTGGATTCCATCCAGCTTGATTGAATGCAGTTGATTCCATGGAGTGTGGCCCAATGCATCCCGATTAAATGCAGTGGATTTTATGCAGCATGGCCCAAAGCATCCCGATTGAAGGTAGTGCATTCCATGCAGCATCACTGAATGCAGTGGATTCCATGCAGCATGGTAAAATGCATCCCGATTGAACGCAGTGTATTCCATGAAGCATGGCTAAATGGATCCCGAGTGAATGCAGTGGATTCCATGCAGTGTCATTGAATGCAGTGGATTCCATGCAGCATGGTAAAATGTGTCACGATTGATGCAGTGGATTACATGCATTGTCATTGAATGCAGTGGATTCCATGCAGCATGGTTAAATGCATCACGATTGATGCAGTGGATTCCATGCAGTGTCAATGAATGCAGTGGATTCCAGGCAGCATGATAAAATGCATCCCGATTGATGCAGTGGATTCCATGCAGTGTCAATGAATGCAGTGGATTCCAGGCAGCATGATAAAATGCATCCCGATTGATGCAGTGGATTCCATGCTGCGGGGTTAAATGGATCCCGATTGAATGCAGTGGATTCCATGCAGCGTGGCCCAATGGATCTCGGTTGAATGCAGTGGACTCCGTGCAGTGTGGTGGAGTGGATTCTGATTGATTGCAGTGAATTCCATGCAGCGTGGCCCAATGGATCTCGATTGAATGCAGTGGATTCCATGCAGCGTGTTTGAATGCAGTGTATTCCATGCAGCGTGAAGTAATGGAACCCTATTGAATGCAGTGGATTTTATGCAGCATGATTGAATGCAGTGGATTCCATGCAGCATGATTGAATGCAGTGGATTCCAGGCAGCGAGGCCCAATGAATCCCGATTGAATGCAGTGGACATTATCCAGCATGGCCCAAAGCATCCCGATGGAATGCAGTGGATTCCATGCAGCGTGTTTGAATGCAGTGGATTCCATGCAGCATGGCCCAATGGTTCCCGATTGAATGCAGTGGTTGCAATGAAGCATGATTGAATGCAGTGGATTCCATGAAGCGTGGCCCTATGGTACCCGATTGAATGCACTGGTTGCAATGAAGCATGATTGAATGCAGTGGATTCCATGCAGCATGGAGAAATGGAACCCTATTAAATGCAGGGGATTTTATGCAGCATGATTGAATGCAGTGGATTCCATGCAGCATGATTGAATGCAGTAGGTTCCATGCAGTGAGGCCCAATGCATCCCGATTAAATGCAGTGGATTTTATGCAGCGAGGCCCAAAGCATCCCGATTGAATGCAGTGGATTCCATGCAGCGTCACTGAATGCAGTGGATTCGATGCAGCATGGTTAAATGCATCCCGATTGAACGAAGAGTATTCCATGCAGCGTGGCTAAATGGATCCCGATTGAATGCAGTGGATTCCATGCAGCGTGGTAAAATGCGTCACGATTGATGCAGTGGATTCCATGCAGTGTCATTGAATGCAGTGGATTCCATGCAGCATGGTAAAATGCATCCCGATGGATGCAGTGGATTCCATGCAGTGTCAATGAATGCAGTGGATTCCAGGCAGCATGGTAAAATGCGTCACGATTGATGCAGTGGATTCCATGCAGTGTCATTGAATGCAGTGGATTCCATGCAGCATGGTAAAATGCATCCCGATGGATGCAGTGGATTCCATGCAGTGTCAATGAATGCAGTGGATTCCAGGCAGCATGATAAAATGCATCCCGATTGATGCAGTGGATTCCATGCAGCGGGGTTAAATGGATCCCGATTGAATGCAGTGGATTCCATGCAGCGTGGCCCCATGGATCTCGATTGAATGCAGTGGATTCCATGCAGCGTGGCCCAATGGATCTCGATTGAATGCAGTGGATTCCATGCAGTGTGGTGCAGTGGATTCTGATTGATTGCAGTGAATTCCATGCATCGTGGCACAATGGATCCAAATTGAATGCAGTGGATTCCATGCAGCGTGGCCCAATGGATCTCGATTGAATGCAGTGGATTCCATGCAGCGTGTTTGAATGCAGTGTATGCCATGCAGCATGAAGAAATGGAACCCTATTGAATGCAGTGGATTTTATGCAGCATGATTGAATGCAGTGGATTCCATGCAGCATGATTGAATGCAGTAGATTCCAGGCAGCGAGGCCCAATGAATCCCGATTGAATGCAGTGGATATTATCCAGCATGGCCCAAAGCATCCCGATTGAATGCAGTGGATTCCATGCAGCGTGTTTGAACGCAGTGGATCCATGCAGCATGGCCCAATGGTTCCCGATTGAATGCAGTGGTTGCAATGAAGCATGATTGAATGCAGTGGATTCCATGAAGCGTGGCCCTATGGTACCCGATTGAATGCACTGGTTGCAATGAAGCATGATTGAATGCAGTGGATTCCATGCAGCATGGAGAAATGGAACCCTATTAAATGCAGGGGATTTTATGCAGCATGATTGAATGCAGTGGATTCCATGCAGCATGATTGAATGCAGTAGATTCCATGCAGTGAGGCCCAATGCATCCCGATTAAATGCAGTGGATTTTATGCAGCGAGGCCCAAAGCATCCCGATTGAATGCAGTGGATTCCATGCAGCGTCACTGAATGCAGTGGATTCGATGCAGCATGGTAAAATGCATCCCGATTGAACCCAGTGTATTCTATGCAGCGTGATAAATGGATCCCGATTGAATGCAGTGGATTCCATGCAGCGTGGCCCAATGGATCTCGAGAGAATGCAGTGGATTCCATGCAGTGTGGTGCAATGGATTTTGACTGAACGCAGTGGATTCCATGCATCGTTGTGCAATGGATCCCAATTGAATGCAGTGAATTCCATGCAGCGTGATTGAATGCAGTACATTCCATGCAGCATGGTAAAATGCATCCCGATTAAATGCAGTGGATTCCATCCAGCTTGATTGAATGCAGTTGATTCCATGGAGCGTGGCCCAATGCATCCCGATTAAATGCAGTGGATTTTATGCAGCATGGCCCAAAGCATCCCGATTGAAGGTAGTGCATTCCATGCAGCATCACTGAATGCAGTGGATTCCATGCAGCATGGTAAAATGCATCCCGATTGAACGCAGTGTATTCCATGAAGCATGGCGAAATGGATCCCGATTGAATGCAGTGGATTCCATGCAGCGTGGCCCAATGGATCTCGATTGAACGCAGTGTATTCCATGCAGTGAGGCCCAATGAATCCCAATTGAATGCAGTGGATTCCATGCAGCATGGAGAAATTGAACCCTATTAAATGCAGGGGATTTTATGCAGCATGATTGAATGCAGTGGATTCCAAGCAGCATGATTGAATGCAGTAGATTCCATGCAGTGAGGCCCAATGCATCCCGATTAAATGCAGTGGATTTTATGCAGCGAGGCCCAAAGCATCCCGATTGAATGCAGTGGATTCCATGCAGCGTCACTGAATGCAGTGGATTCGATGCAGCATGGTTAAATGCATCCCGATTGAACGAAGTGTATTCCATGAAGCGTGGCTAAATGGATCCCGATTGAATGCAGTGGATTCCATGCAGCGTGGCCCAATGGATCTCGAGAGATTGCAGTGGATTCCAAGCAGAGTGGTGCAATGGATTTTAATTGAACGCAGTGGATTCCATGCATCGTGGTGCAATGGATCCCAATTGAATGCAGTGAATTCCATGCAGCGTGATTGAATGCAGTATATTCCATGCAGCGTGGTAAAATGCATCCCGATTAAATGCAGTGGATTCCATCCAGCTTGGTTGAATGCAATTGATTCCATGGAGCATGGCCCAATGCATCCCGATTAAATGCAGTGGATTTTATGCAGCATGGCCCAAAGCATCCCGATTGAAGGTACTGCATTCCATGCAGCATCACTGAATGCAGTGGATTCCATGCAGCATGGTAAAATGCATCCCGATTAAACGCAGTGGATTACATGCAGCATGGCTAAATGGATCCCGATTGAATGCAGTAGATTCCATGCAGTGTCATTGAATGCAGTGGATTCCATGCAGCATGGTAAAATGCGTCACGATTGATGCAGTGGATTCCATGCAGTGTCATTGAATGCAGTGGATTCCATGCAGCATGGTAAAATGCATCCCGATGGATGCAGTGGATTCCATGCAGTGTCAATGAATGCAGTGGATTCCAGGCAGCATGATAAAATGCATCCCGATTGATGCAGTTGATTCCATGCAGCGGGGTTAAATGGATCCCGATTGAATGCAGTGGATTCCATGCAGCGTGGCCCAATGGATCTCGATTGAATGCAGTGGATTCCATGCAGCGTGGCCCAATGGATCTCGATTGAATGCAGTGGATTCCATGCAGTGTGGTGCAGTGGATTCTGATTGATTGCAGTGAATTCCATGCATCGTGGCACAATGGATCCCAATTGAATGCAGTGGATTCCATGCAGCGTGGCCCAATGGATCTCGATTGAATGCAGTGGATTCCATGCAGCGTGTTTGAATGTAGTGTATGCCATGCAGCGTGAAGAAATGGAACCCTATTGAATGCAGTGGATTTTATGCAGCATGATTGAATGCAGTGGATTCGATGCAGCATGATTGAATGCAGTGGATTCCAGGCAGCGAGGCCCAATGAATCCCGATTGAATGCAGTGGATATTATCCAGCATGGCCCAAAGCATCCCGATTGAATGCAGTGGATTCCATGCAGCGTGTTTGAATGCAGTGGATTCCATGCAGAATGGCCCAATGGTTCCCGATTGAATGCAGTGGTTGCAATGAAGCATGATTGAATGCAGTGGATTCCATGCAGCATGGAGAAATTGAACCCTATTAAATGCAGGGGATTTTATGCAGCATGATTGAATGCAGTGGATTCCATGCAGCGTGATTGAATGCAGTAGATTCCATGCAGTGAGGCCCAATGCATCCCGATTAAATGCAGTGGATTTTATGCAGCGAGGCCCAAAGCATCCCGATTGAATGCAGTGGATTCCATGCAGCGTCACTGAATGCAGTGGATTCGATGCAGCATGGTAAAATGCATCCCGATTGAACCCAGTGTATTCCATGCAGCGTGATAAATGGACCCAAATTCAATGCAGTGGATTCCATGCAGCGTGGCCCAATGGATCTCGAGAGAATACAGTGGATTCCATGCAGCGTGATTGAATGCAGTACATTCCATGCAGCATGGTAAAATGCATCCCGATTAAATGCAGTGGATTCCATCCAGCTTGATTGAATGCAGTTGATTCCATGGAGCGTGGCCCAATGCATCCCGATTAAATGCAGTGGATTTTATGCAGCATGGCCCAAAGCATCCCGATTGAAGGTAGTGCATTCCATGCAGCATCACTGAATGCAGTGGATTCCATGCAGCATGGTAAAATGCATCCCGATTGAACGCAGTGTATTCCATGAAGCATGGCGAAATGGATCCCGATTGAATGCAGTGGATTCCATGCAGCGTGGCCCAATGGATCTCGATTGAACGCAGTGTATTCCATGCAGTGAGGCCCAATGAATCCCAATTGAATGCAGTGGATTCCATGCAGCATGGAGAAATTGAACCCTATTAAATGCAGGGGATTTTATGCAGCATGATTGAATGCAGTGGATTCCATGCAGCGTGATTGAATGCAGTAGATTCCATGCAGTGAGGCCCAATGCATCCCGATTAAATGCAGTGGATTTTATGCAGAGAGGCCCAAAGCATCCCGATTGAATGCAGTGGATTCCATGCAGCGTCACTGAATGCAGTGGATTCGATGCAGCATGGTAAAATGCATCCCGATTGAACGAAGAGTATTCCATGCAGCGTGGCTAAATGGATCCCGATTGAATGCAGTGGATTCCATGCAGCGTGGCCCAATGGATCTCGAGAGATTGCAGTGGATTCCAAGCAGAGTGGTGCAATGGATTTTAATTGAACGCAGTGGATTCCATGCATCGTGGTGCAATGGATCCCAATTGAATGCAGTGAATTCCATGCAGCGTGATTGAATGCAGTATATTCCATGCAGCGTGGTAAAATGCATCCCGATTAAATGCAGTGGATTCCATCCAGCTTGGTTGAATGCAATTGATTCCATGGAGCATGGCCCAATGCATCCCGATTAAATGCAGTGGATTTTATGCAGCATGGCCCAAAGCATCCCGATTGAATGTAGTGCATTCCATGCAGCATCACTGAATGCAGTGGATTCCATGCAGCATGGTAAAATGCATCCCGATTAAACGCAGTGGATTACATGCAGCATGGCTAAATGGATCCCGATTGAATGCAGTAGATTCCATGCAGTGTCATTGAATGCAGTGGATTCCATGCAGCATGGTAAAATGCGTCACGATTGATGCAGTGGATTCCATGCAGTGTCATTTAATGCATTGGATTCCATGCAGCATGGTAAAATGCATCCCGATGGATGCAGTGGATTCCATGCAGTGTCAATGAATGCAGTGGATTCCAGGCAGCATGATAAAATGCATCCCGATTGATGCAGTTGATTCCATGCAGCGGGGTTAAATGGATCCCGATTGAATGCAGTGGATTCCATGCAGCGTGGCCCAATGGATCTCGATTGAATGCAGTGGATTCCATGCAGCGTGGCCCAATGGATCTCGATTGAATGCAGTGGATTCCATGCAGTGTGGTGCAGTGGACTCTGATTGATTGCAGTGAATTCCATGCATCGTGGCACAATGGATCCCAATTGAATGCAGTGGATTCCATGCAGCGTGGCCCAATGGATCTCGATTGAATGCAGTGGATTCCATGCAGCGTGTTTGAATGTTGTGTATGCCATGCAGCGTGAAGAAATGGAACCCTATTGAATGCAGTGGATTTTATGCAGCATGATTGAATGCAGTGGATTCGATGCAGCATGATTGAATGCAGTGGATTCCAGGCAGCGAGGCCCAATGAATCCCGATTGAATGCAGTGGATATTATCCAGCATGGCCCAAAGCATCCCGATTGAATGCAGTGGATTCCATGCAGCGTGTTTGAATGCAGTGGATTCCATGCAGAATGGCCCAATGGTTCCCGATTGAATGCAGTGGTTGCAATGAAGCATGATTGAATGCAGTGGATTCCATGCAGCATGGAGAAATTGAACCCTATTAAATGCAGGGGATTTTATGCAGCATGATTGAATGCAGTGGATTCCATGCAGCGTGATTGAATGCAGTAGATTCCATGCAGTGAGGCCCAATGCATCCCGATTAAATGCAGTGGATTTTATGCAGCGAGGCCCAAAGCATCCCGATTGAATGCAGTGGATTCCATGCAGCGTCACTGAATGCAGTGGATTCGATGCAGCATGGTAAAATGCATCCCGATTGAACCCAGTGTATTCCATGCAGCGTGATAAATGGACCCCAATTGAATGCAGTGGATTCCATGCAGCGTGGCCCAATGGATCTCGAGAGAATACAGTGGATTCCATGCAGCGTGATTGAATGCAGTACATTCCATGCAGCATGGTAAAATGCATCCCGATTAAATGCAGTGGATTCCATCCAGCTTGATTGAATGCAGTTGATTCCATGGAGCGTGGCCCAATGCATCCCGATTAAATGCAGTGGATTTTATGCAGCATGGCCCAAAGCATCCCGATTGAAGGTAGTGCATTCCATGCAGCATCACTGAATGCAGTGGATTCCATGCAGCATGGTAAAATGCATCCCGATTGAACGCAGTGTATTCCATGAAGCATGGCGAAATGGATCCCGATTGAATGCAGTGGATTCCATGCAGCGTGGCCCAATGGATCTCGATTGAACGCAGTGTATTCCATGCAGTGAGGCCCAATGAATCCCAATTGAATGCAGTGGATTCCATGCAGCATGGCACAATGGATGTCGATTGAATGCAGTGGTTTCCCTGCAATGTGGCACAATGGATCCCGATTGACTGCAGTGGATTCCATGCAGCGTCACTGAATGCAGTGGATTCCATGCAGCATGGTAAAATGCATCCCGATGGATGCAGTGGATTCCATGCAGTGTCATTGAATGCAGTGGATTCCATGCAGCATGGTAAAATGCATCCCAATTGAACGCAGTGCATTCCATGCAGCGGGGGTCAATGGATCCCGATTGAATGCAGTGGATTCGATGCAGCGTGGCCCAATGGATCACGAGAGAATGCAGTGGATTCCATGCAGTGTGGTGCAATGGATTTTAATTGAACGGAGTGGATTCCATGCATCGTGGCGCAATGGATCCCAATTGAATGCAGTGAATTCCATGCAGCGTGATTGAATGCAGTACATTCCATGCAGCATGGTAAAATGCATCCCGATTAAATGCAGTGGATTCCATCCAGCTTGATTGAATGCAGTTGATTCCATGGAGCGTGGCCCAATGCATCCCGATTAAATGCAGTGGATTTTATGCAGCATGGCCCAAAGCATCCCGATTGAAGGTAGTGCATTTCATGCAGCATCACTGAATGCAGTGGATTCCATGCAGCATGGTAAAATGCATCCCAATTGAACGCAGTGCATTCCATGCAGCGGGGTTAAATGGATCCCGATTGAATGCAGTGGATTCGATGCAGCGTGGCCCAATGGATCTCGATTGACTGCAGTGGATTCCATGCAGCGTGGCCCAATGGATCTCGATTGACTGCAGTGGATTCCATGCAGCGTCACTGAATGCAGTGGATTCCATGCAGCATGGTAAAATGCATCCCGATTGATGCAGTGGATTCCATGCAGTGTCATTGAATGCAGTGGATTCCATGCAGCATGGTTTAATGCATCCCAATTGAACGCAGTGCATTCCATGCAGCGGGGTTAAATGGATCCCGATTGAATGCAGTGGATTCCATGCAGCGTGGCCCAATGGATCTCGAGAGATTGCAGTGGATTCCAAGCAGAGTGGTGCAATGGATTTTAATTGAACGCAGTGGATTCCATGCATCGTGGTGCAATGGATCCCAATTGAATGCAGTGAATTCCATGCAGCGTGATTGAATGCAGTATATTCCATGCAGCGTGGTAAAATGCATCCCGATTAAATGCAGTGGATTCCATCCAGCTTGATTGAATGCAATTGATTCCATGGAGCATGGCCCAATGCATCCCGATTAAATGCAGTGGATTTTATGCAGCATGGCCCAAAGCATCCCGATTGAAGGTAGTGCATTCCATGCAGCATCACTGAATGCAGTGGATTCCATGCAGCATGGTAAAATGCATCCCGATTAAACGCAGTGGATTACATGCAGCATGGCTAAATGGATCCCGATTGAATGCAGTAGATTCCATGCAGTGTCATTGAATGCAGTGGATTCCATGCAGCATGGTAAAATGCGTCACGATTGATGCAGTGGATTCCATGCAGTGTCATTGAATGCAGTGGATTCCATGCAGCATGGTAAAATGCATCCCGATGGATGCAGTGGATTCCATGCAGTGTCAATGAATGCAGTGGATTCCAGGCAGCATGATAAAATGCATCCCGATTGATGCAGTTGATTCCATGCAGCGGGGTTAAATGGATCCAGATTGAATGCAGTGGATTCCATGCAGCGTGGCCCAATGGATCTCGATTGAATGCAGTGGATTCCATGCAGCGTGGCCCAATGGATCTCGATTGAATGCAGTGGATTCCATGCAGTGTGGTGCAGTGGACTCTGATTGATTGCAGTGAATTCCATGCATCGTGGCACAATGGATCCCAATTGAATGCAGTGGATTCCATGCAGCGTGGCCCAATGGATCTCGATTGAATGCAGTGGATTCCATGCAGCGTGTTTGAATGCAGTGTATGCCATGCAGCGTGAAGAAATGGAACCCTATTGAATGCAGTGGATTTTATGCAGCATGATTGAATGCAGTGGATTCGATGCAGCATGATTGAATGCAGTGGATTCGATGCAGCATGGTTAAATGCATCCCGATTGAACGCAGTGTATTCCATGAAGCATGGCTAAATGGATCCCGATTGAATGCAGTGGATTCCATGCAGCGTGGCCCAATGGATCTCGATTGAACGCAGTGTATTCCATGCAGTGAGGCCCAATGAATCCCAATTGAATGCAGTGGATTCCATGCAGCATGGCGCAATGGATGTCGATTGAATGCAGTGGTTTCCCTGCAATGTGGCACAATGGATCCCGATTGACTGCAGTGGATTCCATGCAGCGTCACTGAATGCAGTGGATTCCATGCAGCATGGTAAAATGCATCCCGATGGATGCAGTGGATTCCATGCAGTGTCATTGAATGCAGTGGATTCCATGCAGCATGGTAAAATGCATCCCAATTGAACGCAGTGCATTCCATGCAGCCGGGTTCAATGGATCCCGATTGAATGCAGTGGATTCGATGCAGCGTGGCCCAATGGATCTCGAGAGAATGCAGTGGATTCCATGCAGTGTGGTGCAATGGATTTAAATTGAACGCAGTGGATTCCATGCATCGTGGCGCAATGGATCCCAATTGAATGCAGTGAATTCCATGCAGCGTGATTGAATGCAGTATATTCCATGCAGCGTGGTAAAATGCATCCCGATTAAATGCAGTGGATTCCATCCAGCTTGATTGAATGCAATTGATTCCATGGAGCATGGCCCAATGCATCCCGATTAAATGCAGTGGATTCCATCCAGCTTGATTGAATGCAATTGATTCCATGGAGCATGGCCCAATGCATCCCGATTAAATGCAGTGGATTTTATGCAGCATGGCCCAAAGCATCCCGATTGAAGGTAGTGCATTCCATGCAGCATCACTGAATGCAGTGGATTCCATGCAGCATGGTAAAATGCATCCCGATTAAACGCAGTGGATTACATGAAGCATGGCTAAATGGATCCCGAGTGAATGCAGTAGATTCCATGCAGTTTCATTGAATGCTGTGGTTTACATGCAGTATGGTAAAATGCCTCACGATTGATGCAGTGGATTCCATGCAGTGTTATTGAATGCAGTGGATTCCATGCAGCATGGTAAAATGCATCCCGATTGATGCCGTGGATTTTATGCAGAGAGGCCCAAAGCATCCCGATTGAATGCAGTGGATTCCATGCAGCGTCACTGAATGCAGTGGATTCGATGCAGCATGGTTAAATGCATCCCGATTGAACGAAGAGTATTCCATGCAGCGTGGCTAAATGGACCCCAATTGAATGCAGTGGATTCCATGCAGCGTGGCCCAATGGATCTCGATTGAATGCAGTGGATTCCATGCAGCGTGGCCCAATGGATCTCGATTTAATGCAGTGGATTCCATGCAGTGTGGTGCAGTGGATTCTGATTGATTGCAGTGAATTCCATGCATCGTGGCACAATGGATCCCAATTGAATGCAGTGGATTCCATGCAGCGTGGCCCAATGGATCTCGATTGAATGCAGTGGATTCCATGCAGCGTGTTTGAATGCAGTGTATGCCATGCAGCGTGAAGAAATGGAACCCTATTGAATGCAGTGGATTTTATGCAGCATGATTGAATGCAGTGGATTCGATGCAGCATGATTGAATGCAGTGGATTCCAGGCAGCGAGGCCCAATTAATCCCGATTGAATGCAGTGGATATTATCCAGCATGGCCCAAAGCATCCCGATTGAATGCAGTGGATTCCATGCAGCGTGTTTGAATGCAGTGGATTCCATGCAGCATGGCCCAATGGTTCCCGATTGAATGCAGTGGTTGCAATGAAGCATGATTGAATGCAGTGGATTCCATGAAGCGTGGCCCTATGGTACCCGATTGAATGCACTGGTTGCAATGAAGCATGATTGAATGCAGTGGATTCCATGCAGCATGGAGAAATTGAACCCTATTAAATGCAGGGGATTTTATGCAGCATGATTGAATGCAGTGGTTTCCAGGCAGCATGATTGAATGCAGTAGATTCCATGCAGTGAGGCCCAATGCATCCCGATTAAATGCAGTGGATTCCATGCAGCGTCACTGAATGCAGTGGATTCGATGCAGCATGGTAAAATGCATCCCGATTGAACCCAGTGTATTCTATGCAGCGTGATAAATGGATCCCGATTGAATGCAGTGGATTCCATGCAGCGTGGTCCAATGGATCTCGACAGAATGCAGTGGATTCCATGCAGTGTGGTGCAATGTATTTTCATTGAACGCAGTGGATTCGATGCATCATTGTGCAAATGATCCCAATTGAATGCAGTAAATTCCATGCAGCGTGATTGAATGCAGTACATTCCATGCAGCATGGTAAAATGCATCCCGATTAAATGCAGTGGATTCCATCCAGCTTGATTGAATGCAATTGATTCCATGAAGCGTGGCCCAATGCATCCCGATTAAATGCAGTGGATTTTATGCAGCATGGCCCAAAGCATCCCGATTGAAGGTAGTGCATTCCATGCAGCATCACTGAATGCAGTGGATTCCATGAAGCATGGTAAAATGCATCCCGATTGAACGCAGTGTATTCCATGAAGCATGGCTAAATGGATCCCGATTGAATGCAGTGGATTCCATGCAGCGTGGCCCAATGGATCTCGATTGAACGCAGTGTATTCCATGCAGTGAGGCCCAATGAATCCCAATTGAATGCAGTGGATTCCATGCAGCATGGCGCAATGGATGTCGATTGAATGCAGTGGTTTCCCTGCAATGTGGCACAATGGATTCCGATTGACTGCAGTGGATTCCATGCAGCGTCACTGAATGCAGTGGATTCCATGCAGAATGGTAAAATGCATCCCGATTGATGGAGTGGATTCCATGCAGTGTCATTGAATGCAGTGGATTCCATGCAGCATGGTAAAATGCATCCCAATTGAACGCAGTGCATTCCATGCAGCGGGGTTAAATGGATCCCGATTGAATGCAGTGGATTCGATGCAGCGTGGCCCAATGGATCTCGAGAGAATGCAGTGGATTCCATGCAGTGTGGTGCAATGGATTTTAATTGAACGCAGTGGATTCCATGCATCATGGCGCAATGGATCCCAATTGAATGCAGTGAATTCCATGCAGCGTGATTGAATGCAGTATATTCCATGCAGCGTGGTAAAATGCATCCCGATTAAATGCAGTGGATTCCATCCAGCTTGATTGAATGCAGTTGATTCCATGGAGCGTGGCCCAATGCATCCCGATTAACTGCAGTGGATTTTATGCAGCATGGCCCAAAGCATCCCGATTGAAGGTACTGCATTCCATGCAGCATCACTGAATGCAGTGGATTCCATGCAGCATGGTAAAATGCATCCCGATTGAACGCAGTGTATTCCATGAAGCATGGCTAAATGGATCCCGAGTGAATGCAGTGGATTCCATGCAGTGTCATTGAATGCAGTGGATTCCAGGCAGCATGGTAAAATGCATCCCGATTGATGCAGTGGATTCCATGCAGCGGGGTTAAATGGATCCCGATTGAATGCAGTGTATTCCATGCAGCGTGGCCCAATGGATCTCGATTGAATGCAGTGGATTCCATGCAGCGTGGCCCAATGGATCTCGATTGAATGCAGTGGATTCCACGCAGTGTGGTGCAGTGGATTCTGATTGATTGCAGTGAATTCCATGCATCGTGCACAATGGATCCCAATTGAATGCAGTGGATTCCATGCAGTGTGGCCCAATGGATCTCGATTGAATGCAGTGGATTCCATGCAGCGTGTTTGAATGCAGTGTATGCCATGCAGCGTGAAGAAATGGAACCCTATTGAATGCAGTGGATTTTATGCAGCATGATTGAATGCAGTGGATTCCATGCAGCATGATTGAATGCAGTGGATTCCAGGCAGCGAGGCCCAATGAATCCCGATTGAATGCAGTGGATATTATCCAGCATGGCCCAAAGCATCCCGATTGAATGCAGTGGATTCCATGCAGCATGTTTGAATGCAGTGGATTCCATGCAGCATGGCCCAATGGTTCCCGATTGAATGCAGTGGTTGCAATGAAGCATGATTGAATGCAGTGGATTCCATGAAGCGTGGCCCTATGGTACCCGATTGAATGCACTGGTTGCAATGAAGCATGATTGAATGCAGTGGATTCCATGCAGCATGGAGAAATGGAACCCTATTAAATGCAGGGGATTTTATGCAGCATGATTGAATGCAGTGGATTCCATGCAGCATGATTGAATGCAGTAGATTCCATGCAGTGAGGCCCAATGCATCCCGATTAAATGCAGTGGATTTTATGCAGCGAGGCCCAAAGCATCCCGATTGAATGCAGTGGATTCCATGCAGCGTTACTGAATGCAGTGGATTCGATGCAGCATGGTAAAATGCATCCCGATTGAACCCAGTGTATTCTATGCAGCGTGATAAATGGATCCCGATTGAATGCAGTGGATTCCATGCAGCGTGGCCCAATGGATCTCGAGAGAATGCAGTGGATTCCATGCAGTGTGGTGCAATGGATTTTGATTGAACGCAGTGGATTCGATGCATCGTTGTGCAATGGATCCCAATTGAATGCAGTGAATTCCATGCAGCGTGATTGAATGCAGTATATTCCATGCAGCGTGGTAAAATGCATCCCGATTAAATGCAGTGGATTCCATCCAGCTTGATTGAATGCAGTTGATTCCATGGAGTGTGGCCCAATGCATCCCGATTAAATGCAGTGGATTTTATGCAGCATGGCCCAAAGCATCCCGATTGAAGGTAGTGCATTCCATGCAGCATCACTGAATGCAGTGGATTCCATGCAGCATGGTAAAATGCATCCCGATTGAACGCAGTGTATTCCATGAAGCATGGCTAAATGGATCCCGAGTGAATGCAGTGGATTCCATGCAGTGTCATTGAATGCAGTGGATTCCATGCAGCATGGTAAAATGTGTCACGATTGATGCAGTGGATTACATGCATTGTCATTGAATGCAGTGGATTCCATGCAGCATGGTTAAATGCATCACGATTGATGCAGTGGATTCCATGCAGTGTCAATGAATGCAGTGGATTCCAGGCAGCATGATAAAATGCATCCCGATTGATGCAGTGGATTCCATGCAGTGTCAATGAATGCAGTGGATTCCAGGCAGCATGATAAAATGCATCCCGATTGATGCAGTGGATTCCATGCAGCGGGGTTAAATGGATCCCGATTGAATGCAGTGGATTCCATGCAGCGTGGCCCAATGGATCTCGGTTGAATGCAGTGGACTCCGTGCAGTGTGGTGGAGTGGATTCTGATTGATTGCAGTGAATTCCATGCAGCGTGGCCCAATGGATCTCGATTGAATGCAGTGGATTCCATGCAGCGTGTTTGAATGCAGTGTATTCCATGCAGCGTGAAGTAATGGAACCCTATTGAATGCAGTGGATTTTATGCAGCATGATTGAATGCAGTGGATTCCATGCAGCATGATTGAATGCAGTGGATTCCAGGCAGCGAGGCCCAATGAATCCCGATTGAATGCAGTGGACATTATCCAGCATGGCCCAAAGCATCCCGATGGAATGCAGTGGATTCCATGCAGCGTGTTTGAATGCAGTGGATTCCATGCAGCATGGCCCAATGGTTCCCGATTGAATGCAGTGGTTGCAATGAAGCATGATTGAATGCAGTGGATTCCATGAAGCGTGGCCCTATGGTACCCGATTGAATGCACTGGTTGCAATGAAGCATGATTGAATGCAGTGGATTCCATGCAGCATGGAGAAATGGAACCCTATTAAATGCAGGGGATTTTATGCAGCATGATTGAATGCAGTGGATTCCATGCAGCATGATTGAATGCAGTAGGTTCCATGCAGTGAGGCCCAATGCATCCCGATTAAATGCAGTGGATTTTATGCAGCGAGGCCCAAAGCATCCCGATTGAATGCAGTGGATTCCATGCAGCGTCACTGAATGCAGTGGATTCGATGCAGCATGGTTAAATGCATCCCGATTGAACGAAGAGTATTCCATGCAGCGTGGCTAAATGGATCCCGATTGAATGCAGTGGATTCCATGCAGCGTGGTAAAATGCGTCACGATTGATGCAGTGGATTCCATGCAGTGTCATTGAATGCAGTGGATTCCATGCAGCATGGTAAAATGCATCCCGATGGATGCAGTGGATTCCATGCAGTGTCAATGAATGCAGTGGATTCCAGGCAGCATGGTAAAATGCGTCACGATTGATGCAGTGGATTCCATGCAGTGTCATTGAATGCAGTGGATTCCATGCAGCATGGTAAAATGCATCCCGATGGATGCAGTGGATTCCATGCAGTGTCAATGAATGCAGTGGATTCCAGGCAGCATGATAAAATGCATCCCGATTGATGCAGTGGATTCCATGCAGCGGGGTTAAATGGATCCCGATTGAATGCAGTGGATTCCATGCAGCGTGGCCCCATGGATCTCGATTGAATGCAGTGGATTCCATGCAGCGTGGCCCAATGGATCTCGATTGAATGCAGTGGATTCCATGCAGTGTGGTGCAGTGGATTCTGATTGATTGCAGTGAATTCCATGCATCGTGGCACAATGGATCCAAATTGAATGCAGTGGATTCCATGCAGCGTGGCCCAATGGATCTCGATTGAATGCAGTGGATTCCATGCAGCGTGTTTGAATGCAGTGTATGCCATGCAGCATGAAGAAATGGAACCCTATTGAATGCAGTGGATTTTATGCAGCATGATTGAATGCAGTGGATTCCATGCAGCATGATTGAATGCAGTAGATTCCAGGCAGCGAGGCCCAATGAATCCCGATTGAATGCAGTGGATATTATCCAGCATGGCCCAAAGCATCCCGATTGAATGCAGTGGATTCCATGCAGCGTGTTTGAACGCAGTGGATCCATGCAGCATGGCCCAATGGTTCCCGATTGAATGCAGTGGTTGCAATGAAGCATGATTGAATGCAGTGGATTCCATGAAGCGTGGCCCTATGGTACCCGATTGAATGCACTGGTTGCAATGAAGCATGATTGAATGCAGTGGATTCCATGCAGCATGGAGAAATGGAACCCTATTAAATGCAGGGGATTTTATGCAGCATGATTGAATGCAGTGGATTCCATGCAGCATGATTGAATGCAGTAGATTCCATGCAGTGAGGCCCAATGCATCCCGATTAAATGCAGTGGATTTTATGCAGCGAGGCCCAAAGCATCCCGATTGAATGCAGTGGATTCCATGCAGCGTCACTGAATGCAGTGGATTCGATGCAGCATGGTAAAATGCATCCCGATTGAACCCAGTGTATTCTATGCAGCGTGATAAATGGATCCCGATTGAATGCAGTGGATTCCATGCAGCGTGGCCCAATGGATCTCGAGAGAATGCAGTGGATTCCATGCAGTGTGGTGCAATGGATTTTGACTGAACGCAGTGGATTCCATGCATCGTTGTGCAATGGATCCCAATTGAATGCAGTGAATTCCATGCAGCGTGATTGAATGCAGTACATTCCATGCAGCATGGTAAAATGCATCCCGATTAAATGCAGTGGATTCCATCCAGCTTGATTGAATGCAGTTGATTCCATGGAGCGTGGCCCAATGCATCCCGATTAAATGCAGTGGATTTTATGCAGCATGGCCCAAAGCATCCCGATTGAAGGTAGTGCATTCCATGCAGCATCACTGAATGCAGTGGATTCCATGCAGCATGGTAAAATGCATCCCGATTGAACGCAGTGTATTCCATGAAGCATGGCGAAATGGATCCCGATTGAATGCAGTGGATTCCATGCAGCGTGGCCCAATGGATCTCGATTGAACGCAGTGTATTCCATGCAGTGAGGCCCAATGAATCCCAATTGAATGCAGTGGATTCCATGCAGCATGGAGAAATTGAACCCTATTAAATGCAGGGGATTTTATGCAGCATGATTGAATGCAGTGGATTCCAAGCAGCATGATTGAATGCAGTAGATTCCATGCAGTGAGGCCCAATGCATCCCGATTAAATGCAGTGGATTTTATGCAGCGAGGCCCAAAGCATCCCGATTGAATGCAGTGGATTCCATGCAGCGTCACTGAATGCAGTGGATTCGATGCAGCATGGTTAAATGCATCCCGATTGAACGAAGTGTATTCCATGCAGCGTGGCTAAATGGATCCCGATTGAATGCAGTGGATTCCATGCAGCGTGGCCCAATGGATCTCGAGAGATTGCAGTGGATTCCAAGCAGAGTGGTGCAATGGATTTTAATTGAACGCAGTGGATTCCATGCATCGTGGTGCAATGGATCCCAATTGAATGCAGTGAATTCCATGCAGCGTGATTGAATGCAGTATATTCCATGCAGCGTGGTAAAATGCATCCCGATTAAATGCAGTGGATTCCATCCAGCTTGGTTGAATGCAATTGATTCCATGGAGCATGGCCCAATGCATCCCGATTAAATGCAGTGGATTTTATGCAGCATGGCCCAAAGCATCCCGATTGAAGGTACTGCATTCCATGCAGCATCACTGAATGCAGTGGATTCCATGCAGCATGGTAAAATGCATCCCGATTAAACGCAGTGGATTACATGCAGCATGGCTAAATGGATCCCGATTGAATGCAGTAGATTCCATGCAGTGTCATTGAATGCAGTGGATTCCATGCAGCATGGTAAAATGCGTCACGATTGATGCAGTGGATTCCATGCAGTGTCATTGAATGCAGTGGATTCCATGCAGCATGGTAAAATGCATCCCGATGGATGCAGTGGATTCCATGCAGTGTCAATGAATGCAGTGGATTCCAGGCAGCATGATAAAATGCATCCCGATTGATGCAGTTGATTCCATGCAGCGGGGTTAAATGGATCCCGATTGAATGCAGTGGATTCCATGCAGCGTGGCCCAATGGATCTCGATTGAATGCAGTGGATTCCATGCAGCGTGGCCCAATGGATCTCGATTGAATGCAGTGGATTCCATGCAGTGTGGTGCAGTGGATTCTGATTGATTGCAGTGAATTCCATGCATCGTGGCACAATGGATCCCAATTGAATGCAGTGGATTCCATGCAGCGTGGCCCAATGGATCTCGATTGAATGCAGTGGATTCCATGCAGCGTGTTTGAATGTAGTGTATGCCATGCAGCGTGAAGAAATGGAACCCTATTGAATGCAGTGGATTTTATGCAGCATGATTGAATGCAGTGGATTCGATGCAGCATGATTGAATGCAGTGGATTCCAGGCAGCGAGGCCCAATGAATCCCGATTGAATGCAGTGGATATTATCCAGCATGGCCCAAAGCATCCCGATTGAATGCAGTGGATTCCATGCAGCGTGTTTGAATGCAGTGGATTCCATGCAGAATGGCCCAATGGTTCCCGATTGAATGCAGTGGTTGCAATGAAGCATGATTGAATGCAGTGGATTCCATGCAGCATGGAGAAATTGAACCCTATTAAATGCAGGGGATTTTATGCAGCATGATTGAATGCAGTGGATTCCATGCAGCGTGATTGAATGCAGTAGATTCCATGCAGTGAGGCCCAATGCATCCCGATTAAATGCAGTGGATTTTATGCAGCGAGGCCCAAAGCATCCCGATTGAATGCAGTGGATTCCATGCAGCGTCACTGAATGCAGTGGATTCGATGCAGCATGGTAAAATGCATCCCGATTGATCCCAGTGTATTCCATGCAGCGTGATAAATGGACCCAAATTCAATGCAGTGGATTCCATGCAGCGTGGCCCAATGGATCTCGAGAGAATACAGTGGATTCCATGCAGCGTGATTGAATGCAGTACATTCCATGCAGCATGGTAAAATGCATCCCGATTAAATGCAGTGGATTCCATCCAGCTTGATTGAATGCAGTTGATTCCATGGAGCGTGGCCCAATGCATCCCGATTAAATGCAGTGGATTTTATGCAGCATGGCCCAAAGCATCCCGATTGAAGGTAGTGCATTCCATGCAGCATCACTGAATGCAGTGGATTCCATGCAGCATGGTAAAATGCATCCCGATTGAACGCAGTGTATTCCATGAAGCATGGCGAAATGGATCCCGATTGAATGCAGTGGATTCCATGCAGCGTGGCCCAATGGATCTCGATTGAACGCAGTGTATTCCATGCAGTGAGGCCCAATGAATCCCAATTGAATGCAGTGGATTCCATGCAGCATGGAGAAATTGAACCCTATTAAATGCAGGGGATTTTATGCAGCATGATTGAATGCAGTGGATTCCATGCAGCGTGATTGAATGCAGTAGATTCCATGCAGTGAGGCCCAATGCATCCCGATTAAATGCAGTGGATTTTATGCAGAGAGGCCCAAAGCATCCCGATTGAATGCAGTGGATTCCATGCAGCGTCACTGAATGCAGTGGATTCGATGCAGCATGGTAAAATGCATCCCGATTGAACGAAGAGTATTCCATGCAGCGTGGCTAAATGGATCCCGATTGAATGCAGTGGATTCCATGCAGCGTGGCCCAATGGATCTCGAGAGATTGCAGTGGATTCCAAGCAGAGTGGTGCAATGGATTTTAATTGAACGCAGTGGATTCCATGCATCGTGGTGCAATGGATCCCAATTGAATGCAGTGAATTCCATGCAGCGTGATTGAATGCAGTATATTCCATGCAGCGTGGTAAAATGCATCCCGATTAAATGCAGTGGATTCCATCCAGCTTGGTTGAATGCAATTGATTCCATGGAGCATGGCCCAATGCATCCCGATTAAATGCAGTGGATTTTATGCAGCATGGCCCAAAGCATCCCGATTGAATGTAGTGCATTCCATGCAGCATCACTGAATGCAGTGGATTCCATGCAGCATGGTAAAATGCATCCCGATTAAACGCAGTGGATTACATGCAGCATGGCTAAATGGATCCCGATTGAATGCAGTAGATTCCATGCAGTGTCATTGAATGCAGTGGATTCCATGCAGCATGGTAAAATGCGTCACGATTGATGCAGTGGATTCCATGCAGTGTCATTTAATGCATTGGATTCCATGCAGCATGGTAAAATGCATCCCGATGGATGCAGTGGATTCCATGCAGTGTCAATGAATGCAGTGGATTCCAGGCAGCATGATAAAATGCATCCCGATTGATGCAGTTGATTCCATGCAGCGGGGTTAAATGGATCCCGATTGAATGCAGTGGATTCCATGCAGCGTGGCCCAATGGATCTCGATTGAATGCAGTGGATTCCATGCAGCGTGGCCCAATGGATCTCGATTGAATGCAGTGGATTCCATGCAGTGTGGTGCAGTGGACTCTGATTGATTGCAGTGAATTCCATGCATCGTGGCACAATGGATCCCAATTGAATGCAGTGGATTCCATGCAGCGTGGCCCAATGGATCTCGATTGAATGCAGTGGATTCCATGCAGCGTGTTTGAATGTTGTGTATGCCATGCAGCGTGAAGAAATGGAACCCTATTGAATGCAGTGGATTTTATGCAGCATGATTGAATGCAGTGGATTCGATGCAGCATGATTGAATGCAGTGGATTCCAGGCAGCGAGGCCCAATGAATCCCGATTGAATGCAGTGGATATTATCCAGCATGGCCCAAAGCATCCCGATTGAATGCAGTGGATTCCATGCAGCGTGTTTGAATGCAGTGGATTCCATGCAGAATGGCCCAATGGTTCCCGATTGAATGCAGTGGTTGCAATGAAGCATGATTGAATGCAGTGGATTCCATGCAGCATGGAGAAATTGAACCCTATTAAATGCAGGGGATTTTATGCAGCATGATTGAATGCAGTGGATTCCATGCAGCGTGATTGAATGCAGTAGATTCCATGCAGTGAGGCCCAATGCATCCCGATTAAATGCAGTGGATTTTATGCAGCGAGGCCCAAAGCATCCCGATTGAATGCAGTGGATTCCATGCAGCGTCACTGAATGCAGTGGATTCGATGCAGCATGGTAAAATGCATCCCGATTGAACCCAGTGTATTCCATGCAGCGTGATAAATGGACCCCAATTGAATGCAGTGGATTCCATGCAGCGTGGCCCAATGGATCTCGAGAGAATACAGTGGATTCCATGCAGCGTGATTGAATGCAGTACATTCCATGCAGCATGGTAAAATGCATCCCGATTAAATGCAGTGGATTCCATCCAGCTTGATTGAATGCAGTTGATTCCATGGAGCGTGGCCCAATGCATCCCGATTAAATGCAGTGGATTTTATGCAGCATGGCCCAAAGCATCCCGATTGAAGGTAGTGCATTCCATGCAGCATCACTGAATGCAGTGGATTCCATGCAGCATGGTAAAATGCATCCCGATTGAACGCAGTGTATTCCATGAAGCATGGCGAAATGGATCCCGATTGAATGCAGTGGATTCCATGCAGCGTGGCCCAATGGATCTCGATTGAACGCAGTGTATTCCATGCAGTGAGGCCCAATGAATCCCAATTGAATGCAGTGGATTCCATGCAGCATGGCACAATGGATGTCGATTGAATGCAGTGGTTTCCCTGCAATGTGGCACAATGGATCCCGATTGACTGCAGTGGATTCCATGCAGCGTCACTGAATGCAGTGGATTCCATGCAGCATGGTAAAATGCATCCCGATGGATGCAGTGGATTCCATGCAGTGTCATTGAATGCAGTGGATTCCATGCAGCATGGTAAAATGCATCCCAATTGAACGCAGTGCATTCCATGCAGCGGGGGTCAATGGATCCCGATTGAATGCAGTGGATTCGATGCAGCGTGGCCCAATGGATCACGAGAGAATGCAGTGGATTCCATGCAGTGTGGTGCAATGGATTTTAATTGAACGGAGTGGATTCCATGCATCGTGGCGCAATGGATCCCAATTGAATGCAGTGAATTCCATGCAGCGTGATTGAATGCAGTACATTCCATGCAGCATGGTAAAATGCATCCCGATTAAATGCAGTGGATTCCATCCAGCTTGATTGAATGCAGTTGATTCCATGGAGCGTGGCCCAATGCATCCCGATTAAATGCAGTGGATTTTATGCAGCATGGCCCAAAGCATCCCGATTGAAGGTAGTGCATTTCATGCAGCATCACTGAATGCAGTGGATTCCATGCAGCATGGTAAAATGCATCCCAATTGAACGCAGTGCATTCCATGCAGCGGGGTTAAATGGATCCCGATTGAATGCAGTGGATTCGATGCAGCGTGGCCCAATGGATCTCGATTGACTGCAGTGGATTCCATGCAGCGTGGCCCAATGGATCTCGATTGACTGCAGTGGATTCCATGCAGCGTCACTGAATGCAGTGGATTCCATGCAGCATGGTAAAATGCATCCCGATTGATGCAGTGGATTCCATGCAGTGTCATTGAATGCAGTGGATTCCATGCAGCATGGTTTAATGCATCCCAATTGAACGCAGTGCATTCCATGCAGCGGGGTTAAATGGATCCCGATTGAATGCAGTGGATTCCATGCAGCGTGGCCCAATGGATCTCGAGAGATTGCAGTGGATTCCAAGCAGAGTGGTGCAATGGATTTTAATTGAACGCAGTGGATTCCATGCATCGTGGTGCAATGGATCCCAATTGAATGCAGTGAATTCCATGCAGCGTGATTGAATGCAGTATATTCCATGCAGCGTGGTAAAATGCATCCCGATTAAATGCAGTGGATTCCATCCAGCTTGATTGAATGCAATTGATTCCATGGAGCATGGCCCAATGCATCCCGATTAAATGCAGTGGATTTTATGCAGCATGGCCCAAAGCATCCCGATTGAAGGTAGTGCATTCCATGCAGCATCACTGAATGCAGTGGATTCCATGCAGCATGGTAAAATGCATCCCGATTAAACGCAGTGGATTACATGCAGCATGGCTAAATGGATCCCGATTGAATGCAGTAGATTCCATGCAGTGTCATTGAATGCAGTGGATTCCATGCAGCATGGTAAAATGCGTCACGATTGATGCAGTGGATTCCATGCAGTGTCATTGAATGCAGTGGATTCCATGCAGCATGGTAAAATGCATCCCGATGGATGCAGTGGATTCCATGCAGTGTCAATGAATGCAGTGGATTCCAGGCAGCATGATAAAATGCATCCCGATTGATGCAGTTGATTCCATGCAGCGGGGTTAAATGGATCCAGATTGAATGCAGTGGATTCCATGCAGCGTGGCCCAATGGATCTCGATTGAATGCAGTGGATTCCATGCAGCGTGGCCCAATGGATCTCGATTGAATGCAGTGGATTCCATGCAGTGTGGTGCAGTGGACTCTGATTGATTGCAGTGAATTCCATGCATCGTGGCACAATGGATCCCAATTGAATGCAGTGGATTCCATGCAGCGTGGCCCAATGGATCTCGATTGAATGCAGTGGATTCCATGCAGCGTGTTTGAATGCAGTGTATGCCATGCAGCGTGAAGAAATGGAACCCTATTGAATGCAGTGGATTTTATGCAGCATGATTGAATGCAGTGGATTCCATGCAGCATGATTGAATGCAGTGGATTCCAGGCAGCGAGGCCCAATGAATCCCGATTGAATGCAGTGGATATTATCCAGCATGGCCCAAAGCATCCCGATTGAATGCAGTGGATCCCATGCAGCGTGTTTGAATGCAGTGGATTCCATGCAGAATGGCCCAATGGTTCCCGATTGAATGCAGTGGTTGCAATGAAGCATGATTGAATGCAGTGGATTCCATGCAGCATGGAGAAATTGAACCCTATTAAATGCAGGGGATTTTATGCAGCATGATTGAATGCAGTGGATTCCATGCAGCGTGATTGAATGCAGTAGATTCCATGCAGTGAGGCCCAATGCATCCCGATTAAATGCAGTGGATTTTATGCAGCGTCACTGAATGCAGTGGATTCGATGCAGCATGGTAAAATGCATCCCGATTGAACCCAGTGTATTCCATGCAGCGTGATAAATGGACCCCAATTGAATGCAGTGGATTCCATGCAGCGTGGCCCAATGGATCTCGAGAGAATACAGTGGATTCCATGCAGCGTGATTGAATGCAGTACATTCCATGCAGCATGGTAAAATGCATCCCGATTAAATGCAGTGGATTCCATCCAGCTTGATTGAATGCAGTTGATTCCATGGAGCGTGGCCCAATGCATCCCGATTAAATGCAGTGGATTTTATGCAGCATGGCCCAAAGCATCCCGATTGAAGGTAGTGCATTCCATGCAGCATCACTGAATGCAGTGGATTCCATGCAGCATGGTAAAATGCATCCCGATTGAACGCAGTGTATTCCATGAAGCATGGCGAAATGGATCCCGATTGAATGCAGTGGATTCCATGCAGCGTGGCCCAATGGATCTCGATTGAACGCAGTGTATTCCATGCAGTGAGGCCCAATGAATCCCAATTGAATGCAGTGGATTCCATGCAGCATGGCACAATGGATGTCGATTGAATGCAGTGGTTTCCCTGCAATGTGGCACAATGGATCCCGATTGACTGCAGTGGATTCCATGCAGCGTCACTGAATGCAGTGGATTCCATGCAGCATGGTAAAATGCATCCCGAGTGAATGCAGTGGATTCCATGCAGTGTCATTGAATGCAGTGGATTCCATGCAGCATGGTAAAATGCATCCCAATTGAACGCAGTGCATTCCATGCAGCGGCGGTCAATGGATCCCGATTGAATGCAGTGGATTCGATGCAGCGTGGCCCAATGGATCTCGAGAGAATGCAGTGGATTCCATGCAGTGTGGTGCAATGGATTTTAATTGAACGCAGTGGATTCCATGCATCGTGGCGCAATGGATCCCAATTGAATGCAGTGAATTCCATGCAGCGTGATTGAATGCAGTACATTCCATGCAGCATGGTAAAATGCATCCCGATTAAATGCAGTGGATTCCATCCAGCTTGATTGAATGCAGTTGATTCCATGGAGCGTGGCCCAATGCATCCCGATTAAATGCAGTGGATTTTATGCAGCATGGCCCAAAGCATCCCGATTGAAGGTAGTGCATTTCATGCAGCATCACTGAATGCAGTGGATTCCATGCAGCATGGTAAAATGCATCCCAATTGAACGCAGTGCATTCCATGCAGCGGGGTTAAATGGATGCCGATTGAATGCAGTGGATTCGATGCAGCGTGGCCCAATGGATCTCGATTGACTGCAGTGGATTCCATGCAGCGTGGCCCAATGGATCTCGATTGACTGCAGTGGATTCCATGCAGCGTCACTGAATGCAGTGGATTCCATGCAGCATGGTAAAATGCATCCCGATTGATGCAGTGGATTCCATGCAGTGTCATTGAATGCAGTGGATTCCATGCAGCATGGTTTAATGCATCCCAATTGAACGCAGTGCATTCCATGCAGCGGGGTTAAATGGATCCCGATTGAATGCAGTGGATTCGATGCAGCGTGGCCCAATGGATCTCGAGAGAATGCAGTGGATTCCATGCAGTGTGGTGCAATGGATTTTAATTGAACGGAGTGGATTCCATGCATCGTGGCGCAATGGATCCCAATTGAATGCAGTGAATTCCATGCAGCGTGATTGAATGCAGTATATTCCATGCAGCGTGGTAAAATGCATCCCGATTAAATGCAGTGGATTCCATCCAGTTTGATTGAATGCAGTTGATTCCATGGAGCGTGGCCCAATGCATCCCGATTAAATGCAGTTGATTTTATGCAGCATGGCCCAAAGCATCCCGATTGAAGGTAGTGCATTCCATGCAGCATCACTGAATGCAGTGGATTCCATGCAGCATGGTAAAATGCATCCCGATTGAACGCAGTGTATTCCATGAAGCATGGCTAAATGGATCCCGAGTGAATGCAGTGGATTCCATGCAGTGTCATTGAATGCAGTGGATTCCATGCAGCATGGTAAAATGTGTCACGATTGATGCAGTGGATTACATGCATTGTCATTGAATGCAGTGGATTCCATGCAGCATGGTTAAATGCATCACGATTGATGCAGTGGATTCCATGCAGTGTCAATGAATGCAGTGGATTCCAGGCAGCATGATAAAATGCATCCCGAATGATGCAGTGGATTCCATGCAGCGGGGTTAAATGGATCCCGATTGAATGCAGTGGATTCCATGCAGCGTGGCCCAATGGATCTCGATTGAATGCAGTGGACTCCGTGCAGTGTGGTGGAGTGGATTCTGATTGATTGCAGTTAATTCCATGCAGCGTGGCCCAATGGATCTCGATTGAATGCAGTGGATTCCATGCAGCGTGTTTGAATGCAGTGTATTCCATGCAGCGTGAAGAAATGGAACCCTATTGAATGCAGTGGATTTTATGCAGCATGATTGAATGCAGTGGATTCCATGCAGCATGATTGAATGCAGTGGATTCCAGGCAGCGAGGCCCAATGAATCCCGATTGAATGCAGTGGACATTATCCAGCATGGCCGAAAGCATCCCGATGGAATGCAGTGGATTCCATGCAGCGTGTTTGAATGCAGTGGATTCCATGCAGCATGGCCCAATGGTTCCCGATTGAATGCAGTGGATTCCATGCAGCGTGTTTGAATGCAGTGGATTCCATGCAGCGTGTTTGAATGCAGTGGATTCCATGCAGCATGGTAAAATGCGTCACGATTGATGCAGTGGATTCCATGCAGTGTCATTTAATGCATTGGATTCCATGCAGCATGGTAAAATGCATCCCGATGGATGCAGTGGATTCCATGCAGTGTCAATGAATGCAGTGGATTCCAGGCAGCATGATAAAATGCATCCCGATTGATGCAGTTGATTCCATGCAGCGGGGTTAAATGGATCCCGATTGAATGCAGTGGATTCCATGCAGCGTGGCCCAATGGATCTCGATTGAATGCAGTGGATTCCATGCAGCGTGGCCCAATGGATCTCGATTGAATGCAGTGGATTCCATGCAGTGTGGTGCAGTGGACTCTGATTGATTGCAGTGAATTCCATGCATCGTGGCACAATGGATCCCAATTGAATGCAGTGGATTCCATGCAGCGTGGCCCAATGGATCTCGATTGAATGCAGTGGATTCCATGCAGCGTGTTTGAATGTAGTGTATGCCATGCAGCGTGAAGAAATGGAACCCTATTGAATGCAGTGGATTTTATGCAGCATGATTGAATGCAGTGGATTCGATGCAGCATGATTGAATGCAGTGGATTCCAGGCAGCGAGGCCCAATGAATCCCGATTGAATGCAGTGGATATTATCCAGCATGGCCCAAAGCATCCCGATTGAATGCAGTGGATTCCATGCAGCGTGTTTGAATGCAGTGGATTCCATGCAGAATGGCCCAATGGTTCCCGATTGAATGCAGTGGTTGCAATGAAGCATGATTGAATGCAGTGGATTCCATGCAGCATGGAGAAATTGAACCCTATTAAATGCAGGGGATTTTATGCAGCATGATTGAATGCAGTGGATTCCATGCAGCGTGATTGAATGCAGTAGATTCCATGCAGTGAGGCCCAATGCATCCCGATTAAATGCAGTGGATTTTATGCAGCGAGGCCCAAAGCATCCCGATTGAATGCAGTGGATTCCATGCAGCGTCACTGAATGCAGTGGATTCGATGCAGCATGGTAAAATGCATCCCGATTGAACCCAGTGTATTCCATGCAGCGTGATAAATGGACCCCAATTGAATGCAGTGGATTCCATGCAGCGTGGCCCAATGGATCTCGAGAGAATACAGTGGATTCCATGCAGCGTGATTGAATGCAGTACATTCCATGCAGCATGGTAAAATGCATCCCGATTAAATGCAGTGGATTCCATCCAGCTTGATTGAATGCAGTTGATTCCATGGAGCGTGGCCCAATGCATCCCGATTAAATGCAGTGGATTTTATGCAGCATGGCCCAAAGCATCCCGATTGAAGGTAGTGCATTCCATGCAGCATCACTGAATGCAGTGGATTCCATGCAGCATGGTAAAATGCATCCCGATTGAACGCAGTGTATTCCATGAAGCATGGCGAAATGGATCCCGATTGAATGCAGTGGATTCCATGCAGCGTGGCCCAATGGATCTCGATTGAACGCAGTGTATTCCATGCAGTGAGGCCCAATGAATCCCAATTGAATGCAGTGGATTCCATGCAGCATGGCACAATGGATGTCGATTGAATGCAGTGGTTTCCCTGCAATGTGGCACAATGGATCCCGATTGACTGCAGTGGATTCCATGCAGCGTCACTGAATGCAGTGGATTCCATGCAGCATGGTAAAATGCATCCCGAGTGAATGCAGTGGATTCCATGCAGTGTCATTGAATGCAGTGGATTCCATGCAGCATGGTAAAATGCATCCCAATTGAACGCAGTGCATTCCATGCAGCGGCGGTCAATGGATCCCGATTGAATGCAGTGGATTCGATGCAGCGTGGCCCAATGGATCTCGAGAGAATGCAGTGGATTCCATGCAGTGTGGTGCAATGGATTTTAATTGAACGCAGTGGATTCCATGCATCGTGGCGCAATGGATCCCAATTGAATGCAGTGAATTCCATGCAGCGTGATTGAATGCAGTACATTCCATGCAGCATGGTAAAATGCATCCCGATTAAATGCAGTGGATTCCATCCAGCTTGATTGAATGCAGTTGATTCCATGGAGCGTGGCCCAATGCATCCCGATTAAATGCAGTGGATTTTATGCAGCATGGCCCAAAGCATCCCGATTGAAGGTAGTGCATTTCATGCAGCATCACTGAATGCAGTGGATTCCATGCAGCATGGTAAAATGCATCCCAATTGAACGCAGTGCATTCCATGCAGCGGGGTTAAATGGATGCCGATTGAATGCAGTGGATTCGATGCAGCGTGGCCCAATGGATCTCGATTGACTGCAGTGGATTCCATGCAGCGTGGCCCAATGGATCTCGATTGACTGCAGTGGATTCCATGCAGCGTCACTGAATGCAGTGGATTCCATGCAGCATGGTAAAATGCATCCCGATTGATGCAGTGGATTCCATGCAGTGTCATTGAATGCAGTGGATTCCATGCAGCATGGTTTAATGCATCCCAATTGAACGCAGTGCATTCCATGCAGCGGGGTTAAATGGATCCCGATTGAATGCAGTGGATTCGATGCAGCGTGGCCCAATGGATCTCGAGAGAATGCAGTGGATTCCATGCAGTGTGGTGCAATGGATTTTAATTGAACGGAGTGGATTCCATGCATCGTGGCGCAATGGATCCCAATTGAATGCAGTGAATTCCATGCAGCGTGATTGAATGCAGTATATTCCATGCAGCGTGGTAAAATGCATCCCGATTAAATGCAGTGGATTCCATCCAGTTTGATTGAATGCAGTTGATTCCATGGAGCGTGGCCCAATGCATCCCGATTAAATGCAGTTGATTTTATGCAGCATGGCCCAAAGCATCCCGATTGAAGGTAGTGCATTCCATGCAGCATCACTGAATGCATTGGATTCCATGCAGCATGGTAAAATGCATCCCGATGGATGCAGTGGATTCCATGCAGTGTCAATGAATGCAGTGGATTCCAGGCAGCATGATAAAATGCATCCCGATTGATGCAGTTGATTCCATGCAGCGGGGTTAAATGGATCCCGATTGAATGCAGTGGATTCCATGCAGCGTGGCCCAATGGATCTCGATTGAATGCAGTGGATTCCATGCAGCGTGGCCCAATGGATCTCGATTGAATGCAGTGGATTCCATGCAGTGTGGTGCAGTGGACTCTGATTGATTGCAGTGAATTCCATGCATCGTGGCACAATGGATCCCAATTGAATGCAGTGGATTCCATGCAGCGTGGCCCAATGGATCTCGATTGAATGCAGTGGATTCCATGCAGCGTGTTTGAATGTAGTGTATGCCATGCAGCGTGAAGAAATGGAACCCTATTGAATGCAGTGGATTTTATGCAGCATGATTGAATGCAGTGGATTCGATGCAGCATGATTGAATGCAGTGGATTCCAGGCAGCGAGGCCCAATGAATCCCGATTGAATGCAGTGGATATAATCCAGCATGGCCCAAAGCATCCCGATTGAATGCAGTGGATTCCATGCAGCGTGTTTGAATGCAGTGGATTCCATGCAGAATGGCCCAATGGTTCCCGATTGAATGCAGTGGTTGCAATGAAGCATGATTGAATGCAGTGGATTCCATGCAGCATGGAGAAATTGAACCCTATTAAATGCAGGGGATTTTATGCAGCATGATTGAATGCAGTGGATTCCATGCAGCGTGATTGAATGCAGTAGATTCCATGCAGTGAGGCCCAATGCATCCCGATTAAATGCAGTGGATTTTATGCAGCGAGGCCCAAAGCATCCCGATTGAATGCAGTGGATTCCATGCAGCGTCACTGAATGCAGTGGATTCGATGCAGCATGGTAAAATGCATCCCGATTGAACCCAGTGTATTCCATGCAGCGTGATAAATGGACCCCAATTGAATGCAGTGGATTCCATGCAGCGTGGCCCAATGGATCTCGAGAGAATACAGTGGATTCCATGCAGCGTGATTGAATGCAGTACATTCCATGCAGCATGGTAAAATGCATCCCGATTAAATGCAGTGGATTCCATCCAGCTTGATTGAATGCAGTTGATTCCATGGAGCGTGGCCCAATGCATCCCGATTAAATGCAGTGGATTTTATGCAGCATGGCCCAAAGCATCCCGATTGAAGGTAGTGCATTCCATGCAGCATCACTGAATGCAGTGGATTCCATGCAGCATGGTAAAATGCATCCCGATTGAACGCAGTGTATTCCATGAAGCATGGCGAAATGGATCCCGATTGAATGCAGTGGATTCCATGCAGCGTGGCCCAATGGATCTCGATTGAACGCAGTGTATTCCATGCAGTGAGGCCCAATGAATCCCAATTGAATGCAGTGGATTCCATGCAGCATGGCACAATGGATGTCGATTGAATGCAGTGGTTTCCCTGCAATGTGGCACAATGGATCCCGATTGACTGCAGTGGATTCCATGCAGCGTCACTGAATGCAGTGGATTCCATGCAGCATGGTAAAATGCATCCCGATGGATGCAGTGGATTCCATGCAGTGTCATTGAATGCAGTGGATTCCATGCAGCATGGTAAAATGCATCCCAATTGAACGCAGTGCATTCCATGCAGCGGGGGTCAATGGATCCCGATTGAATGCAGTGGATTCGATGCAGCGTGGCCCAATGGATCACGAGAGAATGCAGTGGATTCCATGCAGTGTGGTGCAATGGATTTTAATTGAACGGAGTGGATTCCATGCATCGTGGCGCAATGGATCCCAATTGAATGCAGTGAATTCCATGCAGCGTGATTGAATGCAGTACATTCCATGCAGCATGGTAAAATGCATCCCGATTAAATGCAGTGGATTCCATCCAGCTTGATTGAATGCAGTTGATTCCATGGAGCGTGGCCCAATGCATCCCGATTAAATGCAGTGGATTTTATGCAGCATGGCCCAAAGCATCCCGATTGAAGGTAGTGCATTTCATGCAGCATCACTGAATGCAGTGGATTCCATGCAGCATGGTAAAATGCATCCCAATTGAACGCAGTGCATTCCATGCAGCGGGGTTAAATGGATCCCGATTGAATGCAGTGGATTCGATGCAGCGTGGCCCAATGGATCTCGATTGACTGCAGTGGATTCCATGCAGCGTGGCCCAATGGATCTCGATTGACTGCAGTGGATTCCATGCAGCGTCACTGAATGCAGTGGATTCCATGCAGCATGGTAAAATGCATCCCGATTGATGCAGTGGATTCCATGCAGTGTCATTGAATGCAGTGGATTCCATGCAGCATGGTTTAATGCATCCCAATTGAACGCAGTGCATTCCATGCAGCGGGGTTAAATGGATCCCGATTGAATGCAGTGGATTCCATGCAGCGTGGCCCAATGGATCTCGAGAGATTGCAGTGGATTCCAAGCAGAGTGGTGCAATGGATTTTAATTGAACGCAGTGGATTCCATGCATCGTGGTGCAATGGATCCCAATTGAATGCAGTGAATTCCATGCAGCGTGATTGAATGCAGTATATTCCATGCAGCGTGGTAAAATGCATCCCGATTAAATGCAGTGGATTCCATCCAGCTTGATTGAATGCAATTGATTCCATGGAGCATGGCCCAATGCATCCCGATTAAATGCAGTGGATTTTATGCAGCATGGCCCAAAGCATCCCGATTGAAGGTAGTGCATTCCATGCAGCATCACTGAATGCAGTGGATTCCATGCAGCATGGTAAAATGCATCCCGATTAAACGCAGTGGATTACATGCAGCATGGCTAAATGGATCCCGATTGAATGCAGTAGATTCCATGCAGTGTCATTGAATGCAGTGGATTCCATGCAGCATGGTAAAATGCGTCACGATTGATGCAGTGGATTCCATGCAGTGTCATTGAATGCAGTGGATTCCATGCAGCATGGTAAAATGCATCCCGATGGATGCAGTGGATTCCATGCAGTGTCAATGAATGCAGTGGATTCCAGGCAGCATGATAAAATGCATCCCGATTGATGCAGTTGATTCCATGCAGCGGGGTTAAATGGATCCAGATTGAATGCAGTGGATTCCATGCAGCGTGGCCCAATGGATCTCGATTGAATGCAGTGGATTCCATGCAGCGTGGCCCAATGGATCTCGATTGAATGCAGTGGATTCCATGCAGTGTGGTGCAGTGGACTCTGATTGATTGCAGTGAATTCCATGCATCGTGGCACAATGGATCCCAATTGAATGCAGTGGATTCCATGCAGCGTGGCCCAATGGATCTCGATTGAATGCAGTGGATTCCATGCAGCGTGTTTGAATGCAGTGTATGCCATGCAGCGTGAAGAAATGGAACCCTATTGAATGCAGTGGATTTTATGCAGCATGATTGAATGCAGTGGATTCGATGCAGCATGATTGAATGCAGTGGATTCCAGGCAGCGAGGCCCAATGAATCCCGATTGAATGCAGTGGATATTATCCAGCATGGCCCAAAGCATCCCGATTGAATGCAGTGGATCCCATGCAGCGTGTTTGAATGCAGTGGATTCCATGCAGAATGGCCCAATGGTTCCCGATTGAATGCAGTGGTTGCAATGAAGCATGATTGAATGCAGTGGATTCCATGCAGCATGGAGAAATTGAACCCTATTAAATGCAGGGGATTTTATGCAGCATGATTGAATGCAGTGGATTCCATGCAGCGTGATTGAATGCAGTAGATTCCATGCAGTGAGGCCCAATGCATCCCGATTAAATGCAGTGGATTTTATGCAGCGAGGCCCAAAGCATCCCGATTGAATGCAGTGGATTCCATGCAGCGTCACTGAATGCAGTGGATTCGATGCAGCATGGTAAAATGCATCCAGATTGAACCCAGTGTATTCCATGCAGCGTGATAAATGGACCCCAATTGAATGCAGTGGATTCCATGCAGCGTGGCCCAATGGATCTCGAGAGAATACAGTGGATTCCATGCAGCGTGATTGAATGCAGTACATTCCATGCAGCATGGTAAAATGCATCCCGATTAAATGCAGTGGATTCCATCCAGCTTGATTGAATGCAGTTGATTCCATGGAGCGTGGCCCAATGCATCCCGATTAAATGCAGTGGATTTTATGCAGCATGGCCCAAAGCATCCCGATTGAAGGTAGTGCATTCCATGCAGCATCACTGAATGCAGTGGATTCCATGCAGCATGGTAAAATGCATCCCGATTGAACGCAGTGTATTCCATGAAGCATGGCGAAATGGATCCCGATTGAATGCAGTGGATTCCATGCAGCGTGGCCCAATGGATCTCGATTGAACGCAGTGTATTCCATGCAGTGAGGCCCAATGAATCCCAATTGAATGCAGTGGATTCCATGCAGCATGGCACAATGGATGTCGATTGAATGCAGTGGTTTCCCTGCAATGTGGCACAATGGATCCCGATTGACTGCAGTGGATTCCATGCAGCGTCACTGAATGCAGTGGATTCCATGCAGCATGGTAAAATGCATCCCGAGTGAATGCAGTGGATTCCATGCAGTGTCATTGAATGCAGTGGATTCCATGCAGCATGGTAAAATGCATCCCAATTGAACGCAGTGCATTCCATGCAGCGGCGGTCAATGGATCCCGATTGAATGCAGTGGATTCGATGCAGCGTGGCCCAATGGATCTCGAGAGAATGCAGTGGATTCCATGCAGTGTGGTGCAATGGATTTTAATTGAACGCAGTGGATTCCATGCATCGTGGCGCAATGGATCCCAATTGAATGCAGTGAATTCCATGCAGCGTGATTGAATGCAGTACATTCCATGCAGCATGGTAAAATGCATCCCGATTAAATGCAGTGGATTCCATCCAGCTTGATTGAATGCAGTTGATTCCATGGAGCGTGGCCCAATGCATCCCGATTAAATGCAGTGGATTTTATGCAGCATGGCCCAAAGCATCCCGATTGAAGGTAGTGCATTTCATGCAGCATCACTGAATGCAGTGGATTCCATGCAGCATGGTAAAATGCATCCCAATTGAACGCAGTGCATTCCATGCAGCGGGGTTAAATGGATGCCGATTGAATGCAGTGGATTCGATGCAGCGTGGCCCAATGGATCTCGATTGACTGCAGTGGATTCCATGCAGCGTGGCCCAATGGATCTCGATTGACTGCAGTGGATTCCATGCAGCGTCACTGAATGCAGTGGATTCCATGCAGCATGGTAAAATGCATCCCGATTGATGCAGTGGATTCCATGCAGTGTCATTGAATGCAGTGGATTCCATGCAGCATGGTTTAATGCATCCCAATTGAACGCAGTGCATTCCATGCAGCGGGGTTAAATGGATCCCGATTGAATGCAGTGGATTCGATGCAGCGTGGCCCAATGGATCTCGAGAGAATGCAGTGGATTCCATGCAGTGTGGTGCAATGGATTTTAATTGAACGGAGTGGATTCCATGCATCGTGGCGCAATGGATCCCAATTGAATGCAGTGAATTCCATGCAGCGTGATTGAATGCAGTATATTCCATGCAGCGTGGTAAAATGCATCCCGATTAAATGCAGTGGATTCCATCCAGTTTGATTGAATGCAGTTGATTCCATGGAGCGTGGCCCAATGCATCCCGATTAAATGCAGTTGATTTTATGCAGCATGGCCCAAAGCATCCCGATTGAAGGTAGTGCATTCCATGCAGCATCACTGAATGCAGTGGATTCCATGCAGCATGGTAAAATGCATCCCGATTGAACGCAGTGTATTCCATGAAGCATGGCTAAATGGATCCCGAGTGAATGCAGTGGATTCCATGCAGTGTCATTGAATGCAGTGGATTCCATGCAGCATGGTAAAATGTGTCACGATTGATGCAGTGGATTACATGCATTGTCATTGAATGCAGTGGATTCCATGCAGCATGGTTAAATGCATCACGATTGATGCAGTGGATTCCATGCAGTGTCAATGAATGCAGTGGATTCCAGGCAGCATGATAAAATGCATCCCGAATGATGCAGTGGATTCCATGCAGCGGGGTTAAATGGATCCCGATTGAATGCAGTGGATTCCATGCAGCGTGGCCCAATGGATCTCGATTGAATGCAGTGGACTCCGTGCAGTGTGGTGGAGTGGATTCTGATTGATTGCAGTTAATTCCATGCAGCGTGGCCCAATGGATCTCGATTGAATGCAGTGGATTCCATGCAGCGTGTTTGAATGCAGTGTATTCTATGCAGCGTGAAGAAATGGAACCCTATTGAATGCAGTGGATTTTATGCAGCATGATTGAATGCAGTGGATTCCATGCAGCATGATTGAATGCAGTGGATTCCAGGCAGCGAGGCCCAATGAATCCCGATTGAATGCAGTGGACATTATCCAGCATGGCCGAAAGCATCCCGATGGAATGCAGTGGATTCCATGCAGCGTGTTTGAATGCAGTGGATTCCATGCAGCATGGCCCAATGGTTCCCGATTGAATGCAGTGGATTCCATGCAGCGTGTTTGAATGCAGTGGATTCCATGCAGCGTGTTTGAATGCAGTGGATTCCATGCAGCATGGTAAAATGCGTCACGATTGATGCAGTGGATTCCATGCAGTGTCATTTAATGCATTGGATTCCATGCAGCATGGTAAAATGCATCCCGATGGATGCAGTGGATTCCTTGCAGTGTCAATGAATGCAGTGGATTCCAGGCAGCATGATAAAATGCATCCCGATTGATGCAGTTGATTCCATGCAGCGGGGTTAAATGGATCCCGATTGAATGCAGTGGATTCCATGCAGCGTGGCCCAATGGATCTCGATTGAATGCAGTGGATTCCATGCAGCGTGGCCCAATGGATCTCGATTGAATGCAGTGGATTCCATGCAGTGTGGTGCAGTGGACTCTGATTGATTGCAGTGAATTCCATGCATCGTGGCACAATGGATCCCAATTGAATGCAGTGGATTCCATGCAGCGTGGCCCAATGGATCTCGATTGAATGCAGTGGATTCCATGCAGCGTGTTTGAATGTAGTGTATGCCATGCAGCGTGAAGAAATGGAACCCTATTGAATGCAGTGGATTTTATGCAGCATGATTGAATGCAGTGGATTCGATGCAGCATGATTGAATGCAGTGGATTCCAGGCAGCGAGGCCCAATGAATCCCGATTGAATGCAGTGGATATTATCCAGCATGGCCCAAAGCATCCCGATTGAATGCAGTGGATTCCATGCAGCGTGTTTGAATGCAGTGGATTCCATGCAGAATGGCCCAATGGTTCCCGATTGAATGCAGTGGTTGCAATGAAGCATGATTGAATGCAGTGGATTCCATGCAGCATGGAGAAATTGAACCCTATTAAATGCAGGGGATTTTATGCAGCATGATTGAATGCAGTGGATTCCATGCAGCGTGATTGAATGCAGTAGATTCCATGCAGTGAGGCCCAATGCATCCCGATTAAATGCAGTGGATTTTATGCAGCGAGGCCCAAAGCATCCCGATTGAATGCAGTGGATTCCATGCAGCGTCACTGAATGCAGTGGATTCGATGCAGCATGGTAAAATGCATCCCGATTGAACCCAGTGTATTCCATGCAGCGTGATAAATGGACCCCAATTGAATGCAGTGGATTCCATGCAGCGTGGCCCAATGGATCTCGAGAGAATACAGTGGATTCCATGCAGCGTGATTGAATGCAGTACATTCCATGCAGCATGGTAAAATGCATCCCGATTAAATGCAGTGGATTCCATCCAGCTTGATTGAATGCAGTTGATTCCATGGAGCGTGGCCCAATGCATCCCGATTAAATGCAGTGGATTTTATGCAGCATGGCCCAAAGCATCCCGATTGAAGGTAGTGCATTCCATGCAGCATCACTGAATGCAGTGGATTCCATGCAGCATGGTAAAATGCATCCCGATTGAACGCAGTGTATTCCATGAAGCATGGCGAAATGGATCCCGATTGAATGCAGTGGATTCCATGCAGCGTGGCCCAATGGATCTCGATTGAACGCAGTGTATTCCATGCAGTGAGGCCCAATGAATCCCAATTGAATGCAGTGGATTCCATGCAGCATGGCACAATGGATGTCGATTGAATGCAGTGGTTTCCCTGCAATGTGGCACAATGGATCCCGATTGACTGCAGTGGATTCCATGCAGCGTCACTGAATGCAGTGGATTCCATGCAGCATGGTAAAATGCATCCCGATGGATGCAGTGGATTCCATGCAGTGTCATTGAATGCAGTGGATTCCATGCAGCATGGTAAAATGCATCCCAATTGAACGCAGTGCATTCCATGCAGCGGGGGTCAATGGATCCCGATTGAATGCAGTGGATTCGATGCAGCGTGGCCCAATGGATCACGAGAGAATGCAGTGGATTCCATGCAGTGTGGTGCAATGGATTTTAATTGAACGGAGTGGATTCCATGCATCGTGGCGCAATGGATCCCAATTGAATGCAGTGAATTCCATGCAGCGTGATTGAATGCAGTACATTCCATGCAGCATGGTAAAATGCATCCCGATTAAATGCAGTGGATTCCATCCAGCTTGATTGAATGCAGTTGATTCCATGGAGCGTGGCCCAATGCATCCCGATTAAATGCAGTGGATTTTATGCAGCATGGCCCAAAGCATCCCGATTGAAGGTAGTGCATTTCATGCAGCATCACTGAATGCAGTGGATTCCATGCAGCATGGTAAAATGCATCCCAATTGAACGCAGTGCATTCCATGCAGCGGGGTTAAATGGATCCCGATTGAATGCAGTGGATTCGATGCAGCGTGGCCCAATGGATCTCGATTGACTGCAGTGGATTCCATGCAGCGTGGCCCAATGGATCTCGATTGACTGCAGTGGATTCCATGCAGCGTCACTGAATGCAGTGGATTCCATGCAGCATGGTAAAATGCATCCCGATTGATGCAGTGGATTCCATGCAGTGTCATTGAATGCAGTGGATTCCATGCAGCATGGTTTAATGCATCCCAATTGAACGCAGTGCATTCCATGCAGCGGGGTTAAATGGATCCCGATTGAATGCAGTGGATTCCATGCAGCGTGGCCCAATGGATCTCGAGAGATTGCAGTGGATTCCAAGCAGAGTGGTGCAATGGATTTTAATTGAACGCAGTGGATTCCATGCATCGTGGTGCAATGGATCCCAATTGAATGCAGTGAATTCCATGCAGCGTGATTGAATGCAGTATATTCCATGCAGCGTGGTAAAATGCATCCCGATTAAATGCAGTGGATTCCATCCAGCTTGATTGAATGCAATTGATTCCATGGAGCATGGCCCAATGCATCCCGATTAAATGCAGTGGATTTTATGCAGCATGGCCCAAAGCATCCCGATTGAAGGTAGTGCATTCCATGCAGCATCACTGAATGCAGTGGATTCCATGCAGCATGGTAAAATGCATCCCGATTAAACGCAGTGGATTACATGCAGCATGGCTAAATGGATCCCGATTGAATGCAGTAGATTCCATGCAGTGTCATTGAATGCAGTGGATTCCATGCAGCATGGTAAAATGCGTCACGATTGATGCAGTGGATTCCATGCAGTGTCATTGAATGCAGTGGATTCCATGCAGCATGGTAAAATGCATCCCGATGGATGCAGTGGATTCCATGCAGTGTCAATGAATGCAGTGGATTCCAGGCAGCATGATAAAATGCATCCCGATTGATGCAGTTGATTCCATGCAGCGGGGTTAAATGGATCCAGATTGAATGCAGTGGATTCCATGCAGCGTGGCCCAATGGATCTCGATTGAATGCAGTGGATTCCATGCAGCGTGGCCCAATGGATCTCGATTGAATGCAGTGGATTCCATGCAGTGTGGTGCAGTGGACTCTGATTGATTGCAGTGAATTCCATGCATCGTGGCACAATGGATCCCAATTGAATGCAGTGGATTCCATGCAGCGTGGCCCAATGGATCTCGATTGAATGCAGTGGATTCCATGCAGCGTGTTTGAATGCAGTGTATGCCATGCAGCGTGAAGAAATGGAACCCTATTGAATGCAGTGGATTTTATGCAGCATGATTGAATGCAGTGGATTCGATGCAGCATGATTGAATGCAGTGGATTCCAGGCAGCGAGGCCCAATGAATCCCGATTGAATGCAGTGGATATTATCCAGCATGGCCCAAAGCATCCCGATTGAATGCAGTGGATCCCATGCAGCGTGTTTGAATGCAGTGGATTCCATGCAGAATGGCCCAATGGTTCCCGATTGAATGCAGTGGTTGCAATGAAGCATGATTGAATGCAGTGGATTCCATGCAGCATGGAGAAATTGAACCCTATTAAATGCAGGGGATTTTATGCAGCATGATTGAATGCAGTGGATTCCATGCAGCGTGATTGAATGCAGTAGATTCCATGCAGTGAGGCCCAATGCATCCCGATTAAATGCAGTGGATTTTATGCAGCGAGGCCCAAAGCATCCCGATTGAATGCAGTGGATTCCATGCAGCGTCACTGAATGCAGTGGATTCGATGCAGCATGGTAAAATGCATCCAGATTGAACCCAGTGTATTCCATGCAGCGTGATAAATGGACCCCAATTGAATGCAGTGGATTCCATGCAGCGTGGCCCAATGGATCTCGAGAGAATACAGTGGATTCCATGCAGCGTGATTGAATGCAGTACATTCCATGCAGCATGGTAAAATGCATCCCGATTAAATGCAGTGGATTCCATCCAGCTTGATTGAATGCAGTTGATTCCATGGAGCGTGGCCCAATGCATCCCGATTAAATGCAGTGGATTTTATGCAGCATGGCCCAAAGCATCCCGATTGAAGGTAGTGCATTCCATGCAGCATCACTGAATGCAGTGGATTCCATGCAGCATGGTAAAATGCATCCCGATTGAACGCAGTGTATTCCATGAAGCATGGCGAAATGGATCCCGATTGAATGCAGTGGATTCCATGCAGCGTGGCCCAATGGATCTCGATTGAACGCAGTGTATTCCATGCAGTGAGGCCCAATGAATCCCAATTGAATGCAGTGGATTCCATGCAGCATGGCACAATGGATGTCGATTGAATGCAGTGGTTTCCCTGCAATGTGGCACAATGGATCCCGATTGACTGCAGTGGATTCCATGCAGCGTCACTGAATGCAGTGGATTCCATGCAGCATGGTAAAATGCATCCCGAGTGAATGCAGTGGATTCCATGCAGTGTCATTGAATGCAGTGGATTCCATGCAGCATGGTAAAATGCATCCCAATTGAACGCAGTGCATTCCATGCAGCGGCGGTCAATGGATCCCGATTGAATGCAGTGGATTCGATGCAGCGTGGCCCAATGGATCTCGAGAGAATGCAGTGGATTCCATGCAGTGTGGTGCAATGGATTTTAATTGAACGCAGTGGATTCCATGCATCGTGGCGCAATGGATCCCAATTGAATGCAGTGAATTCCATGCAGCGTGATTGAATGCAGTACATTCCATGCAGCATGGTAAAATGCATCCCGATTAAATGCAGTGGATTCCATCCAGCTTGATTGAATGCAGTTGATTCCATGGAGCGTGGCCCAATGCATCCCGATTAAATGCAGTGGATTTTATGCAGCATGGCCCAAAGCATCCCGATTGAAGGTAGTGCATTTCATGCAGCATCACTGAATGCAGTGGATTCCATGCAGCATGGTAAAATGCATCCCAATTGAACGCAGTGCATTCCATGCAGCGGGGTTAAATGGATCCCGATTGAATGCAGTGGATTCGATGCAGCGTGGCCCAATGGATCTCGATTGACTGCAGTGGATTCCATGCAGCGTGGCCCAATGGATCTCGATTGACTGCAGTGGATTCCATGCAGCGTCACTGAATGCAGTGGATTCCATGCAGCATGGTAAAATGCATCCCGATTGATGCAGTGGATTCCATGCAGTGTCATTGAATGCAGTGGATTCCATGCAGCATGGTTTAATGCATCCCAATTGAACGCAGTGCATTCCATGCAGCGGGGTTAAATGGATCCCGATTGAATGCAGTGGATTCGATGCAGCGTGGCCCAATGGATCTCGAGAGAATGCAGTGGATTCCATGCAGTGTGGTGCAATGGATTTTAATTGAACGGAGTGGATTCCATGCATCGTGGCGCAATGGATCCCAATTGAATGCAGTGAATTCCATGCAGCGTGATTGAATGCAGTATATTCCATGCAGCGTGGTAAAATGCATCCCGATTAAATGCAGTGGATTCCATCCAGTTTGATTGAATGCAGTTGATTCCATGGAGCGTGGCCCAATGCATCCCGATTAAATGCAGTTGATTTTATGCAGCATGGCCCAAAGCATCCCGATTGAAGGTAGTGCATTCCATGCAGCATCACTGAATGCAGTGGATTCCATGCAGCATGGTAAAATGCATCCCGATTGAACGCAGTGTATTCCATGAAGCATGGCTAAATGGATCCCGAGTGAATGCAGTGGATTCCATGCAGTGTCATTGAATGCAGTGGATTCCATGCAGCATGGTAAAATGTGTCACGATTGATGCAGTGGATTACATGCATTGTCATTGAATGCAGTGGATTCCATGCAGCATGGTTAAATGCATCACGATTGATGCAGTGGATTCCATGCAGTGTCAATGAATGCAGTGGATTCCAGGCAGCATGATAAAATGCATCCCGAATGATGCAGTGGATTCCATGCAGCGGGGTTAAATGGATCCCGATTGAATGCAGTGGATTCCATGCAGCGTGGCCCAATGGATCTCGATTGAATGCAGTGGACTCCGTGCAGTGTGGTGGAGTGGATTCTGATTGATTGCAGTTAATTCCATGCAGCGTGGCCCAATGGATCTCGATTGAATGCAGTGGATTCCATGCAGCGTGTTTGAATGCAGTGTATTCTATGCAGCGTGAAGAAATGGAACCCTATTGAATGCAGTGGATTTTATGCAGCATGATTGAATGCAGTGGATTCCATGCAGCATGATTGAATGCAGTGGATTCCAGGCAGCGAGGCCCAATGAATCCCGATTGAATGCAGTGGACATTATCCAGCATGGCCGAAAGCATCCCGATGGAATGCAGTGGATTCCATGCAGCGTGTTTGAATGCAGTGGATTCCATGCAGCATGGCCCAATGGTTCCCGATTGAATGCAGTGGATTCCATGCAGCGTGTTTGAATGCAGTGGATTCCATGCAGCGTGTTTGAATGCAGTGGATTCCATGCAGCATGGTAAAATGCGTCACGATTGATGCAGTGGATTCCATGCAGTGTCATTTAATGCATTGGATTCCATGCAGCATGGTAAAATGCATCCCGATGGATGCAGTGGATTCCATGCAGTGTCAATGAATGCAGTGGATTCCAGGCAGCATGATAAAATGCATCCCGATTGATGCAGTTGATTCCATGCAGCGGGGTTAAATGGATCCCGATTGAATGCAGTGGATTCCATGCAGCGTGGCCCAATGGATCTCGATTGAATGCAGTGGATTCCATGCAGCGTGGCCCAATGGATCTCGATTGAATGCAGTGGATTCCATGCAGTGTGGTGCAGTGGACTCTGATTGATTGCAGTGAATTCCATGCATCGTGGCACAATGGATCCCAATTGAATGCAGTGGATTCCATGCAGCGTGGCCCAATGGATCTCGATTGAATGCAGTGGATTCCATGCAGCGTGTTTGAATGTAGTGTATGCCATGCAGCGTGAAGAAATGGAACCCTATTGAATGCAGTGGATTTTATGCAGCATGATTGAATGCAGTGGATTCGATGCAGCATGATTGAATGCAGTGGATTCCAGGCAGCGAGGCCCAATGAATCCCGATTGAATGCAGTGGATATTATCCAGCATGGCCCAAAGCATCCCGATTGAATGCAGTGGATTCCATGCAGCGTGTTTGAATGCAGTGGATTCCATGCAGAATGGCCCAATGGTTCCCGATTGAATGCAGTGGTTGCAATGAAGCATGATTGAATGCAGTGGATTCCATGCAGCATGGAGAAATTGAACCCTATTAAATGCAGGGGATTTTATGCAGCATGATTGAATGCAGTGGATTCCATGCAGCGTGATTGAATGCAGTAGATTCCATGCAGTGAGGCCCAATGCATCCCGATTAAATGCAGTGGATTTTATGCAGCGAGGCCCAAAGCATCCCGATTGAATGCAGTGGATTCCATGCAGCGTCACTGAATGCAGTGGATTCGATGCAGCATGGTAAAATGCATCCCGATTGAACCCAGTGTATTCCATGCAGCGTGATAAATGGACCCCAATTGAATGCAGTGGATTCCATGCAGCGTGGCCCAATGGATCTCGAGAGAATACAGTGGATTCCATGCAGCGTGATTGAATGCAGTACATTCCATGCAGCATGGTAAAATGCATCCCGATTAAATGCAGTGGATTCCATCCAGCTTGATTGAATGCAGTTGATTCCATGGAGCGTGGCCCAATGCATCCCGATTAAATGCAGTGGATTTTATGCAGCATGGCCCAAAGCATCCCGATTGAAGGTAGTGCATTCCATGCAGCATCACTGAATGCAGTGGATTCCATGCAGCATGGTAAAATGCATCCCGATTGAACGCAGTGTATTCCATGAAGCATGGCGAAATGGATCCCGATTGAATGCAGTGGATTCCATGCAGCGTGGCCCAATGGATCTCGATTGAACGCAGTGTATTCCATGCAGTGAGGCCCAATGAATCCCAATTGAATGCAGTGGATTCCATGCAGCATGGCACAATGGATGTCGATTGAATGCAGTGGTTTCCCTGCAATGTGGCACAATGGATCCCGATTGACTGCAGTGGATTCCATGCAGCGTCACTGAATGCAGTGGATTCCATGCAGCATGGTAAAATGCATCCCGATTGATGCAGTGGATTCCATGCAGTGTCATTGAATGCAGTGGATTCCATGCAGCATGGTAAAATGCATCCCAATTGAACGCAGTGCATTCCATGCAGCGGGATTAAATGGATCCCGATTGAATGCAGTGGATTCGATGCAGCGTGGCCCAATGGATCTCGAGAGAATGCAGTGGATTCCATGCAGTGTGGTGCAATGGATTTAAATTGAACGCAGTGGATTCCATGCATCGTGGCGCAATGGATCCCAATTGAATGCAGTGAATTCCATGCAGCGTGATTGAATGCAGTACATTCCATGCAGCATGGTAAAATGCATCCCGATTAAATGCAGTGGATTCCATCCAGCTTGATTGAATGCAGTTGATTCCATGGAGCGTGGCCCAATGCATCCCGATTAAATGCAGTGGATTTTATGCAGCATGGCCCAAAGCATCCCGATTGAAGGTAGTGCATTTCATGCAGCATCACTGAATGCAGTGGATTCCATGCAGCATGGTAAAATGCATCCCAATTGAACGCAGTGCATTCCATGCAGCGGGGTTAAATGGATGCCGATTGAATGCAGTGGATTCGATGCAGCGTGGCCCAATGGATCTCGATTGACTGCAGTGGATTCCATGCAGCGTGGCCCAATGGATCTCGATTGACTGCAGTGGATTCCATGCAGCGTCACTGAATGCAGTGGATTCCATGCAGCATGGTAAAATGCATCCCGATTGATGCAGTGGATTCCATGCAGTGTCATTGAATGCAGTGGATTCCATGCAGCATGGTTTAATGCATCCCAATTGAACGCAGTGCATTCCATGCAGCGGGGTTAAATGGATCCCGATTGAATGCAGTGGATTCCATGCAGCGTGGCCCAATGGATCTCGAGAGATTGCAGTGGATTCCAAGCAGAGTGGTGCAATGGATTTTAATTGAACGCAGTGGATTCCATGCATCGTGGTGCAATGGATCCCAATTGAATGCAGTGAATTCCATGCAGCGTGATTGAATGCAGTATATTCCATGCAGCGTGGTAAAATGCATCCCGATTAAATGCAGTGGATTCCATCCAGCTTGATTGAATGCAATTGATTCCATGGAGCATGGCCCAATGCATCCCGATTAAATGCAGTGGATTTTATGCAGCATGGCCCAAAGCATCCCGATTGAAGGTAGTGCATTCCATGCAGCATCACTGAATGCAGTGGATTCCATGCAGCATGGTAAAATGCATCCCGATTAAACGCAGTGGATTACATGCAGCATGGCTAAATGGATCCCGATTGAATGCAGTAGATTCCATGCAGTGTCATTGAATGCAGTGGATTCCATGCAGCATGGTAAAATGCGTCACGATTGATGCAGTGGATTCCATGCAGTGTCATTGAATGCAGTGGATTCCATGCAGCATGGTAAAATGCATCCCGATGGATGCAGTGGATTCCATGCAGTGTCAATGAATGCAGTGGATTCCAGGCAGCATGATAAAATGCATCCCGATTGATGCAGTTGATTCCATGCAGCGGGGTTAAATGGATCCAGATTGAATGCAGTGGATTCCATGCAGCGTGGCCCAATGGATCTCGATTGAATGCAGTGGATTCCATGCAGCGTGGCCCAATGGATCTCGATTGAATGCAGTGGATTCCATGCAGTGTGGTGCAGTGGACTCTGATTGATTGCAGTGAATTCCATGCATCGTGGCACAATGGATCCCAATTGAATGCAGTGGATTCCATGCAGCGTGGCCCAATGGATCTCGATTGAATGCAGTGGATTCCATGCAGCGTGTTTGAATGCAGTGTATGCCATGCAGCGTGAAGAAATGGAACCCTATTGAATGCAGTGGATTTTATGCAGCATGATTGAATGCAGTGGATTCGATGCAGCATGATTGAATGCAGTGGATTCCAGGCAGCGAGGCCCAATGAATCCCGATTGAATGCAGTGGATATTATCCAGCATGGCCCAAAGCATCCCGATTGAATGCAGTGGATCCCATGCAGCGTGTTTGAATGCAGTGGATTCCATGCAGAATGGCCCAATGGTTCCCGATTGAATGCAGTGGTTGCAATGAAGCATGATTGAATGCAGTGGATTCCATGCAGCATGGAGAAATTGAACCCTATTAAATGCAGGGGATTTTATGCAGCATGATTGAATGCAGTGGATTCCATGCAGCGTGATTGAATGCAGTAGATTCCATGCAGTGAGGCCCAATGCATCCCGATTAAATGCAGTGGATTTTATGCAGCGAGGCCCAAAGCATCCCGATTGAATGCAGTGGATTCCATGCAGCGTCACTGAATGCAGTGGATTCGATGCAGCATGGTAAAATGCATCCCGATTGAACCCAGTGTATTCCATGCAGCGTGATAAATGGACCCCAATTGAATGCAGTGGATTCCATGCAGCGTGGCCCAATGGATCTCGAGAGAATACAGTGGATTCCATGCAGCGTGATTGAATGCAGTACATTCCATGCAGCATGGTAAAATGCATCCCGATTAAATGCAGTGGATTCCATCCAGCTTGATTGAATGCAGTTGATTCCATGGAGCGTGGCCCAATGCATCCCGATTAAATGCAGTGGATTTTATGCAGCATGGCCCAAAGCATCCCGATTGAAGGTAGTGCATTCCATGCAGCATCACTGAATGCAGTGGATTCCATGCAGCATGGTAAAATGCATCCCGATTGAACGCAGTGTATTCCATGAAGCATGGCGAAATGGATCCCGATTGAATGCAGTGGATTCCATGCAGCGTGGCCCAATGGATCTCGATTGAACGCAGTGTATTCCATGCAGTGAGGCCCAATGAATCCCAATTGAATGCAGTGGATTCCATGCAGCATGGCACAATGGATGTCGATTGAATGCAGTGGTTTCCCTGCAATGTGGCACAATGGATCCCGATTGACTGCAGTGGATTCCATGCAGCGTCACTGAATGCAGTGGATTCCATGCAGCATGGTAAAATGCATCCCGAGTGAATGCAGTGGATTCCATGCAGTGTCATTGAATGCAGTGGATTCCATGCAGCATGGTAAAATGCATCCCAATTGAACGCAGTGCATTCCATGCAGCGGCGGTCAATGGATCCCGATTGAATGCAGTGGATTCGATGCAGCGTGGCCCAATGGATCTCGAGAGAATGCAGTGGATTCCATGCAGTGTGGTGCAATGGATTTAAATTGAACGCAGTGGATTCCATGCATCGTGGCGCAATGGATCCCAATTGAATGCAGTGAATTCCATGCAGCGTGATTGAATGCAGTACATTCCATGCAGCATGGTAAAATGCATCCCGATTAAATGCAGTGGATTCCATCCAGCTTGATTGAATGCAGTTGATTCCATGGAGCGTGGCCCAATGCATCCCGATTAAATGCAGTGGATTTTATGCAGCATGGCCCAAAGCATCCCGATTGAAGGTAGTGCATTTCATGCAGCATCACTGAATGCAGTGGATTCCATGCAGCATGGTAAAATGCATCCCAATTGAACGCAGTGCATTCCATGCAGCGGGGTTAAATGGATGCCGATTGAATGCAGTGGATTCGATGCAGCGTGGCCCAATGGATCTCGATTGACTGCAGTGGATTCCATGCAGCGTGGCCCAATGGATCTCGATTGACTGCAGTGGATTCCATGCAGCGTCACTGAATGCAGTGGATTCCATGCAGCATGGTAAAATGCATCCCGATTGATGCAGTGGATTCCATGCAGTGTCATTGAATGCAGTGGATTCCATGCAGCATGGTTTAATGCATCCCAATTGAACGCAGTGCATTCCATGCAGCGGGGTTAAATGGATCCCGATTGAATGCAGTGGATTCGATGCAGCGTGGCCCAATGGATCTCGAGAGAATGCAGTGGATTCCATGCAGTGTGGTGCAATGGATTTTAATTGAACGGAGTGGATTCCATGCATCGTGGCGCAATGGATCCCAATTGAATGCAGTGAATTCCATGCAGCGTGATTGAATGCAGTATATTCCATGCAGCGTGGTAAAATGCATCCCGATAAAATGCAGTGGATTCCATCCAGTTTGATTGAATGCAGTTGATTCCATGGAGCGTGGCCCAATGCATCCCGATTAAATGCAGTTGATTTTATGCAGCATGGCCCAAAGCATCCCGATTGAAGGTAGTGCATTCCATGCAGCATCACTGAATGCAGTGGATTCCATGCAGCATGGTAAAATGCATCCCGATTGAACGCAGTGTATTCCATGAAGCATGGCTAAATGGATCCCGAGTGAATGCAGTGGATTCCATGCAGTGTCATTGAATGCAGTGGATTCCATGCAGCATGGTAAAATGTGTCACGATTGATGCAGTGGATTACATGCATTGTCATTGAATGCAGTGGATTCCATGCAGCATGGTTAAATGCATCACGATTGATGCAGTGGATTCCATGCAGTGTCAATGAATGCAGTGGATTCCAGGCAGCATGATAAAATGCATCCCGAATGATGCAGTGGATTCCATGCAGCGGGGTTAAATGGATCCCGATTGAATGCAGTGGATTCCATGCAGCGTGGCCCAATGGATCTCGATTGAATGCAGTGGACTCCGTGCAGTGTGGTGGAGTGGATTCTGATTGATTGCAGTTAATTCCATGCAGCGTGGCCCAATGGATCTCGATTGAATGCAGTGGATTCCATGCAGCGTGTTTGAATGCAGTGTATTCCATGCAGCGTGAAGAAATGGAACCCTATTGAATGCAGTGGATTTTATGCAGCATGATTGAATGCAGTGGATTCCATGCAGCATGATTGAATGCAGTGGATTCCAGGCAGCGAGGCCCAATGAATCCCGATTGAATGCAGTGGACATTATCCAGCATGGCCGAAAGCATCCCGATGGAATGCAGTGGATTCCATGCAGCGTGTTTGAATGCAGTGGATTCCATGCAGCATGGCCCAATGGTTCCCGATTGAATGCAGTGGTTGCAATGAAGCATGATTGAATGCAGTGGATTCCATGCAGAATGGCCCAATGGTTCCCGATTGAATGCAGTGGTTGCAATGAAGCATGATTGAATGCAGTGGATTCCATGCAGCATGGAGAAATTGAACCCTATTAAATGCAGGGGATTTTATGCAGCATGATTGAATGCAGTGGATTCCATGCAGCGTGATTGAATGCAGTAGATTCCATGCAGTGAGGCCCAATGCATCCCGATTAAATGCAGTGGATTTTATGCAGCGAGGCCCAAAGCATCCCGATTGAATGCAGTGGATTCCATGCAGCGTCACTGAATGCAGTGGATTCGATGCAGCATGGTAAAATGCATCCCGATTGATTCCAGTGTATTCCATGCAGCGTGATAAATGGACCCAAATTGAATGCAGTGGATTCCATGCAGCGTGGCCCAATGGATCTCGAGAGAATACAGTGGATTCCATGCAGCGTGATTGAATGCAGTACATTCCATGCAGCATGGTAAAATGCATCCCGATTAAATGCAGTGGATTCCATCCAGCTTGATTGAATGCAGTTGATTCCATGGAGCGTGGCCCAATGCATCCCGATTAAATGCAGTGGATTTTATGCAGCATGGCCCAAAGCATCCCGATTGAAGGTAGTGCATTCCATGCAGCATCACTGAATGCAGTGGATTCCATGCAGCATGGTAAAATGCATCCCGATTGAACGCAGTGTATTCCATGAAGCATGGCGAAATGGATCCCGATTGAATGCAGTGGATTCCATGCAGCGTGGCCCAATGGATCTCGATTGAAAGCAGTGTATTCCATGCAGTGAGGCCCAATGAATCCCAATTGAATGCAGTGGATTCCATGCAGCATGGCGCAATGGATGTCGATTGAATGCAGTGGTTTCCCTGCAATGTGGCACAATGGATCCCGATTGACTGCAGTGGATTCCATGCAGCGTCACTGAATGCAGTGGATTCCATGCAGCATGGTAAAATGCATCCCGATGGATGCAGTGGATTCCATGCAGTGTCATTGAATGCAGTGGATTCCATGCAGCATGGTAAAATGCATCCCAATTGAACGCAGTGCATTCCATGCAGCGGGGTTCAATGGATCCCGATTGAATGCAGTGGATTCGATGCAGCGTGGCCCAATGGATCTCGAGAGAATGCAGTGGATTCCATGCAGTGTGGTGCAATGGATTTTAATTGAACGCAGTGGATTCCATGCATCGTGGCGCAATGGATCCCAATTGAATGCAGTGAATTCCATGCAGCGTGATTGAATGCAGTACATTCCATGCAGCATGGTAAAATGCATCCCGATTAAATGCAGTGGATTCCATCCAGCTTGATTGAATGCAGTTGATTCCATGGAGCGTGGCCCAATGCATCCCGATTAAATGCAGTGGATTTTATGCAGCATGGCCCAAAGCATCCCGATTGAAGGTAGTGCATTTCATGCAGCATCACTGAATGCAGTGGATTCCATGCAGCATGGTAAAATGCATCCCAATTGAACGCAGTGCATTCCATGCAGCGGAGTTAAATGGATGCCGATTGAATGCAGTGGATTCGATGCAGCGTGGCCCAATGGATCTCGATTGACTGCAGTGGATTCCATGCAGCGTGGCCCAATGGATCTCGATTGACTGCAGTGGATTCCATGCAGCGTCACTGAATGCAGTGGATTCCATGCAGCATGGTAAAATGCATCCCGATTGATGCAGTGGATTCCATGCAGTGTCATTGAATGCAGTGGATTCCATGCAGCATGGTTTAATGCATCCCAATTGAACGCAGTGCATTCCATGCAGCGGGGTTAAATGGATCCCGATTGAATGCAGTGGATTCGATGCAGCGTGGCCCAATGGATCTCGAGAGAATGCAGTGGATTCCATGCAGTGTGGTGCAATGGATTTTAATTGAACGGAGTGGATTCCATGCATCGTGGCGCAATGGATCCCAATTGAATGCAGTGAATTCCATGCAGCGTGATTGAATGCAGTATATTCCATGCAGCGTGGTAAAATGCATCCCGATAAAATGCAGTGGATTCCATCCAGTTTGATTGAATGCAGTTGATTCCATGGAGCGTGGCCCAATGCATCCCGATTAAATGCAGTGGATTTTATGCAGCATGGCCCAAAGCATCCCGATTGAAGGTAGTGCATTCCATGCAGCATCACTGAATGCAGTGGATTCCATGCAGCATGGTAAAATGCATCCCGATTGAACGCAGTGTATTCCATGAAGCACGGCTAAATGGATCCCGAGTGAATGCAGTAGATTCCATGCAGTGTCATTGAATGCAGTGGATTCCATGCAGCATGGTAAAATGTGTCACGATTGATGCAGTGGATTCCATGCATTGTCATTGAATGCAGTGGATTCCATGCAGCATGGTTAAATGCATCACGATTGATGCAGTGGATTCCATGCAGTGTCAATGAATGCAGTGGATTCCAGGCAGCATGATAAAATGCATCCCGAATGATGCAGTGGATTCCATGCAGCGGGGTTAAATGGATCCCGATTGAATGCAGTGGATTCCATGCAGCGTGGCCCAATGGATCTCGATTGAATGCAGTGGACTCCGTGCAGTGTGGTGGAGTGGATTCTGATTGATTGCAGTGAATTCCATGCAGCGTGGCCCAATGGATCTCGATTGAATGCAGTGGATTCCATGCAGCGTGTTTGAATGCAGTGTATTCCATGCAGCGTGAAGAAATGGAACCCTATTGAATGCAGTGGATTCTATGCAGCATGATTGAATGCAGTGGATTCCATGCAGCATGATTGAATGCAGTGGATTCCAGGCAGCGAGGCCCAATGAATCCCGATTGAATGCAGTGGACATTATCCAGCATGGCCCAAAGCATCCCGATGGAATGCAGTGGATTCCATGCAGCGTGTTTGAATGCAGTGGATTCCATGCAGCATGGCCCAATGGTTCCCGATTGAATGCAGTGGTTGCAATGAAGCATGATTGAATGCAGTGGATTCCATGAAGCGTGGCCCTATGGTACCCGATTGAATGCACTGGTTGCAATGAAGCATGATTGAATGCAGTGTATTCCATGCAGCATGGAGAAATTGAACCCTATTAAATGCAGGGGATTTTATGCAGCATGATTGAATGCAGTGGATTCCATGCAGCATGATTGAATGCAGTAGATTCCATGCAGTGAGGCCCAATGCATCCCGATTAAATGCAGTGGATTTTATGCAGCGAGGCCCAAAGCATCCCGAATGAATGCAGTGGATTCCATGCAGCGTCACTGAATGCAGTGGATTCGATGCAGCATGGTTAAATGCATCCCGATTGAACGAAGAGTATTCCATGCAGCGTGGCTAAATGGATCCCGATTGAATGCAGTGGATTCCATGCAGCGTGGCCCAATGGATCTCGAGAGATTGCAGTGGATTCCATGCAGTGTGGTGCAATGGATTTTAATTGAACGCAGTGGATTCCATGCATCGTGGTGCAATGGATCCCAATTGAATGCAGTGAATTCCATGCAGCGTGATTGAATGCAGTATATTCCATGCAGCGTGGTAAAATGCATCCCGATTAAATGCAATGGATTCCATCCAGCTTGATTGAATGCAGTTGATTCCATGGAGCGTGGCCCAATGCATCCCGATTAAATGCAGTGGATTTTATGCAGCATGGCCCAAAGCATCCCGATTGAAGGTAGTGCATTCCATGCAGCATCACTGAATGCAGTGGATTCCATGCAGCATGGTAAAATGCATCCCGATTGAACGCAGTGTATTCCATGAAGCATGGCTAAATGGATCCCGAGTGAATGCAGTAGATTCCATGCAGTGTCATTGAATGCAGTGGATTCCATGCAGCATGGTAAAATGAGTCACGATTGATGCAGTGGATTCCATGCAGTGTCATTGAATGCAGTGGATTCCATGCAGCATGGTAAAATGCATCCCGATGGATGCAGTGGATTCCATGCAGTGTCAATGAATGCAGTGGATTCCAGGCAGCATGATAAAATGCATCCCGATTGATGCAGTGGATTCCATGCAGCGGGGTTAAATGGATCACGATTGAATGCAGTGTATTCCATGCAGCGTGGCCCAATGGATCTCGATTGAATGCAGTGGATTCCATGCAGCGTGGCCCAATGGATCTCGATTGAATGCAGTGGATTCCATGCAGCGTGTTTGAATGCAGTGTATTCCATGCAGCGTGAAGAAATGGAACCCTATTGAATGCAGTGGATTTTATGCAGCATGATTGAATGCAGTGGATTCCATGCAGCATGATTGAATGCAGTGGATTCCAGGCAGCGAGGCCCAATGAATCCCGATTGAATGCAGTGGACATTATCCAGCATGGCCGAAAGCATCCCGATGGAATGCAGTGGATTCCATGCAGCGTGTTTGAATGCAGTGGATTCCATGCAGCATGGCCCAATGGTTCCCGATTGAATGCAGTGGTTGCAATGAAGCATGATTGAATGCAGTGGATTCCATGCAGAATGGCCCAATGGTTCCCGATTGAATGCAGTGGTTGCAATGAAGCATGATTGAATGCAGTGGATTCCATGCAGCATGGAGAAATTGAACCCTATTAAATGCAGGGGATTTTATGCAGCATGATTGAATGCAGTGGATTCCATGCAGAGTGATTGAATGCAGTAGATTCCATGCAGTGAGGCCCAATGCATCCCGATTAAATGCAGTGGATTTTATGCAGCGAGGCCCAAAGCATCCCGATTGAATGCAGTGGATTCCATGCAGCGTCACTGAATGCAGTGGATTCGATGCAGCATGGTAAAATGCATCCCGATTGATCCCAGTGTATTCCATGCAGCGTGATAAATGGACCCAAATTGAATGCAGTGGATTCCATGCAGCGTGGCCCAATGGATCTCGAGAGAATACAGTGGATTCCATGCAGCGTGATTGAATGCAGTACATTCCATGCAGCATGGTAAAATGCATCCCGATTAAATGCAGTGGATTACATCCAGCTTGATTGAATGCAGTTGATTCCATGGAGCGTGGCCCAATGCATCCCGATTAAATGCAGTGGATTTTATGCAGCATGGCCCAAAGCATCCCGATTGAAGGTAGTGCATTCCATGCAGCATCACTGAATGCAGTGGATTCCATGCAGCATGGTAAAATGCATCCCGATTGAACGCAGTGTATTCCATGAAGCATGGCGAAATGGATCCCGATTGAATGCAGTGGATTCCATGCAGCGTGGCCCAATGGATCTCGATTGAAAGCAGTGTATTCCATGCAGTGAGGCCCAATGAATCCCAATTGAATGCAGTGGATTCCATGCAGCATGGCGCAATGGATGTCGATTGAATGCAGTGGTTTCCCTGCAATGTGGCACAATGGATCCCGATTGACTGCAGTGGATTCCATGCAGCGTCACTGAATGCAGTGGATTCCATGCAGCATGGTAAAATGCATCCCGATGGATGCAGTGGATTCCATGCAGTGTCATTGAATGCAGTGGATTCCATGCAGCATGGTAAAATGCATCCCAATTGAACGCAGTGCATTCCATGCAGCGGGGTTCAATGGATCCCGATTGAATGCAGTGGATTCGATGCAGCGTGGCCCAATGGATCTCGAGAGAATGCAGTGGATTCCATGCAGTGTGGTGCAATGGATTTTAATTGAACGCAGTGGATTCCATGCATCGTGGCGCAATGGATCCCAATTGAATGCAGTGAATTCCATGCAGCGTGATTGAATGCAGTACATTCCATGCAGCATGGTAAAATGCATCCCGATTAAATGCAGTGGATTCCATCCAGCTTGATTGAATGCAGTTGATTCCATGGAGCGTGGCCCAATGCATCCCGATTAAATGCAGTGGATTTTATGCAGCATGGCCCAAAGCATCCCGATTGAAGGTAGTGCATTTCATGCAGCATCACTGAATGCAGTGGATTCCATGCAGCATGGTAAAATGCATCCCAATTGAACGCAGTGCATTCCATGCAGCGGAGTTAAATGGATGCCGATTGAATGCAGTGGATTCGATGCAGCGTGGCCCAATGGATCTCGATTGACTGCAGTGGATTCCATGCAGCGTGGCCCAATGGATCTCGATTGACTGCAGTGGATTCCATGCAGCGTCACTGAATGCAGTGGATTCCATGCAGCATGGTAAAATGCATCCCGATTGATGCAGTGGATTCCATGCAGTGTCATTGAATGCAGTGGATTCCATGCAGCATGGTTTAATGCATCCCAATTGAACGCAGTGCATTCCATGCAGCGGGGTTAAATGGATCCCGATTGAATGCAGTGGATTCGATGCAGCGTGGCCCAATGGATCTCGAGAGAATGCAGTGGATTCCATGCAGTGTGGTGCAATGGATTTTAATTGAACGGAGTGGATTCCATGCATCGTGGCGCAATGGATCCCAATTGAATGCAGTGAATTCCATGCAGCGTGATTGAATGCAGTATATTCCATGCAGCGTGGTAAAATGCATCCCGATAAAATGCAGTGGATTCCATCCAGTTTGATTGAATGCAGTTGATTCCATGGAGCGTGGCCCAATGCATCCCGATTAAATGCAGTGGATTTTATGCAGCATGGCCCAAAGCATCCCGATTGAAGGTAGTGCATTCCATGCAGCATCACTGAATGCAGTGGATTCCATGCAGCATGGTAAAATGCATCCCGATTGAACGCAGTGTATTCCATGAAGCACGGCTAAATGGATCCCGAGTGAATGCAGTAGATTCCATGCAGTGTCATTGAATGCAGTGGATTCCATGCAGCATGGTAAAATGTGTCACGATTGATGCAGTGGATTCCATGCATTGTCATTGAATGCAGTGGATTCCATGCAGCATGGTTAAATGCATCACGATTGATGCAGTGGATTCCATGCAGTGTCAATGAATGCAGTGGATTCCAGGCAGCATGATAAAATGCATCCCGAATGATGCAGTGGATTCCATGCAGCGGGGTTAAATGGATCCCGATTGAATGCAGTGGATTCCATGCAGCGTGGCCCAATGGATCTCGATTGAATGCAGTGGACTCCGTGCAGTGTGGTGGAGTGGATTCTGATTGATTGCAGTGAATTCCATGCAGCGTGGCCCAATGGATCTCGATTGAATGCAGTGGATTCCATGCAGCGTGTTTGAATGCAGTGTATTCCATGCAGCGTGAAGAAATGGAACCCTATTGAATGCAGTGGATTTTATGCAGCATGATTGAATGCAGTGGATTCCATGCAGCATGATTGAATGCAGTGGATTCCAGGCAGCGAGGCCCAATGAATCCCGATTGAATGCAGTGGACATTATCCAGCATGGCCCAAAGCATCCCGATGGAATGCAGTGGATTCCATGCAGCGTGTTTGAATGCAGTGGATTCCATGCAGCATGGCCCAATGGTTCCCGATTGAATGCAGTGGTTGCAATGAAGCATGATTGAATGCAGTGGATTCCATGAAGCGTGGCCCTATGGTACCCGATTGAATGCACTGGTTGCAATGAAGCATGATTGAATGCAGTGTATTCCATGCAGCATGGAGAAATTGAACCCTATTAAATGCAGGGGATTTTATGCAGCATGATTGAATGCAGTGGATTCCATGCAGCATGATTGAATGCAGTAGATTCCATGCAGTGAGGCCCAATGCATCCCGATTAAATGCAGTGGATTTTATGCAGCGAGGCCCAAAGCATCCCGAATGAATGCAGTGGATTCCATGCAGCGTCACTGAATGCAGTGGATTCGATGCAGCATGGTTAAATGCATCCCGATTGAACGAAGAGTATTCCATGCAGCGTGGCTAAATGGATCCCGATTGAATGCAGTGGATTCCATGCAGCGTGGCCCAATGGATCTCGAGAGATTGCAGTGGATTCCATGCAGTGTGGTGCAATGGATTTTAATTGAACGCAGTGGATTCCATGCATCGTGGTGCAATGGATCCCAATTGAATGCAGTGAATTCCATGCAGCGTGATTGAATGCAGTATATTCCATGCAGCGTGGTAAAATGCATCCCGATTAAATGCAATGGATTCCATCCAGCTTGATTGAATGCAGTTGATTCCATGGAGCGTGGCCCAATGCATCCCGATTAAATGCAGTGGATTTTATGCAGCATGGCCCAAAGCATCCCGATTGAAGGTAGTGCATTCCATGCAGCATCACTGAATGCAGTGGATTCCATGCAGCATGGTAAAATGCATCCCGATTGAACGCAGTGTATTCCATGAAGCATGGCTAAATGGATCCCGAGTGAATGCAGTAGATTCCATGCAGTGTCATTGAATGCAGTGGATTCCATGCAGCATGGTAAAATGAGTCACGATTGATGCAGTGGATTCCATGCAGTGTCATTGAATGCAGTGGATTCCATGCAGCATGGTAAAATGCATCCCGATGGATGCAGTGAATTCCATGCAGTGTCAATGAATGCAGTGGATTCCAGGCAGCATGATAAAATGCATCCCGATTGATGCAGTGGATTCCATGCAGCGGGGTTAAATGGATCCCGATTGAATGCAGTGTATTCCATGCAGCGTGGCCCAATGGATCTCGATTGAATGCAGTGGATTCCATGCAGCGTGGCCCAATGGATCTCGATTGAATGCAGTGGATTCCATGCAGTGTGGTGCAGTGGATTCTGATTGATTGCAGTGAATTCCATGCATCGTGGCACAATGGATCCCAATTGAATGCAGTGGATTCCATGCAGCGTGGCCCAATGGATCTCGATTGAATGCAGTGGATTCCATGCAGCGTGTTTGAATGCAGTGTATGCCATGCAGCATGAAGAAATGGAACCCTATTGAATGCAGTGGATTTTATGCAGCATGATTGAATGCAGTGGATTCCATGCAGCATGATTGAATGCAGTGGATTCCAGGCAGCGAGGCCCAATGAATCCCGATTGAATGCAGTGGATATTATCCAGCATGGCCCAAAGCATCCCGATGGAATGCAGTGGATTCCATGCAGCGTGTTTGAATGCAGTGGATTCCATGCAGCATGGCCCAATGGTTCCCGATTGAATGCAGTGGTTGCAATGAAGCATGATTGAATGCAGTGGATTCCATGAAGCGTGGCCCTATGGTACCCGATTGAATGCACTGGTTGCAATGAAGCATGATTGAATGCAGTGGATTCCATGCAGCATGGAGAAATGGAACCCTATTAAATGCAGGGGATTTTATGCAGCATGATTGAATGCAGTGGATTCCATGCAGCATGATTGAATGCAGTAGATTCCATGCAGTGAGGCCCAATGCATCCCGATTAAATGCAGTGGATTTTATGCAGCGAGGCCCAAAGCATCCCGATTGAATGCAGTGGATTCCATGCAGCGTCACTGAATGCAGTGGATTCGATGCAGCATGGTAAAATGCATCCCGATTGAACCCAGTGTATTCTATGCAGCGTGATAAATGGATCCCGATTGAATGCAGTGGATTCCATGCAGTGTGGCCCAATGGATCTCGAGAGAATGCAGTGGATTCCATGCAGTGTGGTGCAATGGATTTTGATTGAACGCAGTGGATTCCATGCATCGTTGTGCAATGGATCCCAATTGAATGCAGTGAATTCCATGCAGCGTGATTGAATGCAGTACATTCCATGCAGCATGGTAAAATGCATCCCGATTAAATGCAGTGGATTCCATCCAGCTTGATTGAATGCAGTTGATTCCATGGAGCGTGGCCCAATGCATCCCGATTAAATGCAGTGGATTTTATGCAGCATGGCCCAAAGCATCCCGATTGAAGGTAGTGCATTCCATGCAGCATCACTGAATGCAGTGGATTCCATGCAGCATGGTAAAATGCATCCCGATTGAATGCAGTGTATTCCATGAAGCATGGCGAAATGGATCCCGATTGAATGCAGTGGATTCCATGCAGCGTGGCCCAATGGATCTCGATTGAACGCAGTGTATTCCATGCAGTGAGGCCCAATGAATCCCAATTGAATGCAGTGGATTCCATGCAGCATGGAGAAATTGAACCCTATTAAATGCAGGGGATTTTATGCAGCATGATTGAATGCAGTGGATTCCAAGCAGCATGATTGAATGCAGTAGATTCCATGCAGTGAGGCCCAATGCATCCCGATTAAATGCAGTGGATTTTATGCAGCGAGGCCCAAAGCATCCCGATTGAATGCAGTGGATTCCATGCAGCGTCACTGAATGCAGTGGATTCGATGCAGCATGGTTAAATGCATCCCGATTGAACGAAGTGTATTCCATGCAGCGTGGCTAAATGGATCCCGATTGAATGCAGTGGATTCCATGCAGCGTGGCCCAATGGATCTCGAGAGATTGCAGTGGATTCCAAGCAGAGTGGTGCAATGGATTTTAATTGAACGCAGTGGATTCCATGCATCGTGGTGCAATGGATCCCAATTGAATGCAGTGAATTCCATGCAGCGTGATTGAATGCAGTATATTCCATGCAGCGTGGTAAAATGCATCCCGATTAAATGCAGTGGATTCCATCCAGCTTGGTTGAATGCAATTGATTCCATGGAGCGTGGCCCAATGCATCCCGATTAAATGCAGTGGATTTTATGCAGCATGGCCCAAAGCATCCCGATTGAATGTAGTGCATTCCATGCAGCATCACTGAATGCAGTGGATTCCATGCAGCATTGTAAAATGCATCCCGCTTAAACGCAGTGGATTACATGCAGCATGGCTAAATGGATCCCGATTGAATGCAGTAGATTCCATGCAGTGTCATTGAATGCAGTGGATTCCATGCAGCATGGTAAAATGCGTCACGATTGATGCAGTGGATTCCATGCAGTGTCATTGAATGCAGTGGATTCCATGCAGCATGGTAAAATGCATCCCGATGGATGCAGTGGATTCCATGCAGTGTCAATGAATGCAGTGGATTCCAGGCAGCATGATAAAATGCATCCCGATTGATGCAGTGGATTCCATGCAGCGGGGTTAAATGGATCCCGATTGAATGCAGTGGATTCCATGCAGCGTGGCCCAATGGATCTCGATTGAATGCAGTGGATTCCATGCAGTGTGGTGCAGTGGATTCTGATTGATTGCAGTGAATTCCATGCATCGTGGCACAATGGATCCCAATTGAATGCAGTGGATTCCATGCAGCGTGGCCCAATGGATCTCGATTGAATGCAGTGGATTCCATGCAGCGTGTTTGAATGCAGTGTATGCCATGCAGCGTGAAGAAATGGAACCCTATTGAATGCAGTGGATTTTATGCAGCATGATTGAATGCAGTGGATTCCATGCAGCATGATTGAATGCAGTGGATTCCAGGCAGCGAGGCCCAATGAATCCCGATTGAATGCAGTGGATATTATCCAGCATGGCCCAAAGCATCCCGATTGAATGCAGTGGATTCCATGCAGCGTGTTTGAATGCAGTGGATTCCATGCAGCATGGCGCAATGGTTCCCGATTGAATGCAGTGGTTGCAATGAAGCATGATTGAATGCAGTGGATTCCATGCAGCATGGAGAAATTGAACCCTATTAAATGCAGGGGATTTTATGCAGCATGATTGAATGCAGTGGATTCCATGCAGCATGATTGAATGCAGTAGATTCCATGCAGTGAGGCCCAATGCATCCCGATTAAATGCAGTGGATTTTATGCAGCGAGGCCCAAAGCATCCCGATTGAATGCAGTGGATTCCATGCAGCGTCACTGAATGCATTGGATTCGATGCAGCATGGTAAAATGCATCCCGATTGAACCCAGTGTATTCCATGCAGCGTGATAAATGGACCCCAATTGAATGCAGTGGATTCCATGCAGCGTGGTGCAATGGATCTCGAGAGAATGCAGTGGATTCCATGCAGCGTGATTGAATGCAGTACATTCCATGCAGCATGGTAAAATGCATCCCGATTAAATGCAGTGGATTCCATCCAGCTTGATTGAATGCAGTTGATTCCATGGAGCGTGGCCCAATGCATCCCGATTAAATGCAGTGGATTTTATGCAGCATGGCCCAAAGCATCCCGATTGAAGGTAGTGCATTCCATGCAGCATCACTGAATGCAGTGGATTCCATGCAGCATGGTAAAATGCATCCCGATTGAACGCAGTGTATTCCATGAAGCATGGCTAAATGGATCCCGAGTGAATGCAGTGGATTCCATGCAGCGTGGCCCAATGGATCTTGATTGAACGCAGTGTATTCCATGCAGTGAGGCCCAATGAATCCCAATTGAATGCAGTGGATTCCATGCAGCATGGCGCAATGGATGTCGATTGAATGCAGTGGTTTCCCTGCAATGTGGCACAATGGATCCCGATTGACTGCAGTGGATTCCATGCAGCGTCACTGAATGCAGTGGATTCCATGCAGCATGGTAAAATGCATCCCGATGGATGCAGTGGATTCCATGCAGTGTCATTGAATGCAGTGGATTCGATGCAGCATGGTAAAATGCATCCCAATTGAACGCAGTGCATTCCATGCAGCGGGGTTAAATGGATCCCGATTGAATGCAGTGGATTCGATGCAGCGTGGCCCAATGGATCTCGAGAGAATGCAGTGGATTCCATGCAGTGTGGTGCAATGGATTTAAATTGAACGCAGTGGATTCCATGCATCGTGGCGCAATGGATCCCAATTGAATGCAGTGAATTCCATGCAGCGTGATTGAATGCAGTACATTCCATGCAGCATGGTAAAATGCATCCCGATTAAATGCAGTGGATTCCATCCAGCTTGATTGAATGCAGTTGATTCCATGGAGCGTGGCCCAATGCATCCCGATTAAATGCAGTGGATTTTATGCAGCATGGCCCAAAGCATCCCGATTGAAGGTAGTGCATTCCATGCAGCATCACTGAATGCAGTGGATTCCATGCAGCATGGTAAAATGCATCCCGATTGAACGCAGTGTATTCCATGAAGCATGGCGAAATGGATCCCGATTGAATGCAGTGGATTCCATGCAGCGTGGCCCAATGGATCTCGATTGACTGCAGTGGTTTCCCTGCAATGTGGCACAATGGATCTCGATTGACTGCAGTGGATTCCATGCAGCGTCACTGAATGCAGTGGATTCCATGCAGCATGGTAAAATGCATCCCGATTGATGCAGTGGATTCCATGCAGTGTCACTGAATGCAGTGGATTCCATGCAGCATGGTTTAATGCATCCCAATTGAACGCAGTGCATTCCATGCAGCGGGGTTTAATGGATCCCGATTGAATGCAGTGGATTCGACGCAGTGTGGCCCAATGGATCTCGAGAGAATGCAGTGGATTCCATGCAGTGTGGTGCAATGGATATAAATTGAACGCATTGGATTCCATGCATCGTGGTGCAATGGATCCCAATTGAATGCAGTGAATTCCATGCAGCGTGATTGAATGCAGTATATTCTATGCAGCGTGGTAAAATGCATCCCGATAAAATGCAGTGGATTCCATCCAGCTTGATTGAATGCAGTTGATTCCATGGAGCGTGGCCCAATGCATCCCGATTAAATGCAGTGGATTTTATGCAGCATGGCCCAAAGCATCCCGATTGAAGGTAGTGCATTCCATGCAGCAACACTGAATGCAGTGGATTCCATGCAGCATGGTAAAATGCATCCCGATTGAACGCAGTGTATTCCATGAAGCATGGCTAAATGGATCCCGATTGAATGCAGTGGATTCCATGCAGCATGGCCCAATGGTTCCCGATTGAATGCAGTGGTTGCAATGAAGCATGATTGAATGCAGTGGATTCCATGAAGCGTGGCCCTATGGTACCCGATTGAATGCACTGGTTGCAATGAAGCATGATTGAATGCAGTGGATTCCATGCAGCATGGAGAAATTGAACCCTATTAAATGCAGGGGATTTTATGCAGCATGATTGAATGCAGTGGATTCCATGCAGCATGATTGAATGCAGTAGATTCCATGCAGTGAGGCCCAATGCATCCCGATTAAATGCAGTGGATTTTATGCAGCGAGGCCCAAAGCATCCCGATTGAATGCAGTGGATTCGATGCAGCGTCACTGAATGCAGTGGATTCGATGCAGCATGGTAAAATGCATCCCGATTGAACCCAGTGTATTCTATGCAGCGTGATAAATGGATCCCGATTGAATGCAGTGGATTCGATGCAGCGTGGCCCAACGGATCTCGAGAGAATGCAGTGGATTCCATGCAGTGTGGTGCAATGTATTTTGATTGAACGCAGTGGATTCGATGCATCGTTGTGCAATGGATCCCAATTGAATGCAGTGAATTCCATGCAGCGTGATTGAATGCAGTACATTCCATGCAGCATGGTAAAATGCATCCCGATGGATGCAGTGGATTCCATGCAGTGTCAATGAATGCAGTGGATTCCAGGCAGCATGATAAAATGCATCCCGATTGATGCAGTGGATTCCATGCAGCGGGGTTAAATGGATCCCGATTGAATGCAGTGGATTCCATGCAGCGTGGCCCAATGGATCTCGATTGAATGCAGTGGATTCCATGCAGCGTGGCCCAATGGATCTCGATTGAATGCAGTGGATTCCATGCAGTGTGGTGCAGTGGATTCTGATTGATTGCAGTGAATTCCATGCATCGTGGCACAATGGATCCCAATTGAATGCAGTGGATTCCATGCAGCTTGGCCCAATGGATCTCGATTGAATGCAGTGGATTCCATGCAGCGTGTTTGAATGCAGTGTATGCCATGCAGCATGAAGAAATGGAACCCTATTGAATGCAGTGGATTTTATGCAGCATGATTGAATGCAGTGGATTCCATGCAGCATGATTGAATGCAGTGGATTCCAGGCAGCGAGGCCCAATGAATCCCGATTGAATGCAGTGGATATTATCCAGCATGGCCCAAAGCATCCCGATTGAATGCAGTGGATTCCATGCAGCGTGTTTGAACGCAGTGGATCCATGCAGCATGGCCCAATGGTTCCCGATTGAATGCAGTGGTTGCAATGAAGCATGATTGAATGCAGTGGATTCCATGAAGCGTGGCCCTATGGTACCCGATTGAATGCACTGGTTGCAATGAAGCATGATTGAATGCAGTGGATTCCATGCAGCATGGAGAAATGGAACCCTATTCAATGCAGGGGATTTTATGCAGCATGATTGAATGCAGTGGATTCCATGCAGCATGATTGAATGCAGTAGATTCCATGCAGTGAGGCCCAATGCATCCCGATTAAATGCAGTGGATTTTATGCAGCGAGGCCCAAAGCATCCCGATTGAATGCAGTGGATTCCATGCAGCGTCACTGAATGCAGTGGATTCGATGCAGCATGGTAAAATGCATCCCGATTGAACCCAGTGTATTCTATGCAGCGTGATAAATGGATCCCGATTGAATGCAGTGGATTCCATGCAGCGTGGCCCAATGGATCTCGAGAGAATGCAGTGGATTCCATGCAGTGTGGTGTAATGGATTTTGATTGAATGCAGTGGATTCCATGCATCGTTGTGCAATGGATCCCAATTGAATGCAGTGAATTCCATGCAGCGTGATTGAATGCAGTACATTCCATGCAGCAAGGTAAAATGCATCCCGATTAAATGCAGTGGATTCCATCCAGCTTGATTGAATGCAGTTGATTCCATGGAGCGTGGCCCAATGCATCCCGATTAAATGCAGTGGATTTTATGCAGCATGGCCCAAAGCATCCCGATTGAAGGTAGTGCATTCCATGCAGCATCACTGAATGCAGTGGATTCCATGCAGCATGGTAAAATGCATCCCGATTGAACGCAGTGTATTCCATGAAGCATGGCGAAATGGATCCCGATTGAATGCAGTGGATTCCATGCAGCGTGGCCCAATGGATCTCGATTGAACGCAGTGTATTCCATGCAGTGAGGCCCAATGAATCCCAATTGAATGCAGTGGATTCCATGCAGCATGGAGAAATTGAACCCTATTAAATGCAGGGGATTTTATGCAGCATGATTGAATGCAGTGGATTCCAAGCAGCATGATTGAATGCAGTAGATTCCATGCAGTGAGGCCCAATGCATCCCGATTAAATGCAGTGGATTTTATGCAGCGAGGCCCAAAGCATCCCGATTGAATGCAGTGGATTCCATGCAGCGTCACTGAATGCAGTGGATTCCATGCAGCATGGTAAAATGCATCCCGATTGAACGAAGTGTATTCCATGCAGCGTGGCTAAATGGATCCCGATTGAATGCAGTGGATTCCATGCAGCGTGGCCCAATGGATCTCGAGAGATTGCAGTGGATTCCAAGCAGAGTGGTGCAATGGATTTTAATTGAACGCAGTGGATTCCATGCATCGTGGTGCAATGGATCCCAATTGAATGCAGTGAATTCCATGCAGCGTGATTGAATGCAGTATATTCCATGCAGCGTGGTAAAATGCATTCCGATTAAATGCAGTGGATTCCATCCAGCTTGTTTGAATGCAGTTGATTCCATGGAGCATGGCCCAATGCATCCCGATTAAATGCAGTGGATTTTATGCAGCATGGCCCAAAGCATCCCGATTGAATGTAGTGCATTCCATGCAGCATCACTGAATGCAGTGGATTCCATGCAGCATGGTAAAATGCATCCCGCTTAAACGAAGTGGATTACATGCAGCATGGCTAAATGGATCCCGATTGAATGCAGTAGATTCCATGCAGTGTCATTGAATGCAGTGGATTCCATGCAGCATGGTAAAATGCATCCCGATGGATGCAGTGGATTCCATGCAGTGTCAATGAATGCAGTGGATTCCAGGCAGCATGATAAAATGCATCCCGATTGATGCAGTGGATTCCATGCAGCGGGGTTAAATGGATCCCGATTGAATGCAGTGGATTCCATGCAGCGTGGCCCCATGGATCTCGATAGAATGCAGTGGATTCCATGCAGCGTGGCCCCATGGATCTCGATTGAATGCAGTGGATTCCATGCAGCGTGGCCCAATGGATCTCGCTTGAATGCAGTGGATTCCATGCAGCGTGTTTGAATGCAGTGTATGCCATGCAGCGTAAAGAAATGGAACCCTATTGAATGCAGTGGATTTTATGCAGCATGATTGAATGCAGTGGATTCGATGCAGCATGATTGAATGCAGTGGATTCCAGGCAGCGAGGCCCAATGAATCCCGATTGAATGCAGTGGATATTATCCAGCATGGCCCAAAGAATCCCGATTGAATGCAGTGGATTCCATGCAGCGTGGCCCTATGGTACCTGATTGAATGCACTGGTTGCAATGAAGCATGATTGAGTGCAGTGGATTCCATGCAGCATGGAGAAATGGAACCCTATTAAATGCAGGGGATTTTATGCAGCATGATTGAATGCAGTGGATTCCATGCAGCATGATTGAATGCAGTAGATTCCATGCAGTGAGGCCCAATGCATCCCGATTAAATGCAGTGGATTTTATGCAGCGAGGCCCAAAGCATCCCGATTGAATGCAGTGGATTCCATGCAGCGTCACTGAATGCAGTGGATTTGATGCAGCATGGTTAAATGCATCCCGATTGAACGACGATTATTCCATGCAGCGTGGCTAAATGGATCCCGATTGAATGCAGTGGATTCCATGCAGCGTGGCCCAATGGATCTCGAGAGATTGCAGTGGATTCCATGCAGTGTGGTGCAATGGATTTTAATTGAACGCAGTGGATTCCATGCATCGTGGTGCAATGGATCCCAATTGAATGCAGTGAATTCCATGCAGCGTGATTGAATGCAGTATATTCCATGCAGCGTGGTAAAATGCATCCCGATTAAATGCAATGGATTCCATCCAGCTTGACTGAATACAGTTGATTCCATGGAGCGTGGCCCAATGCATCCCGATTAAATGCAGTGGATTTTATGCAGCATGGCCCAAAGCATCCCGATTGAAGGTAGTGCATTCCATGCAGCATCACTGAATGCAGTGGATTCCATGCAGCATGGTAAAATGCATTCCGATTGAACGCAGTGTATTCCATGAAGCATGGCTAAATGGCTCCCGAGTGAATGCGGTAGATTCCATGCAGTGTCATTGAATGCAGTGGATTCCATGCAGCATGGTAAAATGCGTCACGATTGATGCAGTGGATTCCATGCAGTGTCATTGACTGCAGTGGATTCCATGCAGCATGGTAAAATGCATCCCGATTGATGCAGTGGATTCCATGCGGTGTCAATGAATGCAGTGGATTCCAGGTAGCATGATAAAATGCATCCCGATTGATGCAGTGGATTCCATGCAGCGGGGTTAAATGGATCCCGATTGAATGCAGTGTATTCCATGCAGCGTGGCCCAATGGATCTCGATTGAACGCAGTGTATTCCATGCAGTGAGGCCCAATGAATCCCAATTGAATGCAGTGGATTCCATGCAGCATGGAGAAATTGAACCCTATTAAATGCAGGGGATTTTATGCAGCATGATTGAATGCAGTGGATTCCAAGCAGCATGATTGAATGCAGTAGATTCCATGCAGTGAGGCCCAATGCATCCCGATTAAATGCAGTGGATTTTATGCAGAGAGGCCCAAAGCATCCCGATTGAATGCAGTGGATTCCATGCAGCGTCACTGAATGCAGTGGATTCGATGCAGCATGGTTAAATGCATCCCGATTGAACGACGATTATTCCATGCAGCGTGGCTAAATGGATCCCGATTGAATGCAGTGGATTCCATGCAGCGTGGCCCAATGGATCTCGAGAGATTGCAGTGGATTCCATGCAGTGTGGTGCAATGGATTTTAATTGAACGCAGTGGATTCCATGCATCGTGGTGCAATGGATCCCAATTGAATGCAGTGAATTCCATGCAGCGTGATTGAATGCAGTATATTCCATGCAGCGTGGTAAAATGCATCCCGATTAAATGCAGTGGATTCCATCCAGCTTGGTTGAATGCAATTGATTCCATGGAGCATGGCCCAATGCATCCCGATTAAATGCAGTGGATTTTATGCAGCATGGCCCAAAGCATCCCGATTGAATGTAGTGCATTCCATGCAGCATCACTGAATGCAGTGGATTCCATGCAGCATGGTAAAATGCATCCCGATTAAACGCAGTGGATTACATGCAGCATGGCTAAATGGATCCCGATTGAATGCAGTAGATTCCATGCAGTGTCATTGAATGCAGTGGATTCCATGTAGCATGGTAAAATGCGTCACGATTGATGCAGTGGATTCCATGCAGTGTCATTGAATGCAGTGGATTCCATGCAGCATGGTAAAATGCATCCCGATGGATGCAGTGGATTCCATGCAGTGTCAATGAATGCAGTGGATTCCAGGCAGCATGATAAAATGCATCCCGATTGATGCAGTGGATTCCATGCAGCGGGGTTAAATGGATCCCGATTGAATGCAGTGGATTCCATGCAGCGTGGCCCAATGGATCTCGATTGAATGCAGTGGATTCCATGCAGTGTGGTGCAGTGGATTCTGATTGATTGCAGTGAATTCCATGCATCGTGGCACAATGGATCCCAATTGAATGCAGTGGATTCCATGCAGCGTGGCCCAATGGATCTCGCTTGAATGCAGTGGATTCCATGCAGCGTGTTTGAATGCAGTGTATGCCATGCAGCATGAAGAAATGGAACCCTATTGAATGCAGTGGATTTTATGCAGCATGATTGAATGCAGTGGATTCCATGCAGCATGATTGAATGCAGTGGATTCCAGGCAGCGAGGCCCAATGAATCCCGATTGAATGCAGTGGATATTATCCAGCATGGCCCAAAGCATCCCGATTGAATGCAGTGGATTCCATGCAGCGTGTTTGAACGCAGTGGATCCATGCAGCATGGCCCAATGGTTCCCGATTGAATGCAGTGGTTGCAATGAAGCATGATTGAATGCAGTGGATTCCATGAAGCGTGGCCCTATGGTACCCGATTGAATGCACTGGTTGCAATGAAGCATGATTGAATGCAGTGGATTCCATGCAGCATGGAGAAATGGAACCCTATTAAATGCAGGGGATTTTATGCAGCATGATTGAATGCAGTGGATTCCATGCAGCATGATTGAATGCAGTAGATTCCATGCAGTGAGGCCCAATGCATCCCGATTAAATGCAGTGGATTTTATGCAGCGAGGCCCAAAGCATCCCGATTGAATGCAGTGGATTCCATGCAGTGTCATTGAATGCAGTGGATTCCAGGCAGCATGGTAAAATGCATCCCGATTGAACCCAGTGTATTCTATGCAGCGTGATAAATGGATCCCGATTGAATGCAGTGGATTGCATGCAGCGTGGCCCAATGGATCTCGAGAGAATGCAGTGGATTCCATGCAGTGTGGTGCAATGGATTTTGATTGAACGCAGTGGATTCCATGCATCGTTGTGCAATGGATCCCAATTGAATGCAGTGAATTCCATGCAGCGTGATTGAATGCAGTACATTCCATGCAGCATGGTAAAATGCATCCCGATTAAATGCAGTGGATTCCATCCAGCTTGATTGAATGCAGTTGATTCCATGGAGCGTGGCCCAATGCATCCCGATTAAATGCAGTGGATTTTATGCAGCATGGCCCAAAGCATCCCGATTGAAGTTAGTGCATTCCATGCAGCATCACTGAATGCAGTGGATTCCATGCAGCATGGTAAAATGCATCCCGATTGAACGCAGTGTATTCCATGAAGCATGGCGAAATGGATCCCGATTGAATGCAGTGGATTCCATGCAGCGTGGCCCAATGGATCTCGATTGAACGCAGTGTATTCCATGGAGTGAGGCCCAATGAATCCCAATTGAATGCAGTGGATTCCATGCAGCATGGAGAAATTGAACCCTATTAAATGCAGGGGATTTTATGCAGCATGATTGAATGCAGTGGATTCCTAGCAGCATGATTGAATGCAGTAGATTCCATGCAGTGAGGCCCAATGCATCCCGATTAAATGCAGTGGATTTTATGCAGAGAGGCCCAAAGCATCCCGATTGAATGCAGTGGATTCCATGCAGCGTCACTGAATGCAGTGGATTCGATGCAGCATGGTTAAATGCATCCCGATTGAACGAAGTGTATTCCATGCAGCGTGGCTAAATGGATCCCGATTGAATGCAGTGGATTCCATGCAGCGTGGCCCAATGGATCTCGAGAGATTGCAGTGGATTCCAAGCAGAGTGGTGCAATGGATTTTAATTGAACGCAGTGGATTCCATGCATCGTGGTGCAATGGATCCCAATTGAATGCAGTGAATTCCATGCAGCGTGATTGAATGCAGTATATTCCATGCAGCGTGGTAAAATGCATCCCGATTAAATGCAGTGGATTCCATCCAGCTTGGTTGAATGCAATTGATTCCATGGAGCATGGCCCAATGCATCCCGATTAAATGCAGTGGATTTTATGCAGCATGGCCCAAAGCATCCCGATTGAATGTAGTGCATTCCATGCAGCATCACTGAATGCAGTGGATTCCATGCAGCATGGTAAAATGCATCCCGATTGAACGCAGTGGATTACATGCAGCATGGCTAAATGGATCCCGATTGAATGCAGTAGATTCCATGCAGTGTCATTGAATGCAGTGGATTCCATGCAGCATGGTAAAATGCGTCACGATTGATGCAGTGGATTCCATGCAGTGTCATTGAATGCAGTGGATTCCATGCAGCATGGTAAAATGCATCCCGATGGATGCAGTGGATTCCATGCAGTGTCAATGAATGCAGTGGATTCCAGGCAGCATGATAAAATGCATCCCGATTGATGCAGTGGATTCCATGCAGCGGGGTTAAATGGATCCCGATTGAATGCAGTGGATTCCATGCAGCGTGGCCCAATGGATCTCGATTGAATGCAGTGGATTCCATGCAGCGTGGCCCAATGGATCTCGATTGAATGCAGTGGATTCCATGCAGTGTGGTGCAGTGGATTCTGATTGATTGCGGTGAATTCCATGCATCGTGGCACAATGGATCCCAATTGAATGCAGTGGATTCCATGCAGCGTGGCCCAATGGATCTCGATTGAATGCAGTGGATTCCATGCAGCGTGTTTGAATGCAGTGTATGCCATGCAGCGTGAAGAAATGGAACCCTATTGAATGCAGTGGATTTTATGCAGCATGATTGAATGCAGTGGATTCCATGCAGCATGATTGAATGCAGTGGATTCCAGGCAGCGAGGCCCAATGAATCCCGATTGAATGCAGTGGATATTATCCAGCATGGCCCAAAGCATCCCGATTGAATGCAGTGGATTCCATGCAGCGTGTTTGAATGCAGTGTATGCCATGCAGCGTGAAGAAATGGAACCCTATTGAATGCAGTGGATTTTATGCAGCATGATTGAATGCAGTGGATTCCATGCAGCATGGCCCAATGGTTCCCGATTGAATGCAGTGGTTGCAATGAAGCATGATTGAATGCAGTGGATTCCATGCAGCATGGAGAAATTGAACCCTATTAAATGCAGGGGATTTTATGCAGCATGATTGAATGCAGTGGATTCCATGCAGCATGATTGAATGCAGTAGATTCCATGCAGTGAGGCCCAATGCATCCCGATTAAATGCAGTGGATTTTATGCAGCGAGGCCCAAAGCATCCCGATTGAATGCAGTGGATTCCATGCAGCGTCACTGAATGCATTGGATTCGATGCAGCATGGTAAAATGCATCCCGATTGAACCCAGTGTATTCCATGCAGCGTGATAAATGGACCCCAATTGAATGCAGTGGATTCCATGCAGCGTGGTGCAATGGATCTCGAGAGAATGCAGTGGATTCCATGCAGCGTGATTGAATGCAGTACATTCCATGCAGCATGGTAAAATGCATCCCGATTAAATGCAGTGGATTCCATCCAGCTTGATTGAATGCAGTTGATTCCATGGAGCGTGGCCCAATGCATCCCGATTAAATGCAGTGGATTTTATGCAGCATGGCCCAAAGCATCCCGATTGAAGGTAGTGCATTCCATGCAGCATCACTGAATGCAGTGGATTCCATGCAGCATGGTAAAATGCATCCCGATTGAACGCAGTGTATTCCATGAAGCATGGCTAAATGGATCCCGATTGAATGCAGTGGATTCCATGCAGCGTGGCCCAATGGATCTCGATTGAACGCAGTGTATTCCATGCAGTGAGGCCCAATGAATCCCAATTGAATGCAGTGGATTCCATGCAGCATGGCGCAATGGATGTCGATTGAATGCAGTGGTTTCCCTGCAATGTGGCACAATGGATCCCGATTGACTGCAGTGGATTCCATGCAGCGTCACTGAATGCAGTGGATTCCATGCAGCATGGTAAAATGCATCCCGATGGATGCAGTGGATTCCATGCAGTGTCATTGAATGCAGTGGATTCGATGCAGCATGGTAAAATGCATCCCAATTGAACGCAGTGCATTCCATGCAGCGGGGTTAAATGGATCCCGATTGAATGCAGTGGATTCGATGCAGCGTGGTCCAATGGATCTCGAGAGAATGCAGTGGATTCCATGCAGTGTGGTGCAATGGATTTAAATTGAACGCAGTGGATTCCATGCATCGTGGCGCAATGGATCCCAATTGAATGCAGTGAATTCCATGCAGCGTGATTGAATGCAGTACATTCCATGCAGCATGGTAAAATGCATCCCGATTAAATGCAGTGGATTCCATCCAGCTTGATTGAATGCAGTTGATTCCATGGAGCGTGGCCCAATGCATCCCGATTAAATGCAGTGGATTTTATGCAGCATGGCCCAAAGCATCCCGATTGAATGTAGTGCATTCCATGCAGCATCACTGAATGCAGTGGATTCCATGCAGCATGGTAAAATGCATCCCAATTGAACGCAGTGCATTCCATGCAGCGGGGTTAAATGGATGCCGATTGAATGCAGTGGATTCGATGCAGCGTGGCCCAATGGATCTCGATTGACTGCAGTGGATTCCATGCAGCGTGGCCCAATGGATCTCGATTGACTGCAGTGGATTCCATGCAGCGTCACTGAATGCAGTGGATTCCATGCAGCATGGTAAAATGCATCCCGATTGATGCAGTGGATTCCATGCAGTGTCACTGAATGCAGTGGATTCCATGCAGCATGGTTTAATGCATCCCAATTGAACGCAGTGCATTCCATGCAGCGGGGTTTAATGGATCCCGATTGAATGCAGTGGATTCGATGCAGTGTGGCCCAATGGATCTCGAGAGAATGCAGTGGATTCCATGCAGTGTGGTGCAATGGATTTAAATTGAACGCATTGGATTCCATGCATCGTGGTGCAATGGATCCCAATTGAATGCAGTGAATTCCATGCAGCGTGATTGAATGCAGTATATTCCATGCAGCGTGGTAAAATGCATCCCGATAAAATGCAGTGGATTCCATCCAGCTTGATTGAATGCAGTTGATTCCATGGAGCGTGGCCCAATGCATCCCGATTAAATGCAGTGGATTTTATGCAGCATGGCCCAAAGCATCCCGATTGAAGGTAGTGCATTCCATGCAGCATCACTGAATGCAGTGGATTCCATGCAGCATGGTAAAATGCATCCCGATTGAACGCAGTGTATTCCATGAAGCATGGCTAAATGGATCCCGATTGAATGCAGTGGATTCCATGCAGCATGGCCCAATGGTTCCCGATTGAATGCAGTGGTTGCAATGAAGCATGATTGAATGCAGTGGATTCCATGAAGCGTGGCCCTATGGTACCCGATTGAATGCACTGGTTGCAATGAAGCATGATTGAATGCAGTGGATTCCATGCAGCATGGAGAAATTGAACCCTATTAAATGCAGGGGATTTTATGCAGCATGATTGAATGCAGTGGATTCCATGCAGCATGATTGAATGCAGTAGATTCCATGCAGTGAGGCCCAATGCATCCCGATTAAATGCAGTGGATTTTATGCAGCGAGGCCCAAAGCATCCCGATTGAATGCAGTGGATTCCATGCAGCGTCACTGAATGCAGTGGATTCGATGCAGCATGGTAAAATGCATCCCGATTGAACCCAGTGTATTCTATGCAGCGTGATAAATGGATCCCGATTGACTGCAGTGGATTCCATGCAGTGTCATTGAATGCAGTGGATTCCATGCAGCATGGCCCAATGGATCTCGAGAGAATGCAGTGGATTCCATGCAGTGTGGTGCAATGGATTTTAATTGAACGCAGTGGATTCCATGCATCGTGGCGCAATGGATCCCAATTGAATGCAGTGAATTCCATGCAGCGTGATTGAATGCAGTACATTCCATGCAGCGTGGTAAAATGCATCCCGATTAAATGCAGTGGATTCCATCCAGCTTGATTGAATGCAGTTGATTCCATGGAGCGTGGCCCAATGCATCCCGATTAAATGCAGTGGATTTTATGCAGCATGGCCCAAAGCATCCCGATTGAATGTAGTGCATTCCATGCAGCATCACTGAATGCAGTGGATTCCATGAAGCATGGTAAAATGCATCCCAATTGAACGCAGTGCATTCCATGCAGCGGGGTTAAATGGATCCCGATTGAATGCAGTGGATTCGATGCAGCATGGCCCAATGGATCTCGAGAGAATGCAGTGGATTCCATGCAGTGTGGTGCAATGGATTTTAATTGAACGCAGTGGATTCCATGCATCGTGGCGCAATGGATCCCAATTGAATGCAGTGAATTCCATGCAGCGTGATTGAATGCAGTACATTCCATGCAGCGTGGTAAAATGCATCCCGATTAAATGCAGTGGATTCCATCCAGCTTGATTGAATGCAGTTGATTCCATGGAGCGTGGCCCAATGCATCCCGATTAAATGCAGTGGATTTTATGCAGCATGGCCCAAAGCATCCCGATTGAATGTAGTGCATTCCATGCAGCATCACTGAATGCAGTGGATTCCATGAAGCATGGTAAAATGCATCCCGATTGAACGCAGTGTATTCCATGAAGCATGGCGAAATGGATCCCGATTGAATGCAGTGGATTCCATGCAGCGTGGCCCAATGGATCTCGATTGAATGCAGTGTATTCCATGCAGTGAGGCCCAATGTATCCCAATTGAATGCAGTGGATTCCATGCAGCATGGCGCAATGGATGTCGATTGAATGCAGTGGTTTCCCTGCAATGTGGCACAATGGATCCCGAATGACTGCAGTGGATTCCATGCAGCGTCACTGAATGCAGTGGATTCCATGCAGCATGGTAAAATGCATCCCGATTGATGCAGTGGATTCCATGCAGTGTCATTGAATGCAGTGGATTCCATGCAGCATGGTTAAATGCATCCCAATTGAACGCAGTGCATTCCATGCAGCGGGGTTAAATGGATCCCGATTGAATGCAGTGGATTCGATGCAGCATGGCCCAATGGATCTCGAGAGAATGCAGTGGATTCCATGCAGTGTGGTGCAATGGATTTAAATTGAACGCAGTGGATTCCATGCATCGTGGCGCAATGGATCCCATTTGAATGCAGTGAATTCCATGCAGCGTGATTGAATGCAGTATATTCCATGCAGCGTGGTAAAATGCATCCCGATTAAATGCAGTGGATTCCATCCAGCTTGATTGAATGCAGTTGATTCCATGGAGTGTGGCCCAATGCATCCCGATTAAATGCAGTGAATTTTATGCAGCATGGCCCAAAGCATCCCGATTGAATGTAGTGCATTCCATGCAGCATCACTGAATGCAGTGGATTCCATGCAGCATGGTAAAATGCATCCCGATTGAACGCAGTGTATTCCATGAAGCATGGCGAAATGGATCCCGATTGAATGCAGTATATTCCATGCAGCGTGGTAAAATGCATCCCGATTGAATGCAGTGGATTCCATGCAGCATGATTGAATGCAGTAGATTCCATGCAGTGAGGCCCAATGCATCCCGATTAAATGCAGTGGATTTTATGCAGAGAGGCCCAAAGCATCCCGATTGAATGCAGTGGATTCCATGCAGCGTCACTGAATGCAGTGGATTCGATGCAGCATGGTAAAATGCATCCCGATTGAACCCAGTGTATTCTATGCAGCGTGATAAATGGATCCCGATTGAATGCAGTGGATTCGATGCAGCGTGGCCCAACGGATCTCGAGAGAATGCAGTGGATTCCATGCAGTGTGGTGCAATGTATTTTGATTGAACGCAGTGGATTCGATGCATCGTTGTGCAATGGATCCCAATTGAATGCAGTGAATTCCATGCAGCGTGATTGAATGCAGTACATTCCATGCAGCATGGTAAAATGCATCCCGATTAAATGCAGTGGATTCCATCCAGCTTGATTGAATGCAGTTGATTCCATGGAGCGTGGCCCAATGCATCCCGATTAAATGCAGTGGATTTTATGCAGCATGGCCCAAAGCATCCCGATTGAAGGTAGTGCATTCCATGCAGCATCACTGAATGCAGTGGATTCCATGCAGCATGGTAAAATGCATCCCGATTGAACGCAGTGTATTCCATGAAGCATGGCTAAATGGATCCCGATTGAATGCAGTGGATTCCATGCAGCGTGGCCCAATGGATCTCGATTGAACGCAGTGTATTCCATGCAGTGAGCCCAATGAATCCCAATTGAATGCAGTGGATTCCATGCAGCATGGCGCAATGGATGTCGATTGAATGCAGTGGTTTCCCTGCAATGTGGCACAATGGATCCCGATTGACTGCAGTGGATTCCATGCAGTGTCATTGAATGCAGTGGATTCCATGCAGCATGGTAAAATGCATCCCAATTGAACGCAGTGCATTCCATGCAGCGGGGTTAAATGGATCCCGATTGAATGCAGTGGATTCGATGCAGCATGGCCCAATGGATCTCGAGAGAATGCAGTGGATTCCATGCAGTGTGGTGCAATGGATTTTAATTGAACGCAGTGGATTCCATGCATCGTGGCGCAATGGATCCCAATTGAATGCAGTGAATTCCATGCAGCGTGATTGAATGCAGGACATTCCATGCAGCGTGGTAAAATGCATCCCGATTAAATGCAGTGGATTCCATCCAGCTTGATTGAATGCAGTTGATTCCATGGAGCGTGGCCCAATGCATCCCGATTAAATGCAGTGGATTTTATGCAGCATGGCCCAAAGCATCCCGATTGAAGGTAGTGCATTCCATGCAGCATCACTGAATGCAGTGGATTCCATGCAGCATGGTAAAATGCATCCCGATTGAACGCAGTGTATTCCATGAAGCATGGCGAAATGGATCCCGATTGAATGCAGTGGATTCCATGCAGCGTGGCCCAATGGATCTCGATTGAATGCAGTGTATTCCATGCAGTGAGGCCCAATGTATCCCAATTGAATGCAGTGGATTCCATGCAGCATGGCGCAATGGATGTCGATTGAATGCAGTGGTTTCCCTGCAATGTGGCACAATGGATCCCGAATGACTGCAGTGGATTCCATGCAGCGTCTCTGAATGCAGTGGATTCCATGCAGCATGGTAAAATGCATCCCGATTGATGCAGTGGATTCCATGCAGTGTCATTGAATGCAGTGGATTCCATGCAGCATGGTTAAATGCATCCCAATTGAACGCAGTGCATTCCATGCAGCGGGGTTAAATGGATCCCGATTGAATGCAGTGGATTCGATGCAGCATGGCCCAATGGATCTCGAGAGAATGCAGTGGAGTCCATGCAGTGTGGTGCAATGGATTTAAATTGAACGCAGTGGATTCCATGCATCGTGGCGCAATGGATCCCAATTGAATGCAGTGAATTCCATGCAGCGTGATTGAATGCAGTATATTCCATGCAGCGTGGTAAAATGCATCCCGATTAAATGCAGTGGATTCCATCCAGCTTGATTGAATGCAGTTGATTCCATGGAGTGTGGCCCAATGCATCCCGATTAAATGCAGTGAATTTTATGCAGCATGGCCCAAAGCATCCCGATTGAATGTAGTGCATTCCATGCAGCATCACTGAATGCAGTGGATTCCATGCAGCATGGTAAAATGCATCCCGATTGAACGCAGTGTATTCCATGAAGCATGGCGAAATGGATCCCGATTGAATGCAGTATATTCCATGCAGCGTGGTAAAATGCATCCCGATTGAATGCAGTGGATTCCATGCAGCATGATTGAATGCAGTAGATTCCATGCAGTGAGGCCCAATGCATCCCGATTAAATGCAGTGGATTTTATGCAGAGAGGCCCAAAGCATCCCGATTGAATGCAGTGGATTCCATGCAGCGTCACTGAATGCAGTGGATTCGATGCAGCATGGTAAAATGCATCCCGATTGAACCCAGTGTATTCTATGCAGCGTGATAAATGGATCCCGATTGAATGCAGTGGATTCGATGCAGCGTGGCCCAACGGATCTCGAGAGAATGCAGTGGATTCCATGCAGTGTGGTGCAATGTATTTTGATTGAACGCAGTGGATTCGATGCATCGTTGTGCAATGGATCCCAATTGAATGCAGTGAATTCCATGCAGCGTGATTGAATGCAGTACATTCCATGCAGCATGGTAAAATGCATCCCGATTAAATGCAGTGGATTCCATCCAGCTTGATTGAATGCAGTTGATTCCATGGAGCGTGGCCCAATGCATCCCGATTAAATGCAGTGGATTTTATGCAGCATGGCCCAAAGCATCCCGATTGAAGGTAGTGCATTCCATGCAGCATCACTGAATGCAGTGGATTCCATGCAGCATGGTAAAATGCATCCCGATTGAACGCAGTGTATTCCATGAAGCATGGCTAAATGGATCCCGATTGAATGCAGTGGATTCCATGCAGCGTGGCCCAATGGATCTCGATTGAACGCAGTGTATTCCATGCAGTGAGCCCAATGAATCCCAATTGAATGCAGTGGATTCCATGCAGCATGGCGCAATGGATGTCGATTGAATGCAATGGTTTCCCTGCAATGTGGCACAATGGATCCCGATTGACTGCAGTGGATTCCATGCAGCGTCACTGAATGCAGTGGATTCCATGCAGCATGGTAAAATGCATCCCGATGGATGCAGTGGATTCCATGCAGTGTCATTGAATGCAGTGGATTCGATGCAGCATGGTAAAATGCATCCCAATTGAACGCAGTGCATTCCATGCAGCGGGGTTAAATGGATCCCGATTGAATGCAGTGGATTCGATGCAGCGTGGCCCAATGGATCTCGAGAGAATGCAGTGGATTCCATGCAGTGTGGTGCAATGGATTTAAATTGAACGCAGTGGATTCCATGCATCGTGGCGCAATGGATCCCAATTGAATGCAGTGAATTCCATGCAGCGTGATTGAATGCAGTACATTCCATGCAGCATGGTAAAATGCATCCCGATTAAATGCAGTGGATTCCATCCAGCTTGATTGAATGCAGTTGATTCCATGGAGCGTGGCCCAATGCATCCCGATTAAATGCAGTGGATTTTATGCAGCATGGCCCAAAGCATCCCGATTGAAGGTAGTGCATTTCATGCAGCATCACTGAATGCAGTGGATTCCATGCAGCATGGTAAAATGCATCCCAATTGAACGCAGTGCATTCCATGCAGCGGGGTTAAATGGATGCCGATTGAATGCAGTGGATTCGATGCAGCGTGGCCCAATGGATCTCGATTGACTGCAGTGGATTCCATGCAGCGTGGCCCAATGGATCTCGATTGACTGCAGTGGATTCCATGCAGCGTCACTGAATGCAGTGGATTCCATGCAGCATGGTAAAATGCATCCCGATTGATGCAGTGGATTCCATGCAGTGTCATTGAATGCAGTGGATTCCATGCAGCATGGTTAATGCATCCCAATTGAACGCAGTGCATTCCATGCAGCGGGGTTTAATGGATCCCGATTGAATGCAGTGGATTCGATGCAGCGTGGCCCAATGGATCTCGAGAGAATGCAGTGGATTCCATGCAGTGTGGTGCAATGGATTTAAATTGAACGCATTGGATTCCATGCATCGTGGTGCAATGGATCCCAATTGAATGCAGTGAATTCCATGCAGCGTGATTGAATGCAGTATATTCCATGCAGCGTGGTAAAATGCATCCCGATAAAATGCAGTGGATTCCATCCAGCTTGATTGAATGCAGTTGATTCCATGGAGCGTGGCCCAATGCATCCCGATTAAATGCAGTGGATTTTATGCAGCATGGCCCAAAGCATCCCGATTGAAGGTAGTGCATTCCATGCAGCATCACTGAATGCAGTGGATTCCATGCAGCATGGTAAAATGCATCCCGATTGAACGCAGTGTATTCCATGAAGCATGGCTAAATGGATCCCGATTGAATGCAGTGGATTCCATGCAGCATGGCCCAATGGTTCCCGATTGAATGCAGTGGTTGCAATGAAGCATGATTGAATGCAGTGGATTCCATGAAGCGTGGCCCTATGGTACCCGATTGAATGCACTGGTTGCAATGAAGCATGATTGAATGCAGTGGATTCCATGCAGCATGGAGAAATTGAACCCTATTAAATGCAGGGGATTTTATGCAGCATGATTGAATGCAGTGGATTCCATGCAGCATGATTGAATGCAGTAGATTCCATGCAGTGAGGCCCAATGCATCCCGATTAAATGCAGTGGATTTTATGCAGCGAGGCCCAAAGCATCCCGATTGAATGCAGTGGATTCCATGCAGCGTCACTGAATGCAGTGGATTCGATGCAGCATGGTAAAATGCATCCCGATTGAACCCAATGTATTCTATGCAGCGTGATAAATGGATCCCGATTGAATGCAGTGGATTCGATGCAGCGTGGCCCAACGGATCTCGAGAGAATGCAGTGGATTCCATGCAGTGTGGTGCAATGTATTTTGATTGAACGCAGTGGATTCGATGCATCGTTGTGCAATGGATCCCAATTGAATGCAGTGAATTCCATGCAGCGTGATTGAATGCAGTACATTCCATGCAGCATGGTAAAATGCATCCCTATTAAATGCAGTGGATTCCATCCAGCTTGATTGAATGCAGTTGATTCCATGGAGCATGGCCCAATGCATCCCGATTAAATGCAGTGGATTTTATGCAGCATGGCCCAAAGCATCCCGATTGAAGGTAGTGCATTCCATGCAGCATCACTGAATGCAGTGGATTCCATGCAGCATGGTAAAATGCATCCCGATTGAACGCAGTGTATTCCATGAAGCATGGCTAAATGGATCCCGATTGAATGCAGTGGATTCCATGCAGCATGGCCCAATGGATCTCGATTGAACGCAGTGTATTCCATGCAGTGAGGCCCAATGAATCCCAATTGAATGCAGTGGATTCCATGCAGCATGGCGCAATGGATGTCGATTGAATGCAGTGGTTTCCCTGCAATGTGGCACAATGGATCCCGATTGACTGCAGTGGATTCCATGCAGTGTCATTGAATGCAGTGGATTCCATGCAGCATGGTAAAATGCATCCCAATTGAACGCAGTGCATTCCATGCAGCGGGGTTAAATGGATCCCGATTGAATGCAGTGGATTCGATGCAGCATGGCCCAATGGATCTCCAGAGAATGCAGTGGATTCCATGCAGTGTGGTGCAATGGATTTTAATTGAACGCAGTGGATTCCATGCATCGTGGCGCAATGGATCCCAATTGAATGCAGTGAATTCCATGCAGCGTGATTGAATGCAGTACATTCCATGCAGCGTGGTAAAATGCATCCCGATTAAATGCAGTGGATTCCATCCAGCTTGATTGAATGCAGTTGATTCCATGGAGCGTGGCCCAATGCATCCCGATTAAATGCAGTGGATTTTATGCAGCATGGCCCAAAGCATCCCGATTGAATGTAGTGCATTCCATGCAGCATCACTGAATGCAGTGGATTCCATGAAGCATGGTAAAATGCATCCCGATTGAACGCAGTGTATTCCATGAAGCATGGCGAAATGGATCCCGATTGAATGCAGTGGATTCCATGCAGCGTGGCCCAATGGATCTCGATTGAATGCAGTGTATTCCATGCAGTGAGGCCCAATGTATCCCAATTGAATGCAGTGGATTCCATGCAGCATGGCGCAATGGATGTCGATTGAATGCAGTGGTTTCCCTGCAATGTGGCACAATGGATCCCGAATGACTGCAGTGGATTCCATGCAGCGTCACTGAATGCAGTGGATTCCATGCAGCATGGTAAAATGCATCCCGATTGATGCAGTGGATTCCATGCAGTGTCATTGAATGCAGTGGATTCCATGCAGCATGGTTAAATGCATCCCAATTGAACGCAGTGCATTCCATGCAGCGGGGTTAAATGGATCCCGATTGAATGCAGTGGATTCGATGCAGCATGGCCCAATGGATCTCGAGAGAATGCAGTGGATTCCATGCAGTGTGGTGCAATGGATTTAAATTGAACGCAGTGGATTCCATGCATCGTGGCGCAATGGATCCCAATTGAATGCAGTGAATTCCATGCAGCGTGATTGAATGCAGTATATTCCATGCAGCGTGGTAAAATGCATCCCGATTAAATGCAGTGGATTCCATCCAGCTTGATTGAATGCAGTTGATTCCATGGAGTGTGGCCCAATGCATCCCGATTAAATGCAGTGAATTTTATGCAGCATGGCCCAAAGCATCCCGATTGAATGTAGTGCATTCCATGCAGCATCACTGAATGCAGTGGATTCCATGCAGCATGGTAAAATGCATCCCGATTGAACGCAGTGTATTCCATGAAGCATGGCGAAATGGATCCCGATTGAATGCAGTATATTCCATGCAGCGTGGTAAAATGCATCCCGATTGAATGCAGTGGATTCCATGCAGCATGATTGAATGCAGTAGATTCCATGCAGTGAGGCCCAATGCATCCCGATTAAATGCAGTGGATTTTATGCAGAGAGGCCCAAATCATCCCGATTGAATGCAGTGGATTCCATGCAGCGTCACTGAATGCAGTGGATTCGATGCAGCATGGTAAAATGCATCCCGATTGAACCCAGTGTATTCTATGCAGCGTGATAAATGGATCCCGATTGAATGCAGTGGATTCGATGCAGCGTGGCCCAACGGATCTCGAGAGAATGCAGTGGATTCCATGCAGTGTGGTGCAATGTATTTTGATTGAACGCAGTGGATTCGATGCATCGTTGTGCAATGGATCCCAATTGAATGCAGTGAATTCCATGCAGCGTGATTGAATGCAGTACATTCCATGCAGCATGGTAAAATGCATCCCGATTAAATGCAGTGGATTCCATCCAGCTTGATTGAATGCAGTTGATTCCATGGAGCGTGGCCCAATGCATCCCGATTAAATGCAGTGGATTTTATGCAGCATGGCCCAAAGCATCCCGATTGAAGGTAGTGCATTCCATGCAGCATCACTGAATGCAGTGGATTCCATGCAGCATGGTAAAATGCATCCCGATTGAACGCAGTGTATTCCATGAAGCATGGCTAAATGGATCCCGATTGAATGCAGTGGATTCCATGCAGCGTGGCCCAATGGATCTCGATTGAACGCAGTGTATTCCATGCAGTGAGCCCAATTAATCCCAATTGAATGCAGTGGATTCCATGCAGCATGGCGCAATGGATGTCGATTGAATGCAGTGGTTTCCCTGCAATGTGGCACAATGGATCCCGATTGACTGCAGTGGATTCCATGCAGCGTCACTGAATGCAGTGGATTCCATGCAGCATGGTAAAATGCATCCCGATGGATGCAGTGGATTCCATGCAGTGTCATTGAATGCAGTGGATTCGATGCAGCATGGTAAAATGCATCCCAATTGAACGCAGTGCATTCCATGCAGCGGGGTTAAATGGATCCCGATTGAATGCAGTGGATTCGATGCAGCGTGGCCCAATGGATCTCGAGAGAATGCAGTGGATTCCATGCAGTGTGGTGCAATGGATTTAAATTGAACGCAGTGGATTCCATGCATCGTGGCGCAATGGATCCCAATTGAATGCAGTGAATTCCATGCAGCGTGATGGAATGCAGTACATTCCATGCAGCATGGTAAAATGCATCCCGATTAAATGCAGTGGATTCCATCCAGTTTGATTGAATGCAGTTGATTCCATGGAGCGTGGCCCAATGCATCCCGATTAAATGCAGTGGATTTTATGCAGCATGGCCCAAAGCATCCCGATTGAAGGTAGTGCATTTCATGCAGCATCACTGAATGCAGTGGATTCCATGCAGCATGGTAAAATGCATCCCAATTGAACGCAGTGCATTCCATGCAGCGGGGTTAAATGGATGCCGATTGAATGCAGTGGATTCGATGCAGCGTGGCCCAATGGATCTCGATTGACTGCAGTGGATTCCATGCAGCGTGGCCCAATGGATCTCGATTGACTGCAGTGGATTCCATGCAGCGTCACTGAATGCAGTGGATTCCATGCAGCATTGTAAAATGCATCCCGATTGATGCAGTGGATTCCATGCAGTGTCATTGAATGCAGTGGATTCCATGCAGCATGGTTTAATGCATCCCAATTGAACGCAGTGCATTCCATGCAGCGGGGTTTAATGGATCCCGATTGAATGCAGTGGATTCGATGCAGCGTGGCCCAATGGATCTCGAGAGAATGCAGTGGATTCCATGCAGTGTGGTGCAATGGATTTAAATTGAACGCATTGGATTCCATGCATCGTGGTGCAATGGATCCCAATTGAATGCAGTGAATTCCATGCAGCGTGATTGAATGCAGTATATTCCATGCAGCGTGGTAAAATGCATCCCGATAAAATGCAGTGGATTCCATCCAGCTTGATTGAATGCAGTTGATTCCATGGAGCGTGGCCCAATGCATCCCGATTAAATGCAGTGGATTTTATGCAGCATGGCCCAAAGCATCCCGATTGAAGGTAGTGCATTCCATGCAGCAACACTGAATGCAGTGGATTCCATGCAGCATGGTAAAATGCATCCCGATTGAACGCAGTGTATTCCATGAAGCATGGCTAAATGGATCCCGATTGAATGCAGTGGATTCCATGCAGCATGGCCCAATGGTTCCCGATTGAATGCAGTGGTTGCAATGAAGCATGATTGAATGCAGTGGATTCCATGAAGCGTGGCCCTATGGTACCCGATTGAATGCACTGGTTGCAATGAAGCATGATTGAATGCAGTGGATTCCATGCAGCATGGAGAAATTGAACCCTATTAAATGCAGGGGATTTTATGCAGCATGATTGAATGCAGTGGATTCCATGCAGCATGATTGAATGCAGTAGATTCCATGCAGTGAGGCCCAATGCATCCCGATTAAATGCAGTGGATTTTATGCAGCGAGGCCCAAAGCATCCCGATTGAATGCAGTGGATTCCATGCAGCGTCACTGAATGCAGTGGATTCGATGCAGCATGGTAAAATGCATCCCGATTGAACCCAGTGTATTCTATGCAGCGTGATAAATGGATCCCGATTGAATGCAGTGGATTCGATGCAGCGTGGCCCAACGGATCTCGAGAGAATGCAGTGGATTCCATGCAGTGTGGTGCAATGTATTTTGATTGAACGCAGTGGATTCGATGCATCGTTGTGCAATGGATCCCAATTGAATGCAGTGAATTCCATGCAGCGTGATTGAATGCAGTACATTCCATGCAGCATGGTAAAATGCATCCCGATTAAATGCAGTGGATTCCATCCAGCTTGATTGAATGCAGTTGATTCCATGGAGCGTGGCCCAATGCATCCCGATTAAATGCAGTGGATTTTATGCAGCATGGCCCAAAGCATCCCGATTGAAGGTAGTGCATTCCATGCAGCATCACTGAATGCAGTGGATTCCATGCAGCATGGTAAAATGCATCCCGATTGAACGCAGTGTATTCCATGAAGCATGGCTAAATGGATCCCGATTGAATGCAGTGGATTCCATGCAGCGTGGCCCAATGGATCTCGATTGAACGCAGTGTATTCCATGCAGTGAGGCCCAATGAATCCCAATTGAATGCAGTGGATTCCATGCAGCATGGCGCAATGGATGTCGATTGAATGCAGTGGTTTCCCTGCAATGTGGCACAATGGATCCCGATTGACTGAGGTGGATTCCATGCAGCGTCACTGAATGCAGTGGATTCCATGCAGCATGGTAAAATGCATCCCGATTGATGCAGTGGATTCCATGCAGTGTCATTGAATGCAGTGGATTCCATGCAGCATGGTAAAATGCATCCCAATTGAACGCAGTGCATTCCATGCAGCGGGGTTAAATGGATCCCGATTGAATGCAGTGGATTCGATGCAGCATGGCCCAATGGATCTCGAGAGAATGCAGTGGATTCCATGCAGTGTGGTGCAATGGATTTTAATTGAACGCAGTGGATTCCATGCATCGTGGCGCAATGGATCCCAATTGAATGCAGTGAATTCCATGCAGCGTGATTGAATGCAGTACATTCCATGCAGCGTGGTAAAATGCATCCCGATTAAATGCAGTGGATTCCATCCAGCTTGATTGAATGCAGTTGATTCCATGGAGCGTGGCCCAATGCATCCCGATTAAATGCAGTGGATTTTATGCAGCATGGCCCAAAGCATCCCGATTGAATGTAGTGCATTCCATGCAGCATCACTGAATGCAGTGGATTCCATGAAGCATGGTAAAATGCATCCCGATTGAACGCAGTGTATTCCATGAAGCATGGCGAAATGGATCCCGATTGAATGCAGTGGATTCCATGCAGCGTGGCCCAATGGATCTCGATTGAATGCAGTGTATTCCATGCAGTGAGGCCCAATGTATCCCAATTGAATGCAGTGGATTCCATGCAGCATGGTAAAATGCATCCCAATTGAACGCAGTGCATTCCATGCAGCGGGGTTAAATGGATCCCGATTGAATGCAGTGGATTCGATGCAGCATGGCCCAATGGATCTCGAGAGAATGCAGTGGATTCCATGCAGTGTGGTGCAATGGATTTAAATTGAACGCAGTGGATTCCATGCATCGTGGCTCAATGGATCCCAATTGAATGCAGTGAATTCCATGCAGCGTGATTGAATGCAGTATATTCCATGCAGCGTGGTAAAATGCATCCCGATTAAATGCAGTGGATTCCATCCAGCTTGATTGAATGCAGTTGATTCCATGGAGCGTGGCCCAATGCATCCCGATTAAATGCAGTGGATTTTATGCAGCATGGCCCAAAGCATCCCGATTGAATGTAGTGCATTCCATGCAGCATCACTGAATGCAGTGGATTCCATGCAGCATGGTAAAATGCATCCCGATTGAACGCAGTGTATTCCATGAAGCATGGCGAAATGGATCCCGATTGAATGCAGTATATTCCATGCAGCGTGGTAAAATGCATCCCGATTAAATGCAGTGGATTCCATGCAGCATGATTGAATGCAGTAGATTCCATGCAGTGAGGCCCAATGCATCCCGATTAAATGCAGTGGATTTTATGCAGCGAGGCCCAAAGCATCCCGATTGAATGCAGTGGATTCCATGCAGCGTCACTGAATGCAGTGGATTCGATGCAGCATGGTAAAATGCATCCCGATTGAACCCAGTGTATTCTATGCAGCGTGATAAATGGATCCCGATTGAATGCAGTGGATTCGATGCAGCGTGGCCCAACGGATCTCGAGAGAATGCAGTGGATTCCATGCAGTGTGGTGCAATGTATTTTGATTGAACGCAGTGGATTCGATGCATCGTTGTGCAATGGATCCCAATTGAATGCAGTGAATTCCATGCAGCGTGATTGAATGCAGTACATTCCATGCAGCATGGTAAAATGCATCCCGATTAAATGCAGTGGATTCCATCCAGCTTGATTGAATGCAGTTGATTCCATGGAGCGTGGCCCAATGCATCCCGATTAAATGCAGTGGACTTTATGCAGCATGGCCCAAAGCATCCCGATTGAAGGTAGTGCATTCCATGCAGCATCACTGAATGCAGTGGATTCCATGCAGCATGGTAAAATGCATCCCGATTGAACGCAGTGTATTCCATGAAGCATGGCTAAATGGATCCCGATTGAATGCAGTGGATTCCATGCAGCGTGGCCCAATGGATCTCGATTGAACGCAGTGTATTCCATGCAGTGAGGCCCAATGAATCCCAATTGAATGCAGTGGATTCCATGCAGCATGGCGCAATGGATGTCGATTGAATGCAGTGGTTACCCTGCAATGTGGCACAATGGATCCCGATTGACTGCAGTGGATTCCATGCAGCGTCACTGAATGCAGTGGATTCCATGCAGCATGGTAAAATGCATCCCGATTGATGCAGTGGATTCCATGCAGTGTCATTGAATGCAGTGGATTCGATGCAGCATTTTAAAATGCATCCCAATTGAACGCAGTGCATTCCATGCAGCGGGGTTAAATGGATCCCGATTGAATGCAGTGGATTCGATGCAGCATGGCCCAATGGATCTCGAGAGAATGCAGTGGATTCCATGCAGTGTGGTGCAATGGATTTTAATTGAACGCAGTGGATTCCATGCATCGTGGCGCAATGGATCCCAATTGAATGCAGTGAATTCCATGCAGCGTGATTGAATGCAGTACATTCCATGCAGCGTGGTAAAATGCATCCCGATTAAATGCAGTGGATTCCATCCAGCTTGATTGAATGCAGTTGATTCCATGGAGCGTGGCCCAATGCATCCCGATTAAATGCAGTGGATTTTATGCAGCATGGCCCAAAGCATCCCGATTGAATGTAGTGCATTCCATGCAGCATCACTGAATGCAGTGGATTCCATGAAGCATGGTAAAATGCATCCCGATTGAACGCAGTGTATTCCATGAAGCATGGCGAAATGGATCCCGATTGAATGCAGTGGATTCCATGCAGCGTGGCCCAATGGATCTCGATTGAATGCAGTGTATTCCATGCAGTGAGGCCCAATGTATCCCAATTGAATGCAGTGGATTCCATGCAGCATGGCGCAATGGATGTCGATTGAATGCAGTGGTTTCCCTGCAATGTGGCACAATGGATCCCGAATGACTGCAGTGGATTCCATGCAGCGTCACTGAATGCAGTGGATTCCATGCAGCATGGTAAAATGCATCCCGATTGATGCAGTGGATTCCATGCAGTGTCATTGAATGCAGTGGATTCCATGCAGCATGGTAAAATGCATCCCAATTGAACGCAGTGCATTCCATGCAGCGGGGTTAAATGGATCCCGATTGAATGCAGTGGATTCGATGCAGCATGGCCCAATGGATCTCCAGAGAATGCAGTGGATTCCATGCAGTGTGGTGCAATGGATTTAAATTGAACGCAGTGGATTCCATGCATCGTGGCGCAATGGATCCCAATTGAATGCAGTGAATTCCATGCAGCGTGATTGAATGCAGTATATTCCATGCAGCGTGGTAAAATGCATCCCGATTAAATGCAGTGGATTCCATCCAGCTTGATTGAATGCAGTTGATTCCATGGAGCGTGGCCCAATGCATCCCGATTAAATGCAGTGGATTTTATGCAGCATGGCCCAAAGCATCCCGATTGAATGTAGTGCATTCCATGCAGCATCACTGAATGCAGTGGATTCCATGCAGCATGGTAAAATGCATCCCGATTGAACGCAGTGTATTCCATGAAGCATGGCGAAATGGATCCCGATTGAATGCAGTATATTCCATGCAGCGTGGTAAAATGCATCCCGATTAAATGCAGTGGATTCCATCCAGCTTGATTGAATGCAGTAGATTCCATGCAGTGAGGCCCAATGCATCCCGATTAAATGCAGTGGATTTTATGCCGCGAGGCCCAAAGCATCCCGATTGAAGGTAGTGCATTCCATGCAGCATCACTGAATGCAGTGGATTCGATGCAGCATGGTAAAATGCATCCCGATTGAACCCAGTGTATTCTATGCAGCGTGATAAATGGATCCCGATTGAATGCAGTGGATTCGATGCAGCGTGGCCCAATGTATCTCGAGAGAATGCAGTGGATTCCATGCAGTGTGGTGCAATGGATTTTGATTGAACGCAGTGGATTTGATGCATCGTTGTGCAATGGATCCCAATTGAATGCAGTGAATTCCATGCAGCGTGATTGAATGCAGTACATTCCATGCAGCATGGTAAAATGCATCCCGATTAAATGCAGTGGATTCCATCCAGCTTGATTGAATGCAGTTGATTCCATGGAGCGTGGCCCAATGCATCCCGATTAAATGCAGTGGACTTTATGCAGCATGGCCCAAAGCATCCCGATTGAAGGTAGTGCATTCCATGCAGCATCACTGAATGCAGTGGATTCCATGCAGCATGGTAAAATGCATCCCGATTGAACGCAGTGTATTCCATGAAGCATGGCTAAATGGATCCCGATTGAATGCAGTGGATTCCATGCAGCGTGGCCCAATGGATCTCGATTGAACGCAGTGTATTCCATGCAGTGAGGCCCAATGAATCCCAATTGAATGCAGTGGATTCCATGCAGCATGGCGCAATGGATGTCGATTGAATGCAGTGGTTTCCCTGCAATGTGGCACAATGGATCCCGATTGACTGCAGTGGATTCCATGCAGCGTCACTGAATGCAGTGGATTCCATGCAGCATGGTAAAATGCATCCCGATTGATGCAGTGGATTCCATGCAGTGTCATTGAATGCAGTGGATTCCATGCAGCATGGTAAAATGCATCCCAATTGAACGCAGTGCATTCCATGCAGCGGGGTTAAATGGATCCCGATTGAATGCAGTGGATTCGATGCAGCATGGCCCAATGGATCTCGAGAGAATGCAGTGGATTCCATGCAGTGTGGTGCAATGGATTTTAATTGAACGCAGTGGATTCCATGCATCGTGGCGCAATGGATCCCAATTGAATGCAGTGAATTCCATGCAGCGTGATTGAATGCAGTACATTCCATGCAGCGTGGTAAAATGCATCCCGATTAAATGCAGTGGATTCCATCCAGCTTGATTGAATGCAGTTGATTCCATGGAGCGTGGCCCAATGCATCCCGATTAAATGCAGTGGATTTTATGCAGCATGGCCCAAAGCATCCCGATTGAATGTAGTGCATTCCATGCAGCATCACTGAATGCAGTGGATTCCATGAAGCATGGTAAAATGCATCCCGATTGAACGCAGTGTATTCCATGAAGCATGGCGAAATGGATCCCGATTGAATGCAGTGGATTCCATGCAGCGTGGCCCAATGGATCTCGATTGAATGCAGTGTATTCCATGCAGTGAGGCCCAATGTATCCCAATTGAATGCAGTGGATTCCATGCAGCATGGCGCAATGGATGTCGATTGAATGCAGTGGTTTCCCTGCAATGTGGCACAATGGATCCCTATTGACTGCAGTGGATTCCATGCAGTCACTGAATGCAGTGGATTCCATGCAGCATGGTAAAATGCATCCCGATTGATGCAGTGGATTCCATGCAGTGTCATTGAATGCAGTGGATTCCATGCAGCATGGTAAAATGCATCCCAATTGAACGCAGTGCATTCCATGCAGCGGGGTTAAATGGATCCCGATTGAATGCAGTGGATTCGATGCAGCATGGCCCAATGGATCTCGAGAGAATGCAGTGGATTCCATGCAGTGTGGTGCAATGGATTTAAATTGAACGCAGTGGATTCCATGCATCGTGGCGCAATGGATCCCAATTGAATGCAGTGAATTCCATGCAGCGTGATTGAATGCAGTATATTCCATGCAGCGTGGTAAAATGCATCCCGATTAAATGCAGTGGATTCCATCCAGCTTGATTGAATGCAGTTGATTCCATGGAGCGTGGCCCAATGCATCCCGATTAAATGCAGTGGATTTTATGCAGCATGGCCCAAAGCATCCCGATTGAATGTAGTGCATTCCATGCAGCATCACTGAATGCAGTGGATTCCATGCAGCATGGTAAAATGCATCCCGATTGAACGCAGTGTATTCCATGAAGCATGGCGAAATGGATCCCGATTGAATGCAGTGGATTCCATGCAGCGTGGCCCAATGGATCTCGATTGAACGCAGTGTATTCCATGCAGTGAGGCCCAATGTATCCCAATTGAATGCAGTGGATTCCATGCAGCATGGCGCAATGGATGTCGATTGAATGCAGTGGTTTCCCTGCAATGTGGCAAAATGGATCCCGATTGACTGCAGTGGATTCCATGCAGCGTCACTGAATGCAGTGGATTCCATGCAGCATGGTAAAATGCATCCCGATTGAACGCAGTGTATTCCATGAAGCATGGCTAAATGGATCCCGAGTGAATGCAGTGGATTCCAGGCAGTGTCATTGAATGCAGTGGATTCCATGCAGCATGGTATAATGTGTCACGATTGATGCAGTGGATTCCATGCATTGTCATTGAATGCAGTGGATTCCATGCAGCATGGTTAAATGCATCCCGATTGATGCAGTGGATTCCATGCAGTGTCAATGAATGCAGTGGATTCCAGGCAGCATGATAAAATGCATCCCGATTAATGCAGTGGATTCCATGCAGCGGGGTTAAATGGATCCCGATTGAATGCAGTGGATTCCATGCAGCGTGGCCCAATGGATCTCGATTGAATGCAGTGGATTCCATGCAGCGTGGCCCAATGGATCTCGATTGAATGCAGTGGATTCCACGCAGTGTGGTGCAGTGGATTCTGATTGATTGCAGTGAATTCCATGCATCGTGGCACAATGGATCCCAATTGAATGCAGTGGATTCCATGCAGCGTGGCCCAATGGATCTCGATTGAATGCAGTGGATTCCATGCAGCGTGTTTGAATGCAGTGTATGCCATGCAGTGTGAAGAAATGGAACCCTATTGAATGCAGTGGATTTTATGCAGCATGATTGAATGCAGTGGATTCCATGCAGCATGATTGAATGCAGTGGATTCCAGTCAGCGAGGCCCAATGAATCCCGATTAAATGCAGTGGATACTATCCAGCATGGCCCAAAGCATCCCGATTGAATGCAGTGGATTCCATGCAGCATGTTTGAATGCAGTGGATTCCATGCAGCATGGCCCAATGGTTCCCGATTTAATGCAGTGGTTGCAATGAAGCATGATTGAATGCAGTGGATTCCATGAAGCGTGGCCCTATGGTACCCGATTGAATGCACTGGTTGCAATGAGGCATGATTGAATGCAGTGGATTCCATGCAGCATGGAGAAATTGAACCCTATTAAATGCAGGGGATTTTATGCAGCATGATTGAATGCAGTGGATTCCATGCAGCATGATTGAATGCAGTAGATTCCATGCAGTGAGGCCCAATGCATCCCGATTAAATGCAGTGGATTTTATGCAGCGAGGCCCAAAGCATCCCGATTGAATGCAGTGGATTCCATGCAGCGTCACTGAATGCAGTGGATTCGATGCAGCATGGTAAAATGCATCCCGATTGAACGAAGAGTATTCCATGCAGCGTGGCTAAATGGATCCCGATTGAATGCAGTGGATTCCATGCAGCGTGGCCCAATGGATCTCGAGAGATTGCAGTGGATTCCATGCAGTGTGGTGCAATGGATTTTAATTGAACACAGTGGATTCCATGCATCGTGGTGCAATGGATCCCAATTGAATGCAGTGAATTCCATGCAGCATGGCCCAATGATTCCCGATTGAATGCAGTGGTTGCAATGAAGCATGATTGAATGCAGTGGATTCCATGAAGCGTGGCCCTATGGTACCCGATTGAATGCACTGGTTGCAATGAAGCATGATTGAATGCAGTGGATTCCATGCAGCATGGAGAAATTGAACCCTATTAAATGCAGGGGATTTTATGCAGCATGATTGAATGCAGTGGATTCCATGCAGCATGATTGAATGCAGTGGATTCCATGCAGCATGGAGAAATTGAACCCTATTAAATGCAGTGGATTCCATGCAGCATGATTGAATGCAGTAGATTCCATGCAGTGAAGCCCAATGCATGCCGATTAAATGCAGTGGATTTTATGCAGCATGGCCCAAAGCATCCCGATTGAAGGTAGTGCATTCCATGCAGCATCACTGAATGCAGTGGATTCCATGCAGCATGGTAAAATGCATCCCGATTGAACGCAGTGTATTCCATGAAGCATGGCTAAATGGATCCCGATTGAATGCAGTGGATTCCATGCAGCGTGGCCCAATGGATCTCGATTGAACGCAGTGTATTCCATGCAGTGAGGCCCAATGAATCCCAATTGAATGCAGTGGATTCCATGCAGCATGGCGCAATGGATGTCGATTGAATGCAGTGGTTTCCCTGCAATGTGGCACAATGGATCCCGATTGACTGCAGTGGATTCCATGCAGCATGGCGCAATGGATGTCGATTGAATGCAGTGGTTTCCCTGCAATGTGGCAAAATGGATCCCGATTGACTGCAGTGGATTCCATGCAGCGTCACTGAATGCAGTGGATTCCATGCAGCATGGTAAAATTCATCCCGATTGAACGCAGTGTATTCCATGAAGCATGGCTAAATGGATCCCGAGTGAATGCAGTGGATTCCATGCAGTGTCATTGAATGCAGTGGATTCCATGCAGCATGGTATAATGTGTCACGATTGATGCAGTGGATTCCATGCATTGAAATTGAATGCAGTGGATTCCATGCAGCATGGTTAAATGCATCCCGATTGATGCAGTGGATTCCATGCAGTGTCAATGAATGCAGTGGATTCCAGGCAGCATGATAAAATGCATCCCGATTGATGCAGTGGATTCCATGCAGCGGGGTTAAATGGATCCCGATTGAATGCAGTGGATTCCATGCAGCGTGGCCCAATGGATCTCGATTGAATGCAGTGGATTCCATGCAGCGTGGCCCAATGGATCTCGATTGAATGCAGTGGATTCCACGCAGTGTGGTGCAGTGGATTCTGATTGATTGCAGTGAATTCCATGCATCGTGGCACAATGGATCCCAATTGAATGCAGTAGATTCCATGCAGTGTGGCCCAATGGATCTCGATTGAATGCAGTGGATTCCATGCAGCGTGTTTGAATGCAGTGTATGCCATGCAGCGTGAAGAAATGGAACCCTATTGAATGCAGTGGATTTTATGCAGCATGATTGAATGCAGTGGATTCCATGCAGCATGATTGAATGCAGTGGATTCCAGGCAGCGAGGCCCAATGAATCCCGATTGAATGCAGTGGATATTATCCAGCATGGCCCAAAGCATCCCGATTGAATGCAGTGGATTCCATGCAGCATGTTTGAATGCAGTGGATTCCATGCAGCATGGGCCAATGGTTCCCGATTGAATGCAGTGGTTGCAATGAAGCATGATTGAATGCAGTGGATTCCATGAAGCGTGGCCCTATGGTACCCGATTGAATGCACTGGTTGCAATGAAGCATGATTGAATGCAGTGGATTCCATGCAGCATGGAGAAATTGAACCCTATTAAATGCAGGGGATTTTATGCAGCATGATTGAATGCAGTGGATTCCATGCAGCATGGTAAAATGCATCCCGATTGATGCAGTGGATTCCATGCAGCGTCACTGAATGCAGTGGATTCCTTGCAGCATGGTAAAATGCATCCCGATTAATGCAGTGGATTCCATGCTGTGTCATTGAATGCAGTGCATTCCATGCAGCATGGTAAAATGCATCCCGATTGAACGCAGTGCATTCCATGCAGCGGTGTTAAATGGATCCCGATTGAATGCAGTGGATTCGATGCAGCATGGCCCAATGGATCTCGAGAGAATGCAGTGGATTCCATGCAGTGTGGTGCAATGGATTTAAATTGAACGCAGTGGATTCCATGCATCGTGGCGCAATGGATCCCAATTGAATGCAGTGAATTCCATGCAGCGTGATTGAATGCAGTATATTCCATGCAGCGTGGTAAAATGCATCCCGATTAAATGCAGTGGATTCCATCCAGCTTGATTGAATGCAGTTGATTCCATGGAGCGTGGCCCAATGCATCCCGATTAAATGCAGTGGATTTTATGCAGCATGGCCCAAAGCATCCCGATTGAAGGTAGTGCATTCCATGCAGCATCACTGAATGCAGTGGATTCCATGCAGCATGGTAAAATGCATCCCGATTGAACGCAGTGTATTCCATGAAGCATGGCGAAATGGATCCCGATTGAATGCAGTGGATTCCATGCAGCGTGGCCCAATGGATCTCGATTGAATGCAGTGTATTCCATGCAGTGAGGCCCAATGTATCCCAATTGAATGCAGTGGATTCCATGCAGCATGGCGCAATGGATGTCGATTGAATGCAGTGGTTTCCCTGCAATGTGGCACAATGGATCCCGATTGACTGCAGTGGATTCCATGCAGCGTCACTGAATGCAGTGGATTCCATGCAGCATGGTAAAATGCATCCCGATTGATGCAGTGGATTCCATGCAGTGTCATTGAATGCAGTGGATTCCATGCAGCATGGTAAAATGCATCCCAATTGAACGCAGTGCATTCCATGCAGCGGGGTTAAATGGATCCCGATTGAATGCAGTGGATTCGATGCAGCATGCCCCAATGGATCTCGAGAGAATGCAGTGGATTCCATGCAGTGTGGTGCAATGGATTTAAATTGAACGCAGTGGATTCCATGCATCGTGGCGCAATGGATCCCAATTGAATGCAGTGAATTCCATGCAGCGTGATTGAATGCAGTATATTCCATGCAGCGTGGTAAAATGCATCCCGATTAAATGCAGTGGATTCCATCCAGCTTGATTGAATGCAGTTGATTCCATGGAGCGTGGCCCAATGCATCCCGATTAAATGCAGTGGATTTTATGCAGCATGGCCCAAAGCATCCCGATTGAAGGTAGTGCATTCCATGCAGCATCACTGAATGCAGTGGATTCCATGCAGCATGGTAAAATGCATCCCGATTGAACGCAGTGTATTCCATGAAGCATGGCGAAATGGATCCCGATTGAATGCAGTGGATTCCATGCAGCGTGGCCCAATGGATCTCGATTGAACGCAGTGTATTCCATGCAGTGAGGCCCAATGTATCCCAATTGAATGCAGTGGATTCCATGCAGCATGGCGCAATGGATGTCGATTGAATGCAGTGGTTTCCCTGCAATGTGGCAAAATGGATCCCGATTGACTGCAGTGGATTCCATGCAGCGTCACTGAATGCAGTGGATTCCATGCAGCATGGTAAAATGCATCCCGATTGAACGCAGTGTATTCCATGAAGCATGGCTAAATGGATCCCGAGTGAATGCAGTGGATTCCATGCAGTGTCATTGAATGCAGTGGATTCCATGCAGCCTGGTATAATGTGTCACGATTGATGCAGTGGATTCCATGCATTGTCATTGAATGCAGTGGATTCCATGCAGCATGGTTAAATGCATCCCGATTGATGCAGTGGATTCCATGCAGTGTCAATGAATGCAGTGGATTCCAGGCAGCATGATAAAATGCATCCCGATTGATGCAGTGGATTCCATGCAGCGGGGTTAAATGGATCCCGATTGAATGCAGTGGATTCCATGCAGCGTGGCCCAATGGATCTCGATTGAATGCAGTGGATTCCATGCAGCGTGGCCCAATGGATCTCGATTGAATGCAGTGGATTCCACGCATTGTGGTGCAGTGGATTCTGATTGATTGCAGTGAATTCCATGCATCGTGGCACAATGGATCCCAATTGAATGCAGTTGATTCCATGCAGTGTGGCCCAATGGATCTCGATTGAATGCAGTGGATTCCATGCAGCGTGTTTGAATGCAGTGTATGCCATGCAGTGTGAAGAAATGGAACCCTATTGAATGCTGTGGATTTTATGCAGCATGATTGAATGCAGTGGATTCCATGCAGCATGATTGAATGCAGTGGATTCCAGGCAGCGAGGCCCAATGAATCCCGATTAAATGCAGTGGATACTATCCAGCATGGCCCAAAGCATCCCGATTGAATGCAGTGGATTCCATGCAGCATGTTTGAATGCAGTGGATTCCATGCAGCATGGCCCAATGGTTCCCGATTGAATGCAGTGGTTGCAATGAAGCATGATTGAATGCAGTGGATTCCATGAAGCGTGGCCCTATGGTACCCGATTGAATGCACTGGTTGCAATGAAGCATGATTGAATGCAGTGGATTCCATGCAGCATGGAGAAATTGAACCCTATTAAATGCAGTGGATTTTATGCAGCATGGCCCAAAGCATCCCGATTGAATGTAGTGCATTACATGCAGCATCACTGAATGCAGTGGATTCCATGCAGCATGGTAAAATGCATCCCGATTGAACGCAGTGTATTCCATGAAGCATGGCGAAATGGATCCCGATTGAATGCAGTGGATTCCATGCAGCGTGGCCCAATGGATCTCGATTGAACGCAGTGTATTCCATGCAGTGAGGCCCAATGTATCCCAATTGAATGCAGTGGATTCCATGCAGCATGGCGCAATGGATGTCGATTGAATGCAGTGGTTTCCCTGCAATGTGGCAAAATGGATCCCGATTGACTGCAGTGGATTCCATGCAGCGTCACTGAATGCAGTGGATTCCATGCAGCATGGTAAAATTCATCCCGATTGAACGCAGTGTATTCCATGAAGCATGGCTAAATGGATCCCGAGTGAATGCAGTGGATTCCAGGCAGTGTCATTGAATGCAGTGGATTCCATGCAGCATGGTATAATGTGTCACGATTGATGCAGTGGATTCCATGCATTGTCATTGAATGCAGTGGATTCCATGCAGCATGGTTAAATGCATCCCGATTGATGCAGTGGATTCCATGCAGTGTCAATGAATGCAGTGGATTCCAGGCAGCATGATAAAATGCATCCCGATTGATGCAGTGGATTCCATGCAGCGGGGTTAAATGGATCCCGATTGAATGCAGTGGATTCCATGCAGCGTGGCCCAATGGATCTCGATTGAATGCAGTGGATTCCATGCAGCGTGGCCCAATGGATCTCGATTGAATGCAGTGGATTCCACGCAGTGTGGTGCAGTGGATTCTGATTGATTGCAGTGAATTCCATGCATCGTGGCACAATGGATCCCAATTGAATGCAGTTGATTCCATGCAGTGTGGCCCAATGGATCTCGATTGAATGCAGTGGATTCCATGCAGCGTGTTTGAATGCAATGTATGCCATGCAGTGTGAAGAAATGGAACCCTATTGAATGCAGTGGATTTTATGCAGCATGATTGAATGCAGTGGATTCCATGCAGCATGATTGAATGCAGTGGATTCCAGGCAGCGAGGCCCAATGAATCCCGATTAAATGCAGTGGATATTATCCAGCATGGCCCAAAGCATCCCGATTGAATGCAGTGGATTCCATGCAGCATGTTTGAATGCAGTGGATTCCATGCAGCATGGCCCAATGGTTCCCGATTGAATGCAGTGGTTGCAATGAAGCATGATTGAATGCAGTGGATTCCATGAAGCGTGGCCCTATGGTACCCGATTGAATGCACTGGTTGCAATGAAGCATGATTGAATGCAGTGGATTCCATGCAGCATGGAGAAATTGAACCCTATTAAATGCAGGGGATTTTATGCAGCATGATTGAATGCAGTGGATTCCATGCAGCATGATTGAATGCAGTAGATTCCATGCAGTGAGGCCCAATGCATCCCGATTAAATGCAGTGGATTTTATGCAGCGAGGCCCAAAGCATCCCGATTGAATGCAGTGGATTCCATGCAGCGTCACTGAATGCAGTGGATTCGATGCAGCATGGTAAAATGCATCCCGATTGAACGAAGAGTATTCCATGCAGCGTGGCTAAATGGATCCCGACTGAATGCAGTGGATTCCATGCAGCGTGGCCCAATGGATCTGGAGAGATTGCAGTGGATTCCATGCAGTGTGGTGCAATGGATTTTAATTGAACACAGTGGATTCCATGCATCGTGGTGCAATGGATCCCAATTGAATGCAGTGAATTCCATGCAGCATGGCCCAATGGTTCCCGATTGAATGCAGTGGTTGCAATGAAGCATGATTGAATGCAGTGGATTCCATGAAGCGTGGCCCTATGGTACCCGATTGAATGCACTGGTTGCAATGAAGCATGATTGAATGCAGTGGATTCCATGCAGCATGGAGAAATTGAACCCTATTAAATGCAGGGGATTTTATGCAGCATGATTGAATGCAGTGGATTCCATGCAGCATGATTGAATGCAGTGGATTCCATGCAGCATGGAGAAATTGAACCCTATTAAATGCAGTGGATTCCATGCAGCATGATTGAATGCAGTAGATTCCATGCAGTGAGGCCCAATGCATGCCGATTAAATGCAGTGGATTTTATGCAGCATGGCCCAAAGCATCCCAATTGAAGGTAGTGCATTCCATGCAGCATCACTGAATGCAGTGGATTCCATGCAGCATGGTAAAATGCATCCCGATTGAACGCAGTGTATTCCATGAAGCATGGCGAAATGGATCCCGATTGAATGCAGTGGATTCCATGCAGCGTGGCCCAATGGATCTCGATTGAACGCAGTGTATTCCATGCAGTGAGGCCCAATGAATCCCAATTGGATGCAGTGGATTCCATGCAGCATCACGCAATGGATGTCGATTGAATGCAGTGGTTTCCCTGCAATGTGGCACAATGGATCCCGATTGACTGCAGTGGATTCCATGCAGCATGGCGCAATGGATGTCGATTGAATGCAGTGGTTTCCCTGCAATGTGGCAAAATGGATCCCGATTGACTGCAGTGGATTCCATGCAGCGTCACTGAATGCAGTGGATTCCATGCAGCATGGTAAATTTCATCCCGATTGAACGCAGTGTATTCCATGAAGCATGGCTAAATGGATCCCGAGTGAATGCAGTGGATTCCATGCAGTGTCATTGAATGCAGTGGATTCCATGCAGCATGGTATAATGTGTCACGATTGATGCAGTGGATTCCATGCATTGTCATTGAATGCAGTGGATTCCATGCAGCATGGTTAAATGCATCCCGATTGATGCAGTGGATTCCATGCAGTGTCAATGAATGCAGTGGATTCCAGGCAGCATGATAAAATGCATCCCGATTGATGCAGTGGATTCCATGCAGCGGGGTTAAATGGATCCCGATTGAATGCAGTGGATTCCATGCAGCGTGGCCCAATGGATCTAGATTGAATGCAGTGGATTCCATGCAGCGTGGCCCAATGGATCTCGATTGAATGCAGTGGATTCCACGCAGTGTGGTGCAGTGGATTCTGATTGATTGCAGTGAATTCCATGCATCGTGGCACAATGGATCCCAATTGAATGCAGTTGATTCCATGCAGTGTGGCCCAATGGATCTCGATTGAATGCAGTGGATTCCATGCAGCGTGTTTGAATGCAGTGTATGCCATGCAGCGTGAAGAAATGGAACCCTATTGAATGCAGTGGATTTTATGCAGCATGATTGAATGCAGTGGATTCCATGCAGCATGATTGAATGCAGTGGATTCCAGGCAGCGAGGCCCAATGAATCCCGATTGAATGCAGTGGATATTATCCAGCATGGCCCAAAGCATCCCGATTGAATGCAGTGGATTCCATGCAGCATGTTTGAATGCAGTGGATTCCATGCAGCATGGCCCAATGGTTCCCGATTGAATGCAGTGGTTGCAATGAAGCATGATTGAATGCAGTGGATTCCATGAAGCGTGGCCCTATGGTACCCGATTGAATGCACTGGTTGCAATGAAGCATGATTGAATGCAGTGGATTCCATGCAGCATGGAGAAATTGAACCCTATTAAATGCAGGGGATTTTATGCAGCATGATTGAATGCAGTGGATTCCATGCAGCATGGTAAAATGCATCCCGATTGATGCAGTGGATTCCATGCAGTGTCATTGAATGCAGTGGATTCCATGCAGCATTGTAAAATGCATCCCAATTGAACGCAGTGCATTCCATGCAGCGGGGTTAAATGGATCCCGATTGAATGCAGTGGATTCGATGCAGCGTGGCCCAATGGATCTCGAGAGAATGCAGTGGATTCCATGCAGTGTGGTGCAATGGATTTAAATTGAACGCAGTGGATTCCATGCATCGTGGCGCAATGGATCCCAATTGAATGCAGTGAATTCCATGCAGCGTGATTGAATGCAGTATATTCCATGCAGCGTGGTAAAATGCATCCCGATTAAATGCAGTGGATTCCATCCAGCTTGATTGAATGCAGTTGATTCCATGGAGCGTGGCCCAATGCATCCCGATTAAATGCAGTGGATTTTATGCAGCATGGCCCAAAGCATCCCGATTGAATGTAGTGCATTCCATGCAGCATCACTGAATGCAGTGGATTCCATGCAGCATGGTAAAATGCATCCCGATTGAACGCAGTGTATTCCATGAAGCATGGCGAAATGGATCCCGATTGAATGCAGTGGATTCCATGCAGCGTGGCCCAATGGATCTCGATTGAATGCAGTGTATTCCATGCAGTGAGGCCCAATGAATCCCAATTGAATGCAGTGGATTCCATGCAGCATGGCGCAATGGATGTCGATTGAATGCAGTGGTTTCCCTGCAATGTGGCGCAATGGATCCCGATTGACTGCAGTGGATTCCATGCAGCGTCACTGAATGCAGTGGATTCCTTGCAGCATGGTAAAATGCATTCCGATTGATGCAGTGGATTCCATGCTGTGTCATTGAATGCAGTTCATTCCATGCAGCATGGTAAAATGCATCCCGATTGAACGCAGTGCATTCCATGCAGCGGGGTTAAATGGATCCCGATTGAATGCAGTGGATTCGATGCAGCATGGCCCAATGGATCTCGAGAGAATGCAGTGGATTCCATGCAGTGTGGTGCAATGGATTTAAATTGAACGCAGTGGATTCCATGCATCGTGGCGCAATGGATCCCAATTGAATGCAGTGAATTCCATGCAGCGTGATTGAATGCAGTATATTCCATGCAGCGTGGTAAAATGCATCCCGATTAAATGCAGTGGATTCCATCCAGCTTGATTGAATGCAGTTGATTCCATGGAGCGTGGCCCAATGCATCCCGATTAAATGCAGTGGATTTTATGCAGCATGGCCCAAAGCATCCCGATTGAAGGTAGTGCATTCCATGCAGCATCACTGAATGCAGTGGATTCCATGCAGCATGGTAAAATGCATCCCGATTGAACGCAGTGTATTCCATGAAGCATGGCGAAATGGATCCCGATTGAATGCAGTGGATTCCATGCAGCGTGGCCCAATGGATCTCGATTGAACGCAGTGTATTCCATGCAGTGAGGCCCAATGTATCCCAATTGAATGCAGTGGATTCCATGCAGCATGGCGCAATGGATGTAGATTGAATGAAGTGGTTTCCCTGCAATGTGGCACAATGGATCCCGATTGACTGCAGTGGATTCCATGCAGCATGGCGCAATGGATGTCGATTGAATGCAGTGGTTTCCCTGCAATGTGGCAAAATGGATCCCGATTGACTGCAGTGGATTCCATGCAGCGTCACTGAATGCAGTGGATTCCATGCAGCATGGTAAATTTCATCCCGATTGAACGCAGTGTATTCCATGAAGCATGGCTAAATGGATCCCGAGTGAATGCAGTGGATTCCATGCAGTGTCATTGAATGCAGTGGATTCCATGCAGCATGGTATAATGTGTCACGATTGATGCAGTGGATTCCATGCATTGTCATTGAATGCAGTGTATTAAATGCAGCATGGTTAAATGCATCACGATTGATGCAGTGGATTCCATGCAGTGTCAATGAATGCAGTGGATTCCAGGCAGCATGATAAAATGCATCCCGATTGATGCAGTGGATTCCATGCAGCGGGGTTAAATGGATCCCGATTGAATGCAGTGGATTCCATGCAGCGTGGCACAATGGATCTCGATTGAATGCAGTGGATTCCACGCAGTGTGGTGCAGTGGATTCTGATTGATTGCAGTGAATTCCATGCATCGTGGCACAATGGATCCCAATTGAATGCAGTTGATTCCATGCAGTGTGGCCCAATGGATCTCGATTGAATGCAGTGGATTCCATGCAGCGTGTTTGAATGCAGTGTATGCCATGCAGCGTGAAGAAATGGAACCCTATTGAATGCAGTGGATTTTATGCAGCATGATTGAATGCAGTGGATTCCATGCAGCATGATTGAATGCAGTGGATTCCAGGCAGCGAGGCCCAATGAATCCCGATTGAATGCAGTGGATATTATCCAGCATGGCCCAAAGCATCCCGATTGAATGCAGTGGATTCCATGCAGCATGTTTGAATGCAGTGGATTCCATGCAGCATGGCCCAATGGTTCCCGATTGAATGCAGTGGTTGCAATGAAGCATGATTGAATGCAGTGGATTCCATGAAGCGTGGCCCTATGGTACCCGATTGAATGCACTGGTTGCAATGAAGCATGATTGAATGCAGTGGATTCCATGCAGCATGGAGAAATTGAACCCTATTAAATGCAGGGGATTTTATGCAGCATGATTGAATGCAGTGGATTCCATGCAGCATGATTGAATGCAGTAGATTCCATGCAGTGAGGCCCAATGCATCCCGATTAAATGCAGTGGATTTTATGCAGCGAGGCCCAAAGCATCCCGATTGAATGCAGTGGATTCCATGCAGCGTCACTGAATGCAGTGGATTCGATGCAGCATGGTAAAATGCATCCCGATTGAACCCAGTGTATTCTATGCAGCGTGATAAATGGATCCCGATTGAATGCAGTGGATTCCATGCAGCGTGAACAACGGATCTCGAGAGAATGCAGTGGATTCCATGCAGTGTGGTGCAATGGATTTTGATTGAACGCAGTGGATTCCATGCATCGTTGTGCAATGGATCCCAATTGAATGCAGTGAATTCCATGCAGCGTGATTGAATGCAGTACATTCCATGCAGCATGGTAAAATGCATCCCGATTAAATGCAGTGGATTCCAACCAGCTTGATTGAATGCAGTTGATTCCATGGAGCGTGGCCCAATGCATCCCGATTAAATGCAATGGATTTTATGCAGCATGGCCCAAAGCATCCCGATTGAAGGTAGTGCATTCCATGCAGCATCACTGAATGCAGTGGAGTCCATGCAGCATGGTAAAATGCATCCCGATTGAACGCAGTGTATTCCATGAAGCGTGGCTAAATGGATCCCCATTGAATGCAGTGGATTCCATGCAGCGTGGCCCAATGGATCTCGATTGAACGCAGTGTATTCCATGCAGTGAGGCCCAATGAATCCCAATTGAATGCAGTGGATTCCATGCAGCATGGCGCAATGGATGTCGATTGATTGCAGTTGTTTCCCTGCAATGTGGCACAATGGATCCCGATTGATGCAGTGGATTCCATGCAGCGTCACTGAATGCAGTGCATTCCATGCAGCATGGTAAAATGCATCCCGATGGATGCAGTGTATTCCATGCAGTGAGGCCCAATGAATCCCAATTGAATGCAGTGGATTCCATGCAGCATGGAGAAATTGAACCCTATTAAATGCAGGGGATTTTATGCAGCATGATTGAATGCAGTGGATTCCAAGCAGCATGATTGAATGCAGTAGATTCCATGCAGTGAGGCCCAATGCATCCCGATTAAATGCAGTGGATTTTATGCAGAGAGGCCCAAAGCATCCCGATTGAATGCAGTGGATTCCATGCAGCGTCACTGAATGCAGTGGATTCGATGCAGCATGGTTAAATGCATCCCGATTGAACGAAGTGTATTCCATGCAGCGTGGCTAAATGGATCCCGATTGAATGCAGTGGATTCCATGCAGCGTGGCCCAATGGATCTCGAGAGATTGCAGTGGATTCCAAGCAGAGTGGTGCAATGGATTTTAATTGAACGCAGTGGATTCCATGCATCGTGGTGCAATGGATCCCAATTGAATGCAGTGAATTCCATGCAGCGTGATTGAATGCAGTATATTCCATGCAGCGTGGTAAAATGCATCCCGATTAAATGCAGTGGATTCCATCCAGCTTGGTTGAATGCAATTGATTCCATGGAGCATGGCCCAATGCATCCCGATTAAATGCAGTGGATTTTATGCAGCATGGCCCAAAGCATCCCGATTGAAGGTAGTGCATTCCATGCAGCATCACTGAATGCAGTGGATTCCATGCAGCATGGTAAAATGCATCCCAATTGAACGCAGTGCATTCCATGCAGCGGGGTTAAATGGATGCCGATTGAATGCAGTGGATTCGATGCAGCGTGGCCCAATGGATCTCGATTGAATGCAGTGGATTCCATGCAGCGTCACTGAATGCAGTGGATTCGATGCAGCATGGTAAAATGCATCCCGATTGAACGCAGTGTATTCCATGAAGCATGGCTAAATGGATCCCGATTGAATGCAGTGGATTCCATGCAGCATGGCCCAATGGTTCCCGATTGAATGCAGTGGTTGCAATGAAGCATGATTGAATGCAGTGGATTCCATGAAGCGTGGCCCTATGGTACCCGATTGAATGCACTGGTTGCAATGAAGCATGAATGAATGCAGTGGATTCCATGCAGCATGGAGAAATTGAACCCTATTAAATGCAGGGGATTTTATGCAGCATGATTGAATGCAGTGGATTCCATGCAGCATGATTGAATGCAGTAGATTCCATGCAGTGAGGCCCAATGCATCCCGATTAAATGCAGTGGATTTTATGCAGCGAGGCCCAAAGCATCCCGATTGAATGCAGTGGATTCCATGCAGCGTCACTGAATGCAGTGGATTCGATGCAGCATGGTAAAATGCATCCCGATTGAACCCAGTGTATTCTATGCAGCGTGATAAATGGATCCCGATTGAATGCAGTGGATTCGATGCAGCGTGGCCCAACGGATCTCGAGAGAATGCAGTGGATTCCATGCAGTGTGGTGCAATGTATTTTGATTGAACGCAGTGGATTCGATGCATCGTTGTGCAATGGATCCCAATTGAATGCAGTGAATTCCATGCAGCGTGATTGAATGCAGTATATTCCATGCAGCGTGGTAAAATGCATCCCGATTAAATGCAGTGGATTCCATCCAGCTTGATTGAATGCAGTTGATTCCATGGAGCGTGGCCCAATGCATCCCGATTAAATGCAGTGGATTTTATGCAGCATGGCCCAAAGCATCCCGATTGAAGGTAGTGCATTCCATGCAGCATCACTGAATGCAGTGGATTCCATGCAGCATGGTAAAATGCATCCCGATTGAACGCAGTGTATTCCATGAAGCATGGCTAAATGGATCCCGAGTGAATGCAGTGGATTCCATGCAGTGTCATTGAATGCAGTGGATTCCATGCAGCATGGTATAATGTGTCACGATTGATGCAGTGGATTCCATGCATTGTCATTGAATGCAGTGGATTCCATGCAGCATGGTTAAATGCATCCCGATTGATGCAGTGGATTCCATGCAGTGTCATTGAATGCAGTGGATTCCAGGCAGCATGATAAAATGCATCCCGATTGATGCAGTGGATTCCATGCAGCGGGGTTAAATGGATCCCGATTGAATGCAGTGGATTCCATGCAGCGTGGCCCAATGGATCTCGATTGAATGCAGTGGATTCCATGCAGCGTGGCCCAATGGATCTCGATTGAATGCAGTGGATTCCATGCAGTGTGGTGCAGTGGATTCTGATTGATTGCAGTGAATTCCATGCATCGTGGCACAATGGATCCCAATTGAATGCAGTGGATTCCATGCAGCGTGGCCCAATGGATCTCGATTGAATGCAGTGGATTCCATGCAGCGTGTTTGAATGCAGTGTATGCCATGCAGCGTGAAGAAATGGAACCCTATTGAATGCAGTGGATTTTATGCAGCATGATTGAATGCAGTGGATTCGATGCAGCATGATTGAATGCAGTGGATTCCAGGCAGCGAGGCCCAATGAATCCCGATTGAATGCAGTGGATATTATCCAGCATGGCCCAAAGCATCCCGATTGAATGCAGTGGATTCCATGCAGCATGTTTGAATGCAGTGGATTCCATGCAGCATGGCCCAATGGTTCCCGATTGAATGCAGTGGTTGCAATGAAGCATGATTGAATGCAGTGGATTCCATGAAGCGTGGCCCTATGGTACCCGATTGAATGCACTGGTTGCAATGAAGCATGATTGAATGCAGTGGATTCCATGCAGCATGGAGAAATTGAACCCTATTAAATGCAGGGGATTTTATGCAGCATGATTGAATGCAGTGGTTTCCATGCAGCATGATTGAATGCAGTAGATTCCATGCAGTGAGGCCCAATGCATCCCGATTAAATGCAGTGGATTCCATGCAGCGAGGCCCAAAGCATCCCGATTGAATGCAGTGGATTCCATGCAGCGTCACTGAATGCAGTGGATTCCATGCAGCATGGTAAAATGCATCCCGATTGAACCCAGTGTATTCTATGCAGCGTGATAAATGGATCCCGATTGAATGCAGTGGATTCGATGCAGCGTGGCCCAACGGATCTCGAGAGAATGCAGTGGATTCCATGCAGTGTGGTGCAATGGATTTTGATTGAACGCAGTGGATTCCATGCATCGTGGCGCAATGGATCCCAATTGAATGCAGTGAATTCCATGCAGCGTGATTGAATGCAGTACATTCCATGCAGCATGGTAAAATTCATCCCGATTAAATGCAGTGGATTCCATCCAGCTTGATTGAATGCAGTTGATTCCATGGAGCGTGGCCCAATGCATCCCGATTAAATGCTGTGGATTTTATGCAGCATGGCCCAAAGCATCCCGATTGAAGGTAGTGCATTCCATGCAGCATCACTGAATGCAGTGGATTCCATGCAGCATGGTAAAATGCATCCCGATTGAACGCAGTGTATTCCATGAAGCATGGCTAAATGGATCCCGATTGAATGCAGTGGATTCTATGCAGCGTGGCCCAATGGATCTCGTTTGAACGCAGTGTATTCCATGCAGTGAGGCCCAATGAATCCCAATTGAATGCAGTGGATTCCATGCAGCATGGCGCAATGGATGTCGATTGATTGCAGTGGTTTCCGTGCAATGTCGCACAATGGATCCCGATTGATGCAGTGGATTCCATGCAGCGTCACTGAATGCAGTGGATTCCATGCAGCATGGAGAAATTGAACCCTATTAAATGCAGGGGATTTTATGCAGCATGATTGAATGCAGTGGATTCCATGCAGCATGATTGAATGCAGTAGAGTCCATGCAGTGTGGCCCAATGCATCCCGATTAAATGCAGTGGATTTTATGCAGAGAGGCCCAAAACATCCCGATTGAATGCAGTGGATTCCATGCAGCGTCACTGAATGCAGTGGATTCGATGCAGCATGGTTAAATGCATCCCGATTGAACGAAGTGTATTCGATGCAGCGTGGCTAAATGGATCCCGATTGAATGCAGTGGATTCCATGCAGTGTGGTGCAATGGATTTAAATTGAACGCATTGGATTCCATGCATCTTTGCGCAATGGATCCCAATTGAATGCAGTGAATTCCATGCAGCGTGATTGAATGCAGTATATTCCATGCAGCGTGGTAAAATGCATCCCGATTAAATGCAGTGGATTCCATCCAGCTTGATTGAATGCAGTTGATTCCATGGAGCGTGGCCCAATGCATCCCGATTAAACGCAGTTGATTTTATGCAGCATGGCCCAAAGCATCCCGATTGAAGGTAGTGCATTCCATGCAGCAACACTGAATGCAGTGGATTCCATGCAGCATGGTAAAATGCATCCCGATTGAACGCAGTGTATTCCATGAAGCATGGCTAAATGGATCCCGATTGAATGCAGTGGATTCCATGCAGCATGGCCCAATGGTTCCCGATTGAATGCAGTGGTTGCAATGAAGCATGATTGAATGCAGTGGATTCCATGAAGCGTGGCCCTATGGTACCCGATTGAATGCACTGGTTGCAATGAAGCATGATTGAATCCAGTGGATTCCATGCAGCATGGAGAAATTGAACCCTATTAAATGCAGGGGAATTTATGCAGCATGATTGAATGCAGTGGATTCCATGCAGCATGATTGAATGCAGTAGATTCCATGCAGTGAGGCCCAATGCATCCCGATTAAATGCAGTGGATTTTATGCAGCGAGGCCCAAAGCATCCCGATTGAATGCAGTGGATTCCATGCAGCGTCACTGAATGCAGTGGATTCGATGCAGCATGGTAAAATGCATCCCGATTGAACGCAGTGTATTCCATGAAGCATGGCTAAATGGATCCCGATTGAATGCAGTGGATTCCATGCAGCATGGCCCAATGGTTCCCGATTGAATGCAGTGGTTGCAATGAAGCATGATTGAATGCAGTGGATTCCATGAAGCGTGGCCCTATGGTACCCGATTGAATGCACTGGTTGCTATGAAGCATGATTGAATCCAGTGGATTCCATGCAGCATGGAGAAATTGAACCCTATTAAATGCAGGGGATTTTATGCAGCATGATTGAATGCAGTGGATTCCATGCAGCATGATTGAATGCAGTAGATTCCATGCAGTGAGGCCCAATGCATCCCGATTAAATGCAGTGGATTTTATGCAGCGAGGCCCAAAGCATCCCGATTGAATGCAGTGGATTCCATGCAGCGTCACTGAATGCAGTGGATTCGATGCAGCATGGTAAAATGCATCCCGATTGAACCCAGTGTATTCTATGCAGCGTGATAAATGGATCCCGATTGAATGCAGTGGATTCGATGCAGCGTGGCCCAACGGATCTCGAGAGAATGCAGTGGATTCCATGCAGTGTGGTGCAATGTATTTTGATTGAACGCAGTGGATTCGATGCATCGTTGTGCAATGGATCCCAATTGAATGCAGTGAATTCCATGCAGCGTGATTGAATGCAGTACATTCCATGCAGCATGGTAAAATGCATCCCGATTAAATGCAGTGGATTCCATCCAGCTTGATTGAATGCAGTTGATTCCATGGAGCGTGGCCCAATGCATCCCGATTAAATGCAGTGGATTTTATGCAGCATGGCCCAAAGCATCCCGATTGAAGGTAGTGCATTCCATGCAGCATCACTGAATGCAGTGGATTCCATGCAGCATGGTAAAATGCATCCCGATTGAACGCAGTGTATTCCATGAAGCATGGCTAAATGGATCCCGAGTGAATGCAGTGGATTCCATGCAGCATGGTAAAATGCGTCACGATTGATGCAGTGGATTCCATGCACTGTCATTGAATGCAGTGGATTCCATGCAGCATGGTAAAATGCATCCCGATTGATGCAGTGGATTCCATGCAGTGTCATTTAATGCAGTGGATTCCAGGCAGCATGATAAAATGCATCCCGATTGATGCAGTGGATTCCATGCAGCGGGGTTAAATGGATCCCGATTGAATGCAGTGGATTCCATGCAGCGTGGCCCAATGGATCTCGATTGAATGCAGTGGACTCCGTGAAGTGTGGTGGAGTGGATTCTGATTGATTGCAGTGAATTCCATGCAGCGTGGCCCAATGGATCTCGATTGAATGCAGTGGACTCCGTGCAGTGTGGTGGAGTGGATTCTGATTGATTGCAGTGAATTCCATGCAGCATGGCCCAATGGTTCCCGATTGAATGCAGTGGTTGCAATGAAGCATGATTGAATGCAGTGGATTCCATGAAGCGTGGCCCTAAGGTACCCGATTGAATGCACTGGTTGCAATGAAGCATGATTGAATGCAGTGGATTCCATGCAGCATGGAGAAATTGAACCCTATTAAATGCAGGGGATTTTATGCAGCATGATTGAATGCAGTGGATTCCATGCAGCATGATTGAATGCAGTAGATTCCATGCAGTGAGGCCCAATGCATCCCGATTAAATGCAGTGGATTCCATGCAGCGAGGCCCAAAGCATCCCGATTGAATGCAGTGGATTCCATGCAGCGTCACTGAATGCAGTGGATTCCATGCAGCATGGTAAAATGCATCCCGATTGAACCCAGTGTATTCTATGCAGCGTGATAAATGGATCCCGATTGAATGCAGTGGATTCGATGCAGCGTGGCCCAACGGATCTCGAGAGAATGCAGTGGATTCCATGCAGTGTGGTGCAATGGATTTTGATTGAACGCAGTGGATTCCATGCATCGTGGCGCAATGGATCCCAATTGAATGCAGTGAATTCCATGCAGCGTGATTGAATGCAGTACATTCCATGCAGCATGGTAAAATGCATCCCGATTAAATGCAGTGGATTCCATCCAGCTTGATTGAATGCAGTTGATTCCATGGAGCGTGGCCCAATGCATCCCGATTAAATGCTGTGGATTTTATGCAGCATGGCCCAAAGCATCCCGATTGAAGGTAGTGCATTCCATGCAGCATCACTGAATGCAGTGGATTCCATGCAGCATGGTAAAATGCATCCCGATTGAACGCAGTGTATTCCATGAAGCATGGCTAAATGGATCCCGATTGAATGCAGTGGATTCTATGCAGCGTGGCCCAATGGATCTCGTTTGAACGCAGTGTATTCCATGCAGTGAGGCCCAATGAATCCCAATTGAATGCAGTGGATTCCATGCAGCATGGCGCAATGGATGTCGATTGATTGCAGTGGTTTCCGTGCAATGTCGCACAATGGATCCCGATTGATGCAGTGGATTCCATGCAGCGTCACTGAATGCAGTGGATTCCATGCAGCATGGTAAAATGCATCCCGATGGATGCAGTGGATTCCATGCAGTGTCATTGAATGCAGTGGATTCCATGCAGCATGGTTTAATGCATCATAATTTAACGCAGTGCATTCCATGCAGCGGGGTTAAATGGATCCCGATTGAATGCAGTGGATTCGATGCAGCGTGGCCCAATGGATCTCGAGAGAATGCAGTGGATTCCATGCAGTGTGGTGCAATGGATTTAAATTGAACGCATTGGATTCCATGCATCGTGGCGCAATGGATCCCAAATGAATGCAGTGAATTCCATGCAGCGTGATTGAATGCAGTATATTCCATGCAGCGTGGTAAAATGCATCCCGATTAAATGCAGTGGATTCCATCCAGCTTGATTGAATGCAGTTGATTCCATGGAGCGTGGCCCAATGCATCCCGATTAAATGCAGTGGATTTTATGCAGCATGGCCCAAAGCATCCCGATTGAAGGTAGTGCATTCCATGCAGCATCACTGAATGCAGTGGATTCCATGCAGCATGGTAAAATGCATCCCGATTGAACGCAGTGTATTCCATGAAGCATGGCTAAATGGATCCCGATTGAATGCAGTGTATTCCATGCAGTGAGGCCCAATGAATCCCAATTGAATGCAGTGGATTCCATGCAGCATGGAGAAATTGAACCCTATTAAATGCAGGGGATTTTATGCAGCATGATTGAATGCAGTGGATTCCATGCAGCATGATTGAATGCAGTAGAGTCCATGCAGTGTGGCCCAATGCATCCCGATTAAATGCAGTGGATTTTATGCAGAGAGGCCCAAAACATCCCGATTGAATGCAGTGGATTCCATGCAGCATGATTGAATGCAGTAGATTCCATGCAGTGAGGCCCAATGCATCCCGATTAAATGCAGTGGATTTTATGCAGCGAGGCCCAAAGCATCCCGATTGAATGCAGTGGATTCCATGCAGCGTCACTGAATGCAGTGGATTCGATGCAGCATGGTAAAATGCATCCCGATTGAACCCAGTGTATTCTATGCAGCGTGATAAATGGATCCCGATTGAATGCAGTGGATTCGATGCAGCGTGGCCCAACGGATCTCGAGAGAATGCAGTGGATTCCATGCAGTGTGGTGCAATGTATTTTGATTGAACGCAGTGGATTCGATGCATCGTTGTGCAATGGATCCCAATTGAATGCAGTGAATTCCATGCAGCGTGATTGAATGCAGTACATTCCATGCAGCATGGTAAAATGCATCCCGATTAAATGCAGTGGATTCCATCCAGCTTGATTGAATGCAGTTGATTCCATGGAGCGTGGCCCAATGCATCCCGATTAAATGCAGTGGATTTTATGCAGCATGGCCCAAAGCATCCCGATTGAAGGTAGTGCATTCCATGCAGCATCACTGAATGCAGTGGATTCCATGCAGCATGGTAAAATGCATCCCGATTGAACGCAGTGTATTCCATGAAGCATGGCTAAATGGATCCCGAGTGAATGCAGTGGATTCCATGCAGCATGGTAAAATGCGTCACGATTGATGCAGTGGATTCCATGCACTGTCATTGAATGCAGTGGATTCCATGCAGCATGGTAAAATGCATCCCGATTGATGCAGTGGATTCCATGCAGTGTCATTTAATGCAGTGGATTCCAGGCAGCATGATAAAATGCATCCCGATTGATGCAGTGGATTCCATGCAGCGGGGTTAAATGGATCCCGATTGAATGCAGTGGATTCCATGCAGCGTGGCCCAATGGATCTCGATTGAATGCAGTGGACTCCGTGAAGTGTGGTGGAGTGGATTCTGATTGATTGCAGTGAATTCCATGCAGCGTGGCCCAATGGATCTCGATTGAATGCAGTGGACTCCGTGCAGTGTGGTGGAGTGGATTCTGATTGATTGCAGTGAATTCCATGCAGCATGGCCCAATGGTTCCCGATTGAATGCAGTGGTTGCAATGAAGCATGATTGAATGCAGTGGATTCCATGAAGCGTGGCCCTAAGGTACCCGATTGAATGCACTGGTTGCAATGAAGCATGATTGAATGCAGTGGATTCCATGCAGCATGGAGAAATTGAACCCTATTAAATGCAGGGGATTTTATGCAGCATGATTGAATGCAGTGGATTCCATGCAGCATGATTGAATGCAGTAGATTCCATGCAGTGAGGCCCAATGCATCCCGATTAAATGCAGTGGATTTTATGCAGTGAGGCCCAAAGCATCCCGATTGAATGCAGTGGATTCCATGCAGTGTCACTGAATGCAGTGGATTCGATGAAGCATGGTAAAATGCATCCCGATTGAACCCAGTGTATTCCATGCAGCGTGATAAATGGATCCAGATTGAATGCAGTGGATTCCATGCAGCGTGGCCCAATGGATCTCGAGAGAATGCAGTGGATTCCATGCAGTGTGGTGCAATGGATCTCGAGAGAATGCAGTGGATTCCATGCAGTGTGGTGCAATGGATTTTGATTGAACGCAGTGGATTCCATGCATCGTTGTGCAATGGATCTCAATTGAATGCAGTGAATTCCATGCAGCGTGATTGAATGCAGTACATTCCATGCAGCATGGTAAAATTCATCCCGATTAAATGCAGTGGATTCCATCCAGCTTGATTGAATGCAGTTTATTCCATGGAGCTTGGCCCAATGCATCCCGATTAAATGCAGTGGATTTTATGCAGCATGGCCCAAAGCATCCCGATTGAAGGTACTGCATTCCATGCAGCATCACTGAATGCAGTGGATTCCATGCAGCATGGTAAAATGCATCCCGATTAAACGCAGTGGATTACATGCAGCATGGCTAAATGGATCCCGAGTGAATGCAGTAGATTCCATGCAGTGTCATTGAATGCAGTGGATTCCATGCAGCATGGTCAAATGCGTCACGATTGATGCAGTGGATTCCATGCAGTGTCATTGAATGCAGTGGATTCCATGCAGCATGGTAAAATACATCCCGATGGATGCAGTGGATTCCATGCAGCGGGGTTAAATTGATCCTGATTGAATGCAGTGTATTCCATGCAGCGTGGCCCAATGGATCTCGATTGAATGCAGTGGATTCCATGCAGCGTGGCCCAATGGATCTCGATTGAATGCAGTGGATTCCATGCAGTGTGGTGCAGTGGATTCTGATTGATTGCAGTGAATTCCATGCATCGTGGCACAATGGATCCCAATTGAATGCAGTGGATTCCATGCAGCGTGGCCCAATGGATCTCGATTGAATGCAGTGGATTCCATGCAGCGTGTTTGAATGCAGTGTATGCCATGCAGCGTGAAGAAATGGAACCCTATTGAATGCAGTGGATTTTATGCAGCATGATTGAATGCAGTGGATTCCATGCAGCATGATTGAATGCAGTGGATTCCAGGCAGCGAGGCCCAATGAATCCCGATTGAATGCAGTGGATATTATCCAGCATGGCCCAAAGCATCCCGATTGAATGCAGTTGGTTCCATGCAGCGTGTTTGAATGCAGTGGATTCCATGCAGCATGGCCCAATGGTTCCCGATTGAATGCAGTGGTTGCAATGAAGCATGATTGAATGCAGTGGATTCCATGAAGCGTGGCCCTATGGTACCCGATTGAATGCACTGGTTGCAATGAAGCATGATTGAATGCAGTGGATTCCATGCAGCATGGAGACATTGAACCCTATTCAATGCAGGGGATTTTATGCAGCATGATTGAATGCAGTGGATTCCATGCAGCATGATTGAATGCAGTAGATTCCATGCAGTGAGGCCCAATGCATCCCGATTAAATGCAGTGGATTTTATGCAGCGAGGCCCAAAGCATCCCGATTGAATGCAGTGGATTCCATGCAGCGTCACTGAATGCAGTGGATTCGATGCAGCATGGTAAAATGCATCCCGATTGAACGAAGAGTATTCCATGCAGCGTGGCTAAATGGATCCCGATTGAATGCAGTGGATTCCATGCAGCGTGGCCCAATGGATCTCGAGAGATTGCAGTGGATTCCATGCAGTGTGGTGCAATGGATTTAAATTGAACGCAGTGGATTCCATGCATCGTGGTGCAATGGATCCCAATTGAATGCAGTGAATTCCATGCGGCGTGATTGAATGCAGTACACCCCATGCAGCGTGGTAAAATGCATCCCGATTAAATGCAGTGGATTCCATCCAGCTTGATTGAATGCAGTTGATTCCATGGAGCGTGGCCCAATGCATCCCGATTAAATGCAGTGGATTTTATGCAGCATGGCCCAAAGCATCCCGATTGAAGGTAGTGCATTCCATGCAGCATCACTGAATGCAGTGGATTCCATGCAGCATGGTAAAATGCATCCCGATTGAACGCAGTGTATTCCATGAAGCATGGCTAAATGGCTCCCGAGTGAATGCAGTAGATTCCATGCAGTGTCATTGAATGCAGTGGATTCCATGCAGCATGGTAAAATGCGTCACGATTGATGCAGTGGATTCCATGCAGTGTCATTGAATGCAGTGGATTCCAGGCAGCATGGTAAAATGCATCCCGATTGATGCAGTGGATTCCATGCAGCGGGGTTAAATGGATCCCGATTGAATGCAGTGTATTCCATGCAGCGTGGCCCAATGGATCTCGATTGAATGCAGTGGATTCCATGCAGCGTGGCCCAATGGATCTCCATTGAATGCAGTGGATTCCATGCAGTGTGGTACAGTGGATTCTGATTGATTGCAGTGAATTCCATTCATCGTGGCACAATGGATCCCAATTGAATGCAGTGGATTCCATGCAGCGTGGCCCAATGGATCTCGATTAAATGCAGTGGATTCCATGCAGCATGTTTGAATGCAGTGTATGCCATGCAACGTGAAGAAATGGAACCCTATTGAATGCAGTGGATTTTATGCAGGATGATTGAATGCAGTGGATTCAATGCAGCATGATTGAATGCAGTGGATTCGATGCAGCGTGGCCCAATGGATCTCGAGAGAATGCAGTGGATTCCATGCAGTGTGGTGCAATGGATTTTGATTGAACGCAGTGGATTCGATGCATCGTTGTGCAATGGATCCCAATTGAATGCAGTGAATTCCATGCAGCGTGATTGAATGCAGTACATTCCATGCAGCATGGTAAAATGCATCCCGATTAAATGCAGTGGATTCCATCCAGCTTGATTGAATGCAGTTGATTCCATGGAGCGTGGCCCAATGCATCCCGATTAAATGCAGTGGATTTTATGCAGCATGGCCCAAAGCATCCCGATTGAAGGTAGTGCATTCCATGCAGCATCACTGAATGCAGTGGATTCCATGCAGCATGGTAAAATGCATCCCGATTGAACGCAGTGTATTCCATGAAGCATGGCTAAATGGATCCCGATTGAATGCAGTGGATTCCATGCAGCATGGCGCAATGGATGTCGATTGATTGCAGTGGTTTCCCTGCAATGTGGCACAATGGATCCCGATTGATGCAGTGGATTCCATGCAGCGTCACTGAATGCAGTGAATTCCATGCAGCATGGTAAAATGCATCCCGATGGATGCAGTGGATTCCATGCAGTGTCATTGAATGCAGTGGATTCCATGCAGCATGGTTTAATGCATCCCAATTGAACGCAGTGCATTCCATGCAGCGGGGTTAAATGGATCCCGATTGAATGCAGTGGATTCGATGCAGCGTGGCCCAATGGATCTCGAGAGAATGCAGTGGATTCCATGCAGTGTGGTGCAATGGATTTAAATTGAACGCAGTGGATTCCATGCATCGTGGCGCAATGCATCCCAATTGAATGCAGTGAATTCCATGCAGCGTGATTGAATGCAGTATATTCCATGCAGCGTGGTAAAATGCATCCCGATTAAATGCAGTGGATTCCATCCAGCTTGATTGAATGCAGTTGATTCCATGGAGCGTGGCCCAATGCTTCCCGATTAAATGCAGTGGATTTTATGCAGCATGGCCCAAAGCATCCCGATTGAAGGTAGTGCATTCCATGCAGCATCACTGAATGCAGTGGATTCCATGCAGCATGGTAAAATGCATCCCGATTGAATGCAGTGTATTCCATGAAGCATGGCTAAATGGATCCCGATTGAATGCAGTGGATTCCATGCAGCGTGGCCCAATGGATCTCGATTGAACGCAGTGTATTCCATGCAGTGAGGCCCAATGAATCCCAATTGAATGCAGTGGATTCCATGCAGCATAGAGAAATTGAACCCTATTAAATGCAGGGGATTTTATGCAGCATGATTGAATGCAGTGGATTCCATGCAGCATGATTGAATGCAGTAGATTCCATGCAGTGAGGCCCAATGCATCCCGATTAAATGCAGTGGATTTTATGCAGAGAGGCCCAAAGCATCCCGATTGAATGCAGTGGATTCCATGCAGCGTCACTGAATGCAGTGGATTCGATGCAGCATGGTAAAATGCATCCCGATTGAACGAAGAGTATTCCATGCAGCGTGGCTAAATGGATCCCGATTGAATGCAGTGGATTCCATGCAGCGTGGCCCAATGGATCTCGAGAGATTGCAGTGGATTCCAAGCAGAGTGGTGCAATGGATTTTAATTGAACGCAGTGGATTCCATGCATCGTGGTGCAATGGATCCCAATTGAATGCAGTGAATTCCATGCAGCGTGATTGAATGCAGTATATTCCATGCAGCGTGGTAAAATGCATCCCGATTAAATGCAGTGGATTCCATCCAGCTTGGTTGAATGCAGTTGATTCCATGGAGCGTGGCCCAATGCATCCCGATTAAATGCAGTGGATTTTATGCAGCATGGCCCAAAGCATCCCGATTGAAGGTAGTGCATTCCATGCAGCATCACTGAATGCAGTGGATTCCATGCAGCATGGTAAAATGCATCCCAATTGAACGCAGTGCATTCCATGCAGCGGGGTTAAATGGATGCCGATTGAATGCAGTGGATTCGATGCAGCGTGGCCCAATGGATCTCGATTGATTGCAGTGGATTCCATGCAGCGTGGCCCAATGGATCTCGATTGACTGCAGTGGATTCCATGCAGCGTCACTCTATGCAGTGGATTCCATGCAGCATGGTAAAATGCATCCCGATTGATGCAGTGGATTCCATGCAGTGTCATTGAATGCAGTGGATTCCATGCAGCATGGTTTAATGCATCCCAATTGGTCGCAGTGCATTCCATTCAGCGGGGTTAAATGGATCCCGATTGAATGCAGTGGATTCGATGCAGCGTGGCCCAATGGATCTCGAGAGAATGCAGTGGATTCCATGCAGTGTGGTGCAATGGATTTAAATTGAACGCATTGGATTCCATGCATCGTGGTGCAATGGATCCCAATTGAATGCAGTGAATTCCATGCAGCGTGATTGAATGCAGTATTTTCCATGCAGCGTGGTAAAATGCATCCCGATTAAATGCAGTGGATTCCATCCAGCTTGATTGAATGCAGTTGATTCCATGGAGCGTGGCCCAATGCATCCCGATTAAATGCAGTGGATTTTATGCAGCATGGCCCAAAGCATCCCGATTGAAGGTAGTGCATTCCATGCAGCATCACTGAATGCAGTGGATTCCATGCAGCATGGTAAAATGCATCCCGATTGAACGCAGTGTATTCCATTAAGCATGGCTAAATGGATCCCGATTGAATGCAGTGGATTCCATGCACCATGGCCCAATGGTTCCCGATTGAATGCAGTGGTTGCAATGAAGCATGATTGAATGCAGTGGATTCCATGAAGCGTGGCCCTATGGTACCCGATTGAATGCACTTGTTGCAATTAAGCATGATTGAATGCAGTGGATTCCATGCAGCATGGAGAAATTGAACCCTATTAAATGCAGGGGATTTTATGCAGCATGATTGAATGCAGTGGATTCCATGCAGCATGATTGAATGCAGTAGATTCCATGCAGTGAGGCCCAATGCATCCCGATTAAATGCAGTGGATTTTATGCAGCGAGGCCCAAAGCATCCCGATTGAATGCAGTAGATTCCATGCAGCGTCACTGAATGCAGTGGATTCGATGCAGCATGGTTAAATGCATCCCGATTGAACCCAGTGTATTCTATGCAGCGTGATAAATGGATCCCGATTGAATGCAGTGGATTCGATGCAGCGTGGCCCAACGGATCTCGAGAGAATGCAGTGGATTCCATGCAGTGTGGTGCAATGTATTTTGATTGAACGCAGTGGATTCGATGCATCGTTGTGCAATGGATCCCAATTGAATGCAGTGAATTCCATGCAGCGTGATTGAATGCAGTACATTCCATGCAGCGTGGTAAAATGCATCCCGATTAAATGCAGTGGATTCCATCCAGCTTGATTGAATGCAGTTGATTCCATGGAGCGTGGCCCAATGCATCCCGATTAAATGCAGTGGATTTTATGCAGCATGGCCCAAAGCATCCCGATTGAAAGTAGTGCATTCCATGCAGCATCACTGAATGCAGTGGATTCCATGCAGCATGGTAAAATGCATCCCGATTGAACGCAGTGTATTCCATGAAGCATGGCTAAATGGATCCCCATTGAATGCAGTGGATTCCATGCAGCGTGGCCCAATGGATCTCGATTGAACGCAGTGTATTCCATGCAGTGAGGCCCAATGAATCCCAATTGAATGCAGTGGATTCCATGCAGCATGGCGCAATGGATGTCGATTGAATGCAGTGCTTTCCCTGCAATGTGGCACAATGGATTCCGATTGACTGCAGTGGATTCCATGCAGCGTCACTGAATGCAGTGGATTCCATGCAGCATGGTAAAATGCATCCCGATTGATGCAGTGGATTCCATGCAGCGTCATTGAATGCAGTGGATTCCATGCAGCATGGTAAAATGCATCCCAATTGAACGCAGTGCATTCCATGCAGCGGGGTTAAATGGATCCCGATTGAATGCAGTGGATTCGATGCAGCATGGCCCAATGGATCTCGAGAGAATGCAGTGGATTCCATGCAGTGTGGTGCAATGGATTTAAATTGAACGCAGTGGATTCCATGCATCGTGGCGCAATGGATCCCAATTGAATGCAGTGAATTCCATGCAGCGTGATTGAATGCAGTATATTCCATGCAGCGTGGTAAAATGCATCCCGATTAAATGCAGTGGATTCCATCCAGCTTGATTGAATGCAGTTGATTCCATGGAGCGTGGCCCAATGCATCCCGATTAAATGCAGTGGATTTTATGCAGCATGGCCCAAAGCATCCCGATTGAAGGTAGTGCATTCCATGCAGCATCACTGAATGCAGTGGATTCCATGCAGCATGGTAAAATGCATCCCGATTGAACGCAGTGTATTCCATGAAGCATGGCGAAATGGATCCCGATTGAATGCAGTGGATTCCATGCAGCGTGGCCCAATGGATCTCGATTGAATGCAGTGTATTCCATGCAGTGAGGCCCAATGTATCCCAATTGAATGCAGTGGATTCCATGCAGCATGGCGCAATGGATGTCGATTGAATGCAGTGGTTTCCCTGCAATGTGGCACAATGTATCCCGATTGACTGCAGTGGATTCCATGCAGCGTCACTGAATGCAGTGGATTCCATGCAGCATGGTAAAATGCATCCCGATTGATGCAGTGGATTCCATGCAGTGTCATTGAATGCAGTGGATTCCATGCAGCATGGTAAAATGCATCCCAATTGAACGCAGTGCATTCCATGCAGCGGGGTTAAATGGATCCCGATTGAATGCAGTGGATTCGATGCAGCATGGCCCAATGGATCTCGAGAGAATGCAGTGGATTCCATGCAGTGTGGTGCAATGGATTTAAACTGAACGCAGTGGATTCCATGCATCGTGGCGCAATGGATCCCAATTGAATGCAGTGAATTCCATGCAGCGTGATTGAATGCAGAATATTCCATGCAGCGTGGTAAAATGCATCCCAATTGAACGCAGTGCATTCCATGCAGCGGGGTTAAATGGATGCCGATTGAATGCAGTGGATTCGATGCAGCGTGGCCCAATGGATCTCGATTGACTGCAGTGGATTCCATGCAGCGTGGCCCAATGGATCTCGATTGACTGCAGTGGATTCCATGCAGCGTCACTGAATGCAGTGGATTCCATGCAGCATGGTAAAATGCATCCCGATGGATGCAGTGGATTACATGCAGCATCATTGAATGCAGTGGATTCCATGCAGCATGGTTTAATGCATCCCAATTGATCACAGTGCATTCCATGCAGCGGGGTTAAATGGATCCCGATTGAATGCAGTGGATTCGATGCAGCGTGGCCCAATGGATCTCGAGAGAATGCAGTGGATTCCATGCAGTGTGGTGCAATGGATTTAAATTGAACGCATTGGATTCCATGCATCGTGGCGCAATGGATCCCAATTGAATGCAGTGAATTCCATGCAGCGTGATTGAATGCAGTATATTCCATGCAGCGTGGTAAAATACATCCCGATTAAATGCAGTGGATTCCATCCAGCTTGATTGAATGCAGTTGATTCCATGGAGCGTGGCCCAATGCATCCCGATTAAATGCAGTGGATTTTATGCAGCATGGCCCAAAGCATCCCGATTGAAGGTAGTGCATTCCATGCAGCATCACTGAATGCAGTGGATTCCATGCAGCATGGTAAAATGCATCCCGATTGAACGCAGTGTATTCCATGAAGCATGGCTAAATGGATCCCGATTGAATGCAGTGGATTCCATGCAGCATGGCCCAATGGTTCCCGATTGAATGCAGTGGTTGCAATGAAGCATGATTGAATGCAGTGGATTCCATGAAGCGTGGCCCTATGGTACCCGATTGAATGCACTGGTTGCAATGAAGCATGATTGAATCCAGTGGATTCCATGCAGCATGGAGAAATTGAACCCTATTAAATGCAGGGGATTTTATGCAGCATGATTGAATGCAGTGGATTCCATGCAGCATGATTGAATGCAGTAGATTCCATGCAGTGAGGCCCAATGCATCCCGATTAAATGCAGTGGATTTTATGCAGCGAGGCCCAAAGCATCCCGATTGAATGCAGTGGATTCCATGCAGCGTCACTGAATGCAGTGGATTCGATGCAGCATGGTAAAATGCATCCCGATTGAACCCAGTGTATTCTATGCAGCGTGATAAATGGATCCCGATTGAATGCAGTGGATTCCATGCAGCGTGGCCCAATGGATCTCGAGAGAATGCAGTGGATTCCATGCAGTGTGGTGCAATGGATTTTGATTGAACGCAGTGGATTCGATGCATCGTTGTGCAATGGATCCCAATTGAATGCAGTGAATTCCATGCAGCGTGATTGAATGCAGTACATTCCATGCAGCATGGTAAAATGCATCCCGATTAAATGCAGTGGATTCCATCCAGCTTGATTGAATGCAGTTGATTCCATGGAGCGTGGCCCAATGCATCCTGATTAAATGCAGTGGATTTTATGCAGCATGGCCCAAAGCATCCCGATTGAAGGTAGTGCATTCCATGCAGCATCACTGAATGCAGTGGATTCCATGCAGCATGGTAAAATGCATCCCGATTGAACGCAGTGTATTCCATGAAGCATGGCTAAATGGATCCCGAGTGAATGCAGTGGATTCCATGCAGCATGGTAAAATGCGTCACGATTGATGCAGTGGATTCCATGCACTGTCATTGAATGCAGTGGATTCCATGCAGCATGGTAAAATGCATCCCGATTGATGCAGTGGATTCCATGCAGTGTCATTTAATGCAGTGGATTCCAGGCAGCATGATAAAATGCATCCCGATTGATGCAGTGGATTCCATGCAGCGGGGTTAAATGGATCCCGATTGAATGCAGTGGATTCCATGCAGCGTGGCCCAATGGATCTCGATTGAATGCAGTGGACTCCGTGCAGTGTGGTGGAGTGGATTCTGATTGATTGCAGTGAATTCCATGCAGCGTGGCCCAATGGATCTCGATTGAATGCAGTGGATTCCATGCAGCGTGTTTGAATGCAGTGTATGCCATGCAGCGTGAAGAAATGGAACCCTATTGAATGCAGTGGATTTTATGCAGGATGATTGAATGCAGTGGATTCCATGCAGCATGATTGAATGCAGTGGATTCCAGGCAGCGAGGCCCAATGAATCCTGATTGAATGCAGTGGATATTATCCAGCATGGCCCAAAGCATCCCGATTGAATGCAGTGGATTCCATGCAGCGTGTTTGAATGCAGTGGATTCCATGCAGCATGGCCCAATGGTTCCCGATTGAATGCAGTGGTTGCAATGAAGCATGATTGAATGCAGTGGATTCCATGAAGCGTGGCCCTATGGTACCCGATTGAATGCACTGGTTGCAATGAAGCATGATTGAATCCAGTGGATTCCATGCAGCATGGAGACATTGAACCCTATTCAATGCAGGGGATTTTATGCAGCATGATTGAATGCAGTGGATTCCATGCAGCATGATTGAATGCAGTAGATTCCATGCAGTGAGGCCCAATGCATCCCGATTAAATGCAGTGGATTTTATGCAGCGAGGCCCAAAGCATCCCGATTGAATGCAGTGGATTCCATGCAGCGTCACTGAATGCAGTGGATTCGATGCAACATGGTAAAATGCATCCCGATTGAACGAAGAGTATTCCATGCAGTGTGGCTAAATGGATCCCGATTGAATGCAGTGGATTCCATGCAGCGTGGCCCAATGGATCTCGAGAGATTGCAGTGGATTCCATGCAGTGTGGTGCAATGGATTTAAATTGAACGCAGTGGATTCCATGCATCGTGGTGCAATGGATCCCAATTGAATGCAGTGAATTCCATGCAGCGTGATTGAATGCAGTATATTCCATGCAGCGTGGTAAAATGCATCCCGATTAAATGCAGTGGATTCCATCCAGCTTGGTTGAATGCAGTTGATTCCATGGAGCGTGGCCCAATGCATCCCGATTAAATGCAGTGGATTTTATGCAGCATGGCCCAAAGCATCCCGATTGAAGGTAGTGCATTCCATGCAGCATCACTGAATGCAGTGGATTCCATGCAGCATGGTAAAATGCATCCCGATTGAACGCAGTGTATTCCATGAAGCATGGCTAAATGGCTCCCGAGTGAATGCAGTGGATTCCATGCAGTGTCATTGAATGCAGTGGATTCCATGCAGCATGGTAAAATGCATCCCGATTGATGCAGTGGATTCCATGCAGTGTCATTGAATGCAGTGGATTCCATGCAGCATGGTAAAATGCATCCCGATTGATGCAGTGGATTCCATGCAGCGGGGTTAAATGGATCCCGATTGAATGCAGTGTATTCCATGCAGCGTGGCCCAATGGATCTTGATTGAATGCAGTGGATTCCATGCAGTGTGGTGCAATGGATTTTGATTGAACGCAGTGGATTCCATGCATCGTTGTGCAATGGATCCCAATTGAATGCAGTGAATTCCATGCAGCGTGATTGAATGCAGTACATTCCATGCAGCATGGTAAAATGCATCCCGATTAAATGCAGTGGATTCCATCCAGCTTGATTGAATGCAGTTGATTCCATGGAGCGTGGCCCAATGCATCCCGATTAAATGCAGTGGATTTTATGCAGCATGGCCCAAAGCATCCCGATTGAAGGTAGTGCATTCCATGCAGCATCACTGAATGCAGTGGATTCCATGCAGCATGGTAAAATGCATCCCGATTGAACGCAGTGTATTCCATGAAGCATGGCGAAATGGATCCCGATTGAATGCAGTGGATTCCATGCAGCGTGGCCCAATGGATCTCGATTGAACGCAGTGTATTCCATGCAGTGAGGCCCAATGTATCAAAATTGAATGCAGTGGATTCCATGCAGCGTGATTGAATGCAGTATATTCCATGCAGCGTGGTAAAATGCATCCCGATTAAATGCAGTGGATTCCATCCAGCTTGATTGAATGCAGTTGATTCCATGGAGCGTGGCCCAATGCATCCCGATTAAATGCAGTGGATTTTATGCAGCATGGCCCAAAGCATCCCGATTGAATGTAGTGCATTCCATGCAGCATCACTGAATGCAGTGGATTCCATGCAGCATTGTAAAATGCATCCCGATTAAACGCAGTAGATTACATGCAGCATGGCTAAATGGCTCCCGAGTGAATGCAGTAGATTCCATGCAGTGTCATTGAATGCAGTGGATTCCATGCAGCATGGTAAAATGCATCCCGATTGATGCAGTGGATTCCATGCAGTGTCATTGAATGCAGTGGATTCCAGGCAGCATGGTAAAATGCATCCCGATTGATGCAGTGGATTCCATGCAGCGGGGTTAAATGGATCCCGATTGAATGCAGTGGATTCCATGCAGCGTGGCCCAATGGATCTCGATTGAATGCAGTGGATTCCATGCAGCGTGGCCCAATGGATCTCGATTGAATGCAGTGGATTCCATGCAGTGTGGTGCAGTGGATTCTGATTGATTGCAGTGAATTCCATGCATCGTGGCACAATGGATCTCAATTGAATGCAGTGGATTCCATGCAGCGTTGCCCAATGGATCTCGATTGAATGCAGTGGACTCCGTGCAGTGTGGTGGAGTGGATTCTGATTGATTGCAGTGAATTCCATGCAGCGTGTTTGAATGCAGTGTATTCCATGCAGCGTGGCCCAATGGATCTCGATTGAATGCAGTGGACTCCGTGCAGTGTGGTGGAGTGGATTCTGATTGAATGCAGTGGATTCCATGCAGCGTGTTTGAATGCAGTGTATTCCATGCAGCGTGAAGAAATGGAACCCTATTGAATGCAGTGGATTTTATGCAGCATGATTGAATGCAGTGGATTCCATGCAGCATGATTGAATGCAGTGGATTTCAGGCAGCGAGGCCCAATGTATCCCGATTGAATGCAGTGGATATTATCCAGCATGGCCCAAAGCATCCAGATTGAATGCAGTGGATTCCATGCAGCGTGTTTGAATGCAGTGGATTCCATGCAGCATGGCCCAATGGTTCCCGATTGAATGCAGTGGTTGCAATGAAGCATGATTGAATGCAGTGGATTCCATGCAGCATGGAGAAATGGAACCCTATTAAATGCAGGGGATTTTATGCAGCATGATTGAATGCAGTGGATTCCATGCAGCATGATTGAATGCAGTAGATTCCATGCAGTGAGGCCCAATGCATCCCGATTAAATGCAGTGGATTTTATGCAGCGAGGCCCAAAGCATCCCGATTGAATGCAGTGGATTCCATGCAGCGTCACTGAATGCAGTGGATTCGATGCAGCATGGTTAAATTCATCCCGATTGAACGAAGAGTATTCCATGCAGCGTGGCTAAATGGATCCCGATTGAATGCAGTGGATTCCATGCAGCGTGGCCCAATGGATCTCGAGAGATTGCAGTGGATTCCATGCAGTGTGGTGCAATGGATTTTAATTGAACGCAGTGGATTCCATGCATCGTGGTGCAATGGATCCCAATTGAATGCAGTGAATTCCATGCAGCGTGATTGAATGCAGTATATTCCATGCAGCGTGGTAAAATGCATCCCGATTAAATGCAGTGGATTCCATCCAGCTTGATTGAATGCAGTTGATTCCATGGAGCGTGGCCCAATGCATCCCGATTAAATGCAGTGGATTTTATGCAGCTTGGCCAAAACATCCCGATTGAATGTAGTGCATTCCATGCAGCATCACTGAATGCAGTGGATTCCATGCAGCATGGTAAAATGCATCCCGATTAAACGCAGTGGAATACATGCAGCATGGCTAAATGGATCCCGAGTGAATGCAGTAGATTCCATGCAGTGTCATTGAATGCAGTGGATTCCATGCAGCATGGTAAAATGCATCCCGATTGATGCAGTGGATTCCATGCAGTGTCATTGAATGCAGTGTATTACATGCAGCATGGTAAAATGCATCCCGATTGATACAGTGGATTCCATGCAGTGTCATTGAATGCAGTGGATTCCAGGCAGCATGATAAAATGCATCCCGATTGATGCAGTGGATTCCATGCAGCGGGGTTAAATGGATCCCGATTGAATGCAGTCGATTCCATGCAGCGTGGCCCAATGGATCTCGATTGAATGCAGTGGATTCCATGCAGCGTGGCCCAATGGATCTCGATTGAATGCAGTGGATTCCATGCAGTGTGGTGCAGTGGATTCTGATTGATTGCAGTGAATTCCATGCATCGTGGCACAATGGATCCCAATTGAATGCAGTGGATTCCATGCAGCGTGGCCCAATGGATCTCGATTGAATGCAGTGGGTTCCATGCAGCGTGTTTGAATGCAGTGTATGCCATGCAGCGTGAAGAAATGGAACCCTATTGAATGCAGTGGATTTTATGCAGCATGATTGAATGCAGTGGATTACATGCAGCATGATTGAATGCAGTGGATTCCAGGCAGCGAGGCCCAATGAATCCCGATTGAATGCAGTGGATATTATCCAGCATGGCCCAAAGCATCCCGATTGAATGCAGTGGATTCCATGCAGCGTGTTTGAATGCAGTGGATTCCATGCAGCATGGCCCAATGGTTCCCGATTGAATGCAGTGGTTGCAATGAAGCATGATTGAATGCAGTGGATTCCATGAAGCGTGGCCCTATGGTACCCGATTGAATGCACTGGTTGCAATGAAGCATGATTGAATGCAGTGGATTCCATGCAGCATGGAGAAATTGAACCCTATTAAATGCAGGGGATTTTATGCAGCATGATTGAATGCAGTGGATTCCATGCAGCATGATTGAATGCAGTAGATTCCATGCAGTGAGGCCCAATGCATCCCGATTAAATGCAGTGGATTTTATGCAGCGAGGCCCAAAGCATCCCGATTGAATGCAGTGGATTCCATGCAGCGTCACTCAATGCAGTGGATTCGATGCAGCATGGTAAAATGCATCCCGATTGAACCCAGTGTATTCCATGGAGCGTGATAAATGGATCCCGATTGAATGCAGTGGATTCCATGCAGCGTGGCCCAATGGATCTCGAGAGAATGCAGTGGATTCCATGCAGCGTGATTGAATGCAGTACATTCCATGCAGCATGGTAAAATGCATCCCGATTAAATGCAGTGGATTCCATCCAGCTTGATTGAATGCAGTTGATTCCATGGAGCGTGGCCCAATGCATCCCGATTAAATGCAGTGGATTTTATGCAGCATGGCCCAAAGCATCCCGATTGAAGGTAGTGCATTCCATGCAGCATCACTGAATGCAGTGGATTCCATGCAGCATGGTAAAATGCATCCCGATTGAACGCAGTGTATTCCATGAAGCATGGCTAAATGGATCCCCATTGAATGCAGTGGATTCCATGCAGCGTGGCCCAATGGATCTCGATTGAACGCAGTGTATTCCATGCAGTGAGGCCCAATGAATCCCAATTGAATGCAGTGGATTCCATGCAGCATGGCGCAATGGATGTCGATTGAATGCAGTGCTTTCCCTGCAATGTGGCACAATGGATTCCGATTGACTGCAGTGGATTCCATGCAGCGTCACTGAATGCAGTGGATTCCATGCAGCATGGTAAAATGCATCCCGATTGATGCAGTGGATTCCATGCAGTGTCATTGAATGCAGTGGATTCAATGCAGCATGGTAAAATGCATCCCAATTGAACGCAGTGCATTCCATGCAGCGGGGTTAAATGGATCCCGATTGAATGCAGTGGATTCGATGCAGCATGGCCCAATGGATCTCGAGAGAATGCAGTGGATTCCATGCAGTGTGGTGCAATGGATTTAAATTGAACGCAGTGGATTCCATGCATCGTGGCGCAATGGATCCCAATTGAATGCAGTGAATTCCATGCAGCGTGATTGAATGCAGTATATTCCATGCAGCGTGGTAAAATGCATCCCGATTAAATGCAGTGGATTCCATCCAGCTTGATTGAATGCAATTGATTCCATGGAGCATGGCCCAATGCATCCCGATTAAATGCAGTGGATTTTATGCAGCATGGCCCAAAGCATCCCGATTGAAGGTAGTGCATTCCATGCAGCATCACTGAATGCAGTGGATTCCATGCAGCATGGTAAAATGCATCCCGATTGAACGCAGTGTATTCCATGAAGCATGGCGAAATGGATCCCGATTGAATGCAGTGGATTCCATGCAGCGTGGCCCAATGGATCTCGATTGAATGCAGTGTATTCCATGCAGTGAGGCCCAATGTATCCCAATTGAATGCAGTGGATTCCATGCAGCATGGCGCAATGGATGTCGATTGAATGCAGTGGTTTCCCTGCAATGTGGCACAATGGATCCCGATTGACTGCAGTGGATTCCATGCAGCGTCACTGAATGCAGTGGATTCCATGCAGCATGGTAAAATGCATCCCGATTGATGCAGTGGATTCCATGCAGTGTCATTGAATGCAGTGGATTCCATGCAGCATGGTAAAATGCATCCCAATTGAACGCAGTGCATTCCATGCAGCGGGGTTCAATGGATCCCGATTGAATGCAGTGGATTCGATGCAGCGTGGCCCAATGGATCTAGAGAGAATGCAGTGGATTCCATGCAGTGTGGTGCAATGGATTTAAATTGAACGCAGTGGATTCCATGCATCGTGGCGCAATGGATCCCAATTGAATGCAGTGAATTCCATGCAGCGTGATTGAATGCAGTATATTCCATGCAGCGTGGTAAAATGCATCCCAATTGAACGCAGTGCATTCCATGCAGCGGGGTTAAATGGATGCCGATTGAATGCAGTGGATTCGATGCAGCGTGGCCCAATGGATCTCGATTGACTGCAGTGGATTCCATGCAGCGTGGCCCAATGGATCTCGATTGACTGCAGTGGATTCCATGCAGCGTCACTGAATGCAGTGGATTCCATGCAGCATGGTAAAATGCATCCCGATTGATGCAGTGGATTACATGCAGTGTCATTGAATGCAGTGGATTCCATGCAGCATGGTTTAATGCATCCCAATTGATCACAGTGCATTCCATGCAGCGGGGTTAAATGGATCCCGATTGAATGCAGTGGATTCGATGCAGCGTGGCCCAATGGATCTCGAGAGAATGCAGTGGATTCCATGCAGTGTGGTGCAATGGATTTAAATTGAACGCATTGGATTCCATGCATCGTGGCGCAATGGATCCCAATTGAATGCAGTGAATTCCATGCAGCGTGATTGAATGCAGTATATTCCATGCAGCGTGGTAAAATGCATCCCGATTAAATGCAGTGGATTCCATCCAGCTTGATTGAATGCAGTTGATTCCATGGAGCGTGGCCCAATGCATCCCGATTAAACGCAGTGGATTTTATGCAGCATGGCCCAAAGCATCCCGATTGAAGGTAGTGCATTCCAGGCAGCAACACTGAATGCAGTGGATTCCATGCAGCATGGTAAAATGCATCCCGATTGAACGCAGTGTATTCCATGAAGCATGGCTAAATGGATCCCGATTGAATGCAGTGGATTCCATGCAGCATGGCCCAATGGTTCCCGATTGAATGCAGTGGTTGCAATGAAGCATGATTGAATGCAGTGGATTCCATGAAGCGTGGCCCTATGGTACCCGATTGAATGCACTGGTTGCAATGAAGCATGATTGAATCCAGTGGATTCCATGCAGCATGGAGAAATTGAACCCTATTAAATGCAGGGGATTTTATGCAGCATGATTGAATGCAGTGGATTCCATGCAGCATGATTGAATGCAGTAGATTCCATGCAGTGAGGCCCAATGCATCCCGATTAAATGCAGTGGATTTTATGCAGCGAGGCCCAAAGCATCCCGATTGAATGCAGTGGATTCCATGCAGCGTCGCAGAATGCAGTGGATTCGATGCAGCATGGTAAAATGCATCCCGATTGAACCCAGTGTATTCTATGCAGCGTGATAAATGGATCCCGATTGAATGCAGTGGATTCGATGCAGCGTGGCCCAACGGATCTCGAGAGAATGCAGTGGATTCCATGCAGTGTGGTGCAATGTATTTTGATTGATCGCAGTGGATTCGATGCATCGTTGTGCAATGGATCCCAATTGAATGCAGTGAATTCCATGCAGCGTGATTGAATGCAGTACATTCCATGCAGCATGGTAAAATGCATCCCGATTAAATGCAGTGGATTCCATCCAGCTTGATTGAATGCAGTTGATTCCATGGAGCGTGGCCCAATGCATCCCGATTAAATGCAGTGGATTTTATGCAGCATGGCCCAAAGCATCCCGATTGAAGGTAGTGCATTCCATGCAGCATCACTGAATGCAGTGGATTCCATGCAGCATGGTAAAATGCATCCCGATTGAACGCAGTGTATTCCATGAAGCATGGCTAAATGGATCCCGAGTGAATGCAGTGGATTCCATGCAGCATGGTAAAATGCATCCCGATTGATGCAGTGGATTCCATGCAGTGTCATTTAATGCAGTGGATTCCAGGCAGCATGATAAAATGCATCCCGATTGATGCAGTGGATTCCATGCAGCGGGGTTAAATGGATCCCGATTGAATGCAGTGGATTCCATGCAGCGTGGCCCAATGGATCTCGATTGAATGCAGTGGACTCCGTGCAGTGTGGTGGAGTGGATTCTGATTGATTGCAGTGAATTCCATGCAGCGTGGCCCAATGGATCTCGATTGAATGCATTGGATTCCATGCAGCGTGTTTGAATGCAGTGTATGCCATGCAGCGTGAAGAAATGGAACCCTATTGAATGCAGTGGATTTTATGCAGGATGATTGAATGCAGTGGATTCCATGCAGCATGATTGAATGCAGTGGATTCCAGGCAGCGAGGCCCAATGAATCCCGATTGAATGCAGTGGATATTATCCAGCATGGCCCAAAGCATCCCGATTGAATGCAGTGGATTCCATGCAGCGTGTTTGAATGCAGTGGATTCCATGCAGCATGGCCCAATGGTTCCCGATTGAATGCAGTGGTTGCAATGAAGCATGATTGAATGCAGTGGATTCCATGAAGCGTGGCCCTAAGGTACCCGATTGAATGCACTGGTTGCAATGAAGCATGATTGAATGCAGTGGATTCCATGCAGCATGGAGACATTGAACCCTATTCAATGCAGGGGATTTTATGCAGCATGATTGAATGCAGTGGATTCCATGCAGCATGATTGAATGCAGTAGATTCCATGCAGTGAGGCCCAATGCATCCCGATTAAATGCAGTGGATTTTATGCAGCGAGGCCCAAAGCATCCCGATTGAATGCAGTGGATTCCATGCAGCGTCACTGAATGCAGTGGATTCGATGCAGCATGGTATAATGCATCCCGATGGAACGAAGAGTATTCCATGCAGTGTGGCTAAATGGATCCCGATTGAATGCAGTGGATTCCATGCAGCGTGGCCCAATGGATCTCGAGAGATTGCAGTGGATTCCATGCAGTGTGGTGCAATGGATTTAAATTGAACGCAGTGGATTCCATGCATCGTGGTGCAATGGATCCCAATTGAATGCAGTGAATTCCATGCAGCGTGATTGAATGCAGTATATTCGATGCAGCGTGGTAAAATGCATCCCGATTAAATGCAGTGGATTCCATCCAGCTTGATTGAATGCAGTTGATTCCATGGAGCGTGGCCCAATGCATCCCGATTAAATGCAGTGGATTTTATGCAGCATGGCCCAAAGCATCCCGATTGAAGGTAGTGCATTCCATGCAGCATCACTGAATGCAGTGGATTCCATGCAGCATGGTAAAATGCATCCCGATTGAACGCAGTGTATTCCATGAAGCATGGCTAAATGGCTCCCGAGTGAATGCAGTAGATTCCATGCAGTGTCATTGAATGCAGTGGATTCCATGCAGCATGGTAAAATGCATCCCGATTGATGCAGTGGATTCCATGCAGTGTCATTGAATGCAGTGGATTCCAGGCAGCATGGTAAAATGCATCCCGATTGATGCAGTGGATTCCATGCAGCGGGGTTAAATGGATCCCGATTGAATGCAGTGTATTCCATGCAGCGTGGCCCAATGGATCTCGATTGAATGCAGTGGATTCCATGCAGTGTGGTGCAATGGATTTTGATTGAACGCAGTGGATTCCATGCATCGTTGTGCAATGGATCCCAATTGAATGCAGTGAATTCCATGCAGCGTGATTGAATGCAGTACATTCCATGCAGCATGGTAAAATGCATCCCGATTAAATGCAGTGGATTCCATCCAGCTTGATTGAATGCAGTTGATTCCATGGAGCGTGGCCCAATGCATCCCGATTAAATGCAGTGGATTTTATGCAGCATGGCCCAAAGCATCCCGATTGAAGGTAGTGCATTCCATGCAGCATCACTGAATGCAGTGGATTCCATGCAGCATGGTAAAATGCATCCCGATTGAACGCAGTGTATTCCATGAAGCATGGCGAAATGGATCCCGATTGAATGCAGTGGATTCCATGCAGCGTGGCCCAATGGATCTCGATTGAACGCAGTGTATTCCATGCAGTGAGGCCCAATGTATCCCAATTGAATGCAGTGGATTCCATGCAGCATGGCGCAATGGATGTCGATTGAATGCAGTGGTTTCCCTGCAATGTGGCACAATGGATCCCGATTGACTGCAGTGGATTCCATGCAGCGTCACTGAATGCAGTGGATTCCATGCAGAATGGTAAAATGCATCCCGATTGATGGAGTGGATTCCATGCAGTGTCATTGAATGCAGTGGATTCCATGCAGCATGGTAAAATGCATCCCAATTGAACGCAGTGCATTCCATGCAGCGGGGTTAAATGGATCCCGATTGAATGCAGTGGATTCGATGCAGCGTGGCCCAATGGATCTCGAGAGAATGCAGTGGATTCCATGCAGTGTGGTGCAATGGATTTAAATTGAACGCAGTGGATTCCATGCATCGTGGCGCAATGGATCCCAATTGAATGCAGTGAATTCCATGCAGCGTGATTGAATGCAGTATATTCCATGCAGCGTGGTAAAATGCATCCCGATTAAATGCAGTGGTTTTTATGCAGCATGGCCCAAAGCATCCCGATTGAAGGTAGTGCATTCCATGCAGCATCACTGAATGCAGTGGATTCCATGCAGCATGGTAAAATGCATCCCGATTAAACACAGTGCATTACATGCAGCATGGCTAAATGGATCCCGAGTGAATGCAGTGGATTCCATGCAGCATGTTAAAATGCGTCACGATTGCTGCAGTGGATTCCATTCAGTGTCATTGAATGCAGTGTATTCCATGCAGCATGGTAAAATGCATCCCGATTAAATGCAGTGGATTCCATCCAGCTTGATTGAATGCAATTGATTCCATGGAGCGTGGCCCAATGCATCCCGATTAAATGCAGTGGATTTTAAGCAGCATGGCCCAAAGCATCCCGATTGAAGGTAGTGCATTCCATGCAGCATCACTGAATGCAGTGGATTCCATGCAGCATTGTAAAATGCATCCCGATTGAACGCAGTGTATTCCATGAAGCATGGCTAAATGGATCCCGATTGAATGCAGTGGATTCCATGCAGCGTGGCCCAATGGATCTCGATTGAACGCAGTGTATTCCATGCAGTGAGGCCCAATGTATCAAAATTGAATGCAGTGGATTCCATGCAGCGTGATTGAATGCAGTATATTCCATGCAGCGTGGTAAAATGCATCCCGATTAAATGCAGTGGATTCCATCCAGCTTGATTGAATGCAGTTGATTCCATGGAGCGTGGCCCAATGCATCCCGATTAAATGCAGTGGATTTTATGCAGCATGGCCCAAAGCATCCCGATTGAATGTAGTGCATTCCATGCAGCATCACTGAATGCAGTGGATTCCATGCAGCATGGTAAAATGCATCCCGATTAAACGCAGTAGATTACATGCAGCATGGCTAAATGGATCCCGAGTGAATGCAGTAGATTCCATGCAGTGTCATTGAATGCAGTGGATTCCATGCAGCATGGTAAAATGTGTCACGATTGATGCAGTGGATTCCATGCAGTGTCATTGAATGCAGTGGATTCCATGCAGCATGGCCCAATGGTTCCCGATTGAATGCAGTGGTTGCAATGAAGCATGATTGAATGCAGTGGATTCCATGAAGCGTGGCCCTATGGTACCCGATTGAATGCACTGGTTGCAATGAAGCATGATTGAATCCAGTGGATTCCATGCAGCATGGAGAAATTGAACCCTATTAAATGCAGGGGATTTTATGCAGCATGATTGAATGCAGTGGATTCCATGCAGCATGATTGAATGCAGTAGATTCCATGCAGTGAGGCCCAATGCATCCCGATTAAATGCAGTGGATTTTATGCAGCGAGGCCCAAAGCATCCCGATTGAATGCAGTGGATTCCATGCAGCGTCGCAGAATGCAGTGGATTCGATGCAGCATGGTAAAATGCATCCCGATTGAACCCAGTGTATTCTATGCAGCGTGATAAATGGATCCCGATTGAATGCAGTGGATTCGATGCAGCGTGGCCCAACGGATCTCGAGAGAATGCAGTGGATTCCATGCAGTGTGGTGCAATGTATTTTGATTGATCGCAGTGGATTCGATGCATCGTTGTGCAATGGATCCCAATTGAATGCAGTGAATTCCATGCAGCGTGATTGAATGCAGTACATTCCATGCAGCATGGTAAAATGCATCCCGATTAAATGCAGTGGATTCCATCCAGCTTGATTGAATGCAGTTGATTCCATGGAGCGTGGCCCAATGCATCCCGATTAAATGCAGTGGATTTTATGCAGCATGGCCCAAAGCATCCCGATAGAAGGTAGTGCATTCCATGCAGCATCACTGAATGCAGTGGATTCCATGCAGCATGGTAAAATGCATCCCGATTGAACGCAGTGTATTCCATGAAGCATGGCTAAATGGATCCCGAGTGAATGCAGTGGATTCCATGCAGCATGGTAAAATGCATCCCGATTGATGCAGTGGATTCCATGCAGTGTCATTTAATGCAGTGGATTCCAGGCAGCATGATAAAATGCATCCCGATTGATGCAGTGGATTCCATGCAGCGGGGTTAAATGGATCCCGATTGAATGCAGTGGATTCCATGCAGCGTGGCCCAATGGATCTCGATTGAATGCAGTGGACTCCGTGCAGTGTGGTGGAGTGGATTCTGATTGATTGCAGTGAATTCCATGCAGCGTGGCCCAATGGATCTCGATTGAATGCATTGGATTCCATGCAGCGTGTTTGAATGCAGTGTATGCCATGCAGCGTGAAGAAATGGAACCCTATTGAATGCAGTGGATTTTATGCAGGATGATTGAATGCAGTGGATTCCATGCAGCATGATTGAATGCAGTGGATTCCAGGCAGCGAGGCCCAATGAATCCCGATTGAATGCAGTGGATATTATCCAGCATGGCCCAAAGCATCCCGATTGAATGCAGTGGATTCCATGCAGCGTGTTTGAATGCAGTGGATTCCATGCAGCATGGCCCAATGGTTCCCGATTGAATGCAGTGGTTGCAATGAAGCATGATTGAATGCAGTGGATTCCATGAAGCGTGGCCCTAAGGTACCCGATTGAATGCACTGGTTGCAATGAAGCATGATTGAATGCAGTGGATTCCATGCAGCATGGAGACATTGAACCCTATTCAATGCAGGGGATTTTATGCAGCATGATTGAATGCAGTGGATTCCATGCAGCATGATTGAATGCAGTAGATTCCATGCAGTGAGGCCCAATGCATCCCGATTAAATGCAGTGGATTTTATGCAGCGAGGCCCAAAGCATCCCGATTGAATGCAGTGGATTCCATGCAGCGTCACTGAATGCAGTGGATTCGATGCAGCATGGTATAATGCATCCCGATGGAACGAAGAGTATTCCATGCAGTGTGGCTAAATGGATCCCGATTGAATGCAGTGGATTCCATGCAGCGTGGCCCAATGGATCTCGAGAGATTGCAGTGGATTCCATGCAGTGTGGTGCAATGGATTTAAATTGAACGCAGTGGATTCCATGCATCGTGGTGCAATGGATCCCAATTGAATGCAGTGAATTCCATGCAGCGTGATTGAATGCAGTATATTCGATGCAGCGTGGTAAAATGCATCCCGATTAAATGCAGTGGATTCCATCCAGCTTGATTGAATGCAGTTGATTCCATGGAGCGTGGCCCAATGCATCCCGATTAAATGCAGTGGATTTTATGCAGCATGGCCCAAAGCATCCCGATTGAAGGTAGTGCATTCCATGCAGCATCACTGAATGCAGTGGATTCCATGCAGCATGGTAAAATGCATCCCGATTGAACGCAGTGTATTCCATGAAGCATGGCTAAATGGCTCCCGAGTGAATGCAGTAGATTCCATGCAGTGTCATTGAATGCAGTGGATTCCATGCAGCATGGTAAAATGCATCCCGATTGATGCAGTGGATTCCATGCAGTGTCATTGAATGCAGTGGATTCCAGGCAGCATGGTAAAATGCATCCCGATTGATGCAGTGGATTCCATGCAGCGGGGTTAAATGGATCCCGATTGAATGCAGTGTATTCCATGCAGCGTGGCCCAATGGATCTCGATTGAATGCAGTGGATTCCATGCAGTGTGGTGCAATGGATTTTGATTGAACGCAGTGGATTCCATGCATCGTTGTGCAATGGATCCCAATTGAATGCAGTGAATTCCATGCAGCGTGATTGAATGCAGTACATTCCATGCAGCATGGTAAAATGCATCCCGATTAAATGCAGTGGATTCCATCCAGCTTGATTGAATGCAGTTGATTCCATGGAGCGTGGCCCAATGCATCCCGATTAAATGCAGTGGATTTTATGCAGCATGGCCCAAAGCATCCCGATTGAAGGTAGTGCATTCCATGCAGCATCACTGAATGCAGTGGATTCCATGCAGCATGGTAAAATGCATCCCGATTGAACGCAGTGTATTCCATGAAGCATGGCGAAATGGATCCCGATTGAATGCAGTGGATTCCATGCAGCGTGGCCCAATGGATCTCGATTGAACGCAGTGTATTCCATGCAGTGAGGCCCAATGTATCCCAATTGAATGCAGTGGATTCCATGCAGCATGGCGCAATGGATGTCGATTGAATGCAGTGGTTTCCCTGCAATGTGGCACAATGGATCCCGATTGACTGCAGTGGATTCCATGCAGCGTCACTGAATGCAGTGGATTCCATGCAGAATGGTAAAATGCATCCCGATTGATGGAGTGGATTCCATGCAGTGTCATTGAATGCAGTGGATTCCATGCAGCATGGTAAAATGCATCCCAATTGAACGCAGTGCATTCCATGCAGCGGGGTTAAATGGATCCCGATTGAATGCAGTGGATTCGATGCAGCGTGGCCCAATGGATCTCGAGAGAATGCAGTGGATTCCATGCAGTGTGGTGCAATGGATTTAAATTGAACGCAGTGGATTCCATGCATCGTGGCGCAATGGATCCCAATTGAATGCAGTGAATTCCATGCAGCGTGATTGAATGCAGTATATTCCATGCAGCGTGGTAAAATGCATCCCGATTAAATGCAGTGGTTTTTATGCAGCATGGCCCAAAGCATCCCGATTGAAGGTAGTGCATTCCATGCAGCATCACTGAATGCAGTGGATTCCATGCAGCATGGTAAAATGCATCCCGATTAAACACAGTGCATTACATGCAGCATGGCTAAATGGATCCCGAGTGAATGCAGTGGATTCCATGCAGCATGTTAAAATGCGTCACGATTGCTGCAGTGGATTCCATTCAGTGTCATTGAATGCAGTGTATTCCATGCAGCATGGTAAAATGCATCCCGATTAAATGCAGTGGATTCCATCCAGCTTGATTGAATGCAATTGATTCCATGGAGCGTGGCCCAATGCATCCCGATTAAATGCAGTGGATTTTAAGCAGCATGGCCCAAAGCATCCCGATTGAAGGTAGTGCATTCCATGCAGCATCACTGAATGCAGTGGATTCCATGCAGCATTGTAAAATGCATCCCGATTGAACGCAGTGTATTCCATGAAGCATGGCTAAATGGATCCCGATTGAATGCAGTGGATTCCATGCAGCGTGGCCCAATGGATCTCGATTGAACGCAGTGTATTCCATGCAGTGAGGCCCAATGTATCAAAATTGAATGCAGTGGATTCCATGCAGCGTGATTGAATGCAGTATATTCCATGCAGCGTGGTAAAATGCATCCCGATTAAATGCAGTGGATTCCATCCAGCTTGATTGAATGCAGTTGATTCCATGGAGCGTGGCCCAATGCATCCCGATTAAATGCAGTGGATTTTATGCAGCATGGCCCAAAGCATCCCGATTGAATGTAGTGCATTCCATGCAGCATCACTGAATGCAGTGGATTCCATGCAGCATGGTAAAATGCATCCCGATTAAACGCAGTAGATTACATGCAGCATGGCTAAATGGATCCCGAGTGAATGCAGTAGATTCCATGCAGTGTCATTGAATGCAGTGGATTCCATGCAGCATGGTAAAATGTGTCACGATTGAAGCAGTGGATTCCATGCAGTGTCATTGAATGCAGTGGATTCCAGGCAGCATGGTAAAATGCATCCCGATTGATGCAGTGGATTCCATGCAGCGGGGTTAAATGGATCCCGATTGAATGCAGTGGATTCCATGCAGCGTGGCCCAATGGATCTCGATTGAATGCAGTGGATTCCATGCAGCGTGGCCCAATGGATCTCGATTGAATGCAGTGGATTCCATGCAGTGTGGTTCAGTGGATTCTGATTGATTGCAGTGAATTCCATGCATCGTGGCACAATGGATCTCAATTGAATGCAGTGGATTCCATGCAGCGTGGCCCAATGGATCTCGATTGAATGCAGTGGACTCCGTGCAGTGTGGTGGAGTGGATTCTGATTGATTGCAGTGATTTCCATGCAGCGTGTTTGAATGCAGTGTATTCCATGCAGCGTGGCCCAATGGATCTCGATTGAATGCAGTGGACTCCGTGCAGTGTGGTGGAGTGGATTCTGATTGAATGCAGTGGATTCCATGCAGCGTGTTTGAATGCAGTGTATTCCATGCAGCGTGAAGAAATGGAACCCTATTGAATGCAGTGGATTTTATGCAGCATGATTGAATGCAGTGGATTCCATGCAGCATGATTGAATGCAGTGGATTCCAGGCAGCGAGGCCCAATGAATCCCGATTGAATGCAGTGGATATTATCCAGCATGGCCCAAAGCATCCCGATTGAATGCAGTGGATTCCATGCAGCGTGTTTGAATGCAGTGGATTCCATGCAGCATGGCCCAATGGTTCCCGATTGAATGCAGTGGTTGCAATGAAGCATGATTGAATGCAGTGGATTCCATGAAGCGTGGCCCTATGGTACCCGATTGAATGCACTGGTTGCAATGAAGCATGATTGAATGCAGTGGATTCCATGCAGCATGGAGTAATGGAACCCTATTAAATGCAGGGGATTTTATGCAGCATGATTGAATGCAGTGGATTCCATGCAGCATGATTGAATGCAGTAGATTCCATGCAGTGAGGCCCAATGCATCCCGATTAAATGCAGTGGATTTTATGCAGCGAGGCCCAAAGCATCCCGATTGAATGCAGTGGATTCCATGCAGCGTCACTGAATGCAGTGGATTCGATGCAGCATGGTTAAATGCATCCCGATTGAACGAAGAGTATTCCATGCAGCGTGGCTAAATGGATCCCGATTGAATGCAGTGGATTCCATGCAGCGTGGCCCAATGGATCTCGAGAGATTGCAGTGGATTCCATGCAGTGTGGTGCAATGGATTTTAATTGAACGCAGTGGATTCCATGCATCGTGGTGCAATGGATCCCAATTGAATGCAGTGAATTCCATGCAGCGTGATTGAATGCAGTATATTCCATGCAGCGTGGTAAAATGCATCCCGATTAAATGCAGTGGATTCCATCCAGCTTGATTGAATGCAGTTGATTCCATGGAGCGTGGCCCAATGCATCCCGATTAAATGCAGTGGATTTTATGCAGCATGGCCCAAAGCATCCCGATTGAATGTAGTGCATTCCATGCAGCATCACTGAATGCAGTGGATTCCATGCAGCATGGTAAAATGCATCCCGATTAAACGCAGTGGAATACATGCAGCATGGCTAAATGGATCCCGAGTGAATGCAGTAGATTCCATGCAGTGTCATTGAATGCAGTGGATTCCATGCAGCATGGTAAAATGCATCCCGATTGATGCAGTGGATTCCATGCAGTGTCATTGAATGCAGTGTATTACATGCAGCATGGTAAAATGCATCCCGATTGATACAGTGGATTCCATGCAGTGTCATTGAATGCAGTGGATTACAGGCAGCATGATAAAATGCATCCCGATTGATGCAGTGGATTCCATGCAGCGGGGTTAAATGGATCCCGATTGAATGCAGTCGATTCCATGCAGCGTGGCCCAATGGATCTCGATTGAATGCAGTGGATTCCATGCAGCGTGGCCCAATGGATCTCGATTGAATGCAGTGGATTCCATGCAGTGTGGTGCAGTGGATTCTGATTGATTGCAGTGAATTCCATGCATCGTGGCACAATGGATCCCAATTGAATGCAGTGGATTCCATGCAGCGTGGCCCAATGGATCTCGATTGAATGCAGTGGGTTCCATGCAGCGTGTTTGAATGCAGTGTATGCCATGCAGCGTGAAGAAATGGAACCCTATTGAATGCAGTGGATTTTATGCAGCATGATTGAATGCAGTGGATTCGATGCAGCATGATTGAATGCAGTGGATTCCAGGCAGCGAGGCCCAATGAATCCCGATTGAATGCAGTGGATATTATCCAGCATGGCCCAAAGCATCCCGATTGAATGCAGTGGATTCCATGCAGCGTGTTTGAATGCAGTGGATTCCATGCAGCATGGCCCAATGGTTCCCGATTGAATGCAGTGGTTGCAATGAAGCATGATTGAATGCAGTGGATTCCATGCAGAATGGCCCAATGGTTCCCGATTGAATGCAGTGGTTGCAATGAAGCATGATTGAATGCAGTGGATTCCATGCAGCATGGAGAAATTGAACCCTATTAAATGCAGGGGATTTTATGCAGCATGATTGAATGCAGTGGATTCCATGCAGCGTGATTGAATGCAGTAGATTCCATGCAGTGAGGCCCAATGCATCCCGATTAAATGCAGTGGATTTTATGCAGCGAGGCCCAAAGCATCCCGATTGAATGCAGTGGATTCCATGCAGCGTCACTGAATGCAGTGGATTCGATGCAGCATGGTAAAATGCATCCCGATTGAACCCAGTGTATTCCATGCAGCGTGATAAATGGACCCCAATTGAATGCAGTGGATTCCATGCAGCGTGGCCCAATGGATCTCGAGAGAATGCAGTGGATTCCATGCAGCGTGATTGAATGCAGTACATTCCATGCAGCGTGGTAAAATGCATCCCGATTAAACGCAGTAGATTACATGCAGCATGGCTAAATGGATCCCGAGTGAATGCAGTAGATTCCATGCAGCGTGATTGAATGCAGTAGATTCCATGCAGTGAGGCCCAATGCATCCCGATTAAATGCAGTGGATTTTATGCAGCGAGGCCCAAAGCATCCCGATTGAATGCAGTGGATTCCATGCAGCGTCACTGAATGCAGTGGATTCGATGCAGCATGGTAAAATGCATCCCGATTGAACCCAGTGTATTCCATGCAGCGTGATAAATGGACCCCAATTGAATGCAGTGGATTCCATGCAGCGTGGCCCAATGGATCTCGAGAGAATGCAGTGGATTCCATGCAGCGTGATTGAATGCAGTACATTCCATGCAGCGTGGTAAAATGCATCCCGATTAAATGCAGTGGATTCCATCCAGCTTGATTGAATGCAGTTGATTCCATGGAGCGTGGCCCAATGCATCCCGATTAAATGCAGTGGATTTTATGCAGCATGGCCCAAAGCATCCCGATTGAAGGTAGTGCATTCCATGCAGCATCACTGAATGCAGTGGATTCCATGCAGCATGGTAAAATGCATCCCGATTGAACGCAGTGTATTCCATGAAGCATGGCGAAATGGATCCCGAGTGAATGCAGTGGATTCCATGCAGCATGGTAAAATGCGTCACGATTGATGCAGTGGATTCCATGCACTGTCATTGAATGCAGTGGATTCCAGGCAGCATGGTAAAATGCATCCCGATTGATGCAGTGGATTCCATGCAGCGGGGTTAAATGGATCCCGATTGAATGCAGTGGATTCCATGCAGCGTGGCCCAATGGATCTCGATTGAATGCAGTGGATTCCATGCAGCGTGGCCCAATGGATCTCGATTGAATGCAGTGGATTCCATGCAGTGTGGTGCAGTGGATTCTGATTGATTGCAGTGAATTCCATGCATCGTGGCACAATGGATCTCAATTGAATGCAGTGGATTCCATGCAGCGTGGCCCAATGGATCTCGATTGAATGCAGTGGACTCCGTGCAGTGTGGTGGAGTGAATTCTGATTGATTGCAGTGAATTCCATGCAGCGTGTTTGAATGCAGTGTATTCCATGCAGCGTGGCCCAATGGATCTCGATTGAATGCAGTGGACTCCGTGCAGTGTGGTGGAGTGGATTCTGATTGAATGCAGTGGATTCCATGCAGCGTGTTTGAATGCAGTGTATTCCATGCAGCGTGAAGAAATGGAACCCTATTGAATGCAGTGGATTTTATGCAGCATGATTGAATGCAGTGGATTCCATGCAGCATGATTGAATGCAGTGGATTCCAGGCAGCGAGGCCCAATGAATCCCGATTGAATGCAGTGGACATTATCCAGCATGGCCCAAAGCATCCCGATTGAATGCAGTGGATTCCATGCAGCGTGTTTGAATGCAGTGGATTCCATGCAGCATGGCCCAATGGTTCCCGATTGAATGCAGTGGTTGCAATGAAGCATGATTGAATGCAGTGGATTCCATGAAGCGTGGCCCTATGGTACCCGATTGAATGCACTGGTTGCAATGAAGCATGATTGAATGCAGTGGATTCCATGCAGCATGGAGAAATGGAACCCTATTAAATGCAGGGGATTTTATGCAGCATGATTGAATGCAGTGGATTCCATGCAGCATGATTGAATGCAGTAGATTCCATGCAGTGAGGCCCAATGCATCCCGATTAAATGCAGTGGATTTTATGCAGCGAGGCCCAAAGCATCCCGATTGAATGCAGTGGATTCCATGCAGCGTCACTGAATGCAGTGGATTCGATGCAGCATGGTTAAATGCATCCCGATTGAACGAAGAGTATTCCATGCAGCGTGGCTAAATGGATCCCGATTGAATGCAGTGGATTCCATGCAGCGTGGCCCAATGGATCTCGAGAGATTGCAGTGGATTCCATGCAGTGTGGTGCAATGGATTTTAATTGAACGCAGTGGATTCCATGCATCGTGGTGCAATGGATCCCAATTGAATGCAGTGAATTCCATGCAGCGTGATTGAATGCAGTATATTCCATGCAGCGTGGTAAAATGCATCCCGATTAAATGCAGTGGATTCCATCCAGCTTGATTGAATGCAGTTGATTCCATGGAGCGTGGCCCAATGCATCCCGATTAAATGCAGTGGATTTTATGCAGCATGGCCCAAAGCATCCCGATTGAAGGTAGTGCATTCCATGCAGCATCACTGAATGCAGTGGATTCCATGCAGCATGGTAAAATGCATCCCGATTGAACGCAGTGTATTCCATGAAGCATGGCTAAATGGATCCCGAGTGAATGCAGTGGATTCCATGCAGCATGGTAAAATGCGTCACGATTGATGCAGTGGATTCCATGCACTGTCATTGAATGCAGTGGATTCCAGGCAGCATGGTAAAATGCATCCCGATTGATGCAGTGGATTCCATGCAGCGGGGTTAAATGGATCCCGATTGAATGCAGTGGATTCCATGCAGCGTGGCCCAATGGATCTCGATTGAATGCAGTGGATTCCATGCAGCGTGGCCCAATGGATCTCGATTGAATGCAGTGGATTCCATGCAGTGTGGTGCAGTGGATTCTGATTGATTGCAGTGAATTCCATGCATCGTGGCACAATGGATCTCAATTGAATGCAGTGGATTCCATGCAGCGTGGCCCAATGGATCTCGATTGAATGCAGTGGACTCCGTGCAGTGTGGTGGAGTGGATTCTGATTGATTGCAGTGAATTCCATGCAGCGTGTTTGAATGCAGTGTATTCCATGCAGCGTGGCCCAATGGATCTCGATTGAATGCAGTGGACTCCGTGCAGTGTGGTGGAGTGGATTCTGATTGAATGCAGTGGATTCCATGCAGCGTGTTTGAATGCAGTGTATTCCATGCAGCGTGAAGAAATGGAACCCTATTGAATGCAGTGGATTTTATGCAGCATGATTGAATGCAGTGGATTCCATGCAGCATGATTGAATGCAGTGGATTCCAGGCAGCGAGGCCCAATGAATCCCGATTGAATGCAGTGGACATTATCCAGCATGGCCCAAAGCATCCCGATTGAATGCAGTGGATTCCATGCAGCGTGTTTGAATGCAGTGGATTCCATGCAGCATGGCCCAATGGTTCCCGATTGAATGCAGTGGTTGCAATGAAGCATGATTGAATGCAGTGGATTCCATGAAGCGTGGCCCTATGGTACCCGATTGAATGCACTGGTTGCAATGAAGCATGATTGAATGCAGTGGATTCCATGCAGCATGGAGAAATGGAACCCTATTAAATGCAGGGGATTTTATGCAGCATGATTGAATGCAGTGGATTCCATGCAGCATGATTGAATGCAGTAGATTCCATGCAGTGAGGCCCAATGCATCCCGATTAAATGCAGTGGATTTTATGCAGCGAGGCCCAAAGCATCCCGATTGAATGCAGTGGATTCCATGCAGCGTCACTGAATGCAGTGGATTCGATGCAGCATGGTTAAATGCATCCCGATTGAACGAAGAGTATTCCATGCAGCGTGGCTAAATGGATCCCGATTGAATGCAGTGGATTCCATGCAGCGTGGCCCAATGGATCTCGAGAGATTGCAGTGGATTCCATGCAGCGTGGTGCAATGGATTTTAATTGAACGCAGTGGATTCCATGCATCGTGGTGCAATGGATCCCAATTGAATGCAGTGAATTCCATGCAGCGTGATTGAATGCAGTATATTCCATGCAGCGTGGTAAAATGCATCCCGATTAAATGCAGTGGATTCCATCCAGCTTGATTGAATGCAGTTGATTCCATGGAGCGTGGCCCAATGCATCCCGATTAAATGCAGTGGATTTTATGCAGCATGGCCCAAAGCATCCCGATTGAATGTAGTGCATTCCATGCAGCATCACTGAATGCAGTGGATTCCATGCAGCATGGTAAAATGCATCCCGATTAAACGCAGTGGAATACATGCAGCATGGCTAAATGGATCCCGAGTGAATGCAGTAGATTCCACGCAGTGTCATTGAATGCAGTGGATTCCATGCAGCATGGTAAAATGCATCCCGATTGATGCAGTGGATTCCATGCAGTGTCATTGAATGCAGTGTATTACATGCAGCATGGTAAAATGCATCCCGATTGATACAGTGGATTCCATGCAGTGTCATTGAATGCAGTGGATTCCAGGCAGCATGATAAAATGCATCCCGATTGATGCAGTGGATTCCATGCAGCGGGGTTAAATGGATCCCGATTGAATGCAGTCGATTCCATGCAGCGTGGCCCAATGGATCTCGATTGAATGCAGTGGATTCCATGCAGCGTGGCCCAATGGATCTCGATTGAATGCAGTGGATTCCATGCAGTGTGGTGCAGTGGATTCTGATTGATTGCAGTGAATTCCATGCATCGTGGCACAATGGATCCCAATTGAATGCAGTGGATTCCATGCAGCGTGGCCCAATGGATCTCGATTGAATGCAGTGGGTTCCATGCAGCGTGTTTGAATGCAGTGTATGCCATGCAGCGTGAAGAAATGGAACCCTATTGAATGCAGTGGATTTTATGCAGCATGATTGAATGCAGTGGATTCCATGCAGCATGATTGAATGCAGTGGATTCCAGGCAGCGAGGCCCAATGAATCCCGATTGAATGCAGTGGATATTATCCAGCATGGCCCAAAGCATCCCGATTGAATGCAGTGGATTCCATGCAGCGTGTTTGAATGCAGTGGATTCCATGCAGCATGGCCCAATGGTTCCCGATTGAATGCAGTGGTTGCAATGAAGCATGATTGAATGCAGTGGATTCCATGAAGCGTGGCCCTATGGTACCCGATTGAATGCACTGGTTGCAATGAAGCATGATTGAATGCAGTGGATTCCATGCAGCATGGAGAAATTGAACCCTATTAAATGCAGGGGATTTTATGCAGCATGATTGAATGCAGTGGATTCCATGCAGCATGATTGAATGCAGTAGATTCCATGCAGTGAGGCCCAATGCATCCCGATTAAATGCAGTGGATTTTATGCAGCGAGGCCCAAAGCATCCCGATTGAATGCAGTGGATTCCATGCAGCGTCACTCAATGCAGTGGATTCGATGCAGCATGGTAAAATGCATCCCGATTGAACCCAGTGTATTCCATGCAGCGTGATAAATGGATCCCGATTGAATGCAGTGGATTCCATGCAGCGTGGCCCAATGGATCTCGAGAGAATGCAGTGGATTCCATGCAGCGTGATTGAATGCAGTACATTCCATGCAGCATGGTAAAATGCATCCCGATTAAATGCAGTGGATTCCATCCAGCTTGATTGAATGCAGTTGATTCCATGGAGCGTGGCCCAATGCATCCCGATTAAATGCAGTGGATTTTATGCAGCATGGCCCAAAGCATCCCGATTGAAGGTAGTGCATTCCATGCAGCATCACTGAATGCAGTGGATTCCATGCAGCATGGTAAAATGCATCCCGATTGAACGCAGTGTATTCCATGAAGCATGGCTAAATGGATCCCGATTGAATGCAGTGGATTCCATGCAGCGTGGCCAATGGATCTCGATTGAACGCAGTGTATTCCATGCAGTGAGGCCCAATGAATCCCAATTGAATGCAGTGGATTCCATGCAGCATGGAGAAATTGAACCCTATTAAATGCAGGGGATTTTATGCAGCATGATTGAATGCAGTGGATTCCATGCAGCATGATTGAATGCAGTATATTCCATGCAGTGAGGCCCAATGCATCCCGATTAAATGCAGTGGATTTTATGCAGAGAGGCCCAAAGCATCCCGATTGAATGCAGTGGATTCCATGCAGCGTCACTGAATGCAGTGGATTCGATGCAGCATGGTTAAATGCATCCCGATTGAATGAAGAGTATTCCATGCAGCGTGGCTAAATGGATCCCGATTGAATGCAGTGGATTCCATGCAGCGTGGCCCAATGGATCTCGAGAGATTGCAGTGGATTCCATGCAGTGTGGTGCAATGGATTTTAATTGAACGCAGTGGATTCCATGCATCGTGGTGCAATGGATCCCAATTGAATGCAGTGAATTCCATGCAGCGTGATTGAATGCAGTATATTCCATGCAGCGTGGTAAAATGCATCCCGATTAAATGCAGTGGATTCCATCCAGCTTGGTTGAATGCAATTGATTCCATGGAGCATGGCCCAATGCATCCCGATTAAATGCAGTGGATTTTATGCAGCATGGCCCAAAGCATCCCGATTGAATATAGTGCATTCCATGCAGCATCACTGAATGCAGTGGATTCCATGCAGCATGGTAAAATGCATCCCGATTAAACGCAGTGGATTACATGCAGCATGGCTAAATGGATCCCGAGTGAATGCAGTAGATTCCATGCAGTGTCATTGAATGCAGTGGATTCCATGCAGCATGGTAAAATGCATCCCGATTGATGCCTTGGATTCCATGCAGTGTCATTGATTGCAGTGGATTCCATGCAGCATGGTAAAATGCATCCCGATTGATGCAGTGGATTCCATGCAGTGTCAATGAATGCAGTGGATTCCAGGCAGCATGATAAAATGCATACCGATTGATGCAGTGGATTCCATGCAGCGGGGTTAAATGGATCCCGATTGAATGCAGTCGATTCCATGCAGCGTGGCCCAATGGATCTCGATTGAATGCAGTGGATTCCATGCAGCGTGGCCCAATGGATCTCGATTGAATGCAGTGGATTCCATGCAGTGTGGTGCAGTGGATTCTGATTGATTGCAGTGAATTCCATGCATCGTGGCACAATGGATCCCAATTGAATGCAGTGGATTCCATGCAGCGTGGCCCAATGTATCTCGATTGAATGCAGTGGATTCCATGCAGCGTGTTTGAATGCAGTGTATGCCATGCAGCGTGAAGAAATGGAACCCTATTGAATGCAGTGGATTTTATGCAGCATGATTGAATGCAGTGGATTCGATGCAGCATGATTGAATGCAGTGGATTCCAGGCAGCGAGGCCCAATGAATCCCGATTGAATGCAGTGGATATTATCCAGCATGGCCCAAAGCATCCCGATTGAATGCAGTGGATTCCATGCAGCGTGTTTGAATGCAGTGGATTCCATGCAGCATGGCCCAATGGTTCCCGATTGAATGCAGTGGTTGCAATGAAGCATGATTGAATGCAGTGGATTCCATGAAGCGTGGCCCTATGGTACCCGATTGAATGCACTGGTTGCAATGAAGCATGATTGAATGCAGTGGATTCCATGCAGCATGGAGAAATGGAACCCTATTAAATGCAGGGGATTTTATGCAGCATGATTGAATGCAGTGGATTCCATGCAGCATGATTGAATGCAGTAGATTCCATGCAGTGAGGCCCAATGCATCCCGATTAAATGCAGTGGATTCCATGCAGCGTCACTGAATGCAGTGGATTCGATGCAGCATGGTTAAATGCAATCGGATTGAACGAAGAGTATTCCATGCAGCGTGGCTAAATGGATCCCGATTGAATGCAGTGGATTCCATGCAGCGTGGCCCAATGGATCTCGAGAGATTGCAGTGGATTCCATGCAGTGTGGTGCAATGGATTTTAATTGAACGCAGTGGATTCCATGCATCGTGGTGCAATGGATCCCAATTGAATGCAGTGAATTCCATGCAGCGTGATTGAATGCAGTATATTCCATGCAGCGTGGTAAAATGCATCCCGATTAAATGCAGTGGATTCCATCCAGCTTGATTGAATGCAGTTGATTCCATGGAGCGTGGCCCAATGCATCCCGATTAACTGCAGTGGATTTTATGCAGCATGGCCCAAAGCATCCCGATTGAATGTAGTGCATTCCATGCAGCATCACTGAATGCAGTGGATTCCATGCAGCATGGTAAAATGCATCCCGATTAAACGCAGTGGAATACATGCAGCATGGCTAAATGGATCCCGAGTGAATGCAGTAGATTCCACGCAGTGTCATTGAATGCAGTGGATTCCATGCAGCATGGTAAAATGCATCCCGATTGATGCAGTGGATTCCATGCAGTGTCATTGAATGCAGTGTATTACATGCAGCATGGTAAAATGCATCCCGATTGATACAGTGGATTCCATGCAGTGTCATTGAATGCAGTGGATTCCAGGCAGCATGATAAAATGCATCCCGATTGATGCAGTGGATTCCATGCAGCGGGGTTAAATGGATCCCGATTGAATGCAGTCGATTCCATGCAGCGTGGCCCAATGGATCTCGATTGAATGCAGTGGATTCCATGCAGCGTGGCCCAATGGATCTCGATTGAATGCAGTGGATTCCATGCAGTGTGGTGCAGTGGATTCTGATTGATTGCAGTGAATTCCATGCATCGTGGCACAATGGATCCCAATTGAATGCAGTGGATTCCATGCAGCGTGGCCCAATGGATCTCGATTGAATGCAGTGGGTTCCATGCAGCGTGTTTGAATGCAGTGTATGCCATGCAGCGTGAAGAAATGGAACCCTATTGAATGCAGTGGATTTTATGCAGCATGATTGAATGCAGTGGATTCGATGCAGCATGATTGAATGCAGTGGATTCCAGGCAGCGAGGCCCAATGAATCCCGATTGAATGCAGTGGATATTATCCAGCATGGCCCAAAGCATCCCGATTGAATGCAGTGGATTCCATGCAGCGTGTTTGAATGCAGTGGATTCCATGCAGCATGGCCCAATGGTTCCCGATTGAATGCAGTGGTTGCAATGAAGCATGATTGAATGCAGTGGATTCCATGAAGCGTGGCCCTATGGTACCCGATTGAATGCACTGGTTGCAATGAAGCATGATTGAATGCAGTGGATTCCATGCAGCATGGAGAAATTGAACCCTATTAAATGCAGGGGATTTTATGCAGCATGATTGAATGCAGTGGATTCCATGCAGCATGATTGAATGCAGTAGATTCCATGCAGTGAGGCCCAATGCATCCCGATTAAATGCAGTGGATTTTATGCAGCGAGGCCCAAAGCATCCCGATTGAATGCAGTGGATTCCATGCAGCGTCACTCAATGCAGTGGATTCCATGCAGCATGGTAAAATGCATCCCGATTGAACCCAGTGTATTCCATGCAGCGTGATAAATGGATCCCGATTGAATGCAGTGGATTCCATGCAGCGTGGCCCAATGGATCTCGAGAGAATGCAGTGGATTCCATGCAGCGTGATTGAATGCAGTACATTCCATGCAGCATGGTAAAATGCATCCCGATTAAATGCAGTGGATTCCATCCAGCTTGATTGAATGCAGTTGATTCCATGGAGCGTGGCCCAATGCATCCCGATTAAATGCAGTGGATTTTATGCAGCATGGCCCAAAGCATCCCGATTGAAGGTAGTGCATTCCATGCAGCATCACTGAATGCAGTGGATTCCATGCAGCATGGTAAAATGCATCCCGATTGAACGCAGTGTATTCCATGAAGCATGGCGAAATGGATCCCGATTGAATGCAGTGGATTCCATGCAGCGTGGCCAATGGATCTCGATTGAACGCAGTGTATTCCATGCAGTGAGGCCCAATGAATCCCAATTGAATGCAGTGGATTCCATGCAGCATGGAGAAATTGAACCCTATTAAATGCAGGGGATTTTATGCAGCATGATTGAATGCAGTGGATTCCATGCAGCATGATTGAATGCAGTATATTCCATGCAGTGAGGCCCAATGCATCCCGATTAAATGCAGTGGATTTTATGCAGAGAGGCCCAAAGCATCCCGATTGAATGCAGTGGATTCCATGCAGCGTCACTGAATGCAGTGGATTCGATGCAGCATGGTTAAATGCATCCCGATTGAATGAAGAGTATTCCATGCAGCGTGGCTAAATGGATCCCGATTGAATGCAGTGGATTCCATGCAGCGTGGCCCAATGGATCTCGAGAGATTGCAGTGGATTCCATGCAGTGTGGTGCAATGGATTTTAATTGAACGCAGTGGATTCCATGCATCGTGGTGCAATGGATCCCAATTGAATGCAGTGAATTCCATGCAGCGTGATTGAATGCAGTATATTCCATGCAGCGTGGTAAAATGCATCCCGATTAAATGCAGTGGATTCCATCCAGCTTGGTTGAATGCAATTGATTCCATGGAGCATGGCCCAATGCATCCCGATTAAATGCAGTGGATTTTATGCAGCATGGCCCAAAGCATCCCGATTGAATATAGTGCATTCCATGCAGCATCACTGAATGCAGTGGATTCCATGCAGCATGGTAAAATGCATCCCGATTAAACGCAGTGGATTACATGCAGCATGGCTAAATGGATCCCGAGTGAATGCAGTAGATTCCATGCAGTGTCATTGAATGCAGTGGATTCCATGCAGCATGGTAAAATGCATCCCGATTGATGCCTTGGATTCCATGCAGTGTCATTGATTGCAGTGGATTCCATGCAGCATGGTAAAATGCATCCCGATTGATGCAGTGGATTCCATGCAGTGTCAATGAATGCAGTGGATTCCAGGCAGCATGATAAAATGCATACCGATTGATGCAGTGGATTCCATGCAGCGGGGTTAAATGGATCCCGATTGAATGCAGTGGATTCCATGCAGCGTGGCCCAATGGATCTCAATTGAATGCAGTGGATTCCATGCAGCGTGGCCCAATGGATCTCGATTGAATGCAGTGGATTCCATGCAGTGTGGTGCAGTGGATTCTGATTGATTGCAGTGAATTCCATGCATCGTGGCACAATGGATCCCAATTGAATGCAGTGGATTCCATGCAGCGTGGCCCAATGGATCTCGATTGAATGCAGTGGATTCCATGCAGCGTGTTTGAATGCAGTGTATGCCATGCAGCGTGAAGAAATGGAACCCTATTGAATGCAGTGGATTTTATGCAGCATGATTGAATGCAGTGGATTCGATGCAGTATGATTGAATGCAGTGGATTCCAGGCAGCGAGGCCCAATGAATCCCGATTGAATGCAGTGGATATTATCCAGCATGGCCCAAAGCATCCCGATTGAATGCAGTGGATTCCATGCAGCGTGTTTGAATGCAGTGGATTCCATGCAGCATGGCCCAATGGTTCCCGATTGAATGCAGTGGTTGCAATGAAGCATGATTGAATGCAGTGGATTCCATGAAGCGTGGCCCTATGGTACCCGATTGAATGCACTGGTTGCAATGAAGCATGATTGAATGCAGTGGATTCCATGCAGCATGGAGAAATGGAACCCTATTAAATGCAGGGGATTTTATGCAGCATGATTGAATGCAGTGGATTCCATGCAGCATGATTGAATGCAGTAGATTCCATGCAGTGAGGCCCAATGCATCCCGATTAAATGCAGTGGATTCCATGCAGCGTCACTGAATGCAGTGGATTCGATGCAGCATGGTAAAATGCATCCCGATTGAACCCAGTGTATTCTATGCAGCGTGATAAATGGATCCCGATTGAATGCAGTGGATTCCATGCAGCGTGGCCCAATGGATCTCGAGAGAATGCAGTGGATTCCATGCAGTGTGGTGCAATGGATTTTCATTGAACGCAGTGGATTCCATGCATCATTGTGCAATGGATCCCAATTGAATGCAGTGAATTCCATGCAGCGTGATTGAATGCAGTACATTCCATGCAGCATGGTAAAATGCATCCCGATTAAATGCAGTGGATTCCATCCAGCTTGATTGAATGCAGTTGATTCCATGGAGCGTGGCCCAATGCATCCCGATTAAATGCAGTGGATTTTATGCAGCGAGGCCCAAAGCATCCCGATTGAATGCAGTGGATTCCATGCAGCGTCACTGAATGCAGTGGATTCGATGCAGCATGGTAAAATGCATCCCGATTGAACGCAGTGTATTCCATGAAGCATGGCGAAATGGATCCCGATTGAATGCAGTGGATTCCATGCAGCGTGGCCCAATGGATCTCGATTGAACGCAGTGTATTCCATGCAGTGAGGCCCAATGAATCCCAATTGAATGCAGTGGATTCCATGCAGCATGGCGCAATGGATGTCGATTGAATGCAGTGGTTTCCCTGCAATGTGGCACAATGGATCCCGATTGACTGCAGTGGATTCCATGCAGCGTCACTGAATGCAGTGGATTCCATGCAGAATGGTAAAATGCATCCCGATGGATGCAGTGGATTCCATGCAGTGTCATTGAATGCAGTGGATTCGATGCAGCATGGTAAAATGCATCCCAATTGAACGCAGTGCATTCCATGCAGCGGGGTTAAATGGATCCCGATTGAATGCAGTGGATTCGATGCAGCGTGGCCCAATGGATCTCGAGAGAATGCAGTGGATTGCATGCAGTGTGGTGCAATGGGTTTTAATTGAACGCAGTGGATTCCATGCATCGTGGCGCAATGGATCCCAATTGAATGCAGTGAATTCCATGCAGCGTGATTGAATGCAGTACATTCCATGCAGCGTGGTAAAATGCATCCCGATTAAATGCAGTGGATTCCATCCAGCTTGATTGAATGCAGTTGATTCCATGGAGCGTGGCCCAATGCATCCCGATTAACTGCAGTGGATTTTATGCAGCATGGCCCAAAGCATCCCGATTGAAGGTAGTGCATTCCATGCAGCATCACTGAATGCAGTGGATTCCATGCAGCATGGTAAAATGCATCCCAATTGAACGCAGTGCATTCCATGCAGCGGGGTTAAATGGATCCCGATTGAATGCAGTGGATTCGATGCAGCGTGGCCCAATGGATCTCGAGAGAATGCAGTGGATTCCATGCAGTGTGGTGCAATGGATTTTAATTGAACGCAGTGGATTCCATGCATCGTGGCGCAATGGATCCCAATTGAATGCAGTGAATTCCATGCAGCGTGATTGAATGCAGTATATTCCATGCAGCGTGGTAAAATGCATCCCGATTAAATGCAGTGGATTCCATCCAGCTTGATTGAATGCAGTTGATTCCATGGAGCGTGGCCCAATGCATCCCGATTAAATGCAGTGGATTTTATGCAGCATGGCCCAAAGCATCCCGATTGAAAATAGTGCATTCCATGCAGCATCACTGAATGCAGTGGATTCCATGCAGCATGGTAAAATGCATCCCGATTGAACGCAGTGTATTCCATGAAGCATGGCTAAATGGCTCCCGAGTGAATGCAGTGGATTCCATGCAGTGTCATTGAATGCAGTGGATTCCATGCAGCATGGTAAAATGCATCCCGATTGATGCAGTGGATTCCATGCATTGTCATTGAATGCAGTGGATTCCATGCAGCATGGTTAAATGCATCCCGATTGATGCAGTGGATTACATGCAGTGTCAATGAATGCAGTGGATTCCATGCAGCATGCTTAAATGCATCCCGATTGATGCAGTGGATTACATGCAGTGTCAATGAATGCAGTGGATTCCAGGCAGCATGATAAAATGCATCCCGATTGATGCAGTGGATTCCATGCAGCGGGGTTAAATGGATCCCGATTGAATGCAGTGGATTCCATGCAGCGTGGCCCAGTGGATCTCGATTGAATGCAGTGGATTCCATGCAGCGTGGCCCAATGGATCTCGATTGAATGCAGTGGATTCCATGCAGTGTGGTGTAGTGGATTCTGATTGATTGCAGTGAATTCCATGCATCGTGGCACAATGGATCCCAATTGAATGCAGTGGATTCCATGCAGTGTGGCCCAGTGGATCTCGATTGAATGCAGTGGATTCCATGCAGCATGTTTGAATGCAGTGTATTCCATGCAGCGTGAAGAAATGGAACCCTATTGAATGCAGTGGATTTTATGCAGCATGATTGAATGCAGTGGATTCCATGCAGCATGATTGAATGCAGTAGATTCCAGGAAGCGAGGCCCAATGAATCCCGATTGAATGCAGTGGATATTATCCAGCAGGGCCCAAAGCATCCCGATTGAATGCAGTGGATTCCATGCAGCGTCACTGAATGCAGTGGATTCGATGCAGCATGGTAAAATGCATCCCGATTGAACCCAGTGTATTCTATGCAGCGTGATAAATGGATCCCGATTGAATGCAGTGGATTCGATGCAGCATTGCCCAATGGATCTCGAGAGAATGCAGTGGATTCCATGCAGTGTGGTGCAATGGATTTTGATTGAAATCAGTGGATTCGATGCATCGTTGTGCAATGGATCCCAATTGAATGCAGTGAATTCCATGCAGCGTGATTGAATGCAGTACATTCCATGCAGCATGGTAAAATGCATCCCGATTAAATGCAGTGGATTCCATCCAGCTTGATTGAATGCAGTTGATTCCATGGAGCGTGGCCCAATGCATCCCGATTAAATGCAGTGGATTTTATGCAGCATGGCCCAAAGCATCCCGATTGAAGGTAGTGCATTCCATGCAGCATCACTGAATGCAGTGGATTCCATGCAGCATGGTAAAATGCATCCCGATTGAACGCAGTGTATTCCATGAAGCATGGCTAAATGGATCCCGATTGAATGCAGTGGATTCCATGCAGCGTGGCCCAATGGATCTCGATTGAACGCAGTGTATTCCATGCAGTGAGGCCCAATGAATCCCAATTGAATGCAGTGGATTCCATGCAGCATGGCGCAATGGATGTCGATTGAATGCAGTGGTTTCCCTGCAATGTGGCACAATGGATCCCGATTGACTGCAGTGGATTCCATGCAGCGTCACTGAATGCAGTGGATTCCATGCAGCATGGTAAAATGCATCCCGATGGATGCAGTGGATTCCATGCAGTGTCATTGAATGCAGTGGATTCCATGCAGCATGGTAAAATGCATCCCAATTGAACGCAGTGCATTCCATGCAGCGGGGTAAATGGATCCCGATTGAATGCAGTGGATTCGATGCAGCGTGGCCCAATGGATCTCGAGAGAATGCAGTGGATTCCATGCAGTGTGGTGCAATGGATTTAAATTGAACGCAGTGGATTCCATGCATCGTGGCGCAATGGATCCCAATTGAATGCAGTGAAGTCCATGCAGCGTGATTGAATGCAGTATATTCCATGCAGCGTGGTAAAATGCATCCCGATTAAATGCAGTGGATTCCATCCAGCTTGATTGAATGCAATTGATTCCATGGAGCGTGGCCCAATGCATCCCGATTAAATGCAGTGGATTTTATGCAGCATGGCCCAAAGCATCCCGATTGAAGGTAGTGCATTCCATGCAGCATCACTGAATGCAGTGGATTCCATGCAGCATGGTAAAATGCATCCCGATTAAACACAGTGGATTACATGCAGCATGGCTAAATGGATCCCGAGTGAATGCAGTAGATTCCATGCATTTTCATTGAATGGAATGGATTACATGCAGTATGGTAAAATGCATCACGATTGATGCAGTGGATTCCATGCAGTGTCATTGAATGCAGTGGATTCCATGCAGCATGGTAAAATGCATCCCGATTGATGCAGTGGATTCCATGCAGTGTCAATGAATGCAGTGGATTCCAGGCAGCATGATAAAATGCATCCCGATTGATGCAGTGGATTCCATGCAGCGGGGTTAAATGGATCCCGATTGAATGCAGTGGATTCCATGCAGCGTGGCCCAATGGATCTCGATTGAATGCAGTGGATTCCATGCAGCGTGGCCCAATGGATCTCGATTGAATGCAGTGGATTCCATGCAGTGTGGTGTAGTGGATTCTGATTGATTGCAGTGAATTCCATGCATCGTGGCACAATGGATCCAAATTGAATGCAGTGGATTCCATGCAGCGTGGCCCAATGGATCTCGATTGAATGCAGTGGATTCCATCCAGCGTGTTTGAATGCAGTGTATTCCATGCAGCGTGAAGAAATGGAAACCTATTGAATGCAGTGGATTTTATGCAGCATGATTAAATGCAGTGGATTCCATGCAGCATGATTGAATGCAGTGGATTCCAGGCAGCGAGGCCCAATGAATCCCGATTGAATGCAGTGGATATTATCCAGCATGGCCCAAAGCATCCCGATTGAATGCAGTGGATTCCATGCAGCGTGTTTGAATGCAGTGGATTCCATGCAGCATGGCCCAATGGTTCCCGATTGAATGCAGTGGTTGCAATGAAGCATGATTGAATGCAGTGGATTCCATGAAGCGTGGCCCTATGGTACCCGATTGAATGCACTGGTTGCAATGAAGCATGATTGAATGCAGTGGATTCCATGCAGCATGGAGAAATGGAACCCTATTAAATGCAGGGGATTTTATGCAGCATGATTGAATGCAGTGGATTCCATGCAGCATGATTGAATGCAGTAGATTCCATGCAGTGAGGCCCAATGCATCCCGATTAAATGCAGTGGATTTTATGCAGCGAGGCCCAAAGCATCCCGATTGAATGCAGTGGATTCCATGCAGCGTCACTGAATGCAGTGGATTCGATGCAGCATGGTAAAATGCATCCCGATTGAACCCAGTGTATTCTATGCAGCGTGATAAATGGATCCCGATTGAATGCAGTGGATTCCATGCAGCGTGGCCCAATGGATCTCGAGAGAATGCAGTGGATTCCATGCAGTGTGGTGCAATGGATTTTGATTGAACGCAGTGGATTCGATGCATCATTGTGCAATGGATCCCAATTGAATGCAGTGAATTCCATGCAGCGTGATTGAATGCAGTACATTGCATGCAGCATGGTAAAATGCATCCCGATTAAATGCAGTGGATTCCATCCAGCTTGATTGAATGCAGTTGATTCCATGGAGCGTGGCCCAATGCATCCCGATTAAATGCAGTGGATTTTATGCAGCATGGCCCAAAGCATCCCGATTGAAGGTAGTGCATTCCATGCAGCATCACTGAATGCAGTGGATTCCATGCAGCATGGTAAAATGCATCCCGATTGAACGCAGTGTATTCCATGAAGCATGGCGAAATGGATCCCGATTGAATGCAGTGGATTCCATGCAGCGTGGCCCAATGGATCTCGATTGAACGCAGTGTATTCCATGCAGTGAGGCCCAATGAATCCCAATTGAATGCAGTGGATTCCATGCAGCATGGAGAAATTGAACCCTATTAAATGCAGGGGATTTTATGCAGCATGATTGAATGCAGTGGATTCCATGCAGCATGTTTGAATGCAGTAGATTCCATGCAGTGAGGCCCAATGCATCCCGATTAAATGCAGTGGATTTTATGCAGAGAGGCCCAAAGCATCCCGATTGAATGCAGTGGATTCCATGCAGCGTCACTGAATGCAGTGGATTCGATGCAGCATGGTTAAATGCATCCCGATTGAACGAAGAGTATTCCATGCAGCGGGGTTAAATGGATCCCGATTGAATGCAGTGGATTCTATGCAGCGTGGCCCAATGGATCTCGATTGAATGCAGTGGATTCCATGCAGCGTGGCCCAATGGATCTCGATTGAATGCAGTGGATTCCATGCAGTGTGGTGCAGTGGATTCTGATTGATTGCAGTGAATTCCATGCATCGTGGCACAATGGATCCCAATTGAATGCAGTGGATTCCATGCAGCGTGGCCCAATGGATCTCGATTGAATGCATTGGATTCCATGCAGCGTGTTTGAATGCAGTGTATGCCATGCAGCGTGAAGAAATGGAACCCTATTGAATGCAGTGGATTTTATGCAGCATGATTGAATGCAGTGGATTCGATGCAGCATGATTGAATGCAGTGGATTTCAGGCAGCGAGGCCCAATGAATCCCGATTGAATGCAGTGGATATTATCCAGCATGGCCCAAAGCATCCCGATTGAATGCAGTGGATTCCATGCAGCGTGTTTGAATGCAGTGGATTCCATGCAGCATGGCCCAATGGTTCCCGATTGAATGCAGTGGTTGCAATGAAGCATGATTGAATGCAGTGGATTCCATGAAGCATGGCCCTATGGTACCCGATTGAATGCACTGGTTGCAATGAAGCATGATTGAATGCAGTGGATTCCATGCAGCATGGAGAAATTGAACCATATTAAATGCAGGGGATTTTATGCAGCATGATTGAATGCAGTGGTTTCCATGCAGCATGATTGAATGCAGTAGATTCCATGCAGTGAGGCCCAATGCATCCCGATTAAATGCAGTGGATTCCATGCAGCGTCACTGAATGCAGTGGATTCGATGCAGCATGGTAAAATGCATCCCGATTGAACCCAGTGTATTCTATGCAGCGTGATAAATGGATCCCGATTGAATGCAGTGGATTCCATGCAGCGTGGCCCAATGGATCTCGAGAGAATGCAGTGGATTCCATGCAGTGTGGTGCAATGGATTTTGATTGAACGCAGTGGATACCATGCGTCATTGTGCAATGGATCCCAATTGAATGCAGTGAATTCCATGCAGCGTGATTGAATGCAGTACATTCCATGCAGCATGGTAAAATGCATCCCGATTAAATGCAGTGGATTCCATCCAGCTTGATTGAATGCAGTTGATTCCATGGAGCGTGGCCCAATGCATCCCGATTAAATGCAGTGGATTTTATGCAGCATGGCCCAAAGCATCCCGATTGAAGGTAGTGCATTCCATGCAGCATCACTGAATGCAGTGGATTCCATGCAGCATGGTAAAATGCATCCCGATTGAACGCAGTGTATTCCATGCAGCGTGGCCCAATGGATCTCGATTGAACGCAGTGTATTCCATGCAGTGAGGCCCAATGAATCCCAATTGAATGCAGTGGATTCCATGCAGCATGGCGCAATGGATGTCGATTGAATGCAGTGGTTTCCCTGCAATGTGGCACAATGGATCCCGATTGACTGCAGTGGATTCCATGCAGCGTCACTGAATGCAGTGGATTCCATGCAGAATGGTAAAATGCATCCCGATTGATGGAGTGGATTCCATGCAGTGTCATTGAATGCAGTGGATTCCATGCAGCATGGTAAAATGCATCCCAATTGAACGCAGTGCATTCCATGCAGCGGGGTTAAATGGATCCCGATTGAATGCAGTGGATTCGATGCAGCGTGGCCCAATGGATCTCGAGAGAATGCAGTGGATTCCATGCAGTGTGGTGCAATGGATTTAAATTGAACGCAGTGGATTCCATGCATCGTGGCGCAATGGATCCCAATTGAATGCAGTGAATTCCATGCAGCGTGATTGAATGCAGTATATTCCATGCAGCGTGGTAAAATGCATCCCGATTAAATGCAGTGGATTCCATCCAGCTTGATTGAATGCAGTTGATTCCATGGAGCGTGGCCCAATGCATCCCGATTAAATGCAGTGGATTTTATGCAGCATGGCCCAAAGCATCCCGATTGAAGGTAGTGCATTCCATGCAGCATCACTGAATGCAGTGGATTCCATGCAGCATTGTAAAATGCATCCCAATTGAACGCAGTGCATTCCATGCAGCGGGGTTAAATGGATCCCGATTGAATGCAGTGGATTCGATGCAGCGTGGCCCAATGGATCTCGAGAGAATGCAGTGGATTCCATGCAGTGTGGTGCAATGGATTTTAATTGAACGCAGTGGATTCCATGCATCATGGCGCAATGGATCCCAATTGAATGCAGTGAATTCCATGCAGCGTGATTGAATGCAGTATATTCCATGCAGCGTGGTAAAATTCATCCCGATTAAATGGAGTGGATTCCATCCAGCTTGATTGAATGCAGTTGATTCCATGGAGCGTGGCCCAATGCATCCCGATTAACTGCAGTGGATTTTATGCAGCATGGCCCAAAGCATCCCGATTGAATGTACTGCATTCCATGCAGCATCACTGAATGCAGTGGATTCCATGCAGCATGGTAAAATGCATCCCGATTGAACGCAGTGTATTCCATGAAGCATGGCTAAATGGATCCCGAGTGAATGCAGTGGATTCCATGCAGTGTCATTGAATGCAGTGGATTCCAGGCAGCATGGTAAAATGCATCCCGATTGATGCAGTGGATTCCATGCAACGGGGTTAAATGGATCCCGATTGAATGCAGTGTATTCCATGCAGCGTGGCCCAATGGATCTCGATTGAATGCAGTGGATTCCATGCAGCGTGGCCCAATGGATCTCGATTGAATGCAGTGGATTCCATGCAGTGTGGTGCAGTGGATTCTGATTGATTGCAGTGAATTCCATGCATCGTGGCACAATGGATCCCAATTGAATGCAGTGGATTCCATGCAGCGTGGCCCAATGGATCTCGATTGAATGCAGTGGATTCCATGCAGCGTGTTTGAATGCAGTGTATGCCATGCAGCGTGAAGAAATGGAACCCTATTGAATGCAGTGGATTTTATGCAGCATGATTGAATGCAGTGGATTCGATGCAGCATGATTGAATGCAGTGGATTCCAGGCAGCGAGGCCCAATGAATCCCGATTGAATGCAGTGGATATTATCCAGCATGGCCCAAAGCATCCCGATTGAATGCAGTGGATTCCATGCAGCATGTTTGAATGCAGTGGATTCCATGCAGCATGGCCCAATGGTTCCCGATTGAATGCAGTGGTTGCAATGAAGCATGATTGAATGCAGTGGATTCCATGAAGCGTAGCCCTATGGTACACGATTGAATGCACTGGTTGCAATGAAGCATGATTGAATGCAGTGGATTCCATGCAGCATGGAGAAATGGAACCCTATTAAATGCAGGGGATTTTATGCAGCATGATTGAATGCAGTGGATTCCATGCAGCATGATTGAATGCAGTAGATTCCATGCAGTGAGGCCCAATGCATCCCGATTAAATGCAGTGGATTTTATGCAGCGAGGCCCAAAGCATCCCGATTGAATGCAGTGGATTCCATGCAGCGTCACTCAATGCAGTGGATTCGATGCAGCATGGTAAAATGCATCCCGATTGAACCCAGTGTATTCCATGCAGCGTGATAAATGGATCCCGATTGAATGCAGTGGATTCCATGCAGCATGGCCCAATGGATCTCGAGAGAATGCAGTGGATTCCATGCAGTGTGGTGCAATGGATTTTGATTGAAATCAGTGGATTCGATGCATCGTTGTGCAATGGATCCCAATTGAATGCAGTGAATTCCATGCAGCGTGATTGAATGCAGTACATTCCATGCAGCGTGGTAAAATGCATCCCGATTAAATGCAGTGGATTCCATCCAGCTTGATTGAATGCAGTTGATTCCATGGAGCGTGGCCCAATGCATCCCAATTAAATGCAGTGGATTTTATGCAGCATGGCCCAAAGCATCCCGATTGAAGGTAGTGCATTCCATGCAGCATCACTGAACGCAGTGTATTCCATGAAGCATGGCTAAATGGATCCCGAGTGAATGCAGTGGATTCCATGCAGTGTCATTGAATGCAGTGGATTCCATGCAGCATGGTAAAATGTGTCACGATTGATGCAGTGGATTCCATGCATTGTCATTGAATGCAGTGGATTCCATGCAGCATGGTTAAATGCATCCCGATTGATGCAGTGGATTCCATGCAGTGTCAATGAATGCAATGAATTCCAGGCAGCATGATAAAATGCATCCCGATTGATGCAGTGGATTCCATGCAGCGGGGTTAAATGGATCCCGATTGAATGCAGTGGATTCCATGCAGCGTGGCCCAATGGATCTCGATTGAATGCAGTGGACTCCGTGCAGTGTGGTGGAGTGGATTCTGATTGATTGCAGTGAATTCCATGCAGCGTGGCCCAATGGATCTCGATTGAATGCAGTGGATTCCATGCAGCGTGTTTGAATGCAGTGTATTCCATGCAGCGTGAAGAAATGGAACCCTATTGAATGCAGTGGATTTTATGCAGCATGATTGAATGCAGTGGATTCCATGCAGCATGATTGAATGCAGTGGATTCCAGGCAGCGAGGCCCAATGAATCCCGATTGAATGCAGTGGACATTATCCAGCATGGGCCAAAGCATCCCGATGGAATGCAGTGGATTCCATGCAGCGTGTTTGAATGCAGTGGATTCCATGCAGCATGGCCCAATGGTTCCCGATTGAATGCAGTGGTTGCAATGAAGCATGATTGAATGCAGTGGATTCCATGAAGCGTGGCCCTATGGTACCCGATTGAATGCACTGGTTGCAATGAAGCATGATTGAATGCAGTGGATTCCATGCAGCGTGGAGAAATTGAACCCTATTAAATGCAGGGGATTTTATGCAGCATGATTGAATGCAGTGGATTCCTTGCAGCGTCACTGAATGCAGTGGATTCGATGCAGAATGGTAAAATGCATCCCGATGGATGCAGTGGATTCCATGCAGTGTCATTGAATGCAGTGGATTCGATGCCGCATGGTAAAATGCATCCCAATTGAACGCAGTGCATTCCATGCAGCGGGGTTAAATGGATCCCGATTGAATGCAGTGGATTCGATGCAGCGTGGCCCAATGGATCTCGAGAGAATGCAGTGGATTCCATGCAGTGTGGTGCAATGGGTTTTAATTGAACGCAGTGGATTCCATGCATCGTGGCGCAATGGATCCCAATTGAATGCAGTGAATTCCATGCAGCGTGATTGAATGCAGTATATTCCATGCAGCGTGGTAAAATGCATCCCGATTAAATGCAGTGGATTCCATCCAGCTTGATTGAATGCAGTTGATTCCATGGAGCGTGGCCCAATGCATCCCGATTAAATGCAGTGGATTTTATGCAGCATGGCCCAAAGCATCCCGATTGAAGGTAGTGCATTCCATGCAGCATCACTGAATGCAGTGGATTCCATGCAGCATGGTAAAATGCATCCCGATTGAACGCAGTGTATTCCATGAAGCATGGCTAAATGGATCCCGAGTGAATGCAGTGGATTCCATGCAGTGTCATTGAATGCAGTGGATTCCATGCAGCATGGTAAAATGTGTCACGATTGATGCAGTGGATTCCATGCATTGTCATTGAATGCAGTGGATTCCATGCAGCATGGTTAAATGCATCCCGATTGATGCAGTGGATTCCATGCAGTGTCAATGAATGCAATGAATTCCAGGCAGCATGATAAAATGCATCCCGATTGATGCAGTGGATTCCATGCAGCGGGGTTAAATGGATCCCGATTGAATGCAGTGGATTCCATGCAGCGTGGCCCAATGGATCTCGATTGAATGCAGTGGACTCCGTGCAGTGTGGTGGAGTGGATTCTGATTGATTGCAGTGAATTCCATGCAGCGTGGCCCAATGGATCTCGATTGAATGCAGTGGATTCCATGCAGCGTGTTTGAATGCAGTGTATTCCATGCAGCGTGAAGAAATGGAACCCTATTGAATGCAGTGGATTTTATGCAGCATGATTGAATGCAGTGGATTCGATGCAGCATGATTGAATGCAGTGGATTTCAGGCAGCGAGGCCCAATGAATCCCGATTGAATGCAGTGGACATTATCCAGCATGGCCCAAAGCATCCCGATGGAATGCAGTGGATTCCATGCAGCGTGTTTGAATGCAGTGGATTCCATGCAGCATGGCCCAATGGTTCCCGATTGAATGCAGTGGTTGCAATGAAGCATGATTGAATGCAGTGGATTCCATGAAGCGTGGCCCTATGGTACCCGATTGAATGCACTGGTTGCAATGAAGCATGATTGAATGCAGTGGATTCCATGCAGCGTCACTGAATGCAGTGGAATCGATGCAGCATGGTAAAATGCATCCCGATTGAACCCAGTGTATTCTATGCAGCGTGATAAATGGATCCCGATTGAATGCATGGATTCCATGCAGCGTGGCCCAATGGATCTCGAGAGAATGCAGTGGATTCCATGCAGTGTGGTGCAATGGATTTTCATTGAACGCAGTGGATTCGATGCATCATTGTGCAATGGATCCCAATTGAATGCAGTGAATTCCATGCAGCGTGATTGAATGCAGTACATTGCATGCAGCATGGTAAAATGCATCCCGATTAAATGCAGTGGATTCCATCCAGCTTGATTGAATGCAGTTGATTCCATGGAGCGTGGCCCAATGCATCCCGATTAAATGCAGTGGATTTTATGCAGCATGGCCCAAAGCATCCCGATTGAAGGTAGTGCATTCCATGCAGCATCACTGAATGCAGTGGATTCCATGCAGCATGGTAAAATGCATCCCGATTGAACGCAGTGTATTCCATGAAGCATGGCGAAATGGATCCCGATTGAATGCAGTGGATTCCATGCAGCGTGGCCCAATGGATCTCGATTGAACGCAGTGTATTCCATGCAGTGAGGCCCAATGAATCCCAATTGAATGCAGTGGATTCCATGCAGCATGGCGCAATGGATGTCGATTGAATGCAGTGGTTTCCCTGCAATGTGGCACAATGGATCCCGATTGACTGCAGTGGATTCCATGCAGCGTCACTGAATGCAGTGGATTCCATGCAGCATGGTAAAATGCATCCCGATGGATGCAGTGGATTCCATGCAGTGTCATTGAATGCAGTGGATTCGATGCAGCATGGTAAAATGCATCCCAATTGAACGCAGTGCATTCCATGCAGCGGGGTTAAATGGATCCCGATTGAATGCAGTGGATTCGATGCAGCGTGGCCCAATGGATCTCGAGAGAATGCAGTGGATTCCATGCAGTGTGGTGCAATGGGTTTTAATTGAACGCAGTGGATTCCATGCATCGTGGCGCAATGGATCCCAATTGAATGCAGTGAATTCCATGCAGCGTGATTGAATGCAGTATATTCCATGCAGCGTGGTAAAATGCATCCCGATTAAATGCAGTGGATTCCATCCAGCTTGATTGAATGCAGTTGATTCCATGGAGCGTGGCCCAATGCATCCCGATTAAATGCAGTGGATTTTATGCAGCATGGCCCAAAGCATCCCGATTGAAGGTAGTGCATTCAATGCAGCATCACTGAATGCAGTGGATTCCATGCAGCATGGTAAAATGCATCCCAATTGAACGCAGTGCATTCCATGCAGCGGGGTTAAATGGATCCCGATTGAATGCAGTGGATTCGATGCAGCGTAGCCCAATGGATCTCGAGAGAATGCAGTGGATTCCATGCAGTGTGGTGCAATGGATTTTAATTGAACGCAGTGGATTCCATGCATCGTGGCGCAATGGATCCCAATTGAATGCAGTGAATTCCATGCAGCGTGATTGAATGCAGTATATTCCATGCAGCGTGGTAAAATGCATCCCGATTAAATGCAGTGGATTCCATCCAGCTTGATTGAATGCAGTGGATTCCATGCAGCGTGGCCCAATGGATCTCGATTGAACGCAGTGTATTCCATGCAGTGAGGCCCAATGAATCCCAATTGAATGCAGTGGATTCCATGCAGCATGGCGCAATGGATGTCGATTGAATGCAGTGGTTTCCCTGCAATGTGGCACAATGGATCCCGATTGACTGCAGTGGATTCCATGCAGCGTCACTGAATGCAGTGGATTCCATGCAGAATGGTAAAATGCATCCCGATGGATGCAGTGGATTCCATGCAGTGTCATTGAATGCAGTGGATTCGATGCCGCATGGTAAAATGCATCCCAATTGAACGCAGTGCATTCCATGCAGCGGGGTTAAATGGATCCCGATTGAATGCAGTGGATTCGATGCAGCGTGGCCCAATGGATCTCGAGAGAATGCAGTGGATTCCATGCAGTGTGGTGCAATGGGTTTTAATTGAACGCAGTGGATTCCATGCATCGTGGCGCAATGGATCCCAATTGAATGCAGTGAATTCCATGCAGCGTGATTGAATGCAGTATATTCCATGCAGCGTGGTAAAATGCATCCCGATTAAATGCAGTGGATTCCATCCAGCTTGATTGAATGCAGTTGATTCCATGGAGCGTGGCCCAATGCATCCCGATTAAATGCAGTGGATTTTATGCAGCATGGCCCAAAGCATCCCGATTGAAGGTAGTGCATTCCATGCAGCATCACTGAATGCAGTGGATTCCATGAAGCATGGTAAAATGCATCCCAATTGAACGCAGTGCATTCCATGCAGCGGGGTTAAATGGATCCCGATTGAATGCAGTGGATTCGATGCAGCGTGGCCCAATGGATCTCGAGAGAATGCAGTGGATTCCATGCAGTGTGGTGCAATGGATTTTAATTGAACGCAGTGGATTCCATGCATCGTGGCGCAATGGATCCCAATTGAATGCAGTGAATTCCATGCAGCGTGATTGAATGCAGTATATTCCATGCAGCGTGGTAAAATGCATCCCGATTAAATGCAGTGGATTCCATCCAGCTTGATTGAATGCAGTTGATTCCATGGAGCGTGGCCCAATGCATCCCGATTAAATGCAGTGGATTTTATGCAGCATGGCCCAAAGCATCCCGATTGAAAATAGTGCATTCCATGCAGCATCACTGAATGCAGTGGATTCCATGCAGCATGGTAAAATGCATCCCGATTGAACGCAGTGTATTCCATGAAGCATGGCTAAATGGATGCCGAGTGAATGCAGTGGATTCCATGCAGTGTCATTGAATGCAGTGGATTCCATGCAGCATGGTAAAATGTGTCACGATTGATGCAGTGGATTCCATGCATTGTCATTGAATGCAGTGGATTCCATGCAGCATGGTTAAATGCATCCCGATTGATGCAGTGGATTACATGCAGTGTCAATGAATGCAGTGGATTCCATGCAGCATGGTTAAATGCATCCCGATTGATGCAGTGGATTACATGCAGTGTCAATGAATGCAGTGGATTCCAGGCAGCATGATAAAATGCATCCCGATTGATGCAGTGGATTCCATGCAGCGGGGTTAAATGGATCCCGATTGAATGCAGTGGATTCCATGCAGCGTGGCCCAGTGGATCTCGATTGAATGCAGTGGATTCCATGCAGCGTGGCCCAATGGATCTCGATTGAATGCAGTGGATTCCATGCAGTGTGGTGTAGTGGATTCTGATTGATTGCAGTGAATTCCATGCATCGTGGCACAATGGATCCCAATTGAATGCAGTGGATTCCATGCAGTGTGGCCCAGTGGATCTCGATTGAATGCAGTGGATTCCATGCAGCATGTTTGAATGCAGTGTATTCCATGCAGCGTGAAGAAATGGAACCCTATTGAATGCAGTGGATTTTATGCAGCATGATTGAATGCAGTGGATTCCATGCAGCATGATTGAATGCAGTGGATTCCAGGAAGCGAGGCCCAATGAATCCCGATTGAATGCAGTGGATATTATCCAGCAGGGCCCAAAGCATCCCGATTGAATGCAGTGGATTCCATGCAGCGTCACTGAATGCAGTGGATTCGATGCAGCATGGTAAAATGCATCCCGATTGAACCCAGTGTATTCTATGCAGCGTGATAAATGGATCCCGATTGAATGCACTGGATTCGATGCAGCATTGCCCAATGGATCTCGAGAGAATGCAGTGGATTCCATGCAGTGTGGTGCAATGGATTTTGATTGAAATCAGTGGATTCGATGCATCGTTGTGCAATGGATCCCAATTGAATGCAGTGAATTCCATGCAGCGTGATTGAATGCAGTACATTGCATGCAGCATGGTAAAATGCATCCCGATTAAATGCAGTGGATTCCATCCAGCTTGATTGAATGCAGTTGATTCCATGGAGCGTGGCCCAATGCATCCCGATTAAATGCAGTGGATTTTATGCAGCATGGCCCAAAGCATCCCGATTGAAGGTAGTGCATTCCATGCAGCATCACTGAATGCAGTGGATTCCATGCAGCATGGTAAAATGCATCCCGATTGAACGCAGTGTATTCCATGAAGCATGGCTAAATGGATCCCGATTGAATGCAGTGGATTCCATGCAGCGTGGCCCAATGGATCTCGATTGAACGCAGTGTATTCCATGCAGTGAGGCCCAATGAATCCCAATTGAATGCAGTGGATTCCATGCAGCATGGCGCAATGGATGTCGATTGAATGCAGTGCTTTCCCTGCAATGTGGCACAATGGATCCCGATTGACTGCAGTGGATTCCATGCAGCGTCACTGAATGCAGTGGATTCCATGCAGCATGGTAAAATGCATCCCGATTGATGCAGTGGATTCCATGCAGTGTCATTGAATGCAGTGGATTCCATGCAGCATGGTAAAATGCATCCCGATTGATGCAGTGGATTACATGCAGTGTCAATGAATGCAGTGGATTCCAGGCAGCATGATAAAATGCATCCCGATTGATGCAGTGGATTCCATGCAGCGGGGTTAAATGGATCCCGATTGAATGCAGTGGATTCCATGCAGCGTGGCCCAATGGATCTCGAGAGAATGCAGTGGATTCCATGCAGTGTGGTGCAATGGGTTTTAATTGAACGCAGTGGATTCCATGCATCGTGGCGCAATGGATCCCAATTGAATGCAGTGAATTCCATGCAGCGTGATTGAATGCAGTATATTCCATGCAGCGTGGTAAAATGCATCCCGATTAAATGCAGTGGATTCCATCCAGCTTGATTGAATGCAATTGATTCCATGGAGCATGGCCCAATGCATCCCGATTAAATGCAGTGGATTTTATGCAGCATGGCCCAAAGCATCCCGATTGAAGGTAGTGCATTCCATGCAGCATCACTGAATGCAGTGGATTCCATGCAGCATGGTAAAATGCATCCCGATTAAACGCAGTGGATTCCATGCAGCATGGCTAAATGGATCCCGAGTGAATGCAGTAGATTCCATGCAGTTTCATTGAATGGAATGGATTACATGCAGTATGGTAAAATGCGTCACGATTGATGCAGTGGATTCCATGCAGTGTCATTGAATGCAGTGGATTCCATGCAGCATGGTAAAATGCATCCCGATTGATGCAGTGGATTCCATGCAGTGTCAATGAATGCAGTGGATTCCAGGCAGCATGATAAAATGCATCCCGATTGATGCAGTGGATTCCATGCAGCGGGGTTAAATGGATCCCGATTGAATGCAGTGGATTCCATGCAGCGTGGCCCAATGGATCTCGATTGAATGCAGTGGATTCCATGCAGCGTGGCCCAATGGATCTCGATTGAATGCAGTGGATTCCATGCAGTGTGGTGCAGTGGATTCTGATTGATTGCAGTGAATTCCATGCATCGTGGCACAATGGATCCCAATTGAATGCAGTGGATTCCATGCAGCGTGGCCCAATGGATCTCGATTGAATGCAGTGGATTCCATGCAGCGTGTTTGAATGCAGTGTATGCCATGCAGCATGAAGAAATGGAACCCTATTGAATGCAGTGGATTTTATGCAGCATGATTGAATGCAGTGGATTCCATGCAGCATGATTGAATGCAGTGGATTCCAGGCAGCGAGGCCCAATGAATCCCGATTGAATGCAGTGGATATTATCCAGCATGGCCCAAAGCATCCCGATTGAATGCAGTGGATTCCATGCAGCGTGTTTGAATGCAGTGGATTCCATGCAGCATGGCCCAATGGTTCCCGATTGAATGCAGTGGTTGCAATGAAGCATGATTGAATGCAGTGGATTCCATGAAGCGTGGCCCTATGGTACCCGATTGAATGCACTGGTTGCAATGAAGCATGATTGAATGCAGTGGATTCCATGCAGCATGGAGAAATTGAACCCTATTAAATGCAGGGGATTTTATGCAGCATGATTGAATGCAGTGGATTCCATGCAGCATGATTGAATGCAGTAGATTCCATGCAGTGAGGCCCAATGCATCCCGATTAAATGCAGTGGATTTTATGCAGCGAGGCCCAAAGCATCCCGATTGAATGCAGTGGATTCCATGCAGCGTCACTGAATGCAGTGGATTCGATGCAGCATGGTAAAATGCATCCCGATTGAACCCAGTGTATTCTATGCAGCGTGATAAATGGATCCCGATTGAATGCAGTGGATTCCATGCAGCGTGGCCCAATGGATCTCGAGAGAATGCAGTGGATTCCATGCAGTGTGGTGCAATGGATTTTGATTGAACGCAGTGGATTCGATGCATCATTGTGCAATGGATCCCAATTGAATGCAGTGAATTCCATGCAGCGTGATTGAATGCAGTACATTGCATGCAGCATGGTAAAATGCATCCCGATTAAATGCAGTGGATTCCATCCAGCTTGATTGAATGCAGTTGATTCCATGGAGCGTGGCCCAATGCATCCCGATTAAATGCAGTGGATTTTATGCAGCATGGCCCAAAGCATCCCGATTGAAGGTAGTGCATTCCATGCAGCATCACTGAATGCAGTGGATTCCATGCAGCATGGTAAAATGCATCCCGATTGAACGCAGTGTATTCCATGAAGCATGGCGAAATGGATCCCGATTGAATGCAGTGGATTCCATGGAGCCTGATTGAATGCAGTGTATTCCATGCAGCGTGAAGAAATGGAACCCTATTGAATGCAGTGGATTTTATTCAGCATGATTGAATGCAGTGGATTCCATGCAGCAAATTGAATGCAGTGTATTTTATGCAGTATGGCCCAAAGCATCCCTATAGAACGCAGTGGATTCCATGCATTTTGAGTGTATGAAATGTAATCCATGCAGCCTTGTAAAATGCATCCCGATTGAATGCAGTGGATTCCATGCAGCATGGTTGAATGCAGTGGATTTTATGCAGCATGGCCCAAAGCATCCCGATGGAATGCAGTGGATTCCATGCAGCGTCATTGAATGCAGATGATTCCTTGCATTTTGGGGCAATGGATCCCGATTTTATGCAGTGGAGTCCATGCAGCGTGGCCAAATGCATCCCGATTAAATGCAGTGGATTTTATGCAGCATGGCCCAAAGCATCCCGATAGAATGCAGTGGATTCCATGCAGCCTGATTGAATGAAGGGTAATCAATGCAGCATGGTAAAATGCATCCCGATTGAATGCAGTGGATTCCATGCAGCATGATTGAATGCAATGGATTTTATGCAGCATGGCCCAAAGCATCCCGATTGAATGCAGTGGATTCCATGAAGCGTCATTGAATGCAGAGGATTCCATGCATTGTGGCGCAATGGATCCGGATTGTATGCAGTGGAGTCCATGCAGCGATGCCCAGTGCATCCCGATTGAATGCAGTGGATTTTATGCAGCATGGCCCAAAGCATCCCGATTGAATGCAATGGATTCCATGAATTGTGATTGAATACAGTGTACTAAATGCAGCGTGGTAAAATTCATCCATGTTGAATGCAGTGGATTCCATGCAGCGTGATTGAATGCAGTGGATTCCATGCAGCGTGAAGAAATGGAACCCTATTGAATGCAGTGGATTTTATGCAGCATGATTGAATGCAGTGGATTCCATGCAGCATGATTGCATACAGTGGATTTTATGCAGCATGGCCCAAAGCATCCCGATGGAATGCAGTGGATTCCATGCAGCGTCATTGAATGCAGAGGATTCCATGCATTGTGGCGCAATGGATCCCGATTGTATGCAGTGGAGTCCATGCAGCGAGGCCCAATGCATCCCGATTGAATGCAGTGGATTTTATGCAGCATGGCCCAAAGCATCCCGATGGAATGCAGTGGATTCCATGCAGCGTCGTTGAATGAAGAGGATTCCATGCATTGTGGCGCAATGGATCCGGATTGTATTCAGTGGAGTCCATGCAGCAATGCCCAGTGCATCCCGATTGAATGCAGTGGATTTTATGCAGCATGGCCCAAAGCATCCCGATTGAATGCAATGGATCCCATGAATTGTGATTGAATACAGTGTACTAAATGCAGCGTGGTAAAATTCATCCATGTTGAATGCAGTGGAATTCATGCAGCGTGATTGAATGCAGTGGATTCCATGCAGCGTGAAGAAATGGAACCCTATTGAATGCAGTGGATTTTATGCAGCATGATTGAATGCAGTGGATTCCATGCAGCATGATTGCATGCAGTGGATTTTATGCAGCATGGCCCAAAGCATCCTGATGGAATGCAGTGGATTCCATGCAGCATCATTGAATGCAGAGGATTCCATGCATTGTGGCACAATGGATTCCGATTGAATGCAGTGGATTCGATGCAGCGTCATTGAATGAAGAGAATTCCATGCATTGTGGCACAATGGATCCCGATTGAATGCAGTGGAGTCCATGCAGCGAGGCCCAATGCATCCCGATTGAATGCAGTGGATTTTATGCAGCATGGCCCAAAGCATCCCGATTGAATGCAGTGGATTCCATGCATTGTGATTGAATGCGGTGTAATCTATGCAGTGTGGTAAAATGCATCCCGATAGAATGCAGTGGATTCCATGCAGCGTGATTGAATGTAGTGGATTCGATGCAGCGTGAAGAAATGGAACCCTATTGAATGCCGTGGATTTTATGCAGCACGATTGAATGCAGTGGATTCCATGAAGCATGATTGAATGCAATGGATTTATGCAGCATGGCCCAAAGCATCCCGATTGAATGCAGTGGATTCCATGCAGCGTCGTTGAATGCAGAGTATTCCATGCATTTTGGCGCAATGGTTCCAGATTGTATGCAGTGGAGTTCATGCAGCGAGGCCCAATGCATCCCGATTGAATGCAGTAGATTTTATGCAGCATGGCCCAAAACATCCCGATGGAATGCAGTGGATTCCATGCAGCGTCGTTGAATGCAGAGGATTCCATGCATTGTGGCGCAATGGATCCCGATTGTATGCAGTGGAGTCCATGCAGCAATGCCCAATGCCTCCCGATTGAATGCAGTGGAGTTTATGCAGCATGGCCCAAAGCATCCCGATGGAATGCAGTGGATTCCATGCATTGTGATTGAATGCAGTGTAATCCATGCAGTGAGGTAAAATGCATCCTGATTGAATGCAGTGTATTCCATGCAGCGTGAAGTAATGGAACCCTATTGAATGCATTGGATTTTATAGAGCATGATTGAATGAAATGGATTCCATGCAGCATGGTTGAATGCAGTGGATTTTATGCAGCATGGCCCAAAGCATCCCGATTGAATGCAATGGATTCCATGAATTGTGATTGAATACAGTGTACTAAATGCAGCGTGGTAAAATTCATCCATGTTGAATGCAGTGGATTCCATGCAGCGTGATTGAATGCAGTGGATTCCATGCAGTGTGAAGAAATGGAACCCTATTGAATGCAGTGGATTTTATGCAGCATGATTGAATGCAGTGGATTCCATGCAGCATGATTGCATACAGTGGATTTTATGCAGCATGGCCCAAAGCATCCCGATGGAATGCAGTGGATTCCATGCAGCGTCATTGAATGCAGAGGATTCCATGCATTGTGGCGCAATGGATCCCGATTGTATGCAGTGGAGTCCATGCAGCGAGGCCCAATGCATCCCGATTGAATGCAGTGGATTTTATGCAGCATGGCCCAAAGCATCCCGATGGAATGCAGTGGATTCCATGCAGCGTCGTTGAATGAAGAGGATTCCATGCATTGTGGCGCAATGGATCCGGATTGTATGCAGTGGAGTCCATGCAGCAATGCCCAGTGCATCCCGATTGAATGCAGTGGATTTTATGCAGCATGGCCCAAAGCATCCCGATTGAATGCAATGGATTCCATGAATTGTGATTGAATACAGTGTACTAAATGCAGCGTGGTAAAATTCATCCATGTTGAATGCAGTGGATTCCATGCAGCGTGATTGAATGCAGTGGATTCCATGCAGCGTGAAGAAATGGAACCCTATTGAATGCAGTGGATTTTATGCAGCATGATTGAATGCAGTGGATTCCATGCAGCATGATTGCATACAGTGGATTTTATGCAGCATGGCCCAAAGCATCCCGATGGAATGCAGTGGATTCCATGCAGCGTCATTGAATGCAGAGGATTCCATGCATTGTGGCGCAATGGATCCCGATTGTATGCAGTGGAGTCCATGCAGCGAGGCCCAATGCATCCCGATTGAATGCAGTGGATTTTATGCAGCATGGCCCAAAGCATCCCGATGGAATGCAGTGGATTCCATGCAGCGTCGTTGAATGAAGAGGATTCCATGCATTGTGGCGCAATGGATCCGGATTGTATGCAGTGGAGTCCATGCAGCAATGCCCAGTGCATCCCGATTGAATGCAGTGGATTTTATGCAGCATGGCCCAAAGCATCCCGATTGAATGCAATGGATTCCATGAATTGTGATTGAATACAGTGTACCAAATGCAGCGTGGTAAAATTCATCCATGTTGAATGCAGTGGAATTCATGCAGCGTGATTGAATGCAGTGGATTCCATGCAGCGTGAAGAAATGGAACCCTATTGAATGCAGTGGATTTTATGCAGCATGATTGAATGCAGTGGATTCCATGCAGCATGATTGCATGCAGTGGATTTTATGCAGCATGGCCAAAAGCATCCTGATGGAATGCAGTGGATTCCATGCAGCGTCATTGAATGCAGAGGATTCCATGCATTGTGGCACAATGGATTCCGATTGAATGCAGTGGATTCGATGCAGCGTCATTGAATGAAGAGAATTCCATGCATTGTGGCACAATGGATCCCGATTGAATGCAGTGGAGTCCATGCAGCGAGGCCCAATGCATCCCGATTGAATGCAGTGGATTTTATGCAGCATGGCCCAAAGCATCCCGATTGAATGCAGTGGATTCCATGCATTGTGATTGAATGCGTTGTAATCTATGCAGTGTGGTAAAATGCATTCCGATAGAATGCAGTGGATTCCATGCAGCGTGATTGAATGTAGTGGATTCGATGCAGCGTGAAGAAATGGAACCCTATTGAATGCCGTGGATTTTATGCAGCACGATTGAATGCAGTGGATTCCATGAAGCATGATTGAATGCAATGGATTTATGCAGCATGGCCCAAAGCATCCCGATTGAATGCAGTGGATTCCATGCAGCGTCGTTGAATGCAGAGTATTCCATGCATTTTGGCGCAATGGTTCCAGATTGTATGCAGTCGAGTTCATGCAGCGAGGCCCAATGCATCCCGATTGAATGCAGTAGATTTTATGCAGCATGGCCCAAAACATCCCGATGGAATGCAGTGGATTCCATGCAGCGTCGTTGAATGCAGAGGATTCCAAGCATTGTGGCGCAATGGATCCAGATTTTATGCAGTGGAGTCCATGCAGCGAGGCCCAATGCCTCCCGATTGAATGCAGTGGAGTTTATGCAGCATGGCCCAAAGCATCCCGATGGAATGCAGTGGATTCCATGCATTGTGATTGAATGCAGTGTAATCCATGCAGTGAGGTAAAATGCATCCTGATTTAATGCAGTGTATTCCATGCAGCGTGAAGTAATGGAACCCTATTGAATGCATTGGATTTTATAGAGCATGATTGAATGAAATGGATTCCATGCAGCATGGTTGAATGCAGTGGATTTTATGCAGCATGGCCCAAAGCATCCCGATTGAATGCAGTGGAGTCCATGCAGCGTCAATGAATGCAGAGTATTCCATGCATTTTGGCGCAATGGATCCCGATTGTATGCAGTGGAGTCCATGCAGCGAAGCCCAATGCATCCCGATTGAATGCAGTGGATTTTATGCAGCATGGCCCAAAGCATCCCGATGGAATGCAGTGGATTACATGCGTTGTGATTGAATGCAGTGAACTCCATGCAGCATTGTAGAATGCATCCCCATTGAATGCAGTGGATTCCATGGAGCCTGATTGAATGCAGTGTATTCCATGCAGCGTGAAGAAATGGAACCCTATTGAATGCAGTGGATTTTATTCAGCATGATTGAATGCAGTGGATTCCATGCAGCAAATTGAATGCAGTGTATTTTATGCAGTATGGCCCAAAGCATCCCTATAGAACGCAGTGGATTCCATGCATTTTGAGTGTATGAAATGTAATCCATGCAGCCTTGTAAAATGCATCCCGATTGAATGCAGTGGATTCCATGCAGCATGGTTGAATGCAGTGGATTTTATGCAGCATGGCCCAAAGCATCCTGATGGAATGCAGTGGATTCCATGCAGCGTCATTGAATGCAGATGATTCCTTGCATTTTGGGGCAATGGATCCCGATTTTATGCAGTGGAGTCCATGCAGCGTGGCCAAATGCATCCCGATTGAATGCAGTGGATTTTATGCAGCATGGCCCAAAGCATCCCGATAGAATGCAGTGGATTCCATGCAGCCTGATTGAATGAAGGGTAATCAATGCAGCATGGTAAAATGCATCCCGATTGAATGCAGTGGATTCCATGCAGCATGATTGAATGCAATGGATTTTATGCAGCATGGCCCAAAGCATCCCGATTGAATGCAGTGGATTCCATGCAGCGTCATTGAATGCAGAGGATTCCATGCATTGTGGCGCAATGGATCCGGATTGTATGCAGTGGAGTCCATGCAGCGATGCCCAGTGCATCCCGATTGAATGCAGTGGATTTTATGCAGCATGGCCCAAAGCATCCCGATTGAATGCAATGGATTCCATGAATTGTGATTGAATACAGTGTACTAAATGCAGCGTGGTAAAATTCATCCATGTTGAATGCAGTGGATTCCATGCAGCGTGATTGAATGCAGTGGATTCCATGCAGCGTGAAGAAATGGAACCCTATTGAATGCAGTGGATTTTATGCAGCATGATTGAATGCAGTGGATTCCATGCAGCATGATTGCATACAGTGGATTTTATGCAGCATGGCCCAAAGCATCCCGATGGAATGCAGTGGATTCCATGCAGCGTCATTGAATGCAGAGGATTCCATGCATTGTGGCGCAATGGATCCCGATTGTATGCAGTGGAGTCCATGCAGCGAGGCCCAATGCATCCCGATTGAATGCAGTGGATTTTATGCAGCATGGCCCAAAGCATCCCGATGGAATGCAGTGGATTCCATGCAGCGTCGTTGAATGAAGAGGATTCCATGCATTGTGGCGCAATGGATCCGGATTGTATTCAGTGGAGTCCATGCAGCAATGCCCAGTGCATCCCGATTGAATGCAGTGGATTTTATGCAGCATAGCCCAAAGCATCCCGATTGAATGCAATGGATCCCATGAATTGTGATTGAATACAGTGTACTAAATGCAGCGTGGTAAAATTCATCCATGTTGAATGCAGTGGAATTCATGCAGCGTGATTGAATGCAGTGGATTCCATGCAGCGTGAAGAAATGGAACCCTATTGAATGCAGTGGATTTTATGCAGCATGATTGAATGCAGTGGATTCCATGCAGCATGATTGCATGCAGTGGATTTTATGCAGCATGGCCCAAAGCATCCTGATGGAATGCAGTGGATTCCATGCAGCGTCATTGAATGCAGAGGATTCCATGCATTGTGGCACAATGGATTCCGATTGAATGCAGTGGATTCGATGCAGCGTCATTGAATGAAGAGAATTCCATGCATTGTGGCACAATGGATCCCGATTGATTGCAGTGGAGTCCATGCAGCGAGGCCCAATGCATCCCGATTGAATGCAGTGGATTTTATGCAGCATGGCCCAAAGCATCCCGATTGAATGCAGTGGATTCCATGCATTGTGATTGAATGCGGTGTAATCTATGCAGTGTGGTAAAATGCATCCCGATAGAATGCAGTGGATTCCATGCAGCGTGATTGAATGTAGTGGATTCGATGCAGCGTGAAGAAATGGAACCCTATTGAATGCCGTGGATTTTATGCAGCACGATTGAATGCAGTGGATTCCATGAAGCATGATTGAATGCAATGGATTTATGCAGCATGGCCCAAAGCATCCCGATTGAATGCAGTGGATTCCATGCAGCGTCGTTGAATGCAGAGTATTCCATGCATTTTGGCGCAATGGTTCCAGATTGTATGCAGTGGAGTTCATGCAGCGAGGCCCAATGCATCCCGATTGAATGCAGTAGATTTTATGCAGCATGGCCCAAAGCATCCCGATGGAATGCAGTGGATTCCATGCAGCGTCGTTGAATGCAGAGGATTCCATGCATTGTGGCGCAATGGATCCAGATTTTATGCAGTGGAGTCCATGCAGCGAGGCCCAATGCCTCCCGATTGAATGCAGTGGAGTTTATGCAGCATGGCCCAAAGCATCCCGATGGAATGCAGTGGATTCCATGCATTGTGATTGAATGCAGTGTAATCCATGCAGTGAGGTAAAATGCATCCTGATTTAATGCAGTGTATTCCATGCAGCGTGAAGTAATGGAACCCTATTGAATGCATTGGATTTTATAGAGCATGATTGAATGAAATGGATTCCATGCAGCATGGTTGAATGCAGTGGATTTTATGCAGCATGGCCCAAAGCATCCCGATTGAATGCAGTGGAGTCCATGCAGCGTCAATGAATGCAGAGTATTCCATGCATTTTGGCGCAATGGATCCCGATTGTATGCAGTGGAGTCCATGCAGCGAAGCCCAATGCATCCCGATTGAATGCAGTGGATTTTATGCAGCATGGCCCAAAGCATCCCGATGGAATGCAGTGGATTACATGCGTTGTGATTGAATGCAGTGAACTCCATGCAGCATTGTAGAATGCATCCCCATTGAATGCAGTGGATTCCATGGAGCCTGATTGAATGCAGTGTATTCCATGCAGCGTGAAGAAATGGAACCCTATTGAATGCAGTGGATTTTATTCAGCATGATTGAATGCAGTGGATTCCATGCAGCAAATTGAATGCAGTGTATTTTATGCAGTATGGCCCAAAGCATCCCTATAGAACGCAGTGGATTCCATGCATTTTGAGTGTATGAAATGTAATCCATGCAGCCTTGTAAAATGCATCCCGATTGAATGCAGTGGATTCCATGCAGCATGATTGAATGCAGTGGATTTTATGCAGCATGGCCCAAAGCTTCCCGATGGAATGCAGTGGATTCCATGCAGCGTCATTGAATGCAGAGTATTCCATGCATTGTGGCGCAATGGATCCCGATTATATGCAGTGGAGTCTATGCAGCGAGGCCCAATGCATCACCATTGAATGCAGTGGATTTTATGCAGCATGGCCCAAGGCATCCCGATTGAATGCAGTGGATTCCATGCATTGTGATTGAATGTAGGGTAATCCATGCAACGTGGTATAATGCATCCTGATTGAATGCAGTCGATTCCATGCATCCTGATTTAATGTAGTGTATTCCATGCAGCGTGAAGTAATGGAACCCTATTGAATGCATTGGATTTTATAGAGCATGATTGAATGAAATGGATTCCATGCAGCATGGTTGAATGCAGTGGATTTTATGCAGCATGGCCCAAAGCATCCCGATTGAATGCAGTGGAGTCCATGCAGCATCAATGAATGCAGAGGATTCCTTGCATTGTGGCGCAATGGATACCGATTGAATGCAGTGGAGTCGATGCAGCGTGGCCCAATGCATCCCGATTGAATGCAGTGGATTTTATGCAGCATGGCCCAAAGCATCCCGATGGAATGCAGTGGATTCCAAGCATTGTGATTGAATGCAGTGTAATCCATGCAGCGAGGTAAAATGCATCCCGATTGAATGCAGTGGATTCCATTCAGTGTGATTGAATGCAGTGTATTACATGCAGCGTGAAGAAATGGAACCCTATTGAATGCAGTGGATTTTATGCAGCATGATTGAATGCAGTGGATTCCATGCAGCATGATTGAATGCAGTGGATTTTATGCAGCATGGCCCAAAGCATCCCGATGGAATGCAGTGGATTCCATGCATTGTGATTGAATGCAGTGAAAACCACGCAGCATGGTAAAATGCATCCCGATTGAATGCAGTGGATTCCATGCAGCGTGATTGAATGCAGTGGATTCCAGGCAGCGTGAAGAAGAAATGGAACCCTATTGAATGCAGTGGATTTTATGCAGCATGATTGAATGCAGTGGATTCCATGCAGCATGATTGCATGCAGTGGATTTTATGCAGTATGGCCCAAAGCATCCCGATGGAATGCAGTGGATTCCATGCAGCGTCAATGAATGCAGAGGATTCCATGCATTTTGGCGCAATGGATCCCGATTGTATGCAGTGGAGTCCATGCAGCGAGGCCCAATGCATCCCGATTGAATGCAGTGGATTTTACGCAGCATGGCCCAAAGCATCCCGATGGAATGCAGTGGATTCCATGCATTGTGATTGAATGCAGTGAACTCCATGCAGCATGGTAGAATGCATCCCCATTGAATGCAGTGGATTCCATGGAGCCTGATTGAATGCAGTTTATTCTATGCAGCGAGGCCCAATGCATCCCGATTGAATGCAGTGGATTTTATGCAGCATGATTGAATGCAGTGGATTCCATGCAGCATGGTTGAATGCAGTGGATTTTATGCAGCATGGCCCAAAGCATCCCGATGGAATGCAGTGGATTCCATGCAGCGTCATTGAATGCAGATGATTCCTTGCATTTTGGGGCAATGGATCCCGATTTTATGCAGTGGAGTCCATGCAGCGTGGCCAAATGCATCCCAATTAAATGCAGTGGATTTTATGCAGCATGGCCCAAAGCATCCCGATAGAATGCAGTGGATTCCATGCAGCCTGATTGAATGAAGGGTAATCAATGCAGCATGGTAAAATGCATCCCGATTGAATGCAGTGGATTCCATGCAGCATGATTGAATGCAATGGATTTTATGCAGCATGGCCCAAAGCATCCCGATTGAATGCAGTGGATTCCATGCAGCGTCATTGAATGCAGAGGATTCCATGCATTGTGGCGCAATGGATCCGGATTGTATGCAGTGGAGTCCATGCAGCGATGCCCAGTGCATCCCGATTGAATGCAGTGGATTTTATGCAGCATGGCCCAAAGCATCCCGATTGAATGCAATGGATTCCATGAATTGTGATTGAATACAGTGTACTAAATGCAGCGTGGTAAAATTCATCCATGTTGAATGCAGTGGATTCCATGCAGCGTGATTGAATGCAGTGGATTCCATGCAGCGTGAAGAAATGGAACCCTATTGAATGCAGTGGATTTTATGCAGCATGATTGAATGCAGTGGATTCCATGCAGCATGATTGCATACAGTGGATTTTATGCAGCATGGCCCAAAGCATCCCGATGGAATGCAGTGGATTCCATGCAGCGTCATTGAATGCAGAGGATTCCATGCATTGTGGCGCAATGGATCCCGATTGTATGCAGTGGAGTCCATGCAGCGAGGCCCAATGCATCCCGATTGAATGCAGTGGATTTTATGCAGCATGGCCCAAAGCATCCCGATGGAATGCAGTGGATTCCATGCAGCGTCGTTGAATGAAGAGGATTCCATGCATTGTGGCGCAATGGATCCCGATTGTATGCAGTGGAGTCCATGCAGCAATGCCCAGTGCATCCCGATTGAATGCAGTGGATTTTATGCAGCATGGCCCAAAGCATCCCGATTGAATGCAATGGATTCCATGAATTGTGATTGAATACAGTGTACTAAATGCAGCGTGGTAAAATTCATCCATGTTGAATGCAGTGGAATTCATGCAGCGTGATTGAATGCAGTGGATTCCATGCAGCGTGAAGAAATGGAACCCTATTGAATGCAGTGGATTTTATGCAGCATGATTGAATGCAGTGGATTCCATGCAGCATGATTGCATGCAGTGGATTTTATGCAGCATGGCCCAAAGCATCCTGATGGAATGCAGTGGATTCCATGCAGCGTCATTGAATGCAGAGGATTCCATGCATTGTGGCACAATGGATTCCGATTGAATGCAGTGGATTCGATGCAGCGTCATTGAATGAAGAGAATTCCATGCATTGTGGCACAATGGATCCCGATTGAATGCAGTGGAGTCCATGCAGCGAGGCCCAATGCATCCCGATTGAATGCAGTGGATTTTATGCAGCATGGCCCAAAGCATCCCGATTGAATGCAGTGGATTCCATGCATTGTGATTGAATGCGGTGTAATCTATGCAGTGTGGTAAAATGCATCCCGATAGAATGCAGTGGATTCCATGCAGCGTGATTGAATGTAGTGGATTCGATGCAGCGTGAAGAAATGGAACCCTATTGAATGCCGTGGATTTTATGCAGCACGATTGAATGCAGTGGATTCCATGAAGCATGATTGAATGCAATGGATTTATGCAGCATGGCCCAAAGCATCCCGATTGAATGCAGTGGATTCCATGCAGCGTCGTTGAATGCAGAGTATTCCATGCATTTTGGCGCAATGGTTCCAGATTGTATGCAGTGGAGTTCATGCAGCGAGGCCCAATGCATCCCGATTGAATGCAGTAGATTTTATGCAGCATGGCCCAAAACATCCCGATGGAATGCAGTGGATTCCATGCAGCGTCGTTGAATGCAGAGGATTCCATGCATTGTGGCGCAATGGATCCAGATTTTATGCAGTGGAGTCCATGCAGCGAGGCCCAATGCCTCCCGATTGAATGCAGTGGAGTTTATGCAGCATGGCACAAAGCATCCCGATGGAATGCAGTGGATTCCATGCATTGTGATTGAATGCAGTGTAATCCATGCAGCGAGGTAAAATGCATCCTGATTTAATGCAGTGTATTCCATGCAGCGTGAAGTAATGGAACCCTATTGAATGCATTGGATTTTATAGAGCATGATTGAATGAAATGGATTCCATGCAGCATGGTTGAATGCAGTGGATTTTATGCAGCATGGCCCAAAGCATCCCGATTGAATGCAGTGGAATCCATGCAGCGTCAATGAATGCAGAGTATTCCATGCATTTTGGCGCAATGGATCCCGATTGTATGCAGTGGAGTCCATGCAGCGAAGCCCAATGCATCCCGATTGAATGCAGTGGATTTTATGCAGCATGGCCCAAAGCATCCCGATGGAATGCAGTGGATTACATGCGTTGTGATTGAATGCAGTGAACTCCATGCAGCATTGTAGAATGCATCCCCATTGAATGCAGTGGATTTCATGCAGCCTGATTGAATGCAGTGTATTCCATGCAGCGTGAAGAAATGGAACCCTATTGAATGCAGTGGATTTTATTCAGCATGATTGAATGCAGTGGATTCCATGCAGCAAATTGAATGCAGTGTATTTTATGCAGTATGGCCCAAAGCATACCTATAGAACGCAGTGGATTCCATGCATTTTGAGTGTATGAAATGTAATCCATGCAGCCTTGTAAAATGCATCCCGATTGAATGCAGTGGATTCCATGCAGCATGATTGAATGCAGTGGATTTTATGCAGCATGGCCCAAAGCTTCCCGATGGAATGCAGTGGATTCCATGCAGCGTCATTGAATGCAGAGTATTCCATGCATTGTGGCGCAATGGATCCCGATTATATGCAGTGGAGTCTATGCAGCGAGGCCCAATGCATCACCATTGAATGCAGTGGATTTTATGCAGCATGGCCCAAGGCATCCCGATTGAATGCAGTGGATTCCATGCATTGTGATTGAATGTAGGGTAATCCATGCAACGTGGTATAATGCATCCTGATTGAATGCAGTCGATTCCATGCATCCTGATTTAATGTAGTGTATTCCATGCAGCGTGAAGTAATGGAACCCTATTGAATGCATTGGATTTTATAGAGCATGATTGAATGAAATGGATTCCATGCAGCATGGTTGAATGCAGTGGATTTTATGCAGCATGGCCCAAAGCATCCCGATTGAATGCAGTGGAGTCCATGCAGCGTCAATGAATGCAGAGGATTCCTTGCATTGTGGCGCAATGGATACCGATTGAATGCAGTGGAGTCGATGCAGCGTGGCCCAATGCATCCCGATTGAATGCAGTGGATTTTATGCAGCATGGCCCAAAGCATCCCGATGGAATGCAGTGGATTCCAAGCATTGTGATTGAATGCAGTGTAATCCATGCAGCGAGGTAAAATGCATCCCGATTGAATGCAGTGGATTCCATTCAGTGTGATTGAATGCAGTGTATTACATGCAGCGTGAAGAAATGGAACCCTATTGAATGCAGTGGATTTTATGCAGCATGATTGAATGCAGTGGATTCCATGCAGCATGATTGAATGCAGTGGATTTTATGCAGCATGGCCCAAAGCATCCCGTTTGAATGCAGTGGATTCCATGCATTGTGATTGAATGCAGTGTATTCCATGCAGCGTGAAGAAATGGAACCCAATTGAATGCAAGGATTAATGCAGCATTACTGAATGCAGTGGATTCAAAAAGCAAGATTGAATGCAGTGGATTTTATGCAGCATGGCCCAAAGCATCCCGATTGAATGCAGTGGATTCCATGCACCATGATTAAGTGCAGTCGATTCCATACAGCTTAGTAAAATGAATCCCGATTAAAATTCCATGGATTACATGCAGCGTGATTAAATGCAGTGTAATCCATGCAGAGTGGTAAAATGCATCCCGATTGAATGCAGTGGATTCCATGCAGCGTGGTTGAATGCAGTGGATTCCATGCAGGGTGAAGAAATGGAACCCTATTGAATGCAGTGGATTTTATGCAACATGATTGAATGCAGTGGATTCAATGCAGCATGATTGCATGCAGTGGATTTTATGCAGCATGGCCCATAGCTTCACGATTCAATGCAGTGGATTCCATTCAGCGTCATTGAATGCAGAGTATTCCATGCATTGTGGCGCAATGGATCCCGATTATATGCAGTGGAGTCCATGCAGCGAGGCCCAGTGCATCCCGATTGAATGCAGTGGATTGTATGCAGCATGGCCCAAAGCTTCCCGATTGAATGCAGTGGATTCGATGCATTGTGATGGAATGCAGTGTAATCCATGCAACGAGGAAAAATGCATCCCGATTGAAAGCAGTGGATTCCATGCAGCCTGATTGAATGCAGTGTATTCCATGCAGCATGAAGAAATGGAACCCTATGGAATGCAGCGGATTTTATGCTGCATGATTGAATGCAGTGGATTCCATGCAGCATGATTGAATGCAGTGGATTTTATGCAGCATGGCCCAAAGCATCCCGTTTGAATGCAGTGGATTCCATGCATTGTGATTGAATGCAGTGTACTCCATGCAGCCTTGTAAAATGAATCCCGATTGAATGCAGTGGATTCCATGCAGCGTGATTAAATGCAGTCGATTCCATACAGCTTAGTAAAATGAATCCCGATTAAATTCCATGGATTACATGCAGCGTGATTAAATGCAGTGGATTCCATGCAGAGTGGTAAAATGCATCCATATTGAATGCAGTGGATTCCATGCAGCGTGATTGAATGCAGTGTATTCCAGGCAGCGTGAAGAAGAAATGGAACCCTATTGAACGCAGTGGATTTTATGCAGCATGATTGAATGCAGTGGATTCCATGCAGCATGATTGCATGCAGTGGATTTTATGCAGTATGGCCCAAAGCATCCCGATGGAATGCAGGGGATTCCATGCAGCGTCAATGAATGCAGAGGATTCCATGCATTTTGGCGCAATGGATCCCGATTGTATGCAGTGGAGTCCATGCAGCGAGGCCCAATGCATCCCGATTGAATGCAGTGGATTTTATGCAGCATGGCCCAAAGCATCCCGATGGAATGCAGTGGATTCCATGCATTGTGATTGAATGCAGTGAACTCCATGCAGCATGGTAGAATGCATCCCCATTGAATGCAGTGGATTCCATGGAGCCTGATTCAATGCAGTTTATTCCATGCAGCGAGGCCCAATGCATCCCGATTGAATGCAGTGGATTTTATGCAGCATGATTGAATGCAGTGGATTCCATGCAGCATGGTTGAATGCAGTGGATTTTATGCAGCATGGCCCAAAGCATCCCGATGGAATGCAGTGGATTCCATGCAGTGTCATTGAATGCAGATGATTCCTTGCATTTTGGGGCAATGGATCCCGATTTTATGCAGTGGAGTCCATGCAGCGTGGCCAAATGCATCCCGATTAAATGCAGTGGATTTTATGCAGCATGGCCCAAAGCATCCCGATAGAATGCAGTGGATTCCATGCAGCCTGATTGAATGAAGGGTAATCAATGCAGCATGGTAAAATGCATCCCGATTGAATGCAGTGGATTCCATGCAGCATGATTGAATGCAATGGATTTTATGCAGCATGGCCCAAAGCATCCCGATTGAATGCAGTGGATTCCATGCAGCGTCATTGAATGCAGAGGATTCCATGCATTGTGGCGCAATGGATCCGGATTGTATGCAGTGGAGTCCATGCAGCGATGCCCAGTGCATCCCGATTGAATGCAGTGGATTTTATGCAGCATGGCCCAAAGCATCCCGATTGAATGCAATGGATTCCATGAATTGTGATTGAATACAGTGTACTAAATGCAGCGTGGTAAAATTCATCCATGTTGAATGCAGTGGATTCCATGCAGCGTGATTGAATGCAGTGGATTCCATGCAGCATGAAGAAATGGAACCCTATTGAATGCAGTGGATTTTATGCAGCATGATTGAATGCAGTGGATTCCATGCAGCATGATTGCATACAGTGGATTTTATGCAGCATGGCCCAAAGCATCCCGATGGAATGCAGTGGATTCCATGCAGCGTCATTGAATGCAGAGGATTCCATGCATTGTGGCGCAATGGATCCCGATTGTATGCAGTGGAGTCGATGCAGCGAGGCCCAATGCATCCCGATTGAATGCAGTGGATTTTATGCAGCATGGCCCAAAGCATCCCGATATAATGCAGTGGATTCCATGCAGCGTCGTTGAATGAAGAGGATTCCATGCATTGTGGCGCAATGGATCCCGATTGTATGCAGTGGAGTCCATGCAGCAATGCCCAGTGCATCCCGATTGAATGCAGTGGATTTTATGCAGCATGGCCCAAAGCATCCCGATTGAATGCAATGGATTCCATGAATTGTGATTGAATACAGTGTACTAAATGCAGCGTGGTAAAATTCATCCATGTTGAATGCAGTGGAATTCATGCAGCGTGATTGAATGCAGTGGATTCCATGCAGCGTGAAGAAATGGAACCCTATTGAATGCAGTGGATTTTATGCAGCATGATTGAATGCAGTGGATTCCATGCAGCATGATTGAATGCAGTGGATTTTATGCAGCATGGCCCAAAGCATCCCGTTTGAATGCAGTGGATTCCATGCATTGTGATTGAATGCAGTGTATTCCATGCAGCGTGAAGAAATGGAACCCAATTGAATGCAAGGATTAATGCAGCATTACTGAATGCAGTGGATTCAAAAAGCAAGATTGAATGCAGTGGATTTTATGCAGCATGGCCCAAAGCATCCCGATTGAATGCAGTGGATTCCATGCACCATGATTAAGTGCAGTCGATTCCATACAGCTTAGTAAAATGAATCCCGATTAAAATTCCATGGATTACATGCAGCGTGATTAAATGCAGTGTAATCCATGCAGAGTGGTAAAATGCATCCCGATTGAATGCAGTGGATTCCATGCAGCGTGGTTGAATGCAGTGGATTCCATGCAGGGTGAAGAAATGGAACCCTATTGAATGCAGTGGATTTTATGCAACATGATTGAATGCAGTGGATTCAATGCAGCATGATTGCATGCAGTGGATTTTATGCAGCATGGCCCATAGCTTCACGATTCAATGCAGTGGATTCCATTCAGCGTCATTGAATGCAGAGTATTCCATGCATTGTGGCGCAATGGATCCCGATTATATGCAGTGGAGTCCATGCAGCGAGGCCCAGTGCATCCCGATTGAATGCAGTGGATTGTATGCAGCATGGCCCAAAGCTTCCCGATTGAATGCAGTGGATTCGATGCATTGTGATGGAATGCAGTGTAATCCATGCAACGAGGAAAAATGCATCCCGATTGAAAGCAGTGGATTCCATGCAGCCTGATTGAATGCAGTGTATTCCATGCAGCATGAAGAAATGGAACCCTATGGAATGCAGCGGATTTTATGCTGCATGATTGAATGCAGTGGATTCCATGCAGCATGATTGAATGCAGTGGATTTTATGCAGCATGGCCCAAAGCATCCCGTTTGAATGCAGTGGATTCCATGCATTGTGATTGAATGCAGTGTACTCCATGCAGCCTTGTAAAATGAATCCCGATTGAATGCAGTGGATTCCATGCAGCGTGATTAAATGCAGTCGATTCCATACAGCTTAGTAAAATGAATCCCGATTAAATTCCATGGATTACATGCAGCGTGATTAAATGCAGTGGATTCCATGCAGAGTGGTAAAATGCATCCATATTGAATGCAGTGGATTCCATGCAGCGTGATTGAATGCAGTGTATTCCAGGCAGCGTGAAGAAGAAATGGAACCCTATTGAACGCAGTGGATTTTATGCAGCATGATTGAATGCAGTGGATTCCATGCAGCATGATTGCATGCAGTGGATTTTATGCAGTATGGCCCAAAGCATCCCGATGGAATGCAGGGGATTCCATGCAGCGTCAATGAATGCAGAGGATTCCATGCATTTTGGCGCAATGGATCCCGATTGTATGCAGTGGAGTCCATGCAGCGAGGCCCAATGCATCCCGATTGAATGCAGTGGATTTTATGCAGCATGGCCCAAAGCATCCCGATGGAATGCAGTGGATTCCATGCATTGTGATTGAATGCAGTGAACTCCATGCAGCATGGTAGAATGCATCCCCATTGAATGCAGTGGATTCCATGGAGCCTGATTCAATGCAGTTTATTCCATGCAGCGAGGCCCAATGCATCCCGATTGAATGCAGTGGATTTTATGCAGCATGATTGAATGCAGTGGATTCCATGCAGCATGGTTGAATGCAGTGGATTTTATGCAGCATGGCCCAAAGCATCCCGATGGAATGCAGTGGATTCCATGCAGTGTCATTGAATGCAGATGATTCCTTGCATTTTGGGGCAATGGATCCCGATTTTATGCAGTGGAGTCCATGCAGCGTGGCCAAATGCATCCCGATTAAATGCAGTGGATTTTATGCAGCATGGCCCAAAGCATCCCGATAGAATGCAGTGGATTCCATGCAGCCTGATTGAATGAAGGGTAATCAATGCAGCATGGTAAAATGCATCCCGATTGAATGCAGTGGATTCCATGCAGCATGATTGAATGCAATGGATTTTATGCAGCATGGCCCAAAGCATCCCGATTGAATGCAGTGGATTCCATGCAGCGTCATTGAATGCAGAGGATTCCATGCATTGTGGCGCAATGGATCCGGATTGTATGCAGTGGAGTCCATGCAGCGATGCCCAGTGCATCCCGATTGAATGCAGTGGATTTTATGCAGCATGGCCCAAAGCATCCCGATTGAATGCAATGGATTCCATGAATTGTGATTGAATACAGTGTACGAAATGCAGCGTGGTAAAATTCATCCATGTTGAATGCAGTGGATTCCATGCAGCGTGATTGAATGCAGTGGATTCCATGCAGCATGAAGAAATGGAACCCTATTGAATGCAGTGGATTTTATGCAGCATGATTGAATGCAGTGGATTCCATGCAGCATGATTGCATACAGTGGATTTTATGCAGCATGGCCCAAAGCATCCCGATGGAATGCAGTGGATTCCATGCAGCGTCATTGAATGCAGAGGATTCCATGCATTGTGGCGCAATGGATCCCGATTGTATGCAGTGGAGTCGATGCAGCGAGGCCCAATGCATCCCGATTGAATGCAGTGGATTTTATGCAGCATGGCCCAAAGCATCCCGATATAATGCAGTGGATTCCATGCAGCGTCGTTGAATGAAGAGGATTCCATGCATTGTGGCGCAATGGATCCCGATTGTATGCAGTGGAGTCCATGCAGCAATGCCCAGTGCATCCCGATTGAATGCAGTGGATTTTATGCAGCATGGCCCAAAGCATCCCGATTGAATGCAATGGATTCCATGAATTGTGATTGAATACAGTGTACTAAATGCAGCGTGGTAAAATTCATCCATGTTGAATGCAGTGGAATTCATGCAGCGTGATTGAATGCAGTGGATTCCATGCAGCGTGAAGAAATGGAACCCTATTGAATGCAGTGGATTTTATGCAGCATGATTGAATGCAGTGGATTCCATGCAGCATGATTGCATGCAGTGGATTTTATGCAGCATGGCCCAAAGCATCCTGATGGAATGCAGTGGATTCCATGCAGCGTCATTGAATGCAGAGGATTCCATGCATTGTGGCACAATGGATTCCGATTGAATGCAGTGGATTCGATGCAGCGTCATTGAATGAAGAGAATTCCATGCATTGTGGCACAATGGATCCCGATTGAATGCAGTGGAGTCCATGCAGCGAGGCCCAATGCATCCCGATTGAATGCAGTGGATTTTATGCAGCATGGCCCAAAGCATCCCGATTGAATGCAGTGGATTCCATGCATTGTGATTGAATGCGGTGTAATCTATGCAGTGTGGTAAAATGCATCCCGATAGAATGCAGTGGATTCCATGCAGCGTGATTGAATGTAGTGGATTCGATGCAGCGTGAAGAAATGGAACCCTATTGAATGCAGTGGATTTTATGCAGCACGATTGAATGCAGTGGATTCCATGAAGCATGATTGAATGCAATGGATTTATGCAGCATGGCCCAAAGCATCCCGATTGAATGCAGTGGATTCCATGCAGCGTCGTTGAATGCAGAGTATTCCATGCATTTTGGCGCAATGGTTCCAGATTGTATGCAGTGGAGTTCATGCAGCGAGGCCCAATGCATCCCGATTGAATGCAGTAGATTTTATGCAGCATGGCCCAAAACATCCCGATGGAATGCAGTGGATTCCATGCAGCGTCGTTGAATGCAGAGGATTCCATGCATTGTGGCGCAATGGATCCAGATTTTATGCAGTGGAGTCCATGCAGCGAGGCCCAATGCCTCCCGATTGAATGCAGTGGAGTTTATGCAGCATGGCCCAAAGAATCCCGATGGAATGCAGTGGATTCCATGCATTGTGATTGAATGCAGTGTAATCCATGCAGCGAGGTAAAATGCATCCCGATAGAATGCAGTGGATTCCATGCAGCGTGATTGAATGCAGTGTATTCCATGCAGCGTGAAGAAATGGAACCCAATTGAATGCAAGGATTTTATGCAGCATTACTGAATGCAGTGGATTCAAAAAGCAAGATTGAATGCAGTGGATTTTATGCAGCATGGCCCAAAGCATCCCGATGGAATGCAGTGGATTCCATGCATTGTGATTGAATGCAGTGAACTGCATGCAACGTGGTAAAATGCATCCCGATTGAATGCAGTGGATTCCATGCAGCGTGATTAAGTGCAGTCGATTCCATACAGCTTAGTAAAATGAATTCCGATTAAATTCCATGGATTACATGCAGCGTGATTAAATGCAGTGTAATCCATGCAGAGTGGTAAAATGCATCCCGATTGAATGCAGTGGATTCCATGCAGCGTGGTTGAATGCAGTGGATTCCATGCAGGGTGCAGTAATGGAACCCTATTGAATGCAGTGGATTTTATGCAGCATGATTGAATGCAGTGGTTTCAATGCAGCATGATTGCATGCAGTGGATTTTATGCAGCATGGCCCAAAGCATCCCGATGGAATGCAGTGGATTCCATGCAGCGTCGTTGAATGAAGAGGATTCCATGCATTGTGGCGCAATGGATCCCGATTGTATGCAGTGGAGTCCATGCAGCAATGCCCAGTGCATCCCGATTGAATGCAGTGGATTTTATGCAGCATGGCCCAAAGCATCCCGATTGAATGCAATGGATTCCATGAATTGTGATTGAATACAGTGTACTAAATGCAGCGTGGTAAAATTCATCCATGTTGAATGCAGTGGAATTCATGCAGCGTGATTGAATGCAGTGGATTCCATGCAGCGTGAAGAAATGGAACCCTATTGAATGCAGTGGATTTTATGCAGCATGATTGAATGCAGTGGATTCCATGCAGCATGATTGCATGCAGTGGATTTTATGCAGCATGGCCCAAAGCATCCTGATGGAATGCAGTGGATTCCATGCAGCGTCATTGAATGCAGAGGATTCCATGCATTGTGGCACAATGGATTCCGATTGAATGCAGTGGATTCGATGCAGCGTCATTGAATGAAGAGAATTCCATGCATTGTGGCACAATGGATCCCGATTGAATGCAGTGGAGTCCATGCAGCGAGGCCCAATGCATCCCGATTGAATGCAGTGGATTTTATGCAGCATGGCCCAAAGCATCCCGATTGAATGCAGTGGATTCCATGCATTGTGATTGAATGCGGTGTAAACTATGCAGTGTGGTAAAATGCATCCCGATAGAATGCAGTGGATTCCATGCAGCGTGATTGAATGTAGTGGATTCGATGCAGCGTGAAGAAATGGAACCCTATTGAATGCCGTGGATTTTATGCAGCACGATTGAATGCAGTGGATTCCATGAAGCATGATTGAATGCAATGGATTTATGCAGCATGGCCCAAAGCATCCCGATTGAATGCAATGGATTCCATGAATTGTGATTGAATACAGTGTACTAAATGCAGCGTGGTAAAATTCATCCATGTTGAATGCAGTGGAATTCATGCAGCGTGATTGAATGCAGTGGATTCCATGCAGCGTGAAGAAATGGAACCCTATTGAATGCAGTGGATTTTATGCAGCATGATTGAATGCAGTGGATTCCATGCAGCATGATTGCATGCAGTGGATTTTATGCAGCATGGCCCAAAGCATCCTGATGGAATGCAGTGGATTCCATGCAGCGTCATTGAATGCAGAGGATTCCATGCATTGTGGCACAATGGATTCCGATTGAATGCAGTGGATTCGATGCAGCGTCATTGAATGAAGAGAATTCCATGCATTGTGGCACAATGGATCCCGATTGAATGCAGTGGAGTCCATGCAGCGAGGCCCAATGCATCCCGATTGAATGCAGTGGATTTTATGCAGCATGGCCCAAAGCATCCCGATTGAATGCAGTGGATTCCATGCATTGTGATTGAATGCGGTGTAATCTATGCAGTGTGGTAAAATGCATCCCGATAGAATGCAGTGGATTCCATGCAGCGTGATTGAATGTAGTGGATTCGATGCAGCGTGAAGAAATGGAACCCTATTGAATGCAGTGGATTTTATGCAGCACGATTGAATGCAGTGGATTCCATGAAGCATGATTGAATGCAATGGATTTATGCAGCATGGCCCAAAGCATCCCGATTGAATGCAGTGGATTCCATGCAGCGTCGTTGAATGCAGAGTATTCCATGCATTTTGGCGCAATGGTTCCAGATTGTATGCAGTGGAGTTCATGCAGCGAGGCCCAATGCATCCCGATTGAATGCAGTAGATTTTATGCAGCATGGCCCAAAACATCCCGATGGAATGCAGTGGATTCCATGCAGCGTCGTTGAATGCAGAGGATTCCATGCATTGTGGCGCAATGGATCCAGATTTTATGCAGTGGAGTCCATGCAGCGAGGCCCAATGCCTCCCGATTGAATGCAGTGGAGTTTATGCAGCATGGCCCAAAGAATCCCGATGGAATGCAGTGGATTCCATGCATTGTGATTGAATGCAGTGTAATCCATGCAGCGAGGTAAAATGCATCCCGATAGAATGCAGTGGATTCCATGCAGCGTGATTGAATGCAGTGTATTCCATGCAGCGTGAAGAAATGGAACCCAATTGAATGCAAGGATTTTATGCAGCATTACTGAATGCAGTGGATTCAAAAAGCAAGATTGAATGCAGTGGATTTTATGCAGCATGGCCCAAAGCATCCCGATTGAATGCAGTGGATTCCATGCATTGTGATTGAATGCAGTGAACTGCATGCAACGTGGTAAAATGCATCCCGATTGAATGCAGTGGATTCCATGCAGCGTGATTTAGTGCAGTCGATTCCATACAGCTTAGTAAAATGAATCCCGATTAAATTCCATGGATTACATGCAGCGTGATTAAATGCAGTGTAATCCATGCAGAGTGGTAAAATGCATCCCGATTGAATGCAGTGGATTCCATGCAGCGTGGTTGAATGCAGTGGATTCCATGCAGGGTGCAGTAATGGAACCCTATTGAATGCAGTGGATTTTATGCAGCATGATTGAATGCAGTGGTTTCAATGCAGCATGATTGCATGCAGTGGATTTTATGCAGCATGGCCCAAAGCATCCCGATGGAATGCAGTGGATTCCATGCAGCGTCGTTGTATGAAGAGGATTCCATGCATTGTGGCGCAATGGATCCCGATTGTATGCAGTGGAGTCCATGCAGCAATGCCCAGTGCATCCCGATTGAATGCAGTGGATTTTATGCAGCATGGCCCAAAGCATCCCGATTGAATGCAATGGATTCCATGAATTGTGATTGAATACAGTGTACTAAATGCAGCGTGGTAAAATTCATCCATGTTGAATGCAGTGGAATTCATGCAGCGTGATTGAATGCAGTGGATTCCATGCAGCGTGAAGAAATGGAACCCTATTGAATGCAGTGGATTTTATGCAGCATGATTGAATGCAGTGGATTCCATGCAGCATGATTGCATGCAGTGGATTTTATGCAGCATGGCCCAAAGCATCCTGATGGAATGCAGTGGATTCCATGCAGCGTCATTGAATGCAGAGGATTCCATGCATTGTGGCACAATGGATTCCGATTGAATGCAGTGGATTCGATGCAGCGTCATTGAATGAAGAGAATTCCATGCATTGTGGCACAATGGATCCCGATTGAATGCAGTGGAGTCCATGCAGCGAGGCCCAATGCATCCCGATTGAATGCAGTGGATTTTATGCAGCATGGCCCAAAGCATCCCGATTGAATGCAGTGGATTCCATGCATTGTGATTGAATGCGGTGTAATCTATGCAGTGTGGTAAAATGCATCCCGATAGAATGCAGTGGATTCCATGCAGCGTGATTGAATGTAGTGGATTCGATGCAGCGTGAAGAAATGGAACCCTATTGAATGCCGTGGATTTTATGCAGCACGATTGAATGCAGTGGATTCCATGAAGCATGATTGAATGCAATGGATTTATGCAGCATGGCCCAAAGCATCCCGATTGAATGCAGTGGATTCCATGCAGCGTCGTTGAATGCAGAGTATTCCATGCATTTTGGCGCAATGGTTCCAGATTGTATGCAGTGGAGTTCATGCAGCGAGGCCCAATGCATCCCGATTGAATGCAGTAGATTTTATGCAGCATGGCCCAAAACATCCCGATGGAATGCAGTGGATTCCATGCAGCGTCGTTGAATGCAGAGGATTCCATGCATTGTGGCGCAATGGATCCAGATTTTATGCAGTGGAGTCCATGCAGCGAGGCCCAATGCCTCCCGATTGAATGCAGTGGAGTTTATGCAGCCTGGCCCAAAGCATCCCGATGGAATGCAGTGGATTCCATGCATTGTGATTGAATGCAGTGTAATCCATGCAGCGAGGTAAAATGCATCCTGATTTAATACAGTGTATTCCATGCAGCGTGAAGTAATGGAACCCTATTGAATGCATTGGATTTTATAGAGCATGATTGAATGAAATGGATTCCATGCAGCATGGTTGAATGCAGTGGATTTTATGCAGCATGGCCCAAAGCATCCCGATTGAATGCAGTGGAATCCATGCAGCGTCAATGAATGCAGAGTATTCCATGCATTTTGGCGCAATGGATCCCGATTGTATGCAGTGGAGTCCATGCAGCGAAGCCCAATGCATCCCGATTGAATGCCGTGGATTTTATGCAGCATGGCCCAAAGCATCCCGATGGAATGCAGTGGATTACATGCGTTGTGATTGAATGCAGTGAACTCCATGCAGCATTGTAGAATGCATCCCCATTGAATGCAGTGGATTCCATGGAGCCTGATTGAATGCAGTGTATTCCATGCAGCGTGAAGAAATGGAACCCTATTGAATGCAGTAGATTTTATTCAGCATGATTGAATGCAGTGGATTCCATGCAGCAAATTGAATGCAGTGTATTTTATGCAGTATGGCCCAAAGCATACCTATAGAACGCAGTGGATTCCATGCATTTTGAGTGTATGAAATGTAATCCATGCAGCCTTGTAAAATGCATCCCGATTGAAAGCAGTGGATTCCATGCAGCCTGATTGAATGCAGTGTATTCCATGCAGCATGAAGAAATGGAACCCTATGGAATGCAGCGGATTTTATGCTGCATGATTGAATGCAGTGGATTCCATGCAGCATGATTGAATGCAGTGGATTTTATGCAGCATGGCCCAAAGCATCCCGTTTGAATGCAGTGGATTCCATGCATTGTGATTGAATGCAGTGTACTCCATGCAGCCTTGTAAAATGAATCCCGATTGAATGCAGTGGATTCCATGCAGCGTGATTAAATGCAGTCGATTCCATACAGCTTAGTAAAATGAATCCCGATTAAATTCCATGGATTACATGCAGCGTGATTAAATGCAGTGGATTCCATGCAGAGTGGTAAAATGCATCCATATTGAATGCAGTGGATTCCATGCAGCGTGATTGAATGCAGTGGATTCCAGGCAGCGTGAAGAAGAAATGGAACCCTATTGAATGCAGTGGATTTTATGCAGCATGATTGAATGCAGTGGATTCCATGCAGCATGATTGCATGCAGTGGATTTTATGCAGTATGGCCCAAAGCATCCCGATGGAATGCAGTGGATTCCATGCAGCGTCAATGAATGCAGAGGATTCCATGCATTTTGGCGCAATGGATCCCGATTGTATGCAGTGGAGTCCATGCAGCGAGGCCCAATGCATCCCGATTGAATGCAGTGGATTTTATGCAGCATGGCCCAAAGCATCCCGATGGAATGCAGTGGATTCCATGCATTGTGATTGAATGCAGTGAACTCCATGCAGCATGGTAGAATGCATCCCCATTGAATGCAGTGGATTCCATGGAGCCTGATTGAATGCAGTTTATTCCATGCAGCGAGGCCCAATGCATCCCGATTGAATGCAGTGGATTTTATGCAGCATGATTGAATGCAGTGGATTCCATGCAGCATGGTTGAATGCAGTGGATTTTATGCAGCATGGCCCAAAGCATCCCGATGGAATGCAGTGGATTCCATGCAGTGTCATTGAATGCAGATGATTCCTTGCATTTTGGGGCAATGGATCCCGATTTTATGCAGTGGAGTCCATGCAGCGTGGCCAAATGCATCCCGATTAAATGCAGTGGATTTTATGCAGCATGGCCCAAAGCATCCCGATAGAATGCAGTGGATTCCATGCAGCCTGATTGAATGAAGGGTAATCAATGCAGCATGGTAAAATGCATCCCGATTGAATGCAGTGGATTCCATGCAGCATGATTGAATGCAATGGATTTTATGCAGCATGGCCCAAAGCATCCCGATTGAATGCAGTGGATTCCATGCAGCGTCATTGAATGCAGAGGATTCCATGCATTGTGGCGCAATGGATCCGGATTGTATGCAGTGGAGTCCATGCAGCGATGCCCAGTGCATCCCGATTGAATGCAGTGGATTTTATGCAGCATGGCCCAAAGCATCCCGATTGAATGCAATGGATTCCATGAATTGTGATTGAATACAGTGTACTAAATGCAGCGTGGTAAAATTCATCCATGTTGAATGCAGTGGATTCCATGCAGCGTGATTGAATGCAGTGGATTCCATGCAGCGTGAAGAAATGGAACCCTATTGAATGCAGTGGATTTTATGCAGCATGATTTAATGCAGTGGATTCCATGCAGCATGATTGCATACAGTGGATTTTATGCAGCATGGCCCAAAGCATCCCGATGGAATGCAGTGGATTCCATGCAGCGTCATTGAATGCAGAGGATTCCATGCATTGTGGCGCAATGGATCCCGATTGTATGCAGTGGAGTCCATGCAGCGAGGCCCAATGCATCCCGATTGAATGCAGTGGATTTTATGCAGCATGGCCCAAAGCATCCCGATATAATGCAGTGCATTCCATGCAGCGTCGTTGAATGAAGAGGATTCCATGCATTGTGGCGCAATGGATCCCGATTGTATGCAGTGGAGTCCATGCAGCAATGCCCAGTGCATCCCGATTGAATGCAGTGGATTTTATGCAGCATGGCCCAAAGCATCCCGATTGAATGCAATGGATTCCATGAATTGTGATTGAATACAGTGTACTAAATGCAGCGTGGTAAAATTCATCCATGTTGAATGCAGTGGAATTCATGCAGCGTGATTGAATGCAGTGGATTCCATGCAGCGTGAAGAAATGGAACCCTATTGAATGCAGTGGATTTTATGCAGCATGATTGAATGCAGTGGATTCCATGCAGCATGATTGCATGCAGTGGATTTTATGCAGCATGGCCCAAAGCATCCTGATGGAATGCAGTGGATTCCATGCAGCGTCATTGAATGCAGAGGATTCCATGCATTGTGGCACAATGGATTCCGATTGAATGCAGTGGATTCGATGCAGCGTCATTGAATGAAGAGAATTCCATGCATTGTGGCACAATGGATCCCGATTGAATGCAGTGGAGTCCATGCAGCGAGGCCCAATGCATCCCGATTGAATGCAGTGGATTTTATGCAGCATGGCCCAAAGCATCCCGATTGAATGCAGTGGATTCCATGCATTGTGATTGAATGCGGTGTAATCTATGCAGTGTGGTAAAATGCATCCCGATAGAATGCAGTGGATTCCATGCAGCGTGATTGAATGTAGTGGATTCGATGCAGCGTGAAGAAATGGAACCCTATTGAATGCCGTGGATTTTATGCAGCACGATTGAATGCAGTGGATTCCATGAAGCATGATTGAATGCAATGGATTTATGCAGCATGGCCCAAAGCATCCCGATTGAATGCAGTGGATTCCATGCAGCGTCGTTGAATGCAGAGTATTCCATGCATTTTGGCGCAATGGTTCCAGATTGTATGCAGTGGAGTTCATGCAGCGAGGCCCAATGCATCCCGATTGAATGCAGTAGATTTTATGCAGCATGGCCCAAAACATCCCGATGGAATGCAGTGGATTCCATGCAGCGTCGTTGAATGCAGAGGATTCCATGCATTGTGGCGCAATGGATCCAGATTTTATGCAGTGGAGTCCATGCAGCGAGGCCCAATGCCTCCCGATTGAATGCAGTGGAGTTTATGCAGCCTGGCCCAAAGCATCCCGATGGAATGCAGTGGATTCCATGCATTGTGATTGAATGCAGTGTAATCCATGCAGCGAGGTAAAATGCATCCTGATTTAATACAGTGTATTCCATGCAGCGTGAAGTAATGGAACCCTATTGAATGCATTGGATTTTATAGAGCATGATTGAATGAAATGGATTCCATGCAGCATGGTTGAATGCAGTGGATTTTATGCAGCATGGCCCAAAGCATCCCGATTGAATGCAGTGGAGTCCATGCAGCGTCAATGAATGCAGAGTATTCCATGCATTTTGGCGCAATGGATCCCGATTGTATGCAGTGGAGTCCATGCAGCGAAGCCCAATGCATCCCGATTGAATGCAGTGGATTTTATGCAGCATGGCCCAAAGCATCCCGATGGAATGCAGTGGATTACATGCGTTGTGATTGAATGCAGTGAACTCCATGCAGCATTGTAGAATGCATCCCCATTGAATGCAGTGGATTCCATGGAGCCTGATTGAATGCAGTGTATTCCATGCAGCGTGAAGAAATGGAACCCTATTGAATGCAGTAGATTTTATTCAGCATGATTGAATGCAGTGGATTCCATGCAGCAAATTGAATGCAGTGTATTTTATGCAGTATGGCCCAAAGCATACCTATAGAACGCAGTGGATTCCATGCATTTTGAGTGTATGAAATGTAATCCATGCAGCCTTGTAAAATGCATCCCGATTGAAAGCAGTGGATTCCATGCAGCCTGATTGAATGCAGTGTATTCCATGCAGCATGAAGAAATGGAACCCTATGGAATGCAGCGGATTTTATGCTGCATGATTGAATGCAGTGGATTCCATGCAGCATGATTGAATGCAGTGGATTTTATGCAGCATGGCCCAAAGCATCCCGTTTGAATGCAGTGGATTCCATGCATTGTGATTGAATGCAGTGTACTCCATGCAGCCTTGTAAAATGAATCCCGATTGAATGCAGTGGATTCCATGCAGCGTGATTAAATGCAGTCGATTCCATACAGCTTAGTAAAATGAATCCCGATTAAATTCCATGGATTACATGCAGCGTGATTAAATGCAGTGGATTCCATGCAGAGTGGTAAAATGCATCCATATTGAATGCAGTGGATTCCATGCAGCGTGATTGAATGCAGTGGATTCCAGGCAGCGTGAAGAAGAAATGGAACCCTATTGAATGCAGTGGATTTTATGCAGCATGATTGAATGCAGTGGATTCCATGCAGCATGATTGCATGCAGTGGATTTTATGCAGTATGGCCCAAAGCATCCCGATGGAATGCAGTGGATTCCATGCAGCGTCAATGAATGCAGAGGATTCCATGCATTTTGGCGCAATGGATCCCGATTGTATGCAGTGGAGTCCATGCAGCGAGGCCCAATGCATCCCGATTGAATGCAGTGGATTTTATGCAGCATGGCCCAAAGCATCCCGATGGAATGCAGTGGATTCCATGCATTGTGATTGAATGCAGTGAACTCCATGCAGCATGGTAGAATGCATCCCCATTGAATGCAGTGGATTCCATGGAGCCTGATTGAATGCAGTTTATTCCATGCAGCGAGGCCCAATGCATCCCGATTGAATGCAGTGGATTTTATGCAGCATGATTGAATGCAGTGGATTCCATGCAGCATGGTTGAATGCAGTGGATTTTATGCAGCATGGCCCAAAGCATCCCGATGGAATGCAGTGGATTCCATGCAGTGTCATTGAATGCAGATGATTCCTTGCATTTTGGGGCAATGGATCCCGATTTTATGCAGTGGAGTCCATGCAGCGTGGCCAAATGCATCCCGATTAAATGCAGTGGATTTTATGCAGCATGGCCCAAAGCATCCCGATAGAATGCAGTGGATTCCATGCAGCCTGATTGAATGAAGGGTAATCAATGCAGCATGGTAAAATGCATCCCGATTGAATGCAGTGGATTCCATGCAGCATGATTGAATGCAATGGATTTTATGCAGCATGGCCCAAAGCATCCCGATTGAATGCAGTGGATTCCATGCAGCGTCATTGAATGCAGAGGATTCCATGCATTGTGGCGCAATGGATCCGGATTGTATGCAGTGGAGTCCATGCAGCGATGCCCAGTGCATCCCGATTGAATGCAGTGGATTTTATGCAGCATGGCCCAAAGCATCCCGATTGAATGCAATGGATTCCATGAATTGTGATTGAATACAGTGTACTAAATGCAGCGTGGTAAAATTCATCCATGTTGAATGCAGTGGATTCCATGCAGCGTGATTGAATGCAGTGGATTCCATGCAGCGTGAAGAAATGGAACCCTATTGAATGCAGTGGATTTTATGCAGCATGATTGAATGCAGTGGATTCCATGCAGCATGATTGCATACAGTGGATTTTATGCAGCATGGCCCAAAGCATCCCGATGGAATGCAGTGGATTCCATGCAGCGTCATTGAATGCAGAGGATTCCATGCATTGTGGCGCAATGGATCCCGATTGTATGCAGTGGAGTCCATGCAGCGAGGCCCAATGCATCCCGATTGAATGCAGTGGATTTTATGCAGCATGGCCCAAAGCATCCCGATATAATGCAGTGCATTCCATGCAGCGTCGTTGAATGAAGAGGATTCCATGCATTGTGGCGCAATGGATCCCGATTGTATGCAGTGGAGTCCATGCAGCAATGCCCAGTGCATCCCGGTTGAATGCAGTGGATTTTATGCAGCATGGCCCAAAGCATCCCGATTGAATGCAATGGATTCCATGAATTGTGATTGAATACAGTGTACTAAATGCAGCGTGGTAAAATTCATCCATGTTGAATGCAGTGGAATTCATGCAGCGTGATTGAATGCAGTGGATTCCATGCAGCGTGAAGAAATGGAACCCTATTGAATGCAGTGGATTTTATGCAGCATGATTGAATGCAGTGGATTCCATGCAGCATGATTGCATGCAGTGGATTTTATGCAGCATGGCCCAAAGCATCCTGATGGAATGCAGTGGATTCCATGCAGCGTCATTGAATGCAGAGGATTCCATGCATTGTGGCACAATGGATTCCGATTGAATGCAGTGGATTCGATGCAGCGTCATTGAATGAAGAGAATTCCATGCATTGTGGCACAATGGATCCCGATTGAATGCAGTGGAGTCCATGCAGCGAGGCCCAATGCATCCCGATTGAATGCAGTGGATTTTATGCAGCATGGCCCAAAGCATCCCGATTGAATGCAGTGGATTCCATGCATTGTGATTGAATGCGGTGTAATCTATGCAGTGTGGTAAAATGCATCCCGATAGAATGCAGTGGATTCCATGCAGCGTGATTGAATGTAGTGGATTCGATGCAGCGTGAAGAAATGGAACCCTATTGAATGCAGTGGATTTTATGCAGCACGATTGAATGCAGTGGATTCCATGAAGCATGATTGAATGCAATGGATTTATGCAGCATGGCCCAAAGCATCCCGATTGAATGCAGTGGATTCCATGCAGCGTCGTTGAATGCAGAGTATTCCATGCATTTTGGCGCAATGGTTCCAGATTGTATGCAGTGGAGTTCATGCAGCGAGGCCCAATGCATCCCGATTGAATGCAGTAGATTTTATGCAGCATGGCCCAAAACATCCCGATGGAATGCAGTGGATTCCATGCAGCGTCGTTGAATGCAGAGGATTCCATGCAGCGTCATTGAATGCAGAGGATTCCATGCATTGTGGCGCAATGGATCCGGATTGTATGCAGTGGAGTCCATGCAGCGATGCCCAGTGCATCCCGATTGAATGCAGTGGATTTTATGCAGCATGGCCCAAAGCATCCCGATTGAATGCAATGGATTCCATGAATTGTGATTGAATACAGTGTACTAAATGCAGCGTGGTAAAATTCATCCATGTTGAATGCAGTGGATTCCATGCAGCGTGATTGAATGCAGTGGATTCCATGCAGCGTGAAGAAATGGAACCCTATTGAATGCAGTGGATTTTATGCAGCATGATTGAATGCAGTGGATTCCATGCAGCATGATTGCATACAGTGGATTTTATGCAGCATGGCCCAAAGCATCCCGATGGAATGCAGTGGATTCCATGCAGCGTCATTGAATGCAGAGGATTCCATGCATTGTGGCGCAATGGATCCCGATTGTATGCAGTGGAGTCCATGCAGCGAGGCCCAATGCATCCCGATTGAATGCAGTGGATTTTATGCAGCATGGCCCAAAGCATCCCGATATAATGCAGTGCATTCCATGCAGCGTCGTTGAATGAAGAGGATTCCATGCATTGTGGCGCAATGGATCCCGATTGTATGCAGTGGAGTCCATGCAGCAATGCCCAGTGCATCCCGGTTGAATGCAGTGGATTTTATGCAGCATGGCCCAAAGCATCCCGATTGAATGCAATGGATTCCATGAATTGTGATTGAATACAGTGTACTAAATGCAGCGTGGTAAAATTCATCCATGTTGAATGCAGTGGAATTCATGCAGCGTGATTGAATGCAGTGGATTCCATGCAGCGTGAAGAAATGGAACCCTATTGAATGCAGTGGATTTTATGCAGCATGATTGAATGCAGTGGATTCCATGCAGCATGATTGCATGCAGTGGATTTTATGCAGCATGGCCCAAAGCATCCTGATGGAATGCAGTGGATTCCATGCAGCGTCATTGAATGCAGAGGATTCCATGCATTGTGGCACAATGGATTCCGATTGAATGCAGTGGATTCGATGCAGCGTCATTGAATGAAGAGAATTCCATGCATTGTGGCACAATGGATCCCGATTGAATGCAGTGGAGTCCATGCAGCGAGGCCCAATGCATCCCGATTGAATGCAGTGGATTTTATGCAGCATGGCCCAAAGCATCCCGATTGAATGCAGTGGATTCCATGCATTGTGATTGAATGCGGTGTAATCTATGCAGTGTGGTAAAATGCATCCCGATAGAATGCAGTGGATTCCATGCAGCGTGATTGAATGTAGTGGATTCGATGCAGCGTGAAGAAATGGAACCCTATTGAATGCAGTGGATTTTATGCAGCACGATTGAATGCAGTGGATTCCATGAAGCATGATTGAATGCAATGGATTTATGCAGCATGGCCCAAAGCATCCCGATTGAATGCAGTGGATTCCATGCAGCGTCGTTGAATGCAGAGTATTCCATGCATTTTGGCGCAATGGTTCCAGATTGTATGCAGTGGAGTTCATGCAGCGAGGCCCAATGCATCCCGATTGAATGCAGTAGATTTTATGCAGCATGGCCCAAAACATCCCGATGGAATGCAGTGGATTCCATGCAGCGTCGTTGAATGCAGAGGATTCCATGCATTGTGGCGCAATGGATCCAGATTTTATGCAGTGGAGTCCATGCAGCGAGGCCCAATGCCTCCCGATTGAATGCAGTGGAGTTTATGCAGCATGGCCCAAAGAATCCCGATGGAATGCAGTGGATTCCATGCATTGTGATTGAATGCAGTGTAATCCATGCAGCGAGGTAAAATGCATCCCGATAGAATGCAGTGGATTCCATGCAGCGTGATTGAATGCAGTGTATTCCATGCAGCGTGAAGAAAGGGAACCCAATTGAATGCAAGGATTTTATGCAGCATTACTGAATGCAGTGGATTCAAGAAGCAAGATTGAATGCAGTGGATTTTATGCAGCATGGCCCAAAGCATCCCGATTGAATGCAGTGGATTCCATGCATTGTGATTGAATGCAGTGAACTGCATGCAACGTGGTAAAATGCATCCCGATTGAATGCAGTGGATTCCATGCAGCGTGATTAAGTGCAGTCGATTCCATACAGCTTAGTAAAATGAATCCCGATTAAATTCCATGGATTACATGCAGCGTGATTAAATGCAGTGTAATCCATGCAGAGTGGTAAAATGCATCCCGATTGAATGCAGTGGATTCCATGCAGCGTGGTTGAATGCAGTGGATTCCATGCAGGGTGCAGTAATGGAACCCTATTGAATGCAGTGGATTTTATGCAGCATGATTGAATGCAGTGGTTTCAATGCAGCATGATTGAATGCAGTGGATTTTATGCAGCATGGCCCAAAGCATCCCGATGGAATGCAGTGGATTCCATGCAGCGTCGTTAAATGAAGAGGATTCCATGCATTGTGGCGCAATGGATCCCGATTGTATGCAGTGGAGTCCATGCAGCAATGCCCAGTGCATCCCGATTGAATGCAGTGGATTGTATGCAGCATGGCCCAAAGCATCCCGATTGAATGCAATGGATTCCATGAATTGTGATTGAATACAGTGTACTAAATGCAGCGTGGTAAAATTCATCCATGTTGAATGCAGTGGAATTCATGCAGCGTCATTGAATGCAGTGGATTCCATGCAGCGTGAAGAAATGGAACCCTATTGAATGCAGTGGATTTTATGCAGCATGATTGAATGCAGTGGATTCCATGCAGCATGATTGCATGCAGTGGATTTTATGCAGCATGGCCCAAAGCATCCTGATGGAATGCAGTGGATTCCATGCAGCGTCATTGAATGAAGAGGATTCCATGCATTGTGGCGCAATGGATCCAGATTTTATGCAGTGGAGTCCATGCAGCGAGGCCCAATGCCTCCCGATTGAATGCAGTGGAGTTTATGCAGCATGGCACAAAGCATCCCGATGGAATGCAGTGGATTCCATGCATTGTGATTGAATGCAGTGTAATCCATGCAGCGAGGTAAAATGCATCCTGATTTAATGCAGTGTATTCCATGCAGCGTGAAGTAATGGAACCCTATTGAATGCATTGGATTTTATAGAGCATGATTGAATGAAATGGATTCCATGCAGCATGGTTGAATGCAGTGGATTTTATGCAGCATGGCCCAAAGCATCCCGATGGAATGCAGTGGATTACATGCGTTGTGATTGAATGCAGTGAACTCCATGCAGCATTGTAGAATGCATCCCCATTGAATGCAGTGGATTCCATGGAGCCTGATTGAATGCAGTGTATTCCATGCAGCGTGAAGAAATGGAACCCTATTGAATGCAGTGGATTTAATTCAGCATGATTGAATGCAGTGGATTCCATGCAGCAAATTGAATGCAGTGTATTTTATGCAGTATGGCCCAAAGCATACCTATAGAACGCAGTGGATTCCATGCATTTTGAGTGTATGAAATGTAATCCATGCAGCCTTGTAAAATGCATCCCGATTGAATGCAGTGGATTCCATGCAGCATGATTGAATGCAGTGGATTTTATGCAGCATGGCCCAAAGCTTCCCGATGGAATGCAGTGGATTCCATGCAGCGTCATTGAATGCAGAGTATTCCATGCATTGTGGCGCAATGGATCCCGATTATATGCAGTGGAGTCTATGCAGCGAGGCCCAATGCATCACCATTGAATGCAGTGGATTTTATGCAGCATGGCCCAAGGCATCCCGATTGAATGCAGTGGATTCCATGCATTGTGATTGAATGTAGGGTAATCCATGCAACGTGGTATAATGCATCCTGATTGAATGCAGTCGATTCCATGCATCCTGATTTAATGTAGTGTATTCCATGCAGCGTGAAGTAATGGAACCCTATTGAATGCATTGGATTATATAGAGCATGATTGAATGAAATGGATTCCATGCAGCATGGTTGAATGCAGTGGATTTTATGCAGCATGGCCCAAAGCATCCCGATTGAATGCAGTGGAGTCCATGCAGCGTCAATGAATGCAGAGGATTCCTTGCATTGTGGCGCAATGGATACCGATTGAATGCAGTGGAGTCGATGCAGCGTGGTCCAATGCATCCCGATTGAATGCAGTGGATTTTATGCAGCATGGCCCAAAGCATCCCGATGGAATGCAGTGGATTCCAAGCATTGTGATTGAATGCAGTGTAATCCATGCAGCGAGGTAAAATGCATCCCGATTGAATGCAGTGGATTCCATTCAGTGTGATTGAATGCAGTGTATTACATGCAGCGTGAAGAAATGGAACCCTATTGAATGCAGTGGATTTTATGCAGCATGATTGAATGCAGTGGATTCCATGCAGCATGATTGAATGCAGTGGATTTTATGCAGTATGGCCCAAAGCATCCCGATGGAATGCAGTGGATTCCATGCATTGTGATTGAATGCAGTGTATTCCATGCAGCGTGAAGAAATGGAACCCAATTGAATGCAAGGATTTATGCAGCATTACTGAATGCAGTGGATTCAAAAAGCAAGATTGAATGCAGTGGATTTTATGCAGCATGGCCCAAAGCATCCCGATTGAATGCAGTGGATTCCATGCAGCATGATTAAGTGCAGTCGATTCCATACAGCTTAGTAAAATGAATCCCGATTAAAATTCCATGGATTACATGCAGCGTGATTAAATGCAGTGTAATCCATGCAGAGTGGTAAAATGCATCCCGATTGAATGCAGTGGATTCCATGCAGCGTGGTTGAATGCAGTGGATTCCATGCAGGGTAAAGAAATGGAACCCTATTGAATGCAGTGGATTTTATGCAACATGATTGAATGCAGTGGATTCAATGCAGCATGATTGCATGCAGTGGATTTTATGCAGAATGGCCCATAGCTTCACGATTCAATGCAGTGGATTCCATTCAGCGTCATTGAATGCAGAGTATTCCATGCATTGTGGCGCAATGGATCCCGATTATATGCAGTGGAGTCCATGCAGCAATGCCCAGTGCATCCCGATTGAATGCAGTGGATTGTATGCAGCATGGCCCAAAGCTTCCCGATTGAATGCAGTGGATTCGATGCATTGTGATGGAATGCAGTGTAATCCATGCAACGAGGAAAAATGCATCCCGATTGAATGCAGTGGATTCCATGCAGCCTGATTGAATGCAGTGTATTCCATGCAGCATGAAGAAATGGAACCCTATGGAATGCAGCGGATTTTATGCTGCATGATTGAATGCAGTGGATTCCATGCAGCATGATTGAATGCAGTGGATTTTATGCAGCATGGCCCAAAGCATCCCGTTTGAATGCAGTGGATTCCATGCATTGTGATTGAATGCAGTGTACTCCATGCAGCTTTGTAAAATGAATCCCGATTGAATGCAGTGGATTCCATGCAGCGTGATTAAATGCAGTCGATTCCATACAGCTTAGTAAAATGAATCCCGATTAAATTCCATGGATTACATGCAGCGTGATTAAATGCAGTGGATTCCATGCAGAGTGGTAAAATGCATCCATATTGAATGCAGTGGATTCCATGCAGCGTGATTGAATGCAGTGGATTCCAGGCAGCGTGAAGAAGAAATGGAACCCTATTGAATGCAGTGGATTTTATGCAGCATGATTGAATGCAGTGGATTCCATGCAGCATGATTGCATGCAGTGGATTTTATGCAGTATGGCCCAAAGCATCCCGATGGAATGCAGTGGATTCCATGCAGCGTCAATGAATGCAGAGGATTCCATGCATTTTGGCGCAATGGATCCCGATTGTATGCAGTGGAGTCCATGCAGCGAGGCCCAATGCATCCCGATTGAATGCAGTGGATTTTATGCAGCATGGCCCAAAGCATCCCGATGGAATGCAGTGGATTCCATGCATTGTGATTGAATGCAGTGAACTCCATGCAGCATGGTAGAATGCATCCCCATTGAATGCAGTGGATTCCATGGAGCCTGATTGAATGCAGTTTATTCCATGCAGCGAGGCCCAATGCATCCCGATTGAATGCAGTGGATTTTATGCAGCATGATTGAATGCAGTGGATTCCATGCAGCATGGTTGAATGCAGTGGATTTTATGCAGCATGGCCCAAAGCATCCCGATGGAATGCAGTGGATTCCATGCAGTGTCATTGAATGCAGATGATTCCTTGCATTTTGGGGCAATGGATCCCGATTTTATGCAGTGGAGTCCATGCAGCGTGGCCAAATGCATCCCGATTAAATGCAGTGGATTTCATGCAGCATGGCCCAAAGCATCCCGATAGAATGCAGTGGATTCCATGCAGCCTGATTGAATGAAGGGTAATCAATGCAGCATGGTAAAATGCATCCCGATTGAATGCAGTGGATTCCATGCAGCATGATTGAATGCAATGGATTTTATGCAGCATGGCCCAAAGCATCCCGATTGAATGCAGTGGATTCCATGCAGCGTCATTGAATGCAGAGGATTCCATGCATTGTGGCGCAATGGATCCGGATTGTATGCAGTGGAGTCCATGCAGCGATGCCCAGTGCATCCCGATTGAATGCAGTGGATTTTATGCAGCATGGCCCAAAGCATCCCGATTGAATGCAATGGATTCCATGAATTGTGATTGAATACAGTGTACTAAATGCAGCGTGGTAAAATTCATCCATGTTGAATGCAGTGGATTCCATGCAGCGTGATTGAATGCAGTGGATTCCATGCAGCGTGAAGAAATGGAACCCTATTGAATGCAGTGGATTTTATGCAGCATGATTGAATGCAGTGGATTCCATGCAGCATGATTGCATACAGTGGATTTTATGCAGCATGGCCCAAAGCATCCCGATGGAATGCAGTGGATTCCATGCAGCGTCATTGAATGCAGAGGATTCCATGCATTGTGGCGCAATGGATCCCGATTGTATGCAGTGGAGTCCATGCAGCGAGGCCCAATGCATCCCGATTGAATGCAGTGGATTTTATGCAGCATGGCCCAAAGCATCCCGATGGAATGCAGTGGATTCCATGCAGCGTCGTTGAATGAAGAGGATTCCATGCATTGTGGCGCAATGGATCCCGATTGTATGCAGTGGAGTCCATGCAGCAATGCCCAGTGCATCCCGATTGAATGCAGTGGATTTTATGCAGCATGGCCCAAAGCATCCCGATTGAATGCAATGGATTCCATGAATTGTGATTGAATACAGTGTACTAAATGCAGCGTGGTAAAATTCATCCATGTTGAATGCAGTGGAATTCATGCAGCGTGATTGAATGCAGTGGATTCCATGCAGCGTGAAGAAATGGAACCCTATTGAATGCAGTGGATTTTATGCAGCATGATTGAATGCAGTGGATTCCATGCAGCATGATTGCATGCAGTGGATTTTATGCAGCATGGCCCAAAGCATCCTGATGGAATGCAGTGGATTCCATGCAGCGTCATTGAATGCAGAGGATTCCATGCATTGTGGCACAATGGATTCCGATTGAATGCAGTGGATTCGATGCAGCGTCATTGAATGAAGAGAATTCCATGCATTGTGGCACAATGGATCCCGATTGAATGCAGTGGAGTCCATGCAGCGAGGCCCAATGCATCCCGATTGAATGCAGTGGATTTTATGCAGCATGGCCCAAAGCATCCCGATTGAATGCAGTGGATTCCATGCATTGTGATTGAATGCGGTGTAATCTATGCAGTGTGGTAAAATGCATCCCGATAGAATGCAGTGGATTCCATGCAGCGTGATTGAATGTAGTGGATTCGATGCAGCGTGAAGAAATGGAACCCTATTGAATGCAGTGGATTTTATGCAGCACGATTGAATGCAGTGGATTCCATGAAGCATGATTGAATGCAATGGATTTATGCAGCATGGCCCAAAGCATCCCGATTGAATGCAGTGGATTCCATGCAGCGTCGTTGAATGCAGAGTATTCCATGCATTTTGGCGCAATGGTTCCAGATTGTATGCAGTGGAGTTCATGCAGCGAGGCCCAATGCCTCCCGATTGAATGCAGTAGATTTTATGCAGCATGGCCCAAAACATCCCGATGGAATGCAGTGGATTCCATGCAGCGTCGTTGAATGCAGAGGATTCCATGCATTGTGGCGCAATGGATCCAGATTTTATGCAGTGGAGTCCATGCAGCGAGGCCCAATGCCTCCCGATTGAATGCAGTGGAGTTTATGCAGCATGGCCCAAAGCATCCCGATGGAATGCAGTGGATTCCATGCATTGTGATTGAATGCAGTGTAATCCATGCAGCGAGGTAAAATGCATCCCGATTGAATGCAGTGGATTCCATGCAGCGTGATTGAATGCAGTGTATTCCATGCAGCGTGAAGAAATGGAACCCAATTGAATGCAAGGATTTTATGCAGCATTACTGAATGCAGTGGATTCAAAAAGCAAGATTGAATGCAGTGGATTTTATGCAACATGGCCCAAAGCATCCCGATTGAATGCAGTGGATTCCATGCATTGTGATTGAATGCAGTGAACTGCATGCAACGTGGTAAAATGCATCCCGATTGAATGCAGTGGATTCCATGCAGCGTGATTAAGTGCAGTCGATTCCATACAGCTTAGTAAAATGAATCCCGATTAAATTCCATGGATTACATGCAGCGTGATTAAATGCAGTGTAATCCATGCAGAGTGGTAAAATGCATCCATATTGAATGCAGTGGATTCCATGCAGCGTGGTTGAATGCAGTGGATTCCATGCAGGGTGCAGTAATGGAACCCTATTGAATGCAGTGGATTTTATGCAGCATGATTGAATGCAGTGGTTTCAATGCAGCATGATTGCATGCAGTGGATTTTATGCAGCATGGCCCATAGCTTCACGATTCAATGCAGTGGATTCCATTCAGCATCATTGCATGCACAGTATTCCATGCATTGTGGCGCAATGGATCCCGATTATATTCAGTGGAGTCCATGCAGCGAGGCCCAGTGCATCCCGATTGAATGCAGTGGATTGTATGCAGCATGGCCCAAAGCTTCCCGATTGAATGCAGTGGATTCCATGCATTGTGATGGAATGCAGTGTAATCCATGCAACGAGGAAAAATGCATCCCAATTGAATGCAGTGGATTCCATGCAGCCTGATTGAATGCAGTGTATTCCATGCAGCATGAAGAAATGGAATCCTATGTAATGCAGCGGATTTTATGCAGCCTGATTGAATGCAGTGTATTCCATGCAGCATGAAGAAATGGAACCCTATGGAATGCAGCGGATTTTATGCTGCATGATTGAATGCAGTGGATTCCATGCAGCATGATTGAATGCAGTGGATTTTATGCAGCATGGCCCAAAGCATCCCGTTTGAATGCAGTGGATTCCATGCATTGTGATTGAATGCAGTGTACTCCATGCAGCCTTGTAAAATGAATCCCGATTGAATGCAGTGGATTCCATGCAGCGTAATTAAATGCAGTCGATTCCATACAGCTTAGTAAAATGAATCCCGATTAAATTCCATGGATTACATGCAGCATGATTAAATGCAGTGGATTCCATGCAGAGTGGTAAAATGCATCCATATTGAATGCAGTGGATTCTATGCATTGCGATTGAATGCAGTGTAATCCAAGCAGTGTGGTAAAATGCATCCCGATTGAACGCAGTGGATTCCATGCACCGTGATTAAATGCAGTCGATTCCATGCATTTTGGCGCAATGGATCCCGATTGTATGCAGTGGAGTCCATGCAGCGAGGCCCAATGCATCCCGATTGAATGCAGTGGATTGTATGCAGCATGGCCCAAAGCATCGCGATGGAATGCAGTGGATTCCATGCATTGTGATGGAATGCAGTGAACTCCATGCAGCATGGTAGAATGCATCCCCATTGAGTGCAGTGGATTCCATGGAGCCTGATTGAATGCAGTTTATTCCATGCAGCGAGGCCCAATGCATCCCGATTGAATGCAGTGGATTTTATACAGCATGATTGAATGCAGTGGATTCCATGCAGCATGATTGAATGCAGTGGATTTTATGCAGCATGGCCCAAAGCATCCCGATTGAATGCAGTGGAGTCCATGCAGCGTCGTTGCATGCGGAGGATTCCATGCATTTTGGTGCAATGGATCCCGATTGTATGCAGTGGAGTCCATGCAGCGAGGCCCAATGCATCCCGATTGAATGCAGTCGATTTTATGCAGCATGGCCCAAAGCATCCCGATGGAATGCAGTGGATTCCATGCATTGTGATTGAATGCAGTGAACTCCATGCAGCATTGTAGAATGCATCCCCATTGAATGCAGTGGAATTCATGCAGCGTGATTGAATGCAGTGTATTCCATGCAGCGAGGCCCAATGCATCCCGATGGAATGCAGTGGATTTTATGCAGCATGATTGAATGCAGTGGAGTCCATGCAGCAAATTGAATGCAGTGTATTTTATGCAGTATGGCCCAAAGTATACCTATAGAACGCAGTGTATTCCATGCATTTTGAGTGTATGAAATGTAATCCATGCAGCCTTGTAAAATGCATCCCGATTGAATGCAGTGGATTCCATGCAGCATGATTGAATGCAGTGGATTTTATGCAGCATGGCCCAAAGCTTCCCGATGGAATGCAGTGGATTCCATGCAGCGTCGTTGAATGCAGAATATTCCATGCATTGTGGCGCAATGGATCCCGATTATATGCAGTGGAGTCTATGCAGCGAGGCCCAATGCATCACCATTGAATGCAGTGGATTTTATGCAGCATGGCCCAAAGCATCCCGATTGAATGCAGTGGATTCCATGCATTGTGATTGAATGTAGGGTAATCCATGCAACGTTGTATAATGCATCCTGATTGAATGCAGTCGATTCCATGCATCCTGATTTAATGCAGTGTATTCCATGCAGCGTGAATTAATGGAACCCTATTGAATGCATTGGATTTTATTGAGCATGATTGAATGAAATGGATTCCATGCAGCATGGTTGAATGCAGTGGATTTTATGCAGCATGGCCCAAAGCATCCTGATGGAATGCAGTGGATTCCATGCAGCGTCATTGAATGCAGAGGATTCCATGCATTGTGGCACAATGGATTCCGATTGAATGCAGTGGATTCGATGCAGCGTCATTGAATGAAGAGAATTCCATGCATTGTGGCACAATGGATCCCGATTGAATGCAGTGGAGTCCATGCAGCGAGGCCCAATGCATCCCGATTGAATGCAGTGGATTTTATGCAGCATGGCCCAAAGCATCCCGATTGAATGCAGTGGATTCCATGCATTGTGATTGAATGCGGTGTAATCTATGCAGTGTGGTAAAATGCATCCCGATAGAATGCAGTGGATTCCATGCAGCGTGATTGAATGTAGTGGATTCGATGCAGCGTGAAGAAATGGAACCCTATTGAATGCAGTGGATTTTATGCAGCACGATTGAATGCAGTGGATTCCATGAAGCATGATTGAATGCAATGGATTTATGCAGCATGGCCCAAAGCATCCCGATTGAATGCAGTGGATTCCATGCAGCGTCGTTGAATGCAGAGTATTCCATGCATTTTGGCGCAATGGTTCCAGATTGTATGCAGTGGAGTTCATGCAGCGAGGCCCAATGCATCCCGATTGAATGCAGTAGATTTTATGCAGCATGGCCCAAAACATCCCGATGGAATGCAGTGGATTCCATGCAGCGTCGTTGAATGCAGAGGATTCCATGCATTGTGGCGCAATGGATCCAGATTTTATGCAGTGGAGTCCATGCAGCGAGGCCCAATGCCTCCCGATTGAATGCAGTGGAGTTTATGCAGCATGGCCCAAAGAATCCCGATGGAATGCAGTGGATTCCATGCATTGTGATTGAATGCAGTGTAATCCATGCAGCGAGGTAAAATGCATCCCGATAGAATGCAGTGGATTCCATGCAGCGTGATTGAATGCAGTGTATTCCATGCAGCGTGAAGAAATGGAACCCAATTGAATGCAAGGATTTTATGCAGCATTACTGAATGCAGTGGATTCAAAAAGCAAGATTGAATGCAGTGGATTTTATGCAGCATGGCCCAAAGCATCCCGATTGAATGCAGTGGATTCCATGCATTGTGATTGAATGCAGTGAACTGCATGCAACGTGGTAAAATGCATCCCGATTGAATGCAGTGGATTCCATGCAGCGTGATTAAGTGCAGTCGATTCCATACAGCTTAGTAAAATGAATCCCGATTAAATTCCATGGATTACATGCAGCGTGATTAAATGCAGTGTAATCCATGCAGAGTGGTAAAATGCATCCCGATTGAATGCAGTGGATTCCATGCAGCGTGGTTGAATGCAGTGGATTCCATGCAGGGTGCAGTAATGGAACCCTATTGAATGCAGTGGATTTTATGCAGCATGATTGAATGCAGTGGTTTCAATGCTTCATGATTGCATGCAGTGGATTTTATGCAGCATGGCCCAAAGCATCCCGATGGAATGCAGTGGATTCCATGCAGCGTCGTTAAATGAAGAGGATTCCATGCATTGTGGCGCAATGGATCACGATTGTATGCAGTGGAGTCCATGCAGCAATGCCCAGTGCATCCCGATTGAATGCAGTGGATTGTATGCAGCATGGCCCAAAGCATCCCGATTGAATGCAATGGATTCCATGAATTGTGATTGAATACAGTGTACTAAATGCAGCGTGGTAAAATTCATCCATGTTGAATGCAGTGGAATTCATGCAGCGTGATTGAATGCAGTGGATTCCATGCAGCGTGAAGAAATGGAACCCTATTGAATGCAGTGGATTTTATGCAGCATGATTGAATGCAGTGGATTCCATGCAGCATGATTGCATGCAGTGGATTTTATGCAGCATGGCCCAAAGCATCCTGATGGAATGCAGTGGATTCCATGCAGCGTCATTGAATGAAGAGGATTCCATGCATTGTGGCGCAATGGATCCAGATTTTATGCAGTGGAGTCCATGCAGCGAGGCCCAATGCCTCCCGATTGAATGCAGTGGAGTTTATGCAGCATGGCACAAAGCATCCCGATGGAATGCAGTGGATTCCATGCATTGTGATTGAATGCAGTGTAATCCATGCAGCGAGGTAAAATGCATCCTGATTTAATGCAGTGTATTCCATGCAGCGTGAAGTAATGGAACCCTATTGAATGCATTGGATTTTATAGAGCATGATTGAATGAAATGGATTCCATGCAGCATGGTTGAATGCAGTGGATTTTATGCAGCATGGCCCAAAGCATCCCGATGGAATGCAGTGGATTACATGCGTTGTGATTGAATGCAGTGAACTCCATGCAGCATTGTAGAATGCATCCCCATTGAATGCAGTGGATTCCATGGAGCCTGATTGAATGCAGTGTATTCCATGCAGCGTGAAGAAATGGAACCCTATTGAATGCAGTGGATTTTATTCAGCATGATTGAATGCAGTGGATTCCATGCAGCAAATTGAATGCAGTGTATTTTATGCAGTATGGCCCAAAGCATCCCTATAGAACGCAGTGGATTCCATGCATTTTGAGTGTATGAAATGTAATCCATGCAGCCTTGTAAAATGCATCCCGATTGAATGCAGTGGATTCCATGCAGCATGATTTAATGTAGTGTATTCCATGCAGCGTGAAGTAATGGAACCCTATTGAATGCATTGGATTTTATAGAGCATGATTGAATGAAATGGATTCCATGCAGCATGGTTGAATGCAGTGGATTTTATGCAGCATGGCCCAAAGCATCCCGATTGAATGCAGTGGAGTCCATGCAGCGTCAATGAATGCAGAGGATTCCTTGCATTGTGGCGCAATGGATACCGATTGAATGCAGTGGAGTCGATGCAGCGTGGCCCAATGCATCCCGATTGAATGCAGTGGATTTTATGCAGCATGGCCCAAAGCATCCCGATGGAATGCAGTGGATTCCAAGCATTGTGATTGAATGCAGTGTAATCCATGCAGCGATGTAAAATGCATCCCGATTGAATGCAGTGGATTCCATTCAGTGTGATTGAATGCAGTGTATTACATGCAGCGTGAAGAAATGGAACCCTATTGAATGCAGTGGATTTTATGCAGCATGATTGAATGCAGTGGATTCCATGCAGCATGATTGAATGCAGTGGATTTTATGCAGCATGGCCCAAAGCATCCCGATGGAATGCAGTGGATTCCATGCATTGTGATTGAATGCAGTGAAAACCACGCAGCATGGTAAAATGCATCCCGATTGAATGCAGTGGATTCCATGCAGCGTGATTGAATGCAGTGTATTCCATGCAGCGTGAAGAAATGGAACCCAATTGAATGCAAGGATTTATGCAGCATTACTGAATGCAGTGGATTCAAAAAGCAAGATAGAATGCAGTGGATTTTATGCAGCATGGCCCAAAGCATCCCGATTGAATGCAGTGGATTCCATGCATTGTGATTGAATGCAGTGAACTGCATGCAACGTGGTAAAATGCATCCCGATTGAATGCAGTGGATTCCATGCAGCGTGATTAAGTGCAGTCGATTCCATACAGCTTAGTAAAATGAATCCCGATTAAAATTCCATGGATTACATGCAGCGTGATTAAATGCAGTGTAATCCATGCAGAGTGGTAAAATGCATCCCGATTGAATGCAGTGGATTCCATGCAGCGTGGTTGAATGCAGTGGATTCCATGCAGGGTGAAGAAATGGAACCCTATTGAATGCAGTGGATTTTATGCAACATGATTGAATGCAGTGGATTCAATGCAGCATGATTGCATGCAGTGGATTTTATGCAGCATGGCCCATAGCTTCACGATTCAATGCAGTGGATTCCATTCAGCGTCATTGAATGCAGAGTATTCCATGCATTGTGGCGCAATGGATCCCGATTATATGCAGTGGAGTCCATGCAGCGAGGCCCAGTGCATCCCGATTGAATGCAGTGGATTGTATGCAGCATGGCCCAAAGCTTCCCGATTGAATGCAGTGGATTCGATGCATTGTGATGGAATGCAGTGTAATCCATGCAACGAGGAAAAATGCATCCCGATTGAATGCAGTGGATTCCATGCAGCCTGATTGAATGCAGTGTATTCCATGCAGCATGAAGAAATGGAACCCTATGGAATGCAGCGGATTTTATGCTGCATGATTGAATGCAGTGGATTCCATGCAGCATGATTGAATGCAGTGGATTTTATGCAGCATGGCCCAAAGCATCCCGTTTGAATGCAGTGGATTCCATGCATTGTGATTGAATGCAGTGTACTCCATGCAGCCTTGAAAAATGAATCCCCATTGAATGCAGTGGATTCCATGCAGCGTGATTAAATGCAGTCGATTCCATACAGCTTAGTAAAATGAATCCCGATTAAATTCCATGGATTACATGCAGCGTGATTAAATGCAGTGGATTCCATGCAGAGTGGTAAAATGCATCCATATTGAATGCAGTGGATTCCATGCAGCGTGATTGAATGCAGTGGATTCCAGGCAGCGTGAAGAAGAAATGGAACCCTATTGAATGCAGTGGATTTTATGCAGCATGATTGAATGCAGTGGATTCCATGCAGCATGATTGCATGCAGTGGATTTTATGCAGTATGGCCCAAAGCATCCCGATGGAATGCAGTGGATTCCATGCAGCGTCAATGAATGCAGAGGATTCCATGCATTTTGGCGCAATGGATCCCGATTGTATGCAGTGGAGTCCATGCAGCGAGGCCCAATGCATCCCGATTGAATGCAGTGGATTTTATGCAGCATGGCCCAAAGCATCCCGATGGAATGCAGTGGATTCCATGCATTGTGATTGAATGCAGTGAACCCCATGCAGCATGGTAGAATGCATCCCCATTGAATGCAGTGGATTCCATGGAGCCTGATTGAATGCAGTTTATTCCATGCAGCGAGGCCCAATGCATCCCGATTGAATGCAGTGGATTTTATGCAGCATGATTGAATGCAGTGGATTCCATGCAGCATGGTTGAATGCAGTGGATTTTATGCAGCATGGCCCAAGGCATCCCGATGGAATGCAGTGGATTCCATGCAGCGTCATTGAATGCAGATGATTCCTTGCATTTTGGGGCAATGGATCCCGATTTTATGCAGTGGAGTCCATGCAGCGTGGCCAAATGCATCCCGATTAAATGCAGTGGATTTTATGCAGCATGGCCCAAAGCATCCCGATAGAATGCAGTGGATTCCATGCAGCCTGATTGAATGAAGGGTAATCAATGCAGCATGGTAAAATGCATCCCGATTGAATGCAGTGGATTCCATGCAGCATGATTGAATGCAATGGATTTTATGCAGCATGGCCCAAAGCATCCCGATTGAATGCAGTGGATTCCATGCAGCGTCATTGAATGCAGAGGATTCCATGCATTGTGGCGCAATGGATCCGGATTGTATGCAGTGGAGTCCATGCAGCGATGCCCAGTGCATCCCGATTGAATGCAGTGGATTTTATGCAGCATGGCCCAAAGCATCCCGATTGAATGCAATGGATTCCATGAATTGTGATTGAATACAGTGTACTAAATGCAGCGTGGTAAAATTCATCCATGTTGAATGCAGTGGAATTCATGCAGCGTGATTGAATGCAGTGGATTCCATGCAGCGTGAAGAAATGGAACCCTATTGAATGCAGTGGATTTTATGCAGCATGATTGAATGCAGTGGATTCCATGCAGCATGATTGCATGCAGTGGATTTTATGCAGCATGGCCCAAAGCATCCTGATGGAATGCAGTGGATTCCATGCAGCGTCATTGAATGCAGAGGATTCCATGCATTGTGGCACAATGGATTCCGATTGAATGCAGTGGATTCGATGCAGCGTCATTGAATGAAGAGAATTCCATGCATTGTGGCACAATGGATCCCGATTGAATGCAGTGGAGTCCATGCAGCGAGGCCCAATGCATCCCGATTGAATGCAGTGGATTTTATGCAGCATGGCCCAAAGCATCCCGATTGAATGCAGTGGATTCCATGCATTGTGATTGAATGCGGTGTAATCTATGCAGTGTGGTAAAATGCATCCCGATAGAATGCAGTGGATTCCATGCAGCGTGATTGAATGTAGTGGATTCGATGCAGCGTGAAGAAATGGAACCCTATTGAATGCCGTGGATTTTATGCAGCACGATTGAATGCAGTGGATTCCATGAAGCATGATTGAATGCAATGGATTTATGCAGCATGGCCCAAAGCATCCCGATTGAATGCAGTGGATTCCATGCAGCGTCGTTGAATGCAGAGTATTCCATGCATTTTGGCGCAATGGTTCAAGATTGTATGCAGTGGAGTTCATGCAGCGAGGCCCAATGCATCCCGATTGAATGCAGTAGATTTTATGCAGCATGGCCCAAAACATCCCGATGGAATGCAGTGGATTCCATGCAGCGTCGTTGAATGCAGAGGATTCCATGCATTGTGGCGCAATGGATCCAGATTTTATGCAGTGGAGTCCATGCAGCGAGGCCCAATGCCTCCCGATTGAATGCAGTGGAGTTTATGCAGCATGGCCCAAAGCATCCCGATGGAATGCAGTGGATTCCATGCATTGTGATTGAATGCAGTGTAATCCATGCAGCGAGGTAAAATGCATCCTGATTTAATGCAGTGTATTCCATGCAGCGTGAAGTAATGGAACCCTATTGAATGCATTGGATTTTATAGAGCATGATTGAATGAAATGGATTCCATGCAGCATGGTTGAATGCAGTGGATTTTATGCAGCATGGCCCAAAGCATCCCGATTGAATGCAGTGGAGTCCATGCAGCGTCAATGAATGCAGAGTATTCCATGCATTTTGGCGCAATGGATCCCGATTGTATGCAGTGGAGTCCATGCAGCGAAGCCCAATGCATCCCGATTGAATGCAGTGGATTTTATGCAGCATGGCCCAAAGCATCCCGATGGAATGCAGTGGATTACATGCGTTGTGATTGAATGCAGTGAACTCCATGCAGCATTGTAGAATGCATCCCCATTGAATGCAGTGGATTCCATGGAGCCTGATTGAATGCAGTGTATTCCATGCAGCGTGAAGAAATGGAACCCTATTGAATGCAGTGGATTTTATTCAGCATGATTGAATGCAGTGGATTCCATGCAGCAAATTGAATGCAGTGTATTTTATGCAGTATGGCCCAAAGCATCCCTATAGAACGCAGTGGATTCCATGCATTTTGAGTGTATGAAATGTAATCCATGCAGCCTTGTAAAATGCATCCCGATTGAATGCAGTGGATTCCATGCAGCATGATTTAATGTAGTGTATTCCATGCAGCGTGAAGTAATGGAACCCTATTGAATGCATTGGATTTTATAGAGCATGATTGAATGAAATGGATTCCATGCAGCATGGTTGAATGCAGTGGATTTTATGCAGCATGGCCCAAAGCATCCCGATTGAATGCAGTGGAGTCCATGCAGCGTCAATGAATGCAGAGGATTCCTTGCATTGTGGCGCAATGGATACCGATTGAATGCAGTGGAGTCGATGCAGCGTGGCCCAATGCATCCCGATTGAAGGCAGTGGATTTTATGCAGCATGGCCCAAAGCATCCCGATGGAATGCAGTGGATTCCAAGCATTGTGATTGAATGCAGTGTAATCCATGCAGCGATGTAAAATGCATCCCGATTGAATGCAGTGGATTCCATTCAGTGTGATTGAATGCAGTGTATTCCATGCAGCGTGAAGAAATGGAACCCTATTGAATGCAGTGGATTTTATGCAGCATGATTGAATGCAGTGGATTCCATGCAGCATGATTGAATGCAGTGGATTTTATGCAGCATGGCCCAAAGCATCCCGATGGAATGCAGTGGATTCCATGCATTGTGATTGAATGCAGTGAAAACCACGCAGCATGGTAAAATGCATCCCGATTGAATGCAGTGGATTCCATGCAGCGTGATTGAATGCAGTGTATTCCATGCAGCGTGAAGAAATGGAACCCAATTGAATGCAAGGATTTATGCAGCATTACTGAATGCAGTGGATTCAAAAAGCAAGATAGAATGCAGTGGATTTTATGCAGCATGGCCCAAAGCATCCCGATTGAATGCAGTGGATTCCATGCATTGTGATTGAATGCAGTGAACTGCATGCAACGTGGTAAAATGCATCCCGATTGAATGCAGTGGATTCCATGCAGCGTGATTAAGTGCAGTCGATTCCATACAGCTTAGTAAAATGAATCCCGATTAAAATTCCATGGATTACATGCAGCGTGATTAAATGCAGTGTAATCCATGCAGAGTGGTAAAATGCATCCCGATTGAATGCAGTGGATTCCATGCAGCGTGGTTGAATGCAGTGGATTCCATGCAGGGTGAAGAAATGGAACCCTATTGAATGCAGTGGATTTTATGCAACATGATTGAATGCAGTGGATTCAATGCAGCATGATTGCATGCAGTGGATTTTATGCAGCATGGCCCATAGCTTCACGATTCAATGCAGTGGATTCCATTCAGCGTCATTGAATGCAGAGTATTCCATGCATTGTGGCGCAATGGATCCCGATTATATGCAGTGGAGTCCATGCAGCGAGGCCCAGTGCATCCCGATTGAATGCAGTGGATTGTATGCAGCATGGCCCAAAGCTTCCCGATTGAATGCAGTGGATTCGATGCATTGTGATGGAATGCAGTGTAATCCATGCAACGAGGAAAAATGCATCCCGATTGAATGCAGTGGATTCCATGCAGCCTGATTGAATGCAGTGTATTCCATGCAGCATGAAGAAATGGAACCCTATGGAATGCAGCGGATTTTATGCTGCATGATTGAATGCAGTGAATTCCATGCAGCATGATTGAATGCAGTGGATTTTATGCAGCATGGCCCAAAGCATCCCGTTTGAATGCAGTGGATTCCATGCATTGTGATTGAATGCAGTGTACTCCATGCAGCCTTGTAAAATGAATCCCCATTGAATGCAGTGGATTCCATGCAGCGTGATTAAATGCAGTCGATTCCATACAGCTTAGTAAAATGAATCCCGATTAAATTCCATGGATTACATGCAGCGTGATTAAATGCAGTGGATTCCATGCAGAGTGGTAAAATGCATCCATATTGAATGCAGTGGATTCCATGCAGCGTGATTGAATGCAGTGGATTCCAGGCAGCGTGAAGAAGAAATGGAACCATATTGAATGCAGTGGATTTTATGCAGCATGATTGAATGCAGTGGATTCCATGCAGCATGATTGCATGCAGTGGATTTTATGCAGTATGGCCCAAAGCATCCCGATGGAATGCAGTGGATTCCATGCAGCGTCAATGAATGCAGAGGATTCCATGCATTTTGGCGCAATGGATCCCGATTGTATGCAGTGGAGTCCATGCAGCGAGGCCCAATGCATCCCGATTGAATGCAGTGGATTTTATGCAGCATGGCCCAAAGCATCCCGATGGAATGCAGTGGATTCCATGCATTGTGATTGAATGCAGTGAACTCCATGCAGCATGGTAGAATGCATCCCCATTGAATGCAGTGGATTCCATGGAGCCTGATTGAATGCAGTTTATTCCATGCAGCGAGGCCCAATGCATCCCGATTGAATGCAGTGGATTTTATGCAGCATGATTGAATGCAGTGGATTCCATGCAGCATGGTTGAATGCAGTGGATTTTATGCAGCATGGCCCAAGGCATCCCGATGGAATGCAGTGGATTCCATGCAGCGTCATTGAATGCAGATGATTCCTTGCATTTTGGGGCAATGGATCCCGATTTTATGCAGTGGAGTCCATGCAGCGTGGCCAAATGCATCCCGATTAAATGCAGTGGATTTTATGCAGCATGGCCCAAAGCATCCCGATAGAATGCAGTGGATTCCATGCAGCCTGATTGAATGAAGGGTAATCAATGCAGCATGGTAAAATGCATCCCGATTGAATGCAGTGGATTCCATGCAGCATGATTGAATGCAATGGATTTTATGCAGCATGGCCCAAAGCATCCCGATTGAATGCAGTGGATTCCATGCAGCGTCATTGAATGCAGAGGATTCCATGCATTGTGGCGCAATGGATCCGGATTGTATGCAGTGGAGTCCATGCAGCGATGCCCAGTGCATCCCGATTGAATGCAGTGGATTTTATGCAGCATGGCCCAATGCATCCCGATTGAATGCAATGGATTCCATGAATTGTGATTGAATACAGTGTACTAAATGCAGCGTGGTAAAATTCATCCATGTTGAATGCAGTGGAATTCATGCAGCGTGATTGAATGCAGTGGATTCCATGCAGCGTGAAGAAATGGAACCCTATTGAATGCAGTGGATTTTATGCAGCATGATTGAATGCAGTGGATTCCATGCAGCATGATTGCATGCAGTGGATTTTATGCAGCATGGCCCAAAGCATCCTGATGGAATGCAGTGGATTCCATGCAGCGTCATTGAATGCAGAGGATTCCATGCATTGTGGCACAATGGATTCCGATTGAATGCAGTGGATTCGATGCAGCGTCATTGAATGAAGAGAATTCCATGCATTGTGGCACAATGGATCCCGATTGAATGCAGTGGAGTCCATGCAGCGAGGCCCAATGCATCCCGATTGAATGCAGTGGATTTTATGCAGCATGGCCCAAAGCATCCCGATTGAATGCAGTGGATTCCATGCATTGTGATTGAATGCGGTGTAATCTATGCAGTGTGGTAAAATGCATCCCGATAGAATGCAGTGGATTCCATGCAGCGTGATTGAATGTAGTGGATTCGATGCAGCGTGAAGAAATGGAACCCTATTGAATGCCGTGGATTTTATGCAGCACGATTGAATGCAGTGGATTCCATGAAGCATGATTGAATGCAATGGATTTATGCAGCATGGCCCAAAGCATCCCGATTGAATGCAGTGGATTCCATGCAGCGTCGTTGAATGCAGAGGATTCCATGCATTGTGGCGCAATGGATCCAGATTTTATGCAGTGGAGTCCATGCAGCGAGGCCCAATGCCTCCCGATTGAATGCAGTGGAGTTTATGCAGCATGGCCCAAAGCATCCCGATGGAATGCAGTGGATTCCATGCATTGTGATTGAATGCAGTGTAATCCATGCAGCGAGGTAAAATGCATCCTGATTTAATGCAGTGTATTCCATGCAGCGTGAAGTAATGGAACCCTATTGAATGCATTGGATTTTATAGAGCATGATTGAATGCAGTGGATTCCATGCAGCATGGTTGAATGCAGTGGATTTTATGCAGCATGGCCCAAAGCATCCCGATTGAATGCAGTGGAGTCCATGCAGCGTCAATGAATGCAGAGTATTCCATGCATTTTGGCGCAATGGATCCCGATTGTATGCAGTGGAGTCCATGCAGCGAAGCCCAATGCATCCCGATTGAATGCAGTGGATTTTATGCAGCATGGCCCAAAGCATCCCGATGGAATGCAGTGGATTACATGCGTTGTGATTGAATGCAGTGAACTCCATGCAGCATTGTAGAATGCATCCCCATTGAATGCAGTGGATTCCATGGAGCCTGATTGAATGCAGTGTATTCCATGCAGCGTGAAGAAATGGAACCCTATTGAATGCAGTGGATTTTATTCAGCATGATTGAATGCAGTGGATTCCATGCAGCAAATTGAATGCAGTGTATTTTATGCAGTATGGCCCAAAGCATCCCTATAGAACGCAGTGGATTCCATGCATTTTGAGTGTATGAAATGTAATCCATGCAGCCTTGTAAAATGCATCCCGATTGAATGCAGTGGATTCCATGCAGCATGATTGAATGCAGTGGATTTTATGCAGCATGGCCCAAAGCTTCCCGATGGAATGCAGTGGATTCCATGCAGCGTCATTGAATGCAGAGTATTCCATGCATTGTGGCGCAATGGATCCCGATTATATGCAGTGGAGTCTATGCAGCGAGGCCCAATGCATCACCATTGAATGCAGTGGATTTTATGCAGCATGGCCCAAGGCATCCCGATTGAATGCAGTGGATTCCATGCATTGTGTTTGAATGTAGGGTAATCCATGCAACGTGGTATAATGCATCCTGATTGAATGCAGTCGATTCCATGCATCCTGATTTAATGTAGTGTATTCCATGCAGCGTGAAGTAATGGAACCCTATTGAATGCATTGGATTTTAGAGAGCATGATTGAATGAAATGGATTCCATGCAGCATGGTTGAATGCAGTGGATTTTATGCAGCATGGCCCAAAGCATCCCGATTGAATGCAGTGGAGTCCATGCAGCATCAATGAATGCAGAGGATTCCTTGCATTGTGGCGCAATGGATACCGATTTAATGCAGTGGAGTCGATGCAGCGTGGCCCAATGCATCCCGATTGAATGCAGTGGATTTTATGCAGCATGGCCGTAAGCATCCCGATGGAATGCAGTGGATTCCAAGCATTGGGATTGAATGCAGTGTAATCCATGCAGCGAGGTAAAATGCATCCCGATTGAATGCAGTGGATTCCATTCAGTGTGATTGAATGCAGTGTATTACATGCAGCGTGAAGAAATGGAACCCTATTGAATGCAGTGGATTTTATGCAGCATGATTGAATGCAGTGGATTCCATGCAGCATGATTGAATGCAGTGGATTTTATGCAGCATGGCCCAAAGCATCCCGATGGAATGCAGTGGATTCCATGCATTGTGATTGAATGCAGTGAAAACCACGCAGCATGGTAAAATGCATCCCGATTGAATGCAGTGGATTCCATGCAGCGTGATTGAATGCAGTGTATTCCATGCAGCGTGAAGAAGAAATGGAACCCTATTGAATGCAGTGGATTTTATGCAGCATGATTGAATGCAGTGGATTCCATGCAGCATGATTGCATGCAGTGGATTTTATGCAGTATGGCCCAAAGCATCCCGATGGAATGCAGTGGATTCCATGCAGCGTCAATGAATGCAGAGGATTCCATGCATTTTGGCGCAATGGATCCCGATTGTATGCAGTGGAGTCCATGCAGCGAGGCCCAATGCATCCCGATTGAATGCAGTGGATTTTACGCAGCATGGCCCAAAGCATCCTGATGTAATGCAGTGGATTCCATGCATTGTGATTGAATGCAGTGAACTCCATGCAGCATGGTAGAATGCATCCCCATTGAATGCAGTGGATTCCATGGAGCCTGATTGAATGCAGTTTATTCTATGCAGCGAGGCCAAATGCATCCCGATTGAATGCAGTGGATTTTATGCAGCATGATTGAATGCAGTGGATTCCATGCAGCATGGTTGAATGCAGTGGATTTTATGCAGCATGGCCCAAAGCATCTCGATGGAATGCAGTGGATTCCATGCAGCGTCATTGAATGCAGATGATTCCTTGCATTTTGGGGCAATGGATCCCGATTTTATGCAGTGGAGTCCATGCAGCGTGGCCAAATGCATCCCGATTAAATGCAGTGGATTTTATGCAGCATGGCCCAGAGCATCCCGATAGAATGCAGTGGATTCCATGCAGCCTGATTGAATGAAGGGTAATCAATGCAGCATGGTAAAATGCATCCCGATTGAATGCAGTGGATTCCATGCAGCATGATTGAATGCAATGGATTTTATGCAGCATGGCCCAAAGCATCCCTATTGAATGCAGTGGATTCCATGCAGCGTCATTGAATGCAGAGGATTCCATGCATTGTGGCGCAATGGATCCCGATTGTATGCAGTGGAGTCCATGCAGCGATGCCCAGTGCATCCCGATTGAATGCAGTGGATTTTATGCAGCATGGCCCAAAGCATCCCGATTGAATGCAATGGATTCCATGAATTGTGATTGAATACAGTGTACTAAATGCAGCGTGGTAAAATTCATCCATGTTGAATGCAGTGGATTCCATGCAGCGTGATTGAATGCAGTGGATTCCATGCAGCGTGAAGAAATGGAACCCTATTGAATGCAGTGGATTTTATGCAGCATGATTGAATGCAGTGGATTCCATGCAGCATGATTGCATACAGTGGATTTTATGCAGCATGGCCCAAAGCATCCCGATGGAATGCAGTGGATTCCATGCAGCGTCATTGAATGCAGAGGATTCCATGCATTGTGGCGCAATGGATCCCGATTGTATGCAGTGGAGTCCATGCAGCGAGGCCCAATGCATCCCGATTGAATGCAGTGGATTTTATGCAGCATGGCCCAAAGCATCCCGATGGAATGCAGTGGATTCCATGCAGCGTCATTGAATGAAGAGGATTCCATGCATTGTGGCGCAATGGATCCCGATTGTATGCAGTGGAGTCCATGCAGCAATGCCCAGTGCATCCCGATTGAATGCAGTGGATTTTATGCAGCATGGCCCAAAGCATCCCGATTGAATGCAATGGATTCCATGAATTGTGATTGAATACAGTGTACTAAATGCAGCGTGGTAAAATTCATCCATGTTGAATGCAGTGGAATTCATGCAGCGTGATTGAATGCAGTGGATTCCATGCAGCGTGAAGAAATGGAACCCTATTGAATGCAGTGGATTTTATGCAGCATGATTGAATGCAGTGGATTCCATGCAGCATGATTGCATGCAGTGGATTTTATGCAGCATGGCCCAAAGCATCCCGATGGAATGCAGTGGATTCCATGCAGCGTCATTGAATGCAGAGGATTCCATGCAGCATGATTGCATACAGTGGATTTTATGCAGCATGGCCCAAAGCATCCCGATGGAATGAAGTGGATTCCATGCAGCGTCATTGAATGCAGTGGATTCCATGCAGCATGATTGCATACAGTGGATTTTATGCAGCATGGCCCAAAGCATCCTGATGGAATGCAGTGGATTCCATGCAGCGTCATTGAATGCAGAGGATTCCATGCATTGTGGCACAATGGATTCCGATTGAATGCAGTGGATTCGATGCAGCGTCATTGAATGAAGAGAATTCCATGCATTGTGGCACAATGGATCCCGATTGAATGCAGTGGAGTCCATGCAGCGAGGCCCAATGCATCCCGATTGAATGCAGTGGATTTTATGCAGCATGGCCCAAAGCATCCCGATTGAATGCAGTGGATTCCATGCATTGTGATTGAATGCGGTGTAATCTATGCAGTGTGGTAAAATGCATCCCGATAGAATGCAGTGGATTCCATGCAGCATGATTGAATGTAGTGGATTCGATGCAGCGTGAAGAAATGGAACCCTATTGAATGCCGTGGATTTTATGCAGCACGATTGAATGCAGTGGATTCCATGAAGCATGATTGAATGCAATGAATTTATGCAGCATGGCCCAAAGCATCCCGATTGAATGCAGTGGATTCCATGCAGCGTCGTTGAATGCAGAGTATTCCATGCATTTTGGCGCAATGGTTCCAGATTGTATGCAGTGGAGTTCATGCAGCGAGGCCCAATGCATCCCGATTGAATGCAGTAGATTTTATGCAGCATGGCCCAAAACATCCCGATGGAATGCAGTGGATTCCATGCAGCGTCGTTGAATGCAGAGGATTCCATGCATTGTGGCGCAATGGATCCAGATTTTATGCAGTGGAGTCCATGCAGCGAGGCCCAATGCCTCCCGATTGAATGCAGTGGAGTTTATGCAGCATGGCACAAAGCATCCCGATGGAATGCAGTGGATTCCATGCATTGTGATTGAATGCAGTGTAATCCATGCAGCGAGGTAAAATGCATCCTGATTTAATGCAGTGTATTCCATGCAGCGTGAAGTAATGGAACCCTATTGAATGCATTGGATTTTATAGAGCATGATTGAATGAAATGGATTCCATGCAGCATGGTTGAATGCAGTGGATTTTATGCAGCATGGCCCAAAGCATCCCGATTGAATGCAGTGGAGTCCATGCAGCGTCAATGAATGCAGAGTATTCCATGCATTTTGGCGCAATGGATCCCGATTGTATGCAGTGGAGTCCATGCAGCGAAGCCCAATGCATCCCGATTGAATGCAGTGGATTTTATGCAGCATGGCCCAAAGCATCCCGATGGAATGCAGTGGATTACATGCGTTGTGATTGAATGCAGTGAACTCCATGCAGCATTGTAGAATGCATCCCCATTGAATGCAGTGGATTCCATGGAGCCTGATTGAATGCAGTGTATTCCATGCAGCGTGAAGAAATGGAACCCTATTGAATGCAGTGGATTTTATGCAGCATGATTGAATGCAGTGGATTCCATGCAGCATGGTTGAATGCAGTGTATTTTATGCAGTATGGCCCAAAGCATCCCTATAGAACGCAGTGGATTCCATGCATTTTGAGTGTATGAAATGTAATCCATGCAGCCTTGTAAAATGCATCCCGATTGAATGCAGTGGAGTCCATGCAGCATGATTGAATGCAGTGGATTTTATGCAGCATGGCCCATAGCTTCACGATTCAATGCAGTGGATTCCATTCAGCGTCATTGAATGCAGAGTATTCCATGCATTGTGGCGCAATGGATCCCGATTATATGCAGTGGAGTCCATGCAGCGGGGCCCAGTGCATCCCGATTGAATGCAGTGGATTGTATGCAGCATGGCCCAAAGCTTCCCGATTGAATGCAGTGGATTCGATGCATTGTGATGGAATGCAGTGTAATCCATGCAACGAGGAAAAATGCATCCCGATTGAATGCAGTGGATTCCATGCAGCCTGATTGAATGCAGTGTATTCCATGCAGCATGAAGAAATGGAACCCTATGGAATGCAGCGGATTTTATGCTGCATGATTGAATGCAGTGGATTCCATGCAGCATGATTGAATGCAGTGGATTTTATGCAGCATGGCCCAAAGCATCCCGATGGAATGCAGTGGATTCCAAGCATTGTGATTGAATGCAGTGTAATCCATGCAGCGAGGTAAAATGCATCCCGATTGAATGCAGTGGATTCCATTCAGTGTGATTGAATGCAGTGTATTACATGCAGCGTGAAGAAATGGAACCCTATTGAATGCAGTGGATTTTATGCAGCATGATTGAATGCAGTGGATTCCATGCAGCATGATTGAATGCAGTGGATTTTATGCAGCATGGCCCAAAGCTTCCCGATTGAATGCAGTGGATTCGATGCATTGTGATGGAATGCAGTGTAATCCATGCAACGAGGAAAAATGCATCCCGATTGAATGCAGTGGATTCGATGCAGCCTGATTGAATGCAGTGTATTCCATGCAGCATGAAGAAATGGAACCCTATGGAATGCAGCGGATTTTATGCTGCATGACTGAATGCAGTGGATTCCATGCAGCATGATTGAATGCAGTGGATTTTATGCAGCATGGCCCAAAGCATCCCGATGGAATGCAGTGGATTCCAAGCATTGTGATTGAATGCAGTGTAATCCATGCAGCGAGGTAAAATGCATCCCGATTGAATGCAGTGGATTCCATTCAGTGTGATTGAATGCAGTGTATTCCATGCAGCGTGAAGAAGAAATGGAACCCTATTGAATGCAGTGGATTTTATGCAGCATGATTGAATGCAGTGGATTCCATGCAGCATGATTGAATGCAGTGGATTTTATGCAGCATGGCCCAAAGCATCCCGATGGAATGCAGTGGATTCCATGCATTGTGATTGAATGCAGTGAAAACCACGCAGCATGGTAAAATGCATCCCGATTGAATGCAGTGGATTCCATGCAGCGTGATTGAATGCAGTGGATTCCATGCAGCGTGAAGAAGAAATGGAACCCTATTGAATGCAGTGGATTTTATGCAGCATGATTGAATGCAGTGGATTCCATGCAGCATGATTGCATGCAGTGGATTTTATGCAGTATGGCCCAAAGCATCCCGATGGAATGCAGTGGATTCCATGCAGCGTCAATGAATGCAGAGGATTCCATGCATTTTGGCGCAATGGATCCCGATTGTATGCAGTGGAGTCCATGCAGCGAGGCCCAATGCATCCCGATTGAATGCAGTGGATTTTACGCAGCATGGCCCAAAGCATCCTGATGGAATGCAGTGAATTCCATGCATTGTGATTGAATGCAGTAAACTCCATGCAGCATGGTAGAATGCATCCCCATTGAATGCAGTGGATTCCATGGAGCCTGATTGAATGCAGTTTATTCTATGCAGCGAGGCCCAATGCATCCCGATTGAATGCAGTGGATTTTATGCAGCATGATTGAATGCAGTGGATTCCATGCAGCATGGTTGAATGCAGTGGATTTTATGCAGCATGGCCCAAAGCATCCCGATGGAATGCAGTGGATTCCATGCAGCGTCATTGAATGCAGATGATTCCTTGCATTTTGGGGCAATGGATCCCGATTTTATGCAGTGGAGTCCATGCAGCGTGGCCAAATGCATCCCGATTAAATGCAGTGGATTTTATGCAGCATGGCCCAAAGCATCCCGATAGAATGCAGTGGATTCCATGCATTTTGAGTGTATGAAATGTAATCCATGCAGCCTTGTAAAATGCATCCCGATTGAATGCAGTGGAGTCCATGCAGCATGATTGAATGCAATGGATTTTATGCAGCATGGCCCAAAGCATCCCGATTGAATGCAGTGGATTCCATGCAGCGTCATTGAATGCAGAGGATTCCATGCATTGTGGCGCAATGGATCCCGATTGTATGCAGTGGAGTCCATGCAGCGATGCCCAGTGCATCCCGATTGAATGCAGTGGATTTTATGCAGCATGGCCCAAAGCATCCCGATTGAATGCAATGGATTCCATGAATTGTGATTGAATACAGTGTACTAAATGCAGCGTGGTAAAATTCATCCATGTTGAATGCAGTGGATTCCATGCAGCGTGATTGAATGCAGTGGATTCCATGCAGCGTGAAGAAATGGAACCCTATTGAATGCAGTGGATTTTATGCAGCATGATTGAATGCAGTGGATTCCATGCAGCATGATTGCATACAGTGGATTTTATGCAGCATGGCCCAAAGCATCCCGATGGAATGCAGTGGATTCCATGCAGCGTCATTGAATGCAGAGGATTCCATGCATTGTGGCGCAATGGATCCCGATTGTATGCAGTGGAGTCCATGCAGCGAGGCCCAATGCATCCCGATTGAATGCAGTGGATTTTATGCAGCATGGCCCAAAGCATCCCGATGGAATGCAGTGGATTCCATGCAGCGTCATTGAATGAAGAGGATTCCATGCATTGTGGCGCAATGGATCCCGATTGTATGCAGTGGAGTCCATGCAGCGATGCCCAGTGCATCCCGATTGAATGCAGTGGATTTTATGCAGCATGGCCCAAAGCATCCCGATTGAATGCAATGGATTCCATGAATTGTGATTGAATACAGTGTACTAAATGCAGCGTGGTAAAATTCATCCATGTTGAATGCAGTGGATTCCATGCAGCGTGATTGAATGCAGTGGATTCCATGCAGCGTGAAGAAATGGAACCCTATTGAATGCAGTGGATTTTATGCAGCATGATTGAATGCAGTGGATTCCATGCAGCATGATTGCATACAGTGGATTTTATGCAGCATGGCCCAAAGCATCCCGATTGAATGCAGTGGATTCCATGCAGCGTCATTGAATGCAGAGGATTCCATGCATTGTGGCGCAATGGATCCCGATTGTATGCAGTGGAGTCCATGCAGCGAGGCCCAATGCATCCCGATTGAATGCAGTGGATTTTATGCAGCATGGCACAAAGCATCCCGATGGAATGCAGTGGATTCCATGCATTGTGATTGAATGCAGTGTAATCCATGCAGCGAGGTAAAATGCATCCTGATTTAATGCAGTGTATTCCATGCAGCGTGAAGTAATGGAACCCTATTGAATGCATTGGATTTTATAGAGCATGATTGAATGAAATGGATTCCATGCAGCATGGTTGAATGCAGTGGATTTTATGCAGCATGGCCCAAAGCATCCCGATTGAATGCAGTGGAATCCATGCAGCGTCAATGAATGCAGAGTATTCCATGCATTTTGGCGCAATGGATCCCGATTGTATGCAGTGGAGTCCATGCAGCGAAGCCCAATGCATCCCGATTGAATGCAGTGGATTTTATGCAGCATGGCCCAAAGCATCCCGATGGAATGCAGTGGATTACATGCGTTGTGATTGAATGCAGTGAACTCCATGCAGCATTGTAGAATGCATCCCCATTGAATGCAGTGGATTCCATGGAGCCTGATTGAATGCAGTGTATTCCATGCAGCGTGAAGAAATGGAACCCTATTGAATGCAGTGGATTTTATGCAGCATGATTGAATGCAGTGGATTCCATGCAGCAAATTGAATGCAGTGTATTTTATGCAGTATGGCCCAAAGTATCCCTATAGAACGCAGTGGATTCCATGCATTTTGAGTGTATGAAATGTAATCCATGCAGCCTTGTAAAATGCATCCCGATTGAATGCAGTGGAGTCCATGCAGCATGATTGAATGCAGTGGATTTTATGCAGCATGGCCCATAGCTTCACGATTCAATGCAGTGGATTCCATTCAGCGTCATTGAATGCAGAGTATTCCATGCATTGTGGCGCAATGGATCCCGATTATATGCAGTGGAGTCCATGCAGCGAGGCCCAGTGCATCCCGATTGAATGCAGTGGATTGTATGCAGCATGGCCCAAAGCTTCCCGATTGAATGAGGTGGATTCGATGCATTGTGATGGAATGCAGTGTAATCCATGCAACGAGGAAAAATGCATCCCGATTGAATGCAGTGGATTCCATGCAGCCTGATTGAATGCAGTGTATTCCATGCAGCATGAAGAAATGGAACCCTATGGAATGCAGCGGATTTTATGCTGCATGATTGAATGCAGTGGATTCCATGCAGCATGATTGAATGCAGTGGATTTTATGCAGCATGGCCCAAAGCATCCCGATGGAATGCAGTGGATTCCAAGCATTGTGATTGAATGCAGTGTAATCCATGCAGCGAGGTAAAATGCATCCCGATTGAATGCAGTGGATTCCATTCAGTGTGATTGAATGCAGTGTATTACATGCAGCGTGAAGAAATGGAACCCTATTGAATGCAGTGGATTTTATGCAGCATGATTGAATGCAGTGGATTCCATGCAGCATGATTGAATGCAGTGGATTTTATGCAGCATGGCCCAAAGCTTCCCGATTGAATGCAGTGGATTCGATGCATTGTGATGGAATGCAGTGTAATCCATGCAACGAGGAAAAATGCATCCCGATTGAATGCAGTGGATTCCATGCAGCCTGATTGAATGCAGTGTATTCCATGCAGCATGAAGAAATGGAACCCTATGGAATGCAGCGGATTTTATGCTGCATGATTGAATGCAGTGGATTCCATGCAGCATGATTGAATGCAGTGGATTTTATGCAGCATGGCCCAAAGCATCCCGATGGAATGCAGTGGATTCCAAGCATTGTGATTGAATGCAGTGTAATCCATGCAGCGAGGTAAAATGCATCCCGATTGAATGCAGTGGATTCCATTCAGTGTGATTGAATGCAGTGTATTACATGCAGCGTGAAGAAATGGAACCCTATTGAATGCAGTGGATTATATGCAGCATGAATGAATGCAGTGGATTCCATGCAGCATGATTGAATGCAGTGGATTTTATGCAGCATGGCCCAAAGCATCCCGATGGAATGCAGTGGATTCCATGCATTGTGATTGAATGCAGTGAAAACCACGCAGCATGGTAAAATGCATCCCGATTGAATGCAGTGGATTCCATGCAGCGTGATTGAATGCAGTGTATTCCATGCAGCGTGAAGAAGAAATGGAACCCTATTGAATGCAGTGGATTTTATGCAGCATGATTGAATGCAGTGGATTCCATGCAGCATGATTGCATGCAGTGGATTTTATGCAGTATGGCCCAAAGCATCCCGATGGAATGCAGTGGATTCCATGCAGCGTCAATGAATGCAGAGGATTCCATGCATTTTGGCGCAATGGATCCCGATTGTATGCAGTGGAGTCCATGCAGCGAGGCCCAATGCATCCCGATTGAATGCAGTGGATTTTACGCAGCATGGCCCAAAGCATCCTGATGGAATGCAGTGGATTCCATGCATTGTGATTGAATGCAGTGAACTCCATGCAGCATGGTAGAATGCATCCCCATTGAATGCAGTGGATTCCATGGAGCCTGATTGAATGCAGTTTATTCTATGCAGCGAGGCCCAATGCATCCCGATTGAATGCAGTGGATTTTATGCAGCATGATTGAATGCAGTGGATTCCATGCAGCATGGTTGAATGCAGTGGATTTTATGCAGCATGGCCCAAAGCATCCCGATGGAATGCAGTGGATTCCATGCAGCGTCATTGAATGCAGATGATTCCTTGCATTTTGGGGCAATGGATCCCGATTTTATGCAGTGGAGTCCATGCAGCGTGGCCAAATGCATCCCGATTAAATGCAGTGGATTTTATGCAGCATGGCCCAAAGCATCCCGATAGAATGCAGTGGATTCCATGCAGCCTGATTGAATGAAGGGTAATCAATGCAGCATGGTAAAATGCATCCCGATTGAATGCAGTGGATTCCATGCAGCATGATTGAATGCAATGGATTTTATGCAGCATGGCCCAAAGCATCCCGATTGAATGCAGTGGATTCCCTGCAGCGTCATTGAATGCAGAGGATTCCATGCATTGTGGCGCTATGGATCCCGATTGTATGAAGTGGAGTCCATGCAGCGATGCCCAGTGCATCCCGATTGAATGCAGTGGATTTTATGCAGCATGGCCCAAAGCATCCCGATTGAATGCAATGGATTCCATGAATTGTGATTGAATACAGTGTACTAAATGCAGCGTGGTAAAATTCATCCATGTTGAATGCAGTGGATTCCATGCAGCGTGATTGAATGCAGTGGATTCCATGCAGCGTGAAGAAATGGAACCCTATTGAATGCAGTGGATTTTATGCAGCATGATTGAATGCAGTGGATTCCATGCAGCATGATTGCATACAGTGGATTTTATGCAGCATGGCCCAAAGCATCCCGATGGAATGCAGTGGATTCCATGCAGCGTCATTGAATGCAGAGGATTCCATGCATTGTGGCGCAATGGATCCCGATTGTATGCAGTGGAGTCCATGCAGCGAGGCCCAATGCATCCCGATTGAATGCAGTGGATTTTATGCAGCATGGCCCAAAGCATCCCGATGGAATGCAGTGGATTCCATGCAGCGTCATTGAATGAAGAGGATTCCATGCATTGTGGCGCAATGGATCCCGATTGTATGCAGTGGAGTCCATGCAGCGATGCCCAGTGCATCCCGATTGAATGCAGTGGATTTTATGCAGCATGGCCCAAAGCATCCCGATTGAATGCAATGGATTCCATGAATTGTGATTGAATACAGTGTACTAAATGCAGCGTGGTAAAATTCATCCATGTTGAATGCAGTGGAATTCATGCAGCGTGATTGAATGCAGTGGATTCCATGCAGCGTGAAGAAATGGAACCCTATTGAATGCAGTGGATTTTATGCAGCATGATTGAATGCAGTGGATTCCATGCAGCATGATTGCATGCAGTGGATTTTATGCAGCATGGCCCAAAACATCCTGATGGAATGCAGTGGATTCCATGCAGCGTCATTGAATGCAGAGGATTCCATGCATTGTGGCACAATGGATTCCGATTGAATGCAGTGGATTCGATGCAGCGTCATTGAATGAAGAGAATTCCATGCATTGTGGCACAATGGATCCCGATTGAATGCAGTGGAGTCCATGCAGCGAGGCCCAATGCATCCCGATTGAATGCAGTGGATTTTATGCAGCATGGCCCAAAGCATCCCGATTGAATGCAGTGGATTCCATGCATTGTGATTGAATGCGGTGTAATCTATGCAGTGTGGTAAAATGCATCCCGATAGAATGCAGTGGATTCCATGCAGCGTGATTGAATGTAGTGGATTCGATGCAGCGTGAAGAAATGGAACCCTATTGAATGTCGTGGATTTTATGCAGCACGATTGAATGCAGTGGATTCCATGAAGCATGATTGAATGCAATGGATTTATGCAGCATGGCCCAAAGCATCCCGATTGAATGCAGTGGATTCCATGCAGCGTCGTTGAATGCAGAGTATTCCATGCATTTTGGCGCAATGGTTCCAGATTGTATGCAGTGGAGTTCATGCAGCGAGGCCCAATGCATCCCGATTGAATGCAGTAGATTTTATGCAGCATGGCCCAAAACATCCCGATGGAATGCAGTGGATTCCATGCAGCGTCGTTGAATGCAGAGGATTCCATGCATTGTGGCGCAATGGATCCAGATTTTATGCAGTGGAGTCCATGCAGCGAGGCCCAATGCCTCCCGATTGAATGCAGTGGAGTTTATGCAGCATGGCACAAAGCATCCCGATGGAATGCAGTGGATTCCATGCATTGTGATTGAATGCAGTGTAATCCATGCAGCGAGGTAAAATGCATCCTGATTTAATGCAGTGTATTCCATGCAGCGTGAAGTAATGGAACCCTATTGAATGCATTGGATTTTATAGAGCATGATTGAATGAAATGGATTCCATGCAGCATGGTTGAATGCAGTGGATTTTATGCAGCATGGCCCAAAGCATCCCGATTGAATGCAGTGGAATCCATGCAGCGTCAATGAATGCAGAGTATTCCATGCATTTTGGCGCAATGGATCCCGATTGTATGCAGTGGAGTCCATGCAGCGAAGCCCAATGCATCCCGATTGAATGCAGTGGATTTTATGCAGCATGGCCCAAAGCATCCCGATGGAATGCAGTGGATTACATGCGTTGTGATTGAATGCAGTGAACTCCATGCAGCATTGTAGAATGCATCCCCATTGAATGCAGTGGATTCCATGGAGCCTGATTGAATGCAGTGTATTCCATGCAGCGTGAAGAAATGGAACCCTATTGAATGCAGTGGATTTTATTCAGCATGATTGAATGCAGTGGATTCCATGCAGCAAATTGAATGCAGTGTATTTTATGCAGTATGGCCCAAAGCATCCCTATAGAACGCAGTGGATTCCATGCATTTTGAGTGTATGAAATGTAATCCATGCAGCCTTGTAAAATGCATCCCGATTGAATGCAGTGGATTCCATGCAGCATGATTGAATGCAGTGGATTTTATGCAGCATGGCCCAAAGCTTCCCGATGGAATGCAGTGGATTCCATGCAGCGTCATTGAATGCAGAGTATTCCATGCATTGTGGCGCAATGGATCCCGATTATATGCAGTGGAGTCTATGCAGCGAGGCCCAATGCATCACCATTGAATGCAGTGGATTTTATGCAGCATGGCCCAAGGCATCCCGATTGAATGCAGTGGATTCCATGCATTGTGATTGAATGTAGGGTAATCCATGCAACGTGGTATAATGCATCCTGATTGAATGCAGTCGATTCCATGCATCCTGATTTAATGCAGTGTATTCCATGCAGCGTGAAGTAATGGAACCCTATTGAATGCATTGGATTTTATAGAGCATGATTGAATGAAATGGATTCCATGCAGCATGGTTGAATGCAGTGGATTTTATGCAGCATGGCCCAAAGCATCCCGATTGAATGCAGTGGAGTCCATGCAGCGTCAATGAATGCAGAGTATTCCATTCATTTTGGCGCAATGGTTCCCGATTGTATGCAGTGGAGTCCATGCAGCGAAGCCCAATGCATCCCGATTGAATGCAGTGGATTTTATGCAGCATGGCCCAAAGCATCCCGATGGAATGCAGTGGATTACATGCGTTGTGATTGAATGCAGTGAACTCCATGCAGCATTGTAGAATGCATCCCCATTGAATGCAGTGGATTCCATGGAGCCTGATTGAATGCAGTGTATTCCATGCAGCGTGAAGTAATGGAACCCTATTGAATGCAGTGGATTTTATTCAGCATGATTGAATGCAGTGGATTCCATGCAGCAAATTGAATGCAGTGTATTTTATGCAGTATGGCCAAAGCATACCTATAGAACGCAGTGGATTCCATGCATTTTGAGTGTATGAAATGTAATCCATGCAGCCTTGTAAAATGCATCCCGATTGAATGCAGTGGATTCCATGCAGCATGATTGAATGCAGTGGATTTTATGCAGCATGGCCCAAAGCTTCCCGATGGAATGCAGTGGATTCCATGCAGCGTCATTGAATGCAGAGTATTCCATGCATTTTGGCGCAATGGATCCCGATTATATGCAGTGGAGTCTATGCAGCGAGGCCCAATGCATCACCATTGAATGCAGTGGATTTTATGCAGCATGGCCCAAGGCATCCCGATTGAATGCAGTGGATTCCATGCATTGTGATTGAATGTAGGGTAATCCATGCAACGTGGTATAATGCATCCTGATTGAATGCAGTCGATTCCATGCATCCTGATTTAATGTAGTGTATTCCATGCAGCGTGAAGTAATGGAACCCTATTGAATGCATTGGATTTTATAGAGCATGATTGAATGAAATGGATTCCATGCAGCATGGTTGAATGCAGTGGATTTTATGCAGCATGGCCCAAAGCATCCCGATTGAATGCAGTGGAGTCCATGCAGCGTCAATGAATGCAGAGGATTCCTTGCATTGTGGCGCAATGGATACCGATTGAATGCAGTGGAGTCGATGCAGCGTGGCCCAATGCATCCCGATTGAATGCAGTGGATTTTATGCAGCATGGCCCAAAGCATCCCGATGGAATGCAGTGGATTCCAAGCATTGTGATTGAATGCAGTGTAATCCATGCAGCGAGGTAAAATGCATCCCGATTGAATGCAGTGGATTCCATTCAGTGTGATTGAATGCAGTGTATTACATGCAGCGTGAAGAAATGGAACCCTATTGAATGCAGTGGATTTTATGCAGCATGATTGAATGCAGTGGATTCCATGCAGCATGATTGAATGCAGTGGATTTTATGCAGCATGGCCCAAAGCATCCCGATGGAATGCAGTGGATTCCATGCATTGTGATTGAATGCAGTGAAAACCACGCAGCATGGTAAAATGCATCCCGATTGAATGCAGTGGATTCCATGCAGCGTGATTGAATGCAGTGTATTCCATGCAGCGTGAAGAAATGGAACCCAATTGAATGCAAGGATTTATGCAGCATTACTGAATGCAGTGGATTCAAAAAGCAAGATTGAATGCAGTGGATTTTATGCAGCATGGCCCAAAGCATCCCGATTGAATGCAGTGGATTCCATGCATTGTGATTGAATGCAGTGAACTGCATGCAACGTGGTAAAATGCATCCCGATTGAATGCAGTGGATTCCATGCAGCGTGATTAAGTGCAGTCGATTCCATACAGCTTAGTAAAATGAATCCCGATTAAAATTCCATGGATTACATGCAGCGTGATTAAATGCAGTGTAATCCATGCAGAGTGGTAAAATGCATCCCGATTGAATGCAGTGGATTCCATGCAGCGTGGTTGAATGCAGTGGATTCCATGCAGGGTGAAGAAATGGAACCCTATTGAATGCAGTGGATTTTATGCAACATGATTGAATGCAGTGGATTCAATGCAGCATGATTGCATGCAGTGGATTTTATGCAGCATGGCCCATAGCTTCACGATTCAATGCAGTGGATTCCATTCAGCGTCATTGAATGCAGAGTATTCCATGCATTGTGGCGCAATGGATCCCGATTATATGCAGTGGAGTCCATGCAGCGAGGCCCAGTGCATCCCGATTGAATGCAGTGGATTGTATGCAGCATGGCCCAAAGCTTCCCGATTGAATGCAGTGGATTCGATGCATTGTGATGGAATGCAGTGTAATCCATGCAACGAGGAAAAATGCATCCCGATGGAATGCAGTGGATTCCATGCAGCCTGATTGAATGCAGTGTATTCCATGCAGCATGAAGAAATGGAACCCTATGGAATGCAGCGGATTTTATGCAGCCTGATTGAATGCAGTGTATTCCATGCAGCATGAAGAAATGGAACCCTATGGAATGCAGCGGATTTTATGCTGCATGATTGAATGCAGTGGATTCCATGCAGCATGATTGAATGCAGTGGATTTTATGCAGCATGGCCCAAAGCATCCCGTTTGAATGCAGTGGATTCCATGCATTTTGATTGAATGCAGTGTACTCCATGCAGCCTTGTAAAATGAATCCCGATTGAATGCAGTGGATTCCATGCAGCGTGATTAAATGCAGTCGATTCCATACAGCTTAGTAAAATGAATCCCGATGAAATTCCATGGATTACATGCAGCGTGATTAAATGCAGTGGATTCCATGCAGAGTGGTAAAATGCATCCATATTGAATGCAGTGGATTCTATGCATTGCGATTGAATGCAGTGTAATCCAAGCAGTGTGGTAAAATGCATCCCGATTGAATGCAGTGGATTCCATGCACCGTGATTAAATGCAGTCGATTCCATGCATTTTGGCGCAATGGATCCCGATTGTATGCAGTGGAGTCCATGCAGCGAGGCCCAATGCATCCCGATTGAATGCAATGGATTGTATGCAGCATGGCCCAAAGCATCCCGATGGAATGCAGTGGATTCCATGCATTGTGATGGAATGCAGTGAACTCCATGCAGCATGGTAGAATGCATCCCCATTGAGTGCAGTGGATTCCATGGAGCCTGATTGAATGCAGTTTATTCCATGCAGCGAGGCCCAATGCATCCCGATTGAATGCAGTGGATTTTATGCAGCATGATTGAATGCAGTGGATTCCATGCAGCAAATTGAATGCAGTGGATTTTATGCAGCATGGCCAAAAGCATCCCGATGAAATGCAGTGGATTTTATGCAGCATGATTGAATGCAGTGGATTCCATGCAGCAAATTGAATGCAGTGTATTTTATGCAGTATGGCCCAAAGTATACCTATAGAACGCAGTGGATTCCATGCATTTTGAGTGTATGAAATGTAATCCATGCAGCCTTGTAAAATGCATCCCGATTGAATGCAGTGGATTCCATGCAGCATGATTGAATGCAGTGGATTTTATGCAGCATGGCCCAAAGCTTCCCGATGGAATGCAGTGGATTCCATGCAGCGTCGTTGAATGCAGAATATTCCATGCATTGTGGCGCAATGGATCCCGATTATATGCAGTGGAGTCTATGCAGCGAGGCCCAATGCATCCCGATTGAATGCAGTGGATTTTATGCAGCATGGCCCAAAGCATCCCGATTGAATGCAGTGGATTCCATGCATTGTGATTGAATGTAGGGTAATCCATGCAACGTGGTATAATGCATCCTGATTGAATGCAGTCGATTCCATGCATCCTGATTTAATGCAGTGTATTCCATGCAGCGTGAAGTAATGGAACCCTATTGAATGCATTGGATTTTATAGAGCATGATTGAATGAAATGGATTCCATGCAGCATGGTTGAATGCAGTGGATTTTATGCAGCATGGCCCAAAGCATCCCGATTGAATGCAGTGGAGTCCATGCAGCGTCAATGAATGCAGAGTATTCCATGCATTTTGGCGCAATGGTTCCCGATTGTATGCAGTGGAGTCCATGCAGCGAAGCCCAATGCATCCCGATTGAATGCAGTGGATTTTATGCAGCATGGCCCAAAGCATCCCGATGGAATGCAGTGGATTACATGCGTTGTGATTGAATGCAGTGAACTCCATGCAGCATTGTAGTATGCATCCCCATTGAATGCAGTGGATTCCATGGAGCCTGATTGAATGCAGTGTATTCCATGCAGCGTGAAGAAATGGAACCCTATTGAATGCAGTGGATTTTATTCAGCATGATTGAATGCAGTGGATTCCATGCAGCAAATTGAATGCAGTGTATTTTATGCAGTATGGCCAAAGCATACCTATAGAACGCAGTGGATTCCATGCAATTTGAGTGTATGAAATGTAATCCATGCAGCCTTGTAAAATGCATCCCGATTGAATGCAGTGGATTCCATGCAGCATGATTGAATGCAGTGGATTTTATGCAGCATGGCCCAAAGCTTCCCGATGGAATGCAGTGGATTCCATGCAGCGTCATTGAATGCAGAGTATTCCATGCATTGTGGCGCAATGGATCCCGATTATATGCAGTGGAGTCTATGCAGCGAGGCCCAATGCATCACCATTGAATGCAGTGGATTTTATGCAGCATGGCCCAAGGCATCCCGATTGAATGCAGTGGATTCCATGCATTGTGATTGAATGTAGGGTAATCCATGCAACGTGGTATAATGCATCCTGATTGAATGCAGTCGATTCCATGCATCCTGATTTAATGTAGTGTATTCCATGCAGCGTGAAGTAATGGAACCCTATTGAATGCATTGGATTTTATAGAGCATGATTGAATGAAATGGATTCCATGCAGCATGGTTGAATGCAGTGGATTTTATGCAGCATGGCCCAAAGCATCCCGATTGAATGCAGTGGAGTCCATGCAGCGTCAATGAATGCAGAGGATTCCTTGCATTGTGGCGCAATGGATACCGATTGAATGCAGTGGAGTCGATGCAGCGTGGCCCAATGCATCCCGATTGAATGCAGTGGATTTTATGCAGCATGGCCCAAAGCATCCCGATGGAATGCAGTGGATTCCAAGCATTGTGATTGAATGCAGTGTAATCCATGCAGCGAGGTAAAATGCATCCCGATTGAATGCAGTGGATTCCATTCAGTGTGATTGAATGCAGTGTATTACATGCAGCGTGAAGAAATGCAACCCTATTGAATGCAGTGGATTTTATGCAGCATGATTGAATGCAGTGGATTCCATGCAGCGTGATTGAATGCAGTGTATTCCATGCAGCGTGAAGAAGAAATGGAACCCAATTGAATGCAAGGATTTATGCAGCATTACTGAATGCAGTGGATTCAAAAAGCAAGATTGAATGCAGTGGATTTTATGCAGCATGGCCCAAAGCATCCCGATTGAATGCAGTGGATTCCATGCATTGTGATTGAATGCAGTGAACTGCATGCAACGTGGTAAAATGCATCCCGATTGAATGCAGTGGATTCCATGCAGCGTGATTAAGTGCAGTCGATTCCATACAGCTTAGTAAAATGAATCCCGATTAAAATTCCATGGATTACATGCAGCGTGATTAAATGCAGTGTAATCCATGCAGAGTGGTAAAATGCATCCCGATTGAATGCAGTGGATTCCATGCAGCGTGGTTGAATGCAGTGGATTCCATGCAGGGTGAAGAAATGGAACCCTATTGAATGCAGTGGATTTTATGCAACATGATTGAATGCAGTGGATTCCATGCAGCATGATTGCATGCAGTGGATTTTATGCAGCATGGCCCATAGCTTCACGATTCAATGCAGTGGATTCCATTCAGCATCATTGCATGCAGAGTATTCCATGCATTGTGGCGCAATGGATCCCGATTATATGCAGTGGAGTCCATGCAGCGAGGCCCAGTGCATCCCGATTGAATGCAGTGGATTGTATGCAGCATGGCCCAAAGCTTCCCGATTGAATGCAGTGGATTCCATGCATTGTGATGGAATGCAGTGTACTCCATGCAACGAGGAAAAATGCATCCCGATTGAATGCAGTGGATTCCATGCAGCCTGATTGAATGCAGTGTATTCCATGCAGCATGAAGAAATGGAACCCTATGGAATGCAGCGGATTTTATGCTGCATGATTGAATGCAGTGGATTCCATGCAGCATGATTGAATGCAGTGGATTTTATGCAGCATGGCCCAAAGCATCCCGTTTGAATGCAGTGGATTCCATGCATTGTGATTGAATGCAGTGTACTCCATGCAGCCTTGTAAAATGAATCCCGATTGAATGCAGTGGATTCCATGCAGCGTGACTAAATGCAGTCGATTCCATACAGCTTAGTAAAATGAATCCCGATTAAATTCCATGGATTACATGCAGCGTGATTAAATGCAGTGGATTCCATGCAGAGTGGTAAAATGCATCCATATTGAATGCAGTGGATTCCATGCAGCGTGATTGAATGCAGTGGATTCCAGGCAGCGTGAAGAAGAAATGGAACCCTATTGAATGCAGTGGATTTTATGCAGCATGATTGAATGCAGTGGATTCCATGCAGCATGATTGCATGCAGTGGATTTTATGCAGTATGGCCCAAAGCATCCCGATGGAATGCAGTGGATTCCATGCAGCGTCAATGAATGCAGAGGATTCCATGCATTTTGGCGCAATGGATCCCGATTGTATGCAGTGGAGTCCATGCAGCGAGGCCCAATGCATCCCGATTGAATGCAGTGGATTTTATGCAGCATGGCTCAAAGCATCCCGATGGAATGCAGTGGATTCCATGCATTGTGATTGAATGCAGTGAACTCCATGCAGCATGGTAGAATGCATCCCCATTGAATGCAGTGGATTCCATGGAGCCTGATTGAATGCAGTTTATTCCATGCAGCGAGGCCCAATGCATCCCGATTGAATGCAGTGGATTTTATGCAGCATGATTGAATGCAGTGGATTCCATGCAGCATGGTTGAATGCAGTGGATTTTATGCAGCATGGCCCAAAGCATCCCGATGGAATGCAGTGGATTCCATGCAGCGTCATTGAATGCAGATGATTCCTTGCATTTTGGGGCAATGGATCCCGATTTTATGCAGTGGAGTCCATGCAGCATGGCCAAATGCATCCCGATTAAATGCAGTGGATTTTATGCAGCATGGCCCAAAGCAACCCGATTGAATGCAGTGGATTCCATGCAGCGTAATTGAATGCAGAAGATTCAATGCATTTTGGCGAAATGGATCCCGATTGTATGCAGTGGAGTCTATGCAGCGAGGCAAAATGCATCTGATTGAATGCAGTGGATTTTATGCAGCATGGCCCAAAGCATCCCGATGGAATGCAGTGGATTCCATGCATTGTGATTGAATGCAGTGTAATCCATGCAGCGAGGTAAAATGCATCCCGATTGAATGCAGTGGATTCCATGCAGCGTGAATGAATTAAGTGTATAACATGCAGCGTGAAAAATGGAACCCTATTGAATGCAGTGGATTTATTGCAGCATGATTGAATGCAGTGGATTCCATGCAGCATGATTGAATGCAGTGGATTTTATGCAGCATGGCCCAAAGCATCCCGATTGAATTCAGTGGATTCCGTGCATTGTGATTGAACGCAGTGAAAACCACGCAGCATGGTAAAATGCATCCCGATTGAATGCAGTGGATTCCATGCAGCGTGATTGAATGCAGTGTATTCCACGCAGCGTGAAGAAATGGAACCCAATTGAATGCAAGGATTTTATGCAGCCTGATTGAATGCAGTGGATTCAAAAAGCAAGATTGAATGCAGTGGATTTTATGCAGCATGGCCCAAAGCATCCCGATGGAATGCAGTGGATTCCATGCATTGTGATTGAATGCAGTGAACTGCATGCAACGTGGTAAAATGCATCCCGATTGAATGCAGTGGATTCCATGCAGCGTGATTAAGTGCAGTCGATTCCATACAGCTTAGTAAAATGAATCCCGATTAAATTCCATGGATTACATGCAGCATGATTAAATGCAGTGTAATCCATGCAGAGTGGTAAAATGCTTCCCGATTGAATGCAGTGGATTCCATGCAGCGTGGTTGAATGCAGTGGATTCCATGCAGGGTGAAGAAATGGAACCCTATTGAATGCAGTGGATTTTATGCAACATGATTGAATGCAGTGGATTCCATGCAGCATGATTGAATGCAGTGGATTTTATGCAGCATGGCCCATAGCTTCACGATTCAATGCAGTGGATTCCATTCAGCGTCATTGCATGCAGAGTATTCCATGCATTGTGGCGCAATGGATCCCGATTATATGCAGTGGAGTCCATGCAGCGAGGCCCAGTGCATCCCGATTGAATGCAGTGGATTGTATGCAGCATGGCCCAAAGCTTCCCGATTGAATGCAGTGGATTCCATGCATTGTGATGGAATGCAGTGTACTCCATGCAACGAGGAAAAATGCATCCCGATTGAATGCAGTGGATTCCATGCAGCCTGATTGAATGCAGTGTATTCCATGCAGCATGAAGAAATGGAACCCTATGGAATGCAGCGGATTTTATGCTGCATGATTGAATGCAGTGGATTCCATGCAGCATGATTGAATGCAGTGGATTTTATGCAGCATGGCCCAAAGCATCCCGTTTGAATGCAGTGGATTCCATGCATTGTGATTGAATGCAGTGTACTCCATGCAGCCTTGTAAAATGAATCCCGATTGAATGCAGTGGATTCCATGCAGCGTGATTAAATGCAGTCGATTCCATACAGCTTAGTAAAATGAATCCGGATTAAATTCCATGGATTACATGCAGCGTGATTAAATGCAGTGGATTCCATGCAGAGTGGTAAAATGAATCCATATTGAATGCAGTGGATTCTATGCATTGCGATTGAATGCAGTGTAATCCAAGCAGTGTGGTAAAATGCATCCCGATTGAATGCAGTGGATTCCATGCAGCGTGATTGAATGCAGTGGATTCCAGGCAGCGTGAAGAAGAAATGGAACCCTATTGAATGCAGTGGATTTTATGCAGCATGATTGAATGCAGTGGATTCCATGCAGCATGATTGCATGCAGTGGATTTTATGCAGTATGGCCCAAAGCATCCCGATGGAATGCAGTGGATTCCATGCAGCGTAATTGAATGCAGAAGATTCAATGCATTTTGGCGAAATGGATCCCGAATGTATGCAGTGGAGTCTATGCAGTGAGGCAAAATGCATCTGATTGAATGCAGTGGATTTTATGCAGCATGGCCCAAAGCAGCCCGATGGAATGCAGTGGATTCCATGCATTGTGATTGAATGAAGTGTAATCCATGCAGTGTGGTAAAATGCATCCTGAGTGAATGCAGTGGATTCCATGCAGGGTGAAGCAATGGAACCCTATTGAATGCAGTGTATTTTATGCAGCATGATTTAATGCAGTGGATTCCATGCAGCATGATTGAATGCAGTGGATTTTATGCAGCATGGCCCAAAGCATCCCGATGGAATGCAGTGGATTCCATGCAGCGTCATTGAATGCAGAGGATTCCATGCATTGTGGCGCAATGGATCCCGATTGTATGCAGTGGAGTCCATGCAGCGAGGCCCAATGCATCCCGATTGAATGCAGTGGATTTTATGCAGCATGGCCCAAAGCATCCCGATGGAATGCAGTGGATTCCATGCAGCGTCGTTGAATGCAGAGGATTCCATGCATTGTGGCGCAATGGATCCGGATTGTATGCAGTGGAGTCCATGCAGCAATGCCCAGTGCATCCCGATTGAATGCAGTGGATTTTATGCAGCATGGCCCAAAGCATCCCGATTGAATGCAATGGATTCCATGAATTGTGATTGAATACAGTGTACTAAATGCAGCGTGGTAAAATTCATCCATGTTGAATGCAGTGGATTCCATGCAGCGTGATTGAATGCAGTGGATTCCATGCAGCGTGAAGAAATGGAACCCTATTGAATGCAGTGGATTTTATGCAGCATGATTGAATGCAGTGGATTCCATGCAGCATGATTGCATGCAGTGGATTTTATGCAGCATGGCCCAAAGCATCCTGATGGAATGCAGTGGATTCCATGCAGCGTCATTGAATGCAGAGGATTCCATGCATTGTAGCACAATGGATTCCGATTGAATGCAGTGGATTCGATGCAGCGTCATTGAATGAAGAGAATTCCATGCATTGTGGCACAAAGGATCCCGATTGAATGCAGTGGAGTCCATGCAGCGAGGCCCAATGCATCCCGATTGAATGCAGTGGATTTTATGCAGCATGGCCCAAAGCATCCCGATTGAATGCAGTGGATTCCATGCATTGTGATTGAATGCGGTGTAATCTATGCAGCGTGGTAAAATGCATCCCGATAGAATGCAGTGGATTCCATGCAGCGTGATTGAATGTAGTGGATTCCATGCAGCGTGAAGAAATGGAACCCTATTGAATGCAGTGGATTTTATGCAGCACGATTGAATGCAGTGGATTCCATGAAGCATGATTGAATGCAATGGATTTATGCAGCATGGCCCAAAGCATCCCGATTGAATGCAGTGGATTCCATGCAGCGTCGTTGAATGCAGAGTATTCCATGCATTTTGGCGCAATGGTTCCAGATTGTATGCAGTGGAGTTCATGCAGCGAGGCCCAATGCATCCCGATTGAATGCAGTAGATTTTATGCAGCATGGCCCAAAACATCCCGATGGAATGCAGTTGATTCCATGCAGCGTCGTTGAATGCAGAGGATTCCATGCATTGTGGCGCAATGGATCCAGATTTTATGCAGTGGAGTCCATGCAGCGAGGCCCAATGCCTCCCGATTGAATGCAGTGGAGTTTATGCAGCATGGCCCAAAGCATCCCGATGGAATGCAGTGGATTCCATGCATTGTGATTGAATGCAGTGTAATCCATGCAGCGAGGTAAAATGCATCCCGATAGAATGCAGTGGATTCCATGCAGCGTGATTGAATGCAGTGTATTCCATGCAGCGTGAAGAAATGGAACCCAATTGAATGCAAGGATTTTATGCAGCATTACTGAATGCAGTGGATTCAAAAAGCAAGATTGAATGCAGTGGATTTTATGCAGCATGGCCCAAAGCATCCCGATGGAATGCAGTGGATTCCATGCATTGTGATTGAATGCAGTGAACTGCATGCAACGTGGTAAAATGCATCCCGATTGAATGCAGTGGATTCCATGCAGTGTGATTAAGTGCAGTCGATTCCATACAGCTTAGTAAAATGAATCCCGATTAAATTCCATGGATTACATGCAGCGTGATTAAATGCAGTGTAATCCATGCAGAGTGGTAAAATGCATCCCGATTGAATGCAGTGGATTCCATGCAGCGTGGTTGAATGCAGTGGATTCCATGCAGGGTGCAGTAATGGAAACCTATTGAATGCAGTGGATTTTATGCAGCATGATTGAATGCAGTGGTTTCAATGCAGCATGATTGCATGCAGTGGATTTTATGCAGCATGGCCCATAGCTTCACGATTCAATGCAGTGGATTCCATTCAGCGTCATTGAATGCAGAGTATTCCATGCATTGTGGCGCAATGGATCCCGATTATATGCAGTGGAGTCCATGCAGCGAGGCCCAGTGCATCCCGATTGAATGCAGTGGATTGTATGCAGCATGGCCCAAAGCTTCCCGATTGAATGCAGTGGATTCCATGCATTGTGATGGAATGCAGTGTAATCCATGCAACGAGGAAAAATGCATCCCGATGGAATGCAGTGGATTCCATGCAGCCTGATTGAATGCAGTGTATTCCATGCAGCATGAAGAAATGGAACCCTATGGAATGCAGCGGATTTTATGCAGCCTGATTGAATGCAGTGTATTCCATGCAGCATGAAGAAATGGAACCTTATGGAATGCAGCGGATTTTATGCTGCATGATTGAATGCAGTGGATTCCATGCAGCATGATTGAATGCAGTGGATTTTATTCAGCATGGCCCAAAGCATCCCGTTTGAATGCAGTGGATTCCATGCATTGTGATTGAATGCAGTGTACTCCATTCAGCCTTGTAAAATGAATCCAGATTGAATGCAGCGGATTCCATGCAGCGTGATTAAATGCAGTCGATTCCAAACAGCTTAGTAAAATGAATCCCGATTAAATTCCATGGAGTACATGCAGCGTGATTAAATGCAGTGGATTCCATGCAGAGTGGTAAAATGCATCCATATTGAATGCAGTGGATTCTATGCATTGCGATTGAATGCAGTGTAATCCAAGCAGTGTGGTAAAATGCATCCCGATTGAATGCAGTGGATTCCATGCAGCGTCGTTGAATGCAGAGTATTCCATGCATTTTGGCGCAATGGTTCCAGATTGTATGCAGTGGAGTTCATGCAGCGAGGCCCAATGCATCCCGATTGAATGCAGTAGATTTTATGCAGCATGGCCCAAAACATCCCGATGGAATGCAGTGGATTCCATGCAGCGTCGTTGAATGCAGAGGATTCCATGCATTGTGGCGCAATGGATCCAGATTTTATGCAGTGGAGTCCATGCAGCGAGGCCCAATGCCTCCCGATTGAATGCAGTGGAGTTTATGCAGCATGGCCCAAAGCATCCCGATGGAATGCAGTGGATTCCATGCATTGTGATTGAATGCAGTGTAATCCATGCAGCGAGGTAAAATGCATCCCGATAGAATGCAGTGGATTCCATGCAGCGTGATTGAATGCAGTGGATTCCAGGCAGCGTGAAGAAATGGAACCCAATTGAATGCAAGGATTTTATGCAGCATTACTGAATGCAGTGGATTCAAAAAGCAAGATTGAATGCAGTGGATTTTATGCAGCATGGCCCAAAGCATCCCGATTGAATGCAGTGGATTCCATGCATTGTGATTGAATGCAGTGAACTGCATGCAACGTGGTAAAATGCATCCCGATTGAATGCAGTGGATTCCATGCAGCGTGATTAAGTGCAGTCGATTCCATACAGCTTAGTAAAATGAATCCCGATTAAATTCCATGGATTACATGCAGCGTGATTAAATGCAGTGTAATCCATGCAGAGTGGTAAAATGCACCCCAATTGAATGCAGTGGATTCCATGCAGCGTGGTTGAATGCAGTGGATTCCATGCAGGGTGCAGTAATGGAACCCTATTGAATGCAGTGGATTTTATGCAGCATGATTGAATGCAGTGGTTTCAATGCAGCATGATTGCATGCAGTGGATTTTATGCAGCATGGCCCATAGCTTCACGATTCAATGCAGTGGATTCCATTCAGCGTCATTGAATGCAGAGTATTCCATGCATTGTGGCGCAATGGATCCCGATTATATGCAGTGGAGTCCATGCAGCGAGGCCCAGTGCATCCCGATTGAATGCAGTGGATTGTATGCAGCATGGCCCAAAGCTTCCTGATTGAATGCAGTGGATTCCATGCATTGTGATGGAATGCAGTGTAATCCATGCAACGAGGAAAAATGCATCCCGATGGAATGCAGTGGATTCCATGCAGCCTGATTGAATGCAGTGTATTCCATGCAGCATGAAGAAATGGAACCCTATGGAATGCAGCGGATTTTATGCAGCCTGATTGAATGCAGTGTATTCCATGCAGCATGAAGAAATGGAACCCTATGGAATGCAGCGGATTTTATGCTGCATGATTGAATGCAGTGGATTCCATGCAGCATGATTGAATGCAGTGGATTTTATGCAGCATGGCCCAAAGCATCCCGTTTGAATGCAGTGGATTCCATGCATTGTGATTGAATGCAGTGTACTCCATGCAACCTTGTAAAATGAATCCCCATTGAATGCAGTGGATTCCATGCAGCGTGATTAAATGCAGTCGATTCCATACAGCTTAGTAAAATGAATCCCTATTAAATTCCATGGAGTACATGCAGCGTGATTAAATGCAGTGGATTCCATGCAGAGTGGTAAAATGCATCCATATTGAATGCAGTGGATTCTATGCATTGCGATTGAATGCAGTGTAATCCAAGCAGTGTGGTAAAATGCATCCCGAAAGAATGCAGTGGATTCCATGCACCGTGATTAAATGCAGTCGATTCCATGCATTTTGGCGCAATGGATCCCGATTGTATGCAGTGGAGTCCATGCAGCGAGGCCCAATGCATCCCGATTGAATGCAGTGGATTGTATGCAGCATGGCCCAAAGCATCCCGATGGAATGCAGTGGATTCCATGCATTGTGATTGAATGCAGTGAACTCCATGCAGCATGGTAGAATGCATCCCCATTGAATGCAGTGGATTCCATGGAGCCTGATTGAATGCAGTTTATTCCATGCAGCGAGGCCCAATGCATCCCGATTGAATGCAGTGGATTTTATGCAGCATGATTGAATGCAGTGGATTCCATGCAGCATGGTTGAATGCAGTGGATTTTATGCAGCATGGCCCAAAGCATCCCGATGGAATGCAGTGGATTTTATGCAGCATGATTGAATGCAGTGTACTCCATGCAGCGAGGAAAAATGCATCCCGATTGAATGCAGTGGATTCCATGCAGCGTGATTGAATGCAGTGGATTCGATGCCACGTGAAGAAATGGAACCATATTGAATGCAGTGGATTTTATACAGCATGATTTAATGCAGTGGATTCCATGCAGCATGATTGAATGCAGTGGATTTTATGCAGCATGGCCCAAAGCATCCCGATTGAATGCAGTGGAGTCCATGCAGCGTCGTTGCATGCGGAGGATTCCATGCATTTTGGTGCAATGGATCCCGATTGTATGCAGTGGAGTCCATGCAGCGAGGCCCAATGCATCCCGATTGAATGCAGTCGATTTTATGCAGCATGGCCCAAAGCATCCCGATGGAATGCAGTGGATTCCATGCATTGTGATTGAATGCAGTGAACTCCATGCAGCATTGTAGAATGCATCCCCATTGAATGCAGTGGAATTCATGCAGCGTGATTGAATGCAGTGTATTCCATGCAGCGAGGCCCAATGCATCCCGATGGAATGCAGTGGATTTTATGCAGCATGATTGAATGCAGTGGATTCCATGCAGCAAATTGAATGCAGTGTATTTTATGCAGTATGGCCCAAAGTATACCTATAGAACGCAGTGGATTCCATGCATTTTGAGTGTATGAAATGTAATCCATGCAGCCTTGTAAAATGCATCCCGATCGAATGCAGTGGATTCCATGCAGCATGATTGAATGCAGTGGATTTTATGCAGCATGGCCCAAAGCTTCCCGATGGAATGCAGTGGATTCCATGCAGCGTCGTTGAATGCAGAATATTCCATGCATTGTGGCGCAATGGATCCCGATTATATGCAGTGGAGTCTATGCAGCGAGGCCCAATGCATCACCATTGAATGCAGTGGATTTTATGCAGCATGGCCCAAGGCATCCCGATTGAATGCAGTGGATTCCATGCATTGTGATTGAATGTAGGGTAATCCATGCAACGTGGTATAAGGCATCCTGATTGAATGCAGTCGATTCCATGCATCCTGATTTAATGCAGTGTATTCCATGCAGCGTGAAGTAATGGAACCCTATTGAATGCATTGGATTTTATAGAGCATGATTGAATGAAATGGATTCCATGCAGCATGGTTGAATGCAGTGGATTTTATGCAGCATGGCCCAAAGCATCCCGATTGAATGCAGTGGAGTCCATGCAGCGTCAATGAATGCAGAGTATTCCATGCATTTTGGCGCAATGGATCCCGATTGTATGCAGTGGAGTCCATGCAGCGAAGCCCAATGCATCCCGATTGAATGCAGTGGATTTTATGCAGCATGGCCCAAAGCATCCCAATGGAATGCAGTGGATTACATGCGTTGTGATTGAATGCAGTGAACTCCATGCAGCATTGTAGAATGCATCCCCATTGAATGCAGTGGATTCCATGCACCGTGATTAAATGCAGTCGATTCCATGCATTTTGGCGCAATGGTTCCAGATTGTATGCAGTGGAGTTCATGCAGCGAGGCCCAATGCATCCCGATTGAATGCAGTAGATTTTATGCAGCATGGCCCAAAACATCCCGATGGAATGCAGTGGATTCCATGCAGCGTCGTTGAATGCAGAGGATTCCATGCATTGTGGCGCAATGGATCCAGATTTTATGCAGTGGAGTCCATGCAGCGAGGCCCAATGCCTCCCGATTGAATGCAGTGGAGTTTATGCAGCATGGCCCAAAGCATCCCGATGGAATGCAGTGGATTCCATGCATTGTGATTGAATGCAGTGTAATCCATGCAGCGAGGTAAAATGCATCCCGATAGAATGCAGTGGATTCCATGCAGCGTGATTGAATGCAGTGTATTCCATGCAGCGTGAAGAAATGGAACCCAATTGAATGCAAGGATTTTATGCAGCATTACTGAATGCAGTGGATTCAAAAAGCAAGATTGAATGCAGTGGATTTTATGCAGCATGGCCCAAAGCATCCCGATGGAATGCAGTGTATTCCATGCATTGTGATTAAATGCAGTGAACTGCATGCAACGTGGTAAAATGCATCCCGATTGAATGCAGTGGATTCCATGCAGTGTGATTAAGTGCAGTCGATTCCATACAGCTTAGTAAAATGAATCCCGATTAAATTCCATGGATTACATGCAGCGTGATTAAATGCAGTGTAATCCATGCAGAGTGGTAAAATGCATCCCGATTGAATGCAGTGGATTCCATGCAGCGTGGTTGAATGCAGTGGATTCCATGCAGGGTGCAGTAATGGAACCCTATTGAATGCAGTGGATTTTATGCAGCATGATTGAATGCAGTGGTTTCAATGCAGCATGATTGCATGCAGTGGATTTTATGCAGCATGGCCCATAGCTTCACGATTCAATGCAGTGGATTCCATTCAGCGTCATTGAATGCAGAGTATTCCATGCATTGTGGCGCAATGGATCCCGATTATATGCAGTGGAGTCCATGCAGCGAGGCCCAGTGCATCCCGATTGAATGCAGTGGATTGTATGCAGCATGGCCCAAAGCTTCCCGATTGAATGCAGTGGATTCCATGCATTGTGATGGAATGCAGTGTAATCCATGCAACGAGGAAAAATGCATCCCGATGGAATGCAGTGGATTCCATGCAGCCTGATTGAATGCAGTGTATTCCATGCAGCATGAAGAAATGGAACCCTATGGAATGCAGCGGATTTTATGCAGCCTGATTGAATGCAGTGTATTCCATGCAGCATGAAGAAATGGAACCCTATGGAATGCAGCGGATTTTATGCTGCATGATTGAATGCAGTGGATTCCATGCAGCATGATTGAATGCAGTGGATTTTATTCAGCATGGCCCAAAGCATCCCGTTTGAATGCAGTGGATTCCATGCATTGTGATTGAATGCAGTGTACTCCATGCAGCCTTGTAAAATGAATCCAGATTGAATGCAGCGGATTCCATGCAGCGTGATTAAATGCAGTCGATTCCATACAGCTTAGTAAAATGAATCCCGATTAAATTCCATGGGGTACATGCAGCGTGATTAAATGCAGTGGATTCCATGCAGAGTGGTAAAATGCATCCATATTGAATGCAGTGGATTCTATGCATTGCGATTGAATGCAGTGTAATCCAAGCAGTGTGGTAAAATGCATCCCGATTGAATGCAGTGGATTCCATGCAGCGTCGTTGAATGCAGAGTATTCCATGCATTTTGGCGCAATGGTTCCAGATTGTATGCAGTGGAGTTCATGCAGCGAGGCCCAATGCATCCCGATTGAATGCAGTAGATTTTATGCAGCATGGCCCAAAACATCCCGATGGAATGCAGTGGATTCCATGCAGCGTCGTTGAATGCAGAGGATTCCATGCATTGTGGCGCAATGGATCCAGATTTTATGCAGTGGAGTCCATGCAGCGAGGCCCAATGCCTCCCGATTGAATGCAGTGGAGTTTATGCAGCATGGCCCAAAGCATCCCGATGGAATGCAGTGGATTCCATGCATTGTGATTGAATGCAGTGTAATCCATGCAGCGAGGTAAAATGCATCCCGATAGAATGCAGTGGATTCCATGCAGCGTGATTGAATGCAGTGGATTCCAGGCAGCGTGAAGAAATGGAACCCAATTGAATGCAAGGATTTTATGCAGCATTACTGAATGCAGTGGATTCAAAAAGCAAGATTGAATGCAGTGGATTTTATGCAGCATGGCCCAAAGCATCCCGATTGAATGCAGTGGATTCCATGCATTGTGATTGAATGCAGTGAACTGCATGCAACGTGGTAAAATGCATCCCGATTGAATGCAGGGGATTCCATGCAGCGTGATTAAGTGCAGTCGATTCCATACAGCTTAGTAAAATGAATCCCGATTAAATTCCATGGATTACATGCAGCGTGATTAAATGCAGTGTAATCCATGCAGAGTGGTAAAATGCATCCCGATTGAATGCAGTGGATTCCATGCAGCGTGGTTGAATGCAGTGGATTCCATGCAGGGTGCAGTAATGGAACCCTATTGAATGCAGTGGATTTTATGCAGCATGATTGAATGCAGTGGTTTCAATGCAGCATGATTGCATGCAGTGGATTTTATGCAGCATGGCCCATAGCTTCACGATTCAATGCAGTGGATTCCATTCAGCGTCATTGAATGCAGAGTATTCCATGCATTGTGGCGCAATGGATCCCGATTATATGCAGTGGAGTCCATGCAGCGAGGCCCAGTGCATCCCGATTGAATGCAGTGGATTGTATGCAGCATGGCCCAAAGCTTCCCGATTGAATGCAGTGGATTCGATGCATTGTGATGGAATGCAGTGTAATCCATGCAACGAGGAAAAATGCATCCCGATGGAATGCAGTGGATTCCATGCAGCCTGATTGAATGAAGGGTAATCAATGCAGCATGAAGAAATGGAACCCTATGGAATGCAGCGGATTTTATGCAGCCTGATTGAATGCAGTGTATTCCATGCAGCATGAAGAAATGGAACCCTATGGAATGCAGCGGATTTTATGCTGCATGATTGAATGCAGTGGATTCCATGCAGCATGATTGAATGCAGTGGATTTTATGCAGCATGGCCCAAAGCATCCCGTTTGAATGCAGTGGATTCCATGCATTGTGATTGAATGCAGTGTACTCCATGCAGCCTTGTAAAATGAATCCCGATTGAATGCAGTGGATTTCATGCAGCGTGATTAAATGCAGTCGATTCCATACAGCTTAGTAAAATGAATCCCGATTAAATTCCATGGAGTACATGCAGCGTGATTAAATGCAGTGGATTCCATGCAGAGTGGTAAAATGCATCCATATTGAATGCAGTGGATTCTATGCATTGCGATTGAATGCAGTGTAATCCAAGCAGTGTGGTAAAATGCATCCCGATTGAATGCAGTGGATTCCATGCAGCGTGATTGAATGCAGTGGATTCCAGGCAGCGTGAAGAAGAAATGGAACCCTATTGAATGCAGTGGATTTTATGCAGCATGATTGAATGCAGTGGATTCCATGCAGCATGATTGCATGCAGTGGATTTTATGCAGTATGGCCCAAAGCATCCCGATGGAATGCAGTGGATTCCATGCAGCGTAATTGAATGCAGAAGATTCAATGCATTTTGGCGAAATGGATCCCGAATGTATGCAGTGGAGTCTATGCAGTGAGGCAAAATGCATCTGATTGAATGCAGTGGATTTTATGCAGCATGGCCCAAAGCAGCCCGATGGAATGCAGTGGATTCCATGCATTGTGATTGAATGAAGTGTAATCCATGCAGTGTGGTAAAATGCATCCTGAGTGAATGCAGTGGATTCCATGCAGGGTGAAGCAATGGAACCCTATTGAATGCAGTGTATTTTATGCAGCATGATTTAATGCAGTGGATTCCATGCAGCATGATTGAATGCAGTGGATTTTATGCAGCATGGCCCAAAGCATCCCGATGGAATGCAGTGGATTCCATGCAGCGTCATTGAATGCAGAGGATTCCATGCATTGTGGCGCAATGGATCCCGATTGTATGCAGTGGAGTCCATGCAGCGAGGCCCAATGCATCCCGATTGAATGCAGTGGATTTTATGCAGCATGGCCCAAAGCATCCCGATGGAATGCAGTGGATTCCATGCAGCGTCGTTGAATGCAGAGGATTCCATGCATTGTGGCGCAATGGATCCGGATTGTATGCAGTGGAGTCCATGCAGCAATGCCCAGTGCATCCCGATTGAATGCAGTGGATTTTATGCAGCATGGCCCAAAGCATCCCGATTGAATGCAATGGATTCCATGAATTGTGATTGAATACAGTGTACTAAATGCAGCGTGGTAAAATTCATCCATGTTGAATGCAGTGGATTCCATGCAGCGTGATTGAATGCAGTGGATTCCATGCAGCGTGAAGAAATGGAACCCTATTGAATGCAGTGGATTTTATGCAGCATGATTGAATGCAGTGGATTCCATGCAGCATGATTGCATGCAGTGGATTTTATGCAGCATGGCCCAAAGCATCCTGATGGAATGCAGTGGATTCCATGCAGCGTCATTGAATGCAGAGGATTCCATGCATTGTAGCACAATGGATTCCGATTGAATGCAGTGGATTCGATGCAGCGTCATTGAATGAAGAGAATTCCATGCATTGTGGCACAAAGGATCCCGATTGAATGCAGTGGAGTCCATGCAGCGAGGCCCAATGCATCCCGATTGAATGCAGTGGATTTTATGCAGCATGGCCCAAAGCATCCCGATTGAATGCAGTGGATTCCATGCATTGTGATTGAATGCGGTGTAATCTATGCAGCGTGGTAAAATGCATCCCGATAGAATGCAGTGGATTCCATGCAGCGTGATTGAATGTAGTGGATTCCATGCAGCGTGAAGAAATGGAACCCTATTGAATGCAGTGGATTTTATGCAGCACGATTGAATGCAGTGGATTCCATGAAGCATGATTGAATGCAATGGATTTATGCAGCATGGCCCAAAGCATCCCGATTGAATGCAGTGGATTCCATGCAGCGTCGTTGAATGCAGAGTATTCCATGCATTTTGGCGCAATGGTTCCAGATTGTATGCAGTGGAGTTCATGCAGCGAGGCCCAATGCATCCCGATTGAATGCAGTAGATTTTATGCAGCATGGCCCAAAACATCCCGATGGAATGCAGTTGATTCCATGCAGCGTCGTTGAATGCAGAGGATTCCATGCATTGTGGCGCAATGGATCCAGATTTTATGCAGTGGAGTCCATGCAGCGAGGCCCAATGCCTCCCGATTGAATGCAGTGGAGTTTATGCAGCATGGCCCAAAGCATCCCGATGGAATGCAGTGGATTCCATGCATTGTGATTGAATGCAGTGTAATCCATGCAGCGAGGTAAAATGCATCCCGATAGAATGCAGTGGATTCCATGCAGCGTGATTGAATGCAGTGTATTCCATGCAGCGTGAAGAAATGGAACCCAATTGAATGCAAGGATTTTATGCAGCATTACTGAATGCAGTGGATTCAAAAAGCAAGATTGAATGCAGTGGATTTTATGCAGCATGGCCCAAAGCATCCCGATGGAATGCAGTGGATTCCATGCATTGTGATTGAATGCAGTGAACTGCATGCAACGTGGTAAAATGCATCCCGATTGAATGCAGTGGATTCCATGCAGTGTGATTAAGTGCAGTCGATTCCATACAGCTTAGTAAAATGAATCCCGATTAAATTCCATGGATTACATGCAGCGTGATTAAATGCAGTGTAATCCATGCAGAGTGGTAAAATGCATCCCGATTGAATGCAGTGGATTCCATGCAGCGTGGTTGAATGCAGTGGATTCCATGCAGGGTGCAGTAATGGAAACCTATTGAATGCAGTGGATTTTATGCAGCATGATTGAATGCAGTGGTTTCAATGCAGCATGATTGCATGCAGTGGATTTTATGCAGCATGGCCCATAGCTTCACGATTCAATGCAGTGGATTCCATTCAGCGTCATTGAATGCAGAGTATTCCATGCATTGTGGCGCAATGGATCCCGATTATATGCAGTGGAGTCCATGCAGCGAGGCCCAGTGCATCCCGATTGAATGCAGTGGATTGTATGCAGCATGGCCCAAAGCTTCCCGATTGAATGCAGTGGATTCCATGCATTGTGATGGAATGCAGTGTAATCCATGCAACGAGGAAAAATGCATCCCGATGGAATGCAGTGGATTCCATGCAGCCTGATTGAATGCAGTGTATTCCATGCAGCATGAAGAAATGGAACCCTATGGAATGCAGCGGATTTTATGCAGCCTGATTGAATGCAGTGTATTCCATGCAGCATGAAGAAATGGAACCTTATGGAATGCAGCGGATTTTATGCTGCATGATTGAATGCAGTGGATTCCATGCAGCATGATTGAATGCAGTGGATTTTATTCAGCATGGCCCAAAGCATCCCGTTTGAATGCAGTGGATTCCATGCATTGTGATTGAATGCAGTGTACTCCATTCAGCCTTGTAAAATGAATCCAGATTGAATGCAGCGGATTCCATGCAGCGTGATTAAATGCAGTCGATTCCAAACAGCTTAGTAAAATGAATCCCGATTAAATTCCATGGAGTACATGCAGCGTGATTAAATGCAGTGGATTCCATGCAGAGTGGTAAAATGCATCCATATTGAATGCAGTGGATTCTATGCATTGCGATTGAATGCAGTGTAATCCAAGCAGTGTGGTAAAATGCATCCCGATTGAATGCAGTGGATTCCATGCAGCGTCGTTGAATGCAGAGTATTCCATGCATTTTGGCGCAATGGTTCCAGATTGTATGCAGTGGAGTTCATGCAGCGAGGCCCAATGCATCCCGATTGAATGCAGTAGATTTTATGCAGCATGGCCCAAAACATCCCGATGGAATGCAGTGGATTCCATGCAGCGTCGTTGAATGCAGAGGATTCCATGCATTGTGGCGCAATGGATCCAGATTTTATGCAGTGGAGTCCATGCAGCGAGGCCCAATGCCTCCCGATTGAATGCAGTGGAGTTTATGCAGCATGGCCCAAAGCATCCCGATGGAATGCAGTGGATTCCATGCATTGTGATTGAATGCAGTGTAATCCATGCAGCGAGGTAAAATGCATCCCGATAGAATGCAGTGGATTCCATGCAGCGTGATTGAATGCAGTGGATTCCAGGCAGCGTGAAGAAATGGAACCCAATTGAATGCAAGGATTTTATGCAGCATTACTGAATGCAGTGGATTCAAAAAGCAAGATTGAATGCAGTGGATTTTATGCAGCATGGCCCAAAGCATCCCGATTGAATGCAGTGGATTCCATGCATTGTGATTGAATGCAGTGAACTGCATGCAACGTGGTAAAATGCATCCCGATTGAATGCAGTGGATTCCATGCAGCGTGATTAAGTGCAGTCGATTCCATACAGCTTAGTAAAATGAATCCCGATTAAATTCCATGGATTACATGCAGCGTGATTAAATGCAGTGTAATCCATGCAGAGTGGTAAAATGCACCCCAATTGAATGCAGTGGATTCCATGCAGCGTGGTTGAATGCAGTGGATTCCATGCAGGGTGCAGTAATGGAACCCTATTGAATGCAGTGGATTTTATGCAGCATGATTGAATGCAGTGGTTTCAATGCAGCATGATTGCATGCAGTGGATTTTATGCAGCATGGCCCATAGCTTCACGATTCAATGCAGTGGATTCCATTCAGCGTCATTGAATGCAGAGTATTCCATGCATTGTGGCGCAATGGATCCCGATTATATGCAGTGGAGTCCATGCAGCGAGGCCCAGTGCATCCCGATTGAATGCAGTGGATTGTATGCAGCATGGCCCAAAGCTTCCTGATTGAATGCAGTGGATTCCATGCATTGTGATGGAATGCAGTGTAATCCATGCAACGAGGAAAAATGCATCCCGATGGAATGCAGTGGATTCCATGCAGCCTGATTGAATGCAGTGTATTCCATGCAGCATGAAGAAATGGAACCCTATGGAATGCAGCGGATTTTATGCAGCCTGATTGAATGCAGTGTATTCCATGCAGCATGAAGAAATGGAACCCTATGGAATGCAGCGGATTTTATGCTGCATGATTGAATGCAGTGGATTCCATGCAGCATGATTGAATGCAGTGGATTTTATGCAGCATGGCCCAAAGCATCCCGTTTGAATGCAGTGGATTCCATGCATTGTGATTGAATGCAGTGTACTCCATGCAACCTTGTAAAATGAATCCCCATTGAATGCAGTGGATTCCATGCAGCGTGATTAAATGCAGTCGATTCCATACAGCTTAGTAAAATGAATCCCTATTAAATTCCATGGAGTACATGCAGCGTGATTAAATGCAGTGGATTCCATGCAGAGTGGTAAAATGCATCCATATTGAATGCAGTGGATTCTATGCATTGCGATTGAATGCAGTGTAATCCAAGCAGTGTGGTAAAATGCATCCCGAAAGAATGCAGTGGATTCCATGCACCGTGATTAAATGCAGTCGATTCCATGCATTTTGGCGCAATGGATCCCGATTGTATGCAGTGGAGTCCATGCAGCGAGGCCCAATGCATCCCGATTGAATGCAGTGGATTGTATGCAGCATGGCCCAAAGCATCCCGATGGAATGCAGTGGATTCCATGCATTGTGATTGAATGCAGTGAACTCCATGCAGCATGGTAGAATGCATCCCCATTGAATGCAGTGGATTCCATGGAGCCTGATTGAATGCAGTTTATTCCATGCAGCGAGGCCCAATGCATCCCGATTGAATGCAGTGGATTTTATGCAGCATGATTGAATGCAGTGGATTCCATGCAGCATGGTTGAATGCAGTGGATTTTATGCAGCATGGCCCAAAGCATCCCGATGGAATGCAGTGGATTTTATGCAGCATGATTGAATGCAGTGTACTCCATGCAGCGAGGAAAAATGCATCCCGATTGAATGCAGTGGATTCCATGCAGCGTGATTGAATGCAGTGGATTCGATGCCACGTGAAGAAATGGAACCATATTGAATGCAGTGGATTTTATACAGCATGATTTAATGCAGTGGATTCCATGCAGCATGATTGAATGCAGTGGATTTTATGCAGCATGGCCCAAAGCATCCCGATTGAATGCAGTGGAGTCCATGCAGCGTCGTTGCATGCGGAGGATTCCATGCATTTTGGTGCAATGGATCCCGATTGTATGCAGTGGAGTCCATGCAGCGAGGCCCAATGCATCCCGATTGAATGCAGTCGATTTTATGCAGCATGGCCCAAAGCATCCCGATGGAATGCAGTGGATTCCATGCATTGTGATTGAATGCAGTGAACTCCATGCAGCATTGTAGAATGCATCCCCATTGAATGCAGTGGAATTCATGCAGCGTGATTGAATGCAGTGTATTCCATGCAGCGAGGCCCAATGCATCCCGATGGAATGCAGTGGATTTTATGCAGCATGATTGAATGCAGTGGATTCCATGCAGCAAATTGAATGCAGTGTATTTTATGCAGTATGGCCCAAAGTATACCTATAGAACGCAGTGGATTCCATGCATTTTGAGTGTATGAAATGTAATCCATGCAGCCTTGTAAAATGCATCCCGATCGAATGCAGTGGATTCCATGCAGCATGATTGAATGCAGTGGATTTTATGCAGCATGGCCCAAAGCTTCCCGATGGAATGCAGTGGATTCCATGCAGCGTCGTTGAATGCAGAATATTCCATGCATTGTGGCGCAATGGATCCCGATTATATGCAGTGGAGTCTATGCAGCGAGGCCCAATGCATCACCATTGAATGCAGTGGATTTTATGCAGCATGGCCCAAGGCATCCCGATTGAATGCAGTGGATTCCATGCATTGTGATTGAATGTAGGGTAATCCATGCAACGTGGTATAAGGCATCCTGATTGAATGCAGTCGATTCCATGCATCCTGATTTAATGCAGTGTATTCCATGCAGCGTGAAGTAATGGAACCCTATTGAATGCATTGGATTTTATAGAGCATGATTGAATGAAATGGATTCCATGCAGCATGGTTGAATGCAGTGGATTTTATGCAGCATGGCCCAAAGCATCCCGATTGAATGCAGTGGAGTCCATGCAGCGTCAATGAATGCAGAGTATTCCATGCATTTTGGCGCAATGGATCCCGATTGTATGCAGTGGAGTCCATGCAGCGAAGCCCAATGCATCCCGATTGAATGCAGTGGATTTTATGCAGCATGGCCCAAAGCATCCCAATGGAATGCAGTGGATTACATGCGTTGTGATTGAATGCAGTGAACTCCATGCAGCATTGTAGAATGCATCCCCATTGAATGCAGTGGATTCCATGCACCGTGATTAAATGCAGTCGATTCCATGCATTTTGGCGCAATGGTTCCAGATTGTATGCAGTGGAGTTCATGCAGCGAGGCCCAATGCATCCCGATTGAATGCAGTAGATTTTATGCAGCATGGCCCAAAACATCCCGATGGAATGCAGTGGATTCCATGCAGCGTCGTTGAATGCAGAGGATTCCATGCATTGTGGCGCAATGGATCCAGATTTTATGCAGTGGAGTCCATGCAGCGAGGCCCAATGCCTCCCGATTGAATGCAGTGGAGTTTATGCAGCATGGCCCAAAGCATCCCGATGGAATGCAGTGGATTCCATGCATTGTGATTGAATGCAGTGTAATCCATGCAGCGAGGTAAAATGCATCCCGATAGAATGCAGTGGATTCCATGCAGCGTGATTGAATGCAGTGTATTCCATGCAGCGTGAAGAAATGGAACCCAATTGAATGCAAGGATTTTATGCAGCATTACTGAATGCAGTGGATTCAAAAAGCAAGATTGAATGCAGTGGATTTTATGCAGCATGGCCCAAAGCATCCCGATGGAATGCAGTGTATTCCATGCATTGTGATTAAATGCAGTGAACTGCATGCAACGTGGTAAAATGCATCCCGATTGAATGCAGTGGATTCCATGCAGTGTGATTAAGTGCAGTCGATTCCATACAGCTTAGTAAAATGAATCCCGATTAAATTCCATGGATTACATGCAGCGTGATTAAATGCAGTGTAATCCATGCAGAGTGGTAAAATGCATCCCGATTGAATGCAGTGGATTCCATGCAGCGTGGTTGAATGCAGTGGATTCCATGCAGGGTGCAGTAATGGAACCCTATTGAATGCAGTGGATTTTATGCAGCATGATTGAATGCAGTGGTTTCAATGCAGCATGATTGCATGCAGTGGATTTTATGCAGCATGGCCCATAGCTTCACGATTCAATGCAGTGGATTCCATTCAGCGTCATTGAATGCAGAGTATTCCATGCATTGTGGCGCAATGGATCCCGATTATATGCAGTGGAGTCCATGCAGCGAGGCCCAGTGCATCCCGATTGAATGCAGTGGATTGTATGCAGCATGGCCCAAAGCTTCCCGATTGAATGCAGTGGATTCCATGCATTGTGATGGAATGCAGTGTAATCCATGCAACGAGGAAAAATGCATCCCGATGGAATGCAGTGGATTCCATGCAGCCTGATTGAATGCAGTGTATTCCATGCAGCATGAAGAAATGGAACCCTATGGAATGCAGCGGATTTTATGCAGCCTGATTGAATGCAGTGTATTCCATGCAGCATGAAGAAATGGAACCCTATGGAATGCAGCGGATTTTATGCTGCATGATTGAATGCAGTGGATTCCATGCAGCATGATTGAATGCAGTGGATTTTATTCAGCATGGCCCAAAGCATCCCGTTTGAATGCAGTGGATTCCATGCATTGTGATTGAATGCAGTGTACTCCATGCAGCCTTGTAAAATGAATCCAGATTGAATGCAGCGGATTCCATGCAGCGTGATTAAATGCAGTCGATTCCATACAGCTTAGTAAAATGAATCCCGATTAAATTCCATGGGGTACATGCAGCGTGATTAAATGCAGTGGATTCCATGCAGAGTGGTAAAATGCATCCATATTGAATGCAGTGGATTCTATGCATTGCGATTGAATGCAGTGTAATCCAAGCAGTGTGGTAAAATGCATCCCGATTGAATGCAGTGGATTCCATGCAGCGTCGTTGAATGCAGAGTATTCCATGCATTTTGGCGCAATGGTTCCAGATTGTATGCAGTGGAGTTCATGCAGCGAGGCCCAATGCATCCCGATTGAATGCAGTAGATTTTATGCAGCATGGCCCAAAACATCCCGATGGAATGCAGTGGATTCCATGCAGCGTCGTTGAATGCAGAGGATTCCATGCATTGTGGCGCAATGGATCCAGATTTTATGCAGTGGAGTCCATGCAGCGAGGCCCAATGCCTCCCGATTGAATGCAGTGGAGTTTATGCAGCATGGCCCAAAGCATCCCGATGGAATGCAGTGGATTCCATGCATTGTGATTGAATGCAGTGTAATCCATGCAGCGAGGTAAAATGCATCCCGATAGAATGCAGTGGATTCCATGCAGCGTGATTGAATGCAGTGGATTCCAGGCAGCGTGAAGAAATGGAACCCAATTGAATGCAAGGATTTTATGCAGCATTACTGAATGCAGTGGATTCAAAAAGCAAGATTGAATGCAGTGGATTTTATGCAGCATGGCCCAAAGCATCCCGATTGAATGCAGTGGATTCCATGCATTGTGATTGAATGCAGTGAACTGCATGCAACGTGGTAAAATGCATCCCGATTGAATGCAGGGGATTCCATGCAGCGTGATTAAGTGCAGTCGATTCCATACAGCTTAGTAAAATGAATCCCGATTAAATTCCATGGATTACATGCAGCGTGATTAAATGCAGTGTAATCCATGCAGAGTGGTAAAATGCATCCCGATTGAATGCAGTGGATTCCATGCAGCGTGGTTGAATGCAGTGGATTCCATGCAGGGTGCAGTAATGGAACCCTATTGAATGCAGTGGATTTTATGCAGCATGATTGAATGCAGTGGTTTCAATGCAGCATGATTGCATGCAGTGGATTTTATGCAGCATGGCCCATAGCTTCACGATTCAATGCAGTGGATTCCATTCAGCGTCATTGAATGCAGAGTATTCCATGCATTGTGGCGCAATGGATCCCGATTATATGCAGTGGAGTCCATGCAGCGAGGCCCAGTGCATCCCGATTGAATGCAGTGGATTGTATGCAGCATGGCCCAAAGCTTCCCGATTGAATGCAGTGGATTCGATGCATTGTGATGGAATGCAGTGTAATCCATGCAACGAGGAAAAATGCATCCCGATGGAATGCAGTGGATTCCATGCAGCCTGATTGAATGAAGGGTAATCAATGCAGCATGAAGAAATGGAACCCTATGGAATGCAGCGGATTTTATGCAGCCTGATTGAATGCAGTGTATTCCATGCAGCATGAAGAAATGGAACCCTATGGAATGCAGCGGATTTTATGCTGCATGATTGAATGCAGTGGATTCCATGCAGCATGATTGAATGCAGTGGATTTTATGCAGCATGGCCCAAAGCATCCCGTTTGAATGCAGTGGATTCCATGCATTGTGATTGAATGCAGTGTACTCCATGCAGCCTTGTAAAATGAATCCCGATTGAATGCAGTGGATTTCATGCAGCGTGATTAAATGCAGTCGATTCCATACAGCTTAGTAAAATGAATCCCGATTAAATTCCATGGAGTACATGCAGCGTGATTAAATGCAGTGGATTCCATGCAGAGTGGTAAAATGCATCCATATTGAATGCAGTGGATTCTATGCATTGCGATTGAATGCAGTGTAATCCAAGCAGTGTGGTAAAATGCATCCCGATTGAATGCAGTGGATTCCATGCACCGTGATTAAATGCAGTCGATTCCATGCATTTTGGCGCAATGGATCCCGATTGTATGCAGTGGAGTCCATGCAGCGAGGCCCAATGCATCCCGATTGAATGCAGTGGATTGTATGCAGCATGGCCCAAAGCATCCCGATGGAATGCAGTGGATTCCATGCATTGTGATTGAATGCAGTGAACTCCATGCAGCATGGTAGAATGCATCCCCATTGAATGCAGTGGATTCCATGGAGCCTGATTGAATGCAGTTTATTCCATGCAGCGAGGCCCAATGCATCCCGATTGAATGCAGTGGATTTTATGCAGCATGATTGAATGCAGTGGATTCCATGCAGCATGGTTGAATGCAGTGGATTTTATGCAGCATGGCCCAAAGCTTCCCGATGGAATGCAGTGGATTCCATGCAGCGTCGTTGAATGCAGAATATTCCATGCATTGTGGCGCAATGGATCCCGATTATATGCTGTGGAGTCTATGCAGCGAGGCCCAATGCATCCCGATTGAATGCAGTGGATTTTATGCAGCATGGCCCAAAGCATCCCGATTGAATGCAGTGGAGTCCATGCAGCGTCGTTGCATGCGGAGGATTCCATGCATTTTGGTGCAATGGATCCCGATTGTATGCAGTGGAGTCCATGCAGCGAGGCCCAATGCATCCCGATTGAATGCAGTCGATTTTATGCAGCATGGCCCAAAGCATCCCGATGGAATGCAGTGGATTCCATGCATTGTGATTGAATGCAGTGAACTCCATGCAGCATTGTAGAATGCATCCCCATTGAATGCAGTGGAATTCATGCAGCGTGATTGAATGCAGTGTATTCCATGCAGCGAGGCCCAATGCATCCCGATGGAATGCAGTGGAGTTTATGCAGCATGATTGAATGCAGTGGATTCCATGCAGCAAATTGAATGCAGTGTATTTTATGCAGTATGGCCCAAAGTATACCTATAGAACGCAGTGGATTCCATGCATTTTGAGTGTATGAAATGTAATCCATGCAGCCTTGTAAAATGCATCCCGATTGAATGCAGTGGATTCCATGCAGCATGATTGAATGCAGTGGATTTTATGCAGCATGGCCCAAAGCTTCCCGATGGAATGCAGTGGATTCCATGCAGCGTCGTTGAATGCAGAATATTCCATGCATTGTGGCGCAATGGATCCCGATTATATGCAGTGGAGTCTATGCAGCGAGGCCCAATGCATCCCGATTGAATGCAGTGGATTTTATGCAGCATGGCCCAAAGCATCCCGATTGAATGCAGTGGATTCCATGCATTGTGATTGAATGTAGGGTAATCCATGCAACGTGGTATAATGCATCCTGATTGAATGCAGTCGATTCCATGCATCCTGATTTAATGCAGTGTATTCCATGCAGCGTGAAGTAATGGAACCCTATTGAATGCATTGGATTTTATAGAGCATGATTGAATGAAATGGATTCCATGCAGCATGGTTGAATGCAGTGGATTTTATGCAGCATGGCCCAAAGCATCCCGATGGAATGCAGTGGATTCCATGCAGCGTCAATGAATGCAGAGGATTCCATGCATTTTGGCGCAATGGATCCCGATTGTATGCAGTGGAGTCCATGCAGCGAGGCCCAATGCATCCCGATTGAATGCAGTGGATTTTATGCAGCATGGCCCAAAGCATCCCGATGGAATGCAGTGGATTACATGCGTTGTGATTGAATGCAGTGAACTCCATGCAGCATTGTAGAATGCATCCCCATTGAATGCAGTGGATTCCATGGAGCCTGATTGAATGCAGTGTATTCCATGCAGCGTGAAGAAATGGAACCCTATTGAATGCAGTGGATTTTATTCAGCATGATTGAATGCAGTGGATTCCATGCAGCAAATTGAATGCAGTGTATTTTATGCAGTATGGCCAAAGCATACCTATAGAACGCAGTGGATTCCATGCAATTTGAGTGTATGAAATGTAATCCATGCAGCCTTGTAAAATGCATCCCGATTGAATGCAGTGGATTCCATGCAGCATGATTGAATGCAGTGGATTTTATGCAGCATGGCCCAAAGCTTCCCGATGGAATGCAGTGGATTCCATGCAGCGTCATTGAATGCAGAGTATTCCATGCATTGTGGCGCAATGGATCCCGATTATATGCAGTGGAGTCTATGCAGCGAGGCCCAATGCATCACCATTGAATGCAGTGGATTTTATGCAGCATGGCCCAAGGCATCCCGATTGAATGCAGTGGATTCCATGCATTGTGATTGAATGTAGGGTAATCCATGCAACGTGGTATAATGCATCCTGATTGAATGCAGTCGATTCCATGCATCCTGATTTAATGTAGTGTATTCCATGCAGCGTGAAGTAATGGAACCCTATTGAATGCATTGGATTTTATAGAGCATGATTGAATGAAATGGATTCCATGCAGCATGGTTGAATGCAGTGGATTTTATGCAGCATGGCCCAAAGCATCCCGATTGAATGCAGTGGAGTCCATGCAGCGTCAATGAATGCAGAGGATTCCTTGCATTGTGGCGCAATGGATACCGATTGAATGCAGTGGAGTCGATGCAGCGTGGCCCAATGCATCCCGATTGAATGCAGTGGATTTTATGCAGCATGGCCCAAAGCATCCCGATGGAATGCAGTGGATTCCAAGCATTGTGATTGAATGCAGTGTAATCCATGCAGCGAGGTAAAATGCATCCCGATTGAATGCAGTGGATTCCATTCAGTGTGATTGAATGCAGTGTATTACATGCAGCGTGAAGAAATGGAACCCTATTGAATGCAGTGGATTTTATGCAGCATGATTGAATGCAGTGGATTCCATGCAGCATGATTGAATGCAGTGGATTTTATGCAGCATGGCCCAAAGCATCCCGATGGAATGCAGTGGATTCCATGCATTGTGATTGAATGCAGTGAAAACCACGCAGCATGGTAAAATGCATCCCGATTGAATGCAGTGGATTCCATGCAGCGTGATTGAATGCAGTGTATTCCATGCAGCGTGAAGAAATGGAACCCAATTGAATGCAAGGATTTATGCAGCATTACTGAATGCAGTGGATTCAAAAAGCAAGATTGAATGCAGTGGATTTTATGCAGCATGGCCCAAAGCATCCCGATTGAATGCAGTGGATTCCATGCATTGTGATTGAATGCAGTGAACTGCATGCAACGTGGTAAAATGCATCCCGATTGAATGCAGTGGATTCCATGCAGCGTGATTAAGTGCAGTCGATTCCATACAGCTTAGTAAAATGAATCCCGATTAAAATTCCATGGACTACATGCAGCGTGATTAAATGCAGTGTAATCCATGCAGAGTGGTAAAATGCATCCCGATTGAATGCAGTGGATTCCATGCAGCGTGGTTGAATGCAGTGGATTCCATGCAGGGTGAAGAAATGGAACCCTATTGAATGCAGTGGATTTTATGCAACATGATTGAATGCAGTGGATTCAATGCAGCATGATTGCATGCAGTGGATTTTATGCAGCATGGCCCATAGCTTCACGATTCAATGCAGTGGATTCCATTCAGCGTCATTGAATGCAGAGTATTCCATGCATTGTGGCGCAATGGATCCCGATTATATGCAGTGGAGTCCATGCAGCGAGGCCCAGTGCATCCCGATTGAATGCAGTGGATTGTATGCAGCATGGCCCAAAGCTTCCCGATTGAATGCAGTGGATTCCATGCATTGTGATGGAATGCAGTGTAATCCATGCAACGAGGAAAAATGCATCCCGATGGAATGCAGTGGATTCCATGCAGCCTGATTGAATGCAGTGTATTCCATGCAGCATGAAGAAATGGAACCCTATGGAATGCAGCGGATTTTATGCAGCCTGATTGAATGCAGTGTATTCCATGCAGCATGAAGAAATGGAACCCTATGGAATGCAGCGGATTTTATGCTGCATGATTGAATGCAGTGGATTCCATGCAGCATGATTGAATGCAGTGGATTTTATGCAGCATGGCCCAAAGCATCCCGTTTGAATGCAGTGGATTCCATGCATTTTGATTGAATGCAGTGTACTCCATGCAGCCTTGTAAAATGAATCCCGATTGAATGCAGTGGATTCCATGCAGCGTGATTAAATGCAGTCGATTCCATACAGCTTAGTAAAATGAATCCCGATTAAATTCCATGGATTACATGCAGCGTGATTAAATGCAGTGGATTCCATGCAGAGTGGTAAAATGCATCCATATTGAATGCAGTGGATTCTATGCATTGCGATTGAATGCAGTGTAATCCAAGCAGTGTGGTAAAATGCATCCCGATTGAATGCAGTGGATTCCATGCACCGTGATTAAATGCAGTCGATTCCATGCATTTTGGCGCAATGGATCCCGATTGTATGCAGTGGAGTCCATGCAGCGAGGCCCAATGCATCCCGATTGAATGCAGTGGATTGTATGCAGCATGGCCCAAAGCATCCCGATGGAATGCAGTGGATTCCATGCATTGTGATGGAATGCAGTGAACTCCATGCAGCATGGTAGAATGCATCCCCATTGAGTGCAGTGGATTCCATGGAGCCTGATTGAATGCAGTTTATTCCATGCAGCGAGGCCCAATGCATCCCGATTGAATGCAGTGGATTTTATGCAGCATGATTGAATGCAGTGGATTCCATGCAGCAAATTGAATGCAGTGGATTTTATGCAGCATGGCCCAAAGCATCCCGATGGAATGCAGTGGATTTTATGCAGCATGATTGAATGCAGTGTACTCCATGCAGCGAGGAAAAATGCATCCCGATTGAATGCAGTGGATTCCATGCAGCGTGATTGAATGCAGTGGATTCGATGCCACGTGAAGAAATGGAACCCTATTGAATGCAGTGGATTTTATACAGCATGATTGAATGCAGTGGATTCCATGCAGCATGATTGAATGCAGTGGATTTTATGCAGCATGGCCCAAAGCATCCCGATTGAATGCAGTGGAGTCCATGCAGCGTCGTTGCATGCGGAGGATTCCATGCATTTTGGTGCAATGGATCCCGATTGTATGCAGTGGAGTCCATGCAGCGAGGCCCAATGCATCCCGATTGAATGCAGTCGATTTTATGCAGCATGGCCGAAAGCATCCCGATGGAATGCAGTGGATTCCATGCATTGTGATTGAATGCAGTGAACTCCATGCAGCATTGTAGAATGCATCCCCATTGAATGCAGTGGAATTCATGCAGCGTGATTGAATGCAGTGTATTCCATGCAGCGAGGCCCAATGCATCCCGATGGAATGCAGTGGATTTTATGCAGCATGATTGAATGCAGTGGATTCCATGCAGCAAATTGAATGCAGTGTATTTTATGCAGTATGGCCCAAAGTATACCTATAGAACGCAGTGGATTCCATGCATTTTGAGTGTATGAAATGTAATCCATGCAGCCTTGTAAAATGCATCCCGATTGAATGCAGTGGATTCCATGCAGCATGATTGAATGCAGTGGATTTTATGCAGCATGGCCCAAAGCTTCCCGATGGAATGCAGTGGATTCCATGCAGCGTCGTTGAATGCAGAATATTCCATGCATTGTGGCGCAATGGATCCCGATTATATGCAGTGGAGTCTATGCAGCGAGGCCCAATGCATCCCGATTGAATGCAGTGGATTTTATGCAGCATGGCCCAAAGCATCCCGATTGAATGCAGTGGATTCCATGCATTGTGATTGAATGTAGGGTAATCCATGCAACGTGGTATAATGCATCCTGATTGAATGCAGTCGATTCCATGCATCCTGATTTAATGCAGTGTATTCCATGCAGCGTGAAGTAATGGAACCCTATTGAATGCATTGGATTTTATAGAGCATGATTGAATGAAATGGATTCCATGCAGCATGGTTGAATGCAGTGGATTTTATGCAGCATGGCCCAAAGCATCCCGATTGAATGCAGTGGAGTCCATGCAGCGTCAATGAATGCAGAGTATTCCATGCATTTTGGCGCAATGGTTCCCGATTGTATGCAGTGGAGTCCATGCAGCGAAGCCCAATGCATCCCGATTGAATGCAGTGGATTTTATGCAGCATGGCCCAAAGCATCCCGATGGAATGCAGTGGATTACATGCGTTGTGATTGAATGCAGTGAACTCCATGCAGCATTGTAGTATGCATCCCCATTGAATGCAGTGGATTCCATGGAGCCTGATTGAATGCAGTGTATTCCATGCAGCGTGAAGAAATGGAACCCTATTGAATGCAGTGGATTTTATTCAGCATGATTGAATGCAGTGGATTCCATGCAGCAAATTGAATGCAGTGTATTTTATGCAGTATGGCCAAAGCATACCTATAGAACGCAGTGGATTCCATGCAATTTGAGTGTATGAAATGTAATCCATGCAGCCTTGTAAAATGCATCCCGATTGAATGCAGTGGATTCCATGCAGCATGATTGAATGCAGTGGATTTTATGCAGCATGGCCCAAAGCTTCCCGATGGAATGCAGTGGATTCCATGCAGCGTCATTGAATGCAGAGTATTCCATGCATTGTGGCGCAATGGATCCCGATTATATGCAGTGGAGTCTATGCAGCGAGGCCCAATGCATCACCATTGAATGCAGTGGATTTTATGCAGCATGGCCCAAGGCATCCCGATTGAATGCAGTGGATTCCATGCATTGTGATTGAATGTAGGGTAATCCATGCAACGTGGTATAATGCATCCTGATTGAATGCAGTCGATTCCATGCATCCTGATTTAATGTAGTGTATTCCATGCAGCGTGAAGTAATGGAACCCTATTGAATGCATTGGATTTTATAGAGCATGATTGAATGAAATGGATTCCATGCAGCATGGTTGAATGCAGTGGATTTTATGCAGCATGGCCCAAAGCATCCCGATTGAATGCAGTGGAGTCCATGCAGCGTCAATGAATGCAGAGGATTCCTTGCATTGTGGCGCAATGGATACCGATTGAATGCAGTGGAGTCGATGCAGCGTGGCCCAATGCATCCCGATTGAATGCAGTGGATTCCATGCATTGTGATTGAATGTAGGGTAATCCATGCAACGTGGTATAATGCATCCTGATTGAATGCAGTCGATTCCATGCATCCTGATTTAATGTAGTGTATTCCATGCAGCGTGAAGTAATGGAACCCTATTGAATGCATTGGATTTTATAGAGCATGATTGAATGAAATGGATTCCATGCAGCATGGTTGAATGCAGTGGATTTTATGCAGCATGGCCCAAAGCATCCCGATTGAATGCAGTGGAGTCCATGCAGCGTCAATGAATGCAGAGGATTCCTTGCATTGTGGCGCAATGGATACCGATTGAATGCAGTGGAGTCGATGCAGCGTGGCCCAATGCATCCCGATTGAATGCAGTGGATTTTATGCAGCATGGCCCAAAGCATCCCGATGGAATGCAGTGGATTCCAAGCATTGTGATTGAATGCAGTGTAATCCATGCAGCGAGGTAAAATGCATCCCGATTGAATGCAGTGGATTCCATTCAGTGTGATTGAATGCAGTGTATTCCATGCAGCGTGAAGAAATGGAACCCTATTGAATGCAGTGGATTTTATGCAGCATGATTGAATGCAGTGGATTCCATGCAGCATGATTGAATGCAGTGGATTTTATGCAGCATGGCCCAAAGCATCCCGATGGAATGCAGTGGATTCCATGCATTGTGATTGAATGCAGTGAAAACCACGCAGCATGGTAAAATGCATCCCGATTGAATGCAGTGGATTCCATGCAGCGTGATTGAATGCAGTGTATTCCATGCAGCGTGAAGAAATGGAACCCAATTGAATGCAAGGATTTATGCAGCATTACTGAATGCAGTGGATTCAAAAAGCAAGATTGAATGCAGTGGATTTTATGCAGCATGGCCCAAAGCATCCCTATTGAATGCAGTGGATTCCATGCATTGTGATTGAATGCAGTGAACTGCATGCAACGTGGTAAAATGCATCCCGATTGAATGCAGTGGATTCCATGCAGCGTGATTAAGTGCAGTCGATTCCATACAGCTTAGTAAAATGAATCCCGATTAAAATTCCATGGATTACATGCAGCGTGATTAAATGCAGTGTAATCCATGCAGAGTGGTAAAATGCATCCCGATTGAATGCAGTGGATTCCATGCAGCGTGGTTGAATGCAGTGGATTCCATGCAGGGTGAAGAAATGGAACCCTATTGAATGCAGTGGATTTTATGCAACATGATTGAATGCAGTGGATTCAATGCAGCATGATTGCATGCAGTGGATTTTATGCAGCATGGCCCATAGCTTCACGATTCAATGCAGTGGATTCCATTCAGCGTCATTGCATGCAGAGTATTCCATGCATTGTGGCGCAATGGATCCCGATTATATGCAGTGGAGTCCATGCAGCGAGGCCCAGTGCATCCCGATTGAATGCAGTGGATTGTATGCAGCATGGCCCAAAGCTTCCCGATTGAATGCAGTGGATTCCATGCATTGTGATGGAATGCAGTGTAATCCATGCAACGAGGAAAAATGCATCCCGATGGAATGCAGTGGATTCCATGCAGCCTGATTGAATGCAGTGTATTCCATGCAGCATGAAGAAATGGAACCCTATGGAATGCAGCGGATTTTATGCTGCATGATTGAATGCAGTGGATTCCATGCAGCATGATTGAATGCAGTGGATTTTATGCAGCATGGCCCAAAGCATCCCGTTTGAATGCAGTGGATTCCATGCATTGTGATTGAATGCAGTGTACTCCATGCAGCCTTGTAAAATGAATCCCGATTGAATGCAGTGGATTCCATGCAGCGTGATTAAATGCAGTCGATTCCATACAGCTTAGTAAAATGAATCCCGATTAAATTCCATGGATTACATGCAGCGTGATTAAATGCAGTGGATTCCATGCAGAGTGGTAAAATGCATCCATATTGAATGCAGTGGATTCCATGCAGCGTGATTGAATGCAGTGGATTCCAGGCAGCGTGAAGAAGAAATGGAACCCTATTGAATGCAGTGGATTTTATGCAGCATGATTGAATGCAGTGGATTCCATGCAGCATGATTGCATGCAGTGGATTTTATGCAGTATGGCCCAAAGCATCCCGATGGAATGCAGTGTATTCCATGCAGCGTGATTGAATGCAGAGGATTCCATGCATTGTGGCGCAATTGATCCCGATTGTATGCAGTGGAGTCCATGCAGCGAGGCCCAATGCATCCCGATTGAATGCAGTGGATTGTATGCAGCATGGCCCAAAGCATCCCGATGGAATGCAGTGGATTCCATGCATTGTGATTGAATGCAGTGAACTCCATGCAGCATGGTAGAATGCATCCCCATTGAATGCAGTGGATTCCATGGAGCCTGATTGAATGCAGTTTATTCCATGCAGCGAGGCCCAATGCATCCCGATTGAATGCAGTGGATTTTATGCAGCATGATTGAATGCAGTGGATTCCATGCAGCATGGTTGAATGCAGTGGATTTTATGCAGCATGGCCCAAAGCATCCCGATGGAATGCAGTGGATTCCATGCAGCGTCATTGAATGCAGATGATTCCTTGCATTTTGGGGCAATGGATCCCGATTTTATGCAGTGGAGTCCATGCAGCGTGGCCAAATGCATCCCGATTAAATGCAGTGGATTTTATGCAGCATGGCCCAAAGCATCCCGATAGAATGCAGTGGATTCCATGCAGCCTGATTGAATGAAGGGTAATCAATGCAGCATGGTAAAATGCATCCCGATTGAATGCAGTGGATTCCATGCAGCATGATTGAATGCAATGGATTTTATGCAGCATGGCCCAAAGCATCCCGATTGAATGCAGTGGATTCCATGCAGCGTCATTGAATGCAGAGGATTCCATGCATTGTGGCGCAATGGATCCGGATTGTTTGCAGTGGAGTCCATGCAGCGATGCCCAGTGCATCCCGATTGAATGCAGTGGATTTTATGCAGCATGGCCCAAAGCATCCCGATTGAATGCAGTGGATTCCATGCAGCGTAATTGAATGCAGAAGATTCAATGCATTTTGGCGAAATGGATCCCGATTGTATGCAGTGGAGTCTATGCAGCGAGGCAAAATGCATCTGATTGAATGCAGTGGATTTTATGAAGCATGGCCCAAAGCATCCCGATGGAATGCAGTGGATTCCATGCATTGTGATTGAATGCAGTGTAATCCATGCAGCGAGGTAAAATGCATCCCGATTGAATGCAGTGGATTCCATGCAGCGTGAATGAATTAAGTGTATAACATGCAGCGTGAAATATGGAACCCTATTGAATGCAGTGGATTTATTGCAGCATGATTGAATGCAGTGGATTCCATGCAGCATGATTGAATGCAGTGGATTTTATGCAGCATGGCCCAAAGCATCCCGATTGAATGCAGTGGATTGCATGCATTGTGATTGAACGCAGTGAAAACCACGCAGCATGGTAAAATGCATCCCGATTGAATGCAGTGGATTCCATGCAGCGTGATTGAATGCAGTGGATTCCACGCAGCGTGAAGAAATGGAACCCAATTGAATGCAAGGATTTTATGCAGCATTACTGAATGCAGTGGATTCAAAAAGCAAGATTGAATGCAGTGGATTTTATGCAGCATGGCCCAAAGCATCCCGATGGAATGCAGTGGATTCCATGCATTGTGATTGAATGCAGTGAACTGCATGCAACGTGGTAAAATGCATCCCGATTGAATGCAGTGGATTCCATGCAGCGTGATTAAGTGCAGTCGATTCCATACAGCTTAGTAAAATGAATCCCGATTAAATTCCATGGATTACATGCAGCATGATTAAATGCAGTGTAATCCATGCAGAGTGGTAAAATGCTTCCCGATTGAATGCAGTGGATTCCATGCAGCGTGGTTGAATGCAGTGGATTCCATGCAGGGTGAAGAAATGGAACCCTATTGAATGCAGTGGATTTTATGCAACATGATTGAATGCAGTGGATTCCATGCAGCATGATTGCATGCAGTGGATTTTATGCAGCATGGCCCATAGCTTCACGATTCAATGCAGTGGATTCCATTCAGCGTCATTGCATGCAGAGTATTCCATGCATTGTGGCGCAATGGATCCCGATTATATGCAGTGGAGTCCATGCAGCGAGGCCCAGTGCATCCCGATTGAATGCAGTGGATTGTATGCAGCATGGCCCAAAGCTTCCCGATTGAATGCAGTGGATTCCATGCATTGTGATGGAATGCAGTGTAATCCATGCAACGAGGAAAAATGCATCCCGATTGAATGCAGTGGATTCCATGCAGCCTGATTGAATGCAGTGTATTCCATGCAGCATGAAGAAATGGAACCCTATGGAATGCAGCGGATTTTATGCTGCATGATTGAATGCAGTGGATTCCATGCAGCATGATTGAATGCAGTGGATTTTATGCAGCATGGCCCAAAGCATCCCGTTTGAATGCAGTGGATTCCATGCATTGTGATTGAATGCAGTGTACTCCATGCAGCCTTGTAAAATGAATCCCGATTGAATGCAGTGGATTCCATGCAGCGTGATTAAATGCAGTCGATTCCATACAGCTTAGTAAAATGAATCCGGATTAAATTCCATGGATTACATGCAGCGTGATTAAATGCAGTGGATTCCATGCAGAGTGGTAAAATGAATCCATATTGAATGCAGTGGATTCTATGCATTGCGATTGAATGCAGTGTAATCCAAGCAGTGTGGTAAAATGCATCCCGATTGAATGCAGTGGATTCCATGCAGCGTGATTGAATGCAGTGGATTCCAGGCAGCGTGAAGAAGAAATGGAACCCTATTGAATGCAGTGGATTTTATGCAGCATGATTGAATGCAGTGGATTCCATGCAGCATGATTGCATGCAGTGGATTTTATGCAGTATGGCCCAAAGCATCCCGATGGAATGCAGTGGATTCCATGCAGTGTAATTGAATGCAGAAGATTCAATGCATTTTGGCGAAATGGATCCCGATTGTATGCAGTGGAGTCTATGCAGTGAGGCAAAATGCATCTGATTGAATGCAGTGGATTTTATGCAGCATGGCCCAAAGCAGCCCGATGGAATGCAGTGGATTCCATGCATTGTGATTGAATGAAGTGTAATCCATGCAGTGTGGTAAAATGCATCCTGAGTGAATGCAGTGGATTCCATGCAGGGTGAAGAAATGGAACCCTATTGAATGCAGTGTATTTTATGCAGCATGATTGAATGCAGTGGATTCCATGCAGCATGATTGAATGCAGTGGATTTTATGCAGCATGGCCCAAAGCATCCCGATGGAATGCAGTGGATTCCATGCAGCGTCATTGAATGCAGAGGATTCCATGCATTGTGGCGCAATGGATCCCGATTGTATGCAGTGGAGTCCATGCAGCGAGGCCCAATGCATCCCGATTGAATGCAGTGGATTTTATGCAGCATGGCCCAAAGCATCCCGATGGAATGCAGTGGATTCCATGCAGCGTCGTTGAATGCAGAGGATTCCATGCATTGTGGCACAATGGATCCGGATTGTATGCAGTGGAGTCCATGCAGCAATGCCCAGTGCATCCCGATTGAATGCAGTGGATTTTATGCAGCATGGCCCAAAGCATCCCGATTGAATGCAATGGATTCCATGAATTGTGATTGAATACAGTGTACTAAATGCAGCGTGGTAAAATTCATCCATGTTGAATGCAGTGGATTCCATGCAGCGTGATTGAATGCAGTGGATTCCATGCAGCGTGAAGAAATGGAACCCTATTGAATGCAGTGGATTTTATGCAGCATGATTGAATGCAGTGGATTCCATGCAGCATGATTGCATGCAGTGGATTTTATGCAGCATGGCCCAAAGCATCCTGATGGAATGCAGTGGATTCCATGCAGCGTCATTGAATGCAGAGGATTCCATGCATTGTAGCACAATGGATTCCGATTAAATGCAGTGGATTCGATGCAGCGTCATTGAATGAAGAGAATTCCATGCATTTTGGCACAAAGGATCCCGATTGAATGCAGTGGAGACCATGCAGCGAGGCCCAATGCATCCCGATTGAATGCAGTGGATTTTATGCAGCATGGCCCATAGCTTCACGATTCAATGCAGTGGATTCCATTCAGCGTCATTGAATGCAGAGTATTCCATGCATTGTGGCGCAATGGATCCCGATTATATGCAGTGGAGTCCATGCAGCGAGGCCCAGTGCATCCCGACTGAATGCAGTGGATTGTATGCAGCATGGCCCAAAGCTTCCCGATTGAATGCAGTGGATTCCATGCATTGTGATGGAATGCAGTGTAATCCATGCAACGAGGAAAAATGCATCCCGATGGAATGCAGTGGATTCCATGCAGCCTGATTGAATGCAGTGTATTCCATGCAGCATGAAGAAATGGAACCCTATGGAATGCAGCGGATTTTATGCAGCCTGATTGAATGCAGTGTATTCCATGCAGCATGAAGAAATGGAACCCTATGGAATGCAGCGGATTTTATGCTGCATGATTGAATGCAGTGGATTCCATGCAGCATGATTGAATGCAGTGGATTTTATTCAGCATGGCCCAAAGCATCCCGTTTGAATGCAGTGGATTCCATGCATTGTGATTGAATGCAGTGTACTCCATGCAGCCTTGTAAAATGAATCCAGATTGAATGCAGCGGATTCCATGCAGCGTGATTAAATGCAGTCGATTCCATACAGCTTAGTAAAATGAATCCCGATTAAATTCCATGGGGTACATGCAGCGTGATTAAATGCAGTGGATTCCATGCAGAGTGGTAAAATGCATCCATATTGAATGCAGTGGATTCTATGCATTGCGATTGAATGCAGTGTAATCCAAGCAGTGTGGTAAAATGCATCCCGATTGAATGCAGTGGATTCCATGCAGCGTCGTTGAATGCAGAGTATTCCATGCATTTTGGCGCAATGGTTCCAGATTGTATGCAGTGGAGTTCATGCAGCGAGGCCCAATGCATCCCGATTGAATGCAGTAGATTTTATGCAGCATGGCCCAAAACATCCCGATGGAATGCAGTGGATTCCATGCAGCGTCGTTGAATGCAGAGGATTCCATGCATTGTGGCGCAATGGATCCAGATTTTATGCAGTGGAGTCCATGCAGCGAGGCCCAATGCCTCCCGATTGAATGCAGTGGAGTTTATGCAGCATGGCCCAAAGCATCCCGATGGAATGCAGTGGATTCCATGCATTGTGATTGAATGCAGTGTAATCCATGCAGCGAGGTAAAATGCATCCCGATAGAATGCAGTGGATTCCATGCAGCGTGATTGAATGCAGTGGATTCCAGGCAGCGTGAAGAAATGGAACCCAATTGAATGCAAGGATTTTATGCAGCATTACTGAATGCAGTGGATTCAAAAAGCAAGATTGAATGCAGTGGATTTTATGCAGCATGGCCCAAAGCATCCCGATTGAATGCAGTGGATTCCATGCATTGTGATTGAATGCAGTGAACTGCATGCAACGTGGTAAAATGCATCCCGATTGAATGCAGTGGATTCCATGCAGCGTGATTAAGTGCAGTCGATTCCATACAGCTTAGTAAAATGAATCCCGATTAAATTCCATGGATTACATGCAGCGTGATTAAATGCAGTGTAATCCATGCAGAGTGGTAAAATGCATCCCGATTGAATGCAGTGGATTCCATGCAGCGTGGTTGAATGCAGTGGATTCCATGCAGGGTGCAGTAATGGAACCCTATTGAATGCAGTGGATTTTATGCAGCATGATTGAATGCAGTGGTTTCAATGCAGCATGATTGCATGCAGTGGATTTTATGCAGCATGGCCCATAGCTTCACGATTCAATGCAGTGGATTCAATTCAGCGTCATTGAATGCAGAGTATTCCATGCATTGTGGCGCAATGGATCCCGATTATATGCAGTGGAGTCCATGCAGCGAGGCCCAGTGCATCCCGATTGAATGCATTGGATTGTATGCAGCATGGCCCAAAGCTTCCCGATTGAATGCAGTGGATTCGATGCATTGTGATGGAATGCAGTGTAATCCATGCAACGAGGAAAAATGCATCCCGATGGAATGCAGTGGATTCCATGCAGCCTGATTGAATGAAGGGTAATCAATGCAGCATGAAGAAATGGAACCCTATGGAATGCAGCGGATTTTATGCAGCCTGATTGAATGCAGTGTATTCCATGCAGCATGAAGAAATGGAACCCTATGGAATGCAGCGGATTTTATGCTGCATGATTGAATGCAGTGGATTCCATGCAGCATGATTGAATGCAGTGGATTTTATGCAGCATGGCCCAAAGCATCCCGTTTGAATGCAGTGGATTCCATGCATTGTGATTGAATGCAGTGTACTCCATGCAGCCTTGTAAAATGAATCCCGATTGAATGCAGTGGATTTCATGCAGCGTGATTAAATGCAGTCGATTCCATACAGCTTAGTAAAATGAATCCCGATTAAATTCCATGGAGTACATGCAGCGTGATTAAATGCAGTGGATTCCATGCAGAGTGGTAAAATGCATCCATATTGAATGCAGTGGATTCTATGCATTGCGATTGAATGCAGTGTAATCCAAGCAGTGTGGTAAAATGCATCCCGATTGAATGCAGTGGATTCCATGCACCGTGATTAAATGCAGTCGATTCCATGCATTTTGGCGCAATGGATCCCGATTGTATGCAGTGGAGTCCATGCAGCGAGGCCCAATGCATCCCGATTGAATGCAGTGGATTGTATGCAGCATGGCCCAAAGCATCCCGATGGAATGCAGTGGATTCCATGCATTGTGATTGAATGCAGTGAACTCCATGCAGCATGGTAGAATGCATCCCCATTGAATGCAGTGGATTCCATGGAGCCTGATTGAATGCAGTTTATTCCATGCAGCGAGGCCCAATGCATCCCGATTGAATGCAGTGGATTTTATGCAGCATGATTGAATGCAGTGGATTCCATGCAGCATGGTTGAATGCAGTGGATTTTATGCAGCATGGCCCAAAGCTTCCCGATGGAATGCAGTGGATTCCATGCAGCGTCGTTGAATGCAGAATATTCCATGCATTGTGGCGCAATGGATCCCGATTATATGCTGTGGAGTCTATGCAGCGAGGCCCAATGCATCCCGATTGAATGCAGTGGATTTTATGCAGCATGGCCCAAAGCATCCCGATTGAATGCAGTGGAGTCCATGCAGCGTCGTTGCATGCGGAGGATTCCATGCATTTTGGTGCAATGGATCCCGATTGTATGCAGTGGAGTCCATGCAGCGAGGCCCAATGCATCCCGATTGAATGCAGTCGATTTTATGCAGCATGGCCCAAAGCATCCCGATGGAATGCAGTGGATTCCATGCATTGTGATTGAATGCAGTGAACTCCATGCAGCATTGTAGAATGCATCCCCATTGAATGCAGTGGAATTCATGCAGCGTGATTGAATGCAGTGTATTCCATGCAGCGAGGCCCAATGCATCCCGATGGAATGCAGTGGAGTTTATGCAGCATGATTGAATGCAGTGGATTCCATGCAGCAAATTGAATGCAGTGTATTTTATGCAGTATGGCCCAAAGTATACCTATAGAACGCAGTGGATTCCATGCATTTTGAGTGTATGAAATGTAATCCATGCAGCCTTGTAAAATGCATCCCGATTGAATGCAGTGGATTCCATGCAGCATGATTGAATGCAGTGGATTTTATGCAGCATGGCCCAAAGCTTCCCGATGGAATGCAGTGGATTCCATGCAGCGTCGTTGAATGCAGAATATTCCATGCATTGTGGCGCAATGGATCCCGATTATATGCAGTGGAGTCTATGCAGCGAGGCCCAATGCATCCCGATTGAATGCAGTGGATTTTATGCAGCATGGCCCAAAGCATCCCGATTGAATGCAGTGGATTCCATGCATTGTGATTGAATGTAGGGTAATCCATGCAACGTGGTATAATGCATCCTGATTGAATGCAGTCGATTCCATGCATCCTGATTTAATGCAGTGTATTCCATGCAGCGTGAAGTAATGGAACCCTATTGAATGCATTGGATTTTATAGAGCATGATTGAATGAAATGGATTCCATGCAGCATGGTTGAATGCAGTGGATTTTATGCAGCATGGCCCAAAGCATCCCGATTGAATGCAGTGGAGTCCATGCAGCGTCAATGAATGCAGAGTATTCCATGCATTTTGGCGCAATGGATCCCGATTGTATGCAGTGGAGTCCATGCAGCGAGGCCCAATGCATCCCGATTGAATGCAGTGGATTTTATGCAGCATGGCCCAAAGCATCCCGATGGAATGCAGTGGATTACATGCGTTGTGATTGAATGCAGTGAACTCCATGCAGCATTGTAGAATGCATCCCCATTGAATGCAGTGGATTCCATGGAGCCTGATTGAATGCAGTGTATTCCATGCAGCGTGAAGAAATGGAACCCTATTGAATGCAGTGGATTTTATTCAGCATGATTGAATGCAGTGGATTCCATGCAGCAAATTGAATGCAGTGTATTTTATGCAGTATGGCCAAAGCATACCTATAGAACGCAGTGGATTCCATGCAATTTGAGTGTATGAAATGTAATCCATGCAGCCTTGTAAAATGCATCCCGATTGAATGCAGTGGATTCCATGCAGCATGATTGAATGCAGTGGATTTTATGCAGCATGGCCCAAATCTTCCCGATGGAATGCAGTGGATTCCATGCAGCGTCATTGAATGCAGAGTATTCCATGCATTGTGGCGCAATGGATCCCGATTATATGCAGTGGAGTCTATGCAGCGAGGCCCAATGCATCACCATTGAATGCAGTGGATTTTATGCAGCATGGCCCAAGGCATCCCGATTGAATGCAGTGGATTCCATGCATTGTGATTGAATGTAGGGTAATCCATGCAACGTGGTATAATGCATCCTGATTGAATGCAGTCGATTCCATGCATCCTGATTTAATGTAGTGTATTCCATGCAGCGTGAAGTAATGGAACCCTATTGAATGCATTGGATTTTATAGAGCATGATTGAATGAAATGGATTCCATGCAGCATGGTTGAATGCAGTGGATTTTATGCAGCATGGCCCAAAGCATCCCGATTGAATGCAGTGGAGTCCATGCAGCGTCAATGAATGCAGAGGATTCCTTGCATTGTGGCGCAATGGATACCGATTGAATGCAGTGGAGTCGATGCAGCGTGGCCCAATGCATCCCGATTGAATGCAGTGGATTTTATGCAGCATGGCCCAAAGCATCCCGATGGAATGCAGTGGATTCCAAGCATTGTGATTGAATGCAGTGTAATCCATGCAGCGAGGTAAAATGCATCCCGATTGAATGCAGTGGATTCCATTCAGTGTGATTGAATGCAGTGTATTACATGCAGCGTGAAGAAATGGAACCCTATTGAATGCAGTGGATTTTATGCAGCATGATTGAATGCAGTGGATTCCATGCAGCATGATTGAATGCAGTGGATTTTATGCAGCATGGCCCAAAGCATCCCGATGGAATGCAGTGGATTCCATGCATTGTGATTGAATGCAGTGAAAACCACGCAGCATGGTAAAATGCATCCCGATTGAATGCAGTGGATTCCATGCAGCGTGATTGAATGCAGTGTATTCCATGCAGCGTGAAGAAATGGAACCCAATTGAATGCAAGGATTTATGCAGCATTACTGAATGCAGTGGATTCAAAAAGCAAGATTGAATGCAGTGGATTTTATGCAGCATGGCCCAAAGCATCCCGATTGAATGCAGTGGATTCCATGCATTGTGATTGAATGCAGTGAACTGCATGCAACGTGGTAAAATGCATCCCGATTGAATGCAGTGGATTCCATGCAGCGTGATTAAGTGCAGTCGATTCCATACAGCTTAGTAAAATGAATCCCGATTAAAATTCCATGGACTACATGCAGCGTGATTAAATGCAGTGTAATCCATGCAGAGTGGTAAAATGCATCCCGATTGAATGCAGTGGATTCCATGCAGCGTGGTTGAATGCAGTGGATTCCATGCAGGGTGAAGAAATGGAACCCTATTGAATGCAGTGGATTTTATGCAACATGATTGAATGCAGTGGATTCAATGCAGCATGATTGCATGCAGTGGATTTTATGCAGCATGGCCCATAGCTTCACGATTCAATGCAGTGGATTCCATTCAGCGTTATTGAATGCAGAGTATTCCATGCATTGTGGCGCAATGGATCCCGATTATATGCAGTGGAGTCCATGCAGCGAGGCCCAGTGCATCCCGATTGAATGCAGTGGATTGTATGCAGCATGGCCCAAAGCTTCCCGATTGAATGCAGTGGATTCGATGCATTGTGATGGAATGCAGTGTAATCCATGCAAAGAGGAAAAATGCATCCCGATGGAATGCAGTGGATTCCATGCAGCCTGATTGAATGCAGTGTATTCCATGCAGCATGAAGAAATTGAACCCTATGGAATGCAGCGGATTTTATGCAGCCTGATTGAATGCAGTGTATTCCATGCAGCATGAAGAAATGGAACCCTATGGAATGCAGCGGATTTTATGCTGCATGATTGAATGCAGTGGATTCCATGCAGCATGATTGAATGCAGTGGATTTTATGCAGCATGGCCCAAAGCATCCCGTTTGAATGCAGTGGATTCCATGCATTTTGATTGAATGCAGTGTACTCCATGCAGCCTTGTAAAATGAATCCCGATTGAATGCAGTGGATTCCATGCAGCGTGATTAAATGCAGTCGATTCCATACAGCTTAGTAAAATGAATCCCGATTAAATTCCATGGATTACATGCAGCGTGATTAAATGCAGTGGATTCCATGCAGAGTGGTAAAATGCATCCATATTGAATGCAGTGGATTCTATGCATTGCGATTGAATGCAGTGTAATCCAAGCAGTGTGGTAAAATGCATCCCGATTGAATGCAGTGGATTCCATGCACCGTGATTAAATGCAGTCGATTCCATGCATTTTGGCGCAATGGATCCCGATTGTATGCAGTGGAGTCCATGCAGCGAGGCCCAATGCATCCCGATTGAATGCAGTGGATTGTATGCAGCATGGCCCAAAGCATCCCGATGGAATGCAGTGGATTCCATGCATTGTGATGGAATGCAGTGAACTCCATGCAGCATGGTAGAATGCATCCCCATTGAGTGCAGTGGATTCCATGGAGCCTGATTGAATGCAGTTTATTCCATGCAGCGAGGCCCAATGCATCCCGATTGAATGCAGTGGATTTTATGCAGCATGATTGAATGCAGTGGATTCCATGCAGCAAATTGAATGCAGTGGATTTTATGCAGCATGGCCCAAAGCATCCCGATGGAATGCAGTGGATTTTATGCAGCATGATTGAATGCAGTGTACTCCATGCAGCGAGGAAAAATGCATCCCGATTGAATGCAGTGGATTCCATGCAGCGTGATTGAATGCAGTGGATTCGATGCCACGTGAAGAAATGGAACCCTATTGAATGCAGTGGATTTTATACAGCATGATTGAATGCAGTGGATTCCATGCAGCATGATTGAATGCAGTGGATTTTATGCAGCATGGCCCAAAGCATCCCGATTGAATGCAGTGGAGTCCATGCAGCGTCGTTGCATGCGGAGGATTCCATGCATTTTGGTGCAATGGATCCCGATTGTATGCAGTGGAGTCCATGCAGCGAGGCCCAATGCATCCCGATTGAATGCAGTCGATTTTATGCAGCATGGCCCAAAGCATCCCGATGGAATGCAGTGGATTCCATGCATTGTGATTGAATGCAGTGAACTCCATGCAGCATTGTAGAATGCATCCCCATTGAATGCAGTGGAATTCATGCAGCGTGATTGAATGCAGTGTATTCCATGCAGCGAGGCCCAATGCATCCCGATGGAATGCAGTGGATTTTATGCAGCATGATTGAATGCAGTGGATTCCATGCAGCAAATTGAATGCAGTGTATTTTATGCAGTATGGCCCAAAGTATACCTATAGAACGCAGTGGATTCCATGCATTTTGAGTGTATGAAATGTAATCCATGCAGCCTTGTAAAATGCATCCCGATTGAATGCAGTGGATTCCATGCAGCATGATTGAATGCAGTGGATTTTATGCAGCATGGCCCAAAGCTTCCCGATGGAATGCAGTGGATTCCATGCAGCGTCGTTGAATGCAGAATATTCCATGCATTGTGGCGCAATGGATCCCGATTATATGCAGTGGAGTCTATGCAGCGAGGCCCAATGCATCCCGATTGAATGCAGTGGATTTTATGCAGCATGGCCCAAAGCATCCCGATTGAATGCAGTGGATTCCATGCATTGTGATTGAATGTAGGGTAATCCATGCAACGTGGTATAATGCATCCTGATTGAATGCAGTCGATTCCATGCATCCTGATTTAATGCAGTGTATTCCATGCAGCGTGAAGTAATGGAACCCTATTGAATGCATTGGATTTTATAGAGCATGATTGAATGAAATGGATTCCATGCAGCATGGTTGAATGCAGTGGAGTTTATGCAGCATGGCCCAAAGCATCCCGATTGAATGCAGTGGAGTCCATGCAGCGTCAATGAATGCAGAGTATTCCATGCATTTTGGCGCAATGGTTCCCGATTGTATGCAGTGGAGTCCATGCAGCGAAGCCCAATGCATCCCGATTGAATGCAGTGGATTTTATGCAGCATGGCCCAAAGCATCCCGATGGAATGCAGTGGATTACATGCGTTGTGATTGAATGCAGTGAACTCCATGCAGCATTGTAGTATGCATCCCCATTGAATGCAGTGGATTCCATGGAGCCTGATTGAATGCAGTGTATTCCATGCAGCGTGAAGAAATGGAACCCTATTGAATGCAGTGGATTTTATTCAGCATGATTGAATGCAGTGGATTCCATGCAGCAAATTGAATGCAGTGTATTTTATGCAGTATGGCCAAAGCATACCTATAGAACGCAGTGGATTCCATGCAATTTGAGTGTATGAAATGTAATCCATGCAGCCTTGTAAAATGCATCCCGATTGAATGCAGTGGATTCCATGCAGCATGATTGAATGCAGTGGATTTTATGCAGCATGGCCCAAAGCTTCCCGATGGAATGCAGTGGATTCCATGCAGCGTCATTGAATGCAGAGTATTCCATGCATTGTGGCGCAATGGATCCCGATTATATGCAGTGGAGTCTATGCAGCGAGGCCCAATGCATCACCATTGAATGCAGTGGATTTTATGCAGCATGGCCCAAGGCATCCCGATTGAATGCAGTGGATTCCATGCATTGTGATTGAATGTAGGGTAATCCATGCAACGTGGTATAATGCATCCTGATTGAATGCAGTCGATTCCATGCATCCTGATTTAATGTAGTGTATTCCATGCAGCGTGAAGTAATGGAACCCTATTGAATGCATTGGATTTTATAGAGCATGATTGAATGAAATGGATTCCATGCAGCATGGTTGAATGCAGTGGATTTTATGCAGCATGGCCCAAAGCATCCCGATTGAATGCAGTGGAGTCCATGCAGCGTCAATGAATGCAGAGGATTCCTTGCATTGTGGCGCAATGGATACCGATTGAATGCAGTGGAGTCGATGCAGCGTGGCCCAATGCATCCCGATTGAATGCAGTGGATTCCATGCATTGTGATTGAATGTAGGGTAATCCATGCAACGTGGTATAATGCATCCTGATTGAATGCAGTCGATTCCATGCATCCTGATTTAATGTAGTGTATTCCATGCAGCGTGAAGTAATGGAACCCTATTGAATGCATTGGATTTTATAGAGCATGATTGAATGAAATGGATTCCATGCAGCATGGTTGAATGCAGTGGATTTTATGCAGCATGGCCCAAAGCATCCCGATTGAATGCAGTGGAGTCCATGCAGCGTCAATGAATGCAGAGGATTCCTTGCATTGTGGCGCAATGGATACCGATTGAATGCAGTGGAGTCGATGCAGCGTGGCCCAATGCATCCCGATTGAATGCAGTGGATTTTATGCAGCATGGCCCAAAGCATCCCGATGGAATGCAGTGGATTCCAAGCATTGTGATTGAATGCAGTGTAATCCATGCAGCGAGGTAAAATGCATCCCGATTGAATGCAGTGGATTCCATTCAGTGTGATTGAATGCAGTGTATTACATGCAGCGTGAAGAAATGGAACCCTATTGAATGCAGTGGATTTTATGCAGCATGATTGAATGCAGTGGATTCCATGCAGCATGATTGAATGCAGTGGATTTTATGCAGCATGGCCCAAAGCATCCCGATGGAATGCAGTGGATTCCATGCATTGTGATTGAATGCAGTGAAAACCACGCAGCATGGTAAAATGCATCCCGATTGAATGCAGTGGATTCCATGCAGCGTGATTGAATGCAGTGTATTCCATGCAGCGTGAAGAAATGGAACCCAATTGAATGCAAGGATTTATGCAGCATTACTGAATGCAGTGGATTCAAAAAGCAAGATTGAATGCAGTGGATTTTATGCAGCATGGCCCAAAGCATCCCTATTGAATGCAGTGGATTCCATGCATTGTGATTGAATGCAGTGAACTGCATGCAACGTGGTAAAATGCATCCCGATTGAATGCAGTGGATTCCATGCAGCGTGGTTGAATGCAGTGGATTCCATGCAGGGTGAAGAAATGGAACCCTATTGAATGCAGTGGATTTTATGCAACATGATTGAATGCAGTGGATTCAATGCAGCATGATTGCATGCAGTGGATTTTATGCAGCATGGCCCATAGCTTCACGATTCAATGCAGTGGATTCCATTCAGCGTCATTGCATGCAGAGTATTCCATGCATTGTGGCGCAATGGATCCCGATTATATGCAGTGGAGTCCATGCAGCGAGGCCCAGTGCATCCCGATTGAATGCAGTGGATTGTATGCAGCATGGCCCAAAGCTTCCCGATTGAATGCAGTGGATTCCATGCATTGTGATGGAATGCAGTGTAATCCATGCAACGAGGAAAAATGCATCCCGATGGAATGCAGTGGATTCCATGCAGCCTGATTGAATGCAGTGTATTCCATGCAGCATGAAGAAATGGAACCCTATGGAATGCAGCGGATTTTATGCTGCATGATTGAATGCAGTGGATTCCATGCAGCATGATTGAATGCAGTGGATTTTATGCAGCATGGCCCAAAGCATCCCGTTTGAATGCAGTGGATTCCATGCATTGTGATTGAATGCAGTGTACTCCATGCAGCCTTGTAAAATGAATCCCGATTGAATGCAGTGGATTCCATGCAGCGTGATTAAATGCAGTCGATTCCATACAGCTTAGTAAAATGAATCCCGATTAAATTCCATGGATTACATGCAGCGTGATTAAATGCAGTGGATTCCATGCAGAGTGGTAAAATGCATCCATATTGAATGCAGTGGATTCCATGCAGCGTGATTGAATGCAGTGGATTCCAGGCAGCGTGAAGAAGAAATGGAACCCTATTGAATGCAGTGGATTTTATGCAGCATGATTGAATGCAGTGGATTCCATGCAGCATGATTGCATGCAGTGGATTTTATGCAGTATGGCCCAAAGCATCCCGATGGAATGCAGTGGATTCCATGCAGCGTCAATGAATGCAGAGGATTCCATGCATTTTGGCGCAATGGATCCCGATTGTATGCAGTGGAGTCCATGCAGCGAGGCCCAATGCATCCCGATTGAATGCAGTGGATTTTATGCAGCATGGCCCAAAGCATCCCGATGGAATGCAGTGGATTCCATGCATTGTGATTGAATGCAGTGAACTCCATGCAGCATGGTAGAATGCATCCCCATTGAATGCAGTGGATTCCATGGAGCCTGATTGAATGCAGTTTATTCCATGCAGCGAGGCCCAATGCATCCCGATTGAATGCAGTGGATTTTATGCAGCATGATTGAATGCAGTGGATTCCATGCAGCATGGTTGAATGCAGTGGATTTTATGCAGCATGGCCCAAAGCATCCCGATGGAATGCAGTGGATTCCATGCAGCGTCATTGAATGCAGATGATTCCTTGCATTTTGGGGCAATGGATCCCGATTTTATGCAGTGGAGTCCATGCAGCGTGGCCAAATGCATCCCGATTAAATGCAGTGGATTTTATGCAGCATGGCCCAAAGCATCCCGATAGAATGCAGTGGATTCCATGCAGCGTGATTGAATGAAGGGTAATCAATGCAGCATGGTAAAATGCATCCCGATTGAATGCAGTGGATTCCATGCAGCATGATTGAATGCAATGGATTTTATGCAGCATGGCCCAAAGCATCCCGATTGAATGCAGTGGATTCCATGCATCGTCATTGAATGCAGAGGATTCCATGCATTGTGGCGCAATGGATCCGGATTGTATGCAGTGGAGTCCATGCAGCGATGCCCAGTGCATCCCGATTGAATGCAGTGGATTTTATGCAGCATGGCCCAAAGCATCCCGATTGAATGCAGTGGATTCCATGCAGCGTAATTGAATGCAGAAGATTCAATGCATTTTGGCGAAATGGATCCCGATTGTATGCAGTGGAGTCTATGCAGCGAGGCAAAATGCATCTGATTGAATGCAGTGGATTTTATGCAGCATGGCCCAAAGCATCCCGATGGAATGCAGTGGATTCCATGCATTGTGATTGAATGCAGTGTAATCCATGCAGCGAGGTAAAATGCATCCCGATTGAATGCAGTGGATTCCATGCAGCGTGAATGAATGAAGTGTATAACATGCAGCGTGAAGAAATGGAACCCTATTGAATGCAGTGGATTTATTGCAGCATGATTGAATGCAGTGGATTCCATGCAGCATGATTGAATGCAGTGGATTTTATGCAGCATGGCCCAAAGCATCCCGATTGAATGCAGTGGATTCCATGCATTGTGATTGAACGCAGTGAAAACCACGCAGCATGGTAAAATGCATCCCGATTGAATGCAGTGGATTCCATGCAGCGTGATTGAATGCAGTGTATTCCACGCAGCGTGAAGAAATGGAACCCAATTGAATGCAAGGATTTTATGCAGCATTACTGAATGCAGTGGATTCAAAAAGCAAGATTGAATGCAGTGGATTTTATGCAGCATGGCCCAAAGCATCCCGATGGAATGCAGTGGATTCCATGCATTGTGATTGAATGCAGTGAACTGCATGCAACGTGGTAAAATGCATCCCGATTGAATGCAGTGGATTCCATGCAGCGTGATTAAGTGCAGTCGATTCCATACAGCTTAGTAAAATGAATCCCGATTAAATTCCATGGATTACATGCAGCATGATTAAATGCAGTGTAATCCATGCAGAGTGGTAAAATGCTTCCCGATTGAATGCAGTGGATTCCATGCAGCGTGGTTGAATGCAGTGGATTCCATGCAGGGTGAAGAAATGGAACCCTATTGAATGCAGTGGATTTTATGCAACATGATCGAATGCAGTGGATTCCATGCAGCATGATTGCATGCAGTGGATTTTATGCAGCATGGCCCATAGCTTCACGATTCAATGCAGTGGATTCCATTCAGCGTCATTGCATGCAGAGTATTCCATGCATTGTGGCGCAATGGATCCCGATTATATGCAGTGGAGTCCATGCAGCGAGGCCCAGTGCATCCCGATTGAATGCAGTGGATTGTATGCAGCATGGCCCAAAGCTTCCCGATTGAATGCAGTGGATTCCATGCATTGTGATGGAATGCAGTGTAATCCATGCAACGAGGAAAAATGCATCCCGATTGAATGCAGTGGATTCCATGCAGCCTGATTGAATGCAGTGCATTCCATGCAGCATGAAGAAATGGAACCCTATGGAATGCAGCGGATTTTATGCTGCATGATTGAATGCAGTGGATTCCATGCAGCATGATTGAATGCAGTGGATTTTATGCAGCATGGCCCAAAGCATCCCGTTTGAATGCAGTGGATTCCATGCATTGTGATTGAATGCAGTGTACTCCATGCAGCCTTGTAAAATGAATCCCGATTGAATGCAGTGGATTCCATGCAGCGTGATTAAATGCAGTCGATTCCATACAGCTTAGTAAAATGAATCCGGATTAAATTCCATGGATTACATGCAGCGTGATTAAATGCAGTGGATTCCATGCAGAGTGGTAAAATGCATCCATATTGAATGCAGTGGATTCCATGCAGCGTGATTGAATGCAGTGGATTCCAGGCAGCGTGAAGAAGAAATGGAACCCTATTGAATGCAGTGGATTTTATGCAGCATGATTGAATGCAGTGGATTCCATGCAGCATGATTGCATGCAGTGGATTTTATGCAGTATGGCCCAAAGCATCCCGATGGAATGCAGTGGATTCCATGCAGCGTCAATGAATGCAGAGGATTCCATGCATTTTGGCGCAATGGATCCCGATTGTATGCAGTGGAGTCCATGCAGCGAGGCCCAATGCATCCCGATTGAATGCAGTGGATTTTATGCAGCATGGCCCAAAGCATCCCGATGGAATGCAGTGGATTCCATGCATTGTGATTGAATGCAGTGAACTCCATGCAGCATGGTAGAATGCATCCCCATTGAATGCAGTGGATTCCATGGAGCCTGATTGAATGCAGTTTATTCCATGCAGCGAGGCCCAATGCATCCCGATTGAATGCAGTGGATTTTATGCAGCATGATTGAATGCAGTGGATTCCATGCAGCATGGTTGAATGCAGTGGATTTTATGCAGCATGGCCCAAAGCATCCCGATGGAATGCAGTGGATTCCATGCAGCGTCATTGAATGCAGATGATTCCTTGCATTTTGGGGCAATGGATCCCGATTTTATGCAGTGGAGTCCATGCAGCGTGGCCAAATGCATCCCGATTAAATGCAGTGGATTTTATGCAGCATGGCCCAAAGCATCCCGATAGAATGCAGTGGATTCCATGCAGCCTGATTGAATGAAGGGTAATCAATGCAGCATGGTAAAATGCATCCCGATTGAATGCAGTGGATTCCATGCAGCATGATTGAATGCAATGGATTTTATGCAGCATGGCCCAAAGCATCCCGATTGAATGCAGTGGATTCCATGCAGCGTCATTGAATGCAGAGGATTCCATGCATTGTGGCGCAATGGATCCGGATTTTTTGCAGTGGATTCCATGCAGCGTGATTAAATGCAGTCGATTCCATACAGCTTAGTAAAATGAATCCCGATTAAATTCCATGGATTACATGCAGCGTGATTAAATGCAGTGGATTCCATGCAGAGTGGTAAAATGAATCCATATTGAATGCAGTGGATTCTATGCATTGCGATTGAATGCAGTGTAATCCAAGCAGTGTGGTAAAATGCATCCCGATTGAATGCAGTGGATTCCATGCAGCGTGATTGAATGCAGTGGATTCCAGGCAGCGTGAAGAAGAAATGGAACCCTATTGAATGCAGTGGATTTTATGCAGCATGATTGAATGCAGTGGATTCCATGCAGCATGATTGCATGCAGTGGATTTTATGCAGTATGGCCCAAAGCATCCCGATGGAATGCAGTGGATTCCATGCAGTGTAATTGAATGCAGAAGATTCAATGCATTTTGGCGAAATGGATCCCGATTGTATGCAGTGGAGTCTATGCAGTGAGGCAAAATGCATCTGATTGAATGCAGTGGATTTTATGCAGCATGGCCCAAAGCAGCCCGATGTAATGCAGTGGATTCCATGCATTGTGATTGAATGAAGTGTAATCCATGCAGTGTGGTAAAATGCATCCTGAGTGAATGCAGTGGATTCAATGCAGGGTGAAGAAATGGAACCCTATTGAATGCAGTGTATTTTATGCAGCATGATTGAATGCAGTGGATTCCATGCAGCATGATTGAATGCAGTGGATTTTATGCAGCATGGCCCAAAGCATCCCGATGGAATGCAGTGGATTCCATGCAGCGTCATTGAATGCAGAGGATTCCATGCATTGTGGCGCAATGGATCCCGATTGTATGCAGTGGAGTCCATGCAGCGAGGCCCAATGCATCCCGATTGAATGCAGTGGATTTTATGCAGCATGGCCCAAAGCATCCCGATGGAATGCAGTGGATTCCATGCAGCGTCGTTGAATGCAGAGGATTCCATGCATTGTGGCACAATGGATCCGGATTGTATGCAGTGGAGTCCATGCAGCAATGCCCAGTGCATCCCGATTGAATGCAGTGGATTTTATGCAGCATGGCCCAAAGCATCCCGATTGAATGCAATGGATTCCATGAATTGTGATTGAATACAGTGTACTAAATGCAGCGTGGTAAAATTCATCCATGTTGAATGCAGTGGATTCCATGCAGCGTGATTGAATGCAGTGGATTCCATGCAGCGTGAAGAAATGGAACCCTATTGAATGCAGTGGATTTTATGCAGCATGATTGAATGCAGTGGATTCCATGCAGCATGATTGCATGCAGTGGATTTTATGCAGCATGGCCCAAAGCATCCTGATGGAATGCAGTGGATTCCATGCAGCGTCATTGAATGCAGAGGATTCCATGCATTGTAGCACAATGGATTCCGATTAAATGCAGTGGATTCGATGCAGCGTCATTGAATGAAGAGAATTCCATGCATTTTGGCACAAAGGATCCCGATTGAATGCAGTGGAGTCCATGCAGCGAGGCCCAATGCATCCCGATTGAATGCAGTGGATTTTATGCAGCATGGCCCAAAGCATCTCGATTGAATGCAGTGGATTCCATGCATTGTGATTGAATGCGGTGTAATCTATGCAGCGTGGTAAAATGCATCCCGATAGAATGCAGTGGATTCCATGCAGCGTGATTGAATGTAGTGGATTCCATGCAGCGTGAAGAAATGGAACCCTATTGAATGCAGTGGATTTTATGCAGCACGATTGAATGCAGTGGATTCCATGAAGCATGATTGAATGCAATGGATTTATGCAGCATGGCCCAAAGCATCCCGATTGAATGCAGTGGATTCCATGCAGCGTCGTTGAATGCAGATTATTCCATGCATTTTGGCGCAATGGTTCCAGATTGTATGCAGTGGAGTTCATGCAGCGAGGCCCAATGCATCCCGATTGAATGCAGTAGATTTTATGCAGCATGGCCCAAAACATCCCGATGGAATGCAGTGGATTCCATGCAGCGTCGTTGAATGCAGAGGATTCCATGCATTGTGGCGCAATGGATCCAGATTTTATGCAGTGGAGTCCATGCAGCGAGGCCCAATGCCTCCCGATTGAATGCAGTGGAGTTTATGCAGCATGGCCCAAAGCATCCCGATGGAATGCAGTGGATTCCATGCATTGTGATTGAATGCAGTGTAATCCATGCAGCGAGGTAAAATGCATCCCGATAGAATGCAGTGGATTCCATGCAGCGTGATTGAATGCAGTGTATTCCATGCAGCGTGAAGAAATGGAACCCAATTGAATGCAAGGATTTTATGCAGCATTACTGAATGCAGTGGATTCAAAAAGCAAGATTGAATGCAGTGGATTTTATGCAGCATGGCCCAAAGCATCCCGATGGAATGCAGTGGATTCCAGGCATTGTGATTGAATGCAGTGAACTGCATGCAACGTGGTAAAATGCATCCCGATTGAATGCAGTGGATTCCATGCAGTGTGATTAAGTGCAGTCGATTCCATACAGCTTAGTAAAATGAATCCCGATTAAATTCCATGGATTACATGCAGCGTGATTAAATGCAGTGTAATCCATGCAGAGTGGTAAAATGCATCCCGATTGAATGCAGTGGATTCCATGCAGCGTGGTTGAATGCAGTGGATTCCATGCAGGGTGCAGTAATGGAACCCTATTGAATGCAGTGGATTTTATGCAGCATGATTGAATGCAGTGGTTTCAATGCAGCATGATTGCATGCAGTGGATTTTATGCAGCATGGCCCATAGCTTCACGATTCAATGCAGTGGATTCCATTCAGCGTCATTGAATGCAGAGTATTCCATGCATTGTGGCGCAATGGATCCCGATTATATGCAGTGGAGTCCATGCAGCGAGGCCCAGTGCATCCCGATTGAATGCAGTGGATTGTATGCAGCATGGCCCAAAGCTTCCCGATTGAATGCAGTGGATTCCATGCATTGTGATGGAATGCAGTGTAATCCATGCAACGAGGAAAAATGCATCCCGATGGAATGCAGTGGATTCCATGCAGCCTGATTGAATGCAGTGTATTCCATGCAGCATGAAGAAATGGAACCCTATGGAATGCAGCGGATTTTATGCAGCCTGATTGAATGCAGTGTATTCCATGCAGCATGAAGAAATGGAACCCTATGGAATGCAGCGGATTTTATGCTGCATGATTGAATGCAGTGGATTCCATGCAGCATGATTGAATGCAGTGGATTTTATTCAGCATGGCCCAAAGCATCCCGTTTGAATGCAGTGGATTCCATGCATTGTGATTGAATGCAGTGTACTCCATGCAGCCTTGTAAAATGAATCCCGATTGAATGCAGTGGATTTCATGCAGCGTGATTAAATGCAGTCGATTCCATACAGCTTAGTAAAATGAATCCCGATTAAATTCCATGGAGTACATGCAGCGTGATTAAATGTAGTGGATTCCATGCAGAGTGGTAAAATGCATCCATATTGAATGCAGTGGATTCTATGCATTGCGATTGAATGCAGTGTAATCCAAGCAGTGTGGTAAAATGCATCCCGATTGAATGCAGTGGATTCCATGCAGCGTCGTTGAATGCAGAGTATTCCATGCATTTTGGCGCAATGGTTCCAGATTGTATGCAGTGGAGTTCATGCAGCGAGGCCCAATGCATCCCGATTGAATGCAGTAGATTTTATGCAGCATGGCCCAAAACATCCCGATGGAATGCAGTGGATTCCATGCAGCGTCGTTGAATGCAGAGGATTCCATGCATTGTGGCGCAATGGATCCAGATTTTATGCAGTGGAGTCCATGCAGCGAGGCCCAATGCCTCCCGATTGAATGCAGTGGAGTTTATGCAGCATGGCCCAAAGCATCCCAATGGAATGCAGTGGATTCCATGCATTGTGATTGAATGCAGTGTAATCCATGCAGCGAGGTAAAATGCATCCCGATAGAATGCAGTGGATTCCATGCAGCGTGATTGAATGCAGTGGATTCCAGGCAGCGTGAAGAAATGGAACCCAATTGAATGCAAGGATTTTATGCAGCATTACTGAATGCAGTGGATTCAAAAAGCAAGATTGAATGCAGTGGATTTTATGCAGCATGGCCCAAAGCATCCCGATTGAATGCAGTGGATTCCATGCATTGTGATTGAATGCAGTGAACTGCATGCAACGTGGTAAAATGCATCCCGATTGAATGCAGTGGATTCCATGCAGCGTGATTAAGTGCAGTCGATTCCATACAGCTTAGTAAAATGAATCCCGATTAAATTCCATGGATTACATGCAGCGTGATTAAATGCAGTGTAATCCATGCAGAGTGGTAAAATGCATCCCGATTGAATGCAGTGGATTCCATGCAGCGTGGTTGAATGCAGTGGATTCCATGCAGGGTGCAGTAATGGAACCCTATTGAATGCAGTGGATTTTATGCAGCATGATTGAATGCAGTGGTTTCAATGCAGCATGATTGCATGCAGTGGATTTTATGCAGCATGGCCCATAGCTTCACGATTCAATGCAGTGGATTCCATTCAGCGTCATTGAATGCAGAGTATTCCATGCATTGTGGCGCAATGGATCCCGATTATATGCAGTGGAGTCCATGCAGCGAGGCCCAGTGCATCCCGATTGAATGCAGTGGATTGTATGCAGCATGGCCCAAAGCTTCCCGATTGAATGCAGTGGATTCCATGCATTGTGATGGAATGCAGTGTAATCCATGCAACGAGGAAAAATGCATCCCGATGGAATGCAGTGGATTCCATGCAGCCTGATTGAATGCAGTGTATTCCATGCAGCATGAAGAAATGGAACCCTATGGAATGCAGCGGATTTTATGCAGCCTGATTGAATGCAGTGTATTCCATGCAGCATGAAGAAATGGAACCCTATGGAATGCAGCGGATTTTATGCTGCATGATTGAATGCAGTGGATTCCATGCAGCATGATTGAATGCAGTGGATTTTATTCAGCATGGCCCAAAGCATCCCGTTTGAATGCAGTGGATTCCATGCATTGTGATTGAATGCAGTGTACTCCATGCAGCCTTGTAAAATGAATCCAGATTGAATGCAGCGGATTCCATGCAGCGTGATTAAATGCAGTCGATTCCATACAGCTTAGTAAAATGAATCCCGATTAAATTCCATGGAGTACATGCAGCGTGATTAAATGCAGTGGATTCCATGCAGAGTGGTAAAATGCATCCATATTGAATGCAGTGGATTCTATGCATTGCGATTGAATGCAGTGTAATCCAAGCAGTGTGGTAAAATGCATCCCGATTGAATGCAGTGGATTCCATGCAGCGTCGTTGAATGCAGAGTATTCCATGCATTTTGGCGCAATGGTTCCAGATTGTATGCAGTGGAGTTCATGCAGCGAGGCCCAATGCATCCCGATTGAATGCAGTAGATTTTATGCAGCATGGCCCAAAACATCCCGATGGAATGCAGTGGATTCCATGCAGCATCGTTGAATGCAGAGGATTCCATGCATTGTGGCGCAATGGATCCAGATTTTATGCAGTGGAGTCCATGCAGCGAGGCCCAATGCCTCCCGATTGAATGCAGTGGAGTTTATGCAGCATGGCCCAAAGCATCCCAATGGAATGCAGTGGATTCCATGCATTGTGATTGAATGCAGTGTAATCCATGCAGCGAGGTAAAATGCATCCCGATAGAATGCAGTGGATTCCATGCAGCGTGATTGAATGCAGTGGATTCCAGGCAGCGTGAAGAAATGGAACCCAATTGAATGCAAGGATTTTATGCAGCATTACTGAATGCAGTGGATTCAAAAAGCAAGATTGAATGCAGTGGATTTTATGCAGCATGGCCCAAAGCATCCCGATGGAATGCAGTGGATTCCATGCATTGTGATTGAATGCAGTGAACTGCATGCAACGTGGTAAAATGCATCCCGATTGAATGCAGTGGATTCCATGCAGCGTGATTAAGTGCAGTCGATTCCATACAGCTTAGTAAAATGAATCCCGATTAAATTCCATGGATTACATGCAGCGTGATTAAATGCAGTGTAATCCATGCAGAGTGGTAAAATGCATCCCGATTGAATGCAGTGGATTCCATGCAGCGTGGTTGAATGCAGTGGATTCCATGCAGGGTGCAGTAATGGAACCCTATTGAATGCAGTGGATTTTATGCAGCATGATTGAATGCAGTGGTTTCAATGCAGCATGATTGCATGCAGTGGATTTTATGCAGCATGGCCCATAGCTTCACGATTCAATGCAGTGGATTCCATTCAGCGTCATTGAATGCAGAGTATTCCATGCATTGTGGCGCAATGGATCCCGATTATATGCAGTGGAGTCCATGCAGCGAGGCCCAGTGCATCCCGATTGAATGCAGTGGATTGTATGCAGCATGGCCCAAAGCTTCCCGATTGAATGCAGTGGATTCCATGCATTGTGATGGAATGCAGTGTAATCCATGCAACGAGGAAAAATGCATCCCGATGGAATGCAGTGGATTCCATGCAGCCTGATTGAATGCAGTGTATTCCATGCAGCATGAAGAAATGGAACCCTATGGAATGCAGCGGATTTTATGCAGCCTGATTGAATGCAGTGTATTCCATGCAGCATGAAGAAATGGAACCCTATGGAATGCAGCGGATTTTATGCTGCATGATTGAATGCAGTGGATTCCATGCAGCATGATTGAATGCAGTGGATTTTATGCAGCATGGCCCAAAGCATCCCGTTTGAATGCAGTGGATTCCATGCATTGTGATTGAATGCAGTGTACTCCATGCAGCCTTGTAAAATGAATCCCCATTGAATGCAGTGGATTCCATGCAGCGTGATTAAATGCAGTCGATTCCATACAGCTTAGTAAAATGAATCCCTATTAAATTCCATGGAGTACATGCAGCGTGATTAAATGCAGTGGATTCCATGCAGAGTGGTAAAATGCATCCATATTGAATGCAGTGGATTCTATGCATTGCGATTGAATGCAGTGTAATCCAAGCAGTGTGGTAAAATGCATCCCGAAAGAATGCAGTGGATTCCATGCACCGTGATTAAATGCAGTCGATTCCATGCATTTTGGCGCAATGGATCCCGATTGTATGCAGTGGAGTCCATGCAGCGAGGCCCAATGCATCCCGATTGAATGCAGTGGATTGTATGCAGCATGGCCCAAAGCATCCCGATGGAATGCAGTGGATTCCATGCATTGTGATTGAATGCAGTGAACTCCATGCAGCATGGTAGAATGCATCCCCATTGAATGCAGTGGATTCCATGGAGCCTGATTGAATGCAGTTTATTCCATGCAGCGAGGCCCAATGCATCCCGATTGAATGCAGTGGATTTTATGCAGCATGATTGAATGCAGTGGATTCCATGCAGCATGGTTGAATGCAGTGGATTTTATGCAGCATGGCCCAAAGCATCCCGATGGAATGCAGTGGATTTTATGCAGCATGATTGAATGCAGTGTACTCCATGCAGCGAGGAAAAATGCATCCCGATTGAATGCAGTGGATTCCATGCAGCGTGATTGAATGCAGTGGATTCGATGCCACGTGAAGAAATGGAACCCTATTGAATGCAGTGGATTTTATACAGCATGATTGAATGCAGTGGATTCCATGCAGCATGATTGAATGCAGTGGATTTTATGCAGCATGGCCCAAAGCATCCCGATTGAATGCAGTGGAGTCCATGCAGCGTCGTTGCATGCGGAGGATTCCATGCATTCTGGTGCAATGGATCCCGATTGTATGCAGTGGAGTCCATGCAGCGAGGCCCAATGCATCCCGATTGAATGCAGTCGATTTTATGCAGCATGGCCCAAAGCATCCCGATGGAATGCAGTGGATTCCATGCATTGTGATTGAATGCAGTGAACTCCATGCAGCATTGTAGAATGCATCCCCATTGAATGCAGTGGAATTCATGCAGCGTGATTGAATGCAGTGTATTCCATGCAGCGAGGCCCAATGCATCCCGATGGAATGCAGTGGATTTTATGCAGCATGATTGAATGCAGTGGATTCCATGCAGCAAATTGAATGCAGTGTATTTTATGCAGTATGGCCCAAAGTATACCTATAGAACGCAGTGGATTCCATGCATTTTGAGTGTATGAAATGTACTCCATGCAGCCTTGTAAAATGCATCCCGATCGAATGCAGTGGATTCCATGCAGCATGATTGAATGCAGTGGATTTTATGCAGCATGGCCCAAAGCTTCCCGATGGAATGCAGTGGATTCCATGCAGCGTCGTTGAATGCAGAATATTCCATGCATTGTGGCGCAATGGATCCCGATTATATGCAGTGGAGTCTATGCAGCGAGGCCCAATGCATCACCATTGAATGCAGTGGATTTTATGCAGCATGGCCCAAGGCATCCCGATTGAATGCAGTGGATTCCATGCATTGTGATTGAATGTAGGGTAATCCATGCAACGTGGTATAAGGCATCCTGATTGAATGCAGTCGATTCCATGCATCCTGATTTAATGCAGTGTATTCCATGCAGCGTGAAGTAATGGAACCCTATTGAATGCATTGGATTTTATAGAGCATGATTGAATGAAATGGATTCCATGCAGCATGGTTGAATGCAGTGGATTTTATGCAGCATGGCCCAAAGCATCCCGATTGAATGCAGTGGAGTCCATGCAGCGTCAATGAATGCAGAGTATTCCATGCATTTTGGCGCAATGGATCCCGATTGTATGCAGTGGAGTCCATGCAGCGAAGCCCAATGCATCCCGATTGAATGCAGTGGATTTTATGCAGCATGGCCCAAAGCATCCCAATGGAATGCAGTGGATTACATGCGTTGTGATTGAATGCAGTGAACTCCATGCAGCATTGTAGAATGCATCCCCATTGAATGCAGTGGATTCCATGCACGGTGATTAAATGCAGTCGATTCCATGCATTTTGGCGCAATGGTTCCAGATTGTATGCAGTGGAGTTCATGCAGCGAGGCCCAATGCATCCCGATTGAATGCAGTAGATTTTATGCAGCATGGCCCAAAACATCCCGATGGAATGCAGTGGATTCCATGCAGCGTCGTTGAATGCAGAGGATTCCATGCATTGTGGCGCAATGGATCCAGATTTTATGCAGTGGAGTCCATGCAGCGAGGCCCAATGCCTCCCGATTGAATGCAGTGGAGTTTATGCAGCATGGCCCAAAGCATCCCGATGGAATGCAGTGGATTCCATGCATTGTGATTGAATGCAGTGTAATCCATGCAGCGAGGTAAAATGCATCCCGATAGAATGCAGTGGATTCCATGCAGCGTGATTGAATGCAGTGTATTCCATGCAGCGTGAAGAAATGGAACCCAATTGAATGCAAGGATTTTATGCAGCATTACTGAATGCAGTGGATTCAAAAAGCAAGATTGAATGCAGTGGATTTTATGCAGCATGGCCCAAAGCATCCCGATGGAATGCAGTGTATTCCATGCATTGTGATTAAATGCAGTGAACTGCATGCAACGTGGTAAAATGCATCCCGATTGAATGCAGTGGATTCCATGCAGTGTGATTAAGTGCAGTCGATTCCATACAGCTTAGTAAAATGAATCCCGATTAAATTCCATGGATTACATGCAGCGTGATTAAATGCAGTGTAATCCATGCAGAGTGGTAAAATGCATCCCGATTGAATGCAGTGGATTCCATGCAGCGTGGTTGAATGCAGTGGATTCCATGCAGGGTGCAGTAATGGAACCCTATTGAATGCAGTGGATTTTATGCAGCATGATTGAATGCAGTGGTTTCAATGCAGCATGATTGCATGCAGTGCATTTTATGCAGCATGGCCCATAGCTTCACGATTCAATGCAGTGGATTCCATTCAGCGTCATTGAATGCAGAGTATTCCATGCATTGTGGCGCAATGGATCCCGATTATATGCAGTGGAGTCCATGCAGCGAGGCCCAGTGCATCCCGATTGAATGCAGTGGATTGTATGCAGCATGGCCCAAAGCTTCCCGATTGAATGCAGTGGATTCCATGCATTGTGATGGAATGCAGTGTAATCCATGCAACGAGGAAAAATGCATCCCGATGGAATGCAGTGGATTCCATGCAGCCTGATTGAATGCAGTGTATTCCATGCAGCATGAAGAAATGGAACCCTATGGAATGCAGCGGATTTTATGCAGCCTGATTGAATGCAGTGTATTCCATGCAGCATGAAGAAATGGAACCCTATGGAATGCAGCGGATTTTATGCTGCATGATTGAATGCAGTGGATTCCATGCAGCATGATTGAATGCAGTGGATTTTATTCAGCATGGCCCAAAGCATCCCGTTTGAATGCAGTGGATTCCATGCCTTGTGATTGAATGCAGTGTACTCCATGCAGCCTTGTAAAATGAATCCAGATTGAATGCAGCGGATTCCATGCAGCGTGATTAAATGCAGTCGATTCCATACAGCTTAGTAAAATGAATCCCGATTAAATTCCATGGGGTACATGCAGCGTGATTAAATGCAGTGGATTCCATGCAGAGTGGTAAAATGCATCCATATTGAATGCAGTGGATTCTATGCATTGCGATTGAATGCAGTGTAATCCAAGCAGTGTGGTAAAATGCATCCCGATTGAATGCAGTGGATTCCATGCAGCGTCGTTGAATGCAGAGTATTCCATGCATTTTGGCGCAATGGTTCCAGATTGTATGCAGTGGAGTTCATGCAGCGAGGCCCAATGCATCCCGATTGAATGCAGTAGATTTTATGCAGCATGGCCCAAAACATCCCGATGGAATGCAGTGGATTCCATGCAGCGTCGTTGAATGCAGAGGATTCCATGCATTGTGGCGCAATGGATCCAGATTTTATGCAGTGGAGTCCATGCAGCGAGGCCCAATGCCTCCCGATTGAATGCAGTGGAGTTTATGCAGCATGGCCCAAAGCATCCCGATGGAATGCAGTGGATTCCATGCATTGTGATTGAATGCAGTGTAATCCATGCAGCGAGGTAAAATGCATCCCGATAGAATGCAGTGGATTCCATGCAGCGTGATTGAATGCAGTGGATTCCAGGCAGCGTGAAGAAATGGAACCCAATTGAATGCAAGGATTTTATGCAGCATTACTGAATGCAGTGGATTCAAAAAGCAAGATTGAATGCAGTGGATTTTATGCAGCATGGCCCAAAGCATCCCGATTGAATGCAGTGGATTCCATGCATTGTGATTGAATGCAGTGAACTGCATGCAACGTGGTAAAATGCATCCCGATTGAATGCAGTGGATTCCATGCAGCGTGATTAAGTGCAGTCGATTCCATACAGCTTAGTAAAATGAATCCCGATTAAATTCCATGGATTACATGCAGCGTGATTAAATGCAGTGTAATCCATGCAGCGAGGTAAAATGCATCCCGATTGAATGCAGTGGATTCCATGCAGCGTGGTTGAATGCAGTGGATTCCATGCAGGGTGCAGTAATGGAACCCTATTGAATGCAGTGGATTTTATGCAGCATGATTGAATGCAGTGGTTTCAATGCAGCATGATTGCATGCAGTGGATTTTATGCAGCATGGCCCATAGCTTCACGATTCAATGTAGTGGATTCCATTCAGCGTCATTGAATGCAGAGTATTCCATGCATTGTGGCGCAATGGATCCCGATTATATGCAGTGGAGTCCATGCAGCGAGGCCCAGTGCATCCCGATTGAATGCAGTGGATTGTATGCAGCATGGCCCAAAGCTTCCCGATTGAATGCAGTGGATTCGATGCATTGTGATAAAATGCAGTGTAATCCATGCAACGAGGAAAAATGCATCCCGATGGAATGCAGTGGATTCCATGCAGCCTGATTGAATGCAGTGTATTCCATGCAGCATGAAGAAATGGAACCCTATGGAATGCAGCGGATTTTATGCAGCCTGATTGAATGCAGTGTATTCCATGCAGCATGAAGAAATGGAACCCTATGGAATGCAGCGGATTTTATGCTGCATGATTGAATGCAGTGGATTCCATGCAGCATGATTGAATGCAGTGGATTTTATGCAGCATGGCCCAAAGCATCCCGTTTGAATGCAGTGGATTCCATGCATTGTGATTGAATGCAGTGTACTCCATGCAGCCTTGTAAAATGAATCCCGATTGAATGCAGTGGATTTCATGCAGCGTGATTAAATGCAGTCGATTCCATACAGCTTAGTAAAATGAATCCCGATTAAATTCCATGGAGTACATGCAGCGTGATTAAATGCAGTGGATTCCATGCAGAGTGGTAAAATGCATCCATATTGAATGCAGTGGATTCTATGCATTGCGATTGAATGCAGTGTAATCCAAGCAGTGTGGTAAAATGCATCCCGATTGAATGCAGTGGATTCCATGCACCGTGATTAAATGCAGTCGATTCCATGCATTTTGGCGCAATGGATCCCGATTGTATGCAGTGGAGTCCATGCAGCGAGGCCCAATGCATCCCGATTGAATGCAGTGGATTGTATGCAGCATGGCCCAAAGCATCCCGATGGAATGCAGTGGATTCCATGCATTGTGATTGAATGCAGTGAACTCCATGCAGCATGGTAGAATGCATCCCCATTGAATGCAGTGGATTCCATGGAGCCTGATTGAATGCAGTTTATTCCATGCAGCGAGGCCCAATGCATCCCGATTGAATGCAGTGGATTTTATGCAGCATGATTGAATGCAGTGGATTCCATGCAGCATGGTTGAATGCAGTGGATTTTATGCAGCATGGCCCAAAGCATCCCGATGGAATGCAGTGGATTTTATGCAGCATGATTGAATGCAGTGTACTCCATGCAGCGAGGAAAAATGCATCCCGATTGAATGCAGTGGATTCCATGCAGCGTGATTGAATGCAGTGGATTCGATGCCACGTGAAGAAATGGAACCCTATTGAATGCAGTGGATTTTATACAGCATGATTGAATGCAGTGGATTCCATGCAGCATGATTGAATGCAGTGGATTTTATGCAGCATGGCCCAAAGCATCCCGATTGAATGCAGTGGAGTCCATGCAGCGTCGTTGCATGCGGAGGATTCCATGCATTTTGGTGCAATGGATCCCGATTGTATGCAGTGGAGTCCATGCAGCGAGGCCCAATGCATCCCGATTGAATGCAGTGGATTTTATGCAGCATGGCCCAAAGCATCCCGATGGAATGCAGTGGATTCCATGCATTGTGATTGAATGCAGTGAACTCCATGCAGCATTGTAGAATGCATCCCCATTGAATGCAGTGGAATTCATGCAGCGTGATTGAATGCAGTGTATTCCATGCAGCGAGGCCCAATGCATCCCGATGGAATGCAGTGGATTTTATGCAGCATGATTGAATGCAGTGGATTCCATGCAGCAAATTGAATGCAGTGTATTTTATGCAGTATGGCCCAAGGTATACCTATAGAACGCAGTGGATTCCATGCATTTTGAGTGTATGAAATGTAATCCATGCAGCCTTGTAAAATGCATCCCGATTGAATGCAGTGGATTCCATGCAGCATGATTGAATGCAGTGGATTTTATGCAGCATGGCCCAAAGCTTCCCGATGGAATGCAGTGGATTCCATGCAGCGTCGTTGAATGCAGAATATTCCTTGCATTGTGGCGCAATGGATCCCGATTATATGCAGTGGAGTCTATGCAGCGAGGCCCAATGCATCCCGATTGAATGCAGTGGATTTTATGCAGCATGGCCCAAAGCATCCCGATTGAATGCAGTGGATTCCATGCATTGTGATTGAATGTAGGGTAATCCATGCAACGTGGTATAAGGCATCCTGATTGAATGCAGTCGATTCCATGCATCCTGATTTAATGCAGTGTATTCCATGCAGCGTGAAGTAATGGAACCCTATTGAATGCATTGGATTTTATAGAGCATGATTGAATGAAATGGATTCCATGCAGCATGGTTGAATGCAGTGGATTTTATGCAGCATGGCCCAAAGCATCCCGATTGAATGCAGTGGAGTCCATGCAGCGTCAATGAATGCAGAGTATTCCATGCATTTTGGCGCAATGGATCCCGATTGTATGCAGTGGAGTCCATGCAGCGAAGCCCAATGCATCCCGATTGAATGCAGTGGATTTTATGCAGCATGGCCCAAAGCATCCCAATGGAATGCAGTGGATTACATGCGTTGTGATTGAATGCAGTGAACTCCATGCAGCATTGTAGAATGCATCCCCATTGAATGCAGTGGATTCCATGGAGCCTGATTGAATGCAGTGTATTCCATGCAGCGTGAAGAAATGGAACCCTATTGAATGCAGTGGATTTTATTCAGCATGATTGAATGCAGTGGATTCCATGCAGCAAATTGAATGCAGTGTATTTTATGCAGTATGGCCAAAGCATACCTATAGAACGCAGTGGATTCCATGCATTTTGAGTGTATGAAATGTAATCCATGCAGCCTTGTAAAATGCATCCCGATTGAATGCAGTGGATTCCATGCAGCATGATTGAATGCAGTGGATTTTATGCAGCATGGCCCAAAGCTTCCCGATGGAATGCAGTGGATTCCATGCAGCGACATTGAATGCAGAGTATTCCATGCATTGTGGCGCAATGGATCCCGATTATATGCAGTGGAGTCTATGCAGCGAGGCCCAATGCATCACCATTGAATGCAGTGGATTTTATGCAGCATGGCCCAAGGCATCCCGATTGAATGCAGTGGATTCCATGCATTGTGATTGAATGTAGGGTAATCCATGCAACGTGGTATAATGCATCCTGATTGAATGCAGTCGATTCCATGCATCCTGATTTAATGTAGTGTATTCCATGCAGCGTGAAGTAATGGAACCCTATTGAATGCATTGGATTTTATAGAGCATGATTGAATGAAATGGATTCCATGCAGCATGGTTGAATGCAGTGGATTTTATGCAGCATGGCCCAAAGCATCCCGATTGAATGCAGTGGAGTCCATGCAGCGTCAATGAATGCAGAGGATTCCTTGCATTGTGGCGCAATGGATACCGATTGAATGCAGTGGAGTCGATGCAGCGTGGCCCAATGCATCCCGATAGAATGCAGTGGATTTTATGCAGCATGGCCCAAAGCATCCCGATGGAATGCAGTGGATTCCAAGCATTGTGATTGAATGCAGTGTAATCCATGCAGCGAGGTAAAATGCATCCCGATTGAATGCAGTGGATTCCATTCAGTGTGATTGAATGCAGTGTATTACATGCAGCGTGAAGAAATGGAACCCTATTGAATGCAGTGGATTTTATGCAGCATGATTGAATGCAGTGGATTCCATGCAGCATGATTGAATGCAGTGGATTTTATGCAGCATGGCCCAAAGCATCCCGATGGAATGCAGTGGATTCCATGCATTGTGATTGAACGCAGTGAAAACCACGCAGCAAGGTAAAATGCATCCCGATTGAATGCAGTGGATTCCATGCAGCGTGATTGAATGCAGTGTATTCCATGCAGCGTGAAGAAATGGAACCCAATTGAATGCAAGGATTTATGCAGCATTACTGAATGCAGTGGATTCAAAAAGCAAGATAGAATGCAGTTGATTTTATGCAGCATGGCCCAAAGCATCCCGATTGAATGCAGTGGATTCCATGCATTGTGATTGAATGCAGTGAACTGCATGCAACGTGGTAAAATGCATCCCGATTGAATGCAGTGGATTCCATGCAGCGTGATTAAGTGCAGTCGATTCCATACAGCTTAGTAAAATGAATCCCGATTAAAATTCCATGGATTACATGCAGCGTGATTAAATGCAGTGTAATCCATGCAGAGTGGTAAAATGCATCCCGATTGAATGCAGTGGATTCCATGCAGCGTGGTTGAATGCAGTGGATTCCATGCAGGGTGCAGTAATGGAACCCTATTGAATGCAGTGGATTTTATGCAACATGATTGAATGCAGTGGATTCAATGCAGCATGATTGCATGCAGTGGATTTTATGCAGCATGGCCCATAGCTTCACGATTCAATGCAGTGGATTCCATTCAGCGTCATTGAATGCAGAGTATTCCATGCATTGTGGCGCAATGGATCCCGATTATATGCAGTGGAGTCCATGCAGCGAGGCCCACTGCATCCCGATTGAATGCAGTGGATTGTATGCAGCATGGCCCAAAGCTTCCCGATTGAATGCAGTGGATTCGATGCATTGTGATGGAATGCAGTGTAATCCATGCAACGAGGAAAAATGCATCCCGATGGAATGCAGTAGATTCCATGCAGCCTGATTGAATGCAGTGTATTCCATGCAGCATGAAGAAATGGAACCCTATGGAATGCAGCGGATTTTATGCTGCATGATTGAATGCAGTGGATTCCATGCAGCATGATTGAATGCAGTGGATTTTATGCAGCATGGCCCAAAGCATCCCGTTTGAATGCAGTGGATTCCATGCATTGTGATTGAATGCAGTGTACTCCATGCAGCCTTGTAAAATGAATCCCGATTGAATGCAGTGGATTCCATGCAGCGTGATTAAATGCAGTCGATTCCATACAGCTTAGTAAAATGAATCCCGATTAAATTCCATGGATTACATGCAGCGTGATTAAATGCAGTGGATTCCATGCAGAGTGGTAAAATGCATCCATATTGAATGCAGTCGATTCCATGCAGCGTGATTGAATGCAGTGGATTCCAGGCAGCGTGAAGAAGAAATGGAACCCTATTGAATGCAGTGGATTTTATGCAGCATGATTGAATGCAGTGGATTCCATGCAGCATGGTTGCATGCAGTGGATTTTATGCAGTATGGCCCAAAGCATCCCGATGGAATGCAGTGGATTCCATGCAGCGTCAATGAATGCAGAGGATTCCATGCATTTTGGCGCAATGGATCCCGATTGTATGCAGTGGAGTCCATGCAGCGAGGCCCAATGCATCCCGATTGAATGCAGTGGATTTTATGCAGCATGGCCCAAAGCATCCCGATGGAATGCAGTGGATTCCATGCATTGTGATTGAATGCAGTGAACTCCATGCAGCATGGTAGAATGCATCCCCATTGAATGCAGTGGATTCCATGGAGCCTGATTGAATGCAGTTTATTCCATGCAGCGAGGCCCAATGCATCCCGATTGAATGCAGTGGATTATATGCAGCATGATTGAATGCAGTGGATTCCATGCAGCATGGTTGAATGCAGTGGATTTTATGCAGCATGGCCCAAAGCATCCCGATGGAATGCAGTGGATTCCATGCAGCGTCATTGAATGCAGATGATTCCTTGCATTTTGGGGCAATGGATCCCGATTTTATGCAGTGGAGTCCATGCAGCGTGGCCAAATGCATCCCGATTAAATGCAGTGGATTTTATGCAGCATGGCCCAAAGCATCCCGATAGAATGCAGTGGATTCCATGCAGCCTGATTGAATGAAGGGTAATCAATGCAGCATGGTAAAATGCATCCCGATTGAATGCAGTGGATTCCATGCAGCATGATTGAATGCAATGGATTTTATGCAGCATGGCCCAAAGCATCCCGATTGAATGCAGTGGATTCCATGCAGCGTCATTGAATGCAGAGGATTCCATGCATTGTGGCGCAATAGATCTGGATTGTATGCAGTGGAGTCCATGCAGCGATGCCCAGTGCATCCAGATTGAATGCAGTGGATTTTATGCAGCATGGCCCAAAGCATCCCGATTGAATGCAATGGATTCCATTAATTGTGATTGAATACAGTGTACTAAATGCAGCGTGGTAAAATTCATCCATGTTGAATGCAGTGGATTCCATGCAGCGTGATTGAATGCAGTGGATTCCATGCAGCGTGAAGAAATGGAACCCTATTGAATGCAGTGGATTTTATGCAGCATGATTGAATGCAGTGGATTCCATGCAGCATGATTGCATACAGTGGATTTTATGCAGCATGGCCCAAAGCATCCCGATGGAATGCAGTGGATTCCATGCAGCGTCATTGAATGCAGAGGATTCCATGCATTGTGGCGCAATGGATCCCGATTGTATGCAGTGGAGTCCATGCAGCGAGGACCAATGCATCCCGATTGAATGCAGTGGATTTTATGCAGCATGGCCCAAAGCATCCCGATGGAATGCAGTGGATTCCATGCAGCGTCATTGAATGAAGAGGATTCCATGCATTGTGGCGCAATGGATCCCGATTGTATGCAGTGGAGTCAATGCAGCAATGCCCAGTGCATCCCGATTGAATGCAGTGGATTTTATGCAGCATGGCCCAACGCATCCCGATTGAATGCAATGGATTCCATGAATTGTGACTGAATACAGTGTACTAAATGCAGCGTGGTAAAATTCATCCATGTTGAATGCAGTGGATTCCATGCAGCGTGATTGAATGCAGTGGATTCCATGCAGCGTGAAGAAATGGAACCCTATTGAATGCAGTGGATTTTATGCAGCATGATTGAATGCAGTGGATTCCATGCAGCATGATTGCATGCAGTGGATTTTATGCAGCATGGCCCAAAGCATCCTGATGGAATGCAGTGGATTCCATGCAGCGTCATTGAATGCAGAGGATTCCATGCATTGTGGCACAATGGATTCCGATTGAATGCAGTGGATTCGATGCAGCGTCATTGAATGAAGAGAATTCCATGCATTGTGGCACAATGGATCCCGATTGAATGCAGTGGAGTCCATGCAGCGAGGCCCAATGCATCCCGATTGAATGCAGTGGATTTTATGCAGCATGGCCCAAAGCATCCCGATTGAATGCAGTGGATTCCATGCATTGTGATTGAATGCGGTGTAATCTATGCAGTGTGGTAAAATGCATCCCGATAGAATGCAGTGGATTCCATGCAGCGTGATTGAATGTAGTGGATTCGATGCAGCGTGAAGAAATGGAACCCTATTGAATGCAGTGGATTTTATGCAGCACGATTGAATGCAGTGGATTCCATGCAGCATGATTGCATGCAGTGGATTTTATGCAGCATGGCCCAAAGCATCCTGATGGAATGCAGTGGATTCCATGCAGCGTCATTGAATGCAGAGGATTCCATGCATTGTGGCACAATGGATTCCGATTGAATGCAGTGGATTCGATGCAGCGTCATTGAATGAAGAGAATTCCATGCATTGTGGCACAATGGAGCCCGATTGAATGCAGTGGAGTCCATGCAGCGAGGCCCAATGCATCCCGATTGAATGCAGTGGATTTTATGCAGCATGGCCCAAAGCATCCCGATTGAATGCAGTGGATTCCATGCATTGTGATTGAATGCGGTGTAATCTATGCAGTGTGGTAAAATGCATCCCGATAGAATGCAGTGGATTCCATGCAGCGTGATTGAATGTAGTGGATTCGATGCAGCGTGAAGAAATGGAACCCTATTGAATGCCGTGGATTTTATGCAGCACGATTGAATGCAGTGGATTCCATGAAGCATGATTGAATGCAATGGATTTATGCAGCATGGCCCAAAGCATCCCGATTGAATGCAGTGGATTCCATGCAGCGTCGTTGAATGCAGAGTATTCCATGCATTTTGGCGCAATGGTTCCAGATTGTATGCAGTGGAGTTCATGCAGCGAGGCCCAATGCATCCCGATTGAATGCAGTAGATTTTATGCAGCATGGCCCAAAACATCCCGATGGAATGCAGTGGATTCCATGCAGCGTCGTTGAATGCAGAGGATTCCATGCATTGTGGCGCAATGGATCCAGATTTTATGCAGTGGAGTCCATGCAGCGAGGCCCAATGCCTCCCGATTGAATGCAGTGGAGTTTATGCAGCATGGCCCAAAGCATCCCGATGGAATGCAGTGGATTCCATGCATTGTGATTGAATGCAGTGTAATCCATGCAGTGAGGTAAAATGCATCCTGATTTAATGCAGTGTATTCCATGCAGCGTGAAGTAATGGAACCCTATTGAATGCATTGGATTTTATAGAGCATGATTGAATGAAATGGATTCCATGCAGCATGGTTGAATGCAGTGGATTTTATGCAGCATGGCCCAAAGCATCCCGATTGAATGCAGTGGAGTCCATGCAGCGTGAGTGAATGCAGTGGATTCGATGCCACGTGAAGAAATGGAACCCTATTGAATGCAGTGGATTTTATACAGCATGATTGATTGCAGTGGATTCCATGCAGCATGATTGAATGCAGTGGATTTTATGCAGCATGGCCCAAAGCATCCCGATTGAATGCAGTGGAGTCCATGCAGCGTCGTTGCATGCGGAGGATTCCATGCATTTTGGTGCAATGGATCCCGATTGTATGCAGTGGAGTCCATGCAGCGAGGCCCAATTCATCCCGATTGAATGCAGTCGATTTTATGCAGCATGGCCCAAAGCATCCCGATGGAATGCAGTGGATTCCATGCATTGTGATTGAATGCAGTGAACTCCATGCAGCATTGTAGAATGCATCCCCATTGAATGCAGTGGAATTCATGCAGCGTGATTGAATGCAGTGTATTCCATGCAGCGAGGCCCAATGCATCCCGATGGAATGCAGTGGATTTTATGCAGCATGATTGAATGCAGTGGATTCCATGCAGCAAATTGAATGCAGTGTATTTTATGCAGTATGGCCCAAAGTATACCTATAGAACGCAGTGGATTCCATGCATTTTGAGTGTATGAAATGTAATCCATGCAGCCTTGTAAAATGCATCCCGATCGAATGCAGTGGATTCCATGCAGCATGATTGAATGCAGTGGATTTTATGCAGCATGGCCCAAAGCTTCCCGATGGAATGCAGTGGATTCCATGCAGCGTCGTTGAATGCAGAATATTCCATGCATTGTGGCGCAATGGATCCCGATTATATGCAGTGGAGTCTATGCAGCGAGGCCCAATGCATCCCGATTGAATGCAGTGGATTTTATGCAGCATGGCCCAAAGCATCCCGATTGAATGCAGTGGATTCCATGCATTGTGATTGAATGTAGGGTAATCCATGCAACGTGGTATAAGGCATCCTGATTGAATGCAGTCGATTCCATGCATCCTGATTTAATGCAGTGTATTCCATGCAGCGTGAAGTAATGGAACCCTATTGAATGCATTGGATTTTATAGAGCATGATTGAATGAAATGGATTCCATGCAGCATGGTTGAATGCAGTGGATTTTATGCAGCATGGCCCAAAGCATCCCGATTGAATGCAGTGGAGTCCATGCAGCGTCAATGAATGCAGAGTATTCCATGCATTTTGGCGCAATGGATCCCGATTGTATGCAGTGGAGTCCATGCAGCGAAGCCCAATGCATCCCGATTGAATGCAGTGGATTTTATGCAGCATGGCCCAAAGCATCCCAATGGAATGCAGTGGATTACATGCGTTGTGATTGAATGCAGTGAACTCCATGCAGCATTGTAGAATGCATCCCCATTGAATGCAGTGGATTCCATGGAGCCTGATTGAATGCAGTGTATTCCATGCAGCGTGAAGAAATGGAACCCTATTGAATGCAGTGGATTTTATTCAGCATGATTGAATGCAGTGGATTCCATGCAGCAAATTGAATGCAGTGTATTTTATGCAGTATGGCCAAAGCATCCCTATAGAACGCAGTGGATTCCATGCATTTTGAGTGTATGAAATGTAATCCATGCAGCCTTGTAAAATGCATCCCGATCGAATGCAGTGGATTCCATGCAGCATGATTGAATGCAGTGGATTTTATGCAGCATGGCCCAAAGCTTCCCGATGGAATGCAGTGGATTCCATGCAGCGTCATTGAATGCAGAGTATTCCATGCATTGTGGCGCAATGGATCCCGATTATATGCAGTGGAGTCTATGCAGCGAGGCCCAATGCATCACCATTGAATGCAGTGGATTTTATGCAGCATGGCCCAAGGCATCCCGATTGAATGCAGTGGATTCCATGCATTGTGATTGAATGTAGGGTAATCCATGCAACGTGGTATAATGCATCCTGATTGAATGCAGTCGATTCCATGCATCCTGATTTAATGTAGTGTATTCCATGCAGCGTGAAGTAATGGAACCCTATTGAATGCATTGGATTTTAGAGAGCATGATTGAATGAAATGGATTCCATGCAGCATGGTTGAATGCAGTGGATTTTATGCAGCATGGCCCAAAGCATCCCGATTGAATGCAGTGGAGTCCATGCAGCGTCAATGAATGCAGAGGATTCCTTGCATTGTGGCGCAATGGATACCGATTGAATGCAGTGGAGTCGATGCAGCGTGGCCCAATGCATCCCGATTGAATGCAGTGGATTTTATGCAGCATGGCCCAAAGCATCCCGATGGAATGCAGTGGATTCCAAGCATTGTGATTGAATGCAGTGTAATCCATGCAGCGAGGTAAAATGCATCCCGATTGAATGCAGTGGATTCCATTCAGTGTGATTGAATGCAGTGTATTACATGCAGCGTGAAGAAATGGAACCCTATTGAATGCAGTGGATTTTATGCAGCATGATTGAATGCAGTGGATTCCATGCAGCATGATTGAATGCAGTGGATTTTATGCAGCATGGCCCAAAGCATCCCGATGGAATGCAGTGGATTCCATGCATTGTGATTGAATGCAGTGAAAACCACGCAGCATGGTAAAATGCATCCCGATTGAATGCAGTGGATTCCATGCAGCGTGATTGAATGCAGTGTATTCCATGCAGCGTGAAGAAATGGAACCCAATTGAATGCAAGGATTTATGCAGCATTACTGAATGCAGTGGATTCAAAAAGCAAGATTGAATGCAGTGGATTTTATGCAGCATGGCCCAAAGCATCCCGATTGAATGCAGTGGATTCCATGCATTGTGATTGAATGCAGTGAACTGCATGCAACGTGGTAAAATGCATCCCGATTGAATGCAGTGGATTCCATGCAGCGTGATTAAGTGCAGTCGATTCCATACAGCTTAGTAGAAGGAATCCCGATTAAAATTCCTTGGATTACATGCAGCGTGATTAAATGCAGTGTAATCCATGCAGAGTGGTAAAATGCATCCCGATTGAATGCAGTGGATTCCATGCAGCGTGGTTGAATGCAGTGGATTCCATGCAGGGTGAAGAAATGGAACCCTATTGAATGCAGTGGATTTTATGCAACATGATTGAATGCAGTGGATTCAATGCAGCATGATTGCATGCAGTGGATTTTATGCAGCATGGCCCATAGCTTCCCGATGGAATGCAGTGGATTCCATGCAGCGTCATTGAATGCAGAGTATTCCATGCATTGTGGCGCAATGGATCCCGATTATATGCAGTGGAGTCCATGCAGCGAGGCCCAGTGCATCCCGATTGAATGCAGTGGATTGTATGCAGCATGGCCCAAAGCTTCCCGATTGAATGCAGTGGATTCCATGCATTGTGATGGAATGCAGTGTAATCCATGCAACGAGGAAAAATGCATCCCGATTGAATGCAGTAGATTCCATGCAGCCTGATTGAATGCAGTGTATTCCATGCAGCATGAAGAAATGGAACCCTATGGAATGCAGCGGATTTTATGCTGCATGATTGAATGCAGTGGATTCCATGCAGCATGATTGAATGCAGTGGATTTTATGCAGCATGGCCCAAAGCATCCCGTTTGAATGCAGTGGATTCCATGCATTGTGATTGAATGCAGTGTACTCCATGCAGCCTTGTAAAATGAATCCCGATTGAATGCAGTGGATTCCATGCAGCGTGATTAAATGCAGTCGATTCCATACAGCTTAGTAAAATGAATCCCGATTAAATTCCATGGATTACATGCAGCGTGATTAAATGCAGTGGATTCCATGCAGAGTGGTAAAATGCATCCATATTGAATGCAGTGGATTCCATGCAGCGTGATTGAATGCAGTGGATTCCAGGCAGCGTGAAGAAGAAATGGAACCCTATTGAATGCAGTGGATTTTATGCAGCATGATTGAATGCAGTGGATTCCATGCAGCATGATTGCATGCAGTGGATTTTATGCAGTATGGCCCAAAGCATCCCGATGGAATGCAGTGGATTCCATGCAGCGTCAATGAATGCAGAGGATTCCATGCATTTTGGCGCAATGGATCCCGATTGTATGCAGTGGAGTCCATGCAGCGAGGCCCAATGCATCCCGATTGAATGCAGTGGATTTTATGCAGCATGGCCCAAAGCATCCCGATGGAATGCAGTGGATTCCATGCATTGTGATTGAATGCAGTGAACTCCATGCAACATGGTAGAATGCATCCCCATTGAATGCAGTGGATTCCATGGAGCCTGATTGAATGCAGTTTATTCCATGCAGCGAGGCCCAATGCATCCCGATTGAATGCAGTGGATTTTATGCAGCATGATTGAATGCAGTGGATTCCATGCAGCATGGTTGAATGCAGTGGATTTTATGCAGCATGGCCCAAAGCATCCCGATGGAATGCAGTGGATTCCATGCAGCGTCATTGAATGCAGATGATTCCTTGCATTTTGGGGCAATGGATCCCGATTTTATGCAGTGGAGTCCATGCAGTGTGGCCAAATGCATCCCGATTAAATGCAGTGGATTTTATGCAGCATGGCCCAAAGCATCCCGATAGAATGCAGTGGATTCCATGCAGCCTGATTGAATGAAGGGTAATCAATGCAGCATGGTAAAATGCATCCCGATTGAATGCAGTGGATTCCATGCAGCATGATTGAATGCAATGGATTTTATGCAGCATGGCCCAAAGCATCCCGATTGAATGCAGTGGATTCCATGCAGCGTCATTGAATGCAGAGGATTCCATGCATTGTGGCGCAATGGATCCCGATTGTATGCAGTGGAGTCCATGCAGCGAGGCCCAATGCATCCCGATTGAATGCAGTGGATTTTATGCAGCATGGCCCAAAGCATCCCGATGGAATGCAGTGGATTCCATGCAGCGTCATTGAATGAAGAGGATTCCATGCATTGTGGCGCAATGGATCCGGATTGTATGCAGTGGAGTCCATGCAGCAATGCCCAGTGCATCCCGATTGAATGCAGTGGATTTTATGCAGCATGGCCCAAAGCATCCCGATTGAATGCAATGGATTCCATGAATTGTGATTGAATACAGTGTACTAAATGCAGCGTGGTAAAATTCATCCATGTTGAATGCAGTGGATTCCATGCAGCGTGATTGAATGCAGTGGATTCCATGCAGCGTGAAGAAATGGAACCCTATTGAATGCAGTGGATTTTATGCAGCATGATTGAATGCAGTGGATTCCATGCAGCATGATTGCATGCAGTGGATTTTATGCAGCATGGCCCAAAGCATCCTGATGGAATGCAGTGGATTCCATGCAGCGTCATTGAATGCAGAGGATTCCATGCATTGTGGCACAATGGATTCCGATTGAATGCAGTGGATTCGATGCAGCGTCATTGAATGAAGAGAATTCCATGCATTGTGGCACAATGGATCCCGATTGAATGCAGTGGAGTCCATGCAGCGAGGCCCAATGCATCCCGATTGAATGCAGTGGATTTTATGCAGCATGGCCCAAAGCATCCCGATTGAATGCAGTGGATTCCATGCATTGTGATTGAATGCGGTGTAATCTATGCAGTGTGGTAAAATGCATCCCGATAGAATGCAGTGGATTCCATGCAGCGTGATTGAATGTAGTGGATTCGATGCAGCGTGAAGAAATGGAACCCTATTGAATGCCGTGGATTTTATGCAGCACGATTGAATGCAGTGGATTCCATGAAGCATGATTGAATGCAATGGATTTATGCAGCATGGCCCAAAGCATCCCGATTGAATGCAGTGGATTCCATGCAGCGTCGTTGAATGCAGAGTATTCCATGCATTTTGGCGCAATGGTTCCAGATTGTATGCAGTGGAGTTCATGCAGCGAGGCCCAATGCATCCCGATTGAATGCAGTAGATTTTATGCAGCATGGCCCAAAACATCCCGATGGAATGCAGTGGATTCCATGCAGCGTCGTTGAATGCAGAGGATTCCATGCATTGTGGCGCAATGGATCCAGATTTTATGCAGTGGAGTCCATGCAGCGAGGCCCAATGCCTCCCGATTGAATGCAGTGGAGGTTATGCAGCATGGCCCAAAGCATCCCGATTGAATGCAGTGGATTCCATGCATTGTGATTGAATGCAGTGTAATCCATGCAGTGAGGTAAAATGCATCCTGATTTAATGCAGTGTATTCCATGCAGCGTGAAGTAATGGAACCCTATTGAATGCATTGGATTTTATAGAGCATGATTGAATGAAATGGATTCCATGCAGCATGGTTGAATGCAGTGGATTTTATGCAGCATGGCCCAAAGCATCCCGATTGAATGCAGTGGAGTCCATGCAGCGTCAATGAATGCAGATTATTCCATGCATTTTGGCGCAATGGATCCCGATTGTATGCAGTGGAGTCCATGCAGCGAAGCCCAATGCATCCCGATTGAATGCAGTGGATTTTATGCAGCATGGCCCAAAGCATCCCGATGGAATGCAGTGGATTACATGCGTTGTGATTGAATGCAGTGAACTCCATGCAGCATTGTAGAATGCATCCCCATTGAATGCAGTGGATTCCATGGAGCCTGATTGAATGCAGTGTATTCCATGCAGCGTGAAGAAATGGAACCCTATTGAATGCAGTGGATTTTATTCAGCATGATTGAATGCAGTGGATTCCATGCAGCAAATTGAATGCAGTGTATTTTATGCAGTATGGCCCAAAGCATCCCTATAGAACGCAGTGGATTCCATGCATTTTGAGTGTATGAAATGTAATCCATGCAGCCTTGTAAAATGCATCCCGATTGAATGCAGTGGATTCCATGCAGCATGATTTAATGTAGTGTATTCCATGCAGCGTGAAGTAATGGAACCCTATTGAATGCATTGGATTTTATAGAGCATGATTGAATGAAATGGATTCCATGCAGCATGGTTGAATGCAGTGGATTTTATGCAGCATGGCCCAAAGCATCCCGATTGAATGCAGTGGAGTCCATGCAGCGTCAATGAATGCAGAGGATTCCTTGCATTGTGGCGCAATGGATACCGATTGAATGCAGTGGAGTCGATGCAGCGTGGCCCAATGCATCCCGATTGAATGCAGTGGATTTTATGCAGCATGGCCCAAAGCATCCCGATGGAATGCAGTGGATTCCAAGCATTGTGATTGAATGCAGTGTAATCCATGCAGCGATGTAAAATGCATCCCGATTGAATGCAGTGGATTCCATTCAGTGTGATTGAATGCAGTGTATTACATGCAGCGTGAAGAAATGGAACCCTATTGAATGCAGTGGATTTTATGCAGCATGATTGAATGCAGTGGATTCCATGCAGCATGATTGAATGCAGTGGATTTTATGCAGCATGGCCCAAAGCATCCCGATGGAATGCAGTGGATTCCATGCATTGTGATTGAATGCAGTGAAAACCACGCAGCATGGTAAAATGCATCCCGATTGAATGCAGTGGATTCCATGCAGCGTGATTGAATGCAGTGTATTCCATGCAGCGTGAAGAAATGGAACCCAATTGAATGCAAGGATTTATGCAGCATTACTGAATGCAGTGGATTCAAAAAGCAAGATAGAATGCAGTGGATTTTATGCAGCATGGCCCAAAGCATCCCGATTGAATGCAGTGGATTCCATGCATTGTGATTGAATGCAGTGAACTGCATGCAACGTGGTAAAATGCATCCCGATTGAATGCAGTGGATTCCATGCAGCGTGATTAAGTGCAGTCGATTCCATACAGCTTAGTAAAATGAATCCCGATTAAAATTCCATGGATTACATGCAGCGTGATTAAATGCAGTGTAATCCATGCAGAGTGGTAAAATGCATCCCGATTGAATGCAGTGGATTCCATGCAGCGTGGTTGAATGCAGTGGATTCCATGCAGGGTGAAGAAATGGAACCCTATTGAATGCAGTGGATTTTATGCAACATGATTGAATGCAGTGGATTCAATGCAGCATGATTGCATGCAGTGGATTTTATGCAGCATGGCCCATAGCTTCACGATTCAATGCAGTGGATTCCATTCAGCGTCATTGAATGCAGAGTATTCCATGCATTGTGGCGCAATGGATCCCGATTATATGCAGTGGAGTCCATGCAGCGAGGCCCAGTGCATCCCGATTGAATGCAGTGGATTGTATGCAGCATGGCCCAAAGCTTCCCGATTGAATGCAGTGGATTCGATGCATTGTGATGGAATGCAGTGTAATCCATGCAACGAGGAAAAATGCATCCCGATTGAATGCAGTGGATTCCATGCAGCCTGATTGAATGCAGTGTATTCCATGCAGCATGAAGAAATGGAACCCTATGGAATGCAGCGGATTTTATGCTGCATGATTGAATGCAGTGGATTCCATGCAGCATGATTGAATGCAGTGGATTTTATGCAGCATGGCCCAAAGCATCCCGTTTGAATGCAGTGGATTCCATGCATTGTGATTGAATGCAGTGTACTCCATGCAGCCTTGAAAAATGAATCCCCATTGAATGCAGTGGATTCCATGCAGCGTGATTAAATGCAGTCGATTCCATACAGCTTAGTAAAATGAATCCCGATTAAATTCCATGGATTACATGCAGCGTGATTAAATGCAGTGGATTCCATGCAGAGTGGTAAAATGCATCCATATTGAATGCAGTGGATTCCATGCAGCGTGATTGAATGCAGTGGATTCCAGGCAGCGTGAAGAAGAAATGGAACCCTATTGAATGCAGTGGATTTTATGCAGCATGATTGAATGCAGTGGATTCCATGCAGCATGATTGCATGCAGTGGATTTTATGCAGTATGGCCCAAAGCATCCCGATGGAATGCAGTGGATTCCATGCAGCGTCAATGAATGCAGAGGATTCCATGCATTTTGGCGCAATGGATCCCGATTGTATGCAGTGGAGTCCATGCAGCGAGGCCCAATGCATCCCGATTGAATGCAGTGGATTTTATGCAGCATGGCCCAAAGCATCCCGATGGAATGCAGTGGATTCCATGCATTGTGATTGAATGCAGTGAACCCCATGCAGCATGGTAGAATGCATCCCCATTGAATGCAGTGGATTCCATGGAGCCTGATTGAATGCAGTTTATTCCATGCAGCGAGGCCCAATGCATCCCGATTGAATGCAGTGGATTTTATGCAGCATGATTGAATGCAGTGGATTCCATGCAGCATGGTTGAATGCAGTGGATTTTATGCAGCATGGCCCAAGGCATCCCGATGGAATGCAGTGGATTCCATGCAGCGTCATTGAATGCAGATGATTCCTTGCATTTTGGGGCAATGGATCCCGATTTTATGCAGTGGAGTCCATGCAGCGTGGCCAAATGCATCCCGATTAAATGCAGTGGATTTTATGCAGCATGGCCCAAAGCATCCCGATAGAATGCAGTGGATTCCATGCAGCCTGATTGAATGAAGGGTAATCAATGCAGCATGGTAAAATGCATCCCGATTGAATGCAGTGGATTCCATGCAGCATGATTGAATGCAATGGATTTTATGCAGCATGGCCCAAAGCATCCCGATTGAATGCAGTGGATTCCATGCAGCGTCATTGAATGCAGAGGATTCCATGCATTGTGGCGCAATGGATCCGGATTGTATGCAGTGGAGTCCATGCAGCGATGCCCAGTGCATCCCGATTGAATGCAGTGGATTTTATGCAGCATGGCCCAAAGCATCCCGATTGAATGCAATGGATTCCATGAATTGTGATTGAATACAGTGTACTAAATGCAGCGTGGTAAAATTCATCCATGTTGAATGCAGTGGAATTCATGCAGCGTGATTGAATGCAGTGGATTCCATGCAGCGTGAAGAAATGGAACCCTATTGAATGCAGTGGATTTTATGCAGCATGATTGAATGCAGTGGATTCCATGCAGCATGATTGCATGCAGTGGATTTTATGCAGCATGGCCCAAAGCATCCTGATGGAATGCAGTGGATTCCATGCAGCGTCATTGAATGCAGAGGATTCCATGCATTGTGGCACAATGGATTCCGATTGAATGCAGTGGATTCGATGCAGCGTCATTGAATGAAGAGAATTCCATGCATTGTGGCACAATGGATCCCGATTGAATGCAGTGGAGTCCATGCAGCGAGGCCCAATGCATCCCGATTGAATGCAGTGGATTTTATGCAGCATGGCCCAAAGCATCCCGATTGAATGCAGTGGATTCCATGCATTGTGATTGAATGCGGTGTAATCTATGCAGTGTGGTAAAATGCATCCCGATAGAATGCAGTGGATTCCATGCAGCGTGATTGAATGTAGTGGATTCGATGCAGCGTGAAGAAATGGAACCCTATTGAATGCCGTGGATTTTATGCAGCACGATTGAATGCAGTGGATTCCATGAAGCATGATTGAATGCAATGGATTTATGCAGCATGGCCCAAAGCATCCCGATTGAATGCAGTGGATTCCATGCAGCGTCGTTGAATGCAGAGTATTCCATGCATTTTGGCGCAATGGTTCAAGATTGTATGCAGTGGAGTTCATGCAGCGAGGCCCAATGCATCCCGATTGAATGCAGTAGATTTTATGCAGCATGGCCCAAAACATCCCGATGGAATGCAGTGGATTCCATGCAGCGTCGTTGAATGCAGAGGATTCCATGCATTGTGGCGCAATGGATCCAGATTTTATGCAGTGGAGTCCATGCAGCGAGGCCCAATGCCTCCCGATTGAATGCAGTGGAGTTTATGCAGCATGGCCCAAAGCATCCCGATTGAATGCAGTGGATTCCATGCATTGTGATTGAATGCAGTGTAATCCATGCAGTGAGGTAAAATGCATCCTGATTTAATGCAGTGTATTCCATGCAGCGTGAAGTAATGGAACCCTATTGAATGCATTGGATTTTATAGAGCATGATTGAATGAAATGGATTCCATGCAGCATGGTTGAATGCAGTGGATTTTATGCAGCATGGCCCAAAGCATCCCGATTGAATGCAGTGGAGTCCATGCAGCGTCAATGAATGCAGAGTATTCCATGCATTTTGGCGCAATGGATCCCGATTGTATGCAGTGGAGTCCATGCAGCGAAGCCCAATGCATCCCGATTGAATGCAGTGGATTTTATGCAGCATGGCCCAAAGCATCCCGATGGAATGCAGTGGATTACATGCGTTGTGATTGAATGCAGTGAACTCCATGCAGCATTGTAGAATGCATCCCCATTGAATGCAGTGGATTCCATGGAGCCTGATTGAATGCAGTGTATTCCATGCAGCGTGAAGAAATGGAACCCTATTGAATGCAGTGGATTTTATTCAGCATGATTGAATGCAGTGGATTCCATGCAGCAAATTGAATGCAGTGTATTTTATGCAGTATGGCCCAAAGCATCCCTATAGAACGCAGTGGATTCCATGCATTTTGAGTGTATGAAATGTAATCCATGCAGCCTTGTAAAATGCATCCCGATTGAATGCAGTGGATTCCATGCAGCATGATTTAATGTAGTGTATTCCATGCAGCGTGAAGTAATGGAACCCTATTGAATGCATTGGATTTTATAGAGCATGATTGAATGAAATGGATTCCATGCAGCATGGTTGAATGCAGTGGATTTTATGCAGCATGGCCCAAAGCATCCCGATTGAATGCAGTGGAGTCCATGCAGCGTCAATGAATGCAGAGGATTCCTTGCATTGTGGCGCAATGGATACCGATTGAATGCAGTGGAGTCGATGCAGCGTGGCCCAATGCATCCCGATTGAAGGCAGTGGATTTTATGCAGCATGGCCCAAAGCATCCCGATGGAATGCAGTGGATTCCAAGCATTGTGATTGAATGCAGTGTAATCCATGCAGCGATGTAAAATGCATCCCGATTGAATGCAGTGGATTCCATTCAGTGTGATTGAATGCAGTGTATTCCATGCAGCGTGAAGAAATGGAACCCTATTGAATGCAGTGGATTTTATGCAGCATGATTGAATGCAGTGGATTCCATGCAGCATGATTGAATGCAGTGGATTTTATGCAGCATGGCCCAAAGCATCCCGATGGAATGCAGTGGATTCCATGCATTGTGATTGAATGCAGTGAAAACCACGCAGCATGGTAAAATGCATCCCGATTGAATGCAGTGGATTCCATGCAGCGTGATTGAATGCAGTGTATTCCATGCAGCGTGAAGAAATGGAACCCAATTGAATGCAAGGATTTATGCAGCATTACTGAATGCAGTGGATTCAAAAAGCAAGATAGAATGCAGTGGATTTTATGCAGCATGGCCCAAAGCATCCCGATTGAATGCAGTGGATTCCATGCATTGTGATTGAATGCAGTGAACTGCATGCAACGTGGTAAAATGCATCCCGATTGAATGCAGTGGATTCCATGCAGCGTGATTAAGTGCAGTCGATTCCATACAGCTTAGTAAAATGAATCCCGATTAAAATTCCATGGATTACATGCAGCGTGATTAAATGCAGTGTAATCCATGCAGAGTGGTAAAATGCATCCCGATTGAATGCAGTGGATTCCATGCAGCGTGGTTGAATGCAGTGGATTCCATGCAGGGTGAAGAAATGGAACCCTATTGAATGCAGTGGATTTTATGCAACATGATTGAATGCAGTGGATTCAATGCAGCATGATTGCATGCAGTGGATTTTATGCAGCATGGCCCATAGCTTCACGATTCAATGCAGTGGATTCCATTCAGCGTCATTGAATGCAGAGTATTCCATGCATTGTGGCGCAATGGATCCCGATTATATGCAGTGGAGTCCATGCAGCGAGGCCCAGTGCATCCCGATTGAATGCAGTGGATTGTATGCAGCATGGCCCAAAGCTTCCCGATTGAATGCAGTGGATTCGATGCATTGTGATGGAATGCAGGGTAATCCATGCAACGAGGAAAAATGCATCCCGATTGAATGCAGTGGATTCCATGCAGCCTGATTGAATGCAGTGTATTCCATGCAGCATGAAGAAATGGAACCCTATGGAATGCAGCGGATTTTATGCTGCATGATTGAATGCAGTGAATTCCATGCAGCATGATTGAATGCAGTGGATTTTATGCAGCATGGCCCAAAGCATCCCGTTTGAATGCAGTGGATTCCATGCATTGTGATTGAATGCAGTGTACTCCATGCAGCCTTGTAAAATGAATCCCCATTGAATGCAGTGGATTCCATGCAGCGTGATTAAATGCAGTCGATTCCATACAGCTTAGTAAAATGAATCCCGATTAAATTCCATGGATTACATGCAGCGTGATTAAATGCAGTGGATTCCATGCAGAGTGGTAAAATGCATCCATATTGAATGCAGTGGATTCCATGCAGCGTGATTGAATGCAGTGGATTCCAGGCAGCGTGAAGAAGAAATGGAACCATATTGAATGCAGTGGATTTTATGCAGCATGATTGAATGCAGTGGATTCCATGCAGCATGATTGCATGCAGTGGATTTTATGCAGTATGGCCCAAAGCATCCCGATGGAATGCAGTGGATTCCATGCAGCGTCAATGAATGCAGAGGATTCCATGCATTTTGGCGCAATGGATCCCGATTGTATGCAGTGGAGTCCATGCAGCGAGGCCCAATGCATCCCGATTGAATGCAGTGGATTTTATGCAGCATGGCCCAAAGCATCCCGATGGAATGCAGTGGATTCCATGCATTGTGATTGAATGCAGTGAACTCCATGCAGCATGGTAGAATGCATCCCCATTGAATGCAGTGGATTCCATGGAGCCTGATTGAATGCAGTTTATTCCATGCAGCGAGGCCCAATGCATCCCGATTGAATGCAGTGGATTTTATGCAGCATGATTGAATGCAGTGGATTCCATGCAGCATGGTTGAATGCAGTGGATTTTATGCAGCATGGCCCAAGGCATCCCGATGGAATGCAGTGGATTCCATGCAGCGTCATTGAATGCAGATGATTCCTTGCATTTTGGGGCAATGGATCCCGATTTTATGCAGTGGAGTCCATGCAGCGTGGCCAAATGCATCCCGATTAAATGCAGTGGATTTTATGCAGCATGGCCCAAAGCATCCCGATAGAATGCAGTGGATTCCATGCAGCCTGATTGAATGAAGGGTAATCAATGCAGCATGGTAAAATGCATCCCGATTGAATGCAGTGGATTCCATGCAGCATGATTGAATGCAATGGATTTTATGCAGCATGGCCCAAAGCATCCCGATTGAATGCAGTGGATTCCATGCAGCGTCATTGAATGCAGAGGATTCCATGCATTGTGGCGCAATGGATCCGGATTGTATGCAGTGGAGTCCATGCAGCGATGCCCAGTGCATCCCGATTGAATGCAGTGGATTTTATGCAGCATGGCCCAAAGCATCCCGATTGAATGCAATGGATTCCATGAATTGTGATTGAATACATTGTTCTAAATGCAGCGTGGTAAAATTCATCCATGTTGAATGCAGTGGAATTCATGCAGCGTGATTGAATGCAGTGGATTCCATGCAGCGTGAAGAAATGGAACCCTATTGAATGCAGTGGATTTTATGCAGCATGATTGAATGCAGTGGATTCCATGCAGCATGATTGCATGCAGTGGATTTTATGCAGCATGGCCCAAAGCATCCTGATGGAATGCAGTGGATTCCATGCAGCGTCATTGAATGCAGAGGATTCCATGCATTGTGGCACAATGGATTCCGATTGAATGCAGTGGATTCGATGCAGCGTCATTGAATGAAGAGAATTCCATGCATTGTGGCACAATGGATCCCGATTGAATGCAGTGGAGTCCATGCAGCGAGGCCCAATGCATCCCGATTGAATGCAGTGGATTTTATGCAGCATGGCCCAAAGCATCCCGATTGAATGCAGTGGATTCCATGCATTGTGATTGAATGCGGTGTAATCTATGCAGTGTGGTAAAATGCATCCCGATAGAATGCAGTGGATTCCATGCAGCGTGATTGAATGTAGTGGATTCGATGCAGCGTGAAGAAATGGAACCCTATTGAATGCCGTGGATTTTATGCAGCACGATTGAATGCAGTGGATTCCATGAAGCATGATTGAATGCAATGGATTTATGCAGCATGGCCCAAAGCATCCCGATTGAATGCAGTGGATTCCATGCAGCGTCGTTGAATGCAGAGGATTCCATGCATTGTGGCGCAATGGATCCAGATTTTATGCAGTGGAGTCCATGCAGCGAGGCCCAATGCCTCCCGATTGAATGCAGTGGAGTTTATGCAGCATGGCCCAAAGCATCCCGATGGAATGCAGTGGATTCCATGCATTGTGATTGAATGCAGTGTAATCCATGCAGCGAGGTAAAATGCATCCTGATTTAATGCAGTGTATTCCATGCAGCGTGAAGTAATGGAACCCTATTGAATGCATTGGATTTTATAGAGCATGATTGAATGCAGTGGATTCCATGCAGCATGGTTGAATGCAGTGGATTTTATGCAGCATGGCCCAAAGCATCCCGATTGAATGCAGTGGAGTCCATGCAGCGTCAATGAATGCAGAGTATTCCATGCATTTTGGCGCAATGGATCCCGATTGTATGCAGTGGAGTCCATGCAGCGAAGCCCAATGCATCCCGATTGAATGCAGTGGATTTTATGCAGCATGGCCCAAAGCATCCCGATGGAATGCAGTGGATTACATGCGTTGTGATTGAATGCAGTGAACTCCATGCAGCATTGTAGAATGCATCCCCATTGAATGCAGTGGATTCCATGGAGCCTGATTGAATGCAGTGTATTCCATGCAGCGTGAAGAAATGGAACCCTATTGAATGCAGTGGATTTTATTCAGCATGATTGAATGCAGTGGATTCCATGCAGCAAATTGAATGCAGTGTATTTTATGCAGTATGGCCCAAAGCATCCCTATAGAACGCAGTGGATTCCATGCATTTTGAGTGTATGAAATGTAATCCATGCAGCCTTGTAAAATGCATCCCGATTGAATGCAGTGGATTCCATGCAGCATGATTGAATGCAGTGGATTTTATGCAGCATGGCCCAAAGCTTCCCGATGGAATGCAGTGGATTCCATGCAGCGTCATTGAATGCAGAGTATTCCATGCATTGTGGCGCAATGGATCCCGATTATATGCAGTGGAGTCTATGCAGCGAGGCCCAATGCATCACCATTGAATGCAGTGGATTTTATGCAGCATGGCCCAAGGCATCCCGATTGAATGCAGTGGATTCCATGCATTGTGTTTGAATGTAGGGTAATCCATGCAACGTGGTATAATGCATCCTGATTGAATGCAGTCGATTCCATGCATCCTGATTTAATGTAGTGTATTCCATGCAGCGTGAAGTAATGGAACCCTATTGAATGCATTGGATTTTAGAGAGCATGATTGAATGAAATGGATTCCATGCAGCATGGTTGAATGCAGTGGATTTTATGCAGCATGGCCCAAAGCATCCCGATTGAATGCAGTGGAGTCCATGCAGCATCAATGAATGCAGAGGATTCCTTGCATTGTGGCGCAATGGATACCGATTTAATGCAGTGGAGTCGATGCAGCGTGGCCCAATGCATCCCGATTGAATGCAGTGGATTTTATGCAGCATGGCCGTAAGCATCCCGATGGAATGCAGTGGATTCCAAGCATTGGGATTGAATGCAGTGTAATCCATGCAGCGAGGTAAAATGCATCCCGATTGAATGCAGTGGATTCCATTCAGTGTGATTGAATGCAGTGTATTACATGCAGCGTGAAGAAATGGAACCCTATTGAATGCAGTGGATTTTATGCAGCATGATTGAATGCAGTGGATTCCATGCAGCATGATTGAATGCAGTGGATTTTATGCAGCATGGCCCAAAGCATCCCGATGGAATGCAGTGGATTCCATGCATTGTGATTGAATGCAGTGAAAACCACGCAGCATGGTAAAATGCATCCCGATTGAATGCAGTGGATTCCATGCAGCGTGATTGAATGCAGTGTATTCCATGCAGCGTGAAGAAGAAATGGAACCCTATTGAATGCAGTGGATTTTATGCAGCATGATTGAATGCAGTGGATTCCATGCAGCATGATTGCATGCAGTGGATTTTATGCAGTATGGCCCAAAGCATCCCGATGGAATGCAGTGGATTCCATGCAGCGTCAATGAATGCAGAGGATTCCATGCATTTTGGCGCAATGGATCCCGATTGTATGCAGTGGAGTCCATGCAGCGAGGCCCAATGCATCCCGATTGAATGCAGTGGATTTTACGCAGCATGGCCCAAAGCATCCTGATGTAATGCAGTGGATTCCATGCATTGTGATTGAATGCAGTGAACTCCATGCAGCATGGTAGAATGCATCCCCATTGAATGCAGTGGATTCCATGGAGCCTGATTGAATGCAGTTTATTCTATGCAGCGAGGCAAAATGCATCCCGATTGAATGCAGTGGATTTTATGCAGCATGATTGAATGCAGTGGATTCCATGCAGCATGGTTGAATGCAGTGGATTTTATGCAGCATGGCCCAAAGCATCTCGATGGAATGCAGTGGATTCCATGCAGCGTCATTGAATGCAGATGATTCCTTGCATTTTGGGGCAATGGATCCCGATTTTATGCAGTGGAGTCCATGCAGCGTGGCCAAATGCATCCCGATTAAATGCAGTGGATTTTATGCAGCATGGCCCAGAGCATCCCGATAGAATGCAGTGGATTCCATGCAGCCTGATTGAATGAAGGGTAATCAATGCAGCATGGTAAAATGCATCCCGATTGAATGCAGTGGATTCCATGCAGCATGATTGAATGCAATGGATTTTATGCAGCATGGCCCAAAGCATCCCTATTGAATGCAGTGGATTCCATGCAGCGTCATTGAATGCAGAGGATTCCATGCATTGTGGCGCAATGGATCCCGATTGTATGCAGTGGAGTCCATGCAGCGATGCCCAGTGCATCCCGATTGAATGCAGTGGATTTTATGCAGCATGGCCCAAAGCATCCCGATTGAATGCAATGGATTCCATGAATTGTGATTGAATACAGTGTACTAAATGCAGCGTGGTAAAATTCATCCATGTTGAATGCAGTGGATTCCATGCAGCGTGATTGAATGCAGTGGATTCCATGCAGCGTGAAGAAATGGAACCCTATTGAATGCAGTGGATTTTATGCAGCATGATTGAATGCAGTGGATTCCATGCAGCATGATTGCATACAGTGGATTTTATGCAGCATGGCCCAAAGCATCCCGATGGAATGCAGTGGATTCCATGCAGCGTCATTGAATGCAGAGGATTCCATGCATTGTGGCGCAATGGATCCCGATTGTATGCAGTGGAGTCCATGCAGCGAGGCCCAATGCATCCCGATTGAATGCAGTGGAGTTTATGCAGCATGGCCCAAAGCATCCCGATGGAATGCAGTGGATTCCATGCAGCGTCATTGAATGAAGAGGATTCCATGCATTGTGGCGCAATGGATCCCGATTGTATGCAGTGGAGTCCATGCAGCAATGCCCAGTGCATCCCGATTGAATGCAGTGGATTTTATGCAGCATGGCCCAAAGCATCCCGATTGAATGCAATGGATTCCATGAATTGTGATTGAATACAGTGTACTAAATGCAGCGTGGTAAAATTCATCCATGTTGAATGCAGTGGAATTCATGCAGCGTGATTGAATGCAGTGGATTCCATGCAGCGTGAAGAAATGGAACCCTATTGAATGCAGTGGATTTTATGCAGCATGATTGAATGCAGTGGATTCCATGCAGCATGATTGCATGCAGTGGATTTTATGCAGCATGGCCCAAAGCATCCCGATGGAATGCAGTGGATTCCATGCAGCGTCATTGAATGCAGAGGATTCCATGCAGCATGATTGCATACAGTGGATTTTATGCAGCATGGCCCAAAGCATCCCGATGGAATGAAGTGGATTCCATGCAGCGTCATTGAATGCAGTGGATTCCATGCAGCATGATTGCATACAGTGGATTTTATGCAGCATGGCCCAAAGCATCCTGATGGAATGCAGTGGATTCCATGCAGCGTCATTGAATGCAGAGGATTCCATGCATTGTGGCACAATGGATTCCGATTGAATGCAGTGGATTCGATGCAGCGTCATTGAATGAAGAGAATTCCATGCATTGTGGCACAATGGATCCCGATTGAATGCAGTGGAGTCCATGCAGCGAGGCCCAATGCATCCCGATTGAATGCAGTGGATTTTATGCAGCATGGCCCAAAGCATCCCGATTGAATGCAGTGGATTCCATGCATTGTGATTGAATGCGGTGTAATCTATGCAGTGTGGTAAAATGCATCCCGATAGAATGCAGTGGATTCCATGCAGCATGATTGAATGTAGTGGATTCGATGCAGCGTGAAGAAATGGAACCCTATTGAATGCCGTGGATTTTATGCAGCACGATTGAATGCAGTGGATTCCATGAAGCATGATTGAATGCAATGGATTTATGCAGCATGGCCCAAAGCATCCCGATTGAATGCAGTGGATTCCATGCAGCGTCGTTGAATGCAGAGTATTCCATGCATTTTGGCGCAATGGTTCCAGATTGTATGCAGTGGAGTTCATGCAGCGAGGCCCAATGCATCCCGATTGAATGCAGTAGATTTTATGCAGCATGGCCCAAAACATCCCGATGGAATGCAGTGGATTCCATGCAGCGTCGTTGAATGCAGAGGATTCCATGCATTGTGGCGCAATGGATCCAGATTTTATGCAGTGGAGTCCATGCAGCGAGGCCCAATGCCTCCCGATTGAATGCAGTGGAGTTTATGCAGCATGGCACAAAGCATCCCGATGGAATGCAGTGGATTCCATGCATTGTGATTGAATGCAGTGTAATCCATGCAGCGAGGTAAAATGCATCCTGATTTAATGCAGTGTATTCCATGCAGCGTGAAGTAATGGAACCCTATTGAATGCATTGGATTTTATAGAGCATGATTGAATGAAATGGATTCCATGCAGCATGGTTGAATGCAGTGGATTTTATGCAGCATGGCCCAAAGCATCCCGATTGAATGCAGTGGAGTCCATGCAGCGTCAATGAATGCAGAGTATTCCATGCATTTTGGCGCAATGGATCCCGATTGTATGCAGTGGAGTCCATGCAGCGAAGCCCAATGCATCCCGATTGAATGCAGTGGATTTTATGCAGCATGGCCCAAAGCATCCCGATGGAATGCAGTGGATTACATGCGTTGTGATTGAATGCAGTGAACTCCATGCAGCATTGTAGAATGCATCCCCATTGAATGCAGTGGATTCCATGGAGCCTGATTGAATGCAGTGTATTCCATGCAGCGTGAAGAAATGGAACCCTATTGAATGCAGTGGATTTTATGCAGCATGATTGAATGCAGTGGATTCCATGCAGCATGGTTGAATGCAGTGTATTTTATGCAGTATGGCCCAAAGCATCCCTATAGAACGCAGTGGATTCCATGCATTTTGAGTGTATGAAATGTAATCCATGCAGCCTTGTAAAATGCATCCCGATTGAATGCAGTGGAGTCCATGCAGCATGATTGAATGCAGTGGATTTTATGCAGCATGGCCCATAGCTTCACGATTCAATGCAGTGGATTCCATTCAGCGTCATTGAATGCAGAGTATTCCATGCATTGTGGCGCAATGGATCCCGATTATATGCAGTGGAGTCCATGCAGCGGGGCCCAGTGCATCCCGATTGAATGCAGTGGATTGTATGCAGCATGGCCCAAAGCTTCCCGATTGAATGCAGTGGATTCGATGCATTGTGATGGAATGCAGTGTAATCCATGCAACGAGGAAAAATGCATCCCGATTGAATGCAGTGGATTCCATGCAGCCTGATTGAATGCAGTGTATTCCATGCAGCATGAAGAAATGGAACCCTATGGAATGCAGCGGATTTTTTGCTGCATGATTGAATGCAGTGGATTCCATGCAGCATGATTGAATGCAGTGGATTTTATGCAGCATGGCCCAAAGCATCCCGATGGAATGCAGTGGATTCCAAGCATTGTGATTGAATGCAGTGTAATCCATGCAGCGAGGTAAAATGCATCCCGATTGAATGCAGTGGATTCCATTCAGTGTGATTGAATGCAGTGTATTACATGCAGCGTGAAGAAATGGAACCCTATTGAATGCAGTGGATTTTATGCAGCATGATTGAATGCAGTGGATTCCATGCAGCATGATTGAATGCAGTGGATTTTATGCAGCATGGCCCAAAGCTTCCCGATTGAATGCAGTGGATTCGATGCATTGTGATGGAATGCAGTGTAATCCATGCAACGAGGAAAAATGCATCCCGATTGAATGCAGTGGATTCGATGCAGCCTGATTGAATGCAGTGTATTCCATGCAGCATGAAGAAATGGAACCCTATGGAATGCAGCGGATTTTATGCTGCATGACTGAATGCAGTGGATTCCATGCAGCATGATTGAATGCAGTGGATTTTATGCAGCATGGCCCAAAGCATCCCGATGGAATGCAGTGGATTCCAAGCATTGTGATTGAATGCAGTGTAATCCATGCAGCGAGGTAAAATGCATCCCGATTGAATGCAGTGGATTCCATTCAGTGTGATTGAATGCAGTGTATTACATGCAGCGTGAAGAAATGGAACCCTATTGAATGCAGTGGATTTTATGCAGCATGATTGAATGCAGTGGATTCCATGCAGCATGATTGAATGCAGTGGATTTTATGCAGCATGGCCCAAAGCATCCCGATGGAATGCAGTGGATTCCATGCATTGTGATTGAATGCAGTGAAAACCACGCAGCATGGTAAAATGCATCCCGATTGAATGCAGTGGATTCCATGCAGCGTGATTGAATGCAGTGGATTCCATGCAGCGTGAAGAAGAAATGGAACCCTATTGAATGCAGTGGATTTTATGCAGCATGATTGAATGCAGTGGATTCCATGCAGCATGATTGCATGCAGTGGATTTTATGCAGTATGGCCCAAAGCATCCCGATGGAATGCAGTGGATTCCATGCAGCGTCAATGAATGCAGAGGATTCCATGCATTTTGGCGCAATGGATCCCGATTGTATGCAGTGGAGTCCATGCAGCGAGGCCCAATGCATCCCGATTGAATGCAGTGGATTTTACGCAGCATGGCCCAAAGCATCCTGATGGAATGCAGTGGATTCCATGCATTGTGATTGAATGCAGTAAACTCCATGCAGCATGGTAGAATGCATCCCCATTGAATGCAGTGGATTCCATGGAGCCTGATTGAATGCAGTTTATTCTATGCAGCGAGGCCCAATGCATCCCGATTGAATGCAGTGGATTTTATGCAGCATGATTGAATGCAGTGGATTCCATGCAGCATGGTTGAATGCAGTGGATTTTATGCAGCATGGCCCAAAGCATCCCGATGGAATGCAGTGGATTCCATGCAGCGTCATTGAATGCAGATGATTCCTTGCATTTTGGGGCAATGGATCCCGATTTTATGCAGTGGAGTCCATGCAGCGTGGCCAAATGCATCCCGATTAAATGCAGTGGATTTTATGCAGCATGGCCCAAAGCATCCCGATAGAATGCAGTGGATTCCATGCATTTTGAGTGTATGAAATGTAATCCATGCAGCCTTGTAAAATGCATCCCGATTGAATGCAGTGGAGTCCATGCAGCATGATTGAATGCAATGGATTTTATGCAGCATGGCCCAAAGCATCCCGATTGAATGCAGTGGATTCCATGCAGCGTCATTGAATGCAGAGGATTCCATGCATTGTGGCGCAATGGATCCCGATTGTATGCAGTGGAGTCCATGCAGCGATGCCCAGTGCATCCCGATTGAATGCAGTGGATTTTATGCAGCATGGCCCAAAGCATCCCGATTGAATGCAATGGATTCCATGAATTGTGATTGAATACAGTGTACTAAATGCAGCGTGGTAAAATTCATCCATGTTGAATGCAGTGGATTCCATGCAGCGTGATTGAATGCAGTGGATTCCATGCAGCGTGAAGAAATGGAACCCTATTGAATGCAGTGGATTTTATGCAGCATGATTGAATGCAGTGGATTCCATGCAGCATGATTGCATACAGTGGATTTTATGCAGCATGGCCCAAAGCATCCCGATGGAATGCAGTGGATTCCATGCAGCGTCATTGAATGCAGAGGATTCCATGCATTGTGGCGCAATGGATCCCGATTGTATGCAGTGGAGTCCATGCAGCGAGGCCCAATGCATCCCGATTGAATGCAGTGGATTTTATGCAGCATGGCCCAAAGCATCCCGATGGAATGCAGTGGATTCCATGCAGCGTCATTGAATGAAGAGGATTCCATGCATTGTGGCGCAATGGATCCCGATTGTATGCAGTGGAGTCCATGCAGCGATGCCCAGTGCATCCCGATTGAATGCAGTGGATTTTATGCAGCATGGCCCAAAGCATCCCGATTGAATGCAATGGATTCCATGAATTGTGATTGAATACAGTGTACTAAATGCAGCGTGGTAAAATTCATCCATGTTGAATGCAGTGGATTCCATGCAGCGTGATTGAATGCAGTGGATTCCATGCAGCGTGAAGAAATGGAACCCTATTGAATGCAGTGGATTTTATGCAGCATGATTGAATGCAGTGGATTCCATGCAGCATGATTGCATACAGTGGATTTTATGCAGCATGGCCCAAAGCATCCCGATGGAATGCAGTGGATTCCATGCAGCGTCATTGAATGCAGAGGATTCCATGCATTGTGGCGCAATGGATCCCGATTGTATGCAGTGGAGTCCATGCAGCGAGGCCCAATGCATCCCGATTGAATGCAGTGGATTTTATGCAGCATGGCACAAAGCATCCCGATGGAATGCAGTGGATTCCATGCATTGTGATTGAATGCAGTGTAATCCATGCAGCGAGGTAAAATGCATCCTGATTTAATGCAGTGTATTCCATGCAGCGTGAAGTAATGGAACCCTATTGAATGCATTGGATTTTATAGAGCATGATTGAATGAAATGGATTCCATGCAGCATGGTTGAATGCAGTGGATTTTATGCAGCATGGCCCAAAGCATCCCGATTGAATGCAGTGGAATCCATGCAGCGTCAATGAATGCAGAGTATTCCATGCATTTTGGCGCAATGGATCCCGATTGTATGCAGTGGAGTCCATGCAGCGAAGCCCAATGCATCCCGATTGAATGCAGTGGATTTTATGCAGCATGGCCCAAAGCATCCCGATGGAATGCAGTGGATTCCATGCGTTGTGATTGAATGCAGTGAACTCCATGCAGCATTGTAGAATGCATCCCCATTGAATGCAGTGGATTCCATGGAGCCTGATTGAATGCAGTGTATTCCATGCAGCGTGAAGAAATGGAACCCTATTGAATGCAGTGGATTTTATGCAGCATGATTGAATGCAGTGGATTCCATGCAGCAAATTGAATGCAGTGTATTTTATGCAGTATGGCCCAAAGTATCCCTATAGAACGCAGTGGATTCCATGCATTTTGAGTGTATGAAATGTAATCCATGCAGCCTTGTAAAATGCATCCCGATTGAATGCAGTGGAGTCCATGCAGCATGATTGAATGCAGTGGATTTTATGCAGCATGGCCCATAGCTTCACGATTCAATGCAGTGGATTCCATTCAGCGTCATTGAATGCAGAGTATTCCATGCATTGTGGCGCAATGGATCCCGATTATATGCAGTGGAGTCCATGCAGCGAGGCCCAGTGCATCCCGATTGAATGCAGTGGATTGTATGCAGCATGGCCCAAAGCTTCCCGATTGAATGAGGTGGATTCGATGCATTGTGATGGAATGCAGTGTAATCCATGCAACGAGGAAAAATGCATCCCGATTGAATGCAGTGGATTCCATGCAGCCTGATTGAATGCAGTGTATTCCATGCAGCATGAAGAAATGGAACCCTATGGAATGCAGCGGATTTTATGCTGCATGATTGAATGCAGTGGATTCCATGCAGCATGATTGAATGCAGTGGATTTTATGCAGCATGGCCCAAAGCATCCCGATGGAATGCAGTGGATTCCAAGCATTGTGATTGAATGCAGTGTAATCCATGCAGCGAGGTAAAATGCATCCCGATTGAATGCAGTGGATTCCATTCAGTGTGATTGAATGCAGTGTATTACATGCAGCGTGAAGAAATGGAACCCTATTGAATGCAGTGGATTTTATGCAGCATGATTGAATGCAGTGGATTCCATGCAGCATGATTGAATGCAGTGGATTTTATGCAGCATGGCCCAAAGCTTCCCGATTGAATGCAGTGGATTCGATGCATTGTGATGGAATGCAGTGTAATCCATGCAACGAGGAAAAATGCATCCCGATTGAATGCAGTGGATTCCATGCAGCCTGATTGAATGCAGTGTATTCCATGCAGCATGAAGAAATGGAACCCTATGGAATGCAGCGGATTTTATGCTGCATGATTGAATGCAGTGGATTCCATGCAGCATGATTGAATGCAGTGGATTTTATGCAGCATGGCCCAAAGCATCCCGATGGAATGCAGTGGATTCCAAGCATTGTGATTGAATGCAGTGTAATCCATGCAGCGAGGTAAAATGCATCCCGATTGAATGCAGTGGATTCCATTCAGTGTGATTGAATGCAGTGTATTCCATGCAGCGTGAAGAAGAAATGGAACCCTATTGAATGCAGTGGATTTTATGCAGCATGATTGAATGCAGTGGATTCCATGCAGCATGATTGCATGCAGTGGATTTTATGCAGTATGGCCCAAAGCATCCCGATGGAATGCAGTGGATTCCATGCAGCGTCAATGAATGCAGAGGATTCCATGCATTTTGGCGCAATGGATCCCGATTGTATGCAGTGGAGTCCATGCAGCGAGGCCCAATGCATCCCGATTGAATGCAGTGGATTTTACGCAGCATGGCCCAAAGCATCCTGATGGAATGCAGTGGATTCCATGCATTGTGATTGAATGCAGTGAACTCCATGCAGCATGGTAGAATGCATCCCCATTGAATGCAGTGGATTCCATGGAGCCTGATTGAATGCAGTTTATTCTATGCAGCGAGGCCCAATGCATCCCGATTGAATGCAGTGGATTTTATGCAGCATGATTGAATGCAGTGGATTCCATGCAGCATGGTTGAATGCAGTGGATTTTATGCAGCATGGCCCAAAGCATCCCGATGGAATGCAGTGGATTCCATGCAGCGTCATTGAATGCAGATGATTCCTTGCATTTTGGGGCAATGGATCCCGATTTTATGCAGTGGAGTCCATGCAGCGTGGCCAAATGCATCCCGATTAAATGCAGTGGATTTTATGCAGCATGGCCCAAAGCATCCCGATAGAATGCAGTGGATTCCATGCAGCCTGATTGAATGAAGGGTAATCAATGCAGCATGGTAAAATGCATCCCGATTGAATGCAGTGGATTCCATGCAGCATGATTGAATGCAATGGATTTTATGCAGCATGGCCCAAAGCATCCCGATTGAATGCAGTGGATTCCCTGCAGCGTCATTGAATGCAGAGGATTCCATGCATTGTGGCGCTATGGATCCCGATTGTATGAAGTGGAGTCCATGCAGCGATGCCCAGTGCATCCCGATTGAATGCAGTGGATTTTATGCAGCATGGCCCAAAGCATCCCGATTGAATGCAATGGATTCCATGAATTGTGATTGAATACAGTGTACTAAATGCAGCGTGGTAAAATTCATCCATGTTGAATGCAGTGGATTCCATGCAGCGTGATTGAATGCAGTGGATTCCATGCAGCGTGAAGAAATGGAACCCTATTGAATGCAGTGGATTTTATGCAGCATGATTGAATGCAGTGGATTCCATGCAGCATGATTGCATACAGTGGATTTTATGCAGCATGGCCCAAAGCATCCCGATGGAATGCAGTGGATTCCATGCAGCGTCATTGAATGCAGAGGATTCCATGCATTGTGGCGCAATGGATCCCGATTGTATGCAGTGGAGTCCATGCAGCGAGGCCCAATGCATCCCGATTGAATGCAGTGGATTTTATGCAGCATGGCCCAAAGCATCCCGATGGAATGCAGTGGATTCCATGCAGCGTCATTGAATGAAGAGGATTCCATGCATTGTGGCGCAATGGATCCCGATTGTATGCAGTGGAGTCCATGCAGCGATGCCCAGTGCATCCCGATTGAATGCAGTGGATTTTATGCAGCATGGCCCAAAGCATCCCGATTGAATGCAATGGATTCCATGAATTGTGATTGAATACAGTGTACTAAATGCAGCGTGGTAAAATTCATCCATGTTGAATGCAGTGGAATTCATGCAGCGTGATTGAATGCAGTGGATTCCATGCAGCGTGAAGAAATGGAACCCTATTGAATGCAGTGGATTTTATGCAGCATGATTGAATGCAGTGGATTCCATGCAGCATGATTGCATGCAGTGGATTTTATGCAGCATGGCCCAAAACATCCTGATGGAATGCAGTGGATTCCATGCAGCGTCATTGAATGCAGAGGATTCCATGCATTGTGGCACAATGGATTCCGATTGAATGCAGTGGATTCGATGCAGCGTCATTGAATGAAGAGAATTCCATGCATTGTGGCACAATGGATCCCGATTGAATGCAGTGGAGTCCATGCAGCGAGGCCCAATGCATCCCGATTGAATGCAGTGGATTTTATGCAGCATGGCCCAAAGCATCCCGATTGAATGCAGTGGATTCCATGCATTGTGATTGAATGCGGTGTAATCTATGCAGTGTGGTAAAATGCATCCCGATAGAATGCAGTGGATTCCATGCAGCGTGATTGAATGTAGTGGATTCGATGCAGCGTGAAGAAATGGAACCCTATTGAATGCCGTGGATTTTATGCAGCACGATTGAATGCAGTGGATTCCATGAAGCATGATTGAATGCAATGGATTTATGCAGCATGGCCCAAAGCATCCCGATTGAATGCAGTGGATTCCATGCAGCGTCGTTGAATGCAGAGTATTCCATGCATTTTGGCGCAATGGTTCCAGATTGTATGCAGTGGAGTTCATGCAGCGAGGCCCAATGCATCCCGATTGAATGCAGTAGATTTTATGCAGCATGGCCCAAAACATCCCGATGGAATGCAGTGGATTCCATGCAGCGTCGTTGAATGCAGAGGATTCCATGCATTGTGGCGCAATGGATCCAGATTTTATGCAGTGGAGTCCATGCAGCGAGGCCCAATGCCTCCCGATTGAATGCAGTGGAGTTTATGCAGCATGGCACAAAGCATCCCGATGGAATGCAGTGGATTCCATGCATTGTGATTGAATGCAGTGTAATCCATGCAGCGAGGTAAAATGCATCCTGATTTAATGCAGTGTATTCCATGCAGCGTGAAGTAATGGAACCCTATTGAATGCATTGGATTTTATAGAGCATGATTGAATGAAATGGATTCCATGCAGCATGGTTGAATGCAGTGGATTTTATGCAGCATGGCCCAAAGCATCCCGATTGAATGCAGTGGAATCCATGCAGCGTCAATGAATGCAGAGTATTCCATGCATTTTGGCGCAATGGATCCCGATTGTATGCAGTGGAGTCCATGCAGCGAAGCCCAATGCATCCCGATTGAATGCAGTGGATTTTATGCAGCATGGCCCAAAGCATCCCGATGGAATGCAGTGGATTACATGCGTTGTGATTGAATGCAGTGAACTCCATGCAGCATTGTAGAATGCATCCCCATTGAATGCAGTGGATTCCATGGAGCCTGATTGAATGCAGTGTATTCCATGCAGCGTGAAGAAATGGAACCCTATTGAATGCAGTGGATTTTATTCAGCATGATTGAATGCAGTGGATTCCATGCAGCAAATTGAATGCAGTGTATTTTATGCAGTATGGCCCAAAGCATCCCTATAGAACGCAGTGGATTCCATGCATTTTGAGTGTATGAAATGTAATCCATGCAGCCTTGTAAAATGCATCCCGATTGAATGCAGTGGATTCCATGCAGCATGATTGAATGCAGTGGATTTTATGCAGCATGGCCCAAAGCTTCCCGATGGAATGCAGTGGATTCCATGCAGCGTCATTGAATGCAGAGTATTCCATGCATTGTGGCGCAATGGATCCCGATTATATGCAGTGGAGTCTATGCAGCGAGGCCCAATGCATCACCATTGAATGCAGTGGATTTTATGCAGCATGGCCCAAGGCATCCCGATTGAATGCAGTGGATTCCATGCATTGTGATTGAATGTAGGGTAATCCATGCAACGTGGTATAATGCATCCTGATTGAATGCAGTCGATTCCATGCATCCTGATTTAATGTAGTGTATTCCATGCAGCGTGAAGTAATGGAACCCTATTGAATGCATTGGATTTTATAGAGCATGATTGAATGAAATGGATTCCATGCAGCATGGTTGAATGCAGTGGATTTTATGCAGCATGGCCCAAAGCATCCCGATTGAATGCAGTGGAGTCCATGCAGCGTCAATGAATGCAGAGGATTCCTTGCATTGTGGCGCAATGGATACCGATTGAATGCAGTGGAGTCGATGCAGCGTGGCCCAATGCATCCCGATTGAATGCAGTGGATTTTATGCAGCATGGCCCAAAGCATCCCGATGGAATGCAGTGGATTCCAAGCATTGTGATTGAATGCAGTGTAATCCATGCAGCGAGGTAAAATGCATCCCGATTGAATGCAGTGGATTCCATTCAGTGTGATTGAATGCAGTGTATTACATGCAGCGTGAAGAAATGGAACCCTATTGAATGCAGTGGATTTTATGCAGCATGATTGAATGCAGTGGATTCCATGCAGCATGATTGAATGCAGTGGATTTTATGCAGCATGGCCCAAAGCATCCCGATGGAATGCAGTGGATTCCATGCATTGTGATTGAATGCAGTGTATTCCATGCAGCGTGAAGAAATGGAACCCAATTGAATGCAAGGATTTATGCAGCATTACTGAATGCAGTGGATTCAAAAAGCAAGATTGAATGCAGTGGATTTTATGCAGCATGGCCCAAAGCATCCCGATTGAATGCAGTGGATTCCATGCATTGTGATTGAATGCAGTGAACTGCATGCAACGTGGTAAAATGCATCCCGATTGAATGCAGTGGATTCCATGCAGCATGATTAAGTGCAGTCGATTCCATACAGCTTAGTAAAATGAATCCCGATTAAAATTCCATGGATTACATGCAGCGTGATTAAATGCAGTGTAATCCATGCAGAGTGGTAAAATGCATCCCGATTGAATGCAGTGGATTCCATGCAGCGTGGTTGAATGCAGTGGATTCCATGCAGGGTGAAGAAATGGAACCCTATTGAATGCAGTGGATTTTATGCAACATGATTGAATGCAGTGGATTCAATGCAGCATGATTGCATGCAGTGGATTTTATGCAGCATGGCCCATAGCTTCACGATTCAATGCAGTGGATTCCATTCAGCGTCATTGAATGCAGAGTATTCCATGCATTGTGGCGCAATGGATCCCGATTATATGCAGTGGAGTCCATGCAGCGAGGCCCAGTGCATCCCGATTGAATGCAGTGGATTGTATGCAGCATGGCCCAAAGCTTCCCGATTGAATGCAGTGGATTCGATGCATTGTGATGGAATGCAGTGTAATCCATGCAACGAGGAAAAATGCATCCCGATTGAATGCAGTGGATTCCATGCAGCCTGATTGAATGCAGTGTATTCCATGCAGCATGAAGAAATGGAACCCTATGGAATGCAGCGGATTTTATGCTGCATGATTGAATGCAGTGGATTCCATGCAGCATGATTGAATGCAGTGGATTTTATGCAGCATGGCCCAAAGCATCCCGTTTGAATGCAGTGGATTCCATGCATTGTGATTGAATGCAGTGTACTCCATGCAGCCTTGTAAAATGAATCCCGATTGAATGCAGTGGATTCCATGCAGCGTGATTAAATGCAGTGGATTCCATGCAGAGTGGTAAAATGCATCCATATTGAATGCAGTGGATTCCATGCAGCGTGATTAAATGCAGTGGATTCCATGCAGAGTGGTAAAATGCATCCATATTGAATGCAGTGGATTCCATGCAGCGTGATTGAATGCAGTGGATTCCAGGCAGCGTGAAGAAGAAATGGAACCCTATTGAATGCAGTGGATTTTATGCAGCATGATTGAATGCAGTGGATTCCATGCAGCATGATTGCATGCAGTGGATTTTATGCAGTATGGCCCAAAGCATCCCGATTGAATGCAGTGGATTCCATGCAGCGTCAATGAATGCAGAGGATTCCATGCATTTTGGCGCAATGGATCCCGATTGTATGCAGTGGAGTCAATGCAGCGAGGCCCAATGCTTCCCAATTGAATGCAGTGGATTTTATGCAGCATGGCCCAAAGCATCCCGATGGAATGCAGTGGATTCCATGCATTGTGATTGAATGCAGTGAACTCCATGCAGCATGGTAGAATGCATCCCCATTGAATGCAGTGGATTCCATGGAGCCTGATTGAATGCAGTTTATTCCATGCAGCGAGGCCCAAGCATCCCGATAGAATGCAGTGGATTCCATGCAGCCTGATTGAATGAAGTGTAATCAATGCATCATGGTAAAATGCATCCCGATTGAATGCAGTGGATTCCATGCAGCATGATTGAATGCAATGGATTTTATGCAGCATGGCCCAAAGCATCCCGATTGAATGCAGTGGATTCCATGCAGCGTCATTGAATGCAGAGGATTCCATGCATTGTGGCGCAATGGATCCGGATTGTATGCAGTGGAGTCCATGCAGCGATGCCCAGTGCATCCCGATTGAATGCAGTGGATTTTATGCAGCATGGCCCAAAGCATCCCGATTGAATGCAATGGATTCCATGAATTGTGATTGAATACAGTGTACTAAATGCAGCGTGGTAAAATTCATCCATGTTGAATGCAGTGGATTCCATGCAGCGTGATTGAATGCAGTGGATTCCATGCAGCGTGAAGAAATGGAACCCTATTGAATGCAGTGGATTTTATGCAGCATGATTGAATGCAGTGGATTCCATGCAGCATGATTGCATACAGTGGATTTTATGCAGCATGGCCCAAAGCACCCCGATGGAATGCAGTGGATTCCATGCAGCGTCATTGAATGCAGAGGATTCCATGCATTGTGGCGCAATGGATCCCGATTGTATGCAGTGGAGTCCATGCAGCGAGGCCCAATGCATCCCGATTGAATGCAGTGGATTTTATGCAGCATGGCCCAAAGCATCCCGATATAATGCAGTGGATTCCATGCAGCGTCGTTGAATGAAGAGGATTCCATGCATTGTGGCCCAAAGCATCCCGTTTGAATGCAGTGGATTCCATGCATTGTGATTGAATGCAGTGTACTCCATGCAGCCTTGTAAAATGAATCCCGATTGAATGCAGTGGATTCCATGCAGCGTGATTAAATGCAGTGGATTCCATGCAGAGTGGTAAAATGCATCCATATTGAATGCAGTGGATTCCATGCAGCGTGATTAAATGCAGTGGATTCCATGCAGAGTGGTAAAATGCATCCATATTGAATGCAGTGGATTCCATGCAGCGTGATTGAATGCAGTGGATTCCAGGCAGCGTGAAGAAGAAATGGAACCCTATTGAATGCAGTGGATTTTATGCAGCATGATTGAATGCAGTGGATTCCATGCAGCATGATTGCATGCAGTGGATTTTATGCAGTATGGCCCAAAGCATCCCGATGGAATGCAGTGGATTCCATGCAGCGTCAATGAATGCAGAGGATTCCATGCATTTTGGCGCAATGGATCCCGATTGTATGCAGTGGAGTCAATGCAGCGAGGCCCAATGCTTCCCAATTGAATGCAGTGGATTTTATGCAGCATGGCCCAAAGCATCCCGATGGAATGCAGTGGATTCCATGCATTGTGATTGAATGCAGTGAACTCCATGCAGCATGGTAGAATGCATCCCCATTGAATGCAGTGGATTCCATGGAGCCTGATTGAATGCAGTTTATTCCATGCAGCGAGGCCCAAAGCATCCCGATAGAATGCAGTGGATTCCATGCAGCCTGATTGAATGAAGGGTAATCAATGCATCATGGTAAAATGCATCCCGATTGAATGCAGTGGATTCCATGCAGCATGATTGAATGCAATGGATTTTATGCAGCATGGCCCAAAGCATCCCGATTGAATGCAGTGGATTCCATGCAGCGCCATTGAATGCAGAGAATTCCATGCATTGTGGCGCAATGGATCCGGATTGTATGCAGTGGAGTCCATGCAGCGATGCCCAGTGCATCCCGATTGAATGCAGTGGATTTTATGCAGCATGGCCCAAAGCATCCCGATTGAATGCAATGGATTCCATGAATTGTGATTGAATACAGTGTACTAAATGCAGCGTGGTAAAATTCATCCATGTTGAATGCAGTGGATTCCATGCAGCGTGATTGAATGCAGTGGATTCCATGCAGCGTGAAGAAATGGAACCCTATTGAATGCAGTGGATTTTATGCAGCATGATTGAATGCAGTGGATTCCATGCAGCATGATTGCATACAGTGGATTTTATGCAGCATGGCCCAAAGCATCCCGATGGAATGCAGTGGATTCCATGCAGCGTCATTGAATGCAGAGGATTCCATGCATTGTGGCGCAATGGATCCCGATTGTATGCAGTGGAGTCCATGCAGCGAGGCCCAATGCATCCCGATTGAATGCAGTGGATTTTATGCAGCATGGCCCAAAGCATCCCGATATAATGCAGTGGATTCCATGCAGCGTCGTTGAATGAAGAGGATTCCATGCATTGTGGCGCAATGGATCCCGATTGTATGCAGTGGAGTCCATGCAGCAATGCCCAGTGCATCCCGATTGAATGCAGTGGATTTTATGCAGCATGGCCCAAATCATCCCGATTGAATGCAATGGATTCCATGAATTGTGATTGAATACAGTGTACTAAATGCAGCGTGGTAAAATTCATCCATGTTGAATGCAGTGGATTCCATGCAGCGTGATTGAATGCAGTGGATTCCATGCAGCGTGAAGAAATGGAACCCTATTGAATGCAGTGGATATTATGCAGCATGATTGAATGCAGTGGATTCCATGCAGCATGATTGCATGCAGTGGATTTTATGCAGCATGGCCCAAAGCATCCTGATGGAATGCAGTGGATTCCATGCAGCGTCATTGAATGCAGAGGATTCCATGCATTGTGGCACAATGGATTCCGATTGAATGCAGTGGATTCGATGCAGCGTCATTGAATGAAGAGAATTCCATGCATTGTGGCACAATGGATCCCGATTGAATGCAGTGGAGTCCATGCAGCGAGGCCCAATGCATCCCGATTGAATGCAGTGGATTTTATGCAGCATGATTGAATGCAGTGGATTCCATGCAGCATGATTGCATGCAGTGGATTTTATGCAGTATGGCCCAAAGCATCCCGATGGAATACAGTGGATTCCATGCAGCGTCAATGAATGCAGAGGATTCCATGCATTTTGGCGCAATGGATCCCGATTGTATGCAGTGGAGTCCATGCAGCGAGGCCCAATGCTTCCCAATTGAATGCAGTGGATTTTATGCAGCATGGCCCAAAGCATCCCGATGGAATGCAGTGGATTCCATGCATTGTGATTGAATGCAGTGAACTCCATGCAGCATGGTAGAATGCATCCCCATTGAATGCATTGGATTCCATGGAGCCTGATTGAATGCAGTTTATTCCATGCAGCGAGGCCCAAAGCATCCCGATAGAATGCAGTGGATTCCATGCAGCCTGATTGAATGAAGGGTAATCAATGCATCATGGTAAAATGCATCCCGATTGAATGCAGTGGATTCCATGCAGCATGATTGAATGCAATGGATTTTATGCAGCATGGCCCAAAGCATCCCGATTGAATGCAGTGGATTCCATGCAGCGTCATTGAATGCAGAGGATTCCATGCATTGTGGCGCAATGGATCCGGATTGTATGCAGTGGAGTCCATGCAGCGATGCCCAGTGCATCCCGATTGAATGCAGTGGATTTTATGCAGCATGGCCCAAAGCATCCCGATTGAATGCAATGGATTCCATGAATTGTGATTGAATACAGTGTACTAAATGCAGCGTGGTAAAATTCATCCATGTTGAATGCAGTGGATTCCATGCAGCGTGATTGAATGCAGTGGATTCCATGCAGCGTGAAGAAATGGAACCCTATTGAATGCAGTGGATTTTATGCAGCATGATTGAATGCAGTGGATTCCATGCAGCATGATTGCATGCAGTGGATTTTATGCAGCATGGCCCAAAGCATCCCGATGGAATGCAGTGGATTCCATGCAGCGTCATTGAATGCAGAGGATTCCATGCATTGTGGCGCAATGGATCCCGATTGTATGCAGTGGAGTCCATGCAGCGAGGCCCAATGCATCCCGATTGAATGCAGTGGATTTTATGCAGCATGGCCCAAAGCATCCCGATGGAATGCAGTGGATTCCATGCAGCGTCGTTGAATGAAGAGGATTCCATGCATTGTGGCGCAATGGATCCCGATTGTATGCAGTGGAGTCCATGCAGCAATGCCCAGTGCATCCCGATTGAATGCAGTGGATTTTATGCAGCATGGCCCAAAGCATCCCGATTGAATGCAATGGATTCCATGAATTGTGATTGAATACAGTGTACTAAATGCAGCGTGGTAAAATTCATCCATGTTGAATGCAGTGGATTCCATGCAGCGTGATTGAATGCAGTGGATTCCATGCAGCGTGAAGAAATGGAACCCTATTGAATGCAGTGGATTTTATGCAGCATGATTGAATGCAGTGGATTCCATGCAGCATGATTGCATGCAGTGGATTTTATGCAGCATGGCCCAAAGCATCCTGATGGAATGCAGTGGATTCCATGCAGCGTCATTGAATGCAGAGGATTCCATGCATTGTGGCACAATGGATTCCGATTGAATGCAGTGGATTCGATGCAGCGTCATTGAATGAAGAGAATTCCATGCATTGTGGCACAATGGATCCCGATTGAATGCAGTGGATTTTATGCAGCATGGCCCAAAGCATCCCGATTGAATGCAGTGGATTCCATGCATTGTGATTGAATGCGGTGTAATCTATGCAGTGTGGTAAAATGCATCCCGATAGAATGCAGTGGATTCCATGCAGCGTGATTGAATGTAGTGGATTCGATGCAGCGTGAAGAAATGGAACCCTATTGAATGCAGTGGATTTTATGCAGCACGATTGAATGCAGTGGATTCCATGAAGCATGATTGAATGCAATGGATTTATGCAGCATGGCCCAAAGCATCCCGATTGAATGCAGTGGATTCCATGCAGCGTCGTTGAATGCAGAGTATTCCATGCATTTTGGCGCAATGGTTCCAGATTGTATGCAGTGGAGTTCATGCAGCGAGGCCCAATGCATCCCGATTGAATGCAGTAGATTTTATGCAGCATGGCCCAAAACATCCCGATGGAATGCAGTGGATTCCATGCAGCGTCGTTGAATGCAGAGGATTCCATGCATTGTGGCGCAATGGATCCAGATTTTATGCAGTGGAGTCCATGCAGCGAGGCCCAATGCCTCCCGATTGAATGCAGTGGAGTTTATGCAGCATGGCCCAAAGCATCCCGATGGAATGCAGTGGATTCCATGCATTGTGATTGAATGCAGTGTAATCCATGCAGCGAGGTAAAATGCATCCCGATAGAATGCAGTGGATTCCATGCAGCGTGATTGAATGCAGTGGATTCCAGGCAGCGTGAAGAAATGGAACCCAATTGAATGCAAGGATTTTATGCAGCATTACTGAATGCAGTGGATTCAAAAAGCAAGATTGAATGCAGTGGATTTTATGCAGCATGGCCCAAAGCATCCCGATTGAATGCAGTGGATTCCATGCATTGTGATTGAATGCAGTGAACTGCATGCAACGTGGTAAAATGCATCCCGATTGAATGCAGTGGATTCCATGCAGCGTGATTAAGTGCAGTCGATTCCATACAGCTTAGTAAAATGAATCCCGATTAAATTCCATGGATTACATGCAGCGTGATTAAATGCAGTGTAATCCATGCAGCGAGGTAAAATGCATCCCGATTGAATGCAGTGGATTCCATGCAGCGTGGTTGAATGCAGTGGATTCCATGCAGGGTGCAGTAATGGAACCCTATTGAATGCAGTGGATTTTATGCAGCATGATTGAAAGCAGTGGTTTCAATGCAGCATGATTGCATGCAGTGGATTTTATGCAGCATGGCCCATAGCTTCACGATTCAATGCAGTGGATTCCATTCAGCATCATTGCATGCAGAGTATTCCATGCATTGTGGCGCAATGGATCCCGATTATATGCAGTGGAGTCCATGCAGCGAGGCCCAATGCATCCCGATTGAATGCAGTGGATTGTATGCAGCATGGCCCAAAGCTTCCCGATTGATTGCAGTGGATTCCATGCATTGTGATGGAATGCAGTGTAATCCATGCAACGAGGAAAAATGCATCCCGATTGAATGCAGTGGATTCCATGCAGCCTGATTGAATGCAGTGTATTCCATGCAGCATGAAGAAATGGAACCCTATGGAATGCAGCGGATTTTATGCAGCCTGATTGAATGCAGTGTATTCCATGCAGCATGAAGAAATGGAACCCTATGGAATGCAGCGGATTTTATGCTGCATGATTGAATGCAGTGGATTCCATGCAGCATGATTGAATGCAGTGGATTTTATGCAGCATGGCCCAAAGCATCCCGTTTGAATGCAGTGGATTCCATGCATTGTGATTGAATGCAGTGTACTCCATGCAGCCTTGTAAAATGAATCCCGATTGAATGCAGTGGATTCCATGCAGCGTGATTAAATGCAGTCGATTCCATACAGCTTAGTAAAATGAATCCCGATTAAATTCCATGGATTACATGCAGCGTGATTAAATGCAGTGGATTCCATGCAGAGTGGTAAAATGCATCCATATTGAATGCAGTGGATTCTATGCATTGCGATTGAATGCAGTGTAATCCAAGCAGTGTGGTAAAATGCATCCCGATTGAATGCAGTGGATTCCATGCACCGTGATTAAATGCAGTCGATTCCATGCATTTTGGCGCAATGGATCCCGATTGTATGCAGTGGAGTACATGCAGCGAGGCCCAATGCATCCCGATTGAATGCAGTGGATTTTATGCAGCATGGCCCAAAGCATCCCGATGGAATGCAGTGGATTCCATGCATTGTGATGGAATGCAGTGAACTCCATGCAGCATGGTAGAATGCATCCCCATTGAGTGCAGTGGATTCCATGGAGCCTGATTGAATGCAGTTTATTCCATGCAGCGAGGCCCAATGCATCCCGATTGAATGCAGTGGATTTTATGCAGCATGATTGAATGCAGTGGATTCCATGCAGCATGGTTGAATGCAGTGGATTTTATGCAGCATGGCCCAAAGCATCCCGATGGAATGCAGTGGATTTTATGCAGCATGATTGAATGCAGTGTACTCCATGCAGCGAGGAAAAATGCATCCCGATTGAATGCAGTGGATTCCATGCAGCGTGATTGAATGCAGTGGATTCGATGCCACGTGAAGAAATGGAACCCTATTGAATGCAGTGGATTTTATACAGCATGATTGAATGCAGTGGATTCCATGCATTGTGATTGAATGTAGGGTAATCCATGCAACGTGGTATAATGCATCCTGATTGAATGCAGTCGATTCCATGCATCCTGATTTAATGCAGTGTATTCCATGCAGGGTGAATTAATGGAACCCTATTGAATGCATTGGATTTTATAGAGCATGATTGAATGAAATGGATTCCATGCAGCATGGTTGAATGCAGTGGATTTTATGCAGCATGGCCCAAAGCATCCCGATTGAATGCAGTGGAGTCCATGCAGCGTCAATGAATGCAGAGTATTCCATGCATTTTGGCGCAATGGATCCCGATTGTATGCAGTGGAGTCCATGCAGCGAAGCCCAATGCATCCCGATTGAATGCAGTGGATTTTATGCAGCATGGCCCAAAGCATCCCAATGGAATGCAGTGGATTACATGCGTTGTGATTGAATGCAGTGTACTCCATGCAGCATTGTAGAATGCATCCCCATTGAATGCAGTGGATTCCATGGAGCCTGATTGAATGCAGTGTATTCCATGCAGCGTGAAGAAATGGAACCCTATTGAATGCAGTGGATTTTATTCAGCATGATTGAATGCAGTCGATTCCATGCAGCAAATTGAATGCAGTGTATTTTATGCAGTATGGCCAAAGCATACCTATAAAACGCAGTGGATTCCATGCATTTTGAGTGTATGAAATGTAATCCATGCAGCCTTGTAAAATGCATCCCGATTGAATGCAGTGGATTCCATGCAGCATGATTGAATGCAGTGGATTTTATGCAGCATGGCCCAAAGCATCCCGATGGAATGCAGTGGATTCCATGCAGCGTCATTGAATGCAGAGTATTCCATGCATTGTGGCGCAATGGATCCCGATTATATGCAGTGGAGTCTATGCAGCGAGGCCCAATGCATCACCATTGAATGCAGTGGATTTTATGCAGCATGGCCCAAGGCATCCCGATTGAATGCAGTGGAGTCCATGCATTGTGATTGAATGTAGGGTAATCCATGCAACGTGGTATAATGCATCCTGATTGAATGCAGTCGATTCCATGCATCCTGATTTAATGTAGTGTATTCCATGCAGCGTGAAGTAATGGAACCCTATTGAATGCATTGGATTTTATAGAGCATGATTGAATGAAATGGATTCCATGCAGCATGGTTGAATGCAGTGGATTTTATGCAGCATGGCCCAAAGCATCCCGATTGAATGCAGTGGATTCCATGCAGCGTCATTGAATGCAGAGTATTCCATGCATTGTGGCGCAATGGATCCCGATTATATGCAGTGGAGTCTATGCAGCGAGGCCCAATGCATCACCATTGAATGCAGTGGATTTTATGCAGCATGGCCCAAGGCATCCCGATTGAATGCAGTGGAGTCCATGCATTGTGATTGAATGTAGGGTAATCCATGCAACGTGGTATAATGCATCCTGATTGAATGCAGTCGATTCCATGCATCCTGATTTAATGTAGTGTATTCCATGCAGCGTGAAGTAATGGAACCCTATTGAATGCATTGGATTTTATAGAGCATGATTGAATGAAATGGATTCCATGCAGCATGGTTGAATGCAGTGGATTTTATGCAGCATGGCCCAAAGCATCCCGATTGAATGCAGTGGAGTCCATGCAGCGTCAATGAATGCAGAGGATTCCTTGCATTGTGGCGCAATGGACACCGATTGAATGCAGTGGAGTCGATGCAGCGTGGCCCAATGCATCCCGATTGAATGCAGTGGATTTTATGCAGCATGGCCCAAAGCATCCCGATGGAATGCAGTGGATTCCAAGCATTGTGATTGAATGCAGTGTAATCCATGCAGCGAGGTAAAATGCATCCCGATTGAATGCAGTGGATTCCATTCAGTGTGATTGAATGCAGTGTATTACATGCAGCGTGAAGAAATGGAACCCTATTGAATGCAGTGGATTTTATGCAGCATGGCCCAAAGCATCCCGATTGAATGCAGTGGAGTCCATGCAGCGTCAATGAATGCAGAGGATTCCTTGCATTGTGGCGCAATGGACACCGATTGAATGCAGTGGAGTCGATGCAGCGTGGCCCAATGCATCCCGATTGAATGCAGTGGATTTTATGCAGCATGGCCCAAAGCATCCCGATGGAATGCAGTGGATTCCAAGCATTGTGATTGAATGCAGTGTAATCCATGCAGCGAGGTAAAATGCATCCCGATTGAATGCAGTGGATTCCATTCAGTGTGATTGAATGCAGTGTATTACATGCAGCGTGAAGAAATGGAACCCTATTGAATGCAGTGGATTTTATGCAGCTTGATTGAATGCAGTGGATTCCATGCAGCATGATTGAATGCAGTGGATTTTATGCAGCATGGCCCAAAGCATCCCGATGGAATGCAGTGGATTCCATGCATTGTGATTGAATGCAGTGAAAACCACGCAGCATGGTAAAATGCATCCCGATTGAATGCAGTGGATTCCATGCAGCGTGATTGAATGCAGTGTATTCCATGCAGCGTGAAGAAATGGAACCCAATTGAATGCAAGGATTTATGCAGCATTACTGAATGCAGTGGATTCAAAAAGCAAGATTGAATGCAGTGGATTTTATGCAGCATGGCCCAAAGCATCCCGATTGAATGCAGTGGATTCCATGCATTGTGATTGAATGCAGTGAACTGCATGCAACGTGGTAAAATGCATCCCGATTGAATGCAGTGGATTCCATGCAGCGTGATTAAGTGCAGTCGATTCCATACAGCTTAGTAAAATGAATCCCGATTAAAATTCCATGGATTACATGCAGCGTGATTAAATGCAGTGTAATCCATGCAGAGTGGTAAAATGCATCCCGATTGAATGCAGTGGATTCCATGCAGCGTGGTTGAATGCAGTGGATTCCATGCAGGGTGAAGAAATGGAACCCTATTGAATGCAGTGGATTTTATGCAACATGATTGAATGCAGTGGATTCAATGCAGCATGATTGCATGCAGTGGATTTTATGCAGCATGGCCCATAGCTTCACGATTCAATGCAGTGGATTCCATTCAGCGTCATTGAATGCAGAGTATTCCATGCATTGTGGCGCAATGGATCCCGATTATATGCAGTGGAGTCCATGCAGCGAGGCCCAGTGCATCCCGATTGAATGCAGTGGATTGTATGCAGCATGGCCCAAAGCTTCCCGATTGAATGCAGTGGATTCGATGCATTGTGATGGAATGCAGTGTAATCCATGCAACGAGGAAAAATGCATCCCGATTGAATGCAGTGGATTCCATGCAGCCTGATTGAATGCAGTGTATTCCATGCAGCATGAAGAAATGGAACCCTATGGAATGCAGCGGATTTTATGCTGCATGATTGAATGCAGTGGATTCCATGCAGCATGATTGAATGCAGTGGATTTTATGCAGCATGGCCCAAAGCATCCCGTTTGAATGCAGTGGATTCCATGCATTGTGATTGAATGCAGTGTACTCCATGCAGCCTTGTAAAATGAATCCCAATTGAATGCAGTGGATTCCATGCAGCGTGATTAAATGCAGTCGATTCCATACAGCTTAGTAAAATGAATCCCGATTAAATTCCATGGATTACATGCAGCGTGATTAAATGCAGTGGATTCCATGCAGAGTGGTAAAATGCATCCATATTGAATGCAGTGGATTCCATGCAGCGTGATTGAATGCAGTGGATTCCAGGCAGCGTGAAGAAGAAATGGAACCCTATTGAATGCAGTGGATTTTATGCAGCATGATTGAATGCAGTGGATTCCATGCAGCATGATTGCATGCAGTGGATTTTATGCAGTATGTCCCAAAGCATCCCGATGGAATGCAGTGGATTCCATGCAGCGTCAATGAATGCAGAGGATTCCATGCATTTTGGCGCAATGGATCCCGATTGTATGCAGTGGAGTCCATGCAGCGAGGCCCAATGCATCCCGATTGAATGCAGTGGATTTTATGCAGCATGGCCCAAAGCATCCCGATGGAATGCAGTGGATTCCATGCATTGTGATTGAATGCAGTGAACTCCATGCAGCATGGTAGAATGCATCCCCATTGAATGCAGTGGATTCCATGGAGCCTGATTGAATGCAGTTTATTCCATGCAGCGAGGCCCAATGCATCCCGATTGAATGCAGTGGATTTTATGCAGCATGATTGAATGCAGTGGATTCCATGCAGCATGGTTGAATGCAGTGGATTTTATGCAGCATGGCCCAAAGCATCCCGATGGAATGCAGTGGATTCCATGCAGCGTCATTGAATGCAGATGATTCCTTGCATTTTGGGGCAATGGATCCCGATTTTATGCAGTGGAGTCCATGCAGCGTGGCCAAATGCATCCCGATTAAATGCAGTGGATTTTATGCAGCATGGCCCAAAGCATCCCGATAGAATGCAGTGGATTCCATGCAGCCTGATTGAATGAAGGGTAATCAATGCAGCATGGTAAAATGCATCCCGATTGAATGCAGTGGATTCCATGCAGCATGATTGAATGCAATGGATTTTATGCAGCATGGCCCAAAGCATCCCGATTGAATGCAGTGGATTCCATGCAGCGTCATTGAATGCAGAGGATTCCATGCATTGTGGCGCAATGGATCCGGATTGTATGCAGTGGAGTCCATGCAGCGATGCCCAGTGCATCCCGATTGAATGCAGTGGATTTTATGCAGCATGGCCCAAAGCATCCCGATTGAATGCAATGGATTCCATGAATTGTGATTGAATACAGTGTACTAAATGCAGCGTGGTAAAATTCATCCATGTTGAATGCAGTGGATTCCATGCAGCGTGATTGAATGCAGTGGATTCCATGCAGCGTGAAGAAATGGAACCCTATTGAATGCAGTGGATTTCATGCAGCATGATTGAATGCAGTGGATTCCATGCAGCATGATTGCATACAGTGGATTTTATGCAGCATGGCCCAAAGCATCCCGATGGAATGCAGTGGATTCCATGCAGCGTCATTGAATGCAGAGGATTCCATGCATTGTGGCGCAATGGATCCCGATTGTATGCAGTGGAGTCCATGCAGCGAGGCCCAATGCATCCCGATTGAATGCAGTGGATTTTATGCAGCATGGCCCAAAGCATCCCGATGGAATGCAGTGGATTCCATGCAGCGTCGTTGAATGAAGAGGATTCCATGCATTGTGGCGCAATGGATCCGGATTGTATGCAGTGGAGTCCATGCAGCAATGCCCAGTGCATCCCGATTGAATGCAGTGGATTTTATGCAGCATGGCCCAAAGCATCCCGATTGAATGCAATGGATTCCATGAATTGTGATTGAATACAGTGTACTAAATGCAGCGTGGTAAAATTCATCCACGTTGAATGCAGTGGAATTCATGCAGCGTGATTGAATGCAGTGGATTCCATGCAGCGTGAAGAAATGGAACCCTATTGAATGCAGTGGATTTTATGCAGCATGATTGAATGCAGTGGATTCCATGCAGCATGATTGCATGCAGTGGATTTTATGCAGCATGGCCCAAAGCATCCTGATGGAATGCAGTGGATTCCATGCAGCGTCATTGAATGCAGAGGATTCCATGCATTGTGGCACAATGGATTCCGATTGAATGCAGTGGATTCGATGCAGCGTCATTGAATGAAGAGAATTCCATGCATTGTGGCACAATGGATCCCGATTGAATGCAGTGGAGTCCATGCAGCGAGGCCCAATGCATCCCGATTGAATGCAGTGGATTTTATGCAGCATGGCCCAAAGCATCCCGATTGAATGCAGTGGATTCCATGCATTGTGATTGAATGCGGTGTAATCTATGCAGTGTGGTAAAATGCATCCCGATAGAATGCAGTGGATTCCATGCAGCGTGATTGAATGTAGTGGATTCGATGCAGCGTGAAGAAATTGAACCCTATTGAATGCCGTGGATTTTATGCAGCACGATTGAATGCAGTGGATTCCATGAAGCATGATTGAATGCAATGGATTTATGCAGCATGGCCCAAAGCATCCCGATTGAATGCAGTGGATTCCATGCAGCGTCGTTGAATGCAGAGTATTCCATGCATTTTGGCGCAATGGTTCCAGATTGTATGCAGTGGAGTTCATGCAGCGAGGCCCAATGCATCCCGATTGAATGCAGTAGATTTTATGCAGCATGGCCCAAAACATCCCGATGGAATGCAGTGGATTCCATGCAGCGTCGTTGAATGCAGAGGATTCCATGCATTGTGGCGCAATGGATCCAGATTTTATGCAGTGGAGTCCATGCAGCGAGGCCCAATGCCTCCCGATTGAATGCAGTGGAGTTTATGCAGCATGGCCCAAAGCATCCCGATGGAATGCAGTGGATTCCATGCATTGTGATTGAATGCAGTGTAATCCATGCAGTGAGGTAAAATGCATCCTGATTTAATGCAGTGTATTCCATGCAGCGTGAAGTAATGGAACCCTATTGAATGCATTGGATTTTATAGAGCATGATTGAATGAAATGGATTCCATGCAGCATGGTTGAATGCAGTGGATTTTATGCAGCATGGCCCAAAGCATCCCGATTGAATGCAGTGGATTCCATGCAGCGTCAATGAATGCAGAGTATTCCATGCATTTTGGCGCAATGGATCCCGATTGTATGCAGTGGAGTCCATGCAGCGAAGCCCAATGCATCCCGATTGAATGCAGTGGATTTTATGCAGCATGGCCCAAAGCATCCCGATGGAATGCAGTGGATTACATGCGTTGTGATTGAATGCAGTGAACTCCATGCAGCATTGTAGAATGCATCCCCATTGAATGCAGTGGATTCCATGGAGCCTGATTGAATGCAGTGTATTCCATGCAGCGTGAAGAAATGGAACCCTATTGAATGCAGTGGATTTTATTCAGCATGATTGAATGCAGTGGATTCCATGCAGCAAATTGAATGCAGTGTATTTTATGCAGTATGGCCCAAAGCATCCCTATAGAACGCAGTGGATTCCATGCATTTTGAGTGTATGAAATGTAATCCATGCAGCCTTGTAAAATGCATCCCGATTGAATGCAGTGGATTCCATGCAGCATGATTGAATGCAGTGGATTTTATGCAGCATGGCCCAAAGCTTCCCGATGGAATGCAGTGGATTCCATGCAGCGTCATTGAATGCAGAGTATTCCATGCATTGTGGCGCAATGGATCCCGATTATATGCAGTGGAGTCTATGCAGCGAGGCCCAATGCATCACCATTGAATGCAGTGGATTTTATGCAGCATGGCCCAAGGCATCCCGATTGAATGCAGTGGAGTCCATGCATTGTGATTGAATGTAGGGTAATCCATGCAACGTGGTATAATGCATCCTGATTGAATGCAGTCGATTCCATGCATCCTGATTTAATGTAGTGTATTCCATGCAGCGTGAAGTAATGGAACCCTATTGAATGCATTGGATTTTATAGAGCATGATTGAATGAAATGGATTCCATGCAGCATGGTTGAATGCAGTGGATTTTATGCAGCATGGCCCAAAGCATCCCGATTGAATGCAGTGGAGTCCATGCAGCGTCAATGAATGCAGAGGATTCCTTGCATTGTGGCGCAATGGATACCGATTGAATGCAGTGGAGTCGATGCAGCGTGGCCCAATGCATCCCGATTGAATGCAGTGGATTTTATGCAGCATGGCCCAAAGCATCCCGATGGAATGCAGTGGATTCCAAGCATTGTGATTGAATGCAGTGTAATCCATGCAGCGAGGTAAAATGCATCCCGATTGAATGCAGTGGATTCCATTCAGTGTGATTGAATGCAGTGTATTACATGCAGCGTGAAGAAATGCAACCCTATTGAATGCAGTGGATTTTATGCAGCATGATTGAATGCAGTGGATTCCATGCAGCATGATTGAATGCAGTGGATTTTATGCAGCATGGCCCAAAGCATCCCGATGGAATGCAGTGGATTCCATGCATTGTGATTGAATGCAGTGAAAACCACGCAGCATGGTAAAATGCATCCCGATTGAATGCAGTGGATTCCATGCAGCGTGATTGAATGCAGTGTATTCCATGCAGCGTGAAGAAATGGAACCCAATTGAATGCAAGGATTTTATGCAGCATTACTGAATGCAGTGGATTCAAAAAGCATGATTGAATGCAGTGGATTTTATGCAGCATGGCCCAAAGCATCCCGATTGAATGCAGTGGATTCCATGCATTGTGATTGAATGCAGTGAACTGCATGCAACGTGGTAAAATGCATCCCGATTGAATGCAGTGGATTCCATGCAGCGTGATTAAGTGCAGTCGATTCCATACAGCTTAGTAAAATGAATCCCGATTAAATTCCATGGATTACATGCAGCGTGATTAAATGCAGTGTAATCCATGCAGAGTGGTAAAATGCATCCCGATTGAATGCAGTGGATTCCATGCAGCGTGGTTGAATGCAGTGGATTCCATGCAGGGTGCAGTAATGGAACCCTATTGAATGCAGTGGATTTTATGCAGCATGATTGAATGCAGTGGTTTCAATGCAGCATGATTGCATGCAGTGGATTTTATGCAGCATGGCCCATAGCTTCACGATTCAATGCAGTGGATTCCATTCAGCGTCATTGCATGCAGAGTATTCCATGCATTGTGGCGCAATGGATCCCGATTATATGCAGTGGAGTCCATGCAGCGAGGCCCAGTGCATCCCGATTGAATGCAGTGGATTGTATGCAGCATGGCCCAAAGCTTCCCGATTGAATGCAGTGGATTCGATGCATTGTGATGGAATGCAGTGTAATCCATGCAACGAGGAAAAATGCATCCCGATGGAATGCAGTGGATTCCATGCAGCCTGATTGAATGCAGTGTATTCCATGCAGCATGAAGAAATGGAACCCTATGGAATGCAGCGGATTTTATGCAGCCTGATTGAATGCAGTGTATTCCATGCAGCATGAAGAAATGGAACCCTATGGAATGCAGCGGATTTTATGCTGCATGATTGAATGCAGTGGATTCCATGCAGCATGATTGAATGCAGTGGATTTTATGCAGCATGGCCCAAAGCATCCCGTTTGAATGCAGTGGATTCCATGCATTGTGATTGAATGCAGTGTACTCCATGCAGCCTTGTAAAATGAATCCCGATTGAATGCAGTGGATTCCATGCAGCGTGATTAAATGCAGTCTATTCCATACAGCTTAGTAAAATGAATCCCGATTAAATTCCATGGAGTACATGCAGCGTGATTAAATGCAGTGGATTCCATGCAGAGTGGTAAAATGCATCCATATTGAATGCAGTGGATTCTATGCATTGCGATTGAATGCAGTGTAATCCAAGCAGTGTGGTAAAATGCATCCCGATTGAATGCAGTGGAGTCCATGCATCGTGATTAAATGCAGTCGATTCCATGCATTTTGGCGAAATGGATCCCGATTGTATGCAGTGGAGTCCATGCAGCGAGGCCCAATGCATCCCGATTGAATGCAGTGGATTGTATGCAGCATGGCCCAAAGCATCCCGATGGAATGCAGTGGATTCCATGCATTGTGATGGAATGCAGTGAACTCCATGCAGCATGGTAGAATGCATCCCCATTGAGTGCAGTGGATTCCATGGAGCCTGATTGAATGCAGTTTATTCCATGCAGCGAGGCCCAATGCATCCCAATTGAATGCAGTGGATTTTATGCAGCATGATTGAATGCAGTGGATTCCATGCAGCAAATTGAATGCAGTGGATTTTATGCAGCATGGCCCAAAGCATCCCGATGGAATGCAGTGGATTTTATGCAGCATGATTGAATGCAGTGTACTCCATGCAGCGAGGAAAAATGCATCCCGATTGAATGCAGTGGATTCCATGCAGCGTGATTGAATGCAGTGGATTCGATGCCACGTGAAGAAATGGAACCCTATTGAATGCAGTGGATTTTATACAGCATGATTGAATGCAGTGGATTCCATGCAGCATGATTGAATGCAGTGGATTTTATGCAGCATGGCCCAAAGCATCCCGATTGAATGCAGTGGAGTCCATGCAGCGTCGTTGCATGCGGAGGATTCCATGCATTTTGGTGCAATGGATCCCGATTGTATGCAGTGGAGTCCATGCAGCGAGGCCCAATGCATCCCGATTGAATGCAGTCGATTTTATGCAGCATGGCCCAAAGCATCCCGATGGAATGCAGTGGATTCCATGCATTGTGATTGAATGCAGTGAACTCCATGCAGCATTGTAGAATGCATCCCCATTGAATGCAGTGGAATTCATGCAGCGTGATTGAATGCAGTGTATTCCATGCAGCGAGGCCCAATGCATCCCGATGGAATGCAGTGGATTTTATGCAGCATGATTGAATGCAGTGGATTCCATGCAGCAAATTGAATGCAGTGTATTTTATGCAGTATGGCCCAAAGTATACCTATAGAACGCAGTGGATTCCATGCATTTTGAGTGTATGAAATGTAATCCATGCAGCCTTGTAAAATGCATCCCGATTGAATGCAGTGGATTCCATGCAGCATGATTGAATGCAGTGGATTTTATGCAGCATGGCCCAAATCTTCCCGATGGAATGCAGTGGATTCCATGCAGCGTCGTTGAATGCAGAATATTCCATGCATTGTGGCGCAATGGATCCCGATTATATGCAGTGGAGTCTATGCAGCGAGGCCCAATGCATCCCGATTGAATGCAGTGGATTTTATGCAGCATGGCCCAAAGCATCCCGATTGAATGCAGTGGATTCCATGCATTGTGATTGAATGTAGGGTAATCCATGCAACGTGGTATAATGCATCCTGATTGAATGCAGACGATTCCATGCATCCTGATTTAATGTAGTGTATTCCATGCAGCGTGAAGTAATGGAACCCTATTGAATGCATTGGATTTTATAGAGCATGATTGAATGAAATGGATTCCATGCAGCATGGTTGAATGCAGTGGATTTTATGCAGCATGGCACAAAGCATCCCGATTGAATGCAGTGGAGTCCATGCAGCGTCAATGAATGCAGAGTATTCCATGCATTTTGGCGCAATGGATCCCGATTGTATGCAGTGGAGTCCATGCAGCGAAGCCCAATGCATCCCGATTGAATGCAGTGGATTTTATGCAGCATGGCCCAAAGCATCCCAATGGAATGCAGTGGATTACATGCGTTGTGATTGAATGCAGTGAACTCCATGCAGCATTGTAGAATGCATCCCCATTGAATGCAGTGGATTCCATGGAGCCTGATTGAATGCAGTGTATTCCATGCAGCGTGAAGAAATGGAACCCTATTGAATGCAGTGGATTTTATTCAGCATGATTGAATGCAGTGGATTCCATGCAGCAAATTGAATGCAGTGTATTTTATGCAGTATGGCCAAAGCATACCTATAGAACGCAGTGGATTCCATGCATTTTGAGTGTATGAAATGTAATCCATGCAGCCTTGTAAAATGCATCCCGATTGAATGCAGTGGATTCCATGCAGCATGATTGAATGCAGTGGATTTTATGCAGCATGGCCCAAAGCTTCCCGATGGAATGCAGTGGATTCCATGCAGCGTCATTGAATGCAGAGTATTCCATGCATTGTGGCGCAATGGATCCCGATTATATGCAGTGGAGTCTATGCAGCGAGGCCCAATGCATCACCATTGAATGCAGTGGATTTTATGCAGCATGGCCCAAGGCATCCCGATTGAATGCAGTGGATTCCATGCATTGTGATTGAATGTAGGGTAATCCATGCAACGTGGTATAATGCATCCTGATTGAATGCAGTCGATTCCATGCATCCTGATTTAATGTAGTGTATTCCATGCAGCGTGAAGTAATGGAACCCTATTGAATGCATTGGATTTTATAGAGCATGATTGAAGGAAATGGATTCCATGCAGCATGGTTGAATGCAGTGGATTTTATGCAGCATGGCCCAAAGCATCCCGATTGAATGCAGTGGAGTCCATGCAGCGTCAATGAATGCAGAGGATTCCTTGCATTGTGGCGCAATGGATACCGATTGAATGCAGTGGAGTCGATGCAGCGTGGCCCAATGCATCCCGATTGAATGCAGTGGATTTTATGCAGCATGGCCCAAAGCATCCCGATGGAATGCAGTGGATTCCAAGCATTGTGATTGAATGCAGTGTAATCCATGCAGCGAGGTAAAATGCATCCCGATTGAATGCAGTGGATTCCATTCAGTGTGATTGAATGCAGTGTATTACATGCAGCGTGAAGAAATGGAACCCTATTGAATGCAGTGGATTTTATGCAGCATGATTGAATGCAGTGGATTCCATGCAGCATGATTGAATGCAGTGGATTTTATGCAGCGTGAAGCAATGGAACCCAATTGAATGCAAGGATTTATGCAGCATTACTGAATGCAGTGGATTCAAAAAGCAAGATTGAATGCAGTGGATTTTATGCAGCATGGCCCAAAGCATCCCGATTGAATGCAGTGGATTCCATGCATTGTGATTGAATGCAGTGAACTGCATGCAACGTGGTAAAATGCATCCCGATTGAATGCAGTGGATTCCATGCAGCATGATTAAGCGCAGTCGATTCCATACAGCTTAGTAAAATGAATCCCGATTAAAATTCCATGGATTACATGCAGCGTGATTAAATGCAGTGTAATCCATGCAGAGTGGTAAAATGCATCCCGATTGAATGCAGTGGATTCCATGCAGCGTGGTTGAATGCAGTGGATTCCATGCAGGGTGAAGAAATGGAACCCTATTGAATGCAGTGGATTTCATGCAGCATGATTGAATGCAGTGGATTCCATGCAGCATGATTGCATACAGTGGATTTTATGCAGCATGGCCCAAAGCATCCCGATGGAATGCAGTGGATTCCATGCAGCGTCATTGAATGCAGAGGATTCCATGCATTGTGGCGCAATGGATCCCGATTGTATGCAGTGGAGTCCATGCAGCGAGGCCCAATGCATCCCGATTGAATGCAGTGGATTTTATGCAGCATGGCCCAAAGCATCCCGATGGAATGCAGTGGATTCCATGCAGCGTCGTTGAATGAAGAGGATTCCATGCATTGTGGCGCAATGGATCCGGATTGTATGCAGTGGAGTCCATGCAGCAATGCCCAGTGCATCCCGATTGAATGCAGTGGATTTTATGCAGCATGGCCCAAAGCATCCCGATTGAATGCAATGGATTCCATGAATTGTGATTGAATACAGTGTACTAAATGCAGCGTGGTAAAATTCATCCACGTTGAATGCAGTGGAATTCATGCAGCGTGATTGAATGCAGTGGATTCCATGCAGCATGATTGCATGCAGTGGATTTTATGCAGCATGGCCCAAAGCATCCTGATGGAATGCAGTGGATTCCATTCAGCGTCATTGAATGCAGAGGATTCCATGCATTGTGGCACAATGGATTCCGATTGAATGCAGTGGATTCGATGCAGCGTCATTGAATGAAGAGAATTCCATGCATTGTGGCACAATGGATCCCGATTGAATGCAGTGGAGTCCATGCAGCGAGGCCCAATTCATCCCGATTGAATGCAGTGGATTTTATGCAGCATGGCCCAAAGCATCCCGATTGAATGCAGTGGATTCCATGCATTGTGATTGAATGCGGTGTAATCTATGCAGTGTGGTAAAATGCATCCCGATAGAATGCAGTGGATTCCATGCAGCGTGATTGAATGTAGTGGATTCGATGCAGCGTGAAGAAATGGAACCCTATTGAATGCCGTGGATTTTATGCAGCACGATTGAATGCAGTGGATTCCATGAAGCATGATTGAATGCAATGGATTTATGCAGCATGGCCCAAAGCATCCCGATTGAATGCAGTGGATTCCATGCAGCGTCGTTGAATGCAGAGTATTCCATGCATTTTGGCGCAATGGTTCCAGATTGTATGCAGTGGAGTTCATGCAGCGAGGCCCAATGCATCCCGATTGAATGCAGTAGATTTTATGCAGCATGGCCCAAAACATCCCGATGGAATGCAGTGGATTCCATGCAGCGTCGTTGAATGCAGAGGATTCCATGCATTGTGGCGCAATGGATCCAGATTTTATGCAGTGGAGTCCATGCAGCGAGGCCCAATGCCTCCCGATTGAATGCAGTGGAGTTTATGCAGCATGGCCCAAAGCATCCTGATGGAATGCAGTGGATTCCATGCATTGTGATTGAATGCAGTGTAATCCATGCAGTGAGGTAAAATGCATCCTGAGTGAATGCAGTGGAGTCCATGCAGCGTCAATAAATGCAGAGTATTCCATGCATTTTGGCGCAATGGATCCCGATTGTATGCAGTGGAGTCCATGCAGCGAAGCCCAATGCATCCCGATTGAATGCAGTGGATTTTATGCAGCATGGCCCAAAGCATCCCGATGGAATGCAGTGGATTACATGCGTTGTGATTGAATGCAGTGAACTCCATGCAGCATTGTAGAATGCACCCCCATTGAATGCAGTGGATTCCATGGAGCCTGATTGAATGCAGTGTATTCCATGCAGCGTGAAGAAATGGAACCCTATTGAATGCAGTGGATTTTATGCAGCATGATTGAATGCAGTGGATTCCATGCAGCAAATTGAATGCAGTGTATTTTATGCAGTATGGCCCAAAGCATCCCTATAGAACGCAGTGGATTCCATGCATTTTGAGTGTATGAAATGTAATCCATGCAGCCTTGTAAAATGCATCCCGATTGAATGCAGTGGATTCCATGCAGCATGATTGAATGCAGTGGATTTTATGCAGCATGGCCCAAAGCTTCCCGATGGAATGCAGTGGATTCCATGCAGCGTCATTGAATGCAGAGTATTCCATGCATTGTGGCGCAATGGATCCCGATTATATGCAGTGGAGTCTATGCAGCGAGGCCCAATGCATCACCATTGAATGCAGTGGATTTTATGCAGCATGGCCCAAGGCATCCCGATTGAATGCAGTGGATTCCATGCATTGTGATTGAATGTAGGGTAATCCATGCAACGTGGTATAATGCATCCTGATTGAATGCAGTCGATTCCATGCATCCTGATTTAATGTAGTGTATTCCATGCAGCGTGAAGTAATGGAACCCTATTGAATGCATTGGATTTTATAGAGCATGATTGAATGAAATGGATTCCATGCAGCATGGTTGAATGCAGTGGATTTTATGCAGCATGGCCCAAAGCATCCCGATTGAATGCAGTGGAGTCCATGCAGCGTCAATGAATGCAGAGGATTCCTTGCATTGTGGCGCAATGGATACCGATTGAATGCAGTGGAGTCGATGCAGCGTGGCCCAATGCATCCCGATTGAATGCAGTGGATTTTATGCAGCATGGCCCAAGGCATCCCGATGGAATGCAGTGGATTCCAAGCATTGTGATTGAATGCAGTGTAATCCATGCAGCGAGGTAAAATGCATCCCGATTGAATGCAGTGGATTCCATTCAGTGTGATTGAATGCAGTGTATTACATGCAGCGTGAAGAAATGGAACCCTATTGAATGCAGTGGATTTTATGCAGCATGATTGAATGCAGTGGATTCCATGCAGCATGATTGAATGCAGTGGATTTTATGCAGCATGGCCCAAAGCATCCCGATGGAATGCAGTGGATTCCATGCATTGTGATTGAATGCAGTGAAAACCACGCAGCATGGTAAAATGCATCCCGATTGAATGCAGTGGATTCCATGCAGCATGATTGAATGCAGTGTATTCCATGCAGCGTGAAGAAATGGAACCCAATTGAATGCAAGGATTTATGCAGCATTACTGAATGCAGTGGATTCAAAAAGCAAGATTGAATGCAGTGGATTTTATGCAGCATGGCCCAAAGCATCCCGATTGAATGCAGTGGATTCCATGCATTGTGATTGAATGCAGTGAACTGCATGCAACGTGGTAAAATGCATCCCGATTGAATGCAGTGGATTCCATGCAGCGTGATTAAGTGCAGTCGATTCCATACAGCTTAGTAAAATGAATCCCGATTAAAATTCCATGGATTACATGCAGCGTGATTAAATGCAGTGTAATCCATGCAGAGTGGTAAAATGCATCCAGATTGAATGCAGTGGATTCCATGCAGCGTGGTTGAATGCAGTGGATTCCATGCAGGGTGAAGAAATGGAACCCTATTGAATGCAGTGGATTTTATGCAACATGATTGAATGCAGTGGATTCAATGCAGCATGATTGCATGCAGTGGATTTTATGCAGCATGGCCCATAGCTTCACGATTCAATGCAGTGGATTCCATTCAGCGTCATTGAATGCAGAGTATTCCATGCATTGTGGCGCAATGGATCCCGATTATATGCAGTGGAGTCCATGCAGCGAGGCCCAGTGCATCCCGATTGAATGCAGTGGATTGTATGCAGCATGGCCCAAAGCTTCCCGATTGAATGAGGTGGATTCGATGCATTGTGATGGAATGCAGTGTAATCCATGCAACGAGGAAAAATGCATCCCGATTGAATGCAGTGGATTCCATGCAGCCTGATTGAATGCAGTGTATTCCATGCAGCATGAAGAAATGGAACCCTATGGAATGCAGCGGATTTTATGCTGCATGATTGAATGCAGTGGATTCCATGCAGCATGATTGAATGCAGTGGATTTTATGCAGCATGGCCCAAAGCATCCCGTTTGAATGCAGTGGATTCCATGCATTGTGATTGAATGCAGTGTACTCCATGCAGCCTTGTAAAATGAATCCCGATTGAATGCAGTGGATTCCATGCAGCGTGATTAAATGCAGTCGATTCCATACAGCTTAGTAAAATGAATCCCGATTAAATTCCATGGATTACATGCAGCGTGATTAAATGCAGTGGATTCCATGCAGAGTGGTAAAATGCATCCATATTGAATGCAGTGGATTCCATGCAGCGTGATTGAATGCAGTGGATTCCAGGCAGCGTGAAGAAGAAATGGAACCCTATTGAATGCAGTGGATTTTATGCAGCATGATTGAATGCAGTGGATTCCATGCAGCATGATTGCATGCAGTGGATTTTATGCAGTATGGCCCAAAGCATCCCGATGGAATGCAGTGGATTCCATGCAGCGTCAATGAATGCAGAGGATTCCATGCATTTTGGCGCAATGGATCCCGATTGTATGCAGTGGAGTCCATGCAGCGAGGCCCAATGCATCCCGATTGAATGCAGTGGATTTTATGCAGCATGGCCCAAAGCATCCCGATGGAATGCAGTGGATTCCATGCATTGTGATTGAATGCAGTGAACTCCATGCAGCATGGTAGAATGCATCCCCATTGAATGCAGTGGATTCCATGGAGCCTGATTGAATGCAGTTTATTCCATGCAGCGAGGCCCAATGCATCCCGATTGAATGCAGTGGATTTTATGCAGCATGATTGAATGCAGTGGATTCCATGCAGCATGGTTGAATGCAGTGGATTTTATGCAGCATGGCCCAAAGCATCCCGATGGAATGCAGTGGATTCCATGCAGCGTCATTGAATGCAGATGATTCCTTGCATTTTGGGGCAATGGATCCCGATTTTATGCAGTGGAGTCCATGCAGCGTGGCCAAATGCATCCCGATTAAATGCAGTGGATTTTATGCAGCATGGCCCAAAGCATCCCGATAGAATGCAGTGGATTCCATGCAGCCTGATTGAATGAAGGGTAATCAATGCAGCATGGTAAAATGCATCCCGATTGAATGCAGTGGATTCCATGCAGCATGATTGAATGCAATGGATTTTATGCAGCATGGCGCAAAGCATCCCGATTGAATGCAGTGGATTCCATGCAGCGTCATTGAATGCAGAGGATTCCATGCATTGTGGCGCAATGGATCCCGATTGTATGCAGTGGAGTCCATGCAGCGATGCCCAGTGCATCCCGATTGAATGCAGTGGATTTTATGCAGCATGGCCCAAAGCATCCCGATTGAATGCAATGGATTCCATGAATTGTGATTGAATACAGTGTAATAAATGCAGCGTGGTAAAATTCATCCATGTTGAATGCAGTGGATTCCATGCAGCGTGATTGAATGCAGTGGATTCCATGCAGCGTGAAGAAATGGAACCCTATTGAATGCAGTGGATTTTATGCAGCATGATTGAATGCAGTGGATTCCATGCAGCATGATTGCATACAGTGGATTTTATGCAGCATGGCCCAAAGCATCCCGATGGAATGCAGTGGATTCCATGCAGCGTCATTGAATGCAGAGGATTCCATGCATTGTGGCGCAATGGATCCCGATTGTATGCAGTGGAGTCCATGCAGCGAGGCCCAATGCATCCCGATTGAATGCAGTGGATTTTATGCAGCATGGCCCAAAGCATCCCGATGGAATGCAGTGGATTCCATGCAGCGTCGTTGAATGAAGAGGATTCCATGCATTGTGGCGCAATGGATCCGGATTGTATGCAGTGGAGTCCATGCAGCAATGCCCAGTGCATCCCGATTGAATGCAGTGGATTTTATGCAGCATGGCCCAAAGCATCCCGATTGAATGCAATGGATTCCATGAATTGTGATTGAATACAGTGTACTAAATGCAGCGTGGTAAAATTCATCCATGTTGAATGCAGTGGAATTCATGCAGCGTGATTGAATGCAGTGGATTCCATGCAGCGTGAAGAAATGGAACCCTATTGAATGCAGTGGATTTTATGCAGCATGATTGAATGCAGTGGATTCCATGCAGCATGATTGCATGCAGTGGATTTTATGCAGCATGGCCCAAAGCATCCTGATGGAATGCAGTGGATTCCATGCAGCGTCATTGAATGCAGAGGATTCCATGCATTGTGGCACAATGGATTCCGATTGAATGCAGTGGATTCGATGCAGCGTCATTGAATGAAGAGAATTCCATGCATTGTGGCACAATGGATCCCGATTGAATGCAGTGGAGGCCATGCAGCGAGGCCCAATGCATCCCGATTGAATGCAGTGGATTTTATGCAGCATGGCCCAAAGCATCCCGATTGAATGCAGTGGATTCCATGCATTGTGATTGAATGCGGTGTAATCTATGCAGTGTGGTAAAATGCATCCCGATAGAATGCAGTGGATTCCATGCAGCGTGATTGAATGTAGTGGATTCGATGCAGCGTGAAGAAATGGAACCCTATTGAATGCCGTGGATTTTATGCAGCACGATTGAATGCAGTGGATTCCATGAAGCATGATTGAATGCAATGGATTTATGCAGCATGGCCCAAAGCATCCCGATTGAATGCAGTGGATTCCATGCAGCGTCGTTGAATGCAGAGTATTCCATGCATTTTGGCGCAATGGTTCCAGATTGTATGCAGTGGAGTTCATGCAGCGAGGCCCAATGCATCCCGATTGAATGCAGTAGATTTTATGCAGCATGGCCCAAAACATCCCGATGGAATGCAGTGGATTCCATGCAGCGTCGTTGAATGCAGAGGATTCCATGCATTGTGGCGCAATGGATCCAGATTTTATGCAGTGGAGTCCATGCAGCGAGGCCCAATGCCTCCCGATTGAATGCAGTGGAGTTTATGCAGCATGGCCCAAAGCATCCCGATGGAATGCAGTGGATTCCATGCATTGTGATTGAATGCAGTGTAATCCATGCAGTGAGGTAAAATGCATCCTGATTTAATGCAGTGTATTCCATGCAGCGTGAAGTAATGGAACCCTATTGAATGCATTGGAATTTATAGAGCATGATTGAATGAAATGGATTCCATGCAGCATGGTTGAATGCAGTGGATTTTATGCAGCATGGCCCAAAGCATCCCGATTGAATGCAGTGGAGTCCATGCAGCGTCAATGAATGCAGAGTATTCCATGCATTTTGGCGCAATGGATCCCGATTGTATGCAGTGGAGTCCATGCAGTGTGATGAATGCATGGATTCCAGGCAGCCTGGTAAAATGCATCCCGATTGAATGCAGTGGATTTCATGCAGCATGATTGAATGCAGTGGATTCCATGCAGCATGGTTGAATGCAGTGGATTTTATGCAGCATGGCCCAAAGCATCCCGATGGAATGCAGTGGATTCCATGCAGCGTCATTGAATGCAGATGATTCCTTGCATTTTGGGGCAATGGATCCCGATTTTATGCAGTGGAGTCCATGCAGCGTGGCCAAATGCATCCCGATTAAATGCAGTGGATTTTATGCAGCATGGCCCAAAGCATCCCGATAGAATGCAGTGGATTCCATGCAGCCTGATTGAATGAAGGGTAATCAATGCAGCATTGTAAAATGCATCCCGATTGAATGCAGTGGATTCCATGCAGCATGATTGAATGCAATGGATTTTATGCAGCATGGCCCAAAGCATCCCGATTGAATGCAGTGGATTCCATGCAGCGTCATTGAATGCAGAGGATTCAATGCATTGTGGCGCAATAGATCTGGATTGTATGCAGTGGAGTCCATGAAGCGATGCCCAGTGCATCCCGATTGAATGCAGTGGATTTTATGCAGCATGGCCCAAAGCATCCCGATTGAATGCAATGGATTCCATGAATTGTGATTGAATACAGTGTACTAAATGCAGCGTGGTAAAATTCATCCATGTTGAATGCAGTGGATTCCATGCAGCGTGATTGAATGCAGTGGATTCCATGCAGCGTGAAGAAATGGAACCCTATTGAATGCAGTGGATTTTATGCAGCATGATTGAATGCAGTGGATTCCATGCAGCATGATTGCATACAGTGGAGTTTATGCAGCATGGCCCAAAGCATCCCGATGGAATGCAGTGGATTCCATGCAGCGTCATTGAATGCAGAGGATTCCATGCATTGTGGCGCAGTGGATCCCGATTGTATGCAGTGGAGTCCATGCAGCGAGGCCCAATGCATCCCGATTGAATGCAGTGGATTTTATGCAGCGTGGCCCAAAGCATCCCGATGGAATGCAGTGGATTCCATGCAGCGTCGTTGAATGAAGAGGATTCCATGCATTGTGGCGCAATGGATCCGGATTGTATGCAGTGGAGTCCATGCAGCAATGCCCAGTGCATCCCGATTGAATGCAGTGGATTTTATGCAGCATGGCCCAAAGCATCCCGATTGAATGCAATGGATTCCATGAATTGTGATTGAATACAGTGTACTAAATGCAGCGTGGTAAAATTCATCCATGTTGAATGCAGTGGAATTCATGCAGCGTGATTGAATGCAGTGGATTCCATGCAGCGTGAAGAAATGGAACCCTATTGAATGCAGTGGATTTTATGCAGCATGATTGAATGCAGTGGATTCCATGCAGCATGATTGCATGCAGTGGATTTTATGCAGCATGGCCCAAAGCATCCTGATGGAATGCAGTGGATTCCATGCAGCGTCATTGAATGCAGAGGATTCCATGCATTGTGGCACAATGGATTCCGATTGAATGCAGTGGATTCGATGCAGCGTCATTGAATGAAGAGACTTCCATGCATTGTGGCACAATGGATCCCGATTGAATGCAGTGGAGTCCATGCAGCGAGGCCCAATGCATCCCGATTGAATGCAGTGGATTTTATGCAGCATGGCCCAAAGCATCCCGATTGAATGCAGTGGATTCCATGCATTGTGATTGAATGCGGTGTAATCTATGCAGTGTGGTAAAATGCATCCCGATAGAATGCAGTGGATTCCATGCAGCGTGATTGAATGTAGTGGATTCGATGCAGCGTGAAGAAATGGAACCCTATTGAATGCCATGGATTTTATGCAGCACGATTGAATGCAGTGGATTCCATGAAGCATGATTGAATGCAATGGATTTATGCAGCATGGCCCAAAGCATCCCGATTGAATGCAGTGGATTCCATGCAGCGTCGTTGAATGCAGAGTATTCCATGCATTTTGGCGCAATGGTTCCAGATTGTATGCAGTGGAGTTCATGCAGCGAGGCCCAATGCATCCCGATTGAATGCAGTAGATTTTGTGCAGCATGGCCCAAAACATCCCGATGGAATGCAGTGGATTCCATGCAGCGTCGTTGAATGCAGAGGATTCCATGCATTGTGGCGCAATGGATCCCGATTGTATGCAGTGGAGTCCATGCAGCAATGCCCAATGCCTCCCGATTGAATGCAGTGGAGTTTATGCAGCATGGCCCAAAGCATCCCGATGGAATGCAGTGGATTCCATGCATTGTGATTGAATGCAGTGTAATCCATGCAGTGAGGTAAAATGCATCCTGATTTAATGCAGTGTATTCCATGCAGCGTGAAGTAATGGAACCCTATTGAATGCATTGGATTTTATAGAGCATGATTGAATGAAATGGATTCCATGCAGCATGGTTGAATGCAGTGGATTTTATGCAGCATGGCCCAAAGCATCCCGATTGAATGCAATGGATTCCATGAATTGTGATTGAATACAGTGTACTAAATGCAGCGTGGTAAAATTCATCCATGTTGAATGCAGTGGATTCCATGCAGCGTGATTGAATGCAGTGGATTCCATGCAGCGTGAAGAAATGGAACCCTATTGAATGCAGTGGATTTTATGCAGCATGATTGAATGCAGTGGATTCCATGCAGCATGATTGCATACAGTGGATTTTATGCAGCATGGCCCAAAGCATCCCGATGGAATGCAGTGGATTCCATGCAGCGTCATTGAATGCAGAGGATTCCATGCATTGTGGCGCAATGGATCCCGATTGTATGCAGTGGAGTCCATGCAGCGAGGCCCAATGCATCCCGATTGAATGCAGTGGATTTTATGCAGCATGGCCCAAAGCATCCCGATGGAATGCAGTGGATTCCATGCAGCGTCGTTGAATGAAGAGGATTCCATGCATTGTGGCGCAATGGATCCGGATTGTATGCAGTGGAGTCCATGCAGCAATGCCCAGTGCATCCCGATTGAATGCAGTGGATTTTATGCAGCATGGCCCAAAGCATCCCGATTGAATGCAATGGATTCCATGAATTGTGATTGAATACAGTGTACTAAATGCAGCGTGGTAAAATTCATCCATGTTGAATGCAGTGGAATTCATGCAGCGTGATTGAATGCAGTGGATTCCATGCAGCGTGAAGAAATGGAACCCTATTGAATGCAGTGGATTTTATGCAGCATGATTGAATGCAGTGGATTCCATGCAGCATGATTGCATGCAGTGGATTTTATGCAGCATGGCCCAAAGCATCCTGATGGAATGCAGTGGATTCCATGCAGCGTCATTGAATGCAGAGGATTCCATGCATTGTGGCACAATGGATTCCGATTGAATGCAGTGGATTCGATGCAGCGTCATTGAATGAAGAGAATTCCATGCATTGTGGCACAATGGATCCCGATTGAATGCAGTGGAGTCCATGCAGCGAGGCCCAATGCATCCCGATTGAATGCAGTGGATTTTATGCAGCATGGCCCAAAGCATCCCGATTGAATGCAGTGGATTCCATGCATTGTGATTGAATGCGGTGTAATCTATGCAGTGTGGTAAAATGCATCCCGATAGAATGCAGTGGATTCCATGCAGCGTGATTGAATGTAGTGGATTCGATGCAGCGTGAAGAAATGGAACCCTATTGAATGCCGTGGATTTTATGCAGCACGATTGAATGCAGTGGATTCCATGAAGCATGATTGAATGCAATGGATTTATGCAGCATGGCCCAAAGCATCCCGATTGAATGCAGTGGATTACATGCAGCGTCGTTGAATGCAGAGTATTCCATGCATTTTGGCGCAATGGTTCCAGATTGTATGCAGTGGAGTTCATGCAGCGAGGCCCAATGCATCCCGATTGAATGCAGTAGATTTTATGCAGCATGGCCCAAAACATCCCGATGGAATGCAGTGGATTCCATGCAGCGTCGTTGAATGCAGAGGATTCCATGCATTGTGGCGCAATGGATCCAGATTTTATGCAGTGGAGTCCATGCAGCGAGGCCCAATGCCTCCCGATTGAATGCAGTGGAGTTTATGCAGCATGGCCCAAAGCATCCCGATGGAATGCAGTGGATTCCATGCATTGTGATTGAATGCAGTGTAATCCATGCAGTGAGGTAAAATTCATCCTGATTTAATGCAGTGTATTCCATGCAGCGTGAAGTAATGGAACCCTATTGAATGCATTGGATTTTATAGAGCATGATTGAATGAAATGGATTCCATGCAGCATGGTTGAATGCAGTGGATTTTATGCAGCATGGCCCAAAGCATCCCGATTGAATGCAGTGGAGTCCATGCAGCGTCAATGAATGCAGAGTATTCCATGCATTTTGGCGCAATGGATCCCGATTGTATGCAGTGGAGTCCATGCAGCGAAGCCCAATGCATCCCGATTGAATGCAGTGGATTTTATGCAGCATGGCCCAAAGCATCCCGATGGAATGCAGTGGATTACATGCGTTGTGATTGAATGCAGTGAACTCCATGGAGCATTGTAGAATGCATCCCCATTGAATGCAGTGGATTCCATGGAGCCTGATTGAATGCAGTGTATTCCATGCAGCGTGAAGAAATGGAACCCTATTGAATGCAGTGGATTTTATTCAGCATGATTGAATGCAGTGGATTCCATGCAGCAAATTGAATGCAGTGTATTTTATGCAGTATGGCCCAAAGCATCCCTATAGAACGCAGTGGATTCCATGCATTTTGAGTGTATGAAATGTAATCCATGCAGCCTTGTAAAATGCATCCCGATTGAATGCAGTGGATTCCATGCAGCATGGTTGAATGCAGTGGATTTTATGCAGCATGGCCCAAAGCATCCCGATGGAATGCAGTGGATTCCATGCAGCGTCATTGAATGCAGATGATTCCTTGCATTTTGGGGCAATGGATCCCGATTTTATGCAGTGGAGTCCATGCAGCGTGGCCAAATGCATCCCGATTAAATGCAGTGGATTTTATGCAGCATGGCCCAAAGCATCCCGATAGAATGCAGTGGATTCCATGCAGCCTGATTGAATGAAGGGTAATCAATGCAGCATGGTAAAATGCATCCCGATTGAATGCAGTGGATTCCATGCAGCATGATTGAATGCAATGGATTTTATGCAGCATGGCCCAAAGCATCCCGATTGAATGCAGTGGATTCCATGAAGCGTCATTGAATGCAGAGGATTCCATGCATTGTGGCGCAATGGATCCGGATTGTATGCAGTGGAGTCCATGCAGCGATGCCCAGTGCATCCCGATTGAATGCAGTGGATTTTATGCAGCATGGCCCAAAGCATCCCGATTGAATGCAATGGATTCCATGAATTGTGATTGAATACAGTGTACTAAATGCAGCGTGGTAAAATTCATCCATGTTGAATGCAGTGGATTCCATGCAGCGTGATTGAATGCAGTGGATTCCATGCAGCGTGAAGAAATGGAACCCTATTGAATGCAGTGGATTTTATGCAGCATGATTGAATGCAGTGGATTCCATGCAGCATGATTGCATACAGTGGATTTTATGCAGCATGGCCCAAAGCATCCCGATGGAATGCAGTGGATTCCATGCAGCGTCATTGAATGCAGAGGATTCCATGCATTGTGGCGCAATGGATCCCGATTGTATGCAGTGGAGTCCATGCAGCGAGGCCCAATGCATCCCGATTGAATGCAGTGGATTTTATGCAGCATGGCCCAAAGCATCCCGATGGAATGCAGTGGATTCCATGCAGCGTCGTTGAATGAAGAGGATTCCATGCATTGTGGCGCAATGGATCCGGATTGTATGCAGTGGAGTCCATGCAGCAATGCCCAGTGCATCCCGATTGAATGCAGTGGATTTTATGCAGCATGGCCCAAAGCATCCCGATTGAATGCAATGGATCCCATGAATTGTGATTGAATACAGTGTACTAAATGCAGCGTGGTAAAATTCATCCATGTTGAATGCAGTGGAATTCATGCAGCGTGATTGAATGCAGTGGATTCCATGCAGCGTGAAGAAATGGAACCCTATTGAATGCAGTGGATTTTATGCAGCATGATTGAATGCAGTGGATTCCATGCAGCATGATTGCATGCAGTGGATTTTATGCAGCATGGCCCAAAGCATCCTGATGGAATGCAGTGGATTCCATGCAGCGTCATTGAATGCAGAGGATTCCATGCATTGTGGCACAATGGATTCCGATTGAATGCAGTGGATTCGATGCAGCGTCATTGAATGAAGAGAATTCCATGCATTGTGGCACAATGGATCCCGATTGAATGCAGTGGAGTCCATGCAGCGAGGCCCAATGCATCCCGATTGAATGCAGTGGATTTTATGCAGCATGGCCCAAAGCATCCCGATTGAATGCAGTGGATTCCATGCATTGTGATTGAATGCGGTGTAATCTATGCAGTGTGGTAAAATGCATCCCGATAGAATGCAGTGGATTCCATGCAGCGTGATTGAATGTAGTGGATTCGATGCAGCGTGAAGAAATGGAACCCTATTGAATGCCGTGGATTTTATGCAGCACGATTGAATGCAGTGGATTCCATGAAGCATGATTGAATGCAATGGATTTATGCAGCATGGCCCAAAGCATCCCGATTGAATGCAGTGGATTACATGCAGCGTCGTTGAATGCAGAGTATTCCATGCATTTTGGCGCAATGGTTCCAGATTGTATGCAGTGGAGTTCATGCAGCGAGGCCCAATGCATCCCGATTGAATGCAGTAGATTTTATGCAGCATGGCCCAAAACATCCCGATGGAATGCAGTGGATTCCATGCAGCGTCGTTGAATGCAGAGGATTCCATGCATTGTGGCGCAATGGATCCAGATTTTATGCAGTGGAGTCCATGCAGCGAGGCCCAATGCCTCCCGATTGAATGCAGTGGAGTTTATGCAGCATGGCCCAAAGCATCCCGATGGAATGCAGTGGATTCCATGCATTGTGATTGAATGCAGTGTAATCCATGCAGTGAGGTAAAATTCATCCTGATTTAATGCAGTGTATTCCATGCAGCGTGAAGTAATGGAACCCTATTGAATGCATTGGATTTTATAGAGCATGATTGAATGAAATGGATTCCATGCAGCATGGTTGAATGCAGTGGATTTTATGCAGCATGGCCCAAAGCATCCCGATTGAATGCAGTGGAGTCCATGCAGCGTCAATGAATGCAGAGTATTCCATGCATTTTGGCGCAATGGATCCCGATTGTATGCAGTGGAGTCCATGCAGCGAAGCCCAATGCATCCCGATTGAATGCAGTGGATTTTATGCAGCATGGCCCAAAGCATCCCGATGGAATGCAGTGGATTACATGCGTTGTGATTGAATGCAGTGAACTCCATGGAGCATTGTAGAATGCATCCCCATTGAATGCAGTGGATTCCATGGAGCCTGATTGAATGCAGTGTATTCCATGCAGCGTGAAGAAATGGAACCCTATTGAATGCAGTGGATTTTATTCAGCATGATTGAATGCAGTGGATTCCATGCAGCAAATTGAATGCAGTGTATTTTATGCAGTATGGCCCAAAGCATCCCTATAGAACGCAGTGGATTCCATGCATTTTGAGTGTATGAAATGTAATCCATGCAGCCTTGTAAAATGCATCCCGATTGAATGAAGTGGATTCCATGCAGCATGGTTGAATGCAGTGGATTTTATGCAGCATGGCCCAAAGCATCCCGATGGAATGCAGTGGATTCCATGCAGCGTCATTGAATGCAGATGATTCCTTGCATTTTGGGGCAATGGATCCCGATTTTATGCAGTGGAGTCCATGCAGCGTGGCCAAATGCATCCCGATTAAATGCAGTGGATTTTATGCAGCATGGCCCAAAGCATCCCGATAGAATGCAGTGGATTCCATGCAGCCTGATTGAATGAAGGGTAATCAATGCAGCATGGTAAAATGCATCCCGATTGAATGCAGTGGATTCCATGCAGCATGATTGAATGCAATGGATTTTATGCAGCATGGCCCAAAGCATCCCGATTGAATGCAGTGGATTCCATGAAGCGTCATTGAATGCAGAGGATTCCATGCATTGTGGCGCAATGGATCCGGATTGTATGCAGTGGAGTCCATGCAGCGATGCCCAGTGCATCCCGATTGAATGCAGTGGATTTTATGCAGCATGGCCCAAAGCATCCCGATTGAATGCAATGGATTCCATGAATTGTGATTGAATACAGTGTACTAAATGCAGCGTGGTAAAATTCATCCATGTTGAATGCAGTGGATTCCATGCAGCGTGATTGAATGCAGTGGATTCCATGCAGCGTGAAGAAATGGAACCCTATTGAATGCAGTGGATTTTATGCAGCATGATTGAATGCAGTGGATTCCATGCAGCATGATTGCATACAGTGGATTTTATGCAGCATGGCCCAAAGCATCCCGATGGAATGCAGTGGATTCCATGCAGCGTCATTGAATGCAGAGGATTCCATGCATTGTGGCGCAATGGATCCCGATTGTATGCAGTGGAGTCCATGCAGCGAGGCCCAATGCATCCCGATTGAATGCAGTGGATTTTATGCAGCATGGCCCAAAGCATCCCGATGGAATGCAGTGGATTCCATGCAGCGTCGTTGAATGAAGAGGATTCCATGCATTGTGGCGCAATGGATCCGGATTGTATTCAGTGGAGTCCATGCAGCAATGCCCAGTGCATCCCGATTGAATGCAGTGGATTTTATGCAGCATGGCCCAAAGCATCCCGATTGAATGCAATGGATCCCATGAATTGTGATTGAATACAGTGTACTAAATGCAGCGTGGTAAAATTCATCCATGTTGAATGCAGTGGAATTCATGCAGCGTGATTGAATGCAGTGGATTCCATGCAGCGTGAAGAAATGGAACCCTATTGAATGCAGTGGATTTTATGCAGCATGATTGAATGCAGTGGATTCCATGCAGCATGATTGCATGCAGTGGATTTTATGCAGCATGGCCCAAAGCATCCTGATGGAATGCAGTGGATTCCATGCAGCGTCATTGAATGCAGAGGATTCCATGCATTGTGGCACAATGGATTCCGATTGAATGCAGTGGATTCGATGCAGCGTCATTGAATGAAGAGAATTCCATGCATTGTGGCACAATGGATCCCGATTGAATGCAGTGGAGTCCATGCAGCGAGGCCCAATGCATCCCGATTGAATGCAGTGGATTTTATGCAGCATGGCCCAAAGCATCCCGATTGAATGCAGTGGATTCCATGCATTGTGATTGAATGCGGTGTAATCTATGCAGTGTGGTAAAATGCATCCCGATAGAATGCAGTGGATTCCATGCAGCGTGATTGAATGTAGTGGATTCGATGCAGCGTGAAGAAATGGAACCCTATTGAATGCCGTGGATTTTATGCAGCACGATTGAATGCAGTGGATTCCATGAAGCATGATTGAATGCAATGGATTTATGCAGCATGGCCCAAAGCATCCCGATTGAATGCAGTGGATTCCATGCAGCGTCGTTGAATGCAGAGTATTCCATGCATTTTGGCGCAATGGTTCCAGATTGTATGCAGTGGAGTTCATGCAGCGAGGCCCAATGCATCCCGATTGAATGCAGTAGATTTTATGCAGCATGGCCCAAAACATCCCGATGGAATGCAGTGGATTCCATGCAGCGTCGTTGAATGCAGAGGATTCCATGCATTGTGGCGCAATGGATCCCGATTGTATGCAGTGGAGTCCATGCAGCAATGCCCAATGCCTCCCGATTGAATGCAGTGGAGTTTATGCAGCATGGCCCAAAGCATCCCGATGGAATGCAGTGGATTCCATGCATTGTGATTGAATGCAGTGTAATCCATGCAGTGAGGTAAAATGCATCCTGATTGAATGCAGTGTATTCCATGCAGCGTGAAGTAATGGAACCCTATTGAATGCATTGGATTTTATAGAGCATGATTGAATGAAATGGATTCCATGCAGCATGGTTGAATGCAGTGGATTTTATGCAGCATGGCCCAAAGCATCCCGATTGAATGCAATGGATTCCATGAATTGTGATTGAATACAGTGTACTAAATGCAGCGTGGTAAAATTCATCCATGTTGAATGCAGTGGATTCCATGCAGCGTGATTGAATGCAGTGGATTCCATGCAGTGTGAAGAAATGGAACCCTATTGAATGCAGTGGATTTTATGCAGCATGATTGAATGCAGTGGATTCCATGCAGCATGATTGCATACAGTGGATTTTATGCAGCATGGCCCAAAGCATCCCGATGGAATGCAGTGGATTCCATGCAGCGTCATTGAATGCAGAGGATTCCATGCATTGTGGCGCAATGGATCCCGATTGTATGCAGTGGAGTCCATGCAGCGAGGCCCAATGCATCCCGATTGAATGCAGTGGATTTTATGCAGCATGGCCCAAAGCATCCCGATGGAATGCAGTGGATTCCATGCAGCGTCGTTGAATGAAGAGGATTCCATGCATTGTGGCGCAATGGATCCGGATTGTATGCAGTGGAGTCCATGCAGCAATGCCCAGTGCATCCCGATTGAATGCAGTGGATTTTATGCAGCATGGCCCAAAGCATCCCGATTGAATGCAATGGATTCCATGAATTGTGATTGAATACAGTGTACTAAATGCAGCGTGGTAAAATTCATCCATGTTGAATGCAGTGGATTCCATGCAGCGTGATTGAATGCAGTGGATTCCATGCAGCGTGAAGAAATGGAACCCTATTGAATGCAGTGGATTTTATGCAGCATGATTGAATGCAGTGGATTCCATGCAGCATGATTGCATACAGTGGATTTTATGCAGCATGGCCCAAAGCATCCCGATGGAATGCAGTGGATTCCATGCAGCGTCATTGAATGCAGAGGATTCCATGCATTGTGGCGCAATGGATCCCGATTGTATGCAGTGGAGTCCATGCAGCGAGGCCCAATGCATCCCGATTGAATGCAGTGGATTTTATGCAGCATGGCCCAAAGCATCCCGATGGAATGCAGTGGATTCCATGCAGCGTCGTTGAATGAAGAGGATTCCATGCATTGTGGCGCAATGGATCCGGATTGTATGCAGTGGAGTCCATGCAGCAATGCCCAGTGCATCCCGATTGAATGCAGTGGATTTTATGCAGCATGGCCCAAAGCATCCCGATTGAATGCAATGGATTCCATGAATTGTGATTGAATACAGTGTACCAAATGCAGCGTGGTAAAATTCATCCATGTTGAATGCAGTGGAATTCATGCAGCGTGATTGAATGCAGTGGATTCCATGCAGCGTGAAGAAATGGAACCCTATTGAATGCAGTGGATTTTATGCAGCATGATTGAATGCAGTGGATTCCATGCAGCATGATTGCATGCAGTGGATTTTATGCAGCATGGCCCAAAGCATCCTGATGGAATGCAGTGGATTCCATGCAGCGTCATTGAATGCAGAGGATTCCATGCATTGTGGCACAATGGATTCCGATTGAATGCAGTGGATTCGATGCAGCGTCATTGAATGAAGAGAATTCCATGCATTGTGGCACAATGGATCCCGATTGAATGCAGTGGAGTCCATGCAGCGAGGCCCAATGCATCCCGATTGAATGCAGTGGATTTTATGCAGCATGGCCCAAAGCATCCCGATTGAATGCAGTGGATTCCATGCATTGTGATTGAATGCGGTGTAATCTATGCAGTGTGGTAAAATGCATTCCGATAGAATGCAGTGGATTCCATGCAGCGTGATTGAATGTAGTGGATTCGATGCAGCGTGAAGAAATGGAACCCTATTGAATGCCGTGGATTTTATGCAGCACGATTGAATGCAGTGGATTCCATGAAGCATGATTGAATGCAATGGATTTATGCAGCATGGCCCAAAGCATCCCGATTGAATGCAGTGGATTCCATGCAGCGTCGTTGAATGCAGAGTATTCCATGCATTTTGGCGCAATGGTTCCAGATTGTATGCAGTGGAGTTCATGCAGCGAGGCCCAATGCATCCCGATTGAATGCAGTAGATTTTATGCAGCATGGCCCAAAACATCCCGATGGAATGCAGTGGATTCCATGCAGCGTCGTTGAATGCAGAGGATTCCAAGCATTGTGGCGCAATGGATCCAGATTTTATGCAGTGGAGTCCATGCAGCGAGGCCCAATGCCTCCCGATTGAATGCAGTGGAGTTTATGCAGCATGGCCCAAAGCATCCCGATGGAATGCAGTGGATTCCATGCATTGTGATTGAATGCAGTGTAATCCATGCAGTGAGGTAAAATGCATCCTGATTTAATGCAGTGTATTCCATGCAGCGTGAAGTAATGGAACCCTATTGAATGCATTGGATTTTATAGAGCATGATTGAATGAAATGGATTCCATGCAGCATGGTTGAATGCAGTGGATTTTATGCAGCATGGCCCAAAGCATCCCGATTGAATGCAGTGGAGTCCATGCAGCGTCAATGAATGCAGAGTATTCCATGCATTTTGGCGCAATGGATCCCGATTGTATGCAGTGGAGTCCATGCAGCGAAGCCCAATGCATCCCGATTGAATGCAGTGGATTTTATGCAGCATGGCCCAAAGCATCCCGATGGAATGCAGTGGATTACATGCGTTGTGATTGAATGCAGTGAACTCCATGCAGCATTGTAGAATGCATCCCCATTGAATGCAGTGGATTCCATGGAGCCTGATTGAATGCAGTGTATTCCATGCAGCGTGAAGAAATGGAACCCTATTGAATGCAGTGGATTTTATTCAGCATGATTGAATGCAGTGGATTCCATGCAGCAAATTGAATGCAGTGTATTTTATGCAGTATGGCCCAAAGCATCCCTATAGAACGCAGTGGATTCCATGCATTTTGAGTGTATGAAATGTAATCCATGCAGCCTTGTAAAATGCATCCCGATTGAATGCAGTGGATTCCATGAAGCATGGTTGAATGCAGTGGATTTTATGCAGCATGGCCCAAAGCATCCTGATGGAATGCAGTGGATTCCATGCAGCGTCATTGAATGCAGATGATTCCTTGCATTTTGGGGCAATGGATCCCGATTTTATGCAGTGGAGTCCATGCAGCGTGGCCAAATGCATCCCGATTGAATGCAGTGGATTTTATGCAGCATGGCCCAAAGCATCCCGATAGAATGCAGTGGATTCCATGCAGCCTGATTGAATGAAGGGTAATCAATGCAGCATGGTAAAATGCATCCCGATTGAATGCAGTGGATTCCATGCAGCATGATTGAATGCAATGGATTTTATGCAGCATGGCCCAAAGCATCCCGATTGAATGCAGTGGATTCCATGCAGCGTCATTGAATGCAGAGGATTCCATGCATTGTGGCGCAATGGATCCGGATTGTATGCAGTGGAGTCCATGCAGCGATGCCCAGTGCATCCCGATTGAATGCAGTGGATTTTATGCAGCATGGCCCAAAGCATCCCGATTGAATGCAATGGATTCCATGAATTGTGATTGAATACAGTGTACTAAATGCAGCGTGGTAAAATTCATCCATGTTGAATGCAGTGGATTCCATGCAGCGTGATTGAATGCAGTGGATTCCATGCAGCGTGAAGAAATGGAACCCTATTGAATGCAGTGGATTTTATGCAGCATGATTGAATGCAGTGGATTCCATGCAGCATGATTGCATACAGTGGATTTTATGCAGCATGGCCCAAAGCATCCCGATGGAATGCAGTGGATTCCATGCAGCGTCATTGAATGCAGAGGATTCCATGCATTGTGGCGCAATGGATCCCGATTGTATGCAGTGGAGTCCATGCAGCGAGGCCCAATGCATCCCGATTGAATGCAGTGGATTTTATGCAGCATGGCCCAAAGCATCCCGATGGAATGCAGTGGATTCCATGCAGCGTCGTTGAATGAAGAGGATTCCATGCATTGTGGCGCAATGGATCCGGATTGTATTCAGTGGAGTCCATGCAGCAATGCCCAGTGCATCCCGATTGAATGCAGTGGATTTTATGCAGCATGGCCCAAAGCATCCCGATTGAATGCAATGGATCCCATGAATTGTGATTGAATACAGTGTACTAAATGCAGCGTGGTAAAATTCATCCATGTTGAATGCAGTGGAATTCATGCAGCGTGATTGAATGCAGTGGATTCCATGCAGCGTGAAGAAATGGAACCCTATTGAATGCAGTGGATTTTATGCAGCATGATTGAATGCAGTGGATTCCATGCAGCATGATTGCATGCAGTGGATTTTATGCAGCATGGCCCAAAGCATCCTGATGGAATGCAGTGGATTCCATGCAGCGTCATTGAATGCAGAGGATTCCATGCATTGTGGCACAATGGATTCCGATTGAATGCAGTGGATTCGATGCAGCGTCATTGAATGAAGAGAATTCCATGCATTGTGGCACAATGGATCCCGATTGATTGCAGTGGAGTCCATGCAGCGAGGCCCAATGCATCCCGATTGAATGCAGTGGATTTTATGCAGCATGGCCCAAAGCATCCCGATTGAATGCAGTGGATTCCATGCATTGTGATTGAATGCGGTGTAATCTATGCAGTGTGGTAAAATGCATCCCGATAGAATGCAGTGGATTCCATGCAGCGTGATTGAATGTAGTGGATTCGATGCAGCGTGAAGAAATGGAACCCTATTGAATGCCGTGGATTTTATGCAGCACGATTGAATGCAGTGGATTCCATGAAGCATGATTGAATGCAATGGATTTATGCAGCATGGCCCAAAGCATCCCGATTGAATGCAGTGGATTCCATGCAGCGTCGTTGAATGCAGAGTATTCCATGCATTTTGGCGCAATGGTTCCAGATTGTATGCAGTGGAGTTCATGCAGCGAGGCCCAATGCATCCCGATTGAATGCAGTAGATTTTATGCAGCATGGCCCAAAGCATCCCGATGGAATGCAGTGGATTCCATGCAGCGTCGTTGAATGCAGAGGATTCCATGCATTGTGGCGCAATGGATCCAGATTTTATGCAGTGGAGTCCATGCAGCGAGGCCCAATGCCTCCCGATTGAATGCAGTGGAGTTTATGCAGCATGGCCCAAAGCATCCCGATGGAATGCAGTGGATTCCATGCATTGTGATTGAATGCAGTGTAATCCATGCAGTGAGGTAAAATGCATCCTGATTTAATGCAGTGTATTCCATGCAGCGTGAAGTAATGGAACCCTATTGAATGCATTGGATTTTATAGAGCATGATTGAATGAAATGGATTCCATGCAGCATGGTTGAATGCAGTGGATTTTATGCAGCATGGCCCAAAGCATCCCGATTGAATGCAGTGGAGTCCATGCAGCGTCAATGAATGCAGAGTATTCCATGCATTTTGGCGTAATGGATCCCGATTGTATGCAGTGGAGTCCATGCAGCGAAGCCCAATGCATCCCGATTGAATGCAGTGGATTTTATGCAGCATGGCCCAAAGCATCCCGATGGAATGCAGTGGATTACATGCGTTGTGATTGAATGCAGTGAACTCCATGCAGCATTGTAGAATGCATCCCCATTGAATGCAGTGGATTCCATGGAGCCTGATTGAATGCAGTGTATTCCATGCAGCGTGAAGAAATGGAACCCTATTGAATGCAGTGGATTTTATTCAGCATGATTGAATGCAGTGGATTCCATGCAGCAAATTGAATGCAGTGTATTTTATGCAGTATGGCCCAAAGCATCCCTATAGAACGCAGTGGATTCCATGCATTTTGAGTGTATGAAATGTAATCCATGCAGCCTTGTAAAATGCATCCCGATTGAATGCAGTGGATTCCATGCAGCATGATTGAATGCAGTGGATTTTATGCAGCATGGCCCAAAGCTTCCCGATGGAATGCAGTGGATTCCATGCAGCGTCATTGAATGCAGAGTATTCCATGCATTGTGGCGCAATGGATCCCGATTATATGCAGTGGAGTCTATGCAGCGAGGCCCAATGCATCACCATTGAATGCAGTGGATTTTATGCAGCATGGCCCAAGGCATCCCGATTGAATGCAGTGGATTCCATGCATTGTGATTGAATGTAGGGTAATCCATGCAACGTGGTATAATGCATCCTGATTGAATGCAGTCGATTCCATGCATCCTGATTTAATGTAGTGTATTCCATGCAGCGTGAAGTAATGGAACCCTATTGAATGCATTGGATTTTATAGAGCATGATTGAATGAAATGGATTCCATGCAGCATGGTTGAATGCAGTGGATTTTATGCAGCATGGCCCAAAGCATCCCGATTGAATGCAGTGGAGTCCATGCAGCATCAATGAATGCAGAGGATTCCTTGCATTGTGGCGCAATGGATACCGATTGAATGCAGTGGAGTCGATGCAGCGTGGCCCAATGCATCCCGATTGAATGCAGTGGATTTTATGCAGCATGGCCCAAAGCATCCCGATGGAATGCAGTGGATTCCAAGCATTGTGATTGAATGCAGTGTAATCCATGCAGCGAGGTAAAATGCATCCCGATTGAATGCAGTGGATTCCATTCAGTGTGATTGAATGCAGTGTATTACATGCAGCGTGAAGAAATGGAACCCTATTGAATGCAGTGGATTTTATGCAGCATGATTGAATGCAGTGGATTCCATGCAGCATGATTGAATGCAGTGGATTTTATGCAGCATGGCCCAAAGCATCCCGATGGAATGCAGTGGATTCCATGCATTGTGATTGAATGCAGTGAAAACCACGCAGCATGGTAAAATGCATCCCGATTGAATGCAGTGGATTCCATGCAGCGTGATTGAATGCAGTGGATTCCAGGCAGCGTGAAGAAGAAATGGAACCCTATTGAATGCAGTGGATTTTATGCAGCATGATTGAATGCAGTGGATTCCATGCAGCATGATTGCATGCAGTGGATTTTATGCAGTATGGCCCAAAGCATCCCGATGGAATGCAGTGGATTCCATGCAGCGTCAATGAATGCAGAGGATTCCATGCATTTTGGCGCAATGGATCCCGATTGTATGCAGTGGAGTCCATGCAGCGAGGCCCAATGCATCCCGATTGAATGCAGTGGATTTTACGCAGCATGGCCCAAAGCATCCCGATGGAATGCAGTGGATTCCATGCATTGTGATTGAATGCAGTGAACTCCATGCAGCATGGTAGAATGCATCCCCATTGAATGCAGTGGATTCCATGGAGCCTGATTGAATGCAGTTTATTCTATGCAGCGAGGCCCAATGCATCCCGATTGAATGCAGTGGATTTTATGCAGCATGATTGAATGCAGTGGATTCCATGCAGCATGGTTGAATGCAGTGGATTTTATGCAGCATGGCCCAAAGCATCCCGATGGAATGCAGTGGATTCCATGCAGCGTCATTGAATGCAGATGATTCCTTGCATTTTGGGGCAATGGATCCCGATTTTATGCAGTGGAGTCCATGCAGCGTGGCCAAATGCATCCCAATTAAATGCAGTGGATTTTATGCAGCATGGCCCAAAGCATCCCGATAGAATGCAGTGGATTCCATGCAGCCTGATTGAATGAAGGGTAATCAATGCAGCATGGTAAAATGCATCCCGATTGAATGCAGTGGATTCCATGCAGCATGATTGAATGCAATGGATTTTATGCAGCATGGCCCAAAGCATCCCGATTGAATGCAGTGGATTCCATGCAGCGTCATTGAATGCAGAGGATTCCATGCATTGTGGCGCAATGGATCCGGATTGTATGCAGTGGAGTCCATGCAGCGATGCCCAGTGCATCCCGATTGAATGCAGTGGATTTTATGCAGCATGGCCCAAAGCATCCCGATTGAATGCAATGGAGTCCATGAATTGTGATTGAATACAGTGTACTAAATGCAGCGTGGTAAAATTCATCCATGTTGAATGCAGTGGATTCCATGCAGCGTGATTGAATGCAGTGGATTCCATGCAGCGTGAAGAAATGGAACCCTATTGAATGCAGTGGATTTTATGCAGCATGATTGAATGCAGTGGATTCCATGCAGCATGATTGCATACAGTGGATTTTATGCAGCATGGCCCAAAGCATCCCGATGGAATGCAGTGGATTCCATGCAGCGTCATTGAATGCAGAGGATTCCATGCATTGTGGCGCAATGGATCCCGATTGTATGCAGTGGAGTCCATGCAGCGAGGCCCAATGCATCCCGATTGAATGCAGTGGATTTTATGCAGCATGGCCCAAAGCATCCCGATGGAATGCAGTGGATTCCATGCAGCGTCGTTGAATGAAGAGGATTCCATGCATTGTGGCGCAATGGATCCCGATTGTATGCAGTGGAGTCCATGCAGCAATGCCCAGTGCATCCCGATTGAATGCAGTGGATTTTATGCAGCATGGCCCAAAGCATCCCGATTGAATGCAATGGATTCCATGAATTGTGATTGAATACAGTGTACTAAATGCAGCGTGGTAAAATTCATCCATGTTGAATGCAGTGGAATTCATGCAGCGTGATTGAATGCAGTGGATTCCATGCAGCGTGAAGAAATGGAACCCTATTGAATGCAGTGGATTTTATGCAGCATGATTGAATGCAGTGGATTCCATGCAGCATGATTGCATGCAGTGGATTTTATGCAGCATGGCCCAAAGCATCCTGATGGAATGCAGTGGATTCCATGCAGCGTCATTGAATGCAGAGGATTCCATGCATTGTGGCACAATGGATTCCGATTGAATGCAGTGGATTCGATGCAGCGTCATTGAATGAAGAGAATTCCATGCATTGTGGCACAATGGATCCCGATTGAATGCAGTGGAGTCCATGCAGCGAGGCCCAATGCATCCCGATTGAATGCAGTGGATTTTATGCAGCATGGCCCAAAGCATCCCGATTGAATGCAGTGGATTCCATGCATTGTGATTGAATGCGGTGTAATCTATGCAGTGTGGTAAAATGCATCCCGATAGAATGCAGTGGATTCCATGCAGCGTGATTGAATGTAGTGGATTCGATGCAGCGTGAAGAAATGGAACCCTATTGAATGCCGTGGATTTTATGCAGCACGATTGAATGCAGTGGATTCCATGAAGCATGATTGAATGCAATGGATTTATGCAGCATGGCCCAAAGCATCCCGATTGAATGCAGTGGATTCCATGCAGCGTCGTTGAATGCAGAGTATTCCATGCATTTTGGCGCAATGGTTCCAGATTGTATGCAGTGGAGTTCATGCAGCGAGGCCCAATGCATCCCGATTGAATGCAGTAGATTTTATGCAGCATGGCCCAAAACATCCCGATGGAATGCAGTGGATTCCATGCAGCGTCGTTGAATGCAGAGGATTCCATGCATTGTGGCGCAATGGATCCAGATTTTATGCAGTGGAGTCCATGCAGCGAGGCCCAATGCCTCCCGATTGAATGCAGTGGAGTTTATGCAGCATGGCACAAAGCATCCCGATGGAATGCAGTGGATTCCATGCATTGTGATTGAATGCAGTGTAATCCATGCAGCGAGGTAAAATGCATCCTGATTTAATGCAGTGTATTCCATGCAGCGTGAAGTAATGGAACCCTATTGAATGCATTGGATTTTATAGAGCATGATTGAATGAAATGGATTCCATGCAGCATGGTTGAATGCAGTGGATTTTATGCAGCATGGCCCAAAGCATCCCGATTGAATGCAGTGGAATCCATGCAGCGTCAATGAATGCAGAGTATTCCATGCATTTTGGCGCAATGGATCCCGATTGTATGCAGTGGAGTCCATGCAGCGAAGCCCAATGCATCCCGATTGAATGCAGTGGATTTTATGCAGCATGGCCCAAAGCATCCCGATGGAATGCAGTGGATTACATGCGTTGTGATTGAATGCAGTGAACTCCATGCAGCATTGTAGAATGCATCCCCATTGAATGCAGTGGATTTCATGCAGCCTGATTGAATGCAGTGTATTCCATGCAGCGTGAAGAAATGGAACCCTATTGAATGCAGTGGATTTTATTCAGCATGATTGAATGCAGTGGATTCCATGCAGCAAATTGAATGCAGTGTATTTTATGCAGTATGGCCCAAAGCATACCTATAGAACGCAGTGGATTCCATGCATTTTGAGTGTATGAAATGTAATCCATGCAGCCTTGTAAAATGCATCCCGATTGAATGCAGTGGATTCCATGCAGCATGATTGAATGCAGTGGATTTTATGCAGCATGGCCCAAAGCTTCCCGATGGAATGCAGTGGATTCCATGCAGCGTCATTGAATGCAGAGTATTCCATGCATTGTGGCGCAATGGATCCCGATTATATGCAGTGGAGTCTATGCAGCGAGGCCCAATGCATCACCATTGAATGCAGTGGATTTTATGCAGCATGGCCCAAGGCATCCCGATTGAATGCAGTGGATTCCATGCATTGTGATTGAATGTAGGGTAATCCATGCAACGTGGTATAATGCATCCTGATTGAATGCAGTCGATTCCATGCATCCTGATTTAATGTAGTGTATTCCATGCAGCGTGAAGTAATGGAACCCTATTGAATGCATTGGATTTTATAGAGCATGATTGAATGAAATGGATTCCATGCAGCATGGTTGAATGCAGTGGATTTTATGCAGCATGGCCCAAAGCATCCCGATTGAATGCAGTGGAGTCCATGCAGCGTCAATGAATGCAGAGGATTCCTTGCATTGTGGCGCAATGGATACCGATTGAATGCAGTGGAGTCGATGCAGCGTGGCCCAATGCATCCCGATTGAATGCAGTGGATTTTATGCAGCATGGCCCAAAGCATCCCGATGGAATGCAGTGGATTCCAAGCATTGTGATTGAATGCAGTGTAATCCATGCAGCGAGGTAAAATGCATCCCGATTGAATGCAGTGGATTCCATTCAGTGTGATTGAATGCAGTGTATTACATGCAGCGTGAAGAAATGGAACCCTATTGAATGCAGTGGATTTTATGCAGCATGATTGAATGCAGTGGATTCCATGCAGCATGATTGAATGCAGTGGATTTTATGCAGCATGGCCCAAAGCATCCCGTTTGAATGCAGTGGATTCCATGCATTGTGATTGAATGCAGTGTATTCCATGCAGCGTGAAGAAATGGAACCCAATTGAATGCAAGGATTAATGCAGCATTACTGAATGCAGTGGATTCAAAAAGCAAGATTGAATGCAGTGGATTTTATGCAGCATGGCCCAAAGCATCCCGATTGAATGCAGTGGATTCCATGCACCATGATTAAGTGCAGTCGATTCCATACAGCTTAGTAAAATGAATCCCGATTAAAATTCCATGGATTACATGCAGCGTGATTAAATGCAGTGTAATCCATGCAGAGTGGTAAAATGCATCCCGATTGAATGCAGTGGATTCCATGCAGCGTGGTTGAATGCAGTGGATTCCATGCAGGGTGAAGAAATGGAACCCTATTGAATGCAGTGGATTTTATGCAACATGATTGAATGCAGTGGATTCAATGCAGCATGATTGCATGCAGTGGATTTTATGCAGCATGGCCCATAGCTTCACGATTCAATGCAGTGGATTCCATTCAGCGTCATTGAATGCAGAGTATTCCATGCATTGTGGCGCAATGGATCCCGATTATATGCAGTGGAGTCCATGCAGCGAGGCCCAGTGCATCCCGATTGAATGCAGTGGATTGTATGCAGCATGGCCCAAAGCTTCCCGATTGAATGCAGTGGATTCGATGCATTGTGATGGAATGCAGTGTAATCCATGCAACGAGGAAAAATGCATCCCGATTGAAAGCAGTGGATTCCATGCAGCCTGATTGAATGCAGTGTATTCCATGCAGCATGAAGAAATGGAACCCTATGGAATGCAGCGGATTTTATGCTGCATGATTGAATGCAGTGGATTCCATGCAGCATGATTGAATGCAGTGGATTTTATGCAGCATGGCCCAAAGCATCCCGTTTGAATGCAGTGGATTCCATGCATTGTGATTGAATGCAGTGTACTCCATGCAGCCTTGTAAAATGAATCCCGATTGAATGCAGTGGATTCCATGCAGCGTGATTAAATGCAGTCGATTCCATACAGCTTAGTAAAATGAATCCCGATTAAATTCCATGGATTACATGCAGCGTGATTAAATGCAGTGGATTCCATGCAGAGTGGTAAAATGCATCCATATTGAATGCAGTGGATTCCATGCAGCGTGATTGAATGCAGTGTATTCCAGGCAGCGTGAAGAAGAAATGGAACCCTATTGAACGCAGTGGATTTTATGCAGCATGATTGAATGCAGTGGATTCCATGCAGCATGATTGCATGCAGTGGATTTTATGCAGTATGGCCCAAAGCATCCCGATGGAATGCAGGGGATTCCATGCAGCGTCAATGAATGCAGAGGATTCCATGCATTTTGGCGCAATGGATCCCGATTGTATGCAGTGGAGTCCATGCAGCGAGGCCCAATGCATCCCGATTGAATGCAGTGGATTTTATGCAGCATGGCCCAAAGCATCCCGATGGAATGCAGTGGATTCCATGCATTGTGATTGAATGCAGTGAACTCCATGCAGCATGGTAGAATGCATCCCCATTGAATGCAGTGGATTCCATGGAGCCTGATTCAATGCAGTTTATTCCATGCAGCGAGGCCCAATGCATCCCGATTGAATGCAGTGGATTTTATGCAGCATGATTGAATGCAGTGGATTCCATGCAGCATGGTTGAATGCAGTGGATTTTATGCAGCATGGCCCAAAGCATCCCGATGGAATGCAGTGGATTCCATGCAGTGTCATTGAATGCAGATGATTCCTTGCATTTTGGGGCAATGGATCCCGATTTTATGCAGTGGAGTCCATGCAGCGTGGCCAAATGCATCCCGATTAAATGCAGTGGATTTTATGCAGCATGGCCCAAAGCATCCCGATAGAATGCAGTGGATTCCATGCAGCCTGATTGAATGAAGGGTAATCAATGCAGCATGGTAAAATGCATCCCGATTGAATGCAGTGGATTCCATGCAGCATGATTGAATGCAATGGATTTTATGCAGCATGGCCCAAAGCATCCCGATTGAATGCAGTGGATTCCATGCAGCGTCATTGAATGCAGAGGATTCCATGCATTGTGGCGCAATGGATCCGGATTGTATGCAGTGGAGTCCATGCAGCGATGCCCAGTGCATCCCGATTGAATGCAGTGGATTTTATGCAGCATGGCCCAAAGCATCCCGATTGAATGCAATGGATTCCATGAATTGTGATTGAATACAGTGTACTAAATGCAGCGTGGTAAAATTCATCCATGTTGAATGCAGTGGATTCCATGCAGCGTGATTGAATGCAGTGGATTCCATGCAGCATGAAGAAATGGAACCCTATTGAATGCAGTGGATTTTATGCAGCATGATTGAATGCAGTGGATTCCATGCAGCATGATTGCATACAGTGGATTTTATGCAGCATGGCCCAAAGCATCCCGATGGAATGCAGTGGATTCCATGCAGCGTCATTGAATGCAGAGGATTCCATGCATTGTGGCGCAATGGATCCCGATTGTATGCAGTGGAGTCCATGCAGCGAGGCCCAATGCATCCCGATTGAATGCAGTGGATTTTATGCAGCATGGCCCAAAGCATCCCGATATAATGCAGTGGATTCCATGCAGCGTCGTTGAATGAAGAGGATTCCATGCATTGTGGCGCAATGGATCCCGATTGTATGCAGTGGAGTCCATGCAGCAATGCCCAGTGCATCCCGATTGAATGCAGTGGATTTTATGCAGCATGGCCCAAAGCATCCCGATTGAATGCAATGGATTCCATGAATTGTGATTGAATACAGTGTACTAAATGCAGCGTGGTAAAATTCATCCATGTTGAATGCAGTGGAATTCATGCAGCGTGATTGAATGCAGTGGATTCCATGCAGCGTGAAGAAATGGAACCCTATTGAATGCAGTGGATTTTATGCAGCATGATTGAATGCAGTGGATTCCATGCAGCATGATTGCATGCAGTGGATTTTATGCAGCATGGCCCAAAGCATCCTGATGGAATGCAGTGGATTCCATGCAGCGTCATTGAATGCAGAGGATTCCATGCATTGTGGCACAATGGATTCCGATTGAATGCAGTGGATTCGATGCAGCGTCATTGAATGAAGAGAATTCCATGCATTGTGGCACAATGGATCCCGATTGAATGCAGTGGAGTCCATGCAGCGAGGCCCAATGCATCCCGATTGAATGCAGTGGATTTTATGCAGCATGGCCCAAAGCATCCCGATTGAATGCAGTGGATTCCATGCATTGTGATTGAATGCGGTGTAATCTATGCAGTGTGGTAAAATGCATCCCGATAGAATGCAGTGGATTCCATGCAGCGTGATTGAATGTAGTGGATTCGATGCAGCGTGAAGAAATGGAACCCTATTGAATGCAGTGGATTTTATGCAGCACGATTGAATGCAGTGGATTCCATGAAGCATGATTGAATGCAATGGATTTATGCAGCATGGCCCAAAGCATCCCGATTGAATGCAGTGGATTCCATGCAGCGTCGTTGAATGCAGAGTATTCCATGCATTTTGGCGCAATGGTTCCAGATTGTATGCAGTGGAGTTCATGCAGCGAGGCCCAATGCATCCCGATTGAATGCAGTAGATTTTATGCAGCATGGCCCAAAACATCCCGATGGAATGCAGTGGATTCCATGCAGCGTCGTTGAATGCAGAGGATTCCATGCATTGTGGCGCAATGGATCCAGATTTTATGCAGTGGAGTCCATGCAGCGAGGCCCAATGCCTCCCGATTGAATGCAGTGGAGTTTATGCAGCATGGCCCAAAGAATCCCGATGGAATGCAGTGGATTCCATGCATTGTGATTGAATGCAGTGTAATCCATGCAGCGAGGTAAAATGCATCCCGATAGAATGCAGTGGATTCCATGCAGCGTGATTGAATGCAGTGTATTCCATGCAGCGTGAAGAAATGGAACCCAATTGAATGCAAGGATTTTATGCAGCATTACTGAATGCAGTGGATTCAAAAAGCAAGATTGAATGCAGTGGATTTTATGCAGCATGGCCCAAAGCATCCCGATTGAATGCAGTGGATTCCATGCATTGTGATTGAATGCAGTGAACTGCATGCAACGTGGTAAAATGCATCCCGATTGAATGCAGTGGATTCCATGCAGCGTGATTTAGTGCAGTCGATTCCATACAGCTTAGTAAAATGAATCCCGATTAAATTCCATGGATTACATGCAGCGTGATTAAATGCAGTGTAATCCATGCAGAGTGGTAAAATGCATCCCGATTGAATGCAGTGGATTCCATGCAGCGTGGTTGAATGCAGTGGATTCCATGCAGGGTGCAGTAATGGAACCCTATTGAATGCAGTGGATTTTATGCAGCATGATTGAATGCAGTGGTTTCAATGCAGCATGATTGCATGCAGTGGATTTTATGCAGCATGGCCCAAAGCATCCCGATGGAATGCAGTGGATTCCATGCAGCGTCGTTGAATGAAGAGGATTCCATGCATTGTGGCGCAATGGATCCCGATTGTATGCAGTGGAGTCCATGCAGCAATGCCCAGTGCATCCCGATTGAATGCAGTGGATTTTATGCAGCATGGCCCAAAGCATCCCGATTGAATGCAATGGATTCCATGAATTGTGATTGAATACAGTGTACTAAATGCAGCGTGGTAAAATTCATCCATGTTGAATGCAGTGGAATTCATGCAGCGTGATTGAATGCAGTGGATTCCATGCAGCGTGAAGAAATGGAACCCTATTGAATGCAGTGGATTTTATGCAGCATGATTGAATGCAGTGGATTCCATGCAGCATGATTGCATGCAGTGGATTTTATGCAGCATGGCCCAAAGCATCCTGATGGAATGCAGTGGATTCCATGCAGCGTCATTGAATGCAGAGGATTCCATGCATTGTGGCACAATGGATTCCGATTGAATGCAGTGGATTCGATGCAGCGTCATTGAATGAAGAGAATTCCATGCATTGTGGCACAATGGATCCCGATTGAATGCAGTGGAGTCCATGCAGCGAGGCCCAATGCATCCCGATTGAATGCAGTGGATTTTATGCAGCATGGCCCAAAGCATCCCGATTGAATGCAGTGGATTCCATGCATTGTGATTGAATGCGGTGTAATCTATGCAGTGTGGTAAAATGCATCCCGATAGAATGCAGTGGATTCCATGCAGCGTGATTGAATGTAGTGGATTCGATGCAGCGTGAAGAAATGGAACCCTATTGAATGCCGTGGATTTTATGCAGCACGATTGAATGCAGTGGATTCCATGAAGCATGATTGAATGCAATGGATTTATGCAGCATGGCCCAAAGCATCCCGATTGAATGCAGTGGATTCCATGCAGCGTCGTTGAATGCAGAGTATTCCATGCATTTTGGCGCAATGGTTCCAGATTGTATGCAGTGGAGTTCATGCAGCGAGGCCCAATGCATCCCGATTGAATGCAGTAGATTTTATGCAGCATGGCCCAAAACATCCCGATGGAATGCAGTGGATTCCATGCAGCGTCGTTGAATGCAGAGGATTCCATGCATTGTGGCGCAATGGATCCAGATTTTATGCAGTGGAGTCCATGCAGCGAGGCCCAATGCCTCCCGATTGAATGCAGTGGAGTTTATGCAGCCTGGCCCAAAGCATCCCGATGGAATGCAGTGGATTCCATGCATTGTGATTGAATGCAGTGTAATCCATGCAGCGAGGTAAAATGCATCCTGATTTAATACAGTGTATTCCATGCAGCGTGAAGTAATGGAACCCTATTGAATGCATTGGATTTTATAGAGCATGATTGAATGAAATGGATTCCATGCAGCATGGTTGAATGCAGTGGATTTTATGCAGCATGGCCCAAAGCATCCCGATTGAATGCAGTGGAATCCATGCAGCGTCAATGAATGCAGAGTATTCCATGCATTTTGGCGCAATGGATCCCGATTGTATGCAGTGGAGTCCATGCAGCGAAGCCCAATGCATCCCGATTGAATGCCGTGGATTTTATGCAGCATGGCCCAAAGCATCCCGATGGAATGCAGTGGATTACATGCGTTGTGATTGAATGCAGTGAACTCCATGCAGCATTGTAGAATGCATCCCCATTGAATGCAGTGGATTCCATGGAGCCTGATTGAATGCAGTGTATTCCATGCAGCGTGAAGAAATGGAACCCTATTGAATGCAGTAGATTTTATTCAGCATGATTGAATGCAGTGGATTCCATGCAGCAAATTGAATGCAGTGTATTTTATGCAGTATGGCCCAAAGCATACCTATAGAACGCAGTGGATTCCATGCATTTTGAGTGTATGAAATGTAATCCATGCAGCCTTGTAAAATGCATCCCGATTGAAAGCAGTGGATTCCATGCAGCCTGATTGAATGCAGTGTATTCCATGCAGCATGAAGAAATGGAACCCTATGGAATGCAGCGGATTTTATGCTGCATGATTGAATGCAGTGGATTCCATGCAGCATGATTGAATGCAGTGGATTTTATGCAGCATGGCCCAAAGCATCCCGTTTGAATGCAGTGGATTCCATGCATTGTGATTGAATGCAGTGTACTCCATGCAGCCTTGTAAAATGAATCCCGATTGAATGCAGTGGATTCCATGCAGCGTGATTAAATGCAGTCGATTCCATACAGCTTAGTAAAATGAATCCCGATTAAATTCCATGGATTACATGCAGCGTGATTAAATGCAGTGGATTCCATGCAGAGTGGTAAAATGCATCCATATTGAATGCAGTGGATTCCATGCAGCGTGATTGAATGCAGTGGATTCCAGGCAGCGTGAAGAAGAAATGGAACCCTATTGAATGCAGTGGATTTTATGCAGCATGATTGAATGCAGTGGATTCCATGCAGCATGATTGCATGCAGTGGATTTTATGCAGTATGGCCCAAAGCATCCCGATGGAATGCAGTGGATTCCATGCAGCGTCAATGAATGCAGAGGATTCCATGCATTTTGGCGCAATGGATCCCGATTGTATGCAGTGGAGTCCATGCAGCGAGGCCCAATGCATCCCGATTGAATGCAGTGGATTTTATGCAGCATGGCCCAAAGCATCCCGATGGAATGCAGTGGATTCCATGCATTGTGATTGAATGCAGTGAACTCCATGCAGCATGGTAGAATGCATCCCCATTGAATGCAGTGGATTCCATGGAGCCTGATTGAATGCAGTTTATTCCATGCAGCGAGGCCCAATGCATCCCGATTGAATGCAGTGGATTTTATGCAGCATGATTGAATGCAGTGGATTCCATGCAGCATGGTTGAATGCAGTGGATTTTATGCAGCATGGCCCAAAGCATCCCGATGGAATGCAGTGGATTCCATGCAGTGTCATTGAATGCAGATGATTCCTTGCATTTTGGGGCAATGGATCCCGATTTTATGCAGTGGAGTCCATGCAGCGTGGCCAAATGCATCCCGATTAAATGCAGTGGATTTTATGCAGCATGGCCCAAAGCATCCCGATAGAATGCAGTGGATTCCATGCAGCCTGATTGAATGAAGGGTAATCAATGCAGCATGGTAAAATGCATCCCGATTGAATGCAGTGGATTCCATGCAGCATGATTGAATGCAATGGATTTTATGCAGCATGGCCCAAAGCATCCCGATTGAATGCAGTGGATTCCATGCAGCGTCATTGAATGCAGAGGATTCCATGCATTGTGGCGCAATGGATCCGGATTGTATGCAGTGGAGTCCATGCAGCGATGCCCAGTGCATCCCGATTGAATGCAGTGGATTTTATGCAGCATGGCCCAAAGCATCCCGATTGAATGCAATGGATTCCATGAATTGTGATTGAATACAGTGTACTAAATGCAGCGTGGTAAAATTCATCCATGTTGAATGCAGTGGATTCCATGCAGCGTGATTGAATGCAGTGGATTCCATGCAGCGTGAAGAAATGGAACCCTATTGAATGCAGTGGATTTTATGCAGCATGATTGAATGCAGTGGATTCCATGCAGCATGATTGCATACAGTGGATTTTATGCAGCATGGCCCAAAGCATCCCGATGGAATGCAGTGGATTCCATGCAGCGTCATTGAATGCAGAGGATTCCATGCATTGTGGCGCAATGGATCCCGATTGTATGCAGTGGAGTCCATGCAGCGAGGCCCAATGCATCCCGATTGAATGCAGTGGATTTTATGCAGCATGGCCCAAAGCATCCCGATATAATGCAGTGCATTCCATGCAGCGTCGTTGAATGAAGAGGATTCCATGCATTGTGGCGCAATGGATCCCGATTGTATGCAGTGGAGTCCATGCAGCAATGCCCAGTGCATCCCGATTGAATGCAGTGGATTTTATGCAGCATGGCCCAAAGCATCCCGATTGAATGCAATGGATTCCATGAATTGTGATTGAATACAGTGTACTAAATGCAGCGTGGTAAAATTCATCCATGTTGAATGCAGTGGAATTCATGCAGCGTGATTGAATGCAGTGGATTCCATGCAGCGTGAAGAAATGGAACCCTATTGAATGCAGTGGATTTTATGCAGCATGATTGAATGCAGTGGATTCCATGCAGCATGATTGCATGCAGTGGATTTTATGCAGCATGGCCCAAAGCATCCTGATGGAATGCAGTGGATTCCATGCAGCGTCATTGAATGCAGAGGATTCCATGCATTGTGGCACAATGGATTCCGATTGAATGCAGTGGATTCGATGCAGCGTCATTGAATGAAGAGAATTCCATGCATTGTGGCACAATGGATCCCGATTGAATGCAGTGGAGTCCATGCAGCGAGGCCCAATGCATCCCGATTGAATGCAGTGGATTTTATGCAGCATGGCCCAAAGCATCCCGATTGAATGCAGTGGATTCCATGCATTGTGATTGAATGCGGTGTAATCTATGCAGTGTGGTAAAATGCATCCCGATAGAATGCAGTGGATTCCATGCAGCGTGATTGAATGTAGTGGATTCGATGCAGCGTGAAGAAATGGAACCCTATTGAATGCCGTGGATTTTATGCAGCACGATTGAATGCAGTGGATTCCATGAAGCATGATTGAATGCAATGGATTTATGCAGCATGGCCCAAAGCATCCCGATTGAATGCAGTGGATTCCATGCAGCGTCGTTGAATGCAGAGTATTCCATGCATTTTGGCGCAATGGTTCCAGATTGTATGCAGTGGAGTTCATGCAGCGAGGCCCAATGCATCCCGATTGAATGCAGTAGATTTTATGCAGCATGGCCCAAAACATCCCGATGGAATGCAGTGGATTCCATGCAGCGTCGTTGAATGCAGAGGATTCCATGCATTGTGGCGCAATGGATCCAGATTTTATGCAGTGGAGTCCATGCAGCGAGGCCCAATGCCTCCCGATTGAATGCAGTGGAGTTTATGCAGCCTGGCCCAAAGCATCCCGATGGAATGCAGTGGATTCCATGCATTGTGATTGAATGCAGTGTAATCCATGCAGCGAGGTAAAATGCATCCTGATTTAATACAGTGTATTCCATGCAGCGTGAAGTAATGGAACCCTATTGAATGCATTGGATTTTATAGAGCATGATTGAATGAAATGGATTCCATGCAGCATGGTTGAATGCAGTGGATTTTATGCAGCATGGCCCAAAGCATCCCGATTGAATGCAGTGGAGTCCATGCAGCGTCAATGAATGCAGAGTATTCCATGCATTTTGGCGCAATGGATCCCGATTGTATGCAGTGGAGTCCATGCAGCGAAGCCCAATGCATCCCGATTGAATGCAGTGGATTTTATGCAGCATGGCCCAAAGCATCCCGATGGAATGCAGTGGATTACATGCGTTGTGATTGAATGCAGTGAACTCCATGCAGCATTGTAGAATGCATCCCCATTGAATGCAGTGGATTCCATGGAGCCTGATTGAATGCAGTGTATTCCATGCAGCGTGAAGAAATGGAACCCTATTGAATGCAGTAGATTTTATTCAGCATGATTGAATGCAGTGGATTCCATGCAGCAAATTGAATGCAGTGTATTTTATGCAGTATGGCCCAAAGCATACCTATAGAACGCAGTGGATTCCATGCATTTTGAGTGTATGAAATGTAATCCATGCAGCCTTGTAAAATGCATCCCGATTGAAAGCAGTGGATTCCATGCAGCCTGATTGAATGCAGTGTATTCCATGCAGCATGAAGAAATGGAACCCTATGGAATGCAGCGGATTTTATGCTGCATGATTGAATGCAGTGGATTCCATGCAGCATGATTGAATGCAGTGGATTTTATGCAGCATGGCCCAAAGCATCCCGTTTGAATGCAGTGGATTCCATGCATTGTGATTGAATGCAGTGTACTCCATGCAGCCTTGTAAAATGAATCCCGATTGAATGCAGTGGATTCCATGCAGCGTGATTAAATGCAGTCGATTCCATACAGCTTAGTAAAATGAATCCCGATTAAATTCCATGGATTACATGCAGCGTGATTAAATGCAGTGGATTCCATGCAGAGTGGTAAAATGCATCCATATTGAATGCAGTGGATTCCATGCAGCGTGATTGAATGCAGTGGATTCCAGGCAGCGTGAAGAAGAAATGGAACCCTATTGAATGCAGTGGATTTTATGCAGCATGATTGAATGCAGTGGATTCCATGCAGCATGATTGCATGCAGTGGATTTTATGCAGTATGGCCCAAAGCATCCCGATGGAATGCAGTGGATTCCATGCAGCGTCAATGAATGCAGAGGATTCCATGCATTTTGGCGCAATGGATCCCGATTGTATGCAGTGGAGTCCATGCAGCGAGGCCCAATGCATCCCGATTGAATGCAGTGGATTTTATGCAGCATGGCCCAAAGCATCCCGATGGAATGCAGTGGATTCCATGCATTGTGATTGAATGCAGTGAACTCCATGCAGCATGGTAGAATGCATCCCCATTGAATGCAGTGGATTCCATGGAGCCTGATTGAATGCAGTTTATTCCATGCAGCGAGGCCCAATGCATCCCGATTGAATGCAGTGGATTTTATGCAGCATGGCCCAAAGCATCCCGATAGAATGCAGTGGATTCCATGCAGCCTGATTGAATGAAGGGTAATCAATGCAGCATGGTAAAATGCATCCCGATTGAATGCAGTGGATTCCATGCAGCATGATTGAATGCAATGGATTTTATGCAGCATGGCCCAAAGCATCCCGATTGAATGCAGTGGATTCCATGCAGCGTCATTGAATGCAGAGGATTCCATGCATTGTGGCGCAATGGATCCGGATTGTATGCAGTGGAGTCCATGCAGCGATGCCCAGTGCATCCCGATTGAATGCAGTGGATTTTATGCAGCATGGCCCAAAGCATCCCGATTGAATGCAATGGATTCCATGAATTGTGATTGAATACAGTGTACTAAATGCAGCGTGGTAAAATTCATCCATGTTGAATGCAGTGGATTCCATGCAGCGTGATTGAATGCAGTGGATTCCATGCAGCGTGAAGAAATGGAACCCTATTGAATGCAGTGGATTTTATGCAGCATGATTGAATGCAGTGGATTCCATGCAGCATGATTGCATACAGTGGATTTTATGCAGCATGGCCCAAAGCATCCCGATGGAATGCAGTGGATTCCATGCAGCGTCATTGAATGCAGAGGATTCCATGCATTGTGGCGCAATGGATCCCGATTGTATGCAGTGGAGTCCATGCAGCGAGGCCCAATGCATCCCGATTGAATGCAGTGGATTTTATGCAGCATGGCCCAAAGCATCCCGATATAATGCAGTGCATTCCATGCAGCGTCGTTGAATGAAGAGGATTCCATGCATTGTGGCGCAATGGATCCCGATTGTATGCAGTGGAGTCCATGCAGCAATGCCCAGTGCATCCCGGTTGAATGCAGTGGATTTTATGCAGCATGGCCCAAAGCATCCCGATTGAATGCAATGGATTCCATGAATTGTGATTGAATACAGTGTACTAAATGCAGCGTGGTAAAATTCATCCATGTTGAATGCAGTGGAATTCATGCAGCGTGATTGAATGCAGTGGATTCCATGCAGCGTGAAGAAATGGAACCCTATTGAATGCAGTGGATTTTATGCAGCATGATTGAATGCAGTGGATTCCATGCAGCATGATTGCATGCAGTGGATTTTATGCAGCATGGCCCAAAGCATCCTGATGGAATGCAGTGGATTCCATGCAGCGTCATTGAATGCAGAGGATTCCATGCATTGTGGCACAATGGATTCCGATTGAATGCAGTGGATTCGATGCAGCGTCATTGAATGAAGAGAATTCCATGCATTGTGGCACAATGGATCCCGATTGAATGCAGTGGAGTCCATGCAGCGAGGCCCAATGCATCCCGATTGAATGCAGTGGATTTTATGCAGCATGGCCCAAAGCATCCCGATTGAATGCAGTGGATTCCATGCATTGTGATTGAATGCGGTGTAATCTATGCAGTGTGGTAAAATGCATCCCGATAGAATGCAGTGGATTCCATGCAGCGTGATTGAATGTAGTGGATTCGATGCAGCGTGAAGAAATGGAACCCTATTGAATGCAGTGGATTTTATGCAGCACGATTGAATGCAGTGGATTCCATGAAGCATGATTGAATGCAATGGATTTATGCAGCATGGCCCAAAGCATCCCGATTGAATGCAGTGGATTCCATGCAGCGTCGTTGAATGCAGAGTATTCCATGCATTTTGGCGCAATGGTTCCAGATTGTATGCAGTGGAGTTCATGCAGCGAGGCCCAATGCATCCCGATTGAATGCAGTAGATTTTATGCAGCATGGCCCAAAACATCCCGATGGAATGCAGTGGATTCCATGCAGCGTCGTTGAATGCAGAGGATTCCATGCAGCGTCATTGAATGCAGAGGATTCCATGCATTGTGGCGCAATGGATCCGGATTGTATGCAGTGGAGTCCATGCAGCGATGCCCAGTGCATCCCGATTGAATGCAGTGGATTTTATGCAGCATGGCCCAAAGCATCCCGATTGAATGCAATGGATTCCATGAATTGTGATTGAATACAGTGTACTAAATGCAGCGTGGTAAAATTTATCCATGTTGAATGCAGTGGATTCCATGCAGCGTGATTGAATGCAGTGGATTCCATGCAGCGTGAAGAAATGGAACCCTATTGAATGCAGTGGATTTTATGCAGCATGATTGAATGCAGTGGATTCCATGCAGCATGATTGCATACAGTGGATTTTATGCAGCATGGCCCAAAGCATCCCGATGGAATGCAGTGGATTCCATGCAGCGTCATTGAATGCAGAGGATTCCATGCATTGTGGCGCAATGGATCCCGATTGTATGCAGTGGAGTCCATGCAGCGAGGCCCAATGCATCCCGATTGAATGCAGTGGATTTTATGCAGCATGGCCCAAAGCATCCCGATATAATGCAGTGCATTCCATGCAGCGTCGTTGAATGAAGAGGATTCCATGCATTGTGGCGCAATGGATCCCGATTGTATGCAGTGGAGTCCATGCAGCAATGCCCAGTGCATCCCGGTTGAATGCAGTGGATTTTATGCAGCATGGCCCAAAGCATCCCGATTGAATGCAATGGATTCCATGAATTGTGATTGAATACAGTGTACTAAATGCAGCGTGGTAAAATTCATCCATGTTGAATGCAGTGGAATTCATGCAGCGTGATTGAATGCAGTGGATTCCATGCAGCGTGAAGAAATGGAACCCTATTGAATGCAGTGGATTTTATGCAGCATGATTGAATGCAGTGGATTCCATGCAGCATGATTGCATGCAGTGGATTTTATGCAGCATGGCCCAAAGCATCCTGATGGAATGCAGTGGATTCCATGCAGCGTCATTGAATGCAGAGGATTCCATGCATTGTGGCACAATGGATTCCGATTGAATGCAGTGGATTCGATGCAGCGTCATTGAATGAAGAGAATTCCATGCATTGTGGCACAATGGATCCCGATTGAATGCAGTGGAGTCCATGCAGCGAGGCCCAATGCATCCCGATTGAATGCAGTGGATTTTATGCAGCATGGCCCAAAGCATCCCGATTGAATGCAGTGGATTCCATGCATTGTGATTGAATGCGGTGTAATCTATGCAGTGTGGTAAAATGCATCCCGATAGAATGCAGTGGATTCCATGCAGCGTGATTGAATGTAGTGGATTCGATGCAGCGTGAAGAAATGGAACCCTATTGAATGCAGTGGATTTTATGCAGCACGATTGAATGCAGTGGATTCCATGAAGCATGATTGAATGCAATGGATTTATGCAGCATGGCCCAAAGCATCCCGATTGAATGCAGTGGATTCCATGCAGCGTCGTTGAATGCAGAGTATTCCATGCATTTTGGCGCAATGGTTCCAGATTGTATGCAGTGGAGTTCATGCAGCGAGGCCCAATGCATCCCGATTGAATGCAGTAGATTTTATGCAGCATGGCCCAAAACATCCCGATGGAATGCAGTGGATTCCATGCAGCGTCGTTGAATGCAGAGGATTCCATGCATTGTGGCGCAATGGATCCAGATTTTATGCAGTGGAGTCCATGCAGCGAGGCCCAATGCCTCCCGATTGAATGCAGTGGAGTTTATGCAGCATGGCCCAAAGAATCCCGATGGAATGCAGTGGATTCCATGCATTGTGATTGAATGCAGTGTAATCCATGCAGCGAGGTAAAATGCATCCCGATAGAATGCAGTGGATTCCATGCAGCGTGATTGAATGCAGTGTATTCCATGCAGCGTGAAGAAAGGGAACCCAATTGAATGCAAGGATTTTATGCAGCATTACTGAATGCAGTGGATTCAAGAAGCAAGATTGAATGCAGTGGATTTTATGCAGCATGGCCCAAAGCATCCCGATTGAATGCAGTGGATTCCATGCATTGTGATTGAATGCAGTGAACTGCATGCAACGTGGTAAAATGCATCCCGATTGAATGCAGTGGATTCCATGCAGCGTGATTAAGTGCAGTCGATTCCATACAGCTTAGTAAAATGAATCCCGATTAAATTCCATGGATTACATGCAGCGTGATTAAATGCAGTGTAATCCATGCAGAGTGGTAAAATGCATCCCGATTGAATGCAGTGGATTCCATGCAGCGTGGTTGAATGCAGTGGATTCCATGCAGGGTGCAGTAATGGAACCCTATTGAATGCAGTGGATTTTATGCAGCATGATTGAATGCAGTGGTTTCAATGCAGCATGATTGAATGCAGTGGATTTTATGCAGCATGGCCCAAAGCATCCCGATGGAATGCAGTGGATTCCATGCAGCGTCGTTAAATGAAGAGGATTCCATGCATTGTGGCGCAATGGATCCCGATTGTATGCAGTGGAGTCCATGCAGCAATGCCCAGTGCATCCCGATTGAATGCAGTGGATTGTATGCAGCATGGCCCAAAGCATCCCGATTGAATGCAATGGATTCCATGAATTGTGATTGAATACAGTGTACTAAATGCAGCGTGGTAAAATTCATCCATGTTGAATGCAGTGGAATTCATGCAGCGTGATTGAATGCAGTGGATTCCATGCAGCGTGAAGAAATGGAACCCTATTGAATGCAGTGGATTTTATGCAGCATGATTGAATGCAGTGGATTCCATGCAGCATGATTGCATGCAGTGGATTTTATGCAGCATGGCCCAAAGCATCCTGATGGAATGCAGTGGATTCCATGCAGCGTCATTGAATGAAGAGGATTCCATGCATTGTGGCGCAATGGATCCAGATTTTATGCAGTGGAGTCCATGCAGCGAGGCCCAATGCCTCCCGATTGAATGCAGTGGAGTTTATGCAGCATGGCACAAAGCATCCCGATGGAATGCAGTGGATTCCATGCATTGTGATTGAATGCAGTGTAATCCATGCAGCGAGGTAAAATGCATCCTGATTTAATGCAGTGTATTCCATGCAGCGTGAAGTAATGGAACCCTATTGAATGCATTGGATTTTATAGAGCATGATTGAATGAAATGGATTCCATGCAGCATGGTTGAATGCAGTGGATTTTATGCAGCATGGCCCAAAGCATCCCGATGGAATGCAGTGGATTACATGCGTTGTGATTGAATGCAGTGAACTCCATGCAGCATTGTAGAATGCATCCCCATTGAATGCAGTGGATTCCATGGAGCCTGATTGAATGCAGTGTATTCCATGCAGCGTGAAGAAATGGAACCCTATTGAATGCAGTGGATTTAATTCAGCATGATTGAATGCAGTGGATTCCATGCAGCAAATTGAATGCAGTGTATTTTATGCAGTATGGCCCAAAGCATACCTATAGAACGCAGTGGATTCCATGCATTTTGAGTGTATGAAATGTAATCCATGCAGCCTTGTAAAATGCATCCCGATTGAATGCAGTGGATTCCATGCAGCATGATTGAATGCAGTGGATTTTATGCAGCATGGCCCAAAGCTTCCCGATGGAATGCAGTGGATTCCATGCAGCGTCATTGAATGCAGAGTATTCCATGCATTGTGGCGCAATGGATCCCGATTATATGCAGTGGAGTCTATGCAGCGAGGCCCAATGCATCACCATTGAATGCAGTGGATTTTATGCAGCATGGCCCAAGGCATCCCGATTGAATGCAGTGGATTCCATGCATTGTGATTGAATGTAGGGTAATCCATGCAACGTGGTATAATGCATCCTGATTGAATGCAGTCGATTCCATGCATCCTGATTTAATGTAGTGTATTCCATGCAGCGTGAAGTAATGGAACCCTATTGAATGCATTGGATTATATAGAGCATGATTGAATGAAATGGATTCCATGCAGCATGGTTGAATGCAGTGGATTTTATGCAGCATGGCCCAAAGCATCCCGATTGAATGCAGTGGAGTCCATGCAGCGTCAATGAATGCAGAGGATTCCTTGCATTGTGGCGCAATGGATACCGATTGAATGCAGTGGAGTCGATGCAGCGTGGTCCAATGCATCCCGATTGAATGCAGTGGATTTTATGCAGCATGGCCCAAAGCATCCCGATGGAATGCAGTGGATTCCAAGCATTGTGATTGAATGCAGTGTAATCCATGCAGCGAGGTAAAATGCATCCCGATTGAATGCAGTGGATTCCATTCAGTGTGATTGAATGCAGTGTATTACATGCAGCGTGAAGAAATGGAACCCTATTGAATGCAGTGGATTTTATGCAGCATGATTGAATGCAGTGGATTCCATGCAGCATGATTGAATGCAGTGGATTTTATGCAGTATGGCCCAAAGCATCCCGATGGAATGCAGTGGATTCCATGCATTGTGATTGAATGCAGTGTATTCCATGCAGCGTGAAGAAATGGAACCCAATTGAATGCAAGGATTTATGCAGCATTACTGAATGCAGTGGATTCAAAAAGCAAGATTGAATGCAGTGGATTTTATGCAGCATGGCCCAAAGCATCCCGATTGAATGCAGTGGATTCCATGCAGCATGATTAAGTGCAGTCGATTCCATACAGCTTAGTAAAATGAATCCCGATTAAAATTCCATGGATTACATGCAGCGTGATTAAATGCAGTGTAATCCATGCAGAGTGGTAAAATGCATCCCGATTGAATGCAGTGGATTCCATGCAGCGTGGTTGAATGCAGTGGATTCCATGCAGGGTAAAGAAATGGAACCCTATTGAATGCAGTGGATTTTATGCAACATGATTGAATGCAGTGGATTCAATGCAGCATGATTGCATGCAGTGGATTTTATGCAGAATGGCCCATAGCTTCACGATTCAATGCAGTGGATTCCATTCAGCGTCATTGAATGCAGAGTATTCCATGCATTGTGGCGCAATGGATCCCGATTATATGCAGTGGAGTCCATGCAGCAATGCCCAGTGCATCCCGATTGAATGCAGTGGATTGTATGCAGCATGGCCCAAAGCTTCCCGATTGAATGCAGTGGATTCGATGCATTGTGATGGAATGCAGTGTAATCCATGCAACGAGGAAAAATGCATCCCGATTGAATGCAGTGGATTCCATGCAGCCTGATTGAATGCAGTGTATTCCATGCAGCATGAAGAAATGGAACCCTATGGAATGCAGCGGATTTTATGCTGCATGATTGAATGCAGTGGATTCCATGCAGCATGATTGAATGCAGTGGATTTTATGCAGCATGGCCCAAAGCATCCCGTTTGAATGCAGTGGATTCCATGCATTGTGATTGAATGCAGTGTACTCCATGCAGCCTTGTAAAATGAATCCCGATTGAATGCAGTGGATTCCATGCAGCGTGATTAAATGCAGTCGATTCCATACAGCTTAGTAAAATGAATCCCGATTAAATTCCATGGATTACATGCAGCGTGATTAAATGCAGTGGATTCCATGCAGAGTGGTAAAATGCATCCATATTGAATGCAGTGGATTCCATGCAGCGTGATTGAATGCAGTGGATTCCAGGCAGCGTGAAGAAGAAATGGAACCCTATTGAATGCAGTGGATTTTATGCAGCATGATTGAATGCAGTGGATTCCATGCAGCATGATTGCATGCAGTGGATTTTATGCAGTATGGCCCAAAGCATCCCGATGGAATGCAGTGGATTCCATGCAGCGTCAATGAATGCAGAGGATTCCATGCATTTTGGCGCAATGGATCCCGATTGTATGCAGTGGAGTCCATGCAGCGAGGCCCAATGCATCCCGATTGAATGCAGTGGATTTTATGCAGCATGGCCCAAAGCATCCCGATGGAATGCAGTGGATTCCATGCATTGTGATTGAATGCAGTGAACTCCATGCAGCATGGTAGAATGCATCCCCATTGAATGCAGTGGATTCCATGGAGCCTGATTGAATGCAGTTTATTCCATGCAGCGAGGCCCAATGCATCCCGATTGAATGCAGTGGATTTTATGCAGCATGATTGAATGCAGTGGATTCCATGCAGCATGGTTGAATGCAGTGGATTTTATGCAGCATGGCCCAAAGCATCCCGATGGAATGCAGTGGATTCCATGCAGTGTCATTGAATGCAGATGATTCCTTGCATTTTGGGGCAATGGATCCCGATTTTATGCAGTGGAGTCCATGCAGCGTGGCCAAATGCATCCCGATTAAATGCAGTGGATTTCATGCAGCATGGCCCAAAGCATCCCGATAGAATGCAGTGGATTCCATGCAGCCTGATTGAATGAAGGGTAATCAATGCAGCATGGTAAAATGCATCCCGATTGAATGCAGTGGATTCCATGCAGCATGATTGAATGCAATGGATTTTATGCAGCATGGCCCAAAGCATCCCGATTGAATGCAGTGGATTCCATGCAGCGTCATTGAATGCAGAGGATTCCATGCATTGTGGCGCAATGGATCCGGATTGTATGCAGTGGAGTCCATGCAGCGATGCCCAGTGCATCCCGATTGAATGCAGTGGATTTTATGCAGCATGGCCCAAAGCATCCCGATTGAATGCAATGGATTCCATCAATTGTGATTGAATACAGTGTACTAAATGCAGCGTGGTAAAATTCATCCATGTTGAATGCAGTGGATTCCATGCAGCGTGATTGAATGCAGTGGATTCCATGCAGCGTGAAGAAATGGAACCCTATTGAATGCAGTGGATTTTATGCAGCATGATTGAATGCAGTGGATTCCATGCAGCATGATTGCATACAGTGGATTTTATGCAGCATGGCCCAAAGCATCCCGATGGAATGCAGTGGATTCCATGCAGCGTCATTGAATGCAGAGGATTCCATGCATTGTGGCGCAATGGATCCCGATTGTATGCAGTGGAGTCCATGCAGCGAGGCCCAATGCATCCCGATTGAATGCAGTGGATTTTATGCAGCATGGCCCAAAGCATCCCGATGGAATGCAGTGGATTCCATGCAGCGTCGTTGAATGAAGAGGATTCCATGCATTGTGGCGCAATGGATCCCGATTGTATGCAGTGGAGTCCATGCAGCAATGCCCAGTGCATCCCGATTGAATGCAGTGGATTTTATGCAGCATGGCCCAAAGCATCCCGATTGAATGCAATGGATTCCATGAATTGTGATTGAATACAGTGTACTAAATGCAGCGTGGTAAAATTCATCCATGTTGAATGCAGTGGAATTCATGCAGCGTGATTGAATGCAGTGGATTCCATGCAGCGTGAAGAAATGGAACCCTATTGAATGCAGTGGATTTTATGCAGCATGATTGAATGCAGTGGATTCCATGCAGCATGATTGCATGCAGTGGATTTTATGCAGCATGGCCCAAAGCATCCTGATGGAATGCAGTGGATTCCATGCAGCGTCATTGAATGCAGAGGATTCCATGCATTGTGGCACAATGGATTCCGATTGAATGCAGTGGATTCGATGCAGCGTCATTGAATGAAGAGAATTCCATGCATTGTGGCACAATGGATCCCGATTGAATGCAGTGGAGTCCATGCAGCGAGGCCCAATGCATCCCGATTGAATGCAGTGGATTTTATGCAGCATGGCCCAAAGCATCCCGATTGAATGCAGTGGATTCCATGCATTGTGATTGAATGCGGTGTAATCTATGCAGTGTGGTAAAATGCATCCCGATAGAATGCAGTGGATTCCATGCAGCGTGATTGAATGTAGTGGATTCGATGCAGCGTGAAGAAATGGAACCCTATTGAATGCAGTGGATTTTATGCAGCACGATTGAATGCAGTGGATTCCATGAAGCATGATTGAATGCAATGGATTTATGCAGCATGGCCCAAAGCATCCCGATTGAATGCAGTGGATTCCATGCAGCGTCGTTGAATGCAGAGTATTCCATGCATTTTGGCGCAATGGTTCCAGATTGTATGCAGTGGAGTTCATGCAGCGAGGCCCAATGCCTCCCGATTGAATGCAGTAGATTTTATGCAGCATGGCCCAAAACATCCCGATGGAATGCAGTGGATTCCATGCAGCGTCGTTGAATGCAGAGGATTCCATGCATTGTGGCGCAATGGATCCAGATTTTATGCAGTGGAGTCCATGCAGCGAGGCCCAATGCCTCCCGATTGAATGCAGTGGAGTTTATGCAGCATGGCCCAAAGCATCCCGATGGAATGCAGTGGATTCCATGCATTGTGATTGAATGCAGTGTAATCCATGCAGCGAGGTAAAATGCATCCCGATTGAATGCAGTGGATTCCATGCAGCGTGATTGAATGCAGTGTATTCCATGCAGCGTGAAGAAATGGAACCCAATTGAATGCAAGGATTTTATGCAGCATTACTGAATGCAGTGGATTCAAAAAGCAAGATTGAATGCAGTGGATTTTATGCAACATGGCCCAAAGCATCCCGATTGAATGCAGTGGATTCCATGCATTGTGATTGAATGCAGTGAACTGCATGCAACGTGGTAAAATGCATCCCGATTGAATGCAGTGGATTCCATGCAGCGTGATTAAGTGCAGTCGATTCCATACAGCTTAGTAAAATGAATCCCGATTAAATTCCATGGATTACATGCAGCGTGATTAAATGCAGTGTAATCCATGCAGAGTGGTAAAATGCATCCATATTGAATGCAGTGGATTCCATGCAGCGTGGTTGAATGCAGTGGATTCCATGCAGGGTGCAGTAATGGAACCCTATTGAATGCAGTGGATTTTATGCAGCATGATTGAATGCAGTGGTTTCAATGCAGCATGATTGCATGCAGTGGATTTTATGCAGCATGGCCCATAGCTTCACGATTCAATGCAGTGGATTCCATTCAGCATCATTGCATGCACAGTATTCCATGCATTGTGGCGCAATGGATCCCGATTATATTCAGTGGAGTCCATGCAGCGAGGCCCAGTGCATCCCGATTGAATGCAGTGGATTGTATGCAGCATGGCCCAAAGCTTCCCGATTGAATGCAGTGGATTCCATGCATTGTGATGGAATGCAGTGTAATCCATGCAACGAGGAAAAATGCATCCCAATTGAATGCAGTGGATTCCATGCAGCCTGATTGAATGCAGTGTATTCCATGCAGCATGAAGAAATGGAATCCTATGTAATGCAGCGGATTTTATGCAGCCTGATTGAATGCAGTGTATTCCATGCAGCATGAAGAAATGGAACCCTATGGAATGCAGCGGATTTTATGCTGCATGATTGAATGCAGTGGATTCCATGCAGCATGATTGAATGCAGTGGATTTTATGCAGCATGGCCCAAAGCATCCCGTTTGAATGCAGTGGATTCCATGCATTGTGATTGAATGCAGTGTACTCCATGCAGCCTTGTAAAATGAATCCCGATTGAATGCAGTGGATTCCATGCAGCGTAATTAAATGCAGTCGATTCCATACAGCTTAGTAAAATGAATCCCGATTAAATTCCATGGATTACATGCAGCATGATTAAATGCAGTGGATTCCATGCAGAGTGGTAAAATGCATCCATATTGAATGCAGTGGATTCTATGCATTGCGATTGAATGCAGTGTAATCCAAGCAGTGTGGTAAAATGCATCCCGATTGAACGCAGTGGATTCCATGCACCGTGATTAAATGCAGTCGATTCCATGCATTTTGGCGCAATGGATCCCGATTGTATGCAGTGGAGTCCATGCAGCGAGGCCCAATGCATCCCGATTGAATGCAGTGGATTGTATGCAGCATGGCCCAAAGCATCGCGATGGAATGCAGTGGATTCCATGCATTGTGATGGAATGCAGTGAACTCCATGCAGCATGGTAGAATGCATCCCCATTGAGTGCAGTGGATTCCATGGAGCCTGATTGAATGCAGTTTATTCCATGCAGCGAGGCCCAATGCATCCCGATTGAATGCAGTGGATTTTATACAGCATGATTGAATGCAGTGGATTCCATGCAGCATGATTGAATGCAGTGGATTTTATGCAGCATGGCCCAAAGCATCCCGATTGAATGCAGTGGAGTCCATGCAGCGTCGTTGCATGCGGAGGATTCCATGCATTTTGGTGCAATGGATCCCGATTGTATGCAGTGGAGTCCATGCAGCGAGGCCCAATGCATCCCGATTGAATGCAGTCGATTTTATGCAGCATGGCCCAAAGCATCCCGATGGAATGCAGTGGATTCCATGCATTGTGATTGAATGCAGTGAACTCCATGCAGCATTGTAGAATGCATCCCCATTGAATGCAGTGGAATTCATGCAGCGTGATTGAATGCAGTGTATTCCATGCAGCGAGGCCCAATGCATCCCGATGGAATGCAGTGGATTTTATGCAGCATGATTGAATGCAGTGGAGTCCATGCAGCAAATTGAATGCAGTGTATTTTATGCAGTATGGCCCAAAGTATACCTATAGAACGCAGTGTATTCCATGCATTTTGAGTGTATGAAATGTAATCCATGCAGCCTTGTAAAATGCATCCCGATTGAATGCAGTGGATTCCATGCAGCATGATTGAATGCAGTGGATTTTATGCAGCATGGCCCAAAGCTTCCCGATGGAATGCAGTGGATTCCATGCAGCGTCGTTGAATGCAGAATATTCCATGCATTGTGGCGCAATGGATCCCGATTATATGCAGTGGAGTCTATGCAGCGAGGCCCAATGCATCCCGATTGAATGCAGTGGATTTTATGCAGCATGGCCCAAAGCATCCCGATTGAATGCAGTGGATTCCATGCATTGTGATTGAATGTAGGGTAATCCATGCAACGTTGTATAATGCATCCTGATTGAATGCAGTCGATTCCATGCATCCTGATTTAATGCAGTGTATTCCATGCAGCGTGAATTAATGGAACCCTATTGAATGCATTGGATTTTATTGAGCATGATTGAATGAAATGGATTCCATGCAGCATGGTTGAATGCAGTGGATTTTATGCAGCATGGCCCAAAGCATCCTGATGGAATGCAGTGGATTCCATGCAGCGTCATTGAATGCAGAGGATTCCATGCATTGTGGCACAATGGATTCCGATTGAATGCAGTGGATTCGATGCAGCGTCATTGAATGAAGAGAATTCCATGCATTGTGGCACAATGGATCCCGATTGAATGCAGTGGAGTCCATGCAGCGAGGCCCAATGCATCCCGATTGAATGCAGTGGATTTTATGCAGCATGGCCCAAAGCATCCCGATTGAATGCAGTGGATTCCATGCATTGTGATTGAATGCGGTGTAATCTATGCAGTGTGGTAAAATGCATCCCGATAGAATGCAGTGGATTCCATGCAGCGTGATTGAATGTAGTGGATTCGATGCAGCGTGAAGAAATGGAACCCTATTGAATGCAGTGGATTTTATGCAGCACGATTGAATGCAGTGGATTCCATGAAGCATGATTGAATGCAATGGATTTATGCAGCATGGCCCAAAGCATCCCGATTGAATGCAGTGGATTCCATGCAGCGTCGTTGAATGCAGAGTATTCCATGCATTTTGGCGCAATGGTTCCAGATTGTATGCAGTGGAGTTCATGCAGCGAGGCCCAATGCATCCCGATTGAATGCAGTAGATTTTATGCAGCATGGCCCAAAACATCCCGATGGAATGCAGTGGATTCCATGCAGCGTCGTTGAATGCAGAGGATTCCATGCATTGTGGCGCAATGGATCCAGATTTTATGCAGTGGAGTCCATGCAGCGAGGCCCAATGCCTCCCGATTGAATGCAGTGGAGTTTATGCAGCATGGCCCAAAGAATCCCGATGGAATGCAGTGGATTCCATGCATTGTGATTGAATGCAGTGTAATCCATGCAGCGAGGTAAAATGCATCCCGATAGAATGCAGTGGATTCCATGCAGCGTGATTGAATGCAGTGTATTCCATGCAGCGTGAAGAAATGGAACCCAATTGAATGCAAGGATTTTATGCAGCATTACTGAATGCAGTGGATTCAAAAAGCAAGATTGAATGCAGTGGATTTTATGCAGCATGGCCCAAAGCATCCCGATTGAATGCAGTGGATTCCATGCATTGTGATTGAATGCAGTGAACTGCATGCAACGTGGTAAAATGCATCCCGATTGAATGCAGTGGATTCCATGCAGCGTGATTAAGTGCAGTCCATTCCATACAGCTTAGTAAAATGAATCCCGATTAAATTCCATGGATTCCATGCAGCGTGATTAAATGCAGTGTAATCCATGCAGAGTGGTAAAATGCATCCCGATTGAATGCAGTGGATTCCATGCAGCGTGGTTGAATGCAGTGGATTCCATGCAGGGTGCAGTAATGGAACCCTATTGAATGCAGTGGATTTTATGCAGCATGATTGAATGCAGTGGTTTCAATGCTTCATGATTGCATGCAGTGGATTTTATGCAGCATGGCCCAAAGCATCCCGATGGAATGCAGTGGATTCCATGCAGCGTCGTTAAATGAAGAGGATTCCATGCATTGTGGCGCAATGGATCCCGATTGTATGCAGTGGAGTCCATGCAGCAATGCCCAGTGCATCCCGATTGAATGCAGTGGATTGTATGCAGCATGGCCCAAAGCATCCCGATTGAATGCAATGGATTCCATGAATTGTGATTGAATACAGTGTACTAAATGCAGCGTGGTAAAATTCATCCATGTTGAATGCAGTGGAATTCATGCAGCGTGATTGAATGCAGTGGATTCCATGCAGCGTGAAGAAATGGAACCCTATTGAATGCAGTGGATTTTATGCAGCATGATTGAATGCAGTGGATTCCATGCAGCATGATTGCATGCAGTGGATTTTATGCAGCATGGCCCAAAGCATCCTGATGGAATGCAGTGGATTCCATGCAGCGTCATTGAATGAAGAGGATTCCATGCATTGTGGCGCAATGGATCCAGATTTTATGCAGTGGAGTCCATGCAGCGAGGCCCAATGCCTCCCGATTGAATGCAGTGGAGTTTATGCAGCATGGCACAAAGCATCCCGATGGAATGCAGTGGATTCCATGCATTGTGATTGAATGCAGTGTAATCCATGCAGCGAGGTAAAATGCATCCTGATTTAATGCAGTGTATTCCATGCAGCGTGAAGTAATGGAACCCTATTGAATGCATTGGATTTTATAGAGCATGATTGAATGAAATGGATTCCATGCAGCATGGTTGAATGCAGTGGATTTTATGCAGCATGGCCCAAAGCATCCCGATGGAATGCAGTGGATTACATGCGTTGTGATTGAATGCAGTGAACTCCATGCAGCATTGTAGAATGCATCCCCATTGAATGCAGTGGATTCCATGGAGCCTGATTGAATGCAGTGTATTCCATGCAGCGTGAAGAAATGGAACCCTATTGAATGCAGTGGATTTAATTCAGCATGATTGAATGCAGTGGATTCCATGCAGCAAATTGAATGCAGTGTATTTTATGCAGTATGGCCCAAAGCATACCTATAGAACGCAGTGGATTCCATGCATTTTGAGTGTATGAAATGTAATCCATGCAGCCTTGTAAAATGCATCCCGATTGAATGCAGTGGATTCCATGCAGCATGATTGAATGCAGTGGATTTTATGCAGCATGGCCCAAAGCTTCCCGATGGAATGCAGTGGATTCCATGCAGCGTCATTGAATGCAGAGTATTCCATGCATTGTGGCGCAATGGATCCCGATTATATGCAGTGGAGTCTATGCAGCGAGGCCCAATGCATCACCATTGAATGCAGTGGATTTTATGCAGCATGGCCCAAGGCATCCCGATTGAATGCAGTGGATTCCATGCATTGTGATTGAATGTAGGGTAATCCATGCAACGTGGTATAATGCATCCTGATTGAATGCAGTCGATTCCATGCATCCTGATTTAATGTAGTGTATTCCATGCAGCGTGAAGTAATGGAACCCTATTGAATGCATTGGATTTTATAGAGCATGATTGAATGAAATGGATTCCATGCAGCATGGTTGAATGCAGTGGATTTTATGCAGCATGGCCCAAAGCATCCCGATTGAATGCAGTGGAGTCCATGCAGCGTCAATGAATGCAGAGGATTCCTTGCATTGTGGCGCAATGGATACCGATTGAATGCAGTGGAGTCGATGCAGCGTGGTCCAATGCATCCCGATTGAATGCAGTGGATTTTATGCAGCATGGCCCAAAGCATCCCGATGGAATGCAGTGGATTCCAAGCATTGTGATTGAATGCAGTGTAATCCATGCAGCGAGGTAAAATGCATCCCGATTGAATGCAGTGGATTCCATTCAGTGTGATTGAATGCAGTGTATTACATGCAGCGTGAAGAAATGGAACCCTATTGAATGCAGTGGATTTTATGCAGCATGATTGAATGCAGTGGATTCCATGCAGCATGATTGAATGCAGTGGATTTTATGCAGCATGGCCCAAAGCATCCCGATGGAATGCAGTGGATTCCATGCATTGTGATTGAATGCAGTGTATTCCATGCAGCGTGAAGAAATGGAACCCAATTGAATGCAAGGATTTATGCAGCATTACTGAATGCAGTGGATTCAAAAAGCAAGATTGAATGCAGTGGATTTTATGCAGCATGGCCCAAAGCATCCCGATTGAATGCAGTGGATTCCATGCAGCATGATTAAGTGCAGTCGATTCCATACAGCTTAGTAAAATGAATCCCGATTAAAATTCCATGGATTACATGCAGCGTGATTAAATGCAGTGTAATCCATGCAGAGTGGTAAAATGCATCCCGATTGAATGCAGTGGATTCCATGCAGCGTGGTTGAATGCAGTGGATTCCATGCAGGGTAAAGAAATGGAACCCTATTGAATGCAGTGGATTTTATGCAACATGATTGAATGCAGTGGATTCAATGCAGCATGATTGCATGCAGTGGATTTTATGCAGCATGGCCCATAGCTTCACGATTCAATGCAGTGGATTCCATTCAGCGTCATTGAATGCAGAGTATTCCATGCATTGTGGCGCAATGGATCCCGATTATATGCAGTGGAGTCCATGCAGCGAGGCCCAGTGCATCCCGATTGAATGCAGTGGATTGTATGCAGCATGGCCCAAAGCTTCCCGATTGAATGCAGTGGATTCGATGCATTGTGATGGAATGCAGTGTAATCCATGCAACGAGGAAAAATGCATCCCGATTGAATGCAGTGGATTCCATGCAGCCTGATTGAATGCAGTGTATTCCATGCAGCATGAAGAAATGGAACCCTATGGAATGCAGCGGATTTTATGCTGCATGATTGAATGCAGTGGATTCCATGCAGCATGATTGAATGCAGTGGATTTTATGCAGCATGGCCCAAAGCATCCCGTTTGAATGCAGTGGATTCCATGCATTGTGATTGAATGCAGTGTACTCCATGCAGCTTTGTAAAATGAATCCCGATTGAATGCAGTGGATTCCATGCAGCGTGATTAAATGCAGTCGATTCCATACAGCTTAGTAAAATGAATCCCGATTAAATTCCATGGATTACATGCAGCGTGATTAAATGCAGTGGATTCCATGCAGAGTGGTAAAATGCATCCATATTGAATGCAGTGGATTCCATGCAGCGTGATTGAATGCAGTGGATTCCAGGCAGCGTGAAGAAGAAATGGAACCCTATTGAATGCAGTGGATTTTATGCAGCATGATTGAATGCAGTGGATTCCATGCAGCATGATTGCATGCAGTGGATTTTATGCAGTATGGCCCAAAGCATCCCGATGGAATGCAGTGGATTCCATGCAGCGTCAATGAATGCAGAGGATTCCATGCATTTTGGCGCAATGGATCCCGATTGTATGCAGTGGAGTCCATGCAGCGAGGCCCAATGCATCCCGATTGAATGCAGTGGATTTTATGCAGCATGGCCCAAAGCATCCCGATGGAATGCAGTGGATTCCATGCATTGTGATTGAATGCAGTGAACTCCATGCAGCATGGTAGAATGCATCCCCATTGAATGCAGTGGATTCCATGGAGCCTGATTGAATGCAGTTTATTCCATGCAGCGAGGCCCAATGCATCCCGATTGAATGCAGTGGATTTTATGCAGCATGATTGAATGCAGTGGATTCCATGCAGCATGGTTGAATGCAGTGGATTTTATGCAGCATGGCCCAAAGCATCCCGATGGAATGCAGTGGATTCCATGCAGTGTCATTGAATGCAGATGATTCCTTGCATTTTGGGGCAATGGATCCCGATTTTATGCAGTGGAGTCCATGCAGCGTGGCCAAATGCATCCCGATTAAATGCAGTGGATTTCATGCAGCATGGCCCAAAGCATCCCGATAGAATGCAGTGGATTCCATGCAGCCTGATTGAATGAAGGGTAATCAATGCAGCATGGTAAAATGCATCCCGATTGAATGCAGTGGATTCCATGCAGCATGATTGAATGCAATGGATTTTATGCAGCATGGCCCAAAGCATCCCGATTGAATGCAGTGGATTCCATGCAGCGTCATTGAATGCAGAGGATTCCATGCATTGTGGCGCAATGGATCCGGATTGTATGCAGTGGAGTCCATGCAGCGATGCCCAGTGCATCCCGATTGAATGCAGTGGATTTTATGCAGCATGGCCCAAAGCATCCCGATTGAATGCAATGGATTCCATGAATTGTGATTGAATACAGTGTACTAAATGCAGCGTGGTAAAATTCATCCATGTTGAATGCAGTGGATTGCATGCAGCGTGATTGAATGCAGTGGATTCCATGCAGTGTGAAGAAATGGAACCCTATTGAATGCAGTGGATTTTATGCAGCATGATTGAATGCAGTGGATTCCATGCAGCATGATTGCATACAGTGGATTTTATGCAGCATGGCCCAAAGCATCCCGATGGAATGCAGTGGATTCCATGCAGCGTCATTGAATGCAGAGGATTCCATGCATTGTGGCGCAATGGATCCCGATTGTATGCAGTGGAGTCCATGCAGCGAGGCCCAATGCATCCCGATTGAATGCAGTGGATTTTATGCAGCATGGCCCAAAGCATCCCGATGGAATGCAGTGGATTCCATGCAGCGTCGTTGAATGAAGAGGATTCCATGCATTGTGGCGCAATGGATCCCGATTGTATGCAGTGGAGTCCATGCAGCAATGCCCAGTGCATCCCGATTGAATGCAGTGGATTGTATGCAGCATGGCCCAAAGCATCCCGATTGAATGCAATGGATTCCATGAATTGTGATTGAATACAGTGTACTAAATGCAGCGTGGTAAAATTCATCCATGTTGAATGCAGTGGAATTCATGCAGCGTGATTGAATGCAGTGGATTCCATGCAGCGTGAAGAAATGGAACCCTATTGAATGCAGTGGATTTTATGCAGCATGATTGAATGCAGTGGATTCCATGCAGCATGATTGCATGCAGTGGATTTTATGCAGCATGGCCCAAAGCATCCTGATGGAATGCAGTGGATTCCATGCAGCGTCATTGAATGCAGAGGATTCCATGCATTGTGGCACAATGGATTCCGATTGAATGCAGTGGATTCGATGCAGCGTCATTGAATGAAGAGAATTCCATGCATTGTGGCACAATGGATCCCGATTGAATGCAGTGGAGTCCATGCAGCGAGGCCCAATGCATCCCGATTGAATGCAGTGGATTTTATGCAGCATGGCCCAAAGCATCCCGATTGAATGCAGTGGATTCCATGCATTGTGATTGAATGCGGTGTAATCTATGCAGTGTGGTAAAATGCATCCCGATAGAATGCAGTGGATTCCATGCAGCGTGATTGAATGTAGTGGATTCGATGCAGCGTGAAGAAATGGAACCCTATTGAATGCAGTGGATTTTATGCAGCACGATTGAATGCAGTGGATTCCATGAAGCATGATTGAATGCAATGGATTTATGCAGCATGGCCCAAAGCATCCCGATTGAATGCAGTGGATTCCATGCAGCGTCGTTGAATGCAGAGTATTCCATGCATTTTGGCGCAATGGTTCCAGATTGTATGCAGTGGAGTTCATGCAGCGAGGCCCAATGCCTCCCGATTGAATGCAGTAGATTTTATGCAGCATGGCCCAAAGCATCCCGATGGAATGCAGTGGATTCCATGCATTGTGATTGAATGCAGTGTAATCCATGCAGCGAGGTAAAATGCATCCCGATTGAATGCAGTGGATTCCATGCAGCGTGATTGAATGCAGTGTATTCCATGCAGCGTGAAGAAATGATACCCAATTGAATGCAAGGATTTTATGCAGCATTACTGAATGCAGTGGATTCAAAAAGCAAGATTGAATGCAGTGGATTTTATGCAACATGGCCCAAAGCATCCCGATTGAATGCAGTGGATTCCATGCATTGTGATTGAATGCAGTGAACTGCATGCAACGTGGTAAAATGCATCCCGATTGAATGCAGTGGATTCCATGCAGCGTGATTAAGTGCAGTCGATTCCATACAGCTTAGTAAAATGAATCCCGATTAAATTCCATGGATTACATGCAGCGTGATTAAATGCAGTGTAATCCATGCAGAGTGGTAAAATGCATCCATATTGAATGCAGTGGATTCCATGCAGCGTGGTTGAATGCAGTGGATTCCATGCAGGGTGCAGTAATGGAACCCTATTGAATGCAGTGGATTTTATGCAGCATGATTGAATGCAGTGGTTTCAATGCAGCATGATTGCATGCAGTGGATTTTATGCAGCATGGCCCATAGCTTCACGATTCAATGCAGTGGATTCCATTCAGCATCATTGCATGCACAGTATTCCATGCATTGTGGCGCAATGGATCCCGATTATATTCAGTGGAGTCCATGCAGCGAGGCCCAGTGCATCCCGATTGAATGCAGTGGATTGTATGCAGCATGGCCCAAAGCTTCCCGATTGAATGCAGTGGATTCCATGCATTGTGATGGAATGCAGTGTAATCCATGCAACGAGGAAAAATGCATCCCGATTGAATGCAGTGGATTCCATGCAGCCTGATTGAATGCAGTGTATTCCATGCAGCATGAAGAAATGGAACCCTATGTAATGCAGCGGATTTTATGCAGCCTGATTGAATGCAGTGTATTCCATGCAGCATGAAGAAATGGAACCCTATGGAATGCAGCGGATTTTATGCTGCATGATTGAATGCAGTGGATTCCATGCAGCATGATTGAATGCAGTGGATTTTATGCAGCATGGCCCAAAGCATCCCGTTTGAATGCAGTGGATTCCATGCATTGTGATTGAATGCAGTGTACTCCATGCAGCCTTGTAAAATGAATCCCGATTGAATGCAGTGGATTCCATGCAGCGTGATTAAATGCAGTCGATTCCATACAGCTTAGTAAAATGAATCCCGATTAAATTCCATGGAGTACATGCAGCGTGATTAAATGCAGTGGATTCCATGCAGAGTGGTAAAATGCATCCATATTGAATGCAGTGGATTCTATGCATTGCGATTGAATGCAGTGTAATCCAAGCAGTGTGGTAAAATGCATCCCGATTGAACGCAGTGGATTCCATGCACCGTGATTAAATGCAGTCGATTCCATGCATTTTGGCGCAATGGATCCCGATTGTATGCAGTGGAGTCCATGCAGCGAGGCCCAATGCATCCCGATTGAATGCAGTGGATTGTATGCAGCATGGCCCAAAGCATCGCGATGGAATGCAGTGGATTCCATGCATTGTGATGGAATGCAGTGAACTCCATGCAGCATGGTAGAATGCATCCCCATTGAGTGCAGTGGATTCCATGGAGCCTGATTGAATGCAGTTTATTCCATGCAGCGAGGCCCAATGCATCCCGATTGAATGCAGTGGATTTTATACAGCATGATTGAATGCAGTGGATTCCATGCAGCATGATTGAATGCAGTGGATTTTATGCAGCATGGCCCAAAGCATCCCGATTGAATGCAGTGGAGTCCATGCAGCGTCGTTGCATGCGGAGGATTCCATGCATTTTGGTGCAATGGATCCCGATTGTATGCAGTGGAGTCCATGCAGCGAGGCCCAATGCATCCCGATTGAATGCAGTCGATTTTATGCAGCATGGCCCAAAGCATCCCGATGGAATGCAGTGGATTCCATGCATTGTGATTGAATGCAGTGAACTCCATGCAGCATTGTAGAATGCATCCCCATTGAATGCAGTGGAATTCATGCAGCGTGATTGAATGCAGTGTATTCCATGCAGCGAGGCCCAATGCATCCCGATGGAATGCAGTGGATTTTATGCAGCATGATTGAATGCAGTGGAGTCCATGCAGCAAATTGAATGCAGTGTATTTTATGCAGTATGGCCCAAAGTATACCTATAGAACGCAGTGGATTCCATGCATTTTGAGTGTATGAAATGTAATCCATGCAGCCTTGTAAAATGCATCCCGATTGAATGCAGTGGATTCCATGCAGCATGATTGAATGCAGTGGATTTTATGCAGCATGGCCCAAAGCTTCCCGATGGAATGCAGTGGATTCCATGCAGCGTCGTTGAATGCAGAATATTCCATGCATTGTGGCGCAATGGATCCCGATTATATGCAGTGGAGTCTATGCAGCGAGGCCCAATGCATCCCGATTGAATGCAGTGGATTTTATGCAGCATGGCCCAAAGCATCCCGATTGAATGCAGTGGATTCCATGCATTGTGATTGAATGTAGGGTAATCCATGCAACGTTGTATAATGCATCCTGATTGAATGCAGTCGATTCCATGCATCCTGATTTAATGCAGTGTATTCCATGCAGCGTGAATTAATGGAACCCTATTGAATGCATTGGATTTTATTGAGCATGATTGAATGAAATGGATTCCATGCAGCATGGTTGAATGCAGTGGATTTTATGCAGCATGGCCCAAAGCATCCCGATTGAATGCAGTGGAGTCCATGCAGCGTCAATGAATGCAGAGTATTCCATGCATTTTGGCGCAATGTATCCCGATTGTATGCAGTGGAGTCCATACAGCGAAGCCCAATGCATCCCGATTGAATGCAGTGGATTTTATGCAGCATGGCCCAAAGCATCCCAATGGAATGCAGTGGATTACATGCGTTGTGATTGAATGCAGTGTACTCCATGCAGCATTGTAGAATGCATCCCCATTGAATGCAGTGGATTCCATGGAGCCTGATTGAATGCAGTGTATTCCATGCAGCGTGAAGAAATGGAACCCTATTGAATGCAGTGGATTTTATTCAGCATGATTGAATGCAGTGGATTCCATGCAGCAAATTGAATGCAGTGTATTTTATGCAGTATGGCCAAAGCATACCTATAGAACGCAGTGGATTCCATGCATTTTGAGTGTATGAAATGTAATCCATGCAGCCTTGTAAAATGCATCCCGATTGAATGCAGTGGATTCCATGCAGCATGATTGAATGCAGTGGATTTTATGCAGCATGGCCCAAAGCTTCCCGATGGAATGCAGTGGATTCCATGCAGCGTCATTGAATGCAGAGTATTCCATGCATTGTGGCGCAATGGATCCCGATTATATGCAGTGGAGTCTATGCAGCGAGGCCCAATGCATCACCATTGAATGCAGTGGATTTTATGCAGCATGGCCCAAGGCATCCCGATTGAATGCAGTGGATTCCATGCATTGTGATTGAATGTAGGGTAATCCATGCAACGTGGTATAATGCATCCTGATTGAATGCAGTCGATTCCATGCATCCTGATTTAATGTAGTGTATTCCATGCAGCGTGAAGTAATGGAACCCTATTGAATGCATTGGATTTTATAGAGCATGATTGAATGAAATGGATTCCATGCAGCATGGTTGAATGCAGTGGATTTTATGCAGCATGGCCCAAAGCATCCCGATTGAATGCAGTGGAGTCCATGCAGCGTCAATGAATGCAGAGGATTCCTTGCATTGTGGCACAATGGATACCGATTGAATGCAGTGGAGTCGATGCAGCGTGGCCCAATGCATCCCGATTGAATGCAGTGGATTTTATGCAGCATGGCCCAAAGCATCCCGATGGAATGCAGTGGATTCCAAGCATTGTGATTGAATGCAGTGTAATCCATGCAGCGAGGTAAAATGCATCCCGATTGAATGCAGTCGATTCCATTCAGTGTGATTGAATGCAGTGTATTACATGCAGCGTGAAGAAATGGAACCCTATTGAATGCAGTGGATTTTATGCAGCATGATTGAATGCAGTGGATTCCATGCAGCATGATTGAATGCAGTGGATTTTATGCAGCATGGCCCAAAGCATCCCGATGGAATGCAGTGGATTCCATGCATTGTGATTGAATGCAGTGAAAACCACGCAGCATGGTAAAATGCATCCCGATTGAATGCAGTGGATTCCATGCAGCGTGATTGAATGCAGTGTATTCCATGCAGCGTGAAGAAATGGAACCCAATTGAATGCAAGGATTTTATGCAGCATTTCTGAATGCAGTGGATTCAAAAAGCAAGATTGAATGCAGTGGATTTTATGCAGCATGGCCCAAAGCATCCCGATTGAATGCAGTGGATTCCATGCATTGTGATTGAATGCAGTGAACTGCATGCAACGTGGTAAAATGCATCCCGATTGAATGCAGTGGATTCCATGCAGCATGATTAAGTGCAGTCCATTCCATACAGCTTAGTAAAATGAATCCCGATTAAAATTCCATGGATTCCATGCAGCGTGATTAAATGCAGTGTAATCCATGCAGAGTGGTAAAATGCATCCCGATTGAATGCAGTGGATTCCATGCAGCGTGGTTGAATGCAGTGGATTCCATGCAGGGTGAAGAAATGGAACCCTATTGAATGCAGTGGATTTTATGCAACATGATTGAATGCAGTGGATTCAATGCAGCATGATTGCATGCAGTGGATTTTATGCAGCATGGCCCATAGCTTCACAATTCAATGCAGTGGATTCCATTCAGCGTCATTGAATGCAGAGTATTCCATGCATTGTGGCGCAATGGATCCCGATTATATGCAGTGGAGTCCATGCAGCGAGGCCCAGTGCATCCCGATTGAATGCAGTGGATTGTATGCAGCATGGCCCAAAGCTTCCCGATTGAATGCAGTGGATTCGATGCATTGTGATGGAATGCAGTGTAATCCATGCAACGAGGAAAAATGCATCCCGATTGAATGCAGTGGATTCCATGCAGCCTGATTGAATGCAGTGTATTCCATGCAGCATGAAGAAATGGAACCCTATGGAATGCAGCGGATTTTATGCTGCATGATTGAATGCAGTGGATTCCATGCAGCATGATTGAATGCAGTGGATTTTATGCAGCATGGCCCAAAGCATCCCGTTTGAATGCAGTGGATTCCATGCATTGTGATTGAATGCAGTGTACTCCATGCAGCCTTGTAAAATGAATCCCAATTGAATGCAGTGGATTCCATGCAGCGTGATTAAATGCAGTCGATTCCATACAGCTTAGTAAAATGAATCCCGATTAAATTCCATGGATTACATGCAGCGTGATTAAATGCAGTGGATTCCATGCAGAGTGGTAAAATGCATCCATATTGAATGCAGTGGATTCCATGCAGCGTGATTGAATGCAGTGGATTCCAGGCAGCGTGAAGAAGAAATGGAACCCTATTGAATGCAGTGGATTTTATGCAGCATGATTGAATGCAGTGGATTCCATGCAGCATGATTGCATGCAGTGGATTTTATGCAGCATGGCCCAAAGCATCCCGATGGAATGCAGTGGATTCCATGCAGCGTCATTGAATGCAGAGGATTCCATGCATTTTGGCGCAATGGATCCCGATTGAATGCAGTGGAGTCCATGCAGCGAGGCCCAATGCATCCCGATTGAATGCAGTGGATTTTATGCAGCATGGCCCAAAGCATCCCGATGGAATGCAGTGGATTCCATGCATTGTGATTGAATGCAGTGAACTCCATGCAGCATGGTAGAATGCATCCCCATTGAATGCAGTGGATTCCATGGAGCCTGATTGAATGCAGTTTATTCCATGCAGCGAGGCCCAATGCATCCCGATTGAATGCAGTGGATTTTATGCAGCATGATTGAATGCAGTGGATTCCATGCAGCATGGTTGAATGCAGTGGATTTTATGCAGCATGGCCCAAAGCATCCCGATGGAATGCAGTGGATTCCATGCAGCGTCATTGAATGCAGATGATTCCTTGCATTTTGGGGCAATGGATCCCGATTTTATGCAGTGGAGTCCATGCAGCGTGGCCAAATGCATCCCGATTAAATGCAGTGGATTTTATGCAGCATGGCCCAAAGCATCCCGATAGAATGCAGTGGATTCCATGCAGCCTGATTGAATGAAGGGTAATCAATGCAGCATGGTAAAATGCATCCCGATTGAATGCAGTGGATTCCATGCAGCATGATTGAATGCAATGGATTTTATGCAGCATGGCCCAAAGCATCCCGATTGAATGCAGTGGATTCCATGCAGCGTCATTGAATGCAGAGGATTCCATGCATTGTGGCGCAATGGATCCGGATTGTATGCAGTGGAGTCCATGCAGCGATGCCCAGTGCATCCCGATTGAATGCAGTGGATTTTATGCAGCATGGCCCAAAGCATCCCGATTGAATGCAATGGATTCCATGAATTGTGATTGAATACAGTGTACTAAATGCAGCGTGGTAAAATTCATCCATGTTGAATGCAGTGGATTCCATGCAGCGTGATTGAATGCAGTGGATTCCATGCAGCGTGAAGAAATGGAACCCTATTGAATGCAGTGGATTTTATGCAGCATGATTGAATGCAGTGGATTCCATGCAGCATGATTGCATACAGTGGATTTTATGCAGCATGGCCCAAAGCATCCCGATGGAATGCAGTGGATTCCATGCAGCGTCATTGAATGCAGAGGATTCCATGCATTGTGGCGCAATGGATCCCGATTGTATGCAGTGGAGTCCATGCAGCGAGGCCCAATGCATCCCGATTGAATGCAGTGGATTTTATGCAGCATGGCCCAAAGCATCCCGATGGAATGCAGTGGATTCCATGCAGCGTCATTGAATGAAGAGGATTCCATGCATTGTGGCGCAATGGATCCCGATTGTATGCAGTGGAGTCCATGCAGCAATGCCCAGTGCATCCCGATTGAATGCAGTGGATTTTATGCAGCATGGCCCAAAGCATCCCTATTGAATGCAATGGATTCCATGAATTGTGATTGAATACAGTGTACTAAATGCAGCGTGGTAAAATTCATCCATGTTGAATGCAGTGGAATTCATGCAGCGTGATTGAATGCAGTGGATTCCATGCAGCGTGAAGAAATGGAACCCTATTGAATGCAGTGGATTTTATGCAGCATGATTGAATGCAGTGGATTCCATGCAGCATGATTGCATGCAGTGGATTTTATGCAGCATGGCCCAAAGCATCCTGATGGAATGCAGTGGATTCCATGCAGCGTCATTGAATGCAGAGGATTCCATGCATTGTGGCACAATGGATTCCGATTGAATGCAGTGGATTCGATGCAGCGTCATTGAATGAAGAGAATTCCATGCATTGTGGCACAATGGATCCCGATTGAATGCAGTGGAGTCCATGCAGCGAGGCCCAATGCATCCCGATTGAATGCAGTGGATTTTATGCAGCATGGCCCAAAGCATCCCGATTGAATGCAGTGGATTCCATGCATTGTGATTGAATGCGGTGTAATCTATGCAGTGTGGTAAAATGCATCCCGATAGAATGCAGTGGATTCCATGCAGCGTGATTGAATGTAGTGGATTCGATGCAGCGTGAAGAAATGGAACCCTATTGAATGCCGTGGATTTTATGCAGCACGATTGAATGCAGTGGATTCCATGAAGCATGATTGAATGCAATGGATTTATGCAGCATGGCCCAAAGCATCCCGATTGAATGCAGTGGATTCCATGCAGCGTCGTTGAATGCAGAGTATTCCATGCATTTTGGCGCAATGGTTCCAGATTGTATGCAGTGGAGTTCATGCAGCGAGGCCCAATTCATCCCGATTGAATGCAGTAGATTTTATGCAGCATGGCCCAAAACATCCCGATGGAATGCAGTGGATTCCATGCAGCGTCGTTGAATGCAGAGGATTCCATGCATTGTGGGGCAATGGATCCAGATTTTATGCAGTGGAGTCCATGCAGCGAGGCCCAATGCCTCCCGATTGAATGCAGTGGAGTTTATGCAGCATGGCCCATAGCATCCCGATGGAATGCAGTGGATTCCATGCATTGTGATTGAATGCAGTGTAATCCATGCAGTGAGGTAAAATGCATCCTGATTTAATGCAGTGTATTCCATGCAGCGTGAAGTAATGGAACCCTATTGAATGCATTGGATTTTATAGAGCATGATTGAATGAAATGGATTCCATGCAGCATGGTTGAATGCAGTGGATTTTATGCAGCATGGCCCAAAGCATCCCGATTGAATGCAGTGGAGTCCATGCAGCGTCAATGAATGCAGAGTATTCCATGCATTTTGGCGCAATGGATCCCGATTGTATGCAGTGGAGTCCATGCAGCGAAGCCCAATGCATCCCGATTGAATGCAGTGGATTTTATGCAGCATGGCCCAAAGCATCCCGATGGAATGCAGTGGATTACATGCGTTGTGATTGAATGCAGTGAACTCCATGCAGCATTGTAGAATGCATCCCCATTGAATGCAGTGGATTCCATGGAGCCTGATTGAATGCAGTGTATTCCATGCAGCGTGAAGAAATGGAACCCTATTGAATGCAGTGGATTTTATTCAGCATGATTGAATGCAGTGGATTCCATGCAGCAAATTGAATGCAGTGTATTTTATGCAGTATGGCCCAAAGCATACCTATAGAACGCAGTGGATTCCATGCATTTTGAGTGTATGAAATGTAATCCATGCAGCCTTGTAAAATGCATCCCGATTGAATGCAGTGGATTCCATGCAGCATGATTGAATGCAGTGGATTTTATGCAGCATGGCCCAAAGCTTCCCGATGGAATGCAGTGGATTCCATGCAGCGTCATTGAATGCAGAGTATTCCATGCATTGTGGCGCAATGGGTCCCGATTATATGCAGTGGAGTCTATGCAGCGAGGCCCAATGCATCACCATTGAATGCAGTGGATTTTATGCAGCATGGCCCAAGGCATCCCGATTGAATGCAGTGGATTCCATGCATTGTGATTGAATGTAGGGTAATCCATGCAACGTGGTATAATGCATCCTGATTGAATGCAGTCGATTCCATGCATCCTGATTTAATGTAGTGTATTCCATGCAGCGTGAAGTAATGGAACCCTATTGAATGCATTGGATTTTATAGAGCATGATTGAATGAAATGGATTCCATGCAGCATGGTTGAATGCAGTGGATTTTATGCAGCATGGCCCAAAGCATCCCGATTGAATGCAGTGGAGTCCATGCAGCGTCAATGAATGCAGATTATTCCATGCATTTTGGCGCAATGGATCCCGATTGTATGCAGTGGAGTCCATGCAGCGAAGCCCAATGCATCCCGATTGAATGCAGTGGATTTTATGCAGCATGGCCCAAAGCATCCCGATGGAATGCAGTGGATTACATGCGTTGTGATTGAATGCAGTGAACTCCATGCAGCATTGTAGAATGCATCCCCATTGAATGCAGTGGATTCCATGGAGCCTGATTGAATGCAGTGTATTCCATGCAGCGTGAAGAAATGGAACCCTATTGAATGCAGTGGATTTTATGCAGCATGATTGAATGCAGTGGATTCCATGCAGCAAATTGAATGCAGTGTATTTTATGCAGTATGGCCCAAAGCATCCCTATAGAACGCAGTGGATTCCATGCATTTTGAGTGTATGAAATGTAATCCATGCAGCCTTGTAAAATGCATCCCGATTGAATGCAGTGGATTCCATGCAGCATGATTGAATGCAGTGGATTTTATGCAGCATGGCCCAAAGCTTCCCGATGGAATGCAGTGGATTCCATGCAGCGTCATTGAATGCAGAGTATTCCATGCATTGTGGCGCAATGGATCCCGATTATATGCAGTGGAGTCTATGCAGCGAGGCCCAATGCATCACCATTGAATGCAGTGGATTTTATGCAGCATGGCCCAAGGCATCCCGATTGAATGCAGTGGATTCCATGCATTGTGATTGAATGTAGGGTAATCCATGCAACGTGGTATAATGCATCCTGATTGAATGCAGTCGATTCCATGCATCCTGATTTAATGTAGTGTATTCCATGCAGCGTGAAGTAATGGAACCCTATTGAATGCATTGGATTTTATAGAGCATGATTGAATGAAATGGATTCCATGCAGCATGGTTGAATGCAGTGGATTTTATGCAGCATGGCCCAAAGCATCCCGATTGAATGCAGTGGAGTCCATGCAGCATCAATGAATGCAGAGGATTCCTTGCATTGTGGCGCAATGGATACCGATTGAATGCAGTGGAGTCGATGCAGCGTGGCCCAATGCATCCCGATTGAATGCAGTGGATTTTATGCAGCATGGCCCAAAGCATCCCGATGGAATGCAGTGGATTCCAAGCATTGTGATTGAATGCAGTGTAATCCATGCAGCGAGGTAAAATGCATTCCGATTGAATGCAGTGGATTCCATTCAGTGTGATTGAATGCAGTGTATTACATGCAGCGTGAAGAAATGGAACCCTATTGAATGCAGTGGATTTTATGCAGCATGATTGAATGCAGTGGATTCCATGCAGCATGATTGAATGCAGTGGATTTTATGCAGCATGGCCCAAAGCATCCCGATGGAATGCAGTGGATTCCATGCATTGTGATTGAATGCAGTGAAAACCACGCAGCATGGTAAAATGCATCCCGATTGAATGCAGTGGATTCCATGCAGCGTGATTGAATGCAGTGGAGTCCAGGCAGCGTGAAGAAGAAATGGAACCCTATTGAATGCAGTGGATTTTATGCAGCATGATTGAATGCAGTGGATTCCATGCAGCATGATTGCATGCAGTGGATTTTATGCAGTATGGCCCAAAGCATCCCGATGGAATGCAGTGGATTCCATGCAGCGTCAATGAATGCAGAGGATTCCATGCATTTTGGCGCAATGGATCCCGATTGTATGCAGTGGAGTCCATGCAGCGAGGCCCAATGCATCCCGATTGAATGCAGTGGATTTTACGCAGCATGGCCCAAAGCATCCCGATGGAATGCAGTGGATTCCATGCATTGTGATTGAATGCAGTGAACTCCATGCAGCATGGTAGAATGCATCCCCATTGAATGCAGTGGATTCCATGGAGCCTGATTGAATGCAGTTTATTCTATGCAGCGAGGCCCAATGCATCCCGATTGAATGCAGTGGATTTTATGCAGCATGATTGAATGCAGTGGATTCCATGCAGCATGGTTGAATGCAGTGGATTTTATGCAGCATGGCCCAAAGCATCCCGATGGAATGCAGTGGATTCCATGCAGCGTCATTGAATGCAGATGATTCCTTGCATTTTGGGGCAATGGATCCCGATTTTATGCAGTGGAGTCCATGCAGCGTGGCCAAATGCATCCCGATTAAATGCAGTGGATTTTATGCAGCATGGCCCAAAGCATCCCTATAGAATGCAGTGGATTCCATGCAGCCTGATTGAATGAAGGGTAATCAATGCAGCATGGTAAAATGCATCCCGATTGAATGCAGTGGATTCCATGCAGCATGATTGCATACAGTGGATTTTATGCAGCATGGCCCAAAGCATCCCGATGGAATGCAGTGGATTCCATGCAGCGTCATTGAATGCAGAGGATTCCATGCATTGTGGCGCAATGGATCCCGATTGTATGCAGTGGAGTCCATGCAGCGAGGCCCAATGCATCCCGATTGAATGCAGTGGATTTTATGCAGCATGGCCCAAAGCATCCGGATGGAATGCAGTGGATTCCATGCAGCGTCATTGAATGAAGAGGATTCCATGCATTGTGGCGCAATGGATCCCGATTGTATGCAGTGGAGTCCATGCAGCAATGCCCAGTGCATCCCGATTGAATGCAGTGGATTTTATGCAGCATGGCCCAAAGCATCCCGATTGAATGCAATGGATTCCATGAATTGTGATTGAATACAGTGTACTAAATGCAGCGTGGTAAAATTCATCCATGTTGAATGCAGTGGAATTCATGCAGCGTGATTGAATGCAGTGGATTCCATGCAGCGTGAAGAAATGGAACCCTATTGAATGCAGTGGATTTTATGCAGCATGATTGAATGCAGTGGATTCCATGCAGCATGATTGCATGCAGTGGATTTTATGCAGCATGGCCCAAAGCATCCTGATGGAATGCAGTGGATTCCATGCAGCGTCATTGAATGCAGAGGATTCCATGCATTGTGGCACAATGGATTCCGATTGAATGCAGTGGATTCGATGCAGCGTCATTGAATGAAGAGAATTCCATGCATTGTGGCACAATGGATCCCGATTGAATGCAGTGGAGTCCATGCAGCGAGGCCCAATGCATCCCGATTGAATGCAGTGGATTTTATGCAGCATGGCCCAAAGCATCCCGATTGAATGCAGTGGATTCCATGCATTGTGATTGAATGCGGTGTAATCTATGCAGTGTGGTAAAATGCATCCCGATAGAATGCAGTGGATTCCATGCAGCGTGATTGAATGTAGTGGATTCGATGCAGCGTGAAGAAATGGAACCCTATTGAATGCCGTGGATTTTATGCAGCACGATTGAATGCAGTGGATTCCATGAAGCATGATTGAATGCAATGGATTTATGCAGCATGGCCCAAAGCATCCCGATTGAATGCAGTGGATTCCATGCAGCGTCGTTGAATGCAGAGTATTCCATGCATTTTGGCGCAATGGTTCCAGATTGTATGCAGTGGAGTTCATGCAGCGAGGCCCAATGCATCCCGATTGAATGCAGTAGATTTTATGCAGCATGGCCCAAAACATCCCGATGGAATGCAGTGGATTCCATGCAGCGTCGTTGAATGCAGAGGATTCCATGCATTGTGGCGCAATGGATCCAGATTTTATGCAGTGGAGTCCATGCAGCGAGGCCCAATGCCTCCCGATTGAATGCAGTGGAGTTTATGCAGCATGGCACAAAGCATCCCGATGGAATGCAGTGGATTCCATGCATTGTGATTGAATGCAGTGTAATCCATGCAGCGAGGTAAAATGCATCCTGATTTAATGCAGTGTATTCCATGCAGCGTGAAGTAATGGAACCCTATTGAATGCATTGGATTTTATAGAGCATGATTGAATGAAATGGATTCCATGCAGCATGGTTGAATGCAGTGGATTTTATGCAGCATGGCCCAAAGCATCCCGATTGAATGCAGTGGAATCCATGCAGCGTCAATGAATGCAGAGTATTCCATGCATTTTGGCGCAATGGATCCCGATTGTATGCAGTGGAGTCCATGCAGCGAAGCCCAATGCATCCCGATTGAATGCAGTGGATTTTATGCAGCATGGCCCAAAGCATCCCGATGGAATGCAGTGGATTACATGCGTTGTGATTGAATGCAGTGAACTCCATGCAGCATTGTAGAATGCATCCCCATTGAATGCAGTGGATTCCATGGAGCCTGATTGAATGCAGTGTATTCCATGCAGCGTGAAGAAATGGAACCCTATTGAATGCAGTGGATTTTATGCAGCATGATTGAATGCAGTGGATTCCATGCAGCAAATTGAATGCAGTGTATTTTATGCAGTATGGCCCAAAGCATCCCTATAGAACGCAGTGGATTCCATGCATTTTGAGTGTATGAAATGTAATCCATGCAGCCTTGTAAAATGCATCCCGATTGAATGCAGTGGATTCCATGCAGCATGATTGAATGCAGTGGATTTTATGCAGCATGGCCCAAAGCTTCCCGATGGAATGCAGTGGATTCCATGCAGCGTCATTGAATGCAGAGTATTCCATGCATTGTGGCGCAATGGATCCCGATTATATGCAGTGGAGTCTATGCAGCGAGGCCCAATGCATCACCATTGAATGCAGTGGATTTTATGCAGCATGGCCCAAGGCATCCCGATTGAATGCAGTGGATTCCATGCATTGTGATTGAATGTAGGGTAATCCATGCAACGTGGTATAATGCATCCTGATTGAATGCAGTCGATTCCATGCATCCTGATTTAATGTAGTGTATTCCATGCAGCGTGAAGTAATGGAACCCTATTGAATGCATTGGATTTTATAGAGCATGATTGAATGAAATGGATTCCATGCAGCATGGTTGAATGCAGTGGATTTTATGCAGCATGGCCCAAAGCATCCCGATTGAATGCAGTGGAGTCCATGCAGCGTCAATGAATGCAGAGGATTCCTTGCATTGTGGCGCAATGGATACCGATTGAATGCAGTGGAGTTGATGCAGCGTGGCCCAATGCATCCCGATTGAATGCAGTGGATTTTATGCAGCATGGCCCAAAGCATCCCGATGGAATGCAGTGGATTCCAAGCATTGTGATTGAATGCAGTGTAATCCATGCAGCGAGGTAAAATGCATCCCGATTGAATGCAGTGGATTCCATTCAGTGTGATTGAATGCAGTGTATTACATGCAGCGTGAAGAAATGGAACCCTATTGAATGCAGTGGATTTTATGCAGCATGATTGAATGCAGTGGATTCCATGCAGCATGATTGAATGCAGTGGATTTTATGCAGCATGGCCCAAAGCATCCCGTTTGAATGCAGTGGATTCCATGCATTGTGATTGAATGCAGTGTATTCCATGCAGCGTGAAGAAATGGAACCCAATTGAATGCAAGGATTAATGCAGCATTACTGAATGCAGTGGATTCAAAAAGCAAGATTGAATGCAGTGGATTTTATGCAGCATGGCCCAAAGCATCCCGATTGAATGCAGTGGATTCCATGCAGCATGATTAAGTGCAGTCGATTCCATACAGCTTAGTAAAATGAATCCCGATTAAAATTCCATGGATTACATGCAGCGTGATTAAATGCAGTGTAATCCATGCAGAGTGGTAAAATGCATCCCGATTGAATGCAGTGGATTCCATGCAGCGTGGTTGAATGCAGTGGATTCCATGCAGGGTGAAGAAATGGAACCCTATTGAATGCAGTGGATTTTATGCAACATGATTGAATGCAGTGGATTCCATGCAGCATGATTGCATGCAGTGGATTTTATGCAGCATGGCCCATAGCTTCACGATTCAATGCAGTGGATTCCATTCAGCGTCATTGAATGCAGAGTATTCCATGCATTGTGGCGCAATGGATCCCGATTATATGCAGTGGAGTCCATGCAGCGAGGCCCAGTGCATCCCGATTGAATGCAGTGGATTGTATGCAGCATGGCCCAAAGCTTCCCGATTGAATGCAGTGGATTCGATGCATTGTGATGGAATGCAGTGTAATCCATGCAACGAGGAAAAATGCATCCCGATTGAAAGCAGTGGATTCCATGCAGCCTGATTGAATGCAGTGTATTCCATGCAGCATGAAGAAATGGAACCCTATGGAATGCAGCGGATTTTATGCTGCATGATTGAATGCAGTGGATTCCATGCAGCATGATTGAATGCAGTGGATTTTATGCAGCATGGCCCAAAGCATCCCGTTTGAATGCAGTGGATTCCATGCATTGTGATTGAATGCAGTGTACTCCATGCAGCCTTGTAAAATGAATCCCGATTGAATGCAGTGGATTCCATGCAGCGTGATTAAATGCAGTCGATTCCATACAGCTTAGTAAAATGAATCCCGATTAAATTCCATGGATTACATGCAGCGTGATTAAATGCAGTGGATTCCATGCAGAGTGGTAAAATGCATCCATATTGAATGCAGTGGATTCCATGCAGCGTGATTGAATGCAGTGGATTCCAGGCAGCGTGAAGAAGAAATGGAACCCTATTGAACGCAGTGGATTTTATGCAGCATGATTGAATGCAGTGGATTCCATGCAGCATGATTGCATGCAGTGGATTTTATGCAGTATGGCCCAAAGCATCCCGATGGAATGCAGTGGATTCCATGCAGCGTCAATGAATGCAGAGGATTCCATGCATTTTGGCGCAATGGATCCCGATTGTATGCAGTGGAGTCCATGCAGCGAGGCCCAATGCATCCCGATTGAATGCAGTGGATTTTATGCAGCATGGCCCAAAGCATCCCGATGGAATGCAGTGGATTCCATGCATTGTGATTGAATGCAGTGAACTCCATGCAGCATGGTAGAATGCATCCCCATTGAATGCAGTGGATTCCATGGAGCCTGATTGAATGCAGTTTATTCCATGCAGCGAGGCCCAATGCATCCCGATTGAATGCAGTGGATTTTATGCAGCATGATTGAATGCAGTGGATTCCATGCAGCATGGTTGAATGCAGTGGATTTTATGCAGCATGGCCCAAAGCATCCCGATGGAATGCAGTGGATTCCATGCAGTGTCATTGAATGCAGATGATTCCTTGCATTTTGGGGCAATGGATCCCGATTTTATGCAGTGGAGTCCATGCAGCGTGGCCAAATGCATCCCGATTAAATGCAGTGGATTTTATGCAGCATGGCCCAAAGCATCCCGATAGAATGCAGTGGATTCCATGCAGCCTGATTGAATGAAGGGTAATCAATGCAGCATGGTAAAATGCATCCCGATTGAATGCAGTGGATTCCATGCAGCATGATTGAATGCAATGGATTTTATGCAGCATGGCCCAAAGCATCCCGATTGAATGCAGTGGATTCCATGCAGCGTCATTGAATGCAGAGGATTCCATGCATTGTGGCGCAATGGATCCGGATTGTATGCAGTGGAGTCCATGCAGCGATGCCCAGTGCATCCCGATTGAATGCAGTGGATTTTATGCAGCATGGCCCAAAGCATCCCGATTGAATGCAATGGATTCCATGAATTGTGATTGAATACAGTGTACTAAATGCAGCGTGGTAAAATTCATCCATGTTGAATGCAGTGGATTCCATGCAGCGTGATTGAATGCAGTGGATTCCATGCAGCGTGAAGAAATGGAACCCTATTGAATGCAGTGGATTTTATGCAGCATGATTGAATGCAGTGGATTCCATGCAGCATGATTGCATACAGTGGATTTTATGCAGCATGGCCCAAAGCATCCCGATGGAATGCAGTGGATTCCATGCAGCGTCATTGAATGCAGAGGATTCCATCCATTGTGGCGCAATGGATCCCGATTGTATGCAGTGGAGTCCATGCAGCGAGGCCCAATGCATCCCGATTGAATGCAGTGGATTTTATGCAGCATGGCCCAAAGCATCCCGATATAATGCAGTGGATTCCATGCAGCGTCGTTGAATGAAGAGGATTCCATGCATTGTGGCGCAATGGATCCCGATTGTATGCAGTGGAGTCCATGCAGCAATGCCCAGTGCATCCCGATTGAATGCAGTGGATTTTATGCAGCATGGCCCAAAGCATCCCGATTGAATGCAATGGATTCCATGAATTGTGATTGAATACAGTGTACTAAATGCAGCGTGGTAAAATTCATCCATGTTGAATGCAGTGGAATTCATGCAGCGTGATTGAATGCAGTGGATTCCATGCAGCGTGAAGAAATGGAACCCTATTGAATGCAGTGGATTTTATGCAGCATGATTGAATGCAGTGGATTCCATGCAGCATGATTGCATGCAGTGGATTTTATGCAGCATGGCCCAAAGCATCCTGATGGAATGCAGTGGATTCCATGCAGCGTCATTGAATGCAGAGGATTCCATGCATTGTGGCACAATGGATTCCGATTGAATGCAGTGGATTCGATGCAGCGTCATTGAATGAAGAGAATTCCATGCATTGTGGCACAATGGATCCCGATTGAATGCAGTGGAGTCCATGCAGCGAGGCCCAATGCATCCCGATTGAATGCAGTGGATTTTATGCAGCATGGCCCAAAGCATCCCGATTGAATGCAGTGGATTCCATGCATTGTGATTGAATGCGGTGTAATCTATGCAGTGTGGTAAAATGCATCCCGATAGAATGCAGTGGATTCCATGCAGCGTGATTGAATGTAGTGGATTCGATGCAGCGTGAAGAAATGGAACCCTATTGAATGCAGTGGATTTTATGCAGCACGATTGAATGCAGTGGATTCCATGAAGCATGATTGAATGCAATGGATTTATGCAGCATGGCCCAAAGCATCCCGATTGAATGCAGTGGATTCCATGCAGCGTCGTTGAATGCAGAGTATTCCATGCATTTTGGCGCAATGGTTCCAGATTGTATGCAGTGGAGTTCATGCAGCGAGGCCCAATGCATCCCGATTGAATGCAGTAGATTTTATGCAGCATGGCCCAAAACATCCCGATGGAATGCAGTGGATTCCATGCAGCGTCGTTGAATGCAGAGGATTCCATGCATTGTGGCGCAATGGATCCAGATTTTATGCAGTGGAGTCCATGCAGCGAGGCCCAATGCCTCCCGATTGAATGCAGTGGAGTTTATGCAGCATGGCCCAAAGAATCCCGATGGAATGCAGTGGATTCCATGCATTGTGATTGAATGCAGTGTAATCCATGCAGCGAGGTAAAATGCATCCCGATAGAATGCAGTGGATTCCATGCAGCGTGATTGAATGCAGTGTATTCCATGCAGCGTGAAGAAATGGAACCCAATTGAATGCAAGGATTTTATGCAGCATTACTGAATGCAGTGGATTCAAAAAGCAAGATTGAATGCAGTGGATTTTATGCAGCATGGCCCAAAGCATCCCGATTGAATGCAGTGGATTCCATGCATTGTGATTGAATGCAGTGAACTGCATGCAACGTGGTAAAATGCATCCCGATTGAATGCAGTGGATTCCATGCAGCGTGATTAAGTGCAGTCGATTCCATACAGCTTAGTAAAATGAATCCCGATTAAATTCCATGGATTACATGCAGCGTGATTAAATGCAGTGTAATCCATGCAGAGTGGTAAAATGCATCCCGATTGAATGCAGTGGATTCCATGCAGCGTGGTTGAATGCAGTGGATTCCATGCAGGGTGCAGTAATGGAACCCTATTGAATGCAGTGGATTTTATGCAGCATGATTGAATGCAGTGGTTTCAATGCAGCATGATTGCATGCAGTGGATTTTATGCAGCATGGCCCAAAGCATCCCGATGGAATGCAGTGGATTCCATGCAGCGTCGTTGAATGAAGAGGATTCCATGCATTGTGGCGCAATGGATCCCGATTGTATGCAGTGGAGTCCATGCAGCAATGCCCAGTGCATCCCGATTGAATGCAGTGGATTTTATGCAGCATGGCCCAAAGCATCCCGATTGAATGCAATGGATTCCATGAATTGTGATTGAATACAGTGTACTAAATGCAGCGTGGTAAAATTCATCCATGTTGAATGCAGTGGAATTCATGCAGCGTGATTGAATGCAGTGGATTCCATGCAGCGTGAAGAAATGGAACCCTATTGAATGCAGTGGATTTTATGCAGCATGATTGAATGCAGTGGATTCCATGCAGCATGATTGCATGCAGTGGATTTTATGCAGCATGGCCCAAAGCATCCTGATGGAATGCAGTGGATTCCATGCAGCGTCATTGAATGCAGAGGATTCCATGCATTGTGGCACAATGGATTCCGATTGAATGCAGTGGATTCGATGCAGCGTCATTGAATGAAGAGAATTCCATGCATTGTGGCACAATGGATCCCGATTGAATGCAGTGGAGTCCATGCAGCGAGGCCCAATGCATCCCGATTGAATGCAGTGGATTTTATGCAGCATGGCCCAAAGCATCCCGATTGAATGCAGTGGATTCCATGCATTGTGATTGAATGCGGTGTAATCTATGCAGTGTGGTAAAATGCATCCCGATAGAATGCAGTGGATTCCATGCAGCGTGATTGAATGTAGTGGATTCGATGCAGCGTGAAGAAATGGAACCCTATTGAATGCCGTGGATTTTATGCAGCACGATTGAATGCAGTGGATTCCATGAAGCATGATTGAATGCAATGGATTTATGCAGCATGGCCCAAAGCATCCCGATTGAATGCAATGGATTCCATGAATTGTGATTGAATACAGTGTACTAAATGCAGCGTGGTAAAATTCATCCATGTTGAATGCAGTGGAATTCATGCAGCGTGATTGAATGCAGTGGATTCCATGCAGCGTGAAGAAATGGAACCCTATTGAATGCAGTGGATTTTATGCAGCATGATTGAATGCAGTGGATTCCATGCAGCATGATTGCATGCAGTGGATTTTATGCAGCATGGCCCAAAGCATCCTGATGGAATGCAGTGGATTCCATGCAGCGTCATTGAATGCAGAGGATTCCATGCATTGTGGCACAATGGATTCCGATTGAATGCAGTGGATTCGATGCAGCGTCATTGAATGAAGAGAATTCCATGCATTGTGGCACAATGGATCCCGATTGAATGCAGTGGAGTCCATGCAGCGAGGCCCAATGCATCCCGATTGAATGCAGTGGATTTTATGCAGCATGGCCCAAAGCATCCCGATTGAATGCAGTGGATTCCATGCATTGTGATTGAATGCGGTGTAATCTATGCAGTGTGGTAAAATGCATCCCGATAGAATGCAGTGGATTCCATGCAGCGTGATTGAATGTAGTGGATTCGATGCAGCGTGAAGAAATGGAACCCTATTGAATGCAGTGGATTTTATGCAGCACGATTGAATGCAGTGGATTCCATGAAGCATGATTGAATGCAATGGATTTATGCAGCATGGCCCAAAGCATCCCGATTGAATGCAGTGGATTCCATGCAGCGTCGTTGAATGCAGAGTATTCCATGCATTTTGGCGCAATGGTTCCAGATTGTATGCAGTGGAGTTCATGCAGCGAGGCCCAATGCATCCCGATTGAATGCAGTAGATTTTATGCAGCATGGCCCAAAACATCCCGATGGAATGCAGTGGATTCCATGCAGCGTCGTTGAATGCAGAGGATTCCATGCATTGTGGCGCAATGGATCCAGATTTTATGCAGTGGAGTCCATGCAGCGAGGCCCAATGCCTCCCGATTGAATGCAGTGGAGTTTATGCAGCATGGCACAAAGCATCCCGATGGAATGCAGTGGATTCCATGCATTGTGATTGAATGCAGTGTAATCCATGCAGCGAGGTAAAATGCATCCTGATTTAATGCAGTGTATTCCATGCAGCGTGAAGTAATGGAACCCTATTGAATGCAGTGGATTTTATAGAGCATGATTGAATGAAATGGATTCCATGCAGCATGGTTGAATGCAGTGGATTTTATGCAGCATGGCCCAAAGCATCCCGATTGAATGCAGTGGAATCCATGCAGCGTCAATGAATGCAGAGTATTCCATGCATTTTGGCGCAATGGATCCCGATTGTATGCAGTGGAGTCCATGCAGCGAAGCCCAATGCATCCCGATTGAATGCAGTGGATTTTATGCAGCATGGCCCAAAGCATCCCGATGGAATGCAGTGGATTACATGCGTTGTGATTGAATGCAGTGAACTCCATGCAGCATTGTAGAATGCATCCCCATTGAATGCAGTGGATTCCATGGAGCCTGATTTAATGCAGTGTATTCCATGCAGCGTGAAGAAATGGAACCCAATTGAATGCAAGGATTTTATGCAGCATGACTGAATGCAGTGGATTCAAAAAGCAAGATTGAATGCAGTGGATTTTATGCAGCATGGCCCAAAGCATCCCGATTGAATGCAGTGGATTCCATGCATTGTGATTGAATGCAGTGAACTGCATGCAACGTGGTAAAATGCATCCCGATTGAATGCAGTGGATTCCATGCAGCGTGATTAAGTGCAGTCGATTCCATACAGCTTAGTAAAATGAATCCCGATTAAATTCCATGGATTACATGCAGCGTGATTAAATGCAGTGTAATCCATGCAGAGTGGTAAAATGCATCCCGATTGAATGCAGTGGATTCCATGCAGCGTGGTTGAATGCAGTGGATTCCATGCAGGGTGCAGTAATGGAACCCTATTGAATGCAGTGGATTTTATGCAGCATGATTGAATGCAGTGGTTTCAATGCAGCATGATTGCATGCAGTGGATTTTATGCAGCATGGCCCAAAGCATCCCGATGGAATGCAGTGGATTCCATGCAGCGTCGTTGAATGAAGAGGATTCCATGCATTGTGGCGCAATGGATCCCGATTGTATGCAGTGGAGTCCATGCAGCAATGCCCAGTGCATCCCGATTGAATGCAGTGGATTTTATGCAGCATGGCCCAAAGCATCCCGATTGAATGCAATGGATTCCATGAATTGTGATTGAATACAGTGTACTAAATGCAGCGTGGTAAAATTCATCCATGTTGAATGCAGTGGAATTCATGCAGCGTGATTGAATGCAGTGGATTCCATGCAGCGTGAAGAAATGGAACCCTATTGAATGCAGTGGATTTTATGCAGCATGATTGAATGCAGTGGATTCCATGCAGCATGATTGCATGCAGTGGATTTTATGCAGCATGGCCCAAAGCATCCTGATGGAATGCAGTGGATTCCATGCAGCGTCATTGAATGCAGAGGATTCCATGCATTGTGGCACAATGGATTCCGATTGAATGCAGTGGATTCGATGCAGCGTCATTGAATGAAGAGAATTCCATGCATTGTGGCACAATGGATCCCGATTGAATGCAGTGGAGTCCATGCAGCGAGGCCCAATGCATCCCGATTGAATGCAGTGGATTTTATGCAGCATGGCCCAAAGCATCCCGATTGAATGCAGTGGATTCCATGCATTGTGATTGAATGCGGTGTAATCTATGCAGTGTGGTAAAATGCATCCCGATAGAATGCAGTGGATTCCATGCAGCGTGATTGAATGTAGTGGATTCGATGCAGCGTGAAGAAATGGAACCCTATTGAATGCCGTGGATTTTATGCAGCACGATTGAATGCAGTGGATTCCATGAAGCATGATTGAATGCAATGGATTTATGCAGCATGGCCCAAAGCATCCCGATTGAATGCAATGGATTCCATGAATTGTGATTGAATACAGTGTACTAAATGCAGCGTGGTAAAATTCATCCATGTTGAATGCAGTGGAATTCATGCAGCGTGATTGAATGCAGTGGATTCCATGCAGCGTGAAGAAATGGAACCCTATTGAATGCAGTGGATTTTATGCAGCATGATTGAATGCAGTGGATTCCATGCAGCATGATTGCATGCAGTGGATTTTATGCAGCATGGCCCAAAGCATCCTGATGGAATGCAGTGGATTCCATGCAGCGTCATTGAATGCAGAGGATTCCATGCATTGTGGCACAATGGATTCCGATTGAATGCAGTGGATTCGATGCAGCGTCATTGAATGAAGAGAATTCCATGCATTGTGGCACAATGGATCCCGATTGAATGCAGTGGAGTCCATGCAGCGAGGCCCAATGCATCCCGATTGAATGCAGTGGATTTTATGCAGCATGGCCCAAAGCATCCCGATTGAATGCAGTGGATTCCATGCATTGTGATTGAATGCGGTGTAATCTATGCAGTGTGGTAAAATGCATCCCGATAGAATGCAGTGGATTCCATGCAGCGTGATTGAATGTAGTGGATTCGATGCAGCGTGAAGAAATGGAACCCTATTGAATGCAGTGGATTTTATGCAGCACGATTGAATGCAGTGGATTCCATGAAGCATGATTGAATGCAATGGATTTATGCAGCATGGCCCAAAGCATCCCGATTGAATGCAGTGGATTCCATGCAGCGTCGTTGAATGCAGAGTATTCCATGCATTTTGGCGCAATGGTTCCAGATTGTATGCAGTGGAGTTCATGCAGCGAGGCCCAATGCATCCCGATTGAATGCAGTAGATTTTATGCAGCATGGCCCAAAACATCCCGATGGAATGCAGTGGATTCCATGCAGCGTCGTTGAATGCAGAGGATTCCATGCATTGTGGCGCAATGGATCCAGATTTTATGCAGTGGAGTCCATGCAGCGAGGCCCAATGCCTCCCGATTGAATGCAGTGGAGTTTATGCAGCATGGCACAAAGCATCCCGATGGAATGCAGTGGATTCCATGCATTGTGATTGAATGCAGTGTAATCCATGCAGCGAGGTAAAATGCATCCTGATTTAATGCAGTGTATTCCATGCAGCGTGAAGTAATGGAACCCTATTGAATGCATTGGATTTTATAGAGCATGATTGAATGAAATGGATTCCATGCAGCATGGTTGAATGCAGTGGATTTTATGCAGCATGGCCCAAAGCATCCCGATTGAATGCAGTGGAATCCATGCAGCGTCAATGAATGCAGAGTATTCCATGCATTTTGGCGCAATGGATCCCGATTGTATGCAGTGGAGTCCATGCAGCGAAGCCCAATGCATCCCGATTGAATGCAGTGGATTTTATGCAGCATGGCCCAAAGCATCCCGATGGAATGCAGTGGATTACATGCGTTGTGATTGAATGCAGTGAACTCCATGCAGCATTGTAGAATGCATCCCCATTGAATGCAGTGGATTCCATGGAGCCTGATTGAATGCAGTGTATTCCATGCAGCGTGAAGAAATGGAACCCTATTGAATGCAGTGGATTTTATTCAGCATGATTGAATGCAGTGGATTCCATGCAGCAAATTGAATGCAGTGTATTTTATGCAGTATGGCCCAAAGCATACCTATAGAACGCAGTGGATTCCATGCATTTTGAGTGTATGAAATGTAATCCATGCAGCCTTGTAAAATGCATCCCGATTGAATGCAGTGGATTCCATGCAGCATGATTGAATGCAGTGGATTTTATGCAGCATGGCCCAAAGCTTCCCGATGGAATGCAGTGGATTCCATGCAGCGTCATTGAATGCAGAGTATTCCATGCATTGTGGCGCAATGGATCCCGATTATATGCAGTGGAGTCTATGCAGCGAGGCCCAATGCATCACCATTGAATGCAGTGGATTTTATGCAGCATGGCCCAAGGCATCCCGATTGAATGCAGTGGATTCCATGCATTGTGATTGAATGTAGGGTAATCCATGCAACGTGGTATAATGCATCCTGATTGAATGCAGTCGATTCCATGCATCCTGATTTAATGTAGTGTATTCCATGCAGCGTGAAGTAATGGAACCCTATTGAATGCATTGGATTTTATAGAGCATGATTGAATGAAATGGATTCCATGCAGCATGGTTGAATGCAGTGGATTTTATGCAGCATGGCCCAAAGCATCCCGATTGAATGCAGTGGAGTCCATGCAGCGTCAATGAATGCAGAGGATTCCTTGCATTGTGGCGCAATGGATACCGATTGAATGCAGTGGAGTCGATGCAGCGTGGCCCAATGCATCCCGATTGAATGCAGTGGATTTTATGCAGCATGGCCCAAAGCATCCCGATGGAATGCAGTGGATTCCAAGCATTGTGATTGAATGCAGTGTAATCCATGCAGCGAGGTAAAATGCATCCCGATTGAATGCAGTGGATTCCATTCAGTGTGATTGAATGCAGTGTATTACATGCAGCGTGAAGAAATGGAACCCTATTGAATGCAGTGGATTTTATGCAGCATGATTGAATGCAGTGGATTCCATGCAGCATGATTGAATGCAGTGGATTTTATGCAGCATGGCCCAAAGCATCCCGTTTGAATGCAGTGGATTCCATGCATTGTGATTGAATGCAGTGTATTCCATGCAGCGTGAAGAAATGGAACCCAATTGAATGCAAGGATTAATGCAGCATTACTGAATGCAGTGGATTCAAAAAGCAAGATTGAATGCAGTGGATTTTATGCAGCATGGCCCAAAGCATCCCGATTGAATGCAGTGGATTCCATGCAGCATGATTAAGTGCAGTCGATTCCATACAGCTTAGTAAAATGAATCCCGATTAAAATTCCATGGATTACATGCAGCGTGATTAAATGCAGTGTAATCCATGCAGAGTGGTAAAATGCATCCCGATTGAATGCAGTGGATTCCATGCAGCGTGGTTGAATGCAGTGGATTCCATGCAGGGTGAAGAAATGGAACCCTATTGAATGCAGTGGATTTTATGCAACATGATTGAATGCAGTGGATTCAATGCAGCATGATTGCATGCAGTGGATTTTATGCAGCAAGGCCCATAGCTTCACGATTCAATGCAGTGGATTCCATTCAGCGTCATTGAATGCAGAGTATTCCATGCATTGTGGCGCAATGGATCCCGATTATATGCAGTGGAGTCCATGCAGCGAGGCCCAGTGCATCCCGATTGAATGCAGTGGATTGTATGCAGCATGGCCCAAAGCTTCCCGATTGAATGCAGTGGATTCGATGCATTGTGATGGAATGCAGTGTAATCCATGCAACGAGGAAAAATGCATCCCGATTGAAAGCAGTGGATTCCATGCAGCCTGATTGAATGCAGTGTATTCCATGCAGCATGAAGAAATGGAACCCTATGGAATGCAGCGGATTTTATGCTGCATGATTGAATGCAGTGGATTCCATGCAGCATGATTGAATGCAGTGGATTTTATGCAGCATGGCCCAAAGCATCCCGTTTGAATGCAGTGGATTCCATGCATTGTGATTGAATGCAGTGTACTCCATGCAGCCTTGTAAAATGAATCCCGATTGAATGCAGTGGATTCCATGCAGCGTGATTAAATGCAGTCGATTCCATACAGCTTAGTAAAATGAATCCCGATTAAATTCCATGGATTACATGCAGCGTGATTAAATGCAGTGGATTCCATGCAGAGTGGTAAAATGCATCCATATTGAATGCAGTGGATTCCATGCAGCGTGATTGAATGCAGTGGATTCCAGGCAGCGTGAAGAAGAAATGGAACCCTATTGAACGCAGTGGATTTTATGCAGCATGATTGAATGCAGTGGATTCCATGCAGCATGATTGCATGCAGTGGATTTTATGCAGTATGGCCCAAAGCATCCCGATGGAATGCAGTGGATTCCATGCAGCGTCAATGAATGCAGAGGATTCCATGCATTTTGGCGCAATGGATCCCGATTGTATGCAGTGGAGTCCATGCAGCGAGGCCCAATGCATCCCGATTGAATGCAGTGGATTTTATGCAGCATGGCCCAAAGCATCCCGATGGAATGCAGTGGATTCCATGCATTGTGATTGAATGCAGTGAACTCCATGCAGCATGGTAGAATGCATCCCCATTGAATGCAGTGGATTCCATGGAGCCTGATTGAATGCAGTTTATTCCATGCAGCGAGGCCCAATGCATCCCGATTGAATGCAGTGGATTTTATGCAGCATGATTGAATGCAGTGGATTCCATGCAGCATGGTTGAATGCAGTGGATTTTATGCAGCATGGCCCAAAGCATCCCGATGGAATGCAGTGGATTCCATGCAGTGTCATTGAATGCAGATGATTCCTTGCATTTTGGGGCAATGGATCCCGATTTTATGCAGTGGAGTCCATGCAGCGTGGCCAAATGCATCCCGATTAAATGCAGTGGATTTTATGCAGCATGGCCCAAAGCATCCCGATAGAATGCAGTGGATTCCATGCAGCCTGATTGAATGAAGGGTAATCAATGCAGCATGGTAAAATGCATCCCGATTGAATGCAGTGGATTCCATGCAGCATGATTGAATGCAATGGATTTTATGCAGCATGGCCCAAAGCATCCCGATTGAATGCAGTGGATTCCATGCAGCGTCATTGAATGCAGAGGATTCCATGCATTGTGGCGCAATGGATCCGGATTGTATGCAGTGGAGTCCATGCAGCGATGCCCAGTGCATCCCGATTGAATGCAGTGGATTTTATGCAGCATGGCCCAAAGCATCCCGATTGAATGCAATGGATTCCATGAATTGTGATTGAATACAGTGTACTAAATGCAGCGTGGTAAAATTCATCCATGTTGAATGCAGTGGATTCCATGCAGCGTGATTGAATGCAGTGGATTCCATGCAGCGTGAAGAAATGGAACCCTATTGAATGCAGTGGATTTTATGCAGCATGATTGAATGCAGTGGATTCCATGCAGCATGATTGCATACAGTGGATTTTATGCAGCATGGCCCAAAGCATCCCGATGGAATGCAGTGGATTCCATGCAGCGTCATTGAATGCAGAGGATTCCATGCATTGTGGCGCAATGGATCCCGATTGTATGCAGTGGAGTCCATGCAGCGAGGCCCAATGCATCCCGATTGAATGCAGTGGATTTTATGCAGCATGGCCCAAAGCATCCCGATATAATGCAGTGGATTCCATGCAGCGTCGTTGAATGAAGAGGATTCCATGCATTGTGGCGCAATGGATCCCGATTGTATGCAGTGGAGTCCATGCAGCAATGCCCAGTGCATCCCGATTGAATGCAGTGGATTTTATGCAGCATGGCCCAAAGCATCCCGATTGAATGCAATGGATTCCATGAATTGTGATTGAATACAGTGTACTAAATGCAGCGTGGTAAAATTCATCCATGTTGAATGCAGTGGAATTCATGCAGCGTGATTGAATGCAGTGGATTCCATGCAGCGTGAAGAAATGGAACCCTATTGAATGCAGTGGATTTTATGCAGCATGATTGAATGCAGTGGATTCCATGCAGCATGATTGCATGCAGTGGATTTTATGCAGCATGGCCCAAAGCATCCTGATGGAATGCAGTGGATTCCATGCAGCGTCATTGAATGCAGAGGATTCCATGCATTGTGGCACAATGGATTCCGATTGAATGCAGTGGATTCGATGCAGCGTCATTGAATGAAGAGAATTCCATGCATTGTGGCACAATGGATCCCGATTGAATGCAGTGGAGTCCATGCAGCGAGGCCCAATGCATCCCGATTGAATGCAGTGGATTTTATGCAGCATGGCCCAAAGCATCCCGATTGAATGCAGTGGATTCCATGCATTGTGATTGAATGCGGTGTAATCTATGCAGTGTGGTAAAATGCATCCCGATAGAATGCAGTGGATTCCATGCAGCGTGATTGAATGTAGTGGATTCGATGCAGCGTGAAGAAATGGAACCCTATTGAATGCAGTGGATTTTATGCAGCACGATTGAATGCAGTGGATTCCATGAAGCATGATTGAATGCAATGGATTTATGCAGCATGGCCCAAAGCATCCCGATTGAATGCAGTGGATTCCATGCAGCGTCGTTGAATGCAGAGTATTCCATGCATTTTGGCGCAATGGTTCCAGATTGTATGCAGTGGAGTTCATGCAGCGAGGCCCAATGCATCCCGATTGAATGCAGTAGATTTTATGCAGCATGGCCCAAAACATCCCGATGGAATGCAGTGGATTCCATGCAGCGTCGTTTAATGCAGAGGATTCCATGCATTGTGGCGCAATGGATCCAGATTTTATGCAGTGGAGTCCATGCAGCGAGGCCCAATGCCTCCCGATTGAATGCAGTGGAGTTTATGCAGCATGGCCCAAAGAATCCCGATGGAATGCAGTGGATTCCATGCATTGTGATTGAATGCAGTGTAATCCATGCAGCGAGGTAAAATGCATCCCGATAGAATGCAGTGGATTCCATGCAGCGTGATTGAATGCAGTGTATGCCAGGCAGCGTGAAGAAATGGAACCCAATTGAATGCAAGGATTTTATGTAGCATTACTGAATGCAGTGGATTCAAAAAGCAAGATTGAATGCAGTGGATTTTATGCAGCATGGCCCAAAGCATCCCGATTGAATGCAGTGGATTCCATGCATTGTGATTGAATGCAGTGAACTGCATGCAACGTGGTAAAATGCATCCCGATTGAATGCAGTGGATTCCATGCAGCGTGATTTAGTGCAGTCGATTCCATACAGCTTAGTAAAATGAATCCCGATTAAATTCCATGGATTACATGCAGCGTGATTAAATGCAGTGTAATCCATGCAGAGTGGTAAAATGCATCCCGATTGAATGCAGTGGATTCCATGCAGCGTGGTTGAATGCAGTGGATTCCATGCAGGGTGCAGTAATGGAACCCTATTGAATGCAGTGGATTTTATGCAGCATGATTGAATGCAGTGGTTTCAATGCAGCATGATTGCATGCAGTGGATTTTATGCAGCATGGCCCAAAGCATCCCAATGGAATGCAGTGGATTCCATGCAGCGTCGTTGAATGAAGAGGATTCCATGCATTGTGGCGCAATGGATCCCGATTGTATGCAGTGGAGTCCATGCAGCAATGCCCAGTGCATCCCGATTGAATGCAGTGGATTTTATGCAGCATGGCCCAAAGCATCCCGATTGAATGCAATGGATTCCATGAATTGTGATTGAATACAGTGTACTAAATGCAGCGTGGTAAAATTCATCCATGTTGAATGCAGTGGAATTCATGCAGCGTGATTGAATGCAGTGGATTCCATGCAGCGTGAAGAAATGGAACCCTATTGAATGCAGTGGATTTTATGCAGCATGATTGAATGCAGTGGATTCCATGCAGCATGATTGCATGCAGTGGATTTTATGCAGCATGGCCCAAAGCATCCTGATGGAATGCAGTGGATTCCATGCAGCGTCATTGAATGCAGAGGATTCCATGCATTGTGGCACAATGGATTCCGATTGAATGCAGTGGATTCGATGCAGCGTCATTGAATGAAGAGAATTCCATGCATTGTGGCACAATGGATCCCGATTGAATGCAGTGGAGTCCATGCAGCGAGGCCCAATGCATCCCGATTGAATGCAGTGGATTTTATGCAGCATGGCCCAAAGCATCCCGATTGAATGCAGTGGATTCCATGCATTGTGATTGAATGCGGTGTAATCTATGCAGTGTGGTAAAATGCATCCCGATAGAATGCAGTGGATTCCATGCAGCGTGATTGAATGTAGTGGATTCGATGCAGCGTGAAGAAATGGAACCCTATTGAATGCCGTGGATTTTATGCAGCACGATTGAATGCAGTGGATTCCATGAAGCATGATTGAATGCAATGGATTTATGCAGCATGGCCCAAAGCATCCCGATTGAATGCAGTGGATTCCATGCAGCGTCGTTGAATGCAGAGTATTCCATGCATTTTGGCGCAATGGTTCCAGATTGTATGCAGTGGAGTTCATGCAGCGAGGCCCAATGCATCCCGATTGAATGCAGTAGATTTTATGCAGCATGGCCCAAAACATCCCGATGGAATGCAGTGGATTCCATGCAGCGTCGTTGAATGCAGAGGATTCCATGCATTGTGGCGCAATGGATCCAGATTTTATGCAGTGGAGTCCATGCAGCGAGGCCCAATGCCTCCCGATTGAATGCAGTGGAGTTTATGCAGCCTGGCCCAAAGCATCCCGATGGAATGCAGTGGATTCCATGCATTGTGATTGAATGCAGTGTAATCCATGCAGCGAGGTAAAATGCATCCTGATTTAATGCAGTGTATTCCATGCAGCGTGAAGTAATGGAACCCTATTGAATGCATTGGATTTTATAGAGCATGATTGAATGAAATGGATTCCATGCAGCATGGTTGAATGCAGTGGATTTTATGCAGCATGGCCCAAAGCATCCCGATTGAATGCAGTGGAATCCATGCAGCGTCAATGAATGCAGAGTATTCCATGCATTTTGGCGCAATGGATCCCGATTGTATGCAGTGGAGTCCATGCAGCGAAGCCCAATGAATCCCGATTGAATGCAGTGGATTTTATGCAGCATGGCCCAAAGCATCCCGATGGAATGCAGTGGATTACATGCGTTGTGATTGAATGCAGTGAACTCCATGCAGCATTGTAGAATGCATCCCCATTGAATGCAGTGGATTCCATGGAGCCTGATTGAATGCAGTGTATTCCATGCAGCGTGAAGAAATGGAACCCTATTGAATGCAGTAGATTTTATTCAGCATGATTGAATGCAGTGGATTCCATGCAGCAAATTGAATGCAGTGTATTTTATGCAGTATGGCCCAAAGCATACCTATAGAACGCAGTGGATTCCATGCATTTTGAGTGTATGAAATGTAATCCATGCAGCCTTGTAAAATGCATCCCGATTGAAAGCAGTGGATTCCATGCAGCCTGATTGAATGCAGTGTATTCCATGCAGCATGAAGAAATGGAACCCTATGGAATGCAGCGGATTTTATGCTGCATGATTGAATGCAGTGGATTCCATGCAGCATGATTGAATGCAGTGGATTTTATGCAGCATGGCCCAAAGCATCCCGATTGAATGCAGTGGATTCCATGCAGCGTCGTTGAATGTAGTGGATTCGATGCAGCGTGAAGAAATGGAACCCTATTGAATGCAGTGGATTTTATGCAGCACGATTGAATGCAGTGGATTCCATGAAGCATGATTGAATGCAATGGATTTATGCAGCATGGCCCAAAGCATCCCGATTGAATGCAGTGGATTCCATGCAGCGTCGTTGAATGCAGAGTATTCCATGCATTTTGGCGCAATGGTTCCAGATTGTATGCAGTGGAGTTCATGCAGCGAGGCCCAATGCATCCCGATTGAATGCAGTAGATTTTATGCAGCATGGCCCAAAACATCCCGATGGAATGCAGTGGATTCCATGCAGCGTCGTTGAATGCAGAGGATTCCATGCATTGTGGCGCAATGGATCCAGATTTTATGCAGTGGAGTCCATGCAGCGAGGCCCAATGCCTCCCGATTGAATGCAGTGGAGTTTATGCAGCATGGCCCAAAGAATCCCGATGGAATGCAGTGGATTCCATGCATTGTGATTGAATGCAGTGTAATCCATGCAGCGAGGTAAAATGCATCCCGATAGAATGCAGTGGATTCCATGCAGCGTGATTGAATGCAGTGTATTCCAGGCAGCGTGAAGAAATGGAACCCAATTGAATGCAAGGATTTTATGCAGCATTACTGAATGCAGTGGATTCAAGAAGCAAGATTGAATGCAGTGGATTTTATGCAGCATGGCCCAAAGCATCCCGATTGAATGCAGTGGATTCCATGCATTGTGATTGAATGCAGTGAACTGCATGCAACGTGGTAAAATGCATCCCGATTGAATGCAGTGGATTCCATGCAGCGTGATTAAGTGCAGTCGATTCCATACAGCTTAGTAAAATGAATCCCGATTAAATTCCATGGATTACATGCAGCGTGATTAAATGCAGTGTAATCCATGCAGAGTGGTAAAATGCATCCCGATTGAATGCAGTGGATTCCATGCAGCGTGGTTGAATGCAGTGGATTCCATGCAGGGTGCAGTAATGGAACCCTATTGAATGCAGTGGATTTTATGCAGCATGATTGAATGCAGTGGTTTCAATGCAGCATGATTGCATGCAGTGGATTTTATGCAGCATGGCCCAAAGCATCCCGATGGAATGCAGTGGATTCCATGCAGCGTCGTTGAATGAAGAGGAATCCATGCATTGTGGCGCAATGGATCCCGATTGTATGCAGTGGAGTCCATGCAGCAATGCCCAGTGCATCCCGATTGAATGCAGTGGATTGTGTGCAGCATGGCCCAAAGCATCCCGATTGAATGCAATGGATTCCATGAATTGTGATTGAATACAGTGTACTAAATGCAGCGTGGTAAAATTCATCCATGTTGAATGCAGTGGAATTCATGCAGCGTGATTGAATGCAGTGGATTCCATGCAGCGTGAAGAAATGGAACCCTATTGAATGCAGTGGATTTTATGCAGCATGATTGAATGCAGTGGATTCCATGCAGCATGATTGCATGCAGTGGATTTTATGCAGCATGGCCCAAAGCATCCTGATGGAATGCAGTGGATTCCATGCAGCGTCATTGAATGAAGAGGATTCCATGCATTGTGGCGCAATGGATCCAGATTTTATGCAGTGGAGTCCATGCAGCGAGGCCCAATGCCTCCCGATTGAATGCAGTGGAGTTTATGCAGCATGGCACAAAGCATCCCGATGGAATGCAGTGGATTCCATGCATTGTGATTGAATGCAGTGTAATCCATGCAGCGAGGTAAAATGCATCCTGATTTAATGCAGTGTATTCCATGCAGCGTGAAGTAATGGAACCCTATTGAATGCATTGGATTTTATAGAGCATGATTGAATGAAATGGATTCCATGCAGCATGGTTGAATGCAGTGGATTTTATGCAGCATGGCCCAAAGCATCCCGATGGAATGCAGTGGATTACATGCGTTGTGATTGAATGCAGTGAACTCCATGCAGCATTGTAGAATGCATCCCCATTGAATGCAGTGGATTCCATGGAGCCTGATTGAATGCAGTGTATTCCATGCAGCGTGAAGAAATGGAACCCTATTGAATGCAGTGGATTTTATTCTGCATGATTGAATGCAGTGGATTCCATGCAGCAAATTGAATGCAGTGTATTTTATGCAGTATGGCCCAAAGCATACCTATAGAACGCAGTGGATTCCATGCATTTTGAGTGTATGAAATGTAATCCATGCAGCCTTGTAAAATGCATCCCGATTGAATGCAGTGGATTCCATGCAGCATGATTGAATGCAGTGGATTTTATGCAGCATGGCCCAAAGCTTCCCGATGGAATGCAGTGGATTCCATGCAGCGTCATTGAATGCAGAGTATTCCATGCATTGTGGCGCAATGGATCCCGATTATATGCAGTGGAGTCTATGCAGCGAGGCCCAATGCATCACCATTGAATGCAGTGGATTTTATGCAGCATGGCCCAAGGCATCCCGATTGAATGCAGTGGATTCCATGCATTGTGATTGAATGTAGGGTAATCCATGCAACGTGGTATAATGCATCCTGATTGAATGCAGTCGATTCCATGCATCCTGATTTAATGTAGTGTATTCCATGCAGCGTGAAGTAATGGAACCCTATTGAATGCATTGGATTTTATAGAGCATGATTGAATGAAATGGATTCCATGCAGCATGGTTGAATGCAGTGGATTTTATGCAGCATGGCCCAAAGCATCCCGATTGAATGCAGTGGAGTCCATGCAGCGTCAATGAATGCAGAGGATTCCTTGCATTGTGGCGCAATGGATACCGATTGATGCAGTGGAGTCGATGCAGCGTGGCCCAATGCATCCCGATTGAATGCAGTGGATTTTATGCAGCATGGCCCAAAGCATCCCGATGGAATGCAGTGGATTCCAAGCATTGTGATTGAATGCAGTGTAATCCATGCAGCGAGGTAAAATGCATCCCGATTGAATGCAGTGGATTCCATTCAGTGTGATTGAATGCAGTGTATTACATGCAGCGTGAAGAAATGGAACCCTATTGAATGCAGTGGATTTTATGCAGCATGATTGAATGCAGTGGATTCCATGCAGCATGATTGAATGCAGTGGATTTTATGCAGCATGGCCCAAAGCATCCCGATGGAATGCAGTGGATTCCATGCATTGTGATTGAATGCAGTGTATTCCATGCAGCGTGAAGAAATGGAACCCAATTGAATGCAAGGATTTATGCAGCATTACTGAATGCAGTGGATTCAAAAAGCAAGATTGAATGCAGTGGATTTTATGCAGCATGGCCCAAAGCATCCCGATTGAATGCAGTGGATTCCATGCAGCATGATTAAGTGCAGTCGATTCCATACAGCTTAGTAAAATGAATCCCGATTAAAATTCCATGGATTACATGCAGCGTGATTAAATGCAGTGTAATCCATGCAGAGTGGTAAAATGCATCCCGATTGAATGCAGTGGATTCCATGCAGCGTGGTTGAATGCAGTGGATTCCATGCAGGGTGAAGAAATGGAACCCTATTGAATGCAGTGGATTTTATGCAACATGATTGAATGCAGTGGATTCAATGCAGCATGATTGCATGCAGTGGATTTTATGCAGAATGGCCCATAGCTTCACGATTCAATGCAGTGGATTCCATTCAGCGTCATTGAATGCAGAGTATTCCATGCATTGTGGCGCAATGGATCCCGATTATATGCAGTGGAGTCCATGCAGCAATGCCCAGTGCATCCCGATTGAATGCAGTGGATTGTATGCAGCATGGCCCAAAGCTTCCCGATTGAATGCAGTGGATTCGATGCATTGTGATGGAATGCAGTGTAATCCATGCAACGAGGAAAAATGCATCCCGATTGAATGCAGTGGATTCCATGCAGCCTGATTGAATGCAGTGTATTCCATGCAGCATGAAGAAATGGAACCCTATGGAATGCAGCGGATTTTATGCTGCATGATTGAATGCAGTGGATTCCATGCAGCATGATTGAATGCAGTGGATTTTATGCAGCATGGCCCAAAGCATCCCGTTTGAATGCAGTGGATTCCATGCATTGTGATTGAATGCAGTGTACTCCATGCAGCTTTGTAAAATGAATCCCGATTGAATGCAGTGGATTCCATGCAGCGTGATTAAATGCAGTCGATTCCATACAGCTTAGTAAAATGAATCCCGATTAAATTCCATGGATTACATGCAGCGTGATTAAATGCAGTGGATTCCATGCAGAGTGGTAAAATGCATCCATATTGAATGCAGTGGATTCCATGCAGCGTGATTGAATGCAGTGGATTCCAGGCAGCGTGAAGAAGAAATGGAACCCTATTGAATGCAGTGGATTTTATGCAGCATGATTGAATGCAGTGGATTCCATGCAGCATGATTGCATGCAGTGGATTTTATGCAGTATGGCCCAAAGCATCCCGATGGAATGCAGTGGATTCCATGCAGCATCAATGAATGCAGAGGATTCCATGCATTTTGGCGCAATGGATCCCGATTGTATGCAGTGGAGTCCATGCAGCGAGGCCCAATGCATCCCGATTGAATGCAGTGGATTTTATGCAGCATGGCCCAAAGCATCCCGATGGAATGCAGTGGATTCCATGCATTGTGATTGAATGCAGTGAACTCCATGCAGCATGGTAGAATGCATCCCCATTGAATGCAGTGGATTCCATGGAGCCTGATTGAATGCAGTTTATTCCATGCAGCGAGGCCCAATGCATCCCGATTGAATGCAGTGGATTTTATGCAGCATGATTGAATGCAGTGGATTCCATGCAGCATGGTTGAATGCAGTGGATTTTATGCAGCATGGCCCAAAGCATCCCGATGGAATGCAGTGGATTCCATGCAGTGTCATTGAATGCAGATGATTCCTTGCATTTTGGGGCAATGGATCCCGATTTTATGCAGTGGAGTCCATGCAGCGTGGCCAAATGCATCCCGATTAAATGCAGTGGATTTTATGCAGCATGGCCCAAAGCATCCCGATAGAATGCAGTGGATTCCATGCAGCCTGATTGAATGAAGGGTAATCAATGCAGCATGGTAAAATGCATCCCGATTGAATGCAGTGGATTCCATGCAGCATGATTGAATGCAATGGATTTTATGCAGCATGGCCCAAAGCATCCCGATTGAATGCAGTGGATTCCATGCAGCGTCATTGAATGCAGAGGATTCCATGCATTGTGGCGCAATGGATCCGGATTGTATGCAGTGGAGTCCATGCAGCGATGCCCAGTGCATCCCGATTGAATGCAGTGGATTTTATGCAGCATGGCCCAAAGCATCCCGATTGAATGCAATGGATTCCATGAATTGTGATTGAATACACTGTACTAAATGCAGCGTAGTAAAATTCATCCATGTTGAATGCAGTGGAATTCATGCAGCGTGATTGAATGCAGTGGATTCCATGCAGCGTGAAGAAATGGAACCCTATTGAATGCAGTGGATTTTATGCAGCATGATTGAATGCAGTGGATTCCATGCAGCATGATTGCATACAGTGGATTTTATGCAGCATGGCCCAAAGCATCCCGATGGAATGCAGTGGATTCCATGCAGCGTCATTGAATGCAGAGGATTCCATGCATTGTGGCGCAATGGATCCCGATTGTATGCAGTGGAGTCCATGCAGCGAGGCCCAATGCATCCCGATTGAATGCAGTGGATTTTATGCAGCATGGCCCAAAGCATCCCGATGGAATGCAGTGGATTCCATGCAGCGTCGTTGAATGAAGAGGATTCCATGCATTGTGGCGCAATGGATCCCGATTGTATGCAGTGGAGTCCATGCAGCGATGCCCAGTGCATCCCGATTGAATGCAGTGGATTGTATGCAGCATGGCCCAAAGCATCCCGATTGAATGCAATGGATTCCATGAATTGTGATTGAATACAGTGTACTAAATGCAGCGTGGTAAAATTCATCCATGTTGAATGCAGTGGAATTCATGCAGCGTGATTGAATGCAGTGGATTCCATGCAGCGTGAAGAAATGGAACCCTATTGAATGCAGTGGATTTTATGCAGCATGATTGAATGCAGTGGATTCCATGCAGCATGATTGCATGCAGTGGATTTTATGCAGCATGGCCCAAAGCATCCTGATGGAATGCAGTGGATTCCATGCAGCGTCATTGAATGCAGAGGATTCCATGCATTGTGGCACAATGGATTCCGATTGAATGCAGTGGATTCGATGCAGCGTCATTGAATGAAGAGAATTCCATGCATTGTGGCACAATGGATCCCGATTGAATGCAGTGGAGTCCATGCAGCGAGGCCCAATGCATCCCGATTGAATGCAGTGGATTTTATGCAGCATGGCCCAAAGCATCCCGATTGAATGCAGTGGATTCCATGCATTGTGATTGAATGCGGTGTAATCTATGCAGTGTGGTAAAATGCATCCCGATAGAATGCAGTGGATTCCATGCAGCGTGATTGAATGTAGTGGATTCGATGCAGCGTGAAGAAATGGAACCCTATTGAATGCAGTGGATTTTATGCAGCACGATTGAATGCAGTGGATTCCATGAAGCATGATTGAATGCAATGGATTTATGCAGCATGGCCCAAAGCATCCCGATTGAATGCAGTGGATTCCATGCAGCGTCGTTGAATGCAGAGTATTCCATGCATTTTGGCGCAATGGTTCCAGATTGTATGCAGTGGAGTTCATGCAGCGAGGCCCAATGCCTCCCGATTGAATGCAGTAGATTTTATGCAGCATGGCCCAAAACATCCCGATGGAATGCAGTGGATTCCATGCAGCGTCGTTGAATGCAGAGGATTCCATGCATTGTGGCGCAATGGATCCAGATTTTATGCAGTGGAGTCCATGCAGCGAGGCCCAATGCCTCCCGATTGAATGCAGTGGAGTTTATGCAGCATGGCCCAAAGCATCCCGATGGAATGCAGTGGATTCCATGCATTGTGATTGAATGCAGTGTAATCCATGCAGCGAGGTAAAATGCATCCCGATTGAATGCAGTGGATTCCATGCAGCGTGATTGAATGCAGTGTATTCCATGCAGCGTGAAGAAATGGAACCCAATTGAATGCAAGGATTTTATGCAGCATTACTGAATGCAGTGGATTCAAAAAGCAAGATTGAATGCAGTGGATTTTATGCAGCATGGCCCAAAGCATCCCGATTGAATGCAGTGGATTCCATGCATTGTGATTGAATGCAGTGAACTGCATGCAACGTGGTAAAATGCATCCCGATTGAATGCAGTGGATTCCATGCAGCGTGATTAAGTGCAGTCGATTCCATACAGCTTAGTAAAATGAATCCCGATTAAATTCCATGGATTACATGCAGCGTGATTAAATGCAGTGTAATCCATGCAGAGTGGTAAAATGCATCCCGATTGAATGCAGTGGATTCCATGCAGCGTGGTTGAATGCAGTGGATTCCATGCAGGGTGCAGTAATGGAACCCTATTGAATGCAGTGGATTTTATGCAGCATGATTGAATGCAGTGGTTTCAATGCAGCATGATTGCATGCAGTGGATTTTATGCAGCATGGCCCATAGCTTCACGATTCAATGCAGTGGATTCCATTCAGCATCATTGCATGCACAGTATTCCATGCATTGTGGCGCAATGGATCCCGATTATATTCAGTGGAGTCCATGCAGCGAGGCCCAGTGCATCCCGATTGAATGCAGTGGATTGTATGCAGCATGGCCCAAAGCTTCCCGATTGAATGCAGTGGATTCCATGCATTGTGATGGAATGCAGTGTAATCCATGCAACGAGGAAAAATGCATCCCGATTGAATGCAGTGGATTCCATGCAGCCTGATTGAATGCAGTGTATTCCATGCAGCATGAAGAAATGGAACCCTATGTAATGCAGCGGATTTTATGCAGCCTGATTGAATGCAGTGTATTCCATGCAGCATGAAGAAATGGAACCCTATGGAATGCAGCGGATTTTATGCTGCATGATTGAATGCAGTGGATTCCATGCAGCATGATTGAATGCAGTGGATTTTATGCAGCATGGCCCAAAGCATCCCGTTTGAATGCAGTGGATTCCATGCATTGTGATTGAATGCAGTGTACTCCATGCAGCCTTGTAAAATGAATCCCGATTGAATGAAGTGGATTCCATGCAGCGTAATTAAATGCAGTCGATTCCATACAGCTTAGTAAAATGAATCCCGATTAAATTCCATGGATTACATGCAGCATGATTAAATGCAGTGGATTCCATGCAGAGTGGTAAAATGCATCCATATTGAATGCAGTGGATTCTATGCATTGCGATTGAATGCAGTGTAATCCAAGCAGTGTGGTAAAATGCATCCCGATTGAATGCAGTGGATTCCATGCACCGTGATTAAATGCAGTCGATTCCATGCATTTTGGCGCAATGGATCCCGATTGTATGCAGTGGAGTCCATGCAGCGAGGCCCAATGCATCCCGATTGAATGCAGTGGATTGTATGCAGCATGGCCCAAAGCATCCCGATGGAATGCAGTGGATTCCATGCATTGTGATGGAATGCAGTGAACTCCATGCAGCATGGTAGAATGCATCCCCATTGAGTGCAGTGGATTCCATGGAGCCTGATTGAATGCAGTTTATTCCATGCAGCGAGGCCCAATGCATCCCGATTGAATGCAGTGGATTTTATGCAGCATGATTGAATGCAGTGGATTCCATGCAGCAAATTGAATGCAGTGGATTTTATGCAGCATGGCCCAAAGCATCCCGATGGAATGCAGTGGATTTTATGCAGCATGATTGAATGCAGTGTACTCCATGCAGCGAGGAAAAATGCATCCCGATTGAATGCAGTGGATTCCATGTAGCGTGATTGAATGCAGTGGATTCGATGCCACGTGAAGAAATGGAACCCTATTGAATGCAGTGGATTTTATACAGCATGATTGAATGCAGTGGATTCCATGCAGCATGATTGAATGCAGTGGATTTTATGCAGCATGGCCCAAAGCATCCCGATTGAATGCAGTGGAGTCCATGCAGCGTCGTTGCATGCGGAGGATTCCATGCATTTTGGTGCAATGGATCCCGATTGTATGCAGTGGAGTCCATGCAGCGAGGCCCAATGCATCCCGATTGAATGCAGTCGATTTTATGCAGCATGGCCCAAAGCATCCCGATGGAATGCAGTGGATTCCATGCATTGTGATTGAATGCAGTGAACTCCATGCAGCATTGTAGAATGCATCCCCATTGAATGCAGTGGAATTCATGCAGCGTGATTGAATGCAGTGTATTCCATGCAGCGAGGCCCAATGCATCCCGATGGAATGCAGTGGATTTTATGCAGCATGATTGAATGCAGTGGAGTCCATGCAGCAAATTGAATGCAGTGTATTTTATGCAGTATGGCCCAAAGTATACTTATAGAACGCAGTGGATTCCATGCATTTTGAGTGTATGAAATGTAATCCATGCAGCCTTGTAAAATGCATCCCGATTGAATGCAGTGGATTCCATGCAGCATGATTGAATGCAGTGGATTTTATGCAGCATGGCCCAAAGCTTCCCGATGGAATGCAGTGGATTCCATGCAGCGTCGTTGAATGCAGAATATTCCATGCATTGTGGCGCAATGGATCCCGATTATATGCAGTGGAGTCTATGCAGCGAGGCCCAATGCATCACCATTGAATGCAGTGGATTTTATGCAGCATGGCCCAAAGCATCCCGATTGAATGCAGTGGATTCCATGCATTGTGATTGAATGTAGGGTAATCCATGCAACGTGGTATAATGCATCCTGATTGAATGCAGTCGATTCCATGCATCCTGATTTAATGCAGTGTATTCCATGCAGCGTGAATTAATGGAACCCTATTGAATGCATTGGATTTTATAGAGCATGATTGAATGAAATGGATTCCATGCAGCATGGTTGAATGCAGTGGATTTTATGCAGCATGGCCCAAAGCATCCCGATTGAATGCAGTGGAGTCCATGCAGCGTCAATGAATGCAGAGTATTCCATGCATTTTGGCGCAATGGATCCCGATTGTATGCAGTGGAGTCCATACAGCGAAGCCCAATGCATCCCGATTGAATGCAGTGGATTTTATGCAGCATGGCCCAAAGCATCCCAATGGAATGCAGTGGATTACATGCGTTGTGATTGAATGCAGTGTACTCCATGCAGCATTGTAGAATGCATCCCCATTGAATGCAGTGGATTCCATGGAGCCTGATTGAATGCAGTGTATTCCATGCAGCGTGAAGAAATGGAACCCTATTGAATGCAGTGGATTTTATTCAGCATGATTGAATGCAGTGGATTCCATGCAGCAAATTGAATGCAGTGTATTTTATGCAGTATGGCCAAAGCATACCTATAGAACGCAGTGGATTCCATGCATTTTGAGTGTATGAAATGTAATCCATGCAGCCTTGTAAAATGCATCCCGATTGAATGCAGTGGATTCCATGCAGCATGATTGAATGCAGTGGATTTTATGCAGCATGGCCCAAAGCTTTCCGATGGAATGCAGTGGATTCCATGCAGCGTCATTGAATGCAGAGTATTCCATGCATTGTGGCGCAATGGATCCCGATTATATGCAGTGGAGTCTATGCAGCGAGGCCCAGTGCATCACCATTGAATGCAGTGGATTTTATGCAGCATGGCCCAAGGCATCCCGATTGAATGCAGTGGATTCCATGCATTGTGATTGAATGTAGGGTAATCCATGCAACGTGGTATAATGCATCCTGATTGAATGCAGTCGATTCCATGCATCCTGATTTAATGTAGTGTATTCCATGCAGCGTGAAGTAATGGAACCCTATTGAATGCATTGGATTTTATAGAGCATGATTGAATGAAATGGATTCCATGCAGCATGGTTGAATGCAGTGGATTTTATGCAGCATGGCCCAAAGCATCCCGATTGAATGCAGTGGAGTCCATGCAGCGTCAATGAATGCAGAGGATTCCTTGCATTGTGGCGCAATGGATACCGATTGAATGCAGTGGAGTCGATGCAGCGTGGCCCAATGCATCCCGATTGAATGCAGTGGATTTTATGCAGCATGGCCCAAAGCATCCCGATGGAATGCAGTGGATTCCAAGCATTGTGATTGAATGCAGTGTAATCCATGCAGCGAGGTAAAATGCATCCCGATTGAATGCAGTCGATTCCATTCAGTGTGATTGAATGCAGTGTATTACATGCAGCGTGAAGAAATGGAACCCTATTGAATGCAGTGGATTTTATGCAGCATGATTGAATGCAGTGGATTCCATGCAGCATGATTGAATGCAGTGGATTTTATGCAGCATGGCCCAAAGCATCCCGATGGAATGCAGTGGATTCCATGCATTGTGATTGAATGCAGTGAAAACCACGCAGCATGGTAAAATGCATCCCGATTGAATGCAGTGGATTCCATGCAGCGTGATTGAATGCAGTGTATTCCATGCAGCGTGAAGAAATGGAACCCAATTGAATGCAAGGATTTATGCAGCATTACTGAATGCCGTGGATTCAAAAAGCAAGATTGAATGCAGTGGATTTTATGCAGCATGGCCCAAAGCATCCCGATTGAATGCAGTGGATTCCATGCATTGTGATTGAATGCAGTGAACTGCATGCAACGTGGTAAAATGCATCCCGATTGAATGCAGTGGATTCCATGCAGCGTGATTAAGTGCAGTCGATTCCATACAGCTTAGTAAAATGAATCCCGATTAAAATTCCATGGATTACATGCAGCGTGATTAAATGCAGTGTAATCCATGCAGAGTGGTAAAATGCATCCCGATTGAATGCAGTGGATTCCATGCAGCGTGGTTGAATGCAGTGGATTCCATGCAGGGTGAAGAAATGGAACCCTATTGAATGCAGTGGATTTTATGCAACATGATTGAATGCAGTGGATTCAATGCAGCATGATTGCATGCAGTGGATTTTATGCAGCATGGCCCATAGCTTCACGATTCAATGCAGTGGATTCCATTCAGCGTCATTGAATGCAGAGTATTCCATGCATTGTGGCGCAATGGATCCCGATTATATGCAGTGGAGTCCATGCAGCGAGGCCCAGTGCATCCCGATTGAATGCAGTGGATTGTATGCAGCATGGCCCAAAGCTTCCCGATTGAATGCAGTGGATTCGATGCATTGTGATGGAATGCAGTGTAATCCATTCAACGAGGAAAAATGCATCCCGATTGAATGCAGTGGATTCCATGCAGCCTGATTGAATGCAGTGTATTCCATGCAGCATGAAGAAATGGAACCCTATGGAATGCAGCGGATTTTATGCTGCATGATTGAATGCAGTGGATTCCATGCAGCATGATTGAATGCAGTGGATTTTATGCAGCATGGCCCAAAGCATCCCGTTTGAATGCAGTGGATTCCATGCATTGTGATTGAATGCAGTGTACTCCATGCAGCCTTGTAAAATGAATCCCAATTGAATGCAGTGGATTCCATGCAGCGTGATTAAATGCAGTCGATTCCATACAGCTTAGTAAAATGAATCCCGATTAAATTCCATGGATTACATGCAGCGTGATTAAATGCAGTGGATTCCATGCAGAGTGGTAAAATGCATCCATATTGAATGCAGTGGATTCCATGCAGCGTGATTGAATGCAGTGGATTCCAGGCAGCGTGAAGAAGAAATGGAACCCTATTGAATGCAGTGGATTTTATGCAGCATGATTGAATGCAGTGGATTCCATGCAGCATGATTGCATGCAGTGGATTTTATGCAGTATGGCCCAAAGCATCCCGATGGAATGCAGTGGATTCCATGCAGCGTCAATGAATGCAGAGGATTCCATGCATTTTGGCGCAATGGATCCCGATTGTATGCAGTGGAGTCCATGCAGCGAGGCCCAATGCATCCCGATTAAATGCAGTGGATTTTATGCAGCATGGCCCAAAGCATCCCGATAGAATGCAGTGGATTCCATGCAGCCTGATTGAATGAAGGGTAATCAATGCAGCATGGTAAAATGCATCCCGATTGAATGCAGTGGATTCCATGCAGCATGATTGAATGCAATGGATTTTATGCAGCATGGCCCAAAGCATCCCGATGGAATGCAGTGGATTCCATGCATTGTGATTGAATGCAGTGAACTCCATGCAGCATGGTAGAATGCATCCCCATTGAATGCAGTGGATTCCATGGAGCCTGATTGAATGCAGTTTATTCCATGCAGCGAGGCCCAATGCATCCCGATTGAATGCAGTGGATTTTATGCAGCATGATTGAATGCAGTGGATTCCATGCAGCATGGTTGAATGCAGTGGATTTTATGCAGCATGGCCCAAAGCATCCCGATGGAATGCAGTGGATTCCATGCAGCGTCATTGAATGCAGATGATTCCTTGCATTTTGGGGCAATGGATCCCGATTTTATGCAGTGGAGTCCATGCAGCGTGGCCAAATGCATCCCGATTAAATGCAGTGGATTTTATGCAGCATGGCCCAAAGCATCCCGATAGAATGCAGTGGATTCCATGCAGCCTGATTGAATGAAGGGTAATCAATGCAGCATGGTAAAATGCATCCCGATTGAATGCAGTGGATTCCATGCAGCATGATTGAATGCAATGGATTTTATGCAGCATGGCCCAAAGCATCCCGATTGAATGCAGTGGATTCCATGCAGCGTCATTGAATGCAGAGGATTCCATGCATTGTGGCACAATGGATCCGGATTGTATGCAGTGGAGTCCATGCAGCGATGCCCAGTGCATCCCGATTGAATGCAGTGGATTTTATGCAGCATGGCCCAAAGCATCCCGATTGAATGCAATGGATTCCATGAATTGTGATTGAATACAGTGTACTAAATGCAGCGTGGTAAAATTCATCCATGTTGAATGCAGTGGATTCCATGCAGCGTGATTGAATGCAGTGGATTCCATGCAGCGTGAAGAAATGGAACCCTATTGAATGCAGTGGATTTTATGCAGCATGATTGAATGCAGTGGATTCCATGCAGCATGATTGCATACAGTGGATTTTATGCAGCATGGCCCAAAGCATCCCGATGGAATGCAGTGGATTCCATGCAGCGTCATTGAATGCAGAGGATTCCATGCATTGTGGCGCAATGGATCCCGATTGTATGCAGTGGAGTCCATGCAGCGAGGCCCAATGCATCCCGATTGAATGCAGTGGATTTTATGCAGCATGGCCCAAAGCATCCCGATGGAATGCAGTGGATTCCATGCAGCGTCGTTGAATGAAGAGGATTCCATGCAATGTGGCGCAATGGATCCGGATTGTATGCAGTGGAGTCCATGCAGCAATGCCCAGTGCATCCCGATTGAATGCAGTGGATTTTATGCAGCATGGCCCAAAGCATCCCGATTGAATGCAATGGATTCCATGAATTGTGATTGAATACAGTGTACTAAATGCAGCGTGGTAAAATTCATCCATGTTGAATGCAGTGGAATTCATGCAGCGTGATTGAATGCAGTGGATTCCATGCAGCGTGAAGAAATGGAACCCTATTGAATGCAGTGGATTTTATGCAGCATGATTGAATGCAGTGGATTCCATGCAGCATGATTGCATGCAGTGGATTTTATGCAGCATGGCCCAAAGCATCCTGATGGAATGCAGTGGATTCCATGCAGCGTCATTGAATGCAGAGGATTCCATGCATTGTGGCACAATGGATTCCGATTGAATGCAGTGGATTCGATGCAGCGTCATTGAATGAAGAGAATTCCATGCATTGTGGCACAATGGATCCCGATTGAATGCAGTGGAGTCCATGCAGCGAGGCCCAATGCATCCCGATTGAATGCAGTGGATTTTATGCAGCATGGCCCAAAGCATCCCGATTGAATGCAGTGGATTCCATGCATTGTGATTGAATGCGGTGTAATCTATGCAGTGTGGTAAAATGCATCCCGATAGAATGCAGTGGATTCCATGCAGCGTGATTGAATGTAGTGGATTCGATGCAGCGTGAAGAAATGGAACCCTATTGAATGCCGTGGATTTTATGCAGCACGATTGAATGCAGTGGATTCCATGAAGCATGATTGAATGCAATGGATTTATGCAGCATGGCCCAAAGCATCCCGATTGAATGCAGTGGATTCCATGCAGCGTCGTTGAATGCAGAGTATTCCATGCATTTTGGCGCAATGGTTCCAGATTGTATGCAGTGGAGTTCATGCAGCGAGGCCCAATGCATCCCGATTGAATGCAGTAGATTTTATGCAGCATGGCCCAAAACATCCCGATGGAATGCAGTGGATTCCATGCAGCGTCGTTGAATGCAGAGGATTCCATGCATTGTGGCGCAATGGATCCAGATTTTATGCAGTGGAGTCCATGCAGCGAGGCCCAATGCCTCCCGATTGAATGCAGTGGAGTTTATGCAGCATGGCCCAAAGCATCCCGATGGAATGCAGTGGATTCCATGCATTGTGATTGAATGCAGTGTAATCCATGCAGTGAGGTAAAATGCATCCTGATTTAATGCAGTGTATTCCATGCAGCGTGAAGTAATGGAACCCTATTGAATGCATTGGATTTTATAGAGCATGATTGAATGAAATGGATTCCATGCAGCATGGTTGAATGCAGTGGATTTTATGCAGCATGGCCCAAAGCATCCCGATTGAATGCAGTGGAGTCCATGCAGCGTCAATGAATGCAGAGTATTCCATGCATTTTGGCGCAATGGATCCCGATTGTATGCAGTGGAGTCCATGCAGCGAAGCCCAATGCATCCCGATTGAATGCAGTGGATTTTATGCAGCATGGCCCAAAGCATCCCGATGGAATGCAGTGGATTACATGCGTTGTGATTGAATGCAGTGAACTCCATGCAGCATTGTAGAATGCATCCCCATTGAATGCAGTGGATTCCATGGAGCCTGATTGAATGCAGTGTATTCCATGCAGCGTGAAGAAATGGAACCCTATTGAATGCAGTGGATTTTATTCAGCATGATTGAATGCAGTGGATTCCATGCAGCAAATTGAATGCAGTGTATTTTATGCAGTATGGCCCAAAGCATACCTATAGAACGCAGTGGATTCCATGCATTTTGAGTGTATGAAATGTAATCCATGCAGCCTTGTAAAATGCATCCCGATTGAATGCAGTGGATTCCATGCAGCATGATTGAATGCAGTGGATTTTATGCAGCATGGCCCAAAGCTTCCCGATGGAATGCAGTGGATTCCATGCAGCGTCATTGAATGCAGAGTATTCCATGCATTGTGGCGCAATGGGTCCCGATTATATGCAGTGGAGTCTATGCAGCGAGGCCCAATGCATCACCATTGAATGCAGTGGATTTTATGCAGCATGGCCCAAGGCATCCCGATTGAATGCAGTGGATTCCATGCATTGTGATTGAATGTAGGGTAATCCATGCAACGTGGTATAATGCATCCTGATTGAATGCAGTCGATTCCATGCATCCTGATTTAATGTAGTGTATTCCATGCAGCGTGAAGTAATGGAACCCTATTGAATGCATTGGATTATATAGAGCATGATTGAATGAAATGGATTCCATGCAGCATGGTTGAATGCAGTGGATTTTATGCAGCATGGCCCAAAGCATCCCGATTGAATGCAGTGGAGTCCATGCAGCGTCAATGAATGCAGAGGATTCCTTGCATTGTGGCGCAATGGATACCGATTGAATGCAGTGGAGTCGATGCAGCGTGGCCCAATGCATCCCGATTGATTGCAGTGGATTTTATGCAGCATGGCCCAAAGCATCCCGATGGAATGCAGTGGATTCCAAGCATTGTGATTGAATGCAGTGTAATCGATGCAGCGAGGTAAAATGCATCCCGATTGAATGCAGTGGATTCCATACAGTGTGATTGAATGCAGTGTATTACATGCAGCGTGAAGAAATGGAACCCTATTGAATGCAGTGGATTTTATGCAGCATGATTGAATGCAGTGGATTCCATGCAGCATGATTGAATGCAGTGGATTTTATGCAGCATGGCCCAAAGCATCCCGATGGAATGCAGTGGATTCCATGCATTGTGATTGAATGCAGTGAAAACCACGCAGCATGGTAAAATGCATCCCGATTGAATGCAGTGGATTCCATGCAGCGTGATTGAATGCAGTGTATTCCATGCAGCGTGAAGAAATGGAACCCAATTGAATGCAAGGATTTATGCAGCATTACTGAATGCAGTGGATTCAAAAAGCAAGATTGAATGCAGTGGATTTTATGCAGCATGGCCCAAAGCATCCCGATTGAATGCAGTGGATTCCATGCATTGTGATTGAATGCAGTGAACTGCATGCAACGTGGTAAAATGCATCCCGATTGAATGCAGTGGATTCCATGCAGCGTGATTAAGTGCAGTCGATTCCATACAGCTTAGTAAAATGAATCCCGATTAAATTCCATGGATTACATGCAGCGTGATTAAATGCAGTGTAATCCATGCAGAGTGGTAAAATGCATCCCGATTGAATGCAGTGGATTCCATGCAGCGTGGTTGAATGCAGTGGATTCCATGCAGGGTGCAGTAATGGAACCCTATTGAATGCAGTGGATTTTATGCAGCATGATTGAATGCAGTGGTTTCAATGCAGCATGATTGCATGCAGTGGATTTTATGCAGCATGGCCCATAGCTTCACGATTCAATGCAGTGGATTCCATTCAGCGTCATTGCATGCAGAGTATTCCATGCATTGTGGCGCAATGGATCCCGATTATATGCAGTGGAGTCCATGCAGCGAGGCCCAGTGCATCCCGATTGAATGCAGTGGATTGTATGCAGCATGGCCCAAAGCTTCCCGTTTGAATGCAGTGGATTCCATGCATTGTGAAGGAATGCAGTGTAATCCATGCAACGAGGAAAAATGCATCCCGATGGAATGCAGTGGATTCCATGCAGCCTGATTGAATGCAGTGTATTCCATGCAGCATGAAGAAATGGAACCCTATGGAATGCAGCGGATTTTATGCAGCCTGATTGAATGCAGTGTATTCCATGCAGCATGAAGAAATGGAACCCTATGGAATGCAGCGGATTTTATGCTGCATGATTGAATGCAGTGGATTCCATGCAGCATGATTGAATGCAGTGGATTTTATGCAGCATGGCCCAAAGCATCCCGTTTGAATGCAGTGGATTCCATGCATTGTGATTGAATGCAGTGTACTCCATGCAGCCTTGTAAAATGAATCCCGATTGAATGCAGTGGATTCCATGCAGCGTGATTAAATGCAGTCGATTCCATACAGCTTAGTAAAATGAATCCCAATTAAATTCCATGGATTACATGCAGCGTGATTAAATGCAGTGGATTCCATGCAGAGTGGTAAAATGCATCCATATTGAATGCAGTGGATTCTATGCATTGCGATTGAATGCAGTGTAATCCAAGCAGTGTGGTAAAATGCATCCCGATTGAATGCAGTGGATTCCATGCAGCGTCAATGAATGCAGAGGATTCCATGCATTGTGGCGCAATGGATCCCGATTGTATGCAGTGGAGTCCATGCAGCGAGGCCCAATGCATCCCGATTGAATGCAGTGGATTGTATGCAGCATGGCCCAAAGCATCCCGATGGAATGCAGTGGATTCCATGCATTGTGATGGAATGCAGTGAACTCCATGCAGCATGGTAGAATGCATCCCCATTGAGTGCAGTGGATTCCATGGAGCCTGATTGAATGCAGTTTATTCCATGCAGCGAGGCCCAATGCATCCCGATTGAATGCAGTGGATTTTATGCAGCATGATTGAATGCAGTGGATTCCATGCAGCAAATTGAATGCAGTGGATTTTATGCAGCATGGCCCAAAGCATGCCGATGGAATGCAGTGGATTTTATGCAGCATGATTGAATGCAGTGTACTCCATGCAGCGAGGAAAAATGCATCCCGATTGAATGCAGTGGATTCCATGCAGCGTGATTGAATGCAATGGATTCGATGCCACGTGAAGAAATGGAACCCTATTGAATGCAGTGGATTTCATACAGCATGATTGAATGCAGTGGATTCCATGCAGCATGATTGAATGCAGTGGATTTTATGCAGCATGGCCCAAAGCATCCCGATGGAATGCAGTGGAGTCCATGCAGCGTCGTTGCATGCGGAGGATTCCATGCATTTTGGTGCAATGGATCCCGATTGTATGCAGTGGAGTCCATGCAGCGAGGCCCAATGCATCCCGATTGAATGCAGTCGATTTTATGCAGCATGGCCCAAAGCATCCCGATGGAATGCAGTGGATTCCATGCATTGTGATTGAATGCAGTGAACTCCATGCAGCATTGTAGAATGCATCCCCATTGAATGCAGTGGAATTCATGCAGCGTGATTGAATGCAGTGTATTCCATGCAGCGAGGCCCAATGCATCCCGATGGAATGCAGTGGATTTTATGCAGCATGATTGAATGCAGTGGATTCCATGCAGCAAATTGAATGCAGTGTATTTTATGCAGTATGGCCCAAAGCATCCCTATAGAACGCAGTGGATTCCATGCATTTTGAGTGTATGAAATGTAATCCATGCAGCCTTGTAAAATGCATCCCGATTGAATGCAGTGGATTCCATGCAGCATGATTGAATGCAGTGGATTTTATGCAGCATGGCCCAAAGCTTCCCGATGGAATGCAGTGGATTCCATGCAGCGTCGTTGAATGCAGAATATTCCATGCATTGTGGCGCAATGGATCCCGATTATATGCAGTGGAGTCTATGCAGCGAGGCCCAATGCATCCCGATTGAATGCAGTGGATTTTATGCAGCATGGCCCAAAGCATCCCGATTGAATGCAGTGGATTCCATGCATTGTGATTGAATGTAGGGTAATCCATGCAACGTGGTATAATGCATCCTGATTGAATGCAGTCGATTCCATGCATCCTGATTTAATGCAGTGTATTCCATGCAGCGTGAAGTAATGGAACCCTATTGAATGCATTGGATTTTATAGAGCATGATTGAATGAAATGGATTCCATGCAGCATGGTTGAATGCAGTGGATTTTATGCAGCATGGCCCAAAGCATCCCGATTGAATGCAGTGGAATCCATGCAGCGTCAATGAATGCAGAGTATTCCATGCATTTTGGCGCAATGGATCCCGATTGTATGCAGTGGAGCCCATGCAGCGAAGCCCAATGCATCCCGATTGAATGCAGTGGATTTTATGCAGCATGGCCCAAAGCATCCCGATGGAATGCAGTGGATTACATGCGTTGTGATTGAATGCAGTGAACTCCATGCAGCATTGTAGAATGCATCCCCATTGAATGCAGTGGATTCCATGGAGCCTGATTGAATGCAGTGTATTCCATGCAGCGTGAAGAAATGGAACCCTATTGAATGCAGTGGATTTTATTCAGCATGATTGAATGCAGTGGATTCCATGCAGCAAATTGAATGCAGTGTATTTTATGCAGTATGGCCCAAAGCATACCTATAGAACGCAGTGGATTCCATGCATTTTGAGTGTATGAAATGTAATCCATGCAGCCTTGTAAAATGCATCCCGATTGAATGCAGTGGATTCCATGCAGCATGATTGAATGCAGTGGATTTTATGCAGCATGGCCCAAAGCTTCCCGATGGAATGCAGTGGATTCCATGCAGCGTCATTGAATGCAGAGTATTCCATGCATTGTGGCGCAATGGATCCCGATTATATGCAGTGGAGTCTATGCAGCGAGGCCCAATGCATCACCATTGAATGCAGTGGATTTTATGCAGCATGGCCCAAGGCATCCCGATTGAATGCAGTGGATTCCATGCATTGTGATTGAATGTAGGGTAATCCATGCAACGTGGTATAATGCATCCTGATTGAATGCAGTCGATTCCATGCATCCTGATTTAATGTAGTGTATTCCATGCAGCGTGAAGTAATGGAACCCTATTGAATGCATTGGATTTTATAGAGCATGATTGAATGAAATGGATTCCATGCAGCATGGTTGAATGCAGTGGATTTTATGCAGCATGGCCCAAAGCATCCCGATTGAATGCAGTGGAGTCCATGCAGCGTCAATGAATGCAGAGGATTCCTTGCATTGTGGCGCAATGGATACCGATTGAATGCAGTGGAGTCGATGCAGCGTGGCCCAATGCATCCCGATTGAATGCAGTGGATTTTATGCAGCATGGCCCAAAGCATCCCGATGGAATGCAGTGGATTCCAAGCATTGTGATTGAATGCAGTGTAATCCATGCAGCGAGGTAAAATGCATCCCGATTGAATGCAGTGGATTCCATTCAGTGTGATTGAATGCAGTGTATTACATGCAGCGTGAAGAAATGGAACCCTATTGAATGCAGTGGATTTTATGCAACATGATTGAATGCAGTGGATTCCATGCAGCATGATTGAATGCAGTGGATTTTATGCAGCATGGCCCAAAGCATCCCGTTTGAATGCAGTGGATTCCATGCATTGTGATTGAATGCAGTGTATTCCATGCAGCGTGAAGAAATGGAACCCAATTGAATGCAAGGATTAATGCAGCATTACTGAATGCAGTGGATTCAAAAAGCAAGATTGAATGCAGTGGATTTTATGCAGCATGGCCCAAAGCATCCCGATTGAATGCAGTGGATTCCATGCAGCATGATTAAGTGCAGTCGATTCCATACAGCTTAGTAAAATGAATCCCGATTAAAATTCCATGGATTACATGCAGCGTGATTAAATGCAGTGTAATCCATGCAGAGTGGTAAAATGCATCCCGATTGAATGCAGTGGATTCCATGCAGCGTGGTTGAATGCAGTGGATTCCATGCAGGGTGAAGAAATGGAACCCTATTGAATGCAGTGGATTTTATGCAACATGATTGAATGCAGTGGATTCAATGCAGCATGATTGCATGCAGTGGATTTTATGCAGCAAGGCCCATAGCTTCACGATTCAATGCAGTGGATTCCATTCAGCGTCATTGAATGCAGAGTATTCCATGCATTGTGGCGCAATGGATCCCGATTATATGCAGTGGAGTCCATGCAGCGAGGCCCAGTGCATCCCGATTGAATGCAGTGGATTGTATGCAGCATGGCCCAAAGCTTCCCGATTGAATGCAGTGGATTCGATGCATTGTGATGGAATGCAGTGTAATCCATGCAACGAGGAAAAATGCATCCCGATTGAAAGCAGTGGATTCCATGCAGCCTGATTGAATGCAGTGTATTCCATGCAGCATGAAGAAATGGAACCCTATGGAATGCAGCGGATTTTATGCTGCATGATTGAATGCAGTGGATTCCATGCAGCATGATTGAATGCAGTGGATTTTATGCAGCATGGCCCAAAGCATCCCGTTTGAATGCAGTGGATTCCATGCATTGTGATTGAATGCAGTGTACTCCATGCAGCCTTGTAAAATGAATCCCGATTGAATGCAGTGGATTCCATGCAGCGTGATTAAATGCAGTCGATTCCATACAGCTTAGTAAAATGAATCCCGATTAAATTCCATGGATTACATGCAGCGTGATTAAATGCAGTGGATTCCATGCAGAGTGGTAAAATGCATCCATATTGAATGCAGTGGATTCCATGCAGCGTGATTGAATGCAGTGGATTCCAGGCAGCGTGAAGAAGAAATGGAACCCTATTGAACGCAGTGGATTTTATGCAGCATGATTGAATGCAGTGGATTCCATGCAGCATGATTGCATGCAGTGGATTTTATGCAGTATGGCCCAAAGCATCCCGATGGAATGCAGTGGATTCCATGCAGCGTCAATGAATGCAGAGGATTCCATGCATTTTGGCGCAATGGATCCCGATTGTATGCAGTGGAGTCCATGCAGCGAGGCCCAATGCATCCCGATTGAATGCAGTGGATTTTATGCAGCATGGCCCAAAGCATCCCGATGGAATGCAGTGGATTCCATGCATTGTGATTGAATGCAGTGAACTCCATGCAGCATGGTAGAATGCATCCCCATTGAATGCAGTGGATTCCATGGAGCCTGATTGAATGCAGTTTATTCCATGCAGCGAGGCCCAATGCATCCCGATTGAATGCAGTGGATTTTATGCAGCATGATTGAATGCAGTGGATTCCATGCAGCATGGTTGAATGCAGTGGATTTTATGCAGCATGGCCCAAAGCATCCCGATGGAATGCAGTGGATTCCATGCAGTGTCATTGAATGCAGATGATTCCTTGCATTTTGGGGCAATGGATCCCGATTTTATGCAGTGGAGTCCATGCAGCGTGGCCAAATGCATCCCGATTAAATGCAGTGGATTTTATGCAGCATGGCCCAAAGCATCCCGATAGAATGCAGTGGATTCCATGCAGCCTGATTGAATGAAGGGTAATCAATGCAGCATGGTAAAATGCATCCCGATTGAATGCAGTGGATTCCATGCAGCATGATTGAATGCAATGGATTTTATGCAGCATGGCCCAAAGCATCCCGATTGAATGCAGTGGATTCCATGCAGCGTCATTGAATGCAGAGGATTCCATGCATTGTGGCGCAATGGATCCGGATTGTATGCAGTGGAGTCCATGCAGCGATGCCCAGTGCATCCCGATTGAATGCAGTGGATTTTATGCAGCATGGCCCAAAGCATCCCGATTGAATGCAATGGATTCCATGAATTGTGATTGAATACAGTGTACTAAATGCAGCGTGGTAAAATTCATCCATGTTGAATGCAGTGGATTCCATGCAGCGTGATTGAATGCAGTGGATTCCATGCAGCGTGAAGAAATGGAACCCTATTGAATGCAGTGGATTTTATGCAGCATGATTGAATGCAGTGGATTCCATGCAGCATGATTGCATACAGTGGATTTTATGCAGCATGGCCCAAAGCATCCCGATGGAATGCAGTGGATTCCATGCAGCGTCATTGAATGCAGAGGATTCCATGCATTGTGGCGCAATGGATCCCGATTGTATGCAGTGGAGTCCATGCAGCGAGGCCCAATGCATCCCGATTGAATGCAGTGGATTTTATGCAGCATGGCCCAAAGCATCCCGATATAATGCAGTGGATTCCATGCAGCGTCGTTGAATGAAGAGGATTCCATGCATTGTGGCGCAATGGATCCCGATTGTATGCAGTGGAGTCCATGCAGCAATGCCCAGTGCATCCCGATTGAATGCAGTGGATTTTATGCAGCATGGCCCAAAGCATCCCGATTGAATGCAATGGATTCCATGAATTGTGATTGAATACAGTGTACTAAATGCAGCGTGGTAAAATTCATCCATGTTGAATGCAGTGGAATTCATGCAGCGTGATTGAATGCAGTGGATTCCATGCAGCGTGAAGAAATGGAACCCTATTGAATGCAGTGGATTTTATGCAGCATGATTGAATGCAGTGGATTCCATGCAGCATGATTGCATGCAGTGGATTTTATGCAGCATGGCCCAAAGCATCCTGATGGAATGCAGTGGATTCCATGCAGCGTCATTGAATGCAGAGGATTCCATGCATTGTGGCACAATGGATTCCGATTGAATGCAGTGGATTCGATGCAGCGTCATTGAATGAAGAGAATTCCATGCATTGTGGCACAATGGATCCCGATTGAATGCAGTGGAGTCCATGCAGCGAGGCCCAATGCATCCCGATTGAATGCAGTGGATTTTATGCAGCATGGCCCAAAGCATCCCGATTGAATGCAGTGGATTCCATGCATTGTGATTGAATGCGGTGTAATCTATGCAGTGTGGTAAAATGCATCCCGATAGAATGCAGTGGATTCCATGCAGCGTGATTGAATGTAGTGGATTCGATGCAGCGTGAAGAAATGGAACCCTATTGAATGCAGTGGATTTTATGCAGCACGATTGAATGCAGTGGATTCCATGAAGCATGATTGAATGCAATGGATTTATGCAGCATGGCCCAAAGCATCCCGATTGAATGCAGTGGATTCCATGCAGCGTCGTTGAATGCAGAGTATTCCATGCATTTTGGCGCAATGGTTCCAGATTGTATGCAGTGGAGTTCATGCAGCGAGGCCCAATGCATCCCGATTGAATGCAGTAGATTTTATGCAGCATGGCCCAAAACATCCCGATGGAATGCAGTGGATTCCATGCAGCGTCGTTTAATGCAGAGGATTCCATGCATTGTGGCGCAATGGATCCAGATTTTATGCAGTGGAGTCCATGCAGCGAGGCCCAATGCCTCCCGATTGAATGCAGTGGAGTTTATGCAGCATGGCCCAAAGAATCCCGATGGAATGCAGTGGATTCCATGCATTGTGATTGAATGCAGTGTAATCCATGCAGCGAGGTAAAATGCATCCCGATAGAATGCAGTGGATTCCATGCAGCGTGATTGAATGCAGTGTATGCCAGGCAGCGTGAAGAAATGGAACCCAATTGAATGCAAGGATTTTATGTAGCATTACTGAATGCAGTGGATTCAAAAAGCAAGATTGAATGCAGTGGATTTTATGCAGCATGGCCCAAAGCATCCCGATTGAATGCAGTGGATTCCATGCATTGTGATTGAATGCAGTGAACTGCATGCAACGTGGTAAAATGCATCCCGATTGAATGCAGTGGATTCCATGCAGCGTGATTTAGTGCAGTCGATTCCATACAGCTTAGTAAAATGAATCCCGATTAAATTCCATGGATTACATGCAGCGTGATTAAATGCAGTGTAATCCATGCAGAGTGGTAAAATGCATCCCGATTGAATGCAGTGGATTCCATGCAGCGTGGTTGAATGCAGTGGATTCCATGCAGGGTGCAGTAATGGAACCCTATTGAATGCAGTGGATTTTATGCAGCATGATTGAATGCAGTGGTTTCAATGCAGCATGATTGCATGCAGTGGATTTTATGCAGCATGGCCCAAAGCATCCCAATGGAATGCAGTGGATTCCATGCAGCGTCGTTGAATGAAGAGGATTCCATGCATTGTGGCGCAATGGATCCCGATTGTATGCAGTGGAGTCCATGCAGCAATGCCCAGTGCATCCCGATTGAATGCAGTGGATTTTATGCAGCATGGCCCAAAGCATCCCGATTGAATGCAATGGATTCCATGAATTGTGATTGAATACAGTGTACTAAATGCAGCGTGGTAAAATTCATCCATGTTGAATGCAGTGGAATTCATGCAGCGTGATTGAATGCAGTGGATTCCATGCAGCGTGAAGAAATGGAACCCTATTGAATGCAGTGGATTTTATGCAGCATGATTGAATGCAGTGGATTCCATGCAGCATGATTGCATGCAGTGGATTTTATGCAGCATGGCCCAAAGCATCCTGATGGAATGCAGTGGATTCCATGCAGCGTCATTGAATGCAGAGGATTCCATGCATTGTGGCACAATGGATTCCGATTGAATGCAGTGGATTCGATGCAGCGTCATTGAATGAAGAGAATTCCATGCATTGTGGCACAATGGATCCCGATTGAATGCAGTGGAGTCCATGCAGCGAGGCCCAATGCATCCCGATTGAATGCAGTGGATTTTATGCAGCATGGCCCAAAGCATCCCGATTGAATGCAGTGGATTCCATGCATTGTGATTGAATGCGGTGTAATCTATGCAGTGTGGTAAAATGCATCCCGATAGAATGCAGTGGATTCCATGCAGCGTGATTGAATGTAGTGGATTCGATGCAGCGTGAAGAAATGGAACCCTATTGAATGCCGTGGATTTTATGCAGCACGATTGAATGCAGTGGATTCCATGAAGCATGATTGAATGCAATGGATTTATGCAGCATGGCCCAAAGCATCCCGATTGAATGCAGTGGATTCCATGCAGCGTCGTTGAATGCAGAGTATTCCATGCATTTTGGCGCAATGGTTCCAGATTGTATGCAGTGGAGTTCATGCAGCGAGGCCCAATGCATCCCGATTGAATGCAGTAGATTTTATGCAGCATGGCCCAAAACATCCCGATGGAATGCAGTGGATTCCATGCAGCGTCGTTGAATGCAGAGGATTCCATGCATTGTGGCGCAATGGATCCAGATTTTATGCAGTGGAGTCCATGCAGCGAGGCCCAATGCCTCCCGATTGAATGCAGTGGAGTTTATGCAGCCTGGCCCAAAGCATCCCGATGGAATGCAGTGGATTCCATGCATTGTGATTGAATGCAGTGTAATCCATGCAGCGAGGTAAAATGCATCCTGATTTAATGCAGTGTATTCCATGCAGCGTGAAGTAATGGAACCCTATTGAATGCATTGGATTTTATAGAGCATGATTGAATGAAATGGATTCCATGCAGCATGGTTGAATGCAGTGGATTTTATGCAGCATGGCCCAAAGCATCCCGATTGAATGCAGTGGAATCCATGCAGCGTCAATGAATGCAGAGTATTCCATGCATTTTGGCGCAATGGATCCCGATTGTATGCAGTGGAGTCCATGCAGCGAAGCCCAATGAATCCCGATTGAATGCAGTGGATTTTATGCAGCATGGCCCAAAGCATCCCGATGGAATGCAGTGGATTACATGCGTTGTGATTGAATGCAGTGAACTCCATGCAGCATTGTAGAATGCATCCCCATTGAATGCAGTGGATTCCATGGAGCCTGATTGAATGCAGTGTATTCCATGCAGCGTGAAGAAATGGAACCCTATTGAATGCAGTAGATTTTATTCAGCATGATTGAATGCAGTGGATTCCATGCAGCAAATTGAATGCAGTGTATTTTATGCAGTATGGCCCAAAGCATACCTATAGAACGCAGTGGATTCCATGCATTTTGAGTGTATGAAATGTAATCCATGCAGCCTTGTAAAATGCATCCCGATTGAAAGCAGTGGATTCCATGCAGCCTGATTGAATGCAGTGTATTCCATGCAGCATGAAGAAATGGAACCCTATGGAATGCAGCGGATTTTATGCTGCATGATTGAATGCAGTGGATTCCATGCAGCATGATTGAATGCAGTGGATTTTATGCAGTATGGCCCAAAGCATCCCGATTGAATGCAGTGGATTCCATGCAGCGTGATTGAATGTAGTGGATTCGATGCAGCGTGAAGAAATGGAACCCTATTGAATGCAGTGGATTTTATGCAGCACGATTGAATGCAGTGGATTCCATGAAGCATGATTGAATGCAATGGATTTATGCAGCATGGCCCAAAGCATCCCGATTGAATGCAGTGGATTCCATGCAGCGTCGTTGAATGCAGAGTATTCCATGCATTTTGGCGCAATGGTTCCAGATTGTATGCAGTGGAGTTCATGCAGCGAGGCCCAATGCATCCCGATTGAATGCAGTAGATTTTATGCAGCATGGCCCAAAACATCCCGATGGAATGCAGTGGATTCCATGCAGCGTCGTTGAATGCAGAGGATTCCATGCATTGTGGCGCAATGGATCCAGATTTTATGCAGTGGAGTCCATGCAGCGAGGCCCAATGCCTCCCGATTGAATGCAGTGGAGTTTATGCAGCATGGCCCAAAGAATCCCGATGGAATGCAGTGGATTCCATGCATTGTGATTGAATGCAGTGTAATCCATGCAGCGAGGTAAAATGCATCCCGATAGAATGCAGTGGATTCCATGCAGCGTGATTGAATGCAGTGTATTCCATGCAGCGTGAAGAAATGGAACCCAATTGAATGCAAGGATTTTATGCAGCATTACTGAATGCAGTGGATTCAAGAAGCAAGATTGAATGCAGTGGATTTTATGCAGCATGGCCCAAAGCATCCCGATTGAATGCAGTGGATTCCATGCATTGTGATTGAATGCAGTGAACTGCATGCAACGTGGTAAAATGCATCCCGATTGAATGCAGTGGATTCCATGCAGCGTGATTAAGTGCAGTCGATTCCATACAGCTTAGTAAAATGAATCCCGATTAAATTCCATGGATTACATGCAGCGTGATTAAATGCAGTGTAATCCATGCAGAGTGGTAAAATGCATCCCGATTGAATGCAGTGGATTCCATGCAGCGTGGTTGAATGCAGTGGATTCCATGCAGGGTGCAGTAATGGAACCCTATTGAATGCAGTGGATTTTATGCAGCATGATTGAATGCAGTGGTTTCAATGCAGCATGATTGCATGCAGTGGATTTTATGCAGCATGGCCCAAAGCATCCCGATGGAATGCAGTGGATTCCATGCAGCGTCGTTGAATGAAGAGGAATCCATGCATTGTGGCGCAATGGATCCCGATTGTATGCAGTGGAGTCCATGCAGCAATGCCCAGTGCATCCCGATTGAATGCAGTGGATTGTATGCAGCATGGCCCAAAGCATCCCGATTGAATGCAATGGATTCCATGAATTGTGATTGAATACAGTGTACTAAATGCAGCGTGGTAAAATTCATCCATGTTGAATGCAGTGGAATTCATGCAGCGTGATTGAATGCAGTGGATTCCATGCAGCGTGAAGAAATGGAACCCTATTGAATGCAGTGGATTTTATGCAGCATGATTGAATGCAGTGGATTCCATGCAGCATGATTGCATGCAGTGGATTTTATGCAGCATGGCCCAAAGCATCCTGATGGAATGCAGTGGATTCCATGCAGCGTCATTGAATGAAGAGGATTCCATGCATTGTGGCGCAATGGATCCAGATTTTATGCAGTGGAGTCCATGCAGCGAGGCCCAATGCCTCCCGATTGAATGCAGTGGAGTTTATGCAGCATGGCACAAAGCATCCCGATGGAATGCAGTGGATTCCATGCATTGTGATTGAATGCAGTGTAATCCATGCAGCGAGGTAAAATGCATCCTGATTTAATGCAGTGTATTCCATGCAGCGTGAAGTAATGGAACCCTATTGAATGCATTGGATTTTATAGAGCATGATTGAATGAAATGGATTCCATGCAGCATGGTTGAATGCAGTGGATTTTATGCAGCATGGCCCAAAGCATCCCGATGGAATGCAGTGGATTACATGCGTTGTGATTGAATGCAGTGAACTCCATGCAGCATTGTAGAATGCATCCCCATTGAATGCAGTGGATTCCATGGAGCCTGATTGAATGCAGTGTATTCCATGCAGCGTGAAGAAATGGAACCCTATTGAATGCAGTGGATTTTATTCTGCATGATTGAATGCAGTGGATTCCATGCAGCAAATTGAATGCAGTGTATTTTATGCAGTATGGCCCAAAGCATACCTATAGAACGCAGTGGATTCCATGCATTTTGAGTGTATGAAATGTAATCCATGCAGCCTTGTAAAATGCATCCCGATTGAATGCAGTGGATTCCATGCAGCATGATTGAATGCAGTGGATTTTATGCAGCATGGCCCAAAGCTTCCCGATGGAATGCAGTGGATTCCATGCAGCGTCATTGAATGCAGAGTATTCCATGCATTGTGGCGCAATGGATCCCGATTATATGCAGTGGAGTCTATGCAGCGAGGCCCAATGCATCACCATTGAATGCAGTGGATTTTATGCAGCATGGCCCAAGGCATCCCGATTGAATGCAGTGGATTCCATGCATTGTGATTGAATGTAGGGTAATCCATGCAACGTGGTATAATGCATCCTGATTGAATGCAGTCGATTCCATGCATCCTGATTTAATGTAGTGTATTCCATGCAGCGTGAAGTAATGGAACCCTATTGAATGCATTGGATTTTATAGAGCATGATTGAATGAAATGGATTCCATGCAGCATGGTTGAATGCAGTGGATTTTATGCAGCATGGCCCAAAGCATCCCGATTGAATGCAGTGGAGTCCATGCAGCGTCAATGAATGCAGAGGATTCCTTGCATTGTGGCGCAATGGATACCGATTGATGCAGTGGAGTCGATGCAGCGTGGCCCAATGCATCCCGATTGAATGCAGTGGATTTTATGCAGCATGGCCCAAAGCATCCCGATGGAATGCAGTGGATTCCAAGCATTGTGATTGAATGCAGTGTAATCCATGCAGCGAGGTAAAATGCATCCCGATTGAATGCAGTGGATTCCATTCAGTGTGATTGAATGCAGTGTATTACATGCAGCGTGAAGAAATGGAACCCTATTGAATGCAGTGGATTTTATGCAGCATGATTGAATGCAGTGGATTCCATGCAGCATGATTGAATGCAGTGGATTTTATGCAGCATGGCCCAAAGCATCCCGATGGAATGCAGTGGATTCCATGCATTGTGATTGAATGCAGTGTATTCCATGCAGCGTGAAGAAATGGAACCCAATTGAATGCAAGGATTTATGCAGCATTACTGAATGCAGTGGATTCAAAAAGCAAGATTGAATGCAGTGGATTTTATGCAGCATGGCCCAAAGCATCCCGATTGAATGCAGTGGATTCCATGCAGCATGATTAAGTGCAGTCGATTCCATACAGCTTAGTAAAATGAATCCCGATTAAAATTCCATGGATTACATGCAGCGTGATTAAATGCAGTGTAATCCATGCAGAGTGGTAAAATGCATCCCGATTGAATGCAGTGGATTCCATGCAGCGTGGTTGAATGCAGTGGATTCCATGCAGGGTGAAGAAATGGAACCCTATTGAATGCAGTGGATTTTATGCAACATGATTGAATGCAGTGGATTCAATGCAGCATGATTGCATGCAGTGGATTTTATGCAGAATGGCCCATAGCTTCACGATTCAATGCAGTGGATTCCATTCAGCGTCATTGAATGCAGAGTATTCCATGCATTGTGGCGCAATGGATCCCGATTATATGCAGTGGAGTCCATGCAGCAATGCCCAGTGCATCCCGATTGAATGCAGTGGATTGTATGCAGCATGGCCCAAAGCTTCCCGATTGAATGCAGTGGATTCGATGCATTGTGATGGAATGCAGTGTAATCCATGCAACGAGGAAAAATGCATCCCGATTGAATGCAGTGGATTCCATGCAGCCTGATTGAATGCAGTGTATTCCATGCAGCATGAAGAAATGGAACCCTATGGAATGCAGCGGATTTTATGCTGCATGATTGAATGCAGTGGATTCCATGCAGCATGATTGAATGCAGTGGATTTTATGCAGCATGGCCCAAAGCATCCCGTTTGAATGCAGTGGATTCCATGCATTGTGATTGAATGCAGTGTACTCCATGCAGCTTTGTAAAATGAATCCCGATTGAATGCAGTGGATTCCATGCAGCGTGATTAAATGCAGTCGATTCCATACAGCTTAGTAAAATGAATCCCGATTAAATTCCATGGATTACATGCAGCGTGATTAAATGCAGTGGATTCCATGCAGAGTGGTAAAATGCATCCATATTGAATGCAGTGGATTCCATGCAGCGTGATTGAATGCAGTGGATTCCAGGCAGCGTGAAGAAGAAATGGAACCCTATTGAATGCAGTGGATTTTATGCAGCATGATTGAATGCAGTGGATTCCATGCAGCATGATTGCATGCAGTGGATTTTATGCAGTATGGCCCAAAGCATCCCGATGGAATGCAGTGGATTCCATGCAGCATCAATGAATGCAGAGGATTCCATGCATTTTGGCGCAATGGATCCCGATTGTATGCAGTGGAGTCCATGCAGCGAGGCCCAATGCATCCCGATTGAATGCAGTGGATTTTATGCAGCATGGCCCAAAGCATCCCGATGGAATGCAGTGGATTCCATGCATTGTGATTGAATGCAGTGAACTCCATGCAGCATGGTAGAATGCATCCCCATTGAATGCAGTGGATTCCATGGAGCCTGATTGAATGCAGTTTATTCCATGCAGCGAGGCCCAATGCATCCCGATTGAATGCAGTGGATTTTATGCAGCATGATTGAATGCAGTGGATTCCATGCAGCATGGTTGAATGCAGTGGATTTTATGCAGCATGGCCCAAAGCATCCCGATGGAATGCAGTGGATTCCATGCAGTGTCATTGAATGCAGATGATTCCTTGCATTTTGGGGCAATGGATCCCGATTTTATGCAGTGGAGTCCATGCAGCGTGGCCAAATGCATCCCGATTAAATGCAGTGGATTTTATGCAGCATGGCCCAAAGCATCCCGATAGAATGCAGTGGATTCCATGCAGCCTGATTGAATGAAGGGTAATCAATGCAGCATGGTAAAATGCATCCCGATTGAATGCAGTGGATTCCATGCAGCATGATTGAATGCAATGGATTTTATGCAGCATGGCCCAAAGCATCCCGATTGAATGCAGTGGATTCCATGCAGCGTCATTGAATGCAGAGGATTCCATGCATTGTGGCGCAATGGATCCGGATTGTATGCAGTGGAGTCCATGCAGCGATGCCCAGTGCATCCCGATTGAATGCAGTGGATTTTATGCAGCATGGCCCAAAGCATCCCGATTGAATGCAATGGATTCCATGAATTGTGATTGAATACACTGTACTAAATGCAGCGTAGTAAAATTCATCCATGTTGAATGCAGTGGAATTCATGCAGCGTGATTGAATGCAGTGGATTCCATGCAGCGTGAAGAAATGGAACCCTATTGAATGCAGTGGATTTTATGCAGCATGATTGAATGCAGTGGATTCCATGCAGCATGATTGCATACAGTGGATTTTATGCAGCATGGCCCAAAGCATCCCGATGGAATGCAGTGGATTCCATGCAGCGTCATTGAATGCAGAGGATTCCATGCATTGTGGCGCAATGGATCCCGATTGTATGCAGTGGAGTCCATGCAGCGAGGCCCAATGCATCCCGATTGAATGCAGTGGATTTTATGCAGCATGGCCCAAAGCATCCCGATGGAATGCAGTGGATTCCATGCAGCGTCGTTGAATGAAGAGGATTCCATGCATTGTGGCGCAATGGATCCCGATTGTATGCAGTGGAGTCCATGCAGCGATGCCCAGTGCATCCCGATTGAATGCAGTGGATTGTATGCAGCATGGCCCAAAGCATCCCGATTGAATGCAATGGATTCCATGAATTGTGATTGAATACAGTGTACTAAATGCAGCGTGGTAAAATTCATCCATGTTGAATGCAGTGGAATTCATGCAGCGTGATTGAATGCAGTGGATTCCATGCAGCGTGAAGAAATGGAACCCTATTGAATGCAGTGGATTTTATGCAGCATGATTGAATGCAGTGGATTCCATGCAGCATGATTGCATGCAGTGGATTTTATGCAGCATGGCCCAAAGCATCCTGATGGAATGCAGTGGATTCCATGCAGCGTCATTGAATGCAGAGGATTCCATGCATTGTGGCACAATGGATTCCGATTGAATGCAGTGGATTCGATGCAGCGTCATTGAATGAAGAGAATTCCATGCATTGTGGCACAATGGATCCCGATTGAATGCAGTGGAGTCCATGCAGCGAGGCCCAATGCATCCCGATTGAATGCAGTGGATTCCATGCATTGTGATTGAATGCGGTGTAATCTATGCAGTGTGGTAAAATGCATCCCGATAGAATGCAGTGGATTCCATGCAGCGTGATTGAATGTAGTGGATTCGATGCAGCGTGAAGAAATGGAACCCTATTGAATGCAGTGGATTTTATGCAGCACGATTGAATGCAGTGGATTCCATGAAGCATGATTGAATGCAATGGATTTATGCAGCATGGCCCAAAGCATCCCGATTGAATGCAGTGGATTCCATGCAGCGTCGTTGAATGCAGAGTATTCCATGCATTTTGGCGCAATGGTTCCAGATTGTATGCAGTGGAGTTCATGCAGCGAGGCCCAATGCCTCCCGATTGAATGCAGTAGATTTTATGCAGCATGGCCCAAAACATCCCGATGGAATGCAGTGGATTCCATGCAGCGTCGTTGAATGCAGAGGATTCCATGCATTGTGGCGCAATGGATCCAGATTTTATGCAGTGGAGTCCATGCAGCGAGGCCCAATGCCTCCCGATTGAATGCAGTGGAGTTTATGCAGCATGGCCCAAAGCATCCCGATGGAATGCAGTGGATTCCATGCATTGTGATTGAATGCAGTGTAATCCATGCAGCGAGGTAAAATGCATCCCGATTGAATGCAGTGGATTCCATGCAGCGTGATTGAATGCAGTGTATTCCATGCAGCGTGAAGAAATGGAACCCAATTGAATGCAAGGATTTTATGCAGCATTACTGAATGCAGTGGATTCAAAAAGCAAGATTGAATGCAGTGGATTTTATGCAGCATGGCCCAAAGCATCCCGATTGAATGCAGTGGATTCCATGCATTGTGATTGAATGCAGTGAACTGCATGCAACGTGGTAAAATGCATCCCGATTGAATGCAGTGGATTCCATGCAGCGTGATTAAGTGCAGTCGATTCCATACAGCTTAGTAAAATGAATCCCGATTAAATTCCATGGATTACATGCAGCGTGATTAAATGCAGTGTAATCCATGCAGAGTGGTAAAATGCATCCCGATTGAATGCAGTGGATTCCATGCAGCGTGGTTGAATGCAGTGGATTCCATGCAGGGTGCAGTAATGGAACCCTATTGAATGCAGTGGATTTTATGCAGCATGATTGAATGCAGTGGTTTCAATGCAGCATGATTGCATGCAGTGGATTTTATGCAGCATGGCCCATAGCTTCACGATTCAATGCAGTGGATTCCATTCAGCATCATTGCATGCACAGTATTCCATGCATTGTGGCGCAATGGATCCCGATTATATTCAGTGGAGTCCATGCAGCGAGGCCCAGTGCATCCCGATTGAATGCAGTGGATTGTATGCAGCATGGCCCAAAGCTTCCCGATTGAATGCAGTGGATTCCATGCATTGTGATGGAATGCAGTGTAATCCATGCAACGAGGAAAAATGCATCCCGATTGAATGCAGTGGATTCCATGCAGCCTGATTGAATGCAGTGTATTCCATGCAGCATGAAGAAATGGAACCCTATGTAATGCAGCGGATTTTATGCAGCCTGATTGAATGCAGTGTATTCCATGCAGCATGAAGAAATGGAACCCTATGGAATGCAGCGGATTTTATGCTGCATGATTGAATGCAGTGGATTCCATGCAGCATGATTGAATGCAGTGGATTTTATGCAGCATGGCCCAAAGCATCCCGTTTGAATGCAGTGGATTCCATGCATTGTGATTGAATGCAGTGTACTCCATGCAGCCTTGTAAAATGAATCCCGATTGAATGAAGTGGATTCCATGCAGCGTAATTAAATGCAGTCGATTCCATACAGCTTAGTAAAATGAATCCCGATTAAATTCCATGGATTACATGCAGCATGATTAAATGCAGTGGATTCCATGCAGAGTGGTAAAATGCATCCATATTGAATGCAGTGGATTCTATGCATTGCGATTGAATGCAGTGTAATCCAAGCAGTGTGGTAAAATGCATCCCGATTGAATGCAGTGGATTCCATGCACCGTGATTAAATGCAGTCGATTCCATGCATTTTGGCGCAATGGATCCCGATTGTATGCAGTGGAGTCCATGCAGCGAGGCCCAATGCATCCCGATTGAATGCAGTGGATTGTATGCAGCATGGCCCAAAGCATCCCGATGGAATGCAGTGGATTCCATGCATTGTGATGGAATGCAGTGAACTCCATGCAGCATGGTAGAATGCATCCCCATTGAGTGCAGTGGATTCCATGGAGCCTGATTGAATGCAGTTTATTCCATGCAGCGAGGCCCAATGCATCCCGATTGAATGCAGTGGATTTTATGCAGCATGATTGAATGCAGTGGATTCCATGCAGCAAATTGAATGCAGTGGATTTTATGCAGCATGGCCCAAAGCATCCCGATGGAATGCAGTGGATTTTATGCAGCATGATTGAATGCAGTGTACTCCATGCAGCGAGGAAAAATGCATCCCGATTGAATGCAGTGGATTCCATGTAGCGTGATTGAATGCAGTGGATTCGATGCCACGTGAAGAAATGGAACCCTATTGAATGCAGTGGATTTTATACAGCATGATTGAATGCAGTGGATTCCATGCAGCATGATTGAATGCAGTGGATTTTATGCAGCATGGCCCAAAGCATCCCGATTGAATGCAGTGGAGTCCATGCAGCGTCGTTGCATGCGGAGGATTCCATGCATTTTGGTGCAATGGATCCCGATTGTATGCAGTGGAGTCCATGCAGCGAGGCCCAATGCATCCCGATTGAATGCAGTCGATTTTATGCAGCATGGCCCAAAGCATCCCGATGGAATGCAGTGGATTCCATGCATTGTGATTGAATGCAGTGAACTCCATGCAGCATTGTAGAATGCATCCCCATTGAATGCAGTGGAATTCATGCAGCGTGATTGAATGCAGTGTATTCCATGCAGCGAGGCCCAATGCATCCCGATGGAATGCAGTGGATTTTATGCAGCATGATTGAATGCAGTGGAGTCCATGCAGCAAATTGAATGCAGTGTATTTTATGCAGTATGGCCCAAAGTATACTTATAGAACGCAGTGGATTCCATGCATTTTGAGTGTATGAAATGTAATCCATGCAGCCTTGTAAAATGCATCCCGATTGAATGCAGTGGATTCCATGCAGCATGATTGAATGCAGTGGATTTTATGCAGCATGGCCCAAAGCTTCCCGATGGAATGCAGTGGATTCCATGCAGCGTCGTTGAATGCAGAATATTCCATGCATTGTGGCGCAATGGATCCCGATTATATGCAGTGGAGTCTATGCAGCGAGGCCCAATGCATCACCATTGAATGCAGTGGATTTTATGCAGCATGGCCCAAAGCATCCCGATTGAATGCAGTGGATTCCATGCATTGTGATTGAATGTAGGGTAATCCATGCAACGTGGTATAATGCATCCTGATTGAATGCAGTCGATTCCATGCATCCTGATTTAATGCAGTGTATTCCATGCAGCGTGAATTAATGGAACCCTATTGAATGCATTGGATTTTATAGAGCATGATTGAATGAAATGGATTCCATGCAGCATGGTTGAATGCAGTGGATTTTATGCAGCATGGCCCAAAGCATCCCGATTGAATGCAGTGGAGTCCATGCAGCGTCAATGAATGCAGAGTATTCCATGCATTTTGGCGCAATGGATCCCGATTGTATGCAGTGGAGTCCATACAGCGAAGCCCAATGCATCCCGATTGAATGCAGTGGATTTTATGCAGCATGGCCCAAAGCATCCCAATGGAATGCAGTGGATTACATGCGTTGTGATTGAATGCAGTGTACTCCATGCAGCATTGTAGAATGCATCCCCATTGAATGCAGTGGATTCCATGGAGCCTGATTGAATGCAGTGTATTCCATGCAGCGTGAAGAAATGGAACCCTATTGAATGCAGTGGATTTTATTCAGCATGATTGAATGCAGTGGATTCCATGCAGCAAATTGAATGCAGTGTATTTTATGCAGTATGGCCAAAGCATACCTATAGAACGCAGTGGATTCCATGCATTTTGAGTGTATGAAATGTAATCCATGCAGCCTTGTAAAATGCATCCCGATTGAATGCAGTGGATTCCATGCAGCATGATTGAATGCAGTGGATTTTATGCAGCATGGCCCAAAGCTTTCCGATGGAATGCAGTGGATTCCATGCAGCGTCATTGAATGCAGAGTATTCCATGCATTGTGGCGCAATGGATCCCGATTATATGCAGTGGAGTCTATGCAGCGAGGCCCAGTGCATCACCATTGAATGCAGTGGATTTTATGCAGCATGGCCCAAGGCATCCCGATTGAATGCAGTGGATTCCATGCATTGTGATTGAATGTAGGGTAATCCATGCAACGTGGTATAATGCATCCTGATTGAATGCAGTCGATTCCATGCATCCTGATTTAATGTAGTGTATTCCATGCAGCGTGAAGTAATGGAACCCTATTGAATGCATTGGATTTTAGAGAGCATGATTGAATGAAATGGATTCCATGCAGCATGGTTGAATGCAGTGGATTTTATGCAGCATGGCCCAAAGCATCCCGATTGAATGCAGTGGAGTCCATGCAGCGTCAATGAATGCAGAGGATTCCTTGCATTGTGGCGCAATGGATACCGATTGAATGCAGTGGAGTCGATGCAGCGTGGCCCAATGCATCCCGATTGAATGCAGTGGATTTTATGCAGCATGGCCCAAAGCATCCCGATGGAATGCAGTGGATTCCAAGCATTGTGATTGAATGCAGTGTAATCCATGCAGCGAGGTAAAATGCATCCCGATTGAATGCAGTCGATTCCATTCAGTGTGATTGAATGCAGTGTATTACATGCAGCGTGAAGAAATGGAACCCTATTGAATGCAGTGGATTTTATGCAGCATGATTGAATGCAGTGGATTCCATGCAGCATGATTGAATGCAGTGGATTTTATGCAGCATGGCCCAAAGCATCCCGATGGAATGCAGTGGATTCCATGCATTGTGATTGAATGCAGTGAAAACCACGCAGCATGGTAAAATGCATCCCGATTGAATGCAGTGGATTCCATGCAGCGTGATTGAATGCAGTGTATTCCATGCAGCGTGAAGAAATGGAACCCAATTGAATGCAAGGATTTATGCAGCATTACTGAATGCAGTGGATTCAAAAAGCAAGATTGAATGCAGTGGATTTTATGCAGCATGGCCCAAAGCATCCCGATTGAATGCAGTGGATTCCATGCATTGTGATTGAATGCAGTGAACTGCATGCAACGTGGTAAAATGCATCCCGATTGAATGCAGTGGATTCCATGCAGCGTGATTAAGTGCAGTCGATTCCATACAGCTTAGTAAAATGAATCCCGATTAAAATTCCATGGATTACATGCAGCGTGATTAAATGCAGTGTAATCCATGCAGAGTGGTAAAATGCATCCCGATTGAATGCAGTGGATTCCATGCAGCGTGGTTGAATGCAGTGGATTCCATGCAGGGTGAAGAAATGGAACCCTATTGAATGCAGTGGATTTTATGCAACATGATTGAATGCAGTGGATTCAATGCAGCATGATTGCATGCAGTGGATTTTATGCAGCATGGCCCATAGCTTCACGATTCAATGCAGTGGATTCCATTCAGCGTCATTGAATGCAGAGTATTCCATGCATTGTGGCGCAATGGATCCCGATTATATGCAGTGGAGTCCATGCAGCGAGGCCCAGTGCATCCCGATTGAATGCAGTGGATTGTATGCAGCATGGCCCAAAGCTTCCCGATTGAATGCAGTGGATTCGATGCATTGTGATGGAATGCAGTGTAATCCATGCAACGAGGAAAAATGCATCCCGATTGAATGCAGTGGATTCCATGCAGCCTGATTGAATGCAGTGTATTCCATGCAGCATGAAGAAATGGAACCCTATGGAATGCAGCGGATTTTATGCTGCATGATTGAATGCAGTGGATTCCATGCAGCATGATTGAATGCAGTGGATTTTATGCAGCATGGCCCAAAGCATCCCGTTTGAATGCAGTGGATTCCATGCATTGTGATTGAATGCAGTGTACTCCATGCAGCCTTGTAAAATGAATCCCAATTGAATGCAGTGGATTCCATGCAGCGTGATTAAATGCAGTCGATTCCATACAGCTTAGTAAAATGAATCCCGATTAAATTCCATGGATTACATGCAGCGTGATTAAATGCAGTGGATTCCATGCAGAGTGGTAAAATGCATCCATATTGAATGCAGTGGATTCCATGCAGCGTGATTGAATGCAGTGGATTCCAGGCAGCGTGAAGAAGAAATGGAACCCTATTGAATGCAGTGGATTTTATGCAGCATGATTGAATGCAGTGGATTCCATGCAGCATGATTGCATGCAGTGGATTTTATGCAGTATGGCCCAAAGCATCCCGATGGAATGCAGTGGATTCCATGCAGCGTCAATGAATGCAGAGGATTCCATGCATTTTGGCGCAATGGATCCCGATTGTATGCAGTGGAGTCCATGCAGCGAGGCCCAATGCATCCCGATTAAATGCAGTGGATTTTATGCAGCATGGCCCAAAGCATCCCGATAGAATGCAGTGGATTCCATGCAGCCTGATTGAATGAAGGGTAATCAATGCAGCATGGTAAAATGCATCCCGATTGAATGCAGTGGATTCCATGCAGCATGATTGAATGCAATGGATTTTATGCAGCATGGCCCAAAGCATCCCGATGGAATGCAGTGGATTCCATGCATTGTGATTGAATGCAGTGAACTCCATGCAGCATGGTAGAATGCATCCCCATTGAATGCAGTGGATTCCATGGAGCCTGATTGAATGCAGTTTATTCCATGCAGCGAGGCCCAATGCATCCCGATTGAATGCAGTGGATTTTATGCAGCATGATTGAATGCAGTGGATTCCATGCAGCATGGTTGAATGCAGTGGATTTTATGCAGCATGGCCCAAAGCATCCCGATGGAATGCAGTGGATTCCATGCAGCGTCATTGAATGCAGATGATTCCTTGCATTTTGGGGCAATGGATCCCGATTTTATGCAGTGGAGTCCATGCAGCGTGGCCAAATGCATCCCGATTAAATGCAGTGGATTTTATGCAGCATGGCCCAAAGCATCCCGATAGAATGCAGTGGATTCCATGCAGCCTGATTGAATGAAGGGTAATCAATGCAGCATGGTAAAATGCATCCCGATTGAATGCAGTGGATTCCATGCAGCATGATTGAATGCAATGGATTTTATGCAGCATGGCCCAAAGCATCCCGATTGAATGCAGTGGATTCCATGCAGCGTCATTGAATGCAGAGGATTCCATGCATTGTGGCGCAATGGATCCGGATTGTATGCAGTGGAGTCCATGCAGCGATGCCCAGTGCATCCCGATTGAATGCAGTGGATTTTATGCAGCATGGCCCAAAGCATCCCGATTGAATGCAATGGATTCCATGAATTGTGATTGAATACAGTGTACTAAATGCAGCGTGGTAAAATTCATCCATGTTGAATGCAGTGGATTCCATGCAGCGTGATTGAATGCAGTGGATTCCATGCAGCGTGAAGAAATGGAACCCTATTGAATGCAGTGGATTTTATGCAGCATGATTGAATGCAGTGGATTCCATGCAGCATGATTGCATACAGTGGATTTTATGCAGCATGGCCCAAAGCATCCCGATGGAATGCAGTGGATTCCATGCAGCGTCATTGAATGCAGAGGATTCCATGCATTGTGGCGCAATGGATCCCGATTGTATGCAGTGGAGTCCATGCAGCGAGGCCCAATGCATCCCGATTGAATGCAGTGGATTTTATGCAGCATGGCCCAAAGCATCCCGATGGAATGCAGTGGATTCCATGCAGCGTCGTTGAATGAAGAGGATTCCATGCAATGTGGCGCAATGGATCCGGATTGTATGCAGTGGAGTCCATGCAGCAATGCCCAGTGCATCCCGATTGAATGCAGTGGATTTTATGCAGCATGGCCCAAAGCATCCCGATTGAATGCAATGGATTCCATGAATTGTGATTGAATACAGTGTACTAAATGCAGCGTGGTAAAATTCATCCATGTTGAATGCAGTGGAATTCATGCAGCGTGATTGAATGCAGTGGATTCCATGCAGCGTGAAGAAATGGAACCCTATTGAATGCAGTGGATTTTATGCAGCATGATTGAATGCAGTGGATTCCATGCAGCATGATTGCATGCAGTGGATTTTATGCAGCATGGCCAAAAGCATCCTGATGGAATGCAGTGGATTCCATGCAGCGTCATTGAATGCAGAGGATTCCATGCATTGTGGCACAATGGATTCCGATTGAATGCAGTGGATTCGATGCAGCGTCATTGAATGAAGAGAATTCCATGCATTGTGGCACAATGGATCCCGATTGAATGCAGTGGAGTCCATGCAGCGAGGCCCAATGCATCCCGATTGAATGCAGTGGATTTTATGCAGCATGGCCCAAAGCATCCCGATTGAATGCAGTGGATTCCATGCATTGTGATTGAATGCGGTGTAATCTATGCAGTGTGGTAAAATGCATCCCGATAGAATGCAGTGGATTCCATGCAGCGTGATTGAATGTAGTGGATTCGATGCAGCGTGAAGAAATGGAACCCTATTGAATGCCGTGGATTTTATGCAGCACGATTGAATGCAGTGGATTCCATGAAGCATGATTGAATGCAATGGATTTATGCAGCATGGCCCAAAGCATCCCGATTGAATGCAGTGGATTCCATGCAGCGTCGTTGAATGCAGAGTATTCCATGCATTTTGGCGCAATGGTTCCAGATTGTATGCAGTGGAGTTCATGCAGCGAGGCCCAATGCATCCCGATTGAATGCAGTAGATTTTATGCAGCATGGCCCAAAACATCCCGATGGAATGCAGTGGATTCCATGCAGCGTCGTTGAATGCAGAGGATTCCATGCATTGTGGCGCAATGGATCCAGATTTTATGCAGTGGAGTCCATGCAGCGAGGCCCAATGCCTCCCGATTGAATGCAGTGGAGTTTATGCAGCATGGCCCAAAGCATCCCGATGGAATGCAGTGGATTCCATGCATTGTGATTGAATGCAGTGTAATCCATGCAGTGAGGTAAAATGCATCCTGATTTAATGCAGTGTATTCCATGCAGCGTGAAGTAATGGAACCCTATTGAATGCATTGGATTTTATAGAGCATGATTGAATGAAATGGATTCCATGCAGCATGGTTGAATGCAGTGGATTTTATGCAGCATGGCCCAAAGCATCCCGATTGAATGCAGTGGAGTCCATGCAGCGTCAATGAATGCAGAGTATTCCATGCATTTTGGCGCAATGGATCCCGATTGTATGCAGTGGAGTCCATGCAGCGAAGCCCAATGCATCCCGATTGAATGCAGTGGATTTTATGCAGCATGGCCCAAAGCATCCCGATGGAATGCAGTGGATTACATGCGTTGTGATTGAATGCAGTGAACTCCATGCAGCATTGTAGAATGCATCCCCATTGAATGCAGTGGATTCCATGGAGCCTGATTGAATGCAGTGTATTCCATGCAGCGTGAAGAAATGGAACCCTATTGAATGCAGTGGATTTTATTCAGCATGATTGAATGCAGTGGATTCCATGCAGCAAATTGAATGCAGTGTATTTTATGCAGTATGGCCCAAAGCATACCTATAGAACGCAGTGGATTCCATGCATTTTGAGTGTATGAAATGTAATCCATGCAGCCTTGTAAAATGCATCCCGATTGAATGCAGTGGATTCCATGCAGCATGATTGAATGCAGTGGATTTTATGCAGCATGGCCCAAAGCTTCCCGATGGAATGCAGTGGATTCCATGCAGCGTCATTGAATGCAGAGTATTCCATGCATTGTGGCGCAATGGGTCCCGATTATATGCAGTGGAGTCTATGCAGCGAGGCCCAATGCATCACCATTGAATGCAGTGGATTTTATGCAGCATGGCCCAAGGCATCCCGATTGAATGCAGTGGATTCCATGCATTGTGATTGAATGTAGGGTAATCCATGCAACGTGGTATAATGCATCCTGATTGAATGCAGTCGATTCCATGCATCCTGATTTAATGTAGTGTATTCCATGCAGCGTGAAGTAATGGAACCCTATTGAATGCATTGGATTATATAGAGCATGATTGAATGAAATGGATTCCATGCAGCATGGTTGAATGCAGTGGATTTTATGCAGCATGGCCCAAAGCATCCCGATTGAATGCAGTGGAGTCCATGCAGCGTCAATGAATGCAGAGGATTCCTTGCATTGTGGCGCAATGGATACCGATTGAATGCAGTGGAGTCGATGCAGCGTGGCCCAATGCATCCCGATTGATTGCAGTGGATTTTATGCAGCATGGCCCAAAGCATCCCGATGGAATGCAGTGGATTCCAAGCATTGTGATTGAATGCAGTGTAATCGATGCAGCGAGGTAAAATGCATCCCGATTGAATGCAGTGGATTCCATACAGTGTGATTGAATGCAGTGTATTACATGCAGCGTGAAGAAATGGAACCCTATTGAATGCAGTGGATTTTATGCAGCATGATTGAATGCAGTGGATTCCATGCAGCATGATTGAATGCAGTGGATTTTATGCAGCATGGCCCAAAGCATCCCGATGGAATGCAGTGGATTCCATGCATTGTGATTGAATGCAGTGAAAACCACGCAGCATGGTAAAATGCATCCCGATTGAATGCAGTGGATTCCATGCAGCGTGATTGAATGCAGTGTATTCCATGCAGCGTGAAGAAATGGAACCCAATTGAATGCAAGGATTTATGCAGCATTACTGAATGCAGTGGATTCAAAAAGCAAGATTGAATGCAGTGGATTTTATGCAGCATGGCCCAAAGCATCCCGATTGAATGCAGTGGATTCCATGCATTGTGATTGAATGCAGTGAACTGCATGCAACGTGGTAAAATGCATCCCGATTGAATGCAGTGGATTCCATGCAGCGTGATTAAGTGCAGTCGATTCCATACAGCTTAGTAAAATGAATCCCGATTAAATTCCATGGATTACATGCAGCGTGATTAAATGCAGTGTAATCCATGCAGAGTGGTAAAATGCATCCCGATTGAATGCAGTGGATTCCATGCAGCGTGGTTGAATGCAGTGGATTCCATGCAGGGTGCAGTAATGGAACCCTATTGAATGCAGTGGATTTTATGCAGCATGATTGAATGCAGTGGTTTCAATGCAGCATGATTGCATGCAGTGGATTTTATGCAGCATGGCCCATAGCTTCACGATTCAATGCAGTGGATTCCATTCAGCGTCATTGCATGCAGAGTATTCCATGCATTGTGGCGCAATGGATCCCGATTATATGCAGTGGAGTCCATGCAGCGAGGCCCAGTGCATCCCGATTGAATGCAGTGGATTGTATGCAGCATGGCCCAAAGCTTCCCGTTTGAATGCAGTGGATTCCATGCATTGTGAAGGAATGCAGTGTAATCCATGCAACGAGGAAAAATGCATCCCGATGGAATGCAGTGGATTCCATGCAGCCTGATTGAATGCAGTGTATTCCATGCAGCATGAAGAAATGGAACCCTATGGAATGCAGCGGATTTTATGCAGCCTGATTGAATGCAGTGTATTCCATGCAGCATGAAGAAATGGAACCCTATGGAATGCAGCGGATTTTATGCTGCATGATTGAATGCAGTGGATTCCATGCAGCATGATTGAATGCAGTGGATTTTATGCAGCATGGCCCAAAGCATCCCGTTTGAATGCAGTGGATTCCATGCATTGTGATTGAATGCAGTGTACTCCATGCAGCCTTGTAAAATGAATCCCGATTGAATGCAGTGGATTCCATGCAGCGTGATTAAATGCAGTCGATTCCATACAGCTTAGTAAAATGAATCCCAATTAAATTCCATGGATTACATGCAGCGTGATTAAATGCAGTGGATTCCATGCAGAGTGGTAAAATGCATCCATATTGAATGCAGTGGATTCTATGCATTGCGATTGAATGCAGTGTAATCCAAGCAGTGTGGTAAAATGCATCCCGATTGAATGCAGTGGATTCCATGCACCGTGATTAAATGCAGTCGATTCCATGCATTTTGGCGCAATGGATCCCGATTGTATGCAGTGGAGTCCATGCAGCGAGGCCCAATGCATCCCGATTGAATGCAGTGGATTGTATGCAGCATGGCCCAAAGCATCCCGATGGAATGCAGTGGATTCCATGCATTGTGATGGAATGCAGTGAACTCCATGCAGCATGGTAGAATGCATCCCCATTGAGTGCAGTGGATTCCATGGAGCCTGATTGAATGCAGTTTATTCCATGCAGCGAGGCCCAATGCATCCCGATTGAATGCAGTGGATTTTATGCAGCATGATTGAATGCAGTGGATTCCATGCAGCAAATTGAATGCAGTGGATTTTATGCAGCATGGCCCAAAGCATGCCGATGGAATGCAGTGGATTTTATGCAGCATGATTGAATGCAGTGTACTCCATGCAGCGAGGAAAAATGCATCCCGATTGAATGCAGTGGATTCCATGCAGCGTGATTGAATGCAATGGATTCGATGCCACGTGAAGAAATGGAACCCTATTGAATGCAGTGGATTTCATACAGCATGATTGAATGCAGTGGATTCCATGCAGCATGATTGAATGCAGTGGATTTTATGCAGCATGGCCCAAAGCATCCCGATGGAATGCAGTGGAGTCCATGCAGCGTCGTTGCATGCGGAGGATTCCATGCATTTTGGTGCAATGGATCCCGATTGTATGCAGTGGAGTCCATGCAGCGAGGCCCAATGCATCCCGATTGAATGCAGTCGATTTTATGCAGCATGGCCCAAAGCATCCCGATGGAATGCAGTGGATTCCATGCATTGTGATTGAATGCAGTGAACTCCATGCAGCATTGTAGAATGCATCCCCATTGAATGCAGTGGAATTCATGCAGCGTGATTGAATGCAGTGTATTCCATGCAGCGAGGCCCAATGCATCCCGATGGAATGCAGTGGATTTTATGCAGCATGATTGAATGCAGTGGATTCCATGCAGCAAATTGAATGCAGTGTATTTTATGCAGTATGGCCCAAAGCATCCCTATAGAACGCAGTGGATTCCATGCATTTTGAGTGTATGAAATGTAATCCATGCAGCCTTGTAAAATGCATCCCGATTGAATGCAGTGGATTCCATGCAGCATGATTGAATGCAGTGGATTTTATGCAGCATGGCCCAAAGCTTCCCGATGGAATGCAGTGGATTCCATGCAGCGTCGTTGAATGCAGAATATTCCATGCATTGTGGCGCAATGGATCCCGATTATATGCAGTGGAGTCTATGCAGCGAGGCCCAATGCATCCCGATTGAATGCAGTGGATTTTATGCAGCATGGCCCAAAGCATCCCGATTGAATGCAGTGGATTCCATGCATTGTGATTGAATGTAGGGTAATCCATGCAACGTGGTATAATGCATCCTGATTGAATGCAGTCGATTCCATGCATCCTGATTTAATGCAGTGTATTCCATGCAGCGTGAAGTAATGGAACCCTATTGAATGCATTGGATTTTATAGAGCATGATTGAATGAAATGGATTCCATGCAGCATGGTTGAATGCAGTGGATTTTATGCAGCATGGCACAAAGCATCCCGATTGAATGCAGTGGAGTCCATGCAGCGTCAATGAATGCAGAGTATTCCATGCATTTTGGCGCAATGGATCCCGATTGTATGCAGTGGAGTCCATGCAGCGAAGCCCAATGCATCCCGATTGAATGCAGTGGATTTTATGCAGCATGGCCCAAAGCATCCCAATGGAATGCAGTGGATTACATGCGTTGTGATTGAATGCAGTGAACTCCATGCAGCATTGTAGAATGCATCCCCATTGAATGCAGTGGATTCCATGGAGCCTGATTGAATGCAGTGTATTCCATGCAGCGTGAAGAAATGGAACCCTATTGAATGCAGTGGATTTTATTCAGCATGATTGAATGCAGTGGATTCCATGCAGCAAATTGAATGCAGTGTATTTTATGCAGTATGGCCAAAGCATACCTATAGAACGCAGTGGATTCCATGCATTTTGAGTGTATGAAATGTAATCCATGCAGCCTTGTAAAATGCATCCCGATTGAATGCAGTGGATTCCATGCAGCATGATTGAATGCAGTGGATTTTATGCAGCATGGCCCAAAGCTTCCCGATGGAATGCAGTGGATTCCATGCAGCGTCATTGAATGCAGAGTATTCCATGCATTGTGGCGCAATGGGTCCCGATTATATGCAGTGGAGTCTATGCAGCGAGGCCCAATGCATCACCATTGAATGCAGTGGATTTTATGCAGCATGGCCCAAGGCATCCCGATTGAATGCAGTGGATTCCATGCATTGTGATTGAATGTAGGGTAATCCATGCAACGTGGTATAATGCATCCTGATTGAATGCAGTCGATTCCATGCATCCTGATTTAATGTAGTGTATTCCATGCAGCGTGAAGTAATGGAACCCTATTGAATGCATTGGATTTTATAGAGCATGATTGAATGAAATGGATTCCATGCAGCATGGTTGAATGCAGTGGATTTTATGCAGCATGGCCCAAAGCATCCCGATTGAATGCAGTGGAGTCCATGCAGCGTCAATGAATGCAGAGGATTCCTTGCATTGTGGCGCAATGGATACCGATTGAATGCAGTGGAGTCGATGCAGCGTGGCCCAATGCATCCCGATTGAATGCAGTGGATTTTATGCAGCATGGCCCAAAGCATCCCGATGGAATGCAGTGGATTCCAAGCATTGTGATTGAATGCAGTGTAATCCATGCAGCGAGGTAAAATGCATCCCGATTGAATGCAGTGGATTCCATTCAGTGTGATTGAATGCAGTGTATTACATGCAGCGTGAAGAAATGGAACCCTATTGAATGCAGTGGATTTTATGCAGCATGATTGAATGCAGTGGATTCCATGCAGCATGATTGAATGCAGTGGATTTTATGCAGCGTGAAGAAATGGAACCCAATTGAATGCAAGGATTTATGCAGCATTACTGAATGCAGTGGATTCAAAAAGCAAGATTGAATGCAGTGGATTTTATGCAGCATGGCCCAAAGCATCCCGATTGAATGCAGTGGATTCCATGCATTGTGATTGAATGCAGTGAACTGCATGCAACGTGGTAAAATGCATCCCGATTGAATGCAGTGGATTCCATGCAGCGTGATTAAGTGCAGTCGATTCCATACAGCTTAGTAAAATGAATCCCGATTAAAATTCCATGGATTACATGCAGCGTGATTAAATGCAGTGTAATCCATGCAGAGTGGTAAAATGCATCCCGATTGAATGCAGTGGATTCCATGCAGCGTGGTTGAATGCAGTGGATTCCATGCAGGGTGAAGAAATGGAACCCTATTGAATGCAGTGGATTTTATGCAACATGATTGAATGCAGTGGATTCAATGCAGCATGATTGCATGCAGTGGATTTTATGCAGCATGGCCCATAGCTTCACGATTCAATGCAGTGGATTCCATTCAGCGTCATTGAATGCAGAGTATTCCATGCATTGTGGCGCAATGGATCCCGATTATATGCAGTGGAGTCCATGCAGCGAGGCCCAGTGCATCCCGATTGAATGCAGTGGATTGTATGCAGCATGGCCCAAAGCTTCCCGATTGAATGCAGTGGATTCCATGCATTGTGATGGAATGCAGTGTAATCCATGCAACGAGGAAAAATGCATCCCGATTGAATGCAGTGGATTCCATGCAGCCTGATTGAATGCAGTGTATTCCATGCAGCATGAAGAAATGGAACCCTATGGAATGCAGCGGATTTTATGCTGCATGATTGAATGCAGTGGATTCCATGCAGCATGATTGAATGCAGTGGATTTTATGCAGCATGGCCCAAAGCATCCCGTTTGAATGCAGTGGATTCCATGCATTGTGATTGAATGCAGTGTACTCCATGCAGCCTTGTAAAATGAATCCCAATTGAATGCAGTGGATTCCATGCAGCGTGATTAAATGCAGTCGATTCCATACAGCTTAGTAAAATGAATCCCGATTAAATTCCATGGATTACATGCAGCGTGATTAAATGCAGTGGATTCCATGCAGAGTGGTAAAATGCATCCATATTGAATGCAGTGGATTCCATGCAGCGTGATTGAATGCAGTGGATTCCATGAAGCATGATTGCATGCAGTGGATTTTATGCAGTATGGCCCAAAGCATCCCGATGGAATGCAGTGGATTCCATGCAGCGTCAATGAATGCAGAGGATTCCATGCATTTTGGCGCAATGGATCCCGATTGTATGCAGTGGAGTCCATGCAGCGAGGCCCAATGCATCCCGATTGAATGCAGTGGATTTTATGCAGCATGGCCCAAAGCATCCCGATGGAATGCAGTGGATTCCATGCATTGTGATTGAATGCAGTGAACTCCATGCAGCATGGTAGAATGCATCCCCATTGAATGCAGTGGATTCCATGGAGCCTGATTGAATGCAGTTTATTCCATGCAGCGAGGCCCAATGCATCCCGATTGAATGCAGTGGATTTTATGCAGCATGATTGAATGCAGTGGATTCCATGCAGCATGGTTGAATGCAGTGGATTTTATGCAGCATGGCCCAAAGCATCCCGATGGAATGCAGTGGATTCCATGCAGCGTCATTGAATGCAGATGATTCCTTGCATTTTGGGGCAATGGATCCCGATTTTATGCAGTGGAGTCCATGCAGCGTGGCCAAATGCATTCCGATTAAATGCAGTGGATTTTATGCAGCATGGCCCAAAGCATCCCGAAAGAATGCAGTGGATTCCATGCAGCCTGATTGAATGAAGGGTAATCAATGCAGCATGGTAAAATGCATCCCGATTGAATGCAGTGGATTCCATGCAGCATGATTGAATGCAATGGATTTTATGCAGCATGGCCCAAAGCATCCCGATTGAATGCAGTGGATTCCATGCAGCGTCATTGAATGCAGAGGATTCCATGCATTGTGGCGCAATGGATCCGGATTGTATGCAGTGGAGTCCATGCAGCGATGCCCAGTGCATCCCGATTGAATGCAGTGGATTTTATGCAGCATGGGCCAAAGCATCCCGATTGAATGCAATGGATTCCATGAATTGTGATTGAATACAGTGTACTAAATGCAGCGTGGTAAAATTCATCCATGTTGAATGCAGTGGATTCCATGCAGCGTGATTGAATGCAGTGGATTCCATGCAGCGTGAAGAAATGGAACCCTATTGAATGCAGTGGATTTTATGCAGCATGATTGAATGCAGTGGATTCCATGCAGCATGATTGCATACAGTGGATTTTATGCAGCATGGCCCAAAGCATCCCGATGGAATGCAGTGGATTCCATGCAGCGTCATTGAATGCAGAGGATTCCATGCATTGTGGCGCAATGGATCCCGATTGTATGCAGTGGAGTCCATGCAGCGAGGCCCAATGCATCCCGATTGAATGCAGTGGATTTTATGCAGCATGGCCCAAAGCATCCCGATGGAATGCAGTGGATTCCATGCAGCGTCGTTGAATGAAGAGGATTCCATGCAATGTGGCGCAATGGATCCCGATTGTATGCAGTGGAGTCCATGCAGCAATGCCCAGTGCATCCCGATTGAATGCAGTGGATTTTATGCAGCATGGCCCAAAGCATCCCGATTGAATGCAATGGATTCCATGAATTGTGATTGAATACAGTGTACTAAATGCAGCGTGGTAAAATTCATCCATGTTGAATGCAGTGGAATTCATGCAGCGTGATTGAATGCAGTGGATTCCATGCAGCGTGAAGAAATGGAACCCTATTGAATGCAGTGGATTTTATGCAGCATGATTGAATGCAGTGGATTCCATGCAGCATGATTGCATGCAGTGGATTTTATGCAGCATGGCCCAAAGCATCCTGATGGAATGCAGTGGATTCCATGCAGCGTCATTGAATGCAGAGGATTCCATGCATTGTGGCACAATGGATTCCGATTGAATGCAGTGGATTCGATGCAGCGTCATTGAATGAAGAGAATTCCATGCATTGTGGCACAATGGATCCCGATTGAATGCAGTGGAGTCCATGCAGCGAGGCCCAATGCATCCCGATTGAATGCAGTGGATTTTATGCAGCATGGCCCAAAGCATCCCGATTGAATGCAGTGGATTCCATGCATTGTGATTGAATGCGGTGTAATCTATGCAGTGTGGTAAAATGCATCCCGATAGAATGCAGTGGATTCCATGCAGCGTGATTGAATGTAGTGGATTCGATGCAGCGTGAAGAAATGGAACCCTATTGAATGCCGTGGATTTTATGCAGCACGATTGAATGCAGTGGATTCCATGAAGCATGATTGAATGCAATGGATTTATGCAGCATGGCCCAAAGCATCCCGATTGAATGCAGTGGATTCCATGCAGCGTCGTTGAATGCAGAGTATTCCATGCATTTTGGCGCAATGGTTCCAGATTGTATGCAGTGGAGTTCATGCAGCGAGGCCCAATGCATCCCGATTGAATGCAGTAGATTTTATGCAGCATGGCCCAAAACATCCCGATGGAATGCAGTGGATTCCATGCAGCGTCGTTGAATGCAGAGGATTCCATGCATTGTGGCGCAATGGATCCAGATTTTATGCAGTGGAGTCCATGCAGCGAGGCCCAAAGCCTCCCGATTGAATGCAGTGGAGTTTATGCAGCATGGCCCAAAGCATCCCGATGGAATGCAGTGGATTCCATGCATTGTGATTGAATGCAGTGTAATCCATGCAGTGAGGTAAAATGCATCCTGATTTAATGCGGTGTATTCCATGCAGCGTGAAGTAATGGAACCCTATTGAATGCATTGGATTTTATAGAGCATGATTGAATGAAATGGATTCCATGCAGCATGGTTGAATGCAGTGGATTTTATGCAGCATGGCCCAAAGCATCCCGATTGAATGCAGTGGAGTCCATGCAGCGTCAATGAATGCAGAGTATTCCATGCCTTTTGGCGCAATGGATCCCGATTGTATGCAGTGGAGTCCATGCAGCGAAGCCCAATGCATCCCGATTGAATGCAGTGGATTTTATGCAGCATGGCCCAAAGCATCCCGATGGAATGAAGTGGATTACATGCGTTGTGATTGAATGCAGTGAACTCCATGCAGCATTGTAGAATGCATCCCCATTGAATGCAGTGGATTCCATGGAGCCTGATTGAATGCAGTGTATTCCATGCAGCGTGAAGAAATGGAACCCTATTGAATGCAGTGGATTTTATGCAGCATGATTGAATGCAGTGGATTCCATGCAGCATGATTGAATGCAGTGGATTTTATGCAGCATGGCCCATAGCACCCCGATGGAATGCAGTGGATTCCATGCATTGTGATTGAATGCAGTGAAAACCACGCAGCATGGTAAAATGCATCCCGATTGAATGCAGTGGATTCCATGCAGCGTGATTGAATGCAGTGTATTCCATGCAGCGTGAAGAAATGGAACCCAATTGAATGCAAGGATTTTATGCAGCATTACTGAATGCAGTGGATTCAAAAAGCAAGATTGAATGCAGTGGATTTTATGCAGCATGGCCCAAAGCATCCCGATTGAATGCAGTGGATTCCATGCATTGTGATTGAATGCAGTGAACTGCATGCAACGTGGTAAAATGCATCCCGATTGAATGCAGTGGATTCCATGCAGCGTGATTAAGTGCAGTCGATTCCATACAGCTTAGTAAAATGAATCCCGATTAAATTCCATGGATTACATGCAGCGTGATTAAATGCAGTGTAATCCATGCAGAGTGGTAAAATGCATCCATATTGAATGCAGTGGATTCCATGCAGCGTGGTTGAATGCAGTGGATTCCATGCAGGGTGCAGTAATGGAACCCTATTGAATGCAGTGGATTTTATGCAGCATGATTGAATGCAGTGGTTTCAATGCAGCATGATTGCATGCAGTGGATTTTATGCAGCATGGCCCATAGCTTCACGATTCAATGCAGTGGATTCCATTCAGCGTCATTGCATGCAGAGTATTCCATGCATTGTGGCGCAATGGATCCCGATTATATGCAGTGGAGTCCATGCAGCGAGGCCCAGTGCATCCCGATTGAATGCAGTGGATTGTATGCAGCATGGCCCAAAGCTTCCCGATTGAATGCAGTGGATTCCATGCATTGTGATGGAATGCAGTGTAATCCATGCAACGAGGAAAAATGCATCCCGATGGAATGCAGTGCATTCCATGCAGCCTGATTGAATGCAGTGTATTCCATGCAGCATGAAGAAATGGAACCCTATGGAATGCAGCGGATTTTATGCAGCCTGATTGAATGCAGTGTATTCCATGCAGCATGAAGAAATGGAACCCTATGGAATGCAGCGGATTTTATGCTGCATGATTGAATGCAGTGGATTCCATGCAGCAAATTGAATGCAGTGTATTTTATGCAGTATGGCCCAAAGCATACCTATAGAACGCAGTGGATTCCATGCATTTTGAGTGTATGAAATGTAATCCATGCAGCCTTGTAAAATGCATCCCGATTGAATGCAGTGGATTCCATGCAGCATGATTGAATGCAGTGGATTTTATGCAGCATGGCCCAAAGCTTCCCGATGGAATGCAGTGGATTCCATGCAGCGTCATTGAATGCAGAGTATTCCATGCATTGTGGCGCAATGGGTCCCGATTATATGCAGTGGAGTCTATGCAGCGAGGCCCAATGCATCACCATTGAATGCAGTGGATTTTATGCAGCATGGCCCAAGGCATCCCGATTGAATGCAGTGGATTCCATGCATTGTGATTGAATGTAGGGTAATCCATGCAACGTGGTATAATGCATCCTGATTGAATGCAGTCGATTCCATGCATCCTGATTTAATGTAGTGTATTCCATGCAGCGTGAAGTAATGGAACCCTATTGAATGCATTGGATTATATAGAGCATGATTGAATGAAATGGATTCCATGCAGCATGGTTGAATGCAGTGGATTTTATGCAGCATGGCCCAAAGCATCCCGATTGAATGCAGTGGAGTCCATGCAGCGTCAATGAATGCAGATTATTCCATGCATTTTGGCGCAATGGATCCCGATTGTATGCAGTGGAGTCCATGCAGCGAAGCCCAATGCATCCCGATTGAATGCAGTGGATTTTATGCAGCATGGCCCAAAGCATCCCGATGGAATGCAGTGGATTACATGCGTTGTGATTGAATGCAGTGAACTCCATGCAGCATTGTAGAATGCATCCCCATTGAATGCAGTGGATTCCATGGAGCCTGATTGAATGCAGTGTATTCCATGCAGCGTGAAGAAATGGAACCCTATTGAATGCAGTGGATTTTATTCAGCATGATTGAATGCAGTGGATTCCATGCAGCAAATTGAATGCAGTGTATTTTATGCAGTATGGCCCAAAGCATCCCTATAGAACGCAGTGGATTCCATGCATTTTGAGTGTATGAAATGTAATCCATGCAGCCTTGTAAAGTGCATCCCGATTGAATGCAGTGGATTCCATGCAGCATGATTGAATGCAGTGGATTTTATGCAGCATGGCCCAAAGCTTCCCGATGGAATGCAGTGGATTCCATGCAGCGTCATTGAATGCAGAGTATTCCATGCATTGTGGCGCAATGGATCCCGATTATATGCAGTGGAGTCTATGCAGCGAGGCCCAATGCATCACCATTGAATGCAGTGGATTTTATGCAGCATGGCCCAAGGCATCCCGATTGAATGCAGTGGATTCCATGCATTGTGATTGAATGTAGGGTAATCCATGCAACGTGGTATAATGCATCCTGATTGAATGCAGTCGATTCCATGCATCCTGATTTAATGTAGTGTATTCCATGCAGCGTGAAGTAATGGAACCCTATTGAATGCATTGGATTTTATAGAGCATGATTGAATGAAATGGATTCCATGCAGCATGGTTGAATGCAGTGGATTTTATGCAGCATGGCCCAAAGCATCCCGATTGAATGCAGTGGAGTCCATGCAGCATCAATGAATGCAGAGGATTCCTTGCATTGTGGCGCAATGGATACCGATTGAATGCAGTGGAGTCGATGCAGCGTGGCCCAATGCATCCCGATTGAATGCAGTGGATTTTATGCAGCATGGCCCAAAGCATCCCGATGGAATGCAGTGGATTCCAAGCATTGTGATTGAATGCAGTGTAATCCATGCAGCGAGGTAAAATGCATCCCGATTGAATGCAGTGGATTCCATTCAGTGTGATTGAATGCAGTGTATTACATGCAGCGTGAAGAAATGGAACCCTATTGAATGCAGTGGATTTTATGCAGCATGATTGAATGCAGTGGATTCCATGCAGCATGATTGAATGCAGTGGATTTTATGCAGCATGGCCCAAAGCATCCCGATGGAATGCAGTGGATTCCATGCATTGTGATTGAATGCAGTGAAAACCACGCAGCATGGTAAAATGCATCCCGATTGAATGCAGTGGATTCCATGCAGCGTGATTGAATGCAGTGGATTCCAGGCAGCGTGAAGAAGAAATGGAACCCTATTGAATGCAGTGGATTTTATGCAGCATGATTGAATGCAGTGGATTCCATGCAGCATGATTGCATGCAGTGGATTTTATGCTGTATGGCCCAAAGCATCCCGATGGAATGCAGTGGATTCCATGCAGCGTCAATGAATGCAGAGTATTCCATGCATTTTGGCGCAATGGATCCCGATTGTATGCAGTGGAGTCCATGCAGCGAGGCCCAATGCATCCCGATTGAATGCAGTGGATTTTACGCAGCATGGCCCAAAGCATCCCGATGGAATGCAGTGGATTCCATGCATTGTGATTGAATGCAGTGAACTCCATGCAGCATGGTAGAATGCATCCCCATTGAATGCAGTGGATTCCATGGAGCCTGATTGAATGCAGTTTATTCTATGCAGCGAGGCCCAATGCATCCCGATTGAATGCAGTGGATTTTATGCAGCATGATTGAATGCAGTGGATTCCATGCAGCATGGTTGAATGCAGTGGATTTTATGCAGCATGGCCCAAAGCATCCCGATGGAATGCAGTGGATTCCATGCAGCGTCATTGAATGCAGATGATTCCTTGCATTTTGGGGCAATGGATCCCGATTTTATGCAGTGGAGTCCATGCAGCGTGGCCAAATGCATCCCGATTAAATGCAGTGGATTATATGCAGCATGGCCCAAAGCATCCCTATAGAATGCAGTGGATTCCATGCAGCCTGATTGAATGAAGGGTAATCAATGCAGCATGGTAAAATGCATCCCGATTGAATGCAGTGGATTCCATGCAGCATGATTGCATACAGTGGATTTTATGCAGCATGGCCCAAAGCATCCCGATGGAATGCAGTGGATTCCATGCAGCGTCATTGAATGCAGAGGATTCCATGCATTGTGGCGCAATGGATCCCGATTGTATGCAGTGGAGTCCATGCAGCGAGGCCCAATGCATCCCGATTGAATGCAGTGGATTTTATGCAGCATGGCCCAAAGCATCCCGATGGAATGCAGTGGATTCCATGCAGCGTCATTGAATGAAGAGGATTCCATGCATTGTGGCGCAATGGATCCCGATTGTATGCAGTGGAGTCCATGCAGCAATGCCCAGTGCATCCCGATTGAATGCAGTGGATTTTATGCAGCATGGCCAAAAGCATCCCGATTGAATGCAATGGATTCCATGAATTGTGATTGAATACAGTGTACTAAATGCAGCGTGGTAAAATTCATCCATGTTGAATGCAGTGGAATTCATGCAGCGTGATTGAATGCAGTGGATTCCATGCAGCGTGAAGAAATGGAACCCTATTGAATGCAGTGGATTTTATGCAGCATGATTGAATGCAGTGGATTCCATGCAGCATGATTGCATGCAGTGGATTTTATGCAGCATGGCCCAAAGCATCCTGATGGAATGCAGTGGATTCCATGCAGCGTCATTAAATGCAGAGGATTCCATGCATTGTGGCACAATGGATTCCGATTGAATGCAGTGGATTCGATGCAGCGTCATTGAATGAAGAGAATTCCATGCATTGTGGCACAATGGATCCCGATTGAATGCAGTGGAGTCCATGCAGCGAGGCCCAATGCATCCCGATTGAATGCAGTGGATTTTATGCAGCATGGCCCAAAGCATCCCGATTGAATGCAGTGGATTCCATGCATTGTGATTGAATGCGGTGTAATCTATGCAGTGTGGTAAAATGCATCCCGATAGAATGCAGTGGATTCCATGCAGCGTGATTGAATGTAGTGGATTCGATGCAGCGTGAAGAAATGGAACCCTATTGAATGCCGTGGATTTTATGCAGCACGATTGAATGCAGTGGATTCCATGAAGCATGATTGAATGCAATGGATTTATGCAGCATGGCCCAAAGCATCCCGATTGAATGCAGTGGATTCCATGCAGCGTCGTTGAATGCAGAGTATTCCATGCATTTTGGCGCAATGGTTCCAGATTGTATGCAGTGGAGTTCATGCAGCGAGGCCCAATGCATCCCGATTGAATGCAGTAGATTTTATGCAGCATGGCCCAAAACATCCCGATGGAATGCAGTGGATTCCATGCAGCGTCGTTGAATGCAGAGGATTCCATGCATTGTGGCGCAATGGATCCAGATTTTATGCAGTGGAGTCCATGCAGCGAGGCCCAATGCCTCCCGATTGAATGCAGTGGAGTTTATGCAGCATGGCCCAAAGAATCCCGATGGAATGCAGTGGATTCCATGCATTGTGATTGAATGCAGTGTAATCCATGCAGCGAGGTAAAATGGATCCTGATTTAATGCAGTGTATTCCATGCAGCGTGAAGTAATGGAACCCTATTGAATGCATTGGATTTTATAGAGCATGATTGAATGAAATGGATTCCATGCAGCATGGTTGAATGCAGTGGATTTTATGCAGCATGGCCCAAAGCATCCCGATTGAATGCAGTGGAATCCATGCAGCGTCAATGAATGCAGAGTATTCCATGCATTTTGGCGCAATGGATCCCGATTGTATGCAGTGGAGTCCATGCAGCGAAGCCCAATGCATCCCGATTGAATGCAGTGGATTTTATGCAGCATGGCCCAAAGCATCCCGATGGAATGCAGTGGATTACATGCGTTGTGATTGAATGCAGTGAACTCCATGCAGCATTGTAGAATGCATCCCCATTGAATGCAGTGGATTCCATGGAGCCTGATTGAATGCAGTGTATTCCATGCAGCGTGAAGAAATGGAACCCTATTGAATGCAGTGGATTTTATTCAGCATGATTGAATGCAGTGGATTCCATGCAGCAAATTGAATGCAGTGTATTTTATGCAGTATGGCCCAAAGCATACCTATAGAACGCAGTGGATTCCATGCATTTTGAGTGTATGAAATGTAATCCATGCAGCCTTGTAAAATGCATCCCGATTGAATGCAGTGGATTCCATGCAGCATGATTGAATGCAGTGGATTTTATGCAGCATGGCCCAAAGCTTCCCGATGGAATGCAGTGGATTCCATGCAGCGTCATTGAATGCAGAGTATTCCATGCATTGTGGCGCAATGGATCCCGATTATATGCAGTGGAGTCTATGCAGCGAGGCCCAATGCATCACCATTGAATGCAGTGGATTTTATGCAGCATGGCCCAAGGCATCCCGATTGAATGCAGTGGATTCCATGCATTGTGATTGAATGTAGGGTAATCCATGCAACGTGGTATAATGCATCCTGATTGAATGCAGTCGATTCCATGCATCCTGATTTAATGTAGTGTATTCCATGCAGCGTGAAGTAATGGAACCCTATTGAATGCATTGGATTTTATAGAGCATGATTGAATGAAATGGATTCCATGCAGCATGGTTGAATGCAGTGGATTTTATGCAGCATGGCCCAAAGCATCCCGATTGAATGCAGTGGAGTCCATGCAGCGTCAATGAATGCAGACGATTCCTTGCATTGTGGCGCAATGGATACCGATTGAATGCAGTGGAGTCGATGCAGCGTGGCCCAATGCATCCCGATTGAATGCAGTGGATTTTATGCAGCATGGCCCAAAGCATCCCGATGGAATGCAGTGGATTCCAAGCATTGTGATTGAATGCAGTGTAATCCATGCAGCGAGGTAAAATGCATCCCGATTGAATGCAGTGGATTCCATTCAGTGTGATTGAATGCAGTGTATTACATGCAGCGTGAAGAAATGGAACCCTATTGAATGCAGTGGATTTTATGCAGCATGATTGAATGCAGTGGATTCCATGCAGCATGATTGAATGCAGTGGATTTTATGCAGCATGGCCCAAAGCATCCCGTTTGAATGCAGTGGATTCCATGCATTGTGATTGAATGCAGTGTATTCCATGCAGCATGAAGAAATGGAACCCAATTGAATGCAAGGATTAATGCAGCATTACTGAATGCAGTGGATTCAAAAAGCAAGATTGAATGCAGTGGATTTTATGCAGCATGGCCCAAAGCATCCCGATTGAATGCAGTGGATTCCATGCAGCATGATTAAGTGCAGTCGATTCCATACAGCTTAGTAAAATGAATCCCGATTAAAATTCCATGGATTACATGCAGCGTGATTAAATGCAGTGTAATCCATGCAGAGTGGTAAAATGCATCCCGATTGAATGCAGTGGATTCCATGCAGCGTGGTTGAATGCAGTGGATTCCATGCAGGGTGAAGAAATGGAACCCTATTGAATGCAGTGGATTTTATGCAACATGATTGAATGCAGTGGATTCAATGCAGCATGATTGCATGCAGTGGATTTTATGCAGCATGGCCCATAGCTTCACGATTCAATGCAGTGGATTCCATTCAGCGTCATTGAATGCAGAGTATTCCATGCATTGTGGCGCAATGGATCCCGATTATATGCAGTGGAGTCCATGCAGCGAGGCCCAGTGCATCCCGATTGAATGCAGTGGATTGTATGCAGCATGGCCCAAAGCTTCCCGATTGAATGCAGTGGATTCGATGCATTGTGATGGAATGCAGTGTAATCCATGCAACGAGGAAAAATGCATCCCGATTGAAAGCAGTGGATTCCATGCAGCCTGATTGAATGCAGTGTATTCCATGCAGCATGAAGAAATGGAACCCTATGGAATGCAGCGGATTTTATGCTGCATGATTGAATGCAGTGGATTCCATGCAGCATGATTGAATGCAGTGGATTTTATGCAGCATGGCCCAAAGCATCCCGTTTGAATGCAGTGGATTCCATGCATTGTGATTGAATGCAGTGTACTCCATGCAGCCTTGTAAAATGAATCCCGATTGAATGCAGTGGATTCCATGCAGCGTGATTAAATGCAGTCGATTCCATACAGCTTAGTAAAATGAATCCCGATTAAATTCCATGGATTACATGCAGCGTGATTAAATGCAGTGGATTCCATGCAGAGTGGTAAAATGCATCCATATTGAATGCAGTGGATTCCATGCAGCGTGATTGAATGCAGTGGATTCCAGGCAGCGTGAAGAAGAAATGGAACCCTATTGAACGCAGTGGATTTTATGCAGCATGATTGAATGCAGTGGATTCCATGCAGCATGATTGCATGCAGTGGATTTTATGCAGTATGGCCCAAAGCATCCCGATGGAATGCAGTGGATTCCATGCAGCGTCAATGAATGCAGAGGATTCCATGCATTTTGGCGCAATGGATCCCGATTGTATGCAGTGGAGTCCATGCAGCGAGGCCCAATGCATCCCGATTGAATGCAGTGGATTTTATGCAGCATGGCCCAAAGCATCCCGATGGAATGCAGTGGATTCCATGCATTGTGATTGAATGCAGTGAACTCCATGCAGCATGGTAGAATGCATCCCCATTGAATGCAGTGGATTCCATGGAGCCTGATTGAATGCAGTTTATTCCATGCAGCGAGGCCCAATGCATCCCGATTGAATGCAGTGGATTTTATGCAGCATGATTGAATGCAGTGGATTCCATGCAGCATGGTTGAATGCAGTGGATTTTATGCAGCATGGCCCAAAGCATCCCGATGGAATGCAGTGGATTCCATGCAGTGTCATTGAATGCAGATGATTCCTTGCATTTTGGGGCAATGGATCCCGATTTTATGCAGTGGAGTCCATGCAGCGTGGCCAAATGCATCCCGATTAAATGCAGTGGATTTTATGCAGCATGGCCCAAAGCATCCCGATAGAATGCAGTGGATTCCATGCAGCCTGATTGAATGAAGGGTAATCAATGCAGCATGGTAAAATGCATCCCGATTGAATGCAGTGGATTCCATGCAGCATGATTGAATGCAATGGATTTTATGCAGCATGGCCCAAAGCATCCCGATTGAATGCAGTGGATTCCATGCAGCGTCATTGAATGCAGAGGATTCCATGCATTGTGGCGCAATGGATCCGGATTGTATGCAGTGGAGTCCATGCAGCGATGCCCAGTGCATCCCGATTGAATGCAGTGGATTTTATGCAGCATGGCCCAAAGCATCCCGATTGAATGCAATGGATTCCATGAATTGTGATTGAATACAGTGTACTAAATGCAGCGTGGTAAAATTCATCCATGTTGAATGCAGTGGATTCCATGCAGCGTGATTGAATGCAGTGGATTCCATGCAGCGTGAAGAAATGGAACCCTATTGAATGCAGTGGATTTTATGCAGCATGATTGAATGCAGTGGATTCCATGCAGCATGATTGCATACAGTGGATTTTATGCAGCATGGCCCAAAGCATCCCGATGGAATGCAGTGGATTCCATGCAGCGTCATTGAATGCAGAGGATTCCATGCATTGTGGCGCAATGGATCCCGATTGTATGCAGTGGAGTCCATGCAGCGAGGCCCAATGCATCCCGATTGAATGCAGTGGATTTTATGCAGCATGGCCCAAAGCATCCCGATATAATGCAGTGCATTCCATGCAGCGTCGTTGAATGAAGAGGATTCCATGCATTGTGGCGCAATGGATCCCGATTGTATGCAGTGGAGTCCATGCAGCAATGCCCAGTGCATCCCGATTGAATGCAGTGGATTTTATGCAGCATGGCCCAAAGCATCCCGATTGAATGCAATGGATTCCATGAATTGTGATTGAATACAGTGTACTAAATGCAGCGTGGTAAAATTCATCCATGTTGAATGCAGTGGAATTCATGCAGCGTGATTGAATGCAGTGGATTCCATGCAGCGTGAAGAAATGGAACCCTATTGAATGCAGTGGATTTTATGCAGCATGATTGAATGCAGTGGATTCCATGCAGCATGATTGCATGCAGTGGATTTTATGCAGCATGGCCCAAAGCATCCTGATGGAATGCAGTGGATTCCATGCAGCGTCATTGAATGCAGAGGATTCCATGCATTGTGGCACAATGGATTCCGATTGAATGCAGTGGATTCGATGCAGCGTCATTGAATGAAGAGAATTCCATGCATTGTGGCACAATGGATCCCGATTGAATGCAGTGGAGTCCATGCAGCGAGGCCCAATGCATCCCGATTGAATGCAGTGGATTTTATGCAGCATGGCCCAAAGCATCCCGATTGAATGCAGTGGATTCCATGCATTGTGATTGAATGCGGTGTAATCTATGCAGTGTGGTAAAATGCATCCCGATAGAATGCAGTGGATTCCATGCAGCGTGATTGAATGTAGTGGATTCGATGCAGCGTGAAGAAATGGAACCCTATTGAATGCAGTGGATTTTATGCAGCACGATTGAATGCAGTGGATTCCATGAAGCATGATTGAATGCAATGGATTTATGCAGCATGGCCCAAAGCATCCCGATTGAATGCAGTGGATTCCATGCAGCGTCGTTGAATGCAGAGTATTCCATGCATTTTGGCGCAATGGTTCCAGATTGTATGCAGTGGAGTTCATGCAGCGAGGCCCAATGCATCCCGATTGAATGCAGTAGATTTTATGCAGCATGGCCCAAAACATCCCGATGGAATGCAGTGGATTCCATGCAGCGTCGTTGAATGCAGAGGATTCCATGCATTGTGGCGCAATGGATCCAGATTTTATGCAGTGGAGTCCATGCAGCGAGGCCCAATGCCTCCCGATTGAATGCAGTGGAGTTTATGCAGCATGGCCCAAAGAATCCCGATGGAATGCAGTGGATTCCATGCATTGTGATTGAATGCAGTGTAATCCATGCAGCGAGGTAAAATGCATCCCGATAGAATGCAGTGGATTCCATGCAGCGTGATTGAATGCAGTGTATTCCATGCAGCGTGAAGAAATGGAACCCAATTGAATGCAAGGATTTTATGCAGCATTACTGAATGCAGTGGATTCAAAAAGCAAGATTGAATGCAGTGGATTTTATGCAGCATGGCCCAAAGCATCCCGATTGAATGCAGTGGATTCCATGCATTGTGATTGAATGCAGTGAACTGCATGCAACGTGGTAAAATGCATCCCGATTGAATGCAGTGGATTCCATGCAGCGTGATTAAGTGCAGTCGATTCCATACAGCTTAGTAAAATGAATCCCGATTAAATTCCATGGATTACATGCAGCGTGATTAAATGCAGTGTAATCCATGCAGAGTGGTAAAATGCATCCCGATTGAATGCAGTGGATTCCATGCAGCGTGGTTGAATGCAGTGGATTCCATGCAGGGTGCAGTAATGGAACCCTATTGAATGCAGTGGATTTTATGCAGCATGATTGAATGCAGTGGTTTCAATGCAGCATGATTGCATGCAGTGGATTTTATGCAGCATGGCCCAAAGCATCCCGATGGAATGCAGTGGATTCCATGCAGCGTCGTTGAATGAAGAGGATTCCATGCATTGTGGCGCAATGGATCCCGATTGTATGCAGTGGAGTCCATGCAGCAATGCCCAGTGCATCCCGATTGAATGCAGTGGATTTTATGCAGCATGGCCCAAAGCATCCCGATTGAATGCAATGGATTCCATGAATTGTGATTGAATACAGTGTACTAAATGCAGCGTGGTAAAATTCATCCATGTTGAATGCAGTGGAATTCATGCAGCGTGATTGAATGCAGTGGATTCCATGCAGCGTGAAGAAATGGAACCCTATTGAATGCAGTGGATTTTATGCAGCATGATTGAATGCAGTGGATTCCATGCAGCATGATTGCATGCAGTGGATTTTATGCAGCATGGCCCAAAGCATCCTGATGGAATGCAGTGGATTCCATGCAGCGTCATTGAATGCAGAGGATTCCATGCATTGTGGCACAATGGATTCCGATTGAATGCAGTGGATTCGATGCAGCGTCATTGAATGAAGAGAATTCCATGCATTGTGGCACAATGGATCCCGATTGAATGCAGTGGAGTCCATGCAGCGAGGCCCAATGCATCCCGATTGAATGCAGTGGATTTTATGCAGCATGGCCCAAAGCATCCCGATTGAATGCAGTGGATTCCATGCATTGTGATTGAATGCGGTGTAATCTATGCAGTGTGGTAAAATGCATCCCGATAGAATGCAGTGGATTCCATGCAGCGTGATTGAATGTAGTGGATTCGATGCAGCGTGAAGAAATGGAACCCTATTGAATGCCGTGGATTTTATGCAGCACGATTGAATGCAGTGGATTCCATGAAGCATGATTGAATGCAATGGATTTATGCAGCATGGCCCAAAGCATCCCGATTGAATGCAATGGATTCCATGAATTGTGATTGAATACAGTGTACTAAATGCAGCGTGGTAAAATTCATCCATGTTGAATGCAGTGGAATTCATGCAGCGTGATTGAATGCAGTGGATTCCATGCAGCGTGAAGAAATGGAACCCTATTGAATGCAGTGGATTTTATGCAGCATGATTGAATGCAGTGGATTCCATGCAGCATGATTGCATGCAGTGGATTTTATGCAGCATGGCCCAAAGCATCCTGATGGAATGCAGTGGATTCCATGCAGCGTCATTGAATGCAGAGGATTCCATGCATTGTGGCACAATGGATTCCGATTGAATGCAGTGGATTCGATGCAGCGTCATTGAATGAAGAGAATTCCATGCATTGTGGCACAATGGATCCCGATTGAATGCAGTGGAGTCCATGCAGCGAGGCCCAATGCATCCCGATTGAATGCAGTGGATTTTATGCAGCATGGCCCAAAGCATCCCGATTGAATGCAGTGGATTCCATGCATTGTGATTGAATGCGGTGTAATCTATGCAGTGTGGTAAAATGCATCCCGATAGAATGCAGTGGATTCCATGCAGCGTGATTGAATGTAGTGGATTCGATGCAGCGTGAAGAAATGGAACCCTATTGAATGCAGTGGATTTTATGCAGCACGATTGAATGCAGTGGATTCCATGAAGCATGATTGAATGCAATGGATTTATGCAGCATGGCCCAAAGCATCCCGATTGAATGCAGTGGATTCCATGCAGCGTCGTTGAATGCAGAGTATTCCATGCATTTTGGCGCAATGGTTCCAGATTGTATGCAGTGGAGTTCATGCAGCGAGGCCCAATGCATCCCGATTGAATGCAGTAGATTTTATGCAGCATGGCCCAAAACATCCCGATGGAATGCAGTGGATTCCATGCAGCGTCGTTGAATGCAGAGGATTCCATGCATTGTGGCGCAATGGATCCAGATTTTATGCAGTGGAGTCCATGCAGCGAGGCCCAATGCCTCCCGATTGAATGCAGTGGAGTTTATGCAGCATGGCACAAAGCATCCCGATGGAATGCAGTGGATTCCATGCATTGTGATTGAATGCAGTGTAATCCATGCAGCGAGGTAAAATGCATCCTGATTTAATGCAGTGTATTCCATGCAGCGTGAAGTAATGGAACCCTATTGAATGCATTGGATTTTATAGAGCATGATTGAATGAAATGGATTCCATGCAGCATGGTTAAATGCAGTGGATTTTATGCAGCATGGCCCAAAGCATCCCGATTGAATGCAGTGGAATCCATGCAGCGTCAATGAATGCAGAGTATTCCATGCATTTTGGCGCAATGGATCCCGATTGTATGCAGTGGAGTCCATGCAGCGAAGCCCAATGCATCCCGATTGAATGCAGTGGATTTTATGCAGCATGGCCCAAAGCATCCCGATGGAATGCAGTGGATTACATGCGTTGTGATTGAATGCAGTGAACTCCATGCAGCATTGTAGAATGCATCCCCATTGAATGCAGTGGATTCCATGGAGCCTGATTGAATGCAGTGTATTCCATGCAGCGTGAAGAAATGGAACCCAATTGAATGCAAGGATTTTATGCAGCATTACTGAATGCAGTGGATTCAAAAAGCAAGATTGAATGCAGTGGATTTTATGCAGCATGGCCCAAAGCATCCTGATTGAATGCAGTGGATTCCATGCATTGTGATTGAATGCAGTGAACTGCATGCAACGTGGTAAAATGCATCCCGATTGAATGCAGTGGATTCCATGCAGCGTGATTAAGTGCAGTCGATTCCATACAGCTTAGTAAAATGAATCCCGATTAAATTCCATGGATTACATGCAGCGTGATTAAATGCAGTGTAATCCATGCAGAGTGGTAAAATGCATCCCGATTGAATGCAGTGGATTCCATGCAGCGTGGTTGAATGCAGTGGATTCCATGCAGGGTGAAGAAATGGAACCCTATTGAATGCATTGGATTTTATAGAGCATGATTGAATGAAATGGATTCCATGCAGCATGGTTGAATGCAGTGGATTTTATGCAGCATGGCCCAAAGCATCCCGATTGAATGCAGTGGAGTCCATGCAGTGTCAATGAATGCAGAGTATTCCATGCATTTTGGCGCAATGGATCCCGATTGTATGCAGTGGAGTCCATGCAGCGAAGCCCAATGCATCCCGATTGAATGCAGTGGATTTTATGCAGCATGGCCCAAAGCATCCCGATGGAATGCAGTGGATTACATGCGTTGTGATTGAATGCAGTGAACTCCATGCAGCATTGTAGAATGCATCCCCATTGAATGCAGTGGATTCCATGGAGCCTGATTGAATGCAGTGTATTCCATGCAGCGTGAAGAAATGGAACCCTATTGAATGCAGTGGATTTTATTCAGCATGATTGAATGCAGTGGATTCCATGCAGCAAATTGAATGCAGTGTATTTTATGCAGTATGGCCCAAAGCATACCTATAGAACGCAGTGGATTCCATGCATTTTGAGTGTATGAAATGTAATCCATGCAGCCTTGTAAAATGCATCCCGATTGAATGCAGTGGATTCCATGCAGCATGATTGAATGCAGTGGATTTTATGCAGCATGGCCCAAAGCTTCCCGATGGAATGCAGTGGATTCCATGCAGCGTCATTGAATGCAGAGTATTCCATGCATTGTGGCGCAATGGATCCCGATTATATGCAGTGGAGTCTATGCAGCGAGGCCCAATGCATCACCATTGAATGCAGTGGATTTTATGCAGCATGGCCCAAGGCATCCCGATTGAATGCAGTGGATTCCATGCATTGTGATTGAATGTAGGGTAATCCATGCAACGTGGTATAATGCATCCTGATTGAATGCAGTCGATTCCATGCATCCTGATTTAATGTAGTGTATTCCATGCAGCGTGAAGTAATGGAACCCTATTGAATGCATTGGATTTTATAGAGCATGATTGAATGAAATGGATTCCATGCAGCATGGTTGAATGCAGTGGATTTTATGCAGCATGGCCCAAAGCATCCCGATTGAATGCAGTGGAGTCCATGCAGCGTCAATGAATGCAGAGGATTCCTTGCATTGTGGCGCAATGGATACCGATTGAATGCAGTGGAGTCGATGCAGCGTGGCCCAATGCATCCCGATTGAATGCAGTGGATTTTATGCAGCATGGCCCAAAGCATCCCGATGGAATGCAGTGGATTCCAAGCATTGTGATTGAATGCAGTGTAATCCATGCAGCGAGGTAAAATGCATCCCGATTGAATGCAGTGGATTCCATTCAGTGTGATTGAATGCAGTGTATTACATGCAGCGTGAAGAAATGGAACCCTATTGAATGCAGTGGATTTTATGCAGCATGATTGAATGCAGTGGATTCCATGCAGCATGATTGAATGCAGTGGATTTTATGCAGCATGGCCCAAAGCATCCCGTTTGAATGCAGTGGATTCCATGCATTGTGATTGAATGCAGTGTATTCCATGCAGCGTGAAGAAATGGAACCCAATTGAATGCAAGGATTAATGCAGCATTACTGAATGCAGTGGATTCAAAAAGCAAGATTGAATGCAGTGGATTTTATGCAGCATGGCCCAAAGCATCCCGATTGAATGCAGTGGATTCCATGCAGCATGATTAAGTGCAGTCGATTCCATACAGCTTAGTAAAATGAATCCCGATTAAAATTCCATGGATTACATGCAGCGTGATTAAATGCAGTGTAATCCATGCAGAGTGGTAAAATGCATCCCGATTGAATGCAGTGGATTCCATGCAGCGTGGTTGAATGCAGTGGATTCCATGCAGGGTGAAGAAATGGAACCCTATTGAATGCAGTGGATTTTATGCAACATGATTGAATGCAGTGGATTCAATGCAGCATGATTGCATGCAGTGGATTTTATGCAGCATGGCCCATAGCTTCACGATTCAATGCAGTGGATTCCATTCAGCGTCATTGAATGCAGAGTATTCCATGCATTGTGGCGCAATGGATCCCGATTATATGCAGTGGAGTCCATGCAGCGAGGCCCAGTGCATCCCGATTGAATGCAGTGGATTGTATGCAGCATGGCCCAAAGCTTCCCGATTGAATGCAGTGGATTCGATGCATTGTGATGGAATGCAGTGTAATCCATGCAACGAGGAAAAATGCATCCCGATTGAAAGCAGTGGATTCCATGCAGCCTGATTGAATGCAGTGTATTCCATGCAGCATGAAGAAATGGAACCCTATGGAATGCAGCGGATTTTATGCTGCATGATTGAATGCAGTGGATTCCATGCAGCATGATTGAATGCAGTGGATTTTATGCAGCATGGCCCAAAGCATCCCGTTTGAATGCAGTGGATTCCATGCATTGTGATTGAATGCAGTGTACTCCATGCAGCCTTGTAAAATGAATCCCGATTGAATGCAGTGGATTCCATGCAGCGTGATTAAATGCAGTCGATTCCATACAGCTTAGTAAAATGAATCCCGATTAAATTCCATGGATTACATGCAGCGTGATTAAATGCAGTGGATTCCATGCAGAGTGGTAAAATGCATCCATATTGAATGCAGTGGATTCCATGCAGCGTGATTGAATGCAGTGGATTCCAGGCAGCGTGAAGAAGAAATGGAACCCTATTGAACGCAGTGGATTTTATGCAGCATGATTGAATGCAGTGGATTCCATGCAGCATGATTGCATGCAGTGGATTTTATGCAGTATGGCCCAAAGCATCCCGATGGAATGCAGTGGATTCCATGCAGCGTCAATGAATGCAGAGGATTCCATGCATTTTGGCGCAATGGATCCCGATTGTATGCAGTGGAGTCCATGCAGCGAGGCCCAATGCATCCCGATTGAATGCAGTGGATTTTATGCAGCATGGCCCAAAGCATCCCGATGGAATGCAGTGGATTCCATGCATTGTGATTGAATGCAGTGAACTCCATGCAGCATGGTAGAATGCATCCCCATTGAATGCAGTGGATTCCATGGAGCCTGATTGAATGCAGTTTATTCCATGCAGCGAGGCCCAATGCATCCCGATTGAATGCAGTGGATTTTATGCAGCATGATTGAATGCAGTGGATTCCATGCAGCATGGTTGAATGCAGTGGATTTTATGCAGCATGGCCCAAAGCATCCCGATGGAATGCAGTGGATTCCATGCAGTGTCATTGAATGCAGATGATTCCTTGCATTTTGGGGCAATGGATCCCGATTTTATGCAGTGGAGTCCATGCAGCGTGGCCAAATGCATCCCGATTAAATGCAGTGGATTTTATGCAGCATGGCCCAAAGCATCCCGATAGAATGCAGTGGATTCCATGCAGCCTGATTGAATGAAGGGTAATCAATGCAGCCTGGTAAAATGCATCCCGATTGAATGCAGTGGATTCCATGCAGCATGATTGAATGCAATGGATTTTATGCAGCATGGCCCAAAGCATCCCGATTGAATGCAGTGGATTCCATGCAGCGTCATTGAATGCAGAGGATTCCATGCATTGTGGCGCAATGGATCCGGATTGTATGCAGTGGAGTCCATGCAGCGATGCCCAGTGCATCCCGATTGAATGCAGTGGATTTTATGCAGCATGGCCCAAAGCATCCCGATTGAATGCAATGGATTCCATGAATTGTGATTGAATACAGTGTACTAAATGCAGCGTGGTAAAATTCATCCATGTTGAATGCAGTGGATTCCATGCAGCGTGATTGAATGCAGTGGATTCCATGCAGCGTGAAGAAATGGAACCCTATTGAATGCAGTGGATTTTATGCAGCATGATTGAATGCAGTGGATTCCATGCAGCATGATTGCATACAGTGGATTTTATGCAGCATGGCCCAAAGCATCCCGATGGAATGCAGTGGATTCCATGCAGCGTCATTGAATGCAGAGGATTCCATGCATTGTGGCGCAATGGATCCCGATTGTATGCAGTGGAGTCCATGCAGCGAGGCCCAATGCATCCCGATTGAATGCAGTGGATTTTATGCAGCATGGCCCAAAGCATCCCGATATAATGCAGTGGATTCCATGCAGCGTCGTTGAATGAAGAGGATTCCATGCATTGTGGCGCAATGGATCCCGATTGTATGCAGTGGAGTCCATGCAGCAATGCCCAGTGCATCCCGATTGAATGCAGTGGATTTTATGCAGCATGGCCCAAAGCATCCCGATTGAATGCAATGGATTCCATGAATTGTGATTGAATACAGTGTACTAAATGCAGCGTGGTAAAATTCATCCATGTTGAATGCAGTGGAATTCATGCAGCGTGATTGAATGCAGTGGATTCCATGCAGCGTGAAGAAATGGAACCCTATTGAATGCAGTGGATTTTATGCAGCATGATTGAATGCAGTGGATTCCATGCAGCATGATTGCATGCAGTGGATTTTATGCAGCATGGCCCAAAGCATCCTGATGGAATGCAGTGGATTCCATGCAGCGTCATTGAATGCAGAGGATTCCATGCATTGTGGCACAATGGATTCCGATTGAATGCAGTGGATTCGATGCAGCGTCATTGAATGAAGAGAATTCCATGCATTGTGGCACAATGGATCCCGATTGAATGCAGTGGAGTCCATGCAGCGAGGCCCAATGCATCCCGATTGAATGCAGTGGATTTTATGCAGCATGGCCCAAAGCATCCCGATTGAATGCAGTGGATTCCATGCATTGTGATTGAATGCGGTGTAATCTATGCAGTGTGGTAAAATGCATCCCGATAGAATGCAGTGGATTCCATGCAGCGTGATTGAATGTAGTGGATTCGATGCAGCGTGAAGAAATGGAACCCTATTGAATGCAGTGGATTTTATGCAGCACGATTGAATGCAGTGGATTCCATGAAGCATGATAGAATGCAATGGATTTATGCAGCATGGCCCAAAGCATCCCGATTGAATGCAGTGGATTCCATGCAGCGTCGTTGAATGCAGAGTATTCCATGCATTTTGGCGCAATGGTTCCAGATTGTATGCAGTGGAGTTCATGCAGCGAGGCCCAATGCATCCCGATTGAATGCAGTAGATTTTATGCAGCATGGCCCAAAACATCCCGATGGAATGCAGTGGATTCCATGCAGCGTCGTTGAATGCAGAGGATTCCATGCATTGTGGCGCAATGGATCCAGATTTTATGCAGTGGAGTCCATGCAGCGAGGCCCAATGCCTCCCGATTGAATGCAGTGGAGTTTATGCAGCATGGCCCAAAGAATCCCGATGGAATGCAGTGGATTCCATGCATTGTGATTGAATGCAGTGTAATCCATGCAGCGAGGTAAAATGCATCCCGATAGAATGCAGTGGATTCCATGCAGCGTGATTGAATGCAGTGTATGCCAGGCAGCGTGAAGAAATGGAACCCAATTGAATGCAAGGATTTTATGTAGCATTACTGAATGCAGTGGATTCAAAAAGCAAGATTGAATGCAGTGGATTTTATGCAGCATGGCCCAAAGCATCCCGATTGAATGCAGTGGATTCCATGCATTGTGATTGAATGCAGTGAACTGCATGCAACGTGGTAAAATGCATCCCGATTGAATGCAGTGGATTCCATGCAGCGTGATTTAGTGCAGTCGATTCCATACAGCTTAGTAAAATGAATCCCGATTAAATTCCATGGATTACATGCAGCGTGATTAAATGCAGTGTAATCCATGCAGAGTGGTAAAATGCATCCCGATTGAATGCAGTGGATTCCATGCAGCGTGGTTGAATGCAGTGGATTCCATGCAGGGTGCAGTAATGGAACCCTATTGAATGCAGTGGATTTTATGCAGCATGATTGAATGCAGTGGTTTCAATGCAGCATGATTGCATGCAGTGGATTTTATGCAGCATGGCCCAAAGCATCCCGATGGAATGCAGTGGATTCCATGCAGCGTCGTTGAATGAAGAGGATTCCATGCATTGTGGCGCAATGGATCCCGATTGTATGCAGTGGAGTCCATGCAGCAATGCCCAGTGCATCCCGATTGAATGCAGTGGATTTTATGCAGCATGGCCCAAAGCATCCCGATTGAATGCAATGGATTCCATGAATTGTGATTGAATACAGTGTACTAAATGCAGCGTGGTAAAATTCATCCATGTTGAATGCAGTGGAATTCATGCAGCGTGATTGAATGCAGTGGATTCCATGCAGCGTGAAGAAATGGAACCCTATTGAATGCAGTGGATTTTATGCAGCATGATTGAATGCAGTGGATTCCATGCAGCATGATTGCATGCAGTGGATTTTATGCAGCATGGCCCAAAGCATCCTGATGGAATGCAGTGGATTCCATGCAGCGTCATTGAATGCAGAGGATTCCATGCATTGTGGCACAATGGATTCCGATTGAATGCAGTGGATTCGATGCAGCGTCATTGAATGAAGAGAATTCCATGCATTGTGGCACAATGGATCCCGATTGAATGCAGTGGAGTCCATGCAGCGAGGCCCAATGCATCCCGATTGAATGCAGTGGATTTTATGCAGCATGGCCCAAAGCATCCCGATTGAATGCAGTGGATTCCATGCATTGTGATTGAATGCGGTGTAATCTATGCAGTGTGGTAAAATGCATCCCGATAGAATGCAGTGGATTCCATGCAGCGTGATTGAATGTAGTGGATTCGATGCAGCGTGAAGAAATGGAACCCTATTGAATGCCGTGGATTTTATGCAGCACGATTGAATGCAGTGGATTCCATGAAGCATGATTGAATGCAATGGATTTATGCAGCATGGCCCAAAGCATCCCGATTGAATGCAGTGGATTCCATGCAGCGTCGTTGAATGCAGAGTATTCCATGCATTTTGGCGCAATGGTTCCAGATTGTATGCAGTGGAGTTCATGCAGCGAGGCCCAATGCATCCCGATTGAATGCAGTAGATTTTATGCAGCATGGCCCAAAACATCCCGATGGAATGCAGTGGATTCCATGCAGCGTCGTTGAATGCAGAGGATTCCATGCATTGTGGCGCAATGGATCCAGATTTTATGCAGTGGAGTCCATGCAGCGAGGCCCAATGCCTCCCGATTGAATGCAGTGGAGTTTATGCAGCCTGGCCCAAAGCATCCCGATGGAATGCAGTGGATTCCATGCATTGTGATTGAATGCAGTGTAATCCATGCAGCGAGGTAAAATGCATCCTGATTTAATGCAGTGTATTCCATGCAGCGTGAAGTAATGGAACCCTATTGAATGCATTGGATTTTATAGAGCATGATTGAATGAAATGGATTCCATGCAGCATGGTTGAATGCAGTGGATTTTATGCAGCATGGCCCAAAGCATCCCGATTGAATGCAGTGGAATCCATGCAGCGTCAATGAATGCAGAGTATTCCATGCATTTTGGCGCAATGGATCCCGATTGTATGCAGTGGAGTCCATGCAGCGAAGCCCAATGCATCCCGATTGAATGCAGTGGATTTTATGCAGCATGGCCCAAAGCATCCCGATGGAATGCAGTGGATTACATGCGTTGTGATTGAATGCAGTGAACTCCATGCAGCATTGTAGAATGCATCCCCATTGAATGCAGTGGATTCCATGGAGCCTGATTGAATGCAGTGTATTCCATGCAGCGTGAAGAAATGGAACCCTATTGAATGCAGTAGATTTTATTCAGCATGATTGAATGCAGTGGATTCCATGCAGCAAATTGAATGCAGTGTATTTTATGCAGTATGGCCCAAAGCATACCTATAGAACGCAGTGGATTCCATGCATTTTGAGTGTATGAAATGTAATCCATGCAGCCTTGTAAAATGCATCCCGATTGAAAGCAGTGGATTCCATGCAGCCTGATTGAATGCAGTGTATTCCATGCAGCATGAAGAAATGGAACCCTATGGAATGCAGCGGATTTTATGCTGCATGATTGAATGCAGTGGATTCCATGCAGCATGATTGAATGCAGTGGATTTTATGCAGCATGGCCCAAAGCATCCCGTTTGAATGCAGTGGATTCCATGCATTGTGATTGAATGCAGTGTACTCCATGCAGCCTTGTAAAATGAATCCCGATTGAATGCAGTGGATTCCATGCAGCGTGATTAAATGCAGTCGATTCCATACAGCTTAGTAAAATGAATCCCGATTAAATTCCATGGATTACATGCAGCGTGATTAAATGCAGTGGATTCCATGCAGAGTGGTAAAATGCATCCATATTGAATGCAGTGGATTCCATGCAGCGTGATTGAATGCAGTGGATTCCAGGCAGCGTGAAGAAGAAATGGAACCCTATTGAATGCAGTGGATTTTATGCAGCATGATTGAATGCAGTGGATTCCATGCAGCATGATTGCATGCAGTGGATTTTATGCAGTATGGCCCAAAGCATCCCGATGGAATGCAGTGGATTCCATGCAGCGTCAATGAATGCAGAGGATTCCATGCATTTTGGCGCAATGGATCCCGATTGTATGCAGTGGAGTCCATGCAGCGAGGCCCAATGCATCCCGATTGAATGCAGTGGATTTTATGCAGCATGGCCCAAAGCATCCCGATGGAATGCAGTGGATTCCATGCATTGTGATTGAATGCAGTGAACTCCATGCAGCATGGTAGAATGCATCCCCATTGAATGCAGTGGATTCCATGGAGCCTGATTGAATGCAGTTTATTCCATGCAGCGAGGCCCAATGCATCCCGATTGAATGCAGTGGATTTTATGCAGCATGATTGAATGCAGTGGATTCCATGCAGCATGGTTGAATGCAGTGGATTTTATGCAGCATGGCCCAAAGCATCCCGATGGAATGCAGTGGATTCCATGCAGTGTCATTGAATGCAGATGATTCCTTGCATTTTGGGGCAATGGATCCCGATTTTATGCAGTGGAGTCCATGCAGCGTGGCCAAATGCATCCCGATTAAATGCAGTGGATTTTATGCAGCATGGCCCAAAGCATCCCGATAGAATGCAGTGGATTCCATGCAGCCTGATTGAATGAAGGGTAATCAATGCAGCATGGTAAAATGCATCCCGATTGAATGCAGTGGATTCCATGCAGCATGATTGAATGCAATGGATTTTATGCAGCATGGCCCAAAGCATCCCGATTGAATGCAGTGGATTCCATGCAGCGTCATTGAATGCAGAGGATTCCATGCATTGTGGCGCAATGGATCCGGATTGTATGCAGTGGAGTCCATGCAGCGATGCCCAGTGCATCCCGATTGAATGCAGTGGATTTTATGCAGCATGGCCCAAAGCATCCCGATTGAATGCAATGGATTCCATGAATTGTGATTGAATACAGTGTACTAAATGCAGCGTGGTAAAATTCATCCATGTTGAATGCAGTGGATTCCATGCAGCGTGATTGAATGCAGTGGATTCCATGCAGCGTGAAGAAATGGAACCCTATTGAATGCAGTGGATTTTATGCAGCATGATTGAATGCAGTGGATTCCATGCAGCATGATTGCATACAGTGGATTTTATGCAGCATGGCCCAAAGCATCCCGATGGAATGCAGTGGATTCCATGCAGCGTCATTGAATGCAGAGGATTCCATGCATTGTGGCGCAATGGATCCCGATTGTATGCAGTGGAGTCCATGCAGCGAGGCCCAATGCATCCCGATTGAATGCAGTGGATTTTATGCAGCATGGCCCAAAGCATCCCGATATAATGCAGTGCATTCCATGCAGCATCGTTGAATGAAGAGGATTCCATGCATTGTGGCGCAATGGATCCCGATTGTATGCAGTGGAGTCCATGCAGCAATGCCCAGTGCATCCCGGTTGAATGCAGTGGATTTTATGCAGCATGGCCCAAAGCATCCCGATTGAATGCAATGGATTCCATGAATTGTGATTGAATACAGTGTACTAAATGCAGCGTGGTAAAATTCATCCATGTTGAATGCAGTGGAATTCATGCAGCGTGATTGAATGCAGTGGATTCCATGCAGCGTGAAGAAATGGAACCCTATTGAATGCAGTGGATTTTATGCAGCATGATTGAATGCAGTGGATTCCATGCAGCATGATTGCATGCAGTGGATTTTATGCAGCATGGCCCAAAGCATCCTGATGGAATGCAGTGGATTCCATGCAGCGTCATTGAATGCAGAGGATTCCATGCATTGTGGCACAATGGATTCCGATTGAATGCAGTGGATTCGATGCAGCGTCATTGAATGAAGAGAATTCCATGCATTGTGGCACAATGGATCCCGATTGAATGCAGTGGAGTCCATGCAGCGAGGCCCAATGCATCCCGATTGAATGCAGTGGATTTTATGCAGCATGGCCCAAAGCATCCCGATTGAATGCAGTGGATTCCATGCATTGTGATTGAATGCGGTGTAATCTATGCAGTGTGGTAAAATGCATCCCGATAGAATGCAGTGGATTCCATGCAGCGTGATTGAATGTAGTGGATTCGATGCAGCGTGAAGAAATGGAACCCTATTGAATGCATTGGATTTTATGCAGCACGATTGAATGCAGTGGATTCCATGAAGCATGATTGAATGCAATGGATTTATGCAGCATGGCCCAAAGCATCCCGATTGAATGCAGTGGATTCCATGCAGCGTCGTTGAATGCAGAGTATTCCATGCATTTTGGCGCAATGGTTCCAGATTGTATGCAGTGGAGTTCATGCAGCGAGGCCCAATGCATCCCGATTGAATGCAGTAGATTTTATGCAGCATGGCCCAAAACATCCCGATGGAATGCAGTGGATTCCATGCAGCGTCGTTGAATGCAGAGGATTCCATGCATTGTGGCGCAATGGATCCAGATTTTATGCAGTGGAGTCCATGCAGCGAGGCCCAATGCCTCCCGATTGAATGCAGTGGAGTTTATGCAGCATGGCCCAAAGAATCCCGATGGAATGCAGTGGATTCCATGCATTGTGATTGAATGCAGTGTAATCCATGCAGCGAGGTAAAATGCATCCCGATAGAATGCAGTGGATTCCATGCAGCGTGATTGAATGCAGTGTATTCCATGCAGCGTGAAGAAATGGAACCCAATTGAATGCAAGGATTTTATGCAGCATTACTGAATGCAGTGGATTCAAGAAGCAAGATTGAATGCAGTGGATTTTATGCAGCATGGCCCAAAGCATCCCGATTGAATGCAGTGGATTCCATGCATTGTGATTGAATGCAGTGAACTGCATGCAACGTGGTAAAATGCATCCCGATTGAATGCAGTGGATTCCATGCAGCGTGATTAAGTGCAGTCGATTCCATACAGCTTAGTAAAATGAATCCCGATTAAATTCCATGGATTACATGCAGCGTGATTAAATGCAGTGTAATCCATGCAGAGTGGTAAAATGCATCCCGATTGAATGCAGTGGATTCCATGCAGCGTGGTTGAATGCAGTGGATTCCATGCAGGGTGCAGTAATGGAACCCTATTGAATGCAGTGGATTTTATGCAGCATGATTGAATGCAGTGGTTTCAATGCAGCATGATTGCATGCAGTGGATTTTATGCAGCATGGCCCAAAGCATCCCGATGGAATGCAGTGGATTCCATGCAGCGTCGTTAAATGAAGAGGATTCCATGCATTGTGGCGCAATGGATCCCGATTGTATGCAGTGGAGTCCATGCAGCAATGCCCAGTGCATCCCGATTGAATGCAGTGGATTGTATGCAGCATGGCCCAAAGCATCCCGATTGAATGCAATGGATTCCATGAATTGTGATTGAATACAGTGTACTAAATGCAGCGTGGTAAAATTCATCCATGTTGAATGCAGTGGAATTCATGCAGCGTGATTGAATGCAGTGGATTCCATGCAGCGTGAAGAAATGGAACCCTATTGAATGCAGTGGATTTTATGCAGCATGATTGAATGCAGTGGATTCCATGCAGCATGATTGCATGCAGTGGATTTTATGCAGCATGGCCCAAAGCATCCTGATGGAATGCAGTGGATTCCATGCAGCGTCATTGAATGAAGAGGATTCCATGCATTGTGGCGCAATGGATCCAGATTTTATGCAGTGGAGTCCATGCAGCGAGGCCCAATGCCTCCCGATTGAATGCAGTGGAGTTTATGCAGCATGGCACAAAGCATCCCGATGGAATGCAGTGGATTCCATGCATTGTGATTGAATGCAGTGTAATCCATGCAGCGAGGTAAAATGCATCCTGATTTAATGCAGTGTATTCCATGCAGCGTGAAGTAATGGAACCCTATTGAATGCATTGGATTTTATAGAGCATGATTGAATGAAATGGATTCCATGCAGCATGGTTGAATGCAGTGGATTTTATGCAGCATGGCCCAAAGCATCCCGATGGAATGCAGTGGATTACATGCGTTGTGATTGAATGCAGTGAACTCCATGCAGCATTGTAGAATGCATCCCCATTGAATGCAGTGGATTCCATGGAGCCTGATTGAATGCAGTGTATTCCATGCAGCGTGAAGAAATGGAACCCTATTGAATGCAGTGGATTTTATTCAGCATGATTGAATGCAGTGGATTCCATGCAGCAAATTGAATGCAGTGTATTTTATGCAGTATGGCCCAAAGCATACCTATAGAACGCAGTGGATTCCATGCATTTTGAGTGTATGAAATGTAATCCATGCAGCCTTGTAAAATGCATCCCGATTGAATGCAGTGGATTCCATGCAGCATGATTGAATGCAGTGGATTTTATGCAGCATGGCCCAAAGCTTCCCGATGGAATGCAGTGGATTCCATGCAGCGTCATTGAATGCAGAGTATTCCATGCATTGTGGCGCAATGGATCCCGATTATATGCAGTGGAGTCTATGCAGCGAGGCCCAATGCATCACCATTGAATGCAGTGGATTTTATGCAGCATGGCCCAAGGCATCCCGATTGAATGCAGTGGATTCCATGCATTGTGATTGAATGTAGGGTAATCCATGCAACGTGGTATAATGCATCCTGATTGAATGCAGTCGATTCCATGCATCCTGATTTAATGTAGTGTATTCCATGCAGCGTGAAGTAATGGAACCCTATTGAATGCATTGGATTTTATAGAGCATGATTGAATGAAATGGATTCCATGCAGCATGGTTGAATGCAGTGGATTTTATGCAGCATGGCCCAAAGCATCCCGATTGAATGCAGTGGAGTCCATGCAGCGTCAATGAATGCAGAGGATTCCTTGCATTGTGGCGCAATGGATACCGATTGAATGCAGTGGAGTCGATGCAGCGTGGCCCAATGCATCCCGATTGAATGCAGTGGATTTTATGCAGCATGGCCCAAAGCATCCCGATGGAATGCAGTGGATTCCAAGCATTGTGATTGAATGCAGTGTAATCCATGCAGCGAGGTAAAATGCATCCCGATTGAATGCAGTGGATTCCATTCAGTGTGATTGAATGCAGTGTATTACATGCAGCGTGAAGAAATGGAACCCTATTGAATGCAGTGGATTTTATGCAGCATGATTGAATGCAGTGGATTCCATGCAGCATGATTGAATGCAGTGGATTTTATGCAGCATGGCCCAAAGCATCCCGATGGAATGCAGTGGATTCCATGCATTGTGATTGAATGCAGTGTATTCCATGCAGCGTGAAGAAATGGAACCCAATTGAATGCAAGGATTTATGCAGCATTACTGAATGCAGTGGATTCAAAAAGCAAGATTGAATGCAGTGGATTTTATGCAGCATGGCCCAAAGCATCCCGATTGAATGCAGTGGATTCCATGCAGCATGATTAAGTGCAGTCGATTCCATACAGCTTAGTAAAATGAATCCCGATTAAAATTCCATGGATTACATGCAGCGTGATTAAATGCAGTGTAATCCATGCAGAGTGGTAAAATGCATCCCGATTGAATGCAGTGGATTCCATGCAGCGTGGTTGAATGCAGTGGATTCCATGCAGGGTGAAGAAATGGAACCCTATTGAATGCAGTGGATTTTATGCAACATGATTGAATGCAGTGGATTCAATGCAGCATGATTGCATGCAGTGGATTTTATGCAGAATGGCCCATAGCTTCACGATTCAATGCAGTGGATTCCATTCAGCGTCATTGAATGCAGAGTATTCCATGCATTGTGGCGCAATGGATCCCGATTATATGCAGTGGAGTCCATGCAGCAATGCCCAGTGCATCCCGATTGAATGCAGTGGATTGTATGCAGCATGGCCCAAAGCTTCCCGATTGAATGCAGTGGATTCGATGCATTGTGATGGAATGCAGTGTAATCCATGCAACGAGGAAAAATGCATCCCGATTGAATGCAGTGGATTCCATGCAGCCTGATTGAATGCAGTGTATTCCATGCAGCATGAAGAAATGGAACCCTATGGAATGCAGCGGATTTTATGCTGCATGATTGAATGCAGTGGATTCCATGCAGCATGATTGAATGCAGTGGATTTTATGCAGCATGGCCCAAAGCATCCCGTTTGAATGCAGTGGATTCCATTCAGCGTCATTGAATGCAGAGTATTCCATGCATTGTGGCGCAATGGATCCCGATTATATGCAGTGGAGTCCATGCAGCAATGCCCAGTGCATCCCGATTGAATGCAGTGGATTGTATGCAGCATGGCCCAAAGCTTCCCGATTGAATGCAGTGGATTCGATGCATTGTGATGGAATGCAGTGTAATCCATGCAACGAGGAAAAATGCATCCCGATTGAATGCAGTGGATTCCATGCAGCCTGATTGAATGCAGTGTATTCCATGCAGCATGAAGAAATGGAACCCTATGGAATGCAGCGGATTTTATGCTGCATGATTGAATGCAGTGGATTCCATGCAGCATGATTGAATGCAGTGGATTTTATGCAGCATGGCCCAAAGCATCCCGTTTGAATGCAGTGGATTCCATGCATTGTGATTGAATGCAGTGTACTCCATGCAGCTTTGTAAAATGAATCCCGATTGAATGCAGTGGATTCCATGCAGCGTGATTAAATGCAGTCGATTCCATACAGCTTAGTAAAATGAATCCCGATTAAATTCCATGGATTACATGCAGCGTGATTAAATGCAGTGGATTCCATGCAGAGTGGTAAAATGCATCCATATTGAATGCAGTGGATTCCATGCAGCGTGATTGAATGCAGTGGATTCCAGGCAGCGTGAAGAAGAAATGGAACCCTATTGAATGCAGTGGATTTTATGCAGCATGATTGAATGCAGTGGATTCCATGCAGCATGATTGCATGCAGTGGATTTTATGCAGTATGGCCCAAAGCATCCCGATGGAATGCAGTGGATTCCATGCAGCATCAATGAATGCAGAGGATTCCATGCATTTTGGCGCAATGGATCCCGATTGTATGCAGTGGAGTCCATGCAGCGAGGCCCAATGCATCCCGATTGAATGCAGTGGATTTTATGCAGCATGGCCCAAAGCATCCCGATGGAATGCAGTGGATTCCATGCATTGTGATTGAATGCAGTGAACTCCATGCAGCATGGTAGAATGCATCCCCATTGAATGCAGTGGATTCCATGGAGCCTGATTGAATGCAGTTTATTCCATGCAGCGAGGCCCAATGCATCCCGATTGAATGCAGTGGATTATATGCAGCATGATTGAATGCAGTGGATTCCATGCAGCATGGTTGAATGCAGTGGATTTTATGCAGCATGGCCCAAAGCATCCCGATGGAATGCAGTGGATTCCATGCAGTGTCATTGAATGCAGATGATTCCTTGCATTTTGGGGCAATGGATCCCGATTTTATGCAGTGGAGTCCATGCAGCGTGGCCAAATGCATCCCGATTAAATGCAGTGGATTTTATGCAGCATGGCCCAAAGCATCCCGATAGAATGCAGTGGATTCCATGCAGCCTGATTGAATGAAGGGTAATCAATGCAGCATGGTAAAATGCATCCCGATTGAATGCAGTGGATTCCATGCAGCATGATTGAATGCAATGGATTTTATGCAGCATGGCCCAAAGCATCCCGATTGAATGCAGTGGATTCCATGCAGCGTCATTGAATGCAGAGGATTCCATGCATTGTGGCGCAATGGATCCGGATTGTATGCAGTGGAGTCCATGCAGCGATGCCCAGTGCATCCCGATTGAATGCAGTGGATTTTATGCAGCATGGCCCAAAGCATCCCGATTGAATGCAATGGATTCCATGAATTGTGATTGAATACAGTGTACTAAATGCAGCGTGGTAAAATTCATCCATGTTGAATGCAGTGGATTCCATGCAGCGTGATTGAATGCAGTGGATTCCATGCAGCGTGAAGAAATGGAACCCTATTGAATGCAGTGGATTTTATGCAGCATGATTGAATGCAGTGGATTCCATGCAGCATGATTGCATACAGTGGATTTTATGCAGCATGGCCCAAAGCATCCCGATGGAATGCAGTGGATTCCATGCAGCGTCATTGAATGCAGAGGATTCCATGCATTGTGGCGCAATGGATCCCGATTGTATGCAGTGGAGTCCATGCAGCGAGGCCCAATGCATCCCGATTGAATGCAGTGGATTTTATGCAGCATGGCCCAAAGCATCCCGATGGAATGCAGTGGATTCCATGCAGCGTCGTTGAATGAAGAGGATTCCATGCATTGTGGCGCAATGGATCCCGATTGTATGCAGTGGAGTCCATGCAGCAATGCCCAGTGCATCCCGATTGAATGCAGTGGATTGTATGCAGCATGGCCCAAAGCATCCCGATTGAATGCAATGGATTCCATGAATTGTGATTGAATACAGTGTACTAAATGCAGCGTGGTAAAATTCATCCATGTTGAATGCAGTGGAATTCATGCAGCGTGATTGAATGCAGTGGATTCCATGCAGCGTGAAGAAATGGAACCCTATTGAATGCAGTGGATTTTATGCAGCATGATTGAATGCAGTGGATTCCATGCAGCATGATTGCATGCAGTGGATTTTATGCAGCATGGCCCAAAGCATCCTGATGGAATGCAGTGGATTCCATGCAGCGTCATTGAATGCAGAGGATTCCATGCATTGTGGCACAATGGATTCCGATTGAATGCAGTGGATTCGATGCAGCGTCATTGAATGAAGAGAATTCCATGCATTGTGGCACAATGGATCCCGATTGAATGCAGTGGAGTCCATGCAGCGAGGCCCAATGCATCCCGATTGAATGCAGTGGATTTTATGCAGCATGGCCCAAAGCATCCCGATTGAATGCAGTGGATTCCATGCATTGTGATTGAATGCGGTGTAATCTATGCAGTGTGGTAAAATGCATCCCGATAGAATGCAGTGGATTCCATGCAGCGTGATTGAATGTAGTGGATTCGATGCAGCGTGAAGAAATGGAACCCTATTGAATGCAGTGGATTTTATGCAGCACGATTGAATGCAGTGGATTCCATGAAGCATGATTGAATGCAATGGATTTATGCAGCATGGCCCAAAGCATCCCGATTGAATGCAGTGGATTCCATGCAGCGTCGTTGAATGCAGAGTATTCCATGCATTTTGGCGCAATGGTTCCAGATTGTATGCAGTGGAGTTCATGCAGCGAGGCCCAATGCCTCCCGATTGAATGCAGTAGATTTTATGCAGCATGGCCCAAAACATCCCGATGGAATGCAGTGGATTCCATGCAGCGTCGTTGAATGCAGAGGATTCCATGCATTGTGGCGCAATGGATCCAGATTTTATGCAGTGGAGTCCATGCAGCGAGGCCCAATGCCTCCCGATTGAATGCAGTGGAGTTTATGCAGCATGGCCCAAAGCATCCCGATGGAATGCAGTGGATTCCATGCATTGTGATTGAATGCAGTGTAATCCATGCAGCGAGGTAAAATGCATCCCGATTGAATGCAGTGGATTCCATGCAGCGTGATTGAATGCAGTGTATTCCATGCAGCGTGAAGAAATGGAACCCAATTGAATGCAAGGATTTTATGCAGCATTACTGAATGCAGTGGATTCAAAAAGCAAGATTGAATGCAGTGGATTTTATGCAGCATGGCCCAAAGCATCCCGATTGAATGCAGTGGATTCCATGCATTGTGATTGAATGCAGTGAACTGCATGCAACGTGGTAAAATGCATCCCGATTGAATGCAGTGGATTCCATGCAGCGTGATTAAGTGCAGTCGATTCCATACAGCTTAGTAAAATGAATCCCGATTAAATTCCATGGATTACATGCAGCGTGATTAAATGCAGTGTAATCCATGCAGAGTGGTAAAATGCATCCCGATTGAATGCAGTGGATTCCATGCAGCGTGGTTGAATGCAGTGGATTCCATGCAGGGTGCAGTAATGGAACCCTATTGAATGCAGTGGATTTTATGCAGCATGATTGAATGCAGTGGTTTCAATGCAGCATGATTGCATGCAGTGGATTTTATGCAGCATGGCCCATAGCTTCACGATTCAATGCAGTGGATTCCATTCAGCATCATTGCATGCACAGTATTCCATGCATTGTGGCGCAATGGATCCCGATTATATTCAGTGGAGTCCATGCAGCGAGGCCCAGTGCATCCCGATTGAATGCAGTGGATTGTATGCAGCATGGCCCAAAGCTTCCCGATTGAATGCAGTGGATTCCATGCATTGTGATGGAATGCAGTGTAATCCATGCAACGAGGAAAAATGCATCCCGATTGAATGCAGTGGATTCCATGCAGCCTGATTGAATGCAGTGTATTCCATGCAGCATGAAGAAATGGAACCCTATGTAATGCAGCGGATTTTATGCAGCCTGATTGAATGCAGTGTATTCCATGCAGCATGAAGAAATGGAACCCTATGGAATGCAGCGGATTTTATGCTGCATGATTGAATGCAGTGGATTCCATGCAGCATGATTGAATGCAGTGGATTTTATGCAGCATGGCCCAAAGCATCCCGTTTGAATGCAGTGGATTCCATGCATTGTGATTGAATGCAGTGTACTCCATGCAGCCTTGTAAAATGAATCCCGATTGAATGAAGTGGATTCCATGCAGCGTAATTAAATGCAGTCGATTCCATACAGCTTAGTAAAATGAATCCCGATTAAATTCCATGGATTACATGCAGCATGATTAAATGCAGTGGATTCCATGCAGAGTGGTAAAATGCATCCATATTGAATGCAGTGGATTCTATGCATTGCGATTGAATGCAGTGTAATCCAAGCAGTGTGGTAAAATGCATCCCGATTGAATGCAGTGGATTCCATGCACCGTGATTAAATGCAGTCGATTCCATGCATTTTGGCGCAATGGATCCCGATTGTATGCAGTGGAGTCCATGCAGCGAGGCCCAATGCATCCCGATTGAATGCAGTGGATTGTATGCAGCATGGCCCAAAGCATCCCGATGGAATGCAGTGGATTCCATGCATTGTGATGGAATGCAGTGAACTCCATGCAGCATGGTAGAATGCATCCCCATTGAGTGCAGTGGATTCCATGGAGCCTGATTGAATGCAGTTTATTCCATGCAGCGAGGCCCAATGCATCCCGATTGAATGCAGTGGATTTTATGCAGCATGATTGAATGCAGTGGATTCCATGCAGCAAATTGAATGCAGTGGATTTTATGCAGCATGGCCCAAAGCATCCCGATGGAATGCAGTGGATTTTATGCAGCATGATTGAATGCAGTGTACTCCATGCAGCGAGGAAAAATGCATCCCGATTGAATGCAGTGGATTCCATGTAGCGTGATTGAATGCAGTGGATTCGATGCCACGTGAAGAAATGGAACCCTATTGAATGCAGTGGATTTTATACAGCATGATTGAATGCAGTGGATTCCATGCAGCATGATTGAATGCAGTGGATTTTATGCAGCATGGCCCAAAGCATCCCGATTGAATGCAGTGGAGTCCATGCAGCGTCGTTGCATGCGGAGGATTCCATGCATTTTGGTGCAATGGATCCCGATTGTATGCAGTGGAGTCCATGCAGCGAGGCCCAATGCATCCCGATTGAATGCAGTCGATTTTATGCAGCATGGCCCAAAGCATCCCGATGGAATGCAGTGGATTCCATGCATTGTGATTGAATGCAGTGAACTCCATGCAGCATTGTAGAATGCATCCCCATTGAATGCAGTGGAATTCATGCAGCGTGATTGAATGCAGTGTATTCCATGCAGCGAGGCCCAATGCATCCCGATGGAATGCAGTGGATTTTATGCAGCATGATTGAATGCAGTGGAGTCCATGCAGCAAATTGAATGCAGTGTATTTTATGCAGTATGGCCCAAAGTATACTTATAGAACGCAGTGGATTCCATGCATTTTGAGTGTATGAAATGTAATCCATGCAGCCTTGTAAAATGCATCCCGATTGAATGCAGTGGATTCCATGCAGCATGATTGAATGCAGTGGATTTTATGCAGCATGGCCCAAAGCTTCCCGATGGAATGCAGTGGATTCCATGCAGCGTCGTTGAATGCAGAATATTCCATGCATTGTGGCGCAATGGATCCCGATTATATGCAGTGGAGTCTATGCAGCGAGGCCCAATGTATCACCATTGAATGCAGTGGATTTTATGCAGCATGGCCCAAAGCATCCCGATTGAATGCAGTGGATTCCATGCATTGTGATTGAATGTAGGGTAATCCATGCAACGTGGTATAATGCATCCTGATTGAATGCAGTCGATTCCATGCATCCTGATTTAATGCAGTGTATTCCATGCAGCGTGAATTAATGGAACCCTATTGAATGCATTGGATTTTATAGAGCATGATTGAATGAAATGGATTCCATGCAGCATGGTTGAATGCAGTGGATTTTATGCAGCATGGCCCAAAGCATCCCGATTGAATGCAGTGGAGTCCATGCAGCGTCAATGAATGCAGAGTATTCCATGCATTTTGGCGCAATGGATCCCGATTGTATGCAGTGGAGTCCATACAGCGAAGCCCAATGCATCCCGATTGAATGCAGTGGATTTTATGCAGCATGGCCCAAAGCATCCCAATGGAATGCAGTGGATTACATGCGTTGTGATTGAATGCAGTGTACTCCATGCAGCATTGTAGAATGCATCCCCATTGAATGCAGTGGATTCCATGGAGCCTGATTGAATGCAGTGTATTCCATGCAGCGTGAAGAAATGGAACCCTATTGAATGCAGTGGATTTTATTCAGCATGATTGAATGCAGTGGATTCCATGCAGCAAATTGAATGCAGTGTATTTTATGCAGTATGGCCAAAGCATACCTATAGAACGCAGTGGATTCCATGCATTTTGAGTGTATGAAATGTAATCCATGCAGCCTTGTAAAATGCATCCCGATTGAATGCAGTGGATTCCATGCAGCATGATTGAATGCAGTGGATTTTATGCAGCATGGCCCAAAGCTTCCCGATGGAATGCAGTGGATTCCATGCAGCGTCATTGAATGCAGAGTATTCCATGCATTGTGGCGCAATGGATCCCGATTATATGCAGTGGAGTCTATGCAGCGAGGCCCAGTGCATCACCATTGAATGCAGTGGATTTTATGCAGCATGGCCCAAGGCATCCCGATTGAATGCAGTGGATTCCATGCATTGTGATTGAATGTAGGGTAATCCATGCAACGTGGTATAATGCATCCTGATTGAATGCAGTCGATTCCATGCATCCTGATTTAATGTAGTGTATTCCATGCAGCGTGAAGTAATGGAACCCTATTGAATGCATTGGATTTTATAGAGCATGATTGAATGAAATGGATTCCATGCAGCATGGTTGAATGCAGTGGATTTTATGCAGCATGGCCCAAAGCATCCCGATTGAATGCAGTGGAGTCCATGCAGCGTCAATGAATGCAGAGGATTCCTTGCATTGTGGCGCAATGGATACCGATTGAATGCAGTGGAGTCGATGCAGCGTGGCCCAATGCATCCCGATTGAATGCAGTGGATTTTATGCAGCATGGCCCAAAGCATCCCGATGGAATGCAGTGGATTCCAAGCATTGTGATTGAATGCAGTGTAATCCATGCAGCGAGGTAAAATGCATCCCGATTGAATGCAGTCGATTCCATTCAGTGTGATTGAATGCAGTGTATTACATGCAGCGTGAAGAAATGGAACCCTATTGAATGCAGTGGATTTTATGCAGCATGATTGAATGCAGTGGATTCCATGCAGCATGATTGAATGCAGTGGATTTTATGCAGCATGGCCCAAAGCATCCCGATGGAATGCAGTGGATTCCATGCATTGTGATTGAATGCAGTGAAAACCACGCAGCATGGTAAAATGCATCCCGATTGAATGCAGTGGATTCCATGCAGCGTGATTGAATGCAGTGTATTCCATGCAGCGTGAAGAAATGGAACCCAATTGAATGCAAGGATTTATGCAGCATTACTGAATGCAGTGGATTCAAAAAGCAAGATTGAATGCAGTGGATTTTATGCAGCATGGCCCAAAGCATCCCGATTGAATGCAGTGGATTCCATGCATTGTGATTGAATGCAGTGAACTGCATGCAACGTGGTAAAATGCATCCCGATTGAATGCAGTGGATTCCATGCAGCGTGATTAAGTGCAGTCGATTCCATACAGCTTAGTAAAATGAATCCCGATTAAAATTCCATGGATTACATGCAGCGTGATTAAATGCAGTGTAATCCATGCAGAGTGGTAAAATGCATCCCGATTGAATGCAGTGGATTCCATGCAGCGTGGTTGAATGCAGTGGATTCCATGCAGGGTGAAGAAATGGAACCCTATTGAATGCAGTGGATTTTATGCAACATGATTGAATGCAGTGGATTCAATGCAGCATGATTGCATGCAGTGGATTTTATGCAGCATGGCCCATAGCTTCACGATTCAATGCAGTGGATTCCATTCAGCGTCATTGAATGCAGAGTATTCCATGCATTGTGGCGCAATGGATCCCGATTATATGCAGTGGAGTCCATGCAGCGAGGCCCAGTGCATCCCGATTGAATGCAGTGGATTGTATGCAGCATGGCCCAAAGCTTCCCGATTGAATGCAGTGGATTCGATGCATTGTGATGGAATGCAGTGTAATCCATGCAACGAGGAAAAATGCATCCCGATTGAATGCAGTGGATTCCATGCAGCCTGATTGAATGCAGTGTATTCCATGCAGCATGAAGAAATGGAACCCTATGGAATGCAGCGGATTTTATGCTGCATGATTGAATGCAGTGGATTCCATGCAGCATGATTGAATGCAGTGGATTTTATGCAGCATGGCCCAAAGCATCCCGTTTGAATGCAGTGGATTCCATGCATTGTGATTGAATGCAGTGTACTCCATGCAGCCTTGTAAAATGAATCCCAATTGAATGCAGTGGATTCCATGCAGCGTGATTAAATGCAGTCGATTCCATACAGCTTAGTAAAATGAATCCCGATTAAATTCCATGGATTACATGCAGCGTGATTAAATGCAGTGGATTCCATGCAGAGTGGTAAAATGCATCCATATTGAATGCAGTGGATTCCATGCAGCGTGATTGAATGCAGTGGATTCCAGGCAGCGTGAAGAAGAAATGGAACCCTATTGAATGCAGTGGATTTTATGCAGCATGATTGAATGCAGTGGATTCCATGCAGCATGATTGCATGCAGTGGATTTTATGCAGTATGGCCCAAAGCATCCCGATGGAATGCAGTGGATTCCATGCAGCGTCAATGAATGCAGAGGATTCCATGCATTTTGGCGCAATGGATCCCGATTGTATGCAGTGGAGTCCATGCAGCGAGGCCCAATGCATCCCGATTAAATGCAGTGGATTTTATGCAGCATGGCCCAAAGCATCCCGATAGAATGCAGTGGATTCCATGCAGCCTGATTGAATGAAGGGTAATCAATGCAGCATGGTTAAATGCATCCCGATTGAATGCAGTGGATTCCATGCAGCATGATTGAATGCAATGGATTTTATGCAGCATGGCCCAAAGCATCCCGATGGAATGCAGTGGATTCCATGCATTGTGATTGAATGCAGTGAACTCCATGCAGCATGGTAGAATGCATCCCCATTGAATGCAGTGGATTCCATGGAGCCTGATTGAATGCAGTTTATTCCATGCAGCGAGGCCCAATGCATCCCGATTGAATGCAGTGGATTTTATGCAGCATGATTGAATGCAGTGGATTCCATGCAGCATGGTTGAATGCAGTGGATTTTATGCAGCATGGCCCAAAGCATCCCGATGGAATGCAGTGGATTCCATGCAGCGTCATTGAATGCAGATGATTCCTTGCATTTTGGGGCAATGGATCCCGATTTTATGCAGTGGAGTCCATGCAGCGTGGCCAAATGCATCCCGATTAAATGCAGTGGATTTTATGCAGCATGGCCCAAAGCATCCCGATAGAATGCAGTGGATTCCATGCAGCCTGATTGAATGAAGGGTAATCAATGCAGCATGGTAAAATGCATCCCGATTGAATGCAGTGGATTCCATGCAGCATGATTGAATGCAATGGATTTTATGCAGCATGGCCCAAAGCATCCCGATTGAATGCAGTGGATTCCATGCAGCGTCATTGAATGCAGAGGATTCCATGCATTGTGGCGCAATGGATCCGGATTGTATGCAGTGGAGTCCATGCAGCGATGCCCAGTGCATCCCGATTGAATGCAGTGGATTTTATGCAGCATGGCCCAAAGCATCCCGATTGAATGCAATGGATTCCATGAATTGTGATTGAATACAGTGTACTAAATGCAGCGTGGTAAAATTCATCCATGTTGAATGCAGTGGATTCCATGCAGCGTGATTGAATGCAGTGGATTCCATGCAGCGTGAAGAAATGGAACCCTATTGAATGCAGTGGATTTTATGCAGCATGATTGAATGCAGTGGATTCCATGCAGCATGATTGCATACAGTGGATTTTATGCAGCATGGCCCAAAGCATCCCGATGGAATGCAGTGGATTCCATGCAGCGTCATTGAATGCAGAGGATTCCATGCATTGTGGCGCAATGGATCCCGATTGTATGCAGTGGAGTCCATGCAGCGAGGCCCAATGCATCCCGATTGAATGCAGTGGATTTTATGCAGCATGGCCCAAAGCATCCCGATGGAATGCAGTGGATTCCATGCAGCGTCGTTGAATGAAGAGGATTCCATGCATTGTGGCGCAATGGATCCGGATTGTATGCAGTGGAGTCCATGCAGCAATGCCCAGTGCATCCCGATTGAATGCAGTGGATTTTATGCAGCATGGCCCAAAGCATCCCGATTGAATGCAATGGATTCCATGAATTGTGATTGAATACAGTGTACTAAATGCAGCGTGGTAAAATTCATCCATGTTGAATGCAGTGGAATTCATGCAGCGTGATTGAATGCAGTGGATTCCATGCAGCGTGAAGAAATGGAACCCTATTGAATGCAGTGGATTTTATGCAGCATGATTGAATGCAGTGGATTCCATGCAGCATGATTGCATGCAGTGGATTTTATGCAGCATGGCCCAAAGCATCCTGATGGAATGCAGTGGATTCCATGCAGCGTCATTGAATGCAGAGGATTCCATGCATTGTGGCACAATGGATTCCGATTGAATGCAGTGGATTCGATGCAGCGTCATTGAATGAAGAGAATTCCATGCATTGTGGCACAATGGATCCCGATTGAATGCAGTGGAGTCCATGCAGCGAGGCCCAATGCATCCCGATTGAATGCAGTGGATTTTATGCAGCATGGCCCAAAGCATCCCGATTGAATGCAGTGGATTCCATGCATTGTGATTGAATGCGGTGTAATCTATGCAGTGTGGTAAAATGCATCCCGATAGAATGCAGTGGATTCCATGCAGCGTGATTGAATGTAGTGGATTCGATGCAGCGTGAAGAAATGGAACCCTATTGAATGCCGTGGATTTTATGCAGCACGATTGAATGCAGTGGATTCCATGAAGCATGATTGAATGCAATGGATTTATGCAGCATGGCCCAAAGCATCCCGATTGAATGCAGTGGATTCCATGCAGCGTCGTTGAATGCAGAGTATTCCATGCATTTTGGCGCAATGGTTCCAGATTGTATGCAGTGGAGTTCATGCAGCGAGGCCCAATGCATCCCGATTGAATGCAGTAGATTTTATGCAGCATGGCCCAAAACATCCCGATGGAATGCAGTGGATTCCATGCAGCGTCGTTGAATGCAGAGGATTCCATGCATTGTGGCGCAATGGATCCAGATTTTATGCAGTGGAGTCCATGCAGCGAGGCCCAATGCCTCCCGATTGAATGCAGTGGAGTTTATGCAGCATGGCCCAAAGCATCCCGATGGAATGCAGTGGATTCCATGCATTGTGATTGAATGCAGTGTAATCCATGCAGTGAGGTAAAATGCATCCTGATTTAATGCAGTGTATTCCATGCAGCGTGAAGTAATGGAACCCTATTGAATGCATTGGATTTTATAGAGCATGATTGAATGAAATGGATTCCATGCAGCATGGTTGAATGCAGTGGATTTTATGCAGCATGGCCCAAAGCATCCCGATTGAATGCAGTGGAGTCCATGCAGCGTCAATGAATGCAGAGTATTCCATGCATTTTGGCGCAATGGATCCCGATTGTATGCAGTGGAGTCCATACAGCGAAGCCCAATGCATCCCGATTGAATGCAGTGGATTTTATGCAGCATGGCCCAAAGCATCCCAATGGAATGCAGTGGATTACATGCGTTGTGATTGAATGCAGTGTACTCCATGCAGCATTGTAGAATGCATCCCCATTGAATGCAGTGGATTCCATGGAGCCTGATTGAATGCAGTGTATTCCATGCAGCGTGAAGAAATGGAACCCTATTGAATGCAGTGGATTTTATTCAGCATGATTGAATGCAGTGGATTCCATGCAGCAAATTGAATGCAGTGTATTTTATGCAGTATGGCCAAAGCATACCTATAGAACGCAGTGGATTCCATGCATTTTGAGTGTATGAAATGTAATCCATGCAGCCTTGTAAAATGCATCCCGATTGAATGCAGTGGATTCCATGCAGCATGATTGAATGCAGTGGATTTTATGCAGCATGGCCCAAAGCTTCCCGATGGAATGCAGTGGATTCCATGCAGCGTCATTGAATGCAGAGTATTCCATGCATTGTGGCGCAATGGATCCCGATTATATGCAGTGGAGTCTATGCAGCGAGGCCCAGTGCATCACCATTGAATGCAGTGGATTTTATGCAGCATGGCCCAAGGCATCCCGATTGAATGCAGTGGATTCCATGCATTGTGATTGAATGTAGGGTAATCCATGCAACGTGGTATAATGCATCCTGATTGAATGCAGTCGATTCCATGCATCCTGATTTAATGTAGTGTATTCCATGCAGCGTGAAGTAATGGAACCCTATTGAATGCATTGGATTTTATAGAGCATGATTGAATGAAATGGATTCCATGCAGCATGGTTGAATGCAGTGGATTTTATGCAGCATGGCCCAAAGCATCCCGATTGAATGCAGTGGAGTCCATGCAGCGTCAATGAATGCAGAGGATTCCTTGCATTGTGGCGCAATGGATACCGATTGAATGCAGTGGAGTCGATGCAGCGTGGCCCAATGCATCCCGATTGAATGCAGTGGATTTTATGCAGCATGGCCCAAAGCATCCCGATGGAATGCAGTGGATTCCAAGCATTGTGATTGAATGCAGTGTAATCCATGCAGCGAGGTAAAATGCATCCCGATTGAATGCAGTCGATTCCATTCAGTGTGATTGAATGCAGTGTATTACATGCAGCGTGAAGAAATGGAACCCTATTGAATGCAGTGGATTTTATGCAGCATGATTGAATGCAGTGGATTCCATGCAGCATGATTGAATGCAGTGGATTTTATGCAGCATGGCCCAAAGCATCCCGATGGAATGCAGTGGATTCCATGCATTGTGATTGAATGCAGTGAAAACCACGCAGCATGGTAAAATGCATCCCGATTGAATGCAGTGGATTCCATGCAGCGTGATTGAATGCAGTGTATTCCATGCAGCGTGAAGAAATGGAACCCAATTGAATGCAAGGATTTATGCAGCATTACTGAATGCAGTGGATTCAAAAAGCAAGATTGAATGCAGTGGATTTTATGCAGCATGGCCCAAAGCATCCCGATTGAATGCAGTGGATTCCATGCATTGTGATTGAATGCAGTGAACTGCATGCAACGTGGTAAAATGCATCCCGATTGAATGCAGTGGATTCCATGCAGCGTGATTAAGTGCAGTCGATTCCATACAGCTTAGTAAAATGAATCCCGATTAAAATTCCATGGATTACATGCAGCGTGATTAAATGCAGTGTAATCCATGCAGAGTGGTAAAATGCATCCCGATTGAATGCAGTGGATTCCATGCAGCGTGGTTGAATGCAGTGGATTCCATGCAGGGTGAAGAAATGGAACCCTATTGAATGCAGTGGATTTTATGCAACATGATTGAATGCAGTGGATTCAATGCAGCATGATTGCATGCAGTGGATTTTATGCAGCATGGCCCATAGCTTCACGATTCAATGCAGTGGATTCCATTCAGCGTCATTGAATGCAGAGTATTCCATGCATTGTGGCGCAATGGATCCCGATTATATGCAGTGGAGTCCATGCAGCGAGGCCCAGTGCATCCCGATTGAATGCAGTGGATTGTATGCAGCATGGCCCAAAGCTTCCCGATTGAATGCAGTGGATTCGATGCATTGTGATGGAATGCAGTGTAATCCATGCAACGAGGAAAAATGCATCCCGATTGAATGCAGTGGATTCCATGCAGCCTGATTGAATGCAGTGTATTCCATGCAGCATGAAGAAATGGAACCCTATGGAATGCAGCGGATTTTATGCTGCATGATTGAATGCAGTGGATTCCATGCAGCATGATTGAATGCAGTGGATTTTATGCAGCATGGCCCAAAGCATCCCGTTTGAATGCAGTGGATTCCATGCATTGTGATTGAATGCAGTGTACTCCATGCAGCCTTGTAAAATGAATCCCAATTGAATGCAGTGGATTCCATGCAGCGTGATTAAATGCAGTCGATTCCATACAGCTTAGTAAAATGAATCCCGATTAAATTCCATGGATTACATGCAGCGTGATTAAATGCAGTGGATTCCATGCAGAGTGGTAAAATGCATCCATATTGAATGCAGTGGATTCCATGCAGCGTGATTGAATGCAGTGGATTCCAGGCAGCGTGAAGAAGAAATGGAACCCTATTGAATGCAGTGGATTTTATGCAGCATGATTGAATGCAGTGGATTCCATGCAGCATGATTGCATGCAGTGGATTTTATGCAGTATGGCCCAAAGCATCCCGATGGAATGCAGTGGATTCCATGCAGCGTCAATGAATGCAGAGGATTCCATGCATTTTGGCGCAATGGATCCCGATTGTATGCAGTGGAGTCCATGCAGCGAGGCCCAATGCATCCCGATTAAATGCAGTGGATTTTATGCAGCATGGCCCAAAGCATCCCGATAGAATGCAGTGGATTCCATGCAGCCTGATTGAATGAAGGGTAATCAATGCAGCATGGTTAAATGCATCCCGATTGAATGCAGTGGATTCCATGCAGCATGATTGAATGCAATGGATTTTATGCAGCATGGCCCAAAGCATCCCGATGGAATGCAGTGGATTCCATGCATTGTGATTGAATGCAGTGAACTCCATGCAGCATGGTAGAATGCATCCCCATTGAATGCAGTGGATTCCATGGAGCCTGATTGAATGCAGTTTATTCCATGCAGCGAGGCCCAATGCATCCCGATTGAATGCAGTGGATTTTATGCAGCATGATTGAATGCAGTGGATTCCATGCAGCATGGTTGAATGCAGTGGATTTTATGCAGCATGGCCCAAAGCATCCCGATGGAATGCAGTGGATTCCATGCAGCGTCATTGAATGCAGATGATTCCTTGCATTTTGGGGCAATGGATCCCGATTTTATGCAGTGGAGTCCATGCAGCGTGGCCAAATGCATCCCGATTAAATGCAGTGGATTTTATGCAGCATGGCCCAAAGCATCCCGATAGAATGCAGTGGATTCCATGCAGCCTGATTGAATGAAGGGTAATCAATGCAGCATGGTAAAATGCATCCCGATTGAATGCAGTGGATTCCATGCAGCATGATTGAATGCAATGGATTTTATGCAGCATGGCCCAAAGCATCCCGATTGAATGCAGTGGATTCCATGCAGCGTCATTGAATGCAGAGGATTCCATGCATTGTGGCGCAATGGATCCGGATTGTATGCAGTGGAGTCCATGCAGCGATGCCCAGTGCATCCCGATTGAATGCAGTGGATTTTATGCAGCATGGCCCAAAGCATCCCGATTGAATGCAATGGATTCCATGAATTGTGATTGAATACAGTGTACTAAATGCAGCGTGGTAAAATTCATCCATGTTGAATGCAGTGGATTCCATGCAGCGTGATTGAATGCAGTGGATTCCATGCAGCGTGAAGAAATGGAACCCTATTGAATGCAGTGGATTTTATGCAGCATGATTGAATGCAGTGGATTCCATGCAGCATGATTGCATACAGTGGATTTTATGCAGCATGGCCCAAAGCATCCCGATGGAATGCAGTGGATTCCATGCAGCGTCATTGAATGCAGAGGATTCCATGCATTGTGGCGCAATGGATCCCGATTGTATGCAGTGGAGTCCATGCAGCGAGGCCCAATGCATCCCGATTGAATGCAGTGGATTTTATGCAGCATGGCCCAAAGCATCCCGATGGAATGCAGTGGATTCCATGCAGCGTCGTTGAATGAAGAGGATTCCATGCATTGTGGCGCAATGGATCCGGATTGTATGCAGTGGAGTCCATGCAGCAATGCCCAGTGCATCCCGATTGAATGCAGTGGATTTTATGCAGCATGGCCCAAAGCATCCCGATTGAATGCAATGGATTCCATGAATTGTGATTGAATACAGTGTACTAAATGCAGCGTGGTAAAATTCATCCATGTTGAATGCAGTGGAATTCATGCAGCGTGATTGAATGCAGTGGATTCCATGCAGCGTGAAGAAATGGAACCCTATTGAATGCAGTGGATTTTATGCAGCATGATTGAATGCAGTGGATTCCATGCAGCATGATTGCATACAGTGGATTTTATGCAGCATGGCCCAAAGCATCCCGATGGAATGCAGTGGATTCCATGCAGCGTCATTGAATGCAGAGGATTCCATGCATTGTGGCGCAATGGATCCCGATTGTATGCAGTGGAGTCCATGCAGCGAGGCCCAATGCATCCCGATTGAATGCAGTGGATTTTATGCAGCATGGCCCAAAGCATCCCGATGGAATGCAGTGGATTCCATGCAGCGTCGTTGAATGAAGAGGATTCCATGCATTGTGGCGCAATGGATCCGGATTGTATGCAGTGGAGTCCATGCAGCAATGCCCAGTGCATCCCGATTGAATGCAGTGGATTTTATGCAGCATGGCCCAAAGCATCCCGATTGAATGCAATGGATTCCATGAATTGTGATTGAATACAGTGTACTAAATGCAGCGTGGTAAAATTCATCCATGTTGAATGCAGTGGAATTCATGCAGCGTGATTGAATGCAGTGGATTCCATGCAGCGTGAAGAAATGGAACCCTATTGAATGCAGTGGATTTTATGCAGCATGATTGAATGCAGTGGATTCCATGCAGCATGATTGCATGCAGTGGATTTTATGCAGCATGGCCCAAAGCATCCTGATGGAATGCAGTGGATTCCATGCAGCGTCATTGAATGCAGAGGATTCCATGCATTGTGGCACAATGGATTCCGATTGAATGCAGTGGATTCGATGCAGCGTCATTGAATGAAGAGAATTCCATGCATTGTGGCACAATGGATCCCGATTGAATGCAGTGGAGTCCATGCAGCGAGGCCCAATGCATCCCGATTGAATGCAGTGGATTTTATGCAGCATGGCCCAAAGCATCCCGATTGAATGCAGTGGATTCCATGCATTGTGATTGAATGCGGTGTAATCTATGCAGTGTGGTAAAATGCATCCCGATAGAATGCAGTGGATTCCATGCAGCGTGATTGAATGTAGTGGATTCGATGCAGCGTGAAGAAATGGAACCCTATTGAATGCCGTGGATTTTATGCAGCACGATTGAATGCAGTGGATTCCATGAAGCATGATTGAATGCAATGGATTTATGCAGCATGGCCCAAAGCATCCCGATTGAATGCAGTGGATTCCATGCAGCGTCGTTGAATGCAGAGTATTCCATGCATTTTGGCGCAATGGTTCCAGATTGTATGCAGTGGAGTTCATGCAGCGAGGCCCAATGCATCCCGATTGAATGCAGTAGATTTTATGCAGCATGGCCCAAAACATCCCGATGGAATGCAGTGGATTCCATGCAGCGTCGTTGAATGCAGAGGATTCCATGCATTGTGGCGCAATGGATCCAGATTTTATGCAGTGGAGTCCATGCAGCGAGGCCCAATGCCTCCCGATTGAATGCAGTGGAGTTTATGCAGCATGGCCCAAAGCATCCCGATGGAATGCAGTGGATTCCATGCATTGTGATTGAATGCAGTGTAATCCATGCAGTGAGGTAAAATGCATCCTGATTTAATGCAGTGTATTCCATGCAGCGTGAAGTAATGGAACCCTATTGAATGCATTGGATTTTATAGAGCATGATTGAATGAAATGGATTCCATGCAGCATGGTTGAATGCAGTGGATTTTATGCAGCATGGCCCAAAGCATCCCGATTGAATGCAGTGGAGTCCATGCAGCGTCAATGAATGCAGAGTATTCCATGCATTTTGGCGCAATGGATCCCGATTGTATGCAGTGGAGTCCATGCAGCGAAGCCCAATGCATCCCGATTGAATGCAGTGGATTTTATGCAGCATGGCCCAAAGCATCCCGATGGAATGCAGTGGATTACATGCGTTGTGATTGAATGCAGTGAACTCCATGCAGCATTGTAGAATGCATCCCCATTGAATGCAGTGGATTCCATGGAGCCTGATTGAATGCAGTGTATTCCATGCAGCGTGAAGAAATGGAACCCTATTGAATGCAGTGGATTTTATTCAGCATGATTGAATGCAGTGGATTCCATGCAGCAAATTGAATGCAGTGTATTTTATGCAGTATGGCCCAAAGCATACCTATAGAACGCAGTGGATTCCATGCATTTTGAGTGTATGAAATGTAATCCATGCAGCCTTGTAAAATGCATCCCGATTGAATGCAGTGGATTCCATGCAGCATGATTGAATGCAGTGGATTTTATGCAGCATGGCCCAAAGCTTCCCGATGGAATGCAGTGGATTCCATGCAGCGTCATTGAATGCAGAGTATTCCATGCATTGTGGCGCAATGGGTCCCGATTATATGCAGTGGAGTCTATGCAGCGAGGCCCAATGCATCACCATTGAATGCAGTGGATTTTATGCAGCATGGCCCAAGGCATCCCGATTGAATGCAGTGGATTCCATGCATTGTGATTGAATGTAGGGTAATCCATGCAACGTGGTATAATGCATCCTGATTGAATGCAGTCGATTCCATGCATCCTGATTTAATGTAGTGTATTCCATGCAGCGTGAAGTAATGGAACCCTATTGAATGCATTGGATTATATAGAGCATGATTGAATGAAATGGATTCCATGCAGCATGGTTGAATACAGTGGATTTTATGCAGCATGGCCCAAAGCATCCCGATTGAATGCAGTGGAGTCCATGCAGCGTCAATGAATGCAGAGGATTCCTTGCATTGTGGCGCAATGGATACCGATTGAATGCAGTGGAGTCGATGCAGCGTGGCCCAATGCATCCCGATTGAATGCAGTGGATTTTATGCAGCATGGCCCAAAGCATCCCGATGGAATGCAGTGGATTCCAAGCATTGTGATTGAATGCAGTGTAATCGATGCAGCGAGGTAAAATGCATCCCGATTGAATGCAGTGGATTCCATACAGTGTGATTGAATGCAGTGTATTACATGCAGCGTGAAGAAATGGAACCCTATTGAATGCAGTGGATTTTATGCAGCATGATTGAATGCAGTGGATTCCATGCAGCATGATTGAATGCAGTGGATTTTATGCAGCATGGCCCAAAGCATCCCGATGGAATGCAGTGGATTCCATGCATTGTGATTGAATGCAGTGAAAACCACGCAGCATGGTAAAATGCATCCCGATTGAATGCAGTGGATTCCATGCAGCGTGATTGAATGCAGTGTATTCCATGCAGCGTGAAGAAATGGAACCCAATTGAATGCAAGGATTTATGCAGCATTACTGAATGCAGTGGATTCAAAAAGCAAGATTGAATGCAGTGGATTTTATGCAGCATGGCCCAAAGCATCCCGATTGAATGCAGTGGATTCCATGCATTGTGATTGAATGCAGTGAACTGCATGCAACGTGGTAAAATGCATCCCGATTGAATGCAGTGGATTCCATGCAGCGTGATTAAGTGCAGTCGATTCCATACAGCTTAGTAAAATGAATCCCGATTAAATTCCATGGATTACATGCAGCGTGATTAAATGCAGTGTAATCCATGCAGAGTGGTAAAATGCATCCCGATTGAATGCAGTGGATTCCATGCAGCGTGGTTGAATGCAGTGGATTCCATGCAGGGTGCAGTAATGGAACCCTATTGAATGCAGTGGATTTTATGCAGCATGATTGAATGCAGTGGTTTCAATGCAGCATGATTGCATGCAGTGGATTTTATGCAGCATGGCCCATAGCTTCACGATTCAATGCAGTGGATTCCATTCAGCGTCATTGCATGCAGAGTATTCCATGCATTGTGGCGCAATGGATCCCGATTATATGCAGTGGAGTCCATGCAGCGAGGCCCAGTGCATCCCGATTGAATGCAGTGGATTGTATGCAGCATGGCCCAAAGCTTCCCGTTTGAATGCAGTGGATTCCATGCATTGTGAAGGAATGCAGTGTAATCCATGCAACGAGGAAAAATGCATCCCGATGGAATGCAGTGGATTCCATGCAGCCTGATTGAATGCAGTGTATTCCATGCAGCATGAAGAAATGGAACCCTATGGAATGCAGCGGATTTTATGCAGCCTGATTGAATGCAGTGTATTCCATGCAGCATGAAGAAATGGAACCCTATGGAATGCAGCGGATTTTATGCTGCATGATTGAATGCAGTGGATTCCATGCAGCATGATTGAATGCAGTGGATTTTATGCAGCATGGCCCAAAGCATCCCGTTTGAATGCAGTGGATTCCATGCATTGTGATTGAATGCAGTGTACTCCATGCAGCCTTGTAAAATGAATCCCGATTGAATGCAGTGGATTCCATGCAGCGTGATTAAATGCAGTCGATTCCATACAGCTTAGTAAAATGAATCCCAATTAAATTCCATGGATTACATGCAGCGTGATTAAATGCAGTGGATTCCATGCAGAGTGGTAAAATGCATCCATATTGAATGCAGTGGATTCTATGCATTGCGATTGAATGCAGTGTAATCCAAGCAGTGTGGTAAAATGCATCCCGATTGAATGCAGTGGATTCCATGCACCGTGATTAAATGCAGTCGATTCCATGCATTTTGGCGCAATGGATCCCGATTGTATGCAGTGGAGTCCATGCAGCGAGGCCCAATGCATCCCGATTGAATGCAGTGGATTGTATGCAGCATGGCCCAAAGCATCCCGATGGAATGCAGTGGATTCCATGCATTGTGATGGAATGCAGTGAACTCCATGCAGCATGGTAGAATGCATCCCCATTGAGTGCAGTGGATTCCATGGAGCCTGATTGAATGCAGTTTATTCCATGCAGCGAGGCCCAATGCATCCCGATTGAATGCAGTGGATTTTATGCAGCATGATTGAATGCAGTGGATTCCATGCAGCAAATTGAATGCAGTGGATTTTATGCAGCATGGCCCAAAGCATGCCGATGGAATGCAGTGGATTTTATGCAGCATGATTGAATGCAGTGTACTCCATGCAGCGAGGAAAAATGCATCCCGATTGAATGCAGTGGATTCCATGCAGCGTGATTGAATGCAGTGGATTCGATGCCACGTGAAGAAATGGAACCCTATTGAATGCAGTGGATTTCATACAGCATGATTGAATGCAGTGGATTCCATGCAGCATGATTGAATGCAGTGGATTTTATGCAGCATGGCCCAAAGCATCCCGATGGAATGCAGTGGAGTCCATGCAGCGTCGTTGCATGCGGAGGATTCCATGCATTTTGGTGCAATGGATCCCGATTGTATGCAGTGGAGTCCATGCAGCGAGGCCCAATGCATCCCGATTGAATGCAGTCGATTTTATGCAGCATGGCCCAAAGCATCCCGATGGAATGCAGTGGATTCCATGCATTGTGATTGAATGCAGTGAACTCCATGCAGCATTGTAGAATGCATCCCCATTTAATGCAGTGGAATTCATGCAGCGTGATTGAATGCAGTGTATTCCATGCAGCGAGGCCCAATGCATCCCGATGGAATGCAGTGGATTTTATGCAGCATGATTGAATGCAGTGGATTCCATGCAGCAAATTGAATGCAGTGTATTTTATGCAGTATGGCCCAAAGCATCCCTATAGAACGCAGTGGATTCCATGCATTTTGAGTGTATGAAATGTAATCCATGCAGCCTTGTAAAATGCATCCCGATTGAATGCAGTGGATTCCATGCAGCATGATTGAATGCAGTGGATTTTATGCAGCATGGCCCAAAGCTTCCCGATGGAATGCAGTGGATTCCATGCAGCGTCGTTGAATGCAGAATATTCCATGCATTGTGGCGCAATGGATCCCGATTATATGCAGTGGAGTCTATGCAGCGAGGCCCAATGCATCCCGATTGAATGCAGTGGATTTTATGCAGCATGGCCCAAAGCATCCCGATTGAATGCAGTGGATTCCATGCATTGTGATTGAATGTAGGGTAATCCATGCAACGTGGTATAATGCATCCTGATTGAATGCAGTCGATTCCATGCATCCTGATTTAATGCAGTGTATTCCATGCAGCGTGAAGTAATGGAACCCTATTGAATGCATTGGATTTTATAGAGCATGATTGAATGAAATGGATTCCATGCAGCATGGTTGAATGCAGTGGATTTTATGCAGCATGGCACAAAGCATCCCGATTGAATGCAGTGGAGTCCATGCAGCGTCAATGAATGCAGAGTATTCCATGCATTTTGGCGCAATGGATCCCGATTTTATGCAGTGGAGTCCATGCAGCGAAGCCCAATGCATCCCGATTGAATGCAGTGGATTTTATGCAGCATGGCCCAAAGCATCCCAATGGAATGCAGTGGATTACATGCGTTGTGATTGAATGCAGTGAACTCCATGCAGCATTGTAGAATGCATCCCCATTGAATGCAGTGGATTCCATGGAGCCTGATTGAATGCAGTGTATTCCATGCAGCGTGAAGAAATGGAACCCTATTGAATGCAGTGGATTTTATTCAGCATGATTGAATGCAGTGGATTCCATGCAGCAAATTGAATGCAGTGTATTTTATGCAGTATGGCCAAAGCATACCTATAGAACGCAGTGGATTCCATGCATTTTGAGTGTATGAAATGTAATCCATGCAGCCTTGTAAAATGCATCCCGATTGAATGCAGTGGATTCCATGCAGCATGATTGAATGCAGTGGATTTTATGCAGCATGGCCCAAAGCTTCCCGATGGAATGCAGTGGATTCCATGCAGCGTCATTGAATGCAGAGTATTCCATGCATTGTGGCGCAATGGGTCCCGATTATATGCAGTGGAGTCTATGCAGCGAGGCCCAATGCATCACCATTGAATGCAGTGGATTTTATGCAGCATGGCCCAAGGCATCCCGATTGAATGCAGTGGATTCCATGCATTGTGATTGAATGTAGGGTAATCCATGCAACGTGGTATAATGCATCCTGATTGAATGCAGTCGATTCCATGCATCCTGATTTAATGTAGTGTATTCCATGCAGCGTGAAGTAATGGAACCCTATTGAATGCATTGGATTTTATAGAGCATGATTGAATGAAATGGATTCCATGCAGCATGGTTGAATGCAGTGGATTTTATGCAGCATGGCCCAAAGCATCCCGATTGAATGCAGTGGAGTCCATGCAGCATCAATGAATGCAGAGGATTCCTTGCATTGTGGCGCAATGGATACCGATTGAATGCAGTGGAGTCGATGCAGCGTGGCCCAATGCATCCCGATTGAATGCAGTGGATTTTATGCAGCATGGCCCAAAGCATCCCGATGGAATGCAGTGGATTCCAAGCATTGTGATTGAATGCAGTGTAATCCATGCAGCGAGGTAAAATGCATCCCGATTGAATGCAGTGGATTCCATTCAGTGTGATTGAATGCAGTGTATTACATGCAGCGTGAAGAAATGGAACCCTATTGAATGCAGTGGATTTTATGCAGCATGATTGAATGCAGTGGATTCCATGCAGCATGATTGAATGCAGTGGATTTTATGCAGCGTGAAGAAATGGAACCCAATTGAATGCAAGGATTTATGCAGCATTACTGAATGCAGTGGATTCAAAAAGCAAGATTGAATGCAGTGGATTTTATGCAGCATGGCCCAAAGCATCCCGATTGAATGCAGTGGATTCCATGCATTGTGATTGAATGCAGTGAACTGCATGCAACGTGGTAAAATGCATCCCGATTGAATGCAGTGGATTCCATGCAGCGTGATTAAGTGCAGTCGATTCCATACAGCTTAGTAAAATGAATCCCGATTAAAATTCCATGGATTACATGCAGCGTGATTAAATGCAGTGTAATCCATGCAGAGTGGTAAAATGCATCCCGATTGAATGCAGTGGATTCCATGCAGCGTGGTTGAATGCAGTGGATTCCATGCAGGGTGAAGAAATGGAACCCTATTGAATGCAGTGGATTTTATGCAACATGATTGAATGCAGTGGATTCAATGCAGCATGATTGCATGCAGTGGATTTTATGCAGCATGGCCCATAGCTTCACGATTCAATGCAGTGGATTCCATTCAGCGTCATTGAATGCAGAGTATTCCATGCATTGTGGCGCAATGGATCCCGATTATATGCAGTGGAGTCCATGCAGCGAGGCCCAGTGCATCCCGATTGAATGCAGTGGATTGTATGCAGCATGGCCCAAAGCTTCCCGATTGAATGCAGTGGATTCGATGCATTGTGATGGAATGCAGTGTAATCCATGCAACGAGGAAAAATGCATCCCGATTGAATGCAGTGGATTCCATGCAGCCTGATTGAATGCAGTGTATTCCATGCAGCATGAAGAAATGGAACCCTATGGAATGCAGCGGATTTTATGCTGCATGATTGAATGCAGTGGATTCCATGCAGCATGATTGAATGCAGTGGATTTTATGCAGCATGGCCCAAAGCATCCCGTTTGAATGCAGTGGATTCCATGCATTGTGATTGAATGCAGTGTACTCCATGCAGCCTTGTAAAATGAATCCCAATTGAATGCAGTGGATTCCATGCAGCGTGATTAAATGCAGTCGATTCCATACAGCTTAGTAAAATGAATCCCGATTAAATTCCATGGATTACATGCAGCGTGATTAAATGCAGTGGATTCCATGCAGAGTGGTAAAATGCATCCATATTGAATGCAGTGGATTCCATGCAGCGTGATTGAATGCAGTGGATTCCATGAAGCATGATTGCATGCAGTGGATTTTATGCAGTATGGCCCAAAGCATCCCGATGGAATGCAGTGGATTCCATGCAGCGTCAATGAATGCAGAGGATTCCATGCATTTTGGCGCAATGGATCCCGATTGTATGCAGTGGAGTCCATGCAGCGAGGCCCAATGCATCCCGATTGAATGCAGTGGATTTTATGCAGCATGGCCCAAAGCATCCCGATGGAATGCAGTGGATTCCATGCATTGTGATTGAATGCAGTGAACTCCATGCAGCATGGTAGAATGCATCCCCATTGAATGCAGTGGATTCCATGGAGCCTGATTGAATGCAGTTTATTCCATGCAGCGAGGCCCAATGCATCCCGATTGAATGCAGTGGATTTTATGCAGCATGATTGAATGCAGTGGATTCCATGCAGCATGGTTGAATGCAGTGGATTTTATGCAGCATGGCCCAAAGCATCCCGATGGAATGCAGTGGATTCCATGCAGCGTCATTGAATGCAGATGATTCCTTGCATTTTGGGGCAATGGATCCCGATTTTATGCAGTGGAGTCCATGCAGCGTGGCCAAATGCATCCCGATTAAATGCAGTGGATTTTATGCAGCATGGCCCAAAGCATCCCGATAGAATGCAGTGGATTCCATGCAGCCTGATTGAATGAAGGGTAATCAATGCAGCATGGTAAAATGCATCCCGATTGAATGCAGTGGATTCCATGCAGCATGATTGAATGCAATGGATTTTATGCAGCATGGCCCAAAGCATCCCGATTGAATGCAGTGGATTCCATGCAGCGTCATTGAATGCAGAGGATTCCATGCATTGTGGCGCAATGGATCCGGATTGTATGCAGTGGAGTCCATGCAGCGATGCCCAGTGCATCCCGATTGAATGCAGTGGATTTTATGCAGCATGGGCCAAAGCATCCCGATTGAATGCAATGGATTCCATGAATTGTGATTGAATACAGTGTACTAAATGCAGCGTGGTAAAATTCATCCATGTTGAATGCAGTGGATTCCATGCAGCGTGATTGAATGCAGTGGATTCCATGCAGCGTGAAGAAATGGAACCCTATTGAATGCAGTGGATTTTATGCAGCATGATTGAATGCAGTGGATTCCATGCAGCATGATTGCATACAGTGGATTTTATGCAGCATGGCCCAAAGCATCCCGATGGAATGCAGTGGATTCCATGCAGCGTCATTGAATGCAGAGGATTCCATGCATTGTGGCGCAATGGATCCCGATTGTATGCAGTGGAGTCCATGCAGCGAGGCCCAATGCATCCCGATTGAATGCAGTGGATTTTATGCAGCATGGCCCAAAGCATCCCGATGGAATGCAGTGGATTCCATGCAGCGTCGTTGAATGAAGAGGATTCCATGCATTGTGGCGCAATGGATCCCGATTGTATGCAGTGGAGTCCATGCAGCAATGCCCAGTGCATCCCGATTGAATGCAGTGGATTTTATGCAGCATGGCCCAAAGCATCCCGATTGAATGCAATGGATTCCATGAATTGTGATTGAATACAGTGTACTAAATGCAGCGTGGTAAAATTCATCCATGTTGAATGCAGTGGAATTCATGCAGCGTGATTGAATGCAGTGGATTCCATGCAGCGTGAAGAAATGGAACCCTATTGAATGCAGTGGATTTTATGCAGCATGATTGAATGCAGTGGATTCCATGCAGCATGATTGCATGCAGTGGATTTTATGCAGCATGGCCCAAAGCATCCTGATGGAATGCAGTGGATTCCATGCAGCGTCATTGAATGCAGAGGATTCCATGCATTGTGGCACAATGGATTCCGATTGAATGCAGTGGATTCGATGCAGCGTCATTGAATGAAGAGAATTCCATGCATTGTGGCACAATGGATCCCGATTGAATGCAGTGGAGTCCATGCAGCGAGGCCCAATGCATCCCGAGTGAATGCAGTGGATTTTATGCAGCATGGCCCAAAGCATCCCGATTGAATGCAGTGGATTCCATGCATTGTGATTGAATGCGGTGTAATCTATGCAGTGTGGTAAAATGCATCCCGATAGAATGCAGTGGATTCCATGCAGCGTGATTGAATGTAGTGGATTCGATGCAGCGTGAAGAAATGGAACCCTATTGAATGCCGTGGATTTTATGCAGCACGATTGAATGCAGTGGATTCCATGAAGCATGATTGAATGCAATGGATTTATGCAGCATGGCCCAAAGCATCCCGATTGAATGCAGTGGATTCCATGCAGCGTCGTTGAATGCAGAGTATTCCATGCATTTTGGCGCAATGGTTCCAGATTGTATGCAGTGGAGTTCATGCAGCGAGGCCCAATGCATCCCGATTGAATGCAGTAGATTTTATGCAGCATGGCCCAAAACATCCCGATGGAATGCAGTGGATTCCATGCAGCGTCGGTGAATGCAGAGGATTCCATGCATTGTGGCGCAATGGATCCAGATTTTATGCAGTGGAGTCCATGCAGCGAGGCCCAATGCCTCCCGATTGAATGCAGTGGAGTTTATGCAGCATGGCCCAAAGCATCCCGATGGAATGCAGTGGATTCCATGCATTGTGATTGAATGCAGTGTAATCCATGCAGTGAGGTAAAATGCATCCTGATTTAATGCAGTGTATTCCATGCAGCGTGAAGTAATGGAACCCTATTGAATGCATTGGATTTTATAGAGCATGATTGAATGAAATGGATTCCATGCAGCATGGTTGAATGCAGTGGATTTTATGCAGCATGGCCCAAAGCATCCCGATTGAATGCAGTGGAGTCCATGCAGCGTCAATGAATGCAGAGTATTCCATGCATTTTGGCGCAATGGATCCCGATTGTATGCAGTGGAGTCCATGCAGCGAAGCCCAATGCATCCCGATTGAATGCAGTGGATTTTATGCAGCGTGGCCCAAAGCATCCCGATGGAATGAAGTGGATTACATGCGTTGTGATTGAATGCAGTGAACTCCATGCAGCATTGTAGAATGCATCCCCATTGAATGCAGTGGATTCCATGGAGCCTGATTGAATGCAGTGTATTCCATGCAGCGTGAAGAAATGGAACCCTATTGAATGCAGTGGATTTTATGCAGCATGATTGAATGCAGTGGATTCCATGCAGCATGATTGAATGCAGTGGATTTTATGCAGCATGGCCCATAGCACCCCGATGGAATGCAGTGGATTCCATGCATTGTGATTGAATGCAGTGAAAACCACGCAGCATGGTAAAATGCATCCCGATTGAATGCAGTGGATTCCATGCAGCGTGATTGAATGCAGTGTATTCCATGCAGCGTGAAGAAATGGAACCCAATTGAATGCAAGGATTTTATGCAGCATTACTGAATGCAGTGGATTCAAAAAGCAAGATTGAATGCAGTGGATTTTATGCAGCATGGCCCAAAGCATCCCGATTGAATGCAGTGGATTCCATGCATTGTGATTGAATGCAGTGAACTGCATGCAACGTGGTAAAATGCATCCCGATTGAATGCAGTGGATTCCATGCAGCGTGATTAAGTGCAGTCGATTCCATACAGCTTAGTAAAATGAATCCCGATTAAATTCCATGGATTACATGCAGCGTGATTAAATGCAGTGTAATCCATGCAGAGTGGTAAAATGCATCCATATTGAATGCAGTGGATTCCATGCAGCGTGGTTGAATGCAGTGGATTCCATGCAGGGTGCAGTAATGGAACCCTATTGAATGCAGTGGATTTTATGCAGCATGATTGAATGCAGTGGTTTCAATGCAGCATGATTGCATGCAGTGGATTTTATGCAGCATGGCCCATAGCTTCACGATTCAATGCAGTGGATTCCATTCAGCGTCATTGCATGCAGAGTATTCCATGCATTGTGGCGCAATGGATCCCGATTATATGCAGTGGAGTCCATGCAGCGAGGCCCAGTGCATCCCGATTGAATGCAGTGGATTGTATGCAGCATGGCCCAAAGCTTCCCGATTGAATGCAGTGGATTCCATGCATTGTGATGGAATGCAGTGTAATCCATGCAACGAGGAAAAATGCATCCCGATGGAATGCAGTGGATTCCATGCAGCCTGATTGAATGCAGTGTATTCCATGCAGCATGAAGAAATGGAACCCTATGGAATGCAGCGGATTTTATGCAGCCTGATTGAATGCAGTGTATTCCATGCAGCATGAAGAAATGGAACCCTATGGAATGCAGCGGATTTTATGCTGCATGATTGAATGCAGTGGATTCCATGCAGCATGATTGAATGCAGTGGATTTTATGCAGCATGGCCCAAAGCATCCCGTTTGAATGCAGTGGATTCCATGCATTGTGATTGAATGCAGTGTACTCCATGCAGCCTTGTAAAATGAATCCCGATTGAATGCAGTGGATTCCATGCAGCGTGATTAAATGCAGTCGATTCCATACAGCTTAGTAAAATGAATCCCGATTAAATTCCATGGATTACATGCAGCGTGATTAAATGCAGTGGATTCCATGCAGAGTGGTAAAATGCATCCATATTGAATGCAGTGGATTCTATGCATTGCGATTGAATGCAGTGTAATCCAAGCAGTGTGGTAAAATGCATCCCGATTGAATGCAGTGGATTCCATGCACCGTGATTAAATGCAGTCGATTCCATGCATTTTGGCGCAATGGATCCCGATTGTATGCAGTGGAGTCCATGCAGCGAGGCCCAATGCATCCCGATTGAATGCAGTGGATTGTATGCAGCATGGCCCAAAGCATCCCGATGGAATGCAGTGGATTCCATGCATTGTGATGGAATGCAGTGAACTCCATGCAGCATGGTAGAATGCATCCCCATTGAGTACAGTGGATTCCATGGAGCCTGATTGAATGCAGTTTATTCCATGCAGCGAGGCCCAATGCATCCCGATTGAATGCAGTGGATTTTATGCAGCATGATTGAATGCAGTGGATTCCATGCAGCAAATTGAATGCAGTGGATTTTATGCAGCATGGCCCAAAGCATGCCGATGGAATGCAGTGGATTTTATGCAGCATGATTGAATGCAGTGTACTCCATGCAGCGAGGAAAAATGCATCCCGATTGAATGCAGTGGATTCCATGCAGCGTGATTGAATGCAGTGGATTCGATGACACGTGAAGAAATGGAACCCTATTGAATGCAGTGGATTTTATACAGCATGATTGAATGCAGTGGATTCCATGCAGCATGATTGAATGCAGTGGATTTTATGCAGCATGGCCCAAAGCATCCCGATTGAATGCAGTGGAGTCCATGCAGCGTCGTTGCATGCGGAGGATTCCATGCATTTTGGTGCAATGGATCCCGATTGTATGCAGTGGAGTCCATGCAGCGAGGCCCAATGCATCCCGATTGAATGCAGTCAATTTTATGCAGCATGGCCCAAAGCATCCCGATGGAATGCAGTGGATTCCATGCATTGTGATTGAATGCAGTGAACTCCATGCAGCATTGTAGAATGCATCCCCATTGAATGCAGTGGAATTCATGCAGCGTGATTGAATGCAGTGTATTCCATGCAGCGAGGCCCAATGCATCCCGATGGAATGCAGTGGATTTTATGCAGCATGATTGAATGCAGTGGATTCCATGCAGCAAATTGAATGCAGTGTATTTTATGCAGTATGGCCCAAAGTATACCTATAGAACGCAGTGGATTCCATGCATTTTGAGTGTATGAAATGTAATCCATGCAGCCTTGTAAAATGCATCCCGATTGAATGCAGTGGATTCCATGCAGCATGATTTAATGCAGTGGATTTTATGCAGCATGGCCCAAAGCTTCCCGATGGAATGCAGTGGATTCCATGCAGCGTCGTTGAATGCAGAATATTCCATGCATTGTGGCGCAATGGATCCCGATTATATGCAGTGGAGTCTATGCAGCGAGGCCCAATGCATCCCGATTGAATGCAGTGGATTTTATGCAGCATGGCCCAAAGCATCCCGATTGAATGCAGTGGATTCCATGCATTGTGATTGAATGTAGGGTAATCCATGCAACGTGGTATAATGCATCCTGATTGAATGCAGTCGATTCCATGCATCCTGATTTAATGCAGTGTATTCCATGCAGCGTGAAGTAATGGAACCCTATTGAATGCATTGGATTTTATAGAGCATGATTGAATGAAATGGATTCCATGCAGCATGGTTGAATGCAGTGGATTTTATGCAGCATGGCACAAAGCATCCCGATTGAATGCAGTGGAGTCCATGCAGCGTCAATGAATGCAGAGTATTCCATGCATTTTGGCGCAATGGATCCCGATTGTATGCAGTGGAGTCCATGCAGCGAAGCCCAATGCATCCCGATTGAATGCAGTGGATTTTATGCAGCATGGCCCAAAGCATCCCGATGGAATGCAGTGGATTCCAAGCATTGTGATTGAATGCAGTGTAATCCATGCAGCGAGGTAAAATGCATCCCGATTGAATGCAGTGGATTCCATTCAGTGTGATTGAATGCAGTGTATTACATGCAGCGTGAAGAAATGGAACCCTATTGAATGCAGTGGATTTTATGCAGCATGATTGAATGCAGTGGATTCCATGCAGCATGATTGAATGCAGTGGATTTTATGCAGCGTGAAGTAATGGAACCCAATTGAATGCAAGGATTTATGCAGCATTACTGAATGCAGTGGATTCAAAAAGCAAGATTGAATGCAGTGGATTTTATGCAGCATGGCCCAAAGCATCCCGATTGAATGCAGTGGATTCCATGCATTGTGATTGAATGCAGTGAACTGCATGCAACGTGGTAAAATGCATCCCGATTGAATGCAGTGGATTCCATGCAGCGTGATTAAGTGCAGTCGATTCCATACAGCTTAGTAAAATGAATCCCGATTAAAATTCCATGGATTACATGCAGCGTGATTAAATGCAGTGTAATCCATGCAGAGTGGTAAAATGCATCCCGATTGAATGCAGTGGATTCCATGCAGCGTGGTTGAATGCAGTGGATTCCATGCAGGGTGAAGAAATGGAACCCTATTGAATGCAGTGGATTTTATGCAACATGATTGAATGCAGTGGATTCAATGCAGCATGATTGCATGCAGTGGATTTTATGCAGCATGGCCCATAGCTTCACGATTCAATGCAGTGGATTCCATTCAGCGTCATTGAATGCAGAGTATTCCATGCATTGTGGCGCAATGGATCCCGATTATATGCAGTGGAGTCCATGCAGCGAGGCCCAGTGCATCCCGATTGAATGCAGTGGATTGTATGCAGCATGGCCCAAAGCTTCCCGATTGAATGCAGTGGATTCGATGCATTGTGATGGAATGCAGTGTAATCCATGCAACGAGGAAAAATGCATCCCGATTGAATGCAGTGGATTCCATGCAGCCTGATTGAATGCAGTGTATTCCATGCAGCATGAAGAAATGGAACCCTATGGAATGCAGCGGATTTTATGCAGCATGATTGAATGCAGTGGATTCCATGCAGCATGATTGAATGCAGTGGATTTTATGCAGCATGGCCCAAAGCATCCCGTTTGAATGCAGTGGATTCCATGCATTGTGATTGAATGCAGTGTACTCCATGCAGCCTTGTAAAATGAATCCCGATTGAATGCAGTGGATTCCATGCAGCGTGATTAAATGCAGTCGATTCCATACAGCTTAGTAAAATGAATCCCAATTAAATTCCATGGATTACATGCAGCGTGATTAAATGCAGTGGATTCCATGCAGAGTGGTAAAATGCATCCATATTGAATGCAGTGGATTCCATGCAGCGTGATTGAATGCAGTGGATTCCAGGCAGCGTGAAGAAGAAATGGAACCCTATTGAATGCAGTGGATTTTATGCAGCATGATTGAATGCAGTGGATTCCATGAAGCATGATTGCATGCAGTGGATTTTATGCAGTATGGCCCAAAGCATCCCGATGGAATGCAGTGGATTCCATGCAGCGTCAATGAATGCAGAGGATTCCATGCATTTTGGCGCAATGGATCCCGATTGTATGCAGTGGAGTCCATGCAGCGAGGCCCAATGCATCCCGATTGAATGCAGTGGATTTTATGCAGCATGGCCCAAAGCATCCTGATGGAATGCAGTGGATTCCATGCATTGTGATTGAATGCAGTGAACTCCATGCAGCATGGTAGAATGCATCCCCATTGAATGCAGTGGATTCCATGGAGCCTGATTGAATGCAGTTTATTCCATGCAGCGAGGCCCAATGCATCCCGATTGAATGCAGTGGATTTTATGCAGCATGATTGAATGCAGTGGATTCCATGCAGCATGGTTGAATGCAGTGGATTTTATGCAGCATGGCCCAAAGCATCCCGATGGAATGCAGTGGATTCCATGCAGCGTCATTGAATGCAGATGATTCCTTGCATTTTGGGGCAATGGATCCCGATTTTATGCAGTGGAGTCCATGCAGCGTGGCCAAATGCATCCCGATTAAATGCAGTGGATTTTATGCAGCATGGCCCAAAGCATCCCGATAGAATGCAGTGGATTCCATGCAGCCTGATTGAATGAAGGGTAATCAATGCAGCATGGTAAAATGCATCCCGATTGAATGCAGTGGATTCCATGCAGCATGATTGAATGCAATGGATTTTATGCAGCATGGCCCAAAGCATCCCGATTGAATGCAGTGGATTCCATGCAGCGTCATTGAATGCAGAGGATTCCATGCATTGTGGCGCAATGGATCCGGATTGTATGCAGTGGAGTCCATGCAGCGATGCCCAGTGCATCCCGATTGAATGCAGTGGATTTTATGCAGCATGGCCCAAAGCATCCCGATTGAATGCAATGGATTCCATGAATTGTGATTGAATACAGTGTACTAAATGCAGCGTGGTAAAATTCATCCATGTTGAATGCAGTGGATTCCATGCAGCGTGATTGAATGCAGTGGATTCCATGCAGCGTGAAGAAATGGAACCCTATTGAATGCAGTGGATTTTATGCAGCATGATTGAATGCAGTGGATTCCATGCAGCATGATTGCATACAGTGGATTTTATGCAGCATGGCCCAAAGCATCCCGATGGAATGCAGTGGATTCCATGCAGCGTAATTGAATGCAGAGGATTCCATGCATTGTGGCGCAATGGATCCCGATTGTATGCAGTGAAGTCCATGCAGCGAGGCTCAATGCATCCCGATTGAATGCAGTGGATTTTATGCAGCATGGCCCAAAGCATCCCGATTGAATGCAGTGGATTCCATGCATTGTGATTGAATGCGGTGTAATCTATGCAGTGTGGTAAAATGCATCCCGATAGAATGCAGTGGATTCCATGCAGCGTGATTGAATGTAGTGGATTCGATGCAGCGTGAAGAAATGGAACCCTATTGAATGCCGTGGATTTTATGCAGCACGATTGAATGCAGTGGATTCCATGAAGCATGATTGAATGCAATGGATTTATGCAGCATGGCCCAAAGCATCCCGATTGAATGCAGTGGATTCCATGCAGCGTCGTTGAATGCAGAGTATTCCATGCATTTTGGCGCAATGGTTCCAGATTGTATGCAGTGGAGTTCATGCAGCGAGGCCCAATGCATCCCGATTGAATGCAGTAGATTTTATGCAGCATGGCCCAAAACATCCCGATGGAATGCAGTGGATTCCATGCAGCGTCGTTGAATGCAGAGGATTCCATGCATTGTGGCGCAATGGATCCAGATTTTATGCAGTGGAGTCCATGCAGCGAGGCCCAATGCCTCCCGATTGAATGCAGTGGAGTTTATGCAGCATGGCCCAAAGCATCCCGATGGAATGCAGTGGATTCCATGCATTGTGATTGAATGCAGTGTAATCCATGCAGTGAGGTAAAATGCATCCTGATTTAATGCAGTGTATTCCATGCAGCGTGAAGTAATGGAACCCTATTGAATGCATTGGATTTTATAGAGCATGATTGAATGAAATGGATTCCATGCAGCATGGTTGAATGCAGTGGATTTTATGCAGCATGGCCCAAAGCATCCCGATTGAATGCAGTGGAGTCCATGCAGCGTCAATGAATGCAGAGTATTCCATGCATTTTGGCGCAATGGATCCCGATTGTATGCAGTGGAGTCCATGCAGCGAAGCCCAATGCATCCCGATTGAATGCAGTGGATTTTATGCAGCATGGCCCAAAGCATCCCGATGGAATGCAGTGGATTACATGCGTTGTGATTGAATGCAGTGAACTCCATGCAGCATTGTAGAATGCATCCCCATTGAATGCAGTGGATTCCATGGAGCCTGATTGAATGCAGTGTATTCCATGCAGCGTGAAGAAATGGAACCCTATTGAATGCAGTGGATTTTATTCAGCATGATTGAATGCAGTGGATTCCATGCAGCAAATTGAATGCAGTGTATTTTATGCAGTATGGCCCAAAGCATACCTATAGAACGCAGTGGATTCCATGCATTTTGAGTGTATGAAATGTAATCCATGCAGCCTTGTAAAATGCATCCCGATTGAATGCAGTGGATTCCATGCAGCATGATTGAATGCAGTGGATTTTATGCAGCATGGCCCAAAGCTTCCCGATGGAATGCAGTGGATTCCATGCAGCGTCATTGAATGCAGAGTATTCCATGCATTGTGGCGCAATGGGTCCCGATTATATGCAGTGGAGTCTATGCAGCGAGGCCCAGTGCATCACCATTGAATGCAGTGGATTTTATGCAGCATGGCCCAAGGCATCCCGATTGAATGCAGTGGATTCCATGCATTGTGATTGAATGTAGGGTAATCCATGCAACGTGGTATAATGCATCCTGATTGAATGCAGTCGATTCCATGCATCCTGATTTAATGTAGTGTATTCCATGCAGCGTGAAGTAATGGAACCCTATTGAATGCATTGGATTTTATAGAGCATGATTGAATGAAATGGATTCCATGCAGCATGGTTGAATGCAGTGGATTTTATGCAGCATGGCCCAAAGCATCCCGATTGAATGCAGTGGAGTCCATGCAGCGTCAATGAATGCAGATGATTCCTTGCATTGTGGCGCAATGGATACCGATTGAATGCAGTGGAGTCGATGCAGCGTGGCCCAATGCATCCCGATTGAATGCAGTGGATTTTATGCAGCATGGCCCAAAGCATCCCGATGGAATGCAGTGGATTCCAAGCATTGTGATTGAATGCAGTGTAATCCATGCAGCGAGGTAAAATGCATCCCGATTGAATGCAGTGGATTCCATTCAGTGTGATTGAATGCAGTGTATTACATGCAGCGTGAAGAAATGGAACCCTATTGAATGCAGTGGATTTTATGCAGCATGATTGAATGCAGTGGATTCCATGCAGCATGATTGAATGCAGTGGATTTTATGCAGCGTGAAGAAATGGAACCCAATTGAATGCAAGGATTTATGCAGCATTACTGAATGCAGTGGATTCAAAAAGCAAGATTGAATGCAGTGGATTTTATGCAGCATGGCCCAAAGCATCCCGATTGAATGCAATGGATTCCATGCATTGTGATTGAATGCAGTGAACTGCATGCAACGTGGTAAAATGCATCCCGATTGAATGCAGTGGATTCCATGCAGCGTGATTAAGTGCAGTCGATTCCATACAGCTTAGTAAAATGAATCCCGATTAAATTCCATGGATTACATGCAGCGTGATTAAATGCAGTGTAATCCATGCAGAGTGGTAAAATGCATCCCGATTGAATGCAGTGGATTCCATGCAGCGTGGTTGAATGCAGTGGATTCCATGCAGGGTGCAGTAATGGAAACCTATTGAATGCAGTGGATTTTATGCAGCATGATTGAATGCAGTGGTTTCAATGCAGCATGATTGCATGCAGTGGATTTTATGCAGCATGGCCCATAGCTTCACGATTCAATGCAGTGGATTCCATTCAGCGTCATTGCATGCAGAGTATTCCATGCATTGTGGCGCAATGGATCCCGATTATATGCAGTGGAGTCCATGCAGCAAGGCCCAGTGCATCCCGATTGAATGCAGTGGATTGTATGCAGCATGGCCCAAAGCTTCCCGATTGAATGCAGTGGATTCGATGCATTGTGATGGAATGCAGTGTAATCCATGCAACGAGGAAAAATGCATCCCGATTGAATGCAGTGGATTCCATGCAGCCTGATTGAATGCAGTGTATTCCATGCAGCATGAAGAAATGGAACCCTATGGAATGCAGCGGATTTTATGCAGCCTGATTGAATGCAGTGTATTCCATGCAGCATGAAGAAATGGAACCCTATGGAATGCAGCGGATTTTATGCTGCATGATTGAATGCAGTGGATTCCATGCAGCATGATTGAATGCAGTGGATTTTATGCAGCATGGCCCAAAGCATCCCGTTTGAATGCAGTGGATTCCATGCATTGTGATTGAATGCAGTGTACTCCATGCAGCCTTGTAAAATGAATCCCGATTGAATGCAGTGGATTCCATGCAGCGTGATTAAATGCAGTCGATTCCATACAGCTTAGTAAAATGAATCCCGATTAAATTCCATGGATTACATGCAGCGTGATTAAATGCAGTGGATTCCATGCAGAGTGGTAAAATGCATCCATATTGAATGCAGTGGATTCTATGCATTGCGATTGAATGCAGTGTAATCCAAGCAGTGTGGTAAAATGCATCCCGATTGAATGCAGTGGATTCCATGCACCGTGATTAAATGCAGTCGATTCCATGCATTTTGGCGCAATGGATCCCGATTGTATGCAGTGGAGTCCATGCAGCGAGGCCCAATGCATCCCGATTGAATGCATTGGATTGTATGCAGCATGGCCCAAAGCATCCCGATGGAATGCAGTGGATTCCATGCATTGTGATGGAATGCAGTGAACTCCATGCAGCATGGTAGAATGCATCCCCATTGAGTGCAGTGGATTCCATGGAGCCTGATTGAATGCAGTTTATTCCATGCAGCGAGGCCCAATGCATCCCGATTGAATGCAGTGGATTTTATGCAGCATGATTGAATGCAGTGGATTCCATGCAGCAAATTGAATGCAGTGGATTTTATGCAGCATGGCCCAAAGCATGCCGATGGAATGCAGTGGATTTTATGCAGCATGATTGAATGCAGTGTACTCCATGCAGCGAGGAAAAATGCATCCCGATTGAATGCAGTGGATTCCATGCAGCGTGATTGAATGCAGTGGATTCGATGCCACGTGAAGAAATGGAACCCTATTGAATGCAGTGGATTTCATACAGCATGATTGAATGCAGTGGATTCCATGCAGCATGATTGAATGCAGTGGATTTTATGCAGCATGGCCCAAAGCATCCCGATTGAATGCAGTGGAGTCCATGCAGCGTCGTTGCATGCGGAGGATTCCATGCATTTTGGTGCAATGGATCCCGATTGTATGCAGTGGAGTCCATGCAGCGAGGCCCAATGCATCCCGATTGAATGCAGTCGATTTTATGCAGCATGGCCCAAAGCATCCCGATGGAATGCAGTGGATTCCATGCATTGTGATTGAATGCAGTGAACTCCATGCAGCATTGTAGAATGCATCCCCATTTAATGCAGTGGAATTCATGCAGCGTGATTGAATGCAGTGTATTCCATGCAGCGAGGCCCAATGCATCCCGATGGAATGCAGTGGATTTTATGCAGCATGATTGAATGCAGTGGATTCCATGCAGCAAATTGAATGCAGTGTATTTTATGCAGTATGGCCCAAAGTATACCTATAGGACGCAGTGGATTCCATGCATTTTGAGTGTATGAAATGTAATCCATGCAGCCTTGTAAAATGCATCCCGATCGAATGCAGTGGATTCCATGCAGCATGATTGAATGCAGTGGATTTTATGCAGCATGGCCCAAAGCTTCCCGATGGAATGCAGTGGATTCCATGCAGCGTCTTTGAATGCAGAATATTCCATGCATTGTGGCGCAATGGATCCCGATTATATGCAGTGGAGTCTATGCAGCGAGGCCCAATGCATCCCGATTGAATGCAGTGGATTGTATGCAGCATGGCCCAAAGCATCCCGATTGAATGCAGGGGATTCCATGCATTGTGATTGAATGTAGGGTAATCCATGCAACGTGGTATAATGCATCCTGATTGAATGCAGTCGATTCCATGCATCCTGATTTAATGCAGTGTATTCCATGCAGCGTGAAGTAATGGAACCCTATTGAATGCATTGGATTTTATAGAGCATGATTGAATGAAATGGATTCCATGCAGCATGGTTGAATGCAGTGGATTTTATGCAGCATGGCACAAAGCATCCCGATTGAATGCAGTGGAGTCCATGCAGCGTCAATGAATGCAGAGTATTCCATGCATTTTGGCGCAATGGATCCCGATTGTATGCAGTGGAGTTCATGCAGCGAGGCCCAATGCATCCCGATTGAATGCAGTAGATTTTATGCAGCATGGCCCAAAACATCCCGATGGAATGCAGTGGATTCCATGCAGCGTCGTTGAATGCAGAGGATTCCATGCATTGTGGCGCAATGGATCCCGATTGTATGCAGTGAAGTCCATGCAGCGAGGCTCAATGCATCCCGATTGAATGCAGTGGATTTTATGCAGCATGGCCCAAAGCATCCCGATTGAATGCAGTGGATTCCATGCATTGTGATTGAATGCGGTGTAATCTATGCAGTGTGGTAAAATGCATCCCGATAGAATGCAGTGGATTCCATGCAGCGTGATTGAATGTAGTGGATTCGATGCAGCGTGAAGAAATGGAACCCTATTGAATGCCGTGGATTTTATGCAGCACGATTGAATGCAGTGGATTCCATGAAGCATGATTGAATGCAATGGATTTATGCAGCATGGCCCAAAGCATCCCGATTGAATGCAGTGGATTCCATGCAGCGTCGTTGAATGCAGAGTATTCCATGCATTTTGGCGCAATGGTTCCAGATTGTATGCAGTGAAGTTCATGCAGCGAGGCCCAATGCATCCCGATTGAATGCAGTAGATTTTATGCAGCATGGCCCAAAACATCCCGATGGAATGCAGTGGATTCCATGCAGCGTCGTTGAATGCAGAGGATTCCATGCATTGTGGCGCAATGGATCCAGATTTTATGCAGTGGAGTCCATGCAGCGAGGCCCAATGCCTCCCGATTGAATGCAGTGGAGTTTATGCAGCATGGCCCAAAGCATCCCGATGGAATGCAGTGGATTCCATGCATTGTGATTGAATGCAGTGTAATCCATGCAGTGAGGTAAAATGCATCCTGATTTAATGCAGTGTATTCCATGCAGCGTGAAGTAATGGAACCCTATTGAATGCATTGGATTTTATAGAGCATGATTGAATGAAATGGATTCCATGCAGCATGGTTGAATGCAGTGGATTTTATGCAGCATGGCCCAAAGCATCCCGATTGAATGCAGTGGAGTCCATGCAGCGTCAATGAATGCAGAGTATTCCATGCATTTTGGCGCAATGGATCCCGATTGTATGCAGTGGAGTCCATGCAGCGAAGCCCAATGCATCCCGATTGAATGCAGTGGATTTTATGCAGCATGGCCCAAAGCATCCCGATGGAATGCAGTGGATTACATGCGTTGTGATTGAATGCAGTGAACTCCATGCAGCATTGTAGAATGCATCCCCATTGAATGCAGTGGATTCCATGGAGCCTGATTGAATGCAGTGTATTCCATGCAGCGTGAAGAAATGGAACCCTATTGAATGCAGTGGATTTTATTCAGCATGATTGAATGCAGTGGATTCCATGCAGGAAATTGAATGCAGTGTATTTTATGCAGTATGGCCCAAAGCATACCTATAGAACGCAGTGGATTCCATGCATTTTGAGTGTATGAAATGTAATCCATGCAGCCTTGTAAAATGCATCCCGATTGAATGCAGTGGATTCCATGCAGCATGATTGAATGCAGTGGATTTTATGCAGCATGGCCCAAAGCTTCCCGATGGAATGCAGTGGATTCCATGCAGCGTCATTGAATGCAGAGTATTCCATGCATTGTGGCGCAATGGGTCCCGATTATATGCAGTGGAGTCTATGCAGCGAGGCCCAGTGCATCACCATTGAATGCAGTGGATTTTATGCAGCATGGCCCAAGGCATCCCGATTGAATGCAGTGGATTCCATGCATTGTGATTGAATGTAGGGTAATCCATGCAACGTGGTATAATGCATCCTGATTGAATGCAGTCGATTCCATGCATCCTGATTTAATGTAGTGTATTCCATGCAGCGTGAAGTAATGGAACCCTATTGAATGCATTGGATTTTATAGAGCATGATTGAATGAAATGGATTCCATGCAGCATGGTTGAATGCAGTGGATTTTATGCAGCATGGCCCAAAGCATCCCGATTGAATGCAGTGGAGTCCATGCAGCGTCAATGAATGCAGATGATTCCTTGCATTGTGGCGCAATGGATACCGATTGAATGCAGTGGAGTCGATGCAGCGTGGCCCAATGCATCCCGATTGAATGCAGTGGATTTTATGCAGCATGGCCCAAAGCATCCCGATGGAATGCAGTGGATTCCAAGCATTGTGATTGAATGCAGTGTAATCCATGCAGCGAGGTAAAATGCATCCCGATTGAATGCAGTGGATTCCATTCAGTGTGATTGAATGCAGTGTATTACATGCAGCGTGAAGAAATGGAACCCTATTGAATGCAGTGGATTTTATGCAGCATGATTGAATGCAGTGGATTCCATGCAGCATGATTGAATGCAGTGGATTTTATGCAGCGTGAAGAAATGGAACCCAATTGAATGCAAGGATTTATGCAGCATTACTGAATGCAGTGGATTCAAAAAGCAAGATTGAATGCAGTGGATTTTATGCAGCATGGCCCAAAGCATCCCGATTGAATGCAATGGATTCCATGCATTGTGATTGAATGCAGTGAACTGCATGCAACGTGGTAAAATGCATCCCGATTGAATGCAGTGGATTCCATGCAGCGTGATTAAGTGCAGTCGATTCCATACAGCTTAGTAAAATGAATCCCGATTAAATTCCATGGATTACATGCAGCGTGATTAAATGCAGTGTAATCCATGCAGAGTGGTAAAATGCATCCCGATTGAATGCAGTGGATTCCATGCAGCGTGGTTGAATGCAGTGGATTCCATGCAGGGTGCAGTAATGGAAACCTATTGAATGCAGTGGATTTTATGCAGCATGATTGAATGCAGTGGTTTCAATGCAGCATGATTGCATGCAGTGGATTTTATGCAGCATGGCCCATAGCTTCACGATTCAATGCAGTGGATTCCATTCAGCGTCATTGCATGCAGAGTATTCCATGCATTGTGGCGCAATGGATCCCGATTATATGCAGTGGAGTCCATGCAGCAAGGCCCAGTGCATCCCGATTGAATGCAGTGGATTGTATGCAGCATGGCCCAAAGCTTCCCGATTGAATGCAGTGGATTCGATGCATTGTGATGGAATGCAGTGTAATCCATGCAACGAGGAAAAATGCATCCCGATTGAATGCAGTGGATTCCATGCAGCCTGATTGAATGCAGTGTATTCCATGCAGCATGAAGAAATGGAACCCTATGGAATGCAGCGGATTTTATGCAGCCTGATTGAATGCAGTGTATTCCATGCAGCATGAAGAAATGGAACCCTATGGAATGCAGCGGATTTTATGCTGCATGATTGAATGCAGTGGATTCCATGCAGCATGATTGAATGCAGTGGATTTTATGCAGCATGGCCCAAAGCATCCCGTTTGAATGCAGTGGATTCCATGCATTGTGATTGAATGCAGTGTACTCCATGCAGCCTTGTAAAATGAATCCCGATTGAATGCAGTGGATTCCATGCAGCGTGATTAAATGCAGTCGATTCCATACAGCTTAGTAAAATGAATCCCGATTAAATTCCATGGATTACATGCAGCGTGATTAAATGCAGTGGATTCCATGCAGAGTGGTAAAATGCATCCATATTGAATGCAGTGGATTCTATGCATTGCGATTGAATGCAGTGTAATCCAAGCAGTGTGGTAAAATGCATCCCGATTGAATGCAGTGGATTCCATGCACCGTGATTAAATGCAGTCGATTCCATGCATTTTGGCGCAATGGATCCCGATTGTATGCAGTGGAGTCCATGCAGCGAGGCCCAATGCATCCCGATTGAATGCATTGGATTGTATGCAGCATGGCCCAAAGCATCCCGATGGATTGCAGTGGATTCCATGCATTGTGATGGAATGCAGTGAACTCCATGCAGCATGGTAGAATGCATCCCCATTGAGTGCAGTGGATTCCATGGAGCCTGATTGAATGCAGTTTATTCCATGCAGCGAGGCCCAATGCATCCCGATTGAATGCAGTGGATTTTATGCAGCATGATTGAATGCAGTGGATTCCATGCAGCAAATTGAATGCAGTGGATTTTATGCAGCATGGCCCAAAGCATGCCGATGGAATGCAGTGGATTTTATGCAGCATGATTGAATGCAGTGTACTCCATGCAGCGAGGAAAAATGCATCCCGATTGAATGCAGTGGATTCCATGCAGCGTGATTGAATGCAGTGGATTCGATGCCACGTGAAGAAATGGAACCCTATTGAATGCAGTGGATTTCATACAGCATGATTGAATGCAGTGGATTCCATGCAGCATGATTGAATGCAGTGGATTTTATGCAGCATGGCCCAAAGCATCCCGATTGAATGCAGTGGAGTCCATGCAGCGTCGTTGCATGCGGAGGATTCCATGCATTTTGGTGCAATGGATCCCGATTGTATGCAGTGGAGTCCATGCAGCGAGGCCCAATGCATCCCGATTGAATGCAGTCGATTTTATGCAGCATGGCCCAAAGCATCCCGATGGAATGCAGTGGATTCCATGCATTGTGATTGAATGCAGTGAACTCCATGCAGCATTGTAGAATGCATCCCCATTTAATGCAGTGGAATTCATGCAGCGTGATTGAATGCAGTGTATTCCATGCAGCGAGGCCCAATGCATCCCGATGGAATGCAGTGGATTTTATGCAGCATGATTGAATGCAGTGGATTCCATGCAGCAAATTGAATGCAGTGTATTTTATGCAGTATGGCCCAAAGTATACCTATAGGACGCAGTGGATTCCATGCATTTTGAGTGTATGAAATGTAATCCATGCAGCCTTGTAAAATGCATCCCGATCGAATGCAGTGGATTCCATGCAGCATGATTGAATGCAGTGGATTTTATGCAGCATGGCCCAAAGCTTCCCGATGGAATGCAGTGGATTCCATGCAGCGTCTTTGAATGCAGAATATTCCATGCATTGTGGCGCAATGGATCCCGATTATATGCAGTGGAGTCTATGCAGCGAGGCCCAATGCATCCCGATTGAATGCAGTGGATTGTATGCAGCATGGCCCAAAGCATCCCGATTGAATGCAGGGGATTCCATGCATTGTGATTGAATGTAGGGTAATCCATGCAACGTGGTATAATGCATCCTGATTGAATGCAGTCGATTCCATGCATCCTGATTTAATGCAGTGTATTCCATGCAGCGTGAAGTAATGGAACCCTATTGAATGCATTGGATTTTATAGAGCATGATTGAATGAAATGGATTCCATGCAGCATGGTTGAATGCAGTGGATTTTATGCAGCATGGCACAAAGCATCCCGATTGAATGCAGTGGAGTCCATGCAGCGTCAATGAATGCAGAGTATTCCATGCATTTTGGCGCAATGGATCCCGATTGTATGCAGTGGAGTCCATGCAGCGAAGCCCAATGCATCCCGATTGAATGCAGTGGATTTTATGCAGCATGGCCCAAACATCCCAATGGAATGCAGTGGATTACATGCGTTGTGATTGAATGCAGTGTACTCCATGCAGCATTGTAGAATGCATCCCCATTGAATGCAGTGGATTCCATGGAGCCTGATTGAATGCAGTGTATTCCATGCAGCGTGAAGAAATGGAACCCTATTGAATGCAGTGGATTTTATTCAGCATGATTGAATGCAGTGGATTCCATGCAGCAAATTGAATGCAGTGTATTTTATGCAGTATGGCCAAAGCATACCTATAGAACGCAGTGGATTCCATGCATTTTGAGTGTATGAAATGTAATCCATGCAGCCTTGTAAAATGCATCCCGATTGAATGCAGTGGATTCCATGCAGCATGATTGAATGCAGTGGATTTTATGCAGCATGGCCCAAAGCTTCCCGATGGAATGCAGTGGATTCCATGCAGCGTCATTGAATGCAGAGTATTCCATGCATTGTGGCACAATGGATCCCGATTAAATGCAGTGGAGTCTATGCAGCGAGGCCAAATGCATCACCATTGAATGCAGTGGATTTTATGCAGCATGGCCCAAGGCATCCCGATTGAATGCAGTGGATTCCATGCATTGTGATTGAATGCGGTGTAATCTATGCAGTGTGGTAAAATGCATCCCGATAGAATGCAGTGGATTCCATGCAGCGTGATTGAATGTAGTGGATTCGATGCAGCGTGAAGAAATGGAACCCTATTGAATGCCGTGGATTTTATGCAGCACGATTGAATGCAGTGGATTCCATGAAGCATGATTGAATGCAATGGATTTATGCAGCATGGCCCAAAGCATCCCGATTGAATGCAGTGGATTCCATGCAGCGTCGTTGAATGCAGAGTATTCCATGCATTTTGGCGCAATGGTTCCAGATTGTATGCAGTGAAGTTCATGCAGCGAGGCCCAATGCATCCCGATTGAATGCAGTAGATTTTATGCAGCATGGCCCAAAACATCCCGATGGAATGCAGTGGATTCCATGCAGCGTCGTTGAATGCAGAGGATTCCATGCATTGTGGCGCAATGGATCCAGATTTTATGCAGTGGAGTCCATGCAGCGAGGCCCAATGCCTCCCGATTGAATGCAGTGGAGTTTATGCAGCATGGCCCAAAGCATCCCGATGGAATGCAGTGGATTCCATGCATTGTGATTGAATGCAGTGTAATCCATGCAGTGAGGTAAAATGCATCCTGATTTAATGCAGTGTATTCCATGCAGCGTGAAGTAATGGAACCCTATTGAATGCATTGGATTTTATAGAGCATGATTGAATGAAATGGATTCCATGCAGCATGGTTGAATGCAGTGGATTTTATGCAGCATGGCCCAAAGCATCCCGATTGAATGCAGTGGAGTCCATGCAGCGTCAATGAATGCAGAGTATTCCATGCATTTTGGCGCAATGGATCCCGATTGTATGCAGTGGAGTCCATGCAGCGAAGCCCAATGCATCCCGATTGAATGCAGTGGATTTTATGCAGCATGGCCCAAAGCATCCCGATGGAATGCAGTGGATTACATGCGTTGTGATTGAATGCAGTGAACTCCATGCAGCATTGTAGAATGCATCCCCATTGAATGCAGTGGATTCCATGGAGCCTGATTGAATGCAGTGTATTCCATGCAGCGTGAAGAAATGGAACCCTATTGAATGCAGTGGATTTTATTCAGCATGATTGAATGCAGTGGATTCCATGCAGGAAATTGAATGCAGTGTATTTTATGCAGTATGGCCCAAAGCATACCTATAGAACGCAGTGGATTCCATGCATTTTGAGTGTATGAAATGTAATCCATGCAGCCTTGTAAAATGCATCCCGATTGAATGCAGTGGATTCCATGCAGCATGATTGAATGCAGTGGATTTTATGCAGCATGGCCCAAAGCTTCCCGATGGAATGCAGTGGATTCCATGCAGCGTCATTGAATGCAGAGTATTCCATGCATTGTGGCGCAATGGGTCCCGATTATATGCAGTGGAGTCTATGCAGCGAGGCCCAGTGCATCACCATTGAATGCAGTGGATTTTATGCAGCATGGCCCAAGGCATCCCGATTGAATGCAGTGGATTCCATGCATTGTGATTGAATGTAGGGTAATCCATGCAACGTGGTATAATGCATCCTGATTGAATGCAGTCGATTCCATGCATCCTGATTTAATGTAGTGTATTCCATGCAGCGTGAAGTAATGGAACCCTATTGAATGCATTGGATTTTATAGAGCATGATTGAATGAAATGGATTCCATGCAGCATGGTTGAATGCAGTGGATTTTATGCAGCATGGCCCAAAGCATCCCGATTGAATGCAGTGGAGTCCATGCAGCGTCAATGAATGCAGAGGATTCCTTGCATTGTGGCGCAATGGATACCGATTGAATGCAGTGGAGTCGATGCAGCGATGCCCAATGCATCCCGATTGAATGCAGTGGATTTTATGCAGCATGGCCCAAAGCATCCAGATGGAATGCAGTGGATTCCAAGCATTGTGATTGAATGCAGTGTAATCCATGCAGCGAGGTAAAATGCATCCCGATTGAATGCAGTGGATTCCATTCAGTGTGATTGAATGCAGTGTATTACATGCAGCGTGAAGAAATGGAACCCTATTGAATGCAGTGGATTTTATGCAGCATGATTGAATGCAGTGGATTCCATGCAGCATGATTGAATGCAGTGGATTTTATGCAGCATGGCCCAAAGCATCCCGATGGAATGCAGTGGATTCCATGCATTGTGATTGAATGCAGTGAAAACCACGCAGCATGGTAAAATGCATCCCGATTGAATGCAGTGGATTCCATGCAGCGTGATTGAATGCAGTGTATTCCATGCAGCGTGAAGAAATGGAACCCAATTGAATGCAAGGATTTTATGCAGCATTACTGAATGCAGTGGATTCAAAAAGCAAGATTGAATGCAGTGGATTTTATGCAGCATGGCCCAAAGCATCCCGATTGAATGCAATGGATTCCATGCATTGTGATTGAATGCAGTGAACTGCATGCAACGTGGTAAAATGCATCCCGATTGAATGCAGTGGATTCCATGCAGCGTGATTAAGTGCAGTCGATTCCATACAGCTTAGTAAAATGAATCCCGATTAAATTCCATGGATTACATGCAGCGTGATTAAATGCAGTGTAATCCATGCAGAGTGGTAAAATGCATCCCGATTGAATGCAGTGGATTCCATGCAGCGTGGTTGAATGCAGTGGATTCCATGCAGGGTGCAGTAATGGAAACCTATTGAATGCAGTGGATTTTATGCAGCATGATTGAATGCAGTGGTTTCAATGCAGCATGATTGCATGCAGTGGATTTTATGCAGCATGGCCCATAGCTTCACGATTCAATGCAGTGGATTCCATTCAGCGTCATTGCATGCAGATTATTCCATGCATTGTGGCGCAATGGATCCCGATTATATGCAGTGGAGTCCATGCAGCAAGGCCCAGTGCATCCCGATTGAATGCAGTGGATTGTATGCAGCATGGCCCAAAGCTTCCCGATTGAATGCAGTGGATTCCATGCATTGTGATGGAATGCAGTGTAATCCATGCAACGAGGAAAAATGCATCCCGATTGAATGCAGTGGATTCCATGCAGCCTGATTGAATGCAGTGTATTCCATGCAGCATGAAGAAATGGAACCCTATGGAATGCAGCGGATTTTATGCAGCCTGATTGAATGCAGTGTATTCCATGCAGCATGAAGAAATGGAACCCTATGGAATGCAGCGGATTTTATGCTGCATGATTGAATGCAGTGGATTCCATGCAGCATGATTGAATGCAGTGGATTTTATGCAGCATGGCCCAAAGCATCCCGTTTGAATGCAGTGGATTCCATGCATTGTGATTGAATGCAGTGTACTCCATGCAGCCTTGTAAAATGAATCCCGATTGAATGCAGTGGATTCCATGCAGCGTGATTAAATGCAGTCGATTCCATACAGCTTAGTAAAATGAATCCCGATTAAATTCCATGGATTACATGCAGCGTGATTAAATGCAGTGGATTCCATGCAGAGTGGTAAAATGCATCCATATTGAATGCAGTGGATTCTATGCATTGCGATTGAATGCAGTGTAATCCAAGCAGTGTGGTAAAATGCATCCCGATTGAATGCAGTGGATTCCATGCACCGTGATTAAATGCAGTCGATTCCATGCATTTTGGCGCAATGGATCCCGATTGTATGCAGTGGAGTCCATGCAGCGAGGCCCAATGCATCCCGATTGAATGCATTGGATTGTATGCAGCATGGCCCAAAGCATCCCGATGGAATGCAGTGGATTCCATGCATTGTGATGGAATGCAGTGAACTCCATGCAGCATGGTAGAATGCATCCCCATTGAGTGCAGTGGATTCCATGGAGCCTGATTGAATGCAGTTTATTCCATGCAGCGAGGCCCAATGCATCCCGATTGAATGCAGTGGATTTTATGCAGCATGATTGAATGCAGTGGATTCCATGCAGCAAATTGAATGCAGTGGATTTTATGCAGCATGGCCCAAAGCATGCCGATGGAATGCAGTGGATTTTATGCAGCATGATTGAATGCAGTGTACTCCATGCAGCGAGGAAAAATGCATCCCGATTGAATGCAGTGGATTCCATGCAGCGTGATTGAATGCAGTGGATTCGATGCCACGTGAAGAAATGGAACCCTATTGAATGCAGTGGATTTCATACAGCATGATTGAATGCAGTGGATTCCATGCAGCATGATTGAATGCAGTGGATTTTATGCAGCATGGCCCAAAGCATCCCGATTGAATGCAGTGGAGTCCATGCAGCGTCGTTGCATGCGGAGGATTCCATGCATTTTGGTGCAATGGATCCCGATTGTATGCAGTGGAGTCCATGCAGCGAGGCCCAATGCATCCCGATTGAATGCAGTCGATTTTATGCAGCATGGCCCAAAGCATCCCGATGGAATGCAGTGGATTCCATGCATTGTGATTGAATGCAGTGAACTCCATGCAGCATTGTAGAATGCATCCCCATTTAATGCAGTGGAATTCATGCAGCGTGATTGAATGCAGTGTATTCCATGCAGCGAGGCCCAATGCATCCCGATGGAATGCAGTGGATTTTATGCAGCATGATTGAATGCAGTGGATTCCATGCAGCAAATTGAATGCAGTGTATTTTATGCAGTATGGCCCAAAGTATACCTATAGGACGCAGTGGATTCCATGCATTTTGAGTGTATGAAATGTAATCCATGCAGCCTTGTAAAATGCATTCCGATCGAATGCAGTGGATTCCATGCAGCATGATTGAATGCAGTGGATTTTATGCAGCATGGCCCAAAGCTTCCCGATGGAATGCAGTGGATTCCATGCAGCGTCTTTGAATGCAGAATATTCCATGCATTGTGGCGCAATGGATCCCGATTATATGCAGTGGAGTCTATGCAGCGAGGCCCAATGCATCCCGATTGAATGCAGTGGATTGTATGCAGCATGGCCCAAAGCATCCCGATTGAATGCAGGGGATTCCATGCATTGTGATTGAATGTAGGGTAATCCATGCAACGTGGTATAATGCATCCTGATTGAATGCAGTCGATTCCATGCATCCTGATTTAATGCAGTGTATTCCATGCAGCGTGAAGTAATGGAACCCTATTGAATGCATTGGATTTTATAGAGCATGATTGAATGAAATGGATTCCATGCAGCATGGTTGAATGCAGTGGATTTTATGCAGCATGGCACAAAGCATCCCGATTGAATGCAGTGGAGTCCATGCAGCGTCAATGAATGCAGAGTATTCCATGCATTTTGGCGCAATGGATCCCGATTGTATGCAGTGGAGTCCATGCAGCGAAGCCCAATGCATCCCGATTGAATGCAGTGGATTTTATGCAGCATGGCCCAAACATCCCAATGGAATGCAGTGGATTACATGCGTTGTGATTGAATGCAGTGTACTCCATGCAGCATTGTAGAATGCATCCCCATTGAATGCAGTGGATTCCATGGAGCCTGATTGAATGCAGTGTATTCCATGCAGCGTGAAGAAATGGAACCCTATTGAATGCAGTGGATTTTATTCAGCATGATTGAATGCAGTGGATTCCATGCAGCAAATTGAATGCAGTGTATTTTATGCAGTATGGCCAAAGCATACCTATAGAACGCAGTGGATTCCATGCATTTTGAGTGTATGAAATGTAATCCATGCAGCCTTGTAAAATGCATCCCGATTGAATGCAGTGGATTCCATGCAGCATGATTGAATGCAGTGGATTTTATGCAGCATGGCCCAAAGCTTCCCGATGGAATGCAGTGGATTCCATGCAGCGTCATTGAATGCAGAGTATTCCATGCATTGTGGCACAATGGATCCCGATTATATGCAGTGGAGTCTATGCAGCGAGGCCCAATGCATCACCATTGAATGCAGTGGATTTTATGCAGCATGGCCCAAGGCATCCCGATGGAATGCAGTGGATTCCATGCATTGTGATTGAATGCGGTGTAATCTATGCAGTGTGGTAAAATGCATCCCGATAGAATGCAGTGGATTCCATGCAGCGTGATTGAATGTAGTGGATTCGATGCAGCGTGAAGAAATGGAACCCTATTGAATGCCGTGGATTTTATGCAGCACGATTGAATGCAGTGGATTCCATGAAGCATGATTGAATGCAATGGATTTATGCAGCATGGCCCAAAGCATCCCGATTGAATGCAGTGGATTCCATGCAGCGTCGTTGAATGCAGAGTATTCCATGCATTTTGGCGCAATGGTTCCAGATTGTATGCAGTGGAGTTCATGCAGCGAGGCCCAATGCATCCCGATTGAATGCAGTAGATTTTATGCAGCATGGCCCAAAACATCCCGATGGAATGCAGTGGATTCCATGCAGCGTCGTTGAATGCAGAGGATTCCATGCATTGTGGCGCAATGGATCCAGATTTTATGCAGTGGAGTCCATGCAGCGAGGCCCAATGCCTCCCGATTGAATGCAGTGGAGTTTATGCAGCATGGCCCAAAGCATCCCGATGGAATGCAGTGGATTCCATGCATTGTGATTGAATGCAGTGTAATCCATGCAGTGAGGTAAAATGCATCCTGATTTAATGCAGTGTATTCCATGCAGCGTGAAGTAATGGAACCCTATTGAATGCATTGGATTTTATAGAGCATGATTGAATGAAATGGATTCCATGCAGCATGGTTGAATGCAGTGGATTTTATGCAGCATGGCCCAAAGCATCCCGATTGAATGCAGTGGAGTCCATGCAGCGTCAATGAATGCAGAGTATTCCATGCATTTTGGCGCAATGGATCCCGATTGTATGCAGTGGAGTCCATGCAGCGAAGCCCAATGCATCCCGATTGAATGCAGTGGATTTTATGCAGCATGGCCCAAAGCATCCCGATGGAATGCAGTGGATTACATGCGTTGTGATTGAATGCAGTGAACTCCATGCAGCATTGTAGAATGCATCCCCATTGAATGCAGTGGATTCCATGGAGCCTGATTGAATGCAGTGTATTCCATGCAGCGTGAAGAAATGGAACCCTATTGAATGCAGTGGATTTTATTCAGCATGATTGAATGCAGTGGATTCCATGCAGCAAATTGAATGCAGTGTATTTTATGCAGTATGGCCCAAAGCATACCTATAGAACGCAGTGGATTCCATGCATTTTGAGTGTATGAAATGTAATCCATGCAGCCTTGTAAAATGCATCCCGATTGAATGCAGTGGATTCCATGCAGCATGATTGAATGCAGTGGATTTTATGCAGCATGGCCCAAAGCTTCCCGATGGAATGCAGTGGATTCCATGCAGCGTCATTGAATGCAGAGTATTCCATGCATTGTGGCGCAATGGGTCCCGATTATATGCAGTGGAGTCTATGCAGCGAGGCCCAATGCATCACCATTGAATGCAGTGGATTTTATGCAGCATGGCCCAAGGCATCCCGATTGAATGCAGTGGATTCCATGCATTGTGATTGAATGTAGGGTAATCCATGCAACGTGGTATAATGCATCCTGATTGAATGCAGTCGATTCCATGCATCCTGATTTAATGTAGTGTATTCCATGCAGCGTGAAGTAATGGAACCCTATTGAATGCATTGGATTTTATAGAGCATGATTGAATGAAATGGATTCCATGCAGCATGGTTGAATGCAGTGGATTTTATGCAGCATGGCCCAAAGCATCCCGATTGAATGCAGTGGAGTCCATGCAGCGTCAATGAATGCAGAGGATTCCTTGCATTGTGGCGCAATGGATACCGATTGAATGCAGTGGAGTCGATGCAGCGTGGCCCAATGCATCCCGATTGAATGCAGTGGATTTTATGCAGCATGGCCCAAAGCATCCCGATGGAATGCAGTGGATTCCAAGCATTGTGATTGAATGCAGTGTAATCCATGCAGCGAGGTAAAATGCATCCCGATTGAATGCAGTGGATTCCATTCAGTGTGATTGAATGCAGTGTATTACATGCAGCGTGAAGAAATGGAACCCTATTGAATGCAGTGGATTTTATGCAGCATGATTGAATGCAGTGGATTCCATGCAGCATGATTGAATGCAGTGGATTTTATGCAGCATGGCCCAAAGCATCCCGATGGAATGCAGTGGATTCCATGCATTGTGATTGAATGCAGTGAAAACCACGCAGCATGGTAAAATGCATCCCGATTGAATGCAGTGGATTCCATGCAGCGTGATTGAATGCAGTGTATTCCATGCAGCGTGAAGAAATGGAACCCAATTGAATGCAAGGATTTTATGCAGCATTACTGAATGCAGTGGATTCAAAAAGCAAGATTGAATGCAGTGGATTTTATGCAGCATGGCCCAAAGCATCCCGATTGAATGCAATGGATTCCATGCATTGTGATTGAATGCAGTGAACTGCATGCAACGTGGTAAAATGCATCCCGATTGAATGCAGTGGATTCCATGCAGCGTGATTAAGTGCAGTCGATTCCATACAGCTTAGTAAAATGAATCCCGATTAAATTCCATGGATTACATGCAGCGTGATTAAATGCAGTGTAATCCATGCAGAGTGGTAAAATGCATCCCGATTGAATGCAGTGGATTCCATGCAGCGTGGTTGAATGCAGTGGATTCCATGCAGGGTGCAGTAATGGAAACCTATTGAATGCAGTGGATTTTATGCAGCATGATTGAATGCAGTGGTTTCAATGCAGCATGATTGCATGCAGTGGATTTTATGCAGCATGGCCCATAGCTTCACGATTCAATGCAGTGGATTCCATTCAGCGTCATTGCATGCAGATTATTCCATGCATTGTGGCGCAATGGATCCCGATTATATGCAGTGGAGTCCATGCAGCGAGGCCCAGTGCATCCCGATTGAATGCAGTGGATTGTATGCAGCATGGCCCAAAGCTTCCCGATTGAATGCAGTGGATTCGATGCATTGTGATGGAATGCAGTGTAATCCATGCAACGAGGAAAAATGCATCCCGATTGAATGCAGTGGATTCCATGCAGCCTGATTGAATGCAGTGTATTCCATGCAGCATGAAGAAATGGAACCCTATGGAATGCAGCGGATTTTATGCTGCATGATTGAATGCAGTGGATTCCATGCAGCGTGAAGAAATGGAACCCTATGGAATGCAGCGGATTTTATGCTGCATGATTGAATGCAGTGGATTCCATGCAGCATGATTGAATGCAGTGGATTTTATGCAGCATGGCCCAAAGCATCCCGTTTGAATGCAGTGGATTCCATGCATTGTGATTGAATGCAGTGTACTCCATGCAGCCTTGTAAAATGAATCCCGATTGAATGCAGTGGATTCCATGCAGCGTGATTAAATGCAGTCGATTCCATACAGCTTAGTAAAATGAATCCCGATTAAATTCCATGGATTACATGCAGCGTGATTAAATGCAGTGGATTCCATGCAGAGTGGTAAAATGCATCCATATTGAATGCAGTGGATTCTATGCATTGCGATTGAATGCAGTGTAATCCAAGCAGTGTGGTAAAATGCATCCCGATTGAATGCAGTGGATTCCATGCACCGTGATTAAATGCAGTCGATTCCATGCATTTTGGCGCAATGGATCCCGATTGTATGCAGTGGAGTCCATGCAGCGAGGCCCAATGCATCCCGATTGAATGCATTGGATTGTATGCAGCATGGCCCAAAGCATCCCGATGGAATGCAGTGGATTCCATGCATTGTGATGGAATGCAGTGAACTCCATGCAGCATGGTAGAATGCATCCCCATTGAGTGCAGTGGATTCCATGGAGCCTGATTGAATGCAGTTTATTCCATGCAGCGAGGCCCAATGCATCCCGATTGAATGCAGTGGATTTTATGCAGCATGATTGAATGCAGTGGATTCCATGCAGCAAATTGAATGCAGTGGATTTTATGCAGCATGGCCCAAAGCATGCCGATGGAATGCAGTGGATTTTATGCAGCATGATTGAATGCAGTGTACTCCATGCAGCGAGGAAAAATGCATCCCGATTGAATGCAGTGGATTCCATGCAGCGTGATTGAATGCAGTGGATTCGATGCCACGTGAAGAAATGGAACCCTATTGAATGCAGTGGATTTCATACAGCATGATTGAATGCAGTGGATTCCATGCAGCATGATTGAATGCAGTGGATTTTATGCAGCATGGCCCAAAGCATCCCGATTGAATGCAGTGGAGTCCATGCAGCGTCGTTGCATGCGGAGGATTCCATGCATTTTGGTGCAATGGATCCCGATTGTATGCAGTGGAGTCCATGCAGCGAGGCCCAATGCATCCCGATTGAATGCAGTCGATTTTATGCAGCATGGCCCAAAGCATCCCGATGGAATGCAGTGGATTCCATGCATTGTGATTGAATGCAGTGAACTCCATGCAGCATTGTAGAATGCATCCCCATTTAATGCAGTGGAATTCATGCAGCGTGATTGAATGCAGTGTATTCCATGCAGCGAGGCCCAATGCATCCCGATGGAATGCAGTGGATTTTATGCAGCATGATTGAATGCAGTGGATTCCATGCAGCAAATTGAATGCAGTGTATTTTATGCAGTATGGCCCAAAGTATACCTATAGGACGCAGTGGATTCCATGCATTTTGAGTGTATGAAATGTAATCCATGCAGCCTTGTAAAATGCATCCCGATCGAATGCAGTGGATTCCATGCAGCATGATTGAATGCAGTGGATTTTATGCAGCATGGCCCAAAGCTTCCCGATGGAATGCAGTGGATTCCATGCAGCGTCTTTGAATGCAGAATATTCCATGCATTGTGGCGCAATGGATCCCGATTATATGCAGTGGAGTCTATGCAGCGAGGCCCAATGCATCCCGATTGAATGCAGTGGATTGTATGCAGCATGGCCCAAAGCATCCCGATTGAATGCAGGGGATTCCATGCATTGTGATTGAATGTAGGGTAATCCATGCAACGTGGTATAATGCATCCTGATTGAATGCAGTCGATTCCATGCATCCTGATTTAATGCAGTGTATTCCATGCAGCGTGAAGTAATGGAACCCTATTGAATGCATTGGATTTTATAGAGCATGATTGAATGAAATGGATTCCATGCAGCATGGTTGAATGCAGTGGATTTTATGCAGCATGGCACAAAGCATCCCGATTGAATGCAGTGGAGTCCATGCAGCGTCAATGAATGCAGAGTATTCCATGCATTTTGGCGCAATGGATCCCGATTGTATGCAGTGGAGTCCATGCAGCGAAGCCCAATGCATCCCGATTGAATGCAGTGGATTTTATGCAGCATGGCCCAAACATCCCAATGGAATGCAGTGGATTACATGCGTTGTGATTGAATGCAGTGTACTCCATGCAGCATTGTAGAATGCATCCCCATTGAATGCAGTGGATTCCATGGAGCCTGATTGAATGCAGTGTATTCCATGCAGCGTGAAGAAATGGAACCCTATTGAATGCAGTGGATTTTATTCAGCATGATTGAATGCAGTGGATTCCATGCAGCAAATTGAATGCAGTGTATTTTATGCAGTATGGCCAAAGCATACCTATAGAACGCAGTGGATTCCATGCATTTTGAGTGTATGAAATGTAATCCATGCAGCCTTGTAAAATGCATCCCGATTGAATGCAGTGGATTCCATGCAGCATGATTGAATGCAGTGGATTTTATGCAGCATGGCCCAAAGCTTCCCGATGGAATGCAGTGGATTCCATGCAGCGTCATTGAATGCAGAGTATTCCATGCATTGTGGCACAATGGATCCCGATTATATGCAGTGGAGTCTATGCAGCGAGGCCCAATGCATCACCATTGAATGCAGTGGATTTTATGCAGCATGGCCCAAGGCATCCCGATTGAATGCAGTCGATTCCATGCATTGTGATTGAATGCGGTGTAATCTATGCAGTGTGGTAAAATGCATCCCGATAGAATGCAGTGGATTCCATGCAGCGTGATTGAATGTAGTGGATTCGATGCAGCGTGAAGAAATGGAACCCTATTGAATGCCGTGGATTTTATGCAGCACGATTGAATGCAGTGGATTCCATGAAGCATGATTGAATGCAATGGATTTATGCAGCATGGCCCAAAGCATCCCGATTGAATGCAGTGGATTCCATGCAGCGTCGTTGAATGCAGAGTATTCCATGCATTTTGGCGCAATGGTTCCAGATTGTATGCAGTGGAGTTCATGCAGCGAGGCCCAATGCATCCCGATTGAATGCAGTAGATTTTATGCAGCATGGCCCAAAACATCCCGATGGAATGCAGTGGATTCCATGCAGCGTCGTTGAATGCAGAGGATTCCATGCATTGTGGCGCAATGGATCCAGATTTTATGCAGTGGAGTCCATGCAGCGAGGCCCAATGCCTCCCGATTGAATGCAGTGGAGTTTATGCAGCATGGCCCAAAGCATCCCGATGGAATGCAGTGGATTCCATGCATTGTGATTGAATGCAGTGTAATCCATGCAGTGAGGTAAAATGCATCCTGATTTAATGCAGTGTATTCCATGCAGCGTGAAGTAATGGAACCCTATTGAATGCATTGGATTTTATAGAGCATGATTGAATGAAATGGATTCCATGCAGCATGGTTGAATGCAGTGGATTTTATGCAGCATGGCCCAAAGCATCCCGATTGAATGCAGTGGAGTCCATGCAGCGTCAATGAATGCAGAGTATTCCATGCATTTTGGCGCAATGGATCCCGATTGTATGCAGTGGAGTCCATGCAGCGAAGCCCAATGCATCCCGATTGAATGCAGTGGATTTTATGCAGCATGGCCCAAAGCATCCCGATGGAATGCAGTGGATTACATGCGTTGTGATTGAATGCAGTGAACTCCATGCAGCATTGTAGAATGCATCCCCATTGAATGCAGTGGATTCCATGGAGCCTGATTGAATGCAGTGTATTCCATGCAGCGTGAAGAAATGGAACCCTATTGAATGCAGTGGATTTTATTCAGCATGATTGAATGCAGTGGATTCCATGCAGGAAATTGAATGCAGTGTATTTTATGCAGTATGGCCCAAAGCATACCTATAGAACGCAGTGGATTCCATGCATTTTGAGTGTATGAAATGTAATCCATGCAGCCTTGTAAAATGCATCCCGATTGAATGCAGTGGATTCCATGCAGCATGATTGAATGCAGTGGATTTTATGCAGCATGGCCCAAAGCTTCCCGATGGAATGCAGTGGATTCCATGCAGCGTCATTGAATGCAGAGTATTCCATGCATTGTGGCGCAATGGGTCCCGATTATATGCAGTGGAGTCTATGCAGCGAGGCCCAGTGCATCACCATTGAATGCAGTGGATTTTATGCAGCATGGCCCAAGGCATCCCGATTGAATGCAGTGGATTCCATGCATTGTGATTGAATGTAGGGTAATCCATGCAACGTGGTATAATGCATCCTGATTGAATGCAGTCGATTCCATGCATCCTGATTTAATGTAGTGTATTCCATGCAGCGTGAAGTAATGGAACCCTATTGAATGCATTGGATTTTATAGAGCATGATTGAATGAAATGGATTCCATGCAGCATGGTTGAATGCAGTGGATTTTATGCAGCATGGCCCAAAGCATCCCGATTGAATGCAGTGGAGTCCATGCAGCGTCAATGAATGCAGAGGATTCCTTGCATTGTGGCGCAATGGATACCGATTGAATGCAGTGGAGTCGATGCAGCGATGCCCAATGCATCCCGATTGAATGCAGTGGATTTTATGCAGCATGGCCCAAAGCATCCAGATGGAATGCAGTGGATTCCAAGCATTGTGATTGAATGCAGTGTAATCCATGCAGCGAGGTAAAATGCATCCCGATTGAATGCAGTGGATTCCATTCAGTGTGATTGAATGCAGTGTATTACATGCAGCGTGAAGAAATGGAACCCTATTGAATGCAGTGGATTTTATGCAGCATGATTGAATGCAGTGGATTCCATGCAGCATGATTGAATGCAGTGGATTTTATGCAGCATGGCCCAAAGCATCCCGATGGAATGCAGTGGATTCCATGCATTGTGATTGAATGCAGTGAAAACCACGCAGCATGGTAAAATGCATCCCGATTGAATGCAGTGGATTCCATGCAGCGTGATTGAATGCAGTGTATTCCATGCAGCGTGAAGAAATGGAACCCAATTGAATGCAAGGATTTTATGCAGCATTACTGAATGCAGTGGATTCAAAAAGCAAGATTGAATGCAGTGGATTTTATGCAGCATGGCCCAAAGCATCCCGATTGAATGCAATGGATTCCATGAATTGTGATTGAATGCAGTGAACTGCATGCAACGTGGTAAAATGCATCCCGATTGAATGCAGTGGATTCCATGCAGCGTGATTAAGTGCAGTCGATTCCATACAGCTTAGTAAAATGAATCCCGATTAAATTCCATGGATTACATGCAGCGTGATTAAATGCAGTGTAATCCATGCAGAGTGGTAAAATGCATCCCGATTGAATGCAGTGGATTCCATGCAGCGTGGTTGAATGCAGTGGATTCCATGCAGGGTGCAGTAATGGAAACCTATTGAATGCAGTGGATTTTATGCAGCATGATTGAATGCAGTGGTTTCAATGCAGCATGATTGCATGCAGTGGATTTTATGCAGCATGGCCCATAGCTTCACGATTCAATGCAGTGGATTCCATTCAGCGTCATTGCATGCAGATTATTCCATGCATTGTGGCGCAATGGATCCCGATTATATGCAGTGGAGTCCATGCAGCAAGGCCCAGTGCATCCCGATTGAATGCAGTGGATTGTATGCAGCATGGCCCAAAGCTTCCCGATTGAATGCAGTGGATTCCATGCATTGTGATGGAATGCAGTGTAATCCATGCAACGAGGAAAAATGCATCCCGATTGAATGCAGTGGATTCCATGCAGCCTGATTGAATGCAGTGTATTCCATGCAGCATGAAGAAATGGAACCCTATGGAATGCAGCGGATTTTATGCAGCCTGATTGAATGCAGTGTATTCCATGCAGCATGAAGAAATGGAACCCTATGGAATGCAGCGGATTTTATGCTGCATGATTGAATGCAGTGGATTCCATGCAGCATGATTGAATGCAGTGGATTTTATGCAGCATGGCCCAAAGCATCCCGTTTGAATGCAGTGGATTCCATGCATTGTGATTGAATGCAGTGTACTCCATGCAGCCTTGTAAAATGAATCCCGATTGAATGCAGTGGATTCCATGCAGCGTGATTAAATGCAGTCGATTCCATACAGCTTAGTAAAATGAATCCCGATTAAATTCCATGGATTACATGCAGCGTGATTAAATGCAGTGGATTCCATGCAGAGTGGTAAAATGCATCCATATTGAATGCAGTGGATTCTATGCATTGCGATTGAATGCAGTGTAATCCAAGCAGTGTGGTAAAATGCATCCCGATTGAATGCAGTGGATTCCATGCACCGTGATTAAATGCAGTCGATTCCATGCATTTTGGCGCAATGGATCCCGATTGTATGCAGTGGAGTCCATGCAGCGAGGCCCAATGCATCCCGATTGAATGCATTGGATTGTATGCAGCATGGCCCAAAGCATCCCGATGGAATGCAGTGGATTCCATGCATTGTGATGGAATGCAGTGAACTCCATGCAGCATGGTAGAATGCATCCCCATTGAGTGCAGTGGATTCCATGGAGCCTGATTGAATGCAGTTTATTCCATGCAGCGAGGCCCAATGCATCCCGATTGAATGCAGTGGATTTTATGCAGCATGATTGAATGCAGTGGATTCCATGCAGCAAATTGAATGCAGTGGATTTTATGCAGCATGGCCCAAAGCATGCCGATGGAATGCAGTGGATTTTATGCAGCATGATTGAATGCAGTGTACTCCATGCAGCGAGGAAAAATGCATCCCGATTGAATGCAGTGGATTCCATGCAGCGTGATTGAATGCAGTGGATTCGATGCCACGTGAAGAAATGGAACCCTATTGAATGCAGTGGATTTCATACAGCATGATTGAATGCAGTGGATTCCATGCAGCATGATTGAATGCAGTGGATTTTATGCAGCATGGCCCAAAGCATCCCGATTGAATGCAGTGGAGTCCATGCAGCGTCGTTGCATGCGGAGGATTCCATGCATTTTGGTGCAATGGATCCCGATTGTATGCAGTGGAGTCCATGCAGCGAGGCCCAATGCATCCCGATTGAATGCAGTCGATTTTATGCAGCATGGCCCAAAGCATCCCGATGGAATGCAGTGGATTCCATGCATTGTGATTGAATGCAGTGAACTCCATGCAGCATTGTAGAATGCATCCCCATTTAATGCAGTGGAATTCATGCAGCGTGATTGAATGCAGTGTATTCCATGCAGCGAGGCCCAATGCATCCCGATGGAATGCAGTGGATTTTATGCAGCATGATTGAATGCAGTGGATTCCATGCAGCAAATTGAATGCAGTGTATTTTATGCAGTATGGCCCAAAGTATACCTATAGGACGCAGTGGATTCCATGCATTTTGAGTGTATGAAATGTAATCCATGCAGCCTTGTAAAATGCATCCCGATCGAATGCAGTGGATTCCATGCAGCATGATTGAATGCAGTGGATTTTATGCAGCATGGCCCAAAGCTTCCCGATGGAATGCAGTGGATTCCATGCAGCGTCTTTGAATGCAGAATATTCCATGCATTGTGGCGCAATGGATCCCGATTATATGCAGTGGAGTCTATGCAGCGAGGCCCAATGCATCCCGATTGAATGCAGTGGATTGTATGCAGCATGGCCCAAAGCATCCCGATTGAATGCAGGGGATTCCATGCATTGTGATTGAATGTAGGGTAATCCATGCAACGTGGTATAATGCATCCTGATTGAATGCAGTCGATTCCATGCATCCTGATTTAATGCAGTGTATTCCATGCAGCGTGAAGTAATGGAACCCTATTGAATGCATTGGATTTTATAGAGCATGATTGAATGAAATGGATTCCATGCAGCATGGTTGAATGCAGTGGATTTTATGCAGCATGGCACAAAGCATCCCGATTGAATGCAGTGGAGTCCATGCAGCGTCAATGAATGCAGAGTATTCCATGCATTTTGGCGCAATGGATCCCGATTGTATGCAGTGGAGTCCATGCAGCGAAGCCCAATGCATCCCGATTGAATGCAGTGGATTTTATGCAGCATGGCCCAAACATCCCAATGGAATGCAGTGGATTACATGCGTTGTGATTGAATGCAGTGTACTCCATGCAGCATTGTAGAATGCATCCCCATTGAATGCAGTGGATTCCATGGAGCCTGATTGAATGCAGTGTATTCCATGCAGCGTGAAGAAATGGAACCCTATTGAATGCAGTGGATTTTATTCAGCATGATTGAATGCAGTGGATTCCATGCAGCAAATTGAATGCAGTGTATTTTATGCAGTATGGCCAAAGCATACCTATAGAACGCAGTGGATTCCATGCATTTTGAGTGTATGAAATGTAATCCATGCAGCCTTGTAAAATGCATCCCGATTGAATGCAGTGGATTCCATGCAGCATGATTGAATGCAGTGGATTTTATGCAGCATGGCCCAAAGCTTCCCGATGGAATGCAGTGGATTCCATGCAGCGTCATTGAATGCAGAGTATTCCATGCATTGTGGCACAATGGATCCCGATTATATGCAGTGGAGTCTATGCAGCGAGGCCCAATGCATCACCATTGAATGCAGTGGATTTTATGCAGCATGGCCCAAGGCATCCCGATTGAATGCAGTGGATTCCATGCATTGTGATTGAATGCGGTGTAATCTATGCAGTGTGGTAAAATGCATCCCGATAGAATGCAGTGGATTCCATGCAGCGTGATTGAATGTAGTGGATTCGATGCAGCGTGAAGAAATGGAACCCTATTGAATGCCGTGGATTTTATGCAGCACGATTGAATGCAGTGGATTCCATGAAGCATGATTGAATGCAATGGATTTATGCAGCATGGCCCAAAGCATCCCGATTGAATGCAGTGGATTCCATGCAGCGTCGTTGAATGCAGAGTATTCCATGCATTTTGGCGCAATGGTTCCAGATTGTATGCAGTGGAGTTCATGCAGCGAGGCCCAATGCATCCCGATTGAATGCAGTAGATTTTATGCAGCATGGCCCAAAACATCCCGATGGAATGCAGTGGATTCCATGCAGCGTCGTTGAATGCAGAGGATTCCATGCATTGTGGCGCAATGGATCCAGATTTTATGCAGTGGAGTCCATGCAGCGAGGCCCAATGCCTCCCGATTGAATGCAGTGGAGTTTATGCAGCATGGCCCAAAGCATCCCGATGGAATGCAGTGGATTCCATGCATTGTGATTGAATGCAGTGTAATCCATGCAGTGAGGTAAAATGCATCCTGATTTAATGCAGTGTATTCCATGCAGCGTGAAGTAATGGAACCCTATTGAATGCATTGGATTTTATAGAGCATGATTGAATGAAATGGATTCCATGCAGCATGGTTGAATGCAGTGGATTTTATGCAGCATGGCCCAAAGCATCCCGATTGAATGCAGTGGAGTCCATGCAGCGTCAATGAATGCAGAGTATTCCATGCATTTTGGCGCAATGGATCCCGATTGTATGCAGTGGAGTCCATGCAGCGAAGCCCAATGCATCCCGATTGAATGCAGTGGATTTTATGCAGCATGGCCCAAAGCATCCCGATGGAATGCAGTGGATTACATGCGTTGTGATTGAATGCAGTGAACTCCATGCAGCATTGTAGAATGCATCCCCATTGAATGCAGTGGATTCCATGGAGCCTGATTGAATGCAGTGTATTCCATGCAGCGTGAAGAAATGGAACCCTATTGAATGCAGTGGATTTTATTCAGCATGATTGAATGCAGTGGATTCCATGCAGCAAATTGAATGCAGTGTATTTTATGCAGTATGGCCCAAAGCATACCTATAGAACGCAGTGGATTCCATGCATTTTGAGTGTATGAAATGTAATCCATGCAGCCTTGTAAAATGCATCCCGATTGAATGCAGTGGATTCCATGCAGCATGATTGAATGCAGTGGATTTTATGCAGCATGGCCCAAAGCTTCCCGATGGAATGCAGTGGATTCCATGCAGCGTCATTGAATGCAGAGTATTCCATGCATTGTGGCGCAATGGGTCCCGATTATATGCAGTGGAGTCTATGCAGCGAGGCCCAGTGCATCACCATTGAATGCAGTGGATTTTATGCAGCATGGCCCAAGGCATCCCGATTGAATGCAGTGGATTCCATGCATTGTGATTGAATGTAGGGTAATCCATGCAACGTGGTATAATGCATCCTGATTGAATGCAGTCGATTCCATGCATCCTGATTTAATGTAGTGTATTCCATGCAGCGTGAAGTAATGGAACCCTATTGAATGCATTGGATTTTATAGAGCATGATTGAATGAAATGGATTCCATGCAGCATGGTTGAATGCAGTGGATTTTATGCAGCATGGCCCAAAGCATCCCGATTGAATGCAGTGGAGTCCATGCAGCGTCAATGAATGCAGAGGATTCCTTGCATTGTGGCGCAATGGATACCGATTGAATGCAGTGGAGTCGATGCAGCGTGGCCCAATGCATCCCGATTGAATGCAGTGGATTTTATGCAGCATGGCCCAAAGCATCCCGATGGAATGCAGTGGATTCCAAGCATTGTGATTGAATGCAGTGTAATCCATGCAGCGAGGTAAAATGCATCCCGATTGAATGCAGTGGATTCCATTCAGTGTGATTGAATGCAGTGTATTACATGCAGCGTGAAGAAATGGAACCCTATTGAATGCAGTGGATTTTATGCAGCATGATTGAATGCAGTGGATTCCATGCAGCATGATTGAATGCAGTGGATTTTATGCAGCATGGCCCAAAGCATCCCGATGGAATGCAGTGGATTCCATGCATTGTGATTGAATGCAGTGAAAACCACGCAGCATGGTAAAATGCATCCCGATTGAATGCAGTGGATTCCATGCAGCGTGATTGAATGCAGTGTATTCCATGCAGCGTGAAGAAATGGAACCCAATTGAATGCAAGGATTTTATGCAGCATTACTGAATGCAGTGGATTCAAAAAGCAAGATTGAATGCAGTGGATTTTATGCAGCATGGCCCAAAGCATCCCGATTGAATGCAATGGATTCCATGCATTGTGATTGAATGCAGTGAACTGCATGCAACGTGGTAAAATGCATCCCGATTGAATGCAGTGGATTCCATGCAGCGTGATTAAGTGCAGTCGATTCCATACAGCTTAGTAAAATGAATCCCGATTAAATTCCATGGATTACATGCAGCGTGATTAAATGCAGTGTAATCCATGCAGAGTGGTAAAATGCATCCCGATTGAATGCAGTGGATTCCATGCAGCGTGGTTGAATGCAGTGGATTCCATGCAGGGTGCAGTAATGGAAACCTATTGAATGCAGTGGATTTTATGCAGCATGATTGAATGCAGTGGTTTCAATGCAGCATGATTGCATGCAGTGGATTTTATGCAGCATGGCCCATAGCTTCACGATTCAATGCAGTGGATTCCATTCAGCGTCATTGCATGCAGATTATTCCATGCATTGTGGCGCAATGGATCCCGATTATATGCAGTGGAGTCCATGCAGCGAGGCCCAGTGCATCCCGATTGAATGCAGTGGATTGTATGCAGCATGGCCCAAAGCTTCCCGATTGAATGCAGTGGATTCCATGCATTGTGATGGAATGCAGTGTAATCCATGCAACGAGGAAAAATGCATCCCGATTGAATGCAGTGGATTCCATGCAGCCTGATTGAATGCAGTGTATTCCATGCAGCATGAAGAAATGGAACCCTATGGAATGCAGCGGATTTTATGCAGCCTGATTGAATGCAGTGTATTCCATGCAGCATGAAGAAATGGAACCCTATGGAATGCAGCGGATTTTATGCTGCATGATTGAATGCAGTGGATTCCATGCAGCATGATTGAATGCAGTGGATTTTATGCAGCATGGCCCAAAGCATCCCGTTTGAATGCAGTGGATTCCATGCATTGTGATTGAATGCAGTGTACTCCATGCAGCCTTGTAAAATGAATCCCGATTGAATGCAGTGGATTCCATGCAGCGTGATTAAATGCAGTCGATTCCATACAGCTTAGTAAAATGAATCCCGATTAAATTCCATGGATTACATGCAGCGTGATTAAATGCAGTGGATTCCATGCAGAGTGGTAAAATGCATCCATATTGAATGCAGTGGATTCTATGCATTGCGATTGAATGCAGTGTAATCCAAGCAGTGTGGTAAAATGCATCCCGATTGAATGCAGTGGATTCCATGCACCGTGATTAAATGCAGTCGATTCCATGCATTTTGGCGCAATGGATCCCGATTGTATGCAGTGGAGTCCATGCAGCGAGGCCCAATGCATCCCGATTGAATGCATTGGATTGTATGCAGCATGGCCCAAAGCATCCCGATGGAATGCAGTGGATTCCATGCATTGTGATGGAATGCAGTGAACTCCATGCAGCATGGTAGAATGCATCCCCATTGAGTGCAGTGGATTCCATGGAGCCTGATTGAATGCAGTTTATTCCATGCAGCGAGGCCCAATGCATCCCGATTGAATGCAGTGGATTTTATGCAGCATGATTGAATGCAGTGGATTCCATGCAGCAAATTGAATGCAGTGGATTTTATGCAGCATGGCCCAAAGCATGCCGATGGAATGCAGTGGATTTTATGCAGCATGATTGAATGCAGTGTACTCCATGCAGCGAGGAAAAATGCATCCCGATTGAATGCAGTGGATTCCATGCAGCGTGATTGAATGCAGTGGATTCGATGCCACGTGAAGAAATGGAACCCTATTGAATGCAGTGGATTTTATACAGCATGATTGAATGCAGTGGATTCCATGCAGCATGATTGAATGCAGTGGATTTTATGCAGCATGGCCCAAAGCATCCCGATTGAATGCAGTGGAGTCCATGCAGCGTCGTTGCATGCGGAGGATTCCATGCATTTTGGTGCAATGGATCCCGATTGTATGCAGTGGAGTCCATGCAGCGAGGCCCAATGCATCCCGATTGAATGCAGTCGATTTTATGCAGCATGGCCCAAAGCATCCCGATGGAATGCAGTGGATTCCATGCATTGTGATTGAATGCAGTGAACTCCATGCAGCATTGTAGAATGCATCCCCATTTAATGCAGTGGAATTCATGCAGCGTGATTGAATGCAGTGTATTCCATGCAGCGAGGCCCAATGCATCCCGATGGAATGCAGTGGATTTTATGCAGCATGATTGAATGCAGTGGATTCCATGCAGCAAATTGAATGCAGTGTATTTTATGCAGTATGGCCCAAAGTATACCTATAGGACGCAGTGGATTCCATGCATTTTGAGTGTATGAAATGTAATCCATGCAGCCTTGTAAAATGCATCCCGATCGAATGCAGTGGATTCCATGCAGCATGATTGAATGCAGTGGATTTTATGCAGCATGGCCCAAAGCTTCCCGATGGAATGCAGTGGATTCCATGCAGCGTCTTTGAATGCAGAATATTCCATGAATTGTGGCGCAATGGATCCCGATTATATGCAGTGGAGTCTATGCAGCGAGGCCCAATGCATCCCGATTGAATGCAGTGGATTGTATGCAGCATGGCCCAAAGCATCCCGATTGAATGCAGGGGATTCCATGCATTGTGATTGAATGTAGGGTAATCCATGCAACGTGGTATAATGCATCCTGATTGAATGCAGTCGATTCCATGCATCCTGATTTAATGCAGTGTATTCCATGCAGCGTGAAGTAATGGAACCCTATTGAATGCATTGGATTTTATAGAGCATGATTGAATGAAATGGATTCCATGCAGCATGGTTGAATGCAGTGGATTTTATGCAGCATGGCACAAAGCATCCCGATTGAATGCAGTGGAGTCCATGCAGCGTCAATGAATGCAGAGTATTCCATGCATTTTGGCGCAATGGATCCCGATTGTATGCAGTGGAGTCCATGCAGCGAAGCCCAATGCATCCCGATTGAATGCAGTGGATTTTATGCAGCATGGCCCAAAGCATCCCAATGGAATGCAGTGGATTACATGCGTTGTGATTGAATGCAGTGTACTCCATGCAGCATTGTAGAATGCATCCCCATTGAATGCAGTGGATTCCATGGAGCCTGATTGAATGCAGTGTATTCCATGCAGCGTGAAGAAATGGAACCCTATTGAATGCAGTGGATTTTATTCAGCATGATTGAATGCAGTGGATTCCATGCAGCAAATTGAATGCAGTGTATTTTATGCAGTATGGCCAAAGCATACCTATAGAACGCAGTGGATTCCATGCATTTTGAGTGTATGAAATGTAATCCATGCAGCCTTGTAAAATGCATCCCGATTGAATGCAGTGGATTCCATGCAGCATGATTGAATGCAGTGGATTTTATGCAGCATGGCCCAAAGCTTCCCGATGGAATGCAGTGGATTCCATGCAGCGTCATTGAATGCAGAGTATTCCATGCATTGTGGCACAATGGATCCCGATTATATGCAGTGGAGTCTATGCAGCGAGGCCCAATGCATCACCATTGAATGCAGTGGATTTTATGCAGCATGGCCCAAGGCATCCCGATTGAATGCAGTGGATTCCATGCATTGTGATTGAATGTAGGGTAATCCATGCAACGTGGTAAAATGCATCCTGATTGAATGCAGTCGATTCCATGCATCCTGATTTAATGTAGTGTATTCCATGCAGCGTGAAGTAATGGAACCCTATTGAATGCATTGGATTTTATAGAGCATGATTGAATGAAATGGATTCCATGCAGCATGGTTGAATGCAGTGGATGTTATGCAGCATGGCCCAAAGCATCCCGATTGAATGCAGTGGAGTCCATGCAGCGTCAATGAATGCAGAGGATTCCTTGCATTGTGGCACAATGGATACCGATTGAATGCAGTGGAGTCGATGCAGCGTGGCCCAATGCATCCCGATTGAATGCAGTGGATTTTATGCAGCATGGCCCAAAGCATCCCGATGGAATGCAGTGGATTCCAAGCATTGTGATTGAATGCAGTGTAATCCATGCAGCGAGGTAAAATGCATCCCGATTGAATGCAGTGGATTCCATTCAGTGTGATTGAATGCAGTGTATTACATGCAGCGTGAAGAAATGGAACCCTATTGAATGCAGTGGATTTTATGCAGCATGATTGAATGCAGTGGATTCCATGCAGCATGATTGAATGCAGTGGATTTTATGCAGCATGGCCCAAAGCATCCCGATGGAATGCAGTGGATTCCATGCATTGTGATTGAATGCAGTGAAAACCACGCAGAATGGTAAAATGCATCCCGATTGAATGCAGTGGATTCCATGCAGCGTGATTGAATGCAGTGTATTCCATGCAGCGTGAAGAAATGGAACCCAATTAAATGCAAGGATTTATGCAGCATTACTGAATGCAGTGGATTCAAAAAGCAAGATTGAATGCAGTGGATTTTATGCAGCATGGCCCAAAGCATCCCGATTGAATGCAGTGGATTCCATGCATTGTGATTGAATGCAGTGAACTGCAGGCAACGTGGTAAAATGCATCCCGATTGAATGCAGTGGATTCCATGCAGCGTGGTTGAATGCAGTGGATTCCATGCAGGGTGAAGAAATGGAACCCTATTGAATGCAGTGGATTTTATGCAACATGATTGAATGCAGTGGATTCAATGCAGCATGATTGCATGCAGTGGATTTTATGCAGCATGGCCCATAGCTTCACGATTCAATGCAGTGGATTCCATTCAGCGTCATTGAATGCAGATTATTCCATGCATTGTGGCGCAATGGATCCCGATTATATGCAGTGGAGTCCATGCAGCGAGGCCCAGTGCATCCCGATTGAATGCAGTGGATTGTATGCAGCATGGCCCAAAGCTTCCCGATTGAATGCAGTGGATTCCATGCATTATGATGGAATGCAGTGTAATCCATGCAACGAGGAAAAATGCATCCCGATTGAATGCAGTGGATTCCATGCAGCCTGATTGAATGCAGTGTATTCCATGCAGCATGAAGAAATGGAACCCTATGGAATGCAGCGGATTTTATGCTGCATGATTGAATGCAGTGGATTCCATGCAGCATGATTGAATGCAGTGGATTTTATGCAGCATGGCCCAAAGCATCCCGTTTGAATGCAGTGGATTCCATGCATTGTGATTGAATGCAGTGTACTCCATGCAGCCTTGTAAAATGAATCCCGATTGAATGCAGTGGATTCCATGCAGCGTGATTAAATGCAGTCGATTCCATACAGCTTAGTAAAATGAATCCCGATTAAATTCCATGGAGTACATGCAGCGTGATTAAATGCAGTGTATTCCATGCAGAGTGGTAAAATGCATCCATATTGAATGCAGTGGATTCCATGCAGCGTGATTGAATGCAGTGGATTCCAGGCAGCGTGAAGAAGAAATGGAACCCTATTGAATGCAGTGGATTTTATGCAGCATGATTGAATGCAGTGGATTCCATGCAGCATGATTGCATGCAGTGGATTTTATGCAGTATGGCCCAAAGCATCCCGATGGAATGCAGTGGATTCCATGCAGCGTCAATGAATGCAGAGGATTCCATGCATTTTGGCGCAATGGATCCCGATTGTATGCAGTGGAGTCCATGCAGCGAGGCCCAATGCATCCCGATTGAATGCAGTGGATTTTATGCAGCATGGCCCAAAGCATCCCGATGGAATGCAGTGGATTCCATGCAGCGTCATTGAATGCAGATGATTCCTTGCATTTTGGGGCAATGGAACCCGATTTTATGCAGTGGAGTCCATGCAGCGTGGCCAAATGCATCCCGATTTAATGCAGTGGATTTTATGCAGCATGGCCCAAAGCATCCCGATAGAATGCAGTGGATTCCATGCAGCCTGATTGAATGAAGGGTAATCAATGCAGCATGGTAAAATGCATCCCGATTGAATGCAGTGGATTCCATGCAGCATGATTGAATGCAATGGATTTTATGCAGCATGGCCCAAAGCATCCCGATTGAATGCAGTGGATTCCATGCAGCGTCATTGAATGCAGAGGATTCCATGCATTGTGGCGCAATGGATGCCGATTGTATGCAGTGGAGTCCATGCAGCGATGCCCAGTGCATCCCGATTGAATGCAGTGGATTTTATGCAGCATGGCCCAAAGCATCCCGATTGAATGCAATGGATTCCATGAATTGTGATTGAATACAGTGTACTAAATGCAGCGTGGTAAAATTCATCCATGTTGAATGCAGTGGATTCCATGCAGCGTGATTGAATGCAGTGGATTCCATGCAGCGTGAAGAAATGGAACCCTATTGAATGCAGTGGATTTTATGCAGCATGATTGAATGCAGTGGATTCCATGCAGCATGATTGCATACAGTGGATTTTATGCAGCATGGCCCAAAGCATCCCGATGGAATGCAGTGGATTCCATGCAGCGTCATTGAATGCAGAGGATTCCATGCATTGTGGCACAATGGATCCCGATTGTATGCAGTGGAGTCCATGCAGCGAGGCCCAATGCATCCCGATTGAATGCAGTGGATTTTATGCAGCATGGCCCAAAGCATCCCGATATAATGCAGTGGATTCCATGCAGCGTCGTTGAATGAAGAGGATTCCATGCATTGTGGCGCAATGGATCCGGATTGTATGCAGTGGAGTCCATGCAGCAAGGCCCAGTGCATCCCGATTGAATGCAGTGGATTGTATGCAGCATGGCCCAATGCTTCCCGATTGAATGCAGTGGATTCCATGCATTGTGATGGAATGCAGTGTAATCCATGCAACGAGGAAAAATGCATCCCGATTGAATGCAGTGGATTCCATGCAGCCTGATTGAATGCAGTGTATTCCATGCAGCATGAAGAAATGGAACCCTATGGAATGCAGCGGATTTTATGCAGCCTGATTGAATGCAGTGTATTCCATGCAGCATGAAGAAATGGAACCCTATGGAATGCAGCGGATTTTATGCTGCATGATTGAATGCAGTGGATTCCATGCAGCATGATTGAATGCAGTGGATTTTATGCAGCATGGCCCAAAGCATCCCGTTTGAATGCAGTGGATTCCATGCATTGTGATTGAATGCAGTGTACTCCATGCAGCCTTGTAAAATGAATCCCGATTGAATGCAGTGGATTCCATGCAGCGTGATTAAATGCAGTCGATTCCATACAGCTTAGTAAAATGAATCCCGATTAAATTCCATGGATTACATGCAGCGTGATTAAATGCAGTGGATTCCATGCAGAGTGGTAAAATGCATCCATATTGAATGCAGTGGATTCTATGCATTGCGATTGAATGCAGTGTAATCCAAGCAGTGTGGTAAAATGCATCCCGATTGAATGCAGTGGATTCCATGCACCGTGATTAAATGCAGTCGATTCCATGCATTTTGGCGCAATGGATCCCGATTGTATGCAGTGGAGTCCATGCAGCGAGGCCCAATGCATCCCGATTGAATGCATTGGATTGTATGCAGCATGGCCCAAAGCATCCCGATGGAATGCAGTGGATTCCATGCATTGTGATGGAATGCAGTGAACTCCATGCAGCATGGTAGAATGCATCCCCATTGAGTGCAGTGGATTCCATGGAGCCTGATTGAATGCAGTTTATTCCATGCAGCGAGGCCCAATGCATCCCGATTGAATGCAGTGGATTTTATGCAGCATGATTGAATGCAGTGGATTCCATGCAGCAAATTGAATGCAGTGGATTTTATGCAGCATGGCCCAAAGCATGCCGATGGAATGCAGTGGATTTTATGCAGCATGATTGAATGCAGTGTACTCCATGCAGCGAGGAAAAATGCATCCCGATTGAATGCAGTGGATTCCATGCAGCGTGATTGAATGCAGTGGATTCGATGCCACGTGAAGAAATGGAACCCTATTGAATGCAGTGGATTTTATACAGCATGATTGAATGCAGTGGATTCCATGCAGCATGATTGAATGCAGTGGATTTTATGCAGCATGGCCCAAAGCATCCCGATTGAATGCAGTGGAGTCCATGCAGCGTCGTTGCATGCGGAGGATTCCATGCATTTTGGTGCAATGGATCCCGATTTTATGCAGTGGAGTCCATGCAGCGAGGCCCAATGCATCCCGATTGAATGCAGTCGATTTTATGCAGCATGGCCCAAAGCATCCCGATGGAATGCAGTGGATTCCATGCATTGTGATTGAATGCAGTGAACTCCATGCAGCATTGTAGAATGCATCCCCATTTAATGCAGTGGAATTCATGCAGCGTGATTGAATGCAGTGTATTCCATGCAGCGAGACCCAATGCATCCCGATGGAATGCAGTGGATTTTATGCAGCATGATTGAATGCAGTGGATTCCATGCAGCAAATTGAATGCAGTGTATTTTATGCAGTATGGCCCAAAGTATACCTATAGGACGCAGTGGATTCCATGCATTTTGAGTGTATGAAATGTAATCCATGCAGCCTTGTAAAATGCATCCCGATCGAATGCAGTGGATTCCATGCAGCATGATTGAATGCAGTGGATTTTATGCAGCATGGCCCAAAGCTTCCCGATGTAATGCAGTGGATTCCATGCAGCGTCTTTGAATGCAGAATATTCCATGCATTGTGGCGCAATGGATCCCGATTATATGCAGTGGAGTCTATGCAGCGAGGCCCAATGCATCCCGATTGAATGCAGTGGATTGTATGCAGCATGGCCCAAAGCATCCCGATTGAATGCAGGGGATTCCATGCATTGTGATTGAATGTAGGGTAATCCATGCAACGTGGTATAATGCATCCTGATTGAATGCAGTCGATTCCATGCATCCTGATTTAATGCAGTGTATTCCATGCAGCGTGAAGTAATGGAACCCTATTGAATGCATTGGATTTTATAGAGCATGATTGAATGAAATGGATTCCATGCAGCATGGTTGAATGCAGTGGATTTTATGCAGCATGGCACAAAGCATCCCGATTGAATGCAGTGGAGTCCATGCAGCGTCAATGAATGCAGAGTATTCCATGCATTTTGGCGCAATGGATCCCGATTGTATGCAGTGGAGTCCATGCAGCGAAGCCCAATGCATCCCGATTGAATGCAGTGGATTTTATGCAGCATGGCCCAAAGCATCCCAATGGAATGCAGTGGATTACATGCGTTGTGATTGAATGCAGTGTACTCCATGCAGCATTGTAGAATGCATCCCCATTGAATGCAGTGGATTCCATGGAGCCTGATTGAATGCAGTGTATTCCATGCAGCGTGAAGAAATGGAACCCTATTGAATGCAGTGGATTTTACTCAGCATGATTGAATGCAGTGGATTCCATGCAGCAAATTGAATGCAGTGTATTTTATGCAGTATGGCCAAAGCATACCTATAGAACGCAGTGGATTCCATGCATTTTGAGTGTATGAAATGTAATCCATGCAGCCTTGTAAAATGCATCCCGATTGAATGCAGTGGATTCCATGCAGCGTGAAGTAATGGAACCCTATTGAATGCATTGGATTTTATAGAGCATGATTGAATGAAATGGATTCCATGCAGCATGATTGAATGCAGTGGATTTTATGCAGCATGGCCCAAAGCTTCCCGATGGAATGCAGTGGATTCCATGCAGCGTCATTGAATGCAGAGTATTCCATGCATTGTGGCGCAATGGATCCCGATTATATGCAGTGGAGTCTATGCAGCGAGGCCCAATGCATCACCATTGAATGCAGTGGATTTTATGCAGCATGGCCCAAGGCATCCCGATTGAATGCAGTGGATTCCATGCATTGTGATTGAATGTAGGGTAATCCATGCAACGTGGTATAATGCATCCTGATTGAATGCAGTCGATTCCATGCATCCTGATTTAATGTAGTGTATTCCATGCAGCGTGAAGTAATGGAACCCTATTGAATGCATTGGATTTTATAGAGCATGATTGAATGAAATGGATTCCATGCAGCATGGTTGAATGCAGTGGATTTTATGCAGCATGGCCCAAAGCATCCCGATTGAATGCAGTGGAGTCCATGCAGCGTCAATGAATGCAGAGGATTCCTTGCATTGTGGCGCAATGGATACCGATTGAATGCAGTGGAGTCGATGCAGCGTGGCCCAATGCATCCCGATTGAATGCAGTGGATTTTATGCAGCATGGCCCAAAGCATCCCGATGGAATGCAGTGGATTCCAAGCATTGTGATTGAATGCAGTGTAATCCATGCAGCGAGGTAAAATGCATCCCGATTGAATGCAGTGGATTCCATTCAGTGTGATTGAATGCAGTGTATTACATGCAGCGTGAAGAAATGGAACCCTATTGAATGCAGTGGATATTATGCAGCATGATTGAATGCAGTGGATTCCATGCAGCATGATTGAATGCAGTGGATTTTATGCAGCATGGCCCAAAGCATCCCGATGGAATGCAGTGGATTCCATGCATTGTGATTGAATGCAGTGAAAACCACGCAGCATGGTAAAATGAATCCCGATTGAATGCAGTGGATTCCATGCAGCGTGATTGAATGCAGTGTATTCCATGCAGCGTGAAGAAATGGAACCCAATTAAATGCAAGGATTTATGCAGCATTACTGAATGCAGTGGATTCAAAAAGCAAGATTGAATGCAGTGGATTTTATGCAGCATGGCCCAAAGCATCCCGATTGAATGCAGTGGATTCCATGCATTGTGATTGAATGCAGTGAACTGCAGGCAACGTGGTAAAAGGCATCCCGATTGAATGCAGTGGATTCCATGCAGCGTGGTTGAATGCAGTGGATTCCATGCAGGGTGAAGAAATGGAACCCTATTGAATGCAGTGGATTTTATGCAACATGATTGAATGCAGTGGATTCAATGCAGCATGATTGCATGCAGTGGATTTTATGCAGCATGGCCCATAGCTTCACGATTCAATGCAGTGGATTCCATTCAGCGTCATTGAATGCAGAGTATTCCATGCATTGTGACGCAATGGATCCCGATTATATGCAGTGGAGTCCATGCAGCGAGGCCCAGTGCATCCCGATTGAATGCAGTGGATTGTATGCAGCATGGCCCAAAGCTTCCCGATTGAATGCAGTGGATTCGATGCATTGTGATGGAATGCAGTGTAATCCATGCAACGAGGAAAAATGCATCCCGATTGAATGCAGTGGATTCCATGCAGCCTGATTGAATGCAGTGTATTCCATGCAGCATGAAGAAATGGAACCCTATGGAATGCAGCGGATTTTATGCTGCATGATTGAATGCAGTGGATTCCATGCAGCGTGATTAAATGCAGTCGATTCCATACAGCTTAGTAAAATGAATCCCGATTAAATTCCATGGATTACATGCAGCGTGATTAAATGCAGTGGATTCCATGCAGAGTGGTAAAATGCATCCATATTGAATGCAGTGGATTCCATGCAGCGTGATTGAATGCAGTGGATTCCAGGCAGCGTGAAGAAGAAATGTAACCCTATTGAATGCAGTGGATTTTATGCAGCATGATTGAATGCAGTGGATTCCATGCAGCATGATTGCATGCAGTGGATTTTATGCAGCATGGCCCAAAGCATCCCGATAGAATGCAGTGGATTCCATGCAGCCTGATTGAATGAAGGGTAATCAATGCAGCATGGTAAAATGCATCCCGATTGAATGCAGTGGATTCCATGCAGCATGATTGAATGCAATGGATTTTATGCAGCATGGCCCAAAGCATCCCGATTGAATGCAGTGGATTCCATGCAGCGTCATTGAATGCAGAGGATTCCATGCATTGTGGCGCAATGGATCCCGATTGTATGCAGTGGAGTCCATGCAGCGATGCCCAGTGCATCCCGATTGAATGCAGTGGATTTTATGCAGCATGGCCCAAAGCATCCCGATTGAATGCAATGGATTCCATGAATTGTGATTGAATACAGTGTACTAAATGCAGCGTGGTAAAATTCATCCATGTTGAATGCAGTGGATTCCATGCAGCGTGATTGAATGCAGTGGATTCCATGCAGCGTGAAGAAATGGAACCCTATTGAATGCAGTGGATTTTATGCAGCATGATTGAATGCAGTGGATTCCATGCAGCATGATTGCATACAGTGGATTTTATGCAGCATGGCCCAAAGCATCCCGATGGAATGCAGTGGATTCCATGCAGCGTCATTGAATGCAGAGGATTCCATGCATTGTGGCGCAATGGATCCCGATTGTATGCAGTGGAGTCCATGCAGCGAGGCCCAATGCATCCCGATTGAATGCAGTGGATTTTATGCAGCATGGCCCAAAGCATCCCGATATAATGCAGTGGATTCCATGCAGCGTCGTTGAATGAAGAGGATTCCATGCATTGTGGCGCAATGGATCCGGATTGTATGCAGTGGAGTCCATGCAGCAATGCCCAGTGCATCCCGATTGAATGCAGTGGATTTTATGCAGCATGGCCCAAAGCATCCCGATTGAATGCAATGGATTCCATGAATTGTGATTGAATACAGTGTACTAAATGCAGCGTGGTAAAATTCATCCATGTTGAATGCAGTGGAATTCATGCAGCGTGATTGAATGCAGTGGATTCCATGCAGCGTGAAGAAATGGAACCCTATTGAATGCAGTGGATTTTATGCAGCATGATTGAATGCAGTGGATTCCATGCAGCATGATTGCATGCAGTGGATTTTATGCAGCATGGCCCAAAGCATCCTGATGGAATGCAGTGGATTCCATGCAGCGTCATTGAATGCAGAGGATTCCATGCATTGTGGCACAATGGATTCCGATTGAATGCAGTGGATTCGATGCAGCGTCATTGAATGAAGAGAATTCCATGCATTGTGGCACAATGGATCCCGATTGAATGCAGTGGAGTCCATGCAGCGAGGCCCAATGCATCCCGATTGAATGCAGTGGATTTTATGCAGCATGGCCCAAAGCATCCCGATTGAATGCAGTGGATTCCATGCATTGTGATTGAATGCGGTGTAATCTATGCAGTGTGGTAAAATGCATCCCGATAGAATGCAGTGGATTCCATGCAGCGTGATTGAATGTAGTGGATTCGATGCAGCGTGAAGAAATGGAACCCTATTGAATGCCGTGGATTTTATGCAGCACGATTGAATGCAGTGGATTCCATGAAGCATGATTGAATGCAATGGATTTATGCAGCATGGCACAAAGCATCCCGATGGAATGCAGTGGATTCCATGCAGCGTCATTGAATGCAGATGATTCCTTGCATTTTGGGGCAATGGATCCCGATTTTATGCAGTGGAGTCCATGCAGCGTGGCCAAATGCATCCCGATTAAATGCAGTGGATTTTATGCAGCATGGCCCAAAGCATCCCGATAGAATGCAGTGGATTCCATGCAGCCTGATTGAATGAAGGGTAATCAATGCAGCATGGTAAAATGCATCCCGATTGAATGCAGTGGATTCCATGCAGCATGATTGAATGCAATGGATTTTATGCAGCATGGCCCAAAGCATCCCGATTGAATGCAGTGGATTCCATGCAGCGTCATTGAATGCAGAGGATTCCATGCATTGTGGCGCAATGGATCCGGATTGTATGCAGTGGAGTCCATGCAGCGATGCCCAGTGCATCCCGATTGAATGCAGTGGATTTTATGCAGCATGGCCCAAAGCATCCCGATTGAATGCAATGGATTCCATGAATTGTGATTGAATACAGTGTACTAAATGCAGCGTGGTAAAATTCATCCATGTTGAATGCAGTGGATTCCATGCAGCGTGATTGAATGCAGTGGATTCCATGCAGCGTGAAGAAATGGAACCCTATTGAATGCAGTGGATTTTATGCAGCATGATTGAATGCAGTGGATTCCATGCAGCATGATTGCATACAGTGGATTTTATGCAGCATGGCCCAAAGCATCCCGATGGAATGCAGTGGATTCCATGCAGCGTCATTGAATGCAGAGGATTCCATGCATTGTGGCGCAATGGATCCCGATTGTATGCAGTGGAGTCCATGCAGCGAGGCCCAATGCATCCCGATTGAATGCAGTGGATTTTATGCAGCATGGCCCAAAGCATCCCGATATAATGCAGTGGATTCCATGCAGCGTCGTTGAATGAAGAGGATTCCATGCATTGTGGCGCAATGGATCCGGATTGTATGCAGTGGAGTCCATGCAGCAATGCCCAGTGCATCCCGATTGAATGCAGTGGATTTTATGCAGCATGGCCCAAAGCATCCCGATTGAATGCAATGGATTCCATGAATTGTGATTGAATACAGTGTACTAAATGCAGCGTGGTAAAATTCATCCATGTTGAATGCAGTGGAATTCATGCAGCGTGATTGAATGCAGTGGATTCCATGCAGCGTGAAGAAATGGAACCCTATTGAATGCAGTGGATTTTATGCAGCATGATTGAATGCAGTGGATTCCATGCAGCATGATTGCATGCAGTGGATTTTATGCAGCATGGCCCAAAGCATCCTGATGGAATGCAGTGGATTCCATGCAGCGTCATTGAATGCAGAGGATTCCATGCATTGTGGCACAATGGATTCCGATTGAATGCAGTGGATTCGATGCAGCGTCATTGAATGAAGAGAATTCCATGCATTGTGGCACAATGGATCCCGATTGAATGCAGTGGAGTCCATGCAGCGAGGCCCAATGCATCCCGATTGAATGCAGTGGATTTTATGCAGCATGGCCCAAAGCATCCCGATTGAATGCAGTGGATTCCATGCATTGTGATTGAATGCGGTGTAATCTATGCAGTGTGGTAAAATGCATCCCGATAGAATGCAGTGGATTCCATGCAGCGTGATTGAATGTAGTGGATTCGATGCAGCGTGAAGAAATGGAACCCTATTGAATGCCGTGGATTTTATGCAGCACGATTGAATGCAGTGGATTCCATGAAGCATGATTGAATGCAATGGATTTATGCAGCATGGCCCAAAGCATCCCGATTGAATGCAGTGGATTCCATGCAGCGTCGTTGAATGCAGAGTATTCCATGCATTTTGGCGCAATGGTTCCAGATTGTATGCAGTGGAGTTCATGCAGCGAGGCCCAATGCATCCCGATTGAATGCAGTAGATTTTATGCAGCATGGCCCAAAACATCCCGATGGAATGCAGTGGATTCCATGCAGCGTCGGTGAATGCAGAGGATTCCATGCATTGTGGCGCAATGGATCCAGATTTTATGCAGTGGAGTCCATGCAGCGAGGCCCAATGCCTCCCGATTGAATGCAGTGGAGTTTATGCAGCATGGCCCAAAGCATCCCGATGGAATGCAGTGGATTCCATGCATTGTGATTGAATGCAGTGTAATCCATGCAGTGAGGTAAAATGCATCCTGATTTAATGCAGTGTATTCCATGCAGCGTGAAGTAATGGAACCCTATTGAATGCATTGGATTTTATAGAGCATGATTGAATGAAATGGATTCCATGCAGCATGGTTGAATGCAGTGGAGTCCATGCAGCGTCAATGAATGCAGAGTATTCCATGCATTTTGGCGCAATGGATCCCGATTGTATGCAGTGGAGTCCATGTAGCGAAGCCCAATGCATCCCGATTGAATGCAGTGGATTTTATGCAGCATGGCCCAAAGCATCCCGATGGAATGCAGTGGATTACATGCGTTGTGATTGAATGCAGTGAACTCCATGCAGCATTGTAGAATGCATCCCCATTGAATGCAGTGGATTCCATGGAGCCTGATTGAATGCAGTGTATTCCATGCAGCGTGAAGAAATGGAACCCTATTGAATGCAGTGGATTTTATTCAGCATGATTGAATGCAGTGGATTCCATGCAGCAAATTGAATGCAGTGTATTTTATGCAGTATGGCCCAAAGCATCCCTATAGAACGCAGTGGATTCCATGCATTTTGAGTGTATGAAATGTAATCCATGCAGCCTTGTAAAATGCATCCCGATCGAATGCAGTGGATTCCATGCAGCATGATTGAATGCAGTGGATTTTATGCAGCATGGCCCAAAGCTTCCCGATGGAATGCAGTGGATTCCATGCAGCGTCATTGAATGCAGAGTATTCCATGCATTGTGGCGCAATGGATCCCGATTATATGCAGTGGAGTCTATGCAGCGAGGCCCAATGCATCACCATTGAATGCAGTGGATTTTATGCAGCATGGCCCAAGGCATCCCGATTGAATGCAGTGGATTCCATGCATTGTGATTGAATGTAGGGTAATCCATGCAACGTGGTATAATGCATCCTGATTGAATGCAGTCGATTCCATGCATCCTGATTTAATGTAGTGTATTCCATGCAGCGTGAAGTAATGGAACCCTATTGAATGCATTGGATTTTATAGAGCATGATTGAATGAAATGGATTCCATGCAGCATGGTTGAATGCAGTGGATTTTATGCAGCATGGCCCAAAGCATCCCGATTGAATGCAGTGGAGTCCATGCAGCGTCAATGAATGCAGAGGATTCCTTGCATTGTGGCGCAATGGATACCGATTGAATGCAGTGGAGTCGATGCAGCGTGGCCCAATGCATCCCGATTGAATGCAGTGGATTTTATGCAGCATGGCCCAAAGCATCCCGATGGAATGCAGTGGATTCCAAGCATTGTGATTGAATGCAGTGTAATCCATGCAGCGAGGTAAAATGCATCCCGATTGAATGCAGTGGATTCCATTCAGTGTGATTGAATGCAGTGTATTACATGCAGCGTGAAGAAATGGAACCCTATTGAATGCAGTGGATTTTATGCAGCATGATTGAATGCAGTGGATTCCATGCAGCATGATTGAATGCAGTGGATTTTATGCAGCATGGCCCAAAGCATCCCGATGGAATGCAGTGGATTCCATGCATTGTGATTGAATGCAGTGAAAACCACGCAGCATGGTAAAATGCATCCCGATTGAATGCAGTGGATTCCATGCAGCGTGATTGAATGCAGTGTATTCCATGCAGCGTGAAGAAATGGAACCCAATTGAATGCAAGGATTTATGCAGCATTACTGAATGCAGTGGATTCAAAAAGCAAGATTGAATGCAGTGGATTTTATGCAGCATGGCCCAAAGCATCCCGATTGAATGCAGTGGATTCCATGCATTGTGATTGAATGCAGTGAACTGCATGCAACGTGGTAAAATGCATCCCGATTGAATGCAGTGGATTCCATGCAGCGTGATTAAGTGCAGTCGATTCCATACAGCTTAGTAAAATGAATCCCGATTAAAATTCCATGGATTACATGCAGCGTGATTAAATGCAGTGTAATCCATGCAGAGTGGTAAAATGCATCCCGATTGAATGCAGTGGATTCCATGCAGCGTGGTTGAATGCAGTGGATTCCATGCAGGGTGAAGAAATGGAACCCTATTGAATGCAGTGGATTTTATGCAACATGATTGAATGCAGTGGATTCAATGCAGCATGATTGCATGCAGTGGATTTTATGCAGCATGGCCCATAGCTTCACGATTCAATGCAGTGGATTCCATTCAGCGTCATTGAATGCAGAGTATTCCATGCATTTTGGCGCAATGGATCCCGATTATATGCAGTGGAGTCCATGCAGCGAGGCCCAGTGCATCCCGATTGAATGCAGTGGATTGTATGCAGCATGGCCCAAAGATTCCCGATTGAATGCAGTGGATTCGATGCATTGTGATGGAATGCAGTGTAATCCATGCAACGAGGAAAAATGCATCCCGATTGAATGCAGTGGATTCCATGCAGCCTGATTGAATGCAGTGTATTCCATGCAGCATGAAGAAATGGAACCCTATGGAATGCAGCGGATTTTATGCTGCATGATTGAATGCAGTGGATTCCATGCAGCATGACTGAATGCAGTGGATTTTATGCAGCATGGCCCAAAGCATCCCGTTTGAATGCAGTGGATTCCATGCATTGTGATTGAATGCAGTGTACTCCATGCAGCCTTGTAAAATGAATCCCCATTGAATGCAGTGGATTCCATGCAGCGTGATTAAATGCAGTCGATTCCATACAGCTTAGTAAAATGAATCCCGATTAAATTCCATGGAGTACATGCAGCGTGATTAAATGCAGTGGATTCCATGCAGAGTGGTAAAATGCATCCATATTGAATGCAGTGGATTCCATGCAGCGTGATTGAATGCAGTGGATTCCAGGCAGCGTGAAGAAGAAATGGAACCCTATTAAATGCAGTGGATTTTATGCAGCATGATTGAATGCAGTGGATTCCATGCAGCATGATTGCATGCAGTGGATTTTATGCAGTATGGCCCAAAGCATCCCGATGGAATGCAGTGGATTCCATGCAGCGTCAATGAATGCAGAGGATTCCATGCATTTTGGCGCAATGGATCCCGATTGTATGCAGTGGAGTCCATGCAGCGAGGCCCAATGCATCCCGATTGAATGCAGTGGATTTTATGCAGCATGGCCCAAAGCATCCCGATGGAATGCAGTGGATTCCATGCATTGTGATTGAATGCAGTGAACTCCATGCAGCATGGTAGAATGCATCCCCATTGAATGCAGTGGATTTTATGCAGCATGATTGAATGCAGTGGATTCCATGCAGCATGGTTGAATGCAGTGGATTTTATGCAGCATGGCCCAAAGCATCCCGATGGAATGCAGTGGATTCCATGCAGCGTCATTGAATGCAGATGATTCCTTGCATTTTGGGGCAATGGATCCCGATTTTATGCAGTGGAGTCCATGCAGCGTGGCCAAATGCATCCCGATTAAATGCAGTGGATTTTATGCAGCATGGCCCAAAGCATCCCGATAGAATGCAGTGGATTCCATGCAGCCTGATTGAATGAAGGGTAATCAATGCAGCATGGTAAAATGCATCCCGATTGAATGCAGTGGATTCCATGCAGCATGATTGAATGCAATGGATTTTATGCAGCATGGCCCAAAGCATCCCGATTGAATGCAGTGGATTCCATGCAGCGTCATTGAATGCAGAGGATTCCATGCATTGTGGCGCAATGGATCCGGATTGTATGCAGTGGAGTCCATGCAGCGATGCCCAGTGCATCCCGATTGAATGCAGTGGATTTTATGCAGCATGGCCCAAAGCATCCCGATTGAATGCAATGGATTCCATGAATTGTGATTGAATACAGTGTACTAAATGCAGCGTGGTAAAATTCATCCATGTTGAATGCAGTGGATTCCATGCAGCGTGATTGAATGCAGTGGATTCCATGCAGCGTGAAGAAATGGAACCCTATTGAATGCAGTGGATTTTATGCAGCATGATTGAATGCAGTGGATTCCATGCAGCATGATTGCATGCAGTGGATTTTATGCAGCATGGCCCAAAGCATCCCGATGGAATGCAGTGGATTCCATGCAGCGTCATTGAATGCAGAGGATTCCATGCATTGTGGCGCAATGGATCCCGATTGTATGCAGTGGAGTCCATGCAGCGAGGCCCAATGCATCCCGATTGAATGCAGTGGATTTTATGCAGCATGGCCCAAAGCATCCCGATGGAATACAGTGGATTCCATGCAGCGTCGTTGAATGAAGAGGATTCCATGCATTGTGGCGCAATGGATCCGGATTGTATGCAGTGGAGTCCATGCAGCAATGCCCAGTGCATCCCGATTGAATGCAGTGGATTTTATGCAGCATGGCCCAAAGCATCCCGATTGAATGCAATGGATTCCATGAATTGTGATTGAATACAGTGTACTAAATGCAGCGTGGTAAAATTCATCCATGTTGAATGCAGTGGAATTCATGCAGCGTGATTGAATGCAGTGGATTCCATGCAGCGTGAAGAAATGGAACCCTATTGAATGCAGTGGATTTTATGCAGCATGATTGAATGCAGTGGATTCCATGCAGCATGATTGCATGCAGTGGATTTTATGCAGCATGGCCCAAAGCATCCTGATGGAATGCAGTGGATTCCATGCAGCGTCATTGAATGCAGAGGATTCCATGCATTGTGGCACAATGGATTCCGATTGAATGCAGTGGATTCGATGCAGCGTCATTGAATGAAGAGAATTCCATGCATTGTGGCACAATGGATCCCGATTGAATGCAGTGGAGTCCATGCAGCGAGGCCCAATGCATCCCGATTGAATGCAGTGGATTTTATGCAGCATGGCCCAAAGCATCCCGATTGAATGCAGTGGATTCCATGCATTGTGATTGAATGCGGTGTAATCTATGCAGTGTGGTAAAATGCATCCCGATAGAATGCAGTGGATTCCATGCAGCGTGATTGAATGTAGTGGATTCGATGCAGCGTGAAGAAATGGAACCCTATTGAATGCCGTGGATTTTATGCAGCACGATTGAATGCAGTGGATTCCATGAAGCATGATTGAATGCAATGGATTTATGCAGCATGGCCCAAAGCATCCCGATTGAATGCAGTGGATTCCATGCAGCGTCGTTGAATGCAGAGTATTCCATGCATTTTGGCGCAATGGTTCCAGATTGTATGCAGTGGAGTTCATGCAGCGAGGCCCAATGCATCCCGATTGAATGCAGTAGATTTTATGCAGCATGGCCCAAAACATCCCGATGGAATGCAGTGGATTCCATGCAGCGTCGTTGAATGCAGAGGATTCCATGCATTGTGGCGCAATGGATCCAGATTTTATGCAGTGGAGTCCATGCAGCGAGGCCCAATGCCTCCCGATTGAATGCAGTGGAGTTTATGCAGCATGGCCCAAAGCATCCCGATGGAATGCAGTGGATTCCATGCATTGTGATTGAATGCAGTGTAATCCATGCAGTGAGGTAAAATGCATCCTGATTTAATGCAGTGTATTCCATGCAGCGTGAAGTAATGGAACCCTATTGAATGCATTGGATTTTATAGAGCATGATTGAATGAAATGGATTCCATGCAGCATGGTTGAATGCAGTGGATTTTATGCAGCATGGCCCAAAGCATCCCGATTGAATGCAGTGGAGTCCATGCAGCGTCAATGAATGCAGAGTATTCCATGCATTTTGGCGCAATGGATCCCGATTGTATGCAGTGGAGTCCATGCAGCGAAGCCCAATGCATCCCGATTGAATGCAGTGGATTTTATGCAGCATGGCCCAAAGCATCCCGATGGAATGAAGTGGATTACATGCGTTGTGATTGAATGCAGTGAACTCCATGCAGCATTGTAGAATGCATCCCCATTGAATGCAGTGGATTCCATGGAGCCTGATTGAATGCAGTGTATTCCATGCAGCGTGAAGAAATGGAACCCTATTGAATGCAGTGGATTTTATTCAGCATGATTGAATGCAGTGGATTCCATGCAGCAAATTGAATGCAGTGTATTTTATGCAGTATGGCCCAAAGCATCCCTATAGAACGCAGTGGATTCCATGCATTTTGAGTGTATGAAATGTAATCCATGCAGCCTTGTAAAATGCATCCCGATTGAATGCAGTGGATTCCATGCAGCATGATTGAATGCAGTGGATTTTATGCAGCATGGCCCAAAGCTTCCCGATGGAATGCAGTGGATTCCATGCAGCGTCATTGAATGCAGAGTATTCCATGCATTGTGGCGCAATGGATCCCGATTATATGCAGTGGAGTCTATGCAGCGAGGCCCAATGCATCCCGATTGAATGCAGTGGATTTTATGCAGCATGGCCCAAGGCATCCCGATTGAATGCAGTGGATTCCATGCATTGTGATTGAATGTAGGGTAATCCATGCAACGTGGTATAATGCATCCTGATTGAATGCAGTCGATTCCATGCATCCTGATTTAATGCAGTGTATTCCATGCAGCGTGAAGTAATGGAACCGTATTGAATGCATTGGATTTTATAGAGCATGATTGAATGAAATGGATTCCATGCAGCATGGTTGAATGCAGTGGATTTTATGCAGCATGGCCCAAAGCATCCCGATTGAATGCAGTGGAGTCCATGCAGCGTCAATGAATGCAGAGGATTCCTTGCATTGTGGCGCAATGGATACCGATTGAATGCAGTGGAGTCGATGCAGCGTGGCCCAATGCATCCCGATTGAATGCAGTGGATTTTATGCAGCATGGCCCAAAGCATCCCGATGGAATGCAGTGGATTCCAAGCATTGTGATTGAATGCAGTGTAATCCATGCAGCGAGGTAAAATGCATCCCGATTGAATGCAGTGGATTCCATGCAGCGTGATTAAGTGCAGTCGATTCCATACAGCTTAGTAAAATGAATCCCGATTAAATTCCATGGATTACATGCAGCGTGATTAAATGCAGTGTAATCCATGCAGAGTGGTAAAATGCATCCCGATTGAATGCAGTGGATTCCATGCAGCGTGGTTGAATGCAGTGGATTCCATGCAGGGTGCAGTAATGGAAACCTATTGAATGCAGTGGATTTTATGCAGCATGATTGAATGCAGTGGTTTCAATGCAGCATGATTGCATGCAGTGGATTTTATGCAGCATGGCCCATAGCTTCACGATTCAATGCAGTGGATTCCATTCAGCGTCATTGCATGCAGAGTATTCCATGCATTTTGGCGCAATGGATCCCGATTATATGCAGTGGAGTCCATGCAGCAAGGCCCAGTGCATCCCGATTGAATGCAGTGGATTGTATGCAGCATGGCCCAAAGCTTCCCGATTGAATGCAGTGGATTCCATGCATTGTGATGGAATGCAGTGTAATCCATGCAACGAGGAAAAATGCATCCCGATTGAATGCAGTGGATTCCATGCAGCCTGATTGAATGCAGTGTATTCCATGCAGCATGAAGAAATGGAACCCTATGGAATGCAGCGGATTTTATGCAGCCTGATTGAATGCAGTGTATTCCATGCAGCATGAAGAAATGGAACCCTATGGAATGCAGCGGATTTTATGCTGCATGATTGAATGCAGTGGATTCCATGCAGCATGATTGAATGCAGTGGATTTTATGCAGCATGGCCCAAAGCATCCCGTTTGAATGCAGTGGATTCCATGCATTGTGATTGAATGCAGTGTACTCCATGCAGCCTTGTAAAATGAATCCCGATTGAATGCAGTGGATTCCATGCAGCGTGATTAAATGCAGTCGATTCCATACAGCTTAGTAAAATGAATCCCGATTAAATTCCATGGATTACATGCAGCGTGATTAAATGCAGTGGATTCCATGCAGAGTGGTAAAATGCATCCATATTGAATGCAGTGGATTCTATGCATTGCGATTGAATGCAGTGTAATCCAAGCAGTGTGGTAAAATGCATCCCGATTGAATGCAGTGGATTCCATGCACCGTGATTAAATGCAGTCGATTCCATGCATTTTGGCGCAATGGATCCCGATTGTATGCAGTGGAGTCCATGCAGCGAGGCCCAATGCATCCCGATTGAATGCATTGGATTGTATGCAGCATGGCCCAAAGCATCCCGATGGAATGCAGTGGATTCCATGCATTGTGATGGAATGCAGTGAACTCCATGCAGCATGGTAGAATGCATCCCCATTGAGTGCAGTGGATTCCATGGAGCCTGATTGAATGCAGTTTATTCCATGCAGCGAGGCCCAATGCATCCCGATTGAATGCAGTGGATTTTATGCAGCATGATTGAATGCAGTGGATTCCATGCAGCAAATTGAATGCAGTGGATTGTATGCAGCATGGCCCAAAGCATGCCGATGGAATGCAGTGGATTTTATGCAGCATGATTGAATGCAGTGTACTCCATGCAGCGAGGAAAAATGCATCCCGAGTGAATGCAGTGGATTCCATGCAGCGTGATTGAATGCAGTGGATTCGATGCCACGTGAAGAAATGGAACCCTATTGAATGCAGTGGATTTTATACAGCATGATTGAATGCAGTGGATTCCATGCAGCATGATTGAATGCAGTGGATTTTATGCAGCATGGCCCAAAGCATCCCGATTGAATGCAGTGGAGTCCATGCAGCGTCGTTGCATGCGGAGGATTCCATGCATTTTGGTGCAATGGATCCCGATTGTATGCAGTGGAGTCCATGCAGCGAGGCCCAATGCATCCCGATTGAATGCAGTCGATTTTATGCAGCATGGCCCAAAGCATCCCGATGGAATGCAGTGGATTCCATGCATTGTGATTGAATGCAGTGAACTCCATGCAGCATTGTAGAATGCATCCCCATTTAATGCAGTGGAATTCATGCAGCGTGATTGAATGCAGTGTATTCCATGCAGCGAGGCCCAATGCATCCCGATGGAATGCAGTGGATTTTATGCAGCATGATTGAATGCAGTGGATTCCATGCAGCAAATTGAATGCAGTGTATTTTATGCAGTATGGCCCAAAGTATACCTATAGGACGCAGTGGATTCCATGCATTTTGAGTGTATGAAATGTAATCCATGCAGCCTTGTAAAATGCATCCCGATCGAATGCAGTGGATTCCATGCAGCATGATTGAATGCAGTGGATTTTATGCAGCATGGCCCAAAGCTTCCCGATGGAATGCAGTGGATTCCATGCAGCGTCGTTGAATGCAGAATATTCCATGCATTGTGGCGCAATGGATCCCGATTATATGCAGTGGAGTCTATGCAGCGAGGCCCAATGCATCCCGATTGAATGCAGTGGATTTTATGCAGCATGGCCCAAAGCATCCCGATTGAATGCAGTGGATTCCATGCATTGTGATTGAATGTAGGGTAATCCATGCAACGTGGTATAATGCATCCTGATTGAATGCAGTCGATTCCATGCATCCTGATTTAATGCAGTGTATTCCATGCAGCGTGAAGTAATGGAACCCTATTGAATGCATTGGATTTTATAGAGCATGATTGAATGAAATGGATTCCATGCAGCATGGTTGAATGCAGTGGATTTTATGCAGCATGGCACAAAGCATCCCGATTGAATGCAGTGGAGTCCATGCAGCGTCAATGAATGCAGAGTATTCCATGCATTTTGGCGCAATGGATCCCGATTGTATGCAGTGGAGTCCATGCAGCGAAGCCCAATGCATCCCGATTGAATGCAGTGGATTTTATGCAGCATGGCCCAAAGCATCCCAATGGAATGCAGTGGATAACATGCGTTGTGATTGAATGCAGTGTACTCCATGCAGCATTGTAGAATGCATCCCCATTGAATGCAGTGGATTCCATGGAGCCTGATTGAATGCAGTGTATTCCATGCAGCGTGAAGAAATGGAACCCTATTGAATGCAGTGGATTTTATTCAGCATGATTGAATGCAGTGGATTCCATGCAGCAAATTGAATGCAGTGTATTTTATGCAGTATGGCCAAAGCATACCTATAGAACGCAGTGGATTCCATGCATTTTGAGTGTATGAAATGTAATCCATGCAGCCTTGTAAAATGCATCCCGATTGAATGCAGTGGATTCCATGCAGCATGATTGAATGCAGTGGATTTTATGCAGCATGGCCCAAAGCTTCCCGATGGAATGCAGTGGATTCCATGCAGCGTCATTGAATGCAGAGTATTCCATGCATTGTGGCACAATGGATCCCGATTATATGCAGTGGAGTCTATGCAGCGAGGCCCAATGCATCACCATTGAATGCAGTGGATTTTATGCAGCATGGCCCAAGGCATCCCGATTGAATGCAGTGGATTCCATGCATTGTGATTGAATGTAGGGTAATCCATGCAACGTGGTAAAATGCATCCTGATTGAATGCAGTCGATTCCATGCATCCTGATTTAATGTAGTGTATTCCATGCAGCGTGAAGTAATGGAACCCTATTGAATGCATTGGATTTTATAGAGCATGATTGAATGAAATGGATTCCATGCAGCATGGTTGAATGCAGTGGATTTTATGCAGCATGGCCCAAAGCATCCCGATTGAATGCAGTGGAGTCCATGCAGCGTCAATGAATGCAGAGGATTCCTTGCATTGTGGCGCAATGGATACCGATTGAATGCAGTGGAGTCGATGCAGCGTGGCCCAATGCATCCCGATTGAATGCAGTGGATTTTATGCAGCATGGCCCAAAGCATCCCGATGGAATGCAGTGGATTCCAAGCATTGTGATTGAATGCAGTGTAATCCATGCAGCGAGGTAAAATGCATCCCGATTGAATGCAGTGGATTCCATTCAGTGTGATTGAATGCAGTGTATTACATGCAGCGTGAAGAAATGGAACCCTATTGAATGCAGTGGATTTTATGCAGCATGATTGAATGCAGTGGATTCCATGCAGCATGATTGAATGCAGTGGATTTTATGCAGCATGGCCCAAAGCATCCCGATGGAATGCAGTGGATTCCATGCATTGTGATTGAATGCAGTGAAAACCACGCAGCATGGTAAAATGCATCCCGATTGAATGCAGTGGATTCCATGCAGCGTGATTGAATGCAGTGTATTCCATGCAGCGTGAAGAAATGGAACCCAATTGAATGCAAGGATTTATGCAGCATTACTGAATGCAGTGGATTCAAAAAGCAAGATTGAATGCAGTGGATTTTATGCAGCATGGCCCAAAGCATCCCGATTGAATGCAGTGGATTCCATGCATTGTGATTGAATGCAGTGAACTGCAGGCAACGTGGTAAAATGCATCCCGATTGAATGCAGTGGATTCCATGCAGCGTGGTTGAATGCAGTGGATTCCATGCAGGGTGAAGAAATGGAACCCTATTGAATGCAGTGGATTTTATGCAACATGATTGAATGCAGTGGATTCAATGCAGCATGATTGCATGCAGTGGATTTTATGCAGCATGGCCCATAGCTTCACGATTCAATGCAGTGGATTCCATTCAGCGTCATTGAATGCAGAGTATTCCATGCATTGTGACGCAATGGATCCCGATTATATGCAGTGGAGTCCATGCAGCGAGGCCCAGTGCATCCCGATTGAATGCAGTGGATTGTATGCAGCATGGCCCAAAGCTTCCCGATTGAATGCAGTGGATTCGATGCATTGTGATGGAATGCAGTGTAATCCATGCAACGAGGAAAAATGCATCCCGATTGAATGCAGTGGATTCCATGCAGCCTGATTGAATGCAGTGTATTCCATGCAGCATGAAGAAATGGAACCCTATGGAATGCAGCGGATTTTATGCTGCATGACTGAATGCAGTGGATTCCATGCAGCATGATTGAATGCAGTGGATTTTATGCAGCATGGCCCAAAGCATCCCGTTTGAATGCAGTGGATTCCATGCATTGTGATTGAATGCAGTGTACTCCATGCAGCCTTGTAAAATGAATCCCGATTGAATGCAGTGGATTCCATGCAGCGTGATTAAATGCAGTCGATTCCATACAGCTTAGTAAAATGAATCCCGATTAAATTCCATGGATTACATGCAGCGTGATTAAATGCAGTGGATTCCATGCAGAGTGGTAAAATGCATCCATATTGAATGCAGTGGATTCCATGCAGCGTGATTGAATGCAGTGGATTCCAGGCAGCGTGAAGAAGAAATGGAACCCTATTGAATGCAGTGGATTTTATGCAGCATGATTGAATGCAGTGGATTCCATGCAGCATGATTGCATGCAGTGGATTTTATGCAGTATGGCCCAAAGCATCCCGATGGAATGCAGTGGATTCCATGCAGCGTCAATGAATGCAGAGGATTCCATGCATTTTGGCGCAATGGATCCCGATTGTATGCAGTGGAGTCCATGCAGCGAGGCCCAATGCATCCCGATTGAATGCAGTGGATTTTATGCAGCATGGCCCAAAGCATCCCGATGGAATGCAGTGGATTCCATGCATTGTGATTGAATGCAGTGAACTCCATGCAGCATGGTAGAATGCATCCCCATTGAATGCAGTGGATTCCATGGAGCCTGATTGAATGCAGTTTATTCCATGCAGCGAGGCCCAATGCATCCCGATTGAATGCAGTGGATTTTATGCAGCATGATTGAATGCAGTGGATTCCATGCAGCATGGTTGAATGCAGTGGATTTTATGCAGTATGGCCCAAAGCATCCCGATGGAATGCAGTGGATTCCATGCAGCGTAATTGAATGCAGATGATTCCTTGCATTTTGGGGCAATGGATCCCGATTTTATGCAGTGGAGTCCATGCAGCGTGGCCAAATGCATCCCGATTAAATGCAGTGGATTTTATGCAGCATGGCCCAAAGCATCCCGATAGAATGCAGTGGATTCCATGCAGCCTGATTGAATGAAGGGTAATCAATGCAGCATGGTAAAATGCATCCCGATTGAATGCAGTGGATTCCATGCAGCATGATTGAATGCAATGGATTTTATGCAGCATGGCCCAAAGCATCCCGATTGAATGCAGTGGATTCCATGCAGCGTCATTGAATGCAGAGGATTCCATGCATTGTGGCGCAATGGATCCCGATTGTATGCAGTGGAGTCCATGCAGCGATGCCCAGTGCATCCCGATTGAATGCAGTGGATTTTATGCAGCATGGCCCAAAGCATCCCGATTGAATGCAATGGATTCCATGAATTGTGATTGAATACAGTGTACTAAATGCAGCGTGGTAAAATTCATCCATGTTGAATGCAGTGGATTCCATGCAGCGTGATTGAATGCAGTGGATTCCATGCAGCGTGAAGAAATGGAACCCTATTGAATGCAGTGGATTTTATGCAGCATGATTGAATGCAGTGGATTCCATGCAGCATGATTGCATACAGTGGATTTTATGCAGCATGGCCCAAAGCATCCCGATGGAATGCAGTGGATTCCATGCAGCGTCATTGAATGCAGAGGATTCCATGCATTGTGGCGCAATGGATCCCGATTGTATGCAGTGGAGTCCATGCAGCGAGGCCCAATGCATCCCGATTGAATGCAGTGGATTTTATGCAGCATGGCCCAAAGCATCCCGATGGAATGCAGTGGATTCCATGCAGCGTCGTTGAATGAAGAGGATTCCATGCATTGTGGCGCAATGGATCCGGATTGTATGCAGTGGAGTCCATGCAGCAATGCCCAGTGCATCCCGATTGAATGCAGTGGATTTTATGCAGCATGGCCCAAAGCATCCCGATTGAATACAATGGATTCCATGAATTGTGATTGAATACAGTGTACTAAATGCAGCGTGGTAAAATTCATCCATGTTGAATGCAGTGGAATTCATGCAGCGTGATTGAATGCAGTGGATTCCATGCAGCGTGAAGAAATGGAACCCTATTGAATGCAGTGGATTTTATGCAGCATGATTGAATGCAGTGGATTCCATGCAGCATGATTGCATGCAGTGGATTTTATGCAGCATGGCCCAAAGCATCCTGATGGAATGCAGTGGATTCCATGCAGCGTCATTGAATGCAGAGGATTCCATGCATTGTGGCACAATGGATTCCGATTGAATGCAGTGGATTCGATGCAGCGTCATTGAATGAAGAGAATTCCATGCATTGTGGCACAATGGATCCCGATTGAATGCAGTGGAGTCCATGCAGCGAGGCCCAATGCATCCCGATTGAATGCAGTGGATTTTATGCAGCATGGCCCAAAGCATCCCGATTGAATGCAGTGGATTCCATGCATTGTGATTGAATGCGGTGTAATCTATGCAGTGTGGTAAAATGCATCCCGATAGAATGCAGTGGATTCCATGCAGCGTGATTGAATGTAGTGGATTCGATGCAGCGTGAAGAAATGGAACCCTATTGAATGCCGTGGATTTTATGCAGCACGATTGAATGCAGTGGATTCCATGAAGCATGATTGAATGCAATGGATTTATGCAGCATGGCCCAAAGCATCCCGATGGAATGCAGTGGATTCCATGCAGCGTCATTGAATGCAGATGATTCCTTGCATTTTGGGGCAATGGATCCCGATTTTATGCAGTGGAGTCCATGCAGCGTGGCCAAATGCATCCCGATTAAATGCAGTGGATTTTATGCAGCATGGCCCAAAGCATCCCGATAGAATGCAGTGGATTCCATGCAGCCTGATTGAATGAAGGGTAATAAATGCAGCATGGTAAAATGCATCCCGATTGAATGCAGTGGATTCCATGCAGCATGATTGAATGCAATGGATTTTATGCAGCATGGCCCAAAGCATCCCGATTGAATGCAGTGGATTCCATGCAGCGTCATTGAATGCAGAGGATTCCATGCATTGTGGCGCAATGGATCCCGATTGTATGCAGTGGAGTCCATGCAGCGATGCCCAGTGCATCCCGATTGAATGCAGTGGATTTTATGCAGCATGGCCCAAAGCATCCCGATTGAATGCAATGGATTCCATGAATTGTGATTGAATACAGTGTACTAAATGCAGCGTGGTAAAATTCATCCATGTTGAATGCAGTGGATTCCATGCAGCGTGATTGAATGCAGTGGATTCCATGCAGCGTGAAGAAATGGAACCCTATTGAATGCAGTGGATTTTATGCAGCATGATTGAATGCAGTGGATTCCATGCAGCATGATTGCATACAGTGGATTTTATGCAGCATGGCCCAAAGCATCCCGATGGAATGCAGTGGATTCCATGCAGCGTCATTGAATGCAGAGGATTCCATGCATTGTGGCGCAATGGATCCCGATTGTATGCAGTGGAGTCCATGCAGCGAGGCCCAATGCATCCCGATTGAATGCAGTGGATTTTATGCAGCATGGCCCAAAGCATCCCGATATAATGCAGTGCATTCCATGCAGCGTCGTTGAATGAAGAGGATTCCATGCATTGTGGCGCAATGGATCCGGATTGTATGCAGTGGAGTCCATGCAGCAATGCCCAGTGCATCCCGATTGAATGCAGTGGATTTTATGCAGCATGGCCCAAAGCATCCCGATTGAATGCAATGGATTCCATGAATTGTGATTGAATACAGTGTACTAAATGCAGCGTGGTAAAATTCATCCATGTTGAATGCAGTGGAATTCATGCAGCGTGATTGAATGCAGTGGATTCCATGCAGCGTGAAGAAATGGAACCCTATTGAATGCAGTGGATTTTATGCAGCATGATTGAATGCAGTGGATTCCATGCAGCATGATTGCATGCAGTGGATTTTATGCAGCATGGCCCAAAGCATCCTGATGGAATGCAGTGGATTCCATGCAGCGTCATTGAATGCAGAGGATTCCATGCATTGTGGCACAATGGATTCCGATTGAATGCAGTGGATTCGATGCAGCGTCATTGAATGAAGAGAATTCCATGCATTGTGGCACAATGGATCCCGATTGAATGCAGTGGAGTCCATGCAGCGAGGCCCAATGCATCCCGATTGAATGCAGTGGATTTTATGCAGCATGGCCCAAAGCATCCCGATTGAATGCAGTGGATTCCATGCATTGTGATTGAATGCAGTGAACTGCAGGCAACGTGGTAAAATGCATCCCGATTGAATGCAGTGGATTCCATGCAGCGTGGTTGAATGCAGTGGATTCCATGCAGGGTGAAGAAATGGAACCCTATTGAATGCAGTGGATTTTATGCAACATGATTGAATGCAGTGGATTCAATGCAGCATGATTGCATGCAGTGGATTTTATGCAGCATGGCCCATAGCTTCACGATTCAATGCAGTGGATTCCATTCAGCGTCATTGAATGCAGAGTATTCCATGCATTGTGACGCAATGGATCCCGATTATATGCAGTGGAGTCCATGCAGCGAGGCCCAGTGCATCCCGATTGAATGCAGTGGATTGTATGCAGCATGGCCCAAAGCTTCCCGATTGAATGCAGTGGATTCGATGCATTGTGATGGAATGCAGTGTAATCCATGCAACGAGGAAAAATGCATCCCGATTGAATGCAGTGGATTCCATGCAGCCTGATTGAATGCAGTGTATTCCATGCAGCATGAAGAAATGGAACCCTATGGAATGCAGCGGATTTTATGCTGCATGACTGAATGCAGTGGATTCCATGCAGCATGATTGAATGCAGTGGATTTTATGCAGCATGGCCCAAAGCATCCCGTTTGAATGCAGTGGATTCCATGCATTGTGATTGAATGCAGTGTACTCCATGCAGCCTTGTAAAATGAATCCCGATTGAATGCAGTGGATTCCATGCAGCGTGATTAAATGCAGTCGATTCCATACAGCTTAGTAAAATGAATCCCGATTAAATTCCATGGATTACATGCAGCGTGATTAAATGCAGTGGATTCCATGCAGAGTGGTAAAATGCATCCATATTGAATGCAGTGGATTCCATGCAGCGTGATTGAATGCAGTGGATTCCAGGCAGCGTGAAGAAGAAATGGAACCCTATTGAATGCAGTGGATTTTATGCAGCATGATTGAATGCAGTGGATTCCATGCAGCATGATTGCATGCAGTGGATTTTATGCAGTATGGCCCAAAGCATCCCGATGGAATGCAGTGGATTCCATGCAGCGTCAATGAATGCAGAGGATTCCATGCATTTTGGCGCAATGGATCCCGATTGTATGCAGTGGAGTCCATGCAGCGAGGCCCAATGCATCCCGATTGAATGCAGTGGATTTTATGCAGCATGGCCCAAAGCATCCCGATGGAATGCAGTGGATTCCATGCATTGTGATTGAATGCAGTGAACTCCATGCAGCATGGTAGAATGCATCCCCATTGAATGCAGTGGATTCCATGGAGCCTGATTGAATGCAGTTTATTCCATGCAGCGAGGCCCAATGCATCCCGATTGAATGCAGTGGATTTTATGCAGCATGATTGAATGCAGTGGATTCCATGCAGCATGGTTGAATGCAGTGGATTTTATGCAGCATGGCCCAAAGCATCCCGATGGAATGCAGTGGATTCCATGCAGCGTCATTGAATGCAGATGATTCCTTGCATTTTGGGGCAATGGATCCCGATTTTATGCAGTGGAGTCCATGCAGCGTGGCCAAATGCATCCCGATTAAATGCAGTGGATTTTATGCAGCATGGCCCAAAGCATCCCGATAGAATGCAGTGGATTCCATGCAGCCTGATTGAATGAAGGGTAATCAATGCAGCATGGTAAAATGCATCCCGATTGAATGCAGTGGATTCCATGCAGCATGATTGAATGCAATGGATTTTATGCAGCATGGCCCAAAGCATCCCGATTGAATGCAGTGGATTCCATGCAGCGTCATTGAATGCAGAGGATTCCATGCATTGTGGCGCAATGGATCCCGATTGTATGCAGTGGAGTCCATGCAGCGATGCCCAGTGCATCCCGATTGAATGCAGTGGATTTTATGCAGCATGGCCCAAAGCATCCCGATTGAATGCAATGGATTCCATGAATTGTGATTGAATACAGTGTACTAAATGCAGCGTGGTAAAATTCATCCATGTTGAATGCAGTGGATTCCATGCAGCGTGATTGAATGCAGTGGATTCCATGCAGCGTGAAGAAATGGAACCCTATTGAATGCAGTGGATTTTATGCAGCATGATTGAATGCAGTGGATTCCATGCAGCATGATTGCATACAGTGGATTTTATGCAGCATGGCCCAAAGCATCCCGATGGAATGCAGTGGATTCCATGCAGCGTCATTGAATGCAGAGGATTCCATGCATTGTGGCGCAATGGATCCCGATTGTATGCAGTGGAGTCCATGCAGCGAGGCCCAATGCATCCCGATTGAATGCAGTGGATTTTATGCAGCATGGCCCAAAGCATCCCGATGGAATGCAGTGGATTCCATGCAGCGTCGTTGAATGAAGAGGATTCCATGCATTGTGGCGCAATGGATCCGGATTGTATGCAGTGGAGTCCATGCAGCAATGCCCAGTGCATCCCGATTGAATGCAGTGGATTTTATGCAGCATGGCCCAAAGCATCCCGATTGAATACAATGGATTCCATGAATTGTGATTGAATACAGTGTACTAAATGCAGCGTGGTAAAATTCATCCATGTTTAATGCAGTGGAATTCATGCAGCGTGATTGAATGCAGTGGATTCCATGCAGCGTGAAGAAATGGAACCCTATTGAATGCAGTGGATTTTATGCAGCATGATTGAATGCAGTGGATTCCATGCAGCATGATTGCATGCAGTGGATTTTATGCAGCATGGCCCAAAGCATCCTGATGGAATGCAGTGGATTCCATGCAGCGTCATTGAATGCAGAGGATTCCATGCATTGTGGCACAATGGATTCCGATTGAATGCAGTGGATTCGATGCAGCGTCATTGAATGAAGAGAATTCCATGCATTGTGGCACAATGGATCCCGATTGAATGCAGTGGAGTCCATGCAGCGAGGCCCAATGCATCACCATTGAATGCAGTGGATTTTATGCAGCATGGCCCAAAGCATCCCGATTGAATGCAGTGGATTCCATGCATTGTGATTGAATGCGGTGTAATCTATGCAGTGTGGTAAAATGCATCCCGATAGAATGCAGTGGATTCCATGCAGCGTGATTGAATGTAGTGGATTCGATGCAGCGTGAAGAAATGGAACCCTATTGAATGCCGTGGATTTTATGCAGCACGATTGAATGCAGTGGATTCCATGAAGCATGATTGAATGCAATGGATTTATGCAGCATGGCCCAAAGCATCCCGATGGAATGCAGTGGATTCCATGCAGCGTCATTGAATGCAGATGATTCCTTGCATTTTGGGGCAATGGATCCCGATTTTATGCAGTGGAGTCCATGCAGCGTGGCCAAATGCATCCCGATTAAATGCAGTGGATTTTATGCAGCATGGCCCAAAGCATCCCGATAGAATGCAGTGGATTCCATGCAGCCTGATTGAATGAAGGGTAATCCATGCAGCATGGTAAAATGCATCCCGATTGAATGCAGTGGATTCCATGCAGCATGATTGAATGCAATGGATTTTATGCAGCATGGCCCAAAGCATCCCGATTGAATGCAGTGGATTCCATGCAGCGTCATTGAATGCAGAGGATTCCATGCATTGTGGCGCAATGGATCCCGATTGTATGCAGTGGAGTCCATGCAGCGATGCCCAGTGCATCCCGATTGAATGCAGTGGATTTTATGCAGCATGGCCCAAAGCATCCCGATTGAATGCAATGGATTCCATGAATTGTGATTGAATACAGTGTACTAAATGCAGCGTGGTAAAATTCATCCATGTTGAATGCAGTGGATTCCATGCAGCGTGATTGAATGCAGTGGATTCCATGCAGCGTGAAGAAATGGAACCCTATTGAATGCAGTGGATTTTATGCAGCATGATTGAATGCAGTGGATTCCATGCAGCATGATTGCATACAGTGGATTTTATGCAGCATGGCCCAAAGCATCCCGATGGAATGCAGTGGATTCCATGCAGCGTCATTGAATGCAGAGGATTCCATGCATTGTGGCGCAATGGATCCCGATTGTATGCAGTGGAGTCCATGCAGCGAGGCCCAATGCATCCCGATTGAATGCAGTGGATTTTATGCAGCATGGCCCAAAGCATCCCGATATAATGCAGTGGATTCCATGCAGCGTCGTTGAATGAAGAGGATTCCATGCATTGTGGCGCAATGGATCCGGATTGTATGCAGTGGAGTCCATGCAGCAATGCCCAGTGCATCCCGATTGAATGCAGTGGATTTTATGCAGCATGGCCCAAAGCATCCCGATTGAATGCAATGGATTCCATGAATTGTGATTGAATACAGTGTACTAAATGCAGCGTGGTAAAATTCATCCATGTTGAATGCAGTGGAATTCATGCAGCGTGATTGAATGCAGTGGATTCCATGCAGCGTGAAGAAATGGAACCCTATTGAATGCAGTGGATTTTATGCAGCATGATTGAATGCAGTGGATTCCATGCAGCATGATTGCATGCAGTGGATTTTATGCAGCATGGCCCAAAGCATCCTGATGGAATGCAGTGGATTCCATGCAGCGTCATTGAATGCAGAGGATTCCATGCATTGTGGCACAATGGATTCCGATTGAATGCAGTGGATTCGATGCAGCGTCATTGAATGAAGAGAATTCCATGCATTGTGGCACAATGGATCCCGATTGAATGCAGTGGAGTCCATGCAGCGAGGCCCAATGCATCCCGATTGAATGCAGTGGATTTTATGCAGCATGGCCCAAAGCATCCCGATTGAATGCAGTGGATTCCATGCATTGTGATTGAATGCGGTGTAATCTATGCAGTGTGGTAAAATGCATCCCGATAGAATGCAGTGGATTCCATGCAGCGTGATTGAATGTAGTGGATTCGATGCAGCGTGAAGAAATGGAACCCTATTGAATGCCGTGGATTTTATGCAGCACGATTGAATGCAGTGGATTCCATGAAGCATGATTGAATGCAATGGATTTATGCAGCATGGCCCAAAGCATCCCGATTGAATGCAGTGGATTCCATGCAGCGTCGTTGAATGCAGAGTATTCCATGCATTTTGGCGCAATGGTTCCAGATTGTATGCAGTGGAGTTCATGCAGCGAGGCCCAATGCATCCCGATTGAATGCAGTAGATTTTATGCAGCATGGCCCAAAACATCCCGATGGAATGCAGTGGATTCCATGCAGCGTCGGTGAATGCAGAGGATTCCATGCATTGTGGCGCAATGGATCCAGATTTTATGCAGTGGAGTCCATGCAGCGAGGCCCAATGCCTGCCGATTGAATGCAGTGGAGTTTATGCAGCATGGCCCAAAGCATCCCGATGGAATGCAGTGGATTCCATGCATTGTGATTGAATGCAGTGTAATCCATGCAGTGAGGTAAAATGCATCCTGATTTAATGCAGTGTATTCCATGCAGCGTGAAGTAATGGAACCCTATTGAATGCATTGGATTTTATAGAGCATGATTGAATGAAATGGATTCCATGCAGCATGGTTGAATGCAGTGGATTTTATGCAGCATGGCCCAAAGCATCCCGATTGAATGCAGTGGAGTCCATGCAGCGTCAATGAATGCAGAGTATTCCATGCATTTTGGCGCAATGGATCCCGATTGTATGCAGTGGAGTCCATGCAGCGAGGCACAATGCATCCCGATTGAATGCAGTGGATTTTATGCAGCATGGCCCAAAGCATCCCGATGGAATGCAGTGGATTACATGCGTTGTGATTGAATGCAGTGAACTCCATGCAGCATTGTAGAATGCATCCCCATTGAATGCAGTGGATTCCATGGAGCCTGATTGAATGCAGTGTATTCCATGCAGCGTGAAGAAATGGAACCCTATTGAATGCAGTGGATTTTATTCAGCATGATTGAATGCAGTGGATTCCATGCAGCAAATTGAATGCAGTGTATTTTATGCAGTATGGCCCAAAGCATCCCTATAGAACGCAGTGGATTCCATGCATTTTGAGTGTATGAAATGTAATCCATGCAGCCTTGTAAAATGCATCCCGATTGAATGCAGTGGATTCCATGCAGCATGATTGAATGCAGTGGATTTTATGCAGCATGGCCCAAAGCTTCCCGATGGAATGCAGTGGATTCCATGCAGCGTCATTGAATGCAGAGTATTCCATGCATTGTGGCGCAATGGATCCCGATTATATGCAGTGGAGTCTATGCAGCGAGGCCCAATGCATCACCATTGAATGCAGTGGATTTTATGCAGCATGGCCCAAGGCATCCCGATTGAATGCAGTGGATTCCATGCATTGTGATTGAATGTAGGGTAATCCATGCAACGTGGTATAATGCATCCTGATTGAATGCAGTCGATTCCATGCATCCTGATTTAATGTAGTGTATTCCATGCAGCGTGAAGTAATGGAACCCTATTGAATGCATTGGATTTTATAGAGCATGATTGAATGAAATGGATTCCATGCAGCATGGTTGAATGCAGTGGATTTTATGCAGCATGGCCCAAAGCATCCCGATTGAATGCAGTGGAGTCCATGCAGCGTCAATGAATGCAGAGGATTCCTTGCATTGTGGCGCAATGGATACCGATTGAATGCAGTGGAGTCGATGCAGCGTGGCCCAATGCATCCCGATTGAATGCAGTGGATTTTATGCAGCATGGCCCAAAGCATCCCGATGGAATGCAGTGGATTCCAAGCATTGTGATTGAATGCAGTGTAATCCATGCAGCGAGGTAAAATGCATCCCGATTGAATGCAGTGGATTCCATTCAGTGTGATTGAATGCAGTGTATTACATGCAGCGTGAAGAAATGGAACCCTATTGAATGCAGTGGATTTTATGCAGCATGATTGAATGCAGTGGATTCCATGCAGCATGATTGAATGCAGTGGATTTTATGCAGCATGGCCCAAAGCATCCCGATGGAATGCAGTGGATTCCATGCATTGTGATTGAATGCAGTGAAAACCACGCAGCATGGTAAAATGCATCCCGATTGAATGCAGTGGATTCCATGCAGCGTGATTGAATGCAGTGTATTCCATGCAGCGTGAAGAAATGGAACCCAATTGAATGCAAGGATTTATGCAGCATTACTGAATGCAGTGGATTCAAAAAGCAAGATTGAATGCAGTGGATTTTATGCAGCATGGCCCAAAGCATCCCGATTGAATGCAGTGGATTCCATGCATTGTGATTGAATGCAGTGAACTGCATGCAACGTGGTAAAATGCATCCCGATTGAATGCAGTGGATTCCATGCAGCGTGATTAAGTGCAGTCGATTCCATACAGCTTAGTAAAATGAATCCCGATTAAAATTCCATGGATTACATGCAGCGTGATTAAATGCAGTGTAATCCATGCAGAGTGGTAAAATGCATCCCGATTGAATGCAGTGGATTCCATGCAGCGTGGTTGAATGCAGTGGATTCCATGCAGGGTGCAGAAATGGAACCCTATTGAATGCAGTGGATTTTATGCAACATGATTGAATGCAGTGGTTTCAATGCAGCATGATTGCATGCAGTGGATTTTATGCAGCATGGCCCATAGCTTCACGATTAAATGCAGTGGATTCCATTCAGCGTCATTGAATGCAGAGTATTCCATGCATTGTGGCGCAATGGATCCCGATTATATGCAGTGGAGTCCATGCAGCGAGGCCCAGTGCATCCCGATTGAATGCAGTGGATTGTATGCAGCATGGCCCAAAGCTTCCCGATTGAATGCAGTGGATTCGATGCATTGTGATGGAATGCAGTGTAATCCATGCAACGAGGAAAAATGCATCCCGATTGAATGCAGTGGATTCCATGCAGCCTGATTGAATGCAGTGTATTCCATGCAGCATGAAGAAATGGAACCCTATGGAATGCAGCGGATTTTATGCTGCATGATTGAATGCAGTGGATTCCATGCAGCATGATTGAATGCAGTGAATTTTATGCAGCATGGCCCAAAGCATCCCGTTTGAATGCAGTGGATTCCATGCATTGTGATTGAATGCAGTGTACTCCATGCAGCCTTGTAAAATGAATCCCCATTGAATGCAGTGGATTCCATGCAGCGTGATTAAATGCAGTCGATTCAATACAGCTTAGTAAAATGAATCCCGATTAAATTCCATGGATTACATGCAGCGTGATTAAATGCAGTGGATTCCATGCAGAGTGGTAAAATGCATCCATATTGAATGCAGTGGATTCCATGCAGCGTGATTGAATGCAGTGGATTCCAGGCAGCGTGAAGAAGAAATGGAACCCTATTGAATGCAGTGGATTTTATGCAGCATGATTGAATGCAGTGGATTCCATGCAGCATGATTGAATGCAATGGATTTTATGCAGCATGGCCCAAAGCATCCCGATTGAATGCAGTGGATTCCATGCAGCGTCATTGAATGCAGAGGATTCCATGCATTGTGGCGCAATGGATCCGGATTGTATGCAGTGGAGTCCATGCAGCGATGCCCAGTGCATCCCGATTGAATGCAGTGGATTTTATGCAGCATGGCCCAAAGCATCCCGATTGAATGCAATGGATTCCATGAATTGTGATTGAATACAGTGTACTAAATGCAGCATGGTAAAATTCATCCATGTTGAATGCAGTGGATTCCATGCAGCGTGATTGAATGCAGTGGATTCCATGCAGCGTGAAGAAATGGAACCCTATTGAATGCAGTGGATTCCATGCATTGTGATTGAATGCGGTGTAATCTATGCAGTGTGGTAAAATGCATCCCGATAGAATGCAGTGGATTCCATGCAGCGTGATTGAATGTAGTGGATTCGATGCAGCGTGAAGAAATGGAACCCTATTGAATGCCGTGGATTTTATGCAGCACGATTGAATGCAGTGGATTCCATGAAGCATGATTGAATGCAATGGATTTATGCAGCATGGCCCAAAGCATCCCGATTGAATGCAGTGGATTCCATGCAGCGTCGTTGAATGCAGAGTATTCCATGCATTTTGGCGCAATGGTTCCAGATTGTATGCAGTGGAGTTCATGCAGCGAGGCCCAATGCATCCCGATTGAATGCAGTAGATTTTATGCAGCATGGCCCAAAACATCCCGATGGAATGCAGTGGATTCCATGCAGCGTCGGTGAATGCAGAGGATTCCATGCATTGTGGCGCAATGGATCCAGATTTTATGCAGTGGAGTCCATGCAGCGAGGCCCAATGCCTCCCGATTGAATGCAGTGGAGTTTATGCAGCATGGCCCAAAGCATCCCGATGGAATGCAGTGGATTCCATGCATTGTGATTGAATGCAGTGTAATCCATGCAGTGAGGTAAAATGCATCCTGATTTAATGCAGTGTATTCCATGCAGCGTGAAGTAATGGAACCCTATTGAATGCATTGGATTTTATAGAGCATGATTGAATGAAATGGATTCCATGCAGCATGGTTGAATGCAGTGGATTTTATGCAGCATGGCCCAAAGCATCCCGATTGAATGCAGTGGAGTCCATGCAGCGTCAATGAATGCAGAGTATTCCATGCATTTTGGCGCAATGGATCCCGATTGTATGCAGTGGAGTCCATGCAGCGAGGCCCAATGCATCCCGATTGAATGCAGTGGATTTTATGCAGCATGGCCCAAAGCATCCCGATGGAATGCAGTGGATTACATGCGTTGTGATTGAATGCAGTGAACTCCATGCAGCATTGTAGAATGCATCCCCATTGAATGCAGTGGATTCCATGGAGCCTGATTGAATGCAGTGTATTCCATGCAGCGTGAAGAAATGGAACCCTATTGAATGCAGTGGATTTTATTCAGCATGATTGAATGCAGTGGATTCCATGCAGCAAATTGAATGCAGTGTATTTTATGCAGTATGGCCCAAAGCATCCCTATAGAACGCAGTGGATTCCATGCATTTTGAGTGTATGAAATGTAATCCATGCAGCCTTGTAAAATGCATCCCGATTGAATGCAGTGGATTCCATGCAGCATGATTGAATGCAGTGGATTTTATGCAGCATGGCCCAAAGCTTCCCGATGGAATGCAGTGGATTCCATGCAGCGTCATTGAATGCAGAGTATTCCATGCATTGTGGCGCAATGGATCCCGATTATATGCAGTGGAGTCTATGCAGCGAGGCCCAATGCATCACCATTGAATGCAGTGGATTTTATGCAGCATGGCCCAAGGCATCCCGATTGAATGCAGTGGATTCCATGCATTGTGATTGAATGTAGGGTAATCCATGCAACGTGGTATAATGCATCCTGATTGAATGCAGTCGATTCCATGCATCCTGATTTAATGTAGTGTATTCCATGCAGCGTGAAGTAATGGAACCCTATTGAATGCATTGGATTTTATAGAGCATGATTGAATGAAATGGATTCCATGCAGCATGGTTGAATGCAGTGGATTTTATGCAGCATGGCCCAAAGCATCCCGATTGAATGCAGTGGAGTCCATGCAGCGTCAATGAATGCAGAGGATTCCTTGCATTGTGGCGCAATGGATACCGATTGAATGCAGTGGAGTCGATGCAGCGTGGCCCAATGCATCCCGATTGAATGCAGTGGATTTTATGCAGCATGGCCCAAAGCATCCCGATGGAATGCAGTGGATTCCAAGCATTGTGATTGAATGCAGTGTAATCCATGCAGCGAGGTAAAATGCATCCCGATTGAATGCAGTGGATTCCATTCAGTGTGATTGAATGCAGTGTATTACATGCAGCGTGAAGAAATGGAACCCTATTGAATGCAGTGGATTTTATGCAGCATGATTGAATGCAGTGGATTCCATGCAGCATGATTGAATGCAGTGGATTTTATGCAGCATGGCCCAAAGCATCCCGATGGAATGCAGTGGATTCCATGCATTGTGATTGAATGCAGTGAAAACCACGCAGCATGGTAAAATGCATCCCGATTGAATGCAGTGGATTCCATGCAGCGTGATTGAATGCAGTGTATTCCATGCAGCGTGAAGAAATGGAACCCAATTGAATGCAAGGATTTATGCAGCATTACTGAATGCAGTGGATTCAAAAAGCAAGATTGAATGCAGTGGATTTTATGCAGCATGGCCCAAAGCATCCCGATTGAATGCAGTGGATTCCATGCATTGTGATTGAATGCAGTGAACTGCATGCAACGTGGTAAAATGCATCCCGATTGAATGCAGTGGATTCCATGCAGCGTGATTAAGTGCAGTCGATTCCATACAGCTTAGTAAAATGAATCCCGATTAAAATTCCATGGATTACATGCAGCGTGATTAAATGCAGTGTAATCCATGCAGAGTGGTAAAATGCATCCCGATTGAATGCAGTGGATTCCATGCAGCGTGGTTGAATGCAGTGGATTCCATGCAGGGTGAAGAAATGGAACCCTATTGAATGCAGTGGATTTTATGCAACATGATTGAATGCAGTGGATTCAATGCAGCATGATTGCATGCAGTGGATTTTATGCAGCATGGCCCATAGCTTCACGATTCAATGCAGTGGATTCCATTCAGCGTCATTGAATGCAGAGTATTCCATGCATTGTGGCGCAATGGATCCCGATTATATGCAGTGGAGTCCATGCAGCGAGGCCCAGTGCATCCCGATTGAATGCAGTGGATTGTATGCAGCATGGCCCAAAGCTTCCCGATTGAATGCAGTGGATTCGATGCATTGTGATGGAATGCAGTGTAATCCATGCAACGAGGAAAAATGCATCCCGATTGAATGCAGTGGATTCCATGCAGCCTGATTGAATGCAGTGTATTCCATGCAGCATGAAGAAATGGAACCCTATGGAATGCAGCGGATTTTATGCTGCATGATTGAATGCAGTGGATTCCATGCAGCATGATTGAATGCAGTGGATTTTATGCAGCATGGCCCAAAGCATCCCGTTTGAATGCAGTGGATTCCATGCATTGTGATTGAATGCAGTGTACTCCATGCAGCCTTGTAAAATGAATCCCCATTGAATGCAGTGGATTCCATGCAGCGTGATTAAATGCAGTCGATTCCATACAGCTTAGTAAAATGAATCCCGATTAAATTCCATGGATTACATGCAGCGTGATTAAATGCAGTGGATTCCATGCAGAGTGGTAAAATGCATCCATATTGAATGTAGTGGATTCCATGCAGCGTGATTGAAAGCAGTGGATTCCAGGCAGCGTGAAGAAGAAATGGAACCCTATTGAATGCAGTGGATTTTATGCAGCATGATTGAATGCAGTGGATTCCATGCAGCATGATTGCATGCAGTGGATTTTATGCAGTATGGCCCAAAGCATCCCGATGGAATGCAGTGGATTCCATGCAGCGTCAATGAATGCAGAGGATTCCATGCATTTTGGCGCAATGGATCCCGATTGTATGCAGTGGAGTCCATGCAGCGAGGCCCAATGCATCCCGATTGAATGCAGTGGATTTTATGCAGCATGGCCCAAAGCATCCCGATGGAATGCAGTGGATTCCATGCATTGTGATTGAATGCAGTGAACTCCATGCAGCATGGTAGAATGCATCCCGATTGAATGCAGTGGATTTTATGCAGCATGATTGAATGCAGTGGATTCCATGCAGCATGGTTGAATGCAGTGGATTTTATGAAGCATGGCCCAAAGCATCCCGATGGAATGCAGTGGATTCCATGCAGCGTCATTGAATGCAGATGATTCCTTGCATTTTGGGGCAATGGATCCCGATTTTATGCAGTGGAGTCCATGCAGCGTGGCCAAATGCATCCCGATTAAATGCAGTGGATTTTATGCAGCATGGCCCAAAGCATCCCGATAGAATGCAGTGGATTCCATGCAGCCTGATTGAATGAAGGGTAATCAATGCAGCATGGTAAAATGCATCCCGATTGAATGCAGTGGATTCCATGCAGCATGATTGAATGCAATGGATTTTATGCAGCATGGCCCAAAGCATCCCGATTGAATGCAGTGGATTCCATGCAGCGTCATTGAATGCAGAGGATTCCATGCATTGTGGCGCAATGGATCCGGATTGTATGCAGTGGAGTCCATGCAGCGATGCCCAGTGCATCCCGATTGAATGCAGTGGATTTTATGCAGCATGGCCCAAAGCATCCCGATTGAATGCAATGGATTCCATGAATTGTGATTGAATACAGTGTACTAAATGCAGCATGGTAAAATTCATCCATGTTGAATGCAGTGGATTCCATGCAGCGTGATTGAATGCAGTGGATTCCATGCAGCGTGAAGAAATGGAACCCTATTGAATGCAGTGGATTTTATGCAGCATGATTGAATGCAGTGGATTCCATGCAGCATGATTGCATACAGTGGATTTTATGCAGCATGGCCCAAAGCATCCCGATGGAATGCAGTGGATTCCATGCAGCGTCATTGAATGCAGAGGATTCCATGCATTGTGGCGCAATGGATCCCGATTGTATGCAGTGGAGTCCATGCAGCGAGGCCCAATGCATCCCGATTGAATGCAGTGGATTTTATGCAGCATGGCCCTAAGCATCCCGATATAATGCAGTGGATTCCATGCAGCGTCGTTGAATGAAGAGGATTCCATGCATTGTGGCGCAATGGATCCGGATTGTATGCAGTGGAGTCCATGCAGCAATGCCCAGTGCATCCCGATTGAATGCAGTGGATTTTATGCAGCATGGCCCAAAGCATCCCGATTGAATGCAATGGATTCCATGAATTGTGATTGAATACAGTGTACTAAATGCAGCGTGGTAAAATTCATCCATGTTGAATGCAGTGGAATTCATGCAGCGTGATTGAATGCAGTGGATTCCATGCAGCGTGAAGAAATGGAACCCTATTGAATGCAGTGGATTTTATGCAGCATGATTGAATGCAGTGGATTCCATGCAGCATGATTGCATGCAGTGGATTTTATGCAGCATGGCCCAAAGCATCCTGATGGAATGCAGTGGATTCCATGCAGCGTCATTGAATGCAGAGGATTCCATGCATTGTGGCACAATGGATTCCGATTGAATGCAGTGGATTCGATGCAGCGTCATTGAATGAAGAGAATTCCATGCATTGTGGCACAATGGATCCCGATTGAATGCAGTGGAGTCCATGCAGCGAGGCCCAATGCATCCCGATTGAATGCAGTGGATTTTATGCAGCATGGCCCAAAGCATCCCGATTGAATGCAGTGGATTCCATGCATTGTGATTGAATGCGGTGTAATCTATGCAGTGTGGTAAAATGCATCCCGATAGAATGCAGTGGATTCCATGCAGCGTGATTGAATGTAGTGGATTCGATGCAGCGTGAAGAAATGGAACCCTATTGAATGCAGTGGATTTTATGCAGCATGATTGAATGCAGTGGATTCCATGAAGCATGATTGAATGCAATGGATTTATGCAGCATGGCCCAAAGCATCCCGATTGAATGCAGTGGATTCCATGCAGCGTCGTTGAATGCAGAGTATTCCATGCATTTTGGCGCAATGGTTCCAGATTGTATGCAGTGGAGTTCATGCAGCGAGGCCCAATGCATCCCGATTGAATGCAGTAGATTTTATGCAGCATGGCCCAAAACATCCCGATGGAATGCAGTGGAATCCATGCAGCGTCGTTGAATGCAGAGGATTCCATGCATTGTGGCGCAATGGATCCAGATTTTATGCAGTGGAGTCCATGCAGCGAGGCCCAATGCCTCCCGATTGAATGCAGTGGAGTTTATGCAGCATGGCCCAAAGCATCCCGATGGAATGCAGTGGATTCCATGCATTGTGATTGAATGCAGTGTAATCCATGCAGTGAGGTAAAATGCATCCTGATTTAATGCAGTGTATTCCATGCAGCGTGAAGTAATGGAACCCTATTGAATGCATTGGATTTTATAGAGCATGATTGAATGAAATGGATTCCATGCAGCATGGTTGAATGCAGTGGATTTTATGCAGCATGGCACAAAGCATCCCGATTGAATGCAGTGGAGTCCATGCAGCGTCAATGAATGCAGAGTATTCCATGCATTTTGGCGCAATGGATCCCGATTGTATGCAGTGGAGTCCATGCAGCGAAGCCCAATGCATCCCGATTGAATGCAGTGGATTTTATGCAGCATGGCCCAAAACATCCCGATGGAATGCAGTGGATTACATGCGTTGTGATTGAATGCAGTGAACTCCATGCAGCATTGTAGAATGCATCCCCATTGAATGCAGTGGATTCCATGGAGCCTGATTGAATGCAGTGTATTCCATGCAGCGTGAAGAAATGGAACCCTATTGAATGCAGTGGATTTTATTCAGCATGATTGAATGCAGTGGATTCCATGCAGCAAATTGAATGCAGTGTATTTTATGCAGTATGGCCAAAGCATACATATAGAACGCAGTGGATTCCATGCATTTTGAGTGTATGAAATGTAATCCATGCAGCCTTGTAAAATGCATCCCGATTGAATGCAGTGGATTCCATGCAGCATGATTGAATGCAGTGGATTTTATGCAGCATGGCCCAAAGCTTCCAGATGGAATGCAGTGGATTCCATGCAGCGTCATTGAATGCAGAGTATTCCATGCATTGTGGCGCAATGGATCCCGATTATATGCAGTGGAGTCTATGCAGCGAGGCCCAATGCATCACCATTGAATGCAGTGGATTTTATGCAGCATGGCCCAAGGCATCCCGATTGAATGCAGTGGATTCCATGCATTGTGATTGAATGTAGGGTAATCCATGCAACGTGGTATAATGCATCCTGATTGAATGCAGTCGATTCCATGCATCCTGATTTAATGTAGTGTATTCCATGCAGCGTGAAGTAATGGAACCCTATTGAATGCATTGGATTTTATAGAGCATGATTGAATGAAATGGATTCCATGCAGCATGATTGAATGCAGTGGATTTTATGCAGCATGGCCCAAAGCATCCCGATTGAATGCAGTGGAGTCCATGCAGCATCAATGAATGCAGAGGATTCCTTGCATTGTGGCGCAATGGATACCGATTGAATGCAGTGGAGTCGATGCAGCGTGGCCCAATGCATCCCGATTGAATGCAGTGGATTTTATGCAGCATGGCCCAAAGCATCCCGATGGAATGCAGTGGATTCCAAGCATTGTGATTGAATGCAGTGTAATCCATGCAGCGAGGTAAAATGCATCCCGATTGAATGCAGTGGATTCCATTCAGTGTGATTGAATGCAGTGTATTACATGCAGCGTGAAGAAATGGAACCCTATTGAATGCAGTGGATTTTATGCAGCATGATTGAATGCAGTGGATTCCATGCAGCATGATTGAATGCAGTGGATTTTATGCAGCATGGCCCAAAGCATCCCGATGGAATGCAGTGGATTCCATGCATTGTGATTGAATGCAGTGAAAACCACGCAGCATGGTAAAATGCATCCCGATTGAATGCAGTGGATTCCATGCAGCGTGATTGAATGCAGTGGATTCCATGCAGCATGATTGCATGCAGTGGAATTTATGCAGTATGGCCCAAAGCATCCCGATGGAATGCAGTGGATTCCATGCAGCGTCAATGAATGCAGAGGATTCCATGCATTTTGGCGCAATGGATCCCGATTGTATGCAGTGGAGTCCATGCAGCGAGGCCCAATGCATCCCGATTGAATGCAGTGGATTTTACGCAGCATGGCCCAAAGCATCCTGATGGAATGCAGTGGATTCCATGCATTGTGATTGAATGCAGTGAACTCCATGCAGCATGGTAGAATGCATCCCCATTGAATGCAGTGGATTCCATGGAGCCTGATTGAATGCAGTTTATTCTATGCAGCGAGGCCCAATGCATCCCGATTGAATGCAGTGGATTTTATGCAGCATGATTGAATGCAGTGGATTCCATGCAGCATGGTTGAATGCAGTGGATTTTATGCAGCATGGCCCAAAGCATCCCGATGGAATGCAGTGGATTACATGCGTTGTGATTGAATGCAGTGAACTCCATGCAGCATTGTAGAATGCATCCCCATTGAATGCAGTGGATTCCATGGAGCCTGATTGAATGCAGTGTATTCCATGCAGCGTGAAGAAATGGAACCCTATTGAATGCAGTGGATTTTATTCAGCATGATTGAATGCAGTGGATTCCATGCAGCAAATTGAATGCAGTGTATTTTATGCAGTATGGCCAAAGCATACCTATAGAACGCAGTGGATTCCATGCATTTTGAGTGTATGAAATGTAATCCATGCAGCCTTGTAAAATGCATCCCGATTGAATGCAGTGGATTCCATGCAGCATGATTGAATGCAGTGTATTTTATGCAGCATGGCCCAAAGCTTCCCGATGGAATGCAGTGGATTCCATGCAGCGTCATTGAATGCAGAGTATTCCATGCATTGTGGCGCAATGGATCCCGATTATATGCAGTGGAGTCTATGCAGCGAGGCCCAATGCATCACCATTGAATGCAGTGGATTTTATGCAGCATGGCCCAAGGCATCCCGATTGAATGCAGTGGATTCCATGCATTGTGATTGAATGTAGGGTAATCCATGCAACGTGGTATAATGCATCCTGATTGAATGCAGTCGATTCCATGCATCCTGATTTAATGTAGTGTATTCCATGCAGCGTGAAGTAATGGAACCCTATTGAATGCATTGGATTTTATAGAGCATGATTGAATGAAATGGATTCCATGCAGCATGGTTGAATGCAGTGGATTTTATGCAGCATGGCCCAAAGCATCCCGATGGAATGCAGTGGATTCCATGCATTGTGATTGAATGCAGTGAAAACCACGCAGCATGGTAAAATGCATCCCGATTGAATGCAGTGGATTCCATGCAGCGTGATTGAATGCAGTGTATTCCATGCAGCGTGAAGAAATGGAACCCAATTGAATGCAAGGATTTATGCAGCATTACTGAATGCAGTGGATTCAAAAAGCAAGATTGAATGCAGTGGATTTTATGCAGCATGGCCCAAAGCATCCCGATTGAATGCAGTGGATTCCATGCATTGTGATTGAATGCAGTGAACTGCATGCAACGTGGTAAAATGCATCCCGATTGAATGCAGTGGATTCCATGCAGCGTGATTAAGTGCAGTCGATTCCATACAGCTTAGTAAAATGAATCCCGATAAAAATTCCATGGATTACATGCAGCGTGATTAAATGCAGTGTAATCCATGCAGAGTGGTAAAATGCATCCCGATTGAATGCAGTGGATTCCATGCAGCGTGGTTGAATGCAGTGGATTCCATGCAGGGTGAAGAAATGGAACCCTATTGAATGCAGTGGATTTTATGCAACATGATTGAATGCAGTGGATTCAATGCAGCATGATTGCATGCAGTGGATTTTATGCAGCATGGCCCATAGCTTCACGATTCAATGCAGTGGATTCCATTCAGCGTCATTGAATGCAGAGTATTCCATGCATTGTGGCGCAATGGATCCCGATTATATGCAGTGGAGTCCATGCAGCGAGGCCCAGTGCATCCCGATTGAATGCAGTGGATTGTATGCAGCATGGCCCAAAGCTTCCCGATTGAATGCAGTGGATTCGATGCATTGTGATGGAATGCAGTGTAATCCATGCAACGAGGAAAAATGCATCCCGATTGAATGCAGTGGATTCCATGCAGCCTGATTGAATGCAGTGTGTTCCATGCAGCATGAAGAAATGGAACCCTATGGAATGCAGCGGATTTTATGCTGCATGATTGAATGCAGTGGATTCCATGCAGCATGATTGAATGCAGTGGATTTTATGCAGCATGGCCCAAAGCATCCCGTTTGAATGCAGTGGATTCCATGCATTGTGATTGAATGCAGTGTACTCCATGCAGCCTTGTAAAATGAATCCCCATTGAATGCAGTGGATTCCATGCAGCGTGATTAAATGCAGTCGATTCCATACAGCTTAGTAAAATGAATCCCGATTAAATTCCATGGATTACATGCAGCGTGATTAAATGCAGTGGATTCCATGCAGAGTGGTAAAATGCATCCATATTGAATGTAGTGGATTCCATGCAGCGTGATTGAAAGCAGTGGATTCCAGGCAGCGTGAAGAAGAAATGGAACCCTATTGAATGCAGTGGATTTTATGCAGCATGATTGAATGCAGTGGATTCCATGCAGCATGATTGCATGCAGTGGATTTTATGCAGTATGGCCCAAAGCATCCCGATGGAATGCAGTGGATTCCATGCAGCGTCAATGAATGCAGAGGATTCCATGCATTTTGGCGCAATGGATCCCGATTGTATGCAGTGGAGTCCATGCAGCGAGGCCCAATGCATCCCGATTGAATGCAGTGGATTTTATGCAGCATGGCCCAAAGCATCCCGATGGAATGCAGTGGATTCCATGCATTGTGATTGAATGCAGTGAACTCCATGCAGCATGGTAGAATGCATCCCGATTGAATGCAGTGGATTTTATGCAGCATGATTGAATGCAGTGGATTCCATGCAGCATGGTTGAATGCAGTGGATTTTATGCAGCATGGCCCAAAGCATCCCGATGGAATGCAGTGGATTCCATGCAGCGTCATTGAATGCAGATGATTCCTTGCATTTTGGGGCAATGGATCCCGATTTTATGCAGTGGAGTCCATGCAGCGTGGCCAAATGCATCCCGATTAAATGCAGTGGATTTTATGCAGCATGGCCCAAAGCATCCCAATAGAATGCAGTGGATTCCATGCAGCCTGATTGAATGAAGGGTAATCAATGCAGCATGGTAAAATGCATCCCGATTGAATGCAGTGGAATCCATGCAGCATGATTGAATGCAATGGATTTTATGCAGCATGGCCCAAAGCATCCCGATTGAATGCAGTGGATTCCATGCAGCGTCATTGAATGCAGAGGATTCCATGCATTGTGGCGCAATGGATCCGGATTGTATGCAGTGGAGTCCATGCAGCGATGCCCAGTGCATCCCGATTGAATGCAGTGGATTTTATGCAGCATGGCCCAAAGCATCCCGATTGAATGCAATGGATTCCATGAATTGTGATTGAATACAGTGTACTAAATGCAGCATGGTAAAATTCATCCATGTTGAATGCAGTGGATTCCATGCAGCGTGATTGAATGCAGTGGATTCCATGCAGCGTGAAGAAATGGAACCCTATTGAATGCAGTGGATTTTATGCAGCATGATTGAATGCAGTGGATTCCATGCAGCATGATTGCATACAGTGGATTTTATGCAGCATGGCCCAAAGCATCCCGATGGAATGCAGTGGATTCCATGCAGCGTCATTGAATGCAGAGGATTCCATGCATTGTGGCGCAATGGATCCCGATTGTATGCAGTGGAGTCCATGCAGCGAGGCCCAATGCATCCCGATTGAATGCAGTGGATTTTATGCAGCATGGCCCAAAGCATCCCGATGGAATGCAGTGGATTCCATGCAGCGTCGTTGAATGAAGAGGATTCCATGCATTGTGGCGCAATGGATCCGGATTGTATGCAGTGGAGTCCATGCAGCAATGCCCAGTGCATCCCGATTGAATGCAGTGGATTTTATGCAGCATGGCCCAAAGCATCCCGATTGAATGCAATGGATTCCATGAATTGTGATTGAATACAGTGTACTAAATGCAGCGTGGTAAAATTCATCCATGTTGAATGCAGTGGAATTCATGCAGCGTGATTGAATGCAGTGGATTCCATGCAGCGTGAAGAAATGGAACCCTATTGAATGCAGTGGATTTTATGCAGCATGATTGAATGCAGTGGATTCCATGCAGCATGATTGCATGCAGTGGATTTTATGCAGCATGGCCCAAAGCATCCTGATGGAATGCAGTGGATTCCATGCAGCGTCATTGAATGCAGAGGATTCCATGCATTGTGGCACAATGGATTCCGATTGAATGCAGTGGATTCGATGCAGCGTCATTGAATGAAGAGAATTCCATGCATTGTGGCACAATGGATCCCGATTGAATGCAGTGGAGTCCATGCAGCGAGGCCCAATGCATCCCGATTGAATGCAGTGGATTTTATGCAGCATGGCCCAAAGCATCCCGATTGAATGCAGTGGATTCCATGCATTGTGATTGAATGCGGTGTAATCTATGCAGTGTGGTAAAATGCATCCCGATAGAATGCAGTGGATTCCATGCAGCGTGATTGAATGTAGTGGATTCGATGCAGCGTGAAGAAATGGAACCCTATTGAATGCAGTGGATTTTATGCAGCATGATTGAATGCAGTGGATTCCATGAAGCATGATTGAATGCAATGGATTTATGCAGCATGGCCCAAAGCATCCCGATTGAATGCAGTGGATTCCATGCAGCGTCGTTGAATGCAGAGTATTCCATGCATTTTGGCGCAATGGTTCCAGATTGTATGCAGTGGAGTTCATGCAGCGAGGCCCAATGCATCCCGATTGAATGCAGTAGATTTTATGCAGCATGGCCCAAAACATCCCGATGGAATGCAGTGGATTCCATGCAGCGTCGTTGAATGCAGAGGATTCCATGCATTGTGGCGCAATGGATCCAGATTTTATGCAGTGGAGTCCATGCAGCGAGGCCCAATGCCTCCCGATTGAATGCAGTGGAGTTTATGCAGCATGGCCCAAAGCATCCCGATGGAATGCAGTGGATTCCATGCATTGTGATTGAATGCAGTGTAATCCATGCAGTGAGGTAAAATGCATCCTGATTTAATGCAGTGTATTCCATGCAGCGTGAAGTAATGGAACCCTATTGAATGCATTGGATTTTATAGAGCATGATTGAATGAAATGGATTCCATGCAGCATGGTTGAATGCAGTGGATTTTATGCAGCATGGCCCAAAGCATCCCGATTGAATGCAGTGGAGTCCATGCAGCGTCAATGAATGCAGAGTATTCCATGCATTTTGGCGCAATGGATCCCGATTGTATGCAGTGGAGTCCATGCAGCGAAGCCCAATGCATCCCGATTGAATGCAGTGGATTTTATGCAGCATGGCCCAAAGCATCCCGATGGAATGCAGTGGATTACATGCGTTGTGATTGAATGCAGTGAACTCCATGCAGCATTGTAGAATGCATCCCCATTGAATGCAGTGGATTCCATGGAGCCTGATTGAATGCAGTGTATTCCATGCAGCGTGAAGAAATGGAACCCTATTGAATGCAGTGGATTTTATTCAGCATGATTGAATGCAGTGGATTCCATGCAGCAAATTGAATGCAGTGTATTTTATGCAGTATGGCCAAAGCATACATATAGAACGCAGTGGATTCCATGCATTTTGAGTGTATGAAATGTAATCCATGCAGCCTTGTAAAATGCATCCCGATTGAATGCAGTGGATTCCATGCAGCATGATTGAATGCAGTGGATTTTATGCAGCATGGCCCAAAGCTTCCCGATGGAATGCAGTGGATTCCATGCAGCGTCATTGAATGCAGAGTATTCCATGCATTGTGGCGCAATGGATCCCGATTATATGCAGTGGAGTCTATGCAGCGAGGCCCAATGCATCACCATTGAATGCAGTGGATTTTATGCAGCATGGCCCAAGGCATCCCGATTGAATGCAGTGGATTCCATGCATTGTGATTGAATGTAGGGTAATCCATGCAACGTGGTATAATGCATCCTGATTGAATGCAGTCGATTCCATGCATCCTGATTTAATGTAGTGTATTCCATGCAGCGTGAAGTAATGGAACCCTATTGAATGCATTGGATTTTATAGAGCATGATTGAATGAAATGGATTCCATGCAGCATGGTTGAATGCAGTGGATTTTATGCAGCATGGCCCAAAGCATCCCGATTGAATGCAGTGGAGTCCATGCAGCGTCAATGAATGCAGAGGATTCCTTGCATTGTGGCGCAATGGATACCGATTGAATGCAGTGGAGTCGATGCAGCGTGGCCCAATGCATCCCGATTGAATGCAGTGGATTTTATGCAGCATGGCCCAAAGCATCCCGATGGAATGCAGTGGATTCCAAGCATTGTGATTGAATGCAGTGTAATCCATGCAGCGAGGTAAAATGCATCCCGATTGAATGCAGTGGATTCCATTCAGTGTGATTGAATGCAGTGTATTACATGCAGCGTGAAGAAATGGAACCCTATTGAATGCAGTGGATTTTATGCAGCATGATTGAATGCAGTGGATTCCATGCAGCATGATTGAATGCAGTGGATTTTATGCAGCATGGCCCAAAGCATCCCGATGGAATGCAGTGGATTCCATGCATTGTGATTGAATGCAGTGAAAACCACGCAGCATGGTAAAATGCATCCCGATTGAATGCAGTGGATTCCATGCAGCGTGATTGAATGCAGTGGATTCCATGCAGCATGATTGCATGCAGTGGATTTTATGCAGTATGGCCCAAAGCATCCCGATGGAATGCAGTGGATTCCATGCAGCGTCAATGAATGCAGAGGATTCCATGCATTTTGGCGCAATGGATCCCGATTGTATGCAGTGGAGTCCATGCAGCGAGGCCCAATGCATCCCGATTGAATGCAGTGGATTTTACGCAGCATGGCCCAAAGCATCCTGATGGAATGCAGTGGATTCCATGCATTGTGATTGAATGCAGTGAACTCCATGCAGCATGGTAGAATGCATCCCCATTGAATGCAGTGGATTCCATGGAGCCTGATTGAATGCAGTTTATTCTATGCAGCGAGGCCCAATGCATCCCGATTGAATGCAGTGGATTTTATGCAGCATGATTGAATGCAGTGGATTCCATGCAGCATGGTTGAATGCAGTGGATTTTATGCAGCATGGCCCAAAGCATCCCGATGGAATGCAGTGGATTACATGCGTTGTGATTGAATGCAGTGAACTCCATGCAGCATTGTAGAATGCATCCCCATTGAATGCAGTGGATTCCATGGAGCCTGATTGAATGCAGTCGATTCAATACAGCTTAGTAAAATGAATCCCGATTAAATTCCATGGATTACATGCAGCGTGATTAAATGCAGTGGATTCCATGCAGAGTGGTAAAATGCATCCATATTGAATGCAGTGGATTCCATGCAGCGTGATTGAATGCAGTGGATTCCAGGCAGCGTGAAGAAGAAATGGAACCCTATTGAATGCAGTGGATTTTATGCAGCATGATTGAATGCAGTGGATTCCATGCAGCATGATTGAATGCAATGGATTTTATGCAGCATGGCCCAAAGCATCCCGATTGAATGCAGTGGATTCCATGCAGCGTCATTGAATGCAGAGGATTCCATGCATTGTGGCGCAATGGATCCGGATTGTATGCAGTGGAGTCCATGCAGCGATGCCCAGTGCATCCCGATTGAATGCAGTGGATTTTATGCAGCATGGCCCAAAGCATCCCGATTGAATGCAATGGATTCCATGAATTGTGATTGAATACAGTGTACTAAATGCAGCATGGTAAAATTCATCCATGTTGAATGCAGTGGATTCCATGCAGCGTGATTGAATGCAGTGGATTCCATGCAGCGTGAAGAAATGGAACCCTATTGAATGCAGTGGATTCCATGCATTGTGATTGAATGCGGTGTAATCTATGCAGTGTGGTAAAATGCATCCCGATAGAATGCAGTGGATTCCATGCAGCGTGATTGAATGTAGTGGATTCGATGCAGCGTGAAGAAATGGAACCCTATTGAATGCCGTGGATTTTATGCAGCACGATTGAATGCAGTGGATTCCATGAAGCATGATTGAATGCAATGGATTTATGCAGCATGGCCCAAAACATCCCGATGGAATGCAGTGGATTCCATGCAGCGTCGTTGAATGCAGAGGATTCCATGCATTGTGGCGGAATGGATTCAGATTTTATGCAGTGGAGTCCATGCAGCGAGGCCCAATGCCTCCCGATTGAATGCAGTGGAGTTTATGCAGCCTGGCCCAAAGCATCCCGATGGAATGCAGTGGATTCCATGCATTGTGATTGAATGCAGTGTAATCCATGCAGTGAGGTAAAATGCATCCTGATTTAATGCAGTGTATTCCATGCAGCGTGAAGTAATGGAACCCTATTGAATGCATTGGATTTTATAGAGCATGATTGAATGAAATGGATTCCATGCAGCATGGTTGAATGCAGTGGATTTTATGCAGCATGGCCCAAAGCATCCCGATTGAATGCAGTGGAGTCCATGCAGCGTCAATGAATGCAGAGTATTCCATGCATTTTGGCGCAATGGATCCCGATTGTATGCAGTGGAGTCCATGCAGCGAGGCCCAATGCATCCCGATTGAATGCAGTGGATTTTATGCAGCATGGCCCAAAGCATCCCGATGGAATGCAGTGGATTACATGCGTTGTGATTGAATGCAGTGAACTCCATGCAGCATTGTAGAATGCATCCCCATTGAATGCAGTGGATTCCATGGAGCCTGATTGAATGCAGTGTATTCCATGCAGCGTGAAGAAATGGAACCCTATTGAATGCAGTGGATTTTATTCAGCATGATTGAATGCAGTGGATTCCATGCAGCAAATTGAATGCAGTGTATTTTATGCAGTATGGCCCAAAGCATCCCTATAGAACGCAGTGGATTCCATGCATTTTGAGTGTATGAAATGTAATCCATGCAGCCTTGTAAAATGCATCCCGATTGAATGCAGTGGATTCCATGCAGCATGATTGAATGCAGTGGATTTTATGCAGCATGGCCCAAAGCTTCCCGATGGAATGCAGTGGATTCCATGCAGCGTCATTGAATGCAGAGTATTCCATGCATTGTGGCGCAATGGATCCCGATTATATGCAGTGGAGTCTATGCAGCGAGGCCCAATGCATCACCATTGAATGCAGTGGATTTTATGCAGCATGGCCCAAGGCATCCCGATTGAATGCAGTGGATTCCATGCATTGTGATTGAATGTAGGGTAATCCATGCAACGTGGTATAATGCATCCTGATTGAATGCAGTCGATTCCATGCATCCTGATTTAATGTAGTGTATTCCATGCAGCGTGAAGTAATGGAACCCTATTGAATGCATTGGATTTTATAGAGCATGATTGAATGAAATGGATTCCATGCAGCATGGTTGAATGCAGTGGATTTTATGCAGCATGGCCCAAAGCATCCCGATTGAATGCAGTGGAGTCCATGCAGCGTCAATGAATGCAGAGGATTCCTTGCATTGTGGCGCAATGGATACCGATTGAATGCAGTGGAGTCGATGCAGCGTGGCCCAATGCATCCCGATTGAATGCAGTGGATTTTATGCAGCATGGCCCAAAGCATCCCGATGGAATGCAGTGGATTCCAAGCATTGTGATTGAATGCAGTGTAATCCATGCAGCGAGGTAAAATGCATCCCGATTGAATGCAGTGGATTCCATTCAGTGTGATTGAATGCAGTGTATTACATGCAGCGTGAAGAAATGGAACCCTATTGAATGCAGTGGATTTTATGCAGCATGATTGAATGCAGTGGATTCCATGCAGCATGATTGAATGCAGTGGATTTTATGCAGCATGGCCCAAAGCATCCCGATGGAATGCAGTGGATTCCATGCATTGTGATTGAATGCAGTGAAAACCACGCAGCATGGTAAAATGCATCCCGATTGAATGCAGTGGATTCCATGCAGCGTGATTGAATGCAGTGTATTCCATGCAGCGTGAAGAAATGGAACCCAATTGAATGCAAGGATTTATGCAGCATTACTGAATGCAGTGGATTCAAAAAGCAAGATTGAATGCAGTGGATTTTATGCAGCATGGCCCAAAGCATCCCGATTGAATGCAGTGGATTCCATGCATTGTGATTGAATGCAGTGAACTGCATGCAACGTGGTAAAATGCATCCCGATTGAATGCAGTGGATTCCATGCAGCGTGATTAAGTGCAGTCGATTCCATACAGCTTAGTAAAATGAATCCCGATTAAAATTCCATGGATTACATGCAGCGTGATTAAATGCAGTGTAATCCATGCAGAGTGGTAAAATGCATCCCGATTGAATGCAGTGGATTCCATGCAGCGTGGTTGAATGCAGTGGATTCCATGCAGGGTGAAGAAATGGAACCCTATTGAATGCAGTGGATTTTATGCAACATGATTGAATGCAGTGGATTCAATGCAGCATGATTGCATGCAGTGGATTTTATGCAGCATGGCCCATAGCTTCACGATTCAATGCAGTGGATTCCATTCAGCGTCATTGAATGCAGAGTATTCCATGCATTGTGGCGCAATGGATCCCGATTATATGCAGTGGAGTCCATGCAGCGAGGCCCAGTGCATCCCGATTGAATGCAGTGGATTGTATGCAGCATGGCCCAAAGCTTCCCGATTGAATGCAGTGGATTCGATGCATTGTGATGGAATGCAGTGTAATCCATGCAACGAGGAAAAATGCATCCCGATTGAATGCAGTGGATTCCATGCAGCCTGATTGAATGCAGTGTATTCCATGCAGCATGAAGAAATGGAACCCTATGGAATGCAGCGGATTTTATGCTGCATGATTGAATGCAGTGGATTCCATGCAGCATGATTGAATGCAGTGGATTTTATGCAGCATGGCCCAAAGCATCCCGTTTGAATGCAGTGGATTCCATGCATTGTGATTGAATGCAGTGTACTCCATGCAGCCTTGTAAAATGAATCCCCATTGAATGCAGTGGATTCCATGCAGCGTGATTAAATGCAGTCGATTCCATACAGCTTAGTAAAATGAATCCCGATTAAATTCCATGGATTACATGCAGCGTGATTAAATGCAGTGGATTCCATGCAGAGTGGTAAAATGCATCCATATTGAATGTAGTGGATTCCATGCAGCGTGATTGAAAGCAGTGGATTCCAGGCAGCGTGAAGAAGAAATGGAACCCTATTGAATGCAGTGGATTTTATGCAGCATGATTGAATGCAGTGGATTCCATGCAGCATGATTGCATGCAGTGGATTTTATGCAGTATGGCCCAAAGCATCCCGATGGAATGCAGTGGATTCCATGCAGCGTCAATGAATGCAGAGGATTCCATGCATTTTGGCGCAATGGATCCCGATTGTATGCAGTGGAGTCCATGCAGCGAGGCCCAATGCATCCCGATTGAATGCAGTGGATTGTATGCAGCATGGCCCAAAACATCCCGATGGAATGCAGTGGATTCCATGCATTGTGATTGAATGCAGTGAACTCCATGCAGCATGGTAGAATGCATCCCGATTGAATGCAGTGGATTTTATGCAGCATGATTGAATGCAGTGGATTCCATGCAGCATGGTTGAATGCAGTGGATTTTATGCAGCATGGCCCAAAGCATCCCGATGGAATGCAGTGGATTCCATGCAGCGTCATTGAATGCAGATGATTCCTTGCATTTTGGGGCAATGGATCCCGATTTTATGCAGTGGAGTCCATGCAGCGTGGCCAAATGCATCCCGATTAAATGCAGTGGATTTTATGCAGCATGGCCCAAAGCATCCCGATAGAATGCAGTGGATTCCATGCAGCCTGATTGAATGAAGGGTAATCAATGCAGCATGGTAAAATGCATCCCGATTGAATGCAGTGGATTCCATGCAGCATGATTGAATGCAATGGATTTTATGCAGCATGGCCCAAAGCATCCCGATTGAATGCAGTGGATTCCATGCAGCGTCATTGAATGCAGAGGATTCCATGCATTGTGGCGCAATGGATCCGGATTGTATGCAGTGGAGTCCATGCAGCGATGCCCAGTGCATCCCGATTGAATGCAGTGGATTTTATGCAGCATGGCCCAAAGCATCCCGATTGAATGCAATGGATTCCATGAATTGTGATTGAATACAGTGTACTAAATGCAGCATGGTAAAATTCATCCATGTTGAATGCAGTGGATTCCATGCAGCGTGATTGAATGCAGTGGATTCCATGCAGCGTGAAGAAATGGAACCCTATTGAATGCAGTGGATTTTATGCAGCATGATTGAATGCAGTGGATTCCATGCAGCATGATTGCATACAGTGGATTTTATGCAGCATGGCCCAAAGCATCCCGATGGAATGCAGTGGATTCCATGCAGCGTCATTGAATGCAGAGGATTCCATGCATTGTGGCGCAATGGATCCCGATTGTATGCAGTGGAGTCCATGCAGCGAGGCCCAATGCATCCCGATTGAATGCAGTGGATTTTATGCAGCATGGCCCAAAGCATCCCGATATAATGCAGTGGATTCCATGCAGCGTCGTTGAATGAAGAGGATTCCATGCATTGTGGCGCAATGGATCCGGATTGTATGCAGTGGAGTCCATGCAGCAATGCCCAGTGCATCCCGATTGAATGCAGTGGATTTTATGCAGCATGGCCCAAAGCATCCCGATTGAATGCAATGGATTCCATGAATTGTGATTGAATACAGTGTACTAAATGCAGCGTGGTAAAATTCATCCATGTTGAATGCAGTGGAATTCATGCAGCGTGATTGAATGCAGTGGATTCCATGCAGCGTGAAGAAATGGAACCCTATTGAATGCAGTGGATTTTATGCAGCATGATTGAATGCAGTGGATTCCATGCAGCATGATTGCATGCAGTGGATTTTATGCAGCATGGCCCAAAGCATCCTGATGGAATGCAGTGGATTCCATGCAGCGTCATTGAATGCAGAGGATTCCATGCATTGTGGCACAATGGATTCCGATTGAATGCAGTGGATTCGATGCAGCGTCATTGAATGAAGAGAATTCCATGCATTGTGGCACAATGGATCCCGATTGAATGCAGTGGAGTCCATGCAGCGAGGCCCAATGCATCCCGATTGAATGCAGTGGATTTTATGCAGCATGGCCCAAAGCATCCCGATTGAATGCAGTGGATTCCATGCATTGTGATTGAATGCGGTGTAATCTATGCAGTGTGGTAAAATGCATCCCGATAGAATGCAGTGGATTCCATGCAGCGTGATTGAATGTAGTGGATTCGATGCAGCGTGAAGAAATGGAACCCTATTGAATGCAGTGGATTTTATGCAGCATGATTGAATGCAGTGGATTCCATGAAGCATGATTGAATGCAATGGATTTATGCAGCATGGCCCAAAGCATCCCGATTGAATGCAGTGGATTCCATGCAGCGTCGTTGAATGCAGAGTATTCCATGCATTTTGGCGCAATGGTTCCAGATTGTATGCAGTGGAGTTCATGCAGCGAGGCCCAATGCATCCCGATTGAATGCAGTAGATTTTATGCAGCATGGCCCAAAACATCCCGATGGAATGCAGTGGATTCCATGCAGCGTCGTTGAATGCAGAGGATTCCATGCATTGTGGCGCAATGGATCCAGATTTTATGCAGTGGAGTCCATGCAGCGAGGCCCAATGCCTCCCGATTGAATGCAGTGGAGTTTATGCAGCATGGCCCAAAGCATCCCGATGGAATGCAGTGGATTCCATGCATTGTGATTGAATGCAGTGTAATCCATGCAGTGAGGTAAAATGCATCCTGATTTAATGCAGTGTATTCCATGCAGCGTGAAGTAATGGAACCCTATTGAATGCATTGGATTTTATAGAGCATTATTGAATGAAATGGATTCCATGCAGCATGGTTGAATGCAGTGGATTTTATGCAGCATGGCACAAAGCATCCCGATTGAATGCAGTGGAGTCCATGCAGCGTCAATGAATGCAGAGTATTCCATGCATTTTGGCGCAATGTATCCCGATTGTATGCAGTGGAGTCCATGCAGCGAAGCCCAATGCATCCCGATTGAATGCAGTGGATTTTATGCAGCATGGCCCAAAGCATCCCGATGGAATGCAGTGGATTACATGCGTTGTGATTGAATGCAGTGAACTCCATGCAGCATTGTAGAATGCATCCCCATTGAATGCAGTGGATTCCATGGAGCCTGATTGAATGCAGTGTATTCCATGCAGCGTGAAGAAATGGAACCCTATTGAATGCAGTGGATTTTATTCAGCATGATTGAATGCAGTGGATTCCATGCAGCAAATTGAATGCAGTGTATTTTATGCAGTATGGCCAAAGCATACCTATAGAACGCAGTGGATTCCATGCATTTTGAGTGTATGAAATGTAATCCATGCAGCCTTGTAAAATGCATCCCGATTGAATGCAGTGGATTCCATGCAGCATGATTGAATGCAGTGGATTTTATGCAGCATGGCCCAAAGCTTCCAGATGGAATGCAGTGGATTCCATGCAGCGTCATTGAATGCAGAGTATTCCATGCATTGTGGTGCAATGGATCCCGATTATATGCAGTGGAGTCTATGCAGCGAGGCCCAATGCATCACCATTGAATGCAGTGGATTTTATGCAGCATGGCCCAAGGCATCCCGATTGAATGCAGTGGATTCCATGCATTGTGATTGAATGTAGGGTAATCCATGCAACGTGGTATAATGCATCCTGATTGAATGCAGTCGATTCCATGCATCCTGATTTAATGTAGTGTATTCCATGCAGCGTGAAGTAATGGAACCCTATTGAATGCATTGGATTTTATAGAGCATGATTGAATGAAATGGATTCCATGCAGCATGGTTGAATGCAGTGGATTTTATGCAGCATGGCCCAAAGCATCCCGATTGAATGCAGTGGAGTCCATGCAGCATCAATGAATGCAGAGGATTCCTTGCATTGTGGCGCAATGGATACCGATTGAATGCAGTGGAGTCGATGCAGCGTGGCCCAATGCATCCCGATTGAATGCAGTGGATTTTATGCAGCATGGCCCAAAGCATCCCGATGGAATGCAGTGGATTCCAAGCATTGTGATTGAATGCAGTGTAATCCATGCAGCGAGGTAAAATGCATCCCGATTGAATGCAGTGGATTCCATTCAGTGTGATTGAATGCAGTGTATTACATGCAGCGTGAAGAAATGGAACCCTATTGAATGCAGTGGATTTTATGCAGCATGATTGAATGCAGTGGATTCCATGCAGCATGATTGAATGCAGTGGATTTTATGCAGCATGGCCCAAAGCATCCCGATGGAATGCAGTGCATTCCATGCATTGTGATTGAATGCAGTGAAAACCACGCAGCATGGTAAAATGCATCCCGATTGAATGCAGTGGATTCCATGCAGCGTGATTGAATGCAGTGGATTCCATGCAGCATGATTGCATGCAGTGGAATTTATGCAGTATGGCCCAAAGCATCCCGATGGAATGCAGTGGATTCCATGCAGCGTCAATGAATGCAGAGGATTCCATGCATTTTGGCGCAATGGATCCCGATTGTATGCAGTGGAGTCCATGCAGCGAGGCCCAATGCATCCCGATTGAATGCAGTGGATTTTATGCAGCATGGCCCAAAGCATCCTGATGGAATGCAGTGGATTCCATGCATTGTGATTGAATGCAGTGAACTCCATGCAGCATGGTAGAATGCATCCCCATTGAATGCAGTGGATTCCATGGAGCCTGATTGAATGCAGTTTATTCTATGCAGCGAGGCCCAATGCATCCCGATTGAATGCAGTGGATTTTATGCAGCATGATTGAATGCAGTGGATTCCATGCAGCATGGTTGAATGCAGTGGATTTTATGCAGCATGGCCCAAAGCATCCCGATGGAATGCAGTGGATTACATGCGTTGTGATTGAATGCAGTGAACTCCATGCAGCATTGTAGAATGCATCCCCATTGAATGCAGTGGATTCCATGGAGCCTGATTGAATGCAGTGTATTCCATGCAGCGTGAAGAAATGGAACCCTATTGAATGCAGTGGATTTTATTCAGCATGATTGAATGCAGTGGATTCCATGCAGCAAATTGAATGCAGTGTATTTTATGCAGTATGGCCAAAGCATACCTATAGAACGCAGTGGATTCCATGCATTTTGAGTGTATGAAATGTAATCCATGCAGCCTTGTAAAATGCATCCCGATTGAATGCAGTGGATTCCATGCAGCATGATTGAATGCAGTGTATTTTATGCAGCATGGCCCAAAGCTTCCCGATGGAATGCAGTGGATTCCATGCAGCGTCATTGAATGCAGAGTATTCCATGCATTGTGGCGCAATGGATCCCGATTATATGCAGTGGAGTCTATGCAGCGAGGCCCAATGCATCACCATTGAATGCAGTGGATTTTATGCAGCATGGCCCAAGGCATCCCGATTGAATGCAGTGGATTCCATGCATTGTGATTGAATGTAGGGTAATCCATGCAACGTGGTATAATGCATCCTGATTGAATGCAGTCGATTCCATGCATCCTGATTTAATGTAGTGTATTCCATGCAGCGTGAAGTAATGGAACCGTATTGAATGCATTGGATTTTATAGAGCATGATTGAATGAAATGGATTCCATGCAGCATGGTTGAATGCAGTGGATTTTATGCAGCATGGCCCAAAGCATCCCGATGGAATGCAGTGGATTCCATGCATTGTGATTGAATGCAGTGAAAACCACGCAGCATGGTAAAATGCATCCCGATTGAATGCAGTGGATTCCATGCAGCGTGATTGAATGCAGTGTATTCCATGCAGCGTGAAGAAATGGAACCCAATTGAATGCAAGGATTTATGCAGCATTACTGAATGCAGTGGATTCAAAAAGCAAGATTGAATGCAGTGGATTTTATGCAGCATGGCCCAAAGCATCCCGATGGAATGCAGTGGATTCCATGCATTGTGATTGAATGCAGTGAACTCCATGCAGCATGGTAGAATGCATCCCGATTGAATGCAGTGGATTTTATGCAGCATGATTGAATGCAGTGGATTCCATGCAGCATGGTTGAATGCAGTGGATTTTATGCAGCATGGCCCAAAGCATCCCGATGGAATGCAGTGGATTCCATGCAGCGTCATTGAATGCAGATGATTCCTTGCATTTTGGGGCAATGGATCCCGATTTTATGCAGTGGAGTCCATGCAGCGTGGCCAAATGCATCCCGATTAAATGCAGTGGATTTTATGCAGCATGGCCCAAAGCATCCCGATAGAATGCAGTGGATTCCATGCAGCCTGATTGAATGAAGGGTAATCAATGCAGCATGGTAAAATGCATCCCGATTGAATGCAGTGGATTCCATGCAGCATGATTGCATACAGTGGATTTTATGCAGCATGGCCCAAAGCATCCCGATGGAATGCAGTGGATTCCATGCAGCGTCATTGAATGCAGAGGATTCCATGCATTGTGGCGCAATGGATCCCGATTGTATGCAGTGGAGTCCATGCAGCGAGGCCCAATGCATCCCGATTGAATGCAGTGGATTTTATGCAGCATGGCCCAAAGCATCCCGATGGAATGCAGTGGATTCCATGCAGCGTCGTTGAATGAAGAGGATTCCATGCATTGTGGCGCAATGGATCCGGATTGTATGCAGTGGAGTCCATGCAGCAATGCCCAGTGCATCCCGATTGAATGCAGTGGATTTTATGCAGCATGGCCCAAAGCATCCCGATTGAATGCAATGGATTCCATGAATTGTGATTGAATACAGTGTACTAAATGCAGCGTGGTAAAATTCATCCATGTTGAATGCAGTGGAATTCATGCAGCGTGTTTGAATGCAGTGGATTCCATGCAGCGTGAAGAAATGGAACCCTATTGAATGCAGTGGATTTTATGCAGCATGATTGAATGCAGTGGATTCCATGCAGCATGATTGCATGCAGTGGATTTTATGCAGCATGGCCCAAAGCATCCTGATGGAATGCAGTGGATTCCATGCAGCGTCATTGAATGCAGAGGATTCCATGCATTGTGGCACAATGGATTCCGATTGAATGCAGTGGATTCGATGCAGCGTCATTGAATGAAGAGAATTCCATGCATTGTGGCACAATGGATCCCGATTGAATGCAGTGGAGTCCATGCAGCGAGGCCCAATGCATCCCGATTGAATGCAGTGGATTTTATGCAGCATGGCCCAAAGCATCCCGATTGAATGCAGTGGATTCCATGCATTGTGATTGAATGCGGTGTAATCTATGCAGTGTGGTAAAATGCATCCCGATAGAATGCAGTGGATTCCATGCAGCGTGATTGAATGTAGTGGATTCGATGCAGCGTGAAGAAATGGAACCCTATTGAATGCAGTGGATTTTATGCAGCATGATTGAATGCAGTGGATTCCATGAAGCATGATTGAATGCAATGGATTTATGCAGCATGGCCCAAAGCATCCCGATTGAATGCAGTGGATTCCATGCAGCGTCGTTGAATGCAGAGTATTCCATGCATTTTGGCGCAATGGTTCCAGATTGTATGCAGTGGAGTTCATGCAGCGAGGCCCAATGCATCCCGATTGAATGCAGTAGATTTTATGCAGCATGGCCCAAAACATCCCGATGGAATGCAGTGGATTCCATGCAGCGTCGTTGAATGCAGAGGATTCCATGCATTGTGGCGCAATGGATCCAGATTTTATGCAGTGGAGTCCATGCAGCGAGGCCCAATGCCTCCCGATTGAATGCAGTGGAGTTTATGCAGCATGGCCCAAAGCATCCCGATGGAATGCAGTGGATTCCATGCATTGTGATTGAATGCAGTGTAATCCATGCAGTGAGGTAAAATGCATCCTGATTTAATGCAGTGTATTCCATGCAGCGTGAAGTAATGGAACCCTATTGAATGCATTGGATTTTATAGAGCATGATTGAATGAAATGCATTCCATGCAGCATGGTTGAATGCAGTGGATTTTATGCAGCATGGCACAAAGCATCCCGATTGAATGCAGTGGAGTCCATGCAGCGTCAATGAATGCAGAGTATTCCATGCATTTTGGCGCAATGGATCCCGATTGTATGCAGTGGAGTCCATGCAGCGAAGCCCAATGCATCCCGATTGAATGCAGTGGATTTTATGCAGCATGGCCCAAAGCATCCCGATGGAATGCAGTGGATTACATGCGTTGTGATTGAATGCAGTGAACTCCATGCAGCATTGTAGAATGCATCCCCATTGAATGCAGTGGATTCCATGGAGCCTGATTGAATGCAGTGTATTCCATGCAGCGTGAAGAAATGGAACCCTATTGAATGCAGTGGATTTTATTCAGCATGATTGAATGCAGTGGATTCCATGCAGCAAATTGAATGCAGTGTATTTTATGCAGTATGGCCAAAGCATACCTATAGAACGCAGTGGATTCCATGCATTTTGAGTGTATGAAATGTAATCCATGCAGCCTTGTAAAATGCATCCCGATTGAATGCAGTGGATTCCATGCAGCATGATTGAATGCAGTGGATTTTATGCAGCATGGCCCAAAGCTTCCCGATGGAATGCAGTGGATTCCATGCAGCGTCATTGAATGCAGAGTATTCCATGCATTGTGGCGCAATGGATCCCGATTATATGCAGTGGAGTCTATGCAGCGAGGCCCAATGCATCACCATTGAATGCAGTGGATTTTATGCAGCATGGCCCAAGGCATCCCGATTGAATGCAGTGGATTCCATGCATTGTGATTGAATGTAGGGTAATCCATGCAACGTGGTATAATGCATCCTGATTGAATGCAGTCGATTCCATGCATCCTGATTTAATGTAGTGTATTCCATGCAGCGTGAAGTAATGGAACCCTATTGAATGCATTGGATTTTATAGAGCATGATTGAATGAAATGGATTCCATGCAGCATGGTTGAATGCAGTGGATTTTATGCAGCATGGCCCAAAGCATCCCGATTGAATGCAGTGGAGTCCATGCAGCATCAATGAATGCAGAGGATTCCTTGCATTGTGGCGCAATGGATACCGATTGAATGCAGTGGAGTCGATGCAGCGTGGCCCAATGCATCCCGATTGAATGCAGTGGATTTTATGCAGCATGGCCGAAAGCATCCCGATGGAATGCAGTGGATTCCAAGCATTGTGATTGAATGCAGTGTAATCCATGCAGCGAGGTAAAATGCATCCCGATTGAATGCAGTGGATTCCATTCAGTGTGATTGAATGCAGTGTATTACATGCAGCGTGAAGAAATGGAACCCTATTGAATGCAGTGGATTTTATGCAGCATGATTGAATGCAGTGGATTCCATGCAGCATGATTGAATGCAGTGGATTTTATGCAGCATGGCCCAAAGCATCCCGATGGAATGCAGTGGATTCCATGCATTGTGATTGAATGCAGTGAAAACCACGCAGCATGGTAAAATGCATCCCGATTGAATGCAGTGGATTCCATGCAGCGTGATTGAATGCAGTGGATTCCAGGCAGCGTGAAGAAGAAATGGAACCCTATTGAATGCAGTGGATTTTATGCAGCATGATTGAATGCAGTGGATTCCATGCAGCATGATTGCATGCAGTGGATTTTATGCAGTATGGCCCAAAGCATCCCGATGGAATGCAGTGGATTCCATGCAGCGTCAATGAATGCAGAGGATTCCATGCATTTTGGCGCAATGGATCCCGATTGTATGCAGTGGAGTCCATGCAGCGAGGCCCAATGCATCCCGATTGAATGCAGTGGATTTTACGCAGCATGGCCCAAAGCATCCTGATGGAATGCAGTGGATTCCATGCATTGTGATTGAATGCAGTGAACTCCATGCAGCATGGTAGAATGCATCCCCATTGAATGCAGTGGATTCCATGGAGCCTGATTGAATGCAGTTTATTCTATGCAGCGAGGCCCAATGCATCCCGATTGAATGCAGTGGATTTTATGCAGCATGATTGAATGCAGTGGATTCCATGCAGCATGGTTGAATGCAGTGGATTTTATGCAGCATGGCCCAAAGCATCCCGATGGAATGCAGTGGATTCCATGCAGCGTCATTGAATGCAGATGATTCCTTGCATTTTGGGGCAATGGATCCCGATTTTATGCAGTGGAGTCCATGCAGCGTGGCCAAATGCATCCCGATTAAATGCAGTGGATTTTATGCAGCATGGCCCAAAGCATCCCGATAGAATGCAGTGGATTCCATGCAGCCTGATTGAATGAAGGGTAATCAATTCAGCATGGTAAAATGCATCCCGATTGAATGCAGTGGATTCCATGCAGCATGATTGAATGCAATGGATTTTATGCAGCATGGCCCAAAGCATCCCGATTGAATGCAGTGGATTCCATGCAGCGTCATTGAATGCAGAGGATTCCATGCATTGTGGCGCAATGGATCCGGATTGTATGCAGTGGAGTCCATGCAGCGATGCCCAGTGCATCCCGATTGAATGCAGTGGATTTTATGCAGCATGGCCCAAAGCATCCCGATTGAATGCAATGGATTCCATGAATTGTGATTGAATACAGTGTACTAAATGCAGCGTGGTAAAATTCATCCATGTTGAATGCAGTGGATTCCATGCAGCGTGATTGAATGCAGTGGATTCCATGCAGCGTGAAGAAATGGAACCCTATTGAATGCAGTGGATTTTATGCAGCATGATTGAATGCAGTGGATTCCATGCAGCATGATTGCATACAGTGGATTTTATGCAGCATGGCCCAAAGCATCCCGATGGAATGCAGTGGATTCCATGCAGCGTCATTGAATGCAGAGGATTCCATGCATTGTGGCACAATGGATCCCGATTGTATGCAGTGGAGTCCATGCAGCGAGGCCCAATGCATCCCGATTGAATGCAGTGGATTTTATGCAGCATGGCCCAAAGCATCCCGATATAATGCAGTGGATTCCATGCAGCGTCGTTGAATGAAGAGGATTCCATGCATTGTGGCGCAATGGATCCCGATTGTATGCAGTGGAGTCCATGCAGCGATGCCCAGTGCATCCCGATTGAATGCAGTGGATTTTATGCAGCATGGCCCAAAGCATCCCGATTGAATGCAATGGATTCCATGAATTGTGATTGAATACAGTGTACTAAATGCAGCGTGGTAAAATTCATCCATGTTGAATGCAGTGGAATTCATGCAGCGTGATTGATTGCAGTGGATTCCATGCAGCGTGAAGAAATGGAACCCTATTGAATGCAGTGGATTTTATGCAGCATGATTGAATGCAGTGGATTCCATGCAGCATGATTGCATGCAGTGGATTTTATGCAGCATGGCCCAAAGCATCCTGATGGAATGCAGTGGATTCCATGCAGCGTCATTGAATGCAGAGGATTCCATGCATTGTGGCACAATGGATTCCGATTGAATGCAGTGGATTCGATGCAGCCTCATTGAATGAAGAGAATTCCATGCATTGTGGCACAATGGATCCCGATTGAATGCAGTGGAGTCCATGCAGCGAGGCCCAATGCATCCCGATTGAATGCAGTGGATTTTATGCAGCATGGCCCAAAGCATCCCGATTGAATGCAGTGGATTCCATGCATTGTGATTGAATGCGGTGTAATCTATGCAGTGTGGTAAAATGCATCCCGATAGAATGCAGTGGATTCCATGCAGCGTGATTGAATGTAGTGGATTCGATGCAGCGTGAAGAAATGGAACCCTATTGAATGCCGTGGATTTTATGCAGCACGATTGAATGCAGTGGATTCCATGAAGCATGATTGAATGCAATGGATTTATGCAGCATGGCCCAAAGCATCCCGATTGAATGCAGTGGATTCCATGCAGCGTCGTTGAATGCAGAGTATTCCATGCATTTTGGCGCAATGGTTCCAGATTGTATGCAGTGGAGTTCATGCAGCGAGGCCCAATGCATCCCGATTGAATGCAGTAGATTTTATGCAGCATGGCCCAAAACATCCCGATGGAATGCAGTGGATTCCATGCAGCGTCGTTGAATGCAGAGGATTCCATGCATTGTGGCGGAATGGATCCAGATTTTATGCAGTGGAGTCCATGCAGCGAGGCCCAATGCCTCCCGATTGAATGCAGTGGAGTTTATGCAGCCTGGCCCAAAGCATCCCGATGGAATGCAGTGGATTCCATGCATTGTGATTGAATGCAGTGTAATCCATGCAGTGAGGTAAAATGCATCCTGATTTAATGCAGTGTATTCCATGCAGCGTGAAGTAATGGAACCCTATTGAATGCATTGGATTTTATAGAGCATGATTGAATGAAATGGATTCCATGCAGCATGGTTGAATGCAGTGGATTTTATGCAGCATGGCCCAAAGCATCCCGATTGAATGCAGTGGAGTCCATGCAGCGTCAATGAATGCAGAGTATTCCATGCATTTTGGCGCAATGGATCCCGATTGTATGCAGTGGAGTCCATGCAGCGAAGCCCAATGCATCCCGATTGAATGCAGTGGATTTTATGCAGCATGGCCCAAAGCATCCCGATGGAATGCAGTGGATTACATGCGTTGTGATTGAATGCAGTGAACTCCATGCAGCATTGTAGAATGCATCCCCATTGAATGCAGTGGATTTCATGGAGCCTGATTGAATGCAGTGTATTCCATGCAGCGTGAAGAAATGGAACCCTATTGAATGCAGTGGATTTTATTCAGCATGATTGAATGCAGTGGATTCCATGCAGCAAATTGAATGCAGTGTATTTTATGCAGTATGGCCCAAAGCATCCCTATAGAACGCAGTGGATTCCATGCATTTTGAGTGTATGAAATGTAATCCATGCAGCCTTGTAAAATGCATCCCGATTGAATGCAGTGGATTCCATGCAGCATGATTGAATGCAGTGGATTTTATGCAGCATGGCCCAAAGCTTCCCGATGGAATGCAGTGGATTCCATGCAGCGTCATTGAATGCAGAGTATTCCATGCATTGTGGCGCAATGGATCCCGATTATATGCAGTGGAGTCTATGCAGCGAGGCCCAATGCATCACCATTGAATGCAGTGGATTTTATGCAGCATGGCCCAAGGCATCCCGATTGAATGCAGTGGATTCCATGCATTGTGATTGAATGTAGGGTAATCCATGCAACGTGGTATAATGCATCCTGATTGAATGCAGTCGATTCCATGCATCCTGATTTAATGTAGTGTATTCCATGCAGCGTGAAGTAATGGAACCCTATTGAATGCATTGGATTTTATAGAGCATGATTGAATGAAATGGATTCCATGCAGCATGGTTGAATGCAGTGGATTTTATGCAGCATGGCCCAAAGCATCCCGATTGAATGCAGTGGAGTCCATGCAGCGTCAATGAATGCAGAGGATTCCTTGCATTGTGGCGCAATGGATACCGATTGAATGCAGTGGAGTCGATGCAGCGTGGCCCAATGCATCCCGATTGAATGCAGTGGATTTTATGCAGCATGGCCCAAAGCATCCCGATGGAATGCAGTGGATTCCAAGCATTGTGATTGAATGCAGTGTAATCCATGCAGCGAGGTAAAATGCATCCCGATTGAATGCAGTGGATTCCATTCAGTGTGATTGAATGCAGTGTATTACATGCAGCGTGAAGAAATGGAACCCTATTGAATGCAGTGGATTTTATGCAGCATGATTGAATGCAGTGGATTCCATGCAGCATGATTGAATGCAGTGGATTTTATGCAGCATGGCCCAAAGCATCCCGATGGAATGCAGTGGATTCCATGCATTGTGATTGAATGCAGTGAAAACCACGCAGCATGGTAAAATGCATCCCGATTGAATGCAGTGGATTCCATGCAGCGTGATTGAATGCAGTGTATTCCATGCAGCGTGAAGAAATGGAACCCAATTGAATGCAAGGATTTATGCAGCATTACTGAATGCAGTGGATTCAAAAAGCAAGATTGAATGCAGTGGATTTTATGCAGCATGGCCCAAAGCATCCCGATTGAATGCAGTGGATTCCATGCATTGTGATTGAATGCAGTGAACTGCATGCAACGTGGTAAAATGCATCCCGATTGAATGCAGTGGATTCCATGCAGCGTGATTCAGTGCAGTCCATTCCATACAGCTTAGTAAAATCAATCCCGATTAAAATTCCATGGATTACATGCAGCGTGATTAAATGCAGTGTAATCCATGCAGAGTGGTAAAATGCATCCCGATTGAATGCAGTGGATTCCATGCAGCGTGGTTGAATGCAGTGGATTCCATGCAGGGTGAAGAAATGGAACCCTATTGAATGCAGTGGATTTTATGCAACATGATTGAATGCAGTGGATTCAATGCAGCATGATTGCATGCAGTGGATTTTATGCAGCATGGCCCATAGCTTCACGATTCAATGCAGTGGATTCCATTCAGCGTCATTGAATGCAGAGTATTCCATGCATTGTGGCGCAATGGATCCCGATTATATGCAGTGGAGTCCATGCAGCGAGGCCCAGTGCATCCCGATTGAATGCAGTGGATTGTATGCAGCATGGCCCAAAGCTTCCCGATTGAATGCAGTGGATTCGATGCATTGTGATGGAATGCAGTGTAATCCATGCAACGAGGAAAAATGCATCCCGATTGAATGCAGTGGATTCCATGCAGCCTGATTGAATGCAGTGTATTCCATGCAGCATGAAGAAATGGAACCCTATGGAATGCAGCGGATTTTATGCTGCATGATTGAATGCAGTGGATTCCATGCAGCATGATTGAATGCAGTGGATTTTATGCAGCATGGCCCAAAGCATCCCGTTTGAATGCAGTGGATTCCATGCATTGTGATTGAATGCAGTGTACTCCATGCAGCCTTGTAAAATGAATCCCCATTGAATGCAGTGGATTCCATGCAGCGTGATTAAATGCAGTCGATTCCATACAGCTTAGTAAAATGAATCCCGATTAAATTCCATGGATTACATGCAGCGTGATTAAATGCAGTGGATTCCATGCAGAGTGGTAAAATGCATCCATATTGAATGCAGTGGATTCCATGCAGCGTGATTGAATGCAGTGGATTCCAGGCAGCGTGAAGAAGAAATGGAACCCTATTGAATGCAGTGGATTTTATGCAGCATGATTGAATGCAGTGGATTCCATGCAGCATGATTGCATGCAGTGGATTTTATGCAGTATGGCCCAAAGCATCCCGATGGAATGCAGTGGATTCCATGCAGCGTCAATGAATGCAGAGGATTCCATGCATTTTGGCGCAATGGATCCCGATTGTATGCAGTGGAGTCCATGCAGCGAGGCCCAATGCATCCCGATTGAATGCAGTGGATTTTATGCAGCATGGCCCAAAGCATCCCGATGGAATGCAGTGGACTCCATGCATTGTGATTGAATGCAGTGAACTCCATGCAGCATGGTAGAATGCATCCCCATTGAATGCAGTGGATTCCATGGAGCCTGATTGAATGCAGTTTATTCCATGCAGCGAGGCCCAATGCATCCCGATTGAATGCAGTGGATTTTATGCAGCATGATTGAATGCAGTGGATTCCATGCAGCATGGTTGAATGCAGTGGATTTTATGCAGCATGGCCCAAAGCATCCCGATGGAATGCAGTGGATTCCATGCAGCGTCATTGAATGCAGATGATTCCTTGCATTTTGGGGCAATGGATCCCGATTTTATGCAGTGGAGTCCATGCAGCGTGGCCAAATGCATCCCGATTAAATGCAGTGGATTTTATGCAGCATGGCCCAAAGCATCCCGATAGAATGCAGTGGATTCCATGCAGCCTGATTGAATGAAGGGTAATCAATGCAGCATGGTAAAATGCATCCCGATTGAATGCAGTGGATTCCATGCAGCATGATTGAATGCAATGGATTTTATGCAGCATGGCCCAAAGCATCCCGATTGAATGCAGTGGATTCCATGCAGCGTCATTGAATGCAGAGGATTCCATGCATTGTGGCGCAATGGATCCGGATTGTATGCAGTGGAGTCCATGCAGCGATGCCCAGTGCATCCCGATTGAATGCAGTGGATTTTATGCAGCATGGCCCAAAGCATCCCGATTGAATGCAATGGATTCCATGAATTGTGATTGAATACAGTGTACTAAATGCAGCGTGGTAAAATTCATCCATGTTGAATGCAGTGGATTCCATGCAGCGTGATTGAATGCAGTGGATTCCATGCAGCGTGAAGAAATGGAACCCTATTGAATGCAGTGGATTTTATGCAGCATGATTGAATGCAGTGGATTCCATGCAGCATGATTGCATACAGTGGATTTTATGCAGCATGGCCCAAAGCATCCCGATGGAATGCAGTGGATTCCATGCAGCGTCATTGAATGCAGAGGATTCCATGCATTGTGGCGCAATGGATCCCGATTGTATGCAGTGGAGTCCATGCAGCGAGGCCCAATGCATCCCGATTGAATGCAGTGGATTTTATGCAGCATGGCCCAAAGCATCCCGATGGAATGCAGTGGATTCCATGCAGCGTCGTTGAATGAAGAGGATTCCATGCATTGTGGCGCAATGGATCTGGATTGTATGCAGTGGAGTCCATGCAGCAATGCCCAGTGCATCCCGATTGAATGCAGTGGATTTTATGCAGCATGGCCCAAAGCATCCCGATTGAATGCAATGGATTCCATGAATTGTGATTGAATACAGTGTACTAAATGCAGCGTGGTAAAATTCATCCATGTTGAATGCAGTGGAATTCATGCAGCGTGATTGAATGCAGTGGATTCCATGCAGCGTGAAGAAATGGAACCCTATTGAATGCAGTGGATTTTATGCAGCATGATTGAATGCAGTGGATTCCATGCAGCATGATTGCATGCAGTGGATTTTATGCAGCATGGCCCAAAGCATCCTGATGGAATGCAGTGGATTCCATGCAGCGTCATTGAATGCAGAGGATTCCATGCATTGTGGCACAATGTATTCCGATTGAATGCAGTGGATTCGATGCAGCGTCATTGAATGAAGAGAATTCCATGCATTGTGGCACAATGGATCCCGATTGAATGCAGTGGAGTCCATGCAGCGAGGCCCAATGCATCCCGATTGAATGCAGTGGATTTTATGCAGCATGGCCCAAAGCATCCCGATTGAATGCAGTGGATTCCATGCATTGTGATTGAATGCGGTGTAATCTATGCAGTGTGGTAAAATGCATCCCGATAGAATGCAGTGGATTCCATGCAGCGTGATTGAATGTAGTGGATTCGATGCAGCGTGAAGAAATGGAACCCTATTGAATGCCGTGGATTTTATGCAGCACGATTGAATGCAGTGGATTCCATGAAGCATGATTGAATGCAATGGATTTATGCAGCATGGCCCAAAGCATCCCGATTGAATGCAGTGGATTCCATGCAGCGTCGTTGAATGCAGAGTATTCCATGCATTTTGGCGCAATGGTTCCAGATTATATGCAGTGGAGTTCATGCAGCGAGGCCCAATGCATCCCGATTGAATGCAGTAGATTTTATGCAGCATGGCCCAAAACATCCCGATGGAATGCAGTGGATTCCATGCAGCGTCGTTGAATGCAGAGGATTCCATGCATTGTGGCGCAATGGATCCAGATTTTATGCAGTGGAGTCCATGCAGCGAGGCCCAATGCCTCCCGATTGAATGCAGTGGAGTTTATGCAGCATGGCCCAAAGCATCCCGATGGAATGCAGTGGATTCCATGCATTGTGATTGAATGCAGTGTAATCCATGCAGTGAGGTAAAATGCATCCTGATTTAATGCAGTGTATTCCATGCAGCGTGAAGTAATGGAACCCTATTGAATGCATTGGATTTTATAGAGCATGATTGAATGAAATGGATTCCATGCAGCATGGTTGAATGCAGTGGATTTTATGCAGCATGGCCCAAAGCATCCCGATTGAATGCAGTGGAGTCCATGCAGCGTCAATGAATGCAGAGTATTCCATGCATTTTGGCGCAATGGATCCCGATTGTATGCAGTGGAGTCCATGCAGCGAAGCCCAATGCATCCCGATTGAATGCAGTGGATTTTATGCAGCATGGCCCAAAGCATCCCGATGGAATGCAGTGGATTACATGCGTTGTGATTGAATGCAGTGAACTCCATGCAGCATGGTCGAATGCATCCCCATTGAATGCAGTGGATTCCATGGAGCCTGATTGAATGCAGTGTATTCCATGCAGCGTGAAGAAATGGAACCCTATTGAATGCAGTGGATTTTATTCAGCATGATTGAATGCAGTGGATTCCATGCAGCAAATTGAATGCAGTGTATTTTATGCAGTATGGCCCAAAGCATCCCTATAGAACGCAGTGGATTCCATGCATTTTGAGTGTATGAAATGTAATCCATGCAGCCTTGTAAAATGCATCCCGATTGAATGCAGTGGATTCCATGCAGCATGATTGAATGCAGTGGATTTTATGCAGCATGGCCCAAAGCTTCCCGATGGAATGCAGTGGATTCCATGCAGCGTCATTGAATGCAGAGTATTCCATGCATTGTGGCGCAATGGGTCCCGATTATATGCAGTGGAGTCTATGCAGCGAGGCCCAATGCATCACCATTGAATGCAGTGGATTTTATGCAGCATGGCCCAAGGCATCCCGATTGAATGCAGTGGATTCCATGCATTGTGATTGAATGTAGGGTAATCCATGCAACGGTGTATAATGCATCCTGATTGAATGCAGTCGATTCCATGCATCCTGATTTAATGTAGTGTATTCCATGCAGCGTGAAGTAATGGAACCCTATTGAATGCATTGGATTTTATAGAGCATGATTGAATGAAATGGATTCCATGCAGCATGGTTGAATGCAGTGGATTTTATGCAGCATGGCCCAAAGCATCCCGATTGAATGCAGTGGAGTCCATGCAGCGTCAATGAATGCAGAGGATTCCTTGCATTGTGGCGCAATGTATACCGATTGAATGCAGTGGAGTCGATGCAGCGTGGCCCAATGCATCCCGATTGAATGCAGTGGATTTTATGCAGCATGGCCCAAAGCATCCCGATGGAATGCAGTGGATTCCAAGCATTGTGATTGAATGCAGTGTAATCCATGCAGCGAGGTAAAATGCATCCCGATTGAATGCAGTGGATTCCATTCAGTGTGATTGAATGCAGTGTATTACATGCAGCGTGAAGAAATGGAACCCTATTGAATGCAGTGGATTTTATGCAGCATGATTGAATGCAGTGGATTCCATGCAGCATGATTGAATGCAGTGGATTTTATGCAGCATGGCCCAAAGCATCCCGATGGAATGCAGTGGATTCCATGCATTGTGATTGAACGCAGTGAAAACCACGCAGCATGGTAAAATGCATCCCGATTGAATGCAGTGGATTCCATGCAGCGTGATTGAATGCAGTGTATTCCATGCAGCGTGAAGAAATGGAACCCAATTGAATGCAAGGATTTATGCAGCATTACTGAATGCAGTGGATTCAAAAAGCAAGATTGAATGCAGTGGATTTTATGCAGCATGGCCCAAAGCATCCCGATTGAATGCAGTGGATTCCATGCATTGTGATTGAATGCAGTGAACTGCATGCAACGTGGTAAAATGCATCCCGATTGAATGCAGTGGATTCCATGCAGCGTGATTACGTGCAGTCGATTCCATACAGCTTAGTAAAATGAATCCCGATTAAATTCCATGGATTACATGCAGCGTGATTAAATGCAGTGTAATCCATGCAGAGTGGTAAAATGCATCCCGATTGAATGCAGTGGATTCCATGCAGCGTGGTTGAGTGCAGTGGATTCCATGCAGGGTGCAGTAATGGAAACCTATTGAATGCAGTGGATTTTATGCAGCATGATTGAATGCAGTGGTTTCAATGCAGCATGATTGCATGCAGTGGATTTTATGCAGCATGGCCCATAGCTTCACGATGAAATGCAGTGGATTCCATGCAGCGTCATTGCATGCAGATTATTCCATGCATTGTGGCGCAATGGATCCCGATTATATGCAGTGGAGTCCATGCAGCGAGGCCCAGTGCATCCCGATTGAATGCAGTGGATTGTATGCAGCATGGCCCAAAGCTTCCCGATTGAATGCAGTGGATTCCATGCATTGTGATGGAATGCAGTGTAATCCATGCAACGAGGAAAAATGCATCCCGATTGAATGCAGTGGATTCCATGCAGCCTGATTGAATGCAGTGTATTCCATGCAGCATGAAGAAATGGAACCCTATGGAATGCAGCGGATTTTATGCAGCCTGATTGAATGCAGTGTATTCCATGCAGCATGAAGAAATGGAACCCTATGGAATGCAGCGGATTTTATGCTGCATGATTGAATGCAGTGGATTCCATGCAGCATGATTGAATGCAGTGGATTTTATGCAGCATGGCCCAAAGCATCCCGTTTGAATGCAGTGGATTCCATGCATTGTGATTGAATGCAGTGTACTCCATGCAGCCTTGTAAAATGAATCCCGATTGAATGCAGTGGATTCCATGCAGCGTGATTAAATGCAGTCGATTCCATACAGCTTAGTAAAATGAATCCCGATTAAATTCCATGGAGTACATGCAGCGTGATTAAATGCAGTGGATTCCATGCAGAGTGGTAAAATGCATCCATATTGAATGCAGTGGATTCTATGCATTGCGATTGAATGCAGTGTACTCCAAGCAGTGTGGTAAAATGCATCCCGATTGAATGCAGTGGATTCCATGCAGCGTGATTGAATGCAGTGGATTCCATGCATTTTGGCGCAATGGATCCCGATTGTATGCAGTGGAGTCCATGCAGCGAGGCCCAATGCATCCCGATTGAATGCAGTGGATTGTATGCAGCATGGCCCAAAGCATCCCGATGGAATGCAGTGGATTCCATGCATTGTGATGGAATGCAGTGAACTCCATGCAGCATGGTAGAATGCATCCCCATTGAGTGCAGTGGATTCCATGGAGTCTGATTGAATGCAGTTTATTCCATGCAGCGAGGCCCAATGCATCCCGATTGAATGCAGTGGATTTTATGCAGCATGATTGAATGCAGTGGATTCCATGCAGCAAATTGAATGCAGTGGATTTTATGCAGCATGGCCCAAAGCATCCCGATGGAATGCAGTGGATTTTATGCAGCATGATTGAATGCAGTGTACTCCATGCAGCGAGGAAAAATGCATCCCGATTGAATGCAGTGGATTCCATGCAGCGTGATTGAATGCAGTGGATTCGATGCCACGTGAAGAAATGGAACCCTATTGAATGCAGTGGATTTTATACAGCATGATTGAATGCAGTGGATTCCATGCAGCATGATTGAATGCAGTGGATTTTATGCAGCATGGCCCAAAGCATCCCGATTGAATGCAGTGGAGTCCATGCAGCGTCGTTGCATGCGGAGGATTCCATGCATTTTGGTGCAATGGATCCCGATTGTATGCAGTGGAGTCCATGCAGCGAGGCCCAATGCATCCCGATTGAATGCAGTCGATTTTATGCAGCATGGCCCAAAGCATCCCGATGGAATGCAGTGGATTCCATGCATTGTGATTGAATGCAGTGAACTCCATGCAGCATTGTAGAATGCATCCCCATTGAATGCAGTGGAATTCATGCAGCGTGATTGAATGCAGTGTATTCCATGCAGCAAATTGAATGCAGTGTATTTTATGCAGTATGGCCCAAAGTATACCTATAGAACGCAGTGGATTCCATGCATTTTGAGTGTATGAAATGTAATCCATGCAGCCTTGTAAAATGCATCCCGATCGAATGCAGTGGACTCCATGCAGCATGATTGAATGCAGTGGATTTTATGCAGCATGGCCCAAAGCATCCCGATTGAATGCAGTGGATTCCATGCATTGTGATTGAATGTAGGGTAATCCATGCAACGTGGTATAATGCATCCTGATTGAATGCAGTCTATTCCATGCATCCTGATTTAATGCAGTGTATTCCATGCAGCGTGAAGTAATGGAACCCTATTGAATGCATTGGATTTTATAGAGCATGATTGAATGAAATGGATTCCATGCAGCATGGTTGAATGCAGTGGATTTTATGCAGCATGGCCCAAAGCATCCCGATTGAATGCAGTGGATTCCATGCATTGTGATTGAATGTAGGGTAATCCATGCAACGTGGTATAATGCATCCTGATTGAATGCAGTCGATTCCATGCATCCTGATTTAATGCAGTGTATTCCATGCAGCGTGAAGTAATGGAACCCTATTGAATGCATTGGATTTTATAGAGCATGATTGAATGAAATGGATTCCATGCAGCATGGTTGAATGCAGTGGATTTTATGCAGCATGGCCCAAAGCATCCCGATTGAATGCAGTGGAATCCATGCAGCGTCAATGAATGCAGAGTATTCCATGCATTTTGGCGCAATGGATCCCGATTGAATGCAGTGGAGTCCATGCAGCGAAGCCCAATGCATCCCGATTGAATGCAGTGGATTTTATGCAGCATGGCCCAAAGCATCCCAATGGAATGCAGTGGATTACATGCGTTGTGATTGAATGCAGTGTACTCCATGCAGCATTGTAGAATGCATCCCCATTGAATGCAGTGTATTCCATGGAGCCTGATTGAATGCAGTGTATTCCATGCAGCGTGAAGAAATGGAACCCTATTGAATGCAGTGGATTTTATGCAGCATGATTGAATGCAGTGGATTCCATGCAGCAAATTGAATGCAGTGTATTTTATGCAGTATGGCCAAAGCATACCTATAGAACGCAGTGGATTCCATGCATTTTGAGTGTATGAAATGTAATACATGCAGCCTTGTAAAATGCATCCCGATTGAATGCAGTGGATTCCATGCAGCATGATTGAATGCAGTGGATTTTATGCAGCATGGCCCAAAGCTTCCCGATGGAATGCAGTGGATTCCATGCAGCGTCATTGAATGCAGAGTATTCCATGCATTGTGGCACAATGGATCCCGATTATATGCAGTGGAGTCTATGCAGCGAGGCCCAATGCATCACCATTGAATGCAGTGGATTTTATGCAGCATGGCCCAAGTCATCCCGATTGAATGCAGTGGATTCCATGCATTGTGATTGAATGTAGGGTAATCCATGCAACGTGGTATAATGCATCCTGATTGAATGCAGTCGATTCCATGCATCCTGATTTAATGTAGTGTATTCCATGCAGCGTGAAGTAATGGAACCCTATTGAATGCATTGGATTTTATAGAGCATGATTGAATGAAATGGATTCCATGCAGCATGGTTGAATGCAGTGGATTTTATGCAGCATGGCCCAAAGCATCCCGATTGAATGCAGTGGAGTCCATGCAGCGTCAATGAATGCAGAGGATTCCTTGCATTGTGGCGCAATGGATACCGATTGAATGCAGTGGAGTCGATGCAGCGTGGCCCAATGCATCCCGATTTAATGCAGTGGATTTTATGCAGCATGGCCCAAAGCATCCCGATGGAATGCAGTGGATTCCAAGCATTGTGATTGAATGCAGTGTAATCCATGCAGCGAGGTAAAATGCATCCCGATTGAATGCAGTGGATTCCATTCAGTGTGATTGAATGCAGTGTATTACATGCAGCGTGAAGAAATGGAACCCTATTGAATGCAGTGGATTTTATGCAGCATGATTGAATGCAGTGGATTCCATGCAGCATGATTGAATGCAGTGGATTTTATGCAGCATGGCCCAAAGCATCCCGATGGAATGCAGTGGATTCCATGCATTGTGATTGAATGCAGTGAAAACCACGCAGCATGGTAAAATGCATCCCGATTGAATGCAGTGGATTCCATGCAGCGTGATTGAATGCAGTGTATTCCATGCAGCGTGAAGAAATGGAACCCAATTGAATGCAAGGATTTATGCAGCATTACTGAATGCAGTGGATTCAAAAAGCAAGATTGAATGCAGTGGATTTTATGCAGCATGGCCCAAAGCATCCCGATTGAATGCAGTGGATTCCATGCATTGTGATTGAATGCAGTGAACTGCATGCAACGTGGTAAAATGCATCCCGATTGAATGCAGTGGATTCCATGCAGCGTGATTAAGTGCAGTCGATTCCATACAGCTTAGTAAAATGAATCCCGATTAAAATTCCATGGATTACATGCAGCGTGATTAAATGCAGTGTAATCCATGCAGAGTGGTAAAATGCATCCCGATTGAATGCAGTGGATTCCATGCAGCGTGGTTGAATGCAGTGGATTCCATGCAGGGTGAAGAAATGGAACCCTATTGAATGCAGTGGATTTTATGCAACATGATTGAATGCAGTGGATTCAATGCAGCATGATTGCATGCAGTGGATTTTATGCAGCATGGCCCATAGCTTCACGATTCAATGCAGTGGATTCCATTCAGCGTCATTGAATGCAGAGTATTCCATGCATTGTGGCGCAATGGATCCCGATTATATGCAGTGGAGTCCATGCAGCGAGGCCCAGTGCATCCCGATTGAATGCAGTGGATTGTATGCAGCATGGCCCAAAGCTTCCCGATTGAATGCAGTGGATTCGATGCATTGTGATGGAATGCAGTGTAATCCATGCAACGAGGAAAAATGCATCCCGATTGAATGCAGTGGATTCCATGCAGCCTGATTGAATGCAGTGTATTCCATGCAGCATGAAGAAATGGAACCCTATGGAATGCAGCGGATTTTATGCTGCATGATTGAATGCAGTGGATTCCATGCAGCATGATTGAATGCAGTGGATTTTATGCAGCATGGCCCAAAGCATCCCGTTTGAATGCAGTGGATTCCATGCATTGTGATTGAATGCAGTGTACTCCATGCAGCCTTGTAAAATGAATCCCGATTGAATGCAGTGGATTCCATGCAGCGTGATTAAATGCAGTCGATTCCATACAGCTTAGTAAAATGAATCCCGATTAAATTCCATGGATTACATGCAGCGTGATTAAATGCAGTGGATTCCATGCAGAGTGGTAAAATGCATCCATATTGAATGCAGTGGATTCCATGCAGCGTGATTGAATGCAGTGGATTCCAGGCAGCGTGAAGAAGAAATGGAACCCTATTGAATGCAGTGGATTTTATGCAGCATGATTGAATGCAGTGGATTCCATGCAGCATGATTGCATGCAGTGGATTTTATGCAGTATGGCCCAAAGCATCCCGATGGAATGCAGTGGATTCCATGCAGCGTCAATGAATGCAGAGGATTCCATGCATTTTGGCGCAATGGATCCCGATTGTATGCAGTGGAGTCCATGCAGCGAGGCCCAATGCATCCCGATTGAATGCAGTGGATTGTATGCAGCATGGCCCAAAGCATCCCGATGGAATGCAGTGGATTCCATGCATTGTGATTGAATGCAGTGAACTCCATGCAGCATGGTAGAATGCATCCCCATTGAATGCAGTGGATTCCATGGAGCCTGATTGAATGCAGTTTATTCCATGCAGCGAGGCTCAATGCATCCCGATTGAATGCAGTGGATTTTATGCAGCATGATTGAATGCAGTGGATTCCATGCAGCATGGTTGAATGCAGTGGATTTTATGCAGCATGGCCCAAAGCATCCCGATGGAATGCAGTGGATTCCATGCATTGTGATTGAATGCAGTGAACTCCATGCAGCATGGTAGAATGCATCCCCATTGAATGCAGTGGATATTATGCAGCATGATTGAATGCAGTGGATTCCATGCAGCATGGTTGAATGCAGTGGATTTTATGCAGCATGGCCCAAATCATCCCGATGGAATGCAGTGGATTCCATGCAGCGTCATTGAATGCAGATGATTCCTTGCATTTTGGGGCAATGGATCCCGATTTTATGCAGTGGAGTCCATGCAGCGTGGCCAAATGCATCCCGATTAAATGCAGTGGATTTTATGCAGCATGGCCCAAAGCATCCCGATAGAATGCAGTGGATTCCATGCAGCCTGATTGAATGAAGGGTAATCAATGCAGCATGGTAAAATGCATCCCGATTGAATGCAGTGGATTCCATGCAGCATGATTGAATGCAATGGATTTTATGCAGCATGGCCCAAAGCATCCCGATTGAATGCAGTGGATTCCATGCAGCGTCATTGAATGCAGAGGATTCCATGCATTGTGGCGCAATGGATCCCGATTGTATGCAGTGGAGTCCATGCAGCGATGCCCAGTGCATCCCGATTGAATGCAGTGGATTTTATGCAGCATGGCCCAAAGCATCCCGATTGAATGCAATGGATTCCATGAATTGTGATTGAATACAGTGTACTAAATGCAGCGTGGTAAAATTCATCCATGTTGAATGCAGTGGATTCCATGCAGCGTGATTGAATGCAGTGGATTCCATGCAGCGTGAAGAAATGGAACCCTATTGAATGCAGTGGATTTTATGCAGCATGATTGAATGCAGTGGATTCCATGCAGCATGATTGCATACAGTGGATTTTATGCAGCATGGCCCAAAGCATCCCGATGGAATGCAGTGGATTCCATGCAGCGTCATTGAATGCAGAGGATTCCATGCATTGTGGCGCAATGGATCCCGATTGTATGCAGTGGAGTCCATGCAGCGAGGCCCAATGCATCCCGATTGAATGCAGTGGATTTTATGCAGCATGGCCCAAAGCATCCCGATGGAATGCAGTGGATTCCATGCAGCGTCATTGAATGAAGAGGATTCCATGCATTGTGGCGCAATGGATCCCGATTGTATGCAGTGGAGTCCATGCAGCAATGCCCAGTGCATCCCGATTGAATGCAGTGGATTTTATGCAGCATGGCCCAAAGCATCCCGATTGAATGCAATGGATTCCATGAATTGTGATTGAATACAGTGTACTAAATGCAGCGTGGTAAAATTCATCCATGTTGAATGCAGTGGAATTCATGCAGCGTGATTGAATGCAGTGGATTCCATGCAGCGTGAAGAAATGGAACCCTATTGAATGCAGTGGATTTTATGCAGCATGATTGAATGCAGTGGATTCCATGCAGCATGATTGCATGCAGTGGATTTTATGCAGCATGGCCCAAAGCATCCTGATGGAATGCAGTGGATTCCATGCAGCGTCATTGAATGCAGAGGATTCCATGCATTGTGGCACAATGGATTCCGATTGAATGCAGTGGATTCGATGCAGCGTCATTGAATGAAGAGAATTCCATGCATTGTGGCAAAATGGATCCCGATTGAATGCAGTGGAGTCCATGCAGCGAGGCCCAATGCATCCCGATTGAATGCAGTGGATTTTATGCAGCATGGCCCAAAGCATCCCGATTGAATGCAGTGGATTCCATGCATTGTGATTGAATGCGGTGTAATCTATGCAGTGTGGTAAAATGCATCCCGATAGAATGCAGTGGATTCCATGCAGCGTGATTGAATGTAGTGGATTCGATGCAGCGTGAAGAAATGGAACCCTATTGAATGCCGTGGATTTTATGCAGCACGATTGAATGCAGTGGATTCCATGAAGCATGATTGAATGCAATGGATTTATGCAGCATGGCCCAAAACATCCCGATGGAATGCAGTGGATTCCATGCAGCGTCGTTGAATGCAGAGGATTCCATGCATTGTGGCGCAATGGATCCAGATTTTATGCAGTGGAGTCCATGCAGCGAGGCCCAATGCCTCCCGATTGAATGCAGTGGAGTTAATGCAGCATGGCCCAAAGCATCCCGATGGAATGCAGTGGATTCCATGCATTGTGATTGAATGCAGTGAACTCCATGCAGCATTGTAGAATGCATCCCCATTGAATGCAGTGGATTCCATGGAGCCTGATTGAATGCAGTGTATTCCATGCAGCGTGAAGAAATGGAACCCTATTGAATGCAGTGGATTTTATTCAGCATGATTGAATGCAGTGGATTCCATGCAGAAAATTGAATGCAGTGTATTTTATGCAGTATGGCCCAAAGCATCCCTATAGAACGCAGTGGATTCCAAGCATTTTGAGTGTATGAAATGTAATCCATGCAGCCTTGTAAAATGCATCCCGATTGAATGCAGTGGATTCCATGCAGCATGATTGAATGCAGTGGATTTTATGCAGCATGGCCCAAAGCTTCCCGATGGAATGCAGTGGATTCCATGCAGCGTCATTGAATGCAGAGTATTCCATGCATTGTGGCGCAATGGATCCCGATTATATGCAGTGGAGTCTATGCAGCGAGGCCCAATGCATCACCATTGAATGCAGTGGATTTTATGCAGCATGGCCCAAGGCATCCCGATTGAATGCAGTGGATTCCATGCATTGTGATTGAATGTAGGGTAATCCATGCAACGTGGTATAATGCATCCTGATTGAATGCAGTCGATTCCATGCATCCTGATTTAATGTAGTGTATTCCATGCAGCGTGAAGTAATGGAACCCTATTGAATGCATTGGATTTTATAGAGCATGATTGAATGAAATGGATTCCATGCAGCATGGTTGAATGCAGTGGATTTTATGCAGCATGGCCCAAAGCATCCCGATTGAATGCAGTGGAGTCCATGCAGCGTCATTGAATGCAGAGGATTCCTTGCATTGTGGCGCAATGGATACCGATTGAATGCAGTGGAGTCGATGCAGCGTGGCCCAATGCATCCCGATTGAATGCAGTGGATTTTATGCAGCATGGCCCAAAGCATCCCGATGGAATGCAGTGGATTCCAAGCATTGTGATTGAATGCAGTGTAATCCATGCAGCGAGGTAAAATGCATCCCGATTGAATGCAGTCGATTCCATTCAGTGTGATTGAATGCAGTGGATTCCATGCAGCGTGAAGAAATGGAACCCTATTGAATGCAGTGGATTTTATGCAGCATGATTGAATGCAGTGGATTCCATGCAGCATGATTGAATGCAGTGGATTTTATGCAGCATGGCCCAAAGCATCCCGATGGAATGCAGTGGATTCCATGCATTGTGATTGAATGCAGTGAAAACCACGCAGCATGGTAAAATGCATCCCGATTGAATGCAGTGGATTCCATGCAGCGTGATTGAATGTAGGGTAATCCATGCAACGTGGTATAATGCATCCTGATTGAATGCAGTCTATTCCATGCATCCTGATTTAATGCAGTGTATTCCATGCAGCGTGAAGTAATGGAACCCTATTGAATGCATTGGATTTTATAGAGCATGATTGAATGAAATGGATTCCATGCAGCATGGTTGAATGCAGTGGATTTTATGCAGCATGGCCCAAAGCATCCCGATTGAATGCAGTGGATTCCATGCATTGTGATTGAATGTAGGGTAATCCATGCAACGTGGTATAATGCATCCTGATTGAATGCAGTCGATTCCATGCATCCTGATTTAATGCAGTGTATTCCATGCAGCGTGAAGTAATGGAACCCTATTGAATGCATTGGATTTTATAGAGCATGATTGAATGAAATGGATTCCATGCAGCATGGTTGAATGCAGTGGATTTTATGCAGCATGGCCCAAAGCATCCCGATTGAATGCAGTGGAATCCATGCAGCGTCAATGAATGCAGAGTATTCCATGCATTTTGGCGCAATGGATCCCGATTGTATGCAGTGGAGTCCATGCAGCGAAGCCCAATGCATCCCGATTGAATGCAGTGGATTTTATGCAGCATGGCCCAAAGCATCCCAATGGAATGCAGTGGATTACATGCGTTGTGATTGAATGCAGTGTACTCCATGCAGCATTGTAGAATGCATCCCCATTGAATGCAGTGTATTCCATGGAGCCTGATTGAATGCAGTGTATTCCATGCAGCGTGAAGAAATGGAACCCTATTGAATGCAGTGGATTTTATGCAGCATGATTGAATGCAGTGGATTCCATGCAGCAAATTGAATGCAGTGTATTTTATGCAGTATGGCCAAAGCATACCTATAGAACGCAGTGGATTCCATGCATTTTGAGTGTATGAAATGTAATACATGCAGCCTTGTAAAATGCATCCCGATTGAATGCAGTGGATTCCATGCAGCATGATTGAATGCAGTGGATTTTATGCAGCATGGCCCAAAGCTTCCCGATGGAATGCAGTGGATTCCATGCAGCGTCATTGAATGCAGAGTATTCCATGCATTGTGGCACAATGGATCCCGATTATATGCAGTGGAGTCTATGCAGCGAGGCCCAATGCATCACCATTGAATGCAGTGGATTTTATGCAGCATGGCCCAAGTCATCCCGATTGAATGCAGTGGATTCCATGCATTGTGATTGAATGTAGGGTAATCCATGCAACGTGGTATAATGCATCCTGATTGAATGCAGTCGATTCCATGCATCCTGATTTAATGTAGTGTATTCCATGCAGCGTGAAGTAATGGAACCCTATTGAATGCATTGGATTTTATAGAGCATGATTGAATGAAATGGATTCCATGCAGCATGGTTGAATGCAGTGGATTTTATGCAGCATGGCCCAAAGCATCCCGATTGAATGCAGTGGAGTCCATGCAGCGTCAATGAATGCAGAGGATTCCTTGCATTGTGGCGCAATGGATACCGATTGAATGCAGTGGAGTCGATGCAGCGTGGCCCAATGCATCCCGATTTAATGCAGTGGATTTTATGCAGCATGGCCCAAAGCATCCCGATGGAATGCAGTGGATTCCAAGCATTGTGATTGAATGCAGTGTAATCCATGCAGCGAGGTAAAATGCATCCCGATTGAATGCAGTGGATTCCATTCAGTGTGATTGAATGCAGTGTATTACATGCAGCGTGAAGAAATGGAACCCTATTGAATGCAGTGGATTTTATGCAGCATGATTGAATGCAGTGGATTCCATGCAGCATGATTGAATGCAGTGGATTTTATGCAGCATGGCCCAAAGCATCCCGATGGAATGCAGTGGATTCCATGCATTGTGATTGAATGCAGTGAAAACCACGCAGCATGGTAAAATGCATCCCGATTGAATGCAGTGGATTCCATGCAGCGTGATTGAATGCAGTGTATTCCATGCAGCGTGAAGAAATGGAACCCAATTGAATGCAAGGATTTATGCAGCATTACTGAATGCAGTGGATTCAAAAAGCAAGATTGAATGCAGTGGATTTTATGCAGCATGGCCCAAAGCATCCCGATTGAATGCAGTGGATTCCATGCATTGTGATTGAATGCAGTGAACTGCATGCAACGTGGTAAAATGCATCCCGATTGAATGCAGTGGATTCCATGCAGCGTGATTAAGTGCAGTCGATTCCATACAGCTTAGTAAAATGAATCCCGATAAAAATTCCATGGATTACATGCAGCGTGATTAAATGCAGTGTAATCCATGCAGAGTGGTAAAATGCATCCCGATTGAATGCAGTGGATTCCATGCAGCGTGGTTGAATGCAGTGGATTCCATGCAGGGTGAAGAAATGGAACCCTATTGAATGCAGTGGATTTTATGCAACATGATTGAATGCAGTGGATTCAATGCAGCATGATTGCATGCAGTGGATTTTATGCAGCATGGCCCATAGCTTCACGATTCAATGCAGTGGATTCCATTCAGCGTCATTGAATGCAGAGTATTCCATGCATTGTGGCGCAATGGATCCCGATTATATGCAGTGGAGTCCATGCAGCGAGGCCCAGTGCATCCCGATTGAATGCAGTGGATTGTATGCAGCATGGCCCAAAGCTTCCCGATTGAATGCAGTGGATTCGATGCATTGTGATGGAATGCAGTGTAATCCATGCAACGAGGAAAAATGCATCCCGATTGAATGCAGTGGATTCCATGCAGCCTGATTGAATGCAGTGTATTCCATGCAGCATGAAGAAATGGAACCCTATGGAATGCAGCGGATTTTATGCTGCATGATTGAATGCAGTGGATTCCATGCAGCATGATTGAATGCAGTGGATTTTATGCAGCATGGCCCAAAGCATCCCGTTTGAATGCAGTGGATTCCATGCATTGTGATTGAATGCAGTGTACTCCATGCAGCCTTGTAAAATGAATCCCGATTGAATGCAGTGGATTCCATGCAGCGTGATTAAATGCAGTCGATTCCATACAGCTTAGTAAAATGAATCCCGATTAAATTCCATGGATTACATGCAGCGTGATTAAATGCAGTGGATTCCATGCAGAGTGGTAAAATGCATCCATATTGAATGCAGTGGATTCCATGCAGCGTGATTGAATGCAGTGGATTCCAGGCAGCGTGAAGAAGAAATGGAACCCTATTGAATGCAGTGGATTTTATGCAGCATGATTGAATGCAGTGGATTCCATGCAGCATGATTGCATACAGTGGATTTTATGCAGTATGGCCCAAAGCATCCCGATGGAATGCAGTGGATTCCATGCAGCGTCAATGAATGCAGAGGATTCCATGCATTTTGGCGCAATGGATCCCGATTGTATGCAGTGGAGTCCATGCAGCGAGGCCCAATGCATCCCGATTGAATGCAGTGGATTGTATGCAGCATGGCCCAAAGCATCCCGATGGAATGCAGTGGATTCCATGCATTGTGATTGAATGCAGTGAACTCCATGCAGCATGGTAGAATGCATCCCCATTGAATGCAGTGGATTCCATGGAGCCTGATTGAATGCAGTTTATTCCATGCAGCGAGGCCCAATGCATCCCGATTGAATGCAGTGGATTTTATGCAGCATGATTGAATGCAGTGGATTCCATGCAGCATGGTTGAATGCAGTGGATTTTATGCAGCATGGCCCAAAGCATCCCGATGGAATGCAGTGGATTCCATGCATTGTGATTGAATGCAGTGAACTCCATGCAGCATGGTAGAATGCATCCCCATTGAATGCAGTGGATTTTATGCAGCATGATTGAATGCAGTGGATTCCATGCAGCATGGTTGAATGCAGTGGATTTTATGCAGCATGGCCCAAATCATCCCGATGGAATGCAGTGGATTCCATGCAGCGTCATTGAATGCAGATGATTCCTTGCATTTTGGGGCAATGGATCCCGATTTTATGCAGTGGAGTCCATGCAGCGTGGCCAAATGCATCCCGATTAAATGCAGTGGATTTTATGCAGCATGGCCCAAAGCATCCCGATAGAATGCAGTGGATTCCATGCAGCCTGATTGAATGAAGGGTAATCAATGCAGCATGGTAAAATGCATCCCGATTGAATGCAGTGGATTCCATGCAGCATGATTGAATGCAATGGATTTTATGCAGCATGGCCCAAAGCATCCCGATTGAATGCAGTGGATTCCATGCAGCGTCATTGAATGCAGAGGATTCCATGCATTGTGGCGCAATGGATCCCGATTGTATGCAGTGGAGTCCATGCAGCGATGCCCAGTGCATCCCGATTGAATGCAGTGGATTTTATGCAGCATGGCCCAAAGCATCCCGATTGAATGCAATGGATTCCATGAATTGTGATTGAATACAGTGTACTAAATGCAGCGTGGTAAAATTCATCCATGTTGAATGCAGTGGATTCCATGCAGCGTGATTGAATGCAGTGGATTCCATGCAGCGTGAAGAAATGGAACCCTATTGAATGCAGTGGATTTTATGCAGCATGATTGAATGCAGTGGATTCCATGCAGCATGATTGCATACAGTGGATTTTATGCAGCATGGCCCAAAGCATCCCGATGGAATACAGTGGATTCCATGCAGCGTCATTGAATGCAGAGGATTCCATGCATTGTGGCGCAATGGATCCCGATTGTATGCAGTGGAGTCCATGCAGCGAGGCCCAATGCATCCCGATTGAATGCAGTGGATTTTATGCAGCATGGCCCAAAGCATCCCGATGGAATGCAGTGGATTCCATGCAGCGTCATTGAATGAAGAGGATTCCATGCATTGTGGCGCAATGGATCCCGATTGTATGCAGTGGAGTCCATGCAGCAATGCCCAGTGCATCCCGATTGAATGCAGTGGATTTTATGCAGCATGGCCCAAAGCATCCCGATTGAATGCAATGGATTCCATGAATTGTGATTGAATACAGTGTACTAAATGCAGCGTGGTAAAATTCATCCATGTTGAATGCAGTGGAATTCATGCAGCGTGATTGAATGCAGTGGATTCCATGCAGCGTGAAGAAATGGAACCCTATTGAATGCAGTGGATTTTATGCAGCATGATTGAATGCAGTGGATTCCATGCAGCATGATTGCATGCAGTGGATTTTATGCAGCATGGCCCAAAGCATCCTGATGGAATGCAGTGGATTCCATGCAGCGTCATTGAATGCAGAGGATTCCATGCATTGTGGCACAATGGATTCCGATTGAATGCAGTGGATTCGATGCAGCGTCATTGAATGAAGAGAATTCCATGCATTGTGGCAAAATGGATCCCGATTGAATGCAGTGGAGTCCATGCAGCGAGGCCCAATGCATCCCGATTGAATGCAGTGGATTTTATGCAGCATGGCCCAAAGCATCCCGATTGAATGCAGTGGATTCCATGCATTGTGATTGAATGCGGTGTAATCTATGCAGTGTGGTAAAATGCATCCCGATAGAATGCAGTGGATTCCATGCAGCGTGATTGAATGTAGTGGATTCGATGCAGCGTGAAGAAATGGAACCCTATTGAATGCCGTGGATTTTATGCAGCACGATTGAATGCAGTGGATTCCATGAAGCATGATTGAATGCAATGGATTTATGCAGCATGGCCCAAAACATCCCGATGGAATGCAGTGGATTCCATGCAGCGTCGTTGAATGCAGAGGATTCCATGCATTGTGGCGCAATGGATCCAGATTTTATGCAGTGGAGTCCATGCAGCGAGGCCCAATGCCTCCCGATTGAATGCAGTGGAGTTAATGCAGCATGGCCCAAAGCATCCCGATGGAATGCAGTGGATTCCATGCATTGTGATTGAATGCAGTGAACTCCATGCAGCATTGTAGAATGCATCCCCATTGAATGCAGTGGATTCCATGGAGCCTGATTGAATGCAGTGTATTCCATGCAGCGTGAAGAAATGGAACCCTATTGAATGCAGTGGATTTTATTCAGCATGATTGAATGCAGTGGATTCCATGCAGAAAATTGAATGCAGTGTATTTTATGCAGTATGGCCCAAAGCATCCCTATAGAACGCAGTGGATTCCAAGCATTTTGAGTGTATGAAATGTAATCCATGCAGCCTTGTAAAATGCATCCCGATTGAATGCAGTGGATTCCATGCAGCATGATTGAATGCAGTGGATTTTATGCAGCATGGCCCAAAGCTTCCCGATGGAATGCAGTGGATTCCATGCAGCGTCATTGAATGCAGAGTATTCCATGCATTGTGGCGCAATGGATCCCGATTATATGCAGTGGAGTCTATGCAGCGAGGCCCAATGCATCACCATTGAATGCAGTGGATTTTATGCAGCATGGCCCAAGGCATCCCGATTGAATGCAGTGGATTCCATGCATTGTGATTGAATGTAGGGTAATCCATGCAACGTGGTATAATGCATCCTGATTGAATGCAGTCGATTCCATGCATCCTGATTTAATGTAGTGTATTCCATGCAGCGTGAAGTAATGGAACCCTATTGAATGCATTGGATTTTATAGAGCATGATTGAATGAAATGGATTCCATGCAGCATGGTTGAATGCAGTGGATTTTATGCAGCATGGCCCAAAGCATCCCGATTGAATGCAGTGGAGTCCATGCAGCGTCATTGAATGCAGAGGATTCCTTGCATTGTGGCGCAATGGATACCGATTGAATGCAGTGGAGTCGATGCAGCGTGGCCCAATGCATCCCGATTGAATGCAGTGGATTTTATGCAGCATGGCCCAAAGCATCCCGATGGAATGCAGTGGATTCCAAGCATTGTGATTGAATGCAGTGTAATCCATGCAGCGAGGTAAAATGCATCCCGATTGAATGCAGTCGATTCCATTCAGTGTGATTGAATGCAGTGGATTCCATGCAGCGTGAAGAAATGGAACCCTATTGAATGCAGTGGATTTTATGCAGCATGATTGAATGCAGTGGATTCCATGCAGCATGATTGAATGCAGTGGATTTTATGCAGCATGGCCCAAAGCATCCCGATGGAATGCAGTGGATTCCATGCATTGTGATTGAATGCAGTGAAAACCACGCAGCATGGTAAAATGCATCCCGATTGAATGCAGTGGATTCCATGCAGCGTGATTGAATGCAGTGTATTCCATGCAGCGTGAAGAAATGGAACCCAATTGAATGCAAGGATTTTATGCAGCATTACTGAATGCAGTGGATTCAAAAAGCAAGATTGAATGCAGTGTATTGTATGCAGCATGGCCCAAAGCTTCCCGATTGAATGCAGTGGATTCGATGCATTGTGATGGAATGCAGTGTAATCCATGCAACGAGGAAAAATGCATCCCGATTGAATGCAGTGGATTCCATGCAGCCTGATTGAATGCAGTGTATTCCATGCAGCATGAAGAAATGGAACCCTATGGAATGCAGCGGATTTTATGCTGCATGATTGAATGCAGTGGATTCCATGCAGCATGATTGAATGCAGTGGATTTTATGCAGCATGGCCCAAAGCATCCCGTTTGAATGCAGTGGATTCCATGCATTGTGATTGAATGCAGTGTACTCCATGCAGCCTTGTAAAATGAATCCCGATTGAATGCAGTGGATTCCATGCAGCGTGATTAAATGCAGTCGATTCCATACAGCTTAGTAAAATGAATCCCGATTAAATTCCATGGATTACATGCAGCGTGATTAAATGCAGTGGATTCCATGCAGAGTGGTAAAATGCATCCATATTGAATGCAGTGGATTCCATGCAGCGTGATTGAATGCAGTGGATTCCAGGCAGCGTGAAGAAGAAATGGAACCCTATTGAATGCAGTGGATTTTATGCAGCATGATTGAATGCAGTGGATTCCATGCAGCATGATTGCATGCAGTGGATTTTATGCAGTATGGCCCAAAGCATCCCGATGGAATGCAGTGGATTCCATGCAGCGTCAATGAATGCAGAGGATTCCATGCATTTTGGCGCAATGGATCCCGATTGTATGCAGTGGAGTCCATGCAGCGAGGCCCAATGCATCCCGATTGAATGCAGTGGATTGTATGCAGCATGGCCCAAAGCATCCCGATGGAATGCAGTGGATTCCATGCATTGTGATTGAATGCAGTGAACTCCATGCAGCATGGTAGAATGCATCCCCATTGAATGCAGTGGATTCCATGGAGCCTGATTGAATGCAGTTTATTCCATGCAGCGAGGCCCAATGCATCCCGATTGAATGCAGTGGATTTTATGCAGCATGATTGAATGCAGTGGATTCCATGCAGCATGGTTGAATGCAGTGGATTTTATGCAGCATGGCCCAAAGCATCCCGATGGAATGCAGTGGATTCCATGCAGCGTCATTGAATGCAGATGATTCCTTGCATTTTGGGGCAATGGATCCCGATTTTATGCAGTGGAGTCCATGCAGCATGGCCAAATGCATCCCGATTAAATGCAGTGGATTTTATGCAGCATGGCCCAAAGCATCCCGATAGAATGCAGTGGATTCCATGCAGCCTGATTGAATGAAGGGTAATCAATGCAGCATGGTAAAATGCATCCCGATTGAATGCAGTGGATTCCATGCAGCATGATTGAATGCAATGGATTTTATGCAGCATGGCCCAAAGCATCCCGATTGAATGCAGTGGATTCCATGCAGCGTCATTGAATGCAGAGGATTCCATGCATTGTGGCGCAATAGATCTGGATTGTATGCAGTGGAGTCCATGCAGCGATGCCCAGTGCATCCCGATTGAATGCAGTGGATTTTATGCAGCATGGCCCAAAGCATCCCGATTGAATGCAATGGATTCCATGAATTGTGATTGAATACAGTGTACTAAATGCAGCGTGGTAAAATTCATCCATGTTGAATGCAGTGGATTCCATGCAGCGTGATTGAATGCAGTGGATTCCATGCAGCGTGAAGAAATGGAACCCTATTGAATGCAGTGGATTTTATGCAGCATGATTGAATGCAGTGGATTCCATGCAGCATGATTGCATACAGTGGATTTTATGCAGCATGGCCCAAAGCATCCCGATGGAATGCAGTGGATTCCATGCAGCGTCATTGAATGCAGAGGATTCCATGCATTGTGGCGCAATGGATCCCGATTGTATGCAGTGGAGTCCATGCAGCGAGGCCCAATGCATCCCGATTGAATGCAGTGGATTTTATGCAGCATGGCCCAAAGCATCCCGATGGAATGCAGTGGATTCCATGCAGCGTCATTGAATGAAGAGGATTCCATGCATTGTGGCGCAATGGATCCCGATTGTATGCAGTGGAGTCCATGCAGCAATGCCCAGTGCATCCTGATTGAATGCAGTGGATTTTATGCAGCATGGCCCAAAGCATCCCGATTGAATGCAATGGATTCCATGAATTGTGATTGAATACAGTGTACTAAATGCAGCGTGGTAAAATTCATCCATGTTGAATGCAGTGGAATTCATGCAGCGTGATTGAATGCAGTGGATTCCATGCAGCGTGAAGAAATGGAACCCTATTGAATGCAGTGGATTTTATGCAGCATGATTGAATGCAGTGGATTCCATGCAGCATGATTGCATGCAGTGGATTTTATGCAGCATGGCCCAAAGCATCCTGATGGAATGCAGTGGATTCCATGCAGCGTCATTGAATGCAGAGGATTCCATGCATTGTGGCACAATGGATTCCGATTGAATGCAGTGGATTCGATGCAGCGTCATTGAATGAAGAGAATTCCATGCATTGTGGCACAATGGATCCCGATTGAATGCAGTGGAGTCCATGCAGCGAGGCCCAATGCATCCCGATTGAATGCAGTGGATTTTATGCAGCATTGCCCAAAGCATCCCGATTGAATGCAGTGGATTCCATGCACTGTGATTGAATGCGGTGTAATCTATGCAGTGTGGTAAAATGCATCCCGATAGAATGCAGTGGATTCCATGCAGCGTGATTGAATGTAGTGGATTCGATGCAGCGTGAAGAAATGGAACCCTATTGAATGCCGTGGATTTTATGCAGCACGATTGAATGCAGTGGATTCCATGAAGCATGATTGAATGCAATGGATTTATGCAGCATGGCCCAAAACATCCCGATGGAATGCAGTGGATTCCATGCAGCGTCGTTGAATGCAGATGATTCCATGCATTGTGGCGCAATGGATCCAGATTTTATGCAGTGGAGTCCATGCAGCGAGGCCCAATGCCTCCCGATTGAATGCAGTGGAGTTAATGCAGCATGGCCCAAAGCATCCCGATGGAATGCAGTGGATTCCATGCATTGTGATTGAATGCAGTGAACTCCATGCAGCATTGTAGAATGCATCCCCATTGAATGCAGTGGATTCCATGGAGCGTGAAGAAATGGAACCCTATTGAATGCAGTGGATTTTATTCAGCATGATTGAATGCAGTGGATTCCATGCAGCAAATTGAATGCAGTGTATTTTATGCAGTATGGCCCAAAGCATACCTATAGAACGCAGTGGATTCCATGCATTTTGAGTGTATGAAATGTAATCCATGCAGCCTTGTAAAATGCATCCCGATTGAATGCAGTGGATTCCATGCAGCATGATTGAATGCAGTGGATTTTATGCAGCATGGCCCAAAGCTTCCCGATGGAATGCAGTGGATTCCATGCAGCGTCATTGAATGCAGAGTATTCCATGCATTGTGGCGCAATGGATCCCGATTATATGCAGTGGAGTCTATGCAGCGAGGCCCAATGCATCACCATTGAATGCAGTGGATTTTATGCAGCATGGCCCAAGGCATCCCGATTGAATGCAGTGGATTCCATGCATTGTGATTGAATGTAGGGTAATCCATGCAACGTGGTATAATGCATCCTGATTGAATGCAGTCGATTCCATGCATCCTGATTTAATGTAGTGTATTCCATGCAGCGTGAAGTAATGGAACCCTATTGAATGCATTGGATTTTATAGAGCATGATTGAATGAAATGGATTCCATGCAGCATGGTTGAATGCAGTGGATTTTATGCAGCATGGCCCAAAGCATCCCGATTGAATGCAGTGGAGTCCATGCAGCGTCATTGAATGCAGAGGATTCCTTGCATTGTGGCGCAATGGATACCGATTGAATGCAGTGGAGTCGATGCAGCGTGGCCCAATGCATCCCGATTGAATGCAGTGGATTTTATGCAGCATGGCCCAAAGCATCCCGATGGAATGCAGTGGATTCCAAGCATTGTGATTGAATGCAGTGTAATCCATGCAGCGAGGTAAAATGCATCCCGATTGAATGCAGTGGATTCCATTCAGTGTGATTGAATGCAGTGTATTACATGCAGCGTGAAGAAATGGAACCCTATTGAATGCAGTGGATTTTATGCAGCATGATTGAATGCAGTGGATTCCATGCAGCATGATTGAATGCAGTGGATTTTATGCAGCATGGCCCAAAGCATCCCGATGGAATGCAGTGGATTCCATGCATTGTGATTGAATGCAGTGAAAACCACGCAGCATGGTAAAATGCATCCCGATTGAATGCAGTGGATTCCATGCAGCGTGATTGAATGCAGTGTATTCCATGCAGCGTGAAGAAATGGAACCCAATTGAATGCAAGGATTTTATGCAGCATTACTGAATGCAGTGGATTCAAAAAGCAAGATTGAATGCCGTGGATTTTATGCAGCATGGCCCAAAGCATCCCGATGGAATGCAGTGGATTCCATGCATTGTGACTGAATGCAGTGAACTGCATGCAACGTGGTAAAATGCATCCCGATTGAATGCAGTGGATTCCATGCAGCGTGGTTGAATGCAGTGGATTCCATGCAGGGTGAAGAAATGGAACCCTATTGAATGCAGTGGATTTTATGCAACATGATTGAATGCAGTGGATTCAATGCAGCATGATTGCATGCAGTGGATTTTATGCAGCATGGCCCATAGCTTCACGATTCAATGCAGTGGATTCCATTCAGCGTCATTGAATGCAGAGTATTCCATGCATTGTGGCGCAATGGATCCCGATTATATGCAGTGGAGTCCATGCAGCGAGGCCCAGTGCATCCCGATTGAATGCAGTGGATTGTATGCAGCATGGCCCAAAGCTTCCCGATTGAATGCAGTGGATTCGATGCATTGTGATGGAATGCAGTGTAATCCATGCAACGAGGAAAAATGCATCCCGATTGAATGCAGTGGATTCCATGCAGCCTGATTGAATGCAGTGTATTCCATGCAGCATGAAGAAATGGAACCCTATGGAATGCAGCGGATTTTATGCTGCATGATTGAATGCAGTGGATTCCATGCAGCATGATTGAATGCAGTGGATTTTATGCAGCATGGCCCAAAGCATCCCGTTTGAATGCAGTGGATTCCATGCATTGTGATTGAATGCAGTGTACTCCATGCAGCCTTGTAAAATGAATCCCGATTGAATGCAGTGGATTCCATGCAGCGTGATTAAATGCAGTCGATTCCATACAGCTTAGTAAAATGAATCCCGATTAAATTCCATGGATTACATGCAGCGTGATTAAATGCAGTGGATTCCATGCAGAGTGGTAAAATGCATCCATATTGAATGCAGTGGATTCCATGCAGCGTGATTGAATGCAGTGGATTCCAGGCAGCGTGAAGAAGAAATGGAACCCTATTGAATGCAGTGGATTTTATGCAGCATGATTGAATGCAGTGGATTCCATGCAGCATGATTGCATGCAGTGGATTTTATGCAGTATGGCCCAAAGCATCCCGATGGAATGCAGTGGATTCCATGCAGCGTCAATGAATGCAGAGGATTCCATGCATTTTGGCGCAATGGATCCCGATTGTATGCAGTGGAGTCCATGCAGCGAGGCCCAATGCATCCCGATTGAATGCAGTGGATTGTATGCAGCATGGCCCAAAGCATCCCGATGGAATGCAGTGGATTCCATGCATTGTGATTGAATGCAGTGAACTCCATGCAGCATGGTAGAATGCATCCCCATTGAATGCAGTGGATTCCATGGAGCCTGATTGAATGCAGTTTATTCCATGCAGCGAGGCCCAATGCATCCCGATTGAATGCAGTGGATTTTATGCAGCATGATTGAATGCAGTGGATTCCATGCAGCATGGTTGAATGCAGTGGATTTTATGCAGCATGGCCCAAAGCATCCCGATGGAATGCAGTGGATTCCATGCAGCGTCATTGAATGCAGATGATTCCTTGCATTTTGGGGCAATGGATCCCGATTTTATGCAGTGGAGTCCATGCAGCGTGGCCAAATGCATCCCGATTAAATGCAGTGGATTTTATGCAGCATGGCCCAAAGCATCCCGATAGAATGCAGTGGATTCCATGCAGCCTGATTGAATGAAGGGTAATCAATGCAGCATGGTAAAATGCATCCCGATTGAATGCAGTGGATTCCATGCAGCATGATTGAATGCAATGGATTTTATGCAGCATGGCCCAAAGCATCCCGATTGAATGCAGTGGATTCCATGCAGCGTCATTGAATGCAGAGGATTCCATGCATTGTGGCGCAATGGATCCGGATTGTATGCAGTGGAGTCCATGCAGCGAGGCCCAATGCATCCCGATTGAATGCAGTGGATTTTATGCAGCATGGCCCAAAGCATCCCGATTGAATGCAATGGATTCCATGAATTGTGATTGCATACAGTGTACTAAATGCAGCGTGGTAAAATTCATCCATGTTGAATGCAGTGGATTCCATGCAGCGTGATTGAATGCAGTGGATTCCATGCAGCGTGAAGAAATGGAACCCTATTGAATGCAGTGGATTTTATGCAGCATGATTGAATGCAGTGGATTCCATGCAGCATGATTGCATACAGTGGATTTTATGCAGTATGGCCCAAAGCATCCCGATGGAATGCAGTGGATTCCATGCAGCGTCATTGAATGCAGAGGATTCCATGCATTGTGGCGCAATGGATCCCGATTATATGCAGTGGAGTCCATGCAGCGAGGCCCAGTGCATCCCGATTGAATGCAGTGGATTGTATGCAACATGGCCCAAAGCTTCCCGATTGAATGCAGTGGATTCCATGCATTGTGATGGAATGCAGTGTAATCCATGCAACGAGGAAAAATGCATCCCGATTGAATGCAGTGGATTCCATGCAGCCTGATTGAATGCAGTGTATTCCATGCAGCATGAAGAAATGGAACCCTATGGAATGCAGCGGATTTTATGCAGCCTGATTGAATGCAGTGTATTCCATGCAGCATGAAGAAATGGAACCCTATGGAATGCAGCGGATTTTATGCTGCATGATTGAATGCAGTGGATTCCATGCAGCATGATTGAATGCAGTGGATTTTATGCAGCATGGCCCAAAGCATCCCGTTTGAATGCAGTGGATTCCATGCATTGTGATTGAATGCAGTGTACTCCATGCAGCCTTGTAAAATGAATCCCGATTGAATGCAGTGGATTCCATGCAGCGTGATTAAATGCAGTCGATTCCATACAGCTTAGTAAAATGAATCCCGATTAAATTCCATGGAGTACATGCAGCGTGATTAAATGCAGTGGATTCCATGCAGAGTGGTAAAATGCATCCATATTGAATGCAGTGGATTCTATGCATTGCGATTGAATGCAGTGTAATCCAAGCAGTGTGGTAAAATGCATCCCGATTGAATGCAGTGGATTCCATGCACCGTGATTAAATGCAGTCGATTCCATGCATTTTGGCGCAATGGATCCCGATTGTATGCAGTGGAGTCCATGCAGCGAGGCCCAATGCATCCCGATTGAATGCAGTGGATTGTATGCAGCATGGCCCAAAGCATCCCGATGGAATGCAGTGGATTCCATGCATTGTGATGGAATGCAGTGAACTCCATGCAGCATGGTAGAATGCATCCCCATTGAATGCAGTGGATTCCATGGAGCCTGATTGAATGCAGTTTATTCCATGCAGCGAGGCCCAATGCATCCCGATTGAATGCAGTGGATTTTATGCAGCATGATTGAATGCAGTGGATTCCATGCAGCATGGTTGAATGCAGTGGATTTTATGCAGCATGGCCCAAAGCATCCCGATGGAATGCAGTGGATTTTATGCAGCATGATTGAATGCAGTGTACTCCATGCAGCGAGGAAAAATGCATCCCGATTGAATGCAGTGGATTCCATGCAGCGTGATTGAATGCAGTGGATTCGATGCCACGTGAAGAAATGGAACCCTATTGAATGCAGTGGATTTTATACAGCATGATTGAATGCAGTGTACTCCATGCAGCGAGGAAAAATGCATCCCGATTGAATGCAGTGGATTCCATGCAGCGTGATTGAATGCAGTGTATTACATGCAGCGTGAAGAAATGGAACCCTATTGAATGCAGTGGATTTTATACAGCATGATTGAATGCAGTGGATTCCATGCAGCATGATTGAATTCAATGGATTTTATGCAGCATTGCCCAAAGCATCCCGATTGAATGCAGTGGAGTCCATGCAGCGTCGTTGCATGCGGAGGATTCCATGCATTTTGGTGCAATGGATCCAGATTTTATGCAGTGGAGTCCATGCAGCGAGGCCCAATGCATCCCGATTGAATGAAGTGGATTTTATGCAGCATGGCCCAAAGCATCCCGATGGAATGCAGTGGATTCCATGCATTGTGATTGAATGCAGTGAACTCCATGCAGCATTGTAGAATGCATCCCCATTGAATGCAGTGGAATTCATGCAGCGTGATTGAATGCAGTGTATTCCATGCAGCGAGGCCCAATGCATCCCGATGGAATGCATTGGATTTTATGCAGCATGATTGAATGCAGTTGATTCCATGCAGCATGGTTGAATGCAGTGGATTCCATGCAGCGTGATTGAATGCAGTGGATTCCATGCAGCGTGAAGAAGAAATGGAACCCTATTGAATGCAGTGGATTTTATGCAGCATGATTGAATGCAGTGGATTCCATGCAGCATGATTGCATGCAGTGGATTTTATGCAGTATGGCCCAAAGCATCCCGATTGAATGCAGTGGATTCCATGCAGCGTCATTGAATGCAGAGGATTCCATGCATTGTGGCGCAATGGATCCGGATTGTATGCAGTGGAGTCCATGCAGCGAGGCCCAATGCATCCCGATTGAATGCAGTGGATTTTATGCAGCATGGCCCAAAGCATCCCGATGGAATGCAGTGGATTCCATGCATTGTGATTGAATGCAGTGAACTCCATGCAGCATGGTAGAATGCATCCCCATTGAATGCATTGGATTCCATGGAGCCTGATTGAATGCAGTTTATTCCATGCAGCGAGGCCCAATGCATCCCGATTGAATGCAGTGGATTTTATGCAGCATGATTGAATGCAGTGGATTCCATGCAGCATGGTTGAATGCAGTGGATTTTTTGCAGCATGGCCCAAAGCATCCCGATGGAATGCAGTGGATTCCATGCAGCGTCATTGAATGCAGATGATTCCTTGCATTTTGGGGCAATGGATCCCGATTTTATGCAGTGGAGTCCATGCAGCGTGGCCAAATGCATCCCGATTAAATGCAGTGGATTTTATGCAGCATGGCCCAAAGCATCCCAATAGAATGCAGTGGATTCCATGCAGCCTGATTGAATGAAGGGTAATCAATGCAGCATGGTAAAATGCATCCCGATTGAATGCCGTGGATTCCATGCAGCATGATTGAATGCAATGGATTTTATGCAGCATGGCCCAAAGCATCCCGATTGAATGCAGTGGATTCCATGCAGCGTCATTGAATGCAGAGGATTCCATGCATTGTGGCGCAATGGATCCGGATTGTATGCAGTGGAGTCCATGCAGCGATGCCCAGTGCATCCCGATTGAATGCAGTGGATTTTATGCAGCATGGCCCAAAGCATCCCGATTGAATGCAATGGATTCCATGAATTGTGATTGAATACACTGTACTAAATGCAGCGTGGTAAAATTCATCCATGTTGAATGCAGTGGATTCCATGCAGCGTGATTGAATGCAGTGGATTCCATGCAGCGTGAAGAAATGGAACCCTATTGAATGCAGTGGATTTTATGCAGCATGATTGAATGCAGTGGATTCCATGCAGCATGATTGCATACAGTGGATTTTATGCAGCATGGCCCAAAGCATCCCGATGGAATGCAGTGGATTCCATGCAGCGTCATTGAATGCAGAGGATTCCATGCATTGTGGCGCAATGGATCCCGATTGTATGCAGTGGAGTCCATGCAGCGAGGCCCAATGCATCCCAATTGAATGCAGTGGATTTTATGCAGCATGGCCCAACGCATCCCGATGGAATGCAGTGGATTCCATGCAGCGTCGTTGAATGAAGAGGATTCCATGCATTGTGGCGCAATGGATCCCGATTGTATGCAGTGGAGTCCATGCAGCAATGCCCAGTGCATCCCGATTGAATGCAGTGGATTTTATGCAGCATGGCCCAAAGCATCCCGATTGAATGCAATGGATTCCATGAATTGTGATTGAATACAGTGTACTAAATGCAGCGTGGTAAAATTCATCCATGTTGAATGCAGTGGAATTCATGCAGCGTGATTGAATGCAGTGGATTCCATGCAGCGTGAAGAAATGGAACCCTATTGAATGCAGTGGATTTTATGCAGCATGATTGAATGCAGTGGATTCCATGCAGCATGATTGCATGCAGTGGATTTTATGCAGCATGGCCCAAAGCATCCTGATGGAATGCAGTGGATTCCATGCAGCGTCATTGAATGCAGAGGATTCCATGCATTGTGGCACAATGGATTCCGATTGAATGCAGTGGATTCGATGCAGCGTCATTGAATGAAGAGAATTCCATGCATTGTGGCACAATGGATCCCGATTGAATGCAGTGGAGTCCATGCAGCGAGGCCCAATGCATCCCGATTGAATGCAGTGGATTTTATGCAGCATGGCCCAAAGCATCCCGATTGAATGCAGTGGATTCCATGCATTGTGATTGAATGCGGTGTAATCTATGCAGTGTGGTAAAATGCATCCCGATAGAATGCAGTGGATTCCATGCAGCGTGATTGAATGCAGTGGATTCCATGCATTGTGATTGAATGCGGTGTAATCTATGCAGCGTGGTAAAATGCATCCCGATAGAATGCAGTGGATTCCATGCAGCGTGATTGAATGTAGTGGATTCCATGCAGCGTGAAGAAATGGTACCCTATTGAATGCAGTGGATTTTATGCAGCACGAGTGAATGCAGTGGATTCCATGAAGCATGATTGAATGCAATGGATTTATTCAGCATGGCCCAAAACATCCCGATGGAATGCAGTGGATTCCATGCAGCGTCGTTGAATGCAGAGTATTCCATGCATTGTGGTGCAATGGATCCAGATTGTATGAAGTGGAGTTCATGCAGCGAGGCCCAATGCCTCCCGATTGAATGCAGTGGAGTTTATGCAGCATGGCCCAAAGCATCCCGATGGAATGCAGTGGATTCCATGCATTGTGATTGAATGCAGTGTAATCCATGCAGCGAGGTAAAATGCATCCCGATAGAATGCAGTGGATTCCATGCAGCGTGATTGAATGCAGTGTATTCCATGCAGCGTGAAGGAATGGAACCCAATTGAATGCAAGGATTTTATGCAGCATTACTGAATGCAGTGGATTCAAAAAGCAAGATTGAATGCAGTGGATTTTATGCAGCATGGCCCAAAGCATCCCGATTGAATGCAGTGGATTCCATGCATTGTGATTGAATGCAGTGAACTGCATGCAACGTGGTAAAATGCATCCCGATTGAATACAGTGGATTCCATGCAGCGTGATTAAGTGCAGTCGATTCCATACAGCTTAGTAAAATGAATCCCGATTAAATTCCATGGATTACATGCTGCGTGATTAAATGCAGTGTAATCCATGCAGAGTGGTAAAATGCATCCCGATTGAATGCAGTGGATTCCATGCAGCGTGGTTGAGTGCAGTGGATTCCATGCAGGGTGCAGTAATGGAACCCTATTGAATGCAGTGGATTTTATGCAGCATGATTGAATGCAGTGGTTTCAATGCAGCATGATTGCATGCAGTGGATTTTATGCAGCATGGCCCATAGCTTCACGATTCAATGCAGTGGATTCCATGCAGCGTCATTGCATGCAGATTATTCCATGCATTGTGGCGCAATGGATCCCGATTATATGCAGTGGAGTCCATGCAGCGAGGCCCAGTGCATCCCGATTGAATGCAGTGGATTGTATGCAGCATGGCCCAAAGCTTCCCGATTGAATGCAGTGGATTCCATGCATTGTGATGGAATGCAGTGTAATCCATGCAACGAGGAAAAATGCATCCCGATTGAATGCAGTGGATTACATGCAGCCTGATTGAATGCAGTGTATTCCATGCAGCATGAAGAAATGGAACCCTATGGAATGCAGCGGATTTTATGCAGCCTGATTGAATGCAGTGTATTCCATGCAGCATGAAGAAATGGAACCCTATGGAATGCAGCGGATTTTATGCTGCATGATTGAATGCAGTGGTTTCAATGCAGCATGATTGCATGCAGTGGATTTTATGCAGCATGGCCCAAAACATCCCGATGGAATGCAGTGGATTCCATGCAGCGTCGTTGAATGCAGAGGATTCCATGCATTGTGGCGCAATGGATCCAGATTTTATGCAGTGGAGTCCATGCAGCGGGGCCCAATGCCTCCCGATTGAATGCAGTGGAGTTTATGCAGCATGGCCCAAAGCATCCCGATGGAATGCAGTGGATTCCATGCATTGTGATTGAATGCAGTGAACTCCATGCAGCATTGTAGAATGCATCCCCATTGAATGCAGTGGATTCCATGGAGCCTGATTGAATGCAGTGTATTCCATGCAGCGTGAAGAAATGGAACCCTATTGAATGCAGTGGATTTTATTCAGCATGATTGAATGCAGTGGATTCCATGCAGCAAATTGAATGCAGTGTATTTTATGCAGTATGGCCCAAAGCATCCCTATAGAACGCAGTGGATTCCATGCATTTTGAGTGTATGAAATGTAATCCATGCAGCCTTGTAAAATGCATCCCGATTGAATGCAGTGGATTCCATGCAGCATGATTGAATGCAGTGGATTTTATGCAGCATGGCCCAAAGCTTCCCAATGGAATGCAGTGGATTCCATGCAGCGTCGTTGAATGCAGAATATTCCATGCATTGTGGCGCAATGGATCCCGATTATATGCAGTGGAGTCTATGCAGCGAGGCCCAATGCATCACCATTGAATGCAGTGGATTTTATGCAGCATGGCCCAAGGCATCCCGATTGAATGCAGTGGAGTCCATGCATTGTGATTGAATGTAGGGTAATCCATGCAAAGTGGTATAATGCATCCTGATTGAATGCAGTCGATTCCATGCATCCTGATTTAATGTAGTGTATTCCATGCAGCGTGAAGTAATGGAACCCTATTGAATGCATTGGATTTTATAGAGCATGATTGAATGAAATGGATTCCATGCAGCATGGTTGAATGCAGTGGATTTTATGCAGCATGGCCCAAAACATCCCGATGGAATGCAGTGGATTTTATGCAGCATGGCCCAAAGCATCCCGATTGAATGCAGTGGATTCCATGCATTGTGATTGAATGCGGTGTAATCTATGCAGCGTGGTAAAATGCATCCCGATAGAATGCAGTGGATTCCATGCAGCGTGATGGAATGTAGTGGATTCCATGCAGCGTGAAGAAATGGAACCCTATTGAATGCAGTGGATTTTATGCAGCATGATTGAATGCAGTGGATTCCATGCAGCATGATTGCATACAGTGGATTTTATGCAGCATGGCCCAAGGCATCCCGATGGAATGAAGTGGATTCCATGCAGCGTCATTGAATGCAGAGGATTCCATGCATTGTGGCGCAATGGATCCCGATTGTATGCAGTGGAGTCCATGCAGCGAGGCCCAATGCATCCCGATTGAATGCAGTGGATTTTATGCAGCATGGCCCAACGCATCCCGATGGAATGCAGTGGATTCCATGCAGCGTCGTTGAATGAAGAGGATTCCATGCATTGTGGCGCAATGGATCCCGATTGTATGCAGTGGAGTCCATGCAGCAATGCCCAGTGCATCCCGATTGAATGCAGTGGATTTTATGCAGCATGGCCCAAAGCATCCCGATTGAATGCAATGGATTCCATGAATTGTGATTGAATACAGTGTACTAAATGCAGCGTGGTAAAATTCATCCATGTTGAATGCAGTGGAATTCATGCAGCGTGATTGAATGCAGTGGATTCCATGCAGCGTGAAGAAATGGAACCCTATTGAATGCAGTGGATTTTATGCAGCATGATTGAATGCAGTGGATTCCATGCAGCATGATTGCATGCAGTGGATTTTATGCAGCATGGCCCAAAGCATCCTGATGGAATGCAGTGGATTCCATGCAGCGTCATTGAATGCAGAGGATTCCATGCATTGTGGCACAATGGATTCCGATTGAATGCAGTGGATTCGATGTTGCGTAATTGAATGAAGAGAATTCCATGCATTGTGGCACAATGGATCCCGATTGAATGCAGTGGAGTCCATGCAGCGAGGCCCAATGCATCCCGATTGAATGCAGTGGATTTTATGCAGCATGGCCCAAAGCATCCCGATTGAATGCAGTGGATTCCATGCATTGTGATTGAATGCGGTGTAATCTATGCAGCGTGGTAAAATGCATCCCGATAGAATGCAGTGGATTCCATGCAGCGTGATTGAATGTAGTGGATTCCATGCAGCGTGAAGAAATGGAACCCTATTGAATGCAGTGGATTTTATGCAGCACGAGTGAATGCAGTGGATTCCATGAAGCATGATTGAATGCAATGGATTTATGCAGCATGGCCCAAAACATCCCGATGGAATGCAGTGGATTCCATGCAGCGTCGTTGAATGCAGAGTATTCCATGCATTGTGGCGCAATGGTTCCAGATTGTATGAAGTGGAGTTCATGCAGCGAGGCCCAATGCCTCCCGATTGAATGCAGTGGAGTTTATGCAGCATGGCCCAAAGCATCCCGATGGAATGCAGTGGATTCCATGCATTGTGATTGAATGCAGTGTAATCCATGCAGCGAGGTAAAATGCATCCCGATAGAATGCAGTGGATTCCATGCAGCGTGATTGAATGCAGTGTATTCCATGCAGCGTGAAGAAATGGAACCCAATTGAATGCAAGGATTTTATGCAGCATTACTGAATGCAGTGGATTCAAAAAGCAAGATTGAATGCAGTGGATTTTATGCAGCATGGCCCAAAGCATCCCGATTGAATGCAGTGGATTCCATGCATTGTGATTGAATGCAGTGAACTGCATGCAACGTGGTAAAATGCATCCCGATTGAATACAGTGGATTCCATGCAGCGTGATTAAGTGCAGTCGATTCCATACAGCTTAGTAAAATGAATCCCGATTAAATTCCATGGATTACATGCTGCGTGATTAAATGCAGTGTAATCCATGCAGAGTGGTAAAATGCATCCCGATTGAATGCAGTGGATTCCATGCAGCGTGGTTGAGTGCAGTGGATTCCATGCAGGGTGCAGTAATGGAACCCTATTGAATGCAGTGGATTTTATGCAGCATGATTGAATGCAGTGGTTTCAATGCAGCATGATTGCATGCAGTGGATTTAATGCAGCATGGCCCATAGCTTCACGATTCAATGCAGTGGATTCCATGCAGCGTCATTGCATGCAGATTATTCCATGCATTGTGGCGCAATGGATCCCGATTATATGCGGTGGAGTCCATGCAGCGAGGCCCAGTGCATCCCGATTGAATGCAGTGGATTGTATGCAGCATGGCCCAAAGCTTCCCGATTGAATGCAGTGGATTCCATGCATTGTGATGGAATGCAGTGTAATCCATGCAACGAGGAAAAATGCATCCCGATTGAATGCAGTGGATTCCATGCAGCCTGATTGAATGCAGTGTATTCCATGCAGCATGAAGAAATGGAACCCTATGGAATGCAGCGGATTTTATGCAGCCTGATTGAATGCAGTGTATTCCATGCAGCATGAAGAAATGGAACCCTATGGAATGCAGCGGATTTTATGCTGCATGATTGAATGCAGTGGATTCCATGCAGCATGATTGAATGCAGTGGATTTTATGCAGCATGGCCCAAAACATCCCGATGGAATGCAGTGGATTCCATGCAGCGTCGTTGAATGCAGAGGATTCCATGCATTGTGGCGCAATGGATCCAAATTTTATGCAGTGGAGTCCATGCAGCGGGGCCCAATGCCTCCCGATTGAATGCAGTGGAGTTTATGCAGCATGGCCCAAAGCATCCCGATGGAATGCAGTGGATTCCATGCATTGTGATTGAATGCAGTGAACTCCATGCAGCATTGTAGAATGCATCCCCATTGAATGCAGTGGATTCCATGGAGCCTGATTGAATGCAGTGTATTCCATGCAGCGTGAAGAAATGGAACCCTATTGAATGCAGTGGATTTTATTCAGCATGATTGAATGCAGTGGATTCCATGCAGCAAATTGAATGCAGTGTATTTTATGCAGTATGGCCCAAAGCATCCCTATAGAACGCAGTGGATTCCATGCATTTTGAGTGTATGAAATGTAATCCATGCAGCCTTGTAAAATGCATCCCGATTGAATGCAGTGGATTCCATGCAGCATGATTGAATGCAGTGGATTTTATGCAGCATGGCCCAAAGCTTCCCAATGGAATGCAGTGGATTCCATGCAGCGTCGTTGAATGCAGAATATTCCATGCATTGTGGCGCAATGGATCCCGATTATATGCAGTGGAGTCTATGCAGCGAGGCCCAATGCATCCCGATTGAATGCAGTGGATTTTATGCAGCATGGCCCAAAGCATCCCGATTGAATGCAGTGGATTCCATGCATTGTGATTGAATGTAGGGTAATCCATGCAACGTGGTTTAATGCATCCTGATTGAATGCAGTCGATTCCATGCATCCTGATTTAATGTAGTGTATTCCATGCAGCGTGAAGTAATGGAACCCTATTGAATGCATTGGATTTTATAGAGCATGATTGAATGAAATGGATTCCATGCAGCATGGTTGAATGCAGTGGATTTTATGCAGCATGGCCCAAAGCATCCCGATTGAATGCAGTGGAGTCCATGCAGCGTCAATGAATGCAGAGGATTCCTTGCATTGTGGCGCAATGGATACCGATTGAATGCAGTGGAGTCGATGCAGCGTGGCCCAATGCATCCCGATTGAATGCAGTGGATTTTATGCAGCATGGCCCAAAGCATCCCGATGGAATGCAGTGGATTCCAAGCATTGTGATTGAATGCAGTGTAATCCATGCAGCGAGGTAAAATGCATCCCGATTGAATGCAGTGGATTCCATTCAGTGTGATTGAATGCAGTGTATTACATGCAGCGTGAAGAAATGGAACCCTATTGAATGCAGTGGATTTTATGCAGCATGATTGAATGCAGTGGATTCCATGCAGCATGATTGAATGCAGTGGATTTTATGCAGCATGGCCCAAAGCATCCCGATGGAATGCAGTGGATTCCATGCATTGTGATTGAATGCAGTGAAAACCACGCAGCATGGTAAAATGCATCCCGATTGAATGCAGTGGATTCCATGCAGCGTGATTGAATGCAGTGTATTCCATGCAGCGTGAAGAAATGGAACCCAATTGAATGCAAGGATTTATGCAGCATTACTGAATGCAGTGGATTCAAAAAGCAAGATTGAATGCAGTGGATTTTATGCAGCATGGCCCAAAGCATCCCGATTGAATGCAGTGGATTCCATGCATTGTGATTGAATGCAGTGAACTGCATGCAACGTGGTAAAATGCATCCCGATTGAATGCAGTGGATTCCATGCAGCGTGATTAAGTGCAGTCGATTCCATACAGCTTAGTAAAATCAATCCCGATTAAAATTCCATGGATTACATGCAGCGTGATTAAATGCAGTGTAATCCATGCAGAGTGGTAAAATGCATCCCGATTGAATGCAGTGGATTCCATGCAGCGTGGTTGAATGCAGTGGATTCCATGCAGGGTGAAGAAATGGAACCCTATTGAATGCAGTGGATTTTATGCAACATGATTGAATGCAGTGGATTCAATGCAGCATGATTGCATGCAGTGGATTTTATGCAGCATGGCCCATAGCTTCACGATTCAATGCAGTGGATTCCATTCAGCGTCATTGAATGCAGAGTATTCCATGCATTGTGGCGCAATGAATCCCGATTATATGCAGTGGAGTCCATGCAGCGAGGCCCAGTGCATCCCGATTGAATGCAGTGGATTGTATGCAGCATGGCCCAAAGCTTCCCGATTGAATGCAGTGGATTCGATGCATTGTGATGGAATGCAGTGTAATCCATGCAACGAGGAAAAATGCATCCCGATTGAATGCAGTGGATTCCATGCAGCCTGATTGAATGCAGTGTATTCCATGCAGCATGAAGAAATGGAACCCTATGGAATGCAGCGGATTTTATGCTGCATGATTGAATGCAGTGGATTCCATGCAGCATGATTGAATGCAGTGGATTTTATGCAGCATGGCCCAAAGCATCCCGTTTGAATGCAGTGGATTCCATGCATTGTGATTGAATGCAGTGTACTCCATGCAGCCTTGTAAAATGAATCCCGATTGAATGCAGTGGATTCCATGCAGCGTGATTAAATGCAGTCGATTCCATACAGCTTAGTAAAATGAATCCCGATTAAATTCCATGGATTACATGCAGCGTGATTAAATGCAGTGGATTCCATGCAGAGTGGTAAAATGCATCCATATTGAATGCAGTGGATTCCATGCAGCGTGATTGAATGCAGTGGATTCCAGGCAGCGTGAAGAAGAAATGGAACCCTATTGAATGCAGTGGATTTTATGCAGCATGATTGAATGCAGTGGATTCCATGCAGCATGATTGCATGCAGTGGATTTTATGCAGTATGGCCCAAAGCATCCCGATGGAATGCAGTGGATTCCATGCAGCGTCAATGAATGCAGAGGATTCCATGCATTTTGGCGCAATGGATCCCGATTGTATGCAGTGGAGTCCATGCAGCGAGGCCCAATGCATCCCGATTGAATGCAGTGGATTTTATGCAGCATGGCCCAAAGCATCCCGATGGAATGCAGTGGATTCCATGCATTGTGATTGAATGCAGTGAACTCCATGCAGCATGGTAGAATGCATCCCCATTGAATGCAGTGGATTCCATGGAGCCTGATTGAATGCAGTTTATTCCATGCAGCGAGGCCCAATGCATCCCGATTGAATGCAGTGGATTTTATGCAGCATGATTGAATGCAGTGGATTCCATGCAGCATGGTTGAATGCAGTGGATTTTATGCAGCATGGCCCAAAGCATCCCGATGGAATGCAGTGGATTCCATGCAGCGTCATTGAATGCAGATGATTCCTTGCATTTTGGGGCAATGGATCCCGATTTTATGCAGTGGAGTCCATGCAGCGTGGCCAAATGCATCCCGATTAAATGCAGTGGATTTTATGCAGCATGGCCCAAAGCATCCCGATAGAATGCAGTGGATTCCATGCAGCCTGATTGAATGAAGGGTAATCAATGCAGCATGGTAAAATGCATCCCGATTGAATGCAGTGGATTCCATGCAGCATGATTGAATGCAATGGATTTTATGCAGCATGGCCCAAAGCATCCCGATGGAATGCAGTGGATTCCATGCAGCGTCATTGAATGCAGAGGATTCCATGCATTGTGGCGCAATGGATCCGGATTGTATGCAGTGGAGTCCATGCAGCAATGCCCAGTGCATCCCGATTGAATGCAGTGGATTTTATGCAGCATGGCCCAAAGCATCCCGATTGAATGCAATGGATTCCATGAATTGTGATTGAATACAGTGTACTAAATGCAGCGTGGTAAAATTCATCCATGTTGAATGCAGTGGATTCCATGCAGCGTGATTGAATGCAGTGGATTCCATGCAGCGTGAAGAAATGGAACCCTATTGAATGCAGTGGATTTTATGCAGCATGATTGAATGCAGTGGATTCCATGCAGCATGATTGCATACAGTGGATTTTATGCAGCATGGCCCAAAGCATCCCGATGGAATGCAGTGGATTCCATGCAGCGTCATTGAATGCAGAGGATTCCATGCATTGTGGCGCAATGGATCCCGATTGTATGCAGTGGAGTCCATGCAGCGAGGCCCAATGCATCCCGATTGAATGCAGTGGATTTTATGCAGCATGGCCCAAAGCATCCCGATGGAATGCAGTGGATTCCATGCAGCGTCGTTGAATGAAGAGGATTCCATGCATTGTGGCGCAATGGATCCCGATTGTATGCAGTGGAGTCCATGCAGCAATGCCCAGTGCATCCCGATTGAATGCAGTGGATTTTATGCAGCATGGCCCAAAGCATCCCGATTGAATGCAATGGATTCCATGAATTGTGATTGAATACAGTGTACTAAATGCAGCGTGGTAAAATTCATCCATGTTGAATGCAGTGGAATTCATGCAGCGTGATTGAATGCAGTGGATTCCATGCAGCGTGAAGAAATGGAACCCTATTGAATGCAGTGGATTTTATGCAGCATGATTGAATGCAGTGGATTCCATGCAGCATGATTGAATGCAGTGGATTTTATGCAGCATGGCCCAAAGCATCCCGATGGAATGCAGTGGATTCCATGCATTGTGATTGAATGCAGTGAAAACCACGCAGCATGGTAAAATGCATCCCGATTGAATGCAGTGGATTCCATGCAGCGTGATTGAATGCAGTGTATTCCATGCAGCGTGAAGAAATGGAACCCAATTGAATGCAAGGATTTATGCAGCATTACTGAATGCAGTGGATTCAAAAAGCAAGATTGAATGCAGTGGATTTTATGCAGCATGGCCCAAAGCATCCCGATTGAATGCAGTGGATTCCATGCATTGTGATTGAATGCAGTGAACTGCATGCAACGTGGTAAAATGCATCCCGATTGAATGCAGTGGATTCCATGCAGCGTGATTAAGTGCAGTCGATTCCATACAGCTTAGTAAAATCAATCCCGATTAAAATTCCATGGATTACATGCAGCGTGATTAAATGCAGTGTAATCCATGCAGAGTGGTAAAATGCATCCCGATTGAATGCAGTGGATTCCATGCAGCGTGGTTGAATGCAGTGGATTCCATGCAGGGTGAAGAAATGGAACCCTATTGAATGCAGTGGATTTTATGCAACATGATTGAATGCAGTGGATTCAATGCAGCATGATTGCATGCAGTGGAGTTTATGCAGCATGGCCCATAGCTTCACGATTCAATGCAGTGGATTCCATTCAGCGTCATTGAATGCAGAGTATTCCATGCATTGTGGCGCAATGGATCCCGATTATATGCAGTGGAGTCCATGCAGCGAGGCCCAGTGCATCCCGATTGAATGCAGTGGATTGTATGCAGCATGGCCCAAAGCTTCCCGATTGAATGCAGTGGATTCGATGCATTGTGATGGAATGCAGTGTAATCCATGCAACGAGGAAAAATGCATCCCGATTGAATGCAGTGGATTCCATGCAGCCTGATTGAATGCAGTGTATTCCATGCAGCATGAAGAAATGGAACCCTATGGAATGCAGCGGATTTTATGCTGCCTGATTGAATGCAGTGTATTCCATGCAGCATGATTGAATGCAGTGTATTTTATGCAGCATGGCCCAAAGCATCCCGTTTGAATGCAGTGGATCCCATGCATTGTGATTGAATGCAGTGTACTCCATGCAGCCTTGTAAAATGAATCCCGATTGAATGCAGTGGATTCCATGCAGCGTGATTAAATGCAGTCGATTCCATACAGCTTAGTAAAATGAATCCCGATTAAATTCCATGGATTACATGCAGCGTGATTAAATGCAGTGGATTCCATGCAGAGTGGTAAAATGCATCCATATTGAATGCAGTGGATTCCATGCAGCGTGATTGAATGCAGTGGATTCCAGGCAGCGTGAAGAAGAAATGGAACCCTATTGAATGCAGTGGATTTTATGCAGCATGATTGAATGCAGTGGATTCCATGCAGCATGATTGCATGCAGTGGATTTTATGCAGTATGGCCCAAAGCATCCCGATGGAATGCAGTGGATTCCATGCAGCGTCAATGAATGCAGAGGATTCCATGCATTTTGGCGCAATGGATCCCGATTGTATGCAGTGGAGTCCATGCAGCGAGGCCCAATGCATCCCGATTGAATGCAGTGGATTTTATGCAGCATGGCCCAAAGCATCCCGATGGAATGCAGTGGATTCCATGCATTGTGATTGAATGCAGTGAACTCCATGCAGCATGGTAGAATGCATCCCCATTGAATGCAGTGGATTCCATGGAGCCTGATTGAATGCAGTTTATTCCATGCAGCGAGGCCCAATGCATCCCGATTGAATGCAGTGGATTTTATGCAGCATGATTGAATGCAGTGGATTCCATGCAGCATGGTTGAATGCAGTGGATTTTATGCAGCATGGCCCAAAGCATCCCGATGGAATGCAGTGGATTCCATGCAGCGTCATTGAATGCAGATGATTCCTTGCATTTTGGGGCAATGGATCCCGATTTTATGCAGTGGAGTCCATGCAGCGTGGCCAAATGCATCCCGATTAAATGCAGTGGATTTTATGCAGCATGGCCCAAAGCATCCCGATAGAATGCAGTGGATTCCATGCAGCCTGATTGAATGAAGGGTAATCAATTCAGCATGGTAAAATGCATCCCGATTGAATGCAGTGGATTCCATGCAGCATGATTGAATGCAATGGATTTTATGCAGCATGGCCCAAAGCATCCCGATGGAATGCAGTGGATTCCATGCAGCGTCATTGAATGCAGAGGATTCCATGCATTGTGGCGCAATGTATCCGGATTGTATGCAGTGGAGTCCATGCAGCGATGCCCAGTGCATCCCGATTGAATGCAGTGGATTTTATGCAGCATGGCCCAAAGCATCCCGATTGAATGCAATGGATTCCATGAATTGTGATTGAATACAGTGTACTAAATGCAGCGTGGTAAAATTCATCCATGTTGAATGCAGTGGATTCCATGCAGCGTGATTGAATGCAGTGGATTCCATGCAGCGTGAAGAAATGGAACCCTATTGAATGCAGTGGATTTTATGCAGCATGATTGAATGCAGTGGATTCCATGCAGCATGATTGCATACAGTGGATTTTATGCAGCATGGCCCAAAGCATCCCGATGGAATGCAGTGGATTCCATGCAGCGTCATTGAATGCAGAGGATTCCATGCATTGTGGCGCAATGGATCCCGATTGTATGCAGTGGAGTCCATGCAGCGAGGCCCAATGCATCCCGATTGAATGCAGTGGATTTTATGCAGCATGGCCCAAAGCATCCCGATGGAATGCAGTGGATTCCATGCAGCGTCGTTGAATGAAGAGGATTCCATGCATTGTGGCGCAATGGATCCCGATTGTATGCAGTGGAGTCCATGCAGCAATGCCCAGTGCATCCCGATTGAATGCAGTGGATTTTATGCAGCATGGCCCAAAGCATCCCGATTGAATGCAATGGATTCCATGAATTGTGATTGAATACAGTGTACTAAATGCAGCGTGGTAAAATTCATCCATGTTGAATGCAGTGGAATTCATGCAGCGTGATTGAATGCAGTGGATTCCATGCAGCGTGAAGAAATGGAACCCTATTGAATGCAGTGGATTTTATGCAGCATGATTGAATGCAGTGGATTCCATGCAGCATGATTGCATGCAGTGGATTTTATGCAGCATGGCCCAAAGCATCCTGATGGAATGCAGTGGATTCCATGCAGCGTCATTGAATGCAGAGGATTCCATGCATTGTGGCACAATGGATTCCGATTGAATGCAGTGGAATCGATGCAGCGTCATTGAATGAAGAGAATTCCATGCATTGTGGCACAATGGAGTCTGATTGAATGCAGTGGAGTCCATGCACCGAGGCCCAATGCATCCCGATTGAATGCAGTGGATTTTATGCAGCATGGCCCAAAGCATCCCGATGGAATGCAGTGGATTCCATGCATTGTGATTGAATGCAGTGTAATCCATGCAGCGAGGTAAAATGCATCCCGATAGAATGCAGTGGATTCCATGCAGCGTGATTGAATGCAGTGTATTCCATGCAGCGTGAAGAAATGGAACCCAATTGAATGCAAGGATTTTATGCAGCATTACTGAATGCAGTGGATTCAAAAAGCAAGATTGAATGCAGTGGATTTTATGCAGCATGGCCCAAAGCATCCCGATGGAATGCAGTGGATTCCATGCATTGTGATTGAATGCAGTGAACTGCATGCAACGTGGTAAAATGCATCCCGATTGAATACAGTGGATTCCATGCAGCGTGATTAAGTGCAGTCGATTCCATACAGCTTAGTAAAATGAATCCCGATTAAATTCCATGGATTACATGCTGCGTGATTAAATGCAGTGTAATCCATGCAGAGTGGTAAAATGCATCCCGATTGAATGCAGTGGATTCCATGCAGCGTGGTTGAGTGCAGTGGATTCCATGCAGGGTGCAGTAATGGAACCCTATTGAATGCAGTGGATTTTATGCAGCATGATTGAATGCAGTGGTTTCAATGCAGCATGATTGCATGCAGTGGATTTTATGCAGCATGGCCCATAGCTTCACGATTCAATGCAGTGGATTCCATTCAGCGTCATTGAATGCAGAGTATTCCATGCATTGTGGCGCAATGGATCCCGATTATATGCAGTGGAGTCCATGCAGCGAGGCCCAGTGCATCCCGATTGAATGCAGTGGATTGTATGCAGCATGGCCCAAAGCTTCCCGATTGAATGCGGTGGATTCCATGCATTGTGATGGAATGCAGTGTAATCCATGCAACGAGGAAAAAGGCATCCCGATTGAATGCAGTGGATTCCATGCAGCCTGATTGAATGCAGTGTATTCCATGCAGCATGAAGAAATGGAACCCTATGGAATGCAGCGGATTTTATGCAGCCTGATTGAATGCAGTGTATTCCATGCAGCATGAAGAAATGGAACCCTATGGAATGCAGCGGATTTTATGCTGCATGATTGAATGCAGTGGATTCCATGCAGCATGATTGAATGCAGTGGAGTTTATGCAGCATGGCCCAAAGCATCCCGTTTGAATGCAGTGGATTCCATGCATTGTGATTGAATGCAGTGTAGTCCATGCAGCCTTGTAAAATGAATCCCGATTGAATGCAGTGGATTCCATGCAGCGTGATTAAATGCAGTCGATTCCATACAGCTTAGTAAAATGAATCCCGATTAAATTCCATGGATTACATGCAGCGTGATTAAATGCAGTGGATTCCATGCAGAGTGGTAAAATGCATCCATATTGAATGCAGTGGATTCTATGCATTGCGATTGAATGCAGTGTAATCCAAGCAGTGTGGTAAAATGCATCCCGATTGAATGCAGTGGATTCCATGCACCGTGATTAAATGCAGTCGATTCCATGCATTTTGGCGCAATGGATCCCGATTGTATGCAGTGGAGTCCATGCAGCGAGGCCCAATGCATCCCGATTGAATGCAGTGGATTGTATGCAGCATGGCCCAAAGCATCCCGATGGAATGCAGTGGATTCCATGCATTGTGATTGAATGCAGTGAACTCCATGCAGCATGGTAGAATGCATCCCCATTGAATGCAGTGGATTCCATGGAGCCTGATTGAATGCAGTTTATTCCATGCAGCGAGGCCCAATGCATCCCGATTGAATGCAGTGGATTTTATGCAGCATGATTGAATGCAGTGGATTCCATGCAGCATGGTTGAATGCAGTGGATTTTATGCAGCATGGCCCAAAGCATCCCGATGGAATGCAGTGGATTTTATGCAGCATGATTGAATGCAGTGTACTCCATGCAGCGAGGAAAAATGCATCCCGATTGAATGCAGTGGATTCCATGCAGCGTGATTGAATGCAGTGGATTCGATGCCACGTGAAGAAATGGAACCCTATTGAATGCAGTGGATTATATACAGCATGATTGAATGCAGTGGATTCCATGCAGCATGATTGAATTCAATGGATTTTATGCAGCATGGCCCAAAGCATCCCGATTGAATGCAGTGGAGTCCATGCAGCGTCGTTGCATGCGGAGGATTCCATGCATTTTGGTGCAATGGATCCCGATTGTATGCAGTGGAGTCCATGCAGCGAGGCCCAATGCATCCCGATTGAATGAAGTGGATTTTATGCAGCATGGCCCAAAGCATCCCGATGGAATGCAGTGGATTCCATGCATTGTGATTGAATGCAGTGAACTCCATGCAGCATTGTAGAATGCATCCCCATTGAATGCAGTGGAATTCATGCAGCGTGATTGAATGCAGTGTATTCCATGCAGCGAGGCCCAATGCATCCCGATGGAATGCAGTGGATTTTATGCAGCATGATTGAATGCAGTTGATTCCATGCAGCATGGTTGAATGCAGTGGATTCCATGCAGCGTGATTGAATGCAGTGGATTCCATGCAGCGTGAAGAAGAAATGGAACCCTATTGAATGCAGTGGATTTTATGCAGCATGATTGAATGCAGTGGATTCCATGCAGCATGATTGCATGCAGTGGATTTTATGCAGTATGGCCCAAAGCATCCCGATTGAATGCAGTGGATTCCATGCAGCGTCATTGAATGCAGAGGATTCCATGCATTGTGGCGCAATGGATCCGGATTGTATGCAGTGGAGTCCATGCAGCGAGGCCCAATGCATCCCGATTGAATGCAGTGGATTTTATGCAGCATGGCCCAAAGCATCCCAATGGAATGCAGTGGATTCCATGCATTGTGATTGAATGCAGTGAACTCCATGCAGCATGGTAGAATGCATCCCCATTGAATGCAGTGGATTCCATGGAGCCTGATTGAATGCAGTTTATTCCATGCAGCGAGGCCCAATGCATCCCGATTGAATGCAGTGGATTTTATGCAGCATGATTGAATGCAGTGGATTCCATGCAGCATGGTTGAATGCAGTGGATTTTATGCAGCATGGCCCAAAGCATCCCGATGGAATGCAGTGGATTCCATGCAGCGTCATTGAATGCAGATGATTCCTTGCATTTTGGGGCAATGGATCCCGATTGTATGCAGTGGAGTCCATGCAGCGAGGCCCAATGCATCCCGATTGAATGCAGTGGATTTTATGCAGCATGGCCCAAAGCATCCCGATAGAATGCAGTGGATTCCATGCAGCCTGATTGAATGAAGGGTAATCAATGCAGCATGGTAAAATGCATCCCGATTGAATGCAGTGGATTCCATGCAGCATGATTGAATGCAATGGATATTATGCAGCATGGCCCAAAGCATCCCGATTGAATGCAGTGGATTCCATGCAGCGTCATTGAATGCAGAGGATTCCATGCATTGTGGCGCAATGGATCCGGATTGTATGCAGTGGAGTCCATGCAGCGATGCCCAGTGCATCCCGATTGAATGCAGTGGATTTTATGCAGCATGGCCCAAAGCATCCCGATTGAATGCAATGGATTCCATGAATTGTGATTGAATACAGTGTACTAAATGCAGCGTGGTAAAATTCATCCATGTTGAATGCAGTGGATTCCATGCAGCGTGATTGAATGCAGTGGATTCCATGCAGCGTGAAGAAATGGAACCCTATTGAATGCAGTGGATTTTATGCAGCATGATTGAATGCAGTGGATTCCATGCAGCATGATTGCATACAGTGGATTTTATGCAGCATGGCCCAAAGCATCCCGATGGAATGCAGTGGATTCCATGCAGCGTCATTGAATGCAGAGGATTCCATGCATTGTGGCGCAATGGATCCCGATTGTATGCAGTGGAGTCCATGCAGCGAGGCCCAATGCATCCCGATTGAATGCAGTGGATTTTATGCAGCATGGCCCAAAGCATCCCGATGGAATGCAGTGGATTCCATGCAGCGTCGTTGAATGAAGAGGATTCCATGCATTGTGGCGCAATGGATCCCGATTGTATGCAGTGGAGTCCATGCAGCAATGCCCAGTGCATCCCGATTGAATGCAGTGGATTTTATGCAGCATGGCCCAAAGCATCCCGATTGAATGCAATGGATTCCATGAATTGTGATTGAATACAGTGTACTAAATGCAGCGTGGTAAAATTCATCCATGTTGAATGCAGTGGAATTCATGCAGCGTGATTGAATGCAGTGGATTCCATGCAGCGTGAAGAAATGGAACCCTATTGAATGCAGTGGATTTTATGCAGCATGATTGAATGCAGTGGATTCCATGCAGCATGATTGCATGCAGTGGATTTTATGCAGCATGGCCCAAAGCATCCTGATGGAATGCAGTGGATTCCATGCAGCGTCATTGAATGCAGAGGATTCCATGCATTGTGGCACAATGGATTCCGATTGAATGCAGTGGAATCGATGCAGCGTCATTGAATGAAGAGAATTCCATGCATTGTGGCACAATGGATCCTGATTGAATGCAGTGGAGTCCATGCAGCGAGGCCCAATGCATCCCGATTGAATGCAGTGGATTTTATGCAGCATGGCCCAAAGCATCCCGATGGAATGCAGTGGATTCCATGCATTGTGATTGAATGCAGTGTAATCCATGCAGCGAGGTAAAATGCATCCCGATAGAATGCAGTGGATTCCATGCAGCGTGATTGAATGCAGTGTATTCCATGCAGCGTGAAGAAATGGAACCCAATTGAATGCAAGGATTTTATGCAGCATTACTGAATGCAGTGGATTCAAAAAGCAAGATTGAATGCAGTGGATTTTATGCAGCATGGCCCAAAGCATCCCGATTGAATGCAGTGGATTCCATGCATTGTGATTGAATGCAGTGAACTGCATGCAACGTGGTAAAATGCATCCCGATTGAATACAGTGGATTCCATGCAGCGTGATTAAGTGCAGTCGATTCCATACAGCTTAGTAAAATGAATCCCGATTAAATTCCATGGATTACATGCTGCGTGATTAAATGCAGTGTAATCCATGCAGAGTGGTAAAATGCATCCCGATTGAATGCAGTGGATTCCATGCAGCGTGGTTGAGTGCAGTGGATTCCATGCAGGGTGCAGTAATGGAACCCTATTGAATGCAGTGGATTTTATGCAGCATGATTGAATGCAGTGGTTTCAATGCAGCATGATTGCATGCAGTGGATTTTATGCAGCATGGCCCATAGCTTCACGATTCAATGCAGTGGATTCCATGCAGCGTCATTGCATGCAGATTATTCCATGCATTGTGGCGCAATGGATCCCGATTATATGCAGTGGAGTCCATGCAGCGAGGCCCAGTGCATCCCGATTGAATGCAGTGGATTGTATGCAGCATGGCCCAAAGCTTCCCGATTGAATGCAGTGGATTCCATGCATTGTGATGGAATGCAGTGTAATCCATGCAACGAGGAAAAATGCATCCCGATTGAATGCAGTGGATTCCATGCAGCCTGATTGAATGCAGTGTATTCCATGCAGCATGAAGAAATGGAACCCTATGGAATGCAGCGGATTTTATGCAGCCTGATTGAATGCAGTGTATTCCATGCAGCATGAAGAAATGGAACCCTATGGAATGCAGCGGATTTTATGCTGCATGATTGAATGCAGTGGATTCCATGCAGCATGATTGAATGCAGTGGATTTTATGCAGCATGGCCCAAAGCATCCCGTTTGAATGCAGTGGATTCCATGCATTGTGATTGAATGCTGTGTACTCCATGCAGCCTTGTAAAATGAATCCCGATTGAATGCAGTGGATTCCATGCAGCGTGATTAAATGCAGTCGATTCCATACAGCTTAGTAAAATGAATCCCGATTAAATTCCATGGATTACATGCAGCGTGATTAAATGCAGTGGATACCATGCAGAGTGGTAAAATGCATCCATATTGAATGCAGTGGATTCTATGCATTGCGATTGAATGCAGTGTAATCCAAGCAGTGTGGTAAAATGCATCCCGATTGAATGCAGTGGATTCCATGCACCGTGATTAAATGCAGTCGATTCCATGCATTTTGGCGCAATGGATCCCGATTGTATGCAGTGGAGTCCATGCAGCGAGGCCCAATGCATCCCGATTGAATGCAGTGGATTTTATGCAGCATGGCCCAAAGCATCCCGATGGAATGCAGTGGATTCCATGCATTGTGATTGAATGCAGTGAACTCCATGCAGCATGGTAGAATGCATCCCCATTGAATGCAGTGGATTCCATGGAGCCTGATTGAATGCAGTTTATTCCATGCAGCGAGGCCCAATGCATCCCGATTGAATGCAGTGGATTTTATGCAGCATGATTGAATGCAGTGGATTCCATGCAGCATGGTTGAATGCAGTGGATTTTATGCAGCATGGCCCAAAGCATCCCGATGGAATGCAGTGGATTTTATGCAGCATGATTGAATGCAGTGTACTCCATGCAGCGAGGAAAAATGCATCCCGATTGAATGCAATGGATTCCATGCAGCGTGATTGAATGCAGTGGATTCGATGCCACGTGAAGAAATGGAACCCTATTGAATGCAGTGGATTTTATACAGCATGATTGAATGCAGTGGATTCCATGCAGCATGATTGAATTCAATGGATTTTATGCAGCATGGCCCAAAGCATCCCGATTGAATGCAGTGGAGTCCATGCAGCGTCGTTGCATGCGGAGGATTCCATGCATTTTGGTGCAATGTATCCCGATTGTATGCAGTGGAGTCCATGCAGCGAGGCCCAATGCATCCTGATTGAATGAAGTGGATTTTATGCAGCATGGCCCAAAGCATCCCGATGGAATGCAGTGGATTCCATGCATTGTGATTGAATGCAGTGAAAACCACGCAGCATGGTAAAATGCATCCCGATTGAATGCAGTGGATTCCATGCAGCGTGATTGAATGCAGTGTATTCCATGCAGCGAGGCCCAATGCATACCGATGGAATGCAGTGGATTTTATGCAGCATGATTGAATGCAGTTGATTCCATGCAGCATGGTTGAATGCAGTGGATTCCATGCAGCGTGATTGAATGCAGTGGATTCCATGCAGCGTGAAGAAGAAATGGAACCCTATTGAATGCAGTGGATTTTATGCAGCATGATTGAATGCAGTGGATTCCATGCAGCATGATTGCATGCAGTGGATTTTATGCAGTATGGCCCAAAGCATCCCGATTGAATGCAGTGGATTCCATGCAGCGTCATTGAATGCAGAGGATTCCATGCATTGTGGCGCAATGGATCCGGATTGTATGCAGTGGAGTCCATGCAGCGAGGCCCAATGCATCCCGATTGAATGCAGTGGATTTTATGCAGCATGGCCCAAAGCATCCCAATGGAATGCAGTGGATTCCATGCATTGTGATTGAATGCAGTGAACTCCATGCAGCATGGTAGAATGCATCCCCATTGAATGCAGTGGATTCCATGGAGCCTGATTGAATGCAGTTTATTCCATGCAGCGAGGCCCAATGCATCCCGATTGAATGCAGTGGATTTTATGCAGCATGATTGAATGCAGTGGATTCCATGCAGCATGGTTGAATGCAGTGGATTTTATGCAGCATGGCCCAAAGCATCCCGATGGAATGCAGTGGATTCCATGCAGCGTCATTGAATGCAGATGATTCCTTGCATTTTGGGGCAATGGATCCCGATTTTATGCAGTGGAGTCCATGCAGCGTGGCCAAATGCATCCCGATTAAATGCAGTGGATTTTATGCAGCATGGCCCAAAGCATCCCGATAGAATGCAGTGGATTCCATGCAGCCTGATTGAATGAAGGGTAATCAATGCAGCATGGTAAAATGCATCCCGATTGAATGCAGTGGATTCCATGCAGCATGATTGAATGCAATGGATTTTATGCAGCATGGCCCAAAGCATCCCGATTGAATGCAGTGGATTCCATGCAGCGTCATTGAATGCAGAGGATTCCATGCATTGTGGCGCAATGGATCCGGATTGTATGCAGTGGAGTCCATGCAGCGATGCCCAGTGCATCCCAATTGAATGCAGTGGATTTTATGCAGCATGGCCCAAAGCATCCCGATTGAATGCAATGGATTCCATGAATTGTGATTGAATACAGTGTACTAAATGCAGCGTGGTAAAATTCATCCATGTTGAATGCAGTGGATTCCATGCAGCGTGATTGAATGCAGTGGATTCCATGCAGCGTGAAGAAATGGAACCCTTTTGAATGCAGTGGATTTTATGCAGCATGATTGAATGCAGTGGATTCCATGCAGCATGATTGCATACAGTGGATTTTATGCAGCATGGCCCAAAGCATCCCGATGGAATGCAGTGGATTCCATGCAGCGTCATTGAATGCAGAGGATTCCATGCATTGTGGCGCAATGGATCCCGATTGTATGCAGTGGAGTCCATGCAGCGAGGCCCAATGCATCCCGATTGAATGCAGTGGATTTTATGCAGCATGGCCCAAAGCATCCCGATGGAATGCTGTGGATTCCAAGCATTGTGATTGAATGCAGTGTAATCCATGCAGCGAGGTAAAATGCATCCCGATTGAATGCAGTGGATTCCATTCAGTGTGATTGAATGCAGTGTATTACATGCAGCGTGAAGAAATGGAACCCTATTGAATGCAGTGGATTTTATGCAGCATGATTGAATGCAGTGGATTCCATGCAGCATGATTGAATGCAGTGGATTTTATGCAGCATGGCCCAAAGCATCCCGATGGAATGCAGTGGATTCCATGCATTGTGATTGAATGCAGTGAAAACCACGCAGCATGGTAAAATGCATCCCGATTGAATGCAGTGGATTCCATGCAGCGTGATTGAATGCAGTGTATTCCATGCAGCGTGAAGAAATGGAACCCAATTGAATGCAAGGATTTATGCAGCATTACTGAATGCAGTGGATTCAAAAAGCAAGATTGAATGCAGTGGATTTTATGCAGCGTGATTGAATGCAGTGTATTCTATGCAGCGAGGCCCAATGCATCCCGATGGAATGCAGTGGATTTTATGCAGCATGATTGAATGCAGTTGATTCCATGCAGCATGGTTGAATGCAGTGGATTCCATGCAGCGTGATTGAATGCAGTGGATTCCATGCAGCGTGAAGAAGAAATGGAACCCTATTGAATGCAGTGGATTTTATGCAGCATGATTGAATGCAGTGGATTCCATGCAGCATGATTGCATGCAGTGGATTTTATGCAGTATGGCCCAAAGCATCCCGATTGAATGCAGTGGATTCCATGCAGCGTCATTGAATGCAGAGGATTCCATGCATTGTGGCGCAATGGATCCGGATTGTATGCAGTGGAGTCCATGCAGCGAGGCCCAATGCATCCCGATTGAATGCAGTGGATTTTATGCAGCATGGCCCAAAGCATCCCAATGGAATGCAGTGGATTCCATGCATTGTGACTGAATGCAGTGAACTCCATGCAGCATGGTAGAATGCATCCCCATTGAATGCAGTGGATTCCATGGAGCCTGATTGATTGCAGTTTATTCCATGCAGTGAGGCCCAATGCATCCCGATTGAATGCAGTGGATTTTATGCAGCATGATTGAATGCAGTGGATTCCATGCAGCATGGTTGAATGCAGTGGATTTTATGCAGCATGGCCCAAAGCATCCCGATGGAATGCAGTGGATTCCATGCAGCGTAATTGAATGCAGATGATTCCTTGCATTTTGGGGCAATGGATCCCGATTTTATGCAGTGGAGTCCATGCAGCGTGGCCAAATGCATCCCGATTAAATGCAGTGGATTTTATGCAGCATGGCCCAAAGCATCCCGATAGAATGCAGTGGATTCCATGCAGCCTGATTGAATGAAGGGTAATCAATGCAGCATGGTAAAATGCATCCCGATTGAATGCAGTGGATTCCATGCAGCATGATTGAATGCAATGGATTTTATGCAGCATGGCCCAAAGCATCCCGATTGAATGCATTGGATTCCATGCAGCGTCATTGAATGCAGAGGATTCCATGCATTGTGGCGCAATGGATCCGGATTGTATGCAGTGGAGTCCATGCAGCGATGCCCAGTGCATCCCGATTGAATGCAGTGGATTTTATGCAGCATGGCCCAAAGCATCCCGATTGAATGCAATGGATTCCATGAATTGTGATTGAATACAGTGTACTAAATGCAGCGTGGTAAAATTCATCCATGTTGAATGCAGTGGATTCCATGCAGCGTGATTGAATGCAGTGGATTCCATGCAGCGTGAAGAAATGGAACCCTATTGAATGCAGTGGATTTTATGCAGCATGATTGAATGCAGTGGATTCCATGCAGCATGATTGCATACAGTGGATTTTATGCAGCATGGCCCAAAGCATCCCGATGGAATGCAGTGGATTCCATGCAGCATCATTGAATGCAGAGGATTCCATGCATTGTGGCGCAATGGATCCCGATTGTATGCAGTGGAGTCCATGCAGCGAGGCCCAATGCATCCCGATTGAATGCAGTGGATTTTATGCAGCATGGCCCAACGCATCCCGATGGAATGCAGTGGATTCCATGCAGCGTCGTTGAATGAAGAGGATTCCATGCATTGTGGCGCAATGGATCCCGATTGTATGCAGTGGAGTCCATGCAGCAATGCCCAGTGCATCCCGATTGAATGCAGTGGATTTTATGCAGCATGGCCCAAAGCATCCCGATTGAATGCAATGGATTCCATGAATTGTGATTGAATACAGTGTACTAAATGCAGCGTGGTAAAATTCATCCATGTTGAATGCAGTGGAATTCATGCAGCGTGATTGAATGCAGTGGATTCCATGCAGTGTGAAGAAATGGAACCCTATTGAATGCAGTGGATTTTATGCAGCATGATTGAATGCAGTGGATTCCATGCAGCATGATTGCATGCAGTGGATTTTATGCAGCATGGCCCAAAGCATCCTGATGGAATGCAGTGGATTCCATGCAGCGTCATTGAATGCAGAGGATTCCATGCATTGTGGCACAATGGATTCCGATTGAATGCAGTGGATTCGATGCAGCGTCATTGAATGAAGAGAATTCCATGCATTGTGGCACAATGGATCCCGATTGAATGCAGTGGAGTCCATGCAGCATGGCCCAAAGCATCCCGATTGAATGCAGTGGATTCCATGCATTGTGATTGAATGCGGTGTAATCTATGCAGCGTGGTAAAATGCATCCGGATAGAATGCAGTGGATTCCATGCAGCGTGATTGAATGCAGTGGATTCCATGCAGCGTGATTGAATGCGGTGTAATCTATGCAGCGTGGTAAAATGCATCCCGATAGAATGCAGTGGATTCCATGCAGCGTGATTGAATGTAGTGGATTCCATGCAGCGTGAAGAAATGGAACCCTATTGAATGCAGTGGATTTTATGCAGCACGAGTGAATGCAGTGGATTCCATGAAGCATGATTGAATGCAATGGATTTATGCAGCATGGCCCAAAACATCCCGATGGAATGCAGTGGATTCCATGCAGCGTCGTTGAATGCAGAGTATTCCATGCATTGTGGCGCAATGGATCCAGATTGTATGAAGTGGAGTTCATGCAGCGAGGCCCAATGCCTCCCGATTGAATGCAGTGGAGTTTATGCAGCATGGCCCAAAGCATCCCGATGGAATGCAGTGGATTCCATGCATTGTGATTGAATGCAGTGTAATCCATGCAGCGAGGTAAAATGCATCCCGATAGAATGCAGTGGATTCCATGCAGCGTGATTGAATGCAGTGTATTCCATGCAGCGTGAAGAAATGGAACCCAATGAATGCAAGGATTTTATGCAGCATTACTGAATGCAGTGGATTCAAAAAGAAAGATTGAATGCAGTGGATTTTATGCAGCATGGCCCAAAGCATCCCGATTGAATGCAGTGGATTCAATGCATTGTGATTGAATGCAGTGAACTGCATGCAACGTGGTAAAATGCATCCCGATTGAATACAGTGGATTCCATGCAGCGTGATTAAGTGCAGTCGATTCCATACAGCTTAGTAAAATGAATCCCGATTAAATTCCATGGATTACATGCTGCGTGATTAAATGCAGTGTAATCCATGCAGAGTGGTAAAATGCATCCCGATTGAATGCAGTGGATTCCATGCAGCGTGGTTGAGTGCAGTGGATTCCATGCAGGGTGCAGTAATGGAACCCTATTGAATGCAGTGGATTTTATGCAGCATGATTGAATGCAGTGGTTTCAATGCAGCATGATTGCATGCAGTGGATTTTATGCAGCATGGCCCATAGCTTCACGATTCAATGCAGTGGATTCCATTCAGCGTCATTGCATGCAGATTATTCCATGCATTGTGGCGCAATGGATCCCGATTATATGCAGTGGAGTCCATGCAGCGAGGCCCAGTGCATCCCGATTGAATGCAGTGGATTGTATGCAGCATGGCCCAAAGCTTCCCGATTGAATGCAGTGGATTCCATGCATTGTGATGGAATGCAGTGTAGTCCATGCAACGAGGAAAAATGCATCCCGATTGAATGCAGTGGATTCCATGCAGCCTGATTGAATGCAGTGTATTCCATGCAGCATGAAGAAATGGAACCCTATGGAATGCAGCGGATTTTATGCAGCCTGATTGAATGCAGTGTATTCCATGCAGCATGAAGAAATGGAACCCTATGGAATGCAGCGGATTTTATGCTGCATGATTGAATGCAGTGGATTCCATGCAGCATGATTGAATGCAGTGGATTTTATGCAGCATGGCCCAAAACATCCCGATGGAATGCAGTGGATTCCATGCAGCGTCGTTGAATGCAGAGGATTCCATGCATTGTGGCGCAATGGATCCAGATTTTATGCAGTGGAGTCCATGCAGCGAGGCCCAATGCCTCCCGATTGAATGCAGTGGAGTTTATGCAGCATGGCCCAAAGCATCCCGATGGAATGCAGTGGATTCCATGCATTGTGATTGAATGCAGTGAACTCCATGCAGCATTGTAGAATGCATCCCCATTGAATGCAGTGGATTCCATGGAGCCTGATTGAATGCAGTGTATTCCATGCAGCGTGAAGAAATGGAACCCTATTGAATGCAGTGGATTTTATTCAGCATGATTGAATGCAGTGGATTCCATGCAGCAAATTGAATGCAGTGTATTTTATGCAGTATGGCCCAAAGCATACCTATAGAACGCAGTGGATTCCATGCATTTTGAGTGTATGAAATGTAATCCATGCAGCCTTGTAAAATGCATCCCGATTGAATGCAGTGGATTCCATGCAGCATGATTGAATGCAGTGGATTTTATGCAGCATGGCCCAAAGCTTCCCGATGGAATGCAGTGGATTCCATGCAGCGTCATTGAATGCAGAGTATTCCATTCATTGTGGGGCAATGGATCCCGATTATATGCAGTGGAGTCTATGCAGCGAGGCCCAATGCATCACCATTGAATGCAGTGGATTTTATGCAGCATGGCCCAAGGCATCCCGATTGAATGCAGTGGATTCCATGCATTGTGATTGAATGTAGGGTAATCCATGCAACGTGGTATAATGCATCCTGATTGAATGCAGTCGATTCCATGCATCCTGATTTAATGTAGTGTATTCCATGCAGCGTGAAGTAATGGAACCCTATTGAATGCATTGGATTTTATAGAGCATGATTGAATGAAATGGATTCCATGCAGCATGGTTGAATGCAGTGGATTTTATGCAGCATGGCCCAAAGCATCCCGATTGAATGCAGTGGAGTCCATGCAGCGTCAATGAATGCAGAGGATTCCTTGCATTGTGGCGCAATGGATACCGATTGAATGCAGTGGAGTCGATGCAGCGTGGCCCAATGCATCCCGATTGAATGCAGTGGATTTTATGCAGCATGGCCCAAAGCATCCCGATGGAATGCAGTGGATTCCAAGCATTGTGATTGAATGCAGTGTAATCCATGCAGCGAGGTAAAATGCATCCCGATTGAATGCAGTGGATTCCATTCAGTGTGATTGAATGCAGTGTATTACATGCAGCGTGAAGAAATGGAACCCTATTGAATGCAGTGGATTTTATGCAGCATGATTGAATGCAGTGGATTCCATGCAGCATGATTGAATGCAGTGGATTTTATGCAGCATGGCCCAAAGCATCCCGATGGAATGCAGTGGATTCCATGCATTGTGATTGAATGCAGTGAAAACCACGCAGCATGGTAAAATGCATCCCGATTGAATGCAGTGGATTCCATGCAGCGTGATTGAATGCAGTGTATTCCATGCAGCGTGAAGAAATGGAACCCAATTGAATGCAAGGATTTATGCAGCATTACTGAATGCAGTGGATTCAAAAAGCAAGATTGAATGCAGTGGATTTTATGCAGCATGGCCCAAAGCATCCCGATGGAATGCAGTGGATTCCATGCATTGTGATTGAATGCAGTGAACTGCATGCAACGTGGTAAAATGCATCCCGATTGAATGCAGTGGATTCCATGCAGCGTGATTAAGTGCAGTCGATTCCATACAGCTTAGTAAAATGAATCCCGATTAAAATTCCATGGATTACATGCAGCGTGATTAAATGCAGTGTAATCCATGCAGAGTGGTAAAATGCATCCCGATTGAATGCAGTGGATTCCATGCAGCGTGGTTGAATGCAGTGGATTCCATGCAGGGTGAAGAAATGGAACCCTATTGAATGCAGTGGATTTTATGCAACATGATTGAATGCAGTGGATTCCATGCAGCATGATTGCATGCAGTGGATTTTATGCAGCATGGCCCATAGCTTCACGATTCAATGCAGTGGATTCCATTCAGCGTCATTGCATGCAGAGTATTCCATGCATTGTGGCGCAATGGATCCCGATTATATGCAGTGGAGTCCATGCAGCGAGGCCCAGTGCATCCCGATTGAATGCAGTGGATTGTATGCAGCATGGCCCAAAGCTTCCCGATTGAATGCAGTGGATTCGATGCATTGTGATGGAATGCAGTGTAATCCATGCAACGAGGAAAAATGCATCCCGATTGAATGCAGTGGATTCCATGCAGCCTGATTGAATGCAGTGTATTCCATGCAGCATGAAGACATGGAACCCTATGGAATGCAGCGGATTTTATGCTGCATGATTGAATGCAGTGGATTCCATGCAGCATGATTGAATGCAGTGGATTTTATGCAGCATGGCCCAAAGCATCCCGTTTGAATGCAGTGGATTCCATGCATTGTGATTGAATGCAGTGTACTCCATGCAGCCTTGTAAAATGAATCCCGATTGAATGCAGTGGATTCCATGCAGCGTGATTAAATGCAGTCGATTCCATACAGCTTAGTAAAATGAATCCCGATTAAATTCCATGGATTACATGCAGCGTGATTAAATGCAGTGGATTCGATGCAGAGTGGTAAAATGCATCCATATTGAATGCAGTGGATTCCATGCAGCGTGATTGAATGCAGTGGATTCCAGGCAGCGTGAAGAAGAAATGGAACCCTATTGAATGCAGTGGATTTTATGCAGCATGATTGAATGCAGTGGATTACATGCAGCATGGCCCAAAGCATCCCGATGGAATGCAGTGGATTCCATGCATTGTGATTGAATGCAGTGAACTCGATGCAGCATGGTAGAATGCATTCCCATTGAATGCAGTGGATTCCATGGAGCCTGATTGAATGCAGTTTATTCCATGCAGCGAGGCCCAATGCATCCCGATTGAATGCAGTGGATTTTATGCAGCATGACTGAATGCAGTGGATTCCATGCAGCATGGTTGAATGCAGTGGATTTTATGCAGCATGGCCCAAAGCATCCCGATGGAATGCAGTGGATTCCATGCAGCGTCATTGAATGCAGATGATTCCTTGCATTTTGGGGCAATGGATCCCGATTTTATGCAGTGGAGTCCATGCAGCGTGGCCAAATGCATCCCGATTAAATGCAGTGGATTTTATGCAGCATGGCCCAAAGCATCCCGATAGAATGCAGTGGATTCCATGCAGCCTGATTGAATGAAGGGTAATCAATGCAGCATGGTAAAATGCATCCCGATTGAAGGCAGTGGATTCCATGCAGCATGATTGAATGCAATGGATTTTATGCAGCATGGCCCAAAGCATCCCGATTGAATGCAGTGGATTCCATGCAGCGTCATTGAATGCAGAGGATTCCATGCATTGTGGCGCAATGGATCCGGATTGTATGCTGTGGAGTCCATGCAGCGATGCCCAGTGCATCCCGATTGAATGCAGTGGATTTTATGCAGCATGGCCCAAGGCATCCCGATTGAATGCAGTGGATTCTATGCATTGTGATTGAATGTAGGGTAATCCATGCAACGTGGTATAATGCATCCTGATTGAATGCAGTCGATTCCATGCATCCTGATTTAATGTAGTGTATTCCATGCAGCGTGAAGTAATGGAACCCTATTGAATGCATTGGATTTTATAGAGCATGATTGAATGAAATGGATTCCATGCAGCATGGTTGAATGCAGTGGAGTTTATGCAGCATGGCCCAAAGCATCCCGATTGAATGCAGTGGAGTCCATGCAGCGTCAATGAATGCAGAGGATTCCTTGCATTGTGGCGCAATGGATACCGATTGAATGCAGTGGAGTCGATGCAGCGTGGCCCAATGCATCCCGATTGAATGCAGTGGATTTTATGCAGCATGGCCCAAAGCATCCCGATGGAATGCAGTGGATTCCAAGCATTGTGATTGAATGCAGTGTAATCCATGCAGCGAGGTAAAATGCATCCCGATTGAATGCAGTGGATTCCATTCAGTGTGATTGAATGCAGTGTATTCCATGCAGCGTGAAGAAATGGAACCCTATTGAATGCAGCGGATTTTATGCTGCATGATTGAATGCAGTGGATTCCATGCAGCATGATTGAATGCAGTGGATTTTATGCAGCATGGCCCAAAGCATCCCGTTTGAATGCAGTGGATTCCATGCATTGTGATTGAATGCAGTGTACTCCATGCAGCCTTGTAAAATGAATCCCGATTGAATGCAGTGGATTCCATGCAGCGTGATTAAATGCAGTCGATTCCATACAGCTTAGTAAAATGAATCCCGATTAAATTCCATGGATTACATGCAGCGTGATTAAATGCAGTGGATTCGATGCAGAGTGGTAAAATGCATCCATATTGAATGCAGTGGATTCCATGCAGCGTGATTGAATGCAGTGGATTCCAGGCAGCGTGAAGAAGAAATGGAACCCTATTGAATGCAGTGGATTTTATGCAGCATGATTGAATGCAGTGGATTACATGCAGCATGGCCCAAAGCATCCCGATGGAATGCAGTGGATTCCATGCATTGTGATTGAATGCAGTGAACTCGATGCAGCATGGTAGAATGCATTCCCATTGAATGCAGTGGATTCCATGGAGCCTGATTGAATGCAGTTTATTCCATGCAGCGAGGCCCAATGCATCCCGATTGAATGCAGTGGATTTTATGCAGCATGACTGAATGCAGTGGATTCCATGCAGCATGGTTGAATGCAGTGGATTTTATGCAGCATGGCCCAAAGCATCCCGATGGAATGCAGTGGATTCCATGCAGCGTCATTGAATGCAGATGATTCCTTGCATTTTGGGGCAATGGATCCCGATTTTATGCAGTGGAGTCCATGCAGCGTGGCCAAATGCATCCCGATTAAATGCAGTGGATTTTATGCAGCATGGCCCAAAGCATCCCGATAGAATGCAGTGGATTCCATGCAGCCTGATTGAATGAAGGGTAATCAATGCAGCATGGTAAAATGCATCCCGATTGAAGGCAGTGGATTCCATGCAGCATGATTGAATGCAATGGATTTTATGCAGCATGGCCCAAAGCATCCCGATTGAATGCAGTGGATTCCATGCAGCGTCATTGAATGCAGAGGATTCCATGCATTGTGGCGCAATGGATCCGGATTGTATGCTGTGGAGTCCATGCAGCGATGCCCAGTGCATCCCGATTGAATGCAGTGGATTTTATGCAGCATGGCCCAAGGCATCCCGATTGAATGCAGTGGATTCTATGCATTGTGATTGAATGTAGGGTAATCCATGCAACGTGGTATAATGCATCCTGATTGAATGCAGTCGATTCCATGCATCCTGATTTAATGTAGTGTATTCCATGCAGCGTGAAGTAATGGAACCCTATTGAATGCATTGGATTTTATAGAGCATGATTGAATGAAATGGATTCCATGCAGCATGGTTGAATGCAGTGGAGTTTATGCAGCATGGCCCAAAGCATCCCGATTGAATGCAGTGGAGTCCATGCAGCGTCAATGAATGCAGAGGATTCCTTGCATTGTGGCGCAATGGATACCGATTGAATGCAGTGGAGTCGATGCAGCGTGGCCCAATGCATCCCGATTGAATGCAGTGGATTTTATGCAGCATGGCCCAAAGCATCCCGATGGAATGCAGTGGATTCCAAGCATTGTGATTGAATGCAGTGTAATCCATGCAGCGAGGTAAAATGCATCCCGATTGAATGCAGTGGATTCCATTCAGTGTGATTGAATGCAGTGTATTACATGCAGCGTGAAGAAATGGAACCCTATTGAATGCAGTGGATTTTATGCAGCATGATTGAATGCAGTGGATTCCATGCAGCATGATTGAATGCAGTGGATTTTATGCAGCATGGCCCAAAGCATCCCGATGGAATGCAGTGGATTCCATGCATTGTGATTGAATGCAGTGAAAACCACGCAGCATGGTAAAATGCATCCCGATTGAATGCAGTGGATTCCATGCAGCGTGATTGAATGCAGTGTATTCCATGCAGCGTGAAGAAATGGAACCCAATTGAATGCAAGGATTTATGCAGCATTACTGAATGCAGTGGATTCAAAAAGCAAGATTGAATGCAGTGGATTTTATGCAGCATGGCCCAAAGCATCCCGATGGAATGCAGTGGATTCGATGCATTGTGATTGAATGCAGTGAACTGCATGCAACGTGGTAAAATGCATCCCGATTGAATGCAGTGGATTCCATGCAGCGTGATTAAGTGCAGTCGATTCCATACAGCTTAGTAAAATGAATCCCGATTAAAATTCCATGGATTACATGCAGCGTGATTAAATGCAGTGTAATCCATGCAGAGTGGTAAAATGCATCCCGATTGAATGCAGTGGATTCCATGCAGCGTGGTTGAATGCAGTGTATTCCATGCAGCGTGAAGAAATGGAACCCTATTGAATGCAGTGGATTTTATGCAGCATGATTGAATGCAGTGGATTCCATGCAGCATGATTGAATGCAGTGGATTTTATGCAGCGTGGCCCAAAGCATCCCGATTGAATGCAGTGGATTCCATGCAGCGTCATTGAATGCAGAGGATTCCATGCATTGTGGCGCAATGGATCCCGATTGTATGCAGTGGAGTCCATGCAGCGAGGCCCAATGCATCCCGATTGAATGCAGTGGATTTTATGCAGCATGGCCCAAAGCATCCCGATATAATGCACTGGATTCCATGCAGCGTCGTTGAATGAAGAGGATTCCATGCATTGTGGTGCAATGGATCCCGATTGTATGCAGTGGATTCCATGCAGCAATGACCAGTGCATCCCGATTGAATGCAGTGGATTTTATGCAGCATGGCTCAAAGCATCCCGATTGAATGCAATGGATTCCATGAATTGTGATTGAATACAGTGTACTAAATGCAGCGTGGTAAAATTCATCCATGTTGAATGCAGTGGATTCCATGCAGCGTGATTGAATGCAGTGGATTCCATGCAGCGTGAAGAAATGGAACCCTACTGAATGCAGTGGATTTTATGCAGCATGATTGAATGCAGTGGATTCCATGCAGCAGGATTGCATGCAGTGGATTTTATGCAGCATGGCCCAAAGCATCCTGATGGAATGCAGTGGATTCCATGCAGCGTCATTGAATGCAGAGGATTCCATGCATTGTGGCACAATGGATTCCGATTGAATGCAGTGGATTCGATGCAGCGTCATTGAATGAAGAGAATTCCATGCATTGTGGCACAAAGCATCCCGATTGAATGCAGTGGATTCCATGCATTGTGATTGAATGCGGTGTAATCTATGCAGCGTGGTAAAATGCATCCCGATAGAATGCAGTGGATTCCATGCAGCGTGATTGAATGTAGTGGATTCCATGCAGCGTGAAGAAATGGAACCCTATTGAATGCAGTGGATTTTATGCAGCACGAGTGAATGCAGTGGATTCCATTAAGCATGATTGAATGCAATGGATTTATGCAGCATGGCCTAAAACATCCCGATGGAATGCAGTGGATTCCATGCAGCATCGTTGAATGCAGAGTATTCCATGCATTGTGGCGCAATGGATCCAGATTTTATGAAGTGGAGTTCATGCAGCGAGGCCCAATGCCTCCCGATTGAATGCAGTGGAGTTTATGCAGCATGGCCCAAAGCATCCCGATGGAATGCAGTGGATTCCATGCATTGTGATTGAATGCAGTCTAATCCATGCAGCGAGGTAAAATGCATCCCGTTAGAATGCAGTGGAGTCCATGCAGCGTGAAGAAATGGAACCCAATTGAATGCAAGGATTTTATGCAGCATTACTGAATGCAGTGGATTCAAAAAGCAAGATTGAATGCAGTGGATTTTATGCAGCATGGCCCAAAGCATCCCGATTGAATGCAATGGATTCCATGCATTGTGATTGAATGCAGTGAACTGCATGCAACGTGGTAAAATGCATCCCGATTGAATACAGTGGATTCCATGCAGCGTGATTAAGTGCAGTCGATTCCATACAGCTTAGTAAAATGAATCCCGATTAAATTCCATGGATTACATGCTGCGTGATTAAATGCAGTGTAATCCATGCAGAGTGGTAAAATGCATCCCGATTGAATGCAGTGGATTCCATGCAGCCTGGTTGAGTGCAGTGGATTCCATGCAGGGTGCAGTAATGGAACCCTATTGAATGCAGTGGATTTTATGCAGCATGATTGAATGCAGTGGTTTCAATGCAGCATGATTGCATGCAGTGGATTTTATGCAGCATGGCCCATAGCTTCACGATTCAATGCAGTGGATTCCATTCAGCGTCATTGCATGCAGATTATTCCATGCATTGTGGCACAATGGATCCCGATTATATGCAGTGGAGTCCATGCAGCGAGGCCCAGTGCATCCCGATTGAATGCAGTGGATTGTATGCAGCATGGCCCAAAGCTTCCCGATTGAATGCAGTGGATTCCATGCATTGTGATGGAATGCAGTGTAATCCATGCAACGAGGAAAAATGCATTCCGATTGAATGCAGTGGATTCCATGCAGCCTGATTGAATGCAGTGTATTCCATGCAGCATGAAGAAATGGAACCCTATGGAATGCAGCGGATTTTATGCAGCCTGATTGAATGCAGTGTATTCCATGCAGCATGAAGAAATGGAACCCTATGGAATGCAGCGGATTTTATGCTGCATGATTGAATGCAGTGGATTCCATACAGCATGATTGAATGCAGTGGATTTTATGCAGCATGGCCCAAAGCATCCCGTTTGAATGCAGTGGATTCCATGCATTGTGATTGAATGCAGTGTACTCCATGCAGCCTTGTAAAATGAATCCCGATTGAATGCAGTGGATTCCATGCAGCGTGATTAAATGCAGTCGATTCCATACAGCTTAGTAAAATGAATCCCGATTAAATTCCATGGAGTACATGCAGCGTGATTAAATGCAGTGGATTCCATGCAGAGTGGTAAAATGCATCCATATTGAATGCAGTGGATTCTATGCATTGCGATTGAATGCAGTGTAATCCAAGCAGTGTGGTAAAATGCATCCCGATTGAATGCAGTGGATTCCATGCAGCGTGATTGAATGCAGTGTATTCCATGCAGCGTGAAGAAATGGAACCCAATTGAATGCAAGGATTTATGCAGCATTACTGAATGCAGTGGATTCAAAAAGCAAGATTGAATGTAGTGGATTTTATGCAGCATGGCCCAAAGCATCCCGATTGAATGCAGTGGATTCCATGCATTGTGATTGAATGCAGTGAACTGCATGCAACGTGGTAAAATGCATCCCGATTGAATGCAGTGGTTTCCATGCAGCGTGATTAAGTGCAGTCGATTCCATACAGCTTAGTAAAATGAATCCCGATTAAAATTCCATGGATTACATGCAGCGTGATTAAATGCAGTGTAATCCATGCAGAGTGGTAAAATGCATCCCGATTGAATGCAGTGGATTCCATGCAGCGTGGTTGAATGCAGTGGATTCCATGCAGGGTGAAGAAATGGAACCCTATTGAATGCAGTGGATCTTATGCAACATGATTGAATGCAGTGGATTCCATGCAGCATGATTGCATGCAGTGGATTTTATGCAGCATGGCCCATAGCTTCACGATTCAATGCAGTGGATTCCATTCAGCGTCATTGAATGCAGAGTATTCCATGCATTGTGGCGCAATGGATCCCGATTATATGCAGTGGAGTCCATGCAGCGAGGCCCAGTGCATCCCGATTGAATGCAGTGGATTGTATGCAGCATGGCCCAAAGCTTCCCGATTGAATGCAGTGGATTCGATGCATTGTGATGGAATGCAGTGTAATCCATGCAACGAGGAAAAATGCATCCCGATTGAATGCAGTGGATTCCATGCAGCCTGATTGAATGCAGTGTATTCCATGCAGCATGAAGACATGGAACCCTATGGAATGCAGCGGATTTTATGCTGCATGATTGAATGCAGTGGATTCCATGCAGCATGATTGAATGCAGTGGATTTTATGCAGCATGGCCCAAAGCATCCCGTTTGAATGCAGTGGATTCCATGCATTGTGATTGAATGCAGTGTACTCCATGCAGCCTTGTAAAATGAATCCCGATTGAATGCAGTGGATTCCATGCAGCGTGATTAAATGCAGTCGATTCCATACAGCTTAGTAAAATGAATCCCGATTAAATTCCATGGATTACATGCAGCGTGATTAAATGCAGTGGATTCCATGCAGAGTGGTAAAATGCATCCATATTGAATGCAGTGGATTCCATGCAGCGTGATTGAATGCAGTGGATTCCAGGCAGCGTGAAGAAGAAATGGAACCCTATTGAATGCAGTGGATTTTATGCAGCATGATTGAATGCAGTGGATTACATGCAGCATGTCCCAAAGCATCCCGATGGAATGCAGTGGATTCCATGCATTGCGATTGAATGCAGTGAACTCCATGCAGCATGGTAGAATGCATCCCCATTGAATGCAGTGGATTCCATGGAGCCTGATTGAATGCAGTTTATTCCATGCAGCGAGGCCCAATGCATCCTGATTGAATGCAGTGGATTTTATGCAGCATGACTGAATGCAGTGGATTCCATGCAGCATGGTTGAATGCAGTGGATTTTATGCAGCATGGCCCAAAGCATCCCGATGGAATGCAGTGGATTCCATGCAGCGTCATTGAATGCAGATGATTCCTTGCATTTTGGGGCAATGGATCCCGATTTTATGCAGTGGAGTCCATGCAGCGTGGCCAAATGCATCCCGATTAAATGCAGTGGATTTTATGCAGCATGGCCCAAAGCATCCCGATAGAATGCAGTGGATTCCATGCAGCCTGATTGAATGAAGGGTAATCAATGCAGCATGGTAAAATGCATCCCGATTGAATGCAGTGGATTCCATGCAGCGTCATTGAATGCAGAGGATTCCATGCATTGTGGCGCAATGGATCCGGATTGTATGCAGTGGAGTCCATGCAGCGATGCCCAGTGCATCCCGATTGAATGCAGTGGATTTTATGCAGCATGGCCCAAGGCATCCCGATTGAATGCAGTGGATTCCATGCATTGTGATTGAATGTAGGTTAATCCATGCAACGTGGTATAATGCATCCTGATTGAATGCAGTCGATTCCATGCATCCTGATTTAATGTAGTGTATTCCATGCAGCGTGAAGTAATGGAACCCTATTGAATGCATTGGATTTTATAGAGCATGATTGAATGAAATGGATTCCATGCAGCATGGTTGAATGCAGTGGAGTTTATGCAGCATGGCCCAAAGCATCCCGATTGAATGCAGTGGAGTCCATGCAGCGTCAATGAATGCAGAGGATTCCTTGCATTGTGGCGCAATGGATACCGATTGAATGCAGTGGAGTCGAAGCAGCGTGGCCCAATGCATCCCGATTGAATGCAGTGGATTTTATGCAGCATGGCCCAAAGCATCCCGATGGAATGCAGTGGATTCCAAGCATTGTGATTGAATGCAGTGTAATCCATGCAGCGAGGTAAAATGCATCCCGATTGAATGCAGTGGATTCCATTCAGTGTGATTGAATGCAGTGTATTACATGCAGCGTGAAGAAATGGAACCCTATTGAATGCAGTGGATTTTATGCAGCATGATTGAATGCAGTGGATTCCATGCAGCATGATTGAATGCAGTGGATTTTATGCAGCATGGCCCAAAGCATCCCGATGGAATGCAGTGGATTCCATGCATTGTGATTGAATGCAGTGAAAACCACGCAGCATGGTAAAATGCATCCCGATTGAATGCAGTGGATTCCATGCAGCGTGATTGAATGCAGTGTATTCCATGCAGCGTGAAGAAATGGAACCCAATTGAATGCAAGGATTTATGCAGCATTACTGAATGCAGTGGATTCAAAAAGCAAGATTGAATGCAGTGGATTTTATGCAGCATGGCCCAAAGCATCCCGATTGAATGCAGTGGATTCCATGCATTGTGATTGAATGCAGTGAACTGCATGCAACGTGGTAAAATGCATCCCGATTGAATGCAGTGGATTCCATGCAGCGTGATTAAGTGCAGTCGATTCCATACAGCTTAGTAAAATGAATCCCGATTAAAATTCCATGGATTACATGCAGCGTGATTAAATGCAGTGTAATCCATGCAGAGTGGTAAAATGCATCCCGATTGAATGCAGTGGATTCCATGCAGCGTGGTTGAATGCAGTGGATTCCATGCAGGGTGAAGAAATGGAACCCTATTGAATGCAGTGGATTTTATGCAACATGATTGAATGCAGTGGATTCCATGCAGCATGATTGCATGCAGTGGATTTTATGCAGCATGGCCCATAGCTTCACGATTCAATGCAGTGGATTCCATTCAGCGTCATTGAATGCAGAGTATTCCATGCATTGTGGCGCAATGGATCCCGATTATATGCAGTGGAGTCCATGCAGCGAGGCCCAGTGCATCCCGATTGAATGCAGTGGATTGTATGCAGCATGGCCCAAATCTTCCCGATTGAATGCAGTGGATTCGATGCATTGTGATGGAATGCAGTGTAATCCATGCAACGAGGAAAAATGCATCCCGATTGAATGCAGTGGATTCCATGCAGCCTGATTGAATGCAGTGTATTCCATGCAGCATGAAGACATGGAACCCTATGGAATGCAGCGGATTTTATGCTGCATGATTGAATGCAGTGGATTCCATGCAGCATGATTGAATGCAGTGGATTTTATGCAGCATGGCCCAAAGCATCCCGTTTGAATGCAGTGGATTCCATGCATTGTGATTGAATGCAGTGTACTCCATGCAGCCTTGTAAAATGAATCCCGATTGAATGCAGTGGATTCCATGCAGCGTGATTAAATGCAGTCGATTCCATACAGCTTAGTAAAATGAATCCCGATTAAATTCCATGGATTACATGCAGCGTGATTAAATGCAGTGGATTCGATGCAGAGTGGTAAAATGCATCCATATTGAATGCAGTGGATTCCATGCAGCGTGATTGAATGCAGTGGATTCCAGGCAGCGTGAAGAAGAAATGGAACCCTATTGAATGCAGTGGATTTTATGCAGCATGATTGAATGCAGTGGATTACATGCAGCATGGCCCAAAGCATCCCGATGGAATGCAGTGGATTCCATGCATTGTGATTGAATGCAGTGAACTCGATGCAGCATGGTAGAATGCATTCCCATTGAATGCAGTGGATTCCATGGAGCCTGATTGAATGCAGTTTATTCCATGCAGCGAGGCCCAATGCATCCCGATTGAATGCAGTGGATTTTATGCAGCATGGCCCAAAGCATCCCGATGGAATGCAGTGGATTCCATGCAGCGTCATTGAATGCAGATGATTCCTTGCATTTTGGGGCAATGGATCCCGATTTTATGCAGTGGAGTCCATGCAGCGTGGCCAAATGCATCCCGATTAAATGCAGTGGATTTTATGCAGCATGGCCCAAAGCATCCCGATAGAATGCAGTGGATTCCATGCAGCCTGATTGAATGAAGGGTAATCAATGCAGCATGGTAAAATGCATCCCGATTGAAGGCAGTGGATTCCATGCAGCATGATTGAATGCAATGGATTTTATGCAGCATGGCCCAAAGCATCCCGATTGAATGCAGTGGATTCCATGCAGCGTCATTGAATGCAGAGGATTCCATGCATTGTGGCGCAATGGATCCGGATTGTATGCTGTGGAGTCCATGCAGCGATGCCCAGTGCATCCCGATTGAATGCAGTGGATTTTATGCAGCATGGCCCAAGGCATCCCGATTGAATGCAGTGGATTCTATGCATTGTGATTGAATGTAGGGTAATCCATGCAACGTGGTATAATGCATCCTGATTGAATGCAGTCGATTCCATGCATCCTGATTTAATGTAGTGTATTCCATGCAGCGTGAAGTAATGGAACCCTATTGAATGCATTGGATTTTATAGAGCATGATTGAATGAAATGGATTCCATGCAGCATGGTTGAATGCAGTGGAGTTTATGCAGCATGGCCCAAAGCATCCCGATTGAATGCAGTGGAGTCCATGCAGCGTCAATGAATGCAGAGGATTCCTTGCATTGTGGCGCAATGGATACCGATTGAATGCAGTGGAGTCGATGCAGCGTGGCCCAATGCATCCCGATTGAATGCAGTGGATTTTATGCAGCATGGCCCAAAGCATCCCGATGGAATGCAGTGGATTCCAAGCATTGTGATTGAATGCAGTGTAATCCATGCAGCGAGGTAAAATGCATCCCGATTGAATGCAGTGGATTCCATTCAGTGTGATTGAATGCAGTGTATTACATGCAGCGTGAAGAAATGGAACCCTATTGAATGCAGTGGATTTTATGCAGCATGATTGAATGCAGTGGATTCCATGCAGCATGATTGAATGCAGTGGATTTTATGCAGCATGGCCCAAAGCATCCCGATGGAATGCAGTGGATTCCATGCATTGTGATTGAATGCAGTGAAAACCACGCAGCATGGTAAAATGCATCCCGATTGAATGCAGTGGATTCCATGCAGCGTGATTGAATGCAGTGTATTCCATGCAGCGTGAAGAAATGGAACCCAATTGAATGCAAGGATTTATGCAGCATTACTGAATGCAGTGGATTCAAAAAGCAAGATTGAATGCAGTGGATTTTATGCAGCATGGCCCAAAGCATCCCGATGGAATGCAGTGGATTCCATGCATTGTGATTGAATGCAGTGAACTGCATGCAACGTGGTAAAATGCATCCCGATTGAATGCAGTGGATTCCATGCAGCGTGATTAAGTGCAGTCGATTCCATACAGCTTAGTAAAATGAATCCCGATTAAAATTCCATGGATTACATGCAGCGTGATTAAATGCAGTGTAATCCATGCAGAGTGGTAAAATGCATCCCGATTGAATGCAGTGGATTCCATGCAGCGTGGTTGAATGCAGTGTATTCCATGCAGCGTGAAGAAATGGAACCCTATTGAATGCAGTGGATTTTATGCAGCATGATTGAATGCAGTGGATTCCATGCAGCATGATTGAATGCAGTGGATTTTATGCAGCGTGGCCCAAAGCATCCCGATTGAATGCAGTGGATTCCATGCAGCGTCGTTGAATGAAGAGGATTCCATGCATTGTGGCGCAATGGATCCCGATTGTATGCAGTGGAGTCCATGCAGCGAGGCCCAATGCATCCCGATTGAATGCAGTGGATTTTATGCAGCATGGCCCAAAGCATCCCGATATAATGCAGTGGATTCCATGCAGCGTCGTTGAATGAAGAGGATTCCATGCATTGTGGTGCAATGGATCCCGATTGTATGCAGTGGATTCCATGCAGCAATGACCAGTGCATCCCGATTGAATGCAGTGGATTTTATGCAGCATGGCTCAAAGCATCCCGATTGAATGCAATGGATTCCATGAATTGTGATTGAATACAGTGTACTAAATGCAGCGTGGTAAAATTCATCCATGTTGAATGCAGTGGATTCCATGCAGCGTGATTGAATGCAGTGGATTCCATGCAGCGTGAAGAAATGGAACCCTACTGAATGCAGTGGATTTTATGCAGCATGATTGAATGCAGTGGATTCCATGCAGCAGGATTGCATGCAGTGGATTTTATGCAGCATGGCCCAAAGCATCCTGATGGAATGCAGTGGATTCCATGCAGCGTCATTGAATGCAGAGGATTCCATGCATTGTGGCACAATGGATTCCGATTGAATGCAGTGGATTCGATGCAGCGTCATTGAATGAAGAGAATTCCATGCATTGTGGCACAAAGCATCCCGATTGAATGCAGTGGATTCCATGCATTGTGATTGAATGCGGTGTAATCTATGCAGCGTGGTAAAATGCATCCCGATAGAATGCAGTGGATTCCATGCAGCGTGATTGAATGTAGTGGATTCCATGCAGCGTGAAGAAATGGAACCCTATTGAATGCAGTGGATTTTATGCAGCACGAGTGAATGCAGTGGATTCCATTAAGCATGATTGAATGCAATGGATTTATGCAGCATGGCCTAAAACATCCCGATGGAATGCAGTGGATTCCATGCAGCATCGTTGAATGCAGAGTATTCCATGCATTGTGGCGCAATGGATCCAGATTTTATGAAGTGGAGTTCATGCAGCGAGGCCCAATGCCTCCCGATTGAATGCAGTGGAGTTTATGCAGCATGGCCCAAAGCATCCCGATGGAATGCAGTGGATTCCATGCATTGTGATTGAATGCAGTCTAATCCATGCAGCGAGGTAAAATGCATCCCGATAGAATGCAGTGGAGTCCATGCAGCGTGAAGAAATGGAACCCAATTGAATGCAAGGATTTTATGCAGCATTACTGAATGCAGTGGATTCAAAAAGCAAGATTGAATGCAGTGGATTTTATGCAGCATGGCCCAAAGCATCCCGATTGAATGCAGTGGATTCCATGCATTGTGATTGAATGCAGTGAACTGCATGCAACGTGGTAAAATGCATCCCGATTGAATACAGTGGATTCCATGCAGCGTGATTAAGTGCAGTCGATTCCATACAGCTTAGTAAAATGAATCCCGATTAAATTCCATGGATTACATGCTGCGTGATTAAATGCAGTGTAATCCATGCAGAGTGGTAAAATGTATCCCGATTGAATGCAGTGGATTCCATGCAGCGTGGTTGAGTGCAGTGGATTCCATGCAGGGTGCAGTAATGGAACCCTATTGAATGCAGTGGATTTTATGCAGCATGATTGAATGCAGTGGTTTCAATGCAGCATGATTGCATGCAGTGGATTTTATGCAGCATGGCCCATAGCTTCACGATTCAATGCAGTGGATTCCATTCAGCGTCATTGCATGCAGATTATTCCATGCATTGTGGCGCAATGGATCCCGATTATATGCAGTGGAGTCCATGCAGCGAGGCCCAGTGCATCCCGATTGAATGCAGTGGATTGTATGCAGCATGGCCCAAAGCTTCCCGATTGAATGCAGTGGATTCCATGCATTGTGATGGAATGCAGTGTAATCCATGCAACGAGGAAAAATGCATTCCGATTGAATGCAGTGGATTCCATGCAGCCTGATTGAATGCAGTGTATTCCATGCAGCATGAAGAAATGGAACCCTATGGAATGCAGCGGATTTTATGCAGCCTGATTGAATGCAGTGTATTCCATGCAGCATGAAGAAATGGAACCCTATGGAATGCAGCGGATTTTATGCTGCATGATTGAATGCAGTGGATTCCATGCAGCATGATTGAATGCAGTGGATTTTATGCAGCATGGCCCAAAGCATCCCGTTTGAATGCAGTGGATTCCATGCATTGTGATTGAATGCAGTGTACTCCATGCAGCCTTGTAAAATGAATCCCGATTGAATGCAGTGGATTCCATGCAGCGTGATTAAATGCAGTCGATTCCATACAGCTTAGTAAAATGAATCCCGATTAAATTCCATGGAGTACATGCAGCGTGATTAAATGCAGTGGATTCCATGCAGAGTGGTAAAATGCATCCATATTGAATGCAGTGGATTCTATGCATTGCGATTGAATGCAGTGTAATCCATGCAACGAGGAAAAATGCATCCCGATTGAATGCAGTGGATTCCATGCAGCCTGATTGAATGCAGTGTATTCCATGCAGCGTGAAGAAATGGAACCCAATTGAATGCAAGGATTTATGCAGCATTACTGAATGCAGTGGATTCAAAAAGCAAGATTGAATGTAGTGGATTTTATGCAGCATGGCCCAAAGCATCCCGATTGAATGCAGTGGATTCCATGCATTGTGATTGAATGCAGTGAACTGCATGCAACGTGGTAAAATGCATCCCGATTGAATGCAGTGGATTCCATGCAGCGTGATTAAGTGCAGTCGATTCCATACAGCTTAGTAAAATGAATCCCGATTAAAATTCCATGGATTACATGCAGCGTGATTAAATGCAGTGTAATCCATGCAGAGTGGTAAAATGCATCCCGATTGAATGCAGTGGATTCCATGCAGCGTGGTTGAATGCAGTGGATTCCATGCAGGGTGAAGAAATGGAACCCTATTGAATGCAGTGGATCTTATGCAACATGATTGAATGCAGTGGATTCCATGCATCCCGATTGAATGCAGTGGATTGTATGCAGCATGGCCCAAAGCTTCCCGATTGAATGCAGTGGATTCGATGCATTGTGATGGAATGCAGTGTAATCCATGCAACGAGGAAAAATGCATCCCGATTGAATGCAGTGGATTCCATGCAGCCTGATTGAATGCAGTGTATTCCATGCAGCATGAAGACATGGAACCCTATGGAATGCAGCGGATTTTATGCTGCATGATTGAATGCAGTGGATTCCATGCAGCATGATTGAATGCAGTGGATTTTATGCAGCATGGCCCAAAGCATCCCGTTTGAATGCAGTGGATTCCATGCATTGTGATTGAATGCAGTGTACTCCATGCAGCCTTGTAAAATGAATCCCTATTGAATGCAGTGGATTCCATGCAGCGTGATTAAATGCAGTCGATTCCATACAGCTTAGTAAAATGAATCCCGATTAAATTCCATGGATTACATGCAGCGTGATTAAATGCAGAGGATTCCATGCAGAGTGGTAAAATGCATCCATATTGAATGCAGTGGATTCCATGCAGCGTGATTGAATGCAGTGGATTCCAGGCAGCGTGAAGAAGAAATGGAACCCTATTGAATGCAGTGGATTTTATGCAGCATGATTGAATGCAGTGGATTACATGCAGCATGGCCCAAAGCATCCCGATGGAATGCAGTGGATTCCATGCATTGTGATTGAATGCAGTGAACTCCATGCAGCATGGTAGAATGCATCCCCATTGAATGCAGTGGATTCCATGGAGCCTGATTGAATGCAGTTTATTCCATGCAGCGAGGCCCAATGCATCCTGATTGAATGCAGTGGATTTTATGCAGCATGACTGAATGCAGTGGATTCCATGCAGCATGGTTGAATGCAGTGGATTTTATGCAGCATGGCCCAAAGCATCCCGATGGAATGCAGTGGATTCCATGCAGCGTCATTGAATGCAGATGATTCCTTGCATTTTGGGGCAATGGATCCCGATTTTATGCAGTGGAGTCCATGCAGCGTGGCCAAATGCATCCCGATTAAATGCAGTGGATTTTATGCAGCATGGCCCAAAGCATCCCGATAGAATGCAGTGGATTCCATGCAGCCTGATTGAATGAAGGGTAATCAATGCAGCATGGTAAAATGCATCCCGATTGAATGCAGTGGATTCCATGCAGCGTCATTGAATGCAGAGGATTCCATGCATTGTGGCGCAATGGATCCGGATTGTATGCAGTGGAGTCCATGCAGCGATGCCCAGTGCATCCCGATTGAATGCAGTGGATTTTATGCAGCATGGCCCAAGGCATCCCGATTGAATGCAGTGGATTCCATGCATTGTGATTGAATGTAGGTTAATCCATGCAACGTGGTATAATGCATCCTGATTGAATGCAGTCGATTCCATGCATCCTGATTTAATGTAGTGTATTCCATGCAGCGTGAAGTAATGGAACCCTATTGAATGCATTGGATTTTATAGAGCATGATTGAATGAAATGGATTCCATGCAGCATGGTTGAATGCAGTGGAGTTTATGCAGCATGGCCCAAAGCATCCCGATTGAATGCAGTGGAGTCCATGCAGCGTCAATGAATGCAGAGGATTCCTTGCATTGTGGCGCAATGGATACCGATTGAATGCAGTGGAGTCGAAGCAGCGTGGCCCAATGCATCCCGATTGAATGCAGTGGATTTTATGCAGCATGGCCCAAAGCATCCCGATGGAATGCAGTGGATTCCAAGCATTGTGATTGAATGCAGTGTAATCCATGCAGCGAGGTAAAATGCATCCCGATTGAATGCAGTGGATTCCATTCAGTGTGATTGAATGCAGTGTATTACATGCAGCGTGAAGAAATGGAACCCTATTGAATGCAGTGGATTTTATGCAGCATGATTGAATGCAGTGGATTCCATGCAGCATGATTGAATGCAGTGGATTTTATGCAGCATGGCCCAAAGCATCCCGATGGAATGCAGTGGATTCCATGCATTGTGATTGAATGCAGTGAAAACCACGCAGCATGGTAAAATGCATCCCGATTGAATGCAGTGGATTCCATGCAGCGTGATTGAATGCAGTGTATTCCATGCAGCGTGAAGAAATGGAACCCAATTGAATGCAAGGATTTATGCAGCATTACTGAATGCAGTGGATTCAAAAAGCAAGATTGAATGCAGTGGATTTTATGCAGCATGGCCCAAAGCATCCCGATTGAATGCAGTGGATTCCATGCATTGTGATTGAATGCAGTGAACTGCATGCAACGTGGTAAAATGCATCCCGATTGAATGCAGTGGATTCCATGCAGCGTGATTAAGTGCAGTCGATTCCATACAGCTTAGTAAAATGAATCCCGATTAAAATTCCATGGATTACATGCAGCGTGATTAAATGCAGTGTAATCCATGCAGAGTGGTAAAATGCATCCCGATTGAATGCAGTGGATTCCATGCAGCGTGGTTGAATGCAGTGGATTCCATGCAGGGTGAAGAAATGGAACCCTATTGAATGCAGTGGATTTTATGCAACATGATTGAATGCAGTGGATTCCATGCAGCATGATTGCATGCAGTGGATTTTATGCAGCATGGCCCATAGCTTCACGATTCAATGCAGTGGATTCCATTCAGCGTCATTGCATGCAGAGTATTCCATGCATTGTGGCGCAATGGATCCCGATTATATGCAGTGGAGTCCATGCAGCGAGGCCCAGTGCATCCCGATTGAATGCAGTGGATTGTATGCAGCATGGCCCAAAGCTTCCCGATTGAATGCAGTGGATTCGATGCATTGTGATGGAATGCAGTGTAATCCATGCAACGAGGAAAAATGCATCCCGATTGAATGCAGTGGATTCCATGCAGCCTGATTGAATGCAGTGTATTCCATGCAGCATGAAGACATGGAACCCTATGGAATGCAGCGGATTTTATGCTGCATGATTGAATGCAGTGGATTCCATGCAGCATGATTGAATGCAGTGGATTTTATGCAGCATGGCCCAAAGCATCCCGTTTGAATGCAGTGGATTCCATGCATTGTGATTGAATGCAGTGTACTCCATGCAGCCTTGTAAAATGAATCCCGATTGAATGCAGTGGATTCCATGCAGCGTGATTAAATGCAGTCGATTCCATACAGCTTAGTAAAATGAATCCCGATTAAATTCCATGGATTACATGCAGCGTGATTAAATGCAGTGGATTCGATGCAGAGTGGTAAAATGCATCCATATTGAATGCAGTGGATTCCATGCAGCGTGATTGAATGCAGTGGATTCCAGGCAGCGTGAAGAAGAAATGGAACCCTATTGAATGCAGTGGATTTTATGCAGCATGATTGAATGCAGTGGATTACATGCAGCATGGCCCAAAGCATCCCGATGGAATGCAGTGGATTCCATGCATTGTGATTGAATGCAGTGAACTCGATGCAGCATGGTAGAATGCATTCCCATTGAATGCAGTGGATTCCATGGAGCCTGATTGAATGCAGTTTATTCCATGCAGCGAGGCCCAATGCATCCCGATTGAATGCAGTGGATTTTATGCAGCATGACTGAATGCAGTGGATTCCATGCAGCAAGATTGAATGCAGTGGATTTTATGCAGCATGGCCCAAAGCATCCCGATTGAATGCAGTGGATTCCATTCAGCGTCATTGAATGCAGAGGATTCCATGCATTGTGGCGCAATGGATCCCGATTGTATGCAGTGGAGTCCATGCAGCGAGGCCCAATGCATCCCGATTGAATGCAGTGGATTTTATGCAGCATGGCCCAAAGCATCCCGATGGAATGCAGTGGATTCCATGCAGCGTCGTTGAATGAAGAGGATTCCATGCATTGTGGTGCAATGGATCCCGATTGTATGCAGTGGAGTCCATGCAGCAATGACCAGTGCATCCCGATTGAATGCAGTGGATTTTATGCAGCATGGCTCAAAGCATCCCGATTGAATGCAATGGATTCCATGAATTGTGATTGAATACAGTGTACTAAATGCAGCGTGGTAAAATTCATCCATGTTGAATGCAGTGGATTCCATGCAGCGTGATTGAATGCAGTGGATTCCATGCAGCGTGAAGAAATGGAACCCTACTGAATGCAGTGGATTTTATGCAGCATGATTGAATGCAGTGGATTCCATGCAGCAGGATTGCATGCAGTGGATTTTATGCAGCATGGCCCAAAGCATCCTGATGGAATGCAGTGGATTCCATGCAGCGTCATTGAATGCAGAGGATTCCATGCATTGTGGCGCAATGGATTCCGATTGAATGCAGTGGATTCGATGCAGCGTCATTGAATGAAGAGAATTCCATGCATTGTGGCACAATGGATCCCGATTGAATGCAGTGGAGTCCATGCAGCGAGGCCCAATGCATCCCGATTGAATGCAGTGGATTTTATGCAGCATGGCCCAAAGCATCCCGATTGAATGCAGTGGATTCCATGCATTGTGATTGAATGCGGTGTAATCTATGCAGCGTGGTAAAATGCATCCCGATAGAATGCAGTGGATTCCATGCAGCGTGATTGAATGTAGTGGATTCCATGCAGCGTGAAGAAATGGAACCCTATTGAATGCAGTGGATTTTATGCAGCACGAGTGAATGCAGTGGATTCCATTAAGCATGATTGAATGCAATGGATTTATGCAGCATGGCCTAAAACATCCCGATGGAATGCAGTGGATTCCATGCAGCGTCGTTGAATGCAGAGTATTCCATGCATTGTGGCGCAATGGATCCAGATTGTATGAAGTGGAGTTCATGCAGCGAGGCCCAATGCCTCCCGATTGAATGCAGTGGAGTTTATGCAGCATGGCCCAAAGCATCCCGATGGAATGCAGTGGATTCCATGCATTGTGATTGAATTCAGTCTAATCCATGCAGCGAGGTAAAATGCATCCCGATAGAATGCAGTGGATTCCATGCAGCGTGAAGAAATGGAACCCAATTGAATGCAAGGATTTTATGCAGCATTACTGAATGCAGTGGATTCAAAAAGCAAGATTGAATGCAGTGGATTTTATGCAGCATGGCCCAAAGCATCCCGATTGAATGCAGTGGATTCCATGCATTGTGATTGAATGCAGTGAACTGCATGCAACGTGGTAAAATGCATCCCGATTGAATACAGTGGATTCCATGCAGCGTGATTAAGTGCAGTCGATTCCATACAGCTTAGTAAAATGAATCCCGATTAAATTCCATGGATTACATGCTGCGTGATTAAATGCAGTGTAATCCATGCAGAGTGGTAAAATGCATCCCGATTGAATGCAGTGGATTCCATGCAGCGTGGTTGAGTGCAGTGGATTCCATACAGGGTGCAGTAATGGAACCCTATTGAATGCAGTGGATTTTATGCAGCATGATTGAATGCAGTGGTTTCAATGCAGCATGATTGCATGCAGTGGATTTTATGCAGCATGGCCCATAGCTTCACGATTCAATGCAGTGGATTCCATTCAGCGTCATTGCATGCAGATTATTCCATGCATTGTGGCGCAATGGATCCCGATTATATGCAGTGGAGTCCATGCAGCGAGGCCCAGTGCATCCCGATTGAATGCAGTGGATTGTATGCAGCATGATTGAATGCAGTGGATTACATGCAGCATGGCCCAAAGCATCCCGATGGAATGCAGTGGATTCCATGCATTGTGATTGAATGCAGTGAACTCGATGCAGCATGGTAGAATGCATTCCCATTGAATGCAGTGGATTCCATGGAGCCTGATTGAATGCAGTTTATTCCATGCAGCGAGGCCCAATGCATCCCGATTGAATGCAGTGGATTTTATGCAGCATGACTGAATGCAGTGGATTCCATGCAGCATGGTTGAATGCAGTGGATTTTATGCAGCATGGCCCAAAGCATCCCGATGGAATGCAGTGGATTCCATGCAGCGTCATTGAATGCAGATGATTCCTTGCATTTTGGGGCAATGGATCCCGATTTTATGCAGTGGAGTCCATGCAGCGTGGCCAAATGCATCCCGATTAAATGCAGTGGATTTTATGCAGCATGGCCCAAAGCATCCCGATAGAATGCAGTGGATTCCATGCAGCCTGATTGAATGAAGGGTAATCAATGCAGCATGGTAAAATGCATCCCGATTGAAGGCAGTGGATTCCATGCAGCATGATTGAATGCAATGGATTTTATGCAGCATGGCCCAAAGCATCCCGATTGAATGCAGTGGATTCCATGCAGCGTCATTGAATGCAGAGGATTCCATGCATTGTGGCGCAATGGATCCGGATTGTATGCAGTGGAGTCCATGCAGCGATGCCCAGTGCATCCCGATTGAATGCAGTGGATTTTATGCAGCATGGCCCAAGGCATCCCGATTGAATGCAGTGGATTCCATGCATTGTGATTGAATGTAGGGTAATCCATGCAACGTGGTATAATGCATCCTGATTGAATGCAGTCGATTCCATGCATCCTGATTTAATGTAGTGTATTCCATGCAGCGTGAAGTAATGGAACCCTATTGAATGCATTGGATTTTATAGAGCATGATTGAATGAAATGGATTCCATGCAGCATGGTTGAATGCAGTGGAGTTTATGCAGCATGGCCCAAAGCATCCCGATTGAATGCAGTGGAGTCCATGCAGCGTCAATGAATGCAGAGGATTCCTTGCATTTTGGCGCAATGGATACCGATTGAATGCAGTGGAGTCGATGCAGCGTGGCCCAATGCATCCCGATTGAATGCAGTGGATTTTATGCAGCATGGCCCAAAGCATCCCGATGGAATGCAGTGGATTCCAAGCATTGTGATTGAATGCAGTGTAATCCATGCAGCGAGGTAAAATGCATCCCGATTGAATGCAGTGGATTCCATTCAGTGTGATTGAATGCAGTGTATTACATGCAGCGTGAAGAAATGGAACCCTATTGAATGCAGTGGATTTTATGCAGCATGATTGAATGCAGTGGATTCCATGCAGCATGATTGAATGCAGTGGATTTTATGCAGCATGGCCCAAAGCATCCCGATGGAATGCAGTGGATTCCATGCATTGTGATTGAATGCAGTGAAAACCACGCAGCATGGTAAAATGCATCCCGATTGAATGCAGTGGATTCCATGCAGCGTGATTGAATGCAGTGTATTCCATGCAGCGTGAAGAAATGGAACCCAATTGAATGCAAGGATTTATGCAGCATTACTGAATGCAGTGGATTCAAAAAGCAAGATTGAATGCAGTGGATTTTATGCAGCATGGCCCAAAGCATCCCGATGGAATGCAGTGGATTCCATGCATTGTGATTGAATGCAGTGAACTGCATGCAACGTGGTAAAATGCATCCCGATTGAATGCAGTGGATTCCATGCAGCGTGATTAAGTGCAGTCGATTCCATACAGCTTACTAAAATGAATCCCGATTAAAATTCCATGGATTACATGCAGCGTGATTAAATGCAGTGTAATCCATGCAGAGTGGTAAAATGCATCCCGATTGAATGCAGTGGATTCCATGCAGCGTGGTTGAATGCAGTGTATTCCATGCAGCGTGAAGAAATGGAACCCTATTGAATGCAGTGGATTTTATGCAGCATGATTGAATGCAGTGGATTCCATGCAGCAAGATTGAATGCAGTGGATTTTATGCAGCATGGCCCAAAGCATCCCGATTGAATGCAGTGGATTCCATGCAGCGTCATTGAATGCAGAGGATTCCATGCATTGTGGCGCAATGGATCCCGATTGTATGCAGTGGAGTCCATGCAGCGAGGCCCAATGCATCCCGATTGAATGCAGTGGATTTTATGCAGCATGGCCCAAAGCATCCCGATATAATGCAGTGGATTCCATGCAGCGTCGTTGAATGAAGAGGATTCCATGCATTGTGGTGCAATGGATCCCGATTGTATGCAGTGGAGTCCATGCAGCAATGACCAGTGCATCCCGATTGAATGCAGTGGATTTTATGCAGCATGGCTCAAAGCATCCCGATTGAATGCAATGGATTCCATGAATTGTGATTGAATACAGTGTACTAAATGCAGCGTGGTAAAATTCATCCATGTTGAATGCAGTGGATTCCATGCAGCGTGATTGAATGCAGTGGATTCCATGCAGCGTGAAGAAATGGAACCCTACTGAATGCAGTGGATTTTATGCAGCATGATTGAATGCAGTGGATTCCATGCAGCAGGATTGCATGCAGTGGATTTTATGCAGCATGGCCCAAAGCATCCTGATGGAATGCAGTGGATTCCATGCAGCGTCATTGAATGCAGAGGATTCCATGCATTGTGGCGCAATGGATTCCGATTGAATGCAGTGGATTCGATGCAGCGTCATTGAATGAAGAGAATTCCATGCATTGTGGCACAATGGATCCCGATTGAATGCAGTGGAGTCCATGCAGCGAGGCCCAATGCATCCCGATTGAATGCAGTGGATTTTATGCAGCATGGCCCAAAGCATCCCGATTGAATGCAGTGGATTCCATGCATTGTGATTGAATGCGGTGTAATCTATGCAGCGTGGTAAAATGCATCCCGATAGAATGCAGTGGATTCCATGCAGCGTGATTGAATGTAGTGGATTCCATGCAGCGTGAAGAAATGGAACCCTATTGAATGCAGTGGATTTTATGCAGCACGAGTGAATGCAGTGGATTCCATTAAGCATGATTGAATGCAATGGATTTATGCAGCATGGCCTAAAACATCCCGATGGAATGCAGTGGATTCCATGCAGCGTCGTTGAATGCAGAGTATTCCATGCATTGTGGCGCAATGGATCCAGATTGTATGAAGTGGAGTTCATGCAGCGAGGCCCAATGCCTCCCGATTGAATGCAGTGGAGTTTATGCAGCATGGCCCAAAGCATCCCGATGGAATGCAGTGGATTCCATGCATTGTGATTGAATTCAGTCTAATCCATGCAGCGAGGTAAAATGCATCCCGATAGAATGCAGTGGATTCCATGCAGCGTGAAGAAATGGAACCCAATTGAATGCAAGGATTTTATGCAGCATTACTGAATGCAGTGGATTCAAAAAGCAAGATTGAATGCAGTGGATTTTATGCAGCATGGCCCAAAGCATCCCGATTGAATGCAGTGGATTCCATGCATTGTGATTGAATGCAGTGAACTGCATGCAACGTGGTAAAATGCATCCCGATTGAATACAGTGGATTCCATGCAGCGTGATTAAGTGCAGTCGATTCCATACAGCTTAGTAAAATGAATCCCGATTAAATTCCATGGATTACATGCTGCGTGATTAAATGCAGTGTAATCCATGCAGAGTGGTAAAATGCATCCCGATTGAATGCAGTGGATTCCATGCAGCGTGGTTGAGTGCAGTGGATTCCATGCAGGGTGCAGTAATGGAACCCTATTGAATGCAGTGGATTTTATGCAGCATGATTGAATGCAGTGGTTTCAATGCAGCATGATTGCATGCAGTGGATTTTATGCAGCATGGCCCATAGCTTCACGATTCAATGCAGTGGATTCCATTCAGCGTCATTGCATGCAGATTATTCCATGCATTGTGGCGCAATGGATCCCGATTATATGCAGTGGAGTCCATGCAGCGAGGCCCAGTGCATCCCGATTGAATGCAGTGGATTGTATGCAGCATGGCCCAAAGCTTCCCGATTGAATGCAGTGGATTCCATGCATTGTGATGGAATGCAGTGTAATCCATGCAACGAGGAAAAATGCATCCCGATTGAATGCAGTGGATTCCATGCAGCCTGATTGAATGCAGTGTATTCCATGCAGCATGAAGAAATGGAACCCTATGGAATGCAGCGGATTTTATGCAGCCTGATTGAATGCAGTGTATTCCATGCAGCATGAAGAAATGGAACCCTATGGAATGCAGCGGATTTTATGCTGCATGATTGAATGCAGTGGATTCCATGCAGCATGATTGAATGCAGTGGATTTTATGCAGCATGGCCCAAAGCATCCCGTTTGAATGCAGTGGATTCCATGCATTGTGATTGAATGCAGTGTACTCCATGCAGCCTTGTAAAATGAATCCCGATTGAATGCAGTGGATTCCATGCAGCGTGATTAAATGCAGTCGATTCCATACAGCTTAGTAAAATGAATCCCGATTAAATTCCATGGAGTACATGCAGCGTGATTAAATGCAGTGGATTCCATGCAGAGTGGTAAAATGCATCCATATTGAATGCAGTGGATTCTATGCATTGCGATTGAATGCAGTGTAATCCAAGCAGTGTGGTAAAATGCATCCCGATTGAATGCAGTGGATTCCATGCAGCGTGATTGAATGCAGTGTATTCCATGCAGCGTGAAGAAATGGAACCCAATTGAATGCAAGGATTTATGCAGCATTACTGAATGCAGTGGATTCAAAAAGCAAGATTGAATGCAGTGGATTTTATGCAGCATGGCCCAAAGCATCCCGATTGAATGCAGTGGATTCCATGCATTGTGATTGAATGCAGTGAACTGCATGCAACGTGGTAAAATGCATCCCGATTGAATGCAGTGGATTCCATGCAGCGTGATTAAGTGCAGTCGATTCCATACAGCTTAGTAAAATGAATCCCGATGAAAATTCCATGGATTACATGCAGCGTGATTAAATGCAGTGTAATCCATGCAGAGTGGTAAAATGCATCCCGATTGAATGCAGTGGATTCCATGCAGCGTGATTAAGTGCAGTCGATTCCATACAGCTTAGTAAAATGAATCCCGATTAAAATTCCATGGATTACATGCTGCGTGATTAAATGCAGTGTAATCCATGCAGAGTGGTAAAATGCATCCCGATTGAATGCAGTGGATTCCATGCAGCGTGGTTGAGTGCAGTGGATTCCATGCAGGGTGCAGTAATGGAACCCTATTGAATGCAGTGGATTTTATGCAGCATGATTGAATGCAGTGGTTTCAATGCAGCATGATTGCATGCAGTGGATTTTATGCAGCATGGCCCATAGCTTCACGATTCAATGCAGTGGATTCCATTCAGCGTCATTGCATGCAGATTATTCCATGCATTGTGGCGCAATGGATCCCGATTATATGCAGTGGAGTCCATGCAGCGAGGCCCAGTGCATCCCGATTGAATGCAGTGGATTGTATGCAGCATGATTGAATGCAGTGGATTACATGCAGCATGGCCCAAAGCATCCCGATGGAATGCAGTGGATTCCATGCATTGTGATTGAATGCAGTGAACTCGATGCAGCATGGTAGAATGCATTCCCATTGAATGCAGTGGATTCCATGGAGCCTGATTGAATGCAGTTTATTCCATGCAGCGAGGCCCAATGCATCCCGATTGAATGCAGTGGATTTTATGCAGCATGACTGAATGCAGTGGATTCCATGCAGCATGGTTGAATGCAGTGGATTTTATGCAGCATGGCCCAAAGCATCCCGATGGAATGCAGTGGATTCCATGCAGCGTCATTGAATGCAGATGATTCCTTGCATTTTGGGGCAATGGATCCCGATTTTATGCAGTGGAGTCCATGCAGCGTGGCCAAATGCATCCCGATTAAATGCAGTGGATTTTATGCAGCATGGCCCAAAGCATCCCGATAGAATGCAGTGGATTCCATGCAGCCTGATTGAATGAAGGGTAATCAATGCAGCATGGTAAAATGCATCCCGATTGAAGGCAGTGGATTCCATGCAGCATGATTGAATGCAATGGATTTTATGCAGCATGGCCCAAAGCATCCCGATTGAATGCAGTGGATTCCATGCAGCGTCATTGAATGCAGAGGATTCCATGCATTGTGGCGCAATGGATCCGGATTGTATGCAGTGGAGTCCATGCAGCGATGCCCAGTGCATCCCGATTGAATGCAGTGGATTTTATGCAGCATGGCCCAAGGCATCCCGATTGAATGCAGTGGATTCCATGCATTGTGATTGAATGTAGGGTAATCCATGCAACGTGGTATAATGCATCCTGATTGAATGCAGTCGATTCCATGCATCCTGATTTAATGTAGTGTATTCCATGCAGCGTGAAGTAATGGAACCCTATTGAATGCATTGGATTTTATAGAGCATGATTGAATGAAATGGATTCCATGCAGCATGGTTGAATGCAGTGGAGTTTATGCAGCATGGCCCAAAGCATCCCGATTGAATGCAGTGGAGTCCATGCAGCGTCAATGAATGCAGAGGATTCCTTGCATTTTGGCGCAATGGATACCGATTGAATGCAGTGGAGTCGATGCAGCGTGGCCCAATGCATCCCGATTGAATGCAGTGGATTTTATGCAGCATGGCCCAAAGCATCCCGATGGAATGCAGTGGATTCCAAGCATTGTGATTGAATGCAGTGTAATCCATGCAGCGAGGTAAAATGCATCCCGATTGAATGCAGTGGATTCCATTCAGTGTGATTGAATGCAGTGTATTACATGCAGCGTGAAGAAATGGAACCCTATTGAATGCAGTGGATTTTATGCAGCATGATTGAATGCAGTGGATTCCATGCAGCATGATTGAATGCAGTGGATTTTATGCAGCATGGCCCAAAGCATCCCGATGGAATGCAGTGGATTCCATGCATTGTGATTGAATGCAGTGAAAACCACGCAGCATGGTAAAATGCATCCCGATTGAATGCAGTGGATTCCATGCAGCGTGATTGAATGCAGTGTATTCCATGCAGCGTGAAGAAATGGAACCCAATTGAATGCAAGGATTTATGCAGCATTACTGAATGCAGTGGATTCAAAAAGCAAGATTGAATGCAGTGGATTTTATGCAGCATGGCCCAAAGCATCCCGATGGAATGCAGTGGATTCCATGCATTGTGATTGAATGCAGTGAACTGCATGCAACGTGGTAAAATGCATCCCGATTGAATGCAGTGGATTCCATGCAGCGTGATTAAGTGCAGTCGATTCCATACAGCTTACTAAAATGAATCCCGATTAAAATTCCATGGATTACATGCAGCGTGATTAAATGCAGTGTAATCCATGCAGAGTGGTAAAATGCATCCCGATTGAATGCAGTGGATTCCATGCAGCGTGGTTGAATGCAGTGTATTCCATGCAGCGTGAAGAAATGGAACCCTATTGAATGCAGTGGATTTTATGCAGCATGATTGAATGCAGTGGATTCCATGCAGCAAGATTGAATGCAGTGGATTTTATGCAGCATGGCCCAAAGCATCCCGATTGAATGCAGTGGATTCCATGCAGCGTCATTGAATGCAGAGGATTCCATGCATTGTGGCGCAATGGATCCCGATTGTATGCAGTGGAGTCCATGCAGCGAGGCCCAATGCATCCCGATTGAATGCAGTGGATTTTATGCAGCATGGCCCAAAGCATCCCGATATAATGCAGTGGATTCCATGCAGCGTCGTTGAATGAAGAGGATTCCATGCATTGTGGTGCAATGGATCCCGATTGTATGCAGTGGAGTCCATGCAGCAATGACCAGTGCATCCCGATTGAATGCAGTGGATTTTATGCAGCATGGCTCAAAGCATCCCGATTGAATGCAATGGATTCCATGAATTGTGATTGAATACAGTGTACTAAATGCAGCGTGGTAAAATTCATCCATGTTGAATGCAGTGGATTCCATGCAGCGTGATTGAATGCAGTGGATTCCATGCAGCGTGAAGAAATGGAACCCTACTGAATGCAGTGGATTTTATGCAGCATGATTGAATGCAGTGGATTCCATGCAGCAGGATTGCATGCAGTGGATTTTATGCAGCATGGCCCAAAGCATCCTGATGGAATGCAGTGGATTCCATGCAGCGTCATTGAATGCAGAGGATTCCATGCATTGTGGCGCAATGGATTCCGATTGAATGCAGTGGATTCGATGCAGCGTCATTGAATGAAGAGAATTCCATGCATTGTGGCACAATGGATCCCGATTGAATGCAGTGGAGTCCATGCAGCGAGGCCCAATGCATCCCGATTGAATGCAGTGGATTTTATGCAGCATGGCCCAAAGCATCCCGATTGAATGCAGTGGATTCCATGCATTGTGATTGAATGCGGTGTAATCTATGCAGCGTGGTAAAATGCATCCCGATAGAATGCAGTGGATTCCATGCAGCGTGATTGAATGTAGTGGATTCCATGCAGCGTGAAGAAATGGAACCCTATTGAATGCAGTGGATTTTATGCAGCACGAGTGAATGCAGTGGATTCCATTAAGCATGATTGAATGCAATGGATTTATGCAGCATGGCCTAAAACATCCCGATGGAATGCAGTGGATTCCATGCAGCGTCGTTGAATGCAGAGTATTCCATGCATTGTGGCGCAATGGATCCAGATTGTATGAAGTGGAGTTCATGCAGCGAGGCCCAATGCCTCCCGATTGAATGCAGTGGAGTTTATGCAGCATGGCCCAAAGCATCCCGATGGAATGCAGTGGATTCCATGCATTGTGATTGAATTCAGTCTAATCCATGCAGCGAGGTAAAATGCATCCCGATAGAATGCAGTGGATTCCATGCAGCGTGAAGAAATGGAACCCAATTGAATGCAAGGATTTTATGCAGCATTACTGAATGCAGTGGATTCAAAAAGCAAGATTGAATGCAGTGGATTTTATGCAGCATGGCCCAAAGCATCCCGATTGAATGCAGTGGATTCCATGCATTGTGATTGAATGCAGTGAACTGCATGCAACGTGGTAAAATGCATCCCGATTGAATACAGTGGATTCCATGCAGCGTGATTAAGTGCAGTCGATTCCATACAGCTTAGTAAAATGAATCCCGATTAAATTCCATGGATTACATGCTGCGTGATTAAATGCAGTGTAATCCATGCAGAGTGGTAAAATGCATCCCGATTGAATGCAGTGGATTCCATGCAGCGTGGTTGAGTGCAGTGGATTCCATGCAGGGTGCAGTAATGGAACCCTATTGAATGCAGTGGATTTTATGCAGCATGATTGAATGCAGTGGTTTCAATGCAGCATGATTGCATGCAGTGGATTTTATGCAGCATGGCCCATAGCTTCACGATTCAATGCAGTGGATTCCATTCAGCGTCATTGCATGCAGATTATTCCATGCATTGTGGCGCAATGGATCCCGATTATATGCAGTGGAGTCCATGCAGCGAGGCCCAGTGCATCCCGATTGAATGCAGTGGATTGTATGCAGCATGGCCCAAAGCTTCCCGATTGAATGCAGTGGATTCCATGCATTGTGATGGAATGCAGTGTAATCCATGCAACGAGGAAAAATGCATCCCGATTGAATGCAGTGGATTCCATGCAGCCTGATTGAATGCAGTGTATTCCATGCAGCATGAAGAAATGGAACCCTATGGAATGCAGCGGATTTTATGCAGCCTGATTGAATGCAGTGTATTCCATGCAGCATGAAGAAATGGAACCCTATGGAATGCAGCGGATTTTATGCTGCATGATTGAATGCAGTGGATTCCATGCAGCATGATTGAATGCAGTGGATTTTATGCAGCATGGCCCAAAGCATCCCGTTTGAATGCAGTGGATTCCATGCATTGTGATTGAATGCAGTGTACTCCATGCAGCCTTGTAAAATGAATCCCGATTGAATGCAGTGGATTCCATGCAGCGTGATTAAATGCAGTCGATTCCATACAGCTTAGTAAAATGAATCCCGATTAAATTCCATGGAGTACATGCAGCGTGATTAAATGCAGTGGATTCCATGCAGAGTGGTAAAATGCATCCATATTGAATGCAGTGGATTCTATGCATTGCGATTGAATGCAGTGTAATCCAAGCAGTGTGGTAAAATGCATCCCGATTGAATGCAGTGGATTCCATGCAGCGTGATTGAATGCAGTGTATTCCATGCAGCGTGAAGAAATGGAACCCAATTGAATGCAAGGATTTATGCAGCATTACTGAATGCAGTGGATTCAAAAAGCAAGATTGAATGCAGTGGATTTTATGCAGCATGGCCCAAAGCATCCCGATTGAATGCAGTGGATTCCATGCATTGTGATTGAATGCAGTGAACTGCATGCAACGTGGTAAAATGCATCCCGATTGAATGCAGTGGATTCCATGCAGCGTGATTAAGTGCAGTCGATTCCATACAGCTTAGTAAAATGAATCCCGATGAAAATTCCATGGATTACATGCAGCGTGATTAAATGCAGTGTAATCCATGCAGAGTGGTAAAATGCATCCCGATTGAATGCAGTGGATTCCATGCAGCGTGATTAAGTGCAGTCGATTCCATACAGCTTAGTAAAATGAATCCCGATTAAAATTCCATGGATTACATGCTGCGTGATTAAATGCAGTGTAATCCATGCAGAGTGGTAAAATGCATCCCGATTGAATGCAGTGGATTCCATGCAGCGTGGTTGAGTGCAGTGGATTCCATGCAGGGTGCAGTAATGGAACCCTATTGAATGCAGTGGATTTTATGCAGCATGATTGAATGCAGTGGTTTCAATGCAGCATGATTGCATGCAGTGGATTTTATGCAGCATGGCCCATAGCTTCACGATTCAATGCAGTGGATTCCATTCAGCGTCATTGCATGCAGATTATTCCATGCATTGTGGCGCAATGGATCCCGATTATATGCAGTGGAGTCCATGCAGCGAGGCCCAGTGCATCCCGATTGAATGCAGTGGATTGTATGCAGCATGATTGAATGCAGTGGATTACATGCAGCATGGCCCAAAGCATCCCGATGGAATGCAGTGGATTCCATGCATTGTGATTGAATGCAGTGAACTCGATGCAGCATGGTAGAATGCATTCCCATTGAATGCAGTGGATTCCATGGAGCCTGATTGAATGCAGTTTATTCCATGCAGCGAGGCCCAATGCATCCCGATTGAATGCAGTGGATTTTATGCAGCATGACTGAATGCAGTGGATTCCATGCAGCATGGTTGAATGCAGTGGATTTTATGCAGCATGGCCCAAAGCATCCCGATGGAATGCAGTGGATTCCATGCAGCGTCATTGAATGCAGATGATTCCTTGCATTTTGGGGCAATGGATCCCGATTTTATGCAGTGGAGTCCATGCAGCGTGGCCAAATGCATCCCGATTAAATGCAGTGGATTTTATGCAGCATGGCCCAAAGCATCCCGATAGAATGCAGTGGATTCCATGCAGCCTGATTGAATGAAGGGTAATCAATGCAGCATGGTAAAATGCATCCCGATTGAAGGCAGTGGATTCCATGCAGCATGATTGAATGCAATGGATTTTATGCAGCATGGCCCAAAGCATCCCGATTGAATGCAGTGGATTCCATGCAGCGTCATTGAATGCAGAGGATTCCATGCATTGTGGCGCAATGGATCCGGATTGTATGCAGTGGAGTCCATGCAGCGATGCCCAGTGCATCCCGATTGAATGCAGTGGATTTTATGCAGCATGGCCCAAGGCATCCCGATTGAATGCAGTGGATTCCATGCATTGTGATTGAATGTAGGGTAATCCATGCAACGTGGTATAATGCATCCTGATTGAATGCAGTCGATTCCATGCATCCTGATTTAATGTAGTGTATTCCATGCAGCGTGAAGTAATGGAACCCTATTGAATGCATTGGATTTTATAGAGCATGATTGAATGAAATGGATTCCATGCAGCATGGTTGAATGCAGTGGAGTTTATGCAGCATGGCCCAAAGCATCCCGATTGAATGCAGTGGAGTCCATGCAGCGTCAATGAATGCAGAGGATTCCTTGCATTTTGGCGCAATGGATACCGATTGAATGCAGTGGAGTCGATGCAGCGTGGCCCAATGCATCCCGATTGAATGCAGTGGATTTTATGCAGCATGGCCCAAAGCATCCCGATGGAATGCAGTGGATTCCAAGCATTGTGATTGAATGCAGTGTAATCCATGCAGCGAGGTAAAATGCATCCCGATTGAATGCAGTGGATTCCATGCAGTGTGATTGAATGCAGTGTATTACATGCAGCGTGAAGAAATGGAACCCTATTGAATGCAGTGGATTTTATGCAGCATGATTGAATGCAGTGGATTCCATGCAGCATGATTGAATGCAGTGGATTTTATGCAGCATGGCCCAAAGCATCCCGATGGAATGCAGTGGATTCCATGCATTGTGATTGAATGCAGTGAAAACCACGCAGCATGGTAAAATGCATCCCGATTGAATGCAGTGGATTCCATGCAGCGTGATTGAATGCAGTGTATTCCATGCAGCGTGAAGAAATGGAACCCAATTGAATGCAAGGATTTATGCAGCATTACTGAATGCAGTGGATTCAAAAAGCAAGATTGAATGCAGTGGATTTTATGCAGCATGGCCCAAAGCATCCCGATGGAATGCAGTGGATTCCATGCATTGTGATTGAATGCAGTGAACTGCATGCAACGTGGTAAAATGCATCCCGATTGAATGCAGTGGATTCCATGCAGCGTGATTAAGTGCAGTCGATTCCATACAGCTTACTAAAATGAATCCCGATTAAAATTCCATGGATTACATGCAGCGTGATTAAATGCAGTGTAATCCATGCAGAGTGGTAAAATGCATCCCGATTGAATGCAGTGGATTCCATGCAGCGTGGTTGAATGCAGTGTATTCCATGCAGCGTGAAGAAATGGAACCCTATTGAATGCAGTGGATTTTATGCAGCATGATTGAATGCAGTGGATTCCATGCAGCAAGATTGAATGCAGTGGATTTTATGCAGCATGGCCCAAAGCATCCCGATTGAATGCAGTGGATTCCATGCAGCGTCATTGAATGCAGAGGATTCCATGCATTGTGGCGCAATGGATCCCGATTGTATGCAGTGGAGTCCATGCAGCGAGGCCCAATGCATCCCGATTGAATGCAGTGGATTTTATGCAGCATGGCCCAAAGCATCCCGATATAATGCAGTGGATTCCATGCAGCGTCGTTGAATGAAGAGGATTCCATGCATTGTGGTGCAATGGATCCCGATTGTATGCAGTGGAGTCCATGCAGCAATGACCAGTGCATCCCGATTGAATGCAGTGGATTTTATGCAGCATGGCTCAAAGCATCCCGATTGAATGCAATGGATTCCATGAATTGTGATTGAATACAGTGTACTAAATGCAGCGTGGTAAAATTCATCCATGTTGAATGCAGTGGATTCCATGCAGCGTGATTGAATGCAGTGGATTCCATGCAGCGTGAAGAAATGGAACCCTACTGAATGCAGTGGATTTTATGCAGCATGATTGAATGCAGTGGATTCCATGCAGCAGGATTGCATGCAGTGGATTTTATGCAGCATGGCCCAAAGCATCCTGATGGAATGCAGTGGATTCCATGCAGCGTCATTGAATGCAGAGGATTCCATGCATTGTGGCGCAATGGATTCCGATTGAATGCAGTGGATTCGATGCAGCGTCATTGAATGAAGAGAATTCCATGCATTGTGGCACAATGGATCCCGATTGAATGCAGTGGAGTCCATGCAGCGAGGCCCAATGCATCCCGATTGAATGCAGTGGATTTTATGCAGCATGGCCCAAAGCATCCCGATTGAATGCAGTGGATTCCATGCATTGTGATTGAATGCGGTGTAATCTATGCAGCGTGGTAAAATGCATCCCGATAGAATGCAGTGGATTCCATGCAGCGTGATTGAATGTAGTGGATTCCATGCAGCGTGAAGAAATCGAACCCTATTGAATGCAGTGGATTTTATGCAGCACGAGTGAATGCAGTGGATTCCATTAAGCATGATTGAATGCAATGGATTTATGCAGCATGGCCTAAAACATCCCGATGGAATGCAGTGGATTCCATGCAGCGTCGTTGAATGCAGAGTATTCCATGCATTGTGGCGCAATGGATCCAGATTGTATGAAGTGGAGTTCATGCAGCGAGGCCCAATGCCTCCCGATTGAATGCAGTGGAGTTTATGCAGCATGGCCCAAAGCATCCCGATGGAATGCAGTGGATTCCATGCATTGTGATTGAATTCAGTCTAATCCATGCAGCGAGGTAAAATGCATCCCGATAGAATGCAGTGGATTCCATGCAGCGTGAAGAAATGGAACCCAATTGAATGCAAGGATTTTATGCAGCATTACTGAATGCAGTGGATTCAAAAAGCAAGATTGAATGCAGTGGATTTTATGCAGCATGGCCCAAAGCATCCCGATTGAATGCAGTGGATTCCATGCATTGTGATTGAATGCAGTGAACTGCATGCAACGTGGTAAAATGCATCCCGATTGAATACAGTGGATTCCATGCAGCGTGATTAAGTGCAGTCGATTCCATACAGCTTAGTAAAATGAATCCCGATTAAATTCCATGGATTACATGCTGCGTGATTAAATGCAGTGTAATCCATGCAGAGTGGTAAAATGCATCCCGATTGAATGCAGTGGATTCCATGCAGCGTGGTTGAGTGCAGTGGATTCCATGCAGGGTGCAGTAATGGAACCCTATTGAATGCAGTGGATTTTATGCAGCATGATTGAATGCAGTGGTTTCAATGCAGCATGATTGCATGCAGTGGATTTTATGCAGCATGGCCCATAGCTTCACGATTCAATGCAGTGGATTCCATTCAGCGTCATTGCATGCAGATTATTCCATGCATTGTGGCGCAATGGATCCCGATTATATGCAGTGGAGTCCATGCAGCGAGGCCCAGTGCATCCCGATTGAATGCAGTGGATTGTATGCAGCATGGCCCAAAGCTTCCCGATTGAATGCAGTGGATTCCATGCATTGTGATGGAATGCAGTGTAATCCATGCAACGAGGAAAAATGCATCCCGATTGAATGCAGTGGATTCCATGCAGCCTGATTGAATGCAGTGTATTCCATGCAGCATGAAGAAATGGAACCCTATGGAATGCAGCGGATTTTATGCAGCCTGATTGAATGCAGTGTATTCCATGCAGCATGAAGAAATGGAACCCTATGGAATGCAGCGGATTTTATGCTGCATGATTGAATGCAGTGGATTCCATGCAGCATGATTGAATGCAGTGGATTTTATGCAGCATGGCCCAAAGCATCCCGTTTGAATGCAGTGGATTCCATGCATTGTGATTGAATGCAGTGTACTCCATGCAGCCTTGTAAAATGAATCCCGATTGAATGCAGTGGATTCCATGCAGCGTGATTAAATGCAGTCGATTCCATACAGCTTAGTAAAATGAATCCCGATTAAATTCCATGGAGTACATGCAGCGTGATTAAATGCAGTGGATTCCATGCAGAGTGGTAAAATGCATCCATATTGAATGCAGTGGATTCTATGCATTGCGATTGAATGCAGTGTAATCCAAGCAGTGTGGTAAAATGCATCCCGATTGAATGCAGTGGATTCCATGCAGCGTGATTGAATGCAGTGTATTCCATGCAGCGTGAAGAAATGGAACCCAATTGAATGCAAGGATTTATGCAGCATTACTGAATGCAGTGGATTCAAAAAGCAAGATTGAATGCAGTGGATTTTATGCAGCATGGCCCAAAGCATCCCGATTGAATGCAGTGGATTCCATGCATTGTGATTGAATGCAGTGAACTGCATGCAACGTGGTAAAATGCATCCCGATTGAATGCAGTGGATTCCATGCAGCGTGATTAAGTGCAGTCGATTCCATACAGCTTAGTAAAATGAATCCCGATGAAAATTCCATGGATTACATGCAGCGTGATTAAATGCAGTGTAATCCATGCAGAGTGGTAAAATGCATCCCGATTGAATGCAGTGGATTCCATGCAGCGTGGTTGAATGCAGTGGATTCCATGCAGGGTGAAGAAATGGAACCCTATTGAATGCAGTGGATTTTATGCAACATGATTGAATGCAGTGGATTCCATGCAGCATGATTGCATGCAGTGGATTTTATGCAGCATGGCCCATAGCTTCACGATTCAATGCAGTGGATTCCATTCAGCGTCATTGAATGCAGAGTATTCCATGCATTGTGGCGCAATGGATCCCGATTATATGCAGTGGAGTCCATGCAGCGAGGCCCAGTGCATCCCGATTGAATGCAGTGGATTGTATGCAGCATGGCCCAAAGATTCCCGATTGAATGCAGTGGATTCGATGCATTGTGATGGAATGCAGTGTAATCCATGCAACGAGGAAAAATGCATCCCGATTGAATGCAGTGGATTCCATGCAGCCTGATTGAATGCAGTGTATTCCATGCAGCATGAAGACATGGAACCCTATGGAATGCAGCGGATTTTATGCTGCATGATTGAATGCAGTGGATTCCATGCAGCATGATTGAATGCAGTGGATTTTATGCAGCATGGCCCAAAGCATCCCGTTTGAATGCAGTGGATTCCATGCATTGTGATTGAATGCAGTGTACTCCATGCAGCCTTGTAAAATGAATCCCGATTGAATGCAGTGGATTCCATGCAGCGTGATTAAATGCAGTCGATTCCATACAGCTTAGTAAAATGAATCCCGATTAAATTCCATGGATTACATGCAGCGTGATTAAATGCAGTGGATTCCATGCAGAGTGGTAAAATGCATCCATATTGAATGCAGTGGATTCCATGCAGCGTGATTGAATGCAGTGGATTCCAGGCAGCGTGAAGAAGAAATGGAACCCTATTGAATGCAGTGGATTTTATGCAGCATGATTGAATGCAGTGGATTACATGCAGCATGGCCCAAAGCATCCCGATGGAATGCAGTGGATTCCATGCATTGTGATTGAATGCAGTGAACTCCATGCAGCATGGTAGAATGCATCCCCATTGAATGCAGTGGATTCCATGGAGCCTGATTGAATGCAGTTTATTCCATGCAGCGAGGCCCAATGCATCCCGATTGAATGCAGTGGATTTTATGCAGCATGACTGAATGCAGTGGATTCCATGCAGCATGGTTGAATGCAGTGGATTTTATGCAGCATGGCCCAAAGCATCCCGATGGAATGCAGTGGATTCCATGCAGCGTCATTGAATGCAGATGATTCCTTGCATTTTGGGGCAATGGATCCCGATTTTATGCAGTGGAGTCCATGCAGCGTGGCCAAATGCATCCCGATTAAATGCAGTGGATTTTATGCAGCATGGCCCAAAGCATCCCGATAGAATGCAGTGGATTCCATACAGCCTGATTGAATGAAGGGTACTCAATGCAGCATGGTAAAATGCATCCCGATTGAATGCAGTGGATTCCATGCAGCGTCATTGAATGCAGAGGATTCCATGCATTGTGGCGCAATGGATCCGGATTGTATGCAGTGGAGTCCATGCAGCGATGCCCAGTGCATCCCGATTGAATGCAGTGGATTTTATGCAGCATGGCCCAAGTCATCCCGATGGAATGCAGTGGATTCCATGCATTGTGATTGAATGTAGGGTAATCCATGCAACGTGGTATAATGCATCCTGATTGAATGCAGTCGATTCCATGCATCCTGATTTAATGTAGTGTATTCCATGCAGCGTGAAGTAATGGAACCCTATTGAATGCATTGGATTTTATAGAGCATGATTGAATGAAATGGATTCCATGCAGCATGGTTGAATGCAGTGGAGTCCATGCAGCGTCAATGAATGCAGAGGATTCCTTGCATTGTGGCGCAATGGATACCGATTGAATGCAGTGGAGTCGATGCAGCGTGGCCCAATGCATCCCGATTGAATGCAGTGGATTTTATGCAGCATGGCCCAAAGCATCCCGATGGAATGCAGTGGATTCCAAGCATTGTGATTGAATGCAGTGTAATCCATGCAGCGAGGTAAAATGCATCCCGATTGAATGCAGTGGATTCCATTCAGTGTGATTGAATGCAGTGTATTACATGCAGCGTGAAGAAATGGAACCCTATTGAATGCAGTGGATTTTATGCAGCATGATTGAATGCAGTGGATTCCATGCAGCATGATTGAATGCAGTGGATTTTATGCAGCATGGCCCAAAGCATCCCGATGGAATGCAGTGGATTCCATGCATTGTGATTGAATGCAGTGAAAACCACGCAGCATGGTAAAATGCATCCCGATTGAATGCAGTGGATTCAATGCAGCGTGATTGAATGCAGTGTATTCCATGCAGCGTGAAGAAATGGAACCCAATTGAATGCAAGGATTTATGCAGCATTACTGAATGCAGTGGATTCAAAAAGCAAGATTGAAGGCAGTGGATTTTATGCAGCATGGCCCAAAGCATCCCGATTGAATGCAGTGGATTACATGCGTTGTGACTGAATGCAGTGAACTCCATGCAGCATTGTAGAATGCATCCCCATTGAATGCAGTGGATTCCATGGAGCCTGATTGAATGCAGTGTATTCCATGCAGCGTGAAGAAATGGAACCCTATTGAATGCAGTGGATTTTATGCAGCATGATTGAATGCAGTGGATTCCATGCAGCATGATTGAATGCAGTGGATTTTATGCAGCATGGCCCAAAGCATCCCGATTGAATGCAGTGGATTCCATGCAGCGTCATTGAATGCAGAGGATTCCATGCATTGTGGCGCAGTGGATCCCGTTTGTATGCAGTGGAGTCCATGCAGCGAGGCCCAATGCATCCCGATTGAATGCAGTGGAGTTTATGCAGCATGGCCCAAAGCATCCCGATATAATGCAGTGGATTCCATGCAGCGTCGTTGAATGAAGAGGATTCCATGCATTGTGGTGCAATGGATCCCGATTGTATGCAGAGGAGTCCATGCAGCAATGCCCAGTGCATCCAGATTTAATGCAGTGGATTTTATGCAGCATGGCTCAAAGCGTCCCGATTGAATGCAATGGATTCCATGAATTGTGATTGAATACAGTGTACTAAATGCAGCGTGGTAAAATTCATCCATGTTGAATGAAGTGGATTCCATGCAGCGTGATTGAATGCAGTGGATTCCATGCAGCGTGAAGAAATGGAACCCTACTGAATGCAGTGGATTTTATGCAGCATGATTGAATGCAGTGGATTCCATGCAGCAGGATTGCATGCAGTGGATTTTATGCAGCATGGCCCAAAGCATCCTGATGGAATGCAGTGGATTCCATGCAGCGTCATTGAATGCAGAGGATTCCATGCATTGTGGCGCAATGGATTCCGATTGAATGCAGTGGATTCGATGCAGCGTCATTGAATGAAGAGAATTCCATGCATTGTGGCACAATGGATCCCGATTGAATGCAGTGGAGTCCATGCAGCGAGGCCCAATGCATCCCGATTGAATGCAGTGGATTTTATGCAGCATGGCCCAAAGCATCCCGATTGAATGCAGTGGATTCCATGCATTGTGATTGAATGCGGTGTAATCTATGCAGCGTGGTAAAATGCATCCCGATAGAATGCAGTGGATTCCATGCAGCGTGATTGAATGTAGTGGATTCCATGCAGCGTGAAGAAATGGAACCCTATTGAATGCAGTGGATTTTATGCAGCACGAGTGAATGCAGTGGATTCCATTAAGCATGATTGAATGCAATGGATTTATGCAGCATGGCCTAAAACATCCCGATGGAATGCAGTGGATTCCATGCAGCGTCGTTGAATGCAGAGGATTCCATGCATTGTGGCACAATGGATCCAGATTTTATGAAGTGGAGTTCATGCAGCGAGGCCCAATGCCTCCGGATTGAATGCAGTGGAGTTTATGCAGCATGGCCCAAAGCATCCCGATGGAATGCAGTGGATTCCATGCATTGTGATTGAATGCAGTGTAATCCATGCAGCGAGGTAAAATGCATCCCGATAGAATGCAGTGGAGTCCATGCAGCGTGAAGAAATGGAACCCAATTGAATGCAAGGATTTTATGCAGCATTACTGAATGCAGTGGATTCCATGCAGCATGATTGAATGCAGTGGATTTTATGCAGCATGGCCCAAAGCATCCCGATTGAATGCAGTGGATTCCATGCATTGTGATTGAATGCAGTGAACTGCATGCAACGTGGTAAAATGCATCGCGATTGAATACAGTGGATTCCATGCAGCGTAATTAAGTGCAGTCGATTCCATACAGCTTAGTAAAATGAATCCCGATTAAATTCCATGGATTACATGCTGCGTGATTAAATGCAGTGTAATCCATGCAGAGTGGTTAAAATGCATCCCGATTGAATGCAGTGGATTCCATGCAGCGTGGTTGAGTGCAGTGGATTCCATGCAGGGTGCAGTAATGGAACCCTATTGAATGCAGTGGATTTTATGCAGCATGATTGAATGCAGTGGTTTCAATGCAGCATGATTGCATGCAGTGGATTTTATGCAGCATGGCCCATAGCTTCACGATTCAATGCAGTGGATTCCATGCAGCGTCATTGCATGCAGATTATTCCATGCATTGTGGCGCAATGGATCCCGATTATATGCAGTGGAGTCCATGCAGCGAGGCCCAGTGCATCCCGATTGAATGCAGTGGATTCCATGCATTGTGATGGAATGCAGTGTAGTCCATGCAACGAGGAAAAATGCATCCCGATTGAATGCAGTGGATTCCATGCAGCGTGATTAAGTGCAGTCGATTCCATACAGCTTAGTAAAATGAATCCCGATTAAAATTCCATGGATTACATGCAGCGTGATTAAATGCAGTGTAATCCATGCAGAGTGGTAAAATGCATCCCGATTGAATGCAGTGGATTCCATGCAGCGTGGTTGAATGCAGTGGATTCCATGCAGGGTGAAGAAATGGAACCCTATTGAATGCAGTGGATTTTATGCAACATGATTGAATGCAGTGGATTCCATGCAGCATGATTGCATGCAGTGGATTTTATGCAGCATGGCCCATAGCTTCACGATTCAATGCAGTGGATTCCATTCAGCGTCATTGAATGCAGAGTATTCCATGCATTGTGGCGCAATGGATCCCGATTATATGCAGTGGAGTCCATGCAGCGAGGCCCAGTGCATCCCGATTGAATGCAGTGCATTGTATGCAGCATGGCCCAAAGCATCCCGATTGAATGCAGTGGATTCGATGCATTGTGATGGAATGCAGTGTAATCCATGCAACGAGGAAAAATGCATCCCGATGGAATGCAGTGGATTCCATGCAGCCTGATTGAATGCAGTGTATTCCATGCAGCATGAAGACATGGAACCCTATGGAATGCAGCGGATTTTATGCTGCATGATTGAATGCAGTGGATTCCATGCAGCATGATTGAATGCAGTGGATTTTATGCAGCATGGCCCAAAGCATCCCGTTTGAATGCAGTGGATTCCATGCATTGTGATTGAATGCAGTGTACTCCATGCAGCCTTGTAAAATGAATCCCGATTGAATGCAGTGGATTCCATGCAGCGTGATTAAATGCAGTCGATTCCATACAGCTTAGTAAAATGAATCCCGATTAAATTCCATGGATTACATGCAGCGTGATTAAATGCAGTGGATTCCATGCAGAGTGGTAAAATGCATCCATATTGAATGCAGTGGATTCCATGCAGCGTGATTGAATGCAGTGGATTCCAGGCAGCGTGAAGAAGAAATGGAACCCTATTGAATGCAGTGGATTTTATGCAGCATGATTGAATGCAGTGGATTACATGCAGCATGGCCCAAAGCATCCCGATGGAATGCAGTGGATTCCATGCATTGTGATTGAATGCAGTGAACTCCATGCAGCATGGTAGAATGCATCCCCATTGAATGCAGTGGATTCCATGGAGCCTGATTGAATGCAGTTTATTCCATGCAGCGAGGCCCAATGCATCCCGATTGAATGCAGTGGATTTTATGCAGCATGACTGAATGCAGTGGATTCCATGCAGCATGGTTGAATGCAGTGGATTTTATGCAGCATGGCCCAAAGCATCCCGATGGAATGCAGTGGATTCCATGCAGCGTCATTGAATGCAGATGATTCCTTGAATTTTGGGGCAATGGATCCCGATTTTATGCAGTGGAGTCCATGCAGCGTGGCCAAATGCATCCCGATTAAATGCAGTGGATTTTATGCAGCATGGCCCAAAGCATCCCGATAGAATGCAGTGGATTCCATGCAGCCTGATTGAATGAAGGGTAATCAATGCAGCATGGTAAAATGCATCCCGATTGAATGCAGTGGATTCCATGCAGCGTCATTGAATGCAGAGGATTCCATGCATTGTGGCGCAATGGATCCGGATTGTATGCAGTGGAGTCCATGCAGCGATGCCCAGTGCATCCCGATTGAATGCAGTGGATTTTATGCAGCATGGCCCAAGGCATCCCGATTGAATGCAGTGGATTCCATGCATTGTGATTGAATGTAGGGTAATCCATGCAACGTGGTATAATGCATCCTGATTGAATGCAGTCGATTCCATGCATCCTGATTTAATGCAGTGTATTCCATGCAGCGTGAAGTAATGGAACCCTATTGAATGCATTGGATTTTATAGAGCATGATTGAATGAAATGGATTCCATGCAGCATGGTTGAATGCAGTGGAGTTTATGCAGCATGGCCCAAAGCATCCCGATTGAATGCAGTGGAGTCCATGCAGCGTCAATGAATGCAGAGGATTCCTTGCATTGTGGCGCAATGGATACCGATTGAATGCAGTGGAGTCGATGCAGCGTGGCCCAATGCATCCCGATTGAATGCAGTGGATTTTATGCAGCATGGCCCAAAGCATCCCGATGGAATGCAGTGGATTCCAAGCATTGTGATTGAATGCAGTGTAATCCATGCAGCGAGGTAAAATGCATCCCGATTGAATGCAGTGGATTCCATTCAGTGTGATTGAATGCAGTGTATTACATGCAGCGTGAAGAAATGGAACCCTATTGAATGCAGTGGATTTTATGCAGCATGATTGAATGCAGTGGATTCCATGCAGCATGATTGAATGCAGTGGATTTTATGCAGCATGGCCCAAAGCATCCCGATGGAATGCAGTGGATTCCATGCATTGTGATTGAATGCAGTGAAAACCACGCAGCATGGTAAAATGCATCCCGATTGAATGCAGTGGATTCCATGCAGCGTGGTTGAATGCAGTGGATTCCATGCAGGGTGAAGAAATGGAACCCTATTGAATGCAGTGGATTTTATGCAACATGATTGAATGCAGTGGATTCCATGCAGCATGATTGCATGCAGTGGATTTTATGCAGCATGGCCCAAAGCATCCCGATTCAATGCAGTGGATTCCATTCAGCGTCATTGAATGCAGAGTATTCCATGCATTGTGGCGCAATGGATCCCGATTATATGCAGTGGAGTCCATGCAGCGAGGCCCAGTGCATCCCGATTGAATGCAGTGGATTGTATGCAGCATGGCCCAAAGCTTCCCGATTGAATGCAGTGGATTCGATGCATTGTGATGGAATGCAGTGTAATCCATGCAACGAGGAAAAATGCATCCCGATTGAATGCAGTGGATTCCATGCAGCCTGATTGAATGCAGTGTATTCCATGCAGCATGAAGACATGGAACCCTATGGAATGCAGCGGATTTTATGCTGCATGATTGAATGCAGTGGATTCCATGCAGCATGATTGAATGCAGTGGATTTTATGCAGCATGGCCCAAAGCATCCCGTTTGAATGCAGTGGATTCCATGCATTGTGATTGAATGCAGTGTACTCCATGCAGCCTTGTAAAATGAATCCCGATTGAATGCAGTGGATTCCATGCAGCGTGATTAAATGCAGTCGATTCCATACAGCTTAGTAAAATGAATCCCGATTAAATTCCATGGATTACATGCAGCATGATTAAATGCAGTGGATTCCATGCAGAGTGGTAAAATGCATCCATATTGAATGCAGTGGATTCCATGCAGCGTGATTGAATGCAGTGGATTCCAGGCAGCGTGAAGAAGAAATGGAACCCTATTGAATGCAGTGGATTTTATGCAGCATGATTGAATGCAGTGGATTACATGCAGCATGGCCCAAAGCATCCCGATGTAATGCAGTGGATTCCATGCATTGTGATTGAATGCAGTGAACTCCATGCAGCATGGTAGAATGCATCCCCATTGAATGCAGTGGATTCCATGGAGCCTGATTGAATGCAGTTTATTCCATGCAGCGAGGCCCAATGCATCCCTATTGAATGCAGTGGATTTTATGCAGCATGACTGAATGCAGTGGATTCCATGCAGCATGGTTGAATGCAGTGGATTTTATGCAGCATGGCCCAAAGCATCCCGATGGAATGCAGTGGATTCCATGCAGCGTCATTGAATGCAGATGATTCCTTGCATTTTGGGGCAATGGATCCCGATTTTATGCAGTGGAGTCCATGCAGCGTGGCCAAATGCATCCCGATTAAATGCAGTGGATTTTATGCAGCATGGCCCAAAGCATCCCGATAGAATGCAGTGGATTCCATGCAGCCTGATTGAATGAAGGGTAATCAATGCAGCATGGTAAAATGCATCCCGATTGAATGCAGTGGATTCCATGCAGCGTCATTGAATGCAGAGGATTCCATGCATTGTGGCGCAATGGATCCGGATTGTATGCAGTGGAGTCCATGCAGCGATGCCCAGTGCATCCCGATTGAATGCAGTGGATTTTATGCAGCATGGCCCAAGGCATCCCGATTGAATGCAGTGGATTCCATGCATTGTGATTGAATGTAGGGTAATCCATGCAACGTGGTATAATGCATCCTGATTGAATGCAGTCGATTCCATGCATCCTGATTTAATGTAGTGTATTCCATGCAGCGTGAAGTAATGGAACCCTATTGAATGCATTGGATTTTATAGAGCATGATTGAATGAAATGGATTCCATGCAGCATGGTTGAATGCAGTGGAGTTTATGCAGCATGGCCCAATGCATCCCGATTGAATGCAGTGGAGTCCATGCAGCGTCAATGAATGCAGAGGATTCCTTGCATTGTGGCGCAATGGATACCGATTGAATGCAGTGGAGTCGATGCAGCGTGGCCCAATGCATCCCGATTGAATGCAGTGGATTTTATGCAGCATGGCCCAAAGCATCCCGATGGAATGCAGTGGATTCCAAGCATTGTGATTGAATGCAGTGTAATCCATGCAGCGAGGTAAAATGCATCCCGATTGAATGCAGTGGATTCCATTCAGTGTGATTGAATGCAGTGTATTACATGCAGCGTGAAGAAATGGAACCCTATTGAATGCAGTGGATTTTATGCAGCATGATTGAATGCAGTGGATTCCATGCAGCATGATTGAATGCAGTGGATTTTATGCAGCATGGCCCAAAGCATCCCGATGGAATGCAGTGGATTCCATGCATTGTGATTGAATGCAGTGAAAACCACGCAGCATGGTAAAATGCATCCCGATTGAATGCAGTGGATTCCATGCAGCGTGATTGAATGCAGTGTATTCCATGCAGCGTGAAGAAATGGAACCCAATTGAATGCAAGGATTTATGCAGCATTACTGAATGCAGTGGATTCAAAAAGCAAGATTGAAGGCAGTGGATTTTATGCAGCATGGCCCAAAGCATCCCGATTGAATGCAGTGGATTACATGCGTTGTGACTGAATGCAGTGAACTCCATGCAGCATTGTAGAATGCATCCCCATTGAATGCAGTGGATTCCATGGAGCCTGATTGAATGCAGTGTATTCCATGCAGCGTGAAGAAATGGAACCCTATTGAATGCAGTGGATTTTATGCAGCATGATTGAATGCAGTGGATTCCATGCAGCATGATTGAATGCAGTGGATTTTATGCAGCATGGCCCAAAGCATCCCGATTGAATGCAGTGGATTCCATGCAGCGTCATTGAATGCAGAGGATTCCATGCATTTTGGCGCAGTGGATCCCGATTGTATGCAGTGGAGTCCATGCAGCGAGGCCCAATGCATCCCGATTGAATGCAGTGGATTTTATGCAGCATGGCCCAAAGCATCCCGATATAATGCAGTGGATTCCATGCAGCGTCGTTGAATGAAGAGGATTCCATGCATTGTGGTGCAATGGATCCCGATTGTATGCAGAGGAGTCCATGCAGCAATGCCCAGTGCATCCAGATTGAATGCAGTGGATTTTATGCAGCATGGCTCAAAGCATCCCGATTGAATGCAATGGATTCCATGAATTGTGATTGAATACAGTGTACTAAATGCAGCGTGGTAAAATTCATCCATGTTGAATGAAGTGGATTTCATGCAGCGTGATTGAATGCAGTGGATTCCATGCAGCGTGAAGAAATGGAACCCTACTGAATGCAGTGGATTTTATGCAGCATGATTGAATGCAGTGGATTCCATGCAGCAGGATTGCATGCAGTGGATTTTATGCAGCATGGCCCAAAGCATCCTGATGGAATGCAGTGGATTCCATGCAGCGTCATTGAATGCAGAGGATTCCATGCATTGTGGCGCAATGGATTCCGATTGAATGCAGTGGATTCGATGCAGCGTCATTGAATGAAGAGAATTCCATGCATTGTGGCACAATGGATCCCGATTGAATGCAGTGGAGTCCATGCAGCGAGGCCCAATGCATCCCGATTGAATGCAGTGGATTTTATGCAGCATGGCCCAAAGCATCCCGATGGAATGCAGTGGATTCCATGCATTGTGATTGAATGCGGTGTAATCTATGCAGCGTGGTAAAATGCATCCCGATAGAATGCAGTGGATTCCATGCAGCGTGATTGAATGTAGTGGATTCCATGCAGCGTGAAGAAATGGAACCCTATTGAATGCAGTGGATTTTATGCAGCACGAGTGAATGCAGTGGATTCCATTAAGCATGATTGAATGCAATGGATTTATGCAGCATGGCCTAAAACATCCCGATGGAATGCAGTGGATTCCATGCAGCGTCGTTGAATGCAGAGTATTCCATGCATTGTGGCACAATGGATCCAGATTTTATGAAGTGGAGTTCATGCAGCGAGGCCCAATGCCTCCCGATTGAATGCAGTGGAGTTTATGCAGCATGGCCCAAAGCATCCCGATGGAATGCAGTGGATTCCATGCATTGTGATTGAATGCAGTCTAATCCATGCAGCGAGGTAAAATGCATCCCGATAGAATGCAGTGGATTCCATGCAGCGTGAAGAAATGGAACCCAATTGAATGCAAGGATTTTATGCAGCATTACTGAATGCAGTGGATTCAAAAAGCAAGATTGAATGCAGTGGATTTTATGCAGCATGGCCCAAAGCATCCCGATTGAATGCAGTGGATTCCATGCATTGTGATTGAATGCAGTGAACTGCATGCAACGTGGTAAAATGCATCCCGATTGAATACAGTGGATTCCATGCAGCGTGATTAAGTGCAGTCGATTCCATACAGCTTAGTAAAATGAATCCCGATTAAATTCCATGGATTACATGCTGCGTGATTAAATGCAGTGTAATCCATGCAGAGTGGTTAAAATGCATCCCGATTGAATGCAGTGGATTCCATGCAGCGTGGTTGAGTGCAGTGGATTCCATGCAGGGTGCAGTAATGGAACCCTATTGAATGCAGTGGATTTTATGCAGCATGATTGAATGCAGTGGTTTCAATGCAGCATGATTGCATGCAGTGGATTTTATGCAGCATGGCCCATAGCTTCACGATTCAATGCAGTGGATTCCATTCAGCGTCATTGCATGCAGATTATTCCATGCATTGTGGCGCAATGGATCCCGATTATATGCAGTGGAGTCCATGCAGCGAGGCCCAGTGCATCCCGATTGAATGCAGTGGATTGTATGCAGCATGGCCCAAAGCTTCCCGATTGAATGCAGTGGATTCCATGCATTGTGATGGAATGCAGTGTAGTCCATGCAACGAGGAAAAATGCATCCCGATTGAATGCAGTGGATTCCATGCAGCCTGATTGAATGCAGTGTATTCCATGCAGCATGAAGAAATGGAACCCTATGGAATGCAGCGGATTTTATGCAGCCTGATTGAATGCAGTGTATTCCATGCAGCATGAAGAAATGGAACCCTATGGAATGCAGCGGATTTTATGCTGCATGATTGAATGCAGTGGATTCCATGCAGCATGATTGAATGCAGTGGATTTTATGCAGCATGGCCCAAAGCATCCCGTTTGAATGCAGTGGATTCCATGCATTGTGATTGAATGCAGTGTACTCCATGCAGCCTTGTAAAATGAATCCCGATTGAATGCAGTGGATTCCATGCAGCGTGATTAAATGCAGTCGATTCCATACAGCTTAGTAAAATGAATCCCGATTAAATTCCATGGAGTACATGCAGCGTGATTAAATGCAGTGGATTCCATGCAGAGTGGTAAAATGCATCCATATTGAATGCAGTGGATTCTATGCATTGCGATTGAATGCAGTGTAATCCAAGCAGTGTGGTAAAATGCATCCCGATTGAATGCAGTGGATTCCATGCACCGTGATTAAATGCAGTCGATTCCATGCATTTTGGCGCAATGGATCCCGATTGTATGCAGTGGAGTCCATGCAGCGAGGCCCAATGCATCCCGATTGAATGCAGTGGATTGTATGCAGCATGGCCCAAAGCATCCCGATGGAATGCAGTGGATTCCATGCATTGTGATGGAATGCAGTGAACTCCATGCAGCATGGTAGAATGCATCCCCATTTAATGCAGTGGATTCCATGGAGCCTGATTGAATGCAGTTTATTCCATGCAGCGAGGCCCAATGCATCCCGATTGAATGCAGTGGATTTTAGGCAGCATGATTGAATGCAGTGGATTCCATGCAGCATGGTTGAATGCAGTGGATTTTATGCAGCATGGCCCAAAGCATCCCGATGGAATGCAGTGGATTTTATGCAGCATGATTGAATGCAGTGTACTCCATGCAGCGAGGAAAAATGCATCCCGATTGAATGCAGTGGATTCCATGCAGCGTGATTGAATGCAGTGGATTCGATGCCACGTGAAGAAATGGAACCCTATTGAATGCAGTGGATTTTATACAGCATGATTGAATGCAGTGGATTCCATGCAGCATGATTGAATTCAATGGATTTTATGCAGCATGGCCCAAAGCATCCCGATTGAATGCAGTGGAGTCCATGCAGCGTCGTTGCATGCGGAGGATTCCATGCATTTTGGTGCAATGGATCCCGATTGTTTGCAGTGGAGTCCATGCAGCGAGGCCCAATGCATCCCGATTGAATGCAGTGGATTTTATGCAGCATGGCCCAAAGCATCCCGATGGAATGCAGTGGATTCCATGCATTGTGATTGAATGCAGTGAACTCCATGCAGCATTGTAGAATGCATCCCCATTGAATGCAGTGGAATTCATGCAGCGTGATTGAATGCAGTGTATTCCATTCAGCGAGGCCCAATGCATCCCGATGGAATGCAGTGGATTTTATGAAGCATGATTGAATGCAGTTGATTCCATGCAGCATGGTTGAATGCAGTGGATTCCATGCAGCGTGATTGAATGCAGTGTATTCCATGCAGCGTGAAGAAGAAATGGAACCCTATTGAATGCAGTGGATTTTATGCAGCATGATTGAATGCAGTGGATTCCATGCAGCATGATTGCATGCAGTGGATTTTATGCAGTATGGCCCAAAGCATCCCGATGGAATGCAGTGGATTCCATGCAGAGTAAATGAATGCAGAGGATTCCATGCATTTTGGCGCAATGGATCCCGATTGTATGCATTGGAGTCCATGCAGCGAGGCCCAATGCATCCCGATTGAATGCAGTGAATTTTATGCAGCATGGCCCAAAGCATCCCGATGGAATGCAGTGGATTCCATGCATTGTGATTGAATGCGGCGTAATCTATGCAGTGTGGTAAAATGCATCCCGATAGAATGCAGTGGATTCCATGCAGCGTGATTGAATGTAGTGGATTCCATGCAGCGTGAAGAAATGGAACCCTATTGAATGCAGTGGATTTTATGCAGCACGATTGAATGCAGTGTATTCCATGAAGCATGATTGAATGCAATGGATTTATGCAGCATGGCCCAAAGCATCCCGATGGAATGCAGTGGATTCCAAGCATTGTGATTGAATGCAGTGTAATCCATGCAGCGAGGTAAAATGCATCCCGATTGAATGCAGTGGATTCCATTCAGTGTGATTGAATGCAGTGTATTACATGCAGCGTGAAGAAATGGAACCCTATTGAATGCAGTGGATTTTATGCAGCATGATTGAATGCAGTGGATTCCATGCAGCATGATTGAATGCAGTCGATTTTATGCAGCATGGCCCAAAGCATCCCGATGGAATGCAGTGGATTCCATGCATTGTGATTGAATGCAGTGAAAACCACGCAGCATGGTAAAATGCATCCCGATTGAATGCAGTGGATTCCATGCAGCGTGATTGAATGCAGTGTATTCCATGCAGCGTGAAGAAATGGAACCCAATTGAATGCAAGGATTTATGCAGCATTACTGAATGCAGTGGATTCAAAAAGCAAGATTGAAGGCAGTGGATTTTATGCAGCATGGCCCAAAGCATCCCGATTGAATGCAGTGGATTACATGCGTTGTGACTGAATGCAGTGAACTCCATGCAGCATTGTAGAATGCATCCCCATTGAATGCAGTGGATTCCAAGGAGCCTGATTGAATGCAGTGTATTCCATGCAGCGTGAAGAAATGGAACCCTATTGAATGCAGTGGATTTTATGCAGCATGATTGAATGCAGTGGATTCCATGCAGCATGATTGAATGCAGTGGATTTTATGCAGCATGGCCCAAAGCATCCCGATTGAATGCATTCGATTCCATGCAGCGTCATTGAATGCAGAGGATTCCATGCATTGTGGCGCAGTGGATCCCGATTGTATGCAGTGGAGTCCATGCAGCGAGGCCCAATGCATCCCGATTGAATGCAGTGGATTTTATGCAGCATGGCCCAAAGCTTCCCGATATAATGCAGTGGATTCCATGCAGCGTCGTTGAATGAAGAGGATTCCATGCATTGTGGTGCAATGGATCCCGATTGTATGCAGAGGAGTCCATGCAGCAATGCCCAGTGCATCCAGATTGAATGCAGTGGATTTTATGCAGAATGGCTCAAAGCATCCCGATTGAATGCAATGGATTCCATGAATTGTGATTGAATACAGTGTACTAAATGCAGCGTGGTAAAATTCATCCATGTTGAATGAAGTGGATTTCATGCAGCGTGATTGAATGCAGTGGATTCCATGCAGCGTGAAGAAATGGAACCCTACTGAATGCAGTGGATTTTATGCAGCATGATTGAATGCAGTGGATTCCATGCAGCAGGATTGCATGCAGTGGATTTTATGCAGCATGGCCCAAAGCATCCTGATGGAATGCAGTGGATTCCATGCAGCGTCATTGAATGCAGAGGATTCCATGCATTGTGGCGCAATGGATTCCGATTGAATGCAGTGGATTCGATGCAGCGTCATTGAATGAAGAGAATTCCATGCATTGTGGCACAATGGATCCCGATTGAATGCAGTGGAGTCCATGCAGCGAGGCCCAATGCATCCCGATTGAATGCAGTGGATTTTATGCAGCATGGCCCAAAGCATCCCGATTGAATGCAGTGGATTCCATGCATTGTGATTGAATGCGGTGTAATCTATGCAGCGTGGTAAAATGCATCCCGATAGAATGCAGTGGATTCCATGCAGCGTGTTTGAATGTAGTGGATTCCATGCAGCGTGAAGAAATGGAACCCTATTGAATGCAGTGGATTTTATGCAGCACGAGTGAATGCAGTGGATTCCATTAAGCATGATTGAATGCAATGGATTTATGCAGCATGGCCTAAAACATCCCGATGGAATGCAGTGGATTCCATGCAGCGTCGTTGAATGCAGAGTATTCCATGCATTGTGGCACAATGGATCCAGATTTTATGAAGTGGAGTTCATGCAGCGAGGCCCAATGCCTCCCGATTGAATGCAGTGGAGTTTATGCAGCATGGCCCAAAGCATCCCGATGGAATGCAGTGGATTCCATGCATTGTGATTGAATGCAGTCTAATCCATGCAGCGAGGTAAAATGCATCCCGATAGAATGCAGTGGATTCCATGCAGCGTGAAGAAATGGAACCCAATTGAATGCAAGGATTTTATGCAGCATTACTGAATGCAGTGGATTCAAAAAGCAAGATTGAATGCAGTGGATTTTATGCAGCATGGCCCAAAGCATCCCGATTGAATGCAGTGGATTCCATGCATTGTGATTGAATGCAGTGAACTGCATGCAACGTGGTAAAATGCATCCCGATTGAATACAGTGGATTCCATGCAGCGTGATTAAGTGCAGTCGATTCCATACAGCTTAGTAAAATGAATCCCGATTAAATTCCATGGATTACATGCTGCGTGATTAAATGCAGTGTAATCCATGCAGAGTGGTTAAAATGCATCCCGATTGAATGCAGTGGATTCCATGCAGCGTGGTTGAGTGCAGTGGATTCCATGCAGGGTGCAGTAATGGAACCCTATTGAATGCAGTGGATTTTATGCAGCATGATTGAATGCAGTGGTTTCAATGCAGCATGATTGCATGCAGTGGATTTTATGCAGCATGGCCCATAGCTTCACGATTCAATGCAGTGGATTCCATTCAGCGTCATTGCATGCAGATTATTCCATGCATTGTGGCGCAATGGATCCCGATTATATGCAGTGGAGTCCATGCAGCGAGGCCCAGTGCATCCCGATTGAATGCAGTGGATTGTATGCAGCATGGCCCAAAGCATCCCGATTGAATGCAGTGGATTCCATGCATTGTGATGGAATGCAGTGTAGTCCATGCAACGAGGAAAAATGCATCCCGATTGAATGCAGTGGATTCCATGCACCCTGATTGAATGCAGTGTATTCCATGCAGCATGAAGAAATGGAACCCTATGGAATGCAGCGGATTTTATGCAGCCTGATTGAATGCAGTGTATTCCATGCAGCATGAAGAAATGGAACCCTATGGAATGCAGCGGATTTTATGCTGCATGATTGAATGCAGTGGATTCCATGCAGCATGATTGAATGCAGTGGATTTTATGCAGCATGGCCCAAAGCATCCCGTTTGAATGCAGTGGATTCCATGCATTGTGATTGAATGCAGTGTACTCCATGCAGCCTTGTAAAATGAATCCCGATTGAATGCAGTGGATTCCATGCACCGTGATTAAATGCAGTTGATTCCATGCATTTTGGCGCAATGGATCCCGATTGTATGCAGTGGAGTCCATGCAGCGAGGCCCAATGCATCCCGATTGAATGCAGTGGATTGTATGCAGCATGGCCCAAAGCATCCCGATGGAATGCAGTGGATTCCATGCATTGTGATGGAATGCAGTGAACTCCATGCAGCATGGTAGAATGCATCCCCATTGAGTGCAGTGGATTCCATGGAGCCTGATTGAATGCAGTTTATTCCATGCAGCGAGGCCCAATGCATCCCGATTGAATGCAGTGGATTTTAGGCAGCATGATTGAATGCAGTGGATTCCATGCAGCATGGTTGAATGCAGTGGATTTTATGCAGCATGGCCCAAAGCATCCCGATGGAATGCAGTGGATTTTATGCAGCATGATTGAATGCAGTGTACTCCATGCAGCGAGGAAAAATGCATCCCGATTGAATGCAGTGGATTCCATGCAGCGTGATTGAATGCAGTGGATTCGATGCCACGTGAAGAAATGGAACCCTATTGAATGCAGTGGATTTTATACAGCATGATTGAATGCAGTGGATTCCATGCAGCATGATTGAATTCAATGGATTTTATGCAGCATGGCCCAAAGCATCCCGATTGAATGCAGTGGAGTCCATGCAGAGTCGTTGCATGCGGAGGATTCCATGCATTTTGGTGCAATGGATCCCGATTGTTTGCAGTGGAGTCCATGCAGCGAGGCCCAATGCATCCCGATTGAATGCAGTGGATTTTATGCAGCATGGCCCAAAGCATCCCGATGGAATGCAGTGGATTCCATGCATTGTGATTGAATGCAGTGAACTCCATGCAGCATTGTAGAATGCATCCCCATTGAATGCAGTGGAATTCATGCAGCGTGATTGAATGCAGTGTATTCCATGCAGCGAGGCCCAATGCATCCCGATGGAATGCAGTGGATTTTATGAAGCATGATTGAATGCAGTTGATTCCATGCAGCATGGTTGAATGCAGTGGATTCCATGCAGCGTGATTGAATGCAGTGTATTCCATGCAGCGTGAAGAAGAAATGGAACCCTATTGAATGCAGTGGATTTTATGCAGCATGATTGAATGCAGTGGATTCCATGCAGCATGATTGCATGCAGTGGATTTTATGCAGTATGGCCCAAAGCATCCCGATGGAATGCAGTGGATTCCATGCAGAGTAAATGAATGCAGAGGATTCCATGCATTTTGGCGCAATGGATCCCGATTGTATGCAGTGGAGTCCATGCAGCGAGGCCCAATGCATCCCGATTGAATGCAGTGGATTTTATGCAGCATGGCCCAAAGCATCCCGATGGAATGCAGTGGATTCCATGCATTGTGATTGAATGCGGCGTAATCTATGCAGTGTGGTAAAATGCATCCCGATAGAATGCAGTGGATTCCATGCAGCGTGATTGAATGTAGTGGATTGCATGCAGCGTGAAGAAATGGAACCCTATTGAATGCAGTGGATTTTATGCAGCACGATTGAATGCAGTGTATTCCATGAAGCATGATTGAATGCAATGGATTTATGCAGCATGGTCCAAAGCATCCCGATTGAATGCAGTGGATTCCATGCAGCGTCGTTGAATGCAGAGTATTCCATGCATTTTGGCGCAATGGTTCCAGATTGTATGCAGTGGAGTTCATGCAGCGAGGCCCAATGCATCCCGATTGAATGCAGTAGATTTTATGCAGCATGGCCCAAAACATCCCGATGGAATGCAGTGGATTCCATGCAGCGTCGTTGAATGCAGAGGATTCCATGCATTGTGGCGCAATGGATCCAGATTTTATGCAGTGGAGTCCATGCAGCGAGGCCCAATGCCTCCCGATTGAATGCAGTGGATTTTATGCAGCATGGCCCAAAGCATCCCGATGGAATGCAGTGGATTCCATGCATTGTGATTGAATGCAGTGTAATCCATGCAGCGAGGTAAAATGCATCCCGATAGAATGCAGTGGATTCCATGCAGCGTGATTGAATGCAGTGTATTCCATGCAGCGTGAAGAAATGGAACCCAATTGAATGCAAGGATTTTATGCAGCATTACTGAATGCAGTGGATTCAAAAAGCAAGATTGAATGCAGTGGAGTTTATGCAGCATGGCCCAAAGCATCCCGATTGAATGCAGTGGATTCCATGCATTGTGACTGAATGCAGTGAACTGCATGCAACGTGGTAAAATGCATCCCGATTGAATGCAGTGGATTCCATGCAGTGTGATTAAGTGCAGTCGATTCCATACAGCTTAGTAAAATGAATCCCGATTAAATTCCATGGATTACATGCTGCGTGATTAAATGCAGTGTAATCCATGCAGAGTGGTAAAATGCATCCCGATTGAATGCAGTGGATTCCATGCAGCGTGGTTGAATGCAGTGGATTCCATGCAGGGTGCAGTAATGGAACCCTATTGAATGCAGTGGATTTTATGCAGCATGATTGAATGCAGTGGTTTCAATGCAGCATGATTGCATGCAGTGGATTTTATGCAGCATGGCCCATAGCTTCACGATTCAATGCAGTGGATTCCATTCAGCGTCATTGAATGCAGAGTATTCCATGCATTGTGGCGCAATGGATCCCGATTATATGCAGTGGAGTCCATCCAGCGAGGCCCAGTGCATCCCGATTGAATGCAGTGGATTGTATGCAGCATGGCCCAAAGCATCCCGATTGAATGCAGTGGATTCCATGCATTGTGATGGAATGCAGTGTAATCCATGCAACGAGGAAAAATGCATCCCGATGGAATGCAGTGGATTCCATGCAGCCTGATTGAATGCAGTGTATTCCATGCAGCATGAAGAAATGGAACCCTATGGAATGCAGCGGATTTTATGCAGCCTGATTGAATGCAGTGTATTCCATGCAGCATGAAGAAATGGAACCCTATGGAATGCAGCGGATTTTATGCTGCATGATTGAATGCAGTGGATTCCATGCAGCATGATTGAATGCAGTGGATTTTATTCAGCATGGCCCAAAGCATCCCGTTTGAATGCAGTGGATTCCATGCATTGTGATTGAATGCAGTGTACTCCATGCAGCCTTGTAAAATGAATCCAGATTGAATGCAGCGGATTCCATGCAGCGTGATTAAATGCAGTCGATTCCATACAGCTTAGTAAAATGAATCCCGATTAAATTCCATGGAGTACATGCAGCGTGATTAAATGCAGTGGATTCCATGCAGAGTGGTAAAATGCATCCATATTGAATGCAGTGGATTCTATGCATTGCGATTGAATGCAGTGTAATCCAAGCAGTGTGGTAAAATGCATCCCGATTGAATGCAGTGGATTCCATGCACCGTGATTAAATGCAGTCGATTCCATGCATTTTGGCGCAATGGTTCCAGATTGTATGCAGTGGAGTTCATGCAGCGAGGCCCAATGCATCCCGATGGAATGCAGTGGATTCCATGCATTGTGGCGCAATGGATCCAGATTTTATGCAGTGGAGTCCATGCAGCGAGGCCCAATGCATCCCGATTGAATGCAGTGGATTGTATGCAGCATGGCCCAAAGCATCCCGATGGAATGCAGTGGATTCCATGCATTGTGATGGAATGCAGTGAACTCCATGCAGCATGGTAGAATGCATCCCCATTGAATGCAGTGGATTCCATGGAGCTTGATTGAATGCAGTTTATTCCATGCAGCGAGGCCCAATGCATCCCGATTGAATGCAGTGGATTTTATGCAGCATGATTGAATGCAGTGGATTCCATGCAGCATGGTTGAATGCAGTGGATTTTATGCAGCATGGCCCAAAGCATCCCGATGGAATGCAGTGGATTTTATGCAGCATGATTGAATGCAGTGTACTCCATGCAGCGAGGAAAAATGCATCCCGATTGAATGCAGTGGATTCCATGCAGCGTGATTGAATGCAGTGGATTCGATGCCACGTGAAGAAATGGAACCCTATTGAATGCAGTGGATTTTATACAGCATGATTGAATGCAGTGGATTCCATGCAGCATGATTGAATTCAATGGATTTTATGCAGCATGGCCCAAAGCATCCCGATTGAATGCAGTGGAGTCCATGCAGCGTCGTTGCATGCGGAGGATTCCATGCATTTTGGTGCAATGGATCCCGATTGTATGCAGTGGAGTCCATGCAGCGAGGCCCAATGCATCCCGATTGAATGCAGTGGATTTTATGCAGCATCGCCCAAAGCATCCCGATGGAATGCAGTGGATTCCATGCATTGTGATTGAATGCAGTGAACTCCATGCAGCATTGTAGAATGCATCCCCATTGAATGCAGTGGAATTCATGCAGCGTGATTGAATGCAGTGTATTCCATGCAGCGAGGCCCAATGCATCCCGATGGAATGCAGTGGATTTTATGAAGCATGATTGAATGCAGTTGATTCCATGCAGCATGGTTGAATGCAGTGGATTCCATGCAGCGTGATTGAATGCAGTGTATTCCATGCAGCATGATTGCATGCAGTGGATTTTATGCAGTATGGCCCAAAGCATCCCGATGGAATGCAGTGGATTCCATGCAGAGTAAATGAATGCAGAGGATTCCATGCATTTGGCGCAATGGATCCCGATTGTATGCAGTGGAGTCCATGCAGCGAGGCCCAATGCATCCCGATTGAATGCAGTGGATTTTATGCAGCATGGCCCAAAGCATCCCGATGGAATGCAGTGGATTCCATGCATTGTGATTGAATGCGTTGTAATCTATGCAGTGTGGTAAAATGCATCCCGATAGAATGCAGTGGATTCCATGCAGCGTGATTGAATGTAGTGGATTCCATGCAGCGTGATGAAATGGAACCCTAATGAATGCAGTGGATTTTATGCAGCACGATTGAATGCAGTGGATTCCATGAAGCATGATTGAATGCAATGGATTTATGCAGCATGGCCCAAAGCATCCCGATTGAATGCAGTGGATTCCATGCAGCGTCATTGAATGCAGAGTATTCCATGCATTTTGGCGCAATGGTTCCAGATTGTATGCAGTGGAGTTCATGCAGCGAGGCCCAATGCATCCCGATTGAATGCAGTAGATTTTATGCAGCATGGCCCAAAACATCCCGATGGAATGCAGTGGATTCCATGCAGCGTCGTTGAATGCAGAGGATTCCATGCATTGTGGCGCAATGGATCCAGATTTTATGCAGTGGAGTCCATGCAGCGAGGCCCAATGCCTCCCGATTGAATGCAGTGGAGTTTATGCAGCATGGCCCAAAGCATCCCGATGGAATGCAGTGGATTCCATGCATTGTGATTGAATGCAGTGTAATCCATGCAGCGAGGTAAAATGCATCCCGATAGAATGCAGTGGATTCCATGCAGCGTGATTGAATGCAGTGTATTCCATGCAGCGTGAAGAAATGGAACCCAATTGAATGCAAGGATTTTATGCAGCATTACTGAATGCAGTGGATTCAAAAAGCAAGATTGAATGCAGTGGATTTTATGCAGCATGGCCCAAAGCATCCCGATTGAATGCAGTGGATTCCATGCATTGTGACTGAATGCAGTGAACTGCATGCAACGTGGTAAAATGCATCCCGATTGAATGCAGTGGATTCCATGCAGTGTGATTAAGTGCAGTCGATTCCATACAGCTTAGTAAAATGAATCCCGATTAAATTCCATGGATTACATGCAGCGTGATTAAATGCAGTGTAATCCATGCAGAGTGGTAAAATGCATCCCGATTGAATGCAGTGGATTCCATGCAGCGTGGTTGAATGCAGTGGATTCCATGCAGGGTGCAGTAATGGAACCCTATTGAATGCAGTGGATTTTATGCAGCATGATTGAATGCAGTGGTTTCAATGCAGCATGATTGCATGCAGTGGATTTTATGCAGCATGGCCCATAGCTTCACGATTCAATGCAGTGGATTCCATTCAGCATCATTGAATGCAGAGTATTCCATGCATTGTGGCGCAATGGATCCCGATTATATGCAGTGGAGTCCATGCAGCGAGGCCCAGTGCATCCCGATTGAATGCAGTCGATTGTATGCAGCATGGCCCAAAGCTTCCTGATTGAATGCAGTGGATTCCATGCATTGTGATGGAATGCAGTGTAATCTATGCAACGAGGAAAAATGCTTCCCGATGGAATGCAGTGGATTCCATGCAGCCTGATTGAATGCAGTGTATTCCATGCAGCATGAAGAAATGGAACCCTATGGAATGCAGCGGATTTTATGCAGCCTGATTGAATGCAGTGTATTCCATGCAGCATGAAGAAATGGAACCCTATGGAATGCAGCGGATTTTATGCTGCATGATTGAATGCAGTGGATTCCATGCAGCATGATTGAATGCAGTGGATTTTATTCAGCATGGCCCAAAGCATCCCGTTTGAATGCAGTGGATTCCATGCATTGTGATTGAATGCAGTGTACTCCATGCAGCCTTGTAAAATGAATCCAGATTGAATGCAGCGGATTCCATGCAGCGTGATTAAATGCAGTCGATTCCATACAGCTTAGTAAAATGAATCCCGATTAAATTCCATGGAGTACATGCAGCGTGATTAAATGCAGTGGATTCCATGCAGAGTGGTAAAATGCATCCATATTGAATGCAGTGGATTCTATGCATTGCGATTGAATGCAGTGTAATCCAAGCAGTGTGGTAAAATGCATCCCGATTGAATGCAGTGGATTCCATGCACCGTGATTAAATGCAGTCGATTCCATGCATTTTTTCGCAATGGTTCCAGATTGTATGCAGTGGAGTTCATGCAGCGAGGCCCAATGCATCCCGATTGAATGCAGTGGAGTTTATGCAGCATGGCCCAAAGCATCCCGATGGAATGCAGTGGATTCCATGCATTGTGATTGAATGCAGTGTAATCCATGCAGCTAGGTAAAATGCATCCCGATAGAATGCAGTGGATTCCATGCAGCGTGATTGAATGCAGTGGATTCCAGGCAGCGTGATTGAATGCAGTGTATTCCAGGCAGCGTGAAGAAATGGAACCCAATTGAATGCAAGGATTTTATGCAGCATTACTGAATGCAGTGGATTCAAAAAGCAAGATTGAATGCAGTGGATTTTATGCAGCATGGCCCAAAGCATCCCGATTGAATGCAGTGGATTCCATGCATTGTGATTGAATGCAGTGAACTGCATGCAACGTGGTAAAATGCATCCCGATTGAATGCAGTGGATTCCATGCAGCGTGATTAAGTGCAGTCGATTCCATACAGCTTAGTAAAATGAATCCCGATTAAATTCCATGGATTACATGCAGCGTGATTAAATGCAGTGTAATCCATGCAGAGTGGTAAAATGCATCCATATTGAATGCAGTGGATTCTATGCATTGCGATTGAATGCAGTGTAATCCAAGCAGTGTGGTAAAATGCATCCCGATTGAATGCAGTGGATTCCATGCACCGTGATTAAATGCAGTCGATTCCATGCATTGTGGCGCAATGGATCCCGATTGTATGCAGTGGAGTCCATGCAGCGAGGCCCAATGCATCCCGATTGAATGCAGTGGATTGTATGCAGCATGGCCCAAAGCATCCCGATGGAATGCAGTGGATTCCATGCATTGTGATGGAATGCAGTGAACTCCATGCAGCATGGTAGAATGCATCCCCATTGAATGCAGTGGATTCCATGGAGCCTGATTGAATGCAGTTTATTCCATGCAGCGAGGCCCAATGCATCCCGATTGAATGCAGTGGATTTTATGCAGCATGATTGAATGCAGTGGATTCCATGCAGCATGGTTGAATGCAGTGGATTTTATGCAGCATGGCCCAAAGCATCCCGATGGAATGCAGTGGATTTTATGCAGCATGATTGAATGCAGTGTACTCCATGCAGCGAGGAAAAATGCATCCCGATTGAATGCAGTGGATTCCATGCAGCGTGATTGAATGCAGTGGATTCGATGCCACGTGAAGAAATGGAACCCTATTGAATGCAGTGGATTTTATACAGCATGATTGAATGCAGTGGATTCCATGCAGCATGATTGAATGCAGTGGATTTTATGCAGCATGGCCCAAAGCATCCCGATGGAATGCAGTGGAGTCCATTCAGCGTCGTTGCATGCGGAGGATTCCATGCATTTTGGTGCAATGGATCCCGATTTTATGCAGTGGAGTCCATGCAGCGAGGCCCAATGCATCCCGATTGAATGAAGTCGATTTTATGCAGCATGGCCCAAAGCATCCCGATGGAATGCAGTGGATTCCATGCATTGTGATTGAATGCAGTGAACTCCATGCAGCATTGTAGAATGCATCCCCATTGAATGCAGTGGATTTCATGCAGCCTGATTGAATGCAGTGTATTCCATGCAGCGAGGCCCAATGCATCCCAATGGAATGCAGTGGATTTTATGCAGCATGATTGAATGCAGTGGATTCCATGCAGCAAATTGAATGCAGTGTATTTTATGCAGTATGACCCAAAGTATACCTATAGAACGCAGTGGATTCCATGCATTTTGAGTGTATGAAATGTAATCCATGCAGCCTTGTAAAATGCATCCCGATCGAATGCAGTGGATTCCATGCAGCATGATTGAATGCAGTGGATTTTATGCAGCATGGCCCAAAGCTTCCCGATGGAATGCAGTGGATTCCATGCAGCGTCGTTGAATGCAGAATATTCCATGCATTGTGGCGCAATGGATCCCGATTATATGCAGTGGAGTCTATGCAGCGAGGCCCAATGCATCCCGATTGAATGCAGTGGATTTTATGCAGCATGGCCCAAAGCATCCCGATTGAATGCAGTGGATTCCATGCATTGTGATTGAATGTAGGGTAATCCATGCAACGTGGTATAATGCATCCTGATTGAATGCAGTCGATTCCATGCATCCTGATGTAATGCAGTGTATTCCATGCAGCGTGAAGTAATGGAACCCTATTTAATGCATTGGATTTTATAGAACATGATTGAATGAAATGGATTCCATGCAGCATGGTTGAATGCAGTGGATTTTATGCAGCATGGCCCAAAGCATCCCGATTGAATGCAGTGGAGTCCATGCAGCGTCAATGAATGCAGAGTATTCCATGCATTTTGGCGCAATGGATCCAGATTGTATGCAGTGGAGTCCATGCAGCGAAGCCCAATGCATCCCGATTGAATGCAGTGGATTTTATGCAGCATGGCCCAAAGCATCCCGATGGAATGCAGTGGATTACATGCGTTGTGATTGAATGCAGTGAACGCCATGCAGCATTGTAGAATGCATCCCCATTGAATGCAGTGGATTCCATGCAGCGTGAAGAAATGGAACCCTATTGAATGCAGTGGATTTTATTCAGCATGATTGAATGCAGTGGATTCCATGCAGCAAATTGAATGCAGTGTATTTTATGCAGTATGGCCAAAGCATCCCTATAGAACGCAGTGGATTCCATGCATTTTGAGTGTATGAAATGTAATCCATGCAGCCTTGTAAAATGCATCCCGATTGAATGCAGTGGATTCCATGCAGCATGATTGAATGCAGTGGATTTTATGCAGCATGGCCCAAAGCTTCCCGATTGAATGCAGTGGATTCCATGCAGCGTCGTTGAATGCAGAGTATTCCATGCATTGTGGCGCAATGGATCCCGATTATATGCAGTGGAGTCTATGCAGCGAGGCCCAATGCATCACCATTGAATGCAGTGGATTTTATGCAGCATGGCCCAAGGCATCCCGATTGAATGCAGTGGATTCCATGCATTGTGATTGAATGTAGGGTAATCCATGCAACGTGGTATAATGCATCCTGATTGAATGCAGTCGATTCCATGCATCCTGATTTAATGCAGTGTATTCCATGCAGCGTGAAGTAATGGAACCCTATTGAATGCATTGGATTTTATAGAGCATGATTGAATGAAATGGATTCCATGCAGCATGGTTGAATGCAGTGGAGTTTATGCAGCATGGCCCAAAGCATCCCGATTTAATGCAGTGGAGTCCATGCAGCGTCAATGAATGCAGAGGATTCCTTGCATTGTGGCGCAATGGATACCGATTGAATGCAGTGGAGTCGATGCAGCGTGGCCCAATGCATCCCGATTGAATGCAGTGGATTTTATGCAGCATGGCCCAAAGCATCCCGATGGAATGCAGTGGATTCCAAGCATTGTGATTGAATGCAGTGTAATCCATGCAGCGAGGTAAAATGCATCCCGATTGAATGCAGTGGATTCCATTCAGTGTGATTGAATGCAGTGTATTACATGCAGCGTGAAGAAATGGAACCCTATTGAATGCAGTGGATTTTATGCAGCATGATTGAATGCAGTGGATTCCATGCAGCATGATTGAATGCAGTGGATTTTATGCAGCATGGCCCAAAGCATCCCGATGGAATGCAGTGGATTCCATGCATTGTGATTGAATGCAGTGAAAACCACGCAGCATGGTAAAATGCATCCCGATTGAATGCAGTGGATTCCATGCAGCGTGATTGAATGCAGTGTATTCCATGCAGCGTGAAGAAATGGAACCCAATTGAATGCAAGGATTTATGCAGCATTACTGAATGCAGTGGATTCAAAAAGCAAGATTGAATGCAGTGGATTTTATGCAGCATGGCCCAAAGCATCCCGATTGAATGCAGTGGATTCCATGCATTGTGATTGAATGCAGTGAACTGCATGCAACGTGGTAAAATGCATCCCGATTGAATGCAGTGGATTCCATGCAGCGTGATTAAGTGCAGTCGATTCCATACAGCTTAGTAAAATGAATCCCGATTAAAATTCCATGGATTACATGCAGCGTGATTAAATGCAGTGTAATCCATGCAGAGTGGTAAAATGCATCCCGATTGAATGCAGTGGATTCCATGCAGCGTGGTTGAATGCAGTGGATTCCATGCAGGGTGAAGAAATGGAACCCTATTGAATGCAGTGGATTTTATGCAACATGATTGAATGCAGTGGATTCAATGCAGCATGATTGCATGCAGTGGATTTTATGCAGCATGGCCCATAGCTTCACGATTCAATGCAGTGGAGTCCATTCAGCGTCATTGAATGCAGAGTATTCCATGCATTGTGGCGCAATGGATCCCGATTATATGCAGTGGAGTCCATGCAGCGAGGCCCAGTGCATCCCGATTGAATGCAGTGGATTGTATGCAGCATGGCCCAAAGCTTCCCGATTGAATGCAGTGGATTCGATGCATTGTGATGGAATGCAGTGTAATCCATGCAACGAGGAAAAATGCATCCCGATTGAATGCAGTGGATTCCATGCAGCATGATTGAATGCAGTGTATTCCATGCAGCATGAAGAAATGGAACCCTATGGAATGCAGCGGATTTTATGCTGCATGATTGAATGCAGTGGATTCCATGCAGCATGATTGAATGCAGTGGATTTTATGCAGCATGGCCCAAAGCATCCCGTTTGAATGCAGTGGATTCCATGCATTGTGATTGAATGCAGTGTACTCCATGCAGCCTTGTAAAATGAATCCCGATTGAATGCAGTGGATTCCATGCAGCGTGATTAAATGCAGTCGATTCCATACAGCTTAGTAAAATGAATCCCGATTAAATTCCATGGATTACATGCAGCGTGATTAAATGCAGTGGATTCCATGCAGAGTGGTAAAATGCATCCATATTGAATGCAGTGGATTCCATGCAGCGTGATTGAATGCAGTGGATTCCAGGCAGCGTGAAGAAGAAATGGAACCCTATTGAATGCAGTGGATTTTATGCAGCATGATTGAATGCAGTGGATTCCATGCAGCATGATTGCATGCAGTGGATTTTATGCAGTATGGCCCAAAGCATCCCGATGGAATGCAGTGGATTCCATGCAGCGTCAATGAATGCAGAGGATTCCATGCATTTTGGCACAATGGATCCCGATTGTATGCAGTGGAGTCCATGCAGCGAGGCCCAATGCATCCCGATTGAATGCAGTGGATTTTATGCAGCATGGCCCAAAGCATCCCGATGGAATGCAGTGGATTCCATGCATTGTGATTGAATGCAGTGAACTCCATGCAGCATGGTAGAATGCATCCCCATTGAATGCAGTGGATTCCATGGAGCCTGATTGAATGCAGTTTATTCCATGCAGCGAGGCCCAATGCATCCCGATTGAATGCAGTGGATTTTATGCAGCATGATTGAATGCAGTGGATTCCATGCAGCATGGTTGAATGCAGTGGATTTTATGCAGCATGGCCCAAAGCATCCCGATGGAATGCAGTGGATTCCATGCAGCGTCATTGAATGCAGATGATTCCTTGCATTTTGGGGCAATGGATCCCGATTTTATGCAGTGGAGTCCATGCAGCGTGGCCAAATGCATCCCGATTAAATGCAGTGGATTTTATGCAGCATGGCCCAAATCATCCCGATAGAATGCAGTGGATTCCATGCAGCCTGATTGAATGAAGGGTAATCCAAGCAGCATGGTAAAATGCATCCCGATTAAATGCAGTGGATTCCATGCAGCATGATTGAATGCAATGGATTTTATGCAGCATGGCCCAAAGCATCCCGATTGAATGCAGTGGATTCCATGCAGCGTCATTGAATGCAGAGGATTCCATGCATTGTGGCGCAATGGATCCGGATTGTATGCAGTGGAGTCCATGCAGCGATGCCCAGTGCATCCCGATTGAATGCAGTTGATTTTATGCAGCATGGCCCAAAGCATCCCGATTGAATGCAATGGATTCCATGAATTGTGATTGAATACAGTGTACTAAATGCAGCGTGGTAAAATTCATCCATGTTGAATGCAGTGGATTCCATGCAGCGTGATTGAATGCAGTGGATTCCATGCAGCGTGAAGAAATGGAACCCTATTGAATGCAGTGGATTTTATGCAGCATGATTGAATGCAGTGGATTCCATGCAGCATGATTGTATACAGTGGATTTTATGCAGCATGGCCCAAAGCATCCCGATGGAATGCAGTGGATTCCATGCAGCGTCATTGAATGCAGAGGATTCCATGCATTGTGGCGCAATGGATCCCGATTGTATGCAGTGGAGTCCATGCAGCGAGGCCCAATGCATCCCGATTGAATGCAGTGGATTTTATGCAGCATGGCCCAAAGCATCCCGATGGAATGCAGTGGATTCCATGCAGCGTCGTTGAATGAAGTGGATTCCATGCATTGTGGCGCAATGGATCCCGATTGTATGCAGTGGAGTCCATGCAGCAATGCCCAGTGCATCCCGATTGAATGCAGTGGATTTTATGCAGCATGGCCCAAAGCATGCCGATTGAATGCAATGGATTCCATGAATTGTGATTGAATACAGTGTACTAAATGCAGCGTGGTAAAATTCATCCATGTTGAATGCAGTGGAATTCATGCAGCGTGATTGAATGCAGTGGATTCCATGCAGCGTGAAGAAATGGAACCCTATTGAATGCAGTGGATTTTATGCAGCATGATTGAATGCAGTGGATTCCATGCAGCATGATTGCATGCAGTGGATTTTATGCAGCATGGCCCAAAGCATCCTGATGGAATGCAGTGGATTCCATGCAGCGTCATTGAATGCAGAGGATTCCATGCATTGTGGCACAATGGATTCCGATTGAATGCAGTGGATTCGATGCAGCGTCATTGAATGAAGAGAATTCCATGCATTGTGGCACAATGGATCCCGATTGAATGCAGTGGAGTCCATGCAGCGAGGCCCAATGCATCCCGATTGAATGCAGTGGATTTTATGCAGCATGGCCCAAAGCATCCCGATTGAATGCAGTGGATTCCATGCATTGTGATTGAATGCGGTGTAATCTATGCAGTGTGGTAAAATGCATCCCGATAGAATGCAGTGGATTCCATGCAGCGTGATTGAATGTAGTGGATTCGATGCAGCGTGAAGAAATGGAACCCTATTGAATGCCGTGGATTTTATGCAGCACGATTGAATGCAGTGGATTCCATGAAGCATGATTGAATGCAATGGATTTATGCAGCATGGCCCAAAGCATCCCGATTGAATGCAGTGGATTCCATGCAGTGTCGTTGAGTGCAGAGTATTCCATGCATTTTGGCGCAATGGTTCCAGATTGTATGCAGTGGAGTTCATGCAGCGAGGCCCAATGCATCCCGATTGAATGCAGTAGATTTTATGCAGCATGGCCCAAAACATCCCGATGGAATGCAGTGGATTCCATGCAGCGTCGTTGAATGCAGAGGATTCCATGCATTGTGGCGCAATGGATCCAGAGTTTATGCAGTGGAGTCCATGCAGCGAGGCCCAATGCCTCCCGATTGAATGCAGTGGAGTTTATGCAGCATGGCCCAAAGCATCCCGATGGAATGCAGTGGATTCCATGCATTGTGATTGAATGCAGTGTAATCCATGCAGTGAGGTAAAATGCATCCTGATTTAATGCAGTGTATTCCACGCAGCGTGAAGTAATTTAACCCTATTGAATGCATTGGATTTTATAGAGCATGATTGAATGAAATGGATTCCATGCAGCATGGTTGAATGCAGTGGATTTTATGCAGCATGGCCCAAAGCATCCCGATTGAATGCAGTGGAGTCCATGCAGCGTCAATGAATGCAGAGTATTCCATGCATTTTGGCGCAATGGATCCCTATTGTATGCAGTGGAGTCCATGCAGCGAAGCCCAATGCATCCCGATTGAATGCAGTGGATTTTATGCAGCATGGCCCAAAGCATCCCGATGGAATGCAGTGGATTACATGCGTTGTGATTGAATGCAGTGAACTCCATGCAGCATTGTAGAATGCATCCCCATTGAATGCAGTGGATTCCATGGAGCCTGATTGAATGCAGTGTATTCCATGCAGCGTGAAGAAATGGAACCCTATTGAATGCAGTGGATTTTATTCAGCATGATTGAATGCAGTGGATTCCATGCAGCAAATTGAATGCAGTGTATTTTATGCAGTATGGCCCAAAGCATCCCTATAGAACGCAGTGGATTCCATGCATTTTGAGTGTATGAAATGTAATCCATGCAGCCTTGTAAAATGCATCCCGATTGAATGCAGTGGATTCCATGCAGCATGATTGAATGCAGTGGATTTTATGCAGCATGGCCCAAAGCTTCCCGATGGAATGCAGTGGATTCCATGCAGCGTCATTGAATGCAGAGTATTCCATGCATTGTGGCGCAATGGATCCCGATTATATGCAGTGGAGTCTATGCAGCGAGGCCCAATGCATCACCATTGAATGCAGTGGATTTTATGCAGCATGGCCCAAGGCATCCCGATTGAATGCAGTGGATTCCATGCATTGTGATTGAATGTAGGGTAATCCATGCAACGTGGTATAATGCATCCTGATTGAATGCAGTCGATTCCATGCATCCTGATTTAATGTAGTGTATTCCATGCAGCGTGAAGTAATGGAACCCTATTGAATGCATTGGATTTTATAGAGCATGATTGAATGAAATGGATTCCATGCAGCATGGTTGAATGCAGTGGATTTTATGCAGCATGGCCCAAAGCATCCTGATGGAATGCAGTGGATTCCATGCAGCGTCATTGAATGCAGAGGATTCCATGCATTGTGGCACAATGGATTCCGATTGAATGCAGTGGATTCGATGCAGCGTCATTGATTGAAGAGTATTCCATGCATTGTGGCACAATGGATCCCGATTGAATGCAGTGGAGTCCATGCAGCGAGGCCCAATGCATCCCGATTGAATGCAGTGGATTTTATGCAGCATGGCCCAAAGCATGCCGATTGAATGCAGTGGATTCCATGCATTGTGATTGAATGCGGTGTAATCTATGCAGTGTGGTAAAATGCATCCCGATAGAATGCAGTGGATTCCATGCAGCGTGATTGAATGTAGTGGATTCGATGCAGCGTGAAGAAATGGAACCCTATTGAATGCCGTGGATTTTATGCAGCACGATTGAATGCAGTGGATTCCATGCAGCCTGATTGAATGCAATGGATTTATGCAGCATGAAGGAATGGAACCCTATGGAATGCAGCGGATTTTATGCAGCCTGATTTAATGCAGTGGATTCCATGCAGCATGATTGAATGCAGTGGATTTTATGCAGCATGGCCCAAAGCATCCCGTTTGAATGCAGTGGATTCCATGCATTGTGATTGAATGCAGTGTACTCCATGCAGCCTTGTAAAATGAATCCCAATTGAATGCAGTGGATTCCATGCAGCGTGATTAAATGCAGTCGATTCCATACAGCTTAGTAAAATGAATCCCGATTAAATTCCATGGATTACATGCAGCGTGATTAAATGCAGTGGATTCCATGCAGAGTGGTAAATTGCATCCATATTGAATGCAGTGGATTCCATGCAGCGTGATTGAATGCAGTGGATTCCAGGCAGCGTGAAGAAGAAATGGAACCCTATTGAATGCAGTGGATTTTATGCAGCATGATTGAATGCAGTGGATTCCATGCAGCATGATTGCATGCAGTGGATTTTATGCAGTATGGCCCAAAGCATCCCGATGGAATGCAGTGGATTCCATGCAGCGTCAATGAATGCAGAGGATTCCATGCATTTTGGCGCAATGGATCCCGATTGTATGCAGTGGAGTCCATGCAGCGAGGCCCAATGCATCCCGATTGAATGCAGTGGATTTTATGCAGCATGGCCCAAAGCATCCCGATGGAATGCAGTGGATTCCATGCATTGTGATTGAATGCAGTGAACTCCATGCAGCATGGTAGAATGCATCCCCATTGAATGCAGTGGATTCCATGGAGCCTGATTGAATGCAGTTTATTCCATGCAGCGAGGCCCAATGCATCCCGATTGAATGCAGTGGATTTTATGCAGCATGATTGAATGCAGTGGATTCCATGCAGCATGGTTGAATGCAGTGGATTTTATGCAGCATGGCCCAAAGCATCCCGATGGAATGCAGTGGATTCCATGCAGCGTCATTGAATGCAGATGATTCCTTGCATTTTGGGGCAATGGATCCCGATTTTATGCAGTGGAGTCCATGCAGCGTGGCCAAATGCATCCCGATTAAATGCAGTGGATTTTATGCAGCATGGCCCAAAGCATCCCGATAGAATGCAGTGGATTCCATGCAGCCTGATTGAATGAAGGGTAATCAATGCAGCATGGTAAAATGCATCCCGATTGAATGCAGTGGATTCCATGCAGCATGATTGAATGCAATGGATTTTATGCAGCATGGCCCAAAGCATCCCGATTGAATGCAGTGGATTCCATGCAGCGTCATTGAATGCAGAGGATTCCATGCATTGTGGCGAAATGGATCCGGATTGTATGCAGTGGAGTCCATGCAGCGATGCCCAGTGCATCCCGATTGAATGCAGTGGATTTTATGCAGCATGGCCCAAAGCATCCCGATGGAATGCAGTGGATTCCATGCATTGTGATTGAATGTAGGGTAATCCATGCAACGTGGTATAATGCATCCTGATTGAATGCAGTCGATTCCATGCATCCTGATTTAATGTAGTGTATTCCATGCAGCGTGAAGTAATGGAACCCTATTGAATGCATTGGATTTTATAGAGCATGATTGAATGAAATGGATTCCATGCAGCATGGTTGAATGCAGTGGATTTTATGCAGCATGGCCCAAAGCATCCCGATTGAATGCAGTGGAGTCCATGCAGCGTCAATGAATGCAGAGGATTCCTTGCATTGTGGCGCAATGGATACCGATTGAATGCAGTGGAGTCGATGCAGCGTGGCCCAATGCATCCCGATTGAATGCAGTGGATTTTATGCAGCATGGCCCAAAGCATCCCGATGGAATGCAGTGGATTCCAAGCATTGTGATTGAATGCAGTGTAATCCATGCAGCGAGGTAAAATGCATCCCGATTGAATGCAGTGGATTCCATTCAGTGTGATTGAATGCAGTGTATTACATGCAGCGTGAAGAAATGGAACCCTATTGAATGCAGTGGATTTTATGCAGCATGATTGAATGCAGTGGATTCCATGCAGCATGATTGAATGCAGTGGATTTTATGCAGCATGGCCCAAAGCATCCCGATGGAATGCAGTGGATTCCATGCATTGTGATTGAATGCAGTGAAAACCACGCAGCATGGTAAAATGCATCCCGATTGAATGCAGTGGATTCCATGCAGCGTGATTGAATGCAGTGTATTCCATGCAGCGTGAAGAAATGGAACCCAATTGAATGCAAGGATTTTATGCAGCATTACTGAATGCAGTGGATTCAAAAAGCAAGATTGAATGCAGTGGATTTTATGCAGCATGGCCCAAAGCATCCCGATTGAATGCAGTGGATTCCATGCATTGTGATTGAATGCAGTGAACTGCATGCAACGTGGTAAAATGCATCCCGATTGAATGCAGTGGATTCCATGCAGCATGATTAAGTGCAATCGATTCCATACAGCTTAGTAAAATGAATCCCGATTAAAATTCCATGGATTACATGCAGCGTGATTCAATGCAGTGTAATCCATGCAGAGTGGTAAAATGCATCCCGATTGAATGCAGTGGATTGCATGCAGCGTGGTTGAATGCAGTGGATTCCATGCAGGGTGAAGAAATGGAACCCTATTGAATGCAGTGGATTTTATGCAACATGATTGAATGCAGTGGATTCAATGCAGCATGATTGCATGCAGTGGATTTTATGCAGCATGGCCCATAGCTTCACGATTCAATGCAGTGGATTCCATTCAGCGTCATTGAATGCAGAGTATTCCATGCATTGTGGCGCAATGGATCCCGATTATATGCAGTGGAGTCCATGCAGCGAGGCCCAGTGCATCCCGATTGAATGCAGTGGATTGTATGCAGCATGGCCCAAAGCTTCCCGATTGAATGCAGTGGATTCGATGCATTGTGATGGAATGCAGTGTTATCCATGCAACGAGGAAAAATGCATCCCGATTGAATGCAGTGGATTCCATGCAGCCTGATTGAATGCAGTGTATTCCATGCAGCATGAAGAAATGGAACCCTATGGAATGCAGCGGATTTTATGCAGCCTGATTGAATGCAGTGGATTCCATGCAGCATGATTGAATGCAGTGGATTTTATGCAGCATGGCCCAAAGCATCCCGTTTGAATGCAGTGGATTCCATGCATTGTGATTGAATGCAGTGTACTCCATGCAGCCTTGTAAAATGAATCCCGATTGAATGCAGTGGATTCCATGCAGCGTGATTAAATGCAGTCGATTCCATACAGCTTAGTAAAATGAATCCCGATTAAATTCCATGGATTACATGCAGCGTGATAAAATGCAGTGGATTCCATGCAGAGTGGTAAAATGCATCCATATTGAATGCAGTGGATTCCATGCAGCGTGACTGAATGCAGTGGATTCCAGGCAGCGTGAAGAAGAAATGGAACCCTATTGAATGCAGTGGATTTTATGCAGCATGATTGAATGCAGTGGATTCCATGCAGCATGATTGCATGCAGTGGATTTTATGCAGTATGGCCCAAAGCATCCCGATGGAATGCAGTGGATTCCATGCAGCGTCAATGAATGCAGAGGATTCCATGCATTTTGGCGCAATGGATCCCGATTGTATGCAGTGGAGTCCATGCAGCGAGGCCCAATGCATCCCGATTGAATGCAGTCGATTTTATGCAGCATGGCCCAAAGCATCCCGATGGAATGCAGTGGATTCCATGCATTGTGATTGAATGCAGTGGATTCCAGGCAGCGTGAAGAAGAAATGGAACCCTATTGAATGCAGTGGATTTTATTCAGCATGATTGAATGCAGTGGATTCCATGCAGCAAATTGAATGCAGTGTATTTTATGCAGTATGGCCCAAAGCATCCCTATAGAACGCAGTGGATTCCATGCATTTTGAGTGTATGAAATGTAATCCATGCAGCCTTGTAAAATGCATCCCGATTGAATGCAGTGGATTCCATGCAGCATGATTGAATGCAGTGGATTTTATGCAGCATGGCCCAAAGCTTCCCGATGGAATGCAGTGGATTCCATGCAGCGTCATTGAATGCAGAGTATTCCATGCATTGTGGCGCAATGGATCCCGATTATATGCAGTGGAGTCTATGCAGCGAGGCCCAATGCATCACCATTGAATGCAGTGGATTTTATGCAGCATGGCCCAAGGCATCCCGATTGAATGCAGTGGATTCCATGCATTGTGATTGAATGTAGGGTAATCCATGCAACGTGGTATAATGCATCCTGATTGAATGCAGTCGATTACATGCATCCTGATTTAATGTAGTGTATTCCATGCAGCGTGAAGTAATGGAACCCTATTGAATGCATTGGATTTTATAGAGCATGATTGAATGAAATGGATTCCATGCAGCATGGTTGAATGCAGTGGATTTTATGCAGCATGGCCCAAAGCATCCCGATTGAATGCAGTGGAGTCCATGCAGCGTCAATGAATGCAGAGGATTCCTTGCATTGTGGCGCAATGGATACCGATTGAATGCAGTGGAGTCGATGCAGCGTGGCCCAATGCATCCCGATTGAATGCAGTGGATTTTATGCAGCATGGCCCAAAGCATCCCGATGGAATGCAGTGGATTCCAAGCATTGTGATTGAATGCAGTGTAATCCATGCAGCGAGGTAAAATGCATCCCGATTGAATGCAGTGGATTCCATTCAGTGTGATTGAATGCAGTGTATTACATGCAGCGTGAAGAAATGGAACCCTATTGAATGCAGTGGATTTTATGCAGCATGATTGAATGCAGTGGATTCCATGCAGCATGATTGAATGCAGTGGATTTTATGCAGCATGGCCCAAAGCATCCCGATGGAATGCAGTGGATTCCATGCATTGTGATTGAATGCAGTGAAAACCACGCAGCATGGTAAAATGCATCCCGATTGAATGCAGTGGATTCCATGCAGCGTGATTGAATGCAGTGTATTCCATGCAGCGTGAAGAAATGGAACCCAATTGAATGCAAGGATTTTATGCAGCATTACTGAATGCAGTGGATTCAAAAAGCAAGATTGAATGCAGTGGATTTTATGCAGCATGGCCCAAAGCATCCCGATTGAATGCAGTGGATTCCATGCATTGTGATTGAATGCAGTGAACTGCATGCAACGTGGTAAAATGCATCCCGATTGAATGCAGTGGATTCCATGCAGCATGATTAAGTGCAGTCGATTCCATACAGCTTAGTAAAATGAATCCCGATTAAAATTCCATGGATTACATGCAGCGTGATTCAATGCAGTGTAATCCATGCAGAGTGGTAAAATGCATCCCGATTGAATGCAGTGGATTCCATGCAGCGTGGTTGAATGCAGTGGATTCCATGCAGCGTCATTGAATGCAGAGGATTCCATGCATTGTGGCGCAATGGTTCCGGATTGTATGCAGTGGAGTCCATGCAGCGATGCCCAGTGCATCCCGATTGAATGCAGTGGATTTTATGCAGCATGGCCCAAAGCATCCCGATTGAATGCAATGGATTCCATGAATTGTGATTGAATACAGTGTACTAAATGCAGCGTGGTAAATTTCATCCATGTTGAATGCAGTGGATTCCATGCAGCGTGATTGAATGCAGTGGATTCCATGCAGCATGAAGAAATGGAACCCTATTGAATGCAGTGGATTTTATGCAGCATGATTGAATGCAGTGGATTCCATGCAGCATGATTGCATACAGTGGATTTTATGCAGCATGGCCCAAAGCATCCCGATGGAATGCAGTGGATTCCATGCAGCGTCAATGAATGCAGAGGATTCCATGCATTGTGGCGCAATGGATCCCGATTGTATGCAGTGGAGTCCATGCAGCGAGGCCCAATGCATCCCGATTGAATGCAGTGGATTTTATGCAGCATGGCCCAAAGCATCCCGATGGAATGCAGTGGATTCCATGCAGCGTCGTTGAATGAAGAGGATTCCATGCATTGTGGCGCAATGGATCCGGATTGTATGCAGTGGAGTCCATGCAGCAATGCCCAGTGCATCCCGATTGAATGCAGTGGATTTTATGCAGCATGGCCCAAAGCATCCCGATTGAATGCAATGGATTCCATGAATTGTGATTGAATACAGTGTACTAAATGCAGCGTGGTAAAATTCATCCATGTTGAATGCAGTGGAATTCATGCAGCGTGATTGAATGCAGTGGATTCCATGCAGCGTGAAGAAATGGAACCCTATTGAATGCAGTGGATTTTATGCAGCATGATTGAATGCAGTGGATTCCATGCAGCATGATTGCATGCAGTGGATTTTATGCAGCATGGCCCAAAGCATCCTGATGGAATGCAGTGGATTCCATGCAGCGTCATTGAATGCAGAGGATTCCATGCATTGTGGCACAATGGATTCCGATTGAATGCAGTGGATTCGATGCAGCGTCATTGATTGAAGAGTATTCCATGCATTGTGGCACAATGGATCCCGATTGAATGCAGTGGAGTCCATGCAGCGAGGCCCAATGCATCCCGATTGAATGCAGTGGATTTTATGCAGCATGGCCCAAAGCATGCCGATTGAATGCAGTGGATTCCATGCATTGTGATTGAATGCGGTGTAATCTATGCAGTGTGGTAAAATGCATTCCGATAGAATGCAGTGGATTCCATGCAGCGTGATTGAATATAGTGGATTCGATGCAGCGTGAAGAAATGGAACCCTATTGAATGCCGTGGATTTTATGCAGCACGATTGAATGCAGTGGATTCCATGCAGCCTGATTGAATGCAATGGATTTATGCAGCATGAAGGAATGGAACCCTATGGAATGCAGCGGATTTTATGCAGCCTGATTTAATGCAGTGGATTCCATGCAGCATGATTGAATGCAGTGGATTTTATGCAGCATGGCCCAAAGCATCCCGTTTGAATGCAGTGGATTCCATGCATTGTGATTGAATGCAGTGTACTCCATGCAGCCTTGTAAAATGAATCCCAATTGAATGCAGTGGATTCCATGCAGCGTGATTAAATGCAGTCGATTCCATACAGCTTAGTAAAATGAATCCCGATTAAATTCCATGGATTACATGCAGCGTGATTAAATGCAGTGGATTCCATGCAGAGTGGTAAATTGCATCCATATTGAATGCAGTGGATTCCATGCAGCGTGATTGAATGCAGTGGATTCCAGGCAGCGTGAAGAAGAAATGGAACCCTATTGAATGCAGTGGATTTTATGCAGCATGATTGAATGCAGTGGATTCCATGCAGCATGATTGCATGCAGTGGATTTTATGCAGTATGGCCCAAAGCATCCCGATGGAATGCAGTGGATTCCATGCAGCGTCAATGAATGCAGAGGATTCCATGCATTTTGGCGCAATGGATCCCGATTGTATGCAGTTGAGTCCATGCAGCGAGGCCCAATGCATCCCGATTGAATGCAGTGGATTTTATGCAGCATGGCCCAAAGCATCCCGATGGAATGCAGTGGATTCCATGCATTGTGATTGAATGCAGTGAACTCCATGCAGCATGGTAGAATGCATCCCCATTGAATGCAGTGGATTCCATGGAGCCTGATTGAATGCAGTTTATTCCATGCAGCGAGGCCCAATGCATCCCGATTGAATGCAGTGGATTTTATGCAGCATGATTGAATGCAGTGGATTCCATGCAGCATGATTGCATGCAGTGGATTTTATGCAGCATGGCCCAAAGCATCCCGATGGAATGCAGTGGATTCCATGCAGCGTCATTGAATGCAGATGATTCCTTGCATTTTGGGGCAATGGATCCCGATTTTATGCAGTGGAGTCCATGCAGCGTGGCCAAATGCATCCCGATTAAATGCAGTGGATTTTATGCAGCATGGCCCAAAGCATCCCGATAGAATGCAGTGGATTCCATGCAGCCTGATTGAATGAAGGGTAATCAATGCAGCATGGTAAAATGCATCCCGATTGAATGCAGTGGATTCCATGCAGCATGATTGAATGCAATGGATTTTATGCAGCATGGCCCAAAGCATCCCGATTGAATGCAGTGGATTCCATGCAGCGTCATTGAATGCAGAGGATTCCATGCATTGTGGCGCAATGGATCCGGATTGTATGCAGTGGAGTCCATGCAGCGATGCCCAGTGCATCCCGATTGAATGCAGTGGATTTTATGCAGCATGGCCCAAAGCATCCCGATTGAATGCAATGGATTCCATGAATTGTGATTGAATACAGTGTACTAAATGCAGCGTGGTAAAATTCATCCATGTTGAATGCAGTGGATTCCATGCAGCGTGATTGAATGCAGTGGATTCCATGCAGTGTGAAGAAATGGAACCCTATTGAATGCAGTGGATTTTATGCAGCATGATTGAATGCAGTGGATTCCATGCAGCATGATTGCATACAGTGGATTTTATGCAGCATGGCCCAAAGCATCCCGATGGAATGCAGTGGATTCCATGCAGCGTCATTGAATGCAGAGGATTCCATGCATTGTGGCGCAATGGATCCCGATTGTATGCAATCGAGTCCATGCAGCGAGGCCCAATGCATCCCGATTGAATGCAGTGGAGTCCATGCAGCGAGGCCCAAAGCATCCCGATGGAATGCAGTGGATTCCATGCAGCGTCGTTGAATGAAGAGGATTCCATGCATTGTGGCGCAATGGATCCGGATTGTATGCAGTGGAGTCCATGCAGCAATGCCCAGTGCATCCCGATTGAATGCAGTGGATTTTATGCAGCATGGCCCAAAGCATCCCGATTGAATGCAATGGATTCCATGAATTGTGATTGAATACAGTGTACTAAATGCAGCGTGGTAAAATTCATCCATGTTGAATGCAGTGGAATTCATGCAGCGTGATTGAATGCAGTGGTTCCATGCAGCGTGAAGAAATGGAACCCTATTGAATGCAGTGGATTTTATGCAGCATGATTGAATGCAGTGGATTCCATGCAGCATGATTGCATGCAGTGGATTTTATGCAGCATGGCCCAAAGCATCCTGATGGAATGCAGTGGATTCCATGCAGCGTCATTGAATGCAGAGGATTCCATGCATTGTGGCACAATGGATTCCGATTGAATGCAGTGGATTCGATGCAGCGTCATTGAATGAAGAGAATTCCATGCATTGTGGCACAATGGATCCCGATTAAATGCAGTGGAGTCCATGCAGCGAGGCCCAATGCATCCCGATTGAATGCAGTGGATTTTATGCAGCATGGCCCAAAGCATCCCGATTGAATGCAGTGGATTCCATGCATTGTGATTGAATGCGGTGTAATCTATGCAGTGTGGTAAAATGCATCCCGATAGAATGCAGTGGATTCCATGCAGCGTGATTGAATGTAGTGGATTCGATGCAGCGTGAAGAAATGGAACCCTATTGAATGCCGTGGATTTTATGCAGCACGATTGAATGCAGTGGATTCCATGAAGCATGATTGAATGCAATGGATTTATGCAGCATGGCCCAAAGCATCCCGATTGAATGCAGTGGATTCCATGCAGCGTCGTTGAATGCAGAGTATTCCATGCATTTTGGTGCAATGGTTCCAGATTGTATGCAGTGGAGTTCATGCAGCGAGGCCCAATGCATCCCGATAGAATGCAGTAGATTTTATGCAGCATGGCCCAAAACATCCCGATGGAATGCAGTGGATTCCATGCAGCGTCGTTGAATGCAGAGGATTCCATGCATTGTGGCGCAATGGATCCAGATTTTATGCAGTGGAGTCCATGCAGCGAGGCCCAATGCCTCCCGATTGAATGCAGTGGAGTTTATGCAGCATGGCCCAAAGCATCCCGATGGAATGCAGTGGATTCCATGCATTGTGATTGAATGCAGTGTAATCCATGCAGTGAGGTAAAATGCATCCTGATTTAATGCAGTGTATTCCATGCAGCGTGAAGTAATGGAACCCTATTGAATGCATTGGATTTTATAGAGCATGATTGAATGAAATGGATTCCATGCAGCATGGTTGAATGCAGTGGATTTTATGCAGCATGGCCCAAAGCATCCCGATTGAATGCAGTGGAGTCCATGCAGTGTCAATGAATGCAGAATATTCCATGCATTTTGGCGCAATGGATCCCGATTGTATGCAGTGGAGTCCATGCAGCGAAGCCCAATGCATCCCGATTGAATGCAGTGGATTTTATGCAGCATGGCCCAAAGCATCCCAATGGAATGCAGTGGATTACATGCGTTGTGATTGAATGCAGTGAACTCCATGCAGCATTGTAGAATGCATCCCCATTGAATGCAGTGGATTCCATGGAGCCTGATTGAATGCAGTGTATTCCATGCAGCGTGAAGAAATGGAACCCTATTGAATGCAGTGGATTTTATTCAGCATGATTGAATGCAGTGGATTCCATGCAGCAAATTGAATGCAGTGTATTTTATGCAGTATGGCCAAAGCATACCTATAGAACGCAGTGGATTCCATGCATTTTGAGTGTATGAAATGTAATCCATGCAGCCTTGTAAAATGCATCCCGATTGAATGCAGTGGATTCCATGCATCACCATTGAATGCAGTGGATTTTATGCAGCATGGCCCAAGGCCTCCCGATTGAATGCAGTGGATTCCATGCATTTTGATTGAATGTAGGGTAATCCATGCAACGTGGTATAATGCATCCTGATTGAATGCAGTCGATTCCATGCATCCTGATTTAATGTAGTGTATTCCATGCAGCGTGAAGTAATGGAACCCTATTGAATGCATTGGATTTTATAGAGCATGATTGAATGAAATGGATTCCATGCAGCATGGTTGAATGCAGTGGATTTTATGCAGCATGGCCCAAAGCATCCCGATTGAATGCAGTGGAGTCCATGCAGCATCAATGAATGCAGAGGATTCCTTGCATTGTGGCGCAATGGATACCGATTGAATGCAGTGGAGTCGATGCAGCGTGGCCCAATGCATCCCGATTGAATGCAGTGGATTTTATGCAGCATGGCCCAAAGCATCCCGATGGAATGCAGTGGATTCCAAGCATTGTGATTGAATGCAGTGTAATCCATGCAGCGAGGTAAAATGCATCCCGATTGAATGCAGTGGATTCCATTCAGTGTGATTGAATGCAGTGTATTACATGCAGCGTGAAGAAATGGAACCCTATTGAATGCAGTGGATTTTATGCAGCATGATTGAATGCAGTGGATTCCATGCAGCATGATTGAATGCAGTGGATTTTATGCAGCATGGCCCAAAGCATCCCGATGGAATGCAGTGGATTCCATGCATTGTGATTGAATGCAGTGAAAACCACGCAGCATGGTAAAATGCATCCCGATTGAATGCAGTGGATTCCATGCAGCGTGATTGAATGCAGTGTATTCCATGCAGCGTGAAGAAATGGAACCCAATTGAATGCAAGGATTTATGCAGCATTACTGAATGCAGTGGATTCAAAAAGCAAGATTGAATGCAGTGGATTTTATGCAGCATGGCCCAAAGCATCCCGATTGAATGCAGTGGATTCCATGCATTGTGATTGAATGCAGTGAACTGCATGCAACGTGGTAAAATGCATCCCGATTGAATGCAGTGGATTCCATGCAGCGTGATTAAGTGCAGTCGATTCCATACAGCTTAGTAAAATGAATCCCGATTAAAATTCCATGGATTACATGCAGCGTGATTAAATGCAGTGTAATCCATGCAGAGTGGTAAAATGCATCCCGATTGAATGCAGTGGATTCCATGCAGCGTGGTTGAATGCAGTGGATTCCATGCAGGGTGAAGAAATGGAACCCTATTGAATGCAGTGGATTTTATGCAACATGATTGAATGCAGTGGATTCAATGCAGCATGATTGCATGCAGTGGATTTTATGCAGCATGGCCCATAGCTTCACGATTCAATGCAGTGGATTCCATTCAGCGTCATTGAATGCAGAGTATTCCATGCATTGTGGCGCAATGGATCCCGATTATATGCAGTGGAGTCCATGCAGCGAGGCCCAGTGCATCCCGATTGAATGCAGTGGATTGTATGCAGCATGGCCCAAAGCTTCCCGATTGAATGCAGTGGATTCGATGCATTGTGATGGAATGCAGTGTAATCCATGCAACGAGGAAAAATGCATCCCGATTGAATGCAGTGGATTCCATGCAGCCTGATTGAATGCAGTGTATTCCATGCAGCATGAAGAAATGGAACCCTATGGAATGCAGCGGATTTTATGCAGCCTGATTTAATGCAGTGGATTCCATGCAGCATGATTGAATGCAGTGGATTTTATGCAGCATGGCCCAAAGCATCCCGTTTGAATGCAGTGGATTCCATGCATTGTGATTGAATGCAGTGTACTCCATGCAGCCTTGTAAAATGAATCCCAATTGAATGCAGTGGATTCCATGCAGCGTGATTAAATGCAGTCGATTCCATACAGCTTAGTAAAATGAATCCCGATTAAATTCCATGGATTACATGCAGCGTGATTAAATGCAGTGGATTCCATGCAGAGTGGTAAAATGCATCCATATTGAATGCAGTGGATTCCATGCAGCGTGATTGAATGCAGTGGATTCCAGGCAGCGTGAAGAAAAAATGGAACCCTATTGAATGCAGTGGATTTTATGCAGCATGATTGAATGCAGTGGATTCCATGCAGCATGATTGCATGCAGTGGATTTTATGCAGTATGGCCCAAAGCATCCCGATGGAATGCAGTGGATTCCATGCAGCGTCAATGAATGCAGAGGATTCCATGCATTTTGGCGCAATGGATCCCGATTGTATGCAGTGGAGTCCATGCAGCGAGGCCCAATGCATCCCGATTGAATGCAGTGGATTTTATGCAGCATGGCCCAAAGCATCCCGATGGAATGCAGTGGATTCCATGCATTGTGATTGAATGCAGTGAACTCCATGCAGCATGGTAGAATGCATCCCCATTGAATGCAGTGGATTCCATGGAGCCTGATTGAATGCAGTTTATTCCATGCAGCGAGGCCCAATGCATCCCGATTGAATGCAGTGGATTTTATGCAGCATGATTGAATGCAGTGGATTCCATGCAGCATGGTTGAATGCAGTGGATTTTATGCAGCATGGCCCAAAGCATCCCGATGGAATGCAGTGGATTCCATGCAGCGTCATTGAATGCAGATGATTCCTTGCATTTTGGGGCAATGGATCCCGATTTTATGCAGTGGAGTCCATGCAGCGTGGCCAAATGCATCCCGATTAAATGCAGTGGATTTTATGCAGCATGGCCCAAAGCATCCCGATAGAATGCAGTGGATTCCATGCAGCCTGATTGAATGAAGGGTAATCAATGCAGCATGGTAAAATGCATCCCGATTGAATGCAGTGGATTCCATGCAGCATGATTGAATGCAATGGATTTTATGCAGCATGGCCCAAAGCATCCCGATTGAATGCAGTGGATTCCATGCAGCGTCATTGAATGCAGAGGATTCCATGCATTGTGGCGCAATGGATCCGGATTGTATGCAGTGGAGTCCATGCAGCGATGCCCAGTGCATCCCGATTGAATGCAGTGGATTTTATGCAGCATGGCCCAAAGCATCCCGATTGAATGCAATGGATTCCATGAATTGTGATTGAATACAGTGTACTAAATGCAGCGTGGTAAAATTCATCCATGTTGAATGCAGTGGATTCCATGCAGCGTGATTGAATGCAGTGGATTCCATGCAGCGTGAAGAAATGGAACCCTATTGAATGCAGTGGATTTTATGCAGCATGATTGAATGCAGTGGATTCCATGCAGCATGATTGCATACAGTGGATTTTATGCAGCATGGCCCAAAGCATCCCGATGGAATGCAGTGGATTCCATGCAGCGTCATTGAATGCAGAGGATTCCATGCATTGTGGCGCAATGGATCCCGATTGTATGCAGTGGAGTCCATGCAGCGAGGCCCAATGCATCCCGATTGAATGCAGTGGATTTTATGCAGCATGGCCCAAAGCATCCCGATGGAATGCAGTGGATTCCATGCAGCGTCGTTGAATGAAGAGGATTCCATGCATTGTGGCGCAATGGATCCCGATTGTATGCAGTGGAGTCCATGCAGCAATGCCCAGTGCATCCCGATTGAATGCAGTGGATTTTATGCAGCATGGCCCAAAGCATCCCGATTGAATGCAATGGATTCCATGAATTGTGATTGAATACAGTGTACTAAATGCAGCGTGGTAAAATTCATCCATGTTGAATGCAGTGGATTCCATGCAGCGTGATTGAATGCAGTGGATTCCATGCAGCGTGAAGAAATGGAACCCTATTGAATGCAGTGGATTTTATGCAGCATGATTGAATGCAGTGGATTCCATGCAGCATGATTGCATGCAGTGGATTTTATGCAGCATGGCCCAAAGCATCCTGATGGAATGCAGTGGATTCCATGCAGCGTCATTGAATGCAGAGGATTCCATGCATTGTGGCACAATGGATTCCGATTGAATGCAGTGGATTCGATGCAGCGTCATTGAATGAAGAGAATTCCATGCATTGTGGCACAATGGATCCCGATTGAATGCAGTGGAGTCCATGCAGCGAGGCCCAATGCATCCCGATTGAATGCAGTGGATTTTATGCAGCATGGCCCAAAGCATCCCGATTGAATGCAGTGGATTCCATGCATTGTGATTGAATGCGGTGTAATCTATGCAGTGTGGTAAAATGCATCCCGATAGAATGCAGTGGATTCCATGCAGCGTGATTGAATGTAGTGGATTCGATGCAGCGTGAAGAAATGGAACCCTATTGAATGCCGTGGATTTTATGCAGCACGATTGAATGCAGTGGATTCCATGAAGCATGATTGAATGCAATGGATTTATGCAGCATGGCCCAAAGCATCCCGATTGAATGCAGTGGATTCCATGCAGCGTCGTTGAATGCAGAGTATTCCATGCATTTTGGCGCAATGGTTCCAGATTGTATGCAGTGGAGTTCATGCCGCGAGGCCCAATGCATCCCGATTGAATGCAGTAGATTTTATGCAGCATGGCCCAAAACATCCCGATGGAATGCAGTGGATTCCATGCAGCATGATTGAATGCAATGGATTTTATGCAGCATGGCCCAAAGCATCCCGATTGAATGCAGTGGATTCCATGCAGCGTCATTGAATGCAGAGGATTCCATGCATTGTGGCGCAATGGATCCGGATTGTATGCAGTGGAGTCCATGCAGCGATGCCCAGTGCATCCCGATTGAATGCAGTGGATTTTATGCAGCATGGCCCAAAGCATCCCGATTGAATGCAATGGATTCCATGAATTGTGATTGAATACAGTGTACTAAATGCAGCGTGGTAAAATTCATCCATGTTGAATGCAGTGGATTCCATGCAGCGTGATTGAATGCAGTGGATTCCATGCAGCGTGAAGAAATGGAACCCTATTGAATGCAGTGGATTTTATGCAGCATGATTGAATGCAGTGGATTCCATGCAGCATGATTGCATACAGTGGATTTTATGCAGCATGGCCCAAAGCATCCCGATGGAATGCAGTGGATTCCATGCAGCGTCATTGAATGCAGAGGATTCCATGCATTGTGGCGCAATGGATCCCGATTGTATGCAGTGGAGTCCATGCAGCGAGGCCCAATGCATCCCGATTGAATGCAGTGGATTTTATGCAGCATGGCCCAAAGCATCCCGATGGAATGCAGTGGATTCCATGCAGCGTCGTTGAATGAAGAGGATTCCATGCATTGTGGCGCAATGGATCCCGATTGTATGCAGTGGAGTCCATGCAGCAATGCCCAGTGCATCCCGATTGAATGCAGTGGATTTTATGCAGCATGGCCCAAAGCATCCCGATTGAATGCAATGGATTCCATGAATTGTGATTGAATACAGTGTACTAAATGCAGCGTGGTAAAATTCATCCATGTTGAATGCAGTGGATTCCATGCAGCGTGATTGAATGCAGTGGATTCCATGCAGCGTGAAGAAATGGAACCCTATTGAATGCAGTGGATTTTATGCAGCATGATTGAATGCAGTGGATTCCATGCAGCATGATTGCATGCAGTGGATTTTATGCAGCATGGCCCAAAGCATCCTGATGGAATGCAGTGGATTCCATGCAGCGTCATTGAATGCAGAGGATTCCATGCATTGTGGCACAATGGATTCCGATTGAATGCAGTGGATTCGATGCAGCGTCATTGAATGAAGAGAATTCCATGCATTGTGGCACAATGGATCCCGATTGAATGCAGTGGAGTCCATGCAGCGAGGCCCAATGCATCCCGATTGAATGCAGTGGATTTTATGCAGCATGGCCCAAAGCATCCCGATTGAATGCAGTGGATTCCATGCAGCGTCGTTGAATGCAGAGTATTCCATGCATTTTGGTGCAATGGTTCCAGATTGTATGCAGTGGAGTTCATGCAGCGAGGCCCAATGCATCCCGATTGAATGCAGTAGATTTTATGCAGCATGGCCCAAAACATCCCGATGGAATGCAGTGGATTCCATGCAGCGTCGTTGAATGCAGAGGATTCCATGCATTGTGGCGCAATGGATCCAGATTTTATGCAGTGGAGTCCATGCAGCGAGGCCCAATGCCTCCCGATTGAATGCAGTGGAGTTTATGCAGCATGGCCCAAAGCATCCCGATGGAATGCAGTGGATTCCATGCATTGTGATTGAATGCAGTGTAATCCATGCAGTGAGGTAAAATGCATCCTGATTTAATGCAGTTTATTCCATGCAGCGTGAAGTAATGGAACCCTATTGAATGCATTGGATTTTATAGAGCATGATTGAATGAAATGGATTCCATGCAGCATGGTTGAATGCAGTGGATTTTATGCAGCATGGCCCAAAGCATCCCGATTGAATGCAGTGGAATCCATGCAGTGTCAATGAATGCAGAGTATTCCATGCATTTTGGCGCAATGGATCCCGATTGTATGCAGTGGAGTCCATGCAGCGAAGCCCAATGCATCCCGATTGAATGCAGTGGATTTTATGCAGCATGGCCCAAAGCATCCCAATGGAATGCAGTGGATTACATGCGTTGTGATTGAATGCAGTGAACTCCATGCAGCATTGTAGAATGCATCCCCATTGAATGCAGTGGATTCCATGGAGCCTGATTGAATGCAGTGTATTCCATGCAGCGTGAAGAAATGGAACCCTATTGAATGCAGTGGATTTTATTCAGCATGATTGAATGCAGTGGATTCCATGCAGCAAATTGAATGCAGTGTATTTTATGCAGTATGGCCAAAGCATACCTATAGAACGCAGTGGATTCCATGCATTTTGAGTGTATGAAATGTAATCCATGCAGCCTTGTAAAATGCATCCCGATTGAATGCAGTGGATTCCATGCATCACCATTGAATGCAGTGGATTTTATGCAGCATGGCCCAAGGCATCCCGATTGAATGCAGTGGATTCCATGCATTGTGATTGAATGTAGGGTAATCCATGCAACGTGGTATAATGCATCCTGATTGAATGCAGTCGATTACATGCATCCTGATTTAATGTAGTGTATTCCATGCAGCGTGAAGTAATGGAACCCTATTGAATGCATTGGATTTTATAGAGCATGATTGAATGAAATGGATTCCATGCAGCATGGTTGAATGCAGTGGATTTTATGCAGCATGGCCCAAAGCATCCCGATGGAATGCAGTGGAGTCCATGCAGCATCAATGAATGCAGAGGATTCCTTGCATTGTGGCGCAATGGATACCGATTGAATGCAGTGGAGTCGATGCAGCGTGGCCCAATGCATCCCGATTGAATGCAGTGGATTTTATGCAGCATGGCCCAAAGCATCCCGATGGAATGCAGTGGATTCCAAGCATTGTGATTGAATGCAGTGTAATCCATGCAGCGAGGTAAAATGCATCCCGATTGAATGCAGTGGATTCCATTCAGTGTGATTGAATGCAGTGTATTACATGCAGCGTGAAGAAATGGAACCCTATTGAATGCAGTGGATTTTATGCAGCATGATTGAATGCAGTGGATTCCATGCAGCATGATTGAATGCAGTGGATTTTATGCAGCATGGCCCAAAGCATCCCGATGGAATGCAGTGGATTCCATGCATTGTGATTGAATGCAGTGAAAACCACGCAGCATGGTAAAATGCATCCCGATTGAATGCAGTGGATTCCATGCAGCGTGATTGAATGCAGTGTATTCCATGCAGCGTGAAGAAATGGAACCCAATTGAATGCAAGGATTTATGCAGCATTACCGAATGCAGTGGATTCAAAAAGCAAGATTGAATGCAGTGGATTTTATGCAGCATGGCCCAAAGCATCCCGATTGAATGCAGTGGATTCCATGCATTGTGATTGAATGCAGTGAACTGCATGCAACGTGGTAAAATGCATCCCGATTGAATGCAGTGGATTCCATGCAGCGTGATTAAGTGCAGTCGATTCCATACAGCTTAGTAAAATGAATCCCGATTAAAATTCCATGGATTACATGCAGCGTGATTAAATGCAGTGTAATCCATGCAGAGTGGTAAAATGCATCCCGATTGAATGCAGTGGATTCCATGCAGCGTGGTTGAATGCAGTGGATTCCATGCAGGGTGAAGAAATGGAACCCTATTGAATGCAGTGGATTTTATGCAACATGATTGAATGCAGTGGATTCAATGCAGCATGATTGCATGCAGTGGATTTTATGCAGCATGGCCCATAGCTTCACGATTCAATGCAGTGGATTCCATTCAGCGTCATTGAATGCAGAGTATTCCATGCATTGTGGCGCAATGGATCCCGATTATATGCAGTGGAGTCCATGCAGCGAGGCCCAGTGCATCCCGATTGAATGCAGTGGATTGTATGCAGCATGGCCCAAAGCTTCCCGATTGAATGCAGTGGATTCGATGCATTGTGATGGAATGCAGTGTAATCCATGCAATGAGGAAAAATGCATCCCGATTGAATGCAGTGGATTCCATGCAGCCTGATTGAATGCAGTGTATTCCATGCAGCATGAAGGAATGGAACCCTATGGAATGCAGCGGATTTTATGCAGCCTGATTGAATGCAGTGGATTCCATGCAGCATGATTGAATGCAGTGGATTTTATGCAGCATGGCCCAAAGCATCCCGTTTGAATGCAGTGGATTCCATGCATTGTGATTGAATGCAGTGTACTCCATGCAGCCTTGTAAAATGAATCCCAATTGAATGCAGTGGATTCCATGCAGCGTGATTAAATGCAGTCGATTCCATACAGCTTAGTAAAATGAATCCCGATTAAATTCCATGGATTACATGCAGCGTGATTAAATGCAGTGGATTCCATGCAGAGTGGTAAAATGCATCCATATTGAATGCAGTGGATTCCATGCAGCGTGATTGAATGCAGTGGATTCCAGGCAGCGTGAAGAAAAAATGGAACCCTATTGAATGCAGTGGATTTTATGCAGCATGATTGAATGCAGTGGATTCCATGCAGCATGATTGCATGCAGTGGATTTTATGCAGTATTGCCCAAAGCATCCCGATGGAATGCAGTGGATTCCATGCAGCGTCAATGAATGCAGAGGATTCCATGCATTTTGGCGCAATGGATCCCGATTGTATGCAGTGGAGTCCATGCAGCGAGGCCCAATGCATCCCGATTGAATGCAGTGGATTTTATGCAGCATGGCCCAAAGCATCCCGATGGAATGCAGTGGATTCCATGCATTGTGATTGAATGCAGTGAACTCCATGCAGCATGGTAGAATGCATCCCCATTGAATGCAGTGGATTCCATGGAGCCTGATTGAATGCAGTTTATTCCATGAAGCGAGGCCCAATGCATCCCGATTGAATGCAGTGGATTTTATGCAGCATGATTGAATGCAGTGGATTCCATGCAGCATGGTTGAATGCAGTGGATTTTATGCAGCATGGCCCAAAGCATCCCGATGGAATGCAGTGGATTCCATGCAGCGTCATTGAATGCAGATGATTCCTTGCATTTTGGGGCAATGGATCCCGATTTTATGCAGTGGAGTCCATGCAGCGTGGCCAAATGCATCCCGATTAAATGCAGTGGATTTTATGCAGCATGGCCCAAAGCATCCCGATAGAATGCAGTGGATTCCATGCAGCCTGATTGAATGAAGGGTAATCCAAGCAGCATGGTAAAATGCATCCCGATTGAATGCAGTGGATTCCATGCAGCATGATTGAATGCAATGGATTTTATGCAGCATGGCCCAAAGCATCCCGATTGAATGCAGTGGATTCCATGCAGCGTCATTGAATGCAGAGGATTCCATGCATTGTGGCGCAATGGATCCGGATTGTATGCAGTGGAGTCCATGCAGCGATGCCCAGTGCATCCCGATTGAATGCAGTGGATTTTATGCAGCATGGCCCAAAGCATCCCGATTGAATGCAATGGATTCCATGAATTGTGATTGAATACAGTGTACTAAATGCAGCGTGGTAAAATTCATCCATGTTGAATGCAGTGGATTCCATGCAGCGTGATTGAATGCAGTGGATTCCATGCAGCGTGAAGAAATGGAACCCTATTGAATGCAGTGGATTTTATGCAGCATGATTGAATGCAGTGGATTCCATGCAGCATGATTGCATACAGTGGATTTTATGCAGCATGGCCCAAAGCATCCCGATGGAATGCAGTGGATTCCATGCAGCGTCATTGAATGCAGAGGATTCCATGCATTGTGGCGCAATGGATCCCGATTGTATGCAGTGGAGTCCATGCAGCGAGGCCCAATGCATCCCGATTGAATGCAGTGGATTTTATGCAGCATGGCCCAAAGCATCCCGATGGAATGCAGTGGATTCCATGCAGCGTCGTTGAATGAAGAGGATTCCATGCATTGTGGCGCAATGGATCCCGATTGTATGCAGTGGAGTCCATGCAGCAATGCCCAGTGCATCCCGATTGAATGCAGTGGATTTTATGCAGCATGGCCCAAAGCATCCCGATTGAATGCAATGGATTCCATGAATTGTGATTGAATACAGTGTACTAAATGCAGCGTGGTAAAATTCATCCATGTTGAATGCAGTGGAATTCATGCAGCGTGATTGAATGCAGTGGATTCCATGCAGCGTGAAGAAATGGAACCCTATTGAATGCAGTGGATTTTATGCAGCATGATTGAATGCAGTGGATTCCATGCAGCATGATTGCATGCAGTGGATTTTATGCAGCATGGCCCAAAGCATCCTGATGGAATGCAGTGGATTCCATGCAGCGTCATTGAATGCAGAGGATTCCATGCATTGTGGCACAATGGATTCCGATTGAATGCAGTGGATTCGATGCAGCGTCATTGAATGAAGAGAATTCCATGCATTGTGGCACAATGGATCCCGATTGAATGCAGTGGAGTCCATGCAGCGAGGCCCAATGCATCCCGATTGAATGCAGTGGATTTTATGCAGCATGGCCCAAAGCATCCCGATTGAATGCAGTGGATTCCATGCATTGTGATTGAATGCGGTGTAATCTATGCAGTGTGGTAAAATGCATCCCGATAGAATGCAGTGGATTCCATGCAGCGTGATTGAATGTAGTGGATTCGATGCAGCGTGAAGAAATGGAACCCTATTGAATGCCGTGGATTTTATGCAGCACGATTGAATGCAGTGGATTCCATAAAGCATGATTGAATGCAATGGATTTATGCAGCATGGCCCAAAGCATCCCGATTGAATGCAGTGGATTCCATGCAGCGTCGTTGAATGCAGAGTATTCCATGCATTTTGGCGCAATGGTTCCAGATTGTATGCAGTGGAGTTCATGCAGCGAGGCCCAATGCATCCCGATTGAATGCAGTAGATTTTATGCAGCATGGCCCAAAACATCCCGATGGAATGCAGTGGATTCCATGCAGCATGATTGAATGCAATGGATTTTATGCAGCATGGCCCAAAACATCCCGATGGAATGCAGTGGATTCCATGCAGCGTCATTGAATGCAGAGGATTCCATGCATTGTGGCGCAATGGATCCGGATTGTATGCAGTGGAGTCCATGCAGCGATGCCCAGTGCATCCTGATTGAATGCAGTGGATTTTATGCAGCATGGCCCAAAGCATCCCGATTGAATGCAATGGATTCCATGAATTGTGATTGAATACAGTGTACTAAATGCAGCGTGGTAAAATTCATCCATGTTGAATGCAGTGGAATTCATGCAGGTGATTGAATGCAGTGGATTCCATGCAGCGTGAAGAAATGGAACCCTATTGAATGCAGTGGATTTTATGCAGCATGATTGAATGCAGTGGATTCCATGCAGCATGATTGCATGCAGTGGATTTTATGCAGCATGGCCCAAAGCATCCTGATGGAATGCAGTGGATTCCATGCAGCGTCATTGAATGCAGAGGATTCCATGCATTGTGGCACAATGGATTCCGATTGAATGCAGTGGATTCGATGCAGCGTCATTGAATGAAGAGAATTCCATGCATTGTGGCACAATGAATCCCGATTGAATGCAGTGGAATCCATTCAGCGAGGCCCAATGCATCCCGATTGAATGCAGTGGATTTTATGCAGCATGGCCCAAAGCATCCCGATTGAATGCAGTGGATTCCATGCATTGTGATTGAATGCGGTGTAATCTATGCAGTGTGGTAAAATGCATCCCGATAGAATGCAGTGGATTCCATGCAGCGTGATTGAATTTAGTGGATTCGATGCAGCGTGAAGAAATGGAACCCTATTGAATGCCGTGGATTTTATGCAGCACGATTGAATGCAGTGGATTCCATGAAGCATGATTGAATGCAATGGATTTATGCAGCATGGCCCAAAGCATCCCGATTGAATGCAGTGGATTCCATGCAGCGTCGTTGAATGCAGAGTATTCCATGCATTTTGGCGCAATGCTTCCAGATTGTATGCAGTGGAGTTCATGCAGCGAGCCCCAATGCATCCCGATTGAATGCAGTAGATTTTATGCAGCATGGCCCAAAACATCCCGATGGAATGCAGTGGATTCCATTCAGTGTGATTGAATGCAGTGTATTACATGCAGCGTGAAGAAATGGAACCCTATTGAATGCAGTGGATTTTATGCAGCATGATTGAATGCAGTGGATTCCATGCAGCATGATTGAATGCAGTGGATTTTATGCAGCATGGCCCAAAGCATCCCGATGGAATGCAGTGGATTCCATGCATTGTGATTGAATGCAGTGAAAACCACGCAGCATGGTAAAATGCATCCCGATTGAATGCAGTGGATTCCATGCAGCGTGATTGAATGCAGTGTATTCCATGCAGCGTGAAGAAATGGAACCCAATTGAATGCAAGGATTTATGCAGCATTACTGAATGCAGTGGATTCAAAAAGCAAGATTGAATGCAGTGGATTTTATGCAGCATGGCCCAAAGCATCCCGAGTGAATGCAGTGGATTCCATGCATTGTGATTGAATGCAGTGAACTGCATGCAACGTGGTAAAATGCATCCCGATTGAATGCAGTGGATTCCATGCAGCGTGATTAAGTGCAGTCGATTCCATACAGCTTAGTAAAATGAATCCCGATTAAAATTCCATGGATTACATGCAGCGTGATTAAATGCAGTGTAATCCATGCAGAGTGGTAAAATGCATCCCGATTGAATGCAGTGGATTCCATGCAGCGTGGTTGAATGCAGTGGATTCCATGCAGGGTGAAGAAATGGAACCCTATTGAATGCAGTGGATTTTATGCAACATGATTGAATGCAGTGGATTCAATGCAGCATGATTGCATGCAGTGGATTTTATGCAGCATGGCCCATAGCTTCACGATTCAATGCAGTGGATTCCATTCAGCGTCATTGAATGCAGAGTATTCCATGCATTGTGGCGCAATGGATCCCGATTATATGCAGTGGAGTCCATGCAGCGAGGCCCAGTGCATCCCGATTGAATGCAGTGGATTGTATGCAGCATGGCCCAAAGCTTCCCGATTGAATGCAGTGGATTCGATGCATTGTGATGGAATGCAGTGTAATCCATGCAACGAGGAAAAATGCATCCCGATTGAATGCAGTGGATTCCATGCAGCCTGATTGAATGCAGTGTATTCCATGCAGCATGAAGAAATGGAACCCTATGGAATGCAGCGGATTTTATGCAGCCTGATTGAATGCAGTGGATTCCATGCAGCATGATTGAATGCAGTGGATTTTATGCAGCATGGCCCAAAGCATCCCGTTTGAATGCAGTGGATTCCATGCATTGTGATTGAATGCAGTGTACTCCATGCAGCCTTGTAAAATGAATCCCGATTGAATGCAGTGGATTCCATGCAGCGTGATTAAATGCAGTCGATTCCATACAGCTTAGTAAAATGAATCCCGATTAAATTCCATGGATTACATGCAGCGTGATTAAATGCAGTGGATTCCATGCAGAGTGGTAAAATGCATCCATATTGAATGCAGTGGATTCCATGCAGCGTGATTGAAAGCAGTGGATTCCAGGCAGCGTGAAGAAGAAATGGAACCCTATTGAATGCAGTGGATTTTATGCAGCATGATTGAATGCAGTGGATTCCATGCAGCATGATTGCATGCAGTGGATTTTATGCAGTATGGCCCAAAGCATCCCGATGGAATGCAGTGGATTCCATGCAGCGTCAATGAATGCAGAGGATTCCATGCATTTTGGCGCAATGGATCCCGATTGTATGCAGTGGAGTCCATGCAGCGAGGCCCAATGCATCCCGATTGAATGCAGTGGATTTTATGCAGCATGGCCCAAAGCATCCCGATGGAATGCAGTGGATTCCATGCATTGTGATTGAATGCAGTGAACTCCATGCAGCATGGTAGAATGCATCCCCATTGAATGCAGTGGATTCCATGGAGCCTGATTGAATGCAGTTTATTCCATGCAGCGAGGCCCAATGCATCCCGATTGAATGCAGTGGATTTTATGCAGCATGATTGAATGCAGTGGATTCCATGCAGCATGGTTGAATGCAGTGGATTTTATGCAGCATGGCCCAAAGCATCCCGATGGAATGCAGTGGATTCCATGCAGCGTCATTGAATGCAGATGATTCCTTGCATTTTGGGGCAATGGATCCCGATTTTATGCAGTGGAGTCCATGCAGCGTGGCCAAATGCATCCCGATTAAATGCAGTGGATTTTATGCAGCATGGCCCAAAGCATCCCGATAGAATGCAGTGGATTCCATGCAGCCTGATTGAATGAAGGGTAATCAATGCAGCATGGTAAAATGCATCCCGATTGAATGCAGTGGATTCCATGCAGCATGATTGAATGCAATGGATTTTATGCAGCATGGCCCAAAGCATCCCGATTGAATGCAGTGGATTCCATGCAGCGTCATTGAATGCAGAGGATTCCATGCATTGTGGCGCAATGGATCCGGATTGTATGCAGTGGAGTCCATGCAGTGATGCCCAGTGCATCCCGATTGAATGCAGTGGATTTTATGCAGCATGGCCCAAAGCATCCCGATTGAATGCAATGGATTCCATGAATTGTGATTGAATACAGTGTACTAAATGCAGCGTGGTAAAATTCATCCATGTTGAATGCAGTGGATTCCATGCAGCGTGATTGAATGCAGTGGATTCCATGCAGCGTGAAGAAATGGAACCCTATTGAATGCAGTGGATTTTATGCAGCATGATTGAATGCAGTGGATTCCATGCAGCATGATTGCATACAGTGGATTTTATGCAGCATGGCCCAAAGCATCCCGATGGAATGCAGTGGATTCCATGCAGCGTCATTGAATGCAGAGGATTCCATGCATTGTGGCGCAATGGATCCCGATTGTATGCAGTGGATTTTATGCAGCATGGCCCAAAGCATCCCGATTGAATGCAGTGGATTCCATGCATTGTGATTGAATGCGGTGTAATCTATGCAGTGTGGTAAAATGCATCCCGATAGAATGCAGTGGATTCCATGCAGCGTGATTGAATGTAGTGGATTCGATGCAGCGTGAAGAAATGGAACTCTATTGAATGCAGTGGATTTTATGCAGCACGATTGAATGCAGTGGATTCCATGAAGCATGATTGAATGCCATGGATTTATGCAGCATGGCCCAAAGCATCCCGATTGAATGCAGTGGATTCCATGAAGCGTCGTTGAATGCAGAGTATTCCATGCATTTTGGCGCAATGGTTCCAGATTGTATGCAGTGGAGTTCATGCAGCGAGGCCCAATGCATCCCGATTGAATGTAGTAGATTTTATGCAGCATGGCCCAAAGCTTCCCGATGGAATGCAGTGGATTCCATGCAGCGTCGTTGAATGCAGAGGATTCCATGCATTGTGGCGCAATGGATCCCGATTATATGCAGTGGAGTCTATGCAGCGAGGCCCAATGCCTCCCGATTGAATGCAGTGGAGTTTATGCAGCATGGCCCAAAGCATCCCGATGGAATGCAGTGGATTCCATGCATTGTGATTGAATGCAGTGTAATCCATGCAGTGAGGTAAAATGCATCCTGATTTAATGCAGTGTATTCCATGCAGCGTGAAGTAATGGAACCCTATTGAATGCATTGGATTTTATAGAGCATGATTGAATGAAATGGATTCCATGCAGCATGGTTGAATGCAGTGGATTTTATGCAGCATGGCCCAAAGCATCCCGATTGAATGCAGTGGAGTCCATGCAGCGTCAATGAATGCAGAGGATTCCATGCATTTTGGCGCAATGGATCCCGATTGTATGCAGTGGAGTCCATGCAGCGAAGCCCAATGCATCCCGATTGAATGCAGTGGATTTTATGCAGCATGGCCCAAAGCATCCCGATGGAATGCAGTGGATTACATGCGTTGTGATTGAATGCAGTGAACTCCATGCAGCATTGTAGAATGCATCCCCATTGAATGCAGTGGATTCCATGGAGCCTGATTGAATGCAGTGTATTCCATGCAGCGTGAAGAAATGGAACCCTATTGAATGCAGTGGATTTTATTCAGCATGATTGAATGCAGTGGATTCCATGCAGCAAATTGAATGCAGTGTATTTTATGCAGTATGGCCCAAAGCATACCTATAGAACGCAGTGGATTCCATGCATTTTGAGTGTATGAAATGTAATCCATGCAGCCTTGTAAAATGCATCCCGATTGAATATAGTGGATTCCATGCAGCATGATTGAATGCAGTGGATTTTATGCAGCATGGCCCAAAGCTTCCCGATGGAATGCAGTGGATTCCATGCAGCGTCATTGAATGCAGAGTATTCCATGCATTGTGGCGCAATGGGTCCCGATTATATGCAGTGGAGTCTATGCAGCGAGGCCCAATGCATCCCGATTGAATGCAGTGGATTTTATGCAGCATGGCCCAAAGCATCCCGATTGAATGCAGTGGATTCCATGCATTGTGATTGAATGTAGGGTAATCCATGCAACGTGGTATAATGCATCCTGATTGAATGCAGTCGATTCCATGCATCCTGATTTAATGTAGTGTATTCCATGCAGCGTGAAGTAATGGAACCCTATTGAATGCATTGGATTTTATAGAGCATGATTGAATGAAATGGATTCCATGCAGCATGGTTGAATGCAGTGGATTTTATGCAGCATGGCCCAAAGCATCCCGATTGAATGCAGTGGAGTCCATGCAGCGTCAATGAATGCAGAGGATTCCTTGCATTGTGGCGCAATGGATACCGATTGAATGCAGTGGAGTCGATGCAGCGTGGCCCAATGCATCCCGATTGAATGCAGTGGATTTTATGCAGCATGGCCCAAAGCATCCCGATGGAATGCAGTGGATTCCAAGCATTGTGATTGAATGCAGTGTAATCCATGCAGCGAGGTAAAATGCATCCCGATTGAATGCAGTGGATTCCATTCAGTGTGATTGAATGCAGTGTATTACATGCAGCGTGAAGAAATGGAACCCTATTGAATGCAGTGGATTTTATGCAGCATGATTGAATGCAGTGGATTCCATGCAGCATGATTGAATGCAGTGGATTTTATGCAGCATGGCCCAAAGCATCCCGATGGAATGCAGTGGATTCCATGCATTGTGATTGAATGCAGTGAAAACCACGCAGCATGGTAAAATGCATCCCGATTGAATGCAGTGGATTCCATGCAGCGTGATTGAATGCAGTGTATTCCATGCAGCGTGAAGAAATGGAACCCAATTGAATGCAAGGATTTATGCAGCATTACTGAATGCAGTGGATTCAAAAAGCAAGATTGAATGCAGTGGATTTTATGCAGCATGGCCCAAAGCATCCCGATTGAATGCAGTGGATTCCATGCATTGTGATTGAATGCAGTGAACTGCATGCAACGTTGTAAAATGCATCCCGATTGAATGCAGTGGATTCCATGCAGCGTGAAGAAATGGAACCCTATTGAATGCAGTGGATTTTATGCAGCATGATTGAATGCAGTGGATTCCATGCAGCATGATTGCATGCAGTGGATTTTATGCAGCATGGCCCAAAGCATCCTGATGGAATGCAGTGGATTCCATGCAGCGTCATTGAATGCAGAGGATTCCATGCATTGTGGCACAATGGATTCCGATTGAATGCAGTGGATTCGATGCAGCGTCATTGAATGAAGAGAATTCCATGCATTGTGGCACAATGGATCCCGATTGAATGCAGTGGAGTCCATGCAGCGAGGCCCAATGCATCCCGATTGAATGCAGTGGATTTTATGCAGCATGGCCCAAAGCATCCCGATTGAATGCAGTGGATTCCATGCATTGTGATTGAATGCGGTGTAATCTATGCAGTGTGGTAAAATGCATCCCGATAGAATGCAGTGGATTCCATGCAGCGTGATTGAATGTAGTGGATTCGATGCAGCGTGAAGAAATGGAACCCTATTGAATGCCGTGGATTTTATGCAGCACGATTGAATGCAGTGGATTCCATGAAGCATGATTGAATGCAATGGATTTATGCAGCATGGCCCAAAGCATCCCGATTGAATGCAGTGGATTCCATGCAGCGTCGTTGAATGCAGAGTATTCCATGCATTTTGGCGCAATGCTTCCAGATTGTATGCAGTGGAGTTCATGCAGCGAGGCCCAATGCATCCCGATTGAATGCAGTAGATTTTATGCAGCATGGCCCAAAACATCCCGATGGAATGCAGTGGATTCCATGCAGCGTCGTTGAATGCAGAGGATTCCATGCATTGTGGCGCAATGGATCCAGATTTTATGCAGTGGAGTCCATGCAGCGAGGCCCAATGCCTCCCGATTGAATGCAGTGGAGTTTATGCAGCATGGCCCAAAGCATCCCGATGGAATGCAGTGGATTCCATGCATTGTGATTGAATGCAGTGTAATCCATGCAGCGAGGTAAAATGCATCCTGATTTAATGCAGTGTATTCCATGCAGCGTGAAGTAATGGAACCCTATTGAATGCATTGGATTTTATAGAGCATGATTGAATGAAATGGATTCCATGCAGCATGGTTGAATGCAGTGGATTTTATGCAGCATGGCCCAAAGCATCCCGATTGAATGCAGTGGAGTCCATGCAGCGTCAATGAATGCAGAGTATTCCATGCATTTTGGCGCAATGGATCCCGATTGTATGCAGTGGAGTCCATGCAGCGAGGCCCAATGCATCCCGATTGAATGCAGTGGATTTTATGCAGCATGGCCCAAAGCATCCCGATGGAATGCAGTGGATTACATGCGTTGTGATTGAATGCAGTGAAAACCACGCAGCATGGTAAAATGCATCCCGATTGAATGCAGTGGATTCCATGCAGCGTGATTGAATGCAGTGTATTCCATGCAGCGTGAAGAAATGGAACCCAATTGAATGCAAGGATTTATGCAGCATTACTGAATGCAGTGGATTCAAAAAGCAATACGTAACTGGTTGAAGGCCA